>NC_079336.1:71791722-76623703 GCF_029582105.1 Oenanthe melanoleuca
GAGAACCTCAGGGAGACACTAACTAAATAATAAGAAATACTTTGACAGTTAACCAATATAAGCTGGAATGTTTGCTGTCACTGATGTTTAGGAAGAACTTTCAAATGATATCTAAGAATGGGTGCACTTAAAAATACTTACTTGATCTTGTTTCAGATCACAGAAAGGAACTAAAGATTCTCTCATATTCTGTGTTTCTGTGCTTTTTACTGTGTAATTGGATCCTTTTATTTTTAATAACCTCTATCATGTAAATTTGAATGTATAAATATAAGGATTTAAATCCAGAAGCTTTGTAATAGCATAAACAAAGTGCAATTTTCACTAATTTAAAAAAAAGAGAGAACAGACAATTAGTGAATGACTTGCATTTAAGCCCTTTAGTCTTTCCCCTGAATCTTGGCAGCAATTAGGAAAATGCAAGATTTATGAGATTTTAGAAATTTCCTCCTGCTTTTTCTTCCACAGAGAACAATAGTTTAAAGCTGTCTTTCACAGTTCTTTTATTTCTTCCAAAACATAATTTGGTATGAGCACACTATGCTGTTAAATTCATGTAATTAAGCAGTTTTGTTTGCTTTTACTTTCTGCTCTTTATAAAATCTAAATCTCTTCTAAATCTCTTCCAAAATCCATTAGAAGGCACCTATAGTCTAGGAGAGGGCAAGAATTTGCACAGCATTTGCCTAAATGCTACCTCAGATATAAACCTCTTGTTTACAGAAGGAACAAAATATTCCTGGTGTGTGTAGACTAAAGACAACTGAAGTTCAATATCTCTGTCTCCAGCTGTAGAAAAATGCAAGATGAAGACAGCAAGGAGCCAAGACAGAAGAAGCAAAGTGATCAGGTGAAGAGATTATTTAGGTGAATATTTGCGTTTCAGAATATGAGAGAATTTGATTATGGCAAGTCTGGAAACCAGTATGTAATTTTCAAATTGTCACCCTAAGGTGGCTGTAGGAAGTCTGTGCTGGCAGAGGAGAGGTGGGGGTGGAGGGAGAAGAGAGGTGATAAAAGCTTAAATAGTGTGGCAGCAAAATATAGCCACAGTGTTCAAGCTTTGTGAAAAGTCTGATGTGTTTAATATGGCATGTGGGGAATTACAGAAGTCTGGACAGGAAATAATTTAGGTGTGAATAAAGGTGTATTGAGGAAGCCTGGCATAAGGGATATTGGAGTGCACATTTGTGGTGCATTATTGTTTCTATTCTAATACAAAGTGATGGCTGTAAATGTAAAACACAATCTTTGGAAAGAACAGGTATGTTGTGGGTATGATCTTGGCGAAAATGGTAGATAGGCCACCACTGCTTATAATGCAGCTCAAAATAATATTCTACGGTTTAGCAAAAGTTTTGATGTTTTCCTATGGTCAGTATTGCATGGAGAGCTTAGGTTAAGTTGCAGCACATGAATCACAGAGCCACAGAATATCTGAGTTGGAAGGGACTCGTAACAATTATCAAATCCAATTCCTAGCCCTTCACAGGAGCATCCCCAAGTTACAAGAAGTTACACTGTGTGTCCCAGAGTATTGGCCAAATGTTTATTGAGTGCTGCCAGGCTGCTGCTGTGACCACTTCAGTGGGGAGCCTGTTCTAGTGCCCAGTCACCCTCTGGGTGATGAACCTTTGCCCAATACCCAACATAAACCTCCCCTGATACAACTCAGGCCATTCCCTCAGGTCCTGTCACTGGTCACACAGAGCAGAGATCAGTGCCTGCCCCTCCTCCTGCCCTCACAAGGAAGCTGGAACTGCAGTGAGGGCTCCCCTCAGTCTTGTCCAGGCTGAACAGACTCAATGACCTCATCCCCTCCTCATCTGTCTTCTCCTTAAGGCCCTTCATCATCCTTGTTACCCTCCTTTGGACACTCTCTAATAGTTTCATGTCTTATATTGCAGCACCCAAAGCTGCCCCCAGCCCTGGAGGTGAGGCTGCCCCAGCTCAGAGCAGAGCAGGACAATCCCCTCCCTTGCCTGGCTGTGATGCTGTGCCTGATGCACCCCAGGACAGGGTTGGCTCTCCTGCCTGCCAGGGCACTGCTCACTCATGTTCAACTTGCCATAGCCCAGAACTCCCAGGTCCCTTTCTGTGGCACTGCTCTCCAGCATCCCATTCCCTAGACTGTCCATACAGCCAGGGTTGTCTCCGGGGTTGTGATCATCCCTATCCTGTCATAAAAGGAAATCAGGTTTAATAAGGAAGACTTTCTGCTCATGAAACTGTGCTGACTGTGCAGTTCTATCCTGGCTGATGTTTTTTTTTTGTGGTGGATGGCAAAACATGATCTTTCTTTCTAAGTATTGAAGAAAATACCTTAAAAGAAAAAGAATGAGTGATAGGAGGTTTCAGTTCAAAAGATGGTGTGAGATTACAATTATAAGCAGGCAGGTTCAAACTTCAGGGACTGCAGGAATGCAGCATGTGGATTAGAGGGAAGCAGTGATGGGACAGTTGTTGCCTAGAGCCTCTGGCTGTTGTTTTGCACTTCCTGCACATCAAACAGAAAAGTTTGGACACCCTTGATTTATATTAATTTAAACTGACAATCTTCCTTGTATCCCTTGAAAGCCACAATGTTGTTCCAACAGTTTATTTAACTTGGTTTGAATTATCTAAATATGCAAATTCTTTGTTTCCGCTCGGTGGTAGGATTTACAAAAGAGCTGAAACATATTGGATAACTATCATAGAAATGAATGATGCTGTGGCTTCAATGGGACTAGACCTTGTTTAAAAAGCTTTTTAAAGCACCTGCCAGCTTTTTGTGAGGGTGTACTCTCTGCAAGTTTGGCTTGTTGTCCTTTTGAATGTTTTCAAGTTCTAAATTAAAAACCTGTTACTGTTGTGCTACCTATGTTTGTGAAAAGCATTGGGATACTTTCTAGTGATTTTTTGACTTCTGTGAGAACAAGTCCTTTTTTCCAGAAACAGTGCCATTTCCCTCTATTGTAAGTTATTTGATTAGTATTCCTTTATCTCATCACAGAGGTCTTTCACTGAGAATGCATACCTTCTGTAGGTATACAATTTAATAGGACTTATAAATGAATTCCTGAACTTAGAAATAATTAAGATTTGTTCTGTGTCTCTGTTTAATGCAATACAGTTTTAAAAATACCACAGAATCATTGCAGTATTTCAAATTGCGTTGATTTGGTGAACTGTATGGCTGCTTTTTAGGGTGAACTGGAAAGTGTGAAAACTTATTGCTGTTCTCAGAGTTTATAGTTGATCTGAAAAATCACTGGGATCTCAGTATTTCAGTTGCTCTGTTTTTTTGAAAAGTGTAACTGAAAAAGGTGACTGCACATTCAGGACATGGCAACATTACAATTAACTCCCACTGAGTTCAACGAAAGTTAATGGCAAAGCTTTGCACTTCTGAAAATAAGATTAATTGGATGAAAGTCTTATAATGCTAGGCTCATAAATGTAAGGCCTGCCACAAAAAATTTAAAACTTTATATTCCTCTCATGTGAGATACTTTTTTTTGTGTGACTGTATTATTGAGATTTTTATGTTCATACTCATAATTTGATCAGTGTTGAGCACTCTATGTATAGGAATGTGTTAAGGAGAAGAAATGGACCAACAGAAAATTTTCTTCTCTGTTGTCAGCAGCAGCATGCCTTTAAATGAATGGAGATAGGTGCTTACAAGCAGCCAGCGTTTCAGCTGCACAAACTATTTGTTTGGCAATGTGGAAGACAGTACTTCAGATGATTAAAAGGGCCTGACACAAATCACATTTTAAAATGTTTATGCAGGGTATGTACTGCAAAGTCATTGTTTGCACGAGTATAAATACTGTTAGATCTTTTCATAAGGTGTTGTAAATAATAGACAAGGTTTTCAGTAAGAGACATCAATGATGAAATGTTTTTGTGAGTTTATAGCTATAACATTAAGATTAAAATACTGACCTAAGTTAGTCTTTAAGTGCTGGGAATATTATGAGATTTTAAAGCTCTGTGAGTTTATAAGGTATAATGAGGAAGTAATTTGTACTCCTCTAACATAGAGGAAAAAAAGTACAAGAATAATTTAACTTATTTTTCTTTAAAATAATCATAAGACTGGCTTTGAATGTCTGTGGGTTTAATTAATCAATGTTTTTAGTACCTGGGGTGATACTTAAATTGAAATTTTTTATGTAAACGTAATAAAAATTGTATTTGTAATTTTTTAAATACAAGTCTTTGTTTTGTCTTCAAATAACAAAGTAGTGGCTGTGGGTGCTAAAATACAAGCTTACCCAGTGTTATTTACAGCTTGACAGAGTTCAATTTTAGGAAATGTGGGAGGACAACAAATTTAAACTAGTTATTTTTTTATGGCAAGATTCGTGTTTTTTAAGAAGGAGTGACATTAAAGAGCATGCAAACCTCTGCATCACTGTTTTTTTTTCTATCTTCAGAGACAATCTGTTTTTTGCATATAAAAGCCGAGGATGTTTTGAAGATTCTGCTTCTAATAATCCAGCCATTCCACTGCTCCTAAATTCAGTATTGTTCTGAACTAGAAAACAACTTCCAGCATCAAGGCACTGTGACATTGGCTCTTTTCCTTGTGGTGCATCTGTAATTTTTTCTTTTCATTAATTAGTACATTTTTTTCTCATGATGCTACTTTAAAGAAACCAAGGCATAGGAAAGCAAGGTAAACCCAGTGCTATATTGGGCATAAGAGTAGTGTGTATCTTTTAGTGCTTATTCTAATTGGGTGGAAAGAAGAATTTCACTTTTCATGACCCAACAAAAGTGCCACTATTGTGGGTGAGGTTTCTCCTCTGAGCAAAACAGTCAGAGCCATGTTTTAGTAAAATGATTTCAGCTCTTCATCTGCTTCCTGATGCTCCCCAAGGCCACTTGTATATGTGCTGCTACCTCATCTCATACAGTTCTCTGAAATGGGAGCTCTTCCAATTGTTCATTCACTTGCCGTAATTTAACCATCACACTAGTTACAATATTTCTATTCCTCTGGTCATCTTAAATGACTGTACAAGTATGTGTTGGGCTTATGTACTACATTATAACCATAGCTGAAATATTTCAGCTAATATTTTTGCTTAACAATGCAAATGAAATTACTTTTATGCATACTTATACAATAAACAGATAAATCTATAAAATTCATAAATGCTATATTGGTTTGGCAAGTGTAATTGTGCATCCTTGGTAGTAGGGGGAAAGCTATGGTAGATTTCTATCAACTTAATTAAAGCTCCATCAAGGGAATAGTTGTTCTAGCATGTGTGTGGAATGATTGCACACTAGATCTTTGCACAGGAACTTTTTGAAGCAATGCTCTTCTACAGTGGATTTATCTTTTTGTGGGTGTGAAGGGAATCCCTAGGTCCTGGTAACAAAGTAGTAATATTTTATCTCTGGATTTGCAATCTTTATCATTGTAACTACAGACCATTTTTCAGCATCACAGGCATTACATTTCTCATAGGGAAGTGGAAAGCACAAGTCCTTAACTGATAGAACATTTTAGTAGCATTTGCTTCTACATGTTAAAAGTAAAGCCCATTAAAAAAATGTGCACGTGGATGGATGTGAATTGTTCTAGGAGATGTACTTAAACCAAAGCAAAACACCCCCTTATTGTTATCATTCATGTATATTGTATAGTAAAATTTTACTGGATGGGAACTAGGAGTTGTTTTATGGGAACAAACTTGGATCAGGGTGTACCCCTGCTGCCAGCTGAGTGCTGTGGTCCCTGTGCTGGAACACTGCTGCTCATCCTGCTTCTGGCTTCATCACTTCTCAGTGTCTCTAACACCTGTGACTGCTGCAGAAGCCTCCCTCCCTCCTCTGTCTGCCTCCAGCCGGAGCTTATTGCTGTCTCCTGGCTAAGGCACTCTTCTGGGGTTTAAAAAGTTGTTGGTTTAAAGAACTTTGGCTGTAGAGGGTAACATAGTACACATTTTATCTTCTGTGCAGTGTTTCTGACACTGGGCAGTTGTATAAAATATTGTTTGGTGGTTCCCTTTTCCTGTGTTAGCGATACACTGATCACATGCAGTTACAGACTGTCTTGGATGCTAAGGCACCCCTTTGCACCCCTCTGGTCACAGAAGCAATCTCTGTACCCTGAGATTTTTCATGCTGTGTTGCTTTGATTTAGAGGAAATTAAGATTGTTCAGAATATGTTGTAGATGCATGCTCTGAGCATGAAGGAAAGCGAAGCCCAAATATATTTTTCCTGAATACTAGAGGAGAATTTTTTTTTTTTTTTTTTTTGATAACAGGAGAAATGATCATTTCATCTATATGTATTCCCAGATAAATCTCATGGAGTCTCTTAGTAATTATCTCTCACCAAGGGCTTTCACTGTTTGTTTGTTTGTTTGTTTTAATAGAGAGGCCAAAAACCAGAAGCTCATTAAGTTGCTTTGTTGTATGTATGACAACTTGAAATAATGAACTATTGGCCAATATTCTTTTAAATTCTCTTTTAAAATCAAATACATGACACACCATGTCAAGAGGAAGCAGAATATCACTCTGATACTTTAAGTTTACGGCTTTTGCTTAATTAAAACTTTTCTTATGGAGATTACTTAAATTACAGCTGATTTGCATTTTGTCACTCTGTAAAAAGTGTGTGCTACATTTGTATTTTATGAGCATTTAGAACATAATTTCTTTGGGATAAAGAAAATTATGATGACCACAACAGATTTCTAAAGAAGGCATTTCAAGTTGTTATTATCTTCTACCATGAAAACACCAACAAATCAAATTCCCCCTACTCTCCAAAACTCCACTAAGCTCCAGATATATTTCATTCACCTTTTGAAGTTATTGTAAGTTTGGAAAGTATGCTCTATGTATTTTATAGTTGACATAAGGTTGATACTGTCAGAGCACTTTAATGTCAAAATGGATTTGACATTAACTGGAGAACTCCTACAAATGAAATTTGCTAATTTCCTTAACTGAAAGAAATTACCTTGTGCTTTTCCACTTCTATGCTTAATTGCAAAATTAAAGCAATAAGAATTAATGTTACCTAGGAGGTATTGAACTTTATGGGAAGTTATATTCTTCTTTAAATTCTTTATTCAAGATAATTATTTTTTATGCAATTAAACCCATGATTTTTTGTGTGTCACATGTGACATTTGATATTTAGTCTTCCAAAAAAGTTCTTATAGGCAGGTTTGGTTGTTTTTGCTGGGTTTTTTTGTGTTATGCTGTTCTTTGTCTGAAGAAAAGTTGCAAATGTTAATCCAGTTTTCTAATATTTTTTAAATTGATGCTTTTAACTATCCTATTGACTATAGCTTTAAAAGATCCTAATTAAGCACACAAGTGCTCAGCAAGGGATGGTTATGCGCAAAACAGTTTTTGAATTGCAGTTTTGACTCCACTTTGTGTCTCTGGTGGTATTTGAGACTTGACTAGATAGCCTTCTTGGGTTGAAAAACACTGCTTGATTTCACTGTATTTTTTCTTTGCCTGACTCTAAGGAAGCTCATGTTACTTGTAATACCTTTTCCTTAATGGTTTGCCAAATAAATCAATTAGTAAGGTTTAGCTCATTCTAGTGCTTCTAGTAAGGAAAGTTAAAGAAAGGAGCACATGTCTGCAGATTGTGTAATAGAGGAATTTTGAGTAGCACAGAGATTCAGGCTCTCACCTCTCACTTGTACGTTCTGAAAAATGCAGATTTGTTGAAAGGAAAGTACAAACATGTTAGTTCTAACAGAAAGATTATGAGGAAATAATTCTGTTTACATTTTTCAGAATTCTAAAGAAAATAATAAAAGTACAAAGCAGTAAAATGAAAAATATACAAAAATGTCCCCAGTTTTCATACTCCTACAAAGTTCTTTTTAATACTGCTTACAAATAAAAAACAAATTTCAGAATACTGAAATACTTGTGTTTCTTGGGAAATTATACTTACTAGCTTCTTCTAAGAAACTAATTGATTGGTTATGGATAGTTTTAAAAGGTACTTGTTTATTGAGTCCAAAAAGCAGGCTAGCTGATCTTTTCTAGACATTATGCACTTGCAGATTAGTGCAATTACGTGGGCTCTTGAATGGCATGCATTCATTCTTCCACATTTTAGGCTGTAATCCCCAATCACTGTAGACCAGAGGAGGCTATCAATGTTGTTGTGTGAAGAGATCTGCCTTCCCTCAGCCTGGACTGCCTAACCTTATCCTCATCACTCTTTGCTATGACATGAAGGTTCACATAGGTAGACAGGGTAACTTGATTTTGCCAAAAGCTGTCAATTTGTGGTTTGGGTTGGTTTTTTTTTTTTTTTTTTTTTTTCTTTTTTGTTGGTTGGTTTGGTTTTGGGTTTTTTCCTGGTTAATTTTGTACTAGTTTGGTTAGTCATTGCATTACTTCTGAATAGTCTTTGAAATCTCTGACCTATGTTCATCCTCACGCCTCTGAAGTTTTCCTCTGCGTTTTCATTGGGTTTCTCCTGACTTTACTCTATTTATCCATGGTGAAAATGTAGCCATCTATGTAGCCCTGTGGGCTTTGTATCACATGAGAAGATGACTGTGCCTAAAGAATTTGAGTTGATGAATTTTTAATTACCCTCTGCTTCCCTCTTTGTTCTTTTTACTAATCCCTGCACCTCCACCAATCCCCCCCCCCCAATTAAAAATCCATACATATTAAAATTTCCCCAGCTGCTGTCATGCTGAGTGTACTCAACTTACTTATGAAAATATTTGGTGTCTATTGATTTTGAAATGCTTGGATTTCTTGCAACAAAGTTAGAGTATGTGTGTCACAGGTGCTTAAACAGAAGCATTGCAGGATTGCTTGTTTGCTGGAAAGACATGGCAGGGACTTGGATGAATTTCACTACCAGGTACATTTGTTAGCTCATGTAGTAACGTGAATAGCGCCAGCACTATTAAGTCCTCAGAACTGCTGTTCACAAAATTACTAAGCCATTAGTCTGTAAAATAATGTGACAGATAGTAAAGGAGAAAGAGTAATGTACTGGTATTTATGGCTGCTTTTTGTCAATGATACCATATCCTTGAGAGACCTCCTGCTGCCATTTTTCTTGCAGTACAACGTGGAGTCGTTTTTTAGTGATCTTGGGTGCACTGGATTTTCTCCAGATCTTTCATGTCACTGTCAGTTAAATTGAATAGTATTAAAATTTATATTCTCCAGCCTACAGAGTTGCAGTCTTGGAGGCTTTCCCAGAGTGAATCTGAAGGATTTTAAAAATGTTGATAGCTACCTATTTGTTAAATCTCTTTATTTTGTCATTTTGTTCAATTTAAAATTTTTGAAGTTCTTTTGTGGTCTTGTCCTGCTGGATATTTTATGATACAACTTTTAATTGGCTAGTTTTGGCAGTGGATCAGTCTGTTTATTTGCTATCAACATGGTTTTTTAGGTATGGCTTTGGTATGTTTTTTGTGGTCATTGTATGATATTGTAAGGGACCTGTCATGGGCTCATGAGAACTACTGGTCTGTGAGCTGGACTGAAATCAGAATCTCAGCTATCAGTACTGTAATATGTTAAAGTGAAAATTTATGGCCAGCCTTGTGGAAATGTGCCTCAATTTCATGTGTTACAGTGTTTGTCTCATATGGAATTATTATAGTTTAAAGTGTTTTTCTGAATGTAGTCAATGACCGAGTTCAAATAGCCTTTAGACAAAGCTGTTATAAAGTAATTAGTAGAAGCAATTCTACCAGAACTATTTTCTCATTTAGTACTTTACCATCTTTGCCTGTGGAAAGTTTGTATAAACTGTATAGCAAAGGCACAGGGCAGGATATGCATCCTGTGAATGTGGGAATTTTTAAAAAATATGTTTTCTGAGTCCTGTACAAATACAAGCCCTCAGTTTTAATCTCTCCTGTTTTTCTTTTACTTCTGTTCTTTCCAACTCTTCTACCCCTCCCCCATTCCATTCTTTTCTAAGGATGCTTTTTGGAGGTGAACACGTGTTTATGAGCTACACTGTCTCCAAAACAAACAAAAGAGGGTGGGGAGATGATGGAGGGGAGGAGGACTGGGAAAAGATGCAGCTGCTCATTTTTAATTTTTGAAACTAGCCTTGAATTCTTGGCATTTGCTTAAGCTTTATAATAAAAACTAGGGGCATGACTGAAACACTCAGTCTTTGTTCTACTGTGGTTGCCAACAAGAAATTCTTAAAATAGTAACAAATAGATTATTTGAATTCTTGTCTAAAATAGTATTGATGGAAGATGTTTTGCCAGATGAGATTGCATGCGTAGAGCATTGCCATAGCAGTGAAAGCTTTTGGAAAAGCAGCCAACGCCATATGTTGTTTTTTTACTCTGTGGTGCCAACATCCAAGTCAGTAGAAGGGATTTTCATTTATTTCACCTGCCAGGAAGTAGAAATCCCTGTAGCATTTCTTCCTGCAAGTCTATTGAACCTGCTCAAGCTGTGTTCTCAAAGATGGCCAGCAGCATCCCAGCATTAGGAAAAGCATTGCCAGAAGGTTGAAGGGTGATCCTGCCCATCTACCCAGCCCTGGTGGGACACATCTTGGGCCAGTTTTGTACTCCCCAGTGCTAGAGACACGTGGACATAGTGGAGTGAGTCCAGCAAAGGGCCATAAGGATGGTTGGGACTGGATTACTGAGCCTGAAGAAAAGAAAGAATCATAGGAGATCTTACCTGTTTGTATAAATATCTTATGGAGGGGGAGGTAAAACAGATGGAGCCAGTTCAGGTTCGTCTTGGCTGTTCCCAGCAAGAGGACAAAATGCATTGGGTACAAACTGAAACACAGGGATTTCTACCTGAGCACAGAAGAACACCTAAACACTGGCACAGACTGCACAGAGAGGGTGTGGAGTCTCCATCCTTGGAGATACTCAAAGCTGGCGGACCAGGACCCTGAGAAACCCACTGCAGCTTTGGTGGCAGTGGATCACTTTGGTGACAGTCTCTAGAGGTGCCTGCCATCCTCAGTGACTCTGCAATTCTTGTGTGCCTCTGCTTTGGTGTCTAGCTGAAAAACCAGAGTATGTCATGTACCACTAAACAAGTTGTATGCTCACATGTTTTTCTGAGTGATAATATTAGTAAAATAATATTATTAACACTATTAGAGAAAAAATTGTGGTTGAGGAGCAAAGCTTGAAACAATGTGTGGAATGAGACGTGTTTGGGGCTGTGTTGCACAACCCTTCACATGTTAGTGAGCTCTTAGCCACATAAGTAGTCTCGCTGACGTCAATAGGACTACTCCTGTAAGTGTTCACCATAGCAAATAAGGGTTGCACAATGTGTCCTTGTCTGTAATGTACAAGTGTGTGTAACACAGCATTTAATTATCACTTCAAACCTCCTTTCCTTCAGTAGTCTATTCTTTTAAATATCTCAAATTATACGGCTTTTCCTAGGCTGTGCTTTACTGACATAGAGACATCATTTCATCCATCACCATACAATTGAGCAGAGATAGCATCTCTGAAAAATCATTTTTCCTTCTGTTCATTTATACATCTGAAAAAAAAGAGGTGACAGGAAAAAAGAAAATAATTCTCTTCCTTGATAGTGTTTTAAATAAATTGGAGTTTCTAACTTTTTTCTGACAGTTTGATGGAGTCAGTGCTTTACTTTCAGTTCTTAATTAGTCTGAAGGTAGGCTTTCTATTCCCCACAAAAGAATTAGGGTTTTTTTTAAAAAATATTTTAAATGTCAGTCAAAGCTCAATCTTGTATAAAGAGGCATTTTATATCTATATTTTATAGTAATACAAAATGTAGAGTAAAAAGCAGTTTTCAGGATCTATTATGTGAAACCAACTTTTTGTATTTTGACTTTATTGCTAAGATATCTTCTATGTAGCTCTTTTGGTGGTGTTGAGGGAAGGTTGATGTACCCTCTAACATTCAAGTGATAAAGCTGGAGTTTCTGTCACAAAAACTTGGTTTTTTGGAAGGTTTTTAGAAGCTTTTATATTTTAGAAGTTCTTTTCTTGTTTTGGATATTGAAATTTTTGTCAAGGTGGTTGAATTAGGTTAGGGAGTTTTCTAGAACTACTGTAGGAATGGTGGAATATTTGCATATGGATACTTGGAGTTAAATCTCTTTGGAATTGAGAAATGCTGTAGGAATACAGTGTTATAATTTATAAAAATGAGCCTGTTCCACTGTGTAAAGAGGATAGATGGTATTCATTCAGACCAGCAGTACCTTTACAAAAAGTTGATTTGAAAACTATTTCAAGATAGATAGTCATTGAAGTACGAAAGGAAAAAAAAAAAATTGCCGGAAGGTAAAATAAGAAAAATTGATACTGCAATTACAATGGGATTTTAAAATTTTATTTCTTTCTTTAATAGGTACACCCATTTTATATCTATTAGTAACCTGAAGAGACTAATTGGGAAATGGAACAAACTCTTTTACAGCTTAATTTTTTTATTTAAAATCAGATGTCTTTTTTAAAAAAATACGTACACCAGCTCAGCCTTCACTCTTCACTTTGTTAGGCTTCGTGTACATCTAGCAGACAACATTTTTTGTGTTAAGGTCAGGATCATGGCAGCAATTTCTAGCCATCTTTAAACAAATTAACCTGTAATATCATGGCCAATCTTTAGATCAAATAAGAATAGCAGCTTGTAGCCTGCTTCTTGCATCCCTTCTAAAGTTTTCCATTCATCAGTTTTGTGTAAAGTAATTTCTTTGGACTTCAGCAAAGCTTTTGGTGCTGTCTCTTGCAGGACTCTCTTGGACAAAACATCTAGCACACACTTGGATAACAGTGTTACATGATGGGTGAGCAGCTGGCTCATGGGTGACACGAGGAGACATCAGGCTGGGGACCTGTCACTGGTGGGGTTCCACAGGGTCCACCCTCTGCCCCATGCTCTTCAACATATTCATAAATCACCTGGCTGCAGGACTTGAAGGAGTTACAGAATATGTGAAATTCCTCATTTAGAGTAATTTGTGTATTTTTCTAAATGTTTTATTTTAGCCATGATGTCTAGAAAAGTGCTGGGCTAGCATGGTTGGCTTTTGAAGAGCTTCCTTCCCATAATCAGATCAAACCTTTCTGGATGTCGTTGTGTGATATTTCTTCTACTGGTACTTTTTAGTGACTGATTTCTCTGGGTACCTTCTCATTTTCCAAAGAATATTGACTGTGTTTGCTTTAGGCATCCTAAGACTTTAAGTTTGGAGGGGTTTAAAAAAGAATGACAAATCCTGGAGTGGTGCTGCAGATAGGGTCCTAGTATCTCCGAAGCAGAGACTCTCAGGTGTCCAGTTTTGTTTCTAAGTAGTGTGTTATTTGACTGTGTGTAGGTGTTATTTCAGAAGAGTCCTGTGCTCTGGCAAAGTGTCCTAGCATGTCTACTAATCTAAGTGTTAAGATGAAGTGGGATGCTCCTTTCAGAAGGAAAAACATTCTCTCACTCCAATTTAGTGAAATAACAGAAGGAGACTTGGCACAGGCATGTAGTATCCTTCAAAAGTTTCATCATAGTGGATTTTGTTTGTGGAATAAGTTAAGGTGCAGTTTATAAACAAGATTGCACATTTATATTGGTGTTATAAAGCATTTAGAGAACTTTATTCACAGAAGTTTGTTTTAAGTAATGGATCAGCAGTAAAACACTGGTAATAAAGGGAATGGGACTGCTTTTAAGCCAGAAGAGTTCACTCAAAAAGGGAGCTACTCCAGGATTAGGTGTCAGGTGGAAGACATTTCATCAGCCAGAAGGTATTACTGGAGAAGACATAAATCAAGAGCTTGGTCCCAAAACCTGTTCTCAAGGGAAGAGTGAAGGCATTCTAACCTTGCTTAATCATTAGATTTTAAGTAGTTTAATCTCAAGCTGTATATACTCTTTTAAGAGATTAATTATGTGCGTGTCCTGAGTTCATGAGTTATTAATGTATTTTAGTATTTATTTAGTCTTTATTAAGACATACATTGCTCTTCAGGTATATTTTGGGCAGGAGCAAGGTACCCTGGCTCCCTGTGTTGCACAAGAGAAAGAAAAAGACAAATAGTTATACTGAGATGTTTATTATACATCCACAAGTACATTTTAACCTACTTCAGTATAATGCTTTACTCATAATGATGTTAATAATTATTTTTATCAGTAACCTTAAGATGATACATAACTCTCTCAAGAAAAAGCTTGAAATTATTTGATTACAATTTGCAAGTCCTGGAGCATGTCTATAGTCCTTTTGTTAGCTTTTTGCAGAGTGTTAATTACACTTCCAAATTTGGATCCATCATGCACCTGGAAGGAGACTAAAGCTTTTTACAGACCCCTCGGAGTTACTCCAATGTGCTAATGAGAACTGGAGAAAAGCTACTCTCAAACCAGGAAAGTAAGAGAGAGTTTTAAAAAGCTCCATACATCAACTAATGGATGGTATTACAGCATAACAGTGTGCATACAGGATTATGCCATTCAGACAACTTGAAGTGTGTTTTGAAACCCCACGAAAAATGAATATTCAAATTGAGAATACGTTGACTCCATTAGGCATACATAGAATTCCTATGGAAGGATTATAGGCCTTTTAGCTCTAGCTAATGAAAACTGATTTCATCAAGAGTTTTATATCATTTTTTGCTTTTTAAGTTAATACTGAATCAGGGCTCAGAGCTGCCAGTACTGTGCAGTTCTTGAGTGTTAGGTTTTGGGAGACATAAGCAGCTGAGTATCTGCAGATGTCTAGGGCTCAGGCTTGGAAGATGCTGATAATACCAGAAAAACCACCATGAAAGTTGGTGGAAACTAAAGGCCTTATGTCTTTGCCTTGCTCAGCATCTGGCGTGTTCAAGTGCATCCATGATTTTTTAATCAGGAATTAGAGGATTTGAATTACAGGATACAGGTTGTTGATATTCTTTATGAGCCCATTCCACTTCTGTTTAGCTGAGCTGGTCTCTATTTTCTCTCTCTAAACCTTCAGCAGTGCTGCTGGCATCCTGGCTGAGATGTCACATGGCTACTGCTGTCCTTTACATGTGTACAGAGCCTGCAGGTTTACACAGTTACTGAAGGCTCATGTAATAAAACATTCACCTTTGAACTGAAGATTTGAAATGGTTAATAGTAAAATTTATTATCTGTGAAACAAATATAAACCCTTGAAAAATGCCTAAATCCAGCAGTGACATGTTTGGTTTTTACTGGTGATATGCTGGAGCCATGTATTGGGTTTCTCCTAGCAGTCCAGCAGGGACTTAGAGGAGAGGGCCAAAAAAGGTGACTGGAGCTGCTCACAGACAAGCTTGTGAATTGATTTTTCAAGCAAAGAGAAATCAAAGAGGTTTGACCATTCTGATTGCTTCTTGTTAGTGATTATACTTTTTGCCAGACCAGTAATGTCAGGTTTCAGAGGGTTTGGGCACTTGGTCACGTTACATTCCTGTGTACTTAAATGGATTAAGATAAAAAGTCTGACTTGAAAAGGATATTTCAAAACTGACTGTGCCTGTGGTTTTGAATCCTGATGCTTTGAACAAAGAAGGGATTGATTTAATGGGATTAATGCTTAATCCAAATGAAGCAATGTACACACATGCTTTGAATGCTTTTGAGAATAACTACAAATATCACTTATAAAGCTCTGTAGAAAAATACAGAGAGGTGATCTTTGTGTAAGTAAGAGATGGGACAAGAGTGCTTTAGATAAAGGAGTACACAGGCAAAGCTGTGTTCAGTTTAGGTCTTCTGGATGATTTTCAGATATTTCAGGTCTTTTTTTAATACAAGTATGATATTTATTTTCAAATGCTGAGTTTGAGAGTGTGAAACTTCTCACTTCATGATTTTGTTATTTCAGATAAGAAAAAACATTTTCAATTTAGGTATTTTTAGCTACTTGGAGAAATTAAGACTTTGCTTATATTTGCTGTGACTCTGCGACCCCTCTAATTTCAGGAAATAATTGCTTATTAAACCAAACAAGTTAATTAATGTATTTTTTTGTTTTAGTTACTTTGCTGTTGTTAGCAGATACAACATTGATAGACCTTGAAGTTATTTCCTTTTGTGTTTATTAGTAAAAGCCGCCTTGATATACGAAATCCACCTGATTTCTTAAAATGACCAATTTACATCCTCACAATGTGTTTTCAAACCACTGGCTCCTGTCTAAATGGGCAAAAGATGTGTCAAGTGCAAGGGTTTGGAGGGAAGCAAAGACTGCAGTCTTGCAGAGATTAGCTGCTCTAGGACAAAATGCTGACCCTTGGTAAGTACTAGGCTGGCTCATCAGATTTTACCCATTCTTTCCTGACTCCCCATGTGCCCCCCAGACTGGGAACCAGAAACTTTAGGTGAAAACTAAAATTCTTGCCTAATCATGAGATTTGATTAAGCTAGTGGTTTTAGAAAAAAAAGACCAAATATCAAAACGCTAATGAAAAAATTGCAAGAATTGCTAATGACGTGTGTGACTCATGCTGCTAAATGGAGCAGATTTTTAAACATAGCTCTAGGCTTCAATTCCTTTAGCTCATTCACAGTCAGTTCTGCTTTATACTGAGCTCAGTGAAACTATTCTCAGAGGAGAGTGCAGTGTGACATGGATTAAGAGTCAGAGAGCAGAGCCATTAATCGATTCAGTACTACACAGGTTATCTAATATCTAAGAAATGTTTTAAATGTTTTAGGCAGCATAAAAAGCTGAAAGCAAAAATATGACTGTCTAGTGATTTTTGACTTTATGATTTTTTTTTTTTCTCTAAAGGAAGGCTGTTGAAGGCTGGCTCAAAGGCAAGGAATAATTACTGATAATTGATGTTTGAAGGTTTTTGCTTCTTGTTTTATTTTTAAACCCAGCTCTGCTATATCTGAGTTAGTAAACAGTGTGAAGGAATTATAATTAAAATAATTTTTATATAGTATTTATATAAATATATTTATATATTATAATTCTTATGGAATTACAGAATTTGATTTTTGTCTGGAATGGTTTTGGCATTGCATTTTCCAAGCCAGCTAGTGATGTCCCGGGCAGGTCTTGAATGTTGCTCTTGTTGTAGGGTTAGATCAGGGATGGTTCCCAGCAGGCAGTCAACCTCTCAGTGTTACCTTAGCTTCATTGTTGGAGATGAAGAAAGCTTAATAGTAAGGATGAAGGAGTTGTAAACCACTTGGTTTCAGGTCAGTGAACAGCCCTAGACATATTCAATTTACTGATGCAGACAAGCCTACAGTGCTTCCTTGTAGTACCCTTACAATTTAAGGTAAAACTCGCTGTAAAGTGAGCTTTAAGAAGCTAAATTGGGATAATTTGTCACCTCCGTCCAAAAACCATTTTATTCCTTAAGATAGAAGTCCTAGTGTTTTATGCTTTTATTTTAAAGTGTTGATACTCAGTTATTTTCCATAGAGCATTCTTCTGAGACTTTAAGAGGACAGCAGCATGTAAGACTGCAACAGTGTTTAAAGTTTCTCTCTCTCCTAAAACCCAACGTAGACATTAAGAGGATGGTGATAATGAAAAGGGTGAATATTGATCACATTTATTAGAGGAATCTTTCTATTCTATAGACTTTGTCCATTGTTATGCTTTATCCCTTCCTGGTCATTCAAATACATGTTTTGTTTGGAAATTATCTTCACACACTTGAGGCTTCTTGAAAAATGTTTGTTCCAGTACCTGTGAAATGTACTACTACTAGTATAGTACTCCCAACTGTAACAAATTGTTTCCTGATTTTCTCATACTGTAATTAGTATTTTTTTAGTGCTACAGATGTTGACTAATGAAGCTGTTGGTGTACTTACACTGGACAGTGGGAGATTGCTCTTTGAATTGATCTCTCTTAAGGTTCTAATTTAGTTATCTTTAATGAAATGTAGGAGTTGTTGCAATGAAAGCTCTGCTGCTAGATCAAAAGGAGAAACTAGGCTTGAGCAGGTCAGGCAATTGCCATTAAGCAGCCTGCAATATTCACATTAGCTTTGTTTGAGACCTTGCAGGTACTTTTGAAGATGGTGGTTCTGGGGTTTTTTTGGGTTGTTTGGCTTTTAGAAGTACTAAACAAAAAACAGTCAGTGTTTCAGTTATGGTTTTGAACCTCCATTGATTTAGTCCCTGTTTGAATTAATAAAGAATAAATATAGTTTCATGTGTTAGTTCATAATCTACATGAATAAGTATTCTCTTTAAACAGCTCTAGTGAACTAGCTGAATTATCTTCAGGTAAAGGTTTCTTTAATCTTTACCCTCAGTGAGACCAGACTATCATAAGGGTTTTGGCATTCTAGTTTAAGTTGTAATACCTAGACTGTGATACTTGGTAGCAATATCTGTACTTTCTATTGTTAGTTTAGTAAAATAAAAAGAAAAAAGATCCACGCATTTGGCTTCAACTATATATTTCTACTATTAATTCCAGTGAAAAAGAAACTATTTCTCATAGTTTGTGTAGGGAAATCAACCCAAAAGTGACACCAAACCACTTGCACGTGCTGAATTGAAAGCCAAGTAGTTATTTAAAAAAAACCAAACCCTTGAACACCACCACTTAAACAACCCCAAAATTTTAATTGGCTGGCATGAGATGCACAGCTCAAGGCATATGCAAAATAGAACAGGGCTATGTTTTTTTCATACTAATGCATAAGTTTCTAGAAGTACTACAAGTAAATGCAATTGCTTTTTTATCATTTTGTTTATCCTTCTCACTCTTAATATGTGGGAGAATAGATTGTGGAAGTTTAGGGATGGGGCTGCAGCTGAGCCTCATCCCTAATGGGGTGCAGCTGTATAAGGCAGGTGAGCAGCACTGAAGGAAATGCTGGAGTGCTGATGTGTATTCATCAATCACAAAAGAGTAAAAGGGCAGGTAGGTGTTATGCCTATGAGAAAGACAGGTATAAAGAGTTAGGAGGAGAGAGTTTGGCCATTAGCAAGGAAGAAGGGTTAGATGGTCGAGTAAAGGGACAGGAAGGGGTTAGCTGCTCATGCAGAAGGAAGAGGGAAGGAGGAGTCAGTGTTGTGTGGAGCTACCTGGGAAGTTTACAGAGAAAAGGTATGCAGGTTTTTACTATAGGATAATACCTGGTGGTGTCAGTCAGAGACCTCTGTCCAGAGGTGCCAAGAGCGTTGCCAACATGAACATCCTGGGATGAGTGTCCTGCTAGAAAGGTAATTTCCTCTGGCAGTGAGAAGGCCTCTTGCTGATGAAGGAGTTGCTTCTTGGGTGTTGTCAGGAGGAAAGTGTAAATGCAGAAACTGTGAAAAAATGGCTAAAAATGAAAAATAACTGGCAACACAACTTGGAATAACACACATTTTATGACAAGTCTGTTTTAATTATTTTTCATGTAGGCCTTAAAGGGAAGATAAATTTTGATGACATTCTGATGAGTAAATCTTTAAAATGTTGTACTCTTTTGAATGATTCTTAAAACGTGGTTACTTTTCAAATTTTCTCACTATGAGATTAGAAATACTTTTTCAAGGTACTACATTTTTCTCATTTGTGCAAATTACAGAATTATATTAATGAGTTTGATTTTTTTTTTTTTAATTTTTTTTTTTTTCCCCAGAACAAGGCGATCACCGAATTGGCTTTAAAATAATTTTGTTGATTTTGCACTTCTGCTTCTTTATAGCTGCATTGTGATCTAACTCAACAGGCTATCACCTGAGGTTAAACAATCAAAGTAGGGGCTTTGCTTGTTTTTGCTCCACTTGCTGAATATCTACTTGTCTATTGATTTAGGATAAACCTTCTCTTTACTAATGAAAATCAGGATGCTCAATTATCTCTTATTCAAGTGATTCATATATGGGTAATTGCCTTAAGTGGCAATGTTGTTGTTTGAGGCTGTGGTATCCAACAGGAACTGCCACTTCTGGATTAAAAGCAAGAGTAGTTTAAACCAGTTTTGAGCTGTTGGGGCTGATGTGAATGAGTGATGTGGTGCAGTTGGTGTGAGAAGTCGTGTAGGTGGTTGATGCTCTGCAGATGAGAGCTGTTGGTTTGTCCTCTGACATTGCTTCCTGAAGACTTTCACAGTAAACATTTGTAACATTAAACATTTGTAAACACTGTATGATCTTAAATATTACCTTCATTGACTAGCATTGAAATTGCACTGCTCCTCTGTTTATCACGTTCTGATACTGTGCAAAGCTAAAAATAGGAGAATTGATCTCATTTTGTAGCATGAATACTCTCTGAAAGAAGTCAGTGTTGTTCAGAGGGGACTTTTTCCCTAACAGAACAAACAGACTGCTTTCTGTGGAGAATTTACTATTATATTTAAATATGCAAAACACAAGAGAAAAGGGTATATTTAGAGTCATTACAGTGGGTGTTACTCCTCTTCCTCTCATATCTCATTCAGGCTTTTGCACTGGGGTGCCTGTTCCCTCTGTGGTAGCCTGGACCCAAATCCCTCAGGACAGGTGCTTTTTATTGCTATTGGACAGTCTCAGCACTGCTGAGTTCATCTCTCTGTGACCACTTGTTTTGTTTGGGGGATTTGCAAAGTGTATAATCAGCTTGTAATTTTGGGAATTTGAAAATTTATTTATGAGTGTCAGGGATCTGATATTCTGACTATTTCTTCTTTTTCTGAAATGTTTACTAGAGTTTTCTTCTTGTTGCAGCTATTGTAAATACCTTTTTATCTGCAATTATTTTCATTTTGATGACTAAGTTACTAAAGCAATGAAAGCATGCCTGTGAAAACAGTTTATACATCAAAAGTAACTTAAGTAATTCTAGTATTTTAAAATTGCATATAATTTTGGTGTTCCATAATAGCTTGTGTTGATTTTGCTGCCATTTGCAGTGAGAATACTGAATTTGGTGCTCTGTGAGAAACCCCAGTTCACTTTCTTCTATCTCCTTCTAACCAGTTTATTTATCAATACATCATCTTGCATAGCTTGGAAATAATTTTGTAGTCACAACCATAGTCATGAATCCCTGCCTGGATGTTTCTCCTGGGTAATGTTTGTGTACCCCTTTAGGGGACTTTTTGTACACGGTTATCTTATATGGCTGCACTTTGCTCCTACTATTCTCTATACTACAGCTCATATTTTTGACAGGATATTGCTCTCTCTGCTCTATTTAAATAGTCATATATTCAGTCCATGTGTTAAACAAAGGGATATTGATACTTGCTGGTCTCCAGGTATTTTTTTCATATGAGGGAGTTCATACCAATAATGTAATCAATTAATGTTCTCTCTTTCAGGCTTAACAGATGAAAAAGTGAAGGCATATCTTTCTCTTCACCCCCAGGTACTGGATGAGTTTGTGTCAGAAAGTGTAAGTGCAGAAACTGTGGAAAAATGGCTAAAAAGGAAAAATAACAGACAAGAAGGTGAGTGGTTTTTATTTGTGATTAAAATTTAGCTTTGAACAGCTCAGCTATTTTCAAATTTAAAAAGGAAACCTGGTTTTGGTGTAACTTGACTATTATCATTTTTGTGTTTAGGTTCTAACATTTTTTGAAGGCAAAATAGGCTAACAATTTTTAAAAATATTTTATTCCTTTGGTATTTTTATTTTGAAATATACTGGTATTAATATTGGAAGTTTAGTTTACCCATTTTGAATTTCAAATACTGTCCATCAACCTGTAGTGTCTGTTTTGAGAATATAACTTGGTTGTCTTGGATCTGAAATTGCTAAGTTTTGAATTGAAATTATCCAATATGCCTCAGTAAATTGCTGGATATACCATCTCAGAAGTTCCTACTTGCAACATGTAATAAGTCAATATTAGATAAGAGTGTTGATACAGCTACTATAACCCCGTGTGTCAGATTCTGGAAGTATTTCTGTTGGCTTGCTTTAGGTAAAATACCTTGCTAAATAGGCCCAGAAAACTTTCTTTTGAGCCAGCCTTGGTTGACAATGATCTTAAATTTTGTGAGGTTGTCTGCAAACATAAGATTCATGCAATTCTAACAGTGATTTGTAATGTACCAGGTAAAATGCAAAGGAGGAAATTACCAAGAAGGTTAGGGAAGAAACCCTGGTTGTGCTTTGTGGCTGACTTCTAAGATGGTTAGGGTTTTAAGTTCTAATGATAATTAATATTTAAAATAGAGGGGCTATTGTTACTTCCTAGAAGATTCCTTTTCTGCAGAATTATAAAAAATAAGATGGTGGACAAGGGATAGAAAAGGCTACATTGAGCCAGATTTTTGGTGGTGATGACTACATATAACCCTAAAGTGGCAATAAATTTTTGTTGGTATAAAGAGATTACCCAGCAGCAGAATAGAAGTATATAGCAATAGGCTATTTAATACTTTGTTTGTAGTTTGCAAACTACAGCACTGCAAGAGGCCTGTTGTTATAATCCACAACAGCAATCAGCAAAACAGTTATGAATCAAGGGAATAGGTTGTGACAATGCTTTTTGTAAACAGTTGATGAAAAATACTTTTGTGTTACCAGAAATTAATAATTCTTGTGTTTATGAGCTATGTTCATTTAAAAATAATAATTTTGTCTAAGGTGGTTACATCACTGTAAGAAATCATTGTGTGTTTGAAACAAGTTTAAAGTCTGGGTCAAGGATCTTTATGCTAAAACCAAAGAAATGCTATGGAGACTTTTTAGCTTCAATAATGATATTTTGCTAAGTGGAATTTACTAGCCATTGCTCAAAGTTTCCAATTTTGGGGGGGGGAAGGCTAAAAAAAAAAGATAAATTTTTGTGGAAGTACTCGTGAAACTTTTTGTGCTAACTGCTAGAGCAAAGTGACTGCTGGCCATTACCCTGGCAAAGTTTTAATGTGAACAGGTACTACAATGAGATTTGTCTGTTTTTTTCATACATTTAGAAATTCTATATTATGGCTAATTTTCCCCAAACATGCATTAAAAGTGTCAAGCAATAGTTCTGCTACCATTAGCATTTAGCTTCATATCTGTTATCCTCCTACAGATCTGTCTGCCTTCCTGCTACTTCCCTTTTGCTGACAGCAGTCTTTAAAGTGGCTGTAGTGATTACACTAAAGGCAGTCATACAGATATGGCTTCTTTAGTGCTGGATTTTAGTTAAAAATAAGGAGAACCAGATTTAAAACTAGACTTGCCAAGTAAAAAAGATAAAGTTGAATGCATTTTTTTTATAGAATGAAATGGATACTGATGAGGTTTGTCTGTGATTTTCTTGTAGAAAGATAAAGTCTATAGTCATAAAATATTTCTGATAACAGCATATCCTAATCTTTCAGAAAGCAGTATTTTCAAGAGAGAAATTTACTAGTTGATCTACTTGGTTCATATTATGTATGTACAAATTCTGCTGCCTGACTTATGGTGGTGGTAAGAAATGAGGGGGAGAGGATGGAACTGATTCTTTTGGTGTCAGCACAGATCTGTGGTGACAAAGTGACTGTGTAGCCTAAGTCACTTTACATCAGTAGGGGTATAATTTTCCCTCTATCCTTTTGCTTCAGTCTAGTCTACTTTGCAAATGCTCACATCATGTAATGTGATACAGCTGGAAAAGTAAGCTTTGTTTTTATGAGGAGGTTTCCAGGCAGGCAAAAGGCTGTTTTGAGGTCTCTGGCTAAGTGTGTGTACTCTTACACGTTGGTGACGCAGAACAGGCTTTAACCTATATGCAGAAATTGTGTCCTGCCTGATTTACAGACATCCAGCTGTGTGTACTCTTCAGCCAGAAGTCAATGGGACTGCAGCCAGGGTAGTTTATCTGAATTTCATTAGCATGAACTGGAATGTCTGATTTGGACTTAAATGAACCAAAATTTATCTGTGACTGAGATTCACTGAATT
Source organism: Oenanthe melanoleuca (assembly GCF_029582105.1). Classification (NCBI taxonomy): domain Eukaryota; kingdom Metazoa; phylum Chordata; class Aves; order Passeriformes; family Muscicapidae; genus Oenanthe; species Oenanthe melanoleuca. The sequence continues at coordinate 71,815,510 of NC_079336.1, forward strand.
AATTACTGTAGATGGTTTGGGTTTTTAAAAAACCTAGATTGTTAAAAATGGAGGAAATCACTAAATATTTCAGTGTTTAAGGTATAATTATATCCCAAAATATGATGAGTTGAGTCGTCAGTGTGTTAGATCTTGTATCTGTCATGGTAAATGTTAGATTTAAATTTGCTTGTGACAGGTTGAAAGTGATGGGCATCTTCCTGGGGTTATAAGACTTTTTATTTTTTTTTTTTTTATTTTTTTTTAATTTTTTTTTTTACTTGTTTTTTTTTTCCTTTTCCTGATAGATTGAATAAAACTTGCAAAGGTAGCACTGGAAAGGAATGCTGCTCATGCTGACATTTGGGTGTTCACTGCAACTTTTTGAACTCTGACTATTATCTACCGATAAATTGCATACCCAAAACACACCCAGGCCTTGTATTCTTGCGTACAGAATTTCCAAACAACTCTATTTGTAATACACAAGTGCTTACATTTTAAATTTTTCCTACCAGATCATGGCAGAGTTAATCTGGCAGAAGGAGATCTTTTCTTTTCCAGATGCTTAGATATAATACGCACAGAACTCATGAGACCTCTTCCATTGTCCTCTTTCATATTATTCAAGCTAAAGTGGCAGATGATTGTAGCCAGAGCCATAATATTAGCAAAGCATTAGACTCTGCTGCTGGATAGATCCTCATCTCCCAACAAATTTCTCAGAAAAATATTTATAAATTCCAACCTTAATTATATTATTTGAAGCTTCACTGCCACAACAATAGGAGGCTAAGCACATTGATTATGAGCCCAGATGTGCATCTTTTACGCTGTTGATACTGAATTTCATAGATGTCTTTCCTAATCTTTTTAATTACCCCTTATAATAAGGAGAAAGGACAAACTGTACTGGCAAAGAATTTCTACATGGAAAGTTGCCTATATCACTTAAGAAACTCATCACTTCCCATGGCCCTCCTATTCATTACAGTGCATGACCATGTGCTTAATTACTGCTGAATCTGGAAACATTAACAGCTTCATACACTTTTTTCTCCCCAGCAATATTTGCCAAAAAACATGTAAAGCTATGTATAGTGGGAACTGAAAGTGCTTTGCTGTTGTTGATACAAATGTTGTTAAGTAATTAATAAATACAATTTAAAAGAAATGGCAAGTAGTACATTCAGTACATGATGTGACACTGATTATGCTCAGAAATTACCATCTTTTAAGTGCAGCTGACTTACTGCATTTCCAGGAACCTGATATTTCATAATTGACCTGTTTAAAAAAAAAAAAAACAACAACAAATAAATAGAAATTAGTTGCTTAATATAACCTTAGCATGACATTGCTGTAATATTTGAACTGTACTAGGCTACATCATAGACACATAATCAAAGTTCTGTACAAAAAGTTGTTTCTGGTACTGCATTTTCAGGTTTTAAGATATCAGCATGATGGGCTTTAAAGTTGGCTTCATTCCTGTAAGAGACAAAGTAGTGAGTTTTTGAGAGGTGTTGATGTGTGGCTCTATTTAGGGAGCAAGTCTGCTCTCAGATTTTTATTGTTAAGGAATACCAAAGTACATGTTTCTACATGAGATGATAGTTATTCCATTATTTACTCTTTTATTTAGGTCATTCCTGCTTTTAAAAGATGGTGTATAGAGGCATTTGCCTAAGGTTATTAAATAGGTGAAAGGATGGCTAACATGCATTTCCATAGGCAGGGGTAGTGTATATAAAAAGACACATGCAAGGAGGATATGTCAGCCTGTGTATGCTAAAGAGATGTCATCTTGCTGCCAGAATTATAAAGAAAAAAATGGAACCTACACTTGATTTGTTAGTTTTTGAGGACTGTGCCTTTTTGCACTGAGTGAGCAGAGATGCCTGTTCTGTAGTGCAGGGTAGTAGCTGTAGAACTGTAGGTGAAGAATACTCAGAATCTGGGGACTGTCCCTGCTGTGATGCTCCACAGCTTGTTGCAATTGCAACTTCTCCCCAGCCTAGGCAAGAAGAACTTATATGGCAGCATGTTAACAACCTCCTTGATTTATAATTAGGGTGTCTTAAAATTTCATTGATGCTGTAGACATGCTGTTTTATTCTGATGCATCCCTGCTGCGCTTATGTTTGTGACATCCAAGCAGACACCAAGTACTTGCCAAAAAGCAAGGCTAATTGTGGGAATTATTTGGGCAGTGCTGACACCATAGTAGTAGCTCTTAATGCTTCTTATTACCAAACCCCACTATTTAAATATTTTAATGCATTTCTTGGATTTTTTTTTTTAATTTTTCTCAAAATAAGGTACAAAGGTTTTATCTTCCAATTCCAGCCACAATTGCTTGCTGTGGCCTTGCTCTTCACTCAGCATTTGCTATTGGCCATTTAGATAAAAAATAGTGGTCTAGGTGGTCCTGTTGGTCTGAACCAAGGTAACTTATGATACTGACAGGTGCTACTTTCCTGGGATAATATACAGACTGAAAATTTTGCCTTTATTTTGAATGTTTCTATCAGAAAAGTTGCAATAATATGTGGGGGCTTGACTATGTGGAACCCATTACTCTGTGTGTTTGGCACAGTCCTCATTTCCATGGAGATAAAACTCATCGGTAGACATTTGTATGGCATAGTTTGCAGGTTGCCATTTTTCATGTGTCTAAAAAGTTTGTTAGTATTAATGTTTCAGAGGATGACAGGGGAAGGCCCTTCCCAGTTCGGTGATGGAGCTTTACATTGGAATGCCATTTTAGTCCAGATGATGAAAATGGAATATATGTGTCAGAGGTACAGAAGAATTTTGGAGCAGCTATCTGGGGAGACTGTTGTAGTGTGCCATTACTTTTAAAAACTGTTTTATTGCTGTATCATTTCCTGAAAGACTCAGTTTTAATTGTCTGAGGTGAAATGGTTTCTTTCCTGTGTGATCAGTTAATTTTTTTTTTATTGTTTTCTCTTAATCAAAGGAGAATCAGCTTATAAGTGGCCCCATTGTGGCTGTGTAAATATTGAGAAGGAGTTAATGAAGAAGTTGTCCCTGTTGTGTTGTCAGTCTGGTTTTTTGGACAGAAAGGTTGATGGAAAGGATATTTAGATTAGGTAGAGCAGGATTTTTTTTAATGTATTGATCATACAGAAACACTGAACAGTGGCTAATACTGAGGTCTTGAGTGATGATGAAGTCTTTTCAGTGTGCATTTCAATGTTGAAGCAGTTGCTATTTTTTTTTCTTTGTTATTTGAATGGCTATCACTAGCAAACTCCAAACAATGCTAAAAATGGCTTAGTATATTTTTTTCTTCTAATTTGCTGAACAGTGAGAGAGTTTGATTGTTTTGGGGTTTTTTTTGAGTGGGTCAGGTGAAGGAGGGTTTTTTTCTGTTTTTCTGGAGTTCTGCATATTTAGAATAGTTTAGGTGGTCAGAGATTTGCAGAGGGTAATCCTTTAATGACGATATGTTTGGTCTTAGGAGGTTGACGTCACTCTGCTTGGTCTGAGTTCCCTCTTGAACTAATTATGTTAATCACATTATATCTAGAGCAATTATTCTCAACATGTACTTATACTAATGTTATGTCTTTGTTAAGCTTGAATTAGGAGTGTTTATAGCTTTTCTGTCTACTCAAAAACACTGTTTCTCCTCACTTTTAAGCCTGGCTTCACAGAATCATTTTCTGCTCAGTACTGCTAGTTATATTAGGAAATAAACACATGTTGATTTCTCAGTCTTTTGGTAAATTAGAATATGGAGCTTCTTTTGCAGTCATACTGAAAAATAGGTTTTTCACTTTTCTTGCTATTTCTCTTCAATTTACATTGTGAACATTTCCAGATGATCTATATCTTTCTAAAGAGTGGGCAGTAAAAGACAGACAGTATTTCAATAATGGGTTAATTCACATAATATACAATACAAAACCATTTCCCTCTTGTGTGAGATGGCTCTCCTGAATGTTTTCTGGCCCTACTATTCTTTGTTTTCAGATTATTTCTCTCCTGTACACGGATCTTTGTTTTTAGAATAAAAAATCAAGTAAACAAAAGAAAAGCTCTCACTGGTTGGTGGAGAAGATCCGTTCTGCTGATGTGTGTGTGGAGACTGAATACCCACAAAGCCAGCACTTTTTAATAATGATTATTTATGTCAATGTCAGCTAACCTGTTTTACCTGCATTGAAAAGGAGTAGGAATGTTCCCATGGTCTGTAAGCTGAGAAAGAAAAAAATAACAAGGGAGAATAGTCATTAACTTTTATGGGACTTGCAAATCCGAGTATTAATTTGATTAATGGGTGGCTAGGCAAGGCCTGTGATCAAAGACTGACCAATAAGGATAAAAAGAAAAAAAGGTAAAATAGCTATATTAGCATTGCTTGTTGTGTCCATTAAGTGAGACTTGCATCTTTGAGGAAAGGGAAGTATGCAGTCACACAGTGTGATAGTCTGTTACATCCCACATGCATAAAGGAAGGATATTTATTCATGGATGTTCTGTATGCGAGTGGTGAAAACTCAGTTCAGCAAAGTTCTCAATGCCTTATCCATGTATAATATACATGTAAAAATTCTGCTGTCTCTTTTTTATCACAGGAAGTACAGGAAGCCCTGAGGAAGAATGAAAATTCATCTTCTAAAGTGGAGATGTCTAGTTGGATATAAATGTTAATGCCAGGCTCTGAATGGACAATTTTATGTTTTGGTGGACAGAAGCAATTAATAATATTTGTCTTAACCTCATATCAGCTGTTAGTGAAAATTTTCAGCAGAAATTTTACTTCTGAAACTGCTCTCTTGTCTTAAGGCTTTGAAAAGCAGATTGTGTACATGGAACAGTAAATCACAGATATAGTATGGGCTTAATGAAGACCAGAAATTTACAGTGTGTGATTAGTTAATCATGGTGGTGATTCAGTTATTTTATCCTTTAGAATATCTATGATTAGATGGAATTTTAGGCTAGTTGTCCTGTTCATCAGATCAGATTTACTGCAGCTAATTTTAAGTGTGTCCTTTTCACAGTGAGTCATAGGTACTCCCTTTATTTCTCCTAATGGTCATTGGTAGATCAAGTTCTTTGTCCAAAAATTATGTCTTCATACTCTTTATCCTGGCAATAAAATAAATCCTGTCAAATATCTTTCAACTGGACTGTAATAAACTGCCCTTGTTTTGTTTTCCCATATTTTATGAATGGAACTTAAATTATAATCCCATGTCATTCAGCAAGAGGAAGGCCTAAGCATGACTTCATTGCATTGATTTAATTCTAAATATTTCCTAATTGCTCCTTCAGGAGATGATACCTGTTTAAATACGTTGTAGGAGGAATATATGTATTGCACATAAATGAGCACTGTTGCCTCTGCTTAACTGACGTGGAGTTTTGTGTCACAAATATTATTCAAATACTTTGAAGGTGTTATTAAGCATGTAGATAGAAATTCTAAACATGTACTGACATTGCAGACAATAAAAAATCCAACAACAAACAAACCCACAAAACTTAGACATGAACCATTTTTAATGACTTTCAAAGATACCTGTAATTTCTGTCCAATATTTGTATTGGAGAAAAAGTCCTCCTGAAGATTGAGTTGTAAGAACTTGGAAGTAAACTATGGAATTCCTAGACAATTTTCACTACAGAGGACTTTCAGTATTCTGAAAGGAGTTTTTATTTTTATAAACTCTGTGAAAAAATGGATGCATACTAGGATAGCAAAACTTCAGTTGTACTGAAAATTGAACCCAGATGCATAGAAACTGCAAAGAATCTCATGAAGTGTCAGATAAAAGTAAGGTTTGGTTTATCTTGGCCTCTGAGGCCTAGTTACTTGGCATATCACATCTGCAAGGCTAAGCTACTTTTTCATGACACCCAAATTTGATGTTGCATCCAAGGCACCATCTGGAGTATTCCTGGGCAGGTGTTAGCTCTCTCATTTGATTCTAAATATTGTTTTGGGAAGGTGCAAATTGGCAAGATCCAAGCCACGCTGTGGGTGCAAAGTTAATCAGGTGCTGGTGATATTCAAGCCCAGTCTACAGCCCTAATTGCTCCATTACTTTAGGTCTAGCCTGAATTAGCTGTGGCACCTCAAGGAGGGATGCTAGGAACACCGTGGAAGAAATTAGCCATTAGAGCTTGGGAACTGATAGAGAGCTTAGCCACATGCAACCAAACAGGAAGCAGCGTTAAGTCACTGTGGAAATTTGAGGTTTAATTTGAAGTTCAGGTAGTACCACCTCCTCAGGATACATAGAAGACCAGAATTAACTAGATCTGTAGATGTCTAAAACAAGCAAGAAAGGAAGTTTTGTTTTTTTTTTTTTTTTTTTTTACATAGCTGCCTTTGTTGATATAATATACGTGATAAGCTAACATTTCTATTAGCACAGCACAGGGGGACAATGAGTTATTTGACTAGAAGCATGTGAGGCTTGGAGGAACTATTTCACCTGACTTTATTAATGGCAAACCTGGATAACTGAGTTTAATTGTGTTTAATTATTTTAATTCTCTAGACAATTTGAGCAAAATGTCTGACTGTCAATTATGGAAGAGGAAGAGATTGTGCATGGTACTTTTCTCTAGGTCTGAGAGGAACGGATCTTTTCTTTTTCCCTGTGGAACACTTAAAACTCAGGTGTAAGGAGGTTTGGCAGGAAATTATAATGGGTTATAAAACCAGTGTCAGTTGGTATTGGGACAATGATAAATTTTACTTGAAGAGGATGTGTCTTGTTTAAGCATAAGGATGGAAGAGCTAAGAAGGAATTAATTGCATAATTAGGTTAAAGAATAATTTCTTCTCAAAATAATTATTGTTTGTTTTTTATAAATTCTTTGAAGACATTTACATCTACTTAACTAATTATGTGGCATTTGAGGATGCTTAGTTACTATCCATAGATCTTGTTTTTTTGTAGGAGATTTGTTGTTATTGTGGAAGGAAGTTAGCAAGGTCTGAATTTCTTGCAATGGCTAGTGCATCTTGTTCTGCCAGAAAAAGTCCCCTAATTCTTATAGTGTTATTAACTCTTTATAAAGCCTTTCTTCCTTATTATCTTTACACTATGATGACTTTTGTGATGCTGCTACCAAACACAAAGGGATTCTTTATTCTCCAAAAGACCTGAACTGTAGCAGAAGTTTTATAATTATGATTGCTGTGGTGAAGACAGTTGACAGATTTACCTTTTCCATAACAGAAGAATGAAGGGCACCCTGCAAAACAAATTGACTACAGATTTGAAACAACAGGATGTCCTTTTTCACACAACCCATGCCTAAATTATGAAGCCATTAGCATAATATATTTGAGATGTTAAAAATGTAAATGGGTTCAAAAAGTGATTAGACACATTCCGAAGAAGAAATACTTCATCAAGAGCTGTTACATACTATGATCCTGATGCAGCCTCCAGCTGAGAAAATTCATAAGCATCTGATTGCTCTGAGGACATAGTGGAGTAAGTGTACTCTGTACATCTGTAGTCTGTGTTTTCTCTCCTTTTCATACAGTCTAAATTCTTCATATTCTTTTCCTATTTCCTTTCTTAATGAGCTGTTACTAGCCATTGTCATAGGCTACAAACTTGAGTAGATGGACTTTTAGTTTAGCAGAATAGGATCATTATTCTCTGTCATTATGCTTCTCTGGCCTTCCTGGGATTTATGTACCACCCGTTGTTCAAACTGTGAGTCAGATTGTCTTAACTCATTTGAATATGCTGGAAAATAAACTGGGTTTTTATACTATAACACATTGTTTATGGATCCTCTTGGATAAGCTGCAAGAGGTCTCTTCAGTTATAACAATAAGGCATCTTTGAAACTCTTTGGAGACAGTATCTTATTCAGACTTACGCTAGCTGCAATACTGAGCTAAATTATTTTATTCTTTCTTTCAGCTTGCAGTATACAGAGATACCTATAAATAATGATCTTTGGCTACAGAAAAAATAAAGTTTCTCTAGTTGAAATTGCTGAATAACAGTGATTAAGAGACTTTTTCCATTATTTTTTAATGCAAAGGTGGTATATTTTGTGTGTTTTATTATTTGTTCAGGTAGCAGAAGGGAGCTCTTTTACAGGGTGTTTGATCCTCATTTTGAAGTGCTCGTTTCATTTGTCATTAAGTATGGGGAGTGTAAGGGAAAGAGAAAAAAGGATGATGCTGTTGATGAGAAACAAGGATTAGGAAATTATTAAAACACGATTCAATAATTCATGGAAGGAGGAATATCTGTGAGTTTTTGAAGGGTTTATAGCAATTGGGTGTAACTGCCATCAGGTTTGGTGACTGGGGTGGGGAAGTGGTAACAGACTTGTTACATTTATACTAAATTCAGTCCAAGAGGGTTCATTGTGAACACTTAGAAATGTCTTCATGAGGTGTATCAGATATTTGTATAGCAGTGAAGATACGTTTATCCTGGGAGACTTGCTGGGCAGTGATTTTGGATTTACAGTGAGCACTTGGGGAGACTTGTCAAAACAACTTTTTAAGCTAGTAACTACACAGTGACCCTTTTTTTAGAATCAGAGTTGTCATGACCCACAGTAAATGCCTTTCTGGGAGAGGAGGTTATTTCAAATGCAGTTTTAAATTACCCAAATGTGCTCTTTTTGCATTGTATTACCTATGAAGCCATGTCATTGTGACACCTGCTGCTTTGCCATCATATATTTCATGGTGAATCATGAATGTGCTCAAAGAATAATCTGAGTTCTCCCTGTTGTCTGTTACTTTTCTTAAACAAAATCTCAGTTTTACAGATAATTGTTTTTAGAAATGTGTACTATTACCAGGTTGTGTTTTTCAACTGTTCACTGGCCAAAACAATTTTTTGGAGAAAATATCTGTCATCTCCCCATCTACCGATATGATTGTGTTAAAAAAAAAAAATTTGCTTAAGAGTAAACAGTGGCCATAAATCTCTGATACATTTCAGTGTTTGAGGTACCTATTGTAGCAGCCAACGATATAAGTGCAGTGAATATATAACTATATATCCAAGTACAGAGAAAATGGCACCATATAATATAGGGAAAGGGTATTTGCAAATATTTTCTCATGTTCTGAGGGGTTTTTTTCTTCATTAAAGCTCCTTGTTGCACTGCTTAATAACAGTTATCAAATTTTGAATCAACCCAGTTTGAGCAAGCATAGAAACAATTATAGCTCTTCAAAATTCACAATAGGTGTCACAGAATAGTATTGTAGAGTCACAACAACATAGGAAATCTCAGAAATGCTCTTTGTTGTGGTCCAGTCCAGCATCTTTTAGTGACCATTTTCAGATCTAAACACTGATGAATGAACTACTGGCCCATGTTGGCTTTTTTTTTTTTATTTCACAAATAGGTCTTTATGATTGGAGAATAGATAGGCTCACATTCTGAAATAAATGCAACTGTATGTTTCTACACAGATTATTTTAAGCATTGCCAAGATTGGCCCTTTTACACAGGGACATGAACAAGATTCATTTAAGCACACTTTGAAGAAACTCACCAAAACTAAGCTGTTTTTCTGGATGGTATAGGTGGTGTGCATGTTTTCTTTGCAGTGTGACAATGGCAATGCAGTTTCTGTTCACAAATGTGGCTGACTTGTTAACATTTGGAATTCAGCATTTTTTAGTTTATGTAGCTGTCCATCAGCTACATATAGACATGCTACTGGAGACTTCACAAGTGCTGATAGAATCTAGCAATATTTCTGAGGGCAGCTTAAATTAATTGGGTGGGTTTCTTTGTTAGCAGTGGAAAAATAATTCTTGTAATAGGAACAATGAAAAGAGAAGAGCTATATACACGGAATCCTCAGGAATAAATGTCACGTTGGAAGTTCAGCTTTGTTTCTTTTCTGTTTCCTTCTTGTAAATCTAGTTAAAGGGAGAGAATACTTGATTTAGATTTTCTTCATTCTTGGATAATACTTGAGTTTTGAAATTTGTTTTTCTTTATTTTTATGATGCTTCTTAAAGACTTATTTCAAATAATACTATATTTTCTCTGCAAGTTTTCTCAGCTCCACAATTAATTACTTGAGGTTTTTGACGAGCTCTCTCTTCTACAGGCTGTTAGGAAATTATTGGCTTTTTCTGAGTTATTGTCTTTATGTAGATCTTTAGGCATTGAAATAAACACCTGCTTAGCTCAGCATCATCTTATTAGTATTTGTACCTTACTTTTCTTTAGACAAATAGGCAGAATAAAGCCTGGTGTTACTAGGTTTTCATTCCAAAGTCTGCTGTTTCTTTTTACATGTTAAAGTGATGGAATGATTCTCTTGGTCTCAAGGTTCCTTTTGTCTCATGATATGTCCAAATCCCTCAATTTTTAATTGGTTGTCTTTCACTTTGCTTTCTGAAGGTGCATTTACTTAAAGAATGCAGAAAAAAAAAAGCATTTTTTGTACAGTAAGTAGGTGAGATTTGTCTCAGAGACAGTCAGTCAGGAACTTTCTGACTTCATAAAACTGGTGAATTCTGATTCCACTTTTACCTCTTAGAAAAAAATATTTAATAAAAGCTCCTGGCCTGAGTGTTTTCATATCCTTGAGGCTTCATTTGTGTTTCTCAAAAGGTTAATGAAAACTTTTTCTGGGTAAGTGACAAGCTCAGACATTTTAATAAGGGGAATAAAAGAAGGACAGGCATTTTTTCATTCTTACCAGGACCTCCTATTGAATACTTGTATCAGATATCACCTTGGGTTTTGAAAATATTTTTAAAACATGTCCAGGATCCAAGCCCAGAGGAGGAATCAGTGGAAACTGGTAACTCTTGTGTTTCCATGAGGAAACAGATTAGAAATCTAGAGAAAGTGTTGAACTTCTATTCTGACCTCTCAGTAATCCTGTTATCTCAGTTTGACCTTTGCTTTGGAAGTGCCTCAGATTAGTTGCAAGAGATTGTATTTAGTTAAATGTCTTTCATTTGATGTATTTCAATATTTGCAAATTTTCCTTTAAGTAGTTGCACAGAGTATATGTTGAGTTCCAGATACTGGCATCTAAATGCACAGGAAAAAAAAAAAATCACAAAGCTCCAGTTCATTTTTTAAAATTTTAATAGGAAGACCTGGGTTAATGCAAAAGCAGAATGTATTTTTTTCACTGAAAATATATCTGGAATTCCTTATGACCAGTTGAAATGCTGCAGGAAAATACATGCTGAACAGTGGTGCCTTTCTTTGGGCTGATGATACAAAGCTCTTGTTGTTCCTAAAACACATCTAAAGGTGAAGTCTCAGTGACTGTCTAAAAAGTTACTGTATGCAAAGAATAGGTAAAAAAAATTTTCAGTACCTAAGAATTTGCTCCTGCTTTTCATTCTGAACTCATATCTGAAGAACCCTATGAACTTACTTATAAAATCCTCATCTTATTGAGTCCTTGAACAAATTCAGAATCTTACAAATTTTTCATTACTTTCAAATTTTTCATTACAGCATTTACTAGAAAATTCCTGCTCTGAAGATTAGCGTTTCAAAGATACTGTGGCATAATACATGAAAAACTGAGCTGCTCTCTCAGTAGAGAGGCTTAGAAAACAGCTTACCTGCTTATCCCACTCGTGCTTTTTGTAAATATCCTTGGCTACATTCCCAGTAAAGATAGGAATATGAAGTGGCTTTACCAAATGATTTCTGTCTTTCCCCTCTGTACTGAAAGGAGAGCCCTTTGGGGAAGCATGGGACAGATGAGAAAAGGACAAAAGCAGGAGTAGATGCATGCAGGCTGCAAAAAAGAGGAGTGGATTGTATAATCTATTGGTGATGGCGAGCTGAGACACCCTTTTCAACTCATTAGCACCCCATAGATGCAAACAAATACTAAAGTTTGTTCTATTTCCTTGCTGGTTTTTGTTCCCATGAAGTTGGATGTTACAGAGCCTGGGTTTCTTTGAGATTAAAGTAAACCTAATTTTTTGAATAAAGTAATAAGTCCTGTTTATATTAGCTGTCAACTTAAACCAACAATCTAAAGTGGGTTTCTAAATGTATGCAGTTATAGACTTGTTTTGTGTTTGTGAGAAATCCTTTAGTGCATCAAATTAAAGGACACTTGCTAAATTACATATGGAAAAATAAGTAAGTTTAGCAACTGATATTTCAAATGAGAACTTTTATAGTACTAAGGCTTTTTGCTAGTATTCATAATTAAAAAGTGATGGAGGAGAACACAGGATTCCATAATTTTAAAATTTTTCTGAATATTTATTTTTCTATGTTTTCTGTGGACCAAATTATGTATAATATGATTGTGACTAGCATTGATCAACTGATAGACTAAATTTAAAGGCTATTTTCCTTAATTTTTGCACTCTAAACTACCTCCCAATGTGTTGCCAAAGTGAATATGTCTTTGGGGACAAAATCCAGCCTGCACCATATAGCTGACTGCCAAGCCTTTCCAACCATTTTTGTCTGCACAGTAGGGTGCATCCACCCATTTACAGCACTGAGCCATAGTTTTTTTTTTTTTAAATGTAATCTTTTATATTAGATATTCACAGGAATAAATTTTCTCTGGCCAATATAGGTCATATTTCTCTGAAGACAAAACTCAATAGATGCTTTTTTTTCTTTTTTTTTTCTTCCTAAAGTGTCTTTGAAAAAAGTGTAGTCTCTAGCAATGGGTTTTTCTGCTTTTTTTTCTTTTTTTTTTCTTCCTAAAGTGTCTTTGAAAAAAGTGTAGTCTCTAGCAATGGGTTTTTCTTGGAACCAAACTCATTTTTACCCTGTCATTGATATTGTAGGCACACCTTATCCAATTTCATTGCTTGCGCTCAAACAAAAGTAAATTAGGGAGTAGGTTTGAATTCCTCCAGTATATCTGGAATTGCAATGGAAAAAGAGAGTATTAAAGGCAATAATACAGCGAAAATCAGTTACTGGATCACAGGCATCTTTTAGAACAAGATTAGAGAATCTGTCATTGTGCTGTCAAAGCAAATTTCTCTCTATGCTTGTTTTCTACTTAAGGTTTAGCTAAATAATTCAAAACTAGGAGACTGAAGATAATTTTCAATCTTAATTCTCTTCCTCTTTAACTGTTCCTAAAATATTATCATCTAAATAATCAATTATAAATCATTTAGATGCAGGATGGACCAAAAGAAAGAGTATACTCAGAGGTATGACTTAGCACTGTTTGTCTTGATTGTTAAGAAGTATTTCAAGATTTGAAGAGAACAGTATAAACTATTACATAAACATTTCTCTACATGCTCTACAAGTACCTAAAACATTAAAGCTTTCTCATTCCAGTCCTGTGCTAAAGGAACTAATAAATAGAAATGCATGTTGATGTGATCATCAACTTCTTTAAATGGAAGAACCCATTAAATCTAGACATCTCTGCAACTGCTACATTTTACTAAAGAGGATGTGTCTGTGTCTGCAGCCTGAAGGAGGCAATAATTGCATTTTATTTTATTAAATATTAAGCTGTAACATATGAATGAACTTGACATGTTAAAAAAATAATAAGTAGCAATCATCTTGGCAGTGAACTTTTAATGCCTCTTTGAAAGTTTTCAGAATCTCAGGCTCCTTTGGTCGGCACCAGCTAGCCTTGAATAGCCCAGTCATCAGGAAACTGAGATGCCAGTGAATCCTGTCTGCTCAAGTGGTGTTTGCTTGGGCCAGAACCTTCTTGTTCCCAGGAAATAACTCTGTGGTTGATTTAAGCCTGCACTGCCTGCCCTCAGCTTCCATCCCTGGGTGTGTATATCCAGCCTTTCCCATGTCCTTGGTCTTTTTGCTTATGTAGTTTTAGATTGTATCTCCGGCTCTCTGCGACAGCTGTAAACTGCCCCAAGGCAGTGGGGAGAGCACAGAGGTGGCACTTCAGGCTCCAATTTGCTTCTGCTGGTGTGGACCTGCACCATGCCATTCCTTTCTAGATAGTTTCATCACTTCAGGAAGAGACAGTTCCAGGTACTCTAATCTGAGGTCGCATCTGTTGGATCCGATTAAGTAATAGACAAACATTGACAAAACACTGGATATGGTTTTGGTAATAAAATCACAGAATGGTTTGGGTTGGAGGGAGCCTTAAAGATCATCTAATTCCAAGCCCTCTGCTGTGGGCAGGGACACCTTTCACTAGACCAGGTTGCTCAGACCTCCATCCAGCCTGCCTTGGGTACTTCCAGGGATGGCATACCCTCATCTTATCTAGGTAGCATGTTCCTGTGCCTCCTCACCCTCTCAGTAAAGAATTTCTTTATAATGTCAAATCTAAACCAAATCTCATTTCAAATCCATTCCCCTATGTCCTGTCACCACGTGCTCTTGTAAACAGACTCTCTCCATCTTTCTCGTAGGCTCCTTTCAGGTACTGGAAGGCTGCAGTTATGTAATCCTGAAGTCTTTTTTCCTTTTTTCAACATGGTGGTCCTCCTCTGGACCCACTCCAACAGATCTATGTTCTCCTGTGGTAATGGGTGTCTCAAAAGAAGAAGCACCATGCAGTTCTTTAAACTCCGGAGGAGTTGTACACGTCCCTCTTTGAGTCATTTTCCATGTAGGTATCAAAGCAAGGACTTTCCAAGAATGATGTGTTAGACTGAATAAAATATGCACAGAGAGGACAGGGTGCTTAAAGGAGTTAAACATTAGCACAGATTGTACTAATGAAAGTTGCAGAGATAAGTGGTGTGCATTTGAATAAATCTGCACATATGGGAACTGGTATATATTAATTTGGAGTGAAAGCTGAGTTTTCAGTTTGTTAGCTATCTCTTTTTATAGTAAATCCATTTTGGCACATTTTGAAGGTGACAGGAATTTGCATCTTATTCAAGTTAATTAGAATCCTAACAGACACCACTTTACCAAGTTGAGACATTGCTATGGCTGGAAGAAAGACAATAGAAAGTAAGGCAATCAATTACAAATCAGTGATTCCAAAGTGAATTCAGTGTAGGCTGATAATTTAAAATGGTGAAGAAAAGAGCAGCTAAAGCACCTCAGGTATCAAATAAGCCAGTGTGGCACAGCATTTAACAGCACTGACCTCTGTGCTAGATGCATTTGGCTGGCCTTTTGTTTATTTCTTAAGAACATCACTCAGAGAATAAGACTTACATTTGTGTGTATTATTTCTGGAGCAATTGAATTCTTATTTATTGTGCATCATAGTATAATTTTTATATATGCATTTAAAGATAAGCAAATGTAACAGACTTTTTCCCTTTCAGCTGATTTAGAGACTGTCAAAATTGAAGTCCTTTTTATAGAATTCCGGCTCAGAATGCATGGAGTAACTTGGAAGTTACCCTGGAAAATAAATTACTGTTTTATAGAGCTTTTTCTGCATTTCTTTTGTGCTTTTGTTTCATTTGGCATATTTGTTTTTGTATACTAACTCACAAATGTGATTTTATAACCCTTATTTGTACTTTTATGCTATTTTGAATCCAGCAGCTTTATTTGCAATTTATTTTTTTTTATAGCTAGTGTTGTCTAATGAACTTATAAATACTTCATTCTACTAGAATTTTAATAATGCCATCTGTTCACTTCATGGAAAATGGCAAAGCACACTGAAGCAACTACCTTTTTCTTTTTCTTGACAGCTGTATTTTAAAGCTTACAATTTCAGTTTCCAGCATTCTTTTTTTCTTTAACAGTAGCAGTGAACAGTATTGGAAACAAAAGGAATTTTTTTTAGTGCAAATCTTACCTTGTGTTTGATTTTCTTTAGATGCAGTTTGAGTTTTTTGATTTATAATAAACAGTATTTTTTATTTGTAATGGATCTTATTTTCTACCACTTCAGAAGGTAAAATAATCCTAGAGAGGTCAGTAAAGTACATCACTCTTGGTGGATCTGATGTGCTTGTCCAAGCTACTTGCTCATCCTGCTATCTTTTGTCCCTCTCTCCCTGCATGTCCTCCCTCCTTTTGAAACTCTGTTTTGAAAGTCTTTTCTTTGGCTCTTCTTTCTGCTTTCAGTCTTGATTTATTTAATTATGTTAATGTTTGTCTTTTGAACCACCAGCTTATTATGTAGTTATTAGGCTGTTGTCTTTGGTGTGCTGTTTGGTGACTTAATCTCACTCCTGCAATTAGTTGTCAAAACAAGTGGACTGAGGTCTAGAAATGATCAGGTTCCCTTGCAGCTCCTGAGGGAGTTAGTGCAGCATGTGAAAATTGGGTGGCCTTGCACGTGTGCCTGAGTAGATGTCAGACCCAAATGGGTTAATCAACACAGCTCTGGTGTTTCTGAACTAGCTGTAGTATATAAAGAAGTGTCTGAGAAGCGGTTGTGCCACAGGGTTGTTTTTCCAAATTCCTCATCCGAGTAGTTGTGATGCTTGCTTACGTAAGGAACTCGTGTTGGTGTTGACAGAACTCTGTGGCAGGCCTGATGAAGGAAGTTGGGAAGAATGATGCTGACAAATTATGAGATTCCTCAATCATGACTGTTTCAAAACTATTTTGAAGGCATGGTGAGAAGGAACTTAGATTATGAATTACCCTTTTCATACTTGCAGGAGCAGATTTCTCGCTTGGTTGCTGGCTCTCAGTGTGTGATCATTAGTAGTTCTGTTAGATGGACAATTTGGGAGATAGACACAGCTCCTTATCCCAGCAGGTGGCAACTTCAGCCGTGCTGAAGAGGTGCAGTTGGCTCTGGTTCCCTTTCTTCCACCAACAGAAGTGGCACTTCCCCTTTCTCTTACTGCTGTGTTAGATATAGTTTATTAGCTTTCCAGCTGATTTCTTTATGTATTTCCTGATTTCTTATTAAGTATTTCAATTAATTTACCATCTGCATTGGATTTTGTTAGTTAAATAAAAAATGCACATGAAATTAATTCTGTCTTGCATGATCACATCCAGTTCTTCATTTACTATAAGCTTGCAGATCTGAATTTGCAGTTTTCCTGTGGACATTTCTTTTTTTAAATTTTTTTTCTTGTCATCTCTCAGGTGAGCTGTGAGTAGAGACTTCTTAAATTTCCAGTGTACTCTCTCCTCTGTGTGAGGATATGTCTGAGGCATATTTGCCTTGCAACCCTTAAGGATGGGATGATTTCTGTCACCAAGTCTTTCTCATGTTCCTAATTGTAGAGATACTGTGATTTACTCCCTTTATTATGGTTTAATGGTTCAAGGAGCTAGATTTTTGTGATCAGACTGTCATTAGTGTTTGATAGTACAGCCAGCCCTCAGTTTGAAGCCTGTGTCAAGGTTTCTGTGCTGAAGTTGGTATGCAGTAGATTTGTTGGCATAGTGGAGCATGAGGATGTGCTGGTGGCATACTCAGAAATCATCAGTCCACTGAGGACTGGGTTCTACCTGTCAACCTTTGTGGAACCTCTTGGAGAGCCAGTCTGGGTCAAAGGATACTCTGGATGCTGATGTGCCAAGGCATTTAATGATTGTATGTGCTGATGCATGTGGACTGCTGGGTGCCGTGACTTTGTGATGTGTTCTGGTGCTGAAGTGTCTGATGTTGGCTGTTACAGCATGTCCTCAGGCTTACACAACACCAGTCAGAGCTATATAAACAGAGCTTCATTGGGAACATTCCTCTTTTCAGCCAGGGACAACCAGTATTCCTCACATTTTTATCTTGTCTTTAGTAAGCCCACTGTTCAATAACCTTCCCTAATTATTTCACATAACCTTAACATCACCTTAGGTGTTCACAAGTGGCTGAGTCTCTACAACTTGATGAATGGCCATTCTCACATGAGCAGTGGTAAATCAACACACCTACTCATCATTGGGGTATTTAACTTCCTTTCATTTCAAGGAATTGGGTGCTGGACTGCTTTGGATTTTTTTTTCTTTTTTTAATCATTGTGTAACTATTCCTTTCTGGAAACTTTTCTAAATCTGGCCTAGCATTTTTAATACTGCACCTGCTATTAGTGAGAGTTAAAATTTTCCATTTGTTCAAATGTCAGTAGAAGAATACTAAACTCCACAATACCTTGGATTTTTTTGTTGTTGTTGAGCAGCCAGAAAGATAATCTTTTAAATTATTTTTTTCTTGTATCATTCCTGTGAATTATAATTGTCTGTCATTATCAAATCTTTTTAGAATAAAACTGACTAGTTCAGAAATTCATAAGGTGCTGTCATTATCTTTTGTGGAGAACTGTCTATAATTTTGTAGTTGCATATTCTGTTCCTTTCCACTCACTCAGGTTATAATTTTATTTTTTTTACCAGTCTTCTCTTTGCAAGCAAAATGTTTTACTCACAGTGGTGGTACTGATAAGTAGTAAATAGTTCAATCTTCCCTTGGTTTCAATCTGTTCATCATGTTAGTGTAACATGTCATTTTTCAAAGACTCCAAAGTCATGAATTATCTGCACATCATTATTCTGTAACATTCAACTCAGTCACTGAGAGCTTGATTATGATTACTAACAAATCATCTGAAATATCCTAAAAGCAAAGGCTTAATTTGTAAATTTTAGTCTGTCTTTTTCATCTTCAGGTTTTTTCCTGATTAATTTAAACATTTTTTCAGTTTCTTGGTTTTCATTTTCCAGAGTAAAGTAAATAAAATACATCTCTAATACAAATGTACCTCTGTTGTAGTTACAGTATGGTTTCTTCAGAGGGATTGAAATTATTCCCCTGACATAAATATGTTTCACTCTGGATCACTGCACCCTCTCACGTGGTAACCTATCATCTGAAGCTCTAATGATCCCTTACCCTTGTTGACGTTAGCAAACTTTTCCTCTGGGACATTTTCTTTTGTTTCCTTTGTCAGCCCTTCTAAAGAGAAGAAAAATACTCAGTCTTGATTTTTCTGCTAATTCTGAGGTTTTTACTGCAAAGTTCAGTTACATGACGGTTGTTTTCAATGTAGTCAGAGGTGCAGAAAGAAGAAAATCAGGCAGGCTGCAAAGCTTCTTGCTCTACTTTTCATTCTCTATAGTGATAAACACTGTAATCTGGAAATTTTAAACAACTTGAGAGTCCAATAGCTGATAGTTTTATTACATGAACATGTTTTTCCCTATAAAAACAATGTTTTATGTTTCTAAAGAGAAGGAGACAAGAATACACTGATCAAAAAGTCAGGATGAGAACAAAATAGAAATAATTAAAAGCAAAAGGTTTACTAAAAATGTTAGTATCCAATTCTCTATTTCCCCAGGCTAAGGGAAAGATTACATTCTTCCTAACATGTATAAGATTATTATGTTCTCTTGCTGTCACTGAGCCATATGCAGTATTATTTCCTGCTCCAGAAGCTGACAACCTGCTGAAATTTCTTGTTTTCCCTTTGGGCCAACAAGTCTTGGAAGCTTTTCTCCATGCCAGGGATGGAAACATCATTGCACTGAGCTGTGTGATCCCATCCCTTGCCTCGTTGGGCTCAGAGTGGAGTATGGGCTGTATATACATGTTGGGAAAGCAAGAGGAAATGCCTTTCCTTAAAGTTGTCCAGGCATCTTATCAGCTGGGAAGAGGTTATTCATGGTCTAGGAATAAGCAAGCTGAGCTCAAGAGGCCCAGCAGGGTCCAAAAGGTATGCATGTTTTTAAAACATCCAAATGTCTTGCCATGGACAAGATCCAGTGGGACTTTCTCAGCTTGCTGGAGCTTTGTAGGACCTGCTTCAAGCAGTGTTCTCTTTCAATCATCTCTTTCAACTCTGAATCATTATACATTTCAGAAATGCCGTGACATTTAATACATAAAAGTATTTCTGTTTTCCAATGCATGCTGTAGCAAGCAATGCAATTGATCTTAATGCAATTGCTTAAGGTATATGTCTCAGTAGTATTTGAGCCAACAGCAATGGGATTTTTTTCCTTCTCCTTGAAAACACTTGCTGAACACAATACAACTACGATTTTGAAGTTTGAATTTGGTAATTGAAAAACATTCAAGAGTAAAGGGACAGCTGTATTCAAAAGTAGGAGGACAGATTAGTAGTGATAATGCTGTTTCTTAGATTCATTGATTGCAGTAAAGTCTAAGGATACTTTAGACTTGGCAACCAGGGCTCCTGGAACCTAATAAAAAAAAGGGAGGGGAATCAAGTTTGATCTAAAAAGAGTAAACCTGAAATTGTGTTACTACTGGGTGAGAGACTTCCTTCACCAAACATGCTTGCAAGATATTGTAATAAATTTTAAAGAAAGTTGCAGTGCAGCTAGTGGAGTGAAAGATGGGCAGAATTGTGGGGTGGGTAAGAAAAGTGGTAGATTTGGACACAAAGGTATAGTTGTAAGCTGGCAAGTGTGAAGAGGTGATAAACTGTTTTACAAGCTCTTCAGCTCATTGTCTTGTGGCTGCATTCCGGTGATAAACAATGGTGATTGCACCTTGTTGACTGATGAGGTAGATGAGCTAACCAGTTTAACTCTCTCTTCATTCAGCAGCCCTGTTGAATAGGATGTGAAGTCATCAGCTAATTACCATAAAACATAATCATAGACTTGATTGGTAAAGCATATTTACTGCTGGAAATTATTAAGTTTCTTCCTGATGGTCAGAGCCCAGGTTCCAACATGATTTTTGCTGATGTGTACTAAACTTGAGAGATTTTTATAGAATTTTATGGAGCTATTAGCAGATCTGGGAATGCCCTGCTTAGATTAGTTTAAATTGTCATATATATTGTACAGTTGAGGATTTTTATGATCATGAATGTGTAAGTGTGAAGCTGCCATCGGTATGCTTTGTACTACTGAGCAATTTTGGAAACAGAAAAAAACTCTGGATCTTCCTCCTGCCTTTCTGTTCTCACAAGGACTGGTGATACTTTCAGAAGATGCCTTTTGAAAGTTTTCTGGCCAGAATAAATCGTCCTGTGAAATTGCTCCAACTGCTTAATCAGTTTAGTGTGGGCTAAGACCATAGAAAATAATAAGCTTCCAAATTTACCAGATTTAGGTATGTCTAATGAATTCAAATGCACAGTTTCCTGATTCCTAGTGTATGTAGTGCCCTGTTTGCTTATATGTGAAGGAGTGAATTAAAATTTTAGGACACCTGGCAGACAATATGTTTCTCTGCTTACCATCTGCACTGAAGTCTTGGTTCAGGCCTTGTTTATGGTCTGATGTTACCTAAGAAGAGGATGAACTGAGCATCCTTTTCCAGGATCTTAAAAATAAAAATGTAGATCTTATTGATCATGTAAAATAGATAGAATTCATGTTTTGCCCTGCTACAGGGAAAGAAACACAGTGTGCCACCAGTGATCAATCTAATGAATATTCCCTTTCTATGTCTAAGTCTCTGTTTAAATAAATTTAGTTTTCTGTGAAGTAACACAACAGGTGCTTCTAAATTGCAAGGTATTTCTATTGATCTATAGGTGTATGACACTTTTCAAGGTAAAAAAAAAAAAGCAGCAAATATAGCTCTGCTGGTATAATTGCATTGCAAACAACTTGTGTCTTGTTATCTGAAGCCTAAAGCAAATTTTCAAAAGAAAAAATTATTAGGTCAATCTGACATCTGTTGTGTGGGGAAACATTCCTTAAGAAACTGTGACTGTGAAGCTATCTGGTATCTCATAAACAGAATTAATCCTGGGCATTTGTTTGCTGTCATCAACAGCAATAGTGTACCAGCAGCAGTATTTAACTACACGGAAAAAAGAACAGCATAAGACCAGGGAGAAAGTCAATACTGTTTTTCCAAGAAGAGTTCCTGTGATTAAACTAACTGGGCATTGGAATCATTGCTTCCATGGCAAATGCCTCAAAATTTAATGTCTGAGATGTTCAAAACTTTCTTTGCATTAAAGTTTTCTTTGTTACTGCTCTAGCTTAGAATCTTGCAATTGTTGAAAACTTATTGGCCTTTGTTTTGTTTTCTTTTTTTTTTTTTTTTAATGCATGCATAGAAATCCAAGTATGAAATGGGATTTTATTTTTTTTAATATGAAAAATGAAATCTGAATTTTTCCTATTAAATAATGGCTACACAATTTAACACCTCTTCGCACACACACCCCAAAAAAAGAACCCCAAGCCAAGCTAAACCTTGCCTCATTTATACTGTGCCAAACTTCTGTGGATTTTTTTCTGTCTGTTCCCTTTCTTATTTTCTGCTTCTTCCTATCTTGTATGACTGGGTTTAGTATGGAAGCTTTCCCAGATGGATGCTGTCTTTTAATTACTATAATGATTATTATGCGTATCTGTAGTGTACTGTGCAGTTGTTAATTAGAATTGTGTAGGTAGTTAAGCTGAAACTGCAGTAGCAGTTGTATTACAATGTTGTGAAAGTGACAGAATTGTGATGGTAGTCTTTTATATTCCATATGTTACAATACATTGATTTTGTTCCAGTAGTGGGAGATCACTAGTATGATTTACCCATATTTTTCAATATATACATCATGACTTGGGTAAGAGGATGTGATGAAAGTTAATTTGGATGATAAGGTTTTAAATTTTTTATTTTAGGGTATAGTTATCCAGAGTACTACAGGTACCAAGTGAGAGCTAAAATAGGTGGCAAAGTTAATTCTGAGAAATGCTGAATACTTTACATGAGGGAAGTAATTTTGCACATACAGTGGGGGGGGGGGGGGGGCTCTTAGTTATAATTTTGGGGGAGACATCAGTATTACAGAATATAAATGTTTGAAAATGCTAGCCCAGGATTTAGTAACTATCAAGAAAACAAGTAAAATGTTAGGAATTGTTCTTTTCAGATAGAGATGATAAACTCCCTAAATCATCCCTGTGTCATTCTGTAAGTCCTAGCTGTGTTTTTCTGAGCTGCCAGTATTGCCTGTAGTTCTGGACATCCCACCCCTGCAAGATACAGTGGGACAGGAGTGTGAGAGTTACTAGCAGTGCATCAGACCAGACCTCTCAAACCAGGAAATATTTAGATGGGGTATGAAGCAGAGAAGGACTTGCTTGAGAGATGTGTAGAATCACTGGCTCTTAAATAAGGTGAATAGAGGGCATCAGATGAAATATACAGTGTGCAGATTGAAAAAAAAAAAAAAACAACAGAACAGTTTTTCTTGTATTAGATATTTGAGCTGTGGAGCTCATAGCATTTTGAGAATGCTGAAGGCTGATGACTCGGGTTTAATAACCAGCCAAACAAAATCTCACACCCCAAAAAGTGTGAGGAAGGAAACCCCATCCTTTAAACAAAAAAGCATCACCAAATCTTTGGTCTATTGGTTACTGAAAACTGAGAGTACACTCTAAGCAAAGTGTCATATCATCACTCTGTTTTGGGCTGTTCACATTTCCTGTTGCTCAGTGTCAAATCAGGTAGTAGGGGAGATGGATTTTGAGTGTAGCTCTGGCTGCTCTTGTAATGGGTGTGTAGATTTGTCTGCTTCAGGAAGATAACATCACTGAACGTGGCAGAGCATGTGTTACACACTGCACTGCAAGCAGCAGAACTGCCTTAAATAGCTGAATTAAGATTGTCTGTGTTCTGCATGTGTAAATTAGTGGCATATCATTTGGCTGGGATTAAGAGGAGACTCATATTATTTTCCTTGGCATCCCTCAATTTTGAGGGGAAATTTGTATTGCTATAGGGAATTCTTTAATCAGAAGTTGTGTATTAAATGCATTTGCTAGAGAAAATCTGGGTGTTTTCTACCTTTGTTTAGAAGTTTATTTTAAATGGTAAGATATGAAGAGCCTTTGACAAATATAAACTTACAGTATTTTCTGTGAGATTAAATCTATTTCTTGACTTAATTTTAATTTCCAAAGTATAGTAATATGATTCCTAGGAGCAAATAAAAGGTTACAAATACTTCTCTTCATGTTTTCAGAAACAACTAACCAACTGGAGGTTTGTAGAAGTGGATTTAAGCTACTTTTGGTGTGGCTAAACTGGAAGTTGAAACTCCTCCTGTGGCAGATGTGTTCTTGCTGTATAGTCACTTTTTCAGAAATTTCAGCTGCATTTTTCAGAAATGCTACTCAGTGTTTTAGCTCAGACATTGTACCTGTGTTTATTTATATGGATTAAACCTACCAAAAATGCATGAAAGTCTGTTTGCATTTGAAAGGACAAAATATTATAGTTTGTGTGCATATATATATATATATATACAGTGTCTTGTGATTTACTTTGCTTTAACATGTTATGCCAGATCACATCAGTGATAATTTTTTTTTTTTTATGGCTACAAGACATTTTTTTTCCACTTCCAAAGAAATCAATAGGAGTATCATTTTTGACATTAGAACAGATGACTCAAGTCTTCTCACTAGCTTCCTTGTAGGATGTTGGTGGCATGGTAGCAAAGGCTTTCAATTCTCAGACTATGCAGAACTAACAATACCTTTACTGAACTGAAATAAATGTAGTGTTTAGCTGGCCTCTGCCGGCTTCATTCTGAAATGTATGAAATCTTGTATTCTTACTAAGTCAGGATAGAATTCCTAAGTTCTTTATCTTAATTTCAATTGATTTTTAGCCTTAGAAGTTTTTAAAAGATGGTAAATGCAAGCCAGTCTCAGGATATTTCAATGACTTGATCAAACCATATTAGGAAAGTTTTGTACAAATGTGCAAAAATATTTTGAAGTTTATCTTGTTCTTCATTTGGTCTTGAAACTTCCCAGAGTGCCTAATTGTTTGGTTTGTTTCCTTTTAGATGAAACGGCTCCTAAAGAAGTCAGCAGGGTAAGTGCTGCTCTCTATCCCCTCCTAAAAGAAGTGACCCACTGTTTGCTTGAGATGATTTTTCCATATGCTCTGGTCAAAATTTATCTCTATTCCCTGGTTATAGTGGATCTCCAGACGAAAAAAAGTGCTCTACAGACTGTCTAGAGAACAGTTAATAAGGAAAATAAATATTAAGAACACTTGATTGGCTGTAAATAAGTTGAAGGGTATTTTGCATTTGGAGTTCTCCCAGTGCTATTTTCGTGATCCAGTTTTTAAAAGGTACTTCATGGAAACCAGGAAATTCATTGGACACTGAGCATAACATCAGACTATTTAATCAGTGTAACTGCCTCAATAGATGGCAAGCATAAGAAAAGAAGAAAAATGCCCTATTTAGTAACTCCCTTTTGGATGGTACCATGAGTTAGATTCTCTAATTTAAAATACTTCGCAGTGGTCTGCATGAAATGTAATGCAAAATCGTAAAAAACTCATATTCAGTAATAGATTCCCACCCCCAGCTTTACATCTGATTGACACTGTGTCCTGCAGAATATCTGTCTGTGACTGAGGACTAATTGCAGGGATCTGTTAGGAATGAGTGCCTTTGCTGTGAATGAGAAAAGATCAGTGCCGGGCAATCTGTTGTCCCCAGGTGGGTCCAGCCATCCTGAGAGATCCTCACAACTTCCCCAGGTGGAATCATAGTCCTGTTTTGTTCTCCTTCTTGAATGTCTTGCAGAAACTGTGTCACGTTCCCAGGAGAAGCACAGTAGTGTCAGACATATATTAAAAATGGGGCAGATTGCAAGACTGCAAAAACTGGCTGGATGCTGTTGCACTCAGTAGAAGTCTTTTGGAAAATGCTGGAATGTGGAAGTAGTGGAGAAGTAAGGCTGGTAGTGGAAACCTCAGTTTTGTAACCCTATGAGCAGAGGGCTGGGATGAGGCAGAACTGAAATTCACCTAATATGTGTCTACAAAAAAGAGATTAAATGCTGTCTAAAATGAGTTCATTCAAGCAAGTGTTTTCTATATACATGAAGTGCCATGGATTTATAAGGCTTTGAGAATTTAGGTGAAAATTAGTATGTTTTAATAATTCATTAGTTTTCATTAGTTTTTGTTCATGCCCTTAGTATGCTGCTGTTACAACAGTGAATACCTTTTGATGTAACCTGGAATTATTGTTATTAGTATACCTCTATATATTGTTTTGATCTCAAAGTAACTAAAGATCTGCCTAAAAATCTCAGAAGTTCTAATTATGTATGTAGGATGGTTCTTTTTAATTATCATTAATTTAGTAGATTAACATTTCCTTCTGTAAAACAGATCTATAGAATATATCTTGATTACGACATCTGAGCTATTTAAGGCCAAGACAGCAAGTTCTGAGCCCCCAAGTCTGCCTTGCTAGTCACCCCCTGTGTCTCTCAGGCTTGTTGCAGCCATCTCAGCCCCTCAAAGTCATATCTAGTGGCTTAGGATTTCCTAAAGATGGATGGGCTGTCACTTGAAGCCCTGGAATCAGTAGCATGCAGGTGATACTTCAGATGTTCTTAAGTAAGCATTTTCTCCCTTGTTTTTTTAGCCATCAGTCATTGTGCACTTGGTATGTGTACTGTGCTGCACTTCTATGTGGTTTGACTTTTTTTAAAGTAAAGTACTTGAAGGTACTCAGTAATATATACCATGCTACAAATTAACAGGTTGTTTTTTTGTTATATTTTTGAATAATGCCATATATAATAATGTAGACCATTGTAATGCATCCTCTTTCTTCAGCAGCAGCAGCTCAAACAGATACCATTTTAATTAAAATATGAGCATAAATTAGAATTTAAATTAGCAAAGTTCTGTACGTGAGTGATGTTTTTCAGACAAAAAGACATGTTCATGCTGACTGAAGAATTATGAGTTTTGAAGTCATTAAGTGTTACATTTTTAATTCTTGAAAACATCTGCAAGAAGCAGCTTGTATCATAAGGAAGGAAAAATTAAGGTTAGTGAAAGCAAATTTATTGCACAATTAGATCATCAATTGCTTAACAATACCATGTTAGCTAGAAAACAAGGTAGGAATATACTTTTTTTTGAAATAGATTTTTTTTTTAAAAATCTTTAATTGTTAGAAGGAAATGTCAGTATTTTCAAGGGTTTTATGTTACAGCTTCACACTTTGAAAATTTAAGAAATTTTGAAATGAAAGTTTTGAAATCCTATTATACAGAAACTGAATTTTGAATATAATTTTTAACTTCTTAGTAGAAAATTAAAATAAAGCAGCAAGTTTGGCTGTTGGCATTTCGTGTCACGTTTTTGAAAGAAGGGGAAAGGAGAAAGTAGGAGAAAACAGGAAAAAACTTCTTAATTAAATTTAAATTAATTTAAATTTTGAGAATTGTAGAACAGAAAACAAGCTTTTCAAAATTTATTTTTGAATATAATTCTTTAATTAGCATTCTACTAATGGCAATTTTTTCAATATTTTGGTGAAATTATATTGAAAGATTTTCTCATTTGGCCTGACATAGCATATAATGGGTGGTGGAGGGGAAAGATTTCGTGATTCCTGTAGACTGCTTTTGGCATAAGAACAGCTCTGGTTACAAAATACCTCATGAGCATCTGTGACCAGTGAACCTGTGAACTTTTTTCTGAATAGTAGTTTCCAGTGTTTATGAAATATATGTAACTGGGGACAGAATCTCTTTTTTTCGTGATGTGGTATTGGGAACATCCTTGGAAATGCTGAGTTTCTTCTGCTTACTTATTGTGCAGATGTGAGTTGGCTGATCCCATCCATCCTAGCTACACAAGTGGTTTTCTGGGCAGAGGGATTTCAGAAAGAAAACCAACTATTGAACTACTTGGATGAAGAAAACTTAAGCGAAATACTTTGTTACTTTGCTGTTAAATCTGCAAAGAAATGAAAGAAGGGGAGTGTGAGTTTGAGCACTAAGTGCACGTGTATTCATGCATATCTAGACTAAAGATGTAGTTCTCTGACTACATTAGTGAAAACAGTGTGCTTTGGAGACATGTTATTCTTTTCAGTTGGCAAAAATAACCCCATTCCTTCATGAACTATAGCCAGGATTCTGTTGTACGTGCTGCTAAGTTTCCCGTGATCGCTGTGTGCTCTTTTGTACCTCAGATTCTGAAGTTTAAATGAAAATACTCAATGTTCCTGATAGGATCACGGCAAAATTAGCTGTTCATTTTGCTTAATAACTTTCCATTCTATGTTTACTTGAATAATACTTCCAGCAAAGCTGCCTTTTGGCAAGTACCTTTGCTTTGCAAACTCTGGCAATGCCAACAGCAATTCACTTTGCAGAAGTTTACCATATAAACACCAGAAAATTATTACCTAGCAAATGACTTGCTCATTTAGAGTACTTTATTCTTGGAAACAGGAATGATACTTTAATCCTCTCCTTTCCCCTTTTTGGACTTGCAGCTTTTTTGGCAGTTGCCTTGGCACCAGCCAGCACCCAGCACAGTATGTCACTGCCAGTCACAGAATTAACAAGTGTATTTTCAGTAAATAGTTGTAATAATTGCATGTATCCTCACTCTGTGACTGATAATAAAGGTTTGGGCTCTTTATGACACGTCGGCAAAGCAAGCTCATTCCTTGTAGTATCTTCTTGTTAAAGATGGGATTTAAATGTTTTCATGCCATCCCAGAACTAAGAACAAATTAATCAAAAAGTTAAGGGAACTAGAAGAAATATAAAAATATATATGAATATATATTTAGCCTTTAGAAGTGTTGCAAATGACATTGCACCTATTGTCACAAGGATATGCTTGTATGAGTTGGTTTCTTTAAAAAGAAAACCTTGTGAATACTGTGGTAGTGATAAGCAACAGTGGTAGGAAAATGAAGTTTATTTTTAATTTTGTACATGGTGTCTTTAGAGTGCTTGCAAGTCAAGTATTAGGAGGGAATGTCATTTTATAAAAAGCTTTTTAAAAAGAGGAGCAGTATTCAGCCTTGTCAAGTTATACTGAAGCTCATTATGCTGTTTTATTATATAACTTGGAGAGGTGATATAATTGAGATATTCATGAAGTTTTATGAGCCTTACAGTTAATAACAGATTATATGGTTACCTCTATGTAATCATAATGTTCTTTTCTCCTAAGTGAAGCCTTTGCTTTTTATTATGTTTTTTCTGTTGTGAAGCTATTTATTTTATTGTTACCATTTGGTAACAGGGAAGGAGCCGATGGAAAGGTCAGAATGGGTGTCAGTGAGTGGGGGCTGTCGGGCAAGAAGATTCTTCTAGGAAAGAACCATCTCTCTGAGCCTTGGAAATCAGCTACATAGAAAGGCTGGGAAATGTGTGCCTTGGTCACTAGTGAGTCCTTTCTGTGCAGAGTAAGCTGGTTTGCATCATAATAGGGCCTGTGCTGCCAAACATCATCTTGTATTGTCCCTTCTTTGCTTTCGTCATGAAGGTGTTTGAGGGAAGAAAACGTTCATTGCTACCTGCGTATGGTGCTGCAATGCTAAACTTTATTTACCGTGCAAGTCCTAACCCATGTCCTCTCCAGTCAAAACAAGAGGAATAGACGTCAGACAAATGCGTGTAGGAGCAGTTTTCTCTCAGGCTATGTACAGACATTAAAATTAATCACCTCGGCTAAGACTGCTCTTTATAGTTGCTTGCTTTCCAGTGTCCAAGTTTAAAGAAAACTGGTTACTCCAGCCAAACCCAGTTACCTCTCCTGATTTTTTTTTTTTGAGTTTCCAAGTTCATTGCTCCTCTGAAAGCCATCTCTGGACTGTAAGTTTGCTTACCACTTTCTTCAGTCTGAGGATTTCACATTCTTTGGCTCAGCATTTCCACTTTGAAACTACCCATTTGATTACCCTTTTGTAAGGTTGGGGGGGTTTGTGGTTTTTAGGTTTTTTTTGAATGAAGTCCAGATTGATATTTTTGTTTCTTCGCATGTGCAGTTTATATGTGTTTTCAGTGTTATTAGAATGTAGTTATCTCATTGTTGTCTATGCCCCAAAATAACAAACACCAGTTTCCATGCAAAATGGGAACTAGCCATCAGTACAGATCAACAATGCAAAATATTGCAGTCAGTGAAGGACAAGGTCTAGAAAAGGTAGCAGAACACATAATCATACATGGCAAACATGCACAGAACCTATCTCACTACATAAACTTCTTTGTTATTATTATTATTTTTTATTTTTTTATTCTCCCCCACGGCTATTTCTCTCTTTATACCTACTGCTCTTCAAAAGTGCAATAACATCACTATAACTAAAATAAAACAATTTTTTTCATTTAAAGAAATAGTTACAGGTCTGGCCTTCTTTGTTTTTACACTAGATGTCTGAATACTCATTGTGATAAAGTGTAGTGACTGTAGAATGAATAGTTTAACACTTTTTAACCAAATGTCTCTTACAAGGCTGCCTTTGCCTTCAAGGGTTTGGATTTAGTTCACCAATATGTTGCTTTCTAGTTATGCATTCCTTTGTGAGAGAGAAAAAAAAAAAAAGGAAACCTAGAATAATATTCTTCAGTTTAAAGAGCTACTTAGTGTGTGGGCAAATAAAGTAATAGTGCCAAAATTCTTAAAGGACATATAGTATTTCTTTAGAAAAAGATAAGTAATTGAGTATTGATTATCTTTCCAGAAGATAAGTTATGGATGCAACTGGAAAATTATATAGAGCAAATCTCTTAAATCAGGATGGTAAGTTTTGTGATGCTACCCAAGAGAAGGGAAAACTGATTTAGTCCGGAAAAAGGCATCAAATATTTTAGTTTATTTGCTTCATTTTGTGGCAACAGTTCTTTTTTTTAAACAAGTACGGAGATGTTGCTGTTGGGAAATCATTTTTATAATGCAAGTATCAATGGCATTGAGAACTTAGGTATGTAAGACCTGTCTTTTTATACTTCTGGTCAAGTATGAAAATACCTTGTGTGAAATATTTTAGACTGACATCTCAATCAAATGTTAAGCTAATTCAGACTATTGAGACTTCAAACAAATGTTTTTCTTTTTTATTTGGAGGGTTTTTTAGTTCATCTTTAAATTCTTTCCCTCATGACTCCTGTTGCCAAGACCATAGTTTTATAGGAACGAAAACTTGTGTTGGTTGGAAGTTTATGAGAAGATCTTGGTTGTTTTGGGTTCAGCAGCTGCCTGTGTTCTGTAGTGTGCTAATGGAGAGGAGAGCAGCTGTCTGTTTTAAGATGACTGAAGAACCTTGGGTGAAATCCAGTCCCTGCCTAAGGACATTCTTTTGTGTAAAACGTTGCACAGAATTACTTGAATTCATTATCTGCAGGTTTTGTTGCTGCCATTGATGGTTTAGTTTAAGTGGTTTCAAGAAGCTGGTTATTTAAAACACTAACCAATAAAACCAGATAGAGAATGGATTTTAAACTCCTGGGTCTACATATAATGTCCTGGGCCTGTGTACATCCTTTATGCTTAGTGATTTCACACTGCTCAAGAATTGAGGTTCCTTACAAGAACCTCTGTTTGCCCCAATAGATCCTATTCCTGGTCCAGGAACTCCTTCTTATCTAGACAGCTGAGTTCATTTTTATTCTTTCCTACAAATGTGATTTTGATCTCACAAATTGTGTTTGTTGTTTGTTTTTTTATGCTGCTTTTGTTGTTGTTTTGTATTTTTGTGGTTTTGGTGGGAGTTTTTTGGTTTGTTTGAGATGTTTAGCTTTGTTTGTTTGCTTTGCCTTTTTTTTTCTTTTCTTTTTCTTTTTTTTTTTTTCCTTTTTTTTTTGGCCTGCTTACATGTCTTAGATCAAAAATATGTCATCAGTTTCAAATTCCCCTCCATCTGTCCACAGCCCCTTGTGACAGCTCTAGAGTGCCTTGCAATTGGGTGAAATTGGTGGCACTGGCTCCGGGGAAAGGGCTCTGTAGTAGGGAGTAAGTGTTATATAGAAACTTATTCATGGCTATTCATAAAATATTTTAAGGAGCAAACAGATCAACGTGTGTATTATGTCAGCACTTATTGACCCTCTGCTGTATTGATGAAGGCTTTTTGTTGCAGCAAAGGGGCTTTTTCTTTCCTGCAAAAGCATAAAATGCCTGTGGCACAGCTGCCCTATGAGCATCAAATGATTAAAGTGACCTTAATTGCAGGGTCTCTCTCTCTTTTTTTTTTTTTTTTTTTTTTTTTTTGGTTACTTTAGATATTAAATTTTATACTTGGGTATTAGTTTCTCCATGTGTCATAGTTGTTTAGAGTGAATACTTCAAATTTATCTCACTCTACAGTATTTCAATATCTCCTTTAATGTTTATATTCCTAGCCTTCTTGTTTAGTTCTAAGTCACAAAAGTATTCTTAAATCACCTGTCATGGGTGGTTGTCCTCTATTGCATTGCAATATTCTAAAGACTATGAACCATATAAATATTTTTAAATAAATTAATACATTTAAATAAATGTAAAACCAACCTTATTTAATATTTAAAAATATTAATGTTACTATTTATAACACGATTTCCTTTCTTAATTGTTAACCCATTTTCCTAGCTTTAAAATGTACACAGATACTAAAAATATGATGCTGTTATAATAGTGCTAAACTAGTTTTTAGTCCAGTTGAATTATTTTATGTAACGTTGCAAAAATTCAGAATTTTATAGTAAGAATACCAAAATATTTGTAGATGCTGAATCTTAAATAGAAAGAAACCAGCAGTGGGAAGAATTAATTAAGGAAAAAGTTGGTCAAATTTGTTGAAATTGCAAATTAGAAACTCTATGTACTCCATATAATAGTATATATATATATATATATAAATACTCCTTTTTCAAGTGTGAGTTTTTTTGAGGTGTTGCTTTCTCAAAGCAAGTTTTACACCAAATATGCACAAGTCTTTGTTAGCAACTGCATTGGGCAGTGCTTGTACCAGTTTCCTGATGACTTACTCAGTGTTTAACTACATGGTTCCATGTACACTACAAAGACTATTGTGGCTTTTCAACCAAACGTTATCGTGGTTATCCAATCTAAAATGACCAGAACGTATTAAAAAACTCTCTCACTCTACTGTGCTAAAAGGAAAGCCATTTCACAGCATGGTGGAGTATGTCTTTGCTGCTGGTGGCCCTAGGAATTGGTTAATGGTGGATCTGGCCAAGCTGGGTTCACCTGGCCAGCTGTGGGTGCGCAGCTGGCCGGTCCCTGCCGTGTGACGATGGTGGCACTGCCCAGCTGCCATCCCTGCAGTGACATGGTGCAGGCAATCCTTTGCCAGCACGTGTGGCAGAGGTGAGGATAAAGGGCACATAGCTGTTATGTAATTACTATGCATGCTGAACTGCTGCTTGATGAGAGGGAAAGCAGATATTCTGCCATGGCTGTTATGCCAATGGGCTCATTTTGATGATGTGTTCCCTTAATGTATTAGCTTTACCCTTTGAAGATTTGATTTAAATCCTGACTCTGCGTCACAGTATTCATTTCCAAGCTCTGAGAAGGCATTTTTCCACATGATAAAGGCTTTGTGCATGTGTGCTTGATTAGCTGTTGTTGCTTTAGGATATGTGGCTACACATACTTTTGCAGACTGAATAGTGTAGACTTAGACTCTTGTTCACCATTTTCCTGCTTTGCAGCTACTTACAGCTACAGATTGTAAGTGTAAAAGCTCCACTTGTGTGAAGCTATGCCATTGTTTTTCTCCCTTTGAACAATAATCATACAGGAGTGAATGTGGGACACAACAGAGGGCAGGCAGTGGAAGCTTGCCAGCTGCCATATGGTGCTAATATTGGTGATGGCATGCTTTATTGTAAACTCAAGACCTGCAGTAGTTTATGCATTTATGCAGTGTGACCTTACATCGCTGTCAAAATGTATAACTATCACATCATTTTACAGAAAGAATTATGAAGTGTCAGGTTTGTTATACATTGAGAATATTTGGACAGCCTAGACTCAAATGCTCCAATGTGTCCATGAGGAGCAGTAGATTAATAGATGAAGAGGAGGTCATGGCAAAGATTGTATATTCTCAGGAGCCATTTTAAAGTCAAGATTAAGATCTGCTGAATTTAAAGAAACTGGGAATTGATATTATCCAGCAAGCACTTTGAATTTGTTTGTGGAGCGTTTTTTTGGATTTTTTTTTTTTTTTTTTTAGATGAAGCATCAAAATGCATTCTTTATATACATATATATATATATCTCTACGTACTCTGTATTCATGACACAGTGTGTTGTATGCATGAAAATAAGAGGTGGAATAAAAGTCATATCATGAAATATGTTGTGTAAGTTATGTGCTTAATCCATCAGTAAGTGGTGTCACATGTAGAGGTTTACCCACATTTACAGACAGAAGATCCAGAAAAATTTTGAGCAGTTACATATATGTACAAAAACACTGGAGTGGTAGTGGGCTAGACTGTAATACTCTGAGCATTTATGGCATTTTCCATAGTAGTTTGTATTAGTCTGCTCTATATTAAACTTGGCTCTGAAGTATGAATGAGCAGAAGAGTAAGCCTTAGTCTTTCAAGCAACATGAATTTGTCTAAATATCACCAGATTAATTTTTAGTTTAAGCAATGTAATTTACTGCATCGTGGCATTCAGTAAGTAATTGACCATATTACTTTCTTCAGTTACCACATTACCAGTTTTGGGCAGGGTAATGAATCTTTACTTAGTGCCAAGTATTGCTTTCTGTGAAATTATTGTTCGTGATGTTGTCATGCTACACATACACATTTAGAGCTGTTTCTATCAGCCCTTCAGAACTTTGGAAATGGATAAACAAATGCAGCTGGGCCCCTGAAGGGAGGCTGCATCTCCTTTCCTGAGATATTTTAACCATGTCATGCTGTTCCATCATACCAGCAATCAGCACCCCATGGCTCCCATCTCAATATCCTAACTGATTTGTAATCTGCCAACAGATTTGATTTGTGTCTGCCATCAGCAGTTGAAACAAATGCCTATGAAGCCACAGTGGCTGGCGTGATTTTGACTTGTGATTTTTTTTTTTTCCTTGACTTGGTTGGTGTTAATTGCTTCTGTGTTTGAAAGGCTGAGCTTCCTGAACTAGCACCACCTGCAAGCTCTGGTGCTGGGTAGAGTTCTGTCATTTGGCACACAAATCTGAGGTGGAAGATACTAGCTAAGGCAGTTGCTTGCTTCCTTTCTTGGTGGACTAGGAGGTTTAAAAGGAAGGAGTTGGAGTCTACTTACTTGATAATTGTCATCTCTCTCATTTTCTTTAGACATTGTCCATGACCCTGGTTTAGTTTAGGTGGTTATTAATTGTCAGTGATGTTCTCAATGTGCTTTGAGCAAATGTCTAATGAACAGAGAGTGAAGTGCTCTGCCTCTTGCTTAGCAGTGACCTTGTTCTGGCAGCTGGATTAGGACAGCTCTGCCTGGCTCAGTATTGAAATCTTAACATATTATTTTTAAAGAGTTTGTATGTTTAAAACCTGCCAAATGCATCTCAGGTATTCTAAAATGTTCTTCTCATCTTTGCTTCCATAGTACCAGGATACGAATATGCAAGGCGTAGTGTACGAATTAAACAGCTACATAGAGCAGCGCCTGGACACAGGAGGAGACAACCAACTGCTTCTCTATGAGCTGAGCAGCATCATTAAAATAGGTAAGAAGGGGAATCAGATATCTGAGCTGTTACTCAGCATCAGTGCACAGCACATTTCTTACGTGGTTTAATTAATAAGGACAGATATGGAGGGATAACAGTGTTCCATTGGATGTTCTCTCAGTGTGAACTTACTTCACCTTCTGTCCCTCTGTGAATCCCTAGTTGCACTTAAGTGAATTTCATCTTTGGAGGGAGTTGCATATCCAATTGCAATATTAGAGTCTCATGTTAAATGAATCAAAGGATTGACTATTCTGATTATGAAGGTGCTGCAATTTCAATAGTGAAAGTAAAAAAAAAAAAAAAACAAACTATCAGTAATATCACTGCATACTTAAATGCCTTTTGAAACAATTGAAATGTCACTGGAAGAAGGCATATCTTTTGTGTGATCTCAAATTAAACTCAGTTGTTTAACTAATTTTTTCTATCTGATGTAAGTACCTTTTATGGTAAGAAAATACTACATATGATCAAAAGTTAAACATTAAAAACAAACAAAACACTCAATAACGATATAAGTGTAATTTGGTTTTTTTTTAGCCAGAGTGGATGTATTTAGGCTTCAATAGGAAGTGTCACAGCTGATTTGTCAGCTCTTTAGAAAGGTTTTACTGTCCCAGCTACCTCATCATTTTGTGATGATGTGTAATAGTTCTAGTTTATAGATATGATGATTTAAAATATCCTTTTCTCTGCTGATTTTGCTTAAGCTGTTATTTGTATATTGATGTCCAGCTCACAGCAAATCAAATTTGTTAATATGCAGCAAGTGAGACTTGACAATAGACTGCTTATGTTTTACAATTACGTTTTTTTTCTTTTGTAAAGCAGACAGGAGGGGTTTTTGTATATTATTTCCTTTACAGTACTCATTTGCCTTGTAGGTCAATATGCTTAGGTACTACAGCTGAGGGATTTAAAATCTGAATGCAAATTGCTGTGTCCTCAACTCTTACCAGTGGTAACTACACAGTGGAAATATTTTCCTTTAGTCAAAGAAATTAAGAAAGCCATTTGATTTCATTGCAGAGAAGTAAAAATTTCCCCTGAAATATACTAAAGGGTTCTTGAGTTCATTCATAAAACAGTAGGTACCAGGTATGTCTCTTTACTGGCTAGAATGTTTATTAACTTTTGGAAAGATGTGTGATCCAAGCCTGTTGTGTAAAGCAGGGTGAAAAACATTTCCTGCTATATACTGTTCTGATTTTGAGGGTAAGTTATGGTGGTTGGTTTGCTCTCAAGTTTTGAGAGTGTAAGTAACTTGCCTACCCTGTTTCATACCACTATCTGAATCTGGCAGAAATCTAAAAAAGTATAAACTTTCTGGTGAGTGGGCTAGGTGCAGAAAATAGAAACAGTTTGTTTGGAAACACATTTTTATAGCAGTGTTTGTAACTCCTCATTTTTCCCATGATTTTCCCTCTTAAGGAAAGGACAATTATAGCTTAACATTTACAATTGGTATTTATTTTGCTCATAGAAATTGTAATGGTATCTAATGGATTATATTGCAAATACACTTTTTTATGTTACTTTTGTTGTATGAATTAATTTGCATTTACAGACATGATGCCTTGAAGTATAGCTGTATAAAGAAGTTGTTTCTAATTATCTTTTAGAATGCAGTAAATTCCAATTAAGAAAGTAAGAGCTCTGTGGTACCTCTAACTTTGTAGACTCTTGGAAGTTTTAGGAGACACAGCAAAAGACCTTAGCCTTTGAAATAGTACATGTTTGTCCTAACTGGAACTGAATCCATGGTTTCACCTCAGAGATGTTCTATAAGTTTGATTTATCCCTGTGAGTACAATTATTTATTTATTATTGCTTTGGCAGCTACAAAAGCTGATGGATTTGCACTGTATTTCCTGGGAGAATGCAATAATGTAAGTATACTGGATTAAAATGCTTCTTTTCTGTACATTCACAAATATGATTTTTAATATAATAATGATGACATTGAAAAAATATTCTCTGCATTTAGATCCTTGGTTTTTTGGATTTTTTTGGATTTTTTTTTTTTTTTTAAGATTTGGCAGTAATGCTATTGTTTCTCTGACTCTCGAAGCTTAAACTTGTGATTTAGCATATTATTGTCCTTAAGAAGCAGAAAACTTAACTTGAATTTACTGTCTACATAGCCTTTTCTTTGCAACTAGTTAGTTCCCTGATTTTTTTTTTTTTGTTTTGTTAATGTTAATTGTGAGCTGCAACTTGATAGTGAGGTGGTGTAAATTTCAGATGTAGATTCTAGTTGGCATAAAATAAAATTTATAAATTCATTTAGTTTCTGATGTAATAATTCAAAGAGCAGTGAGTCCAACATTTGTTTTGTTTTTTGAATGTTAGAATACCTTACATCTTTTTCTGTCCAGTTTAATTTCAGTTAGAATGATACTAGAATTCGTAGTTATGTCAAATGGCTATCAAGAAGGAAATGTAGTTTAGTACTTCAGTCAGTTCCCTCAAATTAAAAATCAAAATTTGTCAGAAATTTCAATGTCTTTCATTGGTTCAAGAAACAAGCAGTGACTAGAGAGGAAATTTTTTTTTTTTTTTTTTTTTTTTTTTTTGGCTTTACTTAGCCAGTTTTAATAGTTTATTCTTGTATAGTTCATTAGCCAATTTCCTTCACTCTTTGTGCAATAGTTGAATTCAGAAAAAATGGTAAAAATTGTATTTTTGAAATAGTGGAAACAGAATTTAAGATGTACAAGCCTGCAAGTAACTTGATGTGGAAGAAGGCACATACAGAAATTTCCTATAAGAAATAGAAATGAGGTTTTGCATTTTTTGTGATATAATAGTTTCATAGAATAAAGAAAACCCACTTTATTATTCAGAAATTGTTTTTTCTCAATGAATTTGGTTAAGCAAATAAATAGCTTATATTTTTAAATAACTCTTTCACCAAGAGGTATAATTTAAGAAACATGTTGTTAGTTCTTTATGAATGCAATCTTTGGTTGTCATTAGTAGGTGACAGCATTCATTGCCATGGGAGGGAGCTGAAAAGCTCCCTGCTGCTGCCAGAGGCAGGAACCTGCAGGAAGTTCTGCCTCCATCCCAAATGCAGAGCTCTGGCCAGCTTTGGTGGCAGTGACTGCCTGCCAGCTGAGCATGCCCATCTCTAAACGCTTTGTGAAAGATTACAGTAAAATTAACTTTATGGCTTGAGACAAAGAGAATTCTTACTGTGGTGAGGTTTTTCCTATTAGATTAGTGTGGCATAATATGGGATTACTCACAGCCTTTTAATACCCTGAGGGCCTGGGTACTATATGACCTTCTGTTTTGTTTTTTTTTAATAACATATTAGGCAGATGAATCTATTTGCTTCCCAGTATTCCAGTACAACTCTTTCCTGAAAAAAGCTCCAACCACTAAAAGCACACATTGACTTTATTAACCACTGCTATGTAGCTGCATCACCCAAAATGGAATGTTCTTCATGTAGTTATTATAGGGACAGATCCCAAGTCCTTTGAAGTTAGTGTGAGATTTTCCATTCACTTTAGTGGGCTTTGGGCCAAACTCATGTTTGTAGTCTTGTAACTAAATGGTAATGCATTAGCCTACTTCTTACAAGAAATTGTCATTGGAAATTAATTTGGCTAGCTCTTGTCTCTTGAATATTTAATTTAGAGGATGTATCCAAGTGAGATTAGCCATTGCCCAGCAAACACTGGGAATGTGGTTTTATTTATTTTTATTAAATGTCTTTTTAAAAGGGGAACAAAAAGATTGTGCATAGCAAAAGCAGGAATGAGCTAGTTCTTTAAGCTGAAATTAAAAATATTTAGAACCCTTTGATTAGCCTGCACAAACTATTTGCTGAATATCTATGGCCATGTGTTGAAGAACAGTGTCTCCTTTTTGGTGGCTTAATATTTTGGTGCTAGATTTGTGTGTTGAATTTTGCCAATTTGGCAAAATCCTTCCCCTACCCCCTCCAATTTAGCATTGGCTTTTTGTTCATTAGCTTGGAAAATATCTGGTTGTGATCTAGCTAGGAGATTGTGTGTGTACGTATTTTTGAGAATTAAATTTTGAGAGGCAAGTGTGTAAGAAAGGAGGAATCCTATTAACAAGTAGACAATTACTTTCAAATGATTTTCTGATATTTAGTGATGTGTATTCTGACTATATTCTGTAAGGGAATTTATGACCAAACCTGAAGCACAAGCACTAACTCTACTTCATTTCAGTTTCTGCTTTAAATGTATATAGGGATACTTTTGCTTGCTTAAATTAATCCACATTTGTGAATTTTGACTTGTGTTAATTTCAAAAGAATATTGCAATATGAAATATCCTTAACTGTGTTTAGCCTGGATTAAATAGTGAGTTTCTAATTAGGATATAAGATAATTTCCTTCTAAAACAATGCTTAATTTTTGCAAAATGAAAAACAGTAAATGATTACTACATACTTTGTGCTGTTATTTCTTAATATTGAGGAAATTGCCATATCATTGCAGATTTTTTTTTTTCATGGATTACTAAGAGTGCATAGTAAATCATTCTTTGGTGCCATATTTAATACGGGCAGAATTTTCTTTACACAAAAATTATATTAGAACAGAAAGAAAATTCATTTAATTAGAGATAAAGCTCTAGAGGAGCCAGTCCCTTTCTTTTTCCAAAACATAGATGATACACTGAACTTTAAAGGAGGACATTACTTTAGAAAAAATTCCTTTAGAGAATTTAATGGCACAAAAGCAAGTTTGTAAAAATATATGTCCATATAAAAAGTTCCTTTATGGCCTTATTTTCTTTCTCTCAGTTGAAGTTTACATGCTTTATTACAGCTGGAAAACAGCATAAGGACTAAGTAACTTCTGGCTGAGACAGCTGAGGTTGAATGCCTTCAGGATATTTACTTGAGTGAATTTGCATGAAATAGAAGATGCCACATCAATTGCAGATTCCAGCGCATTTCTTTATGCGAGTATTACTCAGAATTGGTGCCAGAATGGTGCCTGTGTGGACAGTTCAGTTGTTTTAGCATCCTTCTGGGTGTTCAAATTTCTTGGAAGCACTAGCACTCAGTGCAGTCCTTGCTGAGAGTGCTCTGATGGTGATTCTGCTTTGCAAATGATTGCCCTCTGGCAGGTGAGCACCCCTTGATGCCCAGCTCCTTCCTTCCCTGTGAAGTTGCCCAGTATTTCAGAATCTGGTTCTGTTGTGCTATGTATATGGTAGAATGAATTGCCTAAATTCTACCACCCATCATTGCTAATAACAGCAGACTTTCCTCAGACCTGTGCCACACTGCCTCTGGTTTTTGAACTTTCTTCATATCTAAGGAATTATCTTTGTCTGTGAGTTAGTGTAATTATGCAAATTATTTTTTCTTGAGGTACATAACAGCCGTTTTACAAATACTATATACTGAAGAGCAGAAACCCAAATCAAACAGAAATGTTTCACAGCTCTCCAGCAAAGGACTTGACTTTATTTCAGTTTTCTTTTTTATTTCTTATGGGGATGAATATACAGTTCATAATTCTCCTGCTATGACCTTAATTAAGTATCATCTTCAAACATGACTTAAAGGATTTATTAAAATCCTCGTATTGGATACTGTGTGTATAAATCAATTTTCTAAGTGTTATGCTAGCTGGGCATGGATTTAAGCCCATAAACTGACATCTTTACGAGACAATATTTCTAAAATACTTATCACAGTTACAGAGTTCCTAATGTATTACTTTATTAATCAATTCTTCAGATAGTTCTTGTTTATAGCTCTTACTTGTATGAGTAATTTACCTCATGATTACACCATGATTCCTGTGTAAAGATGTATGACTTCCAGTTTAACAGGCATACCCTTAAAGAAGCTTTTACTTGGTCTTGTGTTACTTAGTTCTTGAGACTGCAAATTGTGTTGACAAACAGATAATCCTCGCTTCAGACAGAAGTTTCCAATAACTTTATTGTAAGAACTAATTATGTGAGGCCACAAATATGTGCACATACTCTGTGCTTCAGGGTGTATTTTATTAAGCCATTCTTGAATTTCTGGTCATGCAAAAGTTGGTGCAGCTTGATGTGTATGCAGTGCCACCTAGTGAGTGTGTGAGGGGGTGATTTGAATTATTAAGAACCCGGAAAGAAACATCTACTGCTTGCTAATCGTCTCCAGTTTTTGAATGCATAGGTATCTTCTCTGAAATTTTAAACATGTCTTTTAAACATGTTTCCAGGTGAAATTCTTCTGTTGCAAGTCAATTCAGGAAGCTTTGGTCTTTATCCTTTAATCAATTCTAAGACCATGTGGGTTTTTTTTAATGTCAAGTGGAAGAAACCTGTTGCTTTCTTATTTGACAGTGAATAGTGATACTCAATAAGAGAGCAAAATCTCCCGTTTAGTTACAGTGTTTGAGTTATATTTGAGTCAATAAATTACCAAGCTGAAAGAAATAAGTGTCTAAATGTATTTTAGGGAAGTTTTAATCTTGTTTAATTTGCTATTCAGGTAAATGGACTTGTGGAATGTACTCATGATGAATATAGTATCATAGAATATCCTGAGTTGGAAGGGACCCATCAGGATCACTGAAGTCCGGTTCCTGGCCTGCATAGGACAGCCCAAGACTTACCCTGTGCCTCAGAGCATTGTCCAAAAGCTTCTTGAGCTCTGTCAGGCTGGTGCTGTGACTGCTGGGGAGCTGTTCCAGTGCCCAGCCATCCTCTGGATAAAGAACCTTTGCCCAATACCCAACCTCAACCTCCCCTGACACAGCTTCAGGCCATTCCCTCAGGTCCTGTCAGTGTTCACACAGAGCAGAGATCAGTGCCTGCCCCTCCTCCTGCCCTCACAAGGAAGCTGGAACTGCAGTGGTGTCAGTCCTCAGTCTCCTCCAGGCTGAAGAGACCAAGTCACCTCACCCCCTCCTCGTATGTCTTCCCCTTAAGGCCCTTCATCATCCTTGTTACCCTCCTTTGGACACTCTCTAATAGTTTAATGTCTTATATTGTAGCACCCAAAGCTGCCCCCAGCACTGGAGGTGAGGCTGCCCCAGCTCAGAGCAGAGCAGGACAATCCCCTCCCTTGCCTGGCTGTGATGCTGTGCCTGGTGCACCCCAGGACAGGGTTGGCTCTCCTGCCTGCCAGGGCACTGCTCACTCATGTTCAACTTGCCATAGACCAGGATCCCCAGGGCCCTTTCTGTGGCACTGCTCTCCAGCATCCCATTCCCCAGCCTGTCCATACATCACTGTATACTATAGGTAGAGTGCAGAAGTTGCTAGAAAATTAGGCAGAGTGCAGTTGTTTGTGTTTCACTATCAGAATGGGAGGTTGTTTTGTGTAAATCTGCAAAGATATATCCAGGTATCTGGTTTTACTTAACATATTCACTAACGGCAGGTGGAGAAAGAATACAGGATTGCAGATATGTTTGTAGGAACAGATTAGATTTCAAAATGGGCTTTGGAAAGTGATCAGAAGAAACCAGACAGTGATTCAGCTAGGAAAAGTGCTCTGCTTTCCACATGTTGCCTTTCTGTGTGTAGGGCAGTCAATGACTCTGAGAAAGACTCTAGGGTTTTCGGTGAATTTGAAAGTAAAAATGAGTCTGCAATAATCATTCTTGTATCAAGAAATACAATTATGTGTGTAGCACAAACAGAGCTCTAGCGCTAGTGTAAAGTATTTTTCCTATTTTTCTCTCCATTGCTAAAGCCACAGATGGAATAATTGCTCATTTGTGCTTTAAGAAAAAATAGAGTTGGAGGAACTGAAGGGAGTTCAGGAGAGAATAGAGAGAATGGTCAGGAAACAAAAGAAGTGGTTTTGTTTAGTTGAAAAAAAAGTTGAGAACTGAAGATATGCCTGGATAAAGCAGAGAGGAGGGGAATCACCTCCAACACCTATGTTGTGTAGGGCAAGCAGCAGTGTGCTGGACTTGGCATTGGAAAACTTCCTCAGCTGTGGCTGTAATGACACATGGCAGTCTGTTTGTGCATGCTCAGGGATCCTCATCCCTGGAGGAGTGTTTGGGACCTGTTTGGCCAAATGTCTTTCAGAAAAATGCTTAGCTGACCATGCCTAAAAATGGAAGGGATGGTAGAGAGGTATGTCAACTTGGTTTTTTGTGTCAATGAGCTGCTATAACTCTCATGGTGTTTTTCTTGTGTAAATCAACTGGATAGTTTCCAGGAGTTAATGCAGTTAAAAATTGATACCATTCAGAAGGGTGAACATATAACCCACTCCCCCCCACCCGCCCCCACCAAAAACAAAACAAACCAAACTGCTGGAAGTTCTACAGCAAGTGTAAGTGCATTTTCTTCATTTCACAGGTATCCAACATTTGTGCACTCTGTGTAGCTTAAAATGACAAATCTGCTGTCCTGTACACTGTGATGTATTGCAAAGGAAACAGGATTTTTATAAACAATGGTGGCAGTTGCTGGGGTTTTTTTCTTCTTTTATCCATGTATTCTTCAAGCAGTCAGACTGCTGCACTTGTGTTTCAATCCAGGACATCATCTCTTAACATGGTATTACTGGGCTACTAATTCAACTAAGCCAGATAACAAATCCAAGGGGTTTGCTGTGAATAATTTCCAAATTAATTATTAGTTTGTTTTTCTTGGT
This sequence comes from Oenanthe melanoleuca, assembly GCF_029582105.1. Classification (NCBI taxonomy): domain Eukaryota; kingdom Metazoa; phylum Chordata; class Aves; order Passeriformes; family Muscicapidae; genus Oenanthe; species Oenanthe melanoleuca. The sequence continues at coordinate 71,859,415 of NC_079336.1, forward strand.
CATCTTTGCCTATTATAATGAGTTTTATTCTTGCTAAAAAAATCCAGGCCTTAGGGCACAGCCTTTGCAAATATCTGCAGATAATTTTATAATTTAGTTGTGTGGTCTTACATTTAAATTGTCCTTTACCAAGAGTAAAAATCTATTGCTGTTGCTGAACAGAAACAGATGTGAGCAGCAGAAGCCATTAAACTCACTTAATACCAGCTTGATCAATTTCCATTTTCTCTAATTTTTTCTTTCCCCCAAGCATCAAATCACATAGCAATGCTTTAGTATGAAGGCTTTCATTTAATGTCAGTTGAATATTAAATTATTTCCCATGAAGCATTTTTAGGACCAGTTTTATCAGCAGATTGTGCTGTGCAGGAAACCAGATCAAGATCCAGTCACCCGTTCCACCAAAACAGTTTGTTGGGGGATGCTTGTACTTTCACATGTATACTTTAACCTTCATTTTAATCATTAAACCTGGTTCTTATCCAGACTGCTTTTCTGCAATGAAATTTTAGAAAAATTGGTTTATGATCAACATTTTCTTAGTTAAAAGTAGTTATATGAAAAGAAGAAAAAACAGTTTGTGAAATGATAATGATGAATACATGTACGCAGTTTAAATCGAATCCTGGCAAACTTTATGTAGTTGGTTGAATGGTTTCTAGTTTTGGTGAGAGAGGTTTTGGTGTTGTGCTGGATTCCAACAAACTGCATACCAACTAGAAAATAGGATCAGTTATACCTGTGGTTGTCCTCTTTGTCAGAAGAGCCAAAGATTGAAATCACTGAAAGCTGCAGGTCCTTTCTTAATGCTGTAACAATATCTGTCAAGAGCTGAGGATGCTATTGTGTTATAAGACTTGCTGCTACTACTCATGTTTTCATTTATTGGGATTTTAATCTGCTGTCTTTGTCAAGCATTAGATTTTTCACTAGAAAAACCGACCATGTGACAAAGTTATGGCAGCATGGCAAGATGAACATGAGTAATTCTTCCTGTGTGTGCTCTTAGCTGTTAGAAATGAGGAGTGAAGAAGGGTTTTTCAGCCACAGTAAGAGATTCAAGATAAATTACTTAATAATTTTACTAGGCTGAGTGCACAGGACCAAGGAAAGAGCATCAAAAACCATGGTATTATGGTTTACTGCTATATACTGATCTTGTTATCTGTCTAAAAGCCAAGCTGGGTTTATCTGTGAATTGAGGATGTTGTCATCTTTACATCCCTTAAGAAACAGTTACAGTACATCATTCTGCATTCTTGTAGGCTGTCAGGCTTCTTAATACATTAGTATTTTAAAAATATATTAGAGACTACAATATGCTGCCTATACCTAGAGTGCCTAAGAAACATGGGTCATAGAATAAAATCATAGAATCTTTTAAGTTGGAAAAAACTCTGAGATCACTGAGTCCAACTATATAGCTTAACACCACCAAGATGAAACAGCGAATTTTGCAACATTTGTCTGTGCTCACCAGTGTTTAAACATTTGTTTAAGGTCATAATTTATTTTGGACTTTGTTTTGCTTCTGTTTGTTTTTTTAAGAACCTCTTGATCTCTGTGTTCATGATAAGTCATTAGTGGATTCCAAACCACACTGTTACATCCATCAAAATTAATAGCAGTTTTTTTGGCAGTGGACTATATCAAAGTGAATTAGGTGATTAAACTAAGAGGGGAGGAATTTTGAAGATTTTAGGCCCAACCAGAACAATCTGTCCTGTCACAGATGGAAGGAAAGAAAGCTCCTCATGTGCTCTAGGGTTTCAGCAAGCTACAGGAAGTTCTTGATGTTAAACTCCAGTGTTCCTCTGTCTACTACATCTAATGAACAAAGTTCATCACCATAGAAGTGAATATAGAACCTGTTGCAAAAATATTGTTAATGAGGTAATTGAGACTGATGTAGGAAAGGAGGTTCTGTCTTTGTCTGGAAGGAGGGTATACAGATCAAATTGGGAATTGCAGAGTCCTGTGGACTGCCAGGTGGCAGAATGCCTGAACCTGGACGCTTCCAAAGGATTCTCTCCAAGCCAATGTTTGTCCTTTTGGGAGTTTTTCTGATCCAGCCTGAATCTCCCATTTTGGTTGCCTTCTCTCTCATCAGCAGTAGAGATCCCTAATGCTCTTTCTACACTACTTATCTTTTATTGCTTAACTTTTGCCTGGAGAGAGACAGGACATTGGACTATCAGTAAAAAGCTATTTGTATTTATCCCTTTCTGATACTGACTAAGAGGCTCCCTGCAAGTGATAATAGTAGCAAGAGAGTCTGTCAGCAGTGCACAAGCATCCTGCTGTCTCCTCAACCTTTTCCTTCTACTGCGTTGTGAGTTATCAGTGTAGTATTTGATAAATCAGAGATCCTAACATTTTCATATTTCCTTTTTATTGTCTATATCTTGGTTAACTTGTGGATGAAGATGCACTGATTTCTTATTTTGATTATTAATCATTGTTCATTATCATTACCAGAAATACAAACTGTCTTCTTTGAAGTAAAATATTCAGACCAACTGAGAAAATGCAAGTTAATTTGAAAGGGCCCAATCTATTAATTTCTTCTCTTACTTGTGAAGCTGTATGCAGTTTATCTGACGTCTATACGGACACACTCCTAGCTACCCTTGGAGCTAGTGGAAGATTATTGGAAAGTACATTTGCAAATTAAAAGAATCCTGTAGTCATTCAGAGTTGGAAGAAAGTAGATGACCCCCAAATTTTATCATTACTGTGGTACCTTTAATTTCATAAGTATTTTCTTAAGCAAAAGAAAAAAATAAGTGTGAGCTGGATAGTCAGGATAAGATTATCAATTGTTCTGCACAGTCATTTCTACTTCTACAGTCAGGAGGAATAGTGGCAAATTTAGAACCTGTTGGATAGTTAGAAGAGTTTTTTGATCACTGTGACCCCTTAACCATGGGTTTGCAACTTTCCATAGAAGCATAATGGGATTGCTTCTGCAAAACTCTTTTTTTGGAGAATCTGGAAGTAAAATATAATGTTCACAAACTTTTTCCAGCATAGGGAAACTTGTTAACAGCAGTACTTCATGGTGTTAGCAGCAGAGGGGTTTACCAGACAAAATGATACACGAGGACACAGCAAAGACTGTGCTGGTGAAAGCAGCCTTTGCAGGCAATACTTCATGGTGTCAACACAGATTTTTGGCCATTGAAGGTTTAGTGAAGGTGTTTTCTGAAGAAAAACATGTATGTGTGCGAGAAGTGAGTTCTGTGTTTTCTGGTGCAAGTGGCTGTTTGGTTTTCTTCCTTTATTTTCTTGATTTGAGAAGCTCTTTCTTACAGGAGAAAGATTTGTGCATGTGTTTAGTGCTGGGCATGACTCAGGAGATGTGTGGAAAATCACATTTTACACACATAATTTAGACAGCACAGTTCTTTGCTAATCGTAATGCATTGCTACCTTGGCAAAAAGAATCAAATATGTCTTAAGTATATAAGAAGAATGGTGTGAATAGAAGTGTTATTCTTTGGCATCTTCAGCAAAATCAACTTTGGCCTCTGATGTCCTATTGATTTTTGTATCATTCCACTACTTGGACTACATCAATCAGACTTGAATCATTGTGTTGCATCTCTACTTTTTGCAGCAGCAGAAACCACCTTTTCAGTTTTGAACACATTATAGCACTACTGTTCCTATTACAAGTAGGATTCCTATTAAAATAGTAATTCTTAAGCAGATAGAATAGCAGATCAGACTTCTGTTAAGTAATGCATTTTAGTATTTCTATGCCCTTTATATTTTACCGTTTTTATTTTTTGAGAAATATTTTATACCAGCACACTGCTTTAAATAAATAAAGATAAAGATCTGTGGTTTCCTCAATTTTATTAGAATAAGGTACTTTTTTTTTTTTGGCTATGTTATGTAAAATGTTCTTTTTCATTCTATTTTTCTATTTAAGTGCATGTAAAAACTGAACTGGAGCTTATGAAGGCAAGCAACTGTGAAACTAAGTTTTTATTTAAAAATTATATGTATCTTAGTTTATAAGCAAGTAAGAATAAATGGAGCTTTTTATTCTGGTGGATTGAGTAGAGTTGTTCTAACAGATCCAATGTATTGATTAAATGTTTTTTTGGTTGTTTGGATGTTTCCTTTTTCAAAAAAATTGCATTCTTGTAATTCATATGGAAATTTAACATTCTGACTTTTCAAGTGTATCTTACTTCTAGCAGCCACACTTACAAGAAGCTGTGAGCATAAATAGATTTGAAGAATAAGGGTCAGATTTAGGATAAGAATAAACAGAAAATTCCACGATTTCATGTGCTTGTACTATAATGCAAGACATAAAAATGGAGTAAATAATCTGAATATTTAGCAGGGCTAGTCCGTAGAAGAAACATCTTTTCTTCCAACTGAAGAAATATTTGTCAGTGCTAAAATAGTTTGGGGTGGCTCTATTTTTTTATTATTTTTAAGACAATTTAATTTTCACCTGTACCACCTATTAGTACCTGTACCTATCTATTAGTAAATGAATTATTGGATGGAAAACTCACTTTCATGTCTTGCTGAATTTTTTGGGACTGACTTTCTGCTCAAGAATACTCAGTTATTGGTTTTTTTCAGAATCTTGAATGGGCTTTTTTTGAGCTTACTAAATACCCTAATAGTTGGACTACTGATTCTCCTTGGATAGAATTCTTGTTTTGGCTGTGAATTTCATACTATTTATTGACCATTTTTTCCTCCTCAGTATAAAGTCCCAACTTTCTTCTTCCAAAATGCTGGTAATACATTTATGGCTAAGTATCTTCATCACTGCAGCAGCACCTTCATATGGTGCACTGTGTTGCATCTCTTTAGTTTCTGAACAATTCAGTGTGGAGTTTTTTTGGAATTGTTTAGTACTAATGTTTTATAATAGACAATGCATATTTGTAAAGAAAGGAGAATTATGAGAGGATGCACCTCATATCATCACTTTATTTTCTAGAGCTGAGAGTAGATGCTGAATTTTCACATGCAGATTTTACCTGTAATAATCCGTGCTAGGAAACAGCTCCTGTCTCATTGCAGCCCTAAAGAAAGCAAATTCTGAGAGTAAAATTAATCAGCAGCACGACCTGTGGCCATTCTTAAGAGGAATGTTAATAATATATTGTGGTGTGGCATTGCCATCTGTCTCTGATACTATATAAAAGAAATTTAAATATAATCCCTACTTTTTGAATATTTTCTATTTAAATAAATGAGTGCATCCTAGATTTAAGAAAAAATGTTTTCCTTACAAGGTAATGTTTTCTCGTGTGAGTCTGTGTATGCTGTGTATTGTGTGTTCAAAGTAAATACAATCCTACCCTGATATAAATAATAACTGACTTTAATCATCCACTGTTCTCCACAGGAGTTGTCCAGGAGTTACTTGGATTACTTTAGACTGGGATTTTCTAAGATTTCAGAAGAATTTATTCAAGTTTTACTCTATATTCTACATAGGTTGTGCAGTAACTGTAAAAGTAATCATGCTTTCTAATTGCCTTTTTTTCCCTTTCTTTCTCTCTTTTTTTTTTTTTTTTTCCTTCTAACTAGAGCCTGTGTGTATTTACACCACCAGGAGCTAAAGAAGGACACCCACGACTCATTCCTGCAGGGCCCATTGCACATGGCACTACAGTATCTGCTTATGTAGCCAGATCCAGAAAAACGTTGTTAGTAGAAGATATTCTGGGGGTAAAAGGCTTTCTGTTTTTAATTAGATGATTGCAGCATGGTCTTAGAATGAATGTTTTGATGCTGAAATGTTTATTGAGATGAATATTTAATGATAGAATTTGCACCTGTCTTGATACCAGGAAAATAAATCTGAGTTTGGGTTAGCTGATGGAATAATTTCAGAATATTTCATTTATTTTTATCTTTAAATGTTTAGGGTTTTTTCACTTTCAGTTTGTGTTATTTTAACTTTTTTTTTTAGCTGTCAGGTAAAGGACATGATGGCACCACAGTCACTTGGAAAAAACAGCCAGTCAAAAGTCCTGAGGTCTTCTTGGTCTTGAAATATTAACACCAAACAAGAAGACTTTCATGTAGTCAATCAAATTTGAAAATGTGATTTAATATAGGGCTCACACTGGCAAGAAAATCAGTCAGAATTCGGGTTATTAATCAGGATTTTTTATCTCTACATACTCTAAAGTAAAGCTAGAATACTGATAGTATCAGTAGATATACATGAAAAGTGCATAATGTAACTGATATCAAAACTCAAGCCTTTTTCTGTAGCAGGATTTGGAAATTCCTAAGGATATATTCTGATAATTCTTAGCACTCTCTGTCTGCCCTTTTAAATTTTTTTAAAACCCTTCATCCTCTAGTTGTATCTATTCAATTTTATGAAATTGGTATTAAACTGTACTTTGTGCAAGCCCTTATGGTTATGAGAACACCAAGGAAGTTTACATTCTCTTCTCTCTTTGGTGTTTCCTGTGTTTTCAAGTTCTGTCCAGAATAACACTTTTTGGATACTTTGATCAAAAAGAAAGAATTGGTCTCTACTTTTGAAATTATTGGTTAAAAATATGTATGACTTTAGTTGGGCAAACCTGGGTATAAACAAAGACCAGATGCCTAATGTGAGTACACTTAAATAGAGCCACAAAACCGAAAGGCAAAAACTGCTTTCCCTGTAGTAATAGTCAGTGCTTTCTACTCACCCTGGACTATTAAGATGTTATGTGTTGGTATGTTTTTTTTCAGTGAAATTAAGCGTTTAAATTGTTACTGGTAATTTCCAGTTAATATTGTGATATCCTTACATACAAGAATTCTGTGTTTTGGTTTTACATTCTTAGTAAAATCATGGGGTTAGTGGGGAGGGGTTTTGAACTTTTTTGTTGATTTAGTATCAGTGATGCATTGACCAAACAGCAAGTTTCATTTTGGTGAGATGGTTTGCCTTCATGTGATTCTAGGAGCTGCTCAGCTGCAAAAGGGAAGCGCGTGCAGGTAGACTTGCCAGCCCTTTTTTTGTGGGAGGACAGAACTAAAAAGAGAAAGCAGAAGGCTCGTGTTTCAAAGTGCTTCCCACTCTCTTTTGTCTGTCATTTGTTCAAATTGATTGTCATCTTAGTAATTAAGGTAGAGATTACTTGCTGTTTTCTTTGAGAGGTGAGAGATTTTGATCAGCCTTGAAGGGGTGTCTGTCTTGCCTAAGCAGAGCCTGCAGGGAGCATCTGGTGGGAATCAGGTACTGAAGGGCTGATGTGCAACCAAGTGGGTCTTGCACATTTTGCACTGGCTGGTAGCTGCCTCACTAATGGTGACATCCAGGTGCTTTCTTAGCTCTGCCTGAGTTTTCCTACATAGGCAAGTGAAGCTATAAAGCCTTGAACATTCCCTCTGAGGACTGAAAGTTATGTATTTGGGCCTTTTATCACAGCTTGTTGGATTATTTTAACATTTGCTTCTGTATCTTTTCCACCATTTTATTCAGGATGTGTAAGCAGAGGAAGAAGATGCTTACTCTTATGTGTAATTTTTTTGGGAACACATTTTCCTCCTCAAGAGTTGGTTGAGGATTATAACTGTCTAACCTAAAGCCTTGGCCTCAAGTTTAAATTTTTGTTTTCTTGCAAGCACTCTTGTCTGCTCTTTAATACTGATATCTGAGCAGTCCACTTTGTGATTGCAAATTATTTGGGGTTTTTGGAGGGAATGATGGTGGAGTGGTGGTGTTGCTTGTTTGGGTTTTTATTTAATCTGAACTGGCATAAATAAAGTGGTGGTTTTGCTGTAGTGAGATAAGAAAAAAAAGCATCATATAAACAAACCCAAAGCTGGGTGTAATATCTCAGCTAATTCTGACCTTGCATCAATAAGGTTATCTGTATATGTAAATTAATGCTGAGACTTTAAAATTACATTTTTTAGTAGATGTCTTACTACTGTGTATAAATTATGCTGAGAGATGAGTTTAGTGACTTTTGTAATTTTTCTGCAGATTTGTTCAGATAAGAGGGGGAGGAAAACATCACCATGTCTTTCCTGTTAATGTCTTATCGGATTTTACATTTTATCAGATGATGTTTGCATTTTCTAGGATGAGCGATTTCCCAAAGGTACTGGACTGGAGTCGGGGACCCGTATCCAGTCTGTTCTGTGTTTGCCAATTGTCACAGCAATTGGTGACCTGATTGGTATCCTGGAGCTTTACCGTCACTGGGGCAAGGAAGCCTTCCACCACAGTCACCAAGAGGTGAGCTCGTCTGTGCCCACTCCCCACGGAGGTCAGGACTGCAGCACCATCCCTCCCCCCACTCCAGACCTCCTCTCTTGCTCCTCTCATGAGTTTATACCTTTTTCATCCTTGATTTTTGCTCTTATTAAAAAAAGAAAATAGGTAGTGATTCGTGTTTTCACTCAGAGGAGGTAAAATGTACAAGTAGAGGGACACATCAAGAATTTTACCTTGTGTCCCTTTGTGGATAAACAGATTCAAGGTTTCTTTATTGATTATAAACTCAATACAGAGTTGTTAGAGAGGTTAACACAGGACAGGTAAATTAAATACAGGTATAAATCAAACATCAAAACTCAAAATCACTTTATATAAAAAAGACAATGCTCAGTTATCCTGAGTCTCAATCTTAAGTTTCCAGTACAGCTTTATTTTACATTATGGTAAGATTTTAAAATTTATTTTAGTTTCCTTTTATTTTAGTTATTTTAGTTTTCCTGTTTGGGCTTAAGGATTGAGCCCTATTGCAAAACAGAGAGCTGCAATGTTATAGCAACAGTTTATCAAGTCTCAATGCTGGGTCTTACAGGAGGAGAAGTGATTTTACTTTAAATCAAATATGAAGCAAAAGAGATTTTGATATTTTCATTCATATTTTTACTGCCACACACTCTCTAGCAGCAAGATGTGTCTGTCTAGGTGGTATTTCCAGTACCAGGTTTCCAGGTAGTCCTTCCAGAATTCCTTGCAACAGAAGGAAAAAGGGTGCTGTCTGCTGAGTCCTTATGGTCTCCTGGTTTCTTTCTAGTTTGACAACCTTGTGCTGGTTTTGTGTCAGGCTTTTCTTTAGCTTTTAGGAGCTGAGAGCTTTTGCCTCTCTCTAGCCTGTCCCAACTCTGTGAGTTGTCAGGATCACTGTCCTTTGCCTTCTGACTTAGATGTGCTTAGAAACTGTGTATAGAAGTGTTGGTACCTGGATGACCTGCCAGTCTAGGTGACACTTGTAAAGCTGTCTCCCGCTTTTTTTAACTTCTGATGCTTCCCTATCCAGATATTCCCATTTATACTCATCTTCCCCTTTCCATGACTGTTCTGCATGCATGATTAGAGAATCATGTAAGTCCTGTGTAGCTGCATGGTCCATACATGTCCATTTGTCAATCTGAAGTTAGGAGCTGTTAGCCAAATACAAATGGATTTGAAGATGGAGCAGGTGTTGCAAAGGCTGTTGCTGTACTAAAATTGTTCAAAGTGCATCTTTGCTTAATGTCAGGATGAGGATCCTGTCATGTCCCATTAAGGTGTCTCTGATGTAAAGATGAATTTCTCTGTGTGCCATCCCCCAGAGAAGGGATCCTGGACACACAGTTAGGATAAAATGGAATGAGTTCTAGCCAGGTGTGTTGTCTTGACAGCGGCGTGAGATCCACCATGGTGCAGTTGAGCTGTACTGAACAGGAATTATTTGTGTGAAAAGGACAGAAGATATTCAGGCAAGAGATACTAAAACTAGTCCCCCCAAAGAAGGAAAACAGCAGCAGTATTTGTCAAGTGAATATTTTGTTTACCAGTAAGCTGAGTACCCTAGCATTCATCTGATGTTTACATGTGTTTATTAGCTGAGTAGTCAATGCCACTTCAGCTTGTATTTTTTCACAGGTAGGCAGAGGTCAGGATAGGGGACTAGATTAGTGTGGTGGTGCCACTGCCCTTTCTCAGAGAACGAAGAACAGGCATTCATACAAAACCAGGCTTCATTAATTCTGCAGCCTACACAAAATGTATTTAATTTTTAACATTATCCTATTACATCAATCAATCTATAATCCAGATAGGTCTCAGACATGCATTGTTTTGTGAAAAGATCAATGTTTTATGTTACATGAAATAGCTTAAAGTTCATGAATGTTCTACTTGGAAGAGACTGGCTGCTAAATGGAAGTATTTTATTAGTAAATTAAAAATATTTTAAGGTCACTTTCTGAGTGTTCTAAAGCATTCTTTTCATTTTCAGGTTTCAGAAAGCCTTTGGATGCCATTAGCAATTTTTATGAAATGTGTGCAAAGTGTTCCATTTAAAAATATAAAATAAAAAAATACCTTAGGAGGGTATGCAAAAGCTGACCTCTTGTGCTTCAGTTCCCTGTGTTCTTATAAAGCTCCTGTGCTTCAAGGACAGGAGATTATGCATGGTAGCACATCATAGTTAGCTGCAGTTTACATGACATTTGTTTGAAATGTTGCCTGGAAACTGCCATACTTCAAACACTTGAGCTGAGGGATCAGGTCTGGTTCTTCTGCCACCAAAACAGTGATGAAAGAAACAGTGCCTGTTTACAGCTGGAAGAAGCTATTGCTGAAGAGATACAGCCCCAGAAAGCTGTTAAGGCATATTTTACTTGTATGGCAGATGCCTTTCAACAGTGTAATTTTTAAAGCCCTCAACTTAAGGGATGTTTGTTTTGATGTATTTCTGAGCTGATGGGTGCCCAATTCTGCTTTTGAAAACCATTGGTAAGCTCTAAAACACTCACAAGTACACTGAGACTTTTTCAAAATAACTGTCTTCTCTTAAACTGTTACTGCCTGCCTGTCTAAAATAGCTCAGTCAATTTACTTAGCAGGTAGATAAAGAAGAAAGGCGTGTCACTGATATGCAGTTTTCAAAGTTTCTTCAGGGAGAGTTTCTTCTCTTTTGTTGCAGGTTGCAACAGCAAATCTTGCATGGGCTTCAGTAGCAATACATCAAGTACAAGTAAGTGTGAGTGGTTTTTCATTTTTTCATTGTTTAACTTGTCTTCCAGAACTTTAGTAGGAGCATGGATTGTGATCAGATTTAAGTGGAGGCCGTTGCTACAGCATTGATTCAAGCCCCTGCCTTGAACCTGGAAAAATATGCTAACATTTTTGATGTTCATTGAAGTAGTTTTCTTCACTGGCAATCATAGGTCAAATAACAAACAATATTTGTACTCAAGGAAAGAAATTCTGACAAAGTACTAATTAAACAATGGTTAAAGCAGATTTATCCTAACAGCTTTGCAGGATTGTGTTGGTTTTTTTCTTGTGGAAAGGCAACTGCTAGGCTAACTGGTTGCTTTCCTCCTGCTTTAGTATTCAGTTTGAAATTATGAAGTGTTGCTAGCAAAGCCTATTTTAAGCCATCCTTGCTAGCTGCTTCATGGTCCTGTAACTACTGCCACTAAGGATGCTTCATGCTGCCCCTAGCTGGGTGCCTAATGGAGCTTCACACAGTGTCGAGCTGCTCTAGCAAACCCCAGCAGCTTTGCTAATAGGTTTTGTTACTTCAGCTCGCAGAAGATGGTAACACTGAAACTAAACATATTCTCAACTCAGAGAAGATGCTAAAATAGATTCTTCTGTCAACTCCCAGGAGGAAATTCATGACATTCTTTTTGTCAAGGTGCCTTTCATACACTTATCAGAAGACATGCAGGAAGCAACCTGCTTTTCTCTTCTAGGCTCTAATATTTTCTCGGTGCTGCAAGTCACTGACTTTGGGGTGGTCGTTCATATCTAGGCAAAATTAGCTGGCACAGACTTTGTACAATAGTAGAGTTGCAATTGCATGCAGTTGTAGCTTCACCTTCCTTTACTGAGAAGTCTTTCACACCTAACAAAACACAACAGGCAAAGTTAAGTTCAAGATTGTCCATTGATCATTTTTATTTCTCTTCCTTCTTCTAAGCAGAAGGCTTGCTCTTCCCAAGTTTTTTTGCATGAGAAGAATGCAAGAGTTTTGATCTGGCATTTTGTATCTGCATTGCACAGATGAAAGATATTGCTAGCTTGAAGTGATATTTTTCTGAGTGTAAAATGTACAAGCGGTAGAGGCTTGTTATACTTGTTATAACACACAGACCTACAGTTGTGCTTCAGATACAGACTATGCAAATAGGTGAAGTAAAGATACAGTTGAAAGCTTTGCTTCATCTAACATTTTGCTTCTAAAAAGAAGTATGCACACTGTTTTCTGTATTCATATTCATGCTGATTTCTCCTGAAGTTGAGCAAATATCATCTGTTGCTTAGCTTAGTTAAACTTGCCTGATGTCAGTCTACAGTTGTGTCTATATGCTACTTTGCAGCCTGGAAAAAAACTGGTAAAAATGTGGTAAGGGAGAAAGGAAACAAAATATTTGACATTCTCAGAAGATCTGAGGGTCTGAGTAAGGAAATGTTCATTCTATAATCACAGTCAGTGACAGCCTTTGAGACAGCATAAGTGTAAAACCCAACAGTTTTCAGTGAGTCTTAGGATAGATTGTACTTGTGTTTCACAGTTTTAACTCAGCAGCTAGATAGCTAAGATTGAAACCCAGCACACAAATTCAGCTTTAACTTTATACAGTGCTGTAGCATATAAGTAGATATCGATATATATACACACACACACAACTACTGGTATTTTTTTTCATACACATTAAATTTTCATACAAATTAAAGGGAAGGGACTTCAGTTTCCCTCTGACATCAGTGTTCTGGAGCAAATGGTTCTATGATCTGTGCTTCCAGGTGTGCCGGGGCCTTGCCAAGCAGACTGAACTGAATGACTTCTTGCTTGATGTATCGAAGTAAGTGTGATTTGCAAGATGATCTCATTGCTTCTTGATGAGCTTTTCTAGTGTGGCTCTTCCAATCTACCTGTGTTCACTCAGTAGCAGTAGTGGAAGCTACTCACTGTAGCTCACAAGCACATGCAAAGACACACTAGGGAGGATGGAAAAACTTCAGTTCAGGGACAAGAGCAAGTGCTATGTGTGGCAATGAGCTATACTTTTTTTTTTTTTTTTTTTTTTTTTTTTTTTTTTTTTTTTTTTTTGTGGTGGTGGTGCAGATGTGACATGCCTTTATACCTTACAGAGTTTATGTATTCTTGTAGTCTTTTGAAGGAGTTTTTCTGCTCTTTTTCCCTTCTCTTCTGTCAGAGTGTCAGAGTTAAATGTGGCAGATAGGCTTCGTGTCTCATGGCAATTTTAGAAGGCTTGAAAGGACTTTACAGAAGGTTATTTAGTGTGCTTCAGCTTCCCTTATTTTCCCAACAAGTTTTTGGACATGAATGCATATATTCCTAAATATATGGACTTTAGACTTAAATCCTTGAAGAATTGGGGCTGCCATGTCGCTCCTCTTCCCCTGCATTTTCTGAAGTCTCTGTTTTAATTTTCAGAGACTTATACTACATGTAATATGTTTGCTTTTAATTTCTTATCGCTATATAAGGCAAGATTTATTTGAAAGCACAGAAAAAGTGTGAAAGCTTGAGCTTGCACTTGCAAAATCAGTTTAGTGTCTTAGGTGATCTGCTCTGCCTTCATCTCTTTTTGTTTGTCATTGCTATTAGGATCTCTAAATAGCAAAGATAACCAATAAATTAAAAGGTAAACCAGAGCTGTACTTTTGGTTAATCAGTCTGGAGTGCTTAACAGTGCTTTAGGAAACTAGTTGGTAGAATAATTTCAAAGTGCATCACAAAGTAGTGATGATACTGTGGAAAAATGAGATGTCTTGGATTTTTGCTGCAAACACTTCTGTGTGTCTTGCTGAACAATTCTCAAACTGATGAGATTAGAGGATGTCCAAGATTCCTTTGCCATTGCTCAGGAATGTAGGCAGCCAAGCTGACCCAGCTGGAAGGGAGAGTAATAAACCACAGGGAGGAGTCTGCCCCTTGCAAAGAGGGCAAGCTGGTTGTAGCCAGATGTTTTTCTGAGTTTTTTTCCTCAAGATGACTTTTTTTAAATTTCAGCATAATTCAGAACATGCCTCCCAAAGGGCACTCTTACTGAGTCTTGCACCATTATATTCCTTTCCAGAGTGCTTTTATGTTGCTGACATCCTTACTGAACTATAGTTTTTTAACCAGAAAACTATATTAATCTACCCAGATTTATGGGCTGGCGTAGTACTGAGATTATTTTAAAGAACTTTGTAATTTTTTTACATTTTTAAGATAAAAATGACGATAAATAATGCGAATATTTATTATGTCTTTCTATAAGCAAATAATTCTCATGCAACACTATCAGTTGCTAGAGTTTTTTAGTTTCAACTTTCAAAAATAGAAAGTCTGTGTTTTAAGGCACAAAACTGCAATATCATTTAATAATATCTTTATGAACTTTATGTAGGCAAAGATTTGTATCACCAAGAAAATTTTTAGTTTCCTCTTGGATATGGTCTATATATTTTAACGTGGAAGAGGAATTTTTTTTTTCAGTGAGGAAATTGTTAGTGTACAATGTCACCGGGACATGTTCTGTAACATTTTGGAAAGGGCAGAGTATGCAGTGCTGCACCTCTTTGTGTCCCTGACGATGTAAGACCAGTGTATTATGTATCTCCTCTCCACTAGACCCAAACTGAGCTGAGCTGTGTATGTACTCAAGGCCACAGGACAATGCCTTTTGTCTGCTGGGAACATTGTAATCCAAGGGTTATTAATACTCGGCATGTGGAAGATTTAGCCTTCTTTTACTAAGTTTGACCTTTATCTTCAAATGTTCTTGACTGTCCTTGAACACTTACCACTTTGCTGTGAAACTGAAATTCTTTTTTATTCTTTTTTATTTTTTAAATTACAAGATGATCCCCTTTCTTCAACTCAACTGGTGTTGATAGAGAAGACCCGTTAAGAGTTTCTTAAATAGTTACCTTTTAACTAGTGTTAAGGATTAGATAATATGACATGGATTTAGCTGCAGTACATACTTTTATTCAGTTTTCAGAGCATAACATAGGTAAACCTAATGAGATATTTTGATATTTTGGAAGAAATTGATTTTTCATTGTTGTTTTCTACTCCTTTTCCTTTTTTGCTTCTGCTTTTAAAATTTTCAGTTTGTTAGAGGTGCCAAAGCATTTTGATGCATTTTGGTGTTGCTCAGCAGGAGCCTATTCAGTTCACAGCAGGCAATATTTGGTAGTCTTTTCATTTTCCTGCAGAGAAAATTTTATGTATAATAAAGAATATTCTCAAATCTGTAGAATGATGGCTTAAGGGAACAGAGCTAGGACAATTTTTTAATGTCCTTGTGCTGTAGCAAAGCCAGTCTGAGTTGCAAGGTGCAGTGGTTTGTCCTCACCTTTTCTGGCTTTATGTTAAGCTGTAGTGAAACAAGAGCCCTGACACCCATTTGAGAAGTGTTTGACTAAATGCCAATGTTTACTGACTTCTCTTTCTCTGCAGAACATATTTTGATAATATAGTTGCAATAGATTCTCTACTTGAACATATAATGGTAAGTTGTCTTTTTCACTTCTAAGTTTATTAGTTATAGTTAAAGCCCTTCATTCTCCTTCCCTTGAAGACATTATGTCATTGAAATATACGAGCTGTTTGTAGTGAGCACATAATACAGACAATATAAACGTGTCTGCACTGAAAATGTGGTAAAGGACGGCTTCATTTGCCATTTTTGCAACAACTACCATTCACAGCTTCCATAAGAAATGGAACACGACTGTCTCTGAACTAAATAGTTACTACTGTGTTCTGAGAAAGTTTGAAAATTGTAATAGAAAGGCTTCTGGTTTTCCTTTTATTTCAGCATGTTATATTGATTCCTTCTTCCTAAATTCAATTTGCTACATGCTGCAAAACACTGCTGAAGAAGTTACTGTCTGTACCAAGGGATAGAATTTAAAAATTATTCCTAGGGTATTTTTCCAGTTGCTGAATGAGCTAGTAGTAGTTTGGAAAAACTACATCCATAACTACAGTGACAGTCAACGTCTTATAGAAACCACTAAAGCCAAGTGATTAGTTCCTCCCTTAGAAATAACTAATTAATGAATTAAAGTACTGTTCAGAAAAAGTTTGCCTTCCTAAATCAATTTTGAATTCAGAATTATTTCCTGAGTAGTGTTAACAAATGTGCGTGAACTGGTTGTTTTTAACATGTTTTGAATGTTGGATATGTGAATTATGCTTTTTAGCTTTGTGCATATTCATTGCATTCTGCAGTTCTTGTTCTGAAGTGTAAACCTGAATCAGGTCTGTGATACCATTGTTTAAAATTCTCACATTCAAAAAATTGCTTTCCAACAGTACTCTGATACATGCCTGCCTTCAAAGTGATATTCTTAGCTAGATATTCAAAGACAGTGATGTTAGAATGCAAACAACATTAAAGTGGTTTTATTTAGAAACGTGAATTAGTAATGGAAAATATTCCACAGTGTTTGTGTTATTCTAGTTAGTACACAGTCAAGAATTCTGCACATAGGACGCATTTCTGAACATTGACTTTTCCAGTTTAAATGAACCTCTTAAAAATAGCTTAGCATTTAAAAGAACTGGTATAACATAACATATGGCATTGAGAGCAAATATTGATATTCTTTCCTGTTCTTCCCTGTGAATAGAGATCTGGTGGAAAACACAATTGGCAGTAAAATATGCTTACTCTTTCATCATCTTTTCCAACACTTGGCTGCATCATGATTCTGTATTTTAACCTGTGTGATGTTTCATACTCAGCTTCCTTTTAAGATGTAGCTGTTGTCTCTTTCTTGAGCCAATTAGCTGAGTTGTGTTTGTACATTTATTGCCATTTTATGGGAGTGTGCTTTTTAATATTATATGGCTTATTCTGCGTCTCACTATGAGAAAAGACCAGAATTCAGTTTCACCTCACTACTTCACCCTTTGGTGATTGCAGTTATGGTTTGATTTGTTCCTGCAATATTAAAGAAAAAAATAACGTGTGTTTCTTTCCATTATTTTAATTTTTATTTTCATCAAAATCTCTCAGCAAAGCCAATGATATAAGGGTGTTTTTGAACGTAAATGTAAGAAAGGGAAGTATAAGTTCAAGTTGCCTTACAAGTTTTCTTGCCCATATGTTTGAGTGGCAGCTTGTGCAAAAGGTGGTCCCTGGCTTCCCTATTGACAGTACAGAACACAGTTTTTGTACTGATATTCTCTTTCAACCAATGGTCAGGATTTGAGCAAGGGATTTACAGAAGTAAAACCCTCTCATCCCATTAACAACTTATAAATTAGTACTGTTTAAGTAATCATTTTTGTAAAGCATGAGTCGTGACCAAGATAAGTTCTTGAGTCATATGCATTAAACCACAAAAGATTAATTGTATAAAATCAACACTGTGTTGTAGATTTTACAAAGAAATCTGATAGAGTATCTGAATAGATGCATTTACTGGACCCCTTGTCCTTTTGGTAGTTTCTGTTCACTGTCTTTTGAGCAAATGGATAAGTAATCCAAGTGGTTAAGGTCTTTAAATTTCTTAATGCTCTAAGGGGGAAAAATTGCACAAATCTTTCCTCTTAGATCTTATTCTCCCTGACTTTTCTGATCTGATGGATTAAATGAAGAAGACAACAGAATCTTCCTGAACACTGATTCAGTCTGTATGGGAGGGCCCTCCAAGTCTCGGGCTTGGGCTAGATGGTATCTGTGCAATTCGTCTCATGGCATAGAACTCGAGTCTCTCCACTGATGATTTTTCATCTCATATGTTTTGGTTATTTCTGCCGAGGTGTAACATTTGTCCATCTGCATTAATATGAACTGAAATACTTTATTGTTTTATTTTTATTTTTGGAAGATGAGAGAAAGAGTTGGGGAGATCATTCATGTGGAAATCTTTTGAATCCTTAAAACGTGCCAACTGCATGCATTGCACACCAAGATTTTTTAGCCTCTTTCTGTAGCTGAATGACTAGGTAGGTGCTATATATAAAGTGGAGAGAGATCCACCTCAGATCATACTCTGCCATGCAGTTACTCTACTTTCTGAGCAAGTAAGAAACACAGCAGACTTATCTGAATTGGGTAGAACAGGTTCTTGTGCCTGTGTTTTGGCATCTTAACACAGTGATCCTTGTTTGATTCCTGTCTCACTTTTTCCTCTTTTTCTCAGAAGGACTATTGTATGTCTGACAAATACTTCAGTGAGGGGCTGCTATGTTCCCAAGACAAGATTTTGTTCTGACAGTCAGTGCCTCTGGGAGTTATTTTTGCTGAGATAAAACTATCTTTGTTGGTTCAAAGTAAGATAGAGACCATGCAAGTCTGTTGCTGTACTGTGGTACTTCCTTGGCTGTGGCCAGTACCTTTGGGCTTTGGTTAGTTCATGCACAATTTCTAAGACTCAGCTTTTGTGCAAGGATTATCCCTGACATGGGGAGGCTGCAGCCATTTCCTCTCCCCCTGCACAGGGCAATCCATAATGATACCTCTAATGACAGTGTCACAGAATATTTCTGACTTGGAAAGGACCCACAAGGATCATTTGGTCATTGTTGCATATTACAGGCACACTTGGCTTATTTAGAAGCAAATGTTATCCTCCCTGTTATCTCTGTCTTTTCTAGATACTGAATATCAATATATTTACATTGAAGATTAAGGCAAAAAGTCAAAATTGTTCTTAGGTCTTGCTCTAACTTATCTGTTTAAAATCAACTAAAGATGAATAGCATCTAAACATAGAGGGAGGAAAGCCCTATGTATTATTTTGGAAAGCCTTGAGAAACAATTAAATAGTAAAGCCTATTTTCTTTTTGGAAACTTTCAAGTCTCTGATGATGTTCCTGCATTTCTCGAAGAGAACACTGAAATTTACAGAAAAGATATTGAATTCAAGATTTTACTTTTTAATTGTATCGAAAAAGATTGCTCCTTCAAACAGATTTCCATACTGGATAGCTTCTCAAAACTTTTATCATAGAGGGATGTATGTTTTTATCAGGTAAATGACTGCAGGTAATCCAACTCATGACCATTAACTCTAGTTTTGTTTTCTGTCTGTAGATATATGCAAAAAACCTGGTGAATGCAGATAGGTGTGCACTCTTCCAGGTTGACCACAAAAATAAGGAGCTGTATTCAGACCTTTTTGATATTGGAGAAGAAAATGATGGAAAACCTGTCTTCAAGAAGACCAAAGAAATAAGGTAAGAATAGCCAGCAGAAGAGTGCAGTTTCATTATAACTATGGATGTGCAGGCATTTTATTACCCAGTTTCTGTGCCTATCTGCAGGTACCCTGACAATACTTGTCATACTGTGATATCATTCCCACCAGGACCCGCCTCCAGAAGGTAGTACTTCTGGGAATGACATTGCAGTGCCATCGAAACAGCGTCTCTGAAGCTATAACGTCACTCCTGGAAATGCCGTCTTCCGGAGGCGGTCCTTTTGGAAATCATGTTGGGAAAAAAACAGAGGTGTTCTGAGGTAGGTAAAGGTGCAGGTAATAGTGCACCTAATCCGTAGTCTGCCAGTTTGGGACTTATTTTTTCCCAAGAGAGTTCCCAAGAGGAATTGAAATTTGTGCAATTCAAGCACATCCAAAACAAGGAAATCACAATTTGTACTTCTTGTGGATGGATTAGGCAAATGGTAGAACTGAGTATGGATTGGTCATTGGTTTTGAAGATTTCAAGCTCAATAATTTAATTTTACTTTTCTCATGTGAATTTAGATTTTCAAACTTTTAGTTATTGTGATACTGAGCAATGCTTGAAGTGGTGAATTTGAAAATGTGTATTGTCTGGTAATGGCTACAAAGGATTCTCTGACTAAAAGTTATATGTATTTCTGCTTCATGTCACAGGTACCTAATTTTTATGATTTGCACTTTTTTAATGAAAGAAGCTAAACAACAAAGTAAATATAGCATTTTTCACTTCTCATAAATTATGAATCCCTAATAGATCCAGACTTAAGATTTTCAAAGGCACACAGGTTTCAGATTTTCAGCTTTTTAAAAGTAAAGAATTGTATGACTAAGTATCCTCTACTAAAATTTTCCTAAAATATTCAGCTTTGATTTTTATCAGAACTTCTTTCATTTCCTCCCTATACTTTTAATGTTCTGGGCCAATATGAAATGTGATTCATGTCTTCACTAAGACTCCTTTAGACAAACTTACTCCCACTAACCATTGTGTGAGTGAGAATGGAAGGAGTCAAAATTGGTGCAATTTGCGTACTGACAAGCAAGGAGGTGGTGTAAATTAAAGAAGCTGGTCTGCTTTAACATGCACTTTCATACTCCTTCTTGATAATTGTTTTTCTTGCTTATATCTTTCTGTCTTTTCTGTATGTTATTAAAATGTTGATTGTAAGTGCAAGGGTGTGAGCCATTTCTGCATACTGAAAGTGAAGTGCAACTTAAATATCTGTAAGAAAGTGACACTGAGTGAGTCATCGGGAAGGAGCCTTAAGTTGATGTCATGTACCTATCACAAGCAACAGAAAAATCTAACTTAAAGTCAGGTGTGCAGGGTGAAATCCTGACAGCTTTGTCACTAACTTCAATACCAGGCACCAGGGTACATTTAGACTTCAAAGCATTCCACATATGATTCTTTTTATGTGTTTTTCTCCATAAATTATGTACTGCTTTTATGTCATAACTTCTTTGTGTCGAAATACTGATAATTATATACTCACAAGGCAGACATACAGATTTTCCTGATACAGTTTAGGAATATATTTGTTGTGTTTAACTTTGTGGTGATTAAGGGATTCAGTTTGGTCCCTTAATGGGATGTTTGATTGTCATGAAACAAGCTAGTCATTTCCAAGCCATGGCAAATGCATATAATGTTTAGCTATGAAACCAGTGGAAACTGGTCTTTTCCCAAAATGTTGTTACCAAATCCACACACATACACCACCCAAAGAAGCAGATTCCATGTTGCCTTCATTGTGTCTAAAGTAGCAATGAATATGCAAAAGCCATAGTAAAATCAATACCTTTTAAATGTAAAAGATCTCAGTTTCTGTACAAATGTTATGTTTGCTAGGGATAACTCCCTGCGTTATTGAAGACTTTGAAATTTGTTGCTACAATGGTTATGTAATAGCATGGTTTGTATTAAACTATGTAGCTATATCAAATGTTTTTAGAAACTATCTGTTAGGATGTGCTTTTTGCTTTATTATGTGCTGCTAGTTGTTGTAAGATTTTTCTCCTCAAAGCAAGAAAATGGCGCTGGTTGGGAGAACCCATTACTGTGCACAAGACAGATTCCACTAGAAAAATGTATTTTCTGTATTTTGGCTAATACACATTTTTATTTTCTGCAGATTTTCTATAGAAAAAGGAATAGCTGGTCAAGTGGCAAGAACAGGAGAAGTCCTTAACATCCCTGATGCCTATGCAGACCCACGCTTTAACAGGTAGGATGCTCTTCACTGGAGGGAAAGATAGCTCATCAAACTTCTTACATAGAATAACTACTTACATTTCATATTGAGATGCATTCATTGACCTGTGGTCCTCTGACAAGAAGGTAACTTATAGATGTTTATTAAATGCTTTGGCCATCAGAGGCACTTTTAAGATACAAATAAGAGTATTATTTTTATCAACTATTAATATAATGAAGAAAAAATTGGTTAGATTGTTGTCAATTTTGACTATCAGTCTCCCTGCATTCCTATTAGTTTCAGAGGAGAAAAGAACAGTTTGCTAACAAATAGCATGCCTAAGAATACCCAAATGTTCTTTAACTCTGTGTTCGAGGCAATGTTAATTCTTTGTCTTGCAAATAGAGAATAAAGGATTAAAAAGTTCTTTCTAAGTATGACACACTAGATAAAAATGTTTGAGGGGTTTGAGGGTGAAATTCTTGCGGGTACTAATCAGGTCTACTTGTAAGCGATTCTGTATATTGTACATCAACGTTTCTGAGGATCAAGGAATAGATACTCATTGATATTAACTCTTTTCTCTTTTTTCTTTCTCCTTTGTCTCTCCAGAGAAGTAGACCTCTACACAGGCTACACAACCAGAAACATCCTGTGCATGCCTATTGTGAGCCGAGGAAGTGTAATAGGTGTTGTGCAGATGGTGAACAAAATAAGTGGAAGTGCCTTCTCTAAAACTGATGAGAACAACTTTAAAATGTTTGCAGTCTTTTGTGCTTTAGCCTTACACTGTGCTAACGTAAGTTTTATTTACAGTTTTCTAAGTTATAATGAGAATGCTTCAGTATTTTGATGTTACATATTATTAAAATGATTTGTAAGTCTGTTTCATTGAATTAACATTGTATTCCTTGGTGAATAATCCTATTTTAAGAGGATGATAGGGATTTAATTTGAAATAACCATACTCTGGATATATCAATTTTGTGTAGCTAAACTGAGAGAGCAAGCTCTGAAATGTGAATGATATCTGTCTTCCCTTTTCTGTGAAAAAGTATGATTCTTATTTACTTTTATGAATTCAGATTTCATTTTATAAATTTAATTGGGGAATGGAGATATGCTATCTATTCTCTCAATTCCATATTCTTAATACTCAAAGATCAAATCTTACACTTAGATGCTGTGGTATATACTTATAATTTTCCATGCTTCTAGATGAGAGTGGGTAGCTATTTTTGTCCTCAAACCCTTTATCATCTCAAAATTTACTATGCCTCTAGGAAACATAAGCAGTATAGAAATGCAGTACAGTAAAAAGTGAAATGCAGAGGAACTGAGTTACGTTCATGGGAGGCAAGATAAAATGCAATGCCAGTTAAGCCTGGTGATTTACATTAAGTAATTTTGCCAGTATCATCCCGGTGGTACACAGGGGCAGCAGATTTTATTGCCAGGTGCCTCAAGTTGTTTCACTTGGGTCAAGGCAGGTAGAATGGCCTGCATATAAATTACACTTGGGACTATGCACACTCAGCAGTGTGTGAGTCCACTACTTTTGGATGGTGAATGTTACCATTCAGGGCTTACTGCTCCACAGGATTGTTTAATTAGTACATTGTTATATCCTCACTTGTTTGCAAGCCATGCCATGCCATGTCTAAACCTCTCAGTAATTAAAAGTACTTATTTTTCATAGTGAATAGTAATGTAGGTATGATAAACATCTATGTACATACTTTGTACATAGATAGCAGTATTTTTCAATTAATGGAATTCATACAATGGCAAAAAATATGAATTGTGTCCTGGTATAGGTTTTCTGTCTGTTAGAATTTTACAAGAGATTTAGCTCTGTTTTTGACTCCCTGAACCTGGATTATTTTTTTTGGGAGAGTGCACATGCAGCTAAAAGTCAGCTGAGCCTTAGATATTTACCCAAGTGAGTAGATGAAGAATGATGTGATAGGAGGCTTCCCAGAAGTACTGAATTGAATGTAATCTCTCACTTTTCTAATGTGTGAAGTTGTGTATTAATCACTACTTGAATACAGGAAATATTTTTTTTCTTGATTAGAATTCCACGTTCACGCGTGACTTCTTTTTTTCAGATGTACCACAGAATCCGTCATTCAGAGTGTATTTACCGAGTAACGATGGAGAAGCTATCCTACCATAGTGTTTGTACAGCAGAAGAGTGGCAAAACCTCATGCACTGTACACTGCCTCCACATATTTATAAAGAAATTGAGCTGTAAGTATTTTTCCAGTGTAGCAATAGTTGTATATAGCCCATTAGTATTTTTTTTTGCTTATTTGTAGTGGAGTATTTTTAGGAAGCACTTTTGTTATTGAGCTACAGCATGATGCTTTTATCTCTGGCTTTCTTATACTTAGCTATACTTAATGACCTGTGAACAAAATTTATCCAGCAAAGATATAAAATTATATGTACTCAGAATTTTTCCACAGGCAGGGTAGATACAGTAGTTGGTTTAAGCATTAGTTTTTTAACTAGGGTTTGTAGAGATGAGCTTTCATTCTTATAGTCCCAAGTCACTGTCAGCTCAGAGGCAAGCTTGGAGCATCAGTACTTAAGACTCAATGCATGATCTCATGCCCCTGAATACATTTTAGAATATAACATATATCTCTCACCTCATTCCTGGATTTTTTTTAGATTGTGTTTTTTAGATTTGGTTTTGGGGGGTGTGTGTGTAGGGGATGTTTGGTTTATTTGTGAGTTTTGAGTATGGATGTGTGCGTGTGTTGTGCATCTGCTCGTGTTTATTGAAGAAGGGGAAAAATGATAATTCAGGTTTACAAACCCCAGGTGCTAGAGAGTAGAGTTGCAGCCTGACTTTGGAGGAGGAATTCCCATCCAGCTTTTTAGGCTTTCTCTGACATGATTTAGTTATTTCCAGCTGCTGTGTGCTGAAGATGGACCTCTATCTCTATTTTATCAGCCAGTCTCCCCACTCAACACTAAAAAACATCATGTTTTTAAGTCACTCTTTTTGGTCCAGGGCAATAAATTCTACTCTAATAACCAGGTGCCTAAAATCAGCTATTGAGTCACAAAATCTAAGTTGTCTTTTTAAACCTCATCTCCAGAGCTCACTCACTTCTGTTCGACATTGAGCATTGTAGCTGTGAGCAATGTGAAAGCCTGTGCTTAACAAGGACTGCTTATAGTTAAAGTTCATTACATGCTGAAGTGATTTGCTTGAATGCCAGGGCATTAACAGCTTGCAGGATTACACCCTAATAGAAGCTTATTCTTTGCAATACAATTTCTTGTACTTTGTTAGGTGATATTATATAACCCACCTCCTCAGCAAAAACGAATTTTACTTGCAAAGATGACAGGTTTCATTCTAAATTATATGAGCATCCTTTAGTTCAAGCAGAATACATTTAACCATTTTCCAAGCAATTCAGCTACCTTCAGTCCTCTCACAGCTGCTGTGCTGTTCAGTGTGCCAGAGAAAAGATAGAGGATTTGCAGCTCTGAAAGTGCAGGGAAAAGGGTTAATTAATAATTGAAGGAGAAACAGTTCTACTATCCTGGGTCCCTAAAATTAGACCTCAGTATTGTTATCAGGGGAGGGAAGAAATCTTCAGGTAATGAAACAATTAAAAAATACTGAATTTTAAAAGTTTTGGCTTGATTTCTATTAGCCAGTAAAAACTGACTTTTTCCTCTATCAATATTAGGCCAGTCTCATGCAGTTTATGACAGAAATTAGTGGAAAAAAAGACAATATATATAATATTAGAGACCATCTTTACTCTTCCTGGGAAGAAAGTCCTGAATATTTTAGAAATGCCTGTAAACCTCTCATTGTCCTTCAGATTTTTTTTTTGTCTATTACTTAATCTGTAGATCCTTAGATAAAGATATGTGTTTCTTTAAGTAAACAAGGCCAAAAGCTGTTTGACTCAATCATAAGGGTCTTTTCTAACATAAATTACTAAATGATTGTATGAAAGTATGAGCCTAGTTCCATTGACCTTAGGAGAAATACATAGCTTGACTGAATTACTGAATAATACAGCCTGTAAATTCAGCTTTCTGTGTGTATTCAGAAAGAAGTGAATCTTGCTACATATACATTTCCTAGTCATTTTCACTTGTTTTTAGTAACAGTGAAAAGGTATTTATCTTTTCTAAACTGAAACTTTCATTTTAGGTACCATTTTGATATCAGTCCATATGAAGATGTTTGGCCGGCCATTTTTGTCTACATGGTTCACCAGTCCTGTGGGACAGCCTGGTATGAAGTATATTATTTCTTTTTTTAACTATTAATTCTGTGTTTATTTACTTAATTTTTTTGAGCTAATTACTTCCTAATTCAAGGTCTGTCTTCTTTGATGTTTATTTACTATGTTTAGTCTGTTCAGGACTGTAATAAACAGTCTGAATTTCTTGTCCCACCTTCTTGGTCCTTAGTTATTAAAATCTAGGAACAGTGAGGTTAAAAAACTCGTGATATCATCCTAACAGTTGTCCTTCCAATATACAGAAAAATTGTTTGGTTCTGAGATGAGTATTCTTTTCAGACAGAAGATGGTAAAGACATAACAAGCACTCTTCCCAAAAAGGGGACAAGGTATATGAAAACAGATTTTTCAGATATGTAGTTGCTGAAATTAATAATGTATGTGGTAAATGCATACCATGATCAGATCTTATCTAAAGGAACCAGTTATTTGCACAGTTGTGCATTAGTTATGGAAGTGAATTATTTTCAAATTAAATGCTTCATTTGCTGTCCTTTCTCTCAGTGTTCCTTATCATTACTAAGATCAGCAGTTGGGTAAGTATGGCCCATTGCTATAAGAAAGGAGGTGCTCCAAATTACAGGAAAAAACTACATATGGTCAATTGAAAGGGGAAGTACATCCCTACAGAAGGGAGCAGCATTCTGGAATTGTTTGCTGGTGTTTCATTTTATTTTTCTAACTGAAGGAGCGCCCTCAGAGCGTGCAGTCAAACCAGAGGGTCTTTCTCTGTCTTCCACAGGGCTGCAAAGTGGGTGACTCCTCTGAACACAGCTCCCTGCTGCTCAGTGTAGTTAGCTTGTTGCTATTCCAGACTGAATGGCTGTGGATGCAGGACTGGGATTCGTGTTTGCAGTCAGTTTCTGTTCTCTTCTCTCTCTGACTCCCAGTCTCTTCATTTCAATGTATAGCTTTGATGAGAAAGAATTGATGCCTACTCAATGTTTTTCATATGAGCCTCATCTTTCACATATAAAATTAGGGAAACAACAATGAGGAAAATATTTGAAAACGAGTCTGTTGGAACAAGACTTGTATTTAGTTTTTGAAAGGAAAAAACTTTGCAAACCCTTGAAACAAATCCAAAAATTTTAGGACTAATATTTGATTTTAATATATTGACAAATAAGGTTGTGCCTTTAGGTATTTACCTATTTAATGTGTAGTTGTCCTGTCCTGGGAAGATTTCAGAGAAAAGTCTATCATAGTCACTACGTTTTCTCTTCTGAAGAAATATTTTACTGCTTTAATCAAGTATACAAAATACAGCGGTGGATAAAATAGTGTTCTATATTGGGGCATCAAAATGATTTTCCCTTTGACTACAATAGTACTATTGTGTAATAACCATTGAGTTGAGATTGGATGTAGATGGAAGTGACTATTGTGATATTTTGAATTATGATATACTACTTTAAACAATAGCTCTATCGCTGTCTGACTTTCTAGAATTATAAAAGAAAGCTTTAAGGCTTTTTGAAAGAGAATATGCCTTTGGTTTTCCTAATGTCAGATTAAGGCTGAGAATAATAATTACGT
Source organism: Oenanthe melanoleuca (assembly GCF_029582105.1). Classification (NCBI taxonomy): domain Eukaryota; kingdom Metazoa; phylum Chordata; class Aves; order Passeriformes; family Muscicapidae; genus Oenanthe; species Oenanthe melanoleuca. Next base: position 71,886,610 of record NC_079336.1, read on the forward strand.
TGCTTAGCATATGACTGTAGAAATACACATTTCTTCCTGTTTCCACATAGTAGGTGTGTCTGCACATAGGTCAGAGCTTTTATCACCCTACAAGTATTGCAAATCGAGAACATTAGCACAACTTTCCTGATATTTCCAAGAAATTATTAAAACGTGGAACTTAAAAAGAAAGTCAAATCCCAGCAACAGGGGAAAAAATGGAATAAAAGAAAACTGCCTTTTTATGAGGGAAAAGAGTCATTGATTTAGGACTTAACAAAATGTAGTTTGGTGAGAAGTGAAGAAAAATTGTGAGATGTGAATTTCTGTTCTGTTAGTCTAAACTGGAAGAAAACAATCTACAAGCATTGGAAAAATAAAATCTTTCGCTTCTCGCAATGTCAATATGAAGCATCTCTGTTTAAGCAGGTTTATTTCTTCTGGGTCCTTTGCTTTAAAAACCCCTGCATTTTCTGTTTTGATCACAAATCATGTTTTCAAATTGTCCGTTAGATGAGGAGTTGTACTATATCTCAAGTTGAATAAGCAATTGAAAGAAACCACTTCAAGTTTCTGGAAGCAGGGAAGGTCATGCAGTTGTGTTGACTGAGCTGGGTAGCATGACTTATGTTCCTGAATTTAACAGATTGAACTAAGAGCATTGACAGGCAATCCTCTGTCCTTGCCAAACTTGAGTGACTCTTCATGGCATTCAGTGAGTCATCCACAGTGAGAGAACAAGGGTAAACCAAAGACCATCTTTTCTCCTCTGCTGGTTGTTTTCCCTGTTCATATTTCTTATCTCTGACCAAATTATTTTCTTCCTAGCTTTGAGCTTGAGAAGCTGTGCCGATTTACTATGTCCGTAAAGAAGAATTATCGCCGCGTGCCCTACCACAACTGGAAGCATGCAGTTACTGTTGCACATTGCATGTATGCCATACTGCAGAACAACCAGGGGCTTTTCACTGATCTGGAGGTAGGTGACGTGATGGTGTCAGTCACCACACCTCATAAGAGCTGTCAGCTGTTGGACAAGTACATTTTCTGTGCTAGAGTTTTTTTGTCAGCTTGGGCAGAGTGTATGTAATGGTCTTCATGGAGAAATGGATGTGAGTAAAGAGTTTGAGGGAGGAGGATTGCTCAAATTCCTAGTCTTTGTCATGTTTTTCAGGACTGCCCCTTAAAAAGCAGTGGTAGATTTGCTATAAATCCGAGTCTTAGTTTTGGGGTTCTCCCTGCCAACTTACAACTACAGTCTTTAATTATTTAACTGTCAGATCCATTGTGAGGGAGGTAAACACCCTGGATCTTGAATCCTGTGAGGTTTGGGAGATGCTGAATAGGAGGACAAGGGTTGCAGATGTGGCTGATATATGTGAGTAAAGGAGAAGAGCCAAACTTTCAAGTGATCATGAAGATAATTAGTAAAATGGAAGGCTTAGAATGTTAATAGACAGTATGGAAAGCTGTCACTTGTTTTTATTCTGAATTATGGGAGGTACAACAGCGTGTTGTCTCTTATTAGTATTACATGAAGCTTCTGACTTGGTGAACCTGTTTTCAGTTGTGTATAACTCTGCCAAATATTATCCATTTGGGCTGTAACTTCCCAGGCTCTTCCTCAAGGTGATTCATTTGGGGAAATTTCAGGCACAATTTTTTGGCTCTTTAAGAGAGACATGCTAGTAGAAATCAAAGTTTTGTTCAGTGTGTCAGAGTAAAATGGAACTTGATGAACTTTGATTTGAAAAGGTCTGGTTTATCCTGCTGTAAAGCAGACTTGAAAATTGGCACTGAAATGCTAAATTTTTTCAGCATATGCTGAAATTTGGCCAAGCTATACAAGTTTGGGGAAAAAAAAAAAAAGTATTTAACAACAAAAAATCTTCAGAGTACAGCCTCAGGGAATTTTTAAAGCTCTGTTAACATTGAGTACTAACCAAGTGGTAAGCCCCATCTCTTTGGAGATGCAGAGTAAGAAAGAAAGGGAGAGCAAAACAGACAGCTGTTAAGAGAGATGACAACAATCTTTTTTCCCTGCAAACTCTAGCTAGCCTTCATCTGTTTGAGTGTCTATGTTCCAACTCTTTTCAGCAGTCTCCTTTCTTAATACTGGAGATGAATTCAACAAAAATACAGGAAACTGCTGAAAGAAAGTTTGGAGATCTAGAGATGGGCTTTCCTCAGATGATGGATGCTGACAAAAACCTCACATTTAGAGATGAGAAGTATAAAACACTGTAGGGGAGACACCAATCTGGAGAAAAATAGAGGAAAACGCAGTGGTGAAAGATTTGGGATCCAAGCAGGGACAATAGGTACAAGGACAAGAGCACTGTTATTAGGCATTGTACAATTCTGGAGAACTGAGGCAAGAATGGCTTCCTGAGATATGGGGTCTGGGACCAGCTGTTACTGCACAACTTCAAGAACAGAGGTGTGTGTTATATTCCCAAGGGTTCCACCTCTGCTGAGGATCTATGTGGACATGTGCTGCTGTATCACCCAGGGCTTTTTATACGCTTTTAAAAAATGCAAAATACACTTCACAAAATGCAATATTGAAAAGACATCATTCAAAATAGAAGTGAATGTCTCAAAATCAGAAATACAGTTAGCATTGCTACAGCCTTATTTCTGCACATGGTGTATTTGTGATAATATTTCTAATTGCTGTTTTTCCACAGACTCATGGATCTCTCAGTATAGTAACCAGGTTGGATAGATGGTTAATAGATGGTTAATCTTTTTCTGCTTCATTTTATAGCCTTATCCTTGAACACTGAACACTCATCAGAACCAATTATAAGAAAAAGCTATTGGGTCTCTGAAGAAATTTTCATGATACTTCATGAACATTAATGAATTTTTTTTTTCCAAACACATAAGTTGTGTGAAAACTTTTTGAAAAAGAGGTTTCAGGGACTGCATTTCTTCAAGATATTAAGGATTAATTATATAAAAAACCCATTTACTGTCTTTATTTGTTTGCATTTGCATTGTCCAGCATTTGTGACTCATGTTTGTGACTTCCTAGAAAAAACCCCACTAGGAAATTTAATTAACATCTCTAGGAGTGTTGCAGAGGCAGATCTGGCATTGAACATCAGTGCACCTGTCTTGACCAGCACATCATACACCTTGTATGTTTCTTCTCCCTCAATAATTGCTCTTTATATTGTTTTAATAAACGTGGTAAGGATTCAGTGGAAAACCAGACTGTTTGAAATGCAGTTTTCTTCTGAAGCACGGTCCATCCAATAGTATGTTACTGTCAAATAATGATTTTTAAATGCATAATATAATTATAATTGGACCAAGAATTTTAATTCAGTGCGTCCTTACTGTCATGTTTCTCTAATTTTTAAGGATATTTCTACATGTGCTGTTGAATGTTTGCATACTGCAACTTCTACAGTATTTTGGGGAGAGAGTGACATCTAGGGGCAAGAAATACATCTTGCTTTTCATGCCTGTGTCATTTTTTTTGTAGCGAAAGGGTCTTTTAGTTGCATGCCTGTGTCATGACCTGGATCACAGAGGTTACAGCAACAGCTATCTTCAGAAATTTGATCACCCCTTAGCTGCTCTCTATTCCACCTCAACGATGGAACAGCACCACTTCTCACAGACTGTGTCCATCCTGCAGGTAGGATTATTGAAATTGTGTGTTCAGTGCGTTAGTGTCCAGTGGTGGAAAGAGGAGTCACATCTGTACCAAGTAGATTTTCTGAAGCATGCTTAGTTCAATTCCTCTATCATAGTGCTCCTTTAGAAGAGTAGAAGATTTATTACAGCAAGCTGGGTTTCACAGTTAGCAACTCAAGGATTCAACAATGGGGCCAAACACAGTTTTCTCAAAATCTTGAAGTTATAAAAATACTGTGTATTTGAAGGTCTTTACTTACGGCCTGCCTTTAAAGCTTTTAGCTTCTGGTTCTCTGGACATTTTTCCCGTGACCCTGTGGAATAGAAACTTTGAAAATTAAAAATAATTTTCTCAGATACATATGTATTTTTTGTCATAATGTACTTCAGCAAAGTCTTCAACCATCCTGAAATTTTGAATAAAAAGTCAAGTACTAGCAAAACCTTCTATGAGAAACTTGAAAACCAGCTGTAATAAATTCTGTGAACATTGAATGTGTGGCATGAAAGGGGAGATGTTAATTTTCCATGCATGAAAATTGTAAGCTCATTTCATTATGTTATCCTGTGCTTTTTTGTTACTTGGCAATTTGAAATAAAAAAACCTGAGTAAGGTAATATTCTGTGAAAGATTTCCTAATATGAGTTCATGTGTTTTTATGTTTAATGAAGAAAAAACTGTAAGAAAACATGCAGACACTTTTGAGAAAACACATATTTTCTCATAAGTGAAATTTTTATAATTCTTAATTAGAAGAGTGAGAACTGTTACCTGTAAACCACTGCTAGTCCATACTATATTTGTGCTCACTAGTTTTAGTTTTCCATGCACACTCAGGTTACAGCCTTGCTACTGTGCCACTAATTCATTCATAACCTTTCTTTCTGTCTGATTTTTCAGGGGAAGATATTTATTTTCTTAAACACATAAACACCTTTTAGGAAAAAATACATACTCTGCCTTGTATTCAGAATCACATCTTGTGATTATGGTTTTAGGTATCATATACATTTAATCACAGAATGGAAGTTTTATCTCTGAATGCTCCTTCATGTAGGAGGGTGTAATTGAATCCTTCAGTGGTGGTATGGCATTAGATGTTTAGTGTTCATTCTTCGTGTGAATTTGTGCACAGTGAGCATGTTCCTCAGTCATTAACACTTCACTGTCCCAACCATTTTGCGTTTTTCTGGCAGAAATGTTGTAATCAATGAAAATCCCATTTGCCATGAAGGCAGGGAACCCTTTTTTGCTTCCCTGGCACCTCCAACATTTGCTGTCAATGTGAATGAGGGAAGGGGAATAAGTGGCCTGGGCTGTAGGATGGATTCAAGACACCAGCTGCTGAAGCACCATGGGTGGTGATTAGCAGCAAAGGCAGACTAGAGCAGCCTTTTGGACTTGCTAGCTTTTCTTTGAATCAAAGAGTCTTTCTGAATTCATGGACCGATGGAAAAAAAAAAGCCAAACCAATCCACCAAGCTCTTTAGTGTTTATCTGAGTAAGTCTCAATTTTACATTAGTAACCTGCAGTACTTTTAACTGCTTGAAACTTGAGCTGCTTTGCTCATCCACCCGCAGTTCTAGTGTACATCATACTTAGGACATGGAATTCTATTCACTAGTTTTAGCTCAGCAAGCAAAGAACAAAATTTTTGGAGCTGCACTTTGTATGTACTACTCAAAAGCCTAAGTGACACACTCATACCTGGCAGCTTCTGTCAGCACTTTATAGAATCAGTTCTTTTTCAGTAGTCTAAACAGAAGCTGTCACAGTGGCCTTTCTGAGATTGCAGCTTCTAATGCCCAAGAGTAGAATCCAGAATAATTTAAATATTAGGACAAACAGCTAGGTCCCAGGCAAAGCTGGAGAGTAAAGGGTACCGAAAACCCTACATCATGAGAGCTAGTAGTAGTAATTTTTTGCTCCCAAAGTGCTGCTGATGGGTTAAAATGTTCTGATTTTTTTTTTTACCATCATGTTCTATGACTTGGAAATCTGTCAAAGGAGCATTGGAACATAGATGGTTTTTATTTTCTATTCCTTATTCACAATAAATTTACTTGTCTAAGTAAAAGTCCTGGAAAATGATGTTTATATTCCAGATGGTGAGAGAAGCCAAGTCTATCTGTTCTGCAGAGGATTTATTTTGAGCAAATTATGTAAATGCTTGACGAAAGTCAGGGAAACTTTTTGAGCTTCAGCCTAAATGCCAATTAAATGTCAAAACACCTCTGCATTTGATATATTTTAATGATAATTTCTTTTTCTGAATGTGCACACCTTGACATGGCTAGCTCATTCTTTCTTTTTTTTTTGTCTGGTTCCTCTCAACTGTAGGAAGACATTTGACAAGCTGTTTTCCAAATCTTAGAGACAGCAGATAGTCTTGACTTTTCAAAATGTGCTATAGCTTCATGAGTGATCACACTGCATGGATATTGTCAGTTAAATGCACAGTAATACCTAGTGGAAATTGAAAAGTGATGGCAGTGGTGTGTTACCAGAGCCTCCATAGATTAAGCTGTTATCTTTAGTTTATGAGTCATTCAACTTAAGGTTGAACAAAGCAGCTTTTTCCCCCCCTAAATATTCATATCCATTAAAATAATTAACTTTATTTTTATATTGAAAATTATGTCAGTAAATGCAATGATTTCAGGCCCATTTTATTTGGAACACTAGGAAAACAAAATTATTTTGTATTTTTAACTTCAGTGGGAGTTTTTTTTCCCTACTATATATTGTGCAATATCAAAACTATGCTTAAGCAAATCAGATACTCAGTTTACCAACTTGACTGTGCAGACTCTGGACCAGAATTGAATAACTCCAAGTTAACACTGTCTGGAAGCGTTGTGTCTATAGTGCTTTTAAATCAAAGAAAAATATTTCAATCATTTTTTCATTAGTACCTTTAGGCTTCAGAAGGATCAGTCCCAAAAACAAATTGATGGCTTAGTCATAGTTTTTTTTTTCATGACGGTGTTTACAGAGGAAAAACAAAAATGGGAATTTCAGGCTATTAACATTTGAATTTGCTACAAAACTTGTCGTTGGGCTGTAAATCTGTCGTAACCTGTCTGGTGAAGTAAAGACTGAAATCATCTCAGAATTAGAGCTTGTGCTTTTTATTGGTTTTTTACTTTTTCATAGCTGGAAGGGCACAATGTCTTCTCCAATCTGAGCTCCAGTGAATACGAGCAAGTACTGGAGATCATCCGCAAAGCCATCATCGCCACAGACCTTGCCCTGTATTTTGGAAACAGGAAACAACTCGAAGAGCTGCATCAGACAGGAGCGTTAAACCTTAAGAACCAAACACACAGGTAAAACAGCAAACCAGTAGTAGATACCCCTGGTCTTAGTCTAGGAAGAGAAACCTTATTTTTTTTATAAAGAGTTATCTCTGAATGGCAATTTTCTTACATATGTGGTCTCTAAGACCAGCAGTGAGTGAAATTCCACATGTAACAGTAACTTCCTTTGCTTTATCTTTGTGTAGACCCTTACATGGCTGATTACTTCTCTATCTTAACTTAGGGAAAGTGCACTCTGCATTTAGCGATTGATTTTTCTGTTTGTTTGTGTATTTCCTCTGGTATATTTGTCTGTTGGTACAGTTTTAATGACTGCCATCACACTGGCATGCAGGTTAGCAAGCTCTGTGCTTTTTAACATGGAATAGACATTATTAACAAAGATGCAGTTGTCCTTAAGGGCCATCTTAAATTCTTCATCGAGTGAAAACAAGTGAATTTAAATTAAATTGCCAGTTTTCTTTATAAAACTTAGAGTCACAAACCATAGATTTGTTCTATAAAATTGGTTAAATAGGATTTTTGTGTCTGTGTGTGCCTTATTCTAGTAATGATTTTACTACTACTGATATTGTTCAGTTACTCTGTGAACAGACTTGTCAGCATATAGGACAGAGTTATGCATTCGTTTCTTGTTCTGTCAGAGTTCAAATTCATTCCAGCAAAGCAATGGCAGCATCTTGAGACAGACTCAGAAGTAGTCTTTCCTCTTTTTAGGAGCCTTTTTTCCTCTTTATTTAAACAATAAAGAAATGCAGCAATAATTTATGCCATCTTTCTTTTCATAGACTTGTACTGTATATTCAGAAAATTATAGAGGGACATGTGAGTGTTTTAACAGGCGGGTATTCTGTGCTCTTGTCTATGTATGTGATTCTGTAGAGGATGGTCAATGGACTCTGGTTGCAAACAGTGTAGGGAATACAACAAGGAATGCAGTATACAATCTGTGCCATGCCTTACCAAAAATCATAAACAAATAAGGAAGAAACAATAGGTGGGAGAAAATTCGTAGTGTGCATACATATCTGCTGATTAAACTGAGGAAGGGCAAATGAAAACTTTGCAGAGCAATCTTTAATTCTTTACGAAACTTACTGTTATTTTTTTCTATTTTAGAGATAGAGTGATTGGCCTGATGATGACAGCTTGTGATCTGTGTTCTGTAACAAAGTTGTGGCCAGTTACCAGACTGACAGCCAACGATATATATGCAGAGTTCTGGGCTGAGGTATGTCTGATTCTTCTGTTTACTCTCCTTATAAACAGAAGCATCCAGGAAGGAAAAACCCAACTATAAGTATTTTTCAATCAACGTCTTGGTGTGTTTGTTTTAAAGAGAGTTCACTGTTGCATGCATGTGTTCACTGCTTACTCTGAAGATATTTAAAGAGCTGAGTTAGCTGTCTAATTTTCAGGCAGTGTTTTTTCTCTCTGCTCAAGATCATGTACAAAGTGTGTCCTAACATTAAGTGACCAAGCGACAGAACATAGAAGTCGTCACTAATTGTAGTTTTTTAGAAATGCAAAATAATAAACAATCATCTTCCAGATCAGCTGCCTTGAAACATACTTATATAGCTATAGTTTTGAGTACAGAAAATGCTAAAGGACATGTGACAAACATTACATTTTTTTTGAGTCTTCTTTGTGAGCCAGCTCAACAGTGGTGTTGCAGAGAGAGCTGACTCTTCAGTACATTGAAAGTTACTTGACAGTTAATGTTTATTGAGAATTGAAACAAGGAATTAAGCTGTAGTAATGTAATCATGTTCATAAATAAATGTTCAGTCTCTCTCATGTCTCAATCTGAGGCATAAATATCCTAATTGTTTAATTTTTAAAGTGGAGGTGACTGCTCTTGGGATAAGGAATAAATTGCATATTGTTTATATATGGAGTGTTTATATACACAGCTTTAGGAGTTACATTGTGTTTTCAGGACTACTATTGCATGTGTGTATGATAAAGTGTTTTCCTTTTCTGTTATGTGCCCTGTGGAATCTTGCAGTATTCAGTGGGCTTATTTCTGTTTTATACAGGCATAAAACAGAAATCAGGCCCATGGAGTTGATGTAGCATGCATATAGTGTGGAAATTGTTCTTCTGCCTGCTGTGTGTTCATTATGAAATTCCAGATGTGTGCTTCTTGTGGGTGTGTTTCATATTCACATGTTCTTGCTCTCTTAATTATAAACAGCTCAGACCACAGCGAAATATTTGAAAAATGCTGGCTGTGTAAGCTCAGAGATCTAGCTCAGCACTCACTTTCTGAAATGCCTGCACTGGGAAGTGAGTGTTCTTAGGAGTGGTGGAATGGAGGTATAATATTCATGTGCCTCATTGGTTCCATACTTAACTTTCTTGCTTATAAGTAAAAAGACTTTTCATAGGAAATCTTCTAAGATCAGTGGAGAAGGAAAGATAAAACTGATTTTCCAAACTAAAAAATAGTAAAGATGGAATTATGGATGTAATTGTGCCTGTCCAGATTTTTAATTTTCTGTAGTTCAAGGATGAGTTAATAGAGGTGGATGTTGATATATTGAAAAGACAAAATTTTTGACAAATTTGCTGACTGCAAATTCATCTGGCTTCCTCTGCTTTTCCTTGGATGAGTGAGTTGTGTTCTACTGGGCATTATATTAGATATTTTGAAAGATGAAACTAACTGAGCAGATAGAGCAGACTACACTGACTTCTTTGGGTTTAGTCTTCCAGTTGCTTTTTATTATGAAGACACACTTGGAAACAAAAAAAACATGTGTACATTGACTTACAGCATCTGCTGTTTATGTTATCACTTAGGTGAATATACAAAATAAATCTCTCCTTGGGCCTTTTTCTGAGATAGCCTCAGAGTGATAGCACACGTTATTTTAAATTCTCTATTTTTAGATTGACATAGAATAGAAGATGGAAATTAATTCAGGTCTCAATAGTCTTGTTTTTGTTTTCTTAATCTCTCTCTCTCTACTTTTCTCCAGGGTGATGAAATGAAGAAAACAGGTATTCAACCTATTCCTATGATGGACAGAGATAAGAAAGATGAAGTCCCTCAGGGTCAGGTATGAACTCTCTCATGAAAATGCTACTTGTTTATGAATAAAACATGTATGGAAAAAACCTTTAGTATATTAATGAATATTGCTTTTGAATTTGGGTTACTCAGACAGCTGAATTCTATGTTCTGCAAGTGACTATGTTATTTTTAAAGTAGCAGTGGAAAACTTGTTTTCAAATTTTTGCTTAAATGACAGCATGCTGTTTGCTGTCATAATTTTTTCCCTTTCTTTGTACTTGTAGCTCTAGCTAAGACCACAACCACCTTGAATTTTTACAGGTGTCAGTAATGCTTTTTGTCTTATTAAGTGGTGTTTCAGCCCTTAGCTAGTGTCCAAAGGAGGAGGGTAAGAAATATGGTGAAGGACCTTGAGGGGAAGCCTCAGGAGAGGCAGCTGAGGTCACTGAGTCTGTGATTTTCATTGAGCTAGAAGGTCTACAGGTGACAGTATCTTATGTCCTATTTTATTTTTTGACAATTGTAGAATAATCTTTTTCCACTGAAATAAAATAGTCCCCCTTAGAAACTAGCAAACAAGAAGAAAAAAAAAATCCAAAGCAAATGGGAAGAAAATGAGGCAGCGTGTGAAATAGTGTGGATGAGCAGACATCCCATCTTGTTAGCCTTGCCTTCTAATGAGCTGCAGTTTCTTTCTGTTGGTTGCACTGTAAGTACTTAATCTCAGAGTCTTGGGGTCACAGCTCAGAAAATGTAACTTATTTTTATTCAAAGTACACAGAGGACTTGGTTACATAACATAACAAAGAGGAGTCTTTGTATTGATGAAGACAAGAGTTGCTCTTCAATTTCTAAATAAGGATCAAAGTTTGGACTATTAAAAAAAGATATCAAATGCTTTGGTCATGGTACAATGCATAGTATTTCCCTAAAAGGCATTTAAAAATTTTGCCCAAAGGAAGGGATCGTAGTGCACTATTTTAACTGTCATAAGAGTCTGGGATAAGTGAGTAGTGTTCTAATGAATCTGAATAAAATCTATCATCCTTGATAATACATAAGTAGCATTTGCTAAAAATTTCTTCATGTCATGACAATTCAGCTGTGGCATTGTAGCCATCACAGGCCCCTAATCCCATATGAGTCAGATATCATTTAAAATGTGCTCATTTGGTGTTCCCTAAATATGATAATGGTAAAAGTATATTATTGAACTGCATACATGCGAAGTAACTGCAAACCAATCATTCATTACACTGCACACAATTCACAAATGTGCAAGGCCCCTGGCATTTTAAGTACCTTGAGCCATGCAATGCATGGCCTGGAAGACATCAGACCAATATGACCATATTTTGTGTATGCTGCACAACCTTCCTTTTTTCAAAATTAAATCAGCATATGAATAATGTTTGCACAAATGTCTCTAATGTCTCCACCTGCTTCCTGCTGCTACTGACACCAAGCAGGTAGACATATCCTGAACAAATGAAATGAATCAATGGAATAAAAAAATGTTCTGTTGAAAGCCCTACCTGAAGCAGCAATATCAGTCATAAAAGAAAGGCATGCAAGCAGCTTGTAATTACCAAAGATTTCGCTGTTGCTGCTTATTTTAAAGTACTTGGGTGTTAAAAGTAGATGCAGAAGTGTGAGTAACTAATATAAATAGTAATTAAGTAAAGAGCTTTGAGCTGTTAGCTTCCAGTGTTGTAGTTTGGCAACAACTTAACTAATTTTTTGATTCTTATTTTTCACAGATTGGGTTCTACAATGCTGTAGCCATCCCATGTTACACCACCCTTGCACAGATCTTTCCTCCTACTGGGCCACTACTCCGAGCATGCAGGTGAGTAAGTGTGCATGACTTATAGCTCGGCCAAGGAAAAAGCAAGAGTGCTTTGCAAGTTTGTCTGGAAATACAGATTTTTAATTTTAGAATTTGCATTAACATTAACAAGGATACACATCTCACATGAATCTATTCAGAAACCCAGAGCTAATAGCTACTGTCTGGGACTATCCACTGTAGATCTACAGACACAGCTGATTAAAATGTGTTGGATGTAAAAAGATTTAGAGAGAAACACTTCAGTATTCTTGTGCATCCCTTTCTGTGCTGGTTCAGTGTAATGTCCATCTGTGTCCTTTTTACTTCAATGTGGTTCCCATAAAAAAATAATGGCTAGTATTCTCTTAATTAAAAATGTGTGTTAAGGATGTGGTTTTATTTCATATCAGATAATTTGTATTAAAAAACAGAAAAATAAATACCCAGAAAATATTCAGTATTTGAGAGCATAGGAGTAGTAACATTGGGCTATGGAGAAAGCAAATGCAACTTTCTCCTATTACACAGTGGGTGTGGAGCTTGGAAAAGAGCCAAGAGTCCTTTACCTGTTGGCTGCTCCTACACTTGAATGATGGTGGATTGCTTTGTAAGTAGTTCTGTCCAGTATTAATGTCCTGGGCCTTAGCAATCTTTCCTGACAAAAATTTTGCTGAAATCAGTGTATGTTTTCTGAAAACGTTCTCGTTTCAGGTTAATTCATATTTTCTAGAAAACCCCAGTTGTTTCATAAAATCCCAGCAATCTTTAGTCCTATTGAGTGGTTAAAGCTCTGTTTTTCTATGCTCTTACTAGTACTTGCTCATATTTTTTTTCTTTTTTTTTTTTTTTTTTTTTTTTAATAACCCTTAAATTCCGTCTTACTTTGAACTTTTTCTTTGTCCTGTGTGGTACAGCTGCCTCCTCTTGTGGATCTTGTGGACAAAATGATTTCTGTTAAGTAACAGAGAGATGCCTAGAAATTAATGTATCATTCACACACAAACACTTTCATATAGCTGTGAGAAGAATATGTAGGTCTGTGCCAGTGGTACAGAGGACTACCTTATAAAAAACAGTGAATATCTGGGAGCTATCATTAATAGTCAGCTGCCTCTAAGGCACCTCTGCTGGGCAGGGCTGTGCAGCCCTTAGGTGGATATGGAAGGAATATTCGGGAGGATTAGAGACTATAACTCTGTAGTTATTACATTAATGGAATTACAGCTGGAATTACAGTGTCTATGCTTTAAGAAGAGTAGATAAAGACATGAACAAACAAGAGAACATAAAGAGCTGGAGGAATGTTTTGAGACCTTAGTAGAGAGAGACTAAGTAATATATTTGGTTTATTCAAGAAAATCATAAAATGTCACAGTGATTTGGGTTGGAAGATCCTTTGGAAGAGATCATCTAGTTGAGACTCCCCTCTGTGGGAATGGACATCTGCTAGAACAGGGCCCAGAGCTTCACCCCACCTGGCCTTGAACACTTCCAGGGATATGGTATCTACAGCTTTTCTGGGCAAGTTGTTCCTGTGCCTCACCACCCTTACAGTAAAACCCTGATCAAAATCAAGTTTTTATTCCACTTAATGGAAACTGGGCCTTAGAGAGGCTAGGTGGAGTGTTTAATACTGCACAGTACCTTTTAGGGGAGCAACCATATGGGAAGACATATATCTTTTGATTTCTGGCCCCATCGATATCCCAATGAGGCTTATTTGCAAAAGTAGCCTGTTTTACTTGGTGGTTCATATTTTAGAACTCAGATGAGGATATTTAAAGTTGCATTGTGGATATCAAACACCCACATAGGGATGTGCTCTAGATAAAGGTTCTCCCTAATTCTGAAGATCAAGCATGAATATCTTTTCAAGAGTTGGTTTCTCTGCAGAAGGTGTGATGTCTGAAGTAAAAGCAACCAGGCTCCTGGCAGAGATGATATCATATTTTTCTATTCCAGAAATTATGTTTGTTGTTTGTAATTCAGATTGTTATAATGGTACTTCTGAAAGCTACACTGGCACCATCTCCACATTGGATAGAGCTCTGGATAGACGGCTCCCTCTGTTGCTGTTGTGTATTTTTTAATTTAGATTGTGCTAGTGCAGGACTGAAATGTAGAGGAGCAGATAAAGCCTCTGCAGAACTGAAGAGTTTCTTGAAAACCCACACTGGCATAAAATCTTCTGAGGAGCACTTTGGTAGTTGTATCTTAGCCTTGATATTATTGTTTTTTCTTTGAAGAGAATGAAGAGGAAGTTTGAGGGTTAAGAATTGGAGATGCAGAATAGGAAATCAGAACACAGGTATAACTTCAGGTGACCAGTTAGAAAAAAATTATGTTATTGCAGGGTCTAGAATACTCCAGAGTGTTTCAAATGGCTGATTTTGCCACAAACTTTTGTTTTTCCTTTATTTTTGATGGGTACCTGTTATTTGGTGTGATCACAGGCATACAGCCTCATTCTTGTTTGGTTTTTCCTTAGTTGTGGACTGAACCAATTTTGATACCACCTCTTCAGCAATAGTGCTTATTCTTGGAACACAATATTTAAGCTGCTGTGTCCTTGTGTTCTTTGAAACTCAGACACCAGCTGCAAATAATAGCAGCAAAGGCTGAATGTCAGCATCAAGGCTTTTATTTTTAGAACCTCTGGGCATTTATTTCAGGCACTAGGAGCCAGGGCTTCATTGGGAGCTCAAAGGCAAATGAGTCATATTATCTATACCTTACAAAAAATCAAATATCCAACACTGATTTCCCTAAAGTAATGTAGCAACTAACAGTCTAGAAGGTTTTTTGTCTGGTAATGTATTCCACATTTTTAAATGCTTTCTTCTCATCCTGTGTAGACCAAAACTATTAGCTCACCTGTGTTACTCCATTCAGAATAAGTCCTGGGTGACTTTTGTAGCCCATGAACTCAGTAGGCCTACAAAGTATAAATGGTTGCATATTTATTTGGAGGATGAAATGATTTTTTTTTTTTTTCCCTTTATTTCAGACCAAATAAGTTAAAACTATTTTCCATGTACTTTTGGGTCTCTCAATTCTGGCTGAAATTGATATAATTTAAAAATATTTTGGCTGCGATTCTCATTACTTTCCCAGGTGCAGGTAGGAGACAGAAATAGTGATGTTTCACTTTTTCTGATCCTTAGTGCCTGATTGTATTAGCTGAGATTCAATGCCATGATCATGCTGGCTTCATAACTTCCAGCTGGTCCAAAGCACTGACATTTTCCTGCAGAAAATGGTGTGGGTGTTACCCTAGAGGGCACCAGCTTCTTTGGTAGACTCCATCAGATCCTGCCTTCCACCACCCCCAGAAAACGCAACATTTTCCCTTCTTACCTGTAAAATGTGCTTTCAGATCAATATTTGCTGGTTTAGCAAATATTTTGGCAAGGCTGTGACATAAAAGTCAGAAAAGCTCTGCCACGTAAATTCTGATGTAATATCATGGTATGACAAAGCATGGGAGACCTTTTACTGCTGTTGCCATCCTGTTTACCAAAGGCATCTAAGAACTGCTGCTTTATTGACTAGGGATCTGACAGAATGAAGATGGAATAGCTGGGTTTGCTCTCTTTCTCTCTGTGTTTGGAGACTGAATGTTGAGATTTGGCTATCGGTTGCAAGGCCTATCATCCACAAAAACTTCTCTGTCACTAGAGTGGTACTGGTGTACAGCAAGGAAGGTTATGGGTTTGTACCCCTTCAGATCTTTAGAGCATTACCAGCTTGATTTATCATCATTTTATGGCCTATGAACCAAGTTTTGAACTTAAGGGTTGGCCAGGCTGAGGCACTAAAAGACATTTATGTCTCAAGGAAGCGGTACCCTTTAAATGTAGTGGACTGATAATATGATCACCACAATAGTAATTGAAAACTGATACTGTGATCTTGGCATGTAACATTTTATATGCTGTCAGGCAGCCCTTTTGCAGGAATTTCAGAAAGCCTAACCTGCTTCTGTGCTTCAGAGTGCTGTTTCAGAGTCTCTGCAAACATGTCTCTCTTGGGTCACAGCTGGGCTTTCCTGCAGCCAGGAGGGCTATAAATTTGTTTGGCAGCAGGTGTAGCCTCTAGCTTCAGGGCTTGCCTTGGGGAAGGAGGGTATACTGCAGGCTAGGATAGAGTTAACATGGATATGTGTCAGACAGAATTGCAAAATGGCATAATTGAAGTTGAAAGCTGAAATAATGTACAGATGATATGCAGGTACTAATATAAACATACTTACATGAACATCAAAGTATAGTACAGCAGATGTTATTGTGAGGAAGAAATAAATCCCAGTAAGTTTATGATCAGTGTCTTACCTTTGACTTCTTTGCATCTCCAGGGACAATCTCAATCAATGGGAGAAGGTAACAAGAGGTGAGGAAGCCTCTATATGGATTTCTTCTCAATCCCTTGCTCCTGGGACCTCAGATTCTCTTCCTGTGAAGATCGATGACTGAACAGCAGCAACAGATTGCTTTAGCTTGAAAAGCACCCCTTCTTGTTTTGGGGATTGTTTTTTGTTTTGTTTCATTTTTATTTCGAAAATTAAGGAAAAATAAAAAAAAAAAAGAAAGAAGGAAAGCTACAAAATGCTGAGAAGCAGACCTGCCTAGGAGGGTAACACCATGAAGTTACCTCAGCTAAATGACTCTGGCAGCCAATCTCCTGACCTACACCAGTGACACAACGTGAGCAGAGGGAAAATGACAACCCAGATGTTTTGGAGTCAGCTATCAAAAGAGAACTTAAAACTTGTGAATATAAAAGACTGGCCTTATCTCATGGGCTACATTGCTGAGGCCTTAATTTAAAACTGATGGGGGTGGGGGGGAATCTTAAGGGGTACTTCTAAATTGTATCTTTCTAGTAAGGGTTTCAATGGTACTTTTATTATACCGTACTGTGGCTGGCTTTAACACCAGTGTCACTTGGGAGTTCTTGGCTATAAATAGAACAATATACCCATTGCTATTGTGAATGTTTATGTGTGATCTACTTGTAATCAGTTTGAATTCCAGCAGAATCCTTGGAGGCTATCATTTATGCTTAGGTTACAGTGAATTCTCTTGCTGCAAACTAAAGGAAAACCAACATTCAGGTTAAAGTTTTAAAGTACTTCATTAAGCTTCATGATGCCAATTGTCTGTCACTCATAAGGGAAATGCTGATAGAACTAGTGATGGTGCTTTGTTCTTCAGGATGTTTTTTAAACCTAGACAACTCCTCCCTTAAAACACTGGAAGTACTGGTTGATTATCTCCGATGTGAGAGGGAGTTTCAGGTTGGAGTTTTTGTATCCATAGTGACAGAAATATTGGATTAAAATTTAAATGTGACAGCAAAGATTTCCTTGCCTAGCTCACAATTAAGTCATCATTTTTATTTCTACCTACTGAGCTGTATTTTAAAAGGTATTGGAGGCATACCTCTGAAGTATGCTATCTGCTGGGAACAAAAGCCTTGTCAGAAAAGTCAGGTCTGATAAGAGGGTTTGTGGTACCATCACAATAAATCAAAAATGTGTTTGTATTGACTAGCTTTTGTGTTGCACAGTAACACTGCATGTCTTCTACTGCTTTTCCCCCCCCCATCCCAAGATGAGTGAAATTAGGAAACTTCTCCATTTGTCTGTTTGTTTTTTCCCCTAGTTAGTGAAATTTCCAGGTTTAGAAAAGCCTTTCTTAGTGAAAGAATAGCTGTCTGCAGAAAAGTACACTAAACAGTGTGTTTACAGTTCTGTGCTGACTTAGGCCTCAGCCTTACAAACTTATGCACAGAATTATACGTAATGCCACTATTTTAAATTTAGTGGAATTGTACAGAATATGTTTCACAACACTTAATTTGCCTTTGTCTTTCTCTTAAAAATAATGAGAAAAAGAAATCTTCATAGTGAATCACACAGTAGGTGAAAACACAGTCTTTGCATACCTTTCACATACAGCCTGTATTGCATTATGTGCTTTTTCACAGATAATGCACTCTTGTGGAGGTTCCGTGATAACATGGCCATTGTGTAACCCCAGTGAGTAATGGTAGTGACATAAAGACAGACCACAGGTTCTCTTTTTCCATCTCCTGTCTTTTGGGCTCTATTGCTCTAACAGGCATGCCAGCTTTTGGGTTTCATGTGAACAACTTGGCCTCTTGAGTTTTGCCTTCTGTTATGGTCGAGCACATGCCAGTATCTGTTTGTGTACAGTACGTGATCCGTATCACATGATGTATAAATGCACCTAAGCCTTTGCTGTATATAGAGATCCCACAAGCTCAGAATTCAATATGAAGTTATCTTATTTGTATGATGCATGTTACATAGCAACAGGCCCTTAATTTTTTTTTTAAATTTTTTTTCCAAGTGCAGAAATTCTTTGGTAATCACAGCAAACTGATTTGGAATGGAAAAAAAGAGCAAAAACAACAACAAAACGAAAAACATGGCAGGAAACAATTGCAGCAAAATAGAATAAATAATGTCTCATGCTATGTCCTCTACTTTCCTCCTTAGCCTTTCTGTTTCAGCTAAATAATGCAGATGCTACCTTTCATCCACAACCACTTGAGACAGAATCCGCACGGTTCCTAATTTACCTGGGAATTATCTAAATCTGTAGTGCCTATAAAATTGCTCTTTGAAATTTAGGTACCCCAACAACTGGATGGAATGTTTTCCTTCTTGGGTTAAGTATATTTGCTTAAGCATACTGGCATTAAATATATTTGCCATTATTTTCCCTTGTTTTTTCCCTTTCTATTTAAAAATGCTCATCTTAAAAGCATTGCAAAAGTATTCCTTATCACCTATATCTGTGTGTGTGGAAAGCTTTTCATCAATTTTTTACTCATGATAGTAAAGGTAACTTCACTAGTTCAGTTTCCTGTCATTGAAAATGTTTGGCAGTATCACACACTGTGTTATGTTTTGAAGTTTGTAAGTACTGATAGAGGTCTTGTTTCCCTGGCAAATTTGTCAAATTTGCAATAAGTTGTTCCATTAACGTCTCCAATGGATCAGCTACTGTTTCTAATATAGAACTGTCCTAGTCACTTAAAATACATGTCTGCTGTAGTATAATGTCTATTAGAACATTTTAAAATTGGCTCCAGTGGCTGTGGTTGAGTTTGATTTCCTGGTATGTAAAAGGAGAAAGGTCATGACAAAATATTACTCCTTGTTTAGACCTAGACCAACAAAAATAGTCATGACAAACTGTTTTTGGTTTTATTTTTTTTATGAAAATATAGTCTGTCTTAGTGTTTACCAAGTACAGATACATATAGAATGTAAATATTTTGCAGAAAAAAGACATGGACCTGCACTTCCAAAGTCAAACCCACCAAAAGAACTTTGGAGCTACATTTGAATTCAATGGCTCAAAGACGTGGAGATTTAATTGTTCAAAGTTCTGGACTCAAAATCACAATAGATTAAGACATCTAGGTTTGTAAGACATCTGATTCATTAAGTAAAATTATTAAAATTAATTCCTCCTTGCATTTTTGTCCTACTAAAACTGATCTTGCCCAAAAGAATGTTTAAAAATTTAACAGCTTTTTTCCTTTCCTAGAATTATGAGATTTTATATGCCTGGAATTGCATTTTTCTTGATAATAATTCCAGCTGCTTTTCCCTCCTGCATCTAGTAAAGGTAAAAGCATTGTTTGAAGTTGTAATTGTGACAGCATTTCTAATGTATTATGAAAAGGTGTCTGAAAGGTATGGACTAAGTGAGAAAAATAGTTGACGTAGCATGATACTCATCAGAGATGTTGCATATTTTATTACAGCATGACAAATTCCATTGTTATGATGAATCTATGAATTTTGCATGATTTTGCAACATTCTACTGTAGTGGTTCAACTCATGTAAGTATTTTTTTTCTATAAGTGACCATTAGATAAAGAAAATACGGGTTTTTTTAGCTGGCTTATATGATCAAGCATATTAACTTGGAGGGGATATGCAGAATGGAATTCATCTTTTTATGTGGCACAGATTTCTTTCCTGTGTTTAAACTTAAAACAGTTTGATCAGTTTGCTGTGACTGCACTTAGAACATTTATTGTTAAAATTGTAGGAGTAGCAAAAAGCACTATTCATGTTAAAAATAGAGATGGTTAGATGCTCAAATCAATCATGACCCTCTTGAAATAATGCATTTGCCTCAAACACTGTGATATTGGACCAGGTCTGTGAAGTGGAACAATTAATTTATTCATTCTAAACACAGAAAAGGCTTTCTGCACACTACTACAAGGAAGCTCATGTCAAAACTGTAGGTTATGTATCCCAATCTAGCAAAGGCACATCATAACTTCTGTTTGCTTTCTGACCAAAAACTGTGCTCGATTGTAATACGGGTGTACACTCTGTCAAATAAACCTAAAATAACGGACTGCTTTCTAGGTAGATCAAACTGATTTGTAGAGTAGTTTCATAAATATTCCAAATTCAGGTTGGGCTGTTATGTGGAGAAGAAAGAACTTCAAGGTAACAACATTCAACTTTACTACATTTAGTGAGCTGAAAAATTTGTTTTATATATATATATATTTACACACACACATATATATATATATGATACATATAAACTATCTTTGTAAAAAATATGCAAGTGCAATAATTTAAAGAGGTCTTAACTTTGCATTTATAAATTATAAATACTGTACATGGTGTGTAATTTTTTTCATGTATTCATTTGCAGTCTTTGTATTTAAAAAACAAACCTAAACCTTTACTATTACGTTTGTACAATAGAACAGTAAGCATTTATTATGATATAGTTAAGTTGTAAATAAATTCACAAACCAAACAGCCAGTACATATGCATATATGGGTGTCCTATTGTGAAACCTGTTTTTGCTTTTACTGCTGGCTTTAGCACAGCAAGACGACTTCTGTGGATATGTAATTATACATATAAATATATGTATGATACATAAAATATATTTAGAAATGTTCATAATTTTAATGGATATATCTATACATATTCTTTGGTGTGAATATTACTGAATACAGAGTTTTTTAATATTATTTTTCATGTTTATTTTTGCTATTATTGGGTGTGCAAGTGAGGGATGGGAATATGTGTGCACATATGTGTGTTTATATCACAAGTAAACCACAGCACAAAGTGATCCAAAACATGATGGAGTCTTTTGAGTAGGCAGTGCTGCTTGTTCCCTGTATTTGCAGTTTCCTGCTTCAAGGCATGTTTCCCCAACATAAGACTTTTTTTCAATGGAGTTTTGCCACCTATTGCAGGTTCACATTGTCACAAACTGCCAAGGGGTCTCCTTTTCTGTTTGCCCTCCTGCTGCCAGGAGCTTACCTTGCTGTTGATGGATAATTTCCACACAGATCCTTGCTTTGCCACTGTCTAATGTCAGTGCAGTTGATATACAATCATTTGCTATTTTGGGAATTATTGTGATACACAGATGCTGATTTATAAAAAAAATAATCCTGCGCCCAAGAATTAGTGAGGTCTAGTCCAAAGCAATATTAGGGCTTTAAGAGCTGCTAATATCCTGAAAATACAAGGTAGGCTGTAAAGCAAAATTCTGAGCAACACATTGAAAATGAAATTTAAAAATAGCTGGGGGGAAAAAAAAAAGAGAGAAAAATAAATCTGTGCATGTCTCCACTTAATATACGCTCTTGTGACCAGCTCTTCCAGAAAGCTCTGTTTGCTGCAGCAGCCAGCCTTTGTGATGAGAGATTGTTCATTAAATTTAAAACTTTCTGAGGGAAAGGCAATAGAAGAGGAATGTTTCTCTAAATATGATTAATTTAGTATTTTGGACCTGTTTCTGTATTGTTGGCTAGGATCTAGAGGCTGAGGTCAATTAATGACTTTCTGGACAAGTTTTTAACATTGGTGGCAGTCAATCACATGTCTTTTCATATTTTTCTGCTTGTTGTGCAGGCTTAGCCCTTGTAGCACAGCATGGTTGTAGCACATGTAGCACAACAGCTTTGCTGGTGATGGTCACTTTCCATCTGGTGTGCTTTCCTTACCATTTCTAGCCCTTTGACATTGAAGAACATAATCAGAAACATACAAAAATCAAGCCTGGGTATATTCTCTTGCAGATAATGGAAAATATAACTATAAAAACACCTTAACTTAAGCTCATTGATGTTTGTAGAGGAAATGAGTATTCTGTTGGTTTTGAGGAACTTTGAGAGTATCCAAGTGCTCTGGGACAGAAATATCAATGGCTTTCACCATTGGAGATTATCTTCAGCAAAATAAGTACAACAAAGTAATTACTAAGGGTGAAATTCCCCTTCCTCAATCCATAGTCTGTCTTCCTGATGTTAGGGAGAAAAGTTTTTTGCAGTGTGTTTCAGTAGCACTCTGGAAAAGCTACCTGTACCACAGAAGCTGTTTCCAAAGATGAGGATCTTTGGCTCAAGAATGAGTTGCAGAGAAATGCACCAGAAAGTACCTTGTGTGTGCATTATACCTGTTTAAAAGTCTAAAAGGAATGAGAAATTTCAGACTCAGGAAATATTAAAAGAGAGAATTACAGCAGGTAAAGATTTTTTGTTTGGTGGTTTTTTTGTTTTTTGGTGGTTTTTTTTTTGTTTTGTTTTTTTTGTTGTTGTTTTGTTTTTTTTTTTTTTTTGTTTGTTTCTCTTTTTTTGTAACATTGCTGGCAGGACTAAATGATTTTAACAATATCATCTGTTAACATGCAGCTGGCATTAATAGTTTTTCTTTTTTACAGCATTGTAAGCCCTGTGAATACAGGTGAGAATATTATTGTAGTTTTCTTTCAGTTTCTTTAGTTGTGTTTCTGCTGCTTTTAGAAACAGCATCAGTTGTTAATATGCACTACTTAATTAGCCTATTGGTAATGAAAAAATAGGGTTTGTAAAATAATTTTTAAAAAATTAAAAAAACCAAAAACAGATAAAATAAAGTAAAAGAAAGAAGGAAAAAAAGATCAAAAACCTTTTGGAAGCACCTAAGAGAGTAAACAGCTGTCAGAAGCCTCTGAAAATTTTGCCATCAATGTAAATAGCAGTAGTGAATGTGGATAATATGGATATGGATAGTTTTGGTGAACAAGTTAATCAAAAAGAATAGAAATGGTATGATAGCTAATGTTAATTTCTGGCTAGTGAAGTCCAAGTTGTTTTCTGCTACTATCTTGTGGAAAGAAAAGCATATTCAATATCAGGTGTATTTTACAACTTTAGACAAAAAGAAAGCCACTTTGCTGAAAAAAAGTAGTTTCTCATGTGAGTAGTTTGAGAAGAAAAAAAAAAACCCAAGATGTTCTTTTTCTTCTGAACATTAAAATATGCTCATGTTGGAAGATAAGAATATTTTCAGGTCATTTGGAACAACAATGGACATCTGTTACGATGCTACTTATGGACTTGAAGGAACAAAATTATTCTGTGACAGATTTTCATTATAAAATTCCTTGTGCAAGTTGCCAGATATTGGGTGGTTTGGATTTTTTTTTCCCCAATTTATTTTTAATTTTTTTGATCCTTTAAATTATCTCAATCAGCTCCAGTCATTGGACAATTTTTACTTTTTGCTCTTTGTACTATGATTTTTTTGGTAGAGCAATTTCTTTTTTTTTTCTTTTTTTTTTCTCCTTTCCTTTCCCCTTTGAGGACTGTATGAGTACAACAGACTGCCATCTCTAAAGCCTCTTCTATCCTTTCAGTTTCTGTGAGCTGGATTTATTCCCAGTGATTGGAAATTAAAAGTGTAAAGCTATTCTGCAGGGCTGTGTTTCCAAGGTTTATGTAAAGTACAGAGAAGAGAGGGTCTACTGAAGACTGAGTTAATGGGCTGGAATTTGCAAAGGAGATCTTTGTTTCTTCTTGCCCTGAGAGAAATAATTTTCATCCAGTATTACATACCTGAAAGGCTTGGGATGAAGTGAGTTCTGTGCCATATGAGAGTAAGATGGGGGCTGATGGAAAATGAAAGGTGGGATACACATACAGAGAAGCCACTGGTCAGCCAAAAGTAAGAAAGCTGATCTGAACTCTCAGCTCTCCTGCACAGTAAACTTTGCTGTGGACTGCATAAGGCCCTCAATCACTGTCTACCTCACAGAAGCATCATGTAATGCTTATCAAGAGCTTTCTGAAGTGCTTCAGATGGTGTCCTCATGTTGGCATAGATTAAATGAATGTATTTGGGAATCCTGGTACTTTCTTTTAAAGCTGAAGCTGTATTATGAGCCTGTTTAGGAAGTGAAATGAAAGGACTACAGAGTGAGAGCAAGATGGTTTTTCATTTACAAGACTGTTCTGGTTTGGTACCAATTTCTTGAATTTAATTGATCCTGCGTAGCCTGTCTTAGACTAAGCCAGTTTTGTATCAGAAAAACAGAGTTTGCAGGATTTGCTTGAGCTTCCATTTTGTTTGATATCTAACCTCCATCTGACAAAACACTTCTGACACAGATATTTCCCCTCCCCAGGAATACTGATGCAATGGGAAATGCTGTAGCAGACATTCACATGGTAAACAGGAAAGATTTTTTTCACATTCTTTCAACTGGAACGTGTACCACGAGAGGATCTTTGTCATCATTTTCAGTCAAGTCAGTCAATATAAAACATACCATGGGAAAACTGCAGTGGAACATTACTTCTTTTGCAGATGTGGGAAGGCTTTTTGTCAGGGACTTATCACTAACTCTTTTTCTGTGTTTTAGTAGCAACTCTATATTTTAAACAAGAGAATCCTGTGACTGAGAATGCTATAATTCAATGTTTATGCTGCTGTAGTCAAGGCTAACGTGGTTGACACAGCCTGGAATTGTCTTTTCTATGAATTTTACAGGGTAGGCTGATGGCTGTAACCCATTTTTTTTCCTCCCATAAAAGATATTACTGCCATTTTGTCCTGAATTGAGGGGAATACTGGAAACTTCAGCAGAGAGAGAGGATGGGCTGGAACTGACAGAATTCTTTTCCTTTCTAGGGCTTGTCTCTTCAAGTTTGCCTGGAGATAAACTGGTTGGGAACATCAGTTTCAATAGTGCTACTTTCACCTTGAAAAAAAAATAAAATAAATAGAGTATATTATGTTCTGTATAAGTTTAGAAATAATGTAAAACCAAATGTGAACTGTGTCATTCTCCACAGCACACTACAGGGTTAGTTCAAATTTTTCACATGCTTTTTCCTTTGCATGTCCATAAAAGCAACTATTTTTAAAATGCATGGTTTTCCCACAGCCTGTGTTGTTCTTCAGCACTATACCCACATTGCAATCACTATCTGTTTAAAACAGAAGTAACCTAGGAGAAAAATGTAACATGCTCTAATTTCTACATGCCAAGAAATGACAAGAGGGAAATGCTTGTGAAAATTCCTCTAGAGAGTGATATTTTGGGGGTGGGGGGGGGGGGGAAAGAAGAAAAAAAAAACCAAAGCTTTTTTGCTCTGAGAATTGTCTCATTTAACTTGATAATAAACAGCCTGGATACTTCTTCTGCAGGTTATATAGAATCCAAATAGATATTGTGATCATTGGAAATAATAGAATCTCAACAGTTATGGCAGCAATAGGCTGACAATACACAGAAACATGCTTCCTAAATAAATGATGACAAATAATGTAGAAAGGCAAAACAGTGATGTTTTAAAATGCTGAGAAACAACTTTTTCAAGGATTTTTAGCATGTGGCCAATCCCCAGCTTGCTGAAAATTATGTGTTTGCAAAGCAGGGAGAGCTTAAAAAAAGCTGCAGTCACTTTTCTCTCTTGTAGTCACATACAGCTGTGACTGTGAGTGATCTCACCTGGAAACTGTTCTGCACATCACTGTCCCTGCACTAACAGGACCAGAGGGTGTTTTGTGATCCTCTCTGCTTGACAAAGGTGAGTACCAATGGTAAGGTCATCTCTGCCTCTCACCAGAGCCACAAGCTGTAGATACAACCAAACCAAGCTGTTTGAATTCTGCTCTCTTCCCCATTACAATTCATCCCTTGCTGTGCTTTGGCTATGGTACACAGATATTCTGTAGAAGCTGGCTGAAAGAATGAAAATTTATGGAGTGGATCCCAGCCCTTTCCCTAAAGAACCACCTCTTTTATCAAATATGGAACTTTGTTGTTTAGGAGGCTGTTTTCTGAAGTTTGAATGTAATCAGCCAATGTATTCAAAAGGTTTATGGTGGCAGAATGAAGGTGCCAGGGGTGGAAGGTCTAGTGTGACATTGCTGGAAAGCCACCTGAGATATCACACAATGCCTTACAGTTCAAACTTCGACTTTAGAGCTATGATAAAATATATAGGATCTATTGAAGCCTCACATGACTTCTGGCAAACTTTTGCTTTGGCCATTCCTAATACACAAACTAAATACTGCAGCTTGCCAGCAGTTTCTCAGACCAAGTCTGGGCACCTCGTTTTTCTGTTTAAGGTGTGCTGTCTACAGACACTTTACCTCTCTCTGCAGAGGGAAGCAATGCTTCCTGACAGACAAGCTTGGCTTTCAGGACTTTGGATACATACAGGTTATGTTTCTGGTGCAAAAGTGTGAGTAGGAAACTGGGATGGACATAAAGAGCTACATAGCAGGTATTTTAAAACTATCTGAAGTTTTGTCTTGTTAAGTAATTCTGAGTTTTTTTAAGGATTTAAGATAAGAAATTCTCTTAAATGTAATTCTGGAGCTTGGAGCTGGTGGTGACATGAGCCTCCCCTGTGATACTGATGAGATTGAATGCTGTGACTGTTGATTATCTGGACCATGGTGCTTTCCTCAGATTTTGTAAATACTTTTTGATGGATGGGTTTTATTTAAGGGCTTCATTTTTCCTTTTTATAAAGCCTGCCCAACACAGCAATCAGGTTTGAATTATCCCAGTTCAACGGTGAGCCTCCCTCACTCTTC
The DNA here is from genome assembly GCF_029582105.1 of Oenanthe melanoleuca. Taxonomy (NCBI): domain Eukaryota; kingdom Metazoa; phylum Chordata; class Aves; order Passeriformes; family Muscicapidae; genus Oenanthe; species Oenanthe melanoleuca. The sequence goes on from NC_079336.1 coordinate 71,913,322, forward strand.
CTGCTGTTTTCCCTCTGCAGCTTAGAGCTTTCAGTTCTGACATGGTGACATGAAAAAATTTGAGCTGGATTCTGGCTGTGTTCATGTTGGTTTTCACAGAGGGACCTGCTGAGTCCTTTCATAAAGATCAGCCTTAAGGTGGGGCTGGGACAGGTAATCATGGTCAGCTCCTGAATTTAATGCCCATGTAGACACTAGAGGTAGCAGTGTAATCAGTGCTGGTTGGCAGTGACCTCAGAATACCTACTCTGATACTTAGCAAGTGCTGATTGCTCCCATTCCCCAGCTTTGGATCTTGCCTTTGGCACAAGTTTTGGTGTGGGCCCATTGCAGAGTAGAGATTGCAGCTCTGACTCAATTCAGCATCCAGCCTGCTTCTGTGCCAGAGATAACTGAGAAACAGTCTATCTATCCTCATTCTGCCTCTTCCATAGCCACAGCCTGCCTCTGGTTAGTGCCATGGAGCCTCTGAACTGCTCCACAGATCTGAGCACAAGGCTGCATTAGTCTGGTTCGGGTTCCTCACAGAGCAAATATAACCAACCCTTCCAATGGATCCCCTGCCCTCTGCTTTGATGGTGTCTTTTAATGCAATAACAATATGAAATTAAAGCAAACTGAACTCATGACTATGACAAAGTACATAACAACCATAAGATATTTGCATTTCAGGGCGTATGAGGGAAAGATAATATCCATAAAACTTACACCAATATATCTGATTTCTTGGCAGCCTTTTCTGTTGTTCATTGCAAACCAAAGTCCCACTGTAGAAATAAGAGTAATGGTACTGTGCTGATGTACCTATATTTGTGGTCATCATACACAGAAGAGCTGACTGGGAATGATCCCTGCTGGGCACAGATGGGAGGTTTCATGTTTATTCTAAACTATAACTGGGTCCAGCTGTTTTGTGCCTCCTGAGCATAAAACAGAGATTCTTAGAGAGGAGGAGCTCAAGCTGTTCTGTGCCAATCTGCAGAATGGATGCCAGCTTAAGGACAGATTTGAGTCAGGCAGATATGACCAGTGCTCTGCACAAAATGTGCTAAAGTGTTTGTCATCTAGTTTGTCAGGAATCAGACATGCAGTGCAATGCTGCCCAGACTTCTAAGAAATGGATTTAACTAGCTATGCTTTTAAGATTAATATACAGAATCAATACAGTGGTTTGGATTTGTTTGTTTATATATTTATTTGATTGCAGGAACTTTTTTTCTTGTTTTTGTTTGGTTTGTGGGTTTATTTTTGTTTCGTTTTTCTATTTGTTTGGGTTTAGGTTCCTTCTGTCTGCACTGGAAACAAATTATGGAATTGTCAAGCTAATGCATACATGATAGGATAACTGTGCTAAGGAAATAAGGACCTTGGTCGTGGCCCTAAAGCCAATCAAATGTGTCTGTTGCTGTCTGCCAGGGAAAAAGCTCTCTTCCACTTGATTTCTCATGCCCTCTCACTGTGTCATCAGCTTGTCTATACTTTGATTCAACTGCTTGATGCAGGTCCAGAGCTCTGGTCTGACACTCATGGAAGCTTGGTTTCTCTGTATCTTTGTTAGATATCAGGCTCTTAAAGCTTTCTATCACTTTCTCTCTTTTACTTCCTCCACAGACCATTTACTGTGTGGTTTTGGACCCTGTTTGATTTTAAGTGTACAGACTTGCTTATATCTTGTTTCTCTGGTACACTGTCAGCTCAAGTCACCTGAAATTATTCTGGGGACTCCCATGTCTTGACTTGATTTTGTCTTTTAGTCTCTCACTAGATACTGGTGTGAGTGTGTGAGGATATGGGAATTCAGTTTTGCTGGACTTGGCCTTTTGCTGGTACTCCATTCTGCATCTACTCAATGCTTCATCTTGGTCCAAGATTAAAAATCTTCAGTCACTGACTGTTGTCAGCAATACAAATACCCCTTTCCTTGAAGATTAAAAGATTTTTGATAGAAAAGACTTGGTGCTCTGTTGATAAAAGAAGTTTCCTTAGCACTATATTTTTTGAGGTTAGCCAGTGTGGAGGAAAAACCCAAGCATTATTGGAGAACTAGACGTGAGGTCTTGGTCCTTCAGAATCTTATTGTTTGTAATATCTGAGTCACACACTCTTTTAGAAGCAGAGGAAGCCTCAGTCTGCAGGGAGGTGTGAGGATGGCAGTAAAAGTCCCCTGCACTCCTGTGCTGACAGGAAGGCTGGTGCAAGACTTGGAAGGGAAATTGTACTGCTGGAAGAAGCATCAGTGAACAAGTCCCTGGGAAGGGAAGAGGCTATCCCAAAACCCTGGCTGAGAGCATTGGGTGTATTAGCAGCCACCCTCCAGGGTGGTTTGTAACTGGGGTCTAGTTCTGGTGCAGGAGCAAGGAGAGCCTGTGGTGAGTTTTGGGGCCCTGGAAGAGGGCAGAGGGGTGCAGACCAGAGTCTCACAGGGCCAGTCTGAAATCAAGCCTGGCTCCTGGCCTTAAATCCCAGGCAGAAGCATGACCAAGGGAACACCAAGCCCAGGAGCTCGTCCCAGTGCCAGGTGGGAGCCCTGGGGACAATGGGGCATCCAGACAGTGTCTGTGCTGATGGAGGGACCTGTGGTGAGCATGTCCCCAGGTCTCTGCCTGGCTGTGCTGGCAACAGGAGAATCAGGTGAGCATACACTGGTTCCTGTCAGCCAGATGTGGCTGAAGGGCCACAGGTGGGAAGTTTAGGAAGATAAGCCACATGGGATGAAGCAGGAGAGGCCTTTGTGCCAGTCTGAGGGTGATGCATGAAATTTTGCTGCAGCAGGAAAAGCTGAGCATAACCCTCAGTGATTGACATGACACAAACAGCAGGGCTGCCCCTGTTTGACACATGTGTTTGTGTGTGTATCTCTTGCTATGTGCATCCCAAGCTTCCCTGACTCTTGGGAAGCTTTGCTCAGCTGTACTGAGCTGCTTTGTCACGCTTTGAAACTCTCTTCCACCCTCATGTTCTGCAGGCAAAAATATCCCTCTGCCTCCTTCAGGAGTTATATCAAGAGGAGAGATGAAAATTTAGTTAACAAATCTTTCACTCCACAAGTGCCAATTATGTGGGGGTTTTTCTCAGATGGTCTAAATGATAAATATAGCTAGCTAAATTCAGAGTAACCATTTTCAACCTGTGTTTAGCACTGAAGTGGGCTACTTCTATTTTCAGGCTGAAGAAGAATTTGTGTGCCTGAAATCCCATCCAAGTTCTTGTAAGTGTATCAGTTAGTCTAATAAAAGAGATTACCTCTTCCTACGGACCTTGCCTCACTTTATATTCTTCAGGCACTGAGACTACACCAGCAGTGCTTGCTCATCTTTGCTGCTGCTTCTCTGCCACCTGCAGTGTGCAGCTTGAATGTACAGGACACAGGACCAGGGGAAGCACATCAAGGTATTTCCTTACATTACAGTGTTTCACTTGCAAGCTTAAAGATCTTTCTGGAAGCAGCAAAAGTTAAGTTGGGAATGAGCTCTGGAGCTTGCCCAGTCCAGCCCTATTCCATGCTGAGCTAATAAGTTTTGATTGGATGCTCAGCACCATGTCCAGTGAAGTTGCCAACACTTCCAAGCATGGAGCTTTCACATCCTCTCTGTGCATGTTACTTCAGTGCTGAACCACTGAACTTCACTGAACCACTCTTTGTATACAAATTTTTTCTTTACATCCAACCTACCGTTCCTGCCCCTCATTAGTGCTCTTTGGGCAATACAAAAAAGCTTCTGGGGTGGCCTGTACTTCAGCCTCTCAGCAGTTTTAGTGTTCCTTTGCTGGACTGTCTCTGGTTTTTCACTGTCTTGCTGTACATGATGCTCCAGGCATGACCTAGCTGTGTAAAGTACAGGGGGATAAGGGCATCCCTCTGCCTGCTGGCTATGCACTTGATGGGGGGTCTAGAATGTGATTAGCTGCCTTCATTGCAAGGCTCAAGGCTGCTCTTGTGCAATTTGCCTAAAAGAATCTCCTAAGTACCCTTCTGCAAAGCTCTTATACACTCAGCTCACCCCTAGCATGAACAGCTGTGTGGGGTTAGAGCATCCCAGCTGGATGTTATGCTTCTTTTTTTGGTCCTCAAGGGGTTTCTATTGGCCAATTCTTCCAGCCTGTTAAGGTCTCCCAAACTGTTGTTGGTTTTTTTTTCTTTATCTCCCTACTTTTTGTTAAGCATGTGGTTTCCTGTCCTCTTGTGCTTGTCCCTATGTGATGTAGCCATGTTCAAAGACACAATTCCCCTTCAGAGCACTGTTTTCTTGTATTATAGCCTGTAGAAGCATGGTGGGATTGGTTTGTAGAAGCTGCAGGCTGATTTTGTGTAGAAGTTTTCAAACTACTGAGTTCTGCCCAGAGAGGAAATGAAGGGACAGCATCTGAGAATGAACTTATCCCAACCCAGCTTGAGATTTCCCTTCAGGACCAACCCAGGCTGTTGAACAGGAAAACACAATTAGTCCCTTCTCTGCCACATACCTAGCCAGCCTAGTGTTACATTTCTAGAATAATAACAGGAGTCTCCACAAGATGGTTTTATGTCAGTTTAAGGACAGAAAAGAAGAGTAAATATGATCAGTTAGGCAGATTCTCCTCAGTTGCTTATCCTTAATTTAACAGGAGGGGCAATATGCTTTTTATCTTGCACGTTTTTATGAGAAAAATCACAACCTTAGCATGCTCATTTCCATCCCTCCAGCACAAATCAATCCTAGGAGCAATTAAATAGTTCTGGAATTAAAAGTGGCATTTTAGAAAGAAACAGGTAAAAATTGGGTGCTAAGGAGGGAAAATTAAATTTCTTTCCCTCTCTTCATTGTTTCATGTTGTTGATGAAAGAATAATACAGTGTTGCTCTATTAAGTAACAGTTTATTAAATTTACTGTGTCTTTCAGTTTCACTGTCTGTTTTCTGGGTAGCAAGAGCAGTTAGGGTCTTCTTCTGGTCACCTCAGGCTGCTCACCTGAAAGCTGGTAAAACTGGGAAAAGCAACATTGGTAACATTGGTGATTTTTTTTAAAATTCTTGAGCTCCTAAAATCTTTCCAGCCATGCTACAAGCATGTTTTCTGCTGTGTTCCTTCTTGTAGTCTCTTCTCCAGGCTAAACTGAATTCCTGCACCCACGTACATTTTCTTCTCAGTTAGGGTTTCAACTTACTCTCTTCTGGAATCCTCCAGTTGTCATAAATGTTTCCTGAAGCATGGTGACTGAAACTGAACATAACATTTGGCTAAAGCCTCTTCTGTGTTGGGAACACTGACAAAACTATTCCCACTTGTTATGTGTTGAGCTCTGATTGTTCTGTACACCCCAAAATGACATTTGTCTTGCTCACCACACACTTGATTTGTGCTGACCAGCTCATCCACCATGTTCCTGAGTTTCTACTGAGCCAGCTGCTGCTGATATTGAGGTTCATCCAGTTGTTCTGAGAATTTTCCAGTTTATCAAAAGCATTTTCAATTCCAATCCTGTCTCTCAGAGTATCCCCTCTCCATTTCACGTCATCTGCAATTTTAACAAGCATACTGTGTATTCCATCATCCACAGTGTAAACAAAAATGCTGGGAAAATTAGATACAGATTCAGGATAAATCTCCATATAGAATTGCTTGTTACTTCTTCCACTTGGACAGGGAATCTTTATAAGTACTCTTTGAATATAGTTGTACAGAGTTCTTGATGTTTTTATTTTGCACCCATGCTAGCCTTTGGAGCCAGATAATTTTATTTTCTTTTTTTTTCTGCTTATTTAAAACAGCAGTACAAAAGACAATGCCAAATGCCTAAGTAAAGTCAAAATATGCAACAGCAACTGCTTCTCCTGCACTAATGCTCTTGAACCATCATACTGGCTGTTCAGCTACTTGTTAACTCCTTGTTTGTCATGTGGAGACTTAGAGCAAGCTTACTTCTTATTCCTAACTCCTTTTTTGTTTTTTTTGGAAGTTGAAGGTAAAGTTGATGAACTTTTCTAGTAACTTCCTCTCTCGCTTCCTTACTTCTTTTAAACACAGACCCCAAACTTGCAGTGTTCTCACAGCTGATAATTCAACAGCTATCCTCAAAAGTAAGTGCTAACCTGTTTGAGACTATTTCAGGCAGTTTTTCACATATGGTGGGCAGATATTAATCAAGTTAAGCCAAATTAGCTACACCTTGAGTACTACCTAATCTGGTCATTCAGGCTATTAGGTTTTCTAACATTTGTTTGGCCTTCTCTTGCTGATGTTGCCTGTTACCTTTCCAGTGCTGAGTGAGGAAAAAGGAATTATTTGACATAAAACAAAGGGATCAGCCTTAGGCCCAATGTAAGTCAACTGGCAGGAAAAGCTGCACTCACAAGCAGCAAAATTCATGGGGAGACCTAGGGGAAAAAAAGCCAGAGACTGTGTTGCCAAGGAATGTGGGCAGAGGCTGAGCTTCACAGGAACCCACAGGTGCCTCCAGGTTTTGGAGGCACCTATTTGTATACTGCTGTGGATAAGAATTGTGGAATCCTTAAGGCTGGAAAAGAACTTTAGGACCATCAAGCCAAACCATTAACCTGGCACCACTTCTCTCACCACTAAAACCATTTCTCCAAGTGCCATAACCACACAACTTTTTGAAGAGATGGTGATTTAACCACTTTTCCAGGAATCCTGTTCCAATGCCTGATCTCCCTTTCAGTGAAGAAATTTTTCCTGATAACCAAGCTAAACCTTCCCTGGTACAAGGGTTATTTCCTCTCATCCTTTCACTTGTGACCTGGAGGAAGAGCTTGACCTTCACCTGGGCACAGCCTCCTTTCAGGCAGTTGTGGAGAGCAGTAGGGTGCCCTTTGAGTCTCCTTTTCTCCAGGCAGAACACCCCCAGCTCCCTCAGCTCCTCCTCATCACACCTGTGCTCCAGGTCCTCCACAAGGTTCCATTGCCCTCTCTGGACACACTGCAGCATCTCAATGTGCTACTTTTTGGAGAGAGGGGCCTGGGACTGACCACAGGACTTGAGGCCAGCCTCACAGAAGTGGTTCTGCTGGCCACTGTTCCTGCTACAGGCCAAGATGCCCTTGCCCTCCTTGGTCACCTGGGTACAGGCTGGCTCCTGTCCAGCTGTCATCCAGAGAAGGTAGGAGAAAGCAGCATATTTTTGTAGGCCACATCTGTGTAAAATGCTCTGTTCCAAAAGTAGAATAGTTTTGTTGTGTGTTGAAGGATTTTGTCATCTAAACTTTTCCCTTTTTAAAGTGTATTTTATCTTTCCTCTTTCTTTTAAGTGTGTGCTGCAACAATCCATTTCACTATGGAAAGAAACTGTCAGGCAAGGAGCATGGCTCATCTCTTAGTGTGGAAATGGCTTACAGAACAAATCTTAAACTTTACACCTCTGAACACTTAAATCATAAGAAGTTTTATAAGCCTTCAGAGAAAATAAAACAGGGATGATGGTACTCTGCCAGGAAACAACTTGTCCCATAATAGAAAGAAATCAATTCCCAGCTGAAAATGAGAGAGCAAGGAAGATTAAAAGATTTTCAGGTGACTTTTCTTCCAGCATCCCTCTGCTTCCAGCAAAGCCTGAATTTTTCTGCCCTAACAACAAATATCCACAGTCACCTGTGACTTGTGTTAGATTTTTCTATTCCACTGGAAATACTAAAGTTGAAAGCACTTAAAGGGAAAGAGGAGGGAGCTGACAGATTCCATGAGAGTCATCAGAAGAGATGGGTTAGATCTGTCAGAGGTTATGGTTGTAGAACTTGTCAAAGGAACTTGCCAGCTCATACCTTCACACTCGGCTGCTGTAGTTAAAAATGGACAGTTTAGCAAGTTCTTGCATTTCCAGGAGAATTTTGTAGCAAAATATGAACTATTACCAAATGATTTAATGGCAAAATATTAGAGCAGCATGAAAGCAAGCTGGCTAAAGTAAGAAAAAGAATCTCCAAGTGGATGGAAAGGTAAATTTTGCATTGTCTTCCTGGGTGGATTGGTTGTGTGCTCCAGGAAAGTGAAAGAGGTTTAAGTAATATCACGTCTCTCTCCTTTTAAAAGACCCAATCTCTTGTGTTTGGTTAGTTGAGCACTTGTAAGACACATCTACTGCATGTTACAAAACTCAGAGACCAAGCCTGTTGTACCACTGTTTGCCATTCCACTGTCACATGGAAATGTTGTGTTAACTATACAGGAAAGCAGGATCATGCAAGCTAATGATTTGTAGGACAAAATCACTATTGGCAGGATCTCTGTAGGAACTGCATATTCAGAGTCTTGTGCAGCTGAAATAATTTGAAATAATTTGAAATAATGTGTAAAAGAAGCTGCCTTCTCTGTGTGCTGCAGGCTCTTTACACACAGGCAGCTGGAGCTGGCTGGCCCCTTGTCATGGGTGGGATGGAGAGTGAATTTGATCACTGAAGGAAATACATTTTGCAGAAGGTGCTTGTCTTTCTTGAGCTGCTGCCCTGAAGGAAGTGCTAACAATCTCATCAGCACCCAAAGCCAAACACAAGAGTGAGAATTATATACTGGATTTGTAGAAATCAGAGATGGAACTTACTGAAACCCATTAGGGGGTTGGTAAACTAAGAAATGACTAGGCCAGTGTGGCCTGGACAAAAACTGGCATTTCATGTAGATGAGAGAAATGCTTAAAAGAATATGGCACTTTTTCCCTCACTATGGTACTTCTAGCCAGGTTTTCATCCTTTGTGAGAAGCCAGCTTATTTATAAAGGGCATTTTACAGAGAATTCAGCAGTGGTGTTTGCTGGACTGTGGCTGCTAACATGGAGATTTGGCTTGAAACAACCACCCTAATAGAAGCCTAAGTTCACCAGAAACTGGAAATGATCAAGCAAATAAGCAGAGATTGTTAGTCTTGTATACCTCTAACATAGCTCCATTGGATTTTAGAAAGTATCACCTGCCACACAGTTAATGAACTTGCCACTGAAGTTGGCTGCTTTCATCCCAGTCAATATCATCAATCAACCTTTCTCTGCCTCTGAGCTGAGAGGCCAGGGTAAAAGGAAGAGGGGATGAGGGAGAACAGAAGAGGCAAAGTGCAGTATTGTATCAGGATAACAACTTGATCTTGTAATTTTTGAAGCTTTTTTTTTTTTCCAGGCAGCCTTTTCCTCAGACACAATTTGAATCAACACAACTTTTGTGGTACAAAGCTTAACAGAAATCTGTGCTAACTATCAGTGATGTCAGTCTTTGCCCTTTGGTTAAATGGTTGAACTTTCTACTAGCCTTGGTTTTAAACAAGAATATTCACAAAGTAAAAACTGCCATAGTATAATATCTACCTAAAAGGCTTGTTGTGAAAAAATTGATCTTGGGCACAGAGCACTTTGGAGTGAGGCCAGCAACACTCTTGAGACCAAGTTCCCATGGCAGAGGAGCCCAGCACATGTTGCCTAAGAGACCCCCTTCTTTCTCTAGCCCAGATTTATTACTCAGACTTGGCAATGTATACCTATGAGACAATAAGTGTAGTATTTTAACTGTTGTATTCCTTAGCTGGGGGTTCTTGGGTTATCTCTGTATGATTTATGTCTTTCTGAGTTAACAGCTACTTTTAAGGAATGCAGTGTGTTCTAAGGTGAGCTTCTTGCCCTTTGCTCACACTTTAAAATCAAACATATCTAACAAACTTTATGGGCTTCATAACTTTAAAAAAATAAATCACTTGTGGTCTCAAAGGGAATAGCCAATTTCTTCCTCATTTTTGCTCCTTCTCTCATTGTACGCAGGTAAGCAAACAAGAATACAGAATACAAGTGTTAAGAGAGATGCCTCTATAGACAGTTGATTTCCAGCCTTCTCAGTGATTTGAGCTGCCATAATTTCATTCTATAAGCTTCAACATGTTAATGGAGAAAGGAGAAATCACAAGGAATTGCACACCTCTGCAAACCATCTGCACATGCATGGGCCACAAGACTGGAAGAAATAGCACTGGGGAAAAGGTGAAATGCAAACACTTAGATTAATTGATTCAGAAGCAGGGCATGCTTTCAGTCACTATTTTCATTTATTCATTTAGGGTCAAATTAAGGTCACAAGTGTGTGTCTATGTGTGTGTCTTGTTTCCTTCAATTTTTCCTGACTGGCCAGCAAATTGAACTTCATGGCTGCAAAAGCTGTGTGATTTTTATCTTTAGTGCATTCCCAATTCTATTTCTGGCCCTACTGGTGAGACAAACCCTTGCATGTGTCCCAGTGCTCCTACTGTGGCTTTTTGCCTTTTAATTAACCCCATAGCAGCAAACCATCACTCTTTCTTCCTGCAGTGTCCCTCAGGTTACAAGACAGTGGCATCACATTCAGTACTCACATTTTCACTTGCTGAAATCTCTCTCTATGGTCAGGATAGAAGGGCAGACAGTATTTAGGAAAGATAGATGAGTTCTTTCCCTGGTTTTCTCTAATTATGAGTAGCACAAATTGACATCAAACATCTGGTTATTGCTTAAGCACTTTGTTAAAATCATTATTTAAGAAAAAACAAAACCCAAATATGCACACATAATCTCCCCTTCCCCACAGAAAACCAATGTCACCAAAACCCCAGCCTTCTAACTTTGGAGCCCTAATGTTAAAATACTTAAAATGTTTAGGAAAAAAATTTCAGTTTTTAACCTACTGGTGAATTATTTTTCCACCTTTCACTTTGATAGTTACCTATGAATTATACTTCTTATCTGACTTACCAAGCAGGTTTTTATTGTTTTCCTTTTGCCTTTTTCACTATGCTGAATTATAATACTTAAAATCTTTTATTTGGGTCAAAATTTGTTTGTTTTTATTCTTGGAGACTTAGGGCAGTGATTTGCTGGTGGAACACAACTCAAATATTGTAGCTGAAAATTACACTCTGAGTCTGTACTTTGATGTGACAATAGTCATGATAGAAATTCTACATTGGTATTCCCAGTGTTAACTGTGGGGGGAAAAAGTCATTCTTCCATATTTTTGGGTGAAATAATTGCACATTTTTATCCAATATTTATAGGCAAGAGAAGGGAAGAGGAGGACAGAGAAATGGCAAAATCCTTGAGGAAGAGGAGCAACTTGGGTAAGTGAACTGTGCTGAGAATGATATTGCCATAGAAATCAAATTGATTATCTCTAGGTGTTGAAAACACCCAAATGTGGCAGAATAAGCAAACGTTCTGTCACAGCACAAAAGGTGTGATTTTCCTGGAGCCAAACTGAAACAGGGCTCTGTAATCTGGACTGTTAAGCATTTTTTGATAGTCTTCTTTCCTCTCAATTTATTTAGAGCATGAGCTCTTCTGGGCTCTGCTTATAATACGTTAAAAAGTAGTATTTATTTGTCAATATTAGCTCATTGACTTGGTGATGCTACAGAGGAATGAAGTATTTAAAGTCAGATTTGGGCAGTCCCTGACCTTATGTTTGACACTGGAGGTCTAGTGCTCACCCTTTGCTTTACTGACAACAGTTTCTGTAGGAGCAACCCACAGCAGAGAAATCTGAGACAGCAGCTGCTTACAAAATAAGCAGAACGTTGTCTGAATGGACTGTGCTGGGTTTCTGAAGTGTCAGACCTATTGTCCTTCTGTGTCCTCTTTGCTAGAGACACATCAGGCTTTTGCCAGGTTTACTGGAGGGCTGCTTTTACTGGTGGCATTTGCCTCAGGCTTCCCCTGCCTCTCTCTCCAGTGATGAAAGGAACACCCATAAGGAAAGGTGTCTTCCACCCTGGGTGTAGAAGGGAAGCACAGAGGAGATGCCAAGGTCTGAGGGCAGAGCTATGCCCTGGCCAGCCCCCTTGCAGCCCCTTCCCTTCATGTTCATGGCACAGCACCCCATCTCAGTTCATCCTGGACCTGTCAATTTCCCTAGCTCATCCTTTTGTGTGTTTTCTGTGTTTTGCTTTCCTTACTCCAAAACTAGACCCCCCTGTTACTGACAGCCTCTTAGGCCCTTGTTCTCCATCGATCCAGAGACAATCCTGAGGATTTGCTCTGAGGATTTCACCCTTGTTATCCTCTCTCTTCAGCAATGAGCCCGGGATTGATATTGATATTGACAATCTGTTGAAATGGAAATGAAAGGTAGTGATGAACATGGCACAGCTGACAGCATAAGAGCTTTGTCTAGGCTGAGTAACACACTGCTCAGTAGCATAACAGCAGAAAGAAATGTCAAAAATCAAGGGGTTTGCATGAGTCTGAGTCTTCATATTTACTGGCTGTGACACATGCAGAAAACCATACATATTCTTTTTATTTATTTTTTTCTAATCAGTTAGAAACCTTTAATATATTTAAAAATTGGAAGATCTTTAAATGAGTGCAGCCTGCCATAGAGGGGTTTTTTTTTGTTTGAAACCCACCATAGAGATTTTTTTTTTGTTTTGTGCTAACCATTAGCCTTATCAACAGCTCATTGAGAAGTTTTTATCAGAACTGAATTTTACTGAAAATTTTATTTTAAAAATGGTTACAGAACTTGTAGCAACCCTCCCCCCCAAAAAACCCACCAAATTAAATTGCACAACTTTTTTCTCTTAGTCCACATTTTACTCGTTTTTTATGCATTATCATAGGCTCTAAATGCTCAGGACAAAGGGATGAAATACAGGATGAGACTCAGGAAAGGTGTACAGGTTGTCATGCAGAAAGCCAATACTGCTATGGAAAGAAACAAATAATATTTCCAATACTATCTACCCTTGTAGCAACAACAACATAGATGGAATAGAGCAGAAACAACTAAATAGAGTTCTGGAAGTATTTTAAATGTCAGATCTTGAAGGAAAGCCAAAGGATTAGACCTTGTAGATGGACTATTCTGGGCAAAAATCTTTCTTTTGTACTAATCACCGTGGGAGACATGGTTAAACTCAGAGCAGCAGGACCAAGGCTTTAGTTTGCCATTCCCATCTGACCAGCAGCTAAGAGCTGAATATCGTCACAGTGACAGTCCTCACACAGACTGCAGCCTGCACTGTTAAACTCCAGGCTGTGTCTTTTGCTGAGGTGCTGATTTTGCTCCCTATTGTGGAGGCAACAAAGCCTAATTATCCTTCTACTGCTGCCTGTGCTCTCTGGACAGTCCCAGTGCTTCCACACCACTGGTGTGTGCCCCTGATATTTTACATCACAATTTCCAAATCTCCTACCACTGCTCCTAGCTCTGATCTGACTTGGCACTCTCAATATTTGACCTTGTGCTTGTTTAATTCTAGAACTCTAACCTTTAGGCTTGGAAGCTGTCCTGGCAGCCTACCAGTTTTCTTATTTGAAAGAAGTGAAGAACTGAAAGAATTTAAGAATTACAAAGTCATTCTTTAAGGTGCTGGTTTCCTTTTCTACCCATCTCTTTTTCTGGTAAATGTAGCTCCAACAAGACTGGATGACTCCAGAGGTCTTTTCTATCTTTGCCATTGTTGTTTCCAGTGTATTTGGTGTGTGTGCTATACAATATTTACATATTGCTCTAAGAGGTATTTTTTGGATGATTTTGCAGTTAAGATACTGGAATGTGAAAGAGGCCTAGGCTCGTTAGCTTTAATTAAGGCAAGCAGAAGGATGACTAACAGTGACCCAGTAATCCATGTGTCTGTACTTGTCTACAGAGAGAGAATTCCTGATGTGTTACTGTGGGATAGTCAAACTGGCATGAATTTAAGATGGATCAGGGCATACTGTAGAATATTTATAGCTCATGCACATGCAAATTTTATCTAGGCTATTCAGAAATTGATTTTTGTGCAAGCTTTTATAAATATTTCAGAGATAAAGGGGAAGAATATGACATTTTGTCTTCTGCCAAAGTGGTGAAAGGGAGTCATGATAAACATCCCAGAATTAACTAAAGGAGTTCTTGAGAGATTTATCAGCTGTTGATATAAAAATCCAATGCTCCATAAGACTGTTCAGCTCTGAAGAGCAGTCTGTTTCCAGAGAAGTCTGGGCACATGTGCTATCCTAATGTCAACTTCCTAGATTTGCATGAAAAGCAACAATTGAAATTTAACTAATTTGCATTGTATTACTACTGACAGCCTAAGACTGAATTTTTTTCTCTTGCTGTGGATCAGTCCTTTCTATGTGTAGGGAAACCATCTTTGAAGGGTGGGCAGAGGAAAAGGGTTTTTATACAAGACTGATTTTTTTTTTTTTTTCTTTTTTAATGACATTAATAGGTGTTAAAATATTTCATAGGATTTTTGAAATCTGGTGATGGAGAAAAACAAGGGTATAGATGTGAAGGCAGAGAATTGTGATATCTAATAATGTGCAGTTGCTTCACTCATACGGTGAAAAAGAGGTTTCCTTATAGGAAAAGAATCTTTTAATGAAGGAGAGAGTGATAGGATCCTGAATGATTTAGCTCCTCACAGAGGGTCAATTCTTCTCTCCTTTGCATCACTGAGCATTCAAATCTGGAGTCACTTAGCTATAATTCACTGGACCTCCGTTTCTCTCTGCCCTATTAGAGCAACATTTGACCCCTCTGGGCATGTGTAATAATCTTCATTATATGTAACAACTATTTACTTACATCTACCATTTTATATGATCTTGAAAAGATATTTGTGTAACTGTTCTCCTCTCTTGTTCTAGTCTAAACTGAAGAAATAATTTAAAACAGTGCAAAGGCTGAATCTGAGTGCAGAAAATAAAAAAAGGTGAGTGACAGGACAGTTCTGAGTTGAGCAGAAAAGAAATATAGTAAAATTATAGCAATAAGGTTCTAAAAGGCCAGAAGGAAAATCAATCAGAAATTGCCTCAGCTGTTGGGGCTTTTCCTGTTAGTGTGATCAAAATGTGCTGATATCTAATGAAATCAGGTGTGTAATATTTCTTATACTCCTTTTACTCCTGGCCTTATCTGAAACCAGTAGGTGTCAGTGGAAGACTTTCTAAAGTGTTAGAGATGTTTCAGGGGATGAAACCTTTCGGCTGGCAGAAACATAATAACTGGATTTCATGCTTATGATGGGGAGGTTAAACCCTGAATCATGTGCCTTCAAGTGCCTTCCTAAGCTTCTTTTCAGCCTTCACTGTACCAGTCCTGAATGCTGTAGTTATCCACACAATAGTCCAGTCCCTCCTGGAGGTTTGCTCAGTGCTTTGATTCAGTAACAGCACCGAGGTTTACAGTCTATTTATGTACTGCTCAAGAAAGTTGTGTTTCTTGATAAGTAAGTCTTTTGATCTGTAAGGAATCTGTATTAGGGTCTTCAAGCAGCATAAAAACGTAAATCTGGAAAGTTTTGGAAGACTGGAAAAAAAAAAAAAAAAGCTGACTGCTGATAAACCGGGAAATCCTGTGAAATGTCACCAGGGTAAAATATCACTAGTCTGACCATAACACACCTGCACGTTATGACTTTAGTGAAAACCTCTTCTGAAAGCCATTTTCTTCCAGAGCATGAGAACATGCTGGATAATAAATTATTAAATGGTAAATGAGGAAATAGCTGTTCATGTAAAGTTCCTCTTTGAGAGAAAAGGAAGATTCAAATCTTCTTAATCTTCTTTCTGTGTAGCATCAGAACAGTGCTTGAACAACTCTGGTGGTTTTGTTTTTTTTCTTCAGCAGATAAACTGCCCCAAATTTCTCACTAGTGTAACTGTCTTCCTATCAATGAACATGTTTAAATGCAGCTGCTCTGATTATGCTTGTTTCTACAGCATGGTACAGATTTTCAATTCCATTGCTTTGCAGTCAACCACTTAAAAAAACCGTAAAATCAGTCATTGGCTCTGGATCTCCCACAGGACTAATGGATAAAACAAACAGATCTCTCCAGGCCAAGACATATCTGAGGAATAGTTTTACATAAAATGAACTAAAAGATACTTAAACAATGGGTAAAGGGTTCTCCCTTTCTCCTCCTTGCCAGGCACTAATTTCAGAAGTACTAACCCAGTTAACCTCAAACTTCCCCTCCCTGTCTTCCTCAATTACTCATTGAGGAATTAAAACTAGCCAACTCAGAAAGATGTTGCTGTTCTTCCTTTTGTCTTACTACTGTATTTAGAAGCCTAAGCCAAGAAATTTGGGCCACATGTGCTAACATATGCTGGAACTACAGGGAACAAAGTTTTACAAACATTGTTCACATATTGTTTGATGGGGGTTTTTTTGTTTGTTTAGGGACTTTTTTTGTTTGTTTTGTTGTTGTTTTGTTTTTGGTTTTTTGTTTCTTAATGTGGGATGGTAAGCAATTAAAAAAAGTGTTCAATCAATGTTAACCTGAAATGAGAACTTCACAATTTTCTTGAAGGAGAAGAGGGACATCCGAGTATATTTTAAAATTGAATTAAGTTTTCTTAATATTTTCTAAAACAGAAGGCATTATTTTCTTCTCTCTAGATAACATTTCTTTGAGGCCCTTCAGGACCAGTCACTTATTCTGATTCACAGAGTGAGACTATACTCTTCTGTCGTTTACAGTGCTTCCCAGGAAAAACAGGATGTTTGAGAAGCTGGTGGCTGTTGGGGACCAGGGCAGGGAGCAGCAGGAAGCATGGCCAGGCCCTTTCTGCACATCAGGCAGAGCATCCCTCAAATTTGGCTCACAGTCTCTTCCTCCAGCCTGCCTCTCTTTTCATCAAAGCTGTTGGCTCCCTGGACCTATTGACTGGGTGCTGATACTGCCCCACAGACCAGAGGGATGAAGAGAAGGGCTGGCTGCCACTTACAAGCTGCTTGGAGAGTAGGAAATTTAGGTGTTCTGTGACCTTTAATGCTGAAACATTATCATTCCTCAATATAGTAATTTATAATGCAGTCTAGTCCTGAATCTGATGCTGGCACAAAGCTGTTACAGGTCAAACATGGACATTGAATTACTGCAGACTCTGAAAGCCCCTCCCAGCTCCAGGGCACCCCCTCAGTCAACAGGATTTTCCTGACCTGCTCATTGCACAAGTGAGACAAGGCAGAGAGCAAGGTTAGAAGCTCTCACACAGCAGAGAAAGGCCAGTTCTTTTTTTCTGTGCTCTCACTCCCTTCACCTGTGCCTTGCCTTCCTTCTCCCTTCCCTTCTGCAATTGCAAAGCCTTGGAGGTGTAACCCTGCACTCATCTTTCCTGGCTATTCCATTCTTCATAGCTCCCCTTGCACAGGGACACAGGTGTAGGAGACCTAAAACAGGGTATCCTCAGCTGCCCTGCCAGCAGGGAGGAAAGCATTTATTTGTATTAGTACAGAGCACTGGAGTGAGTGAAGGGCACTATTTGTGCATGCAGTTCTTCTCATTCCCCAGATGAGGAGCTGGCCTGGAATACAGCTCTGACTGCTCAGCATGGACACTGACAGGCTGCTGACAAGCTGTGAAAAGCCAAAAAGGTCTTTGCCTCAAATAAGACCTGGCTGGACAGAAGCATGAGCTGGCCATGTAGGATCTTGTAACATAGGTTATTGACTCTAGTGAGGTGAATGGGTGAGGTGACAGTGAAGCTGGCCTGTGAAATACTGAAGTGCATTCTTTTTCTGGACTCTCCTAAGGGATTACAACGTTTATTCTGCTCCTTGTGTGCTATTATCTGTTCTTTGTGCTGGGACTCTGTAGTTTTCTTCCTTGGATATGTTCCCATTGTGTCCAGTGCCCGGCTATTTTTGCATGAAGGGCTAAAGGATCTTGGTTGGGATGCCTGTGAAAGGTGAGTGGCACAGCCCATGTGCCAGCATTCATTTCCTGGTGGAAATAAAGTATGGGTGCAGTGGGTGTGTACCCAGCTGAACTGGGGACAATGTTGTGGGTGCTTGGCAGGGTTAACTCAAGTTTATCTGTGGGTATACCTGTTAAATACCCTAGGGACACAGCCTTAGATGACAATGAGCTTTGCACTGCCAGCTCTGTCCTTTAAATTGTCCATATACTTTTCTACTTCTGGAAACCAGAAGCAGACATGAAATTAAGAGAACAGCAAAAAACCTGCTCTCTGTTTCAGAGCAGCTTGAATCTATGAGGTGTAAAGTTCTTGATAAATGGGAAGAAATGAACACACTAGCACTGTGAAGAAAGAAATAGTGCTTTATGCAGTGACAGTGCATATAATGGCAAACACTCCTAAAAAAAATACAGGCAAAAAAAAATCATGAATTCTAAACATGTCCTAGTAAAATTTCTGGAGAAGTACTGTTGTCCATGTAGGTACTACCACATGGATTTTAGCACTGAGATATTGGCCCTCAGTGGGCTGTATTTTATCCTCACACACAATATGTGCCTAGTTTGAGTGCTTCTGTGCTCACCACATCATCTTAGCCTCTGCCCCTGCAAGGGGAGGCTTGTAGGCTGACCTCACTATGTCAGATGATGATCTACAGCCATAGGGGTTATTTCTGTATTCATGCTACAAGTTTGGGGATTTGCAAGTAAATATGCATTAAACAGCAGCATCATTATTTTTAACTTGTTGGTTTCTTAGCCTGGAGAAACAGAAAGGTTCAGGGTGAGATTTTAAAGTATTCCAAGTTGGCATAATCTATCCTTGAAATGAATGCTGAAATGCCTAGTGATTTCAAGGAGGGAGAGATAGGACTGAGTCCTGATTCCTTTTAAAACTCATTTCTGGATGCTGAAGTAGCCAAACATTTCTGAAGATTGTTCACTAGTAATAGGAATGGCCATAGCTGTGAACACATTTCAGATGCATACAGGAAGGTCAAGTTAAAGCCTAATCAGAATTGAATCAGAAGTCTCTGATGGATTCTTGATACCAAGTAATTGATTTTTAACAAAATTACAAATGTTAACATGAATATTTGTTTACAGAATAAAGTTGTTACTTTTTTTTTTTTTTTTTTTTTTTTGCAATTCACTAGGCTCCATCATTATTGGTTCAGCTCTCATGGTCATTTGGTGCTGTACAAGGCAAGCAGTGAGAGATAGGCTTGTATTGAGTACTGTGTAATCCAAGGCACAGAACTTGCAGAAATTTGTTCATGTGCTAAAATTTGCACACTGAAAGTGGCCTGTGTGAGGGCCACTTAAACTATAAAAGACAGATGCTTGTAAATTTCTGCAGGATTAGTGCATTCAGCATTTACAAAGAGTATTCCTTTTCTACTGGCTGTTGTGCAGTTAGAAATAGCACAAGATTTCAATGAAGGCACTTGAACATGTCCTTGTGACTGGTTGTGCTGATGAGAGTTCCAGCTGTGTGCAGTGAGGAGGGAATTTCATGCAGCAGAAAGTACAGTCAGCATGAGAAGGGGATAATGTGTCTCTCCTAATGGTGGGCAAACAGCACTTGTTCACGTAAGGCTTATGTCTGACTGAGCATCTAAAAGGTCAAACATATCTCCAAAGTTACTGTCCTCTGAAGCAGTTATACCTGTTGACAGGAGATGAAATCAATTAATTAAGTATACTATGAATAAAGCAGGTGACAAAAAGTCACAGAAAAGCTGAAAAAATCTGTGAAAGCCACAAAATATGAAAATTGCAAGTATAAGTGCAGCCAGTGTTCTTGTTATATGTTTGACTATCTTTAAATTCAACGACATATTTCAAATAATTGTTTTTCCTGCCTAATTTTTCAACCAACCCTGTGCACTGCTACCTAAGAGTTCAAAGATACAAAGAAGAAGTCTGTCACTTGTTTGTAAAGCAATTAGTAGGCCTTCAACATCAGAGGGCTTTGGGGACTGAAGAAAACTCCTGCTTTGTTTAGAAGATTTACTTGGTATCAAGACATTAAAACAATGAACAGCAGCATTAGGTCAAGAACTCTTCCTTTCTTTTTCCTTTTTTTTTTTCTTTTTCCTGGGAAACAGGACAACTTAGGACCCATGTGCCTTATGTAAAGTTCCTGTGTAAACTCTCAAAGATATACTTCCCCATGGCATGATAACAAATGAAATATGAAATATGGTTCTCTGAAAAAATACCCACTTTGAGAAGTTCTTCCTTTTTTCCTTTTGCTTTTTTTTTTTTTTTTTTAAATATATGAATATTCAGAAGGCCTTTAAATATAAATTGCTGGTTTATAGAGTGGGTTTTTTTGAGGGGCTGAGCTTGTCTGAACTGTAATGAAAAAGGAAAGTCAGCAGATGGCAATGTTGTATAGTTGTCTCAACAGGAGGCAGCCACATCAGCAAGGGAGGGAAACCTCATACTCCTTAAGTAGCCATAAGGGAAAATGGGATGGCCCTGCAGGCCTTTGGAGACTTGGCCCTTCAAGCATATTTTGGCTGAATCCTTGTGTGAATCCTCAGGCTTTCTGAGTTTGTAATACCATTGCAACAGCATTCAACATTTAAAACCCCTCATTGAGAGGGAAAACCCACTGTAATCTAAGAGAATTCTAATTAAACTAGTGCATTGCTGTATTCTTTTAAAAACATTTCATAGTACTACATAAGTACAACATGTTCTTTGCCACAGAGGTTTTATTTTTAAAAAGATAAGCCTGTCTGATGCATTTTCTTTTGCTGGCATGTTAACAGATCTGTTTAATGATCTGTTATTGCCTTTTCATGCTCAAACTATGAAAGTCGACTCCTCAAACACATTTCTCCAATGCCAAATAAAAGTCATCTCCTTAGAACCCAATGTGGCTCAGGCATACAGCAAACCAGGTTATACATGAGTTACCTTCATTGGCTCTAATCCCAAGTGACTGGGAATCTCTGGCTCCAGCAAGTTCCAGATTAGGACACTGTGCTTTGCCCTCTAAAAAGTGGAAAGGTATGGATATAATGGGATAGAGGTTTGTTTCTTTTGTTTTGTTGTTTTTTTTGTTTTTGTTTTTTTTTTTTTCCAAACTACTGTGGAGAGCTATTAGGGTACTTTGATCTGATTATGTAAATCAAAGCCACAAAAACCTCTTCCTTCCAACTGTACTGAAGGCACTAGAAGGAAGTAAAAGCCTGTGGTAGATAACTCTGACATATAAAATTCATGGAACAGCTCAGCAAGAGGAACTTGGAAAGACTTCTGTAAAATATATGAACTAACAGATGTCTTGAGAGAAGTGAGTAATAGTTTGAATAAAACAATTTTAGGTTCTGCTGCATACTCAGAAGTCTGAAGCTCTATGTTAGTAGCCAAGAAAGCAGGCATCACTTCAGATATAGTTGAAATGTGAAGTACAAAGCTCATTGCATTCAGAGCTTTGTCTAGCAGCTCAATCTAAAAGCCAGAAATGGTCATGGATGCTGAAAGACAAAATCAAATCATTGGTAGCATGGTACTGGCTGTAGCAAGAAACGATGCTGTGAAAACCTTTCCTTATTTACATGGTAAAACCTGGTTTTACTGTCTGTTCAGTTCCCCTCAAAGTAAAAAGAGAGGCTCTATGTCAGACTCAAAGACTTATGCAACTTGAGATGTAGTGCTAAATTAAAACTCCTGTCACACAGAGACTTTTTACTGTAATTTATGTCAAGGTTAATGGAGTAAAAAGTATGGAGTATTTTAAATGCTGATCAGACATGTTACCAATTAGTATTGCTACAGATTTTTTGCTATGTACTGAAAGGTGTTTCAGTGTTTCTCACCATTTATGTCTTTTTGCAGGAAGCTGAAAGAAATGGTGGAGAAATTTTAAATAAACTGAAAATTACTCAGGAAAATCAAGGGCGAGTATGAAATGTTCAGATATCTGTCAGTGTGGTGGCACAGAAAGTGTTAGAGTGATGGAAATGCCAGTCATAACAGCTTTGTGCCAAACTAAGACAAATTAGTTGCTGATAGCAGATGCATTCAAGTGTTCATTGCAGAACATACACAGTAGCAGCTGGGAGTCATAATCAGATATTATAGATTTGACTTCAATGTGGCTTAGAGTATTAAATAATAAAAATTATGCACTGAGTTTAATTAAAAATTCTGATTCAGTTACTTGAGTTTTTTCTTCACAGAATCAGAATATTCAAAGTTGGAAGGGACCCAGAAGGATCACCAAAGTCCAACTCTTGGCCCTGCACAGGGCAGCCCGAAGAGTGATGCCGTGTGCTCAAGACCATTGCTCAAACACTTCAACTCTGTCAGGCTTGGTGATATGATCATACAGGTACAGAACAGATCCATTATGGTACTTAAAGACTTAGAAGTTTTCTGGAAGCATCCTGCTGATGGTTTTTTATACCCAAAAGGGAGAAGTTCAAGCCCTTGTCTGTTCTGACATTGTTCACTGGTGCCAGTCTTTGTAAATTTTGTGCAGTGCAATTTTCTTCATATTGGTAACTACCTTGAGATTCTTAAACTACTTTGACATAAACATTTTTTTATTTGAAAGGGCTGTAGCATTGGAAGTAACATATTTAAAGAAGTTAAATCATGCATGTTTGATTATTGATGCTGCCTGTCAGAAGTATTGAATATATTTCCTTCTGTGAGCTTTCAGTATTTTGTTTTAATGCAAGACTGTTTATTTGTTTTTAGTCTTCTAAAGCTCTGTATATTCCAAAGCTTTGGATGAGGAGCCATCCAATCTAAAGCATGGTGGAAGAGACTGTCCCTACTGTCAAGATCATGAAATGCACATACTTATACAGGTGTTTGTTTCAGCATATTTAACATAACTTCAGACTGGTGGTTGCAAGTTTGTAGTGCTGCTTAGACGTTTGTTTTTTTTACCTGAAGTACAATTTTACAGAAACTGAGCCAGTATCAGCCAGAGCTAAGGCTTTGTATGAGTTAAAAGGTATCTCTATAAAATATTTGAAATGCCTAGTTTGTTGTCCAAGAGTGTTTTTGTACCTAGTTTATCAGTATAAGAAATCACTGGATCCAGGCAAAGCAGGTAGTGGCAGGCTGCAGTAAATTTAATTCCCTAGCTTGCTGCATGCCTAATTTGTTAGTTTACATCTGCATGAGTGATGCAAATGATTTAATCTATCAATTGGAGGTGGACATAATAAGTTAGCAAAAGGCCTGAAGACACACAGAAAGGCTCACTGACCTGAGTGCATTTTGGGCCAGCCTTTTGGGGTTTCAAACATTAGGCAGACATTATGGAGATGTCTCCTTTTGTTACAACACAACACCAAGAGAAAGGTTTCTCAGATTTATATGGCAGGTGGTGTTTTGTGTCATAGAGACCCCAAACTGTTGCTGCAGGTTCCTGTTGTGTCTGTCTGTGACTTATACACCTCCATGCACAATTATGACATTGTTGGTAAGAATGCAAAATTATTATTACAGACTCCAAAGAAAAAGATCCATTAATATAGAAAAGAATAACTCTATTTTCACCTTACTGCCAATATTTGGTGTCAAAGGGGATGTTATATTTGCTGGCATTAGCAGAAATTTTTGCTTTTAAATTTTATTAGGGAAGTAAGATAAGAATTTTTTTCAAAGAAGTTATGAATCTTAGGAAAAAAAATCCTGAACTCAGATCTTATGAGAGAGAGATTTTTTTCAATTAAATTATTTTTAATATCTTTTTATTTTAAGATAGAAAATCAATAATTATATTAGTCTATGAAATTTTAAAATTAAGGCTAAGTTTCTGTTAATTTTCTGTTTTTGGCACTTGATTGAGAATTGTGTTAGGTTTCATAAGGTGTCTGTACAGTTATGGTACACTTGTGTTGTTGGAGGGTGGCAATTCAAATAGTTCTCAATTCAGGAGCTGCTGCCTGATAATCTAAGACTATTAGCACACAAAAATTTTCTGAACATGCAAAGTAACCACTTTATGGAATGAAGTTATTTTACATCATGTTGTACGATTTCCTGGATGGATGCATCCATTAGGCTTAATGAAGAGGAGGAGAGGAATTGAAGAAGAAAAGCAGTAAAGCAAAGCATGAAATCTAAATGAACAGTCTCCCCACAAACAGCAGGGAGAGCACTTACTAGACAATGATTTCTGTTTCACTTCCTACTTAAATTTGCAAGGATTTCTTAGTGGAGTATTAGTAGATCTAGAAAGTTAAAGATGATCGCGAAATTATGTGCAAAATTAATAACTGTTTTGGTTATTGATAGTTACATTGCCTTCAGGAGCTGAACAGTGTAGCTGAGGTGTTAGAGATTATATAAAGGACCTGTATGAATAGATGAGTTCTTTGCTCTTTTCCTTCAAAAAGTATTGGTGAATCATGTTCTATGAACATGAGCAACAGAAAAGGTACAAACAAGGTTGTAAGGCATGATCACACTAGCATCTGCTTATAAATTGCAGAACAGTGCATGAATCTACTTGTTGGTATTTCTTTGATTTTGAATTGAGAGTTGCATGATCTGCAGGTCAGGTATGGAACTTAATGGATAAGTGTCAATGCCATTTGACAGACAAAACTTGGTCAAAAATAAAACTGTTCTTTCTGAGAGGATAATAGAATATATTTTGTTAAAAATGTGAAATAATTGTTCAGCCAAAAGCCTATTAGAAATAAAGCATAAAAGGTAATCAGTAGTAGATATAGTGAAATACAAGGTTAATTAGTCTCATTTGTATGATGTTAATAATTGAATGTAATCAGCCCTGGGATACTTACAGCACCACTCTCACTAAATGTTTTAAAAAATGTAGCAGAAGGATTTTGCTTCAAGCAGAGCTTATGTATAAACCCTTTAAAGTAGCACACTGTCTTGGGATATTTGCATAATAAGTTGCTTTGTGAGATGAATGTCCAAAATTCTGTTCTCCCCTAGAATGTTAAGAACCACATTTCTAGAGCTGACATTATTCTCTTTCTCCAGGACGGATCAAGAAGCCTGAAACATTAATGGCAGCATGATATTTCTGAATCAAAGTCTGTATTGAGGCTTAATTAACAGAAGGCATCTAATTATCTGAAATCAAAACTCTATCATCCTTTGCCCTTAATGCACATAAGATAACACAGATGACATTTAGAGACAAAACATGAATTCATACTTATTTATTTAATGGCTTTGGTAGGAGCTTTCCTCAGGTGCTAAGAGATTGTCCAGTGAATTGGGGAAATATTTATCCTGTGCCTGTAGCCACACAAACAATTTGCAACAATTTGCAACAATTTACTAAGACAATTTCTACTGCTTCTGCAGCAAGATTATGATTTCTTCAGGCTTAACAGGTCTCTTTGAAAATTGCTTTTATTTTAATTCTCATTTGAGAAATAAAAACTGTTCAAAATACAAAATTTTGAACATTATTTTTTACCTCTGAGTGGATGAAGTCATAATAAGGTTTTATTTCTTTCCTGGTTAGAGGGTTGTTTCCAGAGGTCTAGTGGAAGTAGTAAAATCTGTTTTTGACTTAGCTTTTTATTCTAATTTGGATTGGTCAGCTGTCTCACTATTTTGTTGTTATCAGGTCTTAAGAGCTCTATTTGATCCATGCCTGAGTCATTGTAGGAAAGGAAGGCAGCAGGAAAGCAAGTTATTCTGTGGAAATGATGGTGTCCATACTCTGCACTATAAAACTTTATGGGACAGTGCCACGGATATAAAATATTTTTGCTTTCAGTACATAATACCAGATCTAGAAAAGATCTCTTTTATTTAGAAAGGTCTAGAGGGATACTTTCTACAACTGCTGCAGCAAGGCAGGTAGCTTTATGCCCAGATCCATTCCAACAAATTTGTCTAGCAAGATGTTAGGAAATATGAACTATCCCTGGAGATTAATCTTTCTCTCTTTACAAGCCACTTTGGGTGCCTGAAATATTTGGTGAGTTGGTCTTAGCTCCTTTTTTATGGCTCATAGTGGGAAGACCCCACTATGAAGGGTGCTGCCTGTATTTACAGGGGAATGTTGACTGTCACAGGGCTTAGATCTGTTTCTAGTCAGTGTTTGTGTTGGTTGTATGCTCTACTTCTTTTTAGAAAGATGTAGGAGATAGTAGGGGGAGTTTTGTTACCTGAAAAGGAAAAATGAATTTCTGAGAGTGTAGAAGAAAATAAGTAAAGAAAGATAACTACTCATCACTTCAAGCATACTCCTAATTTCTTGAAGGGTATGCCAATGGAATCCAGGCTTGAAAAACTGCTATTAAACCCCAGAATCACATATTATAATGAAATGTCAAAATCAGAAATGTGTTTTCATTTTTGCATACACTATTGTGCATAGCTATACTGTCTGCATAAAGGGATGTTATAATATTTTTAGAAAATATCTAGTGCTCATAATCTTCTTTGGTTTGTTTTGTGATTTGTTTTTGTTTTGTTAAGTATGTGGGTTTTTTGTTCAAGTATATGCTTTTCATGACCAAGTTTCATGAAAAGGTTGTCACTGTTGTAGGTGTCATTGTAAGACATCAAGTTGAAAAAGTTACATCATGGAGCTGAGTTTTTAGGGTTTTGCCTCGTTTTAGATTCAGATCCATACAATTTTTTTTGCTGCTAAAAGAAAGATATCCTTAGTTGTCTTCCTCTACCTTCTTTTTGGCTTAAGCCACTGTCTGAGATGAAGCCTAAATCCTGCAGTGGTACCTGTGCTGTCTCAGCACTGATGTGTGTCACTTGCATTGGACTCAGACATCTCAGATCATGAATGCAGCCTGTCCTAAAATGTCTTTTTAACATATTTTTTAATTTTTGCTTTAGACCTATGGGCCCTTTATACTGACTTTTGAGGAAGAGTAGAAGAACAGGGATTATTAGGAGAATTAACAATGTCTCCTCTATTCTAGTGAAGGACTTTTTCTTTGGATCTGCCATCTTCTGCCTTCCATGCTACAAGAGAGAATTTAGGCAAGTCATTATGAAAAAGGAAGAGAGAAAGACAGTAGTATCATCTCCATGAGTTGCTGTCCAAGATGGCATTTTTCTGTGAAAATCTGGTATAGAGTGACATTTTTAGAAGGAAGTGAGGGGGATAGGATTTTTATAGGTAACAAGGGCAGTCAGAATTTTAACAGTTATGGCTGAAAACAGGAAAAGACTTGAAAGTGAGCCAGAATCCCTCAGTAATATCTAATAAGTGAAGTAGGAAGAGAACATCCTATAGCAGCTTATGGTGCTGCTCACTGCTGGAGATAGCACTCTGTGGAAAATGCTTTCTGAATTTGGGCCCATGGTGTCAGTTCCCATGTCTGGCTTAGAGATGGAAAATGGAGAGCTATTGCAATTTGTGATGGCCCAGGAATGTGTTCTGTGAAGGAAATTTAAAATATATATATAATTTTTAAATTTTTTAAAGTATTTTGGGTCATTTCAGAAAAGCCAGGGCAGAAGAAAGAAAGTGATTTGAACATTTCAAGGACAATATATGCATTCACTTCACAATATAAAACAGTCACTACCAGAGTCTGATCTATACTTATGTACAAGTACTGATTAGTATTCTGTGAACACAAATGTGTGTTTTGAATGCACTAATTATTACAGCATATTTTTAATAATTCTCTTCTTGTAACCCTCAATTTATCATTATTGCATTTATGAAATAAATGTAGGAGCTCCCAGAAGGTGAATGTAATATTATTTTGTGCTCACCTCTCATCAGAGACTCTGCCAGAAGTTTACAAACATCAATTAGGTTTCACCATGCTGCCATCTGGGAAATAACTCTTCTTACACCCATGTTACAGATGAATAAACAAACAGGAGCTAAATAACTTGGCAAGGATCATGTTGCCCATTGGGAATAGAGATTTCACACTGTCTCCCAGTCCCTCACTCAGGTCTAACCAGTAAGCATGCTGCCACACTGTTTATTTATGTTTTGGACTGTTTCAAAGAACTAAGTTGCTGGTTTTTTTTTCTTCTGAATCATCCCAAACTTTGCCAGCATTTTATTTTAATAAATAATACTCAGTCCAATATTTATTATTAAATATAATGTTTATCCTCACTTTTGGTTGGTTCTAAGATTTGTGTATGCTGTTAACACAGGATGATAGCAGACAAAGCACAAATAATTTTTGTGATTCCCTTTAAAAAGATTTTCCACTGACAACGATGGCTTTTGGTTCAGTTTCTCATATTCATATTAAAATTGATCTTTTCAATTCCTCAGTTAGTTTTTTTTTTCCTTGTACACAATCCTTTCCTTTTTCTAATTTTTTTTTGAAATATTTCTAGTGTTTGGTTGATAAGGCATGCACAAGGGATGAGGAGAGGATTTTTTCTGTTGTGTATTTTTCCTGTATCGTTGGTAATCCCTTTGAACCCAATAGAGATGTGTCTAATTGTGGGTGGAAATACAAAGCTTCTAATTATTAAAATTGTTCTCTTCCCATTCCATCTCTAAGTAATTCAAATTTTTTGGGTAGGGGTGGGATTTAAAGGTTGTCTCAGTTCTCCTTATGTGTGATATTAGTTCTAAAGGCACAAGGATCACTACTGCAGTATTTGCACTACAACATTTTAGGATGTACTTCCTTGTGTAAAATGGGTCACTGCTGTTAGACTGCTGTTCTTACTTTTCCTGGAGAAAACGTGGTGCCAAAGAAAACTTTGTATGTTACTGTAGTGATAGCTTCCAAATTTTAGGGGCATTCTTATAGAAGGAAGCCATCCTTTCTTACCTATGAGATTTAGGAATGTCAACTGGTTCTTTCTGATTTTGGCATTTAGAAGGATGATCATTTAAGCAGATGGGTAGATACACTAAGATAATTCTCTTTGTAATAAACATATTATTATTTAAAAATCTTTCATATTATATCTCAAGTGTTAGCTTAGGCAGCAGTCAGGGAAGGGCTGGAATTATCCTGAAGTACATAGTTACTGTTATGTCTGTTCCCAAGTGAAATCCAATCATATGGTGCATACATTAATCCCAACAGGATGACTCTAGAGTATGATTAATCAGGTTACCTGTGTCTAAAGAACACAGCTTAATAGCATAAAGAAGATCTGCATAAGGCATTGATTCTGCCCAGGTTTTTCCTTCACAAGGGGCACCACAGCACTCACAGCTGACTGCTTGCCATTTGGACAAGTGGTAATCATTTTAATCATTCCCAGGGATTACCAAGGTTTCCCAAGCAGATGTGAGCAGCCAGAGGGTGGGAAATCATAGGACATTTTGAAGAGAGAAGAGATGGGAAGAAGATTTGCATGAGAAAATCTGAAGTGTTGAGGAGAAGCAGAAAGTAGAGAATCCCAAATCAAATACTCTTCTGTTTAAAAGTTTAATGTCCTCTGATTGTGCCATGCAACTAGATGCTGGGACCTGAGCTATGAATGTTTAACAGCAGGTTCCATGTGAACCTTTGGAGATGAGAGAAGCAGGAAGCTTTCTTTGCATATTAAATTTGTTTATGTGTTTATTTAGTAAAATATTTAGCTTTCATCTATTTAACTTCTGTCAGTATTTTTTTATTTTAAATTTACCTTAATGTTGTTTGAGGTCGATTTTGGGGTGATGGCAAATATCAAGATCACTTAGTTCTTTTGGTGAGGGGATTTCAAACTTGACTGTATTAATTTTTATTCATTTATATATTTTATTGTCCAGTAAATTTATTGGGTTTCATTACTAAAAAGAATCTCAGCATCTTCCCAGCTGCATAGGCCAGTTTGCAAGATGATGATAGAGATCTGTGTGAATGGTGTAAATTAAGAACAGAATAGTCTGATCCTCAAAGAAGTAGTTGGGATCCAACATTTAATTTACAAACAATTTTGCAAGATTGAGGAAGCAACACTTTTTCACTTTTTTAAAAAAAACCCTCATCACCAAAAGAAACCCCAAACCAACAAATCCAAAACCAACAAAACAACCTAAAAAGGCTTTTATTATTATACTTTGAAAGCATAAAAATATTCCTGACATCAGCTACAGAGGATAAGCTAAATAAGGGCCTTATGATTAAGGTAAGAATGGAAGAATAAATAATCTGAAGTATATTAAATTAAGTATTAAAAGACAAAAGACATTGCTCTGATGCATTCAAGAAATCAGAAATCTGTCCCAGACCTGGAAGGAGATTAGCAGAAGAGACTTTCTACCCCTGAACATGCAAGTTTTTGGTAGAAGTTTCCCCAGGACCCTTACAATAGAACATTTCCCTCCTTGAGTCCCAGGAGAGCAGGCTTTCTAACTGGGTTTTCAGATACTATATTACAACTTTTACAAACACAGATAATTCTCTTTGGTGGTAGAATTGTTATTTTCTTCTCATGTGTATTTTTCTCCTGCACTCTGACAATCAACTAAAGATGCCACGTAAATATTCTTTTATTCCAGCTCTATTAATAAAATGAGAAATTATATTGAAAAAGAATGTTCTTTAAAGCCAGAATTATTCTCATAGTGATTAAGATGACACAGGTTTAGACAGTTATTTTCTTCTTTACCCTGTTCTATTCTGATATGTCAAACTACCCTTAATCCAGCAAGCTGAAACTTGCAGAGTTTTTTAATATAAATGATGAGTTGGTTTCTTGCATCACAGAAACACAGAGCTGGAAGAGTGCTCTTGAAAATTAACCAAGTCTTAACACCAGTTTAGCCTGTTCTTAAAATTTTTAAAATGTAGAGAGTAGATTCTCACCCTCTGTAGCTTGCCTCATCTTGTGCTTCATTTTCCTGACTGTTAGCTAAAAGAGTTTTCTCTTTTAGAAAGTCTTCATAGAAGCACATCTGGCTGACTTCTTGCAGTCTTTGAAAGGGGAATTACCCTTTAATGACATTTCAGCCATACAGTTTGATGAAAGGAAGAAGACTCTGTCCTTCACTAAGTGAAACATCTTTTAAACAAAGAAAAGAACCAAGGCTTCTGAATACTCATGTGAACACTTTGTTTTAAATAAAAGCAGAGCTTGTTCAGTGGCTGAACTCTCACCACTGTGCAAGCAGTACCAAGATTTCATTCACAAGTTTTGTTATCATGGGCCAAATAACACAGAGGTAAGTCTTTATTGCTAGGTTGTGCATTATAACAGGTAAACATAGAGAAATGTGAGAGAACTGCTTCTGAAGGGATGAACCTCATGGAGAGAGCTTTGGCATGAGGAAGGCTTTGTCAGCAGAAATAATTTGAAACTGGAGGAAGTCTCCTTCAATGGCTCATTCTGTAGGATTATCAGCTTTTACTGTTTGGAACTATGTGCTATCAACTTGTAACTATGCAGGAAAGGGTTTTCTTTTTGCTTTAATTTTAGATGGCATTTGCCCTTTGACATGTCTGTACAGTGCTATGGATGGTTTTCCAGTTCTGCAGTTCACATGGTTTGCTTGGTTCATATCTCAGGTAACGTTCAGGATTGCCAATTACCATCAGTAGGAAAAAAACAAAGGCTCACTATTCTCTACTACCTTAAAGCAAATGATCTCAAGCTACATAGATTTTAAGGTGTTTATTTGTCCTGTGCTAGGCACCTACTTTATTGTAGACTCCAGCAGTACATTTTTTCAAATGAGCAAGTAATTCTGCCTTTTTAACTGCCAGGAATGGTTCACTTACCTCAATTCACTATAAAACCTGGACAGAACGTACAATCATAGTGTGACATGCATTTCTTCTATGTTGTTTGTTTAGTTTAATTAAGCCATTATCCCAAGCAATTAAATTATTTAACCTAGAACTGTTGCTATATTTAATCTCTTTTACTTTTTTCCAATAAATGAAGTGGAAGTAAACGGGTAGTAGTAGCAGTAATATATTTTAGTTAACATTTATTTCTTTTAGTAATAAAAAAAGAACCCAAACATGATGAAATAAGTTACCTAAGTGAATTCAGAACAGAACATTTAAAAATGCCTGTTTATGCTTTGAGAAAACTTGTTACTAGGTTACCGTAAACTGTTTGATGTGAACAAAGTGATGCAATTGTCAATGCCTGCATTGTGTCATCTAATTAGGAGCAGATTTTGATATCTAAAATCTCCATCATCCTTATCTCTCTGCTTATTTTCATAAAGCACTGTATTTTGGGCCAGTGTCGTCACTAGGAAATGCTAGGCAGCCCTGTAAATTACTTCTATGTGTTCTTTAGGAATTTGCAGGACAGAGCTAATTCAGGATATCCTGACATCAAGATAACAGCTGAGAGCAGTGTGGACAGATCAGAACCTACAGGTGGGTACACACAAGATTGGTGTGGTGCCCGAGGGCTGGGTGGGGGAGCAGCTGGTGGTATTTGTGAAAGGTTGACTATATTAAAATAGGTAACACAGCTTTTGTGAAGCTATGGGCAAAAATCACAGTGTAATAGACCTTTTTGGTCTGTGAACTGTCCCCTCCCAGCTTGTTCTCTCACTATTTGAGGTTTAAACATCTACAGCCCCTCCTGGTACCAAAGCAAGCAAGCCTTCCTCCATTCAGACCTTCTTGCTCTGCTCCTCCTCCCTGTTTCAGGGATCACCCAGGTGTTCTGCTACACTGCCTGCTCCTCCTGGCTCCCAGAGCCCTTTGCCTGGTTCTCTCACACAAGTTCCCTTCAGAGAAGGTGCAGCTGTGTGAGACAAAAGGGCACCAGCACACGGGGAATTTGGCAATGCAGAGGAAGAGTTGCATGGCTACTATCAGTGTTTTTCTAGTGTTACTTAAGATTATAGTAATGTGGCAGACCTGGTTACCAGACAGGACCAAGCTGGGGAAGAACTTTGTTCAGCAGGTGTGCTAATGCAGCAAAAAGGAAATGAGGAAAATGTGCAGTTGCCAAGAGCAAGGTGCACTACTGAGAACATCCATAGCTTGCTGATGCAATGTAAGTTCAAAGTAGAAAGATGGTTTTTGGAAGAGGTAGGTTTTTATACAGAATAGGTACACTTGCATGAAAGTATTCATACATAAGCCTCTGTTTCTTATTTTTCTTATATGAAGATAGAAGTGGAGAAAAATATAATGTTTAAGTGAGGATCCAAAAATGTTATAAAATCTACTTGCTTCTCCCATGTAACAAGTGATGGGAGGAGAGGAAATTGTACAAGGTTTAAATTAGATATTAGAAAAATTTCTTTACCAAAAGGGTTACTAAACATAGGGATGGGCTGCCCAAAAAGTGGTTGAATCAGCATCCCTAGAGATACTCAAAAGACATATAAATGTGGTGTTTAGGGACATAATTTAGTGCTGGACATGACATTTTTCAACTAGGGGCTGGACTCAATGACCTTAAAGGTCTTTTCCAACTTGAGTGATTCTGTGACTACTCAGGTGTCTAAGAATCACTAAGATTTTAATTGAAGATGCTACAAAGGTAAAGGGGATTGAAAGAAATATCTTAGGAAGGGAAAATGTGGAAGGGACAAGGCATGGTGTGCTTCAGTCTGCATTACAGGATGGAGGGAGGCAGAAAATAGGGTAAGCAGAACAATAAACTAGGAAACTTTATGTTACAGGGTTGTCAGGATCTGCTTGAAAAAGCAGACAAATCTGTTTTTTCTCTTTGGGGTTTTTATTTAGTACTGTGGATCTTTTCAAGATGGCATGGGGAGGTGGGGCTGTGTATTTTATAGTTATCTGTGTTGTACCCAGTGTGCTGGGCGGGGGTTCAAACCCACTTGGGCTGAACTGTAGCTCTGTACTGCAGTTCTGCAAGGGTATGGGTTTCAAGAAGAGATCTTTCCAGTGTATCCTCTTGTTATTTTGTTTTAAAAGACAGCAACTTCCATCTTCTGTTCCTGGCTATGGGGCAGGGGTGTGCCTGTGAAGGGAAATCTTTACTGCCCATGGTGTATTGCTCATGGCTTGTCTGATCTATCTGATAAAAAAGCATCCTTTTTTAGGATTTCTGCCTGTGCCTGCCGTGTCTGATCTATCTTACTGGGTTCCTTGGTGTTTCCTTGTCTGCCATGAGCTGTCTGAACCTTCTGACTTCCAGCAGCAGCAGTTCCCTCTGGGCAAGTGAGTGATGCCCTGTGAGATGCCAAACACTCCAGAACCTCCCAAAGCAGCTTCACAGTCCTACTCTGAGCTGGTTACAGTGGAGCAGGTCATACATTTTTAAGAAGTGTTCCAAGATAAAATTATGAATAATGTTGGGTAGAATTGGACCTTTAGGAAGAATAATTTCTTTAAAAAAAACATTCTAGTAGGGTCTGGTAGCTGTCTAGGACTTGTAAATATGTGAATTGAGTCTCTCATTTGCAGAAATGCTCAGAAGATCTCTCCCATGAGAAAGGTGGCTGCTGATGAATTCTTTCTTGCCTCTGTGTGTGAGAAATTGTGGAATTCCTGGCTGCTTCTGTGAAAAGTGAACAGCTATTTTGGCTGGGTCAAAAAGTTGAATATGTCATGTTTGCCTAACATTTTGAAATTAAATCTTAATTTGAGGAGATAGAACAATACCTTTCTGTGTATACTACTGCTAGCACTGCAACTGGATTGAGAACTGCAGGTGTTGTTTTATTCATGCTTTTTGTAAGTTTTAAGCTAAGACTGGATTTCTGTAGCATGCAAATGTGCACAAGGATAATTCTGCCATCTGTATCTATGCCTGCATATTATAAAACAAAGTACATCAGTATAAAACCAAGCTATTTAGTGGACTGCATTCATTCCTGTCACAACTTTACATATCTTCTCAGTCAGTTTTGTTATTATTGCTTGGTTGAGGAGAGGAAACACAGGGATTCTGACCACTAGGATGCTTTATTTTTTAATTCCAGATCCCTTCTTAGATGAAGGCAGTAAAGACATCTATCTGAACACTTTTTTTCTCCTGCAAGTTAATGCTCTGGATTATAGGGTATTCTGGCTCTGTTGCTTTCATGGTTTTTTTTTTTTTTTTTATGTTGGTTTGTTTGGTTGGGAGATTTGTTGTGGTTTTTTGTTGTTGTTTGTTTGAGGGTTTTGAGGTGTGGTTTTTTTGTTTTGTTTTGCAAGTTCCACTTTGGGTATAAAATACTGGACAGTTTTTGCATGTGAAGACCAGAATCCAAGTGTCCCAAATCTCAGGTGAATATCCCAGTGATCAGTTATTTACTTCTCTCTCCATCCCTTGGCAAACACTCCAGTATCTCAGCAAGGAGGACCAGCATGCACAGAGGTCCTCCTGTGCATGATGCAGCTCTGTCCAGGCAGAGGAGGGAACTTACATCTGGCCTCTACATTTCTCAGCCAGTAATGATCTTTTCCTCATGTTCAGGTGGTTTTCTTCTGATCTGTTCGTTTGGAGGCTTTAACATTGCTGTCTTATACTCTTTCACCTTTAAACAAAAAAGCCCCAGACTGAAGAACATGTAAGTGGCAAACATTGTCATTGCTGCTGTAACTGCTTTTACTGAGTTAGCAAGGACATGACTCTTTTTGTGCTCTAAGAAAAAGGATTTTCTGTGAGAATTATATTCAGATTTTTAGCTGTGAATATTTGATATTATGCATGCAAATTAGGTTGATTAGCACTTCCAGGAGTTTCTCTATATTTGTCTGAAGTGTATACATGCACAGAGGTGAATGGCTATTATGCAATATATTATCATTGTTAAATATATATAATAATTAATTTCTCAGTGTGTGTGTGCTGTGATTCACCATAATTTTGTGTGAACTTGAAAGGCTTCTTCTGCATTTGGAAATACATCCCCACTGTTATCTTAACAAATGTTGCTCTCTGCTGCAAAGCCAAAGTACATTTGAATGTAAGGGCACTTAGAGCATATTTATATCATCCTGGAGCAACCACAGGGAGAACCTGTGAGGCTGTGAAGCCTAAGCAGCCAGTCACCATCCATAATTGTGGACTTTTGTTATTAACCCCTGTGACCAGAGTACTGCTGGACATGGAATAAAACACATAAAGTATTTATTGAGAAATAATAAAACTGCATCCTCCAAAAAGAATTTTTACCTGTAGTCTCAAAGACTGACTTTGTGAAACAAAGGAAGTGAAAGAGCAGCCTGCTGGAAACTACTGGCCACAGGGGATTAAAAAAAGACAATAAATCTTCTGCTGAAAAATATTATCAGACAAATGGATTTAGCATGTATAAAAAAGTTTAGAGCAAATTAATTGCTCTTTTGAACTTCTAACTTCCCCCAGAACTGAAGCCTGCAACTAGGATGATTTTTTTTTTTTTGTTCTGTTAACATTTATGTGTTCCAAGTAATT
Source organism: Oenanthe melanoleuca (assembly GCF_029582105.1). Classification (NCBI taxonomy): domain Eukaryota; kingdom Metazoa; phylum Chordata; class Aves; order Passeriformes; family Muscicapidae; genus Oenanthe; species Oenanthe melanoleuca. The sequence continues at coordinate 71,949,192 of NC_079336.1, forward strand.
TTTTATTGCTGAACAAATCCTGTTGTTACATTTAGTGTCAGGCAAAGTATTTTTAGTGGTATATGAAGCTAGGCAAAATTCTGTTTCTGCCACCTTTGAAAATAGGCCTCCAGTGTATTTATTGCAGCAAACATCTCTGCTACTTGATACTAAATTGTACAATGAGGCCAGGGAGTGATGGGGAAAAGACAAGTGATAATGCAATAATTCTGAGAGATAATACAGGTTCAGATATTTTGATTGATACAATTATCTGACTTGAGAGTAATCTTCACCCATCTGAAGAGTAGCACTATGCACTCAAAACCAGTGTTGATGTTTTATGTAGGACTTCAGTGGTGTCCAAGCCTTATGCCTATAGACTGCACCAGGCTAATCTTGTTTCTTCTTTTCTTCCATGAGATCTTAAAACCAGATAAATGATTTCCTTTTACTACTGCCCCCAGCCCACCAATGTTGTTACAAAACCCAGGGATGGTCTCTAAGAGAGACAAATTTTATTTTCTGTGTGTTAGACCTAAGTAAATAATTTTTCTTGGAAAAATGATTTTGACTCACTTACATGTTGGTCTGTGAAAAGTGTCTACTCTCAGGAGATAACTTCAGACTTTCTCCTCAAAATTCATGCTTTCAGCTGGTTGTTTAGTAAACAAACAATATATCTGTTTCCTATCCACTTTTTCTTCAGCACGAACATTCCCAACAGGAGTGGGACCCCTCAGCTGATGAGGGTTGAATACTTGTTAAAGGTGGAAATGACAGGGTGTACTGGGAACTGAGTCTGGCCAAGGAGCACAGTTGTCTGCTGAGGATACCCTTAAGGCACTTACTTAAAACTCCCAGCAGGCAACATCTGCATAAAAACAGTTTGGTTTGGGGGCAGACTACATATTTCAGATTCCTGATGAATTTTATACTCTCTGCTCCCCCTCATCACCCCCCAGTAAAGGAGTATTCTCTTGTATATATGAAAATGGACAGCGTGGATTCCATTCAAAAAGCTTGGGAATTTTCATGTGATACTCTCACCATGTCTAGCATAAAGAGAAATGTCAGAACTGTAGTGGCAATCACTTGTGTATGCATGCAGGCTTCAGCACCTTAAGGGCAAATAGCTTCTGCCTTTTCGTGTCCTTGAAATTAGCATGTAGTAGAGTTGGCCCAGCTTGAGTGGCCATACTGTGTTTTGTTTATTTGGTTCCTTGTTTAAAGTATTACAGGGGCAAGAATGTATAAAAGAAATGAAGCTCCACAGGCAGTGAGAGAAATTGCTAAATGGTATTTGGACTATTATGTTCCAGACTGCTGGGGGAAGATGCCATTCAACAGCCATGCTCATTTTTCCTGTTCTCTCCTGCTATCCCTGCCCTAGCAGCTCTTATTACTGACCTGGGACTGAGCACAATTAATTTTTTTTTTTCAGTTCTTTCCTTCATCTTTAAACTTGATGAGAATTTTTTTAATATCAAAAGTGCGAGTAAGAGAAATTGACGTTCTAAAGCCTGGAGTGGATGATTAGATTTGCTGAAAATTAAAGGAAAGACTAATCCAAGTAGCAGTAATGTTTTCAAACACTTAATGTCACAGGTGGTATAGTCTTCTATTAGAGTCCTAAAGAGCAGTTTTCATACTTGTTGTAATAAATCCCAGTTATATGATGACAAGGGAGGAAGAGAGACAAGTGAGGTCACTTGAGGAGGAGAACACAGAATTCTCAGAGGAAATGTACTGTGGTTGGCACTGACCTCCCTTGGAAAGGGAAAAGATACAGGAAGTTTATCTGCTTCTTACTACTGTGTGTATATTCTTCACCAGAAATGCATATAGTTGAAAGCATTTTTAAATATCAAAAAAAAACAAAAATAAAAACAATGGCTGGAGACCCTGACAGGGAACATGAAAACAAACTGCAAGTGGTTTTGTAAGGGCCAGAGAAGATGAATTAAAGGGATGGACTGTGATGTTTGCCATATGAAATCCGAGAAAAGATTTAATACTAGGGATTTGCATGCCCATGCTAGGAATAGTCAGGGTATTTGAAAAATATGCTGTACCCAGTGTAAAATAATATTGAACCTGTTTGAGGATATGGATTAGGTCTGGCCTTCTCTGTGAAGTCCTTCAAGTTTCATGTTTCTACCCTCAGAAGTTTGGCTGGTTGGTGGTATTTCAGTAATTTTATATTTGGAGTATAATCATATTCTAAAACTTTATTTAAAGCTAAAATTCCAGAGGTGTTATTCAGATGTAAAAATACTAGCTTGAATAATCAAGGAGGCTACTCCATTGAAAATATTTCCTTTTCATGTTTTCACTTCTTTGTAATGAAATAATCAAATTGTTCTGTCAAAATATTTCACAACAATGGAAGCAGATGTTGACTGAAAAGAAGAAAATGTTTCAACCCTTATAAACTTGTGAGAAAAATATTTGAGCTTTTGTTTTAAATCATCTTGAATCACTGATAGCTATTGTAAAGTCTGTAGTGTATTACTCCTCTCATGTCATGAAGTATATGACAATAGTGAAAAATCTTGCTTATTTTACTTTGAGTTGTGGTGAAACATCTTCATTTCTACAAAACAAGATTTCTGAGTTTGTTACATCAACTATCCACATGGAGAAGGTGTCTACATACCATGTTGCAGTGTTGTCAACAGGTTATGAAGACCAATTTCCCAAAGACAAAACTCAGTATTAAATTGTGTATTTGAGCAACTGTTTTATGGAATTTGTAATTAATTGTATCAATGCTCTGTATGTATTCATATTGACTTGAGGTGTGAAACATTTATTTCACCTTCAACAAGTCTGAAATCTTGCTCTTGCACTGGAACACCCACATCTATGATTTCATTTGTCTTCTCTTTTATGCTTCTGACTTGACAGTAGCTAACTTGTGATCTCTTTCACAAAAAAAGGAGTACTTCAGCCCATCAGAGCTGAACTCTGCATTTCTTAAGGTAACGGTTTAATTTTTAAATACTGAGTTTACTCTTTTGTAAGTAGAGTCGGAGTTTTATTCACTAGTGAGTACTCATGAAGAATAAATGTGAAAACCTCAGCCCAACCCCTACAGATTTACTTCAGATTTTTTCTATTCTTTCTTTTGTGGGCTTAACTAAAGAATTTAAAAAAGCTCTCTGGTGAATAAGCATATCAGATTCTGCTTTATGCTGGGAAATTCTACTGTAAATGCTTTTGAATCATTATTTTATCTCCCCCCTCTCCCTCCCCAGTTTGACTGTTTCTCTCATTTTTTCCTCTTTCACAGCATAGTGTCCCCCTATGTTTTTGTGTTTTGCTTGCTGACTGCTTGCTTCTGCATCTAGAGAATATGGGTACTGGGTAGAAATCTGAACACTTCTTTGATTGGTTTGGATTTTGGTTTGATTTAGGTTTTATTGTTTTCTGGGGGGTTATTTGTTTGTTTTGTTTAACTGTATTTGTATTTTCAATTCTCCTCCTGTCTGTGTAACCTTCTGTGGTGGTAGGTGAATTTTGTCCTGGAGTCACAGAATCCAGGGAGTGATCTTCAAGATTTCCTGATACTTTTGTGTGGATATGGTCAGCCCAGGTTCTGTCAGTGAGAAGCCTGGGCAGGAGGATAGCAAAGCTATCATTTGCTAACACCACACTGCCAGGTGGGAAATAGCAGGGTGGCAAGAAAACCATTTTTGGCACAGAAAGAGAAGAAATAATTGCTATAAAGAGTTATCATTAATGGTGTTATTCAGGGAAGCAAAGGCAGCAGGACATTTTACTCAGTAAGAACAGACACTGCTTTTGGTGGAACAAGTTGCATGCATTTAGATAATAAGGTATAATAATTTTGGTTTTGGATGGGAGTTAAAGTTTCTGCCTAGAAATTTCACACTTACTAAAAAAATTGTTTAACAAGGTCTATATGCTTCAACCAGCATTCATTAATGTTTTTAAACTCCATACCTATTATGATATATTCCCTGAAGAACAGCATTGAACTGTATGTTCATTGAGTACTGTCTATTTAAAATTTTCATTAACAGAGGAAATCCCAGTCTGCTTCTGTAGAATAATGTGATTTTTTTGGTAAAGTACATTACCCCACAGTCCATATTTTCTGCCTATTTACTAAACTTCAAGGCAATGAATAGCTGTTGATTGCATTATTCAGCTATCAGCTTGTTTTATTCCCTCAGAGGGTGTGGGAGGAATGCTCCAGAAAAGCCTATTGGAAAGCAGCAGTGCTCCTGCTGCATTTATTCAAGCTTGGGCTGGCTCTTACTGGACTCCTGTGAAATGGTGGTGCTGTGATTCTTTGAAAAGCAAGGAAAAAGAGGAATCAGCTTTTAGCCTGTGATAAGAAAGCTGCTGCAAAATTGCATTTTGTTTCTCTTTCTCTTTTCTACTAAAATCTGTACTCCTGTGTTTAAAGTTATTTAATTTGAGTCTTTTTCCCAAAGGAAAAAACCTTTATATTTTCCCCTTAATTCTCTCTCTTTTCCATATCAAACTATTTCCGAGAACCCAATGTTTTCCCCTGCCATTTAGGATACAACTATGTACTCCTCCTGCCATCATCATTTGTATTTCACATCATTTATCATCTCTTTGCTCTTCTCTCTGTGACATTAAACAGAAGCCATAATTTTACTCTTAGGACCTGACTGACTTTTCTCCATGCACCCAGAGCTCAGCTCCCATCTCCAGTAACCACCTGGAAACCAGCAGTGCCAGACACTTACATCCTAATTTTTTTAAAGTTCTTGGGCGAGTAATTTGTGTTTTCTCCTGTTATTACAGGGTCTTGTGGGCAGTTCCAGTACTCTCCTCCACTACTTTGAAGAGACCTCACTGCTCTCTTCCAAATGCCTTATTGTAATTTTAAACTTTCATAATACTTAGCAGAGACTCGACAGGAGCTGTGCCATGTGTTGGAACACCACCAGGCTGGCTGGCATCAGCTGTGGTTGTGAATGGTCATTTCTCCTTGAGACCCTTGTGCCTGTTTTCTTGCATTCAAACCCTAAAACTTGGAGGCTGTTGCTCTGAATTTCTGCCTGGTTTATGGGCTTTTCTGTGCATCCAGCAGGCTTGCCTTGTCAAGGCAAGATTAGAAATTTGTGCCACCGTTACTGGGGAAAGTCTTTGTTGTAATGTATCCAGCAATTAAGTTTTGTTTGATTTTTTTTTTTTTTTTTTTTTTCAGTATGTAGGAACCAGAAAAGGCAGTGATGCGCCAGTGATAGCATAAAATTCATTTTATGAGCACATAGGTGATAGGAATAGGTGCATGCCAAGCTTCAATAATCATGGAAGGCATTTGTTTGCTGCATGATGTAAGCTGCAGTGTCACCCAGTTGTGCCCTACAGGCATTTCCTTCCATAACCCCTCTCAAAACTGGCAGCACTTTTTGGGTTCTCTTTCTGGCATTGTCTGAACTTTTTCTGTTTTCATAATACATTTATTTATTTTATATGGCATATATTGATCAAATAAACAGGATACAGGTTTGTAAGCTGAAATCTATAGTTAAAAGTTTTATTGTTATTAAATGTCTCAGTTTTGGCTGGTATGTACAGACAACCAAATAATAAAAATTGCAGTAATTTTGTAAGTTAGTTTCTAATACTTAACTAGCTCTTCCTTGCACCCAGTTTGTTAGTGCAAGAAAATACTTGAGCTATATATATTCAAAAAGGAACTAGAGAATAGAAATTAAAATCCTCTCTTTGCCCTAGATTTCAGAAGGACCTAAAACAATTGATATGTACTATTTTGAAATAAGTTATTATAAAAAAATCCCTGATAAAAATTGTTTATTTCAGTCCTATTCTTCCCAAAAAGGTTAGGCTTTTCAAAAGATTTTTATGCTTTTGCCATCTAAATGTTAGTCAAACTTTTTAATAATTAAACACGGATGGCTAGAAAAAATATATTAATTATACATCTCCTGGGCTACAGAAAGAAGCTGTTTTAACAGGCTACAAATGATTTAGTATGCATAAAATTTAACATTTAATACCACCACAAGAACATTTATTTTAAATGTTTCCATGTTCCAGTCCTGTCTAATTAATATTTAAATGTTAGTGCACTGATTATGCTCTTTTTTCTCTTCCTCAGTGCATCAGAATTTTTTCATTTAACAGCCACTGGTTGAAGTTTCAACCAACCACACAACAGAATAAGCCTGGCTACTCTAGGCTACAGACTTGGGGCCCCCAAGGTACCTCAGAAGAAAGGTTCTTGAAAAATAGTCTTTAGGAATGCTTTCTTTACAATATAAGCTATTGTACATCACCAACAAATTATACAGCAGAGGGTTTGGAAGGTATTATTTGATTTAAAAAATGTTGTATCCATCAGATTTGCATTTCCATGCATAACTGCAGAAGCAGTGAAAATTGTTTTGGCTTGACTGGCATTTAAAACTGTGCACTGGAGCAAGTGTTCTAATGCCCTCTTGAATTTTAGTTCCTAAAAGATATGATGCACTTGACAGCCTATTAGACTCTTCAGGAGCAAAGCCAAAGGGGAAACCTTTAAGCTGAGCAATTATTTTCTGTTAAAGTGCAGAAATATTGGTTGTAAGATAAGCAATGCAAGGAGGAAATATAACTTGATCTAGAATGCCTAATATACTCTCACAGTCTCTTCTATGAGTCTTGTCCTTACCAAAATAAGGTAAGGATGTTGTTTTTAAATTTATTTTTTTTTGAAACAGCCATGCAAATCAGAATATTTTCAGAGGAGGAAAACCACTACCATACTGATTAAGAGGGTAAGTAATTAATTTTTTTATTTAAGATGCAAAGTGCCATTGCTAAGGAGTGTCTGGACAGGCTGGCTGCTTTGTAGATCCAACTGTAGCTCAGAGTTGCCAGCCTCTGAGTCACTTTTGGATATGCTTGGGATTAGTGACTATGCAGTTTGAATTAGGCAAGGCTGTGCCCTTGAGGCAACAGATAGCAATTCTGAGCTTGATTTCACTTTTTTTTTTTTCCTGCTAGTTTCTAAGACATCTGTGACAAGAAATGCTGTGCTTCTTTATGCACTTGTGGGAAAAGAAAGAATTATAAGGAGACAGCACTTCTGATTGAAATCTCTGCTCTTTCATTTCATCTCTAAATCCAATATTATTTTAATGCTTTTTAGTGCCCTGCAAGAAAAGCAAACTTGAGCTATTGATAAGGCTTTATCTACAGGTAAGCATTTCCTTTCATCATGAGAAAAACCAGATTTTGGGGACCTGTAAGAAATTAGTTCCTATTCCTCTCCGTAGATTTGATGAGTTTGTCATTTAGAAAGTGGTGGTGAAGAGGGAGTTGAGGAAGAGAGGATGAAGAGACAGCATCTACCCATCTGCAAATATGAAATGTATTTAGATTTAATAAAGGCAGAGAGCAAAGGGATGGGACTTGAGCAAGTGGAAAGCCTTGATGGCTTTGACAAGCCTTTTCTTTATTCTCTTGAACTAATTAAGTCACTTGACAGGTTAGCATCAGGGTACAGTCAAATTCTGACAGGCTAATTTGAGCTTGTGTTTCCAATGAAACATACATACAGCACTCACTATATTTAGTGACAATCAGTGTCATTTTCTGCTTAAATGCAGACAGCTCAACATATTTATTCAGTTGCCTATCTGGAAAGGAAGCAAGCAACCCAATGATGAAGGTGAAGCCAAAGGGTTGGGCCAGGGGGGTCTATTTGCACTCTTCATAATGCTTGGGATCCAGAAGGAGATGGGAGGTTGACCATCAAGCTGGTCTGAGTGAGACTGGTAGAGGGGATGAAAGGATGGGAACTGCCAAAACCTGCCATGTGATGTGGCAAACAGAGGAATATTTCTTTGCTGTAGTTGAGCTAGAGAGTCAAAAGACTGGTGACAAAACTATCCCTGCTTAGCAGTGACTGCTTCCCTAATACTGAGTAAGCACAAAACCACTCAGAATTGCATGATCTTAGCTACCTTTTGGAAAGGTATTGAGGAAATGGGCCAGCTGGACTGTGCTGAAAGACAGCAGCCCTCAGCCATCAGCTGTCCTTCAAAACTGAGGAATTAGACTGTGTGCACCCTGACACAAATATCCACTAGTATCTACAATTCTACAATCAGAACTCTAAGTGATGAAGAACTTTACAAAACTCCTTAATATTCTCTTTGTGCAAATAGTTTGCACTTGCTTAATATCATCTTCTTATGCATGCTTTGGCAAATTTGATTTGAGCCCTAAAATTACTAGATAAATGTCTTATGAGGGCATAGGGAAGTAGGAATATGATTTTTCAGCATTAGCTGATGTTTGTTGAAGTTCCCATAACTCAGGGTCAGGACCTGTTTTGTTACATCATCTTTGGCTAGTGTTAAAAATCTTAACAGTGTTGTTCTATAAATCTAGTGAAATGAAGATTCTACGACATTCTTCTCTCTCCTTCCCAACTTTTATATTCTCTGTTGGTAGAAACAATATTTTTCTGCTAATTTATGTAACATGGAAGCCTTTGCCTTTAACTTCTGGCCTATTTTCAATCTTTGACAATTAACAAAATTCAGTTGTCACTTTGGGGGCAGAGGAAGAGAAACTAGCAATGAAAACTTACAGCTCAATTTCCAGAATTTGGCTTTGGCCGTAGGTACTAAGAGTAGTTCAGACTTATATATTAGATTTTTATTTGTTTTCCAAATGCCAGTCTCCTCAAGAATGATTGTTTTATAGAAGCTGAGCAAAATGTATCTGGTATCTTATCTGGAAAATTTGATAATTTTCTGTAGGCTTGATTCCATTTTAATGTATTAACATGTTTCTTCAAGATGCATGCCTGTCTTCTATCAACATAATCAATCTTTCATTTCTCTACAAGGTTATGTTGATTATATGCTAATGTGATGATGCTGTCATTCAAAATGAAAATCAATATTTTAATGCTAATGCACTGATTTCAGTTTTGGAGAGAAACCTGTAGTTAGCTCGGTCATGACATCTTTGTGTGACATATGTCACAGTTTGGAATTGATCCAGCTAGGTGTTATGTTGTAAACAGTGTGTTTCCTCCCTGGTGTTCAGAGGCTGAGATGTAATTTATTCCAATCAGGATGTACTTTGACAAGCCAGCTGAATGGGATGCAGCTGCTGTTGTTAAATATTTCCACCTCTCCCTGCTTTTCAGGTTTTCCCAGATGTCATAATCTTCAGAGCTCTCCATGCTAGCACTGCAAGCAGCTCTGCCAAGGGTTAGGAGGAAGTGAGAGTGGGATGTGCTGGAAGGAAAAGTAGCCCATTATACTCATTATAGGAAGAGATGGACAAAGGGTTTTGATTGGAAAAGCCTTCTGCACTGATGAATAACTAATTCACTAGGATTCTAAATCTGACAGTTATTGTGCACTTGATGAATGCTTTGGAAATTCTATATGTGGAAAGACATCTCATAGTAACATGACTCAGAAACAGCGAAGAAATAAACCTTTTAAAAGATTCTACCTGAGCTGAAATCCTGCTGGTTTTGCTTTGGAATACAAAATCTTTGAAAGCCACTGCACAAAAGGCATTGCAGTACTCTTCACGTACCAATAGGAATGCCTGTCTCCTAAACCATTCCTCCCAAGCCCGTGAAACTTTAGCTGGATGACTCTCTAGGGAAGCTTTGTGCAACCTGTCATTGTCCTTTTGCAATGGAATGAGCAGTGGAGCTATTCCATGAGGTCTTTTGAAAGTGTATCAGTGGGAAAGAACGTAGGAATCTGCCTCCATCTTTTGAAATTGAGTCCTTTTTGACTGGCAAAGGAACAGTAAAGCTTATATGTATTTTTTAGGCCACAAGCATCACACAAACTCATTACCCCATCCTTGGCTAAACACATTTCTTAGGGTTTTTTGTGCTTTGGATTATCTTAGTGGCTAGTTGACTTCAGCAGAGCTTTGACTTTATCATCATTTTAAATGACATCAAAATACTTTCTCAGCAATTTTATTTCCCTTACAATGGCTACTTTTGCTTATAGTTGCTATAACTTTTTTTCTTCAGTCAATGTTTTTTTACTTTAACAGTAAAATTGGTAAATTTTGAGAGAGTTATACCTTTGTTAAAACAGAGCAAGTGAAATTAGAACTGGGTCTTGGGTTTTATTGACTCTTGCGGACTTTGTTGCTCTGGTGTCCAGAGCTAGGAAATAAACTTTAGTTTGCTACATTTGATGTATCCAAACATCTTTACAGGGAGAGTAATGCTTTAACTGTTATTTTCATGGTCTTTAATTGAAGATAAAAGTAAAGACCACCAACAATGAAAGAATACTTTTTGTCATTGAAGTCAAACTGCAAAGAGAAAACAGTGGGGAAGGCCTGCTGGGGTTACATGATGTCCCTGAGCAGAGCTGGGGATAGATTAGATTAAATTTACAACTGTTTCTCTGTGAATGCTCAGTGTATGCAGAAAGCCTTCCCAACTCCAATGTGTACTGCTTTGGGACTTGCTCTGAAAAAAACTTCCATTGATGGCTTTTAGGCATTTCTGGTTCCTCCAGTATAGGACAGTAGTAGAGAGAATAATCTGGCTTTCTGTTAATAAAAATATCAGATTTTGGAAGTTTGGCTATGAATTCTCTGAGTAGACACATCACAATGCACTGGACTGTAAAGCTCTTCAGGTTTCCTTACGCAGACCTCTAGAACTACCTGGAAGGAGGCTGTGAACAGCTGAGTGCCAGCCTCTGCTCCCAGTGACAGGACAGAACCAGAGGATGTGCTCTTAGGCTGCAGCAGGGGAGGTTTAGGTTGGACATGAAGAAGAATTTCTTCACAGATGCAGTGATTGGACCCCAGAATGTGCCAAGGGAAGTGGTGCAGTCACTGTCCTGGTGGTGTTTAAGGGCAGAATGGATGTTGTACTTAGTGCCATTGACTAGTTGAGATGGTGTTAGGTCAGATGTTGGACTGATGATCTCAGAGGTGTTTTCCAACATAACTGATTCTGTCATCTTTTACCCAGAGGGTCCCCTACTAAGATCTAAAAGGGTATGTAACTTTTCCATATGAGTAAGGGACAACTGTATTGCTAAGATGCCAATTGATGTGTTAATACTTCTGTAGTTCATATTCTAGTTTGCTACAGGTTTGGTTTGTACTAGAATATCATTTCACACAAATGGAAAACAAGTGAGAAATAGCGATTTGACAGTAACTTCCTAGTTTTACATAGCATTAAGGCTCTATTTAACAAAGCAGAAGATCTGCAATCCACTCCCAACTCCTTGGGCCTACTATCCCCTCTCTAAATATGATGGAAACCACATCATCTTTCAAGTCTGCTCATGTTTATTAAGTTCTTGAGAAACAACCTACTTGCTTCTGGTTTGTGTGGTAGTTTTTATTTTCCTTTGTTTCTTCATTCTGCCCTTATGTTTCCTTTTCATACAAGGCAATCAGGAAATAGTATAAAAATGAGTTCATTTGTACTCTTGTCACCATCCACTGATTCTGTTCTGCAAAATAAGACAACCTATGAAAGAGACAAATTAGGACAAAGTTAATAGGTAAAAAATACCACTGTCAAGATCTGATTGCCCACAGCACAAAGTGAATATTTTTTTGTCAATGCTATCAACTCCTTACAATTACAATCCACAATACTGCCTCTACAAATCCAGAGTTTTCAATGTTTAGATTCAAGAAGGAATGTGAATAATGCGTCTTTATTTTCTGAATTGTGTCTCTACTGAGAAAAAGTCAAGGCTTACTTACAGATGGGATTCTCTAAAATCTTTCATCAGGATAATCAGCTTTGGTTTTATTAGAATCTGTATTGATTTCTTCCTTCATAATTGCCCAGTCCTGAAAAATGTAGTGACACCCTAAATGTGCAGGGTGGTATAAGCTGAGCTGAAATCTCCATCATATGGTTATTTCAAGACATTTCTACTTTGAGTCTGGTGAGCACAATAATATGTTTTGGTTTGTTTGGCTTTTATGAATGTTTGGTTTGGTTTTGGTTTTACAGTTACAGTAATTTAAACTATCTGAGGGAAACTTTCAAGATGCTTTGTTGTCACTAAATAAATAGACAGGCAGTAGGCATTCTTGTCCAGCAAATCAATTCTGAATTATTTAAACATGGGGAAAAAGTTTTTTTCCATCTGAAGTTTAATATGTAATTTAAAAAAATATCATATATCTATCATATGATTCAGCTCAGTGGTATTATTTTATGACAATCAGACACTAGAAAAATGCCATCAAATGTACACAATTCTGCAAGGATAAATGGACATCCATGCATCTCATTAGTTTCTGAATTCATAGACAGGTGCTCTGCCTCATGGCATGTAGTTACTTCTTTTTTAGCACTTTCTGCTGGATTCATTCTTTCTTACTGGACCCTTCCAGACCCCTCATGTAGGGGAGGACACAATGCAGAGCTGCTCCTTTGCTGTGCTTTTTCTCCATTACTTTCCCCTCACATATTTTTGGGCATAGAGTAGTTTTTATTGACAGTCAACATAGATTTCATTTCTAGGTATGATGTGTAGTCTTCTAGTGCCATCATTCATTCTTTGTAAGGGTCAAATTGACAATGGCAAGCACTGAATACCCTTCAGTACAAAAAGTGAATATACAGAGCTAAAGGTACTTTCACTTTTTGTGTAACAACTTCACAGATTGTGCAATTCAAACCTTAAAGAAAACCCACCAAAGTTTTGGACAACAATGATACCTGCTGAAAAGTGACTGCTCTTAACTTGCTAAGCTGAAAGAGGTCAACTTTCCTTTAATAGCTTGGCAATCAGAGCATTGATTTTAAAATAGTATCTGAATGACCAATATCATCTTTCTATCTTCTCCTTTTTGTAATGGCTAAATTGTTTACTAGTTTTGTGCTTTTTTTTTTGCAATATGATAATCAGAAGTCATGATATCAAGATTTTTTTCATGAAAACTAAATTTATTTCTGGTCAGTTGTTAGTGTCTCCTAGAAATTTATAAATTTTTTAGTGTGTCTTAAAACAATCTTGCATCACTGAAATTAGTCTAGGTTTAACATCAGCTTGTAAAACCTGTTCATAACAATGGGTACAGCTGGCAAAGAACAGCTCCACACAAATGCATTGATCTCCTTCCCTCCTGCAGTGCACACTGCAGTGGCCAGCCTGCCATTATCCATCAAAGGAGACATGCAAGGATGCAATCACTGTAGAAGTGGGTGAAGACAATAGAGATCTACAGCTGTTTAGCAGCTCAGATCAGCTTTCATCATTGGCATCAGAAATGTCATAGGCAGGTAGATGAAAAATTGTGCAGTTATGTGCACAGATGTGTTTCAACCCCATGCAAGTCCAAAATGAAAAAGCATTTGCTTCTCTCTTCTAGGAACTCCTGTCTCTGTCATTTATGCCCAGATAAAATAGACATAAATGATGTTTCCAGAGCTAATTATAGGAGGATAAGTTGCTATACCTTAGAGTAATTCCACTTCCTGCCTTAGAATTACAATGTTTAAAATTTATTGGTATTTTATCTGCTTTATTTCTCATACCCACTGCTGTTTCTTGTATGTTTTCTTCTGCTTCTCCTCACAGTCTCATTCTTCCACCCTGTGTAATGAAATGACTAATATGTATTCTGCATGAGAATTCACTTCAAGAGGGAGAACTGAGGGGATGGTGTTTTTCATTATTCATTACGATATGTTTCCCGAGACTGCTAATGATTTAGTCTTTGGTTTTTTTTCTTGTTTTGTTTTCTCTTTTGATTCCTTTTGCAGTGTGGCAATAGTGGTTTTTTTATATATTTTTGGTGCCAGAGCTACCACAGCCAGAGCTTCTACTGATGGCTTGTCATAGCAGAGTGGAAAAAGATCTTGGGTAAAAATGTTAACATGGCAAGTTCCAGCTGGTGCAGACAAATCTGAACAATAGGATTACAAGTGGACTGGCATACCATATTGTGAAGCTGTTGTCAGAAAATAATTATCCAAGACTTTGCACATGGAGAATTGCAAATGTATTCAGGCTTTTCTTCAATGCACAGTTTGCTGAAAGAAAAGGAAGAGAGCAGAAATGGGAGCAAATAGCCTGTTCTTAGGACATAAAACTTTAGGAGTGAAGAGTGTTGCTTGGTATTTGGAGACAAATGCAAGAATCAGGTATGATTTTTAACAGGCCAGTTTTTCTACTGCATTTGCCAGAGCTGTTATCTGACATAACACTCATATCCAATCTAGGAGCTAAATGTATCCTGAAACAGTTCACCATAATTAAAAATTTCACTGTTGTTGCTGTGGGGTTGGGATTATTCATGCCTATGAAATTTAACCTAAAAGTATGGGCTAGAGCAGGACTAGCAAGTTGGGCCAATGCCTTTGGTAAATGACATGTAAATCACCATTTCACCACTGGTTCAAAGATCTCTGTCAGTGTGGCTCCCTTCTTCCTGCTTTCATGCTCTTTATTACTTCTTGACACACACAGGCTCATGAAGCTGCAAAACAGTGTACTAATAGATCCCTGAGACCTCACAGTGAATTTTGCCCCAATATGTAATGACAATCAGTTGTGTGGAGAAGCTACTAAAGTAATTCTAGAAGGCAAAGTATAGTGTTGAGTCACAAGCTGCAGATTTGCATGGATTGAAGGTTTTGATGTGATCATACAGACTGACTCCAGTGAAGCGATTTTATGGCTTTGTGTTAATTTGTCTGGGAGGTGTTTTTGGTATTAATTATGTTGCAGGTTGGCCCAGCATTATGTTCAATGTTGCAGTGGACTCACACAATAAATGGATGCTTGAGCTCCGTGAAAACATGTCAGTCTTTCTATTTCCAAAATATGCAGTAATGTTCACTGCTTCCTAAGACTCCATTATGTGCTATGAGGGAGTTTTTATCAAAGTAGACATAGTACAACTTCATGTTATGGATTCTTTATCTGTTCCCTTATTGCCTCTTTCTGGTACTTCATTGCTATCAAGCCACTTGTGATTAACCCAACACACCTGTTTTTGTATCTGTTCTGTTTGTCTACTTTTTTTTAGGTTAATCCTCTAGAAAGTTTTTTTTTTTTTTTTTCTTTTGCAAGTTTTTAGAATTTACAGCTTTATGCTGAGTAATGAATGCCTGGAATTAATACAGATGGAGCAGCTCTGACAGGGCTCTGATCCTATCAAGTGACTCACCTTATGGCTGTGGAGCAACTGAAGGGTAACTGTGCTTGCTGCTTTGCTTTCCTCTGCCATGGTTCTCTGCACTTTCTCATTCTGGCCACAGGTAGAAGTAGAAATGACACAGTGTGATGAGATATAAACTTCAAGTGACTGGCCTGGCTAAGCTTTGGTTAGCACAGGACACATTCCAAGTGACACAACTGGAGCCACTTGAATATACCCTGTTTCAAGATTTCTTTCTTTCAGGAAGAGACCCTGATGATAACCTCATGAGTAAAAACAGACCTGTCCAAACTTCCCCAGGCCCATTTTTTATTTGTTGGACACTTCTTGTGCCTACCTTCTCATATTTTTGTATTGCTGTAGAGTCAGTGTGGGGCTAGATTTTGCTGCTGACTCTTGGCTCCACAGCCTAGCTCCTGCCTGAACTTGTCTGAGCATTCAAGGACACCTCATGTCTGCTTTCATTCTAGCAGTGCCAGACACATGAGGATCTTCCACTGCTGTGTGTTGTGGTGGGTACTTGGCCTTGGCCTGGCCTCTTGGCTCATTTAATGGGGGCAGAAAGGAACTTTTCTGTGAGGATCCAACTCATTTTGATGTACAGACAGCTCAGCTTCATGGAGGTCACTTTTCCACACTGTTCTCTGCCTTGCTACTCCTGTTCAGGACCTGTAATCTTGCTTCAGCCAATCAGCTCTTGCACCCTGTAAAGCCTTCCCTTTTTCTCCAGAAAGTCCCATTTCAGGCAACTCTTGCTGCTTCTAGGCTTAATTTCTGTTTCTCCATTCCTCCATAGTTTGAGTATAAGCTGCCAGGCCACACACTTTACCATCTGCATGGGATTTAATGCCCTCCCTCTCCAAACTATCATTCAGAATAACTTTAGTACTGTATTGTGGGAAGCCTTGATCTCAAGGTTTGTGTAGAATGAAACATAAGTGTGGGAGGCTATTTCAAGGGCCATCAACATGTGCTCTGTCCATGTGTTAGAAAAATAACTGCTGAACCCAGTGTAGTTACTGCATATTCACATTTTTTTTTGTGAAGAACAATTCTGCTGTTTGTTTTCTGATTCTTGCTTGAGCCTTCTGAGATTGTCTCTAATATGGTTGTTTTGGACTTCATTTTTAAAAAGGTTTGTATGTATTCCATCAAATCAGTTCTCTTGGGGCCAAGCAACCTCTGAAAAGAATAATTGTAGCAGGTTATTCTAATTACCTTCTCATGCTTTTGCTTGCTTTTTGCCTTTCTTTTTCCAAATGAAGTTAAACATTTGAAATTGGACTAAGAAGATAGTTAATTCCCATTATTTAGCTAGTAGCCATCTCACAAAGCTCTTTTCAACAAAATAAGATTTTTGAGTACAAATAAATCGAACTCCAACAAAAACTCAAACACAGAAAAAGCCCAGAAAGCTAACTAAATCTATATAGTATTGCCAGTCAACATATAGTATTATCCATAATTAAATTAATAGTCTTACAGCCCTACCTGTGAAAGTTTAGTAGCTGCCCCTCTCCAGTGAAGGCTTTTCCACTTACTGTTCAGTAGCAGACTTGTGCAACTGAATAGTAATCCACATTGTCTTGAACCTTTTTCAAAGGGAGATTGTTTGTAACAAATTCACTTCATGTTTTGCTTTGGAATTCAGTAGAAATAAATTTAAAAGTGTTGTGATTGAAGGCCATGCTTCTCACTGCATTCAAGAGATATCAAAAGGCTTTGTAAAGGATGAGACAAAAGATTGAGGATTGCCTTGCTCTCTAGATGGCTCAGCTGCATTGAAACAAATTAAATTGGCCTCCAACTTGGAACTTTGGCAGTGTGTGTCCCTGGGAAGCAAACGCCAGTTTTCCTGCCTCAACCTGCACCATTCTGACCTTTTCCCTTCCGTGCAGGACCCTGCATGAGCAGTGAAGCCTTAGGGTGGCTGCAGTGGAGGTGGAAAGGGCAGGCACCTGTGCTGCTCAGCCACAGCCAGGGTTCTGTCCTTGCTCAGGTGGCCTGGGCCATGCTCTGTGCCCCTCACTCTGCTGCACAGCTGGCACACCTGGGGAGATAAGACATGCCCAAGGTTTGCTTTCCTGCCAGCTAATGCTGTAACGTGCTTTAAAGCTGATTTCCTGCTCATCGTTATTTTAAAAATCACTGGGCAGTTTCTCAATGCTGAGAGCTCAGTTCTGCTCCTTCACAGCCCACCAAACAAAAACCAAGCCCCACATATCTTAGGGGCTTTTTCCTCTCCTGCAAGAAACTGGATTCAGTTGCTCAGAAGGAGCAAGCTGGGGAACAGGTCTGGGGCTCTGTCAACGCCTGGATATTTATGGTTCAGGATTGTTTCTGTAATTTCAATGAAAAAAGTCCCACTGAGTACTAAGAAAAAGTGGTAACTATGTGAGTGTTAACAGCATCTCACTTTACTTATTTGACCACTCAACTTGCCTTTATTTTTGATACATTTTGAAGATTGGCTGTGGTCTTTTGGTCTAAAACATCTGGGAAAACTTTCCTTCTAGTTTGCTCAAAGGGAACAATCTTATTTATTAATTTACTTGACTTAGTCTTCTGAAATGACATATTAGCAGATTTCAAGTTCCAAACCCAGGAATTTCAATACCTTGCCCTTAGGTATCTAGATTATCTCCTTGTTCTGTGCATACACAGAGGTTTGGAAGATGCTCTGGTCCATACTGAGAACTGCAGGTCCTTGGTGCTACTAAGTAAGATTTAGAAAGTATAGTGTGACCACAGATGTTAGTTGTCACCAGACTGGATCCACCTTTAGAGAGCAGGCCTGCTCATTGGGAAAACGTGAAATAAAAGTAGAAATTAATGAGCTTTTCTGTTCCATGAGTTTACATGTGAACCTTGAGTATCTTCCTGTATGCTCTGCTGCTGAAAATATTTAGTTTAAGTTCATTTGTAGTTTACCTCTTCAGAAAGGTCTTTGACTTGTTTACAAGGCTTTTTTATTGTTCTACAACTGAGTGAATTCATGTTGATGTTTCATTATAGATTGAATAGCATAAACAGTGAATGTGAACTAGAAATGTGTTATCCACTCTGTTCTAGTCACATGTATACACAGTAGGTGTACATACATACACAACACTATGCTAGCTTCATCCAGGCTGGACTGACTACAGGAATAAAAAGAGACAAACATAAAAAGAGACAACCCCTTGGGTTATTTATTTGGTGTTTTGTTTTGTTCTTAAAATATACATCTAAGGCTCTGGATCCATAACTTTACCAAAATATTGCTGCATTTGTGTTTGGTTTTGGATAACTTTTGATTCAGCAAGGGGAGATACACTTGCTACTAAAATTATTGGATGTGATTTTCAAACCAAGCTTAACTTAATATGTGAGATGTTTTAAGTAATCTGCATGAGTTAATAGGTTCATCCCTCTCTGAAGATGAAATTGTTTTGGACAGAAGAGAGAAAATACCTAGAAATCTCATTGCTGTTTCGTTCCTGGAGGGGTCTGTGATGTTGGACTTACTCTTTGCAGGTAGTAGCCTGTGTGCACTGATAATCACTGCTGGGAAATGGCAAGCCATCATTTCTGGGGGTCATTCAGGTCTGTCACCCTAGAACAATAATTCTCTTCTCATACAGCTGCCATAAAGTGCAATCTGTTTTCAGTCAAAGGGTCAGATGTGGCTGTTGTCTTAACCAGTGCAGATAAAGCAGTGCTATACTGTTTGGCATTGGTAATGGGAAGGGAAAGTCCAGGAGGTCTGTTGACTGATAAAAAGTTTTTTCAGTATTGCTATTGCTGTTTTAGGGTCAACAGGGAAATAGAGATCAGTGTAGCTCAGAAAGCTCCTAATTCAGCATAAGATTCTATAGCCATATGCTTGTTAAGTCTTTAGGAATACTCAGGAAGATCAGTCTTCCTGATACATAGCACAGAGCTACAGAGATTTATGGAATTATTGCTAGTAGCAGAATTCCTCAAAGATTTAGCCAAAGACATGCTTTTGACAAATATAATGCTGATTGTTGTCTTTCATATTGCCAGCTGATGGCTTTCAGTTGACATTGCTGATTGGGGCTGGCAAATTTGCCAAATTAGAGAATTTTTGTCTTTAAAATCTAAATTATTTTCAGCCAAGGTGGGCTGACACCTCCTCCAAACTGTAAGGTACCCTCTGAGAAATCTAGCCCTTGATCTGCTCTCTATTTATTTGGCGTTGGCATATTTTATGATCCTGCCTTGGAAATGGAAAGCTTGACTGTTTTATTGAACTCTTGCTAACAACTGGCTCTGTATTAAAAATCACCCCTGCCAGGCCTTGGAAATATTTTACTGCTGCAAAAAACCTTATGAGCATTAAGCTGAATGTGGAAATTTTGTAAACAATTATAGGAAGATTAGGATTTTTTAAAAAATATATATATATAATCTAGAGAATGGTGCTGTCTGTGGCTTGCAAGGGACATGTACAACAATAACTGTGCAAGTAAAGCAACACACTATGAAAATAATTGTGTCAGCAAGGATGTGAAGTAACCCTAGAGGTGAAAGAAATCTGTGAATTAATTTCACTTGACAATTATAATTGTGCACAAATCATACTAAGAATGAGGCAATGTAATTAGTGAAATTAAGTAGTGAAACCACCAATTCAATATACACACTTATAGTTTTATTTCCTTTTCTTTACAGACCTTTCATCTTGAAGAATAGTTTTTGCTATAGAAAAGTACCAGCAGTCCTTATTCAGACTTCTAGATGTGCAATCTTTGGTCTAAGTGGTTTCTGGAGGTCAAAAAGCTGGGTGAGGAGGGTGGGACTACAACATAAACTTTGTGAGAGCTGTTACTGGACAGAAAGAGCTATATATTTCTCAGGTGCCCATTACAGAGAAGGACCAATAACTCTGCTATAGCTCAGTTTTAGGTTTAAGATTGTTAAAATTAATGTAATTTTGTATGTAATGCTGAACTTCAACATTATATACAAAATCACCAGCTCAGTTATCCTAAGCTGTTCTGATATACAACCTCAGGGAAGGCAGATTTGCACCGACTATGTCCTTATGGAAATTCACTATTCTGTATTTCCAACTTGGCTTTCTTTTTGAAATACCATCACTCTTCATTTTTTGTAGAATTTTTCCCCTCCATCATCCCCCCTTCCCCACACCTTTTATAGCTATAAACCTGTGGTTTAACCAACTAGATCTCTTCTCATCACTTAGCTGAGTTACCAATCTATTACATAATTTTCTTTTCCTGTGATGTTTTTGCTTTCTTTTTCCTTTTCTTCCTTTTCCCCAGTTCTTTGCACCATTACTAAATTCTTCAGTAAGTCTGGGAAAATGTTTCCCCTTGTGATTGGAAAGGAATTGGGGATTAAGTGTTCATACACAACCTGCTATGGTTTGTGAATCCATTGACACTTAGACTCACTGGAAAGGACAGGAAAAGCAACCTTTTTCATCTTTACCACTCCTTAATCTCATTAACTATCTCAAAAAGTTGTGCTTTCTCTGCTGGTAGGGGTTATTGTAGTAAAATATCTGTCTGTAAATGGGTCTTAGATCAGCTGCAGGTGGATAAAGCATTTTCCCTGAGGACCCAAAGGCTTTATACAATTTCTGAAGCATGCAGAGCAGTTTATAAGAATTTGGAGTAGTGGAGAGAGGGACACTAATAGGGGTCAGCTTACCAGCTGGTGATCCAAATTACTAGTGCCTGACATCTTTGCAAATTATTCTCTCAGGCACCATCTTTGTGTGGTGTCATCTTCTTTGAAAAATGGGAAAATTTTCACAATATGTGGCATCTTTCCTGAAAAATTGAAATGTTCTCTAAGTGTAAGGATACTTGGGTGATATTACTTATGTTGAACTGTTGTTATTTGCTTGTTTTTAGAACTGACATTTAATCTGCCCTCGGAACATTTACTTTTTAACACCTTTCATGCACAGATTTTTATTTTTCATTTTTTTTTTTTTTTTTTGTTTAAGGGCTTTCTACAGAATTGCAATCTAAACAAAATAAGTGAATTTAATATAGAATTCAAGTACATTTTAGTGTGATGTGGTATTAAGCTTACCTTCAGGTAATCAGAATTTGTTTAAGGTTAAGTTAAGGCTCAACCTACAAAAAGCCTCTTTAGTGACTACTTTGTGAAACTGTAGCAGAAGTCAGATTTGAGGGATTTTGTTAGTTGTTGTCATTGTGCATCTGTTTTTTTTTTTTCTTTTTTGTTTTTCCAAGAGCTCATGGTAACAGAATTTTCAGTGTAAAAGACTGACCTAGCATAAAGTGTTTTCATCTTGGAGAAATCAGGCTGAAATATTTCATTTTGGGTTTGCATCTTGCAGAATAAAATGTTCTCCATCGTGCATGCATCGTGGACAATGCTGTAATTGATACAAATTAAAGCTGGTGTGTCACACTGGTGGCAAATAGAATGCTTGTAGCTCAAAATAAAATCTTCTGTTTTCTTCTGGATGTGTCCCCAGCTTGTGATTTGTCTCTGATTTAGATATGCTCTTGGAAAACTGTGTTATTCAGATTATATGAGTTTCCATCAGAGGAGTTGTGTTTTTTGTTTGCATTTTTAATCTCATCTTTCCCAGTGAGACAATTGTTTGTGGAGGAGGCTGCCTTTGAAGGCTCTGTTTTATTTATAGCAGTGCTATAGCTGTGTATTCTAGTCTTCCATGTGGCTGGACAATCTGCACCTCTTTTAGTTGCTGGATGTTATTTAGTCCTAGATATCATCCTTTATTCAAAACCTTATTGCCCTGAACCTATTGCAGAGCGGTTTTATCAGCATTTTACTTTTTTCTGTGAAACAGTAAATTACTACAGCTTTTGTGTGAGGTGTAACATAGTTTTCAATGCAGGTTTACCAGCATAATCTAATTTGATATCACAGGAGAAGAAACACTCTGGTAACTCTGTCTTTCAATTATCTTACAACTCTGCCCTAGTACCTGGAGGAGCTGATCTCACCTAAAGGTAACCTTCCCTTGAATTTAGTGAATTTACAGTGATTTTGTTAACTAGATTCTGGAAAGGGATCTACTGATATTTAAATTCTGGCTTGTATTTGTAGCTGGAGCTGGTCATATTTCTGTTTGCCCTGAAGTTTCTGTAAGATCAAGGCCTAAAATGGGAGTAGAAAGAGAGAGATGCTTGTGTGACTACAAGCGAAAATATTCTTCTGAATGAACTTCACACCAGTATTTGTGAAAGTGTATTTTTATATGAGTTGAATAAATAATAAGGTATAACAAGGACCAGTAGCTTCTGTCTTCATCACTGCAAATCATTTTAAAGAATTTTAAGAGTAACAACTGTGTTGTACAGTGATACTTCTGGAACTCTTGTAATGAAGCTGTCACTCCATTTCCTTCTGCTACTTGATGTGTGGGGCCGTGCATAACAAGATTTTGGATTCACAGCTTAATCATGTCAAGGACTTAAAATATATAGCTTTAATATTCAAAAAAGAGTGGTAATGAGTTTGAGATGTGTTTATATCCTTAGCTTAACTCCTTGAAACTTCAATTACTTTTAAAGAAGTCAAATAGGTGGGCTATTTTAATCTATCAATTTAGATTTCTTATGGGAAAAATAAGAAGAATATATATGAAAGAAGTGAGGATAAAGAAGTATTGGATTGGGAAAATCTGATGGAAGACAGCAAGGGCTCATTTTGATTTGTTCTGACTTTATGAAATGGAGATTTTAAAAATGTTTAGGGTTTATTTTACGCTATTAAAAGTCAATTATAATCAACATCTATATTTCAAGCAGTCTGGTATTGTTGGGAAAATTTTCTCTTTATTTTAGTTTTATACATCTTACTGATGTTTAAATCTTTTTAATTAGAGATATGAAATCCTAAAAAAAAAAAAAATATGTCAAGTTCTCCTCTACTGTTCCTTATTATCTTTACCTTTTTTATGTCACAATGAAAATTTACAATTTTTATACAAAAATATTTCTAGACAACATTATTTTCTGCCCACTTTGTCATACTCTGCTTCACAGATACACATGGTGTGACTCTTACTCAATATTGTATTTAGTAAAGCCTGTGAGAAAATGTTTTCCTACAAAGTCAGGAAACAGTTTTCAAAGGTAAGCTTTTTTTCCATCTTTTATATTATTTCATGCAAGGCTTTAAAGGAATTTTCACATAAGCCCCAGGCTTCTGACATTAAATGTTTTAAATGTTGTCTGAGCTTTGAGAAACCCAGGTGGTCTCTGCTAAGAGACAATATATGGCAATATTATGGAGAGCTTGTAACTGCAGCAACAACAAACATACATGATCCTATTGACGCGTTTCTTCTTTATGCTCATGGCACAGTTGATGTAAGCTTTGGTTTTTTTATGCCTGCAGCCATGCAAACAATCAAGGTTCTGGCTGTTGCAGGAAGGATTTGTGCAACTCAGGATTTGATGACAGACCCTTTCCCCAAAGTCATGATGTCAGGGAAGAATTACCCATTGTAAACTCACTGCACCTTTGCTTGTGTGGTGCTCACTCAGTGTTTAGGATTCTTGCTTAGGAGTTTCTCTTCCTTTGATTGCAGGAGTCAGCTGCTTTGCAATGTGCAAATGAAACACAGTTCTGACTCCACCTGAGTCAGAACTTGTGTTTCCAAGTTGCAGGCTACTGTTATTGAAGAAGAAGCAATCTCTTCCTGTTGTGTCAATAAAGGAAAAAAACCTGTTTTGCAGGCTGTCTCAATATGTTTGGCATAATAAGCCCATGATCACAGCTGACATTACATCCATTTGAGGACACAGGACCTAGCTCTAGCTAGACATTCCATTACCAACTAGACCCAGCTCCTGAGGCTGCACCTCATCGTTTCTGTGCAAGGCAGGGGAGGGAGGGAGATAAATTCCCCCTCCTTCCCCATAAAGTTCTCCCCTATAGCCACGAAAGTTCCACTGAATCTGCCAGATGATGATGAGCAGTCTCCTGCCAAGGAGCTGTATGGAGGGCTGTGTTGCAACAGGCATGCACAAATCACCCACTAAGGTCAGTGATGACAGTGCTTGCCTTCTTACTGGATGCATCAGGTCTCACTTGCTCTTTTCATAAACACAGAAGAATCAGATTAGAGCTTGATTTTTAATCGCTGAGAATTTTTTCCCTGCTTTTTTTCTCATCTCCCAGTCTGCCCCAGTGGTGACACAAGACTCAGTCTGGGTCTGTCTCTCATTAGCAGAAATGTTGCTGATTCCAGAGGGGACATCCAGATCAGCAAAATATCCCATTCCAGGAAAATCATGTCTTCAGCTCCGGGATGTGATGCATAAATGTCTTTATTGCTCAGCTACAGGAAAAGTAGATTTTACTTTGACATTTCTATGCAGCGCCATGGCCAGCTGGAAAATGTTAGGGTCACATGTAGGCTCTTCTGTCTTCCTTTTTGGAAGATTAAATGTGATTCGCATAGGGTAAAGAGTAGGCAATGAAATTGCTGCCTTCTCCTCACAGCAGCCTGCTCCAGCTGTGCTGAGAAAGGGTGATGGGTTATTGCTTCTAATGCTGTATCCCAGCCTTGCACTCTGTCTTGGGTTGTAAGCATCTAAACCCCTTCAAATTCCCTGGGAGTCCCAAAAGGCAAAGAGCATGTGCAATTTAGGGATTATGCTCTTGTTCTTCTAAAGGTAAGGGTGATGCCACTGCTGCAGAATCTGGTGTGGAAACAGAGGCATTGAGATCTTTTAATGTTTGCAGTAACAGCATTTTCTTTTGTAACACTTCCAAACAGAAAATATCATGTAGAGAGAAGAAAATGGGTTTCCTGACTTGCTTTTTAAATTTTCTGAGTGAGAAATGATGAAGGTCTTGAAGATGAACTTTTATTTTGGTGATGTCTTTCAATTGCTTAAGACTAGACAGCATAACTAACCCTCTCCTTGAGTTCATGTTGAATTACTATGATTTTACCAGGCTGATGAGCAATTTTCAGTAATTTACCAGCAGTCCTTACTGATCAGGAAGATCCCAGTTGACTGGAAGTCAGCAAATGTGATGTCCATCTACAAGGAGGGCCAGAAAGAGATTTGGGGAGCTATAGGCCAGTCAGCCTGACCTTGGTGCCAAGGAGGGTCATGGAGCAGTTCTCCTGAGTGCCATCATGGAGCTTGTGCAGAACAACCAGGGTATCAGGCCCAGTTCCATCACCAAAAGAATTGTCCAACATTATTATAGGCTACCCAGGGAAATGTTGGAGTCACCATCTCTGGAGGGGTTTAAAAGTGTGGGATTTAGGGACATGGGTTAGTAGTGGACTTGGCAGTGCTGGGTTTACAGCTGGACTCGAAAATTTTAGAGGTCTTTTCCAACTTAAACAATTCTGTGATTCTATGAAAGGTGTGGGATTTGTGTGTTAGATCAAAGCAAGGAATTTCTTTCTCAAAGAAATCAATCTATCTCTATCACCGAGGATGAATTGTGAGGGCTGTCTGATCCTAAAGTGTAGTCAACATTAGCCAGAGTTACTGTGCTGCATCTGATGAGTGGATTTAAGAGCTCCTTGGAGCACTTTTTCAATACTCTAGTTGCAGACTTTAAGGGAAGAGCAATCTCAGCTTCAAAGAAAGAGAAAGAACTTTTCAATGGGCACCAGATATGAGAATATTTATATATTTTCTAGAAGACATTTGCATCATGGTTTTTGCTGAGTTGGAGTTGAAACATTCACAGAGAGAGAAAGCATTTGCAAAAGAACTGAGCACAGGTCAGAGTTATGCTAGATTCATTAGGGTGCTTTGTGCTATATATAAATCAAGAATGGATTAGGATAGTCTAAAACAGAAGAATGACTGTCAGTTGTGTTTCTCATCTTTGAATACTCCATGACAAGATGATATTCAATAGCTTACAGATTGTTTGCTCACTTGGCTGCTTAAATACAAAGTTGAGGCTGTTGTTGCCAGGGCCAAATTCAGGCATAGTGGTTTGAGCACTTGCAGGGCTAGACAAAACCCCTTTCCTGAGTGACTTTCCTACCCATCCTCCTGGGGACTGGCTTTGTCAGGCAAAGATCTCTGTGCCTCAGCATTCCTATGCAGCTGCCAAGCATCACTCATCTTGTGTATTGTGCACCAAGGTCCCTTCTACAAGGGCAGCTGGTGTTGACAGCCTTCAGCAGCAATGGCAGATGAGATGCTCCTTTGCCTGTTGCCATGTGTGGAACTTTGCTGTGCATAGAAATCCTTGAAGTGTGACATCTGGTGACATCTGGGCAGTGGCACACAGCTCGGTCCCTGGTGCTGCTTCTGGGGCCCTTCTGGGTCCCTAGGAGTGTGGTGACAGCCTGCCAGCTGGAAATCAGACAGGAAGACTAAGCAAGTACTACAAACTGCTACTACCTTCATTTGAGTAGATGCTGTTATTGCTGGGGGCAGGAGGCACTGCCCTTTACTTTGCTGGCTTTCCTGTGCTGGAGAGCCACAGCTGGATCTTCAGACTACCAGTGCCTTGCTTGTTTGTTTATATGACAGCAGATACTACACAGGTTGTGCTGGAGCAGGCAGCTACGTCCACAGCTGTAGGATTTCTGAGCACCTGCTATGTGGCATTTCTCATTCCTTTCCCTCCCTTTTCCTGCCACCTTTTCAGAGCTGCCAGATGAAGTTTCCACAGCAGAATATCCCTGTGCACAGCCGTGTTTGGGCAGTACAGAGGCTGCACCAGTGCTACCTTTGAGGTTTTGGCTCTCAGGGCTATTGATGAGAGGAGTAAACCCCTCTCTGCTCAGTGAGGGGCAGCATCACAGACCCTGATCACAGACCCTGCTGGCACCTCCAGCCAGCAGGGAGCCACTGCACCCTGTGACACCCTGCACATTGGCCATGCAGAACGCTGAAGCTTCCAAGTGTTTGCTGGTGAGGACTTGCTTCAGGTGCCATGTGTGGTTGTAATGTACTGTGCTGGGTTTGGCTGGGGAAGAGGATTTTCTTCAGAATGCTGAGATGATGGTATGGTTTGGATTTGTTCTGGAAGCAGTGCTGATAACACAGGGATGTTTTTGTTATGGCTAAACACAGCTTACACAAAGACAAGGCCTTTTCTTCTCGTTCCACCTAACCAGTAAGTGTGCTGAAGATGCACAAGGAGTTGTCAGGGAACACCTCTGGCACAGCTGACCTCTCCTGACCATAGGGATATCCCATGCTATATGGCACTATGCTCTGCAGATAAAGGTGGGAAAGAAGTTGGAAAAGTGCACTTGTTGGAATCACAGCATTTGTCTTCCCAAGTCACTGCTACGTGTGGTGGAGCCCTGCTCTTGTGGGGGTGGAAAAATACCTGCCTACCCATGGAAAGTGGTGAATTAATTCCTTGTTTTGCCTTGCTTGCATGCATGCAGCTTTTCCTTTATCTATTAAACTGCCTTTATCTCAGTCCACAAATTTTCCCACTCACTCTTCTGATTCTCTCCCCCACCAGCAGGATGGAGCAGTGAGTGGCTGCGTGGTGCTTAATTGACAGCTGGGGTTAAAACATGATATGCACAAAAAATAAAAATACACCTGCTGAGTTGCTATGAAGGTGTGTAAATCCTCATGTTGCATGCATCCTTGTGGGTGTGTGTGGTTTTCTCCTTAATGAGCTTGGCAAGGATTTCTGGAGTGGAAGACAGGCAGAGGAGAGGAGTTTGTCCTCCTTTGTACCATGTGGCATACTTTTCTCTTAAGCTAATTTATCTAGCAAATTATTTGTAATTGTGGGGACCTGTGACACTTGTTGTCTTCTTGTGGCACGTTGCAGTAGACATTTAAAAGCCACAATATTTTGAGCTTTGTATTTGTCAGGAGGTGGTGGGTAGTGTAGTGTGGGCTATGGTAACATGTGGGGAAGATGCTTTTATGGCAGTTCTGGAAAAAATTGTTGTACTTTGCTTTCCTCTGTGGGTAAGTGTGCTTGGTGACTCAGGTGATATTTTCAAGCACTAACCTGCAGAAGATGGTAGGTCAGATCCTGCAGACTTCAAAATTAATTTGATTTCCAATAACTCCTTCCAACCAGTCTGGGCTTTTCATGTTGCCCTTGATAAACCTGGAAATGTTTTAGGTTAGATACCATACAGCTAGGGAATTTTGCAGGTTTCTGCTTTCAAATAAAGCACCACTAATAAATGAGAGTACTTCCAACATATGATGTGGCTTTTCAAAGGTCCCTCAAAGATTAAGGAATATGTCAGGAGGTGAGTGCAGTGCCATTTTTCTTCCTTTCTGTGAGTTACAGCAAGTGGTGGGTTTATCAGCTGTTTCACATGTTTTGATAAAGACAATACAAGAAAACATTTCTAAATGTGTGCTCTCAGTAGCTCTCCTGCTCTTCCTTCACTTGCAAACAATCTTGTCTTACCCAGTTGTTTTACTCTGTGCTATTATGCCCTGTTTAATTTTTTTTTTTTTTTGGGGGAGGGGGCAGGGGAATTTGGTTGGGTTTTTTTAGTTGTTTTGTTTTTTGGGTTTTTTTGTAGCTACAAGAAATTGTAGCTTTCTGTTTTATTACATAAAACAGGAATATTTCCAGGATATGTACAGCTACGGTCTTGAACTTGTGACATTTAAAGGGCAATAGAATGCTAATGTGACTAATAAAACAGGAAAAATGGCCTTATATAAGTCAATGTGAAAATGGCTCAACCTACCTTTTAAATGGACTAATTTAAACAACATTCATTCATAGGGGCATGGAGGGAGGCTGAATAACTTGGGCAATGCAGATAGAACTAAAAAAAAAACTAAGCAAGCCCTTGACATTCTCTTTCAACACTTTTAAAAAAGATCTAGCCAACTTTTCATATGATGAGGACTTACAGTTCAGTATTTCTAGCTAATCCTACAAGGCCTGTGACAACTGTCTATTACACTTGCAGGTCAAATCCTTTCTGAACAATATTAAGGCTGTACTGATTTTACATGTATGGCATGCAGCTGGTAAATAATGAAATCATGTGTATGGATTGAAAATTAAGGAAAGCACCCGTAAGTTTTATCTTTTTGACCTATCCTTTCCACCCCGATCAAGGTTTCTCAGTTAACATGGGAAAACACCAAGATTTTCCAATTATTGCAATAGTCAAAAGGGCTCAAATAATAAGAATAATTTGTGATTATGACCCACAATAGTTCTAAGGTATGTTATTATGCTGAATACAATTGGTGTATTTGATTAAAGGTATGCATATGAAGGAAATTTGGGGGTTGAAAGTTGGGAGTGTTCCATGTATGTGTGCTAAAACTTTCTACTTGCAAAAAGAGAATTATAGGTATTTTCTCTGTTTCTTTGACGACAACAACAACAACCAACAAACCCCAATTACTCAGAAAGTAAGTGGATACAGATCTTATATGACAGCTTAAAAGTACTCTTGACTAATTAACATTAAAAGCTTATTAAAATATTGTTTCCTTTAATGCAAGCTATTCTTTCATGTTTTCCAGTAATGCATCACCTACTAAATTTTTGATGTGGAAAATTAGAGCTTCAGGTCTGAAGAGAGTGACAAGCATAGTATGTAGAGAGTGACAAGAATAAGGTTTGAGCTATAATTTCAGGATTAATAATGCAGATTCACCCTTCCTAGTGCAACAGAAATGTGGACACTTCACGAAGACTTTATGCTATAAGTTAAATTTTGTCTTGACTCCAAAAAATCAGTGCTATTTATGCTTTCTTACACTTTGACTTTACAATATATAGAAAGATTTATTATGCCTCTTTTTTGTCCCAGTACCTCAAGGTGCTTTCTCTTCTCCTGTCTGTGTGCCCTGCTCTTGTAATTCTAGCTCAAGTGCTTCCTGCCACTGAGGGTGCTTGTTTTTTTGGTGTCTTAACTTCTGCCAGGACAGAGTTAATTTTTTTTGCAGTAGCTGGGTGTGGTAGTGCCCACCTCTAGTCCCAGTTTACAGGGAGGCTGAGCCCACTGGATTACTTGAGCCCAGGAATCCTAATTTCCTTTTACAGCTTGTCCTAGGCTGCAGTAAACTGTGAAACATGGGCACTGTAATGTTATTCTGTGCCATCCTATGCCATTGCCAGTGGTGGGGAAAGGGACTCTGGAGGAAAGGCATTCCTTTTCTGGCCAGGAGAAAGCATGGTGTGATGGGCAAGAGCTGTTTGGTGTTTGTTGTGGGTTTTACATGTAAATCCTTGATTTACATGTTTTGTTATTAATATTGTCACTGTTACCGTTTATTTTCTTATATCATTGCTGTTTCCAGTAAATTAATTGTTCTTATCTCAACCTGTAGCACCTTTTTGTGCCTGCAATTCTCAACTCCATCCCCAGAGTGGGAAGGAGAAGGGGAGTGGGGAGTCCAAGAGAATGGTATCTGGTTTGGGGCAGTCTCAGGGGAAGGGGAGGAAGGGAGGTGCACTAAATTGGGGAGTGTCATTCCTAAATCATGACATGACAAGATGCAAATTGGCCTTTGCAGTTTTGCTGGGTTTTGTGAGTGGCAAATCCATAAGGATGGGGTGAGTTAACCTGATATGTCTGCAGTGGCCATCCTTTGTGAGCTGGTTCACATACTGTGGCCTTAGCTCAGGATCTTTGAGCCCTATATGGACCTATTTGGGAAGAGAGTGTGTGTGTGCAAATAAATCCACATTATCAGGAGTAGTCTTCCTCATTAAAAGACTAGTATTTCTAGAATGAACTTGATCCCATTGGTGATGGGGGCACCTCTTCACTAAATTGTCATGTACAATGGAGGCATTTTCTTGAAGAATTTCCTTCAAGTTGGAAATGGAAAATTTTTATAAAGCTAATAACTTAATACTTTTTCTCCTCCCTGCAGTCATTTTGTCCCGTATCAGTTACTTAGGAATCCTTTCTTTCACTGGACAAATGCCTCTTCTTGATTTGTCTCTTCTCCTTTTTATAGCTACATACAGGTTTTTTCCCCCTCCTTACTGCAGTTCTTTTTTTCATATTTCCCACTGTTTCCAGCCTTTTCTCTGGGAATAGAAAGGACAGGGAGAATGATTGCCTTCTGCTCACTTTCAAGATTCAGAGCATTGTATAAGACTTTATGGCAATCTGTTCTCCAGCTGAAAACAGCTGGTATAAACTCACTATAGAAGTAGTAGTAATTTAAAGATTACTCATACTTAGTGCTTAAGATTTTAAAATGTGCTAGAATTTTACAGGGAATCTCTATAGAAGAAAACAAAACTAGCAAAACTTGCATATTGTTCAATAATGTTTATCTAGGAACTCTGAAAGTCATTCCCAAGATGGTGCAACTGTAAGACTATAAAAGAAAGGAAGTTTTCTCACTGTTGTATCACAGCAAAAACTTATTCTGAATTCATGTGGAGCCTTGCAACTTAAATCCTATTTTTTAATGTCAAAAACAGTTATCTTAATCTCCCCTGACAAATCTTTTCCATGAAATGTGTTTTCTATCTGTATGCTTGCCATCTTAGTATGCCACACACTTCTCACACCCACAGCTTCATGACAACAGTGCACCGTGCTGCAATCCCTTGAAAGAGATTTTGATTTGGCTGCAATATTTCTGGTCATGTTAGACACTTGGCTGCAATAAAATCTGGACCATTCTGCATTTTTGCTAAATGCTAAAAATTTGCTCAAGGATTTTATTCTTCCTATCCTATGGTAAAAGCTACAAATACCATGTCTTTAAAGAGAATTGGAAAAAGTGCTCAATATTAAGGAGTTACCTGATGGTCATTGGCTGTGACCATCCCTGTTTTTTTGTGTCATGGAAGGGCCACTGTCCTGTACCTGTCACTCACATATCTGATGAAAGCAAATTGCCAGCTCCAGAAACTTTATCAGGAGGCAGACTAGGTCTTTTAGCCTTTGTTTATGCGTCTGTAGATACAACAGGGACAGGATGAATTCAGCCATAAGTAATGTGTGACTGTTTTTTCTGTGGATTTTAGCCACCTGATTTTAATATTGTCATGAGAAAGTACAGCTGTTTTTTAACTACTCAGTAGCCTTTTTTTATTCCATGTATCCACTATGAATTGGTTCAAAATCATAATATATATGGATGATTATTCATTGTGGCAACACCTTGGCTGAAACCCGCTAAATCTTTTAAAATACTTCAGAAATTTAGGAATTGCAGATGATATTGATCTTCCAAAAGAGTAGGCTAGTTTTATTAAATTCTTATGTGTTACAAAATCTTTTAAAGCTAGATGGTTTTAATAGAGGTGTAAGAGTTCAGTTTTATAATTTGGTCACTAAAGCCACAGGGCTTAAACTAAAAGGAGCTAGTGATATACTTAAAGCATATTTTTGTCTGACTGTGGTAAGAATCTGTAAATCCAAGAACCCCTATAAGGAATTGTATGCCAACAAAGCAGTGGTTTAGAAGAAAAGACAATGTTTGGCAAGGATTGCTGGGCTGGAGGAGCAACAAGTGCATTCCTACAAAAGCAGTTCCTGGCTCCCAGCCCAGCAAAGTTCAACAGGATCCAGGCTGAGCCTGGACTGATAACTGTGCTATGCATTTCCTTACTTCCCCTACTGGTCAAGGTGCATATTTGATTTACTGCAGTCACTCAGGGAGGAAGACAGCAATAAAGGGTGAGAGTTTAGGAACCTTCTCAAATATATAATATTCTCTAGGAAATCAGATTATAGAATTTTGCTGCTTTTATGACTCTAGAAATAGGTGAACCCTTTTAGTCAGTTTTGCAAAGCTTTGTTAGAACAGGGATGGGAGTCTCTAGCTTCCTACCTACAGTATAAGTTTTGTTGCAGACTGGAGGTGTACTTTGGTATTGAGGGTAGGAAGTGATGGCCTGGGTAGAAAATATACAACTTGTAGGAAGACAGACTTTGCTGGGTCTAGTGTTCATGAAATAACATGCTGATTTCTATTAAATGTGACAGTTCATGAATATTCATATCTCCTTAAATTTTCTCAAAGAAGAAAAGAGTATTTTAAGGGATATGTATTATTTTTTCATTTCAATACTGCCTTGTTAAAATTACTGATATTTATTTTACTCAGCATTGCCTATGAGCTGTGCTCTAAACTTTAATTAAAAGACAGTTATTCAACATGGCTCATATTCAGCCCTACTCCAAAGACAACCTATGCTGCAGATAACAGTTCATCTTTTTATTTTAATTTTTTTCTATTGTTCTGCTAGAAAATATGCATTTCATAGATACTTTACATTTTAGCAGTGAGGTTTATTAAATAGTAACTCTCTTGACTTCTCACTTGTCACTCTGTGTTTCTCAATCTGATTAACACTCTGTGTTAATTAATCAAGGTGCTTCTGTCTGTCTGTAATTTTCTAGTTGGTAGTAAACCTTGACAAGGTAAGGGATGTATCTTTTGTTATACATCACCCAATATAGAGGGGAAGTAAGGGAGGCTTTACTGTTTTGAAGTCTGCCTGACTGCTCTGAATGATTGAAATTAATAGCTGTCAGGCTTAAAGGGTGATAAAGCAGTTCTTCTGCCTCTTCATCCTTTTCTTCCTGACCATGTGAACTTCTCAGATTAATTTTTCACAATGCATAAGGGCTGCTTTCGAGAAAAATTGCTTGTTTTTGTTTTTCCTAATAGTTCAGTTTTTTCTAAAAGCATCTGTGCCTTTTATTTGCTTAAGCTATACTTAAAGCTTATTTTTTTTAGTTACGTTTATTGTGCTTTAATTTAGGAGTTACTTTCCTTATTCACTATTGGGGCCAAATTTAGACTAGACCCCAGAAAAGGCATCCAAGGATAAGGAAAACTGTTGCTGTCCCCAGATAATGTCAGCATTCACATAATTTCTTTCAGCCTGATAAGAGAGAACTTAGAACAAGGAATAAAGCCCCAAAATACAATTTTTTATTTCACTTCATCATTTTATAGTCAGGCATTGGATGCTGTTTCCAAAAGTAAAGTGAACTAACTTTCTGCAGGTACAGTTATCAGAAACTGGGGTTTTTCACAAAAACAAATAAAATACATGAAGATTAACGTTTTTTCCCTACCATTCCCCAAAATAATATAGCAGATAAATGAAGAAAGAGTGTTATGTGTGTAGTAATTCATCTTTAGCTTATAGTAGGGGAAAGGCTCACTTTCAAAGTTCAATAAAAGTGGAACTGGAGAATGTCTCGGTGACACTCTTGTAGAGTTTGGGATTCCAGTCCACTGGGACAAAAGATCACTTAAGTGCAAATACTTTGTGAGCAAAAGTATCCACACTGTAGATATCTGCTGAAGTACAAGTACAAATTTTTGTGTAAAGTCATATGAAGTAACTGTGATAAAAGACCTACCAAAGCTTGCAAGTTTGGAAACAAAAGAAAGATTTTCTTGCTTAAGAAACTTATGATGCAATGAATAAGAAATTTTATATGAATGTTTTGCAAGTGCACTTAAAATAGGAAACCCTCTGAATGAATAAGAAAGTGTAAGGCTTTGAAAGCTTTGAGTAGTACCAAATGTAAAAATATAATAATACAACAACATTTTACAACCCCCAAAATTCTAAATGGTGGATAAACTGTTGAATATGAATGAGTAATCTAGGTTAGACAAAATAAGGCAAAAGACAACTCAGTCAAGGCCGAATCAAAGTTTTGTTAACAAGAAAACAATGCCATTGAACTGCAATGAAATTCTAAGGAAAAATGAACTGAAAATTCACACTGTAGAACCACCATACTGCAACTTTCACAGCCAGTGGTTCATTGACTCCCTTTAATGACCTTAAGACTCCAAAATATTTTTTAAGGCAGTGTTGTTGCTCAGATTTTATTTAGAAAAGGGGTTTATCTGAGGCATCAATCAAACTTAAGAAATTTTCTGTCTTTGAATAGAAAGGACTTTGAGACATCATTTGTTTCTCCTCTCTGACCTGACACAGAGCCAACAATATTTATCTACCCTTGGCTGAAAGGCTGCAGTGATGTAGAACCCATGGCCTTGCTTTGCAACCTAATTTATTATTTGGTTATTACTGCAGTTAGAAGTTTTTTCATACTCCCTGAGCTAATATTTTTTGGCTGCCAGTATTTCTATTTGACACGGTCACAGTGAGCACAGGGGATCTTTGCTCTCTTTTCCTTAGTATGGGAAGAAAGACTTTTACCTTCTGAGTGACTGGAATACTGTTTCTGTGCCCTTTTTGCTTTTCTCTTTCACTCCCTTCTCCTTCTCTCTCCAGAGAGAAAAAAAGTCTTTGTCTTTCCTAACAATGTATATCACCAAATTTCCCAATCCAGAGTTATTTCCATTATTTTCTGCATCTCTCTGATTTTTTGTTTCCTCAGGACTGGACTCTGGGGTGCATCCAACCAAAGCTTCACAATGCTAAGCACAGCAAATTAATGTGTTACCATGTTATTAAAACAATGCAAAAGCCTGTTAGTATTTGAACCACTGCTGCTTCACTAATTGTTTCCCATTTTGTATTTGTGCATGTAACTGTTTCTTCCCAGATCCAAATATGTATCTTTTTATCACATTTTTTCATATTAGGTTGTGTGGGAACATTGAGGAGAAGGAGAACTACATTTAAATGGGAGAATTACTGTTGGAAACCTGGCAGGTCCCCCTCAACACCAATGAGGAAGTCATGAAGAGGAAACAGAGGTAGGAGGATGACAGACTATGGATATGAGTGGAAATAAAAGCAGTTAATCCTGAATATGAGAGAAAATTTTTTCAAAGTGAGTATGATGGAACAGATTGCTTTTGGCAGGTGGTAACTGCAGTTTCTGCTGTCTCCATACTTGTTTTTTGCCAGTCAGGTCTTGAAAAGATTTTTGAGAAACGTGGTCTGATCCTTTGCAGAAAGCTGGACTAAAAGTCTCTTAAGGTACCTTTCAATTTAATTTTTCCTATAATTTTTTCTGTAATTCTCAAAGGTTCTGACTTGATATCTGAGATGCTAGCAATCCTTTTCAGCAGGGGACTGGACTAAATACTTTAGATATAATTTTATTTCATGTTAAATCATTATTGGAAATACTGACTAGAACTGGATTCACTGCAGATCCCTCCAAATCCCATCTTGAGACTGAAAATTCAGACTTAGAACGTGAGTGTGTTTTAAACTCAGGTATTCATGCACTGACATTTCCTTTGAATTGCATATTCTTGATGTGAGAATATCATGCAGCTATGTGAAAAAGTTTAGGTAGATAACACAAATGTCATATCTGTGTCTTTCTCCTTCTCATCTAGGCCAGTACACCTAATAAATACACCAAATTAAACTGGCATCATATAATTTATAATTGTTATTGCTTTTTATTAGCCTACTGTCTTCTTGGTCATCAATAATCAATAATTTAAGTATTTCTTGCTGGTATTTTCCTAAACACTGGCAAAAACTCGATTAATATGTATTAGATTATTATTTTAGACAGACACTGCTGGTGCTGCTTTGGTTCTCTCTGTTTCTGAGAGAAACTTTTGTCCTCTGAATTGTTAGGGATAAGTTTCACCAGTTCCTAAAATTCTTTAGGGTGATCTTTGTCAGGCCCAGCTATATTGAAATTATCTATTTTGCCTTCATACTTTTAAGATGCCCTTTCCTTATCCTGATCTGTGTTCTTCTCTCCTTTATTATCCATTGTGTCATTCTAAAAAAAGGATGGAAATTAGTCAGTATTTCATTCTTATCTGTCATACATTACTTGTTCTTCCAAAGTATATGGTACATGCATTTTTTAATTTTTTTTCTCTTTTATTCAGTAAAAATATAGAACTGTTTCTGATGCAATCAGTAAACTTTTCCCTGAAACCTTCTATATTCCTTGCTAGCTGTAACTCATTTTGTGTATTCCTCTTTTGATTTTATTCTGTTGGGCTGTGTTACTCCCTCATTCATTCTTGGTCATATGTTATTGCTTCCACTTTTTGTGTGGTTCCTCTCTAATTTTCATGCTATTTAAGAGTTATGAGTGAGATAGAAGACAGGGACTGAAAAGAATTGGTAAAAAAATAATCTACAAAATAAAGATTTGTAAGTACTCATGTGCATCATCCTCCCTGAATGGTCTGGCAACTATGCTAAACCCCATCTGTCTTTCAAGCTTGATGGAAATATCAAGATGATTTGAGTGTATATGAGGTAGTTGGGTCATAATGCCTAAGTCACCAAGAACTCCTTTTTTTCCACCCCAGAGGATATGCATGACCAATCTGGAATCAAGATCTGTCTCTGGAAACCCAGAGGGGCCATATACCAGTCAAACTTGACCAAGTCTTTCAGAGATCATAGAATTAATTGCAGTAACAGCTAAATTAAATTTCAGTTGCCATTTGATTTAATTGCAGTTAAATTAAATGCAGTTCAAATAGCAAAAGGAAACAATGAAAATACAAGTCATTCCCAACAGACCTCGGAAAAAAAAAAAAAAAAAATCACATTTCCACTGCAAATTATACAAACAGCCTCATTATTACAGGGTTCTCTGTAGGCTTCTGGGAACTAACTGACTTCTTGGAACAGTTATGGATAAAGAAATAAAATATTTGGGCAGAAACGGAGTGCCAAACAGTACCATTTGAGATAATGAACCTCAGTGTATTCATAGCTGGTCTGTGCAATTTACTGTAAAATAGAAACTGAGCTGTGCACTACTGCTGTGAAACAACAGCCACTCACCACTGTTAACCTGAGTTAAAGCTATTAGAGATTTTAGTAAAAGAAAGTTGTCAAAAATCAAATTATATTTAAAAATCATTCATATATATATATATATATATATATATATATATATATATATATATATATATATAACGTATATATATATATAACGTATATATATGTGGCAAATCATTTTGGAAATGAGAAGAAATGCTACCAAGGTCCTGTTTCATCTGCAACTTGGCTGCTTAGCAGCAGGATGCCACATTTTACTGGTATGCCAGGGCTGGAGAGGATGGTGGAAAGAGTTACAGGCAAAAAAGCACAAAAGACCAAAGCTTGCTGCTGCTTCTAATAAGGTTTCTTGAACTGCAGCTGGTCAGATTGAAAATGGTTCTTTGGAACAAGTCAGATATTAATTGGAAGTGGATAACCATTTAATATATAAACAACCATTTATATTAATATCACAGTAAGTGAAAATACATGTTTACTTAAAAGACAGCTATATTGGATCATCAGGAATGCAGTAGGAATGTAGTGTTGAAGACAGTGAAAGTTATACTCCACTGTGATATAATAAGCAAGAAGCAAAAGGAACAGGTCAACAAGTTATCATTAGACATCAATATAGATTTGCAAAATACTATAAAACTAGAATAATATGGGAGATTATAAAAGGAGTGTCCTTCTATCACATGAAAACCACTTGCTCCAACACAAAGCCTCTTAAACTACTCTACAAATTGCAACGCCAATTGAATTTTTCTTGTGTTAGTCAGACACCTGTGGTAGGGATGTAGACTACTGAAGAAGGAACATTATTGCAGTGCATTTAATTTTGTTTCTCTGGAATAATTTATATTACTATACTATCTTATGTATTTATACACCTGAAAAGGCTTGCAAAGAATCATTTTAAAGACTGTACAGTTGTATCTGACATGTGAAGGACCAATAACTTAAATTCAGAGAAAAAAAACCAACATTCTTTCTGTACTCTAGCAGCCTGAGATTGTAAAAAAAAAAATGTTTACCCTTCTCATGAATGGTATAGATTTTAAATCTATGTAACGAAATGATAAATATGTAAGTAGACCATGGTATTCCTGTTCAATTACACTGTTTTGAATAATTCTGCCTAAAGAATGTTCTGGTAGATAGCACTTCAGTAGGGCCATTGTACTGTGATTACATCTTTATATGCAAGATGATGTCTTGAAGGTGCTTAGTAAGAGGGGACAGTCAGTGGAGGAAGGAATAAATCCTGAGCATTGCAGTGGGTTGCCTGCCTCTCCTGTTTGAGTGTGAATGCTGAACACTGCCTGTGCCATGCTTTGGATGCTTGGCTGCTTTGCCAGTTTAGAAGGATGAGCAGAAAGTGAGGTGCATCCACATGCAACAGGAAGCTTTTCTCCCTGTCTCAGGCTTAACATCACTGCTGCCTTATTCCAAAGAGGCTCACACTTGAGATCCACAAGCAGGTCTGGTATTATTCCACTCCCTGGACTCCACCATTGTGCTGCTGCTGGTGCATGCAAGCTCAGTTTTCAGTCTGGCTGTGTGCAGCTGGATACTGGCATTGTATTTGCCAGCATTGTGTAACCCCCATCCGTTTGCTGAAGTCATCCAAGATAATTATACTTTTAAATCTACAGGGCTGTTGCCAAACCATGCACTCACCAAAGGCAGATGCTGTGAATTTTCCATGGAGTTCTGCAGCAAATCCACCATGTGCAGAAGGGGAGCGAGGTGCATTATAAAACTTCCCCCTTGTCTTTTATAATGCAGGAAGGGTTTAATTAGACATAAATGAGTTTGATCAATGAATCATTAACTTCCATTAAACTTTAAGTAGATTGCCTGACCCGGCTACTTCATTCTGAATTTAATCTGGTATACACTTGATAATTAGAGTTAAAGGGACAAGGGCTGGAGGCAATCCTTCTCAATCCTTCACATAAAATGGAGTTGAGTCAGCTAATAAGTTAATTTTATAGTCAGTGTGTAAGGACAGAATTGGCCGTAAAATGTAATTTTCCTAGAAAAACGGATCAGGAAGCAGACTGTCACTTTGTTTTGCTTTCAGAATTACCTCAGGAATTACCTGCCCGGGGTCTTCAAAGCCTTCACAAATCCCATCCTCCTCACCACAGCAGCTTGGAGGATTAGATTTCATGAATACTGTCAGAAGCCAGGTGGCAAGGCAGGAAATCTGATGTCTGTGAGAATGCTGGTGTAGCTCTCCCTGTGGCTGGAAATAAGTGTTCTGCCTTGTCTAGATCCATGGGCTGGGGAAGGAGTGATAGAATGGAGCTTTCTGCCAGCTTCCAGCCTTGGGAGAGGTAGAGCCTCTGCCAGCACCTGCATCCAGAACAGGAACTGGTGTTTCTTGTGTGTGCCTGATGTTTGTTGAACCATTTGGAGATGGCAGACTTGCTGGCTTGGGTGACCCTGCATGGCCCTATGCTGTGCTGTAGGGATGGATTCTTGGGAGATATGAAGTTCATGTATGAAATGTTTCAATTATTAAAGCTGACTTAAAGAACCAGAGGTTTGCTATTTGTCTTACTTCTACAGAAGTGTGCTCTTTTTGTCCTGCCTCGGAGCTATGATATTCTGCTTTCTGGGTTCAGATTAGGTTATCCTGAGGGATACTGGATGATTTAAAGTAGACTCCCTTTGCCTGGCTTAGTTTTTGCCTTATTCCAGCTGAAATATGTGTACTGGAGGACAGAACATATGAGACTGTTTTGAGTTGGATGCTGTGAAAACAAAGGTTAATTGTGCTGACATGTGGTATCAAAGGCTGTTGTGGTGGGCAGTCCTGCTGGTGCTAAGCGTGGATGCTCACAAAATGCTTATTTAGTGGAAAGAGAATATTGCCCAAAGATTTCCTCAAACCCATTTGAGGAAAGAATGCTCAGAAACCCAGAGCTAATCAGCCTGACTGAACACCATGACCACTGCTATAGAGTGATAAAGGAGAGGGCTGGCACACCACCTCTCCCTCTGGCCTTTGTGCTTATTGATAAATATGTTACCACAGTGGACCACTGAGGTCAGAAAAGAGTTAATTATGGGATTTCTTTTGGATTGTAGTTATGAGATTGCTCCTGAGAAATGTAGCATTGCTTGGACACGAGCTCTTTTGTGTACAACTAGGAGCAGGTATTTTCTTACCTGCAAAGGACTGCAGGTACAAATAATGTGGCAATGCAGAACTTCTAAGTTTTGGACTTGGACTCTTAAAATGGCAGACAGGTTTCAAAAGGAGTCTAAATATCTGGTCTGTGCCTGTCTCATTCTTTCAGCCTGGGCCTTGGTACAGTGTTTCTGAAAGCCCTGTGAGTGGCTCTGGGACTGTAATGACCTGTGAAATGACAGGCAGTCCTGGGGCTGGGTCCTTGTGGTGTGCCTTGCTGCTGATCTGAGATGCAAGGGCAAAAGTAGCAGCTGATTACCTGCCTTTTTAAGGAGGCTTGTCCATTCTCAGCAGTCACACTGAGGGAGCCTGAATTAAGGGCTGCTGAGTTAAGGTCATGCAGGCAACCTTAGTACTCCCATTTTGAGAATTTTGAATGCTGGATTATTTGACCCTAGTGGCATTATTTTTAAAGGATTTTATGTGGATGTGATTTTTGTATATTTAGGTCAGACAATTGCTAGCAATGTTCTCTTGCACTAAAATCCACTGATCCATGCATTATTTTTAATAGCACTGCCAGTGTGCAGGGAGAAATTCTCCAAGAGCTGGTGAGGGCTTCTAAGAAGTCTTCCCTTCCCAGTGTTTTAATGATGTTGTTGCTGATAAATGCTTGCTGGTATGCCATTATTTATCTTTCAAATTCTGCACAGCCGTGCTCCCATTATAAATGACAATAGCTGCTGGGGTTTAGTAGCTGAGAGTGCCCTGCTCCCACAGACCCTGGCTCACCTTCAGCCCAAGCTGACACTAACCAACATTAATTGCTGCTGTTTTATGTGGACTGTTTGGTTCCAGATTTCTGTAAAATAAAATTGCCAGTGCAGTGTTTTATAAAAAAATGTTTTTCCATCAAAAGGGCACCTAGCTTTTGCTCCAGTAAATGGTGACTTCTGGTGATTTGATTTTTTTGGTTTCCTTGAGAGATCTTTCTAGAAGGATATTGATGCTCACTTTGAAGGATGTCACAGGAAACATCCACTGATGGTGACCATTTTGTGCTATATTGAGCTAGAAAAATGGAAGTTTAATTCCCATCAGTGAAGAATTGCTCTTATCAGTGCTCACAGGGTTATGCATGTGAGTTGCTGCTTGCCATTGGCAGTAAGGGATTTACAGCCTGGCTTTCTGGGAATTGAGAAACTTATTCTCACTAGGGTGCTTCATCCTGAACCTTTTTACAAGCATTTAAAAGTCAATTCAAGTGATAAAATCTGTTATTTATTTTGAAAAAAACATGTTTTAAAGCATCAAAACTGCTTCATTATTTGAAAATACATTTAGAATACGTACTTGCTTTCCACAGAGCTCAAAAGACAAATTTCTAGTAACAAAAGCCTTCCTAGCAGGTGGTGGATAAACATTTTATGTTTCCAGTAGAAGAGGGGCTTGTCTCTTGCTGCTGTAAGCAGTTTGAACAGATAGTTGTTTACAAAAAAGATGCAGAAGCATTTGCTACCAGCCAAGCCTGACAATCAGTTGCATCAGTCAGAATGTGACAAAGGAATTTCATAGGTCTGCCAATACAATAAACTTTTCTTAACTATATTTAACTTTCCTTTACCATTTTTCGTCCTATCATCTCTAAATTACGAACTTTGTCTCATACAACTCCTCCTGTTGAGGTGATGTTTTTGTTTTTGTTTTTTTTCCTGAGCCTGCAAAGAGAGGTTTTCCCAAGTGATTTTCTCAAAATAGTCTCTGCCAGAGCAGAGCAAACCCACCTCACCTGAAGCCACTACCACATGGATCTCCATGGAAGTTGTATCCATCTGGTCTAGAGCTGTGCAGCCCAGGGAGTGCTAAACTTTGCAAGAAAATGAAGTGTGTCCACTTCAGACAGAGCCCTCAGATTTTGCTTGCTGGATTTTATCTGAGTGTATATGAACTGTGACATTTTGATGTATTTTAAGCCACCAGATTTTGGCAGTCTTTCATAAGGATAGGAAAAAGTGTTTTTCTGACCCAAAGCAGAACCTGTCAAAATTTTTCAGATTTGTTTGAGTAATGTATTTCTACTTGTCTGTTCAGAAATTGCTGTATCATTTTGACTGAATTTTTCCACAAAGGTTTAGCCTTGGAATGGCATTAGTAGGGGAAACTGGTGTAAGTACTACCAAAGAGGAACCAACTGTAAAAGAACCCCAAAACAACAAAAAACAAAACCAAACAAAATAACCCCAAAACAATAAAAAAAATTGAAAAACAACGAAAATTTTAAAAAATCCACCAAAAACCCAAATGAACAAACAGGAAAAAAAATCCAAAAACCCAAAACCACAAAGAAAAAAAAACACCAAACCAAAAGCAACAAAAACCAAACAAACTACCTCAGAAAGAAAATATAAAAACATATAATGGAAGAAGTAGGAGAAAGCTAGATACTGGCAAGTTTTGAAGCACCATTTAAGACTTGTGAGCTGAAAGTAAAGACAGATAACATGTCTTCAGAGCACAGCCAGAAAGACAAAGGAAATTACTGTTCTCCTCTATTTAGCACTTGTCAAGCTGCATCTGGAATACCATGATCAGAGCTAGGGCCTCTTTTATGGGAAGGAGTCTGTTATGCTGCCACAGGGATGTTTAGGTCATGGAAAGGGGCAGGTTTAGGGAGCAAGCTGGGCTTGGCCAGGTCAGGTCGTGCTGGCTGAACAGATCTGTGCTGTGAAGAGACATCACACTTTGGATTGTTGGCTAAGCAAGTGCCTTTTCTTGACAAAGATAGAACAGGGTGTGGTGGCTTTTTTTGTGGTGATATCTACATAGTTTTGCTAATAACTATGACTTGAGAGAAAATTATATGGGGTAAATTCTTCAGTATAAGAACAAAACTTTTGAGCCAGGTACACTTTTTTTTTTGTTGTTGTTCATTTTGTTTTTTATCCATTGCTGTC
Organism: Oenanthe melanoleuca; assembly: GCF_029582105.1. Classification (NCBI taxonomy): domain Eukaryota; kingdom Metazoa; phylum Chordata; class Aves; order Passeriformes; family Muscicapidae; genus Oenanthe; species Oenanthe melanoleuca. Next base: position 71,993,049 of record NC_079336.1, read on the forward strand.
CACTTTTCAGTAAAGCCTTTGTTTCTGGCTCTCTTTTAGTTGCAAATAACAAATCCTTTCCATCTGCAGTGAGTGTTAGCTGAGAACCCCAGAAAGGTGGCAAAAAAGCTTTTGTGTGTACACTATGTTCACAGACAACTTGAGCTCAGGTGACAGAAAAAACACCTATGGAAAAGGGACTGGGCCTTTCTGGACACTATCTTATCTTTTAGGTTGTTTTGTGTAGTACACAGTGGATATGAGACCTCAGCCTCCAGCTAATGGACCATCCTTCCTGATGTGAACATGCCACTGTGCTAGCTAGAGAACAGTATTTTTCAGTCTACTCTTTCTACTGTCTAGCACCTTTTCTCTATTTCACTTGCTTTTGCTTAGAACAATTTATTCCTTTTTTCCTACCAGTTTCCAATGGCATCCTCTTCTGCCTTTTGTTGTGTGTGTTCCCCCTAGTCTGAACTCCTCCACTCATGGCTCTGGGATGTGCACTGGCAGCTGTGATGAAACAAGCAAGCTGTCAGAGTAGCTCTAGCAGAGCCTTCTTTTGGAAGAGTTCTCCAAAGCAGATGCAGCTGTTGATATGAATGGTAAGTAGAAAGCACACAAGACACCAGAGATAAGAGATCCCTGTTTTCTTTTCCTCCTCCCAGGCTGTCTCTTATATGCCTCAGTGGGCAGGACCACAGGCAAACTCTCTCCTCTTGCATTATTTGATGCTGTTGGGGCAGAAGATGTTTTATAGCTGCTGTCTGCACCTGTGCAATGCACTTGCCCAAGGATGAGAGAACTACAGAGCATCCCAGTCCCCATAGCTTCTTGCTCCACATGCAAAACATCTCCCTCTGACCTCATCTGAACTAATAGTAGCATATGCTATGCAGACTGTCCTAAAGGAAACTATCAGTGTCTTTTCCCTTGGCAGAGAATGTCTTTTTACTACTACTACTATTTATTATTATTATTATTATTAATAATAATAATAATAATAATAATAATAATAATAATAATAGTAATTTGTTTGTTTGTTTGTTTATGTGAGGACAGCCTATGCTGTGTCACAGTGCAGATACAAAGCTACAGGATAAGAAAGGTGAGGTAGCCTGCAGGGCTGCGAGTCAAGAGAAAAATTGTCACATGGAAACAAGAGGCTGTGAGGAAGCCCAGAGCATGGTTTGACTGATTCTGGAAGTGACTGGGATGACAGGTTAGGACAGCTGTTTTTTCCTTCCTGTCTGATATTAGTGGTGCTGGAGGCAGGAAACACAGTATTGAACTGTGCACATGGTGCTGTCAGATTTCTCTCTTCTCCCCCACCAGACCTCTTCCCATCACACAGCAGAAATGCAGCTGGCTAGCTCCTATTCTCTCCTTTCTACATGTCTACAGCTTCAGTGGAGATTCTAGAGTAGGTGTATCTGCTTATTTGCTTGCTCTGAAGGTGTCTCAGGAGATTGACAGGTTTGATGTGGATGATGCTGTTCCATTCCAGTCACTGTGCAGTACAGGGGAGGGATTTGGCAGTGCAGAAGATGCTGCTGCTTCTCTTTGGGGTTCTGCACAGTTTGAAGCCTGCTGGAGCCTTGCCTGTTTAGCAGGTTTGATGGCTGCCTTGTTCACTGGTACAGGAAAGGCCTGCAGGCCACACTGTTGTTGCAGATTATGTGATCAGCTGATTGTCTCTATCGTGTAAACCAAAGCTCCCATTGAATTCCTTTGGAACTAGACAAGGCATTTGGCCTGCAGCACTTGAGTGAATAAATGCATTGCACTATGGGGAACTCAGCAGCAAAGCTTTAAGCTGTCTCTTTTAAAAGGTATTTTTTCAGTAAAAAATTCAGCCCAGCACAATAGCATAGAACAAAAGGCAATGTTTTACAATACTGTAAAATTATTTTTTTACTTCAAACAAATTCTATTTTTTATTTCCTCTGTCATCTTAAATATGACTGGCCTGCTGAATGACTTCTTGAACACATATCTTGCACAGGCATATGTATCTGTAAATGCAGGTTGCATTCCTTGTGTGTTGTATATTTGTCATTGATGGTATTTGCTTACATGACATGAGGAAATCTTTCAGAGACCAGAAGCATGCTGCTGTATTACTCTGAAGCATGATTTTGTTTGGTGCAAGGTCTACACAATTTAGTAAAATGAAATTTTATAACTTATAGAAGACTAGTAATAAATAACAAATATATGGTACAATGTGTGTTGCCAGAAAACCCTTTAGTTTTACAATGAAAGAAAAACAAAGAGGAAGACTGGGGGAGCAGAGCTCTTTAAATACTAAGTTTTATTTTGTGGGAGTCAGATCTAGAGAGAACTCAAAGCTTTAGATAGCATACTGGCATTGGTCACTTTTTTAGGTGACCCTGTTACAGGAGTGGAACATCACCTCTCAAAACAGTTTCAGACTATTTTCCTCTGTAAGTTCAGTTATTGTCTGGCTTCTGTTGCTCCTGAGATCTAATGGAAGATTGTGGAAATCAGGATAAAATCTTCCAGGTGTATGAAAATGCCAAGTGACTGATTAGTGATGTTCCTTCATAATGATTGGAATTTTGTAGCCTTGAGGAGTGTTGACAAAACAGTGATACCTCTTTTACAGCAGTTTTGGAGCAAGTAATTTTCACTTTTTATTCATGTCAGTAAATGGTATTATCTTGCTTTAGGAAGACTTTTGCTGCCACAGTTTCCTACCTGCAAAATTCATAAATAGGACAGTGTGAAAGGGATTTTGTGGAACTAAGTGAGCATTAATTAAAGGTAGGAGTGTCAGCAGTCTGCACAGAGAACTTTTTCCTTTTAATGTATTGACACTGATTTCCTGAGTAAATTAATTTAATGCAGACATATTTTGCTTCTTGCATATCTTGATTCTGTTGAAAAGATTTGCAGCCAGCTGTATTTATATGAGGTTGAAGTAGAAACCCAACAGATAGATATGTGGACAGAGAAGACCTAATAGAGAAGTTGTGATCTTGACCCTAATGAGGCATTTGAGGAGGCAGAAACCATACATAGTCAGCATTTAAAAATCTCCAGCCATGGCAAAAACATTGACTGTGGCTTTTACTTTTTACACATAAGGAAATTGAGGATAAAGCACACACCCATAGGAACCTTGGCTCTGTTAGTACCAGTACTGCTGCCCATCAAGAGGTGTGTTTTGATGTCCCTTCTGTTAGCACTTGTGAGAGTAGTACCCTTGAGAACTTCAGGAAATGGGACCACAGTTGTTCTTGGTCTTATGTTACTTCTCTCCCACTTAATATTTCTTTATGCTATAGTTTGTGCTAGTACTGTTCACCCAAAGCCCACATTTACAGCTTCATTCTGACTGTTTTTACCTGCTGGAAATGCCAACGAAGCAGTTTCTCTTTTTCTAGGACTGTAGTTGATTGATTAAAAATTTTCATTGCATAGGAAAGAGACTGCAACAGAAAGGGCAACTGCAAACAGAGATGAGGAATTTCTAAACCCAGCATTTTACTCTAAAATGCAGAGTAGTGCAAGAGTCTGTGAGTCAGCTGCCTAGAGAAAACAAAAGACTTGGCTTTTCTGAATGTTGTCTCAGAGCTGTGGGCAATTTCCATGGTTTCTTCTTCTTCTGCAAAATGTTACTTCAAAAATCAGCATCCAGATTATATGAAGGAAACTGACATTGCAGTGTCACACTTCATTTTGTCTCATGGTGCAGAAGGAAAAATGGATCTGAAAAGCAAGATCCCTCTTCCAACCCTCTGTTTCCCCCAGCAGTGCCATGGCATTGGTGAAGGAGGTCATGACCCTCTTGCCCTGCCTGAGGAAAGAGAGAGCAGGAAATACACCCTGCTGAATCTTCTGCTTCGGGTGCTGGCACCAGAGCTGACAGTGGGGCACCTGCTTCTGCTTCGTGTCTGCTCAGGGGGATAAAATGCACAGAAAGCAAGAGGATGTGAGGAACTAAGGCAACTGCTGCTGGGCAGTCTTAAGTGATTCTCCTGGAAGGGTCTGAGCTCCATGTACAGCAGCAGTAGGCCTGGAGTTGCTACAGAAATTTTTGTCTTTTGAATCCATCACAGCTGCAAAGACACAGCTGCACCAACAGCAGAAAAGTTATCATCTTCCTTTCAGGTATAGATTGGCCTCATTACCTGTGTTGTTTATTAATAGTTCACTGCTTGCCATAAGTGTTCCACTCAGGGCTATCCTATCACAAATGAATGTGCACAAGTAGATCAGAGACTGCTTTTGTGTCCTCATTCACACTGGACTTGAACACACTTCTGTCTTTACCCTGTATTGCTGTGGCCCAGTCATTTATGTTCAGACAAGACAGATGCTTTGATATGGATGGGCAAATACCTGCAGAATAACTGTGTGGCTCACCTGAACCTCACAGATCTGAAGTTTGGGCTGAGATTTCTCACAGATGATGCAAACCCTGTTCTGAGAACAGGACTGAGGTGATCCTGAAGATCTCTGCAAGCCTATTGATGCACTTCTAGAGCATCTGTACTGATAAACATCACTGCTGGATTTATTTTTATTTTATTATTATTTATTTATTATTATTAACTTGATACACAAAACCTATGCTGATCCTAATGGCATTTTCTAACCCTTTTCCTAGGGTTTCTTCTTTGACAAATTATTCTGTACTGAAAGGAGAAGATGTCTTTTTCCATGGCATGCTGCTACAACTTCTCTTTTCTCACTGCAGGTATCTCTTAGTCAAGGGATAGTTTTCTCCAACCAACCTCCTCTGAGACACCACTTGGTAAAATCGTGCTGCTGGGTTTTGACCTTTCCTCTACTACCTAGGAACATAGTTCAGATTTGAGCTGTGGAGTGGGTCTTGAAAGAGTGCAGGAGAACAGAGTGGGGTATGGGAGACTCCATATTTGCAAGAAAGAGGTGAAGATTTTAACATCATTTGTTTGGGCAAAGAGTGGATCAGAAGATGATTAAGCATCTGAGAAGTTGCTCATTTATTACCTTGGTGAGATCAGAGGGAAACACAGATAAATTAATTCATTACTGGTTATAGAATTAATGAGAACAGATAACTTTCTGCACATGCTTAGAGAGGGGGTTTCAGGGCTAATTGTGGCTAACTCAGTATGTGGTATTAGCAATAAAACATGAAATAGTGGCTTAAGAAATGTCCCTGAGAAAATGGTTTTGTATCCAGACCTTATCCCGTGACATGTTTCTGGCACTGTCACAGGACTTATGGAAACTGACTATGGAAGCAAGCCCAGCTTTAAATAATGAAACTGCAGAGTAGAATCTCCTTGATCAGGGTACTTGGTACCCTTGTAATCAGAATGCTAGACAATTTAAAACTGGGCATGGATCCACAGGTGCAGAGAAGTGTCTGTGACAAACATGCCAATATTCTATGTCATCATGCACTCATTGCCAATGGTAAGCAATGTAGAACATCTTTCAAGGGGAAAAAATCAGCTATATTTGGGAATATTCCACTTCTATCACATTCCAGAAAGGCAAACTTCTGTCATGTTACTTTTCATTTCGAAAAAAATTTCAAATGTCTACACTGAAACAAATAATTCTGTTTAGGAAAAGCTGGGGTTTTTTTGGGTTTTTTTGTTTGTTTGGTTTTTTTTTTTTTTATTTTTTTTTTTTTTTCTTAAAGAGAAGAGAAAATACTAAAGTTACTGGCAGTTGATTTTAACACCTTATGACATTATGAGCAGGCACTTCCTGGAGACTTCCCCCTCTGTGCTTGGAGTAGGAGGAACAGAATTTTACAAAGCACTGCAAGACTGAACACACAGAAAATTGAACCATACCACAGATAGCTCATAATGACTGAAGAAATGTCAAGGTGATTAGAGGGATGAAATCTAAAGGTCTAAAAGACCTCTCCTATGAAGAAGGCTAAGGGAACATTCAGCATAGAGAATGAAAGGCTTCAAAGTGACCTAATTACAGCCGCCCAGTACTGATGGCAACCTACAAGAAAGCTGGAGAGGAACAATGTACAAGAACATGTAGTGATAGGACAAGAAGGAATGGCCAAGGTTGGATGAGGCTTTGAGCAATCTGGCCTATTGGAAGGTGGTCCAGCCCCAGACAGGGCAATTGGAACCAGATTATCTTTGAGATTCCTTCTAAACCAAGTCGTTCTGTGATTCTTTGAAGGTATTCAGGGTGCTGACACATGGCATATGAATGAGACTGAAGGAACTGTAGACTGAAGAAGAGAGGACTGAGGGAGGTCTTGTTGCTGTCTACAACAGGACACTGATAAGAGGAAGTGAGACTTACCTTGGAGGTACCCATTGGAAGGACAAGAGTCAGTGTGCATCAGCTGGAGCATGGGAATTTCTCAGTGGGTGCTAGGAAAATCTTTTCCGTGGTGGAACTGATTAAACACCACTTGCCAGAAGATGTGAGGAAATATGTTGCTGGAGGTATCCATGATCCTGGGCAAGGCCCTGAGCAGTCTGATCTTTAAACAGCAGTCTAGCTTTGAACTAAGTATTAGACTAGGTAACCCCTGAAAATCCCTCTCAGTCTAAATTATTTTTTGAGGCTGTCTTTTAGAGCTGTTTGGATTTCACATAGTATTTGCTTAATGACTTTGCTCTCAGTCTTACACAACTTTCAATATTTGTCAATCTACAGTGTCAATCTAGAATTCTGGCCGTTGTTCCTTCTTGATGAAGACTATTGTGTTCACTACTGGCCAGAAATGTCAATGATGACAGAATACCGGCAGAAATGCCCCTGATGGTGAGAGTATTTCAGGTTCTTGTTAATACACCCCTTGGGGCAGATTAGAGTGAAACAACACAGAATGATCAGTGTTTATAAATATACAGATATATAGGATTGATTTTAGAACAATTTGGTAGCAATGGAAAGATGGTGTGTAGCTGTTTTGGTTAATATTATCCACAGAAGTATAGCAATATAAAAGCATAAAAATAGCACTTAAGAAAATATACAAGGGGAAAGAAAGAAAGAAAGAATAATAGTAGGAAGATATTACCACTAGCAAGGAGATTTGATTGTTGCCATTTAGTTGTCTCTTGGTCAAAGTAATGGTCACAGTCTTGATGCATTGGAGTTGGGGGAAAGCCCACAAAACACAAAGTTCTGTGGGTCAAGACAGTTCAGGTTTATGTGGGACCTCCCTCTGTCTTATGAGAGTTTTCCCTACCACTCATCCAAAAACTTTCCTCCTCCCTTTCAGTTGTGGGGGGTGGTGCAAACCTGGCCCAGCAAATGACTGACAGTTTTGAGTCATCTACCATTAAAATTCCAATCTTTCCCAGAAGGCAATGACTTAATAGAAAACTGGGACAACTCAGCAGACATCCTGCCCTGCTGGATGTAGGCTATATCCTATTTATCCTATTCAGAGCAAGGTATGGCTGAATGAGACAAGTGAGGATCAGGGACAGATGAGAGCTGGGCTATGCCAAGAGGAATGCTCCACAGTGTGTACTTCAGGCTAACTCTGATTTGTGTTTGAGTGGTGCTAAGCTTGAGCTAATACACCTTTCCCCTGAACCAAGGTATTTTTTCTTGGAGTTCCTCTTGTAGATGTTCAAGTTGCATTGTCTTGGTTGCCTCAGATCACAGCACAAATACTTTAAGTGACCTTGTGTGGCTGCTTTAGATGCTGTAGTTTTGCAGAATTCCCTAGACCTTAAGAGAAATAGTATTTTTAGAAACATTGTTAAACTTCATGTTGCAGTGACGATCTGTTTTTTTTATGAAATGAGGTGATCTAGAAACAATAAATGGCAAGAGGAAAGAGTAATGACTCTGATATACAAAGAAAGCCTAGAGGGATAAATCAATCTGCACAATATCACACAGGAAGTTGACAGAAGTGCTGAACACTGCATCTAGCCTAGAGTCCATGCCCTGGACCCTAATTGTTCTGTGGAAGAGAATAAAGTCCAAAATTTGGAATTACAATAGCATCACAAATATCAATATTGCAGTTCCCAGTAACATACTAGTACAGCAGAAAACTGAATACCTAAGTTTTATTACTGGATGTTATTGATTATTTCATCAATATTTTAATGTACAGAGAGCAGGTGTTGGGTTGTTTGGGGTTTTTTCCTGTATGATGCATGAACTTCAAAAACTTTCTGATGCTTTATTACAGTGTTGCTGTTGTTAAATAATTTTTTTCTTTATTTTTCATCTGGTGGAGTATGTTTACTGGTGCATGATTTTTTCTAGCTGCCATCAAAGAAACCCTGCAGCAGAGCCTCAGATTCTAGCCCAGCTTCAGTTCAGAGTAGGTAAAATAGGTATAACTTTTTTCATCTATGTATGGTCTCTAAGGAACCTTGTGCTGGCTAGGGGCTGCCAAGCTGTGTTATTGAGCCCTTCACACACTTTTCTGGGCTTTTTCTGAGTCTATAGAAGTGCTTCTCCATCAAAATATGAGCTGTCTCTCTGTAGTAGCTGCTGCAGCATAGAGGTTATGAAAAGGAACCTTGCAATTCCTTGAAGAGCAAAAGATTCTCAGCAGGACAGCTTTTGTTATGCAGATTTTAAAATGACATTCGGATAAGAAGATGAAACATGATTGTTTCCCTCTTGGGAATGAACACCTTCCTTCTGTTCATTTTTCTCTTTCATCTTCTTGCTATTTTTCCTTCCTAACTGCAAGTTTGGATAAAGATTGGCCAAACACATGGAACTTATGTTCCTGCTCTGTAAGTGTGGGTTCACTGTAGAAACATGGATGATACTCAATTGACCTATGGTTTTCAAGTCCAAAAATAAATATTATAGATTTATGTCTTTCCCCAATTGTATTATAATTTCAGGGCCTTTCTAATGAATGGAAAAAGTAATGAAAAAGCAACAACCTCAAATAAACAGAGGAACATTGTTCTTTTCACTACCCTGGGCTGCTTTTTACATATGACTTGTTGAAAATAACATGATTTTCAGGGATTTCATGGAAACAGAGACCCTGTTGACTGCTAACTGCATTCAGTTCCTGGAGATTAGCAAAATTATGAAAACTTCAGATAAGCAAAGAGGGAACTCATGTAAGACTTGTGCCCAGACAGGATGGAGGCTTCAGGCAGCAATTTCCTTTGTTGCAGTGCATTGTGCTCTCCTGCCTGTGACTTCCAGATCATAGGACTTCCTTTTGCAAGCTGGTGGAGTATAAATTGTATATAGCTTTTATCATGTAGCCTTACTTGGGTCTTTCCCACTTCTGTTCTAACCTTGAGTGATCTTTCTGTTTCGTTGCTTGTGGCTGCAGCCAGGGATGTCAACTTGTTGGATCTGGCAGCATGATTTTATAAACCATAAACAGAGAGAGAAAAAACACCAATAATCTGTGAAGAATAATTTTAGCAGAACTGGGTTATCTAAAGGAATGTTCATGAAAATCAAATGGTAATACTACCTAAAAAATTGTGTGTTTACATTTTTTTATTGTCCTTGACTTTTTTTAGATGAGGGACTACAGTATCAAGTTTTTTGGGTCATTCAGGAAGAAAACTATATTTACAAGAAAATGAATTGAACAGATCAATTAAAAGTTACTTTGCTGCTGGCAATTAGGCAAATATCTTAACACTTCTGCTTAGTTGCAAATATTTTATATTTCATAATTTCTGTGACTATCAGATTTTTTAAATGTTTTCTGTTATTCTGTTTGCTTGGGCAGAATGTGGTAATTGGGGATAGACACTGACTTGTAAGGGTACAGCTGCAGCAGAACATGTTAATATTTCATCATTTCCTCCTCTCTTGTAAAGAAGGAGAGAGTTGCCTAATTGTGAATGTTACTAAATTAAAAACCTCTATATGTGGTACTCTGAGTTTCTGTTTTGTTCTAAAGTGAAGGCAGAAACTTGATGTTGTAAAATCACCTGTGAGGGCCTCTGTCCTGAAATAACATTGGATTGGAATCTTTTGGTTATGATACTACATCACAATACAATCCATAAGCTGAGGAAGAAAGGGCTGAAATCCTTGGAAATTACCCAGGAGAAGGAAAATTTCCCATGGCTTTCAGGGGCCCTAAAAGGAAATTTCTTCAGGGTCCTAGGAGAATTGTAATCTATGTGCATTGGTTGTCCAGAGCATGCTTCTTTATGGGCCATCAGTTTAGTAGTCTATTAGCACATGACTCAGCTATTAGATTTGTTCTTTCAGAAAAAGACATGGAAAGGCTAATGAAATTTATTTTTTTGGTGCTCTGTTTCTGATGATCATACACCACTTTTTGTAGCTGCTGAAGCCCACTCAGTACTGGCCTGAAGGTAATTCAGCTTTTCTGATGATTATGTATGTACAGACATGTTTGGTTTTTGTTTTTTTTCCAATTCCTTTTATTTATTTATTTTGCTTTCTGCATCTGAAGAATGAGGTTGTTAATTACTACAAGGACAGGTATGTGATGGTTTCTAGGGGGTAAAAGGAAAAATCACATAGCAACAAAATCTCTACAGAAAAATCATAAAAAATCCCCAAAGCAAAACAACAAAAAACCCAAAACCCTGGAGCTTTTTCTTGGCATCATATTTTAATCCTGACATGCTGACAAGGGATTTTACCTGCAGCAGGAGAACAGTTCTAGCTTCTGTGGCCACATAACCTTTAGGCTGCTGTCCACCTAAGCAGGTTGGAAGGCATTGCTGTCAAGAAATGGCCATTTATGTGTTGCACAGATGGAAATGGGTGTTGCTACTGCTTGACTTCTATTTTGACAATTTATATGATGATAGCATTCTCACAATGACCCTCTCATTTTCTTAGGTTTTCTGGATCCACTAGTGGTGTAGAGCCTCTGTTTTCTAGTTCTTTTTCCATTGTGTTCACAGAAACTTGTTCTATTTTTAATTCCTCTTTCCATACATCCCACACTTCTGATCAGAATAAAATCAGTGAATAATGAACAATTAATTTTTCATACATTCTAAATCTAATTTTTAAAGAGGCATGGTAGATAATTCACATTTTGTGATGTTAAATCAAACAGAATACTTTGATTTTTGACTATTATATTTTTCCTTAATTTTTGGTTGTTCTTAATTTCTTGGAGTAAGACCCAATGTTAATGTTTATCTCTTGGTCTAAACTAAAGCAGAGACATGTATTGCCACTGAATATTTTATATTTAATTCTTTTTGGAAATTGTTCTAGTAACTTTTATTATAAGGAAGATTTGGCAGTTTGGGAAACTTAGGTGTGACAATATATATTATAAAATTGCTCTAACATAAGGATTAAAGTTTGGATACCATTCACACCTTGTGATAGCCTGTTCTTTTGTTTGCCTAGACACAGAAGAGCTGCTGATGCTATTTAACATCTTAATTTGTTCCAGCCTGACAACTATGACTTCAGATTTCACAGTGAAAGCATAACTCATGAACAACAAATCGATATTTCTGCGCTCACGGGTGAGTAAAAATGGGTTTGGTATCTGCAAGCAGATCAAATTCATGCTTACATCTGTAGTTTTGTAGCTACCAGCACTGCACTTTTAATTGGTGTTGGGATCCACAGTGAATGGCTCTTGGTCCTTCACATACACTGGCATGCATGAAGTTACCAGTGTTTCTTGTCCACAGAAGGTAACTAATTCAGAAATCTCTCTGTTTTGGAGATAAATTTATTCAAAAATGCATGTATAGTGGGTTTTGGTGGTTTTTTGTTTGGTTAGGCTTGGGGGATGTGTGGGGGTGTGTGTGTTCTCTTTTTTTTTTTTTTTTTAATTCCCCAGCTATTACATAAAATATGTGAGGGTAGCAAGCCAACACCATCACAGAAAATATAACAAGGTGATTGATGTATAATTTTTCACTGTACAGAAAAAACACTTTTGAAGATGTTAGTTCTTGCTTGTAATTTTTTTTAAGACAGTGTTGCCAGTGAATATGACTAATTCCATCTTTCATTTTTCTCTAATAGCAGCATAGTGGAGCTCCTACTGTGTATTTCATATTAATTTATCTTAATTTTTTTTAAAATAATGAAAGTGAAGATTTACATTCCCCTCTTCTCTAGATTAGTTTTTAGATTTCTTAATGTTTCATATTCTGAAATTAAATGGGGACTCACATGTTCCATGCTTTTTTGGGAATTAAATTCTCTAACAAAAGGCTATATTTTCAATTTGTTGAGTAAGTGCCTATTCACTTGGGCAAAAGGTAACAACACAAAAATAACACAAAGCTGTCAGATGACAGTCCATATATGCTGCGTTTGGGCATTCATTATATTGCATATATACTAAAGAATAATTGTTTTCATTCTAGCTTGCCCTATGTTTATGCTGCAGATGTCAGGAGGGAGGAGCCTACGTTTCTGCATCTCCAGCCAGTGCATCTCTGTAAGTACAGATGAAGGCTGGATGGTCAGCCAGGTGCTTTGCTCGTCTCTGTTTGAATTATGTGGCCTGGTAAAAGTAATCTATGAGAACTTCCAAATTTGGAAAAAAAAAAATCTGTCTGAAAAAAGTCAGTGAATCAGGATTACCAAACTGCATGACTATTAAAAAAAAAAAAGCACAGGAGAGGGAAATTGTTTAAGTCATCTGAGAAGAATCTTGTTGAAAGCTCTCAAGGTTTCCTCAGTGATTACAGTAATTGCAAGAATCCCTTTATATTCTTCTAGGTCATGTAAATAAAATTTTGGTTTATTTATGATCTCTTGGTTCCAACAAGTGGTTCCTCAAGAAGAACATAAAATATCTCTGGAGTAATGATAGGTAGAAAACAGACCAGTAAAGATACTTTGGGTAGGCTAAATCTTAAGTTTGTTTTCCATAAAAGTGGCTGTTCAATGCTACTTATTATCTAAATGGGTTGTCTGAGTACTAGCAACTTAGGTACAGTGCTGTTGTGGCAAATTCTGGTTTTCAATGAAAGATAAGATTGTAAGCCCTATAGGGGATTTCAAAATGTACCTTATTTGAGCTGTCAGCATCCTTTGAGATTAAAATAATTCCAGACAGCTAAATGCCTTTGTATATGTGAAGACTGTTACATTTTAGCCCAAGAGAAAATAACACTGGTAACTAAAACGGGTTTTTCTGTGTATTTGTTGCTTAATGTTGCTCAACACTGTCAGTCTTTAAATATATTTATTTTCTGATTTTTTGTCTCTCATTTCTCTTTCCTCCTTTGACCTAGTTTTCATAACTGCCCTTCCCACCAAGAGAATCCTTCTACCTGCTTCAGCACAGTGATGAAAGTCATGTTAAGGCACTCCTGACATCTGTCCCTAGTGGCTAAGCACCAAACTCAATTGCACACACTCTTGATCATGTGTGATAAAATGCTGTGCCTTTTCTTCAACTCCAGCCTCAGGTTTGATTAAGGTCAAAGTTAAATTTAGTAGAAGACTGTGAAGAGGGAAATATATTTACAAAGATTCTGTCTTGCAGTAAAATATGTTAAACATGATAAAATATATGTGTGATGAATCTTGGTTATTTTCCCAGTAAATTTACAAAGTAAATTGACCCTCATTACTCTCGAGGGCTTGTGTAAATTCCTGTTGCCAGGTCTTGGCTGCAGGGAGTTCTGGCTTCATCATCTTGTCTGATGTATAGGACAAATACTGTGGTAGTGATGGAAACATATAATAACATTAGCTGGCAAAAAAATTCTCCCTCTCTTTTTCTCAGATTTCTGTTTTTAATCATAGCTCTTATCACATCAGTGATGTGTCTGTGTGGATAATAATGTTGCAGTACCAGAATTAACTGTACACAGAAAGAGCAGGCTCAGTATTGCAGACAATTCAGGAAAATAAGTCCAAATACTGGCTGGTTTCTTTCCAGTTTTGACATATGCAATTTCTAGTGAAGAAATCAGTACCATATTCAAGACTCTGAATGTCTTCACTGTTCAAAGGAGCTACAGGTTTGCATCTTATGTGTTGCTTTTGTTATACAATCTTGACTGAGTTACTTTTGATTCAGTCCTTTTAAAAAAATAAAAAGGGAGAAGAGATGTTTTAAACTCTGAGACAGAATATGTGCCTACACAAAATTACAGAGACTTGACATATTTATAAAGTTTTTATAAGTAAGCACTAATAAAGAGTACAGGGAAAGGTATATATTCTAAAGAGTGTCTGAACTGCACATGTTTACTTTGATGAAGGGTCTGATATCCCTGGAAGAACACTGAACTAGAAACTGAATGTGTCCACAAACTATTAAGAAAACTCCATTCAACCAAGAAAGTATTTCAGCCATGCAGTAAAGTAACACCTTCCATGACTACTCTACATTTAGGGGAGAGGGTGCTTGACAAGTTTAAAAAGGTTTGGCTTTCTCATCTGAATTTTCCATTACACTAGATAAAAAATTGACAGATCAATTTTATTTAAGGAATAAGTTTTACAGTGTTTCATTGAAAATTACTGTGAAAAGAAATTTCTTAGGCAAGAGTACTGTATATTGTGAAAAATTCTGAATGTACTGCACATGACAAAGACTTCACTGGTTTATGCCATTCTGTAGCAATTGCATGAGTATATTGGGTTATTGCTGTCACATTTAAAGCAAGAAAATAGCTATCTGGAACCAATGAGAAAAAACTTAATTTGTTTCTTATTGGGTTTTTGTTTTTCTGTCTTTGATTAAAGATAATTGAAGATGCAGTACATGAAAGGCCGGATGAGAAGTTTTGTTTCTAAAACACATTCTTGTACACATTTGTCTTCGACAACTTAAAATTCTCAGCTCAGCCTTCTGCTGGTCTGATTGCTTCTTGACCTCATCAGGTTCAGAAAGCCAAAATGGCATTGAGCTGCCCCTTCACCCTAGTGATTATGTCAGATTGCTGCAAGTTAAGGGTACCAAATCTCTCCTTTGTACATCAGTTTGCCAGTTTTGTTGTTATTCCTGTATTGCCCCTAGCTATTTTTGAAAAACCATGTCCAGGAATCCCATCCAAACACAATGATCTTGTAATTCTGTACAAGAATATAAGAAATGGGTTGTAGTGGAAATGCTACAAGAGATGTAATGTCCTTCAAGTGCTTGAAGAAACCAGAGCAGAAATGTACTTGTTAAGACTGTGAAGAAGCACTAGGAAGACACCAGCAATATAATTTCTGGATAAAGGAAAATATTCTTTGCAATTCTGTTTTGATGTTAGATGAAATCACCTGACAAAGATTAAATACAAATGAACTAACTTGCATTAGGACCTACAAGACTTCCTGAGCTGCATGGTTTTGTGGTATTGGTAAACAACTGTGAAAAATTCATTTTATGCTATCTGCTGTAGCAAAATCTTTGATTGAATCGCTACAAAAAGGTAAAAAACTGGGTCACAGGAATGCCAAACAGCATGTGGTACAGCTACACAAAGGTTTGTGTATTCTGATATTGTTTTATCTGTGACCTTGTCTTGTGGTTCTTCCTCATGGGAGCAGGAGCTGTGATCTCACACTGATTGCCAGATGGCAGCAGGAAGCCCAGAGCACATGTACTGATAAACAGTGGGGAAAAAACAGCTGCACAGAGTGACTGCACACTGCCAGCAAAGAGGCACTGAGCAGGAGCCCAGAGAGAGCACTGAGATACCTGCCAAGCCTAAAAAAACAGGTGGGAGCAAGGGGCTGCAGTTCTTTTCCAAATGACACTAAAAAAAATAGACAAGTTTTAAAATGTGCACAAAACCAGGACAAGGAACTGGACTTGCTCTGCTCCTTAATGTTCTCTGTAGTAGAAAATTTCCAAATAGGCTAAATATGGAAGTTATGTGGTTTTGTATGCATATGTAGGGCTACATTTTCTGATAGTTAAATGAGTCCCAGAGAGCAGCAGGGCTCCTTTGGGAAGTACTGATTAAAACCCTGACAATCTTCTGTCTGTGAAGTGAAAGTCACTCTCTTAACAGTCTTTGTCCTATCAACTGACATTTCTGACAGGTGACTATAGGTTTATTATATCAGGGATTTCAGGAAGATAATGCTTGTCAAGGTCAAAACAAGCCTGGCAAAAATAGAAAAATGTCCTTATTTCTCCTAATAGGGTAGCTTGCAGTCATCAATTCATATTGATGTAGCCTTATCCTTTTTTGTGGGCCTTGTCTTGCTTCTCCACAAATATACAGAGAAAATTAAGAGAAGCAGGGAGGTCGAAGGGAAAGTTTTCAGACATTGTACACCCTATTCCGTGTTTCCATTTGGTTATCCACATATTATTCTGATGTCTTGAAACCTCATTCCTGTTGTATGTGTTATTCCCCTGTTGCTGCTGCCTCCAGAAACATCCAGACGACGTGCTGTCATGTGCAAGACTATTTCTCTTATTGCATGTTTTGGTACTCTGTTATTTTTTTGCAGGCAGCAGCTCCCAGAGTATCTAATTGGCTTCTACTAACATAAAGGATGTGTCTTTCCTGGAGCTTCTCAGGTATTTCTATTTGGTTCTGTAAATGTCACCAGGTTTGATCAAGCAGAAAGAAGCATGTGACACTGGAGTGGTATTGCTGTCGTCTGGAGGGAAGACTTCGTTCCCTGGAAGATGTGGTGCATGAAGATATTACAAGATTTTCTAAATCTGCTGGTGCTTGACACCTGCAGACTGCCTGGAAACAAACCTTTAATTCTATTAGAGAAAAGAGACTTCTTTTCACTTCATAACTTTTTAAAAAGTGAGTTTTATTCTATCGGGAAAACCTCACGCTGATTCCATTATACCCTCCTAGCTAGAGAAGAAGCCTGGGATAGGACAGAGAAGGGAAAAGGCAGCCATCCCAGGGCTTCCAGAAAAAGTGATTTAGGAATGCTTTGGGGAGGTCATTTGCCCTCTGGAAAAATTCTCCAGTTTTGCTCAGCTGCTTTGCCCAGTCTGTAGTCATCAATTTCTCTTGTCTTTTACCTTTGGGGCTGACCTGCAGGTTGCAAAGGATCAACCCCAGGAGTTTATGTGCTTGGTCAGATACAAACCCCTGCTGCATGTGCTGCCATAAGGGGTGTATGGTCAGCATTGCACCAATAATTGCCCATCCACAGCCAAGGAGGCAGCAGTCAGAAAAGCTGCTGACTGACTGAAACTTTCTTTTTGTTCATGAATAAGATCATCTGATGACAGGAGAAGCAGAGAAGGAACTCCCACTGCTTTTGTATCTATCCACTCGATCTCAACCTAAAGCTTTATGTTATTCTAAGTACAGATTCAGGCTGGATTTCAACCCTAAATGGCCCAAAAGAAGTTGTTTCCTTCTAGCACAAATTTTTTGAGCCTTTTCTTCTGACTTAGGCAGCCAATACAACTTGAGATAAGAAATTAAGAATTTATTTTGCCAAGAATTTGTACATTTCTTTAAAACTGAAGATTAATCCAACCTAGATAGGTGAAGAGAACCATACTCCTCTTATGCTTGTAAAATTTGTAGGCACAGTCTTCATTAATTAAAAGCTTGGTGCATGGAAACTTTTTGTCCACCAGCAGTCTAAACTCAGTCCTTACATTGCATATCAGGATGGATTATTTTAATCAGGACTTATACGATCATATTCTACCTGTAATTTACTCTTCATGGCACACATGTAACCCCCACAGACTTAACTACATTTCTTCAAGTGTGACCAATGGAAATTTTCACAGAATGCTGTTGTTTCAAAGGACAGACCATGCCTAACTCTTCTATTATCTTATCTGATTCTGCAGGATTAGCCACATAGGGCTTTGCCCCTAGGGCAGGCTTACATGACAAGAGGTACATCTGGCAGGGTTTTGATGAGAAAAGAAATTTTATTTTGTGTTGGTCATTTACTTATGTTCCTATTAGTAGTTTAAATTGTTCAAATTTTTTCAGGTTTGAAGCTCAGGTGTTTGGAAGTTGTTTTCCAGTACTGAAAAACTGTACCAGTACAGTATGATCTTGTCAAAGAAGAGATAACAAGCCTCTTTGCTAGCTGATTGAAACAAAGAGAGGCTGCAGGATTTGCTTCAAGACTTCTTGCTGTTCTTTTCAATATTGCTTTGCCCAGAAGATCAGCAAAAAGCAGCTTTTGTCAAAATGAAATAATTACAGCTTTCAAACTTATCATGTCCTTTAATAAGACCCCTCATGTTCTTCCCTTATAAGATGGAAAGAAGAAACTGGTGCTATTGAGGGAAGCAGGGTCAAAGTGGAGCAGTTGTGATCCCCTATTGCCCATTTTTCTGTCAGGATGTGGAAGGAGGAGAGAAGATAGGAGAGATGATCTTTCAAAAGTGAGCAACTAATGAAACACTCATGGCTCCCTTGGCTCTCAGGAATAGGAGTCCAGTGTTGGAGTGAAGAATCTTTTGCAAAGACTTCAGTACTTGCAGGGCACCTAGGGTTAATTTAAGTGTTGGCTAAAAAAGACTGCTGGTTAATTTTTTTTTTTCTTGTTAATAAGTAGTGGAAAAGCTAATGTAAACAAAAAGAATTAATCCTCTACAAAACTCACTTCAACAGTGCTTTAGCGTGATTGTTAATTTGTTAATAAATTAACATTAAAATTGGCATAACTGAATTCAGTTACAGAACTTGAGCTTCTATTTTTGAATTGTTTTTTCTTTTTTGTTTTTGTGTCTGTTTGTTTGCCTAATTATATCTAGGTTGATTTGTTAGTTTTTTTTTTTTTTGGGTTTTTTTTTTTTTTTTTTTTAGGAAGAGAAAATCCTCCTCTCAGACTACTTTTTTATTCTTTTCATCTCCCTCCAAATCCTCCTTCTCCATTTACAAGTCTCATTCCACAAGAAGCCAAATAGCTTATCTCCAGCTTTCAAACATAGACATTTTCTTTGGCTGAATTAGAGGAAGCATTTTTACAGTCATCAGCAACAAACTGGATAGCAAAATTCCCTGTTACTGAATTGCATACCCCAAATGTCCAAGGACATCTGGTACAAGTTAACACCCTCCTTCTAAGAGGAGGAAAGTGCTACTTCCTGCTTAGTGTCTCTTCTTTATTGCTACAAGGACATGTGTGACAACTTCTCATATCCCCTCTTGAAGATGAGATGCTTTATCTCAAAAGCCACCAGAAACCCAACAAACTATACTATGTAGTACCCAAAGTTATCTGGGTTGCAAAATGAACCAGTAATCCCAAACTGACCTTTCTTGATTTCAGTGCGTTACCAGTGCAGACTGCCCCACTTTTTCTCACCAATTCAAATGTTCTCTGGAGTGTATCAACTCTAAAAAATGTAATTCTCATACTGAAAGGGGAGATTCAAAAACCAGTTTTGTCCCAGAGTTTAATTTCCTTCTTTAGGACAGACTTCTGAGACACACGTGAGACTTGGCTAAGAACAGCAGTAGAAAAGGAGGGTGTTGACAACCTTTTGCCAAGATATTCTCCCCCATTCTCTTCATCCTTAAAGCACTGAATGCAAATAAATTTCTAGCAAATTAATTTTTATTCCTCACTGCAACAGCTTTGTACAATCCTTACTGAAAATGCATGAGCAGAGACAGTTCCTTGGTTTAGTTGCTCTAACTTTGCATCATGCCCATTTGGAATATGGTTTTGGAAGGGGAAGAAAGAACAATAATCTCTTTAATAGGAAAAGTGGAGAGGACAAGACTGAATGAATTTCAGAACAGCACCTCTCCCCACTCACTGCTGTATCTAGTCAGGTGTCACCATGGCACGAAGACAAGGCTGATGTTGGCTGATGTCTGTCTGGAAAGAGATGGGTGACTGTGAAATGGTTTCTTAGATTTCACTTGGATCTCTGCTGCCTTCAGCATCCTGTTGGAGGTGAGCCTCAATGAGAGAGAAAAGCAATGCTCTTATAGCTGTGTTAATTGAACTGTGGGGATTGTTGATTGATTGTAGTTTTTTCAAATTTTTTTGGTGGGGAGGGGGTTAGGGACAAGTGTTCTTTAGTTTTGTTTTTTTTCTCCCAGGTTTTAAAGATATGTTGTAACTACTTCTAGTAAGTAAAGGGCAGGACCTCCAGACTTCCACTTCAGGGGAAGGATGGTGTTTTTCTCCAGACCTGTTTTGAGAAGCTAAAGGAGGTGGAGTGGAAGCTGTGACTCATTAAGTTAATACAGCTCAGGAGTTATCAGAAAATTAACTTTTCATTGGGTCTTCTGAAACTAGTGTGTCCCTTGCTGAAAAATTAATCAGTAGTTCTGTGTTAGTGCAAATTAAAGCCTGTTGAAAAATCCTTCCAGATATTTACAGAGTTTGTATTCCATCTTCTTCCCAGTTTAAAGCAATTAACAGTATTTAGATCTGTACAAAGTTCATGCATACTGAGAAGGGTTTCTCATAATCTTAATCTTATTTATTAAATATTGATTTTAAAAATTCTTATGGGACATAAAAAGTAATGATACTTCATCTAAGAAGAGTTTGGATATTATGACACTGCAGTAGATGGTAACCAAGAGATCAACTGTTATCAGATTCTACTAGTGTCTGAGAAAATGAAATTGATCGTCAAGTTACAAAGAAGAATCTGTATCTTTCAGTCAAATGCAAGGACTAAACAGAGTCAAAAAGAATTTGGCATTTTGTTCTACTTTACTTGTGACTGTACTAAGAGCTGGATAAGTTATCACTTAATCTTTTGTAAGTGTATTTTGAAAGATATTTTAATAAGCAGCCATGATAAATGATAAGAGACATGAGATAGATAGGGATGTCTATTTCTTGGATGGGCCCAGAAGACCTACATACACAAGTGATTGTGAGCAAGATTTAAGTACAGAGCCTATATGCCTAAGTACAGAGGCATAACAGAGTGAACTGAAAATGGTATCTCATATTTGACTTCTTCACAGGTGAGACTAAATATAATGCTGACAAAGTGAACCTTGGTATTCTGTTCATTGATAAAAATTCCTTGAATCAGATTTATGAAAGATTCATGCCATACCCCAAGCATACAGATGTTCTGAGGCATGGAAAGGGATGCTTTCACCTTTTGTGGAGCTGGCTGCAAGAGCCATGCTCTTCTGTTTTGTTGTACAGCTGATTAAAGGTGTCATTGCCCTACTCAGTATGAGGCTGTATTCCACCTTCTGCTCCATTTCTTCCAGAAATCCAAGATTAATAAAATGTACTGATGGGAGATAAAACCTGAAATGATCAATGGGAAGATGAGAAGTATTATCACGTTGGCAGAGGAAGATTTTATACCCAGAGGACCACTCTGATTTTGTCACCAGACTGCAGAGCACAGACAGTGCAACTGTCTAAATGGCTGAACTAGACTTGCTGTGATGTCCCCAATTTATACACCCATTAGTTTTGCTTTCTTCTTCAGACTCAGGAATTTTTTTCTTGGCACCACTTAAATTTTACTTCTCTTTAATGTTTGTTCCCCAATTGGCTTTGACAGCCTCTGATAGATAAGGGTGTTAAAATACAATGCTATTGTAAATATGAACTAACCCCACAGCCAGGTGGGATTATGGATGAGATTTCTGGTTTGTAAACTCCATTATTTCAAGGTGTGCCTGCAGATGCTATGGGAAAGTGAAAGATGTAGAGAGACTGGAAATGCTGATGCCATTAAGTAAGGGCAGGCAATAATTTTCTTTCTCTTTTTCACTCTGCAGATCACTCTTTGAGATAGACTATCTTAAGTTAAAGCTGACCATTATTAACAGTGTTCTGAAAATTCTCCAAAGAATGACCAGGTATTCTGCCCCTTTCTTAATCATCTCAGCCTTTGGAAAACTCAACTGCCTAGATCTTTTAAAGGCAAAAAGTCAAGCCTCAAGCATAGGCAAGCCTTGGTTCTCACCAAAAGGCTTCTACTTATGCTCCAGGTGCCAGTGGAAACTGAGTTCTGCTGAACATGTTGAGAAGGCCTGCTTGATCAAACTTGTATTTTCATGCCTAAATATTACTTACTGAGGTATTTCTCCTGGAATGTACCCATTTTTGATGGCCAAAGAGTAATGAAGTAATCACAGAACCTATAAGTGGTTTTTTCTCCCTTATTTCCCAAAATGCCTCAATGATGTTAAGGTTGTTAGAAAACTTTGGATGGTTCCCTTTTAGTGTCTGATCTTGATGGAAGAACTGAGCATCTTTTCATAAAATTCTGTTCTGCATTCTACTAATAATGAACACTGATTTTTCATTCAACTTCCATTTTTTTTGTTTCACTTACAAATTTTTCTCTATTTTCTCAGTCATAGTGGAAAAATGCCTTGTTTATTTATTTGCTGAGGCTCCTTTTTCAATTTTTCTTGTTTTGTTGATTGGGTTTTTTTTTTTTTTTTTGGTGGGGGGTGGGAGGTGGGAGGGGGGGTGGTTAAGTGTATGGCATTGGAGACATTTATCTTGACCTGAATTATCATAAAAGCTAAAGCTAAATCAGGCTAAAATGGAATATCTGTCTCTTTAGATAGTACAGTCTCTTATGGAGATATTGTAGGTAAAATTCCTCCTGTATTCTTCAGCTTCTCTGAGTGCTTTATTGACATTTTTCTGTAGACAAGTAGCTTTATTATTAATTTTTGAGAGAAAATCTGAGACTAGAGGGGAATGTTATGAAGAAGACAGTAGCAGACAAGAAAATAGTCAATAAAGAGAAATTAAATTCCATGTAAGTTTTAGTGTATTAGCGTATATGTCTTTCCTTCAGGATGAGTTTTAACTTTTAGTCTAAAGGGGGGTTCATTTTTCCCTTTTCCTATTGTATCCCCAGAATTCCTGAAAGAAAAGTCTTGTTTTCACAGCCTGAGTGCAAGTGACTGATTTTGTAATCAGTTTTCCTGCCACTGGGCTATGACTGGCCCAGACCACTAACTTTTATGGATATAAATTTTGTTGATTTCAGTGTGATTGTCCACATGGGCCAGGGCTGTAGATCAAAGCCTAAGAATACTGTGTGACATGTGCATGCTTGGAAGTGTACAGACAATTCTTGATCTGGTCACAGGTATTTAGTACCTGCAGTTTTTTATTGTGCTGGATGTTGTGCTTTATGGCTTAATGATAATCAGTATTTAGCAGATTGGAGTGCTGTTTAGGAATGGCATTGTAGTTACTCCTTCCTCTCCCTTCCCTGCACTTCCAGTGAGTTAATGCCTCTTCAGATGCTCCAGCATACGGTGTACAATTTTGAGCATATGTAGGAAACTGATGTTTCATATGCATTGGAGTCGTGATTTTTCCCTCTGCAGTGTCTCATACATTCATTATCACCTGATGTGTGTTTTATTGATGTAAGTGATAATTTTGCAGTGGAGAGATACAGCAAGATGCAGAGAAAAAACTTGCTATCTTCTTTATACCCCTGTGTCCCTTTTATTCATCTCTTATCTGAGGATTTCCATGAGGATTGAGAATAATGACATCTAAAAATCTAATGTAAACAGGAGTGCAATAGTGCTTTGTTCTCTCTTTGTTTTACAAAGAGAGGGTATGTAATGGCTGAGCTGAAAGGTTCTGAGAATGGAGGAGAAATGGTTTGTTCTTGGCTCCTTAGATTATTTCAGCAGCTGAATTTCTTATGAGTGCAATAAAAACTGTAATTAAACATAAAATGGGAGGAACAATTCAAGCTGTTGCAATCTTGTAAAAAACAATCCTAATTATCTTACTGTTTCTGGCCTCTGTTTGGCTGCATATTTTTTTTCTTTCTTTCTTTTTTTTTTTTTCCTACCTCCCCCATCCCAATTTTCTTCTCTCTTTCCCGTGCGTGCTCTATATTACACTCTAATATTGCTTTGCATTTCTACAATGACAGAAGCACACAGAACTTCAGAACTCAGAGCTGTTGAAAGGTTTAATATTAATCACACAGATCATTGCTACTCAGAGCACAGAGCAGCATGACTGACAAATCTGGCTCAAAAACGATTTGAGCAATTTCTTGTTGCAGTGGTGATTATGGCATGGAACATTATGTCGCTCATTTAGGACGCTTATATTTAGGAGAATTTCATTATTGTTTAGTGCAGTTTTTAAAGTTTTATAGAAGGAAAAAAATAGTTCTCTTTTCTGGATTTCAATGAGACTAACAAATGTTAAGGTCTACTTTTCTCCTCTTCTAGCCACCACTTAAAAGTTGTACCCCATTTCTCACAGAGGAACTGGATGGTTTTGTCAGATATCTTCCCTTTTTAGGTGTCAGAATAAGTAGCTTCCTTAATTTAATGACCAACCTAGGGATAAATTCTCTGATTAAGCCCAGTCCAAGGAGTTCCCACTTCTTAGTTCTGAGTGCTTAAACCTTGTTTCAAATCTTAATTCCATTTTGGCTTGAACTTGGGGAACACTAAATTGCAAAAATTAAATGTCTTTGGGGAACCTGAGGATACTAAGACTTGGCTTGTGGATAAGACAAGAAAGTCTGGAAATCAAATTAAGGTCTGGAGATAATTTCTCTTGTTTCAGTAATGTCTGATGATCACAGCATGCAAATACCACCTTTCAGGAGGATGGGGTATGCTTCCAGCCTTTCCACTTTTGCCAGAGTATAAATCAGCATAGCTTTTAGGTTGTCCTGATTGTCCTAATTGTTTGTTTTGTTTTGTGGGTTTTTTTGTGGTTTTTTTTCTGTTTGGTAAGTTTTTTGGGATATTATTTTTTTCTCCTGTCTCTTTAACTGCTGTTTTGGTGGCTAGTAAAAACAACACTTTGACCACACTTTTTTTTTTTTTTTTTTTCTGGTTGTAGTCCTTATCCTGGTGGCTGTGACTGATAAACTCTGGCTCCCTGAAAACTACCCTGTACACTGGGTTCAAAGATTTGATGAAACAGGTGTCAAAAAAATGTTGAGACTGTGTTAAAACCTAGATTGATGGTACAGTAAGTTTGCAGGGTCTTAAAATATTTCCTTCCAGGCAACAGGTTCTGTGTTCAGCTGTTTTGTCTTTGCAGCATGTCTGTCTGAGGGGCCATTCACACAGGGATGTGTGACAGGGGAAGTATGAACATCAGCACACTGGGAAGGGGCTGGCAGATTGAAACCAATGAAAATGAAGTCTTGCTGAAGACCACAAAGATCCCATTTAGTTAAAAGGACATCACTCAGAGGGGAAAAAAGATTATGTGTCAAAGTTATCTAGAAGGAAATGCAGAGAATGAGTAAGGTCAATTGAATTGCAGCCAGCAGTGTTGATACAGGCCTGGAACTTATGCACAGGTAGACTGACTGAAAGGGCTACAGTTAATATTCTAATGGATTTGTAAGGGACACCTTATTGAATTTGCAGTGGATTTTTAAACTGAATATTCTTTTCCAGCCTCATGAATAGGGTGATAACACTGCTGCTGCAGTGCTGATGATCATCTTTGATTATTCCTATCTTTTGCATTCTGGGTGGTATTTTCAGGCACTTGAAATTATCTCTGTAGGAAATATATTTAGACAAAACAATGGACTAACCATTCTTGTTCACAATATATATAAATAAATACATTTATCTACTTATTTAATCTCTACAGTATAGAGGAACTGATTACAGCCTGATTTGAAGGGTGTTTAGAACATGAAACCAGTGATAAATACATCACTGTATGTCAGAGGATGTATCTCTTTTTAAAAAGACCAGGCTGACTCAGCTATAAATTATCTAGCTCCTGTGAACCAAAGGTTTAGTGGATTTGCATGATCTCTCTGTAGTGGATGTTAGACAAAGCAGTTTTCATTGAAAAACATTATTCCTGGTCCTCCTTGAATGAAATCTCAGAATCAGAATATTCTGAGTTGGAAGAGACTCACAAGAATCACCAAGTCCAGCTCTGAAGTGAATGGCCCATGTGGGGATCAAACCCAGAAGCTTGGCATCATCAGCACCATGCTCTGGCCAACTGATCTGTGGGCACAGAACAGCAGTTTGTGAGCACATTAGCCCAGAGAACTGCTGGTGGAACACTTGCACTCTGAACACTAATGCATTTGAGACAATGAAGTTACTTTACATGTTCCATTCCAGTTGCTTTATGTGCCATTCTGCTTCCTTCTTTACCTTTCCTAAGTGTTGAAAACATCTGGTACTATGTAGCTCAAATATTGATAATGAGTTTTGGGTTAATATTTTAAAATTTTCACTGAAGTATAGAATTGAAACTTCAAACATTATACATTGAATAAAAGACTAAAGTAAGGGAACTCTATTTTTTTTTTTTTTTTGCATGTTTGTATTTCAATTGGGAAAGAGTTTGATATCTAGGGTTGTGGGTTCTGTTGTCTGCTTTTTTGAGAACTTCAATTTAAAAAAAAATTAAAAAGCATACACATACACACATACCCCCTCCCCATCCCACACTAGCAATAGGAAGCTAAAGAAAATGAACCTCTCTTTTTCTGTTATTTGTGCTTAGAATACTTTTCTTCCTTCCTTCTTATGGTCTTTTGCTTCCTCTAGTACTAGATAATGATAGTGTATTTTTCTTGGGGTTTTTTTTTTTTTGTTTGTTTGTTTGTTTACTAAAAAGAAATATTTGAATAGTCCATTAAAGTAAATGGTATTTTTAAATTTAGTTAGGATACTGGGCTGATGACTAAATTTTGCATGTGAAGGGTCCCAGGAGGTATGACTCTCTTTGTGGGAATGGCTTCTCTCCCTAGAAATCATGGTGATGGCACATTCAGGGGGCATTGCTGTGCTTCCTACTCCTGGGTCAGAATGGGCCACAGAGCAATGACAGCATCACAAAAAGCTGAGTTGCTCTGCTCTTGAGGCTTCTGGAGAATGTCTTCTTGTGGGAACTTCCTGAAAACCCTCACATTTAAAACTGGTTTTCCCTTTTAGAGTACAGTAGAGTATATATTTTATTTTCTTTGCTTTTATTGTCACTGAAACACTTTCTTCAGCTGACATAAATTCCACCACAGCTTTGCTTTTCCCTTTCAGAAGTGTGGCATTCATGGTTTCTCCCTTTTCTTTTGATTCAAAACTAAAACTACCAAAAAAATCTCAAACTCCTGACAAAAGGGTTAGATTTTGGAATGTGGTCTGTGTGTGAAGATCTTACTGTGTTGCCATAAATGCAAAGAAAAGGAAATCAGAATAGGACCCTTATGCCAAGCTGCATCTAGGTCAGCTTTAAGGTTTATTTTTGGTTCTCTGAAAGGGAAGACAGAAGTGGTGTTGCCCTAGGAATAGGAGGTCTGGGTAGAGATTGCAACTTCGAGGGACCTTTCTCCTCTCTGTCCCATAGAATGAATGAAAACAGGAAAACATTTTGCATGCTATTCCATGAGTTTTGGTTGTTTCTTTACAAGAAGAAGTTCTTTCACTGTTGTCTTCAAGAAGCTGAGTGAAAATGTGTGAACCAAAACTTGCAGGGAAACTCAAGATCCTCTTCTGTGCTGCAGGTATTTGTAGAAGCATGTGACATGAACACTGTATTTCTGGTTCCATGTTTTAGTCTGTTTCCAGCTGGTTATCTCATGCCATTTTTCAGTCCTGAAATGCTACTTAATGCATCTCATAAGAGATCCCTTTCTTGAGACTTTATTTTATTTTTAACCTTCCTTTCAGTTCTTATAAACTTCATCTCCACACTACATGAACGCTGTGACATCTCTCAAAGGATTTTGTTCTTTGTTACATTCAGTTCTGTACTTTCTGCCCACCCTTGGCTCTGAACACAATTATACTAATGGGCCTGATAATGGTGAGACTACAATTTTAAGGGATCACAGTGATATAATTGCATTGCTGAAGATAGGTGTGTTGTTTCTGCCTCCCACACCTCTGGGATCTTTAGGGACCCTTAGGAGGCTTTAAATTGTGAGGCATGAATAGCAGCACAATTTTGAAGGCAAATGGCTGTCATTTAACTGTGAGAGCTGAAAGGTTTATTTGCTGGACTTAGAAGTAATGGGTGGGAAAGAGGGTTACTGGTGAAGCCACCCTGAAGGGACTTGTTTAAATTGCCTGGTTATTGTTCTGCCCCTGATTGGAATGGGTTTGGTTTAGTTTCATTACTGGACATGTGTTATTGGATTCTAGGGGATTTTCAGTGTTGCTACATTGTTTTCCCCTCGAGATTTCCAAGGGTAGAACATGAGGGAAGAATCTTTTAGGGCCCTATAAAAGGAGTGCTGCAACACTGCAGAATGCAAACATTGGGAAATGGTTTCTTAACATCTAAAGTTTTCTTTGCTTCCAAGTCTCAGAGTTGCATTTCTAAAGGAGACTATTCAGGCTTTGTGCTTGCCTACTTGCCATGGACCACAGCAATCTGGTGTCCACACCTCTATTGAAAGAAATGACTTTGAAACTGTAGTAATCAATCCTTCAAATGTTTTGAGAGATCAATAAAACTTCTTTCAGTCTCTAATATGTTCCATAATCAAAATGTCACTTTATTTACTCAAACAGTCAGATCTGATGTGAAATATTAAGTGCATGAATGCACAAATAGTGCCTGAGGGGACAAATTCAGCTCTTTCTTTAATCTATGCATCAGTTACTGATGATTTCAGATTTCCTCTGAGGATTGCTGGGTATGTGTGTTTTGTAGTCATTTATATAATGAGCCAGCTCTATGACCACAGAAGTCACTGTGGTGGGTTAAATAAACCCCTCCTTGCACTGGCAAGAAAGGATTGAATTTTCTCCTTTTTGAGTGAGGGATTTGCTGCATATGAGTGGTGCCTTACCTTGTGCACTGTATGATATATATCTCAACACATACAAGCTTTAGAGATGACAAGTCAGATAAAAGAAACTGGAAAGGAAGAGGTGTGAAGCTGAGAGTGAGGTAGGACCTGGACAGGGAGAGTGCTTTCTGGGTACCATCATTAACTTTTTACCTGTTGTAACTGAGTACAGTACACAGAGTTACAAGGATCTTTTCATTCTCACTTAGTCAAGATGCAAATCTTACACTTTAAAAGATGTCAAAGCCATCACTGCTGAGCTATTTATAATCCAGCCAGCTTCTTGAAAGTCCTGTCTGCAATAAAGAGTCTTTACAACAATTCCCAAATTATTCATCACTAATTTTCTTACATTTCCTTCTGAAGTGTCAGGGATAAGTTGAAAGCAGAAGATTATTCTGTTTTGGTTTACTGTAAAGTACCTTTTGCTGCAGCAACCCAAACTGTTAAGAACAGCAGTGCATTGATGAAAAAAGCTACAATTCTGATCTATTGATGGCAGTCAGGTGCACATTTTGGTGTAGTTGTACTTGAGAGTCCTATCTGAAGCCCACATGGAGCATCAGCTCTTATTTCCTTTTAAGATTTATTATTTAATTCACATATATGTGAGGATTAAAAAATTATAGTTATATATTTTTTTAGTTGTAATCTTTTAATTTTGTATTTTTATTCCATAAACCTGATGTAATATTTTCAAACAGTAAAAACTTTGAAACAATGCAGATTTTTCATTAAGCTGCACGAATAATCTTTTAACTTCAATTCCCATATCAACTTTACCAAATTTATACCACATAGGAACAAAAATAACCTGGAAATATAGAAACTTTTTTTTCCCCTTGAGAAAAATGTTCAGTCAAAGGTATTAGCTGCAAGTGAAGAGCAAGGATTTGTATAAGATTTTTGTTATTACACTTTTCCCCCCTCATAGTCACTATCTGATGACCACAGCAGGATATCTAAGATATGGCTGCATTGTGGAGAAACAGTCATGCAATCACACCTACATTGAATGTTTTACCTGCACTTAACAGAAAGACTTTCATTTCTTGTGCCTCAATTCTTCAAAGAGCTTTAAATAAGTCAAGCCTGACTGACATCTGATCTACAATCTACAAAGTATTTTAGCATGCTTCCTTACAGGTAGTAAGAATCAAACATATCTGAAAAAACCTTTGGACAAATCAGTAGCAATTGTGTAGATTGCACCCATTAAAGTTGGGCTAATTGCTTAATTGAAGCTTTAAAGGGAAAGCTGAGTTTAAAATGATGTACCTTGCAGAACTAGCACTTTGTGCTGTGAGCAGGGAGCCTGATTATGATTGTTTAACAGTAAAACCATTCAGTGCATTATTGACCAGATGATTTTGAAGCAGCATACCTCTGGGTGTTGTTCCAAACTTCATTTGTTTGTTTTCTCATTTCTTCATGACTCTCTTGTATTAATTTATTATTATCTTTTTTTTACAGACTGACATCTGAGGGGTGGATAGATGTCTCTCCCCCTCAGGCAGACATGATTCATAGTTATTTAACCAATAAAATAATGAAAAAATAAGATTTTGAGGGTTGTGACATTGACATCAGCCAGCAGCAGTGCATTTTCTTAGCTATATAGGGCTGTTATAATGGTTTGCTTATTTTTTCTTCTCTTGCTCTACAGGGGGGCCCAGTTGTTTCTCTGTGTGGACATACAAGAGAATATAGGCTCTAACACAAGATGTACATATTATAGCTGCATGTAATCAGAACACTGACACCATTATCTTGGGAAACTGACAGATATAGAGTGTGTAAAATTCTCTGCAAATATTGAGGGGAGCTATTTTCTTGTAAAAAACTCTCCATAAACTAATGAAAGAAACTAATTTATTTTGGTATGTTATCAATATATAAAAAAGAGTGTAGGGGAAAGAAAAAATATTCAAAATGCTTTATTCTCATTCTTATTATTTTTTAATTTCTATTCATAACATTTTTCTTTATCCCCTTCAAAGTTTAAGCCTGCTTTGCCTTCCCTCCTAATCCTATCTCACAACAAAAAATAAGTAAATCATTCTAGTAAGTACACTAGTGCTTTATCCAACAGTAAATCCTCCACATAAATTAATACATTAGCCAAAAAATCTAAAATTAGCCAATCAAAACCACTACAAGGGGGCAAAGCAGGTCACATTTAGATATGTATCTGTAGTTCTTTCAACAAGATAGCAGGGCTGAAAATTTGGAGTGAAAACTTTTGAGTTTTAAAAGCTCCAAAATTTTTGATTGAGTTGTTAAATCAAAATTTAGGGCTGCCACTGGAGTGCTGGCTTTCCAAGGACTTTCCCTTTGAAAGAGGGAATCTCCTGCTAGGGCCAAAGGATCCAATATACACCATCTGCTGATGGTTATTACAAGATAACATTTGAGATATGGCAAAATTAACTCTTCTTGTGGTAGTTCATCTTGTCTGAACAGAATTAATTATTCTGAGTCTGTTTTGGGGTTATTTGTTTAAAATTCTGTGACCTGTTTTCAGTCAAGCAAGTCTAGAGGTAGTGCACTCTAAATTCATGGCTATTTTAAAAGCTGGGCATTTTTTCTCCACCAATAAGCAAGTTAGCAAGCGACTCCCCTGCTAAAGAAACTCTCAGTGGTTATCCAGGCACCCTTTTCCTGAGTCCAGAATCTCCATCTTCCAGGTGTAATATTAGGCAACAGATTTCTCCTCTGGATTCCAAATAAATTCCAAAAAAAGAGAAGTGTCTAGTGAATCTTTGCTTTTTAAAGTACAGTTTCATTTTCTTTTTCTTGTTTTTATTTAATCCTATGCTGAGACACAGGAGAGTTATTAATCAGAAATTATTGTATTACATAGATATACACCTTAGCTATAACTGTAAAATATGCAGACTAAACACCATCTCCTTGAATGCAAATTTTACTCTAGTAGGGAGCACCAGATTATGTTCCATTTCTTAGCTGAGTTTGAGTTTTGGTGCTTTACAGGACTTTCACTCTTCACAAAGGTAAAATTAGCTCTTAGCATCTTGTTGCCAGTACAATATACTTTGGTTTGTCAAAATCATTATGTACAATGATTCTTATCCTCTCTTACCTCCTGTCACAAAGCAGGATTTAAAATACTAACAATTCTTCTGTTTAGTGCTGTGTCTAGGGTAGAAGTTACTATTTTATAGCCAATGATATCTGATTATATTTGCAGAATTTTGTTTGGTCTTTATCAGGTGTTGAATTTATGGATGCTTTATTTCACTGTGAAGATTTATGATGCAGACCCCAGTAGGTGTAATTCAGAGCAGATGAAGTGGAGCTATATTGAATTACAGAAAAGAAGTTTGGACCAGGATTTTCTTTGGTGCTGCAGGTATTTTACTTCTACCAAGGAAGTGCCCAGTTTTTAATCACTGCTTTATCTCATCCATTAGAATATTCTGCTAGAGGCTGTTTTCAGCTGTTACTCACTCTTTTGATAATGTAATTTTAGAAAAGAGTAACTCGAACATGTAGCTAAAAATAATACAGTTTATGAAGGTTTAATGCTAAAAGACTGTAAGACTGTAAACATTTTATTCAAGGTTCCAAAATCAGGGATCATTGTTTTATTGATTATTTCTAAATTTGAAGTTTGATCTCGTTTTTAATGTTGTGCTGTGTAATTTGACAACACTTTTTTTGTAAGTAACAGCTTATCAAATAGATTTCCATGTATAAAAATTTAAAAATAATTTTAAAAATTGTCTGTTAGTCTGTTAATTTCAATAATTCTTTCTTCCTTGCTTTCATAAATTGTTGGTTATTAATTTATTTAGGCAAAAGAAAGAAAACAACTGATAAAACCCCAGAACCAAAACAAACAAAAGGAAAAAAACCAACCAAAACACAGCAAGGAAAACAAACCCAAACCCATCACTTTAGGAAATAGAAGGGGGAGAGTCCCCCTCTTTTCCTTTTCTCCTTTTAATTTTTATTTTTTATGGGTCAGATCTGATTCAGAATGCTCTTCATGCCTGTTCTCTATGTTGTTTTGGGATATGGGATATCCCAAAAATATGTTTTATATGTAAAGCATTATGGGGGATATAGTTTCATTTAAAAATGCCAGGTAGTTGAAGTGCAGCCTTTTCCAGAATGAGTAAAATGTCTGTAAAATTTGTTAAGCTTGATAAATGAGCAAATATTTTTACATATTCCTCAAGGCAAGCAATAATTGGAATTTGTTGAAATTTCTCTTCTTGAGGGAATTTTGTGTGTGTGTGTTGTTGATATTAGCAAAAGAACTCTAGGACCTAAATAAATTTTCTTCTCAAATACACAGCCTTGAAGTTGAGAAGGAAAAGCTCCAGTTTCCTGTTCTTTGTAGGAATAAAATTATATATCGTGAATATTTTTGAATTGCACTTTTCCTGTAACCTGAAAAATCCTGGTAGGATGGTCTTTGTTTTTTTTTTTTTTTATATTTGGTTGATGGATTTGTTGTTTTGTTTTGGCTTTTTGTGTTTGTTGATTTGATTTTTTTTTTTTTTTTTTTTGTTTGTTTGTTTGTTTGTGTGGTTGTTGCTGGGGTTTTTTGGTGGTTATTTTTGTGTGTGTTTGGTTTTTTTTTCCTAGACTTGCCTTTTCAAACAAACATCCTCCAAAATATTTGTTTCTGAAATGAACCAAAAAAACACTCGACATGTTTTTTTTGCCATAATTATATACCTGGATTAGTCACAGAATTTGAAACATTCACTAGAGCAGTACTAGGCTGCTAAGACCTGTGCAGGTTGTACCCTGGAACAGTTCCAGAAAGAATGTCACACTTCAGCTAAACACATTCAGCTGAAATTTTCCAGAGATTCCTGAATCTAAATATGTAGTGTGAACAGTAGTTAATGGCAACCAATTTTTGTGAGGTGATTGGTCTAGTGGATTAAACTTTGCTGTTCTGAGGAGACCTGAATTTTCTTTACAGCTTACTTGAGGGGAATGTGGCATCCACAATCTAGGAAAATGAGGAAAGAAGGATCCTCTGTGCCTCCTGTGTTGGGAAAATTTTCTTGGTTTTCTTTTTTTCCAACAAGAATTGTGAAGTACACAATCTATAATCCACAGCAGTAGAAAAACTTAATCTTCAAAATGTAGTGTCATTCTTATACATTTATCATGTTTTAACTAATGGCCATTCTGATGGGAAGGAGGACAGTACAGCTGATGAAGCCAAGCTCATAAATATATAATTCTTTGACACCTGAAGATTTAAGAGGAGTAGACTGCTGCATTTTCCCCTTCCTAGACTCACCTTACAGCAGAACAGCTGCTACACAGCAGTGTGGAATACTTAGCATTAGGAAACAGGTGCAGGTACTCTGTTACTGAATGAAGAAATATTACATTTCTCAATGTATTTATGTTTGTCCTGTTGGAAATATTTTACAAGTCAGAAGAGAAGGGTCAGTCTTTTGAAACATGGCATTAAATTAGGCCAAGTGCATTCTGCTTTGGATAACATTATAGCTGACCTCATATAATCAAATTGGAAAATATACAAAATATGCTCTAAATTCAACAGAACATATTTTTTCTCTAAAAATAGTGTATTTGGAATTAGGAAAATCACTTATTATTCAGAATGTGTCTCAGTATCAAGAAGGGAAGCAATGAGAACATTGACAGTTACTTAAATCATAAGAAAAATAGTGAAATATGTTCATTTTATCGTAAATTGTCTAAAATGTAGACAAATTCTAGTGATGTAAGTTTAGAAAATACAGAAGAATAAGTAAATTAAATTTATCAGAGAGTTTTGATGTGCTCTGGATCCCAAACCCAGAAATGTTTTCCTGAATAAATCTTCTTGGATGATAACACTGATCTTATTTAAAGTTGGTGGCAATGTGAGTGATTCTCTTCCTTTGGGTTGGCCCTTTGCCCTGAGCTGCTGTTTCATTATCACTTCCAAAAATGTCTAATTTTTGAAGAAAATTCTCCAAATGTGAATACCTTCTTTTCAAAGATGATTGTGGAAAAGATGCCAATCACTGAGTCAAAGGATCAGTGTAGTCTAAATGCCTTCTTTGCTAAACTTGATCCATTGATAAATTAACATTTCTGTTCTTGCTATTGCTTATTTTTTCTTTTCAGACTTGCTTCTTTTTTCCTTTTGTTTTCATTTCTTGATCTGGTATATTTATTCTGAGTGAATTCAACAGACACTATTCCTCCATGGAATGTTCTTTTATTTTTCTGTTGGGCATGATTCCTATGAATTTTCTAGTTTGAAAAACCAAGTTCAGAAATGTTCTAGATACTATGTATCTTCTTGTTACCATTGCTCCTTGGATATTCAATAAAAGGATATTATCTCCTCTCTAATGCAGGCTTGCTACTTCAAATTTTACCACATGGACCCTTTTTTCCCCTTGTGATGTTTTTTGTCCAAAAAATGCTTTTATTCTTTAATAATTTTATCCTCAAAGGAAGAAATGTGCCTCTCCTCTTCCTTTAGTCTTTCTGTAACATTTTAGCTCCATGTTCAGGATATTTATTTGACCTTTTATATCTCCTACATCTAATGACATTTGTTTCATCAGCTTTAGTAAAGATGAATGACCTTTTAACTCTTTAAAAAAAAAAAAAAAAGCAAATCCATTTTGATCTTTCTTTGCTCTCTTTTCTTGTTATAGAAATAAGCTTTGCTCTTTCCTTCTACTTGCTTTAAAGTTTTAGAGTGAAATCCTGGTCCTTATTAAGTTTAGGGAAAGATTTCTGCTGATATCATTGAGTCCAGATTCGACTACTGGTTTTAATTTGGAGGCAAAATTT
The DNA here is from genome assembly GCF_029582105.1 of Oenanthe melanoleuca. Classification (NCBI taxonomy): domain Eukaryota; kingdom Metazoa; phylum Chordata; class Aves; order Passeriformes; family Muscicapidae; genus Oenanthe; species Oenanthe melanoleuca. The sequence continues at coordinate 72,028,417 of NC_079336.1, forward strand.
TTGCCCAAATTTTCAGTAAAGAGCTAGTCTTTTTAGCCCTCTTTTTCCAAAATACTAAACATGTAGGTTTTAATATTTAGCCTTGGTAAATGGTGGTTCTATTCCCAGAAGAACAGCTTCAGAGGAAGGTACTAATTGAGATTATAATTGGAGTTGGAATAAAAAAAGTTTCCCTATCAATAAAAAAAAAATCTTAAATGTCAAAATCTAGCTCTTTATTCAGAATTGGGTAGCACTTTAATTCTTCATGTAATGAAACATGACTAATTCAGTTTAAAGAAAGTGTGTTTGGGATGTATCAGATTTATGTGCAAAATCAACATCTGCTTTGTATGGAGAACACAGCAGAGTCTCTGTTTCTGGAAAATAACCTATCCAAGAGGCTATTTTGGGATGTGGCAAAGAGTGCCACACAGAGAACTCCTACCAGGGAAAAAGATCAGCTGTGAAGCCAAATGAAATTAAATGACAAATTGGCTAAATAACAGAGTAATGAAATAAAGAAATGTTTTCTGTGCTCTAACTATACTTCTTTTTTTTAATGACATGATATCAGTGGGTAAAACCTGAATGATCTGGCTCCTAAATTCTCTTCAGTTTGAAATTAAAGGAAATTTATAGTTATCCTTGTTATAAATTTGTATAGTTTTAGCTCACTTTAATGCTTCTCAGATGAAATTCATGGTTATCTTGCAGGGACTCTGACATCAATAAGTGGGAGAATTAATCTCTGTGTAACACTTAGCTGTGTGTGAATCACGGAGGAATATTTTTGCTCTGATGTCACTGGTAAAGGATCTTTGTAGCTGCATTTTATTTCCCTCTGCTGCCTTATTTCCCAGTAAGATTGATAAATGAAGAAAAATACCTCCTTCATAGGGAATGTTTTAGGAGTTGTTAAAGTAACCAAACTTTTAAGAGTAAGGCAAGTACGTGGAGCGTGTCCTGTTGCATGAGATCCACCTCTCCAAACACATATTGCACATAGCAGCTCCCCGTGTTTACAGAATGCCATCTGCTCTTCCAATGAAGTGTTGTGAATAGATTCAAGTCTTCTAGAGCTAGAGTATGCTCAAATCAGACCCCCAGATCAGACCAATATTGATTGACTAGAAAGGTGGCTGACCTTGGAGCTGGGACCTGCAAGGAGCAGAGGCCATCGTTGTGCCCCTTGGGCTGTGAGGCTGAAATTATGCAGGAGTCCTCCTCTCTCTGTCCAAAGCCTGTGTTCATGGGTATTTGTCTGTTTCTTATTCTCACTTTCAGCAGTTTGTAGTTCTCTGGAAACTGAAGAAAATGCTCTTTTCCAGTGCTTCAGTTTAGCACCTTCAGTGGTCTCAAAAATAAGAGCTAAATTCTCTTCTCAGCTATTTAGTAAAATAGGGAACTATTTGCGAAGCTTGCCTGTGCTTTTGCTGCTTTCTAACCAAAATAACCAAACAGATTGTAAATATTTTTCCCCAGTTCATTTGACATAGATAGAAAATCTTGTAAAGGAATGAATTTATCTAATAATATTTAACTATGTGATCAGACTGATTCATTCATTTGTCCTTTGGCTTCTTGGGTATATGAAACAGCTGAACAAGTTTTTCGTGTTGGTAACTCATTCTGTGATGCTGTGTTTGACAATTTTTTAAAAAATCAAATAGGATCTTTTCCTGTATCATTCCTCATCTGTTAATAACAAGAAGTCCATGGTCTATAATTCATGTTGACTTATCCTCATGGGAGTCTTGCTTGCTTTCACTCCCAAAAGCAAATATTACCATGTTGTATTATTATGGAGTGTTAAGTATTTTCCCCCCTGCTCATCAAAGACTTGTTTATAGAAGTACCACATTATTAAAAATTTGGTCATACAATAAAAGGTCTGGCTGAAATACAACAAGAAAAGTCCATCTTTGGAAAGAATGTGCCTGGGGCCTTGGGACTATGCTAGGGCTTTACTTTGATTCATCTGTGAGTTAGCTGCTTCCTCATCTCACCTCTGAACCAAGCAGCAGATGTCATCCACCTTACCTCAGTTCCTCCAGAGAATATGTACTACTGGAGTTGTATCATTTTATTTTAAAAGGAGCTCTGGTGCAGCCTCTGTTAAAGGCACAATCAGTGTTTTCTCATTGATTCTGGTAACCACCTCAGTTTCCTTTTGCTAGATAGCAAGTAGTGAGCACAGGCTGCCTGCAATTCTTACCCTTGTAAAACCAGCTTTGCACATCCCTTTTCCTTGTTTACATTAATATGGAGGTCCTTGAGGAAGTTGCTTGCTCTTTATGGTGCTGGCAGCAAGTTCTGTTTTGTGAGGGCAAATGCAGGAGGCTCACTGCAGGACTACATTAACTATGGATTTTCTCAAAGCAGGTTCCAAGACCTCCCTGCTCAAATGCCTCCAAGAATAGGAACCCCTTGTCTATAGACACTGCCATGGAAAGGGGGTGGGCATCAAAATCAGTAAGGCACAGCAACCTCCAGATGCACTTGGGGAGTCTTGGCTAGTCCCAGGATAAGAAATTGTGTTTTCCAAAGGGCTGAGATAGCATGAGCCTTGCCATGAAGCCAAGCAGCTTTTGGAAGGTTCTGGTCTCTGGCTTGCCACCATTTCTTGAACTTTTCATGGAGTGTTGCAATTTTGTTCTAGTACCAAGGTGGACTGTGCATTTCCTGCACACCAGAAATTAGGCTGAGTGAACATAAATGACCTGAGCACATAGTTAACCTTCCAAAGTGAGGAATATATGTGAGATTTTTTCCACTCTGAAACCCCAACTCTGCTAGAAGTGATAACTTTAAAGAAGAATCATCCAGAGTAAAATTTTCTGAGCTGCAGTAAGTACAGAAGTGGACACCATGATTTTTTTTGACTTATACTCTACAGATTAGGTGGGTTTTGTGCAACCAGTTTTTAAGGCCACCTGTCTGTAAAAGCTGCCACCACTGCCAATCCTTTTGTGATTGTCCTGACAAGTTAAAAAGATGAAGAACAGCTGGTGATTTAAAAACCAGATTATTTTATGAGTTCTGTGAGTGCCTAGGTATTATCCCACGTGTCCAAGAGAAGAATTTGTAAAATAATAGCACTGTCTTTGGAAAAAAGATCATGTTTTCTGTCTTCCTCTGTTTAATGTATGCTGGCCATAGCTTTGCATTTAGGTCTGGCATGTATCCTCAAGGATTACATTCTCAAAAGATAGCATTGCTCCATTGATTTCAGTGGAGCTATCACAATTTATATATCAGTCATGTAAGAAAGCATAATAAAGACTTCATTCAAAATCAGGATTGAATAACTTTCAATCCATCCTCATCTTCTGCCCTTGAGAATAAACTGGAATTAATAGCATAGATAATTTTTTTCTCTCTTTTTCCCCAGAATACTGAAAATGTGCCTTGCTCTGGGATATATTATTTGGGTTTAATGTAGAATTTTCACTGCCTGTTTGCCATTTTTCCTCATGCCTGCTGTCGGAAATGCACCAGGAAACACAAGTGAGCCTAATTGACAGCTCTGTGGAGGCGAAGGTAGGCTGTGACCTGAAATGAGAACTGTTCTCATAATGAGAGACAGCTGAAAGATTATGCATATAGAGCTGCTAAAATAGATTCCCTGGATCTTTTTCATAAACCAGCAGATGGTAGCAGAGTCTACAGATCTCAGAGAAGGCAATTGTACATTACTGTAGCTGCCCTCATTCACTTGCCATTCATCTTTACTTTTCAGCTTCTTCGGTGCCTTCTGTAGTGCTGACCCTGAAATGGCATCATTTGATCTGTAATCATATATTGCCAGCATTTCCCCTTTCTATCACATATCAGCTGGATTAATTCTGCTGTGCTGTGGATCACTGATAGCTATAGGCAAGCCTCTGTAGAAAAAAGATATTATAAAATGGAATAGAGACCAGGAGAAAGGCTGACTTGCTGGATAGAAAGGGGTGAGGGGAAGAGGAAGTGAGAGGGAAGATATGTGTGGTTTTGTTTGTCTGTCCTCTTTCACCCATCCCTGGAAGTCTAAATGGCCTGATACTAATATGCAAAGGTTGCCAGAGTGCTCCTTCCACAGCATAAGAAGGCAGAGATGTAACTCAGGTTCTGTTTATGGAGTATCTTGAACAGAGGTGCTGCATATAGAAATGAGCCAGAAGAGTATGCTTTCTGAGTTGAAGCCTGCATGTATAATGAATGTGTGAGAGTATTTCTAATTAAATGGGATTCATGGTGTGCTCTTGAGAGAGGATTTGAAAAGGGAGGCTGAATGCTTTAGCTCATGAAGAGGGGGAGGGACCTAGTGTCTTGGATGACTGATGTATTTTTGCCTGCTCTTCTTGTGACTGTGCCCAAGGATGGCAGGGCTCAAAGGTTCAAATGTTGTCAACATTTAGTCATGTTGAAAGTGTCGTTGGGATGTGAGTTACATGCTGTGACCCTGCCTGCAGGGACTGGTGAAAAATTGCTTTCAGGAGACACTGACAGACCAAAGAACCTAACATGCCAAAATTATTAAGTCAGATGTACCATTCTATCCACTGATCCACTTTTTTCTCTGAAGAATTAGCTGTAGGATAATAAAACACCCTGAAAACTGCATCTACAGAAACAGAATATTAAAACCAGCATGCCTGCATAAAAGATGCAAAGTGCTCTGTTTTATTTGGTATCCATCATGCTGGAATTATCTCCTCTGTGGCCCTGGAAAAAAAAAAAAAAAAAAAGCAGGATTTCTTCCTACATCATTCATACTGACCCTAGTGTTAGTCCAGAAAAGCCTTTCTTTTTACGGTTGTTATAACATCCACAGGCTCTAGATGGTACTATGCAATTTCTCTATTGGGTCTTGCCTTTTGTGGTGTTTTCTTACCTTATTTTGACTTCTAGAAAATGTAGGGAAAGCAGAGCAGCAAAATGAAATCAGCAAGAAACCTACAAAAAAAAAAAAAAAGTCACAGATTTTTATTTCAGACTCCATATTTAGATTAGCTTTTTTGTATAATGGGATAGATGTTCTAGCAGTGCTTAACACATTAGATTCTGGTATTAATGAGTTATGCTGTATTGAGCCAGTGTTTTCATTACATTTACTGACATGAAAAGAGAGAGAATAATGTTAGGTTTCCAAAGAGTTCTAAGTTTTTTCTTACTGTGGTGTGTGTATACAGTGTGCATGAACATCTGTGCATGCCTCTGACACTTCAGTGGGGACATTCTGCACACTCAAAGGTAACAGGTCTCTGTCTGCCAGGTGACAGGATCCTATGAGCAAATGTGGGAACAATAATAAAAAAAAATTAAAAAAATAAGGACCATTTCTAACAGCAGAAAATATTATATATCTACCACAACTTCTCATGACTTCTGGCTCTAGAACTACCTGTAAACCAGAGTGCTTCACCACTCCTGATGACGTGGGAGGCACACAAACTTTTACAAGAGAGGAGTGGGAGTCCCTAGCTTATTGTGTATTCCATTTTTAAGGAGTGCCTTACTGAGTTCAGAGACACAGTAGGATAAACAGCTATTTTCTACTGAGCTGCATTAAAATATATCTGAGTACATAATAAATGCTGTAATATGGATTTTTCAGACTGCTAAAAAAAAATAAAATACAAGCCCTAATGCATTTGTTTCCCTAGACATTTTAATACAAAATTAAGTTTTCCTGGGAAACTCTTCACAACATAATTGCAGTAAAACTCCATCAAACTCCAGTTGAGACAATAAGTGAATCACAATTGATACATGTTATTGTCCATATCCTATCTTACCAGATTTCTGGCACTTATGACTCTTAGATGAGCTCCTTTTTATTCTTAATCTACATTAAAGTACCTGCAATTTCTGACAATCAGCCGAAAGTACAAACTCTAGCCTGACCCCAGAAAAATGAAGACACCCAAATCAAAGAAAAAATATCCCAGGAGTAGTTCAAGTTTTGTCCATGAAAATTCCTAGCAGGAATTAGGTATGCATGTTATAAGCTTTGTCCATAAATAATCAGGAAAGAGGAATGTTTATTTGAGACAAGGAAATGCCAGTGATTATGTTAATATTTTATTGACTCTTAACATTTTCTCTAGTTGTCTTTTCTATTTTATGGATGAGCAAGAGGCAATACTTGACAGAGAGTCAATGATTTCTGGAAGTGTGGGATATATTTTTCCAGCAATGGGGAAAATGGCTTACATATGAATAAAATCAGTCCTCTTCTACCTTCATCTCATGAGCTTTGACTCCATACCTTCACCCTTGCAAGTGCTGTTGTTTTTTTTTACTTATTTTATACTTTATACTGATAGATGTAATATTTGGGAGGCTTCCTGCACTCTTTTAGAAAATGTGGGTAAACAGCTGCCATTGTTTCTCCAAGGAGTTGATGTGTGTTCAGTGTGATGCCTGGGTTTCTGATGTATGCAGAGCTGTATGTATTGCTTGTTCTTTATCCCTTCTATTCTGCCTTGCCTTCCTCCACCCTTGATTTCCTCTGCTGAAGCAGTGGCAATGAATATCCCACTATCTTAGAGCAGGTGTAATTATTTTACTTCTTACTTAAGCAGTTCAAAGGCAAGTTTTGGTAATTTTGCTTTGTTTTAATCTTTGTCATTACAAAATATCAAAGTGAAAAAGTTGTGCCCAAAGATTCTCCATTTTGCAGGTTTATTAAAAAATAGAGCTTGACTTTTGATTAAAAACTTGAAAAATACCAAATTTTCAGGAAAGAACGTAAAAACAAGGGAACATATAAAAAATACCCAGAAACTTAGAGGAAAATGGAAAAGTGGTGTCTTCCTGGGTACACTGGTGGGCACCAGCTCAATAGCTGTTCAGCTGAAAAATGAAGTGACTGAATGTACCAGCTTTGTTTTGTACTGAGGAGTGTTTGAGCTGTCCTAAATCACATGCAACTGATACAAACCAGGAAAAAAAAACCAAAAAAACAAAAAAACTGACTAACTTATTCCTCTTCCAGTTCTTGATGTGGATTTTGCTGGGTGGCTGTTTCTTGTTCTAGCTGCTGCAAATGAAAAGCTGTTGATCAGAACTGCAAATGATGATCAATATTTAGTAGTTGTCAAACATCAGTGTATGAATTTTTTTGATTCCAGATGCCTAACTTTGAAGGGAGTGATAAAGAAACAAGGAATTAAATGGGCTGAAAAAAATTAAAACTGACAATTACTCCAGGCAAAAATGTAAACAGTTGTAAGAACTGTTAAAAGCAAGAGAAAAAAAGATTCAGGGTCATCTCAAAAGTGTAGGATATCTGCTTATTCACATTCTTTGAGATTGAAAATGGCATTGAATGAAACTTTGTAGAAGAATAGAGTATTGTTTGATCTTTCAAGGGAGACATGTTTGATGCTGTTGTCATCAAACTCCAGCTATAATAATTTAATCTGTATTCAAGGCTTTTGAAGTTCAGTTTGGTTAATTCAGAAACAATGTTTAGTTTGCATTTGACAACAAAATAATAATGCTTTTGAACACTGCTGCCATGAACACAGATTTTATCTGTGAGTTTTTCATGGTGTTATAGATATGTGTATGTGTATTTTATGTATATGTTCATGAAGGGAAGAACTAATTTATTCCATATATTTAATATTTAAAGTAAGATTCAAGATAATGGAATCATTCAATATGTTAAATACTCTTCTGTATGTGAGAGGTATTTATGTCCATTCTTATGTCCATTTCTGAACAGGTATGTAATCCTGGAATTGTTATACTGGATCCAAAGGGAATCTACTTGATTTTCCTTCCTACTCTGGCAAATATGGGATGCCCCAGAGTGAAATGGATGAAACTCTATCCACACCATTCTGAAAAAGTGTAAATTCTTAGTATCAATGCAAACCCTGAAGCACACTGTCATGTCTTTGTTCAAAATTCTAACAATAATCTCTTTGAAGCAGAAATGGTCTTGTTAGCCATGGTAATACCCTTTCCACAGGATCACAGACCTTAAGGGTATAGGAGATGAAAGGTTCTGTTAGTCATCCTTTCCATTCTCCACATACATCATCTAAGTCCTGTGCCTTTCTTCATGTATGTACAGAGGTTCCTGGAAACAAGGCAAGAAAGAACATGCATTCTGCAACCTCTAAAGTAAAAACTTTGGTTTAGGGCTCTACTGGTCAAGAGTCCTTAGGTGATATTATAATAATAAAATGAGAATATTTGACAGTTGGAGGCAATAATGCAATAAACAGTAGGGCTGGTTTAATGGGGATTTTATGATTTTATTTATTCATTTGTTTTTCCACAGGCACACCAAATTGCTTCTCCTTTTACCAAGTCTTGTGTCTTCCAGTTGCATAGAGGAGCAGTATAGGGGAAAGGGGAATAAAACTCTTAACGACTGCCCCTCAATAAAAGTGACTGGAGCCATTCAAAATGGTGGTGTTGAGGTGTTGTCTTCTGCCCTTTGCTTGGTGCTCCTGCCACAGTACAGGAAAGTTGGAAGGGAATGTGAGTTGCAGCTTGGAAGGTACCATATTACAGTCTGGAGTGTTGTTTCCTGTGGGTAATGAAGTACATTTTTTGGGGTATTTCAGTCTCTAAATTCATCCTTCCTCAGGAAGGTTTTGGAATATTTGTCATGGAGAATACTGGGTTTGAATTGGTTGGCCAAAACTGGAGAGCTGGCAGTGCCAGATGAGGAAGGAGTTGCTAACGGATGTTTGCAGCTTTTAGGGAGTGAGGAAAAGGTGAGCAGAATAAAACAGTCCCCTGAAGCTCTTCAATAAGTCACTAGTTATCTTTTACTGCACACCTTATCCCTTTGAAGAACAGATTCTGCATAGACCTTCATTGCCAATCTCATTATTTCAAGTTTGCAGTTTTCCCCTACATTTATGTGGAAAAGTGCAAGTGTGCTTGGTGAGGGTTTGCAACCTGACAGGTTACTTTGCGGGGAAAAAGAAAGCTTCTGTAACAAGTTTTTGGTGTGAGAGTTAAAGACTGAGCTTTATTAAAACATCTTATTAGATATAGAGACTTACCCCAGACAAGTGAGGCATGCTTGTGTCTCACTTCCTTCCAGCAGCAGTAGCTGAAGTTTGCTTTTGTGTAGTTTGGGATAAGTAAATAAGGACATCACCACTCCAGTTTGCAAATGCCCAAATACATTCTACACTTCTCTCTTACCATGTGTTTAACTGCAAAGGTAGTAGTTATTTCCCTGTGGTTTTATCTTGCCATGGTATTTCCTTTTAAGTGGTGGAAGAATTAAAAATGACGGGCTGAGAGTCTCTTGCTGGATTCTGTCTCGTGTGCTTTATAGTTCTTATTCCTAAGGCAGTATGAAATTCTTTGGCTATTTAAAAGATGGTGTGCTTGGTGTAACAACACAGAATCAAACTTCAGGAAAACATCTGACACCTGCTGAAAAATTGTGAGGCTGTATAAATGGATCTAACCTGCTCCTTTTATGCAATTTGTATGGCATAATATTAAAATTTCATGTAGTTAATTAGGAAAAGTAAAGAAAATGGGTGGTTAGAAGTCGAGGAGTCCTAAGGTCAAGCTCTTTCTACATTTGGATATGATTCCTTTAAATGGAGTACTTGGTGCTTTGAAAATGTTGCTGGCTAATTTGATGGACCAGCAATTTCTATCATGGTCTCTGAGCAAAAGCACTACTCTCTTGACATCCTAAGGATAGAAGCACAGGCAACTTATAACTATATAACTGTTTGTATAATGTTTATGTGGAAAAAAGAGACTATTCATTCTGGGTGCTGCTAGGGGAAATTAAATTCTTTACCTCAAGAAAGAAAAGAAAATGAAATCACTTTGTTCCTATAATAACAGAAAAGAAGATTCCAACCTGGTGGCAGTTTGAAGGTCTGGGGGAAAACCAAATTTCAGCAGACAGATAAACTGAGTATTTTATTATTTGGTATTCCTCACATAAAAAGAACATGAATGAAAAGGCTTGACCTTTTCACAGGCCATAGCAGAGCTCTGACAATAGTCAATACTTACAGCTAATAGTTGTGCAATTTAAGATCTGCTGTATAATGATACATTTGTAATTTTTTCCCTCTTTCCTAGATATATGTGGGTAGCAAACTACTGCCAGTATTTATAAAAATTAAGTATCACATTCCTGATGGCTGTTATCCTCGGCCTTTTTAATTAAAGTTGTGTGGAACTACACAGGAAAGATGCTGATAAAGGAAAAAGAAAATAACAGGCAGAAGAGAGGAGCAGTCACTCACTGCTTTCCTGGTGGCCTAAACACTGTACTAATCAATTTGGGCTGCTTTTGGTGTTCTTCTGGCAAAATGTAATCTGGAACTTTAGGAGTATGTTGTGGTGGAAATAGACTGTAAGAGACACTTTAAAAGCAGCAAAATATGGGAACTGAAATGAAACATGATGTGCTGATGTAACCAGGCATCTAGCAATGTCCAGATGGACTGTCAAGCCTGGAGAAATTCAGAAGTGGTTTTCAAAACAGAAATCTCCTCTCACCCCTGGTTAACCCACTTTTCAATGTTTCTTTTTCTTTTTAATGATTTCAATGAAATAAAGTTTTTATTTTATTTTATTTTATTTTATTTTATTTTATTTTATTTTATTTTATTTTATTTTATTTTATTTTATTTTATTTTATTTTATTTTATTTTATTTTATTTTATTTTATTTTATTTTTAATTACCTATCTTTCAGTTTCCCTATAGGTAGAAATCAGTAGCAGCTATTTCAGTACCTGCACATCTGGTGCCTCATAAAGGAATGTGCCAGAACCATCAGAAATGTTTAAAAAAGTGCTTAGCCCAAACACTAGCTATCAATTCAGGTACAGAGAGAGAAAGAACCCAATTAGATATAACTATGGGACCAAACTCTAGCAGATGTTCAATTACCCTTCCACCTACCTACCTTGCAACAGACTGGAGGTGCAGTTGGTGTTGTACACATGCATTGTTTCAGGGCTGGTTTGAATTTCCATGTGTGGTGCCATCTGTGCTAACACTCAGTGGTCCTACCATCCTGCAAGGTGTGTCTTGTTGCACAGTGTGTATTTCTGTGCAGTTTCCAATTGTCTACAGCAACATCCTTCACAGAGAAAACGTGGATTGTGTTGGTAAGGATAGTTGAAAGGTAATGTTCTCCTACCAGTGTTCTTCAGCAGATATCCTCTCACTTCCTGTTTTCAGAAAGGTTTGCATGTCACCAATTTTAGCTATCCTTAACTGATGTGGAAATGCAGCTTGGAATGCTGGCACCTGCAAAGCTCAGGGCTAGCTAAGGCTCTCCCTGCAATACCTGAAAGGTGTGACTGCTGCTCTGCCAAGTGAGGAGAAGAGCTCCAACACAAGGAGAGCGTGCACTTCCCACCTTCAGTTGGACTCTAGGTCATTCCAAGGAATAATTTCCATACTTGGTCATTAACTTGATCTAGTGAAAAGTTAAAAAGCATGTTCTAGCCTGCCAGAATAGAAAAATGACTTCTTTTTTTTATTCCTGCACAGCTGCAACTGAGAGAAACAGAAATTAATATTGCTCCTAAATGTGAATCCAGACTGGAGAGATGCCAGACTAACAGGGCAAGGGTGAAAGCTTTCTTGCTTTTGACAGGAGAAAGGCTTTAAATTTACTTCCTAAGCTGATGGGTTTTGAAATGGAGTTCTGCAAAACTAGCAGACGGGAATTAATTTTTATTGCTAAAATCCTGTATGTGATGTTGGAAAAACAACCAGTCTACAAGAGTGCCCTGTCAGTGGAGTGTAACATTTGGCAAAGAATGAGTTAGTTTTTTCCTCCTAAAAAGCCTAGAGAAAGACTGCTCTTTCCTCCTGAGGAAAAGCTGTAGATTGATAAGTAAGTAAAACAAACGAGGGTCCACAGCCTCTCTCCTAGAAGATGTAATATTTTAAAGTAGTTTTGAAAGAAAATGCTTCCTTTTTTGCCATACTTTAATATTCCTGAGCCTAGAGTGATGAGATACATCAATCCTCACTCTCTGATAACCTTGGACAAGTTTCCTTTTTGTTTGAGAGTGCATTCAGGGAGTGCAAAAGTCTCTCAGGGGCTGGGAAGGATGGAGGGCTTTCGCTTTTCATGAAAGGGCAAACATGCACTGTTGATGACTGTCAGTAAAATTTCATTACTGTGGGCTGTTCTTTTGATTGTCCACCACTGTCTGAGTCCCTGGGAGAGCTGGTGTGTGAAGGCAAGTGATTCAACTTCACAAAAATATGAGGAAGTGTTTCAGCTTAAATATGAACACTACTAAATCTTCCCTTGACCTTGGTGTTGTCCCAGCCATGGGGTTTGTCCAAATTCAGCTATTTATCTCTGATCCATTTCTCTGCTGTCTGTGTTTAGATCATGTGTTGGTTCTAAGAGGTAACTGCATGTAGCAGAGCTTCTGAAGGCATGGCCATCATTTCACCTCACATCTCATTGATTTTCACTGTGCTTAGTCTTGTTCAGAACAAGGTGATGTTCACATCAACTTTTGCTTTCTTCCTCGCTTTGCCATGATTTTATCTGGCTAGCAACTAGAAAAAATATTTATATGAGGAAAGTTCATGTACGTTTTACTAGAGAAATGTACTAAAATGCAATTCCTGCCATATCTAAATGAGATTGAAAAAGAAAATTTATGTGTGCTCTTGTCAATAATTACTGTGTGCAGTTTCAGTGCTTCATTAGTATATTAGTACTATAAGAGGGTGGTTATGGGTAACAGTGGAAACAAAGCTGAAGACAATACAGCAGCAGGCAGGAGAGAGAAAAGGAAGAAATGGGAGAATCTGTCTGATGGTGGCACTTTGGGGCCTGAACAAAAAACGCCCACTTCAAACTGAGAAAAAGCAAATGCTATGTAATTAATAGCAAGGGAGAGGAAAATCTTCAGTGCATTTTAAATCATAAAAGAAAAGTATTATTAAACTAGCCTGTTGGGAAATACAATTTCAAAAGTCTTATTTAAAAAAAAAAAAAACAAAACCAAAAAAAACCCTAAAAAAACTCCAAAAAACCCCAAAAAGCCCCAAAAAACCCCCCAAAAATCACCATGCCAGGAGTCCTCTAATCTGGATGTTTGGGTTTTATTTTTTTAAATCTAGCTGAAGCTGCATGTTTTGTACTTGTCTTTACAAATGGAGCAATGGGTGGAAGAAGAATTAAATAATTCTGAATTGAGAAAATGAAACAAACAAAACAGGTCTTTAAAAGCAAAAGTTTCTTCACATGCAGAAATAAACAACAGTGAGAAGAATAGTGAACTAGTACTTCCATCTGAATCAGTGACAAAGATGCCCTGAGAAAGGAAGATTTGAAGGTAAGGGGTTGTTTGTGAATATTCTGATAAAATTTTGCTGCCATTCATCAGTGCTTTCTTTAACTTGATGAGCTTTTCCAACAAAAAATACCAGAATTTAGCACTTTGCATATGGTGTTTTTCAGATGAACTTAAAATGTGCCGAGTAACTACAGCTGAAGATGGTGGGAGTTGTACAAGCTCAGCATCTTTTGGGATCTGGCTCTGTGTACACATTCACTGTGCAAACAGCTAATCAAGTTTCAAGAGCAATAGCAAGAAAAGTTTATTCTCCTTCCTCCAAAGGCAGTTAATTTCCTGGGATCTATTGAGTCAAATGCTGTATTTATGATGTTCAGTTCCTCACTTAATCAAAACTAAACACTTAATTTTACACTTCATATCTCCAAAGAGGAGGGTGAATAATTTATAATGAATAATTTTATGAATTTGGCCTTTTTCTGTTCATGAATTATCCACAAGAGATCATGACTTCTCAGAGGTACTTCCACTCAAATTGGTTCACTGAATAATTCTTGATCTGCAGCGGTTTGTTTTGAGGTTTGATATTTAAGATTCCAGCTGTTCTGATTGGACTCTTAGGCAGATTTTATAATTGCCAGCTCAGTGTGCACAAGTCCTAAACTGGTGCTTCCAGGCTGACTCATTGCAACTGCTTCAGCACTTTTTATAACTTGGTATATTTTTTGTTTGTTTGCTATATTTTAGAAAATTGCTCCCAGCAAGCTTATTTTAGGAACCATTGAAAGCAAAAGTTCCATAATGTAGCGGAAATCATCTGTTAGTGCTCCTGATGGAAGGCATAATAAGTCTGGGAAGCAGCTAATGCTCTGAAAGTCTTTCAGCAGGACAGTGAACTGCAGAGAAGTTCTTTGGCAGTGCTGGAAGCTGAGGCAGAGCAGAGCTCTCAGCTGCCTCGGTGCAGCACTTGTGACTATCTGGATCAATATCTATAAGGTCAATGAGAGCCCCACATCAAAGCTGTTCTTTAAATCACTTTTCAGCATGATGGGCTGTGACCATGGAAGAGTAGCCAGCGGATGCTCTTGTTCCCAAAGGAGTTTGCATGCTTAGGATGGCCTGTGTTTACTGTGCTGGCCCCTTTATACTGCTGTATATGATATCCTAAACCAAACACCAGCCTGTTTGGTTGTCTGTGAGGAGCTAACAAGGGTTTTGCCAAAGGTCACATTTTCAAGATAAATGGATAGAGACTAATTCACATTTTGGCTTTTCTAACTGGAAGAGTGGATACCCAGTACACTCTGGAGCATGTCAGCATCTTTGTATCTCTACTGGCATTCTCTTATCCTATCATGTAACAAACCATCATATAAACCAGGTAACTTGGTTGTATAGATGGATTTATTCTTTTCTCCTCAATCCTTTTTATAATATCAAAATATTTCTTAACTGGACTACCAGAGCTGCACAGTTGGTGATATGGAGAGCAGTTAATATAATATTTTAAATTTGTTGATAAGCTCCAGAGAAACAGATAATCACCCATGTAGTTGTTGAAGACATAATTGCATATAATTTATGTCCCTCATGGAAAAGGGAAGGTTTGCTGATCACACATAGACAAAGTTTATGTCAGACATTTTCTTTTTAGAGGCTCAGCATGTGCTTGAACTATATGTATATAAACAAGTAGCATCAAACCTAGAAAATTATGAAGATGCCTCAGTGTCTCAGAATGTGAGGATAAAGATTTAGACAATTCCTATAGTCCCATTTAGATTTAGCTATCTTGTGCTTGTGCTTTCATTTATTGGTTAGCCTTTTGATGGACTCTATATTTGAGCAATATACAAAAAATTTTGTTATGTACTCCATATTATACCTAAACTGTATTCCAAATCATGATCTTGGCAGGTTTCCTGTCCTCTCTTTTTCTACATTTGTAAAATACTGCCAAGCAAATCTGTGGATGCAGATTTACACAAAATATTAGAATGAGAGGGCAGGGAGTGTGTGGTGACTAGGCAACCTCCTTCAGCCCATTACTATACGATTTAGGAAATTTTTAAAATCCAATTTAAACAGGAAAAATCAAGCAATCAGATCCTCAGTTAGTGCAAATTAACCCTTTTCCTGGTTCCCAGTTCCTCTTGTTTCTGGAAAGGTAGGAAACTTTTTTGCTCATATGTAAGCAAAAATGTTACTGCTCCAATAGTTTTGTCATTGCAAAGATCAGCCATTGAACCAAATGCCTCCTCCTAAGCTCTAAAATTACTGGTTTAGTGTGATTAAGGGAATTCTAAATGCACTGCTGTAGTGTGATTGTCCATGTTTAGGGCATAGGCTTTCATGGGATGGGAGCTATTTTAAAACAATGAAATGTGTTAGTGTTTGTGCATGTCAGTGAATGACTGTAAATGAGGAGGTCAGAGAGAATAAATTTGTGATGTCCAGAGGCCAAAAGAGGCTTTGAATTAGAAGACCAAGGGGATTTTAACCAGTTAATATTGAGAATAACTGATGTGTGACAAAGTTAATATATTTCATTTAAGGTGGAAAGATTTATTATTGTTATTAAGACATTATCTTCAGTAGAAGGTTAATGGAAATAAACACAGGCAGAATTTCAGTCCCCTCCCCATCACTCCCAATACACACACTTGTGTGCACACATCCAAGGAAAGCCTGGACACTGAGACCATGACTATAACTGGTGGGCTTTAGTCTACATATGGGAAAATAATGAAACTTGAGTATTTTATGTTGAAAGTCAAAGTTTTTGAGAAGTATTTGAATGGAATAGACCAGTTTGCCAAAGCATCTAAGGGAAGAATCTCTACAGAGCTATTATTTCTCTTTTTTATTATCTGCAGGCAATTCCACTGCACATAAAATACCCTGACTCAGGGGCATCAGATCAGAGATTACCTCTTTTGCACCCAGCTGCTGAGGCTGCTGCAGTATTTGGAGGCACATATTTTACCAAAGTCACAGGGCAGTGATCACTGCAGAGATATGGGAATTCCTTCTTTCTTCATTCAAAAAACTAAAGTTGCTATTGTTACAGTGACATCAAACTAATTCTTTTATACAGGAAGAACACTCAGTAAGATAAAAATGCCATTTCTCCTTTTGTATAAGGGTATGATTCAAAGAAAGCAGTACAGTAAATTTGTTAAATGGTTATGACTTTGACAAACCTGAAGAGTCTGAGAGTGTTTAAGTCATCACATGGAAGTGTGTAATAGGGCCTGGCATCAACATTTTTTGTTGTTTATAAGCTCTAATAAAATCTAGAAAGCAAATGTCAAGAGTATAAATAAAACCATATGCAAATATACTGGCAATAATATCAGGACATTAAGAGTAACACCTTAAATATTCACGTAATTAGACACTAACTAATCCTCATAACATCTGTGCCCTTAGTGGATAAACACTACAGCTCTCAGGGATATGAAAACTAGAGTAGAAGCCAATGAATTAAGCAGAGGGTAGAATGTAAAGTTTTTCTGTTGCTAACTCTTCCTCTGTTCTGGGTCATGCTCCCAGAGCACTGGAAGACATACATTCTCTGTGTTCTGGCATTCAGACTGCATGAAAGAAATTGCCTTGACAAAGGCAGGCTTCTCATGTCACTATAAGAGTTGGAGCTGTGATAGGTGAGTTTTATGGTGTATTCCAGGGTGTAATTACTTTAATTGTGATTTTACTAGTCTCACAAGTCACCATGAGCTGTTTTAGTGTGGGCTTCTGGCTGTTCCTACAATCTCTAGTATCACAGTACTCATAGAAGGGATTATGGAGTAAAGTACATATTACATATTTCCTGAACTTCTTATCAAAAAAAGTGACTTTGGTTTAAACTGATCAATGCAATCAAAGTGTGTTTTGAGTCTATACCAAATTAAAAATCAAGCAAATTGGTTGTTAAGTGCAGCTTGAGGAGACAGATCCCACGTTAAAATCAGCTTGCAGCATTTCCCCACGCAGGGCCAGCAGTGGCAGGATCTGCATGGAGTGGATGTGTTCCATGGACAGCAGTGACCACCACACCAACAGGCCCCTGAAACCCTGTGGCTGCAGTTTGGCCCCATTCTCTTGCTGAATGTGGCCCTATCTTCCACTTGGGTGAACATCTGTTAAAGGTCAGGGATGTTTTTGGTGTGTGCTCCAAGCTTAGACAACTCTTCTATAAAAAATTGCAGCTGGGGTTACTTTCCATCCCTAAAGTCTTGCTGCAGAGCTGGAAATTAGATGATGTGCTGGGGTTGATTCCTAGCTGCAAATATTTGAAATGCATTTGGAGTAAGATGGTATTTAGTTAGCCTGGGCAAGAGACTCAGAGGCTCATGGACTCAAAAGTTCATACATATTCCCTGAGTGCTGCCATTAGTAAGTGGATCATTCTCATACCTTAGGTGCCATTTTTTAAATTCTCATTTAATTTTAATTTCATTTAGGATGAAAACCTGTCATTGTCACTTTTGTCCATGAAATATCTTAAAAGAACAGTGAAAAACTTGTATGTATTTCTAAGCCCTTTAAGTTAGAAAGCCTGTGGCTGGAGAGTGGAGTGTCAGAAGTCAGTCTTTCTGAAAACCTTGCTAGGGAGAAGGTGGGAGAGGGATGAAGGATAACATGATTCTTATTGGGTTTTGGAAGAAAACAAACTTCTAAGCAGCCAACCATTTAGAGATGCTGGAAATATTTACTATTTATAATGCACGTGTGAAGTCCTGACTTTGTGTAGCTTTCAAAAACTTGTTGTAGTTGTTTTTGTAGAGTTTATTTTTTCTTTTTTTCTTTTTTGACATTATAATGATTTCTGATAAGCTTCTCACAGACAAGTGCATTAAATGAGGATTTAGATGAAAGCAGGTTGGGTTTTGGTCAGTCCAGGTGATGATTAAGAATGTCATTTGCACAAAGCTACTTGAGTGTGAGGCAGAAGACCTAAGAGTAGATGAAATTATAGGAATGCTGAAGCAGTGTTATGTGATGTCTCCAGAGTTGAGACAAGGACCCTGAAATTCATGTAAAATAGAATTTAGCCAGTGCAGGGAATCAAAGTGAGAAGTAGCAGCGTTTTCCAAGAGAATATATAATGGAGTGAGGCCTGGAAGATGGAAGGTGTAATGATCAAGACAAGAAAATTGAAGAGAAATGAAAAAGTATTCAGGTGGAAAGAAGAAAACAGGAAAAAAAATATTTCAGGGTTGCAAGGTAGAAAAACATTATGTGATTGAATAAACATTTTCTGAACAAACCTGAGGCTGCAGGTTTATTTTGCATGGGGTCCCTGCTCGAGACAGTTTAGCTGCTTTTCCACCTCTTTGATATAATAAATGCTAATCATGTTAACTCAAATAATTTTCTAGAATATACCAGGATTTTTTTTGTTCCTCATTTTTTCTATTTTTCTTCCTGAAATTTCTTATTGCTCAGTTTATGTTAATAGCAAGAAGTGTTTCCCCACCTCTTCAGGTATCTCTGACATGTAATTATTTGGTTTAAAAATATGACATGGAACAGTTTGTGCTATAGGTTATATGTATATGTATATATGTGTGTATATATATATATATATATATATATATATATAAGTATATGTATACATAGATACTAAAGATACATATGCATGTGACTAACCACTATGTTTTTCCTAATATAACAAATGATTCCAAAGTCTGCACCTGGAGTCCAGGCAGGGATAACAGTTTGATGAACCCTACTCATCTTGTCAGTGGACACTGACATTTTTTATTTTTCCTTTATGTGTTGTAATGTTTCATCAAAATGGCAACTGGCAAAATGTGCTTCACTATTTGCAAGAAATAAAAAAAGATGTCAAATCTAGTTAATGTCACTGAGCAAAACTGTGGATTTTGGGATTATATAGCTGCAAGTATTATGGAATTATTAATTTAAAAATCTATATATGAATAAAGCATCTGGTGAATGAATAAAAGTAATTTCTCTCACATGGGTAATTTAAATACCAGCTGTCTCCACACTAAACCATATTTTCTCATAAAAGCTTTTAAAGAGTCTGTCTGATGGTTGTGAAATTCCAGGATTTATGGACAGTGTAAGGTCTGTCTATATAAGGATCTGAATCTTGGCTCATAATTGAAAGCCACCTCCAATGAATGGTTCAAAACAAGTGCAAAAGATCCCCAGGAGAAAACAAACAATTAAGCTTTACAGACTGACTCCTCTTAAATGTCTTGTCAAAACTGTAAAAGTTTCATTTTAATGTAGGGGATAAACCTGAAGGGGATAAAAGAAAATGTTCCTTTAATTATCTGCTGGACAGGTGGAAGAATCTGACAGTCTGAGATCATACCATTAAAATAAAAAAATATACTTGATAAATTGCCATATCTTTTTATGGTGGCTATATCTGTACTCTTCATCCTTACCCATTTTCTTTCTGCTATTAGTGGGTTCAGAACCCTTAGCATGAGCTTCTTCTGAATACACTCTGGTGGTACTTTCTTCTTTATTCTAACACACTTTCCATATTGACTGTTTTTCACAGTTTGGATCATTTCAGAAAATCTAATGAAAAGAGAGGAAATGGTGGATAAGCCCTGGACTCTGGGGATGTGGCTTTTCTGAGATCCTAGTCAGATGGTGCAGGCTGGCTCTGGGTACTTCTTCATTCAGCTCCTCAGGCATGGGTTTCTTGGGTGTTTCTTGCTTTCAGAATGCTAAAAAGTACAGCTGGTGAGAAAACAAAATTCTTTTGGGAAAGTCCCATCTACAGTTAGAAAATTTGTTTGGAATTATGATGAATTTGAGTGTAAAAACAACCCTGTGTAGTTTTTCCTGGTGAGTATGCTTCTGATGCAATACAAAAATTAACCATGTTATTCACTATTTTTCATAGCAGTAACAGGGACTGTGATCCTTGGATTTGATGATGTTGCACCAGAAAAAGCAATTTTTGCAATTTATAACTATTATTTTTGCCAATAATAGACATAATTCTAGACATAATTTTCTTTATTTTTTCAACTTAGCAGATCTCATGTCTGAGTTCATCACGGTATGAACAATGTCCAGATCACTTTTTCTGTTTGAACCTCAAATTGTTTAATCCATGCATATTGTTTACAAATATTGACTCTGCACAACATTGCATGTTTTCTGAAAAAAATGAGGAAAAAAAAAAAAGAAAAAAAATCTAACAGATACCCTGTTAAAACACCCCGTTTCAGGATTAACCTTGTTTCAGTTTGCCCTCCATAACTGTTTCATGTTCTAAAGAAATACTAGTGGCTAATACTAAAATTGCTAATAACTAATTGATGTGCAGCTTTTTGCAGACTTTTTCTTTGCAGTACATGGAGAATTTTCCTGTTTTCATCCAGAACAAAGTCAAATCTTGCAATCACAATAGTCTGCTTTCAAACTTAACTATTATATAACATTAGAAAAATGTGGTGAAATGTGACTAGAGAAACAACCACCATCCCTTGGGATCTTCAGTCATGATTTGAAGATAACAGGCATCAGAGGTAGAGACACTCACAATATGTGTGGTTTCAATTCACACTATTTCCAGCCACATGCAAATTTCTGCTTTATTTCTCTTATTTCTCTTCTAATTCTGAATGGGGAACAGGAAAAAAGTTAAACCCAGAGGGGCTTCAAAGAGATTCTTGAGATTTTAGGGAAAGCAAAGTCCTGATTGATTCTCTTAACCACCTTGAACACAGAACTTCCCTCATAATCCTTTATGTTTGTACAGCATGTTACAGCAGCACTGAGTTGCTGCCATGGGATACTGAGTTGGTATTTTAGCAAGTAAATCAGACCTACTTCTTCCTCCAAGTGTTGGTGTTCAAAGAGTAGAAAGATGAACTAATTTGGTTAAAATGTAGTGTTTAAAGTGAATGCACCAAAATATTATGACCACTAATTCTACTGAATTTTTCTAAGTGCTTTCTGCAAAACATAGTGTAATGAAATTTGCATTTTACAAGGGAAGTGCATTAGCGACTTTTATATGGGAAAGAGAGGTTAATTCAATTCTGGGCTGTAATGGAGGTTAAATGTAAAGCTTTAATGTTCTGGAGTTCATCCCAAAATAATAATTCAGCTAATGAAATAACTCATTTGTAATTCAAGCAGACTAAATGGAAGCGTTTTTGAAGCTGTGTCTACAAGAATTGATTGCTGAACACTTATGAGCCAGCTTAAATCTCAGCACTCTTTGGACAATGAAGAATGTTTTAGAATTGTGAGGGTGTTTCAATATCCTCCTAAACACCATATATTTAAAAGCATGCCTTCAAATTACTTTATAGTGCTGAATTATCATTTTTTTGATGGACCATTTATAGATCTAATATGTTCCTTAAAAGTACATGGTATGATGACTAGCTAATGCTGAACAATATTTCCTGAAGTAATTTTGATTGAATTGGTTATTAAAAAAAACAAAACAAAACAAAAAAAAACTACAGCTTAACTTTTTTTTTTTCCCTCTTCACAAATCATCTGTGAAAAATTTTTGAGCACAGGAGCATGTACACTATTCATAAATGTTTTTTGGATGGTTTTAATTAAAAAAGAGACTGTATTGTCTGTGATCCACTGAGTATTCAATAGCTAGGTTGTTTTTGTCAAATGTTTTTTGATAATTTGTCTAAATCATGGAAGGCAAGTAGTATGTAACAAACCTGCTCTTGCATGAAAGCCCTGATTTTCATTATATTATGGGTTTGGAGTAAAAGCTTTTCCCTTATTAAAAGTGTTTGTCAGCAAAACTTACAGAATTGAAAATGACTAATAATTCATGGAGAAAGTATAAACATGCCTAAATTTGACAGTATTTTGTTATTGAACACAATACTTCAAAACTGAAAAACATGTATCTGCAATGTTTCTCCCCAAAGTGAAACCTAAATCACCAGGTCAGTCTTTTACTTCTCTCACCACCTACCTCACCATGCCAAAAACCTCAGACCCAAACCAAAAACAAATGCAGGCTAATGCAGATTATAACTCAAAGGTGCAGACTGATGTTCTGCCAAGAAATTGATTTTTTTACAACTTTTAGGATGCAACAGGTAGTTTGATCAATGAATAATGCTCAATGTCTTGTAAGTTCCAGGTACACCTCATGGGAAATAATTTATTATGAGGCAAAACTGGGATTGGAATATATGCACCATTCAAGCCACAGCACTCACTGCCTGTGTTGCAGGTGGTGTTCCAGGGAAGGAGGAGCTGTGTTGGGATTCTGGAGGTGAGCATATGCCCTTGCTCAACCCTTGTGGCTGCAGTTAGAGACTGGGGATCAGACCCTGGTAGGGGATGTCCAATTTCTTTTGTCTGGTTTGCTTAAGATTAAAGAAACATGAGCATTTAAACTAAAATTCCTGAAAATGTTCAAAAGCTTTTCTAAATTTTTGGACATCTGGGACTTTTTTTCCCACCTTCCCAGAGCCTGTCAGATATCTTTGTGACCAAAAACTGTATTTCTCTGTTCACAAGCTGCATTTCTCCCTCTGCTCTTATTCCTTTCAGTAGAAGTATTAGTGGTGATACATAGCTGTGATATACCACTTGGTCTACTAAAAGACAGTACTTCCCCTCCAAGCCTTGTTACACTTTAAGTCTTAGGTTTTAAAGGCAGAAGAACTCACTAGATGGTCCAGCCTACAAAGGACATTTCATGTGCCTGATCTGGATCTAACTTGTGCCTGTATATATATATATATATCACATTTCTAGTGTTCAGGTCTAAACACTGCTTACTCAAAAGAGACCAGTGGAGGTTTTTCTGCAGGGGTGGGTATCCTTTGCCTAGCTGTGGACATCTGAGTTTAGGGACAAACCTCTTTCCAAAAACTTTCAAAAAGATACTTAGATTTTTAATTTTTTTAAATAAAGGTTGTCCCCATCTTTCCTATATTAGGAAAACTTGTTTATCAGGCTTGATTTTACATCTAAATTTAGGCAGGAACTATAACTCTTGGGGTAGTTGAATTACTTTGTACCTTGTCAAAATGAGTGGCTTTCTGTACTTCTCATTATTCAAAGTTCAGTACCTTACAAGAGAGAAAGCAAGACAGAATGGGTTTCAAGCCTCTTCTGCCCCCAGCAGCCCCACAGGATCTCTGCTGTCCCAGCACAGTGGTTGGTCAGTTCACATCCCTCCCATGGGAAACAGCAGCAGATGCAGAAATCTCCATCCTGCCCAAAAAAGCAGAGCTGGGCATCTGCCATTGGAGAAAGAGGGGAATAAGAGTAAGGATGGGAAGACTGCTGCCCAAGTCAGAGAGCTGGCCTTTTTGAAGAAAAGAGCTGCAGGCAAAATAGAAAATTCCTATGGATCTAATTCCCAGGCTGGCTATTAGCTGAACACATTGATTTAAAAAATAACTTCTCTGTCAGAGCAATGTGTTTCACAAAGGCATCTACTCATCATCTAAAGACATCAAGAGATAAAGATGGACTTTACTTAATATTTTTTCCCCGTGATAAATCTCTTTTGCAATTACAAATTGGTGCATGATTTCATATTTGGCTTCATTTCTAGCTGTGGTTCTTTTTATATCTGTCTTTGTTAAAGAGCCCTTTAGCTATTTCTATTTTTTCCCTTTGAAAGTATTTAGACTGCAATCATGTCACTCTCAGCCTGCCCTCTCGAAAGCTAAATTACTTGAGCTGTTAAATTTTTCCACTTTAACACATTTTCTTCAGCTCTCAAAGTCAATTTTTATGACCATTTACTTCACCTTCTTCTGTTTTCTAATGTCCTTCTCAAAATTTGGCCCCTTTAACTGTGGGCAGTGAATCAATACCCTTCCTATTTCTGCTTCTTACATGTTCAGAGATTGCAATAGCCTATTTTCCTACAAAACTGCCCAAGGAGCATGTTCTAAATTTCTTGTCTGCTGCTGCTGAAAAAGCTGCTTTGGAGGGACATCTTTCCTGCTCTATGGATGGCACACACACTCTTCCTTTCAGCTATGTTATGTTGTGCTTGAATATATATAAACATATTTTGTTTGAGAAAGCCCAAGTCTTCTAGTGATTGCTTTCCACCAATCTTTGTCTAAGGTGAAGTTTTAATCAATTTTTAAATATTTATTCCAATTAATTAATTAATGAAAAAGTAGAATAGGATCAGACTTATTGCTAGTCATAGTGTCCTTTGAAAAAACTCCCATCAGCAAATGTTCACCATCTGACTAATACTTCTTGGCCCAACCTAGCTCTTATCCCATATAAAGTATACCATATTCTACAATGTCAGTCTTAATCAGAAAATTCCATAATGCTACAGCAAATGCTGAAAAAAGTGTTCTTGGTCTCTGAAGTTACATTTAGTGATCAAACAAAATCCCCTCAAAGGAGGAAATAAGATTTCCTTGGTGTGATTTTCTTTTAAATTATTTTTGTTGTCCTCTTTTCTCTATCTTGATACTTTATCAGTTGGCTCCTTTTTCACTTTTTCTGTAATTTTGTTGAGATTGATGACTGTCTAGCTGATCTACTCAACCACTGCTCAATGTTTTTTCTGTTTGAACCCTGATAAACAATGTTCTTCCAGCTTTGTGATGTTGGAAGCATCCAGAAATTGTTTTGCTTTAGTAAAAAACAAAGGCCCTACAACCCCATCCAACAGCAAATAAAAAATACAAACACAGGGAATAGATGTTCATTTTGATGAGTCTTGCTCATATTTCATTAGGATTAAAAGAATACAAAGAAAATTTAGATATTGTTTTCTTTTTGATTTAGTGGTTGTTTTGGGTTTTTTTTGTTTGTTTATTTGTTTGTTCTTTGGGACAGCCTCAGGAGGAGACAGGTCAGGGGCTTTCAAGGTCTTCAGCTTTGTACTGAGTATCCCCCACCATTGCTCCTTTGAGCTCACAGAGGTGGTCCTTAATCCCATAACCCAGCACAAAAACTTCTGATTGTACTAGTGTTGGCAGGGGATCAATGCTTACTCTTTACTCTTTCCTCCCTACTTTCCAGGTTTGGTGACTAGAATTACTCTAACTGGTGTTTGCTTACGTGTGTGATGTCACTTGCTGTCTTTTTGCTAGCTATCCTCTCATATATATAATGTCCCAGGTTTTTGGTAATTTTCTTTACTTTTTTTTACAATTTTTTTTACTTGAATTGTTGGAACTCCCTTCCAGTTTTGTTTGTACATTTTCTTGGTTTTTGGAAATTACCACTTTTGAAGTACTGTTTACCTATCTGCCTATCTACAAAGCCCTTTGAAACTGGCCTCTCCTTGCCCACAATTGGATTGCTACTATTGATCCTGAGATAACAGCCAACTATCATTCTAAGGATTCAGTCATCTGCTTTGTTATACAGTAGTTGCCTCCCGTCGGGCAGAGCACGGTTTGGTTTTGGAAGAGAGAAAAGTGTTACATCAGAAACTCTGCTGATGATTTCCTCTAAGCTGCAGCATGCATTCAGGGAGCTGAAGCCCCCAAGACCACACCACTTGTCCCACATCACTGATGAGCCAAGGTGAGTCCATCCCATTGTGTAGTTTGGTCAGATGATCTGCAGCAACCCCTCCTCAGAACCCACTCATTGATCCGTGTATGCTCAAGGTCCTGCTGCTCTAGTTATCAGTAATTCTAAAGCAAGTAATTGCCTTCTGAAATGAGCACACTTCCAACATCTTTTCCTTACACAGCCTTTCCCAAACAGGTTATGAGCTATGATTTAATAATTCTAGAAAGAGAGAGTCCCACCAGGTTTCAGTAATGCCAATTACTTTTTATCAACAAAGATTTTCAATTATTTTTGTTTACCATCTGGATTTCTACTGATGGTATAAAATAAGATAAACTTTTATTCATCTTTGCCACATCACTTCAAAGTATATTGTGCTGGGTTTATAGTATGAATTATTTTCTAAATGTCTTTTTTTGCATGTCTAGTTTTCAGACTTATT
Organism: Oenanthe melanoleuca; assembly: GCF_029582105.1. Classification (NCBI taxonomy): domain Eukaryota; kingdom Metazoa; phylum Chordata; class Aves; order Passeriformes; family Muscicapidae; genus Oenanthe; species Oenanthe melanoleuca. Next base: position 72,054,624 of record NC_079336.1, read on the forward strand.
TGAAGCTTTCAGATAGTTTCTAACAAGAAAATTGTTTACCTTACCAAAGTGATACAGGTAATTTCTGCAGTATCACATTTTTTTTCAGGGGAATGCATTCAGCATCTCCATGAAATCTAGACTGTCTGTTTAATTTGTACCTAGCAATCTTCTCAACATTTTCTATCTTTTTTTTTGCCCCCTCAGTCTAGAAATATTTCAGAGAAGACCACTTGAGCCTATCTGTTAATTGTCTCTTTTCCAAGACTTGGATAATTTACCTAATATATGTAATTGGACAGATGCCAACTATGTTCTGCATTCTAGTCTTCCTTACCTTTGAATGAACTGGTCACCTTACCTCAAGATAATATCACCAATGAGGGCTGTTTTAATTTCAGAGCTGATAATGCAATGCAAGTGCAGTCCACTACAAACATTCCCATGTTCTCTTTCTTAATTAAGATGCATAGATAGTTTGATCCAGAACATTTGACAACCTTACTGTACCTATGAATTAGGCTGATTGCTTTCTGGGAATCTTTCTTTGATAACAGAGCTAGCAGATGTACTCTTGCTTTACATAATTTGTCCTAAAGATATTTAATGTCTTTTATGAGACTATACCTGTTTTGAAAAGAACAAGAAGACATGTGCACTTCAGAGGACCACAAGAAATTTCACAACACAGATAAAAGAAGGCAGAGGGACTAAATGGGAGAGGGAGTGTGGTTTCTCATATTAAACTAGAAAAAAATAGAGAGAGTAAAAAGTTTTAATATATTTTTCTACAAATATATTAATTGCTTTGGAGCTCAGTAGAGATATGATTAATGCAGATTTCTATAATGGAGGTATTTGCATCCAAATCAGGCATCCTAGACTCTGTGGTCAGTGGAGATAAATACATATTTTTAGTACATGATTTTGCTCATCCTCAAGCAAAAGTCTATATTTTATCAGTTGATCTGAGTCTTAAAAGCACCTATTTTCCTCCATGAATACCTTAGTTGTGAACACTGGGACTCTAAAGGTAGGTGAGATGAATTCTATCTTAGCTGATTAATGTCAAAATGATCAATTTTGTGAAACAGCAGTGCTACTGAAACACCTTTTCCTTAAATATTAAAGTTACCTGGAATTTTCTCCTAGAGAAAAACCTCACATAACTAAAGACTTCTCAGCTCCTGAGATAAGATTTATTAATACTACCTCATGTCTTTTTCTGTTTTCCAAATTATTGTAAACTTACTGATTTAAAACCATAAAATTGTTATGCATTGTTATCTATGCATAGCCAATATTTTATTGATTTTTCGTAATACATATTGCAGATTTAGATTGTTAATAAATTCCTGGTTTGAACTGGCTACATTTATTTTTCTAAGTGAACAAAAATATCTGTAGGAGAGCCTTGAAACTTAAATTCTTCTGCATAATAGTACCTAATTTACTGTAACTTAGATTTTAGTTTCTGGATTTTACCTGTATCTAGCCCATAGGTGGACTGTTTTGTGTGCCAGCTTCCTTATTAATTTATAAACATGAGGTTGGCAATGTCACAGAGAAGAAGGATGCACATTAAAGTTATGTCTCACAGCAGTATCACTTCCAGCTGGGGAATTCAAGGTTAGAGCTGTTACAACTTCTCTGTGCAAAACTCTCAGAGCTCTTTCTCTTGAAGCATCCTCTCTTTTTCTACCTGTTACTGCATGAACTGCTGCCTCAGTTTTGAGTCAGTAGGTTCTTTTCTGAGAGTTAAAAAAGGACCCTTAGCCTGGGCTCAACAGTCAGTTTAAATCCAAAACAAACCAGTTTGCCTCTGGAGATTGCTCACTCAATTTTCTAAGGCAACTCAATGGGAAGAGAACACATCACCTGTCAGCAGCCTGACATGCCATAAGCATGGGCTGAGAAAAGGCTTTTGGAAAGACTAAGAAAAGAATATTAGAACATGCCAGCAAAGCTGGTTCATGGTGTTAGGTTTGCCTCAAGCTAGCCATACCCTGTTGACTTTTGATGTGTTTGTATTTCTCTTTTGGGTCATGGCTGGGGGCTACTGTGGTGACAATGCTTCAAGTGTCTGTTTCAGAGAAATCTCTTAGGCCCTTCCTGAACACTTGGACTAAGGCCATCTCCTGCTCATCACAGGGGACACTTGTGCTTGTGACTGAAGGCTCACCAGCTCTTGTTCATCTCCCATATTCACCTGTACTGGCAGCCCACACAGAGCTGGGAATCTCACATACACAGCTTTAATCTCTTTAATGAATTTATGGCACTTGATGTATCTCCTTTTATCCTTCAGGATTTCTGGATCCCAGCACACCAGCAGGACTCAAAGATGATTTTAGTTTACTCTTGACAAAGGAAAGGAAGAATAGAGGTTGGAACAAAGGTGGAGAAGAAGAGAGGTTTTGGAACAGGTACAAGCAGTAATAATGTTTTCTTTTCTTTTTCATCTCTCTCTTCTGTTGCTTAGAATTAATCCCATTCAAAAATTATTGAAGCACTGAAGAAGAACTAGTGTCTTGCATAAGGTGTGTTTCTGTATGAAGAGTATCCTGCTCCAGTACTGGCTCAAAAGGGGATCTGCATGTGTGTGCCCCAGACTGCATGGTGCTGTGAGTAAACAGATGAGGCCGTGAAAGGTCTGCTTTGCAGATAATCCTACATGGAAGTGGCAGGTTCATCCAAACACCTTAGGAGTTGAGATGCTACATGCTAGAGAGCCCTAAGTTAAGGATTTGCTGGACCTTGGTCAGACCTCAGCATGTGGTGATGGTGGAGGGGGCAGACTGACTTTCCAATCATGATCCAAGTATTGAGACTCCTCTTCCTTGCTCTGGCCATCATTTTCATGCATGGCACCACAAAGACAAAGAAGGTGTCAAACAAACTCAGAAAATATGGCCAGACACTATGGCCTTTTCTGCCCTATCCTTCCTAGAAAGAGGCTATATATTATATATCCTGGTGGTGGAGACAGATCTGAGATGAAGGGAAGAAAAAGGATGAAAGAGTTTGTATTGGGAGCAGACAGCTTCTAGTAAGAATTACTTCAGTTAAAACACTTCTCTGCTTATTTATGGGAATTTTTTTTAGGATTAAAAATCTTGGTTACAGCAGGCAGATTGCTAGGATAGATGCTGATTGACTGGGTTACACATAATTGTGCTGTGTGTCATCCTGACTACCTGAATGGTTGAGTCATGTCTGAGAACACGTATCCAGTGTATCAGAGGGAGCAGACACTGAGCATCCCTGTGACTGACTGCTCCTGAGCCAGCAGGCCTGCAGTGTGCTTCCTGACAGGGCAAGGTAAATGCCATCAGATGACTGAAATGCCAAATGACTGAGGAAGATTGTGAATATATAAATGCAGACTTCGTGGAGCGTGTAGGGGGGTGATGTGTTTGTGTGTGTATATGTATCTGACAATATCCACAGTCTGAGCAAGATTATTTGTCAGGTTTTTTAAGCTCTGTGGCTCCCCTCCAAGCTGTGACATAACCTTTGGACAGTGACTTTTCTTTTACGTGTTTTGGTATGGAACCTTAAATGCTATCATTGATAAATGCAAGAGAAAAAATGCTCCCCCTAGGAGACATGAAGTAGGAATTACGTATTCATCAGGCAAGAGTTCAAGGTGAGCTGAGCATTTGTGGATCATAGTACTGAACACTGTAACTCACTGATTGTAGTTCACTGCAATTACAAGTGATCATGTAGCAGATGCTCATTAAACAGTCATTCTGCCTTATACCAGAAATCACAGTTTTCTGTAACACACTTGGAAACACACCAACAGCCACTGGATCCATTTCTACATGTGAGAGAAAACCAGTACTTTCCTCTGTTCTTGGCCCTTCCAGTAGCAAGAAGGTTTTTGAATTTTTCTCTTCATCCTTGCCTTTAATTTTCTGTCTCTCTCCCTCTGCCCCATATACAGGAGTGTTTCCTCACTATGGTTCCTTGGTTGTATGTAAAGAAAAGTTGTCAGTCAGTGAAATGGAAATTGCACCCTGAACAGCAATGCCCATAGAAGGGACATGTTTGGGTTGTTTTTTATTTTTGCAGACTCAATTGCTTGGGGAATACAGATTTAAGATTCCTGCCTCTAAAAATGTCTTTTTCTGCTCTGCACTGTTTTTGAGTATTTGGGAAGAAGGTGAGGCTTTCTTTTCTCCATCTGTAAGTCTATCCAATCTGTAACAAGATAGAAAAGAAACAGATGGACTACATGGTAATTTGGGGATATGTTTACAGGCAATTATTTATCACTGTGGATGCATTAATTGTGGATTTGTGCAGAAGGACCTGCGTGGTTAAGAACATTTCAACTCCGTTTTCTCATATGTCTGGGATTGTGGCTTGAGGTGTGTTAGGCTAATCTGACAAAACCCAAAATGCAATATTGTTGATGTATAGGAAATAGCCCCACTCTTTAGAGAACTGGCAATTCAGTGCCTGCTTGTGTACTCTAAAGTACAATGGATTTTCAGCCCTACTCCATTTGTTTCATGTCATATTGTACAAACTGCAGCCAACAAGCTGGCTTTGGAATGGGAAAGCAAATCCTCCTCATTTTTCAGCTGACTTCCATTTGCCTTCTCAAGGTACACTATAGGTGCAGAAGAATGAAGATTTATATGATTGACCAAATTCAGCTGCAGATGGCCACAGAAGTCACTGGAGGCTTATTAATCTCTGCAAAGCTGAGAATAGAATTTGAGCTATTGGATATGTTTTTTACTAGGAATGCTTAGATAATTAAGTAGAACCTTTCTGTAGTACAGTGATTTTACTAAACAGGTTCTACCTTGCAAGGAAGACATATTCCTTTAAGAGGTTCCACTCTTATGAGATTGAGTCAGATGGCTCATAAGATTAATAACACAAAAATGACACCTTTGGCTTTCATACATATCTAGTTCAAAGCTAGTTCTTGCAAGCTACCAGGTTTTTTACTGTAGGTTGTAAATAGATAAAAACTGTTTAAAGGCCTATGAGGGGGGAAAAAAAGAAATCTTGACATTTATTTGTGTTTCAAGGACAGATGCCTGTGTTGTAAGACCCAGCATTACAAGTGCATTCATTAGGAGACAGTGACAGATTTAATAAGCATGGAAACTTCTGTGGTTGATGATAACCTTCTTGATCAGGACTTGGAAGTATATGAAAAGTAATGAAAGGAACACTGTTATTCACTGTCACAAAGAGGTTAGAACACTGACAGTGCTCTGAATTCTACTGTTATGTGATTTTGTGCTGCTAAAGAGTGAAACAGATGCAATATCCCACTGCTGGACAGCCGGTATGAAAACTCTCCAGTCCCACCAACTATAAAGTCAAACACTAATATTTCCTAGCTGATAGATGTAGAACAACTCCACAGAAAGGAACTGATGCTGTCTCTACCTATGTTTTCCTACTAGTGACCTGAACAGCATCTCACAGATGCTGCATTTATTTAGGCATGACTGTGTGCAGGAAGGTGTCTTTCTCTCTAGGGTCAGCTGTTCTTGTACTTACCAGCTGTAGCTTGCAGTGACCACTGAGAGTGGGATTAGCCCTTCTCTCCCAAGGCAAGGGGCCAGGGCTCAGGAAAAGAGAGATAGGAAGCTCAGGGAAGTATCTTCTGGGGCAGAGTCCAGGATATGGATAACAGCTTTTGTTGCACAGAATGGTGTTTGGTTAAGCTTTCCTTAAGAGTTGGGTGATACATGGGGGAGGTTTCTGTGCCAGCCTAGTCACTTCAGAGTGGTGTGGCTGGGAGTTTGAGAAAAGCCCAAAAGGTCTTTTGAAGGACCAGTGTTGCCTGTGGGTGAGGGGATGATATCTTTCCTGAGCAAGAATTAACATGAGGCATTACCTGAAAACGTGCTAACTGCAGGACTTGAAGCCTAGCACAAAATGTTCTGGCTAGTCCTGTACAGCTTTTCTATGCCTTACATGCTTTGCTAAGGAAGTCTTAGTTTCTGACTAATATTTCCCTTTGAGCTCTGACTAATATCCTGCATACATACAGACCTATTCTTTCTTGATCAAATTTTATCATTACCTGAGGCACATACTCATTATTCTGTGTTTATTTTTATCTCCACTTAGTTCATCATATACTGTATTAGTTTTTTTATATTTGTCATTTATATTTTATTGTGCATGGTAATTCAGACATGAATAGCTGTGAATGTAGGCTCTATGGACTTTTGCAGTGCAAGAGTAAAAGAAAATTTCATTTCTATATAGCATGCCCTTTCTGAATTTCACATGAGAAATATTTGCTCTTGAGCTATCCAAATGAGAATGTTTTGGCTTGGGCTGCTGTGGCAGGTCACTTACTCATGCTACTTGTCAGTGACACACTGATGAAAGTTGAAATGCATTGCCTTCTCATTTGTTTTTAACCTTAATCAAAACTTGTGTAGAAGAGGTATACTGGCATAGCAATGAGGAGTGAGTCACTACAGTTCTCTGCTATCCAGAAACGAAATGTCAGTGCAGCTGCTCAATCTTCATTTCCTTACATAACCAAAGGCCAGTCAGGTCTTAAAATTTTCTTTTCTATAGAACTTCTACTTCTCCAGAGTCTCTTTTTTATATGCATGGTTGTGTGGGGATTGTTTAGCTCGAATTTCAGCAGAGCAGCAAAAAACTTTAATTCTTGCTCTCCTTTTCCCCCCTCTTCCTCTCTAAATCAGACAGACTAATTTATTATTATTAAAGTAAGTGGGCTGTTCTCACTTGACTATTCATAAAAGCATATTATGCTAAAAAGAGCACAGTCAGTCATAAAAAATTACCAACCTGTCCATTTTTGCATAAATACACATATTCATGCCGAAGTCAAGAGGGCATAATTCATTCTGACAGCTGAGATATGCAATATACTGTGTGTTCTAACTGACAGAAGTATTTAGAAAAAAATAAAATAAAACTTGTTTCCATAGTAACTGAACACTCCCTAACTCTAAAGCTGAAAGGACCTGGAATTACCAAGACAGGGCACCTGAGGTGCCTTGGGTAGTTTTAGTGCAAGTGTTGTGGATGCACACTTTCCCTTTCCAACTGTGGATCTTAAAGTGCTGCACAAACCTGGCATCAAATACTAGTTGTGTCTGTTACCCTGGAAGCTTCAAACTTCTGTGCCCAGAGCTGGAGTAGATATGACAGCATCCATATAAGTTCTTTCTTACTTAGCTCCATTGCCCTGCTCTTCTGAGCACCACAGGGGAGACCTCTGCCTTCTTCTCATCTTTCTTAAGCATCTTGAAGCCTGACTGTTTTGCTGAGAACACTTTTAATTTTTTAATATATTTTTTAAATCTAGCTATGCCTTGATTTATGGGAAGAGGACTCTAAGTTTAGAGACCAGGTGTATTTTTACAAATTGCAAAAACAAGCAAGCTGCCACTCCCGGCTTCTGATTCCCAGTAAAGTATCTCAGTTTGTTTTGCCAAGGAAGTGCTCTGCAGCAGAGATGTTAATTGCTCCCTGTCATACAGTGCATCACTGGTGGCAATAAAGTCTTCAGGAGTCCTGAAGCAAAGTAGTCTTTGCTTAGCAAAGGACTCCTCTGCTTCAACTTTTGACCATCTCATGCTTCTCATAAAATATGAAGCTTTTTTCTTCAATATGTTGGACCTTCAGAAAATAGGGTTTTACAATGGCATCAGTCATGGAAAGAATAAATCAACCAAAATAGGTTTTGTAATTCATAAGTTTTCCGCAGTTGTTTTTCAGTTCTATTTTATCTTTGGTATTTTATGCAAAATGTAAGTATTTTATACAACAGTGGAAAAAAATATATTTTGATAACAAAATACCCGTTGTTTTTACCTGTCCAGAATAATTCCAGTGTTGTGAACTGGCACTTCAGAGTTTTATTAAAATAAAAAAATAAATTTAAAAAAATAAAAAATAAAATTAAAAAAAGCCCTAAACCCTTGATTTGAAGTCTGTTGAACCTCAAAAAATTACTTCAAAGGCTTTGGATTAGACCCATGCAATTCTTTTTTTTTTCTTCATAAGTTGCATGTGAAATGGCTAACTGAAGATGTGACCCAGGGCTTTGAGTAGCTTTGATTTCGTTCTTAAGCAAAAGAGGCTGTAGGTATTGAAAGTCAGATGCTGTATGCCTCTTGAAGATCGTGCTACTTTTCTGCATATGGGAAAGAAAATATGCATATTTCTGTGCAGAAATGTTTTTCTTATTGAAACAGATCCTGCAGGCCAAATAATTTCAAGCTTTTTTGAATAAATCTTTAAATATTTCTTTCCTCTCCCTTAATGTTGTTGGAGTAGTTTATTTATTTATTTTCTAGTATTAGCATCGCTTGAGAGAAATAAGCCTCCAGACAGTATCCTTAATTTAGAAAATATTTAAATTCTAGAAATCTCTGCATATGTGATAGGGTTAATAATGAAATCCAATTCAAAATATAATGATATTTTTTTGAGTGCTCTTGAATAAAATTATCTGGTGGGTGTCAGAGTAAGGCAACCAGCCAATGAACACTGACAGTAATGGAATGAGGTTACCACAGTTATTGAGGGAACATTTTTTGGTAAAATTATTCTAGTTCAGAAAATGAAGATTTCTTAAAAATGAATGCCAATATTGGCAAGAACTGTGCTGGGAAGGAATGATCTCTGAATTTGCTGATCATTCTGGCTGGAGAGAACCAGCCAGCTGGCCCTCAAACAGGAGGGAGCCAGGTTTCAAGGTCTCTCATGTCACCAAGACCTTTGCATGGTATCTTCCCAAAAGAAACCCACTTCCACAAAACCATTTCAGAGATTTTGCTGTTTAGCCAACATTAATATAAAACTATTTGTCACACTAGCATTTTTTTGAAGACATTTAGATATATCTTTTTGAGTACTAGGACCCAAACTGGGACTGTTTGCAAGGCTTGTGATGGAACGGGTTATGGTAAGGACCCACGGGACTGGCATGGCTACAGACTGACCAGAGCATTATTACTAGGAATTTCAGTACCCAGGGGAAATACACCCCACATCTCTGTATAAACACCTTCTTTTCAAGAGGCTGATGATTTACCTTCTTCTTGATAAGACAGTGACATTTGGGGAAAAACATTCATCTCGGTATTTCAAAACTCTGTCACCAGACAGATCAGGGAAATACTTATTTTTGTCGAGAAGGCTATAAAGGGCTGATATCTGAAATATAGCATTGACCTAAGGCCTCATGCTTACAGAAACAAGGTTTTGAAAGGTCTGATGACAGTTATGTTGTGAAAAAACATAACCATGTATCAGTCTCTAAAGATAAACTAACTTTGTTGTGATAGAGATGATGTAGATGTTCCATCTGTGGGCATGTTCAACACCAGGCTGGATGGAGCTCTGAGCAATCTGGTGTAGTGGAAAGTGTCCCTGTCCATGATGGGGAGGTTGGAATTTGATGATCCTCAAGGTGTCTTCCAACCCAGGCCATTCTATAGTTCTATGGTATTGCAGTGACAGAGTACTCAAAATTAAGGACTGGCTGGAAGGGGAAATTGAATTGCACTTGAATATAGAAATTTCCATCTGGATAGGTAGAAGCTGGGAGAAATATTATGGCTGGTAGGTATGGAAAGGGTGTTCAATGGTTGTGTGGTTGTGGTGTTTTAGGAAGGTAAAAATGAAGACCTGTTGAAAGAGCTAATCACATGAAGCAGAATTGGTGAAACCCAGGGAGTCAATGTTTGGTTGCTGCATTAAACTCATTAACCTGCTACAGATGGGCCAAATTGAGTCAAATCCCTTAAAAAAAATTGTCTAGAAAAAAAAAAAATTAAAAAGGGCTTATTCCTGCTACTTTGATATGAAAATAGTAGAAATAGTAAGTTGTAGTGTTGTCTTACTGACTGCAGGAAATATTTAGTGTTACAAGCATGCACATTGACAGACAAAAGCTATGTTAAATAGAAGTAGCATTCAAGGGAAATATATCAATTTTTAAAAATAAACATATGTTAAATAGATATTCTACATATCCTCAAATCAAATAATCCTAATTCAAGACATTTTTAAGATTGAGATTGCCCTTAAAAGTAATCCAAATATGTGAAGGCAGAGTAACAAAATAGCTCTGTTGGTGCTACAAGTAAGATTGTGTGCATTTTGGCAATGGAATGAAAAGGATCATAAACTGACCTGAAGAAAAAGTGAAATAACATCTTTAAAACATCATTTTTCTCTTATCTGGGTTTTAAACACTTAGCTGTCACAGCTATAGTCATGCTTATTTCATGATGTCAAAACCTTGCCATATGCACACATTAGCACACGTCTGAAGAATACAGAATATCAAAAAAACACCAATTAACTAGTGAGTTAATTAGTATTGACTACATAATTGTCCAGTTTAATTCCTACTGCTTATAAATCATCAGAATGTATTTTGAACACAGTTTTTTGCATGGAAGCACTCAAAAACTTAATAAGGCATATTTCAGCCTGTGGGGTGTTTCTAGGCTCTTTCTGTGGACTGTCATCAACCATTTACTTATGAGTAATTGACCTTTTAAAATTGTACTCTATTCTTTTTCCTTCATGATTAAATGACAAGAGACCTCTAAAAGGGGAGGCAAATCAGATTTCATTGTGACTCTCCCCATGGGTTTGGCATTTAGTAAGCAAATATTTGTTGCTAGTGTGTGAGACTTCTATTTCTGTGAATACATCAATTGTACTAGGTATTTGTTGACAAGGTATATTGTTTAAAGTGAATATCTAGTTTTTATTTTACAGAAAATTAGGAAAAGATCTTTCAAAACTTATTTAGACTCGTGAATATGAGTTCAATAAATCATTGGTATGTTACTTTTAAATTCTGCAAGAAAATAATCTGTAATTTTAAGAACTTTCTTTAGTTGGAGGGGACACATATCTAGATATCTATATTTACTCTTGGATATAAAATGCCAGTTATCATCTTGGGACTTGCAGAGGATCCATTTATCAGGGATCTTGTCCTCAAATATTTAAGGAAACAGAGAAAAAGTGTACCTGATGTGAATGCTACCAATGGGCTTGAGAAGAGCAGTAGAGAGGCCTGAGAGACTTGGACCCCTGAGTCACTGATAGGAGCAGATACCAAGGTAAGGTATGTTTTTAGGGACTGCCCTTAAACTAGGCTATGTTGGCAGTGTTTTACATGGCATGAAGGATCTGTCTCTGTGCCTGATATGAGAAGAGAAAAGGGCAGCAGGTTGATTTAATTTACCTACTCAGGAAAATGCCCCAAGAAATGGCTTATTTCCTTCAAATGACGAGTGCAGTTAGGTTTATGTAAGTAAATGTGCACACTTATGGATATTCTTAAATGAGACCTGTCCTTGCTGCAGGCTTGGAATTCTCAGAGAGCCAAAACTTCCAAAATAGACCCCAGGGTTTGATCTCCTAGGGCTTTGTGCTATCCTTTTGTGTCTGAAAGGATGCAAATACTGAGCTATACCTGTATTTTCTGCCAGAATCAGATCCATTGTCATCTGCATTCCTGTTACCAAACTAGTTGGGATGGAGGAGGATTTCATCTTGTTAAGGCAGGCAGGTGTAGGAAGTAGGAGAGCATATCTTTGGCCAAAGTGAAAGCAAGAGACTGAATTTTCTGGCTGATGCAAATGTACAAGGTATAATGTCTAATCTAAAGTCAGTATAAAGACTATATGAAATGGGGAAGTCAGGAGTACTGGTAAGAAACCACACAGCACAATTCTTAACACTGGAATTGTTCTTTAATGCAATTGAACCTATGTTATAGGAACAGTTAATAAGATACATTTCTATTTTCTGTATTATTTGTCAGTTAGGCAACAAGGGAGATAAATATCACAATTTTTTAATATTTATACTTATATTTTATTGAGGAAAAAGATACGACCTTTTTAACTGATTTAAGTCAAACCTAGATCATCATCCTTCTGAATAGAGGAGATTGAAATGTCATCCTTGTTTACTATCATAAACAGTACAGACTATCATCAATTGAAATAAGACATTTGTTTGGAAGAAATTACTATTAGGTCACATTTCTCCTGACAAAATCAGGGAATTTTAATGTGATCTTTCAGAGATCCCTTTTTCTCCAGAAAAGCTGCTGCTGCTGTGGAATTATGAGGCTGCAATATGACCTCATACATGGGCAGCACAGCTGTGCATAAGCAGCACAGATGTGCATAAACCACCCTTTTACAATATGCAGGCACTAATGGATGCTGTTTTAAAATACTGTTGAAATTCCTACTGCAAGGTTCGTTTTTTCTGCATGAATGACAAAAGAATTCCTAGTGATGGATGGCAGAACTATGAACGTTAAGAAAACAATTGTTTTGCTTCTATAGTGTAAAGTGCTGGGCAACAGTCACAAGCATTGCCTGCATCAGCTTTTTCTAGATACCTGTTCCTGAACAGCAGCAATTTGTTATGACAGCCTTTGCTATTCAGCAGGACTACAAAGAGTCAGTCATTTGTCTATATGAATTCATACAGTTACATACCAATGCATTCACTTAAAGTAAATTGTGTGGTGCAGCTGACAATTAATCTGCTCCTTGATACACTAAGTACTCCACATGGAGCCTACTGGCACAGCTCCCCTAATGCTAAAAGAAATGTTGTCTTTGGAGTAATACACACACACTGCTTCCTCCCATGGCAGGTGGTTTAGAAAACAGTGTTGAAGATAATTGGTGTTCCTGTTGGGATGCATGCAACTGTCACAAAGCTGCTGCTTTGCTTTTCCTCAGAAGGTGGCTGCTCTGGGAAAGAGGGTACAGGAACAGTCTCTGCTCTTTGCAGTTACTCATTGAGGTAACCTGACCTCAGGGCTGACAAGGGTGTGTTCTGTTTGCTGTGTTTCCTCTTCAAAAAGAGCTTCTTTTCTTTCAGGGAACAGGTTTGTGCACAGTATTTTTGCTTCAAAGAGTTCAGGAAAGTGTTTACAATTGAGCAGCTTGGCATAGCACATTTATGTGTGGTTAGATGTAAATAAGAGACTGTAGTTTTTGGGACTAGCAGAGCACACAAGCAAAGTGTAAAAACCAATTTGCTGAGCTGTGAGTTTCTCAGTCTATGTAGAACCTTTTTTATCTTCTTGGCATAAGGACACAGCTATAGAGATGTGTAACCTCTGCTGATTTAGACACCATTTAGAACAGGATCAGGTCTTGGATCAGATCTTATATATGTGTGTATATATATGTGTGTGTGTATATATACATATGTATATATAGTGACAGCTTGAAAGCTTTGTACAATCCTAGCACAAGTACAGTGACTTGGAAAAACACAGTGGAACATCATCTTCATTTTTTCATTTGTTACTACAATACAGTTTTCATGGAAAACTTTACCTTCTTAAATTTACTGGTGCCATAATTTTTGGCTTTAATGGTGCCAGTGGACTGTCTCTTCTGTGTTGTGTATTAATAATGCAGGTTAAATAGAGTGAGCTTTCTACAGCTAGCTTTGCAGTTGCATTTTAAATAAAAATGCATTATGTATGTGACTGCAAATGCTCACTGTTATTACAGATTACTGGAAGCGTGCATTTGTGGAACAAAGAGGGAATCTTTTTATCAGAAGGATTATAGGTCAAGTTGAAGCATATGTACAATATGAATTAAAAAAAACCTTCAAAGGAGGAAGCTCTGCTGAGGTTATATGAAAGTTATCTCACTGTCTCTAATAGAACTTTTGTAGTAAAACTTCTGCACAATCAAAGGGATGTTTATAGCAGAACTGCAGCACTATATAATAATGAAAAACATGCAATAGGAGCAAGGGAGAACTGTGTGCCAGGGCTAGTGCCATAAATCCCTTTTTGATAAGATTCTTGAGGTAAGGAAGAGCAGAGGTGGTTAGTTCAGGAAATGTGCGTCATGAAGTTCTTGTAGTTCCATCCATCTGCAAGATCTTGCAGGAAAGCTTGTTTCCTACTGAGAAAAAAAACTCAGCGAAGAACAGATGATGCCAAATTTGGGAAGTGCGAAGGTAATGCCAAAAGTACACAAGAATGTGATATTGCTAACTGTTCACTAAAGCTGAGCATAAAGAAATATGGCAGTGTGTGTAATGTGCTACCAACCTCTAGCTGATACCTCAGAGGCTGGAGAGTTTTAGTGGTGCTTATGTCAAACAACAGCCTGGAGTGAAATGACCCATTCTCCTTTAGTTCATCTACGGTTGGGCTTTTGTTCTCTCTGTGGTCCCAGATCCAGGCAGAAGTTATTTTTTTCATTATGCACTGGTTCATAGTCTCATTTCCTATTCAGCTGGATGAGGATTTATCCTATTCCCAGAAACTGAGGTAGGAGGTAAACAACTAATCATAGTTAAGAAGAGAAAAGCAGCAGGGCTATGTCAGGGAGATACCATTCTTCAGTGTCTTATTTTAAGACAACCACAAGCAAGATTGAACCCAGATGAGTTAATTCTCTGCTGTCCTATGAGCTTTGGGTAAAGGAAGTTGAAGAGTGTATATGTATTCTCAGAAGGGTTTGAAACCTTCATCTCCAGTCAAACTACAAGAAATAATGTGATTCTCAAGATTCCTATAATTCATGTGAGTCTTCCCATTAACGAGAGAAAGAAACCCTTATAGCTGAGGAGAGAACACAGCTGAAGGGGGAAAATGGCATTGCTCCCCTGCTTCTCAGGGACATCAGTTTGTAGATTGTGAATGTGTTAGAAATATTAAAAATAGAGATGCTGTACAATCTGTTAAGAAAGATAACATTAGAACACTTTAACTCCTGTAAGCATACAGGACACAGATTGATGTGTTTTCTGGTATCTTCATTTTTATAGAATCACCAGTTCATCACTGAGGGTGAATAATGCTAAAGGAGACCCTATTGCAAGGTTAGGGCACTTTTACAGATTCAGTAGACCTTGGTTCTACCCTGGGAAACATACAGACCTTTATAATGTGTTTTTTAGGCTCCATTGATCATTTCCAGGCTATATTCAGTAATAAGCACTGACTGTCATTTAGACAAGAAATAGACTACTATGCAGAGGAAGAAGGGGAATTTATTTTAGATGCCAGATAATAACATTATCCCACAGGAATTTTTTTTAAGGTTTCCTCATTATGAAAACATTATAATAGTAAGCAATAAACCACTCTGACATTTTAACTATTTGTATTATAGTGATGTCAGACACGGTTTACTTTAGTTAAGGTAAAAATACAGTTTCCTTTCTAAGCCTTTGGGATTCAGTGGGGCTTTTTTCACCCTACTGCAGCTTAACAGAAAGTTGTCTCTTTCTGTGTAACTTTGTTCCTGTGTTACAAGAGGTTCAGATGAGTCTCTCAGCACAAGCCAAGCTGATTTGCTCCTCAGAACCCTGAGTTTCTCCAGCTGGGTCGGGGTCACTGTCAGATGTCACAGGGAAAGCTGTGAGCTGGGAAGACGGATGTTCTTCCTTTATTCTCCCATCAAAAGGCTCTGCTAAAGTGTTTATCAAAGGGCTGAAAAGCACAAGGTTATCTTCTGAATTTTGTTTGTTGACCTCAACTGAATGGCTATGCAGGCATCTAGTGACCTCGGGATGCTTTGTGAAGTTAAGGTACTCAGCCCTCTGAAGAGAAAGCAAGAACCCAACATCTGCCTTCAAATTAAAGGTAGTAAATACTTGTTCGGGTTTTTTTTGTTTGGTTGGTTTTTTTGCTTGAACAAACAAATGGCCTCTCCAAGCAAAGTAAAATTAACAAAAAGGAAAAATTCCAAGTCAAACATGTAATCAAAATACAAATGGTAAAGATGTTCATAATGTTTATTTTATTATTTGTTTTTTACTGAGACTTTTCAGAATATTTTCAAAAGCACTATGGGGATAGTTATTTTCATTTGAACTTTTCTCCAACATGAACCAAAAAAGAATAGAATTACTGAAGTGTGACTTGCTATCTTAGGTTTCTAAACCTTTAGATATCATACACCTACCCAGTCATGGATCCTGCATCCAGTTCCAACTTGGACTATTAGAAGAGAAAGTTTATTACCCTAAAGTTCCTGCATATGTTTTGATTTCTTTTTATCAAGCAAAAATTAGTTCACTTTGTATAATAATATTATATGTTGAAGGATGCATATAATGTTATTATTTCTATTATGTGAGTTACTCTTTCTTATGGAGGAAACTCCAGTACCAGTTACTTGAGCCACGTGTCAACTTTGGAATAAATGCAGGATGAGCTACATTTGTGCTGGATTTACTTGCAGCTATGGATAATGATTATAGGCCACATTTCTCACTGATTTAATTACCCTCAGTTAAATGGCTTTATATCAGGTCTTCATGGATTTACTGTGCATCTCTGCATGTCTCTGTGACTCATATTAGAAAAGGCCATTGAGCCAGAAAGCAGCAATTTACCAAATCTTAGAAAAATATGAAGCCCTTTTGCTCATGTTTACACAACATTATGTTAGGGGCTAGGGTTATTTTATGCACACACATGTAACAAAAGTGTTCACAAAAGGTTTTGGCTGTTGGTGGAAGATCCTGTACAAATGTTGTCAGAGCAACCAAAGGAAAAAGATGCATTATTGAATAACAAGATTCTTCCAAATATCATAGGAACAGAGCACAAAAAGAGTTATCCCTCTTGCAATGCAAGTAGGAAATCTCTCATAATTCCGTGACTTTCTGATCATCTATGTGAAAGGCAAAACTTTGGTAGATAGTGATGATTTGGAACTTTGGTCATTATTTGCAATTTGGCTGATGTCTTGGAATTGCATGTGGTCTAAGAGCTGGTGAAAAAATACTTGATGTTTTATGAATAAATGTTAATTGTGGGCACAAATTTGAGTAATGTTTTTGACGTAACAGTAGTAATAAGCCTATAAACTGAGAAAAGGATAAACTCCCCCATATTACCAATTGCTGATTATAGTTCCATAATTTATGATGCTGTATCATTTCTGTGCCATAGCAGATAAAAAAGCACAACCACCTGCAATAGATTATGCTGATTCTTTTTGCTGGCAGATGTGAGAGAGCATCATTGCTTATTAGATGGTAAGCTTAATTGGTTTTCTCTGGAATTACATAGACAATATTCTATTAATCTGTTCACACACAGGGTGCTTAGTTTCCAAATCCCTGAATTATTGTTTAATTGTTAACATTTTTGCAGATAGTGGTTATTCTCAGGGGTTGATTTATAATAAAAATGTGGGAGGGAATGGCAGATGAAAAGATCACATGAGATACCCACTGTGACCTGCCTCCTTCATTTGGATATACAATATACTTTGTGTCTGAGAATGGAGATTTTAAAGACAAGCAGATGGTGGGGGAATTCCAGGGAGCAGGAGGGGGAGGGATAGAAGGGTCAAGCCCAGGTCCATAGCATTCAATAAAAGTGACTAGAATCAGTCTGAGATTAGCTATCTCCATTTTTTCCTGAAGTATCACACTGTGCAGGTGGGGGCCTTCTAACACAGCAGCTAGATCCTTGGGTGCTCTAAGCTCAAGGTTGAGCAGAGATTGTTTTAATTCTCAAGTTGCCTCACTTCCCCTCTGAAATGCTGGCCCATGGTGAGCTTGTGCCCTTGCTGCTGGAGGGGAGGCAAACCCACCCCAAGGTGCTGCAGGAGGGGCCAGATGGGCGAGGTCACAGCTGTAGGGCCCTTGGGCACCTGGAATCTCTCAGACTTTTCTGTCAGCCCCTGGCCCTGCTCACTTCTGTGCTTCACTGATGCTGCAGCACATGGTGTTTCACATCCTGCTCCATGGAGCAGCTCTGGATGGTACTGCTGGGATGATGTGCCTCGAGGTCAGTGTGAGGGAAGTGAGCAGCCTAGGAGTGGGATGTGCCTCCCTGTCTTAGTCCTGTGGTAACAACAGGAACACAGAGTCAGAGGGACCTCCTGGACCATCATTCTCATGACACCCCATGTGCTATGTTGGATGGTCTGTAATAAACAAATCAAGCTACTCCCAAAAACCAGTGAGGCAAATTGCTCTTACTGTGCTTAATAAGTGTTCTCAGAACTTCACTGCCTGAGCCAAATATTCCTTGAAATGCCAGATAAAGTATATTCTATGCACTTTATTCTGTGCATTGGGAAGTTAGGTAGCCTGTGTCTCCACTTTTAGGGATGACTGCTCTTACCACTGTCTGTTGCAAAGAACCCTGAAATCCTTTTAAGAAGACAGTTCTCTCTAGCAGCACAGACTTGTGCCATGTTTTTCAGGGGTGCCTGTCTACAACATGAGCTTATTTTTTTACTTTTGCAAGAGAGGAGTTACACCAGATTCATTTTCAGCTGGTGGACTTTCCTTCCTACTTTCTATGCATCCTAGTGAAGGTCCACTGTAGTAGGAGTCAGTTTCTTCTGTTGTCTGTGGTATCTTGTGGAGCAATGGATGCATGCAAAATAACATGAATCACCCAATGACTTTTAATGCTGTATATGAATTCCATATCATGGAAGAAGTTTCTATAAAAGATAACTTTCTGAAAATAATTCCTAGGCTTTCCAAAGAAAACCCTGAGGAATTTCAACTGTCTTGTGTGCTAGTCACCAGTTGGCTGTAATGGAAGACTTATTTTTAAATTCCCTCAGGCTGCTTTAAATATGTACCTTCTACTTTCCCTTCTTCTGCCTTACACCTCCAACCCATGTTTCTCTGGCAACAGATTTAGATATTAAGTCTGTATTTGTCATGGGTCTGGTTCCTCGTGCTCTCTAACACCACATTGGAAAAAATCCTTCCAACCTGGAGAAAGATATGAGGGTATTTTTTATTAGAGATAGAATGTTTCCAAATATAAATGAGTAATTGCTGCCATGCAAATGAATGGATGCTGTATATGGGTATTTTGAAGCAGGAAATGCATTAGTCTCTTCCAGTCTCCTCTATCTGAAAGCTGAATTTGGCAATAGTTGAAATGCAGGAAGAGGAAACAGGGAAAGCAGAAATATTTATATGTTCTTTTAAAATCAGGATCAGAGATTTGAATCATATAAATCATTTATCTGTACTTTTTCCAGTCTATCATTGTATGGTCTGTCTAGGTCAGAGATTAATTTCGTGGATAGATTAGGAAATAATTAATATCATCAGGTACAAAGGAGACTAATAATTAAAAATATCAATATTCTCCCAAGAATGTATAATGGAAAAAGCACAGCTGGTGTGCACTGGAGGAAGAGAGGTTTCCTGGGCTTTTTTCAAAGCTTCATACATAGGGCTACCATGATTGAGTGAAAGTGCAATGCCAGGAGCTTGTCATGCTAGAGTCCAAGGTTGCCACTAAAAAAGGAAAATAGAGCAGAATAGCCAAATGAGAATTATGCCACTGCTATAAAAAAATTATTTCCTGTAAATACAGTTCCAGCATATCCTGTAAACAGAATAAAGACTAAAACTCAGAACAGGAGAGGTCCACATTTTAGGGGGTAAAAACAATCCCTTCAGCTTACCAGGACCTTAGAAGTCACCAATGTCTCAATAAGAAAGTGTAATCAAAAGAACTACAGAAAGCTTTGTTAATTGTTTTAGGTTGCAACCCTGCAAATAAGGATTGGAACTAGAAAATGCCTGGGTAATTTAATTGGTTAGACTAGTGCCTTTCTGCCAGCTGGCCTGGCAAGACACAGGATTTTATGGAGCAGCTTGCCATGCCATTTGCAGGACTGTTCTCTCCAGATGTCAGCTTGAGGTGGCATCAACGTATGAGCTTAGAAAATGTGTAACATATATGCAAAATATCTGACCATAAAGGAACCTGAAAGAAACCTAAAACTTTTTTGAATGACCCTACTTCCCAAAAGAGGGAAATGGCCAAGCCTCCACTCTGATGGAAAACTCTGTTGTAGCCTGTCAATCCACATGATGCAGGGTTTGTTAGGATTTCACCAGGAGATGTAATAGTTTTGCAGAGAGGGATAACACTTCTGGTCCAGAGGAGTTTCAGATTATACCTCCTCCCTGAATTTTGGTTTCTGAGTGTAATGTGGGCACAACTTGCTCAGTTGAACCTGCTCTTCCTCTCAGAGATCCTTTTTGTGAACTCCCAGGTGGAAGCAGAGGAATTTCAGCCATGACATACCTTGAAGCGACCAAAAAACCCCAGGTAATTTCCTTACTAACTACTCCCTGTCTCTAACAACTGTCCATGGCTTAAACCTCCCACTGCTTATTTTCTGTCTAAAATTGCTTTTATGTCCAAGGGGATAGAAAGGCTGGGCCCAGATTTCTGTTTTGGTTTAAAGCAGCAATGCACATGGCCTGGTTGCTCCTATTCCCTAGTGCTCCAGGTACTTGGCAAACACACTACAGCCCATGTGAGTGCTGTCTGAATCAGACACACATTAAGCTTGTGTATTATACCAAATGTCCTGTTCAAGGGACTTGACTAAGTTTAGCATGTGGTAAAACCCCAAACTACTTTTGATGAGGGGGCATCAGTACCAGCTGCTTTGATTTATGTGTCTATCCTTATTATACCAAGGAATTTCATGGTGTATGTAGACACAATCAGATCTGTGCAGTTCATGTGGAACATCAATATTGGGTTCCACTAATCACACACTGGTAGGAAAATAGATTTCTGAGGTCATATACTCTATACTCCTTTGCCTGGTTCTAATAGACTACACTACCCTGATATTATTAATAGCTAAATTAAAGGACAATTGGTAATTATTTGGATCAAATTCCATACCTGTATAACTGAAGTTGCATTCTGAGTGTTTAAAAAGTGTTTAATAAGACTGACAACAGTTTTTTTGTTTAACAAACATCTAAATATTGTTCTCTAGCTCACTACAATACATCTTGTTAATTACTAGGAGAAGAAAAAAAATCATAGCCATAATAGCACTGCTAGCCTGACGTATGAGGGGGTTTTCAGGACTTTAAAATAGAAGATTAATTGAAAACATGAAATATCTTGGAATCCTAATATTTCATTTCCTGATTCTGAGCAACTAGGGTCCATTTACTTCACAGTTACTATATTTTCTCTAAAATTATGTGGTTTAAAATTCTATTTTTCTTAAACAAAAAAAACCTGCTCATTTGTGCTTTCCAAAATATGCTAATGCAAAGGCCACAATCCTGGCAACACTGGAGCAAACTTTGCAGTATCATATGGGCTCAGATACTCAGACTGGAGTCTGTCCAGTGCCCTGCCCTCATAATCCAGCTATAGCAATGTATGGTAGGCAAAAATTCCTGAAGTAAAGAGCAGCATTTGCAGTAGGCATGAGCAAGGAGACCTGTTGGATGGGGGGTAGTGATCACACAGCTATCCTGTGAAGATTTCACAGGATGAAGAACCAGTTTTACCTTAATATTTATTACTATCCAGCCACTGGTATATGAAACTTTCTTTCCTATACAAAGGTTCAAGTGAATTATGCTGTCCATCTCCAAACCCACAGGGGTGCCTGCAGGACACAGTGAAGATCCTGGTGCCATTTGTGTTGGCAGAGTGGTGAAGGCTGCCTGACTCCCACAAAAGGCTCCATTAAGCCCATTCAGTCTCCAGTGCACTTGAATTAAGTGTAAGTGCTGGATGACTTGTCAGTGAGTGACCCCAGACTGCCAATGATCCTCACTGTTACAGTGATGGGAGGCAGCTGGCACCTTATCAGTCAGCTCTCAGAGCTGGGGTTTGGAGAAGCAGGTCACTTGCCCATCATATCCTACTTCTGCAGCTTCACCAGGAATCTGGGTGGCCAGGAAGAGTGGTCTGCACAGCTGAGGGCAGTTAGGCAATTCTCACCCTGGAGGAAACACCTTCCCTTTTCCACAGAAATATGTTTGGGAAAGCACTACTATCCTTTTAGGAGAAGAAAGTCAGCTAGGAGTTATGTGGTAAGTAATTCATTTTGACTTATCTTTCTATATATATGTGCTATAGACTGGTTTTGTTTTAACTAGAAGAGTTTTGTTCCTCCTGAAGTTGAACTATGATTTTGTTCAACCACAAAATAGGAGGAAAAAGTATCACTTCAGGTTTGAGAGCATTAAAACCCTGGAATTACCTGAAATAACCATGGTAACAAACTCTGAAGTAATGGCAGTTGCTCATATTACCATAGAAACAGGACTTAAGAAGTGGAAATTACCTATAATTTATCTCTGTTGCTTACAGTGACAATAATATAGCATGTATTTTGTGAAAAATACATATGTTTTGCCTACAGTAACTGTCAAGAAGTTACTAAAAATTATTTAAACATATTCAAAAGCGTTTTTATTATTTTGTTGCCATGGTTATGTTTTGTTATTAGGCCCCACAAGAGTGACATGCAAAAAAGAATGGACAATTGTAATAAAGTGTAGAATTCAGATGTGATGTAACCTGTGATATAGAACAAACAAACGATAAAGTCAGATTATGTCACTCTTGAATGGGCCAAAAATGTTTGTTGTAATTCTTGATAAATAGCTTCATGCTTGAGCAGCTGTGTGCTTGTGCTCTGTCCCTGCTGAAATGGCAGTAGGTGCAGCAGAGCACAGGCTGATGGCACAGGTCCCAAATGGGCACAGGCCCTTTCCTTGGCTGGTGGACAGCTGTGAGTAGAGCAGGGAAGCAGTGTTAGTGGAGCCAGAGAGGTGAAAATGAACCACAAAGCCCCCTCTTTGGGTAAAATTGATCATCTCCTTGTTCCTGTTGTTTTTTTGTTTTGCTTTTTTTTGTTTGGATTTTTTTTTTGAGACCTGGCTGGTAAAAATTGCAAAGGAAGATGTAGCAATTTATCTGGCAGTCTGAAGTTGTGAGCTATCACTCTCTCTTCTGTTTGCAGTGATGTAAGATGCTAAGACCTTAAAAGCCATTCATTCACCCATAAAGCTGATTTGGAAAACTGGAATACAGTTTTGACTTGTTGATCTGTTTCCTCTCTCTTACCTGCTTCAGAGCATAGATTCTTGGTTCTTCTTCATCTAATATGCTCCAGACAAGTTACTAGAGTTGTTTGCACTGAGTTAGGTGCTCTGCATGGTTGGGTGGTTTAAATCAGAAACATTTTCTTTCTGAGCTTTTATGCACATAGATTAACAATTTCACTAATGAATCTTTACTTTCATTTACATCAGGGGCAGTATGATCTGCTATTTATATCAGCAGAGGATAAATTTGGCACTATCCTTTGTTGGCTGAAGTGATGGCAAGTTGAGTGTGTGCATGTCTGGCAAGGCTGGATAGCAACAGATCAGGTGGGCAGAGGTCACTGTGAACAGCAAAGAGGGAGGACCCCTGGGCACATGCATGCTAGCAAAATGATGGGGGTTTTGATCTAAATATTGATGAATTACTTCTCCATTAGCACAGCAGAGCCCTAATCTAGAGGGAAGCTCCTAATTGAAACAGTTGAACATGGCTGATGGCACTGGACTGCTGCAACAGCCTCTGCATCAGCAGGAATTGAGGCAAGGCAGTGAAAAAAAGCCAGCTCTTGTTGTGCAGCCTTGGGCATGTGAGGAAAAGGCTTGGTGGAGACTGTCATGCACGAGGTCTCTGTAGGGACAGTGCTTCTTTAAAAAAACAAACAAATCACAACCCTTTCTCTGCTGGCCCTCCTTTCCCACCCACTCCAGAACAACACAGAACATGAGGCCCCAGCCATCAAGGAGGGAACACCTGACCCCAGTATTTAATGTCATCAGTCATCAAGCAAGCATTTATGGGCATGAGAATACTACAAGGTGTTTCTCATTAACTATGCTAATACTGAGAACTGTATAATTAGGGATTACTGATAATTAACACTATATAAATCTCAATATAAATAGCTAGTTAGAAGAGCAAGATTTCACTCTTCCCATTAATGTCTACATATTTGGGATTAGGTTTAATTGAATTTCTGAGGAATGGAACGTTAGCAATTATTCAAATTATTTAAACATATTTATATAATGTCATTAAATAACTGTATGGCAGCAGGAAAAATAGTGACCAAAACACATTTTTATGTTAGAATGAAAGATTCTGCTTTGATAATTCCTCCAGCCTTTTAAAAACTGCTTGTATTTAAGTAGCAATGAAAAAAGTGTAAACTGGCACATAATTCATTGCAGAGGAAATAAATGAAGCCAAGTCTGAGGAAGCTTGTGTTTAATCATGAAATGCACAACATTCTTCTGTAGTGAATTAGCCATTTGTCTTACTAATGCAAAGCCTCAAGAGAGCTAAAGGCACAATGGACAAATTCAGTGGCTGTGTGTGTGTGACCTCTAGGGACCTCAGTAAAAATTCTGCATGGGCAGGAAAAGGTCTGGTTTCAGAGTTCTTACTCATGTGTGAGTGAGCATGATCCAGAAGTTGCAACCACACCTTGCTTCCCCCAGCATCTTTAGCATATCTGACAAAGAGCAAAATACGACTTTGGGCTGGAAGAAAATGAATAAGGTACCAGGAGGTTGTGTTGTAAGGTGATTTTTCATGTGGCTTCTGTAGAAAAGAAATCCATGTAACACTTCTCAGAGTTTGCAGGATATCTCCTAACTCCTAGTCACTCCTCTGCGTGTTTAGCAGGGTTTGTTTTGTGGTAGAGCTTGTCTTTGCATAAAAGGTTGACTAAGGAAGGGAATATTTATTT
This sequence comes from Oenanthe melanoleuca, assembly GCF_029582105.1. Lineage (NCBI taxonomy): Eukaryota > Metazoa > Chordata > Aves > Passeriformes > Muscicapidae > Oenanthe > Oenanthe melanoleuca. Next base: position 72,079,196 of record NC_079336.1, read on the forward strand.
GGCTTCAAAATATGAATCCTCAGAAAATGTCTTTTTCTTCCGAAAGTGAATAATTCAATTAACTCATTTCTTTTTCATTAACACAAACTGCATTGATCAAATCACGTTTGAAAAAGGAGTTAATATTTGAAGCCTCCTCAGACAAGAAGGATGAAGTGATATTAATATTTTAATTTATATAACATCAGTTAAATTATCAGCTCCATCAGGCTTTTCAGAAATCCATGTGTTCTGTTCATGTTTCCTGGCAGTAACACTTCATATTTTACTTCATTCAGAGCCTGAGAATTCAGTCTTATGGATCCTGCCTACCTGATTTTCGTAGAATGAGAATTTCTGCCCAGATCTGCATCCTTGTCTTTGTCTGCTGCATCTGGGTCAGCTTCAGAGGTTGCCTTTCAATTTCAATTAACGTGCTAATTAAGCAAGAATATATTTTTAGGATGGAAATGTAGCTATTAGAGCGTCTTTGCCACAGCTGGTGCTAATACAGTGATCTGGACTCCAGGTACTGTTTGGATGCTGGAATTGTTAATGTTTCAAATGTTTAGGCTATGAAACAATCAAGCTTTTCCCTACACACGCTTTTGTGACAGTGTATGAAGTTGAATTACTGAGAATTTTGAGTTTTGAACTCTGCAAATTAGTGTCGCATAGTCTCTTACTTGTGTGAGGTTGCTGGCATTACAGGGAATAATTGCATGACCATGGGTAGAAGATACACCTCTCCCTTCCATCCTTGAGTGGAGCACAATGGTACCTTCATGAATCTATGTGTGGAAAAATTTAAGTCTTTAATCTTCAAGTTTGTTTTTCATGTTATCTGCTTGAAGAGAATTTTCTTGGGGCAAGGACTGAGTACTTGTTTGCATTATTTCTAGAGCTGCTGACTGATAGGAACCGTAAACAAAATCACCAAGCAAATGTTAGTTCAAATAAGGATGACTTGTGTTTGTTGGAAGGAAAAGACACAATTGCTACAACTTGTTAGTACTGTCTCAGAGATAATGATATCCATCTTTGTTAAAAAAAAATAATCTCTTTAAATATACTGTAATTAAAATTGAGTGGGTATTAAAATAATCCACCCTGCTAAAATTCTATTAAAGTACCAGCGATTAGGAGATAATTAAGTCAACCAAAGATTTTTCTATTGGCACTTTTGAGAAGCTCCTGTACTCTATGTTGTACAAATTTTCTTCATGCAAGAGTCCAGGGGGAGATGAAAACAAGCTATTTACAGATTAAGGAAATAGGAGGTTGACTAACCTCATTCATCAGATGCTGTGACACCTGACTGGAAGCCACAGTGCTAAGCAGTATCCCAGTGTGCAACACATTTCCAAACATTCTGATCCTCCAGCCACTTCCCCCATCCCAGTAACCACCAGAGGGTCACGGTCTGTCAAAATCCTTGGTCTGATACTTGAGTTTCTAAGAGTAGGTTTTAGGAAAAGCTGAAGGAAGCCTGGAGGTTTGTGGCTCCTTAGGTGACTCATTTCTGAGCCAGCCATCAGCATCCATGTCCCGAGGGTTCTCAGTACAAGAATATTTCACATGGACAGAGGGACCAGTGCAGAGCTGCTGATCCTGTGCCACTAGAAACTGAGGGCCTGTGTGACAGAAAAAACAGTGACAGCAGAGCACAACAATTGAAACAAGGCTGCTGGAAAGCTCACAATAATGGGGAAGGAGTAAAGGGAATACAAGAGGATGAGAACTGAAAACAAAACAAGAACTTAAAATGTAAAAAAAACTGGTCCCACTCTTGTGCACATTGAGTCAGCACAGCTGTTCTGGCAATTATTCTAATTCAAATTTAAAATTTGAGTTTTCATAAAGTAGTGTGTCTCAGAGGGACATCTCTTTCTTGCTTCAGTTTGATCTTCTCATTTAGCACCATTTGCCTTGCAAATAGGAAAGAAACATCTGGAGGAAAGTTAAAATAGCAGGAGGAAGGAAAAGAGGAAACCTACTCTCTGTGAACAGATTCTTGCTTCAGTAATAAAGCTTCTTTTCAGACTAGCAGCAAATGTGGTACAGATGGATACAAAGTAGTATAGTAAAGCTTTGTGGCCTTTGTGAAAGGCAGGAGAGATGTTGGAATACTTGCTATAACCTTTTGTACTCATATTCTGTAAAGAGATATTGAGAAGAGGAAAGTTCCTCTTGAACAAAAGGAAAAAAAATACATGCAAGAAATGCTTTCACTTACATATATATATATATATATATATATATATATATGGCTTCCACAGCCTGGGTGGTGGAAACACCTCAAATATTTTCTCTGTTCTAGGCTTTTTACTGGCTTTACCAGAATCTTGCTGAAAGCACATTTCTCACTAGTTAGTATCTCTATCAGGGTCTGGAGATAGATTCATAGAATCTTTTAGGTTGGAAATTACCTATAAGATCACAGTCCAACCATAAACTCAATGTTTCCAAATCCAGCAGTAAACCATGTCCCAAAGTGCTACATCTGCATTTATTTTAAATAACTCCAGGAAAGATGACTCAAGCACATTCCTGGGCAGCCTATCCATATAATTGACAACCTTTATGGTAAAGAAGTTTTTCCTTAATATCTAAATTGCTGCTGGAACAATTTGAGACCATTTGCCCTAGTCCTTTTGTTACTTGGGAGAAGAGGCTGACATCCACCATCTAAGTCCTTTCAGGTAGTTGTAGAAAGCAACTTCATGTCTCCTGCAAACTGACTGAGAGCTCACTTGATGCCTTTGTCCATGTCATTGTTAAAACAATTAAACAAAACTGGCTGCAATGCCAAGAGCTGGGGAGCATCTCTTGAGACCTGGTAGGAAACATCTAGCACTAGCAGAACCACACACACAGGAAAAAATCAGCAAACAACCAGCAGCAAATGAGCCACCAAACATCATACCTGCCACTTTTTTGTGGCTAATGTGAGCCTTTGGCTTTTTTTGACTAGGATCTCTGTCTCTGCATAAAGCTGTGGGTAAACCAAAGCCCTTGAACTACGCCAAAATACAACAGGGTCAGTATTTTGGGTGCCACATTGTAACATGCTGTGAAAATGCAGTAGCATCCATAAAGCAACACAAAGCAACAGACTCTTAAAAATGTAGTGTACTGGCCTCTCATGGGCTAAAAGTTAATTCTGTTGTAAGTTAGGTGGTTCAATAGGACAAATAGTCATTATGGATGATTTAATTATCCTTTTACCCCTCTAACTTTACACATGGAAAAAAGTTATTTGTCACATATTACGAGCCATGAAGTTGAAGGGATGTAAGTAGATCTCCTGTGAGGAGAAGCTGAAAGATCTGGTGATGTGTAGCTTGGAGAAGAGAAAGCTTAGGAAGATCTGATGAAAATACAGAAATACTTGAAGGGAAAGTGCAAAGAAGGTGGAGCCAGGCTGTTTTCAGGGATGCCTGGTGATAGGGGAGGCAATGGGCACAACTAAAACACACAGGAAACTGTCTGTAAATCAGGAAACACTTTTAGACTATGAGTGTGACTAAGCCCTGGCACAGTTTGTTTAGTGAAGACGTGGAGTCTCCGTTCTTGGAGATATTAAAAATTAATCTGGTTGTGGGCAGCCTGCTCTAGGTGACCTGGCTTGAGCAGTGGGGTTGGACCAGATGACCTTCAAAGGTGCCTTTCCCTCAACCATTCTGTGATTCTCCTGTATTTAGCATGTTTTAGATTGCCTTGGAGAACTGGACATTCAGGTAGAAAATACATTTCTTTGAGCTGCTGCTCCTCAGTGCAGGTCTGCTCAAGGGCAAAAGCCCTGAGCTGGTTTGTCAGGAAGAAGCAACGTCTCATTGGACATCTCTTCTGGTTAGGTGTGCACTCCAAAGCTCCTGCTAGCTTATTTGCATCTGATTTCTTACCAATGCAAAATTTTCCTCTAACAAGAGAAAAAAGGGGAAGTGAAAGTACAAAAATGGTAGGTCAGAAGTGCTGGGGATTTCTGTTTTTCACAAACACAGTTAGGGGTATTTTTCAGCAGCAAAGCATTAGAACTCCTGATGTAAAGGTGGAAAAATATGAAATTGCTGGAAGATTGCTTCCTCTGAAAATGTCAAGTGAACATATTTCTGTGGGATGTTTTGGAGATGGAAATTCTGCAGAGTTCTTTAATTTTAAGACGGGCATTTGTGAGTGGGGAGTGTGAAGTTTTGGCGGCTCATTTGTGAGGTTTTTGGTGTGCATGGTCATGTTAGTGTAAGATGGTTCCTACTAGATTTGGGGCTAGACATAAACATCTCTAAATAAGAACAAGTTACCAGAAATTTTTGTCCCCTGTAAAGGAAATAGAATACATGTTTCTAGATATAAGCTCAGTGAAATGGTCTCAGGTCTAAGTGTCAAGCATTATTTCCATTGGCACAGATGAAAATTGGGTTAGTGAGTAGGAAGCTTTCCTTGAGTTCCACTGTGGGACAATATCTTTAGTATTTCTTTTGTTGTTATTGCCATTGAACAACAATACTACTCCAGCCACAGATCCTATAGCTTTGTGCTGCTGTTGCATCAACCTACTAGCTTATAATTTGGTGGTTAAATAAGTGCCAAAAAATAATTTCTGCCTCTGTATGGAAAGGTGTTCAATGTCATACACTTTCCCAAAAACTACTTTTGCTACCCAGAGGTAAAATATTAACCTGAGTAGCTCCTCTGACCTCACTCCAGTGCTTTCTGTGAAAATAGACAAAGCAGAGGAAGTTCTGCTGTTAACTGAAGTCAAAAGGGCAAATATAACTCAAAGGAGTTGATCCAGATCTCTCTTCACTTTGGAAGCAGAATCTGAACTTTAAATATCTGAATCAAAATCCCTCTTTGGATCCATTTTGAAGGTTTTAAAGTAATTTAACTCTTCCAGTTGTAAAGTGCCTTTACCACTGCTCCTCATGCCTCCATTTTTCTCTCTGATACTCCACTGATGGGCAGTATTCAAATTATTCTGAGCTGGAGCAAGTCATATCCCAGGAGATAGGCTGATTCTAGATGTGGTGGCAGGTCTGGCATGGGCACTGAGGTTGCCACAAACCAGCAGCAGTTCCTGTTAAATGGCCTCTTTGCCATCCCCACTTTGTTTTCAGACCTTGATTTGACCAGAGCTTGACTTATTCTTACAGGGGTGATTGATTGCTGGTATCCCCATATGTCCATAGCTGTTCTCTCAGCTGACTTTTCACACAGCAGATGGTTTACTTAGCTATTGCATTCATACACCAGATTTTTTACTACCTTAATGTTGCACATTATCAGTGGAAATGTGGCAAGTGAGGATGATGATCTTTAGCGATAATTGAAATTGAACTTCTGTGACTCTTGCTGCAACTGTGGTATGTACCTAACTTCCAGATTATTCTGCCTTATGTTGTTTTCAGTCCTGGTTCTATTTCACCAGAAGTACAGAGCTGTAAATCCAGATTTCTGACAACTATTTTCTGCCAGATCAAAATAAACAAGAACAAAATGATTTTGTTTGCTAACCCAAAAGAAAGCCCTATATAGAATTGAAGCCTTAGGCATAAGAGTTCTGAAAAATTTGCTATCTTATTAGCCACTCAATTTGCCATACTTTAGCTATGGAAAATGGGGCATCAGACTGTCTCTGTTCCCTTTATTACCTGGTAAGGAAAATCACTTAGATCTTGTGCCCCCTTTACAGTTAACTATTTTGAAGAATGCCATTTATGCCTACATTTAACGTCACTACAAATCTGCTGCAATGAATAGAAGCTGGAAATATATTTAGGTGTGCTGTATCAGAATGTGTACTCTGTAACCTATTGCTTGTGCCATGCCCTGTGAAACTTCAATTGCAAAGTTTATATGATGTTGAGTGTGTAAATGCTAAAGTAAAACATGAAAATTCAAAGCACTGATGACATCTTAAAAGAGCTCAGATCAGACTCTTCTCCTTGCCTTCTCTATTCAGAAAACCTCTGTTTAAAAAATTGTTATTCTCTTTCATGAGATCCTTTCACCAGTATAGGCCACTAGACAGGTATGGATTTGAAATATAACTTCAAGATCCTATGGCATTATAAAGTTCTGTCCCCAGTCAGGTAATGAAAATAAATGTAGAAATATTACCTTTCATAGCACTTTGTTTTGGTCTCAAGGAATCAGTATGTTTTGTTGTCATTTTGCCAATGACAACAATTATTTTAAATATTTTTGCATTTAAAAATAAAGTGTTTTTCTAAATTTTTTTTTATAAAAGAAAGACTGGATACATTTCCTCAAAATAATTAATGAAATTCTGTGTATTAATATTTTCTGATGTTCCCTTGGAAAAATCTGCTTGGTTGGCATTGTTCCTTAACTCATCTAAGAGAGCTGTATATGACTTGCCAGTGTGTCAGATTTGGGTCTGTATTTACTTGCATATAAATTTATTAGTTGCTGCAGCTAGGTGTAGTTCTACTCATTATTATTACAGGGTAACCTCTTTAACCACTTTCCAGTTAGTTCTTCTAATGAAAAAAGTACATTTTTTTATAGAAGAGACATGATAGCTAGAATTAGTTTCCTTTCAAATCACAATATTTGAACTGATTTTAAATTACTTTGTTTAGTGTGTCTCTTCTGTACTGTGTACCATATTTAAAAACACTGTAAAATTGTGAGTGTTCTGAGTGACTAACAGCAGAGCATTTTAAATTTTAATAAGGTTGAATTTGGCTTTGCAGTGATAAAGATGGAAACCATCTGAAATTCAAACTAGGTTTAGCAGATAAGTGGGAGTCAACATGACAATAGACAGGAGCTGGTGGGGTCGAGTAGATGACTGAGGCCTTTCTGTCTCTCAGTTTTAACAAGTTGATGAATTTCTATAAGGGTGCTCTGGAGGGTGAGGAGGGGATGTAAACTGGCAGAGATGAATCTATGAATATTTTACCTAGGATTTTGCTTACCCCTGTGAGTCATCTCTGAAACAGAGACTGGCATCTCCCATCCTTTTTCCTGCTTCCCATACCAGAGACAAAAGCTGCTATCCAATTCGGTATTGTGTCCATTTCTTACAAAATTTGAGCCAGTAAGAAGGCAATAGGACTAGCAGGCATTAAGGGCATTGTCCTACATATAGAGGATAACTGAGTGCTTTAACATATCTATTATGTGAAGGATTTTTAATATTACTGGGAAAAACCCACAAACACCCTCCTTCCACCCCCCTTTTTATTGAGCTTATTATGCAATGCTCTGTTATAAACATTTGGATATTTGGATCAAAAGGAGTAATGTAAGAAGACATAGTTATTTTATTTGGTGGTTTGCTTTATTTTTTGGTTCTTTTGTTTGCTTGTTTCTTTTTTTTTTTTCCTCTGGATCCCTGAGGAAAGGGTGTTGGCCATTAATGAAGAGCATATAATCAGCCCAATATATCTGCAATCAGGCTCTTCTTGTACTCAGATCTATTATAGTTTTATTTGGCATTTCCCCACCTGGCATTTAGATATTAGAGCACCATAATTGTAGCCTTCATCCCATGTTACCTAGAGAGCTGTTACTGATGACTTCATGATACTTTTCTTTAAAGAAAATAGCAGTCTACAGGCCAAAAAGATCTCAGCTGTAGAAGAGTGTGTCTAAAGTAGATGAAGTTTTCTTGTGGGTTATTTTCTAGGCTTGACCAATGCTATTTGTATTCATTAATAATAGCTACATTAAAAATAATAATAAAAGATCAGTATTTTATCCTGACAATTGCTGTTATCCATTCAGTAAAAATTCTCAGGAAACTGTTTAATTTTGTGAACCATTCTTTCACTTAACATGTTTGCTAATTTTCTTAAATGCCTGTGGAAAACTCTGCTTGGTAAAGCAAAGTTTTGAAGCCCTAGCCAGTTTAAACTGTGGTCACAAGGTCTTTGGTTCATAAGTACTTGAGCTCAAGTAACCACAATTTATCATACCTCGACTGAAGTAGTTATGGGAGCTTAATTCTACTTTTGTTTCTGTTTTGTTGGTTTTTGGTGGCTTTGGGGGAAACATGTCCTTTGTTTGGCGAGATTATTTTTTTTTAATTTTTATTTTACTTTATCTACAGACCTCCATTAACTGTCCTGTTTCTCTGCCTCCGGCATAGAACTTGTGCTCTGTGCTGTTCAGCTCAAGGCAACACTAAAATCTCATTTATCCAATAAGTAGTCAATCTCATTTATACTGGTAGAACTGAAGCCTTATAAATAATTAGATGTCATTTCATGATTCATCTTGAAAAACTGAATTAAACAGGAGGAATTTTACATCATTTATAGTAAATGTAAACAGATTGAACATGTAATAGCAATAAAAATATTCAATGTATTTCTGATTTTAAGTGCTTAAAAAGGACTGCTTTTTCAACTATATGAGTTGAGAAACTGTGTGTGTTTGTTGGTTTTCAATGAAGAAATCTTTGCAATGGAGTATTTTTGAGTCTTGCAAATGTGGACAACTCTGGTTTGGTTTCTGCTAGCAGTATGACTTTGAGTTTTTGAAAGGGCAAATGGACTTGTAAATTTTTAGAGTTGCTCTATTACATCTGGGTAAACTTCCAGTGCATAAAGCACTACAGAAGATTATTTTTTCTCCTTAGGTGAAACTGGCCATAATACTGCTTCCCAGAAAGGGTTTGGTGGAAGCATTTCTGTGCAATGTGCCATAGTCTTCCATCCAACTGATGTTCACTTATGGCTTTCTCTCAACATGGAAGTTCTTTCAGGTAGCACTACCTTGTTAAAAAAGCCTAAGAATATACAGACAGGGAATTCATTTGTAAAATATCATTAGCCCAACCTTGAATTTTCACTGTGGCTGCTTTGAAATGTGTCTTCTATTTCCAATCTTACTGATTGAATAGATTCTAAACTCCTGATTCTATCAGCTCATCAGTCTTTATTTCCAGAAAGTGGCATATGCTACAGGCATAACAGGCAGAAGCTATGCTCATTCTCCATGTTATAGTGAATTTTGTATTTTCAATAAAAAATGTGTTAAATTTTGTCTAGACATATGTAACCATTTATGTATAGTTGTAGGTGTTGCTTTTATATAGATCTTGATGCTTTATTTTTTAGACAACATTTTTATTTTCTTCTTTCTCGTCTCTCAGCCTCATTTCTGGCAAGCAAAACCCAGTCTAAGGCAAGAGTGCTGGTAGTAACATGTTCTGTCTTTGGCTACTTGCCTTGTAGCTCCACACTGTAAGAAAGAAAGACCTGAACAGCTTTTTATAGAAAACAACTAGGGCTAAAACCATGGTAAATAGAGGTAAAAGATGAAAGGCATAATGAAATTTTTTCACCACTGACTCTCTAATGAGTGCTATGTTTTGGTAGTCTATAGAAATAAGAAAATTAGTCTGCTGCCATTGGCATAATAAATCACAGAAGACTACTAACAATGATGTAAGGGGTCACTGCTAGCAGGAAAAGCAGTCTGTATCAATTAAGAATTTGCCTAATTGAATTCTCATAGTTGTAGAGAGAACCTGAAGAGCTGACTAGATGGAAAAGGTTGTGTGTTTGGTTTGTCAAGTGTCCAACACTTGTACTGAGGTATCAACAGATGTAACTTGTGGCAAGGTCTGTTGAAGTATTTAACTTGAACAGAAAATAAAAACATTTGCTGTGCTTTGGTTGAAAATACACTGAAATTATAACATTGTGCTCGTTTCTTATGAGGAGAGAGTAAAATGAAATTAATGATTAACATGTATAGATTAAATTCTTTATACAGGAAAAACTTATCCCCTACCTCTTTCTTCCTTGCCTGTTTCCCTGGAGAACAGATCACTTTTTTCTATGGATTGTGAATACATTTTGCAAAACTACACCTGAATTTGTGTCCTCTAATACAGAGTACCACTTTCCATTATTGTTGTTTTGTAACCTTATATCTGGGGAAATGTCTCTGCAAGGGTAAAAAAAATAAATAAATCTGTAGAGGGTGACTGAAAACAGAAGGGAACATTATTTAGGTAACCAGGCACTGAATAGCAGCATTTCTGGCATTTCCAAACCCCCAACCACACTGGAGTAGATTCCTTGAATCAGAAAACCTTTACACATCCCCACACATCCCTTTCTATTTCTTTCTTTCTTCTATGAATGTGCTTTCAGATCAAAGTCTACTTTCTGTTGTTTTCTTGGTAAAGCTGCAGGTATGGTCTTGTGTCTTCTGTATCTCACCAAAGTCCATTCCAAATTCAAAAATTAATCTATGAGACATTCTAAAATTTCCTTAGGGGATGCTCCTACAGCCAATCACCCTCTGTTTGCAAGAGGAGGTGGCTGAGCTTGATTCCATCCCTACCTACAGTTTTATGAAAAACTGGTTTGTTGGTGCTCATAACTAAAATTTCCTTTAAAAAAATATAGGTTAGCTTACACAAGTTGCAGTAGAAAGTTTAAAGCAGGAGAGACACCTGAATTTCATTTAACTAACAAGCAGCTTGTACTAACCAGTGAAGGAAATTTTGTAGCCTGTCCTGATCTCATTAAGAAACTAATTTTTGAGAACCTTCTGGGAGGAATTAATTTCATATTTTGAGTGCTCATATATAGTAGGCGTGAGGCCTCTTTACTTGTTCATTAAGAGTTAATTTTGGATTCAGCTGCAGCCCTCTCTGTTATCTCTCCCTGCTGTAAAGAGGGAGTACCTTGTTCCTGCAATGCAAGAAGGCAGGAAAAATATATTGTTGCCTATCAAGTTACTTTCTTATTATTTTTGTAGGACTTCATCAGGGAGCTGGTGACATTCAAAAAAGCACCCAAAAAAACCTCCCCAAAAGCAGCCACGGTAGAAGTAGAATCAAGGGAAATGGACTATTAATTTATTGTGCATTATACCTTCCCACTGCATGATATCTGGGGCATAGGACATGTGCTTGCCAAGCTTGGCTGTTCCCTTAGCAGAAAATAAGGAACAGGGAAGATAAATCTTTTACATGCAAAGAGCCATGAACTTTTCTTTAGGCTAACACAATTTTATTTGCTAAATTGTCACGTTTGAAGGAAGACAGAACCCTGAGATGGAATGACTAGAGACTCTGTATAGGTTTAATTACCCCTTTAAGCATAAAAATATTAAGTACACCTGAATACTGATAAGTGCAAATAAATAATTTGGTCAATGAAAATGTCTAAAGGAGACTTGTTTCCTGCAGGATAAACATCAGGGTTCTCATATATTTATACTGCCCACTAGGAGAGACAGGTACTTTAACTTACCTTTTTAGTGTTTGGCTTTTGGGGTGTTTTTTTTTGGGGGGGGGGGGGGGGAAAGGGGGAAGTTTGGTTTGCTTTGGAGTTTGACAACAATTTTCTTTCCTTTTGGGTGGGACTTTGTCTCTACTCTTGTGCCACAAAGCAGCTGGGACACAAAACTTGCCTCTGTAAATTAAGATAAGGATCACTGGATACCCTTAAGTCTTCCAAGATGTCTACTGAAGGACTAAGACTCCCTCTCTGGCAGCCTCCTCTGGTACAAATTCTTGGAAGTGCATGGCAGTAAATGGCTCAATGGCAATAAAAGGCATATTCCATACTTGGGTAGGAGAGATAATTACAGATATTTTAAGAACTGCCTGAATGTTCTAGAGTAGTGACTCATCCCTAGGTTCTTCTGCTCAACTGGTATATTTTCTGTTGCAGCTACCTTGCAACCAGGACATTAGAATTCTGTTTATATTTATGTGTGTCTATTCCCTGTATGGCTTAGCCTGCCTTAACAGTGTGTAAATACTGTTGAGTAAATAACAAATGAAAGGTGAGCCTGGAAAGACACTGTTCTATTAGTCATTAAAAAGCTCAGACACCTGGGATAGAATTTTCATGAATCTGACAGACTTTCAGTGAAGGGTGAATGTCTGTCATCTAGCATGCTGATTTGATAATAGTTTGGATTTATGTCAGATACCTGTCTACAAATCAGACTAGAATGTTGAATCTGGAAGAAAGACAAAATTAATTATTTCAGGGTGTTTATGAATATCTCTAGTTATATTTTGGTTTAATACTAATGGAAACAGTCTTTTCTTTTAACAATATGATGGCTGTCCTCTACCCCACCCCAGTCCATACCCACAGATATACTGGAGGTGAAAAGAAAAGGGAATTAACTAAATATTTTTATCTTTTTGCAAGGATTTTGCTGCTTAAAAAAAAAAAAAAAAAACAAAAAAAAAAACAGGGGACCTAAAGAAAGGTGACAGCATGTGCATGTATTTGTTCTCTTCCTTTAGAGTCCCAAGTGCTCTGAACATACATCACAAGATCAGAAATCCTGGAATTGTTTGGTTTGGAATGGACCATAAAGATCATATTGTTCCAACCCCCCTTCCTCAGTGGGACACCTCCCACTAGATCAGGTTGCTCAGAGCCCCATCCTTGAACACTTCCAGGAATGGGACATCCACACGTTTGCTGGGCAATATGTTCCAGTGCCTCATCACTCTCACAGTAAAGAATTTCTTGGTAAAATCTAATCTAAACCTTCCTTCCTTCAGCTCAAAGCCATTCCCCCTGGTCTTATCCCTACATGCCCTTGTGAAAAATCCCTCCCCAGCCCTTTCAAGTGCTGGAAGGCTGCTGTAAGGTTTCCCCTGGCAGCTCTCTGGTGAGCTCCCAAAGGGCAGGATCCCCTCCCTCACCCTGCTGGTGCAGCCCAGGACACACTTGGCTTCCTGGGCTCTGAGCAGCTCATGCTGGTGTCCTCATCCACCAACACCCCAAGTCCTTGTCCTCAGGGCTGCTCTTTCTATACACCCTGCCCAGCCTCCACTTATGCCCCTTAATTTCGTGGACATTTTTTTTTTCAATGCAACTTTTGTAGCTTTGTTTAGGATCCAGTTACAAGCTCAGAAGCTGAATCATGGTAGCTATACTCCTATCTGAGATTAGTTGAATCTGTCTATATTTTCTTTTTGTGGATTTTTCTTTTCCCTGGATTTGGAACAAAACTGAGGCCCCTTAGCAAAGTGGTCTGCGAGGAGCAGCTTGCTGCTCTCAAAGAAATCATTTGATAGATGGAGTGATAGAAGGCTTCAGGGGAGTGCTCTGTCAATTTCAAGAGGAATAAAGTGTGTTTAATTAAAGTAATCTCTGTTTAGATTAAAATAAATCATTTAGTGCCAAGGGTGGGTTTTTTTAATGACTATGGGATGCCATTCCAAGGAGATGCAGGAAGCTGATATAGTACTTAAAACTCTATTTCCTCAACTCATGATCGATCACTCTGATGATGTACCCTGCCAAGAAAATGTTTATTAAACAGTATTCCACAGCACACCAGTAATTGGTAGGAGATAGGGCACTGTGGAAAGAGCAACAATTCTGAAACAGAAGTTCAAAGAGACAGAGACTTTGCAGTGCATCAGATTGACTATTTTAAAGTGACAACCCGTGGACTGTAGGCTGCCAAGACCTGTCAGCACTGTAATAGTTGCCAAAAGAAGTGTCCTGCAGTTAGACAGCCTCAAAATATTAGGTCTACAGATAAAATTTAGGAGTATAACTGCTCTTAATGAGCTTAGAAAAAAATTGATGATCTTGCTTCCAGTTGTGAGGGCAGTTTTGTTGGTGCTTCAGTCTCTCACTTCTAATTTATTTTCTCTGCTTTTTTTTTTTCTTTTTTTTTTTTTCTTTTTAGCCAGTAACTTGACTCAAACCCATTTTGATATCCAAAATTATTTCTATGTCTTGTGCTGCACAGCAGCACCTAAAACTGTCTGAGCTCTGCAGTGGTGGGAGCACCTGCTGTGTCAGAGCTTTCTCCCACATTCAGCTGAACGTTCCCCATGCTGAAATGCAGAGGGGAAACAGCTGAACAGTTCTTCAGAGCTGATGAGGTGATATGTGATGCTGGGGATCAGGGAGAGAAGCACAATTTGAAACAGAAGCAAGCTTTGAAGGGCAGAGTTCTCCTGGAAAAGGTATTTGGTGCAAGCCTTCATGCCATGAATGAGGAGCAGAAACTTAAATTTCTGCAGGTATACACAACTTGGAGTTAGGTGTCTTGGCTTTCCATGTTCAAGGAACGTAGGCAACAAAAGAGAAAGCAGGATGGTGCCTCATGGTAATACTTATGATTTATCAGGAAGATATGGCTTTTGGTTTTGTGACTGGGTGTCTCCTTTCTTCTCCTTCACAATAGGTCAGAGGTAATCCATTGATCTTTGTAACATATACACCCTGAAATGGCTCATCTAGCTGGTGAACTAAGGGTTTTCTTCTGCAGGTAAGATCACTGATGAGGCTGGCTCCTGTACCATTCTGCACTGCTTTGTGGAACAAACACGGAGCTGTTGCTGCTTCCTGTGTGCTACACACAGCTTCAAGGGCATCTATCATTTTGTCAAGGTTCCACAGCTCTCCTTGGCTTCATTCAGCACTGAACAAGCCTTTTCCTTGTTGGCTTGTAGCATTCTCTGGCAAAACTTACATGAACAAAGCTGAGCCACTAGGGTGAGCGTTGTGTGCTCTGAGGTATGATTCAGTTAATTCTCCATCCCAGAACTGAAGGTGAAACACTAACCTGTGTTTGACTGGACTCCTGATGTGCTCAATACCTTTGAGAACTGAGTTATTACATTTCAAATATTTGTGCACATTTTGTCTTTAATGCTCTGTGTCCAAGTGTGGTTTAGTTTCTGAGGGTAGTTGTAGTGGAAATTAAGCACTTTTCAATAAAAAAGGCCAGTGGTGCTGGACTGTGGATTTTTTTTTTTTTTTTTTAATAGAGACTTCCTTGGTTGTGCCATTTAATCCTTGTTGCAGTTTACGAGCAGTAATCCCCAATTTAATTCTCCTGCCAAGATTCTCTAAACCATGCTGCTGCCTATTCACTCTCCCTCTTCCTTTTCTGCCCCCATGGGTGGCTGGAGAGAACTGGAGACACAAAAGGCAAAGACCAAAGGCTGAGATAAGAACAATTTATTGGAAATGGCAATGAGATTAAAAAATGAACAGCAAAAGTATTAACAACAAGAGTGTGTGTGGTTCCTTCCTTTTCTAGTGAAGAGTTGTGAAGTTTAGTGACTGATTTTGATTATATAATTATCTGTGTGTTTTAGACTCATTTTCTCGTATAGGAATAGTTCTTATGCTTTTACAGTATTTTTTTTTTTTTTTATGGAGACATTGTAGAAATAGTTTATCTCTTGAAGTTCTTTTAAAGTCTGGGGATAAACACTTGCAGTTCTGACATTCTAATATTAAAGCAAAAAATGGCAAATGTGATGGCAAACTGCTTTCAGCTGACTCTCTCTGGTTTTGACTTCACAGTCAAGCCTTCCAAGATGATCAATTCACAAACAACTTGTTTCCTACAGATTGGTCCATTCTTTTCCAAGCCAGTTTCATGGTTTTGGGGTTAGAAACAATTTGTGCTGTATATTTCTATATTAGTGCCCTCAGGGGGTTACTTGGTAGCAGGAAACAAGTGTCATGGCAACTGAAAGAAAAGCCTCTCTCGAGCTGCTGGCCCAGCGTGGTTCTCCATGCGAGGCTCTTGCCACTCTGAACTGCCATTAAGAAAAATGCTCCTTGGGGTTTTGTTCATTGTTGTGCCCTTTTTATCCCCTGCAGCAGTCTTCAGTAACTTTCTTCAATTCTTCTTTCTTCAATTCTTGCTACTCACTTACTTTAAAATTAGGAAAAAAAAATCCTATACTTAAAAAATCGTGGTGAAATAAGGGATGTAAGCAAATCTTAAAAGCTGTGGTCCTGGTTAAAAAAAAAAACAACAAACAAACAAGAATTATCTGGAAACAAGTAGGAAATACTGATTTTTCAATTAGGCAAAATTAACTCAAATTCATTCAATCTAAAAAATTTACAAATTAACTCTTTCCCCTTTGCACAGGCAGAAATCGAACAAGCTTGAATTCTCTCAAATTTCTTAAAGCTTTTCTTTAATGTGCATCCTTGTATATGTTTGAGCTCCAACCCCTTCATCTGTGGGTTTTTCAGTGCTTTTGCAAGAAAATATTCAAACATATATTTAAATTATTTAAAGCAAGACTGCAAAGAAGTCATCACAGACAATCCTAACTAGTCCTTGGGCTGGTGCAGAAATAGCATGTTGTTAACCCTTTCTGCCACTCTTTGGGTGAGTCTGCATTGACTTAAATAACTGAAGTTCAGAGCAGAAAGGTGTTTGAGTGGCCTTTTACCTCTTAAATATAAAGCATTACCTTCATGGCAACCTTGCTAATTTACTGATGGCTCAAAGATTAAGAGGAAGGCATATCTGAAGAACTCCTAATGTTAACCTAAGTGCAGTGAATTCTGAGTTGAATGAATAAATAATCAAGCAGACTAGAAGCACAATGAAAAATTGTTGCTTGGTCATGCAATTCTGCCAAGTTTAAAGCCATGTTAGAGTGCTGTATACAGTCATGGGAGACTGATGGAAAATTTGTTAGGTTCAGCATGGTAGGAAGCAGCTGTGAACACTTCACAGAATTGACTGCTGAGTTGGAGGGTATCTGTCTTGTCAGCAAAATTTTTGGATGCTTCTACAACTTCAAGATCTGTCTGCTGCAAGAGTTCACAAATCTGCCCTCACTTTTGGTCAAATACTTTTGCAATGGAGAGCAGGGTTAGGATTAACTGACCCTGTTTTGATACTCAGCAAGTGGGTGTCTGCAGACTACCCTGTCTGCCCATCCTGTGGTTTTTCACAGGGTGAATTACAGATTCACTGAGGTGGGAACATACTTCTGGAAATCATCTGGTCCATAGTCCACTCCTCCCACCCCAACTGGATCAGGCAGTGATGTTAAACTACAGGAGGTTTCTCAGGACTGTGTCCAATCTAATTTTGAATATCTACAAGGACAGATATTTCACAACTTGCTCTCATGTTTGATCATCTTCAACATAAAAATGTGTTTTCTCAGGTTTTCCTGTATTTCAATTTGTGCCAGTTGCCTCTTCTCCTGTCACTGGGAGCTACCAAGAAGAATCTGGATCTGCCTTCTTACTTCCCCGTCAGGTGTTTATTATATATTTATCAGATCCCCCTGAGCCTTCTCTTCTCCAAACTGAACAGTCCCAATTTTCCCAGGTTCACACATAGGACAGAGTGGAATAATCAGTCTGTTGAAAGATGCCTACAGTGACCATCTAGTCCAACTGCCTGACCAATTCTGGGCTGACCAGAAATGCAAACATCACTTATCAAGGTCATTGTCCAAAGGTGTATTAAACACTGACAGGCTTGGGGCACCTCCCACTTGGAAGAATGGATAGATTCCATTCAGTGAGGATGCCCCCAGACCCTCAAGATTTTTGCTAGATGATCAAGAGAGGTCCTGCCACATAATCTGTTAGTTCTTGCATTATTCTGGAGTGAACTCCATCAGGCCCAATAGACTTGTGAATATTCTCTGATAGAGCTGATCTCTGACAATTTCAGTGCCACTGTTTCCATGGCCCTCTGGCTCAGGGGCAAGCCAAACTCTATGAGTCTTAAAAATTTAGTCAAAGATTTCATCTAATTCTTTCACTTTTTCTTCATCCCTTTAAGCCAGATCCTGACTTCAACAAATATTGGTTTGATGTTTTCCTACTCTCAGCATATTTTAAAAAAAACTTTCTTATTATCTGATACAACATTCTCCAGCTTCAAATCTAACTGAACTTCAGCCCTTTGCACTTTCTCCTTGCATAAGCAAACTACAGGTCTATACTCTTTCTGTGAAGCCTGACCTTGTTTCAGGAGATGATTGTTTATTTTCCTCTCGAGCTATGTGAGGAGCACCCTGTTCAGTCAATCTGGCATTGTTCTTGACTTGTTTGACTTCTAAAGTGGAATTGTCTACTCTTGTGGTTCTGAATGCTGACTAGCCCTCAAAGACTCCTAAGACCTCAAAAGTAGATTCCCAGGGTACTCTGCTAAACAGCTCTCTGAATAGCTTATTGCTTGTTCTCCTGAAGTCCAGGGCAGAAACCCAGCTGTCCTTTTTTTCTCACTGAAAAATCAGAACTCAACAAGTTCATGATCATTGTGAACAAGGTAGGCAACCAATTACCATCATTCACCTCATGAACCCTTCTCTATTTACAAACAGCAAGTCCAGGAGGGTATCTTGCCTAGTTCACTTACAAAGTACGTGTGACAAAAAGTTAACTCCCACAAACTTCAAGAATTTACAGCACTTGTTTATCACAGTAGGGTCAAGTTCCCACTTGATGTTTTGGAATTTGAAATCATCTCTGGGGACAAGGGCTACAGATCAGAAATTTCTCCTAATTGCCTATAGAATTACTCATTCTCCAAAATTTAGCCATCTTTACGACTATTCACTAGACTTGTATGCACAGAAGTCTCTTGTACTGGGGAGCCCAGAATCAGACTCAAAGCTCCAAACCTGCCTCAGTAGTGTCAAGTAGAGAGGAAGGAACACCTACCTTATGACCTGTAATACTCCCCTCAGGAGCAACTCAGCCTTCTTTTCTGCAGGGGGAGATTGCTGTTATGTGGTCTACTTGTCCTTCCTTACACCTAGGTCCTACCTGTAAAGCCAGGTTTTGGCCAGTCAGAATCCAGCATGTGCTCCTGAATGGTTTGCTCCTCTGTAGGTTTGGGATTTTGCATTTTCATTTGTTGAGCTGCATGAGGTTCCTGCCACCTCCCTTCTCCAGTCTGTTCACATCCTTCTGCATATTAGCAAAACAGTCTGATGTATCAACCACTCCTCCTAATTGAATGTAATTTGAAAACTTGCTAAAGTTGCACTCTTCCCCATTATTAATGGGACTTGTCATGAAGAAGTTCAATTGTATTGATCTCAGAACAAATCTCTTGGGAGCACCAGCACTCTCTCCAGCTGGACTTCAGTGCCACTGGTGACAATCTTGTGAGTCCAGCAGCTCAGTCACATTTCAGTCTATTTCTCAGTCTGTTTACTTATCCCATAATTCATCAACTGTCTGTGATGTCATGGGAGACAGTATTAAAGCCTTACTAAATTTGTTACAAGCAGCATCCACTACATCCCATTCTCCCTGCCTCCTAATGCACCAAGCCAGTCCCATGACCTTGCAAAGATAATTGCAGCTCATCTTACAGTGATGTTGGCCTACTCCTTCAGCAGCCTTGAGTATTTCCCATCAAGCCAACATGTGTTCAACCTGTGTAAGCATTCCCAAACTTGATCCTTGCACATTGAAGAGATGCCTTCTCTGTCCTCATAAATTTGTTGGTAATACTGGAATTTCAGAGAAATTGCTGTGCTTTGCCTTTTCACTGATGTCGAGTTCTAATGTTCACTAAGCTGATGAGATTCCTGTCATTTGGATCAAGCAGTGTTCATCAGAATTCTGAAATTTCAGAAATCTATTTGAATGAGGGAAATAATGAATGCTTTTACACTTACTCCCCACCCTCCTCTGCAGAAAACTCTCCAGAGAAATGATTTTTCTAACTCCATTCAATTTGAGTTAGGTTTTTTGGGCAAGTGTGGCAGTGGTGAATTGAAGGCTGAAGGAGTTTAAATAAAGCTAAACTAAGGCACTAGAAGAATGGAATTTGGAGGGAAAAATTAAATGGGTGGATATATGAAATCTAAGTACTACCAGTTACAAAGGTGGAGAAAATACTCAAACAGTATGATGGAAAAGAAATTAAATTCCCTGCTAATTACCTCAGGCTGGACTGGAAGGTCATCTATATCTTACAAAATAATTTTGTTTATTTTTTTTCTTTGCCATTACTGTTCAGTTGGTGAGCAAAGAGTTAACTTAAATGTATGCACTGGGAAGTCCAATAAAGCTCTGTCTACAGAATTAGCAGTGTAATTCTGTTAAATCCACAGTTTACTGTGAAAGGTGGCACTTTTGCATGCTAAACTCTAAATCCAGATTAGGTGTTCATGAATAGTGAATAAATCCTGCTAGAACTATCCTACCCTGTTTTACTTTTATGGAATTGAGTGGATAAATTAATCTCAGAATCTTACATAATTTTGCTTGTGTGAATGATAGGCAGCTTGAACAATGATAAAATGTTGCAATTGTTTTTTTTGTGTTTTAGTGTGTTATATTGCTACTGGTTGTACCTTTATTTATCTACTATGATCTTGAGTTTTTTGTCAGTATTTATTTGGTTCTGTGGGTAGCAGTGGATCTCTATTGGGCTTAAGTTCTTGTGTGTTTTGTCCATCAGGATATTATCATGGTGTTCTGGGGCTTTGGTTTAGGTTTTTGGTCACAGTAATGATAATACTAGTAATAAACTTCTTACTAATGATGTTATTAGTAAATTTCATTTACTAACTGGTCTATTTGGTCATCTACATTTGTTAACTCTGTTATATTTTTTCTGGGTATGGCAGATCTGTTTGAGCTGCTATTAAATTATTGAAAAACCTGAATTTAACACAGTAGCAATAACAAGCTCTATGGTGATCTAACAAGTGACAGGCTGTCCACATTTCCTGTGTATAGTTAGTTTCTTCCCTTATTTTTACTTTATTCTTTGGTCTATTTGTCTATGTCAGAAATAGTTTAAACTGCTGGCTGTAGCATGGAGATGGAAAAACTATATATGGACTTCTGACACTGCTATGATCTTTCTGGTGTGGCCTTGAGGTTACTGTTAGGCTTAATTTATTTATTTTTTTGAAAAAAGTGATAATACCTTTTTAATTCTAGATATTTTTTTAGCATATGATAGCTAGTATGTCTCTTGTTCAACTTTTTCTCTTAACTTGCAGTAAAATAGTCTCAGGGGCAATCTTATTGCTCTCTATAACTATGTGAAAGGAGGTTGTAGTCCTGTGGGGATTCATTCTCATCTATCATGCAACAGGTGACAAGACCACAGGAAATGGCCTCAAGTTGCACCTGGGGAGATTTGATAGGAGATTAGGAAAAAAATGCTCACTGGAAGGATTTCCAGGGACTTTGCATTGGGACAGAATGCATAGGAAAGTGATGGAATTACCTTCTCTGGAATTGTTCAAAAGGCATCCAATATGTGGCACTTGGGGAGAGATTTAATGATGAACTCTGTGATCCAGGGGGTTAGTGGTTGGACCTGATAATCTTAGAGACATTTTCCAGCCTTAATGATCCTATAATTCTACTATAGACACGTTATTCTTAAAAAAAAAAAAAAGGCCCATACTCAAATCTTGCTAGGAAAAAATTGTTTTAAAAAGAGAGGTGATTAGTGGCCTGTTCTTAGAGATACACTTCTCTTTGTGTCCTGGAGGCCAGTGAGATGAGACTGACTGTGTGTCATTCAGCTAAAGGCTGCTGTGCTGAAATCTGAGAGTCACAGCTTCACATGAGGCACTGAGTGTCCACTGGCACCCCCAGACAAAGACAAGGATTTTTTGCTTCTCTGCAAGGTGCTAAACTTATCTTTATCTCTCACCTTAGCTATTTTTTGGTACTATTTTCCTTCTCCCCTGCTGCTTCTCAAAGTTCTTCCCAGCCTCTTATTTTTAACTAGTTCAAGAGTGTTGTTCAGGGTTCACAAACAGCTTTCTACCTAAAATGATCATCCTTGAGACAACCAAGGGTAAGAGCACTTTGATTTATAATTTACAGGGAGTGTGTATTTGTAGGTGTGCTGATGAACAGCTCTTTGGAGAGAATAGAAGAATATTAACTTTCAAACAGAGTGCTGCCTTTGCTAATATAAGTACAAATACACTGCTTCAGAAAGTATGCTTTTGTATTGTTTCCTTAATTAAAAGTGGAAAAAAATTCCCTTGGGGAGAGAGAAACACTGGTAGATTCAGCTAAGAGTGTTTCTTTACTTACAACACACCTAAATTATTCCTAGGTGCCAAGGTGATGCCTGAATTTTACTTCACTTCATATATATGACTTTATAATAATTACAATAGTTGGGAGTATGAAAAATGCACCATGTATTTTAAAGCAGCAGAGGTAAAAACAATAAAATCTCCTTAAAATTAAAATATGCCATTCTCAAGGGCCACAAAAAATGCTGTATTCAGCTGTGGTATTCCTCCATCTCAAAGTCTGCAGGAGGAAACAGATGAATAATAATTATTCAAAAAATCTTGATGCTTGAGATAAACTGAATGTAGGCATATGGAGATATGGGGCAAGGCATGCAGCCATAGTAGAAGAATGAAATCTCTTCCTCAGTCATTTGACTCAAGTGAGGGCTACCTCACTTTGCTGGTGCCAGTCTGGGATGCTGCCACCCCCTTATTTAGGTCTGTTCTATTCCTTTTCGCCTGGTAATCTACAATGATGTTGGGCAGGGGCAAAAGGGCAGTCTCAAATTTCTGTCCTTTTGTTTTGTGTCTCAATGAGACAATCCTTTTTCTGTGACTGACAATTAGCTGCAGTTCAAGTGCTGTGGCTGTACTGCTGTCTTACTTTTTCTGCAAAGTAGTTGTTATTTGTAACAGAGTTGCAGTCAACATAAAGTGCTCTGAATCGTGAACAATTAAAAGCACATTATATTTGAGCCACAATTTCTGACTGTGAAATTGTCCATGACAGGTTGCAATGGGCATACCTCTTGTGCTGTAGTAACTATGTCTACTTTCCTCTTTTTTTCTATGGTAAATGGAATGGGATTATCTGAAAGTCAGATGCTGCTGTGCAGTGCTTCACTTTACTCTCATAATCCACATCATCCTCTAATAAGGTAGCTTCAAAACTAATGAGCACTCTTGACTGCAAGTCTCATTAACCCACTCTCTGCCTCAGGTGCTTATTAAGCAGTTCCTCTTGTTTGTTTGACTCTTGAGATACAGAAGTGAGGAGGGGAAGATGGTGTAAAAATGCTGTAATGAACTTTTTTTTTTTAAAATGTCCTGACTGGGGGAAAAAATAACAGATGTCTTATCTCATTGTATCTTTCAAAACCGAGGAGCTGTCAGCGCCCTGATTTATTTTAAAAAGGAGGAAATTACCTGAGCTACAAAAATGTGCTGCTGACACAAGCTACACTCAGACTAGACTGCCATGGGATGAATTAGTGAAAATAATGCTGTTGGGCAATTTGCAGTACAGCCCCTGATCTGAAAAATAGAATTAGACAAGGAAGAACTAGAGCAGGATGGCACAGGAATACAAGCAAATTTGTGGCTGGAGGAAAAAAGAACTTCAAACATCAATGTCCCACTCTGGGAGAGGCAGGTGTGGGAGTGGTGGGACAGAACAGAACAAATACTCATGATCCCTGGGAAAGCAGGATATCAGTATCTGCCATGCTTGTATTCTCACTTTTTTCAGCTATACTCAAGATACTGTG
This sequence comes from Oenanthe melanoleuca, assembly GCF_029582105.1. Lineage (NCBI taxonomy): Eukaryota > Metazoa > Chordata > Aves > Passeriformes > Muscicapidae > Oenanthe > Oenanthe melanoleuca. The sequence goes on from NC_079336.1 coordinate 72,102,443, forward strand.
CAGTGATGATGGATCATTCACAACCTCATGCATTATGTGTCTGGCTCTACTAAACTATTAGTTGGGATATTAAGTGATAGTATAAACATTTAAGCCCTGGAATTTGATATGCTACAGAGTGTTTAATAAGTTTTCTTTGGTTACCAATGGCATTATCCATTGTCTGCTGTATATATCTTGTTCATCACTTATCAAGTGCATTAGCCATATTTTATTTACATATTATATGAGAGAAAAAAAAAGTTTATGTTAAATCTGTGTGGGACAAATATTTGCATTCTGAGGATAAAAAGTAAATTCCCTGTAAGAACAGAGTTCAAAAGTGAGTGTCCCCTGATCTTATAATGCCATCCTTTCTGTTGAATATTGATGGTTTTTTTTCCACACTTCTTATTGAAACCTATGTTTCCTGTATTATTGATATGGCTGTTGGAACCTATGCTGTGTTAGGGTCTGTGTCTTCTCTGGCCTGTGAGGAGAATGACTGGTCCTGTGTCAAAGGTTTTTGTTTCCAGATGTTGTGCAGATATATCACCCACACAGAAGTCTTAAATGTGTGTTTTCACACCTGTGAAAATGGGTGCAACACTTAGCAAGAGCCCTTTGGAAGTAAATGACTACCATGTAGTACACTAATAAGAGGAGTGAACCACCTAGCCCTGAGAGTAATAATGGTTCTTTCAAAAGTATTTTTCTAGTTTTGTAGCTGTCCTTAACTGCTCCACAAGCTTTCCTTGATCAGCCTCAATCTTTTCTTGATTATGTCCTTTTTCATTTATTTATAATCATTTTTTTATGCTCATCACCATTAATTAGGTAGCAACTAATTGTGGTCAGGAATCAATTTATCTAACAGCAATTTATCCTGACTAAAGCAGAAAAAAATTAGGAGTGGAAGTTGCATTTTTAAGCACCAGATGATTTAGTTTCAGAGGTCTTGATCAAATTAAATGGAGGATCAAATGAAGCGCCAACTGGTGACTAAATTTTACTGTAGACACTGTACTTTTTATCAACTAGTTTTCCCATGCAAATGCTTATGGGGTGAAAAGGGGTAGTTATTTAGAGCTGTAGCAGCTGTGTCCCATGTTTTTGACTCTTTCATTCATCTGTCTCTCAGCCACTTCAGAGGAATATTGCTTCTCCAGGAGACACATTCAGACTGCCCTGATGCAGTAGTTTGATCTCCTTCCAAGAAATGCCATGCAAGTAATGCAGTCACTGATTCCTAACTGAGGCAGTAACTAAGGAAAGCAAGCACATCAGAATTGCTGGTATATGAGCTATACAACTGGCAGGAATACAAAACACAGACAGCTAAGCAGAACCATTGTATGGCTTTTCCTATCAAATACAGCAAGAATCTCTTATTCACAGTCTCAATATACATAGTTTTAAAGCAATGCAAATTTTGTTAAATAGCTCAATATTCTTCATTCCAAAGTGTAATTGATTTAAGTGCAGTATGGAGTTCTGTGCCTTTGCTGGGAGAGGGAATAAGCTGAAGAAAATGAAGTATGGTCTTGTAAGATATTAAAAGCAAAGCTGAAAACGGAGAATAGAATGTTTCATTGTGAAATACATTAATGTTCACAGTGCTCTTTTTCTGCTCTAGTTGCACATGAGGCACCTCGGGCCAAATGCCATCCATGGTGTGCCTGCCTCTCCTCTGTGCAGTCATATGGGGTCAGGCAGAGTCAGTAATTAGCAGTTGGCACAATGAAGTCCAGTCAGTAAGTCCTGACAGCCATTCTGCACCCATCACTTCAGCCAGCTCCATGCTCTGTAAAACCCTGCTGCAGAGAACAACTGAGTGCTTCTCTCTGAGTCCAGTGGCAGATCTGTGTCCATAGATACAAGGAGTGTGAAAGCTTCCTTCTAGTCTCCCATGCCTCCTATTTTTCTGTGCAAGCAGCAAATCCTTTGAATCAGCTGAGTCAGTGTTTTCAGTTTCCAAAGGTGTCTTCTGTGCTCTACTCTGCTGATTACTTAGGGAGGAGTATCTATCTTGTGAATTGGCTGAGAAGGAAATTCCAATGCCATGCTGGTGTGGCCCTTGTTTTTAGAGATATCAGAGATAACATATTTTTAGACAAGATAACATGATATACCTAAAAAGAAACTTCAAATAAATCAGTCTTGGTGTGAGGGCTAAATATAACATGCTAGAGCGAGATTGAGCCAGAATTTTTCCTACGAGATGGGAGTCCAATGGCCATTGACTCTCCATCCTAATCCTGTGTGATCTGAGATTTGGGTCGAGCATTATTTGGGGTTCATGATCGCTGGATGAACTCTCTGTGTAGATGATGAAGTTCTCTTCCCCTTCACCCACTTCTTTCTTGACTGTCCTAGATTGCAGACAGTGCTGTTAGAAGAAGCAGCCAGCATGCATGAGGTTGTCTGTGTCTGATCAAGGAGGTTTCAGATAGGAGACATTGTTCCTTTCTGACATAATATATGTGTTGTTTGGACCCTACACGTGGTGTTTAACAAGTGCTCAGGAGAGAATGGCAATTAGGGGAAGTAGAGAGCAAGGCTGAATCCCTGTGGATTTGCAGCTGATAGTGTATTGATTTAGGGAAAAGAATGTTAAATTTATTGCAAGAGGTGACAGTATAAAAGCAGGATATCAAAGTTAGCAAAACTAATGGTATATGTAATGGCTTAGGCAAGAAAACATTGGGAAGAGAGAGGTGTGATAATCTTTCAAGTACAGACTAACTTGGTAATATTTCTCTCAGTTTACTGTGATAGTCAGTCATAGTTTAGAATGTTTTTGGCTTATTTGTGATGAACCTTACAGTAATCGGTCACAAAAATTGTAAAATATAAAACCGGTTACATTTAAAAAAAAATATGGCAACTCTACTATTGTTATGCCCTTCTGAATTTTGGACTAACATTTATCCTAGTTGTTAGGAGAATATGTATGGTAATCGGTAGACTTAGCGAATAAAAATGTGTCCATTAGATAAGTTGTTCCAAGCTCTGTAATGGAAGTTATAGCATGCAGTGCTGATACCTACAGTGTGTTGCAGAAATTTATTCTCAAGTGATAGAAAAAAGGGGACAATGTCTTTCACATGTGGACAGCTGCTGTTTTGCAGTAGCTTTCTCTGATCTGTGTAGTACAGCTGTGAAAACATTTTGGTCGTTTTCCTAGGAAGAGAGATCAAATACTTGTGGGTTTTCAGTGTCTGACTGCAGCCATGAAAGGACAGTCAAATTTCACTCATGTGCTATGTCACTGTATTGCTGACTTAATGAACACTTTCACTCTCTCCAGGCACCTGGGACAGCCAGAGGGTTAAATCCTAGCAAAGACATTTATTCCCTAATTTCTTAGATTTTTGGCATCGCTTCTGAAATGTTGGCAATAGACAGCCTATGGTTTTTCAAATTGCCCACTCTCAGCAGACATCCTGATTTAAGGTGGCCAGCTGTGCATCATTACTCAAGGCCCTCATTAAAGCCCAAATCTGCTGGACTCATCATTACACTCAAGTTATGGAGTAATGTTATTAGTAATGCAAATTGGAGATGAATCCAAATGCTTAAACTTTTGTTCAGGGTCTTAAATTTTAATCGGGTTTCTCATCAGCTTAAATATCATTTTCATAATGTTAAGGTTTATGCAAAGTAGCCTATTATTTATTGTGATTTTACTGAAGATTGACATAAAATTAACTCTTAGCTAACACTAAGTTGTTTTAGCATAGTTATTCAATTGCAGTGACTCGAGAGATAATAGTGAAATGACTGCTTATAGTGCTGCATATGTTACTCTTTATAGATTTTTTTTTTTTTTAATAGTAAGAAATCAAAAAAATCATAGGCTATACCATTATATTAGCACAGATATTATGGAAGTGCTATTGGTATGTCTGTGATGTTACTGTTAAAGCTAAGGGCTGTAATTATTTGTCATGCAATTAGTAAAAGTACAAACTGTCCAGCTAAGATTGCAGTAGTGGGACAAGGCAGTCAGCAACTTCTTGGTGCCCTGGGGACATCAGGGGATCCTGATTAATGCTGGACTGCACGGAGAACAGTGGGTATGAATTAGTCTCAATTCACTGTTTTACCACACAATATCAGGATGGTACTAATGTATAAGAATGGTGTTAGAGTTTGGTCTGAATCTGCTACTTGTTCTGGATTTTGTGAAGTGCAGCAAAAACTTATACTAGAAAAGTATTTAATTGACATTTTGTATTAAAACAAAAAACCCCCAAACAAACAAAAACTAGAAAATGTGGGGGGTTTTGTGTGTGTTCCAAAACCAGCACTAGAAGAATAATGCATGCACAGAAGTGGAAGGGCCTCAGTGGGATCAAAGGTACAATTTGGCTAGGTTTGTTTGGTATGGTGATTTTGGTTTACTTTTTTCATGTTCATGCTGCATATACTGTCAGTAGGAAAGAAATGGCATTAGAAGCAATGTAACATTTAATCTTTTCGGTTTCTATGCTGTTTAAACTAACTCTTCACTTATCTTCATTGTTCCCTAAATACATTTCTAATTCTAGTCTGAACATAGCCAGACAAAGCTTAAAGGTGCTGTGAATTTCATATTTTTTTGTCTACTAAATTGAAATGCCTTCTGTCAAATTTCTATTCTGTATGTTAATATATGTTTGAAACAAACATTAATATTCTCTCTGACAGTTAAATATCCTGAGATTTTTCAACTGTTAATGCAGCACTTTTTCCAAGTCTTCAGTCATTCTTTGGGCTATTTTTTTAGTAGAGTCACATATAGCCACATTCTTTTTTGGTAAATGCACACTGTATCCAAATTATTATATAATGTTTATCACACAGGCACATAGGGCTTGAGTCTTTATCCTGTATCACAGAATTGAACCTGTAAAGCATTTCCTTTTAAGCAAGATTCATGAAAACATTTCCTGGGATACTTAGATATCTAGAACTCTGCAGCAAAGGACTTTGGATGATAAACCTGGAAACAAGGATGTGTGGCTGTGTCTAATACCTGACCCAGAAGTCTGTATTTTTAGAAGATTAATGATTTTATTCCTGAGGAGGGGAGGATATTTAAAAACTGTTTAGGATGATACAAATGGGTTGCTGTTCACCCTCTGTTTATCTGTAAATTTATTGCCTAGGATGGGGTGCTTCTCCCCTCCTCTGAGCAGTGGATTTAATATTAAGGAAGTATGTTAAGTCTCAGAACACATCTCCAGAAATGTTGCTGCTCAACCATGGCTCCACATTTAAAACATTTTAAGGTCTATTACTTTGGGAGGTTTGAATTTGTGTAATGCAGGCCATGCCAATCTTGCAAAATTATGATTCATTAATTAAGGTCAAATCTAATCCTTTACAGAAATCTATTATGTTAACAAGTTTACCCACCTATCAGCAAAAGCTCATTTGAAAACAAGATTTAGAATTCATAAGCCCGTGTTCATTGTCTTTGATTACATTGCATTCCCTAACAGTGCCATAAATTAGTCATTTCATTATTTTATTGGGATTGGTGCCAGGTCTACTGATTGCTGATGTTAAACTAGTCAGCCCATTTGCCTTTGTGAAGTATTGTTCCATTACTGCTTTATTTTCTTGTACTGTTAAACATTTTAGGCCTCCAGAAGCTACTGAAAATCTACTGTGGTTCAGGTTACTTCTCAGCCAGCCGTCTTTTGTATGACTGCACACATTTTGTGGCTTCTTTTGTTTTGTTTTCCTGAGAATTTTATATTTGAAATGTTAAACTGGCATTTACATTTCAACAATAACTGAAGATGATGCAGAAGTATTTTGTTATCTTTAAGGGATGCAAATACTTTTCACTATTCCTTCACAATATTCAGGAGAAAGATGTTTAATACTTATGCCCTTTTTATATTATCATACATAACTTGTAATCCATAGGCACTATTACTGAGATCATTTGTGTTCTTGTTGTGCTTAAAACATCTGAGTGCTAGTCAGAGAGGTACATTTATGTCTATTATTTGCTTCATAAAATTTCTGTTCTTTTTAGTTTTTGATTCATATTCAAGTTATAATGCTGTCATCTTCTTTGAGTGTGTATATTGATAGCTTTTTCTTGTCTCCCTAAAAGTGGCTTCTTAGTCCAAGTGATTTTCATTCAGAACAGATGGGTTGTGAATTTTGGGAACATCTAGTTGTTTTAGATTGTCTTTACTTACTGATGTTTTTAGGCTTGACAAAAGGATATATTTACAAACATTAAGCTTAGTTAAGTTTCACTTTTACAGCTGTATGCAACAGGATAGTGACATCTGACTCTAAGAAATAATTAATTCTCTTGTTTTGGGAATTTTTAATCTGCCTAGGTGATGGCTGATGTAGAATGACATGTGTTGGATGTGGAATATTTATGAGTCTGATTTTTTTTTTCCATGTAAAACAGGTAAAAATTTCAGAAAGTTTTGTTTCTAATATTGGAGGTTTAGTTTACTTTTCTCTGCAACAGACAACTTACAGGAGAAGGTTATGCTCTACTCCAGTGTACAGTGGTGGTCTGTAGAGGTGCCACCTACTGTGTTAGATGGTGACCATTTATCTGTAAATGGTTGGGAGTTCTTTCTTCAGAGGGGAGATGGACTTGGAGAGGAGCAGTAGTCCCCACTTTCCCTTACCAGCTGATTCCTATTTTTTGCCTTTAAATAATTACATTTAAAAAAAAATTCCACTTTTAAGTCACTGATTTTTAATGCTAACTAGTCTAGGTTGATGTATGTGAGGACCTCTTATCTCTGTAAATGGGTCCTCATTGGTAGTGTAGTCATAATTTCCTCATTTTCAGGCTGTATCATTGGTAAAGTTTCCCCACTGTGGGCAATTTCTGAAACATCTTATGACACTTATTTTTCTTCCAAGAAGTTCCCTTAAGAGCATATCTGTATTTCTTGAGTACACATGGGCTCAGAGAGGAAAGAAAGTTAATCCAGAGGGCAAAAAGCCCCACTATGTAGTGGTGAGAGTGGATTTATAAGCTATCAGTATGCTCTTGTCCTTGCAAGTTTTCTGTGTGTAAATAAGAAGAGGAAATTCAGGAGATTATATTTGTTCAAGTAGATGCTGATTCAGACAAGAACTTGAGTGTATGTCTTATCCTCAGAATGCAAGAAGGCTCATCTCTATTCAACAAAGCTTTTATGTCACCACTTAGAGATAGGCACATGCTCAAGTGCTTCCCCAAAATAGAAACGTAATTATTTTCTGTGCGTTGGCTTAAAACACTTTGCTTAGGCTGGCACTTGTCATGTCTTCAGTAATCTATTCCCAATTGCTAAGCAAACCCCTCTGTCCTTTCCAGTGAAGGGTTTAAGGCTGAGTTTGACAATGCACATACCTGTCTGTGCCCCTGTGTTTGCAGCACTGAACTTCAATGACAGATGGAGAGCTCAGGTGGGGAATTGCAAGCTGTGGTTAGCAAAAACCCCTGCTTGCTTTCCTTTTACCTCTTTAATCAAATATAATATCAGATTTAATAGATTCTTTTATATCAGTGGTAGGAAATAGCTTTTTACTTATTAAAAGTGCTGCTTTTGGAAATTTTTATGTCTGTTTTTTGACGTTTTTTTTTTTTTCCTTTTGTTCATTTAATTTTTTTAGAATTTTTTGTCTGTTTTTTTTTCTATTGTTCATTTTACTTTTTATAGTGCTTGGGTTTTATTGTTTTGTTTGGGGTTTTTGTTTTTTATTCTAGTTGGGTTTGGTATAGTGTTTATGTTGTTGTCCTTAGCTGGATTATTCTGGAAGAAAGGAACTGTACTAACACAGTAGGGAGCCTTTGCTGAGGCTTGTATGAAACAAGGCAGTACTTCTGTTCATTCCCACAGCAGATTTTTTTAAAAAGTGGTATTTTCCAAAGCCAACTAAGGTGATCTGCGTAGCTTTTCCCTCAAAAGTGTACAAAATAATTGAATCCTAGAAACTATCCTTGTGGGGTTTTTGTTGTTGTTTGTTTGTCTTTGTTTTTTGAGGTGTTAATCTGTCAAAAGTTATGTCAACATCAAAAATTTTCTGGGCTGGAATAGGGGTAGAGTCTCCTTGGACAAGGCTGTGCTCCTGGAAAAAAAAAAAGTCTGTACACAACAACTTCTTTTAATGTAGAAATAGAGAAAGAGTGTGAAGAGTGAGTTTTTGCTCCAACAAGAGGTTTTTTTTTAAAAAAACACAACAGTGTCTTATGAAATGTTGTCCCCTAAGACAATGGCAATGCTGCAGTTCATATGTTATATTACAGAGTTAATGTGTCCTCTCCTCTGAATGCTATCTGGGCAATTAGAGATTCATTGAGTTTTGTTGTTTTTCAGCATGTGATCCTTAGTGAGTGCATAGCTCCTGTTATTTTTAGGATGAGTTCATGTCCCTAATTCCTTGTGCTTTGCATGTTTTTCTGCTCCTTTCATTTCTAAAGTGATAGTTTAGACTGATGGTTCTTTATACACATATGCTGCTCTGTACCCCTGTGAATCCTGTGTATTTCCATGGTTCCTCACAGACCACACAAAATACTCTCATGATTTGGTGGTAGCACACTTATAACCTTTAACTTGTAAGGCTCTTCTAAAGCAAGTCCATCTACTCCTGTTTGATGTGATCCAGTGTACGTCTGTCTTACCTCAAGCAGTTCCATAAAAATATTAGTGTTTTGTTGAATTCCTGCATGTTCTTGCAATATTTGGGCTTGTCTGTACTAACACCAGCACTTTGTGCAGGCAGCAGAAGCATCCAAATTTGAGGAACTAAGCCACTGGGCTGGCTTGGAAGAAAGGAGATGACAGCAGTAAAGCCATGAAATAGTGTTGAGGATCTGGGATGAATTGTGTCTTACCTTTGCCTTCCCCTGTGTTGATCTTTATTTAAATAATCTGTTTAGGAAATATGAGTAGAGCTGTGCTGCTTGCTCTGCAGTGGTGTTATTGAAGATACCCTAACCCAATTTTCCATGGATAGGTCACTGCCAGAGTCTGGAGGCCCAAAAAAATACTAGGAAAATCAGACACAGGCCATAAAATATTATTTGGATTAGCAGTAGAACTAAAATGATATTTGAGGTATTGAGCCAATATATTTGTCTTCTGCTTCTGGGTATTCACCCATCTCCCTGCAAGAGTTTTTTGCCTGGTTTTTCAATGCTTGTATTTCTTTGATATGTGCAAGGGACCATCTGGGAAAATCTCCCTTTTGGGACAGAAACTCTTCTGTCTGTGAAGAGAGATGTGAATGGATGGATGCTCCATTCCCTACCCCTTACCAACGAGAGAGAAAGAAATTACTAGAAGCACAAGTGTTTTTCTTTGCCAAATCTCCCTCCAACCTCATCCTGCTGGATTTCTGAAGGTATTTGGTCCTCCAGTGGCCTTGGATTGGGTCAATAGCCAAATGAGTACTTGCCAGTTCAGGGCAATGGAGATCCATGTTACTCACCTGACAGCAAACACCTTAGTTGGGATTGCCTTATTATTCCTGGACTATACAATTTCCTGCCTGCTTGTCAGTGTGTGACAATGCTTTATAAAGCATTTTGGGTGGGTAAGAGTGGAGTGAAGGAGACAGAGGGCAAATGATATCTCCAGCTCTTTAACTGGGAAGGATGTGCACTGCTGAAATAATTTTTTTCTTTTAATTCTGGTTACTCTACTGCTTAGAGACTGCAGGTCTCCTTAGACTTTATGCTCACATCTCAGCATCCCACCAACAGTGCAGAATGAAAAACAATTCACTTCTTTCTCCTGACCACATTGCCTCTCAAAGGACTTGAGTTTTAGGTTATTGTTTTGGTGCTGTGTTGCTGTTTGTTTGGTTTTGGTTTCTTTTTGGTCTTTATTTGCCTATTTTGTGGGTTGTGACACTAAGCTCTAAGAACATCCAGTTTGTATTTAGGCTTCTATGCCTAGGGCCCAAAACATGTTCTGGTTTATACTTGCAGAAGGGCACACACAAGGAGTGGAGTTCTTAGCTCATTAGTCAGGTATTCTGTTCCATATCACAGCAGGTGAGACTTGGATTCAGACTTCTGTTTTTGTTTACAACATTTTTGCCAGCCAAACCTTCCTCCTGCATCAGTCAGCAAGAAAAAGGGTTTGAATTTGTTTAGGGAAAAAATTAATGTTTAACATATCTTCTGATCAGATAATGGGAATCCCACCAATTTTCACTGAATTTGATTATAGCAAAATTATAATTTGACCATGGACATTAAAAATAATTTCTTAAGCATTAAAGGCTTGAAAACAATGCGTGACACCGTGCTTTCCCTTTTGCTCCATATAATAAAGTTATATCTCTTTCTGTCTGTGCAGAACTTCTCTCCTGTGATCTCTGATGTACAGGAAGATTGGAGAGAAGGCATTCAACTATTCCCTTGTGAAATGTCGTCTTTGCAGGAGGTTCCAACTCAGATTATTAGACTGGAGAGATGATCAGAATGTGGATCCTTATTTCACAGTCATCTGAGAGTTAAAATACTGTGTAGATTATGAATTAGTTGGAAGGGTGAATGGAATGCCTACCCATGCCAAATCTAGACTTCTGTGGTCATGCTAACACAGCACTTCACAAATTACACAGTGCAGGACACAAGGCTTGATGGGCCATAAACTTCAAAGGCCCTCGGTGGGATATGTTTGTTTTAGACTCTTAATTATGGCAAATGTTTTCCTGATGATACAACGAGTTTAGAAATACAGACAGTTATGTGTGCTCAGTGTCCTGGATGGGAACACACTCTGAAGCTGTCTAAAATGAGAGATAGTTTCATGTTGGAATTGGAAAATAACAGATATTGCAGGCATCAGAGATGTTCCAAATGAGAACTGACGATTCTCAACTAAGCACTGGCTCACAGGCATGGTTAGGACAATAATCATTAACAAAAATCTGGAGGGTGTCCACATCAAGCAGAACGAAAGTGTCGTCTAGGGTGGTCCATGAAATATAACAAAATAAAATTTGGCAAAGCAAAAAAGGCAAACTGAAAAGTGCAGAAGATAAGGGGATAAAAATCCCCAAAACAGCAATATTCTCTTAAAGAAACTAATACAGTTTTCACTTATTTTGACATATTTGGCTACTGGGCTATCTAGTTTGTCAGAAGGAATCTAACACTTCTGAACAAGTATTTGTTTAGAATCCCATCCTCAGATACAGACTTTCTAACTGGGGTATATATTCTTTCCTTTAATGTGAAACAGCTTGGGTGAGTGGGGGAACCTTTTAATTGTAGGGATTTTTACACCCAGGTTCTGAAAAATTTCACTGTTTCTCTATTTTTGGTAGGCTTGTAGTTAGCAGATAAGTACATAGTTGCAGAAGAGAAAACCTGCTGAAGAGAATGAGAGGATGCTGACAGCTCTTTACTATTCCTTGAGCACTCTGCAAGGTCCAATGTGGTCTGAAGAGCATTGTTTTCTTTAAAATGTCAAGCCCTGCTCCTGCTCCTTTTCTTTCTGGTTCTCAGCCTCTTGCCCAGGTCTTCTGCCACACATCTGAATGCTGAGAACAGGTGCTGTGCTCAGAGAAAATACTGCTGCTTCCCACTCTGCCTCTTGTAGCCCTCTGTTCCCAGAGGGAGTGTGCATGCAAGTGATGCATAAATAAAACCATTGAAGCTTGGGCTGCAGGTTATCTGATTGTTTTTCATGTCCTGATGAAATTCTGGAGCTCCTCCTTTTCATCTGTGCTCTCTTGGGATGGGAATGCTAAGTCTTGAAGACATGAGGCTGCTGCTGCTAACTGTTGCTAAAACAAAAAGTGAGAAAATTGTTTCTGCCTTCTATATTTATCAGGCACCAGACCCTTAATTGGTACAGCCAAACACATAGACCTTGGCTGCTTGGATTCAAGAGATCCTCTGTGAAAATTGCAACAGACTTGAGTTTTTTTCTGTGCATGGAGCAAAAACAAGGTGTACACAAGCTGTGCTTATATCTCAACTTGTCAGAAAAATATAAGGTCATATTGGCTGATGTTAAAGGTCAAGCAAAGTAATGTGGGTAAGTGTAAAATGTTTAGTGTGACTTCAGTCTGGGACAAAGAAATCCATCAACTGAAACAGGTTCCCTTTGGTGAAGAATTAAATACTGGAATACGTAATCTGTAGACTAAGTTTTACAGAGTTGGCAGCTCACATAGAGGGGGAATTTCTTTTTTCTAGGAGATCCAAAGAGGATGTGTGAGAGCTGGACTTGCTAGGCAACAGTAGACTTACAAAAACAAATTTATGACATTTGACAACCATTGCTAAGAGTGGGGAATAGTGGGAAATAAGTAGAGTAACTTGGGACCAGGTAGCAAATTAAATAGGGCATTAGAAGTGCAGTTATATGTGACTTGTGAACTGGTAAACTGACAGATACCAAAATCCCCAGCAAGGGGAACCATTACTGAGCAGAGGTTTTTTGACTGAAGCTGTGAAAATGCCAGTAGTCAGTCCAGATCTGCCTGTTCAGCACTTTTATTGGTGGTCTAGAAAGTAAACACAAAACTGCTACTGAACTGAAGAGCAGTCAGAAATGCACACTGAGGGAGAGATAAAAGACTTTATCAGAAAACTGTCTAGGGAACACATGCAGTGTCGTATATAAACACAGAGGAGTAAAAATGGATTCTGTAATGTATTTAGTGCAGTGAGGGAAAAGGTAAAGATAGAGCTAGTGGCTGAAAGATAAAGGCCAACAAATTTAAAGAGGAAAAATTGGTGTGCACAGAAAAATTCTAGCAAGGGATTGACCACTGGAACAAACTACCATGAGTAAAAAGAGCTTTCTGTATCTCTTCACATCAAAACTGTCTGGAAGATATATTCTTAACCAAATAGAATTCATTGGTCCTAGGGGTATGTGGGCAGACTGTACTGTTATTAGAAAGGTGGACAGGGTACATAATTTTAAAATACCTTTGAAACTGTAACTCTGAAACAATAAACCACTGCCTGCAGTGGTTTAAATTCAGTAAAAGTCTTTACTATTCGCTTTGTGCCTTCCCACAGGAGGCTGAAGTGGTTATGCATTGCAGTAGAACCCCATCAATTTAAACAGCACAGCAGTACTGTGTAAGAAGGAGGAGTAACATGTAATAAGGAGCTTTCTTACCCTTGCTCTGGTGTCTGCATTTATATCTGCACTGTGGGGTTCGGTTTCAAGTCAACAGTTAGTTCAGTGTTTCTGGGGTCAGATTTTCTAGCTCTAAGGGCTCTGATGTGTCTTTGGGAGTCTGAAGCAGACTCTTGCAGAGTGTTCTCAGCTTTCCATGGGAAGAACTGGAGCTGTAATGATGTAGCATTAGTGTAAGGAACTCTGTTATTCTTTTTCCCTTCTGTTACCATTACAGAAAAATCAGTGTGCTATAAGCCAATGAAGCTTTAATCACTCTGTAATTACAATGATGCATCAGAAACTTGTTGAATACCATCACGTAATGTTTCATTAGAATAAGGATTAGCTGTTCCTCAAACAATAAGGAGCTACAATATCCTTTTCTACAGGAACCTTTGTCTTTAGGAGGGATGTTGTAATAAGTAGAACATATTTTGTATGAAATTATGTTTTCCCAACTAATAATAAATGCTTCATTTTCTTCATCTTTTTTAGGTCATGGTTTTATTTGACAAATAATTCCATTTACAGTATGTTATTGCTTGCAAAATGCAATAATCTGTCTCTCAATGTCTAGAAGAGAAGACAAACCAGTAAAGTCTCTGGAAACTTTTCTTTTGCAAGCCAGAGAGCTTATTTGGTGAGCTCAAAATGGGCTTTAAGAGACTCAAAAACATAGAGGTCGAGGGATGTTGGAAGGAGAGTCCTGTATTTGCCAATTAAAGCCTTCTCACAGCCTTGGGAAAAAGAGAAGTGCACAGGAACATACGCACTTGCATGTCTGTCTCTCTGCTGCCATACAGGCTTTGACAGAATTAAGTGAACCATGGTCAATGTACACCACGGAAGCATCTGGTCTGTGGTTTCAGCTGAATGCCCTTCATTTCATTGTCTGCTTGCTTGTGTGTTATGAGTTTCGTGGGCTGGCTCAGGTTGTTCACACTGCCTGGCAGGCAAAGGATGTTTCCCTCAGCACAGCAATGTCCTTCACAACAGATTGACTTCCCTGGAGAAACACAAGTGTTGTTCAGGCACAGATGATGCAATGGAAATCTCATTCTCGTGGTTTCCTGAATTGAGACAAATTGCCCCATTTCTAGTACAAGTGAGCATTCCAGATAAAAATGTGATGTGGAGAGACCCAGTCAACAATAGATTATGTTCTTGAATTATGCAACTTGGAAGCAAATGAAAGGAAGCTGGCTGGAAATGTTGCTATAATCCTTGCAAGAATGAAAGTGAAACTTTCTCTCTGTTCTCTCTCTAAGTAGTGTACTAGCTTTGGTATCTGAATGTCAAGAGGGGAAAAAACACACAGTGACACTTAATGGAAAGGAGGAAGGAAAAAATAGAAAAAAAAATGTAAATCCTGACTCTTCAAAAATCTCAAATGTAGGTAATGCTTAACTTTCAGTGTTTCTCTCTGTGTGGTCAGTCCTCCAATTATATTCAATTAAAACCCTCAGTGAAGCTCTCATTATTTTAAATACGTTTTTGATAGCATCTTCTGTGAAAAAGAAGGATCATGACCAGAACAAACATGAACCTAGAGGAGATAGAAGTATACCATTATGGCTTTGTTAAGAAATGGATTTGTTGACAGTTCTTCTAAGCTTCTCTGGTCATTCCTCTTTGTTCCTGTCAACTAAGGAGAAAATGCATTAGTGTTGCAAGGGAATCACTTCACTCCTTCTCTTTTGTGAAAGTAATATGGGTGGTGAAAACTTGAGGGGAGTAGAGCAGCAGCTGGAAAGCTGTCATTAGATCCTGGCAAAGCTATTTGTACATTGGTGGGCCACAGCTCAAGGTCCCCCAAGTCTTCTGTAGAAAAGACAGTGTGGGAGCTGCAAATAAAGGGAGGTGAGTTTGTGAGTGCAAGGGAATTCAGTCAAAGCAATTAGACAGAATACCTCTGTGACTGGGACAGGGAAGTAAAAACATTTAAACAATTGAAGATAAAGAAACGGAGCTCTTGTGGCTGTTGTTTTGTGTAATTTAGCAAACGGGCTTTAACTATTAAGTCTATGTGTTTAAAACATTTTCAACAAAGAGTTTTTATTCTTCATATTTGTCTGCTCTTCATAGGCTAAAGCAGTTTCCCTTCCTTAAAAGAAAAAAAATATTAAAAAGCTCTGTTGCACTTACGTGGATCAAAGGAACACAAGTGTTTTTAACCTCAAAAGAAATAACAAGTTTCAAAAGTGTTTATTTGTTATGGTTCATTTTAACTCACCATTACTCTTGAGACATGGCTCTTGAACATACTGTTGAAGGCCTGTCTCAAGATAACCATATAGATTTTGGGTATAGAGGGCTTGAAATATCAAGGAGAAGACAGCAGCTTAAAGGAGCTGATAGTTGGGGGGGGGGGGGGGGAAGAAAAAAGTCCAAAGAAACACATATGTACTTCTGTTAAGGTAATCCCAGATTCACCTTTTGCCCTGAAGAATACCATGTGAAAAAATGCAGAAAAACAAAACCCACAAAACCCCCACAACAAACAAAACAAAACCCATAAAGAAGAAAAACTAAATTCAAACCCAAACCAGAATGAAACCCAGCAAAAAAACTCCAAAAAATCCATTGTATTGCATAGTCATTTTTGCAGCTTGTCAGCTAGAGAATGATTTGCAGGAGGAAGAGCCTGACCATTCAGCAACCAATATTCTTGGGATGATCTGGAAGCAGTATGTTCAGTCTGGTGTTTGCTGCATTGGTATTTTTAAGTTGTGATATCCAGTAAATCCTAGCCTTCACTGAATCAACATCTTTGAGTAGAAACTTGTCATTAGAGGGTCTGAGCTGGGGATAATTGTTCATTCCTATGGCCCAGGCAGTTCCACTGTAGAATACAAGTAGCTATCCTTTCATGCTTGAATATGCTGCAAATGCTATTGTTGAATAATTACCCTTGTGGCTTCTTGTACACACTAAATAGAGAAGAATGGAGCATAGTACAAAAGTATTCTGTTTCTGTTTGGGAGATTCTTTTCTGCTAGTTAGTAGAAGCAAGAGAAAAGGTACTTCTTTTTGAACCCAGGACAAAATGTGAGACCAGTCAATTTGGTGTTTTGTGTTTGAGGCAGTTAGAATGTGATTATTTACAGGGAATTCTATCAGTGAAACCTGTCCTTGGCCACATGTTCCATGTGTGCAGGGATGTGTACTCGTGAGCACAAATATGATAATGCCCAGTTTGGGTTAGATTTCTCTGTCAGGAGAACTGAGTTTTAGGAATCCATCCCATTCCTTTCTTCACCTTCACAAAATCAATTTCATTTTGATGGTGACAAGATGTGTCTTCCTCATCCATGGAAATCTCCATTTTGTAATCTGGGATGTGTCCTTTCCTGATATGTGAAATCTTACTCTAAGGTCTAGACTAAATCTTTCCTGAAAGATTCCTGATACTCAAGTAGTCAGTTATCTTTCCCCTATTCGCCTCAGAATTTTTTCTTTTTTTATTATTTTCAGGCAGGAGAAGGACAATTTACTACTTTTCCAAGCTATATTTCCTTTGTCTGAAAATATGTGGGATTCTGTAGAGAAAACTTCATTTGAGAGAATTGCCTGCACTTGAATTTGCAAAGATGGAGCAAATAAGCTTTCAAAATAAGTTTACATATACAAAAAAAAAAATCATGAACTTTTGTTTGTTTGTAGAGGTTTATGGTAAAAGACTTGCATACACACTCACACAAAAGAGTCTTATTTTGTTGAATAATCATGCACATAAGCAGATGAGGTTTCTTGTAGAGTAGTGGTAGTGAATGATGGATGAATTATCATTCCTCAGTGTACTGTTAAACTAGTTCACTGTAATCATGAAAACTCATAAACAGTAAAGACATTTACTTTTCTTGGAATGAAATGTCCATTTTCAAAGACTTTATTTTTTCCTTATTTGAAATCCCAATAAACTCATGGGAATGTAGTTTCTGAAATTCTAATTCTGCAAGAAGAGAAATGAGAGTACACATTCAGGTAAGATTTATATGATCTAAAAACACACTTCTTTTTTCACACTTTGAAATGAAAGTTATTTTTAATCTACAGATAATAGGAATGTTAGAAACAACCTCCAGAAAATGGAGACAGAGCAATATTTTAGTTTCCTCTGTAAAAAATGGTGTAGAAATAAATTGTTCACAGTTAAGTCTGTACACTGAAGACAGATATTTTTTCCCCCCTCTGAATGAAAAGATGCCTTCAGTGTATTTCTTAGAATGGGATCTTTACTGTAGTCTTTATGAAGGAATTTTTATCAAGGACCTCTATTATGAAGATGGATATTTTCACAGCTAAAATTTTTACTTTCATGATTCTATTTCAGGCCTTAATCTGACATACTTAATGATATTTTCAGCATGTTGGTACTTAAATACAAGAAGACTTTCAACTTACACTTTGAATTCAGTGCTTACAAAGAGTTAGGCAATTATTTTATTCTTGGGTCCTTGTGTCAAATAAAGACTTACCCTTAACAGAGGAGGGGCAGGTTAGACAGATGTTCTCTCTTTGACATTTTTGGGCTTTTATTGCTTTTCTCCTTTCTGTCCCTCTTGTCCCCTGCACTCTTCAGGAGACTCCAATGGTACCTTTCCTTGTGGCTGGTTAAGTGTGGCCAGGCTCCAGTCAGTGCTCTGTGCTGGACTTGAAAGCCCTCTTTATATGGCTTGAATGTGAAACAATTTTTCTAAAGTTAGGAAAAAATGAAAAGTAACAAACTCAATCTGCCAAATTTGCAGAAAATAATAAATATTTAGTGAGTCATAAAGTGTCAAGCCTATCTACACTAATACTACACTGTTTCTCAGAAACATGTTGGTGAATTTTTTTGGCTGCTGGAGATGATATGCTAACAGATTTTTGCTATCATGAAATATCTTCAGTTCTTGGCCAGGGGTTTGAGTTGTCCATAAAATCATTTATATATAGTATTTACAATTGTCTTTAGTTATGTATACCTGAATAAAGAAGGAAAAAAATCAAGGAAATTTCTAAAAAGAATACTGATTCTATCAAGGTCGCCTGGGAGCTCTTTTGACTTAAACTTATTCTGTTTCTGTCTAGTAATATTGCCAGGGTACTGAAAAAATCTCCCACTGTGACATTACTAGTGGTTTGTATTTCTAGCTGTGTTCCTATTTTCATCATTCCTTCACCTTCATCTTTCTGAGGACTTCAAGGAATAAAAGAAAATCTATAATTGGTGCTATATCCATTTGCATAATTACACAGAGCAAACTGTGTAGTTCTCTTAATATGCTGTCCATACTGCAGCAACTGCATTTCAACTATAAAATGACTACTCTGGTCTTTTAAACCTTTGATAAGAGGAAGCATAATTACTGAAGTATACCTCTGTGATCTTTTCCCTCAGCTGTCTCTGATCTGTTCTCCAGGAAACAAGGTTAGGTTTTTGTGTTAGAGGAAGGCCATAGTTCTGATACAGCAGCCCCTCAAATGACACGTTTCTAGTAGTTTTTCAGTTATTCTTCCCTAAATATTTCACTTTCCCCCTCCCCACCCCCAAAATGTGTTCTCTCCAGCTTTTTGTATTAGGCATTGTATTAGACTAAATTATTACTTGCTGCCAATTGTGTGGAGAATAGCCCAACAGTCTCATTTGCTGTTCATTGCATTGAGAGAGACAAGATTGCAGATTTCAAAGTAAAAGGAGGAGCTAAATTGTTGTGACAAGCAGCTGATGTGTCCATCGTGGTGGATATGGCAGCCCGTGCCCTGCTTGCTGGATAGGCAGGAGCCAGGCTGGGTAGAAAGGAAAACTGTGCTCAGGAGGATCCAGCTTCTCAACTGGCCTGCAGTTTGGTGGGATATTATTTGATTCCTTCAGAAAATTTTGCCCAGATATGTTAACATTGTGTTGTCTTGTTTTGTTTGTCGAGTTTTGTTGGGTTTTTTTTGTGTTCCCCTGGCCCTCCTGTGCACCCCCAGTTTGCCTCCACAAATCATAGGTCTTTAACATGACAGTGAAACAGTGAGGACTTTGGCTGCTGCAGTCTGCTCTGTATTTTTTATATAAATGTAAACCGCCATTCCTTTTTTAATTTTCTTTTTTTTTTTTTTTTCCCAATTTAGAATTGTGGTAAATGACACCACCATATACATTATCATAACCTCACAAAATTTAATTGTGGAGTACTTCTGGTGCACTGCCAGAATTCCCTGAGAATTGGCTCAATTATGTTTTTGTCATATTTCCTGTAAACTCTATACCTAGTGCATTTCAAACATTTCAAAATGAACATAAGAAAATGGTATTTGGTGCAACTAAATTAATGTTTTTCTCCATTACTGTGTAATGTTTCTGGTTCACCACATCTGAATATAGATCAAAACTAATATTAAAAAAACATTATTTCAGAACTGGGTTGCTTAGGAAGCAAGACAAAGGAAAGAAACTTCTAATTTGAGAAGAGTTAGGTGATCAAAAGTCCTTTTACCAGCTGAAATTGTCTCCAGTTCCTATCTTGGGTGGGAAGAATTTCAACTGTATTGTTATACTAGTTATGAAGAATGGCTTCATCCCAGCACCAGTCATCTGTGGTACTTTGGTGATAACAGCAATGTCTGCATGATGTATGATCTTTATCAGCTTTGTGCCTTTTCTAACATTAAGCTATGCTCCCAAGAGTTGTTCCATGCAGTTAATATCATCACTATCACCAGCAGATCTTTATTGTGAATGAACTGAAATTGAAGCAAATGCTTTTATAATTCCATATTTTTCCTACTTGCATGCCACTTAGGATTTTTTTTTCAATCAGTTTATATTATGTCTTGTTTGGGTAAAATTCCATATTATTCCAACTCTCTTGCTCACTGCTTCCTTTCAGGCAATGAATGTCATTCTGGAGGGGTGGGATCTGGTCTGGTAGGAAGTTATTTGAGCTTTGCAGGTTGCAGTAGTTCCTGGGTGAAGCAAAAAATGTGTGCCTTTTCTGCATTGGCTTTTAGGATTCTGGTAAGCTGGGGCTCTAGGACTGATTCCCTACATGACCTCTGTCAAACTCTCTTGCTTTCTATATAGACTTCTATATAGATCTTTATTTTGGTAACTCTTGTTTCAGTAGCTGGAACACTGAATTAATGAAATATATTGCTGTTAATTCTCAAAAATATCTTATTAGTGGCTGAGAAAAGATGTTTTTATTCAGACACAGTACAGCTAAAACAAACGAGAAAAATAGGCAGCTCTTACCCAATGGTGTTGCAACATTGACTCAGTTATTCTATTTTCCTCTTAAATCTGTTATTCATCACTACTGACATTCTGAAAAATGAGAAAATTATGGCATAAATAATGCTGTCTCAGTGAGTACTCCCTTACCTCTACAGTTAATAAACAATATTTTAAAAGTATTAAGCTTATACATTAAATGCTTTATATTATCTTTTACATAAAGTATCAAATAAGGAAGGACATAAAATTACTTTTTCATTATAGAATAAAACAAGGACAAAATTAACATTGTCTGAAAATATAGTGTGTGAGTATTATTTAGCATTGGGGGATGGATCAGAATAGCTTTCATAAAAACTAATTTGCTGACTTTGTGTAAAAGAGTTGTTTTGAAAAGTAGCTCTTGTAAAAAAAAAAAAATTAAAAAAAGAAAAAAAAAGAGTAATTTCTTCCTAAAGTTACTGATAATTGGAAAAAGATAATAAATTGGCTTGACTGTCTCTTTACTGGATTACCTGTTATATACAGGTTAGAAGCTGCAAACTGTATATCCAACCTCAATTCTTTATCTCTAAGTGTTTTTTTTAATGTGTTTCAGAATAGGCAATACCTATATTAACATTTTCATGGGGAGATTTCATTGGGATTCAAGTGACTTTTACTACATGTTTCATGAAGTTTTTGGTTTTTGTGCATATTAATGATACATTTTGTTAGATTTCTTTGGTTATTTTCTATATTGTACACAGAGAAGGAACATTTTTGTCCCATTATGATGTTCCCAGCTAAAACCTGGAGACTCCTAACATGCTACTGTTTATCATGTCACTTAGTGTCACTTTCAATGTGACAAAAGAATACAGTCCCTGAAGGACCTTCCTGCACTCCATTAACATCCACTAAAAACCATCAAAAATATTAATGAGAATTGATTTCTTCAATAAAAAGAGTGATAAAGACTAAATGTGGACCATCAGATAAATGCCATGAACAACCAGCAGTATCAGGGATGAATCTGTGCAAACTATCACCTTTGAACATTAGTGTTAAGTAAGAAGGCTTTGAGCTAGCCATAAATTTCAATCCAGATGAAAGCTTACACTTACAAACTGACTCAAGCTAATGTGTAGTTTAGGAAAGAGTCAGACACCTATTTTTCCAGGCACAAAATTCCAGCTTTAACTTTTTTCTGCCTTTTGTTGACTTTATTGGTTTGTTTGTTTTGTTTTGTTTTGTTTTTTTTGAAAGTATGAACATTTTATAGCTTTTTTGCGTTAAAAATCCTGAGTTTTTTATAATGAAAGGAGAAGTCTTACCCCTTTTTCTTGCAGAGCCACCAGGACACAGTCCTGGCTCCTTAGCTTGTATTTTCTCTCTCTTGTGTCTAAGACAAAAGATGGTTGTGATGTGGACTGGACTTGTTGCTCCTGAATGAAAATAGAAGTTGGGTAGCACCAGATGGCTGTTTTGTTCACTTGCTTTTGCTGTTGCTGTTCTTTAACCATCTGACTCAACACATTGCTCCATTGGACATACTGAATCTCGACTCTGAGATCTTCAGCAGAGATATTTTGTAAATTGTTAAGAGGTTTGTTCATGTGCTGAACTTGTGTTCTGTTTCACCCTCTGTGGAGTACCTGGAAAAGCATGTTCTCTCTTCTGTCATCAAGGTGTCACTTTCATGCCAAGGAGTCAGAGATAGAGCTGGTGGGACTGGCTGTACCATTCTTTTAGTTTGCTGAACACTGTAGTGTGTTTAGTTTGCAGGAACCACTGGCTAATAGCCACAGATCCTAATGTTGCCCTTTTGTGTTCAGTAGCTTGGATAGAGTCAACCACTTCTGTTGCATTGAGTACCACATCCCACATGAAACAGAAAACCATACAGACCTAAGAGGGGGAGATCCCATGATTCAGAAAATATGCTGATTCCATAATTTTCCCCAAAGTAGTAGTGTACAGCCCTCTCCTGAAACAAAACAAACAGCCCAGATAGGCTTTCTCTCTTGAGGATGTGAATGTTGTTTCTGAAACACTCATGTCCTCTGCTGTCCTAAATAACTCTTTGCTGCAGATGGCTTCCAAACTCACATATGCTGCTAAATGAAAAACAAGAAACACCTTGTAAAATCCTGGCACTCCATGATCAATTAATAATCGTTACTTCTTTTCAAAGTGGCTGCAGACTGTACACCAGGGATCTGCATCAATAGCAAAGAAATCTGTCAGTGCTCCTTACAGTTTGAAAGCTTTATCCTGTTCATTTGTTGAGCTCCCAGAGTGCTTGTTCCTTAGCATTTCTCAGGTTTGTAAGATTCCTTTAGAAAAACAGAACAGTCTGGCTTAGTTCTGTGTGGTGCTTGTAATGGCATGTGTCCTATATCTGATTTATACATATAGCATTCCTGGAGGGGTTTATTATCTTATGACTATTAATGACCTCACTATCTTTTGGCTATTAATGATCTTATTATCTTACATACAAGACTCTCCAAGATAAGAAAATGCAGACCTAGGTGACTCCCAGTGCAAATAATTTTTAACATCTGTCTGCCCTGAACCTCCAACAGCCATGGTAGGATGTGAGCTAGCCCAAGGGAACTGGGACCAGTGGCAGGAGTCTTGCCTGGGTTTTGAACAGCTTGCTGCAAACTATGGATGGTGTTGATGTGGTACCAGCCTTAGCAAATTAATTGCTGCATTACAGCTGTTTATATCATTATATGTCCATGTGTTTTGTGTTTAGAAGGTGGCAACCTTAAAAAGACCTTGAAAAATTTCCTAGTCCATGTTTCTATCCCTGAGGCAGATCAGCTATGCCTCAATCTCCTCTAATGATGTTTGTTTGTCAGGCCTGTTGTCAAAACCCCCTCCAGTGGTGGTTCTGCCAATGAACCCAGGCAACCTTTCCAGTGTTTTTCTCTCCCTAATGCTGGAAAGATTGTCCTGAATTTGACAGCAAGAGAGATTCATGTTGAGCATAACTATTGCTGTTTATTGGCAACAGACATTGGAAAATAATTTATTTTTTGTTCTTTGAAACAACATGTGATCTGCCTGGAAGATGTCACCTTTCACCCATACGTTCCTCGTAGTGGGCAGCACCAAGTCCTGTAGACTTTCTTTGGTGGGCAGGTCTTGCAGCTGGCTGAGTATTTACAAACTGTCTTCACCTTCTTGAAAGGTGGTATCCAAACACAGAAGGTGCTTTCTTAGTAACATGCAAAAGGATACTTTTCTGATTTTCAGGCTCTGCTTCTGTTTTCAAGTCCAGCTGAAGGCATTCTTTTTTCAGGAATAGAATGAATTTTGTACTCATGACATGCTGTAATCCTCAGATCCCTTTCCAGAGAGTAGCTGCACTGAGACATTCTCCATCCCATATACTCCTTTGAGTTACTGTTGTTTTGAATGAATGGCATCCTCTGTTTCCAGATCAATTTATGCAACTTTATGTCTAATGCTGGCTTTTGAAGCTTCTCCACCCTTGATGCTATTTGCTAAATTAAATTCTGGAACAGATTTAAAGAAGATAACATGAGATTCAAAGCACACATAACAAAGCAGCAAAGTGATCTCATTGTAAATAATTCCAAATATTTCCAGTAGATAGTAGTATTGATCTAGAAGACCAAATATAGCAAACCAAAAATCTTAACTTAATGTATTTTAGCTCTGTGGTACAACAGGACCCAAGAGAACTCATTTCAACACTATGCTAAGCTCTTGATGATAAGTTGTGGGAAGCAAAGATGTTCTTTTTTCCAGCATGAGAATTCCCCCATGTACATTCTGTGACAGTAATGGGCTCCCCATGTGTGATGTATAAACTTGCTCCTTTTAGGTGGATGGTTTATAAATATATGGAGGCTATATCCATACAGAGATTGATCTTCTTCAGTTTCCTGGTTAAACTCCTTGCTATGCTTAGCTGTGCTTCTCACTACCTCTTTCAAGAGGATAAGCTGTAAATACAGGATTTACTTGAAAAAGAAAGAAAGAGTGCAAGTGAAAACAATTCTCATGTCTGATACATGGAGAAATATATGCTTCCCTTTGAAACTAGGATGTGTGAAAGACACACATCTAGGAGAATATCTGAAGAGTAAGAATGACCAGCTCTTTGTTTTTAATTGAATTGCAATTTTCAGTCATCAGAGGAAGAACTTGGATACCGATCTTGATTTTCACTGCAATGAAACAATCATGTCTTTGTAACCCAGGTGAGAGGTTCAGAGCTGAGCTGTAAACATTTAATGTTGTCTTGCTGTACTTTTAATCTTGCAATGGGATATAATTCTTTAGTTGAACAATGATAGATACCTCAAAAGAGAGATAGATTTAAACTGCTAGAGAGTGGTTAGCTTCCATGAGTTTCACAATCAGTGATAGTCATTTAGATGGAATTACACTTTGGCTGGATAATCTCTACTGTAAACAAGGAGTAAGGAAAGTTTCCATGGAGTAATCCATGTAATTAAGATTAGGTATTTTTTTTATAAATGCCTTGATATCTGAAGGTACCTGGGCTTTTTCTTTTGCAAAAATTGTCCCTGTGTAACTCACATGGACAACATCCTAATATTTTAGTGGCTAAAAGCTACTCAAAAATCACCAGAAGAGTGAGAGTACCTCTTCAACATACAAGAAATTGCAATGTACTTTTTTTTAATTCTCCAAGTTTGTCTCTTAGTGTAATATGCACTTTTTTCTCTGGACCCTGACAGATAAACAATCATTTACTTATTTGCTTCTTGGAGATTTTTGATGGCATGAGAATGGCTAGTTGATAGAATATAACAGCAGAGTTCTGTGTGTCCAAGCCTTTGAATATCTTTATTTCTGCTCAGTATTAAAATTATTGGCCATGGGATCCAGCCTCTGCTTCTCTATGCAGGCAATAGGTAGGCTGAGGTAGCATCGAATAAATCTCTGAAAATGGTGGTAGGCAAGAGACAAAAGTACTTGCTTGGAGTAGGCATGTACTATGACTCATTGTAGCTGTCACTGGTGGGAAGAAAAATAAGAAGGTATTCCCTCTGCAGAGTTGACTAAGTTGGAGAAATACACAGAAGAATAGAAAGTTTTAAAGCTGCTTCCCTCCTCCCCCTTTTCTTGCTTCACTGAAGCAGTCTGATACAGATGCCTTCTATTTCTTGGTATTTGAGCTCACCTCAGAGAATTGAAAGAAATAAGCAAACCTTGTGTTTAATAGAACTCTCCTTAATTCTACCACATAATATAGACTAATAGTACTTTAAAATAACTTGGAATGTTAATGGTCTTAATAACACATTAAAGAAAAAGGTGCTAAACTACCTCCTGAGAAAGCTGGGTTTTACTATAGGTGCACAGAAAAACATCTGAAGAATTTTACTTTTAAAATTAAAGTCCTAGATAAGTGGGTGCAATTTGTTAAGAATTAGGTATCTAGCTGTACTGATTAAAAAAAACCCAAAAACAACCACGCAAAACCTTTCTAGTTTAAACAATGGAGTCAGTATCTTGAGAAGGACCACTAAAAGCTATCAGGGTGCTCTGCTTGTGATTAGAGACACAGCTGGGCCCAGGATTAGTAGGGTTTGACTTACCAGATGAGACTAATGCCCAGTGTTCTCAGTATGGTAGATGCCATAGATAGGTAGATGCCAACACTTCTCTTCATGCCCATAAGGACTTGGGGCTCCCTAAGTGTTCATCAGCATTTTTTCTTCCAGTTTTAAGAGCTCAGTTTTCTATTTTGGATCCCAAAAGTAGGTCACCAGGAGCTTTGACTTAGCAAGACTTGTGTCTCCCCTTGACAGGTCTGCATTGTAGATGGGAGCAGTGACTTGCATCTGCAGTGTTCAATGGGCTGATAACTCAGAGATTCCTCCTGGCTTAGGAGTTTAACAGCTGCTGCAGATCAACTGCTGGACTATTTGTTTTAGTAAATTGCCCTTCTGTCTTCCATGTCATCCAGCATCACAGAGAAATGCCATGTTATTATAAACTGGCTGAAAACTGTAAAGCAAAGAGTGAAAACCTATGTGTGTGGGATTTCTTTGGTTTTGCACAATAATTTTAAATGAATGTGAAAAGAGCACAGAGAGGTTGGAGGTTAAAAGTCTGTAGTGGAGAAAATATACAGGATGTGCTTGTGACTCTGGACATAGCTTTGTTCTCCTGGCACAATCCTTGAAGAAAACAACCACTCTTTATTGCTGTATTAACAGCATTAGCTGTTACCCTGAGCAAATCTTTGTTCCTGACACACCTGGCCAATGGCCTAAGCAATATTTTTATACTTAGTCACAAAGAATTATGTGTTTACCCCTCAAAAAAAAAAAAAAAAAAAAAAAAAAAAAAACCCAAAAAAAACCCCAAAACCAAAAAAACAAAAACCCTCCTGTGGTGATTTAGCGTTTGTTGTTCTGGTTTTGCTTCCTTTTCTTTTTCTTGTACTCTTGGGTAAATAGTAAGGTTTAAGAAAAGCCACAAACCAGCATGATCAAAAAATATTTTCCTTTATTCAGGGAAAATGTTAGATTTTAAATTCTTATGTATCTGACTCTTTATTTTTAGAGGTAAAATACAGAGGAGAAAAGTAAAAAAAAACTCTCTAAACCTTGAACACATGAACGCATTTTGCAAATGAGAAAAAAAATATAGTGAAATCCACAAACCTTTGAAAAGCACATTACTTTATTTAAAACTTAGTTGGGTGAAACATCTATGTTGTCTATACCAACAAACAGAACAGAGATTGGCTTTTTCTTTTTACAGAAAAGGAGGCGTGGCCAGCAGGTTGAGGGAGATGATTTTCCCCCTCTACTCTGCTTTCATAAACCCAACCTGGGGTAGTGGATGATATTCTGGGGCTACCAGTATAAGAAAGGTGTTGACCAGCTGCAGGGAGTCAAGAAGAAGACCTGCTGTTGGAGGAGAGCTGGAGATCCTTTTCTATGAAGAAGACAGCTTAAGAGTGATGAGGTGGTTCAGTCTGGAGAAGAGTAGGCTCTGGGAAAACCTTGTAGCAGCTTTCCAGCATCTGAAGGGGCCTACAGGAAGGCTGGAGAGGGACTTCTCACAAGCATGTGTAGTGGTAGACAAAGGGAAATAGCTTTAAACTGAGTTCAGTTAGATTTTAGGAAGAAATTCTTTACTGCAAGGGTGGTGAGGGGCTGGATCAGGTTGCCCAGAGCAGATCTATATGCCAAGTGTTCAAGACCAGGCTGGATGCAGCTTTGAGCAATCTGATGTAGTAGAAGCTGTCCTGCCAATGCCAAGGGTGTTGGAACTACATGAACTTGAAGGTTTCTTCCAACTCAAACTATTCTGCTGTTTTAATTTACTGCCTCTGGCTACTCTACAGACTAAAGGTGTTCTCACTGTCTCTTTCTGCTCCTATGTCACACCACACTGATCCATTGGTTCTGTCATAAAGGCACTATTTTGTGCCTGTGTGCTGTTGGAAAATTTGTGTATTTACCACTGCCTTGATGCTGTTGGCTGATGAGATTTCTGGCCCAAAGTGTTTCAACATGAGGAAGCAATGCCCAGAAGCAGCTGCCCCCTTGTCTTCATCTCTACTCTTCAGTGATGGTGTGAGAGAAAGCCGTCAGACCTTCTATGATGTAACAGAATCACATATTTGTGTCTTTTTTGCTTTTGACTTTGTGAACTCTTGCACAGAGTGACAGGAGCACTTTCTGCCAAGATAAGGGCCTTTTCCAATACAAGCCTGTGTTATTGTCAAAGATGGAAAAGTGCAACCACACAAGGATTTTGAAGGTGCTAGAAGAAGAAAGGGATATGAATTCTGTTCTGTTAAATTCTTGGGACTGATGATATGTTCTGATTATGGACTCCCTCCTGAATCAGTGTATAAAATTTTGTGATCATAAGGGTCCATTTGAAAATTGAAGCCTTACAAGGAAAACTGACACTGGAGATGTGGGCTGCTTTTGCTTTTCCTATGCAAGAAGGTAAAGATAGTGGGTATCAAGGTAATTTTACACGGCAATCAAGGAATAGCAAAACAAAAAAAAGGTGCTCATCAGTTTTGTTTTCAAAGGAACCTATTTCAAGTTGAATTGTCTTTGAGTTATACAATGCAAAGAGGGTGAGCTGGGGACATGCATGAAAGGAAGAATCAGCTGCTATATGATACAGTTGGCTGTTTCCTAATGTTTCTTAATGAACAAGAGAATGAGACTGGGCCTTAAAATAGAATTTGGGGGAGGGAGGAGAGAATAAAGTTCCCTAAAGCATAATTAACTAGAGAGACACTTTTCTATACTCATTTATATTAATCTTCAAAAGTGAGAATAAAAGTAGGAGAAAAAATACAAAGGAACTAGGGTGAAGTAATTTTCTCTACTTTCTTAACACTTACAAATTATGTCTTGCTTAAAAATAAGAAAAGAAAAGAAAAGGTTGACTTCAAGGAAGGGCCTTCAGGGCAACAATATAAAATTATATGGATATTTAACTGCTCTGTATCATGGTGCCATAATTAAGACAAAGTACCTTACAATTATTCCTTCAACCAGGTTAATGCATAAAGTGAGTTGGAATTCAAAATTAATATATATTAATTTTAAAGAAGATTAAAAAGAGCCCCAAACCACAAAAAAAACCTGAAAGGCATATATTATAAATAGACTAACAATATCAGTTTAAAGATGAAGAACCTTGTTAAACACCGTCTCCACACTATAGACAGTGTGATGATTTGTTTTCATGTCTCCTTGTGTGAAGATAGTTAGCAATATTTGTCATCAGAGACCTTTAATCAAAGCATTAATATTCTTGCAAAACAGTGAGTTCCTTTTATGTTTTTGCACAAATTTCTGAAATTAGAATGTCAGGTGAGGTAACATAGAGCTTGCCATGAAATTAGAATTTTGTTATAGTTGTATGACTCCAGCATATGTGAAACATTAATAATCTGAAGGCTCAGCATTAGGTTTTGTGATGAACCTCTGCTCATGTGTCCTCACTATGTGATCCTGTGTTTCAGAGTGGTTGCACCAGTGGGTGTGAGCACACCATTCAACCAGGTGTTTTTGATTTCTGTGTGATCCCAGAGCTCTCACACAGGTGAGCTCCCCTCCCCAGTCTGCCAGTCCTGCTTGAAGAACTCTGGCTCTAAAACTCCAGTCAGCCTGATGCTCACATCTACTGCCAGCAGGGTACAGCACCATAGAATCAGTTCTGGCAAAGCTAAAAGGAACCATGTAGGGTGTTACCCTGCTATCAGTTCATGTCTGTTTTTGGACATCCTACACAGGAAGAATGTGTGTGCCTGTTTTAAAAAATTTAGTGCTAAGTATCTTCACTTAAATCCTCCTCCACTGGCAATAACCTCCTTCACTTGAGAGCTGGCTGGCATCTCTGTGCCAGCTCTTTGTCATTTTTTCACTAACTCATGCCTATGAATTTGGGGGCTGCTGGAACCAGACAACCTGGGGTGTTAGACAGCTGGTAAATTATGATTTCTGAGTATGTTGGAAGAAACTAAATGGTGGAATTATATCTTTAAAAAAGTATAGAATCGTGAAAACTTTGGAGAATTTGGGCCAAGTGCTCTATTAAATCAAAACTTTGGCATTAATTTAAAATTGTGTCCCCTAAGTCTTTAGTCAAGGATTATGCCCTCCTTCCCCAGCTTGCCATCTTTCTAAACTTAAAAACTGTTTTAATGATCTAATGTATGACTAACTGGACAAAATTAAAGTTCAGGTTGCTACTGGAGTTTCTGCTCTCCTGTAACTCAGTTCAGTCTGTCGCACTCCAATTTAAAACATTTAAAATAAGGCCCCTGAAAGCATTTCTATGCTAAAAGTTTGTCACTTCTAGACATCCTGGTGACACTCTTACAGTGAATATCACCCAGATAATACTATGAAGATAGATGAAATATAGAAAGGAAGAAAACAAAGCAGGGTTCTTCCACTTGTTGTGCTGGCAAGATAAGTGCTTGTCTCTGTGTGGGTGAGCAGAGAACTTCATGGAAGTTTCTATCACTGCTGTTTCCAGTGATGAATGACAATCACTGCAAGTGTGCTCTCTGAACTAACTGAAGGGAATCTGCCCCACCACGAAAAGACTCTTCTGAGCAAGGAGCTACAGTTATGGTGAATCTGGGATAAATTTTCACTTGGGTATAGCTAGTTGGAGTCAATGCTGTCACCTTCATCTCTGAGGCATTTGATGCAGCTAGGGAAGTTAAGCTCTGGGGTGGGAGACAGAGATGTAACATTTTGCTTTTGTTAATGACACAAAAATGGGAAATTGGGATATGCCTTAGGTGCACCTTGATTAAAGAAATCAAATGCTAAAAATAGCATGACTCTGGATTTGGTTCATGCATCCGTTCCTTTAAAATACAGCTTGCCTCAGTTAGTGGAGAAGAAGAGCTGCCTCCTCTCTCCCTGCTCGGTAGGTTGCTCTAGAAGCTGTGAAACTGTTCAGTGCTGCCCTGGGGGAGTGCTATCTTGCTATGGAAATGAATTCATAAATTTGACATTTTGCTGGCAGCGACAGGTGGTGTCTGTGAGAGCCTGACTGGCTGCCATCAGTTTGCCTGATGGATTGACTCCTATCACTGCTGAGCCAAAATTCATTGATTTTGCTCTTGCCCTTCCTTGGGATGACCTTCTCAAGAGGGAGACTGTACTGATTTTAAACTTCCCCCCCCACACACCTTTCAACTCACCTCTGATCCCTTTTGTTTATTTCCTTTTGCAATAAGTCAGCTTCCTTAATCTCTTCTAATTATAGATTGGAGATAAGAAAGGTAAGTCAATGAGCTGAATAGAAGAGTGAAGTGTACAAGCAGCAGCTTTTAGACAGAAGAATCAGAGGTTGTTCCAGCTTCCCATAGTTGGGAACTGATGCATTGTCAGAACAATTGTATTGCTGCCCCCCTAAAAATCCTTGTTATGAAGGAGAGAAGTTGGGGATGGGCAGGAGCAGGGCAGACAGTGCAGAAGCAAAAACCTTTAGGGTGAATTCAAGATCAAGTCAGCTCAAAGGTTGGTGTATGGTGCTAGGGGGCTGTTACTTCTGTTAAAAACAATAGGAAAAAATCAGTTTAGAAAAAGGACAGTGCCAAAAAGGTAGCTGGCAGTGTTTAATCAAGGCTTTTACCTTTCAGGATCACCTACTGGGGATGGTGCAAGAGGGCTTTGCCACCCTCTATTGCAGATAATCTGTTACCTTCAGCAATTTAAACTAGTAAACTGACTTTAACCAAAAGCAAGGTGAGGAGATGGTCTGAAAGCAGGGAGCATCTGGTCTCTGGGTGCTGATTTGGCAGCGGTACATACAGTGGGAACTGCAACTCTCTCAGGTTTTTTTGGTAGTAGTATGTCTGCTGCTATGACAGAAGCTACATCTTACCTAGAGACAAATGGGTGCTTATAAGAAGGGAAGGTAAAAAACATGTGAATCAAAAAAAGAAATCTGTTTTGTCTTTTTTTTTTTTTTTTTTTCTGTTTCTTTAAAAATCACTCAAATTCAGGCAAGTTGTAGCTGAAATTTTGCCATCTGCTAAGTGAAAGAAGTGATGCTTGCCAAATCAAGGCTTTACATCCCTTCTTGCTGGGGATCTGAGAGCTGACAATGTGCAACTACTCTAGTTGTTGTAACTACACTACAAATAATTTTTAGCACCATACAAGATGTGTTGGGTTCAAGCCTGCCCCAGCTCAGCAAAGTCGCTACTTTACCACACGTTAGAAATTTTGGAGCAAATTCATCACAGAGCAAGAGGGGTAAAGGGGGAGGCCTGGTTTGGAGGCTGTGGGTGGGGAGAAACCTGGGCAGGCAGAAAGAAAGAAAGGAATGAGGGATGCAAAACAGAGGGAAAAGGAATCTCCACTCCAGATGGTGGGTTTCTCATCCTTACTTCGGTTAAAAGGAGTTTGTGGATGCCCTGTAATGGTGCAAAGACAAATATTAACAAGTCTGGATATGAAGAGCACTGAAGGACAGCGTGTGGGCAAGGAACTTTGGGGTGTTGCAATCAGAGAGGAGAGTGCAACCCCACTTCTTACCATTGAGTTGTAATGGAGGATATGGGTGAGGTGCATACTTCAAATGTGAATCTAGAAGAGATAGCAGTGTGGAGCATCCCTTCTGCACAGGGTCAGGAGAAATGTTTGAAAGCAGACTGTGGGAGAATGGATGGATGAGAGGAGTCCTGAGGCTGAAGCACCAGAGGGGATGTGACTCCCAAGGCTCCTCTGCCTGTGCTGCTCATTATCCTTATCCCTGCCAGACACAGAGATGCTGAAATGCCCTGACCAAGAATGTTCTCATGGGATTGCCAGTTCAGTGTCACACAGTGAGGAGGTGTAAGATGAGCCATCTGCAGTTAGGAATGCTTTTCCTCAGTGAACTGGTCATTTCTGTCGCATATTTACATCCACTGCTGCTTCTTGGTTTGAATCCAGAGTAAAAGTCCGTAGCTCACTCATTAATACCTACTGAGTCTTGCTGACACAATGATGGTGTAGATCTGGGAGAGGGCTACTTCATTTCAGCATGTGGTGGTAAGATTTTTCATGTAACAGTAGTTTCAGGATCCAAACCAGAGAGTATCGTGCTTTTTCTACTTTTTTTTTTTTTTTTTTTTTTCTTCTTTTTAAAATAAGAGGATGAAGCCTTTAATTCCTTGGTGATTCCTTTTGACCATACCTTAGTATGGTACAAAAGCAAATTCTTAATGACCAAAGTGTAGTTAGCCAGCACTTTCAAATCCCCAGCATAGTTCAAGGAGAGCCTAATGCTCTACTCAGTAAAATGCACTGGCTGTTTCAGCTTTGCCTTCTCTGGAACACTGTGAACACCATATTATAGACATTACATTCAATTCAAGTCTGGAATGACTGACAGAGGCCCAGGACAGAGCTAGCATGAGCACTGTGTTACCTTGTGCTCACAAAACCTCCACCATGTCACTGGGAACATCATTTGAGGGAGCCCACACTGTGTGGTGACTTTGATTGCATTGCAGCTGCCTTCAGAATGTACTTTCTGTGGCATTTTCTGTCTTGGGGTTTCATCAGATTTCTTGAGCAGTCTGTCTTCTCCCAACCCAAATATAAAAAGTCCCTCTGACAGCAAAGTTGAAAAAGCTGGAGAAAGTATATTTGGATTTGTGCATTAGACACAATGAATGACTAGTTAGTTATTTATAATTTATGGTATTTTCGAAAGGCAAAGAGAGAAACCTAACTTTTAATTAGAAACTTTCCAAGGAGAGAAATAGTTGTCTGTTTGCTGAAAGAAAAAAATTCCAGCATGTCTGCATGGGCAACTGCTAGCATTTTTTTTTTCTGTTTTGTGAGGAAAAGCAATGTAAAATGCCAACTAACAAGCTGATATGGCATTTCAGAATAATGAAACCTGATGGTTGATGTGTTTGGGTCATCCATAACTGATATTATTTTGCTACTCCATACAAAAACATGTTAAAAAGTAAAATTATTTTTTGTCTGTGTGTGGGGCAGTGGGAAAGTTGAAAGGAGGTTACCTACTTGTCATCTTGCTTTTGATGGGGAGAAGAAGGGTGGCAAGAAGGGACACAGGAGCTTCTATCACCTTTTTCATGGAACAGTAGAGAAGTTTGGATGTGGTGCTCCTCATCAATAGTGGGGATTGGGTGGGTGAGTGACTAGCTGCATGTTCAGCAACAGGAGGGGATATTTGAAAGAAATTTTTGTCATGTGGATGAGGGGTTTTTTTGTTGCAATAATAATTAGAAACAAAAATCTCCTGGACCTAGAGGACTGTTTTCCTGCCTGGACATTGGAATAGAGAAGGACAGAGAGCTGCTGGTGGAGCTCTTCTGCTGAGTACTTGTTCTGAAAGAAGAGTCTAGCAGATCCAGTGGAATTTTTTAGTGACTCTGAGCTTTAAGAGAGCATTGACCTTGTGTTTATCTTGAACACATGGTTCAGCTGACAATGAATGACCACAGCAAGCTGTAAATTAGCACGAACAAGCTGGCTGAATGCCATTTGCTGATTTTCCTAAACAAGTAGAATAGAAATTGTTTGAGCTATGTGAGAGCTGACCTGGAAAAAGTAAAATGTTGTAGGTGGAGATGAAGTTGGGAAATGAGAAAGAAATTTAATATTTGACTGAGGGAAAATAAAGCTCTATAATTACCCAAATTGTTTAGGTAGAAAACATATTTCTAGATAAAACAAAAGACATAGGTCTCCATGGCTTCATGGTTGAAACTGCTGTAAAAAACCCCTGCAGCTTCAAGTAAGGGGTTGAAGACCCTAGGGCCAGGCACTGGGCTGCAGGATGCTCTGGGTGAAAGAGAGGGAGGAATGCTCCAGGTCTGATCTGGTGACTCTGTATCTGCTGAAATCTTTGGTGCTGACAGCTGTGTGCTTTGATGCAGTTTCAAAGCCCATCTCATGCAGCCCACATGTGATTCTGGTCATAACGTGGTCCTGCTCCCCGGGGTGCTGAGAGCTGATTCAGAGAGCTGTGGAGTGACCATCCCACCTGGATGCTGTGACAGGACAGCTGAAATGTGTCTCCTAGGGCAGGCAGGGGAAGGAGTCCCCTTGCAGTGTCAGCAGTGCTCCTCATGGGCATGCCTGGATAAGGGAAATAAATGGCTCTGCACACGCAGGGTTTCCCTGGGGAGACAAAAATACAGTGGGAGCCTCTGTATGGGTGTTGAAAGAAATGTTTTACAGCACCCTGTGAAGACGTAATACCTTCTCTGGGTCTCAGAAAATTGTCACCAGCCATCACCACTTTGGTGATGCATCTCCTCCTCCCTCTCTCCATCACAGAGCATTTTGGCCTTTTAGAGCAGAGATTGCACTTTGTGTCAGACTGATGGAAAGGTGAGCTGTTTATCAGAGGAACTAATCCTCGAGATTTCATTCTGTCCTGCATGAGACAGTAAACTTGAGAGTGCAGAAATCAGCTAGGCTATTGCTGGAGGAAGAATCCCTGGCTTCCAGTGTGTTGGATTTTGCTTGTTTTGCCCAGTGATTTTTATTGTCTTTAATGCATTGCCTCTATGGAATATATCTATGGTCTCTGAGTGTGCAGGAATATCTGTATATGCTTGCTGCAAAATTCAAGACAGGTGTTCTACTAATCCTTGGGTGCTCTCGTCATTTAGATCCATTTGAGGCAGTCAAGAATATGTTAATTGTCATTTGGAAAAATTCTCCTCATGAAAAGTTATCTTGTTGGCAGCTGAGGTTGCCAGAGTCAACATACATTCTAACTTGCTCACCCTTTTTCCCCTGAAAAATTAACACACACCTGGTGGCACATAAAAGGTGTTTGAAACTTCGAAGACCTCACCTGCATAGTTAAACTCAACTTTGTTTTGCTTTATGCTGCTAAAGCAGGGAAGGAAGAAGAATTTTATGTTGAGAATATGTCCTGCAAAGTTTTAAATTAGTCCAGACTTCTCAGAGTCAGGGTCAACAATCAATTCTTTTCTATACAATAGATACACTCAATAGGATTTAATAACAGCATTTTGAGGGGAAAAAAAAGAAAATCTTCAAAATTATAAAAGTCACCTATGACATTAGGTTGATCATTGGAAGAATGTGTAGCACTTGGTTTTTTGCTTGGTTTTTCTAACAGCAACTTTCTGGCTAGAAAAAGGACAAAAATAACCATGAGGATAACTTTGACTCTGCATTTGCACGTGTAAATTGAGACTTTCCTCACACACAGTTTCAGTTCCCCAAAACCCACTTCCTCTCTCCTTGCCCCCAGCTGTATTTCTCTGGATGTACCAGTTGCAAAGAAGCTATGGGAATCCATTTCTAATTCTGCCAGGCAGCAGGTGGAGAATTAGCATAGTGACTTTCATTATGGGAAGCAGGAGGCACTGAGGATCTGGATCCAGAATCAGACATTTCACTCAACCTGTGTAACAAATTGAGAGCCCCAGAGATTTACTGCTGTCTAGTGATAAATTGCTCTCCCAGTTTTTCTCTTAGCAGTTTTTGGGCTGTAGTTTCAATCTAACAGAACAGAATAAGTTAGCTGGAGCCAAGCAGATGCTCTTAAGTTAGGCATGAGGAGATGTGGGAAGGACTAGAGGAGCTAATAGCTGGGCAGTGTGTTCCCTGAACAAGCTGCAGCCCTGGATGCCTGCCCTGGGTGGGTGCTGAGCACTGCTGGTAAGGTGCTGTGACTGAGGTAAGGTGCAGTCTTGGAGTCCTTCTGCTGGCAAGAAAATCAGGTCTGTCAGAATGAGGTCTTGCTTTGCAAATCTGGGGACCTGCAGCTCTAAGCTTTGCTCTCCACTTCTTTCTCTAGTCACAGGTATTTCCCAAGGTCTTTGTTCCCCTTTCACAGGCTGCAAAGTGAGGAAAGTATTATTAGCTTGTCTCACAGGCCTTGAAGATAAATTCATTATATTCCTGAAACATCAGATACCATAGTGATGAGTGCCACACAAAAGCCCATGAGGAAATTAATAATTAGGTATTCAGAGCAGGGAATGGATGTTATGCAGTAAATAAGGTGAGACTACACATTGAATGAAGAGGATGAAAAGAAATATTGAATAGCTAATTTAGTCCCAGAGCAACATTCAGCTTGTGCACTGATTGAGGGAAGAGT
The DNA here is from genome assembly GCF_029582105.1 of Oenanthe melanoleuca. NCBI lineage: Eukaryota > Metazoa > Chordata > Aves > Passeriformes > Muscicapidae > Oenanthe > Oenanthe melanoleuca. Next base: position 72,139,370 of record NC_079336.1, read on the forward strand.
TGTGTGGAAACTTCTTAAGCAATTGCATTATAAAGTTTGTATTGTACATATGTGTAGCAGAGGTCTAAAGTAAGGTCAGGTGTAGAGCATTAAATGTGATATTTCCTAATATTTGATAGTTTACTTTGTATCCAAACTTTATTTTAATGTATCTCTTCAGTTTTAAAACAGTTCATTTTACAGAAGTAATAATGTTCCCTGAACAAAATATATTAGCAACTCATATTTCATTCCTTATATATTTTGGGATGGAAAACGTGGAGAAAAGATGTTGCCCTATAACGTTACTGAAAATTGATTTGAATATGTACTGAGGTGAAAATTACCTCATCACATGCCCTTCCAACAGCAGGGAAAAGGATAATCTGACAAAGCACCATGTATTTAAACAGACTAGAAGTAAATTTCCTGCTGGTAACTGCAAATTTGAGTTTAGCACCAAAGAGAGTTTAATTGCTGTAATCTGGGTGTCAAAAGTTGACACTTACTAGGTAAAGGACTATTCATACTGCACAAGAGGAAAATTGCCTATGCCTGCATATTATAAAGAAAAACCTGGTTATGTTCTGTTTGCTGGTACAAGTTAATTGTAGTGCTGCCAGTTTCCTTCTCTTATTGCTATGGATAGGACCCATATGAACATCAGCTGCAAAGGGCTAACCTCTCTTTGTCACAACACCCATTCCTGTTAACAAATTTAACAAGGCAGCTTACTTTTGGAATGGGTGTTATAACTTCATAAATAACAGCTGGATGAACTATCAAATTACTCAATTTTTTTACCAGTATATTTGCTGGAAAGTACTTGACCAGTTATGGCAGCAAATAGTATTTGTAGAATAAATTTGACAATTAGTGGTGAAATGTCTCTAATATTTGATGAATGTAGCTTGGTGGGTCCCTCATCATCAGCTGATTTTTAAAGCCTTTTAATTCACTTGGAATGATTCCATTTTCTTTATTCTTTTTCTGGTAAGTGCAGTTATTGGTATTGCAATCCTAACTTTACTCCCCTCATCTTTACCATAATTTTCTTCTGAGCGTGTTTCTTCTTCCCCACCTGTACTTTCCTCTCTCAACTCCATGTCATGTTTGCTCTCTCCTCTTGTGTTTTTAATATGCTTTCTTTCTTCCCTTTCCTCAAATTCTCCTTCCCTCTTTAAAACCAGACTCTTAATCTGATGTGCACGTCTTGGAAGAATGCCATGTATTTCATAGCTGTGAACCACTAGGAAATAATGGTGCTGGCAGTAGTCAGAAGTTGTGTTTAGAGGAGAAATCATTCCTTTCACTACAATCTTCTGGGAAAGAAAGATACTGAGGTTTTCATGATGGTCATGAGCTAACTGGATGTGTTACACTACTGCCTTGACTGGGTGAAATCACCATCAAATTCCCTGTTTTGATTTATGTACACAAGGTATTTTCCACTCTGCACATCCATCTGCTTCCAAGCCGTCTGCTGCTGAGTGGGTAGCTACAAGTAGTAGTCAGTTTGTGCCCTAATGTGATGGGGACAGCTCCAGTTTTGCCTCCTCTCCACATTTAAGTGTGTTTTGCTGTCCCTTTAAATGCTCAGAGTTCCTTACTCCTGTTCAGCAAGGAGCTTCCCCAAACTACTCTGAACACCACTGGGTTCCTTGCTCTTTGGTGTTCTGGAAAACTGGCTGCAAGTGGTAAAACCCCAACTGATCTCCACTTGGTGGCTTGAGAAACATCCCAACAGCAAGACAAGTCCTGGACCACCCCTGCCAGAAATGCTGGGAAACAAGAGTGCTTTGTTTTCACGCCAGGATGGTTTTCTTGCCTGTGATAAAAAGTTAGAAACGTTTCTTTTTGTTAGTTCATTTTTAATTGGCAAAGTTAGTCTCTGAAGAAATCAGAAGCAATTGTCCAGGTAAGACGTGTGCCTAATTTGCTACACGGGTCTTCAAGCTGTGCTGCCCTTTACTTTAATCCTGCTTTTAAAAGGTAGTTTTCAGCTCTCCTGTTTCACTCTATCTTTCGCAGGTAATTAGCGATTGCTTTTATTCCCACAGAGGTGAGGAAAGAGTGCAAAACTGGTGCCAGTGAGCTGAGTAAATTCTCTCGGTGAGATTAGGGCAGAGCTGGGATCGGGCTGCTCCAAGACCCCAGCTGCCAGGTCAGTGTTTTGCTCACAGCTTTGTTTTCTTCCCAGGGGTGAGATATTCATGGGTCAGGTGCATCTCTAGGATTTGTCTTTAGTGCTGGCAACTACTCAGCTCCTTCTGCTGCTGCCAGTGCAGAGTGGGTATAAAAAACTAATGCTTCAGTGCAGCCTCCTTCCAGAAAAACAGCATCTGTAAAAATTTGGTGAAGTCCAATCCTTGTCAGTGCCTTGCCTTAAAAGCTTTGTGAGAGAACAAGCATGGTGTTCTTGTGAAGTGAAAGTTTCTGAATAGGGAATTAGTTTTTTTGTTTTGTTTTGGTTTTTTAGGGTTTTTTTTTTTTACTTCCTTAGCTGAGCATAAGTGCAGCGCAGTGCTGGGCAGCTGACAGGCACCCAACTGCTCATATCCATGATTGCCCTGTGCAGTGGGTAGTGATTTTTTTCAGTTGGTTTTCTTTCATTCATGGCTTAGTAGCTGTAGTGATTCCCCCCAAACTGATGCATCCTTTCAACTTATGAAAAAGTGAAATACAAAGAAGGCACCTTCTGATGTCTGAAGACATATTGATCAGCTTGATGTCCTCTGACTGACTCAAGTGTTAGCTGTAATCAAAACCAAAGCTTATTATTTTGGTTTGATTTCTTTCAAAACTAAGATTGCTTGTGAGGTTTAGACAAAACTCCTGCTATTCTTGCATTGTAAAAATATGGCAAAGGCTTTCTTCTTTTCTTTTTTTTTTTCTTCTCCCTCTCTTATAATTTTCTGTAGAACAGAGAAATATTTAATCTGGTTATTTTAATATTTTTTTCTGTCTGGACTGATTGGGTGTTGATTTTGCATAGGTAGTCATTACTAATGCATGAAATTCATATCTAATACTTTTAACACAAGTTTGCATGAAGTAAAATAGAAAATACAGTTTTGCATTGATTTAAAACTTGCTATCTGAAGGGAGCTATTTGTATCTGATATTTAGAAATTATGTGAGAAAATTACAGTGTCTGAAATCAAGACAAACATATTATGATAAACACTTTTTTCCCCCTAATCTCTACGGTCTCTAAGAAACAGGAGGAGAGCATGATTTTGTTCAGTGGGTGAAATTGAAAACTTTCTAGTAAGCTGAACATGAAAAGAGCACACACAGTGGATGGTGTGAAACCTGCAGTTATCTGTCTATAGTTATTATAAATATGTTGTGTGTGTGTGTGATAAAAGTCCATAACGTTCTGCAGAAAGTGCCTATTATGCACCTGTTATGAATTTTCTGTTTACAGTGCCAATTCCTCACACAGTGCTTAGGTCTTTAAAGATAATGTGGATTAAACCAGTGCTCTGTGTCAAAACACTCCCACCATCACCTTGGGTGAGCTGCTAGGCACGGTCTCTACACACAAATTGTGAGTTCCAGAAGTTTTTTTTTATTTATTTGTTTGTTTTTGTATTCTTTATATAACTTCCCCACAAGCAGAGGCAGAAAAGGAATTTGGAGTCCTTTGCTTTGTACTTGAGGAAAAGTTCATCCGCAGTATGGGTGGGGAAGCTGGAAGTTCAGAGTTGTGACCTGCCTTGGGGTCATGAACCCATGTCCTGTTCTCTTAAGAGAGACCTAATACATGGACTGTAAATTGTTCTGGGTCATTATGATATGCTAAAAATATCTTCAGATTCTGTGGTCCACAGCAAAGCTGTTCTCTCTGAGTGCTCATTTCAATCATTATCTTGTTCCATGAATATTTGTTGCATGTCACAAAGGTGAAGTGCTTTGAAGAGAGGTTCCATAGGTTGTTTCTAGGTCCTTTGTGACTCAAAAAGCCTCTCCAATGATCTATCAAATGGATTTTTCATAGATTTTATTTTATTATTTTGTTTTATTTTTCTTATTATTTATGTCAGAGCTAGGTTTTGAAAAACTTTGATATGCACATTGTCCAGCCTGTTGAGTGGAAGTGGATGAACAGCATTGGAAGTAACCACCTCGGTGGGTGAGTGCTTTCTGTAATTGAAAGAATGAAACTGCAAAGGAATCTCCATAGCTATGATTTTTTGAGTGCTTTAACTATTGATTGGAGTAGAAAGAAAGGACATGCTCTGTCCTTTTCATTTTGAAGGAAGGTGGCAGTCAGCACAGTAGGTTTGCAAAAATTGATCTGATGGTGTTGCAAAGGCTGTGTGCTCTAGACTGAATCCCTCCATCCTTCATCTGCCTTTCCTCTTGATTGATTCCAGGATAGAGAAAAAATGGACCAGATTACTGAGTCACTCAGTCTTGCCAAAAGTGGCATCCTCTGTACAAGCAAATGCAACTCTTAGGTCTGGAAAACTTTGATGTGGAAAAGAGTTGTACCTCTAAAGTTGGTGACAGCAAGGCTGGTAATCTGGGGACTTCAGTTCTGGACTTTTAAATCCCATTTTAATCCTACTTTAAATACAGAATCTTTTTGTGGATTTGGACTTAATTAATTTCTAGCAGGAAGGACAGTTCAATGCTGAAATTGATTTTATTTAATAAGGTTGTGTAATTTCAATTATCAGATGTTTTTTAATTTGCATTAGAGGTCTGTCATGATGTATTTGTATAAAGCAGACTGTCTTGGATGAGGGGTTGAACAGGACAGGAACTTGAAGTCACTTCTAGCCCTACTTTCTGTAATCTACACTTAGAATAAAGGATTAGCTGCTCTGTTCTGGCATGGATGGTTTGTGGTTGGTTTGTTTCTGTGGAATGTAGGCTGAAAATCAAGAAAATCTGCTGAGCAATATTGTTGATCTCTCAAGCTTTGAAGTCATAAAGTGAGCATGCAAGGCTGTCACAAAATTGATCTGAAGACTCTATTTCACCGTTTACTGCAGGACACATGTTCCATCCTGATTTATATGCTATAAAGTTATGCTTAGTTTTATTCCATGCTCTGGAGCAAAGCCACTGAGACCAATTAAGTTCTCTGGATTAATGAAGATACAACTGAGAGTGGAATTTGACTCATTGACTTCTCTGGGTCTGCATAAATATGAATCGGGAATCGTTTTGTTCATACAAGTGTGGTAGAATCCAATTCTTGAATGCATATGTAGCTGAATACAAAAATATTGTGTGACATCACTAGGCTAGAAGTGATTACTGTAGAATGAACAAAAAATACTGTAACTGTGCCCATTGTCTGGAGAAAAACCTCATCAGGTTTGCTTGCTTTTCTTCCTGCAATATATAGTCTTAACTAATTGCTATGAAGTTAATTTCAAGTGTGTCTCCCTCAATATGCTTCCTTGAAATTCTAGGAAAGAAAAACTTCTATTTAATAAGTGGCTGTGGTCCACAAGTTCTTTAGAGTGAGAAGGAAAGTACAAAAATTTTTGACTACCTGTTCAGGAGTAGAGTTGAAAGGCAAACTGCTGGTATTGGTACAGTCAGGATTAATTAGATTGGAGTACTGGCTGCAGTCCTTAAACTGTAGCACTGTTGCCTTGTGTTTGTCAGGTACCAGAAAGTGAAAAGTATTTAGCCTGGTCAACAATTGATTTGATAGATAAAGGTGCATTTGCAACTTAGTAGGGGCAGCACTCCAAGTTAAAAAATGTGATTTGGGTCATTTGAGTTCTGCTGCTAGTCTCTAATAAGGAAAAAACTTGTCTGTGACCATTTTAGTCGCCAGAAATTCATGCCAATCTTTATAAAATTTCTTTGTTGTCTTGAAAAGGCTGTATTTAGAGAACTGATTAAAACTTAGTTCATGCACCAATATACACATTTTAGAACTGGGACCTATGTGTCCCTTTTTTTATGCCAGTGAGCTAACCTAAGTGTTAGAGTTGATGTGAGAGATGCTTCTGCTCTCGTTCTGCTATTTTGTACAGTGCAAGATCAAGCCTATTAAGAACTTTAACATTTCAGGATGTGTTTCTTAAAGATGAATTCTTGAGATATGCTGACTATTACTGCCATCCATTTTAATTGGCTATAAAAAGTAATGGAATTATTTAAAAGTTGAACCATTTTTATCCTACAGTGGAATTCAAACAGCTAAATATTCTTCCCATCTCTCTGCGGCAGATTGACCCCGACTGTGTGACAAATGTCCACCAAAGCTGTTCTATCATGTAGCTGGATAGAGGAGAGAAGGTACATGGGTAGCAATAGGGACAGGGAGACATCACTTACCCATTATGGACCAGGGAAAACTGACTTGACTTGGGGAAATTAGTTTAATTTATTACCAAGCAAGTTAGAGTGAGATAATGAGAAACAAAATCAAAATTTAAAGCCACCTTTCCCTTACCCTTCCCTGCTTCCTGGGCTTAACTCTCTCCTCCTGAGTCCTTCCATGGGCTGCAGTTCTTCACAAGCTGTTCCAATGTGGGGCCACTCCACAGGGTGCAGCCCTTGAGGCACAGCCTACTCCAGAGTGAGACCCCCATGAGGTCACAAGTTCTGCCAGCAAAATTGACACAGTGTAGGTTCCTGTCTGCATGGATCCACGTGTCCTGCCAGTAGTCTGCTCCAACATGGGCTTCTCAGCCTCCTTTGGGCATCCAAATCTCTGGCATGAGCTCCCCCTTGGCCTCCAGAGCTCTTCACCATGTGCTGCAGGGGGGTCTCTGCTCTGCCAGGAACCTCCACGGGCTGCAGGGCACAGCTCCCTCACCATGGTCCGCACCACAGGCTGCAGGGAAATCTCTGCTCCAGCACCTGGAGCACCTTCTCCTCCTCCTTCACTGACCTGTGTCTGCAGAGATGCTTTCTCACACTCTCTTCTTTGCTGTTGTGGAGGATTTTCCCCCTTCTAAACTGTAATCCCAAAGGTGCTACATCCCATCAATGGCCGTGACCAATGTCGGGTCCATCTTGGAGCCAGCTTGCATTGGCTCTGTTGGATGTGAGGGAAGTTCATAAAGTTTCTTCTAGAAGCCAACCCTGCAGCAACATCCCACTACCAAAATTTTGCCACATCAATTCAATGCAGAATCTGTGATTCTTCACTCAGAATCACTTTATATCTTCCTCTCCAAGTGTTCCTAAGATACCCAGCCTTCTTGTGTCGTTGTGCTTCTTAAATAGCCTAATAATAAATTTCTGTCTGTCTATTTGCTGAATTCTTTCCAAAGTTTGATTTAACAAATAATGATGCCATGATGGTGAATCCATTGTAAAGAGAATGGAAGTAAAAATTTTGTAAACTGCAGTACTAGCTGAGCACTGCTAGCAGAGATGAAAGAATGCTCTATTTAGACTATGAAGCTCTTTTTCTGCAGTTCCAACGAAATTCCTTGGGTAGTGCAGTCCCTCTTTTCCACAACACTGAGCAATTTTGTGACTGAACAAGACTGTGGTCTAACTAGATAGATTCCATTTAACTTGAACAGATACTAGCCAATGGATGAAAGTGCAGAATTTTGTATGATGACCTTAGAGGCATGAGACTGCCTCTTCAGTGGTATTTCTGAGAGGTACAAGTTCATTTTCTAGCCAGACCTTTTACCCCCCACCCCCAACCCCCATGTCTTCATTGTTAGTCTGTCCTAATGCTACTTGCTAATGCTGGAGTACTTCCCTCAGGACACTTATTGTTCTACTTGCTGTATACTTGTAATTAAAGGTGTGAGTATTATTCCTTCCTTCTTTAGCAAACTGCATCCACTTCCCAAGACTCTGCAATCTCTTTTACTGGGTTACAGAGATGATGTTGGAAATTATATGTGTTCTTGCATAGAAAAGTGAACAGGAGCCTGAGAGGCTGAAGTAGGGAAACGGATTTATAAATTATCCAGAAAGCCTTCTTGCCCATGCAAGGTAATCCTCTACTAATTTTCTTATACTTTGTTTCATCTAAATTTAGCCACACCCAAAATAGGGGATTTCTGCCATTCCTGCTGGAAGACTATTACAGGTTAATACTTCTCACATAGAAGTTTTTCATGATGTTCAGTGTGAATTATTTCACAGAAGAAATATACCTTGCTGTCAGGGAGCAGCCTAAACTTTGACTTTCTTAATTTCATCCCATTATTCCTCGTTATATTCCTTGTACCAATCTAAATAATTCATCACCCTTCCTAATGTTTATACCCTTCAAATATTTATAGGCAGTTATCACATCTCCCTTTAGTCAGACCTTAGCTGAGCTGTTCATATTTAGACCTTTTAATCTTTCTTCATAAGAAAATCCTTCTACATGAGATTTGAGGGCCTGATCCTCAAAGGTATGTAGGTGCCTGTCATTGAATTGAGTGGAATCATGGCCTAGATATTAGTACCATTAGGCAGCAGGTTTTTTCTTCTCTCTGAATTGCTACTAGATTCTAAGGGGTACAGAACTGAATGTGATGCTCCAGCATCGTGGCCAGTCTTCCCTGGCTTGCTGGGTAGTGTATCATCTCAGTGTGTGCATCCCCCAGGGCGTGCTGTGCCTCTTGCTCTCACACAGAATTGGAAATTTGTATCTATGGCAGTGCTCACCACACTGCCCTTACTTGTCTTCTGGACCTCTATAGTCCAGATTTCTCACTAGTAAATTTGCTATTCTGTGTGTGTGAGTACATATATTATAGATGCATACATATATAAATACATGGTACTTACTGCCCATCATCTGAACATAGATGAAAATTAAGAGTTTCTGCTGAACATTAATCTCTGTATCACTACACTATATAGTTTTCCAGCTTCATATGATGGCATTAATCACTACTCTTTGTTTACAGATTTTTTCAAACAATATATTGTCCATATCCAAGCCAATTTGAATTAAGATTGTAAGGTAGAATCCCTATATCAAATGGTTTACTAGGATCCAGCTACAGTAAATCTAGTGCAGGACATATTTCATTGTTCTCAGTGGTCTCTTAGGTCCTGTGCATATGAACTTTTGTTTGAATCTTCTATTTTTTCTCTTGTGCACTATGAATTATTACTGATGGTTATGGTTTCTTGGCTACCACAACTGGAAAAACTCTCCCATTCCAGTTAGAAATGGAAATATTCATCCCATGTTTGGGCTCAGGATAGACTGAAATTTTGTTTAAGTACTAATTTCTGCTATCACAAAAGAGCTTGGACACACAGGTGTAGTCAGACCTGGACAGATCAGCACACTAGTGGTAATGACTGCATTTTTGTGGACTTAACATTAAATATTTTTAAGTTTTATTCTTTTAGTCCTTTTTGCCTAAATTAAGGAAATAGTTAAAGCAAATATTTTGAAATTGAGTGTTATGTGAGTGTGTAAAAGCAACTTTGCTTTGTAGTGGAGAAAACTAATAACCATATATTAATCAACTTTGAGAGATTTCTTGGCTACATCAAAATTTTGTCTGGGTAAATAGCTTTTGCATAACTCTACTTCCATTCTGTCCCTGGCAAACGTGAAATCAAATCTTGGAAGTTGATACTGCTATTTTAGATGCCATAGCCCTGGTGCAGAGTGATGCTATGTCAAAGCCTGCGTATCACCCACAAGCCTGCCAGACTGAACTGTCTCGCCTTTGCTTGTTATTCTGACAGTGTTTGGGTGGTGGATTTGGAGTTTTTGCCTGAAAGGGCTTGATGCTTGTCAAGTCTGTAAAAAAACAAGACTTCAAAATATTACATGGTAGTAGCACCAAGTTTGAATGACTTTCCTAAGGCTGACTTAGCTCATCTATGCTATTTTTCTGGATGACCTTGTTTTATTGCAGGGAGCTCATTTCTCTTTTTAGCATTCAATATAATGCATTTATCATCTTTCATCTCTCACTGTTTCACATTTGCTTATTCTGAATCTCATGATACAGATTGTCATCTACAGCAAAAGTATTTTACTGAAGACCCATTTCAATCTTCTACAGAGCTGCTGTGCATTATTTTGAGTCTTATGCCCCAATGCTTTCCAGATGTATAGTATTTCAGCTTCAGTCTTGCAAAGCTGGCTTGTTGTTAGTTTTGTGGTTTTCTGGCATCACATGAACTCATTCACTCATGTGAATTCATTGCATGAATTCTTTTGTTGTTTAAGCTACTACCCAAAAAGTTGTATGCCTATGTGATGCAACTAAGCATATATGTGTCCTACCAGAGACACTTGTACTCTGCCTCTTTCTTTGCAGAGTACCAGGTGAGAGACTGTTTTAGGTTAAATTATCAAAAGAAAGCTTTTGGCAGAGTAAATCCTGGTCTGCCCTGGCAGTGTTGGCCCATATAGTTCTCATGAGAAATCTTTTTAAGTGTAGGCAAGCCATTTCTGTGTGACCTTTAGCTGAAGCAAAGTGAGCAATACAGAAAACAAAACTCAGCACCTTCTATAAGAGAGTGAGCACTTAGGTGGGGGAGCATGCTGGCTTGGACCAAGCTGGATCATTCAGACTTGGGGAACGAGGGATTTTATTTTTTGAGTTTTCAAACAGTAAGCAAAGCAAACAGGGAAGGAATAGCACCTCCTAAGACTGATGTTCTACTACTTAATATCCACTTTTTTCTATTATGATTTTTTACCTCTGCAAATGTATACTTCTGAAGAACCAGGTCCATAGTGTTCCTCTGACTGCCTGTAATGATTTTAAAAAATACCAATGGAGATGAAGGCTGGAGATGTTCAGGAATTAAGGGAATAAAAAGGATCTCACACATTTATAACTTAAAAATCACCAAGATAAACCTATTGCAAAACCCAATTTATTTCAATGTTATATTCTAAACTCTGAAAAAAGTACTATATCTTTCTAAAATGTGATTAATCAAATGGTCATTTCTTTTCTGTATAGGAACAGAATATTTGAGGTTTTATTTCATAAGGCTATTTTCTTTTGCTGATTTGAATTCAAAACTTTCAATTATAATAAAATAGGAGTAGCAGGAAATTGATATCCTTTCTTATTAGAATAATAGTGTTAGTTTCTTTAGTTCTAGGAAATGGATAATGACACCAATTATTGATCTTGTGGCAGGTTAAGAAAATTATTATCTCAATACATACTAGTCAGCTTGACCTTTTATTGACTTGACCTTCAGCTTCTCTGAGGAACAAAATTAGGACACCTAGGTAACTTTGTGCTGTGATTTTGAAATTCTGACATGGTTTGGACTATAATTTTGAAATTGGTAAAATCTATCAAATCATTAATCTGTACCAGTAACACAGGCAGATGGAGTTGAGACAGGCTTTGGTCAATAGCCAGTGATGATAGCTGTTGGGAATTTGGGACTGTATTTTTTTTGGTGATTTTGTAATACTTTTGTTAAGATTCTTTTTTTTTTTCTTTTTTTGGAGAAGGTCCTTTAGTAAAGAGGACCTGAACACAGGGATAAGCAACCCTTCCAGCCCAACAGTGTGGGTCGGTTAATATGGCCTGAATTTCAATCTCCACTTTCACTATGCCCCAAAATACTTTTTCTTGCTTTCTTGTGGAAAAGACTATTGTAGTTTGGGTTTTGCTGAAGAAAATCTATAGTGAAGAAAAAGTCAGTTTAATAAAAATAAGGTCTACGTGATGAAGATGAGAGTCTGCAAACAGTGGAGTGTAAACCTGTACAATCTAAAATATTTTGTCGTAGAAAAGGTACCTTGGTCCCTGTAGGTCCTGTGGTAGAACCAAGGTCGTCTATCTGTCTATCTTCATTCTTCTGCTGTCAGAGAAGGTGATAGACATGCAGGGGAGGCATGGTGGAGCAAGTAACACATCTAGTTATGTGGGAAAACAGAGGATTATGAAGACGAGTGCATGTGCCCTTTTGGAAAGGGCCATGTCTCCTTGAGAGCACCTGAAGGTGTCTTGAAGCAAGAGAATGCCTACAAAAATGAGGTATGAAATTGCTCCAAAATGAACCTTGCAAAGTTTTGGGGAAAAACATATTGATCAAGACTGTTTTTCATGAAATATGTAGGCTTTCCTCTGCAATATTCATGACATTCAAAAAAATAGTGCTAATCTTGTTGACCTCTAAGCCTGATCTGTGTTAACAATGAAAGGTTATTCCTGCTATCAGTCTTTCATCTGAAACAGCAGAGGTTCCTGTGACTGATACAAAGGTTACAACCCTACTGACGAACAGTCTGATACCTTGGGATAAATTCTCTTTCATAGTTCACCCTCTTAAAAACCATGGCAACCTCACACATGCACAACTCCAAGCAAATAAACAAAAATATCCATGTGAAAAGACAGTGAAGTTGCAAAAAAACCTTGAGATGTGCAAAAACTAGAAAATGTCAGAATTAATCTGTTAGTACCACTGTTGTTTGTTCCAGTGTACACATGCTTAACATTGTGGCCTGTGTGTTCAAATACTACCCTTTCCTTAGGATTTCTGACTTGTGTTTAGAATAGGCCTGTATAAAAGAGAAGTGAGAAAAATATAACAAAGGACATTATTCCCCAGAAATGCTTTACTTGTTGTCTATGTTCTTTTAAGTGTGCTTAGTGGATCAGATAGGCAGTTGCAAGGAGAGAAATTATAGTTTCTTGGGTTCTATCTTTGAGTATCAGGCTGTAGAAATGCACTTTCATCCTCCTTCTGCCATGGAAAAACTGTAAGATATTAGGTGAGAGGATTTCAGGTCATTCTTGTCACCGCTAGCAAGGAATTTTCCACTATTGTTTCTTGCATGCCACTAACAGTCTAAGATGGAAGCATCTTCAGCTGAATTTCTTGGAGTTTTGCTATGAACATAAGTGGTGGTGTGCATATTAGGCACACTAGAAAAAAAGTGCTGAACTGTGGAGTTTAAAGTCAGGTAACTTTTGCTTTTATAAATTTGTGCCAATGCTGCCCATCTTCAGAATGTGGGGGATGCTTCTGCTTCCCTTGCAGGCTGTGAATGCTAACTCCTTTTCGTGGAGTGCCATAGGGCAGTGCCATAGAAAAGGCAGGGAAAAATTAATCACTCTGGTTTAGGAACAAAGAGACCGACCACATACTGTGAACACACACCAAAGTAATGAATGAATGACTGGTCAAACTGTCCCCACATTGACCAAAACATGGATCCTGCAGAAATACTAAAGCCACTGAGAAATGTAGCAAGAAAGCTAAGGAACAGGCAGCTGAATCAAGTCACATATAATCATATTTCTACCACATAACTCTATTTTGTACCATTTTCATGGTTTTCCCTGCAACCTTTTTCCTTACAATTCTTTGCTGGTGATAGGCAATGCAGCAAGAGTTCCTCTATAGTCCTGACTTCCCCAGGGCTTCTTGTAAGCTGTAACTGAGACTGGGATAACTCCGAGTTTTCAATCTCAAGACATTCAAATTGGATCCAGTGACAGAGTTAGAAAAATGAAACATTATGGATTAGCAGAGCCTAGCCCTGGGTGTTCCACAGGAATCAGAAGGAAGGCCTTCTTTGTTATTTCAGCTAAAGCTAGAAAATCTTTTCTGGAGGAAGTTCATTTTGATACTGAGATGCCTTTTCAGGCTCATTGCAAACAGTGGAAGGAAAGTTAAGACTATTTTTTCACTTTTTTTCTCTCACATGCATAACCAAAATCCACCACTAAAATGATGTGACTAGAAGAACTTTTGGAGCTGTATGTGTAGCAGGGTTAAAGACCTCATACAACCTACTCACACAAGTACTTCCCTGAATGATTTTTAATGCATCTGGGCATCCTACAATTTTCTTGGGGAAAAAAAATATGATATACCACAGCCAGGAACAGGACTTGATTACTTCTATTTCATGGTGAGAAATTTCAGAGAGGCAAATTTCAGTCGGAAAAAATTGCAATCCATTTCCTATGTAATGCAGCTGCTTCCATACCTGTTCAGTGTTTTCTGGGATCTTCCAGCTGTGACAGTGTATCAGCAGGAATACCCACCCACCCACCAACCCAGGCTACTGACACACTGTATGGATTATTTCAGCTATGCTTAGCCTGTTGTGTCCTTATTCTTACAGGGCAACATTTTACTCTTTACTCTAGCCAGTGGTGCTATGGAGTTTTGTCAGCAGTATTCCTTTGGGACAACAGTCTGTTCACCTGTTTTCCCCATTATTTATCCCCCATGTTTTTTTAAACTTGGGCATCATTTAACCAAAACCAACACAACAAAAAAAGGGTAACACAGTGTCTCTGCCGTACGTTGTGCTTTTTAACAGTTCTGAGTTTGGCAATGGTGTTTTATTCATGGTATATTACCACAAGAGGGGAGAAAGTTCCAAAGATATAACAGAAAATAATGCAGTAGTATATTTTTATATAGCTTTGTATTCAATGGAGATTTCAGTTTTGGAAAGGTGAGCTTTTGGAAGTTTTGCAATTAAACAACACTAATCTTTTAATCTTTTGGGTGATTTAAATTTCTATTAATTAATTGGAAGAAGAATAGTGTTGACAAGTCAGTGTTTACTCTCATGAAATAGACGACCTGCCTGTAACAAGAGCTCTGATTCTATTGGTAACAACAGAACAGGCAGGAGCAGGAGTAAGATCATTTTTGGTATCCTGGTGGAGATACTGCTGTATCTAGAGTTATGGCAAAGAATCTTCCTAAGGTATTCTTGATGTTTGGTGTCAGAAGTAAAACAATCTAAAAGGATGGCTGTCAAGTAGTATCAAATAAGATTCCTGTGGAAACATACACAAAATCTTTCATGTGAGGAATAAGCAGTTCATATGTGCATAGTGTGAATGGTGGAGGGTGGTTCTAATGGTTAGATTTTTGATAAGGCAGCTTGCTTTTAACAGAGTTTGTATCTTTGTTAGCACTGATCTGCAGACTGTCATAATCTTGGCCTTGGCTCTTCAGTGGGAAGATAAGAATGTTGGAAGTGCCAAGTGACAAATGCAGAAACAATCTCAGCATTTAGGAATATCCCACTGTTATGGTCCTTTTGTGTGGAAATTAGGTACAAAAAGTAAAGCTTTGATACTTACTCTGTCACTTACTGGCTTATCTTCCTAAGTAATGAAATCCCCAGCTAAGCCTTTTAAGCACCCTTGTCCCATGATGCATGTTCAGTGTTGCTGCTTTGATCCCTGCCATTTTGGGTTTTGGTATCTTCTCCTTGCTGCCTCTTTCTCTCTGCCCATCATCAGTAAAAAGCTGCTTTGCAAAACTTAGAAACACATTGAACTTTTGAACTGATATCAATGGTTGGTTACCCAAATTTCTAGGAGAGCAATTGCTATTTAAAATACTCTTTTTGTTCCTTTTAGAGTCTTTGCCCAGATAAAGTAATCATTAGTAGTGGTGTGTATCTCTTTGGTACTTTCCTGTGAATGTCATGGGAAATACATATTAAATACATTACATCCACATGTGTAATATGAATTTAATCTCCAAGTCACTAACTCCCAGGTCAACCTCCTGCTTCCCTTGGGGTGGGAAGCCTTCTAAGCTAATTAGTGATAGCACATAAGCTTCAGCCCTGAAGAATATTGTTCATTTTATCACTTGTGCTGTGTTAAAAAAATTGAGGATAAGACTGGACGGTAAAATGCATGGAAGCAGAAGAAACACTTGGGAATGGAAGAAAGCTTCAGTAATGCTCAGACATCCTACTGCAAGGCCATCCTGCAATCCCACATTATATGTGTCTTGTCAACCCACAGCTGAATGGATTTCAGAAGCAATCACAAGACAAATTTATATATATATCTATATAAATATATAGATATAAAGATATATATATTATATATATATATAGATAGATAGATATAGATAGATATAGATATAGATAGATATAGATATATATATATGTATGTAGAAAGAGATGTGTAAGAGCTCTAACTGCCTTCATGGGGCTCCTTGGAGGGTTCTCAAGGGACTGTGCTATGGCTTCCCTCTGGCCCTGAGCCATTACATTGAAAAATTATATCTGCCTGGTCTCAGTAATCTAGGTAATAAAATGTTGATTTTACCTTTTCCTGTAGATGCACTCCTGAAGATGTTTGGTCTAGTTACAAAGAGATTCATGGTTTGTATTCCTTTCTCCAAAGGTTGGGGGTTGCCCTCTTACATACTTTAGCATTCTGTTGAGGCTTTAGAATTGTTGGAAGCTGGCTGCTGAAAGATATTCCTTAGGATAGAATGGACTAACACAAAATCTTTTGTGAATGGGGGAGGGGAAAGTGGGATCCACAGCAGAGAGAGATGCTCTAAATTGCAGAAATTAGAAATAAATAATTCAAATGCAGTAGTATTTTTATGGCACTGTAAGCTCATCTCCTGCTGGGGCTTCTTGGAAAAGCCTAGAAGTAACAAAAAGTGGGATGCAAAATGACAAAGGTCAGACAAAATGTTGACTACTGAGATGAGAAGCTAGGCTTGGAGATTAACTTGCTCTTTGAAACCCCTTTCTTCTGGCAGAACAAACAGTAGCACAGGCTCTGTGGCCCTTACCCTTACAGCAACTGAGTGAGTTAGAGCACATCAGGGACCCTCAGTAACTTTGCAAGCACACCTGTGTCAGTACAGATTAGCCACTAATTACTCCAAAACACTGGCTTTCTATATCAAAAGTTAGTGGGAGTTCAGTTAACTTCATGCCCCTTGTGATTGTAGTAATGAAGCCTCAATTACATGTGCATGTGTGTCTGAGAGATGCATGAACACCCATTACTGTGCCTAAGCACTTTTCTGGTGTTTATATACAAACAGCATACATTTTTTCCTGCACTTGTCAGTGGTTCATTTGTTAGCTGGTCATTATACCTTCTCCTGTGTCAGTATTCAACTGATATTCCAGCAGGGGCTTGCTCAGTTACAAATGGGATGACAAGAGCTTGGATATGTGAAATGCACTTTTGATATGATACATTATTTGCAGTAGAAAGTCTCCAACTTCGGGTGGTGTGGGCAGCTCCAAGTGAAATAATTTCACTCTCTCTTGGGACAGGATTTTTTGGGTTGCCCTTGAACAAGCCAGTACAGATAGTAACAGAAGCTCATCCCATCCCTCCAGTGTAACAGATTGTAAGTAGAAAGGTGGACAAAAAGAAGTGGATATGGGGGTGCTTGGTTGTCTTTCCCAGACTTCTAACCTTGATCATTGCATAAACCTATGATCAAGCACAGCCACGTTGGTCTAGCTCCCAATCCCTTGGAGCTGATCTATGTGTAATAGGATCTGGAGTGTTTTCCCATACTCTGTGTTGTGCTATGTTGCTGTGTGGAATTGAACATCCTCGTGTCTAAAGAATCCAGAGAAAAAGCTTTTTAAACAGGGTTTCTTAATACAAAGTTATATCAAAGGCCAAGCAGCCCAACCAGAGATGGTGAGACCCTGCAGATGTTGGGTGTGACTCAATGTGTTGTCCTGGGACAATCTCAGTACTAGAGCACATTATTGCATTCCTCTTTGAGAACAGAACTAAAGGCATATTTTGGCTTTCTTCTTGCATACTGGAAGAGAAAAAGCTGGTATTGTTGTTGTGAAGTGTATTACTAATCCTGTTCTGCAATAGAAGCAATAGTTTGTAAGATAAGCTTGATGTCTTTTCTTGAGTAACATAAAGCTCTGCTAAAATTACTGGACTTCTGTGGTTTTAAAATCTGCTTGAGTTTGGTTGCAAAATATGTAAAAGCTAGATTGCTGAACAGGAACAAATTTTGAAATTTTAAAAAAATTAAATGGAAAATAGTAGACATGTATACAGACATTTTCATTTTCCATAACTGCCATAAGGCTAAGAAACTCAGTCCTTTTTTTGTAGTGCACGTGGTAGCAAAATAATTCTATATACAAAATACCAGCTGTAATGCATTTCTTGAGTACAGAGAAATTAGGGAGTTTTACATCATTATGAATTGTTTGAATTTAGTAATAAAATTCAACTTGAGCTAAGGCCCTAGCAGGTGGATTGAAATGTGTCCTTCCCCAATCATATTCCTAGCAAATTGTTCTTTTCTACATTATCCTTTATGACATAGAGTCTCTAGAATGTGGTTTCAGGTGGTGCCTCTAATTGCTTTGCTGATGCTTTCCTTAAAATGTGGAAATTAAAAATAAAATTCATCTCTATATGCAGGTATCTTAACATTTTTTTAATATATTTTAATTAAAAGTCCATTCCCAATGTTAATTTTAGATGAATGATTGTAGAGTGACAGACAGCTGAGGGGTCCTGCACTTGGCTGTATTCCATTAAGATTGTATGACTTGTAATTAGAAATGAGCTAATGCCAAAGTTGATCTTTTCTGAAGTCTGAGTGTGTTCAGAGAGGAAGACTGTGTTTTAATTAAGAACAGAGTGGCCAGTAGCAAAGTTCAGGTCCTCAATGTAGTGAAGCAGCATAACACTCAGCAAAACCATAAAATAGAATTAAGTTTTGCCATCCTGACCACAGCAATTTATGTGATCTTAAGCAGATTTTTAATTTAGTGGGCTCTAAAATATACTTAGAGTTTAGAAATAAAAATATTTTCGCTGACTTTGGATATTAGATTTTACAACTTTGGTTGTACTCTTTATTAAGCGTAATTTTAAATACGGTGATATTGAAACTTTTTTTTTTAGGATTAAATAACGCACAACATTTTCATTAGATTTTAGCAAAGTCTTTAGAATCCTCATCCTCCTTTTTAGAATCTGTATCACCTGATACTTTTCCAGCAATGAATTTCATGGACTCTGAGAATTAAATAGGGCATGAATTGTCTATTGTGAGACTGTGAATTAGAACTCTTGTGATTTTGAGTGCCTACGGATAGTGGAAGTGGAGGATGCCCAAATCATTCTTATATCAAGGATTACAATGAGAGTTGAAGCTGGTAATGCTGATAAACTCCTTATGGTCTTCTGAATACATACTTATTCTTTTTTCTCTGCAGATGAATGCCATTATAATAAACCCTTTTGTTTACAACCTCTCTTCTAATCCAGAAAGCTTGTGAATGCATTCAGCATACTGTAGAGAGGGACATATTCATCTATTGTCTGTCACTGAAGTGCAATCACCTGTGAGGTGAAACATGGCACTAGTTCTTACATTAAAGTACTGCTTATAGTCTGATCACTTCTTTTTTTTTTGTTTGTTTGGTTTTTTTTTTTGTTTTTTTTTTTTTTTTATCTCTCAAGATTAAGCCTCACCATAAATCAATAAGTATTTTTTTTCTCTTTCTTCCTGTGATTTCTTATACTGGAGCCAATGTAGTCTTCTGTCCTTTGTCAGTGTTTATTTTTGAAAAGAGACTTTGAGTTAATAGTGAACATGTCATTTTGAACTTCAGCAAAGGATCTCAGTTTGCCATTAAATTTGCTGCCCCACTGTCACAAAGGGGCAGCAAAAATGCCAGGCAGTCCAGACCTTAATATGTTTTTCATGGCTGGAGGTGGCGTGATGTGACAGTTCTCTAGTCATTTGACCACGAGTTTAAAAATATTTGCCTGGAGCCAAAAGCCATCACCATATAGATTTCTCACTGTGCTGCACGATTTAGGCCACCAAGGCTATTATTTTATTAGGGTGTCTTGGAGAGATCCATTCCTTTGTAAACAGCCCTTGTCTTTTGAAAAGACCTTTCTCAACTTCTATATTTTTCTGTGCATTGATGACAGAGCAGCCATTAAATCTGGGCAGAGATAATGCCAGGTGATAAATTCTTTTTCTCCTGACCTCGTAAATCAATTGGCAGAACTATACACTGCTTGGTGTAACAGTGTGCCATTTTTAATTTGCCACTACTGCAGCACAAACTAATTTTAGCACTTTAATGCTTGCTCTCTGATCCAGTTTGCAAAACAGATCCTGGTTAAAAGGAATGCAATAAGTGGTTATATTTATTGGCCTTATACCAACAACTGACAACAAGAAAATCACAACTGATGCCAGTATTAGTGTTATTGCATCTAGGTACTAGTGAAAAAGGTAGTTGTGCCTATAGTAAGATTTGTATCAATTCTCACCATACAATTAATATTTAGTTTGACTGTCAAAAGTCCTCTGCTGATACTTAGGGAAGAGAGGCAGAGATATCTCAAGGTTTGGTAGTCCCAGTTTGCCCAAGGCCAAGAAATCTGGTTTTCAACTGGCATAACTGTAGGTCAGGTTTCCAGAGGTCTACATGATCTCATTCGCTTGAGGAGTTTGCAGAAGAAGTCTTCGGTCATCTATTTGCAGAGTTCTTCCCTCATTTTTCCATTTGCATTTGGAAAGGGCCAATGAAAGGTTCCAAGAGGGAGAATATTTGGTTTTCTGTATATAAGGAGTTCAAAGGGTGTCATTTTTCTGAGTTTGCTACCTTACTTCTGCCTTCTGGGAACAACTTATTATGTCACTGTGTTTTCATGGTAGCTCCATCCACTCAGCTCCTTGACCTGTTTTCATGGTGGTTTCAGGGTCAGTAGGATTAGGTGTAAGAATGAATCATGGACATATTTTGAAGTCTAGTGTGGAGGGATGGCCAAAGCAGTCTTAACAGAACAACCAGACTTCCACTGCAAGAGGATGAGGCTTTAAACCAGATGAGAAACCAAAAGCAAAGAAAATTAAAAAGAGGAGTCATTAATATTTCATCCCTGTTATATTTATTCCTTCAATTTTTTTAAGAAAAAGTCTGCTGCAATTTTTGTCTTTCAAATGAGCTGCTTGTAAAAACACCATGGGAAATTTCAGCTTAATGCAAGAAAATCAGAGCAAGTGGGAGAAATGAAGGAGTCTGGGCAACACAGGGATGACAAGCTTTGGGATGCAGTGGAGAGTCAGCAGTCTGAAACTACAAAGGAGAGCAGTGGAGCAGTGTGCAGGTCCTAAGAAAGGGTTGTATTCATGCAGAAGCAGGCAAGATTATATAACTAAATAGATAAGTAATTCCATCACATGAGGAGTGAAGGCACAGGGAGTGATAGCCTTGAACTGAGCTAAAGAGAATCAGCTTTGAGGACGTCAGTTTGAGGCAAATCCCCAAAGGAACCATCACTGTAAGAAAAAAACCTTAAACTCTTAGTGTCAAAACCAAAAAGTTACTGCATCTACAAACTTGTGTAAGCGGTTACATTTTGTCAACTTTGAAACTGATACTATCTCTCACAAATATTTACAAGTTGTATTTTCCTATGGATGAACATAAAATTTAATTAACCGTGAAGCACAACCTGTTATGTTAACAAAACACTGGAGTGATGTCCCACTTGTGGCTTTAGGTATACCTTGGAACTTAGAGAAATGTGAGGGTTATGATATCACCTGTGTGTGCACAGTTTATAGTATTTTAGTTGTATGAGAGAAAGAAAACCCTTCACTATGGCTGAGTGTTTTGCATTTCTCAGTGCCATATGATAAATTCTACATGTAGAATTATTTGGTTAAACAAAGCCTTTGACTCATTACTAGAGCTGAGAGTGCATTTTGGGGGTTTTAACAGAAAGACCAGAGTCTTCCTTCAGTGTCTACAGGGTGAGTCCATGAAGCCCTTTGGGATTCTTTAGTTCTCCTGTTTCCTGTGCTTTAATTTATATTTCTCTTTGTGATATCTCTCTCTATGTTCACACATAATTTTATTCTTATTATATATGTCTATATTGTCTATAGGTATAT
This sequence comes from Oenanthe melanoleuca, assembly GCF_029582105.1. Classification (NCBI taxonomy): domain Eukaryota; kingdom Metazoa; phylum Chordata; class Aves; order Passeriformes; family Muscicapidae; genus Oenanthe; species Oenanthe melanoleuca. Next base: position 72,160,958 of record NC_079336.1, read on the forward strand.
AATGTATAGTCAGCATTTATCTGTGTAAAATCTCTATGTAGATTATCTCAATATATGGATTGCACATAAATTACCCATGATTTTCTATACATCATATCGTATATATAGTGTATTTATAGATACATGCATATATAGTATCTGAATTTAATCCTGGGCAAGACCTGGCTTTAGAAAACCCTTCCTGAGCAGGGAAATTGGACCAGATGACCCAGATAAAATTAATCTTTTCTGCCTTGACCCATCATTCTGTGGCTAAAGGAACCTTTGTTTTTCAATTAGTAGTGGTCTAATGTCCTAAAGGAAGGAGCTGAATGTCAAGTAAAATTAAAACATCATACTATTTTTGAAGATGTTTTTAAGAAATAAGTAGTTACCTTATTATTTTGGCCCAACTCATTATCCATTTTTACAGTTTTGGATTCCTATTTCCTTTTTCTATCAGCATATCTTTTTCTATCAGCAATCCTTTTCTGTTCTAACTTCCTAGAGATGAGTAGAAGAAGAGAAGCAGAAAACAGAACACTTTGCTGTAACATCAAGGTTAGTGAATCCCTTTTCACTCCACAGACATTTCTGTAGGCCTCACAAGAAATGTTTTGCTGTGCAAACACTTAGGAGAACAGACAAACTGCAGCTAAAGCATTATTTAGCAGGAAATTGGGGAAAGAACTGAGACAAGATCATTTCCATGCCAGTGACATAATTGCTCCATCATCTTCTTTCCTTCTCTATCCATGTAGTTCATTCTACAGTGAAGAATGAACATTGAACAGCTTATATATTCTTCTACTGATTCACCAAAAACTGTTCCTCTTTACTCACACTGATTTTAATATGAAAGGAAATACCTGTCTTTTGCTACATTTCATTTCTTCTTGAGTAAGTTTTTATTGTTGACTTAAATACAAAGGGTGTCTGGCTTTTAGACAGATGTTTGAATTTCAAAAGTCACAGTCTGGTCTGGATCCACGAGGTGAGCTCACAACACTCTGGTTACAGAAATGTCCCTCTAAGAAAGAAAATACAAACGAATGGAGATAGAGGGTAGCAGTACTGGTGTTAGGTTAAGTATGCGTTTTGGTTTTTAAAGTGTTCCATAGAGGAAAGATCTGGATGGTAAAAAAGTAACTAGTGGGAACTAGTGGGAGGATAGGTGTCCATGAAGCCATTACAAACTCCAAAACTGTACTAGTAAGGTTTAGGTACAGGTGAAGTTAAAGATAAACTTGTCGTTATGGTTAAGCCTAGAGGTGGGTCTCACAAACCTCCTTGTCCTTTATCCTGCTGTATTGGATAGAGAAATGATTTGTCTTTAGCATCTCTGGCAAGAGAGACAAAGAGAGACAGGAACTCCATGTATTTAAGTGCTAATATTTAATTCCAATATGAACTGGTTTTCACAAGAAATATATAGGATTTGCTGGGATGTTTGAGAGTATCAGTATGTGTTCTGTTTTGTCAATTTAATTGTGTATTCTCTGTTATTTTTGTCTTCAACTTGAACTGTAATTCCAAAAGGTGTTGATGCAAGGGAGCAAAGAGGGATGAGCAATTAAGGGTCATTAACACAGAGTGACTTTGCCATTGTGAAACCAGTTGTAGCTTTAGTTATTGCTAAAGTTCAGGGAATACTTGCTTTCCATCCTGGTTTTCAGGCAGGTGGCAGATTGAATGGTTTCCTTGGGAATTTAACTCAGAATGGCTCAGGACAGGGCAGAGGAAATTCAGGAATGACAAGGTCTGCTTCAGGTTACTTTGCAGCTGTAACAAATAAGAAGGACTGAGGAAACAATGAACATGCTGAAAGAAATCATGGGCAAATGAGACCCCTGAAAGCACCAACATGCCCAGTGCAGAAGGGAGAAAACTGTTCATTCACTGTATTTTGTGCATTGCCTTTCAAGTGCAGTAGCTCTGGAACAAATTTAGGGGATGCTTCCTAAAAATACTATCAAGAGTAATGCTTATGTCCTGAGGGTGTAGATAGAATGTATTCTACACAAAAGAGTCTAAAAGCATATGGATCTGTTGTATTAGTCCCCAAACAGTTGTCTGTAGAGTTTCCAAATGAAAGATCACAGCCTACACCAGGACTAAATCACAGGCTGGTTTTTTTATAGAAATCTGTTAAATAGCAGCAATTTACTGTCAATGGCAAGTAGGAGCAAATTTGAAGATAATCTCCTGAAATAGGCTCTTACAGATGACACAGTTTCATATACAAGAGCCATTGCAATTTGTAAGAACGTCCTTAAAATGTTCTGTAAAGTATCTTAAAATATCAGCATACAATGTAAGGTCTACTGCACGCTTCCACAATGCTCTTGTAAAATCATTTATCTACTCTAATCTTCTTAGTCCTTCACACAAATGATTCTTACTGTCAGAAGATGAGTACCTGGGGCTTTATCTCATTATCTTTTATGGCTGGGTTAAAAAAACCTAAACAACAACAAGACCATCCTTTTTTTTTTTTTTTTTTTTTTTTTTTTTTTTTTTTTTTTTTTTTTGAGTGGCCATATCCATGTTCCTCATCCTTGTGTTACATCAACATTCTTATTTATCAGCCTGTGCTTTCTGAAGATAAGTCCAGAAAGTGGTTAGTGTGAACTGATTCTGCTGCTCATTACAATTCTTTTATCCCATTTTGCTTTACTGGGACATTCTTCAGCACTGAAGTAGCTGTATATGATTTAAAGTAAACTTGCAATTTAGGGCCTGAGAATCTTTCTAAGTCACATCATGGTTTGTAATTTCACTGTTTTCAAGGGGAATGTAGTTTGGACTCTTGTGTTCTTTCAGGTTCTGAGTCTCTAAAGTTCAGCTAACGCACACCCTCACAATGTGCTTCTTGGCTAAGGATGTAGAGGATGTTTGGATGTACAGTGATTGAGGGAATAACACATACCTGCATCAATTAAGAGTGAAGTTCTATGAAAACACCTTGTTCAGAAGAACCAGGGAACTGAAAGTTGCTGTAGATACAGTAAAAGAGAGTTAGCAAATGTAGTGTAAGAGAGACAAATAATATATTTGGTCTTAATTTTCATCTGGGGTAACACTAGAAAAAATATGCCTGGTCAATGCAAGATTGAAATCCAAGGGCACTGAATAAATAAGCACTGATTGGACTGACAGTGAATTCATTGTAAAATAGGAAGGGGAAATTTAAAATTAGAAGAGAGCTGAAAATAGTAAGTCACAAAAAATGAATCATTTGAGGGCCTAGATCCTTCAAATTATTAAAAAAAAATGTACCAGGAAGGATGTTTAGAACATGTTCCTTTAAAGCAAGAGTAGAAAAGTTTACTAATGGCAGAAATAGAAGCTGCAGCTGTGAACATATTCTAAAGAGTGTTAGATAAGCACTTGAGGGGAAAAGCACTACAGGTTACAAATGCTAGACTTAATTGGCTATATGCCTTCTTCCATCCTGAAATGTCACTATGCAACCAATGTCAGCTTCTCCACTCATCTTCTCTCCAGGGGATAATAAACATAGCCTTTGTACATGTCAAAATTGTGCTCCTCACATTGCTGTTCAGAATAAATCTGCACATTCAGTTCCATTTTTCTTTCCCATTTGCTTTTGTTAAACCCCCATGTAACCCTTCTGGTCCAGGAATATCAAATGCCTGGTGGTTTTTTTTAAACAGATCTTACATGTAAAATAAGGGCATGTTTTCAAGTGGCATGAATATGCCTCTTGAAGTCTGTCACCTATCTCTTCCTTCTCAAAAGCACAAGGTCAAGGGCATGTGGTTACCTCAGATCCAGAGCATACCCTTCATTCGTGGTATAGCACTACTGTAATTACAATCCTTGAAGTATCACAAGAGAATCAAACTAAAAAAGGGTGTAGCTTCACTCCTCAGCTCTGTGAGATGAAGCCATCAACCTACATGTAAGCAGTATTTTTATGTTAAAAACACTATTAGTGGCATTAGGGATAATAATGTTGAAATTAATCCTTTCTTAATGTGATTTTTTTAGACACTGTAAGTGGGATCTATGTGCATTTTTTCATGAATGATGCTAATTTAGAGCATCAGTACACAAAAGAACACAAACTCATCCATATAATGACAAGTTTCCAAGGGGAATCCACTTAGAATCCTTGAAGAGAAAGTTTATTACTCAGGGAGAGTATGACCAAATAGCCAAGAAATTTGGATTTTTTTCCCACTGACTGACCCTTCTTTTGTCAGCAAGGAATAACTTTCTCAGGGTCACTGTATGTGTCCAATTGTTTAGAGGAGCAGCCACACCCCTGGTGTCTGTGAAATTATGCTTCACATGGGCAGGGTTCACTGTCAGACAATAATTCTTTTCAGTACTACTGCTTCCTTCTTTCTCTTGTGGTCTGGTCGGCACTTTGACTTTCCTACTGCTAAATACTTAAAATATTTGTGCTGCTAGTTTATGAAGCATCAAACTCTCATTACCATATAAAGGTTGGCAGCAACACTGCTTAAGTATTTTAGCAGTTGGTTTTCAGACCTCATCTTTAATCCATAATTGCTGTGGTGACAGCTCTAGACAGACTCCTTTTTTTCTCCTTGCACAAAGCCCAGAGTATTTGTGCAGGATCTTCTGCACCTGGGTTTTGTCAGAGCTCTCAGAGAGGATGAGGTGGGTTAAGTTACAATAGGGACAACACCACCTTTACAAAAACACTTTTGCCTAATGTACCAAAATACTAATAATGTATGTTTGAAAAGTGCATCAGGCACCATTTATTATTATGAAGTCTACATAAATTTCATTGTAATGATCAGAGGCTGCCTGTCATCTTTAAAGAGCTGGATAAATACTGAGGTTTGCAATCAAACTCTTGGAGCACTTTGGAAGTGCCTCTTCTGAGCCCCTCAGTTCTGCCTCTCCCCAGACTTTCTGAAACTTGTGATAAACCTGGCTGTGGGAGTGGAGAGGGTACCAGAAGGGGTTTAGGAGGGAGGTTTGTGACATACAGCTCTTCACTGTCCCTCCATCATTCTTATACTTGTGACTTGACATGAACATTTGTAGGCAATGGAAAACCAATGCTCTTTCCTAATCTAAGGGTGGCTGCTGCCCTTTTTCTTCTGGAATAAAGGTTCTCTTTAAGAGCTGAGAAATTCTGGCAATTTGAGCCAAACTGAGTCTTGCTATACCATGAAAGCACAGAGCCAGGCTGAGCCTGTATGGCTGTGGTCCTCATAGCAGTAAAACTGCAGTGACTGCTGTGGCATTGGCAAAATGAAAATCTGGATTCAAGGTTGTGTTTTTAATCCTCGTGGACCCTTGCCTACCCAGCAGTTATTTAAACATAATTCTCATTACTTATTTGTGTCCTTAATATATTATTACATTAATTATACAACTTTTATGGTTTATTAAAAAAATGTCCTCAGTTAGGATATCTTAGTACATGCTATTTCATTTACATGCATATTTCTGTATTCAAAGCCTTCTGTGATTCTAACTGATCAAAAACAATAAAAAATTTATAAAGTAAAAATACTCACTTGGCCTTAACTTACACTACTTTTAATTCAATTTTAATTATTAATATTATAGTTGCTCTTTTCATTTTTTGCATTTTAGACTTTGTGGAAGCTAGACTTGGCCTTGATTTTCTGTCCTGAATTGAAAAGTTTAGCACTTTCAGCCATTCCTTTACCCTTATTTCAGCACTTTCCCTTGTGCTGGATTACAAAGCATAACTTGAGGCAGACAAAATAACAGTGCCTGAGGGGAAGGTATTTCCTGTTATGGATTATCAAGGTACTATCCTTATTTTTGAGTTGTGATTTTGTGCAGGGTACAGGACAGAAATAAACCACTGTTGTGGATTACTATTTTTTTTTTAATCTGTCATCTCTTTTTCTTTCTCTGGTTGGAGGAGAGATGTAAGTACACACACATATGTACACAGTGTGCATTTGCAGAGTTTCTGGTCATTCCTTTTGTCTAATTATGAATAGATGCAGCAAGTTGTCTGAGGGATAGGAACAGAAAAATAAGGAGGGAGTTTATAAGTGTAATATAAAAAGTAATATAAATAGTTTATTCTATATTGAGACTCAGAGCTGTCACTAGATCACCTAGTTTAGGCTTTGAAGGGCTGGCCAAATACTTGTGTTCAGTTTGTTTTTTCTTGGGGCCAAATGCTTGAGTGAGGTGGGTCTGGACCAGACAGACTGGTGTTCACATGACTTACAGATTTTTCTGGGGAAACTAGCATGACTGTAGCTCCTTAAGATCTTTCACAGAGTACTAAGTGCTCTTCAGAGATCTTGGATCTACTTGAAGTGGCTCCTGTAAAGTCTTTGGACTCTTCTGCTTTTCTGCCTTTCTTGTTAGATTTTTAATTTTTCCCTGTGTGGAAAGTTTATTACTTCTTTGATTAGAAGCTGTTTATTAAAAAAATAAAACCAACAAAAAAAAAAAAAGATATTTTACTAAAAGCACGGTGGGGAAAATATCAGTCTGACTATAGTCAGTGTTTGTAGTGGTACTTTTCATGAAAAGTAGTATTGTGCAGCAAATATTCTGACTTTTACTGTGCCACTTTGGCAAGGCAAGGGAATTATATCTTTATGTCTCATTCATAGTATGAAATAATATCCTACATATATATATACACAGAGAAGAAAAAATGCTGTAAAAATTATTAATGTACCACAAAGGAAGAAAAATATTTAGTAATAGGCAATCTGTGTGTGTTTTCTGCAGAATATTTTTGCTGAAATTTCTGACATTAAGGGTTTTCCTTGGAGCTCAATACCCTGGGAAATATCTAGCCTCAAATTCTTCACTGCCTATGTATTATAAACCATATATAATAATATATGGGTAGAGAATAGTGCAGTAAAACTCCTGGTATAGATAATTTTAAATTATATCCTGTGTTACTTTAAAGAATTGTAAGTAAACAGCAATAAGAAATGGACAATAAAAATAAATAATGATAGACTTTGGTCATCTAATTTCTCCTTGTTTACTTATGGGCACCATAGTGAGTCCAAAAAAGAATTAAATATAAAATATGCAGATATTATGGTTTCTTTTTTGTACTGTATTCTAGTAATATCAATAGTCTGTTCCTATTGGGTTACTATTTAAATAGGGAATGCAAAGGAAACAGAAAAATCACCCCCTATCTACTTACTATATGTGAAATTTCTGTGTTGCAATGACCTAGAGAAAACTGAAATGCCGCTAGCACTCTGGAAAATTCACTTTCTTTTTGCCATTAGTAACCATGATCATATATATATGCTGTAATGAAGGTGCATTTTACAATTTTGCTGCTTTCTTCTCTGTGTCATTTCTACACTGACCTCTGTATGCTCCCTATGTATCAAAAAAACACAAAACCAAAATCTGATGACTGCTTATCACCTTCTGCTTAGAAACATTAAGATACACAGCTGAGTCCTCCTAGAATTTTGTAGTCCTCTGAGGAAACTGGGTATATGGAACAGCATTTTTTCTAGAAGGAAAATTATAGAAAAATAACCAATTTTTTTTTCTGCCTACTTTTGAGAAATGAACTAATGAAAGCAAATAGAACCTCTCCTTTATTATGCCACTTACTATTTTCTCTCTGGTGTGGAAGGGAGCCTTTCTGTTTATTTCAGGTGTGTGCTGATGGCTACAAGCCCCCAAGCCTTCACTTATCGTCTCTGACACCAGCACTACTGATTACAACATGTCATGAATGTCCTTATTAGCGCTTAAATTTTCAGCTCTTTAACCGTGTGACAATAGTTGATTGTGTGGTAAAGGGTTCAATATGCAATTACTAGGTCAACAAACTGGTTGTTATGAAGTTCTTAATTTTTGAAAGCTTAAGATTGAGACATAGATGCACTTAAGAAAAAAATAAAAGAGGGATAGAAAGAAATAAAAGCTTTCTGCAATGTCAACTGCCACTAGAAGAATTTTATATATCACAGGCATCTTGCCCGAGGCACCACAGGAGGCATTGACCCATTACCAATGAGATCATGTGTACAGCATTCAAGAATTCATGATGGAAAATGTCTTTTCTTCCCTCATGCCACTTTGTTTCCTAGTTTCTCCTTAAAAATAACAGGAAAAAAAAAAAAAACAAAAAGGAAAAAACAACCTCCTGATTTTTATTTTTGCTTTTCATTTTTATTTGTGTCTCAGTCCTCTGTGGGGGATAGCTAATGTTATTTATTTTATTACCAGACCTCTACGGTAATCCAGGGCTCAGCAGTGCAAATATCCCAAAGGGTGAGCAAGTTGGAGCTGCTCTTCTGAGGACAGATCAGGAGAGGTTTCTTGCAGAAGGCAGAACACCACCTGGAGGTTGCAGGCATCATTTGTTTCCCTCCCACAAGGAAAACTGAGGTGCTGGTTTTGACTCAGTGAAACCCAACTCCTCCCATCCTTGCTCAGAGCAATTAGCACTTGGCTAATGAAGGCATTCTTGATTCTTCACTCTGTGACTTAATCCTGCTGCCATTAAAATGTTTTCAGAGAACAGGACTAGGTCCCTTGTTTGTTCCAATATCACTCAACACCCCTCAGAGGAGACCATCCACACCTTTGAAAGAGTTAATTAATTTTTGTTCTTACTAGTCCTCAAATCTTAAAATTATATATCTTCTGCACATTTGGGCAGATCATGAAATTAGGCAGTGGGAGTGGTACTAAACTCATATCCTTACATCATTTGAACCTCAAATCCTCTGTCCTTTCTTTCTATCAGCTCAAGGCCTTCAAAGATTGTGAACGAACATTGAGAAATTAAATTTAAAAGAAAAAAAAAAAAAAAAAGAAGAAACTTGCTTTTCTGTAATGTATTTGAAGTAATAATTCAATGTTTATCCATTTGTTGCATAAAATCCTTGAAGAAAAAGTAGCAATTAAGAATCAGTTTTCTTGTGTGCTACCAAACACTGCACTATTTAGCCTTTAGTTTAGGCTGGAGGAGTTCAAAATAACCTACATTGTTTATAGTGGTTCATTTTTTTCCTAAATTCTTCCATCCTCTTAAACTGCATGAAGTCCTGTTCTGTGAACCACAGCCCTAATTCATTTGAATATGTCAGTTCATCAAAAGAAGTGCCAGGTGCTGAGCAAAGAGGGTCAGAAGCTGGCCATGTGAGTAATGCCTTGATACCACGATCTGACACTGATTTTTTTGTTGAAGACATCTGACAGGCAAAATATTTGCTGTGAAAAAAGCATGCACATATACATACATACATATATACGTATATATATATGTGTGAACAGAATAATCATGTTATCCAACTTGTTTATCCATGTCTTGATGGTACACTGATGATCTTGATAAGTCCCTTTCAACTCAGCATATTTATGATCCATGTCCCATATCCCTTAGGATTTCATCTCTAGCCCATCCTGCAAAGAGCTGACCACTGTCACCAGTGTGGGCCATGCACTGGGACTGCCCAGGTAGACACCTGCAGAAGCAGAGCTGCTGTGTCTGTTTTAGCTGGGGGCAGATCCCCCTGAGTCAGGAAGGTTGGTGGATGTGATTTCCTGCCCTGCTCTTCTCCACAAGCCATCCCCCAGCCTGTGCTGCTCCTCTCAGCCCAGGCACAGAGGTGTCCAGCCGCTGCCACACCCCTGCAGTTCCCACCACAGGAGCACAGGCTGCCCCCACTGTGCTTTCTGTCCAAAGGGTCTGGCTCCTGCTGGGAGGTGGAGATACTTTTCCCACTACTCTGCTTCACCTTCTGCAGGGACCTCCACAGCCCTTGGTTTGAGCTTCAATTTCAGGCCCACTCAAAAAAGTAGTGTTTTTTTGAGAAAGATAAATCTGTTAATAACTTGAAAAATCCAATAAAAATCAGAAGCAGTCTGCAAAGAGATATAACAAACACCACAAATTGGCCAGCCTTTACTGCAGCTATTTTTTGTTGTTTTTACAAGAGCCTCTTGAAAATTCAGTCTCATCCATTTTGGGGGCTTTTGTATATAAAATTGTGCATCCCTTTGGAATTCTGAGGCATACATTTTTAATTTTCTAACTAATTTGGACTACTTTTTTTTTACATAAAATTCTTACCATCGTAGGGTTTTGCCATCACATTAGCAGTGCTGGCTGCATCATCTGCTGGCAGTTCTACAAAATGCTCACCCAGAATATTTTCCCATAGAAACAAGCCTGTGTGTGTTCAGGAGCACTTGTTAAAGCAGGTGGCTGTGCTGATTGATCAGTGAGGCTCTCGAGGTGTTTCTGTCAGTGCTGGCTCAGGTTCTCCTGGGCAGTGGCACATCTGCCTCCCTCTGCCCTCTGGGAGCCAGTGAGGGCTGCTCTGTGCTCCCTGCCCTCCTGAGCTGCTGTCTGGCTGCAGGCACCTGAGGACTCTGAGTCACTGTGAGAGCACAGCATGTTTCTGGTGCCTGAGACTGAGCAGTGGGATGTTTCATATGTTCCTTGGGCTGACTGGCTGTGTCTGCAGCTCTCCTCCTCCTCCTTCTACTTGCATGGGAGGGGAGATGGAGCTGCCAGGCTTTGCCTCGTGGGGCTGACTGAGCCATAAGACAGATTGTGCTGTAAGAAATAAGAAATAGGCCTAAAGAAATGAATTGAGGTTTTACCAGAGCACTTGTTAAGTGGGTCATGAATCAAACACAACAGGGTCTACTGGCCATCTTTTTTTTTTCTTGTAGTTAGAGGCTGCCATTCAGTTCTTCAGGTAAGTTACCTATCAGAGGCTGAACAGGGGGAGAGGGTGAGGAGACAGAAATGACCTTATCCAAATTCTTTATTTAACACCTGAAGCTTGAACTATCAGTTACCAGAGAGAGATGGCTGTGGTCAGAGGCTGAATCTATAGCAAACAAGTCCTGAAAGCCATGTATACTGAGAAAATCTTCATTTCAGCATGGACTGAACTGAAAATGAAGCAGTCAAGCACTGGAACTACTTGCAAGGATGAAAATGCAATGTAGTGTAGTGTAACCTCATGAGAGCAGACCTGGCATCCAGTCTGTAATCCATTTGGTTAGCACTTTCAATGTAGGTCTAACTTTCTGTCTCCATCAAACTAAACTATTTAGATACTTGAGGCCAAAATGGTCAAACTCTGTAATGAGCTTAGACAATCAGGCAAAAGTTTATAGCACTGTGGTTTGGTTTTGCTTGATTTTTGCTTTTCCCCTTGTTAAGCACTTTACCTGTTAGACTATTGCCTTCATCTGGTATCAGAGAAGACACCCATAATTTAAGGCTGAAAGATGAGGCTGAACCTTCTTTATAACTTTCTTTCTATTTTCCCAGGAAACATTCTTTTAAGTGTGAAATTTCTCAGTCTCTCTGCTTAAACCCATGGTAGTCTTTTTTGAAAAATGTATGTGCTTCACCAAAGAAAAGTGTTCAGAATTATGTATTGTTTCAAGGAGGAAGTATTAAGGGTTTAATTTTACAATCTAAAAGTGAGCTCAGCCTTTCATAAAGAAAGCTGTGTTTGAAGTAGGTGCGGATTTAAAGCAAAAGAAAAGTTCATTCTTCTGTTTTCCTCTCTCTTTTGAAGCTGAAAGGAAAAGCCACTTCTTGAAATGTGCTTGCATAATATCAACCAGCAAAAAGTATTTGCTGGATGAAACTAAATATGTAAATTAATCTTGTGTCTCAGGCTTTTCTATTCTTATCTGATACCAAAAACTTTTTCTCAGAATCAGTTTAAAAGGGGGTTCTGAATTTTATCTGACTTGTTTTCTTTCATTCTGCATAAAGAAAAGATTATTATTATTTTTTTTAATTTTGGCCAAATAGCAAAGTAATACTTCCAAGGTTCTCTTTCAAGTGTGACAAATTTAACTGCTCTGCTACAGAACACAGTGGATGCAAGACATTTCAGAAGCCAGTGCTTAATGAGGTAACAAGCAGCAAACCTTAGATAAAAGCCAGTGACACTGAACGGAGACTGCATTTCTGTGGCAAGGGGAAAAGTCTGTGGGCTGTCTTTTTAGAACTAATTCCTCATTGCTACTTGTGGATGAAGCAGATGTGGCAATGTTTCTGCCTTATTTAAAACCTAGGAGTCTGTGTTTAAACACTCTACCAGAGGTGTGGATTTGACCATTACTGGGCTGCCACATGCCATTTCTTTCTTGGTTAGGTTTGATCTTGCTGGTCTGTCTTTTCATCTCTGTAAGATGTCTTGCTTCTCAGTCCCTGCTTTCCTAAATCTTTGGTTTTCTTTTATGTTCCCATAGTTACAGATATTAAGTGGGAAATGATGAGAAGAAAACAGCTGTAGAAATGTCTGAAGTGTCTTTTTCCAATGCAGGTATTTGACATGAGTGTCCTTCCCTTTTTCCTAGCCCAGACAGTGCTGTGGTAGGACTCATTATTCATCTGTATCTGCTGTCATTGCTGTGACTTTTCTTTTGACTTCTGTTTTCATCCCAAGCAGCAAGTGGCTGTAGTTCAATGCATGCAGTTTCTGGAGTTTGGAAGGAGAGAGGTTTCCTAGAGGCGAGGTCTGCTGCTGATCTTTGCACTGATCTCTGCATTATCCTTTGTTTTTCTCTTTTGCAAGTTGTTGCTTTCATTGTGATGTGGCATTGTGTCTACCTGAATGTGTCTTTGGTTGGGAAAGAAAGTAAGATAGAAATTACTTTTCTGACTCGTCTGAGCTATTTCTGACTTATGTTTCTACAGCTTTCTGGAGCCAATTTGGGGGAGAGGGGTGGGGAGAGTGTGTGTGTTGACATTACTGCTTTGATGGGTACTGTTTAACCTTTTTGTTTGGTTCTTGAGAAACAGTGGTGTTTTTCTTGAATTTGTTTCAATTATTTGCTATGCCTCTCCCTTGTGGTCAGCTGTATATCATATCACTTAAAGAAAAGAAAAAAAATCAATGATGTTGCAAGTGTTGGAATTGTTTCTGTATAACTATAACTCTCACTGGAATGAAGGACAAGACCTAGAAGATCCTTTTCTTTCTTACTGTTGCTGAATCCATGCAGCTTTGAAGATGCTAATGGTGAAGATACTACTTTTTAGACGTGATAACTGAAGATCGCCTCTCCATTCCTTGAGGAGTAATCCAATTACAGAAAATTGGACAGTGAATAAAAGCAGTGAGAGAAGCTGTAAAACACTGAGGCAATTTGTTGAGTGATCTGTGCAGTGTTCTTTGGAGAGCATTTAACACAGAGTTTAATCCTATCCCAGGATAGTTTATGTGTATCTTTAGATAAAAAATTTGGGAAAAAATTGTTCATATATTTTACAAAAAAGGGGTATCTTTGACTGCAAAAACAAAAGTAATAATAGAATAATATGTTTGCTGGTTGTGTTGTATTATTTGGTGTATTACAGCTACAGTTATCTTAAAGCAGTGTAATTCACCAGTCACTTGGTGGGTCTACACTAATTTGTTTAGTGTGATTCAGTTTCAAATACCTGCCATACAACAGTTCCAGCACCATTATTCATGTGTGTGAGTGAGTGACATGTGTGTGACTGGAGGAAAAACTGCTCACCTTTTCCTAATCCTTGAATCAATTCACAGATTTATCCAAGGGGTAGGAGAGAGAAGAGCCATAGAAAAGTCTTTTAATAAGGATGGCAACTGCAGTCTTAAGGACTCTGCAATCTGGCTGTGATCATGCAGTTCCCATCAGATGCTGCAAGGCTCAATGACCTTGGTGATTTGGCATGGCTGTCCTCATCTGATGAACTCGGTGAGCTGGCTGCTTGCTGCATCCAGCTTTCAGAGAGGAAACAGAGCTTGAAACTGGTAGTTTGTGATGAAATGGCCTGGACTAATACGGCACTCTGGATTAGAGTCACTGTGGTGGGTTAGCATTTCCAGGATGATGACAGCTAGATGTCAATGCCTTTCTCACTTTCTCTCCTGATGCTGGTGTAATAGAACAATGGCCAAAAAAAGACTTTGGCTCCTCCCACACCTGTGCTTCCTGCAGCATTACAGGGCAGACTAAGGATGCCCTGGGCAGTTCTAGGGAAGAGTGTGCAAGCTCCCTACAGAAATGATTTTGAGTTGTTATGAGAGCCTGTTATGTCCTTTAAGAAGCACTAAAAAATGTTTCATAAATTGCAGAGTAGCAGTTGTTTTGGCAGCCAGCTGGGTGGGTTGGAAGGGGCTTCCTGGTGTCCACTGAAACAGCAGCTGGGAAAGGAGGCTGTGCTCAGAGGTGTCAGACTCAGAGCATGCTCTGACTCTGCCTTGGAATGTATGCAGCCCAAGATTCAGCCACTAAGAGAGAAAAGACTATTAAAATAAACAGGAAGCACCTCTGAGCTTTTATGTCATAAATCAGTTAGGTGCTTTCAGCCTTATATGCGGTTTATTCATTGTGTAGCTATTATTGCATACACAGGGAGAATTCATATAATTCCTCAAGGTATTAATTAACCTGTGCTGGAAGATCAGCACAAAAATTAATCTTTAGTGGGTTGCTAGCAGCTGAAAGGTACATTTTTATACTGGACACTCAGATTTCAGGTTTTAAGGGTGATGGGGAAGAGGATGCCAACAAATGGTTATATCTAATGTCTATGGCTGTGTGAAGATACAAGGTAGGGAAGTAGGGAACCTGAAATTACCTCAGTGTTTAATGAAAAAAATGTAGTTTTGATTAAATATCCTTTTAGAGACATCAACTTTTGCCTGTCTGCTTTTTCCTTAAATTTCCTCCTCTAAAATAGAATGTCCTTATGCTCTTTAGCTATTAGCTTGTGAACAGTATAATTATGCAGTTATGTATGTTTAAGCCTGTAGTTTCCTTATAATAATATCTTGTTTTAAAAGCCTGAAGAATCCACACTGTAGAGTTACCAGTGGAAATACAAAATTATGATAAACTCACTGAAGAATCTTATTTGAGCTTATGGTACAAAAATGATGTGCAAGTTTAAAACAGGAATTTTTCTCCTGAAGTTCTGTTCTCATACCTGATTTTGAAGAATCAATTTAATCTGGACAGATGTATCATATTATTTATATCCTTTTGATAAACCACTGAAATAACCTTTTAAATTCAGATGGTTTATGCCTTTAAAAGTCTTCTGAGACTTTCCCTAAAAATAGTTTACAAAGCAACACAGTCAAATTGTTGGGGAATTGCACTCAAATGCATTAGAGAGTCTATTCCTGTGGCACTTAAACCAGTCAAAGTAATAAATATAAAATGGTAATTTTTCTCCATGAGCTGTGCTTGCTGCTCCCACATGATTTCATTCCCACCCCAGGGTAATATAACACTGCCTGCTCAAACAATCTCCTGGATTCATGGAATAAGGCAGCATGGGGCTGCTACTTTAAGTGTGCTCAGAAAAATTGACAATTACAATTAATCCCTGTTTGCCTCAGAGCATTCCATTATTACTTCCATACCCCAAGTGTCAGTGATTTTTTCAAATTTTAAGGAAATTTGAACCAAGCAATGTATTAGAAGGATATATTGGTGTATTAAACAAGAAGTGAAAACATAGTAAATTAGGATATAGCTCTATTTTGGTCCTTAGCTATAAGCAAAGTACTGTAGATAGCCATTCAATAAAGTGATGTAGTTAATCTATTTTTTTTTTGGTCTGATGAGTTAATCACCCACTTCTTCCCAATAAATGTCAATCATACAGATTTCTGTTAATTTTTGGATTTGTTCTGTACTATGAAAATTCTGTTAGCTTGCTCAACTTCTAGGTTAGTCTGCCTTACTTAGGTTTTTCTTTGTCAAGGAGATTTAAGCTTTGTCCTGAGGGCAGCCACAGGTACATATAGTACCTCCTGTGTTGGCCAAATCATCTGTGCAGGCAGCTGGCACATTGTCAGAGCTGGTATATTGTTTAGAGTATTAAGTTTAGTTTTAAGACATAATTCCCAAACTCTTGAGAACAGTTTTCAGCATTCACTGAATAATTATTGGCCTATTTCAAGGTATTCAGTTATATGTATAACCATATTCCAGTATATATGAAGTGCACATGTTTGCAGGTTAATTTTTCTTCCAGGGATAATCATGAACCAGTCCTTTGAAGTCAGGGATGACTGCAAATGACTATCATTATTTTGTTAAGGTACTTAAGAGAGGTCTTGGCATACTCTTCTCTATTATTTTTTCTACATTCAACCAGACTACATCTGTTTTGAAGTTCTTTCAGAAGGAATGTGTCTTAGGAGATCCACATCCAGCACCTCATGTGAAATGCAGTCTAGCTGGGAAGACAGTATGACCCTAGTGAGTCATGAATTATTTCACAGGGATTACTACTACTACTACTACTACTACTACTACTAATTCCATAGGGGTAGTTTAAGCATACATAGTTCAGGGTTGCAAACAAAACATTCTGACCATAGATGAAACAAAGGAGAAATACAGGAAAGAGACTAGGGCTAGTAACTCTGAATTTTGTTCACCTGTAATATTGAGTTGAACATCTTGTCTTAGTCTTGCCTCTCTTCAATAAGTGGATTTTGTCTGTTTGTTTGCATATTCTCTGTATGCTATGTCTGAAAATTTACTTTGAAGACATTCTGACTTTTTTCTGTTTCTCAAATCTAGTAAGAAATTTCAAACTGTGGTGAGGCTAAGTGTAACCAAGCATTCTACCTTGCTTATTGTCTCTATTGAGGTTAAGGGCATGTCTGCCTTGCACAGAGGAGCATCTTCTAAAAACCTGTCAATCAGCTAGATGAGCCCATGAAGTAGAATGCCTTTCTTGGATTGAACTGTGGAAAAATGAACTCAATGGCTGAAGAATAAGATATCTGATGTATGCCATCTACCCAAGGAGACCTATTCAAAGTCTCCCTGCTTGGAATTGAGCATAGCTTCAAGACTCACACAACTGTTTAATTTGAGGTCTGGTTCATGTTAGTGGTAGATTTAATTATAACTCACAGTGTGATTGCTATCAACTGCTTCCTACACTGTCTCTAAAAAGCTATCAGGAACAGGAAGGGCTAAACATTGGGAATATTAGCTCATGTGCCATTCTGTTTCTCAGCTCAGCACATTACCACAGGATGTGATTGATGATGGTTCATATCCATTCAGCTAGCAAAAAATTTCAGCGGGGCATGAGTTGGATTTGTGTCCTATTTGGCCTTTTTGCTTCAAGGATATTAACCTTGGATTTTAGTAGGCAAAGTCTTGCAGAATATAAGCACTTCACCTGACCCATTTACTGAATATTTGTCATCATCCTTTATTTTGCTCAGTAGGCCAAAGACACCTTTCAAAAACATCTTACATAAATTCAAGTTAGTGTGGTGGTTTCAGTGCATAGGCTATTCCAGCTAGAGTAGTTGGAAGAGGTGAATTTAGAAAGTAGCATATTTCATTGGGATTCTTCATGGAATATCTCACAGCTAAACCACTTGTTAGTGTCTGTGCTGCTTTCTAGAAAGGAGGGTTTCCAAAGTGCTTGTGGAGGAAGTCCACTGCTACTTAGAAGAGCAGCAAATGGATTTAGGTACTTGGTATCCCTTGGGAAATTCCTGTCAAGTCTTTGGGCATTATCTCCATTACTAAAAACCATTTTTGTCCCTTTACTCTGCAGAAAACCTTTTCTTGGCCTGCCTAAAACAGGGGCTGTCCCAAACAGCTGCATTTTATTGTCTTTTTTTTTTCATACAGATGTCATCCTAAAGGCTTTCTGCATCACCTCAGGGGTGACACCTGGCTTTCAGGTCTTGTTAAAGACCTCTTCTTCTTCCTTAGGATGATGTTCCAGATTGTTTTTTATTTCTGTCACATCTTATTCTCCTACCCTAATCAGTATAGTCAAAGTGCCTGCAGATTTTATATGCCATAACTTGTAAATTTATTTTTTTATTGTTTTTGCCCTGGGCATCAAGAGCTGTTTTTTCCCTTTTGCCTATCAATTATGTGTGCCTGAGGGTTGCTGAGGTGATAATAGGACATTCTGAAGAGCTCTGCAAGATTTTCACTTGCTTTGTCACTTGGAGCTGCTACTTTTCTTTGCTGGCAAATAGGGAATAGCCTAAAAAGTCTCTCCTCAGTTTACTTGGTTGTGATTTTTCATGGTGTTTTGAACCACTCTTTGCTGTGCACTTTTGCATCTGTATGATTTTAGTGAATGCTTCATGCCTATTGCATTCTATTGCATCTTTAAAATGTATATAGAAAAGCCATTTTTTTGCAAGCTTCACTACTGCTCCTTCTACATGAAACCACAAGAAAGTTGATTAGAAAAGAGAAACAAGTGCCTGTTAAACCCTAAAGCGTGGTTGTCACCCAAGAAATGTGGTGGCCTTAATTCACCGATGGTTAATTTTTAATTGTGTGTGTTGACCTCATACCCCTGTGGAATTTGCCTTGAGTGACTAAGCTCTTTGCATGCCATGCTCTTTGCTCACTTTCTAAGTTTCCTCCAGTTGTCTACTGGCAGAGCTATCCCCCTAAAATACTGCCTGGAACAAAACTTAAACTATAACATAGCCCCCCGCAATAAGGAACACTCTATGATGAGGCTGCTCAAAAAGCAGAGGTGGGAGGTTTTTCCACTTCTTAGACAGGAAAGAAACCTTGTCTCTGTCCTTCCATAGATGTGTGTGTGCTACTTGCATATTTCTGAGAAGAGCAGCTTTGGCAGGACTGCCTGCTACCACCTGCCAAACCCCAGGGAGAGTCACTGGAGCTTCCTGCAGGGGAGGTGAGAACTTGGCATCTGCAGGGTCACCTGGGCACAGGGGTAAGAGCCAATTCACCTGAGCATTAACAGAATAACTCGTTGGCTTGCATTACAAAACCGGTTTACCTTTAGGGACTGCTTGGAAAGCCCCTAGGCAACCTTTCAGAAAATAAATGGGTGATCAAAGAAAAGCTTTTGGGAATCATAAAGTCCTTAATTTTCAAGGGAGGGGTCGCTCTGGCAATCGCCTTCTTCGTCTTCTGAAGAATTCTGTGAAGCTGAATGGAAAGATTTTCTTTTTCTAGAAAAGTTTCAAGGAAAATTGCAAATTGTTTGATTCGGAGATGTATTTTGTAAGTGATACTTTCCCCAGCTCTCCTTATGACAGAAAGGAAGCTCTTTCAAAATATGATGGCAATTCTCAGCCATGCTAACAACAATCTTCCAGCAGCTAATATGCTCTAATGTTTCAGCTGAATGGTCCAGGACCCAGATGTGCTTCTACTTGCCTGGTTTTCTGTCATAGGAGTGCAAAGTGGGAGGTGGGTTATACCAGAATTTTATTCTGCAGAGGGGAAATATACTCAGTCCTATTGGCTCTAGACTGTTACAAAGCTTCAGTAAAACTTGTTATTCTTAAGACTCCAGGTTATTTGACTTATTAAGTTAAAGACATGGATTCTTTAGTAACCTGTCAGTTTTGAGAAAGTTGCATGCTTCCTGTGGCGTGTGGCAGTGTTTCATTAAAATTGCTGTGTTTCCAGAAGAGCATTGCCTGTGGGAAATAGCTGAAGTGCAAAGAAGTTGCTGTGTCTGATCTGACACTTGTAGATTGGTTCACTGACTTTTTTTACAAGGCTTGGAAATTCAAGTGATCAGAACAAAATATAGGTAATATAAAGTAATTAAAAAAACAGACAAACAAACAACAACCCTGAAATGTCTCCATGCATCAACATTTTTATTGGCCTGCTTTGCAGTATTTGATTTCAAATTCTGCTGTTTGCTCCCAGAGACAGCTGATACCATCTGTAGAGATGGAAGAGATGTCAGCAGTCTTGCCCTCAGGATGCACTCTATGCATTCTAACAAGTCCATAAAGAGTGCAATAAAAAACTTTGAGGTATTCATTGTGCTTTACCTGATGAGAAGTTGCATAGAAATGACTGCTGTAAAACCCTTGTCTTTCATCAAAGAATGGATTTATGGTGGTCCCATAAGCATAAGCATTCCAGGTTGAAAGTGTGATGCTCATGCACAATACATGTTCTTGAACACATTAATATCAGTGGATAACAACATACATGAAAGCACTTCTACTCCAAGAGAGCAATGTTAAACTTACCTTTCTATACCATTCTGTGAATTGTTTTCCAGTTCAGCTGTAGCTGAGCTTGGTGCCAAGTCCTTTCTCCACTAAATGTATTTGGTTTGTTTCACAATAATTTACTGCAGTGGATTTGCTTTATTACAACCTCTGTTCTCTGCAAATAGTGTCCCTAGGGAAATGAAACCTGCAAACCTGCTCTCTGATACTGAATTTTTCTTCTGTCATCTTTCTGCTTTCTTTTATCTGGGGCTTAGATCCAGCCTTGGTTAAGGGTTACAAGTTTTATCTTATACCCCTGCACTTGGATGTAAATAGGTTGTTGAGTTGTCTTTTTAGCAATTTACTTTGTGCCAGGTTGCACTTCAAGCTAGACTTTCAAAGATGAATGAAGGAGCTACTTAATAAAGTAGTTCCTTGATAATGGGCTTTTACATAGAATCTACCAGCACAATTCTTTTGGAAAAGCCTGAAAGGAATCTTCTGTAAATTCCACTATATTCATTCAGCTTAAAATTTCAGTTATTTTGCCCTAACCTCTCCAACCTATGTGCATTGGCCTTGTCTTTCATCTTCATTTTCTGTGCTGCACGTGGTCAAATAGAGAAAAACAGTCCAGACTGTAGGTCTTCATGATCACCTTGGTTCAGACCTTGCCCCCTGCCCTTTAGTTTTAGTGGTCCCTGGGTTTCTATGTGTGTTGTGAGAATACTAGTAAAAATATCAGTCCCTGGGAGAAGGATCTTCTGAAATGCAAACCAGCTACACAGACACAAAAATTGTCTGCCAAAAAGTGGGAGAGTGTGCAAACATACATTGTTCCTTCGTCCCCTTGTCATATAGCTTTCTGCCATGATAGTGTCCTCAAGAAAAGTGACTACACATTGGCCCCTATCAGCACTGGCTCTACTCAGCCTTACCCTGTTGTAATCACTTTTACCTGTCGAAAGTACCATTTGTTAGTAACTTAGTTTAATTTTTAACAGCACTTTCAGAAAGGAATGGTTATGGAGA
Source organism: Oenanthe melanoleuca (assembly GCF_029582105.1). Lineage (NCBI taxonomy): Eukaryota > Metazoa > Chordata > Aves > Passeriformes > Muscicapidae > Oenanthe > Oenanthe melanoleuca. The sequence goes on from NC_079336.1 coordinate 72,181,927, forward strand.
AGCATAGAAATATTGAGATGACTTTTTCAATGTTGTTTGGAATGACGCTGTTGATCTGCTCTTATGCAGTGGGACAGATGAAGCCTCTGCACAGGTTATTGCAAGATTGTCACTTGTGTTTTTGGTTTCTTTTCCTCCTCCTTTGTTGCTCTGATATTTGTCTCAGAGTGAACTGTCAGCTGATACCCAGTGCTCTATAAAAACTCTGTAAAGAAGCTCTTACCATTACATACTGTTCTAAGTACAGGCTGCTTTTTTTACAGAGGGCAACTATTTGAGGTGGGCCATAAAATTGTCAAGAGTTATAAATCTTTGGAGTTAGTACTGTAGAACATTTAATCTCCAGAGAGCCAGCAATATCTGTAATGGGCATAGCCATATTCCATAAGTGACTGCATGCAACATTATACGTGGGACAAGCTGCCACTTCTAGCTTGTTTCAGACAACAATTTACTTTATAAAACCCACCCAGCTTCACCAGTGTTCTTATACAAGCAGAATCAATATCCTCATTGGAATTTAGATTAGAACATAACCAGATGTGAGCCTGCAGGTACCTAAACTTGTCAACTCCAGCCCAGTCAGATAAACATAGACTGCATCTTTGAGAGTCAAATATGACTGTCTCAATCTCTGTCAATTCCAATAATGTTGTTTTAGTGACTCACTTGTCATTTTCTTTGTCATTGTGCTCTATGGCGTGAGCAGCCAGAGGGGAAAAGAAATTGCTGCATTTCTTTGAAGCTTACTGTTCATCTGTCCCTTGTTTAGTCTAAACCAGGTCGTTTACAGTGTAAAAAACATGATGCCTCACTTATGGTGTTTCACAGCACCTTTCTATTCAGACTGAATTGTGGGACACCTGTAATGACGGGTGTTTTTTAACTGTGAATCCACAAAAATCCTGGGGAAATAAACTGACAGCAATAATTGTGGACAAAAATATAATATGGATTATGAAATAAGTCAGATTTAGAAAAGCTGTTTCAGGTTTCTGCTGCATCCTTAGTTTTCAGTGGTTTTCTCATCACTTCTTGCCCTATTGTCAATATGTCTCAAATCAAGACCCTTGGTAGGGTCACAGTTCAACCTCTTTTTTTCCCTCTGGATTGTTCTCACATTTCTCTTTAAATATAATATCATCACATTGGGAATGAGCTGACACCATAAAGCAACCTTGATGTTTCTTTTGCTGAATCACCCCATTAGAAGGGTCAGAAATTCTGACTGCCCTGCTACTTGAGAAAAGAGATATTTGGCTTTTTCTTTATAGCTCCTGAGAGAGCATCATGGACCAGACTCTAAAGTTTAACAGAACAAAAACCTAGACTATGGCAACATAGAAAAAACACCCCAAACACCAAATAGTGGAGCTATTCAGAGACTGTTTCAAAGAGCCAAGGAGGAAGGAGTGGTAGAGGGGAAGGTACCTGGCTGGTGACTCCATAGACATCCTGTGCTCCTGGACATGTGTGTTGCTTTCCTCTGCCCTGATACTCCATGTGCTGGCTGCTAACAGGGGCTGGGGCTTGTTCTAGTGTGGCAAATCCTGTGCTGTAAAAGCACAGAACATCCCTGCTGGTTTCCATTGCGTTGAGTACAAGATTCATGATGTGTACCTGCGTTCTGCCAAATGCCACAAGATGCAATTTTCAGGCAATTTCTTCTCTACCCATCAGTCCTCATTGTAATCAACTGAAAAAGAATCTTAAAATGTTGTTGAGCTGGGAAAAGAGATACGGTTTTACTGTTTCGGACAGAGTCACTAAAGAAAAATCTTTTTGAAAATCCCCCAGTTTTTACAAACTAGGAATATCATGAGAGACTGAGACTGACTTTGCCAGGTGGGGGAATCTACTCTTATAGTTGCTGCAGTTGAAAATGCAAGAGAGAAAAATGTGCAGCCTAATGTTCTGCTAAAATGAAAAAAAAAAAAAATAAACTTCATTAGGAAACTTTTAATTACAAGGTCTTTTTGTGTTTGAAAGAACTTGCTGCAGATGTTGAATTATATAATAGAAATAAAGAAAAATCACAACCAAAAAACTTTGAATTCAGAAAGCAGGGAAACATTTGCAACAGGTCAGGTATTTCTACCAAGCAAATATTTTTGGTAATCATATAAATAAACAGCAGAAAGCAGTTGGCCAATGGACAATACTTGACCATTGCCAATAAATATTATCATTGCTTCAGCACTGTGATGATCTATGAGGAATTTGCAATGTTTCCTAAGTCTAATTAACAATTCTGTAACTAAGGCGTCTGCTACTTGTAAGAAAACTTTTTTTTGTTGTTTTTTTTAATGTAATTTTTGTAGTCTTTAAGATTAAAACTACGTTTTTAAGAAGTTTCAAAGTGTAATCTTGCCAGCAAGGAATGCATTCATGCTCTGAAATATACAATGTCAAAATACCACTATAACATTGTGAAAGGGAAAACTTTATTTTAATTATATTTTTAAGAGGTCTAAGTTTAGTCTAACTGGGATGAGTAGCACTAGGAAAATTCCAATTTTTGTAGATGCCTTTTGCAAAAAATGCCTATGTACTTTAACATAGTTTTCTTCTGTATGAAGAGAAAAATAAGTTGAACTTCACTTTTGCTCCATATTGCCTGCTTTTGTTGAATAGACCATCTCTATGTTCTTTGTTTCATGTTTTCAGGTGTATATAGTAGACAGATGAGGCTGTGATTACAACACATTTTCCATTGGATTGGGTATTTCTTTCAAGCAGGTTGCTCTTCATGACTGATTTGTCCTACCCTCATAACTGATAGAAGGCAACAATCACACTCCTCAGTCTGTGTGATAAGCTGATATGAAAAAGTTCACTTGCATTTCTTGTATTTTCATATAAAAATCAGAGTGTGCTCTGATTCAGCTTTCCAAACTTATATAAAGGATGATATTGACTTTAGTTTTATATCAGATAATATCCCTCTGCCTAGATGACCTTGCTGTCTTCAGAGTGACTGCACAGATTTAAAACTGGAAGAGAATTTAGTATGTGTTTTTAAGAAATGGAAAAGAACAAAAGAAATTAGAATGCCAATTTCCAGCAACATCTACTGCAACATTTTTTTTAAGAGGGTTGTGCTTTTCCTTGATATTTTATACCTTTACATTCTTGTTTGTGAAGTTATTTTGATGAAAGGCAATTTTTCATCCTGTGTAAGAACTAGCTCTCAAGAAGAGGAAATGGATAATATACCATTTTTTCATTCGGATAATGAAAAAAGGATTGTGGGAGTTTGTGTTTTTTGTTGTTATTTATTGTTTGATGGGGTTTTTTATTTGCTTTTGTTTTCTTTAAAGCAAGATATTTCCTATGATTATATAGGCACTAAAAGTCTGAAATGAGAAAAGAAAATTAAAAACATTAATTTTTTGAATCTGTGGCTAAGAAGGGATGAAAACCAACCTATAAGGTTTTTTTAACAAATGAGGTCATCTTTACCCACCCATTTGGCTTTCCTCTCTACTGTGTGGCTATTTTCCCTCTGTATTCAACTTTGCTCTTTCATCCATTACTACTCCTAGTTCAAAACCATTTCTTTAAAAAATAAACATAATACCAGTAAAGATGAAAAGTCTGCTGTAATAACTCCATTTGCCAGGAGGTGATCACAGCCAGCAGTAAGGAAAGAAAAGGGAAAGCAGATGAAAAGGTAAACTTGCTGCAGTTTGTTGCCATGATGTAGCAAATGATTGTGAAAGAGACATAAATTAGTATGTTCCCCTAAATAAGATTCTACATTAATATGATTCTTGGAATATCCTTACAGGCTTTTTCCTCATCCTTTTTTGAACATTTGAGACAATGTTACGCTCCCTTCGGCAGAAAATGGAGGGCTCAGGTACAATTTGAACATACAGCGTTGGTAAGTAGATACCGCTGGTTACTAACAGAGAAAACTTATCCAAACCACTACCCTAATAGTTTTCCTTCCACTCAGAGACTACTCATATACATGAATCTCATCTGTCTGGAGAATGCAATTGAAGTTTCCTGGGTCCCATTACAGTTTTCCTTGAGTTTATTCTTCATTTACTTTCCCTCGCTTCCCGACTTTCTATCTTCTCTCTTTGTGAGTGCCCTCATTCTGCTTCCTCACTTTTCTAGCCTCTTTCTGCACAAATCTGGAATCTAGAACTGGCTTCCAAAACCCTTGTAAATCTTACAAGTAGCAACCTTCGCATTTTAACTTTGCTGCGCTTTACATGAGCCAAAATCAAGAATCCACTTTAGCTTTTCTGGCTCTTCATTTCTTCTTTTCCTTCTCTAGAATATTGCATTATGTGGTGAATTGATTGATGTTCTGTGGCCCCACCAGGCAGGGGAAGGCAGCATTTTGATCATGAAATGCTCCATTGCATGAGGTCTGCATGCACATCAAGAGAGAAACTCTAAATAGTGGTATTATATGTGTACTATATATTCTCCATACATGTGTATTAAGAAGATACCTTTTTTATCCGCTTCTGAAATATTCTTCTTGGCTTTGCTTTTAATTAGCACCCGAAGTGCAATTACTGAATTCATAAATCTCAAAGTATATTTAGTTTTCCAGTTAGCAGCATTCACCTCTATTAAGACATATGAAAATAATAACCTTGAAAACTGCTACTTTATACAGACAAATGTATCACAGGGATTTTTCTCATACTTCATATGGTATCTAAATTATTAACTTTCCTAATGAGGCTCACAGAAATTCTTTTAATAAGTTGCTATGATATTAACCTTTTGTGTAATACAAAAAATTGTATTTAATGATATAATTAGGTTTAAATGAAACTATTTTTAATTTCTTTGGTTTTAATTTGGTGTTGCTATACTCCAACTTTGAAATGTAGAGATGGTGAAATGTATTTGTGAGCAGAGTCCTGACTCTGCAAACAAAACTGACAAACCTACCTTTTAAGATGTGAACTTGTTTTCCTCCTGTGCACAAGAGTTCCCAGCCCTCTCTGCCTTTTTGCTTTGTCTATTGTAATGACACATATAAACATTTACTGTAGAGCAGTGGGTATGATAACAGTCATTTGAGTGTAGAGAAATTTAATATCCAACTGCCTCCTACATTAGGTCTCTCTATGCATGTGGTCAAAGGATATTTTACTTTCATTTCTACCTGAAGAAAGGATAATTACCACAGTGCTCTGCACATCACAACGTCCCTGGTTTCTTGGCTTTGGGCTAACTTGTAAAAGAGCTGCACAACTCCTGGGATAAAAGATTACAGAGAACTGTGTAAGGCAAAGATGCTGCACTGGCTTGAAAGTCCTGACCCTCAGATCACTGGTGGATGAGTGTTTATTCTGGACCTGAAATCCTTATGTGTCTCTAAAGTTTCCTGGTCTTATGCTGCTGACCAGTTCCTGAAAGAGGCTAGTGGCCTAGCTGACCCTTTGCTATGACCCAGCGTGCTCTTACTGTCCAGCAAAATGTCTGGTACACAAACCACATCCTTCAAACACCAGCTGAGGTATTTCTGTGTGGCACTTAGCCAAGTAAAGAGGCATTAAATGAATCACTCAGCTTGCTAAATCAGGTCACAGGAGGTTGCATCATGCAAGGTGTAATAATGAGAAAGACCTCTCTTGCTTGCGGGTCCACCTTGTCCTTCAGTGAGATGCAAATGAAAGGCAATCTTTTTATGAAACTTAATCCCAAAATAAAGAATTTTTGGTCCTTGTCCCATGCTGTCTGGCATCTAGCAAAATTCTGCTTGAGGAGCAGGTTTAAAAAGTAAGACAAATATTTGAAGTTTTCCGTCGTGTTTTTTTATGAGGTTGGGTGTATTTTAGTTTCGTTTATTTTCTTAGGCAATTGCCAATTATATCCATATTCTTTAGAGATGTGTGTGAACTGGTATATTAAAAGCTGTGTAACATTTAGTATCTCTGCTGTGTGAGAGACTAAAAACAAGGAAGGATGGATAATTTCCAGGTTGCCTGGGGCATTCAAACTCCTTAGAGGCCAGTATACTGTCCTAGTTCTTTATATGCAGTTACTATTGACTTCTGCCTCAGAAAGGAGGGAATATATAGCCCAGGAATTGAAACAGAAGGGATGGAAGGAATCTTTAGTAAAATATCCTGCTATCTTCTATATCAATTTGTACTGAAATAGTTTGATTTTATTTGCTAATGTTAAGAAAATTACTGCTTCTTAGTACAAGTTACCATGGCAGTAATTATTTCCCAGGTTTCTCAAACTCACAATTCATTTGAGAGCTTTTTTTTTTTTTTGACATAACTGATAGAGAGATCATGTTGAAGCATACACACTTATTGGTTGTGGAACCTGCAGTAAGAATTTTTATTCTGGAAGCCCTTAGTGATGGGAATGCCCTTAGTGACAACCTGCCCTTAAGTGTAATTTTTCACCAAAACCACTACATTTGCAAGGATTTTACTGGTAGGCCTTAATTTTCATTTCATCCACTATATTTTTGAAATACATAAAACACATTTAAAAATTAAAAATAGGCATTGAGGATAAGGTTCAACAAGTGAAAAATGAACCTTGTTTGTTTTTAGAATATGAATTTTAAAGAAAAATCGTTCAACTGTGAAGTGGTAGAAAACACTCCTGTAATTGTTTGGGAAAATGAATTATCTCTCCACTTAGTGTACTAAGGGTCATCTTGTTTAAGTCAGATATTATTCTTACGGAAATCTAACCACATCTAACAATCCAAAAGAGAGAGGAACCCTTATTTTTTTGGTGGAAGGCTCCGAATGGCAGGCAACAAAAACTCCAGACACACTGAACTTCTGCCTAGACCATTGTTTTTTCCATGCATCCCCTTCTGCTTGGCAGAAGAGTCTGGGACCCTGGTATTCATCTCAGGCAAGTGGTTCTCTGACTGTCCTCCCATTGTCCAGACATCTAGTGAGCAAGGAAGTAATTTCTGATAAGGAGAGAGGAATTGTGGGATTTCTTTGGTCAGAAATTTTCTGTCCAAACCAGAGCAGGGTGAGATACACGACGTAGGATCAGCATTCCTGGGGGCAGCAGCAGAAGGCCATAATCCAGGAGAAACTTTTGGCTTAAGACCATCACTTTCAATTTAAAATAAAAATGTGCTGAAATTCTTTATTAATTATAAATACAGAAAGAACATTTGAGTGTTTTACATCTAAGCAAGGGATGAGGGAAGAAGAATTCATAGACTTTAACTCAGTATTGATTTCTCACTCTTTTCCCTAAGTTAGGTATGGGAGCGTCATATTAAAGGCTATTCTCAAAGCGATCTATATGTTAGGAACATTCTAAGTGAATGATTATTTCTCAAAATTTGCCTTTGTTTTGATGCTTCTAGTCGTCTTTTTGAAAAGATGTAGAAAAACAACAACAAAAAAATCCCTCAGTCTCCTAAGAAACAGGTGCTATGTATGCAGAGCTAGAATGCCACAGGTACAGTTAACTTGCTGGTACACACAGCTACTTATAGGTAATTGGGGGGAAAAAAACCACAAACCTGGTAGGTAAGTTCAAATTGCTTACAGAATAAACATCCAACAACTTGCACTGAAGTCTAACAGTGTTAAGTGTGTATAACAGTAAACAGCAGGATAAAGGGCTGATTATTCTCCACAGGTGGAGATAATAATGGTGTAAGACACAGGAGTTAATAAAAGCATAAGGAATTTTCAAAACACTGCTCTCCACTGAAGAAGCCAATGCACTCTTTTTTGACCTAGTGTAGCTGTTAACACCTGAGGGTTTTGGTTTTTTTCAGTGAGAATAAACTCAAAGCAATTGCAAGAATGCTTTACGTGGCATTTAGGTGGAAATCAGACAGAAAAGTGAGTACCTTCTGAGGAGCAAGGAGTTAAGACTCAAAAATCTGAACAAAATCTGTCTGAAAAGCAAAATAGAGAAATTGTGTGGAGTCATTTGTCCATTAATCTATGGCTGTCATGAGAACCCAGATAAATAATGGTTTTATTTTTAGCCATATCCTTAGGTTTGTTGTCTAGTTTTCCTCCCTCTTTCAGGGCATGTGGTAAAATGTCTTGAAGGTCATGGAAGTCATGATTATGTGCAATGCAGTGGAAAACCAGAGGTCTTTTTGGGGGCTACCAATGTTCCTGATTGTTGACAAGGTACCTGCCAGTTTTAGTTGGGATATAATGAATTATAGAGAAGAAACCAGCAGAACTGTCAAAGTGGACTGAAGATGCTGCAACAACTTCTGCAACCCACATCTGATGATGTGAAAAATGTTATTACTCCTTGTGTTATTGTTACTATTACTACTCTATTATTAGGGTAGTAATTATTCTATTACTCTATTGTTACTATTATTACTCTACATCTCTATTAGATGTAGAGAAATGAAGAGGCACTACATAAAAAAAGTTAAGTTACTTCATACATAGAAGAAGAATAAACTGCTTTAATATGTTTTATGATGCAAAGTTTTTGCAATCTGAGTTAGGAAAGGCGTACTTTTGATAAAATATTTAATTTTTCAGAGTTGCCAGCATTGGGTTAATTCATTGTTCCAGTAGCATAAAACAGTAGACAGCAGCCAGATGTATGTTAAAGGAATGTTAATGCCTGTTAAAGGAAAACTAGTGTCTTCACTGCAAAATTGTTGATACTTAAGAGATAAGAGAGATCTCAATTTTTCTGCTTAGAAAAGAACAATAGGTATTCTTCTGTTTGAGTCTTGGAGTTGATTATGCGCTATCATTTCCAATCCAATTGTTCAGTGCTGCTATTGATTGCAAAACGGAGGTTATTTTGTGTAGAAGTAAATCTCTTTGGCTGAAAAAGGAAGAAAAACAGTGGCCTGTTACTGGCCACTGGCTTAAACAAGAAATTATCACTATGCACACAATGTAACTAAAAATCCATATTAATGTTTTACTGGAACATTGAAAAATATGTCAGGTTTGGCAGTGTTGCTGCCTAGCTGGATTTTCAGCTTTATGAGTTTTATTGTTCTGTTTCTCAGAAATTACTGTCTGCTGTATTTTTATAGGACTTCAAAACTGTGGAAAATTGCCAATAGATGTGGAAGTAGAGTCACTACATAAAACTGGAGACCAAGGTAATTGCCTATGGTCTTTGAACAGGTAGATTTCAAGAAGACACAGAGGTGTCTCATGGATAATCACTCAGCCCTGAAATACAATGGGGCTTGTATCTTCTAGATGATTGTCTTGAATTTCCAGGAAGTCAATATTTGTCTAGCAAGAAAAAATAACTAGTACAGAATTTTGTCTGAAAAAACTACCACTGCTTTGGTAGAATGGAACTGCTACATCTGGAGCAGTGCTTTTATGTAATCTTTTGCAGCTAGCAAGTAGCTGGCAGAAATATAGAAATTCTATAATGTCATTAAGTTCCATATCATATTGTTCATACTTATTGTCCTTGAATAATTTGTAACCAATTATCTTTCCATGTTCTTTTAATCTATCAATATACACAAAATTGTTCCAGAATTGGGTGGTGTGGAGTCACAAGTGCTCTGACTTCTATTGTCTCAGCCTTGCTGTAGCAGGATTTTGGCAGTGGGTGAAAAATGCACAGGCTTCTTCAAGAATTATAAACCTATTATTATAGGTTATGGTGATAGTATTGAGAGCCCTGAGACAGAAATAAGGTAATAATTATAAGGGAGTGGCCTCTTACAAGGCAGTGGCTCATGTAAGGAAGGATATCTGTGGGAATTGTTGCAGATGGCTCTTCAGTGAGTGTAGTCACAAACACCTGGTTCTCAAAGAGCAATGAGGAATGTTGTGTGGAGGAATGGCATGAGGTTTGTTCACCTGTGAATTGACAGCTTGTCCCTACCACTGATCTCATCACATGCTGCCCATGAGGTAGAAGCTAGATATGATTTGACCTTGTACAAGAGCCTGTTTAGTAGCTTCTGGAATTCTATTTCAATATGGATCATTGAGTTTTGCACTGCTTTAGATTTTTAATCTGGAAGAATTTTTATCATGCTTTAGTATATTCACTGTCTTTAATCCCCCAGGCTTAGCTAATGTTCTTCCAATGGTAATCATTATCTGTGGTTGTCTTTATCTTCTTCCTATATTCTAATCCCTTCTGGCTTTATTTTCCCTTTCTTTCTGTGACCTTTTTTTTCTTTGTTGCATATATTGCATGCTTTCCCCTGGCAGCTTCTGTATATATGTGCATTACTATTAGTTTCATCTCAATGTGTATGGGATTTATGCCTACACAGCTTGCCCTCCACTTAATTTAATCACAGGTTAATTAGATCCTCCACTTAATTTGATCAAAACCTTCCTCGAGCCAAATCACTTACATTAAGAAGACTAGTGGTACTTTCTACCCTTTAGTTTGATCAATATCGATCTTTTTAAGCAGGTACTTTGGGGCAATTCAATCACTCGCTGTGGGTATTTTCCATTTAATTAATAATAGAGAATGAGATGAGAAAATAAACTTAAAAAATATCTGCAGACATGTGCAAGACAGTAATTTTTTTGGTGTTTTTGAGGGGAAACCGTTTTTATCCTGTTTTTTCTTCTATCCTGAAGCAGTTCCTTTGGTAGTAGCCTGGTCAGCTCTCCTGAGTACAATGGGGTGGCCAGGGCTGTACTGGTGGCAGTGTTAAGGAATAGAGAGAAATAACAGGAAGGAATTTAAGTATATTATTGGTAAATGCCAGTGTAGTGAAAGTTCTCTGGGAGTCCTGGCATATTGTATTTTAAACAGTGATTACTGATAAAATGTTAATTCTGAATGCCAGGGAGCAGGATGTCAATGAAATAATTTATATACCTGTTAAGTGTGTATAAGCATATTAGTGTTGAATGAAGTTACAGATAGCACAATTCTTTTCTGAAGCACGGTGCTTGATGTATTAAAAAAAAAAAAAAAAAATCTAGACCTAATTTAGTTTCTCTAGAGAGGTTACTTACAGACCTTAAAATAACCATGGAAACTGAAGGAAAACTAGATGCTCAACCTTGCTTTTTCCAAGAGCTCTGATTGATAGGTGGCAACCTTCACGTAGCACACTGTAGATGACTTATTTTAGTGAGCATTTGTTCAATTACTACTGCTGCTGTTTTCAGGAAGAGTATTTGCATTATTTCTTGTAAGTTTATACTGTCCTGTCTGTCTCAGAAAAACATGCTCAAATATGTTCTATGAGATAGTTGTGAAATATGTCTACTTGAGCTAGACTTTCAGAGGCATGTGGATTGCATGTCAGCGTGTTAACACAACCACTGATGTAGAAATCCCAGAACATCCTCTCTCCTTGTCCTTATCAGCCACTAAACCAACTCCTGAGTCTATTCCAGCAGTTTCTTAAAGGCTGTAATTCCTAACCCATACTGCTGCCTACCATAGTGGTGAAAGTAACACAAGAGTCACAGAAATTGCTAACGTTTGAAATCTGGCTGGGGAGAATGACAGAAAAGAGTTCATTTCACCTAATTTTATCCATCTAAAAATCAGGTGTCTAGTCACTTATTCTTATCTAAAGCTTGTGTGCTTCAAAGTGCATTTGGTTTTATTTTATTTATGTGGAATTCTTTCTCTGTGTTGATGTTAAAGGAAATGTATATTTTTAGTTTTAATAAGCAATGAAACTTTGAGACCACTGAAATCAGGTGACAAGATCCTTATCAGCTGTTAATACCAAGAACCATTGTGGGTTGTATTAAAAAAAGATTTTGAGATATCTGCTGAAGATCTCTTTAATGGTGATGTTACTCCTTGCTCATGGGTTCCTCTTTCTTAAAAATAGCCTAAAAAACATGCAAGTCTCATGAGTCTTGTATTAGTAATCAGAAATCAGAGCAGAGGCAACTAACAGATTTTAATTCTTGAAGTCATGATTTCATGAATGGTTTTTAATATTTAGCACTAAACGGGATTAAACTGAAGTTACTCTCTCTGTTACCTTAATGTTTATACACTGATTATTTAGGCTGCAAGAAATATAGCTTGCCCACAAGTCTTACTTGGCACACTGGTAAGTTCAGGTATTTCTCAGTATGAGACCCAAAGTTCCATAGGTTAAAAAAAATATATATTTGCAAATTCAGAGACTACTCAGAGTTACAGCCATAGGTTACTGAAGCTTTTAATGAGTATATACGATGGATCTTTTTTTTTTCATTTTTTGTCAAGCTTCTTCCAGGTCTGAAAATTCTTGTTAGCAACAAATAGTGATCTTAGTGGAGAACTTACATGTGTTTCCCCTGTTTTGAGTGAGTCTCTTAATCAGTGTTGTGGTTGTTCCATGCTCCCCTTACAGTCAGTAGATGTATATGATTATGATGGAAGGCTGATTCTTTCCACCTAACTGGTGATACCCAGGTCTCTCTCTGTAGATCTAGGGTGTAACTAAATATAAATATAAATATAAATATAAATATAAATATAAATATAAATATAAATATAAATATAAATATAAATATAAATATAAATATAAATATAAATATAAATATAAATATAAATATATATTTTCTGCACTGTGCTCAGTGTGGAAGTCTCACCAAGATGCCAGAAGTACATGGGATTCAGGTTGGTTGTACAGGTGCAACTTTATATATGCATTGGCGTCTTGATTGTGAATTCAATCAAGAATTGATTTTTTATGTGTATAAATTTAAACTACTTTTGCCAAATGAATGAAATAGCTTAGCCACTACTTCTTCTGTAGAAAGTGCCTTCACTTTCAACTATCTGCTGATTTTCTGTGACTGTACTTAAAAAGAGGAAAGGAGGGAGAAACAGCAAACTAAATGGGTTTGTGCTTTTGTTTGTGATGAAGTTGAAGTATTTTATAATAAGAACTGATTAACATTGAAGTGTGTGTGTTGTGATGGCTTCTTACATAGCAAATATAAGAAATATGTGACTGGAGTGAAAGTAAAGGGTTAGAATATGAGGAATTTTGGCAGACATTGTGACTCTTTCATGTTGTTGTTGGTCCATGGCTAAGCACTGGTCCTGGATTTCAAGACTTTGCCATCACTTCCATTTCCTTTGTAGTCAAAGCAGGTTTTGTTCTGCTGGAAATATGTTTTTTGCATATATATGAAGAAAACATATGTGATTCCTACGTTAACAGCTCTGACACAAGTGGTTTGTGATTTGCTGGTTTCTATAGAAACATTAAAAGCATTTGTAAATCTTTCATTTTTAGGTAAACGTATTCCATTTTATAACAAACCAGATGCTCAGACTGTTACCCTTTATTTTTTTTAACATTTTCAAAGATTATGAAAAATGGTACTGGTAAACTATACTGAAAGAAGTAAATGATCATATTTCAGGCAGTTTCAAACTGTTCTTCTTTTGTAATTATAAAGTTAAACTGCAAAAGATTTATGCTGTCAAAAACTCCTGTAAGTCTTGTGTATAGAAAACAGACTAGGATGAAAGCACTCCTGCCTGGATAAGAAACAGGTTTGGTACTAAGGGGACCTGGTTTGTATACTCAGCTCTACTGCTATCCTTCTGGTTGTGTCAGAGCAGCTCTCTCATCTTTCATGTGCCATTTCAAAGTGTGATCTAACATGACACTGACCATTCTACTGAAGGGCTTCCTTGTGTGTTGACAAAAGTGCTCTGAGCAGCTACGTGTGTGATCACATCACCATCTTGCTGCCTAAGTGACATTGGGCTGTGCTACCCAAAACACTCTCATTAAGAATGCAGGCCTCAGTTCCAGTCAGGGAACAGTTTGTACTCACCAGAGGGAATGATTAGGTTGGTGTGGGTGCATGGTCTTTTACCTGGCTTCTGGCAGGAATAATATTGAAACTCTGAAGAGGCAGGAGGGCTGGGTGAGGAAGTTGTTAGCAGGGATGCTGATGGGTCTCTCAGCAGTTGTTTCCACACAGACAATGAGTGTGGATAAGTGTAATTCAAATGAAGTGTAATTCAGTTTTTTCAAAGCAGCTGAAATGATATATGTTTATTATAACTTCTCTTCTTACTACCTTTTACCATGACTGAATCATTTTCCCCCTCTCACATTAGTTTGGAGAGGATAGCAACAAAAGGCGACGTATCCCAGAAAACTGATATGGGATGGAAGAATTGGACAATCAGTGTCTTTCTGTTATCTCTGTATAAGACTGATACATGTTTCTGCAGCTGAGTCTATGTAAGGCTAGCAAGGTCTCTTGGTTCAGCAACCCCTCAATAAAACCACTTAAATCTGAATGCATTTACTTCTTTTGGCTTCATAGGCAGATTTTCATGTCAATCAAAGCTCTTTGTTTTTAATGAGGGCAGTCTCCCTCCCAGCCCATCTTCTCCAACTGTTACCATTCTTCATGCAGAGCAGATATAGTGACATAGCAATCTATTTCATTGTACAAGTCATTAAGGGTGTAGAGAGCAATTTGAAATTTGCAAATATTCTGACAAGTTGATTGCCCCCTGCCCATTTCATGCCCATAATCTGCCAAGGTAGACCTGCCAGTGCAGACAACATTATCACTAACCCAGCATGGGCCATCATAGGGTGATATCTGGCAGTATGTTAATAAAAAACCAGAAGAACAACAACAAAAACACATCTCAAAATTACAACTATAAACAACCTGCCAGTCGCAATAAAAAATATTGCTGCTAGGAAATTAAAAATTGTACACTGCAGTGATCATAGCCTATGCATCACTATTTCCAGTGCATGGCATAAACACAAGATTAGGACTTCTCTGCAGAAGAGGCAGAGTCTGAGGTGCAGTAGAGATGCTTTTCTTTTCTTAAAAATATAAAATAAATGTAAATGTGCAATATTCTTGATAGATTTTTTGTTTTCTCCTCATGTTTGATTATATTTTGAAGTTTGCTTTGGAAGAATTTCACTCTAATTAATGTGTAGAAAGACAAATTTCAAAATACAGTGATATTATTGTTAGGTACATTCTTGGTGCTTTGAGTAAAGAGAAAGCAGAACAGATGTTGTTTGATGCTCAAAACAAATTACAGTCTTTAAAGATCACAAATATACACTGCGTTTTGGTATTATTCCCTTATCTTATTTTTGGAAAAATTTAAGTGAAATCTTGAATAGTTAACATTTAAAATACTATGAATAATACAATCTTTGCCCTGGAACTCATCCTGGATGTTTACATGTTTAGGTAATGATTTTAAACTAATTTTTAAATTACCTTAAAACTTGGCAAGCTGAGATCTTCCATCTTGTTTTGTACAGTGGGGGAATTGTGGTTCCCACTTTTCCTTGAGTTAGAAAATATGTCCTTGCCTGTCCTCAGAGTGCTGTCTCTGCTTGCAGGGTCCCCTGGCTTCCCAAATGCCTGCTGTCATTGCTGACAAGTAGTCAATGTGCTTCTTAGAGTGGAGCCACGGGCTGGAACAGTGATTGGCTGTTTGATTATTTAATCCCAGCCCTGTGAGAATTTCATAGGGGAACACTGAGATTGTGTGCTTTGTGGTTTGGGGCTTTTTTTTTTTTTTCCCCTCCTGCTTAAATTTCATGTTCTGACCAAAACAGAGGCAATGAGAAATAACTCCTCCTGCATGCTAGAACAGTAGTGGCATCACTTTTGCTTCTGACAGACACAATAATGTCCTGCCAGGTTATTCATGGTCTTCTGAGCCCTCCATTGCCCTGTGCCATGGATGGTTCACAGTGGGGATGGCTCTCTCTCCAGATGGATTCTGAAGTGAGCTTTTTGGTGGCTCAAAATGGTATTTACCAGAAGGGGCCTGTGTAGAGCTTCTGTCTCCTTTCTGTAGTGTTTAGGGATGGGCAGGGCTCTTACTTGGAGCAAGGGTGAGGCTAAAATCAGCCACTGATTTGGATGGTGAGCTGTGTGTGTCCCAGGCACTGGCAGTACAAGACCAAATGCAGAGATCCCAGGCCTTGGGTACAGCTGCTTAGGAGGACAGAGGGAACAATGCTGAGCTACCAAGTGGTGCTCATGTTCTGAAAGTGACAGTGTTTCTGAGCTCTGACATTTGAGTAATATTCCCATCTCTTCAGATTTTGCACAGAGCATGTGAAATTTAGCCCAGGTGCAGTTTCACAATAGTTTTTTATCACTATGTATGCTGGAATACAAACTCTTACTTCACTCTGGTGGGCAGACACTGCCAAATCTAGACCCACTGGGCTGGGTCTTGTTCAAAGGTAGTGCTGTGAGGGATTTTCTGCTATAATATCAGCTCTGTGTTCTGTGGGTGTCTTTATTCAGATTTAGGTGGTTACAACAGAGTGCAGGCATTTCTTTTATTTTCAAAATGATACAGTGTTCATTCTGCTAGCAGTGCAAGACATTGAAGAGCTGGAAACTCACTGGACTTGGTTAGCATCTGAATCAGTGAGTCCTTAGCTTTACTGTGGAGTTATGTTTCAATATATGATATCACTCCTACACATCTCTTAAAAAGTAGTATTTTCCTATGGTTAAGGCCATGGATCATAACCCAGCTATGTTGGGCAGTTATTGCCAGTTCAGGTTGTAATATGAATCAAACACCCTGTAATTATCATGTGGGCATTGTTCTACTTATGTAGGAGTGTCTATTTTTTTCTTAACTTATCACTTTATTTTGCCTCAAAGTGATTTGAAGAGAAGTATTCTCTTTCTGGGTTAGGCATTCATTTATGAAACTACACTGGTACAATTTCACAGTACTAGAAACTGCCTATGAAGACAGACTTTCTGACTGAGGAGATCTAATCCAAATTTCCACCTAAGCTTTGGGGACTGGCTTACCAAAAAACAAGAAAAAATTGCTGTGGATTGGTGAAAGTATCAAACTGCATCAGCCAGGACCCAATTGAATGAGAAGCAAGGAAGAACACAGGCATGGCTTCATCTTCTCTCACTTTCATCATTCATGTAGAGAAAGTGCAGGTTCCTAACTTCCTAGTCTAGGAAGGTTAGTTACATGCTTCAACTTAGGAGTGAAGAATCAGTATCTTAATCCTTGTGCTTTAATTCTTCTTTATTTCTTCTATCTGGCTTTTGGTGCACCCTCACTCTAAGTACAGTACCCAGCACAGGGAGGTTGTGTTTTTCATACTTGAAAAATAATTATGAATGAGAAATCAATGCCATTTAGTATCAAATATTGCTATTTTCTACACCTATATTTTTTTTTCTTCCCTGCTTTTGTTTGTGCATCTAGAGGACTGTCACACTCCCTGATTTTCATGTTCAAGCTCAAGGTGATGTGGGCTTTTAATCAGCAGGCTCTTGAGTTCTGTGGCCATCAATCAAAAACTCTTAAAATGGAAAGTTTGAAATTTGAAATCTCTTCCATTGTTCCCTCATCATTTTTGGGAACAAGTAGCAAGATTTACCC
This sequence comes from Oenanthe melanoleuca, assembly GCF_029582105.1. NCBI lineage: Eukaryota > Metazoa > Chordata > Aves > Passeriformes > Muscicapidae > Oenanthe > Oenanthe melanoleuca. Next base: position 72,199,246 of record NC_079336.1, read on the forward strand.
TCTTTGCAAAGGGATTTTTGAAGCTTTTGAAGATGTAAACATGGAGTTTTTCTTGCCAGAATTCATCCACATGAATAGAAATGGCAATTTATTCAGAAAATTTAATCACTTTTTGAGTAGTGTTTTATGATTGTCACACTGCCATGTACAGTGTCTAACCTCTCTGCTATCACTGCAGAAGAAACTACAAGCAGGGAGAGTCTTACTTCATAGCTGGTGAATAATAAACTCAGTTATTTGCCTAAGGACACTGGAACCCAAGGTATTGGTACAACTGATGCCTTTGCCAAAGGAAAGCAGTGGCTGATGAAGATGTTAACCTGCCTCCTGTTCCTCAGGACAGGTGTGCTGGAGGTGGCCAGAACACCAAACTGAGCCAAGATTGGTGTTTGTGTCTCTCCTTCCCACTCCCATTTACCTCCTGAGTAACCTTAGGCAGGATGATCCATGCACAGGCTCTGTGCCTTGGCTGACCAGTGTGTATGATGACATGGAATTCACTGATCATGTTGTGTTCTTTCATATAATGTGTTTTAACTGCTTGGACCTTTGCATGGGAGATATTTTGTATGTGACATATTCCATAATCTTTCAAAATTCTGATGTTCTCCACTTATGGTATTTATAATATTGTTTAATTATATATTTAAAGATTTTTTTTTTAAGTTATACAGTCTTAAGGCTAACACACCAGAAATTAATTGGATCTCCATGCTGGAAAAGTTAAATCTTTCTGGAGACTGATGGCTGTAACCTGGCCATCCAAAAATATAATGTGCTTAGGAAGAGAGGAGAAAAACCCAAACTGCCTCTAACATCTAGATTAATAATTATCAAGTAAATAATGTAGATAGAATCACTATTAGAACAGAAATGGATTTATGTGAATTTAAGGTTGGCTGAAATTTGGTTTACCCCAATGTGTGTCAAGAAACATCTCAAAATGAATGCAATGAATATTGTGATTGTAGTTTGTGAATTATTCTGCCAAAACAATGAATGCAGCTATGGAGAGCATTTATAGTGAGTTTCAAGTTTAGTTTAAGGATAATCAATTATATCTGAGCAAAAAGTAGACCAGTCTGTGTCCAGACAGGAATGATATATTCATCTCTCCAACTACAGGAGTAGTAGTTTGTCATGATCCATCTCTTGCCAGTGCTGGCCAGCTTTTTCTGAAACTGTCTTTCATTTTAGAATAGATATTTTAATTTCTTATTCTGATATGTAAAATAGGAAGATTTGCCATTTTGTCTCTTTATGACCAGGTATAAGTTCAGTTGAGTCTGTTGGTGGACTGACAACGTTAATTTGGTATTTGGTTGTTGGTCTATTTCTTTTAATTTCCCCTTTTTAGTAAGGGATACTTTCTCATTGAGCATTTTACTTATTGTGGTCTTCACCAGGATATCTAGGAAATCCTGGATATCTGTAATTTTGGAATGACTTAGAGAGTCTCCATAGACACTGGTGCAGTCACAGGCCCATTAGCCCAGCTCAGCGTGAGGAGAGTTTTTATTTTATTTATTTTATCAAAATATAAATGAACCCACTTACAGGTATCATTTTAGGCAGAAAATGTCCTAAAGGAATTATGAGGCTAAAAGAATCAAAAGTCTCATGCCTGACTTATGTTTTCAGAGCTGAGAGCCCTATGAACCCTGACTGAAAGACAGACAACAAGGTGAAGCTCTCAGAGGAGGAGATTGGAGAGATCTCTTCTTTAGGGGAATTATACAAGCTAGCTTGAAGCTTACAAGATCTCAAATGGCACCGGCATTGAGTTTTCACAGAAGCTTCTGAAAACTGAGTGCAGATGGTTTGCAGAAAGAAGTCTTTGTCCTGAGTGCTGAGTGATCTGAGTAATACACTCAAAAATCTGAGAAATACAGCCCTGATACCAAGTTTTGGTTCTCTTGATCATAAGGCTGTGCATCCTTGTCTAATGAAATGCCACAGGGCAGGATGACAGCATGTGTGTGAGAGGCAAGCAAAGTGATGCAGAACTCCTCATTTTCACAGCTGGAGCCTTGGACTGATGTTAGAACAAGCGACTTGGCATGTAAGTAACAATTCTGCAGCACTCTTAAATAGAAGAATAAAACCTCCATAAACGGCACTTTTTCTACAGAAACAGCCTGTAACAAAATATTTCCTGATTCTACTAGATAAATGGATGTTGGGTTTGGAATTGATCTCTGGAAACCATTGTAAAATAATTGCTGTAGTGGCACCCAGTTTCACCTAGTTCTGCAACACCTAAACAGCTTTCCAAAATTTAAACAGATGTTATATTTACATTGTGAGGTTTTCAGCCAAGCTCGATAGGTGAAGAAGCTGGCTGAGCCATTAGTAAGTCTCTAACAGACTTTGGTCTTTGTGAAATTATTCTGATTTGCATAAAGTGATACAAAGCTGTTTACAGCACACTGAGTTGTAGCTGCACTAGTGAAGCTACCTGGAGACAGAGGGCAAAAAACCCTAAAAGCCTGAAATTGTTTGCAACAGGTTTCAGCATGCTCTGGAGGTGTCTGGCTCCAGCAGAACTCTGTATTTGGCTCTGTCCTTTCTGTCCTCTTCCATTAATTAAGGCAGATGATGACCTATGTCTGACTTGCTCCCTCTTGGCAGATTTTCTGCTCTGAGCATAATGGAAAGTGGCTTCTTACTGTGTATTTCACCTGTGATGAAGAAAATAACATTCCTTGTTATTTAACTATTTCTGAAGTCAGGTGATAGGAAAGAAAAAAAATATTGTGGAAGCTGTTAATCCCAGCTATTGCTCTAAGTTATTGAATGAAGAGCTTCAAAGCATGGTTGCTATTGTTCTTGCTTTCAATTTTAAGACTGAAAAAGATGAGGAATTCAGATTATGGATAAAAGCAGATGCTCCTAACTCGTCTGCAGGAGGCATCCTAGGCTGATAAAAATTCTCCTTTTGATGTGCCAAAGTGGAAGAAAGGCTTTGCCAATAGCAGCATAATGTTCTTGCTTAAACCAAGCAGAAATAAATCCATTACTTAATGTAGCAGAATTGGAATAAAGTGTGACTGGAGTTCTTATTGTATAAAAAAATTGCCTCAAATTAAAGAACAGTGGGTACAGATACATTTGGATCTGCTCCATCAAATAATTTCTTTTTCCTGTACCAACTAAAATGAGGAGGATGCTAATTCTGTTGAGTAAAATTGAAAAAAGCTATGTGTCTCTGATGACTAAATGATTTTTTCCTGGACGAGTTCTGTTTAGTCTAGCAGAGCTAAGACTTGTTCTGCTTTGTTTATAATGCCTGGTATTCCAATAGTTGATTTGTCCAGAGTCTCTTTACCTATGCAGATCAATGAGGATGTTTATTGGGCAGAAGAATTGCAATTCTCAGGTGATTGAACAAAGAAGAAAATATGAGTGTATGCATGAATGAGAGTTTGGTTCCATAAGCCTATTATGGACATAACATCAAGTGAAGATACATGGTGTGGGAGGGAATACATCAGTGAGAGATATCTATAAATTGACATATCAGGAAAATGTTTTCATCAGAGAGCTATTTTGATGGGATTTGAAATATCTAGGTAGGATTTTTTTGGGTGGATTCAGGGAGACCTTTCTAAGTTTATGTGCTCAAACTATGGCATGGCAAGCCCTGAAGAAGTCCATAATGAATTAAACCCAAAGTTGCCCTAGTGGTAAAATTGATTGAAACATGGGGAAACTGTCTTTGCCTAAATGTAGTGTGGCACAGTGTTGATGTCTGTGTTTATACTTTTTTTTTCTCCCATTTTCTTGAAGTGTGATGAACATAATGAAAACAGACCAACTTCCTTAGGGACATGGGGGAAGAAAACAGACAGATAATAAAATCAAAGGACAGATATAGAACTAATAAAATAATTACTTTTTTTGACTAATGCATAATCACTGCATCACAAAAATCAGAGCCTTAGGAGGTCATCCAGACAAATCTTGTAGATGCATTAGATGATGTTAGCATCATAAATAATTTTTGTAGTTATGCAAGCTAAGAGAACAACTCAAGCTTGAAGCTCTTCATTGAATGAGGGAAACGCTCATTGAGGGAGCAGGAATTTTCCTGTGCATATGCATATATATGCATATAATTTTTCTGATTAGTAGTCAGTCTATTAAGGGCCATTTGTCTTTGAAAGCTCTGCTAAGCCTTTGCTAACTCTGTGAAATCCAAAGGCTAAATGGAGTAATATCATGATCACATGTGGTGGCCCTGGTATTGCTGTCATTTCTCTATCTGGTTTTCTGAATAATATCTTGCAAGAATCTGCTAAATGAAAGGGCTCCCCACTCCTCTGAAACCTTTTGAATTGGACACAGTTCAATAGCAACTGAAGCATCCAGATCAAAGATTGCTCTTTCCTTTTCTCCCCACAACCCTTCCTGGCTCCCCCATTCCTGTTAGTAGTAACACTAATGTCCATGAGAAGTGACAGAACAAAGAGCTGCTCAAGAGGAGGAATTCAAACTTAAAACTCCATCCCTGCCCCAACACACACATTCTATTGCAAAGCACTGCATTTCCCTTATAACTGCATTAATCCTCTAGCTGTTGGTGCAAAGGGTTTTGCCCCTCTTCCATCCTCCTGACTTGCAGTGGCTGTGGCCCAAATATGGGTGTGACATATGAATGAGTGGTGTGACAGTTCTGGTAGTTAACTGGCAGAGAATGCCATTAAGATTAATTTAGCTATACCATGAATCTGCACTCTGCAGGGCTATTCTGTGTTTCTTCCTCACATCCCTCATCTAATCATCAAATTAAGATGTATAAAGTGATGTAAAGTATATATCAGCAGTTTAGGGCCTTTATACTTGCTAAGGGATGCTTGATATTTCTGGGAAGTGTGTGTGTGGGGGGGTAAGATAGTAAAAAATAATAGGGGGAATGAAGAAGGAATAATTTAAAATCATTTCAACCCACTCATCTAGTCTAACATTCTGTGCCTTACATCAGCTTAGAAAACTTTGCCTCCAATTCCCAATATACAACATCACTGTCTTACTTAAATACCTTCAATTTTGTTCTGCTTGTGCCTTATCAGTTTTGAGAAATGATGAAATGAGGCATTATAACTCCCTTTATAACATGCTATTTTTCCTCTTCTTATGTACCAGAAAAGCTATTTCAACCTGTTTAGCTACATCTTATTGTGAATTCATTATGAAAGGTATTCCTGGTATTCTTTATAATTTTTGTTATATTTTCCTTAATTTTAGCTCAGATTCTCATGTTATTAACTATAATTTTTCTTAGCACCATCCCCTTGGTGCTTTGTCCTTTCTATGAAATGCATTGCCTCATCATTCCTGAATTTAAATCTGAGTAATTTTTACTTTTCCTCAAGCTGCTTCTCAGTTAAGCTCCAAAAAGGTCAGAACATCTTCTAGAGTTTAGATTCTTAATCACATTCAAGCAACTTTAAAAAAAGTAATCAATTTAAAAGCTTCCCATGATAGTGTTTGTACCCACTAGTAAAATATTTCATTCACTAATGAGATGCACTTAATAAAGAGTCTTTATAATACAGCTAATGGAAATTTAATTTATTGTAACTATTTGAGTTTGTTTTTTTTTTTTTTTTTTTTTTTTTTGCAATGGGACATTTGTGACTGACAGTCCCAATATTTTATTGCAAATGTTATTAAAATTGGATGGCCTATGTGCTCCATTGGTACGTTCAGATTGCTTCTTCTCTTCAGAATGATGACACTCCCTTGGGAAGCACCACAAATATTTTAGATATAATTTGGAATAGGAGGAGTCTACTGAGAATAGCATTAAGTTACACCTTAAAGCTACTTATGTCTCATTTCCTGTAAGACTTGGTTTGTACACTCTCTCAGAGCCTCTGCTAGCTTTATGTCTATGAGGAGGCAAGCTTGACAAAGTTTATGGGGGAAAAAAGTATCCAATCTCATATGTGTTTGCTGGACTTATAACCTTATAACCTGTTGCCATCTGCACTGTTTGCAAACCAGCAAACACAGGGGCTTTACAACAATGTGTGCTGATTGTGGTACTGCAAATTCTTCCTCTTGCAGACCGGATTACTGCACTTTATTCATCCTAATGCTGCACAGCTCAGCTGACATTTCTTATAGGTAGGTGGAACTTGGAGATGTTACATAGCACTAATCAATTTTGAATCTGTCTGAAGGTTGTGAAAATCAGAGCTTTGAGCTAAGGATCAGGCATATAAATACAGAGCAGCAAAACCTCTATAGTAGTTATGTGGTAATGTTGCATAAAGATGACAAATTACAGGGATCCACTTCAAAAGTCCTGGAAATTGGGAAAATACAAAGAAGAAATGCTTAGAATATTTAGTTTTAACTGAGGGGAGCCATTCTCTGCACAGAAGAAATTACTCTATCTGCAACAGTTAATACTTTCCTGTTACCCACTGTGCCAGTCAGTAATTCCCAGCAGTCCAGAATCAATGCACTGCATCTATTCTATAATATCACACCAGAAGCTCCAAAGGGTGGAAAGGATGATGTATTACCTAAGAAATTATGTGGGAAGAAAAAAACAGATGAACACAAAAAACCTGAATAATTCTGAAAGTCTTGTAATGGCAACTACCTCACTTCAGTAAGAAAAACAACTCAAAACCTTTCATACCAGTAGATGAAAACAGGCAGTAAATGGTTTGGTCTGGCCAAGCATGTTAATGGATACTGCCTGATTCTCTTTCTTTGCCTTTGACCTTTCATAGTCTGAACCAAGAATTTTCATTTATAATTCTGCGTTTTCATAGTAGTAATAGAGCTGCTATAGCTGAGATAAAAGGGCTACTGTGTCTAAAGCTTTGTGTTTTTTCTTTTCCAGTTAAGTTGGCCTTGCAAAAGATAAACAGACTAGACTACAATATAGTACTTAAGTTGGTAGGGACCTACAGAGATCATGTAGACATGTGTCTGAACAATTTTGGGCTCATCAGAAGTTGAAGGACAATGTTAGGGCTGCAGTGGTGCCTCCTGTGTTCCTAAAGGAGAAGATAGTGTTAAATGATCTGTATTCTAAAAAAGCCTTTACCTCTACTGAAAATTAGAACCATCCCTACAAAATGGGGGTGGGGATATGTATTCAGGGACAGTTTGCCTATGATTGTGTTCAGCAGAAGCAAATTTAATTGAGGGATTTTCTGTAATATCGAGCATTATCATTTAAATTTTATCGTTCTACTAACTGTGTTGTGCACTTAGCTTCTAGAAATTATGACAAAATATCTGTGAAAAAACATCATCTACTCACTATTGACCCAGCTCATCACTAGAGGTAACACTGGCCAAAACCCCTGCAGGTTTTTGTGGGTGAGCCACGCAAGGGCAATGGCTGCCAGCAGAAGGAGAGGGAAAGCTTGAACTCACCATCTCCCTTCCATGCACTGAAGTGTGCTTTAATGGACAAAGATCCTCCTTCAGCTGCATTGATTCCTCTATACCCAGTCTCATCTGCCTCCCTTCCAGTTTTGTTACCTTTCCTGGCAGGTTCTGGAATTCTACCTGTATCCATCCTTTTGGTCAGAAAATTTACATACTCATTTCAAGCTGTCTACACTCACTCCTGAGTTCCTCCTCTGCCTTTGCCCAGGTTCTTTTCTTTAGCATGACCTGCAGAATTTGCTTTTTCTTTCTGTAAACCCTGCTCTTCATCCAGATAATTGTCTCATTCAGGCCTGGTCTTACACACTGGGTGTTATTTAGTACATCTCCCCCTGCAGCACTGACTCCGATTTCCCATTTATCACAAGATAAATAGGTGGTCTCAGTTACCTCTCAAGACACTTTGCCTGAAAAGCACAAAAGCTCTGTCCTTCCTTCTAAATCTTTCAGTCTTTATTCAGCCAGTGACCAGGTCTCTTTGGCATAGTCCGAGTCACAATTCCTCCAGTCCACATCTCCTCCCTACATTTATTTGTTGCATTTGATGCTCTCCTGTCCAGTTCTTGGGAAGCTTCTGGACTTTGCCAGTGGTGGAAAGAGAAATGCCCTTTGTTCAGGTGCTTGTAATTGCAGGAAAACTTCACTTGATCTAAAACAGAACATCCCATGAAAGGAGTAAGAAATTTGTTGGCTTTTTTTTCTTCTATGAAGAAGAAAGAATGTTATTTCTAAGTATCCTGAGCTTCTACCATATCAACTATAACTTTTAAAATCCATATACAGCTGAGCTTTTACTGACTTCCCACAAGAAAAATGCTCAACACTTGACACAGGGAGCCCAACATCAACTAATTTGTAATTGCAAAAGTGATGTCAGCAGGAGTAAAGCAGTATCTCTGAGTAGATGTTTGTGTGGTTAATGTTTTATATAAACAGTTCATTTTTAATCCAGTAGAGGTAAACTTTAGCAGACTGACAAGCAGTGGGAAGTAATATCCATAAAAGGATATGTTAAGAAATTTCAGTTGCTGTTTTTCATACAGGCAGAATTTTGTAGCTAGGGAATTACTCAGTTGTAGTTTTCCAGCCCTTTTCTTCTTTATTGTTCCATTCCAGACAGACAGTCCTAGGAGAAGCTGAACATTGTTCTGTGTAGTACAGTCCAGAGAAAATGTTTATGAGTGGCATGAGAGTGCCTAGTAGTGGTTGTTGCACACAGCCCTCAGAGTCTGTCATGCTCAAGAGATGATTGTGTCCTGGGCTGGGTGAGTTTTGTGTGAGTGGGGTGCACACAGCTTGTGCAGGTTGTTAGCTACCTTACCTTTGGCAGAGTGGTCTTTGGGAGTTGCCTTTCCCTGAGGATTCTTTGTTTATTTCAGGGGTGGAGGAGCAAAGAGGCAGTCATGCCGAGTGTAGGTTGTTCACAGGTGAGTGCACAAATTACACCAGTTCAATATTTTGTTCCTGTGTTTTGTTTTACTTTTAACACTCGAGGTTCATCATGATTTGTGCTGTGTAACCCTCTGCACTGTGCCATCCCACATCATAGCATAACCCTGGCTTGCAGAAAGGGTTTCTTTTAGTGACAGGCATCAGGCTCCACAAACTTAGGTGTGTGCAAAACCACAGAGCACAGATGAAGAGGGACACGAACCAGCTATTTGCAGCTCAGATGCACACATGCTGATATTTTTTCTGTTTTCTCCTAAGGTTTTGTCCACAGACTTTTTTACTTTGCTAAGGCTCGTATGATAATTTGTAGGTTCTGTTGAGGAGATCAGAATCTTCTGTTTCTCAGCAAAATTTGATTTCCCATCTGCTTCTGACAGATTTCTCTATTCAGCAGACTCTGGGAAAGTCTTGTCATTCTTGACACATGGGAAGTTATGAGCATAACTCATGCCCTTTTAATGTTCATGGGTGTTATCTGAATAAATCACTGACATTAAAGTCTTAACCCTTTTTAGTCTAAAAATTGACATTTTCAGAGTTTAATCTCCTCTGTCTGACTAATGTTTTTCTTGTTCTACCAGATGCAATGTCACTCATTTTAAAACTGTTTACACTGTGCCTTGAAAAGCTGTAACATCTTTAAATGGAAATAATTACAGACTTATTCAGGGGCTGTCATGCTCTCTTTGCATCTTTCATCACTGTTACCAATGGAACAAGGAAGCCAAGTAGAGAATGTTCTTTCATTAGGTTTTGCTTGTTTCTTTCCAGATCAGAGAGAGACACTCAATATTGTCCTGGAGGCCAAGGTGATAAAGTACAGGTGATCCAGCCAATACATTACCTCTGAATATCACTCTGTGTCATGTTTCCTTCCCTCAACCCTCAGGAGTGATCACTGTTAAATTAACTCTCTCTTATCAGTTGCTCTGACTGTACTTGCTGCTTGACATCCCCATCACTCTTGATTATTTTAATAATAAATAAAGCTTATTATTTTTATTTTGTTTTGTTCAATTGTTTTTTACCATTTTTCTTAGCCAAATTTATATCCTGAATTTTTGTATTCCCCTACCTCTTTCCCCATAAATATAGATGGTACTTGTTGTAAGAATTATTCTGCTAAATAAATTATGTTCATTCAAAATGATTAATTTAAATGAGTTAAGAGTCAGCCAAGTTAAATGAACAACCTGCTTTGCTATTGATTCTTGTCAGAGTTGTCTATGAGTATGATGCAGCATGATAAGAATTAACTAACCAATGATTTTGATGGGTAAGAAAGCAGGCTGTGTGAGTGAGCAGCATTTAGATCTCTATATACTGTTAGCAGAACTTACTAAAGGAGCACTCACTCTCTCACTCTTTGGTATTCTTCATTATCATCATCATCACTTTAAGGCTGAAGTTATCTCATGCTTCTGTGACTTCTAAGTTCAGTTAAAAAAAGCCTGTTGCTGTGGAGCAGCACTAGTGAGAGAGCTTAACTAGCAGTAGAGCTTTTGTTTTCCACTTCTTTCTTAAGAATATGGCCTGGTTGTCCACTTTTCTGTCTGCTGTCTTAATGTTGTCTTGTAATAGAAGAAAAGATCATTCAGAAGTTAAGGTACCAGTCTGGGGATAGGGTAATCTGTATTTGGTTCCCTGTCATGTCAACAGTCCAAAATTATTTTTAAAGATTTTGATGCAGATAGGATATTTGGTCTCTTTCCAGTCAGTGAGACCTGTGCTCCTACAGTTTCCTTAAACAGAAACATGCAAAAAAGAACTCATTAGTCTTTAAAAACAAAACTGAATAATCTGTTAAACAGAATAGCATCATTTCTAGAGGCATGTGGAAATGAAGACATTAAAGAATTTAAAGCACTTAGGTGATAAAGTAGCTGGTTCTGTTCTAAAAGAAAGGGCTTATTTTCTCAGAATGAGAAGGTAGGAGTTTATTTTTCCAAGAAAAAGACTTGTGTTGCCTTGTTCTTTGGAGACCATAGTAAGTAATATAATAAGCAGCACACATAATTTAACTGTAACATCTTCTACTGATACACTTTAGTATTTAAGTCAATATAATATTTCTCTCTTTTTTTACCACTCTGTCTTTCCCATTCTGGTGATACAATTTGAAATGCTTTCTTGAAATCCACATAAAATTCTGAACACTCATATATTTTTATTATACAGTCATTCTGGGTTATATATTCCATGCAACCTAAACTCTTTTATTGGCAACATTTGATGCTTGGATGATGTAAGGAGCTCCACACTGGCAGTCAGATTTGTTGGCTATAATACTGCTGAATTTATGTTTCTCTAAACTGTTCTGTCACTTTAGTTCTCAATTAATGGTTCTAAGTTCTGTTTTAGTACACTTTGTGTCAAAATCTTGCATAAATTTCAAACCTAAATAAAAAGAAACCTCAAAAATGTTTAGAATAAATTTTACAATTCTTCTTGTTCCATTGCCTTCTGAGCATTGATTTATTTGTTTAAATTTTATTTTAGAGAACCTTTTACTGAAACTGCTTTTTACTTTCTTTGTACTTGTACTGAGTAGGTTTTATTTTACAGATGTCAAGTCTATGTTCTTTTCTTATCCAAAACACTTCTATGCTTCATTTTACTTTGAGAAGGAGAGAATGTAGCAAGCACACCACATGTAGTCACAGCTCTGAGGAATTCATTATGTCCATGCAGGATTGGTGCTATGTTAGCACAGGATGAGGTGAGTGCTAGCACCTTTTCACAGGTTTTGATGCCTGCACAGTCCTAGGTACCTTGCCATTTGCTTCTGTGCTGGCTTTTTTTCACACTTGGTCGTGAGCTTCTGACAGAGCTTAAAACTGTTCTGAAAAATGCTGCTGCTTAGAGCAAGAGTTGCACACCTTTTTGAAAGCAGGGCTTTGCATCATTTTAATAGCTGCAAGAAAGAAAAAGGAACACATGGGTTACAGTTTGAGTTATTTGAAATACTGGGGTGGCAGTGAAAGTACCTGGTAAATTACGAACTTTATAATGGAGAGTTTGATCTGTAGTAGCTAAAATGAGGAAAAAAGAAATTGCATCAGATTGGTAATCCATTTTTGGGATTTATATGAAATTCTGCACCCAGAGAGGAGTCTTGTTAATGCAAATGTTTCCAAATGCCATCCTCAGATGGATTGATGGTCTCATTTTGGGCTTTGTCTCCTGTAGTATTTCATGTTGGTCTTGGTGTTGTCTTAAATAAGCTCCAGCTGGCTCATCCTCAGTACCAGAATCATTGTACTTCATCTCCAGCAGGGCATTTAGATACCTCCAGAGCTTTGTTGCACTGTACAAAGCAGAGCAATCCTACCTTGTTTGCTTACAGAAAGTCGTCCTTACCTAGGGCTGTCAGAGAGTTCAGGAGTGTGAAAGGTGGAAAGAGGGAGGAAATCAAGAAAGGAATCATGAGCTTCCTGCTCCCATGCTGGAGGGCTGCAGGTGGGTGGAAGCAATGCCAGGAGCAGGGATATTGGAGGACAGGAGGCTCCAGACTGACCTCAACCTGTGGAACTTCGTGTTCTGAGATGAACTGTTTAGGATTGAGGTGAGAGCCTTGCAGGAAAACAGACACTTCCTTAGGTACTTCCTTGACTCTAAACTAAACACTGTAGGACTTGTAAGCACAATCTGTATCCACAAATCTCTCTTGGGACTTCTTGGACAACATTTAACAAGACATTGCATGTGGTCTTATATTGTTACAGTTTTATAGAAAACTGTCATGCCATTTACCTGGAGAATGCTCATAAATCATACTCAGTAATTTGATCAATAGAACATTGCAACACAGCTACAGTACTTTATTGAATAGCATAGGTTCATTAAAATTCTAAAAGAGCCATGACATTCATTTTCAGAAGCCTCTGGAATTCCAAGGGAACCTTTTGCTTCCCTCCCTATTATTCCTTATAGGCATTTTTTAAAGAACAGTTTCTGTTTAGCTGGGTTTTGGTGGTGCTCTAGTCTCTGTTTCTTTATGAGGCCAGGAATATCAGCAGCACTCTCCAAGTACTGTGGACCAGATCCAAAGTACATTCTGCAGACAGTGAAAGTCTTTTCATTTATTTAAATAAATGTTGGCTCAGGCCCTGTAATAGTGGCCAACGTTTTCTCTGTCATAATGGTCATGAAAGTGCTTTTAAAAAGTCTGTCTTTTTCTTTCTTGGTAAATGGACCATATGCCAGCATCATAATTGTTTCAGAAAACAGTGTGTGTGTTCAAAGGGCACTGAACTGCTGTGTGTATGGAGAGCTATCAGACGTAGGAGGATGTTTCTGCTGAGCCATTTAGGCACATGTTTACTGTTGGTATTGCTGTCTCTTCCTGCTGTGGTGATAAGTGCACTAATTTTTTTTTTTTTCTCCAATGTTGCTGGTTTTTAAAAATTATTTCTGCTTTGAGCTCCAAAATAGCATATCTAAAATTATGTATATAGGGTGTTGTGTCTGTGAATAATATATAAATAATTGGCTTCAATCTTCATTATTTTTCCAGTATTTCTACTGAACACAGTTGTTTGGTCACTTTCAATATCATATTTATCATAAGGGAAATGCAGTAAAATTGTAATGTAAAATTTCTGATTAGGAGTGTGAAACTGAAGGCTTGGAGTTTTTCTTTGTTCTCATCATTTTTACCCTGAAAATGAAGTCATCAGTTATTCTCTGAGCTTGCTTATAGTCTGTGCAAAACATTCTAATGTCAGTCCACCTGGTGGGTACAACCCTACTCTCTATGCAACTGTGTGGTTTAAGCACAGCATTTCTCCTGTAGTGTCCATCGTACTCACAGCTGGAGCCATGGAAATAATAATGTAACAGCACATCAACCAGCTCCAGTATTTGGACCTCACAAGCCTCAGTCAGCTTCCTCTGGATGCAAGGTTTGATTAATCCCTCTTACCCACAGAAAAGGGAGGACTGAAATAGCCAGGTGTATTGAAATAAATAGATAAGACAACCTAATGCATGATACAGAAGGCAGCCTGACTTGGCAAGGGTGGAAATGTCCCAAACTATTTCTTGGGTCCCAGCTTTGGAGAGCTTGACAGCTTTTGGCCTTTAAATAGAACTGGGTTGAAAACATGGATTTGAGCCAGTGTGATGATGAAATACGATGGGAAGGAAGTGTGCAACTTATATCTGTCTGGATTTTTTGTATAGTGACACAAATGCTCATGGCTGATTAAATTACTGTGTGCCATGTTAGTGATGTGCTCTGTCTCAGCTAATTCACCCTAAAAAACCTTTGATGGGTAGTTCACCCCAAATATTAGAGACAATCTATGGGAAAGATAAAGGGTGTTTTCTTAACTGTTTAGTAAGTAGGCACTGGAGGGGGATACTAGGTATATATTAGAATCAGATATTTTAGTGAACATATTACAAAAGAGTAGGCAGAATATAGGAGACAGTGCCCTTCTAAAACCAAGTAGTAATCAGCATCTTGTCCCCCATGCAGCTGGTGACAGGGAAGAGCTCTTGCAAGCAACTTTTTTTTTCTTCCAGCAAGAGTTTTCCAGGCAGTGTTGCTGGTCTCTGGGAAAGTGACTGTTCATGTGCACAAGACTTGGATGGAGGCTTATTGTCTTTTGAGTGAGACAAGGAAGAACAGAGGCAGACAGTAAGAACAATTAAATTAATTAAAAGCTAGAAAACAAAGAGAAAAGTCCACAAAAAAAAAAAAAAAAAAAAAAAAAAAAAAAAAAAAAAGTAAATAGGAAAGCAAAGTAAGAAGAACATTAGATATTGTTTGTTGTTTGGGGTTTTTTTACAGAACTGAGCAATCTCTAGACATAAATTCTTTTCATTATGTGTCAAAGGTCCACTTTGATGCTAAAGGACATGTGACTCTGTGTGGATTTTCGATCACTTTACTGGGAAATACTAAGAACAAGCTCAGTTTTTGGGTGGTTTACTGATCCTGGGAGTGTGAAGAATGTTTGTTCACAGGCAGTGACACACAGAGCATCCTGTCTTCCTGAACACTAGAAATAGAGTGACCTAAGGGTAAATTAAATTCATTCCCTAGTAACTGGCATACACCACTGAGATCATTGCAAATTTGTCACATCTTGGTTAAAATGTCTGCCACTGAAATATATTGTAAGATAGCATGCCTTATCCTGGTTCTACTAGAAACAAAAACTAATAGAAGAATAGAGAAAGAAAAAAAAAAAATCCATGGTTCAAAGGTCCCCCACCCTTTTTTATGAGTAGATGGAAACAAGAATGGATAGAAGCTCAAAATTAGCTCCTGATTACATTCTCAAGAAAGGTATTTTGCTGGTCTTTTCCTTACATTTGGCCCTCTAATTTAGCCTCATAATAAAAAGTTGATATCTGGGGGAAAAGTTCTGTGTAGCCCTTTTATCCAGCAGATTTAGACTGGGATTAGGTAGAAATCATAATATTTGCTGCTGTTACCGAAGGTTTGTTGAAAAAGGCTAGATGAGAATGTGTAAGTGTTTGCAGAGCTCCTAGACAGGGTTTCACATTAGAGTTTATTGGTCAGAGTTATCATCCTTGTTTTGCACCAAGCATTACTTATAAGTGCTCAGCTTTAGCATGTTACTGTAAAAGAAGGAAAAGGAGCATCTGAAAAGAAACAGGTTATATCTCAGCACATGCTGACAGAGGCAATGTGATAGCCCCTTTAGTTTTTTAAAGGTCATATTCTTCCTCCATCTCTTCATTTCTCTTCACTTGCAGCTTTTCCCCAAAGGTTAATACATGACCATGGCATGCCTGTTGCCTCTACCTGATCAGAGGCAGCACATGTAATTACAATTAAATTATCATGTGAGGATCCTGTAGTGACCCTGCTAGGTGCCACGTGCTGCAGCAGCAACAAGAGAATTTCTCACTTTGGGATAAGTTGATTACTGCAGAAGGGATTCAGCTCCTCACTTTGCCTGCTGCCACCTCCATACCTACTGTGTATGCTTTGTTTTCAGATTTTGGGGCTCTGAATTTATTTTAGAAACCTCCAGGAGTGACCCAAGAAAGCTCTGAGCTCACTGTTTCCACTGATCTAATACAAAATGTACTGTGTACTTACACCCTACAGCTGATGAACAGAGAGAACCAAAACTGCTTGGAAGATGCTCTAAATTAAGTTGCTGTCTTATGCTCCCACAAAAATAGTGCACGTTTATATATTGCCTTTTGCCAACACACAGCATGGAACAATGCTGGCTATCAGCATCTGTGTGCTCTAAATTTGGCCCATTAAACATAAAATACATGACCACTCCAGAGCATGAGTGAATGTTTGGATGAGAGTTTTTCACTGACAGCTTTTACAAAAATAGATTTTTTTTTTTTTCCCCTTAAATTGAACTAGAATAGCAATGGTGGTTGACACATTTTTCTCTCAACTGAGAGAGATTTTTAATGCATCTTGGATCAGTGGGGTGCAAAAGTTTGATAGTTTCTTTCCTCTGAGTGCACAGAGGAGCAAGAAAAGTGCTTTTTATCTCCTCTGTTTATTTGTTAAAGCTTTAGAGCTGAGCATTTCACTTCAACCTTTTCTCATGTAATACCTTACAGTTTTTTCTCCAATTTCCACTTTGTTAAGTGCTAGGACTTCCTAGATATGGTAAACACAGTTTTGCAATCCCAGTACCCAGAAAGTTGCTAATTAATGATAATGAACTGGTCCTGGACAAAGGAAAAAAACCCAATCTGTAACATCTTCTGAAAGAGTGACATATTATGGGATTCTTGAAGCATGACAGACTTGTCGTGAGAACTGAGAATATTCAAGTTGTGAGTCCACTCTTTCATCTGGTTTATATTTTTTCCTATCAAGAAGCACCACATTGCTTCAAGGTTTATCAAAGAAATCACGGCATGACAAAAGCTTTTCTGCAGAATGTCAAGGAAGGTCTTGTAAACTCTTCCTGAACTAAACTTTTTACACTCTTTATGAATAGTCTCCCAAATTTTATCCATACTTTCTCTTCATTTCTGCATGCTCTCACCCTTCTTTTTGATAATTACTTTCTGATGTAATGTTCTTATAATTTCATTTTTGTTTGAAGTACCCCCAGTGAAGACTGATTTCAGAAGTTTTTATTTATATATCTTGTGTTTGGGCAATTTTTTTTTATTAGAGATTTCTTCTTTTTCCAGAACAACTATCCATACCCAGACCAGTGGGTTTTTTCAAATGGGGGCAGTTTTTGAAGATGCTGTTACTCTGTCTTAAGATAAAATTTCTTTAAAATGTTTAAAAGCTGGATCAAAGCTCCTGTTGGCTTCAGAAAGAGCAGACCTGGACCTTGATATTCAAAGGATTATAGGATTATATGGTTTTGTCATATTTGTTATTTATTGAGTAGCAGTGATAGTGACATTTCCCCTCCAAAAGACTCTCAATCTATAACAGTGTATCTTAAAAATGTGATCATTAATTTTCTATCACAAGATCAAACTGCCTTATCTATGGACTGCTGGTGTCTCACTACCAAGTCCTGTCCTTGCATTAGACCCATCAGCCAACAAAACCACAGGTTTAAAATGTGAGTGCTGGCAGAAATTGTATATAAAATTATGAGACAGAGTTACTGAGCTTCAGTAGGCATCCAGGTGATTCCACAAAGTTATACAGAAAAGCTCTTTCTAAGGCTCTAGAACTCATTCTGATAAGACAGTGGTGAGGCCAAAACCAGAAACATAATATACCAAAAAAAGCCAAATTTTGTTTCAGAATCTCCCCCATATCAATTTGTACTGAGTAGCATGACTTAATGATTTTAATAAATTTAAAATATATTAAGATTCAAGTATTTTTAAACCATAGTGGCATTTTAGTAAAACTGTCAGCAATTTGAATATGGGAAAAAGGGAAAAAAATGTTAAAATACAAACTAAAATTAAAATATTTAGAAAGCCATTAGAGGAAAAAAAATTGAATCTTTGCAATGCAGATTGTGCTCTACAAATTCTTAGTTGTCATCCTAAATTAATGCTAGTGTTTCTGGAGTTCCAAATTGTAATAATGTATTTCTTTAAAACAGAGACAAATCTTAACAAGGAAAAAAAAACAATTCTGAAATAAATTTTTCATTTTGTAAAAATACTAATTGACCTAAATACTAATAAAAATACCAGTACAAATTCAGTGAAAAATTAGTTTTGATATGATCAAAGAAATTTGTCCAATGCTGCTAGACATTTTTTTAACTTTTTTCCAAAATGGAAGATTTTCTACTCAAATCTGCAGGGTACCAGTATGGAATAGTTGGCTTCACTTCAACTCATTCTTACATATCTCTGGCTTAAATTTTGTATGTTTGCATTAACACATCTACCACCACACATCCACAGGCAAGAAATAATTAACCTGTTGCTGTCAGACCAGCAGCATGAAACAGGAAGGTTGTGTGACTGGATGCTGAGCTAGTCCCCACCTGGGAACTGCAAGCAGAAGCTTGAGGCTGAAGTGATCATTCTGGTCTTTAATAGTGATAAAAAAGGAGGAGAACTAAGAAGAGGGAACTAAGGAAGATATCCTTTCACATGACTTCTTGTGCTTTCAGCTTCATCATTAGAAATAAAATTTCTTGGTTTGTTTTTTGTTGGTTTTAACTATTGGGTCACACATTCATCTAATAGACTTTTAGCATGAGTGTGTAATTGTAATTGATCTCGTTTTTGGGGTGGATTGCCATAGGGGAGTATTAACTGACAGTAAAATTGACCGACTTATATTCCAGATGTCATGGCATCACTATGAAAATACAGCAGCAAGGCTGCTTTTCTCTAAATTTCTATTCAGCAGCCCTCAAAGACAAAATATGGAACCATCAGTTGTGGGCATCTGCTTCATTATCAGCCAGTAAATAAATGTATAATACTGAGGTATTTTTGATCTGTCACAATGTGTATTACTCATTTCAGGTGGATCTTTTTAGAAACCTCTGTGGGGTCTGTGTAGCTAAAGTGGGGAAAGAGAAATATATATGCTTCTCTTTTTTTTTTTTTTTTTTTTTTTTTTTATTCAAGATACTGAAATTGTTATCTCAGGGGAAGCAACAGCAAATTTTCTAAATGACAAAAGGCAAACAATGTTTCTATCTGCATAATTTTTGTAACTTATGTCATACAGAAAATTTGAACTGCATGGGTTACTACTCTTAGATTATTATATGGTTTTCCTGTTAGAAGACTAGGTTCTATTTGCCATCCTATGTACATGAGCAGACATGTAAATGGAGAATCAGTCTGCATTAAGTGTTGGATGACTCATATACTGAAGCCATGTTTAAAACACTTTAATACCATTGGGCTGACAAAGCAGTAAGATGCTGGGGTGATGGCAGAGGCAAAAGGATGAAGGGGTGACAGAACCAATAAAAAGCCATGAGCAAGCTCCCTGGTGCATGGAAAACTCATCCTGGAAGTGAGAAACTGTTTGGCCAAGGCTGAGGGGTTTGTGCAAAAGGATTGAGAGTTCTTTGTGTGATTGTGTGTCACAGAATCTACCTCAGGATTTAAAATCTAACAGTTTAAGTAAGTTATATGCACTGTTTGGTTTGGGATTTTTTTTGCACCAGTACAGGCCAGACTGGGTGAACTTGCTTCATAAAGGCCTTAAATGTCTTTTGATAGATGTAAGTAATATCTTTTATTGTCCATGAACAAGAGGGAAAGACAGGGGAAATATAGGATCATGAATGAAATAAGACTTTTATGGAAGCATCAGCTCAAACCATTTAGAAAGATTTGTGTTATTGCACTTAATTTCCTCCAGATGTTCTTGCAAAGGTTTAACCTGGATTAACCTGGGGAGGTCAGTGGAAAAGCATATTTTCCTGATTTTCAGAACAGGGGAGAAAGGACCCATATAGTGCTCATCTGACAGCTTTACAATTATCAGAACAGTCATTTACTTTGTTTCCAGTTCAGGGAGGAAATTTTTTTGGAAGAAGCACCACCACAATAGCTATTAAAATTCTAGGAACTTTCCTGCTCTTCAGAGTCCCTGAAAAGCCAATGGGGAAAAGGGCTTCTGTGTTAGCATTGGATTAAGATTGTTTGCATTTAGTCTGGGTTTCATGTGACTAAATGTTGACACTGACTGAAAGAGAGAAAGAACAAAGAAAATAAGAAAATGCTATCACCAGAAATAGCTTAAATTAGCATCCTATTTGGCAACATCAGCAAAGTCTGAAGTTTCTTATCTCTCTTAATCGACTGTTTTGCAAAAGGTTTCTATTTTGTGGAAAAGTACATCACATTTGAAGAATGAGAAGTAATTGCTCTGGATTTAATATGATAAATGTGGTGGGAAACCCAGATGGCTCACAGAAGTCATATGAACTAATATGGTGTCAGACATGTTTTTCTAGCCTGGGGAACTAAAGACACATTATCTGTGTAAATTGCTTATTTGAGTAGTGAAGATTGAATAAATGGGGTTTTTTCCCTATCTTGTCTTGCTCATTACATCTGCATTTAATCTTTGCCAATGATTTTCCTGTTCCTGGCAAGACCAAAAGCTGCTGACAAGATAGTGGGACAGGTGTCTGTTTCTGTAGCTGCTTTTTTGCTCAACCTTCACTGAGACAAAGTGAATTGTGAAAACCTATAGGCCCAGAAGGGCTAGTAGATAAAAAAATTACACTAAATGTCTTCTCTAGAACCTTTCTATGTCTCCCAAGACCAACATTCAGCTGCCTTTATAAAGAAAATTAAAAATAAATGCCAGACCATAACACAAAATTGAGCCGCTGGAAAAAAAATAAGTTCTTGTCAAATCCATGGTAGTGAGTAGCTTTCCTGTAGAAAGAAGATTGTGAAGGTTTAGATAATTTTTCACTATCTTCTCCAGTGAAGGGAAAGTGCCAAGGTAGAGATGTGGATGTTACTGGTGTGCTAGACAAGCATTTCCCCATGTTCTTTTGCTTCAAAGAAATAAGATTGAAGACCAAAAGTTCTTTTCATTTATATTAAAACTAGAATTTCCCAGATCTCAGTTTGCATGTCTGCTCTTTTACTGTCTTGGCCAATTCCAGTAAAGAAGTTTACTTGAAGAAATGTGCACTGATTAAAATAGAAACTTACTTTCCTCTCTTCCATTCATTGGTCCCTGTCTTCCACAGTGGAAGTAAGGAATATTAGTCATTATTAAAAAAATGAAAAAGCAAGAAATTTTCCCATGGTAGTTCGATGAATTTTTTTATTTCCCATTTATTTGTTTGTGCTTTTGCTTCACATAGTGCTGTATTGAAAATAAGTACACCCTAAGATTTACTCATTTACTTTCCACTGCCTGTGGCTCTTCTTTCATGTATAATATCATGTTTTCTTGGCAATGTGCTGCTTTCTGCAACTGTTTCCAGATGGGATGGGGACCATCTTTTTGAGTTTTATTTAGAAGTAAATAGTGATGAATTTTCTTGCTATTTGATGAAAATCACACTATGTATTTGTGAAAAATCTCAGGCTTATAATTGTTTTGAAAAATTACTATGCAAATATATAAGAAACCATCATAGTGTAACTGATGACCATTCATGAATGAAAAAAAAATAATTAAATAAGACAAAAATGAGACAAAAATGAATCTGCTTCAATTGATTGGAATGGAAATTTCTCTAATCTGTTTAGACTTCAGGGTTGTTAGATTGGAGGAGCCCAGGGGAGAGAGGGCAGAGAGTGTCAGTAGAACTTGGCAGGGTTTCTGGAAAGCAAGATGCAGAGCCATCAGCCATCATCATATTTATCTGTACAAGCCTGACTGCAGTCACTACAACACGAGGGAGTCAGATTTGTGTTCCTGTGTCATCTGCTCCAAATATCATTTCAACGCTTTTAATTTGTTTTAATTTGCTTCTGTGTATGAAGGTGAATTTAAAGTGTTCTTTTTCTAAATGTTATTACAGAATGGAATATCTAACAATGGAATTGTTAGAGTTGGAATGGAGCTCTGGAGATCACATAGACCCAAACCCCCTGCCCAGGCAGGATCACTAGAGCTGGACACACAGCACCATATTCAGGTGGAAAGAGGTAGAAAGGGACAAGGAAACTGAAGAGAATTGAGAAAAAAACAAAGCAAAAAATAAACCCAAACCAAAACACAAAGCCTTCCGTGCTGTGCAGAAACCACATCAGGCACAGGTGAAATTGAGGGAACTGGGGGTGGTAGAAAGCCTTGGGCTCAATGCTACTCTTCAACTCTCACACTGCAGTTTTCCAGCAGGTGCCTTCCTGTTGTTTGTGATGATTTGTGACACATGGTTAACTGTAGCATTTGGTTTTCCTCAGAAAAACATTTTTGTGTGGTTTTGAGCTCCACAGTTGGTCATCAAGAGAAAAATAATGACACTTTTTGTTTCCTGCTTGTGTCCTCAGCATAGGAGAATAACATAACACAACAGCTTTGTCTTTAGTTAATGTTTCCCCCCATTAATTTACTTTCTATTTTTTTTCCTAGTAGTATCTTGGGTAGTAGTAAGAGGACAATACTCTACCTTTTTCTCACCACAAGTGTTCACTGAACCCCTTTTGATTAAGAGAATATATATTGGCATGCATAACATAATCAGGCCAGGAACTCAAGCTGAAATTGAGTGCATCTCTTCTACACTTATTTCAATTTATGACTGTTCAGATGCAGATGGGTAGTGAAAAAGTTTAATTTCAATTTATGTTGTTGGCATAATCCTTATAATGCAAGCATTGAACGTGCTCTGTGTTGGTGTAGAGCAGTCTTGCATGTCCAGTTTTCATAAGTGGGGTTTGGAGGTCAGTTAAAATATTATGTTCCAGGAAATCCACCACTAAAAAAAAAATAAAAAAAATTTATAATATATATATATATATTTTGGAATAGCAACTTTTGTGTAAAACTAGATGGCATTTTTAATTTTATGAGTTATGGAGATGTAGATGTGACATGGTTTCTTGCTATTGTTCCCTGCAATCTTTTTTTGGGTTAGGTCATCACACACATCTTGTAAACTCAGGGTTTTGATTCTAATATTCACTTATCATGGAAATCTAAATACATCAAGTTGTTTTGACCTGAAAGACCCATGGTAATAATGAGTTACACTGCTTTTCCAATGTGTGTGACATACAGCATTCTACATCTGCTGAGTAATATTCTTTACATCTTCAGCCAAGCTGTATAGAGGGTTCTAAAATCTGTGATTTGTTCGTTAAAGAGTTTTATCCTTTTAATGATCTTTATTGCTTTTCATCCTATGAACAAATGGGTTTGTTTTCTTGCATGCTGAATCATGAGTATATGACACATTTTCTATCACCCCTCTTTTCTCATGTTCACATCATGATTTGCAAGTGTTTAGAGCTTGAATAGAAACATGCAAGTAACTTTGTCCGCAAGAGTAGTGTGATTTATTTATTTATTCATTTGCTTACAGGCAAAACAGACCATTAAGATACACATCTCATTTCCAATTTAGATACCTCATAAATTCTGCTTTGTTGATAAATTAATGGAAAGGTCTAGGGATTTCAATCCGGGAATTTCTGTCACATAAAACTTTCCTCCTTCCCCTGGGATTTTATTGACTTAGAAAGAAAAATACAACCCCCCATTTCTGTAAATCTACCTCAGGAAGTAAGGGCCATAACTTAAAAGGTAATCAAAATGGTGCAGCAATGTAGTGTACTGTACAATATATAGAACAATAATTGATTTCTTAGTTCACCTGCCAAATAAGAAGATAATGCCACCACGTGCAATTGGTTGTGATTAAATCAAAACGAAATATTTTCCTTTTTTTTTTATAAGGGAAAAGTGTTTCAAAGTTTCCTTTAGTGTCAAAAGTCCCTGATCTCCCCTGAATTTTTTATTATATTTTTGTTTTCATCTAAGGCAGGCAGCAAATTACCTGAAACACCTAGTTGCCATTTTCCTTTTACACAAGGAAATTGTTTATAACTGGTGCAAGGCTCCTTGATTCATTATTCCTTTTTTCCTGCAGGCTGTGAGTTTGTGCTTGCTCAGAGAGCTGATGGACATGCAAGGGATGCATTCTGCATTGCTCAGGCACACTTTCTTTCCCCACTTAGAAAGAGAAACTCTCCAAACTCACTGATTTTAGCTGTGCAATGAGCACACTAATCAAGATAAGTGAGCAGGTCACTCCTCCTCACATTGACAATTGACACATGCATATCATATGAAACAATGGCACGTGCCACAGCTTATCAGACAGGATATGCTCATGGAAAGTGGAACATGATGGTTCAAACAGTGATAGGCCATGAAAGTTGAATCCAGATTTTTTTTACCGAGCCATTACCATAGCCAGTAAGTGTTTATTTGTGACCTTTCAGTGATTATTTTTTTATGCTACAGGAAATATTTTGCCTAATTTCTAATTTTTATGCTCTTAAATGTGAGAAGAATCATACAGTGGGATTTTTTTTAATGTTTCTGACTCTCTAATTCCTATTGAGTCAGAAGACATTCAAGACTTTAGACTTTTTAAAGTTCTCATAAATGCTTTTGGCATCTGCTTAAATATACATACATGAACATTTTAAATATCATCCCAAAGTATTTTCTTGAAAAGGATTTTTTGTGAGTGAGTGAAATGGGACCTACATGTAAATCATGATGTTTTCTCTCTGCTAATTAAGACAGAGGCATGGTGATGTTTAAAGAGACTCCAAATCAAATTCACATTCAGTACATTTTTCAGTGCTGATCATAAATGTCAATATCTCTTGATGATATGCCTCACTCCCACCCTTACTCTTCTTGCCTTATGTGAATACATCATATGACAGAAGAAGGCCCACTCCTCCTTTCACATGGCCAGCATGAGATCACACCAATCTCCCCATGACTAGTGATGGAAATTAGAAAGTCTCAAGTAAGTGAAGGAAATAAAACTGAGAGAGAAACAAGCCTTTTCCATTTCCATCTACTGCTAAAATGGATGAATCTTGTTCAGCCCTGGGAATATGATGCATCTCCTCTGCACAGTGGAAAGTCCTTATCCTTCAAATGCAAATTATCTTGAACACAGCTTAAATGCAACTGGCAATTACTAACACTCAGTGCAAATGTCCATTTTTAGAGAAGGGGTTATTCCTTGGTCTGAAATTCATTTCTGGTGCTGGATTTTTTGAAAGACAAGCAAAAAAAAATCACCCTATCACTTAAATGGACACATATTAGAGTCGACATGGCATGATACCATGCTTTTGTCATGTGATTATTTGTGACTGACTGCAGGGGAGGATGACAGGTTGCTTTTGGGAAAGGTGGTCCTCAGTGCATGCAGTTAATACTTGTGTTTGATGCTCATTGACTAGAGGCCTTGCAGACTTTGTATTTATTTGATGGTGCTTTCAAACATTGAGTCAGACCAGCTGCTTAGACCTTCTGAAGAAGGTGTCTCTTTATGGTTCCAACAAGATGTACTAAAATACTACATACTATCTATCCAGGGAAATCTAGCTTTATTCCAAGGAGGTCAGATCAGCCTCTGGATATACTGCTGAATGAATATTCTTAGGAGAAAATTATTTTCCTTGTTATTTGTAATTTAGCATATTGTGGTTATCTCTAGAGTAGTGATAAACTCACCAGACTGATTATATCTTCTATCCTTTAAACTGTGGCATACATTTTCCAGTCCGTTTTCACTCTCAAATAAAAACCTTACCCTAAATCATTCTTCATGGAACAGTATAAATCAATGTCTCACCATGAAATCCTCTAAGGCAATAGGTCTCTGCAGGCTCAGCACAATTGCATCATCTGGGAAACCAACTCCTCATGTTTCTACACTCTGAGAGCTGACACAGCTTCCCTGTAGCTGGCTCTGGGGAAGGATTTCAGCTCTCATATTTAGCTTTAAATACCTTTAACTATGTCTAAAGCTGTTGCACTGGAAGGGACCAACATGTCTAGGACTCCCTAAGACTTCTGTCTCCCTTCCTGTTGAGGTGGACAGCATGGTGGGGCTTGTCTCATGGAATTTCTTTAGAGAGGATTCAGGTTTGCATCCACATCTTCACACAAACATAGAGGAGGGTGGTGGGAAGAAGTGCCCTGGGCATTTACTGTCTTAAGCCAAACCCCCAAGATTTATTGTGAAGCTTCTAATTCAAATGGGTACTTCTGTGAAAAAACAGATGCTTGATTTCTCCATGGAATTATCTACATCCAATTTCACAATACTAGAATACTAGAAAAAAATAATGCAGTCAATATTAAACATAAACAGACAACTATGTCACTCAGAAGTGAAAGAATACTTTTACTAAATACCAATGATGGTGCCATTAAACAGTTCTACTTATTCAAAACTCATTTTGTGGACTGGAAAGGCCACCAAATTGTCTAACATACAGTTTAAATCCAGATTCTCGGACAGAAAATTCATACCAAATTTTATAATGTTGCTGCTGTTTATCCTTGAAAAACATATCTGATAGTTCCTGATTATTTATAGGGAAAAATTCAGGACTGACTCAGGAGTTTAAAACTAGGCATCTTGACTGCTTTTAGTAATTTCTTAAATTGCCTTTTGACTTTTTGTGATAGGTGTGGTTTTCAATGTTTTGGTGGACTGAGTGTCTTCAAAAGCTGGTTTAAATAATTTTCTAATTCAAATACTTGAATTAGTGCAGAAGGCAGATGGGACAGTGCAGTTTATCTTAGAAGCAGCAGTGCAAACAGGAAGCACTACTAAAGACAAGGAATATGTACCACAGACAACCAGCCTGCTGCTCCTGGGAGACAGGCAGACAGATCAGCACTGAACTCACGCCAGAAAAAACAATTCACTTTGGCTGGAAAAACAGGAAAGTTTCAATTTTTGAAACATCACCAATTTCGTTTCAATTTTTCTTGTGAAAACTGAAAGAGGGTGTTTTGTTCTGTTTGGTTTACCCTCGATCCTAGTGACTGGAATTTTCAGAGTTATGATTTCTGTTTGTGTGTCTTTGGGGTGGAAATTCATGACAGAAAAACCAAACTGCTTACAGGCTTTTGGTTTTTTGTGAGATGTTAAACAAATGCAATATGTTTTGTTAAAGAAGTTGTCTGTGATGGGAACAGTAGTAAGTCATGCAAGCAGCAAAGATGAAGGCTGCTCTTCCAGAGCAGGATGGGAAAAGGGAGAAATGCAGCCTGTTTGTTTAGAAATTGACTTATTAAAGAGTAAAGTTCAGCAAGTCCTCATGTCTTTCAAAATAAAATGACAGAAAAGAGAAACAAAAATGTTGTAATCTGGAAAAAATGGAGAAGTTCTGCCAGGTGTCTGGGTGGATTTTTGTTTTGCTCATTAAACAGCAACAGTAAGCAGAAATAGCAAAAGAACACCAGGGTGTCACAAACTAGATTTTCTAGCCATGAGCAAACATGAAAGCCCTTTGCTACTTTGGGTTCTGGCAGTTTCTAAAACATGGAGATATAAAACAGAGGGTGGAGGAAAAATTTTTTATCATGTAAGTTCTTAAATAAAATCCCTACGCTTTCTGTAGGAATATGTATGAGGCAATACTGAAAAATCCAACTTTCAGTATACAAATTCCTGGGAATCTAGAGCAGGCTGATAACAGAATTTTCTAGTTTGGACTGTGTTTGCTGGTCTGGAGTAAGCACAGCTGGCATCTAAGCCCTACAAAGCTGGAGGGGAGGGCTGCTTAACTTGAACAGAAATTTAGAGATACTTTTTCTCCAAATGGCTTATCAGCTTAAAGTGTTAGTAGAACTGAAAATTCTATCTTTGCTGCTTAATATTGATCTCTTTTGCAAGGCTTTGCTAGAAACACTTCAAAGACTTTTAGAGTCATGTACACAAATACAATTTCTCTCCATAAAGCATAGCCTGTTTGACTTAAATATTGAAAAGCTCAAGCAATACTGTTTTCTTTTCTCTTCTTGCTATTGAAGTCAAAAATCATTGCACAGCACCATATATGACATGTCTTGGAGAGGTAGAGGTGGGGTAATCTTTGTGCATATACCCCCACTCCAAATATGCGTACACCAGGCATTTATCATTTATCTGCACCCAAAACTAGGGCTCAGCACAGCTTTTGTTACAGTCAGTTGAGAAATTTTTGTTGGCAGGAAAGAATTGAGACACTCAGCTCCACAGGCAAACAACACGGACAGTCCCTCTATAGAGTTGGCCGTAGGAAGGGAAATACTACACTGACAAAGGGTATTTTTTTACACTCTTCATGTGCTAAATTAATGTGAGGGAATATCTAATGTCTGTGAGAAATGGGAAAAAATCTTGGCTTTTGAATAGCCTGCCATAAAATGCTGGCAGTTTTCTAAGTAGAAGAGAAAATGCTAGTTTTGGGAAGATGAACTGTGACAGTTTTATCAATTTTTTAATTTGTCTTTTAAGGAGGTCTTAGTCCTTCCTATCTGAAGCTTTAAAAACCCTGTTCATATGGTTTAGCATATCTAAGTTAATGTACCTGAACTTGTCTAAAATTATTTGAATTGGAAACTGAGATGGAAATTTCATGAGAATGTAATTATTGAATGTAATGTCCAATAGCTCATTAGACCCAGCACTGGTGAGGTCACCCCTTGAGTTCTGTCTCCAGTTTTGGGCCAGTAATTCAGGGAGGACGTGGAGGTGCAGGAGCCTGTCCAGAGAAGGGCAACAAAGCTGGTGAAGGGTCTGGAGCAAAGTCTGATGAGGAGCAGCTGAGAGAGCTGAAGGAGGATCAGGAGAGACCTTATCTCTCTACAGCAGCCTGACAAGAGGGTGTAGCCAGGTGGGGATCTTCTCTTCTCCCAGGCAATCAGTGACAGGATGGGAGGACACAGTCTTAAATATGCCAGGGAGGTTTAAGTTGGACATTAGTGAGAATTTCTTCACAGAAAGGATGATTAGACGCTGGAATGAGCTGTGTGGGGAGGTTGTGGAGTCCCTGGAGGTGTTTAAGGAGAGACTGGATGTGGCACTATGGTCTAGTTGAGACGATGGTGTTTGGTCATAGATTGTTCTCAATGATCTCAGGCCTCTTCCAGCCTGGTTGGTTCTGTGATTCTGGGATCAGTTGCCTGTGTTGAAAATAATGTAGAGAAGAGCTTTCTTTTCTCTCTGGCCTTAGAAAAACTGAGATCTTCAAGGACAGGAAAATTCAAAGAAAATAGTTTCAAATCATAAATTCTGTGAGATGATTAACTGAAGATTATTTTTTATTTCACTGACACCAATTGATTTTCCTCTAGTTATTGATGTAATGATATAACTGCAGAGCTTGCCCACCCTTTTGTTGTTCTCTTAATCTGTCCATCTGAGAGATAAGGCCTTTGCTCTTACTGGGCAACTTGTTGTATAAAACCAAGACAAAATATGCAGATTATGTATATTTAATATCAGATGACAATGATAAGGATGTGCTAATTTAGAATAGAAATTTCATCTCACCGTGGGATCTTCAATTTCAGGAAGTGGAACTGCAAATATAATTTTTGAAGTTTTGTGTTTTAGTGGTACCTGCTGGCCTGTTGTGATACATCAAAGATAACAGAAGTTGAGCAAAATATAGACCTTAGATTAGATTTAACACTTCAAGGAAAGTGATCATGTCCTCTTTATATAGAATTGTTCAAGACTGGTGAGGTATTCTCACCAGACAAGAGAGGCTTTGTGCATGGAATATCTGTAAGCACTGTATTTGCCCTAAAACATACACAGAAACAGTAAAATCAAATAAAAGTTCAGGCATGCCCATTACAAATGTTATTCTATATTTTGCTTTTCTGCTCTTGGCAGGAATTTCTGCTGAGATAAAATGCTACTATGAGTCTCTGGGATTCCTTTGTATTAACACACTAGTGGCCCATTTAACTATGATAGAAGATGAAAGTACCAGACAAAACATATGACACTGAATAGTTCAGTACTGATGTCATGATTGATGTTATTTTGAAAGGAGACATTAAAACATGATAAATAGTTCTAGACTTGGTCTTTATGACCCCTTTTAAAAATCTACATGCTGTTTTTAAGATGCAAATTTGATACAAAGAATGAAGATTGCTCTTCAATAAACAATAAATATTAACAAGTTAACAAACTCAGTCCTTTGAGGATGCTTGCAAAAATATTATTTTCACTATTATTTTGTGTTCTGTGAGGAAATGAAGGGGTAAAAAATAAGTCCTTGAGTTTTACAACTAAGATTTTAAACTTTTTTCCAGTTTGATTCTCTCATTACACCTAGACCATTAGACCATTCTTTCAGCAGATAATCTAAACCTTTAAACCATTGGCTATGAGCAGCAGAAATATGTGAAAACTGTCTTCTCGTAATTTTTGTGATGAACCTCAAGGAGGTCACAAAGCAAATTAATTGTGCAAGCCATGTCTTAACCTGACAGTTTCTGGTTACTAGCTTTTCTCTCCCAGAACATCAAACTGTCAGTCAAATTTCAAAGATTTTTCTGAAGTCTGAAATTCTCAAAATTCATCACTTTTGCATAGTCTCCAGCTATTTAACAACCTCATTAATCATAGTGCAAGCACCAAAATGGGCAGCCAGTCAAAATGCACAAGGTCAGGAGCTCAAGGCATCAGGAGGTTTAACACCAGTTGGTGCCTATTGCTGTTCCATGCCAAGTCAATGCTGCCTGTGGCCTTAATTGCTATCACTTTTAAAAATCACAACCCTGTTTTTGATTTTGGTAAGGTTTTTAGATTCAATAGGGATCCTTGTAAATGATATCCAAATCTGTGTAATGCAAGTAATATGTGATTAAATCTAATAATTTAATCTTAATTGTGCTGATGAAAAAGATGGCATTAGGACAAGGCAGAGTTTCTCACAATTAAGAAAATTAGGGATTAGAGAGTGAGAAACTGATTATAACAATTTAGCAGGGAGGCAGAAAATACATATCAGGAGTAAATTATTACTCTTTTTAAATGGTACAAGATCAGAAGAGTAATCCCTGATCTCTCTTAGGACTGGTCCCAACTCCTGGGGTGTTCATCTGACACAATGTTTAAGAATTAGGTTTTTCTTCATCCAAATTTTATTATAAAGATGTGATGCCTTAGTATTCTCTTGGTCGAACAGCTGGTCCCAGGTAAACAGGTCATTTGTCTTCATGGGTAGATGGCTTTAAAACAGCAAAGCAAAGGGGTGCACATGTAACAGCAAATATGTAAAAAAATTCAAATTAGGATTGTTTCCATGCCAGACAGCCAAGAATAAGATTTACTGTCTTCTTGGATCTCTGCCAAGAAAAATAATGTTTTACTGGGCCTTGTTCAAAATATTGGATACAATGCAGCTGCCCTAAAGCTTTCGACCTTTCAGACAGTCCATCTTTTCAAAAAAGGTGAACAGATACAGAAAAGAGGATTATATTTACACAGATTAATGCAGTAAGACTAATACAAAATGGTATCCCATATGTACTTCCCTTCCTTTCTTACAGTATTGTGTTCAGCTTAATTATTGTCACAAAGGGTCAGAAGTCCAGCTATATGAGGTAAATTATGTTGGTTTGCATCACAATCTTCAGGTTGCATTGAAGCAGCCTAATTGATACATTTTCTGTGGTGTAGTAATGCTTTGAATTTACATGCAAACTTCCCACTGCTGTGCAAGAACAAAATTAAATCTTTGTACATTCACTTAATTGGGCACTGATGATCAGCAAAATAATTGCTAGATATATGATAAAACTGACTCTTTATGAAGTATTTAGTATTATAGTTTGGGTTTCTTCAATATATACGTTTCTGCCTATTAAACACTAAAGAACAGATAAAAATCTACAGGCAAGTAGATTTTTTTATTAGGAGGGTGGGCATTACAGCAGTGGGAAGCTATAGTTACTTAAATTTCTTTAATAGAATTGCATTGCACCTCTGCTACTCTAATGAGAAGCTGTTTGGGGTGTCCATGCAAGTAAATAAACAAACAGTATTTCCCATGCAAGAGCACTGAAGATGCACCATTACTGAACATAAAGTGAAAATGATTGTTTCTAAGGCAGGGAAAGGTGGAGGAGTTAGGTTTGGGTTTGGGCACTTTTTCTTTTTAAAATATATTTGCCTGTAGCAGTGCCCATCATTAGTTTGAATGAAGTACTGAAATATTTGTGACCTTTGGAGCTCACAGCAACTTAATTCCTAATAACCTGTTATTTTATATGAAATCCAGGAAAATCTTCTCCTCAAGAGTGAGCACAATGCAGCATTTCCCAAAAAAAATCTCATTTTTAACTAAATGCAAACAAAAAGGTTTCTCAATTATATATCAGAGAAGTGAAGCTCTTGGTGTTCTGATGTCTGGTTTTTCCACTTAATAGCACATAACGATATGTTGGCAAAAGTCATTTGCCATTTTATTTTTCAGTCTTGTGAAGGGATTTCACTTTCCAAACTTTTAATTTAATATTGCTGTTCATATAGTATCAAGCCACTCAACAGTGTATTTTTTCTGATTCAGGAGTAGCTCATTAGAACAGTTTCTTTGTCCCAGCTTTTCCCTTTTTGTGCTGTGTTCTGCAGGATGTGACAGTTTTCCAGTTTTCCCATTGGTTGTGATGATACTGTATAATATATACATATATATAATAAAATATTACATATTATCTTGTAATATCTCCAAGTTGTCTTTAAGGGTTAAATGTGTGATGCAAATTCACAATTAGTAGTCAGTATTAACTGTGGTGTGAGATGAAAAAAAGTCTGAAGAACAGCAGCAGCACATGTACACTCCCAAATCCTAACCTCTAGCAAGAGAAGCTATCATGCACAATAACTATTACAGGTCTGGAGACAGTAGAGAAGAAAAGAGCTTTGTGGAAAACTGGGGTCAGAACAGCAGCTTCCACATGTTACTATAAAGAAATCAGTCTTTCAGGTCAACAAATGCAACTAAACCTCCAGGACTGTTTTTTCCTCTCAAAGTGTTGAATCTACTATGCATGTAGGACAAGATTTTTTTTTTTTATTTGGTTTTGTAATCATAGTACACTTAAATATGAAATTTGTTGCCTCAGTACAGGTTTCTCTTCTTTTTAATAGGCTAAACTTTTGGCCTCTTAGTGCAATGTTGCAAAAAATGTACCACACTGCCAGCTTTCAGTAATGCTTTAGTGTAAAAACTGATCTGTGAGTTATGTATCACTGCATGGATTCAAAGGAAAGAAAATCAGTGGAGATCTTCTGAGAGTTAGTCTTTTTATCTTTTAGTGAAAACCTGTGCATTGTGTTTCCCACATAATGACACCTTTGCACACAGTTGCATCTAAACTGATGTTACATGTACTGTATTTGAAGCAGATCACAGGACTTTAGGTGCCAGAGACCTTGTGTTCTACTGCATTTCATTAAGGATTTTTTGTGTTTATAGTATTCCCTAAATAATAAATTTAAAAGGTAAAGAGCTTTGCAAAACCTTCAAACAAACCTGAGTGAGATTTCAGTCTTATCAATGACAGGACCTCCTGCTGAGGTGTGAAACTGCAATAAATTATTATTGTGAATTAACAGGAATTTTTTGTGTCAAAACAGGTCTTCAAGAAAATTTTACAGGCTGCTTTGTCTACACTGCAGAAACTGAACACTGTAACACTAACGAACTTACAAAAAGCTGTGTCAATACAATGTTTTTAAAAGAGAGTAAGGTGGGCCATGAGATGAAGTATAAACTACTGCTCCTGCTCTGATTTTCAAGGACTACTGAGTACATAAAGATGCTGAGATGCTCATCTCCTGCTACCTTGGGCCAAACCCTCAGTGGGCTGCCCAAGCTGTGTGGATGGGTCATGGCTGGATGGGAGCTGTTTAGCTTACCTGGAGCTCCATCTTAGCATCTTTCTTGCAAGGGAGGGAGGATATTGTAGCTTACAGCAGGGAAGAAAGTTCAGCTATTCCTCAGCTGTGAACAGCAGAACCTTGAGGACTCAGCTGAGGTCAAGGGTCTCGTGCTCCACACTTCACAGCATCAGGAGGCCACTCAGACCAGGTGAACCTGGCAAAGAGACAGGAGTGGAAGGAAATCAGGGGCACAGAGGAGGGAAGAAATAGCCACAAGATCTCACTGCAAGCCATTGATAGATGTGTATGCACACTTCACACTAACAGAAACCATTTTCCTGCTTGCTGTTCCTGTGAATAATTGACCAGCTGAACAAGATGTGTTTAAACAATTGCCAGCTTGCTCTGAGCCTCAGCACACTACTGGTCAAGTGAACTCCAGCTGTGGGAACTGAACATCACATCCCACATTGTGTTGATTTCCTCTATCAGTAGTGTATAATTGACAGTTACCTGTTTTTCTCTTTAGATTAACAGGATGAGAGAAGATAATTGCAGCAGCTGGTTATGCAAGAACAATCAATAACCAAACCTTTTTTTTTAATTTCTACTAGGAAGTAGAATAGTACTATATTTCTTTATTATTAAGCAATGAAAAAAGGGATATGTGGTTTTAATTAGGTAGCTTTGCCATACAGAAATCATAACTACTTCTGCTTGCTTTGCTGTAAGAAAAAAGAGAGAGCTGCATTTTCCCTTCAAACAGATCTTATTCCCAGACTGCATATGCCACTTGCCTAGAGATCTCCTGGATGCTGGCAGGTGATCAACACAATGTGACTCACAACAGCAGAAGACTTGGAGTCAGCAGTATCCTTCAAAGAGATTGGTGGGAGAAAAAATGAAAGTAAACAGGAGTGATATGTGCAAAAAGATTTCCATGTGGTTCTTACTCCTACTTTCTCACATCTACTGCTGCTCTGCTGATGACAAAACTCACAAGTTATTAAAATTTAATGTTATTCAGAACCATCTTCCCCTACACAATCCAAACACTTTTCATTTCTCACACCTGTCCTCAGAAGCACTTTATTCCTTGAGAATATCAGGGGGATAAAATATATCTACAATGTATGTTATGTTTAATATATGGTGGCTGATCTTGGTTGTGTACATAAATGTCACAGAAGATCAATTGGTGAGATTTTTTTGTCTCTCTGAGGTACTTAGAGATTTTTATTCCATTTCCAGAAAACTTTATATGCTCATGAACACAGAAGATAAGGGATTCTACTATTTGAAAAAGATACTGTGCATTAAGGATGTGAAAAATACTCAGACACACACTGTGCCATCAGGATTGCAGCAGTAGCTGCTCTGCTGCCCTTTGCTCTCTCCAGGGAAGAGGCTGGAAGCAGGGATGCTCATGTGGGTGTTTTGTGTCACAGTTTGGAGCTTGGCCATGCCTTTGGGTGAGAAATACCTCGCTGTGCTGGAGCCCTGAGATCATGAATGACTCAGGCAAGGTAAAAGGAAAATTCTGTGACTGCACACATCCAAGGTAAGCAGCACAGTTTTAAAAGGCAGAAGAAGACAAGGATCTGTTGTCATTTGCCTTCCCAGAGACTCAATCAGGAGGGTCTTTCTGCAGCTCAACTGACCTGCTGCAGCTTTTCCTCATGCAGGAATCCTGGACTTGTGTCTATTTAACACCTGGGGTTGTATGCTGTGGAGAAAACCCCTTGTGGATGTTGGCTTTTATAGCCCAGCTGAAGTCCTCCAGGAGGTACACACAGATTTAATCTTCCTCTGCACGATTTCTCTCTTAACTGAACTAAATATCATTTCCTGAGAGGTGCCAGTTCTCTCACTTAGTCCAGGTGCCAGTGCTTGCCCAGTTAATTAGCAGCTCTTTGCTTTGAAAAGATCAAGGTCTCCCTTGCACAGCACACACAGTTTTGTGAGACAGAGAGCTGCTCAGCAGCCACTTAGGCTGATCTGTTTGAGGCTGTCATTGCTCCTGTGCTCCCTGGCTGTGTGGTCCTGCTGACTTCCTTGTGGATGTGCAGTTGCTGTTCAGGGAATGGAACAGATTGAAAAATGATCTTCTATTTGTTGTGCTGTGCTGCTTTGACTGGGGTGGCCTCCTTGTGCCACCCTGCAAAGTGTCAGAGCAGGGAACAGGACTGGGACAACTTATCTGGCTGTGGAGCTATTTGAATTGTCATTTTCCTCTGGGATGCATGTTCTCCATTGACTCTTAGATTTTATGTCAGTGTGGACAGGGACAAATATTTTGCATATGAACTAGCTAATTATTAGCCTTTAACTTCTGCTATGTACCACATAACCTTACAGGTGACAGTAGGATTGGGATATTGACACCCCCCACTTTTTCTTCATAGACCTCTGTGGGAGTTACCAAATTTGAAGAGACACAGTAGGCAATAGGGTTCCAGAAATGATTGTGACAATCTCCCATGGCACTTTGCTATCCCTGTTCTGATTAGCAGCTTGCATCTATGTGGGCTTTTTTTTTTTTTCTGAAGAAAACATATTCTTTACAAACTACAGGGAATAGAATAATTTTTCAGATACTAAATTTTCTTCTATCAGGAAAATTGAAATTATATAGATTCGGTCATTTTCATGATGAATTTAAAATATTTTAGCTTCTTGAACAAAGCAAAAATATTTACTCTTGACTCACAGAGGATTTTTTCCAAACTTTTCAAATTACAGTGTGGGTACTCAATCACTTTTGTCTTTCTCCCATAGGTTAGTTGTGCCATATGTTTACAAGACACATGATACAAAAATAAAGGATGAATTGGTAAAGAAAGCTAAAAACAGCAATACTTTACCCCAAGATAATAACAAGTAAAGGGGTAATTGTAATTTAATACCAAAATGATTGAAAACAATTTTTTCAGTTAGATTCAACAAACCAGACTGCTTCCATATAAGAATACTGACATGATTATATCAACTGTAAATCTTGCAGTGGAATATTTTGCTCTGTTACCTTAAGAATTTGCTGAGACTTTGATGGAAATCATGGAGCAGGTGAAGCTGGGAGAGATCCTTAGAGGTCTCTGGCCAGGAACAAGGTCCAGGCTAGAACAGGTTGCTCAAGGTAAATTCAGTTGGGTGTTGAACATATCCAAGGCTGGAAGGTCCACAGTTTGACTGGGAAACCAGTGTTGGACCACTCTCACAGTAAACTCTTCTCATTGAATTCCCTTTCTGTAAGTTTGTGCCAGTTGCCTCTTGTCCTCTTGCTAGGCACCACTGTCTCCCTCTTTTTGACTTGTTCCTGTCCCCCCA
Source organism: Oenanthe melanoleuca (assembly GCF_029582105.1). NCBI lineage: Eukaryota > Metazoa > Chordata > Aves > Passeriformes > Muscicapidae > Oenanthe > Oenanthe melanoleuca. The sequence goes on from NC_079336.1 coordinate 72,236,220, forward strand.
TTAGGTATTCATACACAAATCAAGTATCAAAATACTAGAATTTCCTATCAGAGGGATATTCTAATTTTCTTTTAGGTTTCTGTTAAACATTAGACTGAAGATAAGAAGGTAGAAGAGACAGAGGAAAGAGCAGAATTTTCTGAGGATGAACTAGCTTGCAAAAAATAGCTCCTATTCTGAATATTTTCTTAGATATGGTAAGATGCATACAGAACATTCAGTAACATTTGTGTTTCTTTTACTCCAAGACAGATAATTGCAAAAGCCATTACTGTTTTTATTAGATCCGTCTGAAAAACATTGCAAAGGACACTTGGGGCTGCCTTGTAATTTATGACTCAGACTGGGCTACATGTGGACAAAAATGCCTCTTTCCATAACTAAAAATTAAATGTTACCATCACAGAGCTGCAGAGATCACATGCTAGTCTTTCCTTGCATTCAGATGCAAGTTGTGGAGCAGTTTCTGGTTTACTTGGCTTTGAAATGCAGTTGTGTATGTCCTAGAGGGCAAGATTGCTTAAATGTTAATAATTTTTTTCCTGAAAATTTAAAGTAGCTAGTACCCAGGGTGTAATTTCTTCGTTTTGCTTCAGTGAATTGTATCTGAGTCCCTGTTTAAGAGATGTGCATTGAGGTAGAAGGGGGATTGATGTAATGAAGGGATTGTTTAAGTACAGATTGGGTACAAGTGGCTGTGATGGAATGGGAGCTCATGACAAACACTCTGATATTACTTCAGTGATTTCTCTCAGAGGTTGGTGCAAGACTCCTCATCATTTGCTGGGAGCAATGGGAAAAATACTGGGACACTTTGATATTGTGTGTTCTTTTCCCCAACATTAAAGCATTCCCTTTTACTCCCTTCTATTCAAGGAAAGCCAAGATGCAAGTCCCTCTCCAAGGCTGGCTAGCTACTGGGAAAAAGCAGAATGCCCATAGAGGAGTAGCAGGTAGGATTTGGGTCTGTAGCACCTGAGTGCAATGGTACTGAAGTCTCTGTGGACTCCTGTGTGAGTTTTGGACAGAGAAGTAAAAGGTTCCACAGAACAAAATTCTCCTGTATCCAAACCCCACTATTCCAACAGGAAAAGGCAGGGCAAAAGGGCAGGCAGGATGTGGGTCTGTGCATGGGGTACTGTACCTTCTTCATTTAATGTGACCTCCACTCCATGTGCAGCAGAGATGGACTGATTGTCTTGCACTGGGGTTGATTTTGCCTCTTTGGAGTATGCTGAACTTACCCTTTTTATGTATTGCATTTACAGCGTCTCCTATGTGAGGAATCCCTGCCTGATAAAACACTTTCAGGATTCCATTGAGCAATGTGAGGAAGGAAGCTGAAATTATAATGGGACACTCATCCCATATATTTTGACTCTTGTCAAGACTATGACAGTAATTTTGAATTTCTGTTAACCCTGTTATTGTTGATAGGTGGGTCTGTAGGAAGTTACACCCTTCATATATGTACAGAGGTGTCACTTCAGTCCTTAAATGACAAGACTTTGGCTGTCTTTCACTTCACAAGAGCAAGAGGAAAGGGAAGAAGGAATGCTGAAGAAATTCTTTTATGGGGTGATCAGGGGACAGCTGAGATGAAAGAGGTTTTTCTTTCAACAGTACAATGCAGGATACCATCATTTACTCCTTCAAAATGCCTCTATTTTGTGAATGTATGCCAAGAAAATGGAATGATGGACAGAAAAATTCAGTGGCTCAAGTGAAGTTGGCAGCTTTCCATATGCAGTGGTATTTGTAAGCATCCATAGTAATGAGAGAAATGTGAATAATACTGCAGGATGTTATATTAATGTTACAAAGAGCTCTAGGTAATTAAAGAATTACATACATTAAATGATCTTAAAGCTGGGTTACAATTAACCCTAGGAGTCTATGGCATAATGATACCATGTTGGATTTGTGCCAATCCTAAGGGATTCTTTCCCACTCACTTCCAGTCTGGAAAATTTCCCCAGCACAGTAAAAGGGTCCTTTGTGCTTCAAAATTACCACACAGATAGATTATCACAAAAAGTGATTTTTTCTTCATTTGTGATGCATCCTGCCACAGAAAAACAATTAAAGCTTTGTTTCTAATAGAAAGCAGGAGTTGACTACTGTGGATTACCAATTTTAATCATCATTTAAACCAGAAAACAGGAAAATTAGTTTTAAATAATCAATTTTAATTTTGGTTTGCATTTTTACTTATTAGTTACCTTCCTAAAGGAATATTGAACCCTCCTGATTAGTAACCATGAGAAGGTGTTGATTTTCATCTAAATACAGCTTGCCTGCTAAATAAAGTACTTATTTTAGTGAGGTGAATATATTATATACATTTAGTCAGGGTATAGCCTGATATACATTCAGTTGGATTATGATTAGAAAGTAATTTAGAAAAATGATGATATATACACTTACTATTTACCCTCTTATGATAATGCTCATATTTGTGTTTCTTGTCAAGGTGCAATTGGATGGAATTTGCAAATGAATTAAAAGTGCAAACCTAGCTTTATAAAGTTGTTTGTTTTAGTTAAATTAAACCACCGTAAATAGCAGGTTACTTAGGCAAAACATTCATTTATTGAAATTAGTTTTGAAACTAATTGATTCATTAAACAAAGGAAGTATTGTCCACATTTAACAAATTGCACTAAGAGTTTCTGATCATCATGTCTGTCATGATTTTGGAACTACCAGATCTCATCCTGTTACACCTTATTTATATTTATGGAATGGAAGAGGGATAATAAACTATCCCATTTTTCAGCAGCCAAAATTTTCTCAGCTATGAATAAATTAGCCACTGCATACAAGTAACTAGACAAAAATGCAGAAAATATTATCCCTGCAATTCCATAAGAGTCTATAGCTTTTTAACTCACTCAAAACATTTGCAGATCTAGGACTCCATAACTCCTGAATTACCTGGTTCAGAGATTTGTCTTTACCAGTTCACATGTACTACAGCTATATTAATGTTTATTTAATATAAATATTTTCATTAATTATAATAAGTGTAGGTATGGATGTGAGTTGCTAGTATTTAAGTTTTAATTTTAAATATGCTTGCTAATAGATGTATGTGGCATTTAAATTAGGAATCTGTTTCGAAAGTAGGCTTCTACTCTGGAACCCTCTTTACAGAGTTATGCAAAAGAACAGAAGAAATTACCCATCAACAAGTAGCTGTTAACAGAGGATATTACAAAAAACAAAATCCATCTTTTACTTAGGTGAAGCTGGACTATGAGACTCACCTTAAGTGAAACAGCATTAATGATCAACTCACACTTCTAAGGTCTGAGAGAATCTCCACTGGACTAATACAGACAAAATATTATTAAATCCTAAATCCACTTGAGAGAGAGTGTCGGTGTGGCATGGAGGTGCAGAACTAACTGCTGATTCATCCTGACACTCAGGTCAGGCAGGCTCACTCATTGACTCAGGAGTATAACACATTGAGCTTTTCTTTGAGGCAAGAGAAAGAGCGAAGGGACAGCAGAGGTCTTGCAGGCAGAAGTCATAAGAACAGTCAGCTCAGGAGGGACTTGAGGACCAAAGCTTGTGTTTATGAATACATTTCTGCCTGCAGCCATTTCCTTTACTGGAAATTAGAAGTCTGTGTCTGAACTCTGTGGGAGGACAGGTATGTAGGTGGATCCAAGAGGCAATCACAGCTCGAGAGCTCAGCTGTCCTGGGCTCAAGAGCACTCAGCAGCAGCTTGGCATTCCTGCTGTCCTCTGCTGCTAACCTCTTCTGGGGCTCAAGCATGCTTCTGAGCTCTCCAAAAGCACAGGAGAGCAGGGGCTGCACACCCACAGCCCTCTAGCAATATAACCAGTGACATTGCCTTCCTACAACTGACTCTTTGAGAGCCCATGGCAAAGCTTCATGGATTAGAGTCACTAATGCTGATAATTGTCCACACAGCTGTTGCAGGCTGTGTTCTGGCTGTCCCAGAGATGGCAGTTTTAAATTACATCAAATGGATATGTGAAATGGCAACTAAATCAAGGTGTTCCTATCATCTGTCTCCTCTAAAAGCAGTGATATGGTTTCTTCTATCAAGTGATTAGTAAGTTTTCAGAAAAGATCCTGAAAAACAGTATACAATATTTCCATTTTGGACCAGACACATTTATTTCCAAAAACAGCAGTATCTTTCCACAGATTGTTCTGTGGTGGGGTGGTTTAATTCCACTTGGTAATTAAGTCCCACATAGACATTTGCTCACTTCCACTTGCCAGGATGGGGGAGAAAATAGTAAAAGGGAATACTTGTGGGTTGAGATAGAGAGTTCAACAGGTAAAGCAAAAGTCATACAAGCAAGCAAAGCAACCCAAGGAATTCATTCACTGCTTTCCTTGGGCAGAGAGGTGCTCAGCCGTCCCCAGGAAAACAGGAAGTATTACTTGGGAATTCAAATGCCATCACTCCAAATGTCCCCTCACCTTCCTTCTTCTCCCAGCTTTATATGCTGAAGGTGATGCCATGTGTTACAGAATGTCTCTTTGGTCACTCGGGGTCAGCTGTCCTGCCTGTGTCCCTGTACAAATCCCTGTGCATCCTCAGCCCTCTTGCTGAGGCAGAAAAGGCTGTGTGAAAGAGTGAAAGCCCTGCCCAGCAGAACTACAACATCCCTGTGTTACCAGCACTGTTTCCAACCCAAATTCTAAACATAGTCCCATGCCAGCTACTCTGACAAAAATCAACTCAACCCCAGCCCAAACCAGCACATATAGGTACAGGGCTGCTACACATGGGGGCCTCTCCTTCAGGCTGGGAAAATATGAGTTTGTTTAAAGTACAAAGGCACTGAGTCTGTGGTACTTTTCTTTATGCTTCTTTTGCAAGTAGCCCATTCTTTGGAGGAATTTCTAATTCTTTGTTGCTTCCTCTAAACAAAAATGTGATAAGAGATATTTTGAGGTGTGTGTTGGAAGGCAAGAGCCTTTCACACACAGAAGGGCTGTTTGCTAATGTGCACCTGTGTTCACATCTCTACAGGTACCAAAAGGACGATATGAAAATATTGATTATCTTGTTTCCAGGCTTCAGTTCTGACCTCAGTCCTACAGCTTTGCAGCTGTCTGGGAGGATTAACAAAGGCCAAGATATTGATGGACTTCATCCGACAGACTGCAAAGGTGATTACTTGTATCCCATGATAGTGATCCTACAAGATATTGAAAGGTCCAAAGAAGAAACAGGAAACCTTACTTCAAAGCAAGAGAAATATCCTTTTAATTCACTGGATCACAAAATCTCATAACAACTCAGTGTACCAAGTGGTTAGAATGTAATGTTAGAATGCTGAGGGGCAGGAGCAAGAGTTGAATAGTAAGACCATTCTGGAACTTTATTGCATGAGTCATCTTGGGGTAAAAAAAATGAAATTAGGGGACAGGACTGGAAGGGAAAGATTTATTCTTCTAGTAAGCCTAGTCCAACAAAACTTTACCTTGTCTTCTTGTAATGGCAGATGGTTTAGGTAGACTAGCTGAATTAGTCCAGGGAACAGACAAGCTAGTACCCTTTGCTGGGCAAGATCTGTATTTTTATGTGATTTAGAAAAACAAAATAATATTTATTAAAATTGACACACAACTACATATTGCATACTATATTATTTATTCTATTTCGCATGGAACATGAAATAACTATTAAATTAAGAAAATAATTTTTTAAACCCACTGCATCTTTTCCAATATTTTTTTCTGAGCCAGAGGAATTATTTTTAAGTATCATTCTCCTTTTACTTCACTTCTTTTGATATTAATGAGCTACAAAAGTCAAATTCAGCCTAACCCAGAGACCATTCATTACACATTCATGAAGTAAAATAGATGCATAACAGCAAATGATGATTTATGACAAAATATTAAAATAAGGCAGTTTTTAGCATAGGCCACATATAATGAGCACTAGTGTCACAAAATATTCCCAAACTCAGCCATGCATACTCTGCTTTATATTAAATATTTGTCTCAGAGGGCTGGAATGGACTCAGTAGACCTTTTCAACAGGACACTGAATAGATAAAGCTCTTGTTAGATCAAATATGCACACCAACTTGTGGATCAGTAAATGATGCTGAATGTACCACTCACCATGTGGTCAGAAAATCAAAAAAGAAGTTTTAGAGGGCCAGAGCTTTCTCTGGAGAAGCTTTCTGGACCTTTCCTGACTGAAAAGAATAATTCATGTGTAGACACTGTCAAAACTATGGGCAAAATCCCGGGTGAAGTAGTAAAATAAGGTAATGACAGCCAAAAGAAAATGTGAAAGGATAAATTTGAAAAGGTGCTGTGCCCCCATGGCCAACTCTTGGGATAACAAGTGGTCTCCCCTGCAATTTTTCTAATAACTGTATGGGCAAAGTCACTCTTTTTCTCCCCTACACCCACTGCAAGTAGAAGTGAACAAAACGAGGTTGTTTCTTGGCTTCTGGCACCACTTCCCTGAATGACATTTTTGTCTCATGGGAGTTGTGCCAGCATAGCAGAACTGGCTCCATACCCTTCCCTGGAAGCAAATCCTTGTTGGCCAAGGGTTTTGTCATCCCAGCAGGCTGGACAAAAATAGGACATTCATCCCACATGCCTTGCTCAGGCTTGAAGGCAGCTGGTGTCCTGAAATATAAACCTTTGTTATTCCCGTGAACTCTCTTCCAAGAAAATAGACTGCTATTCCTGAATTAGAACCATCATCAGAAGCTCTAGTGATTTACACTTCTGTCAGGTCTTTCATCCAGAAATACTGTTCATAGTCTGTTGCACTAACGGATTTATCTCTTTCAGGCCAAACACGGAATTTTTAGAACATGGCTTTTAGGGAGTGTCAGATGGATTTTGGCCAATATTGACACCATGAGCTGGGTCTTTCGCTGTCCTTTCAGAACACTGAAGAAGAATCTGACATAACCTATAGATCATTTATCCACAGCTTACAGCTCTGGCTGAGTTCCAATATGTCAACTGCTTAACAACCAGCAGTATCCATTGTTTCTGCCAAGGGGAAACTCATACAGGATATATGTGAAACTGCAACGTGAGCACTCATGGGGATTATAAAGTTAACTGCACTGAATTGAACCAAACTAAAACAACTTTCTTCTTTTGGACAGTGCCACCTTCTAAGGTTTAGGAATGGGATGCCAGAGTTCCCATAAACTATGAAGCCAGGGGAATAATTGAATGACATAGCTGTAGAATGCTCCTAGAGAGAACTCAGAATCAATTTTGAAGTATCTTATAGCTGACCTCAAAGAAAAACGTGCAGGGAATGAATTGCATTCGTACAGAGTGGGATTGGAGGCCAGGAGCCACTGAAGCTGAGATTGCAAGGAGTGAAACAGGAGATATAGAGGAGAAGGGATGGAGAAGAAGCAGGAGGAAGAGGAGGGCTAGAAAAGAAAGAAGAAGCAGAGGAAATGGCCAAATCAGTCTTTTCGGGGGGGTTATGTTCACAAGGTGCTTGGTGGCTTCTAAAGATGGATTTGTCAGGAGAACCCCCAAGCCAATATACTCACACCTTATTCTTCCCCCCCAAAACAGTATTTCTCATTCCCAAACCAAGTGGCTGAAGAAGGAGGCTGTGAGGAAGAGGATGATGCTCCAGAATACCCAGGCAGCTGAGGAGGAAGTCTCTCCAGCTTTCCCTCTCTCCTTTCTTCCATCTTTCAGCTGAGCATCACCCCAGCCGCTGGCCGTCACCCAAGTCAGCTTTCCAACATTCCAAAAAAGAAAGGGAAAATGACTTCTCTAATGTTACTTTAGGTCTTCAATTGGATGAGGTGACACCACTGTTTGGACTCCTCTGTACAAGAGAGACATGAAGCTTCTGCAGTGGGTCCAGTGGAGGGCCACAAACTTGATCAAGGAACTGGAGCATCTCTCTTGTAGGGCTGAGGGAGCTGGGCCTGCTCAGCCTCCAGAGGAGGTGACTAGGAGAGAACCTCATTGGTGTCTCCAAGTATCTGAAGGTGGGTGCCCAGAGGATGCAGCAGGCTCTTCTTGCTGGTGCCAAGCAATAGGGCGAGAGGCAATGGGATTAAACTAATGCACAGGAAGTTCCTATGAGGAAGAACTTTACGGTGCAGATGATAAAACACTGGAACAGAGTCCCCAGAGAGGGTGTGGTCTATCTCCCTGGAGATATTCAAGAACCACCTAGACACAATCCTGTGCAATGTGCTCTAGGAGGATTCTGCTTGAGCAGGGATGTTGGAACAGATGACCCCCTGTGATCCCTTCCAACCTGACCCATTCTGTTATTGTTGAGGAAGCAGACATCTTTATGCTGGGAAAATTAAAAGTTAAATGTTTATTCTGTCTGTGTAATATTCCCCAAAGGCATTTTTGTAAAAATGGTAGAAAAGTTCAGATATGCATATTCTCTGAATATTTTCTTGCACTCAGATTTTTCCTCCTCAGGAGTATGGTAGATGGAAAGGTTATGATGTTCTTCAACACAGTGCTCAGATGCAAAATATCAGTCATGTCAATCATGATAATGGTTGGGGCAAATAGATAAGTAAGATCAACATCTACTTGGTCTGCACTGTGGGACACAGTTAAAGAGTAGGTCAGCACAGGTGAGTAATGTAGACACAGGCTTAAAAATGTGAATTGTGAAAGTGAAAATGCCACTGTCACCCTTTTCCCTTTTAAGACTTGATGCTTTGTGTGGTTCTTAATGTCCACTGAATCCCACATCCCCATCTGTTACAGCAAGGTGTCCTCTGCAGGGAGCAGTGTCTGCCTGCCACTGCTTTGGAAAGAGTAGAGGAAAAGTAGATGCTCATCACTGCAAGGGAGATGGATACTATCCAAGAAATCAGCTGTGTAAAGGGCATTCCTTACAGGCATCTTTGCTGTCATCACTAATAGCACGGGACTGGACTGACAACAGCTCAAGGTAAGTGCAGATGGAAGTCAAACAACATGTTCTGCCACAAGCACATTAGTTAATAAAGCTTCTGTTACACCTTGATTCGTTGTCTAGTTGGGAGTCAAGACTAGTTGTTAAACATTTCAGAGAGAAGAAGGATTGCTAAGACAACAACATATGAATAATTCATCTGAAGGGGAGAGGGGGCATACAGTAATAGAACAATTGCTAAAATTCTTCTTAAAGGATTTGTGTGCATAAAATGCAATAATAATAATAAAAAAAAGCATTTCAGTCTATGCTGTCTTTCTAGCTGCAGCTTAAAAAACATCTGGCATCTTTGGTGGCTTGAATAATACAAGCTACAGTACAAAGTCTGCAGCTTCTTACTTATAAATAAAGAGCAAGGGTACAAAATTCCCATGAGGCAGCCTCACTGAACATTGATTTTTTGAGTGTCTGGACTTGGTTAAAATTTTGGATTTTGTTTTTATCATAAGTGTCGAGCAACAAAAGTCAGTGACATGACCCAAAATATAGTAAAATACTATTAAGAAAAGTTCTTTAGATTAAAGTTCTATTTCCATGGGAACTTTTCGGTCTCTTCCAGAAGAATTTAAAGGAACTGGGGGAGAAGTAATTATAATACAAAATATATTTCTTTATTTTAAGTATCATTCCAATCTCTTACCAAGAAGGCTTTTGACTTGCATTTTGTTTGATTCTCTTCAACACACAGCATGTTACTCTTAACAAAATATCGAAATCCTTCCTAAGAATATATATTTTTTAAAGTTGGTTCATCTTTCCTTTCAAATAAAGATAGTCATCCATGAAGTAATTAAATACTGACCACCTAAATGGCTCCCATAAATTCATCTACAAAAGCAAACAATGTAGACATTCAGTTCAGGCTTTTGTCTCATTGAACCATGGAAAAGTGTGTAGCCTCCTTACCATGTATTCACACACAACAAAACCTAGATCAGATCAAGACAGAGAAAAAATTATTCTGAGTCTAAAAAGAAGGGAAGATCATATACTGTTTTAAAGGCAGTAGTATGTGAAAGTGATTGACAAAGGAAGAAAGAAAGAAAGGAGAAAATATCCCTAGGATTTCTTTTTAACCCAGTAAAAAAGAAATGTACCCAGCTCTGGAATCTTAAACTATAAGCCTCCTCTTTGCCTCTGATTACGTAAATAAATCCATTAAAATAGAGCAATATAGAATAGAGTGTTAAAATTATACTTGCATAACTTAAAGTGAATTTGAATGATAATGCAAATGCGTGATTAGTTTAATAAAGTTTGATACCTGGTATTGTTTTCATAAAATTAATTTAGACATGTTTTTTCTGCAGTATAAAAAAGTTACTGTGGCTACATTGCTGTACTATTATATTCAGTAAAAATGTTCTTAGGATTTTTTAGCATGTGAAATAAGCACACAATACTAGCACCAAAACTGATAAGAAATTTATTTGCAAAATGGTACAGGATCTGAAATAGATCTACATAATGTGCCTCAAAAACTCTGTAGAAAGTCTTAAAGCTCATACTCATGATTACTGATAGATCACTGGTTTTTTTTTTATTTTCTTTTCCTAGTGTGAACTTGCATAGAAACTAACATGATTCATTCCCGAGAAGCTCTCAAATTCAAAATAACTAATCTTTAAAAGTCAGGTGAGGACTTCCTGCAGCAATGAATTCTAGAAATAAGTTATACTTTGAAGTATTATTTTAATAAGATAAATAAAAGGAATACTTTGCCTACCTTGATGAGGCTTTTTATGTGATTTGGATTTACATTTTCCCTTCAGTATTTTTCACCTTGTATTTTGAAGTTTAAAAAAAGTTTTAAAAAGTTTAAAAATTAAAAAAAATTCCTTCTCCTTTACCTCTTCAATGTATTAATTGCTCCTTTCCCTTTCCCTTTCCCTTTCCCTTTCCTTTCCTTTCCTTTCCTTTCCTTTCCTTTCCTTTCCTTTCCTTTCCTTTCCTTTCCTTTCCTTTCCTTTCCTTTCCTTTCCTTTCCTTTCCTTTCCTTTCCTTTCCTTTCCTTTCCTTTCCTTTCCTTTCCTTTCCTTTCCTTTCCTTTCCTTTCCTTTCCTTTCCTTTCCTTTCCTTTCCTTTCCTTTCCTTTCCTTTCCTTTCCTTTCCTTTCCTTTCCTTTCCTTTCCTTTCCTTTCCTTTCCTTTCCTTTCCTTTCCTTTCCTTTCCTTTCTCTCTTCCTTGATGAATTAAGCAGATGAAGTAAGATTGCACTGGGAAAAAAAAAAAAAAGCCAAGAGAAGAACAGGAGAGCAGGTAATTGGTCTTTTCAATTTGCAAGGCTAAACTGCCTAAGATCAGAAGTTCCCACACCTGCAGGCACAGCAGGGATGTGAAGTAAAGTACAGCACTTTGCCATGAGGAAGAGTAACAGGGTTACCTGGCCAGAGAATTTAGCTCCAGTGTCTGTGGAGCTCATGAGACTTTGTCTGTGGCATGGGAGACTCAGGACTTGTTCACATAGCAAGATCAGTGTCTGAGATGCAATTTCTTCACTCTCTTGTGGGGACTCAGGGAAAAGGTAAGGTTATTACAGAAAGTAAGTATATTTTTTGCAGCAGCTGATGCAAGACAGAAGTCCCATCTGTGCACAGGCTGACTTACTTCATGGTTCAGTCCCGCCAGGAAGGAGCTGTAAATTACAATTAGACCTGTATGTGTTTCCACAGCTGAACTTGGCTAGATTCTACAGGTAGCTTCTACAGGTACTAACAGAACTGTGAAATCATGTCTCCTCTTCACCTGTGTTCTCTCAATAAGGGATGTGCTGCCTGGCCTGTATACAATCACCTTCCAGGATCCAGCTTTTCTGAATCTTCAAAATGCAAATTGTCTCTATGATGTCCTCTGTAAAGACGTGTCTGTAATTCCTATTTTGTATTGAGAACAGAAATGCACGTGTTCGAATATTGAAGGCTCACTCTAGGGCTCTTTTTAATTTAAAGGAAGGTGTAAATCTCACTGTTTTCAATAAGCAATGAAGGAAAACATCTTACTTGCAAAATTACCAGAATGAGGGAAATGTGAAATTGTACAAGCCATGCTAACCTAGAGCTATTTCTGGTTCAGTTGTGCTGTCAAAACACTTAGACAGTCCAGGGCAATACTTGAATATCTTCTGTGAATATGCAGCCAATATCAAATGTGGTTTATTCACTGCTTCTCTGGGAGTGCTGTTGATCTACAGGGTTATTATGCTTCATGGGTAGAAATCAGAAAAAGAAGTGTCAATTCCCATTTAGTTAGTTTAGTTAGTTCAACTCAATGATCTCAGTCAACATTGCCAGTAAAGTCATGTAACTGACATTAACAAACATCGATTAGTGAGTAGTCAGCTGAAGCCTTCTGAAAATGCCCTCTGAAACTTGTGTTCTGGGAAGCATAATAATGAAAGAAGTCCCCTTCTGTCTCTTTTTTTTTCATAAGACCTTAAATATAGAGAACTTCCTGCCTGTGGTGAAGTTGTTGCTATTGTTTTCATGGCAAATAATGCAGCAGTTGCTCCCAACACATTTTTCAGATCATGCTCTTTCCCTCTCTTCATGGAGAGTTTGGCCAAATATGTCAAAAACAGATACCCATAGTTAGGCTTAAGTTTGCACAGATCTTTTAGCATTCTGTTAATGTCAATTAGAAGAGCATTCACCACCTAATCATCACTCAGTAGTTTAGGTAAATTTTACATAGGTCTACACATGTATTTGTTTGACTGTCTTTCCTTTTGTCTTGACAGTTCAGGCTAAGGCAGACCTAAGGTGTCTGAGGGGGAAATAATGGGGTAGAAGCAACTTGGGACAAACCTATAGCTACTGTCAGTAAGCTTGTCTGCATAAATTATGACAAGCAGAAGTGGAAGTAAAACAAAGTGTTTTTCAAAATCATGCAAAGGCTAGAAAGGACCATGAGCAAATAAAACTTCCAAACATCAGTTAGTGAGTACTCAGTGAATCAGTTTTTCTGGGAATATTTATTCAAGTTTCAGTATGAATCCAGATTTAATGGTTTTGATTGCAAGCCATTTGTGCCTGCCTTTCACAACTATTTGAGTACTTGGGGTCTTCCATTACTGTGTAAAGCAAACATCAGCCTTAAATGCACAAACATTTACCAGGAGAATACTTCACATAGTATAAAATATGCTATTTGGACTTTGTGCTGGGATGAAAAATTATACAAATCATCCAGAAAGAAAGAGGTAGAGTTGTGAAACAAAAGACCAAAGTATTAACTGCGAATGGGGAGTCACTGGAACAAACTCTTTGCAAATGATCTGTAGACCTGGGAACATATTGCTGATGGCATTTCCGTACAATCTCTATTAAAGTCTCTCTGAGACTTTCATATTCTTGATGAGGACAGTTTCCCAGAGAAGAGGATGAATGTACCTGCTTGGAAATTCTTCCCATTCCTAATCTATTTATTTGTTCATGTTTGCAAACGTAGAGTGCCGTCCTACTAAAGTGTCTTATCACAAGTTGCCCAGAGCAATCGTCTCCATCCTTGAGAATATTTGATAACTGACAGGACATGGTCATGGGTGACCTGTTCTAGTGGATCTGCTTTGAGCAAGAATATCTGACTGGATGACCTTCAACATGACCACTGTAATCTGTTCTTTGATTCCTTCATTTATTCCTATGTTTAACTTCATCCTGTCAAATGCTTTGCTGCTGAAGATCCATGCACTTCAAATCAAGTCTAAGGCAGCCATTGCACTTTTACACCAGAGAATTGTTGATGTAAATGGAAACCACTGTAGAGACTGATCCAGGATTTCCCATGATTTTGGATAGTTCCATCTATGAGCCTAGCATGTTATGTGCTGTCATGATGAGCTGATGACACGACAGCCAAGAGAGAGCTTGGCTTTCACAATGCACAGGTGTAACACTAGTGACCCAGCATGGAGGTAATAGTGGACTATTACCTACTATAGCTTGTATCCCACATTCTCCTGATGGAAGAGAAGGAAAGTATGAGATTTACCTACTCTTCTTAGTGGAAATCAAACTAGTGCCCAAATGAAACTGAATTCTCCCTATAGCGCACAGTCACCTGAAATTCACTTTAGGATATGAACATCAACCTAACCATTCCAGTATTTTTCTATAGGCATGATATGAATTCTAGTTATTTCAATTGTTGTTTTTCTAGAAATTTCCTGCATAATTTTGCTATTTGCCAGCTTAAAGCAAAAACAAACAAAAAACACAGGGAAAAAAAAAAAAAAAAAGCAGCCAGCAACAAAATGTCCCCTATAACCAAAAAGGAAAAATCAGACTAATGTTGGTGCTTAAAGAAAAGAAAAAAAAACAGAAACCCAAAATTATAACCAGAAAGGGTAAATCAGACTAAATGGTGGATTAGTCTATTTTGAAGAACAGCTTCATCATGGCCATTTTTAGAATCACAGACTTGTTGCGATTGGAAAAGGCCTTTAAGATCATGTTCATTTTTAAGTTGTGTTGCCATGTCATGCTTAAAAAAACATGCTGCAAGCTTATAAAGAAATACAGAAGAACCACTTGAGTTAGTTGATCCTTAAAAAAAAGCCAAGATATTTAAAGAGGGGAAAGAAAAATAATTACCTTTTTAATATCCTGCTTGCATTATGGTACATGCATCTATCAACAGATGAGAGAGGTGACTTAAATCTCAGCAAGTAGAAGCAAAGACATACATATCCTACTGGGATCTTAATTCAGTGTATAAATATCTAATGGGGAAAATAATGAGTACTGTAGGGATAATTTAGAGGTATTGGTAAAGTATTCAATGGTTAGCATTGTAGAAAATTATTAGAAGGTAAAGCAACGAGAAGTCAATAGAGAGAAGCAAGTTTTCTTATGTCAAACCTTGGTAGCTGTGCTCATGATCTAGTTGCTGTTCAGGATCTGTTTTCAAAGATAAGATTTTTATGGCTGGAATGCCAGACACTGTGCCGTGTCCTGCTTTAATCATAGAATCATAGAATCTATGTTTTGTGTTGAAAGTGACCTCAGAGATCATCTAGTTCCAGTTCCACTGTCATGGGCAGGGACACCTTCCACTAGACAAGGATGCTGAGAACCCAGTTCAAAATCATCTTGAAATCTACTGATTTTCACAGGTCTGAAAAAAGACTTGACAAACTGAGAATGTAGGAGAAGTAGAATGTAAGCAGTGGTCTAAATGATTATGTGAGTTACTGATGTTATCTTCCTGACCAGAAGATTCATGGCTTCAAATTTTATCCTAGGACCCAGATTCACTGTCAGGTGGTAGTACCAAAAACACAGGTAATGAATATTGCTCAGCTAAAGATTGTATCTCCTCAGTTGTAGTTAAAATTGATTTCATTTCTGAGTGTAGTTTGTACACAACTCACTGGATGCTAAAAAAACCTGTGAAAAGAAAAATATTGGAAAAAAATAATGGAAAATATTGCTTCTAGTAAAATCTTTTCATTTAGGGTCTGGGAATCTCATACAGCCATTGTTACCAGTCATCATCTGCTGCCATGGATTCTGGGTCATCCCCATTTTACTTCTTGTTGCAAAGAACCTTTAGGATACCCTGAGAAGGAAACATGGTCTAAACTTAAAGCCTGCTTTGCTCTCCTAATGCATAATGAGATTTGCAAGGTGAAATGAGTTATGAAATTTAGCTCATTCCCCAGCATAGATAGGTTGGTGGAAATTCAAGATAATTAATGTAGTCAGGCTATGCTGAGACCCCTCTATACCTCCCCAGAGCACTTAGGACATGTATATTAGAAAGGTCTTTAGAGATGAAAGAAGTGTTAAGTGAGCTTTGATCTCAGATGGGGTTTAACGACTTGGGCATTGCTCATGATAATAACTATGAGCACGCTAAAGAGGAGAACACATTTCTGTATTTATTTAAAGGATTGCTTCCTTCTGCCATCTTTTAAATTACAATTTACAAAATCACAAGTCTTTTTGGACATATAATAATGGACAGCTGTCTGAACAAGCAGCTTAGAAGATGAGATTATCTCCTTAAAAGACAGAGAAAAGAAGAAATAGTTTATTGTTTTGTTTTCTTTTCAAATTTAAGGAATATGAAAATCTTTTAACTTGATTAAAGGGTGTGCATACACTAAAGAAGCCAAAAAGCAGGAAAAAAATAAAGCATTGAGAACCAGTTATGTTTCAATGGAAGAGACTGAAGTGAGCCATATGATGAAAAATTATACGACCAGCTTTTTCAGAATAGGTTTCCATTTCCAGAACGGAAATTATGTGAAGATTAATGGCTCCTTCCAGGCCAATCTTCAATAAAGAGCTCAGCAAGCCATCAATGACAAGAGCTATTCTTAGCTTGCAGCTTGGGTGTCTGTGGCTGTGGGGCAGTGTACAAAGATCTCCCTCCAGCTGCAGCGTGGGCACCACTGGCCCCACGGGCACATGGTGGAAGTTTGGAGAGATCCTTAGAGAGGTGACACACCTGAGTGACATCTGGCACAGCCCCAGTCTGCATTACTGCTATAAATACTGTTTTAAAGGCCTATCCAGCCTCTTTGGGAAGCTGCAGGAAGGAGTAGTCTCATGCTTTAAAAGAGATGCCAGCAAAGCTTTGCACCATCTGCTAAGGCTTGCCTGGTTTTCTTACCTGTAAAGTGTTAGTAATATAATTTCAAACTCTTGGAATGGAATAACTTGGGGTCAAAATAGTCTTCTTAATTGTACACAGGCATTTATAATTATATCCA
The DNA here is from genome assembly GCF_029582105.1 of Oenanthe melanoleuca. Lineage (NCBI taxonomy): Eukaryota > Metazoa > Chordata > Aves > Passeriformes > Muscicapidae > Oenanthe > Oenanthe melanoleuca. Next base: position 72,252,897 of record NC_079336.1, read on the forward strand.
TTTCTTTTTGTGCTTGTATGTGTGGTGGTGGTTATTTAGATTGTGGCATCTTTGCCACATAGTGATGTTAGAAGTAACAAATCTCTGCACCACACACAGAGGGCTGCTGCAGACAGTATCCAAATGCTGCATTTTAAAATGGTACCTGTAGTATGGTGTGTATGCACACAGCAATTTTAACATGCTTTTTCTGTGGGAAGCAAACAGGAAAAACACGGGTGCAAGAAAGCTCCTGCTTCTACTCAGTGTTCCAGCTCCAGAGAGCAGTGATGACTATGTTTATGGTGCACAAACTGGCCCTCTGAAAGAAGAGAGAGAATGGAAATTAGCAAAACTCCCAAGAGAAATTTTTGAAAGTTTCCAAATATATATCAGACTTTTACTGTCTGAAAGTGCCACTTGCTCACTGCCTACAAAAGGAGATCACAAGCAACAGTTATGGAGTATCTTCCTAACCACCAGTTATTGCAGTTATAGCATTAGAAACAATTTGCATGGCTGTAGGGAGAGAACACCTTGCAGTTCAAAATGCATAATTTGTTTAGAGACAGCCATGGGTGAAAGGAGCCTAGAGCTAAGTCTTAACTAACTTGGAAGGTTCCTTGCAGGTTATGGCAGTGAAAATGTAATGAATGACAAATGCTTAGGGCCAGTCACTGGGAGAAATCTCCAGTGAATTCATTCAAAAACCTACTTAAAGATTTATGACACAATTAATATACATACATATATATATACACACATATCCCTATAATAGCACAGAACCTCAGCCCTCAAAATAGCTCTAGGAAAGTTCAGAATATGAGAAGGAAGTAAAAAATCTTTGAACAAAGATTTTCCTGTGGAACATCTGTGCTATACCTTTTTGAGTGCCTTTTTGTGAGACTTGCTGAAAAAAGGCAGTTTGAGATAAATGAGTAATATTTGTTCAGGGGAAATGAAGAGAGGGAAGGCAAATGCTGATGGATTTGTCTCTGCAAAAGGGAAGATTTCAAGGTGACTTAGAGAGGCATTCAAAATGATAAAGGACTTGGTTAAAGCTGAAAAAGATAAACAACATTCACCAATGAGAAGATGAAAACATGGCTGTATAATAGCCTTTAACTGGATTTTGTGTGATTTGGGCTTTAGCTGGAGAAACATAGGGTGGCTTGACAGCAGGAGTGAAATACCTGTAATTAATTTCTAGGTTTAAAGTTGCAAGCTACCCAGAAAAACCTATACTCTTTTTAATGAAAGTAGTTGTTACTTGGAACATAGATGAAGGAAGAAAGGGGTTTATTTATGTATTTAAATTATGACTTGCCAAAAATTAAACACAGTGGGTAGAAAGATCCTGCACAGATGTGAATTGATCTTGTGTGTGTCTGTACTGATAGAGAAATGGGAAACCTGTCTGGATCAAACGGGAAGAAAGTAGCTCTCCATAATGCTCATGGGAAAACCAAAAATTATTTTATTAGAGTCTGAAATATTTCTCACTTTTTTTTTTTTTTTTCATAATTTTGTGCTATTGTCTTTCAGCAAGGGCAAAGCTTTCAGTACTGAAAATATGGATTTATTGTTACCAGCAGTTTTTGGACAGAACTAGGAAGGTGCAATATCTATTAACTTTTTCATGGGGAAACTTCAAGTCTTTGAGATACTGTTCTGCTTTAATATTGCTGTGGTAGTTTTTGGTTGCTTTACAGAGATTTAGAAGAAAGATTTACTTTATTTTAAAGAGCTGAAAAAAGGATGCATGGAATTTTTGTGACTTGCCCAAAACACCGAAAACTATGAGCATAAAGTCCATTTTGCCAAACATTCAGCTTAAAACAAAACTCTGAGTTACCTTTGCTTGCAGTAAGGGACAATTAAGTGGTAGGGAATTTACCTCTGTGTTAGTCTAAGGGAGGCTGGAAAAAATGTGGAGCAGGCATAAGGAACAAATTATGGTTGTAAATGCTCTTGGCATGTTTATACAGCAAATTAAGGCATGCTTGTGGTCTTTAACAGCATCCTGGATAAAAACTGTCAAGGAGACTTCCCTGTCTGACCATTTAGGAGGCCCTCTGGCAGTCACACTCCACCACCACTGGCTTTAGCTGCTGGGATTGAAGCCACTTCTGAGCAAGTGGCTCCAGTAAGGCAATGGATGCCCCACTTGATTCCCTACACACTTCACTCTCACACAGCCAGGACAGGTTTCCTTAATGGTGTGACCCCAGATTTCCCATAGCAGGGTCTCATACTTTAATTTTATCCTGGTGCAGCAGCAGAATGATATCCCAAGCTGGTACCTCTGGGGAGGGACCCACCCCCCCACCAAAAAAAAGGAGAAACTGGGCTATTTGCCCTCACAGTGTATGCACACGGGGGTCTTGCAGCTGCTGATTTAGTTTTCTCTGCAGGGGATTCAGAGCCAGGACAGCCCTGCAGTGTGAAACGGAACATACTAAGTTTTGCTAAAACAAGTGAAAATGCTAATGTAGACACACCAGAAATCACTCAGGACTTCTAATGCATCTTTAGAGTGTGTGCTTCTTGAATAAGTTTCTTTAGAAACTGCAAGTCATTATTCAGGATATATAGTGTTTTATACAGTGGAAAACAATTTTTCCATAAGGACTACATATCTCTGAAAACAGGATTTTCAGTACTGGTGAGGCCTCAGCTCGAGTACTGTGTCCAGCTTTGGGCACCTCACTACATGAAGGATATTTTGCTTCTCTAGTGTGTCCAGAGAAGGGCAATCTTTTGAGGCCAGTAGCAAGGCAGAATATCTCATCTGTATCCAATCTTTGTTTTTCTCATACCAACTGCACACTAATAATTGAAGATTATCCACAGTTTTCTGAAATATTTTGCCATATAGGAAGTGCATACCTGCTGTGCAATCCCATTGGATTTGATCCCACTGAACCCTACTTTTATCTCTTTTATCTCTTTGCTCCTTACTGCATATCCTGTGGAGTCAGATGAAACCCCTTATGGTTGGATGCAGGGGCTCCCCATTGGTTTTTTATTGTCTCATTATCAGTTTTGCTCAGATTATGAATAAAGGGATTTTTTTCTGGATAGGAATCCATGTAGCCTGGGAACCCAATAGCCTGGATGCTGCAGGTCAAGCTGTGTTCCCTTCTGCTTCTCACATTATCACCACCAATAAAGAACCTGCAGCTGGGGACTCAGCTGACAACTCTGTCAGTGATACATGGACAAAAAGAGACTATAGCTGCTCTTCCACAGCTGCAGAGAGCTATGGTAGAAACTGAAGAGCTTTTCTTCTTTTTCTTGTAACTGAAACAAGCAGGTAACAGGCAACTATATAGAAGCAAAAATATTGGAACTATTTAAAGTATGCAGAGTTTGATTTCTAAGTGGTCAGGAAACTTCATCTTGATCATTCTCTTGCTCTACATACAATGTGACCCGAAAGGTATCTCCTGCCACAAGTTTTCATTCTGTTCTAATTATTCCCACTCTGTAGTTGCAATGAACATAATTTTTGGCTTCTGCTCTGTAGCCAATAGGGTAATGATTGTCCTTCTGTGCTTGACACTGGTGAGGCCACCCCTTGAGCCTGGTCTTCAGATCTGTGTCCCTTAAAATAAAAAAGACATTGAGGTGCTGGAGCTAGTTTAGAGAATGGCAGCTCTGAAGGGTCTGGAGCACAGCTCTGATGAGGAGCAGCTGAGAAAGCTGGGATTGTTTAGCCTGGAGAAAAGGAAACTCAAGGAGGACCTTCTCACCCTCTAGAATGTCTAAAAGAAGGTCATAGCCAGGTAGGGATAAATCTGTTCTCCCAAGTACCAAGTGACAGGAAGGAAATGGCCTCAAGCTGTGCATGGGGAGGTTTAAATTGGATATTAGAAAAAATCTTCTTCACCAAAAGGGTTGTTAGGCATTAAAAAAGTTGCAGTGGGGAAAGTGGTTGAGTCCCCATCCCTGAAGGTATTTAAAAGGAGTGTAGATGTTATTTAGGGACATAGTTTAGTGGTGGACTTGTCAGTGTTGAGTGGATTTGATGATTTTAAAGGTCTTTTCCAACCTAAATGATTCTATGATTCTCATTCCTTTGTCTGCATACCAATTACTATTCTTCTCCCAAATTTTCCAGAACATCAGCAAGCTGCATTCTTTAGTCTGCAAATATGAACAGGTCCACTGGTTGCCGATGACTAATTTTGAGAGAGATTTTCCTTTACTGAAGAAAAAAAAAAAAAAAAGTGAGGTATTACCCAATTACTTAATTTATAATTTAAATTTGATGAGCTTTTTCCCTATGTAAAAACTTTTATGGAAAAGGTCAAAACCTTTGCTGTAAGAGATGACCAGTTGTGCAGTTGATGTGACTAAGACCAGCTTTAAAACAGTGCTAATATATCTAGTGGACACAGAAGTTCATATGAATGGATGTAAGACTTTTAGGTTTCTGCTTCTAAATGGAGACTCAGGTGGGAAGAGACTGGGAAGTTACCTGATGATTAATGTGAAAGTATTTCTTGGCATTTATCTTAATTTTAATTTTAAAATACATCACCAAAAATAAATCCCTAAATTAACAAACCCTATATCACAATCAGTGGCAACCACCCCAGAAGGAGATGGTATATTGAAGAAGAAAAAGAACAAGTTAGAAAATAACCCATCTTCTTTTTTGTTAAGGTCAGAAGTGAAGGGCTTGGGGGTTTTTTGGTCAGACAGAATTCAATTTACCTTGGACTTAAGATCTTACAATCCATGAAATTTTTGTAAAAGAAGGAATTAAAAAAACTATTCAGAAGAAGGAATTGTTATGAAGGAAATACCTAGAATTTCTGTGGATTGGAATACATGGGAAAAGGCAATCCTAACCCTGGGGGAAACTTGCCCCTCTGACTGCATTTTATGCTTAAAAATTCAGAGTTTTTACTTCACCACCTAGAAGTGATTGCAAAACATAAAGGTAGCATCACCCCTGGTACCATGGATTCAGCCCTTTTTGGTAAGGAGCATGTCAGAGTAAAGAGAGGCTCTTTTCCAACCAGGTCTCATCCAGAGCAACAGGTTATTCACTTGACATTTTTAAGAGAAATCGTCTTTGTTCTCCCATTTCTTTCCATCTTTGAAAGGCTCTCCCACTTTTATTTCCTTTGTAGACTTTCAGATCTTTAACTCCACATACCCAGAGAAAATCAAAGCTGCTATTCTCTGTTTGTTTTAGAACTTACCAGCCCTCTGATGAAAGCCTGCTGAAGAAGTTGCTTGGCTTTTCTGGGTTTCCAGAGGCACCCGACGGGTGCGTGCTCTGCCAGCTGCACACCCCTGGGTCATCCACTGATGGGATGTCATGCAGAGAGAGAAAAGGAGCCAGCTTTGATCACTGGCATCACACAGATTCAAAGGAAAATTATGGGAACTAAAGGAAAGGTAGCACTGAGTGAGGCTCTGTTCCCACTGTCTGACAGGTGGATATGAAATATTCTGGAAGTGCAGTGTGGGGGAAAAAACGCTGGAGTGACATGGGAAATGGCACAGTGTGCCTCACTTCTGGTTACCTTCAAGTGAAAGAGACATCTCTGTTCTGTAGCTTTACTGAAAAAGTATGCATGTGCTGTTAATGTGCAAAAAGATAGCTGAGGTGAACCCTTTCCTGTACAGAATATTCTGTGGGGATTTGGAAAATGCTGACTTCCACTGGGATCAGTAGGACAGAAAGAAAAATCACCATGTTTATTTCTGGGCCCTCCCTCGAAGGCTTTGCAGGTGACAGAGCCAGTGAAAGCATCCATCTCCTCTCTGTGCTCAGTAAGCAGAAAATGAAACAGAAGAGTCAGTGTGACAGTGAGTGATTTCAAGCCACTTGTAAAGGCATGCATTCAACCCAAGGCCATCAGCTCAGGAGCCCTCACAACAATAGGGGAGGTTTTAATAAAACCACAGCCACCAGAATCCAAAGGGATCTTGAGCAAGACAAACAACAAACACAAAACCTTCTAAAATTCATCCTGCTCATCAAGGTACAAAAGTTCCCCAAGGCACTTTGTCAGGATTTGAAGTTACTATGGGTATTTTTTCCTGTCCTTGTCTGTCTTCAGTCCAGCTCAGCTCAAAAAATTCGTCCCAAAACAAACTGCACCAGCAGATGATAATTGCTGCTCTTCTCTTTTTGTCTTGGGACATCTGGATAAACTGCACAGTTCCTTTCACAATGTCTTTGCTCCCTCAAACCATTTGTAAAAGGCTGGACACAGAAGAGTGATGGATATGTAAATTCTGGGACTGATGGAATTTTTGCCATTTGCTAATAAACAGTATATTGCTCTATGCAAATATATATCAATATGCAATTTGCCAGAAGAGGCTACTCAAAACTGCACTGAGGTGGCTCACAAAATTTTGGTGTCATGTTCTCTTCAACTTTGAGCAAGCATTGAAAAACACAACAGGACAATTTTCAGTGAGGTCCTAGATGCTTAGCTAGGGATATGGACTCACTCCAACATTATCAGGACTCCAGTGTTTAGGTTCTGAAAAGTAATAAAATGGCATTAAAATACTAAAACAAAAGGCACTCTTTTATCTGGATCTTCCTGAGACCAAATAGTGTCTTTATCCAGCAATCTGTATTCAGCCTTTCCCTTAATCTCTTCTGGAAATTGCACTAAACACAGCTGGGTGATTCAGCTTCTTACCTGTGATTTGGAAGATGGAAAAACCAAATCCAAGTGCTATTTCTGGGCCAAGAAGTAGTTAATTTTTTATATGAAGTGAAAAAGTTGTAATGGGAGGCATTGAGAGTGTTTGAATCCATAACAGGCTCAATGGGAGTTGGAGATTTGCAAGCCAAAACATGCAATAGACAGGTTCAGAAAGCTGCTGTGAGCAGGTCAGCTAGAGACTTCAGGCTGGCTTTTGTGCATCTCAGATGCAGGCTTTAAACATTTGCTGATGGGATTTCTCCTCTCTTTCTTTTACTGGATAAAGACCACGTTTGAATGGCAAAATCTCAGCCTGATTTCAAAAGGAGATTCCTGTTTACCACCCTGCTCTAATTTTCATCTTTTTTTGAGCAGGCATGCTAGGATATGCTTTCTGCTGCAGCAGAGATCAATAGCAAATTATACCTTTGAAGAGGGAGATTTGAGGGATTCTGCAGGAAATCAAAGGAAACAACATTATACAAGCCATTTCTTCCTCGTTGACCTCATACACTATTTGTTCTTTCCAAGCAGAGGCTAGGCATATATATCCCAAACCAGTAAGTTATAAAGCAAATTGAATAATAATAATAATAATAATAAAAATTATTTCATTGGAGTTTCACAGCCAATGTATTCTGAAGGTTTCATTTCTTGCCTCCCTCAAAAAAGTGTTGAAAGGGAACCAAGAGTGCAATTTTCACCTCTGATAGCTCAGTCTATCAATTATGTAGGCAAGGCCTTCCCACAAGTCTTATTTTAAGGTACAAACATGTATTGAGGAGAGAATTGTTCCTTTCTGCATCCTTTCTTCATGAAACAGTGCAAACAAGCTCTTTTTAACATTCTCATCTCCCAGTCTCATGGCCAAGATACTGAAATGTTAACTCAACCAAGAAATCTTCCCTTCTCCAGCAGAGGCACCAAGGGAGAAAGCAGAGCTGAGGGATGGTGCTGACTGTGTGCTGTTGCATGTCATATATCTGCCCACCACCTTTTGGAAGAAACAGGCTCATCTCAACAGTGACTCTTTTAGAAAGTCTTTTAGAGGTGGGTCTTCTCTCAGAAACTTGGGAAAATTTGACCGCTGATCATCAGAGCAAATTATCTCATCTCCCTTGGTGACCAGTAGAGAGAGCCAAGCACCTTTAAAAATCAATCAATCCTTTTCTGTGGCACAAATTTCTAAAGAAGATGAGGTGTTTCTTTCTGCTTGCTGCCTCTTCATCCCCACTGACAGTAGGGGAAATATGGAGGAGCACTAGGAATGGCAGGATATCAGGCAAATACATCAGAACACAGAGAAGAATTCTCCCTTAATTTGTAGGCTTCAATGCATTCCATGCTGAAATGGGGGGGATTTGTTTGTTGCTCTCAGGTCTCTCCTACCTCAGTTTCAAGAAACTGTTTATAACAAAGTGGGGGTTTGTTTGCTTTTGTTTTGTGTTTTTGAGGCTTTGTCTTTCTGGGGTTTGGGGGTTCATTTGGGGTGTGGGTTTTTGGGGTTTTTTAGGGGTTTCTTAATACAGAAATGTGCTAAGAAATGTAGATTTTGGAAGAAATGTACCTTTGAAAGAGCTGAGTTAAGCAGGGAGGGAATATAATCAGAAAAGACTTTGCTGTACAGTGTTCTGCAGTACAAAAAGATAAATGCTGTAGATCTGTGCCTCAGTGTGCTGACAAGAGCTTACAAGTGTGTGTGTGTGTGTGCAGAGATACACAGGTTGAGGAAAGGTTTAGACTGGACTGTGGGATAGTGATTTGCTTGAAGTAGAGCCTCTGTATACAGTTTCCTTATGCTCTAATGTAGAGCACACCTGCAGGGTGATTGGTGCCTTTAGTACCCCCTTGGGTCGTGCAGAAAGTGTTCCATGCCCTGCAGAGTTGCAGGCTCTTGTGTAATCTTGCTTCAAAATTGATCCATCTTTCAGGGAGTTCATATGCTAGTGAGCTCTGAGGATGACAGCTCAAATATATATGATATATAATTTTTCTTTGAAAAAGCTTTCTCCACCAAGTTTCTGCTAAAGCTTTGATTTCTAGTGTGACTAGCAACCAAACCCCAAACACTGGCATTGCAATCAAGTTCTTAATGTTTACCTTCCCAAAAACACATCTTCTTTGTAGTGAGTTTCAGCAAGAGTAACTATGAAAGCATGATTTGTGATTGTTTGGGGGGTTTTTGTTGGATTTTTTTTGGGTTTGTTTTTTTTTTTTGTTTGTTTTGGGGATTTTTTTTGTCATTTGTTTGCTCTTATTACTATTATATTACACCAGATTCAGTATTTTATATATCCAGTATTTTATAAACCCAGTAAGTCAAATTTTCAGCCTAGAGTTACAGAGTGAAACTACTGAGTGTAGCTACTTAGCAGCAAAGTGGTGTTATTTTACAGTAAGGAGGAGCTCAGCAGCTATGCTGTGAGGACAGGATCTCAAAGTATTCAATAATGCTTGTCAACAGCATGTAAGCTGAAGTGAAGAGGGCAGCATGTCATATCAAAACACAGGTGGAGTATTGTTTACCCAAACTGGGATTTGGGGCAGGACTACAGCAATAATATAGTGTTTGCCATGTAATTGTCTTCCCTAAAAGTTGTTAAGTGACCAATGTGTAAATAAAGATGATGGGTCTAATTTGTGGATTTCAATTTCAAATATTGCCATATATTAAATCGGTCTGTGCACTATCTGTTCCTTTCAGCACAGCTCCAATTTCAAGTTCCAAGTATAAGAGAATGCAATATAATATAATTGTGATCATTTTGTTTTCTTCAATAAAGGCAATCAGTGCCTGTAGCTGGTTTCAGAGTGCTGTGAGCAACTTGAAACTGTTACTGACTGTCTGTTAAAAGAAGTCTCAAGCCTGGCAAATGCCTTTGGAGAGTTTTTGTAACTGACATTATATTTAGCTTTTAGATGGAAAAGCACACACTGTTCAGAACAGCTGGCAGTCACTGAAGTAAAATGAAAGGCATTGTTTTGCAAAAAAACTCAGGTGAGTGCAAAGCAAACAATATTCTGATTCTTCTCCCTTAGTCAATTAAAATTTAGTATGTGTATTAGGAGGCTGAACTTTATCATACTGAAATTAATGGTAAAACTCTCACTGTTTTCAATAGCAATAACAAAATGCAAGATAAAATCGCTCTTTAGAAGGAGCTAAAAGAACTATTGCCATCAAGTTTTTAACATTATATTTAATTACAAAAATAATGTTTTGAGCAAATGACTAGTAATCAGGAGCCCTGTATCCTTTCCTGGAACAGAAAAACAAATGCTCCAATTTAAGGACACATCCTGAATGAAGCTGCTTTTTGGAATTAAAATTTTTATTCTGATCACTGATCACTGTTCTGTGTATCTTTAACATCATCAGTCTTGCTAAAATCTTGCCAAAATGGCACACACTCTTGCCATTGGTGTCAGGGTAATGTCATCTGGGTAACTCCTTGAATATCTTCATTTCTACAACAGATGAGCTAAAGTAGAGATTATGAAGTTAAATAGTTTTACATATTCAGCTGTGTTTAGAGATGAGGTGATATGTAAATGCAAGGGTTTGCAGTGATATTGACACTTCATTTCAGGTGTGAAAGACATCTGGCTTCCCAGAATGCCAGTTGTCTGGTTTAGATGTTTTTATTGACTTCTAAATGATCTATTTGGTTAAGAGCTGAGCACTTTCTGTGTAAGTCCTAACTCCCTTTCTTTGCAACGTGAAGACAACTGGGGATCATTCCAGTATAATATTTTGCCAGCAGCGATCTCTCAAAGTGCTTAGAAGTCTCTGTCTAAAGCTGAGCAGTAGTGAAACAAGGAAAGGATGGTGATTAAATAGAGGATTACTTAAGCACCTTAAGGTAAGATGAAAAGCTGGAGTGATTAGTGCAGTTCTTAAATTTGCTAAGGTGCCTTGCTCATATTGCTTTTGCATCCTTGGAGTCTGAAACCTGATTTCAGTCTGTTTTATTCCAGAGTTGGAGGTTCCTGCTCTGAAGAAGTGTGTTGATTCTAGTCTATTAACTGCATAAGCTACAAGCCTCATCAAAAGTGCATAATTCCTGTCTTATTCCACCTTCAGTCTGATCACAGCCCTTTTGGAAGTTTGTGGTCGTGCTGTATCTGAGGGTATGCTCAGCTCTTGCCTCTTTTCTCTTTAGCTTGGTTTTCTTGCATAAAGTGCTGGACTGTTCTGAAAGTGCTCTGTGCTTTCCTTCCACATAAATGGAGAGCTCTGCTTGTATGTCTGCTGGTTTGTCCATCCTGGTTCTCACCTGGTCCTTGAACAAGAACCAAGGGGGAGCCTTGGATCATGGTTGTGCTGACTTCCCACCAAAATGGCCAGGCAGATTTCCCTGGCAGCAATGTTGATCAAAACACATTGTAATAAAGACATAGAGACCCAAGTCATAGAAAAGTTACAGCACAGGTCTACTTGTAGAGCCTGAGGTAACTAATCTGTTATAGTCTTGCAACCCCAGTGATGATTGCCTATCATTCCAGGAGTTTAATCAGGGGCAAAAAAAAACTTTAAAAAATTGCCCACAAGTTACAAAAATTGAGTCTAGAATGTGCAATGGTTCTTTGGTTGTAGCTTCAGCAATGGGCCTGGGTGGCAGCCACAGTTCTGGAAAGGCCCTGATTTAGAAGGCAAGCAGATTCAGATCTAGGTTTAATTCCAGGGCCTGTATCCATTGCAATATGGCATGTGGTTGATGGAGCACTGAAATAGGAACTGAAAAAGTTAATAGACTCTTTTTTTCTGGTGTTATGTCCATGTTTAATTTCACTTTACTGTTTGCCTTTACAACACATTTGAAAGTCTGGCATTTTACAGGAATATAATAAGACTGGTAATTAGAGCAAGCTGAAAGAATCCAAGCCAAAGTCAATAGTTACCTATTTTTTTTCTCTTCTAAGCAGAAGCTTGTCAAGTTCAACAGAGAAATTTTCTTCACTATACTTTATTACAAAAGCTATAAAAAAACAAGATATTTTGAAAGAGTAAACATGCATCTTTCATTCCAAACTTGCAGGTTGAGGGAGATTAAACTGAAATGGATTATATTTTTAATTTAAACTTTCTCCACAAAAAAAACCCCAAAAAACAAAAAAGAAAAAAAAAATGAACAAAAAAAACCCCAAACAACTCCACAAACAAAAACACTAGATGACACAATTGCAAAATTGGGCTCTATTCACAGAAGAGAAAATGCCTGGCTGGGATTCATATAGTCCACTATGGCTCTTGTATGAGGAACTGGGTGTTGGGCAGGGACAGCTGTGCTGCCTGGGTGCCCACACCTACAGGGTGCTGGGAAACAGTCAGCTAGGGGAAATGAGAGGGGCTGTTACACCTGACAAAGGTACTAGTCTAAGGGATGGAGGATTTCTCAGGGTGTTTAAGCATCTTGCAAAGCGTTAACATCTAATAAGAAAGCTTACGGCCCAAATGCTGCACTTCTGCAAACATTAATACAGGCTGCTGTTAGCCAGGGGAAATACTTTGTGAGGCTCATTAGTTTAATTGGTCCCTGTCATCTAGTTAAAAAGGAGGAAAGAAATGCTCCTGACAAAGGCAAGGCTCTGTGCAAGTGGTGTTTGGCTGCTGTAGCTCTGCTGTGTGCTGCCTGGATGGCATGGGGCACGTGCATCCATCACAGCCTTGTCCCCACCAGCACCGGGCAGCAGCAGGAGCAGCTCCCTGGCACACCATGTGCCTGAACCACTAAACCACTGCCATTGTAACCAGCTTGGGTGTGCTCATGCCTTGGCCACTGTGGCACCTGCCTGAACTGTGGGTCTTTTTGCTGAGGGCAGCCAGGGGTGCTTCTCCTCCTTCACTACTTATGAGGGTGAGTGACTTGCAGAGATGGTCATCTCAAAAACCATTGTAAGCACAGCTGTGTGGGAATCAAGATTCAGTAGGGACTGCTGTTGGACACTAGTTGCATGAATGTCCTGTTATATAAGCAGGGATAAACCATGGACCTCTAATGACTTCCTAATCAGTGGGATGGATATTTACCTAATTTTTACTTATACTTAATTTTTAGTAATATTTAATTAGGGCACAGCCTGTTTTGATGCAGATGTGCACATCAGGAGACCCTTCCAGGGAGGGAAGGCACTGCATGCAGGTGATTACAGCTGTACCTGGCTCTCCACAGTTCCAGTGGTGACAGTGGTGCCAGCTGGGGTGTGTGACAGTGCTGGTCTAGGCTGGTCCCTACTGAACCAGCTAACAGAAATTCAGTGGTGATGTTAAGCCCCATGCAAATATATTCCTGCCTTTCATTTGCAGCCCTGGCTGCTGTGGGGTTTTACTGAAATTTCCTTCTTTTGCAGTATCTAAGTCGACTAAGGCGAAGTGTGTAATCTGCTTTCTAGATCTTTTAAAACCTGTGGCAAAATTAACTATATTGGTTTGGTTAATTGTCCTCATCCAAGAAACATTGGTAGCTCCCCTGGGTCACTACAGCAATTTCTTTCATGCTGTAAAATGTTTACTTCTCTAGAGTGAGAACGCGTAGGCTGTCATTATGTGACTCTACAGTTCCACACTGATAAAGGCTACCCCGCCTCTATTTTTTTTAAGCTAGTAAGCAACTGCCAAATTCACTGAAATAGTCTCAGGGACTTGTTTCTATATTTTTTTTTCTTTTCATTGTTTTTGACTTGATGTTACATGATTGAGAACAACATTTTGTGCTTTGGGAATCTTGCTCTCTTTGACTGTGCTGGTTAGCTTCTGCTTTTTCACAGAAATCAGCCAAGCTAAGACTTTCCTTCTGATTCATGCAGGTTGTAAGGTCAGTTCTGGTAGGTATGATTTGCTAATGAATTCGTGCTCCATTTCTCAGCTGGCTGGTTCTGCAAGTAGGCCTGGACAAATACACTGACATTTGAATTTAAGGTGACATTGAGACTTAGGTAAAAAACGTTTGAGAACAGATTTAGAAACCTGTACAATGCAAAAGAAATTAAGTAGAATAAATAAAACCCTTTGTTAATAAGAACATATATATGTGCATATGTATAGATATCTCAATGTTACAGATTGCAGAGTTTATATAATTTGATATATGTCAGCATCAATCTGAGGGAGTCTTCCATGCTCCAAAGGAAAGGGAAGAGTGGAGCACAAGGAAGGGAAAGGGTGTCATGTAGCAAGTGCATTCCAGTGCATTCATTCCAGATGTGGTGAGTGCAGCAAGCAGAGATGGCTTAGAGGGTCACTACTTGGTGTCATTTCCCACACAGGTGCACACAGAGGGTGGGACAGAGCATGGGCAGAACTGAGCACATCACTCCCCCTCACACCACCAGCCACCCCAGCTGGGTCATCTTAGCCAGCTGAAGTCTGGTCTGGACTAACTTTCCTGCTGCTGAAACAGGGAGAGGCTGCAGCTGGTCTTTCAGCACCCACCACGACTATGCCTGAAACTGGAAATGGATTCTAGAATTAGGATCTCACTGTACCTAGGCTGATTTTTACAATCTTCAACTTAGCATTGGAAAATTTTTCTTTGGTTCAGAAAAGTCAGTCCAACAGATGAGACAAGGATTGGGGGCCAGGGCACCACCAGGGACTTCAACTTTGGCTGAATTTTCCAGTTTTGACTTGTACTCCCTGGGTGAGTGTACTCAAGTGATTTCATTTATCCATGTTTCCATCCACTCTGAGGTGAAACACAGTGTGCAATGCTGCTTCATTTTTACTGTGATTTGTTTGTAAACAGCTGAAGGGGTGAAAAATCTCTCACTATTTCCTTAGGCAATGTGTTCCCCATCCTTAAATGTGTTTTTTTGGTCTTCCACAGTGTTACTTAGAAATTATTAATGAACTGGTGGCTTTTCAAAAGACAGAAGCATTGTGTGATACTTGGAATGTGAATGTGTCTCAGTGGTAGAAGGAAAATAGGAATATCTGTGAGGGAAATTCCAAACTTTATGTCAGCATTCTCAGTGGTTCTGAACAATAGAGATTCTCATAATTCATTTAGGGTATACCAGGAGCATTGGGCTCAGCCAAAACACAAATTACAACTTAATTTCAATGGTGAGAAGGCAGCATCTCATGGTTAGAACTGGGAATTGGCTTTGTCTCCCTCCTGGATCAGAGGACATTCAAAACTACATTTGCCAATTCCAAGGAAGGTGTCCTAAATGCCATATGAGAGGTACTTTCTGCATGTCATATTGAAATTATTTTCCTGCAAAAAGGAGAAATCCAGGAAATTTCTGGAGAGTCAAAGACAGATGGAGAGAAAGGCATGGAAAAATAGGGACATAACACTGGAGTTGAGAAAAGGGGGACAACTTACTCTAAAGGATGTTTTCATATTTTGTGTTAAATGCAAAGTGAGCAATATGCACCCACTGTCATCACCACCACTGATACCTAGACACATTTTTTTTCATTTTGCCAGTCATTAAATGAATGAATGGCATTAAATGAATGAATGGCCAAAGAACATGAATGAATTCTGAGAAAGAAAAGGCTGTTCTTCACAAACAGGCTCCAAACAATGTCCTTCTTCGCTGCTGGTGCATGGTGCCACAGCAAGAGAAGATTCCATGTTTTTAGTTTGTTGCTGCTTTCTAGTCCCCCCTACAGAGTCCAGACACATTGATGAAATCTGGCATTTGGAATATAAATGCTGCCATGCCTAATTTTTAAGCATCAAGATCTATTACAAGTTTTTAATCCTTTCCATAGAATTAAATCTTAATCCCTTTCCCCTGAGGTATAAGGTAATAATCTGAGTTTTCTGGAAAATCTCTGATATAAAACTCCCTTAGTTTTGCATAGAACACATATATATAGTTTATATATGTATAGTATATAAATATATACATATGTTTATATATATATAAACATATGTGGTTTATATATGTATAGTATTTATAGTATAGTTTAACTTGCTCAAGAACATCTGACCAAAATTAATTTTTTTGGAAGAACTGGTAATTTAATTTTTTTGCAATAATTTGCATGCAAATAAACATGCAAAACCTTAATTTTTGTTTGTCTGAAATCACAGCATTCAGTGTAGATACATTAAGGAATTTCAGTGGAGCATGAGATAAGCTCCAGAAATGTTGAATCTTTTAGAGTACCACATTTGTGATATCACCCAGCAGCTAATTCCATTTTTTATGATCTTGCCAAGATGTTCAAACTACATTATGTCAAATTCTTTGATCAGTATTTAAAGTATTTTCTCTTCCTTTCAAAAAGGTTGCCACTTTAACTGCCCAGGTGTAAAACACAGTTGCAGAAGGGTTTATGTGTGATAATGAGACACACAAATCTTACCTCCTCATTCAATGTAGACTCAGGTTTGTGTGTCTGAAAATAGTATTATGAGTCTGAGATTAGTGTAATGACGTACTCTTGCTCGAATTATGCAGAAGTAGTGAATTAAAAAAATGTATGGAGATTAGTGTCAAAATTTCTTTTCATTTAGTGGATGATATCTTGAGGAGAGAGGTCTTAGGTTCAAATTAGGAAAACTGCACTAATTGAATGTAAATTAGAAAGCAACATCTTCTAGAAACAGTGGTCAGCTAATGAGTAATCCAACACATCTAGCAGATGGACTGTTGACTGCAAAGCAATTAATTTGATGTTTCAGTGTCATTTATTTCTGTTCTGACACAGCAAAGTAAACACAGAACTCCAATGACACACAATGTCAGTTAATGAGTAGGTGCTGGAATTTTTTGGTGGTACCATCATTCTCTAACTGGCTTCTTTAAGCAATCCTTACTCACAAGGTTCTCTCTGGCACTATTCAAATAAGCTTCTTACCAAAATTGAAAGGTCCTTTTAAGCATACAAATTATGTATATTCTGTTGGTGTGGTAAGTTTTTAGCAGCAGGGATGCCAGGGGTGACTTCTGATAGAAGATGCTTAAGGCTTCCTGTGTCTGGCAGAGTCAATTCCACCTGGACAGACTTGCCAGTCTTGAATTTAGGACAGACTTGCCAGTGGCCGAGGCCAAGCCTGTCTGTGACAGTGGTAGTGTCTCACTGGTAAAGTACCTAAGAAAACAGCTGCAGCCAAAGAAGAAAGGAGTGAGAGTATGTGAGAACAGCACTGAAGACACCAAGCTCAGTGAAGAAGGAGGGAGAGGGCTTCTTCCAGGTGCTGCAGCAGAGATTTCCCTGTGGTGCAGACCATGGTGAGGCAGCTGTGCCCTGCAGTCAACAGGTCCATGGGCAGTGAGATCCACCTGCAGCCTCTGGAGAGCCCCGTGCAGGGCCAGATGGATGCCCAAAGGAGAAGCCTGCAGTGGAGCAGGCTCCAGGCAGATCCTGTGGGTCCATGGAGAGAGGAGCCTGTGCTGGAGCAAGCTTGCTGGCAGGTCTTGTAACCCCCTGGGGACCCACACTGAACAGCCTGTTCCTGAAGGACTGCACTCCATGGAAATATCCCATGCTGGAGCAGCTCATAAGGAACTGTGGCAAGGACTCACTTTGGAGAAGGCCATGGAAGATTGTCTCCTGTGGGAGGGATCCCATGTTGGAGCAGGGCAAGACTGTGGGTTCTGTCCCTGAGGAGGATGGAGTGGCAAAGACAACTTGTGATGAACTGACTGACGCCTCCAATCAGGAATACAGTTAATGTTGGCAAGAAGGGAGGGGTAGGGGGAGGGTGTTTTAAGATTTGTTTTTATTTCTCCTTATCCTATTCTAATTTGATTGGTAGCAGGTAAAGTAATTTTTTCCCCAAGCCAAGTCTGTTTTCCCCATGACATTAAATGGAGAGTGATCTCTGTCCTTATCTTGAGCCATGAAACTTTTTGCTATATTCTGTCTCCTCTTGTCCACCTGAGGTGGGAAGTGATAGAGTGGTTTTGGTGGGCACCCATTGTCTTGCCATGGTCAACCCATCACAAGCAAATATTCTGTTTAACCAGTGCTCATTAACAATAGCCTGATTGAAAATCTACCCAGTTTTATTCATTTTATAGCATATCAGTTATTAACTGGATTCATTCAGCAATCCGTGTCTTTATGTGGCAGGATAAACACTGTGATAACAAATGGGAAAATTTGGAAATGAGCAACTAAGGCAGAGGGATGGTGTGGTATTGTCATCCTTGTGTTTGCCCCCCTTGTCTGCATGAAAAAGGACAAGCAAAAGGGGGACTGGCCCAGCCCAGCCCATGGCTCGATGACAAGAAAGATATTCTTTATTATGTTGGACATTAGATCTCTGCTAGAACAAAAGGTTGAATCTGGGTTTCCTAAGCACACCACACTCAAAAGGAAAGAAGTATTAAACAAAGCTGCAGAGAGAATAGGCAATGACACAGCCCTGCTCCATGTGCAGCTACATCATTCTTTATAGACAATATTATATGCTGGGATAAATACTTGAAATAGCCTCTAAATAAGAGGCTGGCAGCAATCAGCTGGCTTTGTTAAAAAATAACAGCTCTCTGAGTTGCAAGGAGGAGGGGAGTTACTTGTTAAAGTATCGGACTTTGAAAAAATCACAGGAAGAAAAGGTGAGATAAAATTACAGAGCCATGAAAATAGCTGCTAATCACTCATTTCCCTACTTCAAGGTACAAACTCTACTGCAAAAAGTCCTTAGCTGAGAAAAACTGGACTGTCTCCATAAAGCCAGGTAGTTACAGACCCTTTAACAACTCAACAAAGCATAATCAGAGAGGAAACAAAATAACCCATCACAAATCAGGTTTTATATTTTTTCCTGTCCCCTTATTTGTGCCTCAGGGCATTTAAAAGACTGATCATGGAGATTTGTGGGAGAGGTGAGAAAGCTGCAACATTGGCAAGCCAGACAAGTGTAGAGTCATGTTTTGGATGAAGAGCAGCAAGATATTGAGATGTATTGAAAAATCCAGCTGCATGTGGTTCTCTAACTGGAATGTTCTTACTTCTGACATGTAGGAAACAAGAAACAATATGTTTTACATTTTTATATTTTTCCAGGGCAGAGTCTCTCCAAGAAGTCTTGAATAATCTCAATAAAGATCCAGGATCCCAGGAGATCATTTATAGCTTTTTAACAAGGAAAAGGTAAGTTGCCTTTGAAGAGTTTTCAGCACCACCTGAATGATTGCTGCTTTTTAGTTTGTAGTTGCCTACTTTTCTCTCTTTTATGTTGGCTTTCCTGGAAGTACATTTAAGAAACTTCTGTTTGACAATTGGTTTTCCAATAATCAAGATTTTAAAGAATAGTGTCATTTACTCTTCTGTCAGCCAAACACCATATTATTGAACATTTTTTAAAGAAGCATTTTATGCTAGTGTTGCTTAACATTCAGCAAACCCAGCTACCAGAAACACTGTCCCCAAGCTAAAATACAGCTGATCTCCTGTAATACCTGTGTAAACTGATATTAGTGTCAGTGTCATGCAAACACTAGAGCAAGACAAGAAACACTGTGAAGATAAATTAATTAATGTTGGCAATCTGCTCCAATGTTACAGTAAAAGAAAAAGTCTTTCTTTGAATAGCCAGAATGTTCTGTCCTGGGCTGCATGCTCAGTTTGAAACGATGGGTTTAGAATCATTTACCATCTATGAAAAACTATCTTGGGGCATCCTTCTTTTTCTACTCATCTGCTTTCTGAGACTAGCCTAAGTCTAAGAATCATGGAAAGATTTGGTATTAATTTTCAACCATACATTTTCAATGGGTGCCGAAGTGCAAGATGTTTTAAATCTTCTGAGCCATTTTCATAGGGCAGTCCTTCCCACAGAGTGACTGGAAAGAAGACTCATTTAGGTGGAATGTATTCCTTTCTTTGTTGCTCTTCTGCTAGATTCTGTTAGGAATTTCCATTCCTATTTCAATAGAGGCTTGTCTCAGCTTAGAAGCCCTAATTTCATTGTGACAGCCTCACAAAATCTGGGGTTCTGCATCCCATCTCAGAAGGAAAAGGGACAACCAGTGATCTGCTCAATCAGATCAGTAACTTTCATCACAACAGTCAGTGTAGGAACATACTGGGATCCTGAGAACAAAAGAGGGAAGGCTGCTGTGGGCTTAGGGAGTATAAACCACGGGAGAATGGTGAAAAGACCCCCGAGAGCAGGATCAAGGCTGCCCCCCAGCAGCACACCCAGCTCCTGAGTGCCCCTGCTCAGCCCCACCACTGGGGCAGTCTGGCGAGGGCAGTGGGGCACAGCCCCCAGCCTGGGCCAGCTCTGCAGTGGGGCACACCGAAGGGCAGGGCTGCAGGAGAGCCCCAGGACAGCTTTCCCTGCCAGTGAGCCCAGGTGCAACATCTTAGATAGGAAAGAGACCCTGGTATCAGGGCTGGGAGACATGAGCTTTATTGGCCCACACAAAAATCAGCTTTTCTCAGTCCAAGTTAGTGCATACCAGCTGCCTCATTAACAAATAGGTAACATGATGGGGAAAAAGTCAGAGGAAAACCTACCTGAAGTTGGAAGTGTTGTTTTCTTTTTAACTGGAGACCTGCTGGAGTCCAGAAATGACATTAAACTTCCTTTTAGAAGAGGTAATTGAAAAGAAAAAGACAATCAAGGGATGAACAAATGAAGCCTTTTCTTACTGCTGTATGAATAAAAAATGTTATTAATAAGCCCTTTCATTTCAGGCTCCCACTCTGCAGTCACACATTTTGAATGTATAACCACACAGATTAAAATGTTTACCTCTTAAGTCCTTCATAGCTCTAGATGTTTTTGAAAATAGAGGAGGGAAGTAAAGAAGACATGGACACAGAACAACAGAGGACAGTGGGAATATAGATTTAATCAAAAACCCATTAAAAATTACTCTTTTGTTTCTCAGTATTCAGTATTTATATTGCATAATCAATTCTTTTTATGAGAATAGCTGACCTCATTTTGTTGTTTTAATTCTTTTTATTTTATTTCAATATACATTTGTAGGTGATTAAAAGGAAAGTCTAAATTGCAGCAGTGAGAGCAGCACCCACATGTTTTGGTTCACATCCAGCTGTTAAGACCCAGAAAAGCTAGAACCAGCAGCAGGCTGGCAAAATAAATGTGAGAAGCAAAGAGAAAGTAAATCAATATCATGCCAAATACAGTTTCACCCTACAGAGCCTTTCTTTCTTTACTTTCTGTGAGGAAAACATTCTTTTCATGTATTAATTTTTGGGTTTACATCAAGCCTGAGTTTTTGTAAGATTAGTTTATGTCTTTAAGGACATGCTGACATTCATTTTGGATGGTCACAGTGCAATCAGAATATAGCAAGTGCTCAGGAGTGGCAAATGTTGGTTTCTGTAGTAGTTTTTTGAAAAAATATTCAACAAAACTGAATTTTTCTCTTTGGTACCCTTGGCATGGTTAAAAGGAAGTGTTTGAGTGTGCATGTCATTGACTAATGCTGAAATTAAGACCCATTTAAGAGGGTTTCCTCAGACCCCTGATGGTCACAACAAAGAAAAGTAAGCCCTATAAATCTAATTGGCTATACACTACAGCAAGTTTATCCCTATTGTTAATTGTATTAACCTACAAAAGAATTCAAGGATTAATTAGAAATAAAGACCAGGAGATGAACTGAAGATTCTCCAGGGAGACACTGATAGGTATTATCCTTGAACTGTATAATTATCAAAATCCTTACTATTTTAGAGTGGTGTGCTCACCTGAATATAACCCTAATTGCCTCTTTTATTCTTAGCTCCGTGGTTTTGTACAGATTGCTAATCATATTTCAAACCAGAACCACCTGCTGAAGACCTGCAGAAACAAAAGTGGAAGAATTCTTAATGTCCTAATTTGAGAGGAGGTTACAGCACAATACTATTATTATCAAACTGCCTCATTCTTGAAATCAAGAACAAACCACTGTTCTTTGACAAAAAGGTAGGATTCTTTTCCTCAGCTTGTAGTCAGATTTTCTCTTAGGTTAAGCTTTAGTCAAAAGAGAAGTGGTGTCTGATTAAAGGTGGAATAAATGAACTTTCTGAAGGGAAAAACAGACCTCGGAGCTCTCATTTTGATGAGTGACTGTAACTCTATAAAAAGTTGGGTTGTCCTTAGCACTGATATATCCTAGTCCAGGGCACTACCTGGCATCTGTGAAAGGCCACAATAAACACCAGCTGGCTATAATGGGAAGGTACCTGAGACTGGCTTGCTCCAGAAAGATCCACTTTGCTTCCCTGTCACTTCCTGTGGGCTTTCAAAAGCTTTCCTCCCAGCCTGTGGCTGCCTTTTTGTACCACTGTATATCTGAGTAGCATCCTTAGAAAGTGATTGTGCTCCCTTTTTGAAAAGATGTGTTAAACATAAAAGTAAGAAATTCCAAAATACATATTGATAAGCTTAAAAAAAAAAAGTACCTTGCAGGCAGTCTTTTAAAAAGGCAGTAGAATAAACCTTTAAATCTCATTGCAAGCTCCCATTGCAATGACTGAGAAACCTTGCTCCTTCATGTCAATGCAAATATGTGACTGTTGTGTTTGAATATCAAACAACTGCTATTCTTTCTGGCTTCTTTTTTAAATTTTTTTTTCATGCCAACAAGAGTATGATGTATTTCACTACTTCTGAGAAGAACTGTTGGTACTATATAGGTACAGAACAACAGCAAAATTAAATTTTGATATTATTTTGAACTAAACCAAGTAATATTCCTGTGTCCTCCCTGTATTTAAGCCTAAATATACATCTGGATATTTAGGGCCCTGATCCAACACTCACTCAGTGTCAATATTGTGCTTGATTACAAGGGAAACTCTTGCAGCCCAGCAGTGATGAATCTTGATGTTCTTATCTGTTAAACAGACCTGAGCACTGGCCCAGGGTGAAACAGTCTCAGTAACCACTGCTTTTCCAGCTGCAGCTGTGAGCCTGCCCACTGCTGATGTGTAATGCATCTGTCCTACAGCCTGGGCTGAAAGAAGTCAAACAGAGTAAAAATCTATTGTCTGAAGCTACAAGCAGATGGGAAGTAACTACTTAACTTCTCTCCTGATGCTGATGTGAGCACAGCATACACTGTTCATAGGTGGGACTGATAAAAAGATGTGTGGTAGGGTTCCTTACCTGAGGTGAGGTTTTCATTGTAACACCAGGTAAGCAAACATTATTAAGGGGGTGGATTTGAAATTGCAGTGCTTGAAGCTGTCTCAAAAACTGTATTAAAGCAAAGTGGTTGGGGAAGGAGGGACAGAATGGATTTTAGGGGATTCTTCTAGTGGGATCAGAAAAAATCCTTCTCTTCCCAAGCACTCTGAGTAATCCGTGGCTCTTTTGGGCCATTGGCTTCA
This sequence comes from Oenanthe melanoleuca, assembly GCF_029582105.1. Classification (NCBI taxonomy): domain Eukaryota; kingdom Metazoa; phylum Chordata; class Aves; order Passeriformes; family Muscicapidae; genus Oenanthe; species Oenanthe melanoleuca. The sequence goes on from NC_079336.1 coordinate 72,275,832, forward strand.
GCTGTTTGGAAAACATTGGGTCTTACTGATACCATGTGCTGGTCAGGTGGCAATATGGACAATCAACTGGCAAGAGCTATTATCCACAATTTTTACTGTAATTATATAGACAGATACCATTTCTTAACTTTTTTTTTCTACTTTGTCTCTTTGTACTCGTAGAATGATTTGGGGGCAGATGAAAAGTCACAGTGCACATGACTGAAATGTGTGAAAACTTAATTAACAGAATAATTACACAGTAGAAATGAGATCTTGTCACAGTGAAAATCTGGCAGGAAGCTTGGGCCCTGTGGAATATGAGTCCACATATGTAGTCAGTGGAAAAGCCATTGTGCATCTGCTGGAAAGAGTTAATCAGGTCACTAACTTCAAAGAACACAGTATGCCTTAAAACACCCTTCTATCTTCTCAGGCATGCTGTAAATGAATATGTGATTTTCTCCCAGCTACCAGGGTAAATCTGCATTGCTCAATTAATTTCAGTTGATTTATGCCAGTTACACCAACAGAGAATCTGGACAGAACCAAATAGCATCTCTATATCTAATAGTCCAGCAAAGGTGTTTGAAATTGTGCATTATTCTTCATCAGCCATCCCTTTGCAGCCAGGATGAACAGCAGAAGGATTTGTGATTTATTAAATGAACTCTTTCTCTACAAAGTTGAATCTATGCTGCCTCCCATGAGTTTCTGGACTGGCAGGCCATGTGTTTCTTCTGCATATCATACCTTTTCTGTGAAAAATATTAAAATAATCAGACAGCCAGTCTAATTTTCTTGATATCTGGTTAGGGACATATTGCCTAGTCATTTTATTCTTATCAATCAAAATTTGCATCATGACACAAATTGATCACCTTGCTTTTTATTTTCTAGCTTCCTAAATTATTTTTATTTTTGCCTATTGGACAGATTAAACTCCTAAGAATTAATCTGAAAATAAATGAGTATGGACATTAGTTGCAGTTCATTTTTTTTAAGCAGACTGTGAGTATAAATCTAGAGGTTTTTAGTATTCCTTTGTTATGTTATTATACATATAGGGCAATATTTAGGCCACCAAGTTGAAGCAAATCCTGAAGTGTGATTATCTTCTCATTGAAATGCTTTCTATTGTGCCTATTTGTTTGATGTGTTTTTCTTGTATGTTGTATTTCTGATGGCTTTGGGGTAAAATAATCATTATATGTCACCCAAACTATCTCTTTTAATCTCTGGAAGATTAAGCATGTTTATTTAAAAACCCCTTTGATAGTGTCTTTACTAACTCAGCTATTTTATAAAATTGGAAATAATGAATCAGGGAGATGCAATTTTGATAATGCCATTTACACAACTCCTATGAGGCTAGCTAGGAAAATAACTGGAGTAAGTAAGTATCTGACATACACATAGTGAAAATGGGAAAAATATTGTAATTTCTTGTAGGTTATGAGGCACTGGGAAAATACAGTCAGCAAAAGCAGTTCAGTTAATGAATCGCATTCTTCAGGGACTGCTGGACTCAGGAGATGGGTCATGGGATCAGGAATGGTTCCTTTAATCTCTTTGTCACTGGTTCAAATCCAATATCTGGGTCACTGGTTCAAATCCAATATGGATAGATAGCAATTAGAAGTCACTGTTATTTGAGGGCTCTGAGATGAACCTTTTGAAATGGAACTGGTGAAGGGACACTGCGAAACAAACCACCCCAGAACCCAGAATATCTGGGAAAATCACATGCTTCATAGCCAGGAGACAAATTCAGAGTCATACTGGAGCTGGGTGTGGGCTGCCTGTAGTTGCTGAAGTGAAACTGGTGCACATCCATCACTCCAGGGACACTTCTGAGCTTGTGCAAGAAGGGTCTGCAGAGACAAACACTTGAGATGCTTCCTGAACCAAAGGTTACACACCACTGGGAGGTCCACATTACTCCCCTGCAAATACAGCTCTTGCCTGGTGCTCTAGTTTCTGTCTAAGTGGGCTTATGGAACACCATTCCTCCTCACTCATCTTGAGGAGGGTGCTAAAGTCCTGGGCTCTGGGAGCTCCCTAATGCCCAGCTATCCTCCACAAGCTGGAAAAGACAGGGCATGCTTTATCCTGTGTGCCTCCTGAGTGTCTGGTGTGACACCAGGCTGTGGTGTGAGGACTAATGCTGTCCATCACCAGCCTGGAGTTTGACTACAGGAGGGAACTGGGAGTGCCTCTGTGGTTTGCAGTGTTTAAGTTATCCCAAAGCAGGGGTGCAGAGGAGGCCATGTGAGTGGAGAGGCACATACAGGGCAGCACATGCCAGTCAGCACTTCAGCAGGCTACCAGGAGATGTGCTTTAGTAATAAAATCTGTAAGGCTGAAATGCACTCAGACAGGACTGATGAACTGCTTATACCTGACACTAAGGGATTCAAATTTATACTTTTTTTTCCTATCAGTGCAAAATCAGAGTGAGAGGACTTCTGAGTCAATCATAGGATCATACTCTCTGCTTTCCCAAAAAAAACCACTTCCTGACAGAAGCCATGTTAGTGGCACAGAACTATGTCTTTTGATTGTATATACCCTTGTTTTCTGAAACTTTGTATGCTCTTTATCTGTAAAACCAAATTCTCTGGAATTTGTATAAGACTGTGGAAGGATCTTTTCTTTTTGTGAAGTACAGCGTTCTGTAGCAACCAAATCAAAGACTGGAGGGATTAATCTATTTCAGCCATCTGAAACTGTGATTTGGCATATAGTGAGAACAGCTGAGACAGTGGGGGGAATTTCACATAGATTCTGTCCTGCTAGCTGTTAAAGCAATTCCATTTGCGCTCTGCATTTCGTTGTTTTCTAGAAAATAAACTCACCAAGCTACCCAGATTAGCTGGTCTTGGAAAACTGAGGTTATTTTTAAGACAAAAGATATTCTTATTCCCTAAGGAGAAGAAAAAAGAAAGGAAAAAAACACTCAGAAGAGCATCAAAACAGGAGTTTGGTATACTGTTCATTAAATACCTCAGCCCATGCCTTGGCACAAATGTGGATGACCCATCCTCTTAGCAAGGGGAAAAATCCCTGGCTCATATTCAGGTATGTGAAAACACAAAATTTCCAATAAGCAAGAGGTATCTTGCTGGCTCTGGGAATGCTTTCCACAATGACCTGCATAATTAAAGTCTGCATTGGCTTCCTGGCCCAAGAGAAGTTAATGGCAAAGCAACTGCTAGCATCTATTAACTGTATTTAAGTGCTGTTTATAGGGAAGCACTAAGGTGCATTTTGGGCACTGGGAAGTGAGATATAAATTCATGTTAGCCATTATCAACATGCATACTTGTAACAAACTGACTTCAGGGACTGAAAGCTGTAGTCATGTATTTCAGGTGTCACTGATAACTACATGTGTAAAAAGAGCAGCCTATCACAGGAAATATACTGAAGGTGATGCTTTTGCAATTCAATATGAATTGAAGCCTTCACTTAATGACCAAGTTTCTTAGACCCTTCAGTCATGTTACCTGAAACATCAAAACAGAGAAATTATCAATTACTTTCATGTCAGGGAATTCATATGAATGTTTCAGTAATAAGGATTTTTTTTTCTCTTTCTCTTAGAAATTTTATCTTTTTCCTATCCTAACAAAAATTCCCTGTATGTCATATCTCAGTTTTTACTAAGTTTTTTTTGTCAAGACAATCCTTACTTTCAGAAAAATTAGCAAGTACTGGTGACAGACCTTCATGATCTTTTTTGCCTTTGTACCTGGGCTGAGTTTTGAAAAACTATGAGCAGAGAAAGAAAGAAAGGAAGGAGACAAGCAAGAAAACAAGCAAGCAAGCAAGAAAGGAAAGGTTTGGAAAAATGGGACACTATAGGCATTTCATTTTTGTAATACATTTAGGGACAGAAAGAAAAAAAAGTGTAATGAAAGCAGGAAAAGCCATTCTATAAGCAGTTGATATAGTGTGTTGGTTTTCCTATGGATTTGAATTTGTGGTTGTTTGGAGCTCTGATGTAAAATCCCTAAGTGCTGGAACATTTTAAAGTGTTTATTTCTTGCATGAACTCTTTGATGTGTAAATGGGTGAATGTTCATTGCTGTCTCTTCTCCACAGAGCCACTGACAGGGTCTCACTCTTTCTGCTCAGCCTTCCAAAGCCTCTTCTGAAGATAGCTTAGAAATCTGCTGAGCTTTCATTATTTCTGAGGATTTTGTATCTGTCACTTAGGCAAGAGATACAGATTAGAGGAAGCAAGACACAAACCAGTATGCACTCATGATTCCTTAAATCATGAGGTTTCATTGATAAATTTTTTTTTTTTCATTGATGGCACATGGTGTTTCAGTTTTGCTTCAGATTTCTTGTAAAATTTAGCCAAAATATAAGCGAATGCTATGTACTAGTGAATTCTTTGGGTTTTTTTTTTTTTTTTTGGCATTTCCTTCTGTCACAATGTTCCGTCTGCTCTTTTTTAAGAAACAGAGAGTCAAAGAAATGTTCCTCCCTCTTCAGGTTCCAAAGCAGATCTTTTGTTTGGCCTGTCCTGAGCTGACCTGGCATATAATGGGCTTCTGAGGAGCCTCAGTTCACAGCTCTCATTGGCACCAATGAGAAGATCTTCATGGCTTTTGCTGCGGAGATCAGGATGACTCCTGGACCTGGACTGTCAGTACAGATGGGAATTAACTCTTTACTACCAGATGGCAAAACATATTGACTATGATATAACAAATATCATTTGCTTTTGTCTGTCTGAGGAAAACTTAGTTTACCCTTCATTCAACTATTCCTTGTAAGCAATTTTTTTCAAGAATAGCTTTTCTCTTTTTTTTTGTAGGCAAAACAAATACTCCCTCTGGGATGAATCCCTGCTCCTGCCTCTCTACAAGTAAATGCTCTCCTCACTCTCTCCCAGCACAGAAAGTTGTTCTGACAAGATTGCTGAAAGCAATGGGCTTCACATGACAGATGTTGCTCAAAAAAGCCAAAGCCAAGAGCTACTTGACTTACTGGTGCTATCATACTTTATAAGTAGCAAATTGTTGCAGAGACAAGATGATAAAGAAGTGCATCTAAGACATAGCAGGCAGTTTAAAGGTCTTCTATCTTGCAAAAGATCCAAGAAGGCCTGGCATCTGCTTCAGTGTCTACAGCAAAGACCTTTGCACGGACACAGATGTCAAGCAGGGGATCTTTGATAGTTGCTGGAGGCGATACATCTGTCTGCTGCCTTTTGCTGATTTTCTTTTTAGGTCAAACTCAGAAATCAGCCTGGCTTGCCCAGCACACAAAAGCTTCCCCTGCTGAAGTTCCTGCCAAGAGTGGACAGGAGATCAGTTCTCCCCAGAGGGATTGCAAGTGGGCTGGTGAGGAGAGAGAGCTGTCCCTGCTGGGCTGCTATGGGCTGCTTTGGAGCAGCTTCCTATGAGAGCAGAGATGCTGGTGATAGACATCCTTGTGCTCTTTGCTGTGGAAGATGTGGCTTGTCCTCCTTCCTGGAAATTTAGCTGTCCTCACTTTGGCAAAGACTGCTAATTCTTAATTCCCAGTTATACCAAGGAATGATATCATTATCTAGGAAAGCAAATAAGACAGTTTAGTGTTTCACTATAACATTTTTTCCCTCAAATATGGTCAAAACCATCTAAATTCAATGGTGTCCCTGGTGTAATCACAGACACATCTATGGCTGGGCAGAGAAGTGATTAATAGCAGCCTTAAGGAGAAAGGTTTGGTGATGGTTGATGAAAAATTCAGTATCAGCCAGCAGTGTGCTCACAGCCCAGAAAGCCAACCACATCCTGGGCTGCATCAAAAGCAACATGGCCAGGAGGTCAAGGGAGGTGATTCTGCCCCTCTACTCTGCTCTTGAGGAGTACTGCACACAGTTCTGCTGCCTTCACCATAAGAAGGACATGGAGCAATCCAGAGGAGGGCCATGAAGCTGATAAGAGGATTGGAACATGTCATCTACAGTGACAGACTGGGAAAGAATCACAAAATGCTCTGTTAAAAGGGACTCACACGGACCTTTGAGTCACACTCCCAAGTGCATTGCCTGAACAGGGCTGAAACCCACAACCTTGACACCCTCAGTGCCATGCTCTTACCAACTGAGGCTGGGGCTGCTCAGCCTGGGGAAGAGGAGGCTGTGTGGAGACCTCACAGCAGCCTTCTGGTGTCTGAAGGGGACCTGCAGGGAAGATGGAGAGGGGCTCTTCCTTAGGAATTGGAGCAAAAGGACAAGGATTAATGGGTACAAGCTGAAAGGAGAGAAACTTAGCTTGGATATTAGGAAGAAATTCTTTACTGTGTGGGTGGTTAGACACTGGAACAGGCTGCCCAAGGAGGTTGTGGATGCTCCAGCCCTGGCAGTGGTCACAGGCAGATTGGATGGGGCTTGACAACCTGGTCTAGTGGAAGGTGCCCCTGCCCATGGAAGGGGGTTGGGACTAGGTAATCTCTAAGGGCCATTCCAACCCCTTAACATTCTATGATTCTGTCATCCAGCACAGCCAGAGAACAGTCAAATCAAGCCTGAGGATACCATAGAAAAGAGAGAAGATCCAGACCCACAGAGTAAGTAGCCTTTGATGCTCTGGGTATGTCAGGTTAATCTTTGAATGTTAACTAAGACACTAACTGATGTTTCTAACAAAACCAACATCCAAGTGCATTATGATATGCCAAATAACTGTATCACAGTAGTGCCTCTAGCTATTGGTAGCAGTAGATGAATACCAACTCTCTATTAAACATGTTGTTTTACATAAATCAGAGTATTTTGAAGAAGTTCAAATTTTTTACTTTCGACAGAGAAAATTCAAAATACAATGCTGGTGCATTTAATTTTGATGGATTGTTTAAAGCATTGTAAACAATTCCTATATATTATCTGTGTATAATATATTAGGTATACTAAAGATGTACACTTGCATCACTGAATGTCACAAAAACCAAAATTAAATTATTCAGAGGAAAATACTTTTAAATTATCCATTACTGACTTTTTTTTTTTTTTTTTTTTTTTTTTTTTAAGAATTGGCAGCTGTAGGAAATGGTTATTTTAAGAGTGGTTTTTATTCTATCTGGGAACAAGAATTACTGAAATTCAAAATATTGCACCAGAAAAAAATTCTGTTGCCAGTTGGATCCTTCCAGTGGTTTAAGTGACTTATTTTGGACACTGCTGAAACAATCCATCGCAAAGTCATTTGATAGCTCTAGGAATTTATGCAGGCTATAGACTCAGTTGTGGGTTGCTGGTTCAAATCCAGAGGGCCTGCATGGGTAGGAGGAATTGTTGATAGCATGACCTCAGCCATGTGGTGTGAGTTTACCTCCCTGGGTGTAGGTGACAGTAACAAAAATAGCATTAATAAGTCCACTTCAGTATTTCAGCCAAGGTCTGACATGGCAAAGCAGGGATGCCTACTGTTCCCCAGACTGAGCTGAGCTTGCTCCATGGATAAAAATGTAGCTTCCCTATTCCAGGTGCAATCCAGGTTTTATTAGCACTACTGCTGTGATGCCAAAGGAAAAGCTAGCAAGAGTAAGAAGAAAGCATCAGACTAGGTAATAGGTTAGAGATGATACCCTGGGAAGACAGGGACAAAAGGCAATGAGCTGCAGCCAGCCACACAATCCAAAGGAGCAAGCAGTCAGCACTGGATTAGCAACCAAGGCAACATTAAAAATTTAACTACACTGCTCACAATAATTTAACCATGCTATTCAGAGCACAAAGCTAATGGTGATCTAGTGAATGAAGCTAGAAGGTGGTAATATTCAAAAAGTTTGTAAGTGTCGGCATACAAAAGAATCTCTATTGGAAAAAGCAATGTTTAAATTTTTTGTTCTTTTTCTGTTTCCTGAAAAACACAAAAAGCAAGCATTTACATTTTGGTAGTTGCTATTTAGTATTTTCCAGCCATGAAGGGGTGGGCTGTTTCAGAATTTCCTATTGACAGCCAACTTACAGAGTGTGATAGACCAACACATGCTGTCTTTGAAAACTGAATAACAAATGTTTTTGCTATTTACAAGTCAGAAGTGAGGGAATGGATCTGAGCTACAGAGCACCCACCCAAAATCTCTCTGCATGCCCCACCTGCAAATCCTGCCTTCACCTAAGTTAACATTATAACTCTTCCTAATTCATGGAGGGCTGCAAGGAGAAGTATAAGTGAGAACATAAGAATGTGATAGCTCAGAACAGGCTCCCAAAATGTATTTTATCACTTGCCTACAGAGTCCTACCACTCCACTGCAGTGATTAAAATCGTAGAAACCCTCTCTGAGGATTACACCCACTACTTTATCACAGAAGATATTCACCTGAATTAAATCCACAACTGCCCCATGTTGCATTCCCTCAGTCTGTGAAGTTAAATGCTTTTCTAGAAGTGACTGTGTAAAATGGCTGCTGTTTTTACACCTGGCATGCTTTGTGTATGTATTCATAGGCAGAGCTTTTTCTGTGGTGACAAAAGATGAATTTTTACAATCCTTTACTTGCACTAGCATTGAGGAGTCCATACAGTCAGGAAAAAAATGACTTAGATTCGATTGTGCCTCACATATCCCGATTGAAGCACTACTGCAAACTCCAATTGCAGCAACAAATTCTGCTAATTGCATTGTGCAAACTAGCTACAGAGCCGGGGCTGAAGGAAAATTTAAATTCCCAAGGAAAACACTATTATATTGCATACTGCAGGGCTGCTCTCAACTTCAAGCTGCAGTGTCCCACCAAATCAATTGGCACAGTCTTGGAGCTCTGTGAATTCTCCCTGAGCTGGAAGCTGTGCAGGTCCTAAGTGCTCACCTAGTGCTGGAGATATTTCAGTTAGCTCTGGGCTAGTTCTAAGTGCACACTACAGGAAATGGTTTCTGCTCCTATTTCAGCATTTCTCTGAAAGAACTATATTTAAAGAGTTTAGTAGAGGCACTAGGTTAGTGATGGTGGCACAACTGTAGTATTTAGGATTTGCTCAGTTTATGTGCAAAAACTATGTCAAAATAGATTTCCTTCTGTGGTAGGCAGATGAAAATGGATCCAGAAAGGCTGAATCTTAAGGTCGTCCCTACATCTTTAAGTATGTTGCAACTGCTCTTGCTAAATTTATATTGGTCATACCCAGTAGAAGGGTAGCCCCAGTTGTTCTGGATCTTGTGGATAAAAAAGTTGCCCTATAGAGATGCTAAAAGCAAAGCTAGATTTGTCTCAGTTTGACAAAAATGTAGTATGAATAGTACCACTCCACTTTTTGTCTCAAAGCTTCATCTACATAACAATGCAGTGCTGTCATTAATAACACCACTCCAGGGCATCTTTTCTGAGTTAAGAAAAGTATTAGGCATGCTACTAATACCACCCATTTCACATGTTGATGTGATAAATGATTATCTGTACTGCTCTAACTTCTGTGTGATTTTATATTCTGTCCCATTTTTTATATAAATGAAGCCTCTAAACATTCCTGCCACGAGCCCCTACCTTTGTGCAGGCAGTCCTTAGATCAAACCCAAAGAAAAGCTGAATAATCATATTCCCAGCAAGAACAAACACCTGGCTGAGCCCATGGTTCAAGGTATGAAATCTGGTCCGTGAGCATGCAGTGGGCTTTGTGCAGCAGGTGTGCAAGGAGCATCCTTGCCAGGCAGTGTGTGTGCTCCCTTCCACAGCTAGCAGGGTGACAGGGGCTCCTGCCTCCCCTCCACTGCTGAGCCTCCACTAGAGAGCTAAAATGTTAAAAGGTGAGCTTATTTGGATTCCTTTACATGAAAAGAAAAGATAGCTACAGAAAAAGTGGTTGTGGTTGGATTATACTCTATCTCCTTAATCTCATGTGTCTATCCCAGGTCTGCAGCAGCAACACACTAACACTGCTAAATCAGACCTTACTCTTCAAGCCCTTCACACTTCCTACTCATTAACTACAACCTTCCCATGGACTGGCTTAGATGATTTTTTCCTACTTATTCCTGTTTGTCGTGTCTTCTTCTTTGAGTACTTATCTTTGAGGACCAGAAACCAGTCTTGGCTTGCTACTGAGAAAAACACATACAAAGAGGTGCCTTCTACATCTCTCTCTGAGGACCTCATGTCACAGCCAGCAGAGAAATTGGCTCTAAATTGCTGTAACTGAGTATTCTGAGGAGTGAGCTCCATCCAGCCTCAGTAAGTGTTGGTAGGCAAAGACTTGCAATAGAAGAAGCCACTGAGGAAAGCTCTGCAGAGCTGATGTTGGCAGGTGAGTAGGAAGCCCTAATCCCCTTGGATCGGGATGCAGCCATGTGCTGAAAGGCTCTGTCTTTGGTTTATGGAGAAAATTATGGTTCTTGCCAAAATTCCTTGATTCTTTTTTTCAGACAAACTAGATTAATCAGAAAGCCTTGTTTTTACAGGTCATTCTTATTTTTGAAGATTATCTTCTGAAAACAAGAGCCTTCTGTGCTGTTTTGATTTTGTCATGCACATCCTTTCCCAACTGATTGAGTAGTGCTGTTTTAGAATTTCAGACCTCCCCTGGATTTTAAATGCACTGCAGCAAATCCACCTTGGGATGAATCCCTGTGATAGAAGCAATACAGCTTTCAGTGATTGTGTTGAACATAATTTAAAAATATATTCACTGATTTTGCAAGATTTTAATGAGCTTTGGAAAGTTTTCTAAACTGTTTAACATCCTTCGAAGAAGCCTAGTATAAAAAGAAAGTTACTTACATAAAACACATCAGGATGCCGTGGAGGGAAGAGCCATTTGCTGTGCTCAAAGTGGATTTAGGACTCAACAGTGTGCTGAGAAAGTTAAACTGCCTATTAGCCAGTGCCAGCTGCACCAGAGGCTGTTTTCAGATATATTTAATGGGCAGGGATCCAGCATTACTGTCATATCTACTTCCATCCTTTGCCTGTCCCTGCAGTATGTAGTGGTATTTTCATATTGTATAAAGTCTATTTAGTAGTGAAGATCCTTTCTTGAGCAATTTTATGGCTTCAAGACTCAGGCAAAGGAAAAGAAGAAACATCAGCACTCCCCTCAAAAAAAAAAAATTCCCCGCACAAAGAAAAATAAGTATCAATTTAAAACATCTGTTCGAAAGGGGTCCCTTTTATTTTTTTTTCCTTAGTTTCTAATTACTTTTCTCTTAACAGTTCCACATGACAAGATATCTCTCTTCCCAGCTCAGAGGGAATGGCTGAAGCTCCTGTTTGACTATCCCAGTGTTTCTCTGACAGCTGTACTGCTGACTTTGCCTTCTTATCTTTGTTATTGTTGTTGTTTTTCCTTAGCTCTTGGGATTGGCTAGCAGAAGATCTCTGCTGTGAAGCCCATCTACAACATGGCAGGGTCATTGTTTCCCTCTGGCAAAGGAATTTCTGTTTGCAGCAAAAGGTGAGGATGTGCTGGTGCACACCACGAGCTGTGTGTAGTAGTTACTCCACAAACTCTGAGGGTCCTTATCAGAGTACCTCACTCAGTGATACACACTAAAAAGGACACGAAGTTGATCTCTGGACAGGAAATACAGAAGACTTCTAAGCTTGTGCCAGACCCCAGTGAAGTCCAAGTGAGGGCCCAAGTGCTCTGTCATTGTCCTTTCCTGTTAGCACATGGAGCACAATGGGACAGCAGTCCTACTAAGAGCCTCTAGGGGCTACTGCAGTTCAATAAATCACAATAAGTAAAATTCAAACCCAGTTTTGAGTCTGATATGGGCTGTGTTAATCTTGGACTTCAGAAGAGTTACATGCAATGGAATATTGCCCAATGAGCTTTTGCTGACTGCTCTTGCATTGCCACGAGGGATAAAGGATCACAGTGAGTACAGACTATTCTCTTAGTACACAGTGTTTTGTCTTGTTTTCCTGGGGGAGGAATTAATCTTTCAATACTCTTTCTTGCTTAGTTCCCTACTTTCTGATAATATTATAAAAGTAGCATCTTTAGCTTATGCTGGGTTCTTCAGAGAACACACCAACTTTGTGTACATAACAGCTTTTTCACTCTTTGCTAGCTCTTTAATGAAATTTGTTTTTATTTGAGTTAATAAAAATCAGTGTTTTACTAATTTTCTCTTTAAAGATTCCATGCCCCCTTGATAATTCTCTCCCACCACATGGGGCTTGGTTCACTGTGAAATGCTGCACACACCACACAAGGCGTAGCAAGAGATTGTGCATGTGAGAGAAGGAGCAGTGTTGAGAGCAGCATATTTAAGAAACTCAGAATTTAGGAGGAAATCTCTACAGGATATCAAAGCAAATTTCACTCCAAGAAGGTTTCAGTTTGTCGATAGATGTAGCACAAAGGCTTCCTGTTGTTTCACAAACAATGAATCTTCTCCAGCCTATAAATAATGCAAAGACAAGTCTCAAGATTTTTAAAAAATTCTGCTAGCTTGAGGCTACCTACCCAGCATGCCTCCTTGTTTACAACTTCCCACTACAAATGTATATTGTGTTTGTTTTCAAACATCAGCTTTCCCGATTCCTGCAATTAACCTCCAGGACATATTAGCAGCAGCCTTTTAAGCAGTTTTTACATCAAGTGATACAAGCAGGGTCATAGAGGGGCAGGCTCTGTACCATGGAGAAGTGATTTCCTTGGCAGGAGGTGTGGTGCAGCCCCTTCAGCTACAGTGCTAATGAGTTACTGCCATCAGCTTCCTTAGGAAGCGCCTGTTCTTCAGGTAAATTCCCTTAAAGCCACTTATAAAGGTAAAATGAAATGGTGCTTTGAGTAAAGGTGCTGCCACACCTTACATGGATCTTGGGGATTTAACTCAAAGGAATGGATTTGTAAAGTTCAGTTTTTTGTCCAAAAGTTGTCTTATGTGTGAGAGGGTCTGAACTCCCAACATCTCCAGGAGTGCAGGTGAGTGCCCTTACTGCTGGAGCCCTCTTCTGATTCTGTTGGTGCCTCATACTGCATTTTTCCGTGCAGCTACAGTAAGCCCAGGGGAGAGACCCTGTGCTTAGGTTAGCATGTCCTGCCGAGGTTAGGGCTCCTTGCACAGCACACAGTCGTGCTTGGTGTCTGGCAGGATGCCGAGGGCACAGACCCTGTGCGTGCCCCTTCCCGACCAGCAGTGTCTCATAGGAAACACACCTGCTGCTCTGTTTTGGTCGGTGTCGGCTCCTGTCCCTACCGGCCAGGTGTACTCTGTAACAAGTGATTGGTCACAAGTTTCAAGAATTTCGTTAGATTGTAGATGCTCAGAAAGAGGCTTTGTGTGCAGTCAGGAATACGGAACCCTGGGCATTTATGGAGCTCACAGAAGGGAAGACAAAAGTCAAGACACTGATGGAGTGGGGGCCACCAAGCAGGTTTGGATAGCAAGTCTAGAGTTAAGCAGTTAAAGTAAACTTTCACTCAAATTCATCCACTTTCACTCTTTATTGGAATGATCCTGAAACACGTTGTTCAAAAAATCAAATTTGGGTCAAGGACAATTTACTGTATAGCTCTACACTTCACATGAAAAATTTATAATGATGAAAGGCTTCTGTCTGGGACCTGAGTCTTGGCTAATTCTAAACTCTCAGAGTTTTCTCTTTGTTGTTATCCACTCTGGAGGCTTTTTACCCATAAAACAGAGTTTTCAAAAGTGAATGCAATTTATTTAAAAGCACATTTGAGGCTCAAGAAGAGACAAACAGTTCACTCTAATATAATGTAAGACCAAGATTATAACAGAGCATGACCCACACCAGAGAGCTGGATTGATTGTTGGGATCAGGGAAGGAACAACTGCAAGCCATGACCATCTGTCAAATTTTTGATGCTGTACAGGAAGTGGCATCCACCCAGATCTTTCTAGTTTTCTAAATCTTGGCTGGCAGGTGTCCATCCACACAATGACAGCAATACAATAAACTGCTCAGCTATATTCTGTGACTGGACAAAGAGGGAAATTCCCCTCTCCCTTGCTTCAGGCTGATTCAATGAGGATAGAAGGAAGTAGTTTCTTGGACAAACTATCACAGAACCACTGCACCAGTGATACCTATTTAGGATCTCTCAGCCTGGCAGTTGCATAATCATGAAGTTTACCCGCAAAGCATAAGCAAGAAAAAGCCTTGAGTCGTGAATTTAAGAAAGCAGCAAGGGGGAGGGAAAGTTCACAAAGTCAGATGATGTTTCTGTTCATCCCCCAGAAGGTAAACTGTTCTTAGGTTTTCATTAGCTCTTAAAATTCTAGCTGCAAGTCTAATTTCCAGGCCCTACATATCCAGCTGAGGTATTGCTTCCTTACTGCCCAAGTCAGGTTTTGTGTTCTACAAATGCTCTACAGAAATATCATTATAAATCCATAGCTGAAAGGGCCTGTGAATCTTAAGTGCTCTATCATTTTCTACCTCTGAATATTCTGCCAGCAGAGATTTAGAACATTGGCTCTGTAAATGCTTTCATGTCAAGACTAAAGGCAACACTTGTTTAATTCATTCTTTGACCCAACAGCAGCTTTATCTTAGGTTATCACTTGTTAAGCTCTCTAGAATGTTTTAAACATGAAGGGGGCTGCTGTGTATATATACCAGGTCTATTGTATTTTACTTGTACAAATTTGACAGTAGTGATTCATAAACATCAAAACCATTTCCTTTCTGTGCTGCAAATTATGCTTTTCTTTAGCTCCATTCGCAGGGTGTGTAACCCATCAAAAGAACAAAAAAAAAAAATTGTATTTATCCTCTACCCAATTTGTAATTCTTTATTTTAGGTCGCTAGAGGTCACAGAATTATATACATCTCCTTATGTGTATATGTTTTCATATATACTTGTGTGTATAAAATAGAGTTTTGGTGTGCATATAAATATAACTGTATGCACCATTAGGGTACATGTGTATTTATAAGTATAAATATGCACACACATGAGGACAATTTTATATGCTGTGGTATAAGTGGAGGACTAGAGTTACTCATCAAATGTATTGCAACCTGATTAGAATAACAAATAAGGTTTGCTGTATATCAAAATAATTTACACTACTCTGTGTAAACCCATCATTTCTGTAAGCATAAGATTTTTCTCTAAGTTGTCAAAACACAACTGTATTTAAAATCAGCATCTAATAATGACCCCTCTGAAATAATATCAACACAATCCTTTTGGATTTGCATTACATAACATGCATCAGAAAATCAAAAGTTTTGTATTAGAGATTCACAAGACTCTTGATACCAGTCTGTACATTTAATCCCAAAAATGATGTTTTCTACACCATAGGACAGATAACTTTTCACCTGAATACTTGGGTTGAAGTCTGATTCCTCTCTGAACATCATGACAAGATCTGAGTACTTGCCATTCTCTTATTCACTCTCTTAAAAAACCCAAAACAACCAGCTAAAGTAAAAAAAAAAAAAAAAAAAAAAAAAAAAAAAAAAAAAAAAAAATCCAAGCCAACAATTGGGAGGAAGCCTCGAGGGGAGGCTTGCAATGTCTTACACACCATTTCTCCATCCAGATAAGCAAGGACTGCAATGCAGACAGAGCAGTTCAGCCCTGTGCAACCTCTGTAACCAAGTGCCAATCACTGGGACATGGGCACTGACAGCAGCAGACCTCTGCCAGATGCCTTGGCCCTGAGTAATTGCTCAACAAGATACGTTAACAGGAGTAATGTGAAAAGAAAAACACCCTGAGTGGAAGAACAGGACAGCAAAAGTTACTGCAGCTCCAGGAAGGAGGTAGTTTAGAAATGTGGGCGACATCTAGACAAAGCTTAAATTATCTGCTTTGTAAGTGCAAGTAATAGTTGCCAGCAGCAACTGGGGTACTTAGAGGAGAGATTTCTTTTTGACACCTGCGTGTTTTGAAGCACTTTATGGTGTTAGTAGTTTTCAGTTGGTGCAGGCAGCAAAACCAATGAAAATACAGTATGGAACTGCAGAAAGAATGTGCCTCATACAGAATTAAGTGGTTGTGGCAAGTGTACAGAACAGACAGCAGGGTAAGCAAGTGACTAGTAAAACCAGCAAAGGATGTTACCTACAGTGGAATTGAGCTCCACTAGTCACAGCTGTTAAAAAAGTTAAATGTCTAGTTAAATCTAATCTCTTATGCTCTAGAGGCTGGTGAGGTACTGTCCTGGTTTGAAGGACAGGTATCTGCCAAAAAAGGCAGAAGCTTCTCTTTGAAATGGAGAATGTAAACCCCTTCCCTCCAAATTATTATAATTTTGAAATTAAGGGGCTCTCAGGCAAAGATATGGGAATTAGGAATAGCAGTTCTTTAGGAGGAAAATAGAAATACAGTATTACAAAAAAAAAAAAAAAAAAAAAAAAAAATCCCAACACTGACAGAGTCAGAATACAACCTGACACCCTGTCAGTCAGACAGGGAGCAGTCCCATTAAATGGTGGCCACAGTCCCCCTGCAGTGGCAGATGTGGTTCAGCTGAAGCAGTGCTCCTGTAGAAGGGTGCAGCCTTCCTCCAGAAGTCCAGGGATGATGTGGAAAGATCCAGCTTCTCCTCTGGAATACAGTGGAAAAATGGATAACGTGCTGTCCAACAGCTCCTTTTTTATCTAGTAAGGAAAGGCTTGGTTCTCCCCCTGGCTGGAGCATCTCCCAGTGGGATGATGTAATTTTATCAGTCATACAGTGGGACTTTATGGCCCATTAACAGCAGATGATATCCTCCTGGAGGGAGATGGGTTGTGGAAAAGATAAATATGATGGCTCCATCTTGTCTTAAAGATGGCCCATTAGCAGATGATACGTGCCACGGAGATAAGGGTCACTGCACCACCCGGCTTTAATAGATGGTGATAGAATACACATTTCTGGCCACATCAACCCAACACAGGTACCAGCACAAAAGACAGCTCCACAGGTTAATGAATCCCAACTATTTGGAAGAGAGCCTAGACCAGAAAGATCAGTCATCTCAAAGGAGTGAAACCAAATACTGAGGATAAAACCTCCTTACTTTTTCCACATCTGCACTTTTTGTACATCTTCACGTGAAGTGAACCCCATTTATGACTGTTGGGGGTTGAGTGTTTTTTTCTATTACTGTGTCAATTTAAAGGATTTTTCCCTGCATCTGCCCTGCTCCAGCCTCCAGTCTCTGCGGACACAGCTGAGCACCAGAACCCGAACGGTGAGCGAGGAGCTGCCCACTCCAGCCGCTCCCCCCTGAGACCGGCGCGGCCGCGGCCGCCCCTTCCCGCCTCCGCTCCCACCGAGAGAGAGCGTGCTCACAGCTAAAGAAAGGACTGGAACCGAGTAATCTGTTCTGTTTTGTTAGTAATTTTAACAACTGCTGTTGTTTCTGCTGGTACAGTTGGATATATTAGTAAAAGAGCTGTTATTCCTACCCCCTTATCTCTGCCTCAGAGTCCTTGATTCAAACAATTATAATATTTGGGGGGAGTGGAATTAAAGTCTCTATTTCAAAGGAAAACTTCTGCCTT
This sequence comes from Oenanthe melanoleuca, assembly GCF_029582105.1. Classification (NCBI taxonomy): domain Eukaryota; kingdom Metazoa; phylum Chordata; class Aves; order Passeriformes; family Muscicapidae; genus Oenanthe; species Oenanthe melanoleuca. Next base: position 72,293,243 of record NC_079336.1, read on the forward strand.
CATCGGCAGACACCTGTCCTTCAAACCAGGACAATGACCCAGGCTGATGCTCATAAGGAAAGAACAGTACTCTAACAAAATAGGCATGCTATTGGAACAGCCAAAGTCCTCTGTTTTTCATGTGTGGTTGGGCTAGAGGGAAATAAATTCATAAAATACCCCAACACCAGGACCTGTGAAAGGTGTAAACAGACAATGGTAGGCATTTCTGCTAAACTCTCATTCTATGCCATGAAAGCCAAAAGGATTTTAGCCATATAACCAAAATATCAAGGCACAGAGAAGGTAGACTGAGGTCCCTGATGCACTAGACAGCAGAAAAACTTTCAATTACCGGAATTTTAATTCCCTTTTGAGTTCAAAATGGCATCTATTTCAGTTTGCTGCCATAACCTATAAAAAAGGAAAATCTTAGCTTATACTGAAAAATGAAACCGTACTTCCATTTATTTTTTTAAAGAATGTATGCATATTTTTAAGAATTCTAAACAGTTAGAAAGCCATGAGTCCAGTAGGTGCTAATGATTTTCTAATCAATGAATGGATTTTTATTAAATGAATAGGTTGATCAGCTGTCAATACTGTGCTTATTCTTCCATTAATGTCATAGCTATGAAATAGGTATGATATAAGGTAATATGCTTCACTGGCACTAAGGCAATGACACCTTTTTAGAGTGTGAGTAGAAGAAATTATTTCAGACTTATTTTGAATATCTATTTGAAGCTATCATGTTGCAGTGAATAAAATGGGTTTATCCCTGCTTATTCTGCAATCAAGTGGCTTAGTGGGCTGATGTTCTCATAGCTTTGACTTTCTTGCTTGGCAGGGGATCAGCCTCACTTTGCTGCTCACATTGAGCAAACTTGCAGATTTCAATCCTTCTGGAATTCTTCTCTGAGATAATGAGCTGTAGTGTATTTTTTGACCTGCAAAAAAATTGTGAGCCTGGGACCATTCCCCTCAGACAGTGTAGGACCTCAGAGAGGGGCTGCTGGTGAACAAACTTCACCATTAACAATGTGGCTTCTTAGCAAAATCCTTGAAACACATGCAGAGAACTAAATTAGCCATGAACAACAACAAAACCCAGTCTATCACCACTCTAGAAAAAAATACCCAGATGGAATCTATGGGACTAAATAAACCTCAACTTGAATGGAACTATCTGGGGGGTTTTTGTTTCCTTGCAGGTCATACAGAAAGAAAAAACGATGCTACACCTTTGATGTAGTTTTAATAAATATTCAAAGTCCTTTCAATTACTGCCTGAATAATTACCGTGTATGCAAATAAAATGGGGAAAACCAGAATGACTCTGGTCTTCCTCAGGGGAATGGACTTGGGAAGTAGCAGCACTGTATTGTATGTGAGGCAATTTCAAAAAGAGAGGAAAGGAGAAAGCTGATAACAGTAGGTGTTGTAAGTCTCTCAAAGGCACTGCATTGCTGGCTGTGCATGCAAAAGAGTCTACATTAGCACTACAGCCTTCCACCATGGTGAGTGGCTAGCTACAGTTTTGGAAATTGCACTTTCTTCTCTTGTGACCTGAGGGAAGTCTCTGTGCATTACCTTGCTGTCTGCTTCAGTGAATCCTTTACAGCAAAATAAATCTGGCCATGAGAAACACAGAATGTTTGCAAGCCAGAACACCCATGAAGACACTTCTCTCAGTAGTGAGAACATAATTCCAGGGATCATTTTGAGCACATCTTGTGCTTTGATCCACCTCTTGGGTTTTTTAGACCAGCCTTTTCCTGAAGCACAGTATGATCCCTCTTGATATTCCCTACAGAACTTCAGCCACACCCCTTCTCTCATGAAAACATGCAAGACATGGTAGCTGTTCTTAAGACATTAGAGTTGAGGATAATATTTTGCACTCTGCTGGTGAAGAACAGAAGAGAAGGCTTACATGTTGTCTCTAAAAAGGCTGAGATCACCAAATCATATTGTTCTCTCATTCTAGAGGTCCAATCCAATTAATTCACATTGAGGAAGAGACATCTTGCTCTCTCATTCCATCCCTCAAACTACCAGCTGGACAGACCTGTAATCTCCAGAATGATAGCATAGTAGGGTCCTACTCTCAGGTTTTTCTTTCATTAGCTCAATGTCCTCATTATAGTCATTACTTCATCTGACTCTGTGTTTGCATGGATGGCATATGCCTTAGTGGCCTCCAGTGCCAGTTTTCTAAGAATTCTATCATCACACACTGTGTGGACATGTCCTCTCACTCTCAGAGAACCAGGTAGCAATGACTCAACATGATGTGGATACACAGTCAGCTCCTGTGATGCTGCTGTCTCCCAGTGCATCTGAAGTGTGTTGGTCTTAGCAACAGTACAACTTTCTTAAAACATAAAAATGCAGACAAGGGTTCAAATGCTTCATGCCTTGGTGAAGCCATTTGAAAGACTGAGGAATACAGAGGATGAGGGATAAAGACTCTGGAAGCCAGAACACAGGTATGAAAGTTATTATTCTGTGCTTCAGCTTCCTGGCTTGCATTTTATAATTTCTTCCAGCAGACAGCTGCATTAGTGGGCCTATATGGGGAATGCTGGGCTTCATCTATTCCTATTTCCATATGAAGGGCTGTATCTGCTACTGGCTCTTGATACTTATATTTGTGTTTTGGGGAATGCAACTCACATCATTCAAAGCATGTGAGTGACAGGGAATTCTGCACAGAAAACAGGATCCTTCTGTTCTGCTATCACTGCTTAAAAAAAGACTCCCTTTCTGATTGTCATTCTAGTGATCCACAACTTTCTGGGTTGATTAGGAGCTGTATTTATTATGTCTTGCCTTCTCCTGTGACTCAGCAGCAAACAGGCTTCTGTTTACAAACAAAGGTACAATGACACCAGCAGTTGTCAAATACAAAAAGACAAAACTGATAAAGACATTTTGTTTTAATACTTCTAAGCAGGTACTGCAGGTAACAGAATGCACACACACGTACAGGGAAATATTCAACACAGAATTTTAAAACAGTTGCCAGCACTTGTGTCTTGGAGAAAGAAATGTTGCTGCCTGCCTCCATAGCAATTGGCATTTTGTGCTCAGCTGACCAAAGATGAGCACAGCAGTGGCTGTGGGCAGCTGCAGCAGCTGAGCCAGTGAACCCTGGCAGGGAGACAGAGCCAACAGGTGTCAGCCAGGCAGGAAGCACCTACACACAGCACCAGCCTTGAAGAGGGAGGACGTGGAGATGGTGCATGCCCTGCCAGCTGTGCTAGGCACTTCTTTGCTGTTACAGCCAGTTTCTGCATGACCACTGCTGAGGGAAAAGGAATGGTTAAAGGCAGGGCAGCTGTGGATATCTGTGCTACTCTGTGTATGGTCACTGAGCTCCTATCAGTCATCCATGTTTTCTGCAGGCAAGCTTGCCCACTAAGCTGGGGGGAGACCATATGCCAGGCTTTTCTGGAGCAGCCCTAGAAGCACTGCTGAACTTGGTGCCTTGGGAGCAGTCAAAACAATCCTGTAAATTCCTGGTCAGCATCAAATAATTTTCTTGATCTTTCTTCAGTTTTCTATGTGACTCAGAGAATCAAGCAGCTAATTAATTCCATAGATCAGCTTTCTGCTATAATCAGGTATCCTCTTTGGCATTTCCTTATCTGATCAGCTAACCAATTAGTTTCTCTTGTACAGAAGGATGAGTACATGAGGACCACTCAGATGAGAATTGATCAGGACTTGTTCCTCAACAAACAGAGCCCAAATCAAACTTTTTCTGATGCTATCAGTGGGTGCTACCCAGCTTTCAAAGACAGGTGCTCATGCATTTCTGACCTTTTCTTCCCACCACAGAGAAAAAGGGCCTGAAACACAGAGAAAAAGGTATTTTGCTATGGGCTTGTATTCTTTCACCCATGCTTCTCTTTCTGCCTCTCCTAGATTCCCTTGATCAAGAGTCTCTTGATCTTTTGGTTCTGAAAGTCATCGCACCAAATTTCAAGCATATCCAATCATTCATAACTTCTCCCTCCGAGAAATATGTCAAACTCCTTTTGCATGTTTATCTCTGATCCTTTTTACACATACATTTGCTAGCTCCCCTAAATTAACATCCTAGTTCACCTTGCTTCAGATGACTCCTTTTTAATTTCAAAGTTAAATGCCAGATTTTTTTGATCTCAGGAGTGAAACTGACTTCTTACCTCTGTTTTTTTTAATAGCTGAGAGGAAGCATTGTCACTTTTGAAGCTTCCAGCTCATGGTATTTTCTGCTTGAACAGAAATTTAAGCATAGCCAAAGGATGTATTTTTTACCTTAGATAATATGCCACTTCTCTAAGGGCAAGAGGCTCAACATGTAAATGGGCATGAATTTTACAGAAATCAGCTTATTTAGACCAGTTGAGATTCTGGTTGGAGAAATCAAAAGCAATTTGTTCTAGAAAGAAAGTACAGTCAGAAATTGACTTTAAGTTGCTTTTCTTGACAATGCATCATTTTCACTTGAGGATATCAAAGAGTTTTCTTCTGAATCTTTGTACTTTTTTTGTGGTCCTATTTGGGTGTAAGCTCACCTTCACACTACATATTCACTCACACTTACACCTTGCTTTTAGACTGGGTGCTGAGCTGGCATGTCTATGAAAGCTGTGTGACACATCCTATGGCTGTCACTGAGCAAGAACAAGTGGCCTCTTTTTCTGCTTGTTGGTTTCTCATACTTCAGTGACTCTCCTGTTCATTTTTGGAGGGCCTTGTAGCTCTGCTTCACTTCCTACACAAACTAGCTGCTGCACTTGAGTAGGCTGGAAGGATCCATGCCCATTTTTCTTTCACATTGCCGTTTCTTCATGCATTTTTCCTCCCTACCCAGCAGAAACAATGACTGAGTTAGGTGATAGAAGTTCTCAAGTCCCAACAAATACACACACAGTCATGACTCCTTGACTTCTTTTCATCTGCCATAATTAAGAGTATACCTTTCTCAAGCAGCTGGGAGTGATGCCTGGCCAGTGTATTTGGGAAATGAAGTTTGGTGGAGACACAAAGTCCCCAGCCAAGAAACAGAACAGGATCTCTCCAGTGCAGTGATGGCTCTTCAGAAACTGAAGTATTTCATGCAGTTTCTTGGTTTGCCTGCTCAGGTTTTCAATGAAAAATTGAAATGTTCTGTAGGAAGCAGAACTATTTCATGAATAATTCACTACAACTGAAAGCTCACCTCTCTGTTGCAAAACAGCTCGATGTAAAACTTTTCAGTTTCTTCCAATTAGGACAAATGTAGAAGTCTCTTTGTGCTGTCCTGGGGCTCAAAAGGCAAGGCAGTTGTTGTTCTGTATCTTCAGTAGCAATAAACGTTTGATCAGTTTCTGTGCTTAAGATACAGGCATGAGAGGAAGGAAACCAAGCCTTATTTACTGGAAGTCCCCTTGAATTCTCCTCAGAAATTATACTATTTGCCACTCTTTAGATCAGGGATAAGGCTTAGATTTTTCTTGCTTGTTTCTGTTGTGTGTTTGCATTGCTCAAAGGCCTATATTTTTTCACAGATTTGTTTGAAAAATTCCAGCCTTATTTCCTATTCTGCCATTGCACTGGGTTTGTCTTCTGTTTGCTGTAAGTGATATTTTTCACTGAGCTTGATTAAACTGTTGAAATACCTTTATGCTGATGTGTTCTAAACTACAATTGGTAATAATTACCGAAGATATATACTTGTAAAAAATAATTATCACAGTTTTGGTGTAAGAAAGAAAACTGTGACTGCCAGTTGCCACATTGACAACCTCAGCTGAAAGATCACTAAGAGCCTCCATAGCTGGTTTGGGAAGTCTTGACTGCATGTATGTTAGTCTCTCTTCCAGCAGGATATGTGTTTTCAATCCTCAGGATTTCCAGAGCTGGTGGGCACCTTTTCCTTGATCATCTCCCTGTTTTCTACCTGACTGCTGGAGTAACATTTGGTAGAGGTGGTGCATAAACCCTCTGGCTGCTTCCATCATTCTGTTAAAGGGAGGAAAACAATCAGAGTGCTGCAGCAAGAAAACAAATGGCCAAGTAGCTGTTGAAGCAGGAGGTTCCAACTCACTGGAGCCCAGCTCATTGCAGGCCATATGCCTGAGTGGCTCCTCTCACCAGATATGGAAACAAGTGTGAAAGTGCCTGTGGTTCATCAGGCCTGATTTCCCATAACCACATGCAACTACTGAGAACATGGAAAATAAGAACCTAAAGAGGCTGTGGGGCTAACAGGAGAGAGAAGCCTTGACAAAACATAACATTAATATAGATATTTCTCAAATATTTATGTAAAGATCATAACAGGCTATAATATTTTGGTTCTTCAAGCTGACAGCAGATGATCTTGTCTAAGTCCACAGGCTATATTCATAAATGTAGCTCAATATAAATAGGGAAGTAAATTGAAATGCTTTTCTATTTTTAAATATCTAGATATTTTTAAATATCATGGGGTTGAATTAATAGTTTCTCTTGATGGATAGCTCATACACTTTCAGTCATTCTCAATGTTTCCAGGATCTGCTGTGTAAATGAGATACTAAGCACATGACTCAGGTCCTGAATGATGGATGTGTTACAGAGACTGAATGACAGAACTGCCAGAATAAGGAGAACAGAAAGGGTGGAAGAAGTCTGTTTTTTACCTGGCATTTCAGTTATCTTTACTTGGCAAAACTCTTTCAAAGAGCACTGAAGTGTCAGGCCCCATCCAACCATTTCAATTGTGTGTTAAGAAGTCTTAATTATCTAGGAAAGGGAAGTGGCTACCAGCAACAAAGAGCTTGCTCTAGAGCTGCTGTATTCCCCATCCTCTCTGAAGAGTACTTATTTCCTTAGAGCTTAGTTGCTTAAGGACTTATTGTGGAAGACACATTCCCATGAAAGTGGCTTTGCTAATTTGGAGAAAGTTTTCTTAGACAGAATAATGAGTTATGCCCTTTTCTGGAGGAGGTGCTCCACTCTAAGTTCATACCATGTCCTTAATTCAAAAGGGCTTCCCCAAAGAAGATGGTTCTTCATCTCTCATCACACCTTCCATATTGCTTCATGTCTCATCACACCTTCTATATTTCTGTGGCCAGATGTACAGCTCTGTGGCATTTTTATCCTCTAGACTGGGGTTATGTCATCTGTCCCTTTGGACACATAATTCACAGCACCATCATAATTCACTGCAGCTGCATCAGTCCACCCACATTTTGTAAAAAAGACAATGAAAAGTTTTATTTCATTTCATTTCATTTATACTCCCCCTCTATGTAAGAGACTCCTGCCCTACCTTTGAAACCTTTCACCTTTATTTTCCACTTTGGTGGCTTGTGCCTCCCCTTTTATATTGCCCAATTGAAATCTTTTTTTATGGCTTGAGTGCCTTGCTTAACTTTCCCAGCAGCAGATCAAGGAAGCATGTCCTTTATAACTAAAATGAGCTGTGCTGACAGCACTGGTCTGTCTCTGGTTTGGTGTGAAATGCAGTTACATGAAATGCTGGGAAGGTGTCTAGACATGGTGCAGAGTAGGCACCACATGCACACTGTTAGAAGACATTAGTAATCCCTCAGTGCCAGTTGCTGTCCTCATCTGTGTTAGTTCAAAGGAAAAAAAAAAATATATGTCACAGAGTTTTCACCTGCACAGGATGGTTTAAATAGCCTTTATTTTCATGTAGCAATAGACAAAACTAGATATGGAAAGCTGGTTTCTTAGAAATTAAAAATATTTTCTTACAAGTCTTAATAAATTTGCCATTCTTTGCTTCTGTGTTGCATAAAAGTCCATTAATTATGCTGCTGTCTCTGAACATGGCTCCAAAGAACAGGGTGACCACCTTTTTCAATAAAATTGCAGATTTACAATTTTCCAGCTCAGTGAATTGCTGGTATTTAAATATATTGAAAGGCCAGTGCCAGACTGTTCTGCCTCCCTGTGCTGCATTTTACTGAGAAGGGGGGTGCTGGAAGGGTGCACGAGGAGAGAAAAGGAGCAGAGAAGAAAAACAGGGCAGGAAGACAGAGCAGATATGGTGGCAGGAAAAGCCTTCAAAATCAGAAGGAATTAGAGTGCCTGGAAGGACCTAAGGTTTGGAGGTGGGTGGCCCTTGGTGTCTCCTCAACCTTCTCTTGCTCCCAAATGAGAGTGATGAACATTCCTGGGACCCCAGACAGGGCAAGGCTGGTATCTCCCAGGAGCCATGGTCTGTCACTCTGGCTGTGAGATGGGGACCAAGCTGGTCTAATTGCCTTTTGCCTCATTGCCCAGGGAGTATCAGAACCAGCACAAACTCTGTGCCATGCCTCAAATCCAGCTAGGTTTGACATGGCCACACAAACATGTGGCATGATTCCTACTTTCTGTCAGCTCTCCTTGGCTGGGAAGGGGAAAGATGGGTCCAGGCAGGTGTTTTCTGTAGCTGTCTGCAATTGAAAATTGGTTTTATCCATCTGCAGAATTGTACATTCTTTTGGCAACAGGGAAGGCAGGAATAAAAAACAGTAGGAAGCAAGGTAAAGGGGCTGAAAAAAATGTTTATCTACATAAAAAATATCAGAATGTAAAGGGATGGGGGTAGCAACAAAGACAAAGCTGGGTCTTATATTTTTGTGTGTCTGGCTTGTGTTCATATATGGTGACATATAGCTAAGGAACATATTGTGTTTGCCTCACCTGAGTATGACAAACACCCTTTCTTACAGACACAAAACAATAAAGATCACCCTCTCCTCTCATTGCTTATGGAAACAGTGATGCTCCTGAGGACACGTGAGTACTGCTGGCATGGGACACCACTGGCAGAGGAAGCAGCATGGCAATCTTCTGCCAGCATCCCAGAATACTGATTTAGAGGTGAGAAACCACCTTGGGTACCTGGATCATCTGCTGCAAACAGTGCCTGGTTTTAGACATGGATGACCAGCCCAGGACCATCCCTACTGCCTGGGTGTGCAGCGAGGAGTGGCCAGGCTGTGCCCAGCACAAATTCCCTGACACAAAGCCTCTCCAACCATTTTGTTTTGAGGGCTGCAGGGACAGAAGAGAGTCTCAAGGACCTTTAAATATTGGCTCCCTGATTTTCTTCCACTCCCTGTTTTTGAAACTAAGCTGCTGTGATAACAGCCAGGATGGTTTTAAGTCTCTCCTCCTTTGTAGGAAGTTTTACTGTAAAATCACCCTGGCTTCCAGGTTGTACACAGTGAATTCTGCTGTATGTGAGGCTGAAAGAGGAGGCTCAATTTCCCTGTTGTGAAGGCTTCCAACAGCTTCTGAGGGAAGTCCTATGCTAAAAATACCATCCTTCTCTTTCCACTCTTCCCATTGTCCTTCTTTTTCCCAACATGCCACATTGCCTATACAGAGGTCTGTTCACACCTGTGCCCTGTAGTACCAGACAAATAGTTTTTTTTGGTTAGCTTGTGTCTGGTACTTGGATGACCTTGATGCAAATCTCACTTGGAGTGCAAGCTTTTATGAGTTCAGCATGTAGGGTGGAAATTATGTGTGAGTCACCTCCCCACAAATGACTCCAGTGTATATCTGAGATTGTCATGCTTATCTCCCTCTGGAAACCAGAAATCAAGAGAAGAAAGTATGTTTAGAGCACAGTGCACCAGACTTACATCATTCCTGTTTTAGGATGAGATAAATATCTCTCAGAAGGAGCAGTTTCTTTCCGGCCACCTCAGGAAGGCCATGTTTCTAGCAGGCATCTCCATTATGGATAGCTTCCTTCAGCCAAATCAACTCCTGCCTTAAAGTTTACCCTTTATAATCCGAGGTGCACAGACATTTTTCTTTAGCTGAGGTGAAGCCTAGATGCTGCAATGCTTGGCATCTATACGGGGAGGTAAGAGCAGTATGGAAACGCTCATCAATCTGTGAGAGTGATGAGCTGCCCTCCAAAGGCTGCCAGGGAGGAGCTCCTCTGGCACTGGCACTCTGCTCACAGGAACACAGGGAGGCACCTCCACTGCCTCACCTTGTCAGGAATTGTTAGTAACATGGGCAGGTCATGAAGCAGGTGCTTTGTTGCAGGAAAGGCAGCACTGAAACCTCAGCCTATATGGATGCTGAAGTTCCTCAGGAGAAGTCACAGAACACACTAGCAGAAAGTAAAGGTACTGTGAAATTATTGTCAAGGGAGACAATGGAAAGAGAGCTTGATGCAAAATGTCATTTTAATTTCTCTTTATTGAAATTGCTTTACTTTGTTTACATTTATCTCTATCACACACTCCAGAAAATCCTTTTTTTTTTTGTCAAATAGCAATAGGTATACTGAAACCCTTTTGAAAAAAAAATCTTGTCCAAATACAAGGAAGCTGCAGTGAAATATTTCTTTTTTTCACATGTCACTTTAGGAAATTAATTTTACCACTTGCTTTAGCGAGATCAGGAGTTCATCCAAATTACTGAGCATGTGTCTGAATATTATATTTTTCTTTAGAACCTTGTTCATGAAAGTCATTCTGTTGACCATATTCTTCATTATTAAAATTCTAATATTACTTTTTCCTAATTTTTGAAATTTTTAATCAGTCACAGTTCTGTGTTACCACTTTCTTGATCTAAACATGGCAATAAATAGTTGTTTGCAAGGTGCAAAAATGTATCACAATAATTAAAGCATGGCTGGGGCTCTGCTGGTGTTTGCTTACATTGTTGTGGAAGAATACTTATTATGAAAACTCACCTTCAGGAAAAGATAAGTGTTTGCACATAGAGATCAAATTTGTTTCTTCAATATATTTTAGTATATTTGCCAAAATCTCTATCAGTATGTTGTCCTGTATTGCTCAGGTGGATTTGAAGGAGTGCTTTCCCCCTCTTGTCCTCTCACAGGCACACACACACACACACAGGTGCACACATGCACAAACACACCAGGGCAAGTGCACAGAAAGTTCATCAGGCATTTCAGTAAGTGTTAGGCCCCACAAAAGCTGCTTTTTGTGTAAGGGGACTAGGACTTTGACTGACTTTCTATGGCATATGGAGACTGAAAAGTACAATAAAGCATGCTAAAGACTAGAGACCAGATAACAGTACATCAGCAGCTAATTGCTATGCACACCATACAGCTGCAAATGAAACACAGCAAGAGACTTGAACAGATTCTATTATATAGGATTATAGCAATGGTCTGAGAACAAAGCTAGAAATTCAGAGAAAAAACAACCCAAAAATTCCAAGATAGCAAAACAAACAGTGGGAAGCTTTATGGGGTTTTTAAAAATTTTGTAGCTGGAAGGGTCTTCCTACAATTATTTTCCATGATAGTATTGTATCTCTCTCAGGTTGGAAAGAACAACTCCTGGCTGCTTTCACCACCCAGACTAGCAGCAGTGATGCTTAGGTCCTTCAGGATCCTCCACTTTTTCTCACAGCTACTGTGCATTGCAAGAGTGAGAGGTGAAAGGGAGCTGAATCTGGGCACTGGTGTAGAGCAGGGTGTGGGGCACAAAGAGGCTCCTCATGCTTTGTCTGTGCTCACAGCATTAGAACATCATCTCTATCATGTTTTGCTGTACCTGTGGGGTGCTCTTGGTCCCCCCTCTCCAGGCAGCAGGGGAAGCAATGGAACTGGTGCCTTCTGGCTGCACACCACCCAGTGCTGCAGGGCTGTCCCCATCCTTCTTTCAGAAACACTGCCCTAAGACACTCTTTCAAGCTTCACACAATCTGCAGGAGCAGCTCCTCAAACCTTTGGATATCTGAGTGCCTTCCAAATGTCCAAATGGGGCTTCATTTTGCTCTGTTAAAGAGGGTGTCTTGTTTTATTTAAATTATGTGTAAGGCCCTGTTGTAATATGATTTTTTGGGGTAGGTGAGATGTATATGCCCTTGGGTAAAAGGAAGAATATCACTAGGCAGCGATGTCAGCACACAAAGAAATGAAAGCAATACCAATTTCCTCACAAATGCTCTGTGCTTGCATAGCAGAGTGCACCAAGTCTTATGTGGCAAGACAGTAGAGAAGCTGTTCAAAGGAATTTCAGATAAACCATTCCTGTATGACTTTTTGAGAATTATTAATATTGAAATGGATGGTTTTCAAAGAGACAGAATTACTTTCCATTCTGTTAAATGTACAATTTACAATAGTGCTAGTCTTTAAGGTACTGTATAGTTTGGGGCTTTTTTCCTGCTGTTGATAAAGGCTGTTTGTCAAAAATGTGGCTATTAAGCCATTATTAGTCCCTCATCTCCCTTGCAGGTATGGCAAAACACAATAAGTTTTCAAACTGGAAAAATATTTAGCACCCTAAAAATGATCTCTAGATTGATTTGAAGAATTCATCCACCTGATGTCCTGAAGCCTTACTGAGACGTGCACTGCTTCTGACATGTTATATATTATAGTGCCTTATTCAGAAATGCAAACACCTTGTGGGTAAAGAAGATCAAAGGGATAAATAACTTTTCTGTTTGGAAGATAACTTTTCTGTTGAATATATTTTGAGCCCACTTAAAAAAGAAAATAGACTAATTGAACAAAACAGCTTTTAAAGCAAACTCAAAAGTTTGAGCATAAAATATAAGCAGTTTTTGTTTAGTCTTCTAGTCTGTTGCCTTGCACAGTCCTTTTTCACAATGCAGCCTCAGCCTTTCCTGGTTCAGACTCTGCAGCCAGGCTTTGAACAAAAAGTGTGTTCCTCTAAATGTGCTGGTGAGCACCCGTGGTGGCTGAGTGTTCTAGTCCCCCGCCATGAAGAAATCATGCTGGTTTTCTGCAAGCATGCTCCAGAGCCTACAGGTGGTTGCTTTTCCTGCAGGGAGAATATTCATACAGGGAGATGCCACTCAAGGTGACTGTGGATGGCAGAAGTACCATTCAGTGAGCCATATCAGCCCAAAACTGATACATCATTGTATACAGCATAAGGGAGAAACACATGCTATGGATTCCCCAAAAGGCTTTGGAGTAGCTGATGCTACTTTGGAAATATGTTTAGGGTAACCAAGATTTTAATCTATCTCAAATTTGGTGAGAAAGCAGCAGCTGGTTTCAGACTCATAGGATGGCAATGGAGGGGCTCCTCCAGCAATCAAGTTTATCATTTATTTGTACTTATATAATAGCTACAATATGATTATTATATATATATATATATATATATATATATTTATATATATATTTGTGTGTGTGTGTGTATTAAGTAATATAAAGTAGTAAACTACATTTCCAAGCTTCGGTGGATCTAATTTTGCAAGAATTGAAAGCATGTGAACAAAAAATGTGAGCCTGGTTTGGTTCTTTTGTTTTCTCCCCAGTACAAATGTGGCACTGTGCAAGCAGCTCTCAGATGGCTACAAGTTAAATTTTGTGTCTCTCTGGAGTAAGAAGGCAATTTCATTGCAGCTGAGTGTTGTGCAGACAGAGTGGCTGTAAAAATCTTCAGTCATTTGTGTTAGTCACAGAAGTAATAACTTTATTACAGGAACAGAGGCAGATTGCTGATGTTTTGGAGTAATGCTTTTTCCTCTTCATATTTATTGTAATATCAGACAAGGTTTTACTGGTGTCACAAAGACATTTGCTTTTAACATGCAACAGGATTTGGTCTTGAGAGATTATGGGTTTAGATAAATTGAACATCTATTTTTTATTTTATTTTTGTTGGATCTTATAAAATATTTTCTTATAATCGTTAACACACATCATTTTAGCATGTTGATTATTACATGTTCTCATTTTTACCACACTGAACTTCTTTTCTTTATACTCTTTGATAGAGCTTTATATTTCTCCTTTTTCACCAGGTGGGTTACAGCTATGCTTGTATTTCCTCTTTTTAATTTTGTTTTCATGCTGCTAAGAAGAGCCAGTAATTTGGATGAATTCTTACTGCATTTTCATGAAGAAGAACTAAATGAGCCCAGTACAAGTGGTCTGTAAAGCTGGAAGAGCCTTCACTGGGATGATCACGTGTTCAAGTACTCCCAGACTCACAAAAAGGAAAATTGGTGAAAATGGAGAAGAGGATCATGATAATCTGTGCAGACAATTCAGGTGTTGCATAGCAGTCCCCTGGAAAAAGGCAGTGAGGTGGAGCCATGTCAAGTCAAAAGATTTTCACAAGAATTCTTACCTTAACATACCAGCACTCTTGTACTTCAGTTTTAACCTGCTGGACTTATGTATAACTGATACAGGGGTTGGGAAAGTCATCTGACATCAGCATAAGGAAAATGTTAAGCACTCTCAGTTTCTAGCACATGATTTTTAAGACATTTTAATCCCTTCCCTTTCAAGTATGGATTTACTGGGGAGGTCAAGGGATCATTAATAGTTCCCCTGCTCCTCCACCATTAACAGGCAAACTCATCAAGGACTGGTGTTGGATACTATTATTTTATTTCATTAATGCACATACCTGTATTTGAGTTTTTCCTGCAGTCAAGTCCTCATCATCCTATCTCTTTAACAGTGTTTGAAGGTTTAGAAATTGTCTTTTATTTAAATATCATCAGCTTAAAGCTCCAGTAACAGACCTTACTGGTTTTAGACATTGCAGATGTTCTAGGAGGAAGAAAGGAGGCTTGCCCAAAATTGTTTTGCTTGCTATTGCAAAGGGCCACAATGGAGAAGCTGTTTTACCCTGCTGCACCAATGATTGTACATCACTCTGTGGGCAATACAGAGGGAGCCTCTTGATGCAGACTGACAAAACAGATGAAACTAAAATGGGATAACTGGAACTGTATCAAATGTGGTAAAGCAAGTTCCTCTGCTGCCTACATAACTCTTTTTGAAAATCCCTCAAGGATGCACAGTTTTATACAGCCAAATACCCTCTTTATGTAAATGTATTTAGTCAGTGTCATTTTGTGGCTATGTACACAAAGGCAGAAGAACATGACACCACTAAGTGCACTCTCAGACATCAAGCTGAGTGGCATGGTTGACACACCTGAAGGATGGGATGCCAGCCAGAGGGACCTGGGCAAACTCCAGAAGTGGTTGCATGGGAGTCTCAGGAGATTTAAGAAGACCAAGTGCATGGTGCTGCACCTGGATCAGGGCAGCCTGTACTCTCAATACAGACTGGGGATGAATGGATCAAGACCCTGCCAAGAAGGTGGATGAGAGGCTGGACATGGCTTGGCAGTGTGCACTTGCAGCCAAGAAAACCAACCATACCCTGGGCTGCATCAAAAGCAGGGAGGGGGTTTTGTCTCTGCCCTGCTCTCATAGACCCCTCTGCAGTGCTGCACCCAGCTTTGGGGCCCTCAGCACTGGCAGACATTGACTCGTTGGAGTCAGTCCAGAAGAGAGCCACTGAGAAGATTAGAGGAATGGAGCACCTCTCCTGTGAGGAAAAGGGGAAAGGATTTGGACTCTTCTGCCTGGAGAAGAGACCTATCAGTGTGACCGTCTGTGGCCTTCCAGTACCTGAAGGGAGCCCACAAGATTGATGGAGAGTGACTGTTCACAAGAGCATGGCAGGACAAGGGACAATGGCTTCAAACTGGCAGAGAGTAGGTTTAGATTAGGAGAAGTTTAGATTAGGGTGGTGAGGCACTGGATGGGCTCCCCAGAGCTGTTGTTAATGTCCCAGGAAGTGTTTAAGGTCAGGTTGGAGGGGGCTCTGAGCAATCTGGTCTAGTGAAAGGTGTCCCTGTCCATGACAGGAAGGTTGGGACGGGATGATTGTTAAGGTCTCTTCCAGCCCAAACCATTCTGTGATTCTAAGATTCTATGATACTGTGACATGGAGTCTATTAAGCTAGCAAGGAGTTTTCTCTGTGTCTATTCTTTCCTGTTTTCTTAAGGGTAAGATTGTTTGTCTTCTAGATGGAAGAAATGCATTTAAGAGGGTACCTGGGTATTTTAGATCACTTGCTCTCTGGAAATACCCAAAAACCCAACCCAAAAATACCCAAAACAGAATCCATATACACTGAATATATGAAGTCAGAAAGGAACTGACTTCTTTGAAGTACTTTAATGCAATAGAAACTGAAATGATGACCATATGATGTCTAGTGAATGCAAGTTACAGGGAAGAAAATGGCACATCACCTCAACATTTAATACTTAATGACACAAAGCTGATGATATAAAACCTGCAGTAGGTGGTCAAAGTTGAGTATAGTCAGGCTAGTGTAGCACTCTGAACTCCAACTATCTATTTGACATTCTGCTAAGGTTGTATTCTGTTTTTTCCTTCCTTCTTGAGACTGGTTTCTTTTTCATTCTTGTTTTTTGCTTCATTCAGAGTACCTTGGTTTTCTCCAGCCTAACCCTCCTGGGACAGACAAAGATAGAAAAACTTCAGTTTGCTGTTATTTTTACTCTGCTTTGCTTAGCCTTTTAAAGTTGCTTAGTTGCTTTAGAGACAGTCACTTTCTGGTATGTGAGCTCAAGATGTCATGAGGCACATAGTAGAATAGCAAACCCAGGCTTTGATCTATTGCTAGAAATGGATGTGGGAAGAGAGAAAAAGGTTGAGTTTTTCTAAAAGATAAATTTATATATATATATATATATATATATATATGACTCCTTACAGGAGTAAACAGAAGATACCACAGCTCAAAGAAAATGGGTCAGGTGAAAGAAACCTACTATAGTCTTCTTCTGACTCAGGCTAACTAAACCAGCCCTGTTTAGTAATATACATAGGTTAAAGCCTTCTGTGTGATCATTTTTTTATCCAAAATCAGGTTACCAGAACTTCCATGTAGCTGCAGGCCATTGTCACATGATCTCAGCTTCATGGCTTTCTCAGTGAGAGCCTGGCTCTTCTCATCCCCAGCTGCCCTGTTTGGAGAAAGGCTGAGCAGATCCCTGAAAATTTGCTCAGCTGTTTGGCCATGGTTTGCAAGGAGTCCATCACCTGCTGACATGTACCTGCCACTCATCTCATATTGAAATCCCTCACTCAAGTTTCTTATTCACAAAAAGGGGTTTGGAGGCAAAAAGAACACACTGTTTTTCCCTTCTAGATATCTTTTAAATGTGACCTTTTGTCTCCTGCTCAGGTTTATTTATATACATTGGCACATCAGAAAAGTGACTGGCAATGTTAAATACTGTGATGTGAATTAGTGGTTTGTGTAGCATCCAAATAATCTGAATAAAGTACATTACAAAAATGCTGGAAATTGACATTGCATCTATGTTGATGCACATTTCAGTTGCCAAGAAAAGAGCAGTTTGGCTGAAGGATCCAACAAAATCTGCTTAGTGGGTCTTCCTTGGCGAGAGCCCACAAAGCAGATTGCTTTCATACAGTACTCCCTTAATCACTGTAAAGAGGTTTCAGGGAGATTAATAATAACTAGTGCAGTTGTTACACCCACGCACAGTGACTCAGACACACGGCCCAGGGAGAGTCTTTACCTGTGTGGGCCACACAGACACATGCCAATATTTAGTCCAATAAAGTTGTCTTTCCAGCAGCATGAATGATAATCTTGGAGGTAGATGATGACAGAGGCTGTCAAACAAGCCCCTATACTGAGACACAGCCCAATATATAACAGCACCTCCCTGGAGCCACATTAAAGGCTGCAGTGAAATCCTCTCACGCTCTCTCCTTCTCTCTCAAATATCAGCAACACTGATTAAAACAAAATAATACCTAGTCCCAGCGTCATGCTGTGCTGCAGCAAGAGGGCTCTAAGAGTAATGAGGGCCTATTTGGTTTAAATGAATTTTTGGCCAGGTTTCTGAGCTGAGGCTGAGGCAGCTGGCTGTTAGTCAGATGCAATAGAGGCAGGAGGTGATCAGAGGCTGTGGCAGAGGGGGTGGTGGAGGATTCTGGGCTGCTGCTGCTCCTCATGCTGAGTGTGGGGATAGCCTTGGAGATACTGATTGTGCTCGCCACAGCAGACACCCATCCGTGGCTTTGCCTCTTTTGGACCTGGCATTTAGCTTAAATTTTGTGAGGTTTATCTCATCCCCTGTTTCTGACACAAAAGAGCAGCAATAGTGATTTGATTAACCTCCCCAGGATCGGGAAGTGCTCGGGAATACTCTATCCCAGTCTTTAGTCAGATACAGATTAGCAGAGAATAATAATTTGGTGCTGCTACAGAGTGAGTTCCATGTAGCAATTGGAGTTAACTAATTATGGATTGCCTCCGGCTTGCAGCTCACTTGGGAGCAAAGCTGCTATTGACTTCAGTGGCACGGGAGAGTGTGGAAGCCCTGGACTAGCAGCAGGAGTAAGTCAACCATAACATTATCTATGGAAATAAAAGCTTTCCACCATAAAAACCAGAGAGAAATTGAGGACAATTAGGAAGTATTTGAGCTCTGATTCCTACCTGCAATATGGTAGGAGGTCAGGCTCTGAATTAATTAATTTTGTGGTCAAAAAGACAGAAGGCAACAAGCCACTTTGGAGAGGAAGAAAAATCCAGATCCTGTATGGCTAACCTGATCTCCTATGAGAAGGATTCAGAGAATCCCTTAATTCACTGACTCCAACAGTAACCCATTTGAATAAGGGAAAGATTTGTTTAGCTGGACTTGAGTAAAGCTTTTGCCACTGTTTCCCACAGTATTCTCCCAGAATAATTGGCTGCTCATCGTTTAGATGGGTATAGTCTTCTCTGAGTGAAAACCTGTTTGGATGGCCTGACCCAGGGAATTTTGGTAAATGGGGATAAATCCAGCTGGTCTCTGGTGGTGTTCCCTAGGACTCTGCTATGAAGCCATTACGGTTTAATGCTTTTATCCATGATTTGGGTGAGGGGATCAGGTGCACCCTCAGTCAGTTTGCAGATGGCACTGAGTGTTGATCTGCTGGAGGGCAGGAAGGCTCTGCAGAGGGATCTAGACAGGCTGGATGAATGGGGAAAAGCCAATTGTATGAGGTCCAACAAGATGAGGCACTCGGGTCACAACAACCCCATGCAGTGCTGCAGGCTTGGGGAGGAGTGGCTGGAGAGCTGTCTGGCAGAAAAGGGCCTGCAGGACCTGATTGACAGCCACTGACTGTAAGCCAGAAGGTGTTCAGGTGGCCAAGAAGGCCAATGGCATTAGGAAAAAAAACTTCACTGAAATTGTTGTCGAGCAGTGGGACAGGCTGTCCTGGGAAGTGGTTGAGTCACCATTCCTGGAGGTATTTAAAAGACATGCAGGTGTGGTCCTTTGAGACATGGTTTAGTGACAGACTTGGCAGAGTTACCTTTGTGGTTGGACCCAAAGATCTTGAAGGTCTTTTCTAACCTAAATTATTCTATGCTCCTTTTCTATGAAAAGCAGGAGAAACTTCTCCTTTTCTGACTTTCAATGTGTCCCTGTGGAAAAGGGGCACAGAATTTAGCTGGGGCAGTACAATGTTGCCTGGCTTACCCAAGGATTTCTTTTCAAGCTGTTTCTCTAGGCCCTCTACGCCCAGGCCAAATCACACAGAGACAATGACAGGAATATGGGGAGGGGAAAATTCACACCAAAGTGTGGACTACAATGAGAAACTGAAAAAAAGGTTTGGTTCTCTTGTTTTAAGAGAGGAAGTCAAACAGAGATTGAACTTGAACTTTTGCTTAAAGTTTTTGTCCTTTTGGTAACCTGCAGAAAAGCACAAAGAGCTTCAATAGTCAGAAAAATTTTCAGACCAGAATTCACATCAATTCCTGCTATCTATCCCAAAGCTGTATTAACTTACTCCCACAATTTTTGCTATGAAGTAGGCTGCTTCTTTAAATTCATAGTGTTCAGTGCTGTCATTGTCTGCACTGTACACAGTTAATCAGTTTAGTTACAGACCTGATGGATAAGAGCAGTGTTTCAAAAGCCAGTCCCCTAAATGGATCCATAGAGTCTAAAATTAATTAGCAGCTCACATATCATTTTAAATTCCGGGCTATTTGCCAGAAAAGTAGCATGCAATACATATGATAAAGTGTGAAGGTGCCTGCATTTATGAAATGTGAGTGTGGGAAGATAAAACTGATTTTTTGATTTTTCAAATTTCTATAAATTTATTGCAATTGGCAGCTTCAATTAATTTACTTAGGTGAATTATTTTAACTTAAGTGCAAGCCACACATGTTTTAGAATTCTGGATGTCTTGTTTGTTTTGCAAAATCTGCCAGAAGCTGCATTGCAGAGGGTCCCAAAGAGCCTCTGTGGCACAAATGGCATGATGTTCTATTATGTACAGAAGCCTCTCTTCATCTGAGGCAGCTTTTCATACTTTGTCAAGACTTTCCCACTCAACAGGAAGAGCCATCAAATAAGAAAGAGAAATCAATGGCTCAGCCTTGTTTTAGTACAGCAGGAAGAAAGAACAAGTAAATTGGTAAAAAGGTTAGAAAGATGAAGGGAATGGGGAGGAAGGAGAAGAGACTAACATGATCAATAGTTTGCTGAAGGAAGCACAGCTGTTGTGGGGTCTGTGCTCATTTATGAGATCAGAGATAATGAGAGAACTACACCACTGGAAGCCACACAAGGTCAGGGAAAACCCACAGAGAGTGTGGGCTGTCCAGTGCACCGAGTGGAACAGCAGTGATAAGGTGGTTTAATGTAACACAACTACAGAAAAAGTGTGGCTTAGAAGTCACTGCTTAAAATTATGAAAAAGTAGTGTCACTAAAACGATTATGGGGGTTAATTTTTTTCCCCTGCATTCACTTATCACATTTCTTTTTAAGTGAAAATCTCTCTGGTAAACACTAGGAAGAATAATTTCAAAATACACAGCACATTGGGACATGGATAGATTTATAGGTATCAGTAAATTCAGTAACTAAATTTCCAGCAATAAAAATTTAAATAGTTAACCTGGACATGTAGTCCATTTCTTTCCTGTCCACAAATCTGCTTGAATATACCTTCTTTGTTTTTCATTTTAACTTACTCTGAGCATAATTTCCAAAGACTACTGGTTGTTTGTGAGCATTTTTCTGTAGGTTTTCAAATAAAATTGAAAAAAAAAAAAGAAAGAAAAAAAAGAGAGAGAAATCAATCAAACAAGTTTGGAATTAATGTGTTATTCACATGGTATTTCTGTGCCTCTACTGAATAATTATTTGTCTGTGAAAGAAATCTGCTATCAGTAAAAACTTTAAATATTGACTGTTCTGAAGTACATTCTTGACAGTAATTTTTTCTGCCAGAATATTTATAAGAAGCAAACATAAAATGGACAGAATCACTGTCAATTAAAAAAAAAACTGAAAAATTCTTTGTCAGTTCTTTTCAGATAACTGAAATAGTTCATTGTCATCTTCCTCCAACTGGTGAAAAATTCCCATTATAATTGTTTTTTGAGGGCATAAAACAAAGCCATATTCTAATTACCTTTGCAAATCACTGTAGTGCTTAATTTTTATTTTTTTCTTAAAGTTATCTCTGTGCAGAGGAAAGCACAGAGGGAAATTTCCACTTGGTCCCCTCCTTGCCACACCTAACAGAAATCCATGGAGGATTTCAGTGTTTTTTATATGCTCCCCTGTCCTTTCCCCTCCACCAGAGTGTGAAGGGTCTGCATATGAGATCATTATTGGGGATGACCTTATAATGAGTGCAATAATGCAATAGAATGGCCTTTTCAGCACCTGCTGTGCCAGCTGAAGAGCCTGCTCCCCTTCAGTCCTGTGGGTGCTGTGGTTCCTCTCTGCAGGCATGGTGAGAGGGGAGAGCTGTGTGACTGAACGAGAGGAGCCTCAGGACCTCTGCACCTGCACAGATCTGGGAGTGCAACTGTGCCTGACTGTGTGAGGGCAGCCCCCATGAACATAGTGGGAATGAGAAAGGCCAGTTTATCCACAATCTGCCTGGCCTACCTTGTCTGAAACCAAAACTAAAATTACACACATGCTCTGTTGTCGTTCCTAGACTGCCCTTCTCTCTTTGAGAGTGTGTGCATCCCTTTGCAGCAGATGATGTAGTGGGAATTAATGCTTAGGAGAGCCCACACAGTGTTGGAGGTCAGAGAGTCAAAGATACCCTTCTGTTCATCCCCTTGCAGTAAGGCAAGATTTAAATGCTCATTCTGAGATTCTCCCTTCCAGCCTCCCCTGACCCAGCCTGGAGCTGGCTGTGACTAATTAAAAGAGAATAAATATGTCAGTGCTGACCCCAGGGATAATGCAGAGACAGGTCTTAATTTCCAGTTTTAAGATGGTGAACTGTGATGAAATGGGAACAGTGATACAGAGCTTCACGGTCCTATTAAGCCTGCTTTATACAGCCAGTGTACAAAATCTGATGGAATGAATGACCTTGACTGTACTTCCCTTCACTCCCTAGATATAACACAATATTCTCTAGCTGGGATAGATACCACTGGCACCTCAAACAAATGCTATTTGTCCCATCACCATTTTTTTAACATTATAGCATATCTGGTGCTCTTATGTGCCCTTGCCATAACCAGTCCTTCAGTTTTCTGGAGGAAATCATCACCTACTAACCACAGTCCTGCTAGTCCTTAATTCTCAAATCTGCATGCATTCCTGTATCAGGATCTTACACAGAAGAAACTGTGAGGACAGCATCAGGTTTGGCCTGTGAGGAGGCACTGTATGAGAATTTGTCATAGTAGCAGGCACTGTGATTTAGGAATCAGGAGGCAAAGCACCAAACTGATCCATCATCAGCTAGCCTGGCTGAGCATGCAAGGCTGCCAAGCTGAAGGAGCACAGAACCTGCTTCAAAAACACCACAAGGTGAGAACTTCAGGCTTGTCAGTCTGCACCACTGTCCAACACTACAATGAATAAATCATTATGTTGGAAATTAAACTCTGCTTTCAGCTTGCCTGGGACAGTGCCAGCCTGTGTCTGAAGCGTGCCTGAGGGGACAGCAAGCCACAGGATGGTGAACTGAGCAATTCATGACAACTTGTGCTGCTGCCACCCTCAGCCATCCTAAGCAGGTCAACAATATGTTCAGAGTATGTTCAGAGAAGAGACTAACAAAGAGATGCTCAGAAGTGCATCTTTCTCTTTGCTTTGATTTCCCTGCTGCCAGGTTCCTGGGAACATGACATACATTTTGTAGATCATAGGTGGCAGGGAAATTGTAGATCTTAGGTGGCATGGGCCACTCCCTAACCTTCACTGTGCATTTGCCCACGTTTGTTCATTTGCCCCTTCTCCATCTTCTCTGGTCTAAGAGGCTTTTCTCATGGCATCAGCTGCTTCGACTCAGTTAATTTTTATAACCTACACAGCCTGCTTTTTTTTTTTTTTTTTTTTTTTTTTTTTTTTTTTTTTTTTTTTTAAGAAAAGGATGGGGCGGTTTCTACAGTATGTCTGGATTTGAGAAGCTGTTTGCAAAAGAAGGGAGAGTTGAACTCACACACAGGTGAACTGAGACCCCAGTGCACATGAGGGCATAACCTGGGCTTCTTAGTTGTGACAGCCCAGAGGAAGAGGAGAGAACCCCAGAGTTCTTGGCTGACTGAATAAATAATCTATGCCTATTATATGCCTTCAAGCCTTCTTAAGGAAAATAGAACTAATTTACTTAGTAAAGTAGTAAAAGTGCCACATAAAAAGTAATTTGATTTAAATCCCTGGAGATTATCCAGTTGCCAAACATCGTGATAGCAAATCAACTCTGATATCTAAAGCATGGAACCTAAAGAGGCTGGCAAGCCCACTGAGCTGCAGAGGGCCATGCAAAACTACACCTAGATGGGCTGAGTTCAGAAGTTTAGTCATTGGGCACTTTTCTCTCAGCTGCACAAAGCACAATTTCTGCCCTCCTCTCATTGATACTGTACTGAAAAGGGGCTTGTGTTTTGGGATTTTCAGGAAAAATATCTCTGCCAGTTCTGCTGGTGCCACTGGAGTTATTATGAGTTATTAAAGTACCATAGCAGTCTGTAAAATTCAGCACACAGGACATGCATGTACTGGCCTATCTACTGCTTTTCAAAAAAAACAAAACAACCAAACCCAAACCATGAGGATCAACACATAATGAAACTTAAATCTTTTCTTTCTGACAGAATGATTTGATTGTAATCACATTATGTGATTTTAGCAAGGTGTTAAAGGATTTTAAGGAAATCAACCTCCTTCTACTTCCTTTCTATAGAAACATGAACTTACTGAAATTGTTGCACTTTTTTGAGCATAAATCATAGTGAAAAATAAACTGATAAGAAACACATTTGTTATCTACTTTCAGGCTTTTGTTCTTTGCAGTCTAATATTCTGCTAATGACTAATCAGTCTGATAACTTTTAGGGATAGTTTGCTATTTTGGGCTATTTCCCTAGATGAAAGTTATTTCTATAGCAGCTATTCTTAGAAGCATTTATGGAAGAAAGGGAGCGAGTAAGCACCAGTGGAGGAGTGACTCACCACAGCACTACTAATTGCCAACCAAAAAAATCTTCTCCTTTGCAAATCAGGAAATCAGCTGCATTTAAAAAAAATTACAAACCACCCTATATAGTTGAGTACCAAACACTGCTTGTGATCTTTTGATATTAAAACTATGTGGGATGGATGCACAACCAAAAACAGTCACAGACAAACATCTGAAATTACTCCTTTCTAGATCTATGTCTCTCCACATCATTTACCTGCCAACCAATTTCCCACTGCTCTTGCCTCTTTCTTTATCATCCCTGCAACATCTGCTTGCCTTTGATTTTTTCATCTTCTGTTGCTCCACAGCTTGAAATATGTAAAGTAAAAGGCAGCTAAAGGGACTGCTAGCAGCCTGCAAAAATTTCAATTTCTAGGTCTCTGGCTAGGATCCAGGCAGGTCAGTGGCAACTGAAAGTCATTACCACCTCATGCCTGCTTGCTGACCTCAGTGACATTAATTGCTGGACTGGCCACAGCAGCAATCTCAGCAAAGGAATCACCCACTCTGTGCTAAAATCAGGACATTCTCTCCCCTGTAGAGTCAAGGTTGTGGCAGGGCTGTCTCCAAGAAGCCACAGAAACAGACACCTTTTTCTTCCTCTTCCCTTTAAATATATTAAAATGACTCATTATTATTATTTTCCAGCTTATACAAACATAGCATAAGAGCTAAGGCTGTGCTGTCATGTGTTTAAATATTCTGCAAATGACTTAACAATAAGCATTACTCTATGTAACTAAATAAACTAAAAATATATGGGTATAAAGCTCAGGCTTATTGAGGTGGCACATGTCATCTTGCTCTCCAGGCAACTGGCTAGCTTGATGTGTCCAGGGAAAGAGAGAGAGAAGAAAAAGTCTCCATGTCTCATGCTGCAGCCTTATCACAGCTGCTTCCAGGAGAGCTGAAGAGCTATTTTTCCTTTTCTTCCTCTCTTCCTATGTTATTCGTGACCTGTCAAGACTAGGAACTGGTTTGTCATTTGGTCTTCATATCTAAAATAAAACCAGCAAAATTATTCTTTCCTTCCTTTTCCTTCCTTTTCCTTCCTTTTCCTTCCTTTTCCTTCCTTTTCCTTCCTTTTCCTTCCTTTTCCTTCCTTTTCCTTCCTTCCTTCCTTCCTTCCTTCCTTCCTTCCTTCCTTCCTTCCCCCCTCTCTCCCTCTCTGGGAACTACTTGTAGTGCAAAAGGAAACCCCTGAACCCATCAGTTACCATTAGAAAATGAAGTTTTCCATTTCAGAGAACTATACTGTCAGATTTCCATCAATATTTTACTCTTTTCAATGCTCATGAGAAATCTTGCCACTGTATTCTCCATGGAAAGCTCTAAGTTTCTTTCTTTTTTATTTTTTCTTCCCCCAAGAAATCCCAGCTGCCAATATGAGAATTTGGCCTTTCTTTCACTTTTTTTTTATTCAGAAAAGGACACGATCTCTGTTGGTAAAAAGAATCAAAGGGAAAGCAAATTTTAAAAATAAACCTTTACTTAAGGGGAAAAAAGAGCAATCCATGGTTGAAACTACATCAGGGATGTTTGGAGCCTGCCTCGACATTTTGCAGTGCTTGGATAGGCAATATAATTTATATCAGATTAACCGTGATTTAAAGGTCTTTCTATTTAAACACACAAATCACAATTGAGCAGAATTTTATTCCCAGAATAATGTCATCTAAGTCATCTTGGTTAAATTTTTCCTATTCATTGTCTTCAGATGTTAACTTTTTATAAAGATTAAATAAATTTGTTTACTGATAGTTCCTGTAAAGGAATGAGTCACAAACATTCAAATTCAGACATCTAAATCTGAATTTCCAGTGCTGGAAAACTTTGGCTCATTGCTGTGTAGCCTCAAAGAAGGGAGATGACATTTATGAGCTCACATCACTGGGAGAACCTGTTCCTGACCCAGGTGTGGGAGCTGAAATACCTGCTGGAGGCAAGACACGTCACAGCCCCTGCTCTGGGGGATGCTCTGAAGGGTGATGGTTCTGCAGCTTTGAGCCACACAAACAGACCCAGGACTCCAGCCCCATCTCATACTCCTTGACAGCACATCCAAGGAGAGGAGGATGAGACTGCTTAAAAAGGGAAGGAATATCTCATGCCACCAATTAAAACCCAGGATAAATAATTTCCTCTCTACTTTCATCTGGTTGACAGGCCAAAACGAGCAGATCTGCTCCTCTGCTGTGATGGCTCTTCATTTCCCAAGGCTCCTGCAGAAGGGGCTTACTTTCCAACTTGAGTCATCTAGTACAGGCACCAAGGTCCTCATATTCACTGGGGAATAATTCAAAGTGCATAAGTAAGGAATACCTTGAATAAATGAAGCTCTTTAGCATGGACACAGACATACTGGGTCAGACCACAGAGCCATCTAAGCCACCACTCTGCCTTTGACATGACCAACAGCAGATGCCATGGGAAGAGGAGTAGGACATCCATATTAAATTTTCTTCCTCAGTTACTTTTTTGCCTATCACCAGTAGTTACATATCAAATGGACTTCCTAATATGTCCATGATTTGTATGAATTTAGAGAAGATATTAATTTGCCTGTCTCTCTGTGAACCCGTGTATTCAGTGTCTTGAATACCTAAGGGAAGGATTTATAAAGTTAAACTATATGAGGGCTTTCATGGGAGATCACTGTGAAACTACAGCTGTCTGTGAAAACAAACTTGAGAGGCATGAAGGAAATTGGGAACCAGAGCACAGTACAAGCTCAGCAATATTTTTCTAGCCTTTTTCCTACCTCTGAGGTGCACTCACAGCCTTTTCCTGCATGGAAGGCATGCTGAGTGCAATGTGAAAATGTATCTGAGTTAGATGTGTTGAAGGTCCCAAGATGATGAGGTGCATAGATCAGATGCCACATGCAGTCCATGAAGTTTTTTGATGTGACCAGCTTAAGGACATTTCTTATAATATCTATCATCATCAGATGAAAATAGCTGTCAGGAATCCAAACCAAGCTTGCACAGGATCTAAGGAATGAAGAAATTGGGTTGGTGTTACCATTTAATTACTAACAATCTACTGGGCAATTTGGCATCTTTCCATAGATTATACTCTTTCTCTCCTTAGAATTGTACATAACTATGTGGAAAAAATTCTGAAGTGTAAGCTAAATTTGAGGTCACATCTGCCCAATGATCAATTTTTTTATCAATTTCTTGCATTGCTTCTCAAATCTGAGCTCAGCTTGCCATAAAATGTCAGCAACAAATTCTGTTGCTTGCAGCCCCTTGTGCTGTGACTGGGATTGTCACAAATCTCTACAAATGTCTACAAATCATAGAAGTTTCTGGGTGGGAAAGGATCTTTAAGATGATCAAGTCCAAGAATTACTCTCATTACCAAGTCTACCACTGAATCAGTTCTCACAGATACAGTATAATGAGCTTGTAGAAAGTATGATACCAATTACAGGTTATAGAAAAGCTTTAGCAACCCTTTGAACCTTGTCAGGATAAGCATTCACTGCAGTTACTCTAGTTTTTAAAAATTGTCACTTACAGGAATATGTTTCTAGTTCTGCTTCTGCTAAAAATAATATTATCCAGTAATGGATTACAGAGATCTTTTAGATAGGACACACTGAAGCTACTAAATATGTGCAATTGGAGGAAGGTTTCAGTGGGCTATGAAAAGGCATATACTCCAGAAGAAATAGCACTTGGATGCATAAGAGCACAACCTAAATGAGGTGTAGGCTCGACTGTCTTGACCCATGAACAGGCTTAGGGTAGCAGACTGCTGGGATGCTGCTTGTGCCAGTAACTTTTGCTTCTGCCAAAAGCTCGTGCTCCAGACCTGCTGATATTAGTTTTGCTTGC
The DNA here is from genome assembly GCF_029582105.1 of Oenanthe melanoleuca. Classification (NCBI taxonomy): domain Eukaryota; kingdom Metazoa; phylum Chordata; class Aves; order Passeriformes; family Muscicapidae; genus Oenanthe; species Oenanthe melanoleuca. Next base: position 72,321,368 of record NC_079336.1, read on the forward strand.
TGGCTACATCATTATATATCTCTAGCTCTCAGGCAATATAAAATGAGGCAGGCTCCTCCCCTGAGTCCTTCCCCCTCTTCAGAGAATCACAGACTTGCTGAGGCTGGAAATGACCTCTGGAAGTGTTCTGGTCCAATCTTCATGCTCCAGCAGGGCCACCCAGAGCAAGTCACTGAGGGCTCTGTCCAGATGGTTTTTGAGTATCTCCCAGGAGGGAGACACATCCTCTGGTAACATATTCCAGTGTTTGGTCACACTTGCAGTAAAATAAAGGGTTTCCTGGTGCTCAGACAGAGCCTCCTGTGTTTCAGTTTCTGCCCACTGTCACTTCCATTCCACACCAGACATTGTACAGGCCTGGTCTGCTCTTGTGCCTTCAGCAATTTAGAGGTGGCTAATTCAAGGCTGCCTGCGTGGCCACAAGCTGACTTGGTAGCCCATTGCCAGAAGCTAGCTCCAACCTTCAAGTTGCTTCAAGTCTGTAAACTTGAACTATATAATAAGAATAAAAGCTGAATACGGTGCATACAAATTCAAGTCACAATCATCAGATTCAGACAAATGTCACTGTCTTCTTTCTTCATCTAGCTAGCTTGTTACTGAGAAAGCTCCTTCAGACTATAAAGGGCAAGCAAAAGCCATTTGACTTATATTCAGTCTACAAATGAAGTTGTTTTTATCCTATTTTTCAAGCCCTTGTTTATATCTGATTAGCTAATATCACCCAAGAGCCAGACCATTTGTTTAACACTAACTGCTTCCAAAACATTTCTGTTAGTATCATCTAGAAAAACTGATGTCAGTTCTATAATGAAACAAAGGGTTATTATCATTCACAGAGCCATGTAACAACATTTAATACTGGGATTGATACTTGCTCTGTAGCTTATGCAAATGAAATTTCGTTTTTGTTTCTACATCAACAGCTTAAGAAAACCTCAATTCTTATAATGTTCAAATATGTAGTAATACAGATGGGCTTTTCTTACCTTTGCCTTTCTAAAATCCATTAAAAGATCAAAAAGATTTGTTTAAACTTGATCTTTGTTCCATAAATTCCAAGGAGCTGCAATAAGCAAATAATTCACAGTAATTAACAATACCAGTGCACATAATAAACTATGCATGCCAAAGTGTGATTTGCTTCTTAAATCTGCCTGTATTGACTGCAACACCTTCCTCCATATATTAAAGAATTAATTCAGAATGTTGTAAGTTAAAAACAGAAAAAAGAGCTTTTCCTTTTTTTGTATCAAACTTGCTGAACAGCAAGCTCAATGTTTTTTTTTCTTTTCTATCCTGCATTTATGTACTCACAATTGATTAGCTTAAGACATGAGATGGAGTAAAACTCCATGTATCTGGCCAGGACCCCAGGGCAGAGATGACATGGCTGTGCCTGGAGAAAGCCACCATGGATTTGGTTTGGTATCCTGGTCTGGAGCCAACACCACCTCTGCCCACCTCGAGTGCAAGGCTGCACCTTCTGTACCTTCCCTTTGCAGGGTACAGACCCATCTCTGCTGGCAGGTCTCTGTGGGAGGGTTGAGCCAACACTCAAGGCTGTGATGTCTATAAAGAAATAGCCCACCAGAAGAATCACCAGTCTGTAACAATCCCACCCAATGAAGAAGCCAGAACTTGGCCTAATCAAGGCAATTAAGAGACACAACTGTATTTAAAAGTAACTTTTGTAGTTATTGACTTCCAGATGGACACATCAGTATTTTCTGCCTATCAGTTTAGATAACAAGCTCAAACTACCCATCACATTTCATTCGATACAATAAACAAGTCTGATTGCATCTCAGCAAATTATTTGAGATTTAGTGGTTTTCTAACACTGTTGTGTATGTTCAACCTTACCTCCCTCCCCCTCCCCCCAGTTAGAGTAGATGCAGTGAAAGAAGGTATAATAACCCCAGAAATAATTGGATTTTGCAGCAGTCTGTGACAAGCTGTCCAACACATATTCATACGGTCCACTCTGCTTTTACAAGCTAAAGCCACAGATTGCAATTTATTGCTGCTTCTTGAGGTTCAAATTAGAAAGAGTATGAATGTTGGAAGGAAAATATATCAGCAGAAACACTTGCTGGATCTGAGACATCTGCCTTTTGGCTGAGATCAATAATCAGAAAGCCCAAGGCTGATCTTTATAAGAATAAGGAGTGAATGCCTACGAGAATGGATAATAAGTGCTGTCCAGAGATTTCATTCCCTTCCTAGAACCATGTGAAAAATGTAGCCACTGGGTCCCACAAAATTATAGGCTTCATTGAGATGGAAACTTCAGCTTGCTTTTATTTGACTAGAAATAAAAATTTTGAAGCACTAAAAGCCGAAAAGTGCTGCTGTAGATTTCAGCTTGTAGGCATAACATGACTTGTGCCTTTGGTGATGTGATGATTTCAGTAGAATGAGGTAGTTGTTGCAGGGATTTTTTCCCCTGAGGTGTTTGTATGGCACCTAGCAGTGGCTGGTTCCAAGCTCCACAGAGGACAGTAGCTGATTCTCTGGTGTGCCAGTCAATTCACAGTGATGTCTGCCACAGTAAGACTCCACAACTCTCCTTGGAACAACAAACGAAGCTCATATGACCATGTGGATCCTTCAGTGTTAGCTCTGGTGAGCAGGTATTTATTTTCACTGCCTTGCAAATAGGCTGAAGGCAAGGAAATCAGTCACTACCTATGGGCTTTCTTGCTGGGAGATCCTAGAAGATGAACTCGAGGAATTGTTCCTCTTCCTTGAGGGCTGTGGCCAGCTGAGCCATCACATCCTCGTGCCAATGGGAGGAAGGGGGATGTGTGTGACCTGCTCCAGCTCGATAAGGCAGCTCAGCTGTTAGAAAGTTTGTGCCCATGTGCATTGTTAAGATTTGTGATGCATTAATTTGTATGCACCTGTACCACTGGAAAAAACAACAACAACAAAAACAACAGCAAAAAAAAAAAAAAAAAAAAAAAACCCAGATCCAGACTGAGTGGTGTCTGCAAACGTGTTTAAACAGAAGGACTTAGACTGGACTTCTGATGTTGACCACAATGCAGCCACCCATTTCGGTCAAGTATAGACTGTATTTTCATAACATATTCTGTATTATATATATGTGTACCTCACTCTGAAACAGCACACAAGGCAGAGAATGTGCATCTGAGGGATGTGCATTATTTATGACCTGTAAAGCAGAAGTCTTGCACATTCAGTAACAGGTCACTGAAGCCAACAGTTTCTCCTTTAGTCACATCCAAGTGTTGGAGTCTGTCTACCTTTCTGTTGTACAGACTTTACCACAGCTTCTAACAAATAGAACAAAAACAACTGTAAATGCATCAGAAAAATGGAGAGGCATCCTTGACATGGTGGGAAAACCTTGCAGAGGGCATTCAGATACCATATTCAATTCATTACTTATGATTTTTTTATGCATTGCCATGTAATGTATCCAGAGAGAGAAAACAGATAATGTTTTAGTAGTTCAAATAAAATAAAATATGCATACAACCTGACTTACCCATGCTCTTGGAGCACTCTATGAGTCAAAATTAGCAAGTGACAAAATGAGTGATATAGGATGGTTCAGAGGAATAGGTAACAGGTAATATCCTCAGAGGAGCAGGCCACTCAGGATTCAAAGTGAAACACATGAGCTTGAGGTACTGTTTGCACAGACTGTGAATAAGGATGATGAGCAATTCACAGTGGGCACTGGTGAATGAGGGGGAAAAAAACAAACCTCACTTTGTTTAGGCATGAAGGCAGATCTGTTAGCTGATCTTGTAGAGACCAGCCCTGATGATCTTGTTATAACCACAGAGAATAAGTTCTTTCCTGGGAAATCTAGCTACTGGCTTGCACATTTCCTCCATGGTACCTCCACATGAAAGGGATCCTGAGGAAAAGGTTTTGTGAGAGGATGACAGATGACTACAGGTCTCCCCTTGATCTGAATTGCTGAGTTCATGGTGACTAAAGGCTGATGTCTGATGTCTCATCACGTTCATGGCAGCACCCTGAAAATGTGCCCAGCCTGTGTGAATGCAGTGCCTGGCACTGCTGCCTGCTGGCACGTCCCTGGTGGGACCCAGGAGCAAAGCATACCTTCACAGCCCATAAACTGGGCTCACTGCACACAGTCTCTCCCAGTCAGCATGCAAGCAGAGGGAAAAATGAGAAGGAAGTTACATTTCCTGTAACACATTAGGAACACCAAAACCTTCAAGCTGAAAAGTTTTATCAAGGACACAATTTAATTAAAAGGATAAATTAATACAGTGAAATAAACAAAAATGGTGAAATACATTGTAGTAAAAGCCCAGGTCAAGATTTAGGATTCTGAGAGTCCTAAGAGATTATTTCAACCCTTTCTCTTCAATCATATGCAGTTTTACAGTTCTTAAATAAATAAATAAATAAATAAATAAATAAATAAATAAAAAGAGAGAGAGAGAGAGAGAGAGAGAGAGAGAGAGAGAGAGAGAAAATACTTCCAAAACTCAGTGTTAATTTGGAAACAAAACAATTATTTTAGTGAATAATATGCACACATACCAAGATGTGGCTTGGGACCTGACTGAAGCCTGAAAGAGCTGAGCCCCTACAAAGTCCTGCAGTTGTGGAAGATGCCATTTTTCAGGCCCCAATTCTCTCACCATCTTGTATATCTAGGTATGTGAGACTTTCCACGTTTTTTCAGCATCTCAGTAACAAGTTCTATTGATGTATAAAAGAACAATATCACTGCCTCCAAAACAACTAGTGAGTGCTAGGTTGTGCTATTTCATTATTATTTCACTGAAACATTGTCAATAAAGCCCAGCAAATGCAAATCTTAACAACAGCAAGAAATGTAGGTCCTACTGAAAAGGACACAGCTACAGGAGGAAGTAATAAGTGCATTTGCTATGAAGTGACTTTATTTTTATTTCTTTACAAATAGAAGAGACATATAAAATGCATTAGTAACCTTCAAGTTACATTTTTTTTATATACAAGTGCTGGATTTTAGATCAAAGCTAAATTGTTTCTGGTTTAGTTGTTGGCTTTTTTTTATTTAATTCTTGAGTGCTTTTTAGTGGAAGTGCACTAACATTGATATTTTCCCTAGCAGAGATGAGTAGCACTGCTAAGTGGATAACAAATGCTTTGCTCTGTATTAGAACCATAAGTAGCAGCTAATTTAAAGGCTTTCAGAAAAAGTAGGGCAAAAAAAAATGGAAGTTAATACTTTTTTATTATTATTTATTTTGCCACACTGCAGTTTTAATTTTGCTGCCCATCTGGGATTTTGTTCTACTTTGAATTAAAGCTGTGCAAATCAATGTGAACTCTTTTATAACTTTTTAATTGTTCTGTCTACCTCTACACATACAAAATGGATGAAAAAAATTGAGTGATCAGTGGTTAATTACATTACAATTAGTCTTATGTTATATGATCTTTAATAATTATACTGATACTTATCAGGAAATTCATGTGCACTTAGATAATAATTTTTCATGAAAAAATTATTATTAACTGGAATATATTCTGTAATTTTCTTAGTCTAAGAGTAGCTTTCATTATTTCCCATCATTTCTTATTAAGCCCTTCAGTTTTGGTGAAATACCAATTTGCAGTACTATTTAGCTAAGGAGCACACAGTATCCCTTTTAATTCTAGTACATTACAAGGTAATCACTAAAATTCTGTAGAATGAGTAGATACAGAAGTCTACAAATATTGAAGGGTCTTGTTACCTTTAGGTCTTGATTTGTACCAATATGAAAAAGAATAATTCTTAGGCTGAAGGAAATAAATGCCTATTGAGATGAGAAGGTATAGATGCCTACTGACATTGATATGATAAGAACCTATTGCTACAAACATCTTTAGATACATGTCAAAATTTATTGTCTCAATGCCTATTCATACTAAAAGGCTCACTAGCTACAGGTCTTGATTGCTACCAGTATCAAAAAGTTTCTTTGGAACCAAGTGTTTAGATTCTTATTGAGCTTGAAAGCCATTGATGCTGATGAATATCAAAATGTTATCTATTGATCTCAGTGTTCTTTGTCAGTGATATGGACAGCAGGATCAAGTGCATCCTCTGGAAATTTCCTGGTGACCAAACTGTGTGGAGCAATCGACAGGCTGGAGGGAAGAGATGCCATCAGAGGAACCTTGACATGCTTGAAAGATGGGCCATTGCAAGCATCATGGAGTTCAACAAAGGGAAGGACAAGGTCTACACATGGGTAATAGCACAAAAGCAGGTTTCCCTGCTGCCTTCCCTTCTCCAGGCTGAACTACCTCAGCTCTCTCAGCTTGCCTTTGGAGGAGAGGCACTCCAGCAGCATCTTTGTCACACTCCTCTGGACTCACTCCAAGAAATTCTCATTTTCTTGTGCCAAGCACCCCGAGCTGGATGCAGTACTCCTGGTGGGGTATCACAAGGGCAGAGGAGAGGGAGAATCACCTCCCTCAGCCTGTGGCCACGCTGCTTTTGATCTAGCCTGGGCCATCTGGTCTATGAGCACTCACTGCTGGCTCATGTTCAGCTTTTCATCCACCAGAACACCCAGTCCCCTCTCCACAGGGATGCTCTCAATGAGTTCTTCCCCCAGTCCATATTTATGTCTGGGATTGCCCTGACTCAGCTGCAACACCTTGCTTTTGGTTTTGTTGAACTTCCTGAGGTTCTCATGGGTCTACTCCTCAGGTCTGGTGCTTCTACTCCAGACTTTGAGAATTGCAGTGGAATAAGGGAAGGTAACTGAATCTCCAAAGCAAACACACATAGCAGATCGTGGCTATGCAGCAACAACATCAGCCATAAGAACAAAGAGACTAATTCTCAAAGGCACTAACAGACATATTTCTTTTTAAAGAAATCCTTTTCATAGGTCAGTCAAGGAAAATGTGAAGGAAGAAATCTCTTTCCCTCTCTGAAGTCAAAACAGAAGGGAGAGGAAATGAGAGAAGAAAGGATTAGAGGCTTCTTCAAAGTAAATGGTATTTGTGAAGAGCCTAAAACTGAAAAACAGCCATGCAATACAACCTATTTGAAAAAAATCTATTCTTAAGAGTGAACATAATATTTAAGAATGATATTTTCATCCTTCTCCACCATTAATGACATCAAAAAAGTTTGAAGGATAGACTGATGATTCAAGGCAAGAAGTAATATAAAGATTAAAAGATACAGAAATAAAAAGTTCTTTTTATTTCTTTTATATATGTCTGCTGTAGGAGTCAGCTTTTTCAGAAAGAAACCCATATAAATAACCCTGAAAACATTATTGCTGTTAAAGCAAGTTTTTCCTAGTGTTTAAAAAAAAATTGTGGACAAATCCTTTAAATAATGTCAGTTTTGTTTTTCTGTTTCATTCTTTTTTTTTTTTAGTTAAAGTTATTCATGGATAAATACTGGGTTTGCTATTTTATTTGTTTGTAAATCTTGAAAAAACAGGCTTTAGTTGCCTGCAAACCTCTTCCTTTTGGTTAAAGTCCCAGAATGATAATATATTTTCCGAACTGCAGATGACTTAAAAAAAAAAAAAAATCAGAGGATTAAGCCCTTATTCTTGATCTACAATGTGCCTGAGGAAGAAAATTGCCTCAATTGAATATCAATGGCAAAACTCCATTGACTTCAACAAGCCAGGATTCAGTCCTTGTTCTTTGCCATTTTGCTGATATGAAAATTCAAATATTGTATTTTCTCATCCAAGGCTGAGCTCAGAAAATCATGACTTTCTGAACATCAAATAAGAGAGGGGGACAATAATTTTTGCTAAGTGTGCATTTAGGAGTGGAATCAATGTGTTTCATTCTTCATGGCACTTGCCTTTCATTCTTACCTGAAAGTAGTTTTGTTCTATCACTCTCGACATTTTTGTCTCCTGTGCACCAGGGCTGCAAATCCATACTGAGCCTTAGCTCTCAAGGTTATTGTCTCCAGTTTGGTCAAGCTCAGCAGTGACTGCACTCTGTCACCATCTGACAGCTGCTTGGGGTTTTTGTGAAACACCCAAGGGGGTCAGTCAGTCCTGGGCAGATTCTGACTACGATATAAAACGTATGACCAGAAATGACATTAACTCTGTGAGTTTCCAGGTGTAAGCTGCAGCTGACAGAATTGGCCCCTTTGGCCAGAAATGGGGTTCCCTGGTGAATCCAGTGTGAAACCTTGTGTGGTGTAGGGCTTTATTGGCCAAGGCTGTCAGCCTAGCACCTTTCACCTCCACTAGAAACAGCAAGCTGCACACAAAGAAAGCTTCAGCTGTCTGGCAGGGCATTCTTTTACTTTACAATGTGGCCAGGGGGTGTGAGCTCTGAACTCTCGGGCCCTGGGGTAAACAAAGTAAAAAACTCATTTTAGAAAGGAGCATGTTAAGCTAATAAAAATAATTTTTAAATCTTTCCCCTGTGCTCTGGAGCAGCCTTCCTGGGTAACGGATGGCTGCACAGCTGCCTGGCAAAAATTACAAGCACTCCCACTTTCATGTGGGCAAAATGGGAGAGGCACTGCAGACCAATCTGAAAGATGCTGAGAACACTTCTATAAATATGCAAGTGACTTTCCTCAGGTTTTTTTTGTTGTCTCAAACAACTGCTGAATGATTTTTCAAGTAAATTTCACACTATTCTTCAGACAACTCATTCAGCTCATTTGGCTTTATTTATTCATTCCTTGCTAGCAGATGTGTCAGAGATGAGCAACTCAATACAAATAGCAAAACAAATACACAAAATGAAATTCCAAAGGTAAGGCGAAATAAAAGAAAGATTGTATTGTGTTTCCTTGATCTCTCTGGCAAATCCAGAGGAAAGTGGACAGTCCTGTCTCTGGATGATGGCTGAAAGAGGGATTCTCATGGCAGAGTGCCATCCACCTGCCTGGGCACACAGCTGAAGACATTACTACCTGGTAATTTCACCATGCATTCCACTTCTGTGATTCATCTAAATTTCATAGTGTAATAAACCTTCCCTAGACACATTAGCACCACTAGATTAGAATATTTTACATTTGTTATCTTGGGGAGAGCGTTGCTATTTTCTAGTCAATGTAATTTGCATGAATGCAAGATAACTTTCAGTGTGAAATACTCACACTGAATGTATCTGGAGGTAATAATAGCTATGAACTTTACTTATTTGTTATCTTCTAGAGGTAGATTACACTTTCTATTAATAAGAATAATCCACAATCCTAAAATTGTGCTTCAACACAATACTTTGATAAACATTACCCAGCTGCCAATTTTCTTTGTAAGCAGGTAGGTCAATACTGATGTTGTGACACTGCAATCTATAAAATCTCTGCTCCCCATGCTTCATCCCTGCAGAGAGCTGGCTGCTGGGTATCCTTCATTTACCCATCCAAGGAACAGGAGACCACTGGTTAGCCTAATAAAATCTCTGCAGCTAGAACCAATGCTTGCCATGCCAAATGGACACAAATATTACCACAGATTGCATCAAACCCACCAAAAAAAAAACCAAAAAAAACCAAAAAAACACAAAACCTCATACCAAACAAACAAGAACACTCCTAGATAAGAAAAGTCTGAATAAAACTCAGCCCTTCTTCTTTCACAGAATCTTCCTTTTGGTTTCTCCCACTTATTTTTTACTGTCTGTACTCCTCCCAAACTTGTCTCCTGAATGCCTGCTTGGATCTTCTCCAACTCTTGGAGCTACCACTGGTACCACTTCTGCTACAGAGGAGACCAGTGCTGTCCAGTTACCTGGATGCCATGCCTTCCCATCATCAGCTGAGGCTCTCTTGGCTATGCCAGGGTGTGAAGTGCCTCTTCTGCATTTTGTACTCAAACAGAGCCCTGTCAGCTCCATCAGCTTGCATCTTGTCACAGTCATCTTGAGCCAAAGGCCTCACAGAGGACACTGAAGATGTGCAAATGCTTCTGCCAGTCCCATAGGGGTCCAGAGTTCCAGCCAGATAATCATCATTGGCTGGTGTTGCTCTGATTCCCGAGGGATTCCACTAATGGGCAGGGATCAAAGGGAGCTCCCTGGCCCAAGCAGAGCCAAGACCTCAGAGCTGCATATAGTGACAATAAAGGGATTCAACTCTGGACAGAAATCCTGTGCAACTGCAGCCATTGGGTTTTACCTCTGGTTGTGGAATGGGGGCTGAGGAGAGGAAGGGATCACACACTACTTTTAAGAGGCCTGTAAAATCCAATTAGGGAAAGCTAAGCCCACAACTTACCCATGGAAACTTTCTTAAAGGGCACACAAACTTACAGAAGCACCAGTACTGCTGAACTGCATCTCTGTGGGATACAAGCCCATCGTTTTATTTATTTCCAGTGTCAAAATAAGGGGGTCAAGGTGTGCCTCTCCTGGGGATGATGCTTGTATTAGAGCCCTTGAGGATGTGACTACTTCCCTCTTTGCTTTGCAGGTCTCAATGCAATATTTTCTTCCTATTTTTTAGCTATTTTATTACAATCTTCCAAAGGAGGAAAAAACCACAAATTATCCAAGCACTTAGACATCTTTAGATGTTACAGTTCAATAGCAGTTTACTGCCATTTTGGTAAATTGTGCACAGCAGCAAGCCACAATTAAATGAAATCTTCATTCTTAATGTCTATATCTCTCTAAGATAAGAGTGCAGTTTTACTCTCCTTAGAATGCTCTATATCTTTATTAAATGCACATGTCATTACAACATAAAATGACTGGCTCCTCAAGCAGTCTCTGAAAGATGGTTGCATTTATTTTGCTCTCTGTCTTAAATGACAACCAGAAATGCCTAGAGCAAGATTCTCTTCCTGGTAAATATTGAGCAAATTGGTGCATTTCTCTGTTTGCAGGTCTATCCCATGCACCAGCACCTGGCTTGTAGGTTAGGGATGGGGAGTGGAGAGGAATAAAAAATACACAAGGGGGAAAAAAAGCACAAATCAGTAAAACTTCACCAGTACTCTCCTCAGCCCACTTCTTGAAAAATCCACTTGCTTCAAGCTGTGTCTGTAAATGCAGTGAAATACTCTATGCCTAAGTGTCCATTTTATTTCTAATCCATCAGACTCATCATTTCAAAGAGGTGGAGACACTTGACAAGAAAGAACTGATCCTGCACCTTATGATGGCATGACCATGTTGGACAAACTGGGACAAAAAGACCATGGAAGTGGTGCTTGCCTGTTTGCCATCCCTGTCTTGTGTGAACAGGGAGCACTACAGAGAAAATCTGCCCCAGCCTCTGTCCCCAAGAGCAGTAACATCTTTTATGTGTCCCTGTCTGAGCAGTGATTCAAGCATCAGCAGGCACTGGCTGACCTCCAGCTGAAGCTGGATGCTGCGCTTTCCTCCCTGCAGGGATGGGCATCCCTTCAGGAGTCTGCTGTTAGCACCCAGGTCAGAAGGAGAGCCCAGCTGAATGAGAACTGACCAGCAACAACTTTTATCACAGATGTTCATCACTGGGCATGTAGGGGAGTATGCAATGAGAAGCACGGACTGAGATTTGCCTCTCCAAAACAATCCTTACTTCAGAGCAGCTCAAGAGCTGCCACTTCTTTTCCCTTGATGCTTTCCTGAAAGACCTGAGGAGCTATCTGTGCTCAGAGCAGGGCAAAATGCATGTAAGTGCTGTATGTTTTGTTTTTTTTGACCAATACTCCTATACTGCTTAAAAATCCCCAAAACCAATCAACCTAAAATCAACCAAAAAAAAGCAAAAAAACTAAAACCCCCAAACCATATAACAACAACCCCCCACAAAACAATAAAAAAAAAAAACCCTCAAAACAAAATGAATAGAAAAATCCCAAACAACCAACATCCAAAAACCAAACCACCTCTCCCTGCTAAAAAATACCAGCAGAATTTCATTGGTTCCCCAGGAAAAGAACAGAGCAAATATTCAGTCTTGAGAGATCCTGAGTTCCCTCTGCAAGGTGCAGGCCACTATCAACCACAGAGGGCAGCCACAGGATGGGAGGTGCTGACTGGTGTATTTAAGACCATCAAATGTAGTGTCCATCCCAAGCCAGCATCACTGTGGGAAGCTCAGGGCTTTGGAGGAGCTCAGGAGTCAGAGCTGAGCAAGAACAACACAAGCACCAGTGTTCCCACACTGACAGTTTGGTGTAATGATTTACTGCTGTGGTGTTCTGCAAAGTAAGGAGCTCCTGACAAAAAGGCATCATTTCCACACAAACCAGAAAATGCAGAGCTGCCTCCCAGATAGCTCTAGCTGACTATAGGGAACACCAAAGTGAGCAGCCTATTTATTATATTGCATCTGACATTATAAGAGCCTGGGTAATGTAATTATCCATAAAAGTCCCAACAGTCTGCCAATTGTTCCTCACAGGTACACTTGTTTTTAAGACAGCTTTTCTAGACATCCATTACTTACAGCTTCCTGCTTGCCTTTATCTGTTCTGTAAACATTATTTTGCCTTGAATTACTGAATGAAAAAATTTTGGAACCACAGAAAATCTGCTGGTTTAAAAATATAGATGCATTGCTATTATATTTTAAAATTTAATTATCTGTTTAGATAGGACACTTGATGTGCATATAACCTATCCTCCTCATTGTTATGCTGGTATGGAAAAGTTTATTTGCAGGCAGTGGGCCTTATTCTGGACCCAGAGAAACAAGGGGATTTTATTCTACTGACCTCTGTAGCTTTCCTGAGGACTATGAGGAGCTGTGCTTCTGCAAGGAAAGAGGGATCTTGCCCCACAAGATTTGGCAGTACACCTTCTTAGGGTTCAAGCTCTCTAATTCACAAAAGAGGACCATCACTCTTAGAAGATTAATACAAGGGATTATGATCAGCAACAGACTGAGACAGTAAAGGCCCAGAAATGCCCCCTTTAAAGAGGCTTTGGATGGTGAGAATGTTTTGAAATTATTGACTAACCTGTTGTTGGTTTATGCTATTTCAAATCAGCTTTTTTCTTCATTTTAGGAATTAAAATGCACCACCACTACCTCGTCTGTGTCATTTCCCCCTTCTCTTGTTTCAGGCCCTGCTCCCCTCTCAGTATGCAGCCTTTTGTGGATCAAATTCCTAGGCAAGGAAGTCTTTATATCTCATAAGAGGCCTACTTACTTAAATCTGAGTTATGATTCATTTTGGGCTGCTGGTAATTTAAAAGTATTCCTAAAATTGAACTATACTGCAATTGGCACTGAGTTGCCATTATGAGACCCACTGGATATACACTATGTGCTTGCACTCATCCAGCTGCCCACATCCAAAACTGGATGGACTTTCCAGGTACATAGTCCTTGGCAGTGGTCATAGAACTATAGAATGGTTTGGGCTGGAAAGGACACCAAAAATCTTCTAGCTCCAACTCCCTTCCATGAGCAGGCACACCTTCCACTAGTCCAAGAACCCATCCAACCTTGCTTAGTCAATCCTTGAATTCATTCTCTGATTTCCAATTCTCTTTCTTCTTTTTAAAGATATATGAAGAGGGGGCTCAGATGCTTTTTGCTTCACACAGTGTCATGCCCCTTTAAACTACACCTGCTGTGTGAGCTGTGCTCTCCTGCTGTAGGAGGACATTCTGTAAGACTACATTTTGAACACAGTATTGGCACTAGCAAATCCCTGCCCCCCTCTTTGGGCTGAAAGAAAGTACAGAGAAAAAAAAGAGATATTGGGGGAGGAAATCTCCCAGCAGCAACTGTGGGACCTAAAGTACACTATTTCATAAGATATAGGTTTCTTTTGGTGTGCTGTGTGCTAATCCCTACAAGTGTTCTATAAATGGCATGATAGCTAAGCATGAGCAAGTCTTAAGAATAACTCAACTGTTTCAGAATCTCATTACATTTTTAACTTGATTTCAGTCTTGTTCAAACTCCATTCCAAAAAGCCAATTCAAGGCTGCAGGCAGCCTTGAAAAACACTCAAAATCAGAAGAACATGGAAGATACATACCAAAAAATGGATCCAAAAGGCAACATTTCATTCATCTATTTTATCCCCAGGCATTCAGAGACAGTTCTGTCTAGTGCATAGGAAACCATAAACTCACTTAAGAGCAGGGCTTGACTCAGTCACTTGGCAATGCCTTCCCCTAGCCAAATGGCTCCATGCTTTACCTTTCCCACTCTATTTCAGACTCACCAACACAGACTGATAATCTTCTGGGGCTGGAACTGCCCATTTTCATGTACCTTTCATCTGTCCTTAGGTTCATTCCTAATGAATGAGGGTGTATCCACTGTATTTCCCTATAAGACCTCTTGTTTCTCATGGCAATGGAAAAGAGGAGCCAGTATAAGAGCAGAGGAAACATGAGATCCAAGAGGCATCCAGAAGAGTTACAGGAATAGTTGAAGCTATTGTCACAAAGCCATAAGGTTATAGGAAATATTTTTTTCCTAGTTTTCTGCAATTTATTATGTAATAAAACAAGACCACAGGGAACAGAATTTCCAGGAAGAGACAGGAAAATAGGAACAGCCATTCTAGGAGACACACTGGTGATGATAAGCAGCTGAAAGCTGCTAGTCTGCTAGTTGACAGCAAGAAAGAAATTAAGTAAGAAGAAATCTATTAGCAGATAATTTACCTAGTTTGGGAGATTACAAATCTCACTTCTTTTAAAGATTTACTGCTTTGAGCAACCCATATGTTTTATTTCCCTAGGCTTTCTATTTTCCAGGTTCTATCAGGGGATGCCTATTTGTTCACTTGGTTTGTGTTCTGAGAAATTCTCCATGTCAAAAGCCCCTGAAGTTTATAATTAACCACAACAGAGCTCGTGCACTTGAAGATGGATGAAGCTGAAAGAAGAGACATAGCTACAGAGAGAAAAATATTGTACTGAAGGCTGTTAACAGGGAAAAAGGCTGCCACTGTGAATATCTGCCTGTTCAACAACAGTGTTCAGCAAGAGATCCCTGTCTGGTGTCCCTCAGGCTTTGCAGGTAAGCTGTGTGAAAAGCTGACTTGAAGGGGCAGCTCTATCTTCTACTGCCAAGGCCAGGAAATGCTGTTATAAAATCTAGTATTCTTCCTGGAATATTTATCAGGAGTTTGGAAAGATTGATTTGGCCACTGAGGATAGATATGTGAGCATCTGCTGTAGTGGCAGTAAAAAGAATTAGACTCATCAGGAATAGTAATTCATAATGATCGTGGCGGTGTTTGCTCTTTGAATATAAAGAATCTCCTAGGCCCTTCAATCCAAGTGTGACTAACACTCCTACATGCAAGAAAAGCCTCCTTTGTTTGTTTGGGTTTTTTTCCACAGCAAGAGTTGCAGTCAGAAAAGAGTCCAAATCTGTGAGCCTCTGAGCACAAGAGTGAGTGGATGATCAGTAATTGAGGTGTTTCCTTTTCTGAGCACCTCATACAAACAAAAGGCCATGTCATCACATTTGCACACTTGAGAAGCTGCCTGAAAAAGTATAGATGAAGGAACCTGACATGCAGATCTGGTAAAAGTCAACACAGTTGCTGCAGTACTGACCCTAAGTGGATTTTGGTTTCCTAAGGAAAGAGAAGAGATGACATAGGAAAGGCAGATATCTTTCCCACCTGGGACCCAGGGAAAGGTAGTCTGAACTCAGTTTATATCTGTATATCCCATTAAGGGAAAATAAATGCTATTCAAAATGCTATATTTCTATCCTTTCTGAAGTATGACCAGAAAGTCACCTAAAGTATGACCAGAAAGTCATCCTAACATCCCAAGTGAAGATGAATCCCATTCATGAAGAAGTCACTCAGATTGGGTGAACCTCTATCCCCTCCACCTCAGCTCCTCAGGTGAAGCTGCAGCACATATTTTTTAAAAAAGGTTCTCCATGCTTTCTTTTAACTGTCTTTTACATTTACCAGGAATAAGGAGTCCTAAGGAAAGGTGCTATAGATCTTAGTAGAAATAAACCAAACATTGTAATGTTAAAATTAGAACTTAAATTGATATTTAAAATGCTGAACCACAGATCTAATTCTCCATAAAATTCTACTCAAGGGCTTGAATAAAACTGTGGAAAAGATTTCCTTTTAAACTGCAGAGGAACTTGCTGTAAATGGGTGCAATGGTGTACTTTAGAGCCCTGGAGGCAGTTAATGGAGCCCTCCCTCCTCTTTTAGCCTGCACATTCTCTGCTCAGCCCACGCACGCAGCTGAAAGAACAGCTCCTGGAGTACCATCCTGCTCTAAAAATGAATCTCTGTGTGGTCATGTGCACTGACATAGCCAGAACAGCATGCTTGTGACAAGTGCTTTATGCAGGGTGTTTAAGAATATGGCAGCAAAAGATTAGCAGCGAGCAGGTTCTTGCTTAAAATGAGATACATGTGGGAACCAAATGGAAATGAAAGAGTCTTCAAAGACCATTGAAAAACTCTTCATTCTAAGGAAACTGCCCACGTTAGCAGTTTAAAAAAAAAGACCCATACTTATTTTGGTCAACATTGACAACCTTCTTCCGTTGTGTAGTAGTTTCCTTCTCAAATAGTCAGGTGCAGAGCACAGTCCTACTCATCGGGAGCAAAGCTGACGGAATCTGCCTCTCAATTTGGCACGTTCAGCATTTCACAGACTTTATGCTGTATATCTGGTGAGTCAAGCAGCCATTCTGCCAAGCCTCCATATGTAAAGACAGGCTCACCCCCACTGGCACAGCACAGCAGAAGATGTTCCCAGACTTATTTATTATTTATTGGAAAAACATCTTTATTAAATAACTGTGCTTCAAAATACAACTGCCTTTTTCTTTTCACTCCTTTTTTCCCATGGCCTCCTAGGATCTCTCTGGCACAAAAATTCCCCTGCAATTACAGCCAACAACTGAAACTCAGCCTGAAGTCCAGATATAGATTTCACACCCCTCTGGAGCAATCACTGAGAATTTCAGGGATTTAAGAAATTTCAAGAATTGCCTGCAAAGAGCTAAATCTTATAGAAGCATTGCTCATTCACCACCTGACACATAAGGACTGTACTTTTCATTTTAACACTCATAAAACATGTACAAGGGCTGAGGTGTTTTTGACACATAAATCTCAGGTGCTGAAAGTTCACTCTTGTTCTGCTGTCTCCTACAGTTATTTGAGGAAATGTGCCACTCCCAATGTTTCTGGGAATGTAATGGCACACTCCCCCCTAAAAGCCCAGAGTATTGCTGTTATACAGACATTGGAAGTTAAACTCCTTTTGTAAATTCTTGATCCTTTCCTTAAAGTTCAAGTGTCACTTTCCTAACCAGTCAGCCAAAAACCATACTGAAGAAACCCCAAAATTTTGGAGATACGGGCAGAAAAATAGACTGCATGTGCAGCCAGTGCATTTCAGTATGAGCTAAATTGTCCCAGGCACTGGAAAGGGTGTGCTCACTGTGTGACCGTGTGCCCATCTGCAGATGGTGAAGCAGACACTCTGGTTCCTGGCCCTGAGTGGGAAACAGCCAAGGCCAGTTGTTCTGCCCAGTGAGCCTCTGAAGCCCCTCCCCACTCATCCTCTGGGAGACCACGCTGAACATCTGCCCAGCCACAACGTTTCTGTGCTCGTGGGAACCTGCAGGAAAATGCGGAAGAGGAATGTTCCTCCCCTCTTCTATCTTCACATACAAGAAGTTGTTTAACATAAAACAGTGAACAGATATACATCTGGCCTTCCATTTACTGGCAGTTTCAGACTGTGAGCTCTGGTACCAATCCCTGGTGCAACTCCATTGACTTCAGCAGACTCTGCCAGAGGTCACAATGTGCCATTAAGAGCTGAAATAAGACAAGATATGCAGTCCTATTTCTTTCCAGCCCATAAAACCAGTCTGAAAGGTTTTCTTTCCTGTCTTCATTTTATCCAAGATCTATCAAGAATATTGAGTTCTATCTTTGTTTTTGCTGAAGGATTGCTGAAGTGGAAAAAGCACTTTCTTTAATTACAGAGGAAAAGGGGCTTAATCTATAATAGAAAGACAGTATTTCCCAGTTAGTTTCCACATATTTTAATTCAGTGGGTGCTAACCAAAGAAAACCCAGCATGTTCAGGATATATTAAAAAAAAACAAGATAACAAATAAAACAAAAAACAAACCCTTCCATTCACATTTATGCTTAAATTTAGATTTTGTGGTATATTTTTTCAAATGCTTGTGCATTACTGGCACTCTCATATCAAGTTCCTTCCAGAGGTGCATCTGACAACACAATTAACATTTTCACAAGTTCTTTCGGTTTTTGCCTTTTTCAGGACAGGCTTATGTGGAAGAATGTCTTATTTTCTCCCTTACTTGTTTTTAAAATATTTCTATGTCTTAGAGAGGGGCAGATAAAAGAGGAACAATTTGCACTAGGTAAAAGTGCACAGACTCAGATGTGGTGGACTAAGTGAGCACAGCCTTGGAGCCTTTCCTTAAGCACTGCCTAAAAACAGGCTGTCTGCTGGATGGTTCTTGAATAGGGAGGGCCTAAGACAGGGAAGATACTGCAGTCCTCCTCATTCTTCTTCCAAACTAAAATTAGCTAACAAAGACCTGCTACATTCTGTACATCAAAGCCAGAGACAGCCCAACTCTGGTAGCATGACACTGCTATGGCTGGTATTTTATGGCCCTTTGCAACAGGGAGTAAGAAGCCATTCAGAAATACTTTTCTAAAAACATTTGGCAGAAGTTATGCATTAAGAATATACATCTACTGAGCATGAAGAGTTTAGTGACCCTCCCAAGTCACACAGGTGACTGAGAATTTCAATTTGGTAAAATAGCACAGTTTATATAATGGTGGCCTGTCTCGTAATTGCCATGTAAACTATTTCCTTGCAGAACCAACCAAATAACAAATGAAAAAACATAATATAACTCCATTGATGATCATACTGAAATCTGAATTAGGTGTCACAGTATGTGTCTACTGACATCTACATCAGAGTGGCAATAGGGAGGGGAGGAAAGGCTGTCTCAGGTTTAGATTCCTGAGGCCAAATGCAATACAAATATACCCTGAAGTCAACAAACTTTCACGTGTGATACATCTGTGCTGAATTTGCTTTCCAATATCCTGCTTCCTAGATTTGATGTGGGCAGATGGTGGAAGAGATCTCCCTGGAAGCAGCATGTTCTCCCCTCGAGAGGAATGCCCTTATGTCTCCCAGACCTGACCTGTCTGGCTGATTAATAAGCAGTGCTGTTGGGCTCAGGACAGAGTTTGGGTTTGCTTCTTTTGCCTGCAATTATTGGGGCAGGCGTGTTAAACTGGGACTGTCAGAGGAGTTTGGAGCAGGTGGTGAAAATGGGGGAAGAGGTGGGAAGGGAACAAAGGAGGATGCTGTGTCCCCTGAGGGAACAACCTGTTGTTGTGGTGACCTTGTCTGGCATGGCAATGTGGAAGCCAGTGCCTGGAGCTGCAGAGAGGTGCCCTGTCTCCTCAGCCCTCACCACCTGCTAGGCTTACCAATGATGTGCTTCTCCAGATTGCCCAAAACCCCCATGGCTCCTGGCAGAGAACCTGGTGCAAAGTCTTGTTCTCTGACAAGACTTCTTTCTTCCCCTGGATAAGGAAAATCCTTCTGCTCCTAAAGGAGGCAAAAGCAGCCATTCAGTTCAGAGCTGAGGCTGTTCATAAGGCTTCCAGCAAACACACTGTGCTCCAGTACTGCTGATACAGGTATTAAATGAGAATACATACTTTTAGGTAAAGTGACTACTGTACCTAAATGCTATTTACACATGAGTGTTAATCAAGAAAGATGTTCTAAACCAATTCTACCAGAATATTATTTTTCCTTCCTTTTCCTGACCCAGCATCTCTATGAACAAAGGCCATGAAAGACAGAGCTGTCATTTGATTTATACTACTGACTACTGTGTTTATCACTGACTGTCCATTTTCTTTAACTTTACATAAAATCAGCATTTGGGAAACTGTAAAGTTTGAGACTTTTAACACAAAACTATCTTTGTTGACTTCACTGACTTTACCCAACTCATGGATAGTGAAGAACCGAAAAGCAACCCAAACTAATATGTTCATCTCATAGGGAGATTTTAAAGAATGGTAAAGCAGACACTTCTGGAGCAGAACCCATCCCTGCATTTCCTACAGAGAAATAGAAAGCAAAGAGGTAGCTCTGGGGCTGTGGGTAAAGCCTAGCAGTCCTCCCCAGCTCACAATGCACCACAAGGATGGGACTGTCATTATTGGGAAAATCTCACAAGTTATAAGATCTGAGAAGAGGAGGTTAAAAGGCCTCTTGGATAAAACCTAAGAGGTCCTAGTAACTAAACTGTAGAAATTATCTTTTTGGGGTATGTGTTGACAACAGCAAGTTGAGAAAAAATTGCCCCAAAGAAAATTAATTTTTACTGCATCTACTTGAAGCCTACAGATGAAGACCTGAGACTAGTAGCACCACTCTAGAAAGCCTGTGTGAAGCCAACACAGGATTTCACAAGGCTGTACTTGCAACTTTGCTTCCACAGAGCCTTCACTCAGACCTGTCAGTATTCACAAGGATATTTCTAGGTGCCTGCAGACCTCAGTGTATAACAAATGCTACAAAATGAGAAAAATTACTTCCTTGGCTCTTTCTCAAGATGTTGTAAAGGTATTCAAAAAAATTTAATAGTGGTATTAACTTGATATGCTTCAGAACATTAACTCAAGAGACTTTTTTTCCAAACAGATTCACAATATTTATAATAACCCTTATGCTATGCTGCTTGTTGCCACCCACGTGAAGGAGATGCTGTACAATGTTGTCTGACATTATTTGCTTAGCTGTAGAAATTCTGGCATGGTATTGTGTAGAAAATGAAAGGAATTAGCTGTGTGTTGCTGATATATTTTCCCCTCCTGCTGTTTCACATGGTTACAGCCCCCATGTCACATCCCAGAGGTGACTTCATTACAGTAGGTGAATGTTTCCTGTGTGTTAGAATGTGTTTGCAAAATATTCTTTGGAATTAAAGCTACTGGATGGATTTCTAATTGGACATTTAGTATAGCTGGCTGGCACATTGGTGACAGCTTCATTTAATGTATACAGCTTAATTGGGTAGCTCATTTGCCAAGCCACAACTGGCAGCAGCAAGCACCAGGTTCTGCATCTAGATGGCCACTTTTAAGATCATCTTGACACAGCATCCAAAACCAGGGAGAAACCAAATCAAACTGTCAGAACACTTTGTGAGCAACATATTCCCTGCTTACAAGCAGTGAATCAAACAGGCTTATTCAAAGAGCACATTATTTGAGAGAGCATAAAAACAAAGGAAAGAAAAAGAAGAGCACAGAGAAACAATCTGCAATAGGTCCCTTTCCTCTCTGCTCCAGTCCCTTCTACTCAAAGCAGATGAATAATAATTCATGCTGTCCTTCTTTCAGCATGATGCTGCTTATTGCCTTCCACACCAGACCCATCACTTCCTGACCTATATAGATACTGAATTGACCTAATTTAGACCTTTTGAGAAAAATGCCAGCTTACTGTGAAGGGGCCAACATCTCTCCTGATAGCCTGCTCTGCTGTTGTTTCCACTTCTCACCAGGAATCTAAAAAACCCAGACAGCCCATGAACACCTCATTTAAAGAAAGGAGCTTCCTTAATAGTAGGGTACTTCCATGCTTCCCAAGTTTCTTTGGCTCAGTTCTTTCTTCTGCAGCATTAGGTCTGGGCATCTGGTCAGGCTCAGTAACACTTCACTGATTTCAATGAAAATGCCATAAAAAATATCTTAGAGGTCAGGGTTAACAGTGTAGCTCAAAAATTTCCTAGAGCTTATGGGAACAAGACCCAAAACTTGCTCTAATCTCAGCAGTTGTCATTGCTCTTTGGAGACTTTTGCTTTTAGAGCACTGAATAAGTTCTGTGTCTTCTCATACTCCAGTTAGCAAAGTCCATTGTTGAGAGAACAATCTCTCTGTTGTGCACAGGATTATCAGAATTACAATCCTCTCTCTTAATCCTTTTCCTTGATTCCACTCTACATATTGATATTTGTTTTGAAATATGATATTTTGATCAGTATTAAACTGAGTCATGTGGCTTTTTTGGATGTAAAAATATTGTAGAAACATTAATCTGATGGGCTAGCTAAACAGTAATGTTAAATACACAATTCTAACATCTCTTTTCTGAGATGGCTACTCTTTCCTCTTTCCCATGTTGGCTACTCATATTCTTTAATTTTACAAAAACAATTTTTCTACAGTCTGTGTGGCTAGGCTGAAAAACATGGATATGCAGCTTGGCTACATATTATATCAATATAAAAGCAGCCATAAAACGTGTAGTGAAGACTAAAGTGGATGATATACAGCAGATAGAGATTAAAACCTTCTCCTGCTGAAAGCAAAGGCAAATTGATTTCATTTTAGTTGGGATGTCAGTCAAGGCATGCACATGTCTCAGACCTTGTTCACAGGAGCACGTCTTCATGTATGCAACAACCCCCCTGCTACACCTACTTCCATTTCTTTTCATGGTTTCTCCATCACCAAAATCCAATGTTTTGGATTACACAAGAGACCTGAGAGTCCATCAGTTCCAAAAAGCAAGCTCCACATCAAGAACAGTCTGATAACTGTTACAGTTGTACTTTCCACTGACAAAAGTCACTGTTTCCAGCATTGTATAGCTTCATTAAAGGTGAATATGATTACACTAACACCAGTAGCTCATCTGATTGATGAGTAGAGTCTCACCTTGCAAGATTTCCCTTAAGAAAGCAGAAAAAAAAAAAATTGGTATTAAATGGCCCACGGATGTTAATGTGTGATGCTAGCTGTGGATGAAGTTTGCAGGACTTCTGACAACATTTTCCGAGCACCCAGATCCGTGGCAAGTTTTGAGGTCCATTCCTTTGAACTGCAATTTAGACCTGATTGAAAACACTTTTTTTAATCTCAAAACTGGAGACCTGCTATGTTTTAATTGAGCTCACCATTCCATCAACTGGACTACAATTGAGTTGAACAAGAGGAGAGTTAAAGTGGGAACAAACTCCTTCACAAAGAGGTCACCTATTGCAGAAATGGTTGTGGGGTAGGCAGAACTGGCTTTCTGGTACCCAGATCTAATTACCCTGTGAATGGGCACTTTCAAATTAACTTCCTTTCCTTGAGACATTCCCAAACCTCTCCACTTAGACATGCAGATGCCAAACATAGCAGGAGGTACTAAGTCATTCAGGATGCACTGTCTTCAACAGCAGTGAAGACTTCTTCTGGTGGTGCCTGTGTGGGATGGAACTATTAGGGAAACTATTTACTCTGAGAAGGAAATTAACACTACACAAAAGAAGAAGAAAGGATCTTGTTTCTGAAATGCTTTTTCTTCTCTTTTTAAACCTGAGGGAAAAAAAAATCACCTAAAGAATGAGGCATGTAGAGGGTTTAGAATTTATAAAGTGCAGAGAAATAACTTTGGCAAAACTTGCTTTTCTGTGTCAATACCTTGAGCGAGAGCAGATTCAGGCAAATGTAGCAGGAAGTACTGAAAATAGGAGAAAGATTTAAGAGCAGTGGATGCTGCTGTCTGGTAATGCTGAGCTAATTCAATGTCCCATCAAACATCCTGGCAGAAACATGCAGCTCTCTGACACATAATCCAGACAGCAAACAGAAGCAAAACAAAATATTTCAATTAATATACCATTAATGACAACAAGAAGACCTTGACTTATCTGAACTTACCCTTTAGCAGAACACATGCATAAATAAACGACTGACATTCATAGTCTTAATAAAACCAGTTGAGTTCTATATGAGAAGATGAGATCTTTCCTTCCACAGTATTTTCCTCCTCCACATTTATCAATTTAGTAACTAAATCACGTTTTCTCCATTACCCTCAAATTCAGTTCTATGTTGTTTTGATGCTGGTGTTGATAATGAACCACATTTAAAATCTCCTCTGGCACTCCAGTTTAGTGCTCACCTTTTCTGGGCTGTTTTCAGGTATCATATCCATCTCCCACAGATGGCATGCCCTAATCTTGCTCAATCTTTAGTCCTCTTTGGGCTGTCCATGGACTAGCCATGGGTTCTGGTAGTAGGGATAACTCCCATCAGTCAAAATCTCCATGAGATATTGCCCAGGTCTTATCCCAGGTAATTCCTTCCCCCTGTAAGCCTTGTGGCTGTTCCAATATTTTAAAGGGAGTGAGATATGCTTCAGAGTTCTGCACACTTCAGTGTGTGCTTTAGGATGTATTCATTGTGCCAACATCAGCAATATCCACAGCCAAGTGCTCCCTATGGAGTTAACCTGTTTTATCCGTCAAAGAGTCGTAACTGTCGTCTGCTAAAGACATGTCCCAAAAGGTATAATCCTAATCTGATAGAACTCCAATGAGGTCTGTGGAGGCAAAATTTGCTGATGCTCTTTAGCTAGGTCCAAAGCTAGATATATAGATGGCTTGCCCTATTATTTCTCTTCCACTCTCCAGGGAACTCATTGTACTTATCTTGATAAAGCCAATATTGAGCCTTACTAGGACTGGGAGCCAGCACAATAGCAATGTCACTGTCAGCTGTGTGATTCTTCAGAGATTCTCACATTTTCTATCTTCTTCCTTTGCTAAGGAAGAAATGACCTTGCACCTTATTTCCTTGTCTTCATTAAAGGTGCAAAATCACATTTCTTGCTTGGCTATTCAGAGAAAACTATTTTTAAAAATCACAAACTAAACTGGTGTCTATATGATTTTCACATTTAGATGTTTTCCCAGCTGGGATTCAAGTTCTTCTGCCACTTCAAGGTCTCAACAAGATCATGTGAAATATTGCCTTTCTGAAAGGAAAAGAAAGGCTCCACAGTATGCAGGGCCAACCAGTGAAAAAAATTGTCTGCTCTTTGTCCTGGGGATAGTAATTTAAATCTAATTTGCAAGCAACAGCTTCAGAGTGCTACATGCACATCCCATGTCCATTAGCAGCATTATCAGTGGGGAAGATCACGGGTCTCTCAACTCCTTAGCCAAATTCTTTCCAAAAGGCACTTGACCCAGGGAGGAAGATTTCTCTCACCCTCTCTTCTGATAGGTTTCCATCACAGGTGAGACTTAGAAAAACCTGCAGTCTGTCATTGTATTTCTGTGACCAGCTTCTTTCTAGCAATTTACTCTCAGTTCCTCATGGGAAAGTCAAAATACCAGGTGGGTAATTAACAACCCTCCACCTGCACACCTACCTACCCCCAGCATATTACAGTGTCTAGCATCATAGGAGAACATAACTAATGGCACTCACAGTCCAGAAAAACAGAGGGAGATAGAAAACATAATGAGTTACTATGGAACAAAGCACTTACCCTTCTATTGAGGAAATGAGCCATAAGAGCCACAGTTAAAGCCTGGGGTTTTGTACAATGCATGTTTTTGTACATGCTACTTCACTCCATGTTAATTTTAATTCAACTGAATCTTTTCTTTAAAACGTTACTTTCAATTTCTGGTCTTTAAGAATAATTATTAAAATCAACTACTTTTCACCTTTTTCAATAGACTATACTGACATCCAAATGCTCCATCATTCACTAAACCTAAATTGCTGAAGTAGTCATAACTCCTGACCCTGCATGGGAGAAAATGTGCTTGAAATCAGAGTTTTATACATAGAGTGCATAACAAAGATTTCTACATTTCCTATCACCTGCTTCTGATGATCCAATTCAATATGGGCAAAACAGTGAATAGATTTACTCACATGGATTCAAAACCAAAACTGTTTCAAAGTAGGCATGGTTTTCTGTGGCTATTTTTCTTTTTTTCCTGCCTCTGTCTTCCATTTGACTCCTAGCTTCACAGCACATCGTCTTCAAAATTGTCTTATTGCTGCATAGTGCTGTGATAGATCACCCTCCAACTCACAGTTTGGGGTTCTCCCAATTGTTAAAAAAATTCCCAGTTTGCAGAGAATAGTGTTGTGGAGGCTCAGAGACCCATGGCAGCTCAGCCCTGAAGGGGCAGAGGTAAGCAAGGAGAAACATCCCTTTGAGGTTAGGGGGAGAAGAGCCTCCCTCCCACAGGACTTTGCAGGCATATGGTAATCTGCTAAGTTCTATTGGTTAAAACAGGACATAGCAGTCCTGGACAGAGAGTTTTCTGATTAGTATGCATCTTCTTCTGAAGTACTTTTCAAGTCACCCATCAGTCACTCAGGTCTGATAACCATTTCCCATGCCAGGGAGGAGACAAGGACTTATCTGGCTACTTGCCCATTGCTGACAGACTGATTTGTGCAGATGCTGCCCTGCATCTCAGCATGGCTCTATTAGTCTCTTGAGCTGTTAGAGCCTGTTCTTTCCTCCCTCTTCCTCCTGCTTGCTCCTCCCTCCTGGTCCCCCACTTTCAAGCCTTCTTGATCTTACTCTGTGATTCCTCTGCCAGCTCAGTCTGACACCTCCTTGAACTCTGCTAATACCACTTTATAGCCTTTGCTCTTTGGCTGGGGGACCGGTTTGAAAGCAAAACCTGTGAGAGACTCCAAGTCAGAAATACAATTTAATTGAAAAAAAAAAAAAAAAAAAAGAAAAAGAAAATACATGCAATAGTTCAAAAGAAAAACCACTGACAGAGTCAGAATACAACCTGACACTGCACTAGTTAGCGTGGTGGCAGCAGTCCAGATAAAGTGGTCTTGTTGAAGTAGTGATCCTGTAGACCAGTCTGGTAGCTCTTGTCCTCTGGAAACCACTGGGTAAGAGCTGCTTTGATGTTCCAAATCTCTGTTTTTATCTAGGTAGGAAAGGCTTGGCTCCTCCCCTGGGTGGAGCATCTCCTAATGGGATGATGAAATTTTATCAGTCATGAGTGGGACTCAATGACCCATTAACAGGAGATATCTCCTGCAAGAAGGGTGGGCCATGGGAAAGATAAAGAACATTGCCCCATCTGGTTTTTAACAGATGGCCCATTAGCAGAGGATATCTCCCACAGAGATGAGAATCAGTGCCCCACCTGGTATCAGCAGATGGTGATAGAATACAGACTTTTGGGCACATCTTTACATTGTAACCTAGGACAGCTGGTCATCAAGAAGTGTCCCCTCAGAGAACAAGGTTTCTTCAGAGATTCTTCTCAGGCTTTGCTGCTTAGTCCTTCCCTATCCTCTGGGCAAGCCCTCCAAAGGACAAGCAGATGTTGCTCAGTTCATTATGGGGAGTTGAGAAATGACATTTAAATTGTCATCAATCATGTAAAAAAATAGAGGTATTGGCTACATTTGAAAGAGCAAATGTAAATTATCATTGAATTTTTTGATCTTTATGACTGGAATTCTCAAATGTGTCTTGTGAATTCACCAGACATTTTATGCATTGTTATCTTCTGTGGGATTATGTGGATACAGCCATTTCTTTGGGTGATTATTTTTAGTATTTTCACACAGGCAATTTTGAAAGGCTCCTTAAGAATATAACTTTTAAGACAGCGTTTCTTTAGGAATGATTAAGCATAATCATGCAACTATAATCATGAATTGCAGAGAAAAGTAGAATGCAGAATTGATACAGTCTCAGTTGTGGTTGCTATGTAATTTTTCTTTTCATACTAATATTGAATTTTATGTATAAAAGAGTAACTGATTTTTAAAGATTGAGAAAGAAAGCCTTAACACAGAATTTCCTGTAGATTCAGGGTCCCTTTATTTTTGGAAACTGCATTACATATTTTAACTGTGTATTATTAAATATGATTTTTCCCTGGAAGTTAACTTTTACTATAATCAGATAACACAATTTAATGAGAACTGTCTTACTTATTGAATACATACATTTGTATATCTGTATATCATATCAGATATGTAACAGCCTGGGAGGAAAAAGTGATGGTGATACTTCATATACTGAATTAAAGGTTTAAAGGAAGGTATTTTCACACAGATCATTCTTGTCTGTATGAGGACCTAGAACCTGGGTATTCATGTAGGAAATTATATAAGAGCTAAGAATAATTGATCTCTACCTCACCACTTCCTCCAGCATACATCAAGTATATTGTTTTATCTGGAAGAGCTTTATTAAAACTAGTGTAGTTGCACCAATTTCTTTGGCAGGGAACCCCATTCTGAAATTGTCTGTGGTTTCAGTGGTAAAAGTTATAGCAATCTTTTCAAGTTAAATTTTCTGGTTTTCATTGTAACAATTGGGTATTTGTAACTTCTAACATCATGTAAGTATTGAACACCTTACATTGCTTATCCTTGTTTTGTGCAATAGTCTTCCCTTAAACTTTCACTGGGTTATTTACACAAGTGTATGTGGAAACATGCATGGAAACGCATCTACAACAAAAATTTTATGCTGAGATCTCCACCAGCTAAAAAGCATTTGAGTTCATACTCATATGTGTTAAACACATATACAGCACTGTTAGGGCAAAATGGATAAAAAAAAGTATTTTAGAGAACTTTATAAAGCACTGGGTGGGGCTAGATCCATTATTCCCAAGGAAGGAGTCATCCCTGCACACACCAAGGAGTTTTGCCTTTCTGTGAAGTACTAAAAGCTCCCAGAATCCCTGCAAAAGCTAGCATGAGCTAGAGCTGCCATGCCACTGTAGAAAAGTGCTCATTTTCACCTTGTTTGTTGTCTTCTGTGTATAAAAGTAAAATAATTTGTTTTTTTTAATTATGCAGGTAAATCTTGACACTAACACCCAGCAAAGACCCTAAACATGTTTACAATGTAATTACAGATCTTACAAATGCAAGCTATGTTAATATTGCAACCCTTTTCCTAGTCTGTATACCTGGAGATCAATAATTTCCCAACCATGCAAGAGGAATTGATGAGTCCATTGACAGCCCAGACCTTTACTAAAGACAGCTCACCAGTTTGTAGGAGGACTCATCACAAAGTCACACAAGAGAAAGGCTCCCTCTTTCCTCCTTTACTCTCCCACTTATCCAGTGTAGAGGGTACCTGTGGAAATGCCTTTGTCACTGAATTTGGAGGACCTATGGATATTTGCCTCTTCATAAAAAACAGCAGGAAAGTTTTGCCTCTCTATTTCTACATCCTGGATATGGGACATCCCTGGGGCACATGGGGCAGAGAAATGCCCATGTCACCCTCTCAGGTCTTGTCCTCTCAGAGGAACAGAGCTGTGTCCAGGGACCATAATGTGAGCTTGACAGACCTTGAGTTTGACTGGGGGTTTAGGTAGCCCTCTGCAGTGTCTCAGAATATCAAAAACCTCAAGCAGAAGAGATATCTTTGCATTTCTGCTTCCTTCTCAACCTTGTTGCAAGCCAAGAATAATAACTGAGAAGCAGGCTCACTGATGCCAGAAGTCCCTGCTACGTGTACAAACATTAGTGAAGACTGACACAAAGAGGGGCTTTTTAATTTAATGTTGCAGACTACAAATTGCATTTTCAAACTTGAGAATTGCCAACCTGACTAAGGCTTGACAGTTCATAATAGCCAGGTTACAAATTAATAATTTTTATCTAGTTGAGTGCATAGCATTTTGATAAATTGTCCATTTGCCTGTCTGCTTTATCCAGCTATGCCCTGTTTCCTTTCTAAATCTAAGGAAACTCTGTCCATAACTCGACTAATGGAAAAAGCTATTTAAAAATCCCAGAAACCCCAATGCTTTTCACATATTTTAAGTGTTCCCGAGCCTCTGAATAAAAATAACATTGTATGTATAGATAGTTTCCTCATTCTTTATTTTTGTCTTTTTTCTCATGTTGTTGCAATTTGTAATTTTGTTCAACACCTTTATCTTACAAGTATCTTTCACTGCTATCCCTCGGCTCTTGTGGGGTATTTCAGTCCATCTCATCTATTCTAGAAAGCCACCCTTACTATGCCATCAATAGCACAAACAAAGGAAGTTTTCAGTGACACATGAGAGTATTTCTCAAATAGTACTCTCTCTTCTGGACAAAAGGCCTGGAATCATTAGCAGCATGAGGTTAGAAAGGCATGATCCTTTCCTTTCCTCTTTTTTTTTTTTTTTCCCTGCAGTTAATATTGCCTCATTTTCAGTCTCCTATAAGGACCAGATCCTTTTCTGTGGAACGATTGCAGAGAAATTAATTTCCTACCTTGTACCAGTGTGGTTCATTATTTCTGTATAATACTCTAAATGTAGAACTCCACACTTACTTTTAGTGACTTAATTGATTTTTTTTTTTCTTTCTCAGACCATTTCTCCAATTTGTCATGATAAACTTGAAGTTTTATCCTGTACTCCACTGTGTTGCAGCTTCTCCCAAGCTTGTATCATCCCCATGTTTAATAAATTCAATCCATTCCATTATCCATCTCATTAATGAGATTACTGAATAGGAAACACCTTGGTGGCACCAGCACAGGGAGCATCATTTCAAACTGACAGTGAGCCTTTGATAATTACTTCCTTTCAGCCCCATCTTTGTGAAGGATGAGGTGCCTGGTGCAACGTGGATCCTGCAGAAACATCTGCCCTCCATGAGCTGCAGAGCTTCCCAGCCTTCCAGGGCAGGGGAGCTGGGTGCTGTGTAACAGGCAGTTTATTTTGCATTAGCAATTTACTGCACCTGCCCCTGCACTAAAGCCAGCTTTGCCCCCCTAGATAACCATAGGTGTGTGCACATGTGCTCC
Organism: Oenanthe melanoleuca; assembly: GCF_029582105.1. Classification (NCBI taxonomy): domain Eukaryota; kingdom Metazoa; phylum Chordata; class Aves; order Passeriformes; family Muscicapidae; genus Oenanthe; species Oenanthe melanoleuca. The sequence goes on from NC_079336.1 coordinate 72,351,924, forward strand.
TGGTGCAGAAGTTCCATCTTTCAGACCCAAGCCCACATGCATTCCCTGAGCTGATCAGATGTGGCAGGTGCTAAGAACCACTGGTTTTGCATTTCCATTAATAAGTTTGAGGAAGATCTTTTCTCTTCCTGATGTGCTGCTCCACAGTGTTTCTCAAATGTAGCTCACAATGGAATAGGACAGCAGTCACAAGTGAGATGACTCACACTCATGAGATATTTTCATCTGGCTTATATTGCTTCACTCACAATGTTTTCCTTCTGTATTTAGAAGCCTTTTTTAGAGAAAATTAGGTCTGCTAAAAAAAAAATTAGGTATGAATCCACTTCTGCCTACCCCAGCTGGTAGCATATCCTCCTGACCTTCTCCAATCTTCTCTTTTCCTCAGTTTCTCAACTATGAATGCAAAAATCATGTAAAAATATGAAAAATTCTTCAATAGCTTGTAGATGCAAATTACTCTCTCTTAATTCCTATTTGTATTTTTATGGTGATTTTTTTTCCCTAACTTCCTGGAGAAGAAAATCTGCTCCTTTTCATCTTCAGACCACTATGGCATGTAATCATCCAGTGAGATCACCAAGTATCTATGTGTGACATTGGAGTCAACTTATTTCAAAACAGCTTTCCACCTCTGCCTTTCATCTACTTAGCAGCAATAGAAAATAATTTACCAAGTGCAAAACAATGGGCAATCCCTCCCTTTTTGGGGAAGTTGAGGCTGACAACTTGGTGGAAGAATTCAGCCGAAGTAACCGTGCCAGAGGCAAAAGGGGATTTTTCTTCCTCATCTCCTAAACATTTCTGAAATGACATTCTGTGTAGGTGTGTGTCCATGAAGGTTTCCACAAACCTGCCCAAGTCAGACATTTGTCTCCATTAAGCCATGTGTGAAGATAAGGGCATTCCTGCAGTCAACAAGATGGCACATTGTATTTTAAAATGAAGGATTCACAGGGGTGGCAGCTCATTTGCATGCAGCAATGTGAATCTCACAGAGGAGGTGTTGTAAATCACCAAAGAGCTACTTGACAGTGCCACTCTGTGAGTCTGGTTCAGAATTATTAATTAGAGCAGGCTGAGGTGGTTTGTTTGCATATCAGTTGAGCTAAGCCATGTTGGAATCCCTGTAAATAATAAAACAGGCTGATTAGGCCTAGTCATTAATTAAGTGTCTTCACTGTGAATAAACAGTGAAATCTTTCAGTTTGCCAGGGACCCCTATGACACTGTAATAAATATTCAGTCACAAGAGCTTCTATAACATGGTTTGACATCTTCATCTATTAAATTGCAGCTTTCTCCCCAGTGACAATGGGTTCAAATCCCACAATGGATGATACATCTGCCTAATTTTATTTGTTAAAATGTATTACTTTGGAGATTTTGGATAACCAGGGTTGAGAACCTGATATAAAAAAAAGAAGGGGGAACAAACTTGTTAATACTGTAAATTGCAGTGTTCAGTCATCTGACTTTTGATTAGTCTAATGATGTAGAAGATGATATAAAATCTCATTTTATTGTCACATGGATGTATAAGTCAGCTGTTTTTTATTGGACTAAGATGTTATACATTTAAAATGTAATTAGCTCCCCTCAGAAGGTGGTGTTTGAATAGTTTTGCTAGTGTCTACCACTTCTCAATGTGGACTAAGACCAAAGCTGAAATCATTTTTACAAAGTATACATTTTCAAACTACAGACAGTATTAAAAGCAATTAAATCTCATGCCCTAAGGCATGAATTGACCAGGTAGGTGGCCAACTAGGAGATTTTATCTCATTATGCACTGCTGCACAATTGGTGAGGACCCATATTGTGGGGATCTTTCATCTTTGAAAGGTTTGGATATTGTCAATGTTTGCAGCCAGAACATTGGACTAAAAGACAGATCAATGTGCTGAGCAGACATTGGCAAGTTCCATTTTCCTGTGTAACATACAAGTGCTGCAGGTACTGCCTGAACATAACCTCCTGGAAAACAAGGAACTCTTTATGGGTTCAGCAGAAGGGCAGACACCCACCCCATGCCTGTGAAAGCTGATGACATTGTTCCCAAGCATTTCCCCTCTGCAGCATTCTCCCTGCTGCACTTTGCACAGCAAAGAGGTCTAGAACAGCCTTATTTAGAAAAAGGGATGCAGATATCATTTTGGTATTCTAGACATGAGGAACAGCTCCTTTACTGTGAGGGTGACTGAGCACTGGAACACGTTGCCCAGAGAAGTCATAGAGTCTCCTTGTCTGGAGATATTCAAAAGCTGTCTGGACACAATCCTGAGTAGTGTGCTCTAGGGGATCCTGCTTAAGCAGGGAGCTTGGAATAGACGACCTCCAGTGGTCCCTTCCAAACATGAACCATTCTGTGGCTGTGATTTTCTGATACTCCTAATTTAAAGGTGCTGAGATAATTACAATGCTGAGCATGAACATTTGAATAGGTGGGAGACAGATGACTCAGTAAGATCAATCTATTGATCTCAAGATTTTCTAAGTATTTAAGTGCCATGCAACAATTAAAGGTATTTCTGAATGTGCAGCAAATGGCTTTATTCTGACAAGCTCTTTTATTTCTTTCATACATAATTGAGAACGAGAATGTCATCAAACTTGGAATATCTTTCAGGAAATAAGTGTTCAGCAGCCTGTTTGATGCTGACAGCCTTGTGCAGTGGTAAGCAATCAGCCAGGTGGCAGGAGATCACTGAATTCACTGCTGTGCAAAGTGGTAACTTCCTGAATCCTCGGGTTTACTGGGACGGGATCAAAGCTTATAGACCTCAAAAGGAAATGAATAGTGACATGAAAAGTTTGGAACATCTCGATTAACTCCTGCTAAGTAGAGACAAAGAGAGAATCCACAGTTGTTCCTTGAGGAGGATAGCCTCAAGGCTAGGTTTGATTACTTATTCAGAGTCCCCTGTGAGTGCACCAAATTGCTGAGTGAACCTGTCACCTTCACACTCCAGAGAAAAGTTAACAGGTAGCCATGGGCAGCACTGCCTGTCTGCAGCGATTCCAGCAGAGTGGCGTGGGAAAGGAGAGTGGTGATGTGTGCCAGGAGACCTGGCTTGTGCAGGGGCTGTAGCAGTGCTCAGTATGCTGATGTCACCCAGCTGGCACGAGGGAAGGGATTAGCCAATGTCTAGACACACTTGAGGCTTTCAGGGGAGCTGGCTATTTGCAAATGAGTGTGGAAGAGACTAAGGCAACCTTGGTGGGATGCACAGAGGCAGGGAGAATCTTGCCAAATTTTCCATCCCTGCTGCTAGCTGAGGGAGTGTGCAACTGATGAGGGTGAGGCAGATGGAATCAGCTCAATTTAGATATGTGTTGAGGCTGAATTTCTTCTCCTGGACTTTGTAAAAAAAATCTTAGTTTCTTCAGGCGGAGTAGATACAGGTCTTCTTTTTTCTGTTAGACTTTACTATTACTATTGGCATTTCTTTTGTCTGAAGATATGGCCATAATTCTGCCTGATAACTCATTATACCCAACTCTACTGTTGCTTTTTTCCCTGGTTTCTACAGAGGGATCCTGTGCCCCCAGTTGCTATTAAATGATCCCTTTGGGCTGGAGCTCCTTTGCTACAAAAGAAAAAAATCACTGAAGGAGTAGGCATCCTTGACTTTGGCATTTTTTCTTCTTTTTTTGGGACTGCAGGAGTTGTAAGTTATTAAGCCCTTGCCTATATCACAATGTCCTTTTTTCCTGGATTTTGCAGAACAAATAGCCTGAGAACTGAGAGGATAGAGTTTGTTGTCTCCTTACCTTGCCAACATGCTTGTCAGGTGAAATGAGCAGTCCTTTTTGGTTATGGCTGGAAATGTGTGTTCCACCCAGAGCAGACAGTGACCCCAAAGAACCTTTTGCAGTGCTGAAGAAATATGTAATGTAGAAAGCTTCTCCTTCCCCAAACAGTTCAGCTAAGGCATGTTTCAACTTTCATTAAAGCTGATGGAAATCCTCCTAGGTACTTCAGTAGTGTGGAAGCAGGCTTATTAATTATTATACTTCACTCTTTCTGAGAATACATACCAATGATGCACAGTCATCAAAAATTATGCTACAGATGGCTGTGACAGTTCATGATAACTTTATATTGGCTGATGGAACAAAATGGCATTACAGAGAAATTTCAAGGTGAGTTGTACAATATCACAGCAATTAGCACAGGATCACTTCAGCTTGATCCTCCTTCATGAGAAATCAAGACCTTCCACCATGTCTCTGAATGTAATATTCTCACATTACTCTTGCACTAAAGAAATGGTCTGGAGCTTGATTTCATATACAGCCAGGGCTTCCAAGAAAACAAGGAAGTGCCATATCTTACAGGTAGCTTTCTCTAGTAAAGGAGAGCAGAGGGCCATATTTTGCTTTGTGCAACAGACCATACATTTGGCACTCTAACAAAAGGAAAATGTTCATTTCACTGCTGAAAACTTCACAAAAAGTGCAGCATTTGTTTTGTTTTCTAGACCAGCCTCTTCTCCCCTTCCAAGCTTAGTCTTTTTTAAAAGAAAAGATCTCTAGCTGTGAGAATAGATTTCCCAATGCAAAAGACCCACGGTTTTGTTGAATATACATCCAAGCAGACAGAGGGAAAAAACCCACCTGGTGAGCCAAGTCTAAGTCTCTCAGGTTATACTGAGACTCCTATTGACTTTTGTGATCTTTGAATCAAACTCTGAAAAAGGTGTACATTCCATAGTTGCCTTAACAGGGAATAATTTTTCTGATGCCTAAAAACTATTTCTACACCTCAAACCACTGCAGAACACTACCCAATGCCATACTAATCTCACTAATACATGCCCATCTAGTGTGGCTGGCACATCCTTTTAAATGTGTCTTGTCAAAGGTTTGGTATACCCTAGGTTGAGGCAACAGAGGCACCTTTCTGTCAGTGTGTTCCTGAAAGCTCTGCAAGGTTTGGGGTAATTCTACCACCTCACCAGAGGTGTAATCCAGTGCTAGAGTATGTTCAGAAAAAGAGAAGGACTTGGATTTCTTCCTGAAAAACAATCTAGGAGAGGTTCAGACCTGTGTGTTGGGAGTGGATCTTACACTGTGGGCCAGGTGGTTCCCCAAGTCCTCGCTCTTGGGCTGAACTGCAGCATAAATAAAAACATCAGGCATGAGGGCAAAACACATGCATGGGGCATTTTAAGATAGGGACACTTGGACTTCCATCATCTGCTCTTTGCAGTGTGTGTGCATTTTCATCAAGCCATCAGTGGCCATGGAGCCAGGGGCAGTCTGCAGTGAGACATCTCCTTTCTGGTATCCCTTGGGACAGAAATCCTAACTCTGTACAGAAACCTAATCCAGAAAGCAGCACTATGTCCTCAACCCCAGGTCTCAACCTCACCAAAGGAAATGTGTTCTTCAGTTGGGGATTATTTCTGGGACAGCGTTGACTTCTAAGTAAATTCTCTTCAAAAAGATTTTGGCAAATAGAAATCAAAAGGTGTAATTTCAAAATCAAGACATTTACATCAGTATTATTTTTCTGAATAAGAGATATTAAAAAATAAAGTAGATTTTAATTTCTAGTTTTGACTTAGTAAGGAATATTTCTCAGAATTTACACCAACTTGGAACTTTTCTATTCACTTTTATTTCTATTAATTACTACTTGTTTTTTGTTCTGGCTTTTTGATCTCTATAAAAGGTCCTTTAATGGAGGCTCTACATGCAGACTAAGTTTTTGTAAAGCTGTCTATCTGTATGACTGCATCTGCAAGTGTGTGTTTGTGTGTGCTAGTGACTGTGTCTGTAACCACTGGCCTCAGAAACAGTAAGAAGGCACTACTACATTCAGAAAAATACAGAAAACTTTCTCTGAAGCCACAGAGAGAGGGAGAAGCAATCTGATTTTTAGTACACCTGCAAAAATATTTATGCCATAGTATAAATATTATTAAACAGTCTAGTATATCTCTAACATTTTGTAAAAAGACCCATTGAATTAAGCAAAGCTCATTTCTGACTAACAGTTAGTAGTAAAATAAGATGTGCATTCTGGGTGCTGGAGAAGAAAATCAAGCACATTTGGAAAATCTAGGAGCAAGAAACAAGCCATTATGATTTTTTCTAAGCTTCCCCGAGTCTCAAAGAACTGGTGATTTTACTGAAATATGCATATTAGATGACAGTCTTATGAAGGAATACAAACAGTGATCTTATGAAAGGGAGGACCAGCCTGATGAATCTCAGGAGCAGGTGGGCTGACTCTGGTGTGATATCCCAGATCAGTGCCAGTGGCACATCATAATTTAAAATTATCATTTCCCCCAAACACTGGCCCTCTTTTCAATTGTGCCTAAATATGTGTTTACCTTGACATAGTTTGCTGTTTGCATCTCATCTCAGAGGTGCAATTTATGAAGTATAATCAACAGTGAAAAGTTTTTCTGGGTACTGAGAAATACAATTTCAGTATATAAACTGCAAATCTATCATTCTCCAGAAGAGAAATATTTGCCCTACATATGTCTGAGAAGTGTTGAGACCTCTTACTTATTCACAGCGTTAAACAGAACATACACAGATCTGCAGGTTGGTTGTGGTTTTGCTTTTGGGGTTTGGGAAGCTGAATGGAGACAGGAATCCTGCTGAGACAGCTTATTACAAAATGTGCCCAGCAGAGATTAACTCCTTTACTGGCCACACTGACAAGATTTTGGGCATATGAAATTCTGTCAGAAGGATACCTTCCTCAGCACCTACTTCTGATGGGGATGTCACCATCAATCTCCTTGCAAGCATTTCAAGGTTGGTACAAATACCCCAACCAATGTCAAGGGGAAATCCTGGATGTAGAAGATCCAAATTCTGGAGCAGATGAGGATGTTACAAGAAAAGCACTGATGAGGCTCTCTCAGAAGCAACAGACAAAGTTCTTGTCATTCATGTAAGTGGAGTTTAGGAATACTGTGAATATGATAATCTGCCTTACTACAGAGGTTTAAGGTGCCCTTTCTGAAGTGTTGTCCTGGATTACAGGCACATTCCAGAGACTGTTATCTGCTGTACTATGAAATAAAGGCTTACTGGTAGCTCCCAGGTGGAAATGCATCTTGTACAAAATGAATATGAGGGAAGGACTGCACTTCAGTGGAGAATCCTCTTTTTATAGTGGTTAAATTCAAGGACATTAATTGTGGTCCTACTGCTACTAAGCTGCTTGGGATACACCAGACTGATTCCAAGGAGAGGCACTATTCCATGGCTAAGGTGAAAACTGGTATTTGTGACTATAAATAGGTATTTTTTTAAAGATAATTTGGAGAATATGTGCATGACTTTCTTTGCCAGAATGAAAATCAGCGTCTATCTGAAGAACTGCTATGTTTATCAACTTTCTGGGCTGACAGTTGCTCATGTATTTTCATAATTTCCCTAGAGGAGTCTACAAGCTAAAGGTGAAAATAATTTTTACTTTTCTTCTGAAATGGCTACTGGGTCTACTGGAGCTGATCTCCAGAACATTTTTGCATAAGTACAGGTAATTCTGTTTTTCTCACAAAGGCCCTTGCTGAGGCTGACAAGCTGGTTATGTATCAAATAAAATAATTAGCCCATGTGCAGTTCTGTTCAACAGTTTGATGTATCCTGGAAAGTAACCGTGGAATGTTTTTATTTCCTGACACAATAACACCATATAATGGTAAAGAAAGGTTTATCTTTATAATGTAAAATCTTTCAGCAAACAGCAAAACATTACAATAAATGAAAAATACAGGCAAATTAAAATGAAATCCTAGTGTTATAACAAAGATCTCTCAGCATCCATGGTTTGTGTGAAAGCAGAAGTAAGATTGTTTCTAGGGTTTGGACATGATCCTGAAAGATGCTATGGGCATCTTCCAAGATGCTAGACTCCTCCTGCTCATACTGAAGATCAACACCTTGCATAATGGCATCTGCATGTAGTAAACACTGACATAGCTTACAACAACAGTAGAGCTTACACAAACAAATGTTTTGCAAGGTAACAAAACACAGCCATGAACCAGAAGGCATTTCTATCACTGGTTTTTGAAAACTCAGCAAGGGTTTGAATGAGTTCCAATCAGAAACTCTATTGTCAAAAAACCACAAGGAAACAATAAAAAAAAAAACCCAAAGAAACAAAAAACCTAATAACTATGACAACAACAACAACAACAACAAAAAAAAAACCAACAAAAAACTCAACAAAAACCAAATCTGTTTTCATTTTTGGGCTGGGCAGGTTCACTGTCCTGCTTGCATAAGGCAAACCCTAAGATAAGGGTGGAAGGGAGAGACAGAGGATTCACGGGGGCAGCATATGTCAGAAAATGATCAGAGAAGCTTTGATCACATTTAGAAGACTCAAGAACTGCACAAGCCTCCAACTGAAGACACACCTTAGCTCTTTAATTAATTTTACAAAATGCTTACCTTTCAATAAAGGGAGAGACTTAGTGACACAATTTATTTTCAAATTAATGGCAAATAAAGACTTTCTACTTCAGTGTAATGAATTTGATTACACATCTCTCGTCTCTTACTCATGAAAGTCACTGCCATTGAGAAGTCAAAAAAGGAAAGGGACTTCTAAGAAAGTGTACAAAATTCTAAATATCATGCCAGTGAAAAATTTTAAATAACTTAGACAGTCATCCAAAATGCTGTTTATGCACTGTGTGATGCAGATATACTTGTTTTACTGACTATTTAATGTCACTGTAATCAGCAGTAAAACATAAAATTATGGCTCAGGAGCTGGAGGGAGAAAAAGGTTTTCTATCATTTTTATCACCTTGATTTACATATTTACATAAATATTTGGAGTTTCTGCACAGAAAAGGTAGAAGTGGACTGCTAAAACAAAAAAAGAATAGTGCTATTGATACATCTTGACTATCACACCTGTCTAACCTGCTACTAAGATCTGACCTGTTAGAAATCCACATTAGAAATACAAATACATGAGAGGTTTCCATGATAAAGCCCAAATGAAGTAAACTTCCTTCAAGATGTAATTTGAATTTAATGGCTTGTCCATGAAGGGAACAAAACATCATTAAAAAAAAAGAAATTTTAATGATGTACAATGAATCAAGAAAATGTATGATGTGTCAAAGAACTCTTTAATCTTAACAGGCTCCTGCCTATATTTTTTGTGACACATTGTAGAAAAGCTGAGCTCATCATGCTACTTTTTCAGTAATATCATGATGTAGAATTTTAACTGGAACAATCAGTTTTGATTGCTGCTCCCCACTGCTTCATACTGGAGGGGGAAATGTGTTTTGGTGGTGCAAATTACTTTGCACTCTTTCCTTATGCTTTGCAGAGTGATCTGTATCTCTTCTCTTCTTGCACCCTGTAAAGGAGTTTATCTTGCTTTTATTGGTTCAGGTGTAATTCTGTATTTCTCCACAACAATTGAAAAAGTAGGATTTGGCCTGACTTGGGAAGACAAATACCTTTCTCTTCTAATGCTAGTGTTAGATATTCTCACTAGTTTGTCTTAATACTAGTCTCTGATGCTACTCTAAAGTGGAATGAAAATGTTTTTTTTTTCTTTCCCCTATGCACTATGCCACATCAATTTCCATAGTGCAATATTTTCTTTTTTTTTTTTTTTTTTTTTGTACAATGGAGGAGCATAATTCAAACCTACTCAGATTTCAGACTTTGCTGTAAATTAATCTTGCCAGTGCATGTCTGGCACTTTGAACTAAGCTGTATCTTCTATTTCTTTGGTAGCCTGAATGACATCAAAATGTTACTCATGCTGTGCACTCCTGTTCTATCTAGTTTATGATGATATAAAGAAGACCAGAGGAAAAGGTAAAATACTAGAAAGACACTGGTGTTTTCACAGCTTGTTGCTATCCTCCTCCAACTCAAAAATCCATCTAGAAGAGCTCTAAGCTGTCATGGGCTCTGAGGATGGGTGACAAGAAAATCTATTTGTCTTGGCTGAAATGACAGCTTAAAACTCTAGCCCTTTTAAAATACAAGCATTCTTATGGGTATAATAGAACTGATTTTCCTCCCAGTTACCTGAGTATAAATCAGGATCACCTCCTTGATATTGTACCAGCTTAAAGCAGAATCAGGCCCATTTCCATACATGTTATCTGGTGAGAAACCTGTCTTCAGCAGTTACAGATCCAAGTATTAAATTTTGTAGGTTAGAGAGAGAACAGAAAAAAGCTCCTGTGGAATCCAGTTTATCTTCCTTCCAGGACTCTCAATCCATATGATCTTCAATGATATACCCATTTCAGAGTCAAAATATTGCTAAGGTGGTCATGCCAGAAAACTGCTTTTAGTTTTGGGGTATTTTGAAGGCAAAACCTGGCTTCCATCTCTCTGCTAACATGACAACTCAGGGAGCTTGTACCAGCACAGGAAAACACTTTGTGAGCACATTAATGCTGAGATAACCCCAAAACTCCCCCCACAAAGACTGAGGAGAGAGACTGTGGTCAGACAGAGAGAAAGGCAATGTGTTCCTGTGCCCCAGGGAAACCCAGGAGCCACCAAACCTCCTTCAGGAAGCCCAGGCTACCATCAGCAATTTTGTCTTGACAGTATTTAAACAGTGAAGATGAAAAATAATTTTCAGGATACCAACATGAGTAAAGAAGAGTTGAGAAAATCAAAGGGTTGCTCAAAATTACCTTTGCACAGATCAATACCTGAATTCTGCTGAGCATTTCTTTTTACTAATTTGGGACCTGTTCTACAGTATTCCTAGAAGAGAGCTGTTCTAGAGAGGGTATTTTCAGAATTTAATTGCAGCCCGTTTAGTTTCAAAGCATCCACAAGAAGTAAGAGGAAATATATGTTGCTAACAAAAAACCCAAAACATTTGTTGTGGTGCTGTGGGAAGGGAAAAGATAAAGATGTCAATGCTGACATTGGCATTTTCTTCTTTTTTATGCTTCTCAAGAAAGTTTCCCTTACGGCAAACTTTTTAGAGGAAAAAGCAGGTTTGCTGCTGCAGAACAAATTAAAATTGTTATTTACTTATGCTCTCTTTTTATACAGATACAAATAATGAATGATGAGTCAAAATGTCGGGCGTGAGTTACAGCTCTGCATTAATCTTCAACTTGGAAATTTCCCCCTCCTCCTTTTTCCTTCAAATCTGCTTCATCTGAAGGGTTGTCCCCCTCAGTGGCTCATGTGTGAGTTTGGTTACACAGCTTCAACTTCTCCTCTGTAATCCCTCCATTTAAAGGTGAGATAATCAGCCTTTGTTAGGTTGGCTTGGATCTAAGACAATCTCCTAAAGACAAAGAGCCTACATGAAGAGAATGCAGAGTCTCTGCTTGCCTGCAGAGAGAGGAGGTGGCCTTTTATCCTCTTTCCAACACCAAAAATTCTCATGCCCTGCAAATCCCAGCAGTATAACTTAGAGCATTACCCATAGACAAAGTTTCCTGTTAGTAAGTGAATATTATTTGGTTAGCAGGCTCAAGAATGTGCCAGAATATTTGTCATGGGTGATCATCCCAAGCGGGAAAGAATAAACTCTTTGTTCATCAAGTGCTGTCACATAATGTTGCTGCTTGGGAAGCTACCTTTTAATTTCTGTTGACTGTCACTTTCTTTGATAATTATGTGTATTGTGGAAGACAGACAGACCAACCTTCCTTCCTTATTTTTTTTTCCTTCTTTCCTTCTCTCTCTCCACACCTCCCCCCACATGCCTTTCATTCTGAATTTAAAGCTATGAAAAATCACTGGGCAGAAAAGTGGTGAGAACAAAGTGGTTCATACACACAAAGGTTGTGGAGCTATCACCTCACCAACCTGTGTCAAAATGCCTGAACAGTGGCTTGGCATTTCCCTGGGAACATTTATTCTTAAATATATTCCTATATTTATTCCTATTCCTATATCCTGTTTGGATCTCCCATCAGAAGAGGCCCACAGAATCGTGCAATGCACACAGAGTTTGGGCTTTTCCTCACTACAAACTGAGATCCTCAGGATCAGCTATATTTTAGCCAGAGATTCTGGGCCACAGGAAGGGAAAAAAAAATATATTGGAGAAAATCCCCACAAGGTGAATAGCGTTTTCAGAGACAGACTAAATGAACAGTTTTGTTATCTACGAATATGTTTCACTCTGCAGATCTATTTCATGCTTTTGTTATATCAGGGTTTGAGGTGTATCTGGGAGTAAACAAACACTGCTGCATCAGAATTTCAGCAACACAGCAATTCCCATTTTAGGACTGGATTAGGGAAAGGGCCTAAAGGAGAAATGTTTCTGGGCAGTGTATTTCTCAAGGAAACTGATGGCATAAATGCTTAGGGAACAAATCACTTTGCTCAAGCCCCTGGAGTACTTGTTCCAGGTTCTGGCTGGGTCCAGTAGAAGCTGCCATACAATAAACACCCTTGCTCTTCACAAAATAAAACAAGTCCATAACTCTGTGAGAGGCTAAAATGCATCTGGAATTCCCAAAGAGCTGGTAAGTGTTGCTAAACACATGCTAATGAACTCATTGAACAAGGCAACATAGGTCAGACCTGATCCTGTGTGCAAGCCTCTAGAGGCTCAGCTGTAAAGTGGACAGTATCAGGGAGAAATTCAATGGACTCTGAAAAGAGAGGCAGAAGAGCAGCCCAATCTTTCCCCACCCTGATGTAGGGACCTGCAGCAGATCAGATGTGGGAGCATGGAGCTGCTAGGGAGGTGCATAAGAAGGGATTTTATCCAAGGGCTTGGTCAGAGGGATGTGCCACACCCCATCCATTGCAGTCCTGTGATTTCACTACTACAGATTCAAACTTGGCATATGCAAAAGTCAAAGTTCCCATGGCAACAGTTACTTCTACCACAATTCATGCCCTGTGTACTTATCATACACATTTAGCATCAAAGAGGAATATATTACATGACACATTTAACAACATCAAATAGAAAAGAAAATACTCCAGCTGTGGAATGAAGCAAAGTTAAAGACACCAAGAGAAACCTTGATTTTTGCACTGCTTGACCTTTTCAATTCTCACTGTAAAACTTCATGGTTACATTAACAAGGTTTTGTACTTATTACATGTTCATCTCATCCCAAAAATGGTAAGAGTATTGTCCAAGAGAAGAAATGTCCTGTTCCCTAGATTTGTACTCAGTTCTTATTCTCACTTTCCACTGGTCGGCTGAGCTTCATCTGCTGGGACAGAAATTAACAACTATACTAAGAGAAAAAGAATGGTGGAAAATTCAGCCATGTGATATCAGCTCAGGCAGCTGTTTGCTTTAGTCATTTTGTACTTCCCTAATCTGTCAGAAAGATAAGCAGAGTTGAAGTTATATGGTTTTAGTATCCTAGTCTTGATTCAGAAATGTATGTGGGGGAGAGGTGTTGGCCTTTCACCAAACATACAGGAAAGGACTTAACAGCTCAACCCAAAATTCAGCTCTTCCAGCACCATGCTGTCAACAGTAATTGGTAACAGGTATCTGTGGAAGACTATACAAACAAGGAAAAGATAGAAAGCGACCTCAGAGAAGCTTTTTTCAGCCTAAAGCAAATTCGGGAACATCATGAAACAGATTTAGTTTGGGGTTTCTTAAATCTCTTCCTACTCTAAACCTGTCAACTTATTATTTCATTTTATGCAAATTGCATCAGAAATAATAATGGACTGAATTTAGCCCTGAAAGAAAGAAGTGGATATCATTCTACCCATTTCAATGGAAGTACTTCAGGGACAATACTGTGCTACTTGACCTAATTTTTTTTCCTGGTATCCTTGCAAATGCAGCAATTTCACTGAATCAGTACAAAAGGAGGATAAGTAAAAAGAAGAATCTGTTGGATGTTCTGGGTTTTCTGTCTCCATGCACTTGTGTCCTTGCTGACAGCTGCTCACCATCACTATATCCCACTGTCAGATCAGATTGGGCACTGCCTTGCACAGTAACTCCACATTTCAATGGTGTAACCTGTCATTGCACCCTTCATGTGAATTGATGTGAACTGATTTGTTCTAACCAGAGCTTGGAGCAATTTGATGGCAGGGCCTGTTATTCCACAAAACACGAGGCAGTGCCAAACAGCACAAGCAGACAATCTAATTAAATTCCTCAATTCCACTAACTTCACTGTCATGTTAAGAGTAGGAAAGTAGATTTTTACAGCTATTTTCACAGTGTTGTGCTGTGGTTTCTCAGGAGTTTCACTAATTTCATGTCTGTAAATTATTATTTTCCCATACAGGAATTTTTCCTGGCAGATTACACAATGCACATAAGCAGTAACATCCACATACCTGCCACATACCCTACAGCCTGTCCTCTGCCCAAGATGTGCAGCACATATGAAGATATGGGAGTGTATATGTATGCAAGCCATACCAAACCACACAAAGGTTTATTTACCTGTTCTTTGCTCATGGCTCCACTGAAAGTGAGATATTGGTATTTCTTACACAAGAGACTTGCTGTTAGGCTGTTATGTTACTTGGAAGTAAAAATTACACAAGCACTCTAACTACCATGCCCCAAAACAGCCATTATGCAAGCAAAAGGCTTAGAAATACCACCCTAAGTATCATCAATGCACTTTGTGAGTAGATTCTTAGTTCAGAGTTACGATCATTGTACGCAACAGTTATAGTGCAGTTTATTTGAAAAATAAGTTTTGGAACAGCATCTCATTTAATGGGACCATAACATCTCTAAAGGAGAGATGTTGCAGTTATTTAATATCAAAAAAATAACATAAATGTGTACCTGCCAATACAAAGGTTGTTTTTGCCCTAAGGTTCTCATGGGTTAAGGATTCAGAGGGTCTGAAAAGGCTCCCTAATCAAAGCAGAGAAAATTATTTTTACTTGTGACCACTTAGCTTTTGACAATCAATTATCTCCTTATACCTGCAGTAAGAAAATACCTAGATTTCTCAGCCAAATTTAACATATAGAGAGTTCAAGCCATATAAGAAAGTAATAAAGCTGCTTAAGTGTAATAATTTGTGAAAATCTGATCTTTCAATGATAAAAAGTTGCTTCTTATTGTAGTATCATATTTCTGACATCTCGGTCTATAGATGGGCAAATTGTTCCTTTTCTCCCATCCTCAGTCAACAAGTATCTTTGCTGGTGGTGGGTCAATATTAGCATTTAATTTGCTTGACATACACAAGAGGAATATCTGCCAGTTGGAGGCATACACAGCATATTCCCTGATGCCTGCCATTACTGCAGTTTCTAACGTAGGAATGGAAGAGTTTCTTCCTTTCTCTTCAAGCCTGCTTGCAAACCCACAATATCTCAACAACACAAGCCTGGCAATGGTCTCCTGGTCATAAAAGGTCTATGCACCAACCTGTTCAGTCTGTTCTCAAATTGAACTGTATTCCTGATCAAAGAAAACAGAATGAAAGCTAGAAGTTGGAGCATAGCCTGGCTTCATCCCCATTCCTGTGTCAAATCTAATTCAGAACAGCATGGGTCCCAGCAGGGTCTCATTCTCCACTGGATCCCATTTCTCCATTTTGTAAGCATGGCAGTTTATCCTTAATCTTAGTTACTTTTCCTTTAGTCATGTATCAAACCATGTGAGTGAACCTCCTTTTTCTCCCATGACTGTTTAATTCCTTTAAGGACCTTTTGGTGATGTGAATCACTTTGTGAAAAGCCAGGTCCACTGTATATCAGGCAGCATACCCTTAGTCTGATTCTCATTAACTCCTCCAAAGGATGATAATGGATTTGTGAGGCATGTTTGCTCTCTACAAAATGATGTGTTTACCAATTCTATTTTCCATGATCTCTACCAATTTGTATGGTACAGAAATCAATTTTACTGGTCAGTAGTTTTTCTGTTCTGCTCCTTAAACTTTTTTTTTTAATAGCATCACATTTGCAACTTTCTATTTCTCTGCTTTCAAGAGTGATTTCAAAAATTAGTGGTTTAGCAGTCTCATATTTTAGCTTCTTTAGAATGCTTAGTTTAATGCTGCCTGGTCCTTGAGATTTGCTACTGCTCATTTTATTGAATTGCTCTGAAAATCTCCTCTGTTGACAATTTGATTTCTGAGTGCTCTTCAGGCTTGAACCTGTAAAGAATGGTTCAGGTGTGGAAACCTTCATGACCTCTTCTGAAGAGAACACTGATGCAAATAATTCATTTAGCTTTTCACCACAGCACTGCTTCCTGGAGTATCCTATTTGCACCTTAATCATCTCTCAGACCATTGACTTTCCAAAACGCTTCCTGTTTCTGAGAAAATTCTTATTAGCTGCTTTTATGCCTGTAGGAAGTTGCTCTTCAAAATCTTTTTTTGACTTGCCTCATTAGAGTTCTATGTTCAATAGGATGAGTTTAACTTGTCTTTTATTTTCCGCATTTGGACAGGATTTTCACATTTAAATGGATGAGTATTTTACTTCTAATAGACTTCTCTATTCTGTTGTTTTAACATGCTTACTTTTAAGCATTTAATTATTTTCCCCAGTCCTTTTAACTATTTCTCTTCACTTTCATGTCCTCCATTTTCATAGCTTTAAAATGATCATCATTAACTTTTTCCATATTTTAGGTACAGCTCAGATGATGTAAATACTTAAAGGTTGACCTAGAACCCATTCAGTGCTCTAAGAAATTTTTTTTCCTCCTTTTGGGGTTTTGGGTTAGTTGCTCCAACAACTAGCTATTTATTGACTCTTGGATTTGTATCTCAAACTCCAACGACCTTTCTGCTACTGGAAGTGAACTAAGATTTGAAATTTGCTGTGCTGGAATTTTTCTTGGAAAATTGTTTTCATCTCTCTTTTACAAGCCAGTTGCAGGAAAAAAAAAACAACAAAAAAAAAAAAAAAAAACCCAACCAAACAAAAAAAAAAAAAGTTAAAATATTGTATGTCACAGTAAGTCAGAACTTATAAATCTAAATAATTAGGACAAGACACAAGGACAGTGGTGTTTACCCAATATATAGCCCTCATATCCTTAATCATCTACGATTACCAATGATGAGCAGCTAATGAAGTAAAGTAAATCTTTATTCTAAGTCAGTCACTCTTAATAAGCCAATGCATTTAATGAATTCCCTTGTTTATCTCCCAGGTCCAGAAAGGCTCTGAGGTTCATAACGAGCTCTGCAGCAGCAAAGTGCTTTATCACCTGAACTGGCCAAATTTCATCTGGCTTAGCTCATCTGCTGCTGCCTGGGGATAATGTCTGCAAACTGGTGCCTGCCAGGAGGAAGGAGGTGGCCAGCACTGCCTCTGTCCAGAGGTCCTTGCTCTTAGTGCAGAGCCTGGGGCAGGAGCCACACAGCCTCTCCTCCCCAGCATGGGGCTGGCCACATCCACCTGCACCATGCTGACTTCCCTCTTCATCCTGGGCTGGGAGGATGAGCTCTGGATGCTTCTCCATATTTTTCAGAGCAACAAATTCAGATGCAAGTAAATGTAAGCACACTCAAGGGCAGCTGCTGATCTTGAACCTTCATAGCCAGTCCCCAACCCACAGGACTCCTGCCAGCAGCAGCTGGGGGAGGAAGTTTCCACCAAATACTGAGGACTTCTCATTGTGCTGCCTTCAAAGGCCACTTTGAGCTCTGCAAGTATCACATTAGCAGCATTCCCACTGACTGAGCCACCGTGGTGTTACCTCCAGGCCCTTCGAGATACCCTGAAAGGACTTGGTCTGACATGCTTTCCTGTAGCTCTGGCTTGCTAAGTGAAAACTGCTGCACTTTTCCAGAACTGAGAGATCTGATTTCATAGATTTTTAAGACCAGAAGAAAACAGAATGTTCATCTGTCACCCTCAAATACCATCCCTCTTAGCACCAGGTGCAGATATGGCCCTGACATTGAAGCTTATCAAATCAAGTTCATTCAGCATATTATTTATTTTCATATCTGCTTCTCTACCAAGGGGAGAAATTCTCAAGTCAAAACTGTTTTTTCATTTCATATTGCCTTATGAATATGTTTGATTTTGGGGTGACAGGAAAGGTAACTCATATTCTTTATGTATAAATATTCACAAAAGTGAGAGGATTAAGCAGTTAGACTATTGTTTGAAAGAAAATTTAGATCCCCTTTGCAAACACCATCATGGAGATAGAAAATCTTTCTTTTCCCTGTAATAATCTACTTTAAAAACATCCTCTTTGCATTACTTCCAGCTATCAGACTCAGCCAGCAAAGTATTACCTGAATTCTGATAAAGGGCAATTGCAGTAAATGGAGAAACAATCATAAATTATATCACTGGTGAGCCCAAGAAAGAATTGCAGAGATAAAGGAAGATGAACTTTATGAATCGTTTATTTCACCGTACATTCTACTGGTAATAAAATAAAAACAATTAATTATAAATAATCATTTTTATAAAGAACAAGTTATTTCTATATATGTCTTATATAGAAAGGTTATTTCTTGCCCTTTCATCCTCATAGAAAGTTCCCACCAGCCAAGAGCAGCATTTGAGTTCACACCATTTCATCCACTGGACATATGACTGGATCAATCTCATGTGACTTTGGATCCTGTTCAATTCCTAAAGTTCAGCTGCGTGTATCAGGAAAATCCCACCCTCTAGCAAGCAATCTCATTTGAGGCTTTTGCACTGTCTTCCCAAACAAGGATCTGCACAGTCACATTGTCAGTGGGTAAGCCACTGAGCAAGCTGGAATGGACAGCAGGGCAGTCACTGCACTCCCCAGAGCACAGGGGAGGCTGCACCTCCTGTACTTGCATCCACGCTCCTGTGGTTTGCTCTGTGCAGTAACAGAATACATCCTTCATCAGTGGTCTCCACTGCACAAATCTTGTGACTCTTGCACAAGTATTGGAAAAGGGAGGGTTGGTGCATCTCTGTTTCCATGGGCATGCTCATGGAACCAAGAGTCATGATCTCAGCAGGCACAGACACACTTGTACTAGAGCAGAGGAAACCAGCTTGGGCAGCAGCAGCAGCACACTGGGAGTGTGGGATAAATTGGAGAGATCTGCCTAGAAATGACAGGTACATCAGAGGTAGCTGTTGTGCCCTCAGGACCATATGCAGAGCATCCTCCTAGTGGCACCAGGCTGACCCCACCAGAGTGCCTGCCCTCCCTGCAATGACACCTCTGATTTCAGCGTGGGTGTTTTCTGCTGCTAGACACATCAGGGTGTTGAGATTGTTTTGTGCTGCTCTGGGGACATGATGCAAAAGTAAATAAACATTTATCAGTTTGTTGGAACAGGTAGAAATGGACACTAATTATGTGAGTCAAAACAACTGTTATTTGAATGACTGACCTTTAATTTCTATAACTCAGAGATCATCCATTTGCTACAACATTCAAACATAAGCTGCTGTCACATGACTGAACTTGCTTTATTTTATAGCCAAGTTTATTATCATCTCTGAATTTTAACCCTATGATACAGGGCTGATGAGTGGGTGCTTTAGGCTGATTTATTTTTTTCTGTTTTTCTTTCCAATTTTCCCATGAATCTGGTGTGTAGGAGAAGTAGTTTTACGGAAGAAGAGCAAATGTAACCACCAGAATAATATAAAATATTAACATTAAATAAAAACATCTATAAGCTGTTTCATGGAACTTGTCTAAGTGACTTATTTAAGGCACTGTGACTGTCAGCAACTAAAACTGTAACTATTCTGGAGACCTGAAATTCCTGCTGAGTAACAATTTACATCAACAAATTAATTTTATTTCAGAGTTGTTAACAAGCTTATCTATTAATTTATGTGTTCATTTAAAAACCACTAAATAGAAGAGCATTCCTTAATAAATTCTAATCTTACTTTTGGGGGTAAATTGTCATTCAACAGTATTTATTATTAAAGAAACACAAAAACACCCACATTGTTTAAGGAAATAAAAGCCAGACACTAGACTGATTATAAACAGGTTGTTGACAGTCAGCATTAGGAGTGTTTTTGCATTTGTGTCACCTGCATCAGCATAAGTGCTTTCAGTTATAGCAGGTGGGCTGCCTTTGATTAGGTAGAGGCCCAGCTCTTTGCCCAGTGGAGCCTTTGAACAGGATTGCAATGCCAGTGGTATTGACATAATTCCAGGGTCAGTCACTTCATGCCCTGGGAACTCTAGTAAAGCTCCCCACAATGTAATGCTCTATTCCCCTGCACACTTATAAAAAGTTATTCAAAGGGTAGCACATCTTATTTTTCATGCTTTCTAGCTTTCCTAGATTTAGGTATTCACATTATGAATGACCAAGCTTCTGTCAAGTTCAGGGGACCAATGAACACTCTAAAATACAAAGGACAGAGGAATACCAAAGATCTGCAGTTCTGGATGCCTTTTCAATTGCTGCAATTCACATGTGCTTCCACACCTCAAAAGCAGAAGCATCTAAGAGGTGGGAGAGCGGATCTTCAGGGGAAAAAGAATATAAGCCTTGGTCTGGCTCTCTCTGTGAATACAGATTTAATCTGCATGACATAAACAGTAGAAAAGACTGTATGTTGAGAGCTAGTTTGACAACTGGAAGAATGCTCCATCAAAGACTGAGCCATTACAAGGAGATACATGACCTTAAAATTTAGACAATTTAGAAAAAAGTGTCTTTCCATTTAATGAACAGCTGGTTGAATGCAGAGAAATGTAGTCATTTTCTCTTGGAGATGGATTTATAACAACTAATATTTTCATGCTAGCAGTATCTTCAAGCAAATGTGATGTGTTTTACGATGTATCATTTTATATACACATTTCATTCTTGTTATTCCTTGAAAATTTAAAAAAAACCCCACAGCAAATAAGAACAAAATAAGTGGAATGTAAAATTATTGGATTTATCTGAAATCCTAGCAATAATAAGTAAGAAGATTAAAAAAAAAAAGCCTAAAAAATGTAAACCTCTACTCAGAAAAGACACTGACTGAATGTCATAAACTGTCTGAAAGCAGAACACTGAATTTGCATCCAGTCATTAACTGCCATGCTCACATCTTTTGGGCAAATATAAAGCTCTCGACTACCACAAAAAATGGAAATATAATGGCCCCACCATATAAAATAAAACCCCAGTGTAAGATAAAACATATTTCAATGACTGCAATTAATCGCAAAATAGAATAAATCACTATACAAATAATTTATCTGCCTTAAATATCATTAAAAAAAGCCATTAACATGCCAACAGGAGACTGGCAGCTTGACAACATTATGACACTAAACAGGACTGCAGTGGTGTGATTCTCACTTCATTTAAGACAATGACAAACCTTTAATTTCAATGACAAACATTAATTTCAGCTGGTGAGAACAGAAGTGTCAATAATTTTTCATTTAATAAAATGTATTTTTCTTCTGCAATGCAAAAGGAAAACTCTGAAGAAGTCTGAATACACTGACATTTGGGCTGGTTTACATATGCTTTACATACTTAGAGAAATGAGCAGCATAATTAATTATATCAGGCTTGCATTGTCAAATAATTCTTGCACTGCAGAATCGCCTTATGTTCATCTTTTGCTCTGATCAAAAAAGAACATTAAAAACCCTTGTGTTCTTCTTGGGTGGTTTGAGCCTGTAAAGCTAATATAAGAGGAGACATGACTTAGGAGAAGCTATTTTGTATTGTTAGTTTATCAAGTACTATCATTACAACGAGTGAAGAGCAATCTAAAGTCAAGGGCAGTGGCTGTTTCTCATGATTATATAATTTGTGTTTTGAAAATGTTGTTTATAACAGAAGTAGGATCTATGCTGAGGGCAACATCCAAATGGAGGAGGAGAAGTGGGCACCCAATGTCTGAACTGTTGGTTTTGGTGGGTGGACAGTGGAGCAACCTTCTGCTCTGCACCTCAGCTACAGCTTTGGAGAGCCCAGGGCCATCACTGCCCCAATGTGGGAGAGAGCCAACAGCTCCACTCCCACTGGAGGACAGAGCCACAGGCAACCTGAAAGACCAGACAGGAGAGCATTTCTGTCCTCAGCCAAAGGCAGGGAGTGGTTAGTGGCTCTAAAACACAAGGAGTCCCACGAAGGCAGAGACTCCCCTTTACTGTGCTGTCTCCAGAAACAGGGGCTGGCTCACCATGGGCTTCCCAGGGCTCATCCTGCCACTCTGTGCATGGAGATGCTCACTGAGGTGAAGGAGCACAGCCTGCTTTTCCCTTCCCTTTCTTGATTGCCCCCATTTCCAAAATACACCATCACTGGCTCCTTGCCCAGTCCTGCACCATCCCCCTGTTCCAACTCAACCTCTCTGCAGGAGAAAAGCTAGCAAGGATCTCCTGGGGACAGCCAGTGAGCAGAAGGGGAGGAGGAGATGCTCTTTGGCACACATGAGTGAAGGAAGGGGCACTTCATGAATTATTATTGTCTCCTGAACTGAGTTTAATTTAGCCCCTAGGACCACAAGCAGCTTTTGTGCTACTGCTAGGCAGAGCTCTCTCTTGTACGTGTCAGACACATGGCCCCTTCTCAACAAGGGCCCCAGGCAGAGGTTTGTGAGACAGTTGGAGTGAGCTAGTGTTGAGGAGCAGTGGTATGCCAACAGATGGGCTGGGAGGAACATCTTATGTCAGAGATTGCTCTCCAGAGGCTATTTCTAGCCTCTTCAGGCCTTTTGTGTTGCTGGAGGGCAATGGAGCTACAACATAATACAGAATTAGGCCTGCTAGTTCTGAATGAGGAAGGTGTTCCCAGCATTTGTGAAGCAAGTGCAAGTCAGCAATCTCAGCCTTGGAATGATAATTGTCTTGCAATTTGACTAATTACCATGTGTAGCAATATAGGTGCGCTGTGACAGCGTTTTTTAATGCATCCATTAGTGTGCAGCTATGCCACATAGCAACAAGGCTTCATCTGTTTCACAAACTTCTCAAAGTTTGCAAATAAAGTTAAGCACATCCCTCAGTTCCTTGCCGAGTCAGGGAGAGAGAGATTAGTTACAGCATTAACTCAGCTACACCAAGCTGCACCTTTATTCCTTGGAGA
This sequence comes from Oenanthe melanoleuca, assembly GCF_029582105.1. Lineage (NCBI taxonomy): Eukaryota > Metazoa > Chordata > Aves > Passeriformes > Muscicapidae > Oenanthe > Oenanthe melanoleuca. The sequence goes on from NC_079336.1 coordinate 72,374,879, forward strand.
AAAATTGCAGGGCTGCCTCTTGCTTTTATGTATTGCAGTCCCTATATGAAGAAAGACTTCAATGTACAACCTTTCCTCTTCACTAAAATTACAATAAAATAAAGTGTAACTGCATTAAGCAACAACAATGAGAAAAATACACATCTGGATGCTCAGAGATATGTAGACACCAAATTCCCATTGAAACTGTAGAGCTAAAAAACACTCCTTCACTCAGTTTCTGCACAGTCTTTGGTTACATCAGTATATCAGCACTGCAAGAGAATTTTGCCCATGCTCAGCAGTTCATTAGGACTATCTAAGCCTGCCAGACTTGACTGACTCGGCTGAAAAATTTTTAGGCATTTAAGTACTCCCAGTTTTCTGGCTTCTTAAACCTTTTCCCTGCTCGAGAAAACTGCTTTTCAGCAGAGCTTTCCCTGCCTGACCCCAGCTAGGAAACAGCGCTTCCTGCATGAGAAGAATGAACCTTTCAGTTGGTGTTTTGGGCCCAGGGAGGAGCGCAGCACCTGGAGCTGAGCCGGGAGGGCGGGACGATGATGATGGCAGGGCGGGATGATGATGATGGCAGGGCGGGATGATGATGCCCAGGGCGGGATGATGATGATGGCAGGGCGGGATGATGATGTCCAGGGCGGGATGGTGATGCCCAGGGCGGGATGATGCCCAGGGCGGGATGGTGATGCCCAGGGCGGGATGATGATGATGATGCCCCAGGGCGGGATGGTGATGATGATGCCCCAGGGCGGGATGCTGCTGATGCCCAGGGCGGGATGATGATGATGCCCAGGGCGGGATGATGATGATGCCAGGGCAGGATGATGCCCAGGGCGGGATGATGATGATGCCCGGGGCGGGATGATGCCCAGGGTGGGATGATGCCAAAGGGGGCGGGATGATGATGTTGCCCAGGGCGGGATGATGATGATGCCAGGGCGGGATGATGATGATGCCCGGGGCGGGATTATGATGCCCAGGGTGGGATGATGATGATGCCCAGGGCGGGATGATGCCCAGGGCGGGATGATGATGATGCCCGGGGCGGGATGATGCCCAGGGCGGGATGACGATGATGCCCAGGGCGGGATGATGATGATGCCCAGGGCGGGATGATGATGATGCCCGGGGCGGGATTATGATGCCCAGGGCGGGATGATGATGATGATGCCAGGGCGGGATGATGATGATGCCAGGGCGGGACGATGCCCAGGGCGGGATGATGATGATGCCCGGGGCGGGATGATGCCCCAGGGCGGGATGACGATGATGCCCAGGGCGGGATGATGATGATGCCCAGGGCGGGATGATGATGATGCCCGGGGCGGGATGATGATGATGATCCCAGGGCGGGATGATGATGATGCCAGGGCAGGGATGATGCCCAGGGCGGGATGATGATGATGCCCAGGGCGGGATGATGATGATGCCCGGGGCGGGATGATGCCCCAGGGCGGGATGATGATGATGCCCAGGGCGGGATGATGCCCAGGGCGGGATGATGATGATGCCCGGGGCGGGATGATGATGCCCAGGGCGGGATGATGATGATGCCCAGGGCGGGATGATGATGATCCCAAGGCGGGATGATGATGATGCCCAGGGCGGGATGACGATGATGCCCAGGGCGGGATGATGCCCAGGGCGGGATGATGATGATGCCCGGGGCGGGATGATGCCCAGGGTGGGATGATGATGATGCCCAGGGCGGGATGATGCCCAAGGCGGGATGATGATGATGCCCAGGGCGGGATGATGATGCCCAGGGCGGGATGATGATGATGCCCGGGGCGGGATGATGCCCAGGGTGGGATGATGCCCAGGGTGGGATGATGCCCAAGGCGGGATGATGATGATGCCCAGGGCGGGATGATGATGATGCCAGGGCGGGATGATGCCCAGGGCGGGCAGCGGGCGCTCTCCGGCCGGGAGCCGCGAGAGGGCGTGGATGGACGCGGATGGATAAGAACAGACGCAGATGGATGTGGGTGGATGCGGGGCCGGAGGGATGCTGCTGCTCCAGCCTCATTCACTGGCCTCACAGGCTGGCCTCGCACCGCAGCGCCCGGCGGAGGTGATGCAGCTAGTTACGGACTGGCAGACAGTTTTTGGCATTTATTGGTGCCCTGTGACACCGAAATTATCATAAGGTCAGAGAATTCATTGAACCCGAGCAGCACTTAAGCACTGTTAGACTCATTTGTGGCCATTCAGACCAAACAAGTTTTTCAGAGAGAGGCTATTGGCTCCAGGTAAAAAATTAATGCAAAGAGAACAAAAAGAAAGCTAGGCTGTTTTAATAAGCTGTCTTGCAGCTGTAGCAGGGATGGGCAGGAGATAATTCCAAACAAGCAGCTTGCTGTGCCAGCTAAAGGAGTCCCTGGGAAGCTGATAGGAGATAATCAACAAGGAGACACCCGTGCTACATTTTTTTCTGCTGGTTTTCCTCTCTTTCCACCTACTGTGTGTATCTTACTGATCTCAGAGCACTAGGCTGCAACAACTACCTTTTTAATTTCGGTATCTTGAGGGAAGCATGACACCGAGCTGTTAATAACCTCACCTGTCTGTGCTAACACAAGTATTCCCTTTTTCACCATCCCAGCAGCAGCAGCAGGAAAACAGCAAGAAAAAAATCCCAACAGCCTAGTGCAGACTCAAGAAACATAAATCAGCTGCTCCTGGAAGGTGATTTTGAAGCCCAGGATGTAAGAGGATCCTCTCTAGGTTGCAGGAAGAGTGTCCCGGTCCTGGGAGACAGCCAGGATTACCCCTTCTGCCCTGCTCCGGGGCAAAGGGGACACGGAGCAGGCGGAGGGAGGGACTCCAAGGCAACAGGCAGTGGAGGATGAGATCCCTTTCCTCTCAGTCAAGGGATATGCACAGCTGGCAGTGCGAAGGTGGAGATAGGTAAATGACAGGCTGGGCTCCCTCCCTCCCCAAAGCAAAAGCAGCTGAGTCAAAACAAGCACAGCCAGAAACACGAAACCCTGAAATCCCGCCCCCGCACGCTCGCTCACATATGTACACACATCATAATTCATGCTACATCAAAGCAGTGATTACCACAGCTTCCTGGCTGTCTATTTCTGTTTATTTATGGTGCATTACACATTTTAATGCTATTCCCATACAGCGGCTCAGCTGCCACTGTTCTGTATTTGGGTGGGAAAAAAACACCAAACCAACAAATGGCTGTAGCATACAGTATGCTGTCCCCTGGGAACAAAGGATAAACAAATGCTCAGCATCTTCCAGGGAGCAGTGGTTCAGAGTTATTAATAGCATGACTCCCCCTCCCTATTTCAGTCTAGCTCATGGCTGCACACTTAGCAAGGGGTGGGAGGGGTGACAGCGGGTAGGGGAGAAGGGCCAGAGATGTTTCTGAAGTGACCTGTTAAGCCCAGCTGGCTTCAGAAGAGTCCTTACATCATCCTCTGTCTGTAATCATGTCTAGCTCTGAGCTGCTGCAAGGTAGTAGATGGAAGGGGAAGGGCAAAGGTTTGACACCAGCCTGAGGAGAGCCACCAAACTCATGTCTTGCTTGAAGCTTGGTTCGAGCTAATGGTAAGAGATCACCTACTAAAAACACTACCTGCTACAAGGTCACAGCTCATTCCCTCTTCTCCCCATCCTCATAAGGTAAGAACATGGGGACTTGAGTTTATTAATTTATTTAAGGAAATGACAGTCAGCTCAGACTAAGTTGAATGTACAAGATTTATTTCTCCTTGCTGTCAACCTTACTATCATTTCCCCTTGAAGCCTGAGTTCTCATTACCATTACTCTCCTTGCAAAATGCAAGTCATTTTGTTTATGCCATGGGAAAAATATATAATCTCTTTAAGTGCATTGACAGTATCAACATAAAACAAATAATACTGAACAGGCAGCAAAAACAGAAGCCATTGTGCCAACAGCCCCTGCTGTGACAGACACACAGACCGCCACTGTGCACCTCCTGCTGTACCCTAGTGTGTAGGAGTGACACTTCTAAAAGGCTCTTTTTACATCCCTTAATAATCCAGCCATCCTTGTGAGCTCACTGCGGGCACCATGCTATCAGCAGAGCTTTTACTGGAATAAACTGCTCTTTTATGCATCCAGTGATAGTGCCCATGAAGCATGCTGCAAATATATCCAAGATCCCAAAACCCTCACTGCACAGGGCAGGGGAAGTGAAGCTGTGCCCTTCATGCCAGTTTACCTTGGCCCTGAACTACAAAAAAGAAAGAAATACCATCTTTCCCATAATCTATTCACAAACTTTTTTCTAAAGGGAACCTCAGCTCAGAACAAAGGTTTGACAGTTTGTGAGGGGTCTCTGTCCAAAAGAAATAGCACCAATGAAAAACTGTTCTTGATGGAAGAAAGCTGCAAGCACTGCTGGATAGAGTCACACCTCAACCAGACAGCCAAGGCTGAAGTTCCCCATACCTCATCACAAACTTCTCATTGTCCAGTCCCTCCTGCCACCCTGTCTACAGAAACTCTTGAAGCAAGAAAAGAGAGCCTGAAAGGGCTAAACCTCACATCTCTTTTTTGTTTTCAAGCTACTACAGTGACATATATGTTCCTAATTTCACAAAGTTGCTGAACTTGTTTAGTTTATAAGCACCTATATAGCTACTTTTATACATATATATATACACATGCACACACAACAGCAAGGACATTACATTTTACAAATGTTGATCTCATGCACAGATATAAAAGGAACCTCTACTCATGGTGGTAAGACTGCACCAGATTTACAGGGTGACAAAGTCTGACAAAGTCTCTGGAGTGACAAAGTGTCTGGATGGGATAACCTACACAGAGTTAAGTTTCCTACACACTTGTTCCCTGCTCTATCTATGTGCTTCTACCTCACCAAAATCCCTTCCCATCCCTTCAAAACATGAAAGGATTCCAAAGAAAAGAAGGAGAAAAGTCTTCATATGAAAGTTTGTGTGACAGCACTAAGCAGGGGAGCTATAACAGAGCTCAAATGCCAGGGAGCCTGAAGGGGAAGTCACTATGGGGACTGGGGAGGGGACACTGACAGCCACCTCTTGCCAGGGCTGGGCTACACCTGAAGACTGGAGGCAAAACAGATACCAACCCCTGCAAGGAACAACCCCTAGAAGAGCACATCTGAGCCTCCCAAATGCCCTCAAGGGGAGCTCTGGAGTGGGGGCAGAACTGGGTTTGCACTGGTCCTCGCCAGGGCTGAGTTTCATGGGCCAGTTAATCCCAGACGGCATGTGCTAGCTGAGGGAATGGTAACACAATCCACAGGGAGGGATTTCATACAGAGAAAAAAATGCTGCTGCTATGCCATAACATTTGTAGTGGGTATTTTTAGCCCCCAGGCTCCTTGCACATGGGCAGCCACAGCACTGAGGAACATGTGGTAAGAGCTCCAAGGAAGCTGAGGTGACCAGGTCGGTAACTCAAGGCTTCAGCAACAACAATAAAGTTTTTAGGGCTGTGTTTTGCTGGAAGAAGACAACAGCTAAAAAGATTTGATGGCCATAGATAGCACCTCTTGGCTCAGAAATTTAGTTGTACACTAATTTTTCTTAATGTTCCCTTTACTATCTAGGGACCAGATATAGTTCTCACATCACCAAAAGCTGTGGGGCTGGGTAAGCTGTTGTGTTTTTGCAACTGACCTGCTCCCACTCACCACAGAAATTAGAAGCATCTTAGGCAGCTCTTTTGCAATGTTGCCATGTTCTGCTGCTGCTGCAAATCAAATTTTAAAAAGTTTATTTTGTCCTTAAAGCTTAAAGCTGAGGTGTATAAAAGATATAAAAGATGTTTGGTTTTTTGTTGGTTTTTTTTTGTTCTGTTGACAAATCAGGAAAATGCCATTCTGATGACAGCAAATTATTTTGAGTTTCTTGATTAGGTAATTCAGAATAAACTATTCAATCAAAATGAAATGTGTCCTTCATTCTCCAGTGTTTAGTTTTCTTGTTAAACTTTGTTTCCTTCTAGTTTGGGTCACTTTTGAAATGAGAAATGCCATTTTAACACAAAAGGTCCAAAAGTTTCATTTGGTAAATGTCAAAACAAAGCAATTTCATAGGCTATTTTTTTTAAGCACTATTCCATTAAAGACTGCTGAAACAAGAAGTTTCAAACTTTTCAAGATTGCTCCTTGTCATGACTTTTTTGCGGTTTTTTTGACAGAAACTCCGTTTCAAGAGAATTACATCTCCCAAGTACATTTCTAATCCCAAATAGATTGTAAAACAAAAGGAAAGTAGAAGAACAAAATTAGAACATCAGCCCACTTTCACTCAGCTAAGCTGTGGTCTTTTCTTGCCACATGAAAGGACCCCCTGAGAGCAAGCAATAGGGATTAGTTGTCCTTGACAGATACTGTTCTTTTTTGAAGAAAGGCTAGTTCTCAAGAAGAGGGGAACATGCAAGGGCTGAATTGGTGAGGCTGGTCATATGACTTTGTAGGACGATCCCGAAATCAGCAGGAAAGTGCTGCATCCAGAAATATTTCTGTCCTCTATCCCCGTGACCAATTACACGGGCTTTGCACACTGCCAATAGCTGTGTAGGCAGTGGCACTGCTGTCACAGGGAAGGTGTCTCCATTTGTGCAGAGATTTGTTTGCTGTATCAAGACCCTGCAGCATGATACCAGCTACCTCTCAAATCAGACTTGCAATGCTTTACCACAAGGAGTGAAGTAATCTAGAGACCTGACATGACAATCCATATTCCCTACTCTGTACATAAAATGTTTTCTTGTTTACAGCAGGAAAAAATAGGTGTACAAACATTATCCTGTAGCCAAGGCCTTTTAGTGACTTCTAGTGAGGAAAATTTATGATTAGAGATAATCATAAATGGCTGCCTACTATTGGGACCTCTCTCCTCCCTGTTCCACTCTATCCCCACCTGACACGCATCCCAGCAGTGATTAAATCAATGGAAGTCAATCACATCTCATGCAAGAAAAGTGGGCCTGTAGTTTCCCCTTTCTGTGTGACAGAATAATATAAACAGCTTCAGAAATAATTTGTGATTACCGTTATGACAAGCTTCTGGTCAAACAAGCCACTGTTATGTGCAGGCAAATCCAGAACTATTCCTTCTACTTCACCTTTTAGCTTCGAAGGTGCAGGCAATGCATTCCCTGAATGTGGCAGATCACTAACTAATCCTGGGAAAAGTCACAGCCACTTCATCTTAGACATTACAGATTTCTTGCTGACCTGAAAACCTGAGTTTTTCACAATTCAGGAAATTTCACAACTTTAAGGAAGGGGAAAAATGAAAACCTAGAGCGGCAAGAATGTGCTTACAAACTCTTCCGTAATACAAAAATTAACACTGATCCAAAAATAATCTTCCTTCCACCCTCCCTCTACCCCGGTGACCCACCATGAGGCACTTATCCTTCATTTCAAGAAAATCTTTTTGGGGAAGCAGGGAAGCAGAGCTTTCCCCCATCCCCACCGCTGCTCCCTGCCTGCCCTTTTGGATGTGCTTGTCACGAGTCAGGACACAGAAAGCACAGGGCATCCCCACATGGCAGCAGGTCTGGGCTTTGTGTTTACTCCCTAAAGCACTCCTGCAGCAGTCACCTCAGCCACGCATCTCATTACAGCATGATTAATTAATTAATGAATGAATTATGGCGTGGTGCTGCTCCGCATCTGCTCACAACCCACCCAGCGTGCAGCTCTCACTCTTACAGCTGTCCCTACTGCAGTGATGTCCTGCAGCCTGAAAACTTCTCTAGAAGTAGGTGTGAGACATTAAAACCTTTATTTAAGAAAATTAATAAAGGTTTTATTAAACATTAATGGAAAAGACTGGAGTCCGTTCTTTCCCTAATGACTATTAAACAAAATTAAATATGCCATTCTGCTCCCTTTAATGTGATTGGTAGGGTTACTTTTAAAGTTAATTTTTTTGTCCCTTTACACCTGAATTTCAAGTGGTTTAAACAGTATAGTCACAATTGGCATTTCACCATGATGACAGGCTCCTCACAGAGGCTGCCCAGACAAATGTCCCTCTCCTTTCCCCAGAGGGACAAAAGGAAGTGTGAATTCTCTAGCTACAAACCATTAGTGCTCAGACTCCCAGGTCAGTCATGTTCTGCTGCCAGTGTGCTTCATGGTCTTCAGAAAGTCATTTAATATTGAAATCTTTGCGTAACATTGCCACTGGATCTGGGTTTCTCCTCAAAATCAGGTGTGTATATGGAATGATCAATTACCTCCAAAACTTTCCTTCCTAGCAGAAAAGTAGTCAAATGCTAATCCAAAAGATGCACAGGGAGGGAGGAGAGAAGATGGGAGGGGAAGGGAGGAGAAGGGCAGAAAGGGAAGGTTCATCTTGTCCTCCTCTCTCATTGAATCACAGCACAATTTAAGTTTTATGGGGCTTTAAGGTCTCCAGTCCAAACCTTACTCAAGCATGGCTAAATTTAAACTTAAAGCAGGTTGCTGAGGCCTGTCCAGTTGAGTTTTGGCTGTCCAAGAATGGAAAATGCACAGCCTTGGTGGACACTTGCTTCAGTGCTGTACCATTCTCACGTTGCTCTTTTTACCCTGGTACTCAATCAGAATTTCATTTACTGTAACTTGATGCAAATGCAACTATCACCTTTCTCTGATGCAGCAAGGCAGCAAAGCCCCATGCTCCATTACTGTCTTTCCTGAACCACTTCCCTAGATAACCTAAGCCCTTGGCAACCCAATGAGCTGGTCCTTCAGAGAGGCTGGGGATGAACAATAATCCTCTCAGATCACTTCCAAGAGAGCACTCCAACAAGGAACCTGAGGCAGGCAGACCCCACCCCAGAATAGCACCTGCTTCCTTTTGAGAATCCACTGGGCTCCTTGGCTGGAAGTCTCTTGGGTAAGACACAGCATTACTTCATTTTCAAGAGGCTTGAACATTCTGCCTGGCTGTGGCCTTTCCCAGCCTCAGCTCTTTATAAAGTTATTGCTCACATACTGTAGCTAATTCCCTTTGCTGAGTTCCACAGCAAATACAGCTTCTAGAATATTTGTTATGCCAACTCTGTGGATGCTGGATTTGCACGTAAGGGAAAAATACATGGATGGATGGCAGGTAAATTAAAAGTGAGAGCTACTCAGCAACAGCTCTGGACATGTGTAGGCATTTCTGTGTGGTGCCTGTTTTTGCTGGCAAAGCAGGAAACTGTGAATATACTTAAGGTTAAGAAAATGCACATGGACAGAGCATGATATTTTGAAGAGTGGTTTGACCCAAACCTATGATTAAACAAAAAGGAAACAGCAAGTAAACCAAGTAAAGGATCACAGAGATATTCAGGGACTTGGAGGGACAAATCTGCTTTCACTTTTCTGGGCATTTTGCCTGTCAAATTATGAGCTTATTTGTGGTGCTAAATGCTTTGCTTGTGTCTCAGAAAAATACAGGAACTGCTGGCTTCTTTTTTTTTTTTTTTTCCCCCCCAATGGAAGAGAGAAGTCATTAATGATCCCAAAGGTTAAGAAATTGGCAGAGTCAGAAGCCAGCACTCCTTTATTTACTCATCAGCTGGTTTCTGTGTGGGCTCCCAACATGCAGAATTCCCCACTTGACTGCTTGCCTTCCCCAGAGTTCCTCTCTGCATTTGCCTGTGTGTACACACAGGCATCAACCTGCATATAAAGGAAGATTACCCAGCAATACTGGGCCAAAACTACACTATGCTTCAGCCATAGGCAGGTGTTCCAAACCAAACATGTTTGTCTTTGCTAAAACAAAGCCTGGATTGCACTATATACCCACAGACTTCAGAGATGTTCAGTTTAAGCACAGGCTCTGTATTTATGTCTGTATCTCCTAGGTCTGTATAGAGGTGGAGTGGACAGAGCAACTAATCCCAAGGGGACTGGCTTAGGGGTCAGAGATGACTGCCCACAGTTGTCCCTACAGAGGACTTTGGGTCTCAGGCTCTTTAATGTCAGTTTATAGCACAACATCATGCAGGGATTCAGATTCAGGAAGGACTGTGTAAAAGTCGGAATTGTAATTATTATTTGTATTGCAAATACATCCTTATTTGAAATTTTGCTGTCTGTGAAGCCACAGGATGCCCCAGGGCACTTGGAAAAAAACTCTTTTCAGTTCATCAGGACCAGCCCTGATCTTCCTCAAAAAGCAGAGAGGAGTCCACTCCTGCTGCTCTTGTGTCACCTCTGTTTTGGCATGTGCAATACCTGGAGCAGGTGGGAAGGCTCAGAATAAACACAGCTACTTCTCCCTTTCTGCCCTGCTTTTAACCTGCTGCTGCTGTTGAAGGGGATCTCTCTGAAGTGTGAATGTGTGGCAGTAACCCTGTGGAGGTGCTTAACTTCAGTCCTCCCACAGAAAATGGTGAAGACCTGCTGGATCAGGTCAACAATTCCTTTCCAGTTTCCAGAGATTTTGTCAGAGGACAGGTGAGTGCATCAGCTTAGAAAATTTTGTCTATTGAGAGCAGAAGGTATTACCTGCTTAGGAAATTGCTTAGGCAATTAGATGTAATGAATTTTCCTCTACAGTGGTAACCAAAGAAATCAAGAATCAACTCTGCCTGATTTTCCATTCAAACTTCTCTCCAAAGGAGCACATGAGGGGAAAAAAGGAGGAAATTAAAATAAACTTCATCCTAAGCATTGCAAGCCTTGCCCCTATGCTTGGCTTGCCCCTTTCCATTTCTGTGTAATTTAAAATATTCATCCTTCAAATAAAAAAAAAATTAAATTGAAAGGAGGTATGGAGCAGACTTATTAAAAATACAGGTGAAATTTCAGTGCTTGTTTGTGGAACAGAGTACAGAAAATGAAAGGGTGTTCTGGCAGAGAAAGAAATGCATTTACTGAGGTATCATGCTGTAGCAGTGCACGAAGGCCTTTAATGAGAGCATGTCCCAGTATGCTAAGTAGTCCTTCCCTACATGGGAAGCTACATTTCATGACTCCTTCTGAAATCTAAAGACACAGCAACAAAGCACAGTAGCTTCTCTTTTAACCAGCAGGAAAAGGAACACACCAAGAAGAGATCAGGCCTCGTACCTCAAAGCTGAGAGCAGAGCAACCTGAAAAACTTGTTCAGTCTGCTCACCCAGTGCTGCAGAGCTGGGAGCCCAGTGCCCATCTCCTCAGGTACTGCCAGCACCTAATCAGATGCCAGCTCACACATCACCTTGCATGTATCACCCTTACACTATACAGCAGGACACAGAGTTTGTATCTGAAAAGCCTCTGGCATTCAGTTTGTGCTAGATAAGTAATAATAGCATTAATGGACTAAAATATTAACATAAGAGACTAACTGCTGTAATTTCTTCTTTGTATGATTCCAGCTAACAGCATCTTCTTTTCTCGAAGGGAGACTGCTTTGAAAGGATCAAGAGCAGCTCTGCAAAAGTGGGAGGAAAGGACATTTATATAACAGTAAGCCTTTTCCCCCCCTAATTTTCTCAGTTCGCTGCACAGTCTTCTCCTGTCTTTTGCTGATATCTCTTAATAAAAACATTAAAAGGATAAGCATAGGCAGTTCCATTTCCAGTGATAGGGTGGGTATGACGCCAATGAGAAACTTCATTTCATAAAATCTCCCTGCCCTACCTCAGCATTTATCAGCTTCTCTGCTTTATTGTCTAGTTAAAATGGAAATGGCCTATCTTCAGCTCTTAGTTATCAAGCCATGTGGATGACAGTGTCAACTGACACTAGTTTTCATAAGCTAGAAAAGCTGCCCTGGGGTAAGCAGCAGTGAGACCAATCAGATTTAGTGATTAATATTTCCTGCTTCAGAAACGATAAAGACACACATACAGTCAAAATTAAACTTCACTGGCAAAGATGAATTGAGAGATTAGCTGGACAAACATCAGGTTTCTGAATGAAGGACCAATGGCTCCATTCTTAAGTGGCATCAAGTTTTCTGGTAGTGTTACATAGAGCACCAAAAACCAGGAAACAGAGCCAAATCTATTCCTTGAGCCATTAAAAAAAAAAATTAAAAAAAAAAAAATAAATAAAGCCAAACAAAAATTAAGACCTGTTCTTGGTGTTTGCACAGTAATTGTTTGCATCACCTCCCACCAAAAATTCTTCCTCTCTTCTTTCAGCTTGGATGTGTTCTTTAGGATTCCTGCAGCGTTCCCAGTGTGGCTCTGAGAAATATCACACTCTCTTATGCTGTATTTTTATTCCTGTCATCTACCAGCAGCTTTCATTTCGCTTTGCTTGCCTGGCCACCTGAAGGAAATGCTTACAGTCTTTCAAACCAGGCTCACAGTGTTTGACTGTGAAGGTGTTACATCAGTGCTAAACCAGTGCACCATCAAAATAGAGCAATCCAGCTAATGAACAGGCAAACTCCACATGCTGGGTTCATGCCAGTGACTTCAGTATGCTAATGCTGGATATAACAGAGACTTTCACTGGCTTTACTGTCTCTTGTGCAGTTTTATTTTAGAATATTTACTCTCTAAATATGTAAAAGGATGTCCTGGCTCGACTTTCCTTGTAGGAGGGGTTATAGCTAAGAACTGCCATAAAGTGAAACATCCCTTTTTCCATGTATAAAACTCTCCTATAGCTTTCATGACACTTGCTTTTCCTTGGTCCTTGTATGAGGAAGACAGTGAGGAGAAATGGTGTGGCTCTCAGTGCCAAGTACTATGGCTAAGAGTCCCCTGCCATTTCTCTTAAACTAGGCATAGAAGACCCTGGGGAGCCATGGAAGTCTTATGGAAAACAGTGCAAAAAAAGTTAGTATGTTCTTACAGCTCAGCTTCTGGGCTTCCATGCTGTCCCCAAGCCACAGATGGGTGGAGAGCTATTGGATCTTGTCACACAGGAGTCTCATGGAAAGGCAAACCTGCAACCTCTGCCAAAAGAGGAGAGCTCTAAGTTATCTATTTGTCCTCCCCAGAGTTTTGGATTCCAAGGCAGCTCTGAGCAGTTCTAGGGCTGTAGAACACCATTGCCACGAGCTAAGATGGTCCTTCACGGGATTCTGAGGCTGAGTCAGAACTTTCTAATAAAACAGAAAGCCAGATCCAGCAGGAGAGGCCTGGAAACAAAGAAGCCTTTGAAGCAGGAGTGAGCAAGAACAAGAGAGACAGTCCAGGTGGCAGAAGAGGATAAAGAATCCTGCTAAGTAATGAAAACTCTGAGGGTGAGAGAAAGGTCTGTCAGAACAGAAGGAAAGAGAGGCCAGGCTTAGAAACAGGGAGAAAAGAAGTCACTAAAAGCAGGGGACAAAGCATTAGGAGCCAAAAGAGGCTGAGTAGGGCACTGAAATGAAAGAGACTGATTTATGGAACTTGAAAGCACAAGTGAAACATAAAAGCCTGGAGACATTCCATCCCAAGTGACTCCACAGCTGAGGTTTTGAGGTTTCACAACACAGGGTATAAAATATTTGACCTGGTTATCATGAAATTTAAAAAAATTCTCAGTAACTATCTTTTTCCGGAAAAAGTCATGCCTATCAGTCTGAAATACAGGAGTGCTACTGTATAATTTTTAGGGTTTGTTTTGGCTTTTTCCTGATATTCTATCACACCCAATTTTGATGGTGTTTCTTCAATATTGCACTTTTTGGTGGATAGACAGCCCATGAAGTGAGAGAATGAAATCATATTGCATCTAGTTGAGGCATGCTTGGAGCATTTACATTGTTCTGAAAGGGAGAAAGTAATTAGAGAGGGATTGCATCATACAGACACATCTGACAAATTAATATATTAAGGGGCAAATTTTAAGTCCAGATCACAACTTTGAAAAGTGCTTGATCTGCATTTGGACATCTAAAAAAGTGGATAGACTTTTCATGCTTCAAAACTTATCTCCAGAATGAGATGGAATGTTCATTTGTGGACAGTAAAGGTTTATGGTGAACCCTGAAGGTCACTGGAAATTAGAAAGTTGGATTCCTTTTCTCTCCATCATATCCCTCTAATTTATATTCCCTCCCCTCAAAGGATTAGCAAATAGATTAATTTTATTTAAATGGGTTGTCAAAATGCAACGCAGTCAGCTTCAGCTCAAGAGCAGAAGCAGTCCATGCTGAGAGAAAGCCACACTACCAGTAGATCAGAGCTTTCAGTCAGGACCACAGGGATAGCTTTGATGACTTTACAGTTAGTTCACTCTTAATAAAAGTCTCTGCAAAATGTCTCTCCTGCATCCCCACTCTCCCCTGTGCCTGCTTCCTGTGGGCTCCATCAATTCTGATATCTGACTGCCCTCACAGTTCACCTGGATTAGGGAAAAAGAGAGTTTTGGGGAGGGGTGGATGTATGCACACCTATGTGTGCACACAATGCATGGCTCACAAGCCTCCACTCACCAAAAGCTGCTTCTCATTCTCAGCAGGACAAACCCACAGCAGAGTTCAGAAGTCACTGCTGTTAGACAGTAAAAGGGCCAGTTCAAATCTGTCACTCCATCAGAGCATGGTATTCCCCCCTGGTAAAGGCCACTTGGAGGGAAGATATGGAAGTGAGTCAATACTTGAACTTCACCAAAAAGCCAAGCAACCTGTTTACTATGCAGTGACCCTGCAGTGACCTCATCCCCAGCACATGCAGCTCCCACTGGCATCAGCTGGTGTCATGAGTAAAACAACAAAAGTATGGCTGTGATAGGAAAATGCATCAGGGACATTTCTGTGGTTCAGTTTTACAAAACCTGTATGCATATTTCAATCACTTTTCATAAACATTGATAAATTATTGTGTGGGACTTTGAAACACATACTTTTATTTCCATCCAGGCGTTCCTAATGCTATTTCTTAAGGCATAGCGAGTAAGGCACAGACACCAAAGACATGGAAGAGTTTTTCAAGCTATGCTGTCTTTTATCTTGAACAGGAATGGTCACAGTGAGGCTCTGAAATAAATTCCATTCTCAGTGATCATTCACTTAAAAGTGAGGAATAAGCAACTTTTTCTTCTTTTGTTTTTTTTTTCCGGAACACTGGAGGCCAAAGGGACAATTTGGAACTCCACTTGATTTTTTCAGTTCTCAAGAAAGCAACTAGTTCAGAAGGTAAAGAAAAAACTGATGATCCACATCTTTCAAAGACACACTGTCATTATCAGCATTGCAGAACTACTGCATGAATCACTGTTTTGTGTCACTGCTTATACACAGCTGTGCTGTCACTGTGAAGAATTTTTCTGCACATCAACATCCAAATCTGGATTAAAAGGGAAACCCAAACACATTCATCTATTTCTTTCATGATTCACTCACTTGTCACCATCATGCCCGCAGTGCAGGGACAGAAGAAGGAGAGCAAGAAATAAAACCAGCAACCCCAAATTATGGAAACCTGAGGTTGTTTCACAGCTAGAAAACAATCAGAACATCTTGCTTGACTCTGGGGTTTGTAATGTGAATTTTAAAAAATTATGATCCCTGGTTTTGCCCAAACGAAGTTTATATTTCTAGTATAAAATGACCAAACTGCCTGTCTGATGTGAAAAGCTATTTTCTTTCTTCTCCCTCCTTTCCTCCCCACCCCACATCATTTGACAGCACTTGCCTCCGGTGCCTCAACAGTAGCTATGACTGTGTCTTAATGAAAAAAGATGTATAAAATATTACCATAACCTCAGAGGCATGAGCAAAGCCCTTATTAGAATTCAGGACCTACAGCTGGAAGGGGGGCTCGGGCCGGCAGATAAAGTTAACTATTGTTAGCTCACAAGTGGCTCAGACTTCCTGGCAACTGCAGTGAATTACTCAGCCCTTTATGCAGGGTTTCAGAAACAGTTCACTGTTTCACAACAAAAAAGGCATTCAGGCTGGGAAAGATGGTCTCCCAGGGCTCTAGAAAGCTAGCTTTAAGACAGTGAATGGACACTGCAGCCTCCTGAGTGAATGACCACTGTGGGAAAGGGTGGTGATGTCAGCCTGAATGCATTTCCAATGGTTTTGTCCCACTTTTCATTGCTTTTGCACTCAACCTCACTCTTTTTCTCCGCCCCAAGCTGTCCCCTTCCTGTTCTTTTCAGGCCATTATATGAAAAGTTTAGAGCTTGCATGCACACAGAGGGGAGGGCCCACTGCAGCATTGCTGCCATGGCAATGCTTCTCCACACTTTTGTTTCTTATTTAAAAAAAAATATATATATATTGGGGAGTATGGGCAGTGGGGGGAGCTGAAAAAGAGAAGAAAAAATGAGAGGTGGAAGGACAGGAGAAGAGAGAGAGTCAGCATCCTGCAGCTCAGAGCTGGGGCTATGGGACTGGGGTGAGGGGAGAAAACTGGGAACACAAGGAGGGGAACTGATGAAAGCAGCAGGGATTTGGGGTCCTTTGAAAAACAAATTTGTAATCCTTCACACTGCACATGTTTGAAAGGATCGGCACTTTTGAAGGCCTAGAGAAGAATTGGAATAATGTTCTTAGCTAAGCCCTCGGAAAGAACAGAGACGTGCTTTGGAAAACATACCCAATTACATAAGTTTATCAAAAGCTCTCAAAGGCTCCTCTGTCTACGACCAAAAGGGGGGAAAAATAGCAGAGAAGTGAAAAAGGGAGAAGGCTCCTTAGTGCATTTACCCATGGTACTGGGGGAACAGCAGCTAAGCTGACATCCTTCAAAGCAGTGTGGCCCACCATCCCAGACCTCCCCACTGTCAGCAGCCTGCAGGACTCCAGCCACAAGCACTGAGAGCACCTTTGCAAAAACCAGACTCGTGAGTGGCAAGGGAGTATGGAGCAAAGCACTCAATATGCACTCACTCCTTGTAAATAAAGCCATGAGTGCCCTGGCCAGCAAGCCCACCTGGTCTGCTTCCTGCTTTCCATGGAATACTTGCTGTTCATACAGATAAATGCTTGCAGGCTTGGCTAAGCCTGACCTGAGGCAAAATTATAGGATAACAGCCTTGCACAGAGGTCAGGCATTACAGCTTAGCTCACACTAAGTTCTCAGGATTTTTGCTTTTAGCATGTCTAAGAATGCAGATGTATGTGCTGCACACACAAGTGAGTGTTAGCAGCAATGCCCCCATGGAGGATTCCCTTCCCTCTGCCTGAGCTGCAGCCCTGTGGCACCAAGATTATCTTGCTGATGCATAATATGGCACAAATTCCCAATCCTGCTGCAATAATAGTAGCAGACACCAATAAAGTTTGATTTCCCATAAAACAGGTGAGGAGAGTTCTGGCTTCCCCTAAACTGTCTTTATATCAATCCTTTCTGTCACCCACCCTCAGCCAGGCAACATTCCTGTGCAGCCAGAGGTAAAAGCACAGCACAGGCAACGTGCTGTAGTTTTGCCACAGGGTAAATTCACCAAGGTCAGCCCTGTACCCACTGTGAGGCTCACTTCAGTAAGTTTTCATCTGGTAAAACTTACAAACCTTGTCTACACTGTGCTTTTATTGTATAATAATTCTTGTGTATGGTAAAAGACACAGCTTTTTATGCTTAAACAGGAAAGCTCTGTGGCTTTCTCATACTAAACACAGGCTACCTGTCTCAGGATTTTGCAGGGAGGTACTTTGACCACATTAGCTCTTGTCTGGATAAAACCAAATCAGACCTTTATGCCATAGCTTAAGAGGGCAAACACAAAATCCTAACTTTTTCAAAATTATCAACACATGCAGAACCACCTGCAGTTAGACTCAAAATATGAAACTCTCCTTTTGACCTGATGAGGAGATGTCTGCCCCAGAGCTCCTGAGGTTCTTCTGAAAGTTCCTGTCACAAAGATGATCCACTAAGCATACTTCTAACCAATCCTATGCCATAAAGTGATGGACATTTATTCCCCTGAGGCAGAATTTCCTCCTCCTTTTTCTGCTTTAAAAGACTCCAACACCTTCTCTTGTTCTGCTTCCATTTAGCAGGGGACCTCAGGTCTCAGATCTTGTCCACCTAGTAAAACCCAAAGAGAAAGGAAAGCTTTGGAGGCTGTGCTTTTGTGGGTCCAGGTCAGCCCTGGACACAAGTTGTGTATTTGTTTGTGGAAGGTAAGCCTATGATTCCTGATGGCAAGACAGTCTCCCATGAACCTCCCCCAACTGTGAAATCCTCCCTTAGCCATCTTTTGCTTCCTGGGCTGGTACAGGCTGATGCAAATAACATTCCAGTTCATTATAAACCAACTCACTAGCCTCAATAAACTTACACAGTGCCAACAGGAAAGTTCCTTTTTACAGATTTCAGCCAAAATAAAAACCAGCAGGACTTATAATTGATACAGGTGTTTTAGTATCATCAATCAGGTGGACATGCCCACTGAGAAATTATGTGGTCTCTGTCTCTACAGCTGCAGGGACTGAGGTGGTAATTCTTTGACCCTGGTGCCATTTACCTAAATTGTTAATCCACTAAAGATAAATAGGTGTTAAGAAAAGCACCAGTGGAATTTTAAACTGCCTGCCTGAGGTGTTTTCTCTCCTGAGCTTTCCTTCACTTGAATCTTCCAACTTCTCCATTTCATTAGTTCTCTTCTGGTCGACAACAGGTTTCAATGAACAATTTAAAAAATATTTGTCCATGTAAAGAGTTTAAAAATTAAATTACTTTTCAGGGCTTTTTTATATGCTAAGGGGAAAAAAAGGAAGAAACTAAAGGTCACAGCTATTACCTTGGTCACCTCCAATTTCTTGCTCTGGTTCTAAGTATAATGGGCCAGGTGCTTCCAAGCCCTCTGGAGCCCCAAGGACCCTGGGGTGCAAGGTCCTCATCCACCACCCAGCCCTGGCTGAGGTGAGCCAAGTCCACATGGGAAGCAAAGCTCTTTCTTGAGCAGAAATGTCTCTAAGGTGAGCCTAAAGATCACCTAGAAAAACACTGTTTCCACAGAAAAATATTTTGCTCTGCTTAGAAGGCCCTTCTGTTTGAACAGCCTTGGGTTTCCACATAACTGCTGCAATGTACCAACAGTTCCCTACCATGGCACTTGGGAAAACCCCTGCTCTGAGGCTGTGAGGTGCCATCTGCAGCAGATGCACTGCTGTGCCCCAAGGGCTCCAGAGATACTCATTCAGTTTTGGAGGTAAATGTGTGACTAAGTAGAGGTTAACACGTTGAAAATTTGAATTACAACAAATTTTTTCATGGAACTTTACTGCTACATGAAGCTTCAGATTTTATATTTTTACTTTTTAGTCTTGATTTTAGATGAAAAAAAAAACATGTGGAACTGTATCAAAAGCTTTCAGGACAGAAGGTCCTGTCTGCTGTCAGCTGTTTGAAGGTTGTCTGTAAGTCAGACTGTCTTGTCTGACACCAGGCTTTTAGTAAGCAACCAGCATCACCACTTTCTTTCACTTGTCACAGAAAGGTTCCTAGCATTATGGAGCTCCAGTCATTTAAGATATTGGTCTAAGAAAGATGGAATGTCTCAGCTAAATTTTAAACAGCTCAATGAAATAGCTCCCAAAGTTTGAGTTGGATAAAAGTCATAGGAAATAAACAGTATGAAGGCAGAAGGCCAAAACAAGATTTAAAAGGCTTTTGAACTCTATCCAGACAAGATCAGGGGAAATTAAAATGATTTTCTAAGAGCTGGATGCTGGCAGGTATATTTTAAAGCAGTGCCTCCTGAAACCTTTCTGTGCTTCGATCTCTCACAGCTTTGCTATGAATATGGCTAATGGCATTGTGAAAAGAAAATCTTTAGTATTACAATCTACCTTTTTTCCCTATGGCACATTCCTATCCCCTTGTATCTAAGTTCTTCACAGTCACTGGTAAGTTTACTCTGTCTGCCTCCCTTTCTTTACCCTCTGGGAGCTGAAGAAGCAGGCTTTCCCAATTTTCCATCAGGAGCTATTAAAACCTCCTTCTGGCAAAGATTGAGTCTCTGTCTGTTGTCTGCAGCTACCTTCACTACAGAAGGCTTTTCTCCCTCTCCCCTTCCTGGTTTTGGCTGTGGTGGAAAAGTATGACCTCCCCTCTAAGCCTTTCCTCCTTCCTTTTCACATTCTTTATCCTCCACTGATACTTCTTTTCACCTCAACCCTTCTCACCATCTCTTATCCCTCCAATTCCTCTCCATCAGCCTTGCCCTCTAATTTAAGTTCTGGATTCTCCTGGTCCTTTATAGCTCAATCTTTCATCTGAGACGTCAGCCTCAGTATCAATGAGCTTTCTTGATCTGCAGCTTCATGTGTTGCTCCCTCATGTTTTTACCACAATTGCAGCTCCTTCAGAACTCCTCTTGTCCATGGAAATGACCATGCACTTTACTTTCTCTCAGCCAAACACTGATGTTTCCCCTGCTCTTACAGCCCATCTACCTGCCACAGATGCTGCACTTCATGACACAAACTCTTATATGACCTTTCTGTAGCTTACTCCTCAGCAGCTTAGTCTCAACTCCTCTTTCACAGTAAGTCTCAGGGAAAAAAAAAAAAAAAAAAAAAAAAAAAAGACCTTCGTAATCAAATATTTCACCCTTCTGGCTCTCTCAGGTGACTTCAAAATACCTCAAATCTTATTCTCCCTTGGCTTTTATGTCTCTGATCTCCTCAGTCTTCTACTCTTTTCTCTAAAAACTTCTCACTTTTTTATAAACTCCAAATCTCTGATATCATTCCTCAGATCACCTTCTTTCCTGCTCCTTCCAAGTGTACTTGGGAATCCCAGCCATGTCAATTTCTACAGTATTTTATGTTGTTTCTCAAAGCAACCTGAGATGAAAATTTTTATTGTTATCATCATTGGTGCTGCTGTGTTGATGCATTAATGTAAATTCAATTCATTTGATAATCCACATTCAAATTAATTTTCTGTGGTAATGCAAGAATGATATAACTGGACTAAACTAGAAGTAATATTTCTCTTGATTTCCCTTGTTCTCATTCTTCTTCTAATCATTGCTCACACAGACAATACTCTGGATGCATAGAATTCCATCATTAACTCCAAAACCTAGATAATGGCTCTTTTCTTTCTATTGGTCTATTTTTCTACCTTGTATATGTCTTGGTCTCTGGAAATACCTCGTTCCTTGTACAAATATCTCACTACCAAGTTAAGGTCCTGCTCCTCTTTGATCTTTCCATGGTACTAGGAGTACTCCTGAAATGCTTGGCAGTTAATAGCTGATCATTGATTTAAGTGGGAAGTGAGAAACCTGAATATTTTATCGGATCTGGGCCATGGTCCCCCCTTAGGGAGCTTTTATCCACATAAACTCAGAGTATCTGTGTAGAATGCAAAGGTATCTGGCTCTGCTTGAGAGATCTACAATACAAGTACTGACAGACAATGTCTAGTTTCATGTTATATGAATAGACAGAGAGAAGTCAAGTCAATTCTGCTCTCTCAAGGGTTTCACTTCATCTTGGGAGTAGAGCAACCACCAGACTTCCTGCCCCAGCGTGACACAGAGTGATGCAATCCCTCTGATTCTGGAAAGCCCCTGTCCAGTGGGCACTGTCACTGCATGGAGCAGTCTCCCGTGGCTCCTGCTTTGGAGGGTGTGCAGACTAGAGCAGCTCCAGTGTGCCTATTCCTCAGGCACACTGGGGCTGGCTGGTAAGACTTCACACTGTACCATTAGAAACCTAAATTAACCTGAAAACACAGCATCTCCAGCAGCACAAAATACTGTTTGCATGCCGGATGAGAGGCTGGAAGGTGATGACATTTCACTCTGCAGCTGGCTGGAGAGTGCCCTGACCACCATGCTGCAGCCTGGCTTTGACTATGAGGGTATGAAGGCACTGCCCATTGCTGCTCAGAATCAAATTGTGTCACTGTGCAAACAGAACTGAAGTGCAGGAGGGGAGAAGCTCAAGGTTTGTTTTTCTTTTAGGGGTAGTACTAAACTGGGGGATCCTGACCTGAGATAGGAACAGTTTACCAGAAACAGCAATGAGGTAAGAAAACTAACAGTAACAGCAACATACGACTAACAAAAATACACAAAGAGAGGGTGATTGACATCCAAAATGCTCACCAAACCTGGGATGATGGAAAAAAATGTTGGGCAGATCCTTTCTCCACCATGCTTTCCCATGACTGTAAAGGAACATCCTTTTTTCCTGAAAGCAAGAGAGTCCCTTTCCCTCGGCTCCTGGCAATTAATTAAGATGATATTGAATAGTATTGGAGTCTTGGCCATACTCACACAGCTCCAGGCTCTGCCTCTGCATGGATGCTACAAAAAATTAGCCTGGCCTTGGCCAAAACCAGATACTCTTTTGTTTCATCTTTTATGTCAGTTATTCTGTTAGTCTTATCACTGCCTTATTGTACAATAAAAGCATTTTATATTTTAATTGGTAATGACATTCAACATTATTTATTTGGTTTGTTTGTTTTCTTTTTCATGAAAGGTATAAAAGGTTTAAACATTAAAGAAAATCTGTCAAACCCTTACTCCATGTTTCACTGCTGAAAGTGAATTTTTGCAGTGGTAAATGCACTAGATGCATCTAAAGAATCTAAAGAAAACACTTGGTCTCATTCTCTAGGTATTGGAGTTTCTTTAATTCTATGCCATGTGGTGAAACCAAGAGCTGAGGTTTCAAATACTGTGGCTTCAGTTACACACTTCACAACTTAAGTGACTTTCTCAGTTAGTCAGGCCCCTCAAGCATCAGAACTGTAAATGAAGAAAGTTAGACCTTTTGATGGTCATCACCTCTGAAACCATTGCATCATTTAAACTTCAAATGTCATGTTGCACACTGTTAAAAAAAAAAACCCAAAAACCTAGAAACAAAACTTACTCCCGTGACAGAACCATATTTATCTTCAGACAACCTCTACAGAGAAAGATTCTGAGGTCATAAAATGTGCTTCCACAAGGGATGGAAGAGATTCCAAATTCCCTTTACATACACAGAAACGAAACCACTTTATTCCATCCGTATAGTTAAAAAACAAGATTTTTTTTATTCATCCCTGAAAGTGTGGTCACCCATCTCTTTATCTCCATGCTCTCTGTACTCCTACAAAAATCAGAGAAAAGGAACAAGAGAAGCAGGGACTGGAAAGAATCTGTCCTGAGAGAGGGCAGAAGGGTGGGAGGTAAGACCAGGCAGGTATGGCTTGTTTACTCTCTGGCAAATTCCAGAAGACACACGGAAATGAAAAATTGTGAGAAAAACAGATTACCTCCGAAAGTATTGTTAGAAATATTTTCATTTAGCAAGACCATGAACTATCAAATATATGGGACCTTCTTGGGTGCTGAAAAGAAGGCTAAGCATCCACATTCTGCACAGCAATGCACACATTTGACTGACAAACCCTCTCAGTAAAGTGAAACATGTCACTTAAATGTTCATAGAAACCTTTTCAAACATAAATAATTTTATCAAAGAACAGATGCATGGATAGACAGACAGATGAATGTCTAACATCTATAGAATTAACTACAAATTTGGATAAAGAAGTATTGCCTGTACAGTTGAGTTCATAGCCAGCCTGTGGGATGGAGAAAACTTTTCCTTGTTGCTTGCTGAAAACACGCCCCACCAAAGCAATTAAGCAAACAAACAGTAAAACCTCACTTTTTAATTATCCCTTAAGGAACACATAAAACCAGCTTCTGATTAGAGGCAAGCCAACTGCAGTTGAGAAATATGTATAATATGAAGAAAAAAATGTACTTCTCTTTATGCTGACATAATTAACATTGCCTATTAACCAGGACTGCAATACCCAGGAAAAAAAATGAGGCAGAATCTTTTACACAACAAGCAACAACTTGTGAAAATTAACCACAAGTGAGATGGGAGAAAACAAAATCCAAGCAGAGAAAAATAATATTTAATACTCAAATTTACATCTCACAGTGTTGCAAAAACCATTAGAGTTGTTAGCATGAAAAGCCCAAGGAAGACAATGACAGCAAGATGACCCTTATGAGTCCCAGACTGAGGTTTGCATTTTAATGCTTCAGAACACACTTGCTTGAGACCCAAGGAATCTATGCTCTGGAAATGGAGTTTTATGTGATGAAAGGCAACTAGACCAGTCATGGTTTGTGAAGAAGTGCAGGGAGCAGAAAGGCATTTTGTGGGCATCTGATAAAAACCTCCACTTTAAATCCTTCAGACTCAATGGAGCAGAGAAAGTCCCTTGGCTGGTGTGAGCAAAGAGCTGGTGGTACTGGGGAAGTGAAGTAGCCATTCATCACCATGGCATAGGAGAAGTTGTGTGAAGGATGAGAAATGCCCTCCCAAGCACCCTGAACTCAGGCAGTAATTATGTCAGGCATTTGACCCACTGAATCCACTCTTAGTCTCTAACAGAGGCACAGTTGTACAGCCAAACATTCACAATCTTAGTCATGTTTAAGCAGCTTCCAGTAAAGATGACACAGGTCTATTAGAGGAATTTGCACATTCCTTTGGGGATTGATGGGTTTCTTTTGAGTCTTTATCTTCAGCCTTGGCTGCCAACTTCATCTTTACAGTTCTTATCCCTTATTTCTCCTGAGAACCTAATAAATTGAATATTGTCCCCAGAGATACGATTTTTCTGACTAGAGAAAATATGGTTTAGTGAGGGTTGACTGGCCAATGCTATGTATTTCCTAAATGTTGATTTGAATATGTATATTTAAAAACTTGGCTGTGAACCTTAGTTTGGGGTAGAGAGGAAACACTGCTCTCCAATTTTTCCTGTAAGAAAAATAGTAAACATTATACAAAATGCATCACCTATCCTAAAGAGCTGATGTATCACCTTCTCTTTCCTTTAGCATTTCTTTGTGTAACTCCTTGTATATGATCCAGGGAGAATAAAACTGTCCTTCCTCACACAGGAACCAATCCTGTCAGGCCAGGCATTCTCTCTGGCTCTGAAGCTGCCTGATGCCACTGAAATCAATAGAGTTATCATCATTTGCAGCAATGGCAGGCAGTGTCAGGTCCTTCTCTTCCTTGGCAGTCTGCAGCTCTGGCTCAAAACCACAAATAAAGTGCTTTATCCTCTGGGCAGTGAACTAGCACTGCTGCTGGAACCAGTGAGCAGTGGCACCAGCTGGAACCCAGACAGGCTGGAAAGAGAAAACTCAGGGACACCCCCCATCCCATCACCTCCTTCTCACACACAGAGCAGAAAAGGTGACAAAGGCATTGTTGTCAATCTGTTGATTGGATCATTTTAATGTTTAAGAGCTGGAGCAACTAAAACAAACCATTTAAAATCAAAAAAGAATCGTAAGACTTTTACAGGATTTTTAAAAATTATTGCTCTGTCACCAAGTAACTTCACAGTATTTAGCTGAAATCAGTGGAATTATGGCAGCATGGAACACAAGTTATCTGTGGTGAATCAAGTCTTTCAGGAATAATGCTCAAAACCAGGGGTGCAGGAGATACATATCCAGCTTAACAGGCGTGGATCAGAGGCAGAAGTAAACACAGCCCTTGTAATTTTCTAGGTGAAGGCACAATGATAACTGTGGTAGTATTCTGTCCTTCTCCAACTTCATACTCTGGTATTTTATAACAAAATGAAACTAATTATGTTCCTAGGATTTCTTTAAGGTAAGTTCTGTTTACAACTTTACCTGACATCAGAGAACTTGAAAGGTGTTTCAAGCAAGATTTCAAATGGGTAGACTGATTTTGCTCCTTCTCATCAGGCTTCAGCACTCTTATTTTGGCACTACCATTTTATTTTCTAGTAGAATTAAAGCAAATGCTATTCACAAAAGAAAACTGGAAATTAGCACACCTTATGTAGATTTTCATAAAACAAGTTCACTCTCTATCATCTACTTGAGCCTATATATATTTGGCTAGTCTCCATTGGTCACCTGAATTGTGCACTGGGTGCACACAAGTAGACAGTAATTTTTCCTGCAATACTGCATTGCATTTAGAATAATCTTGTGTCCAGCTCCACAAAGACATCTTTATGATGTTTTAATTAAATCCTGACCTCGCAGCCACGAGGTGTTGATGAGGAGTTCTGTTATGCAATAGATGAAGAGTTATTACTGTGGCACTGTGGGAGCAACAGCACCAGTACATCAGCTGTCCTTTGGAAGCCAAATGAAGGTTCTAGGGGAAAACATAGTGGAAAGGCTATCAGAAAAGAACTCCAATTTTAAAATGACCAGCCCATGCAGCCATGGTGACTGGGCTTCTCCTAAGTGTCTTCCTGAGAGTAGGGGTTTAACCCAAACATTGCCAACCCAACCTCTTCCCCTAGCAGAGCCAGATTATTTCTCCTAGAGTTTCCTTCATACAAGCTGAGCATCTCAAGAATCAGGGGAAAATTGAAGGCTTACACCTATTCCTTAGCTCAATGCTTAACCAAAGCCTTCTATTGTCCCTGTTCCCACTCCTTATCTGCAGCCTTGGGGTACACAGCACTGAAGGCAGAGCTTTAAACCTGACAGCTTTTATACCCCTAAGGGGCAAAGCTGGTACAGCATGGATCTGTGTGAGCTGCTTCAGCAGCTCCAGCCCAAGGTGCAATCCATGCCTCACTGCATTCTGTTGCAGCTGCACTGAGCATCCCTCAAGACTGGCACTGCAGAGCTTATCTGTGCTACCTACTGTAGTAAAGAACTACTAATGAAAATGATGTGCTCTCTTCGGGACATGGTTTAGGAGTGGACTTGGTAGTGTTTGGTTTATGTTTGGACTCAAGGTTTTTAAGGCTCTTTTCCAACATAAATGACTATTTTATGATTCTATATTGCACAGAAGCCACAGAGGCGTAAACTGGTCTTAACATTTCTCTGCATGCCCCTTATCACCACTGCCCAAAAGCCCATTGCTCACTGTGTCCTGTGGTGCTGAAGTATCCTCAGCAACCTATCTGCCCTGGAAGATGTGGGATTTGATGCACTGGCAAGCAGACCCCAGCTAGAGACTGATGAAAGATCTGAGTTCAATAACAAGATCTTCAGAACAAGGAAAGAACGCCCTGATATCGTGGGCTGGGATTTTACCAAAGGCCCTGAGCAGTTTATGAATGCTAAATTTCATTGTGTCCTGTGAGAAAAGCACCAGGAGGGAGAGAACTTGGTAAAATGTCAAGCACGAGTAGAGACCTGATAAGACTCTTTCTATAAAATTAATTTGGAATAACTTTGGGTTTCATTTCAGTGCAGAGAGAAGATTAGGGTCAGGGGTTGTTTTATCTTCTTCTCAAGTGATGCTGTTATTCCTTTGTACATTTCTATAATAAATGTCTATGAATTGCCATCAAATAGTCACCTGCAGAATTCAGTTTTACTGCCTAAGTCAAATGCATAATCTTTACTCCAATTTAGGAGAGCATTACAGCCATGTGCAGTAGTCCAGACCCTCATTTAAAAAAAAAAAAAAAAAAAAAAAAAAAAAAAAGCAGTCATTTAATTTAATGACCCATAGCAAGGCTTTTTCCCATCAAAAGGCTAGATAAATCACCATTATCAAGGATAGTCCTCATTACAGTATATGGCACAAAAAATTCTATAAATACTAGTGCTAATGCTGAGCTTTGGAGCTGGTTGTATGTACCACAAAAAAGGAACCTGGCAGTAACTCTGGAAGAGGAGCTGGAACATTATCACACCTCAGGCACAGTCCTTTCCCATCACCTTAGAACACTTACCCAGGAAGTGAGTTCCAGTTTAATATTCTTTATACATAAAAGGGTTCAAGCTCATAGCTCCCTCTTCTGAGGAAAGACATTTAACCCTCTTATCTAATATTAAGTTTATGAACAGGCCTATGTTATGGACCAGCAGAATGTCACTTAGGTATGAAATGTCTTTTGAGGTGAAGCCATGAACTCCATCATTGACATTAACATAGCCATCATATGTATCCTCCTCATGAACAGCAAAAGTAGAGAGAAAAAGGAATAAAAGAAAAAAGGATAAAAAAAGACTTTTAATTTTTATCCCTTCCGGAGAGTTTTTTCCCTTGATTTTCCATCACACATATCAAGACAGTTATGAAGGAAGGAATAGAAGTAGTGTTTTGTATTACCATGTAAGATAAAAGCCCTCAAGAGGTAGTTTGAAGAGTTGAGGCAGGTGTACAGATCCCTTGCTTCTGGCTCTCAGGCTCAAATCAAGTTTACAATGGTCAAAGTTTGTGCCCTTGTGAGGTGCTCTAAATGAAGGTCCTGACCACCTCTAGGTCCAGCTGGGAGGGCCTACAGGGCAAGCTTTTGCTTGTGAGAAAACTATACTGTAATAACTGGGCCATTCATTTAAGAGTTGGACTCAGTGATCCTTGGGGTCCTTTCCAAGTCAGGACATTCTGTGATCCTAATGGATTCTGTGATCTATGCACAGATCAAGGGGCTCCTCCACTCTGGCACACAGATGTAATGGGCTCCTGAGAGCGTCAGCAAAGGCTCCACATGTTTGGCTGCATCCAGACTAAATGCCCAACTCCTTTCATCCCTGCTCTCTTTGACTTTGTGTGGGACAGGCTCTTTGTCTTGTTTAAGCCTCCAAATATAGTGCAGTGTGTTTAGGCCACAGTCATTCACTCAATGCACACACCTTACATCATAACAGCCTAATGCACTGGGAATGGAAGAAACCTGGTCCAGTAACCCCTTTCTGCTTTGCAGGAGAAGGGAAGGGGGTTATACACATACTGAAATCTGAAATGCTCACAGAGCCCTGAGGACAAGGCATCAGATGTCATCAAGAGGAACATAGGCTGCCATGCACAATTTCAATATCTAGCATTTATTCAATTTTTTGCCTTTTTTCTGTCCCTTGTGGGCACCCTTTTTTTTTTCCTTTTCTGTTAATAAACTGGGTTGGTTTTTTTTTTTACTTTCACCCCCTAGTATCCATTTCTCTCACTGATAAAAAGAAAGGGAATTATTGAAACCCTCTCTCTTTAGGGGAAATGTTCATTCCAGGACATTTTCTCCTGAAATTTGTCTCAAAACCAAGACACATGCTTTATGTAGTACTCTGGCTTTACTAAATCTGCCAGTAATGCCTCTGGTACCACTGTAGAAATTCTCTCTGCAAACAGAAATCCCATGTTATATTGGCCATCCTGAGCTCATAACTTTCAAGACTTGTTTATGTTTCCAGCACCGGACAGGGGGACATTACTTGCTTATATATCATTCAGTTCAAACCTTCACAAGGCTGGTTTTTTTATACTGCTTCTGTTCAGAATGGATTTGGTGCTTTCAAAGTTGGGCATTAATTTTTTTCTTAATAAGAGATCATCATAAAACATGCAATTTAGTGCTTCGTTTCTTCCAATTTCCATATAGGAATCCAAGTCTGCTAAATCTGAGCTTTAATCCCCCTGGCCCTTCATGTAACTCCTGCTATAGACTATGAAGGGTTACCGACCCATAGCAAATAAATTAATAAGCTTGCATAATTATATTTGGGTCATTTTATTTCAGACCGTGAAATCAAAATCTCTGTTCACATTAGTGCAGGAATTGCTCTAACTAGCCATTGGGGCTCCCTTGATATACCATCTGCAAATGCAGCAGACTGGCACCTGCTGGACCAAAGAATCCATGCTCATAGATTGCATACATGGTTTTTTTCCATTACCTTTTCTGGGCATCAGCTTTGAATCCTATTTCTATCCATTTCCTGTCTCAAAAGAGTAACTCTGCCTTACAGCATGATCTTTGTCTTTTGCAGTCAGTTGCTGAATAATCTCACAACACTACCAGGTGGGTCAGATTACTTGGCCCCCAGCTGTCTTGGGGTGCAATGCAGAAGGTATTGGCACAGCCACCAGAGAGTCTGGGAAGCAGGGCTGTGCTTTCCATGGGAAAATGTGTCATAGCACTGTCACTCATCCCACTTCTCATGCGTCCTCTGCTAAAAGGACACTGTCCTTATGGCAGCTTGAGTCTTTGGAGGTTCTTACTTGGCTCTTCTTGGCTCCATTTCAGCTCATGATCACTTTAAATTGGAGGCTTGGGAAGGTTCTGCATCTTGGGTTGCTGCTGTCCCCAGGGATCTAACTGAGCTTGAAAAATAGTTCTAACTCGTATGCCTTGTAGTGTGGTCACACAGGATAAGGCTGGTAAGGTTAACACCTAAGTTACTGTGATCGGGATACCTCAGGATCCACCAGAGAGATGTCCATTATATTCAGCATGGAGTCATGAAGAGGGATCCTCCTGCTCCTGCTGTATGCTTAAAGGGCCAAAACAGAACCATCATTCCATCTATTCCCCCACTGCAGAGACTCACAGAACACCACTTCTGCCCATAGCTAGCAACAATATGAACAGCCTGCCAACTGACTGACCACCTGGCATCTCTGGAAAAAACAGCTGCTCACAGCTGTCCTGTGAGGTGGGCCAGCTGCCATCCACAGCTGGGTGTGAATTGCCCACACATACCATGGTGAGGACAAGGAAGAGCATGAGAGGATCTCAGTTGAGAAAATAGACTTGGAATGTGTCCCAGAATGGGAGATTATTTCACTGCATTACTTATGATATATTAGTCAAATACTAACAGTAGAGACAAGCATCTAAAGCTGCATGGAGTTCACAAAGTTAGCAAGGCTACAGATGAATGTGTGTGAGCAACAGGGCAACTTTCAGACACTTAGTTCATTGGTGACTATAAAAGGGACAGACCTTATCCAGCCTCTGCATAATAAATCTCAAAAACAGTGGCATCTGGATGGTAAGAGGATGTACCAAAGGAAAGATCATGCTGTATGTGCCCTGTGCTGATATACTTTTCCTACACATCTGCTGGTAGCCCTGCAGCCTAGTACACTGAGCCCTCTAATCTAAGAGAGTTCTCATGTTCTTCTACAGAGGGTCTATGGGAAGATAGGTTCTGGTAGCAGAAAAATTACATCTTTCCCAGCTCCTTTATAGCAGAAATGCCTCAATTCACCCTCAGTAAACTTGAAATTCCCACCCGCTGCAGTACAACTTGTATTTCAATAGCTGAGGGTAGAACTCCTGGAATTCACAATTCTATATGTTTAATATAACCTGAGAAGCGTTTACCTGTCTGCAATTTTTGGATGCAGCCATTTCATATGAGGGTGATTTTTAGCAGATATAGCCGTTTTATACTTACAAAGTTAGCAATGATTTTGGCACAGGATGTTTTGTGTGCAAGAAAGCCACTGAAAGAAAACATGAATCAGAAATGAAAGTAAACCTAAGCAGAAATGAAAGCAGCCAGCTTCCAGCACAGCATTCCACAAGTTTACTTGTGTAGTCATCACGTTTTTAAATTTAAACCATACAGAGTTTGGCAAGAGAAAAAACAAACAACAACGAGAAAGAAAAAAAACCAAAAGCCGCAAGACTTTATGCCACATTAAGGGACGCACAAAAAGACGATTTTGTAATTTAAGTGATGACTTCCTTTGAACATCCTTTTCATTTGAGTCCAGCCCTTCCAAGCACTGTGCATGGGGGTTGCCAGGCGTGGTGGACAAGCCAACAGGGGGCAGCCAGAGGACAGAAATGAGCACCAGAGACCGACACCCCTTCGCTGGGGAGCCCAGAAAAGCAACAGTCAATCACCCTACCAGCAGCCTGCTAGCTGGTCTCTAGACTGATTCATTAGACAGACACCTCCCTCCCTGTCTCATCATTCCATTAGGACACAGGAAGATGTCAGCCTTTCATGGGACAAAAGGACATTCTCAGGAATGCAAAGGACTGAAATATCATCTCATACCCTGGCATGCTTCCAGGACACCAAGGATGTGCGGTCTCCTTAATCACAAGTCCTTTTTTGGTCTTGCTGCATTTTAAGAAACTAGTCTGACTCAAAGACGATATCAAGTTCGCCTAAAGTAGCCTGGAGGATTTGCATTTGAAAGCCATCCAGCCCAAGTTTTACCAAACGAGTCTTTCTGAAACTAAAAACAGAAAGAAGAGTCTTGCTTGACAGTGTTTGGGTTGTTTTTTTTCTTTTCCACAGCTTTGCCCTTGGGATAGAACACTGCTTTCTGCCTCCATTATAATATTTTTGGAAGGTGTGCTCCTTTTATTTGGGCAAGGTCACTGAGCAGACCACCAAAAGGACAGACACAAGCTATTTTGGAAGGCTGTGTTTTCATTCTGAGGATGTAGTCACACAAGTGCACCTCTGCTTCACAGCACTGTTCCTACACCAAAAGCCAGTGTTCATGGAAGATCAGATTAAACTGGGCAGCTTGACATTGCAACTGGGTTGGTCGCTGGGTCTTAAGGGAGTTTATTGCTATGGCATAATGTTGTCAGAGCATAAAATTAGAGGTCTGACAAGTAAGGATTTCTCACAGGATCCTATACCTGTGGTGGACTCTTGAGCCAAACATAACCAGCTCTTACTTTCATCTCACACGTGGGATAGTTAAAAATAAATGAGAGATTACCCTCCTCCCTGTGAAACTGGAGAAGTGAGGAAAGGAATGTTACCCGATGAAATCGCTACAGCCTAATCTTCTCAAAACACTGCTACTGAACTCGCACTACTGTCATTTCTTCTTGGCTGCCTCGACTTTCTAGAGCCCTTTTTCAATTGTTTCCTACTCTTGAATTTTAAACTCGAGTCTTCTACCTCTGTTTTTGAGGTACAGTGAAGTTTTTCCTCACATCCACAGGACCTCCCTTCCTCAACAGTTGCATCCACCCCCATTGTTCCTTCCAAGGCACTTTACCTATTCATCTATTCTTGTCTACTTCTCATTTATCAGCCCAAATTTAAATGTAATTTTATATTCTTAAGTAAAAAGACCTATTTCTTTTTTCTTAGACTCAGTGTCAAAAGCTCACTCCTGCCCTATAACACTCTCCACTGCTGCACATTTCTTGTTATCTTCTAGCTCTGATATTTGCTAGCAGACATGACAAGGACTGGGAGCCACAGGCACATTCATAAACACAGTAACTGGAAAAGAACAAGTTAAGATAGTGGCATTTCAACATGGATGTCACTTCAGTTCTGTCCCCATCATTAATTCTAAAGGAGTCTTTCATCTCTATGTTATTGTATTTTCAAGCTCTATAAAAGGACATTTCTCAAATTCTTGAGCAATTCAGAGCACATATCCTAGTCAGAAAGCAATCATGTCTTTTTTTTTTTTTTTTTTAAAAAAAAAAAGAGCCAGTAGATAAATCATATTTGCAGGGGGTGGTTTCACATATTCATGGTTCAAATTGCTACATGCTAGCTGGGCCATGTCAGCTTCTCAGAAACTCTTTATAAGCAAGTCCCATTGCCTGCCTAAAAACTGTTCAATCAGTTAGCAAAAGCCTTTGTTCCACTTTCTTTCTTCCTTTCTCTAAGGGACACAGCTGGCCCTCTCCTAAGCTCACTCAAACACCTTGGATTTGTGAATGGCTACAAAGAGGCATGCTCACTAGATTGCAGAGGCATTTGTTAGAAACAGAGCAAGTAAGAACAAGATGCTCAAGTGCTGTCAACACACATGAAATACTGAGATGGCTCAAGCCCCAGATGAGCAAAATACATGTTTCCTTACACATTATTGCTCCAAGCCAGCCCCAGTTTATGTCATCAAAGCCAAGGACTGTCTATCCAACTCAATGGGACCTCACTGGGACCCAGGTAACTTATTTCAGAAATTCTCCTGAGGAATATTAGCAAAGAAGCACATGAATTAAAGCAGGCTTGATCCTCTTTAGTGTACACTCTGAGCCTGGGGCACACTAAGAACCTTCTGATCACTTAATCTGCCTATCTGGAGGATCTGTATATATTCGAGATTAATCCTGGTAATCAAGAGTGGAGATAATAGTATTATTATTTTATTCCCATAAACATTTGAAAATAAAGGTTTTCTTCTCCAGTTCAACCTGATAGGTAAAATTCACATAGTCCAAAAAAGAAAACAGACCTACCAGAAAACTGTGGAAATGTAATAGGAATAAAAACAAGGATAAAGTATCTCAGAAGGCAAAACATACTAAGTAAAAACATTTTGAGTGGATACATATTTTCCAATCTTCAGGTGTAATCAGAAATTACTGACAAACAACATACAGCTACTACTGTATTATGGGAGGTGTCAGAAAGCATAACCATATTTACATCCTGTAGTTGGTACCCAGAACCCTGGGACCATGACAGGCAGGAGCAGAAGGCAAAAGGAGACTAAGGTGTGGCCAAGAGAGAGGCTAACAACTCCCTCTATCCAAGGGATGGGGAGCTGGGAGTACTGGGGCAGTGGGGGACAGGAGAGAAAGCCTGCAGCCAGAGAAGGGCAGTCCAGGTCTGGCAGGCTGCTGAGTGATCACAGCAGTTGCAGTCCTATTCTGGTGCCCCCCCAGAAATGCAGTATCTGCTTGAGCCCTACTTAGCCCATTATGTCACTACTAAAGCCAAAGAAAAATGTTGACAACTCAAAGACAGGACTGAAGGATGGAGTGTTACCGATATAGATCTGCTACAGACAAGAGTGGAAAGTCCAGTCCTCTCTCAGAGCTGTAACAACAGCAGAGCAAGAGTGAATCCTGTCAATGGGGTGACCTGTTTCTCCGAGCCTTTGCATTGCTGAAGAAATGGGCTCATCTTTCCTGGCAGAATTTCCTTCTTATCCTAAGGGAGTTGTAGCAAGGACCAGAGGTCACTGCTGTGACAAAGCAGCATAGGTTTGGGAACAACAGTTATTGACAAGCTTCTGTTCAGTGAGAACCAGAATAATCCCCTAAATCACCAGGAGAAACTCAGGTCACCTCTCATTCCACACATCTCTAGCAATGTTTTATTAATAGACTGAATACAATAGATATTTCTACATAAGGTTAGTCTGTTCTACTGAATTTGTTTTGTTGTTCAGGTTTTGTTGATTTTTTTTTTTTTTTTTTGGAGGGGAGTTACTCCTGAGAAAAAAATCTCTGCAGTCTTACCAGTTTCCCAAACTTCTGCAGCCTTCGCTAACATGGCATAGGATGGAGCTTGGAAGGGAAGAACTTCCTCTACAGAAACTCTTATTTTGCATTGGTTTTAAATTTCAAATTTATAATGAGGGATAATACACCTAGGAAGGGACAGGACTGATTTGAAAATCAACAGTAGAAATCAGCTTCTCAGATTTTTTGCCATTAGACTACAGCAAAACCTCTCGTGATAAACCACAGCACTGCAGTTTGAAATTGGACTTGAAAAATCATCAACAACATATACCATCTGCAGAGCAGGAATTACTCATCAGGAGCTCTTGAGCAACAACAAAATAAATGTACACATTCCTGCCAGAAGGATTGTGCCCAAAAGAGAAGACCAAGAAAACCAAGAAATATTTTTTTGCTACACAGTACTTAGACCATTCTTACTATCACTATAGACCCCCGAGTGACTCGGTTTATCTGTCTTCTGGAAAATATTCAGGATACCAATATGATTCCTCATTTCATTCATGGTAAAGTTTTTGGTTTTTTTTTTTACTTTATGGTACAAAGACAAGGAGCTCTTTGCAAAATCTGGGTTGATTTTGCTTTTCAAATTCTCATGACATTCAGTGAAAGCTTAATCTAGCACTATCGAAGTCAGTGAAAGTTCTTCCAATGGCTTCAACTGGGAATAAGAATTTAATTAGGCACTAGTGAGAACTGTCAGCATTTGATTCCAGTACTTGCAAATGCAGAATATGAGCCTAAACAGATTACAGTTGGTCCCCAAAGGGCAGTCCCATGGACTAAACCCAACCCAGGGGTGGTTGCTTATTTTTGAAAGAGGAATTTGTTTCTAGAAATCAAACCCCAGGAAACTTGCCTTCTGTTTCAAAAGTATTTCCTTGATCTGCAAGAGATTAATACTCATCCTCCTTTTTCTGTAGGAGCACTTTTGTGAATACATTTTTCACAGATTCACAGCATATTCTGAGTTGGAAGGAACCCACAAGAACCACCAAAGCCCAATTCTTGAGAAAATGGCCACATGCATAAGGAGAGTTCGGGTTCCAAAAACTATTATGCCCAGAGATCAAAAGACTCAGCCATGCAAAAATGAACGCCAAGGGCAGCACAGGAGTGCCACAACACAGCTACCTCCATAATGTTTTCACTGGCATCACAGCTACCCCCATGCAGCTTTACCATCTTCTGCCTAGTGTCAGGATTACACCTAGGGTTAGCTGGGTTCACAAAAGCACAAAGCCCAGAGCTCAAATGACTCTGCAGCAACAAAAGACATATCAAAGGGGAAACCAGTACTGCCACAACATGTTTCCTTCAACACCTTTATTCAAGGCACCTGCACGCACCCCATGCGGTTAACCCAAGGGTTAGGCAGAAAAGCACAAAGTCAAGAGGTCTAACAACACTAAAGCCAAAAAAAAGAATATTAAGGGGACCACTGGAGTGCTACCACATGACACCCAACACGACTCGTTTCTTGGCACCACCACTACCCCTATGTGACTTTTCGTGCTCCACCTAGGGTTAGGGTTGAGTCTTGGGTTAGGGTTCAAAAACCTACAAAGCCCAGAGATCCAATGACTCTGCAGTTACCAAAGGCATGCCAAGGAGAAACCAGTACTGCCACAGCATGATTCCCTCTACTCCTTTCTCCTTGGCACTAGATTCAGCCCAACACAGCTTCAACTGTTCTGTCTAGGGTTAAGGTTACACCTAGGGTTTGGTAGGCTTCAGAAAAATCACAGTGCCCAGAGCTCCAATGACTCTGTAGCCAAAAAAGTAAGGTCAAGAGGAACACAGGAGTGCAATATTATGGCTCCCTCTACAACTTTTTTCTTTGAACATCCTGTACCCCCATGCAGCTTTGACTTTTCTGCCTAGGGTTAGGGTTTCTCCTAGGTTTCAATTTACACTAAGTGTCACTGTTAAGTCAGGACAGACATGGCTGGTATCACCTTCAGCCCTTTAACTGACAGTCCTTTATTCATAAACTCTACATGCATTCTTTTACAGACCCTTTTCTCACGCAACTCTGACTTCTGCTTTTCTAGACCTCTCTCTGATAACTTGGACTCCTCCTCTTATTGGCAGCTTCATACTGTACTGATTCCTTTTCTTATAGGCAGCTCCACGTAGTTCTGACTCCTTTCATTCTACATGACTGGCTAACCCCAAGCTGCTCCTTGCCTAGCCCTGACTGTCCCTCACACAACACCTTATCAGTCCCTTACCTCCTTGCAGCACAGCCAGCAGCCTCTGCTCTTACTCCAACTCTCAAACTCCAACTGCAGGTGTCTGTAACTACTGTCCAGCTAACCCACTCCTTTATATCCCCCAAACTGATTGGCCAGACACAGATGTTCCCACTCCTTGGTAATCAGTACAGCTGCAATTCATTGGGAAAGATGCACTATTCTTGCAGCCTAGCTCTCCACAACCAAGGGCCAGTGTTACGCTTAGGGTTAGGTAGGGTTCAGAAAGCCAAGAAATCCACATTGAACCACATTGGATCAAACCCACAGCCTTGGTGTTATTAGAACCATTCTCTGATCAACAGAGATAAGTCCAGGCCACTGACTTCACAGGATGAAATAAAAAGTTGTCATTGTTCTTCTGATTCCTCCAGGTTGGCTTTCCAAGCCTGTAGTCCCTTCCTCCACAGCACCAAAGGAGGATTGCTCTTACACATGCTCTTCCTTCCCTGGGGAACCTTCACAAGCACTATTCAGATATGTTAGGTCTTCTTTAGTATTTATTTCATTAGAAGATCAAGTCTTCCTAAAATGTCAAGAGATTGTCTGGGGAGTTTTTTGTTTTTTCAAGACAGGATGTTTACATCCTCGGCTTTCCCCTAGTTTTCCAGGTTATCAAGATTCCTGTCAGGTAGGATATTACTTTCTTTCTGCTCCCTGCTCTCCACACAATTATCTAAAGTGCTTTGTGTTTTCCCACACAGGGCCTATTTCTGATCTCCAAACAGGTTTTAATCTGCCTGTTTTAATGCAGTTACTTCTGATTTAGTTCACTTTGGTGAGGAATCACTTCATGATCCTCTGCAGAGCTCTATTTGGCATCAACTTTCTAATTGTGCTGCATAATTTTTTTATTTTATGAGGCCTCCTAGGCCCAAAT
The DNA here is from genome assembly GCF_029582105.1 of Oenanthe melanoleuca. Lineage (NCBI taxonomy): Eukaryota > Metazoa > Chordata > Aves > Passeriformes > Muscicapidae > Oenanthe > Oenanthe melanoleuca. Next base: position 72,412,797 of record NC_079336.1, read on the forward strand.
CTGTGCCTCAGCAAAAGCCCCACCATAAGTCAGTCTTCACATCACATGGAGGGGGACAGAGAAACAGAGCATCAGGACCACAGCAAGAGGATACAGCATGGCCTTTTATCTTCAACTCCATTTTTCCTGTCTTCTGTGGCTTTCCTCTCCTGCAAGAATAAGAAGACAAAGGTGTTTTGTCCCAAACCCATTTCTGCTGATACTCACACTAAGTTGGGATATTTTAATCTGTCCTGTCCACAGTAACTCTGCTCATCCCATCTGGGTCTTTCAGTGAAAGAAAAATCTCACCTGCTGTAGAGGTATTTGCTGGTTTGTTAGAGAACAATCAAATCTAGTAGAGAGATTAAAGGGGCAGTTCCAGAGACAGATGAGATACGTGGAATGGTTTCTCCTGGATGCATCAATCTTGCATCTAGTTACAGTAAATCAGTGCCACAATGAACTCAATCCATTTCATGAACACATGAGCTCAGGGTTCTTTTTTACAGCCAAGAGCAGTTTATTCCCAGAAGTTAATGCCCTGCAAAAGAAGATGAAGCAGATGAAATATATCAAGCTGGAACTCAAATGTCTGTGTATGTGTTTTGTATTAAAGAATTTTTTAATATTTGCATTTTGTAAGCCTTAAGTTCGAATAGATATTGTGGCTAAATAAATTAAAAATTAAATATAGATACCATATTACCAAAATCTGTATGTTTACTATCTGAGACAACCACTGAGGCTTCTTCTTTCTGATAATTGACAAGCTATATGGTTAGTTTTACAATCCAGCCTCTAAAACAATGCACACATTTTACTAGCAGCATAAAATGCTCTGATATTAGTATAATAAAATATTTTACTTTCAAATAATCTTGTAAAAGTTTTCCTAAAGCAAGGAGCAAAATGTGGCACATACATAACCATTCCTAGTTCAATCCACCACCTGAACAACGATTACATCTTAGAGAAATATTTGACAAAATAACAGTGAATGTTTTTGAGAGGAAGAATAACAGTCTGAAAACCCATTCAGATAATGCAGCAAATTAAATATTCCAGAATTATCCTTAAAAACATCTTGTCTAAGGAATGCTGCTGAAACTTCTTAATAAGAAATTACTAGTGAAGGAGTTCTGTCTACAAGGCAGCTGAGATTAAGTCCATGAAGATATATATATATTCAGAGCCCTCCTCTGGAGGCAGGGCAATTCATTTTAACCCAGTTTCTGCTTTTAAGTAGACAGAAGCAGATCAGTATTTTGTCCATAGGCTCTCAATAACTCACTCCACATTCATCTGTGTAATCTGCATAAACAGCTTCATTGACAATATCCAAGTGAAAACTCAAGTTACCTTTCCCACTCTACAAAAAAAAAATGCCAAAAAAAGTATGCATGTTTTAGTGCAGTGGAGGCTTGGAATCAGTATCATCCATTATTGACTTTGTAGCTAACTAATGGCTTTGCACAATATTAGCATTACTAGAATGAACATAGCTAATGGATATTAACACAATGTGAAAAAATGGCCATTAAAACACTGTAAAATGCATTTGGTTAATAATTAGTACCTTTGAAAGCTTAACTTCTTAACTAATGCATTTATTTCATACATTTGTAATTGCAAAATCATATGTACTCATTTTTATAAATTATAGTTTCAAAAGAAAAGTGCTCAGTATAATTCTAATATACGTTTTTATGCTTTTTTTCTTTCTCTCTTGCACATCATAAAAAGTGCAAAGGAAGAAGATTTCAATAGTAACTCAGTTATGGCAAACTAAGGAGATGGAGCTCCTGCAAAAAGCATTCCCCAAGAAAATGCCACATGGAAATGCAATGCTCCTGAGTAGACTCCAAAGTGCCTGGTGATCTCTGTCCCAAGTGATCCCTCTTGGAGCAGCCATTTGATTTACTGATACACTCAGGATCTGCTGGATGAGCATCATGCATCAGTAATTAGCTTCATCAAAAGTTTAGCTTCAACACAAAGGCTTTTACTTAAAAAAAAAAAAAAAAGCTTCAATTCCCAAACACCACCATCACCATGGTGGAGATCCAGTTTTCTGATACAAGGGAATCTGCAAGAAAGTGGCTGAATTTATCATATCCTGGAGGGGGAAATACTCAAACAAATAAGACCCTGAATAGCCCTCAAATTAAATAACAACAAAAATCTGGATGAGGTAAGCATAAAAGACAGAAAGACAGAACAGAAGGAGTGTTGGAGGAAAGTAAGGAGATGGCATCCCCTTAGCAAGGCCCGACTAGGGAAAAAGGAAAAAAAAATCAACAAATATCTCCTATAGCTTCATACTGACTTTTGATTTTGAGCAAATTAGAGATGTATTTTTTTGATTTTTGAGTGGGACATGTGAGACCTCCTGAGATCACTCTGGCAGCTGCAGTAACACTCTTGAGGATGCAAGCAGCAGAGGTCCAGCCACACCCTGCATGGTCTCTGCCCAGGTTACACCAGCCCTTGGTAAGGGGTGGTCTGCCCACAGCAAGCCCTGGCAGCTGTGTGCCTTTAGCTCGAGCTGCCCGAGAGCAGAGGCTGCAGCTTGGCTGATGTGGTTCCCTGTGCTCTGACAGAGCCCTCAGCCCAGCAGAGAGGGGCTGCTGCTGTGCTGTGCTGGCTAAGGCACTGTGCGCTCCCCAGCTGCCCCATGGCACACCAAGGCTGCTTGTGTTTGTATGAGCACAGAGAGCCCCTGAGCTGTTCTTTCCACAACATCCTTTAAGCAACTCTTCAGGTTCCAGTGGAAAAAAAAAAAATCTTCTCAATGCCTTATTGAGTTCATTTGAAATTCCAAAACTAATGAGGCTTTTGTCTCCCTCTTAACCTAAGAGCTATTGTTACTTCTAAAAATAAAAGAGATAATCTCTTAAAGAGCTAAAAATACTGAGCTTTGAGAGCCTTTTCAAACCTTTACATAGAAGATGATTGACACCCTTGCACCTTTAGTCTCACAAAGAAAAGGGTGAGGCAGGAGCTCCTATGCCCACCTCACAGCAGCTCTCTCATCAGCAGTCTGCCAGTTGTTCTCCCACAGGTCAGATAAATCCAGCACAGTCTGTGTAGAAGGTCAGTGCCCAGAAAGTGGGATTCATGAAGAATCTAAAACAATCACCCAAGGGTGCTTGGGCACCACTGTTTAGGAAAGAGCTCTAATCTTTTTTTGGTAGGAAAAGCAGGGAGTGCTTTCAGATAGGAACGCCAAGAAGTCCAGCAATGTGCCACCTGCCCAAATCCCCATGGCTGCGGGACAAACAAAAGCTCTCCTGGAACACAGCAGGACAAGGGGTGCAGGCTGGGTGAGTCACTGCATGCTGTGATTTGAACAGAACAGTTCAAACAATTAGACCTAGTTACCAGTAGCACAAAAAGCTCTCCTGTTTATCATAAAGAGGTCTTCAACAGTCACAGTGCAGTAAGAAAACTGTTCATTTTCCAAAGAGCAGACAAACATTTGCCAACTTTCCTGACCTCAAAGTTGTGTTGAGTGTCCACAGCAAGCTGTTGGCAGAGGCAGGACCACAGGGATGAGTGTGAGCAAAGAGATGAGGAGCTGACCCATGGCAGGCACAGCCTGGCTCCACCAGCCCCACTGCAGGACACAGACGAACTCATCAGGTGGTGCCTCTGGGGTAAGGTAACACTGAGAGACAGAGGAGAAATAAAAGGAGTGAGAAACAGCAGAGGGAACACCAAGGTCAGAGGAGGAGCAGGTACACCTAAGGAACTGCAGCCCAAAGAGAGCCCAGAAAGCAACAGATATTTCCTGAGGGACTGCTGCAGACTGGAGGGAGAACCTGCATCAAAGAGCAGGAGAAATGTGAAAGGAAAAGAGCAGGAAATAACCTCTGTGTTCTGACCATAACTTACCCCTGGCACCACTTCTTGTACAGGAGGGAGAGGAGAGGAGAGGAGAGGAGAGGAGAGGAGAGGAGAGGAGAGGAGAGGAGAGGAGAGGAGAGGAGAGGAGAGGAGAGGAGAGGAGAGGAGAGGAGAGGAGAGGAGAGGAGAGGAGAGGAGAGGAGAGGAGAGGAGAGGAGAGGAGAGGAGAGGAGAGGAGAGGAGAGGAGAGGAGAGGAGAGGAGAGGAGAGGAGAGGAGAGGAGAGGAGAGGAGAGGAGAGGAGAGGAGAGGAGAGGAGAGGAGAGGAGAGGAGAGGAGAGGAGAGGAGAGAGGAGAGAAGGATATATCTTTGCATTTCTTTGTGTCTTACTGCCAGATTCTGTTCTAATTGTCAATAAATTAAATTAACTTTCTCCAAGTCAAGTCTGTATATCCTACAACAGTAACTAGTGAGCAATTTCCCTGCCTTTATGTTGACCAATGAGCTTTCTTATCCTATTTTCTCACCATGCCCCATGGAGAGGGGTTATGAGCGAGCAGCTGGATGGAAATTTGGATATTTGCCAATGCTAACCCACCAAAAAAGGGAGCTCATCACAATATGCCAAAAACTCAGCAGCACATGGACTTTCTCAGCCTGGAGCCCCTGCAAGAGGATGTACTTGGTTTCAATCAAAGAAAGTACTGGGAAAGGTAGAAGCTATTTCACAGAGTTCTTCAACAAACATAATAATAAATACATAAATAATAGGATTATTCCCTAGGGGAAATACAAGTTTCAGCTTTTGCTGATCGTTTGGAGGAAGAGGAGGCATCTGAACCATCCCTGAATCCCCAGTCCTGCTGTCCTCTATGTCAGAAATAAAAAGTAGAGTGGAGGACAACTGAAGACTCTCCAGCAATTACACCATATAGAGGTTCTCTTCGATTCTAAAAATATCCTGTTTACCTCAAGTTGTTCTTTCAAACAAAAGATGCAAACTTGCTTCCAAGTCCTGATTTAATTTCAACTGGGCATCTAAGGGTATAGCAAGCTTTCCTGCCTCTACCATGGACATTTTGGGCATTTTGGTTACTTGCCCCAGCAGATGCATAATCCTAAACCCTCTTTCTGTGGCCAGCTGCATTTAGCCACTTTTAGTCTACAATATTTTAAATGTGAACCAGTCTTTTTCCTGGGTTCTGAATTCTTACTATGACGTTTTCCATAACTTGCAGTACACAGAGGAATGTCCTTCAACTTCTTCAACCTCTTTGACAATAAAAAGGCTGCAATGGGGAGGACAGCAAAGGAAGATTCCTTCTCCTAAACACTCATTCTGGGAAGTGAGGAGAGTCTGAGGGGACATTTCTACTGTCCAGCAGATTGCTTGTGCTGTGAAACCATTTCAAACACATAGAATTCCCCAAGCCTGTATAAGGTGCCATGAATTAATCTCTAACTCATTTGTACTCTAGAATGTTTCCATCCATTTATGCTATCAAGGGATTTGCTGTGCTTCCAATGTGTCATTATAAAGTCCTTTAAAATATTTCAATCCTGCTTTAAACTTAAACTCCTCAAAGAACTTTAACTGTGTGGTATAAATTTATGAAGACCATATGAAAGATGTTGAGCTCATGATAAAAGTCAGAGTTACTCTAGAAAAAAAAAAAAAATTGGACTACAAGTTAACTACTTCAATGTTCCTGTCTGATTCCACTAGAAGAAATATCTCTAGCAGTGCCTCCAGGACACATCTCCTGACAGAAGTCAGCCAGCCTACCTCACATGTGTGTGAATATTCTGAAGTCAATGACCACTTCCACAAAATCCTGCATTAAATCCGTTTCAACATAAGCCTGTCAAGTTTTACAAGATGCATGGGGTTTGGTCAAAGACCAAACAGCCTTTGAAAAGCTGGGTCGTTTCTGCAGGTCATGTTCTAACCAGAGGAGCTCTGTCTTTTTGACCAACGCTGACTTAATCTTGTCTGAGGCTGGGCACCAGAGCTGTGCCTTTTTGTGACAGAAATTAAAATCAAATTTCAGTTGTTCTCAGGTGACAGAGACTGTGTAGCACTTGTGCAGGAGTTGTAACATACCAGCTATGACCTGTGTAAACCACACTTTGGGTGGCTGTACTCCAGCTAGTCATGCTCCTTACTGTCTCAAATCAACAAAATAATCTCTATGCTTGGGGGCACTGCTGTTGGTTGACAAAATAATTGCTCTGGCTACACAAAAGAGAACATTTACAAATGTAGCACATTGGTCAGTGTATAATTATTTTCAAATCTAGTATCAGCAATATTTCTAGTTCTATTGTGCTAGCGGAATTTTAATAAAGATTAAATCACACAAAGTTTCACTTTACTAACATTGTAACCTGGGCTTTGTAATCTAGGGGAAAAAATTAATTCTGGCTTGCGTGTGGTATCCTCAGTCTGATGATGATTTAGGGGAAAAAACTTCAGTTCCATAGAATGGGAGCACATTTCCCCAAACTTGTTACTTCTCTCCCAAACCAAATATTTGTTCTCATTCTCATACACAAATCATGTAAATCTCTTGTCTCCCTGATTCATCCATTAAAGGAAAGTTAAATGAGGTGGACAGGAATCTACAGTACCTCTACAGCAGTGGAGCAGGAGTCTTTTCTCAATTGTGTGGTTACTGAAATTTCCATGAGCTGTTCTCTAATATCAGGTCTGTTGACCATGAATTGACATGTGTCCTGCAGTGTCACCCTTTGCAGCTGTGCTGAGTCTTCTAGGACATTCTTTGCTGGACTTCAGGTACTCTTTAGACCAATTTACAGGCTCACATCTGAGGAATGCTATTCTGTCTCTTTCTCTGTCCAACTTACAATTTTTAAGGCCATCCATTTCTCTTTGCATTTGACATGAAGGCAAGGAAGTACATTTTTAAAATCACCTATTGGGGAAGTAATAAAAGCCTTGAGCCATTAAATTCATACACGTTTTTGCTTAGCCTTTGCCAAGTTATGTGCAATAAAACAATCTGACTGTCCTTGACCACACTTGATTGTTGACTGTCAGAGTAGCATAAGATATCCCTCAGACAGTCTGATTACATTATACAGTGAGATTATATTAAATGTGTCCTACATTTTTGGCTGGGACAAAGGCTAACCATGAAGATAGTAAATCCTTTGATTGTGAGATATTTCCTTTCTCCATCCTATTTAAGAGTAAGATCTTCTGCAAATTCTTAATAAGATCTCCTGACAGCTCACATTTATTGTTTTCTTTAGCCTACATTTGTGTGTAGTTTATATGAGCAAAGCTGCCCCAGAGTGACCCATGCTCCAAAACAAACTCCATTTGAACACCATGCTGCTAGCTCTGTGAAACAGAGTCATTTCAATAGGCTTGCTCAGTGACAAAAATCCATTTCACATCTTCACTAGCCCAAGTCATTTTCATTTAATCACTCAACAGAGTGCAAAGGGCTTATATGATGCACTCTGAGGAAAGGAATGTATACTTATACCCTGCTTTATTTTTCTGTTTTTAGATGCTTTTATAAAAATATGACAGTCCAGCTATAACAAAAAGATCTTTCATTTGACATCCATCATTGACATTCATTTTTCATTAAATTAGTGACATTGAGAATCTCTGGCTCACGAAATAAAGCAAAAGTCACTGTAATAACATCTGCAGGAAAAATGTATCCCTGGTATAATGCCTATATGCATATTCAACTATGTGACCCAAACCATAGAAGATACAGACATACTTCTGATTTTTAAGACAGAAAAACAAAATTATCCTCTCATGCTGATGAAAAACTCAGTGATATTATTTTTAATTTTTTTTTTTTAGCTACAACCTTCTGGAAATCTTCATTCATAACCAGCAAAAGAAAAACAGCAGTAATGCTGAAGATGAACATAGAAATTTGCAAAGACTGAGCCAGATTCACCTTGGAGTTTTCTGGAGATGTCCTCTGATAAAGGCCACCATAAGGGCATTATGACAAAGAAAATGGGGGGCAAAAGGCAGTTCTCCTCCCACCCCTACCACACACACTTTCCTCAAGTCATACTCACAGACATCTAAAAGGGCCAGGGCATTCCAGAAAATGGTCAGGGTCAGCTGAAGAGAGAGTTCCAAGGTAGAGACAATACATCTAGAACATAAATTCAGTACATTCCCCTACAGAAACTCCCCATGAGACCTTGAAGCCATTGCTCCTGAGACGTGACAGGACAACCACATCTTTCCTTCCCAGAGAATGTCCCAAGTAATCCACTGGTTTCATTTGGACAACAAAACTTATTTTACAGCTTCCCACACTGACAAAGTGACCTGACCTACTGGAATGACTGAAAATTTTCCTGTTGATCCCAGAATGCATCAAAGTTCCTCTTACTTTCATTGACATATTCCTGTTAATAAATCTTGCAAGGACAGGGTTATTTTCATTTTACCAAGGGAAAAGTCAAAGGGAGGTCAAAAGACCTTTGGTCAGAGGTATACAGTGTCCTTGCCAGAGCTGGATTTTGGAAGCTTAGTGACTCTTCATCTCATCCTCAAGCAAGCCAAAACTGTTTTCTCATTGACTTTTCTGAAATCAGTGCAACATTAAAGCAAAAGGTACAGGAGACATCTCTCCTGACAGTACCCACTCTGGCAATGGGTGTATTGATAACAAAAAAAAAAAAAAAAATTAAAAATAATCCTTCTAGTCCATTCATCTCTGATGTGTCTTCCTTACTTTCTTGCCAGGAGTTCAGTCATTCTTATAAGAGTAAGTGCAAATAAAATTAATAAATTTAACAAATCCAGCATAAATTGTTGCTTGGCTGTTCACATTTTGACTGGAAGTGATCAATTTTCAATGCCATAATGTCTGAGAATCAGTTGGAAAGGTAGGGAGAATTTTCTGCCCACTGATAGCTGACCTTGCAGTTTTGGATTGCTGAGTAGGAGCCAAACCCTGATGGCTCACACCTTCCCAATGCCCAAATTATACAGAGACAGGAGTTTGCAGTAAGAGTGGGGTTGAGACAGGCAAATGGCACGTGTGGAGCACTATGCTGAAAGGGCACACAGCTCATAAAATAAGTCTTGGTGAAGTAGCAGACAACACTTTGGGTATCTGCTCTATTTTACACATGCCCATTTTAAATGAGATTGTACTACTTTGAGCACTTTTTTTTTTTCCTCAAAGACTCATTATTACCATAATTTGTTCCACAATAAAATCAAATATTCACTAATGTTTTTCATGTCAGAATGACAGGAGGGAATACTACTTTAGTACCACAACAAATTCCATTAAGTAGAAGAGTTTAAAGTTTTGTGCTTCTCAAGCTCCTGCTTTTAATTAGATCCCTTGTATCCTTATTTTCCACTGGGGGTGGGAATCCTTCAGAGCCCAACACATCAGTAAAAAGCACAAACTTACTCAGAGCCTATGACTTCATTTCATTAATACAGAATACTTACATATCATTGTGGATATAATGCAGCATCTGGACAGTTTTTCAGTCTGTTTCACTGTTGTTTCTCCCTTTAGCATTAAGAAATAACATTTTCCTTTTTAACTCTTCGTCTAAAGTGTTGTGTACATCCATACACCAGAATCTCCCCCTCCCCAAGCTCTCCAAAATAAACTGCTTTTGAACTGCAGGCCCAGCACACAGAAGTGTGCAGAGATAAATTTTAATTTTATTTCTGTTCTACTGGTGATGGGGGCTGCATTTATCAGGGTTGAAACACACAAAAAATACCTCTCAGAGATGATATTAAATAAATTCTGATTACAAAAATCAAAAGAGGGTATTATTTAGCCTTGTAGAAGGAGAGTGAAAAGGCTAGCTAAGTAACTACTGAGAGATTGCAGTGCAGCAGAAGCTTTTATGTAATGTCTTGAATCAGCAATGCTTTTTGTGGCAAAGGCCAAGATACTTAGCATGCCTTTGCATTTAACCATTACACTGTCCAGCACATCTTCTTCCAAAACTGTGTTTTAGAGAGATATTTGAGCTTAATCAAAAGCTCAGCAATTTAAAACAAATAAACAAACAAAACACAAAAAAACCCCAACACAAATACCTAGCACTTTCAGCAGTACTTTAATCCAGCTGTCATATGAAATCTGATAAATCACCTCAGCATTTTGGAGAAGATGATGCTAATGACAAAGTGACTAGGTCTTGAACTGTGCCATGCTAATGCTTCAGTGACCTCACAAACTAACCGTGAGCCCTGCTTTGCCTACACCAGAGCCCTGGAAATTCCTGCTCTTGATGTGGCCAGAAGGAACAGCTGGGATGGCAATTGCTACCGTGTTGGATGCGCAGCAGGGATCAGCTCTTTCTTTCTGCTGCCATCAGCTGCAGTGGCATCACCAAACCAGTTTCAGGAGGGTTGCCTGGCTCTCTGCTGTTCACCACTCTTGCCCTCAATCCTTAGAACAGAAGAAGATGACTCAGGCCACATTCCTAGCTAGAGAAAGATGATAACCGAGTTTTTCCCACAATATAACCAACCAACTTGTTCCGCCCCCATTCCTGTTTCTACCTGAAAATCCTGTTTCTACCACAGGAGATATTACTTTGGCCCACCTGGAATAGGAGACACAGAATTCTGCTCCTGGAAAGCACAGATGTTGGTGTGTTTGTGCATGTGGGAATTGGAACTTGGTAGTTTTGTCCTTTGTAGGCATTATCTTGAACAAGATAACAAACAACTTAGATCTTAAAACAACTGTGGTACAAACAGAGTGAGGAAGAAGGCTGAGGAAGACCCAAAATATCTGCACAGTAATTTTTCATAATATAAAAATTAATTCCGATAAATAATATAAAGTTATTGAAATAAAAGTTCCAAATAAATAGGTTCAAGTCTGAGGCAGTAACAGGATCAGAATCAAACTGGAAGATTCCTGACTGTGAGGAGCTGCAGTACAGACATCCTCTCTTTCCATTGGACATGTATGTTGAGGAGACTGTTGCAGTGCTGCAGCCTCTTGAGCCTCTCTGTGCTGTACATAGTTACAAACCAATTTGATTTTTTTTCTTATTTTATTCTGTGGACTGGCTAAGTGCTGTTTTGTGTAAAGCAGGGAACCAGGGGTCTAGTTAAGCATGTGTAGCCATTCACATTTACACTAAAGATCTGATCCCCTCAGTCTGCCATATATGAACTTAAATGACTAAAAAGAAATCTGCCTTCAGCTCAATTGCTCCAAATTACAATTTGTTTTGCATTATTGTGGAACATGCTGAGGATCACCTGGAAAGACTCATAATTTCCTCACTGTAAGCAGTGGTCTCAGAGCTCTCTACCATGTGGTTATTTTGTCTTATTCGGTATGCATCATTTTTGATCTAAAATAATTTCTAAAAATACAGTCATTGCCTTTGGCTTTCATTCTGCTTAAACTATCACATAATGCCACACATGGACTGTTTTCTTTCATTATCCCCGGCCACCCTGAGCTAGAGAGCACGCATTAACACTACACCTCCTATAGCTTCACACATCCCAGCCAAGCACTAGAACACAGGACCCAGCGTGCCAGCAATCGAGCCACATTTGCATTTGTATGCTTGGCCACACTGATGCAGGGGACAGGGTAAAGAGAGGCTGTCACTTGACTCAGTCTCTCCAAATAAATGAAGGCGAAAAATACTTGATAAATGCATGATAATCAACACAACTGTATAGTGAAAGAATTATGGCAGGGAGGGTAAAGAGGGAACAGACATGTCTATTTGTAAAATGCCATCCTAACAAGGAGAGAGCAAGAGTTATAAGATCACTCACCTAAATACCTCCCAGGATGTCTTCTCTGATTAAGGATTTGTGAGAGTTATTGAGTTTTGAATTAGATGCACTTTAATAAAACAGTAGAATGTTCTTATCTGATTGCACCTGTATTGATTGTGTTAAAGAGGTCTATCCTCAGATCAAGGTCAATGATTTTACATAAACTCACTAGCTAGATGGAATTGCTAGCAGCATTTAGGACTCCCATAGTATGCCCACCTTTCAACATATGATACCTACCTGTGAAACCTAGAACTGGAATGAACTCAATGCTCTTTCCACATTCTCTCTCTCTTCCAGCTGTACAGCACTTACTCTAATTAAAGTGTAAAATTAATTTGGAAAAGACCACTCATGCTAGTAAACTCCCTAGCAACTGTCTTACCAGCTAGAAAAGGAAATTTTGCACATATATTTAAACAACAATGTTTCACAGACTAAAAAGCACCCTTGACCATTTTGAAATGCTGTACTTCATGTAAATATCCTTCCCTACCCAAGGAAAATGGCACATTAATCTGATTCATTGTTCCACTGGCTTCAGTAGAGCTGATCCAGCTTTCTGCTGTGGTGTTATAATTTGGATGGTTTCTGAGTGATACACATATAGTTCTCCTCAGTAACTATACACAAATATTTTACATATGTATGTAACTATATACATATATAAATATAAAGTATAGTACATATAATTATGAATATGCATAAAATTTAAGATTGCACATACCCACATACTTGCTTTTAGTCTGTTAGCTTACCCTGCTTATGACCCTGACTGCAGACCAAGGAGCACAGCTAGTCAAGACTTGCTGCCAGTCCCCAGCTTTATTTTGGAGCAGATAACAAGCCTTTCAGAGCTTAACTAGGCCAGGAAGCTTGCACAGTGAGTGCAGGCTGTTCAGGTTAGCAGCAGCACGAGTGTGCAGTCATACCTCGTGGGGTGACCTCAGCTGCACCATCAGCCCTGAGAAGAGATCAGCAGTGCTGTTCTAGAGGTGGCAGAACTTCCTCCTAGCCACCCTCACCTGACCCCTCAGAGGATGAAGGGCAGGAAAAGGGCTGTTCAGCAGACAGTTTGCTGCTGATGGAGATACTCAGCACAGCAGATGTCATCCTGGAACTCCTGGAGGGTAAGAGCCTTTTGTATGGGCATAGTGAGACTGCACTGCAGCTGAGAAGGGAAAGAGGCAGCCCTAAGCCATCCCCTTCAAAACTCACACTGAAGAAGTACTTGTCTTGTGAGTTTTGAGGATAAGTGGGCTTCTTGCTCCCTATGAGCAGGTGAGAGGAGACTTCAGGTAAATCTGTGCCTCCTCAAATGTTGCAGGAGCATTCTCCACTTCGTGGCAAGCAATGGAGACTGAGCAAATAGAGAAGTCTCCTGTCACATTTATAGGCTGGAAAAAGGACTGACCAGGATCCATAAGGTGGTTTCTGTTGGTGAATCAGCTGGCAGACTGAGGCAGAGAATCTGAAGGGGACAGCTGCAGGGGAAGAGATGGGCTTGCTGTCGAGAGACAAGGGTGCGTCAGTGGTGCAGGTGTTGAGGCTGCTGGAGACCCAGATGGCAAGAGATTTCCTGAGTAATATTTCCAAATGTCACAACTGAAACACATGAAGGGGAAAGGGATCCCAATACCCATAAAAAGTAAGTTTTGTTCATGACAACATGAAGTCTGTCAGCAAGGCAAGGAAAAGCTGCCACCCCAACTCCAGATGGAAATGCATCTTGCCCACATAAAATACAGCTCAAGAGCCTATTAGATTTTTCTTAACTACCTTGCTAGCTTTTCTGTGAAAATTTCAGCCCCAGACACAGACACAGCAGGAAAGCAGGATTTAGGAGAAACAAGTTTGCCAAGGGCATCTGGAGCTTTCTCTGGAAAGTCTCATGCTTCTGCATGTCCCAAGCTTCAAAGACCACCTGGCCAGGATGACAAGCACTCAAAGGAGGAAAAAAGCAAAGCACTCACTGCTATCTTTGAGCCAAAAAATTCACATTTTCTATCTATGGCAAAGGACACCAGTAAGAATCCTGTCTCCTCTTCAGCTGGCACATTTTCACGAAGGGTGGGATTTCATTTGGATGATACATTGACTTCCATCTGTTTGCCTTATTTTCCTGGTGCTGCTAAGTGCTGGGGAGGAGTGAGTGTGTTCATTTTTGAGTTTCCTGCTCCCTGAATCAGCCAGTTAGAGTGAGAGCAGAAGGGAATTAGATGGTGCTTCTCAGCCAGTAGGAAGTGGTTCAGACAGGACTGTGCTTGAGCATTAACTGGTTACACAAATTTCCCTGGATTATCTGTTATCACATTTGCTTCAGCAGCTGAATGTTCTCTGTCCATCAGCAGGTAAAACACACAGTGAATTTTGCTCAAAATTGAAACAAGGATAAAACACTTATTTCTTATCATTGACAAGTTGGATCCCTTTTCCTTGCAATTCCACTGAGCTACTAAGATACAAGATACCTAATCCTTTTCTTTCATGCACCAGCTTCTTGTTTCATTTCTCACTAATTAACTTAATACAAGAAAGAATTCATAGGCTTTTGAACAGGCTCAGCTACTTATTTCCCTGCTGTAGCACTTACATGGTCTAATATGGAAGGAGCTCCTGCTGCAATTCCAGGCAGCAACATTGCTCTTTTACTGCTGCTCAGCACGGACTTTGATTTTCTCTCATTTGGCAGGAATGAGCAGAGATCTCCTTCCAACAGACAGGCAGTGTGATGAGAAAGGTCTAAATTCTGGGGCTTAGAGGGAGGAAGGAAAATGAAATGAGCAAGAGGAAGTGGCTTCACAGGAGCACAAGCCATCAGATCAATTCATTAAATGAAGTAGAGCAAGCGTGTTGCTTTAAAAGATTTGTACCATGGCAACCGCAAACTTTTAGGGCTTGGAGTATGATGTCTGCCATTTCTCCTAGCCTCACTTTCACTTCTAGGAGCTGTAGGAAAGATGTAACAAAAGCTAAAGGCTGGCTGTCTTCTCATCCTGTGAGACAGAGTCCTGTATTTGTGGGAATCTTCAATGATTTTAAGAACTTGGCCATGCTGGCTTTAAATGAGGAGGAATGGAGCAATATCAGAGACCCCCACAAACACTCAGGCAACATGCAACAGAGGGGCCAGAGGTAAACTCCTGGGCTACTCACCTGTGTCCTGATACAGGAGTTGCTCTGCTGCTGCTACCCCTGCTCCAGGATTTTACTGTGGTCCCCTTTTACCTGTACAAGCTTCATTTTCAGACTGCAGTCAAACCCTGCAGTGTCTTAAAGGAAAGTCAGGACAGCAGGCCAGGTAAGTCAGGCAAGAGAATGCAATCTGAAGGACTGGAACAGACTCTGGTTAAGTTCCTATAATGACAGAAGCAAGATCTTTAGTGCCAGCAGATAATTATACTTGTCCTTCACCCCTGGTCTACTAAGACAATGGGACATGTTCAGGACCTTTTTCTACTAGAAAAAACATCTGGGCTGCCAGAGAAACTCCCAGGGACTCTTGTGCTCTAGACATGCAAATATAAACCAAATCTCCTTGTTTCTTCTTTGGAAAAGGCTCAAGGAAACTACCCCAAACCTGGTAAACCCAAGGGTCAAATGGAATTTGCCTGGCTGGACAGAAATAAGGCAGTGTGAGTAGGGGGTGTCAGATGCAATTTTGCTTTAGAGTTGGCAGAGTTTTGGATTCAGATTGGGTGTTCTTCAGGGTTTCACTGCAGTACTCCCTAGCTAGTTGAACCCAAAAAATTGCAGGTACTCTTCTTCTGCAGCCTTTTCAGCACAGTTCTGCACATTAGTGTTGTGGGCAACTCAATGAATGACAGAGAAGTCAGGGTGAATAAATGATGATGTTTTAGAACTCACAGTGACACACTTTCAGTCTCATCAAACAGTCTGCATTAGGTATTTGTATCTGTCTTCACAAATACTAGGGCTGGAGATATGCCTTTTTTTCTCCTTTTTAAATGAAAGGGAAGACAGAGTTATCCCTCAGGATGTCTGTCTGCAATCAATAGAGATACAGCAGTAGGCACTGTGGTTGCAATAAGCCAGAACTAGGAATAACAAACCAACTCAAATCAAATATCTGTCAAGTCCTCCCTAAATTAGGAATGTAAATATCTCCAGTTTCTATAAGCACACATTGGAAATAATCACCATACGAGGTAAAAAAAAAAATAGTCTGAAGCCAGTCAAAGAAAGTTCAATGTATGCGCATAAAAGGAAAAATCTCAGATCTCTTCTTGAAGAGCTTTCAGGTGTGAAAACATACAGCATGCTTTCAGATCCAGAGCACTGAGCTCCCATCCAAAACCAGCATGGTCCATGGTGTGCTCTGAGCAGCCCAGCTGAAGGGGTAAGTGGGCACAGAGGCCAGGGACACATGGTGCTTGCCTGCCCAAAGGATGTCGTGTCTGGCCTCCCACACTGCCATGCTGTCTGTATCCACTGAGCACTTGTCTCCCAGCAGCTGCTACACGGGCTGGCACCTTTTGTCAGCAGACTCCAACATGAAAAAATCAAAACACACTCAAAAAGAAAAATAGAGGAAACTGCAAAGCACATTAAACTCTGGCTGGGACAGCAAAACATAAACTGGGGTGGGAGGAAGAAACAGAAGCTGTTGCTCGTGTAGGAAACAGCAAATGCTTCCAGGGCCACATGCTTTACCTCTGCTGCAGTAGACTTGCTTAGGTTCAGGGAACAAGCCTTACAAATAAGAGTTGTAAACAGAGTCATGCATAGTTTGCTATGCTTCTCCTTTGCTAGTATGTTTACACTTTCCCTCTCCTATTTTAGGGGTTGCTGTGTTCTTCCAAACACAAACAAGCAGAACTGAAGTCATTACAGGCAGATAAGGCAGAAACCCCTGATCCCAGGGGGCTGGGACCCAGTCCTCCAGCTACTCTACATCTTTACAACCCCTGTACACAGCTTTATGCAATGAGCCACTTCTGCCACCCTCCTACCTCATTCTCAGAGTTAGGAGAAAGGAGGAAGAGAAGCACTTCCAAAGGTTGACTGAAGTTTGGCAAGGATAATCAAAGCAGGCTTTTCTATAGTTACAAGGGAGAGACAGACATGCTCTAAAGTAGGATTTTGGAACAGGAGCCCAGCTTAGCTGATTTAAATCAATTCTCCATGTTTCAAGCCTGATTCCCCTTCCTGCCATGTGGCCTGTGGGAGAAAACTGAATTGAGAATGAGACCCCAGCCAGGAGGAAAAGGTAGAGAGCCAGGAGGAAAAGCTGCAGAGCCATCATCACTGAGAGCCTCCAGCTGCTCCTGGAGCCTTTTATAGAGTTTTGACTGGGTTGTCAATTTGTGCTAGTGGGCTGCTTCCTCCAGGCTGCCTCACAGTTTTCTTGGAGCATACATCTTCCCCAGCTTCTCTTTCTCACTTGGCTTTCCCTCCTTTTCCGTTTCAGCTTCTCTTCTTGGGAAATCTCCCCGGTTCAGCCCTCCACCAGCCTCAGTGCCAGCACACTGGCTGCTGCTGTCTCCCACTGAGCTGCACGTCTCCCTTCTGCTGTGTGTGGCCAGGCCAACACCAGGCTGGGGCTGCTGTGCAGGGCAGGACCTGTCTGCTGCTGGACCGTGCAGCACCTGGACAGCAGAGTCTGCTCTTGGTCGTGCTGCAGCACGCAGGATGCCCCAAGGGAGACATGCAGAAACCCACGCAGTCTTCCACTCGAATATCTGATTGTGCCAGGCCTCAGAGTCCCAGGTGAAGCCCAGTGAGTCTGGGGAAGGAGATGTGAGCATTGAACTGGACACCGCTTCAACTTCACTTTGTACGTGCTCGCTTTACGAAAGACACACACACACACACCCCAATCAATTGTTTTTTTCATGAGACTCAGATAAACAGGAGGTGATGCTGCTTTAAGTCAGCAGGAGTGAATAAGAGAGATAACAAAGGCAACAGGATAAGGAAGCCCACATCAATAAGATGAAAGCAAATTTTTTCTATTTTCTGGAGCTTTCTCACTTTAAATGCCTTGCTTTCACTTTTTCTTGTGTGTCAATAACTATAAATCAAGAAACTAACACACCCTGTCTCTGTGCCAAGTTAGCTCCTTAGGTGTGCATTAAAAAAAAAAAGTTTATATACACTTCTAGTATATACATATATATTTACACTTACAGTATATACATATATATACTTAATTAGCTATACTAATACAGATAGGGAGAGACATTGTGATCTGATCTGCATTTGTGGGATCAAACAACATCAGCATAACTTCCTGATAATAGCACAACTGCATTGTACTAGGGTTTATATACTGCTTTCAGTATACTAGTTTCCAGCCTATATTTAAAGCAGTATAAACACTGCATGTAGGCAAGCCCTTGGGAATAGGTTTTTGCTCTTCAAACAATTGTAATCAAAGGAGCAGTACTGACCCCACTGCAGTCAGTGGGAGTTTCACCAGACATTGTTTTCAGAAGTTCTTTCAGCTCCTGGAGAAATTTCTGTTAAGTCAAAAGGCTTTCATAGTGCAAACAGCTTTTCGAGGTTAGGAGGAAAAAAAAAAAAAAAAAAAAAAAAAGGAAGAAAAAAAGGGAAATAACACCAAGTGATCAAAGGCAAATCTATGTCTTCGACGCCTACATACACATTAACACCTCATTAACACTACTTGTACCTACGGAAGAAGTCAAGCATGGGAATGGCTCTGGCACAAAGTAAACAAGTCCTAGGCAGAAATACTGCTTTTTTCTTCTGATAGTACCAGAAATAGTAGGTCCTTGACTGCAGTAGCTTTCTTCTTACCATTTATGAGAACAGAAGAATTCCAAAATTCAGTGATAGAGTTCCTATATGAGTACTCATAACAATAATGATTAAAACAACAGCAGCAAACTGAAGAGAACAAGATAGGTTTTTTTTAAAACATGGTATCTATTTACAGCATGGTAAAAATATCATGATAATCATTTGGAGAAAAAAAGCTTCAAAAGGATAATAAAACCTTGCAAATATTTCATAGCTCTGAAAGCAAGACATCATTAGGAATTGTCACATCTTAAAATTCACCATTGATAATTCTCAGTTCTCCTAGGGTTTCCAATTTCACAATATAGTGGCACACCTCTGCCAAGAAGCAGAGCTGCTGCTTACCTTTCCTACCTCCACCAGCTGCCTGCACTTTCCTTGCCATACCTCCAGCTCAGCCATCTTTGCAAACCTCTTTAAAACACTAAACTGGCTGGAAACAAATGCATTAAAAGCACATAGTGGAAGGCCGAGATGGTTGGTTGCCTCTGTGGCCTGGGGGGCTGCAGCCTGGGCAGGCAGAGTTAGCAAGCTCATAACTTGCATCTCACTTGCTGCTCCCAAAGCTCCTCCACTGACCAGTGCAGTCAGAACAGGGATCTCCTTGTGCATATGTGTGCAATTTGCTGAGGAAAGAGTCCTTCATTCAGGGAACCGTCATTATCTGCCTTTCTGTATGTTTTATTTTGCCAGGGCTTAAGATAGGGATAGGAGCTGCTGAGGCTGTGCAGGATCTGGGGTTTTACTGGGATATCCTGTACCTGATCATTAGCAAGCAAAAAGAGAAAGCAAGCCTTCCTTGGGCTCATGCTGAATTTGCACCCATTTCACTTCTCTAAAACCAATTTTGTTAAACCAGATCAGATGTTCTTATACTGACTTAGCTAAAATCAATTCCTAATTGATTAAAGCTAACTTGAAATAAAATTGCCTAGGCTATAATAAAGGGTGACCGTAGCAATTTAACTGACTGGATTTAAAATAACCCCATCAATTAAGCAGCTACAACTGTCGAGCTTTTCATGACAGAGTTTGCTTCCTCCTCTGTGCTCAGGAAGAATTAAGTGCAATGGGGACCTAATCCCAATTAGTGCAGCAGAGCACTGCTGTGGGAAAACAGTAACCAATCCAGAGTGAAGCTCATCATGCAAGGCACTGGGCTGGAGCATGGGTTCTGCTTTCAGCTTTCCAGTTAGCCCCTTGCAATGCCTCAGGCATGATATCCTCCCTCCTTGCAGGTTATGAGCAGAGAAGGCAAATTCCTGGAGACAGGAGCTGTCTCATACCTTGGATTTGTAGGGCACTTTGCACCAAAGGGCTGAAGCCTTGTCCAGGTCTTTGGAATGCTGGCATTAACCAAATACTTGTCTTTGTAAACTGAGGAACACCAGCCTTGCACTTTCCCAACAGCTCAGTCAATTTTTTTTAAACTTATATATGTCCATAGATGAGATAAAATTAAGCCAAAGTTTAATTTTCTCCCTTTTAATGGCTTGTGTCCTGTTCTAATGTCACATCCATATGGAAACAATTACACACATAAAAAACTGCTTCAGCCACAAACTTGCTCATGAAATTTGGCTCCTGTGATTTGGTGTGCTAACAACACATTTGGATACACTCATAGGAAGAGTCTGCAATACAGCAGAGGTTTAACACCAGCTTATGAACAAGGGTTTGGGGAGGCATATAACACTTGGCTGCTTTTTCTGTTTTTCTTGTATTCATTGGAGCCATTCCTGCCAAGCTGGAACCAGCACCAGGTTCAGAGCACCCTGAGTTTTCTGTTATGCTCCTAAATTATGTAAAACCTCTGTAAATAGGTTTTTGAAGCACTGAGCACCAAACTGGCTGTGAGACCAGCAGCTTCTACCTGGTACACCAGTCAGTACTGGAAATGAACACTTCTGCCTTCAGGGAGGTGCATCCATGCAGGCCAGCAAAAGTTAAACAAATCATCTCCTTCAGTCCTCTGTGCTGCATATCTTTTCTCTGCCAGCCCACAGGGAACTGAAAAATACCCAAACTGTTTAACTGCTTATTCAGAACAGACATGAGCCAAAGCTGGAATGGGTTATGCAAACTATCCTGAACACTGGATTTGCTGGTAAAAAAAGGATTCAAATCCAGGCCACCCTGTCTTTGTTTCTGCAGAACCAGGAGTCAGACAGTGATCTTCTCCAAAAAACCAGAATGATTCTATGTCTACTTCATTTCCACATTTTGATTCCCTGATTTGCCATCCATCCCACACAACATCCTTTCCCTCCGCCTGCCAATCACTACTTCTCACTTCCAAAATTTATTTACTTTGTATTAGAGCCATATAGAGGGAGTTTTCTTCTTATCATGGTCCTACTCAAACTGAAATCTATATTGACCTCGGTATAGAACAATGATAAGGAACTAATAAACATTTTAAAATACTCCACTTACATTTATGTCTAAAATCTAGCTCTTGGCCAGTGAGAGAAATTTTCAAAAAAACTGAAATTGATTCCTTTATTTTGGTTTGGTTTCTTTCCCATCAGTAATCACTTTATCTACTCAAGAAATTATTTTAAAACTTTTAAAATCTGAATTCTCTTTAAGGAAGTAAACACTGATGAAATTCTGGTGCAAGTGAATTATTATTTCCAAATATGAGACTGAAGGAAGACCTGTACATTTGTTTGGTTATCTATAAAAATACATATGTTGTGCCTCTATGTCCACACACACATGTACATGTGGATTTACATTATTTGCACACAGAATTATTTAGGTACTTGAAATAGATTTAAGTTGCACAATTCAGTCTAGATCCAAGTTTGAATCTTCTCAAGTTTCTGAGGTATTTGGACCTAAGCCTGGTTTTCAACACATAAAAAAATGGGTCTTATTCAAATCTAAGAATCCATTTAAGGCTCAAACATTTCTCACCAGTAACCTTTCCCAGAGTGGCAATGAAATTCAAGCTTTGTAGATGAGACAAGGTCACATGAAAATACAGGAACATTATGTCTCTACCAAGACGACGTAGGAAGATGGCATTCGAATAAGCAATTAGGACTTCTGCTGGTGTAAATCAGCATATCTGTATAGAAATCAATATACCACACAAAGGAACACAACCATTTCAAACTCACATTTTTATCCTTTGCTATGAAAGGGAACAATACTAAGTCAATAAAGTAAAATTACAACTCTTTTAATTTGATTTCTTTTAGCATTTGACAGTAATTTCACTTTTCCCTCTGTAATCAATGAACTGCCTCTGTGTAGGTTTTTCACAGTAAAAAAGGACTGTGTATATGGATGTGAATAAATTCTGAGAAATGGTCATGAAAAATCAGGAATAAGAAGAAGGAGAAGTAAGAAGTGCTACACTAGAGACACCTTTAATTTTTGCAATTGACCCCACTCCAAATTGAAGCTGCACCTTTCTTACCAGCCTTAATATAGATTTCTCCTACCTGCAGCTCCACCACTTTAGCACAATAAACTATTATGCTCACATGTTAAAATATAAATAAAACACCCTGGTGAAGACAATTAAATCCTTGTGAAGGCATACTGTTCTCTTCCAGCCCTAGCCAAGGCCTGGGCAGATCTGAGCACCAAGGAGGCCAAATTGTCCCCACACCTCATCACTTAGGGGCAGTAGCAGCCATAGCACCAACACTCATCCCTACAGCACTTGGTGTGACAGCCAGCCCTCTGCCTCCATCAGGTTGATTTGCAGTTTACCACAAGGAACTGCAATAGTTTGCACTTGAATAATAAATACATAAATAAACTGGCATGAATAACACTCCTGGGAAATCAGCAATGAATTTCCAGGTCTATTTCTTACTAGGGAAAAAAAAAGAAAGAGAGAGAAAGGGAGAAGATTGATTACTGGGAGAGAATTATGCTCCAAACCTTTCCTGGTCACGGAGTATTGACAGAAAAAGAAGTGCTGAACTGTGGGCTATTTGGAGATGCATTTGTCAGTCGGTGCACAACTTCCCCAAAATCTGTGCTTTGTATTTGCTTAATGTTATTAGAGATGAGAAAGACTTTCAGGAAATGGAGAGATGAAAATTGTATCTGAAATTAGTATTTCTGGCTGTTTTTCCTTCCTCCAGGTTATTTCTACAAATCAGATATTGTGAATTCTTTCCTTGTTCCCAAATCAAATAACTCCAGTGAGTGGCAAAGGCAGGGTTTGAAAGAGGAATCTCCAATGGTCTGTGCCTCAGAGCTGCAGTTTATTCTCTTCCTCCTCAACTTTGAGGCTGCTTCATTAACTTGGACTTACATTCCAGCCACAGCTCCTGTTGCAGAGAGGAAAAAAAAGGATGAAAGAAAACCTCACCATGATCCAGCCAGACCTTGAAAAATTAGACCCACTGTAGAAAAGAATACAATCGGAACTCGCAAAGACATTTTTTTATTGGCCTTGTAATTTCCTCACTAAACACGCTTTTAGCAGCCTACCCCTCTCGGAATCTTAATTATCTGCCGGCCCCTCATAATGGCCCCATTCATGGCTCTTCAGAGCAAAAGCACAGCGATATCACAAACACAGGAACTCAGAAGATACAGCATGTTCCTTAGGAAGGGCTGCACACCCATAGATAGCTGGCACAGGGAATTTGCTACTTGAAGAACATAATATAATACAAACATGTAGATTTTTTCCCTTCTTTCATTTTTTTCCGGTTTTTTTTCCTGAAGCAAAGAAAAAGAGATGCTGTGCTTGAGTTGTGTATAAAGGCAAAAAAGAAAGCCAAACCAAACCAAAACAAAAAAACCCACTGATATACAGTTCTGGAAAAAAGTAAATATTATAGGCTCTCCATCTCTCTCCTCCACCATTTCTGACTGTTCATTGACTACCATAAATTAATATGACTTGATATATTGTGAGGGCTGGAGACATTTTATGAGCTTCTGAAATCTTTTCCAACAGGAAATGTGAAGCATCACTTAACAGTTCAAGATTTTTTTGCTTTGATTTGTTTGGAAATGAACCACATGCTGAAAATATTTAGTTTAAATCAAAACTAAGAATACCAAGTTGGTCAGCAACCTTGAGAACTGAACATTTTTAGTGATTCAAGTACATACTTCTGTAGACACTTTCTATGACAAAAAAAAGAAGAAAAATACTACTCTATCACTATCTCTGAGAGTCTGCTACTTCTCAAGTTCCCACTGATTTATGTTCTCCAGGTGCATTTTGTAATCAGTTTTGCTTCTTAAATTTGCAGTCTGACTTTGTCTAACAAGAAAAAAAACCAAAAAAAACCAAACCCTCCCCAAAAAAAAACCAGAACCTCCTCCCCACAAAAAAAAACTGAAAAAGCTTGAAAGCAACCACAATGTATGCAAAATGCAGTCCAGAAAATTATATTAAATCACATTAAATAAAAATCTTTCCAAACAGCTGTAACTTCTGTAATAAGTGATATTAGGATTTTACCAAAATGTTCCCTGTTCAAGGGAAATACTGACTGTACGTCCATACTTGTCTTGGGATGAGAGTTTAATTAGTATATTTGATATTCCAATATAAATGGTCCTGCTTATTTCAGGATCTGCTGTCTCAGGTCTACTCATTAAAGACTGACCAAGGCTCTAGGGGTAACTTTAGGTATACTTACCAATTTTTATTTCAGCAAATGTGGTCCCTCCAGAACTGGTGGGAGAGCCAAACACCATTCCTGGAATGGCAAAATAAAAATTATCCCAGAACAATTATAAGAATGATGGGTGGCAGGGAAAAAGAGGGGGGGAAAAAGTTTATGCAGAAGCCTTGCAAAGTAAATTTTAATTTTGATCCAGTTCATCACACCTAAAATTTGTAATTTAATATTAAACCTATTGTAGCTAATGTGTGCAGATATAATGCAGGTCAATTTACACATCAGAAATATCCAGATTAATAACAAAGCAAACAAACAAACATAAAAAGCCACCCACAAACAAGGATACACAGAGGCATTTGGACCTGTGAGGATGAGGATTCATAGGTAACACCTCCCTGAAGACTTCTCTTCAAGCAGTAAGACAAGGAGAAAACATTACAAAACGGGGTTTTGGGGCAGGACTCCTTCCCTGAGTGCTGTTTTTAATCTCCAGAGAGGTCACCTCAGAGAGCCCCAAAGCTCCTCACACGTACCCAGCAGCTGGTGTGTGGCTGCCATAGGGACCAGCTCCAGGCTGGTTCTGCTCCAGGAACCTCATGGCATGAGTATGAGCCAACCCACCACCACCACACTGGCACCTTGCAAGCAAGACAAGGGAACATAAGAGAAAGAAACAGATGTTTCCAGTCGTCTGGAAAATGTGTCCCCCAGAAGAGGGCGAAGAGCAGACTGTGTGTGCCAGGCTACCCAACTGCACCTGCCATAGACTGGTACAGTAGCATGTCTCCACATTTCATGATTAATAAATTCCTATGTTAAAGGAATGGATCACTAGAAAGAGTAGACTGAAGGAAAGCTTAAGATAAACAGTAAGAAATTCACCTAATACTTGCATTTACCAACTGAAGCCTAGAGTTTTGCATCTCTAGGCAGAAAGAACAAATTGACCTCTTCACAGAAGTGGTGCACTGAAGATGTTTAATAAATTGCTTCAGAAGCAGAATCAGTTCTGAACTTAACACAGGTGTCTCAGGGAGGAAAAAGGCACATAAAAGCACTGTGCAAACTGCTGACAGCACTAGCTATGTGAGAGACAATCAAGGTACTTAACGTTTTAAAACACATGCCCTGCATAATAACCAACACTTCCAGAAGCCTCTGTCACTCTTCCAAGCACTGAATTAAGAGAAGTGTCGCTGTACCAGGATCATAAAAGATTTCCTTTAAGCCTTTTGCATAAATGAATGTGTTCTGAGATGGAGAAAAGTGAACTCATATTCTCCATGTATCCAGGGGCCATTTTCCCCCTGAGAAGCTAAGGGGAAAGGGAGAATGGGGCACCACACTATTGATTTTCTACAAACACATTTAACCTTTAGCAGCTGCTGTCAGCATTTCCAGTGCTAATACCAACAGTGGGGGAGTGCAGAGAGCTCGCTTCAGATGTGAGGCTTAGGAAATCAGAGATTCCTCTCTCAGCCCAGGGTGAATTTCTTTAATGGCCACACTGGAGAGGATATGGGTGAAAGGGAGAAAGCAAGGGGAGAGACAGAGAGATGTCTCCACAAGTTCAGGCAATATTTCCTGCTCAGTAATTTCCCTGAGCCATCACATCTGAGTCAATTGAAAATACTTCTAAAATGTTCATGAATCTTCTCATGAGCATTTCCCTCAGTGAGTGCTGTGCAGCATCAAGGAAACAGTGATAAGGCCACAGGTGATGGGGGCTCCCACTGCCCAGCTTCCAGGCCTTGTGAGGGCTGATGGAAGAGGGTGACAGGAGTCGAAAAGGCTGGTAATAGCTTCATTTATGGGTCACTGGGTCGAATGCAGAAGCAGACAAAAGTCAGCTGCATCTCTCTCACATCACACAGTGCCTACATGAAGGACTCCCTCAGTGCTTTCAGCCCAGCTCCTCCCAAGCCACTGCCTGCTCCCATCGTGACTCCCTCCCAAGGAACACATAACAGCACATCAGCATGCAGCTGGTACTGCTTCCTGACACCTAAAAGCCTGATTTATGTTAGGCATATGTGTCCTCATCCCAGGAAATCATAATTGTCTGTAATTCCTGACCAGCTCACCCACACTCAGGCCATTAATGTCCCTCCAGCAGGCATACTTCACACACCCCACTGCTGCAGCTGCTCTCTGGGAGAGCAAACCAAGTGAGCAGCAGCACAAGGTCTCCCCGTGTCCCACACAAACACACACTCCTCAGCAAAGCAGGTCCTTGCTCAGTCCACCATGACAGCCCAGAGAAGGGCAAGGGCTGAGCCCCCTCACAGAGCACCCATCCACAGCACAGGCTCCCCTCACTTGGCTGTGGGGGCTGAGCCCTGCTATTAGAGTTACAACTCAGCTTTCTAAAATGTACTGGTTGCTATTTTTTTGTTGCTATTCCCTCCTCCAACACAGTTTGGGTTTGCAATATTAAGACAGCTTGGGTTTACATACAGAGGGACTGCAAATAGCTTTCCTGCTAAATGAGTGGTGCAAACACATCACCCGGTGCTGCGTGCTCACAGGATTTATGGTCTCGTGTTTGGGATGAACTCTGCCTTTCTCTTGTGCTGTTTCCATTAGGAATAATGTGGCCATGCTAAACTCACACTAATAAAACCTGAATGTATCACTGCATTGTTTGGCACCCTGTAGAGGAGAAACGCATCCATTAGCGAGGCGGGCACTGAAAACTCTTTGTGGCAGGAGCAGCAGAGGGACTGCTTCACAGCAACTATTCAGAGCCACTTTGCAGCTTCCTGAGCAGAGACCAGGCTGGGCTGCATGCCAGCAGTGTGGAAAATGGCTGGCAGAGGCTCTGGCCACAGATTTGTAGGGCATGTGAATCCCCAGAGGAAAAGGGAACAGGTACTGAGAGCACCTGTTAGAGGGTGCTTGCTGCACGTCACTGTCCATCTTTAGCCTTTGTTTCAGCTCACCTATCAATGACTCCACTGACAGAGCAAAATGACTAAGACCCTGCAAAATGGACAATCACCCCACTGCTTCAGCTGCTACACAACTATTGGTGGCCACCAGAGTCTGGTGAGCATGGAAATATTCCAAAGAGAGCACAGCAGGCAGGCACAGCAGTGAGGGGACAGTGCTGAGGCAGTGTGCTCAGAGGGGTGTCCCCCTCTCTCAGGGAAGGAGTGAAGGAGACAGACTTTCTGCTGCCAGGGCAGAGCCAATGACCACAAAAGGTGTGACTGCATACCCAGGTAAAACCAAAAGCAGTGAGAACACGTACTAGCAACACTGTCTGCTTCACAGCCAGCACCCTCCAGCCTCCCTTGATAATGGCTGGCATAGGATGCTTCCTGCATGTCCCATCTCTAGGCACCTGTGTCCTGCTCCAAACAACCTTCATTTATGAATCCTTCAACCCTGAGGAGTTACCCAAGAATGTACTAACACCATCCCTTACATTTCTTCTTTAGGAAACTCCTAACAAATATCTCCCTAAGTTGAACTGCCTTCCTTTGAAGAAACTCATGACTTGGCTACTGAATTTGCCTTTCCTCCAAGCTATGGTATTTAGCCATGCAAAACAGCCCTGTGAGTTCACCCTACTGCTGTGGCACAAAGAGAGCCCTGATGAGAAAGTTTAAATTGAACATCTTTCAGCTGATGACAAACCTTGGCCTGCCTGAAGCCTTTGAAAGGCCAAAATGCAATGCAAATTAAAGTTCAAGGAGCCTAGAAGAAAACTATTTTAGCTTCAGGCTTTCAACCAAGCCAAAAAGAGTTAAAATTTTATTTCAAACAGCAGTTCAATCATTCACTTTTCCAGTATTAATGAACGCCTCCTGCATGTTTACCCAGATAAGGCTGTGATTCACGTGGCAGGCATACCCCAGAAACTTAAAAGGTCAGAAAGATGGCAACAAAGCATTCTGTTAATATTGCCTAGAATCCACTCTGTTCCTTTGGCTATTTTAGTATCAGTAAATAACTCTCTACCTTTTCTGACCTAAGCAGTTCCATTAGAGAAGCTTCCCAGGCTAGATGTTTCTAAAATGTTACCAAATGATTAAACACAAATCCTCAAGTGAAGAGAGCAGGTTTTATTAAATATCCCAGAGCAGTGCTGTCTGCCCACACTTATGCCCATGTCTGGCTGCTGGCTGATAAACGCCTTGGCTTTAAGATATTACTTATTAGCATGCCTGTATATTTCCACCTCACACAGTCACCCAAGGGTGATTGCTATCTGTTAATTGAATTCCGTGCCAGCAACTGTGTCTTTGTGTGCCTGCCATTATAATTTTGAAGATTGTGACTTCATTTCCTATTTACAAGTTGCAGTGATGAAAAAGTGCAATTATTTATACATATAAATAAACTCAACATTTTTGTAGCTATATGGCAGAAAGTGGGTGGAAGTCACATGTGAAATGCACAGGTGTGTCCTGTTTTTTGATCCCTTTTTATTTTTAAAGGCTCTCCACCTGGAACAGAGCTGGTGTGATGGAATATATCTCCAATGATAGAAGAGGGAGTCGTGGGAACAGAATGAGCGCCTGAAACTTAGAGCAGAGCAAGCTGAGACTGTAGAATTGCTTAGTTGGTGCCTTCCAAGCTGTGGGCTCTGGTGCAGCCTTACTGCAGTAATGACTGGCACACCTACCATATTTTAATCAAGCATCATTGCCTGCATCAGAGTGGTTTATGCAATGTTTCACCCACTGTTTTAGATGTGAAAATGTGATGTGTACATTGCCTGGCTCTCCCAAGACTGCTCTGTGAGACAGAAGTGGGGGTAGGAGGAGAAGGAAGCCAGCAGGAGAGACAGGACCTCAGTGACATTTCAGTGAAGACTGGTTGGTCTGAGTTCTGGCCCTGGATTTTAGCAGCAGGAACCTGTGCCTTAGATAGCTTTTGCTGGCCTCCAGAAAGCAGCTGAAGCTTTTGAGAAGACATTGGTCTTTTTGAGTTTGGACAAGTCTGCTTCAGCAAACAAAAGAAGATCCTGAGCCACCAACCACAGCTGGCTGCTGCTGCAGAAAACTTGGTCTACAATCCCTTTCATAAACAACAATTTTGAGATCCACTTCTTAATCCCTCTTGGCTATCTTTCCCCTCAATATGTCTGTAGGAAAGTTGTTCAAAAATCCCAGTCCCTGGAAGATTAGAAGCTGATTTCTCTATTAAGATCCCCAACAAGAGGCTAGTAGAAAATTGAATGTAAAAAAGCATGGAAAATCTTGTAGCCACCTCAGGCTAAGGGTCTGTGGAACAGCAGGGTGATCTCTTTTTGCCCAACCAATTAATGTTTGACAGAAAAAGCAGGTCTTGTGCAGTGCACTGTATGGAGGTGGATTTCTCCCTTCCCACACTACACTTGTGAGCATGCCTGCTGTGAGCACTCCTATTTCCAAAAGTCTCCAAAGAGAGTAAGTGAGTAATGAATTCAAGAATCCTGATCTGTTATGTCAGACACTAGCTAAACACTGTTTATTTAATATGAAATGCTATGAAAGCATTTCCTTTCAATAAAACTCTTAACATTTCCAGATACTATGTGAGTCTCCTTCATCACTGTTCTGCTTTACCTTTTCCCATAATCAGAATGTAGTGAGACACGTCAATTAATATACATACCCAGGAAGTTACAAAATGTTTTGTGAACTAGAAATAAAAGATTTGGGATCAGATTCATTTAATCATCTTGAGAAATCTTTAACCAAATGATATTACTGTAGTTCAACCTGTCTTTAGTTTAAGATAACTTCTAATTAGTCTGATTTTTATTAGGACATTATCAATATGCAGGATGCATATTGATATAAATTAGCTACAGGAAATTTTAACTGTAGGCAATTGTAGACACCATATTCATCACTGATTCAGCTAACACTAAAAAAACTGGCTTCAAGTATCTTTTCTTTGTACTACAAATTCTGTATAAATTGAATTTTTTAAAATTGAAATACAGTTACTGTTTTCAGAGTAACTTCCAAGGACAAATTGTCTGCAGTGTAATAGATGGAATAAAAGTTGCCATCTATTATTGAGATCACTCAATAAGTTTTAGATTTATTTTGGCTGCTTATAACTTGGGAAAATTTTATCCACTTAAAAATATATTTTTTTTTTTTTAGATTGGATGTTATCCTCATAGCAGTTATAAATTTTGTTGAAATTAAGTTTCTAGAATTTTCTTGTTTTCTTAAATTATAGGAAAGCCCTGTGCATGCAGAAGGGCCAATAAATACATAACTGTTAAAATCCAAACTTATTGAAGCCTTCTAATAATCAAATTGGTCAATGTCAGAATTAACAAGATTGAAATGTCCCAAGGACATTGTGTGGGGATTTGATAATATTTAATGCATGAATAGTAAATATAAATAATAAATGGTCTGAAATCAAAAGAAATTAAATCAGGCCTACATTGAAACAACCAGCAGTGAGAAGAACTTCCTTCAGATTTTGAATCGCTCACATTTTTTCTGTCAAAAATACCATCACAAACAAAATGTTCCATGAAGTGTTTCACTTCTGACAAAGCAGCATTTCCTGGTGGAAGATATTCTGGTCAGGAAAACCCTTCAACACCATTACTTCTGTCTGCCTTTGATTGTATGAGAACACAGTGCTCTTTCAAATGTCTCAAATGCAAAATTAGTCCTGCTTGGTGCGTGGCCCCAGCCAGAGAGGTGAATTAGTGCAGGGCGTTCTCTTTCTGCAACTCTTGCTCTAGGAGTGGGAAAATCAGAAACCAGCTCGCTGAGCCAGGTCAGTTGCTTAGGTGACCAAATCCAGGAAAAATTCCTTGCCTGGGAAACATTATAAATTTGCCTTGGTCTGATCCCAAGGCTTGGCTGGAGCCTTGGCCTGGGACACACTCACCCATTGCAGTGAAGGCAGTGGCTAGTCAAGGCCATGGTGTAAGGCACATGTGCATAACTGGGGGTTGAAATAGGATTGCACCTTACCTCTGATGCTCCATAAATTTGAGTGCTTGCCTTTGCAAGGCTAATATTTCTTGAGTCTGTTATTTTTTGTTGTATAACTGTATATAGTACATAATTAGTCATAATACATTACTGCACATGCAACTCTGCAGACAATGTTTAGACATTAAATCTTAGCTCAGTGATTGAATAGAGGGTACAGTAAAAATAAATATCCATGTATTTGGTAAATATTTGCATAATGAGCTATTTAAATGCAAGAGATTCTAACATATGTAAACAATTGGAAATACTCTCTGTGTGTAAGTCTAAAGAGGATGTAAAAATATACACAACCTCCTTTAAAATAGTATGATTTAGTAGTCAGACATAGCATATTTTTAAGGCTGTATATATAACTATTGCAGCTTGTAAATACCCATTGTGTTAAAAACACATTGCTTGGTACAATTAGTCAGTAAACTGTATGACTGAAAGCTCTGAATGACAGGGACAGTGCAGCAAATGGACACTAGTGACTGTCCAGTTACAGTGAAAGCTCTTTGTGCTCTGAAGACTTAAGATACCCAGAGGGTTACAGGACTCAGTGTATTCAATCCCAGTGCAACAATAACAGAGGACAAAATTTCCTTCTTGTTAAAAAGCTGCCATGTGATGTGCTGTGGAGCTTCTCCCACAAAGCTTTTCCCCCAGCTCCCAGCTCCCTGTGCCATGGGAACTGAGAGGCTACCTCCACCTCCACTGCTTGCTTTTCTGCCTTGGTCCAGGCTGACATTTCTGAACCAGAGCACCAAAGTGGTACCTTAAAGAGGCCCCACAACCTTAGCCACAGTGTAATGTGACTCAGCACAGTTTTGCAAAGGAAGTGTAGCAGTGGAGGATGGAAGGAATAAAATTATTTCCAAAGTGAAAGCTTCTTTTTGTGTTAATAACCAGCCTGAGCTGGCTGTCAAGGAGAGAAACAATGAGCATTGTGCTTGGTAGCTAGGCTGCCTTCTGACTAATTACTGCTCTGCAGAAAGGCCCTGTGCTCCCTGCCTCTGCACTAAGGACAAGGCAGGTCATACCCACAGTCACACCTCTGCACTCACACCTGATTAAAGAGAGTGGGTAGTGGATTGCTGCTGCCATCCCCTCAGGCTCCATGACTCAAAGGGACACTGCTACACGATGCATCCCACCATCTGCAGAGCACTCCATGTCCCCTGGCGAGCAGAGCATCTCCTGCTTTGGGAGACACAGCCCTGTTGCCAGGTGGTGCCCCTGCCATGATTCACAGCCACCCTCAGTGTCCTAAAGGACTTCTATTGCAGCCATTAAAGCCTGGGAGCTTCTTAGCATGATGAACTCCTGGTTCCTGAGCAGTTAATAAATGTTTTAGTCTCTAAGGAGCTAATTTAAGATAGTCCACAATAACAGGGTGTGGCAAATAATTGGCGGGCTGAAGAAATGGAAGATAATACGAGATGCCTGGGTGTGGGTGTTTATGTGAGGCATAGGGAGCAGTTTTTGACTCAGAGACTAAGTTATGTGGGCCAGATTTAGGGCTATGAAAACTCCAGTATGAGTTTTGGGGAGGGAAGAAGTTAATTTCATCCTGTTCTATGGGATATTTAGTTTCAACATTAAACTCAAACAGATTTTCATTAGTAATGCTCACAATCCTCAGGCAGCTCTGAATTTTTAAAACCTCCCTTTCACACTCCTACATTGCATTCCAAAGAGGTTGTGTCCAACTCATGACAAGCCCTGCACCAAAAAAAAAGGAAAAAAAAAATCTGCCCAGGCATTCCACATGCCTGGAGGCAGAAAAAAGGGTTTCTGAAATGCCATACACAAGAAAGCCATTTGGGTTGTGGGGGAGAGTCTCTCAGTGTACAAATCACAATCACAGTCATATTTCTTACACCTTCCAACAATCAACCCACAAAGCTAACACTCCTCAGAAATGCTTTTCAGAGGTTTTCTGCTCACCTGGAATAAAGATAACATTTACACTGCTCTTTCTCATTGAGCAGCTATTCTTAAAACCAAGATGTGTTCTTGACTACCCTATTTCCAAAGGAAACTTGAACAGCTAAAACCCATATCTTCTGCAGACCAAGGAAAAAAGACTGTCAGTATTCCATTCCTTTCTCAGTCTCCATAATATGAAATGTTATTATTTTAAAAATGTATTATTAAAATAAAATTGAAATAATATAGGGTAATATTACAGAGAAAGAAATCCCCCTTTTCTGCACCCCCCAAAAAGGCTGTGAAGTTAAATTGTTAAGTTAGAGGAAGCATCCCAGATCTTCATCACAAATGTGTGATCAGGAAACGCATTTGACAAAGCCTGAATAGCAAAAAAATTCCCATTCACCATATCAGACTCTTTTCCAGTCTCCTCTCTCACTGTCCTTACTAGTATCTGTCTCAAGCCAATGCTTTCCTAAGAGCCACAGGCTGAGGTAGACTCAGCTTATGTCCAAATGTGTGGAAGATATGTGTGTCCTAACAAAGGGTGGTTGAAACTCGAGGGCTCTCAGACATCTCCTCCATCCACATTCCTCTCATGTACTCCACCACATCACTGCATTTACAAGAACTTGCAGGTGTGTAGCTGAACATGTGCACTCATGGTACACTGCACAAGAAAGTTAAAAATTCTGAACAAAGTCCCTCTCATCTCACAGGCTTCTTCCCAAATTCAGCTCCCAGAAATATAAATGAGGGATTAAGATATTGCTGTTGTTTGCACCTTCACCATCACCACTGGGACTTAAAATCCTTCCACAAACTTTGTCTCTGGGTGGAGCAGCGTTCATCTCCACAGGATGGACACAGAAAAACAGACACTGACATGCCTGAATCTTGGGGGGCTGGCTTCAAGCAAGTATGTGTCCTCAAGTTTGTGAGGACAAATTTAAGAGAGGCTAAAAGCAACCAGACATGTCTTCCTGTTCAGCAGGCAGGGGCAGACTCCTTCTTGTTGAGTCTGAAGGAGGAAAGGTAGTGCATTGTAGAGGCAAATGATCTGGGTCTGCACTAGCAGCCCTTTATACTCCAGCAATGAAAGGTCTAATTGAGGCTGTGTAATTATCTCCTCACAATATAAAATGAAATGTGCACTCCCTTGGTGGATATCATTGATGAAAAGCCAGTTCGGGAAAAGGCTGAGATATACAGCAGGATCAATTTTAATTCTAATGGTTTTTAACATTTCATCTATATATTTAACAGGCTGAAGCAGGGGGAAATAAATATTATGTTAGTGACTGTGACATAGAATGGGTCTTTGCTTTTCATTAAAAAAATAAAGGGAAAACAACCATCACCATTTTATGGCTATCATAATTTGTTTCACATACATTTTTTCAATACTAAGGTGTACTAAAATATTTAACTGGTAAATAAAAATACCTATAGACTTGAAAAGAGATTTTCAAATCTCTTGGACAAAGGCTTGAGGAACATGGGTTTATTTTATGTTAATTGACTTGTAATACTTACATGAGTCAATATTAAAAAGATAGATACATATATACAATAGCACATACAATTATCTCTTTATCTATGCATCACTTCCATATAGCAAAAAATTTACTAAAGATATTGATCTCAAACATTATTTTGCATTGCTCTCTTTCTTCTTTTATTGATATTAAAAATATTTGCCTCCATGTAGTCTATTTTCCTGATTTTATTACCACATGATGCAAACTGAAATCACAAACCAAGACACAAATTTGGGTTCAGACATCAGTCCTAAATTCCTCCCCTTCAGAGCATTTTAGACTTCATGCTTAAAGAACTAGAAAGATAAAAGTTTAATTAATGAATTTTTTTCTTTTAATATATGGAATACATTCACCAAGCTGGAGGCAAGAGTACAACATACTTCATATGATAGCATATAATTTGATCTCTTAAATATGAGACATCAATACCATTAATGTATAAATAAATAAATAAGCCAAGAGGAAGTAAAAATATGACATGCACTGTGTCTAGGGGCCTTGGTTTTATTTTGAACCTATAAACCTTGGGTAAGGATCAAGACTTTTCTACTGAGGATTTTACCCTGTGGATATTTATTTTTCTGCAATGTAATTTGATGCTGCTGCTGGTTTTGGCATCAATACATTAAAAGTTAAATTTATGTCAGCTCAAACAGATCAACTATCAGATGTTGCTATTAACTTTGACATCAAAATCATTAAGAAATTGCCATCATGTAAGTTAATTATCAGAATTGTATTGGCATGAATGCATAATGATATTACTCATGGAAATAATTAAAGGAAATGCACAGTGAAAAATGCATTAGAATAATGGCACAAAATGCCATTATTCTGGCTTCTTGACAACTAAATGCTATTAGTTTTCAGCACAGTGAACTTTAAGGTTAACTGAAAGAGTCAGGGAAGTCCAATGCAGAGCTCAAGCTGCTCTCACTTGTGCCTTTATTTATTCAGTATATAAGATTGAATAAATAGGAGTAAAAACTAACTTTTTTGACTTGTCAAATAAAGCTTTTTTATCACTCTAGGAGAAAGTACAACAAAATAAACAAACAAAGAAACAAACAGAAACCTAAATCAAAACAAAGCAGCGGAATTACTCATGGCACTGTTGTTCAAATATGTATGTTCTTTTGTTGTAGCCAGTGTCAGGTCTCAAGGGACCTGAGGCACAGCAAAGCTGTTAAAATTTTAGGATTTTCCAGAGCACAGAGGAGTGCTAATTAACACAAAACTATTTAGGCTACTGCCTTCCACACCCTATCCAAAAGGTCACTATTACTGATCAGTGCTCAGGGAGAGAGAGTTGTGATTATGGGGCTTGTGTAATGGACTGAGTAATTTTTTTTTATTTTTTTTTTAATCAACAGTAAAATGCTGTCCACTCTAATAGAATAAACTAAAGACTCAGTGATGCATGCCATCTTACTCATCAGCTGGACACATTTCTTTTAAATGTCTCTCTCCATTCCCCCTCAAGTCAATGGAAAAGTTCTCTTTCTCTCTGTCATGGTTTTGTACTTGATCCAGAAATTATATTATAGAAATAATGAAAAAAAAGGCAGTAATTTCTGGGCTTCTTGCCCTCCATCTGCCTACTAGACTAAGCACACCCCACTACCCCCTCAATGCAGAAGTTCACATCCTAAAAATAAAATTCAATGTTTTAAACAATTAAAGTATGGAGAGAAGAAGCCTTATTTACCCTGCTCTGGACAGTCAATCCTAATGACACTCGGAAAAAAAGAATATTTCCAGGATATAAGTGGAGGGTTAGGAAACAGGACATCTCTGAGCTGTTTATGGCCCTATCCTTGTTTTTCTACATAACTTCAGGCAAGTCACTTAAATGGCTTGCCTTAATTTTTTTCCCTGTTGCCAAAGTGCTAACACAAAGAAAAAAAGATGTGGCAAAGAATCCACAGTTAAAATGCCAAAACCCACTCCATAAATAAAAATTAGTCAAGCTACCTAATCATGCACAAGCAAGCCCTACAAAATGTCTCTGAAAATTTGCAGAGGAGTCGTTTGTGACCTAATGTACAAAATCTTCAGCTGGATCTGCCAGCATAGACTCCTGCATGTCTGAGGAGTCACTTGTAAATCTCTGCTTGGAGCCTCATTGTCACTGCACTCTCCAGTCTTGACAAAATGAATCTCAGCTCAGAAATGGCTCACAACAGGCAGGCAATCTACAGGTCACTGATACCAAAGGTTTGGGGGCTATCTAGATCTCCTGGCAGTTCACAGATTATTTTCTCTGGTTTGCTTTGGAGGACCGCGAGAGACAGAGATCAAAATGTTTTAGGGCAGCCAAAGTTTCTGGGAGAAATTTGGATCGTAATTGATATGAGAGCAATGGCAAAAGTAGCTTTAAAAAATACTTGAGAGCTATTTATGGGTATCTTTAAACTTTATAAGTTGCCTTGGGGACAACTAGCATTTCAGGTATGCTTTGACTTTTTATGGTGAAATACAGACATTTTACTTGAAACAGTTTGTTTAATGATGCCCTGAGCCTTTTAATTCTATTTAACAATCTAAGCTTTGCTTCTAATCCATCAATAGATAGGTCAAACTTGTACACATAATTTAAAGTTATGTTAATAAGATCTATGACATGTCTTGCAACATTTTATTGATAATATGTAATGTATTATAAGTATCATGAGCTTGCAGAGCTGCTGTCACTCAGGGATTTTGTGTATAAGATATTACATCTCCAAAGCACGCTGCTGCAGTGAAAAAAGGACTTTAAATAAATAGGCTGGCACAATTCTGCCTTCAAAGGGACAGTCTATAAATTCACAAACAAGATTTACTGTGTAATCCAAGCCTGAATCAACACAGGACTTACACTGTGTAACTAAGAAGGGACACACCATGTGGTAGGGTGTTTATAGTTGGGACAATATTGTAATGCAGAGGTTGTTTCTCAGGCACATCTTTTCTAATTACATTGATTGACACCTCCCACTTACAGCCACATACCCACACTGAGATTAACTGCAATAATTGCTACATGATAAATTTATTTAAGGAAAATATTGAGTGTTTATTTAGTGCTTTTTAATGTAATTTAACAGCTGGGGGGAAAAAAAAAAGATGGCAAAAACACCATCATGTGACTTCATTAATTCTCCATGCAACATGGCAAGGCAGCTTCTGTACTATGTGTGTGAGGCCTGGGAGGTACAGTAGCTGCATCTGGATTAGAATGAACATCTGTAAATGTGCTAGCTTACTTATAGTTTATAGCCACATTTACTGTTGTGAGCTTACTATGTCCTACAGATGATATTTTTCACTCCCCTGCTGTTTGTTGATGGTATAAAACCTTCCTGGGAAAGGGCAGACGGTACATTACTTAGGGAGCAATAAAAACCTGCAGAGACAGTCTTTGTGACGTAATCTGAACATGTAATTCACTCCAGGAGTTGCTTCTTCTCCACCCAAAATTTAGCAATGCAATCTACTAAGAATCAGCTTGCTTTGCTCATGCATAGATAGTAAAAAAAAATAGGTAAAATAACAAACAATACAGGATACATTTATCCAGTTAATTCTAGTTTTACAGGTTAGGACCTGCAAAAATACAACTCCCTCCAAAGAATTAATCCATGTCTGTGTTATGGCACCAGTATTTGTTGTTGTTACATGATCAACAGAGTCCTGGCTCATGTCACCTACTCTCAGAGCTGTCCCTGACTTTCAGAGGTCAAGATCATGTTACCTCTCATCTTTTCCTACATGACTGAAGGAAACGTGTTCTCTCCAGCTCCTTTGATCTCTGCCTGCAGAGCCGTTGTTTGACAAGTAAGAGCGTATTAAGAATGTGATCTGCTAACCACAGATACAGCAAAATCAAATGTTACACCCTGCAAGCTGGAGTTGCAATTCATCAATCCTCTTTTAGACCAGAACAGAAACACACAGCCCAGTGTTTAGGCAGGTGGAAGAAAAAGATGTGTCTGTCCTTCAGAAATACTTCCTGCAGTTTTAGCTAGTGTAACTGGAAGATTTCTGATTTCTGGGTTGGTTTGGAGGGCAAGGCTGGAGTTGCTTTCCTAAGAGGCAATACTACAAATTATCATTTGCTACTAACTGAAAAGAAGGGATTATGGACAAGTGTTTGGAGTGGCCCCTTGAGGACTGCAGCTCCTAGATCCTGCTCAGCTCTGCATCTTAAGTCCTTGAGCAAATACTTTTAACCCTTCTGCACCTGAGACTACAAACCTGTGAAGCAGTCGCTCCCACAGCAGTGCTGAGTCTAAATACATATTTTTTAAGAGCTTTTCTATTTGCAGGCACAGCTTACTCTAAAACAGAAGATACCTTCTGGCCAGGCTCACAGGCTGTGGGATAGGAAGGAAAAGAGCTAATGCTGAACAGCCAGCAAAGCCAGTGATGTCTCTGGTGCTGGGGACTCCTACAATTACATTTTGTTCTTTCAATTAACCTCTCCAAACACACAGAAGGTGTCTCACATCCTCACTGCTCTTCCTGTGCTCAAGCTGTCCCAACGTGACCAGTGATCTCAAGTGAGAGCCTGGCTGCCTCAAGGTGACCCAGACATGCCCACGGTGAGGGCCAAAGCCCTTATGATGGTTTGTGTGAAGCAGGGATGGAAGCAGCCTGTGGGCTGCTAGAAGAGACTACTGGGACCTGGAGCTGCTTTCTTTACTATGGTATGTTTCTGTCCAAAGCTACTTTTTCTTCTTAGTTCATATTGCACGAGCCCTATCAAAGCAGATTTTGAAGAAGTGTACTTGAAGTGATGAGCTTGGCCGTGCTGCAGAGCAAGCACAGCCCCTCTCATCTCCCCCTTGCACTACAGCATGAAAGTGGGTTAACACTAAAATGTTAAAATGCCCCCTAAAATGGTGACTTCATCCATCTCACAGCTCCTCTCACCAAAGCCATGATGCTTGCTTAGTCCTTCACCTCAGTCCTCCTCAGCCTGGTTTCAACACAGGAGCAGCATATTCCAGGTGAACCCAGGAATGCCTGGCTGCCTGGCCATGCTGAAGAGATGGGCTGCCATGGGATGGGAAGCAGGGTACCCAGGCAGCAAAGGTCTCCTCACTTTAGATAGAAGGATCCTGATTTACACAATCAGAGACAAAAGCATAATCAACCCTGTTCTGATTAATTGCAGTGGAAATGGATAAGGAGCTCTCAGTGCAGCAGCCAGGAGAGCTTAAAACTAAATATAACCTGCTGGAGGGGAGGAGAGGATGAGCCTTTGAAAACACTTTTCTGAAGCGAAACAGGAATCTAGGGAAGGTTTTACTCTCTTCTCCTCACTCTCCCAGTCTGTGCAGTGACACGGGAGCTCGTGCCTTCCCTCTCAGATAGAAGTGCCACTCGCGTCCTTGGGATGAACAGCTGGGACCATCCCGCTCTCGCCTCCCTGCGCTTCCTCCCCGCGTTAAAATTAGCGCGGCTGCGGTGGGGCAGCGGCGGAAGGAACGCGCACCCTCGGACCGAGGGCTGCTCCTGCTCCCGGGGCCGGGTTTGCCGGCAGCTCCGGGGCCGGGATTGCTGTGCCAGCCAGGCTCTGCTCTGTGTCACCCACCGAGCGCTCCCTCTCCCTGCGGGCTGGCTGCCAGCCGGGCGCGCAGAGCGGACCCCGCAGCAGAAATAGCGCAGCCGGGCAGCGTGATTCAGTGAGATGTCTCCGTGGCGTTTTTACGAAGGCAGCAAGATTATCTAGAGAAGTTATTTTTGGTGGGTTGAGTCCCATGATACTCATCAGCAGGCGCGCACGCACAGCCGGTGCGGGAAGCGAGTAGAGTAAAAGCAGCCCGAGGGTGCATCCACACGAGGTGGTAAGTGCAAGCCAGAGAAGAGCTTCCTGTCAATTCTGAGCTCCAGAAACTTCACGGAGCAGATTTCACAAAGAGACCTCAGCAACACGAAAAGTCCATTCAGCCCTTCCTGGCTCATCCTGATAAATGCTTCGTTTCTGGTTTAACAGCAAATTGAAATTGATTAAGCCAGCATCGATATTGTCCTACAAGGTACAGAAAAGCTAAACTCATTTGGGATAAATCCCAAGAAAGAGCAACATTCATGCACACAGACAGACACACACCATTTAAAATAGATTCATCTGGGATGCATAAAACCTGAAAAACATTCATTAGGGCTGGAAAAGGAAACACTATTAATCAGCTCTAGGCTTCTTTTTACTCAGTGGAACAAAACTTCAGCCAGATAATTTTTTTAAACACACATAAACTCTCAAAATTCTCATTGGAAGAATTAGCCAGCTAACTTGATGTAAATATGAGGAGGTGGGAAAAGAAGCAAATGAAAGGGGTTGGGGGCAGATTATTTTTATTTTTTAATTTGCATTCAACAGGAGAAAGATTTATGCATGAGATGCAAATTGCTATGCGTTATTTACACATCTGAAGAAAAACAAATCTTGAATGTAAATGCTTAGAGGGCATATTTTTAAATATGAAAGTGGTAACATTATTATAATGTTTATAACTCCCACACTGTTTAAAGGAGATTAAATTGGGGAAAAATGAGCCCTTTTATTTAAATTATAGAGTCCTCACTAAATATTAGGGCAGAAATCAAATACAAACATCTGTGTGTTTCCTTTCTTGAGAGTCTTTCAGAGCAATTTGTTCACCTTGCAGTTGGTCCTATCCAGAATATCCCAATGGGTTAGCAACTGGAGTGGGCAACAGCCAATTAGAGCATTTCTGTTTCCATCATGAAATACTTGTATGTCTTCAGATAATTAAGAAACAGAAGTACCATTTAAAAACAAATCCACTCCATAAGCAGTCCAGATTGGGTAGTAGGATATATATGACCTGCAGCTGAACACTCTCCTTCGAATGAGGTCTGCAATGAATGAGGCAAACAAAGCTAAAGACCAGGAAGAAAACAGCAAGCATTTGAAAAAGATGAGATAAGAGCAAGTGATGGCACCTAGAAGACACAGAATTGCTTAGCTGATCCATATCACTGAACTGTGCATTTTCCAGTTCTCTTTGGAAAATTTAAAGGACTTCTATAGTACTAGCACCGCTCAATCTTTCACATATTCATTTCAGGAGGCAGAAAGCTATTATGTATGTTTTTACCAAGAGAAAATCAAGGTAATACAACCTGAGTTATCAAATCCATATGTACTTGACTTCTGTCAGATTCTAAAACCTTTGATTACCTGCACCACACACTCATTAAAAAGCAGAGAGGTTTGTGTGCCTTCATGTCCCTGCCACTTTTGAAAAACCAACTCGCAACACTGCCCATCTGAGAGGCTCAAAAGTTGTGAGACCAGGCAGCATAAGCTGAAAAACAGCCATGGAATTGCCACTTCAGCTTGCTTTTTGACTTTGTGAGAGCTGGATGGAGGCTGTTCTTTTCCTTCAGCTGCCCTATGTAGGCTGGACCTTAGAGTCACCTTTCCTTGGTCAGAGCACATCTCACCAGTGGGTGTGCTTGCCTAACACCTGAGAACACTAAAACAAGTGCTCTTGTAACACAGAGCAGTGACTGCCCACAGCAACTCAGAAAGAAATCAGTGCAAGTCTAGGCTGTGTCCAGCAGGAGAAGGAGCCTTGCAAGCACACGTTTCACAAACTGAACCAAAACTTCCATACAGAACACCAAAAATTTAAAAGAGGGCTCGGAAAAGGAACGAGGGACATTCCCTATCCTATTTCCTATTAAATCAGGCGAGGGAATTTCTAGTGCAATTAGGAGTGGTTAAACTGAAAGGAAACCAAATCATTAGTCATGACCACTCACTTTGGGATGTCAGTTCCTAAACACATTAAAACTGAGTGAGAAAGCACCCACGTTTGCAGCCAAAGATGTGGAGGAGGGTTTTGTGGTTGTGGTTTTTATGGCTATCCACATGGCTAATTCACATCATGTTTGTGTTGATCTTTTAATATTTATGTCCAGATGCCACCATAAGCTTCCAGATGTTTTTGCACAGACATCAAAAATGTTTGCATAGCAATTAGCAAAAGAAAGTTTGAAGCATTTTGAAAGGCCTGAGAATAAAAAAAGATAAAGTGGCTTCTTTTGCTAAAAGATATATTTTTCTCTTTGTCTTCTCTAATTTTTATTTTTATTATTACTGTTATCTCTTACTGTTATTATTATTATTTTTTTATAGACCATTTGTCAGCCTACTAACCAGAAGCGGAGCCAAATCCATCTACTCTGAGTGTCCTGTTTAGGTGCTGCCTCCAAAAAATTTAGGTGTCTGTTGTCAAATGACTCCTACATTTTCTAGCAAGAAAACTAATTATTTCTGCAAATAATTAAATTCCTTTACAGGTGAGGGCAATCTATCCATATAACTTAATCACTGATTCAGTCTTCACTCCATTTCTGAGGTTTAAGCCACACATATTCCTCTGCAAAAGAGAAGAGACTGAAGGAGCAGGAGCTAGGATGTGCCTGCTGGCCTTTTGGGTTCAGTGCTGGACAGTGGGCTCTGTCCTCCTGCCTGGTGTCACAGCACAGTCCTTCAGGAAACTTCACAGACCCCCTGGGGAGGGAGGTGGAAGTGAGCTGTCCATCTCTGCTTTCACTGCACCGCAGCTCTGGCTCACAGAAAGACCTTGCCCCAGAGCCTCTGCTTCCAAGAATAGACATGCAGCTAAAACAGAGCCATCATAGTGCATTCAAGCTAATTAGGAAATTATCTAACACTTGCAAGTGTCTGCAGGGAAAGGACTCCTAGGAAGTCAGTGCTGGACTGCAGACAGGGATTCTAGATGAGATGCAGACTGCATGGGTGGGAGTTAGGTGGGCTTAAACTCTTCAAGTTGTGTTCTGGCAACTATAAAGCAACCTTATGTTCGCCTGTGTTTCTGTATTGTGTTGAGGAAAAAAAACCCAAACACCTAAAAGCAAATGTAATCCAAATGCCTACCTTAATGCTGGTAATTATATCATATTCTAGAACAACACAGAGAAAAAAGACCTGTGCTCCTCTAGAGTGAGAAGACATCACAGCAGATGATTTGTTTAGCACTGTTCACAGTGACAGTCCAGCTGCCAAGTTCAGTGGCTTCTATGAGAGAAAACAGGCAGTCTTGTTCTTTATGTGCTGAGTGTCCACTGCAGTACATATTTTGGTCTCAAAAATATGGTCAACAAGAGTTTTGCCAGTGAGTTCAATGGGGCAAAGATTTTTCCTTTGGCCAGCAGCAGCTTCAGCCAGCCACACTGCTCTTGTGAACTGGTGTGTCCCTGGATTTGCCCACAGAGCTTTGCAAAGACAGAGGTGGGTGGCAAACACATCTGCATGAGTTATATTTCTATTTAGTCAGCTACAAGTGAAATACACCATATTGTACTTAGGGAAGGATTTTTCACTGAGAAACAAATATTAAAGTGTGTGAGTGTTCGTCAATATTTTCTGTTAATTGACTAAGGACTGAAAGCATGTATCTACATCCCAGACAGCACTGTAAGGTGGAGATAGCCTACCACTCTAAACTGGCTCAGATACCAGAAGAAATATGTCTGCAGCAGCATTATTTCAAACTCCCACTCAGTTAGAACTAGCTCGGGCATCTCCCTCAGTTACCTTGTAACCTGCAGTATATTCTGATGCTATGACATGGAAATAAATTTCAGAGAGCAATCAGCTGGGAAACCATAAGATTAAAAATTTATTTTTCAGAAAAATGTATCAGAATTTGCTAGAGAAAAAATTTCCTATGCACATCTTTCCTAGTCTCTGTTCACCTCTTTAGCTCAAAAATTATGTTAAAACGAAAAAGGATTAATCTGATTAGCATCAGGAAATCCATGCAGACATTATTCAGCACTGCTACTATCAAACGCCTTCTTAAGTTTGTAAAACCAAACACAAAGTCCTCTAAATGCAATCTGCAACCTTTAAAAGG
Organism: Oenanthe melanoleuca; assembly: GCF_029582105.1. Classification (NCBI taxonomy): domain Eukaryota; kingdom Metazoa; phylum Chordata; class Aves; order Passeriformes; family Muscicapidae; genus Oenanthe; species Oenanthe melanoleuca. Next base: position 72,457,164 of record NC_079336.1, read on the forward strand.
CAAAACAAAACTAAACCACATCTGAAAACTGTGGGTCAGGTGCTAAGCTGTTGAGGAATACTCTGGTTTCCTTGAGTCCAGCAAAGCAAAGTTCCCACACATCAATCACAAAAAGCTGTAATGAGTGGCACCAGTTATAGTATTCACTGAAATAAAGGAAACTCCTCACAAGCCTTACTGGAACTGGTGATTCTCTGGCAATTCAACTGTCTTCCCAAAGTGATCTACAGCCAGCCCTGGAAGCTGCACTTACTATAGCTATTGCCAACTCTGACCATGAAACTCCATTTTATGATTCTCAGCAGTAGAACCACCTATTTGCCTTTTGTTGTTTGGCATTTGCTTATGATTTGTCCAGAGTTAAAAGAACAATTTTTTTTTCCCATAGCACTAGCTTGAAGCACTTTTTTCTCTGTTTATTACAATTATTTTTTCATCTTCCCTTGCAACATCAGGCTTTGGTCACTGTCAGAGACTGATTAATGAGCAAGATGGACATGAGATGTCCTCTGGGAAGGCAATTCTTATGATTCATTTACAGTGGTGACATCTGTTTGCATCCTACTTTAAGGGCCCATTTCATCATACAGTAGTGGCCAAGAGGCATGTCCCTGGAAATCTATATTTGTCATATGGGAAGCAAGACAAAACTTTTCCTAGTCAGACTGCCAAGGGAAGTGATGGAGTTTAATCACACTCAGGGTGAACAAGGTGGTAGAGCTGGGTTGACAGTTGGACTAGATGATCTTAAAGGTCTTTTCAAACTTTGACAAATCTATGACTCTACTTATGATTACTCTGTCTGCTTTGGTCTTGCCCAGTGCTCCCAAATTGTCATGGCAAGTAGTTTGACCAAGGCTCAAACTGAAGGGCACATGCTGAAAGCCTAAAAACACATGTGAGTGGTTCATTTAGAAATGTTTCCTTCATTTTATAGTGTTTCTGATAAGAAACAGTGTTTAGTGATGAAAAATAAGTTTCACTACAACATCAATAACCACAACATTAAAATGACTGAAGCTCCTTTAAATAAAGAACACCAAGGAGGTGTGGGCTTATCTGTAGCTGTGCACCAAAATTCCCCCACTTTGCCACTTCTAGTCAGGCAGGAGGTCATAAAAGAGGCTGAGGTGCTCATGGTCTGGTAGGATAAAGCTGCCTGGAGAGTCACATGAAAGAAAGGAGCCACTTCTCTAGGCTGCAGTTGATAATCATGTCTCTCGTAATCAGGAGTCTGACCTGGATGTATCACAGCATCAGAGACTTTCTTCTGTGCCGTGACCCTCAAGAATCTTTCACCCATGTCAAACCCTGGCAGTACAGCTCAGGAGAGGGACCACAGCAGGGTCCAGTGTAAACACCAGAGGTGTTGCCCAGGGGGAAAGGACTGTGCAGCCCCCTCTTACAGCCCTGAATGGTTTATCTCTTATTTTCTTACAGGTCTAAAAAGGCATTTTAAAACTTTCAAACAAGGAGAAAAAAAAGAAAAAAAAAAAAAAAAAGGGTTAAAAAACAACTCTAATTTCAAATAAAAAGGTGTAAAACCTGTGCTGTTCAGTCAGCCTTTTTCTACCAGGTAGTAGCTTAACTGGCTGTTTTTAAACACTGTTGCTTGCCCTGTTAGATTCAATATCTGTCACATGATTAATGTGCTGGTGTCTTATTAACTGCTGTGTTAGAGGAGTTTCTGTACTCACCACTACCCCCCTTCTCTCACCCCTTTTGTAAAAACCTCAGTGCCATCCAGCTGCTCTGACTGCACCTTCTGACTAAACATCATAAAGAGCCAAGAATTACCATTTCCAAGTAATCCATCCCATAAATCAGCCCTCACATTTTGTTCTGAGCATGGTGAGGGACTCTGTGAGCTCTCCCTGTGTTCACATTCACATGACTGTGTCTTCACAGAGAAGAATAGGAAAAAAAAAAGAGGTGGGGGAGAAATCAGAAATGGCTAAATCATTCCAGCATTTGATTGATCTTATCTGGAGCTCCCTGGCTGCAACAATAATTTGAGACTGTTGAAAACTGTCACCTTATCTGATTGGTGGTCTTACCAGCTGCTATTTTATCAGGGCCCAGCTGGATGGGGAAAGCAGGACGTGGCACGACCTTGGTGTCTCAGTGCCTGACCTCAATATCTAATCAGCCGAATGTCTCGCTGAGGCTGCCTCGAGATGCTGTGCATGTCCCCTCTGGCTCCAACCCATTCAAAAGAGGTTTGCCTCACACTGGTGCTAGCCCCCAGCACACACACACAGCACATCCCAGCACATCACTGCCCTGCTGGATGATGCTGCAGCACCTGAGGTCGGAGATGCTTTTCTGTAAAGCTTTGGCAGCCTTTCTCCCAAAAAGCTTAGTTTGCAGGGCTGCACAACGTCAGCAGCATGTCAGCATCCTGCTGGCACGGCAGCCAAGGCAAAGCCAGCTCTCCACACCCATTTCCTTGGCTGTGTGTGAGCTGCACAGCAGTGCCAGCACAGGGAACCTCACCAGCAGAGTGGCACACCGCAGGCACTGCCACTTGCACTGCAACAGGGGAAACAGCCTTGCTTCATCTGGAAGCTGAAGGGAAGGCCCTTACCCTAGCCCTAATAGCCATTAGCTGCATATCTGGGAAAAGCATTCCACACCTCTGTGTTCACACAAAGACAGAATTTCACTTGGAAGAACCCCACCAAGACAAGGTTACAGTGTCTGTTAGCCCCAGGGCTTTGCCCCAGTGCTGAAGAGGAGAAATTCCCCTTCCATTCCATTGGTGGAGCAGGGTGTCTGCACAGCACCTGTGATCCTCTACCCAAAGGAGCAGGAAGTGGAGACATATCCAGACCTTCACCAGCCCTTCTCTTCCTTTTCCCCTTGCTGTGTCTGCAGGAGAGCCTTCACCCTGACAAGACCCTGCAGGAAGATATATTCTTTGGGGCAGATTCCTGGGACAAAGTCAGCTTCTGTCCTGGCTTCTTGATCTTCCACAGTAATGGATGCTGCTTGAGGAATTACATCTCAAAGCAGCAGCCATTTCTCTGTGCTGCCCCATTCAACAGGCACAGCATGAACAGCATATTGGGGAAAAAATCTGGGCTTGACCCATCTGAGGTATCATAGACCAACAAGGGAAAAGGTTGCAAAAAGTGAAACCTGGAGCACAGAGAACTTAACCATCTGAGGAAGATCACAGTGCTCAGTTCTAAAAGAGAAGATTTATAGTTTCTCCTTCTAGTTATGGCTTTTAATTCCTTTATATGTGCACATTCACTATACAGGTTTTCTAAAAGGTTGGAACTAGAATCAAAGATTTTGATTCTCTTAAGCCTTTAATATGACCCTAATTTTTCTTTTTCCTGGAAATTACCATGGGTTTCTTTGTTCGTGTTCCATTTAACAGAATTTAATGTAGAATTTCTCATAAAACAGTGGCTTCCTTCCCAATTAGCTCCATCCATCACCTCTGCTGCATGTGGTGACTGTTAACAAAAGTCTTGGACATGCTCTTTTCACACCAGTACCATGCACAAACCCTGGTGTTTCTGCACACAGAAAGTATGAGGAAAAGATGTCAGAACACTGAAATCCATGATGTCCATGGCAATCTTGGAATTTAAATTTCAGAGAGCTATGTAAGTCTTTGCAGGAGGTGCAAAGTTTATTTTAATGCTGCTACAATTTTCTCCTTTGTCCAAAGAAGACGATGATGATGATGATAAGAATTTCCTATATATTTTTGTTCCATTTGGGCTTCACTTCCACTGTGGCTGAGCAGAATCATAGGGTTTGCTGTCTCCTAAAGCCAGATTTAAATGCTTTTAAGGTAGAGCAGATGCAAAATAATCATTACTTTATTTTGACAAATAAAGAATATTTAGTGTGTTTGGAGTCTGATTGTTTGCTGAAAGCAGCAGAGTGTGGCAATTCTTGTGGCTTGCAATAGAAATCTTATCAAGCAGGGCTGCCCGCTGTCCCCTGACTGCACACAGACCATAACCCTGGACAACATTCCTGCACTCATGAGGACATTGCAGCAAATTCCAGTCCAAATAAAGCTACAGAACAGATAAGCAATTCCACCTCAACACACACAGATGCATATGCACAAAAATGTCCCCATATCAGGACCTAGATAATAAACCTGAGCGTGCAGCCAAGTGCATCTTACTCGACTGACAATACATAACAGATTGACTTAATGTATTCTCTAGAGAAGCAAAACATACAATTAAATAAAACTTGTTATTAAAAGCACCCCCCCTCCCCCCCCGAAAATAGATGTCAAACTCTGACTAGATAAATGTGGTATTTCAGGTGGAAAATTGAATGGACTTAACAGGAGCAATATGAACAGTTGGTCCTGGAAGAGCTTATAGACTGTAAATATTGCTCACTGCTGATGCTAACACAATGATGAATGTATCAAAATATTAGTATCAAAAGACTGCTGGAATAGATTTGCAATGTTGTGGAAAGCGTGAAGGGAGGTAGCTGTCCTTCCCGTGGCTTTATATTAATCTGGGTGCTGGCTGATAGCAGGGGCCATGAGCACTATAATTAGATTTTGGAAATGTATATAGGGAGGAGGAAATGGAATAATTAAGGTAAGCTATCAGATGCCTGTCCTCATCCTTTTTAAACAAGCCAGAAATATACCCTGCACTCGTTCAGCATGCAACCTTCAAGGGGAAAGGTGTCAGACACTGTAATTGGTAGAACTTGAATGCTGCTCTACCGGTGCCCCTCTTTTAAGGAAACCTATTTTCCACACCAAAATTGATCGGGCAAGGTTGTTATCTCATAATGCACACCTAGAGAGGTTCTATGAGGCCTGAGGGTAGGAAATAGCAGGACACTTCACAGCCTCTCTGCTGCACCCTCTCTGGGGAAACTCAGAGCCAAGGCAACAGGCTACGTGGTGAGATAGGTGTAGGTACAGGTATAGGTATTTGGAGAGTTTGGGATTTCCTTAAAAACACATGGATGAGGCATAAAAAGTGCTAATGGATCTGGCTGGGTCTGACAGCTGAAGCAGGTGAGCATTTCCTTCCCCTTCTGGGGTACTGGTAGGTGAAAAAGCACCTGAAGGGCACACTGGCTTTTATTTAATTATCCTGCTTTCCTTAAACAACAGAGAACAGCCAGGGAACCTCAACAAATACAAAAAAAAAAAAAAAAAAAAAAAAAAAAAAAAAATAGAGAATAATTTTGGTGTGGAAAATTATTTTACATTATTCTTAAATATTTAAAGGACACTGCCTGCTGGTTTAGAAATCCAGTGAATAATTTAATACTGTTTGACAGAATCTCTTTGGGTCAATTATTCAGTAAGTGGATTAATATATTCTGACTAAAACAAAGCACATTGCATTTGGCGGGCATATCTCATTACATCACATATTCCATGTCACATTGCATTGCAGAGGATGCCAGCATAATAAAATGGGGCAACTTGAATTAGACAATGCAATCAGAACAATTTCCAAATATTTTTCTAAACCTTTCTGGTCCTGGGTGTTTCTCTATCTGATCTGTCTATATTTTGCTGTTGAAAATGTGAAATAACCACAGAAAGAGATCTGATCAATGTATTTCTAAAAAAATCTTGTTGGAAACTGCCAGCAACTCTTGACCTCATTATAACCCTAAGCATCTTATCTATACCAAGCACTTTAATTTTAGAATAGCATCTTTAAAGCCCCACGGGGAGAGAGAGCATCTCTTGATGCTTGACAGCAATTCTCCAGCACTGACATAGTCCAAAACAGATATTCTTATCAAACTGTTCTGAGGAAAGCAGCTGCAATATAGGATCTCAAGGGCAGTGGGGATACAATGCAGGTTAAAAAAAGAAGGACCCTTGGGATTTTGAGAGATATGTAGAAGGCTTCAGAGGCAACAGCTGTCTCACACCAGGGAGGGTTTTATAGATAAAATTGGAATGGAAGGTCCTGCTTCTGTTTCTAATCACCAACAGGCATATTTCCCTCTCCTGTACTTCCACTTTTCATTCTTCCCCAAAATGCTCTGAAGAAACAGGTGGGACTTTATTTCCAAAATCCCATAGCGCTAAGCGTGGATGACATTTATTTTAGTAAAGCTAATTAAAAGCTGGAATTTTTATTTTGTGGAGAATTCTCAAATTCTTCAATATTCCTTCAAGTAGAATGAGGATAAAAAAAGCAAAAAATTCATACTTCTACTGTGAAATAGAATATTCCAAAAGCAATTCTACAGCTATGCATTTTTTATAATTGTAGTATGAATATTGCAACATGGTGTAAAACCCAAAACTGTGCTGTAGAGGACAAATACTCAACTTTGTGGGAGTGATCTGAGTATAACATGATATTTACTTCATTAAAGTGAGATATTTCTGAACGAGTCTTCTATTTCCTGCAGTCAGCATGTTCTGACCAAATCCCTTTACCAGCTCAAAATTGTAAAGACAGATATGCAAATATGCATATCTGAAGGTCTGAGTAAAATCAGAATAAAAATCATTACAAAAATAAGAGGTACCTGCTCCTCTGCTCTCATAGCTGCATTCAGCAAAATCTACTACTCAGAAGGGCTAGGATGGCACTTGGCCTTACCCAGCAGCTGCTTTAGCAGAGCAAAGGGCACATCTAGGAAAAAAAAAAAAAAAGGATGAGTTTTCTTTTAAGCATTTCCTTAGGATGACTCAAAAGAAATTTTTCTTACTATACTTATGAATGGGAGCAGAGATGAGGTCAGGATAAAGCCCCAGAGAAGCTTGTAAGATTAGTGGTGAGGAGTTCCTGGCTGTTTAATGCAGACCAGCACTAAAATGCCCCCATGCTCATGGCATCATTGCCAGACTGGCTGAACAATCTCTTCCCCAGAGCTGTATGAGAACCTGTCTTCTCCAGCTCTCCAGCATGAAGCCAGAAGCCCTTCCTGCAGTCCCACTGCCCAAAACTGCTAATGCCACAAGCAAATTTGCTTTCTCACATTCTTCAGGGGCTTAAAAAAAAGATGGTCAAGACAATTCAAGAGAAAAAACAAAACTTGAACCAACCTTCAAAGTCTAAACAAGCTGGGATGGGAAAATGGCCAGGCTTTTAGACTAGTCCAATTTTCTTAACCATTTATTTGTGGTGTGTGTTAGGGAACACACTACAGCATAGTGATGCTTCATGCTAGTTATTTTGAACATCCAGAATTGTTTTCCCCATTCCACTAGGAGGCAAAGGGAAAGCCATAGTCTAAGTGCTTAGAGGTGAGTGTCACAAACCCACACAGAGCTTGCAGCTTTGGCTGTTGGCAAGGTTTGAGGTTGGAGTGGCTGACATGGAGCCCTCAGATCTGCACTGGCAGATGGCAGTGCTTCCACAAACAAACTTCTGCCTTTCAGACACCCCAAGGAGCTCCTTTGCAGCAAGGTAACTGGTAGCAAGCACTGATGAAAAGGTGCAGCCTGAGCTCCCCTTCAGACTATTCAGTAATAAACATTAATATTGAAAACCCCATAACCACCTAAAAATGCACAACATCAAGGCCTCCTATCCTTGACTTTTATGCACATAACTTCACTCCAAGTCAGCCTCATTAAGCCTAGCTGTATAATTTGAATTCTCAAGTGTTTGGAGGGTTGAGAATTGAATAAACATAGCAGAAAGCTCACGCATCCTACTTACATTTTTAAAACACGTACTTCCAAAGAGATGTTGCAAGAAATATATTAAAGACAATAGTTCAATAGGCTGAGATGAGAAAAGATACACTACAGGAAGCTTGCCTGATGTGTGAGGGGTATTAAAGTATAAGGAAATACAGTTGAACTAATTTCTAACTTTTCTAAGTTCTATCATGTCACACTGGAAGGAGACAGAAATTTATTACAGGGGTTCAAATATACATGCATACATATATACACACATACACATATAATATACCTTGAATGGCTCCTCTAGGCAGAGGCAGCAGGTGCTGTGTGGTCCCCCTGATTCATAAAAGGACAGAAATAGGGGTGGGGTAGGTAAGGGATGTGGGACTAGGGGAGCCTAAGGGGCTTGTTCTGGGTCTGCACAGTATTGTTCAGGAGTAGAGAGTAAAAGGATTGCTAGCTGCAGCACAAAAAAAGCCTGAAACAGGATGGTCTGAGTTCTGCCCCAACACAAATGCTCTGACATAGAAAGAAAGCACTACCAAGAAATAAAATTAAAAAAAAAAAAAAGGTATATGCAGAAATAGTTTCATAGTTTTTTGAAACCTCACAGGTACTGGAATATTTTAGAACACAGACACTTTCCAACCATTTCACACAGGCAGCAGAGTCTTTTTGCAAAGACAGGAGAACCAGAGGGAGAAGGAAGGGTCAGAATCAAAAATGAGAGTGGTCAGGTTAGATTGAGCTGTTTAAAATGCCATCTGTGGCTGATGGTGTTAGTTTTAAAATGCACTTTTTAGGATTTATTACTATTAAAATCTCTGAAAGAAGACCCAGAGATTAGGCCAATTTCAGTTTGAACATCAGCTGTGCAGAGAATGCCAGCAGTGACTACATCGTCTCTTGGATAGCACAAGGAAATTGTCTCCCCAGTAATGTGTGCTTTAGACTCTCATCTTCCATTTCAGCTGCAGAACACCAGTTAGAAAGAGCTGCTGTCCTGACAAAGGGTATATCAGTTCCACAGAAAAGTAGTAAGTATCTGCTTTTCCTTCAGTATACCTGATTTTTTATTGTATCATGAAATTTTCCAGATAGAGAAGTGAGTATTTTCTATATAAGTGAATATTTTCTATATTCCTGATTTGGGAAACTATCTGAGTGCTTTCTCAAATAAGGGGTGGATTTGAAGCACTTATTGAAGGGCTATTCATAAAAGGGATCTTGTTTCTGAACAAGAAATGAAAGATGAAAGGGAGACCAAAACTATTTTGTGGATAAGGTTTAATGCAGAGTGATCTGCCAAAATGAGGGGAATCACTTCCATTTTTCACTGGTGCACCAGCAGAGTTTGGGCTCCAGGCTTACTGAAAACAAAACAAATGCTTCTCTATTTGAAAGTAGAGTTACACAGGAAAAATCCCTAGGAAAAAAAATTCCAATTAAAAATATCTAGGAAAGATCAAAGGAATACTCAAGGCTTAACTGCCACCTGTAGCTCTCTCTCTAGTTACAAGGGAAGAAGGGTTATGTGCTCCCAGAGGGAGGAAATGTGGCATCTGACAGGTGCAAGGGGCCAATAAATTATGGGATATGTGGAGCAGAAGGGGCCATCTATTTCATTGAAAACTGTCAAGGTTCACTCTGCAGAAGATCAGAAAGAGGTATTTAAGATAACAGTTAAAGATGAAAATGCTTCCTTTTTTTTATCCTTTTTTTTCAGGAGGAGGATAAGAAGGGGGAGGATATCAGTCAGAAAACTAACTGAGTTGGAATGTAAATCAAAATTTGCATTCCAGTGCTATAAAAGTATGGTGGGACATTCTGTCTTCATGTTAATCATGTAAATTAGTTCAGGGCTGAATTCTGCTCTTAAAACCAGAAATGTCTGTAATGTAATATCCCACATGCTCTGAACACTGTGGGTTGTATAGTCTGCTGGAATTGTCTAAAAAGGACCGACTTTCTTACTTGTGTTGAAATTTTTCCATCTCTTCCTCAGAGGAGGAAGCAATAGCCATCAGGCAGTGAATGTATGAAAAACTGACAGCAACAGCAGCACAAGGCTCCATCCTGATGATGCTGAGCACAGCGTTCAGAGCCCTGGCCAGGCTGCAGCCTGCCTTCTGTTCACCCTTGCCCTTGGTTTGAATCTGGTTTCTGCTTGTGCTTCTGCTGTTCAAGTGAAGCCTTGTGATGGCATAAGCAGAAATACTTCATTGTCTCCTTTGCCCTAGGCAAGTGTGGCTGAGTGCAAGTGTGTTCCCATTAAGTCGTGGGCATTAACTGTGTGTTACAAGTAGGGAACTAGGAAACTGCTACACAGTCTCCAAATTGTTTTAGTTCTTTCCTCCCGTCCTCCCCTTAGTAAGAATGGATTAAAAGTGTAGACTATTTGCTTTTCCCCTTCTAAAAACAGAAGGAAATGGCAGCTTGAAGCTGAGAGCAAGACTTCCCCATAATATAAAACAGTGCACTGTCCCTGATGAGAAAGGGGCAGCACTAATTTACATCCACAAAGACTGTGGCTCTCAGCATACTGAGTATCCCATGCTAGTCCTGCACCAGGTATTCAGCTGAGGTATACAACTGTCCAGTGCTGACAGGACTGTGGGGAATTGGCTCTCAAAAAATAAAATAGAAGCGGGCTCAGAAATGCCTTTCTTTCATTATGTGGCTCTCACAGTGAAGACAAAACCAACATTCCCATCAATGTCAACAGGATCAGAATATGGTCCTCAGAGAATATTTCATATTGTTACATCCATTCATGACTCAAACAAAATTTCCTTCCTGGGTAACAGCCCTGGTTTATGATAGGAAATAAGTGCTCTGTCACACCCTGATAATTACTACATCACAGGCAGAATGTAAAACCAGGCAGTAAAATGGCATTAAGTTTCTGGCAGAACTTTGAGTCACATATAAACCATAAACAGGAAGACACAGACAAGACATGGTTTACTCCTTCCTTTCAGAGAGGCTGGTAATAGAAAGGTCATTGCCTCAGGATAAAGAGAATACTGAAAATGAGCTCATGCTGCAAAGCAGTCACAATGCCATTGCCCTGCTTCATATTCACACAGAAAAAAAAAATCTCAGCACAAGCAGCTTTGGCTGTGTGCCTTTCTTAGCATATAAGGAACTTCCTAACACACTGGGAGCTGAAGGGATCACAGTGAGGTAACTATCACTGACCGTGTGTGGTGGATATGGAGAAGGAAGAGTCTGCTGTGGAATGCTGTGAAATGTGGTGGGGTTTTAAGGGTTTTTTTAATGGGGATTATCATTTCAGTGCTCTGAAAAGATAAATGCAATTTAATAAGCACTGTTCTGAGAAAGGGAAAGGAGGGAAGGGAGGATATACAGCAAGAACACAATGCAGGTAAAAATGAAGACCCTAGACAGCAGTGAAGGAATGGACACCCAGGTTTCTAACAATTGCAGCAGAAAACACATTTCTCACACTCCACATCCATTAACCATTATCTAGAAAGAAAAGATGAAACTTTAAAAGAGTGAATTAAAAAACAATTTAAGGACTCCAGATTGATTCATTAAACCAAATTGACACTCATATATTCAGGAGAAGAACATCATGCAGGTCTTTTCAAAGACTTTTTAAAAAATGCAATGGAAATTAATTACTCAGTAATAGGAGTTGAAGCCCACTGCAAACTGCTGATTTGAGTGCAGATCCCAAATGTGCAGAAGGCTAGGGAAAATCCAGATTAAATGGATGTGTGGTCTCTATCCCTTTCTGGTGAGCAGGTGTCCACACCCCAAAAAACAGCAGGTAAACCAAGAAGCAATGAGGCCCTGACTCTCCCCTGCCAAGGACTCTGCTGTGACTGTTCACCCACACAGCAGCTGGAGGAAGGTTTGTTTGCCACCAGGGCCCAGGAGAAAGGTTACAGCAAAAGTGCAATGGGAGCACCACACCAGACTGCACTTGGGCACACACAGCTTCAGTGCCACGCTGCATTCCCCCAGTGGTAGCTCCAATCCACAAGTTATTGCTAATATTAACTTTTTGCTGAGTTTCCTAAGGAAATGAGGCTTAGGCAATCATTTTTTCTGGCTGGTTTCACCAATAGTTTTGAGCCTACTGGCTGATGTCAGCCAAGTGGAATAGACGGACAGACATTATGTTGTTACAAATTTTACAGAAACAGATGTCTGGAGAGGGGAAAGAGAGAGCAACCAAAATTTATTCCTCACTAAAGGAAAGGCTGCAACATGAGATCACCATTTAAGTGAGGATCCACGCAGAAGAGGTGTTCCTTTGGGCAGAAAAGCTCTTCTGCAAATGCTTATGATACCAAAAATTAAGTGGGCACTGACATTTTAGAGACATCAGGCTCAGCTGGCCCAGGTGGAAGCCTGCAGGAGACCTGCCTTCATTGGTTCCAAAGACTGAAGAATCACTTGTGCCCCATCTGAGCACTGATTCATGCTGACTCACACTGGACGTTTCCCATATGACACTATATCCACGGCATTTCCTGTTCTCAGAAACCCTCCTCACAAGATGCCAAACACAAAGGATTCCCTTCAGATTTCTGAGACTATCTTCCTTACTTATTAAAAGTTGGTTGGTCATTCTCATGCTTTTCAGCCCACCTTTCATCTTTTTTGATAACCCTGAGATCATCAGTAACAGCTCTGTAACATTCCCTTTGAATTCATTATCTCTTACTGTAGGAATTACAATGTCCCACATCTGCTACATTAAATGGGTGGTGCATACCTCTGTGCATCTCCTGTGGATGTAACCCACTGCTACACCTACATAAGTACCTAAACCTCAGTACTAAAAAAAGCAGACCTGAGTATCTGTACTGGGTGGTGCCACAATACATCTGGTGGATTCCTTTGAGCTCACTTACACTTTCTCTCCTGAAGAGTTAAAATCCAACACGTGAGGGCAGACTTACAACACCAGTTTAGCAGCCCCCTTTTTCGAGAAAGTGTATGTTCCATTTAAACAAAACAAAACAAAAAAAGAGAGAGAAACAAAACCTCATCAACGTCTTGACTAGCTCCTATTGAAAAATAGATCTCTTTGAAAAATCCAGGACATTCCTCTTTGCATTAATTGACACCTTATTAGTGGAATGAATGTTGCCAGTCTTTTCTCAAGCTGCTTGGAGGTGAAGAGACTCTTTCTTTTCCTTTACCAAAAACAACAGCAAAACATCCCAAGAGAGAAAAAAAAAAAAAAAAAAGAGAAAAAAGGAAAGGGAGCTGCTGAGAGCCAGCCTATTTATTCATCTTTGAGCATTGGTTTCCATGGGAATAAGTTTGGTTCTTTGTGGAGGCTGAACAACCCCATGCAGTCTAATGCTTCCAACATTACATTTGTGTGGTCAACTTTCCTTTGGCCTCCCTTGTCCCCTTCCTCCTCATTCCTGCTCAGCAACAGGACTGGTGTGACAAAAATGAAGAAATCATTCAATAAATTGGCTGAATTGGGTTTGAATCAAAGCCTGCTGAAGCCATTCTACTGCCACCAGTAAAACTTGGATGAAGCCCTTGCAGCCTAAAGCACAGTGGCTTCCAGTCAGCCTGTCAAAACTATAACTCAGCCTTTGTCTGCCTCAGCTTTTCTGTTTTGATGGTTTCTGTCTCAGTTTTTAATCTTTATATTTGGGTGTTTGGTTTTAGAGGGTTTTTTGTTTCTGCAGCTCTTCATTGTTCCTCAGTTTTGACAGAATATGTAGAACATACAACTCTGGTCATATTAATGTTTAAAAGGGAATGATTACCCCTAGACCATGAAGGGCACAGGTTCACCAACAACAGCAAAAAGGACTAAATAAACTGAAAAGTGATTTGGCATGAAACCTCATTTAAATCATGAAGCATTTTTTCTACATTAAACTCTTGAGAGAGTCACTCACTTTGCTCTGTTTTAAACCAAGGAGGTGAACAAAGCACCATGACATTCCTGTGAGAGAGGGAAGCAGATGAAGACTGGGTGATCTCAGCCAGGATGCAGCAGATATTACAGAAAAAAACCTCATGGTCTGTGTATTCTGTTTGATCTGACTACAATAATTTCCTAGTCTTCTTGTAATCTATTTTGACATACTTTCTTTTTTAAAGAAACTGTTTATAAATACCTTACTCAGAGGCTGCCATGCAATACATTTTCATACATTAATCCTCATCATTTTGCTTACTGTCACGATTTTTTTCTATTAAAGGAATAAAGGAAAAGCATGTTATCACAAATCACTAATAAAATATTTAGCACTTCCTATTGCTCCACTTTAAAAAACTTCTCCTTCTTAAAAGCTTCTAGAGTCAAAAGTTTTTTTGAAAAAATGAACAAAAGAAAAATATATTAGGAATTCATGAAAGCCATTCACACGCAGACTGCCAGGACTACAGGAGTTTTCTTTTGTAAGAACATTTCTTCCTTACAAAAGATTTTGTATTTTCAGATTCTGAAATGTATTTTCTTTGCAAGACAGAGATGCTGATGGATTTTCAATTTTTAAATCTAAGATTATGTATAATTGCCTAATTTACTTTACGTACCCTTTAGAAAACTTAGCTGAAACTGCAGCATTTTATACAGCAAATCAGGATGAAAGTAGCTATTGAGGCACAGAGAAATTGATCAATCATTTGATTGCCAATTCACACATCAGTGAATGACAGGCAGAGCCATCTGAGTCTTATCGTTCCTACAAGGATGTTAGCAATTCAGGCCAATGAAGATCCATGGTGATAATGGAAGCAATAAAGAAAGCTGGAGCCTAGACCATGCACTAGCATTCATGGCAGTACATCTTCTCCCCTCATTCACAATCAGATTAAATAAGATGGTTGTTAGAAACCCACAAAAATAAAGCTGCCATAAAAACTACCTTCCCTGGATCCAGATTTCAGTGGTGCATGTGCATTTCTTGTTTTCTCTTTAGTTTTAACTCAACTGAGGCCTCCTCCCACCTTCCTACTGCATTTCAGTCTAGGGCAGAAGAAAAGCAACTGTGCAAGACATGTTTTCTTAACATATGGATATATGTTTCAGGAATTTAAATACACCAGGTTATTTCTCCAAACAAAGGTAAATGCAAAACTAGCATTCAAAATCTTACCTAAACAATTTCATGCATCCACTAAAAAAGTGGGAGTGCACCACATTACTGAAGCAAACTATCAAATGTCAGGAGAGCCAGTTTACCCCAAACTGAGTAAGTTTAACATTCATAAATAGTCCAACTTTAAAGAGCAGACCAACTTCTCACTCTGAAGTTCATGTGGCATGGAAATGTTTGTTGTATGTATCCTTTAAACCAGGGAAGAAGATCCAATTTTCATCAAATTATCTTCTAAAACAAAATGAATTGATGCCTTTGAGACATTTTAGCATAAATAACTAAAATGCAGAGGATAACTGTGAATTTAAAAGGCAATTCACACTTCTGTTATTCCTTGTTCTTCAGCATGTAACAATCCAAACCTGAGAATTTTGTAAAGAGAGAGCCATCAATGTGTTAGTTTCAGTTCAGCATAGAGTGGTAGATTATAACAGGAGTTAATATGGTCTGGTATGGGAAAGCTATAAAAGCTAACTCAAATCCAGGACCTTCAGAACATGAATTTTGATGAGAAGCCATCATTGGAGACTGAAACAAAGTTAGAAGTATAATAGAGAACATTTATTGATTTTTTTGGTGGGACTATTAAGTTATCAGGAGAATATGTGTACAGCAAACATCAGATCTCTAGCAAAGCAAAACTGTTTTGGTCAGAGTTTCACCTACTTTCCAGAAACTTTCAATCAAAACAAAGTTTTTAAAAGAGATGCTCTGCACAACTGGAGCCAGACAACAACCTGTGCCTCTGCCCTGCTTCAAACACTGCCTTCCCAACAGAGATCATGTGGGGATGGGAACTTCTCATGAGGAAGGCTACAAGGAGGTAGAGCCATGACTTCCTAAAACTACCTGGATGAAAGGAGGAGCAGGCAAGTGCTCCTGGATTTAGACAGAGGCTCCCTTTCCAAAAAGGGCAAAGAGGAGTTTGACAGCGTGATACTTGATCTTGGACTGCTGCTTAGCAATGTTGGGGTGCTGCCCCAGAAGGGGAGACCTCCATGCAGCTCCCTATTCTGTTGTGTTGGGCACAAACCACTAGAATCAATGGAGAGAAAAAAATACATGATTATGCCTGTATTTCTACACCCTTGTTATCAGGGCATTTACCTGAAAGACTAAATACCTAGGGTCTAATCCATGGCTAAATGACAAGGGTAGGTCCTGTCACTGTTTCACCATGGCAAAAGTGTCCTTTTGCAGTGAATAAATAGAACTATCCATTAATGAGCTTGTTAAACTTTCTTTTCTTTCTATTTTTATAAATAATTCCCGTTCCTAACGTGTCATGTAGAAGTCATAAATTGGGAAGGACAGAATCTCACACTCATTTTATAAAAGGACAAACACTATCTCCAAGGATGTAAAATACAGAAGAAACTCTGTAATTGGAAGCTTCTACTGCCTGTGCAAATTTATGTCACAGAGGAAAAGATTTGGACTCTCTACAAGTTAGAGTTAAAATTTTAATACTTAGGGTTTATACTTTGATGATAGTGTCTTGATTCATCATATTTTCTCTCTGCAAATACCTTGTAAGCTAGAAATTTCTGCAAGCCTGTCAACTTCCTCAAATAATTTTTTTTTTAATCTTATTGATTTGTTTTCCGGAAGTATTTTCCCTTCTTCCTAATGTTTTATTCATCTAACAGTATTCACATTTTTATCCCTGGAAACCTTTTCATTTGCTTTTTGTTGCTGTTTATTTGGGTTTTTTTCCTTTTGTGTTTTTCTGCAGTAAAACAGCTTGAATTTCAATGGCAATACTTTATACAGCTGAACATCCCAAAGTGCTTTTCATTTAGTTACACCCATAGCAAAGAGCCTATAAGACAAACGTGGCTTTTGGGATCTCCAGGAAAGGAAAGGAAGGCAAGTCTTTCACAATCAGACCATCATGCACCCACATGTGGCACTCTTCTTGCAAATGAGCACCACTGCAGGTTTGATATGTGATGCACAGGAGACAACTGTAAGGAAATGGAAACAAGAATGGAAAAACACATTTCTTGTCTTCCAAATTAAGAAAAGGTATCAGGCAGCATCTGGAATTCAGTGTCTTATCCTAATTCCCATAAAGAAATGCAGAGTATTTCTTTCTACCCAAAGTAATAGAGAAAAAGGCATGTAATAAAAAACATGCAGAGATACCTTGTATATATTTTGTTCAATTTATAGCATGTGCTATTCTACTTCCTTCTTCACCCTTTTGTATGTGTTATTTTCTTCTGTGGCAGTTTGCAGAATATTTTGCTGCTTATTAAATGATGGACAAGAAAACAATCCATAAAATTTTTGCTCCATAAAAATATATTTGGTAATCAAACTCTAGTTTTAATAATAATATTGTGTCATTTTAGTCCCATATCTCTTACTTAATGAAAAAAAAAATTAATGAGGAATGTAACTAAGATGCATAATTTTTTTACGACTACTGCAGAAATTTTCAGTGATCGTGAAGTCACTAAGAGATATCTTTGGTCATATGATAGTTTGGGCAACAAGTTGTTCAATAATTTCAAAAAATTATTTTAATTTCTCATTCAGGGACATTCAACAGTCTAGCATGTGTCAGCCAATTTATATTAGGCATGGAATGTAATACTTTTCATATATTTAGTCAGGGTTTTTTGAAAGTTAGGTTTTTAAATAATTGAGGAAGAGAAAACATTAATCTGAAACTCTTCAGTAAATACAAGTAATATTCATGGATTTGTCACAGACTGATAATGTGGGATTACCATATTCATTTCACAGATAAGAAAGCCCTGGCTAAATGTTCTGGTTAATTTTCTTTAAGAAATTGATGTAGAAATTCTACAGCAATGCCTAGATTAAAATCCCAGTCCAGTGCTTTATCTATCACGTTACTGTTTCTCAATGGTGGATTGCAAGAGTCCTTGTTTGTTGCATCTGGCTAAATGAAATAAAATCTAGTTTCCTCATTCCATTATGTTTAAAGGTCATATATTCACTATTAACTATTCAAAACACACATTCACACCAAAAACCTCTAGGTACTACTAATATCTTTAGCAATGAGTTTTGTTTTGATTTGAGTTTTTTTCTGACTTTTAAATAAAATCAAGGAGGCAGGATCACAAAATTGCTTTTCCTGAGACTGAATGTTGCTATATTGAACAAAACAGCAAAACACTTCATTGGGACCTAGTGTTCCTTCCCAAATATTTTGTCTTGTTGGAGAAGGCTGAGAAACACAAATTCCTTTCACAGAAGCTCTACACTGAAAATGAACCCAAAATATCCAACCAGAGCATGCCCAGCTACAATAAGGTTGTGCATACACACATCACTACCACTCTGTGTAGTGATGCACAGTCCTGAGCAGCTGGATTGCATCTTGGCCATGACCAGTTTCTATACATTTCTCCATGCCTTAGTACTTCCTTCTTGAGCCTCTGAAAGCTGACCAAACTAAAGAGAGCAAACAAATTGTTACAAAAACAGTAAAGGCTATTTTCAAGCTAAAAAGAAACAGTAAAATGGGTTTTTTAATTCACAGCTGAGCTCAAGTCTGTTCGCTATTTTTAGTATCATTCTCTACTGTTATGTTTTTGTTTTGTTTTTTTAATATGACAGTCTTTTCACCCACAATCGATTCTCAGGCCCAATATGTGATGCCCTATGCAACAGCTCTTCAAATAGGCTTCACAGTAGTTGATGTCTTCCACTCTTACAACAACTTGCTAACATTGTACTAGGATAGTGAGAAAAAAAGGTTTATAAGCACAGGAGAGCAGAGTTATGCCATATCCCTCTCACATTTTAAAAGTCAGAGTTTTGACACAAAATACTGTCCAAGAAATCAAACATTACTTCATGGGATAACATAGTTTTTATCATAGCTCACAGTACAACACTGGTGTATGTAAACCAGCACCACAAGTGGTGGGTCTTTTGAAAGTCCCTGACATCTGTCAGTGAGTGGGAACACTGAACAAATTTACACAGAACAAAATGTAGAAGTGGTTTTGGGACTCAGATATATAATATGCTCTCAATTTTAAAGCTGAACTTGGGCATACTTTTGCCATCAGTGTGAATGGTATCCCACCATCAAGGACCATTTCTCAAGGCTGTTTTTCATCTTAGGACACTTGTAAGCCTAAACTAAACCAATCCTCCACTCATGTTTTGTGACTACAAACTTCCAGGGCAGCGGGAGCCCTGTAGTCAGTGCCCTGGAGCTGGGAGTGAGGAGCTTGGCACAGCAGCTGGCAGCCACCTCGGAGCTGCAAAGGCCAACTACAAACCTGCAACCCACTACAGCAGTCAGCCAGTGGCCAGCTGACACTCACCTGGGACTTGGGTCTCACCACCCAGATGAAGAGACATCCTTCCTTCCCCACTTCCACCCTTCTCTGTGGCACATCTCTGCCAATTTCATGCAGGTAGACTCCTCTCTCTAACCTACGGTCCATAGACACAAATTCAACATTTGCAGTTTTTGATTAGTTTGACCCCACTGCTTCCTCTTCTGCTAACTGTAATTTCCTCCTTTCTTTCAACTTAAACTCTAATTTCTGCTTCAGTTCATGTCCTGTTTATAGCTGCTCTTTCCTTTTAGCTTCTTTTCCTGTCTGCTCTCCAGTGATGAGTCACACCTGTATATTTGCCCCCCATGTACAAACACTATTCAAAAAGAGTTATCCAATTTCTTTTATTCCTATTTTTTTTTCTGATCAAGGCACAGAGAAAAAATATTACATTTAACAGACAAAACAATATTTTACTAAGCTTTTACTTATACACTGGAAGTTAATGCAGAAAAAAAATTGCTTTGCTAAATGAATGCAAGATCAAGTTTTCCTGGCTTACTCCAGTATAAGAAAGCTGCAATGAAGAGAAGAAAGATTATACATTCCAAATCATCTTAGCTACCCTCTTTATCATTATTATTGCCTCCATTTTCTACTGCATTTTAGAGTATATTCTAAATGGAATATTAATATTAATTTCTTTCTTCTTCATGAGAGTTCAGATAATTTGGGATAATTAAGGGAGAGAGGATAGGAGAATCCATTGTGGGGTCATAAATCTCCAAGGAATGTGTTAGTTTTGCATTTTAGTTCTGCTGAAAAATGTAAATGCTTCAATTAGTGTAAAAATCAGAGGCTGCCTCTCTCATTAACAGCAAGGCCTCTAACCTCTCACCTTGCCCATGTCTGAATCAGAGGATTCTGAAATGGGAAAGTTGGCCCATTTTCCTAAATACCGAAATTGCCCTTAAAAAAAGTAACCAGAAAATATCCCCCTCATTCTCCCTCCCTTAAAGAGCTCTTCCATTTTCAGAAAAAGCCTGTCTGGAGAAGTTAGTGTCCAGTTGCATATGATGGGGAAGCTGGTGTGCTTGTGGATAGCACCAGAGCAGACTTGAAATGAAGATAACAGGGCTGGGCATCTGCAGCACTGGGATGAATGTCCTCAATCTAAATATTCCATGTTTCATAACAAACCTGTCAATAAGGGATGTGAGGGCAGTTTGGCTGCTGTGCTGTGCTATCCTACAGCTAACACAGCCTGAAACCTCCTAAAGGCTGATTGAAATCGATTCATACGCAGGTGGAATGCTACAGATCTCTCTTCTCAGCCTTTATAAAGGGAGATTTAGTGGGAGACTTTTTATTTATTGAGAGATTCGTATTATACCAAGTTCAATATTCCTCCAGTCCACAGTTACCCAGAAAGATACACTTAAACAAATGCCTGATGTATTCAGCGTGTATGGGACCAAATAAATCAGAGGGAAAGAATATAGCTACTACCACACACATCCATTCTGCACACATTTATTTCTAAGCTAGCAGCTGGGAGGCAAGGAGAAAAGCACTGCCTGGACTGATGATTACATATCCTCAGTGAGAAAAGCCTACATGTGCAAAACAGTAATGCAAAATTACCTGCTCCCTTTGCATGAAAAAGTTCATCTGCAATAATTTGATTAATTGAAGGATTAGCCTTTTGCTACAATTTTGACCTGAGGTTCTTCTGCTAATTTTCTGAGAGGTTCTTCTAAGCATTATTGCACAAGTAATATGGCATTGCAGGACTCTGGTATATTTTCAAGACCATCAGCACTACACACAACTTCTAATCCTTAATTTCTCCCATGCATTAGTCCGTTAACATTTTCTGAGGTTTGCATACTTTTTTAATTTGTGAACTCCTGCAGACAGGAGCCCAGTTGTCCAAATGCCTTCAAGATGTTGACCTAGTTTGCATAGAGGCAGCTTTGTTTGCATGAACAAATTAGTATGGAGAAAGGTCATGTTATCTCCTCATGCCACACCATCCAACCAAAATATTGCTTAATTACTCTTCAAATCCACTTTGAGTGCTGCTACCAGAAATTGCCTTCCTGGTGTATCATCTCCTCTCCTCTGCTTGTTCTCAATATTGCATGAAGTCACTCTGTGGTATCTTACTGACCTCAGCTCTGTTGCTCCAGTGATACTAGCCTAAGTCATTCCATTTCCACACTACCCTCTTTCCTGGTCTCTGATAAATTCCATAACAGTTAAATACTTCAAAATATATTCTTAAACTTCTTCTACCATTTTGCCTTTTAAATCAATCCCATTGACACTGCTACATGTACCTGAGCTGTCTCCTTATCACCTTAAAATCTTTCCATCTCAGGGTTTCAAAACACTTTGTGTCATGACAGTAAAGACTATGTAGGTTCTGGTTCATAAGTTCATAGAAAAGCCACCATTGAAAAGCAATGACCATAACATACTCAGATCAAACATACTCTTTGGAGCATCAAAGATCAAAAAGCCACCACAACTGGGCTAAACTTGAAGAAACTGAAGTATATGAAAATGAGGAAACTTGTTCAAAACAAAAGTAAAAGAGTTGTCTGAGAGAACAAAATCCTTATGGATAGCACAGGGACTATCAAAGCAGAGCTCCATTGCACACTGTCTGTTAGGAAAACTCGAGGAACAATTAAAAAAAGCAAGTGTGATGGAGCAGTGAGCTAAAGATTTGGGAAGTAAAAGAGTTTATTAGAATTGAGAAGGCATCATTCAAAAAGCAGAAGCTGTATCCAAATGAAGAAAATAAAAAGGATCATAAAACCTGGCAGATTAAATGCAAAAATATAATTAGGCAGGCCATGGAAAAAGAAAAAAAGTTTGAAGAACATTTGGCTGGAGCAATCAAATATACTACTAAATTCTTCTTCCACAGAAATCATCAGCATCAGAGCAAAAAAGCCTGCCAGGCAGTCTGTGGAGCCTGCTGACAGGCTGAATTGTCAGGGTATAAGGCTGTTGCAGAAAAGGAGAGTGAATACCTGCATCCTTGTGGCCACCTAGAAACTGAAGGGAGCCTACAAGAAAGATGAAGAGAGACTTTTACAATAGCATGTGATGACAGGACAAGGGGGAATGGCTTCAAACTGAAAGATGTCAGGTTAGGATTAAATAATAGAAAAAAATTCTTTGCTGTGAGGGTAGTGAGGCACTGAAGCAGGTTACCCAGAGAAGCTGTGGTGCCCTGTTCCTGGAAGTGCTCAAGGTCAGGTTGGATGGACATTCTGCTCTAGTGACAGGTGTCCTGCCCATGGTGTGGGGAGCTGGAACTAGATGACCTCTAACATCTAAATCCAAATCATTCTATGACTCTGTTTCTAGGATTACTGTAGAAGAAACTGCTGGTATTTCCACTAGAAGTTTTTTTTTGAAGGCAATACTGCAGAGGATCCATCTGAAACATAACTGGCTATGGAGAGTCTGTTGTAATGTTACCACCAGTGTTAATGAGTTGTCTGGACTGGATGGCATTTATCAAGAGTTCTGAGAAAACTCAAGGAAGAGCTGAATCACTGATAGGGGTACCAAACTTCCCACGTTGATTTTTAGGCACTGAACGCTGAGGGTTAGCAAATGTGACACCAGTGAGGATCTGGAGAGCTACAGAACCTGCAAGCTTGTGACTCTAGCACACAAATTTATAAAGGCTACAAAAAATGACCAATAAGTGTCTGAATGCAATTTATATGGAAGACTGGTCTCAAAGTCAGTTCTGTAGCAGGACATTATGCCTTGTAAAATCCATTTGAGTTTTTTGAAATTAATTAACATATGGGTCAGGTGAGACAGTCAGATAAAATACAACTGGATGTTCAAAACTCTTTGGGTAAAGTCTCCCATGAATGGTTTTTAAACAAACTGAGCACCATAGCATAAGTGGGAAGGACCTGGCAGGGACAGATATAGGGCCAAAAGACAGAAGGTCTGCACTTACAATAGAACAAATATTCTTCACAGTGAAATAAAATTATGGACTCTGAGGTGACAATTACCATTTGGTAGAACATGCTGAAGGTTACAATAGTCAGCTTTACAGAAGCATCAGCTCTGCTCAGCAGCAGTTAAAAAAAAAAAAACAAAACAAAACATCTCAAATTCCAGTAACAAATCACAAGACAGAAACATAATGATGACTCTGTTCATCTGCATCTTGAATATTTTTCCAGTTAGGGTCGCCTTATCTCAACAAAAGGACACAAAGGACATATTTGAGGTGGCAAAATCTCAGAGAAAGACCAACTATGATAAACTATGGTGTGGCTTATACAGTTCTGAAAATTTGTGATTGTGTGGAGTCAGTGATAGGAAATGACTGTTCACTGTCCACCCACTGCAAAGAGCAGACAGTGCCAAATAAAGCTTATAAGAGCTAAACTTAAAGTGATGACCTTTGCAGAACAGGTATCTGTACCACTTAGCATATCTTGTTGGATATCTAAAGAGTTTGTTTTGTAGAGCAAGGACTTCATATTGTTCTGTATCTACATCTTTATGTCCACAGGCCTTGACCTGGACTTCCTGGGCATACTGGTACAAATAATTAATTGTACACATTCAGCCTACCTCATGACTGGGTTGATTACACTCTTAGGAGTCAATTTTTAATAGGGAAATTCACTTGAGCAAAGCACTATACTAGTCATAGCTTCCTGTTCCCTCTTTGCAAAAATTCAGTCATCATAACATATTTGTCTCAGCTGAGAACAGGAATGGCAAAGGTAGAAACAAATGATAAAAAGATGAGCCGTAAATCATTGTGAATTCTTATATCACAAGCAATGCATGCACATCAATGATGGACCTGTGAACATAAAGAAAAGACACACGAAATAAGAGTATTTGAACTTGGCTGAAGGTAGCTTGGAGAGATGCAACTTTCATCCTGTACAAAGACTGCTTTCATTATGTCTTGGTTCTCGTTATCCTCTGCACTCCAATTTTTTGTATCAACTTTCTATTATGGAAGATATCATGGGAAGTCTCTTCCTCTGCTGGTTATGACACAAAACAACTGGAAGAGGGAATCCACTCCCAATAAAATCCGTCTAAAGGAAATAATTTTCCTAGTTCAGAGCTAGCAAAAGAAGTTAAACAAGTGCCCCATGGGACTGCACTTGTGTTGTAGAATGAGAGAACTTTCCAAAGAAGAAGGAAATGCCCTCTAAGATCCACTGATGCAGATTCAGTCGTGCCACTGACATCATGCCAAGATTTACATTGATGCAGTATTCCATCTTGGGAACCAGTTCTGACTGATGCATCCCCACTACAAAATGAGTGATACCTGGGACTGTCAGGTGGTTTTCACTACGTTTAAACAGGAGCAAATGACACCAAGATGGTGGCAATTTCATGCAGAAATGTAGTATGGTGCCTAAGCTCAGGCTGGTTTCATTTGCAACAGAAAAAATGTCAGGTCTGTTAAAGAAAAACTAGTTTTTATTCTGGTGTCATGGTGAGAACTAGCACAGCAAGGCCTTGCATATCTGAGACAGCATAACAAGAAGATTTCCCAGCAAAAGTGCTTTGCTAGTGAGGGAAGAACAGGCCACTATCTACTAGGTCATATAGTTGTATTACTTACCACATATAAAATTAGATAAATTTTATATTAATTACATTAAAATTGTATATAAGGGATTCCTCCTTTTCTTGCTTAATAATTCAGATATACAAGCAAGGTCAAAAGCTGTAGTCTAACTAGAATGACCATACCATTTTTTACTGTTAAATTTCCTATACAATATTACTGAAGATGAATGATTTTTCGTTGTTTTAATAGAAAAGTGTTTCACACATCTTTCAAATTTCCTCAGTATCTGAGCTCCATATGAGCATAGGATTTCATTAGGATATGTCAGTTCACCATAACCACTTTTAGTAAAGAGAGGCTTGCCATAAGAATTTCCAGTTAACAAAGAAGAATAAAATAGCAGGTGTTAACACTGAAAAAGAAAATTGTGACAGAAAATTAAGGTTATTAGGGAAGCTGAGAATTATAAAAGGCCCAACAGGGAGTGATTTCAGAAATCACGGTTTAGCAGCAGAGCAAATAAACAAGGCAGTCTGTGACTGAAGTCATCAAACTAGAGGATATTTTAGCAAAATAATAAAATTAGAATCTCCAAATGGAGCCTCGTTACCTAACCACTGTATTCTTTCACTTTTGGCTCATGAAATACAGCCAGCCTGGCCACCTTGCAGGGCTGAGCCCTGGACAGGAAAGCATCCAGATGCTCTCAGGTTTTGGGACTGGATTGAGGTTTTGACACCAAACCTGTCAGTCTGGCAGCACCTCACTGTGTGAACTGTGAAATGTCACTGGGACCTATTCATGAGTATCTCCTGCCTGAGCATGCAGTGGCTGACATGGAAGTGTGAGCCAGACTTTGCACTTATCCCTGTGCAACTCCAGGACAGCCATGCCTGTCTCAGGGCTGGGAAGCAAACACTCCTGCCTTCACCCCCTTCACTGCTGACTGACACGTTTGCAGGCAGGAAACATAAAGAGCCCAGAAAGATTGTTCTTCCCACTGCCCTGCTGCTGGCTGCAGGGACACTCTCAGGACAGACTGCTCAGAAGAGCTGCTCAGGACAAAGGGTCTGCTGAGAGGATGAGGGACATGTCCCACAGACACGGAGTGCAAAGATCCGTGTCACAGATCTTCCGTGTCCACAGAGGCCACAAAAGTATTGCCATCACAAAGATTTCAAACAAGATTTAAATAAAGCAGTTTGTATGAAACCAGTGCATAAGACAGACTCTTCTGAGCAACAGAAATTAAAGTCACAGCAGGAAGAGCAAAACGTCAGCAATGCACAAAACAGAACCTGTGTCACAGCCCCCAGGCTGTAAGCCAGCCCTGCCAAGCAGACAAAGATGTGGATCTTAAGGGCAGCAAGAACTGCAGCAATCACGTAGCCTGACCCCCTGTGCAATGCCAGCCACAGAATTTTACCCAGCAGCTCCTGCAGCAGCAACACCTCCTCTTCCCTGCTGAACGGGGCTCTTACAACCACTTCCAAATGAACTCTCGGCAGGACTCCAGAGGAAACGGGCAGATATTAGACAAAAACTTGTTTGTTTGCTTTCCCAAAAGGAGCAGCCCGGAAAGCAGCTGACATTGGTGATGTAGGAGTCCATCCCTGGTACCCAGTGGGCAGGAGGCAGGCAGGCTCCCTCTGGCTGAGCACAGAATCCAGGGTGGCAGTCACACCACGCTGCTGCAGGACTGCAGCTCTTTCCTACTTCACTGACATTCACACTGCCTTCCTCTCACCCACCGAGTATTATCATCACAGAGGCTGGAGTCTGAATGTGTTTAATGCTTTCTTAGCCACAGATCATTAGTAACCAATTCCACTTTCCACTGTCTCAATTGTTTTTATACAATACAAGACTCCTTTTTTTCCTCTCCCCTCCCTCTTCTTTCTTCCTCCTTTTTCCAATTTTCTTGTGGTAAAACAGTCCTGCCTGAAAGCAATAAGCTCCTTTCAGAACTTAAAACCCTAATGGCAGGCATTTGGAAAAGAAGCTCTAAAGGCACCATTATTCCTCTCTTTGGCTTCACTGCTGGCTCGCTGTCTACATGCATAATGCCGAGCTTTTTCCCACAAAAACAGCAGTCCTCAGATAGCCACAAATCCATGTTAGCTGCTTGGCTTATTTATTCCTGGAGGAAGCTAGCAAAGTGACAACTTTTAGGACATTTGGGAGGCCACCAAGAAGTGGTGAGCACTCAGTTAGGTATGGGAGGAATATAAATGAAGCAATGGCTTAGGTAATTGTACCCACCAGGAACAGCTATTCATGCTTTTGGGGTATTCCCACTCTGCTCATGATGTTCTCTCCTCTTTCTCTATCAAAGCTTGTCTGGTTCACAAACATCTTTCAGTTCTGCATCTCAGTGTTCACATAAGGCCTGAAACAAGATTGCAACTCGTCATTCTTTCCCTGTTTCTGTGGGAGTGCAGTGCCAGAGCAGGAAAAGTCAGGGGTTCACTCCCAGCACTGTTACTTGCTCTCTGTGCCAATTCCAGCCATTCAGTAGCCAGTGACTGGCAGCAGTGAGAAAGTGGTCTGCAGCCCGGGCTGCTGGCTGGAAGAGGCAGCACCTCTCAATGAAATGCTGGAGAACAGCAGGACATCAGCACCAAGGGGAGCCCACTACTGCCCAGGGTGTGCCAAGCCAACAGAGGGCATCGAGCTTTGCCAGCAGGACACACATTTGGAAGTCTCCAAACAGAAATGCAGATTGTTCTTGGGAGACAAATGATGATTGCAAGGGATAGCAGGGAACCCAGAGAATGAGAAACCTGGGGAACAGCTGGATGGGGAGTCCCTCTTCCACTGCTGCTCTAGGGAAAATAAAGAGCCATGCCCCATCAGTATCAGTCCAACAGGCATTTTAGGATGTATGCAGCACCTGTTCACAGCAACACTCTTCCACTGGGGCTGCATGTGGAGGGCAGGGGGATGCTGCCTCTCTCACAGCCAGTGCTAGTGTGGTTGGTCCATTCTCTGTCACTGGGGTGGAACCACCAGACATTTGCTGCTATTAGCTCTGAGTAGGGGCAACACTTCAAAGAGGATAGAGGGAGAAAACATAAAGGCGCTAAACGTCTGTGAACATCCTCACATTTTGCGAACAAAGAGCCACCTGCAAAGCTGTGGGTCCCACTGCAGAGTCCTCAAGCCTGCAAGTCAGAGCTGCTCGTGCCTTAAACCCAGCATAATCCACCAGAAAACAAGTGGTGCACAACTGCAGTGGGGCATTTGTAGCTGTTTGACTTGCAATCCATCCCTGAATGAAAGAAACTGCAAAAAAACCACCCTGGCACTCGGCAAGGCAGTACCTGGGTTAGCAAGGGAAGGCTCAGTACCCGGCTTGGCTGGACAGTCAGGGGCACTCCCAAGCCCCAGCCCAGAGCATTTGGCACACGGATACCCTGCCCAAGCAGCCCGTCTCGCCTCTGCCACAGAGAGCAATCCCTGTGTGCGGGGGGAGCGGGCTCCTCGCAGCCCTGAGCAGCTGCGGGTGCCAGGGGGAGCGGGGCAGTCCCCCCAGCTGCCAGAAGGATGGGCTGGGAGGGGCAGGAGCACAGGGATCTGATCCCAAATCCTGCCCACCTGCTGGGGTGCGATGCCAGCTGCAGCCCAACAAGGGCCCCATTGATCCTGCCCGTGGGGTGGGTTTCTCTGCCTCTGAAACGGGGCTGAGGAGAGCGCACGGAGACGTTTTCATCTGTGGTTTGCTGAGGGTTTCTCCCCAAAGAATCACAATTTAATTGCTGTTATTATCTCCATAAAGCTGTCCAGAGTGTTTTTCCAGTGGTTATTTAAAGCTTATCTTAAAGATATTGATAGCAGTGGAATGCCTGGTTAAAGCTGCATTCCTGGTATGCCAGTAGCAGAGTGTGATAAAAATAGTAGGTCCCCTAAATCAATCATCATCTTTCTCTAATTTATTGTATTGTTGTATTTTTGGATCCATGCACAGCACATACAGCATATCATTATGAAAGTAATGCAGTTAGAAACTATATAAACAGATAACTGGAGACTGAGTTACTGTCAGTCTTCTATGAAAAAAAGACACTTCGGCAAAGAATAAAAATCACACATCATAATTTTTAAAAAGATATGCTGATGAGGAACCTTGCCACAGAAAGCAAACTCTCTAAAACATGTCCCTAAAACAGTGTACATGTTGCTGATGAAAAAAATTATTTTAAAATCTCTTGATCAGTAACAGCTTCAAAAATAACAGTATGAATAATATGGATGTCTGGTGGGAACAAACAACTGCAGAGGATATCATTAGGTATACAGTCTATACATATTTTTTTCTATTCTGATTTGCTGTAGAAAGAAAAGATAGAAGCACAGAAGCGATGAAACGTGTCTTTAAAAGATGGAGGAAATTTTTATTTAATGCAAATCCCTTGTTTCATCATATCGCTAGTGACTCATGCATAAAGGCTTAGAAATCTATGGAAGGAGATGAGAAACCTCAGAAACAGATATGAGCGAATAATTCACTACAGGAGAGTTGTTTTCTCTTTAAATCAACTCTATTTTTAAAAAATAAATTATTGGCAAATAGGTCATTCTAATGATGAATTTATTCTCATGTTTCTAATCGCCTCAGGGATTGTTTCTGAAAACAAATTTAGACAATGAATTTACAGACTAATCATTCAAAAAGCTTAACTCCTGTGAGTTGCCAATCAATTGGAATTTAAAAATCGTATATATTATTATCTCAACTTTGTAATTCACTCCTTGAATCATAAAGTAAAAAAAGTATCCACCAGAGTTTTGAATCTCTCAGGTTCACTTTGGATAATGGAAAGGGATAAGAAAAGTTGAGGAATTAAATGTAATTTCATGTCTTTTTAGGTCCTTCCACACAAAGCCCCTCGTCACCCAGCCTGTTACCTGCAGTCCAGTCCCCAAGTAGTGCATCCCTTTATAACTCCTCATGGGAGAAGAGGCACATCACGTCTATGGACTTGTGTCTTTTACCTCTCTTTTCCCCTCACATTCTTCTCAAGCCATTTGTGTTGGTGAGCAGCTGTCTGCCAATGATGCAACCTAACTACTCTGGCACGTTTAATTAACCAAGTTCCTGTGCCAGAGCTTTGGAAGAACATTAGGAGACCTCCCTCTGCCTGTCCTACACCATGCAGTGCCACAGACTGATTCACATACCCATCCAAGAATGGCATGAGCTGTCCTGAATGGTCTTCCTCCACCACCATCTACCATCTCCAGAAATCCTCTGTACTAACTGGTTTGTCAGAGCTAGAGCTCCCTTTAGCTCTTAAATAAGCTTGGACAAGGAGCTGTTCAATGTGAGACAATGCTACACAGGCCTCCTCCAAAGATGGGCATCCCTCTGGGCTGCAAGGCCATCAGGAGCAGGCTGAAGTCCCTCTCCCTGAATTTTCTGTGAATGAGCCAAGGAAAATCAGACTTTCTGCTACAGCTATTACCAAGAATGAGGTGGCAGTGTATGGAGTAGCTGCCACAGTTGGTGGCTATTTCTAGGATTCATTGCAGCATATTTGGGGTTCACCATTGCACCTCCTAAATGGCTTCCAGGCTTTTTGAGGCTTTTCCTCTGGTTTCCTGAGCCAGCTGAACCCAGCTTAGTTTGGGATTATTTCTTTAATTCTTGGCTTTTGCTGACTTTACAGTGACTTTTGTCCACATCCTCCTCTCTAGCAATTCAATGTTGCCTGTAGTTCTGCACACCCTGCAAAAGAACTGGTGAAGGGTAACAAAAGCCCAAGATGAAATATTTGGATACAGTTACTCCAGTGAGAGATGTTGCTGTAATATCTGGTATACAGAAGCAAGTATCACAGAAACATTTTTCCCCATGGAGCAGTTTCATTACCCTGCCAAATCCTTTGGAGCCAGGAAAATGCCTATGCTGCAAAACTGAGACTGATATTATGAGAGCATCAAAACCGGGCTTGTTACAATCCACATTTTATCCCCAAATCATTCTCCATGCAGGGTTCTAATGCTTGGTTCTTGCAATGGAGTATGCTAAGGAGGTGAAACTGGGAAGCAAGATAGGACACAAGATTAATGCTACAAGAGCCCACACATCACCAAGATGGTATATGCACCCCACAATGTCATTGGGAAGTGAGCAGAAAGCTCACTGGTCCCAGATAGACCCATGGCATCCCTCCTTGAAGAGGGATTTGGGACTTAACAACACAATTACAAGAAGAAAAGAGTTCTCTCTACCAAGAAATAGATTCCTCTTCTAGTACATTGAAACAATTAGGTAATTTCCATCTCCTTCCTTGCAAATTGAATCTCTCAATAGCTCAATTTCTTCAAGTGCCATTGTTTTCTCAGGCACGACAAAAGTAATTTTGCTGAGCTTCCACACACTCCGAGTACCCCAGCCATCTCTAGCACCTGAGTGTTCAGTGCTGCAGCTATTTCCTGAGTATTGCTTGGACATGTTTCAAGTTGACATTTCAGATTGCATAACTCCCGGGGCAGCACTGCAAAGATGTCTCCTCCCATTGCATCAGAGAGTGACCTGCTGTGGCAAAGGCTATTACTTCTTTTGAGATTATCGAGTCTGTGGTGCCTCATCGAATTATACAGAGTCCAAGGGGAGGAAAAGTAACTGCTGCGTGCTCCAGGGCTCTGAACTTTTCAGAGCAACACATCTGGAGAGCCTTCATCTGCATATGAGTCTCTAATGCCACATCTCCTGGGTGAACACTGCGTGCATTGAATTCTGCTAACATGGGGTGACAGACAAGTAACAATAGGCGCTACGTTGACTCGGTGCTTGTCTCATCCTAAAATAAAATACTGTGTGACAGAATAGCCACAGCTGCACGCTTACAAAGAGCAGTCTGTGGCTTCTAAGCAAAGCAGCTGAGAAGTAAAAAAAAAATATATCTCAGCTTCCCCCTCCCCACTCATCTCCACACACATGTTAGAGTCGAGGCCAAAATCCAATGACTAAACTAGGCAAGCAACCAAGAGTGACCTGATTTTGGGGAGTTACTGAGAACTGGTGTTGCCCAGGGACTTCACTGCTTCAAAACTGTTTCTTGGAGAACACAGAGGCTCAGTTCCTCTAAAAATTGGATACATTCAAGTAGGCACTATAACATAAAGGTTTTTAATGACTCCGTTTAATTTATTCTACTGGAAACTGTTTCATTTGAGAGCAAGGGCAAATTAGTGCTGAATAAAAACCATTTAAGAACTCAAACACTCCAAGTTTCTGTAGCAATCACCACACTGACTACCGCTGAGGGGGAGGGAGCAGCAGGTGGTGCAATGGCAGGACCACTCTCCCATCAATGTGACACAGACCAAGCACTACAACAGATAGTACCAGTAGAGAGGGCAAAGCACGACTGATAAACCTCAAACCCCATGTGGGCGGTACCCTCACGTCTCCAGGCAGCTTGCTGACACTAAGGATGGCAGCTTTACTAGTCAGGTTTGGTCACTCAGAAGTCCAGGGATGCAAATGAACAAACCTGGATCCATCTGAGGCAGAGACAGTGATGCTGAACCCAAAGGAAGAATTTTCCATCTTGTCCCCCACCTCACTCTGAATAGTGCTTGCAGCAAAGGTGGCAGGAAAGGACTAATCCTTGCCTTCAAGGGATTTGAAGAGAGTTCTTAACTGTTCAAGGAAAGCTTAAAATATTGTAACTCTTATGCAACTTTCCAAGGCTGATTGCTGAAGGTTACACAGGGCTAGGTGTGAAGATGTGTAATCCTGTTTTTCAAATGTCAGCAGGAAAAAAGTAAAATTTTCCTTTTGGCTTTCTCCAACCCCTGAGTAATCTGATGCAGTATAAATCAATACATTCTTGAGACACCATTCCATGGAAAATGTAAATTGTAATGTTATCTGATACTTGGGTTGTACAAACTCAAGCAAATTGCAACAACTATAATCCTGGGCTGTGAATCACTGCTGCAGATCTAATCACTACCAGTCTTTTCTGTCCATCGGCTCTGCTGTCTGCAAAGCGGTGGAAGTATGGATTACACAACTTGTACTTTTCATCACTAACATGCCCTGGTGGTAAGAAATTGTAGTGTGACCAGTTAATCAGAAGTAAAGCCTTGTAGCTGCTTTCAATCTCCCATGTGCAGATATCCTCACCTCTCCAACCAGAGCAGGTTCAGGTACTTACAGCCAGCACACATCTACTTTTACTTTTTAGAGCAGAAACCATTCAGGGGAACAGACTGTTTAGGATTAGAAGGAAGCTTGCTAGTGCAACAAATGGTCGAGCAGACAACACAAACCAACAGATGCCAAACTATTTGAAGCCTGATACAGAACAAACATTTGAGGAGGGCCCTCCCTCCTCAAACGAGGGCCAGGGCTGTCAGACCCCAGACAGAAACACATACCAGCTGGCCAGCCATGCAGAATGAAATCCCCCAAAGGCCCATTTCATCATGAGCAGCAGCTGACTGACCACAATCGACAGGAGGGCTCGTTCCTGGGGCTCCTCCCTCCCTCGCTCCCGGTCACCATGAGCCACCACCTCTGTCATGGGAGCCCGTGGAAGGGGCTCACCTGGCACAAACTCATGCTCAGGGGGAATCAGACTGTGGGTTGCCACAGAGTCAGTATGAGCCACCACCTCTGTCATGGGAGCCCGTGGAAGGGGCTCGCCTGGCACAAACTCATGCTCAGGGGGAATCAGTCTTGCACCACAGGGCAAGTAAAAACTCCTGTCTCAAGCTGGCAGAAACTAAGTGAAGTCAAGATCTCCTCATAACAAAGTGCACACTGAGCAAGTCTTAGGCTGCTTAGGGAGAGCAGGTAGGTCTGCCCTGCTTCTGCTAGGATTGAGTGGTGCTTTGACACACAGCCCTTACCCCACAGTGATAAACACATCTGACACCACACCTCTGCATTACTGCTCAATCTTCATCATTGCTGCCACAATTTTAGGCTGTACATTTGTCAGCAGAGACTAAGGCCTGAATAGTTATACCTGAACTATATTAGTGTCTTCACAGACCTAAGCAGACCACTATAGACATTTTGGTGGCTCAAAGAAGGAAGTCTCACAGCCTGTGTGAAATATGAGATGGGGAAGCAGAAGGTCCTGGAAAGAAAAGCACAGAGTCAGAGAGAACTTTCTTATAAGGTGAGGACTTTGAAGAGAGAAATGCAATGAAAGTATCTGATGTGAGCTCTTCTACAGAAGGCTGGCAGACTTCTCCAAACCCACCCAAGCTGCTGATCTCAACAGAGCACCCTGAAAATTTCTTATGAAGCTGATGACAGGATGAAGGAGGATACAGGAGGATGTCTGAAAGAGACACACAAACAAGGGAGGGACTGTTGGCAGAAAAGTCCTATTCAGTATATCAAGTTTAACAAAATTAGGAGAGTCACCCAAAAACATCCCAGCAAACAGAAATGTCAGCATCCACATGGTTTTTGGTTTGCCTAACTGCTGTTTATATGTCCATGTTTACATACAAACATCTACTTTCCTCTTCAGAAGACCCACACTTTTTAAATGGTTCTGTAATTATATTTCTTTATAGTAGCAGACAGTTTTAAAAAGAATATCAGACAAGCCCAGGGAACAAACTCTTCTTGGACAGTTTCCCATCCCTGTTATTTTCATTAAAAAACAGGGTGCACCGAGACTACGGCTGTTTGCACTATGTGCCTGACTCAGGAAACAAGCAGTTTGTTATTATGGTTATTTCTGGCAATTTAGGCCATTTCTTCTCTGAAACATAAAGAATTCCTATTTCAGCTTAAGTACTATCTACAGATTCAAAATGCATGTGCTAAGTCTTAATCTACAGGGTGTCCCACCTGACTGACTGGGAAATAAATCCAAACAGAGCACAGGAAAAAATTACAGTAAGTTGCCTGCATCACTTCAGGCCATATTCATCAAGTGATGGCTTATGAGTGCTGCATACTGAAAACACACAGGAGCTGGGTATTATGAATTCTAAGCCACTGACCATAATTTCCCTTTACCCCACAAGTTCCTTTAGAAAAAAAGCAAGATCCTTGGCAGCTGTCAATTAGCAGAGTCTCATTCAAGCTGATGCTGAATAAAACAGGCTAATAATATGGGCCCTGACTCAAGCAGAACAATCTTTCCCCCATAATTACAGCAGAGAAGCTCATCTTTGTTTAAATATTCAGTTCTACAAAGGGTTTAAAATCCTCATGCTCACAACCTTGTGAGCAGTGGTGTAGGCTGTGTGCCCCAGATTTGGGAACATTTATGTACGTGGCTCCTAAGAAGATTGAACAACAAAATGGGGAGAGCAGGGGGCCAGTTTCAGTGGCTACACACGGTAGCTATAGCTCTTGTCTCTCCCTCCCTTAATCACTTAAGGTATCCACAAGATGCTGTCTTGCATTCATAAATTTTTGAGAAATAAAATGGGAACTGGTATTCTTAAAATCGGCATTTTAAAAATATGAGATGTTCCCCCTGCACTACCACAGCACTTCTGTGTGCAGCTCCCCATTTATCTTTCATGTACACACACTTCCCTCTTGCACCTTATAACCACTTCTACTTTCAGGGCAAGGCAGCAGCTTTCAGACAACCAAGGAAACTGAGAAAAAGGGTAAGGTGGGATTATTTTCCATATTTCAGGCTAAAAATTGATATGATTTATTTAAAAAAAAAAAAAAAAAAGACCAGGGAAGTTAGTAAGCCTGTCCTTTACCATAGGATGCAGGATTTCAAGCTAAAATACAGGAAATCCCATATTAAATGAGAGGTCTGTCAACCCTAGGAGCTCAATCATAAAGTGGATTATTCTGTGCAGTCACAGAGGTTTCCTAGACTACTAGTTTTCACATGAGCTGATAGCTCGAGGGGATGTTCAGACAGTGCTTGATGCTTTTGAACCCGACCCACAACCAGCTGATGTCAGTTCAAACCTGACCGCTGGCAGAAATCATGGAAAAAAACCAGGAAGAGGAGTGAAGTGTGTTGTCATGGTCTGCCTCTGTCAAAGGAGTTTTGAGTTTGACAGACATCAAACTAACAGAGCAGAAAGCTCAGATTGCACTGAAGCTAAATAAATAGCACGTATGGCAGGGATAGGGGAGAAGTTTGGATCTGTGTAGGAAGGCAGGGGAGGTCTGGGAAAAGGGTAATGGGTGGTAGAGGAGGAAAAAAGGGACAACACTCGGAGTGACACAGACATGCTCCCAGTCTTAACAAGGTCCAAGGCAAGTAAACAAACTCCCTTTTCCTCCCTGCCTCTTCTTTGTCCTCAGTGAGATCTGGGCAACCCTTTCCCTTAGGCCCATCTCCAGAGGATGGTGACTGCCATTCCTCATGGGAACCAGCAATAGGGCAGCACTCTGCACCTTCCTGGTACCTTCTGCAAAACACAAGGTGCAAGACTGAAAATGTACTGGGCCAGTTCTTAGCACAGTGTCCCAGGCACTGACATGGAATTGGGAAGGGAGGCACCACTGACTGAGATGAATGGCAGTTCCCACCCTTCACATCTCCTGTGTCTCTACAGAGGACATTTTGATTCAACAGAGTGCACAGCTCATGGAGGTGAACAGTTAATTTCACACCCCTTCAAAAAATGCATTCTGTTTAGAGGTCAGGAGTCTAAAATCTACACACTCAATTGGATTTCCTTGATACTAATAGCACAGCATAAATTTGCCAGACAAATACATAAACTTGCCATCACCTGAGTGATTTACAAAATGCATTCCTAAAAAAATAAAATAAATAGCCTCCCTGGAGGTTGAAAGATTGTTTTTGGGAGCTTTTCTTTGGAGTCAAAGTGGGTCCAATCAAAACACATAGCACTCAGTTCCACTATGTCCATCACAGCTGGTGTGTAGTGCCTGTCACCTCCTTGGCAGACAATGCAGATCAGAGAGCTTGGCAAAGGCTTCAGATCTACAAGGAAGATCAAGTCTCCCAATGGGATGGAGCAACCCTAGCAGGGTACCCACTGGCATTCTCTGGTTGTTTCCCCATGACATCTGGGGAATAGGATCTTGTTCTCCTAAGCAGACCTGACTGATTATCAGTCTCAGGATTTGGAGGAGGTTAGCACATAGAAGTCAATCTTCATTCAACCCTCTGCACATGCTGTAAGGGTCCCAATCTCACTTTCTGCTATGCCCAGTGACAGTCTGAGGGTCAGTAAGAGAAATGAAGCTGAAAACCATACAAAGTCAGGCAACTTACATTAAAGACATAGTCCCCTCTTCCCCGTTGGGACAGGATACAGACTAGAGCAGGTTGCCAGGCTGGCAAGGAGGGAATGTGATAAAGCAAGCCTGGTTGAAATTGGTGCAGGGAATTTCACAGATGGGTGGCATACAAGGAATGCAAGATCTACTCATATATGTAGTTAAATAACTCCAGAAGCATGCAGAACTCTAGCAGGCAGCTGCCTTTGATGCATATATAGCAGTAGGTACCAGCTGACAAGACTTACTGGCTCCTAAAATACTCATGGATTAAGAAGACAGGAAAGGAGGTAAGCTAGAAGTCCTTGCCAACAGATAGGAGGACAGAGGTTGGAAAAGGAAGAAGATTCACATTTTTAATGTGGGGGTTTTGTTACATGGCTGTCACATTAAAATTTATGGAGCTAAACCTGCAAGATGATTCCCCCTCTCTCTCCACAAGAGAGAAGAGCTCAGCACTTATCACAATGTGACCAAGTGCCAAAGAGTTGGGAAGAAGCACATGGCAGCCACACAGCCTCTCCATTCCAGCCATACCCATGTTTCAGCAGTCCCTGTAGCTGAGTCACAAAGTAGAAATTTCACTTCCAGTTGAAACATTTCTCTTGCATTAAAAGGCAAAGAAAGTGGGTGAAGATTGCTCACACATCATAATGTTATGTACATCCAAGATGACCTTCCTACCTTGTATAGTTTGGGGTCAATTTGAACTAGCAATCTGAAAGGGAAACTTTCCATAACCTATTGCCAGCTACTTGAATCAGTGATTTCCAAAATGTGGGCCATAGACAGCTGGTTGGTCATGTGTGGCTGGCACTCCTCCATTCTCATTGCTATTTTAGCCTGAGCCCTGCTAAAAATATACCAAATAATTTCCTAATATTGCATTCTCATGTGATCACTAGCGAGTGTTGAAATGGGGATGTAAGAAACCCAAAGAAGTGAAAGGTGGAAGAGTGGTGCTCCACAGGTCAGGAGATGGTAAAGCAAGGTATGGATGACTTCAGCAGAATGTGAGATGCAAAACCAGGCTCCCACTTAAGAAAGAAAAGACAATGCAAAATAGTGGGA
Organism: Oenanthe melanoleuca; assembly: GCF_029582105.1. Taxonomy (NCBI): domain Eukaryota; kingdom Metazoa; phylum Chordata; class Aves; order Passeriformes; family Muscicapidae; genus Oenanthe; species Oenanthe melanoleuca. Next base: position 72,495,052 of record NC_079336.1, read on the forward strand.
TGTACTGGAAAAGTGTACCCTCTCAGTTAAGGCTGCTGAGAAGTATGGAGATTGTTTTTATGATTTGGTGGGGGTTTATGTTTCCTTCTGTCTGTATCTATTATTCTGGGTCCCACACAGGTGCTCTGTACTGAGGAGTGTGACTCTGCTCAGCTGTCAGGGTGACTCCTGGGCCCAGGCAGCACGGTCAGACACCCAGTGGCACAGAGGTGCCTCCAGGATGTGCTCCAAACCTCCGTGCCATCCAAGCAATACACCACTGCTGCTGGGGCACCCGAGCTTGTGCCAGAGCAAGGGACAATCTGCTTGCAGTTAAAGCTGTCCACCAGCCTGCCAGTGCCCCAGACATGCAGACCATTGTGTGACCCAAGCATTCCTGGCTCCTCCTGGTCTCGGGCTGCATGCCTACCGTGCTGCACCTGGGGTGCAATGTGGTGCAGCCATCTCAAGAAACAGATGGATCAATGCAGATCTCTAGGTCATTCCTATCCCCAAAAAATGGGAAACTAGAAAAGCAGGCCTGAGTAGTTTTCATAACAGCATAAGGGATTCCAAGGGGTGGGGGGGGCAAGTATGGGAGTGTGTAAATCTGTTAAAATAATTTTAGAAAAAAGGATATGAACCAGTCAAGCCTCAGTTTATGTTCTCCAATTACATTTGCTCTCCCTGACAAAAATAGGTGGCTCTGCTCTGAAGTCCCAGGGAGCCTGGAATCTTACTCAGGCAGTCCATTTGGAGCAGCTCACCAAAATGCCCTGCAGATCCTTTATGGTGTACTCCAGAGAGGACAGGATCTTTTGGAAGGCTTCACAGTGATATCACCCATCTCCACATTGAGAAGGATCTGGGAGCCTGTTCCAAGAAGGTCTGGGGCTGCAGGCAGGACAAATAAAGCTCTCACATGCTTTTCAGCCAGGCAGCTGCATGTAGTTCAGCAGGAAACTCTTTGTACTATGTGACCAGGTCACAGACAAACAAAAGGGCACTAAGAGACTGAGTCAACAGCCGGTTCTCATGTCCCTCCGTGTCATAGTCATCTCTCTAAAAATCAAATGCTCTTGAGAGGAATTTGACATCATATGTGCATGCTGCAACACTTGCTATAAAAGAAACAGTAAAACATTCAAAAAAAGTCACACAGTTCCAAAAGTTTTACTGCTAATAACACGATAGCTGAAGACTACATTTCCAGCAAGCAGCAGAAAGGATTTTAACTGCTCTGCTTGCACTAGACCCCCTGAAATTTCTCTTAAAGAGAATCCAGGAGAAGATCTGAACTAGGCTATTCCTTTTAAGAGAAAGAAACTGAAGAAAAAAGCTAAAGTTGAACCGTCCCCTGAAAGAAGTGACGAAATGCCACTTCTGGAAGGGGTTTGACTGAACCATACTGGATTTAGCTATTCAACCATTGTTGAAAAACACAGGTAATTGAATCCTCATAAGGGTCTGAGAACATTGGAAAGCAGGAAAATTTCCTGTAAAATGACAACAATGTGCTGTGCAGAGCAGTGGGAGCAGGGTCTCAGGAACCATGATGTCCAGCATTACCTCTCATTTGCCTTCACAGCACAACAATGAAGGGAAGGAAACAGACTGGAAGAATGCAGCTTGGAAGAGCCTGCTAAATGCATTATAAATGTATTGCTGTAAGATTGAAGTTCAATTTTTCCAGGTTTTCATTTCATTCTTGCAGGAATTCTTTTCTTTACCAATGAACGCATCACCGTGAAAAATGTTGTGAATTCTGGTAACAGCACCCTTTAAATAAATGATGGGATTTTTCTTCCTTAACTAAGGAAAGGAAATGGTTTTGGGTCCCTGTTCTTCTAATTTCAATGACAGACAGTAGTAAGGCAACAGCTTCTCTAGCACAACACACAATTTTTTTCTGTTGCAATAGGAAGAATAGACTCCTCTTCCTCCTCCTTGCTGCTGGAGACCTGCACAACTTAGGAAATCTTCCCAAGAAAATAAGGAGAATAATGTAACAGTAAATTTGGCTGTCTGAGTCACTAACATCCTGTTTGAGCAAGCCTACACAGTGCTCCAACACAGAGGTGGGAGGATTTCTTTCTACCACATCCCTCTGGGGAGTGAGCTGCAGAGAGCATCCATGTAAAAACACCCTCTTGCAGGTGGATTTGCAACTCATCCTGGTGGTCAAAGCATAGGTTTATAATCTGAAATTCTAGGTTTATAATAGAAATTCTGGTTGTATGGATTGTCTCATCTGACTGTCTTCTTGCTGTTGGAATCAGCTTCTATTTTCTAGCTTCAGAAATAGAGAACACAAGGTGCGACCTAGGGCAGGAGGTGACTGGGGAAAGGAAGCATCATGATGAGCCATAGCACCATTGTTTGTGCCTTATGGGGGAAAAAGAAGAAACAGCTGCTCAAGTGACTGCCCTCCATCTTTTCCTGTGGTCAGATTCAAACAAGGGTGGTTTTCTTCTGCAGAGAAGCCTGCAGTATAATTCTGCTTCTATGGGAAAACTATTCTCTGAGTCAAGTAACCTGTAAATTAACTTGTGCCTGCCCTGAATGGGTGGAAAGTTTTTCTGGGCACCCATGCCCTGGTTGTGTATGAAAAGGATCATATTATGACGACTGTCAATCCCAAGACAGTTACAGACCGGTCCTTTCATCAACAGAGGGTCTGAAATTCAGGAAGAACTTCAAGCGACCCGCCTAAGGTTACTGGCTGCCTTCATGTCAGCACCAAGATTGGAATACCAGACTAGCTGGCCTCAAGTCAAAGGTTCAGCCCCACCTACCCTATATATAGATTATTGTATCATATGCTCCCCCTTATTGCTATGCAACTGGGTGTCAGAGCAAAAACACAATTAAACACTGGTCTTGGGCCTCATTGAACCAGATGTTGGGAATGTTTTTCTCCATTGTGCTTGTCTCAAAGGCAGCCACATTCAGTAATCAACGCTCAAGCTGATTTTTCTAAATAGGCTTTTGACCCTGACTTCTTAGGATGGGAATTTGCTGCAATTTTCTCTTTGAAAAGTCTTGAATAATTTGATTACAGTAGGAGCTGATTAAGCCTTCTGGTTTCAAAGCCAAGTATTGTATCAAGCTGAGGAAGAGACCCATAAACATGGTTGTTTCATAGCTACTTATAACTCTGCTTAAGTTCTTGCCAGTGAAGCCCAGCATCCTGTGCTCCTACTGCCATAATCCAAACATCAGCAATCCCTAAGGAGGGCTCGAAGGCTTTTTGCAAGGCTTGGGATGATAGCACCTCTTTTATACCTGGTCTAATCCTTCCTTATTGTTCTTCAAATTGGTAGTCAAGGTTCCAGTCACTGAAACATTACCTTTATACACATGAAATTGCTCTACACAACAGCATCTTGAACACACTGACAGTCTTTTATTTCTGATGTGCCCTAAGGCAATATCCTGGCAATAGTAAATCCACAGAAATTTACCAATTATTTTGCTCAGGCTAGTTTTTTTCATCTTAGAGGCCTTGATCATCCTGATGACAAATAAGGGGAAAATTTGCTCCAGGTTGAATACTTGGTTTCCAGAGTCTTTTTCACTTGCCTTATTAACACCAGCGAGTAAAGTAGAGAGATAAATTCACTCACTGAAGGGTTCTTCTTTCTCATGTTTTATGCTTTTGATCCATACAAATACCCAAAAAAAAATTGGTTTCCAGCTATTGATTTAGCTCAGTTTCTTCAGAAACATAGCAGGGACTGCCACCACAACCACCTGTGAGGAAACACAGCCTGAAGGTGTCATACTGCTTTTCTGTTGATATATTCCCCCTCTCTAATTTTCAGACACACGCCTATTTTAACTGTATGTACACAAATGCAGCATTTGTCTGTTTGGGACTTTACATTACTTTCATTACAAAACTGTGTAAAAAAGACAGCAAATCAATTTCATAGTCAGTGCTCACGCAGCAGGAGACAATTCATACTGACATCTGATACCTGCTGGCTGCTGCTTCCAATTATGCCAGATGCTGGAGAGTGGGACTGTCGAAATAACAGTGTCGATGGTGCAATCAAACTATTAAGATTCTGGAAGTGTGTTGTGCTTGGTTCAGTGTGTTGTCAAATTCCCACCATAAGCAAAATAGTGACACCTACTCTTTTTTTGTTAACTTCTTAACCAGCAAAGAGATATCCATTAATTCAATGTAAAGTTGCATCTTCCTTGGATATACAGTTGAATCTGCCCCAAGGCTAAATATCAAAAGATTGGAAGGAACGTGAATGAAAAGTGAAATAAACATGATAAGGACTTATAATAGTACATCCTTACTAGATCCTACTACAAGGCTGTATTACAGCCCTCAAGGCAAGACACCATGTGTGTACTGCCTGTCCAATTCCTTGCAGCAGCTAGGGAATTCTCCTGTCATCAGGAAAAAGATTGGTGAGCCAGAAATTGGCAGGAATAGTAGGAGAATAATAGGACAGATTATCACTGAGGCATTAACTGACCAGCAGAGACAAACAGGGCTTCTCTTTGTTTGAGGCAGAAAGCAGAGGACAAGTTTGGCTGGATACACAGAGGGAAATAACCATGAAGTCTGCTTTTATTTATCTCCCTGAAATACTAAAAGAGAAGCAGAAGGCTATGATGTGGGCAAAGCAGATCCTTCATCATACTGTCTGTCATCTCTCGAAAAAGCCAATCAACTGAAACGATTGCACATACACACAGAAAAGGAAATCATTGGGCCCACCCTTCCATTTCCCAGTCTTCCATGAAAACACCTTTTGGAAGGGATGTAGTCAGTCCCATTTCCTTTCCTTTCCTTTTCCTTACAGCAGCCTTCAATCCAAGGCATCCTTCAGTGATTGGCCTCGGAGGTCAAATTTCTCAGCCTCTCTTGAGCAAGCTGCATCATAAATCACATTGTCCAAAGAGAAGAGAACAGGAGCACAGGGCATCGGTTTAGCACAGTCCAAAATGGGACAGAGCTCCCCTTGGCCTTACTGTGCCAATTAGCACAGGCAGAGGCTCTCCCCAGCAGATACTTAATAGAAAATTGTGAACTACACACCACTGATAGCTCCCCCAAGGCTTAACTGTGTTCCCTGCAGAGCACAGAGGACATTACTGTCAGTGAAGGGAGCTCTGGGAAGTGGGACTCCCCAGGCTGAACAAGGAATTTGTAGCAACCTTCTGCCTATGACCACTTCAGCTGAGCAATACAGTCACTATGCAGGTGCAAATATACAAAGACCTTCTGGTCTGGAGGCTCCCAGAAGAGGCTGAAATGTCTGCTTTGAGATACCTTTATTTTGCAGGGAGGCATCACTTGAGGTGCATGATCTCCAGTCAGTGCACAGTTACCCATTCCATTCACAGGCCAGGAAAGGGACTGCATGTCTGCAGGAAGAGCACCTACAGCTCTGAAATGGCCATAATTTAAACACTGTATAAAAAAGCTCGATTAATTTGGCTGGCCATAGCCCCAGAAGCATACCATTCTAAATAGAACAAAATCTGCTGGATTTATAAGTAGATGGTCATATTAATGCTGTTAGTATATTTTCACTAATCACAAATGACAAATGATGCTTTGCAATGTTTTCATCAAAGATTTCTAAATTTACTACATCTGTGCTAATCCTCAATTAATATAATTTTCATATGCCATGACCTTTATTAGCAGAACAAAGAACTGTCATATTAAATCTAATCTAAATACATTGTTAGGATTCTAATTTTAAAAGCTACTCTTAAATCTTTTGGACAATAAGACCTATGGCTAAATGAATCTCAAATAACACATCTTTGGCAATAATTTTTAAATGCTTAGAATGCACAAATGCCTCACTCTTAATTACATGTCTGGATACTTTAACCCAAAAAAATGGAGGAAGTCCAACAAAATTTCAGCCTCTTAACCCAGGTATCTCTGCCTACTTCCAAGGAAAATTCAGACACAGAGGAGAATGCATTGAATCTTCAAATTATATCCAGTTCTGCTCACTGACTTGGAGGGGATAGAGCACCAAAAATAATTAATTAATTGTGGATATTAACCACTGTATTAATGGCATGAGGTAGAAGTGCAGAATGTAGTATATACATTCAGTGAACAATTCATTGTGATGGGATAAAGAGCACCATATTTGGTTTAAATACTTTGACTGAAAAAAAACCCCTCAAGCAAGGTCCAATTAATTACTCACCTAATTACTCTTGTTCCGATAAGTCATTGACTTGCTCCACATTACTACATATTTGAATTTTAGACTTACTGCTGTTAATAAAATTAGTATTAAGCTTAGATCTAATATAAACAGGATGGATGAAAATCCAGGAGATATTCAGCATTTAGCTATAACTTATTTTTAGAGCATTAATCAGTTGCCTTGATTTTTTCTTTCTAAATTATCTATCACACTGCCTGTAAAAATCACAAATTATTTCTTCATAATATTTACAATCCAAGTGTAACTTAGTCAAAAAATAGTTAGGAACAGGGAGAAGAGGAGGTGATTTCTTTCATCAAAAATGTACATTACAAAGTCTTGCAAGAGACAATCTAAAATATAAGGGTCAACTTATTTTCCTAATTCAAAAACCAATTTACACTTGAAAAATATTCATTTCTAAAACAGATAGATATCTAAGGAAACAAAATATAGGTATCTACTGTGTTTAGAAGATCCACATAAAAAAAACAATTAAAATCAACAAAAAAGTGAAAATTATTTCTAACTAAATTCCAGCTGTATTAAGGGCTTGTTTTTCTATTCAACAATTTTCAGCATTTTTAACAGATGTTAAAAGTATAAAAGTATTTACAACAAATTTAAATCTGGTCCTTGCACTATAACTTTCTTTCCTAGCATCTAGACACTACAGTTCATGTTTTATTTAAAAAATTAAAAAACAAACACACACACACAAAGAGACACAAGCATTTACTCCATCAAGATTATCTTATGTCTAAAATTAAATTACAAAGAACAAGTGTAACTACCAGTATGTGGATGTGTGAAAAAAAAGCACAAGAGCTTCAATAATAAGATCACACACCTAATTTCAGGCTCCAGTGCCTTACAGTTTCTGGGAGGCAGGACTTTGCTAGCAGGAGTGACCAGAGAAGAAAGATCTAAGACTGGGCTGGAAAATTTTTAAGAACTGTTTGTCTCAGTGTGCTTTGTTATTTATGCTCCACCTCTCCCAGAGTTACACTGTGCAGATAAGCGATGATGAAGGAGAGGAAGCAAAAGATTTCCTTGAAAAGTTTCTACATGTTTTGAAATCTCCAAAAGAGATGAAATTGCATGCAGTTCCTGGGACAGTGTTCATGGCATGTTTCTTTCTGCACACTCAGGAATCTCAAGCTCTTACGTACATATTTTCAGAACTCTAAAACACCACTGAACCCTGATTAATTCTGATTAATTGTCCAAAGACTAAATCAATATTAAATGAGCTAATTACGACTAGTTGTCCCTGTGGGACTGTCAGAAGGCTGATAAAGATCAGTCATTTGCAGGGACAAACCAGCACAGATCCTTACTCTTCCCTAAAGAACAATTTAATTTGACACTAAACCTCAAATTGCCACTGATGGATAACATGCTAAATGTACCTACCTTAATCTCTACAAGAATCATAAAATATTTACCTCCACAGAATTGGCTGCAGGAGGATAGAACTGCAACAGAGCAGTGCTTCTTTGTGCTGGTTTCAGCTGGGGTAGAGTTAATTTTCTTCACAGTGGCTAGTACAAGGTTAGGTTTTGGATTCATGCTGAACACAGGGTTGATAATATACAGATATTTTTGTTGTTGCTAAGCAGGGCTTATGCAGACCCAAGACCTTTTCTTGTTTTTTGTTCTGCCACACTGGTGAGGAAGTGGGGGGTGAATGGGAGGCTGGGAGGAGACACAGCCAGGACAGGTGACCCAAAGTGACTGAAGGGATATTCCCAACTGTATGGCATCATTCTCAGTATATAACATGGCAAAGAAGGAAAGAAGGGACAAACATTTGGAGTGGTAGCATTCACTTTACACATGATGGTGCCCTGTAAGTTGCTGAACACCTGGCTGCCCACAGGAAGCAGTGAATTAATTCCTTGTTTTACTTTGCTTGTGTACATGTCTTTTGCTTCCCCTATTAAACTGTCTTCACCCTGACCCACAAGCTCTGTATCTTTTATCCTTCTGATTTTCTGCCTGATCCCACTGGTGGGGAAGTGAGCTGGTGGCTGTGTGCAGCTTGGCTGCTGGCTGGGGTTAAACCTCAATACTGCCCCCAATTCTACCCCAGGAACTACACTAAATAGGATAGCAGAAATGTTGGGCCACCTTCAGTCTGTTTCAACCCACAGTGTCCCTTTGGAAAAAAAAAGTGTATGATAAATGTATACGGAAAAAATAATTTTGAAATGTCATATCGCAGCATTCAGACAGGGGTATGATAGATATATAGATTTTCATGTCTTGCACATTGTATTGCTAGTATAAATCATGACAGCAGTGAATTAAGACATAAATAGGAAAGAGAGAGAGAGAAACTGGAAAAAGTCTCACGAGCTAGGGACAGTGGAACAAATTCACCTGCTGCAAGAGCAAAATCAATGGAGAGAGTGAATGCTTCTTTCACAGGAGCTTTACCCACCCACAGCACGAGGAAGCTTGGCCCATTGACTCTTTCCAGCTTAAAGCAATTTGAAAAGCTAAACTGCCACTATGTTCTCTACCTCCAGGAAAAATGAGAAGCACTTGTATGAATGGCTTTCTGAGGTTTCTGATATACTGAGGGCACACACACATATATAACTGTTTGCACGAGGTATTGTTACTAACCGGAATCTTTTTTTTTTTTGCAGAAATGTTCAAGTGCTCCAGAGTTTTTAATGATGTCTTTCGAGTGTGCCTCTCCATAGATGAAAAAGGGGAGAAGTCACATGAAAGAAATCCTTCAGCAGTGAGAGCTGGAGGATCAGCTCAGTGGAAGAGCAGGAGTGCTGCCTGGAGAATGCCTGCAGAGCTCCTAACACATCACTAGCCCTGGATGTGCACAGAAACATTTGGAAACCTTTCCTTGCACATTTTTTGCATGCATCTGTTCTCCTTCAAGCTCTACCAGATGAGGAACTATCATGTAGTGACAAGAATTTGAAGACAGTTACAGCTCTCTGTCACAGAGGTTCTTCATGGCATTAAAAGATATAAGGAAAAACAAAGGAATACCATGATTGGGCCTCAGGCTTTTTAACACAGGTTTTGTAACTATTGTTATGCAAACACTTCCAAAATGTGCACATTTTCTGCATTCCCTTTTCATGATGTGTCAAACTTTCAGGGAAATTTTAGGCACATATTCACAGAATCCCAACATGGATAAGTTGGAAGAGGACCTTAAAGTCATCTAGTTTCAACTTCACCATGGACAAGGATGCCACCCACTAGGTCTGGTTTCTCAGGGTCCCATCCAACCTGGTCCTCAAAATTTCAGGGATGGGGCATCTACAGCTTCTCTGGGAAACTTGTTCCAGGGTCTTACCATGCACTGAGTAAAGATGATCAGTAAAAGATAAAGATCAATAAAAAGATCAAAAATTGCTCAGCTGAAATTCTTTAGATAAGATCCACCCAGCAAGTGGATGAAGTGCTGGGCTCACTCATCACAATGAGGAAAAAGCTCAAATCTGTAAAAGGAATATTCACTGTGGTCTTATACAAACTGGAAAAAAACAGATGCCTAGCAGAACATAGAGTAAATCAAGTTACTCCAAAAATGCTTGAAGATCTTTGGTTGCCAGGTGCAACCATGATGCAAAATATTACTGTGATTCATTTTTTCTAATAGCACAAGTGCAGTAAGGAGTTAAGCAAGTGTTTTGTAGCTGAAGTTTCCAAGTGGCTATATGTGCTGTACTTATCTGGCCCAAAACCAAACTTATATTCAGAGTTCATGGTAGCAAATTTGGTATGAATGTTTAGATGGATCATAAAAAGGAAAAATGGGAACATTTAGTAACACAGTGCTAAAACATAGCAGTTACACTTATTCTTGGAGAGTGAATAGCTGCTAGTGCCTGACACTGTTGTGTAACGTGTCAAGCATCAACTATATGGATCCCTCAGTTTTTCCCTTGGAAAGGGAAGAAACCAGAATCTGGAAGGCACTTTTCCCCCCTCCCCCCCGCTAGACCAGGCATCCTTCCAGGCTTTCTGGAAATATACATATACCTTTGCTCAAGCCAATGAAGCTCCATCAAGGAGACAAACATCCCTCCTCCAGCCACAGAGCCCTTTCCCTAGTGAGTGCCCTTCCTGCAAACACAGTAGCTCTCAGTGCCCTCTGTGTGGCTCATCCACTGCCAAGTATGGAGCTAGCAGCAAAGACACTCCACTGAGCAGTGAAAATCAGAGGGAATTATTTTCTTCAGCTTGTTTAAGGTTTTGAAGACTTTTCCCCAGAGCCCAGTTATCGAGAAAAATAGCAAGAAACAAGAGATGCCACTAACACTTTGTCAACTTCAGATGTTTCTGGTTTAAAGATGTTAAAGAAAGCTGTTTCCAGCAAGTGCAATGGTTTTACTGCTAGACTAAGTAGGAACAATCTGTTACAATTCAAATGCATTGTGTTCCATAGAAAGCTGGATTTTGAAATCTTAGATAGGAACATTTTAACTGCATTAAATGACACCTAGCAGGTCAGATGTACCAGCATGTGCTATATTTCCACAGAAGTAGAGATGTGTGTAACAGTTTGGTTTGTTGACATGGTTATTCAGAACGACCCAAAACCTCTTCAATATGTGCTTAGAAAGCATAGAATAATCTGTCAACAAATAGAGCTTTCTGAAAAAACATAGCTACTGTGGTGTAGACATAGGGTAAGTATCTCTGCCATGGTTCAAGGAATCAAGGTGCAGCTTGTGAATTCTCTTTGAGATGACAGAATTTTTGTACATTGAAACTATTGTGGATATTTGCTGTAACTCCTTGCCCTGGTTTTTTTTTTTTGTTTTTTTTTTTTTTTTTTGAGTAGTGTCTACATCTCTGTCTCAGAATAGATTGCTCAGTCAGGACTATCAGCACCAGCACAGACCCTGACTGGAGGAGCAAAATTGTTAAGAAACATTTTTCTCCAAGAGCTTTGAAGAAAAGGATAGGACAAGGGAAAGCAGGAGATGAGACAAATCTCAGGCAGCAGAGAGAGATCAGAAGGCATTGGTTTGTACTGCAGGGCACCATTTTTTCTGCAGGAAAGCTAACATGGAGAACGCTGGGCTGCAGATGTTAGGAAAACAAAACTCCATGTTTCTAGGATGTCAGCTTATAAAGTAGTCCTGCAAAGACTCCATGTCACAAAAAACATTCCTAGAAACCAGGTAGGAGCCAATCCCTCAAGCCCTGATTAAGACAGCCTGAAGGTATGTGGCTCCAATTTGGGGAACACACCCAGAACGTGCTGACTCATATCCAAGAGGAGCAGGCTGAGCAGGCTGTATTAATATGTGCATTATTAATAGCTGTACCCTTGCAGCATCTGGTAAGTGCTTAGAAGACACTGGAGGCTGAACAGTGCAGCTGCCACAGTGAAGATATGATCTTTTTCCTCAGTATTTTACTCACAAAATAACCTAGAGTTTCCTGGGTAAACAACCTTCTTTGTGCTGCATGCCAGAAAGCAACTAAGTAAGAAAAAGCAAAACTGTAGGAAAACCCTTGTAGCAAAACATTCAATGCTTTCACAATGTGCATGCAAGCTAGTCATGTACCATACAAAAAGTTGTTGCAGTTGTGCAGATATTTTTGCCCATCACACACAGAGGGTTCATGTCAATATTTCCATTATATGTCAGTTAGGGAAGTACGTGACATCTTATTTTCAGTGGGTCAACAGACTTTTCACTTAAAGGGAAAGAAAACGAAAATCCAGCAAATATTAGCTAATGAGAATCCAAATGTGTGGCTTTATGCCAGAGAACTTTAAATTTTGTGTTTTCTTACAATTTTTGACAAATCATTTGGAAGCAATATTTCTTCTGCTTGCTTGTATCACAGTAGAAAGCATTGAAGGGGTGGCTACAATTAAATCATCTGGAAAGGAACAAAAACCTGTTTCCCAATGTTCTGATGCATCCAAAGACACAAAACAGCTAAAAATGGAAAAAGGGACAGTTACCAGTTTATGGACATGTCTTTTCTCACAGGCTTCCCTGGAGTGGGAGCTGACATAATCCAGCTGTCCCAGCTTCAGCACAGCCTAAACCTGGTCAAAAACACACACTTCACATCCAAAATCTTTCACTTGCTGCTGAGCTGGCTGCAAGACTTATTCTAAGATCCTGTTGATTTTTCAATCACTGTTCAATTTAGGCTTCTGTATAACTAAATGAGGTTTTGGTTCCCTGTTGCCCAGGTCGTGTTCTGTACTTGGTAGATATTGGGCTGCAGCTTGTAGAGAAACACCGTGGTGCTATAAATCATTAAGTGTCAGGGTCTTTTCATACTATGTTCAGCAGTTCTGAAACACAAGACTTGTAGAGATCCAGGAAACATTATTTTCTGTAAATACTGTCACATCAAGCTTAAAAGCATATTTCAACAATTTATTTTCTGATCCTTGTAGTAGTGATTATTTTGGATACTCATCATAATTTGTCCCATTGTTTTCAAGACAGAGAGCATAGCTTCATATGTGTGCATCTCTGCTGCAGTCAAATCTATGTTGCATGAAATAAAGGAAAAATTTCTCTCATATAGACATGGATACCAAGAAAATTTCATGTCTGAACTGAAAAGATTTCTCCACATTTTCCTGATCTGGTTTGCATGGTACTCATGAGCAACAACACTCGTGGTGCTTCAAGTGCAGAAGCAAATAGTCGCACAGGCAAAAGTACCTTTTATCACTGTTCATTATGAATTCAAATGCATTGCCTGAGACATCACATGAGGTCATAAAAGCCCACAGCTATTAACTTATAGACAATAATTACTGAATCTGACCTGCACACAGCATACAAAGTCACAGAACTGCAGATAATGAAATCAAACTTCTCTGTGAATACAGGAGAGAGATTTCCAAAAACATACCAAGGGTCAGAGCACATGGGAATGATGTAAAATAAAATCAGTGAGAACCAAGGGAAAAGGCAGACCTCTCCCACTCTCCCCTTTAGCATGCAGATGTCTTTTCCAGACATGGGAGCAGTGTCAGAGAGCTACTCTGAGCTGTGCCCACTCACTCCAGTTGTGGGACTACAGAGAACACACTTCAGTCCCAGGACACAAGAGAAGTGCAGTGGAGGGACTTCCTTCTTTCTTTGGCTGCATGCCATCCATTAAGGCTGGCTTAAAGCTTTGAGCAAAATCTAAGTACCATGGAGCTCAGAGAAGTTTTTTCATTTCTCACACAGGCTTTTGAGGAAAAAAAATTAGATCCCAAATTTTGTAGCACTTCAAACTTCTACTAGCATTAAGGCATTTTTTTCCTCATTAATTGTGGAAAATTGCAGCATGTTATATTGGCCTTGGTCCATATTGTGTGACCCTGGCCCTGGAGAAAATAGATATCAATGATGTAAACATATTTCCCATTGAAAACTTTGAAGATTCTTCAATGAAAAAAGCTAAAAATAAAATTGCCTTGGAAAAAAAAGGCTGATGATAACATATACACAGAAAACTAAGAAAAAAAGCCTTAGCATCCCTGTCATACATAGGTTTTTCCAACTTAAACTAGGGGGGAAAAACAAGGGAAAAACAAACTACTTCCTATTTCATACCCTCTTCTGAGAAATCATTTCCCTCCAATTCAGGTTGACCTTCTGAATCATATCTGGATGTGATTATCCCCTCAAGAACCCAGAAGAAATGATATAGCACGTGTGTCACACACAAATGACTAGCCTTTACCTGGTCCGTCCCACTCAGCTTTGCTATTGACAAAACATCATTACAAAAAAGGTCAAAATAACAAATCACTAGAAGAGTAGAAGAAGATATTTTCTAGCCAAGAGATTCATTTTCCCTGCAACATAAACACTAACATATGCTACAACATACACACAACAAGAAAGCTAAATGTTAGTTTCTACATAATAAAAATACAAATTTGCCAAAGGTCTGTGCACACTTACATAAACGAACAACACATGAGCCAGGGAACCTCACACAAGTGCTAGAGCATATGGTAAATTACAGCAGGAAGGCAGGCAGGCAGGCCATTAGACCTTCAGATTAATTGTGATTATTTACATACTTGCCTCCTATTTTTTCTTTCCCTCCCCTCTCATGGCATCTAACACTGCCCCAGGACTATAAATCAAAGCAAAACAAAACCAAAGCTCCATGTTTTTCTTGATGCTGGAGATGGGCTCTGCTGAGCGTGACCCTGTAGCGCCATCTTTGAAAATCCACAGCCAGGCCCTTGTCCCTCTGCAGAGGTGACACTAGAGCACTGTGCAGCCATTCCCAAGGCCCAGGAGGAAGGATGAGCTTTGGCAGGGGCTGCTCTGGAGCCCTGCACCCGTGCAGAAGGCACAGGGCAGGGGAGCAGGCGGTGTTGGAGCACCGTGCCCAGCCCGGCTGTCCCTGCCACTGCTCCCAGCCACTCCTCTCCCAAAGGAGCTGGGACCAGGGCAGGAGGGCTGAGAGGAGCAAGCAAGGAGCAGAGGAGCTGACCAAAGGGAGCTTTGCTGTTCAAAACACATTGGGAGGATATCTGCAATGCAGTCCTGGCAGGCCGGTGTATTTAATGAAGCAGCAGTTTCCATGTCATTTGCGCTTTTTTCTGCCAGCAAAATATTTTCTCCATCCCTATTTTTGTTTTCACTGTAATCCCTCCTGAGGTGCAAGACAAGTGACCCTCACAGGGAGGCTCCTCAGGCAGCCATGTCCCTGCCCTTCCCAGCAGGGAGAGGCTCTCAAGGGCTAGTGGCTCAAAGTGCCCGCCTGGACCCCATGGAGACACTTGACAGGCACCCCCAGCTCGGATAAATGGGCAGCCCTGGTGCCCTGCCGGAGCAGGCCCAGCTGTGGAGATGTGGGCAGCCCCTTTCCCAGGTCCTGCACTCTGCACTCTTCCATAGCCGGCTCTGCAAGGTTGGCCTGCCGTGGCACCTGTCACGTCACGTTAGACCAGAGACATCTGAGGGACAGGGTGAAACTGGAGCTGAAACCCGAGCGAGGCCACCCCGTGCCCCGGGTGCGTTTGAACCTGTCCCCACTGCGCTGAGCAGCAGGACACGGCTTTTCCACGTGTTCACACGTCCCATCTGCAGAACACAGGGCTGGAGAGGGCTGGCCTTGTGGCCACCACCACAGATTTCAGCTCCACCTCATTTTACTCAGTCTCTTTGAGAAGGGAACAGCTCCATTTTAGCATTGCCCAGCTCACACGACCTTGGCTTTCCAACCCTTTCCTCCTCTCTTCCTTCATACATATATACACACAGATACTGGTATAGATACATATTTTACAAGCCTACTGATTTAGATGGGCACAGACATCAAATCAATTCCTCAGCCTATGGTCTAACCACACCTTTGTATGGTTTATAATGGAAAAGTCAGTAGTAAAATTAAAAGTGTTGCTAACTTCCAAATGGCACTTTCTGTTGTTTTATGTTTGGCATAACTGACCAAATGGGACGTGTTCACTTTTAATGGTGGCTTTATTTATTTTTCCAACAGTATTTCTTTAGTACTTTTTTCCTTTTATATGACATATTAATACATAATTCAGTGGCTTTATGTCTCCCTGCACAGCCTGCATGATTTCTTGTGCTATTGAACAGTACTATTTATGACCAAACGGCCAAAATGTCTTTTTTTATTAATCTTTTCTGGTCTTGGGTTTGCTTGTTCTTTTGTTTTCTTGACATTTTCTGAGCCTGCCAGAGGGCTTAGCCCCCAGTTTCCCTGTCTGAAACAGGTCACCCCAAAGGGTCAGAATTTGCATGTTTACTAAGAAAAGCCAGCCTGTCCAACAGAGGTTGAAAACACAGCAGAGACATCAAAACGTTCCCAGAGCTGTTATCAGTAAAGGTCCTCTTGCATTACTGTGACACAGGAGGGGTTGCACGTGAGCATGTGAGCCAGATGCCCCCATTAACTCCAAGAGCAGCAGCTCCATTTCCTGCTCCCAAGAAGCCACCCCCAGGCACCAGACCACCCCAGTGTCACTGTGCCACCTTCCTGGGGCTGAAACCAACGCAGCACTGCGGGCTGCAAGCCCAGCTCAGTGGGGCAGCTGAAACCAAGCACCACCTCCTTTGCAAACATTTGTTTTAAAGCAGTCTCACTTGGTTATCAGCATCGAGCCTGCACTTTATAATTGAGTAATTACTTTATCCATGGGTTAAGTACTCACTGAATCCAGTCATTATATCACCATGCAGTTATATACACCATGGTGCATATCCTTAAATGCCATTCCTGGGTATGGATATTTTCCTTCTGTACATTCTCCTCAGGCAACAGCAGAGGACACAGAGACCTTCGTTAGTCCTTTGATGGACTACAGACATCCTGCTTGTTAGTCTATTATCTAACTGCTTATCAGTCACATTCTCAAGCTCTCATTATTTTTCTTTCACACTGCTGTAATTAGCCTCTGCATTTTTCAGGCACTCATAGTCTTGCTTCAGCCTACATGCACAGATTACACAGAAAGGAAGCTCGAATATTAATGTCATAAATGCAAGCCTATTAAAGGCAACCCGTAAAGAACTGCTGTTAAGAGAGGCTAAAAAGTTTATTTTGCTTGGTTTTATTTCCTTCAGGTGTTGGCTGCCTCTCTTCCAAGTCCTCTGAACATTGCCAGGGAACAAATTCTGCTTGTCTACCCAGAACAAATAATTTCAGGTAGCAGGATTCAGCCAAGCTCAGCAAGGAAGATGTTTTCTTCCTTGTTCCATTTCTTGTGGATATATTTTCTCTTTTTCCATAATTTTAAGGGATGGTCTCACATGTTCTTCAGAACATTCCTTCCAACTTAGGGACAAAAAGGGGAATTATTTGGAAATAGTAGGGAGAAATCTATCTACTGCTTTGTCTGAGGGCTAAGTTTTCCTCCTCATAACCAAGCTTTTATGATAATAAATATGGTGCTGGAGAGCCCATTGTGCCTTGAAAGGCCTGTGATGGTGATGACAAGCATGAACATTCAAGTTGGATTTTAAGTACTGTCAATGCAGAAAGAGATCTGACTCTGCCCACCAGCAATCCCTCCCACTGTTTTTGTGGAACAGTGGAAAAGCTAACAAGTGAAGTATGCTGCTGCTAAGGAACAGACTCATCATCAGCACTGTGAACTCACAGTAAACAAGAAACCCAGCAAATTAAGAGCAGCCATTACTTCACACGTACTGCTCCTCTAAGGAAATGGAATTCTTTCCAGTTCTTAGTGCCCCATTCCTAGTGTCTTGTGTCTTTCTTCCAGCTCTACTGATTTCTTTTGAAATAATGTCTGAGTTTCTCTGGGATCTCACGGGTTCCTAAGGACCAGTTCTCAAAAGAGGTTTTCCTCTCTCAGTCCAAACCACCTGCACCCTTCAGTGCATCATGCTTTCTGTTCTCCCCACACCAGAGCTCATCCCAATTTACACAATTCTATATGCTGATATTTCAAATATTTCCTTGTGAAATTGAAGCAACCTGCAACTCATTTCATCATCTGTTCCACCTTATTCAGTAATAAGCATCTGTCAGTACAGAGAAAAAGGCATTTTAAGAATATAAATCTTATTTCTTATTTCATTAATAAAATGCATCCTCCCTACCATGCTCACCATTATCTTTCTATTGTTAATACTATTAGAGGCAGTGACCCATGCCTGGGCATTTCAGCTCCACGTTGTTCAAATTTTAAATGTTTTTTTTTTTAAATGAAAACCACTTGCATAACTATAATTGTGGTCTACCAGGGAGGTCTCCATTAAAATTATCACTTCCATGGGTTTCATCAGACTGCCATAACAATTTACCCCAGACTGAGCACAGCACACCAGCATTAGCAGAGGCAGAGAGGTCCCAGTGTCTCACCCCTTCACTTTCAGCATACAGCTAGAGAGCCCTGGAAGCAGACCATCAGACATCAACCCCTGCAGTGTGATGCCCACTACATCCCAGTCTGAGGTCACACTTTGGCCTCATAACTTTCCACAATTTGGCTTTTCAGACAAGACTTTGAAGGCAAGTTGCTGTGACTTAGAAAGTGAAAAGCCATGTTAAAACTTTAACAAAGGAGATTTCAGCTGTTGCCACAAATTACATGAAAGAGAGCAGTATTGTTTTGCTAGTAATGACAGTGGTCCCCTTGCATTTCTCCTCCACAGGGTGCAGGACTGCTCCACTGAGAGACCTTAGCAGCACTCTCTATTTTACTGCAGGGATCAGTTGGCTCAAATGAGAGAAAAAAGCATCACCCAGGAATAAGAGAGGTGCCTTTTGCTATTACCATGAAAATCCACACACATTTGGCCAAGTTATAAACCACAGGTGGTCACTAACTGTGTGTTCCTCATTTTCTGGATGCCTGACTTGAAACCCTGGGGGCTGCTTTGCAAAGTGCTGAGTGCTGGAAGCTGTAATTGAAGTCTCTGGGAGCTGTGCTTTGAACATATATCGAGCTATAAAAACACTAAGTACTCTGAAACATCAAACTGGGGCCCCAAAATCAGTGGGTCCTTTGACCTTAATCTCCCTGTGACTCAGCTCCCCATCTGCAAAATGGGAATACTGTCACCTGCTTGTCTCACAGGGGTGCTGTGAATTTGAATCCACATGCCTCTATTAAGTACTCAAAACATTCTGCTGGAAGCACAGCTGAATCACCCAAGAGCAAATCAATAATTTTGCATTCAGCACACTCTTTGGATGATATGAGGTAAATAAGGTCTGGGCCACACTTTGAATGATATGGCCAGATGCCTCTGAGCATCATGTAGCAAGGAAAAAAATAAAAAATGTAAACTCATGAAATTAAAGACTGTCTTGTAATGTGTTTACACAGGGGACCAGAGTTGTGGTTATGTGGGCAACTTTAGCTTTGGCATTTCCCAAGCAAGAAAAATAACATTGCTACTGAGGGATGGTGTACAGTGAATTCTGACACTCAGCACTGTGCAGGAGGTAGGTGGAAAGTGCAATGATAAATATATCTCACAAAATGGGTAAGTTAAAGGTCATTATTCAGGGGCAAAGCAGAGTTAGGACACAGGAGAATGAAGGATGCCTGCAGAGCCTTTCCTCACTGCCACTCCGTTAGGATACCACTCTAAATTACATAATCCTATCTTTTGCCTTGGGAACTCTTGCCTCAGCACAGACCACATGTCTACAACATTTTGTTTGTATTTTTCTATGTACTTGCCTAGCTTTTATTTTGCTGCACATTATTCAGTCCCTGCTATGAAGACAGAACTATTAACTTCTGTGGGAGTTCCTTATGGCTCTGGCACTAATTCACAGTTAATTTACTTCCATGGTACATAGAGGCAAGTCACAGGGATATTAAGCTAAAAGGAACCACTAATTTGGGACTCAATTTGATTTTTCAGAGGGGGTGGAAGGCTTTGTCAATCGATGAAATGGCTATTTGCTGGTAGCAGACAAATCCTGAACCTCAAGGACCTGAGGTGCTTTTCCAGGTACTATGGAGCAGGGAGGGAGGCATTTGCTGTGGTGGACAGAGATAACTGTATTTACCAACACACCACAAGACCATCTTCTCTAATTTATCCAACCCCTCCCTCACACCTCCCTCCTTCACCAAGGTCCTTCCTTCCTTCATTCCTCAGGCACTTTATCACAGACAATTAATTCCATGTCTGGCAAGCTGGGTCCCCAGCTCCATTCCCTGTGTATTCTTCAAAACCTGCCTCATCCCACATGTGCTGCCCCAGCCTCCTTCCCAGCAGCATTTCAGCTCCTTTGAGCTCTTCTCTCAGCCTTCCTCTCCTCTCCAACTTTCTTTTTCCTCTCCATAAGACATCCTCCTATCACCTGAGATGTTTATTGAGTGTATACGTGCTGCAGATTTTCAGAAACTGAAGAACTTGGCTAAATTTGTCAAAGCAGAGAGAAAGATGCAGAAGATATTTCTCTAAAAACAATGTCAGACCCATCCAAAAATACTGTCTTTCAGCCTTGGCTGGTCTTTGCAAAGAAAAGATGCCAAAATTTAGCATGTAATTTTCCCTTAACCCTGCTAAAATTAGTTTTTTCCTGAGAATGACGAACTTCACTCTGCAGCAGGCACCCAGCAGAGAAAATTTCAATCAATTTCCCAAAATCAAGGTTTGGGGAATAAAAGTAAACATATTCCATAAAAGAAGAGGAAAGAAAAGAAAAAAAAAAAAAAGGAATATAAGAAAAAGCCTAAGCCTTCTAATAAGGAGAGCTAAGCAGATATTACAGCCTCAGCAGTTACCCATGTGATAGAACATTACAAGTCTCAACTGTGCTGTAAAAAGCTCTTCTTCCAAGACACTTTTTTGGGGGTCATGTTGTAGGTGTGTTGTGTATCAGAAACATTGCACTGAACCCTATGAACAGAACCAGTTTCATTACTGAGCTTTGGCATTTTAATGGCGGACCTGGATCATCCTGATCACGTTCAAGGGTGAAATAAATTGTACCTTCTGTAAACGCTGAGAGAAAGAAGAAAACAAGGAAGAAAAAAATAATAAGGAAGTATAGAATAAAGTTTCATTAGTAGGTTTAATATAGCCAGGTAGCAGGATTCAGTGGAGGCCAACAACAGTGTTTTACCCCATGATCACACCTGGGACCTTACTGAGTATATGCCTGTATATTACACTATATTTTACAACATGTCTCTATTTTCTGTGGGCTTAAAAAATAAATTTTAAAAAGGACCTCATTTATTAACTCAAGAACTTGTCCTTCAGAGGTGACTGTGATCCATATTCAGTTCTGACAGAGCACTATAACACTGGCAAAGTGCTTAAAAATAATTAGAGAGAGGGGAGGAAAAGAATGCCCAAAGTGTTTTCTTTTCCACACAGTGAATTAAAGAGCAATATGAAACCACACAGGGTTAAACAAGTCTATGTAAAATTTCCTGTTCTGCTCTGGTCTATGAGGAGAAGTCAAGCATCGTCGCATCCCTGTTTAAATTTGTCTTTACATTTCACATTTTCTGTGGGAAAGATTGCCTTCAGATCTCAAAGCTCACCAGAGTGCAGATCCCCGAGGCAGGCAGTCCCACATGGCCTTTGCACAGCCAGTCTCCAGCCTCTGCCACTACTCAGCCACAGGCAAGTCTGCTTGGCACACCAGAGAGGTGGGAAATTACTCGGACCTGGAAGCCTGGGGATCAGCCCTGATACCTCCAGCCACATGAGAAATGCTTCATGTGATACCAGCTTAAATTCTGAGCAATTGCACAACCACAGGCTGGTGGCTGGCTAGGGTTGATGGCCATTAAGCCCAGCCCTGACTTTTCCTTATTCAAGCTCTGTGATCACCTGCCATGAACCATTTCTTGGGGGAAGATTTGGTCTCCCACCATTGGTCTGGCTGCCAATACATCACCTGCAAAGACTGTTTATAAATAAAAGATAGATAAATGGCTCAGGTGGTCAAAGGGGAAATAGAGTTGAAAGACAAGGGGCAGAGAAGGAGCAGCTTGTCATTTCTGCATTGTGTGATTTGATGGCAGAGAAAGAAATAGTTAACCCCATGACAGATCAGTAAGTCAATTTTTCCATCATTCTGCTATCTCCTTATCATTTGCCTATATTAAGTTGGCTGTTTACCCCAGTTATTTCTGCTTGCACATTCCTATGGTTCAACTCAAGTGACACCTTATCAGCCTTCTAGTACTTAGCCAAGTTACAGAAGTCTCACTGCTCTGGAGCTCATTAGATAGGGGACAGAAGGGAAAGGAGCTTACAGACAAGCTCAATGCAAAATGAGATATACTTTGAGTAATCATTTCCTTGCCTTGTGGAAAACAGTCACCCCTTTACCCTCCAAATTCATGTCAAAATTTAACCTTGGAAATGAAGACTTCACAGAAGAAAAAGCACTTAAATAGCCAACTGTTTTGATGCTTCACTTCTGCAGAAATAAGCTGTTGCCTTTGATGTATTTATTATACCACATCTGTCTTCTAAATCACAGAGCAATATTAACATCTAGCTTTTGCCATAAATTATAAACATCTAAGTAATTTTCCTGAATTTTACAAGTGAAAATGTCACCATCTCAGTATCTCTATTTACCATGTATGCTATGTTATATATTTTACTTCCATCCACCCCCTAAAAAGAAAGATCAAGCACTTAAAACCATTGGAACAAGGATGAGCTGCTATTAACATTATGTTCAGACTAAGCAGAAGTTTGTGATATTGGATGCCATTCCCCTTACCCCATCCCCCACTCATGCCACACAGAGGTGATATTTGTCTTGCAACAAAAAAAAAATAAAGAGGAGGGAAGGAAACACCGCATCTTTGAGACAAATTTTACGACACTCTGAATGATATGTGCGCTTTTTATGTTTATGAAACCACCATCTAGCAAAAAATAGCTGCCTAATATTTTGACACGAAGGTCATTTGAAAGTTTTACTGCCTGCAAGCCCGATCCATTTTGTTGACAAAAGGCTCTCTCAGGGCTGTTTAAGGTGTCCCAGCCTGCTCGACTTTCTCTCTGTCTAGCATTTCTATTTCCCCTCCTCACCCCCTCCCACCAGACTAATTACCAGCTCATTAAGGCTGTCCTAATGAATTATGTTACAGCACTAAGAAAGGGCTTGGAATAAATGCTCATTTAGGTACGGGAGGAGGGACAGAGAGATTACTACTTGTATCAACCTTGCCAGCTGAAGCTAACTTGATCTGACCACACTCAACACCCAGACCTCCTGCCTCCCCCCACAAAATCATAAATATTTCAGCTGAAATGAATTTTAGATTGATATAAACATGCTCTTGGGAGGAATTGGCTTCCTAATGCCACAGAAAGAGAAATGCTCAGGAAGGTTATGCTATGTGCACACTGAGCTTGTGTTCTATGAGCTGTGCTGCCTGCACCTGCAAAAGGCTGAGGAATAAATAACAGGGGGTGTGGAATGCTCTCCCCTTGCTGGGTGCTGTAAGGCAGAAAGGCAAAGGCACCCAGTGCTGGACAGTACTTACTTATTAAAGGCACTTCTGCTATATTTTGGGTAACTTATGAAGGAAGCTAGGCAGAACAGCTTCTGTTTAAGATCTCTCCACACTGCACAGTGAAATTGTTCCTATTTCTTATACAGAACAGTAGCATTGGTTCCACAAAGAATTCCATGACCCAGCTAAAACTGGGATCTGCAGAGATGAGTGACAGTGTCCAGTTCTAACCTGTGAAATAGATTCTTAACATGATGCTTTCTCAGCCAGAGCTTCATCAAAGGCCCCTCACCATTTTCCATATTCAGCTTGGACATTTGGAGTGGTAACATTAAAATGTGCCATTTTTCAAAGGCAAATCTTGTATTTTATTAATATCCTGCCTTTCTTCTGTTGAACAGTCACCTGGGCTGTATATATTGGAGCCTGGGCTTTGACTCTGGCTCTCCTGAGGGATTTTTATGTTCTGCAACTCCCCCTCATGCGTGTTCACTTTTCTCCTCCTTGTTTTTTTGATGCAAGTCGCTATAAGTGATTGCAGAAGAAAATTATGCTTCAACTAGGCCTGAATTTTCTCAAAATGCATTACCAACAGTTTTCAATACGTGCACATGAAACATATTCCAACTATGGTCAAGGTAGCAATGTGCACACATTAAAATATGACAGCTGAACATGAGAGAGAGAAGAATTTATTCTATTCTCCTGGAATCTTGCTTTTTGAGAGCTCTAATTACTTTCAGATTTTGGCAAAAAATCATTAAAAGTAGATGAGTTAATA
Source organism: Oenanthe melanoleuca (assembly GCF_029582105.1). Taxonomy (NCBI): domain Eukaryota; kingdom Metazoa; phylum Chordata; class Aves; order Passeriformes; family Muscicapidae; genus Oenanthe; species Oenanthe melanoleuca. The sequence continues at coordinate 72,518,948 of NC_079336.1, forward strand.
CAGTGCCCTCTATTATTGTGCTTCTAAGTTACTTTGTTTTCCAAATGCTTCACCAGAAGGAATCATAGACATCAGAAAATGGCCATTTTTAAGAAATCCTTCAGCTCTGCTATATTGCATTTTTAACAGCTTCATTAGCACCCAGCAAGAGTAAATATACTTGCAAACCTATGAGCTGACATTTCCACACAGACCTCAAAACCTTTTTAGCTGTAAAGGCAATAATTTAAGCTGTCTCTTGGAATAAGAGGCCACACAAATTCAGAGCTTTCCTACTTTAGAACGTGTCAATAACTGGCTACACTTTAGGAATAATTAAACTGCCTTTAAGCAGCATCTACACCTAAGATCACATAGTTTCTAGATGGAAGTGGATGCAACACTTTTATTTCTTTTTAAATATATACACCCTCCAGGATTTAGGAGATGCCACCAGCTAACATTTATTTTATGCCCATTTGTCATCTTCCAGTCATAAAAATTAACAGTAATTGCAGGCAAACTGGTGCTTACAGCTCCTTGCATTATATAGACAAGTATATACGTTGTACAAATAAAAAATATTAGACAGGCATTTTTCACACTAAGAGACAACCTAACAGCCAAGCACTAGATTATTCTTGTCACTCTTTTTCAGTAAAGCAGGAGAGAGAAGGCAAGCACATACATGGGAATTTCTGCCAGAGCAGCAGATGACTGAGCTGTTCCATGAAAAATTAAAAAAAATAAGGGATGTTTTGGGGAAAGGAAAATTTACTTTCTCATCCCAAGTCTCTTGACATATTTTCTTTTTAAATTTTGGTCCTGTTTGGACTGTTGTCTTTTGGCTTGTTTTTTCTTTTCTCTCTCCTTTGGAGAGACAAAGCAGCGGCTGGCAATCCCGGGGAGGAGGAGGGAGGGATGTCCTGGTCCCTGGGAGGGGATGCAGGGCTGGCGCGGCTCGGGCTATCAGCGCTGCGCCTGGCAGCTCCGAGATACACCGAGATAAGGCAGCCGGCAATCGCTGATAACAAGTCCCTCAAATGTCAGGCAGCACAAAGGGCAGCATTGATTGCTGCTGTACAGCCCGCCTTTCCTTTTCTTTGGTGCTCTATTTTCACCCCCTTTTTAATATAGCAAAGAGTCTGGCTGGGATAATCTGCCTGCAGAAAAGGCCATTGTGCTGCTAGATGTATTGTGTTATTCACTAAATAGAATTTATCAATGTTTCTCGGATTCCCTTTCCTTTCTCCTCCATCCCCTTGTTGCTACCTAGTCGCTTCTTCACAGAGGTGGGCCTGATCCTGCAAAGGACAGACACCGAGCCCTAGAGGAGGCATGTGGGCTCTGAAATCTGTGCTATAGATTTCCTCCTCTCTCCCACAGCTTTGGATGGGTGCCCAAAGCTAACACTCATCTCAGCTTTCATTTGTTTCTGACACAGAACTGACACGGTTGACATTTTGGGGCCATTTCATCCCAGAAGTTACGCCAATCTGAAAAGGAAATGTATTTTGAAAATCAGGCATTCAATATGCTCTCTCTCTGAGCTACCCAGTTGAGCCCTGGCAGCCTACAAAGTTCAGAGTCAACTCGTTGAGATTTGCAACCACATTTGGCAGAGGCTGCTGCCCCAGTAAGAGACCCCCCCCACCTTCTGCCATGAGAACGAGATGGGACTTTGCAACAAGAAGCAGCAGCAGCACAAAACGCAAGGTAAAGTAACACAGGGAAGGGGCATTTGACATTAAGGGTTCCTGTGCTCCAATTGCTGATGCCTCCAGTGGTTCTCTTCAAGTTTTCACCCTCAACCTCTCCTCCCAGAAAATTAAAATAAAGTATTGCCTGCTCCCACATGCCAGCCTTGGGCTGCAGGAGCCATCCACTTTGTGTTTGCAAAGTAGAAGTCACCAGCAGGTTCCCAGAAGCTCAAGCAGTGACATTTTCAGCGTGCTGTTCAGGACTGTCCTTCAACACAGTTCCCTTCCTCTTGGTGCCTGAGAGAGGTAAAAGGGGACCCAGCCCTCAGGCATGCTCACTGCATTCACATCAACACACTCCCCCTCCTGCTATCTTTTAAACTGATGTGAATTTAAAGCTAAATCTTTGGTTCAGTAATGAACAGGCTGTTCCCAGCTATAAAAAAAAAAAATTACAATCCCCAAGATTTTATAATCATTTTAATTATTATAATTTTAGACTTCATACTTCACCAATAATAGGGCTCAAACAAAAGTGTGGAGTCCCTGGAGAGATAAAATGACAATGGGTTTTGTCTCATATGCTTGCTATAATTACAACTATTTGATCTGATGCAGTTTTAATGCAGTTTTACACTTTTGTATTTTCAGCTTTGGCGTTTCAAATGTAAACCTCTCTGAGGATCCTTCTAAAGGCCTGGAGGATTGTATCTCTCTCCCTGCACAGAAGCATTTCCTATACTCTCCTGTCTTGTGCAGGGATGAGGAAAACACCCACCTCAAGCACCCCAGAGGTGGCCGCAGCCACAAAGAGCATTCCCAGGCAGCAGCTGCTCTGCAGGGAAGGCAGGATGCTCCCTGGGAAGGTGCTCAGCACTGACAGCTCTGCAGCTGCAAGCCAAGTGTGCAGGATGAGCCCTGAGGGGAGCGATGGCACGGGCAGGACCGTGACACGGTGCACCTGGACTCTCCTTGCAACAACATCTTGTTTCCCATTCAGCAGGGTAAGGCAGCACCATGTCTGCCCTCTGTCAAAGCAGGGGGCTGCCTCGCCAGGTCTGACAGCAGCAGCTGCCTGGGGACAAGCACAGCTTCCACGGCATGGTTGGAAGCTCAGAGGCAGGAACAGACTTCTGTGCTCTGTTCTCCCCCCTCTACCCAGAAATTGCATTTGCAGCTCTGTTTAGAGCTTTTTAGCAGCTCTTAGTGTCGTTTTTTTTTCTGCTCTGTATTTGTCTTACCCTTTTTGAAGCCAGTTTTGCAGTGCAAGTAAAGGTGAGTGTTTTCCTTTATAAAAATAAACACTATTTTGTTATAAGGAAAGGAGGTTGGCAGCAAAAAAAGTATTTTCCCCATGGAAATGAGGGTTGGCAGTTCCTGCAGCATAGTGATCTCTCACACTTTTTCCTTCAAGTCTGGAAGTGAAGGGGACAGGAGAGAGTTTGTCTTTTCAGACACAGCTTCTTTGATCAGCGTCATTCACTCTGGAGAATGGAATATTGAATTCCTTTTGCAGTCAGCCTGTACTTAAGCACTTTTGAGTCTGGCTGCAGTTTGTGGACTTTGTGAAACATGAGTATCCCTCCCACCTCTCCTCTGCCTTTCTTCCCTGACATAAGGATTTTCAAAGGGCGTCATACTGCTTGACCTGAGAAAGGGTGTGTTCTAAAACGTCCTTGGCCATTGCTCACCTACACAAGGCTACGCTGGGAAATTGGGCAGAAATTGGGCATTACTCTTAAACTGGAGGGCTGCATTCTCACCCCAAGCTCATGGGTAGAGGATCCAAGAGGTGGAATTCATAGCTACGTATGGCCCAGGCAGAAATTCAGGTGCAACCTCCACTACTAAAGTACAAGGTCCTGAAGCAAAAAAAACCAACCAAACAACCAACCAATCAAACAAACAAAACACAACACAACTTAAAAAACACCAAAAAACAAAACAAGAAAAAGTTTTAAAAAAATCTATTAAGCCCTTAGGATGCAATTTTTGGCAAGGGACAGTACTTCCAATTCCACTGAATATCTGTTAATGCTGATATAACCAAGTCTGCCAGGTTTTCCATTGCAAACCACAAATTTCAGGAGTGTGTAAAACTCTGCTATGCAAATGCATAGCCTGCAGTGAAACTTGGCACATAAAGCTTCAGCTGGATAAAGGTTTTACAATAATCTTTGTTTAAAACAAAATTAATTAAATTTGGGTTTAAGAAGAGTTTCACCCATTTTTAAGTTACAGAATCGTGCCAGAACTTAATTGTACCTTTTATCTGAAGATCTTTAAGTACTGAGGCATCACATAAGCTGCACCAGCACAGTGGGGAAGTTCATTCCCCCTTACACTCAATCCAGAGCAGGACCAGCAAGGAGCTGGCCTGGGTCTCCCTCAGACAGGCTGCTCATGCCTCTTTGTGCTGCCCTGCAATATCCAGCTGTTTCAGCAGCCACAGCAGACAGAGCAGAGTGCAGAATCAACACTGCAGGGGCTCTGATGACTAATTCCTCTCCTGCCATCCTGCCCCAAGCCAAGCCACCCTTTCCATCAGGAAAGGCTTGCTGCCTATTCACTGTATGATGAACCCCTACTCTGCACAGTTTCATTTTGTCCAGGTGGAACAGAGCACATGATAAATCAAATCCAGTGAATTTAAATGGCTCTGTTAAATTGCACAGCAAATTAAAGACACACACACACAAAAAAAAAAAAAAAATAGAGAAAAAAAATAGGAACACAGGGCTGTTGTGAGTATTAGTCAACTTTTTCCTAGGGAGGGAGATATGGCTCCAGAGGCTCTCATTTTAAAATATATCTGTTCCCCAAACTGAAAAGCTAATCAGTTCATCCATACTGCAGACTAATTACTTTTGGTATTTTGTATTGCAGCAAGGACAGGGAGGCAACAAAATATATTTGCTCTACTCAAGAGTGGCTACTCTACTACATCCAACATAGAAAAATTACTGTATTTTATCAAAGCATGAAATTGCTTTAAGAAATGGAACTAAAAAAAAATCATTTAGTGCCAAGGGTGAAAAAATGCTCCCAAGACAGGATAGTTTCTAGCAGTACTTAGCACTAAGTCTTATAAGGACAGATCCATCTTCCCCCTATTCTATAACCAAAAAACTAGAAGCAATTTTGGTTTGTCTTAACTCAGGGATCTAATAAGTACAAATCTCAGTTCAAGCTGACCCCAGCCCCATCTCCTTGTGTACAGCCAGCCCTTGCTTGTTATCTGACAGCAGGAACAAATAGTCTGTTGAACCTTTTGCTCTGTATGAGAGACCATAGCCATGAGAAAGCCACATGGATACAGCAGAGTTTAAAATATCTCTGTTTGCTTATCAAACAAAGAGAAGATAAACACAGCACAGAAATTCTGCTTCTCAGGCAAGATCCCAGTGGCCCTCCTGATAGTACAAAACTACTCCAGAGTCTCACTGGGGCTGCAAGCCTTTTGCACACAAAGCCACACAAGCACCACTCAGCAAATATTGGATTATCTTGATTTCATGCAACTCCTTGTTCATACACTTTATCCAGGATTCAACTTTCCCTCACTGACAAAGGCTGAAACAGGCCATTATGCACCAGTTCCTTCCATGACACAAGTTGAGCAAATTTAGGTAGGGCAGTGCTTTGAGAGCAGCTATTTTGTGCCATCAGGAAAACTGTCTGATGATGTTCAATAGGAATGAAAATCGACGGTGTCTCTGCCAGGACCTGGCCTGTGAGAAGCTCAAAGAGATATTTTACTTACACTTATGTAATTACAGTAGGGGAAACTCTTTGACAAATTTTCACCTGGGTTAAACCAGGGCAGAGCCTCTCCCTTTGTGTGTGGGATGGGGTTATCCACCTGGGATGCACAGTTGTGCACTGGTTCCCAACTGGGACCTCCAAGCTTTATAACACAAATAAACTCTGCCCTAACCCCATCAACCTGTCATTGAGCATCCAAAGGTCCTCGTATGATTGAGAGCTTGAGCTCACTGCTCTCTGACACCTTTTGCAGTTATCTCAAAGTTCCCATTGCATTTACAATTTGCTGGCATTTTTACCCTTCTCTTTAATTGTTTCCAGGTGTTGCACCATAGATTGGAAAAGGCTTGTTGAAGAGCATAGTCCTGAAAACATGATGCAAAAATGGTTCTAGGTTCCTGACCTACTGGAAGGAGGGTAGAAAGTTTTGAAAAACACCAGTCCCAAAGGCCCCACTGATAATACCTAGCAACAGCTAAAGCAGCTCACATTTTCTTGAGTCTCTGTGCAGTCCCACTGCCAAACCCTGCAAACAGCACCAGTGACAGGTACTGAAGTTCTGCCACAGCCAGTGATAGCCTCAGAGGTCCAGGGATGGTGGAATGTTACTTGCCCCAAAATCCATTTGCCACTCATTCCTAGCATAGGGTGCCCCCATCTGAGATGCCCAACATAAGGGAGTACCCGGCCAGCTCTGCTTCTTGTTGCTCCAGTAAAACTCTTCTAGGTATTTTTGATCTCAGAAGTGAATTTCGGCTTTTAGTCTTGTGTCTAGGGCTGGGCAGGATTAGCACAAGGATGGTGTGTGAAGTTGTGCCTGATTTACTGGAAGCCAGGCAAAAGGGGTCTCATACAGATCCCATCACAGAACACCTTACAGTCATTCAGCACAGCTACTACAGCTCAAAGACCTGAGTTGCAGAAGTTCCCTCACTTTGTAAACACTCAAAACACATAAGCTGTGAGGCCACTTGTAGACTCAAACTGTATTAACGTGTTCAAAATGCTAACACAAAAGGACAGGGAGGTATTCAGCAACTTCTCATTTTGTCTTTGAGCACATGCCATGTGGGGACTAAATAGAATGACCATGAAAAAAGACATAGTGAAGTAATCCAGAATATAATTCTGAAAAGTTGCTTAAAAGTATTATTTATGGTCTAAAATTGTGTTTGGTCCAAGCAGTCAAAAAAAAGAGAAAATCCATATTTCTATGGGTTATTAAGAGTAGCAATTGAGTAAGAAGAAATGGGGAATTATTAAAGACTTAACTGGTCAAAGTGGAGCGTGGGAACTTGAAAGGAAGAAAATCCTTTTTCCTCCCCTAGGAAGGGCTATGAAGTAGCAAAGGGAGGAAGCAAGGCAGGAAGCTATCTCACTGGGGAGGCCTGTAACCACAAAGACCAGGATCAGGCTAGGCTTCCATTTAGATCCACATACTTACATGGGACTTTTACCCATGGGTGGAGGGAATGCATGAGTTTTTGAACCGTTTTCTAGCTCTTTATACTGCTCTGGTGCACAAGGTTGCTACAGTGTCTTTGCAATGACAGCTGGCTTGGGTTCTCCCTCACATGTCTGCTTGCAGCACCATTTGAGTAGCTGTCACCCTCTTCATCACTGCAAGGGAACAAATGCCTTCCCAGCCAAGCAGGGATCTGACATTCTATTTCTGTCTCTCTCCTCTGCAGGACAAGTGCTAGGTATCGGAAACAAGGCGCTAAGATCAATTATATCAGGTCAGGAAAAAGGAAAAAAAAAAAAGAAAAAAAGCCCACCCACAGAAAACAAACATTCAGAAATTAAAAATTGCAGGAATGTTTAACAATGCACACACAAAGAATGATCCATTTTGACCGGCTTATTAGAAGTTGGTAAAAATGGTAATGTTTGCAGAGAGACAATGCTTTCACAAATATATATTATGTGTAAGAGAAGTTAATTTTTCATCTCTAATCAGGGCTGATTATGAAAGCAGTCTGCATGCTTCTGTGACTTATAGCCTCCTTCTGAATCCGATACATAATCCGAGTCTCAAAAGCAGAGAGGCAGAATGCCAATGATCCAGGTAAAAATGTAAAAAGCAGCAGCAGCTCTTGCCTGTGGCACTGTAAAAGTCAGCCCACTGTAGCAGATCCTACCACCTAATGAGTAGGAAGAAGGGGAGCTCTCACATCCGAGACGCAGGCTTCCTTAAAAGATTTGGCATCAAGGCTGCAGCTTGAAGGCAGGAACTCACTCTCGTCCCCCCTCAAGCAACTGGATGAAGCCAAGCTTTGAATGTCAGGCCCTGTCATTGCAGGCACAGCACAAATGCCCTGCAGTAATGCCACCACCAAGGCAGCAGTCAGCTGTCAGAGCACCAGCAGCACGAGTCGTAAGAAAACCAGCAAACGCGACAGCGCTTGAATGCGAATCTGAAGACAAAGCAGAAACTGCAATCAGTTGAGAACACTCCAGTCAAGACTGAGAAAAATAACAGTTTGCAGAGGACTTTTCAGTGCTGTGGCAGCCACTCACTGTTGGGTGCCATGAAAGCAAAGGCTCTGCCCAGGCTGCAGGAGGCCTGGGGAGGCTGGGCTGTAATAAAGGCGCTCAATCTGCAGTAACGTGGCCAGCACTGCTCTGTGATCAGTTCTGCCCAAACAGCCTCTCAAACACAGGCTTCTTAGACACTCTAGGACAAGATTTCTCTCAATTAACTCTAATTGTATAAAGGGTAAGCATAAGGTGTATATATAGGGTATCAATGTTATATAAAGTGTAGGAACAAACAAGTCATCCAAGAATTTCTCTGTAACAAAGATAATCACCCTTGGGGGACACACCATCTTGCTCATTTTAAAAGTCCTTCTAAAAAGGGTCAAGTTACCCTCATGGGATATGGGATACCCCTCTTCTAGCTATGGTGGGTACCTAGACAACTGGCTTAGGACTGATGGCTATGTTTTTGATTGCAAAAGCTAGTTTAGAACATTCAAAACACAGTTATTGAGCTAATGTTCTGACTGGAACTTCTCATTCAAATACAGCTGACATACTGGTTTCCTTCATGAAAACATCCAACAGAAGAGAATTTTAAAAAAAGCAATAAAAAAATTAGAAAAAAAACCCATACAAAACTATAGAAAAAAGACAAATATAAGGGAAAAATAGTCTTACTTCAAGTTCAATAGAGATTCACTTTTCTACTTTTTAGCTCTTTTTTTGCACTGGTAAATGGGACATTGGGCTCCTATGTTCTATGCAGTTTTCTAGCACTTTGTGTGGAACAAACCAGCTCCACACATCAGACAGCTAACATATGTTGTTTACATAACACTTTCAGCTGTGTTGCTACTCTCTCTGAACTCAACAGTTCCCCAAAATTTGGGATCTTGCAAATTGTTCTGTTGGGAAGAAGCATTTGGCAGTAGAGCCTGGTACCTATTATAGAAACTCTGCTCTCTGACAAGGAACATCAAGTCCTATTTGCCAGGTTTGAGGGTGTCACACGACAGGAGATTTCATCTTCACTGGCATCTTTCTATCAGCACACAATCTAAAAAGACTCTCTCTTCTAGTCTGTTCAGGGTTACTCAAGATAGCTGTGCTCAAAGCTTTCTTTTATGTCTTTTGCCCTGCCATTTCTGGGTTTGCTCAGTGGTTTTTCTGTATCATGGATACCTGAAGGGTCCAGGTTCCTCTGACTTGGGCACTAATATGCGTATAGAAAAATCATCTGAAGAGCATCACTAGGCCCCAAAGGGTTTAACCACTTCTACTACCACTTCTGTAAAGGAGGACTGCAGTTGTCCCTAAACTCAAAATAGAGCTATCATTGGGTCATGCTATAATCTGTGGCTGTGATATCAGGAACTTTTTTTAGTGCACGCATGTGTAGGATCAGAGATTGGGCCAAGATAAAGTGGAACCTCTGAATCACTGTAATGAATAAAACTATAACAAATAATATTAGCAGGGCATTTCTAATTTCCTTTCTATCAGTTCTAATGGTTATTCCCAAGACACACATCAGAGTAATGTAAAAGAGCTGGGCCTTATTGAAATGAAGTGCTTTTGGACTCATTTCCCGTTACCTTCTGCATCTAGAATACGTAATGAGAAGACCATGTAGAGCACCACCTCCAGCTTCTTGCCATCTCACAGCATGCTCACAGGGTGACATGTCATTGTTGTGAAGTCATTAAAGCCACGTGGTACACAGAGGCAGCCTGCTCCTATTTCTGGCCCAGCTCAACACTGGGGAAAGCACCATCCTTCCCTAAGTGGAGTCAGGCTCCCACGGAAACTATGCTGCTGTTATCTTGGATTTGCCCTCTTATGAAACCCTTAAAGGTGCATTTGCCTTCTTTGTAGGGAACTGCCTGGGTAAAACATAAGAGCCTGTCTGATTAGAATAGGTCTTTGTTTTTGGTACTAGAGCTCTGAAAGCAAAACGAAAGCCAATGTCCTTGATGGAACAAGTCCAAAAAGGTGGAGTTCCTATTATGCTTGAACCACTCACATCCAGCATACACTACTCTGAAAAGTACACCTAGAAAATACTTTCACCTTGGGTAAATCAAGTGTTTCTTATCTGCAATACCAGATTGAACCACTAAAGCAAGATTGTAAACAACAGGAGAAAGGAGATTAAAGGGTGAAGAAGAAAGATCCTCTCTACATTTCAAAACAGAACAGGAATCTTATTAGCATTTAAATGAACAGACTCTCTGGATGGCAAAATCCTTATGAACTGTTGTGCTCTAGACAGAAGTGAATCTTGACCCTCATTACCAAAAGCCACTCTGCATGTGACAGGGTGTTTGTGCAGCCAGAGAAGCAGATGCTCTCCAGACCAACATATCTTCTCTCTCTGCCTGCCTGCAGTCAAGAGAGACTAGACTTGGCGACCCAAAGGATTTTTTCTGCTTTTGTATTCCTTAATAAATAACATTAATGTTAATACAATGACAATGAGAAAACAACAACAAAAAAAGCCATAAACCTGGAGCAGGACACCAGCACAGCAGTGAGCTGCACAGGTCAGCACCATGCAATGAGCAGTAATCTGCCTATTTTGTATCTGAAGGGAAAATAAATACTCACCACAGCCTGAATAACCACAGAACTCCCACTGCCAAGAGAAGGGCTGTCACATGCATGGGGCTGTCATGTGCTGCCAGCAGCAGTGCCACTGAAATCTCTGCTTAATGCTTGTATCCCGCTTTTGTTCCTCACCACAGCACAGCAGGACTCAGCCCTGCACCCCAGCCTTTCTCCAGCCTGGCAGCTGTACCAGTGGGAGCAGAGCTTGGGTAGGAGGGAGGAAGATAAAGGCTCTCCTGGGCTTATGAAGAAAACTCCACCAAGGAAGAGAGGCAGCGGAGGGCACTGCCTTCAGGCAGAGGAAGACAATGAGGCAGGCTCAGGAGATGAGCTACATCTGCTCAAACTGAAGTTATTTCCAGCATGGGCTGCATTATGGAGCACAGAGATACCATGGTGGTCTTCAAATCTGGACAGACACCTTCAAGCCTCAAGTTATCCCTTCATAGCACGAGCTGTTGACCCACAGAGGCAGCTTCTCCCGTGACAATGACGAGCAACATTCTTCCCCCACACTTTTGTCTACTTCCCTCAGTGAGTCTGATGAATGGATGCGGGTATACTTCTGTATATATCATTATTTTATCATTAATCTAGTGCTCTAATCACAACTGAAGCTGAGGACTTGTATAAGCATCTTTCATGTTCCCTGTTTCTTTCCTAGTAAGTTTTTAAGCTCTCAGGAAGAAGAGCTGAAAACATGAAATGAATACACATCAAACTATGAAGCATAGAGAAAAAAAAACTCTCAAAAAAGTCATGACTTCTCAGCTCAGCAGGTATGCTAAGGGCACAGCTGAGGCTGGCAGTCTAAAAGGCCTTTGTCGATGGGATGTGAGATCCATGCACAAACTTTACAAAAAATTTGTGTGTGCCAGTGGCTGCAGGGGAACTGTAATTAGTCACAGGCAACGACAACAAAACTTCTCCTGAGAGAGCACCATCGAAACTCACAGGTCTGAATAAAGTTTAAAAAAAAAAAAAAAAATACAAACCATCAGCCATGATGAGAGAGAATATACTTGCACCTCCAAACACAATCCTGACCCATCTTCTTGAAGATGAGTTTCAGGTATCTCTGCCAATGTTCCTGCCCAGCATGAAGGTGATGCCTTAGGATTTAGCTTTTATATTTTTCATGCTTTAGTGCATAACTCTAAATCTCCATAGCCTGTCAGCTACTCTTCTCCCATTTTATTCAGAAAAAACAATTCCTCTCTAAGCCTGAAACTTAAGGTCACCTTATTGTCTCAGGCCTCAAGAGATGTAAATAACAGTGAATTGAGGGGGGCAAACTTGGAGTAAAATTCTTCGTTACCTGAAGCTGTAATTGCAGGATTAACCTCGATATGTGAATAAACCAAACCTTTAACTATGTGCTTCTGACTTCCCAAGGTGTACCTATTGAAGGCCTTTAATAAAAACCCACTTTATTCTCTTAATTTTGTCTAGCTCCTGTTTTAGGTAGCCATGCCAAGGCATCAAAGTCAGCCTCTGTCTCTCCAAGCAAGTTCTCTTGAGCAACTTGCTCACAAGGATTCAGCTGCAAATTCAAAAATAAAATTAAAAAACTCTTTGTTTTTGTGTGTTGTTAAGAACTTTTAACTTTTACAGGCCAGCTGAGAAAGTACAAGTGAGCCATTTTCATAATCACGTTTCAGAGAGGAAGGCAACAAACGCGACTGCAAAGCCACCAGCTCCAGTTCCTCCCCTGTGACTCCAGTGGGACCCAAGAGAGAAGCCACCACAAAAGAGCTCAGCTCATTAACAACAGGGATAGGTAGAGCCACAGAAACCTCAGTTTCAATGGTAAATGAGTGAGCACAGCTGAGTGTAAGTAATGTCAGCGTAACCTCAGTCTCTTGAGCTGTACTGACTTATTGTAAAGATGTACTACCTCAGCTTCACAACATGGCACACTATCAGCATTTATCCTCTGCTTCTTTTCCACAACATTTACTGATTCCACACTGTAAATTCAGAGACTGAAACAAAAACTTTAGCTCAAAGTAATTGATGGGGACGTTCCCATTGGATATCAATGGATGGAGCTGTGGTGCAAAACCCAAAGTTTCTGAACACCCGGTCATTTTTTGGACAATTAAAATTTGGACAATCAAAAATGCCAATTTCATTATAATTTATTTTAAAATTAAGTTTTTTTCCTTAAACTTATCTACAAAATCTTATGGTCAGTGTGCCAGCCATTTAATATCTGAATTCCTGACATCATCTGCTGTACTTTTGAACCTGATATTGAATATCTTAGATCACCACTTGAACTGCTTTTCAGAAACAAAAAAGTAGAAAATGTGAAGCTACACAAAATGACAGAGAATTCATCTAAAGGCTCACCAACCAGTTGAAGACCAACCACATTAATTCACATCTAAGAGGTAAGAGTGAGGATTTTATTCAACTTGAATCTAGAGAAACCCATTCTCCATGGTCCTCATGGGATGCTTTTATCAAAGTCCTGATATTGCAAAGCCAGGTGATTACTGCAATCAAAAAAGTTGGAGGACTGTAAATGTTGCATTGAAGCCTACAGAAACCCCAAACTTTCTGTTCTGAAGGAAAGGAATAGAACTGAGTCAGTAACTTCTGGGCATAGCCAGCTATTAAAGATCAAACTTGGGGAATATTAAATAATACAGGCAAGATGCTGGAGTTTCAATAAGGACAAAATAGGATAAGAAACAAACAACCCACAATTGGGTTACCAAGAAAAATCTTACTAGATTCATGCTCTATATCCTACTACATACTGTATTTCACCAGAAGACAGAATTTAATATGAGCTCTGGAAGGATGGCTACACACATGGGTGTGTGGATGTTGGGGGTGGGAAATGTTAATAAGATGAGAACAAGTGAGCCTTAATTACAAATGTTTCTCAAATGGCTGCTTCTCATTTCAGTCTCAGATATACCATCAGCTGTAACAGTTTTCTTTTAAAAACAGGGTAATGGTTTCTTTTTTCCTTTTAGCTGTTTTGGACAGAGCAGGAAATAGACATACGGTGTGATAATAGAATGTAATTATCTACTACCTTCAGATTTCCACATTGTTTTGAAGCTGCTCAGACAGACTTGGGCACACCCATTAGGACCTCTTTTGGTGAGAAAGTGGGACAAGAAGTCTCCTTATTTCAAAAGGCTCCCACAGACAAAATCTGCATTTCCAAGTGAAGGTGAAACCAATCTTCTCTCCTTTTACAGATGGGGAGGGTCTAGGTTCATTGCTTCTCTTCCTGCTTTTTACCAGCAGCCAACTCAACTGGGCCAGCATGGTAAAAAGCTACCTTCTCAGGGTAATTTTTTTGTAGCAGGGTACTGTCAGAGCAAGAGGCACAATGCCAAGACTGAGAAGTCTCATCTGAGTCTACTGCTGGGAGACATTGTAAAGTCACAGCCCAGTTCAGTGATGTCAAGAAATTTATGCCATTTAAATTAAGTGTTGAAAGGATTACATTTCAGCCAGATATATCCAAGGATATTCTCCTGCCACATGCCACTTCTGTTCCAACCTCAAAAATCTGACTGCAGTATGAGGTGTTGCTAGCCAATCATCAGCTACTTTATTAATGGGGAATTAAATTGATTAATGGAATTAATCCATTATGCAGACTGAGCACACACTGGGTCCATTTGTACACAAAGTGAGAAAGTGAGCCACTTGCCTACCAAGGGAAAGGCCTTTCTGACCCTGTACCATCTACTCCTCTTGCAAGAGCAGGTAGACAACAAAATAAGTCAACTATCAAGTGTGGTGTTGGGGGTTTTTTTATATATAACCACTTGACTTCTACTCAGTAAATCCTGTCAATAATGAACTACAGCCCTTTTCCCTTGAAGGGCCAGAGATGTGATTATATTATGTCCATGTTGGTTCATACTAATTTAGGGAATATTTTAAGAAATATGTTAATTGAGCTAAGTAAGCAGTGCACCTAGGTTTCCCCTGCGTGCTCTTATAATGATTTTTAGCCAGCAGCAGCTGGAAACCAATAGATCTGATGTTTTTCTGGAGAAGCTTCTGTTCCTGGGGAGGTCAATCATCAAACACAATTAGTTTTTCACCTTAGACAAGAGAGATGTTGAGGTCTTATAGATCTGTACAGTGTTAAAGTTTCGCAAATAGCAGAGAACCAGCTTTCAGTAATTACATCTCCTTTCAGAAAGGACTGCAAAAGAGATCTTTGAGTAGGCTGTATTTACTACAGTGATATAAAGAAAAGAGTATAAAACAATGAGGCAATTAGTAGGAGTAGACAAGTGCTTCTGAAGCAAGGTGAAATGTTTTCCAGACTCCCTAAGATCCCAGACAGGGCAAGTAGTCTCAGGAGTTTTGGACATCTGTCCTGCCCATCCATCATAAACCTGGCAGCCCAGAAACCTCAGCTGAACCAAACCCCAGCCTTTGAATGGTGTGCAAGAATCCCATTTCCAAGTTTTCAGACCTGTTTTTTTACCAGATTTTTCTTTCTACAAATATTTCAAAAGGTTTGCTTCAATCCAGAATAGGGTTGGTTTTTTTTATTTCCTTTCCCAAATATTCCAAAGGATAGGAAAGTGCAGGTTTCATTTCAGCTCTAAACAGAATGCAGCCTTTTGCTTTACTAATTTTGCACCATTTCACAAGTCATCCTTAAGGAGCTTGCTCTAGATTACTGTTGTCAGAGCAGAACTCTGCATCACGCTATTAGTACTCTTAAGATTTTCACAGTCGAGCTGAACAATAGAAAAATAACAGCAAAGAGCTATAACATAAAGGCAATTTTGTTTATGAGAGACCTGTGGTTTGCCTGAGTGCTGGTATCCTACCCTCCAGAGGTCCAGCACAATGAAGGCAGCTGTTTGGAACTTTCCCTGAGGGGATGGTGTAAAGAGGAGAAAGGCAGAGGCAGAACAAACTGAACCACAACATTTAGGCCTGGAGATAGAGAGCATGATTGGAAAGGGAAAGCAAACCTGATGTTTCCAGTGCTTCCCACCAGGTACTGCTGCCAAAAGAAGGAAACAGGAAGAGGAACCATGCCAAGACTTTTCTGGCTTGCTTATTGCAATAGAGGGATCTAACAAAGTTACACTGAGGGCTCCAAAAGCCATTTATCTTTACACTTTAGGCTTTCCTGGCAGGACAAAAATAAGAATAAAAGACACGACCACAACATGAAATTTTCAAATCAAAATCCTAAAGTAAGAGAAATACAGCTATTTTAGAGTTTTATTATCAAATGGATCACACAGCTTTCTAAGAGCCCAGGCCAGTTAGTATTCAATGTCAGATCAGACTTTCTGGTGAATTTGAAGGCTAAGAAATTAATCAGACATATGTAGCAGACTTGGTGTTTTGTTGTTGTTTCCCATCCAGAACCAAACTTTACTACATTCTTAGAATTTCCTTTAAGAAAAAAAAAAAAAAAAATCAAAACACACCAAAAAAACCCTATCTTATGAATTCTTCTTAACACTAAAGTGTGAACTGAATGAGAGAAGCAGAGAGGCTGCAGTCCAACCCTCACCCACCCTCTTGTATTTAACCCTGCCCCTGTGGCACTCTGGTGGTATTTGCATTACTCTGTTCCAGGTCCATACTTGTACATTCCCCTGTCTCAAGCTTCAGCACTCCTAAAGTCATCATCTGAGATGATGCAACCAGACAAAAATCACTGCATGAATATCCATTTATAACACAGCTGTGATTTTAAAAAAGTGTATTTAATCATGTGCACTTTCCACTTTTAGGCCTGCAAACAGCTGGGCTGTCCAAGAGATATCATCAAGCATAAAAGAAAGAGAGAATAAGCAGAAAACTTTTAAATATAGTTACAGGATACATATGTATGTCCTGCCACAAGGTATTTAAAGCTTAAGAAGTTCATAAGTTGCTAAGTTATTATAAAAGGTGTTAGCCTGACAACAGTGAGTCACTTCTTCCCAAGTCATCCAAGCATTAAAAACTGTGGGTAGAGGCAAGAATTTATAAAAAATATTATACAAATAACTATTAGGACTATTATTACCCAGAATAACCATAAGGAACACAATGGGCTCTTATTATTCAATGATTTAAAGAGTCATAAGATGAAGGAATTAACAATGCTAAGTGACTTCTTTCTCATTAATAGGAGAATCAAACTGTACAAAATGTAGCAAAGAGACTGGAATCTGCTGAATGGAATATTTTAGAATTCAAAATTTGCTATACTTATGCTCTTACAAATGGAAAACCATTAGAATATTGCCAGAAGTCAGCTGAAGCACAGGAATTGTGTATTTAAAGAAACATTTTTTGGTGAGCAAAAACCTCTGTTTTAGACCTGCACTGACACCACTAGCCAGCCCCAACTCCACAGTCCCCTGGTTCAGCTAGGAAGCATCCATACCATTAATCCTTAGTAAGCACCATTAGAGAAAATAGAGATGGAAGAGACCACCTAACAGATAGACAAAGAGCAACCACTGAAATCAGCACTTCTGTGCTTCCTGGGAGGGGCTACATCCTCCTTTTTCACCATTATTCCAAATGAGTAAATTGGAGACAGTAGGCAGTAGATGAAACCCAGGCACCCACACCTACCAACAGGAAAATGTGTGCTCTAGCTTCCTTTGTGTAATTGTTTCTTGCTGAAACTGATCTGTTCCGTTAAGGGTTATGATTTCCAGGATATGGGGCAAACTCATCATGAGGTCCAACACAACACAAACAACTTCTTGTTAACTCTTCTCATTGACCCTTCAGCCCACAGGTAAGATTGAGTGCTGGCATTCACTCGTGCTGTAGCAGCAGTCCAGTATGCAAAAACAGTAAAACAACCCCTTAAAGTCTGAGGAGAAGAAACCTCCTGCTTTGGGTCCCACTGAGAGTAAAGCTAATGCAAGAAGATCAAATAGGTCTTTGTCCATCCAGTCTATACGTTATTAAATCCATGGCAGTGTTCTAGGACAATGCATTGAAGCTATTGTGGATACAGACTCATATTTCAATCCTGTCACGTTTATCCACACACAAAAGACTAAAATTATTCTTCCTGCTAAGATAAGTATGTTAGATGACACAAAAGGAAGCTGTGTGAGAGACCACATGGTTTTACCTATTCTTTCCTGCCTGTGTTGGTCCTTATACAAAATGATCTCTTGTCTTTTCAGAAAGACAGGCAGTAGCCATTTATAGGTATGCAGCAGAGAAAGCAAGAAGCATAATAGTAACTTATTTGGTGCCTAGCAATGGGCATATAAAGGGGATTTGATGGGAAGATTTACAGGCAAGGAAGAAACAATTCAGAAGCTTTTTCAAATGCACTGTGTAACATATTGAAGTTTTCAGTTTTTTTTCTGTCCACAGCTCAGTGCTAGAGGTTTTGAAAAACAGCTTCATAAAACAATCACAGTTATTTTAATTAGAAGTGAAAGCAGCTTACAGTATGCAAACACATAGCAGGGAGCAAGTACACCTAAAAGCTGATTAGAAGCTCTTCCTCAGAATTATGCAAAGAAAAAGTCAAAAACCTACTTTAAAGAGCCCAGGAGACCTGCATAAGATTAAACAATTCATTCAGACATAACACATAGGATTTTTTGAGGGGGGTGGTGGGGAAAGATCCCATTGTTTTTCAACTTTTCAAGCTCCAGATAGACAAAAGGCATGAAGAAACATTATTATTTCCAGCTAACCACAATTTCTGCCAGAAGTTGCCCCCTTTGTAGGAGCATATTGTCAAGACCCTGTGGCCTGCTCAGTCCCACCTGCCAGAAAACTGGCTTTTTGTTCTGTTCCATGTGATTTGCACAGGGACAGCTGAGGCAAGGGTAAGTCCTCCCCTTTGCAGGCACAGGAAGCAGAGCAGGGGACAGCAGTTTCCATGGGCAATAAGAGCCATTTTGCTGGTTCAGACTACATGACCAGCTCAAGTATTTTCCTAAATCTCTATAGGAAGACCCATTCACACATATCTGAAAATCCTGATCCCCAAACCATGTTCTGTCTTCAGCCAAACACAGTGCCAACCCACACACATGTTTATCAGTAATTGCCATTCATCTCATCACTGAGATGTTTCTGAAAACACAGGCTTCTCCTCTTGGAATAAAAGCAGAGGGGGTCCCAGTAATTCAAGAGGACATCCAGCTTCACAGTACACATGGAGGGGAAAAAAGCCAGGATGAAAGCTGTTGGACTGTTCTCTCAACTCTGCCCCTGTGTGTTGGGGCATACTAAGGAAATCACATTCAGTGTCTCAGTTTCCACTCCTGTGACTCAAGGGTATCACTACTGCCCAACACCATGCAGGTATGTGAGGGTTCAGGATACATATGATACTCTTGATTTTAAAATAGAAAGCTGTGTATAAAAGTGCAACAATCTATTAGAGTATCATCAAAACTGAACCCAAACATCAAGGGAATGTTTTAGTGGAAAAGAAATGAAAACAACTTCTTTGTGTTATCTAGATTCCAGGATATAAGCAACACTCTCAAATAGCTCTAGAAAATAACATTCATTGAAGCAATAAGGGCTTCTCTTTGTGAAGATTTTTTCATTATAAATTCATTTTATTCTGAGTCAGAAGATTCAAGTCTTTCCTGGGTTTTGTTTACATGCTCTTAGAATTGTTGCCCTTGTTGTCATATTCTCTCTTGCCAATACAGTAAAAACAGAAATCCTAATGCCCTGCATTACAAACTACCCAGCTTTATTAGGTTGCAGAGACATTACCACAGTTTTAATCTATTAAAGCCATTAGTAATTTCAAATTGATGGAGCAATCATTCTCTAGAGTTAAGGACCAAATAGAAAACAATGTGAAGATGTATAAATAAGACAAAGTAGAAATCAGAATACTTCAGGCTTTCCAGGGTGGTTTTTATATTAATCAGGTTTCCTGCATCTCTCTTCTCTACCATCCCTTTGCACTGTCCCTCTGTTTTTCCAATGTACCACAGTCTCTTTCCTCACTTCATCTGTCCCAGAGACAAGATTGAATTACAGAGACTATAAAGATAATATTTCATTGAGGCCAGATGACTAAGAGGTCTCTCAGGACTGAGGTTACTCTCTTCTCTAACACAAAGGTATTGGGCAGGGAGAGGATGTCCACCTTTTTATTTATTTATTTAAACTTAGGATGGTTATCTTGCTGCAAATTGCAAGGAGCCACAAGTGCTTGCAGGATTTACTAACAGCTAGACAAGGTCAGCACTAAGACAGAGGCTGATGATTCAACCTCAGCTAATTCACCTGTCAGTAAAACCAAAAATGCCTGGGTGCATTCACTGCCCTTTCATTGTGCAACATTAAAAACTGCTTTCTTGTCACTGAAGACAAATTAAATTGTTCTGCCTAGTAATAGCTTTAATGAGCTTCTCTCTAACACAGCTCTGTAAGCACAGGACTTGCCTACAGCATGTGGATGGTCCTGCAGAGGGTCTCAGACACCCCCCAGCCAGCATACTTGGGTGGACTGGCACTCAGGTTTCACCAAGGTGCATGTTTAGTCATAGCAACTCTCTTCCTTTGCCTTTTCAGCAATTAAAACAAAAAAAAAAAAAAAAAAAAAAAAAACAAAAAAAAAAAAAAAAAAAAAAGTCCATGAATAATTAGGATAGTTATGCTCCATATTTAATGACACAAAAGCCTCAACAGGGTTAGATAAAGCACATAACAGGCTCAGGTAACCATGGGAGCTACCTACCATCCATGAAGAGGGATCTCCTCAGGTAATGGACTCTCTCAAATACTGACCCCACTGAAATAAATGTCAGAGCTCACATGGACTTCAGAGTAGCAATTTTACCTTCCTTAAATTGCCAAAAATTACAAAATTGCCGTGATTATCCCAAAGAATAGATGATCCAGAGATTTCAGGTGCTTTTTTTTGTTAAGGAATTCATAAAGAAGCTTGGCCACAGCTTTGATTTAGGTTAAAAGGAGCACACAGTAAGTGACATGCAGTAAAGCAAATATATTTTAGTCTGAATTTAAACAGTGCTCAAGGAACTTTGTCTGTCTGGTCATTGTCATCCTCCTTATATTCCAAGAGCTGCCTGGGCTGATATTCTCTTCATCTCCTTTCTTTTTTCCTGCCTTCTAGAAAACTTTTGGATAAATTTGAAGTGCAGCTTGGCTAAAGCCGCTGTTAAGAAAACTTGAAAACTTATTAACAAGATCACTTTAAAGCAATCTTTAACACATGTTCTACAGTTATCTCCAATTTTTCAAGACAAAGGCTTAGCATCTCACCTACTTGATGAAATAGGAAAGAGTTTGGGGTTTTTTGTGAAACACTAGGAAGAAATTCCATTGTTATGTGTAACACTTAATAAGAATAGCACCAAATGCATTTTCTTTGAAAGCAAACTCCACTAGTAGGCAGGTTTTCTCCACCTCAGAAGTCCTACTCCCCTTTAGCATTACTCTCCTGAAGGTAGAGATTACTCTTTGTATGAGCTCATACAACGTAGTGTGTAAAAATATTTTTCTTCACTTTAAGAAAGGAGGGGGACAAGAATAGCCATGTACTAGAATTTATAGTTCACAGACATTTCCTGAGGTGGGGAAAACGTTTAACTACCAATGACCTTACTAGCAGCTGCTAGAAGTTACTAATAGATGGCAGCACTAAGAAATATAATAAATAAATAATAAATGGTCTTTAATCATAAGAGGATTTTTTCATTTTAAATGCAGTGGCTTTTTAAATTACAAGTTTTCCAGTTTTCAGGATTAGTGACCACTCACTTGTCTGGTTCATTGTGTCTATATATCAGGCAGTTTACTGAGACCATGCAATCAAAACTTCCCACCTTGAGTTTGGATTGACCCTTTAAGGACTTAAAAGAAGTTTTAGAGAGAGAATTAAATTCACAGGTGTGCCTATAAAATTAAACTGCTGCTTTATGATAGACTCATAACTTTTCTGAGACATTGAGTTCCTTCAGAAAGATTATAGCCTGATCCAAACAAAGCAGCAAGTGTAAGAATTGGGAAAGCTACCACAAAATAGAAGAGTGGTCTTACAAAAAACTATACAATATTGAAGAAGTTAGTTGTAATTGTACACACAGCCAGAAAAAAATGTTACTGGAACATTACATTCAGAAATATATATGCACAAAAAATTGTAAGCTTTTTTCTCCTGGATATCTGCATACCAAAGCACCTGCTAGAGTATAGTCATAACCTAGTCATGTTTCCATGGGTTATTATTTTCTGAAACATCATTTCAAGAACAGCAAAAATAGTCACTCAGTTCTTGAGGCTCAGCTGCTTGCCTGCAGTACAACTATGTGCTGTACAGCTGAGGGAGCAGACCTCAGGACAGCAAACCCTGCTGCCCTTCAGCCCTGGTGCTCACCAAGAAACTTCACAAGAGTCTGCATCAGAGGTTATCCATCTCCTCACACAGCATGAGCAGAGGGCTCAGGAACCTGAATTAGCTGGAGTCAAGTAGGGAGCTTCCACCAAGCAAATAGGAGGAATATTATTCTGGTTGATGGGCAGCTGGGAGCATTGATAGCTTCTGCTGGCTAGAATCTGGCATTTCTTACAGCACTCTGTCCTATACTGGTGACCCAGCTGCCAGCTCTGGGTACATAACACAGCTATGAGGCAGAAAGTAACCCTGACAGCAGCAGCAGCTGCCAGTCTCTTCCTCAGAGGGTACCAACAACACAAGAGCAATGGGTGAACACAACACACAACCTTTACAAGCTGTCTGTGCTTATAGTCCAATCTACCACAATCAAGTGAAACTGAAGGGTGTATGACACCCTTACCCTTGGCTGAAAATCATGATTATATAGGAGAAACTGTGCAACAGTTTCTGCACCAAGTCTGTTTCTGAGTATAAGCCAACCCATCCAAATATTAAAAGTCTAGGTACCAGAAAATCAAATGCAAGTTTAAATAACAACATGGATGTATTCAGGAAAATCAAAATAACACATGGATCAAACTCCTTCCTTTCTTAGCTCATGGTCACTTACTGCAAAAACATCTGTACAAGGTTAAAATATTATTTGCACAATTATCATCAATGCTGGTGCACAAGCCAAACATCCAAATTAACATAACAGAGCCACAAAACAGATTGTAAGGGCAATTCTCATCATACCCCAGCTAGGTAAGCCTTACTCACCATGGAAAATCAACCCAAAGGCCTCAGGAACCCAACACAGCATCACTGAAGGGCCTTCCTCAGTTCTTCCATCAGTTTAGCTGCAGGCTGACAGCCAGCTGAGGAACAGTAACAAATGGTCTAAGGAAGTGGATCCAGCTGTTTCCACCATTAACAATAGAATGGCCTCAGGTGAGAGACCTCTGGCCATCTGTGGCCCCTGCTGCCCATGCAGAAGGCAATCAGCCTATCTACTCCAGCACAGCCAGCTGGAGCTGCCCCTCCACAGACAGTGCCTGTGTACAGCATCTTTGTATTGGTATGAAGTCTGTAGAATGAGGTTTGTGCTGGGCTCTGAAGACTGATGAAGAAAGCATTTAAGGCCAAAACTGCTGGTATGTGTGTGACAGCTCTGTGTCTGAAGCCAGCATGCTGACATGGCTCCATCTTTCTCTCATCACTGCTGTGAGGTTTTCCATGAAGTAGTTTTCCAGGAGGAAAAGTTGTTTAAATGCTATAGACTATAGCAGGAATTTATCCTTCATTAAAAACAAGTCCACAGAGAGCAAAACCACAAAAGTCAAAGGCTACTGATGTCTTGACATGACAGTGATTCAGATGGCTGCAGGGCTGTTTCTGGCTGTCATGTCTCCTTTTCAAAGCAAAGCAGCACAGCCCTAGCAGCACTGCCAGCCAATGCCATGATCCTCCAGCACAGCCCTGAGCCCTGGCACAGGTCAAGTTTCCTCCAGGGAACCTCTATTTGTCCAGCAAGCATCTGTCACCCACAGCCTGACCAGTGCTGTGCTTCTGGCAGGGCTCTGCTCAGCTGTCCCTTCCCACCAGAGAAAAGGAGTTTCCCAGACTCCCATCACTCTGTGAGATTAATGGCCAGTCTGGGATGGATGCTGTGCTTTTAGCTGACTGGGACAGCGACCCTTCACTGTCCTGTTCACTCAGATGGTTTTCCTCCCACACTTGGAGATGTCAGTGTTGTCTGGGCTTTGCTGGACAAGGCTGGTGCCTGCTTAAAATATCTTTGAGCTGTCTCACCCGGGTGGAGAGGTGTCCTTTTAGGAAGTGTTAGTGTTACTTGTACCAGCAAGGAGCACACAGCAGTCCTCAGGCTACTCCTGCTGCCAGCACAGCCCAGGGACACAGGGCAGGGGCTGCTGCCTTCTGCTGCCCCCAAGTAACCACTAGCACAGGTATCACCCTCACATTCCAGGCAAGCTCTTTTTCCTCTCTGCTTACATCAGTGCTTGCTCAGGCCCTTAGAGAAACTCCCCTGAAAGTGCAGGCCTGGGGCATCCACATCTTTCTCCAGCAAGCTTCTCTCCAGGAGATTTGGGAATGGTCTCATGGATCTTTGGGGCATGGCATCAGCACCACAGTGAGGTTTCCAGTGTGCTGACACTTCCCACCTGTGCTGCTGTACACCAAAGCTGTCACCATGGTGTCAACTCTCTGTGCTTTCTGAGCAGAGAGGAATAGTTAGGCTTTTGTTCCTGCTAGTTTGTTTCTAACAAAAAAGTTAAAATCTGGAAATAGCACCTGATGTTGGAGCTTGGATCTGGGACTGAATCCAGCAGTGTCTTTAGAGGACACAAGTCGTGAGGGATGTGTCATATTAGTAGCTTGCAGCTAATGGACTGGCAAAGGCTGGAAGCTGCACTGGCTCCTTGCCCATGGAACTGCTCAGGTAGCAGCTCCAACAGTTTGGCCAGTGGACCATGACAATTTCTTCATTCAGAGGTAATTAGCTAAGGTTTCCACAGGGCACCAACTTTGTTTATATTGTCATCATCACCCTCCTACCTCAGCTGTTCAGTGTCTTCCCTGGACCACAAAAATACCTGTGCCCATGTCCTCAGTTAAAGCTTACTGCAAATTTCTACAGGGCAGTTACTGCCTCTCTGCATCTGGCACAATCAGAGCAATAACTGGAAGATAACAAACAGAGCAGGCAAGAGTAGAGTGTCTGACTGTCCTTTGGGCTAAAGGCTGTTGAAGAACCCATTCACAAGGAAAACATCATGAGAGTGACAAGTGACAGCCTGTCCTACCAGTTTATGTCAGAACCAAATCCAGCAGAAAGGCTGGAATGTAGAGCAAAGTGTTCATCACAGCCTGGCATTAGCAAGCAGGAAGTGCTGATTTTCCACCCAGCTCAAGCTGGTAGGTAATAGTGAAAAAAGTTTAAAATTATAGAGGAAAAAGAGGAAATAGCAGAGAAATTGGAGGAGATTCTGCTTTCTTTGTCCTGATTAACAAGAGTAGCTCATGAAAAGCAGTTTAGCTTCATTATGAGAGCATACAGGCAGCAAGACAAGAAAAAAGCACTGTGTGATGAAGCTGAGGTCAAAGGGGTGGCTGATAGACAAAGAGGCAGCAGCAGGGCAGACAAGGAGGCACCACACCCTTTCTGGGGCCCTAAATGGCCAGGTACCATTCATAGCTGAGCCAGCAGCCCTGTATGCACAGTGCTTAACACCAGCATCAAACACCCTCAAGAAAACATTGACACCCTATGTTATTTCTAGAAGAACTGCACCTTTAAGGCATGGAAAAGAGATGTAAGCATAAACCTCCTTACTCTAAAATATGTTCCTGAGCATGAGGTGTTGCCATTGCCTAAAAGAGACCCAGGTGCCTACAGGAGACTATTCAAAGGAAGGAAATTACAAGCTAAAAATGGTGGCTTGTAGTGTAGAAATGCATAGCCTCTCTTTAGCTACACAGTTGACCTTGCCTGAATCTAATACCACCCCTTTTGTTCATTAACTTAACTTTTACTGCCTCCAGTGCAAATATTTTGTGCACCTAAGCTGGTTACAATTCTCTTGAAGATACTGTCCTAAATGCTTATTGCTAATTTCTTCACTAAAGTGCCTGGCATAGTGTGACAACCATTCTTGGTAAAAAATGAAACATTAAATTCCTAATTTTCCCAGTTTTCCATTATGTAAATTGTTTCACAGAGATTATCTGCATTTTTCAGTGCAAACTCAAGGAAAACAAACTTTTACCCTGTACAAAAAACACTTGTTCACTCTTCCAGTAGGGAGAACCTGTAATTTACCTGTTAACAGGAGATGATTTGCTGCATTTATCTTCTTAGCTGCAAGAAGAATTTGACAGCAATATAAGAAGTTTCTTAAGTTGAGCTAGGTTGAAGAATAGAGGAAAGAACAGCATGGATCACAAGCTACCTCACAAATTATTATTTCCATGCTTTTAATGGCTCTACTCGAACAGATGCAATACAACAGGGAAAAATAGTTTTTTTCTAGGAACACAAAATTGATACAATCATCCAAAAATTCAATAATTTCCTTCTTGTGTTGTCTTTGAGACTTTCTGGTTCCACTTCTCTCCTGTCTTCACAATTCTTTCAGAGCTACTGGCTTGCCTGCAGAAGGATGCTGCAGCAGCTCTGCATCAGAAACATGATCAACTTCTGCTCTCTCTTCTTAAGCTACAAAAGCTGGCTAGGCACCTAAGAAGCAAAAATCACACAAGAATCCACTGCTTTGACTTGACTAGGAAAAGTAGGATCTATCCCCAAAGTCCAGACCTGAGGAAGGTCATCTCAAAATATCCATAGGAAAATGAAATTTCCAGGATATTAATTCTTCTTGGGGAGCATTTGTAAGAGGCAGAAAACTTTATATTACAAATAACAGAGCTTTGCTAGGTTTTGTGTAAATCAGTTTCCTGTCACACATTTTCCTGTTTTTATTAGTATTTTTAAACTACCAGGCGTGAAACTGGCAGATCCTACTTTGCAATTTATTTTTTTCTTTGGAGTGAAGTCTTTTGCTGTCAGCTGATAGCTGATTTACTGTCATTGCCTTCATATATGTCACTGGGGTGAATAAACCAAAACAAATGATTCTTTACTACAGGAATTGAATTTCTTCCCAGCACCAACAGCTTTTCTCCTCCTGGAGTTTTTGGAGATGACTTCTTGTGATTCCAAACCTAATGCTGGCTTTGTGACCCATGAGGATTTAATCAAATGTCACACAGTCAAATCAATCAACAATGTTGTTGTCTTTCAGTATTTTCTGCTTGTTTAAGCAGATAAATAAAAATGGACAAAAGTCAATATATCAGTGATTTGGTTATAAAAACAATTAAAATATAAGCTCAGGTATTTGGGATACCCAAATAACATATCTGGAAAGAGATTTGAGTCTGTGGGGTCCCAGTGTCTCAGGAGCTGCAAAGTACATGACAAATAAATGGAGTTTACAGATCACCTTGTTTGATGCTTGAGACAACAACTGAAGGGACACAGGAATATCTAAAAAAAAAGGTAGAGATAGTGCTTCAGACCCAAGATTATGGAAAAAATGAATCATGGAAACAGTTTGTTTATTTGTCTGTTTTAAAGAACACACTCTAAATGAGGAGAAGAAAGCAGAGAAGGTAGCACTGGAAGCTCTCAGCATGCTGGGAGATGTGGCTGTGGGTGGTGTGCTTTCAAGTGTGTTGAATGTTGTACATAAACTGATTGAGACCAGATGTAGTTTGTGCTTTTGATATGGTGCTACTGATTTGTTTTTCTCTACTGAGTCTAAATTAGATTCAGTGTTGATTTCCTAGATCTAAAGTATAAGATAGCAAATCTTCCACATAAGCAGCTTCTAGCAGTTACAAAGAATAGTGGTTTCGTGTTAGCATGAGAAAGACATTGACATGCCTTGTTATTCATGTTGTATTTTTTAAGGGTGAGAGCTTTCCTGGAAAGCAATTTCAAGGCAGTTCCACCATTATTTCTATAAACTCTCACCTTATTTTAAAACATTGTTTCTTATATTGAAAACTATTTTCTTCTAATAAAATCGTTACTCTCCCATAGGTGTGTTTGAGGCACAAGTCTCAGAACAACTCACACAGTCCAGCTACCTGCTAATGAGTTGATATTGAGCTGACTAGGAGCTGGCCATGTATCAACTGCTCATCATTAAATCATTCCCAAAATGAACATTAATGAATTTCACCTACTTCAGCAATGCAAGGTAGCTCCTGCTTCTCCTGATTTCCAATCCACAGCCAAGTAAGCTGAATTCAGCCTACACTGCTGACTTCACTGAACTACTGTGCAATGAGCTGCCATAAAAACAATGAAGTTTTGCATGTATATGTTAGACATTCCAAAACATATTAATTTGGTCATCCAATGTATTACAGCTACTCCAGTGAACTTCCAAATGGAAATAGACAGTCCTAATATGCTGCTTTAAACTATTAGCTGCATGTTAGAAGACAGTATTTCTCTTAAAAGGAAAAGCCTTTTCAATGCAGAACTTTCGTATTCTGTTAATTTTTCCAGTAGAGCAGTGAAAAACAAAGAAACAAAATGTAATTCAAATGCCCTTAATTTTGTCATTTATTTTTTTCTCTCAGTGCTATTTAAATGGGGTGTTTAAATATCAAAGCTTCCTAACCCACATTTTTCTGTGTAGGCTGACACCACGTCACACTTGCAAATTGAGAAATTTATTTGCAAAGAAGCCTCTGTGTGACAGGCTTACCTTTTATCAGTGAGGAGAGGTCTATGTAGATTAATACATACAGCTGGAAAATTGTTCAGAAATGGTTATCTAAGTCTCATGTCCACATGTTGAAACATGTCTCAGAAAAGAGTTTAAAAATTGAGGGTCTCAAAGGCACACTTTACTGCAGAGGTCAGTCTGTTCAAAGAGAAGGTTAGGAAGATATTTGATCATAACTACATCCATGGAGATAAGAGGAACCCCAGACTAGTACATTAAAATATTGATATGCATGCAGCCAAAAATCAAACTCTGTGGCTACAACAAGAACCAGTTAAGTCTTCATTTCATCTGAATTGCTGCATTTCAGGAAACATTTAGCCACCCCTGCTCTGGTGGGCAGCAGCCTCTGGGAAGGGGTGGGTGAGCAGAGGGGGTAACCATGGCTCCAGTGCTCTCGTCTGAGCCTGATGTTGAGTACATGTTAACATCTTTGGATAACGAGATATGAAACTCCAGGGAGCTGAAATTAGGAAAATTCAAATGCAACATGAAATGCTTGCTTTTGAGAAAGAAATAACTATGTGAGCAATTTCCTGTGGGATCCAGTAGATTTCTCATTATAGGATGTGTTTACAACAATACTGGATATCTGCTAAAACCTATACATGAATGCAGAATCAGTGAACTGAATTCTGTTACTTGCTTTATTTAGGAAGTAATCATAGGCCCTTCTGGCCTCTAAATACATGAACCCAAGAACCTTTGAGAGGAGAGCAAAATTGCTATTCGTGGTATTGCCTTGCTACAGGAGCAGTTGGTCAGAAGAACCATCAGGTTAAAATGTGTTCTATTTGCTGGGGACAAAGAAGCTGTCATAGTCCTCTCCAAAAAGCATTTCAGACTTCAGAAATCGCTTCCTGCTTCTCTTCCCATGTTTTCCTAATATAAACTTGAACTATCTTCTCTCTCCTTCATGTCACAATCACCTTTATTTCCTCAGGTGTCCAGTAGGAGAGATGAAGAATAGGGCTGAGAACACGATACACCTGAGATTTGTGTCTGCAATGGAAATATTTTTCTCTATATTCCAGTTCAGGGGAAATCTGTGTTTGCTTTTATTGTTACAGTTGGTTTGAACTTTTAAAGCATGTGAAACCACCTTTGAACTTTACAGAAAAGGACTTGAAAAAGTCAGAGTTTTTAGAAGAAGAATGTTTCCTTTTTAAAAAAGCAAATACAATAAACGTGGCATAACAGAGATTTAAAGATACAGTATACTCTTTGAGGAAGAAACATAGTCAACCAGATGGAATGAAGAAAGAGCTAAATGTGCATGCATACCCACAGAAACACTCAGAGAATTTCCTTATTAACTGAGGACTATTAAGCACACTGTAAAATTCAAATACCATCTCCATTTATTGTGTTTCCTAATTCAAGGACAAGTAAGTATATTTAAATAGTTTTACACGGTGTAATTAATTACAAAAAACAACAGTGCTAATATCCAGGATACCCATGTACCTCCTCAGGTGAGTTTGTACTGCCCACTCACCTAGCAGCCATTTCCAGAAGCTGGCTACTCTCTCTGGACTCCAGGTATGCTCTTTGTCATTTCCCTGCACCAGTTTTGGAATTAACAGTGTCTCCAATCCTTAAAAAGCAATCCTAGAGAAATTGTGTAGTTACTTTAACCAGCCAACTTGCATATACAAATAAAAGAAACACAGACACCTCTCCTCAAAAGGTCTAGGTTTTCTTGAAAGGATGGCAGCGTTTACTGAGATGCCCCTAACTGTTCAGCTTCCAAAACAGATCTATACTCTTGCTCTGAAAATTAGACCTACCCACATTTTTTTCATTTGAGCACCAAAATTTTCTAGCCACTTTTCACTACCTTGGCTCAAAAGCAACATAAAAGAAGCCACCTTGCTAGTTCAAATCAGGAAAGATTATTTTATTTAGTCCTGCTCCTGACACTGCAAATACAACTAAGTAGAAATCAGCACTCCATTTATAAAATGTCCTCTACAACCAATCTGTATTTATTTTAATTTGCCTTTCACAAAACCTCCTAGCACCAGGGGACTGCTAAAGACATGACTCAAACCATGAAGCAGTGATGCACTGCAATTGCTTTTCCACATCTCTCTGCACAACCTGTCTCATAGCATTTTAGCACTGAGCAAAAACAGAGGTGGCAAAATCCTATGCCACAGGAGAAGCACAAACATGGATCACAGGGCTCTCCATGCACTACTAAGCTTGCCCAGCTGCTAACACTTGCTGTTTTGGATGCTGGCCTTGGCTTGGGCTGTGCCTGGGGAGGTGGGTACATGGCAGCACCTTGGAGGCCAGTGTGTCCACAAAGTGCCAATGTGACACAAGGCAAAGATCTAAAGGAGGACATCCCCAGCTGCACTTAGAGCTCCTTGCAGAGTAGAGTGGTGGTAGAGTGGTGTTTGTGACTCTCAAGGGCACCAGCAGCAAAGGGAGGGCTACAGGGCTCTTATCTGCCTTCTTTCTTCCTCACACGCTCAGAACAGGTAGAAAAATACTGTAACTCCTCTGGGATTTGTGACCAAAACATCCATATTCTTGGGTCAACACAGGGAGGAGTTGAGTTGTATGGCAGCAATTTCTCCCTAAAGGATCCTTTTTTTCATTATTAACTCAGCTGCTTTGTGTTCTCTTCAAAACAGGAATATATAAAAAAAATCCTCCCATGAAGAACATTCGCAAACTTCCTTGCAATTTTTAAAAGTCTTGGGAATTTTCTCTAAGTTTCCACCTATGTCAGCAGCTTTAAAAATTAGTCCCTCTCAGTCGGTAGGCAGATTTAACAACTGAGGCTTCCCTATTTATACTTGGAATGAAGTAAGCAGAAGTTAGAGTTGCTCAGACCTTTGGTTTGAAAGACTCAGACAACCTCAGACTATTCACTTTTCCTTCAGACTTGGAGCCATCACAGTCTAGAGGTGTGTATTCCCCTCC
Organism: Oenanthe melanoleuca; assembly: GCF_029582105.1. Classification (NCBI taxonomy): domain Eukaryota; kingdom Metazoa; phylum Chordata; class Aves; order Passeriformes; family Muscicapidae; genus Oenanthe; species Oenanthe melanoleuca. The sequence goes on from NC_079336.1 coordinate 72,550,105, forward strand.
ATGTGTCAAGCTCAGAAAAAAAGATGGTCTTCCCCTAACAGCAGGCTGAGGCAGCAGGAACAAGCCACCTAAGGTCTCTAATCATGGAAAAACTTAAAAATTCTAAGGCCTAGAGGTAACTCATTCACACAAGAAGCAACTTCTCTGAGAGAAAGAAATATTCCTTTCTCACTTTCCTTGGACATAGTCCTGGATCATTTTTTTATATTTACAGACTGAAGTATTAAGTATATCTTTCTTGTGGGGTTGCAATGGGTCATTTAAAATAAATGTAACATTTATGGTAACTCAAATTTTGTCTATACTGCAATACTTCTTGTTCTCACTGTAGAAGGTACTACAAATACCACAGTAAAGCTCAAATATCAGAGGGCACTAAAGTGTTGGTTTTTCAATGGCAGTCTCAAAATAAAAAGCTCATAAAACTGCAGTTTTCTTCGTACTAGTGGTATTCAGAAGGGAAAGACAATGAGATATTCAGGTTCCAGAAGTAAATGCACTAAAGTCAGAGGGGTAAGAGCTAGAATCAACTTGACCTTTGGAGAAAAAAGTGTGAAGGTTGGAAGTGGACAGGAGTTCAGGACAGGGATTTTCAATTAAGAAAGAAAGCCTGGAGAAGTTGTGGGCTTCCTGAATGGATCCCTGAAAATATCAGCTGGGATGCTGCAAAAGCCATTCTCAGCAAATTGTTCATTTTATGCTGCCTACAGGGTCAGAGGAAGGAGTGTGAGGAGTTCTGGGGGATTGCTAAGAGAAGTGGAAATCATAGCTCAAATGGCAGAAGTCAAATGAGAGAGGGGGAAAAAACCTCAAAAGTGAGATCAGAATGTCTTTTTCACCAGCAAAGAGCCAAAAGCAGATGAGAAGCTTCTTCAAAAAGTTGTAAGATTTTTTGTAATGAAAGAAGTCCCAGGGGAACAACTGTAACACTGTAGAGGGTTGTCACTGTAAATTCCAGCTTACCAGGTTTGTGCTTGCTTTTGCTACCACTTGAACCAAATTAAACTGCTCACAACTGAATAATCACTGCACTGCTGTTCTGGAGAGACTATGAAATGAAAAGGAATGAAGCCTAGTCCCTGACCAAAGAACTGCATTAAAAATATGTATAAATCCAATGTGCCCAAGGGAGTTCAGCTCCCATCCTTTTGATTTATGATCATGTCTTCCTAAACAACAACCTTCATCAAGCACTGGCAACATCCTAGTTGCCCTTCTATATTTTATAAATTATTTTCAGTTTGGGGAAGGGCCTCCATCTTCATCTAACACTGTCCAAAATATCTTTTGGAACCAGACTGGCCAAACTAGCAATTAAAAATCATAAAAATTCAGCTTGCAAGGTACCCCAGAAAGTCTCTGGTCCAACCATCTGCTAAAAGCAGGGTCAGATACAATATCAGACCAAAGCACTCCCAATCTGCATCTCAAAAACCTTCAAGGATGGAGACTGCACAGCCTCTTTGGACAACCTGCTCCATTGTTTGACTATGTGCCAACTTGAACATCTCATTTCAGTTATTGCCTATTATCCCTTAGCCAACCAGTATGAAATACTATGAGGAACTTGGTTCCATCTTGTTCATAACCTCTCTGTGGTTACTAGAAAATGAAAGGTAAGGTGTATATTTACACAGACAAAGAATTATATGGTGATGTTTAATATTAAGATAAATCCAAATCAAAGAGTATGAAGTCTAGCAGATCATCAAGTTTTGGAAAGTATAATCTGGATATAAGTTTCACAAATGAGTTGTGTTGCAATATGTGATCAAGAACAAGGTACAAAATGCACTTTCACTTCTCTTGTTGTGTGGAATTAAGAACCTGGTATAAATCTATGGTTTCCACAAGAAATATTTTTGATATCATAGGCATCATTCACATGGGAGTAAACCAGGAACAGTCCTACTTAAAACTTGCCAAGTCACATGATTTCAGGCAAAAAATAGCACAGCAGTTGATAGCAAACTCTCAAATTAGAGCACTAAAAAACCTTTCCAGGGGAAAAAAATGTCAGCTAAAAAAACTGCTTCTTCATGACAGTTTCATTTGTTTATTTTATCTGGAATAATCTACTCTTTCCCTTGTCCATGTTCCTCTAATCAGTCTATATGGTACCACTTTTCTGCTGGCAAACCAGGGAGGCAGCTATGATGCCAGTGTGCCTGAAGCTTGCCTCAGGCATACCCCTGCTAGTTTAAAACTTTTACCACCTTCCTGACTAGCTCAGCAGTGTACTGATCCAAAAATCAAGACTTATGGACATGTGCCCTTGACAGAAAGAACTGTATCAAGTCTGGAAATTCCCCCAAGTCTTGTCTTCAAAAGGAGGAAAAAAAAAAAAAAAAAAAATATATATATATATATATATATATATATATATATATATCTCACATATTTTAAAAGACACATGAAAAAAATCTAAATTAAATTAGCTGTATACTTTAGGCAGGAATTTAAAGTCTTCCACACGTTATTTTCAAACTAGCTTCCCAATAAATGTTTCTCACAATTTATCCCCTAAAATCCACTCTTCTTCACTGAAGAAGTCATTCAATGTCACCAAGAGGTTTGCATACCAAACACACAGCAAATCAGACCATGGGACAACATTTAATAATCAGATCATATTTGACACAAAGAGAACATATCTGAGTCCAAGAACCATATAATATTTTCAGCCATATAATTCATGCTGCAGCAGCAGAGAAGCAGAAGAGAATCAGATGGATGCTGGCAGCACACTAATTTCTTGTCCAGTGTAACTTAGGCAAGTCTAAATGAATCCACTGTCATAGACACCTTGGTTGATGGGTTTTCCATCAACAAACAGACAAGGCCCACCACTAAATGCCACTTTCATGATTGAAAGGCAAAGTCTGATGATCTTGTCTGTGAGAAAAGAGGAAACAAGGTAATTACAGACTTTAGAGGTTAAAAAAAAAATTATTACAATCTCCACATTGAGACAATCATGAACCTCTCCTTCCTCACTAGGCAGTGTTCCACATGGCAATCAAGAGCAACTGGATCACACTCACCCTCCCTAGATCCAAGTCAGCAGCCCAGAAGACACCATAGAGGATGCATTACACAGGATGAATTTCCCCTGTACATACAGAAACCCCAGGCACATTCCCAGCACTGCAAGGTGCATGTGAATCAAGTTTTGCAAGGGTAACATCACCCTGTACCTGCCAAAATGTGAATCCACCCTCTTTCATTACTGATTGTTCCAGCAGCATCCTCTCCATGGGTTTGAGGCTGGAGGCAGCAGGAGGAAGACTTTCAATCCCCATCCCAATGCCCTCAACTTTTCAAACTTTCCAGCCTTGAATTGACAGGGTACATCGTGGATGACTCCAGTTGTCTCCAGCACCTGCTCAAAGAATAGACAAAGTAGGTGAGCTAACTCAAAACTGCCAAATGGCACCTGATTTACAGGTCCTGGCAAGGAGGTACTGGTGCTGAGTGACTGCTAAAGAGTGTCCTAGAGCTTGCAAGAATTTATAGCACTTTTTATGCAACACTTAATCACCTCATGGACATTTTTGTAAAAGGAGCACATTTAGGTCCAATCAATATGGAAAACTCTAAAGGAATAAATAAGAAATCTCACTAGCTCAAACCACTGATAACATGGAACCTTTTAGGAGCTGGCAGACAAGAACTTTCTCTATAATTTCATTGCATACTCACTTCTACCACCCCATTTCCTACATTCCAAAAAGTTTTCATGCTGACTCCAGAGGCAAGAGTCAAAAATGTGTTACCATACCCAAGTTATTTGAAGGCACTCTTCTTGCCTAAAGTAACTTAAGCCAATGATTTAAATCAAAATTTTGTCTTGACTCCAAGCATCTTAAGGGTCCATGGAAGATGTTACAGGGTTTTCATTTCTACTGCAATGTGATAAATACTGCTACAATTACAGGCACCATTCCTGGCAGCCTCAGATGCACCGGCCTCGCCTGTCTGGACTGCCTTTGAACTTGCCCTTCTAAACTCTTCCCTTCATATGAAAACATGATCCAGGGGAAGGAAGGAAGGAAGCTTGTGCTGGCCTGCACCTGCCCTACATGCAGTCAGAGCACAAGAAGCTGCCTCTTTTTAATTTGGCTAATTTGAGCAAAAGCTGAAGATTTTATGGTGCAATTTCTGTACGTTTGACACCTGAGACACTCTGATGGAAGCCAGCTCAGCTCTCACCCAAGTCACCCTCGACTCTGCCATCCTTCAGTCACACCCAAAGTCTGCTGAGCTCTCTTGCAGGCATTAAAATTCCTTAAAACTCATTCTGACAGAAAAACACCCCCTTTCCACAAGGTTCTGGCTGAGAAACACACATCCATCTCTGGACCAAAACACTGATGCCTACCCCACACAGGGGATTTTCTGTCTTTCCCTGCTTCCCCCTCTGAGAGAGCTGGGTCTCCTCAGTTCCAGAGGGTCCTTACTGGGGTGGAAACAGAACTAAAATAACTTGAGAAATTTTCTTACAAACTATCAGATTGTATCCTTTGTGCCAAATTTTTCCATGGGTGTCTATAGCCTCATTCTCCTCAGGGTGGCCCCGAGCACGCCCTGTAAATATACAGAACCCAAAGAATGATGTCTGGCTCAGCAGCAGCCTGGCCTTGCCCTGTCAGCCTTTTCTGATCCCTTTTGTATCACTGTGTGATCCTCAGTATTCATCCACTTCCTCTTTTCATCCTTAATAAAACTGTTTTATTTGCAGTTATCATCTACAAGCAGTTTAAGAATCATTCAGTGTTCCCAGCACCCAGAATAACAAAAAAGCCACTAGGCTTGACACATAAGAACAGATATATAGTGTCTGAAAGAAATAAAGCACAGATCCACATACCAGTCCAGGACATAAATTTCCTATCAGGGAGAATTTATTCCCACTTTTAGTTGGACTGTACTAAATTATACCAGCTCACTGATAAAGTGATTAGTCCATCCTCTGCTACACCTCCCATTTAGTCCTTGTGGAACATAATTAATGGGAAATTCACACTTCTCTTGCAAAAATTAATAAACACCAGTAAAAAAAAAAATCTACATTTCACTGTCCAGCACCACATCACTTGGGCACCTCTAGGATTCAATATTTTGCTGCAAATCACCATCATTTATTTAGATTCTTTCCATGCATGACACAATGCTTATACCCAAGTTGCTACAAAATAATTGTTCAGGTTGAAGGTATTTTGTCAAATTCTTAAATAATATTGAGAAATATCTGTATTTCAGTCATGCCATCATTACCATTGACTACAAATTCAGTAACGTTAAAAAATATCTATCAATTCAGTATGTAAGAGATTGTCATATATGTATAAAAGTGTTATTGTTCATCAGCTCTCATCCCTTAACATTTGCCTCACTGCTTTATTAATAAAAATGGACTTAGCATGTATACAGTCCCCATTACAGCTCCCCATGCTCTCCCATTCATACTTTTCATAATTTTCAAAAATTACAAAAGTATCACATCTTCTTTTCAGTTTCCGTTCCAGATTTCTGCAGTCACAGCAGTCATTTTTATCTGTTTGAAAGAAGATTACAAATTCATGGACTAATTTCAGGAACACTGCAAAAAATCAATTAGAGCAACTTACCACATACTGCAGTTTCAAACACTAATGATTCAGCATTGAACTCTTACAGGAAAAGCTTTAATAATCAAATCTAGGAAGTCTTATATATACCATTTATTTAGTGTCAATGTGAAGTCTAATTTGCATTAAAAGAACTATTGGTTATAAAAAAAAAAAATAATGATGAAAATAAATGTGTCTTAAACTATAACCTTAAAAGGGTAAACTTAAATTGGTCTTTCAAGATCAGCCTTCCATTTCATTTTGATTTTTCAGACCTAGAATTGTATTAAAACTTAAAAGTCAAGTACACAGGCATCCAGTTTGGGTTTATTTGGAATTAATTGCTTTTGAGAAATATGGTGTTGTGCCTACTACCCCCTTGTTGTAAGGAGCAATCAATAGTCTGCAGAAGTCTCAGCTGCTGAGGCTTCAGTGCTCACCACTGAAAAATCTAGCTCATTAGCTCTTAGCTATATTTGCTGCTTAGCTATGTAGCCTCTGCAGGGCTAATGAGTAAAAAGCAGTCAAGACTTATTTTAGCCATAAAGTTAAAGATCTGACTGAATGCACACAAGTAGATGTCATGCTGAGGAAGAAGACACCATCATTACCCAGCCACTTTTCTGGGTAGAGCCCCACTATAAAATACATCTATCCATCTACTAATCTTCAAGTTTAAGAGTTTAGTTAAAAGTCTGAGCTTGTTTTTCTTTGCCTTCTGTTAAGGAAGCAAACAGTTCATGTTTATGGTTTAATGCTTGTAAACAAAAGAGAAGAAAATCACAAAAAACACTCTAAAAACTAAGACACTTGTTCCAGCTTTCCCAAACACAGAACAACAAAATTTCTCATGCAACTCAGCCTAAATATCAAGAAGTCTGAAACAAATCAACTAGAACTAATTTTTTTGCCATGTTAGCAACTGTACTTGCAAGTACTCATAATACTTGAGAAGGCCATGGAGAGGAACCAGACAAAAAGCAGCAATGACCCCTTTTTAATTGGAGCAGCTCTTGATTTGTCACAATCACAAAGATTATTCTGTGACCCATTGCTAACAGTGAGAAGAGGTGATTGTTTCCCTGGAGGAGGCTAACAGGCACAGAGCAGCTCCCTCTCATTGCTCTGCTGGAGTGTCTCTTCCAGTCTTCCCTTCCACAGAGGGAACACCAAGAGAAGACAGCAGGACACGCTGTTCAATGTGAACTGGTTGAAAGCTTCAGCAGCTTAGGACAGTAAATATTTTTTTCTCCCACTTCTCTTAGTGGCAGAAATCAATACAGTTGACTAATAGAAAGTCTCTCCTTCAAATGTTCTAATGTAGGAATTTCAGAGAATTAACCTTCAAAATGTTTCTTCTTTGTGCTTTCTTTATCTTTACATTAAATGGACACAGTTCATGTCACTGTTCTTGTTTTTGCAAGTGATTGACAAGTGCTCCTTCTCCACCTGCAGGCCAGGAGAAAATGTAATCTGCAGCTATTTTAAGACCATTAGTAAATGTTTGCAATTTAGAAGAGCAACTCCCAAAATAAATGCAGATATGCACATTCAAAAATAAGAGGCTTGAAAGGCCAAAAGCTCCCATAAAGCTGATTAAAGTTACTTAAAGTGAGCAAGTCTCAAAACATACAGATTTTGACTTTTAAATGCTACTCCTTATAAAAGTTACAGACCAAATGCAAAGTTCTTATTTTCTTAGAAAAACCAAACAGGCAGAGGGCTTAGCTTTAGTTGCTTGCTTTCTGAAATTTCTGTTAGTGTAAAAAATGATGGTGCTCTACATAATCTTTTTTGCTAAAATGAAAAGAAGAAGTTCCCTGATTGGTGGTTGAAGTTAATGGGAATTGATAAATTACTTTACATCCCAATGGACATGAAATCTTCAAAGTTTTAGATTCCAATTGAACAAGCAATTACTTCTGCAACTCAGTCAGCAGGATCAAATATAACTGTGGAGTTTTTTAATCTTATCAGAATGTGACAAAAATCAGAAAATTCATAGCTTTGTGACTGCAAGTTCTGAATGCACAAGTCACAAACATTCTGTTTAGAGAACTGTAATTTATGAATGCTACCTTTGCTTTCACAATGCAATTTTAAATTTAGGAATCCTTGGGATGCTGGCAAACAGCTCCCCGGTGCTGACAGCAGCAGCATCTGGAGGGCACAGAGGAAGGGATAATGCCAAAAGACCTCCTCCAGCTAGACAAGCCCTACTTTCACACTTCCCCAGGCACACCCTGCTCTCAAAGGTACTCTGAGCTCTCAGACAGTTAGTTAATATACCACGCTAAGCACAAACCCACTGGCTCAGGCTAAGACTTTTCTCCCTATTTGGCAAATTTCATCAACAAACAGAGATGTAGAGGAGCTGATGTGTTTGCTCTACCCCAGGAGGTGGGGTGGAGAACCACTGAGCTGGTCTTTGCTCCAGCACTGCTGTGCTCTGGCCCAAGCCCCAGCTTCAGCAGACTGATAGAAATGGGCTTTTTTCAGTTTCTGAGCAGCACCTGAAAGAGCTCACAGAGAAACTGCCCTCTGCCCTGGAGGCATTTGCCCTTCAAACACCTAGGGTGAGCATGGGGGCTGTGAGTGCTATCACACTTCATCTCCCCCAGCTATAAATAGCAGCCACAGTGAGTGTGCCCTCATCCAGCCAAGAAACTGCACCCATCCCTCCTGGCTGGGGCCAGCTCTGCCATGCTGAGGTTTTTCTCACCTCCTGCTGCATTCCACACTACTGGCAGGCAAGGTGACTTGTGGCAATGCTGACAAAAGGGTTGAACTGCACACCTTCGACCAGTGCTCTGCCTCTTGCCCTCTCCCCTCACCCTTCCCTCTGCATCACAAGGTCTTGATGCTCCCCACACATCCCCCGTGGCTCCCAGCTGGAACTCTGCCCTGGAGCATCCTGCCCCAGCACAGCCTGCAGCATGCCCTGGCTGGGTTTGTCCTGGACTGAGGCTTGCACAAGGAATGAGCTAATTTAGGAATGTGGCACAGAGTTCAGACACTCATCCAGAGTTTAAGAAGCAAATGAACTTTTTATTCTGCCAAATTTCACTAGATCTTGCAGTACTTACTCAGGAAATTCACCTCCAGCGTTTGGCTTTAAGAGGCAAAAAAAAAAAGACCAACATTTAAGAGTTTTGGCTTAGGAGGTGAAAAAACAAAAACACCTTAACCCTAAGATGCAAAAATTAATTTTTCTTTGAAATTCTCATGAGATTTCTAGTTGGTTCCATCCAAACCACAAGAACAATTTCAATGTGCATTTACCTTTCTGCTCCCAGTCACAACCTGGAGCCTCAAATGTTGAGCAAAGTGTCAATGAAAAATATCTGAGAAAAACTGAAGAGATAAAGAAAACAGAAAAAGATCTCAAGCACTGGATAAACATGACAAAAACCCCATTTTATTTCTGGATTTTTAAGGAACAAAATCGTGCTCTCTCATCCTTCTGTAAGAAATGCATGCTTTAAATGTGTATATGCTATGTAAACAAGAAAAGCAATGGCACAGCCAAAAGAGACAACTTTTTGTGCATATGTTGAGAGCCTGTTTAGTTTGAAATACCTACAGCCAGTGAGTGCTGCCAGTGCTGTACATGCACCTGTGCACAAGGGAAAGGGTGTTGCTGCAGTGCATGTGTGGAGGCTCCCTTGGAGAAAGCAGTCCACTTTCTCTCCAAGTAACAAGCTCAACAGCCATCTACTTGTGTATGGTAGCAATGTAAATGCCTGCTGCCCACCACAGCAAAAAGATACCATTTTATTTCTGGCTCATCTAGCTCTTCAGTATCCCTGAGGATAATTAGTCCTGAACTCAGGGAAACTATTTATCTTACACTGGGGATAGTCTATCAAATACTTCTTCACACAAAAACTCATTTAAAAGGATAAAAAACACTCCCTGAGGAACTGAATATATTTTCAGTCTTCTAGTCATTTCCAGCAGGTGACATATCTGAAATCACAGAGCCTCCCCTTGGTAACTAGGTGAGAGCAAATTAGCATCATTTTGAACTGGGGAAGCTGCACCACAGCAGCCTCTGAGGAACAAGTTCTATTTGTTGTAAACAAATCTGATTTGCTCAGTTTTGCCTCCCCACAAATATTACACTGCAGTAATATACAGAGAAAGGTGTTTTACAGGACAAGCTCCCATCATCACTGGAAACAGGCATGGTTTTTATCTCCCCAGGAGAGGAAAAATAAACATGACAGTTTGCAGCTACCACAGGTAGTGGCTGCAAAGTAAACTCTCTCACCAGAAGTTCTCCCCAAGGCTCCCTTAAATATTCCATGATTAGCTACATCCAAATGCATCTCCCAAAGGATCAAAGTACAATTTTCTTTCACTTGATAGAAGGCACTGAGTGGTTGCTAACAGTTTGCAGTTATAGCCCTTTTGCTCCCACTACTTGCAGAAAGAAATGCTCTCAGGTTTTTCCTGATACAGTGATTGTCCTTGCCATCAGAGATTTATTTTGGCCAGAGATGCTCGCAGTGTTTTTCTGGGAGGACAAATACCTTGTTCACACCCCATTAGAAGAGGGAGCTCAGCTCTTACAGCAGTTTGGCAAATATCTGACTGTACAACTAGAGGTGTGCTGGCCCAGCAAAAAGGACTAGGGCTATAAAGAGGATGAATCCACTTAAAGGTAAGTTCTAGGTATAAACTAGAGGCATGTTCTGATTTCCATACTTGGAGAAATAAAGTACTTCTAACACATTTGAAAATTAAAGGAGTTAAAGGGCTGGCACAGCTACATCTGCCTGGGTCTTCTCCTGCATGCAGACACAGCCCCTGCGCACTAAATTCTTCTAAATGAGAAATTAGAGCAAAGCCCTTCATGGATATTGGTGGAAGACTGTGTCCTCTGGAGTGTGCAGAAGTAGCACTTGCTCCTTACAAATAGCACAAGGTAAATCTGAAAGCCTTGCATGGTTTTCAGCACTTACTAAGGAAAAACTACTAATTAAGGACTGAATAATGGTACAGAGCTAAGACACATTCCTACCAATCCATCAGGCTAACTGGCCATGATATGCTGTCTGGATAATAAATGTCACTTAGTGCTCATTAACATGTCCTTTATTAAAACCTATGTAGAGAGGGCAGAAATAAAAATTATGCAAAACAGTGCATAAAGCTGACACCACTCTGGACCCCATGGTGCAGGTAGGTGACATGTTGGCTCCATGGGAGTTTGCCCTGGCTTTTCTGTGGACAGAGATTTCCACTCTTAAACAGCAAATCAAGAGCAAGACCCCATTTCCAGCCTGTTAAGTTGTGACCAAGTGGAGAGCACAGTGGTTTTAGTATTCATATTGACCTACTACAGACAGATATGCACACAAAAAACCTCTAGTTTTTCTACACCAAACTCTCATTAATCTCCATGGAAATTATTCAAAAATATTAATTCTTTATTGGCAAAGCTCTTGCCCTCCCTCTGATTTCATGAACTAATCCCTATTCCTCCCTGATGGCTGTTCGTGAATTCATGGATTAAGGAGGTCATTAAAAAGCACAGATTGTGAAAAAAAAAAAAAAAGCAAAAACAAACAATCAAATCACAGAGAAATTATAAAAGGACTGATTACATTATTTACATGACATTTCTTCACCTTAGGCAGGATGAGAAATTGTCTCCCTCTATGTATGCACAGCAAGGAGCAGATGCTTCTTTTGAAAGAGGCCCCACCACCACAAGCAAAACCTGAGCCTTAGTTTGGTTCTGTTTCCATCTTTATAATGAAAAATTTCCATTGGTATCCATCCTCATTAAGGGCTGTATAAGGAGATGAGGCCAGGATATCCTCTTTGCAGCACATTGCTGATGATCAGCCTTTCAGAAGTCACAAACACAGAAACTTTGGCAGAGGGAAAAAATCTTCAGGAGGAACTTGGGAAGGAGCAGAAAAATTTTCTAAATGGCTTTGCCACTGGAGAGACCTTAACACAAACCCAGGATCTTAAGCACCTGGACACCTCAGAAGATATAAGTTTATAGTATCTCTGTGCCTCAATTTCACTATTTTTCCTGTATTGCAAAAGGCCTTTCCCTCACAAACCCACAATGACAGGGCTTCATTAACTGAGGTCTGGTGAAGGGCTTTAATGAAGAAAAATGTGTTAAGTTGGCAGTCATTATACTTACAAGCATGTTAAGCTATTAACAACAAAGACAGGAGCTAGGAAGGTCTGGCATAACCATGTTGAACTTATCATGCTTTCCAAGCCAAAGTGAAGTAGACACATTCAACAAGGCATGTCTCCATAGCAGCAGGAATAAGCCTGCATTAAATGTCATATTTATCTAGACTTCACCATGAACTTAATCATAGTGAGGGAGAAACAGGCCCCAAGAAAACATCAAAGGTTTGAACAATTACACTGTATTAGACTCCTTAATAATATTGAAACCTCCGATGCTAAAGTTTTTCTACATATTATTTAATTCTCTTTAACCTCCTGGGACTCTGAGATCAGGAAAACAAAAGGATGAAGCATCTACCTTCTGCAGCATGCACATGAATACAAGGACAAATATTGTCAGATGCACTTGACAGCTGTAAAAGCAACAGATTCTTTCCAGTCAACTCCTAGATAAGGAAAAGAAGACAGCTGCCCCTGGGTCATAGGCAAGAAAGAAGTGATGCATTCAGAAATTCCCCTAGGCTGAATTTCAGCAAATATCTCCTTCATGTGTGAGGTGAGTTTTTCCATTTTCCAACAGAAATTGAGAGCAAAGCAAATGGATAAGACCTATGAAAACAAAATGTGTGGGCACAGGCATTAGCATCCTGCTTTTGAAACTGATCAGGTGAGGAAGAGGGCTAGATAAGGTCTGGGACTGGGTTTTGCAGAAATGAGGTGTGTGTTTGCAGGCTGTCAAAGGTATGAAACATGGCCTCAGGGGGTTAGCAGGGAGTAAAGAGTGGTAAAGTTTGCATATTTTGGTTTAAAATACTGCAGAGTGCTCATCTGAAGCTCTGCACAATCTAAGACATCCATTTCCTGGAGACAGGTCATATATAATTATATTAAAAAAATTACACAGCACACTAAATACCTGAGAGCTTCCTTTTAAGCATATACATAGTCATCCCTCAGCTAAAATCTTTATACTGACCTACCCTAGCCCATGTACATACATTTTATGAAACATATGTCACTTGCTTTAGGTCCCAGTAATTTTTAAATTTCTTACAATTCCTCCATGCTCACATCATTACCAGCAATAAAGACTTTGCAAAGATGAACAAGGTGAAAGCTCTGCTGATAGCACACAAAGATAAAGAATTTGTAGTATATTTAATAGTGGTTTTAGAAAGCAAACAAATTCATTACAGTATTTTTGAATGCATGTGCTTAAACCAAAATACATTCAAGGAAAAGCTTGAATAAAAAATATGCTTTTCATTTTTTTCTAACTTAATTAAGGCTTAGATTTTTCCTTCAGTTGTCACAAAAAGAATATTTTTAATTACTGTATGTGACCTTTTTATATTTTAGCCTGAGTATGACAGATCCTGAGTATGAAATATCTGGATCAATGGAAAGTAATTTAAAGCAACCTGAATAAATACACGCTCATCTGAAGGAGAAAGAACATGAAATTTGCAGCCAAACTTCAGCAGTTCTTGAAACTACAATCTCACATGGAGGGTCCACAGCACTCAGGAGGCCTGAGGGGAGGGACCTGCACTGGCATGAAGAGCAGAACTCTGCCCTCTAATTGGCAGCATGGAGGGTCACATACATCATACATTTTCCTGAATTTTTTTTTTCTCTTCTGTAGTATCCCTTCCCATAAATTAAGTTGGATTTTTTTTGTGGTTCTGGGAAGCCAAAGCCAGAGTGTGTAGAAATTCAAAGGTTTGTACAGCAGAAAACCCTCTCTACTACAGGAACTTCCACCAGCTTTTCTTCTGAGTTTTCCTTCTCCCTGCCTAACCTGTACTCACTGAAAAATAAACAAATAAATAAATAAATGGATAAACAAGCAAGACTGTTCAGCCACTTAGTAAGGTTTGGTGTGGATTCTGAGAGCAGCTGCTGAGATAAGGTTGCAGTTAACAAAAGCAAGAGAACAAAAATTTGAAAGTCTCCAAGTGTCTTGGTTCAACCAAACACACAAATGCCAAGGAGGTTACCAGAAGTGTACCTCAGCCTCCAGTCACAGCACATCCTTTCTCCTCCTCTCCTTCTGCACTGAAGAGTAATTGCCTGGCCAGAATTACTGCACTTCAGGTACTGAAAGTTTAAGGTAAAAGTGAAAAGCATGTCTTAGATGACTATTGAAATATATTCTTCTACTGAAAAACAGCACAATTTAATTATAAATAATATTAAAACAGAGCCAGGTGAACATTACCCACCATGAGCAGAAAAATACAAAACTGCTGAATGACAACTGCATAAACAATGTATAAGGATCTGGGGTAAATTGCAGTCAAAAAGTCTCCTGCTTTAAAAAATTAGTCCTTAAAAAAATAATTTAGCATCCATAACAAGAATAATGCAGTTTTCATGGCATGATGGAGCTGAGTGCAGAAGGACATGACCACACTGAGCCAGGCAATTTTCATTTTTCAGGCATTGCAGAACTTCTCAGAATTGACTCATTAGGCAAATTAACTCTTTGTAATCAATATTGCACTGTGAATTTATGCCTTCCTTGCATATTTAAAATTTTGTTAGAATTTCATTTGAGAAAAGAAAATACTGCTTCTGTCTGCCATGCTCAACTTGTTAGTCTTATCTAGGTCTTTAATTGCAATTTTGTAATCTATAAATGATAAAGGCTGAGTCATGTAATCCATATGGAAGCACAAATGTTACTTAAAATACAAAGAAAAAAAAGCTATTTCCCAGATCCTGCTAGAGAAATCTCATTAAATAGAAGTTTAAAATATGTAATCCTAGATCAGAAACTATTTAATGAGAGACAGACATGTCTGCAGTTTTCTGTTGGACTGTGAAGTGTGGTTGAAGACAGAGCTTATTTAAGTGGTATCTGCATATACACACATGCATATACACACTTACATACATATTTATATCAGACAATATTAAGGAATCCTTTAGTAAGTATTTAAATTAGAGAACGCTGATCCATGCTGTGTTAGCTTACACAGCAGAAGTGCCACAGAGGCCTCTCAGGCTACACTGCCTTCCCATGACCAATGTCACCAGTGCCTGCATCACCTGAATACTGCAGCACAATGGGATGTAGCTGCTCTAGTGTGAGCTCACAAAGTGACAGAAGAGTGAGTCTTTAACCATCATTATGAGTCTCTCTCCCTGTGACTGTCTCCCTCTCCCACTTTCTCCTGGTCCTCACTCTCCTGCAGCCCCTGACTCAGTGTTGCTTGCCCAGCTGATTTGGTGAGGCTGTGTACCAGTACACCACATATCATCATCACTGTGCTAGATTAACAGCAGAGCACAGGTAAACTGATGTTAGCCTTAGTAGCCCCAAGATTGCCCTGGCTGGCATCCACACAAAGCTGTGGAGAAAGATACTTGACACAATACTCCCATGAAGATTGATCCTTGTAAAACAGTGCTGCTACACACACAAGAATGAGTCTTCAAAGCTGTAGTAACCCACAGCTGCACATAGATGTGAGCAAATTTTGTATCAAAGCAACTAGATGTGTGAGGCCATAGCACTTATGGATAGCTTTTCACCATAATTAATTTTAAAAGTTAAATAAATCTCTACGTTGCTATGAGAAATTATCAAACCACTCACAGTACACAAATACCTTGACTAACTATAACAAAATCTGCTGGGCTGCCATAGGTTTAACATATACAGCTCACCTCCATGAAAAACTGAATCCCATGGGAAATAATGTTCCCTGAAATATCCTTAAGTTTCAAACAACCTACTTGTGGGGAAAGGTTTCTACTGCATTCTGCACCAAGGACAGAAAGAATCACGATCTGACACTGAATAATCTTCTTGACTCTGAAGAAAGGGTCCATGTCTGGTAATACAATGCACTTCTTCTCCTTGCCATACCTACAAACAAGCTGCCATTCTGCTGAATTAAAAGGTTTTGACAATTAACACATGGTCCATACACGCAGAAATGTGGTGATTGAGGTGTACTGGCAGAGGGAGGTATATGTAGAGTGGAATGTTTGGAATGATATGTCAATATTCCCAATTAGACTGAATCTGAAAATCCAATATGATGGGTTTAGAGAAGTTGAGATTTTTTTACTTTTAGTGGGTAAATCTTGTTATTGGGATTCAGGTGATTGATCCTAATCCTAGCTCTGACACTGCTTCAAAATGGGAGTTTGGGCAAGTCACTTAACCAATTTTATTTTGCATCAGAAATGACAAGCACTTCTCCTTTCAGCAGAACACTTAATGATGTCCCCAAGGAAGCACACCAGTGTTTTTACTTACTTGATTTAATTCTGTGCTGTAGACTGCGATACAATGGAAGACCAAAGGGATTTGCCAAAGCTGTCTTTATGGATCAGAGGTAGCTCTTCGGGAAGAGGACAAGCAGTTTCAGAAAAGGTCTGTTCTAGGTGGCCTCGCAAGGGTATTAGTCACACCAATGACTCAGAAAAGGTAATGCTGATTAAAACTATTGGCAGCCAAACAACATATGAGTAAGGCCAGTTTCTGAGCACTTTACCACATAGCATTTCTAGTGGCTTCTATTTTATATTAAAAGTTGCTACTTAGCAGGAAGTGATACACTGGAGGCGATGTCAAAAAGTTTTTTAGTGTCTGGCAACCCAACAGCAACGTTATGTTACATACAAATAATTTGATGTAGTTTTAACTATCTTTCCTAATGGCTGGGATAGCTCTCCAGATATCCAGCTAATAAAAATGACATGGTGTAATTTGACAAGCCTGAGCAATTGACAGGCTTGTAGAATACAACTGTTGATGAGATGGTTTTAAATCAAGGTAATCCAGTTGCTGCCTCAGCCAGTTCAGCACCAATCTCTGCACAAAATCATGAAACTTTTAACCTGTATGCTCCAGGCAGCCCTATCTAAACACAAAAACCTCTCCTACCCTCCATTCTCCCTCCCTGTTACCCATGCACCAGATCTATGGTCTTCCTAGCAATAATCAAAATAAACAAACTGAACAAATAAACAGTTAATCATAAAGAGCATCACATAGATGGATCTCATTAATGCTCCTTCCATGAGTGACAGTTTTATCTACTTAACTAAATAAAGTTTAGCAGGTGCCTTTCAAAGAGACATTTCAATCTCTTAGCCACATCTTCCTCATCTCTGCCCTGCCCTCTTTGAAGAAGGAGTGGGAAAAGGATAAGGAAAGAGGGCTGTAGGGAGTAACAAGAAGAAAGTGGCAAGACAGTATTAGCACATGAATTTTTCAGGATTTCCCTTAATCCTTGGCATTAGGTTGCAGGCTCTGTGCTTGTGTAGGAAGAAGATCGTGTCAGTTTGATGGTGTCCTGGCAATGGACAGTAATAACAGGTACCCACTTAATTCCTTCAGATTTGTCAGAAACTCCAAATATCATTCTAGTGGGAGGCTCTGCTGACATCTGAGAGCTGCAGGAGCAGGGAGAAATCACACCAAAATGACTCATCAACTGCCCAGGGAGATCTGCATGGTACAGCAGTAGCAAGGGGTGCCAAGTACAGTGTGTGCTCCACAGTGTGAGGCAAGCACAGAGCAGTTACTGATGAAAGCTGGTCAGACAGAGGTGAAAAACACTGACTGCCAAAACCAGCTTACCTCATTTAAAGGAGATGAGAGGAAATCGTTTTAGTGCCTTGCTTTTATAAGCTGCAAAATGTGTCAGACAGCAGTGGGCTGGGCAGATTTGACCAGTGCAAGAAAGAAGGAATGATAGGTTTATGATATTGCCAACACCATCACAAAGACAATAAAAATGCTGTTTCAACACATTTTTAAGGCCACTGTTCATGAAGTGAAAAAATTACAAACATCTTGCATTATTGTGAAGAATGCAATAGGTTGCTACTCACCAGTGAACTCCAGCTCTATGTTGGACCCATGTGCAGGACATGCAAGAACTGTGATTATAGTGCACTCCAGGCAGGCTGGACCACAAAAAATGTCATTTTCCCTAATAGGTGGTAACACCAGTCCAAAGACATCAAATGTGGTGCTCTTAACTATCAGCTGAGTCCCTGTGCAGAGGTGGAACAAACTTGGCTGAAATGTGAGCTGAAGACATGGCCAAAGAGACACATGTCACAGGCACAGGTAGTTGTAAGAAAAACAAGTTACTGGACATTATTTGAAATCATGTCTCATGGGAGAGAAGCAATACATTTTATCCTGTAGCACTGACCAGATGCAAGAAATATAAGGTGCAGGGAGAAGTCAAGACCTCCAGTATTTTTCAAGTGCTTCTAGTAATGAAGTGATTGTGTCTAGACAGATCCCTGCAACACCTGCCTTCTGCATTGCATCACCAGGGGTCACTTTGAAGTCCAAAGCTCTCCCAGTGGATGTGTGAGATAGGTGTGGGGCCTTGATCCACACAAAGACATCAGTGGTGGGGTAAGTGCAAAATGCTGTCCTTAGCTGGGAGCAGGTGGGAGGGCAGCAATGCACAAAGGGATGGGCAAACAGCAGAAAGAGCCTTGGGCATGGCTCAGGCACAGGATGGCATCCTGTAGTGGGTAAAATAAAACCTGTTGTGGAATAAACAGAAAGGCTGTGTCAGTAGGATGTGAGAAATAGTCCATCTCCACCCTGCAGCACTGCCTCAGGCTTGATGCCCTCCCCAAAGAAACAGCTGGGTCCACTTTCATGCCTCAATAAAGACACCTGCCAAAAGAAGGGGATGGAAATGTGAGAAGGTGAGCAGTCAGAAGTCTAGAAACAATGGTCTGTGAGAAGAAAGAGGAGGATGGGGGTTGTTTAGCATAGGGAATGCTAAGATGACCTAGGAAGGACATGATAATGCTTTTCTACAGGCTGCTGCTAGGAACCAGCATATAAACGTTTTTCATCTCTGTGGAGGATGGGATAAGAAATAATAAGCTTAGGGTGCCAAAAGAGAGACTTAGTTTAGACATTAGGAAAACTTTCTGGCAATAAGGATAGGTAAGCACTAGGATAGGGGCAAGGCTGCAATCTCTCTGTCCCAGAAGAAAATTTAAGTTTAGCTTGGACAAACAATGGCACAAAAATCCTATCTCAGAAAGGAGTATGAACCAAATGATATTAACAGGCCCTTCCCAGACCTACTTTTTTCCCTGATTTTCTTTCCTAAACATGGAATCCAGCTGTGATTCTCTGGAGCTTTACTCTCTTAAGTACAGCATGGTTTAGATGTTTTCTGAATGAGTTTCTGAAAAGAAAACAACTACAACACTGTATATATCCTAATGCTGCAAGCTTTTATGGCTTTGTCTTCAGTTTTACTGTACTTGACTCATTTCTTAAAACTCTGTCTCCTGGAATCAAGTAGATTCGTGAAAGTTATGCTTAAGAAAGCAAAAAGCTGTCTACATTTGTGTGGTAAAAAATATAAAAAAAAAAAAAAGAAACAAAACAAAAAAAAAAAAAAAAAAAAAGAAAAGAAAAACAGAAAAAAAAAAAAAAAAAAAAAAAAAAAAGAGTCAAACAGATTAAAAGCATGACAGAATGACAGAGAAGTAATTCCAGCAGCCATAAATCCACAAGAGAAGTGAAATACATTATTTAATTTAAAATTCAAAAATCAAAAATCAGCTGATATAAAAAAATCTCATTAGTGCTCAGTAATGCTTAATGTTTTTAAAGGTCATTCTCTAAGTCAAGTCCAGGCATGAAGTTAGTACAAAAGAAAATTCTGTTGCTTAGGAAAGATTCAGAAACCAAATGGCCCTCCCAGAGAGTGACATAGACCCAAGGATACGGGAACTCCCTTTTCAGTCCAAAATGGGGAAGCACCCAAAGAAACCTGCTTGTGATGAAAAAAATGAACAAACAAAAAAACCACAGCAAAGAAAGTGGAACATCTTGCCACAGGATACTGTGTATCCTTGGTGTGTGTGTAATATAATGCTGTGAGCATGCCTGTGTGTGTGAGACTCTAGCACAGGAAATCTCTGAGCCACAAATTCTTGGTGACTGTGAAAATTTTGGGGAGAAAATATTACCTTGTGTTTCCCTTTTTAATTCCTGATAGTCCCCAGGCAGATCTTATGGGTCACTGCAGAAGACAAGACACCAGGTTATATTTTTAATCTGACCACTGGAAGATGGTCTTGTGTTCTTTTATTTTTTTGTTGTGGTCCTGATGAGACTGCAGCATGCAGGCAGAGCTGCATGAGGAAATTTTATATCCATTCTCTGAATAGCACACTGCCTTTTCCAGGGCTGTCAATCACAGCCTGGCAATAAATTCTCAAAATAAAAACTTTTAATATAAATAAAATGCACAAATAAAACTGATAGTGCAGCATTAGTTGAGTGCAGGAATGTAATGATACTTATCATAAAAATCAGTGCAGTGTGAGTTTTCATCTGACCTGTCATCACTCTGCAATCTTTTTCATTATTATAAATCAAAAAGCATTGTTTGGTTTAAATCACTTGCTACTTAAAGATGAATCACCTTCGATTTCCTGAGCTTTGCTTACGGCAAAAAGGGGAAAAAAAAGCTTTCAAAACTGCACAACAGTAAAAATTTCTGGTCTCACTTTGCATACCAAAAAAAAAAAAAAAAAACCTGAGAGAGCTCTAAAACTTAATCTAGCAAGCAACATAAAATGAAACAGAACTGTGATTTAGGAAAAAAAATATTTTTCCATCTGCAGAGCTATTAATTTACCGTTTGGTCCAGAGAGTTCAAATAGAGCCGTCTGAAGAAGGACCCCAGGCTCTACTGGCTTGAAGAAGATATGCCCTCAAACATTTAATCTAGCTACAGGTGCATATCTAAGCTTCTCTGTAACACCTGTCCCTGTGGATAAGAAACCACTGAGCATCCCAGAGTGGATTGTGCACACACCAGCTCCATTGCTTGAAGCATATCCTGTGTACTGATGGCTGACTTGCACATCACCCAAGCCACCTCCATGGGTTTGGCCAGTGACCTCTTCTCCTGAGGAGCAGAGTCCTCCTGCTCCTCCATCCCACCACCTTGGCATTACAGCCCATGCCCAGAAGAGCAATTAGACTGCTGACACTTTCCAAAGTCAGGAAGAATGGGGTCATTTAAGAAGTCAGTTGACTAAACTGATGAGCCCGATGGGCTGGAACAGCAGAACTGATCACAGCTTGGTGTAAGTCATCCCCAGGGGGACAACACAGAAGAAATATTCTGCACACAGTCATATCTAGGTTTGTTCTGTGAAGAAAACCCTAATAAGAAAATAAACAAGCAAAAATAAAACAGGCTTCATTTTTTATGTCTCCCATTAGCTAGAACCCTCATGGCAATTCCCATCAATTTTGGATGTCTGGATAGTAGCCAGGGAGCACTCAGCTTCCATATGCTTGGCAAAAAGAGCAACAGCAACAATGCAATGCTGTTGTCAGGCAAGGCAGGTAAATCACTGCATAATTCCCCACAAAACCAATTCTCTGAAAATTTCACCCTACTTTAGGAAACTGAAATTGGCCAAGTTTGATAATAAGCCCCATAAATCCCACAAGAGATCCTAGATCTCAAAACCTGCCTGATGGAGCTGGCTGTGTTTGTCCACTCAGCCTTGTCTTTTGACCCTTCTTTATGCCCATGAAGTGGAAATGTTTCCTGCACACAGAATAGCTATTTGCTGTCCTTGGGAGGCAGTATAAGCTTAAAAGGCAGTAGGGTAGAGGCAGAGGGTGGGGGCTGGACTCAGATGCATCTGGGTTTGAACCTCACTTGTGCTGCTGTCTGTTTTGGGGAAGTCAGTTCACTTCAGCCTCACATTCCTCTCTCTGTGTAAAACAGAGACCTTATATACAATTGTGGGGAAGGTGTGCAATTTGTTAAACATATGAAGCAGTAAAAGAGCAATTCATCTTGCTAATTTTACCTGTCTGCAAGTTACTATCTGGTATAACTAGGTTTCCTCCACAGCTCAGGGACAGAGAGAGCTTGGATAAATCACATCAGTTTTCTCCACTGATGGTGGAAGGAGACCAGACACCTGGCCACATTTAGGCAAAATTAATCCCATTTTCATGTCCAGAGTCGTAGTAAAGGCCAGAAAACTTCTGTTGCTGCCACATCCCAGCCTCCTCTATTAGAAAGCTGAAGGATTTGTTCACAGTGAGCAGGCTTCAGAATTTTTCCTTCCAGAAACTAAATTCACAATTTCAGAAGCTTGCTTTTTCTTTACTTATCACTTGATAATTTATTTGAGACATTAGGATAACATCACTTGCTGGCTTTGATCTGTCATTGCTACTAGATTGCCAGCTTGCTCCCTTCTGGCAGTAAGTCAGCCCCTATGTAGTACACAGGTAGGATTTTTGATGTGTGAGCATCCAGTGCCTCAAATTTAAATAGGATTATTGTGGTAACAAGCCCACATGTTTTAATGAATATTCCTGACACTGAATAGACAACCAGATCTCACCCTTCACAATCTTTAACTAAAAGTTAGGTGTGTCTTTTGGAAGAGGAATGAAGGGTAGGAAAAGAGTGCAACAGGCTGGACAAGCCCAGAATTTCTCCTTGAGGTAACAGACCTCTAAAATCCTATTCATCTACAGAAATATTGCAGAACATCCTCAAACTTAATATAAGCTGAACAGACATCAAAGAAGAATGGCTTATGGTCATTACTGCCTGACATCGAATTCACATGTGAGTCACAAGGAACAACTTACACTGAGTTTTGAAGTCTGACCCATGCAGTCACAGGATTGTATTCTTTGCTTTACTCTTGGGTGGTATTTTTTTCGCAAAGCTGAAAGTTTTCTTCATCATACAGCATGATATTGGGTACTTCAAAAACCAGCTATTGGTGAATCTGTGGAGCCCTTTGCCCTCAAAGTCCCTTGTCTGAGCTAAAATTTTCTAACTTATTATATCACTTCCATTAACAGTAATAAACAAGCATTTCCATAGAAATTTCCATAATCAAACTTTTCCACTCAAGATCTCCTCTGAAACTATCAGCTGACTTTTCAGGGAGGAAATCAAGGCAAAAGAATTATGCAAAATGCTCAAAATCACAAAGAGAGTAAGACTCCAAGGCAAAAAAAAAAAAAAAAAAAAAAAAAAAGCTGGTGGGGAGGAAGGAAGGGAAAACAAACGCTTTAGTTCTCCTATCTGTGCTTCTGCCCCAAGGCGATCACTGTCTTTCACAGCTAGGGACCAATTCAGATACCATTTACACACAGATAATTCCACTGGCACTTTCAGAGTTAGCCTTGATTTACGGCACCATCTGTGAGATCAGCATGCGGCACAAGACACTCTCATGACTGGAAAATACTTCACTGACAAGGAGAAAATATATATGTATTCCTCCCTGCTCTCTGTTGCTAATCTTTGATGGCTACCTTTCTTCGAAGGCTTTCAGTCAAACCTTGACTGAACCGTGATTTCTTTCCCATTTAAATAGCCTTGTTAATTGGGTTAGGTGTGATACATCTTCCTGGTCACGCAGCTCCCTTGGCACGAACTGTGACCTTGTCAAGACTTCTCCTAGTGCTTCTCTTTTCCATTTGATTGTTTTCTGCTTCTTGGTAATATAACCATCATCTAGATTTTGTCATTTGCATTGTATGCCCCATCTTCCCAGCAATAATAACAACCTGTCTGTGGAAAAAAAAAAATACACAACAAAACCCAGCTGAAAACAAAACCCTGTATCCTCTATCTGCTCATCTGATTACAGAAAAGTCACCAATTACACCTGAAGAATTTTAACAAAGCACTGACATCTCACCAAATCATTAAGCAATGCTCCTCTCTGGAAGATATGCATGAACATCACTGCCTGGCATTTGTGTTCATGCAGATATCATGCATCAAGACTGAAATAAATTGTTTACGAAAACACAAATAAAAATATGTGGGTTATACACAGAGTATTTTAAGCACTTCTCCACCTCTATCCTGCCTTTCTGAAGGTATACTTGCAAAGTCACTGAAAGAAGGACTAACTTATTAACCTTATTAACAAGTGTGAAATGAAACATTAAATCACTCCAGTGACCCCATGAAATATTTGGTTACACAGGGTAG
Organism: Oenanthe melanoleuca; assembly: GCF_029582105.1. Classification (NCBI taxonomy): domain Eukaryota; kingdom Metazoa; phylum Chordata; class Aves; order Passeriformes; family Muscicapidae; genus Oenanthe; species Oenanthe melanoleuca. The sequence continues at coordinate 72,573,905 of NC_079336.1, forward strand.
CCTACTCACTAAGTCACAGTTTAAATGAATTCCCCATATCACCAGCTGCCAAAACATCTGAGCTATTGCCATTTCCTCCCCACTTTGGCACAGTTGCCTGATTGGGATGCCCACACCTTTGTCCCTTCCTATGTTGCACATTCTAATGTGAATAGAGAAAAAAAAAAAAAAAACCACTTGCTTTGTTCTAAGCAACAAACTATGTCTTTCTTCCCTCTGCTCTTCAGAGAGAGCAAAGGAAGTAAAATATTAACAGCTTCACTCATGCTTTCCCCTCAGCTTCTGAGGTAGCTCTGCAATGAGGATAAACCTCTGCATCATGCTCAGGCTGCTGCCCAGGGCCCTGCCACGGGAGCACCAGGCTTGCTTGCTCCTCTGAGGACTGTGCAGCCACAGCAGCTGTGTTGGGGCTGCTTGTGCTGCCAACAGAGTCAGCACAGGTGCTGTCACTGCCACCAAAACATCTGGGTCTGAGACCCAAAGCATCTGTGTCGTCTCTCTGGTTACTGACATCAGTATCTGAGTTAAATTAAAAATACATGGCCATGGGTGTTTGTAGGTACAACACATGTAGTTTGTCCTCATGAGCATGTAGCACACGAAGCATTAGAAAAATACTAATTCTCATTTCTGATCTCACAGGGAAAGGACAATGCTCAAAAATAATTAATTTGGATATAATTTTAGGGCCGTTGGTTAGATTTCTGTGCTGTTGAATTGGTAGTGAAAACTGTGGTTTTCTAAAAAGCACAAGACTTCATACTATGCTAAGGCAGCCATTTTTAGAAGAATATTCAGTTGTATTTTAGATTGCACCTCCTCCTATCTTGAATGAGGCTTCTGTGTGTTGCAAAACAAGATTTTTCTCTCTGCCTGTTCAGGCAATTTATTAGTTCAAGGTAGTAACCAGATTTTTCACTAACAATGGAATTATCATCAGCAATATAACTGGTGTACAAGAAAAGATTAAACAGTACAGGACTCCTTAGCTTGAAAAAGGAGATATGTGATTGAGGAAAATCATGCAGAATGTCAAGAATTATTACCAAAATTACTTCTAAAAACTCAGCAGGGAATATTACTCGCTAATCTTTGCAATGCAAAAGGTGGGAGTTGTCATAGAAATCATCAGGCTGCAAGATAAAAAGGTGCAAAAGAAGTACACTTTCACACAGGACCAAGTTAAACTGTGGAATTCATTGCCAATCAATAGTGCAAAGACCAAAACCACAAGCAATTTTAATTATAAAAATTCATAGGAAAGAGACAGAAACTAAGGCTAAATACAAAGATGTGGACCTAACCTGAAGTTCAGGAAATTCAAACACTGATCCTTATCCAGGGGTATCCTAGAGGAAGGACACTGACAGACATCCACCTACATCTGCTACCAATGTATGCAACCTCCTCACCAGACACAGAGCTAGTTGGGTCAGGGACAGATAGCAAAAGAAAAGCAGGGTCCTGATTTCAGCTCTGCATTAATGCTTGTTCAGGTAAGGAACTGGTGATCTGAGCAAATGATTAACTGGCATAAACACCCAAATCTAAACCTAAATTCTTCTTTAGCTGTCCTAGCTAATCTCCCTGCCAGGAAAACAGGAACTTTAAAAGCTTTCTTCTCAGACCACACCAAGACCCTGAAGTGTTTCTAATTCTAGCAGCTGGTATCAGCAAGTCACTTAACATGTCTGTGCCACCTTTGGTCTATGCCTTTAGAACAGCAGTCATTAATAGTGACTTCATAGGTGCCATGGGCCCAAAACACACTTCCTCTTTATCAGCTCACAGATACAGGAGGTGGCAATTTCCATCAGTGATGTTCCATTTATCTATGAATGGAGAAAGCCAAATTTTGTCATGGAATTGGGGCACAGAGGGAGGTGGAGCATGCAGGGCAGAAAAGGAAAAAAAAAACAACATGAAGAAAAATTCTACAAATTCTCACCACACATATAACAGGCTGCTGTAGGTAAAAAACATACATAAGCTCCCTGGTGTTAATTATAAAGGAAATAGGGAACTCTCAGCAAAGTATTACCTCCAGTTACTGCCATTAGTTGAATCAAGCTGTGTCTTCATGGGGTAAAACACAAGAAAGTCACAGTGGTCCACTTCTATCTCCTCTGTCTGCTGCCCACCACCCTGCTGTGGTCACACACACTGCAGAAAGCAGCTGAAATAATCTGCCAGCACTTACAGCTCTGACAACTCTCCTGCATCACAGTCTGAGGGAATACTAGCTCTGGCAAATCCTACATTTGCCTGTATATCCCTCTGAACACACCTATCCCCCGGGTTGCTGTCAGAGCTGTCTGCAGCAGACCTCCCTGCCACTGCTTAGGAAGCAGCCAGGAGCAGCAGGGCAGAGCCCTTTTTCTCAGGAGCACTAACCCCAGCGTGCCCTTGCACCCCAGACCTGGTGCGAGCAGGACTTACCTGCCACTGCAGCCCAGGCTGGGAAAACACCTCCAACCTCCTCCAGCCCCATCCCATCCAATTGTACAACAGCTACTCAGCACCTGCAAACACCCAACACCTGCTGCTCACCCAGCACAGCAAGCCCTGCCCTGGGGAAAGAAAGGGAAAGCCAAAGAACTTCAAAATATCTTGACAATCTCAGGCACTGTGCTGGTGCAGGCACAGGGAAGAGCTGGGCTGGATCACTGCCTCCATCCACTACCACTGCAACTGTGGCACATTTTTTCCATTGCTGTTTAGCTTTTTTGAGATTATACTCATTATTACTAGTGACCTACATAGAATCCAATATTGCAACCTGAATATTGGTCCTCCATAAGAACCTTTTGGCTGCAAAGCCAGGTCCTTTATTTTTTGACTGGCTCCACCAAACACAAGATGCAAGGCCTTACAACTAGCAAAATTTAGTTTGGAGAATTTTATGAAAAATATCTTCTTTATGCAAGAAGTTTCACAGAAGGAGGTTTATCTCTTCTAAATAAGGATGATCCCATGAGTTAGGACAGGATGTTTTGGGGTGTAAATTTACCTCGACTCTATCAGACTTATTGCTCTTCAGGGCAGTGTAATTTCTCCACTTATGAATGAGTTTTTCCCTCTATGGACAAGCAGCTAAAAAGGCCAGATTGACCTTAAACAGAGAGGCTAAATCAAGAAGTATGTTATGATGTTCTTTCTACCTGTGTCAAAATACTCTGACATGCCACACATGAGCTGACATTTACTTTTGACTTTCAAGTGGCTGGGACTGTATAATACTCCCAAACATTTTCTGATGGACCAGTGCCCTGCAGCCTGCCCACCTGGTCTCTGGAAATGAGATTTGAGCATCCCTTTTTCTCTGTCACTCAGCACAAGACAAAGGTGGAGTGCTCAGGATAGTCTCATTGCCCAAAAATCATAGGGAAGCAATCAAGCACTTCATACAGAGGGTTTTGAGAATCTGGGGGCTCCTGGTGAAGGTGGTTTTATATTATGTTTAGCACCACAGCCAGCTAGGGATTGTGTTTTAGTCCACTGAGAACAGGGAGGTTCATGGGCATGGAACTTCCATGTCTAATTGTGCTGTTCCTTGAGGCTCTCAGAGCACCTTCACTACACAGAATTACAGAACATTTACAAAGAGGGGAAAAAGGAGAGATGCTGGTGCCTAAAAAATGAGTTTCCATAATTTTCTAGATGATCCACCCATCCATGCCTTATGTAAAGTCTCAAACAGCACACATCCTATTTTTCCATGAGAAATAAAGCTATTTAATTTAAACTGTAAGCTGTTGAACTGTAATTTAACAGTAAAACCCTCTTTTTTTTTTTTTGTATAACACTGTGAAAAGAGGCATATAGCAGAGGCCTGCTGTTAGCATGACATAGAGTAATGAATCAGTTAGCAAAGAGATTTAGGTGGAAGCATTGATTCATGACATGAAAATGGGAACTGGGCTTTTTACAGCACCTCCCTGATGTAGCAGCACACCTGTCCTTTCCCAGCTCCTTTCAAAACTGTTCCCACAGCACCACTCTTCCACCTCTTGCTTCTGCAGTTGGTTGAACATGGCATAATTTTGCAGAATTCAGGGGAATGGCACTATACAAGTGGCTTTGGCTGCTGAAAATCCTCTGAAATTGAAGGACTTGGGCTCAGGAAGAGTTTGTGCCATATTTCTTCCTTTCCACTGAAGTTTCAGTGTACCAATCCAGCACTTCTCCACTTGACTCCGCACTGTTGGAGACCACACACTGTGACACAGAGGAATTTTGGCAGCAGAAAAGCTTCAAAAACACTAAGTGAGTCCTTGAATGTGCCAATATATACCAGGCACTAAGGATGGAAACCTGTCAAGGAGAGGCATTTCTCTGTGAGAAGAAGGCTGATCTCCCCAAGAGGGAGAGGGAGAGGTGTTTCCCCATCCTGCCTTCCCCCTCTCAAAAAAGCACATCACAAGCCCTCAGCAGATGTCAGTCTGCTGCAGGATCCACAGTCCCTCTTCCTTCCCACCACCCACTATTTCTCCAGGCCCCCAGCTGCTGTGTGCAGCAGAGGACCTGATCTGGGGCGCTGTGCCATGGCTGAGCATGCAGAGTGTTTCTGGAGCTCCAGCTCTGAGCAGAGCTGAAGGGCTTCCAGCAGTATCTATGGCAGAAGACAGAGGATCTTTTCTGTGATAATCCACACTGGTGGCAGGTTTCCTACCAACTCCCTAATCTCTGTAACTGGTTTTCACTTTTTCTCCATGTGGTGTCCCACGTCTGTCCTCATCTATTCAGCTAGACACACAGGGAGCATTGGAGCTTTTCACTGTATGCCTTGTTTTGTCTGTAGGGTGGTATGCCAGAGCTGGCAGCAGCAGATGTTCTAACTATGCTTCAGTGAGGCTACAAAGCCACCAGGGAGGACTTGTGAGGAGGTGGCAGGCAGGACAACAGCAGCCACAGCTCCTCCATTGGGAAGGGCAGGGGAGAAAGGAGGTCTCAACCCAGCTTGAGGGGTTTGTGAGCAGCAATTTGATGTACAAAGTCACCTCCATTCTCCCAGCCATCCCAGGGCCTCAGGAGCCACAGCACTTAAAGCTAGTTTTACTGGCAAAACTTCCAGCACTGCACCTTAATATGTGGGATATAAGTGCAATTTAGATAAAGTAGGAAAGTCTTCATGGATTAAATAAATATCAAGTTAAGCCATGTCTCACCAGCTATGTTTTGATATGGGTGAGTGGTTGACGTATTGGAGAGAAGGGATGCAGAGGGACCTTGGCAGATCTGAGAGATGGGCCTGAGCAAATCTTGTGAAGTGCAACAAGGTGACCTCACAGCAGCCTTCCAGTATCAAGGAGAGGCTACAAGAGAGCTGGAGAGTGACTTTTTCCTAGGGTGTGTAGTGACAGGACAAGGAGGAGTGGCTTTAAACTGTAAGAGGGTAGAGTTAGATTAGTTATCAGGAAGAAATTCTTCACTGTGAGGGTGATGAGACACTGGGAGATCTTGCTCAGAGCTATGGATGCCTCATCTCTGGAAATGTTCAAGGCCAGCTTGGATGGGGCTTTGAGCAACCTGGTCTGGTGGAAGGTGTCCCTGCCCATGGCACAGCACTTGGAACTTGATGATCTGAAAGGTCCCTTTTCACCCAAACCATTCTATGATTCTGTGATTATCTAAGTGTATAATACTATGATTGTATGATATGGACTTACTTCATAACTGTTAAACATGATACTTAACAGATACTTATTTCCTTATTAGAAAGATTAAACATCCTCTTGAGAGACTTCATTTATTAAATGTCACCTTTACAGTTTACTATGTTTCTTGCTGTGCCTAACACAAACAGCAGGTATTTAAAGTAATAACAAATAAGCTGCCAGCTGGGAGCACTCAGTAGCAGGCAGGCCCTGCCCCAGGACAGCCTTTGCCAGTGCTGCCAGGAGGGGGCCAGTCCAGGGACATGCCATGGCCCCTGTCCTGAGTACCACTGCTCCCACCTTGATCTGAATCTGCAGGCTGATGAGGAGAAACATCAGCACATCTTTTGAAAACCAAACTTCCCAGTTCCAGTAGGATCACCCTAATTCTCCCCAGAAATCCTTGGCTGTTCAAGTAGGATCACCCTAATTCTCCCCAGAAATCTTTGGCTGCTCCTTCTCACTGGCAGTGTTTTGCTGAGGACATGGTGAAATGGGATCCACCAATTGGTATCAACATGTGATGGATGTGGGCTACATGGTCACCTCAGCACTGGCCTCCATGGGATAAATACACACATGACACTCTGCACAAAAACAATCCTGACTGCTCTGCAATGAGACATCTGGAAAAACTAGCTGGAGGGAGGTGGGGATTGGCATTGCCACTGCCGATTTCTGCTTTCATAATTCTGGTGTTAGCAAGTTAGAAAAAAACAAAACAGCAACTTCTCCAAAGAATGGTTTGGATGGGGGAGAAAACCATGCAAATAAGTCTACCTGGAGCCAGAGGGGAGGATCTCAGTGGAAGTGTGCAATTGGATGCTCACCAGTGTAGATGATAGCAAGCACTGGCTGTGCAACTGACCTCCCCCTAACAGAGATGGTGAAACAATGGCACATCAGAGGATGGCTTGATATGAAAGCTGGGTTTGAAACACAAAGCCCTCTTCCAGATTTCCTCCAGGTCTTGGCTCTGAGGCCAGCTTCTCTGGAAATTAACCTCTTCAGAGCTAGACTGTGTCACCTGCTGATCTGGAAGCTGATACTCACAGGAGGAGCAGCCCTGGTACCAGGGTGTTAGAACCATGCAGACCAAGCTAAGTCTCTCTTCATTGAATTTTTGGTACAAGTATCACTTTCAGAAACAGGAATCTCCTATTTATCCAGCAAGTCCCAAGGAGGAGCCACAGACTCTGAGCTGGCCATCACATTGGCAAAAATTGATTTGTGCCTTCAGCAAGAACTGGAAGCAAAGAGGTTAAGAATTTATGAGCCTAAAAGTCTCCTTTTTGAGGGGTGGGTTTGGGGCAACCTGAGTTAAGGAAGCAGCCTTAACAATATAAGAAAAGGAAGTGATGGTCGTTGGTTTGTTTGTTTATTGTTTCAGCAGTTTGTACTGTGTGTGTCTTATGTGCTATCTTCATTCCTCAGTCTCCCAGTCGGTTAATTATCCAGGGGAAGCAGAGCTTCCTGCCAGCGACCTCCTGGGTTCCCTCCCATTGTTCCCTGGGCTGACACACAGCTCTGGAGACAGCAGAAAGGGCTGCTCATGTCTCAGCCAGTGAGAAACACCCCAGAGACTGTGGTTAGTTAATAAAACAGATGGGTTTATTGGCATCGGCAAATTTCAGTGCTAGTGATGCGTTTAATAGGGTTAATCCAAAGAAAATCCCAATAAAAATAAAACAAGGAGTTTGGAGGAAGGAGATAAATATAGGAGAGACAAGAAGATGATTTGTATCTCTGGCATCTCCATCAACTCTGCTGTATCTTCACAGCCTTCAGGACTCAGCAACAGGGTTGCTCAACAATCCTTTTCTCAGCTAGGACTTGCTAGAACAAGAAGAGATCCCTTGCTCTAAAATCCAGGCTCAGGTGGTCTAAATCTCTTCCAATCCCTGTGCCCAGTGAGTTCTTTAAGTTCGCTTACATAGGACATATAAATGCTCCTCAAAGGTCTCATGCTCTCCCTTCACTTGGTGCAGGGGCTTACATGGAAATGAGGATGACTCCCAGCCCCTAATACTGTAAACACATTTATGCCCAAAGCCTCAGCACCCTGCATGCCCCCAAGGTTTCTTTTCTGTACTTCTGCAACGATCAGACAGCAGCACCTTACAAAAGGAGTGTGTTTCTCTCAAATGCTGTACAGACACTTCAATATTTATTTCTTTTAAAAGAACATTCTGTACAATCCCTAAGTGGGCCCTGAAGTAATGCAAACAATAACAAACAGCAGCAGGCTTGAGCTGTAGAGCAGAGATACAGATGTGAATCTCAACTAGAGGAAAGTTTGAGGGTGCTTAAGCCAAGCATGTTCACCTCCCGAAAAACCTATGTTTGATAATTCCAGTTTTTTGAAAGATATCACACCACTGTGATTTTCCAAGATTAAAGGGTTTTTGGTCACTGACATAATTAAAGGTAAAGCAATCTCTTTTGAAAGAATGTACTGCCAGTTTTATTATGCATGTCTTAGGGGAAAGTGGGCTTTGCTCTGTGTCACATAGGTTTGTTCATTTCCTCCATGTATTTTTACTTTAGCAAGAGAACTGTCCTATATAAATCCAATGTCCAAATGCACCTTAGAAATTGCACCACCCTGATGATGGATCATTGGTGGATCAAAATCCACTTGCCTAAAGTCTTAGAGGAAAAACAAAACCCAGATCCTGGGGATTCTTTTCAGAGGGAGACACCATTTCTGTGGATGACTTGATTTCTCCTCTTTGGGAAAGGATATGCCAGAGCAGTGCTGTCATTGTTGGAAGTTCTTGTTCATGAGGAAATATTATTTGCACATGCCACATCCAAATGACAGCAGCGGCACAGAGGGCTGGCAATTGATCCTGCTTTAAATAGCTGCTTCTCTAATGCAGGGAGGAGCATTTTTGTGGCTATTTCCGTAACAACATGTTCTGCTCACTTCTGACCCAGCGGCACAGCATTTTGATCTTGCTTTGCCTTGCCTTGCCTTCCCTGCCCATCTTCTGTCAACAAACAAGCAGGAAAAGAATTTCACCATGTCAAGAATTTTAGTTTTTCAAACAGCTAGCACACTTGACCCTACCCAGGTTCAAGAGAGCTGAGCTGTTGCCCAGATGTAAGGTCATTTGTGATTTTTTACAGATGTTTTGAATCAAATCCTAGTGCTTAAAAGGAAAGAAAAGAAACAAAAACAAAACAAAACAAAACAAAAAAAAAACACAAAACAAAACAAAAAAACTCCAAACAATTCAAAGCCATGTTAAATAATTTAGATAGTGGTTAGGCAAATCCTGCAAAAGAGCTCTGAGACTGGATCTTTTGGCTCCCTGATGGGGATGCACTTAAATTAAACAGCTGGTAAATAACAAGCCAAAGACCATCATGCCATTGAATAACAAAAGCAGTTAAAGAGCTAGATTGATAAGATGAGTGGATATTGAGTGCCTACCGTCACTTCCCTCTTCTGTCTCTTGGTGATGAGAAAGAGAAGGGGAAAGAGCAACAAATGAGCAGGGTCCTGGCATTGTTCATCTCCTCTTTCCTGATGAAGGTGAAGAAACAGGAGGAAGGTAGAAATTATTCATTTCCCCCTCCCCCAGGAGAAAAGGGAAGTAAAACAGTCACAAAGACAGGATAAAAGTCTCTACCTTGGGGAACACAAAGCTGGTCTGTCAGAGTAAAACTTGCAGCAGCAGAGAGCAGAGGAATTCCTTCGCCTCCCAAGTATTTTCCTTTGTTTCTGTTTGTTTGCATTACTCAGTATTTTAAATAATTACAGAAAGCTCTGATACCAACTCTCTGATATACAGTGTGGCCACAGAACAACCTAAAGAGCTGTTTCTCCTGCAGAGCTCTGCTGGGCAGAAATTAATGTACTGCCACTTTTCAAATATTCCATAGCCCAGACTGGAGGGAGAGGCAGCTATTCATTTTCGAAAGGATGAAGGAAAGGAGTGCACTAATTTATGCAGAGTGAATTAAAAGCTGAAAGCACCCTGGATTTAATGGATGGCAAAGCTAATCGACAACCACTCCGGATTCAATATTACCTAGCTTGACAAAATCCCTAATATTGCTCAAATTTAAGGGCTGTGTACCACAGCCTGTACGTGTCTAATGACGCGCATTGGCAGAGCAGTGCGTTCCCCACCCTCCTTCAGAGAGGACAGAAGACAGTCCACTTCTCGAGGAACACCTTTCAGCTATGCACTGTAAAACAGCTCTCCTGCTAAAATCAGCAGGAACTGTGCATGGTTAGGAACACTGGATCAGCCTCCACATAGGAGAAGTTTCCTGCTGCTGCTGCTAAGGCAAAGAGTAGGTGATGCTCAATAGCCAGGAAAAGCTCTCTCTTCATAGCTGTGTCAAAGCTGCTGAACGATGGCTGAATGCTTGGGACACCAGCTGCTTCCTGGTGACTGCAGCTAATTTTGGCAGCGGGGCCGAGCGCGGTGCCGATACAATTTGAAGCAGGATACAGATTATAAACATTGTTTCCCTGACATCTTGCTGTGCGCTGCTCAAATTTGTTTTCAAAGGCAGCTCAAATTAACCCTCCACCTCCCCCGAGGTTAGATCCAGCCCTAAGACAACAAACAGCCTTTGGAGTGGAGACCAGTCTCCTTCTCTCCCTTCCTCCAAGACAGCTTCCTTAAGCATCCAGCTGCACCGGGGCTTTTCCGAGCCGAAGTGCAATACCTGTGCTTTTGTAATGCCCACTGGCAGCGAACATGTGCCGCCCAGGACGGTGCCCGGCTAACTAAGCAATTCTCTTGTAGCGCCTGTTGCAGCAGGTAAGAGCCAGCAAATAAAGGAAGGCGATGGCCATTCAACCCTGCCAGCCCGTGTGCTCCCGACTTTGATTGTGATTGCTTTGGGCCAGGAAGGGAGCACGCCAGATCTCGGCAATGGCAGCTCTAAGTTGCTTATTCTCCGTCAGTAACAAGTGGTGACACAAGCAGCAGTGGAAGCAGCCACGCCTTGCTTCCCTCAGTGGGTTCCCAGCTGAGCTCCTCTCTGGGGTCTCTGGCAAGGCTGAGCTCGCAGCCCAGCCTCCTCCACTCTCAGCCATAGGAAACCAGGTCTGCTTTCAGATAATCTTCGTGCCAAGATCAATCTCAAAACCTGAGGATTCAAGCCACAGGCTTTAGCAAGAGCCAGAGAAGCCAGAAAACCTCAGCGCCATTTAGTGTTTCATTAGTGGCTGTCCTCCTGGCGGCACTTTACTTTAGAAAATTACACTCGGGTTACAGACAGCAAAGCTGAGGCCTGCCTTTTAAAAAAGACTCGTCAAACATCAGTCACAACCGAAAATAAAACCACTGCCAGCAGGCTGCTGCTCGGGGTGTGAGGCACAATTTAGCAGCAGGGTGAAGCTCTCCCCAGCCAGCTGTCAGAGCATGGAATGTGATGACGATGGCACAGGGCACTGCTGCACAGGGACAGTCCGTGGGAAGGCTGCTGCCTGCACAGCCTCCCTCCTCTGCCCAGATGAGCCGTGTGGCCTGTGTGAGCACTGGAACAATTGTTTTTACAGTGCCAGAGTTAGTTATGTCTGAAAGGCTGCCCGTGAGCACGGTGAGCAGTGTCATTAGGCTGCTGGCTGGGCACTGGAAGATGGATGTGTTGTTCCCTTCCGTGCAGGCAGTTAACAGCACGGCTATTTGGTTACATGAATTTACAAGCTTAGCTGCCGAATAGAGGAGACCACAGGTTAACAGCAAGGGGTGAAGGTGCTTGTAAAGGTGCAAGCTGAGCCCTGAACCAAGGTGATTACAGCTCACTGGGAGCTCTTGAAACCCATTAGTGCCAGAGCAAGGAGCTGTCAAGATCCACAGATGAGAAGCCAAGTTTGCAAGCTCAGGGTTGACCAGCCACATACAGGGAAGGGAATTTGCTTTGCTCTCACATAGTATCTCCAGCTTCTCTCTCCCTCACCACACAGCCACCTTCAAACCAACCCCAAGCCTCCCCTGGCAAGGACAAGGGACTCCCAGACCATCCTGCCCTTGAAAGCCACACTCCTACATCCACCCCTGCACCTCCCCAGATCTGTGGGCAGCATCCCCACACTTGTCAGCTGCTCTCAAGAGTCACCAGAAGGAACTCCTGATCCTGGACCTGCATTAAGTCCTTAGGCATACAGATCTCTGTACACTTTGGAAGGCAACAGAAAATGGTTTTTGCTAATAGGCATCTTATTTCCCCATGCTGTCCTCTCCCACAAAATAAATAAAGGTACTTCAAGGTGTCAGACAAGTCGTCACACTTTAATTTCTCCCTTTGGCAAGCCTAGCCACTAATTCAGTCTTGTTATAGTTTTCCCAGTAGGGACAAAATATATACTGAGCTTTGAAAACCCATTGTGTAGCAGCAATTGTTGCTGTAAGCCAGTGGCTCTTTTGCTTTGTTCAGCACCGTGTGCTTGTGTCTCCTGTGAGATATTGTTTTGTTAAGGCCTGCTATTGATTAAAAGGGAGAGGAATTGAATTCCAAATGGGAGCAGCTGAAACATTCTAAAATGCTGCATAAAAAATGTGAACATTCAAAATAATTTTAAAGAGAGGTAGCTTTCCTAAACCATATTCATTTTTCCCTCAATCCTTGCTCACCACAGCATCTCACCTCAGGGCTGACTTGCAGTTCAGGTCCAGGGTAAGGGCCACATCCTCATCCATGTCCTTGGGGCTGATGGAGGCTGCAGAGCAATCTGGGTTCTGCTCTGCAGGTGGCATCAAGCTCCAGGGCACTCTGGAGGGAGCAGTCCCAGGCATTTGTTCTCTGCCCTAATGCAGCACCATAATTCCCAGTGTGGATACAGTAATAAGTAAATAGGCCTAAAGGTACCCAAGGCTCCTTCAGCTTCATCTTCTACCTGATACAAAGAGATTGATTATCCCCTGGTTAAGTATCAAATAGTCTGTCTTTATCTACAACACAGGATTTTTACCTCTGTAACTACACCAGAGTAACAGAATAGGGTATGCTCTTACATAGCAGAGCAGCAAGCATTACTGTCCCAGAGCAGGGACTGAGCTCACCTGGCTACAGCATCCCTGTAAGCAGTAGACAGGAAGGGCAGAAGTCCCAGGGGTGCCCAGGCAGCAGCAGCAAGTCAGACCTGCTTTTCTGCATCACCATCACAAAGCATGGACCACTACCCATGCCCAAACCCTGGGCAATTGCCCCTGCACATCTTGGCCCCTCTTTGTGGCTCCAGATGGACTCTGAGCTGCTCCACTGGCAGGCTCAGGCAGTCACAGTCTCATGCTCCACACACTTACCTGTGTATTGTTCTGGTCCTGTTGTGCTGAAATGTGGAGGAAAAAGGAGACTCCACAACACCACTTTTTCTCTGTCTGGGCAAAACTGCATTTCATTGACCTTTGAAGCACTTTGGGGAGAGCTGAAGAGAGATGGACTAGATTTTTAAATCTTCTTCAACCAGTTTCAGCATTTTCACTTGAAAAATAATTGCAGGGTTGCAACATCCTTTGTGTGACCTGCTAGGAGTAGTGGATTAACCACCCGAGAAAACCTGGTGTCACTTAACAAGAGGGCCATACATGACTCTACTTGTAGGAATTAACCAAAGAGATTTTGATATGGAATGATATAATTCCTTTAGAACCTTCTAGTCATCCCAAAATAAATAGGAAATAATACAGAAGAGTGGAACCCATATCTGTTTTGTTGTAGGTTTTAATAGAAATTAGAGGTTTTTGTAAGATCTGACGTGCCACATGTTGCTGGCAGTCTTCAAACCTAAAGTCTACTTGTGCCACTGTACTGAAGGCAACTTATCCAAAGACACAGTGGCAGAGGCAGACAGGAGAAACCAGATCCCTCCTCCCACTTTGTGATGGTGAATGGCCACAAACAAATGCAACTGAAAAGCACAAGGGACCACAGCTTGGCTTTCCACCACTGATTCCCATCCACTTTACCTAGAGACAGTTAGCCTTTTTCTTCGAGAGTTTTAGCTCATTTTGCAGATTACTATGTCAACATTTAAGTATGAATGATAACGGCAGCACATCTGTAAGAACTTATCTTGGACTCAAGAGTTCTTAATAGCCACTAAGTGCAGTACTAAAATCCTTATTAGGGGAATATGGAGCTAAAATACTGCCCTAAAGCAGGTGGTCTGGAGAATGTGCTTCCAGAGGTTAGATTCTGGCAGTGCTCTCTTCATGAGCAGCACCTTCCCAAGATAGCTGTGCTTGCCTGTGCAGCTCTCCCAGAACAGCCACTTCTGAAAGACACAAACTCTGTGTGCACAATAGCACTATTGTACTCACAGGGTTGTATTTCTGTGTCAAATACAAATGTGCATGGCAAAAAATGGAGTAATGGTTACAAAGTACAGGCAGACTTTTCAAAATGTTGCTATCAGAGAGATTTCTGGCAAAGGGAGCTGTGCTTGGCCGGGCAGTCCCGTGTTTCAGCTGAAGGAGCGCCGGCAGTGATGCACCCCACTGTGATATGCAACAGTGTTTGTGGAAATCAGGGTACAGGGTGGATCAAGGGCATATGAAGATTACAGCAGCCTCCACCCATGTATACATCTCTGGCCCCAGCCCAGGCTCCGCACAGCCCCGTGCTGGACAGTGATCAAAGGCTTCAGTGTGAGCTGAGAAAGTCACACGGGGGGAGGGGGAGCAGGCATCCCCAGCTCCAGCCCACCCTTTGTTCAGCTTGCTCACAAGTTTCCCAGCTCTGTTTGAACTCCTGTCTCACACTTGCCGGCGCTCAGCCACTGCTGATGGTTTCAGGGAGATGAGCAATCAACCTCGGCTTCACATTAACTTCATCCAAATTACATCTGAATCCTTTTAAAAAAAGAGTTTTAAAGCTTTTTGTTCAAGAGAGGGTGTAGATAGGAGGGCAAAAACCAAACCTGAAAACACAGGAGAAGAATTAGGTTTAGAAGACACCTTTGGAGTTATTTCAATTAATCTGAGTGCTGGAGACCTCTGGAGAAAGGTTCCTCTTGGAGCTACTGAAGTAGAACAGAGCATTTCAGGGTCTCACTTTCCCATTGAAATAGGAGCAGCACAGCAAAAGCCTCTTCCTCTGGATTCATTCATCTTCTCAAATGCACAGGGCTGCACTCGGTGCTGTGTAGCTCTCAGCAGCAGCTTACCTCTGACAGGTTTTACAGAAGCATGTGCCCATGCCCTGGCAGGGGGGATGCAAGCAGGCACAGCAGTGTTTTGAACCCTCAGACATGGTGGTTTGAGAAGTGGAAACAAACGTTTAATCCTGGCACTAGTGAAATCCAGGGGCCTGCTGGTCCTTCCTCACCCTGCTGGTTGTTGGTGCTAGGGTGGTCAATGCTTGGAGGCACAGAGCATGAGGCAGCCCCTGAGCTGGGGCATTGATCTATTTGTGCTAGGCAGAGCTCAGCTAAGGTGCTTTCTTGATGAAGCAAGCTTTCTTAGAGTTTGCTTTCAGTATTTCCAAATATTAGGCAAAACCCCTCAAACACAAAACTAAAAGACTACAACAGGGAAAATCCTTGCCTAAAGGTCTCACACTGGCAGGACTAAGATAATCTTATGTAGGCTACCAGTCAACTGGAAATTTCTAGGCTTTTTTCAGTCTCCATAATATCATGAATATCCCTCAAAACCATCAGGCCAAGACACAGAGAAGCTCACTGACTGGTTTTCTTGAGAAGGCTGCTGCTAGTCCTGCCCCAGGTAGTTCAGCTGCTTTAGTGAGAAGCCAAGGGTGTGAGTGTATTGGTCTAAGCATGTGCAGCACTGTTTATTCACAGGAGCAACATGAAGCAGAGCATTAGGAGGAACAAGGCTGGCTGGGCTGCACAGTCTCACAGGGGAGCTTTGTGCAGATAATGTGCCTCATCCTGTCTATTTTCAGTGCAAGCTAACAGGCCAGATTTCTCAAGCAGAAGCCCCTAACTGACAAGGGTGTGTCCTGAAAGTTGGAAAGAGATTGATGGCTGACACTGAATAAAAGTGTATTTACTTTTTGTCTGAGCCCAATATCAGTGTGTACGTAGCAGGAGTGAATACTTGTTGAAAAACAGCCTAAATTATTCATGAAGGTTTTAGTCTTGAATCCTTTAATTCCTTCATGTCCATTGTACAAAAGAAAACATCTATCTTCCCTGCTTAGAGATTTTGTAAAGCAAAACTGGCTGGCAAAGCTTGACAGTTGAAAGAAAAAAAAAAAAAAAATTGTTAAGCATCAACTACTGTACCTCCCCTGCTGAAATTAACAGACTTACTACTTGAAACAAAAGCTGACAGAGCTCTTTGGGAAGCAGTGGGCAGGTTTGTTTGCAGTTTAGTTGCAATCATCCATTCCAGCAGTATTTGCATCTTCCTCCAAATACTCAGTGCAGCTACACACAGGACTCAAGGATAGCTGGGCTACAGGTTGGGTCCAGGTACCTGGCAAATCCAACCAATGCACATTTGTTTTCCAGCTGGTCTTTCCAGAAGAGGAAATCTGAGATAAATATTTGTTGTCACTTGAAAAAGAAAAGGAGACCTGACTTCTACAAACTGCTGTTCAGACTCCAAGTTCAATATCAAAGCACTTTATAATTATTAGTCAAGTGCAGGTCCTGTAGCCCATGACTTTTCAGCAGGAGCTCACAGATATAGTTAAATTTTAAAACAAGCTTTCTTGTAGACGTGAAAATTAACAAAGGAATTGCTGGAGTCATCCTTCATCTTCTCAAAGTGTGTTGGAGGAGCTTTCAGCTGGACAGTATCTCTGTACATAGAGCAGAGAAATCCCACTTTGGACAGAAAAGCCTTCTACCTGAAAACCTCTGTCTTATCTTACTGCAGAAGGCAGCGGGCTACAGGAGGAAACTAAGTCCTTTGTCAAGGGCAATGTCCAAATCTTTCAGCCAGGGCTATGTCATAGCACCAATTTTCACACATTACTTCTCATTCTTCTGTATGGAAAATCCTCTCTTGCTCTCAAGGGGCAGCTGGCTGCTCTAGTACAGGAGGGCCACCAAAATGCACTGTATGCAGAGCTGCCCAGTACACGGAAGAAACAAAGGGAAGAAGGAAAAATTTCTTCTCTGACAAGCAATCTTACATGTTGCTTGTAACAAGAGGGAGTAAACACTATTCAGGCAGAAAGATATTTTTCAAGCTGACAGAACGGCTTCCAAGCACAGTACCTAGCAGAGCCTGCTCCAAGCACGCAGCGAGCGCTCGCGAGGCTCTTTTCACTTACAGTAGAATGGATGGGGCCAGACAGTCTGGCAGCCTCACAAAGGCACAATGAGCAGGAGCCCTCTTTCCCTGTGTGCCTATAAACACGAGCACTCCATAATCTTTCACAGCAACACGCCAAAGCAAACACCAAATTGACTGTAGTGTTTCAGAGAGATGGCCAAAGCTCACAGATATTTTCCATGTGATCCCCTGGAACAATCCAGAGCTTTCATTAGCACAAATGTGAAAATATGTGCAGTGGAGAAAAGAGAGATTAGTTTTAGAAAGTTTTAGAAAGGAACATAAACAGAAGCGGGTCTTAGCTTGGCCAGGAATTATTCTGATCCCTGTGAGAGCAATGCCAAGGTTGAGTGCTGGGGTGCAGGACAGTCCCACCCCAAGCAAAGCATCACACTGTGTTTCCAGGTGAGGATAACTGACAGCCCCAATGCCTAAAAATCCTCTCCTCCTTGGCACAGACTGATTTTCTTGAAGGCAGGTGATGCACTCACATCCTTCTGCTCAGACACAGTCTCTGGTCATAAAATAGCAATGAGGCTGAGGCAGTCAGATGGAGGATGGCAGCTGGGAGAGCCAGTCTTAGTGCACTTGATGCAAACAGCAGCAGGACCTGAAAAGCTGTGAGACCCATCCCAAATGGCTTGGGAGACACTGATCATCCTGTAGGCCTTCAATGAATCTCAGCACCCTGTAGCCAATTAACAGATGGTTAGACTGCAACCCAAAAAATGGCAGAGCAGCATAAGTGTAGCATTGTGCAGCAGTGTCTAGTTGTGATTCATCATTTTTGCAGTCTATTTTTGCCACAGACTTGGCATGAAGTCCAATTTCACAAATGGTCATCTTCAGCTGGCAATTCATGGAGCCCTGGGATTGGGAGATATTTCCAGGGGACTCTTAAAAACTGACTGTAAATCCACAGTTTGAAAAATGCCTCTTTGATACCCAGTACCAGGTAAAGCAATCCCTTAAGGCTGTTCCTACTGTTCCCTGTGCTTCAGTGGCACAAAGATGAATTTTCATGGAGCCGTGGGAGGAATCAATTTTAAAGCTGGTTAAAACAAATGAACAAAAAAGAAGGACTACTTTTAACCTGAACTGGTTCCCCTGATGATTTGCCATGTAGCTGTACCAGACCTTTGCTGGCACCCCTAAATTAATGCAGGAGTGCAGAGGAAATGCTCCTCCAATGGCATCCTAAGGAAAGGAAGGTTACTGCCAGTAGACTGCTATGGCCAGCTTTCCAATGGGAAACCTCTGACAGCTAGGTCTGGAGTTTCAGCTGTCCAACCCATTCAGCACACTGAAACTAGCCCCAGCCAAGCCAAGTCAAGGACCTGAGCTGCCCCTAGGCTTACCTGTAGCTCTCTCTTCCCCCAGCTGAACAGGACCCACCACCTCCTCTCACAGGGCAAACAATCCATCCATGGAGGACATCAAGATTTCCCAATTAAGATTTTATTTACTGGCCTAAACTCTCACTTAAAAACCTACATTCACAAGACTCACAAGACTCTCATACCACTGTAAAGAGAAACTCAGGAGAAGTTTCCCAGAACACTTGTGACTCTCATGTGAAACCACCGTAAAGAAGATTTAACAGTTGTTGCAATAAAAATACTATGCAACAAAGGTAAGTGCACCAGGCTCAGCCTCCAGCACACTAGCACCATGCATAAGGTTTCACATGAAGGTCATGAGAGGCTTCAAATGTTTCAAAGTTTCAAAAGAGATATCATAGTAGAGAAATAAAAGAAGGGACATCTTGTGCCTGCCTGCTCACCCAAGGGGGTCTGACTTGCCTGTGCAGGGTGCATCCAGCAAAAGCAAAGGCTCCAACAGCATACCCTTGGAGGTACCTTCAGACAGCATGGACTTCCTGGTTTTGAGAGACAATTAGATTATTTTCAGTGGGGAAGGACTAAGGGCAGCACTGAGAGGACTGACACAAGACACCCTCCACAAAAGTTAGCCTCTGTAAATGCTATCCTCTCCAGGCCAGAGTACTACAATATTTTTGTTGTGATTACAGCCAGGACAAAGTTTAATCAACTTATCTATTAATTTGTCAATTTATTTATTAATTTTTGTTTAATAAATTTATCTATTAATTAATTTTAATATTATATTTTCTACAAGGAAAAGTCTTACTCTGTTCATATACTGTCCATTTTTACCTTTTAAATGCAACATAAGATGAATTTTAAACCTAAGATTATTTCATCCAGCACCTTGCTTTTCAGAAATCCTATATCTGTGTCTTCAATATTGCATGACGTGTATGTTTTATGTAATAAGTACAGATCACTGAACACCTGAAAAAGAAAAGCCCACATCTTAAAATAGTATATTAAATTCTGGTCACACCCTTTCAAAAAGCAAAAAGAGAAGAGCAGCAGATGCAGATGTGAAAGGGATGGTCAGAGGAAGGAGTCACCTTCCGAAAAAGGGAGACTAAATAAGGCTTGGAAAGGAAGGAGACAACAGAGCAGAATAAGGCAGACAGCTCAGTGTTTGTGAAATAGAAAAGGTTTACAGATAACTGTTATCCATTGCTTTTCTTAACACAAGAGTAAGAAGGCACTAAAAGAAAACATCAGGCTGAAAGTTGATAAACAAGAACAAAAAGGGACTATTTTGCAAAACCACGTGAGAGCACTGTGTGATGCACCAGCATGGGACGGTGTGAAGCCCAAGGCTGTCCAAAGGAAGGTTCAAGAAGGGATTAAAAAAAAAAAGTAATTAAGGAAAGGTGCCTTCAGGACTTTTGGACAAGCACAAACGTATCCCATAGCCCAGAACATCCCAAGAAACGCAGGATGCAAGGATCAGAGCTGGCTACAATGTGACCAGCAATGCTGTACACTGGCCTTTTTTCCAGTTTTTCTTCTCCAAGCACTTGCTGTCGGCCACAGATAGACAGAGGGAAGAGAAGGCTCTGGGGAGCTGAAAGGCCCTGCTCTTGTATTTTCCCTTCTAGATTAGTCTGCTTGAGTGGCAGGCTCTGTCACTTAGCCAAGCTTCAGAGGTGACAGCATGAGGCAGGCTGAGAAGAAGCACAACCACATCTCTAAATGCTTCTAAGAAAAATGATCCCTCTTTCTTTATTATGATATAGCCTGTCATATAATAGCAATAATCACAATTGCTTTGTAATACACTTGGAGCAGCTTTGGAGATTGATTAAATGCTCCGGCTTCCCTTCAGCTTTAATCAACCTGAGCAGCTGTTTATCGCTCAGAATACTTTAGATCAATAGAGCTTATACCTTTAAAATAGTATGGTCCACACCAGCTCCCTTAGAGCTGCAAGCAGTAATTACAATAAGATTGTACTCTGTAGAGCTAAAAAGTAGGTGTTATAAAATTGATAAAATCACCACAGCCAACAGCATAAGATGCTTTTGAAAGGTGGCCTTTCCTAATCTCAAATTTGTCCCAAGATAAAGGAGGGGCTGGAAAGGTTGTGAGAAAAGTTCTGCTCAGACCCTGCCACCAGCTTGAGCAACAGAGGCAGGAGACAGAACAGGACACCAGCCCCATCAGCCACAGACCTGTTCTCCAGGAGTCCAGCAGCAGAGGTTAGACCCAGGGTAAGTCCTAGAACAAATGGTAATATCTCAACTTAGATGGCAGTACAGAACTAAAACCTTCAGTTTTAAAGATTCTGTGAAATACACCTATGTCTTGTGACTGTGTCAGCAAGCAGTTTGAGGCATTACACCAATAAAGCTTTAAGCATATTTTGGTCACATAAAACCTAGCAAAATCATAGCAAAACAGTGTGAAAACTTCTACAGACTTTCATGGGTTCAGGACCTCACTCTGTGTTAATCACGGTGCATTAAGTGAATGAAAGTTGAACTGCAGGGATAAAATCATCAAATCCAGACGAAACACACTGGAAAAGTTCATTCCATCATACTGCCAGACAAGACAAGACAAACTCTTGGCTGGTGCCTTGAAAAGACAAATATTTGGATAGGAAAAGAAAAAGCAGTTCAAGTCACTGCTTCTAAAATGATATGTTATGGAAAATCATTGCATCACTTTTACTAGCAGTTCACAGCTACTCATTAATTTTGCAAAATTGCAGTAGCTGCTGCTTTCTGAGGTCTACTGGGGCAGCAAGGCATCTTGCCTGCTCATAGGGGAACAAAAAAAGCAACACCCAAGAGAGCTGCCACATGAAAAATAGTGTTTACATGGAAGGTGACAAGATTTGGTTCATTCTATACACATCTAGGACCTGTGTTTAAAAGAGACAACCCTGGGACTGTTTTTTCCACCCGCACATGCACAGCAATACAGGTCCTCCTCCAAAGCAGGGAAGACACTGTAAAGCAGTATTAATGTCATGTTGTGTCAGAAAACACATAGCACATCAGGACTCAGGACCCTTTTAGGTGGTCCAGCCCTCTAACCCTCATCTGATCCCAGCACTAGGCAGAGGAACGAGAAAATTGTCAGGCAAAATATGCCACGTACTACATTTGCTTTGTTAGACACTGAGGCATATTAAGTTAATGATCATTAAAATCCAATTAAGAACATGGTGAAAAACACTCTGGGTGTTTAGAAGGGCCCCAGCCTTCCAGTCAATCAGACAAGAGAAGAAGAAAGAAGATAAAACAAGATAAACACAGCCTGTCATTGCTGTTGCCATTCAGAAGAGGAGGAATGCTGGATAATCTAGAGCTTTTCCACTCTATTATGTTTTGCTGTTTTTCTCAGCTGCATATGGAATTTCAGCTGTTAAAAAGAGGAGGGAGATGAGGGAAGATGGGCTCTTCAAGTTATTTTATAAACCCAGCAAACATTTCACACGTTTCAATTTCTGTTACTCTGTGTTCCTTTTCACACTGCTAACCACTTAAAAGCCTCTTGCAGGGGGGAAGCTACCAGAGAAAATAGTTTTGGATGCTCCTTGTTTATTATATGCAGATTAAGCAGTTCTTATTAACTCAGTCTTCATTCTTCCTTCCTAGGTAGCAGTGCTGTGATATTATTTGCACGCAGCCAAGGTAATTACCATCCAGCAGGGTCCAATTGTTTTCAATTAAAAGCTTGACTGAAGTCTTTAGTTTTTAATACCATTGTGACCATCTGCTTTCACCGAAGTTCATCAGCAAAGGCACAGGCCTCATTCTAATGCTGCTTAATTATATAGAGGAACTTTTATTTTTTTTGGTCAGGGGTTCATTTTTTCCTGCTAAAGAAATGGGCAGCAACAGGGTTGCCTGGCTTCTCTAATAGCCTGCAGCAAGATGAAGTATCCAGGAAGATCATTACCTTCCCGGGAGATCCAGCTGTTATTGCACTGACAAAAAGATCCAGGGGACCAACAGGAGAAAGCAGTTAACCTCAGCTGCCCTCCTCCCCATTCAGGCACTTGCCTCCTTTTTCTACCGGCAAATCTGAAGAGGCCACAAGGAAGAGGATTTAATCTAAAACAGAGAGTACGATCCTCCCCTGCTGATTAGATTTTCAGGCTTGATCCCGGGCCAGGAGCGCAGGCAGGCTCTCCTGCCTGGGCACACATCCCCTCCTCCTTGCACATGCAGTGAATCTTTTGCAGTCCTGTATCATCTCAGATCTGAGGATCTTCAAATCCCTTACGGGCATTCATTAAGCCCCGTGCAATCCCCAGGAGAGGTAAGTAAATATAATTTTCCAGATGGGGAAATTAGGGCGGCAAGAGGTTAAGTGACTAGCCTGAGGCTGAACAACAAATAAGTGGCAGAATCAGCATGAGGATCTGCCAAGTCCCAGGTTTAATGAAAGTCTCTCGAGTACTCAGCTCCAGAAAAGGAAAAGCAATACCCCAGCCCTCAAATCCTCAGGACACTTAACTCATTTACTGCAGCTCTGCTTTATATGTGCCAGTGCTAATAAGCGTGACTCTTAACATTTCCAACTGCACTGTGCACAGAAAGGCATTTTGTAGATTTAATGCAGGAACTGCTGTCTCAAGGCAGGGAAGCACGCTTGATGCTGTTCCATATCATCAGCCCAGGCAGGCACTCAGCTTCCTTACGGGTGCCTGCTGCCATTTCTGTCACACACGGCTATTTCCAAGGATTGGCCCCCTGAGAGGCAGGTACTTTGCCAAGCACCAGTTAAAGAGGAAAAATAAGTGGTACAACACTGTCAAAGCGGAGGAGATGCGCTGCCTTCTCTAGTGGCAGTTCAAAACCCTGAAATAAGAAGCCAGAGGGTTCTCCATCCTCTAGGCTGGCCACATAAATAAATCTATCAGTCCACTAAATCACAGAACTGTTCAACCAAGACTCTCTGCTCCTCACTGATCTTTGGGGAGATGGGAGGTTGGGTTTCACCCTTGCCCCAGGGATGCCTCTCTCCTTGGCACATGTCTCCCCTCCCAGTGTTAGTCCCAAGCAGCGTTCCCTCCCAAAGGCCAGCAGTCCTGCTCTGCCATGGTACATCAGCAGAAGCACTAAATCTACATCAAGCCTGTTAGACAGCCAAGCCCAGGTCTTTTTTGCTATACTGAGACCTCTGCAGCTCCTCTGCAGCAAAGGCATTGAAACAACTGGAATCTGACACTTGGGAGATAATTACTTCAGCAAATGGTGTAAATGACTTCAGTATTTTGAAAGGCTTGAGGTGTTGCTGCTCAACTACCTTCAGCTATTTGCAAATGTAATGCAATTTGTTTCCATACAGATTTCTTTTAAAGCTGTGTGTAGTATGTGTCCTAAATACATAATTACACACCAGAGTATAATGGCTCATTCGGGTTTATTTTGTAACCAATATGCATTTTAAAAGCAAATTCTGAAGGAACATGCAGCAACAAACATGTAGCACACATTTTGGTTTTTTACACTTTCACTCCTAAGATGCTCCCAAAGGCCTATTCCTGTCAGAGACACAGACATGAAAAAGTGAGAAGTAAACCCTTTCTTTAAGAATTACCTTGAAGGAAACATAATGACCCTGTTAAGAAAATAGTTGAGTAAAAACATTTTTGACATGGGTGTCCCATGAATTGGATGGCTTAGGAAATTAGGAATAAGATTTTGCATTTTTCTTTCTGTATTTGAACTAATCTGAGCTCATAGCAATTTGACATAGCTATTCCAAAGAGTTTTTCAGTGACCTGTGTAAAATCATTTGGCAGTGTCCAACTGGGCAGCTCTTACAGAGCTATGTATCCACTGCACAAATTACAAAGAAATTTCAATTCTTTTCCAATCTACTCCTTATAAGCCCCCCAAAAGATGGTTTATGGTGAAAAGTCCTTCACTGACATGAGCAATAATGCATCAATCAGCACAAAGGCAAGTGAAAGGTTTAAACAGTGGTTGGACTGATGGGAGTAACCTGGGGTTCATCTTCATGAGTGCCTCAGACAGCCGCTCTCACTTAAGTTATCAGTAGTTAGAATAAGCTGCCTTATTCACTAATTACAGCCAAAAGTATTTGGACTTTTTTTCCTTCTTTTGTAATTCCCTGAGTTGCCCTAAGACAATGAGCTGCCTTTTGATGGGAGTGCATGACCATCAATGCTTTTCCTCACATGTCCCCAGCAAGCTCCCAGCAGCATGGACAGCTCTAGGTCCATCCTGCTTAATTGGAAATATTTGAAATTGACATGCTGAAATCAGACACCATCTGCATCAAGGACCAGGTGCTTCCAAAGGACAGCTAAGATCCACATCTCCCATCAGAAGCACCTGTATTTCTCCATCAACTACAGAAGCAATTTAAAATATAAAGGCTCCCAATTCTGGCAGCTGTGTTAATTGCTCAAAGAAAAAATAAATTCTGTCTGTTTGAAACTACCTGTTAACTATATTTAAGCAGAGGACTTACTGGATAAAAGAAGCTCCCTGTATTAAAGATGAGAGGGAGAAAAAGACCTTGCTTTCTGCCTTCTGGTCACTGTGCATGTAGGTCAGTGAGGCAAAGCAAGACTTGAGATATTGTGGCTCTGGAGCCCAGGGAGCAGACAAGGCCTGCACACAAACTTCCATTAAGTATAACTACAGTCTTCTCAGTTTATTTCTGGAAGTGCAAAAAAAGTCTGACATTGAAAAGGCAACAGTTCTTCGATGAAAATAATCTCCATCAAGTGATTTCCTACTAATTTCAATCTGTTTTAATTAAAAAAAATCCATTTTTCTTTCTCCAAATATCACTTTTCTTTCTCCTTGCTATTTTTATTAATTCAATTAAAATACCAGAGAATTTAAAAAGAAGACTATATGGAAAATTACTCACAGCACTGGGATTTTCCCAGGTGATCTGCAGCACCTCTCTGCTGGAGCTTCAGAGCATGGAGGGCTTCATTCATTTGCCTTCTTTCAAGTCACACATTTACTGGGTCCAGATGGGATCTGAAATTTCACTGTACACATTTGAGGTGAAAGGGCTGCAATATAAGAGTTCAGATTTTACCACACTTTTACAGACCTGAGGAAAAATGAGATTTCCAAATGCATCTGTATTACAACAACTCCATTATATCTCATAGTCTGTTCTTTTTAGATCTAAAAACATTGCAACTCAAGTCAGAGGCAGCTGAGCCTAATGAGATGAATCAGTGGAAAAGGAGCCTTTGGCCTCAAGACAGGAGAGGTGTGCCACACCAGTCAGCCAGCTGAGGGAAGGCTGGTTGCTCATCTAGGTCTTCATGGCTGATCTCTCTGTTTTTGTTTCTTGAATTCTCATAACTCTTACCCCCAAGTCAGCTCCCAACAAACTTTTTTTGCAACCAGTGTGGCAAAATGCTTCAGATTTAACTGCTGGTTAGGAGAAAGAAAGCCAGTGTCTCATGCTTTCTACGTTTTTTCCTCTGCACAAAAGGAAAAGCTCACTCGTTTTTTTCTCCTGTACTTATCCCTTCTTAAAGCACCCAGACAGCTTAAAGACATAGATGTAGAGTCTGAGTACCCAGAATCTATGTGAAAAACAATATTATCAGAGGATCAATCTGAAAACCTGTATTTCAGTGAGCTTTGTGCCATTTCCTGAATAACAACTTCACATCTCAGGTACTGTCTTATAATTACGAAAAATATAACTTGGTATAGAATGCACTGTGTCAGCTTTGATTATGCCAGCAGAGAAAGACATGGGATACAGAGAGAGAATAAAGGAAGAATGATGGCTGTCTACTGGCTTATCAATTTACATCTCTCCACAGTAAATCTAAGTCCTTTGTGCTGTCAGTCATGCACTCCTACGGCAGTGATTGCTGGAATATGAAAATCACAGCTTTGAGATCCATGTGCTCATCCAAGTGTTTGCACAGCCTCTGTGGGTTTATTGCTTCAGTGGCTGCAGCATCCCCCATCAGCATGGGCCCTGTGATTTGGGGCTTCTTGTTTGCCCCCACTATGCAGCTTATGTGCAACAACCTATACCAGCACTGTGAATCACCACCTTTTCAGTTCAGATTGTGAAGGACAGTGGAAAAAACCCTCAGGAAACTGTAAAGGTAACAAATGATCGTGTGTTAGATGACCTATTTCAGGCCTATAAATTGCAATAATATGTTGTGACTGTGGCTAAAAATAACATACCTCCTCATCAAATATTTAACATAAATAACCACCTAGCCAACATCATGCTTTTGAACACATTAACAGCAATTGCATATTTTCAGCTGAAAGGACTGGAAATTAATGAAGACAAGAAGACATGAACAAAAACCACCTCACTTCTGCCATCACCCCTATAGCAACTATCAGCAGCGAAGAGCAGCTTCCCGGAAATTTCAGAGGCATGGAGTTCAGAAAATAAAAAATCATGCTTGTCACAGGCACAACACATGGTTATTCACACACACACACACACACACACACACTCCACAACTAAATTTTCTATGAGCTGAGCAGTAATTTAGGACCTCACCATCCCCAGATGCCTCCCATCAGGACCCACAGCCAGGAGAATGTCAGCAATGTTTTTTGCTGTTGTAAAATACACATGGTCATGGAAAAGTGTTTTTACAAACTTTTTATGAGCTCTGTGAGGGTAAACACTCCACCATGTAAATTTCCCACAGGGCCACAGGTAACTAGCAAAGAAGAAGAAAATAATCAGAAACTATCCTTGCTCTAAGAAGTGTCTCAGCTATTTTCCTACCATAGAGTTAGCATTAAAATTTGTAGCAGAATACTAGTCCTCATCCAAATACTATATAGGTCTTTAATGGGATAAGAATTGTGGTGCAAGAAAAACAAAAGCCACTGGAAAATATGGAAGGATAATGAATTATTGCTGATTTCCTGAACTTACGTCAGTTGATCAGAATCCCTTAGAAAGCTCTCCAAGCAATGTTTCTGTCTTAAAATTTCTGCATTTAAAAAGAGAAAACTGTCATATTCATGCACTCAGCTTTTGAGCTGCATTCTGTAAGGCAAGAACGATTCTTCCAGATCAGCAAATCTGTACAATATGGCAGTGTTTGGTTCCCACACTGAATAAAACATGGTCTGTCCTATCTGATCATTTGTTAGACTTGGCATTATTTTCCCACTATAAACATTCCTAATAGCATTGGACCATTTTCATCATGAAGTAACAAGAAGAACATGAAATCACTCCTTGTCTTTAAAGTAAACACATACACTGGTGTTTTGGGGTTTTTCCTTGTGTTGAGGCTGAAATATCTTAATGTTTGGCACTCCATGGGGCTACTACCACAGAAGGTTGTTTCCTCCTTGACATCTCATAAAATCCCAAGATACCCATGTCTGGGAAGAAGTGGCACTACAAACAAGTAAATGACAACAGAGAGAAAAGGCTGATAATATTTTCACAGTTTACACTTAATTTTTGCTGGAAAAGATACTTGTGTCCTGCAGTTTGATTTGAACCAGTAAGGGGAACAGCATTTGTTATTGGAAATAAATAACCCTAAACAGTATTTGCTCTTTTTGCAGCTCCTTGGACATGTGTATTACCTCCACTCAAAGCCAGTCTCCCTGAAAGCAAAACAATCACCCCCTGCACCATCACAAATAACAACCCTGGGATTAACCTGGTGTCCACTGGAGTCAGTAGCCTGTTAATGACAATGCCCAACTGAGGATGTTCAGGAAACAATAAAAGAGAAAAGAAAGGCTACAGTTATGGTCTTGCATTTGTCTTTCATGTTGTGCATCATTTGAATGAGACTAAATTTTTATTTTAAGCTGCTTCCAGCTAAAAGTGCCCTGGTGAATCAAAGGTAGAACTCAGAATATAGAGCAATGAATTTCTGGTCTTGAATTTTGACCACCAGGTTTTGACAATCTTGCCAAAACCCTGAAGATGTATCTGTGCTTTTAACACAAGCAAGTCCATTAGAATGCTCCTCTGTCTTTCTCCTATTGCACGTTCTTTCACCTCTGAGAATGTTTTTGCATGAGAAGTACTTGAGTGACAGCCCTAGCAGCAGCCTATCACACCACAGTAATAAAGGATTAATTACCTCCGTCATCAGCACTCTATTATTATTTGTAGCACCAAGTGCTTGCTCTATTTTTGTGAGCTACAAATGCCTGGGAACACCGAAAAGAAGACACTGCATTAATTCAACAAGTCTGCTAGCCTGCACCTGTGTTTAATTAGTTACTCTCAAATCAGACCTGCAGAGCCAGGAGCTGCAAGGGAGAGCGCTGCTGACTGCTGGCCTGGCTGGGCTGCCAGTGTAATTAATTGCATTCTTACTGTGGCTCTCTTCTCTGTGCAAACAAAAGTTAATCATTTACTGGGAAAGTCTGAGCTGATGCTTCTCTACTGTTTGAGCCAGTGTGTACAACATCTCAATAAGAGCATCCCCCCACTTCATGTTTACTGCTTGCCTCCCAAAATGACATGCTGACCATGTTTGTGCTGCTGGAGATCTCCATGGAGGCAGGGATAAAGAAGGTATAAAGAATAAAAAAAAAAAAAGGGAAGTGAAAATCTGAACTAGAAAAGTGCTGACCACAAAAAAAACCACCACACAGTATCTGTCCCAAACTAAAGGCTTCTTTGAGCAGAGGTTTGGCAAAATGACAGCTAATAACCTGGCTGTGTTGTTGCTCCTCTTGCCTTCAGCTTTAGTACTCATGTAAGCTTCAAGCTATTTGTACACAATAATGGTTTTATCCTCAAAGCACACTTTCAGAAAGAAGTGTGCATCATTATTGCTATTAAATGCATGACAAAGACAAGCAAATATCATCTCCAAAGTTTCCACAGAAACCAGCAGAAAAGCAAGGTGCACTGCACCTTTGCATGGCTGCTGTTTCCAGCACAAGAACACTCCTCTTTTCCAGGAGCTCAGGTGACCACGGGCACCAGAAGGCTGGCAAGAAGCCACTGCAGAAACAGAGGCTTAGGCATGGAGATGGTACCTTCAAACCCAGCAGTGCCTGTGGAGCATGTCTGAGCAGAGAGAAGGGGTGCAGGTCTGAACAGGAGCCTTGCACTTTCTTCATTGCAAAGGAGCAGGTTGGTTATTGCTCACAGCTCTGCCTTCTGCTCCTTCTTCCAAAGACAGCCAGCACCATTTCCAAGTGGCATAATGGGGCTGGAGCAAGGACAAGAGGGAGAGGAATGGCAGAGCTAGGCAAGTCTGGGAACAAGGAGACAATTCTTTTCTTTGCTTGCTGGAATAACCTCCGGGGGTGACGTGAACTTTTTTCCATACAATTGGACTTCAAATGGACTGTTTTGCAAAGGAGGAAAAAAAGACTCAACCAACAACAACCTTTGAAATTTACAAAACACACTATTTAGAAATGATGGGCTTTCTTTTTCATTTGTTTTATTTCCCTTTTTGAGAGCAGCCTGGTACATCTCTTTAAAATTAATGGCATATACTTGATCAAAAATGCTAAAATGCTGGTTCCAGCAAATTACACAGATAATTAAGTCTAATTTCAATAATGCTCTGAAACACTACTAATAAATCTTTGGGCTTATGCATTCCTTGAATATATACAAGCTACTTCACGAGCACCAAATTACACCCTCGCAGCTCCTTTTCTGTCAAGCTTTGGCAACCCCAAGCTAAATTCTGCTGTCAGTTATATCCTGTAAGTCTGGAGCGATTGCTTGTCCTCGGTGGCATAACTCAAGATTACAGCTGTGTAAATGAGCACAGAATGTAGCTTGAGACGTTGTAAATCTGACCTTCAGCTTGCTTCCATGAAAGGGGAAAACCCAGGAACTTGTTTTCACATTCACTAAGCTGCTTGAAAAACTACCCTGCATAAATATTATGATTTCAGTCATAGACATAGCAGATTTAAAATGGAGTTAAACCTGCCTAGTATCTAGGTCTGCTGGGAGGGGGAAAGATGACAAGTATAATATTTATAAGCTACCACAAGCAATGTTTGCTTTTAAACACTGGCATGCTCTTTGGCCTGCTACCATGGCACGTCGAGACCTTCAGCTTATTCTAGGTCAGTGCCTGACCTCAGGATACTGCAGCATTTCTTCACCAGCAGCACTTGAATGCTGGTCACCCAGCCTCCATGGACACTGATCAACAGCCTCCAACCCACTTAGCTGGATCTCTTGTTTCTGGGGGGAGTGTCCCAGAATTTGTGCCTCACAGACCACACCTGGAGAGTGAGACTGCTATGGACCATTGCTCCTACTGAGCTCCCTGCTCTCCCCAAAAGCTGACACAAGGCATTTGGGGCCATGTCTTTGCATGGGATGGATGGGTTCAGTCCTAGTGCCCTCATTGGATTTTGCATTGGCTCAGCGACTCTTCTGCCTGTGCTTTCAAAATTCCCACAAGCAGACAGGAACCTTTTTGTCCTGACACCTCATGACTAGCAGGCCCAGCAAATAAAAGAAACACACACTTTTTCCCAGACTCCTTTAGCCACCTTTTTTCTCTGAATGGTATTATAGATGACTTGTCAGGTAGAGGTTATGGTAATATACTTACCAATAGAGTTAGAAGAAAGAATATCACAAAAAACAGGCCTCTAAACAAAACACCAAAAAGACAAGGGAAAATAATAACTGGAGTGCCTTTTGTTCATTGAAGCATAAGTTAATTAATTAATGATTTTTCTAAACAACTGGTTTTGGAGAAAACATAATTTGCTGAGGTGCAGTACAATCCTTGCAGGGTTGCCATTTGCAGCTATGAAAACACATCTCTGTTATTACCAATATCCATGTCTCAAGGGTTAGCTGGTTTCAGGCTAGTAAAAAAACCCCACCAAAATATTGCCTGGTAAGTACACCCCTATACATGTTGATTTTGATCATCACATTGTCTCTTTGCTTGGATATGTCCACATAACATTCAGAGATCTCTATCAGGCCACTAAGTATAACAAATTGCTGGCCTACACATTTCAGAATTTTAGCTGTCTAAAGAATAAAATGATGGCTTTGTACTACAGCACACAGCTGGACAAAGCTGGACAAAGATGCATATATCAGTGGCAGCAAAGATATTTATCTACAGATGAAAAGCTTGCAGAGGATATGTCAGCATTTTATTTGCTTCTAGACTGCATTATCAATCTCTGGCATTACCCAAACTTAAAAGTCATTGCATTATGCAAAATACTTTCAAACAAGCAGCAGCTCTTGTCTTCATTTCTAACTTTCTTAAAGCATAATTTGATGCATTACCATAAATGAATGAAAGAGCCACAAAATATCATCAAAATGAGAAGGGAGAGTGGATCTGAGTCTGATGACCTGTAATTTGTCTGCTGTTGGGGGCTGCTTTTAAAAAATGGACCAAACTCACTTTATGCTGATTGCTAATTTAACCACTTTAAATATTTTAATAGATAATTTCCATTTTTCTTTCTATTTTACGGAGTGAATGCACTTTCCATTTTGATTCCCTAACTGAAAAAGCAAGGGAGCAGTGTTTGAAGAAGCCATTTCAGAAATATATCAGTTCAGGCACATACTTGGAGACAGCAGAAGTCACAATATTCTTGTGTAGCACCATCAACAGACTACTAGGAAACTCCAGCAGGTCAGCCAAGGACCTGTATCAATGATAAGAAACAAGAGGGAATTTCTCTTTACTCAACAGTGAGCATAGTTTCTGTGATAAAACCTTCCAAGCACATGGCTTGTTCTGGAAACAGTGGGATCTGAAATTACTTTAGCAAAGAGGGATTGTTTCTGTGGAATTGGAACAAAATTATCCACAGGTGTTTAGACTAAAAAAAAAAAAAAAAAAATCAATAATAAAATAACCTAGATTTAATCTATTCTTTTTCCCTCTCCTGATTTCCACTATCTTATCACTTCTCCAGGGTTTGTCTTGAGAAAAGCAGCACTGTAAACTGATGTGTTTGGTGTAGAATAATAAATTTCATCCAAGACCTTTTGAGTTACAGGTCATTTAATATAGTAACTGTGGGCAAGGCAAGCCCCCATTGTGCTCCCACTGATGTCAATGAGCATTTGCTGGCCATGAGTTCAGAAATGAGTACCAACTCTGGCTGTGAAAGATCACTGCTAATCTAAATTTGTCACACTGGCCACTGTCTGTACCTCATTTTCTGGGTGCCCATTTTCAGGCTCCCAGAGACTAATTTGCAGAGCAGGCAGGTGCTATTGGAAACAGGGAAGATCTCTGTTTCACATGCTGAGACTCTTGCTGTTTGGATGCAGTTGCTCTCCTACACTCAGCCCTTGTGAAGGGCTCTTCACTTCTTCCATCCTAAATGCAGGCAAGTAAATGCAGGTGCAAAGGGAGAGCTTATCTGGTTATGGCCTTCTGTCTGCAGCAGAGTGGCAATACTCCAGGGAAGCAGAGAACATAGGAAAAAGGAGACAAGAACTGGGAATTTATGCCCAGGACAAAAGAAAAAAAAAAAAAGCACTGAAACCCAAACAAACAAAGCAGCCATTTTATCATTTTGTGCTAGTGCTGGCAGAAAGCTGGGTGCAGACACTGTCATTTGGTTCTGACTCTGGTAGGATTTGTATTAAAACAAGCAAAACACAAAACCAAACAAGCCCCAAGAAAGCACTTCTATAGTTTCAGTAAAAACTAACCATGACCTCTTGTGCCTGGCTAACTTATCAGGTGGAAAATATTAACTTCATGGAGCTCCAAGCAATTTCAACAAAAAGCAAGGTCCCTGAGTACCCTACAGGGACCTGCCCAGTTAGTTGACCCTCTTTTTTGATTTTTGTCTCTACAACTAAGACTTTAGGAAACAAAAAGAATAAGAACACTTCAGTGCACCCAGTCAGCTGTAAATAGACACAGGATGAAGATGCTCTGCTGAGAATGCCACAGGGAGAAAATGACTGATCCTCTGCAGAGTCCAAGGAACCCAAAACCCCCTACTGAATAGTGAGAGTGAAAAGTAAAGAGAGAAAATAAACCAAAGCCAACCACAAAGGATATTTATCTAGCAGCATCCATCCATAACCCAATGTTTCACTTCACTGTTCTGATATGTTTCAATACACTTTTGTCTCAGCTACACAATATACCATTCCTTAAATGCATGCATATATACTAGTTCTAAAAGACTGGACAGTTTTCCTTGCTAGCTTTATCATGTCAAATTTTTCCCATGTTTAAAAAGTCTTTCTCTGTTGCTGTGAGATAGACCTGGGCAAATAAAAATCTATCCCTGCCTGACTGCTCAGGGAAACACTGACCCTGAGTAACAACCACACTCAAACAGTGTGGACAGCCCAGATTTCTCTCCTTTAGGCAGTTTTGCTCCTGGAATATGGAAACCAGGTCAGCATTTTTGCAACAAAACTTTGAAGACTAAGATCTTCACAGGAGTCACTTGTAATTGTTAAACACAAGGAGAGCCTCTGGCACATAGATGTCCTGTAAAATGTAGACTCTTCCAACATCTAGGTGAGTGTTTTTTATTAAGTAGAAGAGTTTTGGGTAGAACCCTGTTCCCAAGGACATCCATGGCATTTTTAATGTTAAAATTAATGGGGGAAATATTTTATTTGATGGGTTTAGTTCATAATTTAATGTAAAAGGCCAGAGCTCAAATTGTTCTTTACTCATCAGAAATGAATAATACTGAGTGTGAAGTAGCACTAGATAATCAAATTACACATGCAAATAAAAACATTATGATGGACTGCAGCAGTGTAAATGAAAAAAATTATTCACCTTCCAAGGGAAAAGAAATAGCTTTTAAATGAACCTTTAATTTAATCTATCCATTTAGAATATTAGCTTAAGAGAAAAACTTATTACCCCTTAGAAGATATACCCCTAATGGAGACTTCTCAGGTATCTCTCACAAAAATATTCAAAAGAGATGTGAACACACTTTCTATTTTTTTCATAAATGTCATCATTTATTTCTGGTAAATATTTTCCCTTGCTTTATCTCTGCCATTTGGTATCACCTCAGACCAATAAATCTGTGCAGGAGTCCATAATTACTTACTGCTCTCACTGGATTAGCAACGATTACAAGTGACTGCTCCATAGATACACTGGATGGAGTCCAACCTCTTTCCTCATGGCATGTATGCCTCCTACCACTGCAGAATCCCCCAAGAGATTTTCCTGCTCTCAGGCAGTATGGGTGCTCCTGGAAAACCAGGAAAGCACAAAGTCTGTCCCTGCTCTCGGGTCAAAGGGACAACTGAGCATTTGTTAACAATGAGTTGTTCCATTTTTAAAAGGTCCATCTTACATCCTGCATTGCCTGTCCACATAAATCTACCTGGATGACAGGCAGCAATCACACACACTAATCATACAGACCAGAGGCTAGGATAATTTAACATAGCTTCTTCAGAATGCCCCAAGGAGACACAGAAGAATTGTCTTGCCCAGTTGTTTCCCAAATGGGAAGCAGTCAGTATGTATCAATACCAAGGAGGTCTTTTACTGCAAGTGTGATGAATGGCAGACACAGCCAAAGAAGCAGTGCCATATGAAGAAAATACTTTGCTAAAAAGGAAAGTACTAATTTCACCCTGGAGCTGCACTAAGCAGACAGAGTCCTGCAAAGCAGACAGTCCAAGCACAGGGGAGCAGCAGAGGGTAGTACAAAGGAATTCACTTTCCAAAGAATACAATATTGGCAGTTGTGGGCTCAAGGCCAAAACAAATAGAGATGTGTTGATTTTACATCTGCCCACAGGCTGATTTTGTTGTGGGAGAAGAGAGCCTTAGAAACCTTGAGCTATTTTCCATTGCAGGAAGCCCCTGGTGATGATGAGAATGCACAAACTGCCCATAGTTTCCTTGGGAGGGAATTGTTCCTA
Source organism: Oenanthe melanoleuca (assembly GCF_029582105.1). NCBI lineage: Eukaryota > Metazoa > Chordata > Aves > Passeriformes > Muscicapidae > Oenanthe > Oenanthe melanoleuca. Next base: position 72,608,993 of record NC_079336.1, read on the forward strand.
GGTTGCACCAGGTGTGCATTAGTCTGCTGGCACAAGGACCCTCTGAACCAAGACAGAGGATCTGAGAGGGAGGAGCAGGCTAGAAAGATGAAAGCCAGAACAGTTTCATGTGAATGTGGAGAAGGACAAAAAAAAGGAACAAAACCCACTTGACATGAACTACAGTGCCCCTAAGCAAAAGCCTACCCCTACCCCAGGAGGGCAGAAAAGCAGCTGTGACAACATGCAACAGTCAGACTCACAAACATCTCTTCAACTGGTCATAAGCAAGGAGTGTTCAAGGGAATCCCAGGAAAATACACCTTGTGCTACTGGTGAAAAATAAATATTTTTTTCTGTGCCAAAGGAGTAGCCTCAAAAGGAAAAAAAAAAAAAAAAAAAGAGAGTGGGAAGCCACAGTGGTGACTGAGCCCAAATAGCAATTGCATTGTACTGTCTGGGAATCCTGCCTCTGTGCAAGTAACAATGTGCTCGGTGATCCTGAAGCTGTTCTCTAAACATGCTCTAGCAGTGATGCATTTGCACTGCTAAAGTTTGTGCTGAAGACAGTTATTCATACAGATGGAAAAAGTCAGATGAATGGATTGACCTTGGAACTTGGCCTGGAAGTTATTCTTAGTCTCCACAAGAAAAGCACTGTTCATTTTGCATAGCAAAGCCTAAGAAGCAAGCACTAGAGACCCAGGGATATGCTGGTGACTTGCTTGGGAGTTCTGTTCTCATAAAGCCACCTCAAGATCTAAACTGAGTAATTTCTCCCTTTGCTACAAACATTCCCCAAGCCCCATAGGGGCAAGAAATCAGATCCAGTACTTTCCCAACACACTGCTGAATGGATAGAGAAGTCAGGGAAGTTTGGAGAACAAGCTCCATGTAAAATATTAAAAGATTCAAGGGAAGCTAAGGCCTGGTCTTGTGGTGCCTTCCACTTGGAAGTGGCTCTCCTGCCCTAAGACCTTCAGTGAAGGACAAATGCAGCAAGGAGAAATTGCCCTTGGACCCAGCTAAACCTGCTCACTCCTGCCCACAGGGTGAAGTGTTTCTGAAGATGCAATCCTGTGTCCTCAATAACAGTGGCCAGTTTGTCATCTGAAAGGTGGGAAGTAGCTATCACCAAACTGCTGTTACTGGAGTTACCCTGATACAGATAACAGATGTTGCCATGAGCATGAAAGACACCAATGAGCAATGATCCCTCTCACCTTTCAATCCCTGTGCTGGCTTATTCTGTTGAACAAAATGCTTCAGTCTATGGACTCAATCCTGAACTGAGTCACTAAGAATCTTCACTGCAGTTGGGCCCATGTAGATGCTGCCTTGAAACCCTCCTCAAGTCCATTTAAAGACCTCAGGCCTGAACTTTGTGGGCACTATGTTTATAACTGGTGTTTTAAATGCTGTACTCTGTAGCCTGGGTGGGCAGCCCACTTGCTTTCCAGCAAGGATTCAGGGAAAATCCCTGGTATATCTGCCCCTGGATTCTAGAAGGGCAGATGGGCTCCAGAGGACTCCCAGGGTGGGGATACAGCACCAGTGGCTGTGATGTAACAGCTCTCACCAGCCAGAGCTGGAACCTCATCTCCTTCCCAGGCTGCTTCTGCATCTGCTCTCCCCTGGGCAGCAGACCCAGCACCTGAGAGACCAGCCTGAGGGCTCACACCTGCACCACAGTGGTGCCCAACACTAAAACCCTACAGTGGCTGAGCACCAAGCTCACATCCTTCCCAAGAAAGAGTCCCCTGCTGACTGGTGACACTCTAGAAAGTGCAGAAACCTTCTCTGCTGCCTTCCCCCTCCCAATCCAGCATAAATCATAAATCAAAAGGAAAAAGAGGTAGAAGCCAGTTAGCTTTTCCTCTTTGCTCACTCACCTGTCCCTTGTCCTTGTTCCCTTGCCAGAATGGGAAGCACAGGTTCCAAAGGCCCAGGGAGTTGTATCTGGTGCTGTCCAGCCCAGCTGGAAGCAGAAGGGCCTAATGCAGGTGGCACAAAACCTAGATTGGTGAGAGCACATCTGGGAGCTGCAGAGCTCAAGACATCATTTGAATTTGGCAGCTCCCCTCCAAGCTGCCCATTGTTTCCTTGGAGCAAGAGTGAAAGTGGAATCTGCCTCAGGCTGGAACTGGGATCTGGTCTCCCCTGTGTCAGGTTCCAAAAAACAAAAGGAAAGAACCTGTAAGCTGTAGAAGGCCTTGTAAAGTCACCAAGAGGAAAAAAAATTAAAATAAATTCATTGAAAATACAAGATCCAACATGTTTCTTAGCATTCCCATGCACAGTACTGTGCAATATACCTTCTGCAAGAACATTTTAACCATGCCTCTGTTGATGCTGCCTTGTGCCCCCTCTGGCTTGTATTTAACTTTCCACAACAGATCATACTCAGCTTTGGACACAATAAAAAAAAAAAAAATCAGTTTCTTCTTTTTTATTTGTGCATGTCATTAACATTGAACACATGCTGCAATGACAGTGGAATTGGTGGCTGAATGGGATGTATTTTAATTTAAGTAATATTTCCATTAACCTAAAAGCTCTCCCTTAAAAGTCTGTACAATTTATTTATTGGAAAAAATCCAGAATAATTGTATTGAAAATTCTTCTCTGAATGATAATATGTCAGACTTTTAAAGCTCTCTTCTGGCAGCTTTTCTTTTTGCCTTTGAACATTACTGACATAAGAATACATTTCTCACAAGTCTGATGTGTATTGAAAAAAAGAAGAGAAAAGAAAAAGAAAGAGGGACTGCTGCAGAAATCCCAGTAGGTGTAAAATGCCACAGCCCCAGATCTGTCCCCTTGGCTGGAGAAGTGCATCCCAGATTTGTTCCTCATTTATGTTAGGTTATGGAAAATGCAGAGGATTAAAAAGGCAGAGGGAAGCAGATGCCATGCAGGCAGAGACAGCTACAAGCCAATCTCCATCCCAGAGCAGAAGAATGTGTTTGGAGGCAAAGCTCAGCTGTGGCAGCTGGGGCTGGGACTGAGGGGTGCAGCTGCACTAGAGGCGGAGGAGCAGACATTCCTGAGCTCAGAAAACACCAAAATCCACCGTGCAGAACAAATAAAAGCTGGACTGTCCTCCCACCCCCGTGTTTGTGCTCACTGGAGTCGGAGCACAGGGGAGCAGGATGGGGTCAGAGCTCCTCAGAGCCCGAGCTCAGCCTGTAGAGAGAGGCTGTGCAGGTTTGCCCCTTCTGCTGCCCACAAAGGGCACGGCTCCCACTGTGTCTCCTCTAAGGATGGGCCATCAAGGGCACACAAAAACACATCTACCTGTGCTTTTCTGTGGGCCAACAAACACATCTAGACAGTCTTCTGCCTAGATTTTTTTCAGAGAGGAGAGGGAAAATCAGAGACACATGACAGCTGTTGTCACATCCCTTTGTGCTCCACTGATCGATGCATGCAATCGCTAGCAACTCCAATTAAGCAATATAAAGTGCCTAAATAGGGCAGCATGGAGCTTCCCCCCAGGGAGCACAGCCCTGGATTTGGGATGCCACAGGTCAGTCCAGGCACATTTGTCCAGCCTTTGCTTTCCCCAGCTTAAGGAAGAGGTGGCTGGGAAACACAGGGGAGCTCTGGGTGTGTGAGGATGACTGCTTTCTCCTAAACAACAGCAGGCTTCTGACAGACATCAGCACAGAGCCCTGTGAGCCAGCACAGGTGAGAGAGAGCTGGGGGCAGAACCTCTGGTCTCCTCTCATCCCTGTGGTACCCACCTACCAAAGCCAGCCAGCCCCAAGGCACAGCCAAGGCTGTGTGCATGAAAATCAGGCACAGCAGCCCAGCAACACCCCAGGGCCAGGCCAGTACAGTCAAACCCTCCACCCTGATGCAGCTCCCTGGGGGAGTTTAGATCCACTCTGAGCACCTTGAGAAGCCCCCTTGCCTGCTCTGGCCAGCACGGGTGGATGCCCCAGACCATGGCCAGTCCTCTCCTCGCTGTGTAGGAGTTGGGTAGAGGGAAGGACCGCACTGAGACCCTGGAACTGGGAAGTGGTGGGCACACTGCTCCCGTCTCCCTGCTACAAACCCAAGTTAAGCAGCAGCAATGAGATCAGAATGCAGCAGCTCTCTCCCTTCCTCCCCTCCATCCACTGCCAAAACACCCTTGGCTGCACCGCACACCCCTGCACTGCAGCCAGCTGATTATTCATTTTGATTTAGGATAATGGTCAACAAGAGATCAGCAATGAATTGTACAAAGCAGCAACACCTCAGGAAAGCAGAAATTGCTTAGGATTTGGATAGACTTTCTCCTGTCTCCACCCACGGGCTGTACCTCCAAGACAGGCTGGTTCCTCAAGCAGGGGAGGTGGAGCTGCTCCAGCAGCAGGTGTCCAGCAGCTGGAAGACTTTCCACCCAACTGTCTAGCTCAGTTGTGAGAACAGCACTCCCATCCACTCTGTATGGGGCCAAACAAAACCCATTTCTCTTCCTTGCCAACGGGGGATTTCTTCTGGAAGAGGACACTGACCCGCAGTTTCACGGCACTCGCACACGGATGTGAGCGGAAAAGAGCACACTCCCTTCCAGGCACAACCCCCAAGGTCTGCCTTCCTCCTCGGTTAGGGAGGGTCAGGAAGGGCAGCCAGCCCTTCGTGTGTGGCCTGAGCCTGCTTAGCATCATTCACCCTTCATCACTCAGCTGTGCCTCCCATCTGCACTGGCTCTAGATGTCTCTCCCTCCCCTCTCCTCCCCTGGCTTCTCCTTGCATAGGCTGATTATGTGATGCATCCAAAGGAAGAGAGTGAAAAATACATTAATATTAACTCCTGCCTGGACAGTAAAAAATGCTTACAATTCTTTGCCACCCATAGAGCTAAGCAAATCCACCTGCTTTCTACTACATGCAGCATACTGATGCTGACCATCTCCTTACAGCCTTGTGTGGGGAAACACAATGCTGAGGCACAGCCATGCTAAATACCTGATGCAGAATGCATGGAAGGAAGTTGCTCTTATCACCAGCTATTCATTTCATAAGGCCTCTGCAGACAGATGAGGATTTTGCTTTCATTTGTCTCATTTTTCTCATTCGTGTACTGTCCTCTTTCCTTTGGCTCCCTCTCCACTCCCAGCACTTCCCCATGCTGACTCCAGGTTTCAGCCATGATACAGTGGATTAGGTACAAGGCTGACTGGCAGCTCTTTCAGCTGGAGAACTAGTTCGTACTGCTGCAGCTGGCCCAGCCTGTATCTCTGAAGCTCTCAGTGGCACTTTTTTCTCCACCTGGGAAGCTGTTGTACTTACCCACTTTGGAAAAAACATTATTTCCACTTAATATACCTAAGAATAGCATGGGGTGCTGTTAAATAGGAAACCTAATGTGACAGAGCATGTGTATGGACTGCTTTGCTTGGCCACACACAGCTCAAGGAGAGCCATAGAGGATCTGCATCCCCTGGGACTGATCTAAAAGCAGCAGTAAGAGGGCATCTGGAGGAGTCCATCCATCTCCCTCCCAGCAGGGTGCTAAGCAGCTACACTAACAGCAGTTGACAGAGGGAAAGTTAATGGATGTGTGCATTAGCCTACATAAGCATGTTAAAGCTAGGAGGGCTGTGCAGAAATCAAAGGGGTTAAGTTTCCAAGCCTCCTGTTCCAGAGATCACGAAACCACTCCAAGGGCTCAAGCTCTGTATGGGATGATCACAAAGAGACTTCACATCATCACATTTTTTTACCTCACTCATCAGTGCAAACTCTAATGTGTGTGTGCATACATGGGTGTCTCTGGACATGCTGCTCAAATTATTTTTTTTAATTTATCCCCACTACCCCCAGAAACATGGAGCTATTACATGCAAGGGAGTTATTGCTTTAAACTCAGAAATTTTTAAGTTTAAACTCACCCCTAATCTGTCCACTGGTGCAGGGCAGAGTCACCAAGCAGTTCACCATGGCTTGCCAGAGGTCCAACACCAGCTACCTGATAGATCCGTGCCATAGAACTGAAAAGTTATGTGACATTTTTTTCCTTGGCATAAGAAATAGACACTGCTATTTGGCTTAGCAACAGATGCAGAGCCTCAAAGCAAATATTTCATGATAAACAAGAAACCTATGTAAACAGTGAGTATAGATATATAATTAAGGATGGATGCACTTGGGACCAGAGCAAGGGATAGAGAACTTGGTTTTAGGCACAGTATCCAGAGGAAATACTTCTGACCTCTGGCATGTCCTCCAGGCCAGGTTCATTCAGCTCAGCTGTATCTAGGAGCTTAAACTGCCCTAGAAAGCTTGAAGCACGTGGGTTGGGAATAGGGAGAGGGAGCAGGAGTGAAGCCAGACTGGGTGAGTGGAAAATCTCTCCTGTAAAAGCTTGTGAGACCTTTACGGATCATCATAATGGCTTTTTGTTGTTGTAGCTGCAGGGATCATTTTTTAAAACAAAGAGATAACGTTTGGTTCATTTCTTTCATTTTGGAAAAGGGCAGCTCCTAAGCCCTTATCGTTAAGAAATAAGAGCAGTGTTACATGTTCAAACAATTTATGTGAAGATCCTGCCATTTGTTATGGGAACAGCAAGTACAACTGCAAGTCCATTATCATCCCTCCCTGCCTCTGCATGCACAGCATGAGCAAGTGAGGAAGATTAGGGGTAAAAGCAATGGAGCCTGCAAAGTCAGTGACAAATATTCAGTACTTAAAACTCTCTTTGATGCTTCCCACTCTGAAGTGAGGCTTTGATTTGGCCAGTGGTCAAACATGGACCCACTGCTTTTTCTCCAATCTACTCTCAGTCTCAGAAAAGAGCAACCTCTTTCTGTGATCTGATGGCTGAGAAGCAAGTGACCCAAGACCACCACAGTACTCTGTGCATGGGCACTGCATGGGCAGTGCTGACAGGAGGTGGGCTGCAGGACTCATACAGATAAGTTAATAGTGTTGGAAGGAGTTTCTGGATACCTGCCAATGTTGAAACCTGCCAGTGATATTGCCTTTTTACTTTAAAAAAAAAAATAAAAAATCACAAGGCAGTTGGCATTACATTCTGGTCTTGTTTCCAAACCCACACTTCCTGTGACCTCCACTCCCCATCTCTTCACCCTCCCACTCACAGCTAATCTCTCCCTGCCTCTCCCCACTGCTCTGCTGTTTCTGCAGACAACACATTTATGTTGTGTGAGCCTGCAGCAGCCGACAGACCATTTCTCACAATAAACCACTCCTGGCTGCACAGCCAGGCTGGGCCCCACCGCGGGAGCAGTCGGGAATTGGTGGGTTTTCAAAAGAAGCAGCTTTGCACTGCAGGAAAAATCCCTACATCTCCTGTAAGAGCCCATGCCAGGGCAAGCACAGAGGGCTGGAAGGAGGACAGCAGGGATGGGGGGTTCTGGTACAGCCCTCCATGGCATCCTGCACTGTGAGTGCTCAGCAGAGAGCCCACTGCAAGCAGAGAGAAGAAAAACCACTTATTGATGGGCAGCAGGGAAGGGCAAGGCACCTGCTGCAATTACTGAGCAAAGTTTAGAGGCCTTTAAACAAAGAGAAGGTTTCTGGGGAGTGATGGTGACCAAAACAGCAACTGAGGATCCTCCTGAGAGCGTGCTCTAGCTGTGCCAGCACATCCTCTGCTCAGTGCTTCTGCCCACAGACATCATGAGGTGCAGGGGGGAGGGAGGGAGGGAGAGGGGAAAGAGGGAGAGGGAGGAGGGAGAGGAAGGAGGGAGAGGAGCAGGAGAGCCACCCCACTGCCCCTGCCACCTCGCAGATGTGGCAGTGCTCCCAGCACAGGGTTGGGGTGCAGAAAATCTCCAGAGGGAGCATCACCTGTCTCCAGCACGCAGGGCTGTGACTGAGAGCTGAGGGGGCTGGCTGGCAGCCATGTCCCCTCCAAGCAGCTCTGCTGAAGCTGGTGGAGCAAGAGACACCATGGCATCACTCCTGCCAGGGATGCTTTAGTACAGCAAAACCAGCAAAGGCAGGGAGAGGGATCCTTGCCTGGGTAGGCAGTGAAATAAAGCAATGCAGCAATGAGACCCTGGACTGAGGAGGTGCCAGGGGACTGATGGGGACCCTCAAAGTGTGAGTCACACCCCAGTATGGGCTCAGCTGCTTCTGGAAAGGGCAGAGTGTGGAGGAAACCACATCTGGGAGCAGAAATCCCATGTGGGCTGCAGAGGAGCACCTTGCTGGGGAGGAAAAGAGGGAAGTTGCTGTACTTGTTCAGCCTAATTGCATCTGAGCCTTCCTCAGCCCCTCCTGCAGCATTCCTGTGCCTACAGTATCTTCCTCCCTCTTCAGAGGGAAAGATTTACAAGCTCAGTTGATATCATTCATTTCACTGGAAATTTAAGAGGGAACCACTTGTAAAAGTGTTAAAACAACAAAAGAAAGATGGCAGAGGGACAGGGCTGCCGGATATTGACAGTTACAGATATCTTTATCTGCTTGAAACAGAACTGCACAGTGCACTCCAGCCACCTGCACCAGCAACAAGGAAAGAAAGGAAAAAGGGCATAATTAAAGGATGAACAAACCTCTTGGCTTGGAGAAATCCGTGTCCCTCTACTCCTGAGCTCAACTGCTTGCTGCAGGTCCCTACAGCCCTCCCTGTGCCAAAAGAGACTTGTCATGAGGAGCCAACACAGCTACAATGCCAAGCCTAAGTACAGCATGGTAAATTTTAAAGAAATTGAGATGTGGTAGAAAGTAACAAAACTGTGGGAACAGAAACTTTCCTCTCTTCTGGCTCATCTGTTGGAGTCTCAGATGCTTTGGACAGTGATCAATGAGAGGAAAACAACAGCATTTTCCATCTGTACTTGCTAAACAGGCACACTGGCACAAGCAGCTGCTGAACCAGGGCATCCCACTGGCATCTTCTTCCCATGAATCCATGGCTGGAGCAAGAGGAGTCCTGCTACAGAGGCTTGGAAAATGCATAAGAAGTTTAGTACTAATGAGAGAAGAATCAAAGTGGTGCTTTCAGGAAACACCACTTTCAGTATCAAAACTGTGGTGTCAGGCACCAAGTAGAGGCTGCCAGAGGGCACAGCCAGAAGTGCTAAAGAAGTGAGATACTGAGGAATTGATGGCAGTAGCCTCCAAAACAGCACTGGCACCCCAACATGTGGCAGGATTCAAGGCCAGACACCTGGAGGGTCTGAAAGCCCTGTCTCTGCAGATGAGAGAGAGTCTTCTCAAATTGAGGCTACCAAAGCATTTTGGAACAAAAAAAAAACCAGTGCAGAACAGGGAAAAGCATCACCTTGTAGGAGTGAACAACAAATGAAGACTCTGAACATGAAGTCAAAATAGACATGAGCCATTGGGAACAGAGGCATCATGAGGTCTGGGAGCTCAAAAGAGGGCACATGATTAAACTTCCTTGCCTGAATGGGTCCAGCAGAACCACAACTCAGCAATGTGGCCACTGGCTACTCCACAGCTTAAAAAAAGGTCAGATTCCAAGTAGTCCTGAGTATGCAGCAGGTTTTCACTAGAAATTTAATCCATATTTCAGACCTACTAAGTGCCTAATATCCTCACCTTAAGCTGCTCTCTGAAATCACTTCCTCAGGAGTCAGCTCAAGGTTCATGTGTGCACATGTGCCTGCAGCACATCCTCATTTTTCAGCCTCTCAGTGGCCAGTTCCTACAGGGTACACTCTTTCTTCCCAGATGCTAAGAAGGGGGAGTGCCTTCAGGGCTCATTATCCTGGCTTTGCACCAACCCAGACCTCCTCTTCCTGTCTACCCCACAATTCTGGATAGGGGATCTCTGACAATAGGGACTCACACCTATGAAGTGGTTCAGAGCCCTGGCAGCAGTGAGCGGGAAACTCAGATTTAGAACCATCCCTCTGGACCTGAGTCCAGCTCTTCTAAAACATTTTGCAGAATTCAGTTCATACAGCTCAGCACATGCTGGCAGAGATTTGCAGCAGACAGTTCACCACAAAGGTGCCTCTCTTAGTGAGTTCACCATAATTCCCCAGTGTCTGTAACTTAGTCCTGTAATTGAATGAATCAGCAGAATTTTCTATCACTTACAGAGAACAAAAGACTTAAAATTTAGCCTGAGTGACCTCTGAGGGCTCAAATCCATAGACTCAGTACAATTCATGGCAGAGAAGGACATCAACACATTTATCTGGCGTTTTCATTAACATTTTTTTCATCTAGTCTTATAATTTACGAGACAGGGAGATCTGACTCATGCCTTTGGAACGTTTGGGGCTGGCAGGAAGAGATGCCCCATACATGTTTGTACCTCACTGTCTCTGAAAAGGTCGACACCACTCATTAAGTGGGTGTCAGTGCTCTCAGGGATAAAGCACCCACACAGCTGGCCAGGAGGTGCACAGTGAAGCTGCAGTGTGCATTGTGGATGCTATTTCACTGAGGAGGGGCTGACCTGATTATGCAGCTTGGTGTCCTTCTGTCTTTGTTATTTTCTGAGATCCTGTGATGCGAGTCTTACGCAAAGAAAATGTTATAATAAAAAATTTAATTATAAAATGTTAGAATATCCAGCATATTCATGTAGTCACTCACGTACAGTAGAGGGAGGAATATGAGATTTTTTCCTGCAAAATTCACCTTCATCTCTCCATTCTAGTCAATAGCACCCTTTTACACCACTCAGGTGCATTTCCATACTGAGCTAAAGAATTCACCTAAATGAACAGATTATGTTACAATTTGCTTTTGGGATTAAAATCCCTACTTACTGGTCATCTGTTTCCAAACAGTCATGGAACCTGTAGATGGGAAAACCTGGAAAAGGAAAATACAAAAAACTCATCCATTTATATGTTAAAACATCAGAACTGTCTATAAAATGAAAGCTTTCTCCTTGCTCTTCTTAGAAAAGCAAGCAAACAAACTGACCAACCAAATGTACTTGAAATCATGAGCATATAAAGAAGGATTTTTTTTTTTCTATTATCATAGCAAGCAGGATGCAATGCACACTACCAAAAGGTTCTCAGCTAAGCAGCTCTGAAGGGGTTTTGTCAGAAACACTGCAAGAACAAACACAGCATGGAGCTGTACAAATCCAGGGTGGTTTGCTGTGGCTCAGTCCTATTATCCAAGTTAATGATGCTGAGGTGTCACAGCTGCACACCCCCAGGGTGGGTCTCCAGCAGGGCTGTCCTGTATCCATGGAGCTGATACAGCCTCCAGAGGAGCTGCCCCAGGCTGTGGGGCCAGTGTCCTTCCTTGCCTGGGGAAGGGGGGAAAAACCAGGGAGTGCAGGGAAAAGGGAGTCTTGGTCACAGCTGTTGAGGTGGAACAGAAAAGAAGAAGGTTTAAGAGTGAAAAGCACCGAGTAGGGAAACTTCTCCCTCTTGCCCCTTCCTGACAGGAGCTACTTCTCTGCATCCCCCCAGCCTCCCTCCACAGCTCTACCCAGATGAGTTTCTCATGGCTGGAGGATGGGAAAAGCAAATGCTGACGATGGCAGCTGGTTTTCTGCCAGAGGTTTGCATTGCACCAGCCCTGAGAGCTGCACTTCATGTCTGGTGATAGTTGTGTGATTTTGTTCCAAGCAGATATCCCAGCCTAAGAACGGGTGGTGGTTGAAATTCCCTGCAAGGAGCAGAGGTAGCTAAGAAAAAAAAAGTGTTAATTTGGTAATAATGCCCCTTATTACACAGCAATTAATAAAAGTTGTGCCTATTAACATGTCTTTGGTGTTTACATTGAATCACACATCTAAAACCTATTTAAGCCAGAGACATCTCAGCCGTTATTATGCTTGTTTTACCAGGTACAATTTTTGGAAATTCTTTTTTTTTTTTTTTTTTTGGGATCTGCATCACCCATTTTCCTGCCTCCTCCCTGGCTACCATGCCCAACAGCAGAGGAGGAGGGAGATGAGGAGCTGCAGTCCTCGAGCAGAGGAGCCCAAGAAGGGTTCACCCCACAGCCCTGGGCTTCCCTTTGCTTTCAGAATGTGAGAATGCAATGCACCTGCCCACAGCTACAGGTTCAACAAAATCAGGGCAGCCTAAGGCTGGTGTCACGCTGCAGTGAACCAGACCACTACACCCAGGTGAAAGATTTCAGAGTGGCAAATAGGTATTTCTTCTCCTGTAAGGGCTGCAGCTAAGAAAGGCTCTTCTGCATGAGATTTGGAGAGGCTCTCTCCTCTAATTCCCTGAAGGAAATCCAAAAGCAGAAAGCGAGACCAACATTGCACTGCTATATTGGCTTATGGGTACAAAATCTTCTGACAAGTCGTTTGCCTGGCCCTGATTGGAAAATATCTTTAATTAAAACACCACATCAGAATCCTGAACCAATTTCATCCCGGCTCCGCTAAGTGCTTTGTACAAAACATTAACTCTAAAATCTCATTACACATTAGCAATCCCTGTGACAAACATAAATGATCATTTAGCTCTAATGCATTCTGGAGCAAGCCATTTTTAAGATAGGCACATGATATCAGCTTGCTAGGAGAAGGAGAAGAGTTGAATTTATCTGTCTCTTTATTTTTTAAACAAATGGCTCTAACTGGCTCAGCAATGGGCTGCACAAATCATTGTCATGTGTAGATCTGACAGGACACAGCAGCTATTTAGCCCAAAACTGGCACTTGAGCCTGGGCTGGGTTTTGAAATCCCAGAGCAGTGCTGAGCTCCCAGGTCTTTAAGTATTCAGAGGAAGGGGACTGGGATGGGGAAGGTGGGGATGTCTGAGGATTCTAAAGGGCAGCAGGGAGGGAGATATATCCAGAGACTGCAGGAAATGTGAGCTTGCCCAGAATCACAGGGAGGAGGAAGGAGAAGGTGGAACCAGTGCCTGCAGTCACTCCAGCTGGCTTCCCAGGAAAGAGGCAAAAAGGCAACACCTGCAGTGGTGATGTGATCCCTAGTGCTAGTGGGAACTTTGCACCACTAAACACTGCACAACCCAGCCAGGACAACAGAGGACACTGCAGTGGATAATATTTCTATTAAATACAAGAACTGTCTTAACAGCACTTCTAGGCCAGGGGGATGGTAGTGGAACTAATGTTATTTACATTTCTTGTCAAAAAGATATTAAATATCCCTTCTTCGATTAGCAGCAGCATTTTCAACCTCTCTCTAGTCTTGAAAATGACCTTTCTAAACTCCTCAGGCTGCACCTTGATCAATTTTTCTGTGTGCAAGTGAGCACACGGGCTGTTAACTATGTGAAAAGGGGAATTTATGGTTATTTACTATGGGATTATGAAGCATGTACACAATAAATATTACACAGGGATTTTAAAAACAGGCAAACCCTAACATTTCCTCCAAATACCACCTACCAGATTTGGCCATTTTCTGAAAATCTAAAGCTGGAATCACTTTTATTTTACTGGCTAAGTAGAAGTTGCTGAAATTTTCAGTGAAGGGAATGCTTTTCCCTCATCTGATCTTTTCTGGCTGCACTAGAAATCAGACAGATTATTTTTGATTTTTTTTGTGGGGGTTGGAAGGGAGTGGATCACCTGCATCCACTTATTTGTCAGAGCTGAAAGATATCCATGGGGCCTAATGATCAGATGATGTTTCCTCTGCTGCATTTGTAGAGAAAAAGGTGCAAATCAAAATAAACTTGACTTGGACAATGAACATCTCTCTCCTGTAAAAAGACTTGAAAACCTGTGTTTGTTCTAGCAAGGAAAACATCCCCCTAAAACTTACTGCAGGATGGGTGCAATCTTCAACCATCTCTGCTTTCAAGCAGCAGTTGTGCTTTACTTTGCCCTACAAAAGTGAAGAAATTATTTCTATCAGTTTAATGGGTGCCCAGACATGTTAGCTCCATGTGGCTTTGAAATCTCTTGTGTAGCAGAAGAAAACTAACCACATTAGATTAAAAAAAAAAACAAAAAAAAAACCAAAAAAGCCCCAACAACAACAACAACAAATAACCTTCATTTTTTCTTGCAACTGAAATGTCATTCTGTGGTTTTCCCTATTTCCATTCCTGGAGGAGCTGCCTGCCCCTCTGTACTAGGGTTGTTCCTTCCCTTTCCTAGAGCTCTGCAAGAGGTTCTAAGTCTAGCCATGTCCATAGATAGATCTGCTAAATATTTGGCATTCTTCTTACACCTCTTTTCCAAAACATCTGAAAGCAACCACACAGATCAGACAACCAAGCTCTGCTTGAGAGTCAGGAAAAAATGAGAAGCCCCAGAGGAGGTTTGTGTGGAAAGGCAATAATCTTGTATGTAGGGAAGCTGACAGCAGTCAGGTGGTGGGCAGTTGTCTGGGTGCTGCAAGGCTGATAATTCCTTGGTTTTTACTGCTTAAGAATAGTAGCTTGGGGTTGCAGCTCTGCCTCTGTCTCAGACCAACGTCCCAAAATCATTCAGATTCTTTAGAAGACTTTTCCTTGAATCATAGAATATCCTGAGTTAGAAGTTATTCACAAGGATCATCCAAGTGCAACTTCTGGCCCTGCACAACCCCAAGGATTCCACCATGTGCTGTGGACAGTGGTGCTGTCCAAACCTTTCCTGAGCTGTTTGGTGCTGTGACCACTTGCCTGGGGAGCTGTTCCAGTGCCCAGTCACCCTCTGGGTGAAGAGCCTTTTCCTAACATCCAACCTCAACCTCCCCTGACACAGCTTCAGGCCATTCCCTCAGGTCCTGTCACTGGTCACACAGAGCAGAGATCAGTGCCTGCCCCTCCTCCTGCCCTCACAAGGAAGCTGGAACTGCAGTGGTGTCAGTCCTCAGTCTCCTCCAGGCTGAACAGACTCAGTGACCTCAGCTGTTCATCATATGGCTTCCCCTCAAGGCCCTTCACCCTCTTCCTGGCCCTTGTTTGGACACTCTCTAATTGCTTTATGTCCTTCTTATATTGCAGCACCCAAAGCTGCCCCCAGCACTGGAGGTGAGGCTGCCCCAGCTCAGAGCAGAGCAGGACAATCCCCTCCCTTGCCTGGCTGTGATGCTGTGCCTGATGCACCCCAGGACAGGGTTGGCTCTCCTGCCTGCCAGGGCACTGCTCACTCATGTTCAACTTGCCATAGCCCAGAACTCCCAGGTCCCTTTCCACAGCACTGCTCTCCAGGCTCTCCCATTCCGTGCTTACATCCAAGTATGCCCCACCCCCTGTGCAGAACCCATCACTTACCTCTGTTAAGCTTCATACAGTTGCTGATGACATAGCCCTCTAATATGTCTTGGAGACTTTCTGCCCACAGTTTTTCATTTCTTCATTTACAGTAGAGCTTTCCTGAATTGTTCCCTCTCTAGAGGATTTGTCTTCCCAACCACCCTGCCATACTGCCAGGTCTCAGCATAATTTTCCTTCCTCTTGGCACACCCATCCACTTGCCTCAGATACTGGACAATTTTTATCCTAGACTGAAAAATCATATTTAGTAAAACTTTCAGTAACAAGCAGCATGATGTCAAGGCAGCTCTACTGCACATGTGTTAAGTAGCTACTCTGTCTCCATTCTAGGTTGAAATCAGTACACTGGGTTTCAAACAGAGTTCAGTCAAAAATGGTTGCATGTTGTCCACAGAAGGGGTGGGGAGTAATTAGAGGTGATAGCTTCTTTCATCCTCAGCATGGCCCTTGGCTAATCATTAAATCAGGTCTGCAGGCTCTGCAGAAGTGAGTCCATTTGAAGGGCTGATAAATGCTGCAGGGTGGGAACAGGAGCTGTGCTCAAATTTGTGTTTGGCAGCGACAGCCAGCATTATCAAGAGATGCTTCACTTCACGTGAAGAACTGAACAACGCTGTTGCTTTATTTGAGCCTTCTGCCTCAGTTATATGCTGACCTTGGCCCATATAGCTCCAGTCATAACACTGCAGCTTATCTTACCAAAAGTCATCAAGGCCTTTGACTATTCATGACAGGCTTCACAGCTCTGCCTACCTACTTGTGTCTGCATGCTTCATAGCTGTGTCCCACACCTGCCTGGGACCTAACCACCCTTGTTCAAAGGCAGCAACTCAGCCAAGGTAGCTTGAAAAAAAAAAAAAAAAAAAAAAAGGTTCAACTTGTTCTACTGCTTAGTTCAGCTTATCCTTGTTGAAAGTCACTGCCTGTGTACTTTGTGCCAATCACATGTTCAAAAACTACATTTGGTTCACATCAAGAGGAATTTTGTTCTCAACACTGCTCCAGCAGAAAGCGTAAGCTGCACTTGCTGTGGAACACATGGCATCTCTCCAAAAATAGTCCACTATTTCTTCAGTTTAAGAGTAATGAAGTTACCTGTTGGAGAGAAAACTTACAGCTACAGGCAGGGAGGTGCTGGAGCTGAATGAAGAAGACAAGAATGCATCAGTCTTCACAGGATAACCATTACCCAGGTAGAAAAAACAGGTAAATCCCATTACTCTTGGGAATTCTGCTTTCTGGTCATCTCTCTCTCTCTTTGCTTGACCAGATGCTGTTCTCTGGCAGCCTCATTTCAGGAAGGAGTCCATGCTAGAACACCCATGAGTGCTGCTGGAAGCAGCTGGGGAGTGAGGTGTGGGAAGCCTGTACCTACTCACAGAGATCTGTGCTTCTTTTCAGGAGTGGCCTGTGGGGATCATATTCCAGCTTTCTGTGGCATCCCCTGCGCAGTCTCCTGTGGCTGGGTCTGCTAGATGGAAGAAATTCCCCACCCCACAGGCTGTACCTGTTCCAAGGACAGTTCCCAGCTGGGGTGGTTGTGCTGTCCTTTTCAGTGACCTGTATTCACAGTGATTTGTGCCTGCCTATAAATCTGCCACCTGTGCCTGGTGCCATCTGAGCTCTTCCAGGAAATATCCCTGTGCTCTGGCCTTGCTGCCTGACAGTGACCCTGTAAAGGGAGGCTGGGACAAACCCAAACTGAACAGTGCACCTGCATCCCAGTGCATCAGTGAGGCTGGGACAAACCCAAACTGAACAGTGCACCTGCATCCCAGTGCATCAGTGAGGCTGGGACAAACCCAAACTGAACAGTGCACCTGCATCCCTGTGGATCTGTGAGGCTGGGACAAACCCAAACTGGGCTGTGCACCTGCATCCCTGTGCATCAGTGAGTCTGGGACAAACCCAAACTGGGCTGTGTACCCTGCATCCCTGTGGATCAGTGAGGCTGGGACAAACCCAAACTGAGCTGTGTACCTGCATCCCTGTGCATCAGTGAGGCTGGGACAAACCCAAACTGAACAGTGCAACTGCATCCCTGTGGATCAGTGAGGCTGGGACAAACCCAAACTGAGCTGTGCACCCTGCATCCCTGTGGATCAGTGAGGCGGGACAAACCCAAACTGGGCTGTGCACCTGCATCCCAGTGCATCGGTGAGGCTGGGACAAACCCAAACTGAACAGTGCACCTGCATCCCTGTGCATCAGTGAGGCTGGGACAAACCCAAACTGAGCTGTTCACCTGCATCCCTGTGCATCAGCAAGGCTGTCCCCCAGAGGAGCAGCAGGGGTGGCCACTGGCCATGCAGGCAAGTTGTGTACTGGGATTTGCTCTGGTGCCATCCAACAGAGCAGAGTAAGGGCACAGCCACGACCACCCACACAAATGCAGATTGATGGCATCAGCTGGGGGAAGACAAACATGAGGAAGAGGAGCAGGGTGTGCAGCAGCTCCTGGCAGGATCAGAAGCAGAGCTGCTTTCACACACGTTTTGCTTAGCATAAAGGCTCCTCTGATGTTTCATGACTATCAAAGGCTTTGAAATTCACAGGAATTTCAAGGAAGGCAGAAGTTCATCTGAAATGAGAGAAAGATTATATTTTCCCTCCCACCATATTTCCAGCTTCCCAAGAATTTTCCTTTGAAGGCTCCACTGCTCCCAGAAATGTCTTTATGATGTTTTTCAAGTCACTTCCTATGCAGGATCACCACTGCACAGTGCAAGCAAACAGTAGAGGCTCAGAAAGCAAAGTATGGGGGTGGGAACTGAGGATGTGGGTGAGCTTCAGCTTCTCAACAAAATCAAATCATCCTACCACAGTGTAGTGCATTGGTTCGAGGCAAGTGTACCAATATCCCTTACTGGAGGGAGAGCAGGGACTTCCTGAGCCTTACTGCTTCCATGCTGGCTAAACCAAGAGTACAGATTTGAGCTATGGGAGAAATTGCACTTTTTCAAACTTTTTCTCTCAAGTACAAGCCACTCCCATCTGGAAAAGAAAGCACCTGCTAACTGCCCGCAGCAAGGGAGAAGGGTCTCACAGCAAGGCATTTTAATTCCCAGCCCCCAGAAGGGGACTCCTCTCACTGGTCTGCTCTGAAGTCTGGCCACCAGGGAATAGATAAGCATGGGGCAGACTGCAGAAACTGAGATGAAACTGCTCCTTTCCCTCTGATAAGAGGCAGCTGATATTGAACCTATTAGTCAGATTATGGTGGATCTGAATTTGTTTCCCCTTGAGCAGCAGCTACAGAGACAGAGCAGCTGGATTAAGTTTCATTTTCCTATGTAAAATGACTTAACAGAGTAGATAAAACTTAATATTTGTGAAAGCTCATGTGTTTCCCCAAGACCTGATCTCAATAATGTCTTATGAATGCCTTGCTGATTGTTTAATGAATTATTTTTCTTCCTCTCAGACTGTTAATAATAAATTATAAGTAGAAGGAATGTACAGTCTGCTTGAAATAATTCCTTGAATATGAGTTCAGCTGCAGAACTCCCTCTGTTTTGCCTTCCTCTACCTCTGAGCAAGTGCTTTTTGATGAGGATTTTGGGGCACAGAAGCTCCCTCTGTTCCTGTGAGATAGGAAGGCCCTAGGGATGAGTGAGCTACTTTGGGGAAGCTCAGCTCATCTGTGAAATACATGAGGTTTCAGTGTAAAAGCAAAGGCAGGAGGGACAGAGAAGCTTCAGAGGCAGAGGAGGAGGCTTGGTCCCATTTCAGGGCTGTGGAAAAGGACTCAGGATCTCACCATCTACCTCACTTGCCATGGGCTTTCAGAGATGTTCAGCATGAGTCACACTAACCTCACACAGGTTTTGCTGTCTGAAGGGCTCACACCCAACCAAGCCACCTACGTGGAGAGCCCAGGCAGAAAACAGAGGAGGAGAAGAGTTCTTGTTTGTGTCAGACTCTTGCTGTAACCTAGGCTGAGCTGCCCTTATTGCTGCCCACGTCCTGCAGCTGATGAGGAGCAGGAGCCTAGCTGAGAAGCCCAGATCAGGACCAGAGTCAGGCATCCCACTGCTGGTGCCAACAGCCACCCACCCACACAGGAATGCTATGTGGATGGGTCTCTACTAGAAACTATTAACTACAAGAGGGATTTCCATATTAGTCATGAGCTATAAATACATAGTCTATAATATATATATGCATTATGAAATATAATCCACAGATTATTAAAGTCTGTCCCTTAGCACAGTTCACCCTGGAGGTTTCATGGATCATTTCACACATTTCAGTGTTAAATAACAACTGGCTCTATATCCATAGGCATGTAAATGGATCAAACTCAGCTACCCCAGTTACTCTCAGTAGCACTTTGCTCACAGGGGTAAAAACAACATAGCATTAAAAGTGGAGAGAGCACCAGGAGAGTAAATGAAGGACAGCATGAAAGACACAGGGTGCTAGGATGTCAGCTGCATTTATAAACTTGCATTATTAGCTCTCACCTTCATCCTTGCCTCTTCCATAGCAAAGTGCTTTAACTTTAAATAGTGCCATGCACCCAGGGGAAGCCTGTGCAGTTTTCTGCATGCAGCCAAGCCAGACCATGCCTTGCATTCAAACCAGAAGCAAACAGCTTTCACCATCCCCAGTATCACACATGGAGCTGAAAGCCAAGTGAGGACATTGAGGACTCTGCACTCAAGGGAGCAGCCTTTTGAAGAGGTGGGATGGGCACCATCCCACCCTGCAGTGTGGGCACAGTGCAGAGCAGGGAGGACAGGAGAGGCTGTTCATGTCCCCAGGAACACAGAGACATGGAGTACAACAGCAATAATCCCACGAGCTCCTCTGCCCAGTCACTGCACAGCAGTCCAGCCAGCTGTATCTGGCCAGGTTGGTGTGCACAATAGAGAGTGATGTGCAACTGAAACCTTGATGGTGATGGGTAAGAAAACATTCTTTAAATCAAAACCAATTCTGCAGTTTTAGCAGGGATGCCAAATACAGAAAACCCACTGAAAGCTTCCTAGTGACTTATTCTGAGTGTTTTGGCACATGTCCTACAACAGCATTTATTCCACTGGTAAATTTTGCAGTAAAACCAGTGTCCCAGGTTTTCCTCTGCCCAAATGGCAGCCCCAAGGCTCACCAAGGCTGCAGGTTAGCTTGGAGTCTCAGGTGAGGAAGCATGAGATGGGCAGGTCAGCACTTTTGGTATTGCTCATTAGAATGACTCACACCTTGGATACAGAGCCAGGTAGATGAGGATTACTCACTGCTCCTTTCAGCTGATCAGAGCTCGCCTCCTTCCAAAACCTGAGTTAGCAATTGTCACCTTTGCAGACTGCAGGGCAGCCAGAGCTGCAGCAGGGCTCATGACCACCATTTAGGCTCCTATAAATCACCCTGTGGTGGGACACCATGGTCTGCAGATGGGCAGGAGGGATGCTCTGGCTTCTCTGCTCCATCTGCTTTCTGAGTGACTCCCACAGCACCCACCAGCTGCTGGCACATCAGCTTTCCACCAGCCTGAGCAGGAACTGCAGCTCCCTGCACAGGCCACAGTCACTGTGTGGGTGGGCCCCAGCTTGGAAGCTGCCAGGATTTAAGCCATCAAATAACTTTTCTTCACAACAGCCACTTGTGTGAGCCAAGCTGGGTGTCTGCCCTTCTCACAGGGCCTGGAAGTCACCAAGGACATTTTGGGGGAAAGAAAGCTCCAAGGAAAGTGTGAAAGAAAGACATCTATTTCCTCAAAGACATGTAGGCACCTGCTGCTGAATGAAATCAAGGGTGAGGTGGGTTTTCTTTGCACCTGTAACACCCAGGGCATGGATTCCTCCCAGGCTGGCACCTGATGCTCAGAAATTGCACACACTGAGGACTGATGTGCAGAGCCCCAGAAAGATTCTTACAAGTCATCCCAGGTTGTGCAAAGTGGCACATTACAAACACCTGAGCTATCCCAGCTCCTTTATCTCTGCTCTGATAATGAATGTTTTGACCTGAGCTAGTCTTCCCCACCTCCTCACCTGTATAAACCCACCACTTTAGAAGCAGTGTTTTGGTTTTGGTGCTGCACTGCTGACTCCTGCAACTTGGGCAAAATTGCTCCAGAAATCAGAAACTAGGTCAACATTTATCAACCCTGTATTAAAGTGTGTGGTCATTACTGCCCTTGTGTTACACCATGCTCTTGGCAGTCACTGCGAGCTCACTTGTACAAATACCTACCCATGCCTGTACTTCCATCACACTGGTTTACTGAAATAGCTCCCACATGGGAAATGCATTTTCATGGGGAGTTCTCTCTTTCCCCAGCCACACTGCTTGTACATCTCCTTCTCCTTTGGCTGTCAGACCTGCCTGGCACCAAACCACTGACCTCTCCTTTGTTTGGCAGGGAGCTAAGGAGCATTTCCATATTTCCCCACATTGGTAACATCCTTAGTATTTGGGATGTTAGAAAACAGGTGGAGAAAGAAAATGAGATTTCTGCCAAAAAATGCCCTGGTTCTTTAAAGAAGTTTTTTAAAAATTGTATTTCAGGCAGTAATTCAGCCTCTAATTATTAGGGAGATGGCTAAGATAACCCTATAACTAACAGGCACTACAGCTGCTCATTGAAAGATCATTGGGCCTTCCTGTAACAAGTCACAAAAGGACAGTGTATTTATAAGGATGCTTAAGAAAAAATCAGTAGGGGGGAGTGAGAGAGAAGGGGAGAAAACATCTGACCAAAAATTGTAATTAATCTGTGGAGGAGAAGGTGACAACTTAAAAGATCCGAGAATACTGTTTTTACAGTCATGAAAATAGCACTGAACACTGCAGGTCTGCATTCAGGCCACCAAAAGAGAAATCTTGTGAAGCAAGGTGGTGGGGCTGATTTTAATGCAAGGAGGAAGTGTCTCTGAAGTTATCAATTTTCTTTTCAAAAAGATTCTTGCAGCAGGCAAGGATCAAGCAATTACTTTGCCCCTGTTCACAAGATATCTTAGAATAGTAACAGACCACACACCCAGGAGATGATTAAAGGAAGTCAGGGGTCAGGAACACAGAAAAGCTTGTGATACAGAAGAGAAGATTTGCATGGCCATTAATATTTCATGACTCACAAGCCATGTGGTTCAGAACAAATATCTGCACAAAAAAGTAGAACTGTCTGCCATCAGGTTGCATATTTCAAGACATACCTGAGTCATAAAGGTATTATTTACATGCCTTTACCCACGAACAGAATGCAAAACTGTCTGAATCCTTGTACCTACTGTAGGGAAGATGGAAAGCCTTTCTGAAGGCTCAGCAGGATTTGAGTGGGGCCTCTGCCCTCGCTAAACCTCTGCACAGGGTGAGTTTCAGCCTAAAAGCAAAGCATAAGTAGCATTTTTCATACTGCAGGCCCATTAGATCCACTACAAAGGAAAAGGGCTGCTGCACTGTCAGTATGTCTCTTCAGCCTCTACTCCAACCCATGAAACAAAAGAAGTGCTATTTATATGCAAGTGTATAGGTAGCAGTGCAGACAGGAGATATTGTATTCTCTGCCATTATTCCCATTTTAGACACATCAAAGCTGGTAATTGAATTTAAAAAAAAAAACCAACAAAACCAAAAACAAAAACGGCAAACCATAAATGACTACTTTTCTCCCAGTGAAAGGAACGAGATGTGTCAGGGGTTAAGCAGAAGTATTTTATCCCAGGATTTTTGCAATTACGCCTGGTGAGATTTCATTCTGGGAAAGCAGAGTTTATTGTGGTTCCATAAGCAGGCCCTTTCCTCACAATCAAAGCAGGAGTTTTCCCTGCCTGCACTTGCCCGTGTGTGGCTGGAATGAGCGAGTGGAGCGAGTGGCTGGGCTGACTCACCGGCACAGCCAGACTGTCCTGCTGCTGCCAGCCACCAGCGGAACCTCCCTGCCTTGGCACCTGGCTCTCCCTTTCCCCAGCTGCTGTGAGCAGCGAGGCTCCTGGCTTGAAAGAAAGCTGAGAGCCAGGGTGACACTGCTAAATCGCCCAAAGGAGTGCTCAGAGCAGGCAGGCATGGTAGCATCGCTTGTCAAAGTGCTGCTTCTCCGAGTCTCTCGGCGCTCCTCCGTGTGTGAAGGAGAGGTGAGAAGAAATGAGAAGTTGTGGGGAGGGAAAAAGAAAAAACCAAAAAGCAGTGCCACCAGAATTGCATCCATTGTTTTACTGACAAGAATAAAAGTCCTTGCTTAGGGAATTTATAGCCCAAAGGAGACTAATACCACAGGGCTTGATTGCCCTGATTGAGTGCTTTACAAATTACTCACATGAGCAGCCCCGCTGACTCCATCTGAAGGATTCTTCTATGTGCACAGTCTGGCTCACAGTGATTAGTGACAGCAAACTGCAAGGGGAAAGGCAAGACAGGGGAGAAATTGCTCTGAGACAACATTATTTACTGCTTCCCTCCCTCCTAAAAGGAGTCAGGTGTTTTGGCTATTTCATTCATTGGCTTCACCTTTGTTTTAAACCAGGTGCTTGCCAGAGTGGAAATAATTTATTTCAAGGTTCCTTCACAGAAGGAAGTCTGAAGACAAATTCAGAGCAGGTGGAAGTCCTACTTCATAAATATAATTTATTATTACCATTGTGAAGTACATGACAACTAGTAAAATGCAGTTGTTTACTTCACCAAGATAGAATTTTAGAAGACTCTTGACTGAGGAGGTTAACTCCCACTTCTCCACCTTCCAATGTAATGTACTGCTGTTGGCCAACAGTGTTTGGTTGCCAGCTGTCTTGTGGCTGTGTGTGACCAGGGGTAAACTGGTTAATGTTGGATTTTGCTGAGGTTAGTGATGTGGCTGATGAGATGATTTTGTTTTATATCTACCTGCTAACCCTGGTTCTGGCTTGAGAAATCCAAACTTGTCTCTCACAAATAGCATTTATCTCCCTTCTTCCAAAGCAAATAGAAAGCTCACTGAAAAATCTGCATCCTAAATGTAACCATTCACAACTACAGGCCTGAAGCTGCAAAAACCGTTGTTCTTGCCTCAAAGTTAATTATTTTAAGGCATTTCAGTTTCAAAAATTGTATGTTATGCTGAGAGCTGAACAATGTGAACCTCACGTGACTGCAGAGCAAATCTCACTCCTGCCAACCAGGTTTTCAATAGAATCCCATTTTTTTTTGGTCCTCCCAGGTCTCAGGTGCTGTCAGTGCTCCCCACTTCTACATTTCCCTGGTGAAGAGACAAAGCAATGCTGTTTCCTGCGATTGCATCTCTGTCCCTTTGCCTCCCCTTGGACGTGCCAACTGTGAAAACCAGGAATGCAGCTCCGTCCATCCCCAGTGAGCCTGTGGGACTCAGACTGTTTTGAACACAATCATAGAATGCCAGGTTGGAAGGGATTGCAAGGACCATCTAGTCCAACCTTTTCTGGTAAAAGCAAGGTCTAGACATGTGCTAGTACGCTGTCCAGCTGACCCTTAAAGGTGTCCAAAACTGGAGAATTCACCATTTCTCTGAGGAGATTATTCCAATCACTGCTGTCTTCCTTGTAAAAAAATTTTCCCTTGTGCCAAACGAGGATCTGCCCAGGAGTAACTTGTGCCCATCATTTCTTGAGATGGCCATCCTTTGAGACAGCACTACTGGAGGTACCCACTGAGGTGATTTGGTCTGAGACTAGGACTCAGCTGGCCTACGAGATTCTGGAAACTTGAGCATGGGTTTGACTAAGTAAGAAGTCACAGGTATTTTGTTTTGCTTTCATGCTTTATTCTCAAGTACATTCAAGATCGTGAGACACTTGGACATTGTGATGATACTGGAGTGCTCTCAGCATTGTACTGCTTGAGCATGCTACAATCTCAAACGTGACCATCCACAGCTTACACTCTGCTGGGGTTCTGTTAAACTCATTTCACTGACAGGAAACGGAGGGACAAGAGCACCAAAGGCACTTGAGTAAAAGCACAGCTTTCATCATGGGTAGCTGGGGAATGCAGAGGGCAGAGTTACAGCCACACATGCTATGCACGTGAAAATGCCTGGGAGAGACAGACCCAAGCAGCCAAGCTGCCAGCTGGGTACTGAGGGTGTGGTGGAAAGATGGGCATTTACAGACCAGTGCTTTCCCTCTGCACTCAGGCAGGTATATTGTCTCTGGCTACCAGGGGCTTTATTTTTGGATGATGTTGTTGCTTGAAACAAACAAAAGAAGATAAGGAAATGGTGTTTACTTTTCTGGAAGACCATTAAAAAGATTATTTTGATAAAAGCCTTGGTGACCACACTTTTTAGCTTGCTACATCACTTAAGATGATGGTGGTATTTTGTGGATTTGCCTTAAGGGGTCTTGCCCAAAACTGCACAAATCATCAGCAATGAAAGAAGCATCTGAGACCCTGGTGTTCCAAACATTAGATTTGTGCCCTCACTGTTGGAATAACTAGTTCTCTCCCATCAGCGTGGAGTCATGTTTAAAACAAGCTTTCTAAATAATGTCACACTTGAACAGCCTGATCTAGACCTGAAGTCTTGCTTCTTGTCTTTCTGTACCAAGAACATCCTGTGCCACCTCACCATCCTAATGAAAGGAGAATTTGTCTATGAAATGCAAGGCAGCACGGAAAGGGGCAGGGCAGAACCTTAGAATAAAAGAACAAGAATTCAAATTAGTCTGAAGAAGGGAAAAATTTCCAACAGAGAAATTAACAAGCTTGCCTAAGATAACAGGGAGATATGGTGAACCAGTTCTTCAAGGACCGAGATAATTTCAATTTTCTTCATTTAAAATTCCAGCCTACAGTCTCTGATGAACTTCTTTTCACCACAGTCAACACCGGGCTTGACAGTGTTGCTCCTGTTTAGGGTGGTCTCTTCTTCTTGGCTCATATAAAGTCCAGAGTAATGTTCAGGACAGGGTTCAAAGCTCTGACATTAGTTATTCTTTATCTTCTTTCAGCCAACATTGGTACACATTTCCTATTTTCTCTCAGAAACAAAGCTGAAGATTTGCTTCATTCGTTGCCTTTCAGGGAGAGAATCAAAATTGTCTCATCACTAAGGTTATTTGGGAAAAGTCACACAAGGGCATGCAAGTAATGGCCCTGTGGCCCCCTCAGCAGTACTGGATCCACTCTTCATGAAAGACCATGAAAATGATCCAGAGATTTACTAGAGTAGTATGCATGTGAAGGTCTCCAGATTGCACCCATGTTAAAAACAAGACATGGAATTTGCCACAGCAATTAACATGCAGTAACATTTCCTAACTGGCAGTGACATTTGAACTTTCAATGGTTAGCAGATAGGCTAACAAATAAACTGTTCTCCCTGCATCACAAATTTACAATGTTTTACCCAATATCTGAGGTCAAGACCTTAAAAAGGCTGTGCTCTATGAAAGGCACATGCATGGGAGTGATCTGCAGTTATCATTTCACTACCTCTGAACTGCACAAGGTAGTCTCAGTCTCATGAAAACCACCTTGTCTGGAAATCCTAATTGGAAAGGCGTAGACAACAAGATAAATATTACACTAACATTTCATTGTGGATTTCTAATACACATAACACAGTGAGACTTTAAAACAGTGATCACAGTATCTTTATCATGTTTTAACATATTTCCCATAACACTCTTGCTCACTCAACCTGCCTTTTTACTGAAATAACTTCAATTTAAAATAAAAAATCCCTTTAAAACACAGCTCTAGGAGGTACAGACTGATACATCTGTCATGATATTAAAAAGACTTGGATACAAAAGATGGGGCTTCATTTTCATATGAGTATGAAAGCAAATCAGAATCAACACTGAGCACTTGTTCAGTGACCTATGGCAAGAGGACCTGGGAACTTCCTACCTTCAGGAAGTACCACCTGCTTAATAAAGGCCACTCTCAGTGGACTGAAAAATTATAGAATTCATTCTGAAAAACTTCTACAAACAAAAATAATTTCTCTGCTTAGCCTCCTGCCTGCATAAGGTGCTTACAAATACATGAACTTAGAGAAAACACCTTCATCTACTGCTAAGTTGCTGAAATGATGCAGTCTTGAAGTGTGCCATTATTTGATGTTTTTTTTCCTTGAACCTCACCTGAGTTTATCCAGTTTACTCTTCAAAGTAGTAACCTTATTTATTGCCAAAGATGAAAACACTTTGAAAATACTGTGATAGAAATCAAAAAAGGACAAATATATGCTATGCTACTTTGTGGAAAACAAAACAAAACAAAACAAAACAAAACAAAACAAAACAAAACAAAACAAAAAAACCCAACACCTTTTTAGGTTGTAGCTGATTATTTGTGATTCTTAAATTTTGGAGTTCAACTCAACAGGAACTGCCTGTCAGTTGTTTACTTTTAACTGTTTGAGAACTTCACAGGGTCACCAATAAAGCAGTTGGATCAAATCTCTTTTTACTTTTGCTGGTAGACCTGAATGCCAACATGAAAAGAGTAATTTCTGGCACTGCACTTTGTACTCTTTGCTATGAATCTCTCATTATTTTGACACTGATAATGGTTAAGCTTGTATTGCCTCAAGGAACTAAAGTAACTGTAGTAATAAAATGAGGAGCCATCTAGCAAGGTCAGGCCATCCCCAATAAACATACCAAAACACACAGACAGTGCTGGTAGAATGGTGCTAAAGTCTGTTGATAAAAAATTTCTAGTCTTTAAACTCCACCTCTAGCTTTAACTTGTAGACCTATAAATGCAATTCCTAACGTGAATGTGATCACAAAGAGGTATTACTGACTTGGTGCAAGAGGCAAGAAAGGTCAACACAATTTTGCTCTCTAGGGATCTGGATGGATGAAGGGGGTGGGGGGAGGTTTGCACAGTGCAGCAAGAGATAGCACAGAAAGTGAGGCTGTGCCCACACTCCAGGCCAGGACTACAGGGTACAGGCAGCTGGCACTGTAACAGCAAGATGACAAAGGCTGCTTTACCTGCTCAAGTGGCACATGCCAAACAGCATCCCCACATCCTGAGAACTTCTAAGACTACAGCTAGCTCAGATAAACTATATGCCACTATTTTGGTGAGACTCATCATCATCCTTGCTGGGTGTGCAGAAGTGTACCTGAGCACTGGCATTCAGCCTCCTCCCCCCTACTCTATCAGACTTCTAAAGATGCCACACTTAACCTTATCTACTTCACTTCTGAAGCAAACATTTTTTATTTAAGCAGTGTGAAGTAGAAGGAAGTTTTAGCAAAGGATACCTTGGTAAAGAAACCATCCTTAACTAAAACTAGGCATCATCACATAAATATTAAGGAAAATGTAGAACACCATAATCTAGCTCTCCCTCAAAGTGTGTTTCTTGCTAGGTTCACACGAGGTGGGGTGGCAGACATCTTCATTTTCTACAGTAATCAGAAACTATGCCCCAAACCAGTGTGTTAAAGTTACAGTAAAGCAGTACTTCTCTTTCTTATTTGCTCTGAACAATTGTTCATAGTTATGCCTACAAAAGTACAGCATCACCAAAATCACATGGTTATCTGCAAAATTTACAGAACTGATGCATCCACAAACCCATATGCAAAATGTGTATTGTATGTTTATATATAATGCATGCTTCCTTCATTTAGTTACAAACAACAGCATATGCAGTAAGAAACTGTAAAGCAAAATATACCCTGATAATCAGACGACCATGAAAGTTTAAGCCTCTTCAACAATTAACATCTTCCGTAACACTGCTAGAAGCATTAATGAAAATTTAAGTGTGAAAAATGTACATTCTTTATTCTGCGGTTTAGATACAGAATAAAATTTAACTTTTCAGAAAATAAAACTATAGCTACAGCTTTGAGAGCTGTCAGTTTTCTTTTGAGGATAAAGTACATGCACTTTTTCCAGTTACTTTATTGCACATAATGTACAGTCATAAGTGGTGTTTATTTACATGTGTTTTGGCAACGTCCATGTTTGCTTTTCCCCTCAGAATACATTATTTTGCACAAACAAAACCTTAAATGTTTCACACAAACTGCCATAATACAAGTCAAAGCATAAATGTATATATGTCGCTTTATTGTTGCTGTATTTTCAATTAATTCTACTAAGAGTTTCAGACCTCAGTTAATCTTTGCCTTGGGAGGCAGACTCCTCCCAGTTAGTCTGCTGTCAAAGACGGACACCAAACTGCAGGCACCAAGAAATCAGGACTGCAGCCTGCTGTGCCTAAGCCCCAGCCCTATGCACCACCTGCAATTAGTGCGCAGGCACAGAGAAGGAAGAGCACTGTACTTGCGTTAACCAGTTTGATTCAACATTGATTACCACGTGTTAATGGTACGGGTCATGTGTTATTTGGACAGTACTCCATTAACAGTGTTTTAGAAAAACATATCAAACATATTAAAACAGAAATTCTGGGAACGATTATGTATGTCTAGCCCCAGGAATGTGTTGCTCAGATTCCATTCTGTACAACGTGCTATTTCTGATAACTGGTATTTTTATCCAGACACAAAGAACTCAAGTTTCATATGCTCCTAAGTATGTTTCCCCCAAGTTAATTTCTTAATGGATGGTAACACACTTCAATGTTTCCCTGCATTTTCAGGGCAGAAAACCTTGTAGTGGTCCCCCGCATGGAGTACAATCTGGCAATAAACCTTTTGCTACGTGTGGATTTTTGACACACTCTTAGAAGGCATGTTCAAATAAAAGATCAGTGCTGTCAATACACTGAACATATGCTCATTAAAAATATCTGAAGGATGTTGAAGGCACTTATAATATGCACAAAAATACTCTTGGAGAAACCGAATTTGTTGTACTTTGGTACAACATTTAAGATGTGAACAGCATTGCTCAGATGTTACTTTGAAAGGCTAGATGATATTTTTGTTTATATTTTGATCTATCAAAAAATTTACCCAAAGATAAATCCCACTTTATTGGATCAATGATCTAACTGTCTTGAATGTATGATCTTTCAAATGCTAAAACAATTTAACCACAGAATAATAAGAAAAAGAAGCCAACTTCAGTGATTTAGCAATATTGAAGTCATCCTCAAATGCACTTCTAAAAACAGCTCATGTCTTTCCTCTAAGCAGGCAAAGTATAAAATAGCTAAATTTTCAGACAGGCACTCAGGTAAATGGAGAAATGCCTTTGGTGGACAACAATAATGAATATATTATTTTCATTTTAGAGTTTTCCTAGTTTTTTCTGTCCTTCACCTTTGAAGTACTACAAAATTTACAACAACTTCGACTACTGCATATACTGAAGAATGAGATGAAAATGCACTGTGGACAAAGTATAACAGTAGTTAATACCTATTGATAAAAATACAAAATAATAGACATTATTACAGAAAAGCAGTAGTTCTGGAAACAGAAGTGTTGTTCAATATAAAACATTAAAGTTTTGTTCCACCTGAATAGTTTCACCTATACTGGACAGAGTACTTCACCAAATTACATGTGCACCTCTGATAAAATTCTTCAGGAATATAAATTATTTATTTGCTCTGTAGTAACACTTGTTCCATTATCCAGTCAAAAGGTTCCAATATTATCTGTTGCAAGTATCTAATATTCTTATCACCTGCCTGTGGCTGAGTTTTAGAATCGCAACATGATCTGTTAAATTAAAGATTAAAATTTTGCACAAGTGAAACTATTCAAAATGAATTGGTATTTCAGCTCTACCTAAAATTTTTGTAAAACAAAGAACTACGTGCCATTAGAAAACTAGCATCATCAAAGCTAGACTATTTTTCTCTATAAAATAAAGATGCATAAAATTTTAATTACTAGCAGTACTGTGAGAACTATTTATAAAGTTTTATATTGCATGTATTTCAAGATAAATAGTTCCAAACGTCATAAATTAAAGGAGGAATTTGAACAGATTCAGATTCCTCTTCTGAATTTTTACTATCTACAGGAAAAAAAAAAAGGATTTTCAAGAAGAAAACTGTTGAGATCTGAAAAGTTGTCTACATTGAGGATCTCCCTCAACATTAGCAGTAATTACTGCCCACTCAAGGTTACAAATTTAGAACTACCTGGGAAATGTACAGGAGCCTCAGATAGTGCAGTTCTAAGAATGGGGAAGTGTTTCTGTAAAAATATTTGCATAGATGTACATTCAAAACAGCATTTTCACCATTTCAATTCCCTGCATTCATGTTGCTTCAGTCATCCACGGGGATAAAGATCACATAAAGGCAGCTGTGGAATTTGAAATGGATGTTGCTTGGTAATTTAGTGAAAGGTGTATTTTTGTACTTTCTGCAGTCGTTAGGAAAAGATCCAGTTTGACCTTTGGCTTACAGAAGTTGTACTCCCCTGAGCTAGGCAATACTGACAGACTGCAGCAGAAGTACCAAAAAAAAAAAAAAAAGTTACTTGAAATAGCGTGGCATAAATAAGGCACTTTTGCCAAAGGAAATCCCCAGGTTTTGTGTTTCAATGTACAGCCATTCTACCCAGAAATATTTTGTGCTTAGAAACGTCACATGATGCAACAGTGAATCAGGTGCCAAAACCAACAAATCACAAATTACTGTGCAATTAACTGCAATCTCTGAATGGTTCAACAAAGAATCAAACTGGTTTCTGTACACCGTCACGATTTACCAACACTGGCATCTTTTGCTGTCAGCCAATAGTAATTATTTTAGAGAAAGAAAAAGAAAGTGTGGAATTAGTAATGCAGATGCTGAAAGGCAAGTGGCGAGACTCTACAAGAAGAATGCCTCAAAAAATGCTACTTTGTTCCCATTTCTACTGGCACCTATTCCCCAAGGTAAAAGGCCAGAATGACCAAAGCCAACTTAATAGTAGTGTGCAGAATGTCAGCTGACAAACAACATAAAAACAAGTCACGTTGTGTTATCTGTGGTCACGTTCTTCAGGGTTAGTCCAGTAACTCAAGACTTTACATTCTTCCGTCTTTATTTGTTTATTTTAATTAAACATGTAATGGTTAATAAACAGACATAGTCCAGAGTTAGTAGGTTGGTATTATAACATTTATTAAAATAATGCTATGGGTTAATAGAAACAGCAAAGAACCAAAGAATTAAAATGCAAGCTATGTAAAAACCCAACTAAAACCCAAATATGTCTAATGTATTCATCCAGTAGCTAACTAAAAGCCCAAGAAAGACAACACTCCCAATATAATAAAGTACTGCAAAACAATTGGCAATTTTTCAGTTATCAAAATTGTGGGTTTTGCATTTTGTATCCTTTTTTCTCAATCAGGAAAAAAATTCTTTTGAATGTTATATAACATACATATAAAACAAGATAGAAAAATACATTATAAACTTGTAACAATGGCTGTAAATACATTATCTTACATGTTTCTCATAGGCAATAGGTTGGTTATGGTACATACATAGCATGAAACTACTAAGATAATAAAGAATAGACAAATACATGTCATCTGTACGGTTACATACAAGCGACACTCCCATCTACCCACTCTAAAAAAATTACATAATACTGTCAGAAAGAAGTCTTAAAACTACTTATTTTAATAAAGAAAAAGTCATTAAAGAATGATAATACTGAGAACCAAGGCATTCAGAGATTTCAAAAGTCATGCTTTTTAAGTTGATCCAAAATTTTGTCAACTAAGTTTTCAGAAGTTTGTTCAGAGCAAACATTACTTTCACATGTCACACATCTATCCCATACACTTCCCCTCCCCCCCCAATAAAAGACCTTTGATAAATGTCTAAAGCATCCAGGTTTTATCATAGTTGAGATGAAACTGGATCAAATACTGGTATTGTTTTAGCAAATCTCTCTTC
This sequence comes from Oenanthe melanoleuca, assembly GCF_029582105.1. Lineage (NCBI taxonomy): Eukaryota > Metazoa > Chordata > Aves > Passeriformes > Muscicapidae > Oenanthe > Oenanthe melanoleuca. Next base: position 72,641,835 of record NC_079336.1, read on the forward strand.
AAATGTTCGAGTGTCGCAAGTTTATTCAACCAACCAACCAACCAAAATAAAATCAAAATGGCACAGCATATACTGTAAATAAAATCAACACAACTGTATGTGTAACAGGAAGACAAAGCCGGTGGCACAATAAACAAAAATCTAGCTGAATACGAAAGGATGAATGTCTATTGCATAGTAAATAAACTGATAATTATTTCCAGGTGAGACAAGATGTTAGATGAGGTCACCATGCAGGTGCTTAAAAATGTAAGCCCTCTTAGCTTACTATTGACCTTTCATTTGGAAGCTGTGAAGATTTGCAGGAGGAGAATAAGTTGACAAGAGGGGAATAAAATTATCACCTGATATTTGCCAAGTTTAGTACTGAGCCCCACAAAGTAATAATGTTTTCAGAACTAAATACTGTGAGTTCAACAACTTCAGCTCTTGCAATTGCCCAGCTATTCGAACCTCATGTGGAAACAAGGGTTAAAAATAAGGTATAGCTGGACTTCAAATGGCTGAAGTCCTTCTCCTGCTTATATTTTGAAGAAAAGCCAATGGGCCAGATCTAACTACAGTCAAAGACAAGCTGAAAAGTAACTAACTTCTGTGCTGTCTGCCACTGCAGGAGCTGCTCGTGGAAACTGGGGATGTGCTCAGTCACTGACTGAGAACTCACTAAGCACTTTCAGTTTCATTATCTGCAGAACATCCATGTTCTGGGTGATGCCGAAGCCTACTACAGTTGGTGTAATATTTATTTCAACTGAAATCAGGAAAACTCCTCTCCATCCCTGAACAAAAATGACATAACTTCCAGCTCTACAAACATTTGTCAGCTAATAATCTCCTTTAGCACGAGACAGTCTGTATCACAGAACCCTTTGGTTTACGTTGCACAAGTACGGCGTTTGCTATGATTTAAAAAGTAGAGGGGTTGAAATAATAATGGGCTGGTTTGATGAAAACTTAGCAAATACTTCACTTAATGAGATTTTGGCAAAGTCACATCACACTAGTATGGCAAAAATCAGGTAATTAATATGGTCAACTCATCATTTGTCTTCCCTCACAGCTTCTTTCACATACTGGGCGACTGAGTGGCATGCAGTAACTTGTCTGAGGGAGAAGCTGATTATACAAGACATTTGACTAAATGACCATGAAGAAAATAAGGCACTTCCTTTTCTTTAGACTTATTCCAATACTTAAAAAATAAAAAAGAAAGACTAAAAGGCTCTTTTGGTCTTTTGTTTCTTGACAACCACCAGAAAAAATCATTTAATGAAATAAAGGGTTTCTTTGTTCTTTTTTTCTTTTTTTTATAACACTTGAAAGTATAAAATGCTACATTTCCAAAAATATATTTTTTTTTTCTGCACCAGCACCCTTGTATAGTAAAAGTATCTACTTTTTTGTTCATTTTGTTTCAATGCACTACACTTTATCTACAATTTCATTACATGTATACAGCAAATAGGCAAGCATGGCTTTTACATCCTTAATGAAATTTTTTCTATACAGGGAGGTTTAAAAAAAATATTTGAACAGTTTGCCCAGTAATGTGACACATAATGCATGTACCTTGTTCTCATGTAATCTTCCAAGGAGATTAAAATATGGTTAAAACAATTTCAACTTTTATTTCGCTTTAATAGTGTTGCTGTTTCGTTCTCTGCATTAATGTAGTTCTGAAAAGTCATCGTAATCTGCATTTCATGGCACACGTTCCTTTAAAACGTCCAATTTGGCAGGCAATAGAAAAAAGGCTGCAACATCTGCCCTTTGAGGGCACTGGTAGTGACTAAACAGCGTATCAAATTTTGAATACTTTTTGGAATCCCTTCCCCAATGACATCCCTGACCAAAGGTTCATGCATGATGCATCATCACACAGTACATTCAGAGAGAGCTTTGACTTTTTAATTTTTTTTTTCTTTTTTTTTTTTTTTTCTGAGAAGAAAAATATTCCTAGAAGTCTCTCACAGTAACTGCCTCTGTCATCGGGTAGTTAAGGGACATCTGTCTCCATCTCGTGCGAGGCCTCCTTACCGTTCGCTTGGGGCGGGACACTAGAGGATGATCAGTGCGGAGGGATGAGTTGGACCTTATTGCTTTACTACTATTCAGTGCAGGTTCTAGAACCACTTTCACCCAAACAGGAGAACAACAAAAAGCGGAGTTGGAGGACAACAATTTCTTTGTCTGTTTTGTTAGATGGTAAGACGAACGGACAAGTGCCCCAGCTCGCTGCACTGAAGACAGGCAAGCAAAGGCGTTTACCAGTTAACTGATCAGCAGGCAGGCATGGTCAGGTCATCATTGGGTGAAGAGTTCAGAGGTCAGAAGGTCATAGGTTAGTTGCCGGTGGCGGCTGGGTGGTTAGAAACAAAAAAAAAAAATAAAAAATAAAAAATAAAAAACAAAAACAAAAAAACAAAACAAAAAAAAGAAAGAAAAGATAGAGAAGAGATTAGTTCCAGCTAGTGACGGCTTAATGACAACATGAAAACTAATCACAACTAATAAAAAAAACAAGCATGTTTAATTCTGACATACTGATTGACACCATCTACAGAATGCAATAAAATCATGACAGCCCTCCATCATGATTTGGACATGTGAAGGAGAAGCCCACTCCCACAAAACCGGTTAACAGGAAAAATAGAGATAAAATATGACTAACGACTAATGGTTAGTAGCAGTCGATGAAGGAAATTGGAAAACAAAAAACGATGAACAGTTTCTGAACTGGGTAGAAGATTTTTGGAACAACAGTCAGTGCACAGCATCAGTATCTGACTGCTATTAAGCATTAGTACCTCCCCAGGTGCAAGCATTAAAGCAACTATTAATGATGGATGTGATTATTAATAACTGGTTGTTAAAAGAATGGAGTCATCTAAGGAATTCTGGACTTAGAGAAATAATTTGGTTCAACAAACTATGGGCCAAACAAAGGGTTTTTGTTCAATAAATTTTTTATTGCCTTTCATTTATTCTATTTACAAACAACATGGAATTTCTTGGCCTCATGATACAAAGCAGTACTATAAACTGTAGTCTAGCAACGTAGGCATCATCGTGGAAACCAGGAAAACGCTCAGCCTGCTACTATAGCCAGCATTTTCCCGTTCGAAATACTATTTTACATATAGGACACTTATAAAATGCACTTGCATGTAAACACTGTAAAAGTCCTGCCATTTTAAAGTCTATACTTAAAAAGCTCTAAGTACATGAAAAAATAGAGAAAATATCTAATTGATACTAATAAGGCATTTTAAAACTACAAACAGCTCTCTTTATTCATTTTCAAAGCTAATACTCTGCAAATACAATAAAATCTGACATTTCATATACATTCCTGCTTTATATTTTTATATTTTAAAAGAAGCCACCTGTAAATACTATTTTCTTTTGCAAAAAAAAAGGAAAAAAGAAAAAAAAAAAACAACAAAACAAAACAAAAAAACCCAAAACCACAAACAAATTACAGTAAAACATAAAAAAGTTCTCAAGTGGAAAGTTATCATTCCCAATGTTCTTGAGCTATTCCTTCTTTAATCATTCTCTCGCACTCTCCTTCACCAAACTTGGTCCACTTAACAGTAGTATGATTTTTTTATTTTTTTTTTTAAGACTCATTCAACAGCTTAATTAGAGCTAATAAATTCTGAGGTTGATAAAAGTTTCTGTACTGTTGCCATTTTGACTAAGGCAGAGGAGATGAAAGTGAGAAAGATACTCAGTGCAAAGTCAGATTTGTGCCATTACATAAAATTAAGTCCAGTAGGTGTAATATTCACAGATACCATTGATTTAACAATCTTTCTTGTGGGTTCATTTAGTTTCACATAATAGAAGTGGCCTATCATTTAGGATACAGTTCATAACACTACAAAAAATAACTACTGTAACATAAATGAGACCAAACGCTCCCTGAATTTTTTTCAGAATCATGCTAAGTGGGATTTGTTTAAATTATAACAGCTGTTTGAAAAAGAAGAGAAAATTAAAATAAATATTTTATGTGGCACAATCTTACCACTTTATAGGTATACTAGAAACAGAATCTTAAAGCATTTTGATACTCATTACAATTTTGATTAAAAGGTATTAAAATTTATATATAAATTATGTGAAAATTGGTTTGGATAAAACATTTGAGAAAATTGTCAGCATTAATATTTCTTGTGGAGTTTAAAATCAAAGCAAGCTACCTTTAAAAAATACCAGGACACCTGTGATACATCCTCTGCCAAGTCTCTGGCCTTCTACAGTACACACAGGTTTGTCAACTGTGCAACACCATTTACAGTTTATTACAATTAAATCAGTCAGTCTCTCTGTTATATGAATCAAATTCAATTTTGTATTATTTATAATCTGGGGGTTTATTCTGAGTTAAAATGAGCTATATTTTCCAACCCTTCACCAATTCTACATGCTTAGTTGTAAAACATTTACATATTTGGGGATTCTTGCTTTAAACGCAGTGCTTATCTCTGGGAAAAAACCCCAAATCCCAACAAAAAACCAAAATTATGCAAAGAATAAAAACTACTTAAAAAGTGAATGCAGTAGTACTACAAAGTCATCTGAGAGTCAATTTAGAATTAAAAAAAAAAAACAAAAAAACAACAAAACACCAACTTTAGACCCGATGAATGTAAAAACAGATTTAGTGACACTTAACTACATTAAAAAAAAAATTCCACATTGAAAAAAAAAGTATTTCGGTTTGCTGACATTGCTTTTTGTGGCCATAGGTACAGAAGTATCCTAGTGACAGAACAACCAAATAGGAGAAAATATGGCAAATACTGGTAGTATTTTAACTCTACAGTATAATTTTAGTACACCTAAAGAAATTATTATTGCTGAACAAAGTTGTCTCCAAGACCTTTTGTGTGAAAAGATATGTGCATACTTTTAGGTATGTGCAGGGATAACCTAGGATTTAAAATTCAAAACACAATTAAGTTCAGTTGTAAAATTAATTTTGTGTAAATTTCTTAATATGCACTGGGATTATTTAGATAAGACTTTAAAATAATGTTCTGAAATATCAGCATGATTTTAATAAGACAGAGGTGTGCATGACTTATTCCACAGGAAAAAGACATGTATTCATTTATCTACTTAAGACAGCAGGTTTCCAATACTGCTAGAGATGAATGCTGTTCTACTAGAAAATGGCTGTTTCTTAAAAGAAGGTAAAATCATGCTAATAATTAATTTAAATTACTTTTAAGTGACCCAGATGAAACATCTAGGCCATTCAAAAAATATTTAAAATCTATGTTGAGCAAATATTACAATGATAAACTACAAAATGGTATTTCCTCCATGAAAACACCTCTATGCTCACTTTATCAGTGTATTTACTACTTGTCTCAGGTAATATTCAATTACACAAAAAGTAGCCACATCTGTCACCTGAAACTACCATTGCAAATCATGAAAGACTATTAGCAAAAAAATGGTTTTTGCAATGTCAGGTCAAATTTTCAAAGACAACCAAATCCTTATCACCAATTGCTCTTGACTGAGATTGGAAAAAAAAATAAAATTAAAACCTATGATTAAAATGACCTTCAACTGATTATATCCTGTTGCCCCTTTGAAGAGTTCTCAAGAAATGAGAACAAGCCAATGGGCTGCAGTGTGCAGTGATATAAAACAATCTTACAGAAAACTAAAATAGTGTCCTGTACCAGCTTTACACCCTCTGTAAAGCCTAAGATCATATAAAAAATAAAAATATTACATAAATATACCAAATATCCAGGCGGGCCCCTTCTACTGCATTAATCAGAATCTGTATTCTCTCTTGTAGCTAGTTTATGGAAGGTTATGAGAAGTGTAGTCAATGCTTGGACATGTCAGATCTGTCACTGGAATTTGGCTTTTGAATATTACAATATCATGGAAGCCTGCACAACATTGATTTGGATGAGAGCAGAATAATAATACTTGGCACATAATGCTTTGCATCCTCAAAGCCCTGTACAAAACAAGAACCCCCACAACATCCCTGTGAGGTAGGGAAGTATTATTATCCTTATTTGATCAATGGGAAACCATACACAGAGAGATTAAATGACTTGCTTGAAAACCACAATGAGTCAGCAGCAGGGATGGGATAATTCATCCCCCACACTGCTTCCTAGCCAATGTCAATAAACCGAAAATAGCAGTTTTCTCAATAAGCTTAAACACTTCATTCAGGGGTCCAAAGGCATGACACTTGAGGAACAGGAGAAAAATGAAGATTTACTTTCCGTTCAAGGGTTAAAGAGAGATGCCCAAATATTGGATGTCATCTCACCAACAGGTCTTCAAAAGTTGTTTCTCCTTCAGGTTACACATTTTAGCAGCAAAAGGCAAATACCAAGAAACAGATTTTGGAAAAAATACCCAAAACCAAAAAAAAAAAACAACAAAACAACTAAAACCCTCTCCCTTTCCCTATCCATACTAATTCAAACTCAAACAACTTTTGAAGTTATCTTCACAGCCCTTACCTTTCTGAATTCAGTTAGGTATCTGAGAACATGCATCCTCCTCATAATATACAGTACAGTGGCTCAAAAGTTTATTGGAAAAAAGGGAATCTAAATCTTCAGATTTCTCCAAACACAGACAGGAGGCATTTATTCCTTTACTTCTTTCTCATTAAGCAACCATCCATTCATCTTATTTTGCAACACCAATCTGGTATTTCCACACCAATTAAAAGAACAAACCGGGGAGGAAAGAGGGGAACATGACCGAATTAATTATTGCAGCACTGATTTCATAGCGTTTCCTGATGCAGATAGATGTTTCATTTTTAAAACTGAATCAATTATAGAATTTCTGTTAAACATATCAAAGCATATATATTTAATTGAGCTGGGAAAGCTGAGTTTAGAATTATTTTTTTTTTAAACTGCAAGCATTCCCAAAGCTTTAAAATATTAACTGTCCAGGTTTTTGAGAAAAAATCATGAATGGGTGAAGACAGGGTATTTGGTTAACCAGCTGTGGTGTTGCAAATCTCATGTACACTCAAAGCACTTCTTACAAACAAGAACTGCAGAACTAAACTAACCTCGGTCTGCGGTCACAATCCTTTGGTAAGGATGGACACGCATATCGTGCCTTCGAACTTTAGTAGCCACCGCACCTAGTTAAATTGCAATTACCAAGACAAAGTTAGAAAACATTCACAGAAAACATTAACAGCAGGTTTATCAAAATGGATTTAAATGATCATTAACTACAAAAGTTCATTTTAAGAAAAGCAACAAGTTAAGGCACAGTAGTTTCAAATCTTAATCTTAAAAAGAAGTTTATCTGTGCAGATTAATATTGCATTTATTTTAAACATCCTGGCCTTAACCTGTTTAATCCATTCATTTACAATCCCAAAATTACAGTATTTCATGAAATCTATTAGACCCAAGCACATTTAAGCTTTACTAGTCACATATTCACTGAAGTGCCTTTCTTGCAGCAGGACTATTTTAAATAATGCCATCTTTAATACTGACAATTATTTGCTAACCTTAAGATCACTTCCAGTTCTACCACAAAAAAAAGTTTTAAAGCAATTCTTCAAGCCTACAGATTGTGATTTTAAACTTTAAGTCAATAAGTATGAACTGCAATGAATTAGGTGATTAGTAAAGCAAACACTATATAGAACACTTAGCAGTCAGTATACTACTATACACTCATAAATTACAGCTACTCTGTAATAATAGGACCTAATCCAAATTAATAGCACTATTTTATTTTAAATCTATGTGCAAAAAAGTGCAAGTAAGTCACTGACTGCTAGGCCAAGCTTTTTTCAAGGCTGCTGAAAACTAAGCATTTGTTAAAATTCAGATCTGATGAAGGATCAGTTAAGACCGTTCTTGAATTCTTAGCCTTTCGTTGGGAAAGCCATACCTGAAGATAAAAGGAAGGGAATTGAAAGTTAGTCACCAACTAAACTTTGATCTCAACACCAACATCCCTAAAAACTGATAGGGATGCATTTCTCTGCCATTTTTAACAGAATTATTTCAAAACATCTTAAAGGTCCACCACAAAAATGGACAAAGTACTATTAATGAGAATGAACATATAACAAAATAGAACTCAATGAAACCCAAATTTAATGCAATTAACTCTATACAACTGCTCAGATAACAGAGCAGATGTATTAAGAGTTATTGATTCTAGACAGCTAAAGTGGGAGTGTGGGGTTTTTTTCCATGCTCCCTTTTCCTTCAAGTAACATTTTTTTGATGAGGTGTGTTTTGGGCATTTTATCTCACACAATTAAGCCTGAGAGTATACAATGGTTTCAGATACCATTTTAGAAGTAATTTTAATTTTTCCCTCCTATCTTTTTATAGAAAATCCTGTGAAAAGTCCAAGTTCTCTGCATTGTAATAATGGAATGCTGTATTTCTTTACTTGCTATTAACTGAATTCAGGAGGGGAGCTTGCCACTAACCACTAACAGCTACTTTAATGAACTCTAACTGTGACTTCACCCCAGGATGTACTACAACTGGACTCTCAGACTAGGGGTAAAAGAGCTAGGGAGAATATTTACATATTTGTGGGAAATTAATAAATGATAATGTTATCATATGCTCGTGGAATTTTGGCTATGGGTCAACTGACGACAACCATAAGCTGAGAGATGCACTGCATACTTTTGAGATCATATAATTTCTGTTATTAATTCACCAATCCTGCAAGACAGAAATCTGAAATAGATTTCCTTTTTTACTGTAGGCAATGTGAAACACGCACACAATACAGATAACTCACTGAGTATTTGTCACGTGAAACATGATTTTTTTGCAATACTTTCAACAAAATATTGACTTTGAACCTTATTGTCCAGTGTTCATTAGAGACGTTTAGAATTTGTGTAAATCAATAACCGCCACTGAACAAACTAAGAGCAAAGTCCTATAAAATCAACATTATGCAGCAGCAAGGTCATATGCAATTCAGAACAAACTGAAGAGAAAAGATTATTTTGATTCTGTAGAGGGTAGGGAAGGAAGAAACTATTGGAACTGTGTGTTCCATATTGGCCATTTAAGTAAATTGTCACAGCTGCTTTATCATTCTTGCCTTCACACACCAAGTCAGTGGTCTGAAATATTAGGAATGATGGACGTTTCAATGCAACGTATATAAAAGAAGCCATCAGTAAAGTTGCTAATTTTATCACCCTTTGGTCAGAACTTGGTTTGTTTTATATTCATTTGCTGAAATAATTTTCTGCTCACAATATAATTTGGAGCTTTCTGACACCGAGGAGAGTTGCGTATTAAATAAGCAAAAACTCCAACTGAACAAAGACTTTTCCACTCCCTCCAGTTTTGCTACTAATACAACATAGCAAAATAAGAAGTCCTCTCTCCCAAAAATTGCTGGATGTATAATTATGCTAAAGAGATACAAACTAATCTGTTATTCATGGGAGCCCAGATGACATGTAACAGACATCAACTTGTATTAGCTTTTTGTCCCTTGCCTATGTATCTACCATTTAATATCATATAAACACGAGGACTTTATTTTGGGTAAATTTATTAATATAAACTAAGCACACACATTCAGGAATGCCAAATATGTTAAGATGTTTAACAGCTGCAGCTATCCTAGAAGGTTTTGATAAACCTGAAATAAGTTTGCTGCTTCAGATTTTTTCCCTTTGAGCTCCATGAACCTCTACCTCGCAAACACAACAGAAGCACAAGCAACACATTCTCCAGTCATCCACGTAGAGAGGTCTTACCTAATACACCACTAGGCTCAATAGGGTACTCAAGGATTGATGTAGCTGGTGCCAGCGTGTAGGGGTATTCGTATGGTGTGTAAATGAGACCGGCCTCGGGTCCGGGCGGGACTATTGCAGCGGTGGGATGAGGAGTTCCGTTTGGCATGACAGCGGTTTGTATTTGTCTGATCAAAGGCATTATGGTAGGGCCAGCTGGCGTAGGAGTACGCAGGGCAGCTGGTGGGAGAACAGGCGCAGGCCCAGTAATAATCCTTGGAGCCTGGGCTGTTGCTGCAAGAGAAAAGGCAAGGGCTGCTACAGTAAGCAAAGAAATTCAGAGGAAAGTATGGAGATAGCAGTACAAAACGTGGAAAGAACGGGAAAAAAAGGGGAAAAGTAGGAAAGAAGAAAAATAAAAGGAAATCATTAGTACATGCGCTGATCACACAGTGCCAAAGCACACCATTCAAATGCAAACAGCTTTCCATTTTCCAGTGTGATTAAGTATGAACATGCAAAATAAAAAAAGCCATTGTAAAACAGTGAGGTAGATTTCTCAAACAGGTTACACAGCACGAAAGCTCCATTTAGACCACATTTCTTCATTTATGCTATCAAGACTGCATGAGACTGAGATGCATGCAGGAAATACAAGGAAAATACTGTCACAATCAAATACGGAGTACAAAATTTAGTGCATCTATAGAGTCCACAGACACTCAGTTATGCAGAGCTGCCGTATGAGTCCAGAGTTTTTATGTGTCTTAAAATTGTATTTAAACATATACACATTTCCCATTTACAGGATCAGTGAAGTTGAAAGTGACCTAGAAGCATGAACCGGTCCTGTCCTACCCTAATATGAATAAAACAGACTCATATTTTATTTCCATATAAAATTTTACCAAATAACATACTTCCTTTGTATTAGAAGCTCACCATGGCCTTGCTTAAGTTAAAAAACAGGTGGTTTTTCTGTTTTGGTTTGGTTTTTTTTGTTTGTTTGTGGTGCTAGCACATTTTGTTAAGTGTTATTTGAAGCCTGTTGGCACACCAGATGAACAACTTAAGCACTACCACATCTGCTGATAACAGTCAATCTTAAAGGGTTATAATTTCTCTATTTCTATGCACTACTGTTGATCTACATCCATTTAATTTACTCACAGGTGCCCTGAAAAGAGAATTGTGGCAAGTTTTTCAGATTTGAGACTGGTGCATATTTAAATTAGTTTTATTTTTTAAACAAAAATGCTCAGATAATTTAAAAATGGCACTCAAATATTTCTACTTCCTTTCCTAAACAGAAATAAACCAATACAGCTTCTAAATCTTCAACTTTTCAGTAAAATCGAAACACAAAGGCTGAAATTGTATTACAAAATAATGAGTATTAGTGTGGCAATCTCTAGTCAAAAAGTAAATAAAAAATTCCATCTTCCCACTTATGCTGATAAAATAGACCAGCGGGAACAGATCATACAAAGAAATTACTCAAATTAATGAAAATTTTCCTGTGCAAAAGTTTACATCAATTTAAGCCATTCTGAAAGCTACCTAACTCATAAATTTGCAGTAATTTAGAGACTACCATATATTTAAAACTGACCTAGCTTTAAATATCATAGTGTTCATTAGGGCTGAAAGATTCACCATTACCACTGTAGTGGTAAAAGCCCTTGCTTATGTCTCTTTTCAAATCAGAATAATTATACTGGTGTAAGCACTCTCAAATTGACCTAACTGCATTCCAACCTTTAAACATATTCAACATTGAAATGGGGAGTGTGTGGAGAAACAAATTTGCAAATATCAGGAGGTCCTTAGTGAAAAGACTGATTTAACTGTGCTTACATTTGACATCAGCTACAGCAAAAATGAACTTTTGAACAGCATCAGCAACTATACATTCAGGAGGAGAAATTAGATTTTCAATTGAAGAAAATAATTTGTATCACACATAATAGGTATAGCTTTCATTAGTAGGTGTGTGTAATTAATTTTCAAGTGTAAACTTGTGCATACATGCGTTTGCAAAAGCACTTTCACACAAATGTAATGGAAGTAATTGTAAAAATGGCTCATTACATCACTGATCCCTGTGAACTCAGCTGTGAAATCAGTTGATGAATTGTTGGTAAAAACATAACATTGGGGGTACACATGCAAGCAAGATGAAAGGAAGGAATATAATACAGAAAATGTATTCACAGTATCCTGAACCTCTGCAACATTTTAAAATTAAATCTCTAAAAATAAAAATGCAAAGGAGTCTACTGTCCTTTATATGATTTAAGGTAAAAAATTACTGTAAAACAGAAAAATCCTGCTTAAGGGTTGAGGGTTTTTATACTATATATCTGTAAATAATTCAACCCATACATACTGTTAAAAAAATAATGGGGACAAGAAACAAGCCGAAAAAACCCCGCAAACTGAAGTAACTTATCTCCCAAAAATCTTTTGCAACAGCTGCCTACAATTTTGTTAGGTTCTTACTGCCTTCCATTCTCCAACATAAGTTGCAACTGTTCATTTTCCAAAGGTAGCTTTAAGATTCAAAACCTGCAAACACTTCTATGGCATTGACCCTCGAGCTCACGACATGCTTACGTGATTTGATGTTGGCATCTCTGTAGGTGCCATTCAGAATTGCAAGCTCCATCAGCTGCATCTTTTTAAGGCTGTCTTCTCCTTCTGCCTGCATATGAAAAAACGGGAAGGAAGTCAGGATTATGAACTCACTAGTGCACAAGATTTAAGTGACCTAGAATAAAACTGTTCAAGTTCTAACCAAGCAAAATACCTGCTAACCATTAGTCACAAAAGCAGCAAGCTTTGTCAACTTTTCCATAAAATTAAGTGGAATTTGCCTGTTGACTATCATTAAGTCTTGTTGACAAGTATCTTAAAAGAGTTTCAGAAAAGGTTCGTAACATAAATTATCAAAATTAAGGATAAACTGCATTTGGTAGAAATAATTTACAGATTTTTTTTTCTCAAATACATTTTCACGTACTCCTAAAGGTACCTTTACAAAACTTGTACTATTGGGCCAGAGGAAGAACACACATCACAAATTTTAAGCACCACAATTTATTGCAATTTGTTCCACTACAGTCGATATTGACTGCTGGGGGGTGGGGCAGGCAAAAAAATGAACAACAATCTTTGAGTAGCTTTCCAGACAGGATATTGACAACTGCCCTGAGGCTGATTCTGGCACACGGAGATGTATTCCAATGAGGATGTAACTACTATTTACACAGCATACACTACTCTTGCTTTTGCTTCAATAAAAACTACTTCCCTGAAGTTACCTACTCCATTGGTATTGTGCAGATTGCCTACATATTAAGTAGTGTTCAGTAGAAAAATGCTCTCTTTTTCAGGTAATAATGAAAACATTCCTAACAGTATAATTTCATTTTTAAGACTAGAGATTTTCTGATTAGTCTTTCCAAGAATATTACCATTTGTTTAGTCTACACTCTATCACGCAGAAAATGTGATTATGATATAGGAAACCCAAGAGGGATGGTCAACATCTACTTTAATGTTAGGTTACCACCTTGCCTCCTGTATGGAATGCCACTGCTGAAATTCCTAAGTCAGATGCACAGAAGGGCAACTTTCCTGTGAGCTGCAACGCACTCTTCCTTTGTGAAACTGGATTTCTTACATTTTTACTTATCTAATCACACAATATTTTCCAGGTATTTGGAACAGTATTTTTCAAGTTAATGAGCTTGTTATACATACTCCACTCCCAAACTATGGATTAGTAATTTAGTAAAGTCCAAGACAAAAATAGTTTACAAATTTTATCTAAGCAGATACAGCACTTATTGTGAGGTATGCCCCTTTCAAAGGAAATTTTTAATAGCTGATTTTTATCAACAACTCAAAATCAACATGGTAAGATGAGTCAACAATGAATTCCTTTCAAATGCCAGAAATTGAAAGTCCCAACTGTAATGCTGAGGACTTGCATAAACACCAAGATTATCACACAGTAAACATTCAGAATATACTGAAAGTTAGACATTTTCTTTATATGTTAAATGCTGTATGACAGGGCAAACTGACACTAATACTAAAAAAGGAAATACACATTCAATTACCATCTTAATTGTACAGTTAAGTACTGTACCATGCAGAAATGTCAGACACCATAGTCCCATAGACCCTTGGGAATACAAAATGTGCCAATTCTAGCAATCTTAACATGACGCAGAATAGATTTATAATTTACATGCATAATAATTTTATCTTCTTTTTTTAAAATAAAATATTTTTCCATTGCATCTTTGCTAGTAAATTACCTAGAAAATCAGAATACAATAAAACTAATTGCAAATTATTTGCCTATCCAGGGCTCACAAATTCTTGTCATTCTGGATATAATTTAAAAGTTATTTTAGCAGTAAAGATTTTTTTAACACATTGATTAATCGGAACTTCCCCCCTCCCCCAGTAAGTTGTACTTTGTCATTTGCTTTTTGTTTGCATTCATGTATCTATTTATTTGAAAGTGTGTAACAAGAAAACCTCCTCACAATGTCCGCTGCATCTCCCATATAGTTCCATTAATGTTACTAAAATTGCTCACTTCCTCCAAATAAGACCTTCAGGTGATTGATCTACGCCATTAACGACTTTCAGTAAATGCTGAATATTACACTCCACTTGCTGGGATAATTTTAGTAACCCTAATCCCAGATTTTGCACCACAGTGAATATTTCCCAATGTAACTATTTATGGGACAATAATTTTAAGACAGAAAATATGTTTACCCTTTTGACATGATCAAAAGAAGGAGATACAAGTCCAAGCAATCATTCTTCCTTTAACATTTTCCTATAGGTCACTACTGCTTTCTATTAGAAAGGATGTTGCAATTACTAGGCTTTATGAAGTATGTTCATGGAAAGAACAGTGGACTTAATCAAACAAAGCAGACCAAGTCCTCAAGTTTTATTTTTGAGATTTACTTCTCTAGACTATGCTCAGCAGTTGATAAACTTTTCTTCTTTTAAAGAAAACTCCAAAATACAGCTTAAAATTTTTCCTTAGAAACTGTATTAGTACAAAAGTCAGAGATGCAAGATGTGGACATTAATACCGACTTCTGGCGCTTTGCTTCTTAAAGCATTTATTAGATACACAAAACCCCCAATGCCAACAAAAACCAATCCCTCCACTTCAAAGCCAGGTGTAGGGCTGGCCACAAGGTCATCGTTCCGGCTCCTCCCAGAAGATGGCACTGTTTGTTGCACAATGCCATCTCTGCAGGACAGGTGCAGGACACTGCCTGCACCACCCACCCATCCACCACCCTCCCAGCACTGCCCAAACTCCACCCTACAAACTCCTGCCACCCCCTCCACCCTACACTTGGAACAGCCACTTGCCACCTCTCCTCATGGTGAAGCCACAGAAGTGGCCAGGACTCTTGGGACACACGGTGTCCTTCACTCCCTGGTACCAAGCTCTCCACTTGAACATCCTCCACCCGTAGCCAACCCCTCAAATTTCCAAGAGCTGCATCAGAGCAAGGGACACATGTTTTTCCCTGGCCTATCCTCTCGCTTCTTTGCTGACAGATGATCAAATGAGGCACACGAGATCTATCTTAGCTCCAGGCATTCCTGCAGGCACTCTCTGTTAAAGCAAAGAGAGGTTGCATCAGGGATACAAAGGCAATCTCTAAAGGGACAGTACATTACCTGTACAATAGCTGCAACAAAGCGCAGTCATTTGTACCAAAAGGAAGCTACTTTAAGCAAACATCAATAAGGTCACTTAAAACCAGATTTGCATTACTAAGTTGAAGCTCAAGTGATTGACTCAAATCTCTCATCCTCTTAAATCTCCAGTGCTTTCCTTGTATTTATCATGTACAATATAACATGCAGATTAAAAAAAAAAAAAAGCCTTAAATGGTATCTTGAAACATAATTCTTTAAATGTAAGCAACTACTTGCAAATGCTCACTGAATACAAATACGGAGGAGATGGAAGCAGTAAATCCTAACAAAGCCTACTGTGCACAGACACAGGGTGCTGTTCTGTGAACACACAGCCTGTAACTCCTCAGTAGCTCAACTCTACCTGGGCTAGCAATAAACAGACCTAAAGGAAACCAAACGTCAGTGAGGACTATCATTTTAAGTAACTTATAGCGCTGACTATACAAATGCCCAGTAAAAACCACAACTGCCTCCCCTACTTTGGACAATACCAACAGTTTCACAGAAGAAGAATGCAGTTTATAATATAACTGCTATTAGTAAGAGCTTGTTTCACATCATGAAATGGGGAGCTTAGATAAAACACTGCAATGAATTCTTTTCATTAGCAATGTTCAAGCTATACTTCAACCTCATATATTCCAAAACCTTCAGAAAATCCTTGGTTTCTAGGCATTGAAATGCCTCTGAGTCTCATGTGCATACAGGGTACCCTGAGGAGTATCACACAGTTTATCTTCTTATTTATACACAAAACATACATACACCAGATAGATTTGTTATCCAGGTGGAAGACAAACAGGCATGCAGACTCCAAAGGTAAAAGCCTTCATTGTGCAATGCCAATGAAGGACTTCAGCAGATGACAAGTTCTCAGAGGTGAAAGGTGGATTGTTAGATTGTCAACCCTGAGAAGCCTGTAACAAATTACAGCAGAGAAGGAAAGAATGATCAAGTGGCAGTGTTTAGGATAGAGCAGAGATCCATAAGCTAGACCTGTGGAGACAGCCAGTGGCAATGCTGCCCTGCCACACTGCTGCCAGGCCCAAAAGGAACATCACTGCAGCTCAGGTAGCTCAGAAACCAAACAATCCACTCACTTGTACTGTAGCTGGGATACCTTATCCTGACAGAGCTTCTTGAGCCTTCCAGTCTCACGCATGTAAGTCTCAGAATATTCTCTGATTTTCATTATTATCAGGGCTGGAAGGGAAGGCTTTCAGCATATCTCTACAAACACAGGTGCTTTCCCATTTTAATGCTCAATTTTCTTTTAAAGTAACTGCTTTGGGAAATACAACAGGTAAACTTTTTCCCCCCTATATTCATAATAAATAAATCCTCGTATTTAGGTTATGTTAGTGACTTCCATTGGCAGTCTAGCTTCCAGATGTCACGCATTTTGGATGACATTTTTGCAATCCTGTCACATCCCTGTACTTCATCTGAATTCTCACAAACTGAAGTGAGCCCAGTCCTAGGAAAGGCAGCAGACAGTTTTATTATTTTGCACAAAATGCAGAGAAGTCTGGCTTTGGGGACAGTTCTTTATAAGCAGTTCCAGGACTGTTGTTTCAGGCTCAGAGCAGAAGCAGCAAGTGGGAAGAGAAAATGGTGGCAAAGCAAAGTAACAGACAGATCAGCCAGGAACACAAAGGCCAAAAACCAGTCTCCATCCTCCCCTGCCAACTGCAGCAGGCCTGTCCCACCAGGCTCATGGAAAAAATGACCAGGGGCTCAGCAGCACCAAAGAGCACTGGCCTCCCAAGCACCTCACAACCTCTCCTGCAGAGCTGAGCTGCCTCCCTGCCCGCTCCACACCTTAGACAGCAGCTCCTACCAGCACCCTCCTGACACCCTTGGAGAGAACTCTTCCAGCTACATTTTGTCCAAGTCCATACATCCTTCAAGTATTTGCTTTGAGTAGAGAGAATTCTTCTAAGAACACACCATATTTTTCAGAATGCAGGTGAGGCAATAAATAATTTTACATGTACTCCAAGCAGAAGGGCAAAGGACTTGGCAGTCATGGAAGAACACTATACTAATGAACAAGAATAAATACTTAAAACTCTTCCTCAAATAGAAAAGTAATTTCAAATTGTCACATAAAATAAACATAACTTTTCTAACACCTGGAAATACACGCATTAAATCTGGAGATTCTAATTATTCTTTAGACTATCTGCATAGTATAAGCCATCTACTATTTACTAATTTAACAGGAATTTTGGTAAAACACAACAGCAGCAGTGAAGTATTTTACTGTCATTGATCTTATGCTACTTATCCAGGAGGCAGTGCAGCTCCTCAGGGGTCTGTCACCCTGCCTTCCCCCAGTCCCCAGCTGCCCTACAGCCCAACAGCTGCAGCTTAGAGGCTTGCACTGTGACACTGGCTGGACTTTCTGGGCTCTAGAATGCTTTTATCTCCCTGACAAAGAAAAATCTTCCACTGCAATTCACTTGTAGATCAGTAAGTATTCCTAACATACCATGCACCAGTCAAACGGTCTTTACACATGAATGTCTCCATTCAGGGACAAAAACCTTCCATTCATAATTTATAAACAAAAAAAACCTTACAAACATTATACTACGAATTCCTAGACGTACATGTATTAGACAAAAAACAAAAACAAAACCAGATCTCAGGCATCAATACATTGTAAAATATATTACAAAGGCTAAAGGAATGTTTCATGCTGAAGTATATATGCCTAAAATCCATGTTTGGAAGATGTCTTTTTTTGTATCTAAGTTGTTGAAAGTGATGTATCTATAGCAACAAAATCCTAGACAAGATGACAGGTAACTAGATGTAAAAGACAAAGAAAAGAGCTATTTTATAAGACTCTGAATGGGAGTACCTCAACTATTAATCAATTACCTAGTGCAAGAGATTAGATTTTACTTTTGTAAAGGCTTTCAGTTCTGTAAATTACACTATTAATATTGAAGAAAACATCCTCCCTTTCCCTCAAAAAAATCTGGCAGAGACCTTCAAGTTTCCCATGCTCAGAATGTAAATATTGATAGTAAGAAGTTGCTAGTAAACATACATAACAGAGTTTCTCATCCTTGATTATACACTGCTGAGGGTGATGGAGCAGAAATCCTACACCATAGCTATAATTGTTCTGAAGGGAATTGGTCAGAGGTCTTTTCTGTCACAATTTGGCAGCTATTCTTACATTAGAGGAAACTTTCCCAAATACTTTTGAGACAAAGACTTCCAGACCAGTCATATTTCTCAGAGTCCTGTATGTCATCAACAATCTTATGGCACTGAACAGGTGGTAAAACTATAGCTCAGTTATTTCTCTATTTCCTTTTCAACACTGACACACACTGCTATGGCTATGAGGACAGGCAAAGAAAAATTAGCATCATTATTTCTTCTGGGCAACACAGTCTGCTTATCTTCTTCAAAGCCAGCTCTCAGTTCAAATGATATGCAAAGAAGACTTGTGCTGTTTCACTTGACAAATTCATTGGTCATAATGTTAAAGATACACTAGGGGAAAAAGGCAGCCTATCTTTTTACACTTCCCATCACCTTATCTGACATATCCCTGTTTAATCATGATACTTGGCTTACCAGTAATACTTTTGAGAATCCTGATGCCCTCCCTCCCCCACTTTCCATTCCTGCATGAAGAAAATACAGATAAGGTACAGAAAAAATTGGCACATAGCGTGTTTTACAAGCCAGACTGAAATACAGCACCGGTGGAACTTACAAGTTTGCTTCATTGTATATATCCCCTAGATACTAGCTGGTAGCACATTGGGGTGGGGGGAATTTTGGATTGACCTTAACAGGTCAACATTTTTTTAGGACAGATATGATGGGCTCATATTTAAATCACAGAGTTTTGGACTTTGAAGAAAAAAAAAAAAAAAACAGTCACCTGGACAGGTTAAATAAAACCCTAAACAATACTTGACTACTTGGCAGATTAATACCGAGATGCATTCAGATTTATTTGCTAGCATAGACATCTGCTGATATTTGTATTAAGATTGAAATGAAATACCTACCAATCTAAAGCCATCTATGCAATCTAAAGCATTAGACCTATTTTTAGCAACGTGCAAGCCCAGCTTAAAAACTTTCAGAGCTGAACACGTTACTTTTGGTATTTCTAGTTTTGGAATGCTAGACATTCAAAATTCCTCCTCTCTGGTTAGTTGAATTCTGAAAACAGCAGTTAAACTATGAGCACATTGGATGAGACAGTACCAGCAAGCCTCTTGTACAAATTTCCCACATATGGCTCTACCAGCAACATCCTGAGTTCCACGAGCATCCTAGGAATCTGCAGAGAGCAGAATGCAAACATAACCTATATTATGCAGGTCTTTATTCCAGCTGCAGCCTTTAGAACAGGCTGAACAGTGCCAGAACACTCAGACAGTGTTGACACATTCCACTCTTATCAGGACAAATTCATTAACCCATCCTGAGTTTTAAGTAAATTACAAAAACAATTTAACTAATATATGCTATAAAACGACCTAGGATCAAGGTGTTCTTCTAACAGGTACAAATTAGAGGCAACTGTTAGAACAATGGAATGATTAATTAAAATATTTACAGTTAAGTGTGGTCTGACCTGTAACTTTTATTTTCCCTCTGTCATCCTAGGAGGTCTCTATTCAAAGTTTGAGTTTATACACTCCAAATAGCTGTAAATTCCTCTGAACTGCAAAGACACCTAACTCAAATATTGAACTGGGTGGGCACATGGGAGGCAAAATGGGACTGGAGACATGGAAAACCCCAATTAAGGATTTCAAAACTAGTATTTTGTTGAAAACTCAAGAGGTCCCAATGCCCCATAGTTTTCTTTCCAGCTATGCTAATGGCTTACTACATAAACAAAGACTTTCATTTTCAAAATGGCACTGAAATATTACTGCATGTTTTCATATGGAAAACATGCCCAGTATGTTTTGAATCTGTTCCCACCCAGAAATTATAAAAAAAAAAAAAAGCAAGAAAAATGACATTTCATATCAAATTTAGTAACCAAGAAATAATGTGAGGGGTCTCTCTTTAGAGCAAGAGAAGAAAACTAACTGCTGGTGACAGGGAGCACAAAGACTGTTGCTGTGAATTAGTACACATCTTTCAAGTGTATCTTCTCTCAGGTGTTTCATTAAACACAGGATTCAGGGCTGCACACTACCACATGGGAATTCAAGCTGCAGTAGTAACTTCAAAGACATTTTTAACTTCAGCATGAGATGTCCTGAAAATGTAATACTGGCTAATTAAAATAAACTATTACAATATGGACTAAATCCATGAATGTTTAAGCTTTCCCAGTTTTAAAATGTTAGTATTCAGGGAGCTGTGGCCTTCCAATAGCTTCTTCAACTTGCTGCTCTACTTGTATTTTCAACAGAACTCATGATAGCTACATATGATATAAAAAACTGTTTCTGCATTTCACCTACACTCCCTTTTATAAAATACTTGCATTAATGGTTTTATTTTCAAAATGACTGCATTTTGCACACACACAACCTCTAAGGTCAAGGTATATAATAACTGTTTCACTCAGAACTACCATTTAGAGAAAGGGTATTGCTTTAAACCTAAGATGCCCAAAAATTCAACCAATTTAAGTTTTACATTTCTAATCCAACTAAAGAAACAGAATATTGGAAGTTTAAAAGGAGATATGAGCTCAGTATATACTTGCAGTAATTTTCAACAGCTGCTAAAAAGTGAATGAGTGCTAAAAGCTCACAATTATTTCCAACTGCTTACATGTGCATGAGCAGCCCATAGCTGTGTGGAATCTAACACCACACGTGTCTCATGTGCACTTTACTGGTACTCTCATACCAGTGCTTAAATACTGTTTAAAAATCAAAATTAGCTCTTCCATAAACACCACAGACGCCTCTCCAGCTCTGGAACTCTCAGAGCTGATGAAGTCCAGAAAAAGGGGGTGATGGTTATTCCAACTGGCCAGTCTCCTCTTGTATGGCTGCTAAAACCCACTTTCACACAGCTTAAAAACACAGAGAAGTGAAAAAACTAATTGTGTGTATTCTCTTTAGGGGATAAATATGTCAATCATGTGACCTTCCTGCTCGAGGCAGCGTGTTGCTAGGGAAAGAGCTTTCTCTGCTATTTCCTGAGCTGCTTTTCAGCTCTTAGAGACTGGCCAAGCCTTGTTTTCCACAGACAGGAACTGCCTGGCAGGGATGGGCACAAAGGGCCTTTGAGGAGCACCTCCTCCCCAGGGAGCCACTCCACTGCTGGGCACACCTGAGCACTCAGTGCATTCCCTCCCCTCCAGACATAAAGGGTGTAGGCTGTCTTCTTTTTTATCCTTTATTATTATTGTAAAATTTTCCAATTCCTCTATTTTATTTTAACTCAACACACTTTGCTTCTTTGAGCTAGAAGTTTCCCTTTTTCCAGGTGACCCTGCCCTCTTTTTCTGGCATTTGAACCCTTTGGAAGGCACTGCAAAGTTAACTACTTATGTATAAGTAAACTTATAAGAAAAATTTCTGGGACAGCAAGAAAGGAGAAAATGTTGAAATTCTACTTTCAAGAACCAAGACATGTTCTCAGAAGATCTCTCTGACTTTTCATCCTTATTCTTCCTTATTCTCCTTTTTCTTCATTAAAGAAACTGTAAAGTGCTAGCTGGAGTTCCAATGGTCACATTTACACTTTCACTTATTTTTCTGCTGACTACTCCTTGATTCCAAATAACTTAATCCACTTTCTTTCCAACTAAGGCTGTCAGGGTGATGTTATGTGCAAAATCCCATTGTTCTCAATGCTGTGTAAATTGTCACAGAGAGACTGAAAAGTCTACAGGTGTCAGAGGACAGGGATTTTCAAAATATCCGCAGACACACTATTCAGTGTAAATATGATCCCTCAAAGAAACGTGGCTACCGTGCTGGCTGGGTGGCCAGTGACCTTCCCTGCCTCAAGGAGGAAAGGCAGGGCCATTCTGGCTGCTGAGGAGTGAGCTGCACACAGGTGTGTGTGCTGGGAGGTGTCCATCACTGCAGAGCACAGGTCTGATCACAGGGTGACACAAGGCAGCTCTGACAATGTACTCGTGCTGTCACTTGGGAGCTGAGGGAAGGCACACAGTTTGTATCACTCCTTTGTTTCTACATAACAAATTTAGCATTAAAAAAATTTCAAAAGCCTTTCAAGATAGTCTCAATTTGCCACAATACTTCTGCTGACATGCGCAAATATTATATAAAGATATACATGCAACAGATTTTAATTTTTTAATAAATTCCTTTAATCTTAATAACTTCAGTTACAAAAGATTAGTGGATTCTTAGTAAATCATGAAAATCCTGCAACATACTTCAGTTTCTTGTACCTACTCCAGAATAACAGAAGTGATGATAATTTGACTTTTTTTTTTTTTTAAAAGTAGTCACGTAATTTTCCAGTGTAATCACCCAGAATAATTCAAACATACACAAATCTTGTTTTAATTATTCATCACAGTTCTTGGGAGAAAAAAAAAAAAAAAAAAAAAGGAACTTGAAGCTGGAGTAAGTGTCAAAGAAAATTAAACCAACTTCATGTTTGAAGATATTCACCTTTTGGGCTTTGGGAATTATTTTGACAAATAAGAACCACCTGTTTTTCATAATGTATTAATATGAAGTCAGTTTCTTATGATATTCTACTTTGTATATGAGATTTTATTCTGCTAGGTTTTAAGACTAGATTACAAATACTTTTAACTGAAAATAGAGGACAGCAGCAGTAACAAAAATTTCTAGTACTTTAAAAAAATACCCCTTACATTCTGAAAAAAGAAACCAAATTGCAATAAAAATACCATTCTGTTATCCGCTGATTTGCAAAAGAAACTTGTGTCACAGCAAACTAAGTTTATAATATAGTTAGAGAACTTTCCTAAAACTTGTTAAATTAAAAAACCCAACCAAACTAAAAACCCCAAAGAACAACAAAAAACACTCCAAACCAACAACCCTCCCCCACTCAATAAAACAACCATTTTTATACAAAGTGTTTCCTGGGATCTGCAGTAAAACCTACACATTTCCCCCCTGCCCAAGACTATTCAAATGCCGTGGATAAATAAACTCTACCAGTTTTGTCTGTGGGCCATGTTTCAGAACTCTCTCACAAGCAAGTACAGGTTATGGCAGCTCACATATAGAAATGAGACCATGGTATAGCAAACATCATCTTCTGTTCAGAAGGTACTGGGATCACGAGGTACCTGCCTAGAGACTTCTCAAAATAAAGGAATGGTTAACCTATTTGGAAAATCCCCAAAGAAATTACTGACCAGAATTTTTTAATCTCTTTTTTTTTTCCAAAAATCCCACATTACCAGAATCAACTAATTATAATTTTTTTTCTATATAGTAATTTAGCCTATATGATAGGACAATTAAGTTCTTTAAGAGTAATCTTCTCTCCTAGAATGAGAGAAGTATGTCTCAGGCCTATCTTAAATAATTAATTTGACCATTCTTCCCTGCTGTTCTACACACTAATTTAAAAATCTGCCTCCTCAGCAGACACAGACACTAAAGTAACCATTTAGCAGGACTCACAGTATAAATTTGATCCAATATCACTGCAAGTTAAAGGCTACACTGGGACAGAAATATTCAAGACCTCTGTGCTTCTCTTTGCTGATCATTGCATGTTTTAGTGTTGCATCTGAACAGCTTGCTACAGAGCCAGATCAGATATTACATGAAAACTTCATTTATTAGTTTTCCTTTTTCATTTTCTAAGCAGTTGGGTACCTGAACTGTGGCTGAAACAAACTGCAGCCACTGAGCCATCCTAGATCAATGCTGTCATGTCATGCTCGGGAAACCATTCTTGACAGGATACTCCTGCAATACTTCCATGTAGCATCTCCCCTGTAGCTCCTAGCTAACCTTAAATGCCAGATGCATATTGTAGGACCTTTGTAGAGAACATGCAACGTTGGTATTAAAAATATTAATCCACCCTAATAACATCACACTATTCCAGTGGTAGCTTAATTTCTTCCTACATATTCCCTACCAGTGCCTTGCCCTTCACTCTCACTACTCTGTATCGTATTGATATGAGATTTCCACCTGCTTTCTGAGTGATCCTTGAGTCCTGTTAAACAAGTAACACTGTCCCATTTCTAGATTTCTGACTCAATTCTTCACATCTTTCTGTCTGAATATTGAGACTCTGGTTCTCTAAGCGTTTATTGTTCTAATCCAAATTTTAGGAGAAACAAATTTAGACTTAGATGTTAAAAATATGAAGAATTAAATTATCTGAGACTGTAAAATTATACTTTTGTATTGTAGTAGACAAGGTGCACAACCATAAGCACAAGCAGCTTAAAATACATTTTCTACTACAAGACAAATCACCTTAGTGCCTCTTAATCTCCTGAGCCTCAGAATCTCATGAATATTTCAAAATAATACCTAAATTCACACAGTCTCTAATTTTATGGACTATATTCTTATAAATACCACTTTGCAGTAAAAACCTCCATTAATGTGAGTAAAAGCTAACACAGAGGGGAAAAAATAAAAATCCAAAACCAGAACCAGAAAAAGTGTAATTTAAGCTTTTAGTTACATGACGTGGCTGAAAAATTAAGAAGACGACCTAAAAAGTGAAGCAAATTTTTGGACACTCAGTATAACTGAAGAATATTTATTTACTCAGCATTAATGGGAAGAGACAAATGAAATCCTTTGCCTTAAGCCACGAGAAATAAGGACAGCAAAGGTCCAAAATGGTGTGAAAAGCAAGGCATATAATTTTGAAGCAATTCAAATGAATGGATAAATTAATGGAATTTTGTTTCCAGTATGTATAAAAGTAAGTTGCTGTGCATCTGTGCATGACTGAGTTCAGAAAGCTAGGACTTTGAAAAACAGAGGATGGAATGGGAATCAATCAGACAGAAAACTTAGGGGAGAATAATTTCAGTGAAAATAAGTTCAGACAAGTTTACCTAGCAAATAAAACAATCGATTCCAGAATGTAAAAAATTAAAATGCCATCCTTAAGACTTTTTCCCAGGCTACAAATTAGTTCAGGATGATTAAGCTGAGGTTTTACATTGCTGTCAAAGGAGTCAAAAATTATTTTTGAAGAGGTAAAAAGCCTCTCACAACTGGCACTCCTGTGGTACTTTAGCCAATTTAGCTAGCGGTGGTCACAGTCCTACCCTTTCCTCACTGTTGCTCTCCTGTATCTATCACTGTACCCAGGACTGAACCATGCCAACCTGCTCACCAGGCAACACCTTTTTACTTTAACCTGTATATTTTTCTGCCAGGTTACAAAACTGAAAGAGCTCACTGCAGACTCACCAGTAAGGGAGGAGGGAGTGATGGGAGCTGACACCTCAGTGTGCCAACTGACTCAGTTCCATGTGGAATCAGGAGACTTAGTCTTGGTAATTCTGAAACTCAGCACTTTAATCTTCTTTTCCAATTGGAAACCACCACCTGACAACAACTAAATGATTTTTTTTTCATATCAAAATATTCCATTTTATTTTTCTTATTCCTCATTACCCTACAAATATTTTTTTATAGTTTTTACCCATTTCTCTACTTACAATCATTGTCCTTTCTGTTTTTCTTCTTTCTTGATGCCAACTTTCAGTGGAGAAATACTATTACAGCTTCTCTTGGCCAGCTGTACTGATCAGACTCCTCTAGGTTACCTTGAACTATGAGAAGTGTACTCCTCCATTTGTAGATTTGCTCATAAGGAGCAATGGCTACAAACTCAAGCATTTACCTACAAGTCTAAGTACACACATTCATATTTTGCAGAGATCTTTGAACTTCTTTGGTATTTGCACTCCATGTTCTAAAAGCACTGAAAAAAACTGATTTCAAATCTCTAAAACATCAATCTAAACTGGCAATTCTTACACCTTATACCAGCAGCTTTAAATTCATAACAGTTAAATTCAGTACCTACAAAGATCTGAGTTAAGAAACTGAAAATAATGCTTGGTTTGGTAATGTGAGGACTCTACAAAAATCAATTTCCTTATTAATATTTTTTTTTTCCTTTCTGTGTATTACATTCTTCTATAGAACTGCCCCTAATGAGAGCTGCTGATTTTCATTAGCCAAGAATTGTATGACTTAAGATTATACATTTTGTTTTCATGCCTCTGCATGCAATGTTAATTTTAGCATAAGAGTATATAAACACTTCTGACCTGGAGTTAAGATACCTACAATACACATTTAAAGAACCTGCTCTCAAAAGTTTACGAGCGAAAAAAATGCAGAAGGAAACAAATTGTTGGAATTTAAAGATCAAAGGCAAAAGTAACAGTGCCCCAGCAGAAGCAGAATTAAATGGAGACTGGATAAAAATACTTGCAAGAGAGGTTATTAGAAAAGAAGGAGTGCCCAGAGAAGAAACAGCTGCTATCCCTACTGGTTTAGCAGCATGCACATTTCTTTGATTCTCTGAATTCCTGGACCAGCAGGAGCCAAGAACCCTCAAAATATAACAAATTAAACACAGAGAACAAGTACTTCACATAGCTTCCCACTTCTTCCCCATTATGGTATTCCCACCTCTTCTGTGTGCAACTCCCTGACACTTCCTCTGTGTTCTCCAGTGCTGGGTGAGACATTCAACAAGGTGATTTATGTCTCCAAAACCCCCAGAAAATTGGAGAGCTACTTTTCTAGAACTTAGAAAATAAAATCAGCTCACAGAAAAAAATCTGTTAAGTGCTTTTTTATTATATCTACCCACAAATTAATTGGCTATGGCTTCATTCAGTTGTGAAGCAGAAAGGGGTCTTTTGCTTTTGATATGAAACAACAGGCTCATCAAGTTCATGAGAACACACTTTAGCTGGAATTAGATTCAGATCTAAGCAGGCCCATCTCAGTTTTACCTAGAACCAGACTTTTTTCTGTATGCCATACTTTTAGAAGGCTAAACAATAAGGTTTCTCCTACTCTGCTCACGAGGTAAAGGACAGAATGTCCTTCAAATAAAATACCCATCTTCCATCAGGTAACTTGCCTGATGTATGTTTTCATGTGCTCTGGAGAAGGACGTTTCTGATGTGAGTTTAGGTTTCTGTGTAAGTTTAGGTTATGAAAATCCTTAATTAAAAAAAACTAAGTTAAATACTAGGCAGCAATTCCCACCTTCATCTTCCAGAGGTACTGCAAAATGAAACTCATAATGTGTAGCCCAGAATCAGGGCTCAGTCATCAGTACTTTTTAAATATCCTTATCTCAACATCTGGCATAGCCAAAAAAATCCCACCAGTTTAAGCATTTCCTGCACTCCAAATGCCACTTATTTTCACCTCAGTTTTGCAAGTCAAGCAGAGAGGAGAAGAGGAAAAATGAACAAGATGTGATATAATATAGGTCTCAATCAAACCCCATAACCTGTGGAACTAAAATTCTAAAATGCAGAAAAAAATCCCAGACTATGAATTCTGAAAACTGTCATACCAATATACACTATTTTATCTTTTTAGATTTTTTTTTACTGCCTGATTTCTGTAAATAGCATCGACTTGCACAGGTGCTGTAAAGTATTGGACCTAAGGACCTAAGTGATGCACTCAGCTCAACTCAGTATCCCAAAGAGTCCTCTGTAGCACTGCCTTTTCTGTATGTATTTTTTAATGCTGATAATGTCCTCTTATCATTTAGCAACTCTCTTATAATACAGAGGGTAGAAGTTTTCATAGTTTTAGTTTCTCAAGCCACTTCACAAGCACTTAGGTAAAATTTTTATTTTATTGTAAATATTGATTAGTATTTTATTATAAAATTTTGCCTTCCAGTAACTCATCTAAGAAATAAGAAAGTATGGGGATGGGGATCAAGTCTGATGGAATTAACTCCCTTACAAAATACTCTGAGTAACTTTAAATGAACAGTTAAAATTTTGAGTATTAGTAAGAGTAAATGCTGCTCTTGTTGTCTTCTAATTTCTTTGGAGATATTTCTAAAGTTTCACAGAAACAGTACCCTGAGGCTACCAAACAGCTTCAGCTGCATCATTAGTAACAGTTCAGGAATTTGTTAGAACTTAGCAGCTGTTCAACCACTGAATCACCAGCACAAATTTACTATTTTCCTTTGCTAATTTACAGGATTCCTGCTAGTGATGTAAGATTATATCAAGGAGTTTTAACCGTATTTTTATGGCTTTAAACTAAAGTTAAAATCACTGCCATTATGGCAGTATTGCTCTCTTTTTAATTAGTTCCACCTCCATATCCTAATACTTAAGATGAGTAAAGATTTGAGACATGTACTAGGAAGGATCACAAGGCAACATTTAAGCTTTAAGCTATATAACTGATATAAACTATTTTGTGGAAAATATTGCATACTGCTTCAAGTATGGCACGTCCTTGAACATACACTTTTAAACCAGCATCAAAGTATTCCAGCACGTGTAATCTCTTCCATCTCTTTAAGTTACCCTGTCTATAAGTGGCTGGGAGAGCACTAACACATGCTTCCAAACCAGAGGAGCAGAACAGCGGCCATCAGTTCTTCCACAGCTACTACAGCTGACTTCTTGAGCACAGCTGAAGGTTAAACAAGCATAAGTGATGTTCATCACTTGAGGCACTTGTGAAAGCACCAAGTCCATCTTCTCACATTTCAATAGCATCGGTGCTGACAAAGAAGTCAGCGGGTCAAAGCCCAACTCCCTTTAGAGAGAAGGCAAGCAGGCCTGAGCTGGGAAAACATTTACATGTGACCCGAGGAAAAAAACAGTTTGAAGAGCCATAGGACCTTATTTGTTTTCGAAAGAAACCTCAGTGCCCTCCCTCCCCTTTCAGAAGCACATCTGACAAGTGTTGTAATAAATATTACATGCACAGAGGAAAGCTGAAATCAATAGCAGGTTAATGTTTATTGAAACAATACAGAGAACCATTTTTAATAGTATTACTTGAAAATAGATCTAATCTAGCAAAGGAAATTCAATTTATGTTTAGAGCAATCAGATGTTGCTTTTTACTCCGGGGATTTGTTGCAAACTATGTCTCTCAAAATGTGCTTACTGTACTGTATTTAGCAGAAACAGTTTAGCCTTAATAAGCTGATAGTCTGCAAGGGAGCATGGATCAACTTATTCTCATTAAGAATGTAAGCAGCTTTCTAACAGCCTTCTTTGCTGTTCAGCCCATGCCAGAGAAAGCAGGGATCTCTCCTCTAAACCCCGTAATTTATGAGTTTATTCAAACTCGCCAAATTGCTTTAAGTAAACGCCTCTTATATTTGAAAATTCCCATGGCAACTCATTTAGTTTGGCAGGAAGGCAGACCCAAATTCAATCCTTTTATCCTCCTGCTAAACCATTACAATGGTAATTCTGCTCTGACACTCTGAAGAGACTGCTAATTACTGCACTGGGTCCCCAGACAGATTCCCCATTCAGATGAAAATGGCTGTGCAGGCAGAGAACAGCAGCAACACCTTTGTGCACAGGAAGGGATGCTCTCCGGCATTTCGGCTTTTTACCAGAGAGGCTCCAAGGCTGCGAGACAAAGCATCTCCTATCCACTAAGTCATGCACAACAAACACCGAGGAAGGCAAAAAGCCAGCGGAATGACAGCCACGGGGACAACTGAGCCACTAACTTCAGTGTGCTGTTACTGCAGGTACTGAGTCACCTCTCAAATGGAATTAATTAATCCTGTTATTGCTGTTATACACCGCCTGTAATAGTCTAAAGTACAGATCAAGAAACTACATAAAATGCTGCTGAGTACTGTGTAATTATACTCCATGTGCAGAGCCCACTGCCTGCCTGTCATGAGAATGTCTCAATTCTTGAAAAGCCACCCAGGCCCTTCTACAGCGTCATTTATTTTGAGAAGGGGACATGCGGATTTTGTAGCAAAGCCTTTTTTCCCCCCTGTCATTTTTAATCGAGAAAATGTGAAGGAAACTAATGACTGCACCCTTGCTCTTTTGCCCTAGCTGTTCCCTCTTTCATTGAAATGTAAACAGCAGCTCAATGCTGAAGAGAATAAACATTTGCTGTCACTGGACTAACAGTGCATTGGAAAAGCCTAAACCCTGGCTTAACTCATTCTTCTACAGCAAATGAAGATGGTGGTCTGTCCCCCCAAAAAGTTAATTTTAGTCTGCTTTGGTCATACCACCATTACTTTTGGAGCAAAAATACCCACAGAAAACATTACAACAACTTTCCTTTCTCCACGTGAAAACTTAACAAAACTAGTAAAAAAACTAAATGTGCAAAAGGAAGACACATTCTTAGAAAGTTACTCAAAAGGGAAGTCAATTTTAAAATGTTAGAGGATCAAGTAATGCATTTAATTTCAAAACATATAGTCTGATGTCTCCTTTAATCTAAAGTGAATAGTTAAGACCTCATACTTGTTTTTTTGAAGTATGACTTTAAACTGTGCATTAGTTTGATTCATAATATTTGAGAAAGTTAAGCTTTCCCTTAAAATATTACTGAGATATTCTAAACCAACTGAATATTTGTTTTAAGAACAGATTTAGTTCTAAAATCCTATATGCAATGGCAAACTAGAAACCCAAAGACAATTTTATCACAAAACATTTCTAACAAAATTCAGCCATACTATTAAAAACATCATTAAAATGTAGGCTGTCTCATCTAACAAACCAATTACATCTGGCCCAATTAGTGATGCAGTCTACAACTTCTACCAACACAAAAGTAAAAACAACCAAAACAAAATAAACTCTAAAAAATCCAAACAAACAAAAGCCACAACAAAACAACAACCAAACAACCAACACCACTACCACAAAAAAAACAACAAAACAACAGCAAAAAAACAAAAAAAAAAGCCCCCAAAAAATCCCCACAAAAAAACCCAAACCAAACAAACAAAAAAACCCCAAAAAGAGCCCAAACAAAACAATCCAAATATTGTTTCAATTTCAATCCACATATTGCTTCACCTGGCTTCTACATGCAATTCATTCAGTGGTTTATAAGGATGCTGGTGAAGTCAGGACTAGTACCAAACAACAGGTACAACAATCTAACAATGTACTTTAATCTGCCTGCCTGTATATTATACTTGCCAACTCTACTAATTTTTTAATTAAGTGCCTATTGGTGCTCCAGATAAGGTCCTCATAAGCCCTACACTCCAGCATCTTACACTGCACATAGAGGTAAATGTATTAGTGTATTACATGTCCATCACCACCTATACATATTAAATGCAGTATGGTCCCAAATACTCCATACAAATTCTACAGAAAAAATGCATGCCACTCCTATTCTATCCCAAGAACAGTCCAACATCGAATTTCAACTACAGAAATATTGCTCATCTCCACTTAAATAAGAATTAGTGCCTGGTGTTATTGCTAATACTTTACTAAGGATAAAATAATAATTTTCATTTTGGGGTTTCTGCTAATTTTTTTCAGGTTTAAGACTGTACTATAGACTTGTATTTGGCAGTTTACAAATAGAAAGAAGCTCCTTTGCCTTAATGCGATGGCAAAAACACAGATTACCACCCACACTTCTTTATCTTGCTTTGCCATTTGAAAACAGTTAATCAGTCCAGCTGGAGAGCATCTGAAATCTCTCCACAGCTTCATACTTTGGATTGTAGCAAGTTTGTTCGTCTGCTACCCCACACACCACCAGAAAACAACAAAAAAATTTGGTTTTGCTTTGGTTTTGATTATGAAATTATTCAGTAAAAAGGTTCAAGTTACCTTTATTATCAACTGTACCCCCAGTTTTAAGCCTTCTGGAACCTCCTAGTTAAATTTCTAAGACACAAGATACTGTCAGTCTTACTGGGGAGAGGAAGGGGTGTCTCAAGAATAAGAAAACCCAACTGGTTTATCTAAAGATAACCAGCGAAGAACACAGCAGAAGTTCTTGTGCAAGTCAGTACAAAAAGCTGTTGAGTGTGAAGTCTGGATGTTAACTACAGAGGCAGACTGGTGACAGACTGGCTCATACACGATTTTACAAATTCTTTTCCCAAAACATCTTTCAGAGAAGGCTGCTGGACTCAGCAAGGATTCAGAAATACCAGTTGCTATGCTCTGCTGAAAACAATGTGTTTTAAACAGTCAACACAGAACAAATATTGTGGAAAGGTGGAGGAGAGTTTACAGAAGCAGTCTTGGAAGTAGTTTCCTATACTTCCAAAAGCAAGTGTGGATAATTCATGAACCAAAGAACTATTCTGGAGTAAGGTCATCACTACTGAGATGAAAAGCAATTTCACTTGCATCAGATCCTTCAAGATTTCAAGATTTTCTCCAAGCAGGATGATACTCTGGGTTTAATACAGTTTTCTCCCTTTTGCAGATCTCACATCTACAAAAAACAAGGACAGGAGAACCATGCTCTGACTAGCACCCCTAAGATGCTGCACTTCATGTATCAAGAGAAAAGAAGAGCTCTGCACTGTACTAAGTACTTCTCATAGGAAGCAGAACTGAGACTTAAATCATCATTAGATCTGTTTATCAACGAACACTGACACAAGTAAAGGCATAGACACATATATTAACATCCCTTTCCCAAGAAGCTGTGTGTCAAAACTCTTTAAACCCTGCTTTCAATATGGTGCCTTTTTCTGTCTCTCTTAAATCTGGGCTATGTGGACAGATACTGTTCTCTGCCATAAATGCAACATGTCCACATGCTTTTGAGAAAAAGAAACTTTAATCACCAGAAACACAAAATAATCCTGATAAAGTTAAGAGAGTACAGCCATAAGCCTGAGGTCAAAACCAGAAAAAGAACTGGTCTAATTGGTCAGACATCTAAGGGATGCCACAACAGTAAAGAGAAGTTAACTGTATAGAGAAGTTCTGAAAAGATAATTAAAAAAAAAAAAAAAATAAATAAATTGCCCCCAGAATCCAACTAAACCCTTATTTATATGCTTTTACCTGTAATATTTACTAGTTTGGATTGGTAACTGTAATATTTACTTGTCTGGATTGGTAACATATTAATACTAATAGCTACTAGCTATTAATACTAATCTTTTTATAAATACAACTATCAAACTCATTTTTTTTTCTAAATTACTTTTTTCTTATCATAAGTAACCGGCTGATTCTAAAGACAAAACTTAATTTTTCTACTCTGTACATAAGCTTGCCTAGAAATGCATGCTGTTTGGCGAAGCCAAAATGTCACAAGTTTACTGTTCTTATGCCACTTAAGGTTCCCTGCTAATGAACTGGTTTAATTAAACAGGATTCTACTTAGACATTTCAGTGAAAGAATTTAAAGTAAAAAGAAAAGCTTGTTTAAAAAAAAAAGTCCAAAGTGAATGATAGAAAACACCAAAAGGAGTAATTATTTTCTTCTTCCCCCTCATGGCTCTACTACACACACTTCCATCAGAAAGAGTTTGCTGAACCTAGAAAGAGAAGCCATGTGTTAAATTACAGGTGCTTTACATTAAATGACATGGAATCATATATCTAATTTCCTAAATTCCCTTGAACCTTAATATTTGGCTGAAAGCCTATGTGTTATTCACATTTGAAGAAAATTGACTAAACTGAAATAAATAAAACCAGGACCTAAAGTATGTTGGGCATTACGTCTCAACTACATCATCACAGAAGTTGTCTTAGCCAAGATTTCTAAAGTTTCCAAACAATTTGAGACTTTTAGTAAAAATCAATTCCCAGATTTCAAACATAAACCACTGATGCACAAAATTGTGCATCTTTCAAGTTCCTAGAAGTAACCTAGAGTAAGATTTTTAGAAGAGTCTGTACACTTCAGATGTACAAAATACTACTAATCTTAATGGGATCTTGTTACTGAAGCCACACAGGATCTTTAAAAAAAATCCTATAGACAGTAGTGAAAGAAAGTAAGATTTAAAAACTATTAACATTTGTATGTTGAAACAGAAACAAACAGATTACTTTTAAACACTGTAAAATATATCGAATATAAAGCATGACATAACAAGAATAAATTGTGCTATTTGTCAGCTTTATGTCTTACATGCTTCACTTTATTTTCCAAGCACTTCAGAATGATTTACATGGAAAGAAGGGATGACATTTTCTCATATGATACTGGCAGAGTTCCTTTAAGGCTGTCCACTTAAGCAGGACTCCTATTTGATTCTGCACAACTGCTAATTTTCAATTTCCTTTGTAAGGAAGACAACATATAATATAATGCCTAGTTTATCGGTAGCACAAAGGCAATATAGCTGAAGATACATATATATATATATACAATGTTAAGAAGTTCCTCCATGCAAATATTTTGTCAATACACAGAATTTAGGTTTATGCAACACACACACACAAAAATATTTTGAACTAATTCCAAACTGAAATAAATGGAACCACTTATTAGCACAACTTGTTATGAGCATCAAGAACCTTCAGAGTCTCCATTGCAATCTCCAATCCTATAGGGTAATAAAAGCATTGCTCATTCTTCTGTCTCCAAGAATCACCTGTAAAACTAGAGATTGCTACAAAAGAAAGAGCATTCCAGTAATGACCTCTCATATTTATTGTTAAGTAAACATTTACCTCTCAGAGTATTAAAAAAACAGTAAGGTACTCTCACCACATTTTACAGATGAAAAAGTTAAGGTTTATTTAAAGTACCCCTGCTATCATAGGAGAAAACAAGTTCATATTCTATGACCTGATGTATTTTTAAAAGCCTGATTTTTTCATGTTTATCTTTCTTGAATAGGCTTGACCTTAGGATCATTAGAAGTAAGGGATTTCCCTGAAGCTCTCCTTGCTGCTGAGTAATAAAGGATCTCTTTGAAGAGAGATCTCCACCGTTCCACTAGGAAAGGAGTTGATATTGCAAGGATCACTAAGAGAGCTCCCCTCCACATCCCAACCAGCTTCTTTGGAAATTAACCAGTAATTTCAGAAATGATTATTGAAAGGCAAATGCAGGTTTTACTCTTGCAGGCATTAAGAAAAAACAGTGTTCTTCCCAACACTGTATCAATAGCCTATCTGTTCCAAATGCCAGGATGCCATTAACTGACAAATGAGATTAGCACAGTATTACCATACATACCACAGCAGGTTTAAACCAGGAGAAATCCAGACATGCCTCTTAGCTCCCTTGCCCTTTCAGAACTTATCTTCAAGATAAAACATGGAATTATACTCCTGCAAACAGCTTTTCTGCACAATACATCAAGATTTTATTATTCAAAACATCTGATGCCTGTTGCCAGTAATGATTTTGACTTTTAATTCTAAAAAACTAAGTAAGCAAGCTTTATTTTAAAACTTTCCTTTAAGACCCTAGAAGCTACAGGTCTGCTCATTAAGAACTGAAACCTCAGACTAGCAGACAAAAATAAAGTCACCAGCTGCCTAACGTAGCCAAAAGGCTGAGAAAGGAACTGGACTTGCCCACTTCCATCACCATGGCACTCAAGTGTCTTGTGAACTTTGACACAAACCCCTTCTAGCTTCATTTCACCTGATGTACCAATTGCTTGCCTTAGTACAACTGTATCAGTATAGTTACTACATCTGCCAAGAAAGCCAGGGTTAGCCTAAGTTAAAATTCCATTTTCAAACTAGGACAACAAGCTAGAGAATGAAGGAATCAAAAAGATTTTAAGATGAGGACAGCAACACACGCAGTTACATGACTGAAAATTAGTCTTCATGAAAACTGCTCCAAATGATCTAAGACAGCCAACTCCAAATGGTGGTTTTG
Source organism: Oenanthe melanoleuca (assembly GCF_029582105.1). Taxonomy (NCBI): domain Eukaryota; kingdom Metazoa; phylum Chordata; class Aves; order Passeriformes; family Muscicapidae; genus Oenanthe; species Oenanthe melanoleuca. The sequence continues at coordinate 72,678,120 of NC_079336.1, forward strand.
GGGCTTTGATTTTTTTCAGTCTAATGAAAAAAGATTTGTAATGTAATGTAATGTAATGTACAATTTGGGAGGCTGTAGCAAAGTATCTATCCAAGGCTGGAATTTTTTATTTATAAATAAAGCAGCTGAAATTCTTAGTATCTACAGCTGTGTTTGGTCAAATAGAAAACCTCACATATTCCAATCCATTTATAAAAAGCTGCAATATCAAAGGACTGGATATAATGCTAGAGACCTCTGACTTCATTAGATGTGCTGGTGTTGAAACTTCCTTCTATCCAGTATTTCCAAACAATTTGGAATATAAAATACATTTCACTCAACCATGCAAGTTGAAACTGATGAACTTAATTTACTACATACACAGATGTTGTGTAAAACATTACAAATTAGATAATAACAGCAATACTGAAAACGTAAAAGGCAGTGCTGTTTTCATTAAGCTATCACGGTTAATAAAGTAAGTTTGAAAATAAGGCAGAGCTTTTAAAATACTTACTGAAATACAGAAGATACAAGAAAAAATTATAAAACCCATTTTATATACCATTTATATATCATTTCCAACAACACACAAGAAATATAGTATATGACTTGATGGAATCTTAAATACTTTTCCTTATTAACTGTTTTCCAAGCAATGCCACTTTCCAGTAAGATCTCATCTAATCACTTTCCAGGATAGTTTACCACTCTCCAATTTAATAAAAAGTATGTTACAAATGGCCTAGTCCAAAATCATATAAGCTATTTAACAGCTATTTAATCAGCTCCAATCTCTTATATCATGCCCACCTATGTTTATCTTGCTTTAACAGTATCCATAGAATTCCTGTATCCAAGTCTTAGCCTATAAACAATTTATGAAAGAAAAGAAACCATATTATTCCTCCACTAAGAGCTCAGGTATTTCTGTACTGTTTAAAAATAGAAACACTTAAGTCTTCTATTGAATAGTAGGTGAAAAACCCTTGGCACTTTTCCACAGGTTAGAATTTTCTGTCTGACGTCACAATAGCACAATGTAGAGCAACTAAATGACTCTAAATCATCAGTCAGCATTAAACCACAGATCTCTGTATGACAAACTTTACTTTTGTATAGTTAGAAATCCAAACTTCAAAACTTACACTGGCAATAAAGGATGCTTTAAATGGCTAGAAAAGGGAAATGTTTACTGGTTACTTTACTTTCTTTTCACACAAAAATTTTCGCAATTGCTAAGATCCTTCCAGAAACCACTCCAAGGTGGCTCACACATGAAGTGATCTTACCTCCTTAATATAGTCTGGTTAGTGTTAAAATGTGTTAAATATGTAAAACATGTTAAAAGTGCAGGGTATAAAATTCCTACTCTTTTGACAACATCTCCCAGGAATCACAATTCTACAATTACCATTTCGTTGACTTAAATATAAAGTTGAGATTTCAAAAAAGAAAATCAACCAACCAAAACCAAATTGTAACTAGAAATAAAAGATTTGTCATCATCTTCATTAACATGGCCAGACAAGGAGAATTGTAACTTAATCTGCTTTTTGAATAAGTGGAGAAATGCTTTAGCAAGATTTTATATAAAGATCCCAACTTACATGTTCTGTTCCAGAACCATCCACAAAAAAAGAACAAAAGTATGGAAGAAGAAATAAATATAAGGAAAAACAACTAGAGAAAGCACTGGGCAAACAGCCAAGACTAAAGGAAGCAAATTATAAAAATGGGATGAAAAATTAAAAACAAGTTTCAGGTACCACAAAACAAATTACCAGAACAGGTCAATACCATTTTTTTCTTCCACAACTATGTCTACCAAAAAATCAAATAGATTAGGCACATTTCTGGAAGACAAACAAAACCCACACAGAACCTAATTAGAGTTCTTAATCAATGCATAATCCTGCTTTGGAAGGGCATGTCCCTACTGAGTTTCAGGCAACAGAGCCTCTTTGTTTCTCTTTGAGAAGAGACTATTTTCTAAGTTTCCCAAGGTCTTTTCCAAAAACTAGATCTACTATTTCTCAAATTATACATTTGTAACACCTTAAATAAAAGAATACAGAGGGTGGTGGAGAACAAGAAAAAGGGAAAAAAAAAGAAAGGTATTCAACAGCAACTGTATGTAGGCACAACTAATTTCCTTAGGTTCTAGAAGCCATCAAAGATGTCCAGAAGAAGATTCATAGTAAACACCTGCATTAAGGTGCTTAGAAATAACTGCTGGAGAAGCTTCTAACTTGCATAAATATAAGAAAAGTCTAGATGGTACAGGGATCCCTAGGAACTAAGTTATAAGCTAATAAGACTAGACATATTTACATAGTTATGTTTGAACATGACTGTACGTCCAAATTTGTAAAATGATCAACTGAAATATGTGAGGACACAGATAATCATAAATTTGTATTTATCATTTAATTATTTGTCAACTCTCTGAAAATGGAAAGTTGAAAACAAATTTATAATCATAATATAAACAGCACATTTTATATTTTTTCAAAATTATTCTCAGCACGGAATCAACAAATGACTGGGCTTGGAAGGGACCTCAAGAGACAATCTAATCCTCAGCCAGAGCAGGTTTCAGGTGGGTTTTGAATACCTCCAGAGAAGGAAACTACACAATCTCTTTGGGCAGCCTGTTCCAGTGCTCTGTCAACCTGAACAACATTCTGATGAACAATTCTAATTTTCTCCTTTGTAGTAAGACAATAATTTCAGGAGAGTTGACAAATGTAACAAAATTTAAATTTTAGATTTACCTGAATTCAGCTGAAATTCATCAAGACATGTTGTAGTAAATATGGCCTCAAAAAAAACACATTTCCATTCAACAGATATTATTTTGATGGTAATGAACCATTAGTCTAGTGAGTTTCCACCACAGTACATAATGATGGAGAGTGATACTTCTCATTTGCAGCTGGCCGAAAACGATTTTGTTAATACCAATGTGAACACAAAAATTGAACACTCAGTGACATATCAAGTAGAATATGCAAACACTACCTGTGTGAATTGGTGTAAGAAATTCAAGTTCTCATTTTTAAAACTCAGACTTGCATGACAGTAAATACTTTCAGGGAAATAAGACCATTAAAATGAATAGCAGAATTTACTTAAGGACTGCTCAACACAACTCTTATAATCCTTTATTCAATTTGTGAACAAGCTACTGAAATTACCAGTACTAGACACACTGGACAGTGGAACACACAGAGAGGAACACTTACAGTCCTCTTTTGTTTTTCACTGTCATAATCAGAAATTCACTGTAGCAGGGCATTTTACTCTCATGCTATTTGCAGGTGAACATATTAACTTGCAGTTCTAACGAAATTTATTTAAGAGTGGTCTGCTGCAGTACCATTTTTCCCTGTCTGTTCCCACCATCAATTCTGCCAGTGCTAAACCAGGCCTGACTCCATAGAAAATGGTCCAGTGAGGTCCAGCTCCCACTAAATGGACTCACCACACCATCAGATGAAGGCCAGGGCTTTCTGATGCAGAACAGGAAGCAGGAAGAGCAAATCATGAAGGAATGGCAGGACTGCAGCAGCTCTCAGTTCATACAGTCATGGAAACATTAAGCCTGCTTCATGATACTAAAAATAAGGCACTATCACCTCTCCCCCACATCCAAAGGTTTTCCAGGTTATTATTTGGCAGTCAGTGCCAAGGCGTGGCTGCTCTGCTGCCCTCCGTACAGCGCTTCCTGTCTGATCATCCACCCCAGAGACTCCTAGCACAGCTAAAAAACACACAGCACAGAGGAATTCCCCAAAATGCTCTTAAGGACAGCAGTGTCCTTTTCCTGCCACTGCACCACTTATTAATTTCATTACTTGCACTGAATAAGCAGCAAACAATGGATTGCACAGCATGACTGACACTTCAACAGGGAAACTATACAAGGCAGCACTATATTCTCACTTGTGAAAGCAAAAAAATGTAAAACCAACACACCATGCAGGAATGAATTAGAAAGAGCTATTCAAGGAAGTCAAACTTGCATGCAGAATTCATTGTGGCTTTTTAGATGGCTAATAAAAAAATGAAATCTCCTAATATCTTTCAAATGTCAAGCTGTTGCTAGTCTTAATTACAGAACAACAAATTATGTACAGCATTACTATAATAACTATGTTCTTTTTTAAAAAAAGCTAAAGCATGGTTAAACACTTAAATTTTTTCTCTGTATTTTGCAATGGAATTCACAGCATACAAAGCTCCCAATGTAAAAATTAAGAATTCTTCAGTTTACTCTAAGTAGCTGAAAAGAAACCATAAGGAAAATTTATAACCACACTTATAAGGAAAGTATTAGAAATTCACTTTAGCTAATAAACAAGCCCCACCTCATCACACTTTTTGAAAGCAGTCTTTTAGAAAGAAATCCTTTTAGCTTATTCAACTGAAAAATAAACTACTCTACCAATACTATTGCCCCTTCATAATATTCTCTCCTGTTATATAAAGATGTGTTGCATACAGGTGTGACTAGAAAAAGAAATACCATCAAAATAACATCTCTAGTAAAAGGGACTAAACAGAAGGAGAACAGTGAATGAGTAGATACCAAGCACCACTATAAAAGATGCTCCAATCTGTAAAAATCATGCTGTACAGCACATTTGCTTTCTCATAAAGCTGAATTTAAAGATACTCAAGAACTGAAAAGTCTAAAATCGTAATTACAGGCAAGATCCAAATGGAGGAACAAAATGAAACAAGCTTCTACTGAAACATTAGCTTCTACCATTAAAACTGTACAGTTCTACACAGTAGTGTAGAATGAGATACTAAGTTTGACAGGTAGCATCACTGAATAATTCTGTGTTTTAACTGTCTTCCAAGAAGATGGAGCAGCAACCAAGTAAAAACTACAGCAGCCCCAACACAAGAAAAGCAATAAAAAAAATCTGAACAACACTGATTCCAGACCAACTTAGAATAACTAAGTAGATAACAGAAATACCATCTTTTCCTCAGAAAGGAAACGTGGAATCAAAAGAAAAAAGGGGTAAAAAGTATCTGCCTGAAATTTGAATTCTGTCATATGTCCCTCATCCTTTACTAAGGCAGCTAGTATAAATGTGAATTAGTAATTAAACAAGACCTGGTCATCTGTAAAATGCAAGGAATATCTAGGTAAACTCATTCAGCTAGAAACATTTATTCAACACTTCTTAGAACATGCAGAAGGCCTAACATTTCTGGAAGAGGAGCTCAGCCTTAGAGCCCAGATGCTCCAAGGACAATTTCAAACCCTTAATAATGCTCTAGTTTGGTATGCTGTACTTCATTATTATGTATGCCCCCTAACTGGGTTCTGAGCTTTTTCTTCTGTTCTGCAGTGATCAATCAATCAATCCAGAGCACCTTTTGCCTTTCCTTTGCAAGAGAACCAACCACCTTCACTTCACTTATGCAAATCACAAACAACTTTCAAAGCTCCCACAATAAAGAGATCAATGATCTGGAGGATTCACTTCAGAAGGAGGCATAAGGAGAGTACAACTTGATGTGATCCCAAAAAATCTGCAGTCTACTTTATTAATTCTGCTTTTTTTGAAGAAAAACATGAAAGAAGTAATACTGTATGATCTTGCAGGTGTAGATAAAGACCAGTATCTCACTGAACTATGGGAAGAGGAAAGGAATTAATCCTATGTAACTTGAAGTACAGCCAAAATTTTTTTAAAAAAACTGCTTCATGTTTAAGAAATGTAAATTAAATACAAATGAGTAATAATGAAAAAAAAAATGTTGGCCTTTATCCTCAAGGAGAAAATAACTGGCTTGTTCAGCCAGTCTTGCTCAAGTTGCGCTTTTCATTTCTAAAGATAAACTACTTGACTATATCACTATCTTGGTAAAATGCAAGAGCAAGTGAAAAGGGAAAATATTAATTCACATCCACAAGGAAAAAAAAATCACTAATGATCCAGATTCATAAATGTAGGAAACACACTTTAGTACTGAAATAGTCTCTGTTCACTCAAGTACATTCAAATAGAAATCTACTTTAATAAATGTGCCTATTTCTGCACTGTTGCTAGAAAATGTAATTAGGCTTTTTAACATCTTGAGTACAAAAATAACTGATCATTCCAAAAAATTAGCAACTAATTTCCATCTCTGAACACTAGAACACTAACGTGTTTCTGAAATTTATCTCATAAACCCAAAGCATTGTCACATTGTATGGCAAGAATGAAGAAAGTCTTCTCTCCTACAGTCTCAAATTTTAATCAAGCTGGACAGTGACAGAATAAAAATAAATAATTTTTTCCATTTTAATCCTTTGACATTTATCTGAAAAACATTAATAGTTGAAGGTATTATACCACATGAAAGGGAATTTTACTTTTTCTATTCTTGTATTTTAGAGTATCTTCAGAATCTTCCAACATCCACAGTTTCATTCATGCAGTTATAATTCACTAGAATTTTCCTTATGCTTATCCTGATTATTTGAAGGTTTATGACTTCTCTCATAGAAGTTTTCAATTCCTAACTTTTAACATTAAACTGAATTTTTCAGCTCTCAAACTGCCTGAATACAATTCCATTTTTTATACTAATTGAACAGATGCAATCCCAAGTTCACCTATATACTAATTCATTAGTATGTACTGCACATACCTGATTCAGCAAGGCGTAATTTTGAGAAATTAGAGCCAACAGACCTTTAACTCTTGTGCAAGTAAAATGTACCACCCAAATTTCTTATGCCTATGCATAATATATAAAGATGATAATGAAGTGAACAGACAAAGCGTATTTCAAGTGATGTTCTATGCAGACAATAGTTAGACCTGTGTTGTTTTTTTTCATTAAAGGGGAAAAACAATTATTTCTGTAATCAGGATTACAGTGCTTCCCCAATTGATTAAGCTACTACACGAGGCAGAGGGCTTTGAAGACAAAGAGCTGGCTGTCACTTTCACAATGAAAGAACTACTAATGCATTATATTTTTTTGAGGCTTAGAACACACCCATTCAACAGCTTCACAAAACAAGCATAACACAAACATATATGGAACATACACATCAGTACTTCAGAAATACTGGGGGTTTGTAACCTATCATCCTGAAGTTGACCCTTCAGTCATATTATTCAGCAATAAGGGGGAGGTAGAAGAATGAACAGACACCTGACAAAATTAATTCACATGCTAGTTTGGTTTTTAAACTGTTTGCTCTGTAGTAGCTAAAGAATGAACATAAGGGTTTCAAAGTCTTGCCCATATAAAAATCCCAGCTGTAAATCCAGTCCTAATGTGCTCAAGGTCTCTTTAGTGAGTAAATTCTGAAGATATACTTTCTCTAGTTGTCTTCTGCTTTCAGAAATTGACAATGTGCAATGTCAAGAGTTCTAAATCACAGTTTTCATGCCTCCTGCTTAATATTCTACCACTTTTCAGCAATTCAGAAATTAAGTCACTCTCTCCCTATCTTTAGTAATTTCTAAAAATGTCTTCTGAATAAATCTGCTTACAGAGACAGTATGTGTTACCACAAGTTTCCTCACAGCCGGTCTATCAGCATTCACTAAGTACCCAAAAATCAGTAGGTCATTTTAATACCACCTACTACTTTCTTTCACAAGATAAGTCTCAATTTTCCTTGTAACATGGAAAATTTTTCCACCACTGAAAAAGATCTGATTTAATCTTATCATTTTACAGGGGCACAAAAGTGGTGGTAAAGATGAGCACAAGATACAGGTTAATGGCATGGGATGCACTATAGGGCCACACTGAGTCACCTTGTTTTGAGTGAGAAAACAGAGAAGATCTAAGAGAAGGGCTCTCACAGAGTAATTCTGCTCTCTGAAAAAGGATTAAACTCATCTAGCTGTACAGAAGCCAGTTTATATTATCAGAAAATGAGAAAGACAACCATTTTCCACTTTTATTTTCCCCAGTATACTGACAGCAAAGCTTTTTGATACTAAAGGGTTTTGTACTCCTCTTTGCAAGATGTTTAATGTGATGATCTAAAAAAACATTCCTTAGTTTCTTAAAGCATCAGAATCATCTCGAAGCGAAACATAAAAGCATGTTCTATTTCCCCAGCCCAGCCTTAAAGTGAAGAACACTAATACTGAAGGAAAGAAAGAAAACTAGTGTTTTTAACAGTTCAGCATTGCCTTTTAAAGGTGATAACTATTTCCTGTATCTGTATCTAAAATGGGCAAAAAACCCAATGTCTCTTTAAAATACTGTTCTCTTCTAAGGAACAACTCAATCTGGGATGAGACAAGTTTAAAGATCACTAGAATATTACAGAATCATATCTAAACTTCCTTTTAGATGCCCCAGTGCAGGCTTACTCTTACACCTGCAGTAAATTAGTTGTATTTCAGAAGTACCTTCTGAAAATGGAAATCAAAGGCTTGCACACAAATACTTACTGCGGGTATCAGTAACTTTTTTACTTCTTCAACAGCCCTCTTCAGCTTTATTTCTGCTCTGTTTTGAGCATCCTCCACAGTGATAAGTACATGTAAATCTTCATTCAGGTGTTCCCAGTTGGGCTTGCCTCGATTCTGTTCTTCCTAAAAAAATAAAAACATGGAAGTTATGAAGCACTTACATTCTGTATAAAGCAATTACAAACAGTAGACAAATTCAATTCTGTGAATAGTACAAACTTTATTTTCAGTGATGTTTCTTCGTACTTCGGAGACTTTCACATCATGTGAACTCAGCCTTCAAAATATCATTTTGGAGTTTTGTTTGTGTTTTGGAACCTCCTACTCTGTATTACACTTTTTAAAGACTACAATGCATATGCACTCTCTTAAGAGTCCTCAGAACACCTTCCTCAGCTGAATAAAGGAGCAAGAATAAGAATACAAACACAATCTTTTGAAGAGAAGTGAAACAGACACCAGACATAGAAACTCCATCTGAATCACTCCAAAGGACAAGAAAGCAATCTCCAGTGTTAGAATCACTTTCAAATACTCATGAAAAGTAGTTTCAAAGAGTCAAACAGTACAAAAGGAACAGAAGTTGCCATTTTCAAAGAAGAGCTGCATGTACTGGATGAAGAGAAGACAGGAGGAGATGACAAGGCTTTAATACTGAAGTTACAGAAGGGCAAGTGACAAGATGGTCACCATTGCACAGGTACTCATCACATCCATGGCATCAGTAATCCCAAAGATAAATATTAGAAATGTTTTCAGAAAGGGAAAGCATGCTAAACAAAGCATTTCAATTTTAAACAACAGAAACCAACAAATTTAAGTAACACATTCAAGTAGCCTGTCTTTCAAAAATAAGATAATGAAACACAAACACAGATGAAACTTCCCAACTCCTTTTTCATTAAACAGTGAATAAAGCTCGCTAAATATTCATGAAACCTCATTTAAATTTGACAATATTTAAAATATAATATAAAAAGTTAAAAAAAAATGGGGCCTCAAAAAATAAGTTGATTACACGTTTGAATCTATAAAAAGGCCCACATAAACAAATCCTACTTATGTAAAACTTAAAAAGCCGGGTATAATAGAAGAGTCTCCTATTTGTAAGATAAACCCTTGTGGCTTAACCACAATTCACACTTTTATTTATTTATTTATTTATTTATTTATTATTGCAAACGTGTCTTTTCCCCAAGTTTCATGAAAACTTCCTTCAGGAAATCAGATACATTGAGGAAATGTTCTAAGATTTAATGCCAACAAATGTTTGCAGTGCCTCATATTCATATATATCTGAGGGAGCACTGCTCCTTAGAGTGTTTTATTTTTAATTCAGCTAAGTCTGAAATGTTTTGTGGAATAGACAAGGATAAAAACTGGCATAAAAAAACTGAACCATGAGAGATGTATGAAAAATGTATATAAAAGAATCAGTACTTTGAAAGTACTTTTCACTATGTATATAACATGGACATATCCAATACTCCATACTACCAGATACAGTGGTGTCTTTTGCTGCTTTTTATGTTATCTTCGCCAACTTTTTTAACAAAGGTGGCTGTGACAATAGGCCTGCCAGTTTCAGAAGCTGGTAACAGAGAGAAAAATAACTCTCATTTACAATATAACAGAGAATGTGATGCAAAGTGCAGCTGAGTTATATAACATGGTCTCTGTTGGAATGTAATCTTTGAAAGAACTGTCTATGACAAGTTATTTGCTACTGATTTATTCAATTGTGATCAAAACTCCACTATTACTTTTTAAACAATTCCATTATTTTTTGTTTCAATCCAAAACAGCTCCAATTTTGAGCTGTTTTCTTTCAAGATGGTGACAAGCTACATCAATACGAGGTCGTATACAAAATAATATGTCACAGGTATGAAGAATGAGAGAAGGTTCCTAAACCAGCAGAGGGCAGAGGAAGAAATGTGCAACTACCTCTTCTTGCACTGACACAGTGCTGGAATGGGAAACGTCCTAGATACTAACACCAGATGCAAGAAACCTGCACAACTATAATATCACAGGAGGCAAAACAAATGATAAAAATTTTACAAGGCCAAGAGGAACAAATGAGAAGGAAAGCGTCCCCAGGTAAATCAACAAGTTCCATTCCTGAAAGACAAGGAATGCCTAAATGCAGTGTTAGCTACCATGCCATTAAACACCATGCACCATGTTTATACACAGTGTAGGCAAACATACAGGTGCTTTATGGGGTTGTAACCTTTTCTCTCATAATGAAAATAATAAGGTACAAAGTCACCAAAACTTGTTTCAGATTACATCAAGTTACAAGTTACATCAAGTATTGGCACTGTACTCCAAATTACTCTGTTGCAGTGTGAGAATTTTTTGTCCACTTTAAAAAGAGAACAAAAAGCTGCATACAGGACAATGAAATGATACTGAAGATTTTTTAACCCTCTAATTTACTTTTTGGTCAAACATGCTGTATGAAAGGTTTATGATCACAGGTATTATTAGGGTGAGACCTTAGAGAACAAGCAACCATACAAACAACTTACCAGTAAGAAGTAGTGTATGACTATGATAAACTTTTCTGTAGCCATAAAGTAATAAAACACTGTTGTTGAGAGTGCTATTTATTAAGTCAAATGCTAAGTCTGAAAAAAAAGGCTAGAAATAAAATTTCACACTATGTTTAAAAAATTAAAGAGAAAAAACAGAGTTTGCAATGGACTTCTGATTTATGTTTTATCTCAATACACTGGGGTTATCATTTCATCCAGTGCTCCCATTCCATCTAACAAGATGGTTTTCTTAGTGGGCTAATAGTTTTCTAAGAAATGTCTTTTGTTCAATTGAAAATGCTCCTTGAATGTTGTATCAGTATGTATATTTGATTATATATGTGTTTGCTTTTACCCAAACTGGGAAATTCAGGTCTTTACTAGCTCATTCATTCCAACAGCAAGTCAGATGCAAAACACAGAGATATAGTCATGAAAGAGAGATAATCTGCAAACCTCTCGCACTTAAAAGCAACCATTTTTTATGCTACCTCATTCTCCTTTTAAATCCTGAAAGAATGGTTTGGAAAAATATATTTTCCCTGAAGTAGACTCTTTAGTTATAATAAAATAATCCTCTGTGCAACAAGTCTTGGACACATCTTTTCTCAACCATGTTTTGTTATAGTAAAACCTGAACAGTTAAGTTTAATATATCTGGAACACAAGTAGGAAGGTATCTTATGAAAACACATGTAATATGTGTCCAAGATTTTAAAGGCTGATTAGGGTTTTCTGTTGAATGTTTTGGGGGAGAAAATGGTGAAAAGATGGGCAGGAAAGAATTATTACAACTTGCCTCACTGCATAACTTGGTACAAAGAAACTACAAGATGTGGTGGTCCTGAAGTGAATCACAGGTAAGACAAACCAGCTCACTCACAGATTCAGAAAATGCCTGGGGTGAGAAGGGACCCTGAACATCATCCAATCCAAACCCCCTGCTCAGGACAGGGTCAACTCAAGCATGTTGCTATGGGCCAGGTTCTAAACATCTCCAAGGACAGAGACTCCATCCCCTCCCCTGGGAGACCTTCTCAGTGTTCAACCAGTGTTCAGTCACAAAAACAAAAAGCTTTTCCTTAGGCTTAAACATAACTTCTTTTCTTTCTCATTGCCCATTGCCCCTTGTCCTTCAGTAGCAACTGTTGAGCCATTTAGCCTAGCTGCCAGGTCTACCTATTGAAAAAGTAGTCAGGAGTAACAGAAATTGCCATGAGAATTATTTTGGGAAAGAAACATTTGCTACCACAGCAGGAAGGGCACAAGGAAGAACCAGCACCAGGGAAATCAGAAAACCTGGCTAAGACTTGGGGAAAAAGAAATTCAATTGCATATATTCAAAATTATATTACATACACAAGGAGCAATTGGCAGCATGAAATCTTCCTGCATCCCAGAAATTGTTTATGGAAGAATTACACAAGAAAAATGGAGACTGAAAATGTAGAAAACTACAAAGTACAGTGATTTATGCTACAACCTTGGGAAACAACAATATTAGAAAAGCTTAATTATAAGCAAACTATCTTGTCTGCTAAATTAAAGAACATTAAGGACAACATAAATGGCAGATGAAACTTCACTGTGCTCCTGGTTTGGCAGAAATTTCAGTATCCTTAAATATAGCCTAATTCTGTAGACAGGTTTGTTTCATTCTCTTGCCTGTGCGTGTACACTCATTAATCCTCAGAGTACCTATGCACAATAATGGACTACTCAATATTTATCTTGCTATTCGGGTCAATCTATTAGGTAGTTAAAGAAAAATATTGCTACAAGTCCTCAAAATTTATCTGCATAAAAATAAAGTACTGTAGCTACAGGAATTTTCTTGGGGAGGGATTTAGAGGGAAGCAGAAAAGCAGGTAAAGGATGCAACTGACCTGAATCTATAAAATCAAACTTGAACATTAGAAAGGTTAAAACTCATCTAAAATAGAGTATGAAGTTAGGTCTCTTCCCTATCTAGCCAATATGTTTCAAAGAACTTCAAAAAAATTATTATCAACTTAAAAAAAAAATAAAATCTAAACCGTATTTCTCACCCCCAAGACCTTCACAATGGCAACTAATGAAAAATAAGTTGACAAATTAAAAACTGGTGAAGTAGGATCCAGTCACTTCCAACTGTCAGAATGCCATTAAAAAAAAATGAAATAAACACTGAAAAAATACTATGGTAGTATCTGTTTATACGCAGCCAGAGAAATATTAGTTAGATAAGAAAGAGCGAAAGAAAGAATGAAAGAAAGAACGAAAGAAATGTGGTAAGAGTGGAAGCAACTTTCCCACACAGAACTTTTTCAGAAAGCTAAGGGCTATTCTATAGTAATAAAAAAAGTGCAGCTTCCAGTCTATGCACCTTTTTCCACTCCTTCTCATACAACTTCCTGTAATGTAGGCCACTAAAAAGATTCAAAACCAGTTCAGTACGAACAGCAGGATCTTTTAAAGAAGTCACCAGCTCAAGCAAGTGTTGAAAATTAACCTTAGTATTCTCACTCATCTTGATGTGATAGGCTATTAAATTCTGTTTTCACCAACCTATTAAATAAGCTGGTCTCCCTGCTGAATGACAAAAACTACAGAAAAGATAGAGTAAAAGGGAAGAATGTTTTCATATGATGTCAAATTCAGCACTAAAATTAAAAGGCATCAGAATAGCTTTAGTCCTTCCAACTATACAAAGGTTTAATTCAAGTACACTCTAAGAACTTTAATTAAAATTATCCTAAGATATAAAACCCAGTATAATCACTCACAGCCACTTCTCACAGTCAGATGGAGGAGGCAAGATGTGAAGAAAGTAATTCAGCTATTTAGAAAAATCTCACAATATGTTTTGTCTAATAAATTGTGCTGTAGGTACATTAAAATTGATGGTAGCTCTGGTGAATATTTCTTTTCCATAATGAAAACATTCAAACATATATACCAAAGTTTTGAAAATAATTCAAAGAGCAGTTTAAAAGAAGCTGTGTGAATTTAAAAAAATAAAGCTAATACGTTGATTTTAAAGAATTTTGAAGCAGAAGTTAAATTTAACCAAAAAGTCACAAATAAGGTCAATATAAATAAATTCTAGTCCTGATCTAATGTTAGTATTTTTAAGTAAGACATGATATGTATTGCGGCCATACAACAATATCTGAATCAGTAAGTCCAAGAGAAACATTATTCAACCTTTTAATACAGTTTACATCTTACTTTACAACCTTTTGTTGACACAGTTGAACTGGTAAAACCAAGTCAGAGAAATCTTAGAAGAATGCACTTTGCCCTAAAGTCATACACTCCCAACCTTTCAAGAGTTGTCTTGTTTTGTTGAATGAAACAACCCTTAACCTTTCAGAAGTTGTCTTGTGCTGTTTAATGAAACTTCCCTTCTTGCAAGTGTTCTGCAAGCCTGAGCTACAGAATTGTATTTTTAAATTTTTGGCTTCTCTACTGCAGAGATAGTTCAAAACAAACATCCAGAAGACAGAAGATTTCTGTAATATTGTGCAAGGAATAAACCACTCAGTCTGCAAATAATTCCACATCAGCTGATCCATATCCATGAGAAGTCCAGACGTAATGAAGCAAAAATCCCTGGGATAATCTCTTACTGTATCCTTTCCTGAGCAGTGCAACTTCCTAAGGTTCAGTGCCCTTGCCAGGCAGGCAGCCCTTACTGCTCCCTCTGGGACTGGCCCCAGCACCACACCAGCCCTTCAGAGCACATGCTCATGCAGCAGATGCCTCCCCACTTCCCCGCCTCATTTTCTGTTGGACAAGGGAATTTACAACCATGAAGGGTTACACAGAGAGCCAACACAAGGTCAGTGCCGCAGCTGGGGAAAAGGAGAAGGTGAGGAAACATATTTTAACACAACTGCCCCTTAAAAGACTGTCTCACCAAGTCTCATGAAACTGTCCCAAGTGAAATCCAATTATGCACATGCCAGGGACAGAACACACAGTCATCTTTGTTATCTGGAATGAAGCAACCTGCTCATCTGTGTATTAAATGCCAGTATTACAGTAACAACTGTAAACTGGGGCTTCCTCCTCCCATTTTTGCGACTGAATCTTAGATCTTGACAGGATTGACTGGTAAAAAACAAAGAAAAAATCCTGAAAAACGACCCATCTATCCCCAAACCCGTATTTGAACGACACAGTCCTGATATTAACATTTCAACAGAAGTTGTTAATTTAGATGAGGCCTGCAAACAAAATAAGTACTTAGTAAGTACCAAAAATAGAGGTTTTCATCAGACGAAACTTCAAGCCAGCCCTGCAGAAAACCAGTTTAAAATGATGCACTAATTACAGTATCTGTTTGAACAACAGAAGTAATTTTATAACATGAAGCATCAGAACACACTGATTGTCCTAACCCCTGCTGATAAACTGCTTTAATTGTGCAGTTACAGTCAGGCAAATTAACACAGACTTTTACTCCTACTGAGTTTCTAATGGCAGCAGTTCACAAGCAGAAAGCTGATAAAAAAAGTAAGGTTACAAAAGCATGCTGAGGGAATAGCACCTGGTCAGGGGGAACATGGCAGCTTACTCCACATTTAGAATTTCTGATCGAAGTTTTCACCTATAGAAACAACTGATCAATTGTTTAAATTGACAGTCACATACTTGCTGTTTTGATTGTCAAACAAGTTAGTGCTATTTATTGAGTCTTTAATTATAAATTATTATTGTACGCCAAGCCCCCACACCAAGACAATTTTAGATTGAAACAGTGGGTGTCTTCCAGCACACACTAAAGTAGCCAGCAGCTGTCAAACATTGTCAAAGGGCATTATCTAAAGCATCTTTTAAGAACTGCTCTAAAAAAAAAAAAAAAAATCTGGCGGCATGAAACAGGCTAATGTTTAAATGACACAAGAGGATTCTGTTCTCTGCTCTCAGAGCCTCAACACAGGCTTTGTGCTCTGAGATCTCCAGCCAGGCCCCGCCCCAAGCGCTCCCAAAGCCGCGGCTCTGGAGCGCAGCAGTGCGCGGAGCCAGCACATCCCCGGGTGCTGCGGGCACAGCTGGATGCTCCTGTCACCGCCTGGCCACCAGTGACACGGCCAAAAACAGGAACACCCAGAGAAACCAGCAACACAGCTGCATTCCCAGCCGCTTCTTGCACGCTTCTCACAAGTTGTGCCCGTGTGAAAAATAAGGCTTGTGGAACAAGCTGTATTGTCAAGTGCTATCAAAGCCCAGGAGCCTGTTAAGACTGAGTATTTCACTGCTGTGGGATAAAAGTAAAAAAGTTTTGCATGCATTGGTATTCATAGGGAAATAAATGAGAATTTAGCACATGAAATGCACAGCATAAACTCAATAGCTGGATATATTCATTAGAGATGAATGCAATTTTTAATATTGATACTTAAAATTACTATGAAGTAACAAACTTTACCCAGGCAGAGGAGTGAGACCGTTAATTTCTCTGAGTTTGGACTACAGGTAAGAGTTATAACACTTCATCAGTATTCCTGGCATACTAAACTTTATATGGATGCAGTTACACTGTAATCCAAGTATGGTTTTATTCCCCTACAGAAATCTGGATAAGCAGTATGAAACATTTCACAATATTGTGATTCTTTTTTACACGCTGACCACTCAGTAAACAAACATCAAATTCCCTTGAAAGAAAATGAAATACCAATAAATCCTGAATGCAAGTCTTCTTAGTTCACAGCTAGCTTTAGATGGCTTTTTGAAGTGAAGTACCTGAATATTCTGAATCACAAGGTACAAAAGGCATTTTTCAGTGCTGGCTTCCACCAACAAAACCTAATCTGTGAGAGTGGACACATTCCTCAGAGCATTCTCTAATCAGCAAATACAGGCAGTAAGTGTACTTAAACTCATGACTCAAGTCCATTCATCATCAGTCATTAATGAAATTAACTTCAAAATAACCCACAACTGTTATAAAATCACTTCTGCATAAACCTATTTGCCTCTGAGTTTATGAGCATTATTAATCAGTATAAAGTTGATTCCACTATTCAGCTTTAGATGAAGAAAGATGGCAAAAGTAAGTGTTCTTTTATATACCTTATTATCAAGCAGCACTTATCTACCATGCACACATAGTACATTATGATGTTTGAAGTAAATTTACTTCAAAACTTTTAAAAATAATTAACAAGACATTAAGATCATATATATATATATGTAATAGAAAACAAACCTAGAATAGATCAGTTTTTATGAATATGAAATGGTATCTCTTGAAGCAGAACCAACATGTCACTAATATTATATTTTACTATATAATACTATTGAATTTACACTTTTAAGTACGTTATTTTGTATATCTCAGTTTTTTATTTAAGCAGTATTCCAGCTGTATTATGTTTTAATTTACCATTTTATTTCCTTCTACCCAGGAAGAAGACTAGGGCACCAATGTACTAGGCCTTGCTAACATGCCTCTATTCCACCCAAAAACTTAGCAAGGTAAATAAAATTCTACTAAAGTTCATGCTGACAGGCAAAATAGTCTTAAACTAAAATCTGATGACCATTTTTCATCTGGGATTCTTATACGAGGAGAGTGAAAGCGCTAACAATCCAAAAGGCCTAAATCTAATTTACTCTCCAGAACTAACTCAAGGCATGGCAACTTCAAGAAATTTGCTTGAAGAAAGAAGCTGCAACCCTAAGAAAATGCAACTTAACTATCCAGTGGTTTGTACATAGTTCAGGAACAGAGCATCAAGATCCTAGCACTGCCTGAGGTAAAAAGTCACCAAGATCACCAGGTGCTGTTCCAGGAGTGCCCTAATACCGGGCCACAGAAACATAGAAGGAGGTGCTTCCCCCACTTTGCCCTCCTGAAAATCACTTCCCAGAAGGTGAGGAAAAGAAAAAAAAAGGAGGCATCCCCAACCCAACCATCATAAAGGACTTCAGGAGTTAGGGTTCTGTATTTTTACTTAGGACTGGAAGCTTTTTGCAGTTATGAATGTTCAAGTAAAACAGACATAGCATACTGAGGTGTACCCTTGTTTATAGCTTCAAGGCAATCATCCTAGTTTTTAGCTTTTCCATTAATATGAAACTTTTACTTTCATCTGTGCAATGGACACTAATGGTAGAAAGCATCATAGCACCTCTGATTCAATGATTTGGGAGCTTGGGGACAGTGATTTCACATTTTAGAATACTTATTGTATTGTTTCAGTAAACAGCTATCACTATATCCTCAACTGTGCTTACAGGGAAGAAATTGTCTGCTCATTGGTTTCTCAGTCTTTTAGTCTACACAGGATACTACTCCCAAATATTTCTCTGAGAATCTTTTTTTTTTTTTTTTTTTTTTTTTTTATGGTTAAGAGAAAACTAAGCAAACAAACAACAACGAACTAAAACCCAACCCCAAAAACACTGTTCTTGACTCCAATCTGGAATGTCATTTACATTTATAGCATGCTGCACTTGGAAAACTGCACTCTATGTTGTATTAGCCACTAGCATTTGGCTAAGTAAAAAAACATAAAACAAATTATACTTTTGTGTTCATTGGATGTCATGATCAGCTCCTAGGCTAGTAGTGTAATTGTATATGTTTTGCAACATTTTCTTTCCTCTTTTGAAGTACTATCATGTAACTTTCATCGTCAGTAACTGCTGCACGTAATTGTGGCATCTGTCCTTACTGAATTTCAGCCATTTTTTATTTCTCCATTCCATGTTTTATTTCCTCTGTCTTATTCTGACTTGATTACTGCTTCACACAGCAAACCTGGCCAATGTATTAACATTCCCCTCACCAATAATCTGAAATTCTGTGTTAAATTGATCTATTTCACAGCTAAACTCATCCTCAAACCCCTGGGCTCCTGCTCTTTTATTACAGCTCCACATAAAAGGGATCTTGAACAAACTGAAAGGGTCAAGAAGTATCAAAATAAACCCACTCTTCTCTTCAGGTGCTATTCCTGCTTAATCTAAGCATGAATTCCAGAAACTTTCACTCATTTACGTTAAAAGCCTACAAAGTGACAAAACTACAGTAATTCATATATAAATTTGTGAAATTTCATTTTTTTTAATAACTGGGAATAAGTGACGGGGTTGTTTTTTTTTTTTCCAAACTGGATTTACAGACCTCCTAAAGAAAATGAGGGGAAAGAAATATCAAGAGGAGAAAAAAAATTGTAATAGCTAAGCGACCTTTTGGAAGTATCAGAATAAACAGCTGCTGATACCTTGCATTTTAATGCCAACACATCCACACTTCTACTTCCTTCCTCTCAATTTGTCTATCGCTTCCAGAGTCCTGTGGCTCAGCCTTTGCTTGAAAATCTGACCATTCTGCCATTAGCATTTCCTCAAGGAGAAGCTGCACGTGCCTCTCATGTAGATAAAAAATACAAGATACATAAATAGGGGTTCCTCTACATAAATCTTAGTGAAGGTCTTAAGAGAGTATATTGAAGACAACTCTGTAAAATTGCAATACATTTCCACCAACCCTTTGCTTTTTTTGTTACAAAATAACTGTAAACTTTTTAAGAAAGAATTTTTCTTCCCTATTTTCCCATGCTGCTAACATTTACAATAACACTACTAACATTAACAATCTTTCCTGAGACTGCTTAGCACTTAGTAAGAAATGTGAAATTTCACTAACTCCAAAGCTCTGCACAAAAGTATACAAAGATGTTACTACAGAATATTTTTAACAGAAACTTACATTGAACACATTAACATAACTTCACTGTGCCAAGAAAATTAAAAAGCACCACCTCTTAGTCCACAAGATAATAGACAAGTTTCAGATACAGCATAAAACTATATCCAGAAGCCAAATTTAAGAAAATAAAACTGAAAATTCTTCCCTATTTCCTCCCCTTCCCCAAAAAAATGAAGTAAAAAAGTAACAGGTTTGTATTTTTTACTTTTTGTATGTACAAAAATGTGACCTTGGCTTAAGAACATGAAGTTACTACTGTTTCTATAAACTCAAATGAGTTTATGTAACATAAAATAAAATTATTGTTATAGTAATATGTTGATAGCTTTATTTTAGGACATTGTGATCTTTAGGGTTTTTTTTTGTTTGTCAAAGCAGTTAACAAAGAGACTCATTAATCAAAACAAACATACCTAGGTAGTAGTTAAGTAACTTCAAGTAACTCAAATAACTTCCCAAGCCATAAAGAAACTGTTTTGCTCACAGAAATGAGAAAGAAAAAAAAAAAAAAAAAAGAAAAAAAGAGCTGAAACAAACACTCCACACCACTGTTTTTTTTCAGAATGATTTGGGGATGGGTTAGGGAAGAGAAAGGATAGAGTATGTAACTTTAACCTGTGACACTTTGCTAATAGAATTTTACTCGTGGGTGACAAAAACGCAGCCAAACACAGGAAAGGTGCCATGTGCAGGAAAACAAAGCTGTTTTTATTGCTGGGACCAGGCTGATATGGCTGCAGTGTCAGAGTTTTAGCTCAAAATCTGTATATTGCAATTCTTGAGAGTGGTTCTTTGTGATTTGGATGTGTAACTAAACAATAACTGAGTTTTGACAAGAGCAGGCAGAGTCAGAGTGGAAAAAAGAAGGTGGGAATGAGGGATGTAATCAATGTTACAACAGCTCTCAAACAAACTGAAGTGCTTTGTGGAATCCTGACCTTAGCAGAAAATAGTTTAGCAAGTATTTACATGATAATATCTAGTATTTTTCTTATTTTCCCCTTTTTGTTTCAATTCTTGGGATGAATCTTCACTGGGAATTTCCTCAAAGATGTACTCCTGCTTCCTCTAGGTGTGCCAAGCTAGCAAGAAGACTAAAGTGCATAGGCAGCTAAATGCTACCCTATACATTTGGATTAAAAGCACCTCTTATTTCAACAAAAAAAGCAGAATGCTAAATATAAACCAAACTGTTCCATAAGTGGCTGCTTCAATGAATATTGGGAACTTTAGCTACGATGTCTGTGCTGATAATTAGAACACTAATCTTGCACAGTCACTTCAGAGAAAGAAACCATCCCAAATCCCAAAACAGAACTATTCTGAGTTTTCTTGTATAGAAGGGCTTCCTCCACAGACTTCAGTTTAACACAGCTGCAGGGGTAACTGCTCACTGCCACAAGAGAAGTGGCTCCACTCCTTTCTCCTTCCCTGTTCTCTGTACCAGCAGCAGCCCTTGCTGGGGCTTTCCAGGGCCAGTTAACACCGCAGCAAACCCTACTGTCAGATCAGGTTTTCCTGTTTAGCCAGCTGAACTGGCTGGGTGACACATTCCACAAGAGGCAGGCTGAGCACAAAGGAGGGCACAGGCACATCTCCCTCTGCAGGGAGCTGCCAGCTGTCAGTCACACACACCTCTGGCAGGACAGACAGCCACTTCCAAAGGCAGTGAGGGTGGGGAGCCCCTCGCTCTGCCTGCCCAGGGGACATGCTGGCATTTCTAAGTGCCATGTACGGCACATGTAATCTTACCGCAATACATAAATTACTATTAAAAGTCAGCTATTCTGAAAACTCAGTTTCCACACCAAGTTAGGCCTGCAAAGCAATCAGCTTCCTTCCACTTCAAATGCTACATCTCAGCTGCTTAACCCTGAGAAACTAGCACACTGAGTCCCATGTATTTAAACAAGGGTGTGTCAAAGAAAAAAAACTTGTCATTCACAGCATAGTGATTAAAACTCTAAATTCACTTAGGCATAAAGGTTTGGAATGTTCTTAAAAATGTGCAATTTCACAGGAGATATTAATGAAATTATATATACTAAGTTATATTTTTAAAATAAATGAAGTTCTGTTACAAAGAATACAAAGAAAAATCAAATTTTCCACTGAGTACAGAGCTGACAATAAACACTAACAAACTGAAGTTGAGCGCTTGAAAGAATCCAGAACTACCGCCTCAAATAATCTCAGCACACAAGTTTTCCCTGTATTTAAGACTGAAACCTTGCACACAGCCTGTAATTAGAGATTTATTCCAGCAGTTGCCTCAAATCCTTGCTACAATTATGTGCACAACCAAGCTACCACCTAGATAATTCAAAGTATGATCATTGTTCCAAACCTTCTTTGCGACCAATTTCATGCAACTACTCTATTGATTATAATGACTACAGAATGAGGAGCATTCCACCACGTGCCACTGCTCTCAAGGCTGGATTAAAACACAGTAATAGCCATGCCAGTTAAAGGCTGTGTAACTGAGTGTCAGCTTGGCACTGATATTAAATGGCTTTTGAGAATATCACTGATAATATCTTAGGGAAACCTTCCCTACGGCACAGAACTGATGGATGTTCAGGATGCCCCTTTACTACCCAGATTGCATCAATCCAGTGATTTAAAAAAAAAAAAAAATCAAATAAAAAAGCCCCACAGAACCAAAAAAGCAAACGAACAAAAAACCAACCAAACAAGGATTAAACAAACCCATCAACCAAACAAATAACACCACCAAAAAAAAAAGAAAAAAAAAATATATATCAAAAAAAGCCAGCACATAGCAATATGACTTTAACATTGCAACTCCTCATACTCTGATGATTTTCAGAGAATTCCCTGGTCCTTCAATGAATCTGTCCTTAAGGTCTGGGTTTGGAAGTCTTTATTCACTTTCTACACTTAATGAGGTAAAAACCACAAAAATTTTAGTTCATTTAAAATACTGTACACTAGCATCAGCTCTTTATATAGTATCTGTGCAACATATTTAAAATAAAAGCCTTGTGAAATTAATGAAATAAATAATTTCTGTAAAGGAGTAATTATGAAAATTATGTCCACTTTCTAAATTGGGAAATAATGTTTAATAAACCTCCTGCTCATTACATAAGTACAAAAGAAAGTGAAAACTAGTGGTATTTTTGATTCAAAGTCAAATATCACAATATTTACATGTATACTGGTTTCAGGAGAGAATGTCTAGATATGCATCCTTCAAGATCCCATTTAATTAGCAGTCGTCCAACTGCTGTTTAGGAGACCTCATCATCCTTCCAAAAAGACACCTGGTTTCACGGTAACTTTTTGAATCCCAGAAATTCTGGTAAAATGTACAAAATCATTCACCAAAGTAATGTAATTTTCTAAAAAACTAATTAAATAATAGTAAACTTGCATCATTTCGAGTAAAACTGAGTGTGCAAACTAAGATCTATAACCAGCCAAATTAACACAGCTCTATTTCAAGTCACCACAACATGCAAAATTAAGGCTTATTATGAAACATTTCAAGTTCTGTTTTTTTCAACACATTCCCTTAGATACCAAAGATATTAATGCACAGAAAAATATCATTAAGAAATACAGGGCAGATTAAAAGAGGCAAACAACATGTAAATATGAAGCTACAGAAGCAAAGTAAATCCTTGATGTGCTACCCAAGTCACTAATTTAAAAAGAGCAACTTTTAAACAAATTCCAGAACGCTATCAGAAACATGCAAGAAGTTATTAAAAAACTAACTGCTTCTGCTCTTCAAAAGACAAGTTCCAAGCTTCTTTCATTAAAATATCCATTATATACATTTTCAGACTGCACGCTTATCTGCCCCCACAAAAAATCAAATGGAAGTTTTACAGTTGAACTTAATATACTTCTGAATTACGAAAGTTGCAGGAGGTAAGACTTGGTAGAAAAGGTCATTATGTGGAAGCTTTTCTTACATTTTACAATGGTTTCATCCACCTTAGAAAATAAGACAGCATTGTACATGAATTGAGGACAAAAATAATTACACACTTTGCTCACATCCTCGAGAGACAGGTAGAAGAAAGGTCAATTTCCTCATTCTAAACGTTTCCTCTTCTTCAGAAAAGCACAAGCATTACAGCTTTTTTCAAAATCCATTTCCAAGAGATGACAAGGATTTACTGCCAACTGACAGGTCCTGAACTCCCACCTCCTTTTTCCCATCCTCTCCCTTCTCAAATTGGAACAGGTATTAATTTGGATCCATGCAGCTTATTAACTAGCAATTTTTTTTAATGCCCACTGAACTATTCTCACACATAAGTTGGCCAAAATCTAGCTTCTTTGCTGTTCCCACTATAACCCCCTAACATGGATTAGCACATTTGTTCCCACCTCCCAAAAGAAGTTAAGCAAAACTTCCAAACTTCCCAAATGTGTCATCTTGTACTCTTATGCAATGATGCAAACTGTCTGGTTTTATTCACAATAACGAATAGGAAGGTCAAAAAAAAAAAAAAAAAAAAAAAAAAAATCAGCAAAAGAGATGGATAGTTCTTTCCTGTACCTCTAAGACAGCCTTCAAGATGATGTGATGCCATCAGGAGAAACTCAGTGTGAGATTTCAGGAATGTCCCTAGCACAGAAACGTTACAGGTTTCATACCAGTACATGAGAGGTTGCTCAACTGTTCATAGTGAGCACACCAAAGAACTGATTTGAACACCAGCAGCTGGAAGTAAGAAACAATCAGCACTTTTCTTATTTTTCTAAGAAGAAAATCACCTACAACCCACCCAACAAACTTTCAGTTTGTAGATCAGTTCAAAAGAAAAAACTTCAACAATTATTATCATGAAAACCTAATATTAGAGCTACCTATTTTTACAGCAACTGGATATTGCAACAGTGTGTAACTGATGTGAAACCTGTCAATAACCAATAAAAGCTTAAATATATTGCTCTTCACACAGAATCATACAAAGCAAATTTAGGAAAGGGTGAGAGGCTGAGGTTCTTTTTCAGCCAGTCTCCTCAAATAATAGGGGATTTGCAAAAACTTACTGGCGTGTTTACAAGAAGTAAAACATTTACTTGCCTCTACCTCCAAAATTGCTGCATCATGGCTGTCTCTGCTCTTAAAGGAGACCTGAAAAGCAAAAAAAAATTGGGCTTGTGCCCTATTTTGCTTCTTTAAGAAGTTTGAGAGGCATGAAGAGTTGGAATTAGGGTTTTGTTTTATTTTTGGCTGTGATGGACATAAATTATTCCTTCTTGTTTACACTTGAGATTGAAATTTCAATAAGCTATAAGACAACCTAGTAAAGGAAAAACAGTGCAAATATCAACAGAAGCTAAGTCACAGAAGAAAGAAGTTTTTTTCCCCCTCACCCCTACTTATTCATGTTCTCCTACATTTGAGTGAGGAGTAGCACAAATCCTTTTCAAGAGTTAAGCATTCTTGCACTACCACTATTTGTGATATGCACACAAATTAATGTTTTAACATTGTGCATGTTAAAGAAAAAAAAAAAAGAGGAAAAACCCAGAAAATTGACTGAGGTTGTATTTTAAAATTTTAAGATAAAAACAACTGGGAAGAACTCAAGTCCTTTTCAGGGACTCTTTATGGTTAAAAATAAGAAAATAAGTAAAATAATTGTTAGAAGTTCTCTGCAAATGGCAAAGAGTGAAAAATTCATGAACTGGCTAGCTATAAAAGGGAAACAAACATGATTTCCTCTTCCACTACTAATATAGCCTGTAAGACATTTCCTGTGTATGCTTGTAGTGATACAGTTATCATAAGAAAAAAGATGCTGCAATGGATTTTCTAAAAATTAGCATATTTTGTATTATAGCACTAGTAAAATAAAATTAAAATTTATACTAGATGCAAATGAGCAAAGAGTATAGTTTGTTTTAACTAAAGCCCATTACTGCTCTCGCAACTGGAATAGCTCATTAGTATTAAGTGAGATGGGATGTATTTCCATTCCAAAAAAATTGTTCAAAGCCCCTTCCTATTCCTTCCAGCCACACTTCAACAATGTAATTCCCATATATGAAAAAGTCTAATTTTTTATTAAAAAAGAAAATTTAAAATGCTGCTTATGAAAAACATGCAATCATCAAGAAAAATAAAAGCACGATGCCTAATAAGACAACAAATTCTCATAAATTATATATCACTGAAAAACTACACTCAACCAGTACAGGGCTGTAGTCAATATTTTAAGCCAAATCAGTGATCTGGCTGAAGGTCCTTATCATTACACACATGGAATATGATCTTCCTGAAATGCTAAACCAACATTAGACAGGCCAAAGACCTGAGCATCTTTAGCACAGGTCTGTTACTCAACTCAGCTCTCTATTACCAACAATTATAGACAGTGTTACTTCTGCAGTTGCAACACGCAACAGGCACCAATTCAAACAATACTGGCACTTAACTAAATGCCCCAATGGCATAATTCAAAAGGGGTTATTTTGGTTTGGGGTTATGGGACAGTTGGCTTGTGTTTGGGGGTTTTTTTAATGTATTTTGCTTTTGCAGTTATTTGGTTAGTGGAGGGGGCATGTTTGGTAGGGGTTTCTTTTTCCTGCCCCATATGCATTATAAATAGGGAATGGAACTAAATAAAACCAGGAAAAAAGCAACAAATTTCATGTTTCTGTAAAACATTGGGAAAAAATCTTTAAAAATTTATCACAATTAAGAAAACAATGTTTCGTTTAGAAGTGACTAAGAGGCATATAAAGAAACATATTTCAAGATCACACAAAAACTGTTTCAAAGCTATGAAAAAAAAAAATCACTAAATTATAGATTTTTTTCTCCTTTCTGTTGATCTATTTTCACCAAAAACTTCTTACTTTTCTGGGTGAAATATATATATATATATATATCATAGCAAGCTAGAAGTTAAAAGTGAAAAAATTTTAATGCCAACACTGACGTATCTCTATCATGGAATGTGAAGGTGAAGTTTAACTTTGCAGGTTGAGTCTATTTAACAACCAGCTGTCACTGAAAATAGCAGCCCTGACTCTGCTACTTCCACTGAGCTGCCCCTGCTGCTCAGACAATTGTGCAGGGGCCAATTTAGGAAACTCACAAACTCAATTGACTCCTGAGGATGCACATGAAGCAGTGGGAACAGATGTCCTAAGGCCTTTCACGGGGACTGGCCATCACATCAATCCAAACATAGTGCTGTACCACTCACAGAAAACCTTCAATAATTTGCAATAGAGAGAAGATTTTGTCCTCTGAGGACTACTAATATGATTAGAGCTCAGGCATTACTCTGCTTAAGAGTGTGTGAGCCTCTTCAATCCTGTATAATTTGACACAAATTTAAGTAAAAACACTTCAAATTAAATTCTAATCTAAGGTATCTGTGGTGACTTCAATATCCATTATATCACCTTCTTAAGGAAAAGTGTATTTATATAGCATAGAATTCACTTTAACATTACCAACCATATCAATGAAACAAATACATTACTTTATTTTTAAATTATGTTTTTAATATCCTTTTTACTATGCAACAAATAGTACATATGAAACTATTTAGTTTGATACCTCTTCTGCCTACACAATTACTTCATATAAAGTATTAAATTCCATTTAAATGTTATGGAATAAAAGTGCATGACTGACTTTGGGGGGAAAAAAAAATCTAAGTAATCAAGTAAAATCAAGTAAAAATCAAAGTACCTCAAACTATCAATTTCAAAGCTATTCTCCCCAGGAATTTGAAAGAAATTAATCTTCTGCTGTAATTTACAAACAATACTTAGACCATATACTCAAACTTCTTGCTGCAAAACCATATGGTCTCACAGGGAAAGACACCTTCACAAAAAAGTGCTTGCCTAAGTCAGAAAAATCATCAGTGAAAGTTGTTGATAGGATTTTTTTCCCTCTGTAAGTGAAGCACATTTTAATTATTCAACAAATTACTCGAATACTCAACAAAAGTAAAATTGAAGTTTCCAATGCAAGTCATGCTCAGTAAGCACACACAGTGTATAACTTCCATACCTTCTCTGCTCTGCCCCCAACCCTTACTCTGCAGGCAGAGTTAATATGATTTATTCCACTTTTGCAGGATGCCACATTCTTCTGGTGGGGACAGAAAGGTGGAAACCATCTGCACTAAAACTTTATTGACTGACTTAGTACATAACATACAACTATTTAGCACACCAACACTCAAGCTTCACAAGGCAAGGAAAGCATCCACTGCAGTTGCAGTATATGCAAAGTAAAAAAACAGGCACAGATCATCTATAAAAAAGTTAAAGGACACCAACAGCATGAAATACACAGACAAATCAATGGATGAAGAAGGAATTCAAAAAACCACGAGGTGTCTCAAAACAAGACGGGATGTTTTTATTTGGGCACTTAAATACTTATAAACTGTTTTAATAGCTTGCTTTAACATGATACGACATGCAGGATAACATACCTATTAGAGTTTTAAAACACTGCCCCATTTTAGGCAGGAGATATTACTTCATTACTCTGAAGATACCAACAAATAACCTCCTAAATCTGACGATGGAACAATACACAAAAATACCACAAAGATTCAAAAACACAGGCATGCAAAAGTGTTTATAACATACCTATATAAGAAAAAGCACTAAGAAAATAAAGAATTACACTAAATGAGAAAGTTTTCACTGTAGATGTTCACTGAGTCCAAAGAGCAGCTAAATTACCTCTGAATAATCATGTAACACCTGAAACTCCAGGTACAGAAATTATTAGTACAAAGCTCCACACTGAGTTTTTCACTTTGTATGTTTCTAATGTTTCCCTTACATATGGGAATACGCTTGGGTTGTTTTGATTTTTTTTGTAATATGTCACCAACCACACAGTCCCAGGACACTGAATTCCATGCATTCTGCAAGTTCTGTATGTCCCAGTGTTCACCTCGTCCTGTAAGTAATTAACATGGCTCTTAACCCTATTAATCACTGTAAATCCTGGTATGAAAAGCTGAGTGAACAGACTATTCAAATATCTAGTTTGATACATACGAAAAACCTCAGCTGCAGAAAGCAAGAAACTGATTATCATCTCAGAAAATGTACTTGTAAAAATCACAGATAAATAAACATGAGAAAAAAAAAAAAAACCTTTTGTAACTATTGTCAAATTCTGTGCAGACTTAACACCTTGTTCTCAGTTTCCTCCTGATCCCTCTGGCCTAATTTTGTTCATCTCAAACGTGCTACATTTCCTGTTGGCTGTGCTGCCTCACTTCCTTTTTAATAACCCCCTTGCAGAATTTCAAACTGGTCACACAAGTGAGCATGCTTTACTCCTTTTTTTGACACAAGCAAAGAAATCTCCAAAAACCCTGCCTGTTTAAAATAAATTTAGTTTTTCAGTTTTTCTAATGTAAGGCTAGTAAGAAGACACACAACAAAAAACCACTACTCTAGTCATTAAAACTTGTTGCTGAATACTGTTCTAGATTAATGATGATTGGCTATTTCAGACATGTCACACACTATGACCAAAGTAACAGCAAAGTACAAAGTACAAAGTGTCAAAGTACATCTCTGAGATGAGATGTAGAAAAACCATACTGGAATGCTAGAATTTTAGCTTGATCTTTACCAATAAGCTGTTTTAATTTTAGCATATAGGAATATACGAAGTCCATGATGCACAAAACCAGATACAGGGGGAAAATAGCAGTATAGATACACACACACAAACACACTGTATATATATATATATGTATATATAACAGAAGTTTTTGTGATCTGTATAAGATTTTGATGAAGTAAATGGTACATTTTACAACATAGAAATTTTATTCTATACATCTTACCCATTATGCCTCTCTTTTTATACTTCAGCTTAACTCCAAATAATTTTTTCCCAATTTTAGAGACTTTGACCAGAAAGAATAGTCAGGATGATTTAATCTGGCCTTCAATATATCATAGGCCATTACTTTTCAATAGAAAAAGAACTGCTCTGACAGTAATCATTAAAAATTGGTTTAGAGTGTATCCAAGGTCATCATAACTTGACTTCGCTAATACACGGAATTAAAGTTTGTTTCTAGATGGATTCCTTACATTTTCTTGAAGAGAAATCTCTATCACTCAAAATCTGATTTAAAGAAAATTCTTAGCTTTGAGGCACAGATATACTACGGGCTAACTGGTAAATTCTCCTTACTTTTTTTTACAGTAAATTTTGCAATTTCACACCTTAACCTCATTCTCAACTGCCCAAATGGCTCAAAAAAATGGACAGGAGGGATAAAGAACATCAATATCATTGCTATCTACTTTTTAAAAATCTTAGGTAGTTGTGCTCAATGTGACCTCACTAGAAAGAATACTTATCATTGTTATGCAGCCAAAAACTGGAAGTACAAATGTGAGACATAGTCTATAGGTCCAAACCATAAATAAAATATCGTTCACATTTTCAGTCTTTTAGCTGTTGATCCTACATAGGCAGGATCTGAGCCTGCAGCAAATTATGATTCATTGTGTGCCTCTGCAATAAAACCAAGTTTTACGACATGCTTTCAGCAGGACTGTTTTCATCAGAAAGAAAAAAGCATGTTTAGCAGGTGTATATATATTTCAAATGACAAGTACCATCAACTCAGATTATAGGGAGATAGAGGGTCTGAATTTTCCTCAGTGGTACATAAACCCTGTCAACAGGATGTTTAGAAGTGGTGTTCTGGATGACTATGTGGAGAGCAGCAAGCTCTCAGCTTCTAGATTTTTCTAGTGGTAGAGGAAAGTTCAACTTTTTTCCCAGAGTTACCAAGATAGCGAGCTTTTCCTATTTGATCAAGTGTATAACTTAACATAATCATTTTTGTCCAACTTTTTAGTGGAATTTGTGAAAAATTGTCCATGGGGTGAGTGCAGAAAACTGCCATATTTGTGCATTGTAGCTGGCATTTCTCAAATGGGAAAGACCTCCCAAAATCTTAGACTGGAAAAGAGAATTCCCATTCAGTCTTTGACTTAGGAACTTCATTCTGGAGCACAACCAGACACACAGCAATTCCTCTCAAGGAACTGCAAGCTGTACAAGAATAGTAAAGAATATAAAGGGAATGCATGCTTGTCAAAATGGGTTCAGGAAAGGCAATTGTAAAGTTCCATTCTTTTCCACTTCTTAACGCAACATCTAATTCCAACACAGAATTTTTCCTCTCTTCAAGAAGATCTGCACATAGAAATTACATGACAATATAGCAAATTAATACCTATGTAAAAATTGGATGTTACAATGTTATTTTAAAATTTTGCACGTGGAAATAAACTTCTCTAAACGTGAATACAAGAAAGAGTTCCTCAAATTGTAACTGAACTACATAACAAAGAAAATACTCAAAAAGTGCTAACAATTTTTTTTCCAGAAAATTTGCAAAGTCAATGAAACATAATCAGAACAATTTAAGCAGAAAAATGTGAGAGCTTTGCTGCATTTTCTTTACAGGGAACAAAATGTACAGTATGTCCATTTAAGACTGTTCATTTTAGAAGAACACACACATCGACTTTATTTGAGGCTGGGAATTTATACTGAATGCATGATGGTCTGAGGAAGCATTAACAGAGTGGCTTTGGGATTACAAAAACTGTCTGTGGTTTAAGTCTACTAATCTAAATGCACATCAAACTAAAACTCCATGGGGTTTTTCTACAGTGCAGAGAAAAGAAAACTGGAAGAAACTGTTAAAGAAACAGAAATAACTGCACTTCAAAATGCCAGATCATAAAACACCTTATCTAGTTCTTATTTAATGCTTATCACTGTTTACATGGCATGAAAGGGCAATTGTGTAGTGAGTAAGAGCAAATCTACATTTATTGACTTTATGAATTACCTGCAGAAAACGTAACCAGTAATCATGTAGCAACTTATTGCTAAATACAAAAATTTAATGAAATCTATCAGTTAATATGCCCAGAAGAACATTTACTAAAGTAAATGAAAAGCAGACTACTTAAAAAAAACCCCAGTTAAGATCTAAGATGGGCTTTCTAGTGTTCTTTCTGTAAACCATGATCAATTCACACCGTCACAACTTTTTTTTCTGTAAACCTGATTTTTTCACAGGACTTTGCTTGCATCCTGTGATACTACAGTGCTCCACTAAAAAATGAAATCTAGCTTTCTGCTCTTCAACAATGACACTCTGTTGAGGTTTTCAACAAAACAAGAAAATCTTTCAAATTTCCACACCTCACGAATTCTTTTAAGAAACTGTTTTATCTGTAATGATTTTTTTGTTTGTTTGTGTATGGTTATCTCTAAGACCAGTCATTACTGCTAACTGTTCAGTATGCGCAATATGCCTTCTGAGCAAACTTTATTAATTGTGCCTAATTACTGCAGGCAACCACTCTCACTCTGCATGTGACCTCTATTCACCTAACAGTTGAAGCTCTGAAGTTCTACTTGAATTACCATGCACTGCTGTATCCACTGAGCTCCTCAAAAGAATTTTGTGTACAGGCTTTAAAGCTGCTACAGTAATTACTCCTTTTCACTTACTGTTTCACATTTTTGGCCAAATTAGTCTAGCATCAAACATTCAGCTTTCACTCCAGAATAAAGCTGTTCAAGCTTGCTGAACACAGACCTTCCAAATTTTATAAGGAAAGAAACCAACCCATTCTTTAATTTCTCTGGGTGAATGAAATAAAAACATTTAAGTGTTACTATAACAATTTTTATACCCTTTCTTATTGCCTACTGATATTGTTTGTATATTTTTACTGTTAGAATATTCTTCAGCGTTGGTATCTCAAACAAAGATTATCAAATCTTCTATGCTAACTTCTTTGCTTTACTCCTCCTCGTTATCTCTGTTCAGATATGCAAAAACTAGCTGCTACTTAGACAAGTCCATCTCAGACTGCATTAGGAAACATGCTTCACATACTTGGAATAGAAAAACTCAGTCAAAAACTTTAATTAAAATTAAAAAAAAAATCTGCCATGTAAAATATGCAAGATGCCATGCCATGATACAATAGATTTTCAAAAACCATTGCAATAATGACCAGTGGCAACAGATGCTTCATGCAGAGGAATGAGAAGGAATAAGACAGATCAAGCATCATCCAAATTTGCAATTCTAACACTGCAGTCGAGGTTTCTTTGGTTTTTTTGCTTCTACTATAGCACTTTTAATAAACAGCAGTATTCAAGAGTCACAAAGATTAAAAAAATATATAAAATAACCAAAATCACCATACAATACTACACCAGAAAAGGCAAAACTTTTTTCTTTACTGTCACTAGTTTTTGAAAAAAAACAAAACTGTCGTAAAACAGATGAAAATATCCTGTTAATTTTCTTCACCTCACGTCTTCTCCACCAGATAAACGAGAGCATTATCACTGTTTAATACCAGTTTTAATTGAGTACTGTCACTGGTGGGAAGAAAAGTGTGGAACCACTACTTTCCATATCAAACAAAGCAGGTAATTAACAGCTACTCTGGCACAATCCCTTATCACCAAAATACACAACACTGTTAAGTTCTCTCAATGCGAATGCTTTGCTTCAACAAAGGAAAGCTGATGTTTCAGGGTCACATTCGCTCCTTTAATACACAGGCATAAATTTACTGCTCAGTCAGACACCTATAATTAAACACAAGAAGAATATAATTCTAATATTCAGACAGGCTTGCATATGAGTGGGATATCTCCCCCTTTAAAGATGATTGCCTTTCATTTTTTAGTTTCAAGCAGCTACAGTTCACTTAGTTTTGATTACATGGCAATTAGATATGCAAATACGAGAGATCTAAAAAAATGCTTTTTCAAATGTCAGATTGTAAGCAATCAAGCTTATTCTTTCCTCCTGTACATACAAGCTATTCATTAAATAGCTACTGTCTTAAAAACATTCCAACAGATTGCATTTATCAGTGTTTTAGAAGCACAGGGAGAGCACATTACTCAGAACACCGCTCATCAGGGAGCGAAATCGATCTTACAATTGCTTTAATACATTCGTGACAGTGGTTAACTAAGCTGAAACTAAATATCATCTTTGGGCATTTTTTCCCCACAATTGTTGTTATCAATATCAAAACTCCCTGCATCATCAAATTAACCAAAACTCATTTGGCTATATATTTAATGACACATGTGTTAGTAATAAATGTCACAGCTATAATCACTGAATTGTGAATATCAATATTTTTTCATCCTATATAAAAAATCTATTCTGAATTATTATCAATTATTTTTTCATTGTATCTTACAAATATGCTCACATAAAGGAAGTCACTATGAAATGATGTGGTTAGTATAGTTATATGGCAGAAACAGCCATTCTGACACCTGTCCTTTTCCTTTTTCTCCCCTGAAAGCCCACAGAGTCTTTCTATTAGAAATACAGACTTAGAATTTCCCATGCATGTGGACCACATATAGGGTCTTGGTTCTTTGTGACATCCACAGCTTTAACCGCTGATCACTGGTTAAAATGGTGGGAAAGGACATTTGGCAGCAGTTCTGAGGGCATCAGGAAAGAGCAAATACTGCAAAACTATATGGACTGGTCTATAAAAGATTCTTACCCACAGCTATGGACAGCCACTGACAGTTTGAAAACTCGCTCTGGCAAAACTCTAAAACGAAAGAATAAAATGAGATGGGGGCAGGGGTTGGCTGGTTGTTTCTCTAAAATATCACAAAGTCACCTCCAAGCTAACAGGAGGAGGAAAAAAGATCCCTAAAAGCAAGCCCATGTATTCAGTGACTCAGCTGCAGAAATGTACACTAACAGGGGAAGCTGAAATAGTTCTTTCCTCAGGCTGAGCTTTCAAGCTAGGTAACTGAAGTAAATAAAATGTTTTCCTAGCTGATTCCATGGTCACCAACCACCCTTCAAGATGTCTCTCACAGGGGCACAGATCCTTTTCCAAGGTCAGGAGAGCAGCAAAAATTACAAGAGATGCCTGATGCAGAAGTCTGTTTAAAAACCTGAAAAAAAATCAGTTTAGCTCTGCAGCCTAGCTGTAGGTCCCAAAACGTTCTGCAAAGTCAGAATCAAGAAAAACTTGGAGAGGCTTTTTACAACAACTGACATTTATGAGCTAACGGATGAGTATGCACGTGACAAATTATTGTAAATTTTGTGGGTCTTCAATTTCCTTTTTTTTTTTTTTTTTCTCCTCCCTTTAAATTTTCTCTTTCCCTCCCCTTCCAATACAGGAGCCTTATTTAAGCAGCCAGTAAGGTAAAACTCATTGCCTACCAGCTTGCTGTTGCTGCCCATGCAATGTTTATATTCCTTCTGTTGCTTCCTCCCTAAGGGTCACTATAAACAACTATTTGAGCAGCAAATATAACCTGTGTATTTGAACTCCTACCCACTACAGCCTAACATAAAAAATGATACAGATGACAGGGAAACCTGAATAATTCCCTCCCAGTAGTGCCCCTGCAAACACTCCCTCATCTATTACATGGCTCTCCAAGAAGACACTGGGAAACCCTGTATCTGCTGTGAAATAGCAGGATCTATAAAGCATACTGAAAATGCCACATTCCTGCCAATTTCTGCATCTGGTAAGACTGGTGATACAGCATTGTCCAGTCAAATTTACAACATTTAATACTCTGACTTCAGAAACAGCCAGTTGCAACTGAGTTTAACAGGAACACAAGTAATGGGCCAAGTAAGGACCTACTTAAAATCATTACACCTTATTCTACCTGGCAGATTTTTCATTCTTCACATGAACCATATATGTGACTGCAAGTAAGAGGTCTGAAGCCTGCAATAACCTGATCAGACTTCCATAAGAGAGCTGAAACACATAATCAATAGTAAATGTGTTTTCCTCTTCAAAATGTTTCTGCAGGAGAACATAGATAAGGCAAAATCTGATTTTTCTTGGAAGTGGGTTTTTTTGGGGTTTTTTGTTTGTTTGTTTTTGTGGGTTTTATTGTTTTGTTTTGTTTAGGGCTTTTTTGTTTTTTTTTAAGGAAGGTTTATTTTACTACCAAATGAGCTATTCCAAAAAGGTACATTTCAAGCTAAATTGCACTTATCATTTAAAAGGCTAGATACTGAAAAATTCCACTACTCAGGCTGCAAAAACCAATTTCAGTATTTGCAGTATGCTTGTGTCCTCACTGCATGCTAATTTCCAGAGTAGCTTCAGTATTACAAACCACGTAACTTTAAAATTTATCACTTATTTTGGTTTGTAATACAGCTTATCTTAAGACCTTTTCTGATTCATGCTGGTGTGAGTCAATGTGAACTAACAGATTTAAGTTCTAGGTGGTTTTGTCAGTCAAAATTTAAGTGAACTTTCAATTCCAGCATTGTCAACTTGAAACATAGGAGTATCTCACAGCCACCTCAAAGACTGCTTGGTCATTTATGGATCATTTACTAGATGGAAAGCGACTACAACATACTTTATCAACACAGAAAAACCTCTACTTACACTGTATAAAATTTAATTTGAAATCTAAGATTTGTCAACTACTAGCTTTTAGTTTGTGAAACTATGTATCAGTAATAGTGTATTTTACAAGTTCGGCAAGCAAGTTAAAATATCTGCCAAGACCCCCAATAGCCTAAAAATTAAATTCCCTTGAATACATATGATTGTAATTATGGGAACATTTGAAATCAACAGCTCAGAAGCTTAAGTGTCTCTGAAATGATTCCTTCAGGTGAATCAATTAAAACAGTCAGGTCCTTCAGGTGGACTCAAGTCAGGAAAATGTGGTTTTCAATTCTTTATCACTCTGACTGCCACAGAAGCATTAATTGTTTCTGTGTGGCTGCAGGACTGAACAGTCCAGATAAACATTTATAAAAATATTCCCAAGAGCCCACAAGCAGCAGCAGAGCTGTTATTAATTATGTTAAGGATCCCATCTTTCAGAAAACTTATTTCTTTCTTCTTCAAGAGAAACATGCCATTTCTAAAGCTCACAGCAACTTTACCACAGAATGGACCCAGTGCTGTCACTGCTTCACTATCACAGTGTTTTAAAAAATCCAACAAAGAAATCACCACAATACCAATATCAAATCAATATCAAATAAAACGATTTAAAAAAAAACCTCCATGAAACTCAGACCTCACTGGAAATAATCATATCAACCTTGTGCCACAGCACATGATCACAGAACACTACAGAAAGATTAGGAAGAAAGTAACACATCAGATTTACCAGATAGAAAAAAAAAATAGTGTAACAATTTACGGATTAGGAAGAAAGTAACACATCAGATTTACCAGATAGAAAAAAAAAAATAGTGTAACAATTTACAGAAGTATTTGCATCCAAACATTTAAGTTATATGCACTCACTGCCCACATGCCAGCTAAAGGCACTCAATCAACAGGCTGCTCTTCTCTCTTGAAGAAAAATCCCTTTCATTTGTGCATGCAAAAATACCACTAGCACACTTGGAAAACGAAGCATAAAAGAAAGGACACCTTAGTTCATAATTACACCACTTATTTTTAGATGTGTCAGGAATTAAAAAAGATTCAAGAATTCTAGTTGAGACACTAATTAATCTTAACCTTTTATTTCTCCTCATTCCTCATGTCACACCTACAACTTACCTACAGAAACCTCTAGCCAAGTGTGAGAGCAACTTTGCTATCTACTCTCCACACCTCTTCAAAAGCTACTGCACTCAGAGTTCATGTTCCAGTAACTTCAAGGCAAGCAAACTGGTGAATCTGCAATATCACCCTGACTCTCAGGAAATAATTTTCTTCATACATTTTTGCTGTTGGATTTTTTCTTCCCATTCAGACAGTCTCATGCATGCTAAATAATTTAAACTGTTAGTTAGTAGCATGGGAAGTGTGTCATTATTTCCTTCTGCATGGTGTAATCTTCCTTGCCTGCATTACTCAGATTCCCCAATTACAACTCTTGTTTTTAAACACCAGTGTTTATACCATTTGCTACCATAATGCAAATATATAAAGTGTTGCTAGAAACTAAAACTCATTTTAGTGCACTTTCATACCATCTAATTGGATTTGCAGAGAATAAATGAAGCACCATAGAACTTAACCTTCATTTTATTACAATAATTTATAAAGCCCATGACCAATGAGAAGGAGGTACTCAAAGACCAAGATAGAAAAAAATAGAGAAGATTTCTAGAGAGAACTAAGAGGAACCTTATGCAAAATCAAGGAAAATGAATATAATTTATGAAACAAGGGACAAAGAAATGAAAGAGGGAAGGAAAAAAAGAACTCAGAAAAGGTCACTCAGGTTTAAAGTAGCAGAAACATTAGGAAGGAGGGTGGAAGGGAAGAAGAGAGGAAAGGAGGGAGACTCAGGCTTCCTGGGGAAGTGGTCACAGCATCAAGCCTGGCAGAGTTCAGGAAGCATTTGGACAATATTCCTGGGCACAGGGTGTGATTCTTGGGGTGTCCAGTGCAAGGCCAGGGGCTGGACTCAATGATCCTGAAAGGTCCCTTCCAACTCAGTATATTCTATGATTCTATGTAAGACTCAGTAAGAAAAAAAAAAAAAAATCTGTAGCTTCTGCTGTGAAAATGTAACTGCTCCATAAATGATTTTGAGTTACTTTCCACAGTACTATACCTATGGTCACTCCCCACAAGCTTCAGTCTTTCATACCTTAAAACATCCTGGTGTTTCCCAGCACCATGTGTCAAATTCTTGACATTTTTATACTGACATCTCCCTGTACTGATTCCATCCATTCTTATCAAATTTTGTACATAATTCTGTAACACTTTCTTATGAAGCCAACCAATAATTTGATATTCCAACTTTTTTCCTACAGCCAGAGTTTTCCTGTTACTTCAGCTGCCAGTTAAACCATTCTGTCAGGCCCATGTAAGCTCCTGCCTGAATGCAGTCATTGTTTTGCAGATCTTTCAACACCCAGCACCAGCCTGATGTCTTCTTCATTTCAAGTTATTAAGGTTAGGACAAGATTTTGTTTGTCATGTAGGAATATAGTGCTGAATTCAGTTATGGGTCAAATTACATTCAAGAATCACTAACATCAACAAATGCATCAGGAAAGTATAAATACTGTGTGTTGTGTTTGTTCCATGGCAAGATTGTGGCACTTAAATCAGATAATTTACACAGAATATCAGATTCTACTAAGTTAAACAGTCTCCAAGCACTGCTTGGAATGTTCTACTACTGTAAAAGTAGCAAGTTCTCTCTAACAGAAAAACAGATTTGTGTACTAGGCCTTACCAAACATTTAAATAAGCTTTCATCTTTCCATACATATACTTAGCACACACTTTAAACAAAACTGTTTTGAGTTGTAAGCAAATTTTTAAAGATATATTCAGTGTGCATGCACTTCAGTGAGTCCTGTATTTATCAAAGCATTCCTCATTTACTGCCCAAAAAGATGTGAAAAACTGTAAAAAATAGAAGACAGAAGCTGCTAAATACTCTGATGAAAGGTGAACAAAAAATGTCCAACCATCTGTCAATAAATGCCTCCCTCTACCTTAAACAAACAATAAAATATTGCAACTATAGCTGGATAAACTCTAAAATGAGGATACTGTCACATCCTTATTAACATCTACACAGCCACCTGAACTTCATTCATATGCTTAATGTATGGTATATGCATAGCAGAAGTGTAGCTTGCCATTAACAAGATCCATTTCAATCCAAGTCTAGGCATGACAAAGGCTAGTACTAAGCCAAAACCCTAAGGAAAGTCACCATCTATAAACAAGTTTAAATGGCAAACTGATCACTTGTTTTAGGAATTACACTTTGTTATATGGTTGGCAAGGAATCCAATACCTTGCTGCAATGAAACAGATCACTTGTCTCTATTTGGAAAACAATAAAATAGCATCAAGTCAAATATCTCTAGCTTCTAAATATTCAATTAGCAATTTAAGTAGTTGGTTTCAGCAATAGTGGTATCTTATTTTGTGCTCCCTCTTTTACTCCATGCTAAAGAGCCTTCCTATCAGTCTCAATAAAATTGCTAAATAAGACCCTGAGGAGCCATATCCACTATGGTAAACAACCACCTGCCTGTATTCTGCCTGCCTAAAGAAGCCACCTAAAAAATGAAGAGAACCAATAACTGCCAGGCACTGACAGCTACTCAGGAATCACACAGGCATGCTGCTTTCCCCCTGAAACAAGCAGCTCTAACTCCATTCCCACATTTAAGTAGACTCAATCTTCATGCAGGCACAAGAAAATTCCCTCAAGCCTCAAACTAAGTATGGCCTTTCCCACACAGAATTGCAAGCACAGTTGCATAATACTAAACAAACATACTGAAAACACAAACCTGAATACAAATTATTTCTGGTAAGCAAAATTATCACAGCATTAAATCTTAAGAAAGTTAGAAATGTTAGCAAGAAAAGAGTTTCAGGTTGCAGTACTGTTTCATTATTTAAACCTTGCTTCACTACTTTGCTACACAAAGTAAAATGCAGATGGATGTTTGCAGACAATTTCGTCAGCCTCTCAAAACAATTCTGTATGCAGAGTCTCCCAAGCCTTTCAAAACTTCTATTCAAATGCCAGATACAAAACTTTGTGAGCTGAAACCTGGTCACCCTTTCAGAACACAATTAACACTCTCTGTGCTTCCCACCTCACAAAAGCTTAGGAGTAATTCTGCAGAAAGAGAACTTCTGCCATGCTACAGGATGAGTCAATTCCTGTTCAACAGACAGAGCATTTTAATTTATAAACCAGACTTGTTTATACACAGATGTTCAGGCAATGATTCAGGAGTCCCTTGATATACTTTTTTTCCACTACACTTCATGCCACTTTTCTCCCATTTCAAAATAATCTAGATTCACTCACTGCTTGCTCATAAGGGTTTTTTCCTCACAGGGAACTGACAGAAAAACAAACAGAAGGAAAGCATAATACAAGCTGATTTCAACTAGCAAGGCTTTGATCACACTTCTAACACTCTACAGTTTCCATTGTAGAATGTACTTAATGGCATTAAAAAGAAGTATTTTGTTAAAGTCAGTTATTTCCATATTTAATTAGCTCAATAACCAATTTAACTGCCCTCAGAACAAAATGATATATAATGAATTTTTGATAGCAAAGTTAATCATAGCCAAAGGCTTCAGCTACTTTCCACACATAGGAAAACCCATTTCTTAGCAGAGTTAGAATCTGCAAATTGTATTGAGCTCATGTGGAAATATATCCAATATACACTGTATCTATTCGGTATGTAGCCAATAAAGAGCAAAAGTATGTATGAAATAAACCATCCAAAAGATGCATTGCATCAGATACATATCAGTAATTTTTTCTGAAAGACTAATATTGCCTTGTAATAATTTTAAGGTCCTCAGGCACCTAATTTTTTTTCCCTTCAAAATAAAACCATTCTACTCTTGAAAGTAAGAGTGTTCCCGTGGCTGCTATGAAAATACTCTTGAAATAAATTACTTCAAATAAGAAGTGTTTGTCAAATCGTATATAAAACTTCAGAAAAATGTTCTCTTGTAAAATTTGCATTCCCATACATAACTATGCTAAGTTGTGCCAGTGTTCTTCACTCCTGTCATCGTGAACTGAACATTTTTTTTACTTAAAGAAAAGATATATGAGGGTAAGATTTCCAAGATAATACTCTAGAAACTCTGGAAACAAAACCCCCATGAACAGGCTTAAAAGGGGTCTGCTGTCAGTGAGAAATAACATCTGTTAGCTTCACCACTATCTAGTAAAGATTCTATTGAAAATAATTAAAAATTCACTAATCTTAACAATTTAATTATATAATTAAATCAGTAACTTGGTAAGAGAACTTTTTTTTTTTGTGATTTTTTGCCTGTGCTATTAACTAATAGTGTAGACTCTTGAAGGGGTCACTGAGTCAAATATTACCAGGGATAAAACTCGAGAGGCCTCTGATTTGCCTGTGATAAGGGAAAAAAAGCCATGCTTTAACAATTCTTTAATAAAAATAATAACAATAAAATTCAGCTTTACAATTCCCTCTGTATTCAAAATACCTAGTTACAAATGAAATGAAGGTTTTGAAATTGGAACAAAAAAGCCCATTTTCTAAAGTACTCACTACTGAAAAAAATAAAAATATTAGCTTATAAGCAACCAAAAATATTTTCAGCACACTTTATGTTTTAAAATGAACCTCTAGGAAGATAAAGGAATATCAACCACCAAGTATATTCTAAAACATCTGTTGTGATGCTGTGATACAGTGACTATATAAGCTTACATTTATACTTGTTTGTTTACAGTTAGTTTAAAAATGAAAGGCCAGTTATTGCAGTAGCCAAAAATTCAGCATGAAAAAGTCTCTGAAGCCTGATCAGTTTGAGAAATCGAACTTAATCAAGACATACATGCTTATGAAAATGTGTGTTCAGAGGAAATACCACTGTAGAAGATGCTGAAGTTTGTTATTCCCAGGGTAGTATCTTAAACACTTGATTCTGAATGCCATAAGTAACTTTCTGTTCTGAGTTTCCAACCTGAATGCAGTAGATACAGGACAACACTGTATAAGCCATGTCTCAATCTTAGCTAAGGAGCCTGCTCATACAGCGGCTTTTAATGGACAGTCACAGAAGTTGATGGAAATTCAAATGAATGTAGCAGTCAACTACCTGCAGCTCTGATTTGCAACAGAAATTAACAAAGCAGAACCCAGCATCTCAAATATGCTGAAGTGCAGCACACTGTCTCAGTCAGTTTCCAGTACCTAGAGGTCAATTTTAATAAACAGCATCCTTAAGGATGGAAGTTGACAGGATTCTGCTAGTTATAGTTCTAAATGTAAAAGTAAGTATCTGACCTACCTCCATAAACTCCATCAGCATCATTAAAAAGGGATTTTTTATTTTTTTTAATAAAAGGCCAGTCATTCTAGTAATTTATTATGAATACAAAATTGCTTTCACTTTCACATGTGTCTGTCCCCTAATATTCCTAAAGGTACTGACAAAGAATCAAACCTCCACCTTTGCAACTAGTTACAAAATTTTTCTAAATTGCCATTCCAAGCGACTGTTTGCCAACACAGGCACATGTGACTGTCAAACACCACGGGCATGCTTTTGTGTAGAGGCATGTGATGGAGGTGACAGGCCTCAGCCAAGCAATTTACTCCCAGAACACAAGATCAGTGATGGCTGGTCAGCCTTCCATTTTGAAACACAGAACAACTTCATCTCCTCCCATATGCTAAATATATTCCATTTCAACATGCATGTCAGCACCAGAACTTTGTGATTTGTTCAACATAGTACTTTTCACAGAATATAAAAGCTAAGCATCTCATAATTAATTAAGGTGGCAATAACAGTACAATGTATTATCTGATGTCACTAATATCACTCATCAACTAAAGAGAATGTTTAAGCCTTTCCATTGGAAAACGAAGTTTATCAAATGATAAAGCCTAAAAGGTAAAAAAATATTACAAATATGTAATACCATACAGCATGTAAATCAAATAAAATATCCTGATCTCAAGACAGGTGAATTTCTCCTGTCTGGTGTTTTCCTCAAACTTTGTGCAGGTACCAAGGTCAGGATTTTTCAAATTCCTTTTCAGCCATACTAAAAAACCAGAAAAATGGAGAGTATGAAGACATGAAATTATCTATTTACTGTAACAACTCTGCACAAGTCAGTGGTGAAGACTGGTACTAACTGAGAGCATCTTTCATGAAACCTTGTGCTTCTGCTTGCTTGCAAGGTGAACAGGATTGTAGGAACAAGTAAGCTGGAACAAGTAGGTCAGAACCATGAATCAGTTCAAATCATCTAACACAGAGTGAAGTGCAACAGACTTAAAGCTGCTACAGAAGATGAAGGCACAGAGTTATTCAAATTCAGAACTGCACAGCTGTCTGCCCTTCTATCTGAAACTACCAATTTTACGAAAAAAAAAATCTGTGTATCATAATGAGATGGCTTCCTCGTGAAGTAAAAATGAATGATGATCTCTCATCACACACTGTTCTAGGGAGATTCTTGTCCAAAATTAGAAAGAAATGGAAAAAAAAACAGTGGTGTTGACCAAGGCTGCCACAAGTCAGCAGGCTGATGCTGTTGGGCTTCACACCCCTCTCAAGTGAGAAAATGGCAGTGTGTTACAGAGCACAGGGCTGACTCCCTGTGGGCACACCAATGCCTGTTTTACAGAATTCATTTAAGACGGGGAGACGTTAAAAAAAATGTGTTGCTTATCCATCACTGGACAGTCATCACTATAAGTTTTCTTTAACCAGTGTGCAAGTTACTAGTTTTCTTCTCTACCTAATGAAATGTCCATTCAGACCAAGCAAAAAAATACCTTGGTCTTAATAAAGTTACACATTCATTAGCTTTTGATGAATGCCCTTTCCCCTTCCCAATGATCTCCTTCAAGTACCCCTAGGCTCTAATCACAGTATTCTCAGTAATTAAGGTTTTGATTTTAAATTTGTTGAAAGCTGCCTAGAGAGATGTTCTGATTACCAGCTGAGCCTCAAATACGAACTATTTGAGGATTTCCCCTGCTTTCTGGGGAGAATCTGTCAGCAAGTTTCAAGATTTGATGCCAGTTCAAGTGTTTTGGTCAC
The DNA here is from genome assembly GCF_029582105.1 of Oenanthe melanoleuca. Classification (NCBI taxonomy): domain Eukaryota; kingdom Metazoa; phylum Chordata; class Aves; order Passeriformes; family Muscicapidae; genus Oenanthe; species Oenanthe melanoleuca. Next base: position 72,722,435 of record NC_079336.1, read on the forward strand.
ATGACAAGGATTCCTAATTCATTACTTCTTTCATGTGACCACACAGCAAAGCAAAATTCTCTGCAGAGCATATCTGGATAATTTATTTTCCAGCATGTCAGTCTTTGTATTTTCTCTTGGATTCTGCAACCACTAGCAAGGCAGGAAAAGTACATGGACAGTTTATTCATGTGTTTAGTGCCATGGAGGTGACACTTAAAATTGACACTGCTTTAGTAATTATAACTTTCCACAACCAATAAATTTTCTTTTATAATTACCACTGGGAAATCGGGTTTGCAACTATAAATTATACTCACAAATTACACATAAAAAATTAACCTGAATCTCTTAGCTCCTCCAAATTTCAAAACTATTCAGTGAAAAATATCTCAAATACTGACTTTTCTAAACAACAGTGACTCTAGAGAAAGGGTTTAAAAAAAGAATTAGTGTATCTGAACCTGTCATGAAAAAAACAGTATTACTTCTGTATTTTATACTTTGATGTTCATTAGCATTTTGCAGTACAACCTGCAAAGAGAGAAGCCATATGAGAAAATGAAAAAAGGTGGTTATCATTAAATGCACTGCAAAACTAGGGAGTTCATCTGTAAGTATAATTTACCAGGAAAAGAGGCAACAGTCAACAGCAAGAAGTATACTTGTGCCCCAGACTGACAGATATCAATTCTTTCTTTTGTCTGTGACTGCCATGTCTGAAATCAGCTTCCAAATCATTATTTTTACAATAAACATCTTACTGGTGTGCATTATACTCAAAGATTATAAAATTCTTCCTACTTCATCAACAGAGGTATAGCACCAGAAAGTCTGCTCTGAAAAATGTAAACTAATGACCAATACAAATCACCTCAGGAGAGCAAATGAGCTGAAAATATTAAGAATGGATGGCATGAAAATCAGTTTTCTGAAGAAAATTATTTGGCACTCAACACTGGTTTACAACCTATATCATACTGTTTGATATACAAATACATTACAATAAGATGTCATTCAAATACCTTCCACACTAACTGCAGTATTATCTCATTAAATTATCAATGGTCAAGTACTTTATTTTTAAAAATTATGAGAGAACCAACTTCGAATGTTCTAGTGGGCATTCAAGTGCTGACTGGATCAATTTCTAGTTTTTAATGTGTACAAGGTTTTATGTGATCTGCCACACTTGTCCTTATTGAAAGAATTTTATTTTTTTTTTTCTTACTAAATTTAAAAAAACCCGGTGACTCAGGTGGTCTCAGTTCTTCTAATCTACTTCTTAAATACAAAACTTCGGTAACTCCCACTGCCTATTCTTTGTGAATCATCAAAAAGTACAATTAAAAAAAAAAGGAGGCATGGAGAATAGGGGAAATCAGTCCAAAAATACTTCCCCAGAGAATAAATCTGCCTAAGCTGTTGAGAGAGATGACTCCCCACAAGACAGGACACGTTTTGAAGCACAGTGGTAGGAGGACACTACACCTAGCAGCCACCTGGACATGGTCCTAGGAAACCTGGACATCCAAAATCTACAGCAATGGTAGGATAAGACAAAGGACAGTGACAGTATTAGAGCAGATTACGAAAACAAGAGACATTAAATGGAATTTGAAGGTAACATATAAGCTTTGAGAAGGAAGAGATGTTTAACAGGGTAGACATTAACTTTCTATTGTAATTCTTATGTACTATATATGTGTCAATAGAATGTATTATGTGGCTGATTATGTAAGGGAAAAGAGGGAGGTTCTCCTAAAAAAGAACCAAAAGAAACTGTATTTCTGGGAACAAAGAGAACATATTCAAAACTACAGTGGAGATATTGGTGTAACTTCGGCAGCAGTAGCCAGAGGTAGAGGTAAATAGCTAGAAAACAAACCTAGAAAAACAGAGTTACCACAAGAGCAACCTGACATCCAGGATGGCTCTATCACACAGTTTCCCTATTCACATGGGCAGAGCCTGCATATTGCAGGACAAGGCAAGAACAGCCCTAATTACTTTGCAACTCCACCTGAAAACAAAACGAACCAAAACCAGAAACACAGTATTTTTTGATTCACTCAGACAGAAGTGACTGCCAGAAATGCATTTAACTCCTCTTTTTTTTCCCAATCCACACACACTCCATGCACAAATCATTACTTTGGAAATTAAATACAAAAAAGTTATAAATAAGACCTTTGAGGTTAACAGCTCTTTCCTAGAAAAACACATTTAATTTCCATTTTTACCTTTACCTTGTGAAATGTGACACAAATGTAAGTTAATTATTACTTAAGAATACTTTATAATTGCTAGACTCCTAGGTGCAGAATTATGGAGCATGTACATTTTATTTCTTCAGGACAGCCTGTGTTATTTACTAAGTCTGTCTAAGACATTAGATAACAAAAAAGAATAATAGTAAGAACATGAGAGACATGAGCTTATCCTCCATTAGAAAACAAAATTATGCATCTGAAACTACACTGTCCTTCAAGACCTTACCTTCTTTTTGTCCCTCATTGAGCCCTTCCCTCGGACCATTATCTTGCATCCTGTTTCTGCCTCAAGCTGTTTAGCTGTTAGTCCTCTGGGCCCAAGGATTCTTCCAACAAAGTTAAACTGAAAGAAAAGAAAAATTATTATAAAATCAAGTAAAGAAAATTAATTTAAAATTAACAAGACGTATTTCTATGTCTATAAGTAACAAGTGTTTAATGGTTTGGACATCACACTAAATGCCTGAGGTACTGTTTTCATACATTAAGTGACCCCAACTTTGAGGATATAAGTTTCAGATGAAACTAGTTCTTTTAGATGTAACATCAGGTAGTCTACATCAGCAGTGGCAGAAATCTTAATTTCCTCCTCACTAAGCTGCACAGGCTTTTACAGAAACTCTGAGCTGCTCTCCCTCATTATTTTCAACCACACATTCTGAAAACCATGACATAAATAAAAAAGCACTAAGTGATGTTAGCACTGAGAACACAGAGCAGTACTCTGTGACAACTGCAGTGCAAAGATGAAGTAGCAGCTCAAACAATAGATAAACTAAGAAATTTCAGACTGAACATTACATTCAAAGAAGAAATTAAAAGAACAGAAACTCTACTGTAAAATTCTGCTTTGGATATTTTAGATTCTGGTAAACAAAGTTATTCAATGGAATTTTGAAGAAGTTGTTGGCTTTCATTTCTTTAGCTAATTAAAATTGGGCTTGAATACTAAAACTCAACATATTTGAAATCCTTATGAAACACCAAAGACCAGAAATGATTTAAGAGTAAGCAGAAATTACGAATGCAAGCAAATTAAAGTTCTTTAAGAAAATTAACAGTGTTTCACAGCAGCTAAACTATTCTGGGAATATATACTCCCAAAGTTATTTAGTCTTGCAAGCTCAGAAAACAAAGACATACTATGAAATCTGAATCAACTATAGGGAGGTGAGGGGGTGTGGAGTAAAGACAGAAGGAAATTGCGAACACAGAGAAACTGTGAACCATAAGAAATTAAAGAAACACCCACTATGCCTTGATAAAGCAATGAACTAGCTACAGGAAATAAAGTTCAACCGTGAAATATTATTAAAAACTTGCATGTCACACATTCCATGTTTAATACCAGAATTGTACCACTGTCTTACATGAACAGTATCTTACTTGCTTTTCTCCCCAACCATACTTCTGCACACTATGCCATTCCACCGATAATGCTAAAATAATATTGCAAAGCTGACTTTAAATCAATATTTTAACCAACACACAAGCTGATTATTCTCCATCTCCCAGCAGTCTCTAACGTTCCACTGATTTGGATAATGAACAAAAGAATAAACAAATAATAACATACTTTGGATAAAAATTAATTAAATAGAACGATACAGGATACAAAGAAAAAAAAGGGAGGAATCTCTATTACTCAAGTTTGCAACTTTATTCATGTCGTCTGAACATTATTTAGAATTTCTAGTCGAGAATTCACAGACTTAGAACTGCAACACAATCTGTTAAATGTTAAACCAGTTCCTTTACCAGTTACTCTCAGGATATGCTCCTTATAAAGAGCCTTTATAAATTGTTCCAAGGCAGCTCAACCCTGCCTTTTCTTTCCAAACTGTATGTATGAACACTTGGAGTCTTTTTGTATAGCTATTCCTTTCAAACCTCTGCCTGCTCCCACTGGCCAGCTGTGCCCTAGAATTTGATCATATCTAAAAGCAGGATGCCTAGAAAAGGCAGTACTTCTACTGCGATCTCAACAATGTTAAGTTACTCAGAACAATTAAATCTTATAAACCACAATCTTATTAACACATCCCAGGTTGTTTTTTTCCCCTCCCTCAAAAATGCACTTCTTATGCTTGTTTCAACATTCACTGTCCCCAAATACTCTTCTCTATTACCTCAGCCTTGATCCTTTCCCCTAATTTTATATTCATACAAAACTTTTATGCACCCCTGCAACAGCATATTGCTCTACATTTGTGTAATGAATTCCACATTGTTGACTTCAGGCACAGTAATTTCAAGACAGAATTAAAATCCAAAACCATCTTTAAAAGCATTTGGTAATGAATTAATTTCTTTCTTACTTTTTATCCTACCAGTTTTTCTTCAATGTGCTGGAGATACAAGATGAAGGAGAACACTGCAGGACCCCACCTGAGGTGCAGTCTTAACTGACTCATCAGTAATTGATCATCAGAGATTAAGTCAAGTATTGCTTTAACAAATGATCACCTATTTTTTGTACCAATGTATCACTGTCAGTATTCAGTTCCTCAGACAACCATCTTAAAAGTCTGAGCTCAGAACTCATAGAAAAACATAATTCAGACTCTTCTGGAGACAGAGCAGTGACCAGCAAGACCACAACTGAGGAACACAGAGTAAGCCTTCATGTCAGACAGTTTTGTCAGAATCCAGATGTATCTGCAGCTACTGCTTCTCTTACCTGTCAGGCCAGCTAGACCATCAGACAGAATCATCAGAATGAGACATCTGACAAATTCAGAAGACCATTCTTAACATCTAACTATTTCTCTTGCTCTTTGTCTCATATTGTCACCCAATCACACTCATCATTGCATTGTTTCTCTATAAATAACACAACTGTGTTCAGGGATACTGTTTGTTCTAACATTTGTACAGAGACAAAGCTAAGACTATTTCCCTTTAATTTCTGGGAGTGTTTCTCACTTTGCATTTGAGTACTGTAGAACTCACCTCACCCCCAGAGAATTGCTAATATAGAAACAGCAGAGGTTCAGAAATCAATTTGACCAATTTAAGGCTGCACTACTTAGAATGTATCTAACCTCACACATGTTGAAAAATGAGATTATGTTAAAAATTAACCAGAAGTGGCTCAAGCTAAGATTAACTGCCTCTAACATCAACACCACAGAAAAAGCAATCAAATGAAGTCAGTCTCTCGAACTGATGTCTGGAAAGGCTGACCTGGAACAGAGACTAGACAGAGCAAAAGGAATAAAGCAGGTATTTATTGAAAGGATACATTTTGGGCAGTTTAAGAGCCTGGACCAAGACATCACTTCCACAACAATTAGTATCTCTCTACACTCAATATATTTTTGTATGTAAAATTTCCACTAGTGGTATTTCACAATTGTTTTGCCAAGTTTTATTTTCATGTGCTCAAATCTTCCTCGACTCAAAATCACAACCAAGGAAACAACCTCCAGAAGAAGGTGACACACAAACTCAACAGCACCCTAAAAGCAAAGAATTACAAGTGTTTAGTGGAGCTCAGCTGCTCAAGTTTCAACCAGGTACACTTGTCTTGCTCTCCCTCTGCGCTTTTCTCTGCATCATCATCTGCACTTTCCCTTAGACTGCTAACTTTTATCTTTGAAGTTTTCAGCATGTACAAAACACTGCTGGATCGTGCTGGTATGTAAGACAGTTGTTGCCCTTTTTGAGAAGATATCCAAAACAAACACCCTTAAAGAAAAGAGACAGACAGCATAGCTTGGGAGACTGCACATGAGGATCTTTGATACTCAAAAGTTTAAGCAGGAACAAATGTATTGGGAAAAAAAGCTGCTCCAAATCCTAATGTTTTTACCTACTCTGGGATATTAATGATTATTCTACAGCAACTGGCACTCTCAAGAGTCAACAAAATTTCTATGTGGTGACCTACCTCACAAGTCCACTGTATAAGAAGCCCCCTGATAAAAAAATCTTGTATTCAACTATTTCCTAAGCAGACCAGCTGCTTTTATGGTCCTCACCACTCCTCACACCCAGAACAAAAGTAGTAAAGAAAAGCAAGAATGAACCATGTCAAAGTCTCAGAGCTGCTGATTAATGAGAGACTACATAGAAGTCCGGCTTTTACAGTATGGGAAATGCACTGTTGAAGGATCTTTCCATGCATGTTAAAATCTGAGGAACTTCAGGCAGACTAGTAGCACTAAATTTCATACTACCATTGTGACTCTTGTATATTGTGTTTTCCTTTGAAATATGAAAATAGGATGTGACAAGAACTAATTTAACTTACAAAAATCTTCTTTACTTCATTAAGGGAGTTTTTTCATTAATTGAAAAAATCCAATTTGATTGAAATATACAAATCTAGCATGAACATAAACACATGCATTTGATCAAACAATTATTTAACTCAATTAAAAACTCATTCATTCTACCATCTTATTAGCAAATGTTCCAGTGACTTACTAAACACTGATTTTGCAGAGTCAGTTACTTATCACCAGAAAAAAGCCAAAACAAGCTATTCTTCAAGTCTATTTCTACTTAAGGAAATCAAGAAAAGTTTAAAAAAGCTATTATGTTTCTTAGGTATGCTGTGAGTACTTTTCATACCCAGCCTAAACATTATTTTTTAAAAAGTCTCAAGAAAAGCTCCTGTAGTAGGAGTAGTATAATGAGTAGTTCCTCATTATAATAAAACCAAAAGATGCTCTACCCTTCATGCTGACTTTACGCATACTTTAAGATAAAATAAGCAGCTAAATTCAGAAAAAATAGTATAAACACACAAAAAAATGAGCCCTTTCTTTACTAATTATTCATAACAAATGCTTTGCAATGTATCTATGTTTCTGGTAATCCAGCATTTGGTTTCACCTTCTGATGCCCAGCTTAGAAAAAACACATAAATTCTATTAAACCCGCTGTAATTACTACAACTGAGTACTTGTAATCATAAATGTCCACTCTTGATGATATTTAATTCTTAACCTCCTGCAGAAAGCAGCTTCAGTATAGCTATGTCATATATGAAAGAAAGTTCTCAATTTTGAGACTACCTTTACATATAATTTCCTTTTTTTTTTTAAATCGTTAGCAGTACAAAAACTTCAGACTTCTCAATCAGCTAGCAAGCAGCATCACCTTCCCTTAGACATATTTCTTCCCAGTTTTAGTTTACAGCCTAGTCATGTTAGACATAACTACCAGCTGAAAGTGGATTTTCATCAAGAGAAAAAACTACACCTTATATTGAGCTTTCTCCATAGTCAAATGAACTTTCAGATTGCATACTGATACATTAAACAAACTAAAGAATCCCAAAAATGTGGTTTAAAATGTCCTGGTGGTTTGTTTGCTTTTTGAAGCTATGGAGTGCAGCATTTCCTGCTCATTTCACTTTCATATGATTTTCCACACCAAATAAAACACATCTGAAGACCAGGACTCTGCGTGGTTCAGTGGTTAAAATATGTCATGGTTAAGAGGCAACTGAAAACTGGATGTTATAATGGAGAGCATCTGGTAATTTTATCTTAAGAAGCAATACTAGCAGTCAGTTTAGCCACTTCAGAAGAAATGTCTTCAGATTGCAGTAGTCATACTCCAAGACCATTCAGGAGATAACTTAATCTGACAGAGTCATAGGCTAAAATGCCAACCATGGAAATGGAGTAATGAAGAGACAAAAAGGAACTGCAAGACAATGAAGGCATTCAAAACAAAGCATGATGAATGTGTATGACACTCACAATGGTGTTTGTTTAATGTCAGTACTCCCTGTGAGCAAGATTAACATTACTCCAAGGATTAATAAATTTATTGAAGATACAATTAAATTCAAGTATGTATTTTCATCTGTGTTTTTAACAAAGGAAATCAGTTAATGCATTTAATTGTAACATTTATATGCAAGCAAACTGGAAATAGTAAAGCAGTAGACAAATAAAACCACTATGCTGACAAAACAATTACAAAAATGGACTCTGAATCCAATAAAGCTTTCACTGACCCACCAAAATTAGCAAATTTAGGTTTAATTTTTTTCATTGTCCTCTTTTTAAAGGAATATTGTTTTATGATAGTGGTAATATAGTTATCTTTCTGCATTTCTTAGAAAATTTTGCAATGCTCTCAGCTGAGTATTAGATAATCATAAAAAAATAAATCAGACACATACAGCTGATTTGATTTTTTGAAAGCCTCTATCTTGAAAAAAGCATAAAACCACTTGAGGTATTAGGAAACAAAATACAGCATATTAACCCATAGGATTGTATACTTTCAGTTAGGTAGTTAAGTGTTTAATAAAGAAAATAAAGCTTAGAGAATGAATTTCTGAGAAAGTAATCTGCAACATTTCATAGGGAAAAAAGAAATGACAAATGGGTGATTTACCCTACCTCATATTTACTCCATTAGTATATCATGAGCATATAACCATTTCCACAATGACAACTTTGTCCAAAACCTGGCTTTTGCTTGTTGCTTTGGGTTTTTTGGTTTTTGTTTTATTGTTTGTTTTTGTTTGTTTTTTTTTTTGGGGGGGTGGGATGTTTGGTTAGTTGGGCTTTTTTTACAAGAGCAGCTGTAGTGATGTGTATTTCTGTACATGTAAGTGTACAAACACACACACGTACTGGTAAGAGAATTAGCATTTACACCTGCACACATGTATTTTGCCATTAAAATAGCAGCTATGGATTAAATACATCACATTTCAGCTAACATTTACTGCCCAAACCTCCTTCTTTCAGTCAAAATAGTTTCTTTAAATATTTGAAACTGTTGCCACTATCTCCTCCCATACAGAAGATGTTGCCACTACATTTTTTTGTAGGTTGGGATTAACAGAACAGAAAGTTTCTTTTCCCATGAAGACAAAACCTCAGATATATTTCATGCCTTTAAGTATTTTCAGTGATTCAATACCACACATATCTCAACAAAAAAAAGCTACACAGCTTTTGTTGAAGCAGTAAGAACTGTTATCAAGTAAAAACAAGCACATCCCATACACAACTTACTCAGTGACCATATTATAGATTAACTAAAAACAAAGAAGGCCAAGTTTACATAAATAGCTACTTGCATATATTTCAGAAATCAAGAGGGAAAAGTATAGTGTTTCAAGAAGAGTGGTGAAATGGGGAAATCTTTTATTAACTGCATTAACATGCAGTTTGAGGATTAAATGTGCTCTGGCAGAATTTGGCAAGTTTGTAACATGGTTAAGAAAAAACAGATTATCTGATGAGATTTAAAGGGAGAAGAGGCTGACAAAGCAGATGGTATTATCACTGTCAATACACTGAACACAGACAATAGTAACCACGTTTAGAAGTTTTACACTCAAACTAACTTTAGGTAGGTGTTAAGACTGCCAGTGACAACATGTGAAGTTGTTTCCCCAAGCCTCTACTAAACCCACCCACTACTGGTAATAGAATTGCTGCAGACAATGCATGAGAAACATTCTCTCCATCCCTAAATATGGCACATTTTCTAAGCAAAATAGCCAAGTAAAGGCCAAATTACACATGTACTGACTATCAGCATGATATGTACCATCTGCTTATGTCAAATATATCCACTTACAATTGGTGTGTATCTGATCTATAATCAAAGCTAAATGAGAACTATTGAAACATTTAAGTGATGAAGTGAAGTAGCAAATTAGAAATGCTGTGCTGTAAAGCAACTTATACATAAAAATTATCATTAAATAATTTTTTCATCACTCAAACACAAAAATAAAATCTTTAAGACACTGAAAATATAATACAGAATATGAACTGCCAGAAAATTAGGATCTGTCATATTTTTAATTAGGTACTTTCTGCTAGATTAAAAAAAAAAAAATAAATCGAAACTTCTAGCACATCTATTGAGTTACCTCTGAGATTACTTCAAGTGAGCAATTTAATCCCCAACATTTAATAAAAGGGTCACTATAGCAAAAATATTTAAAATAGTTCTAATTCTCTCAAATTTGAGTGGTCATAAAGAGGAGAACATCCTAGAAAGGAGATAATGAAAATATTTTTTCCTTAGTGTATTAAATGGCTAAGCATAATTTTCATTACATATGTAATGCACTCAGATTGGTTCCATCTTCCTTTAGTACACTGCATACATTTTAAACAAAGATTAATGTTGGGGGCATTTTGGGTTTGTTTGTTTTTTTTTTTTAGTTCTAGTTAAGTTACTATAATCACTTTTCAACATCAAAGCCAGATAATAGCTTGTCTTGTTATGGGAAAGAACTGATAATTATTGTGGGAATAAGACCAGTGTGGTCTAGTTCAAAAACATTTGTAAAATATATATTAATGCAAAAACAAAGGATATGAAGATAATTGTAATACATTAATAAAACACAGTATTTGTGCAGCAGGACGAAGTTAATATTCAGCGTTTTGAAGTCTCATATACTACACAAAAAAAAAAATCAGCATCTGGAGGAAAATGAACACATGAGTGCAAAGGCTTTGCCTATTACTCACTGCAGACTTTCCAATGAAAACTTCAGCTCATAACAGAGGAAATGAGTTGTCTGTATACAAATACCTGTATCTATTACTCTTTCCCAGAACTACATTTCAGTATTACATAATGCAGTTAGTGTAGGAGTAATTTTGGTAACATATTAACTTCCTTTAAATTACTTTATATTTAACTGGGTTTTTAAACACAGTTTCTTAAGTCAATTAGAACAGTACAGATTCTATGGGATGTCTAGAAAAGAGAAACATCTCCATAAATTTTATCAAACCTATTATTAAGCACTATGTGGAACAGGAGACAACAACTTAAATCTCTTTTAAGTACTGGGGTATTTTTGTTTCATGACATGCATGAGTCAGTCCAATGCTGTTTAACCTCTAAATCACCTCATCTAGAAAGCTACAATTCAAACACTGAATTGTTCACATTATGTTCAGAACCAAATAAAATCTCTTGAATGAACACACGTATGCTTCAAGTCAGCTGGCTCAAAAAACTTGAGCACAATATTTGACATTTGCTGGACAGTCAGGAAACAGACCTTGCCTACATAGACTCTGCACATGATCTTTAATAAGAAATGTTGATACAAATTTATCTATGTTATTCAGTAAAACTTTATTAAGAAGATTGTAAACAATCAGTGATGAACAGTAGCATCTTGTTCTGTAGGATTAAGAATTGCTGCCTTCCCTTCCTGGACACCAGCAATACATGTTTAATGGTTTAAAGGATGGATTGCTATAACAAATAGTTTGATCTACCTTAAAATTACTCACCTACTATTTCTTACTTAGGTGACATTCTCTAAGTAACATAAAAACAGGTAGAACAATAAATTAGAACTTTCAGGATTTTTTAATATGACAAATCCGGATTTGCTTCAATTTACTATTTTGCCATTTCAAGTAGTTCTGTTATTTACTAGAATCACAAGCATTAAATTTTCAAAGAGTAACCCTAAGTCCTACTCAAGTATTAAGTTCTCTTTGCTAGTACCTATATTCTGGCACTGTAATTTATTCAACAGATGAAATACTACCTCCAGTTGTGTTCTGGGATGTGCCAAAATCAACAGTACATCATATAATTTCAGATAGAAAATCGAGGTCATATTAACTGGGTGATTAATTTTAATAGATATATTGCTTGCTACAATAAAAACTAAATTGTTTTTATGAAGTACCACCATACAATTAAAGCTCCAACACCACAGCAACATAACCATCTTAAAAGAAAAATACCAATTTACTGCACTTCATAAAATCATAGAACTAGGGAAAGGAGCTTCAAGACCATAATTCCAAACCCCTGCCACTGGCAGGGACTTCTTCCACTAGACCAGGTTGCTCAAAGCTCCATCCAACCTGGCGTTGAACACTTCCAGGGATAGAGGATCCACAGCTTCTCTGGGCAACCTGTTCCACTGTCTCACCACCCCAAGGGTGAGGAACTTCTTCTTAACATGTAATTTAATTCTAAACCCATTCCCCCTTGACCACTCTAAAAGGGTGGCACAATTTAGACACAATAACTCTGCAATGTTAGCTTAGCTGGTAGAGTTGACTTGCCCATTACAGATTATTTCAGATTATTTGCATTTGTTCCTGACTGAGCAGAATATCAGCCACTGATACAGTAGTGATCATTCAAAAAGCTCTGAATCTTTCTGATCACTGCAGGAGTAAGCTAGACAAATCAGATTATCCACGTGATGTCAATAAAATATCATTTTTACCCAGCAGACCAGATCCTAATGCTTAAAAGGCTTCTTCCCCCCCCCAAAAAAAAACAAAACAAAAAAAAAAAAAAAAAACACAAAAAAAAACCAAAAAAAAGTATTTAAAAGTATAGCTGGGATTTAGAATGAATTACTAAATCCTTTAAATCCACATCATTCACCTCTAATAACCTCAGCTGAAGGCTTTGAGAGCATGTTTAACTGACAAACAGCCTTACAAACCTCATGTAAATACAGTAGACCAGATCTATAAAAAAATGAAACAAATAAAATATAAATCAGGGTAGCTTTCCAGGTCACTTCAATAATGGTAATACAGCTTTCTTGATTAAAGAACAAAGAAATCTCAAAGAACAGATTAAAAGATAAAAACAAACGAAAAGTAATACAGTGAAGGATACAACTTTTTTCTCCAAATTCTAAACCTGCAGTTTAAAGGAGGACCTGAGTAAATTTAAATTAATAGTTGGCGTTGTTCTTGTCAGGTATTGAAAAAAATTTAATGAAATATAATAATAGCTAGGTATTTATCTAAAACTTCATTTTTAGCACTGAAATGCTAATTAATGTGACGAAACCATCTGAGTAGCTACACATAGTTGGCTGAATGCATTACAACTAATCAGAGAAGCCACATACAGTTTTCTTTTGTCATCTGTTTGAAACAGGTATGTGTCAGAACTCATCATCAAAATACAGGCATAAGAATTCAGGATGTAGTAATTCCTGTATATACAAAACTCAGTATCTTCAAAGTTTTATCTAGGATGCCAACTTAATATTCATTCATTGAAACAATACTAACATAGTCTTCCTGGAAAATGTATTTTCAGATTCTCTAGGCAAAAGATTCCACTTTATTTTTAAACACTTTGTATACATGTGTTATCACAGGTGGAAAAAGAAAAAAATTATTTCTATGTTAACAGTAGTACCTTTAATCTCAAAGGCATTGTTTTCCCAGATTAGCTGCTGAAGAGCTAACATAATTTCTTCAGCAATTCTTTGACCGATTTGAAGATCAGTCTAACAGTATAACAAAAAATACATATCCTAATATTCTAGATTTGGCAAATTACCACATCTAATTAATATTTGTTTCAGTATCATTTTCTAAAAACTAACCCAAGATGTAAACAGTTATGCAAAGAGATTTACCATTTAGTTCAAAATTAAGTGAATGCTAAGAAGCTTTACTGTCCTAGGACTGAGTAAGAAATCTTTTTTCATTTTCATGTAGAGAAATTACACCTCCCCCATACAGTTTTGGCATTAAGATAACAGAACCCTCAGATGGAATGTAGAAAGCAATCCAAATCTAAAGGGAGATCTATGCTGTTTTGTGAAAATTAATGCTGCTGTAAGACCTTACATTATATCATCAAAGAATCAAGAAATTTCAAAACATTGAAGATGTTGCACTCCATAAGCTCCTTTCAAGAGAAGCAGTGGAAGTCAGATAACAGACTACAAAGGTAGAGAGAATTTAAGAATAACTCTTAAATTACTGACCTCTAACATAAAGCTATAAAAGCTGTGTGCTTCTGTTTTTTACTGTGCAGAATGAAACAATCATTGGAAAAAACCTAATACTATAAACTGCATTAGGTATATAGAAAGAATAAAGGCAAGTCTAATAGATTAGCTAAATTCTGTTGATATTTATGCCAATCTTTTTGTATAACATAACACATAGGTAATATTGGCATTGGCCTAAACAAGTCACAGAATTCAAAATGAAGATCCATGAAGAGCTGCTGTGCTAATTAAAAAAGGGACCCAGCACTTCAGAAATGGCTCATGAACTAAACACAAGAGAAGACTCAAATTACTATACAGCTCCACAGCCACAAATCTCTCTATATGGAGGTACATAAAAAAAGCCATTCTGCCTACACACAATACATCAAACTCCCTGAGCAAAGCAGCTCAAATCTCTCTAATCTCTTTTATTCAGGGCCTGAAAACCTTATCTGGTGCATCATCCTGCTACGTACAATCCACCTGAACTTTTGTGTACTACAGAGAAGAAAAACATACACAAACACATAAATTAATGCAAGACTATCTCAAAATTATAGAAAACCAGACTGACAGTGCTACTGTCACAAGCAGAAGTTGCTCCTATTATAGGAGCATTTAATTTAACATTAAGACAAATGAGACCCAGCTCTCACTGTTGCAGGTTTGTAAAAGCTGACACTAAGCTGCTCGGTCGCACCTTGCTTCCACAAACACTCCAATAAACTTTAAGGAAAGGCAGAGACCAATTCCTGCTAAGAGGAGATCTGGAATTTCCTGATTTCTTCTCATCCTGTCAGAGCATGCCACAGCACAAGGAACAGCAGAAACAAAAAGGGAAAGTCCTCTCTGCTAAAGGCTTTAACTTTATTACAGTTCCATATCTTTATCCCACAGCTGCTTTCAGGGACCTGCTAGAGCCACCAACACTGTGACTACAAAAGAGGACAGAAAGGCTTCTTCACTATCACTTCACTTGCTGAGGAGCCACAGACCAGGTGTTGCTCTTCTCTCTGAGCCAGCTACAAGGCAGCGGTAACTATCAGGTCTGGGTTCAAGAACTAAACAGGTTCTTGAGAAGAAACTGTAAAAAATCTCAGATATGAAGAAGCAGCAAAGAGTATCAAGCAAAACTAATGTATTGACTAAGATGCTGTACTTGTTTCAAGCTTATATTCAAACAGCCTTCACTGCAAGAACCAGACATAGTTTTAAGTTATATGTCAAATACAAAGCTTTTAAGCAACTAGACACAGATTTTTCCAAACATTAACTTTCATTTTGAAAGTGGATCAAAGATAAAATCCTATTTAAATCACATGGCACTTTTTTATCTCTCTAATGAAGATGAGGATTAAGATATATAAAGTTTATACCTTATTTGAGGGCATTCATGCTTTCAGCTGTAACAAAAATAAGCTTTTTTTTTTCTAAATTAAGCATTAACCCCAAGATACTTAATCAAGTATCAAACTGTTTCCAAGTGTCCCATTATGGAGCAAGAAAACACAAAGTAAGTTGCTGTAAAAAATCATCTAACAAACTGCTTGAATCAGAAGAAAATAAGCAAATTTTAAAAGTAATTTTATTTGGACAACAAACAAAGCAGTCATGTCTTTTTTATGCTGAACATTTGAGTAGTTTTATAAGAAGTACTCATGTCAAATTAAAAATTTAATGTTACTAATAAAAGCACTCTTTCAAGATTTGTCCTTCCAAACTCTTTAACCTTCTCTGTCATTAGGGCTGACTGATAAGCCACCAGCTGTTTTTTTTCTTCTCCGTGCTACAATGCATTCTCTTCCTTTTTAAGGCTAGTATACCCAAGCAACAAACAGCAGGACTTTAGCCAGCTGCTAGAATGTCACAAACCTATATATTTAGCTCCCATCTCATTTACTGCCATGCCTCAGTGTCAACCATTTAATGTCCCTTTTGCTCCAGCCTCCTGACATTCCTCACTGAGCTGACAACACTGCGGGCTGGATCAGCAGGCAGAAGCTACAAGAACACACAACAACAAAGCTGAGACCTTATCAGTTACCAGAGACAGAAGCCAGGCCTTGTCAAACACTCTCAGGCAAAAAGCAGTCTGGGTCTTGCCTCCCTCCCACCACTTCTGCACTAACCTTTACTGGTTAGAAACGGTGTAGTTTGCCTCTGCTTTCTCAATACTTTTTGTACATTATAATATAATCTAAAATCACATTTTCTTTCCATTTAATATTGTTTTTAACATTAACCCTTTTCCTCATGCCACAAGTTTAAAGAGAATCTTAACTGGACAGTTTCAATTCCTCTTCAAATAGCTAAAATAATATCCCTCAAAGATTTTTTTTTTATGCTACATGTTCTATTCATATAAAAACACTAATCTAATTACTGTCGTATTTTGGAAATAATTGGATTTTAAATTGCTTAGAATTATCAACATAAGTGAGAAAGCTGTAAAGATAGACAAATTAACAATTTCATGGTTTTAAAATGGGAATCTCTGTTATCATTAGATTCCCATTTGCAATTATTTAAAGGCCCACAGAACAGTTTGGTAGTTCCCTCCTTTAAGTGGTCATAAAAACCTTTAAACAGTAATTGAAAGATTGTTAACAGAAACTCTCTCAGGAAATCAAATCCTGGAACAATCTAATAGTAGGCATGCTTAAGCAAGATAGTGAATAATCTGTTTCATCCTATTCAGTAAGATGAGGTTTTCAGAGCAGTGACAAGACATCAGTTCCAATAACACCAGAAGATGAGTAAAAATTGTTCAGTTCCATGCTCTACTTGGGAATCGTGACACATTTATCTAGAGAATTAACAAGTTTGCTGTGTGTAAATCACTCTCCAAACCTAACTGTAGGATCCAGCAGTGCCCTCTAAGCCTCACAGTTTACATCATTAAATTCATATTCCAATAACAAAGGATCCTCAGGATATACAGTCCAACAACTAATTTCCATAATAATACCTTTTAATTAGATGTGACTACATATGACATTACCCAAGGCACTTAAAGTTGGCAATTTAGCTGCAGACTGCTTCCATTTCTCAGTAATTAGAAGTGAGAAAGATATATTTAAGTTGGAGCACCACTGCAGATAGTGATACTCTAGTTAAGAACACTAAGCAGAAATGGAATTCTTGTACTTAAGAGACATGATTGTCTTCTTTTAATTTACCAGATAAATGCATTTGCTTTTCCTCCTCTCAAAAAGAAAAACTGACTTTGTAGAAATAGGTTTTGAGGTTGTATTCAAGTCTATGCAAAGAAGAGGTGCTCAGTACCCACTACATTTTATTTTATTAGTTACTGGAACTTAACACGAAGTTCTTCAACCCTTTAAGGCAACAGATTGTATGCTGAATTATTCAGTCTTTTATATTTCTAAGTTGCAAAAGTATATTTATTTTCCACGTTGAAAGATGGGAAGGGAGGAAACACGGAAACTGCACACTTCCAAATCAGAAGACCTCAACGCAGTACTATATAAATAGCAATTACTATTTTTTCCTCCATAATAGCACTCTTTCAAAAGCAAAGTTAAAAATAAAGCAGTAAAGCATCTCACCGAGCAACTAAACCCCATGATGAAGATGCACAGTATTGTTTTGTGGATAAAGATAGGCCTTACCAATTAGAGCTGTGATGAAAGTTTCCATATTCAAGCAAAGTATTTCGGGGAAAAAAAAAAGCATTTTAATAAGCTTCTGAAGTGAGTGAGAAAGTAAGGTGTCTAACATTCCTAAACATAAACATGCTTTTCATTCATGTGACTGATTTTAATTGCTTAATTTAGCTGACTAAATTGGAATTTATAATCAGAACCAATATTAGATAATTTTTGCTTTGCTCCTTTAACTTTTACACACATTGGAGAATTTATAACACAACTGCAAGTCTCATTCACAGAATACGAGTTCGACAGTGAAACAAACTGAATTTTATGAATTCATTGTAAGAATCAGCATTCTTACTTCACTTAAAAAAATGAAATTCTGAAATACCTATTTCTATCCTTAAATATATTGAAAATACTCTGAGTATTTCCCAAGCAGAACTACAAAACTCCACTTTCTAAATAAACATCATGCTTAGTCATAACTTTGTACACAGTATATACTACTTCACATTCATTAGAAATTTATTTACCAAACTAGGTACTGAATTTTATGCCATGAAAATACTGAAACACATCAGAGAAAGTAATTTTAAATTGCTTCAAAACAAAAGCAATCTCCCTTCCAAAATTTAGAACAAAACCCAGTAGGATTATCTAACTGGTACCATTTCTCATTCTACTCTAGATTTTAAGTGATATATTTCAATCAAGTATAAAAGAAAGTAATATTAGATATTCTCAATGACTATTTCCTGTTGTACAAGCATTTCTTCTAAAAGAGTAAATAATAGATTTCTCAGTGTTGACCATATCTAAAGTGAAAAATTAATAATTCCATTCACCTTCTGGAAACATTGTTACAAAAATTCTTCTCTATATATTTACAGCTATCATAATCAGTAAACTGCAAAATTCTGCAGCACAGGTCAGAAACAAAGAAGACAGCTAAAAGTATATCCCTCAGCACTTCCTTTACTGTTCTAAAGTCTAATCTGCCTTGTTTGCTCTAAATGCCTTCTGCTAAAAGCTCTTAGCCAACCCTAAGTCTATGTTCTAACTGTAAGGAGGCACTATATAAAAAGACAAAGAAAGCACCTGAAACACCTTGAAAAGCCCACCTTTTTGAGAGCATTTAAGGGTACAAGTACCACCACATAAGCACTACAGTTATGTGCTTCAGCAAGCACCAAGCCCTAAGAGCAGCAGTATCACAACAATGATAACAGTAGCACCTCTGCATATTGAATCATATAGAGTCTATCACCCAAAATATCTACTAGAAGAGCAGCTTATCAACAACTGCTACATTCAGGCTTCACTTCTAACTAACTTTTGCCTTTTACTCTGGGATTTTGAAATAGGGAGATGGGTACTACTTCTTACAGAGATGACCAACATCCCTAACTACCTCATAGAAATACAAGAAGAAAGAGTTACAGCATAAGGCTTTAAGATGCACTTCAGGTTTACATGTCAGCCTACCTGTCTGAAGCGACTTAGGATTTAGAGATATATATATGTTCCAGCCCTATCTATATTACAAAGCCAGAGTTTCAGGTCTTTCTCTCTTGCTTCAGCTCGCCCATCAGCTGACTCACAGAAAAACAGTGAAGTCCTTCACAAAGACTCAAAGGCCATTGTTTTCAATTTTTCCAGTCTCAAGGGCAACATTTGCAATTGGAGAAGTAAAAAAGATATGCAAAATAATATTGTGGATAGAATAATATGAAAAAAATCTAATGAGATTGAAGCCCAAGATGCACTATTTGAGTATTTTTGTTGAATGACATCAACTCTGCTTCACTTTTAATGCAAGTGACATTCATTTTTTAAAAAATGGTAATCAAATTGTCAAGGAAATTCAAATTACAAAATCTGAGCAATTAGATTAAATATTATGACCCAGACATTTAAGACGTTGATTTGAATAATATATTCATTATCATCAGTACTTAAATACATTAGCAATATAACAATGGGTCATTTCCAGATGGAACAGCAATACAGAGATATCTATTTAATGCACCATTCACAGGGGAAAAAAATCTGATAAATTGTTACATATTTAAAACAACTTCAAATCACAATTTAATTGATAATTTTCTCAGAACAAGCAGTCCCTGTATCACTGACCACAGGGCTGCACCTTCAGTGTCCTCTGACACCACAGATTACCATGTTAGCAACTAGAATGAACTTGAATTTTTGGGTCAGTATGCTCTGAGTGTTTATAAACCACACAGCTGAGAGATATTGATCAGGCTTACATCAGTACTCTAAAGAGACAGAAACTTTCTGAAAAAGCATTAATCAACCTAAGCAACAGAAGTGTTGGGTGGATGAATGTACATGATTAGGACAGGTGCATGAGCTTTCCTGAAGAGAGGAAGTGCTATACTATACAATAAGAGACAACTGAGTGCAAATAACATGTAAGAAGTAACTGGCTGCTCATAAAAAAAAATTATTTTTCTTAAAAGTACTGAGTGTATTGGAAAGAAAAAGAATTGACTCATTTTTGAAATAGTGCAGCAAATTTCAAAAGGAACCAGTGCCTTCATAGAATTCACTACTCTAAAGAGAAAATAAACATATAAAAGCTTAAAACTGTGAATTAACATAATCCCAAAGTTACTGAAATTAAACAACAGTTCCAGCTAGTGCTCTTACTAGCATTAAAAAAATAGCAGAGACTAATTTCTTAAATTGCGTAGATCCATACTACAACTGATGAATATCTATTAGCTATAGAAACCCATAATCTCCTATGCAGAGATACCTATTGACATAGCATTTGTGTTTTGTTTTAAATCCAGCGTTCCAAACCAAGGCAGGTAAACAACAGTTCTCAAGCAGTGAAACAAAACATGGAAAAAGGAAGAAAACGTCTAAAAGGAAAGTTTATTCCTGAAGCTGGATTTGTGTACAATCTTCCTCTCAAGAAGACTCAAGTGACCAACACCAATGAGACACACAGCAAAGTTTCTTTTGAAACATGGAAAAAATTCAGATCTGAAATGAATGCTTTAGATGCAGCATTACATTGAAAACTTTTCCACGATAAGTCATGTACACTTGAAATGTATTAATAACTTCAGAAATAGCACAACCTCAAAACAGCACAACTGTTTAAAAAAACTCAACCATGTTGCTCAAAAGGCAACTTTTTTTGTTGTTGTTTGTTTAATTAATACCTCCAAGGTTTGTGGGCATACTTACTCTAGTAACAAACAATAGACCTTTTTACGACTGAGGGCATGTAAATCGATTTTTCCCTAAGCATATGATTTAGGATAGACACAAAGAAAAGCCAGTATTCTGACTGGAACTCAAAACTACATTAAACAGCAATTCTAGATGGATCGTGGTGCCATCTTATCCTGGCAAAACACAGAGCACACACAATTAACTGAGACTTGCATTTCATTGACCTACCCATATGAAGTTACCAAACTCCTACTGTCCTCTGCCTGGAAAGCATTGAATTACTTTTGTAAGGGCAAAAAGGGCTCCATAAAAATCTGACTATACAAACACTAATACCTAAACTACAGAGCTACTGAAAAGGAAGAAGTACCTAATATATGTGTCCAAAGCACACTGACCACTACAGGGGGAGGGGATGAAGGCAACATGGTATTATATATAATTGCCAGGTGAAGTTTCTGGGGAAAGTACTACAGATCAGTGCTGCAGTTCTCCTTTTGTCAACTGATCAGAGGGGAAAAAACCACAATCTTCAATAAAGGGTTTTTCTCTGTATTTCCTCTTTTCCTGAAACATTGTGCTTCTCAAATCCCATTTCCTTCAGGAGTCTGTTGCCACTGTAAACCAGAAGGAAGATCTGTTCCTGACTTTGAGTAACAAAGTACAATTGTTAAGGATTCTGATGTCTAAACAGTAATTTGTAAATTCACCTAAGTGTTTTAAACACAAACTCTATTTTGCTCTGTTAAGTATTGTTTCAGCACTTACTCAAGGTATTTCCATGTTTATTGCAGTCCCCAATACTAGCTAAAGAACACAGGACATTAATTCACAAAAAACTACTGACAAGTTCAGCAGGTGTACCCAAGCGTACCTGATCCCACAATAGCAAGCAAAAATATCATGCTGAAGCACTTCCTCCTCTCTGTATAAAAGCTTCTTTCCTAAAATAAACATTTCAGAGAACAAAACCCCAATGTAAAACAAAATGAGTATGCCACAAATATCTGCCTCACAGCTGACCTTTCATTATTTGTATTTGTACCCAGCTCTCCTAGACTTAAATCGTGCAAGAGCTACTATACCAAGTAAAAGTTGTGAGGAAAAACAGTTCAGCAAAGGCAAGCACAAGCTGACACCAGAGAGTTGTAGAACATAATTAACTGAAACTATGCACCCAAATATTTCTGTAATCCATGAAAGAAACATATGCACATGAAGTGCAGGATTCAAAATACAAGAGTGTATGAAGAAAACAGCTCTGATCAAATAGATTGCCCACTGAAAGCCTGACTCTGCATAGAAAATGAGATGAGCTGTAATGAAAGGCACCACAGAAACAAAACCAGTCATGATGGATGTTGTCTGCTACACCTATTTCAAAAAGTTCTGCTGGACACTTCTTTTGCAACCTCAAATTTCATGATTTCCAGGGTTAAATATTTTTAATAAAATTAATTTATTAGAATAATTTTAATTATTTCATGCACAGAATAGTAACAGGTATCTTCAAACTAACTATTTAGACTAATTTTCTAGACTACCATTTTCCTTTAGCACTTGGCTTCTCAATATACACACAGTTCTCTTCGTCCATGGTGAAGAGAGACACTAAAATGTCCAGCACTAGCTGGTAATGTCAGATTAGGGGATTCCTACCCTTACAAGATGGACCTGTATACTGATTAAAAAAGAAAACAATTCCACTGCTTGCTGCAGGGAGTGTCATATACATGCTGGACATGGCATGTATATCAACATGTATATAAAATTAGGAGTATAATATTATGATGCTAATTTGAAGAAGTTACTAATACAAGCATCAACATAAAAACATGTCCTAACAAATATGTTCAGCTTTCCAAGCACTACCAAATACAACTCATTTCTCCTCTCAGATTTCCTAATTTACTTTGAAAAATATTAAGGGGAACATGGCCAAGGAAAATGCTACTTCCTAAGCCCTTACTTTACTTGTCTTACTTCCACCCTACCTTCCTTCTCTTTTTATTTACACACACAGGAAGACCACAGGATCTGCAAACAGCAAAATTAGTAAGAATAAAATTAGAAGAACAACATTAACAGATAAATTACAAGGTGCTCATCTAACTTAATTGCACTAAATTCTTGAAGAGTTTAAGAGGGAAAAAATAATGAAGATATGGACCAAGTTAATTGGTACTGCTGAGCCTGCAAGATTACTTTAAGGGACTAAAGGACAGCATTTTTAAACCCAATATATTGGAATACACTTCCATCCTTTTGTCCCCAAACACATACATGCTCTTGAGACTTGACCAGCTTATGATAATAAATAAAATTATGACAATGTATAAAAAGGTGATTCAAATGGTCAGTAATAGAAGGATATCTAATAAAACATTAGATAGAAAGGGTAAAAAAAAAAAAAAAAAATCTTCATACAGATATTAAGTCATGTCTCCATTTTATCAACATCTAAACAATCTATTCCCTTACCATGTGCAACCAGAGCACATAAAGCCTCTGACAAATACATGAAGTTTAAAATCAAAATTTAATTTTTTGTTCCCATTACTTCTTTTAGAATTCAATGACCCTACTAAGACTGAAAATTAGTAATCAACTGACTTTAGTTATTTTATAAACATCTGTACTTTCATCAGGAGCTGAATATTTTCCAAATCTTCCTTCAGTCCTGTCATTATTCTGTATCCCAAGTTTATGTACAGAGACCAGTTATATCCTCTCTTTCCTTCAAATTGCAATGGTAAACAAAACCAAGTCTTTTAGCCTCCTTCCCTGTTTACCACTAGGGAATGAAAAGCTTAAGTAAAGGAATCAGAACAATAAATAAATAAAGATATTATCATTTTCCTAATCCGTATTAGGGATGCTATTAAACTCTGATATTACAAATTGAAAAAGGATTTAAACACTTTGTCAGTAAGTTCCCCATGGTAAAATGAGTCCCTGTGTTCATTGTTGTGCTGTACTAATTAAACAGTTTTAACTAAAATGGTCAGAAAGTACGCACAAGCTGTTTATCACTGCTGGCCTTTGAGCCTTAGTATACTCAAAGGACATGCTACTTCAGATGCGATAATTACTGAGTTCTTACATTTTTACTGAAGAGCCACAGAAGAGTTCCAACAGAGAATTTCACTTTAATCAGAGATAACAGGCTACTTATTAATAATAAAGCCATGATTATAATAGAAAAAACATTTATTCAGTTCAACATTTGTAGGTACTAATTCCAAAAACTGTTTAAATTGATATCAGGCAGAAAGTTTAGTCTCAGCTCTTTAGGGAAATTTCAAAAAATTAATCATTTATCTGAAGCATAAGAAATGCTAAAGACTATTAACTATTCACCCACAAACAATAGCTTATCCTCCATTCTTCTGCTTCTTAAGAGCTCAACAATTTGTCTGAGATCTTTTCTTCTTACTTTTTAAAATTCTGATGGAAGTTATTTCTCCATTAATCTGAAATGCCTTCAAACTATAACACCAAAGACTCACATAAGAGTACAAATATTGCACTGCAGAGAATTCACTTTTAATTTAAGGGCAACATATGGACAATTAATGGAATTTCATATCTTGGGTGCCCTTAGGTGCACAAGTTTTCTCCCAAGTTTCAGGACCATATATACATGGCTCAGAAAAGCTAAGTATCTCAAATCTCAGTTTTAAAAACCTTTCAAAGGTGCTAGAAAAAAAAAAATACAAATAGACTCAACTGATTAACAGCAACTTCCTACAAAAACAAAGGTGCCACAAAGGAGGCCATCCCAACAGTGACACAATTTATCCCACTGTGACTATATTATGTGACTACATAATGGAAAAATTCCTATTAATACAACACACCAAAGAAAATTCATTCTTAATTAGCAAGATTTTTGTGTATCTTCCACTTACTAGTACAGAAGTAGAAATTCAGACTCTGCAGAGTAAGAATTTAAAAACTACAGCCTGTTTCAGCCAATTTTCTGGCAAGCTGAACCTTCCATCAACTGTGGCCTTGAAATAAATATTAGATTAAAAATGCTCAATATGCACTGGTATAAAAAATAAATTAGGAGCCTTCAGGGGATTTTATATATTTATTTTAGCTTTTACATTTAATTTTATATATTCCCTACTTTGTGTGGATAACCAAAGGATAGTAAAACAGTAATATCAAAGTGATGCAGGCTATGAAAATTTACTGTTTCATCTTTTGTGTATGTTTATATATACACATATATAAAGTATGTTTGTTTAAACTTATGGTAGACCACTATTTTTATGCCTCACAAATAACTGAGGATTCTATGCACAGAATGGCACTATAGTACTATCCAGTATTCACTAAAGTCAATTAGCCAATATGCTCAAAATACTAAGCCAAAAATATTTACCATAACAAAAGTTTATCAGAACATCATAAGATCTTGTTGATTTTTTTTTTATTATTTTTTTTTTTTACTAAAAATATTATTAAATATACATCAGAAAAACAGTTTTTGGTCACTTTTCTCTGACCAACTTCAGGTTTGTCTAACTTTATATCTTGGTAATGTATACAAGATTGTCAGTTGGAAGAAAATTATGACAATAGAAAGAATCAATTAGATTTATCTGAAAAAATTACTCTCATAGTCTATACAGAATGTCTTTACTATATTTGGTAACAAATTAATTGTTGAATATGAGTAAGAAATTTCACATACCATTATGAAAATTCTCACAGGTAACAATTTTTTCTTTACACACAAGTTTACCTGGTGAAATTAATACTTAAGAGTGAAATTTACACTTTTTCTTTTTTTTTTTTCAAGCTGGAATCACTGTACTCCAGACCCTCTGAATGCTGTGCTAGCCTGAATTCAAAGCAGGTTACTTAATTTCTAACTTGCAGAATGATTTTAGAAATGGCCTACATACCAAAGCACAGCTTTACATTTGCATGTAGTGGCATATTCCAGTTTATTAACCAATTATTGAGGCTGTGCAGATCCCATTCCAAGCAGCCATCAATAAATACAGGAGAACACAGAGAACACCAGGCTTGGCTCCCCAGTGAAGCTCAAACTGCCAGGTCCCACCACAGCAGCAGCAGCTTCACGTTTTCTAGCACACACCTCACTTCATCTCACAAGAACCAACAGCCTTTTTTACTCCAGGTCACACGTATACAAATCACAAGCTTCTCCAACTTCTGAATGCCTAAGAATTTATTAAAACAAATTAGTGACCACTTCAAGGCCATTCTTCTCAAAGCAAACAAAGAGCTAGCAGTAGCTAGTGAAATCATTACTTTGTAATGTAACTAGAGAAACTCTTTCCTGCAGATCTACACTATATTTGATAATTAACTAGCAGTGAAGTGCTAAACTACTAAACCCTTTCTACAACAGCAGCTTAATAGTTAAGGGAAATCCAAACCAACATCTTTTCTTATTCATAATCCTCCTACAGCAGGCATCAAGTTCTGTAAAAACTGCAACAAATAACTAAGGCAACTCTTCACAAAGAATACATTGTCAAGTTATGAAACCCAGATTTCAGTAACTAAAGGCTTTTGTTTTAAAATCTAAAATTTTTTAAACTTCAAAACACTTCTAAACCTTTAAAAAACTTTTAACATTTCAAATGTTTTAAAAAGCCACTAAGCAATATAATTCTAAGATATATGGAGGTATTAAATCCAGAGTTACTTACATGGCTTTGTGTAACAAATGCAAAGGACAATTTCTCTCAAAAATCTATGATTCTGAGTAGTTTCTAAAGAATTACCGTTTTTGGTGTGGGGACATGTATGCATGTACACATATGTTTAATTTGGAAGAAAAAAGCAATACAAGGGGAGAGAGCTGTCCTTAGTGCCAGTGGAAATCCCCTTAACTCTTTTGCCAGTACAGATACTTCAACCCCAAACCAAAACAAGCACATGAAAACTTGAAAAGGGAGAAAGGATTTGTCTAAGTATTCTGTTAAATTTCTTAGTGGAGCATGGCACAGTGAGGTTTATTTACAGGCCTGTATGTTCTAAGCAGCATTGAAATTATAAAACTCCACTTGAAGAGCTTAATCTATTTAAGCATACAAAGAAAAGCCACAGAACATACAAGTGTTACCTCAACTTTTGCTGTTCTGTACTCTCTTCCACTTTATATCACTTTAATGTGCAAATCCCTACTTGGACCCTGCACTCCTCTACTGCAACAGAACCTGTAAATTGTATTAGGGAAGAATACCACAGTTTCTTATTTTGTCACTGATCAATGAAAATATACATTAGGGTAGCTGGGGTATATTTTGAAAGGACTGTTTTTCCCAATTAGCTTTTAGAAACATTTCAGACTAGATGAATTCAAAACAGTTCTAGTTAAATGAAACCATTCTCCTTCAGAAGGTAAGTGTACAATGGAACTGAACACCCCATAGAGAGCACAATATTGACAGGCAAGCAAAGAGTTTTGCTTAAGCAGGGTGGGGAAAGGGGAGAGGACAGGACAACCAGCCCTGAGATAAAGACACTTGGATAAGCAACTTAACTGGTTACACAGGTATGGGACAAACAGTAATTGAGACTAAGTACAGTCTCCAGAAGGTCTCTAAAGGGCTCCCAAGCATTCTGCAGCTTTTAGAAAAATACCAGGAGGAAAAAACACCATCCCAAGAACTACTTTCATCCTAAAATTCACTTGACAGACAATACTGAATGACAAGATAATTAAGTTCTTACATCTACGGTTTAGTAATCCACACTAATAGTTTGGTATTTAACACAACCTCCTTCTGCTCACACTCACTGCAAATCAAGCAAAGTGGAACATACACTGATTCCCTAGTATCCAAAGCAACTCAGCGTGATCCAAGGGTAGCATCACATGAAATTTACACTTAAAGACAACCACAAGGATCAAGAAAAGAATTTAGGGAACTAAAAGGGTATACTTACATCTGGATATTCTTTTACAGGCACATATAGTTTCTCTTGTAACTGTACAATAGGTCCCACAGCATCTGGTAACTCTGCACTTCTCTTCTCCGTACTACCATTTAATGTGTCGTTATACATGTCTTTCCGTACTCTGCTAATTTCTGTGGGGGGAAAAACGTATATTAGGCATTAAAAACAGTAACAGATTATAATCTAACATGATAATCTTCTCTATTATTTCCCAAATTTTAATGCCATTTTCTTCCTCTTCTCATAAACATCATAGTAGCTGAAAAATCTGCTCTGGTTTTGCTTTTTTTTCCTTCTGTTTTGTATGGGGGTTTTCATTGGTTTAGTTCTTTTTTTAAAAAATTGCAGCACCCATCCTTGAATGCCTTTCATGTCTGTAAATTTGCTGCCTACTCATCCTGTTTATGGAATTGAGCTATTGAAGTAAAAATTATCTGCATCTCCTCAGAACACTTCCAAGATTGCTCACATCATTTAAAAGGTGTATAAAAACAGTTCTTTTATTTATTTTTTTTTTTAATAATAAAGCAGTTAGAAAGAAAAAAAACCTAGAAATCTGTACTTAACACAAAAAATAGGAAAATGCACCTATACAGTACTTTTTTAGTTCTGGGATTAACTGTAGCACTTGGAAATTAAATAGAGCATCTTTCAGCAATGGGAAATAAGACAACTTAAAGGCACAGTTCATGAGCACATGGTATGAGAACAAACTGGTAGATACTGTTCTACTGACTACCTCCAAAGAGATAACGAAAACAACAAAGTCAAGTGTGGTATCGAGATCTAGGTAAGCTCTCTGTGCACCCAGAAGCCCAACTACTTCATTTCCAAGTAATGCAAAACTCCTCAACTGCACTAGAGAATGTCAAGGGTAAACTTCTAAGTACTGTTTCTACCATTTGCACCAGGGTTACTCACACTTTGCAGTATTTACTTGGGAGATGCAGTTTGTGATTATAAACAAGGTAGTTAAAAATGTGTAATTTGATTCAAATCTACGTTAGTGTCACTAAGCTGTAACAGTCTGAGAATGAACACAAAGCTTTCTTTTGTTTAACCAAAAAAAGACATGTAATAAGAAGTTACATTTTACTTCTAGATCTGTTGAATGTGGTATTTAAATTGCTGTTATAAAAATCAGAAATTCCACATTTCATAACTTATGGAGTCCCAAATAGTGTAAAAATGTTCTCAATGAGTTTATTTTAGTTTCACTGAAGAATTACTTAGAATGATTGTATTAACCAAGTTTCAAACCAAAAACTAACATTTCAACAGGATTGGTCCCAATGCCTTAAGACTTACAAACAGCATGGACTGTAAACAAAACCAGGTATCAGTAATTTTAGTCTTTTACTTAGAATTGCAACAACTGCTTTCAAAACCTTCAGAATTAAACACGACACTGAAAACAGAAATCTTACGTTTTCATCTAAAGACAGGAAACTCTAGCAGTAGACAAGAGATTAATAAAACCTCTGTTTCATAATCAGCTTCTTCTCTGGCAAATGATTAATAGCTGAGATTTCATTGCCTGAAAAGCTGCAGGGTGGGGGAGAGCATCAGAAAGGAGACGTATCTGAAAGGCATATTCAGAAACAAGTTGTTTCTCTGCTGGGAACTGACACAGTCATGTGTACTGTATCATGATTTGGTAGTTAACACCTGTTTACAAAGGGAAACAAATTTTGTCACCATATAATCATAGCTGAAGGAAAAAAAATCCTCATCTCCTTCAACACAGACAATTTTGGCAATGAACACAAATTCCTCAGAACTCCAAGCAGTATTTATACTTCAGTATATAAAGAAATTCTTTAGCACATCTCTTGGAACAAATACTACTATCTTTTGGCACATGTTGCTCCCCTTTCATTCTCTTCATATTTTCCATTAATTTACACTACACTGAAACAAGCTAGGCAGCCTGCAGAAGTACTGAAGCCTAAGTAGCAACACGGTCATTTTTATTTATAGTTGGCAGCTACTGAGTAGCTGCACCAAAATTTTCCCTTTAAAATGTATATTTCATGCAGAATATAATCACTAACGTTGGATATCACAGTCTTCACAGGAGAAAACAAACATTTATTTTAATCTTTCCTTTGCAAATAATCCTATGCCACAGTCATGACACTTGAGAGCCAAACATTCAGAAATGAGAGCTGGCTTGAGGACGACCCTTCAATTTTGGCTTGCATGAAACCTAAACTAACATACTTCAAACTTTATGGAGAATCAAGACATCTACCAACTCAGTGGAGTAGAAAACTCTACTATAGGACCGGACACCTGAACTTTAGTTTTCTCTGCATGTGTAAGTTTGTATTTTCTCTCTTTACATTCAAGCCAGCAGCAATGTTAACAAATACCAGGACAGGTTCAGTCAGCTACAGCAGTCAGCAGTATCACTTGCAAGGGTTACCATTTCTTCTGCTTCTTGGCATTTTACTTTCTCTCGTCTTAGACACTTTCTCAAGGAAGTTTCTTCTTTTCTCAGAAGAAACATTCATAAGCAACAGATGAAATACCAGGCACGTGTTCCCAGTTTCCTTTAACTGCTGATCCAGTCTCCAAACTCCACTTCTGCACAACACATTATCTGTGACACTCTCTTTCCACTTTTCTTAAATTTGACAGACCTGAAGGACTGCTGCTTAAATGATAAAACAGATCAAATCTCTAGTTCACCCATGGTCTCACACCCCTAACTACAGATGGAGTACAACCAATCTTCCTTCCCAAGGTGTTAGCACAGCCAACCACAAGCATTCTCTCAAATGCACAACTCATGGAGTATTCTGCTTGATATGCCTCTTGGGTTTTTTCAGATTCTGCTGAATCCTTCTAAACATCTGCAAGATCACTTTTTTTTATGAGCAGTTTTCTCACACACTTGCCTCTTGTTTAATCACACCTCTGGTGCCTCAACAAGACTCCACACAAAGCATTGAATTTTGATGACATAACCTTTCCTTTTATGGTCTCCATTACACCCAATTCCAGATTCCAGTCTCTTGAGCATCTTGCAACTTTGCCACTCGCTTTAGGCAGTTATGTGTACTGACAGAATTATGTGGTACTGTACTTTTAGTACCTCCTTCAAGTTTACTAGGAGTTAATAAGGTTTCAGGAAGCATCACCAGCAGCAAGTTAGAGGAGATAAAAGCTCTGCTCTCTCAAGCTCTAGCAAGCACCATTTTATTCTGTTCTGAAATACATTAAAATACCTAAAAATCTGAGGAACAGCGCTAAAGTAGAAGGTCAAATCCTCCAAGTACCTTTTCAATTTTTAGCAATATCTTAAAAAAAAAAAAAAAAAAATGTAGTCAAGTACACAGTATTTTATTTAGGTTTTTTTCATATTTCTTACACATTACCAAGCAGGCCAAAAGCTTCTTTGGTATGTCTCTCATGAAATCACACTTTTCAAGTTCATTTGTAAAGCTTCAGCTCCTTCACGTTTACTATTTTTTACAGATTCTTCCCTCTCACTGAAAGCCAACTGTTTAAAAAATAAGGAAAGCTTTACTTTCAAAGTGAACATCTAAGTAGAATTCTAGGTACTTTACCTTAATGCTGCGGTGGTAATTACGTTGTATAACACTCTAGGGATTTTAAGAGAGTGCTAGTAAGAAAAATACTTAATTATAATAGTAGATTTGACTGAAAAGAAAGGCAGAGAGCAGCTTCCCCATATCTCTAAAGCCTCTGAGTTCTGTCAATGCATTAATTGGTTTCTGAAAGGATATAAGTATCCGTCTCTACTGTAGGTAAAAGCAGAAACTCAAAGAATTTCAAAACCTCCAATATTCACCTTTAACAGTACTCTAGTCTATACGCTCTAAATAATAAATTTAGCAGTAAATGGAAAATTTGTCTTGCTCACAGCAGGGTATTGGAGAAATAAATTTAAAAGAAAAGACAAACTGGTTTCAGTATCTTTATCTTGTTCCACCTTCATACAGCATGACCTAGTGAGCCATGGTAGCAACTACATGCATTCTGGTCCAGAGGATGTTTTTCCTTCTGTCCCTGAAACTATACAAGTAACAATCTTTTGCTTCCTTTATCCACAGAGCATATTTTTAATCTGTCTAATACTTTCTAAGATATGTTTTGAAGCAGGATATACTGTTCCTTCTACAGATATGTACTGTTTTGCTTTCTTCATTAAACTGAAAGTATTCTTCCCCCTTGAACGCGTAAAGGACAGCATTCATGTGAGTGTTTGTCATCACATTAAACACCATCAAGGAGCTACTCATTTTCAGCTGTCAATTATTCCTTCAGAGGAAGTAAGACTCTGCACAGGTGTTTAAGACTGGTGGGTTGCAACACAAAATGGGTTTGCATAAACCATTCTACAAGAATATTCAAAGTAGGAAATCACTGAAAAGATTCAAATCTGACCTGTCCTACCACTTTGCAAACCACTTTCATCACCAGTGGCCACAGATTTACTATTTCTCACCATGAAAGCTTCTTCTAAATCATAAAGTTTTATTTTTTGGAAGAGGAGCAGACTTACTGCTTTTAACTTGATGCATTCCTCACTGTAGTTTAAGCTAGAACTAAGAATTTGAAGAACCGAAACAAATCTTCTGATATTCCCATTTAGCTACATTCATTTAAACAGAGTTAAATTGATGCCACTCTCAGCTTATGTTTCTTTCCTAAGACCATCAACACACACAGAATTTCATTTCTGAAACTACAGAAGAGCACCTTAACTATCACTCGTTGTTTTTACAATACACAGCAAGTGGGAGTGGAACAATCCAATAGTCAAAATCAGCAAGAGATACAGAATTAATCAAAGCACTAATCATCTTCTAACACCAGCAGGCATGCTTCCCTAACCAAGAGAAACACCAGGCTTTCAAAGGGTCTCAAGTATAAGCTAGTTTCCAGATGAAAAAATGATAAAGTTTGGAGAAAATGTTTGAAGTTAGAAGTTTAAGAGTTATGGTAAGAAAAACAGTTATGCTCATACAGCTAAAAATCTACATGGTACTTGAATCTCACTGATGCATATAACATCAGTTTCTATTTTCTACTTTCTCAGAGAAATCAAGTTATGCCAAAAATACCAAGGACACCAAATTTTTTACATGCAGCATAATTTTACATATTTTGACAGGCAAAAATAATTCTTATAATTTTTTTCTTAGACTATGACACTAAACTGAAGCACAAATAGCACCTTGAGTATTTCCACAACAGCTTTTTGCAAAAACTTAAAAATTCTAGTAACTGTTTACCGGAGATCCCTTTAGTGAGTCCACTCAATGTACGTGATCAGCATGCACTGCACTGAGGGGGCAAGTGAGGAACTAACTGAATCAAGTACCTTCCCATTCTTTATTACTATGCAGTGTAATTCTTTTAATGCAACAAAATGAGTGCAATAAGTTAATATTTTTACAAAGTGTTTTTTCTTGCACACAACTGCTGCTAGATCATCACTTTAGGCATTTTAGAGTTACTTTTAAGGTACAAAATATTTTTTTCCAATTTTTTTGCTATCAGGTAAGTCCCTAAACTAGAATATAAGGTTATAGACACTAATATAATAGACATAAAATCACCACTTTGTAGGATCTAAATCCACTGAACACAGATCCACAATTTATACAAGCAATCAATTCCATGTGCCATTAAATCATTGCCCATTAATTAGACCACTGCAACTAGATACCAGTTAGTTTTAAATAATAAAATGTGTCAAACAGCATCCAACAACATTGCAAAAAATATGGAAAATATAATTAACAATGAAGAGAAAAAAGCAGAAGCAGGAAACTCTTATTTTCTGATTATTTAAAATCTCTGAAGACTAACACAGAGCATGTACTCAAACTACAACATGAATAGCATGCTGAGTTCATCCCCAGCACAAAAGGAATCTTGTTGACACAGCATATATCAAATTTAAATAAAACTTTTATTATAAAAAAATTAAAAGAAAAACCAAATTGACATCACACTATTAACGCGTTCGATGAATAGACACTTAGTCTCTCAGAAGAAATTAAAAAGTATGCTGAAGTACTCAACACCACCCCTTAGAATATGGCACATAAGTCATGCAGAAGTATCACAAAAAGAAAAAAAAAGAAAAAAAAAAAAAGTAAAAAAAAAGTGTTTGCATTTCAAATTTCAGTTCATCTTTCAATGCTTGGGAAAACTGTAGGTTCTTCTCTTTTGCCCCTGGGAGCCCAATCTAGCAGTACACTTTTGATGATTAAACTGTCAGTCCAATGATAAGTGGGCAGCACTTTCAGCAATTTGTCAGCACTCTTGGTGTCAAAATTCTGTCATTTCTTTCTACAAGAAGAGCCTGCAAAACTCCTTCTTTTGTGGGCAGTTGTAAGGTTTGTATCAAACTGACTTCAAAACCAAATAGAGCATACTCATCTGTTCTCTTTGTATAAATGTCAACAGAAAGCTTTAAAGTGCTTTATTATTGGTGGAACATTGCAACTCATGTGTTTTCTAATCTAGCAGCTTTAGTATGCTTACTTGGCAAAGAAATAGCTGGTTTTATTCATCACAATTTTCACAGTCTTCACTGTTAACACCAGTGCTGTTTACTACTACTGCTGATGCAGCAGAAATAGCAATGCTAGCAAAAAAACAAGTCATTTTTAATATTGTGCCACATGGATTTGTACCCCACATGCATCATCAGTACATGATCTAAAATGCTGGCAAGCATCTACACTCCCCACCCCTGATATTAAAGCAGTGAAATGCCTGAGCATCAGGCAAACAAGAGTCACAGCATGTGTCCTTCAGAAAACAACACAGGGTTAAACAAAATAGACTTGGGATCAAGCAAAGCTGATAAAACAGTCTACTTCTGACAAATTTTTATGTATCAGCAATTTTGGTCTAAAGCATGACAATGAACTTGGACATAGTAAACTGGTAAATTTAAAACAGTCATGCATTTGTTTCCACTTACTAAAACTTGCATTTATGTTATTTAACATTATGATATGTCAGAAAGGCCAGAGCAGGTCTGAAAAAGTCCATCAATCCTGCATTACAGCTGCCAATGGCAATCTGCATTTGATTAACAAAATAATATAAAGATGACTAAACACAGTCCCCTCATTTTCTTGGTAAGCTCCAAGAAAAGCTGTACATTTGAGATGAAGTTCTTGTATTTGTCTCATCATACCCCGGCACTATGCTCCAAAAACCTAAATATCTTTAACACAAAAATGAGTTTATAACTTCCCAAGAGGATACTTTAAAGAACTTTTCAGCAGTCTACTTGGCATACTCGACTAACATAATACAGCAACTGTCATACACTATCCATCCACACCCACATGAGCAGCACTGGAAAATGGAAAGTTTCTTGAGATGAGTAATTAGCTGATAAAAAGAAAACTGTAGAACTGAAGTCCATCAGAACAGTACGATCGCTGAAGCAGATTTGGTGGCTCATATTTGCATCAGGCTAAACAACCATCTTCTCAAAAATCTACTTTAGCTCCCTTGAGCAAGTTGCCCCTAAATGCTTACAGAATAATAGAATTAATTAGGTTGGAAAAGCCCTCTGAGATCCAGTCTAATCTGTGACCAAGCACACCAACTAGACCACAGCATTAAGTGCCATGTCCAGTCTTTCCTTAAACTGTGTCCTCTTGTCCTGTCTCTGCTTGCTTGAGAGAAGAGGCTGGCCCCACCCGGCTACACCCTCCTTTCTGCAGAGCACAACAAGGTCTCCCTGAGCCTCCTTTTCTCCAGGCTGAACACCCCCAGCTGCTCCTCCTCTGGAGGACTTGTGCTCCTGACCCTTCCCCAGCTCTGCTGCCCTCTGGACTCACTCCAGCTCCTCCAGCTCTTCCTTAGTTACCAGTAGCACAGCTCAATGTACATCAAGCTTCTAGAGCTATTTGTTTTTCTTTCCATACCCAGCAGCATAAACCAATGTTTGTCAGGTAACCATAATTATAAACAACTTGAATATCTTAGATGTGGGAAATCTGCACTAATACTACTCTGTGTGAACTACAAATGTCCAGGAAGATTAAAGAAAGGAGCCATCCATTCTCTGAGATTTAAACAACGGTGTTACTTGGCACACTTTAAAAACATCAGCTTGACAGTATCAGCTCAGACAGAACTTCTACGTTTTTAGTTCCTCAGATGGGAATTTTCTTACAAGAAATACGTTAGCTCAGTTTATTGTCTTTTTTTTGAAATTGATCTTTGTGAGCAATGTAGATTGACAGGTCTGCAATGAACCTTCTCTACCCACGCATAATCCCATGCTCCCTTCACACCAGAATCAATTGGTGTCCACTTTCCACAGGAATCTTCTGCACATGAAATAAAGCGTATTTAATGGGAAGCTCTCCAGTAAAGCCAGAACATTCTCTCAAAATGTGTATGGAGCACTTCAGAACAGAACACCCTAATTAATATCAAAATCACCTGGATATCAGCACTGAAATCCCATGCTATGCAATTCTGCCAATAAGTGCAAGAAGTGCATAAAAGTAAAGGGCAAGACACTATTTTACAATCTTTAAAACAGACCAAACTAATTTAAACAAATGTGTGGCACAGATCCTTCTAAATAATAAGGCTTGAAGTTTACTGTAAAATTAAAATTACAACTGAGTTACCTAAACTTTAGGATTGCTTATTATTAGAACTGAGAAGTAAAAACTACTAAAAACCCCCACTTGAAAACTAAACAGCAGCACCATCTCCTTTCCTGTATTTAAGGGTGCACTTAAGACTCACCAATTTCAAACAGCATCCTAGAGCACATGCAGAGTTATTTTCTTAGTCTTTGGGAACCATCCACAATGATCCTCCACAGTCAGCAATTACAAGAAAGCATTCCATTGGTTAATCCACTCTTTGTCTTTTCTATGAAAGGAGTGAGGGATTTTTTATTTTTTTTTTACTTCCATGGCCACCCAAAAATAATTACCTATTCAAGGGTTATGTGACCCTTCTCTCTCTTTCACTAATTGTTTTAAGGCCAAAGTAAATTTCATACATATTAATACACAAAGGCAATCTGAAGAAACACAAGACTTGGTCGCTTATATCAGGTGTTTCAGGAAATGCTGGGAAATGAAGATGCATATCCTCCTGTGTTCTGTCCATTTTTCACAGTTTTGTATGGATTTTCTGCATCACAAAACTGAATCTTCTAAGGTTTATGTACACAGTGATCACTTGATATACTGAAAACCACTAGATGTCTGGACAATATCCTGCATGCTTCATGAGATAAAGGGGAGAAAAAAAAATTAGTCATTATTAGCTGACTAGTTGAGAAGTATTAGCATTATATGTTCTACATTAAAAGAAGATGTAAAAAACTATACTGCTACTGAGATGCTGATGAAAACACTTTATAATCATAAAAACTTATATGTAGGCACTATAGGTTTTGTATCTATGACATCTAAACAAACTGATTGTTGGTCATCAACTGAGTAATTTACCTAATACTGTAAGAAACACCAGAACATGAGAAAGCAGGCATACCTAGAGATAATTGACTTAGTTAATAAAGTGAACATTTCCAATTCTAACCTGCTAGCATGTCAAAACAAAGCTCTTCCAGTACTTGTAAGAAATGTCTTTCTCTGTGTACTTCTGAAGTACAATTTCATAAGAGGCCAACCTGACGGCTTTCATCACTTCAGCTGGAACCTAATCCATTTGAAAAGGACTGACTAGTGCCTCTCATTCCCAATCTACTTTTTCTTAGCTGATCACATACAACAGTAACACAATCCCACTTTTATACACACTGCTCCCCATCACACAGCATTGCTGTAAATGCTGCCCTACCTAGCTCTGTCAGCAGTTTATTCACAGGACTAAAACAGTAACCATTTTTGGTCAACAAGTACCAGCACTGACAAGTCAGTCATCCACAATACTAACTGCTCTGATAGAAACTACATTATGAAGATGCATTGTGCAACTTCAAATTAACTTTTAAGTATTGGAAGACTTCCCAGAGTTAGTCAGTACATAAACAAGATCTCTATTTAATCCCAGTCTCTGCTTAACCACATACATAACCAACATGGTAGCTTAAGAAACTTGACAACACAGTTGACCAAATTACAGTCCTATATTAAGCATTACCCATCTATGCTAAAAAATTATACATCCAACACACCTGAAAACTCTTGAGTTGGATATAATCAAAGTTACTCATGCAGAAAAACACCCCAAAATTTAGTTCTACAGTAAATATTCCAGCCAGACACATTAGTCCCATTTTTATTACTAAGCCATGTTTCAAGCACATTGAAGAACTTTTTAAAAACAGCACGAAAGTCTGTAAGACATATGACGAGTTTACCACAGACAGACAGCACTAGACTAATACAATAATTATAAGAGTGCTGAAGAAACAGAGCAATGCTTAGTTGGGTTTCCCATGGAATACTCTGCATAAAATTTAACTAAAGAAATTTGGTTAAAACATGACAGGGAAGTTGGTACTAGACGATCCTTAAGGGTCCTCCAACCAAAACCATCCCATAATTCTATGAAATAGAAAAGCTCTTCAAGGTATAAGCTAAAGCAAAGTGACAACAGCTGTGCCAAAAGTAGAACTGATTAAAAGGAGGTTGCCAAAACATCATTAAGAATCTATTAAGAACAATACATATGCTAACAGGAACAGTTTTTACCTTACTGCAAATTGTAATTTATTATATAAACACAACCAGTGACAAAAATTTATAGATGAGAAACGTAACTACTAAAAAAATTCTAGTAATGCCATTAAATTCTTTAACCAATTAAAAGGAGTTTAAAAATGCTTGTACTAATGCTAGGTACAGAAAAAAATTACTTCAATATTGCCACTGAGTTCCTCTAATACAACTGTTAAACAACTTCAATATCACATTGAAGTGATTAAGATTAAACCAGTCAGCTTTGAAAAGCTGATCATTTTTCATCAATGTAGAGAAAAAAAAAGAACAACAGTGTGCTTGAATTCACTGCAAATACATTCACCTCAATAATCTTCTAAAAGATAAATATATCTATGTAAACACAGTTCTCCAGAGAAGTGAAACCTGGCAACAATCAAACTAAATCTCACATGACTGAGACCGAAATTCAATGTTAAAAAAGCAGGCTGTTGGCAATTGTAATTTTTACTAAAGCTGAGTATTTTTTCAGACTTGAACATAAGTTAAAAAGAAGTGACATATTAGTATACTAATCTAACTGTTATCCATCCTTTTGTACCACACATTAGTTCAGCCATCTGACTCAACACATTACCAACCAGCAGGAAATCAGCAAGGCAACTAACTCTTTCCAAACATGCAGAGCCAGCAAAACCTTAGAGAATCAACTACAGCTACCATCATCACCCTCTGACAAAGTGAGAAATAAGAATACTGCTACTCACACTTTTACTGAAGGGAAAGGTATTAACTGTTATTAGTCCTGTTTTACTTTTTCTTTATTCCACATAGGGAATGGAATGTTCAACTTAAATTGCCGTTGAGTGTGTTAAAACCTATTTAGATCATCTTACAAAGTTTCATTTCTGTCAAGAAAAAAACCAAAAATATTTAA
The DNA here is from genome assembly GCF_029582105.1 of Oenanthe melanoleuca. Lineage (NCBI taxonomy): Eukaryota > Metazoa > Chordata > Aves > Passeriformes > Muscicapidae > Oenanthe > Oenanthe melanoleuca. The sequence continues at coordinate 72,761,800 of NC_079336.1, forward strand.
AAAACCTCTATTAAGAGAATTTTTATACTATAACAAAATCTTATTGACTCTCAGAGGTCTAAGTAGTCACATTCTTTTTGTCCCTTTATATGACAGATACCTGTTTTCAAAAACTGCAGTGTTACCTGTTCTATTAGGTAGATTCTCATTTCAACCAACACAGAACTAGTTCACGCCTTTCAACCATAACAGAGCTTTCACTCACAATAATGAGAATAGAGTTGGCCTGCCTAGTATGTAAACAGAAATAAGTATTTGGTTAGTGGTACTACTCTAGAAGTACCACTTCTAGAAGTAATCAGAATAAAACAAACTAGGTTGAGCCTTCTAATCATCCTCCTTTTCCATTTTACACAGTATTTGATTTGCATACATCATCAGTCCCCCATTAGGCAGATCTGCCTTGACAGGTGAGGCAGAGCCAAAATGGCCCTCAGAGTATTCGGGTCATACAAGTTTGAACTGCCTTGGAGATGTTCTTGTGAAGGAACACAGGTAATTTAGCCCTTTGACAGGAGATTCCAAGTGGCATGGTTATGTATGCTGTCACAATACAATCCACTGAAACCCAATCAAAGCAAGCCACAGCCTTTCCGCGCACTCTTCTGGAATGTGAAGAGGTAATTATTCCTTGATAAACTACTACTAATATTTTTAGAGTTGCACAATGTAACTATCTTGGGAAGTATGACAATATTATCATATACACTTGGCTCCAAAATAACAAAAAATGCCATTATTAACAGAAATAATTCTTCAGACTTCCAATTCTCAATTACTATTACTCAGTAACAATTCTTGCTATTACTGCATATTTAGGCCCTGCCTTGTGACACCACATCAATAAAGTATCTCCCTCAACAACAGCCCCATGCTTCTTTCCATGTAAATAAACATACACTGTCTTGGTCTATGTCTTACTGTCTAAGTTAACCTTTACCCATTCAACATCAAGAGGCATTTTCTAAAAAGTCTGAATTGCACTCTGCTGGTAAGTAGACCTTTATGAACAGTTTCATGAAACACTGTAAGGAAATGAAAGATGTGATCTTTTCCCTAAGATATTCAAGACCTGACCAAACAAAAGAAAACCTAGTAAAGCTTCAGAGAACTGTTGCCTGAGACTCCCCCCATACAGAAATACCTCTTCCAACAATAAGCATGCCTGAAGGTTCTCATCTGTGTGCCTCTTACAGATCACTTTTAGTGCCACAAAACAACTGTGCTCCTATCTGGTAGCTTGCTAAATTCAACCAGTCAGCTAGGCTGGCATTTTTCCATCCAAAGACCTCTGCCACATGAAATAAGGTAATAACTGACAGCAAAAGAAGATACTGTCCTGCAGCATAGGAGGAATGAGACAATTTGCCTCTGGGTTTCTCAGATATTTCCTGACAGCAAAGACATGGCAAGACTCCAAAACTTTGAGTTTACTCCAGACTCTGGAAAGCAGCTTCCTCTAGCAGACACATACATTTTGTTTTCTTCATCCCAAACCTTCTGCTGCTCCCAAACTGTATTTTCTCCACACTCAAGTCGAATTTTCCACCTATGGAAGATACAATTTTTCATTTCTTCAGTCAGTCCTAGTTTTCACCCAACCTCACTCTCACTTTATTCTTCAAAAGAGTCCACAAACCACAAAGGACAGCGACACCAGACTATCATGCTCCAACATAGTATAATTCTGTCTAAAAAACAATACCTCAATTTAAGTTGAGATTTCAGAATAAAGTAATGATTTTGCTTACAACACAGGAAACTCAGTCCATTCTCAAAGTCCATTCCTCAAATCACAGAAACTTGCAACATAAATTACATGGCTTTCTCAGGTTAGAGTAAAGCATCCCTATCCTATAAGACAGCTCAGAAAGGGAGACTGCCTGGAGGTACATCACATATTCAGCAGGATAACCTTTTTGTGCTCAAACTTAAGTGCTCAAATCCAAACATGATCTAGCTCATTTAAACCTAGGCAGACTTCCAGACAAAATGATAAAAGTACTCACTTTAGTAACCTCTCACAGAAAAAAAATTTAAGTGCATTTTGTTTTAAAATACTAGGACTTTTTTGCCCATGTTCATTCTTGGTAAGTTTTTTCACTGTTTTAATTGAAGCCTAAACCACACACTTGGCAGGAGAAGCTTCAAGGTAGTTCTGCAAAGCTAAAGCAGCAGAAGAGGCCATTTAGTGGAATGCATAATGCAAACTTAATCACAAGTTGTATCAGAGCTATTTAAAATACAAATGATAGTACAGCACATTCCAGAGATCACATCTGCAGCTTTCCATTACATAAGTCATCTGTTTCTTCAGTCATACTCTGAATGACTGAAAAAGGATTTAAGTTTATGCACTAGAAATACAAGGCTTACAGGTACCATTTAATGGTGTACTTCTTTGCAGTGTCATAGTGTTTGGCACCAGATATTATAGTGAAAGACAACATTACCTCTGCCAGCCTGCTTATAAAGTCACTATTTTCATTTTGTTTCATGGTTTATCTTACACATCCTAAGGAGAACCACTTCCTAGGAAAACACACAAAACACCAAATACCCCACAGAAACATCCATCCCTGCCCTTCCCCTTCTCTCTCCACCCTAACTGCCCCCATGCCCCTATGCTAAGGTGTATTTCAACTTTAAATACAGGGTATCAAAATGGAACTGAGATAAGGCCTCAACTACACACCAGCTTACACTACTGCTCCTAACATTAATTGCCAGAACTATATTCCACTCAAGCAGATGAGCCATCACTCATTAAATCCCAGCCATGCACAACTAGTAATGGTATATAGCTGAAGCTACATTACCAGAAGGGAAATAAAATTTTAACACATACTGTGTTGAGCAGGAGTAGAAGTAGTTTCATTTCTTTCTTCCATTAAACATTCCAGACTTGTTTTTATAAGCTTTCAGTACAAAAGCAGCCAAAATCTGAAAAAGCCTTTAAGGCTTCTATTTTCTTCTACTTTCTGTCTAACTCTTCTTCTTTCACCTGTTCTCACATAGTGGCTGCAGGGGGTAATATTTTTTTAAAAATCATCTTTGAAGGATAATGAAAAAAGACAAAGGAGAATAGGCAATCCCCTCCTGCCACTAGACCTGCAGAACATCTGTAAGGAGTCTGACTGCTTTCAATTACATTGCACTGTGAAAAAAAGCAAGCAAACAAACAAAGAAAAAAAAATCAAAATGAAACCCCAACAACCACAAAAAAAACCCCACAGGAGAACATAGAAGAACTTTTTTTGGGTCGTTTGACACTCAGAACTAATTTCAATATGATTCTCCTACAGAGCATGGAACCACACTATGACACCATGAAGCATTCATGGAAGTATCAAAAATCACTCGAGGTGAAGTCTGTAAAGCTCCATATAATTTGTTGAGAACTAGAAATACAAACAGTAACACTAGTTATAATTACTATTCAAAACAGCCTGGATGCATGGTGGATGCATTTCAGCTTGACAGGAAAAGTTTACATGAGTAATATTCTATTAGTTTCCCTCATCACTGTGGCCAGTATCAAATGAAAACATCTTAGCTCGTATATTTTCTCAGCTTTGAGAAGCAGCAGACTTGGTACCAACTCGCATGATTCCTCTAAAAATTTTGAAAAAAAAAAAAAAATAGTTTAACACTGAACTGCAAATTGCAACTGAACACTTAAAAAGAGACTGGACACTGGGAGCTTTGCACTCTATTCAGGTGTCTCCCATGATCCCTCAACTCCTCCTGAAGAAGCAAATTAAAAAAAAACTAAACCCACCACAACATTTTTGGGGATAATCTCTGTCACCTGCAACATCTCTCGTCTAGATCAGTAATCACTGAAATTAAAGTGAGACATAAAGATACCACTGACTGCATGATGAAGTGTCTCATCACTCCATCACTTCCTATACTGGGAGGAGATCCTAAATTAAAGTTTTTAGTTTATATCAATATAGAAGAACATTCTGCAATGAAATTAAGAAACCAGTGTATTTAAGCAACCTGCTTCTTCTATTTACTATGACTTCAACAACAGTGAACTGACTTTTGTTCTCTCAGAGAAGTAGCAGTAATTAATAAAACTAGGATTCAGTTTCCTACCTCCATCCATTCCTTTCCCATTCTTGCAAAAAAAAGTAATCAAAAGACAGCTCTAATTTTAGAGACCTTAACAAACAAACAGCTCTAAGTAAACTATCTTTTCTTTATTACATTATGTGCCTCTAACACTATTCTACATCTGGTTAAAAACATGAAAGATAAAGTTGCAGGGAAGATGATGTTTTTGGGGTTTTTTTGTTTTGTTTATAGAAACATCTCAGTAAAATACCAAGAACAACAACCACAAAACTGGACTTCAAGATGTTTATAAAGTTTTCTCAAAACATTACCTCTCAGTTTAACTGATTTTAGCCCACAATCAAATGCACAGATCAATTCCTTAACTTGGGAATAACTAGACACCCTACCTAAGGGTCTTCATTAATGATAAATGTTAAGGTATGATATTTACTAGAGACAAACTGAAAACAGCTTTACAACTTCAGTCAACAAAGCAAAACAGAAACTAAAGTATGTGCAGTGAGCCTGCTGTAAACAATACTTATGAAAACTATGCAATGTTAGTGTAGATTGAGACTTTACAGGACGACTGGAATAAAAAAATGTAGTAGACTAAATCCAATGCTACATTAAATTAAATATAGTGGGGAAAAAAAGTGCTCTCATATATGTAATGCTAAGGTTCAACAGTAACAATTCAAAATAAAGTGCACATCATTCTGAGTAGGATAACAAAGACATTTAGAAAACAATTAATATTAGGACCCCTTAAGAAACAGAACTGAAAATAAGAAGCAGAGTATTTTTAAACTAAAACAATGGTTATCATTACTGAGTAAGCAAGCAGCACAGAACACACAAGTTTAAATAAATCAGAAAGCCAAAAGACAGCCTTTATCGCAGTCTGTGATAATATCAAGACTTTTTGTACTGTGCACTGTAGAGAATATCTTGCTTCACCTCAAGAAAAAGCTTTCTGAAAGCTTAAAATCTACGTATCAGTAAGGGGAAGCAGAAAAATGAGGTGGAAGTAGACAGCATAATATGTCTGGTTACAAGTACAGACCTAAAAAAACCAGTTTAGTGAAAAGATAAAGAAGACAAAAGAGCAGATAAACGGCATGAAGAAAACAACCCAAGCCAATTTCCCTTGTTAAAACTCAAGGTGAAAAGCACAGTGGATCAAACGAAGGCTCCAAAAGGAAACCCATTTTGATATACTACAGACAGTAGTGCCAAACTGCTAATGTGACTTTTGCAGCTACAGAGGGTAAACTCCAGTGTAATCACTGTTACTGGAGATAGGCCAATAGGTGCAGAAGTGCACCACACACACACAGAAATAGTGGAATAAAGTGAAAAACAGGCATTTTCTCTGTTCTGAAACATGCACAAAACAAAACAAAAAAGGAAAAAACTTGAAAAATCAATCTACACCAGTGTTTGAAGATAAAAGAGCATTAATCATACACTACACTGAAAGTAAAATGCTACTACTGGTAGTTTTGTTACACCTCACCATTAGCTGTAGCAACGTTACAACTCATTTTTAAGAGAATATTGAATTATTTTGGTTTCTAGATTTTATGTTTGTTTGATTTCAGTTTGAAACTTAGGAAAGGGGAATGGCAATACAGAAGCCTAAGTCTACCCAGATATTAACCAACAGGAAAAAAGAACAGTGGAAAAAAAAAGGTTAAGAATAACCAAACGGAAGATTCAAAGAACAGTAACAGTGAGCTGTATGAAATTATTCCTGTTCTTTTTATAGAAGAAAAAAAAATTGTGTAGTTAAGAAAGCAACACATCACTCATCCCAGAAAAGAACTGTCTATCTTAAAGTTGTAAAAAATAGATTAAAAAATAAAAAACAATACAAGAAAGTTCACTACTCTGGAAGACATGTAGGGGATATGTAGTCTCCCTCTGGAAGACTAATCCAAAAGTCAGGCTTGCTATACCAATTCTCCTTCCTTTGAAGGGTAAGAAGAGTTACTAATCATAACACACTGCTGCTGAAAAACGAAGTTTCTTAACACCTCTCACACCAGCTGTGTCTTAGTAGTCACTTAGCTGTGTCTTAAACTCAGTAAGTAGTGAGTTGAATTAGTAGGCCAATTCAACTCGAGCAAACGTCTATTCTTAGTCATTTTCTGGTTTGCTTGGTTAGCTTTCTTCCAGGTTACTGAGCGGAAATAGATCACTGAAGAATTCACTGAACATCAGAATTAGCAAAAAGAAGCAGGGACACCTTCTCCAACAATAATCTACTTTTTGCATCATCAAGCTGCTAAATTACTCCAAAACTATCTTCAATAACTTCTCCAAGGTGATTCCAGTAACTAAAACAAAAACAGGTCCTAAAGTTATTTTGCAGTAAACAAGCTGGACATTATTTTTTTCTATTAATTCAGAAGACACACTCCAGTCTCATCTCTATTCTACACCTGCATTTAGTCTTTCCTAGTTCAATAGGTGCCTCTGAATGCTTCCAGACAGAAGGCAATAAAAAGCAAAGGAATAGGGGAAGTTCTACCAGCTAACTCTGGATGCCTGTATTTGAACTTGTTAATGTTCTCATTTGAATCTACTGCAGTCTTAGAACATTAACATAACAAGATTATAAATGCTACTGCATACTTCTCAAGCAAGTTAGGCCACAACTTTCCATGATCAGAAAATACAGAAATTTCTATTGAAAATATATTCTGTAGGAACTTTATTCTGTATTTTTATAAAAAAATAAAAATAAGCCAATATGGTAACAGACAGACAAGAACGTGCCAACCATTCATTTTATTTTGCTGCAAATCTATACTTTCAGCAAAGGAATACGGATGAGTTACTCATTAACTACAGACTTCCAACAACTGCCAAAATCAGGCTCAACTGTTTTCATCACACAGTGACTTAATAACCCTTATGCCTTCTGTCAATAAGAGCATTACCTCTCAGGAAGCTTTACTCTACAAAAAGCAAGGTAATAATTAAAAAAATAAAGAAATAAATCTGTCAGACACTGGTAACAGGTTTGATTTTCTAAACAGCATAACAAAATTAACTCGTGAACAAGAAATGTGCAGCTCCTGTTTCAAATACTTGCTATACATTCTTTTCACGTTGGCCAAGAAATTTGGCCATATTTTACCTTAGGGATCATATAACCAAGAGAATCATTCTAACACCGACCTTACTTCTGATGGCACTTAGGAGAAGAAACTGGATCAATGAAATGTTTGAAGAAATAATCATAACAGATGCCACTCTTGATGTCTTAAGTGCTCCTACTCTCTTCATCTTGAAGTCTGTGTCAAAACCCAACGCTATTCATTCTTACTCCCACCTGAATGATCATCTCTCAAACCACTCAAAAGGGCAGCCCAAAAGTGCTGTGGTGAGGACATTCGGTTCAGTGTACAATTCAAGTATCTATTTCTGAATTCTCTGCAATTCTTTCTATGAACAGATGATAAGCACTCCATCTTTTACTTCTTAAAAAGATTTTGTCTTCTCTTTTTAATATATTGCTCACCATACATGAGAATCAGATTTGTACATTCAGCTCCTAGTTATCACATAGGAAGAGCATCAGCATTTGTGACCACTCAATATACGAAGTTAAGATCTACTGAAATTTATCAGTACCAACAAGTCTAAAAACGCTGCGCTGCTATCAGAAATTATGTTAACATACTGCTAGAGGCTTCCAGTGGGACTTCAAGACCAGTTCAATTATTTATGGAACTGCTTGAGTGCAAATAGTCTTCAAATACAAGGCTATGTGGTTTTTAAATCTCCTATCACATTAGGGTTAAATCTAGCATGAGGGGAAATCTGTGAGGCTGTTGCCAAGTTTCAATTAATTACGCATATTAGGTCCTACTTTCTAACAGGAGCAAGTATCAAGCAAATAAAGGAACTGATTTTTCCAAAATACTTGCTGTGTAAAGTTTAAGCAGAAAGGTCAAATTTTCTTTATTTAAAAAAACCAGTGCAACACTGTAACTAGTCCTTAAATAAAAGAAGACTAAAGTGTCATCCATCTGAACTAAACAGCCCAAGCAAAATACCCTGCAATTCCTGTGTTCTCCTCAATGTCGAAATGGGTGGATAAATTTAAAGCCTGCTCTCTCAGGAGTTGCTTTATAGGCAATTTTCTCCCAGTATCAAGGTCTGCAATTTCCATTTGGCTGCCAGTTTGCGATTAAATTCATCACCTTTATTATAAAAATGTGCTGCACTCCACGGCCTGCTGCACCAGGATCGTAAGGAAGACATTTTTCACTGCTAACAGCAGCATCATTCCAAGGCAGCCATCACATCCATTCAGACATTAGTGTCTCCAATGTAATGCAAGGACCTATCGCTCACCTGAAAAGCCCTAACAGCAGGTATACCTCAGAGGAGCTTCTTCACAGGTGGTACCTTTAGTACAACTTCTTCAGTAAAAGCCACCATTACACCTCCCGTGTTAAGTGCTTCTGAAAGTCAGCAGTTTAAAAACAAGTGTTGACATTAAACTTGCCTACTTGCATTAACCAAAAAATTTCTAAGAATAAAATCTCTCCACATACTGACTAGACCTTCACATATGCCTTGCACTCCTTACTACAAGACATTTTTGAGCAATCACTCTATAATTTTTATTGTTACATTCATTTTGTTTTCATAATAAATGTCCCTTTCTTTCCTACAAAAACTTTTTTCAGAAATTTCCACTCTCTTTTCCTACCTCCAAATGATATACTTTTTCTTAGAAGTTTTTGGACAAGCCTGAAAAATCCTCAGAAAAAAAAAAGTACGTAATACTGGCTATACTACATGTTTTAAGGTCCTCTGATAACGAAAAGGAAAGGCACAATCTTCACTTTGCTTCCTTTTTATAAATGCCACCTGAACTAAGCAAGATGTAATACAAAATTTGTACCTTAATAAAAATATATACTACTTGGAAGGACAAAGCAGTAATGTGATGGGTACAAATAGAAGTAAGAGCTAAGTAAAAGTCACATGCCAAATCTTTACGAAGCATGGGAGTCAAATTCATATTGGTTTGGGCTTCATTGAATAAGAGACTTTAAATTGCAGTAAAACAATGAAAGATAATATGTAATAAGCAATTAAAATTATTACCCTTTAGTATTCAACAAAAAAAAGAAGCACATATGTCATTTTAGCATGTGAAACAGCTGTATTGGTCACACTGAAAGGTAATCAAATTGCATTAGATGTAACCTATCTATCTGCACAGCATGAGAATTTCACATGTTGGCTTATTTGAATTTTACTCTGTTATCTTAACTAATGATGTACTTTAAAACGTGCATTTTTTACCATGTGAAACAGTTTTCAAAAATATTTTGTAATCAGATAAGCAAACAGGATCTCATAGAAAGCTGATGTATCTCAATAGTCAATCTATCTTAAGTAATTTCACTTTATGTGGCCACGTTAAGTGCAGATCACATTTGAAAGAATGTTGTTCTGGTCAACTCTTACAAGCCTTTGGAAAATGCAAGATAAATATGTTAAACCATAAGTCTCTGATACCTAGCTGTCAGAAGTTTAAAACTTATGGGCACACACACCAAAAAAAGAAAAAAAAAATTATCCTGGCACAACTGAGATGTTTTGTACTGTACCAGATGGGTCCCCATGAAATGAAAGGAAATGCAAGTGCCATCTAAACATTAGGGGCTAATAAAAATTACATACTGCATAGCATTAGCATCACTGTAAATTAGAGAAATCACCTGAGAAGCCATTTGGTGAACATGAACTCTAAAATACAAAAATTAAACAACCAAAGGCTCTTTTGTCCTATTTGTCTACAAAATTAACTTAAATTGCAACAAAAACTGGCAAACATTTGTTCACATTTCAGAATAATACCAAAAACTCTCTTCTGGCAATAAAAAATGGTATCTTGTCACACTGTAACTAATTGGTTTCCACTGCAATGCAGCACAGAAAGCAGATTTCAACTCTACTGAAAACAATAGCTTGGTATTTGCAAGCTGAAGTTCCCATTATTTCACAGGCCAGTGCATTCAACAGTTGGCACAACAAGTTCCGGGACTATTACATGAAATTATCAACTAGGTAAGATAATGCAGCATCAGTGTTTACCTCTTGCCATTATAGCAAAGTTGAGATTGGAGCTTTTCTAACTAAAACTATGATTAAAGAAGGATTACTGTTTTGTCATCATTAACTGCAGAATTAATTAAAACATGTTTTATTATAAAGGTGCCTCTGCAAAACACCAGTAGATATCAGATGATCGGCAACAACCAGCACAAAAAAAAAAAAAAAAAAAAAAAAAAAAAAAAAAAAGCCATGTGCAAATGTGTATTATTACATGCACCATGTTCTGTAAGTAAATTTAATGCTGCATTTTAAGAAATGCAAACATGAATTTTGCTTCCTGTTGAAAATAAAAATCTATTTGCATTACATATTAAAACCAGATAGTTTTAAATAAAACAAAACAAAAAAAAAAAAAAAGCACTTAAAAGTAAAGATTTATAATGCTGGAGTCTCTAATGTACATGTTCTTCATTCACAAAGAGAACATTTTAGTTCATTGAAGTACAGTAGATTCTCCCCTCTGCCTTCAGCAACCTGGTGTATAACTTTAAATTCCATTAGAAAAAGTAAGTAATTCTGATAATATTAAACCTTGCCCATAGAGACAACATTTATAACTCACTAAGTGCCTCCTACTATTATAAGGGAGAGGTATTAACAAGTACCACTACCACAAAGGGAGGGGGGAGGGAGAGAACACAGGAGATAGAGTGTACTCATGTCTATATACACACATGGTAGAAACAGACAGAGAATATTAAAACAAAACTAATATTTACTTTAACAGTCTGGTAGCCAAGATCTCTGCTTCTTGCATAATTAGAATGTTGAAGATAATGTAAGGTTTTATGGAATAGCATACAGGATCATCAGTTTTCTCTTCAGCTGACAAACTAACTGAACAATAGTCTCTTTTAGGAACAAAGTCAAAAATCAAGTTGAAAAAAGTGCAACCCACCACAGAAACTAAACATCCAATATTTAAACTGAATGCTAAGTTTAATTAATGTAATTTTTTAGCAGAATTGCACAGGCTCCTAACACAGCATAGATTTCATTTACACTATTTCCATCTATCTCTTAAATCTACCAGAAAAGTTCTTACAAATTAAGAGTTTAAGAGGATTGATTTAAAGAACAGACTTACTACACTAGCAGGACCTGTACCTTGACTGCTACGTATTAGACATGTTGTAAGTTCTTTTCTTTCCAAGCCCATTTATCATTAATGCTGAACAACAGGTCTATCACCTCATAAAGCTGTCCATTGTAAAGAGAAAGCTGGGGGGGAACCAAGGGAGATAACCTGAAACATTTCATGAAATATTTACAGCTAAAGGTACTTGAGCATCTGGAACTGGCTTTAATATCCTTGTTCATGAATGACAACAGTCTGACTATTTTAATGGAATTTAAATTGAAAGGTTCAGATGCCCTAAAGACGGTTTACTACTAAAATTATTCTATAATACCAGCATACCAATTTGAACTTAGTAGGTTACATCTCTTATATGTACTTTCAGTAATTAACATCTTAACATTTTGGAGCTCCAGTGTTGCAACCTGAACTCTATAGATTAATATAATTAGATTCTCTACATCTCAGCTGGGGAAAACATCATCATATTCACTAGCTCAGTAAATATGTAACATCAGGAAGTCCTAAAATAAATACAGATAGGTGAAACATGCTTCAATTCACATAATGGTGAACACCATTTTATTTTGATCTCACTGACGTTTCTTGTTCCAAATTTTTACTTCAGCCAATGGCCAAGGACAATTACTAAAATGCAAATGCCCTTAAATCACTGGTCTTCAACCTTTTCCACTTACATAACAACAAAAGGCTCCCAAAAAAAGCGAAGGCTCAGTGTAGCCTATTTAAAATCTCCCAGTAACAGGTTTCCTTTTCCTTTTTTATATGCAGCAACTCTCCATATGCAGTGAATCTGCAAACAGTAGATTGAAAAACACCATTCTGGTAACTCATATTGCTTTTCACTTAGCTCCATTAACTCTGCTAACAAAAAGATGCTGTCTACTTCAGAAAGAAAGTGGTCTCAAAGGTCTCTTTGAAAGACTATTTTGTTTTCATGCTATTTCCAAATACAACCCCTTCAGTTTAGGAAAGAAATCTCTTTGATGTTACTTTTTGCGCCAGTGACCACACAGTTTCGCTGATGGTGCTGCAAAATGAAATATGCCTGCTTTGTAGTTCTTTGCTATGTCAGAAAATATATGGGCAAGGAATGGCTACAGTGGCTCACTGTAACAAACACAAGAAAAAATAGCATAGATTGCATTGGAAAAAGACACTACATGCAGAGGAAATCTTGATTAGATTGTAAAAAGGTTAACCTCCTTTTGAATATCTCCATCTCTCGTAGGTGTAATGTATAATCTCACAACATTTGAAGGCTAAATAAACTGTTGTGTTATTTTTTAAATTAGTAACATTTTCTGAGCAAAAAGACATCTCAGAGGTCAAGGAAATAGATCATGTTTTTTTCTGTTCCTTTCATATAATGATCTGTTTAATTTAGCAGTTTCAAAACCAACACATAATGAAACTTTTGAAGTTACTTATACAGTAATGTGTTTTTTTTAAATATACTGTGTTCTTTCTACTAATTTTTTCATTATATCAATATTGATAGGCACATACTGTTGTACCTATATAAGTGGTATTAAGCTTCATTAATTAGCTCAACAGCCTGAAAACTACCCACATTTCATCCCTAGCAACATTTATTCCTTCATTTACCATGGAGGGGGGAAAAAAAAGCCCCAACTTTCCATGGCTAGGGAGGGTGTGGGAAAAGATAAAAGTTTATAGCACCATAAGTTTTTTTCAACTATATTACATCCTGTGAGAAACTACTCATCCATGACTAGACTAAGAAAAAAGCTCCTTAAATGTTAGTGCTTTATTAGTATCCCATCTTTTATCTGAAATTTAAAACTAAGAGCATACAATAAAATTTTGAAGGAGACATTGCAATATACTTCCAATTATTTACGAACACATTTTAGTTATTAACGACTGCTGAAAACTTTTAGACCAGATGCTCAATCCAGAAAAATTTACTAGAAATGTAGTTTAATCTGTGCAGCAATTTATGCTATAATATACCATGACACTATACTAGTCATGACTGCTATACAACATACCAAGATGTTTGATACACATTTCAATACTGAATTGTGCTCAGGGCTCAGAAAGCCTGTACATACAGGTTTTATATCCTAAAGTCAGTCAGCAGGCAGAAAAAAATCCATATGAAGAGCCCCAACAAAGTAAAAAAAAAACTTGAATATTATTACTTTAAATTATTCTCCATGTATCAAGTGTTCAACAATTTGATATAACAAAAAGCAGTCAAAAACAATTCTAGTATAAACCATACTAAATGGGATTAGAAAGACCTGTGCACATGACAAAAGCCACTTAGTTATGCTATTAGGCTGATAGAAGAAAATCCCCCCTCAAATTCCCAACTATTTTCTTTATCCTGGAGGTGAAAATATTAAAACTTAAAGTAATTAGTAAGTGAAGTAACAAAGTAACTGAAACATGTGAAATCTAAGAAAGGCTAACACAGAAGTTGAAGGAAAATTAAGGTCAGAATAAACTAAATCTGCCTCAAAGTTAATTTATCCAAATTTCTCAAGTCAAATAAGGTTGCTGAGACTGCAAAGATCAAGAGATTTTGAAGACAAGTCTGTCTTCAAAACATAACTCACATTTATCAATACTAAAGACCGAGGTAAATCTTTTTCAATGAAAGAAAAACCAGCTGTCCATCTCTCATTTTAAGTGCTGAATCCAGTAACCTTTCTGGACTGTAGAAGGGATGCGTTTCTCTTCTATTCAGCCGAGCACAAGCGTGTGGTCCCTCCTCACTTAATTACTCAGCGCACACCTAAGTAGCAGCTGCCATCCCTCAACATCCCAGCGCTGGCTGGAGCAGCCATCTACTGCAGCATCCATCTCTCTGCAATTCATCTTCGTCAGCTTTCTTGCTGACACTCTTCAGAGCTGCCTAGCTGATGAATTGCTCTGTTATTCATCCTATGTTAATCCGAGGCTGACGCAAGAATACCTTGCTGAAGACACTTAACAGTATTAAAACTCAGAACTACCAAGTGCCCCCAGTGTGCATTAAACCTCCCATTTGGAACCAACATGATTCCTCATGAATAGTTATGAATAACATACAGTTACTAAATCAATAGGCACTAGGTTTATGTACCCCATCACCTATAGACAAAGCTTCCACACAGTTCCTCACTCCCCAGCTACATCCAAATTATGAGAAGTTGGAAATACTTTGATCCATACAGAATTTAACCTCAATTAACCCTATAATTAAGATGATATAGAGAAGTTTTCCCCTTCCTCCCCATCAAAATGTCAGTATATATCTCAAATGCCACAGGTCCTAAAAGAATGTTTGAAGTTCGTAACTTCAATAAGCTTTTCTCAAGAAAGCAAGTTATACATTTTCTCCCTTCTAAAATGGATTTGATCCTTACATAATGTTTTTTCTGGTTTTGTTTTTTTTATCAAGGATTATGCTAGTCTTGTCAGAAAAATAAAATTTATCCAGAGAATGAACACAAAACTACTACAAGAAGTTTCAAAATATTACTCAAATCTCTGTAAACATGTTATTAGAACAGCCAAATATAACTCTCTTCTAAACACAAATATAGGCACTGATTTTATACTTGAGATACTAAAGTATCATTCTTCCTCTGAAGATGTTTTAATACGCATATAATCAATCTTCCTGATAGAATCTTTGTTAGAATTGAATTTTGATCCCTACCACATCATCTGTGCTCAGATTTTGTTCAAGTCTATTTGAGCACAAAGTTGACATAACTACATGAAAAGTGGGAGCAAAAGAACGTGCATGTCAAGTCTTGCTTCAGGTTGATTCAGAGGCAGTATCAGATTTCCATAAAAGCCTCAAGTGATTTAAAGCAGCAGTAATTCCCTCGTAAACTGACTGTATATGAGCCTCTCTGACTATGCTTATCTTTATAGATGATAAGATACTTAAGCAATTAAAGGACTATCAGCAACTTGTCTCTACCAATGTCTAACACACACCACGTTCGCGCTGCACAGCCAATCTTCGCAGCAAAAACATCACACTTTAAACAAGACAGCTGGGCCTATTACAGCATTTTAACCTTCAACTTTAACACACAAACCAACTGCTACGGGAACACGCCTGACAGATTGTACACTAAGTATTTAGGCAAAGTTATTTTGTAATTTTGGGCGGGGGTTGACAACTGCGACAACTTTCTGAGAAATTGTCCATGCTGCTTTATGCTGGAGGGGTGCAGCTCATGCTTCTTCAAATTGAGATAAACTGAAACTAACTAAAAGCAGTATGATCAGCAACACTGCCCAAAAGCAAACAGCATCATATCAGAAAATTATTTTCTTGTGTTCTCCTCCTCCTCCTCCCTGTTTCTGTAATGAAACCGAAGATATTCACAGCAAAGAGACACGGATTTGGCCTGCTCTGCATTTAAAAATTGAAAATTGCACATCTACTTTTAATATAATTATTTGCAGGTTATTAGATTAAGCTGCATTGAGAAGTATATTAACTGGTTTGCTACTGCTTCAAAGTCTGATAAATAAATGGAAGGATTATGCAACATGAGCTGAATGTTTTATTTTAGCTGCCATTTAAACTTATGAACCAGAACATTAGAGTTGTATTAATACTTGTGCTAGCAAATCTGTTGCTTATTTTTTAAAATTTCAGGCACCTGCCATCTCCTAAACATTAATGAAAAAAGTCTTCCATAACTAGGAAAGGACACTTTGACCAACTAATGGCTACAGAGATTTCTAAAGCAGTTCTTTAATCAGAATTAGAAAAAATCCACAAAGATCCATTATTTCAACAACTAAAGGGTTTAAAGAATTCAGCAAACTCTGACTTCCATCTAGTGTCAGCTAGTCTGCAAATAAGCACATCCTTAAAATTCTGAATGGACCAGATGCACAATCAGTTGACATCAATTAGGAGCTTCAGACTTTTAAGTAAATGTTTAAGCAAATGCACTTCCCTCCCCAAGGCGCTGCTCTACATCTTCAGTATCGAGCCACCTCAGCCACCGTGCCAACACAGCTGCTCTGAGATCACACACGGGGAGTGAGATCACAGCTCTGATCCAGCTGAAAAGAAAGCCAGCACCACACAAAAACAAACTCAAAAAACCCCTGACCGGTACAGAATATCAGCTGACCTTTTAATCCCGAAACTGATCTACCAGATAAGAGTATAAAATACTGTATTATCTTCCCCTGCCTCTGCTCTGACATCAGCAGCCACTCTGAGGCACTACTCCCTAGATTACCTAGGAGTAACTACCCAGCAAAGCAACAAGATTTTAATTATTTGTCATGCTGGGATGCTTTTAATTTTGAAACCAAGCCTTAAAGAAACGTCAACATTTGTAAGGTTGTGCACCACTGAAATGTTAACTGCTCCAACTATGAATACCCTCGGATTTCAGTGAGTTATCATCCAAATTGCTTCACGGTTTATCCCTTCTAAAAAAGGGGATCCTGAAGACCTTCCCGCATGGGCACTTCCTGGAGTTCTGCAATTACAGTACAAAGTATCAAAACCTTGCTCTGGTACCACCTGTGCTGGAAACACAGAAAATCCCTCCAACTACAGAATGAAGTAAAGTAAACCTATTCAAGTGCAGCTGCAAAACAGTCAAAAATATTTTTAAAAGCAATTTTAAAAATTTACTTTCAGGGTGCTACTCAACTATGCACCACTAAAAACACTGAAACATCAATAGCTACATACTGCATTTCCCTTCAAGAGAATGATTTTTTGCATTCAACTGAAAAATAAAATTTACTATTTGACACCAAGTATAAAAAAAATCAATTCTCAAATGAAAACTAACTGAAAATGTAATTTCAATTTCTACTTACTATTTCAAACTATGAGAATAAAATAAATAAAACCCTTTTAGTACTACCATACTTATTCCAACACTAATGCTGCTAAAAATACTGCAGGGATCAAAAAAGCTGCAACTTCTAGTGCTGAACTCAGACAACAGAGGTTTAAGTAACACAACTCCAACTTGCACTGTCTTGTTCTCAGACACGCAACTAGTCTACAAAAACCACTTTTAATGGAAGCAAGAATAACACAGCGGAGGGGCAGTTTTGCTAATGAAGCCAGATATTATTTCTCTTTAGTGTTGTCACAGCTGTTTTGTTCATTCATGCATAAATTGTCCCAAAAAATTTAAGCTCTGCTATTAAAAAGCTAACTCCACTTCTATTAAATGTTTCCAAGAAAAACAACCAAAAGAAACACAAACCTGGACATTAAGTGCATTGTATTTGTTATACATAGTACTTTCTGAAGTCAAAAGTTAAAATGTAATGTTGCCTAACTTTCAGCAACCCCACTCTTTATCTTAGCACAGCAAAGGTATATAATTCAGATCATAAACATTACACCTATTGTCTGTTTCAGGATTCAAACAGTAATTTCAATGTCCCTCACAGACACAGTTTTTCCTGCTAGCAAGCCAAAGATATAGCTCATGTGGTACTTCTACTGACCTAACCAACACACAGTGAGTGTAAAAACACTAGCAGTTTTACTGTTCCTACTAGTTTTCTTAGCACTGAGTTATTAAATTTCAATGAAATGTCAAAATCAACAGAAGACTTTTATAGTCTGCATTCTGACTAAAATCAGTACAGAAAAATTCACATGGCTGGAATGAGATGTCGTGAGTTATGTTTCAATAAAGACAAGGGTCAGTGAATGAGGGCATTTCATTAGTTCACAGCTTTCCTGGCAATGCATTTCCCCCAGCTCCCCCCTCTCCCGCCCCTCAACATTCCATATAAGCAGTCAAATATAAACCATCAGTTTCTATGGCAGACTCCAGCTGTACTTCAATCAGCCCGAGCTGTCAGGATGGTCTGGTAATTAACGTTAACACAGGTCTATCCTGTCAGCCACAGAAATACACCAGATCAGCATCTAATAATACATCTAATTAATAGGATACCTGCATCACTGTGCATTCTCAAAAATGGAGAACACTTGATGGTTACAGACAGTAATAAAAGACAATTCAAACGCGCTTGCTCTTCTAAAAAAGTCTACACAATTCAAATAATTATAAGCATCCCATTCCTGACTTGGCATTGTGTAGTGTGCTCAGAGGAAAAAAAGTTTTAATCTAAGAATGACTGAAACAGATAACCTGGTCAAAAACATTACTAACCCACAAAAGTGACAATCCATCTCGTGTCTAGCCTTCTCTTCACACCCACAGCACTCATCGAACATCAGCAACTTTCTATCTGTTGATGCAAGTTAACTTTATTTTGATAATCAGGACATTTTTAGTGCACTCTTAAAATATATAGAGTTTTTCTCTGTTGGTGCTTAGGGGTTTTTTTCCCCATTTTACTATAACATTAACCAACACACCTCCAGCTCTTGCCCTTGTGCATCACAAAAGCGCTGTGTGCCACTCCCTAATCTAATCCACACTTGGTCAGTTGCTTCTAACCATTGCAAGGGATTTTTATATGGCAACAGTTGTTTTAAAAATTACTGCACTCCGTTTCAGGGGAGGAAAATGCACCTCAATTCCAACCTTAATAAAACAGTTGCACTAAGCAAAAATGATGAATTCAAACAGGCCTCTCCCAGTTTAACAAGTCCTTTATACATCTAAATCTGTGGTTACTCTTATGTAAAAATTTTTAAAAAAATAAACCAAAGACAAATATTTTAACAATCAATTCTCGGTAGGAAACGGGAACAAACCACTTTCAAAGCATGAGAGTAAAACAACCGTTTTGCTAACATAAAACTTGTATCAATTTAAAAATATCCTTTTTTATATGTCAGGTGACTGCAATCATACAAATGCTGCAGATACAGCTCCAAAAATAACATATTCTAAAAAGAACTGAACTGTTAGTGTTTTAAATATTTTTCCAAATCCCAAAAAAACTGCCACAGCTTCTTAAGTGCAATGGAGCTTTTGGTTTGGCGTTATAAGAGGCTGCGCCAGGGTATTAAAGCAGCTCCCTCCCTCCGCCAAAAAATAACCAAACACCCACGCCTCAAAATAGATCTTACAAGGTTTCTGAATACAAGTTCTAGAAGCATTACAACCTTGTTATTACAACACATTCATAAATCAGAAAAACACCTCAGACCATTAACTTTTAAAAGATAATTAGAGAACCAAATTCAAAAGAGTACTAATGATAAGCAGCACACAAATAATACTCAATGCTCTTGTGGCATGCTGGTTTGACAAATTTAACATTAATACACCAAGTTTAAAAATTAGTCTGAGACTCTCTGGGCAAACACCTTTCGTAAGGCCTTTATCCCAAAGAATATTCATCCCTGAATACTGCATTAAGAAGCACATTTTTAATGAATTAATGAGGGTCTATTGCAAGATCTGATACAACTGAAAAAACTGACATGCTAATGTGGCCAGTGCCCCTCCATCAAATCTGACAAGTCAGCAAAACCCTAGCTAAGCACAGGCTACATTTACATAATGACAAACAATAAGGTCATGTACAAAAGTAACTAGATAACTTCCCAGGGAGAACTCATTTACAACACTAGAACACAGTTCTTCAGCCCTACTTCATGCAAACATTTTGGTTAATACACCCAGACTGACATAAAAACTGCACTCTTGGGCTCTAAGCTCTCCAAGTTCACATGCACTTTTCTCAGTGAGAAAACTAAACAGAGAGAGCAACATTCACAAAAAATTTATCCTCATACTGCCTAGCTGGATGCTTTTACACTAGCTTTGTTATACCTGGTAGACAGAAAGAGGCAGCCTATTCGACACAAAAATAGATTTATCTCCAATAGCTAGACGCACGGTTTAATTTACATTTAAAGGTAGACACACTTTTCAGTCACCTTCAAGATGGTTTTGAAGGGAAGATGCAGGGTTTTGAGGTACAAGTCACTTAGGAAAAATGAATTCTTGATAAAGTCTACTTCAATCTCTTTTTGAAAACAGTTCAGACCACAGGTGTGATCTGTGTACATTCCAATCAGGTGCAAGAGTCTATGCACTTACAGGTTCAAGAAAACAAAATGTAAATTTAAAAATTGGACTACTCGAATCTCAGTAAATAGCTCTGGCACATTTTTTCATAGTCTGCTGAAAGAATACAACTGAAGCACCTCAGTAATTTCAACCTGTCAGCATGCTACTGAGAAGTCTGAAATGTCCAATTCAGTTTTTAAAAACAGTGCAAGAAAACAGGTACAACTCTATTCATTGTCCACAAAGGGGAGCATTAAAATATAAAAGTTGCCAGAAAAAAAATCTAGGTTAACAGCATAAAAGTTTGTATCTCAAAAGCTTAAGGGAAAAAAAAAAAAAAAAAAAAAAAAAATCAGGTCACATTTGATGGTGCAAACAATTACAGGAAATACAGCCTATTCCACATTCAGGAAAAGCCCTCTCTTCCCACAGGTTTGCACCAGTCTGATAAAAACAATTCAGCTTCCTAGTTATTATGATGTGATCTTTAAACATCCTTGCTAATCCACAGAAGCCTTATTTACACATAACAAGTTAAAAGCACACATATGGAAAAATAACTGTAACCTAAACAAAACCATAACTTTCACATTTTATGAAAGTATTTCTTAAAAAAAAAAAAAAAAAAGTCTCCTCAATACACTTCTTACATTTAAGCTAATCTTCAAAAACAAAATGCTGCAAGACAGAGACCATCTACTAAGTTAAGCACCAAAATTTTCCAAGATCAAAAAGTAGGATAGAGTTCAGAAAGGAAAACATGCTTTGGATAATGCACACAGCATAGAAATAGCCCCCCAAAAAAGCAGATGCACATTCTGTAACCTAACCAGATTAGATGTACCGTTCACCTAAACCCACAGGTCTCTTTCTATCTCTTGTGGCATACAATTACAAGAAGTAACCACAGCTGAAGCCCATTTAGGATCTGTTTTTAAATACCAGCATATAACAATAAATAAATAATAATAAAAAATTACCCTAGCATTCCAGTAAGGAAAGCAATCCCACCTTTTATTTGTTTGAATTCTTAGGGTTGTAACTTTATTTCTTCATTTTGATCAGCACACAAAATAAAAGGCAATGGCTGATCATAATATTATTCTTCTAAAGAATAGGAAGCATAAACAAAACCTTCAGGAAAATGGTTGTATTATAACTAAAAATAAAAACCAGCACCTATCTAAAGCACACAACAACAAACTAGAAGAAGCAAATCAAATTACTGGGCGGAGGGGGTAAAGAGGGAATGTGAACCCTGTAACTTTATTTTTAGATTATATACACCTATATATATATATCTACGCACTTGCCCCAAATACTTGGTATTCTCAAGGGTGCTGGGAAACAACTGATGGAACCATGAAATAATACACTTTTCAGCAAGCACATTAAATCCTGTGGACTTTTCCAGCAAACCTGTAGTTTGCTATTACTGAACTCTTCTGCTGGAGGATGTTACTGGAGCATACAAATCAAGATATTTAACACAGCTCCCACTGGTAACCAGGATAGGTGTTTTACAGGGACAAACAGTTGTTCCAGCTTCTCAACTGTTCACTGCTACTGCCTGTAAGCATACAACACGTGGAGGTCCATGCAAATACAGATACCTGCACAAATCCACAAGTATTTTGTCATTCTTTGGGGTCTTCTACCAGATTTGATAATTCTACTGCCCGAGTCAATAGTGGTGCTGGCGGACTCACGCCTCAGAAAAAAAAATAACTGGCGCCCCTTAGTGTTCAAATTCTGAAGTCTTGAAGCAATTTACTAGATTTGCATGAAACTTTTTTTTCAACATTCCAAAAAGTTTTCTGCCTCCACAATACTTCCACCCAACTGCCAACGTAAACAGGAAAAGCTGAAAAGCTTAAAGGGATCGCAGGCTTCTTCCAGAGACCATTTAGGAACACAGATTGTACTTTATTTGCTTCTCTTTTGAAGAAGAGAGTGAAGAATAGTTCCAACACAGTCCTTAAACTCTGTCAGCAAGAGTCTCGAGAGCCCTCGTTCTGGAACTCCAAGACTTTGCAAACAGACTTCCAGAGTTTTCAGTATTTCGAAACATACGACAAGATATAAGTATTTCGGGAATTCATTCCTTTTTCAGTGTTCCTTTTGCATAGGGCAATGTTTTTCTTCCTTTTGTTCTCTGAAAATAAAAAAACAGCTTCAGGCCTCCTCTGGCCAAATACATAAAGTTGAAGAGATTCAGGAATTTAAAAATCCATTATCAAGCCCCTGGAAGGCTTGTTTGTGCTGTAAAGGAGCCTTCTCCGTGAAGTTTCTTCTTCATGTTTATTGCAATCTAACTATTCTGAAGAGGTTGCTCTTGGTGACCAAGAATCTAAGTTCTAAACAGTTTTGCTTTTCACGTCCACATTTGCTCCAAATATAAAAATCAAACTACTCCAAACGTCTTGAAAATAGAAATAGACTCTCCCATTATAATGCTTCCCACAATCCATATTTCAGTATTCTTCACCTTTTGTTTGGGTTTTTTTAAACTCCTCTATCATGTATTTCAGAAGGTAGCATTTTCTCGACACGCTATTTTTGTGCCGTACTACAGTCGCTATCTCATTTTTACAGTCTTGGCAGAGGGCGGGGAGTTGTTCTACCAAATATAACCAGTTCTTTCATCTTCCGAGGTCAACAACTTCCCAAACTTCTCTTAGCGAGGAGGAATACATCCGCAAACAAGAACCCTAACTCAAAATCTCGAAAATCTGTACTTCATACTAAAGAATCCCAACAAGTTGAAACTGTATAAATAATTTATGTTCACATCATATTCTACAAAGCTATCAAATACGATTAAACAAACAGGTCTAACTCTTCAGAAAGCTTAAGTTTCAAGTTATAGGAAAGGAAATGCCTTTGACAAGAAAAACAAACCTGTGAAACCCAGTACAAGGCGAATTTAAAACACTAAGAACAAGTGTTCCACCTCATTTTTTATACACAGTGGGTCTGCGACTGTAGTGGGAAAACGTATGGGACACAGGAAGTTCCCAGCTCGCAGTTTTCCTTCTAATTTCTAAAGCGTGATTAATTATTTGTGAAATCTTAACCTTAAACAAAGTTACTAGGGGAAAAACTGGGGGTATGGGGGGGGCCTCGCCCCGTGCCAGGAGCGGGTGCGGGGCTGGGGTGGACATTTGGCAGGAGCAGACCAGCCAATTTCGTAATCCTTTTTGTTTCTTCCCTTCACTAAAGTCACACGCAGGAGTCCTTCAAGTTTAGTTTCTTTAAAAGGTAAGGATAGCCGAGAGAAGAATTTGCTCGCTTCCCTCGCGATATAGGAAAATCGTAATTAGTTTGTGGCCAGTCCGGGTTGGGGTAGATCTGGAGCTGAAGAAAGAGCTCAGCCCCCCTCCGCCTTAGTCATTCAAGTCCAAGCAGCTTCCAGAAGAGCCAAATCCCGAAACCAAACACCCGCGGCCCCCCCGGCGGGGGCCCTGGGCCGGGCGGCGGAGCGCTCGCAGGGCGCCGGCAGGACCCCCGTGTCCCCGCCGCCGCGGGAGGGAGGGACAGGGATGGAGGGAGGGAGGGGAGCGCCAGCCGCCCGCCAGCCTTTCCCCTCCTCCCTGCCTTCCCCCAGAGCGCATTCCTGAGCTCCTCTCCTCGCTCCCTCCCCTCCGTGCTGGAGTTACCCTTCCCCCGGTTTAAGGAGATAGAGCGGAAAATGGTAAAAAGGAAAAAAAAAAAAAAGGAAAAATAAGAGGGGAAAATCTTCCGGGGGGATCGGGGACCCGCGCGGCCGGGGCTGCCTCTCCCCTCCCACTCGCTCCCCGAGTCCCCCGGCACCGCGCGACGGCGGCCAGGGCGGGGAGAGCCCGCACTTCCCCTTTGTTTTCGGCTCCCAGCCGGGGCCGGGAGCGTGCGGGGAGCAGCGGGCAGAGCGGAACAGGCCCCGGGCCGCCCCCGCCGCCCGCCGGGCCGGGGCGGGGGCCGAGCGGGATCCCCGGGCCGGGGAAGGCAGGGCAGGGCGACGGGGCGGGGGAGGGGGCGGCCGGGCGAGCGCTTTTACCTTCGTCCAGCAGCCTCTCGAGGTGGTTGAAGATCCCGCAGAAGTTGGGGAGGCTGCTCATCAGCTTCTTGTCGTTCATCAGCTGCATCAGGTAATCGGGGCTCGGCTTCGGCTTCTCCTTGGTTTCCATTTCCCCAACCATATTCCAAGCCCGCGCAGAGACGGCGAGCGCCCGCAGCAGCTCTGCCGAGCAACGCGACCGCGGCACGGGGCGCCCGGCTGGATCCGGGCGGGCAGGGAGGCGGTGGGGGAGGGGAGGGGGCGGGGAGGGGAGCTTCCCCGAGGAAGGAGGAGAAGGAGGAGGATTCAAATCCGGAGACAAACGCAGACCCGCCGCTGAGTCCCAGGAAAAAAAAAAAAAAAAAAAAAAAAAAAAAAGGAAAAAAAAAAAAAGAGGAAACTCGGTAGAAACCCCCGTGCGGGCTGCGCCCTCCTCTCCGAGCACAAGGACCCGCCGCCGCCTCTCGGTGCCGCCGCCGCCGCTCCCCTGCTCCGTGCGCCCTCGGCCGGCGCAGTCCTCGGTGTGTCCCCCCTCCTCCTCCTCCTCCTCCCGCGCACACACACGCTGAGCCCGGCTCTCCTCTCGGCGCTGCCCCCTGTCTCCGCGGCGGGGGAGGGAGGGAGGGAGGGACGCGCGGGGCGGGCGGGCGCTGCTGGCGCGGCTGCCGCTTCCGAGGAGCCGCCGCCGGTGTCTCCCCGCTGTTGCCGCCGCTGCTGCTGTTGTTGCCGCCGCGCTGCGCCTGGCGTGTGTCCTCCTCCTCCTCCTCTCCGCCTCCCTCCCGCCCTCCCGCCGCCGCTGCTGCTGCCGCCGCCGCCGCCGCCTGTGGCTGCTGAGTCTCAGCCCCGCCGCCGCCTCCTCACTTCTCCTCAGTTCGCTCCGGAGTTCGCTTCAGTTCAGGCTGCGCTGGCAGCAGCGGCGGCGGCGGCAGGAGGGGAGGGGGCAGGGCCCGCGGGGGTGGGACACGCCGGGGGCGGGACCAGGGGCGGGGCGGCCGCTGCCCGGCGGCGGCGGCGGCAGCGCCGCTTGGCGGAGCCGCAGCTGTCTGTCCGTCCCTCCCTCGTCCCCTCCCTTCCGCTCCGGGGGCCCGGGGCGGCGGCGGGGGCACAGCCGGCTTCCCGTGCGGCTCCCGCCCGGCCCCGCCGCGCGGAAACACGCGCGCGCGCACGGAACTCTCCCAAACAAAGTCGCGGCGCGGCGCCTCCGGGGCGGGGACGCGTCACGTGCGCTCCCCCCGGGGGCGGGGACAGCCCCGCCGGGGCGCGCGCGCTCCCGCCGCTCCGCGCGGCCCCGGTGTCGCGTGGCGGCGGTGGGGCGTGGGGGGGGCAGGGCAGGTGCGCGCGGGGGCCGCGGCCGCGCCTGCGCGCGCGGGCGGTGGGCGGCGCGGACGGCGCGAGGAGCGGTTCCCGGCCGGTCCCGGGGCCGCGGGGAGGCCGGCGGAGCGCCCCGGCCGCCGCCCGGCACGGCGGGGGGGCCGGCGGAGTGCCCCGGCCGCTGCCCGGCACGGCGAGGGGGGTCGGCGGAGCGCCCCGGCCGCTGCCCGGCACGGCGGGGGGGCCGGCGGAGCGCCCCGGCCGCCGCCCGGCTCCGCGGGGGGCGAGGCGGGAGAAGCGGGGCTGCCGGAGCCGCTCTCCCCGGCGGCGGGGCCCCGGCAGCGGCGGGCTGGCGGGCACGGCCGGCCCACTGAGCTCCTTTCCGGCCGAGCCTCCCGGCAGGGCTGCGCGTCGCCCTCGTTGCTTGTAGGGCAGCGCCGCGTTTTGGCACCAGCCGTGGCTTGTTTGGCGGGTGTGGATGGGAGACGTGACGGGAGCAGCGGTGTCCGGCAGCCAGATCCACAGTTACCGTGCTCCTTCCACTGCTGCCGCAGAGGCAAAGCAGCGCGACGCGGTTCCTTGTACGTATTGCTCCTTCCCCACGCTGCTACTCGGTGCTCTTACTCGATGTTTAGCACTCAGGAGGCTGGCAGGAGGCTTTGAGGCAGCTCGCGGTAGCGTGGGAGAGCTTTTGTTACAAATCTTTATAAAAATCGCTTCATCCTTCACGCAGCTCGCTGAATGCAGTTGTATTTCACAGGACTAGGTATAAAGTCTAGCTGTTGTTTGTTCTGTAAATTCAAATGCATTTCAATACATACTGTACAGTATTTGATGATATTTTCAATGCTAGGTTAATGGTAATTAACAATACTTTTTCCTAAACTAAAAAGAAACAGAATCACGTCATCTTGACAGTGTCATTGGGTATTGTCAAGCATTGTTAACTCTGCTTTTCCTGAAAAATGTGCGTTGACAAAAACTCGTAGTTCTCATAACAGTAAGAATTCCTTGGATTATTGCATTATATCCAGAGTTTTTTGTATATTCCCCCTTTAAACAGGTAAATAGAACTCATTATTTGGACATTGGAGTTTTTCTTTCATTTCAGGGTTTTGTTTACATTAGTAGAAATCAATGGCTTATGTAAGGTAAGTCAGTCTTACTGCTTCCATCCTTAAAAGATTGTATATTCAGTAAGAAGAAAATATTATCTTTGTTATCAAAGAATAGCAGCGTTGCAAACCATTATTTTAAATATAGATTCTTATTTCATCAATAGCATGCCCACAGCACACCGCAGTATGGTTATGGATGACAAAACAATGCGGTTCTGTTTAGTAACATAATTGTGTTTGCTCTATTCCAACCTTGTTTTAAGAATGTGACAAGCTAAAATGCAACTTTAATGCTTAACAAAATTGCCATCGTTTTGCTTTTCGTAGACCAGTCTGGACAATGATGCATTTTTGTAGCCATTTTTTGACTGGTGAGTGAAGGCTCCTTTTAACCCTGAGAAACCGTGCTGTGGATCCTTCCATTTGATTAAGGGCATCTGCTGAACAGCAAGCCTTCCTCTTAAAATTAGATGAACGTTGATGATGTTAGAGTAATTGTTCTGGACTGATGATTCTCACAGTTAAAATAGCATATGGAGACTTTTTTTTTCAGCAGATTTGGTGCAGCTGTTTCCATACCACTTCATTATTGCTTCCTGCACATAAAGAATTTCCAGTGCTCGAAAATAAGCAGACACTACAAGGTAAGAAATAGCAGCACAAGGTGTTGTGCAGTAACACCAGTAACCTACTAATAGGAACAATATAGTTTGTCCTGAGGTATTTTGTGCTCATTTAGTGGAGACTGAGATGGTGCACACCAACACTTGCAGTATCACTTATGCCGGTGCAATGCAAAATTCAAGCTCTAGTTTGCTCAGTTGTTAATCTGAATTATTTTCTCAGTCAGAAGAGTACAGATATTGAGACAAAGCTATGTGATGAAGCTGCCAATTTAATTAGGCATAATTTACAGGAAAAATTCTTATCCTTGATTTTTCCCATAAATACTTCAAAATTCTGGATTTAAGTCTTAAAAAAAAAGCCCTTGGAAAAGCAGAACATTTTAATAAAATGCAAGATCTCGTCATTGGTTTCAAATAGGGAAATCAGCATGATATCCTTCTTTAGCAAGGATACAGTAAAAGCCAGAAAAGTTACCTGAAAGCCCCTCTTAGCATATGTTATGTTCTGCTCTCTCCCTTTACCTTCCCACACTCCCACATTATAAAGAAGGGTGTTTTAAGGGTTCCTGGGAGAATAAAGTGAATTAATTTGCTCTAAAGAGCTGTGAGAAGGCATAGCTCCCATCAAGACTGGCATGACTGCAGCCTGATTTATTAAAGTACTAGAAATACTTTTGCACTCTCTTAATTTTATAGCTTTCCCGTGGGGGAAGAAGGCTGGGGGGAGGACATGGTACAGGGCTGGGTGAACAGGTTCTGTGGATATGGGAGAGAGGTTGTGTGGTGTTGATATCGGGGAAGGGGAGGGGGCTGGGAGATGAGGTTGCTTAGTCTGTTTCAAGATAACCAGGTCCTGAGGTCTTGTAATGTTCTTTAGGTAACTCCCCAGTGTCCTAACTTCTATCTAGACACAAGCAGAAATCCCTATCTTCAGCTGACTTTTCATCTAGGTAGCCCTTCTTGTATCATGTAACCTGTAGTGCTCTCCAACAGTTTCTCTTTTAAGGTGAAGTTTCGTTGCATTAATCTAATCTCAAAGTTAGAAGAATTATGATAATGCCAGCAGCAGCCTCTGTGTATTACAGTAAAGGCCTATGATGATCATAAAAAGCAAATTCAATTACTGCTATAATGTTCGTAGCTGATAACACCTTTGGAAATAGAGGCAAAGGCTAATGACTACTGGGAAGTATGCTCTTTCAAAAGTGTTGGCTATTACTTTCCAGTGTCTCTGTTGACTAAATCATAGGCATAGGCTGTTGGATGTCATCAGCCTTATGTGGTGCTGTCTATAACAGGAAGGTCCCAATATGCTGTACAATGCTTCTTTAGGGAAAGAAGCAATTCTTCACTCATCCATTACAGTCACTTGAAAAAAATATATTGTGTATGTGATTCAGTATAGACCATTCATGGTGTACTGTAATCAAACATGCCCAAAAACAGATGGACATCTGAAATACATTTATCTCTGCAAAGTGGTGAATGCCTTAATAGAAGAAGGTCTAGAGCCAAAACATCTCAAGGACTAATTACATGAAAATTCTGTGCTGTGTTTGACAACAAAATTTCCCTTGGGATTAAGGCAAACTGACAGTTAAATTTCCAAGCAGAAGCTATAGTGTGTCACTCAAAGTAATAAGCAGATGATGTAGCATTCAGAAGGATGTCCGAGTATTCTGTGTAATCCTGGAGAGATAATGCCTATATTTGTCCAGTAGGGATATTACATCATTGCTGAAGAACTGAAATATGAAAGTTATAAGCACACCTTAGTCTGGAAGGATTCAGATTTCTATCACTTAAGTAACTTGGAGCTGTACAACAACTATGAAGAAGGGTGTAGTAACCCACTATCACTCCTGGTAGAACTGGCTCTTCCTCAGTCTGGAATAAAAGAGCAGAAGAGATACCTTTGTGATTCATCCACTTACACAAGAGTAGGAAGAGCTACCTTGTCATTGTTCCTGTGGTTGTGCATTAATTATGCAATCATTAAGATGGGGAGAAAAGACAATGCTAAGTAAAACAAAAAAGTATTTTTCCACTAAATCTTGTACCTGTCAGCTTTCTTGATTAGGCATATACCTTAAGTCACCTTATAATTTATAAACACTTGCATTGTTTTAGTGCATTTTAAAGATGGATTATCAGTAACTGATGCTCTCCCTAGGTCAATAAAAGAAGCCAATTAATTTCTTTAAACACACCATGCACAGTGTTTTCCCAGTGTTTCTAGCCCCATGGTTTCAGTTAGTGTGCCAGGATATGACACTTTTCCATTTCTGCAGTCACAAAATTGCTGCCTTTGCTGTGTAGCTCTGTGCTCACGTAAGGAGGAATTTCAGATGGCTTCTGGCCTGTCTCTTTTGGTAGCCAGCCTGTGTCCCACATTGCAAAGTGGGAGTAGCAGTGAGAGTGTATTACTGTAAATGCTGCCTAGATCTGTGGGGCACTGAACTGACCATTGCTAAATATAATACCTGCCAGTGTAAGTCCAGCTAATGCACATTGAAGTTTAAAAGACTACAGTATTATCATATCTGAAAATTAGGAATATTGAGAGGTCTTGGCCATTATTTCAGATTTATTTGGATTTTTTTACCTTCTATCTGTTTTGAACTAGATGCTTAAGTTTAAACTTTCCAGGATATCATTCTGCATTTTAATTGATGTAATCATCTCAACTACAGTAGTGCCCTCAGAAGCTTTTTGAAATTTGCTACATGTAGCTAAAAATAGAGTGTTGAAAGGCATACTTACATGTAAGATACATAATCGGTATTTTTAATTTTTATCATAGTGAGAAGTATTTTCACCTAAACTATAGGATTAAAAAAATAAAAATAAATAGTTAATATCTGGGAAATTTTCAGATTTATTTTGCCACCACAGTGGCAAAGAGCTGACAGCTAAAGAAACAGGTAAGTTTTGTTTTTCAGGTGCACTATGTTTTGGTAAAATACCAGAGTGTATTGGTTACTGTGAAACACGAACTTTCTACATAAACTTAAATTAGTCATTCTTCTCAATTATCACTAAAACAAAATAGAATTTAAAATGCATCTGAATGCATATGTATATTGACTTACACTGTGGGATTGCTAGTGATGCCTTGCATATGGTTCTTAATGTTCAGTACTTAAAGAGCAGCACTTCTTACAAAAGGAGCTTATATTTAACGGGATAGAAAACATCTAAACAAATTATAAGAAAACTTCAGCCTTTTTTAAAACTGCAGTAATGAGCAAGAAACATTTGAATTGCTTGGCCTTCTAAGAAAATGTAATTAATCAGTCTGAAAAGGCCAGAGTTTTATTTTTTACTAGAAGTCTTCTTTTTCTACCTACTCAAAATACTTTATATTTTCCAAGTCTTTTATTAAATGTGAATCCTTGTTTTAATGGTGAAGAAAAATACGTGGAGCTACAAAGCTGTGAGAAAAGAAAGGGTCTAAGTGGTACAAATGTTGAAAGCTTCTGGAGATGAGACAGAGTTGCTCAACAGTGTTCATCTGAAGCAAAGGACAGAGCAGTGCTATAGTGGTTGTTGATTACCCACACAAAGACCATTGTGCTACCATGCTGCAGTATTATCAGAGGCTCTTTTTTTATCTGTTCATTGCTATTTGCGCCTTTTCTCTGAAAGGAAATTACGGTGTTCCATTTCTTAATATTTTCTAATGGTCTTTTTTAACTTTAGGAAGCCTAAACTGTGTTTTGATTGTGAATGACTCATTGTCTCCCATTTGTTCCTCCTACCCACAGTCTTTCTGTTGAGTGTGGGAGATTTTTCCTGGAATATAGTAGCCACATATATTTGAATTATCATATGCCCTAGAACCCATTTCACTGTTTTCTGCTTTTCAGAAGCTATGAAACACTTTCTAGTTGAACACTTTAAGTTGCTTATATGAAAGACATTATAAAAGTGCAGAGGATGATTCCTTAAGCACTCAGAGAAATCCAGAATTTCCTCATACAAACAGGAGGCATCCTGAATTTCATGCCATCTTCGTTGGAATTTGTAGGCTGGTGCTTGGTAAGTCCCTGTTTGACTGTTTGACTGTTAGCAGAGCTAAAAGGCCAAATCATAGCAATCAGTAAAACATGACTCTTGGGCTCAGAGCCAAAAGGTGGACATTACTGGGCTGTTTGCTTATCTAGGAGATCTGGCTCCTTTTGATCTGCAGTCACTTTATACAAGATAGTATCATCCTACATAGCTAATGCTGGATCTGATTATTGTTTAAAACTAATTCATTGCTTAATACTAGTAAGTCACTGTTACAAGTTTATAAATACAATTAAGGATAGGATTCACTTGCCTTGTGGTATTCCACTTGAATCTCCAGAAGTTCACTTTAGTCTCATAGTTTTTGCATGTCATTTGCCTGCTCTGTGCAGATGGGTTCTAAACCTTTTAGGTGTCTGGAGGGGTCGTTGCAAACTGTTGAGCCACAAGGTGGGTCTCACTGTAAACATACAGAAACATTTTCTGTTAACCACTTCTGCTCTTGGCATACTTTGAACAACAACTTGGGTTCAGGATTTTAACAAGAATGAAATTACTCTGTTGAAGGTAATGTAGTCATTCCCTAACTTTGACTTTCAGAAGTGTGTTATTATTTTGCATTCATCTAGCCATTGTGTTGGCCAGGCCACAAGGTAGAGGCACAGGGGAATAAGCTGAAAAGTTCTCTGTGATGTGGAGGCAAAATACATGCAAAAATTACTGCTGCTAAATTTGCAATGTCAGGAAATTATGCTTTACATTGCTTGCCATTCTCAAATACTTAAAATTTTTTGTTACTATTTTAGCATGAAATGTTTTGTGCTTGTTCACACATTATGACTGAAATACAGAGAAGGGAAATAAAATGCATTTCTTGTAGATTCAAATTACTTCTGTACAGATCCATTCATATGAGTCTAGATATTCCTGGTTGTTTAGAACATGGGAAGTTTCCAATATTTTAGAACTTTTCTTACAATTTGTAGAAACTTTTAAGGACCTTTCTCTAATAGACAGCTTTTTATTATGGAAGTTACTGTATAGTTCATAAATAAGGGTGGTCACTGAAATGTTAACGTTATCTCTTATGGTGTTGTATTTATTTAAAAATGAATACATGAAAGATTCATGGACAGTTTTCACCTTTTAGGGATCTAAGTTACTTGTCAGATTGTTATAGGTGATTACAATTCTTTGCAGGTGTTTGTTTTGACAGAACAGGTATGACAACTGTCTCTGGTTTTAGCATATGTATACCTTACACATCTCAAACCCAGGTAGGGCTGAAAAACTGTTACCCTTTTAGCAGAACAGAGAAATGCAAAAATAAGTTTCCTGGAGAGTACACTCTGCTGTTCAGTTTTCATAACAGTGTTTGTATATGTACTAACAAATAAATACTTAGTCTGACAACATGCTCAAAAAACAACAGGTTGTGTTGGGAACTACACAGGAAAAAAAAGGTACTGTTAATTATTGATGTAATTTTTTGATTAAAGAAGGTCAACATGAAAACAGATATTAAGTAACCCAAATGATACA
Organism: Oenanthe melanoleuca; assembly: GCF_029582105.1. Lineage (NCBI taxonomy): Eukaryota > Metazoa > Chordata > Aves > Passeriformes > Muscicapidae > Oenanthe > Oenanthe melanoleuca. The sequence goes on from NC_079336.1 coordinate 72,794,733, forward strand.
GCCTTCCTTCTTCCCACTGTATAAAGGTCTGTAAAGTTCCTGTTATTTCAGAGGCTGGCAAACCATTTCTCTGCTGGAGGTGGAAGGAAGGCACTGCTTCACCTGAAGCATTTCCCCATCTCTAGAATTTTTCTACATGGTTTTAAGAAGTCATGACCTAGCCAATTAGATGGCTAATTTTCAGGCCAGAAGGTAGTCTTCCCTTTAGCGAGTTAATTAAAATATACATCCCTACCTTTGTTTTCCTTCCAGGTAGTCTATTTATAGCTATCCATCTGATTTTCATTACCAGAGGCATAATTGATCTTTTGTCCATTTTGAAGCTTGTATGCACCTGTCCTGTAGGTTCATAGCAAAATCAATGATCCCTCTGGCTACAGATATATCCTGGTGCTTCATGAGGAGTTTGTGTAGGCGGAGTCCTGTGTGGCAGAGTGGCACCAGGTGGTGAGTGGGGGAGTCAGAGCAGCTTGCATGCTCCTGGCTTGTACCTGATGTCACATTGGTGTGGTCACTGACAGGATTTTGAGGAGGCCTGGTAACAAAAAACAAAAATCAACCAACCAAAAAAATCCACTTCGGCTGAGTTCATCTAAAGAGGAGACTGAAATGAAGATCAATTTGAAAACAATGTGCTTGGACTTTTCTGTTATCACAAGTCCATAATATAAGATTAGCAGTGTAGTAAGAGAAGTGGTTTTGTGACTAAAATTAACATTTTGCATGTAATATTTATATAATTATGCTGTAATTCAGTTCATCTGACTGATGTGGAGTTTGATTAATTCAATAAGTTACACGTATTTCATTGTAAGTTTGTCCTCAAAAGAAAACAAAAAGTGCTATTTTGGCTGTTTATGATCAAGAATTTTGTTTTTTGTGAAATCATCAATTCTGTCTGATAATAGACTTTAGTGGTCTTTATGCCCTTTTCGCTGAGAAGAATACCTATAAACAGCAGTTATAGATCAGAATTCCTTGTATGTAGGTAGAATGATGTAATCAATGAAAATTAATTTGTCTCTGATCATAGAAAATAATGTATTACACACATTCCCTCATTTTTAAAAATTAAAACATATAAAAATTTACAAAATCCTAAACTATTCTGTGACTGTTCAGTTGTGAGAGTACACTACATTCTGAATTTTCATCTGTAATTTTTGACTGTGTTGTTTGTTACAAATAGCGGAGTTTTATATCTAAATCTATACAACCCCTGGTCCAAGTAGTATGGGTTTCTAGACTGCTTCATCGTGATGTCATCTCTCATTAATTGTCAAATTACCTAAAATTGCTTTTCATATAACCTACTTGTCCTTTTATGTAAATTATTAAAGTTTGTAGTCAATGTGTGGACCACAAGCAGGTAGAGAAATTTCTCCAGCTTCCTAAAGGTAAAGTATTTTTCTTCTCCTCTGGCAAAAGCACGGGGTAGAAGCAAACCAGGCTTGATCTCGCACATCCTTGGCAGAGCCAGGCTGGGTCATGCGCAGAGCCCAGCCAAGCAGTGAGACTGGGATTGTATTGACAAGAGCAAGATGAATGGCCCCCTGGAGACTATGGGGTTTGTATGCTCGTTTCCACCACCTTTTCATCCTTTTGTACCCCCTTTCAGTTCATATGCAGATTAACTCAGACCAAGTCCGCACTAAATACTCTTTTTCACTTGAGTTTTGGAAGGTAGGTGGAGGATCTAAATATTTATGAGGCTTTTTTCCTCTGGTTTATGATGCACTCTTGTTGAATGTTGAGGAATTACGTTAATGAATGCATGCCTGCACACACAGACACAGAAACCAGGCAAAAGGAAAAAAAACACACAAAGCATTGTCAGCTCTAATGTCAGTGCTTACTAAAACAGTTCCCATTTAAAAAAAAAATAAATAAAAGGGAAGAGATTTAAAATCCATTGCCAGGAGAAAAATAAATTGTATGGCTGAGCACAAAAGAAAGAACAAAGTTTCATCTTTGCTTTCCTCAGCTGTAAATGAAACTCTTGTTTCAGCTCTGAATAAAATTGAAATAAAACATGTTAATGAGACCTTGACTGAAGTCTTAACTGGATTTGTGTTTCCAGTAACACAAGACCAAGCTTCAGTCCTGTACAGGTTTTCTTTAACACCAGTAGTAATAAACATGATATTTTTTAGTATGATACAAGGTGCAGTTAAGTATACTTTAATTAGACTTCCAAGTCATATAATTAAATGACACTGGTCTTGCCATGATTTTGCTGATTTTGGTACACTTATTCAGGAGACTTAGTTTTTATGAGACAGGATTTTTATGAAATTGAACATTTTTTTATTAAATAGAATATACTGAGATTATAGCCAGATATACTAGAACATTAATTTATTTTCAGAATGGTTAGTTTAAAATTGTAACTTAAGGAATGGGTTTTTTATAGATGGAAGAGTAAATGGCATTAAAATACTAGTACTGAAATATGGGCATATTAATTCTTTTAATACTACAGTGTCAAAAAGAGTTGCCTCTACAACTTAAAATTATCTCTGCCTTCCTTCCACCCCTTTTTATCTTCCAGTACACATATAGCTGTGCCAGACAGGGCTGCAGCTCACACAGGTGGTACAGTAAATTCTTCTGTATTCAGGAAGCAGAACAAGAGATTTTAGAATGTGCTTTAGTGCTATCATTTAAAAACCTACTGAAGCAATTGCAAAATAGTAGCTCTTCAAATGCAATAGAATTTCTCTGTCCAGACTTAGTTTTTTGTATTAACAATATGCATATCTGAAGTTTATAAAACATGGTCCTAATAAATATGTTTATCTTTTTATGGTACTTTGTGTTCTATGTATCAGTTTCATATGTAATTAAATCAAATAAAGCCATCTATATTTCATTTGTTCTGAACTTACTGTTTTTGATTTTAAAACATGGATTTTGCTATTTTCAATTACTTTGCCTGTGTTACTCAAAGGTTAAGTGAAAAAACTTTGTTTAGCAGATCCCAAAACAGTAAAGCTGTATATGACCTAATAAAAAATTAGTATTTAACAATTGAAATTGCATCACTTTTGTTTAATCTGTTATCCTTTAGCTTAAATCGGTTCCCTCTTGCCTTTTTTTCCTGTAAGTCTACATAGCCAACTGTGACCACAGATACAATATTAGACATTGCTGAAGTACTTAAATATTTGAAGTACTTGAATATGAATTTAAGATAAATAAAAAAACCCAACAACCTCTCAGTTTTGTCTGTCAGCTGGTGAGACTTCAAATTTACGTGGACTTGTCTATCCTGAGTAAATTGAAGCACTTATATGTTACCTTAGTGAAACATACTTACATATCTGTATAATGATGTGCCTCTTTTTCTCTGGGGGTGGATTTGCAGGAAGAGGAAGCAGGACTTCCTTCTATGTATATGTGTACAGCACACAGTAGACTAATAGGCAAGTGGAAAAAATGCATCAAGCTGGTAAATGTTGGAAGAAAAGATAGGGAGATGACATACTTGAATAAACTTTATAGAAGGAGAAGAGTTAGAGGCAGGCATAGCAAAAAGTTTTTATATGGAGGACTGTAAAAAAAAATAAAGTTCAGAGAGTCCTTAGTTTGAGCAAGGACTTTGGGGGTTACCTTTATGCTAATAACATTCCCAAAGAGAGGAGATAAAAAAAACAGCACACCAGCTAAGGTCCTTTATTTGGGATAAGAAAGGTGAATGAACTATAGGCCAAAGTCAGGAACAGGCACAACAGAGTCCTGTAAAAGACTTTCATTTATAATACCAAGTAAGTACCCACACATACACAGAAAAAAAAAAAAATCTCCAAAGCCAAAGAGGTTTGCCCAGGAGTGCCATGTTAATTATGAGGAGTGCAAGTATCTCTATTTTTCCCAAGAGGAAGTGGCACAGGAAAATTTAGGAATGGACAAAGATCGTAAGCCTGAGCTAGGCATCATCGACACGTTCTGGTCAGCTGACAGCACCTCCAGCCAGCGTGTCCTGGTAAGGACAAGCTGCCTTCTCCAGGCCAGAGGTTCATGTGGAAAGGGGCCCTGTGAGGAGCCAGAAAGTCTAGGGCAAGGGGACTTGTGGCCTGTGCACTAGCTACTCACATTCCTTAAGTAGAATATAGGACATAAACCAGTCACCTGTGCTGAGTGCTTTGCTGCTCCTGCTGAAACCAATCTGCATCCACAGATTTCTAACCTATCCGAACAATCTCTGCTTCCAGAAGATGAAAACACAAATTCAACTGTGAAAATACAACACCAATGCTTTCAGTGTGTTCTTAAAGACACCACCATGGGCCTACCTAGTGATCTTCTGCCTTTGGAGGTTTTGCTTCAGCCATTCCTGACTTTCTTGATCAGAGTCCCACAGCAGATCCAGACTTTGGGTCCCAATGCAAAATCCTAACTCCTGAAGATAAAAAGAAAGAAAAAAAAACCAAAAAAGGCAATGGAAATGATTATAAGGACACAAATTATAGCACTGTCAGGATTACCAAACAGGTTAAGATTTCCAACAGTAGAAGCTCCCCTTTATTTGTTTGTACTCTTTCTACATTTTTTACTAATTTTCCTCTGAATTTGTTTAAATTCAGAAATCACAAGATATGTAAGGATTAAAAAAAAAAAAAAAAAAAAAGAAATTAAAACCCCGCAACACAAGCCACTGGAAATTGCAGGTGAGTTCTTTCAAAACTCAGCTTTTGTGGTGAACACCAAAAATGAGCAATATTCCTTTTTCCTGAGGCTGATTCTGAAGCAGTCACATATCTGAAGGCAGTGGGGTGCAGCCATGTGTTTTCAAGAAAGTACTTCCATAAGTCCATTTAATCTTGAGGCTGAGATCTTTCCAAATGGCATCCTGCATACATTTCCTTTTCTTTTTTTTCCTTCCCAAAAAGAAATTTCCTACAGCTGAATCACAGCATTCTAAATGGAGTCTGCCACCCGCCTAAGCTATGAGAAGTCTAGCTGTCTCCATACTAGTGTGACAGAGTCATCTCACAGATGGGAGGTGTATCCCCACGGGTGGCACTGAGCTGAAAGGAAATCTGAAAAACAACTTTCTTTTTTTTTTTTTTTTTGTGAATTGGATGTAGAGGATTGCAGTATTTGTCTTTGATGCCTAAACAACTGAATTTGGTGTAAAACACAAAAATTCTCTCTCTGTATTAACAGATGCCTTGAATTCTGCTGAGAGACAGACCTAGAGCACCTAGCATTCAGAAAGGTTCAAGTGCTGAAGCCACAATTACCTCAGTGCTTAGAGGTCTAACATATGGCCTTACACAAGTCTCTCAAATGACAGGTCTACCTACCAAAAACCCCAACAAAACTGGTCTGCAAATTTTTTAAGGTTATGGGTAATGCATGCTTTTTTCTTATATACAGAAGCAACGTTCAAATTCATAGTTCAGATTCATAGGCACAGTTCTCTTAGGACTCCCCAGCCAATCTAGTTTCCAGAAATATCCTTCAGACACTTAGCCTTCATTAATTAATTGATAAGGGAATCTGAGCCCACCTCTAGACACAAGGATTTACTTCCTTGGGCACAGAACTCCTGTAGGGCCTTAAGTGTCATAGCAGAAAGGCTGTGAGATTCTGGTAGAAAAAAACAGAACATCATTCCTTCCTCTTACACAAATCAACTCCAGATTTCTTCAGGAATCATCAAGAGGCTCATGGTTGTTCTTCAGGCAAACAGCTTCCAATATCAACAAGTGCTAACCTAAGGAGGAAAGTGGATTTGGGAGGGTTTTATTCTCCAAGCACAGTATTGTTCTTATCCTGCTTTCTCTGTTTGAATTTCTCTGAGCAAAGGGGGAAGGGCAGAAAGAAAAGGGTTCTGTTTGACAGCTGCTTTCTTACCTGTTACTCTTTCCAGCCAAACTTTCACACTTATAGACAGAGAGGGAAAGGCAAAAGATGATAAAGGCAAAAGTTGCAGGCTTATTTGAAGGAGAGCAGAGTAAACTGAGAAGCCTATAGTGTTATTTCAAGAATCTGTTTCAGAACGCAATAATTTGCCTCCATTCCATTTCTGACATTTTTTTAAGCAAGAACCATTGCTAATTTGTTTGTCAAGGATTTCTTTGTCAAAGTGTGAGAATTTTTCTTCTAAAAACTATTCAATATCGATAATTAAATAGATGAAGGAAGTTTACAGAAACCTCAAGCATAATTTCTTCCTAAAGATCATTTAGTGTTCCTAAACTGTGTGGACTGAATTTGTTATCAAGTTTGCAAATATAAATGCTCATAATTTGAATATTAACTTGATTATCTAATTTGGGAGCATTCTAGAAGTTTATTATTGAATCAGCTATCTTTAGCTTTTTTCATTTGTCAAAAAAAACCAAACAAAACATGTCAAAGCTGGAAACTAATCAATTAACATTTTGTGATATTTGTCTGAGGAAGATAAAAGGGCTTGTTCTTTAAACACTGTCTTAGTCACTTTATTAGAGTGATTTTTAAGAATAATGTCATCTGAATAAGGGTAATGATCTAGAAAGACACTGAAATGAGACAAAAGAAATTTGAATTTAATGTCAGCTTTTGATACAGATTTTTTTCTGCCTCTCATCTGAAAAGTTTAACAAACAGAACCAGGATCAAGCTGCGACCACAGTGCTGCTCACCCTGTGCTGGCCTTGTTTATACTGTTGATATTTCATCCAACACAGCATGGCAGCTTATCAAACAGTGCCTGGCAAGCTTCAGGAAAGTGTTAGTTTGCCTTGGGGGAAAACTGACCTAAGGCTCTTCTGAGCAGCACTGCCACTGGGATGCACTCCCTGGCACTGCTGAATTTCTCAGTGCACGTGTAATTCCCAGGAGCCTGATCACATCATGGGACAGTTCTATCCCCCTTTAGTGGGGAATAGCTATTTTTCCTTTCTTCCTCTCCTTATCTGCTACATCTGTTTGGACCATGGTATCACTGACAAAAGTGATACCAAGTGATCATCTCTTCCTGTTATGTGTAAACCATCTATTACAGGCAGATCACAACTTTAATTTGAACTTATTACATGGTATACTACTTAGAGTAGCAACAAAGAGATTACCAAAATTTAGAAAAGTCTGATAAAAGAAAATCTGTGTCTTCCCACACAAATATATATCTATTTCTGTAAGTGTGAATCTGGCAGTATACTAATATACAGTAGATGTCTGTATATATATTTTTAAATATACTATGTAAAAAAGTTCTGCATTACTGCATCCCTCTGCCAGCAGAATTAAGATAATAATCTATTATACAGCTTTTTGACTGATATGTTATAGCTAATTAGATAAGCTTATTCTTGCATTATGAATGGCTCCTCCAAAAACCTGGACATAGGCATATTATATGACATTTCACTCAAAATTGACAGCCTTTCACAGAGAAAACAAAGAGAGCTATTCTCTGATAATATTTCTATTTTCTTTTAAGATCAGGTGCAATACTATATCATTTGAATGATAGCACCAAAACACCCTACTTAATGAAGGATGAAGTTTAGAATAGAGATGAGGGATAGCACAAGAAAAATGGAACCCAAGCCTGAGACAGGTGTTTTCATGGCTACACCTTGGCAGTGAATTCCCCTCTAACACTGGTATCTGCACATGAAACAAGAAAGGTAGTTAAGGAAACAGCAGAGCATAACAGTACGTGCACAAACAGGGACCTTGCACAACAGTGCAAAACAAAGAAAACCAACCTCACAAATTGGAAACCAGGAATTCAGAAAACTAAAAATAGTTTTTCAACTCTTCTAATAATCATAGTTCCAAGTAGAACTGGGTGAAATACCCACGAAGTATACAAAGTAGCTGCCTAATCACACATCAAAATGGCAATCTGCAAATACTCCAGGCTTCTTTTGGATTTACCAGCTACATCAAGAATGTGCATTTAGTACCAGCTGCCAACATTTCCAGAACAAATGCATTAAATAGATATTACAGTGCATATCAGAATTTCCTCACCTGATGGTAAATTATGTGACTTTGCAAATTGATATAGAACCTTCTCTTTTGGTCCAGGGAAAGGAGCAAAATATAAGTGATTGAGCCAAACACTTATTAAGGCCCTTCAGACCTGATTAAAGTCAAATTGCAGGAAACATTTAATATCAAATATGCACAGCAACACAACCTTAATTAGACACTCACATCTCTCAAGATATCAATAAATGTTTCCTTTTTGATAAGTCTGATTTAATAGACTGTAATAACAGGAACGTTTCTGAAACATCATTCAAGGAAGTGAGAGAAATAAACAAGCTCAAACATTTAAAACTCAACACCAATTAGCAGACCATTCTTTTCAAAAGAAATCTGAATTTCAAATGCATTTAGCTTTAGTCAAACACAACAAAGGCTTTGTTTTTAGAATAATTGGCTTTGAGACTTGAGAAACAGCTTCTGGGTGTTGGTATCTTCATTCACAGAAGGCAGCAAAATGTATTGGGTGCTTTAGGTTTTATCAGTGGGTTAGAAAAGAAATTTAATAACAGATCTCCCAATCTAAAGAGGTTTTGTGTCTGTTTGTTCTTACCTTTGGCATGAAACAGAAACTGAGAGGTCAGAAATGGGATCTTTCCTTCTGCACCATGTTCAGCATGACCATGTGAGTTCTCACCTGGCTTTGGCACCTTAGGGGGCCTTGAAGCAAGACATGCACAGCACATACATTTAGCATTGTCAAGCAAAGCAAATTCACAGGAGCACTTGCACTCCCTTTTGGCCATCTACACCACAGAAAAGGGGTGCACGTTGCTTAAAATTCCAGAACAATGCTCCAATATCCCTTCTCATACAGGTTTCTGCTCCAGTTCAGACACAGAGTGTTTGATTTCTGTTGAGCAGTGCTTGCTGGCTGTATTTTAGAGGTGATGACAGAAAGACAAACTGTGACAAAGACAGACCTGCAGGAAGAAATGAAGACCCCCTGTGTCTCCAAGCACAGGACAGGGCTGGAGCAAGTTTGTGTCTGGAGCCAGGAATGGGTGTGAAATAAAGTAGTGACCTTAAATCTCACATCATACCACGACTGTTCTGTGAAGAAGCCCAGGGCTGCAGAACTAGGAGATCTCTTTACTCTAAAATTATTTTCTTGCCAGCAAGGAAGAGTGGAATGAGCATTCCTACATGAGTGAAACCTGTGAGAACACTCACCTGCATCTGTACTGATATTACTTGATTTTCTCAGAATGGTTTCCTGAGTATCAGCTTTCCTGAGTGAAAATAAATGTCCTCAGTTATTCTGCTGCCATGGGATGTGAAGCAAATAATTACCTTTGTTCAGGTTCTTGTAATTCAGAAGTAAGAATATTTGAGCATAAATGCAGTAACTTCATGAAACCAGGTAACATTTTTCTTTAAACTAGAGAGAAGATTCCAGCCCACCTGATAGCAATGAATAACCTGATTCAGTGATGCCAGGGTTTCATCCCTAATTTTACAAAACAACTATTAAAATTACAATAACCCCTTGAAAAGTACTTTTCTTTAAAAAATCTTTTTTAAAAAGTAAAAAATATTTTTAAATCCAGAGATTGTATTTGGAAGGTTTAAATATTGTGCCTCATAAAGTGTGTCTGATATGTAACACCAAAAGGAAAGATTTAATCTATATCACTTTTTCTGTTACATCAGCTATTTAAACATGTTGAAATAAAAGACCCCAGAATAAGCTGCAGCAGAAATCATAGATCCTAATATACCAGAAAACTTCACAATATCATTGACTGCAAATATACTGAGTCTCAAAGTCAGCATTTTGTATTATTTCATGACAAGACTACCTTTTTTAAAAAGACATAAAAAGATAAAACACTTTTTAAAAAGTTAACAAACATGCAGATACGAACTGGGGCATTCAAATGAGTTATCAAAGAAGATAATTGATTTTTTATATATACTGCTATATTACTGACTATACCACATAAGAAAACCCTGCACTTTAGCAATGGTTTTGCTGAATTAAGTCAGTGGAAGTGCCCCCCAGGCTGTCACAGTGTGCTCAGTGAAAGAGGCTGGGTACTACACTATGTCCTAGCAGGCAGCCTGTTTTAAATAATTTGTACCTGGTGCTGGACTATGTGCATAATTCCCTCCAATCCACTAGAATGCTGAAGTGGCCAGTGCATAACAGGCCTTTAATAATGCCTTTGATGATGAAGAAGGATAGTGGAAGAAAGATGCTCTGACTCAGGTACTTCTCACTCCTGACCTCTATCCCTCACAAATCTTGGAGGGAAAAGGTTCTGTTGATGGAAAGCTTGTTTTCTCAAAGGTAAATGGGAAAAAAAGGAACATGCAGAGAAGACATTCCCCAGGATCAGAATGTACGAAGCTTTCTTCTGCATCTTCCCTTGCCACCACTCCAAACAGGTCAAGTCTTCCAAAATTTAAAAACCACTGAGATGACTTGACCACTTCTCAAAGAAAATCTCAGTCTCAGCAGATAAGAGTTATATATTTTTTTTATTTGCTGCCGGGAAAACCCAATCTGGCTTCACTTCAGGAAATAGAGAGTGAACTGCAAAGAAAAGAGCAAACTAATGCTGTGGGTGCCAGATCACCTGCAGAAGAAAGCCTTTCCCAAAAGGAGGGAAACATTCAGCAGTGCTGTGGGAATCAGGAGCTATGGAGAGAAGGAAATGACTTAGCAGATAGCTTCGGTGCCTCTCAACATCGGCAGCAGCAAAAATGTAACATCAAAGTAGAAAAATGCAAAAGAACTGAAGCAAAGAACAAAATGGACCCAAGAGGAATTCAGAGGGTGGTGGTGAAGGGCACTTGTTGCGGATGGGACAGAGCAGCCACAGTAAGGAGGTGATAAACAGAGTGCCAGAGGCATGACGGCATGTGCTGTGGAAAATAAAGTTTGTAACTGCAGGCATTTTAAGAATGCATTCATTCACTGAATACAGTGCAAAGCACACAATGTCTGGAGGGCCAGAGAACTGTTCCTCCCTGAAAAGTTAACCCACTTTTTCTTTAAAAGTTACTTCTTTTTGTGTTGGACCATACTCAGATACACATTACTGAAATTTTCACCCTGTTTTGACTCTGTCGGGCTGACGAGAAAAATTCAATAACTTTCCACGTGATTTTTTTAACCTGCGCTTCCATTAATAACAAAATAAAGTTCCTGAGACGGGATACTGCATGTAGATGTAGATAGGTCACTAAGGGAAATGGAAAGCCTCTATCCTCTGCTATGGCTTGGCTTATTATATTGCATACACAGTTTGCTAGACCTAGTGTTCTCCCACCTACAAGGGGCGTATTTCCTCCCTTTTCCAATGCTTCTGTTCCTTCTTCTGTCCCTGTAATACACTTCTCATCCTCAAGGTCCTTTTTTTGCCTTACCTTATTCTTCCTTTGCCATGCTTACCTCCAAAATAGATATCCTTAGGTTTTCTTAACTTGAATTTACTACTCCTTCACAGTTCACCTTCTCACCTTCCTTCTGCCTCTAAGTTCCAGATGACATCTTTAAAGCCTCTCAGGTGGCTACACCTTCCTTATTCCTTTCACCTGCTGCTCCAACTTCAAACACGTAATGCAGACAATTAAATTACTCAGTTTGCTGTTCTTTCCATATGTCTCACAGCTCCTGACTTTCTAAGTGTTCTGCATCATTTCTTTCCTGCCTAATTACCCAGGCTGGTCCTGTGGAACTGCTCTCCCTGAGTTGTTGGTTAGGTCAGCTTCCATGTGCCACATGTCCCCTTATCCTGCACCAATATCCACCCTTTTCTCATGGCTGCTACAATCAAAGGGTATATTTTGACACAAATTATTTTATAGTATTCCCACTTTCTATTTTGTTGTGATGTGCAGACACAAAAAGGTTTCAATTAGCCTGTAAGCTTGTCATGACAAGGATCTTTCTTGCCTAAACTAGGAAGGACCTTTCAAGCACAAATGCAGAGATTTTTGGCACCATCTTATTTCCAGAGGCCTTATTTTGTGGAAAGTAGAGCTCAGTGCTCCCTCTCCTCCCCCATCTTTTCTCTGCTGTCTCTCCAATCCATTTGGATCTCCAGGCATAAACACGATTTCACCAGAGTTGTTTTGCAGCTCTGTGAAATTGCATCAGACCCAAAGAAATGCAGAGGTTTCTGGGGTGGCTGTTTCTGCCTGTTACAGTAATACATCCTGCTGGCTGCTGTGTTGTAGTACACCAAAAACTTAAGTCCATATCTTACCCCAGCTACCTCTACCACAGAGTATAGGTAGTGGAAAAGTAAGCAGCACAAATTAGGAGAAATATATGCCTCATGTTATCCTTCCACAAACACTTTCTTATCTTTCCTACAACTAAACTTACATTTTACTGTCTTGACTCATATGTTGGGTGTTTCTCAACTGAATCTTGTTACAAAATTCTATCTTTGTATCACAGACCAGAAGAACAATTAAACCAAGTCGTCAGCCATGTTATGAAATGCCACCTTCACTCTCAGTCTTTCATTCCACTATTCAGCAAAGTCTGTATCTTGCTCTACTGAATACTGAGAGAAGGAATTCAGTGCAGCATCTGCATAAGCAAGGATTAGAGCTGTAGTCTGTATAAATGTATTACACAGCATTGCAAAATGAAGACATAATTTAAATAACTTTGAACGTTTCTTTCAAGGCATACATTACACTTAATCAAATTTTTTCCGCCAATATTTTTGCAAAAAAGGTATAATTGCTTATTATTGCAGCATCAAATGTGCATCAAATGGAACCCCAATCTCATATTCAGTTTCTCTGGTTTTCCAACAGCATTGCTCCAATATCCCTCCCAACCACATAGACATTACTCCATAAGAACAGATGGAGTTTATGCACAACTGGCTTTTTTTTCCTATAACAAATCGAAACGAGCAGCCAGACAAGACAGAAATTTGCTGAAATTCTGAATTCTTTCTGCAAGTTTAAAGATTTTATAAGTTATCATTCATTGATTATACAACATCCATGCTCACAAGCATCTGGTGGTTGCATATGGGAATTCAGACAAACTCCTTTTCTTATATTACTGCAGAAAATAAGACACAACTCGATCAAAAGAGAAGTACTGCAGCATCTGTTTGCAGGATGAGCTCTCTGCCCTCCTCTGAACTGGGGCAGAAGCAGCCTGTAAGAGAGGATGTACCATATCCCACACACCAAGAACTCAGGGACAGATATGATACAGCCAAATTTTCCCATCTGGGCAGAAACAAGGGGAGCTATGGCTGAGATTCAGCTCTGGCAACTTCCAGGAAGATTATGAGCAGTTCATAATAAGCAGAAGTTTTTCTGGCAACTGTTTCATATGCTTATGCAGATAATCTATCCATTTGGAAAAACTGCAGACCAGGCATATTTAAGGCTCCTGAAACTCATTGGTTTATTCCTAATCATTGGAAGACATGCTTATACATCACAGATCTTCATTAGCAGAATTTTAGCTTTGAGATTTTTGCCTCCAGCCTCAGCTACTTGTTTCAGTCCATTCAGCTCTGTGAACACTGGAAAAGATGAATAAATCCTGGCTTATATTCTTTCCTTTTCCTGACTATCAAAAGTTCAAACCCAACCAATAAACATGCAACATTTACTTAATGGCATGCTTTGTTAAGGAGTACTGTTCAGTCCTTTTGAATATGCCAAAGACACAGGAAAACAACTTAAAAAAATTTAGGAAAATTACTCTGACTCATTCAGTTTGTTTCCTTTTTTTCTACCGTGGTGAAACACTGAGCTGTAGGAATGGAGGCTTCCAGGAAGCACTAAGGAATTCTTGTCACCATTAAATATATCACTATGTTGGCCTATATTTTCCCCACAGGATTAGAATTACCAGTCTTTTCGGTTGTTCTCCCTAAAGGTGGAAGGGAGGAAAATGCTAAAGAGATAATAGCCAAGTCAAGAAAATACCTATCACTGAAAAAAAAAAAAAAAAAAAAAAATCCTGCTACTCCAAACAGCAGAAAGACAGGCAGCCATTAATTTAAATCAGTAAAAGAGCTGGGTTCATTTGTCTTCAGTCTTTCTGTATTTCTGTTCTGAGTTGAGAGCACACTCTTTCAGTCCAAAACTTAGCACATTTTTCTCTTTCTCATCTATGCTGCCTCCTTCAGATACATTCTAATTTCTACTCTTATCTGAGCCTAGTCCTGGCTTCAAACTTTCTAAGTATGCCATCTTTATTTCTTGAAAGCTTTTCTTATATTAATTTCAAGCCATCTAATCAATTAACACAATGAAGTTCAACTCACATAGACTAGTTTTCAACCAGCACTTAAAGTTCACTATTTCTGTTTCAGGCCTGAAATTCAAAAACATTTTTTCCAAAAGTATCACTTGGTCTAGTAAAAGAGATTTATTTCCTCTCTCTTGAAAGGAGCTATTCTTTTGTGAACACTACCACTAGTGTGCTCTTGGACCCAGATTTTCTATGTTGCTGTCCTGTGCTATATATTGTATTCCTTTAATTTACATCATATATTACTCAAAACCACTATTATAAGAATTTTGTCAAGGATGCTTCACAAATAACAGTACTGCAGGAGATCAGCTTTGTCAATGCTTTGCTAAAATTCAGTACAGCATTTTGCTTATCAACTGTATAATAATGGTTTCTTTATGACCAGTCTGATCCAAAAAAGCACAATCAGAGTTTGTATCTAGATTTTAGAAAACCTTAAAGTTCAAGGAAAGCTCCAAAGTTGAGATGTACATTTGTATTTTCACACTCCCCCCAGCACACTGTAGCTCCTACAATGCAATACAACAGGATTAATGGCTTCATTTCTAGCCAATTTATTTTCTAATTCCATCTGGCTTCATTTTATACTTTCACAATCCAGTGACTTTGTTGACACTGCAAGACAGGAGTAAGTCACACACACAATGTTGTGTTTGGATGCTGCAATGTATTACAGAATTCAGACAGAAATAGAAAATGCCAAAGCATGTGCAAAAGTCATCTCATAACTTTGCCAAGACACTCTGGGTTTCTCCTAGGCTGGATAGTATTTTACTCAAACTGTGGCAGAATATGCATCAGTATTTTTTTGTTTCAAATAGTGAACATGGTCTGTTTAAAGTAATGTTCCTATTTCAATATAAACAAAGCACAGTCTCTATACCTTCCCTGTTTAATCCATTATAATGTATAAGGGGGATGGAAAGAGATTGGAGAAAATTTGCTCAGCTTCTGTTTCTTGACTTCCAAGATCTTCCAAGGTCTTTTACAAATGAATGAGAGGGGAAAAAAAAAAGAAAGTCTTTGTATGTAGAATCTGCTGGGTGCTAATTTGACATGGCAAAGAGATGAAAGTTGGATTCATGCTAGTTTCAACATCAGAGGATTGGAATGCAGCCTACTTAGCATAGAAGTCAAACAATTCACTGGCAATAGATTGCTTTCCACTTCTAGATCTGCTAAATAAATAGAAAACTAATTAACAGTGTGGTATGGCAGATGTAGCAGGCTAGAATTTCATTAGAGCACTGGCTGAGAACTGAAAGAATCACAAAGTCATTATATATCCTAGAGTGTAATGGATCTTTCTTACTGTCTTTTCCATGGGACAGACAAGATATTATTTGTGTGCCCCTGCATAAGAATTTCCTGATACATTTTCACATAAAATAAGAATCAAAGTATAAGCCTTTGAAATTATGCAAGTATTCTTTTCATTTCCCATAAAATAGCTTTGATTCCCTAACAGCAGCATCACGTTTCTTTGCCCTGTGCATTTTGGTTCAGCTACTTAAAGCTTATTAAATATGTTTTTCACAGGGCATTTTTCTGCTTCATTATCTATGCTTCTTTTTCCCTGATGAAAGGTGATAATAGGTTGTATTTCCTGTAGTATTAAGAACAGGGATCACACAAAGGAATATCTATACTCACATTCTGAACAGGGGAGAAAAAAAAAGTTAAAACACTTATTTTTAGACTTTTCCCCATAAACACACATTAAACTGAACTTCCTATATCCAGAATTGCATAACCAGATTTGGTAGCATTAATTAACAATAAAAGCAGTGTTTTGCCCCATAAGAATCAATAAGATAATTATGTTACTTAGGAAATGGTAGTCATATGATTTTGCTTTCAGTACATAATGAATAACACTAAGTTCTGTGCAACAAAAGGGTTTTACAGACCTAACCAAGCCCTAGGACCTGTCTGAAATTCTTCCAGGAAAGCCTGATTGAAGTCCTGCAGCAACTACCTGCTTTTACTAACTCTCAGGGGTATGTATATATGCTTGCAAACACATACTCATTTCATCAAGTACACAAATTCTTAAGCAGTATACTCTCAGGATATAGGTTTTGGCTGGCATGCAGGAAATACCAGGACCATTTCTGTATTTTAATATTTGAACCTTGGAACACTTTTTCCACACTCCACATAGCTTCATTCCTAGGCAAAAAAATGAATTAAATGTCTTTCAAGTGTCCATTATAAAGCTAAGTGCTGTACATAAATATGCATGAGAGGTCATTATTGCCAAGAGATGATTCTTAAGAAGTTCAAGTGTCTCTTACAAAGATTTTCCTCCTTGCTCTATGGCAGTGAAGTGAGTATTCAAAGGTGTAGTTGCATCTCTAGAATCTGATTTCAGTGTTTTGGCTTCTACCCCTTCTGTTTTCTTGCAGGGTCTCCCACTGATCAAACACACACAACCAGATATCCCCAACAGTGGGCTGGAAAATCACAGGGATGGAAGAACACCTTAGGGTTTACTGCACCAGGGACCAAGCTGGGATCTCTCTCAGTCCCTGCCAGCAGGCAGGTGGATCAGAAGCACCCCACAGCCTTTGCTTTCAGCCACAGCAGCAGACAGCTCTGGAGCTCAGGAGATGCTTTGGAGCCTCCTCCCTGCTGCAGCTCGCAGTGCCAGCCCCAGTCCTGGGGCACCACTGCCCTGCTCAGCACCACCTCCCGAGCCATGGGGAGTGCAGTGCACTGGGCAAGGCATGGAAAGAGCACCTGGGGGTGACAACCAGGCTGAGGAATGCAAACGTGCTCTCCAGGTAACTCTGGCCTTCAGTCTACTCCCTGACAAGGTAAACTCCAGAAAGGATCATGTGCTGAGTGTACTCAGACTCGATTATACCCTGCTGGGGTTTTCCAGCATTGCCAAACACTGGCATTCCCAGCAATTACTGTGGGAGCTGCAGAAAGCCAGTGTCTGACTCCAAATCCAGGGCTAGACTCCTATCAAACACTATTTTTAGAAGTTGTGTTGCAGGCACAGGATAGCTACAGTGGAGGCTGCACTTGTCAGATGCCACATTTACTGAGTATTTCCCCCTCCCTTTGTGCTTTTTTCCATAGTTCTTCCAGTGGGGATTTTGGCTCTCTCACATGCATATTAGCTTGGTATTATGTCATTCTTCCAACTGCACAAACCTTTCCAAAATGCTTGTCAAACCTGCAAGTGTTTCAGTGTTTTGTCATTTTTTGGGGCTGCTCTTTCTGAAAACATGTGGGTAGAAGTACAAAACATGTATTCCCAGCCTTTACTTATGTACAACAGGAAAGCCTGTGCTCTTCTCAGCACAGGGCAGCCTGGAGAAGGTGACTGACTACATGATCCCTGGCTGTTGTTGCTCCTTTCCCATCAAGTCAGTCACATCCTCTGTTACAGATGGCTGGCTTGTAGATAACCCAAAGAGCAAATAGGTTGTTCACTTCTGATCATAAAGCTAATTTACTCCCATGCCTCTCACAAATCTCAGTTTCTACCATATGACAGGATTAAGATAAAAACCTGTAATTATTTTTGTTTCAGTTTTTTGTTTATGATTTCAATTGCTTTTAGTAACCTGGTGTGTATCCCCTCAGTACATCTAATTCCAGAGCCATGGTTTAACTTTGGAGTATATTGGTTCTTGCATCCATTTCTTGAGTTATTGCCTTTGCATTGATCTCAATTGATTCTGTTAAAAGACCTTATCCACGTTTCCATTATTTTGAGGGAAATGTCCTTGCATTATGGGACCTTTAATGGCAGGGTTATCTCTCCTGCCATAGCCTCCATCTGCAACCTATTTTACTGATTATTTTTCATGAGTAATGCTCATCAGAAGCTGCCTAAGAGACGGAACAGTGCACGGGTCTGACGCTCCTCGGTATTTTGCACTGAGCTAATGAACACACCCATGCAAGAGGGGCACAGCTGGCTTGGAGCTACTCTTCAGTGCTAAGGAAGGCTGTCACCAAACCTGTAAAGCTATCCAGGGCATGGAAGGAGCAATCACCAAAACATGCACGTTAATCCCACAAAATTAAAGCTGCAGTAAAGATTTGATAGCATCATCTAAGAACAGCAAGGGAAAAAGCAGAGGAATGGCTGGCACAAAGTTCCTGCTCTTTTACAGCCAGATGTTAAGTGGAGGCTGTGAGCTCAGACAAGAAGCTGTTTGGAAACAAGGGAAATGACATAGTGTCAGGAGGTTCACTTCCTCACACAAAAGCAGCCTGATTTAAAAAAACCACACCAGCCCTTTGCTAATGAAAATGTTGCAAATGCAGCAAAAGTACAAACAGATGCTTTTTTTGATAGCTCAGCAAAAAGAAAAAAGAAAAAAAAAAAAAAGAGAAGAAAAAAAAGATTGGTTTTTCCTCTCAGCTAGAATCACCAATGTTTGTGTTCTAGGACTGTAGTGTTTGCTTGGCAGGGTATGGGCTACCTGTTACAGGGGAGGACATACCCCAACAAGGTGTCTTTGTTTCCAAAATGATCTTTGGACAGCCTGGGAGCTCATGCCCAAACACTCACTGCATTTTAGGGAAATGAAATTCTGACTCCCAAAAATAAAAAAGGAGAAATGAATCTGACCAGCTTTACATCGATTTAGCTCCCTGCCAGTCTGTGGCATGTTTCAAACACCAGCTCAGCTGCCTTTTAAAAAGAAAATTAGAGCTGGGACAAATGATGGCTCAGCAGCTGGGTTTGCCTGATAAATGCCCATTAGATGCATCAGCTCCAAGAAGCTCGAAGTCAAACAGTCT
The DNA here is from genome assembly GCF_029582105.1 of Oenanthe melanoleuca. Classification (NCBI taxonomy): domain Eukaryota; kingdom Metazoa; phylum Chordata; class Aves; order Passeriformes; family Muscicapidae; genus Oenanthe; species Oenanthe melanoleuca. Next base: position 72,813,748 of record NC_079336.1, read on the forward strand.
CTGGAATTTTAAGCTTCCTCTTTCCCCACCATCTTCCAGCTTCTCCCAGACAAACAATTAATTTTAAAACAATATGTACCTAATCCGATCACCGTTCTGTATGGTCACCAAATCACAAGATGAAACAGATCCTCCAGGGAAAACTTATGTCCCTGCATTGTCAGTAATGAATGGAATTATTTCATGCTTCACAATGCCCTTGAGGAGGAGTCATCTCAATTAGCATAACTGGGCTTTTCTTATTACACGACTGAAATTAACGAGAAGAGAGGAAAAAAAGAAGAGGAAAAAAGGAAGACGGTATGGAGCAGTGTTTTATAAAGCATTTTGATCTATAAGTTGATGAATGCATGACTGCCTTAATAAAGCCCAGCCTCTCAGAGGTAAAAATTGCCTCAGTGCTAAGAAATTTGGGCTGGTTTTGTCCATGTAAGTCCATCAGGGCTAAACCCAATTTCAAAATAAGGTTTGTGTAATACTTAAGTGTAGGACTGGCCCCATGTTTATAGGGCATTTATTGCCTGAGTTCACTAGGGGTAAAGATCTCCCACAAGAGCAGTCCACATCTTCTGGTGAAAGTATAAGTTTGTTACTGCAAAGGTCTAGACTGCATGGAAGAGTTCAGTGCTCAAGGAGGCTTTTCAGCCATAGCAAAGCAGCTCTGGCACTCCTTCATTTCTTGCTATCTACACACAGAAATGCAAAAATATTTGCTTTGAAGACAGGTAAATCCAACAGCAGTAAGGTTAGAAATTAGGATCCCTTATTTGCTTTGTCAAAGTTGGGAGTTAGTAAGGATTTTGCCCATTTTTTGGGGGCTAGATTTATGAAATCAGGCATGAGAATGCAGCTGGCAGACCCTTGTACCTTGGTCTAAATATCATTTACAGTAACAAGGTACAGCAAGCATCTACCTGCAGTGTCTGACTGGGATTGCCTGACTGCCTCCAGACAGAATCATTCTGTGATCAGCTCAGCCTTTCCTCTCTGTTCATACAGGGGGTGCAGAAAATGTCATTACCTCCTTTTTGCACCAAGGTCTTGAAGATGATTCTTCAGAAACTGCTCTGTTAAGTACACCCCATTACCTCCCCTCTGAAACTTACTGTCATTTCCCCACCAGCCAAATAATTTTCTGTCTCTGAGTTCCCTTTTTAATTCTCAGGTCATCCAGTTTCACCAGACATCTACATTTCCTAAGCAGGAGAACTAAACATTTCCTTTATCTTGGACATAAAATTCAATTTAATCAAAGAAAGATATCAGTCAGTCTGGCATAATCTACTGCAGTAAGCTGAAATCTAGCATTTTCTTTCAATTTCTCCTACCTCCATGTATCTGAATATTCTTCCCTTCAAAAATTCTTCTGGAGATCTACATGCCCTTAAGGCTGCCCATTTTTCCTTACTTACTGCCCTTCTGCAGATGAATGCTGGAACCCAAAACTTCAATATGAGCATGTTCAATCTTACCCACTTTCCATGTCATGCTGAGATGTGAACATCAGCAGGAGGGCACCTGGACCACGTAGGACAGTCTTGCTGGGCCCAGCTCTTGCTCTCTCTGTGGACTGGGTGCTACACAAAAATTAGAACAGCTTTCCTTAGGAGGAACCCAAAAGACTTACTTCAAGAAGGTGTGACAGAGGAGGTCAATGGGCTGAGACACCTCCAGCAAGGGAGGGCAAGCTTCAAACTCAACATCCCCATGTCCCAGCTGCATGCTGTGATCACCTTCATGACAGAGGTTGCAACAAGTCAGCTGAAAGGTGTGCCTGCAGCTATATGTCATCTGTGCTCCTGTTCCACAGCAAGCTGCAAGCAAAGAGCTGCTGAACCCCCTTGTGTCGCTGGGGATCTGCAGCACTTCTTGCAGGGCAATCACCAGCTTACTATGAAGCAAGCTTTGGGTCCCATTGCTGGCTGGCTGTCTCCTCAAGCACTGCAAATGCAAGCATTAAGGTTATGAACTCCATAAAAATTAGATGTTGCAACATTGACGCCTAGTTCTTTCATTCCCTGAACCTTAAAAAGGAACACAAACAGAAACTTGGCTGCTATCCTCAGATATTTTTCCTATGCTGACTTGCCCCAGCTATCTCCTTAAGGCACCTTTACCTTGACTTTTTTCCCAGCCTTACATTTTTTCAGGTTAAATTCCATATACCAGTGCAAACATTCTCTGCTACCAGAAGCCTTTTCCCTCTTTGCTCTCCCTCATGCCTCTTTCTTTGATGTCTTTCCTTCCTTGAGCTCTTTCTTCCAAGTGACAGACATACAGTGTTAACAGAGTTCAATATATAAACATGTCACTCAATTATCCACCCCTACCCTAAATAATTGCTACATATTTTTCACCTGGATTAGGTAATCAAGCCTGGTGTCAAGAAACTCCATCCCATATCTTCCACCTTATTCAGTGATGTCCCACAGAGCACCTGAAATCTAAGAATGCTAAAATAAATCTTTTATTCCTCTTAACCCCATTTTTCTTCTTTTATTTAATGAAGTAAAGAATTGGTGTCCAGTTTTATCTGTCTGCTAATGATAATCAGCTGTCTTAAGTGCTGACAGATACTTCTTCTATTATTTCCCTTTAAAAGTCTGGGATGCAGCAATGTCTCCTCTTAACTTCTCTGGTACCTCTCCTATAGCCAACTTTTTCCTGGATGATTTAATTCCTTTAACATTTATTTTTGAGGATAAATCTGGGATGCAAATAACCCACTTTTTAAATAGGTCTTAATCTAGGTGGGTTTAGTAAATTGTTTGATTCTCTGGTAACATTTAATGACTTTTTTTATGTTTTGTTTTTTTTTTCTCTGTCCTTGGAAAATGTCTAGAAACTGTGACAGACTTCACATCTCTCCCTACTGAAGACTGAGGTACAAGTTGTAATTCATTTTCCAGGCAATATCCCTCTTTTAGTCAAGGAAGTCACCCTGATGCTCAGGAAGGTGATGGCTGTATCCTCAGCTCACCTGCAGCTTCTTACACACCAAATTTATAAAACTTTCATCATGTTCACATATTTTTCCCTTCTTATTTTTCTGCCTCAGCTTTTTGGATCATTTTCTTTCATTCTTTCACAATCAGCTCTTCTACCTGTTCTGTAGCACTGACCCTGCTGATTTATAAGTCTCATATTCTTCTCTTTTTATTGCTCATTTTGTTTCCCCCAGTCAATCACAGTGGTCATCCCTATTCCAAGTAGAACTACATCTCAATGGCATACAGATTCCTTGATTTCCATGGACTATATCTTTGAGTATTTCCCTACTGCATCCTACCTCTTCATTGCCTTTTGCTGGTTTTTTTTCTTTTTTAGAAAACATATGCCTTTCTCAGTGTTCTGACAAGTGTGGAGAACTCTCAGTGTTTTCTGAGAGTTCAAAGCTTTTGCACTTCTAATTTTGGGTAGTCACATGTTCCTGATTTCAGAACTCATTAAGTTTGGCCTGTGTTTTTGTATCCTCCTCTTCTTGGCTCTCTTGCATGATACATGGCATATCTGGGGTGGTGCCAAGTGCCTCAATGCCAGCCCACAGCTTTAGCTGTATATTCATAGTCTTTGCTATGCTTCCCATATAGCACAAATGCTTCCCAGAAATGAATGAACTTGTTTTCACACCATCCTGTGAGTAACGAAAGTGCTAATATTTATATTTTATGGAGAGGGAAACCAGGGTACAGAAGTTAAGATTCGTATTTGTGAATGAACTTAAGTGCTTTACTCTAATTCAGTTGAAAATAAAAACATTTTCTTAATTCTGTAAGTTATTAGTTCTTTCTGTTCTCAGATGCTCAGCTGCTTTCCTCTGAGAAGCTTCCCCTTTTTTTACACTTTCCATCCCCTTTGTCCCACACACAAGTCCTGCCTCCACCAACACCGATTTGTTCATTCCACCTGCCCACAGAATGCCCTCTCAATTCCCTTTTACTTTCACACAGAAGCTTAACATACATGTAGTGAACACAGCTAAAGCCTGGGCCAGCCTGCAGCCAGCATCACTTCCAGCAGAGCAGCCTCTGGACTCTGACAGCAAGGCTTATTCACCTTGCTGTGTTTTACCACTGAGAGCATGGAGAGCACTGATATGACCCATCTGCTTTGTATGGTTTAAAGTATTTAATTCCTCAGTGGAGGGAATTTGCTTCCCACAGACATGCAAAAAATGAAGAGATGAACCTCTTGAATGCTCAGACCCCAGAGGATGCGAGAGGCAGTCACTGCTGTAAGCCCCAGGCCCCTGCTCCATTGCCAGCTGCTCTGGCAGTCCATAAGAACTGCAGCCCCTCTAATTCCCTGCTGAATCCCCACAAAGGAGAAGCCAACCCTGGCTATGCCTGGGCTGCAGGCTGTGCTCGCTGACCAGAACCCTCAAGTCAGGGCACAGCCTGCTCCTGGCGGCTTTCTCATCCACAGAGGATTTATCTAACAACACATGGGACAACACATGAGGCAGGTGCTCTGGACTGGATTTCAAACTTTGCTGTTAAAGTTGTTCCACACCACAAGGATTTGTCACATGAACAGGACCATGGGGACTGAGGATCTGATCATTCCTCTTTTAGTTAGCAGAGGTCAGTCAGCATGGTCAGTGAAGTGAAGAAAAGATTTGCCTGACATGGAGATGTCCATCTGAGTGGCTGATGTACTGGCTCTGTCCGTCCAGTACAGAAATTCACCCTTTGGGCCACGGGATTTTCCTTGCTGTCTCCTAAGTTATCAGCACAGCCAGTGTGAATCTCACCCACAGATGGACAGCAATGCAGTGGGGCTCCAGGGGGAGGAACTCAGCAGCAGCCTGTGCACAGGACATGGGACAGACAGCAATACTCTGTCAACAGACAGACCGAGGCAGATGAAGGGAAATTAATGAGGAGAGCAGCAGGAAGTGTCAGAGCCCTGCCTTCCTACATCAGCAATTGATCACGAGTGACCCTGTTTTATCAGGCACTCAGTAATGGCGCTGCAGTCTCAGCACTGGGCAGTTCATGGCACGAGCCAGTTTGCTGTTACAATAAGATGCTAATATTTTGAACAATCAGGTACTCACCACCATAAAATAAAGCTAAGCACTTAAGATCCTGCTTAACAAGCCTGCTAATGCACTATTGAAATCAATGACACATTTGAACAGTAAGAACTGCCCTGAAGCTTTTTAAAGCCTGCTGTCCTTATTTTTCATTTTCTGAGCAGAATTATTCCTTCCAGGAGAGCACCTTCTGTTTGAAAGGCTACAGGACCAAAAGCACAAAGACAAGGACATGACTGGTTGCTAACATACTGGAAAATAGCATCCAAGAAGTTACTTGATCCTGCCCTACCTCAGCTTCTGCAGCTTGCTGAGAGCCAGATATAAACGCAGAAAAGGCCTTCTCTGCTGCTCAAGTGCTTTGTGACTTGTGGATTGATGGAAATGCAATATTAAAGGTTACAGACAATTATTCTTAAATGGGCTCCAGCGATTTTTGTTTACACAATGCAGACTTGATAAAACAATTTCACATAAAACATATATCAAAAACATTTAAGCAAGAGCATCTGTCACAACCTAAAATACGGAATTCTGTGAGAGGCGAAGAAGAGAAAATGAGAACTGTATAATCACAGGAAGGGACAATGGGGAAATAATGACAAATCAAATATAGCAACTTTTTTCTCTTCCAAACGACACTTCTCATCAGCTAGCTTATGTGGAAGGAAAAAAGGAAAAAATCTCTGGTGATTTTTATCTATTAGATTTTGCTCCAAATACTCGCTGCGCTCTGGAGCCACGGCTGCAAGGGGCCCCAGCTCTGCCACTCTCAGCTAATAGGTTTGATGGCTCCCTCTGCAGTGACCCTCACAGACAGTGACCTGGCAGTCAATCTGCCAGCCAGCCTTGCAGAGCCAGGACAGGTCCCAGATAAGGTGGTGGGTGAGTGCCATGTGCAGCCTGGTGCTGCCTCACCCCTTGCACCTCGTGGGTGCTGGGCAGATGAGCCACTGTCATCCACAGAGTGCTGGTGTTTAGTATACTGTATTTATATTTTATGAATGTTAACAAGCAAGAAGCCCTGAACAACTGAGCAGTTACAAGCTCAAAAGGCTTTGTGAGATATTTTCTCTAAGGGCTCATTAATGTGGTCTTTTAATGGAGTGCTTGCATGTCTGAATCTTTAACTGTAGCTATAAATAGAGTTTATAAGCACTTGACAGTGTGTGGCAAAGCTGTGTTAGCAGTGTTTGCCCTGCTTTTTTGCAAGTTCCATCTGCAAAAGATATTTAAGAGGTGGAATATAAACGTTCCTGAAAACAGAGCGTTGTATACATCCTAGTAATGCTGCACACCCCATTCCCATTGGGTCTAATGCACATTCCCTCATTTAACTGAGCATCACAGCACCTCAACAAAACATCTAATACTCACATGCTATCAAAGGGAAAATTGGAGCATAAAGAGGTCAAGCTACAGCCCAAATGCCCTGCAGCAAGTTAGCAGGGGCAGGAAGCAATGAGCTCCAATTACCTGCCCTAGTGGTCAAACCCCGAGAGACAGGTCCTGCCATTATCACCACTGGTGCTGAAGGAGCATCACTCCAGGTCTGCAAGCCACCAGCACTGTCTGATTTAGCAAACAGTGGGATTTACCCTTCCCTAGTAGGTTTCCTTGCCCTGAAAAACACCCACACTGTGCTGACCATGTGGCCTTTTCTCCTCCCTTTTTGCTCCATTTAGAGTGATGGCATTTTCAGCTCACCAGCCCACCCTATGCAATCTTATATATAGTTTTGTCAGCCCTGGTGAAGAACCAACAGAATTACCCAGCTTAATGCACTGTACAGGAGTGTTGGTTTATGATGAAACAATAAAAGCTGCTGGAGAATCACAGCTTTTAATAAATCACCACATAGTATTATCCATAAAATTGCCATTTCCATGCACTGCAGTGCCTGTAATAGCTCTCCTGTTTTGCCTGACCACCTGGGGCTGTGCACATGTAACACACCAGCTCCATGGACATGCTGCTGCCCCATGCAAAGCAGCAATCACAGGTCAAGCATGACAAATTCAAAGGGCTAGATTCCAAAATGTCAGTGACTTGAAGCATCCAGCACACCCTAAGGTATCCACAAGGCGCTAAATAGACTTTTTTTTGAACAGTTTGTGTTTTTTAGATACTTTTAAACATGGACTTTGAAAATATCTCCCTGTTGAAGTGGGCCCTGGAAGCCTTGACAGCCTCAGGAGATAAACACTGGCACATCCACCTTCATCTGTCTTTCCACCATACTTGTCCTATCCATTAGCTGCACTGGCTTACTTTACCAGTGATACACTGGAGACTGAAGTCCAGGTGTGTGTAGGAAAGCAAACATCACACGGATCATGAGGCCACACTGGGAGCAGCTTTCTCACCTGGCTTCAGCACTCAGTTGTATGGTACATCAACTTGGACAGAATCACATGTACTTACAGAGCACACAGACAGAGTCCCTTTAATGTAATTTCAGGCCATGTGTTATCCTCTCAGGCTGACATCTACTAAGGGTCATTATGTGGATTTTTCACTAGCACTTCTGAACGCTTCCATTTTTGGTTCATCTCCAATGCGGCTGCAATTGAGTTTTCCACATGCATGCATCCTGAATTTATTTTAAATGTGCTCAGTGTTTAGAAGGTAAGTGAGGATGCTATTAACTACCAGTCTGCATCTATGAATGATCAATTACCACGTTCTCAGTAGCTTGGTTCAACATGTGAGAGAATCTGCTGTGAGAGAAGATGTTAGTTTGTAATGAGACTATCACGGGCTGCATTGTTTGAGGGAGCCTGTTGTCAAGTGATTGCTTTTGTCTAGAGGAGGAAAAAAGAAAATCAGCCAGAATAATTTATAGCTTTAAAATGCTGATATTCTGTGAGCATGTTTTGGATGCTTCAACACCAGTCAACTACTGTAAACCAAAGCACAATTAAATATTTAAGCAGTATTCTCTTTACTAGACAAGAATAAGTATCTATTTGTCTTGTATCACAATTGCAAGCACTTAGTGTCTTTTCAGCACTGTGGTGTCCCACAGCACAGCTCAGGATCAGTGCCTCCTGGAGAAGCATGTGGGCAGCTCCCAAGTGTTTTTTGAGCAGATCTACAGCCACATCCTCCTGGTGCAGCACAGGAGTTTTTCCTCCTCCTCAGTCAGCCATGTCCTCCTACTACAGGGATATGTATTTTTCTCTGCTCTTTAGTTAATTTGCATCTTACTCCTTTTACTCCTTCTTCCCTACCACAAATCTTCCCTGCTTCAACCTTCTTCCTCTGCTGATTTTTGCCTCCCATACACTACAGTTCTTCTAGAACATTTGCTCCTTTTCTCATTAGTTTTTTTCACCTTCCTCCATCAGCCCTTTGATGTTGAGCACTTCTTCCTTTGCTCGTGTTGCCTGCAAACCTTAATTTCTGAGGATCTCAGCTCCATTTCTCCTGCTTGTAGAGGGATTTCTGAGCATGTGCTGCTGTGCTAAAAATCACAGAGGGAAGAGGAGGAGACAGGCTGGGACCAGGTGGCCAAATCTAAGAAAGCACTTGCTGACAGAACAGTTTATTTCTGCTGCCTCTTGGTGTCCTGGCAGGGACACCATTCATTGAGATATAATTTGTTGAGACATATTTGCCCAGCTGCAGGTCAGTTTGGATCCATCCCTTGAAACAGCAGCTGTGTATTTCTCTTGTGGCACCATGTAGTTTTCCACAGGAGAACTTTCCACCTGGAGCCCAAACAGGCCATTAAATGGGGGGACAAAGCCCAACATACAGGGTCTATGTACCAGCCACCTTTCCAGCAGCACATACTGCTGCTTCTCTGGTGTCTGAAATGCTGCTGTAATTATTGACTCAGCCAGCAGCAGTAGGTCATCATTGGGCTCAAGGAAAATATGATCAAAATTCAAGCAAACATAGGACTGAACTAAAAAAACAAATAAACAAAAAAACCATTTCCAGCTAGGAAGGCTGATTTTTCACTCCAGTACATAGCTATAAATCAGGGTGAGTGAGGCAGTAGAGAACACAAAAGAGGATGGAAAGAAAAGAGGACTCTGTCTTTTGACCTCAAGGGGTAGGTTTCATTTTTCTGGAAGAGAAGCCAGAGACAAAAATCTCAGAAAACAGCCTGGGACTCAGTCTCTGGCTAAAAGGGCAAATATTATGGCACTGTAGGCTGAGCTTGCCACGGGATGTTCACATCCAAATGGGATCTCTCCCCAGTACATCCCACTCTGTCTTACCCTCAGCTCAGTGAGCAAAGTCTGCAAGCAGTCACATTTGGGTGCCTGTATGAGATTTAAAATATTGGGGTTGACCTATTAATCTTGTTCAAGGCAGTCTACACTTCCAGCTGGAGGGAAAACTGTCTCTGTACCCAGGAAATTTTGGCAGAAGCAGTTGTGCCAGTTGGGAAGGAACTGACACAAATTGGCTCTTGCAGAAACAGGAGCTGCTGAGGTGGTTCCTAACATTTTCCTGCCTGTGCAATCACATCTTTCCTCTCACTAAAGGAGATATCACAAATGCAAGTTCAGTCTTATAAGAGAGTTATTTTCAGCTTGGTTCAACCTTATCTGCTGGTTTGTTTGGAATTTTTTTTCCTTCCCATTTTTACTATTTATATTGGGTCTTATAGGAGAAAATGAGCAAGGCATAAAAATACAGTTTAAGTTTTCCCTGTTAAATTCAAATTTAAAGGTGTTACCTATTTCAGTACAAGCAGCTCCTGACAAAGTTTGGACCCATTTCCCCTCCAATTTAATTTCCTTCACAAATTCCACATTTATCTGTGAGTTTACCTGTGGTACTTACCAGAGTACCACACACCAACTCTCAGCCACTTCCTGTGGGCAAGGCAGCACAGCCCTCACCCCCTCCCTCCCAGGGGTGCAGTCCCTGCCCCACTCCCTCCCCATATGTTGCCACTGCTGGTTTCTGTGGTGATGGTATTTTCCTCCCTCTCTCAAGCATGGCATCAAGTGGGCAGCATGTGCTGCAGGCAAGGTGGGTTTTTCCAAGCCAGTGTTGGGAAGGTCCCAAAAAGCATCCCTTGGCACCACAGGAGACTGGGCACTGCATGAAGCATGAAAGCCAGGCAGCTGCAAAGCCTGAAGTGCAAACCCTCTATATGTGCATTTACAGTACTGGATTTACTGCATTTTTATTGGGCATTTACTGAAATAATGAAGAGGTGTAAAGTTCACAATAAAGAAGAAATTTTTGTCATAGAAGTTTCATGATTCTTATTATTGTCTGATAGCAGTAGTTTTGTGTAGGTTCTTAAACAAATAGATAAGAATCACAGATTTTTAACCTTAGCCAGTGTTTAAAGAAAGGTGCACACTACTTTTTTATCAAATCACAACATCATGTAAGAGACAGAGCTCCCCAGCTTCCTGACATTTTCTGTAGAAAGTAATTTAAATAGAAAATTGCAGGTTAAGAGCTAATGAGTAAAAGAGATTAAAATTGCATGAACCAAAGTGACACAGAGAATACAATTGAAAATATCCCACAGCTATAACATGGAAATATGGTTACATGCAAATATGGTCCTTCTAAAGCACTGCTTGGGGGAGAAGAAAAAATGTCCTGGAGAAAACCCTCATGCAACCCACTGCAGCAACAGTATAAGTTTAAGGTAAGCTCAGGAGCCAGCTCCTTGCTCTTTTTCCTGGGAATAGCCCCTCTGACTTTATTAAGGCCAATCTGAAAATGGGCAATATTTAGCAGCAGCTGTGGCTGTGTGCAGCTCCAGCCAGTTCTGCCCGTGCTGAACTGAAACCAGAGCAGTCACACGGCCCTGCTTCCCCATTTCACTCTCATTGGGACCGAGGCAAGGAGGAGCTCTGGCACCAGAATGGCATCAGCAGTCAGAGCAAGTGCCTGGGTTTCACCCTCTGCTCCAGCACACATCTCCTGTGTGACTGCAGTTTGCTCAGCTAAAAGCAGAAACAACAGCACTTTGGGTTTCAGCTGGCTGACCCTGGGGAGCCACCAACCCCCAGAAGATGCCTTGTGGTGGCCTGCCCTGCCCACCAGAATGCTCCACCATCACTGAGGAGTCACAGAGAGAGTGGCCCTTTGCAGAGCAATAGAAGGGAGCAGTCACAGCCCTTTCCTGGTCTCCCTGTATTTGCAGCACATACACCATTCCTGTTCTTGCCTGGAGCAAAGCTAGTGCAAAGAAGCAGCACAGGAATCTATCTCCCTTGTAAAAAATATAATGTGTTCAGCCCCTTGCCCTGCTGCTACTCCATCCTCCTCCTCCCAGCCACCAAGCCTGGCTAATGCCAATCACAGCTGCTTTTCCCAGCTGTAGCAGCCATCTGCTGTGGCAGGAAGGAAGCAGATGTGCTGAGGCTTTGGCAGCCCAGTGGGCACTGCAAGAACCTGCCTTTGCCAGCAGGCTGGGGGGTGCTGCAGGGTGCCCAGCCACCACCAGGGCCACTCACAGCTGGGGAAGGTGGCCACCAAACACACCCTGTGGCACTGGAAAGGTCCTTTCATTGACCTCCTTGGAGGCCACAGCTTTGAGGTCATCTCCCATCCTTGGTCTGTGAGCCCAGGTGCAAGGTGAGACCAGCACACTGCTTGCTTCACCCCACTCTCAGCCAAATTTGAAGACATTTCTGCACCTCAGGAGCAGCATCTGCCCTTCAAGGTTAATTGTGGAATGTTTATGAGGGATGGCAGGTGCATGTGTCTGCATGGAGCACACAGCCCAGGAGGGTCAGTGCCATGGTTTCACAGGAGGGAGTGGGAAACTATTGCCACAAAATGTCTCAGCAAAGCAAATGAAACTGCTTTATATATTAAAGAGAAAAAAATTTAAATCTTCATGAGAAACTTGAAACAGAAATTGGAAATTAAAAACTACTGTTTGTACAACTGCCTTCTATTGATTAAATTACAGAAAACAGCCCTGAGTGAGGGCTGTGGAGAAACCAATCACACACTCAGCAGACCATCCATCTCCATTCCCCAAACACAATTATAGCAATATGGGAGACATGAAAATACAATGCAATCCTGCACAATAGTAATAAAGAACTGAAAATATTCGTGCTGTTGAGCAAAGGCAATGCAACCATCTTCTCCAGGAGCCAAAAAATGCTCAATGCATAAAAGGTTTTAAAAAACCCTACTGAAAACAGAGGAATATTGTTTTTCTTTCTTTGAAAAGAAAAAACCCCACCCTTATAACATGTATGAAAAAACACTGCACAGTTTGCAACTGCCCATTTTTCCTACTTCATGTGGTACTTAGGCTGCCTTATAATTAAAAGCTACTATAACACAGACCACAAAAATCAATTCTGCACCATGTCAGTAGCAAAATTATTGATAGAAAACAGTCTTATCAAGTTAATTTAGGCCCTGTTATTTTCACTGCTGGATTTAAGTAAGAGGATCCATCTGTTAAAGGCACAGTATTGTTACACAGATTTTTTTAATATATTTGTATACATACATATATGTAGGATTTAAAAGCAAATGGTCAGAATTCACTAACTTAAATTTCTTTTCTGTGATGAGGATATTTTTTCTTTCTACTGATAAAGAAGAAAAACCTTATTAACAAGGCCTCAGTGGTAGTTACACTGCTGCCACTACACTGTGAGAGATGTATACTTTTTTTTTTTCCCAAGGAGGGTTTAACTGCTTTGTAGATCCATAACAATATTTCACAGAGAAAGCTTTATTCAACTGGAGCTCTTAAACCTCCTTTGTGAAATGTTGTGGTATTTTGTGAGATACATGGCCTTTGCTATGCACGTGACACTGGTAGGTTTCTAGGCATGCAAGTTCAAGAGCTTTATTTTCCAGATTTTTTTTTTCCATCAATTAAGCTCATTGGTAAGACTGCATGCACTTCAGAAAGGCAGAGAAAGAAAAATAACCACCAACTCTTTCTTCTGCAGAAGCAGCTGGATGCTGCTGCTGCCTGCACAGAGCAGCTCAGATGCTGCCTTTGGCTGCCTGCAGGTTCACTGCCCTGGAATGTTTCTGGTGGGCTTCTCCTCCTTCATTAGGAACATTCTTGTGATGCAGGGGATTCCTAACAAAACTATCACCCTCACAATGCCAGTCATTCCCCAGCCTTTGAATACAGACAGCTGCCAAGCTTCAGAAAACATAGCTGTGTCTCTGTAGAATTCTTCACAGAGGGTTTTTTTTCCCCTTAATGTTGCATTTTAACGTGCTTATAACACCCAGCCCCTATGGGGGAGTGAACAAAAGGCCTTTTAAAGGCAATCTTTCAGAATGCTGCAATTGTGCCCTTAATTGCATCTAAGTACATGTGGGCTCAGCTCTATGCAGACATAGTTTTAGCTGTAGGTTGATTCGAAGCAAGCCACACATTCTATACCAAAGCAATGCATGAAAGCTTTAATTTAGTCACACTACTACTGTAAATAATGCATAGCAAGCAATAATCAGATGCAAGAAGTTTAGAGCAGATGTTCCCTTTGCTTTGATTCTTGAGGCAGTGCAGTAGCAATTTCTTCCTTTGTATGAGACAAAGATGATTCAGTGTTAGGAAAAAAGGTGCCAGGCATGAAGTTATTCCAGTTAGAAGCTGAGGAATAATTTACACTGAAATGTGGGGCTGAAGGAGGGCTTCCAGGTATTTCCCCTCCCTGTACTAAGAGCATTTTGAAAGAGACCTGGGGTTTATCTTTGGGCTTACAGTAGTGGTTTAAGGTACTATTTCTGCTAGAGTCTATTCTTCCTCCATGCCCCTACCCCTCACCCCTGGAAGAATTTAGTTGCTTTCCAAAGAGATGGGGAATTGCAGACCACCCATCTCAGAGTCTCTTGCTCAGCATGTGCTGGGGAAGAGGCTTGCTCCAGCCTGGGAAAACTCCACCAATGGCCCATGCAGGAAAAGGGAAAAGAGGCTCAGCAGGTTGTGCCACTGGCTAGGAGGAGCAAGGCTCAGCTCCATGATGGCTTTGATGGTGACAACATCCCATCCAGCAAGGCAGGCTGCTGCCATGAGTACACTGGGGCAGGGATGGCAGTGCCTGGAGGAGATGGCTCTCCCAGCAGCATCAGCAGCTCCAAGCAGCCCGTGGAAGTTACATAGGAAGTGAGGGGAGAAGTCTCAGACTGCCTTGTATTTCAGCAGTGAGGCACCTGCCTGGCCCTCCTCAGGAGCACAGCCTAGGAATGCTCTGCCAAAGAATATCCAGAAAATTCCCAGGCACAGGTTGTAGCTGGGGAGCAAATGGTGGCCCAGAGAGGCAGGGGGTGGTGATGTGCAGCTGCAGGGGCCCCAAAAGTTCACAAATGCATCCTCTAAGTGCTCTCAATGAGAGCAAATTGTGGGAAGCCAAGAGCTTCCCACCATTTGCTCACATTCCTGTCACCCACCTGCAGCAGAGCTAATGTTTCCCACCCCAGAGCTGCTCCCTGGGCAGTAGCTGAGGCAAAACATCTCTGCAATAAGGCCTCCTCCATAATGCTGCAATGTATTGGGAAAAAGAGATGCAAGTTCCCCAAAACTCACATTTTCCAAAACATAAACTGTCAAGGAAAAGCCTTTGCCGGAATAGCTGCTCACTGCTGGTCTCTTCTCATCAGCTTCCCCCCTGCCCACACGGATCCCTCAGCATCTCTTCCAGCTCAGCACAGCACCACAGGGACCCAGGAGAAGCGGGAAGCAGAAACTCATGGAAATGAAGTAATGAGACTAATGCACAAGATGGAGATGGCCAGATGCAGGGATATCATTCCCTGCTTCTGGGGCCAGAGTTAGGTAAGCCAAGCTGCTTTTCAGTAATTGCTCCTTAGGGAAGGGCTTAGGAATTACACCCAGAAAACAGAAATTGAAATTTGATACACAACTGGATGGACCACACACTTAAAGCCAGGCCCCCTGATTAACACAAAAATGTGCAACACGAGGTAGATGCTTTATGTCAGACATGAATTTTTCCTGCCTATACCCAGTGGGCTTCATCATCCAACACTGCTATATGTGTTGTTGACAGGCTGTGCTTGTGATGTGGAGACCTCCCTGAGATTTCTTTTAATCTTTTGTGTTTTGAGGAGTTTGTGCACAGGGTTTCTTTGATCACTATGCTCATATCAGAGAGCAATGAGATTTCATGCAAGATCAGGATGACTCTGTGGCAGTCACAGAGCTGCAGTGGCTGCAACACTTATTGCAGAGGGGATGCTACCAAAAGCATCCATCCAGTTACCTTCAGTCACATGGAGCATGGCAGGCTAAATGAATTTCTACCAAGTTGTGCATCACATGGCTACAAAAGCAGAAGTGGCACATAACACAAGCAACATGTTCCCACTGCTGCAGAACTAGCTACAACAGCAGGCTGGCATATAGCTGATCCCATTCTGCCCTCCAACAACCTTAACCTCTGATTTTATTTTTTTCCCAAGAGCATTGTGCTGATGCAGATGAACAGAGGAAGTTTAGATTGCTAAGACCATTTAATAACCTGATGGTGTGTCATACCAGATCCAACACTATGGTGCTTTTTTAGGTACTCCCTTTCTTCCTATTGCTTCAATGCATTAATCCACCTTGACCAAGACAGAGTAAGAAGGCTAGGATTTAACTTCTTTCAGTATCTGGAAAGCACTAGGATTAGTTCCCATTTCATCCCTCTCACCCCACACCCCCATCAGCCAGGGTCACCAGACCATAGCAAATGCAGAGGGCTCCTGTGCATAAGTACCCACAGCACAGCAGCAGCAGAGAGGGCATGGTCCCAAAAATGCCCCTGGCAACAGCCTTGCCTACATGGCTGTGCCCTCAGCTTTCTCTTCCATGAAGGTGCCCATTCTTCTGCAGCTTAAGGGTTTTGCTCTACATGAGGGGCTCTGTCAGTAAAAAAGAAAAAAAGTCTGAGCAGCCTCTCCTTTCCCCTTGAGGAAGAGGACTCAGGGCACATTCCTGGCTGGAAAGTGCCACAGCAGGGAGGCCAAGAGTGGGGAGCAGTGTCCCCCACTTCTGGGCACACTGACCCTGCCCTGCTGTACACACAGCCCACACCAAGAGCACTGGGGTGGTGAGCCAGGGTTAGAGAGAGCTACTTAACTCACTCCTGAGTGATATTAGCAAAAAATTTAAATATTTGTTGATTTGTGGCATCACAAATGGGACATGAAGCACAAAGCTGACTCCCTGCTCTGCAAGAAATACACAATTTCCTTTGCTGTCTCTGCCCAAGCAGACTTCCACCAACCTCAGCAGAAGCCACCAGGCACTGTCCAGGGAGGGGAGAGCTCTCAGCAAGGAGCCCCACAGACATACCCAGGCTGGATTTACTAGGCAAGAACAAGAACAGCTAAGATATGCCCCACCACACACACTCCCCTTCCCTCCCCTCACATGCCGGAAGGATTATGGGGCCAGGGCAGGGAACTTCTTGTCCTGCCAGGGCATAAACCTTCCTCTCCCGGTCTCCAGGAGGCACAAAGCAGCTCTGAGAGGTTGCAAGCAGACAGGCTTTATATGGAGTTCCCACAAACATCACTGCTTTTATTTAAGGCAGAAAACACAGGATGTTACAGATGAGTGGAAAAATGTGATGTGCCCCACTGCCTGCAGAGCCCCTCAGACTGGAGAATGCTCTTCTGGAAGTCAGAGGGTCTCCAGACAGGATTAGGAAAGCACATAGTGTCTGCCCTAACGTTTTATTTTTGCCCTGCTTGGCTGCAGCTACACCTCCCTGCACCCCACACACAAACACCCTCCCAGCTAGGGTCCCATACCTTCCCTCCCACTTACAGCTTCCCACAGCCCTTTTGTATTTGACTCCTGGGAGGCTCTTTTCAAACTTTTTTGGCAACTCCATCTCTTTGAAACACTGGAAAGCTACCAGCAAGAATCCTGGCTCTGGTTCCCTGCCACCAGTGCTGGCAGGGTCTTGCTCCATCCTCTGCCAGGCTCTGCCCCTCTGCAGAGCCCATGGGCAGCCCAAGCCAGGCAGGAGCCCCAGCCACCCCTGCCCCCCTTCATATGGGCAGCTCAGAGTGTTCAGTGGGGCCACAGCTTGCACAGTGACTGCTCTGCAGCACCTGCCAGCATTCACAAAGTGCCAGGGTTCTCTGAACTCTGACACCTGCTACAGGGCTCCCTGACACAGCCTTGGGGAGGAATCATCCAAAAATATTTTATTTTATGCTTGTTTTCATGATCATGCATGACAAAGACAGTCAAAGGTACATTTTTCCCCCTCCCCATGTTACCATATTCTTTTTCTTCTTCAAGCTAAACTGTTGCCAGCCAGCCTAATGTAATAATTATTAAGATAAACTGGAGATATTTCAACCAGGTAGATTCAGAATACCAGCACTTACAACTTAACTTTCCACACACTTATTCATTAATGCTCCTTACCTTACCATCACTGGAGAGCTAGAAAGCAGCAGAAGACTCCAGAGTGAAGCACAAACCACATCACTTCTGTAAAGCCAAACCAGCCTTAATGCTTCTGCACTTAATTTATACCCCTTGAAACACCTGGCCAGAGTACCTTTTAATTGATTACAATTAATTGTTGATTGGCTTGCCCCTAGCATCAGTGACCACAATTACATGATCTGGTCAAAAGAGAGGCAGTTCCTATTTTTTAACCATAATTCTGTTTTTTTTCATCATAGTAGGATAGCTAAGCAGTGTATTGAATGACATAGTATTACTTGTATGCTTAATCACAGAATTAAGCACCTGAGTCCTTGATCTTGTGCTGTATAAAGTGTCTGAGCTGTGCTGTAATTGCCTATAAATATGCTGCTGATCATGCTTAAAGGGACATTGTCAAGGTTGGAAGACCTACAGTTTGACTTAGTAAAATGGCATCTTAAAATAGTTTTATTCTGTGTTTCTAAATTACCAACCTGTGGGTTTTATCATGTTTCTTTTTATCAGTCCAGCTCCTGGAAATAAGGTTATGGGAGAATGTTCACTTTTAAATCAATGGATCAGGCATAGGAATAGTATTGATGAAGGCTAATATTCTCATCCTGAACATGCAAATAAAAGCACTTTTCTATAAAACTTATTTATCCTAATGTGAATATGCATGACCTCTATTGCCCTTATGGTTTGCCATAAGGTCACCCCTTGTTGAACCTATGTCTTGTGAAAGAAATTTTCAAGAAAGAGCACAAGGCTGAGGGCATCAGGCCCAGGCAAGTCTGCAGCTTCACAAAGTACCCATTTTCCATGGTGTCTCTTTGTCAGTCAGCAGTCTTGTCCTAGTTGAGCTGAAGGGGAGGGGATGCAAAAAGAGGGGGCTGGGGAACAGAATTACAAAGGCTGGTGAGGAGCCTGAAACTTCTCATCCTTGGCAGAGCTGTTGGGAATGCAGAGGGGTGATGGGATGGGGAAAACCCAGGGCTGAGAGCCCTTTCCTGCACAGTCCCTTCTGCAAGTGGCTCTGTGGCTGGAGCCCAGCGTCAGGGGAACTGAAGCCAGCTATTGAGGAGTTTTTTGATCTCAGGCAAAGAGCAGTACTGGACTTTCTCTTAAGGAAAGAATACAAATAGCTGAGGAGTGAAAGGTGGCCTGGGAATTCTCCCTTTATGAAGGGCTTGGTTTGTTTCTGAGCTGAATAACTCAGCTCCCTCTGAGCTGCAGCTTTCCAGCACAGTCTGTACTCATGGGAAACCTGCAATGCCACAGTTACCAAACCCATAGATGTCAGTAAATGAAAAAGTATGGCTCATTGGTGCCAGGGACAATGCAAGGCAAATGAGGAGAAGCTGTAAGTGAAGGCTGTGTGGGTACTGCCAGAGTGGCTGGGTAAAAAGGCATCTTTGGAAGAGGAGATGTGGCCTGTGCCCCCTGCATTATCCAGCTAGCCTGTGCTGCAAGGTTTGAAGACAAAGGTCTTGAGTTTCCAGAGGCATGGGCCTATAGCCAGGCTTCACCTCCCTTTCTGCCTGGAAGGTGAAAGATTTGTCAATACCCTAGACAGGAGGCAGAGTTTTGAATGTACTGATCATCACAGGTCTATGTCGGACACAGGACAGACCTTGTCTCAACTCCAGGGACTTGGGGGCAGCCCTGGAAGAATTGTGTAAAACAAAACTCAGGAAGAACAAAACAAAATCCCTAAAAAAGCAAAAAACAAAAAAAATCCAAACAGTAAAGAAATGCCTCTGGGGCCTGGGGAAAAGTCACACCTTCAGCAGCCATGACTATTTCAGGGGCTGATGAGTGCACATGGCTGGTGGAATCACTTGAAGGTGCAGCTCCTCAAAGAGATGGGAAAAGTAAAAAATAATTTTTTTTTCTTTTTTTCTTGTTTTTTTTTTTTTTTTTTTTCATTTACAGGAAAGATAAGAAAGTCAAAGAAAATCCTCAGACTGAAGATGCCACAAAACAGAAAAAGGAAAGCTCTAATGTCAATCTAATGACAGATATGGCTCAAAGTTTCAGCAGGTGGGAAGGTGCTCCCTACACTTCCAGCAGGGGTCCAAGAGAGCAGGCAGTGTAGGGGCTGTGTCTCTCCCCTGGGCACGCCTTGTAAGGTGTGAATATGAATAAGGATATGGATATGGATATGGATATGGATATGGATAAGCACTTGGAAAAAGTCTTATATATCTAACATTAAGAAGTGCATTTCAGACTCTTAGCAGTTACAGTAAAACACTTGAAAGTGCAACTTGCATGCATTTGAAGAGCTCCAGAAAACAATAAAAGCCAGACGAGCCCAAAGTTATCTAAAGTACTTTTTAGAATCTCATGTTTTTAGGCAAAGTTCACATCTCTGGTTTGTTTTGAGCTGACTCAATAATTTTAAATGCTTGTCCTTGAGAATTTTAAGATTGGTTTTATTTTTTTTCATGTTTGTAGGTTTATTCCACAGAAATGCTTAAAAAGCAATAAAGTTGATCTCAGTAGCTTTTCTTAAATCCATGATTATATCAGTTCTGTGTTAGGGGTATGCAGGGAGAAACTAAGTAGGAAATTGGAAGGGATTCCTACAGCAATAGTTACGTTGTTTGCACACATACACACCATTCCAACAGAAAAGCAACAGCAACCTTGCAGTTACAAAAATACCAAGTGCCCTTTAAAAATGTACGTGTATATTCTGTGTTTACCCAGATTAACAGTGTCACTAGGGACTGATACTTTATGTATGCTGTATCTTCCATTTGATTTATTCAAGTTTTTTTCTGGGCTTCTTTTCTTTGAAACTGTGCTTGTGCCTTATGCTCACCAAGAGGAACCCACGTTCCATGAGTAAACACCTGGAAGCTGAGAACAGGAATGTGTAAGAAACCTGGATTAATTCAATGACAGTGCTTTATAATGGAAAATATAAATTTTCCTGCTGCAATTGGTATATACATTCAACAGTTTTATTGTATGTCAGTGCACATTATTCGGCACAGCTGCTAGAGAGGCACTGCTGAACTGGTGTTTCTCTTCCATGACAAACACCTATTAAGCAGTCAGCATAAACTCTTCTTGTTACAGCCTCTGACATCACCCTCAGGGCAAGCGGACACAGAACAGCGATTGCTGAATCGCGTATGAAAATTATAGTTTTATTGTCTACACAAGTGAAGGTTTAACTCAGATTCCTGTTCGAGTCAGCTCTGTTATAAAGGAGTGATTCTTTCAGGGAACAAACAAGCACAGTACACCATTGTAATCAGAGGAACAGACACTATTTATGCATTGGAAAGCCTTGTTCACAATAGTGCTAACACTCCAATGCCCCAGAAGCCACTATTTTAGCAGCTGTAGAGAAGATAAAGCATGACTAACAAGATGCCATACAGAGTCAGATACAGTTTTTTTAGAGCACAGATGGAATCATCTCATTTAATATAATTCAGTTTACATGCACGATTCATAAGTGGGGATCATGTAGTTAATGTTTATATAAGCATTTTTTCCACCGTAGCGTTCAAAGAGTTGCAGGGTCTCTTGAATAAGAACTCCAATATTTTCACGCTTCTGCTGGCTGTATTCTATCCCATCACCTAAATTAACTGGTTAATAAAAGAAAAAAAAGAAAAGAAAAGAAAAGAAAAAGAAAATAATTATATTGAATTTCGTCTTACACTTTGAAATAACAACATAGGAAATTGCAATTGCTGGTCAATTTACTGTGCCTCTATTAGAAACTTTGTTCTGTGACATGAAACAGAGATGAATTTGAAAACAGGATAGCTTTGGTATCTCTTTAAGGCTTTGTTCAGGCTCCAGCCTTCATATGCTTTCAAAATTTATGCATGCATTACTTCAGTATCTAGGCAAAAATCCTAATGAAAATAAACACATTCTTTTATAAGATGAATATGGATTCTCCCTTTCACAGTTCACCTCTAAAACCATTACTTCTTTATCTTTTGCATTGCTTATTTAAGACAAAATACTACTGCCAGATGCATAAGCACTTTTCTTAAAAAAAACCTTAATCTAGACTAGTTACGGTTTGAAATCATAAATAGGTATTAGTTTGGGATTGCTCCACATTAGTCATCATATTCACACACTTATGTGGGTCCTGATAGAGGAAACCTGCTAAAAGGGAATTTTGGAGTATAACATGATGCTCGTTCAATTTCAGCTTCCTAAAAAATGTATAAAATTAAATCAATGTCAAAAGGACAAATTATTGCAGCCCCTAGATACAGTAATATTTATTGTTGCTTTCTCTAACATGGACTAGCAAGGGTGACACACGCTCATACACACAGATCATAATTCTTTAAAAATCAGTGTGAACAACTCTGGCAACAAAGTAAGAGCAATAAGAAATAACTTCACCTACAAAGCTGCTGAGAGATTTAAAGGAGGAAAATATTTCTCCTTTGGTTTTAAAACAATATTTTGAAAAGTATAAAAGTATCTGAACATATATTCCACAGCATGTATAAAAAGTAATTTGGAAGGAGCAAAATGCACTCAGACCAGGTTTGGTGTAGTGGGGAGCTGTCTCTGCTGTAGGGCAGCCCACATGCAAGCAGCCAGTGGCCTCACTCTGGGCAGTGGTGACAATGTGCCCATGTTAACATCTCAAACAATCAGTGGCACTCTGACTCAGCCAGAGAAAGACCCTTTGTCAAGACAATGGAACTTCTCCCAGCAGAGCTGGCCTTTCACATTTGAAACAGGGCAAACACAAAGGCAAGGGCAGATTTTGCCCCCACTGTTGCTTCCAGATCCCCAGGCTGATGTTACCAGCAAAAACTTAAGAACCATGATCATGAAGAAACAGCTGGTGAATCTGGGTACAAGTCATCCTTTTGATGAATTTTTCTGTAAAATTTTTCTGACTGCTTACACATATTGCACTTTACATTTTATGAAATGGTTATAAAAATACAGAAGTGACATACAAAGACTGTGCTTCTTGAGTGGGAAGGAGGTAAATTTTTTAAATGATTATTACTTTTAAGAACACAAATATTTTCCAATACATTAACTATTAATCTCACTGACTTGAAAAGCCAGGATTGTGACATCAAAATTTATTACAATGAATTTACTGTAATGTTACAAATAACAGATTATGAGAGTGCAAAGAAAACAGAAAGAACCACTAGAAAAACGATTGGCTTATACAAAACAAGTTCAAGAAGAAAAACACATCACAATTGGGTGCAATTTAGAATAAACAGGGCTGCTCTTGCAGAAGGCAACTGAGATAACTGTGCCCCATCACCTGTCTTGCATGTGCACTGCAAGCCTTCTCCAGAACACCTGGAGGTATTTCTGATTTCACCAGTTTGAGCAAAGGAAACCCTGAACCTTGACCTAAGTCTTGGCAAATACGTAAAGGAATTACTGACTTTCCAACCATATGTCTATTATCTGTAATTTTAAGCCTACACACATGCTCTGCTAATGAGCTTACACAGCTTTCATCGTTCTTTCAAAGAAGTAGTAAAAAAAAATAAAAATCAGCTGTCTGGAAGTAATGGTGATATATTTCTAAGGAAGTCTGGGGAGGCCAATGAGAAGCCATGATAATGCTGGTAGCAGAGGTATTTTCCAGAATTGCAAAAATTATGTCTTAGATGCTTGATTAAAAGGTACCTAAGAGCATGAGGCAAGGATAAAGGAAAGAGTCTGCAAGGGAAGATTGAATGTGTGATATGCAGACCATCATTGCAATTTTTTTTTCCTACAGACCATCTGTGTTATATGAAAGTTTGTATCCTCAAGACAGCCATAATTCACACTAGTGCCATGACACAAACTACAACCAGCAATACTGGAAAGGTTATGTCAGCATTGATGTCACCTGGTAAGTACTAAAATAGCTATCCTATGTAGTTATAGGAATTAGCAAAGCTTTCATTCAAAAAAGATAATCATTAACCCAAGAGTACAACATCCATTGAATGGATGAGTCAGAATGATCTGCCCAATGCACCTAAGGGTAAATATCTACTCATAATAATAATGATGATTAGTTGGAAAAAACTGGCCATAGAAGTATAGCGGTCTCAGCATGCCCTTCTCTGGTTTGACTCTATTTCCCAGTTAGTTTACCTGAGAAGCCAGCTTTGTCAGCCACGAAAATGTTGCATATGTAAAGTGTGAACATGGATCTGATTCAAACTCCTTATGAAGTTGTCCTTTGTGAGGAAGAATAAATCAACATGAAAATGCTAGGAAGCACATTTGTCATATCTTTGCCTCAAAGCGAAATGTCTGGCAAATTCAACATGCACCAAGAACTCGTTTCAGAACAAATGGTGTTTCTATGTTTAGAAGAAATGCATTGAAGGACTACTGACAGATCTAGAAGATTACAACCAGGATCCCTTACCCCAGCCCTTCCAGAGAAAAAAGTTAGTTCCCCATGTCCCAGATCAGGCACCAAAGGCTTTCTGGTGCTGAAAGTGAAGTGAAAGTCTTTGCACCTGTCGAGACCTGTGTTAGCTGATGAAATCACCCGGCACAGCAAGGCCAGGAGAGGCACTCCCTGCCCTGCCAGTGCCAGCTGCTGTAGCCAAGGAAACCCTGCTCAGGCCCTCAGGGACTGAACTCAGCGTTTGGCAGGGAACAGAGGAGGACTTGAATTTTGCTATAAAAGGTGGTTTGTATTTGAGTCTAGACATGCTTCTATTCATGATTTGGGATAGTAAAAAAATTCTGGTGTTATTTGTATTCCATGTCATCTCCTTTTAAAATTTCACTAGAATAATGCAACAAATATAAAATATTATTGCTTTAAAGGAGGACAAGCAAGTTTCTCTCTATGCATTAAAAGCCTGATATGGCACTTTTGACATCCTGGAGTGGACAAGAAAGGTAAACCAACCCTTAAAGCTCACTCAGATCTATTCTTAACTCTAGACATTTGTTAGCACCTAAAAGTGTCCAAGACATTCAGTTTATTAGTCTTCACTTCAAGCCAGGCCAGATCTCAAAAAGAGACGTTTTTAATCCCCTAAATATGTTGCTTGCAAATATTTCACAGATACCAGAGCTTGCTGGTAGGGGATTATTCAAAAGGTTCTGCTTTACACAAGTTATAGTCAGGGTTTTCATACACCTGTTGTTGCAGGGATGTCATAGATCTTGGGATATTAGATTTTCCATAAATGTTAAATATTAATAAATATGAATAAATAAATAGGAAGGCTGAGAATTGGAATAACACTTAAAAGAAATTCCTGAAGTGACTGTGAAGACAGCCCCATGTTGACAGTTTAGACGACATTTTTAATCAAATTTTAAATGAAATGTAATTCCTTTATTTACTGATGAAAGTGTTTCTTTAGTGATTTAGGTGCATATAGTCACACTTGTGGTTTTCAGTGTCTCTTGGAACAATATTTTTTTTTTTGGCACACAGATCAATAAAACTACTTGGAAAGATATGCATCATGCCTTTTGAGTCTTGAAAAATAAAGGTACTGAAAGGTAAAGTGACTTCTAAGTCATGGAAGGTATCAGTCACAAACCATGATTCTCAACTTTTAATGTTGACAATGAAAGTACTATTTATGGTAAAATATAACTATGGTAAAAATCCATTTTAAGTGGCTCAGTTCACCCTACTCAAACCAACATGTATTTTCAGCAATTAGAATGACTGCAGGAATGCAACATGCAAACCTGAATGTTACTTCAAAACAAAAAATCCCAGCTGCAATGCAATTGAGCCTGTCACATAACAAAATGCAGTTAAGCAGTACAAACTAGCATTAAAACATTTTGAGGAAAATGTCAGGGCTTTCTTTCTTTATAAGAGTCATCACAAACACCAAGAAATAAATGGAAGCTGATTTCAGCTACAGATTGACATGTATCCATGTCAGGGTTCACATCATGTAAGTTCACTGCTCAGGTACAGTTCAGAGCTTAATTAAGCTTTCAAAGTCTTCTTGTTAGGATAAATTTAATTGTCATAGAATGTGTTGGCTTCCTGACTGGAGTGGAAAATGAAAGCCCTGATGAGTCAGTGTGGGGAGAGAGAGGAAGGTTCCTTTGCACCACTCCTATCACTGTGACTCAGAACTGTGCTTTGAAATTGTCAGCTCCAGGAAGGATGAGGTAGTTGAGTCTCCCTGTTCATTTAATTGAAAGTCTGTGAAAAGTCACAGGGTAAGAGTATAAACCCCTCCTGTCTGCTAAGAAACAGTGGGACATTTCCAGTTCATTTCACTCAGGGCAAGGAAGAGACACCAGGGGGTTATGACTTCTGGTGGTTATTAACCCACACAGAGAACCCCATCTTCCCTTTGTGAAGCCTCAGAGCAATGCAAACACCAGTTTAAAAGTTCTTTAGGATAAGTCTAGATTATGTACACACAAAGTGCAAACAGGCCTCAAGTAGGCTGGTCCCAAAGCTAGAGTGTTGGAAAGAAGAGCTCATGGAGTAATTTATGTTGGAAGGAACCTCTGGAGTCATCTGGTCCAAATGCTCTGCTCTAAGTCAGCTCCATTTCCAAAGTTAGATCAGGTTGCTCAGGGTGGAATATCTGCAGTTCCTCACACAGAGTAATCCCAGAATGAGAAAAGGTGCTGAGATCCCCTTGGGCTGGCAGAGATTTTCATGAGCCATTTCAAATGGGATGGAGGAGAGTGCTACTCCTTAAATATGAACATGTGTTTCATGAAAGACTTGCTGGAGTTACAAATGTCATAGAGAGAATTATTATGTGTTTTGATATAAAATAAATCTAAACTTTTGGTGTAGTAGATTAGCACATATGTAACACTGCTTTTGGAAGCTTAATCTTATTTCAAGGAAAGAGGCACAAATTTGGCTGAAAAATTAATATTTGATTGAACTCTGATTTGAAACCATGAAACAATTTTACAATCATAATTTTAAAAACTCAACACATATTTCAAAGCACTTAAAAGCATTAAGGCTGAATGTAGTAATATAAACTAAGAAGGCCAAATCTTTGAATAAGCACAGACCTGTTTTTGACACTATCAACACTTGAGATCCTTGTCTCTTGCTTTACTTGGCTCTTCCTTCTATTTTTCATCACTAGTGCTGAGTGTTTATCACTTTACAATGCTACAATACTGCAGAGATGGCAGAAGAATATTTCAATCCAAGAAGGCATGTATGCTTGGAATTTAAAAAGAATACTAATATGGATACATTTCAACTCATCATGTCTCAGAAAAGATTTTCATAATTCACATTGAAAGCATTTTTCTTTAGCATAAAGTATACATTCTTCCTATATTATCTTCCATATGCGGCCAGTTTTAGTTATATCTCAAATAAGCATTACAGTAAAATGAAAATGCTGTTACTATAAATGCGACTCAGAAAGTCAACAAGTCAGCAAGTAGAGGAAGTGCTCTGACTGGACAGGAAACATGGAAATGATGTTTTACTAATGATGTAAGCTTACTAGAGATAGCTGCAACTACTTGCACATTTCTGTAGTAAAAATAAAAAACCAAAAAAACCCAACAAACCAACAAAAAACCTAAAACAAACAAACCAAAAACCCAACTGAAAATGAGCCAAGATAGCAGCTGTTATCACAGTTTTTCCATTTCTAGGAAATGTTATCAATATCAATTGCAATCCTTTCTAAGCCCAAGTTTTGGGGGTTTTTTCTGTTTGTTTGAAGAAGTACAAGAATGAAAAAGAAATTCCGGGTTTTGTAACAACATTTATTAACCAACATTTCAATGTGGTAAAAAAGGGGAGTGTATTTTTTCCTATATAAGTACTTAAACTTTTCCAACTAATTTAGACTTTGAGGTTTGCCTATGTTAGTGCTACAGATCAATATTAAACAAAATACAGTTAAACAATCTTAGATAAATAGTATGTTCAACAGAGGAATGGAATTTGGAGGCTGGCATCTCATTGGCCTTGGGACAACGTTGACTATTGCAAAATAATATATTAGTCACAAATCATGCTTAACATGCAACAAGAGTTGCACCAACTATGTGAATCTGATGTTCTGCCAGTTGTTTTAGATGCATATAAGCTTGTACAAAGTAAATAATATTTTTTTAGTTGGAAATCATGTTTGTGTGTAAAATTTGCATAGCTTTGCTGGACTGATGTGAAATATGTTTGTTCATCCCATTAATTTCTCATCCAAATATAGCATCATTAATGCAAAAGGAATTAAAACCATGAAAAAACAAATCTTTGCATGTGTGTGGAATAAACATAATTTACTTTTTAATATAATTCAAAGTGACAAACCTGAAAGTCCTCAAGTGCTTCAAAGATCACTGATTTCAATACAAAACACAATCCTAAACCAGCTAATTTTTGACATTGAGTTACATACATACCTAAACCCAAGATGCTTAGCAATCATCCTCCTTCCACCAATGGAAGTTTTTTATTAAAGCAACCAAAATACTTTTATGTTTTTCTTCACAAGCAAAAGCTCAGTAATCCATAACTTTGTGTTAATAACTGCAGCTATGTTTGTACATCTGCCATGTACCAGTGGAATTGGTTGTGCCTAATTCTGCCATTCAAAACCATTACCATTTAAGAAGTCTATTTGGTCTAGCTTGCCCATCAAAAATTGCACAAACTAAATTACTTCAATGACTGCTTTACTAACTTTGTGGCAGAAGGGTGAACCCTTTTTCTGTCAGGGGAAGTTTCACCTCAACAAGAGGAAGAACTTCTTTACGTTGAGGGTTGCAGAGCACTGGAACAGGCTGCCAAAACAGGCTGCCAAAGGAGGCCATGGAGTCTCCCTGTCTGGAAACTTTCCAAACCCACCTGGACACGGTCCTGGGTCACCTGCTCTGGGTGACCCTGCCTTGGCAGGAGGGGTTGGACTACGTGATCTACTTTCCAACCCTAACTATTCTGTGATTCTGTGGAATGCAACCATTTAAAAATAGGTCAATGTATTAAAAATTTCTCATCAAAATTATAGGAGCAAGTCATTAGATATACGTACAGGTTGCTGAATATGCCTAAAGCTGCCAGTTTTCTAGTTTCAGTGCTCCCTAATTAAGCTAAATAAGCAAGAGCCTGAAGTCAACAGAGGGTGTTTTAGCAGTGATTTGAGAAAGGACAAGGAGATAAAAGCTATGAATGACTGTGTGGATTTGCCACAATTTCTTTCATGGCTTGGGACAAGGACAGAATTTATGCAGTTTAAAGGACAACTAGCACTGAAACTGGAATGTGCTATTTTATCCTCAAGCCAGACATAAAGGAACACCCTGCTCCACAGGTATCAGTACTGTAAGGATCAGGATATCTCCTTCTGGTGTGTCTTTATTAGTAATAAAATTAATAACAATTTTTTATATATGTAAATGAATTGGGTAATCTGATTACTCTTCCTTTGTTTTTCCAGTTGAATTAATGCATATTATAGATAAAAAAATAGCCTTCCTCTGATGTGGATTTGCTTTCTTTTTATGAAGGACATAAAAATAAATACATATCAAAAGCTAGTTAACAGCTATTCATTTTGCATTAAGAATAGCATACATTTGAATTCATAACAGCTTTTCAAGCAAACAGAAAAAAAAAGCCAGCTTTTATACAACTAAAATGTATTATAATGTGTAGTGTTTACAGGAATGCAAAACAGATAAAAAGAGAAAGGAAATTGTGTCCCCTAGGTGTGGTGTTTCTGAAGATTCATGGCTTTTGACTTGGGTAAGTTGAAGCCTTCTGAAAGCAATGTAGAAACTGAACATACACCACATTCAGATTGGATTTTGTTTGGTTTTTGTTTTGTTTTGTTTTTTGGCTTTGTTTTTTTTTTTTTAACTTTAGGAATCTGAATTACGTGTGAAAAAAGATAAGTGAATAAGAGCTATTTCATTAGTGACTCTTAACTGGAAAACACTCAATCTTCTTGTCTAAATTACACCAGTACCAGGTGACAGAAGATATTTAAATGTCAGTAACCTGACTTAGACCACTTACTAAGATTTAGTAGACTCATAGTCTTGCAATACACAGCAAAACCTTTTGTTTGGCCCCTTAAACAACATTTATAAGATTACTTTCTTTAGTATCTCATATAAAATAATTATTTACTGTGCCACTAAAGATATCACAGACTCTAGGCTGTGTTTATTAAAATGTACTCCTAATGTTTTCACAAAGGGCCCACAGTATTATTAAAGCATAAGCATTTCAGTGAGGCCTAAATACAACTGTTTGAGTAATTGCACAAAATAAATGTGTATAAAAACAGTAGAATGGGAATGATTAGCAGTTTTTTAAAGGTAAAGTTAATATCGACATATATTACAATATTTTAAAAGAAAAATATTTTAAATATATCCCATATATTTATTACACTTTATTGCTTTTCTTCATTGTTTTAAGAAAATGGAGATATTTCAGTAGAAATTATTAATGAAAAGTTCTTTTTCCCATTTCAGATAGCATTTTTTCTGATAAAAATAAAAAGCAAAGGTTCTAGCTTCTAGAAGCAAGAATGAAGAATATATTTTTCTGATTTCCAGTGTTCATGACACCATTTTACTGTTGGCATGTATGAATATAGGAAAAAACTGCTGCTCTTACTTGCATTGCTTACACCTGAAGAATTGTAATCATCCAGAAGCATATAATGCCTTGAGGCTGTTGAAGAAAAGACCTTTAAACATCTATTCTAGAACTACACATGGGAATAAAAATGGCTTTTCTGTGTGCAAAGAGGATACATGACATGCTGAGCACTGTGAATTGGAACCTGGTTAACATTGATCATACAGGTGTCATAACAGAGACAACCTCCAACTGCTAATAATGCAGCATTTCTGGTTCACTTTGTAATATTTCTCTTAATATCCTTCCACTTCATTACAAAAGCAGTGAACCTGAACAGTCATGCTTAAAAAAAGAAAATACCTTTGCTTCTCAGGTGAATTTGTAGTTGCTTGTCTGAAACTGCTGCACATATCATGTATCTGTAGGCTGATGGCAGTGAAGTAGTTACAGTAATTCCATCTCCTCTGCAGGTCATGAGTGTTTGCTATCCTGATTTGCTGCCGTGCCAGCACTTTGAAGCAGGAGAGTAGAATTTTTATCACTAATTGTTGCCCAGCCAATCCTGGCAAATGTGACCATTTTTGTCCTCTAACACTGCTAAAGCATGCTATGTTTTGTAACCACAATCTTAATTCTCTATTCATTGTTCACTCATCTTACAGTCCTTCCAGCCCTGGTGCCTGACAAGCCTACAGCTGCTCAGCCTCTGAAGGAAGGCAGCTCATACACACACACACACACACACACACACACACGCTTGTCAGGTCAGCAAGGAAGAGACAAGAGAAGAGGCAAATGATATGGCTGAATGCTCTTGGTCAGCTCAGGCTTGCCTAGAGCTTTATAACAGCCAAGAAAACAGTTCTATAGCACAGCAGAGCACAATATGTTACAATATCTGAAGTTTTCATTTTCATGTAGTATAATGAAGAGCAAAAACAAAAAGCTGTCAAGAAAATTCTTCACCGGCAACTTAAATATGCTTTCTCACACTTGAGTGATCTGAGAGCACATGCACGTATTGTAGTCAGCTTTACATTAATGACAATAAAATGTCCCTTCCTATGTAACAAAGTCATGAAGGGGATTTTTAGATAAATTTGGGACACCTTGTGAAGATAACCTGGAAGTCAGTGTGACTAATATCTAAGTGGGACATATTTCAAGAGTAATATTCTCTTGAAGTTTTCCTGGAATGCTTATTGCTCAGTGGATAGGGTCAGCCTCCAGAGGAAAGGAAGAAGTAGCATCTCACAAAATTCCTTTATCACTTCTCTCCAGCAGACCACAGATGGCTGCTTCATCTCCTAGGTTGTTTAATGCTTATGGCTGCAGTGAGTTTACAGGTCTCTGACCCAACTCTGCAGCTGCAGTGCTGCTGAATTGGTACCCATGGAAGATTAAGAGAAAATTCTGCATCAGAAAAATATCACTGAGCATTTTTTTGACAACAGCAGCTAAAGCAGAATGGTGATTTTGAAGGAAATGATGATATTATTTTAAGGGAAAAGAATAGCACACATTAGCCTCAATAAAATCATGTGAAGAAAATTCATGAGTCACCAAGAAATGTCGTCACTAGATGGTGGTATCTGGAAAGATCCTCCTGAATTACTTGTCCTAACACAGCCAAAGTTTATTGGGTGCTTGACTGATAAGTAAAATAGATATTTCTTGTCCCAGGGAGAAGAATGTGGACATGGGAGAAGTAGAAGACAAACAAAGGCTGAGTGGAGGAAGGGAAGCCAAGGACATTCCTTTGGCTAGTTAATTTTCCAAAGTATGCTTCATAAAGGTTCTAACTTATAAGACTATATGCATTATGGTTTAGCATAATTATTCCACAGTGTAACTTAAAATATCCCACTGGATGCCAATTAACATGTTATTGCTGAGCCTGTTGATTTTCTGCTGTAATTCTATAGCAAAACACTGTGAAAGAGTAGATAGGCTTATCTGCATATCTCCTGCTAGAACCCAGTATCTTTGCTTTACAGTTGAGAGTAAAATCTCACCTACTCATGTACTCCCAAGTCTGCTTGGGAAATGATTAGAACGGAATGTCAACGGCATTAACACAAGCATAGAGCTCTTACAGGAATGTGTGTATCAGCTAAAGAATTGACTTTATAACATGGAGAGGGTGAGCTGAAGCTGTTGTCAATCTGAGAAGAGAGGTACCAACAGCCTCCCAGTGCTTGAGACCTCTTCATTTCATTTAATTGTACGGATTAAAAAAAGAAAAAAAAAAAAAAAAAAAGGAAAAAAAAATAAAAAAAAAGAGTAATCCAGAAATCTCTTGCTGTTTTTGTAATATCCTCATTTTACAGAGGCATAAGCTCTCCTCCCTACCTAATGTCAAAAAATGCAGAAAAATCAGTAAGTTCAGGCATGCTTGTTATCAGATCTAGTGCCTCAGCCATCTGTCTCAACAGTTCCTCAAACTGCTGATAGTTGTCTGGCAGAGATTATAACCACTGTCACTGAATCCTGAGAAGACACTGAAGAAGTCAGGCTAATATTAATATATTTACATATCCTTGCCCGTGTAATATATCTCTATCTAGCAGCTCAGAATGGCTTAAACTGGGGTTATGGTTCTAGTTCTGTAGAGGAAATGGCACGAGAAGATAAGAACTTGATTTTATAGAAGAGGAACAATAGTACCACCTACAATTTTCAGCTAACAGACTGACTTAACTTCACACATCCACAGAAGACAACTGTGAAAACAGGCAGAATGAGGGACACAGGGCAGGAGACAACACTATGGTATAAATCTTTTACAGCCAGAACAGAAATTTAGACCACGTCAGGAATTGCAACACTTAATATCTGTGAGCTCTGCAGGAGACTTGGTAGGGCTGCATTAAATTTACCTCTCAGCATATAGCAGGAGTTGGATTCCCAAGAGCAGTGTTCAAGTGAGTGAAGGGCTGATCAGTGAATCTCACAGAGGTAGCCAGTGGGGAACAGGGAGCACAAGAGTTTTTCTCTGAGACTTAAATATTTGCATTCAGCCTGGAGCTACAGCCCAGGAGCTTTCCTGATGGTAGATAGCTATTGCCCTTCCTTCTGGGTGAGACTGAATGATTTCCTTAAAAGCAAGTCGTGTCATGAAACTGTAGTGATGCCTGTTTCCCAAGGATGTGTGCTGATTTTGCACTACACCTCTTTACAATGACAATTTCTTTCCCACGAGTTCTAGCAGCAAACAGAGGGTATGAGCTAAGGCACGTTTTAACACCTTGTATCTCTTGCATACCTTACCAACAGTTCTCTCACCAGGACATGAATTTGGATCCCTCCCTCCTACCCAGATGCTTATTTTTCCAGAAACTCTGCCCCTTTTTCAGTTTGACTGATTTGGGTCAATGAGTTTAAAAGTTATGTGAGTTGAGGGGGCGGGTGGGAAAGATTTACAGAAAAGAATAACCTTATGGCCCATTAAGCCTGGTGTTTTTAAGAAAGCAGGCAAAACGTATATGAGTGAGGGCAGGAATGACTGCCTTCATTTTTTCAGTTTGAAAACCCAGTAATGAAGCACCCTCCCAGGAAGCAGGAAACAAGCCCAGCCTATGTGGTTTCAAATCTGCATCTTTCATGATCAGGGAGATTTCACCTAATTATCAAATTATTTACTCACTGAGACAGGCTCTTGTGACCTCTATGCTTATGATTTAGCAAAGAAGCATCTGTGGATACAGACCTATTGTTAGACTATGAACTTGTGCCAATATTTCAGAGAAACATGAAGTTTAGCACCTGAATCCAATTTTCAGCAGCTACCTGAGTGGGTTGATCCTGAGCCCTCAGAAGTTCCCAAAAGAAGGCTGCAGTGAATCAGAACATCTGTACATGAGGTTAGATATTTAAATGTCTAAATTCATATTTACATGAATACAGTCTACAGTGCCAATTTTTAAGTGTTTTGACTTGAACTAACTTCCTAACAGATGGTTATTCTGAATCTATCTTCATTTATTTATGGCTGTTTATGTTTTTACAGATATAATAAATGATCCAAAGCCTATTCCTTGTCTATTTATTTATATTTTAATGACAGTTAAAGATATTATTGTACTGCACAATTTATATAAATTATATGAAGATGGTCTTTCTGTGTTGTGCCTACATGAGATCCCTCTAAATATTCAAGGAAAAAAATTCTATGACCGTAAGGCAAAGCGAACAAGCATAAATGGGGTGTTAGAATAATCTATAATATTGTAAGCTTAAGTGAGATGTTGCCATAAAATAAACAACCCCCAAAACACATGGAATAAAAAAAAAAAGGAAAAAAAAAGAGGAGAAAATATAGGAAGATAAAGAAAATATTTAAGTACATGTATGAGAAGCTATGGAAAGTGGAATTCAACAAAATTCATGCAAATTTTCTCAGTAAGATAAAGCTCATGGTACATAAAATGCTGGTTTGGTTTCATAAGCAGATATAGGACTGACTCAGGAAACTGTCATGAAAATGTGTAAGTGATTGCAAAATCAGGATCAAAGTGTGTTTATGTATATAAAATTTCCTACCTAAAGAAACAAGCATATACAAAGCATTAAGAAATGAAGAGTGTAACACTGCTGCCAGCTACAGTCATGCCTCACCATGTAAATCAATGAGTTTCAGAAAAGTAAATGAGAGAGAGTTAGTTTTTCTCTGCCCCCTACAGTGATTAATTAGCTTATTTTCAATAAGAAAAGTACTAGCTATGTTGTTATCTTGGAGCTTTTTTTTCACATTATCAATAGCACCAGAAAACAACGGCTATCCATTACCTCTAAAAGCAAAAGGCACATGTGACCATGAAACACTGTGAAACTTTGGTATAAAATGTCATGAGAAAGAAAATTTCTCAATTTTGAAGTTGTATTTGTTTACACCTAAGTTTTAATATCCAGGGAAAGTTCCTGTAATCATTTTCTTACATTACTATGACATGCATTTTTAATGCATGATTATAACTACAATTGTCTGAAGAAGGTTCAGAAGATATCAGAGTCGCCAACTTTTACTATACAACTTTACATGCACCATAAAACCACTGAATTTGTATCAAGAAATCAGGTCTGGAAGGAAAGACAAGGAAATTTTCCCACTGAATGATAAAGTTGGTTTATTTCCATAAGCCAAATAAATTTTTCAGGAAACATAAACTCAAAAAATTATTGATGTAGAACGGTTTTTATCGCATCAGCTGCAGAACTCCACTGGGGAAAACAGAAAGGAGAAGCCCTTAGGCCACATTTTGTGTGACCTAATTCTTTCAAGGGTATGTTTCTGCAAATTTTTAGGAAGTGACAGTGCAAATGAACAACAGTTCCCACTGTGATGTTTTCATGGAATTTCTGCATAACCTCCAAAGAGCAGACTTAGCACCAACACTACAGTATGTAGTTTTGTTGAAGAGCTTAATTACTTTTGGATGTAAATGAGCAGAAAAACAATTATCACACACCCAGCAGAAGAAATGGTTATGCTTCTATAAATTTCTGGTATTCTACTGCTGTGATTGTCAATTTAAAGTTTCAGTCCCTGGGTTGCTGCCAGTTAATGATTAGTCTACTACATTTTGGTGAAATTGCACTCCAGTCAAGGGAAATGAAGTAAAAAGATGAGAGAAAAAGAAACTAATATTGTTGAAGTCTAATTAGAGTAGCAGGGCCAGTGCTGGACTTAGCTGTGGTGAGGCTGACTTTCTATTAAACTCAATACACTGAATTCACTGAGAGCAAGATCAAATGCCATGATTTCATTTTCATGGGTGATGTGGTAATAGGAGTGGGATTAACTTCTTCCTCATGTAGTGATTTTTTCTTACATCAAAGCAAATCAGAATGCAATCATTCTTCCCTTTGCAAGTATAGTTCTAAAATCTGCCACTTTACTTTCAGAAGGATTATTGCCATGCAGCTTAATTTGGAGGAAATCACATTGCTTTAACAAAGGAAAAGAAATCATTCTATTGACTTAAGCATCATCAGCAATATCTTCCAGAAACACATTTAAACAGCTTCCTATGTCAGAGAACATTTCTTACTTATATAGTTTGAATGCACGCTGCTTTGTTTCTAAATGATTACTTGCAGCAAGTGAATGTGTGTTCATTTAGCAGTTTAAGTTTTCCATTTCACCAGCTAAAAATCGCTGCTTTATAGTTGACAAAAACATGCTAATAAAAATATTTTTAATTAATATAATTGGATTTTATCTCAAAAAAAGTAATCATCCTCCAAAAGGCCCCCCAAACTCCAGAAAACTGCAAGCCAACCCCCGTCTCCCAACCAATACCCTAATATTAAACTCTGTATTTCTTCCCTAAAATATCGATATATCATGCTATTTCACTTCTCCTTGAAAAGTGCTAATGGGCATTAACCAGAGCTTTAATAGTTATATATGCTGAAATACTTCAGGCTTCCTGACACATGATGTCACACTTGGTACAACAAGTATTGATAATAAAACCTGCTTGAATGCCAATAAATATATATTGTGGAGAAATATTACATATGAAGCTTTATCCTTCCACCTATGATTATTTAATACAGAAAGATCCAAACCATATATAATTTAGATAAGGCAGAATAGCATTTTAAATGAAAAAGGTCAGATACATGTACTACACATTTTTTATTTTAAATTGTGCACAAAATCTACTTGTAGACCTTTGAAATTGATGGCAAATGTGAGTGTTTATTCAGCTGGAACTTTAGGTATTTAATATATAATGCATATGTTCCCTGGAACAGTTTCAATTTGCTACCACAAATACTGTGATGTTGTGCACACATCTCAAATATTCTATACAGCAGATTAAAAATGTGATAAGGACATCAATTCTCTAATGCTTCATAATGTATATTCAATAGTAAAAGAAATCAATAGAATTTTGTATTGGATTTTCTAAGAGAACCGTGAAACTCCACTTCTTCCACGAATACAACAAAAATCTAAGGAATGCATGCTATATTTATATTTTCTTCCTTTCTTTTTAAATGTTCTGTTCTGAGGATTTTATCAAAAAATATTTTGAGCAACATCTTTAACATAAATACCTCTATTGGCAGGATTATTTTCACTGGGGAGTAACTTTGATAGTCCAAAATCTCTGATGTGTCAATAGTTCCACCATGTTGTCTATTTATCTCAAAAATGTTCCCAGCTTTCACCTGTTCCAGTGTCTCATATGAATCAGTTCTTAAAATACAGAAATTGTACAAATTCATTTTGTATCAAGATTGAAAATGACGAGAAGAGACTATGAGTTAAATTTTGCTAAACCTATCATCTTCCAACCTATATCACCTTATACTGATGGATTTTCACGTTAGCTAGAGCACCAAAGCAGTTCACTTGGATAGCTTGGCATTCAATCAGAGAATGACTGAATAGTTAAAATTTTTGAAAAATGCCTTTTCCCACCTGAGGTTGACTACAAAGCTGTACCTGAGCCTGTTGTCTTATGACTAGGTCCTGGCTTTTTCATTGAAAACTGCCTGAATGAATTACTGAAATTCATATTACTTCAACAGAAATGCAACAAACACTGACTGCTGTTATCCTTTAAAATTGTCAGGCTGAAGATGTGGTCTCTATCTGTGAAAGTCCTGCAAGCAATGTTTTTCTCCACTTCCTGCAGAATATATTTATACATGAGGAGACTGCCATCCCCAATTGTTCTCTTTTGTATTAATCATGACTCTACCAATCTGAAAAACGAAGCTCATGGGAGCAGAAGATAGGCTAATTCAATCAACAGAACAAAAGATTTCAGATTCCCTGTCAGAGGACATTACATTGACCACAATTTTCTCAGCTTTCAGAACAAAGCTGAAAACTCACTTCAAATTAGTATCCTCACAGTCACGATAAAAAGCAGCTATGAAGAAGAAAATAGGACATGGATCACGGTGGAAGGGGTGAGGCTAAGAGTAAATGAGGTTGCTAAGTTGTTGTGAGTCTAATTAATTTTTGGAAAATACTCAAATCCTATGATAGGTAACATTACAATAGATGATAAATACTTCACCCTGGAAAGGTATTTAATGTTTGGAAATGTTGGTTAAATAGAAAATCAGATAGGAGGGTGATTTTTTTTTTTTTATTAGCAATGAAATAATCACATTAAATAATAAATACTTTGTGGCTTTTACCATAATCACAATCGATTCTTTAGTTGCAATGGTTTCTAGAAAAGAACACGGTTTAAGTTAAGAAAATGTGCTATTTAAAATGCATGTGTATGGTACTTTGTAATAAGGTATGGATTATAACTGCATAATTGACTGACATTCAATTAAAAAGCTTTAAGTAAAGATGGGTGTGTATTGAACTGTTGCATTTTAATGCACTTCTAGTGGCAAATCAAGAGATGGCTCTTGAGCTGTATCACCAAGTGTAGGGCTGCCCATTAAAGGGCAGTGTCTGTAATCAACACACTGATCTGTCCCTAACAGGTGTAATCTCAAGATATGCACATGCTGTTTCCATCCTCTGAACCAAACAGAAAACATTAGGACAAAATTACTTTTCCATAAAATTTAAATACAACTACCCTTAGAAAATGTTTCCAGAGTGACAAGCACTTATATGAACTGAAGATCTGGCCAATTCAATTTATTTATAAAAGACAAAATATTTTTCCCAAAGACAAACGAATTCTTAAGTTTCTGAAAAAACCATCAAAATTCCATCTTACTACCTTAAAAGCACCCAGCAAAACATACTTGGAATGTTTGGCAATATAACATAGACACTAAAGAATAATTTATAAATTGGCATTAAAATCCAATATTCACTCCAGGTTTATTGACCTAGCAAGAAGTAAGTGTTATTTAAATCTTAAAATTGCTAGTGCACAGAATTGAGCTTGGTTTCAGGAAGAACAGGAGTAATAGAGTGAGGGAAAGATGAGCTTTTTGTACCTTTAGACCATGATGTCAACAGTAGCATGTGACAGAGCCCATCATTTGATACTATAAGTTTCAGTGCTGGTGATCACTCCTTGGAGTTGTTTTATTTACAATATTGCCATTAAACCTACTTCATTATAGCCCATGTAAACAGGAAAATGGAAAGACCATGGTCTTTAGGGATGTCTATAAATAACAAAAAACTGAATCCACTTTTGTCCATGAAGGTGAGGTGAATGAGTAAGGATGAGATATTTCCTATTCTTACTATGTAAGGTCAAACTGACTTCATCAATATAGACACTATTTTAATTGAGGTACAAGTAGATCTGCAAACAGAATCTATGATAAGGCAACTACCATTTTATGCTGAAATAATAGTAGTATAATGTAAATAATATTAAACACTTAGCAAATTGACCTTAGTGGAGTTTACAAATTTGGATCTAAATATAAAATGCAGCTATCTGGATCACCGTTTGTACTCCAGCTATACATTGTGACCATCCTTTAGTACAATTTTAATATAATTTCTTTGTTATACTTTATTTATTAAAAGAAACAAATCTGTGTTTTATTTTTCAGAGAAATATTTTCTTACAAATCACAAACCAGAAAAAAGCATTTAAATTTATTCTACCTCATACAAAATGTTATAAGCTTCAGCATGTATTTTAAATGCTCCTAAAGAATTTTAAGTTTGGGGTTCTCTTTTAGTTTGGTACACACCATTGCTTCATGCTGAGCCATTAAACTGGTCAAATACATGTTTCTCTGTGAATGATGAATGAAAAACATACTGTTCAGCATGTTTGTTAAATGTCACTGAGTTTAGCACGTATGCTAGGAATGAAATCTCATTTCTTCTTCTAAATTTGTAGATCACAGGTTGCATTAAGTGGAGCGTAACTCCCACACAATGTTTGGATTTTGTACCATTACATCTCAAAACTTCTTCTAATTTCATCATTATAGCATATCCTCTAACATGCTGAAAATGTTGGGTGTTTTTTCTGATGAATGTTTTATTTTTAACATTTTATTTCACAACTTCCATATTTCTGAATCCCGTGATTGATTAGAACGGGGATTTGAACAAACAAAATAAACATATTTTGTTGGCTGAAAACAACTGATCAAATACAAAGAGATGAAAATCAATACATAAACCCAGGTATGAAAGGCCCTGGGCATCAGTGAACGTTGGCTGCTTACCTGATTTCTAACATGGGCTCTCATGGGCTTCAGTAGAACCCTGAATCCACCAGGCACTTTTTCTCATTAATTTCCTGACTGTCACTCACAGGCTTCATCTATAAATAAGTGTCCACAATAACCTCTTTTCTCCTGTCTTTCAGGTGTGTAGCTGGTATATTTGGATATTTACATCAATGGGCATTTAGTTAATGGCTTGCTAGCTCCACTAGTAAGTTCCCATTTATGTCTTAACTAGGATGTACATAAATTTTTCAGTGAGCCACACTAACACAGAAATATAGTTTGAAATATGCTTCCAAATGACAAGCTACTAATTAACATACAAGGAAAGTGGGCACGGCTACAGTACATGGTGTCCATCATTTATAAAAAATGTTGGCTTTGTTGTTTAGAGACTGGAGGTGTTGAGCTATAGATCTTGATACACCTATTAACTTTTACAGTTCTTGTTGATATTGATACCAGGCTTTTATGCATATATAAAGCCTCTAGGATTGTTGGAAATAGCATAAAATAAATAAGATGTAGAAAAGACCTTTGAAACAAGAAGCTTAATAAGGCACAGGATTTTCTCTAAACTCAGTCAGAGTAAAAATAATCTTTAAGTATTTTTCTCTTACCACATAAGCTCTGGAGGTTAATAAAACACATAAAATTTAGTCAGTAGTATGACTGCTCAACTAACCCTGAAGTTTTCCAAAAGATATAAGACAAAGATCATCTAAGCTTATTTCACAACTACAGTCACCCACATGATGAAATCATTGGCCTGTACTAAAAGTTAAATCAGCTTTTGGATGAAGAAAGAGTATATTTCAACAATATTACCAGGTAACTTTTAGACTTAAATTGGTATGAAGACACAGATAAGAGAAGAAATGCAGATAGCATGGTGAGCTGACACACATTGACTGGATTTTCACCTCAGCACTTGAGAGATGGGAATCAAAGTGTAAAATTGTTTTCTGGTGTCTTGTCCATTTGTCAACAGTACAATATCACCATGGATTTTTTTCCAATTAACTGTGATTTGTTCAAATAGTCTGGAACTGTACTGGAAGCTGTAAAATGAGAAAGTGCCAACACTCATGTAGAAACGTAAAGATGCATGATACTTCTACATTTATCTCCTTTCCATGGTAAACAGCATTTAACCTTTCCAAGAACTGAAATCACACAGAAAACATGAAATGCAAGTAACAAGGACAAGCAGTCTTTCCTTCCCCACAAATAACAGTAAAATGAAAGAGTAGAAAGAGGATTGTAAGGAAATGCTGTGTGACAGGTCTTCTGGAAGCTTTCAGGAAGCATGAAGATTATGTACATTTAAGAGGAAAAAAATCAGATTTCATTTAAACAAAACTGATATACATTTCACTTAATTAAGATGTTTATTAGTGATGTCAGTATATAAATCTCTTTTGTTTCTTGCAGTGGCCTTCTGCCACTCTTAACTTCACTCTCAGTTTACTTCTTTCAGAAAACAAAGGGGCTCATTTATGCAAATAAACTTAATATGGGCAGATATGAACTACCTTTCTGATGGTCTATGTTGCAGATTTCTAATGCATCAGTTTCTGACAACACTCACTCAGTTTCCAGAATGAATCTTGTTCACTGGAAGAATTGTACAAGATACATATACAGTTATAAAAAATAACTGAACTATCCCACAAAAAGGCTGAAGAAATGTAGAAGCAGGTAAGCAAGATAAGCCATTAATTACCAGGGACAACAAAAATTCCGTATCTTCTTGCTGGAATAGACTTGCAAGTATCTTTCCATTTCTCACATCTTCAACTCTGCCACTTCATCCAGAAGAAAAGGCAGGAACTAATAGACTGTAGTCATTGCAGAACAATCAAGCAGGCATCAGGAAGGTTCCTCTCTGGACTTTTCATCCATTCCCAAGCTGCTAATCTATCTGAAGGTTAATTGGAACTCCCTTCTACTTTGCAAAATTACAGTTCCATTTCTCATTCTAAAAAGACTTACTAACTCTTGGTATTGGATTAATATCCAAAGTAACACAAAACTTTGAACTTCTGAATGTTCACAGACTACCTGGGCAAGTGCTGGTCATTCCTGTTTACAAAATTTCACAGTCCTCAGTGCAGCTAAGCACTAAGTTTGATAACAAGCTTTTCATCAGATGACAGTTAAACCAATTAAATCTGAAACAATGCATCACTAAGACACATCATTGTAATTTTCCAGTGAAAAGTCAAATGTAATGATAAAAGAGTGATTTTGCGCTAAATAAGAGATAATATAGTCATGCTCACTTTAATATTTGTATTCAAGTTAAGGGCTAGGGGTCAAAACAGGAAGAAACTTAATTTTTAGACCTTAGTCTACAACTTCAGGAAAGCACTTAATATACATAAATCCATCCTAGCTCAAGAAATATTGTTGATTATGTTCTTAACATAACCCAGTGCTTATGCTCATTATGTGATGCTTGCCTAAATTCATCAGCACAAGAAACAGTTCTGCGAGTCACTGCTGGATGATCCTCTATCCAAACCTCACAACAACATTACCAGTTCAAAAACTAGGTGTACAGGACTTAAATATTTCTTTGCATTCAGTATCATTTGTTAACTTTTGCACACTTCTTTTCTGTTATATACAAATAAATATGTTCACTCTCAGTGGCCTGAAATAATGAATGATATGAAATGCAGTGAAATGGTGTGAATAATGGCCAATTAAACAAAGATGCTGTAGCTTATTTAGGTTGATGTTGTAAACAGGCCAGCCATGTGTTCATCAAGCAGGGACTAGGCTGGGCTGGGTTATCACACAGGGCTAATGTGCCACATTCTTCTCATGCCACACTGTCGCATTCCTCACTGTGCTGGATGCAGGCTCACAGCCTTGACAGCGAGCACAACAGCAAGGTCACACGATCCTTCCTGTAAAGCATTTCTGGGAGATACTGCTAAGGCTAATTCATTAGTCGAGAATTTTTGGGATGAACTACGACCCTGCTAAATATAAAAGGAAGTGCTAAATGCTACACAGCCTATGTTTTTCCCTTTTTCATGGTAATAAGAACCTTTTTGTATTATCTAGAAGATCCATGCCAACTTGATCAAAACCTTGGAATATACTGTAACTCCAAATTCTGGATTAATCCCTGATTCAAACAAAGAAAATGGAAATCTGAACAGTCTCTCCAATTCTTTGCTGTAAATGAGAATGGGATAAAATCATCTACTGCTCATGCTCAGAGGTACACAGGGAAATTAGAAAGTAATTTCTGCATTGGCAGTTTCACTCAAAATGGTTTTTTGAATTGAGAAATAATACTAAAGATATAAAACAAAATAAGAAAACAGACATTTCTGTCTGTCTAGAAAGTATTTTGCTTCTTCTAATATATTTTATGCAGATTTATACTTTTCTATTATGAGGACATCCAAGACTGACCCCACAACACTTTACAAAATAAGTGATTCCATTTTACTGAGTTAGATGGAACATCATCCAGGAATAAATATTTATGTAATTAGACATGTTAATTTTGTGCAACGCAATGCTCTAACCTAAGGCAAATAAAATGAAATAATAGAAATTAATTTAAACAAAAGTGAACATAAATTTGGAAAGTGGCACATTTTTGATAATGAAATTTACCCACACAGTGATGTGTGAATTCATTTTCATAGACTATCATA
The DNA here is from genome assembly GCF_029582105.1 of Oenanthe melanoleuca. Taxonomy (NCBI): domain Eukaryota; kingdom Metazoa; phylum Chordata; class Aves; order Passeriformes; family Muscicapidae; genus Oenanthe; species Oenanthe melanoleuca. The sequence goes on from NC_079336.1 coordinate 72,857,550, forward strand.
CTTCAATATTTTTCTAACAAGTAAAAATAAATTATGATGTAAAACTTCCAACAAAGTTTTGACAAAAGCTCATGTTAAAACAAGAAGGATCAGTGTACAGGAAGGGGTAGGAAAAAATTAGCTCTGTTCTTTCATAACTTACGTATTTTCACTTATACCTTTGTAAAAGCTTAAAAATCTCTAGCTGCTTGTGGAATTCCAGGCAGAGATATTCTATTTAGAGTTAGACTGTATATCTACATTTTAAATATTCATACCATCTTCAGCACATCACTATATGAAATGATTCATCACTTTCCTGATACTGAGCCAAGGAAACAGGTTGGTTTCTATTTATAGAAGACTCTTTGTAAAGAAAGGAAATGCAAGGAAAACTAAAGATACTAAATAAACAGCACTTAGAATTGCGGTCTACAGGTTACAGAATAAAGTTCTCCATAAGAATTATTTTAAGAGGAGGCTTGTTCTATAACAGTCCAGAAAAAATCTCCACTATCCTATTCTCTTACTTTGTGATTTCTTAAAATCTTATGATTTCTAAAAATTTAAGAGTCTGTTGAAGTAATTTCTTTTTCCTTATTATTATTTTATTTTTTTTCATTTAAAAAAAAGTCATACCATGGGGGCAATAGCATTTTTGCCAGGATCATATAAGATTTTTTGGTCATTACCTGATACATTAAAAGCTTTAGGTCTTGCTAAGAAAGAATCAAATATTCAGACACAATGAAAAATATTTTGGCTGCAAAGTCACTTACATCTGAAAAAGTTCACGTTAAAAAAAGAACTAGATGGATTTTTTTAGAAATAAATTATATATATCAAGATTTTAAATAAAAACGGAATGATACGTTCAAAAATATCGATTGTTCAGGACATAATTTCTAATGTAAACATAAAGAGAGGAGTTTTCTGTTAGAGAATCAAGCCTTGATTACTTTCTTCCAACCAAAAATGCCAAACCAGAAAAAGTTAAAAAAATTTTCACTTACTACAAAATAGCTTTTGTCAGAATCATAGAATTATTTGGGCTGGAAGGGTCCTTAAAGACCCTCTGGTTCCAACCTCCCTGCCTTTCCACTAGGCCAGGTTGCTCAAAACCCCATCCAGCCTGGCCTTGAACACTTCCAGCTTTTCTGGGCAACCTGTTCCAGTGCCTCACCACCCTCACACTGAAGAATTTCTTTTCTACCATCCAATCTAAACCCACTCTCTTTCAGTTTAGAGCAATTGTCTCTTGTCCTATCTGCAAGGAAAATACTATTTAGGCAAAAAAGCTATTTTTTTTTTTGTTTTGTTGTTCAAATCTAACTCTGGCTACTTTTCTACAGCTCTGATTTGCAAAAATTTGTTTATATACACAAAACCACTACACACAGTTGAGTGCAGTCAAGAGGCAGAGAAGTACCCACAAGTGAAAACTTACGTTTATGTGTGTATGTGTTTGCAAAAGCAAGGAGTTACTTTAGAACTTGATAATGGAGAGATACATCAATGCAGGTATTAAAAAATCATCATTAAAATTTTAACGTAGAGCATGTGTTATAAAGCATGTAAAAGAGACAAATCTCAGCTAACCAAAAGTTTTCCTTTTCTTGAGAATGCAAAAAAATGTATTATCTCTTCCTCATGAGTAGGCTGTTACAAAAAAATTAGGGAATGCTGATTCTGAGTTGGCATAGTATAAGCTACAGATTTCTTAATCATGGAAAAACATATTATTGTCATTTTTATTTCTGTAGAAAGCATAATAATGAAAGAGGGGAAAAAACTTTAGCCTTACCTTCAAATATAAATTTAACACTTTATTTTCTGTTTGTCTTGTTCTCATTTCTGTATTGTCAGATATAGTAATGAATTTCTTTCTCCTGTCTGCCAAAAAATCCCCTAGAAAGCATTTGTAATATACTAGCATGTAAACTAACCCTGAAACTTGATTGGAAAATGTATTTTTGAATGTTCTATTTAATATGTTGAATAATTTTCTGAAATCTAGAATCCAGTTAAAATTACCAAAGCTGAATTTTGAACCAAATTAGTTCAATTCTTAGCATTCATCATTAGAATTTGATTAGCACTTTGTGGCAGCCACTGGAAGGCAAACATGGAGGCTAATGTTAGCCTAAGGTTAGTCTCTTAGTCTCTTCAACATTTATAGTACAGGAAGAGGTCAGATTTCTCCTGAGGTGAATCAAAATGCCTAAAATTAGATTCTTGTTTGGAAGTGACTTCTAGAGAAACTTTCTACTCACAAATGAGTAGAGAGAAACTCTATAGAAATAACCCTCTTTAGCATAATTGCTAACCTTTTGACACTCTCTGATTCTTCCTTCTCCTCCTTCCCCTGTTAAATTATCTCTTATTCTGGATGCATTTTAATTTCATGTTAGGCAGGATTTTGTGTGCATGTGTGCAGGCATAATGTAAAAAATCCAATAATTTTAGTATTTTTTAATTTTATATTTTGGGGCACCAGTGTGGTATTTTTTACCCCTTGTCCTGGAAACATTTCTTCCTGTCATTTTCTCTATGCATCTCACATGTTTGTAGGTAAATTCAACTCACAAACCCAGAAGAAATACCAACCATACTTCTTTTTGTTGCTAGATTAATTTTCAGACAAAATTCTTGACTGAATCATGTCTCTTAAGGGAGAGCTAAAGGAAGCAGCAGGGCCCATTGACCAGGAGGGAAGGTGAGAAAGTGACTGCCCTTTTCAGGAGTGGGAAATACAATAGTTGCTGACTATGGTCAGACAATCTTTTCCAGTTGCTGAAACATACCCTGAAACTTTGTTAAAGTTATCATGTAAAGTTACCAACCCCGGAGACTCATCATTGCTCCACCTACCCACCCAGGTTCTCTGTATTTTCTTTAAGTCCCCCTTATATAACTTTGGTAGGACAAGTAGGAATAAAATGTAATGAGGAAAACCTTTTTTGAGAGAAGCTCTCAGTATGAAACAGGTTTATTTTTTTAATGTATACGGCAAATTATAGTTATTTGCTGAAAGGTAGTAATGATTCAGACAGTACATTACAATAATTTTGTGGGAGACACCTACAGTCATCAACATACTGAGTTTTCTATTTGGTTTTTAGATGCAAAGTACCACTTTATAATATATATTGAATCACTGGTAGCCCCAGGTTCAAACTGTTCCTTCTCTCCCTACCTCCCAATCATTGAGATACTGGCACCAGGACCAATTTCCACTTATGAAAACTAACAAATATAGCCCCTGGTGCAGCACAATTCTGCCCATCGTATTAGCACATCTTAAAAAAAATACACTAGTAACAGAAAATAAGTATATCTACAGTCATTGCTGCTGCTGGGTCACACTGTCCTGAGGATGGTTTATGTGGGCCCATGTATAGGAGCAACTACAGTCTTTCTTTCACCCCTCCCACCCTCAAAAAAAAATCTGCCTTAAAAAAATACCAGTAGGTGTTCTGGTAATGAAATGGATGCATGAAAGCAAGGCATTACATTCCTGAATATGCATGCAATTCATGTTTCCTTTTTTTCAAGACACTATATGAGCAATAGTACGTTGCTTGTGAATAGGAACTGCAGCAAAAATACATACTTTTAATTGCTGTGCCTAAAAGTTAAAGTAAAGCAAGCTTTATGGAAGAATAAACAGGTTTGCCTCTGAATCATTCTCGTCAAACAAATTCTATTATGGGCACTTTCGTCACAGCCGCTTGTTTTTCTTGTGGGGTCCATTTCCCCTAGACCTTTCCCACAAGTTGCTATTCAGGAAACCTGTGGTTTGCTTAAGACAGGATTAACACCTCAATTTAATCTATAGTAAAAAACCAGAAATGTACGTTACTCTTATGGCTAACTTCACATAGAAAAATTATTTACTAATCCCATAAATAATTTATGTTGTGAAACATCTCAATACAAATTGATAAAACATGACCAGCTGACCCTCCCTTTTATGTGTGGACAGAAGAAATAAAATGTCACATTTTACATGTTGATGAAAACCAGAATGGAGGGAAGTAAGACACTGGGCATAGAAGTATTTATTAAATGTAAAGACATTAAGCAGTGAGATTGCCAATTAATTAATAACTAATGAACTGTTATAATCTTCTTTCTTACTAAGCCAACAGTATACTCCCATGGTCCCTTCTTAATAATTGAATATGAGATGGTTTAAAAGTCAATGCATTTAAGATGGCTTGAAAATGTCAATAAGTGGGTATTCTCCTGCCTTGTTCTACTGCTGCCTAATTCACGCAATTGTGCTGTGCTTCATTAACTTCCATTTTATTATAAAAGAAAATGAAATTTATCACGAGAACACATTAAATGGTGTGACTTTAGCTTCCTGCAATGGGCAAAGTAATGATTAAAATATGTGTCTGCAACCTTATGGCCAGTTGGAGGGAGGCCACTAATGTTTGAAAAATAATGGTTCTGCGTGACAGTTGTTATGATGGCAGGGGGTGATGTGTCAGTCATTTATTCCCTGTGGTAGAAATTTCATATGGGGAAGCAAAAAAAAGCATAATATGACTGGCATTTGTAAGCCTAACTTGGTTTATACTAACCAACTGGCTTTGCTTCTCTTTTGATAGAGAAAAAATCAGCTTGTTTTGGCCAAAGTGAATCTTATTAATTTTAAGAAGGAAGCAGCCTGGATCTTGTATCTTTTAAGGTAAATTCAGGAGTGAATCTACCTTAAAAGAGAGTGTGGATATAAAATCAGAAAGAAGTTCTAAGATTACTTCCCTTCCCATTTTAATTTGCATTTGAAAAAAAAAAGGAGAGCTTGAACTTTATTATGTATGTCACTTAGCATGAACCCTTTGAAGCTGATGCCACTCAAACTTTTATCATATTTCCAAGAAAGCAAAAGATAGGTATTAATAATATCTATGTGTTGGATTGCTCACAGACAATAATGATAATAAAAATATTAGGGTAAAAGTTCTTTGCAATTTCCACACACACAATATCTACAATGTCCCATTGAAGTTAATGTCCCATTAACTTCACACTGGAATTCTACACATGGAAGAACAGAAAACTGGTTGAGCCAGGATTTACTCAAAACATATAAAAGAATAAGTCTGTTTAGCGAGTTTAGTGAGTCTTTATACTCCCTAAACAAATAACAATTTCAGCACACGTTAGCATTAGCCTAGGAGTTCCTATTCTTTCCTATTCTCTGCACTACTGTCAAGAGAAGAATGAATCTTCTTCAAAAATATTAATTCATAAGTTAAATGTCAGAATTTTGAACCAAAATAATTTAAAAAAACCCAAACAATATTTGACAGAAGGCTAGAGTGAAATAAAACATAAATTATGTGAACAGTAAAAAATAAGCCAGTCATATTATTTTATGAAAGTGTCCACCTACAGATGAAGATTAATGGAATTGATTAGGGCTAGTTAATAAAAAATTCCACAAACAATTCCTCCCAACAATTTCCCAGAAAGATTTCACAGTCTTCTTCTGTAGAAATCACACATATACTGAGCCAAAGATTATATATCATATCTTATTTAAGAGTGTTACAAAATGAATTAACATTAGATATTCATTGGCTTTGGAATGGATTTAGATTTCATTAGAAATTGAGCTTTTTGTGGGTTAATGGAGCAGGAAAAGCAGCAATCACAGTAGTAGGTCCTCATTCTCATAAACTGTTATGTAGTTTGGAAAATAAATAATGTGCATTGTTTCTAAACACATAAGGAAAAAGATTTACTACATTGACTGAATATTCTACTACATATTAAAAGCAACCACAAGAAAGGAAATAATTAAGAGTAAAAACCTCTAAAGGTCACACAGTCAGTAAAGAAAAGAGTGGGTACATTGTAGGAAATATAATTTTAAAAGGGAGAAAGCAAAATCTATCTTACTGTCCTCAAGCTTCTTAACATGGTGTTGTTTTCATCTTGTTGACTAACACAGTTGCAACATATAAACCCCAATATAATCTTCCATCTTGGCATCAATCCTTTCAGTTCTAGTCTGCTCGACAGAAACCACTTTCAAGTCAACTCAAAACACAGCTGCTGTCATCTTCCCAACCTAGAGCTCTGATGTAAATAATCACACCATTTTTGCACTCCTTTCTGGCTTGCCATTTTCTGCTGTATCAGAGTTCTGGTTCTGTAACTTTCATTCCTTCTTCTACTCACCCCCTTCACAGTGTATCAACCTACTCTAAATTTCATGCTACTCACCCTATCAACCAGCTTTGAACATGTTTTATTGATTGCTCCTTACAAACAGCTTTGTATCAAAGGAAACTTATCAAAGCTTTTTTATTAGGGAGAGCAAACTGAGAGGTGACAGAGAAGAAGTGCTCAAAATCCTCTGCAGTGTGAGCTGAAAATATCCTATATCATCCCCAGTGCCAATTCCAGCTGTTCAGTTTCCCTAGAGCAACTGCTAAACTTACTAACTGTAGCAAGTTAGTAAGCACTGACGTGTGTAATTTCTGTTCAAAACTATGTCAATATCTTGGCCAAATACTTTTGACTAAATAGATAATTCAATTTCAGTGCAGTAAGGTGTTTCAGCAAGGAGCAGCAGTTAAAATTTTTCAAAATGAAAGAGACAATGCATATAAATTCATCTTCATCCCTCCTAGTTTTGTCCATATGTGTCAGAAGGCTCCTAAGAGGTGTTGCCACTATATCCGAGAGACAGGAAAGGGAATTCCCTCACTTCCATTAAAGCTGGGCTAGAGCTTATGAGAACCTACAGCTGCAGTCACAGAGGAGACCACTGGTTTCTTCAGAAGGTTCTGTGTTCACTGAAAATTAAAGAGCTCTCATTTGTATAATTCCCTTCTGTCCTGCCAACATCTATATCCTTCTACAGACATATCTATCTCACTACCATTAATGAACAGACTGGAGAAACACAGGAGAAAATTAGTAGGGAGCAGCATAGGTCATCTCAAGCCCTCAGAGAATGGAACACAAATCTTCTCTATAAAAGAGGGATGTTCTTACCCCCCATGTGCAGTCACCACCCAAAAAGCTGTATGAATAGGTGAATAACTAGATACAGGTTCTTAGAGAGTCCTGCAATGCACATACAATTGCTTAAATATGTGCATTTAATATGTGAAAGTCTTGAGTTTTAGCTAAAAAAAAAAACAAACACTGCAAATCTGTACTTTCCTTGGGACAGAGGGAAAGACTATGAAGGGGAATGTGGAACTGACAGGATAGCAATTTCCTTCCTAATACAGGTAAACATTAATCTTCTTAGTAAATGGGCACTAAGAGAAATATTCGGAAAAGTTATTTTTATCATTTGATAAGCCTAGGACTGTTGAGAATGTGTCTGACTGAAACATTTCAGATTAGTTAACCAAAGCTTCTCACACAGTAATCATGTCCTCTTTTGAAAAATTACTTTCATTTCAGCTGCTCATTTTTGATCAAATGATTGCGTCAAAAAAGGGGTTCAGCTTGGGTTCAGCAGCACAGAGGAAGCCCATGTACTGCTTATAACACAGCTACTAGAAGCTATAGCAGGCTATTTTAAGCTCTTTAACTGTCAACTGATTCTACTTACTCAGCTTTAAATCTTATTACTTATGGTTCAATTTATGCTGACAATGACCTTTACAATCAAAGAAATTGCAAGACAACAGGTGTTAGGTATGCAAGGATATATACCATACCCAAGTTACCGAAAATAGCTATGTGAAAACAAGAGCTCTGTTGTTTCTTTGTTTGAAAACTGTAAATGAGACCTATTAATAATAAAGTTTTCACCCAAGACTCTAAAAGCAATTAAAGAATTGCTATTAAAAATTATTATAAATGGTAATAAATACCATAGATGTATCTTCTTAATACAAAAATCCTTGTCCTTTGAATGCTCACACATCTTATTTTGCTTATTTTCAGAACTGTCCCAACAGGAAATAATGTGTCACTGTCCTTGTAATATGGGCAATAAACAAGAATATATGAAGCTTTGAAAGAGCAAAGTTAAAAGCTGTTTAGGATCCTGAACTGACTGATTACAAATATTTTGAATCTCTTATATTAAACATACTGATAGACATTTGAGGAGGGAAAAGAATTTGATCAGGACAATCTTTCAATTAGGTGTGAAAAGCTGTTTATCATATTTAAAACTAGAATGTAGAGATCTTAAGCAATGTCCTATGAGGGAAACTCGGATGCTGGCACAAAAGGATTTAAAAAAAACCCCAAACTTTGCCTCAGCAGACAGTGGTTAAATTTCTCCCAGCAAGGGAGCCATAAATTCAAGAAGACTGGAAATATGCAAACCAAGTAATTTCATTGCTCTAATAGTTCCATTTTTCTCCTGTTAGATTATCTTTTTCTTTTTCCTATGGTAAACCAGTGCAGGCTGCCAATTAGTTCATAAATAAGCTCATCTCAGAACTTCTGGTATTCAGTTAAGCTAATTACATGATTGCAGGCAGCCCAAACCTCAAGTGGTTGTTCCCTTCTACACTCTTGGCAAAGGCCTTGGGAGTTCCTGACTATGTTAAATAAAAATTTAACACACTGCTTACCAGAGATCGAGTGGAGTTATAAACACTGCAGCAGGTTTGATATTGTAGCAGATTATTACTGCAGATTTTGTTTGCTTTTGTTTCAGTTCATAGTAGCCCAATTATACTGTGAAACCCTGAATTCAGAGTGGAAGTCTCCAATAAATTAGCTGCTTCAAGAACCAAAATAATAAATATTAAAATACTGTATTTAATTCAAATGTCTGGGAGGTAGTTTTAATGATCAAACAATTCCATAACTGATACACAATATGGAGTAAAGACCTTATTGCAAAATATTTTTTTTTTACTGCTTAGAACTTGCTCATGAATACTACTGAGCAGATGTATCTATTTTTATGCTGAGAATGAAAAAAAAATATTTTCACACTTGAGAGCATGTTAAAGACGACTTTGACTCCTTAAACAGCAAGTAAGCTTGGCTTTGGTTATTGGATGTGAAAATATTTTTTAGCAAAGACATTAAAAATGGCACTGCTTATACACAGCATCTAAATATGATGGTACCTCATGTGATACCATGTGTGTGGTACAAACACAAGTTTACACCAAATTTGTAAGTGATTCTATCACGTCTCACTCTCTTGTACATACCACATCTAACTTCTGAGCTTCAGGTGAAGTACACTTCCTTTCTTACTTTTCCTCTTTTAAGAACTAATATTGCTATTTTCTTTGTCTTAAGAATCAGCAACAGTGTTGGAGCTGAATACAGCAAATTGTTAAACACTGGCCAAACTCAACAATTTATTTGCTTAAATGTATTTTTGTATGATAAGAAAAAAATGAATTGAGAAGGTTTCTATTCCAGCATGCATAGTAATTATGTGAGAGAGACAACTGGTTGATGACTAAACTGTCAAATATACAAGACTTATTTCAGATGCAATTTGCAACTCATCACTGAGTTTCCTTTAAATGTTTCTTTGAGTCTAAACCCTTTTGAATATCAAAATAAACAAGACACTGTAATATTTGGACAAATCTTCTTCTTTGAAAAGTGAATGAAATAAGAAATTTTAGCTGTCTGAAAAAATTGACATACTCTGAAGGACATATTGGCACCAGAGTATGACTTTTTATAATGTCACAGTTTAGATCTCTAATTTTAGATATACTTAATTTAATAAGTCTTTTGAGACTGAAGACCATTTCATCAGCAATACTAATTTTCTGGGCTTATAATTTTTAACTAGAAAAAAAAAATCAGTATTTTCTTACCTGTTTAAAAGTAATGATAAAATGCAACCTTAACTGACTCAAACTGAAAAGAAAAATGTTTAAACAAGGAGAACTAATTAGAACCTAAAGGTCATGAAAAAATGTCACCTTACTAGTGATTGTACCTTACTAGTTCCTTGACAGCATTTTTCTAATATATTGGAAAAACTGGCACTGAGGTTCTCACCAAGTTGCTAAGCACAATTCCAATCTGTAAACATTCTGCACACAGTAATTTGCATTAGTTCCACATAATGTACAGCAGCATTAATTAATAGAGTGGATAGTGTCGGTACATCTGTTAGCTATTAGTCTTTAATTCATTAGATCTTTATCATTTACCTGAGCAGCACATCAAGATCAGGCAAAGGAGACCTTGGCTCATGTCATCTGTACAACAGAAGAGTCTGGAATATTAAATTCTCTTGTGTATGCCCAGCTACTATGTATGAGCAATGATCTCACAAATTTTGGTTTAGGACTTTGAAATTGCTCTTTTGTTTGAATGAAACATTCAAAAATTATCCAGGTCTAATCTGTGCAACTGCTGTGAAACTATGGTAAATACCATTCGAGCCAATTCACTTAGGATCTTTCTGATCTGAGTAACTGAACTGCATTCCTGCAATTCCTCCAAGTTGCCTTCCACTTTCAGTCCAACTCAGAGCTGATAAAAATTGTTATGACAGCAACACATTTAGACAATCCAACTGATTGTTGTGCTTATTTTTTCTGATATCTATAAGTCATGGATTTAAGTTTAAATGATCCAGTTCTTCTGGTTCAGCATTATCCTTTATTTTGTGTCCATTTCAAAGCTAATGTAATTTAGACAGAGTATAAAGATTGAACACATGATGAAAAATATTATTTCACAAGCAGTGCAACAAAAAATGCAACAAATTGCACTGTATGTTGCATATATTAATTTCAAATCACCTCTTCATGCTGCAGATTTGATGAGTAAATCTTTTGGCAAATAATCTCACTGTCTGTCTTGAAAGTGGGGATGTCACAGACACTTCAGTATTTACACCACTATTACTTTGGGATGGAAAGATTCTAACCCTTGTTGGAATCCCACTGACCTGAAACGGTTCCCTAAAATGTGCAAATTCTCTTAGTTTGGGGAAATTTCAGGATTGTCACTATAGATCTTTTTAAAACAGGTAGTGATTGTAAGAAAAGGCTTTCAAAAAAGAAAATGTATTTGATTAATGGACCAGAAAATTAATGATTAGTTGTTCTTATAAATTAAGCAGAGCTAAATCGATGTTTGCAGTAATATATCCAGTAAGGAGCCATACATCTTTGGTATAGCTCTTGGCTACAAACATGAAACAGATCCAAGTGGCACAATAAGAGTTTCAGTGTATTACACCACTATGTTGAAACTATGAAGAAATTACTTATACACTAAAAATTAACAAAAAGATCTGAAAAAAAACCCCAAAAAACAACCCAACCAGTAATTCAAATTACCTAAATTCTTGGCATCACAATGTGTTAAAGGAGTAATTTTCACACAGGCTAATAATATCACAGATACCTATATGAACAAGCCTGATTCTTCCCAGAAAAGTGATGCTATCAATAACTTATCTACATGGGCTTGCTTTACTCAGCCATGCAGTACTAGACAGCTGATGGTACAGCTGCTTGCAAATGAATAGTTCATTTTATTTCATGATGAGTAATTTCTTGCAGGCATAGAGAAACTTTCTCAGGACTGTATGTTTACTGTAAGTTGGGCTATAGCTCAAGTCCTGTTTTATCACTGGTCCCTCTGGGAGGGAATTTGCAGTGTAAGATGGAAGTGTTACAAAAATTAGCTGGGTGTTATTGCAATTCCACAATATGATTAGATAAAAGAGCCAACAAAAAACAAAACACCAAAACCCCCCAAAACTCAAACCTCCTGATTAATTATATCTCAAATCAACTTTTTATGTTTGTAAGGTACATTAACAATAGAGTTGTCTATCCTATTAAGTTGGCAATCATGGATGTCCAGTTAGGAGGCCATTAAAGTAACACTTAACATTTCACTGTGAAGCTGCATGTCTGTAAGGGAGCAGACTCCTCCATAACGTTTGGCATAGCTGTTATATGAACACATAGTCTTGTGTGTGAAGACATCTCAGCAGACAGAAAACAAAGTGGGAGGAAAGAGGGAAATAAGGAAGAAGAGGGCATGGAAGGCTGACTATTACAAGACAGTGCTAGGGAAGATAGGTTGCCTTTCTGAAAAAGAAAAAACAGCAGTCAGGACTGGGAAGTAATGAACAGAACTTTAAAAGCTCACATGGCAGCTCATGCTTCAGTGATTTTCTCCATAGCAATGCATTCTGAACATATGAAAGGCTGAAAGGCTAGCTGGCAGTAAAGATGAGACACAGTCCACTCCAGAGAAATCTCAGCTGATATTATACATTGGATACTGTACAGTTGAAAAGCCTTTTCTGCTACTGAGCTATTGTTAGCTGTGGCATCTGCAGTAGCTTTCAAAGGAAACTGCAGGTTGCTTATGCCCTGTGGCAAAATCTGACTTACTCCATCATAATTTAGAGGTCTGATCTTTGTTCTTGGACTTCCTGTGATTAATTTTCATACTTCAGTTTTAATGTGGCATTGCAACTGTGATTCTAGTTATAATCAGGCTTAGCTAGGTCTTCATTATGACTAGAAAATGTCTCTGTTGTGATCTTCAGGATTTCTGGACTCCTGACTTTCCTGAGGACAAATAAATTTTGTATTTCTGCATAGGTCCATACAAAAAGATACCAAAGTATAGTATAGGAGTAAAACAAAGACCTAACTACACTGACTCCAGGTACCAGCAAGTGCAAGTATGCCAAGACTTGCTGCTAGCTTTAAAATAGGTGGGTGCCATTCAGTCAGCTTCCCCCAAAGTAAATCCAGACCACTTAGATTAAGCTAATAAACACCCTGGACCATAGTAGTAACACTTTGCTAAGGCTGAGAAGCAGTATGGCAGAAAGAACCAAGATTTGACACATAGACACATAAGCTTAGAATCCTTAGAAAAGTGTATGCGGGGATTGTGGTCTCAATAATATTAACAATACTATTTATTATTCTTTATGTGTTTTATTGGAGGTTCCCTTATGGTTCAGAATCTCCATTGTGGAATCCCCCTACAGACACAGTACCTAACAGAACTCACTTCTCTGAAGAAGATCAAATTTAAAATTATGGCTTTGTTATAAGCTGCATGGAGCTCAAATAAATTCCTTGGTAGTATGGAAACAAGCTGCTGCTACCACCCTAAAATGTTAACAGAAATTATCTTTATATCATCAATCATCAGAGAATATTTCATCAAATCTAACATAAAATACAAATAAATATTACCTTCTACAGTTCTCTAAAATATCTAGGACATTTTTTTTCATCTTGCAGATCTCTTGAAGCCAAAATGAAATTTAATTAAATACAAAAGCCAAACATAATCTTGTGTTTCATTTACTCATTAAAATAATAGTGTCATTTTGAGGAATAAATTCAGTATCATAAAGTATGACAATAAAGTTTTCTCTCTTATTCAGCAACACAGAAATGTCTTGATTTTGGTCTTGCACAAAGCTGTAATTTTATCATTTATTATTTTTTAAATTTTCTTGCTCTTAGTGAAAAAAATAAAGTTATAATGACTAATAAAACCAACATCTCAACACTGACATTGGAGGTATTACTCTCTGGAGTCAATTTTTTGTGGGGATGGCTGTGACCAAATATTTGGAACATGGTATCATCTTTTGGGATGCTGTATAATGATGGTTTTTGAGTTTTGACTAAACACCATTGACTAGACATAGTAAGCCCTGCTAAAAATATTTTCTGTTTCCTTCACAGGCATAGGCCTAAAATATGCTCCATTCTTGAAGATTTTCTGGTAACATAAAGAGTCCTCAGACAAACATTTAAACTTTCCTTCAAAGCCTACTTAGTGCTATATCCCCTGTTAAACAGTTTATTTTATAATAATAGGTTTTATAGAGATCATATTGACTTGTCAAAGGTAAAAACTTCCCCTTTTAGTATCTAAGTAAAAATTATATATAGAAATATTTTCATAGAAGTAAGGATAAAGAAGAGGCTATTTACTTGTCCAGATCTCAGTAACTTGTTCTCTGCTAAGTTTTCCAAAGCTTCTCTCCTCTACTTTTGAAAGTTCTAAGTGATTGTTCCTTCAAGAGAATATTCTGAAAACTGAAATATCAGAACAGCAGGGAGTATTTCCCTAATTTCAGGTATATTTATGTATATTTTTAAAAATGTATATTTTTTAAAAATCTCATTCTTTCACTCAACATTATAGCCTCACAATATCATTCTTTTCTTGATGTGAATGAAATTCAAATATTTGCAAGCTTAAGTCCTGCCTTTTCAAAAGTATTCATATAATCCTTCTTCATTATCAGTTCCTACAGCTTCCAAGATCTTTTATTGCTTGCTTTTTGTAGATTGCATTCAAAAAAGTTTGTGTTTTATTGTGGTAATCTGAAATCAAGAAATATTAAAAAAATAGTGTCACCAGATTAATGCATGAGTATATCTTTCTTAGCTCTTTAAAGACTTTGTCTACACAAGTTAAGTCAGCTATTTTTGTCCTCTACAGTACATTGAAAATTTGTTGTCCACCATCACCACCTCTGGCTTTGTCATTGCCGCGTTTCAGAGTATCCCCCACAGTCACTAATTGCAGAAAGGCAGCTGGATAGAAATGAAAACACGTAAAACTGCTACAACTCTCTTTCTGTTATTGAGTCTGGAGGGCACAACCAGAGCTGAAAAAATTAATAACACCACTCTGGGACTGTGTGTGAGTGGAGCACCAGGAGATGCATTACTTGAGAGCATTTCCATAGCTGTTTCCTTTGGCCAGTGTCTGAGTAAGCCCTAACTGCAATTATTGCTGCCTCTCCCAAGATGTGTGCAGGCACACAACAGCAGATACACCAACTGTTCTTTCTCTGAAATGTCACCTTTTTACTACTGCCATGGTACAGTGATTCCTGGCAGCACAGCAAAACAAAATTTGCACTCTGTGCTGGTTGGGGTGACCCGGCCAGATATGCACTGCAAACTGTAATGGGAAATAAGTATCTCTCATCCTGAATTTCACTTCATCTGTCACCTAGCACTGAATAAGTGATGTTTCTCTTCAATCTTATGTGGCTGCTTGCAAGAGACCATATTTATGACTAAGGATCACCAATGTAAAAAACCCTAAAACGTTATTGGCTTGGATCTATTGTATTTGAGTCAGAATTAGTCAAAAAACATACAGGCAGAAATGGAGATACAGAATCATATATCCAGAGAACTGCTCTGTATTTGAGTATTTATGTGTTTGACAAGGCAACATAGAATATGGTATTTAGCTACAAATAGAGGACAAACAAATTGGACAGTCTACTTGTTCTTCTTGCTCTAAAAGAAAACACAGGCATGGCCTTGCTTCCAGTAAAAATAATTTTAGGTTGAGGCATCTTTAAAAAGAGCAACATAAAATAATTAGTGGCACACACTGAAAGGGTATAGCTTCATCAACATGAGACAATGCCAAGAAACTATGGGAAGCACAGCTCAAACATAGGAAGGGAAATTATAGCAGATAAAGGAAACAATATTTTCAAAATAGCTCATAGATATTGAACTTCAGAAAACTGCAGTTTCTGAATAATAGAACAAACTAATTTAAAACCCAGCAATTAGAATTGGTTAACCACAACTTTCATTTACCAACACTGTAATAACTTCATTAATGGAGCAGTGACAAAGGCAGACCAGTTTCTGATTTTGAGAATACATTGGGTGTAAAACCTCAGTTCTGGTCATGCAGAAACAAGTTACATGCTTATAATGAATTTGCTGAAAAGATTCTGGTGAAACATTTTGGTACAGCATAACTGGACAGTGAAAGGGACATCCCCTTTTTTCAAACATGCTTAGCAGCAAGGGCATCCTTCCCTGGGACACTGAACACCACTTTCAGTTCTTGATGAGCTGTCACTGAACTGTTTATGAAGTCTGATCCCCTATTCAGGAGAGTTACTTTTGAGAAGGAGAAAATCTGAATCTAGTATTTAATTTGTCTGGCTTTGATAGTAACACATCAATTGTGTTTGAGACTGCAGAACAATATGAGAAAAAGACACTCTTCAGAATAATGTGTAAGCTCAGATCATCTTACTTTTCCTTGTAATGCTCTGGCTCAGAATAATGGAGAGAACTGAGCCCAAGTTTCTGTGCTATGATGAAGAGGAGCTGTTAGAAAACAGGCAATAATAGTGATTCCTTGTGCCTCCTGTCTAGCAAGTATGCAGATGAACACCTTCCATTACTTTGGATTTGTTCCTATTGTACATTGAAATGAAATGAAATATGTTGACCTGATTAAAACAGTATTTAATTCGTTCTCAAATACTTTTTCTTCAATTTTTGCCATTTATCTATTGAGTCAAAAATTTTTTTGGTTCTTCTTTAGTAATGACTACTGCAGCTGAGTCAGATCCAGCCTAACATTATTTATTTGGCAATTAGTACAAAAATTCGTAATAAAACTAACTGATCTCATCAAGATTTAGCATCTCTTTGAAAAGAACACTTTAAATGTACTGAATCAGTCTCCCTAACAACATTTTTTTTTTATAATTCAGAAACCAGAGATCCTAGTTAAGCAATTGTTCATGAAAAGAGAAGAGAGAGAAGAGAAGAGAAGAGAAGAGAAGAGAAGAGAAGAGAAGAGAAGAGAAGAGAAGAGAAGAGAAGAGAAGAGAAGAGAAGAGAAGAGAAGAGAAGAGAAGAGAAGAGAAGAGAAGAGAAGAGAAGAGAAGAGAAGAGAGGAGAAGAGAAGAGAAAAATCCCAATCCAGAGAGTCCAGGTTTTATTCAACTGAACAGACCCCAAGCCTTCAATTTAAGCTTGTATATACATGTTTGGAAAACACTTTAAGAACTCATTTTCATTAGCCATTGCATTTATGACTTATATAGTCAAATCTTACCAGGACTGCTTATCTTTTCAAACAACTTCATTCTAAATCACAGAATTTAATTTTTTCCCTGTGCAAGCAAAGGACTATTTCCCTCTTCATGGAGGTTCCTAATCTAGTATAGAAAGTGCCTGCAAATGTACCTCTTGTACAGCTAAGTAAAACAGCTTCACTCCTGTGTACAGCACAGATTCTTTGCCTGTGTTCACTGATACCAATTTCTTCCTGTATTGAGCTAAAGAACTCAGAGACTTTCTGTTGAAGAATCTGTATAGAAATATAACAGAAGGAAAAGAACATACACACAGGGAGCAAATCCTCATATTCCCATCAGTACATGAAACCTAATCCAAGAGAAATGTTAGTTATAATCCCCTTCATTGCTTTGATCTGACTCCCTGCAGGACCCCATGAACCAGAATGTGGCTGGAATGAATAGCTGGTGTCTGGGACAGAGGGCAGGTGGTAGTAAAGGGCTTCTCTTCTTGGAAACAGCCCATATGTATGCTAGACATTAACTACTGGATAACAACAAGCCTATTTATTTAAGGGACAGAACTAGCCCATAAAATCCTTTTGGAGCTGACCGGATCACTCCTGTGTACAGCACAGATTCTTTGCCCATGTTCACTAAAAACATGTGACCCTACAGGATAACTGGAGGAAGAAGCAGAATAAAAGTTTGATGCTCTGAACCATTTAGAGTTAAAAAAAATAAAATAGTACTTTAGAGTAATATTAAAACTGCAAGTGACTATGACAAGGAATTCTACTGCGGATAATGTTTTTCAGCGTTCTCTAATGTGAAGATGATAAAGCCAATATGCTGATATTTCCATAATCAAAACCATATGATAAGACTTTTCTGTGAGATCAATAAAAGCTTGAGTATGTGATTGTTGAAAACCTATTCTGCAACTTTTTTCAGTCAGCACCAGACATGTTAAAATACATACTGAAGCTTCACTTGTCTGTCCCAGAACTACACAGTATTCTAACAAATATTCTTCTGTATTTTTTTGTAAATATTAATTGTATTTTAGTTAGTTCCTGTAAGAAAACAACTTAGCATGACAATAGTGAACTAAGGAAGAAAAGTTTTACTCCTGTAGCATACAAAACCGCATACTGTGTAAAAATATTATTAGAAATACCTTGTCAGGCAAGAAAAAAAAAAATACAGCAACAATAAGGTGATGGCAATGAAAAGCAGGGGCTCTCTCACCTTAAAGACATACTGCGGATTGACTCCTGAAAGCCCAAGATAATATTTACTAACTCTAAGCACATTCAGTAGCTTCAGATTTCTTTTCCTTCAGTGGGGCCACTGCTCCTGTTGTTTGAAGACAGAGCAAAGCTGTGAATAATGCCTAAGAGCAAAACTAAACCAGAAGTAAATGACTTTTTTAATGTGAGACCTTCAACCTCAATTCCAGCTCCCCAGAGGCCTCCTTTGACTCCTTATCACATCATGGTCTCACAGGTGTCAACTGGGGATAAAGATTCTTCCACAAAGACACTGACCAAGAAACTACTGCAGAGAAAGGTGAGCTTACAAGCCTCTCCTGACATTGGGGAAGGGAATTTAGGGCAGTGTCATTTAGAACAGCCAATTTAAATAAGTGTGCTGTAGGAGGTGACTGCAGATAGCAAGGGAAAGCTACATGGTTAAACCAGTCAGTGAAGACTACTGCTCAGCTAAAATGGTGCTAAAAATGAATTAATTTTGCATGTTATGCAACATTTGCTGGATTGTTGAAATGCATTTGTTAGTGTTACTCAACCCTTCTGAAGGCTTCTTATGACCCAGTTAGAAAAAAATATATATCAGAAAAGAGTCATTTTAGTCATTTTACATGGATAAACTGCTCTTCCTCTCTGTACCACAAAAGAAGCTGGAGACCAAGGAAAAAAATCAGACTTTCTACTGTCATAGTGACTGATGCAAGAGCTGCAAGTGTTAGGGTTGCCAGGATTTAAGAAGGAATGTTCCAGGGAAGCAATGAAATTAGTCTCTTCCCTAATAGAAGCTGAATTTTTATCGAAATTTGATTTCTTTTCTGGAGAAAGATTTCCACTCTTTTAATATGTATTTTAGCTGAATTGAAACTTGTTTGACATCCTTGGCGATATTGCATAATGACCTAAAGGTTTTGCATGAGTTTACAACATGAAGAGCTATTTTTCAAGTAAAAGGTTTATATTTAATACAGCAATACTTTCCCCCATCCCCATACTCTCTCAAAAGTTAGAACTTTCATAGCTAAATTTGAAATGTTTAAACTTATGTTCATTGATACAGCATACATTTTATTCATTTATTATGTCAGATTTCATCTTCATATCCGTGCTGTTGATTACACATTTTAGCATTCCTATGTTCACTATGTTCCTATGAGGCCTTCTCATCTGTGGCTTTTGAAGAGCATTGCCTCACTATTTTCACTATTAATGATAACATTAGGTTGTTTTGCCCTCTGACCATGAAATAGCCAACAAGGCATTTGAGATGGCTTTGCTTAATGACTACTATACAGAATACAGAAAAATTTTAAGAAATGCTTGGTATATGATGTGCTATTAGGGCAGTGATTAGATATTCCCTTGTTCACCTTCAGTTATGGAGGATAACTTAATGGATGCAGCTTTCACAACTTATCAAGATTTATAGTAGAACTCAGCATAATACAAATATGTTCATGCACACCATTCACTTATCAAAGCCAAAACTCCATACAAATAAAATGCATACCATAAAACTGTAAGTGCAATTGTTAAACAAAACTTTTGTATTCTAAAAGTGTGTATCAGTCTTACATAAAAAAACCTGAAAGCTGTTTGTCTGCTACTAATTTAAATGTAACGTTATATTTACAATCACTGAACTTTACTTACTAGAATACAATAGGAAACTCTCACCTAAATCAATGTTAATAATTATGTATTTATCAATTACTCAATTTAATACTTCATGTTTCATTATTTACTACTTCCATTAAATTCACCTAGACTATTGTCATAAGGGAAGGATATCAGAAGTTTGCAAATTTATCCCAGAACCTTACCAAGAAAATGAACCTGCGAAGTGGTTGTGTGTGAATTACAACAGACTCTTGCTCTTATCAGCTGTAAACCAAGCCTGTTTTTCACATTTGCTTCTTCTCAATTAAAAAAAAGTCTTATGTCCACTTATAAGTGTTGTTAATGCACATTAAAACATCTTTCATGAAAAAAATATACTGCTCTAAATTGGAAAGGTAACACTTCTCTTTTTCATTTTCTTCCTGTACAAAATACCTATTGAAAGATGATCATTCAAATGGTTTGACATTAAGCCAGAAAAAAAAAAAGAAAAAAAAAAAATCAAATTATATTTTCCCATTTAAAACCCCTCTTGGAATACTTCATTTGCTCCTCATAAAACAAAGATCCACAGAGCCACTTCTGTAGAAAGGCCTTTTATGTTTGTAACAAATTGTCTCTCTACAGGTTCTTCTTAGTTCATGAACTTCTACATATCCCAAGATGACATTAAATATAGCATAGCATATGGAAAGTTATTATGTTGTTATTATGCATTTGTCATCAGATTTATTGATTTGATATAATGACATTATATTTGAAATAAAATCAATACAGAAGATCCTTGTTATCCTTGCTAAGTTCTTGATATTATTATTTTATAATTACTTTTCTTCCCTAATCTATTGTGTAGAAGCAAAGTCCACAAAGACTTTCACTAATCTGGGTGTGTATAAAGTCTAAGTCCACATTGAACAAGACAAAATGGATCCTAGAATAAAATATCTGTCTCACAACTCCAGAATAAATTAAAGTTACATCTGGTTTTTCAGGAAATAATATATCTGACACAATGTTAATTATAGAGATAAATTAGATTGCTAACACCAGTAGAAATGGTTTGTAAGAAATTACTACTGCCTTTTAAATCTGGCTCATATTTAAAGTCATGATGTCAGAAAAATGCAGAAGGTGGAGGAAACATTGCTGTAGGAACAGTCATCAAAAAAAAGTCACTCCCATATGTCATTATAAAGCTAGCAGCTGTGTTGATGAAATCACAATTCCTTTTAGTGACATCCATATGGAATGTAGAGCTTTGACATTACCCTTCAGTAAAAACTGTGGTCTGATTTTTTTTTTTTTTTTCACATTAGGCAGTTGTCAATTCTATTTGATATTTTCTTCCAAAATAAAAATGTTGTGGAGCATATATCCACAAGAAATTCAGAGTTACATTTGGTGTGAAATATGTTGTGGTGGGCTTGTTCCTGATGTAAAGAAAATTGTCTGAGTCATGAAAATCACAAGACATTCAAGTTGGAAAGGACAAGAGCAGGTTTCTCATCCTCCCTCCTGCTCAAAGCAGAATCAGCTATGAGATCAGATCAGGCTGCTCAGATCTTTGCTCAGTTAGATATTAAAAATCTCCAAGAATGGAGACTCCAGAGCACCTGTGGACAATCTGCTCTAGTGTTTGCCTGCCCCAAGGATGGTTTCATACACAAGTTTAAGTCAGAAATTAACTGTCTAATGCTTTCACAAACTCACCTGGATTTTCTACTAATTAACTATAAGGAATGTTTTTTTACTGCTGTTGTACTCTCCTTGGGGCTTTGTTTTTTGAGTGCAAAGTCACGACAGCTTTAGGTGTACATTGAGAAAACAGTTCTGCATCCTTTATACCTCTCCTAGATATCGTGATTTCTTAATCCATTAAAGAACTCCACTTAGTGATTCTCTAAGTCTGGAAATTACTCCTTTGCATCACAATATGAGAAATTTGAAATTATGAAGGTACTCACTGCACAGGGAATTTCACTGAATTTAAACCACACAAGTTTTCAGAACTCAGTAGCCCAGTCTTTGTCACTGACAGACAGGAATAATGTGAGTGAGGAAATGCCCTTGCTGACTGGCCATGGAGTTAACATAGACATTATGATATAGTCAATTCTTACAATCAAGTTATATAAATAAAATTATATGCAAGTCTTACTAGACAGCCATAATAATTGTTTCTGACTTAATTAAGCTGTAGATCATTATATGATATACCCAGTACAAACAATAAGTAGAAAAGCCAGAGATGTTGTTTCTTTCCTCTGAGAGCCTATTGAATTTTGAAATACTAAGAAAATTGAAGAGAAAAAAACAAAGAACTGAGAAAATCAGAGATGACTAAGAAAAAGCTACAGATCAGTTTGATAGAGAACAAGTAATTGTGCATATAATATTTCACTGAAAATGTCTTATGTGTACCTGTCTTTATTAGCTACTTCTTGCTGCCGTTTGTATAAAAACAAGGTGAATAAACACCCTTAATATTTAAGGTAAAGAGCTCATTTGATATTGTGAAATGGTATGGGGAACAAATAGGTAATAAACAATAGCAAACAAACTGCAACAGGCTGTACCTATTATGTGGTCTATCATATTTCCTTACCTGTTTCACCTGAGACTACAAAAGTGAGATTATTAGAATTTCCACTTTAAATTAAAATAAGCTAATGAAGATAACTGCAAGAATGCCAGTAGTCTCACATGGTGGTAGTCTGGACATTAGGAAAAAAAAACCCAACAGAAAGATTGATTAGGCATTGGAATGGGCTGCCTGGGGAGGTGGTGGAGCCACCAGCACTGAAGATGTTTAAAAGAAGACTGGATGTGACACTCAGTGCCATGGTCTAGTTGACAAGGTGACATTCATAGGTTGGACTCCATGATCTCAAATGTCTTTTCTAACCTATTTTATTCTGTGAATCTGTGACATGAATGTACAAACAGAAGCAACAACAGTGTTTCAAAATGTAGATCATACTTCACACTTTCTATTTTATAATGCACATAATTCACCTTAACAGCAGAGCTTGTCAGGGCTCTAGATGCACCAATAGGCAGGGCTACCTGTGAGGAGTCCCAGTGCTGGCAGGGACTGCTGCACAGACCCCAGGACAGTGCTGGCTGTGGCTGCTGGTAGACTCCATTACCAGCTATCCTATATGGGACTGTGACAACCGGTAAGGACCACCAAGCCTGTGCTGGGGTCACCTTTGGCTCCTGGCTTGTCCCTGTCCATGAAACTGCACTGCTCTCACTTCTCCCTGCTAAAAGTGCAGGTCCAAAATGAGCACATACTACCAGGAGGACTGGTGTCTTTACAGGTCACAGGAGAGCAGGGTAGAGAAGCCTCCCTGTTACCTGAATACCCAGAGTGAGTTTTTTACCTGTCATCCTTAGCACCTCTAATAATATGATTTTTAAAAACAATTTGGTATCAAAGATTGCTCAAATAAAAGGTTCTTTTTCTTTTGAGCATCTTCTAAGCACTCATGTTTTTGTTAAATGTAACTTGTAATGCTGAGGCTTTTGGTCAGTAAAAGCAGTATTTGGTGGTACAAATCCTAAAAGAACCCACTGCAAAAAGCTAGAAGGTATCCATTTACAAAACACCTGGATGATAGAGTGGTTTTCATTCCTCAGCTCCACCTAGCTTGACTTAAACACCTAACAAGGTTTGAATTCCCTGATAACAGAGCATTGAAACCTTGACTACATAGCTCTTTCATAAGATCTGCCACTGTTGCACTTTCAGTGTCACATAGCAGTGGAAGTTCAGTGCAGAGAGGTCACAAGATGTTTTGTCACACATCTCGGCTGGCTTTGGGTAGACGCCATGGAGAGCCAGCCTATGCAACATTCCCTTCATCACTGGCATTGCTGGAGCAGCACCCTGTGAGACCAGAGAATGTTTAAAGGACTATAAATATGGCAAGAATTCAGGGAGTAGGCAGGCTTTTGAGGCTGCTTCAGGATAAAAATGATCATTTAAAATGTTACTGAAAAGGCTTGCAAATTAAAGCAACAGTTGCTTTTTTAATTGGAGAATCAAGGAATAGCAGACTAAATTAATTTTGTTTTTCATTGCAGGGTATTTACTGATCAAATGGCAGATCTGCTATTGTTATAGCAAGGGCATGTAAATAGAAATTTTCTGCATTGACGCTCCACCTTGCTGCTTAGTCCTTAGCATATCCGTCAGTAACTACATGGCTCACAAGTGTTGTGAAGGCATCTGAACTGTGCAAGCGATCATGGCATTTTGCCTAAGGCTTTGCCTCCCTTTCCTGCAGGGCTTGCTTCCTGGAGCCAGCTTACTTGGCTTTGGTGATCCCAGTACCTGAACTAGGTTGCTCAGAGAGAGCTTCACACTGCTTTGTGTAACAAATACTCTTCACTGTCTGTCAGCTACTGGAAAGCAAGATGCTTGCCAAGTGTGTTAATATACACTTAAAAATCAAATTATTTCTAAATGAAAATGTAATTTATTATTAATTCTTTTTACACATGATAAATACAATTGGAGGTTCTTAATTTTACACCATTTTATTTCCTCTTTTTTCAGTATGGTGTAAATTACACAGCTGAATAGATTAAATTCAGGGTACTGAATGCGTTCCCCAATGACTGTATTTTAGAAGCCTTTTAACTGTGTTTCATACAGTAAAGAAAACAATACACATTGAGTGTTAAATCATGATATAAAAGCACCTATTAAATTGACTGCTGAGTTTTTTAAATGGCACTTAAATCCTGATTTATTTCCCTGAATGCATCACTTCTGAGAATCTGACTGAGATAGGTGTCTGGCTACAAATATAGTTCTTTAACTACACAAATTTGCATCTTCACTTGCTCAGTGAAACCCCAGTTTCAATGTTGAAACATCACTTAGCAGTCACAAAAAATTTGGAAAATGCCTATTGCTCCTGTTGGATAACAGAACCAGCCTAAGGAGAGGTCTATGCAAATATGAGTAAATAAATATTCTCTCATAAAATAACCCTTCACTCAGGCTGAGATAAAGCCAAGAGTATATTTCTTAAATGTAAGCCTAAAAAGGTGTAATAATTGTCCCAAACTAAGTACTAAGATGACTGGAAATTCAAAGATGACATCATACTCAGAGAAACCCCAAAGTTTTGAGCTAGTTATGGTCTGTTTCTTTCCTCTAAACCCTATTGATCATTTCTGTATTGGGATGTGTATATTGTGTAAACCAGTTTCATGTGGTCAAAGCTTGTTTTAAGCCTCTAAAAGCTCTGCCCATGCCTGCATGTTTAATACTACTTATTTTTTCAAGACTCTTTTTCTTCTGTTTATTCTGTATATTGTAAAATGATTTGGCTTACAGTGAAGACTTCCTGTTCAGTATGAGCTATGGAGTTGCAGTAACATTATTTAAGATATGGTGATAATCACAAAAAGGGCACAAAAACCCCAAGGCCAAGACAAATTTCAAGAAAACAAACAAAAGGGTGAAAAAAATAAAGGATGAGTTTTAAAGAAAAAATGGACATATAGCAATATTTAGTTCATTCATATTGGAAAGACATAGTCTGTTACGATTAAAAATTCATACTAAACTTAGATCTTGATTTTTATTTTTTTTTCTTTGAAAAACATACCCTGGTAATAGGGCTGCTGAGCCCTGCTCTTATCAGTGGATTTTGAACTGCATACATGGAAGGCATTTCTTTGCAACCAGTCATGGAGTCCCATTGCTGCAAACATGCACAAGCACATAAGTGTTTGACATATGAACAGAGTTTAGCTTGTGATCTTGCCATCTGCAGTTCAAAATTAACACCTTTTTATTTCAAAGCTCCTAATTTGTGATGGAACTGAGCATCATTTTGTTGCTATGGTGTCACAAGTATGAGCTTCATACTAGAAATGATTGAAAGCTGTGCTGCTTTCTTCAGGTACAGACTGTCTTCAAATCTCTCCAGTCTGAAGTTCAGAAACCAGACCTCACAGAAAGTTATAACAAGCCTTCTTGCATTCTCTTCCTGCCTCCTTTTGAGCTCTGCTCTTTTTTTTCCCTTCATCCATGGTACTCTTCTGTATCTATGCATCTTTGTCTGCTACACAGCTCGTTTGACCTTGCTTTTGCTCCCTTGTAAATGAATAATAAAACTGCACTTGAAGCTCGGGACACTTTCTGGGTGATAATGTTTTTAGCCTTTCTAGTTATAAAAGAGTTAATAGGTCAATTAAAAAAACAAAACAAGTTTTAGTGAGCTGAAAACCTATAGTTCCTAAATATGAGAAATTCCTGAAAAGAGACCATTTTAAACACACAATACACTTTCTTAATAGAGAATAAGCTACAAAACTGTGTCTGTGGGTTGAGCCAATTGATTTAAGCTGAGAGATCAGATATATTCTTTAAAGATTTTCTTCTCCAGTGTATCTAAGAGGAGCTACTTGAAAGGATGAACTGAACTCTCACCTGTTTTGAACTATTTTGACTGAAATCTCTCTCTTGGTTTACATAAAGCAAGTATAACACTTTATTCCTAGCTGCAGTGGCACAGCATTTGTTACTGCTCTTTTGATGTAATTTTGTCAAAATTCTTAAGTTGTGAAAATCATCTGATGTTCTAAAGGGCAATGTAGAAAGATAGGTGAATTGTAAAAAAAACCAAAACAACACAAAACAAATTAAAAATAATCACTTCTATGGTTCTTTTCTCCTTCATTCAAATGAACACAAAACCATAAAGACCTACTGCTGAGGCTACTGGCAAATATCTAGATAATCAGTTGTCAAGAAGAGCTCTGCCACACATTCACTTTTCTGACAACTGCAAAGCAAAATTGCTTAGCCTACAATTTAAAAAAAAATTTGACATGAGCTTTTGTACTTCAGTACAAAAGAAAGCAACACATTCCAGTGCTGTACTGAATAGTAACCTGACCATAATCCTACTAATGGAGTCAGCGAACATGAGGATTGCTGACAGAGAACAATAGAAAGAATTTTTTTCCCAAGGCATTAATAAAGTCAGAATGTAGTCTTCAACCCTGCAATAAAATGCTTTCAAGATCATGCATATTCTTAAGCGTAAGTAGAGTTTTCACTGATAATCAAACGCTGTGTGTATTATTTCAATGTGCTTCTGCATGAAAACAGTTGATGCACAGAGCCACAGATATACAGTGGCTCTTAAGCAAAATACTAGGAAAGGAAAACCTGAATGCTGCACTATGTATCACCTATCTGATCTTTGCCAAAGGAGTCAGAATGATTCCTTCACAGGTAAGCCTTCAACTGCCTTCAATTCCTAATGACGCATTCATGTCTTGGATTTCTGTACACACGCTTGTGTGTCTAGCTTGAGCTAGAGGGTATTGGGAAGTCTAGCAGAATCAGTAAACTGAGACTCCAGGAGCTAAGAGAGTTTGAGATGCTCTCCACAATAGCTAATCCTGTGACAGCCATGAGCTTTATAAAGCCACAGATGTCTGCACCTGTTCAAAGCTTGACAAAGTGTTTCAACAAAGCAGACACCGAGAACTTAGAGACACATTGTTTCCATGAATTTTGGGAGGACTTTTTCATCTGTAAAAAAATAAATGATGGTAGAAAAAAGACATACGGCCTAAATACAAGACATGGAAGGATATAGTCCAATATTTATGAAATAGATCAGGCTAGTAGAAGCAATGTATAAGAAATTAAAGACAGAAATTTTGCTAATAAATCACAAACAAGATGCAATAAATAAGGAATATGGTTTTAGTGTCTGACAAACCAGGAAGAGAAACACAGCCTATCTCATAGTCCCACATTTTAAACTATGCATGCTATGATTATAGTAATAAACAACAGATACTCTGTCTGTACATAGGAAAACAAAGAAGGGTTCTTTTTTAGGAACTATCTGTAGGAAGAACATACAATTTAGTCAACAAGTGAGCTGGAATAACCTCTTGTATTATTTCCAACGACTATAGTTTAGTATTTAGCAGAAGGCATGTTTTTGTTCTTTCCTTGTGCTTTTTCTCCTCTGTCTATCCTCCTCCTCTTTTTGGCATAGCATGGATTCTTTTTTCTGTTCTTGCACCTGGTCTGACAAACAGTATCCCCACTATTTTAACATGTTCTAACACATAGCACTTTTCTTCAGACAGCTGCAAGTGCTGTGCTCTCTGACCAAGAAGGCAATTCTCTGACCTCCCACTAATGAACACAGGCAAATGACACTCTAAGTAACAATTTCTTCTAATGTCCATGATGAAAAACTGTACAGCAACCCTAGTCCAGCAATCTTGTCCTGAAATTCCCCCTTCTCCTGAAGCACATGACTTCATAGTAAATATGGGGTAGCTACTTAATTAATTTGCAAAAATGTACTATGTTTTCTTTCTCAGTCTCAAATTGCTAGTGGAAGAAATAGATGAAGTTCAGCCAAAGTGTGTTACATGCTAGATGGCTTCTGAAGATGAACAAATGTTAGTTTGGCAACAACAGGAAAGATACCCTTAGAATAAGTTTCATTGTAACAAATAGCTTTCCTGCTCTACAAAGCATGTACACTGTCAAAGAAGAAAAACATGGGATAAACATTTTTGTGTTTTGGGCCTGAATGTCTTTGTGTACTGCGACAACTTCAATTCATCTTACAGACAGGTTTGGCAAGGAAAACAACCGCTCAGAATAGAAAAGGTAGGAAAAAAAATTCCAAATTAATACACCATCCAAAGTGCGTGTCATCCAAAGCTTGATTTTTTTTTTTTTTTTTGCATTTAACATTTCCTAGGATTGTTAACATACCACACAAAAATTTCTCATTTTAGTGATTTTATTTCTTCATGGAATTATTTTCATAGCTGTTTTTCATATCTACTCTGCTAGCCTTGATGATTCAGATTTGCTAAATATGGAAAGACAATGTAAACTTTTAATAAGCAATCTGCAATGGAACTTGGAAACTTCAGAAACTCATGAAAATATAGGAGATTTTGTTGAAAGTGAGCATATCATAAGGTAAAGAAATGTTTCTTTGATAGGGTGTTTTACACTTCAATTTACATCATGTTACGATGTAAATGCAAGTATAAGACAATTTAAATCCAGTGTGAATTTAATTGAATGAAAACTTGTTCATAAATTAAATGTAAATTATTTTGAAGTGTATTTTCATAGGAAACTATTAGATTCTGAAACAAAATATACATTATGCTATCTCCTTCTCTTCAGCAAATACAGGAAACATCATCTACTGAGAGAAAGCAAGAGCAACATTTCCTGCATTTTCAGATAGTAATTATAGCCCTTAAATGCAAGAGATCTTAAGAAGGCTGCAAATAATAAATGGGTTTTCATGGATGCATTTTTAAAAAGAATATACTTTTAATAATGTTCTTTTATTTTAAAAATATATTTGTTGCAGATGAAAAACTTCTAAATAAAGGGTACAAAAATTGTCACTTCCTTAGTATCCCTCAGAAATTAAACTATACAATGAAACCAGCAAGCTTTTTGGACCTCAAACTCCCACAACTACTCCAGTTACTTTTGAGAAATAAAGTGTTATTAAGACTTTATTGTCACCATAAATTTGCGCTATAAATTAATCCTAGATTTATCCCAAAAGACCTCTTTGCAGCATTTTGTAACGTTGAGAATAAACCTACTTTGGATCAGCATAAAGGGAACATTCCATGGACAAGGTAACTTACTGGAAACAGTAATCAATGAATAGAGAATGAGAGGAGCTTCATCAAACATCCAGGTTAACCCACATCTGATTGATTACATAAAGATAGAAAATCTGTAATCTGAGAATAGTGATGTAGGGTCTTAGATTTAGGGGTAAATTTTTCAGGGCTTGAATTTTAGAAATCATAATGTGAAAAAAAAAAAAGATTAAAAGTTGCTGCTGCTTTCTAAGACTAAATATTGTGCTTAATACATTAGTCAAATACACTTTTGCACAAAAGGACGATTCTAATACGTAATGAAAACAGCTCAACAACTTAGCAAGACAAAAATGGTATTGCTTCAGATTTTCAGATGTTCTACTGCTGGCAAGTTTTGGCTCTAGAAATAAGTACATGACATTGCAAGATACAATCACTGACCTGCCAACCTAGCTGTGCTTAACATCTTAGAAGGATAATGTGTGCTACTTTCTGTAAAAGTTACTGCCTGCATGGAAGAAATATATGTTTTGGTTGGTTTCTACAGTTTAGCCCAGAAACATCTCTTCTACAGTGCCAGATGCTGATGATACACACACTGAAACATGAATTAGACTCTAAACTCAGTTTTGTTGGAGGCTTTATGCTACAGAAATAACGTACAGGAAAAAAACCATTATCTTGCAAAAAATATTAACATACAATGCATGTGAAAAATAAAAGTAGAAGAAAACAATATTATGAAAATCTGATTTACAACCGAACCCAGTTGAAAAGAAATTCTTGTAGACTACATGCAACTACAGTGTAATGAATAATCAGTTCATAAAACTTCTGAATTAATTAGCTTTTGTTCTTTAGTCTGTATTTGCCACTGAGTATTCCTCTTTGTTATTTGTTTCTGACCTCTAACAGGCTGCCCACTTTTCACATAAAACAAATGTCTGCTTACAGATTTCTAATACATTAAGCAAAGTGAAGTAATTATCTACTGTGGTACATGCCCTATCAAAATTAGCCTGGCAGTACATTTGGTTGAGTTTAGATACACAACATAGCAGAAAAATAGGAAATCGATAGAATTGCTAATATGTATTTTGACTAAACTGAGGTAAACATTATGTAATTAAATAGATTTTCATTAAAAAAAACAAAAAAAACCCAAAAATTCCACCTTTCTAAACTATGTGGTTTCCATTTATGAGACACTGAAATGTAGATCCTGTAAATATGGAAAATCAAAATCAAGTATAATTCAGCTTTTACATAAAAATAGTTAGCTAAATTCTATATTGAATGAATGAAAAGAGAAAAATTGCTGATCTATCAGAAATATTATCATCCTATTTAACTTACTAAACAATCCCATTCTAAATAATTACAGGATTTTCAGACTCTTGGCATCATAGAAGAGATATTTCTGCAGTAAACTGTAGAAACCATCCACAAGCAAAAGACGTACTATTTTAGAATATTATGAAACAAAATTACCCTATATTGTACCTGTTTTACCTGTTGTACTTTAGGAGAAATTAAGGGTGGCAGGTATAATATCAACAAACTATTTTAGTGGTTGGAGTACACAATGAGAGATGGATTCTTGACACAGTCAATAGGCAGGTATATTTATATCAGAGACTCAATTTCTCATATTTAAGTAGGTCAATATTACCTTTTCAAAACAATTACAGATCACACAGTGAAATACCAAAATATTGTCAGAGGATTATACTACAATCACCACAGCATCACAGTAAAGTGTGATAAAACACCTCTGATATCTATTACTGAAAAATACAATAAAGGCCGTGAATAGCAAATATTATCACTAGCATCTACAGAATGAAAATTTGTCTAAGCTTTTAAGCTGGACAATTTCTGCTATGAACTCCTACAGGTGAACACAGTTGCTCTTCAGCCTCATAGGAAAATAAATACATTTGGAAGCACAGGGTGCCCTCAATGCCATAGGGGTATTGTTTGCTTCTGATTCAGCAAAGGAATTTTATCCCTTAGCCAATGAAATTCTCCCATTTCTTTGCCTTCTTGTTGGTGACTCAGACTGTGGTTTGTAGCTCATAATGGAGAATTTGCCATTTTAATAATGTCTCAACATCTTGTTATCTCTGGCTTTATCTCTTCTTCCCAACTCACTCTTTATTCCCACCATCTTCATTCTATCCACTCTGACTTGATCATCTCATATTTTATCAGGCCATTTCACCATGCTAGCTTCATAGTAAATCATAATCTTTTTGTAAGATCATATTCACTAGTATGAAAAGCAGCAGGATGAAGCAAGTTTTGGACCTGGCCAAAGAGAATGGGAAGAAATGTACAACTGCTGGTGCAGGAGAAAGAGGAAACAGGACGTAGATTAGACTGGGCTACTGTGGAACAACAACCATGCACAAAGAATATAAGCTTCCAATGCTAGTCTTCTAAGATTTTGTATATTCTGTTGAATATAAAATTGAAAATATTTCCAAGAACTATAGATTATTTAAAACTGATTCCTTAATAAACTGTAGATTTTAGTACAAAGAATCAAATGCAAAAATACAATTCATGTCTTGTTTTAATGATGGCAGTGAATTTTGAAAGAATACATAGGTCCAGACTTAAACATTTTTGTCTCCAAAATTAAATTCCGAACATGTACAAGATGTGCTGCACTTTGCCTTTACCCAAACTAGGAGCACTATAACTGCCCACAGAGCCACACTCACTGTCTGCCTTCAAATCCCTATTTAAAATCCTTTGCCACAATGATAAAAAACCATGAAAACCTCATATCCACAACTGCTATGTAGCTGTTTTCCTGACTGCTGTTTTCATACTAATGAAATTTCATACTGGTTTGATGTTCTCTTGCACTTCCCCTGTCCATGTGTTTTCTTCCCATGTAATGGCAGAGCTGCCCTCTAGATTGTGAGGTGTTTCAAGTAAGGACTGTCCCTTTGTAGCATGTTTGCACTGTGGGGACCAGAGACCACTTGACCTCATAGGACATAAAGCTTGGATATGGCACTTTCTTCTTTCCCTATGCTTGAACATTCTGCAGGAAGGAGTCAATGAGCATGAAGAAGGATCTCTAGCCAATAATGACATCACATTATTTGTTACTATTAATCAACCCACCTTTGTTCTGATTTTGTTAATTCCAGCTTTTTTCTGTTTTATCTCATACTATATCTCAGTTACAGACATAGCTTTTTTTTATTTCCTGCTCTATCTTATTCTTTCTCTCATTCTTCTATATGGATTTTTCATTTTTTAATGAAATATTCCCTAAAAATATTTAAGTTCTTTGTAAAGCCTTGCACCTTTGGCTTTATGGGCAATGTAGATCTCCACTGCAAAGAAGCAAGTACTTATTTATGGGGTGCTAAAAAAGTGCAGTGACAGAAGCAGAAGGAATTTTTATAGTCTTGGTGAGGCTAGTTCTTGAATATATGTATTGATCCTGTGTCTTGCTAATAAAAAAAAAGGGTGAAAAACTGGCAGAGGAATAGCAAGGAATCACAAGGTCTGAGAAAACATCACAAAGTTGTGAGAGTTCCAAAGTGCAACACTTCCAAAGTGTTTCAGTTTTTTAGAAGGAAGACTGAAAAGTAACTTGCACAAAAGTAACTTCATGGAAAGAAAATACTATCTACTAAGAACTTCTTGGATCATATGAAGAGGGATATCACCAAAGCAAAATGCTGGGCACCAAAGTCAAATTCAAATGTAAATTGAAAACTCAATTGAAGTTAGACATGAAATTTCAACAATAAGAACATCTGGCTACTAGAAGAAATGCAAACCAAAGAGATCTTAAAATAAGGTGTGGTTGCTCTTGTGGAAGTTAAAATTCATTCAACCTTTGAGCTTTCCTTTTCTCAATAAGAGGCACATTTTATTCAAACACATATTATCGGGCATCAACATCAGTGTTGATGGTCTGCTTATCTCTCTGGCTTTGAAATCTGTGTATCTCCTGACGTTCAGCCACTCCACAGCCTCTACCAATCTTGCCTGTGCGCTCTCCTGATTCCAAAGTTATTGTGCAATGGCTGGCTGTTTATTATAGAAGATTAGTCTGAAGTACTGAGTTAAAATATAATTAACTCTTCTGAAGCCTCAAAACCTCCGTTCAAACCTGAGCCAAAGCAGAAAGATTACTCACCTCTTATTGCTTAGTTACTATAGAACTTACCAAGCATCAATACTTTAGAAAGTTTGTTGCTTGCTGAGTTTTTGAGGACTGGATCATTAGCAAAAATAGGCTCCTTTCTTCTCACTGAATATAATTACAAATTTTGTGATGCAATTCAAGAAAACTGAGAAATACAAGTCTAGGTTATTTCAGGACATTTGATGCATCCCTCCCACAGCAAAAAAAAAAAAAAAAAAAAAAAGCAGATTGTGACTGCATTAATGAAACAAACAAAGCAAGAGCATGGCCAAGCACTGCTCCAGTACTTCCCGTACTGTTAATTATTAGCAGGCTTCCAAGCACAAATGCTGAGCCACTAGAGAACAGGCTAGGGATATTTTATTTGCTAATAGAGAGACAGCCATAGAATCTAAGGCTATAAATACATGACAATTTCCTCCCCTAAGAACTGGGTTAAAATATCTCTATAATAAATCTATCCAGTCCTATCTTAAAGGCCATTGTAGAATCCTGAATATGATACATAAATTGTTCCAGGGCATATTAACTACACTTGCAATTGGAACTTTGAGTTGGACGCTAGCAACTTTTAGTCTTTGAAAACTGCATTACCCTCTGTTGGCAAAATTAGGAGCTACCAAGAGCTTATATATTTTTTTTTTTGTCCTGAGTAGCTATCTATGTCAAATGACTAAGTTCTCCATCAATAGCTTCTGTAGTGTATAAAGAACTAAACTGAAAACTGTAAATTTCATGTTTCAGGACACTTTTTTTCTAATTCTTTGAAATCTCTCCAATATTTCATGTTCTCTTTGAAGTGTGAATATCAGCCTTAAACACAGCACTATTACACTATTACACAGACGTTCAATCTCTATTTGATAGTCCTTCTCTTATAAACATTGTATTATCCCAATTGACCATACACAGAACTGCGAATTCCTGTTGAGATTTCAGTGATCTTCAATGACCTCTGTTTCCAAGTTTACTATGCTGCAACTACCTATAGTAAAACAAATTGATTTCTCCACTACATGATTAAGAGAACTTTTGGTTTAATTTTTTCATATCCAACATTGTTACTTTCAAAGGTTTTGTAACCTTACTTGTATGATCGATCACACCACAGATGAACACAAAGCTAGAAAATATTTCCCTCTGAGAGATGCCTTCACTTGGGGCCATTGGTATCTTCCCAGAAATGAATGCATTTTGATATCTGGTTCTGAGGCTCTCCCTAATACACTTAGTGCACTGATTAGTTCCATGTATTACACTTCAGTGTCATACATTGTTAAAACAAATCAGCTGAAAGATCCATGCAAACCATGTCAACATGCAACATTAAATGGCCTGTTACAACAGTCTTATATGAATTGGTAGAGTTTACCACTTCTGTTTATTTTAAATTTCATCCATCAAAACCATCTTTCCATGGAATTAGAATAATTTGTAATATTTTGGATATATTTGGATAGTTGTAAATTCATAGTAACAATTGCATTAAAAATATGATTAATATTAATTCTGTTGATTTTTAATAGGTAAAAAAAAGATACATATTCTTTCCAGTCTTTTCTGTGATTCAATGAAAAGATTAGATTTTAGAAGATTTTTTTAATAGGACTGATAAAAATACCACAGAACAAAACTGTGGCATAATATCCTAGCTTGGGGTTCTCTAGCTTCAAGTACTTAAAACTTCATCAATATGTTATTTACAATATATGTAAATATCACAATATTCCAGAAAAGCTATGTGATTCATTAGCAACATGAAGTATTTCTATACCCTTTATCAATATTTCACCCTACTTATCTTAAAACTTGTGAGAAAACAAAAATTTACAGAACTATTTTATATTTATGGCCAAATACATACTCTACCCTTACTCCCACCAGTGTCACATATTCTAGCTCCCTTTGCTACCTGTCAGATGTTTCACTTGCCCTCAGTCTGGTCCCTGATGCTCTAAAGTGCTGCATGATAGGAGATGTGTATATACAGAGAGATACACATACACAAAGGCATCCTAAAACACACCCATTTATGTATCTTGCCATCACAAGAAAGGCTTTTTTATAAATGTGGATGGTTCACTTGAACTTATGCATGCAAATAAATTCATTATTCCTAAACTGGCGAACGAATCATAGTCATGATGCTCTGGGTTTTTAATATTTGTATTTAGAGCTTGGTATCAGCAACCTTAAAACATATCAGCATGCCTTCTGTAGTTGTAGCAATCACAGCAAAACTAGAATGCAAATTTGGTCATTGGTTATACCTTTTGCTTAATATTTGTGGTTAAATTCAAAGGATGGAGAGAAGGCTTTATTTTACAGAGGCCAAAGTTCAGTAAGAATATAATAAAACATTGTCAAAGCAAACTTTCCACAATGAAACATTTAGTAAAATCTCACATCTTTAATTAATGCTCTAACATAGCAAAGCAATGTTAGAGAACTAAGCTTCTAGAATACTTAAGAATTATCAGAATACATTGTCAATAAAGATAACACGATCTATTTGATACTGATTTAAGAATACATACTCAAAACATTTGATACCTAAATCAATAATGAAGAACATGTGATTCCCTGCACTTCTATTCTTAGTGATTCATTTGTAAACTGCATAGAAAGAAAATTAAGAGAATGTGTTGTAACATACCATGTTCTTTGAATGGAATGAAGTTTTTATTTGATATTACAGCATTGTTTTCAGTGCAAGGTTTTGGTGAAATTTCTTGAGTGACCAGGCAGCCCTGAAGGTGTATCAGCTAAAACTAAGTTTCTAAACCTATAATTCCACACGTAGAACTGGTTTATAAGCTCTCAGAACTGAACCAAAACAACTGTTTCTTTACTATTTTTTTTAGTACTAGAATTTTGTGACCTAGTTCTTGTGCTTGTAACTTCTTTTGCCATTGAAAAAACTCTGCATAAAGAAGCTATTTAAAGAGGCTTCAAAACATATTTACCAGCTGCTATAAATATGCCATTATTTTCACATATATGTACTCTTAAATTGCATGTCATGTTAACATGTGTCAGAAAACTCCTTATAGCTGAAGATAGTAAAGACATTCTCTACTTGCATTTCCTTCACATGAAAATGTGAGATGTTTCTGCCTTACAATATCCAGACATTCTTGTTGTTTCAATAACAATGAAAATAAATACATACAATAATTGCAGGAGGCCAGATCATAACAATAGCAAATGTCATCTGTTTGCATCATGAACAAGGTTCGGCACAGGGAAACGTGAAGAGAAAACTGAGTGTCACTGAAGTCAATAGCAAAACCTATGCTAATTTCAATACTCAAGAGTTTGAACTGAGAGTTTAAAAGTAAATAGGCATGTATAATTAAAGTTGAAACTAGATTAAGTTGATTTCTCAAGGAAATGAAAGGAACTGCTCTCCAAAATTGAAAAAGAAAACAAGTTTTTGAAATTACTTTTCATATACTGTCAAGTACAGGTTCCTACAGCTTTGTATTTATTCTTTCACTACATGGTTTCTGAAAGCCTGTGAAACCTGTATGTGCAAAAAAAATCTGTGTGTTAAGGTAAGCCTGAAGAGGACATGTTCAGAATCTTGCAAATGAGATGACTAATATACATGAAACCATCAGACTCAATATCCTGAGGCATGAGCATACTGTCACCACTGACTGGTGACTCAGAAGTGCAAATGTTTCCTTCAATCTAAAAAACATTAATGTGGGAGAAAGACAGATGTTACTAAGGAATACAGGACTTACTCTACAAGGACGAAAAATATTTCTCTTCCTGCATGTAATCAGCAGTATAGGAAAAAAAAAAAAAAGAAAGGCATAAATGCTTCTAATTAAGTAAATTTCTGTGTTTTTTACTCCTCCTATTGTATATGATTTGTATTGCTGTAAACTATCCTTTCCATGCTGTTACAGAGCTAAAAGCAGATCCAACCCATTTTCCATTAGCTGCTTGGATATGAACAGTACTTACCTAGAGACTGAAGCAATGAAGCTCTTTTACAACTAGAAGGTAGTTTAACTAAATGTATTTTTTTTGTACCTGCCTACATAGCTTTAAATTGTGTAACCTGATACTTATCTTCAGTTTTTCATCACTTAGATTTATTTTCTCCAACATGAACAAAGCACGCTTAATCTCCAGGTGCCATTATTACAACTGCTAAATAAAGGAGCACAAGATAATTGTGTAATGCTCTTTCAGATCCAAATACACTTTGGCCAATATGTCTCTTCTTTTGATATATAATGCACATTTCCAATTTTTACCACGTTTACAAAGCTTACTGTCTATTTGTGTCTGTGTTCAAAGAAAACTGCTGACTGAAATCTACCAGGAGTTTATCTTGTTACCACTGATTTTATCTTCCTCCTGCCTTTTTCACAATTAGTACTGCATATTTTGAGATTAAATCTGTCTGGAATATGCTCTACTCTATTGAACAATCTGCAAATAACAGAGAACAGCAGCATGGTACTGTCACCACATGGAATATAGTAGGCTGATAATTTTGGTCATAGAAGGATCACAGGGGTGCAGAAGAAACATGACATTTTCTTGAAATAAGCTAATATAAAGATCTGAAAGATAGATTTTAAGGTTATTGCTGGGGGCAGATTGGCCACATGCAAAGACTGCTTATACAAGCTGTGTGCAAAAACTGCATATACTAGAATGTTTCTTGGGAAGAAGAAATATTTAATGTTACCAATCTTTATGAAATACATTGAATGGGAAATATCTAAACTTTCAATCAGTGTAGAACAACAAATATATTTTCAAAAATTTCAGAAGTGAACCTGGAGTTTGAATATCTGAAAATATAATTTCCTTCAATTCTATCAGGCACTTCAATAAAAGAGGTCTTTCTCTGCAAACAGTGCCTATCATAATTTCTTGCAACTTCTCTCAAGTCTAATTAAAAAAAAGTCACTTTGACAGCTCATTCCACCAGATGGAACTGTTCATAATTCATTTGTAAATGTTCTTATTCAGACATTAGCACATATATTATACACAGCATGCAGAGTATATATATACTGAGAGTCCATCACCAAGACAAAATAACAGAGCTACTAAGCACCCTAAACCTTTTCTAGACAGGTTTAACTAAAAAAAAAAAAAGAAAAGAGGGAAGACAAATTTTAGTGATAAATTAATTTAGAGTAGAATAATCAATGTGTCCTGTTGGGTTAACTATTTAGTTTTTTCTCCTCAGAAGACTGACTACTCCACAGTGTCCAAGAATTTGCTTTCTAGATCTTTCAAAGCTGAATGTTGTTTAAGAAGCTATTGCCTGAATAATAAGGATTGCTAATAGGCATTTTGGAATAGGAAATAATTGATTAATGCCATGAAAAGCATAGAGCATTTTTTAACAATCAACATGCATACATTCTTCCTGTGATACACAGCAGCTTTCTGACTCTTCTATTTTTCTATGGAAACTTGCATCTTTATTGTGAAATGATACAGCATACTTTACACAAGCAAAGTGTTGAGATTAAGAGCCAAATGCTTTATGAAGATTAAGTGAAAAATATCTGATTATATCTAACTAATTAATAAAGGAGATTTCTTGCACAATGAACAGGGTAGGTGAGAAAAGAATCTCCACCATGAAAGGGGATAGATCCTACCAGCTCATGCTGGAGCTCTGTGTATATGATGACAAAAATAAATTCTTTCAAGTAGACTCATCCTCTGCTCTCTGTGGATGGACCTTATGCTGAAGATCAACCTCCGAGTGAGGGAGCTTCTAATCACTTTTAAGCAGGTCCTTTGCCAGTGGCATGAAAGCTCTGCTTGAACAAAATACAGAATCAAGACATTTTAATCTGCAATTTTTAAAAAACTATTTAACTGTTAACAAATTCAGGAAAAAAATGCAGACATCAAATTATTGTGATTTCATTGGTAATAATTGCACATAACAAGTCTCAAATACAGACTAGCTTGTTTGAGAAAGTGACTTGAAAGATGCAATTTACACAACTTGTGCATTGAAACAATATAGTCTTTGATTCTACAGAACACTTATGGAGATTGGGTATACAATAGCCATCAGTAATGTTCAACTACAAGCTAAGACTTCTTATATACACTAAATGTTTTATGTACATTCCTTGAGAAATGACGGCATTTTTCTGAATGTTTTTCTGCATTTAAAAATGCTACAAAAATAAATAAGATATATGTTATACAGTATCTATAATAATACATAAAATAAAATACATAAAATAAATTAAGGCATATATTATATAATATATATAATATATATAGTAATATAACATATTAATGAAAAATATTATAAGAATTCTTAAGCATCTCTTTTAAGCAACACTAATATTTTACTTGAGTGTTATTAATATTTTAGTATTCTAAATTTACCTCATTAAAATATATTCACAACAGAAACAACACTTGTTAGTCTCATTTTATTTGTATAAAGCTGTGAATGACAGCATGATTAACAGGCTCCATCTCCCTAAGATAAAACAAAGCTCAAAAAGTGAATGAAAGTGAACCAAATATAAATGACTGTCTACTTTTGTAGATCACTCTATTTAGGTGCTCATTGCTATAAGCTGACTGTGTCTAATTTGAAAAGGAATATTCCACATTGACATGCTTGTAAATGTATCCCCAACCAGCACAGATGGCATAAAATGCTTAATGTTGTTTTCACACGACATGTCATGCTGTGGGAAGATATGGCTGGAATAAATACATTTTATTTTGTCTTCTGACATTTCTCCATATTATTTAATTATTCGGAGAATAGTTTACAAGACAACTTCAGTATTAGGGGCGTTTATTATATACTCACAAGTGACCTCAATACTTTGTCAAAAATGAAAATATATTTGTATGGCATGTAAATAAGATAACATTAGCTTATCTTATTATTATTAGGTGGTACTTGGTTTAGCTTATGTATTTTGCCCAAAGGAACAGGTGATTATTAGCTTACTTTCTCCCTCATCTACATATTCTGAACAGTCTACATAATAGGCAATTATCCAGATATCAATGGATAAATTCAGAAACTTTTTCTTTCATTGCCAGAGAAAGTAAAGATTGATTTTACCCTATTTTCACTATGTCTATTGATGACAGAAGAAAGAAACTAACAATAGTTATGTGCAGAAGTGGAAAGAAAAAAGGACAGATTCTGTGTCAGCTCTGTGCAGATGCAGAGGAATCAAGTACAATAACCTTTTACATGCAGTAGTCAAGAAATAGCACTGCACTGATACTTTTTTTCCTATTGCAGAACAAAGAGCCTAAGTTCATGCATCACTGAATGTGAGGCAGCAGCTTCCCATCAGGGACTGGCTCTTGGGGAGCCCACAGGCAAAACAATGCAAACTGTAATTAGAATACTTTTCTCTCCCATTCTGGGAATAAACAATCTTTTCATTGTTCATATTTACACAAATAACAAAATGCTCAGCTGCATTTTAGTAACTAAAGACAATACAGTAGCAGTCTTGTTATAAATAATATATATGCCAATGTAATTTAGGATTTCTAATTAATGTAGAAATTATTTAAGCATCTTCAGCCTCTTGAATTGCTCAAGCATGCATTTTCTTCATACTATAGGACTTAGATCTTGTAATGTCTTTTCTGCTTAAATATTTTCAATTAAATGAAATTAAGTATGACCACTTTTGAAAGTGGTCATACTTTTAACTTCCTTTTTCACAACTTTCTAACTTTATATTAGCTAATATACTGGGGAAGTAGTAAAAAAAAAATCTGCTTGTCTGACCTCAAGTAATAGCTACAGAATTTCTCAATTTTATTTTGGTCCAATAAAAAAATAGCAGTAGAATTTTTATTCCTTACAATTATAATTATTTTATAGTAATGGAAGTATTTTCATTTTAAGCTAGACCTCTTCAGTTGTATTTCTTTCTTCCAAGTCCTGTCTACCTTTAAATTCATTATTTACTTAAAGAGACAAAACACACGGGGAATTTAATATGCAAGATCAACGATCGCCTATTTATAAATGGATGCTATATTTCAGAAATTAAATACAAAGCTATTAATATTTTATTACTACTCTCAATTATGCCTCTAACATACTGTGCAAGGTACTTCACTAGCTGGGGATGAGTTAGGAGATCTAGTACACTTCATCAGAGTTTTATGATCATTGTGTTTGGAATGCATGCTATCATAACAACAACATGTATCAGTATGATGACTAACACCATCTAATATTAGATGACTAATAAAAAAATAATTGCAGTTACACAGCACGGTCAGTTTAATGTGAAAGAAATTAATTCATTATTTAGACTTTGTGTGGGTAAGAAGAATAACCATTCCATTGAACAAGCAAATGAAACCAATAAAGACTGCTTTTACCAAATTTGACAAAGTAAAATAAAGATTCATACACAGGCAAAGATTTAAACTATTTTGGTTACCTACAGCATATGTGCTTCTTCAGGACAAGGCATCTAACCACACTATAGGTACTAGTTTATGTTCTTCAACATTATTATCTTTATTTTAGAATGCACCTGACAAAATGGCTGAAGACATCAAAAAGGCATAGGATGGAGTTTTTCTAGAACACAAGTCAGCCTTGAATGTATTTTTGTTTCCTGTTACTGTATATCTTTTACCATATATGACAAAATTTTATTGTAGAGATACCTTTGAGACAAATCTGACTTGGCTAGAATTATGAGTAATTTTGAATCCATCAATCCCTAGTTCAGCTGATAGAAGTGACAGATAGCCTTAGAAGATGAAAAAAAAAGGGGGAAAAAAGGATTTTCTTGCTTAAAATATGCATTGCGTTCTTAGTTTTTGAGCAAAATAGAATTTGTAGATGTCATGAAGTTAAATTTGTATTACAGGATTTCATAAAAATACTTCTATTTTCTGGTCAAAGGTTATAGACTTTGGGGATGTAAAATCACACATCTAATCCTATGTTTCAGTAACAGAAAATGGAACTTGATTGTCAAAGAATGGAAGCAACTCTTCAAGACATGAGGCCTGTGGTTTATTTTCTGAGCTCCTCTTCAGGCAACATAGCTGAAGGCAAACCAGCTACATATAGGAGATAGAGCATTTTAGTATATAATACTGAATTTCATACAGTATCTCAGACAAGCCACTGTGACCATGTACAAGGATGTTTATGTGCCTCCTGAAGTAGGTTGAGAGTAAATTTGGGTTCAAGCCTAGTGATATACATCTCTGAATCTCTACCAGGGATGACAAGTATGAGTAACATAGCTTTTAGCCTATTGTTTCTTAATCTAACAGCAAAAAGAAAGTAGTTTTCTTTATGCTCACAGTCAAGTAAGATGATCTTGCAATTAAAAAAATTATATGATGTTAAGTCTTGAAACAATCTTAAAGCTGCATTCTCCTTCAGGGCAAAACAATTTAAAGATCACTTTCACTTTTTATCTCTTAAAAACCAGATCTGTAACTTCTTAAAAAGATGTCAATGCAATAAAAATTGGGAAGATTATTATCTCCATCTTATATATTTTAAACTATATGAAACAAATTGAACTAAGGACTAGACATTCAAGTTCAGAAATTAGATGCTGTCAGCTCCTCCTGTACCTATAAAAGGACAGAGAATCACCCAGCACACCAAAACACTCAGATTGACAGGACTTATATCTGCATTACCTACTTCACAATGAAATTGCTCTGATCATTATATTACACATTAGCCTGGGTTTCATGCATTAGCTTGTATTTTCTCACTCTGCTCTGGTTTGCATCAGCTATTTAAATGCTTGCTGACAAAGATAAGATGTAGAATTTTCAACTCTAAACAAAAAACATAAAACATTGAAGCGCAAGTTCTTCCAGGAAGAAATGTTTTTATGTAGTATAATATAATAATATTGTTGTAATAAGTGGAATAACACCTGAAAAAAAAGCTAAAAAACATTGTCAAAAGATATTGCAGTTTAGATCTGCTTTCTGTTTTCAAAGAGAAATTCAAATCCATATGTGCTTTTGGCAGGTTTTTGGCAGGCACTTCAACAAATAGTTATGGGAATCAGTTCCCAGATTTATTAATTCTTTTCGATTTTTCTTGAAAAACTAGTTAGCAAAATAAAGTTTGCAAATAGTTTATATGTAAAAAAAGCACTGATTTTCATAAATTTCTTGGTACTTTCACTACTTTGTTCCACAAGATTAACAACATCTAATATGATACAAATATTCACACCATCTTCTACGCTCTAGGCTTAATTCCATTTGCCCTGGAGTCAATTAAAGTCACTGATATCAGTAGATCTAAAATATCGATTTCTGCATGTAGTAAAAATTACAACAATAAGTACGTAATCATCTGCTTACATTATAGCCCTTCAAGCAGAATCTATAATCTGAATCAAACTCATGGGTTGGTTACTGTTATTCATACATCTTACTTTTTGTTCACTGCAAAGCACCTGAGGTGTTTGGTGAATCAGCATGAAACCTATATAAAACTCAAAAGATTTTTGAAGTGTCTTTAATTCCTGATGAGGAAAAGCTGATGATTTTACTTTAGGTATTTGCCGATATTTGTTTGAATTTAAAACTCTAACTGCAGCTCAGGGGGCAGCCTCTCAGAGTTATTATTTTCTCACTGTTCTAATTTTCAGTTTCTTCATGGAAGTGGAAACTAAAAATAATGATAATATTTATTATTTTTAATTTATTTTAAATAATTTAAGAATTGAAATATTATTCTAGTTACAAAAAGTCAATTATAAAGCACTTGAATTCAATAGCTAAGACTGTCAACCTCTATCTTTCCTAATTAATGAAATTTATAACTCTGTACTTTGAACAGGTGGACTCAGTCTCAAAGTGCCAAAGAATTTCTAAACCTTGGATATACAGTGTAGTCCTTAAAATACAAAAGCTGGACTATAAAATAGAGCAGCCAGATAGACAATGGCTTCATGCACCTAGGAAAGGCTTTGGTACAGTACCAAGATTAATTGCTTACTCAAGTTTATTTTCAATTTTCAATTTGAGTAAATACAACTCCAGTCTCTAATGTTTTA
Source organism: Oenanthe melanoleuca (assembly GCF_029582105.1). Lineage (NCBI taxonomy): Eukaryota > Metazoa > Chordata > Aves > Passeriformes > Muscicapidae > Oenanthe > Oenanthe melanoleuca. Next base: position 72,902,097 of record NC_079336.1, read on the forward strand.
TCCAAGTACAGAGCAAACTGTGCAGTTTAACTAATTTTTCTTGGAAGTGCATAGTCAATCATTTCATTATTGAACCTGTGGTTCTCTGCAGTCTGGCAAAAAGGGTCTTCTTTCTTTTCAAATGATTATTGATTCAGAGAATAGACCAGATTACACTTTGATAACATGAATTATATCCTCTAATAGCACATGTAGACCTTCAGTTAGCAGAACTGAATCACCAATTGTACGCACAGTCCTGTGATTCTGTTGTGATGACTAACTTGGCCACTTCAGTTAATTAAAAGGCTATACAAATTGTTCATTTATGGGCTGATCCAATTCTCATTAAAGTTAAAATCAATGGGAATCCTTCCTGGGTCTAACTGTTCTCCAGTTGATAATTTTGGAAGGATATTATGACCTAAGTTTCAAAAATCATTAACACTGTAAGAGATGGGCGACAAAGCTATGAGAACAATGACATAAGAAATTTAGTAATCAAGTGCAGTCTAAATTAGCCATTTTCTCTGGTAGGTCCCATCTGAAGCAGCCCTGTTCCTTCTCTCTCTGGTGACCCCCCTACTTGCACTTCTAAAGGAAGCCCACAGAATCCACTAATTTTGCAGATACAACCAGCCACTGCAGAAAAGAATTCTCTGGACTGCACTGCCACCCAGAGCAGGCACCAAAGGCAGAGGAAAAAAAAGGGGCAATAAATTAGTCTACTGGTAACACAATGAGGTGTTTTAAAAAATACATTGCAGTCATCACATAAATGTAGACTCACAAGTTTTTTGTGCAGTTAATTTTCTGGTTTGTGGAACCAGTAGGGCTCATTTAAGGTTAAAAGTACTTTGGTTAGTTTGTGAAAAAGAAGAAATGGTCCAGTTATCCCAAAGAAAAACTGAACCTATTTTCTTTGATAATCCATAACTGCAAATATTTTAGAAAAAAAAAGGTTATTTCACAATTTGAAGCTTTGCCTAGTTATTGTTTCTAGCTTAGAATGGAATTCAGTAATCTGGATTTGAGCAATACGAAATAATTGGACTTTTTTTTTTTTTAATGTACTTTCTGATAACCTATTCCACAAGTTGCCACAATGCACCCTGAAAAAGTACAGTACCGCATACAGTTGGAAATCTACTTTTTTTAAATTAATAATTGATAAATTCATTATAATAGCAAGATAAATATTATGATGTAATAACACAATAAAGTATATTTTATTGAAGAGTATATAATATCCATATGTATGCATTACCTTAAAAATGTGCAACTTAAAAATTAGTTACATAATTTTTGTTCATAAGTAATTTTAAAAATAGTTTTATACTGTTTTTGCTTTAGAAATTCTAGGTTATATAAAAAATAGAGGAAACAGAGAAATTCTGATTTAGATCTATATATTGTATACATAATATTTATATATTAGTTTATAAATTATGATGATTCTGATGACACACAATCTGCTTAGGTTGATTTCTATGTTATTTTTGTTTGAATAAACAGAGTTAGTGTTACATAGCTTTCACCACAAAGAGATGCATTGCACTTCATAGAAAAGAAAAAGTTCATTCATGTATTTTTCTGAACGTTAAGACTAATGGACTTCTGCACCTGTTTGTGCAAATAAAGAGTTTTAGTTCCCATTGCGCTCATCCAGCTGTGACTACATGCCTCATTGTTTCACTTCTGACTATTTTTCTGTTTTTCTGTCAGATTGTTTAAGCTTTGGAGAAATTTTAGGTATTAGATGTAATAATAAGTAAAGACAATTATTTTGAATCAATCTTAATTTATGGGACAATAACGATGATGACAGAAACTCCAAAACCAGACCAAGCCTCTTGTTATAACCAGGGTTAAAGCATCCAGTCAGTTTCCACCCAGCATGCAATTCAGAGTTCTCTCACTGACATAATTCTGTGTTCATGGCAATAAAAAATATAACTGCTTACTTTGTTCAACAGTTATATCTCAAGATATATTTAAGTTCTGAAAATAAATTATCCTCAAAGCATCTACAAGATTTTTATTCTACAGTTAGGCATCATAAAAATGATAAATAGTACTTCTTTACATTTCTTTGAAAGAATTAGCTCTTCTAACATGAAAGTCAGTCTAATTTCATTTCTAAGAAGAAATGAAATCAGGCAGCTTACTTGAAAAACAAAAAGTGTGTAAGCATTACTTGAGTGTCAATGTTACAGCTACACAGTGAGTGGTCAGACAATAAAATCTACAAATGTATGAGAATTTTAGATACAAGTTCATCACAAATTTTCACATCACTGGGTTAGTTCAGAAAGAATAGCATGAAAAAAGCTTTTTGGAGGCCCATCAGGTTGTTTCCTTAATGAAACAGGCCTATATCAATAAAGACACCAAATTTGCAGCTTCATCTGGACTCCATAGGTGTGTGATATTTCTAGCTTATGCTGAGAGAATTTCATTACAGCAGATCAAACAAAATACAGATTAAACAACTGCAGTGGAAAAGTTACAATAAACCAAATAGACAAGAAGTTTCAGGATAGCAATGATTTATAAAATCTTTGGTCAAAGCACATGAAGGCTCATTTAGAAATTCAGACTTGTAAAGGGGCTGAAATTTCATATGGATTTTGCTGAAATCTTTGTACAAAATAATTTCAATTGGTCAAAGCACCAGGAATCTGTTTTTCCCCTCCCAATGTAATTTTGAGTAATTCATGCACTAATGGCACACTCCATTTTGGGTAAATTGAGCCTGACGGATAAACTGGCCTCAGATGTCCATTATATCCAATAAGTACCCAATCCTCACTGAAAGTAGTTCCCCCCATCAAATTCATCAGTATGGTTGCTCCTGCAATCCTTTCCTAACTAACTTCTGTTAGAATGAAGCATGTTAACAGAAAGATTAAAATTCTCAATTATTTGACAGAATTGGGGCAAGAAATAATGACACATACAAGTATATCAACTTTCAAGTAGTTTGGCAAAGGTCCCTCATTTATCTTCTGAAGAGCCATCTTGATCTGATTTGGCTGCAGCCATAAAACAAGTTTACCTCTACTGTACTTTCCCCATTTATAAATTGCACATATAAACTTTTGTACATCTACAGAGAAGAAAAATACTTTGCAGTTAAGTACCACCATTAGCTTCTGTCCATGCTGATACTTTGGAGATGAATTAATGTACATATGTGTATGCAGAAAATGTTTATGAAAGAAACCTTTGAAATGCTTTTTCTTCAAATTACCATGAACTGCACTTAAATGCAATTTATTTTCACTCAACTGCATATAAGACAGTCTTAAATGGAGACTTAAATGGATAGTCTTAAGTGTATAGTCTTAAATTGGTAGTCTTAAGGGGTCTATTAATCTAAAAATTGTCTCTTTCTTAAAGAAAATCCACATTGCAAGAGGACCACCATCTCAGATCTGCATAATTAAAAACTTCCGTGAAGAACGTGGCTATAAATATCCTGTTGCCTGCCTCATTTAAATCTTTCCTTTGCATTCTAATCAGATAGAAACAGGATCCAATTCCCAATTTGAAAAATAAACACATTAAAGAAAATTAGTTTAGTCATCATTACAGTGTACATACATGAGTGTCTACATTTTTCTTTAATGGACACTTGCTATACAGCATTTAAGTACTAACTGTAATTTCTCTGTGTGGCTAATTTGACCACACATATTGCAAACTGTTTTCATTTTCCTTTATTGTCCTCTAATGAGCTCATCAAGAGCATATAATTAGTGCAGTAAACTGCATAACACAGGCTCTGCCCTAAAGCAGCCAAGCAGAGTTCTTGACTAGCCCACTTTCCCACCGGAACTTAGTACTGCTAATGGCCCATGATCAGTCGGAAGGATATCAAGGGATATGCTCTGTTTTAAACAGCTTGTGAGCTCTGGCTTGAAGCAACAGTTCTGGGGCTATCACCATCTGTACTGACACACAAATGGAAGTTGTTTTATCTCTTTTTAATGAAGCTACCAAGGTCAATTAATAATGGCTTCAGATGCCTGAAAAACACGTATGACTGAGAGACTGGATTCTAGAGCAATTTCTCTATGCGTATAAAAGTTTTAATATTCTCCACAGTAGGTAATCCTAGAATTCTCTACTAAAATCTGAACCTAGAAGTGGATATGAGTTTACAAAGATACAACTTATAAAAGTAAGAAAACATTGCAGACACTTAAGGACACAAACACAGATATTAATAGAGTGTAATTGTCAGGTGTATTTCAGTCAAGGTAGCTTTGGAGGACTCAGAACTTGAGAGGTATCATTCTTCTCTTCCAACATGCAGCATATCATAACAAACCAGCCCTCTGAGAAATGGGCACCTCGAAGACTTAAGAATCTGGTGGTTTAGATTCACAGCATTTGCTACAGTGTTTTCAAAGATCCATATGATAAAGAGATTCTCATGTAATAGCTATGTTATCATATAGAAATTCATTCTAATTTTTTGATCTGTATCTTGCAGGAGATAGCTATATTAACACAAGGAATTATCAAGATATTTGGTCGTTGCAGTGTTTTTGTGACTCTGTTTTTGACATTACCAGCCCCCAAAATATGTGGAAAACTGCAAACACCCGGGAAACAGCATTGCAGTACTCTTTTCTACTTCACAACTGGCATCAACATGCTTTCTTCAAAGGAGATATGGCATAGACTCTGAATAAGCAAATTCTTCAATACTTTTACAAGCCAAAAGTAAGAAATTTCTTCCAGAAGAGTAGGGTATCATCTGTGCCTATCCATTAATGTAAGTGTGTGAGTGTGTATGTGTATCTGTATATGTGCAAGTATACATACACAGACATATGCATACGTGCAATTAATGTCCACAAAATCAGTTTTGGATATCTTCCTAATGTCAACCAATCCCAAAAATTAGACAGTGTTTAATCACTGGGCACAGGAGTAACGGATGGCAATGTAAGGCAAGTAGCAATAAAAACTAATAAAGAATGCATTGAAAAATAAGACCAAAATGTAAACTCAGCTACTGTGAAATCTGACATCACCATTCCTCTCCAATCACTTCCTATTTATCAGAGCCTGCATAGCAAAAAAGCACACTCAGGAGCTTCTCTGGTAATTAGTTTATCAGGGCTCTAATCTTCTGCAATTAATCATGTAAAATCTTATCAGCAGTTTAGTTTGAACCGCTGCTGTTCATCTTCTATAGAATAAAGTACAGATATGTATGGTGGTGGAAACAGTTTTCCACTTCAGTAAACACTTAAAATCTAAAATAAAAGTTTAAAAAAATCTGTGCACAAACTAAAATTCTTTATTGAAGGCTAAAGTACCATTATAATTCACTTTTAGTGTTGCTGCAGCAGTTAGGAGATTTCACACCACAATTAAAAGTGCTGGGAAAAGGAAAATTAGCAGTAGCATAAGTATAATGAAATAGAAATAATCTGTTTAGGGTTTGCTTACATGTATTTAGATTTTTCTGTAAACAAATAAATAAATACATACATACATACGTAACAGCACATAAATTATAAACATTATTATTTGCTCAACATCATTAAGAATTTATTTATTTTAATTTTCTACAAATTGCATTTGCAAATAAAATGGCAAATATATAAAGCAAAATCAACAAGTACTAAGGATATATAAATAAAAAACTAAGTTTATTGCAAAACAGTAGAAAATTGCTTGTCACATTCTTTCCTGGATGACATTGCAAGCAGCACTAGATTCTAAACAATGACTCAAACAGCCATGAATTAAAAAGAAAAACAACGCCCCAGACTTAATGTATTATTCCACTCAGTAACAAAGCCACTATTTAAACTGAATCAAAGACGCCCTTCAAATCATTTTTTAAAGAAACTAAAATTCCATAAAGTTTACAAAACAGCAGCATTTACAGAAACAGCATAAAGAGTAAAAATTCTTTGAGTTTTAATGAAGTTTTGTAAAATTTTCCTGTTTTAAATGTATTCTCATATCTAAAGCAGGAAATCTGGAGTTTATAATGTTTTCCTCATACAAGAAAGGAGAAAAACTTCAAGATATACCTGCAACTCCTCAGGAGTGAAAGAACATAAATACTGATGAGAACAAACTAGAAGTATAGAAAACATCCAAGTTAAACTAAATTTATACCCTTCCATATCAGTATGCTTCTAGTTGCACTTCTAGATGTAGGTTAGATATATATTAGATCTAGAAAAAAAAAAGAAATGTCTTTCTTCATTGCAATTAATCTCCATTTTTTCCTTGAGACCAGAGTAATTTATTAGAAAAGAAGTTTAAAAAAAATCTGAAAAAATATGGACATAAATTAGGCTCTTACTTTTGAAATAGAAGATGCTATTATCAAAATTAATTTTTTATTTCCTGCACTGAAACACATAGGTCATTCCTTGTCTAACTCAGCAGTTTCTTCAAAAATATTTTCCTTACAATAATGCTGCCATTTATGTAATTTATTGAACTAAAAGAAATTCCATACTAAGTAAAGTCTTGAAACAAAATTAACACCTCTCCAAAGACATTTGACAATAACTATTGTGTGGATCAATATGTATCACTAAAAATTTTTTCATAATTTATAAGCTTTAATATTTGGAATTTGTGCAGTTCATACAAGTTCTGTGAAAGACTCTTGATTTTTGCAATGTTATTTCATCACATATGTACTCATCCAGGAACTAAGCCTTGCATCTCAGTCCCTAGTTGTTGATGTATTTTTAAGAGCATTCCCACTTTCTGTTTGTATTTAAGACTACTCCAAACCCCAATGGGAAATCACAAATTTGTGGCAGAGGTAAATTTCAAAGGAAGCCTCTTCTTGAAAGAAAAGCAGTGAAGTTATCCAGTGGCAAATTCCATAAAAGTTTCTGAGACCAGTAAGTTACCCAGGTAGAGATCTGAAATCACTGAAGGGCTTGCCTGCTATTTTTCATGAATTCACAAAATTTCACTTTTTTTTCCATATTCAAAACACATGCAGTCCTACTGTGGAAGATAAACAACCATAGTTTAATGATATAGTGATGATACAGCAGCAGCTAAATGGAATTTCTGGCTAGAAACATATAGTAGAAATCATACAGTTTGTTCCTGTCCTGGCCAGAGATAGATGTTACACAAAAACAATGTAAAAGGAAATAAAAGAATGTGTATGCTCACAACTACTTCCAATGTGAAGATAATTTTATGCAAAAAGGAAACATAATACATAATTAATATGAGCATAGCTAATATAATTAGTGTTCAGATAAATGACTTGTGGCATGGTGACTCACTGGATCTGATAATGTGGACTTCTGCATTCAAACACTTTTGCTTTTGGTTAGCACCAGATTCTGCACTCATTAAGATTTTGAACAGACCTTCACTTTATGAAATCCCTGGCTCCCCTGGCAATTTGTTTCACTGGGATCAATAACTATAAAAAGTGTTGCCTCAGTGTGAATGAAGATATGTGAAGTGGACCCATTGCCTCTATATGGCTCCTTTACATGAACAGCATATTGCTTGTCATTCTAAAAAATGCAACAAGAGGGACCTTTCTCTTCTAACATTGATATGCAATTGCACTAGACAAAACATGGTAAATAATAATTATAAAAGAGTAAATGTGTGCAGAATCCTGCCCTTGAATAATGTACTTTGTATGTCTGATGGCACTCATCATAGCAACACAAATATATTTCTTCTGCAGCTCTGACAAGTACTTCTATTACATCAAAAATAAAAGGACAAAAACTGTAAAAAAGGAAAAGCAGTGTTAAGGATTAAGGGTTGTTAAAAATCAAATACTACAAAAAGGCTTGATATATTTTTTGTTGCATTATTCAGATTCTCAACTGAAATACTGTTGTCTTTACTCATAAAGATATCTCCTCAAATGTTAAAACATCCTAACTTTTACATTATATTTGCTGTCTGAATTTCTGTATCTAATTAATGCAAACCCATAAACAGAACAAATCAATGAAGAACCTGCATATATTTCAGCCATTTAACAAATATTTTTAATTGCCATAGAGTATGCAGACAGTTTAAGGATAGGATGATATTTGAGGACCGTTGTTTGTTTAACAAGTCATATTGGCAAGCTGTCTTGATTTCTTTTACCAATGTGTTGCACTGTGGGATTTGCAAATAAAAGGCAAAACAACATGGACACTACCCCTGGAGAACCTCTGAGTGCCAGGAAACTCCACCAATATAAAACCAGAGAGTAATTTTCTGTGCTAATTTCTGTCTACATTTCTACTCTATCCAGCCACACCTAGCATATCTGCTGTTGGTAGATGGTGGCTGCAAAATTGTTTCATTTTTTGGGAAGGAACAAAGAAAGGGTGCATTATGTTGGATACTAAATTCACAGGAAAAGTACTCAATTATTCATATAGTAATACATTAATACTTCGAAGGCATGAAGCCATCACAGATTCACTTCCTAATCATTAAACCAAATTAAAATTGTCCTGGAAATTAATAAAGTAACTTTTTAGTTACTTAAGAAATAAGCTTTTCGGATGTATTTATCCTCTTGTTACCAGCTGGCAAAAGCATGCTGCACTGCACTTGACACAGTCTTTCAGGCCAGAGGTGATGTCTATCTGACTCTCAGAAAATTTTATTTTGGTTTCAGTTCTCTCTTCACTTCAAAGAGTCTGACATAAAGAACTGGGCCTGGTGCTGCTCAGCAGAATGGCATTTACACAGCACAGCATCAAAACTAGGAGGGGAACAAGGTTGGGGTTGATGGAACCAAGCGCTCTCTAATGGTATTCAAAAACTGCAGGGGAAGGAAGTACCCAGGCCACCAAAGTTTTGTCCACACAATCTGCTGGAGGAATCATCCTGTGTATGCTTCATAGATTAAAAAATTGTGTCTCAGTTGTGCTACTCAGCACTGGACAAATTCATGCCAGGCACGGCGCTAACAGTTAATTAACATGGATGATCAGGTTCTTGAACTCAAGAGTTTCTTTTTTTTTTAAATTAGCAGTAAGAATATAGCCTCATTGTCTCTGCTGCAGCTCGAGTCTAAACACTGCAGTGAAAAGATCAAACGGTCACTACTTGTTTTCAGTACAAAAATTAAGCACAAAAAACCAAGCTGGCAGTACTACATAATATCACACAGTACAAGAATAATATATGCTAATTTCTGTATGCTATAGTAAGAAAACGTACTTTACACTTCTGAGGATCAAAAATTAAATTTCCTTTTCTATGAAGAGACTGCAGAATATGGTTTTATGAAGTCAATGCAGAAAAAATTAATGTCTAACTAGAGTTAGTACTATTTATATTTAAATCTACAATACACCTATACTACATATCACATTCAAGTTATGTAATATTTTGAAATCTAATTAATAAGGAGTTGGTTTTTTTTCAAGGCCACACATAAAATTCTTGTTTTCCAGTTGGCCTCCATAAACAAGTCTCTGCTCCTATTTAGAGTTACATGGGATTTTTCTGGGATTACATAAAAGGAATAATGACAGTTCATTACCTACCAGTTTCAGCCAGAGAAGCAAGAATACTTTCTGTAAGTTTGATATAAATATGTAGAACAGGGCCTCAGTTTAGTTTTCAAGAATATAGGAAATAATCTTTGCGTCTCCTCAACAGAACCTTGAATTGCTAAATTCGTAAGAATAATTTAACAGAATCTTCACTATAGATCTGTCTTTATTAAAAAAATAAAATTTGCACACACACACTTCTCATGTCTTTTGCTTCCATCCTTACACATGCATTATTTCAGATGGAAGGTTCATGATTTTCTCTTTCACACAGAAATATGTGCATGCCAACCACTCCTGATCATTTAAGTTTGCTGAATCTCTTCCTTGTGGGGGACAAGTATGACACAGTAGTTTCCCTATGACAAGTATTTGTTTACGTCAAAGAAACAACAGAAGTATTCCAAGGCAACAACATAACTTTGTTTCATGTCTGATTTCATCAAACTGTTTGCGTTACTAGTAGGTGGTTAAATAAGGTATGTGTGAATTTATTTAACAGAAAGAAAATACAAACAATTTAGGATCTTTCAGAAAAAGATTCTGGGGCCTAACAAGCATGCCTCCAGTGCCACAGGTAAACTGCCTTTTCATAATGCCTGTGATAACTATTTGTGCTGCTGCTCAAATAGCATACACATAATGTTTTTATTGCAGAGACTGCAACTGCAACTCAAATTATCCATATGCCTTACATTTATTTTTCTCGTGAAAATCATGAACATCTCTGAGGATTTTCATGTTATGACCACTCCACTTCAGCTTTGATTGGCAACTGGCATTTTTGGGATAGATTAATCTACTGGGACAGTCTACTTCTTTCTGAAATATAACCCATGGAGAGTGTACTCACCAAAGCTAATTTTGCTCCTAAAAAGGCTAACCTCTCCAGGCTCTCCCTGCAATCAGTGGAGACAGGTTTCTCCAAAGATAAAACTAACACATCCAGCCTTTCTGAATATATTTTGTCTCCTTCCATTGTTAATCAGGAATACAATATTTAATCTATCGTTTAAAGTACACATCAGCATTTAACATCACACTCTTATATTTATCAGTAAACCTTTTTTTTTAGTGTATGGTTCTCATCAAACCAAAATACAACCACCTAAAGAGATTCAGGTATCTTGGCATATGTCTTGGTTCTGCTCATTTCTGTCATGTACACTCAGTTGAGATAGCATGGCTGAAATACATACTCACTTTGTTTATCAAATCACAACACACAGATGGACAACTTCTGAGACAATGGCAAGGAAGAGATGGACATTTCTTAGTATAAAACTGATAACAAGCAGGAAAATCATCTCAAGAAAAAAAATCCTCAGAAGAAAGTACCTACACATACACCACAGAAATATCCCTTGGCTACAGTAATTTCAGGAACTTCCTCTACAAAGAAAAGGTTAGCTAATTTTCTTTCTCAGTTTCAAAATAGATTTATACCATTTTCTTGCATTATACTTCCCTCAGTGAGGTTAGAGTTATTAAACGTGTAATTTACTGGATACACGTAATAAAAAACTTCCTTTTCTCTGTAATGCTCCCTCCTATTTGGTTTGGTTGAGTAGGAGTTAACTCTTAAAGGTAATTCTTAAGTTAATACTTAAAATTTATTTCATTTCTTTTGGAGGCATTTGCTGAAGGACTCCTCTCTTACACAGACACTAATAGTAAACCAGCAAAACGGACAGAATTTTTTATTCTCAAAATTGGATTAAAAAATTAAAAGTAAAGTCTTCAAAAGTAAGGCTAACATAAAATACGATGAGATTAGGAAATGAATTAAAAATGTGGGAAAATGGTAGAAGAAAAAAAGAGGCTGACAGACACAAAGGTTACATTTGCAGGAAAACATTCTTTGAACAAAAATTTCTATTTTATGCATCCAGTTTAATTCCTTATTTTCTTAAATTTGTATTATTTTCCTCACACTCTGCTATCTACAGAAATACTTAGAATTTTTATATATAATTAGATTTCCTGCTCTCCTAAAGTATAGCAAAGAATAAATTGTCAACACTGTTTTTACTGCCTTCAACATACTTGTAGGAGAAATATAAGGACTTATATATAGTTCAAAACTATACTTAAATTCAATTTCAAATCACAATCCCTAGCTCAGTTCAATGCCACATCATTGCTATGTAGTTAAATTATTGTAAAGCTTCAGAATCCTAGTCAGGGACCATGGATTATTAACTCATCATTAAAAAAAACCCCATACAAATACATCAGAAACACATCTACTTCTGTTTTTGAGAATTGAACATTATGTAAAAAACAAGAAACAACATATCAATACACAGGGAGTGTTGAGAGTGAAAAAGAATGTATATAATTACTAATGACATCATGGAAAAATCTCTTCAGAATATCAATGTCTTAACCAATACCCAGCATTATGGAAGTAGAAAAGGCCTTTTACAGTGAGACAAGCGGTACAGTACCATTTGACAACCTCTACTTTGTACATTGGCCAAAGTCCTTTCCTATTTCACTCATCCCTAAATGGGTTTCTGATCACTCGCCAGGAGAATCAAAGGCAGAAAGCAGGCTCAAGTAACGCCATCACTGTCATGTGTTAACTGAGCTCGAGGGTAGCTAGACAACTGCCAAATCTGAAAAATTATTAACATCCTTAATTATATATTGATTTGATTTCTTCTCATGTACTGTGACACATTCTTTTTCTTAGAAACTGTATCACAATACCCAGAACAAAGTGAGAAGGCAGAGAGTTGAATGGTAGCTTTGGTATTTTTTCCGTTTGCTGAATGTTGGATTACGTTTTCAAAGCAAAAATAACAGGAAACCTAACATGGTGAACAAGTGTAAAGCCTTAACATAGAATCAGGTGTTCTGGGGATTGTTTGCATTGGTTTGGTTTGGTTGGTTGATTGGCTTTGACTTTTCTTTTCCCCAAAAAATACAATTCCAAACTGAAACTTCTAAGTTTTGAATTAGATTGCACTAGTAAGCAAATGCTCTGATTATAAATGTCTAATCTACGTCACTTAATGTTCAAATAAGAAAAGTCAAAAGGGTACCTCTCAGTTAGTATAGGCCTGTCAAAGTCACAAATACTTCCATGTGCTAATTGCACCAGTATTGAGACAGCCAGATGATGTTATAACAAGGATATGTATTTTTGCTGGAGTGTCTAAAAACAAAGATGATGGATGTGCAATATAAAAAAATAAATCAATAGTCCAAAGCTACGGGCCTCACAAAATCAATTTTATTGCCTAGAGTATTCTTCAAAAACTATGAAAAAAGCAACATCTTGAAATGAGATGGAATGATATAACAGAATAATAACTGAAAGACCTGAAGCACTTTAATCACCTGAGTATTTTGGTGGTTTAATCACACTGCAATATTTATGTTCCCACTGGTATCATTCCATTATATGGGGCTTTAATCTGTTTTCCTTGAGGGCGAGAGAGAAATGCCACAAGAAAATTGTTATCCATACAAGGAGTTCCCTCTCTCCCAAGCTTCTCTCCCACCACTACCTGTTGGTTTTAGGGTTTATTTTTATTAGAAGAACAGAAAGCCAGGTGCAGAGCACATTTCTTTGATTTTGGCAACCTCACACTGATTTTCACAGAAATAGTTTTCTCAGAACAGAAATGCTAATTGAGCACACAAATAAAAATACCTGCAATAAACCAACATAATGAACTTAAAATTATTACATGAACCCAGACTTCAGATGTATATTTAAAATAAAATATATGCCACCTTAATAAATATGACGAGCTGAAATCATATGTCTCCTCAAACAAGAAGACATAAGGTAAATTTGTTTGCAAACATATATAAAAAGAGAATTGCCAAGAAAACAAATATTTTCTCAGAATTATTTAGTGTGTACTCTGAAAGTAGTTCTACATGAAGTTGGCAGTGCAGATCCAACTGAAGAAATCACTCCTCAATCCCAAAAACCAACTGCAAACCAACTGTGTGAAAAACATAGAAGTTAATTACCCAGGAGAAAGAAATAACTCCTAGCTGGAGGGGCAGTAGCCAAATTTTAAACAATTTACATTGAAAGGGGCAGATCCAAGTAAGCCATAATATCTAGAGAACAAATGTATGTGTCTCAACTCTTTGCAAATGGAATCAGGAGCCTGAGAAGAGTGACAATGAAGTCCATAGGGAGTTGCTCATACCAAATCAATTGAAAATGAAAAATTCAGGCACATGCATGAACTCTACTCATCCAAAACCTAAATGCCTTTATCCAAAATTGCAGAATGGCAGATGAAGGTCTGATCTACCCAGGACAGCTAGGGAACTGTGAACCTATAGATATATAATTCCACCAAATTGGGACGTGTGTTAAACTAGCTGATTCTGCAGGTAGTATTTTCTAGACGAGTCTGTGCCAGCCTGCATCATCCTTTATGGTGTGGTTCACTTAGGTTCAACAAAGAGTTCAGAACTCCTGCCCAAAGAAGAAATTATAGCTGAAGCAGTTACACAAGTCAAACAGCAGTTGAGAACTGTTGGTTCTAGTTACAGCTTGCAAAATTGTACATGCATTTTATTTTTTAAAAAACAGCCTAGAACTATAGAATGGTTTAGGCTGGAAAAGATCTAAGATCATGAAATCAAACTATGAACTTTGTCAAGTTCACCACTAAATAATATCCCAAAGTGCCACATGTATAAGTCTTTCAAACAGCTTTGGGGCTGGTGACCCCACCACTGACAGTCTGTTCCAATGTTTGACAACCCTGTCCATGAAGAAACTTTTCCTAATACACAATCTAAACTTTCCCTGACACAATCTGAGGCCATTTCCTCTTGTCCTATTTCTTGTTATTTGGGAAAAGTGACCAGCCCCACCTTGCTATAGCCTTCTTTCAGGAAGTTGTAGAGAGCAAATGGGATTCCCCCCAAGTCTTTTTTATTCTCTCCAGGCTAAACACCCCCAGGTCCCTCAGCTGCAAAAAGACTTGTGCTCTAGACCCTTCCCTTGTTCCATTGCTCTTCTCTGGACACATTCCAGCACCTCAGTGTCCTTCTCACAATGAGAGGCCCAAAACTGGACCACGGGATTGGAAATGTAACCTCACCAATGCTGAGTACAGGGGGACAAACGCTGCCCTGGTCCTGCTGGCCACACTACTGCTGATACAGGCCAGGATGCCAGTGGCCTTCTTAGCCAACCCAATGCCAAATGAGCCAGAAATAAAGCTGCAAGCAAAATAAAAGAACTATGTATGATGTGTTTTTGATGTTACTACTACAGCTATGCATTAGATTTGCTCAAAGCATGCTTCCACTGTGGACTTCTCAGGTAACTTAAACACTTCCTCATCTCATTTGGAGGCCAGATACACACCTGCTGATATTAAGACAGGTATTAGCATCCAGTATAAACAGACATATAGATGCTACTGTAATTCTGCAAAAGTCTAGTCCCGAATGTCGAGATCTTCCTCACACATGGTATTTACAAAGGTAATAATTTCCCAAAGGAATATAAATTGAACAAATGTATTAAAGCAAAGCATGATATGAAGTCTTAACTCTACAAAAACTATGTTTCACTGACACATATATCCACACTCCTGGTACTTTGTGAAAGCTCTGATTAATTGCCAAACAAAATACTGATTGAGGCCTAAAAGCCCTTTCAGGTTATATCCATTGTATAGATGTTTCTACTGAAGCAGAGAAAAAATTTAATGTTTCCATATTTTACTTGTCCATGAATTTTCTGTGAGTTCAGAAGTCACACACACCCCATTTGTCATTCAACAGAAAACTCATTTTCTTGAGTCATAAAACCCAAAAAATTAAAAACTTAAAAGGGAAAAAGAAAATATTGGATGTAATGTATCACTCTTCAACCTGGGAAGCTTTTAATTTTTCTTTTATCAAAAATTCAAGATGCTGAATTAATTAGACTATTAACACATTAAAAGTAAGTGCTAAGTGTGAGTAGCTTCAATTTAATCACAGTTAAATCAGTTCTATTTTGCACAGACTTATGCTGTATTTTCAGCTAAGGAATTAGATAGTAATTAGAAATTACGCAGTAATTATGAACTAAATGTGATGATCCTCTCAATGCATTAGAAAGTACCTGACAGAGTATTGATTACACATTAGAAGTTCACTATATAAGCAGTTTAAAATTACATGGTCTGTATTGAAGATACTAAAGCAACAAATGCTCCAGTACAGGTGGATCTTGGTAACTCCCAATTACCATGCTTCGAGTTCCAGTGAGTTTTTTGTAGCTCCACATGTAAGAGAGGTCATTGAAATAAAATGAGATTGATCAGTGCAAAAAAAATGTAAAATAACAGACGATAATGGTTGAGGATCACTTTCCTGCTTATTCAATTATAACATAAAGCACTATTTTGTGAGACTTTTACTTTTAAGATATGATTCTTGACAAAAAAAAATTGAAGTATTTTTGAAAAATACCATTAAAAGGCTGTCAGGGGATGTCATAGACAAGAAATGTTTTGATGTTCTTAAAAACATTGAAGAATATTTGTTAAATAAATATCCTTAGAACTGTAATTCACAGAAAGCCTGTTGAAATAATATCATTAATCACAGTTGGGAATGACAAAAATATATTTTGCTTCTCACCAGTATGGTAATAACATTTTTTGGAGTGCAATCAATCTGTCTTCATCTGCTTAAAAAGGTGATTTACTGGCAGATGCCATTTTGAGAAAACCACAATATTTTTCACTAAACGTTGATGAATCAGAACATTCTGAATCCTCCTGTACTGAAGGTATATATATAAAAAAACCCAGAAAATGTAGCAAAACTAGTTTTTTCACTTAGATCTGTGTTGTCATGGTGGTCTTATTCCTTTGAAGTGTGTATCCTTAAAGCCACATCAGAATCTTTGTTTTTGAATTTCAGAAATTATAACTGATGGAATTCAAAGAAAACTTAGAAATAATGAAAATCTTGCAAAATATGCATAGGAATATGAAGAATAAGTGTCAAAACAAAGCATAAGAACAATGTGAAAACTGGATGTAGAATAGAGTTTATGTTACTAGTATACTAGCATGGCTTATTTTATCAATAATCTCATGACATTAGATGTTTTTTATGCAAATTTCAACCATGAATCAACTAATTCTCTGGGAATCTCCATTTTCCATTTAAAAGGAAAAAAGAAAAAGAAAAGCCAAAGCTATAAGCAATGAAACCCTGAGAAAAGTTGTCTGAGAATAGTCTGAAATCTCAAAGTTCACAGGAGAAATTAAGAGAACCTTGAATACACCACTTTGTAAACATTGAGGTTCAGGACGTCTCAGGTCTTTTGTTTGTAAATTTTTCTTAATCTGAAATATGATTTCTGAACACAGAGTTGGCAAAATGCAAAGTATTTTAGAACAAGATTGACTTTTGAAAGGACTTTTGTATCTTCCAGAGGAAGAAGCAAACAGTTGAAATGTTCTGCTCAAGAGATTTTTCTTTAGAGCATATTCAATCACATTAAAGGATAATTGCTGCTTCCTACTAGTAACTATGAAACACTTGGAGGAGCATCACTGCCTCTGGAGTACATGGGCAGTTTTGAAAATACTCAAACTCCAACAAAGGGGGACTTGTACCTCTAGGCACAATCTTTTGCTTTGCCATTTAACACTTAGATCCTGCTTCTTTCTTTAGAGTCTGTGCAATACTATTGCATTTTGTAAAATAGAGTTCTCCAAAGTATGTCAAGTATGTGACAAGAGAATGTTTTCCCCCAAGTGAAGTTCAGGTGCTGTAAAGCATGCAGAATAAATATGCTCTGTGGCTTCACACTTAGTTGAATGCTACAATACAACTGCAGGTATTTATTCTCTAAAATTTCATTTTCAAGGACTGGCTATATGGGTAGAGACTATCCAAAGTTTATGTTAGCTTTAAGTTATTGATAGTGTCAAGGCAATTTTATTGCAACCAAAAGAAACTTCAGTCTGCCCTACTTCTACTGTTTACCTCACAGAGACTGTAACAAGCCACAGATGAAATCACCATGCTGGACAGGTACCTTCCAAAGTGCAGTGGCACCCCACACTTCTCTCTTTGAGGCCTGTAAATCCTAATAATATTTTAGTTCATCTAACTCTATTTTATTTGCAAAACTGTTCTTGCTGAATATAATATAATATATGAAATTTTCATTTACCAGTCAGGTAAATCAGACAGGAGAATTTTGCTGTTCCTAAAAGTCTAACCCTTTCAATGCATAGGTTTCTGTTTCAGACATCATTCTGGCATAAATATACCCTAACAGCATATTCCAGGCTCTGATGGCTCCTTTTTTTGTCTTTTTTTTTTTTTTTTTCTTTTTCGTTTTTCTCTTCTAGCTGCTTTCATAAAATAACAAACTTATTGTATTTCAGTTGTCTTTACTCCAGATAATTCACAGATTTATAAAAGGCAGCTTAAAAAATAAGGTACATAAAAAGATAGGGTTTTGTGATGCAAAAGAAATACTTGTATTTGAGTCTATATAGAGTTTTCTTTCCCTCTTCACAAGATTTAAATGAGTTATATAAGAGCATTATATATTTACCTTACTCATTTAACTACAGAGGCATTATAGAGTATATAATAAGACTTGATAAGCACTATCACGACATTTTTAGTTTCTTATCTGAGATAGCAAATTTGTATAATAGTCCCTATGCTGGGAAGCTGGCTTGGAGACTGTCCTGTATTGCAGCAGTATTTCTCTTCCTCAGCTGCTGGAATATACTCATGTTCCCTTCTCTTGCTGCTCTGCCAGCCTTACGGCTCTGGCTAACAGTTTCAGCAGAAAGCTCCAGCCCTGTTTCAGAGCACTCTCTGGCCAGATGGTGAGGGTGCTCTCCCTGTCTCCACCAATAAAGACATGAGTGGTAGCATCACCATCAGATCTTTGCTCTTCTATGACTTAATGCTCTGCAGCAGGGCACTCAGGAACCCGAGGGAAAAGAAACATCTACTGAAAGTCAGGGCCGAAGTTCCAGAGAGGGCACAAATTCACAAATATGCCTTGTGCACCAAAAAGCCCCATGCTCACTAACAAGGCTCTTCAGAAGTTGATGGAAACCTCTCCTCTGGCTTTCACACAGACTGTCTCAGGAGGCTTGGATCTTCCTCCTGGCATCTATAACTTAGATTGCATTGATTTATTTTAAACCTGTGTCTTGTGACTCAGATGGGTGAACATGTTTTATGTACTTTTGATGATTAAAACTCCTAATTTATTTTTCATCAATGGTCTCCTTTTTTATAATTTACAAAAATCACCAATAGCAATGACACGTGCTTTATTAAACAAGCAATATACTCTTTTTTTTTAGTGACATTTCTGAGCTTCCATCTAATATATGGAAACCTTTCTGTATCTAAAGAATGTTGAGTTGGGAGTTCCAGCACTTCACACCACACACACTGCATGAAGAATCATTTTGGTTTGTTTTAAATTGGTCACCAGGTAACTAGAACATAAGGTAAGTTGACCTTAATTTTTTAATAATACTTTTTCCCACTCCCTCTTTTTTCCTCCCTTTTCTCTTGACTATAAGCTTGTTTACTGAGAGTGGTATTCACAGATGCTGAATTTGGGAAAGTGCTCCTTTCATCAGATGGATACTGACCCAGTGAGGTGGAAATAACTATAACATGGCTTCTTCCAGTTAACTTTAATCTGGACAAACTTCCAGTTTCTGACTTAATAAACTGCAAATCATACAAGTCTAGGAAGATGCACCACAGTTCTTAGCTCCTACAAGCTATGCAGAAAAGAAGAAAGAAGCACACTTCACTTACCTCATCTTCCACTTGTATCAACAAATATTGAAGAAAATAGCCCAGATCAGTCTCTATAATTTCCTTATAATTGGGAGCAAAACCTGCACCTGAGCTGCCTATTAGCTTCTGTGAGATATAAAGAGGAGGAAAGGACCCTATGTTTTCTGAAAACCCAGTGAAAGAGGAAAGAAACATAATATTTTTGTGGAAGAAAGAGACAGAGATATTCCCTGTCATCCACATATAAGTACTGAATAAGCTGAACAATTCCACATAGTAGGCCTTGCAAACAGCATCTATTTAATTCCTGGTAATACCAAAGCTTCAAAATTTTTATTTCTCAAAAAGTCATGACTTAATAAAATCAGTTAGTTTTGGACTATTACTTTTCATTTATTTCTGGGGGTTTAGCTCTTAAATGTCAAATACCATGACAGTGTATTTTTGTATAGGCACAAATTCACAGATCTCATGCAAATATGTTGAAAATACATTTTATTTTGCTTACAATACGATCAAAACTGAAGATATATTTAGATTTTGTTTATGTCTTGCCAAGCTATGTACATGGCTACACATGAGCTTTCCCTATTATTCATCTGAAATCACTGCAGAAAAGCCCAGTCAATAGAATTTATGGGCTACTTCAGGCTGAAATTTGGAAAAAAGCATGTATGCTATATTAATTAATCAATGATAGTAATTTTTGCAGTCTTGTTTTGTGCCAGATACTGAAATTAGATCTGTTAGGGGGAAATCTTCCAATTCATAGGGAGCCCTACTGAAACTGTTTAACTTCAGCCAACAGATTTCAGTCACAACCTTTCATCCCACAACTTCTGGAAAGCCACAACTGTCATCAGAAATAACTTGCATTTGTGAAATTCCATGTTACTGAGTGTTTCTCACTAAGTAAAACAAAGTCAGAGATGTACATGTATTTAAAAAGATCTAAAATGTAAATTTCATTTGTGTTTTCAAGTCAGCCTCTGAACAGGCATTTTTCAATCTTATACTTACTACAGAGTGAGTATAAGGTATAATATTCTGTAGTAATGCAAACAGAAAGTATGATATGGAGTCCTGCAGAGAACTATTAAAATGCCATGAATTTCACAAAACCACTCTTTTGAAAGCTTGTAAGGAATTAATTTTTTTCATCTATATGGCCAAAAATCAATAATAGAAACTTTAAAGTCAGTAACTTTTTAGATAATTGAAAATAAGTAGAGATAATATTTAAATATTTAAAAATTAATTTGGTAAAAGCAATATACATCATGCTGATTTCAGCTGATGACTGTGGTGTAAATGTATTTGCAGTATATAGAACTCATAGTACCAGTTATTAGAGACTGAGACTGGTGAGATCTGCACTACAAAGAAAACACATACTTAACTGTAGATACAAATTAGTTCAAATTTCTCTATAATAAAACCCATTAAGTGTGCAGCAATGACTTCAAACTTCACTGTTTTGCTCAGTATTATCGAACTTGAAATTCTTCTACAACATGGAGTTCTCTCGACCCTCAAATTAATTAGTTTGATCTCTACTTTTATTTTTAATCTTTTCTAAACCTTCTGGTAGCAGCAAATTGCTTGTGGAGAGCACAGAATTGAATAAAACAGCTGGAATAAACTAATGTGTTGGAGGGAGGAAAAAACCTTTGCAATTTATTAATGTATTCAAAAGACTGTTACAAACTTTACAATTTAATTATTGGAAGATTATAGAACTGCTTCACTGCTTCTGTACTGTGTTAAATAAACTGTACGTGCAAGGAGTAATAAATGAAATTGTTAATTTCAGTGCATCCTTAGGGAATAGTAAGAGGGGGAGTTTACATTATTTAGAGCTCCAAATGGATTTGAGTTTATATACAGTAATAAATCTTAACTACATTGTTAATTAACCCTGCCTCAAGCCTCTTTTGCCTTCGGAGTTGAAAGACACAGTGTCTGTTAGGGTAACTCACCATTCATGTGCTTAAAGATGCTTAGGACTGGGAGAATTTGCCGATAATAGGGCACCAAGGCCTCCCCCACCATTTCAGCTGACACCACCAGGTGCTGGATGATTTTCAGTGTGGTGCAGAGGATCTGTCGGTTACGAAGGTTCAGTGCATCTGTGATGCAAAAAGAACAACAGGCAGAAAGCAGAATTAATTTCTAAAATGTAGAGGGAGGGGGAGGAGTCCTCTAATGGACAAATTTAATTAAACTATACTCTGTTGGGAATTGTAAGTGGGCCTTTATTAGCCCAGCTTAGAAAGATCCCAAAGATGGATTGCCATCCTGATGTTATAAAACACTGCCTTGTCTGATTGTTATTTGTTCCCACAATTTGTGCTGACTCTTCAGTAACCCAAAGAATGCAGCTCATTATTCCCTCATCCTGCCTGTATAATACTGGTGTGGTCCAAACGAATGAAAAATAAATGTTCAGTAAGTACCACTTGGGGCCAATGGAACTATACAACTACAAGACAACCTGCAAAGGTTGACAACAGATGCATTCTAGTGCAACAATTGGCATTTGTATGTTTGTGCTCATTTATTTCATGATCATTTTATTCATTCAACTGACAATTCCTACTATTCTGAGAATCAGTACAATGAAGCAAATGTTTATAGAAAAAAAACCCCACAAACAAACCTTGTAGGCTTTTTTTCAAAATAA
Organism: Oenanthe melanoleuca; assembly: GCF_029582105.1. Classification (NCBI taxonomy): domain Eukaryota; kingdom Metazoa; phylum Chordata; class Aves; order Passeriformes; family Muscicapidae; genus Oenanthe; species Oenanthe melanoleuca. The sequence goes on from NC_079336.1 coordinate 72,924,087, forward strand.
AAACATTCTAGGGGGAAAAAAGGGTTTTTTCTAGCCTACTTAGATGTTTCTCTTAGCTTTCAGTGTCATGCTTCTAATCTTATGACACTAAGACATTTCATAAAAACCTCTTGTTTTATCTCTTTTAATTTTACTAAAAGCAAGTACTCTGCATTCTCTCTTGTAATTAAAAATGAGTCATGATTGAAGTATGAATATTTTTTTTCCTTGCAAAATCCATCTATTTATAAAAGCATTTCTGAAATTATGCAGCTGGATAAATTTGTCAGCAGTTGTCAAATTTAGTATGGTCTTATATATCGGTCTAATACTCCAGTGTTCTGCCCAGTTACATAGACTTCTACATCATTACACTGGGACAGAACTGAAAAAGCTATTGGAACTTGACTAACTTGTCATATACATAAATAATAGCTAACTGAACTAATAGGGAAATTATCACTAACACTGGTAATTTCAGTACAATAGTTGTGTCATGCATACAAGCATAAATGAATATTTATATTCAATTCTATGAATTATTACAAATTAATATAATTAATTATTCATACACACACAATTAATTAAGAGATATAAAAATTAATCATTGACAGAAATCACTGCTTCTTAATTTTAAACAAATTGTACCCACTCCAAGGAATAGTACTTCAGGACTGTAGAAGCTGCCCCAGGCTATGAGAAACCTTATTTCTAGGCATGCAGAGTATGTCATGTAAGTGGAAATGGCTGTCCCAAGTATTCCTAGGCAGAACTTTTGTATGGATCCCATCTGATGTTGTAGACTTGTCTCTGTCCAAATGGAACAGCAGGTACCTGACCATTTCTCCTTGGATTATGGTGGCTCCATTCTGCTCCCCTTCCCAATCTCCAGTTCAGGGGTATTGAGGGTATTCTGAGAATAACTGGTATTACAGCTAAGGATGGAGGCCAAGAATGCATTAAGTACCTCGGCCTTTTCCTCATCCTTTGTCATTATACATTACACTCCTACAATCAGTCAAAGATTGGAGATGGATTCTCCTTAGTCCTCCTTTTGCTTCTAATATAGTTATAGAAACATTTTTTAAATTATATTTTAAGACAGTAGCCAGATAAAGTTTTAATTGGGCTTTGGGACTTCTAATTTTCTTCCTACATAACCTTATGACAACTTTCTAGTCTTCCTGAGTTGCTTGCCCCTTCTTCCAATGGTCATAAACTTTTTTACCCCCTGAATTCCAGAAAAGTTTCTCTGTTCAGTCAGGCCCATCTGCTGGCTCATCTTTCAGCACATGGGGACAATTTGCTCCTGAACCTTTAAGATTTTTTCCCTTGAAGAATATCCAGCCTTCCTGGACGCCACTGCTCTTCAGGACTGCTTCCCAAGGATCTCTGTCAAACATGCTCCTGAACAGGCCAAAGTCTGCTCTCTCTAAGTCCAAGGCAGCAGTTCTACTGACCTGTCTCCTTACTTCTCTGATAATTGCCAAGTCTATCATTACATAGACACTGTGGCCAAGATGGCCTTCAGCCACCACATTACCCACCTGGATCTTCATCCCCTGCCTCTACCGAAACATAAGACTGGAGGACTCTACTGGCACTGTCCCTCTGAGAGTGGCATGCTGTACCCAGGCTTATCTCTAGTAAGCCCTGTTTCATCCTTTTTCCCCTTCAAACCTAATTTAAGGCTCTTTCAATGAACCCTGCTAACTCCTGTGCAAAGATCCTTTCCCCCTTCTGATACAGGTACCAGTGGGCCTCATGTCATTTAAAACAATCTGTGATCAAAAAACTCCAAATCCTGCCAGTGACACCAGCCTCAGAGACAGATACTGTTCTGCTGGTCTTCCTATTTCTTTCCTCATCATCCTCTGCAACTGGAAGGGTAAAGGAGAGAACTACTTCACTCCTGATCCCTTAATCAGTTGTCCCATAGCCTTCATGTCTCGGTTGTCCTCAGAAATCTTGTTTAGACTTTATTACTGCATGCTTAAAAAGTAAATAATGGATAATATTCTGAGGGCTATCTGAGGAGAGGAAGCTTTCTCTTCACATCTTTAACCTCTGTGGATCCCAGGAAGGAATCAGACCTTCCCAAGAAGTGGGTCCAGTCTGCATATTGAGCCTTCTATTAGCTGCTGATGGGACCCTCCTACTCATATGACCAGTTGATTCTTTTTGTATGGAAGCAGTTTTGATGCAGGGCGCAGGTCAACGCAACCTTTGTGATATCTTCATGCTAGATAAACCATTATGCTTGTTGCTGTTTGGTACCACTTGCAGAGTCTTGTACCTATTGATACTAAAGATACTTTCAAATATCTGTTTATCTTTTAAAAATCTGGCAATTATTTTCTGTGTACAACCATCACTACAGACCATTCTCCTACATGAATAAAGGAAGAAAATATTAATGCAGTATATGAAAAAAGTACATTCCAATATACTGGAAAATATCAGTGGTATCCAGAGGTTAACAGAAGCTGAAGAAAGTACCAGTATCCTTACACTCATATGAAGCAGACCATTTAGGAATCTTGGTACACTACTGCTACGTAGCCCAAATGAAGGAAAGATGAATAATATCCAAAGTATTCAAATTTAGAAAACATTCTAGGCTGTTGTCTCTTGGCCTAGAAGTCTGCTGTAAGACATGTATCTTTACAATAACAGCAAAATGCACAACTGGCTTAAAGGCACCTTTCTGCTCCCTAAAGGGTTTTGAGAGGACTTTCCTCCCTCATTGGTCCATATTTCTCTTTCATTATTTTAGACTACTGTAACATTCTCTTAGGCAGCAAAACACTGCAACCCAATAAATTGATTCTGGTGCTTGGTAGTTTTGATGTCTTCTACTTTAATGGGTAAACTGGAAAATTTTGCTTCTGATTAGGATAGCCTTTTCCAAGAAATTCTCCAGCTTAAAACTGCTGAACTGAAGCATAAAACGAAGTATTTTTCATTCAAACAAACATTGTTTTGTATTGCTACAGCTTTTCCAAACAAATATTTTCCAAAGTACATCATAACTTTCTTAAATAAAATTTTACAATGATAGGAGCTTAATATCTGATTTAAAAGCTCAGTATCTGAGTTCTGTTTCTACCATTCAGAGCCAAAGTAAGAGATAATTATCAAATTTGAAAGCGTATTTAAAACAACAGTGCTTTTTATCAAAGCTTGCTAGCAATGAAACAATATAAGATAACAATTCATTGACTTCAGTCAATTTCAGATAAATTTTACTGGCAATTCATGTAAATCAATGTAAATTTGGTGTTTCTTTTGTTAATTTCCATTAAGAGCAGAAACTCTCCTTAAGATATACGCCACTTGTTTGCTTATCCAATTAGCTAGATGTTTGCATATACAGCAAAAGAAATAATTATTTTAGAGCATTCAAATCTTTTTCTTGAGTAACACTTCTAACATCTCAAAGAAAAGACCTAGATGTTATATAAGTTGATATTTTTTTATTTTTATGCGGCAGTTTGGAAAATCCTATGTCAGTCCGATATTGTTTATAATAGAAGCCACAGTTCTCACCTGATAGATGAGACTGATAGATTCCATAATCCAGGAAACATGACAGCATTTCTCCCAGTACACAGGGGATCTTTTTCATGACCCAATGTAGTTCCATAGAAGAGATCCAATCAGAACATTCCCTCCCAGATAGCATATTGATATCCTGAGCTTTAGAGAATCAAATCAGTTTCCCTAAGCTTCTGTCTCTTCTCTAAATACTAACTTTAAAATTTGATCTTTATATTAAAAGTTTTGTTGATAATTTAATTCTCTTCAACTTCTCTTTCAAATACACCTGTGAATCTATGCTTAGAAGTGCACCAACATTTTCCATTTTCTATTTAGGTCTCACAATCAAACATTAAATCAGTTTATTTTGCATTCACATCTCTCACTCAATTGGTAAATGAGGCAACAGTTTCAGAAAATTCTTTGCCTGAAGCAGAGCAAGATACATAGAGTAGGTATCCTGTGAGGTAACAAGCACTCAGGATAAAACTGCTTGACTGTTGTGATCTACTTAATCTTGCTGATTGAGGGCTTTCTTTAAATTCACAGAGTCAAGTTTAAAGGAGTCAGGTTTAAAGAAGTCCTAACATGAAGTGTTCTTAAAATGCAAGTTATTAAAGTGATACATACTTCTCTTAAAAAATTTTGTCGAAAATCTTCAAAGTCATAATACTTAACTACTTGTACTTATATTATAGTATTATGCTAAACTTACAGAACAGCAATGAAGGCTGTTACAAAACACAGTGTTTCAATCTAGAGTGAATAAAGACCAGAATAAGAACCTTGTGTTCTGTACTTTTTAGAAGTCTAGCAAAAGCCTGATCCAAATAACAATATAGATGTAAAAAAAAATTCTTTCTGTACAACTGAAAGAGTGAGTGAAATGATGGGAAGGAGAAATAGGGGATAAGGCATGAAAACCTTATGCCAATTTTGTCATCAAAGACATTTTTTTAGTAAAGCCAAAGTCTAAGGCAAAGAAAAGTCTAAGATCCATAATGAAACACTGATGCTTGCAAGAAAAATGATCTAGCAGAATATGGAAAAGAAAGTCAGAGGCTTTTTTCAGCTTTAATTGTGCTTCTGATTGTAGCATTTCACTAGATCAGCTCCTATAAAGCTGGAATTCTATTAACATTTGTGGGCCCAGCTTAATTATATAGTATAAAGAACACTTAGAAGAGAGTCCCAAAAACCTGCTCATTGACTATGCCAGTCTACAATTTTATCCATTCCTAGATGTTCATTCCTTCCTCTGCACTAAGGTACTAAAATCGCACCGAGTACCCACCATCCTGATGAAAACAGGTCTGTTATCAATGAAATGTGATGCCATTTAAAAAAAGGCCTGTGGAATCAAAGTAGTACTGGTATCTGTACTGCAAAACATAATACAGCATTCAAAATGTGCTCTAGATCATTGAAGAAGAAGAAATTGGACAAGAAAAACCTGATAATACAGTTTTCTTCGATTTTCAAAAGGTATTTGATAAAGTCCCTCACTGAACCGCCATGGCTTACACAGAAATAAACAGGATTAGAGATAGAAACTGAGGGCAACAATAAATGATTGCAGAGGATGAGTATCACTAGCAGGGCCTTGCAGGAACCTGTGCCTGAAGTTCATGTTTTTCACTAGATCCATAGGTGATTTGGAAGAGGTTTTACTGATGATAACGAAGATTTCCTATGATATCAAGTTATTCCAGATGCCAAAGGCAAGGACTGACTCTGAAGAACTGCAAATTGACTTTACAGTATAGAACAACTGAGTAATAGAATTGAAGATGAAATTCATTACTAATAAATGCTAAATACTAATATGTGTATAAATTCCAGAAAGAAAGGGTCTAACTCCAACTTTAAAAGTCAGAGATGTTAATTGCAGATTTCACTTTCCAAACATGGATGAGATTTATCTTTATTGAATAAGAAACACAGACAAGAATAAAGAGGAGCAATAGAGTATCTACTTCCTACACCATTTGAAAATATCTGAAATGACCAGTTTTGGGCAGAAGAATCTAACATGAACCTAATTGCAACTACTTGTACTGGTTGATGAAAACTGCAGGGGAAATGTTTTACTATTTGAAAGTTTAAGGTATCCTTGATAATTGTTTCATAGAAGTTATGTTTAACAGCATGGTAAAAGACCCAAAAAGGAAAACTCCACTTTTCCTTAGGATGGAGATAATTCTTTTTGGACTCAATCAGAAGAATTGGTCTGCTGACTGGAACTGTGTAGAAACAATACTTCCTTCTAAGTTACAAATGTAAAGATGTGAGCTTTTCTAGCTTTTAGGACTAAATTCATATCTGTTTTAGGATTCACAGCACAGAACAGAAAAGATTCTGGCAAGTGGGTGATCCAAGATACTTAAGTGTTTCATTTCACATTATTATCTTCATTAGCAAAGCTATATGAAAACCTTCCTATTGATCATTTCTACCCATTCACTCCAATGTCTATGCTATGGTGTACTGTTCCTTCATTTGTGGAGTGCATTTATAAACCAGACCATTGAAATTATCTGAATTTAAAAGTAATACTACTCTAAAGATATTAAAATATTTTAGATTTATTTTAGAGTTGGATTCTTTGGCCGTTTTTTTTCTTTTATTTTTCTTTTTTTTCCTTCATATCTATATGAGAGTATCACCAAGTTGTTCCACAAACAATTGCATTAGCAAAAGTCAGAGAATGGGAGCTGGAACAATTGGTGACTTGATGCGTGCAGGGGTTGAAAACTCCTACAACTACATTGTCAGCAAAACAAATGTGAATGGTAGCATGCTTGCTGCCTCTGAAAGGAGAGGAGGTGTTTCCACACATTGTGCAGCATGTCCCTGATGTTACTAACAGAAATAATAGACAAAGGTGTAGAAACTTCTGGGTCCCTCAGTGTTTATGTCTGCACGTGTGTCTCATGCAGAGAACATCAGGGAACCCTGAAGTCAGGAATCTGAGAGTGGCAGAAGCCTAATGAAAGCAAGCAAAAGGACTTATGGCTTTTTTGATCCATTCATTATGGGAAATGTTATATTAAAAGTAATAATGTTCCCCAAAAATGAGCACCAAAAGGAATTTTACATTCCTATAATGACCACAGAGAAAAACATAGAAGGCTAGATAGACTTCTCTGTTTCCTAAAAATAAGGGAACTCTGATGTAACCTACAGACATCTTTTCTTGCTACCCCAAGGTTCTGTGCCTGGGCTCTGTTCAGCTCTCTGCCACCAACGAAATCTGTGATGTGGGGCAAAATTAGCCTCCTTCTGCTTTTTTATCTGTCTGTAATATGAAAATAGCAATATGGCTCTTCCTGGCAAGGAAGACATTTGGCTCTGTATTGTGCATCAAAACTTTCATGATACTGCTGTGAAGTACCTTGCTATTTGCCATATATCTCAATTTATGTATCTTTGCTGAAGTGGAAATAACTCAGCCAATGGATTTGCCTATATCTTCTGTGAAAGGGAGCAAAAAGCCCTATACCTTAAGTAATCCCATTTTCTGATTTTGTGCTTTATTTATTTTTAGTTGGATTACTTACAAGTTTGACATATACAGGTAATTTGTTTCTTCTGAGTTTTACGTTATGGAATAACTATATTTATGAACTATTTTATAATGTTTTTCCAGTGCAAGATGCAATATACTCTGAATTTATATTTTGAGAAGTCAAAGTATATTTTGAACATTTTTCTCTCTGAGAAATTAATGCCTCCAACATGAGGGATTTTTTCTTCCTTTGAATTTCCAGTAAAAAAAGTTCCTTCCAGTGTGAGAAACATAAACAAGAAATTATTTTTCAACTAAAGATCATTCTTCTTTATTATTTTAATCATATTTCACGTATTTTAGAGGAGAATCCAGGCCTCTGTCTTTTTTTAGTCACTGCCTGTTTAACCAGGAAAAAAATGGAAAGGATTTGGGCTTACAATAACCCACAGATGTGTTAAATAATATTATTTTCATTTTAGTGATATAGTGTTCAAATGTGTGAACTTTAAGCAAGGATGGCTGGAAGAAAAAATTCTTAATTATGTTCTTAATTATATGATTTCTTATATCTTTCAAATAAAACACAGAATTCTAATATTTAATTTAAAATGTTTTTAGAGAACATTCAGGTCTTTAATAATATATTCCCTTGATGACCATGCAGAAGAGGAAACTGCTTTTACAAGCATTCTATCTGTAGAGTTGTTTTTCTGTCTTTCTTTTAGTCTTTCCCCCTCGATCATATATATTACTTTGCCTAAAAACCAATTGATTCACTCTTTCACAGTAGAAATATGGTAGTGGTCTAGAAGATGACTGGTTAATCAGAAATAACTCACCCAGTGGGACACTTTAGAGACAGTAATCTGTGTGAAACATAGCTGTGTTTATTGTGGATGCTGCTGAGTCACAGAAATGTATAGCTGTGACTACACTGCTGTATTACACAGTCACAGCAAATTTAAAAACACTTAAAAGTACATATTTTCAGATTTCTGGAGTTGGTGATGTCTTCTTTTACTATTAATACAGCTTTAAGTAGGAAGAAGCCTTTATCATTGATAACACTTAAGACTCTTCACATAATAAAGCTGATAGAGAAGCATTTTTAAAGTAAAAAAAATAAGCACTTTAGAATAAAATTAAGCATAAACAACAACTAATTTTAGCTAGCACATTCTTGAATATGTTCCAGCACATAAATTATGACTTAAGACTACATATCAAACCCATACAAATACCCTTACCTAGAAGTCTCTTTCTAATTCTAAATGCTGTGTAACAGCTAAAGCTTTCAGGTAATTACATCTAAGCCAGATTCTGGTCTCAGAAAGACTATAAAGCCCCAATTGAGGAGGTGCTGTCACAAACTTGCAGTCTTTTCTGAAGAAATTATTTCAGCTTTCAAAAAAAATGATACTATTGTATATATATTTGGGTGATGTTGGAAATACAGTTCTAAAGAAATTATATAATTCCTCTCTTTATGTGTTTCCCTTTAAGAGCCAAAAATGGTAACATTATTTTCATAACTTTTCTCAAGTGTCACAGAGTAAACATTTTCAATATTATATATTCCTTTTGAAATTTTCGAAACTACAGTAAGATAGAGGTAGTGATATCTCTAATCAATCTTTTCAAATTGAGTAAAAATGGAATAAAAAACTGTACAATTCTGGCCATTCCCACACTACTATTTCAGTATTATCAGGCTCCAAACTATATTCACTTCCCTTTTTACAAAATTGTATTTAAAGCTTTGTCCTTGGACAGGACAAAGAATAGCAATAATACCATTAATGATTAATAATAAAAGAGAAGCCAAGTTCAACAAACATGAGCATCTATTCATATTGGTGTAACAGATTTAAGAACTACCACAACTAACTAGAGAAGAACAATGGTTCACAATAATATCTCTTCAAGGTACTGACCTAAAGAAATAGGAAAGAGCAAAACAATATATCTGAAAGACTAGGTGGCTCAAGAAGATAAATTTTAGTGGTAGTGTTCTTGAAGTTTAGTGGTATCATGTTTGTGTTAAAATAATTTATTGCTTTTTACAAAAATTTTCTACATAAAAACTATGTTTGACTATATAAAATCTTCAAAAGTAATATTTTTAAAATGACATCTGTTGATTTTTCCTGTCATTTTAGATGAACTGGTCTATACAGTAGAGGACTTACATAGTAAATACAGAAAATCAGCTCAGAAAATGTCACTTCACATTTTCAAAGACCAAGAGGCACCCTGTAATAAGAAAAACACTAACCAGAGAGTCTATTCTTCAGAAATACTGAACATGTCAGGTGATTGTAGGGATAAGCTTTCTGGCCTTGTATCTTAAAATTTACTCACATTTGCAATAATCTTCATGTGATGTTCAGGCTGTCATGTCAATTAGGAACTTTTCAAAAATTTACATAATATAAATACAATGTATGGATTTTTCTCCACATGTTCACCTACTTTTTATTGGGATAATGAGCTGAGGAACAACAGGAAGAATCTTGTTTCCACCATGCTCCAGCATGTCATGGCATCCTTGACGAGCAAAAAACTCATATGGAAATTCTGTTTCACAAAGCCCATCAAAGAATAAAGGCAGAAAGTAATGATAGTCCAGATCCTCAATCTCTACCTGAAAATACAAAATAAATAAACAGATAAATGCAATTTTTCAGTACTAATACAGTGTGATCAGGCCAACAGATAATACATGCCACCTACACAGACATATTTAGTAAATAAAAATTCATTATTTATCATTGCAGAATATATTGAATCCTAAATATGGTTTATGACAAGATATTAAAATACAGAAATATTAGTTCTAAAGAAAGAAATTAAAAAATAAAAATTAATGTACTCCCATATATTTTCACTTTTTGATAAGTCAGTATCAGGTTCTTATATTCTTGCTTACACACTTCACAAGTTACCAATAGGAATCAAACCAGTAGTTTTAAGGACAAAACTCTGCCTCTTTCAAAAAACGTGATATTACATCTTCACTTGGACACTCCACAAATAAGAGAAAGAATCCTGTAAGCAACAAATATCCAGAACTGCACAAATATCAGTATTTGTATATAATTCCCTAATTTGTTGAATATTGACATAGTTTATTTCCTATTAATTTCAAGAGCGGAATTATAAAAAAAATTCCATGGCTCTCTACTGTGAAGAAAAGGTAGAGAAATTATGTACCTATTTTTAGTAGGAATTTCCTTCCAATCCTAAAATACCAAGTAATCTTAAGAAACTGTGGAGGGATTTTGCACTCTAGTTTTCTTCCCTTTTCCTTCTTTTAGCCATTAGGAATCTACCACAGACACTCAGGCTAGCCAGGGAGAATCAGAAGTTTGTTTATGGCCTGTCAAAGCTCTGAATACAGCTGAGAGATGACTCAACAGCAATGCATTTTCTCTGAAAAGAATATGATTCTCCAAATCACTTGGAGACCAATCCATCTCTTTAAGAATGCACTTCCATCTTTAAAACACTGCTTAGCTGCTCCCCTATTTTTCCAGTGAGATTTACTAGTATCCCAGTAAGATTCTTCACACCTAGCAAGCTTTGTCACATTGACCAAACTGAAGCTCCAAATATCCTAAACAGAATTTGTCAGGTTAAACAAAAAAAAAAAGCAAACAAACCAAAACCCACCCATTGATTTCAGAACAGAAATCACAGTCTCACTTGAACTGTGGAAGTCTGAACTTTACAACTCATGGGTAAATCCAACAGTCAGGAAGTAGCACATTCTCTGTTTGAGGCCACAGTTCATTTTTCTCCTTGCTTCAGAGTCTGAATAGATCTGAATCCTTGAACACCTTAGCTACTGAATTCAATCTTTCATGTTGAAAGAGATCAATCCACGTAAATCAAAATTAACTGGGACCAATACTTGAAAGCAAGTATTATGCATTTGCTGTGTCTCAGTATTGGCAGACACAGTGCCAATGACATACTAACATAGCTTTACACACACTGATTGTTAATCTCTTACACGAGATTAACAGGGCAATTGCATAATACCAATTCACCAATGTGAATGAAATCAAGTCCCAGTAGTGGATCATGCAGAAGAAACAAAGGGAACACACATTTCCTGTTTCCTCAAAATCATATATTGTTTGCTTCTCTGTTATTTTTTTTCTCTTTGGCTTTTTACTTTACAAGAAAAAATCAAAGGCCTTTATCAGATGCTTTTATAGTCAGTATGAACCCAGGAAAATGGCCTCAAGTTGCTCCAGGGAATGTTTAGATTAGATATTAGAAAAAATTTCTTCACAGAAAAGGTTGTAAAGAAGTGGAATGGGCTTTCCAAGGAAGTGGTGGAGTTGCCAACCATGGAAGTGTTCAAAACATGTGGACATGAGGACATGGTTTAGTGGTGAACATGGTGGTGGTGGTGCTGGGTTGTCATTTGGACTTTATGGTCTTTTCTAACCTTAATGATTCTATGATTATATAATTCTATTAATATCCCAGGATCAATTTGTGAGATATTTTGAAAATAGCAAAATAATTAAGTAACAAAAATAAATTAAATATTATTATTATTAATAAATAAAATAACAAGAATTAAAATACATTTAAATTCCTAAATTGATGGGTTTGTATTTCTCGAGGACATTCAGCATGCTACTAGCAATACTCATTAGATGATAAAATAAGTCTACTCCAAAAATCACAAGCAAGTTGTATCAGGTAAAAAGGGATCAGGAGGTCAAAAAATCATCAACAAAAAAGCAGGACCAAGAAGAAGCAATTTTTACATATTCCCTGTCAACAGGGCAATAAAACTTTCTTTAATATTTCTTTTTTATGTTTAATTTAATGTATAATTTTTGTTATTGAATGTTTTAGTTTCAGAAAGTCAAAACCAAAACCTGTTACAGCAACTTGTATCTGGCAAAAGCTTCAGATGTTAAAGAGATACAATTGATAATATGTCGTTTGTTTTTTTTTTTTAATGGGAGGTGTTTCACTAGGCAAAACACCTTACCACACAGTCTTATTGAGATAGAATTCAGAATGTATTCTTTATATGCATATTTGACAACTCCTTCAAAATCACAAAGTATTTCCACAGTGAAAAAAATCCTTGATACACATCCACATTAGGGCACTTAATCAGAATTTGCATCTATTTTGCTCCAAACACACGTCTCATTTCTTTTCTCCCACTCTTCATTAATACCTTCCTTAACTGTAATTGCCAGTTATATTTCTTCACAAAGATTTGGTATTTCTGATACTTTATGCTTTTTTTTCAGTGTTTTTTGTGCTTGAAATAGGCTTTTTCTGATTTAGATATGAAAAAAGCTTCTGTATTCAGGAACTTGTCAATGTTTTTCAGCAATAATAACTGGTCAATAAAAGATATTATGCTTATCTATCAACTCTGCACTATGGTTGCACATTACATATATAGAGGAATGATATATCAACTTTAAGGTAAATATGATTTCAGGATTTAAAAACAACTCCAATTTCTACACACAGCACAAAAGATTTATTAAGAGAAATCTTTTACAAAATAGACATATGACAAGTTGCAGATTATAAAGTATTTGTGTATACTCCTCAATTAGTTCCAAATCTCTAAGTGATTAGCAACTAGCATGGCTCTAAAAACGATTTTGATCTCTAACTTATTTATTGAAGTGTCAGCTGTCCAAGCACACAGAAAATTTTTTCTTAGCTTTTTTTTTGCTCTATAATAACTCCCACAATATGGAAGCCAGAAATATTTTGTCTTACTTTCTGTGGCGTGAAACCCTTTCATTCTGTGTTTACTATTTAGCTTTTAAAAGTGGCTATTATACAGCCTTCCAGAGAAAAATGTGATTTTTCTGTTTACGCCTACAAAATCCTTTTGTTTTTTATATACACTCACAAAAAATGCTGATTAATGCTCAAATTCTTGGCAAAACTTGTCCTCATCTGACAATAATGCTGTAGCTATGAATTTTAAGAAGAAATTTCACAACAATTATTATGAACTTCTGCACTAGTGGTTTGTAAATTTCGCAGACATAGCCTCTGAATTTTCAGTAAATAGGCCCTTATAAAAATTAATATATAATGTATGATTGAATAACAAAAGCAACCATAGAATGAGTAAAATCTTCTGTTTCATAAAACTTCCAGGCTCCTTATATGTTCTAAAAGCTCCGTAGGTGAAAAACAATACACAGTTAATTACTGTTGTTTTATTGTTACAAAAACCAAATGTACTAGATGAGATGAAACTAATCACAGTACCACAGTCAATTTGTCCAGGAGAGAATCTGTTCCTATGAAGCAGCCCATAGTGAGTAACAAGTCTGCTGAGACAAAGAAAAATCAGATAAAGATCCTAGATTGTCAATAGAAAAATAAGATTTTTTGCTAACTTGCCTGAGAGATGAAGAAAGCAAACTATTTGAGAGCACTTAAGGTATAGAAGAACTCTAACAATAATGCTATCATTGGTCTTCCTTAAACAATTTTATTTAAAATAATCTAGCAAACTATAAGACAAACCAGAGTTTTAGAAAGTAGTGTCTAAGCCACATAATTCAATTTTCCATCTCATTTCACACAACTGATTACATAAGACCGTGTCTTTGATCTGATTATCCAAAAACTGGATTTGATCTTCCAGAAACATTATATCTAATTGTGTATGTACTCTTTTAATGTCTTTGTCTAAAGCATTAAAATTAAGTAAAGAAACTCCGGAATTGTTAGGTTGATAAGGACAAACAGGAGTTTTTATAAGGCTTGTAAAGATTTTGTAATGATTCTTTGGTGATATAGTAGTTTATCTTAAGATTTACTTTCATCTTTGTTTTTTAGATTAATGCAAAGCGAAAAACAGAAACATTTTATAGCAGTCTCAGTTTTAAACTTCCTTTCCACTTCCTCTCCCAAGATGTTTTTCAACTTTTCTTTTTTTCTTCCAGCATCTTGTACAAAAAGTCAAGATGAAGTCTGTGCATTTTACAGCTTTTGATTTCTTGCTTTTAATATATTTGATGCATAATGGCATGTTACTTTTAATCTTCACTATGGAGTGAGGGATACTCACTAGTATTTCCCAGACTTGCCTAGATAGATTTTTCAATATGGTAATTTTGCTTATGGTTCAAAACACAATTCTGCTGTTGCATTTAGTCCCTACAAGTTTTCTAGCAAGAAAATATTCTCTTTTTAGTCTGCTATATTTCACTTTCCAGTAGGGTCACACTACAAAAATTTTCCATAGAAAGAGGTTAAGTCTAAGTTACTGCCTGTGTCTTATCAAAACAACAACAAAAAACAGTTGAGCCTGTATTTTCTATTCTGCAATGAAATGCTAAAATACTTACCTTAAAACAAGTGAAAGGTTATGAGACCTGAAGAGAAACAGATAATGGCAAGGGACCTAATAGAAATCATGCAACTCAATCAAACTGTATTTAGAGCCTCTTTAACAAATTCTGTAGATTTTAACTTCCTACAAGAAGTTAAATAACAGAAAAAAATATTTGCCTCCTACAGATAAATTAAGAGAAGCAATAATAAGAAATGTCATTGGAGTGTTACTATATTGGCTATCTGAATTTAGCTTTGAAATAACTCCTCATGTAAAAATAAAACCCAAAACTTAAAACGATAAAAATTCAGAAATGCTTATTCATAATAATTTTGAACTTCCTGGATTTTCTTCTGCTTCCATGTTAGTTACAAAAGTAACAGTTACTTGGAAAGACAAACACCCTCACTCCTAATGTCCTCCCCTACCTCCTTCTTCTCTCCACTTTATGTACTGAGCATGATGCCACATGGCCTAGAATATCCCTTGGGTCAGTTTGGATCACCTGTCCTGGCTGTGTCCCTACCCAACCTTTCATTCACTTCCCACTTCCTCATCAGTGTGGCCATAGGAAAAGCAGAGAAGGCCTTGGCTCTGTGTAAGCCCTGCTCAGCAATAATAAAAACCTCTCAATATTATCAACCCTGCACTCAGCACAAATCCAAAATACAGCTCCATACCAGCCACTGTGAAGTTAATTCACTCTACTCCAGCTGAAACCATCATGATATGATAACCAAAACATTTTCTTTTCAGTTGCCACAGCTGAAGGTGACAATCTGATCTTACTGGGGTTATTGAGGTGAGGAGAATTAACAGTTAACATGAGGGTCATATCTTTCCCTAATAACTAGAGGATCCATGACTGGCTCAGGAATGGAGGCAATGAGAAGGAAGATACAAATTTGTGTAAAATCTTTTCCAGCTAGAGAGAGAGAAAAACACCAGCCTGAAATCTCTTCCTATGAATACAACTTAAGAATTGACTTTTATTAAAGAAATGTGAGTCTCTAAGCCATGCCATCTAGAAGATAATCTAGCACATTTTTGTGAGGAGCAGATTTTAATCCTGCATTTTCATAAATCTTTTTAATTGTACTGCCTGGATTTAAATTTTTAAAATATACACCTCTCTGATAATACAGAGTAGGTAAGTCTTGCCAAATATAGAGGAGGGTTAGTGTATCACCCAGGAAAAGACAGGATGACAATAAATCCTTGGATTATGGGATACAGGCCTTAAAGTATGATATGCAATATTGAAGTGACAGATTAACAGCAAGGACTTCTGCTACAGTATAGGAGTTCATCAGTGTGACACAGAAATAGTGTGACAGGAAATAGAATTGAGACAGTTAATTAATCATTATAAGTTACCAATATGTTGCAGCTATGAAAAGGCTAAATATTATTTAAAATGCATGAGATATTTCTAGCACAGATAGGAAAGCATTAAGGCTACTACAACAAGGCAGTCGTCAGACCTTACCTGCCACTATCATCAATTTACCCTAATATAAAATATATAGAATTTACTCTCATTGATTTCACATTGGAAATGACAGGGACAAACTGATATATAGGAATACACCAAACTGAAAAGGAAATAAAGGGCTAGCTTGTTTTTTTTTTATTTGAATTCTGATCACATTAGATTATCTGAGTCAACTGATTTCTAAAAATGTATGTAAGACATACTATTCTTTCAAAACAGCAAATAGTTGTAGACTATGTTTCAATGACTCCTTTCCTCTAATTGATGGGAAGTATTATAAATAGAAGACGAAGCGCCCTGAGAAAAGGGCTCTGTAAACATGACTCTGACAAATGTGGAACGTACCTGAGAATTGTTCGCGTGAAGCAAACAATGGACCGCACAATAACCTCAGTGGCAGATAGAAATATTTCTGCTCCTTCAGAATGTATGCTTATCTAGTTACATCCTCCCTGCTCTTCAAAGGCTTGCTGACACATTTTCAGACACTCACTTGTTCTCCTTTGTCTTTATGTGATTTATTAATATGTTTTCTGAGTTTCACAAGCATGGTAATGTAAAATTTTAGATTTGGAGAACGATGAATTATTTCTCTGCATTTTGTTAATCTCTCATGTTTGCAATTGCCTAATATGAGCATTACATTATATATTGCATATATATTGCGAAGATAAATTGCATATTTTAAAGCCATGTGATATTATATGTATTATATACACCTACTCTGAGATGTGAAATGGAATTAGTAACTCCACCGGGGTCTATAGCCTGATGATAGATTAAGTTCCACCCTCAGCTGCAGTATCTAAGAACCAAACCCCACAGATCAGGCATCAGCAAGAAGCAGAGGACAAACTCTGGTTCTTTACTACAGAATACACAGAGGATGATCATTGCAAAGAAGAAATGTTCAGTTTTGAGACACTTTATTAGACACCAGTGGACAACTCTTCTCTGAAAGGGAAAGCAAAGATGCTAAAACTGTCCCAGGCAAAGGGACGAGGTTTCGTGGAGCCCACTCTCCAAGGCTGAGTTTGAAGGTAGAAGGACTACATGGAGCTAGTTGCAAGTCCCACTACCTTCTGAGGAAGATACACTGATCTTCATTTATTTACTTAATGCAGTATGAAGTTCATTTTAAACATCAGAAGAACAATGAACCAGTTTGCTCATCCCCACAAAACACATACAATGCAGTACATCAGTGAAGAACTAATTTAAAATTGTCTTTTCAGAAATAAATATTCTTTTGCTCAAAGAAGGTTTGCTACCATTTCAATAGGATGAAGCCTAACACCTCATGTTATTTTTAAAGAATTGTGAAGGCAAATCAGGAGAGTAACAATTGATTGTATACCATTAGTGAAATCAGTAGCCAAATTATTTTTTATGTTCTTTTCCTTTCTCTTTGCCAATTTTTAAGCATAACTGTTTGTCAAGTTAACTTGGAATTATTTGGTTTTAATAAAAATAACACAAAGCACAAAAATTGGAGATAAAGAAGAACACTGGGATAAAGGCACATATAAAAAAGTGTCTGTGGGGAAAATGAAACACAACTCTCTGAAGATTTACTTTGTTTTAATAATTAAACTATAGCATAAAATACCACAAAACCTTCTACAATGCACAACTAGAATTGTCCATCCATTTAATTTTTGTCACGTTTGACACATAAACGCTACGAAAACCTGGCAGTTATGTGGTGTTGGAAATTGTGGAAAATTATAAAACATATAATTAAACATTATCATTTATATTTTCACACACAATTAAAAAAAATAAGAGATGTGACAAAACCAAATTAGAATAGTGATTTTATACTAAGAGCATTTTATGATACAGTTCCAATTAGCTTCTGATTCTTGACATTTAATTCACACATGAAAATGACACTCCTCCCCAAGAAAGAGCAGTGTCTGAACATTTCCACATAATCATACAGAACCCAGAAAGAAACTATAACACAGTGAGACAACTGCCATGAATGCTGTATACCTATGCGATGAACTCTTGCATCTTACAGAGAAGTTACGCAGGCAAATCTTCCTGAAACAATTTGGAAAAAAGCAGGACCACAATATGTCATTCTTCACTAACTTCAGGGCTAGTAAGAGGGAAACCAAAATGTTCTCAGTGCCTCCAAAGTGTGCTTGAGAAAGAGCATGGACCAAGAGAAGTTTTGGAGCAGATGACTGTCTTGAGGAGATGAGATCAACCACCAGAAATCCTTTGTTCCATGGCTTCCAAGAATCCTGGGAGATGGCTCTGAAGTTACTTCAAATTTTTCAGTCATAACCTGGTGGAATGAAACACCTGAGACAATGTTTTAGCAGCACTGAAAGGTCCACAAAGGTAAACTGCAGATAGGTGAATCAAACACTAAATTAACAAATTCCAGATATTGACAGAACCCAGAAATGGAAGGGAATACTGCACCATCTGCTGGCTGACACCAAACACTGTGAAGGTGTTCTCTCTATTTCAAGAGCAAACAATGAAACAAAACAGGCAGGATATTACTGAAAATGTCAAGATCAGATTTTGGAACAAACCGTCTGTATTATCATAGAAAAATTAAAATCCTCCTCTTATGAAAATCCATGTTATTTCAAGGAAGTCAAAATTCAAAACTAGCACATAATTTTCAGAACTCATAAGCAACAACACGACTAACAGATGTTTCCATGAACTGTATCTGCGCTTAAAACCAAAACAGGGTGTGAGTCACTCTCTGAGCTCGATGCTCAGTAGTATGGAAGAGATAATTTCTGTACAGCTAAATTCTTTGATTCTTTGTACAAGACAGGATACTTGACTTTAAATTATGGACTGTAAATAGTCTTGGTAGTTGCTTATCCTGAATCATGGATGAGCATTACCTAGGCAAATAAGCACTAGACAGGATCACAGCAGGGGCTGTGCTGTCTGCGTACGCAAACAGTGCTACGTCAGCGCTCAAGACCACACTGCGATATAACAACATTTAATTTTCTAGGATGCATGTGGATGTTGGCACGACCTACACAAACTGAGACGGAATGAAGAGCAGAAGTACATTTGAAAAAATAAATCAATAGAAGTTGCCTTGCATAACTTTTTAATATTGTATTAAATATATCAAAGCATATATGAGGACAATTTTAGGAGCAGATGCATCAATCAAGACTAGTAAGGAAGTTGAGTTGATTAGACAGCATTACTTTCAGAAAGCTAAAAAAACCACCAGCTTTGGGAGGACATTAGAGTACCTTGTGGCATCTGACATGTGTGTCTATGAAATGAGACGTGAATAACTGTTACATGGATAGTGTCATTGAAAATGGCATTTAACAGTTGGAAAGATGTCTTCAGATGACTTTCAGTCACTACATCCATACAACCTTTATAAAAGAAAAATAATATGCTGTAAAAAATTCAACAGAATTAAATTTTGTAATTATTCATTTGCTTCTTTCTCGTATATTCATTTACCTTTGATAATTTATCAAGCTATGGTAATTTGGATTTCATCACACACTGCCATGCCAGCTCATACAGAAGTTTTCTTCATATATTGGATACAATGTTAGTGTTAAAATAACTGAGTAGACTCATAGTGATCAAGTAATTCAAAAGATCTTCCTCAATTTCTCAATACCCATTAAAAAAATCTGTTTAGGTATACAAATATAGCAGTTCAAATGGCCCAAATGACTTAAGACATGGAATTTGGAAATCTTTCCTGATGTTGTTCTGATTTCTTTATTAAGCATCTATCTGCTCTTTTAAGGAAATTTTTTCCAAACTGTTTTCATTTCAACAAGACAGAGTAAGTCCCCAGAAAAATGGAGTAGTTCTGGTAAAATGGAAAATATTAAAATAGACTACAATACTCAAAGGCTTTAATTTTTTGGGTTAGAAAAGTAACAGACAAAATTGTTCTTTAAATTGGAAAAAATTAAAAGCTTCTGTAGTGTGGGTAAACCCAATGATCATTTACCTAAGTTCAAGTGAAATTTCTTATGGTAAAATGTGTTTTCTGACTTTAAAACTGAACAAGTTGGTAAATTTTCTAATTAGAACCATGACCAGTAACCCTGCTTTAAATATCAGAGCAGGGTTGTCTTCTTTTTGGCATAACATTTTTAATGTATTTCTTTTGTTTCAATGTTAAATTTATCTTGAAAATTCACATCCTGCCAAAAATGTGCAGTTTTAGAGGTTTTTCATTTCTTGTTTACAGAGTGTATATTACTGAGAGTCTAGGTAAATTTTAAAAAGAAAAATTAAAGCATTGTATTAGTGCACTTTTCGTTTTTTAAAAGTGGTCTTTAATTCTGGAAACAACAAAGAAAAAAATTTCAAATTATTTTTCCAAGATCCCAGACTCTTTCTCACATTTTGTGGATCTACTCTGCAGGCATATCTACAGTTTTCACAGAAACTTGCAAAATACTTATTTTAAAATACATGCATTTAATATCTGAACATACTGCAGATATTATGACAATGGCTGCCAATACAAAATCCTACCACTAATACACATCAATTGAAGATAAGACAATAATATTCTGAATATATATATATATGTATATATATGTATATATGTATATATGTAATAATATTTCGAATTTGCATAGCAAACTTAAATAATGTTCCTAATGAACTCCTTTCAAAAACAGAAGTAATATAGAAATCAGCTAAATTTTGTGGTTTTAGATCAAAATATCATGCTTACTAAGATTATTTGATATGGTACTCACCTGCCACAGCAATGCTTTAAATTTTAACCATCCAGAATACTGACTCAAGAACTTTTATTCAGGCTAGATGAAACTCTTCTGAAAATTATGGGCAAGGACAAACTACCACAGAAGCTCAGATAAATAATAGCTGTAGAATATGGCAATGATAGTTCTGGTTGATTTTTTATTTTCTTTGAAGGTAATAAAAAGTGTAAACCAAAGACAAATTTGTGGAAAGTAAACTGAACTTTTATAAAATAACTATCACTTAAATAAAGTATAAATAACAGCAAAATGGTTGCTAGCACAATGCTTTAATATCTCTGCAAGTCTCATGAATTACATTATACAAAATACAGTATCACATAGCACAGTAAGTCAGGGTATATTTCACAAGATCATTGCCCAGGTTTTTTGTCTTTTCTATTCAATTTGTCAGTGAGAGATGAACAGTGCCTTTCTGTGTGCTGCAGTCTGCATTTTAAATGAACTGATTTTTATAATAACAATTTTTCACTAGATGAAACAAGATCAGGTCATTGGATTTGCCAACTGTCCTTTAAAAAACACACTGAGGAAGTCAATACATCATGTTGTATGTGTCTCTAAGTTATGGTATTGATATGTGTCCTAGGTATGTATCTTTGTAAGTTTATTCCATAAGATGCTTTTTGATTGATATTAATATGACTTTTAGGTTTAAGAGAGTTTCTAAATCCAGAAGGTATGCTGTTCTGTTTTGCCATTGGCCAAAAGAATAAATGGAAATAAGTTATGTGCAAAAGACTTGAGAAATTATGCCTATACATGTGCAGTTTTTTTCCCCAATGCTCTATTGGCCATAGCTATATTCAATAACACTTAAATAGCATATATGACAGTAAGTTGAACATACAAGTTAAATGGATTAAACCATTGTCAAATATAAAGGAAAGACTACAAGTTTAAAAAATACTTGGTTTCCAGGCCATATGAAATATAACTGCGTAAGAGGAGCATAAGGGAAGTTAATGCAGGTAAAATAAGCCACTGTATTTGGTTGCTTTATATTTTTTTGTGTGTAAGTCCTATATTGGGCTACTTTTCCCAGTTGATTTATGATTGATATGGTTTCATGCCCAATTAATAGTCAGATTCTCAGGTCTAAATTCGTATGTGTGTTTTGTGCGTTAATGGGGCTGTAGAGTTTGGGGTAACCCTATTAATGCAACCATTCCTGCACATTCTCTAAAGGTAAAAGTAATTTTGAAAATCAGAGACCAACAATGAAGACCTTTTTGTTACCCATCTAATTATTTTTTCTCAAATAGAAATATCCAGAAGTCATTAAATCCTAATAATGTAAATTCTGCATATCCATGCAAAGTAAATGGAGAGTGGCCCTTTTCTTTAAAAGTAATCTTCAAAATAACATTACTGATGATGGTAAAAGTCTCCAACTACCAATGCAGAATCATTGAAACCAGTAGAAAATCTCACTGCTACATTACAGATTCTAATGAACAGATAATGTCCAGAAGTGAACAGCCAAAGCTAGGAAAGAAATTAATTTCTTTTTAATACTGGGATATCCTAGATAAGATACAGGATGCATGAATTGAATGTGAAAGTGGAGCTTCTAAAAAATCGATCAGAATGCAAGATAACACATTCATGGAGTCGTTCTAAATGTGGGCACTGCAAGGATCATCAAATGGAGAAGCCTAACATACGAGTTTTATGAATCTCAAACTGCATTCTGAATGAAATGCACTATAGCCAGACTGGGAAGAAATGTGTTAAAAATATTATTTAGAGAAATAATTCAAAGGCATTACATAGTATAAATATATTACAACTATAAAAAGACTTCACTAATGGAATAGGGATCTCAATTTTTAGAAACCTCAGTATACAACAGTCATCCAATGAAGAAAATCCTTGTGCTTTTTCTTCCACAGACCTTTTCCTTAGCAATCACTATAACATGATGTGTTTGCTATGCAGTATAGTGGATTCTTAGCAATCTTAATAGGAATTCTGCACTTCAGAGAAAAAAAAGAAAAAGAATAAAAAAGTAGAGAGGCTACCATGAACTGAGCTCCAAATCATTTGCATGTGGGCTTCAATCACTCAAGTTATTCCACTGTCTCCTTAGCTAACAAAACAGTGCTATGTAATTTTAAAAAAACCCAAATTTTGATCTATTTTTTCACTCATTATGCAAATATTTACAGAATGTATTTTATTAAAAACTAATGGAATTTATGCATAGCTGTCCAATTCTTACATTGGTGTAGTGATACTTCAGTAATTCACTTGCTGTCTGGAAGATGCAGTGAAATAAATGGGTGCATCAGTGATTTTTCTACACAGAACTCTCTCTGGACTAAGCTGAGGCTTTTTCCCGACTCAGTACATTAGCACTGTTTGTATTGTCAGCATTGGGGCAGGAAATTAGCTGTGCTGTGTAGTGAGCTAAAACTTGTCACTATGGTTTGTTCCACAGATTTTCTTCTTTCAAAATATGTTTTATTTGTCAGTGAAGGCTTACTTGTCATCCTACTTCAATAAGCTGCCAGGCAGCTTTTAAGCTCAGTTATGATTGAAATGTACTATAAAGACTAATATAAACATATACCTTTATGCAATGTAAGATAAACCTGAAAAGAGAAATAATAAAAAAGAAGGAAATTGGAATCTGATAAAGATTCATATTAATAGCTAACAAATGGGCTGTGAAATGTAAATTTGAAAACAGGTTGTACACACATTGCTGGAAAACTATGGAAAATTGATTGCAATATTCTTTTTTTATTATTTACCATACCATCATTAAGTATCAGTTATGCCTAACAATACCTTAAGAGGCAGACGATTAATCAAACTTCTTCAGGAATCCAAGAAGCTTAATAAATTTTAAAAAGAGCAATAAATATTTTTGTTATTTTAATAATCCAAATTGTATTTGATAGAGTATTCAGTGGCTGCTACTGTACTTACAGCTTTGTTCCTACACTATCAAATTCAGTAAGATCAATTAAACTTCATAACAACTTCCTCTAATCACACCAGACAAGCATTCAAGATGAATACTCCCATAAAGAACACTAAAAATAATTTAACATATTGAGATTTAAGTGATCATAATCAACTTTCAGACTTAATACTCTGTTAAGATTGATGGTTTTGTTTTTATCTGCTGTGGTATTATCATTATAAAAAAAGATGTCTTCTTGACATTACCCAAAGAGATGAAAATAAAATCTTTAATATTTAGATACCAACTGTTTCCAGTGTAAAAACATTCTATTCCATTTTTTAACTAAAAGTACCACATATATAAGGCCTGGAATTTCAACAGCGAATTAAGGATATGATGTTGGGCCAATTCTATACAGGAACCAGAGAAAAAAATTGTGATTTGCATTCTTTTTATATAACTCAGCCTCTAGTTTAAGCCTCATGTCATTTGCATGTTCCTAGTTCCTAGTTCATCATCTCAAGTAAAGCGAGCTTGTCTTTGCAGTCAAAGGATGGTAAGTATTAACCTCTCATTTCAGAGAATGAATTTAAATTATAAAACCAAAAGCCATGTCTCCATTTCAGACTGAGGTAGAATGGTTATGGAGTTTGGCACACACTGTAACCCCCAAAGACTGGTTTTTGTGCACAAGTTCTGCAGTGAGGAAGGAGACAATGGAAAAAAATTGATAAAGTGATAATGGCTAGCAGGCTTAAAAAATAAAGAAATATAAATCTGCCATTATAGTCAAAGCACCAAACTATCTCAAATATCATAACAGCTGATACTGAAACTTTAGTATAAGGCTAAAAAATGCCTGTTAAAAACCTGTTTCTCTCTCAGACAGATGAATGAAGCTTATAAGGATGAGTATATCATTCAAATGGTGAAAATTTTACTTAACCAACGAAAGTTCTGATTCTTGAGATGAATAATTTCTTTTTTTCTTTTCAGTGGTTTCCCTTAAGGAAACTTTTCACTGCATGAGGATTGCTTATACATTGTATTATTGCCATTTGATTTTTTTCTTAATTTCATACTTGTAAGCATTGTAGTTTTACTCATCACTATATTTTGTATTTTGTCTGCCAGTGGAATATGCTCTCAAATAAAACTCCAAAATCAAAACTTTTGGCCTTGTGACAGCAATACCCAATCCTTATCACCAATTTCTTATCACCAGCCAAATATAAGTTCTAAGTCTCCATCCAGGCACCAAGAAATGGTTTAAACTGCGTGTGAACAAGGATAGCTTGCAGCTCCTCAGCACTGGGATATCTCCTAGCTACATCCAGATTCCATGCAAGGGAGAAAGTATGAGAATGTAACCATTTCCTCTCTCAACCTCTTCCTCTTTCTGAGGAAAAAGCACCTAAACAGGGAGCCTGGAAAGTGTTCCCTGTAAAGTCAGGTCCCGTGGTGCCCAAGGATATATTGTGGCAAGCATCAATTTCACAATTCAGAAATAAACTAAGATTGTGTCATGATAGTCATGACAGTTTGGTCCAGTGACCAGTGAAGTCTGTGGAAATCCTAGTTGATGGGTCAAAAGCCAAATCCTCACTTTATTCCAAAGGCTTGTTAGTTACACTAATTTTTCAGTAATGTATTACTGTCATCTATCACCAAACTGATGAAATATCCTGGAGTGCAAATTTCACAATACAAAGAAAGCAATTCTATATGAGCACCAACTTCATCATGGTTCAATACAGGAAATTTTACTGAAAACAGATATGGTATATAATAACTTTCATTTTGAGAGCTCTTACACTCTGTGAGACCACAACAATTAAGAATTCACCTCTCATCTTCCTCTGTGGCAAAACTGCCTGAGTAGGCCTGGCTATAT
Organism: Oenanthe melanoleuca; assembly: GCF_029582105.1. Taxonomy (NCBI): domain Eukaryota; kingdom Metazoa; phylum Chordata; class Aves; order Passeriformes; family Muscicapidae; genus Oenanthe; species Oenanthe melanoleuca. The sequence goes on from NC_079336.1 coordinate 72,949,549, forward strand.
CAGAACGAGTCTTGGAATTATTTAGCCAGGTTTATGATTTGACATAAAAAATTTAAGGCCTATTGTTAAACTCCTCATGGTTGATACCACATTAATAAATACACTTCCTCATTTGTATGAGAAAATTTTGAAAAACTTATCCTTTGGAAGGTAATGGACAAGAACACTGAAACGCAAGTTGTTGTTGTTATTATTATTATTATTATTGCATCATTTATTGTTTTCATTTCTTATATTTTCTTTAAATACCTTATCTCCTACAGATTCTTAGAATGATAATTCTAAGTCTTTAAAAATATCTCTTTCCAGAACACAGTGCCTTCAGCTCCCAACAGCATTAACTACCTTGTTCAGGTTAAAAAGAAAAAGGTCAAGGATTACTAAAAAGTACATTTGGAGCCAAAACTAGTTGCTGCTTCTTCACATAACTTCAGCCAAATATGTCCCAAATAACTTCCATCAAGAAAAACGCTTACAACTGATCTCTCCATAACTTCATGAGTTCTTCAGATACAAGGTTATGCTTATCTTACAAAATGTATTTATCATTTTAAGAAAAGAAAAAAGTATTTCTTCTCATCATGCCAAGCATATTGAATGTAATCACAGTAACACTTCAGGTTTGAATGCAAACTTCCTGTCATCTTCAATACGCAAAAACTTTGCTGTTTAGCCGTAGCACACGGTAAGGAAGATCTGCACCACTAAAACACCTACACAAAAAAAACCCCCACAAAATAGAAATGGGAAATTAACAAACTGTCTTTGGTGGTTGAGTAGATTTTATATCGAAGATGGCAAACAAAGCCATACTTAATCCTTAAGCTTTCAAACAAAGCTAAAAATAACTATAGCATCTAACTATACTGAAGGGTAAGTTATAAAAAAAAAAGCTTCTCATTAGTTGTCAGCTAAGAGTAACTTCAAAAGCAGTCCCTGAGCATCCAGTAATAGCTTTCTGACAACTTCCTTATCTCTTACAAGCTGTTGTGAGAGCTGAATCAAACCAGCATGTCAGGAAAACTTCTTCCTAGCAGTGTAAATCAAAGGAATCACATGCATCTCATCAGTTAACAACTCCTTTTCAGATCATCAAATAATCTTAAGTTTATATCATGAAAAATAGAAATCTACTTCTGCCACCTGCACCTAAAGGGTTTCTCTAGTTTGTTTGTTTTGGTTGGTTGGGGTTCTTTAATACTATGGAAATATATTAATGAGGATATAAATATACAATTCAAAACATCAAACACTTCTAACTAAATTGTGATTTTGTGTTTCCACATTTAAGCATTATATTTTGGAAGCAGAATTGAGAAGCTATCTTCTACTAAACTTTTATTTTCCACTTTTTTCATGTGACATATGGTAATCTATTATCTGCATTCATGCCTACTTTGTAAATATATTTATATTGACAGCTTCCTGAACACACTGTCTCAATACAAACTCTGGCTGTGAATATTTCAGAACACTTCAGAATTCAACATAGAAAGTTATATATTTGTTTTTAAATATTTTGACTTGTAGAAAAGTAGGTGGTAGTATGTGAAAGTTTAATTTTATCTCTTTTTGTAGCTTTTAAACTTACCTGAACATATATCTATGGAAAATAGGTTTTTTTGTTCTGTTGTTTTGGTTTTTTTTTCTCTGTTTATCTAGAGAAAGTGAATAAGTCATAGGACGTTGGACAAAAGTCCTCTATAAGTCTAAGACTAATGTAACTTTTAAGTAATAATTTTGGTACTTTCCAGATTATACAAAATACGGCTGTTGCACTGTGGAGTCCCTAGAAGCCCATGTGTGCAAGTACATTTATATCTTTCTTTCTTTTTTTTTTTTTTTTTCAACAATGAACAAAAGCAGAAGGCAAGGAAAAGTTTCACCAAGGTTTCCTACCACAGTATAAAATACTCTCCAGATGGCTGAGAGAGTAGAAAACCACTGATGTGAGCAAAGTGGAAACAAACTCTAATTTGTTGTAGAATAAAGTTTCACATCCTCAGCCCTAAAACCCCCTGAAAATTGTGGGTTTAATGCCTCTAAATAAAATTCTTCTGAAAATATTGGCATGAACCAGTGAATGTGACAAGACAAAAATCAGATTAGGACTTTAAGACATCCAAACATCTGAAACTTGAATGCCTGAAATTATTCTGAAAATCTGAACAGCTTTATTACACAATGTGATTCCCATACCAAAGGAACAACTTTTTGCAGTCAAAGTATTCTATACCCATAATTTCAATGACAAATCCTAAAAGGCTTTTAAAAAATCAAGAAAAAAGCCTGCATACATATACATATCCACATGCTGGTTTTGTCACTTGCTATTTTGTTCAATAATTTGGATATTTTTTTTTAACTACAAGTCAAAGATGAGGTAATAGGTTGCATCAAGCTCTAGAAAAACTCTTTATTTGTATGATATTTCTTACTGACAAACTGTATGATCTCTGTGGAATTAAGTTTTTGTGAGCATCATGTTGGGAATAAACTCTTTCTTTGCAATGTACAAGCAAATTTTAGTGGATTGCCAATTTAGATGAATATGTACTTTCTAAATCTAGGAAAAAGTGGTCACAAAAGATAGACTGAGGAGATACCAAAGAAGGGGTTGTGGAGCAGACAAAACAAATCTGTATTAAGACTCTCCTCCTGCCACTGTTTTTAACATGTTGCTGAAAATTTACAAGTGCAATAAATGCAAAGGTCATATAAAGTTATACTTAGAAATTTTACCTCTTTTCTTTAAAAAAGAAAATAAACTCATATCCCTATGAATTTAGTTTTAAAAATATTAAAATTACTTCAGAAAATCATCAGAATGAAAAGTCAACATCTAAAAAAACCACAGTATTGTGTGCACAGTATTAAATTCCATTTCTATATCTGCACCACCAAATTCAACACTTTTTCAAACTTTAAACCTTACATTCAGCGCAAAGAAAGAAAGAAGGTGTAAATGTTCAGAATATGAGTTATTCAGGCAGCTGATAATTCCTGACTTTCAAGTTTCAAATAATGCTCTTAAATAATGCTCTTCTAGCCTAGCTGTCCTATGTAGTCTCATGAGATTATATTTTTAGTACCAGATTTTTTATTCTCCGTTATTCCATATTGTAGCAACTCATTTAGGTTTTTTTTTAATTATCTACATATGAAATGTGGACATTTTATTAAAAAGAACAAAATATGATTCTAAACAAATATCATGAAGTACCACTGTCATAAATGTCATAAAATACAGAGGTGATTTTGAATCATGGAATAGCCAATTATTTATTTACATCAGCACTTGGAAATGTAGTGTATAATGAAGTGTATAATGTGATTTTTGTCTTGAGCAAGAAACTTATCCATGAGATCTGGTAGAGAACCTTAACCATGGAACTGTTGTGACCGTACTGAAGACTGTGAGGTAGATTTTTGGAAGGGAATGGGAAGGGGAAGGGGAAGGGGAAGGGGAAGGCGAAGGGGAAGGGGAAGGGGAAGGGGAAGGGGAAGGGGAAGGGGAAGGGGAAGGGGAAGGGGAAGGGGAAGGGGAAGGGAACTTACTGTGCAAAGGACCTCTAGTCCAACTGCCTGAACAATTCAGGGATGGCCAAAAAGTAAAGCATATTGTTCAGGGCATAGTCTAAATGGCAGGAATCAATCACCTCTCCTGATTCTCAGTCATGCAGCTCTTCACTCATCTTTGTTTTCAAAAGTGATTAATGAAAAGTAAATTCTATTCCACTTAGTGATAATCCAAGTTCGTTTCTTTTTTAAAAAAGAACCCCAAAACAGAGAGTACATGTGTTACTAAAGAGAAAGACAACTATTAAGTTCAGTGTATAAGATTTGGATGCATAATTAAGAAAGACTAGACATCAAGGTTTAAGTTTTCTACTGAATTCTCATATTGAGAGTTTATGACATTTTTTTCTCCCACAGTAAAATACATATAAGTCTTCTAATTTAGTTGAGTATCTGAGCAATAGTGCCTAGTAATTTATTTGCTAAATATCTTCCAATATTCAGGTCACCTGAAAACAAATTTGTTTTGCTTCATTTTTAGGGGGGCCAAAACGGTCCATGTCACTGTTGTTTATTGTTGTAGTTTGATGTCAAAGAAAATATCTAAAAATATATTGACATTGCTTGTGCTTTCCACTATTTTACAGATAAGTTAAAGTTTAATAATAAACATAAACATGAACTCCAAACATCTTATAAGAAACTTTCAAATAAAAAATGATCAGGATATAAAGTTCCTCTAAGTTTATTAGGTAGCTACTGATTAAAACAGTGACTGCAAGTTACATATACTTTTTTTAAAAAAAAAGGTACTTCAGTCTATATGTCTTTTTGTCTTATTCAAATTCAACACACAAACATAAGAAAGAAAGCAGCTATACATAGTTTTTTCATCAAAGACCACAAAATAATTCATCTGTTTATTTTGACTAAAAAATATTATTGGAGAGTTTTTCACTTACAAGGTTGACTTAGACAACCAAATAAAGAATGGTCTGCATTCATTATTGTAGAAAAGATATCTATGACATCTAAGTTAAAAATCCAATAAATCACTTTTTTATTGCTTAATGCAGCAGCTGAGAGCACTATGAGGTTATAGACCTGCAGTTTTACTATTGGTATGTTTCAGAACTTTCTCAGAAATACAAATTCAAAATATCCTAACACATAGGCATCTTTTTTTCCTAAAAGAACCATGATACTAGGCATGTTTTGATTAATGATTCTATGGAAAATAACAAAGACATAATAATAACAGGTGCTAAAGAAAACCACTACTTTAGAAGATTAAAAAAGTTGTATCAAACTGAAAATTACAGTATGAATTTTGTAATGACACAGTTTCCAACACAAACTGGTTTTCATGTATGCCAAAGCACTACTCCAATTTGCATATAAACACACTTCTAGATGCATCAGCTCCAGCAGTCTAATCTGCTCAACCCACAGTGGACTGCCACATAATTTTCAGAAAAAGGGACATCATTCTCATACTGAATTCCTCAAAAATTCTACAAAATGGACAGAACAAAATAGCAATAATCTTAGCAGTGATATGTGTCCTGCTTATTACCAAAGTAACAGAATGAACATATGACCTGAAATGCAATGAGTGATGCTAAATGCAAAACAAGCCATACAGGTGACAAAAAAACCTCCAGGAAATTGGGAAGATGACCTCAAGAAAAAGGGCAACTCATCAATCATTCACAAATAAATAAAAAAGACTATGCTCACTAAGGAGCTGTATCTAAGCAGTAAACAAAAGGTTAGAATTTGGAAAACATGTAATAGAGTGAAAAGCAGAGAAAAAACTAGAGTGCAAATCATCCAGAATATTGTAGGAAGTAATGATTACTTCCCTTCAAACGAAACCTCAGGGTTAAAAAGTTCAGAGATAGTGAAACACTGAGATAGGTTAAGGATTTAGAAAAAAAGCCTGAGGAGCTAAAAAACAGATTGATCATTTCAAAATTATGATGAATAAAGAATATTATATTGGAAGTACATGAAATAATGAATGGTGTATGTGAAAATTGATTGGGAGCTTCTGTTCTTCCTATTGCAAAAAAAAACAGAAAGGAAGGCAGTAAAATTAAAAAAAAATTAAAATTGCAAATATTTAGTCATAAATGCATAATTAATGCATGGAATTCATCAAATAATGTTCAAAAAAAAATAGTAAAAAAGATTCATATAACTGAATAATCATTCTTTCATCTTTTATTGAAAATGTATTCGATCATTAATTTAATAATATAACAAAAGACAAAAGTCAATCCCTTACAAAGTATGTTGGAGAGTTAGGAATGTAGGATATCCTATGCTTCACTGTTTCAGTCCATTTGCAACTACACAAGATGAAATTTTCAGATAATTCTGCATTTCAGCAGAGGGGTTTCCCTTTCTTCCCACTGGTTCTGGCTGAATCAGAACTCAAAATATAACAGGTCCAGGCTGGTCCTCCTTTTTTCTAGTATAACAGTTTCAGTACTTAGCAGCTGTGGTGCAGAAGCAGCACTACCATACACATGAGGAACTGGACTAAGAAATAATACTTCAGGGAAGCTAACACCAACACTTTGCTTTTCATGTATTCATCAAGGTATTTAGGGGAAAAAAAAATAACCTCAAGAGTCATACCATCTTTAGGTTGTCATCCTTATAACTGTGTGCCAAAATTTTAGCTTAGTAGAATGAAAAAATTCTCATGCAGGACACAGAGGGCCAAAAGGGCTAGAAAGGCTCTTGAAAGCACAACTTCTTAAAACTCAAGCAAGCATGGCAGAAGGACAGCAAAAATGCATGTTTTCCATGGAGGTTACAGAAACCTGATACAGGGAAATTTTAAAAGAATCTCACTTGGGTATGGTTCTGAGCTCCCTGATCCAAGTTGTTTCTGCATGGGGGTTTGAATCAAATAAACATTACAGGTCACTTCCAGTCATAAAGTATAATTCACTTTTAAAATAGCCCAGTATGGGTATCTTATCTCAGCCTATACTTCTGCACTCTCAGAGTAAAATAAATCTTTTTAGTGCATATCTCTCCATGGAATACAGAGTTGCCTCCTAGTTTGCTGCCAATCTGGCAGTATACTCAACATCACTTTTTCCTTATCCATATCATCATGGATAACATAGCAAATTCTAACTCAAACTTTCAGTCATTTCTTCCGAAAGATTACCAAGAATTTAGGACTTTTCTATTTAAAAAAAACTTAACCACCATGCATGTTTAAGAAAACATCTTGTTTCAGTAGTTTCTAATTGCTTAATCTCCTTCTAGTTGTGCTAGCAGTCATCTGCTGTATGGGTATTTTGGAACAAAAATCACGTTCTGCACTAACACACCAGACAAAGATATTGTATTTACTTAAATATTTTCAGAAGCATTGAAGACATGCTACTTAAATACACGTTTCATCATTATGGTACAAGTTCTAATATTTAAGCTGAAGGTCATATTTTCCTCTTAGGTAAAAGACATGTTCAAAGTAATACAAATATAGAGAGAAAAAATTGCTGCAGAACTTTGGACAATGTAGAGAACGCAGTAGGAGGGATGAAAGTTATTCACAGGTTCATGAAGCTCCTGTACCTTAAGTAACCATACTTGCTGAAAGAAATAAAGAAGCATAGAAACATAAAGCAGTGTTTTGTTTTCATTGCCTTATTTGTTGAGTTTGCTAGGGGAAGCTCTTCAGAAGCACTAGAGATTATAAGTATGGACTTGAAAATGTTTATCTCTGCTTCAAAATTTTTATCTCTGTGTCCTTCAAAAGTATTGGGATGAGTGGGAGATTGAAAAACAGATTCCATGGAAATGTGGAGGAAGGAAGAAAATCAGTGAGAGGCATTATCAAAGTACACACTATAGCTGAGCTGTGCTGTTGGAGGGCTTCTTTTAGATTTTAAAGGAAAAAATGCTGTGAAGTAGGTGTTAACTGTATGAAGATACACCAGAAGTTCTAAAGGTTCAAATGCTATGTTTAATAATAATTTATTTGTATAAAAGTTAATGACAACAATTCATCTTAAAGTAAATACAGCTATGCAATTTCTGCATCTCCTACTGGTAAGTCCTTCACATTAGCAAATACTGAGAGCAACAGAACGGGACATGGCAGATATGATAGCACTCAAGTGGGTAAAATGAATAATAAAATTAATGGATACATATGTAAATATGATATACATGGAAGGATTCAAAACATCTTAAAAGCCATATAGGAGGCATTTTCTGCAAGAACAAGGATGGTTCTGTGTTGGTATTGGTATTTCTAAAAATCTTAGATAAAACGGTACATTCCTACCTGTGAAACCCTGCTTTAATATCTCTGGAGAGATCTACAGAAGAGACAGGGGGGTGATTCTGGGGGTGATTCTGAATGGGAATCTAGCTTATTTATTCCATGTGAGAAAGGTCTATGTTAGTGCATTAGTTCAGGGAAGTATGCTTCTTTAGAAGCAAATCTCCCTACCATCCTCACCAATAACAAAAAGTGATCTTGGAGAGCTTGAATTGGATTCCATTCAGATAAAGCTAAATCAAAAGATGTGCTCCAAGGGCTAACAGCCTATTCCAACTGCCAATGGGTATACAACTCATGAAATCAAAGCCCAGATACCCAGATAAAAATCTCCCATAACCCACATGGTATGGATGCAAAGTTATCACGAGTGACTGTTTTACAGACCTGCTTCTATTGCACCTTCTTGTTTGCTAAGATGATCCTCTTACTCCAGTGTCTACGAAGATGCTTCCAAAGGATATTTAGCACAGTTAGGGATCTGAAATTGCAGACATAGAGCACCAAATCCATCAAAAGATTCTTATGGAGACTAACGAGCAATGGGTTGACATGGAAAGTCCTTTAATACAGTAGTAACTTGTTGAAGTGCAGTAATGAGGGATGGAACTGAGTATTCTGTTCCTGTAATGTGGAGAAGTTACTAGCATGATTCCAAAGGGTTATGTGCTGGCCCATGCTGTAAATTATATTTTAAAAAAAAACCAAAAACTAGAAAAGGGTGATAACATGAGAGATTAAGTTCATTATTGGTAAAGGCAGAGTAATACACATGAGGAAAAAGAATAAACAATCCTAATTATACAATGCTGAGAGTACTACTTGGCAAAGAGATGTAAAAGTCCTTGCAGACAGTTACCTGAAAATGTAGGAATAGCATTTGGCAACAGCAAGAAAGGCAGATAAAAAGGCTGAAATTATTAGTAAACATTAAGTAATGGTCATAAAGCTTCATTATGTCGGACGACAAATTCACCATGCTTGGTTGCTGCAAAATTTGAGAAGATAAAGAAAACAGCAGCATGGGTTACCCAAGGTACAGAACATTTTTTCATAGTGGAAAAAACTAAGTAGGCTAGAACTGTTCTGTTTAGAAAAAGTAATGACTGAACAGCATACATCAGAACCATGAACAGTAGAGGTATGACTCAATAACAATACTTAAACTTTTTTTTTTCCATAATAAAAGGGAAAAATAACTATCAGTAATAAATTTAAGATCAAATAAAGATTTTTTTTTCATAAACGCATAAGAAAACGGCAGTTTATTGACAAAGTATATTGTGGAGATCGATTAATTAATACATTTAAGAGGATTAGGAAAGGTCCACCCAGTCTTCCTAAATGCAAAAATTTGCTACTGAGAGCTGGAATCTGGGAGGGTATACTGGAGAATACAGATTAAATATTTACCTTGTTGAGTATACTTTCCCCAACTGTTGCATGCCAATCCCCTTTAGAAATGAGACAAACAGATCTTTGAGCACAATAGGGTCTTGTTGTTATGAATAATAAGGTATTTAAAGTTTTCTTGGACACTGAATTGAAAGGAGAATACGATCACTGGAATTTTAAAACTATTTTGGGTAATAACTCTGAATCTATATTTTTAATATTCACTGAATTCAAGCATGATCCTTTTTGTTCTCATTCAGGACTGGAATTGTGCTTATTAAAAATGAATAGAAGGCTTTTTAACAACTTCAGTAAAGGGTCTGAAATTCAGTTTGAAGTGACATGTATAATAGTCAAATATATGAACTGAATGTGAAAAATTAAAAGGAGAAGGTCAATTCTTTCTACATATAATTTAGTAGTAGAAATAAAACAGGTATTACCCCTGCAACTAGACAAATTACACCAATCTACATGTCAAAGTAACTTTTAGATACAGTATACCAAATAGTGATTGCAGAATCAGACTTCCACTGAAACTAACTGACCTCTCTCCCTAATAGAAAATAAAAGCATCTCTTCATTACCATACAGTCTGAAACTAATCACAAAACAAAAGAAAAATACCATAGAAGAAATTATGGAAAAAATAATGGAGAAATTAATCATGTTGGACTCTAATTGATTTTACTGCAAACTTCATTAACAATAATATTTAATACATGGGTTTTTTTAATTTCCAGAAGAAAGCTTTTATTATAAATAATATTATCTTGAAGGTAAAAGTATGATTGGAAACTGTTTTAGCCATTAAGAATACCCCTACTTTAACATATATAAAGCCTATTTTGTAAAAACAGTAAGACTTTTCAAAAAACAATGCAATACCACTTAAGGGAAAAAATAGGTATGCAACAAAAAATCCCTCAATTGATATTGAACTATTCCATGTTCACGTACTGCAATATGAAGCAAGTCTTATTTTACACTGCAATATTTATCACAGGAAGGCATTAGAAGAATCCCTACAATGCTCAGTCTCATTTCAAAAGGGTTTTTTTTTTTGCTAACTTTCTAAAGGCAGTATCATGAAGAGTAGGCAGTGAAGAATTCTTCTGTTTCTGCATGCCACTACTTTTCAAAATCCATTCTCCTATCAGATATTTACTCCTTCACAATTTTAAATCTGATTAAAAGCATTCTGGCCTCCTCAGTTTCCACTAAAGAATACACATTTTAGAAATAATTATATAGACATTATAAAATGAATTGTGCACATACGATTTCAAAGTGACTCTGTTTAAGCCTGTTTTAGAATAGTTTCATTCTCTATGTTATGATCATTATTATAATGCCAATTATCAATCTATTAGTTAAATGTTTGAACGAACTATCAGACTTGTACTACAAACTTTCTCCAAGTTGCAGGGAAAGTGTTTTGTAGGTATTTCTGGAAAATTCCTATTTTAAAAATGAAATGCAAAGATATTTTCCTAGCAGACGTCTGCTTTCCTCTTCTCATTCACCAGTCAATAAGACCCGTCTCCAGTTAAAAAGTTAATTCTCATGGCAAGATCTTCTCAGAAGTTTCAGTAAGAGATATTGAATAGGATGGAGACAAAAGACCCAACCACAATATGATATTAACTACAAAAGCAGGTTTGTGATTTAGAAGTATTTCATTAAAATGTTCTTAGCAAAACAATACACAATTCTGGGTTTGATTTGAATGCATAATTTTAGTTTCTAGATTATATAATAGTATATCACCTAATTACTAAGATAGTATTTACTGTCATGTGACACTTCCAGGTAATTACTAAAAAAATTTTAGAACTGTCTTAAAAGGTTAATTAAGCCATACCTGTATGCATTTACATGGCAGTATTGCTTCTGACAACAGATTTGGCACATGTTGATGACATGTATCTCAATTAAAATGCATAAATACAAAATGACAATAAAACCCAAACAATCATAAATATGTCCTGTAAAACTTCCAGCACAACTAAGATTTCTTTCAGTACTCATGTTTAGATTACATTTCTACTAATTCCTGAGGTGGTACTAAATATCAGTACCCTTACTGGAGCAGCTGTAGGTTACCCAGCAATCAGTCTGTATCAGTTCCAGTTGGGTCCTCTTTCAGAAGCAAGAAATCAGCTATTTGCCTTTCTCTCTTATTTCCCTTCTTTCAAACTCTTCAGAAAGGAGTACTGTTGTTCCATAGTCATAATGCAAACACTATACATGAAGTCCCAAATGGAGAAGTTGAAAAAAGCTTATTCCTAATTACAAATACCTCAGGTGTTTCTGCCTGAAGGTTGCAACTGTGTTTCTTGAATAAAGCCCCCATAGAATATCTCATTAAAAACTTTCAAATAGGTTCTTGAAACACTATCATGGATAACAAAGCCCTTTTTAGCAATAGGGTATGGATTTAGCTGTTATGATTATTTCATACACTAAATTGATAGTTTATGGCATTCCAATGCATATTTTATTGTAAATTACTATAAATTGATGGAACATTGATCAAGTTCTAATACTAAAAAGAGTACCATGTAGTCACACGTCAGAGTACTTGGAGAACTTAGCTTTTCTATTTGGCTTCTGTCCTAACTCAATTTTTTTGTAGACATATATATTTATATGTGATAGGCTGCTAAATTAAAAAAAAATTGTAATTCTTAATAGAAATGAATATTAGTCAATGAAACTCCATTTTGTGGTTCTCACTTCTGCAGGAAAACAGAAGCTTTCCCATTTTCACTCTGTCTATCTAAGTGATAAATACTTTCTAAAACAAAAATGTAGGGAAAATCAGGATTTTTTAATTTTAATGTTTTAATTTAGGCTGTATTGAATGAGTCTGAACCTGTAATCAAACGCAGCATTTTTATACCAACAAACAGTTACTGAAAATATGCCATTCCTGCAACCTTATGGAAACTGTCAATTATAATGTAGAGGTAATCACCAAAAACACAATGTAAGTTTTGATCCAATAAATACATCCTGATTGTTGTGCAATTTGAAAAATTTACATCAGCAAAATGAGGAATCATGATATGACCTTACTCTGCAACCACCATATTAATATTTTATTATTAAATTTGTTTCACAAGTATTGCTAAAGAGCCTGTTAATCTGAAAATGTAATTGGAGCAGAATGATTTTTGCCATACCATACAGACCACTGGGTAACGCCTAAAATTATTAAAAGAATCTCCCTTCTCAATATATCTACAAAATAAAACTACTGATAATATTTCCAAATATCTGTCTTCTTTTAGCTTGCTTCCTGAAGGTGAAACCCATTCATAGCTACAAGTATCTTTACTTTACGAAGGTCAAACTTCAAGAGAATTGTCCTGATAACTTGCTGCTAATTATAGAAATGCTGAGTACTTCAAATGAATAAACAAAAATATTAAATAAATAAAACAAGAGAAGAAATATTTCTGGTCCAAAAGATTTTGGTTTTGCACTCCTACTGTCAAGAAAAACAAACTCTGAAGAACTGAATAAATACAGTGCAAATAAGAAGTAAAGGTTTTATTTTAATACCCCTTTGAGAAAGTCATACTTATGGAGACATATACAAAATAATTTATTATCTACCAGAATTTTTTATCTCCAGGAATTACAGTTTTGACATATAATTCTCCCACATGCCTTTCAAGTGACTGCTGTCACACAGTTTTGAAGATTATTCCAGACTTTCACTACTGACACAATTTCTAGTCACAATTTATAACCATGCATTTATTCTGAGTAGCCATATTTCCTTCTCAAGTTATGTTTGCCTCAGCGAAACACACCACTCTCCTCAAGTCTCTCTATAACTGATATTTTATCCTTCTAGTCATCCTTGGGGCTCTTCATGCTTCCTTAAATTAATCTTTCTTGAACACAGGTGACTAGAACTACAGAATAATAAAATTACGTCTGTTCGCTGCTTTGCACAAAGTTACATTTCCCGTCTCTACTAAATTCACATATGCATAGCAAAATTGCATTGTATTTCCATCATACTAGTAACCCACGACTACCTTGCACTCAACTGACATTGTCAGACTTTTTAGAAAAAGTTTTATGTAAGATAAGCAAAAACTCCCACCAACCACACAGAAAAAGAAATCAAAAATCAAGTTAATATCATCAGGAGTGACTTTTACTATTACTCTCTATAACTTTTTTGGTATTAGATTTAATTAATTTCTTACATTCCAGCTGAGAAAACTGTCTAACTTTTCTTTATCTTTTTTTTTTGCATTAGCAATATCTTCCAACTTTATAATACTTTTACTCTCACTAAGACTTGCAAATACTTGAAGAAAAAGGAAACAAAAGTATAACAGGTGCACGCAAAACCAAAAAAGGTGGCATTTATATTAGACTGAAATGAAGAGTAAAAATAATGTTACTGTAACAGTGAGAAAAATTATGAAGTAAATGGTTGGCAGTATCAAACATGCAATGACTCACTCATTACCTGTAGAATTTTTTTCATATGCTACTTTACATAATAAATGAATAATACTCGCTAACCTACAGAGGTATTAGGGTCCCTTATTCTTCATACCCTAAATGTCATAGAGACAGGCAGATAGCAAACTGATACTGCTCCCTGATTCATAAGTAATTCTGTCACTGAAGACCATAGGAGACTGTTCTAACCTCAGTATGTTTTTCATGATTCTTTGACAGTTAAGTGCCTCCTGTTTCAAAAAACGGAGTATGCCAGCTGATTCTTCCGGGAATAAGTTGTCAGAGATGCCATGAGACCAGCTGAGTTTAGTATGTCCCAAAAGAATCTAACAAGCAGAATAAATTAACTAAGAGTGCCTAGCTAAAGCAATCTATAGACTTTTTTCTTTTCTGGAGTCTAGTTCATATCTAAAGTAACTTCATATAGCAGAATACGGCCCACTTTTGTGTTGTAGTAATGTGCTGTTAAAACAAATAAAATCAGATTTTATTTATGCTCACTTCAAGTAATATCTTATGCAAGATTTTTTGCTAAATTCATTTATTGATGAGATAAAGAACTATTGAGCTTGCCCAACTACAGCTCAGTGAAAAAACATTACACTAAGAAAATAAAGGTCTTATAGGTGATATGTAAGTCACCAAAAATGAATGTCAATTAAAGCTCCATATCACACCATATCATTATAAATGTTTCTTACTTTAAATAAATTCTAATTAATAGACTAGTAATGCAAATACAGTAGTCTTAATATTATTATCATCTCTCCAATTGTAATAATATCCTTTATGACTACTGATATAGTCAAAAAAACTAATGATTTCCTTTAAACTAAGTCAAATGCATTTAAAATATTTTGTATATGTTTTTTATTATAAATTTCACAATCTATTGAAGCCAGAAAATATTTGAACCCCCTGGAAAATAGCTATGTCTATCCAGCAGAAAGCCCTTATTCCTACCTGCCTCAATTGTTGGACTTTTTGACGTGGGAATTTTCTCTTCCTATCTTGGAGAAGATATCCTGTCTGTGAAGGACAGAGATTCCTTTAATAGAGATAAAAGTTTTAAATATGCCTTTTACTCCTACTCCTGTATTTTTCTCAAAATAAGAAGCAATGATTTGAAGATGCACAGAAGTAGGGACAAAAGTAACTGATCTCACCAGTAGGGAAATTCACATATGAGGTTACTGTACGTGCATCACATGCAGAGCTTTTCCTAAGATTTTTAAGTTAAAATCACAGTCACATTCAAGTAAGTTCCTTGTTTATATTATGTCAAATGAGAAACTGCAGCCAGGCAAAGTGATTACTTCCACTTTTTGTTAGACAAATACAGTGCATGAGACTGAGCTATCAATTAGGTTATCTAATTAAGATATCCAGATATCTTAAGATATGGCACATGACCTAGATGGCTTTAATTTGATGGACTACTGGAAAATCAAAGTTAAAGATTAAACAAAGGCTTTCCATACAAAAGCACAAGTATTTAAGACACTTTAGATGCAATCAAAGGAGGTAAAAAGCTTTTGAGACACTCCATGAACAATTTTGTTAATGGAGGGAACTGAAGCAAAAGGACCAAATACAATGAAGGCCTGCACAAACATGCCTTCAAAAGATGACTAAAACAATCTGGCTGT
Organism: Oenanthe melanoleuca; assembly: GCF_029582105.1. NCBI lineage: Eukaryota > Metazoa > Chordata > Aves > Passeriformes > Muscicapidae > Oenanthe > Oenanthe melanoleuca. Next base: position 72,964,921 of record NC_079336.1, read on the forward strand.
GTGACAGTGTTGGGTTACAAATACAGGATGTGGACAGAAATGTGTTTTCTATCACCATCTGTTGAAGCTGGGTGGGGTAGTGATTCCTTATCTCCGTGGCACATATTATCTGCTAATGGGCCATCTTTAAGACCAGGTGGGGCAATCACCTCTATCTTTTCACAACCCTTCCTCCCTCCAGGAGGATATAATCTGCTGTTAATGGGCCATTAAGTCCCACTGTATGACTGATAAAATTACATCATCCCATTGGGAGATGCTCCAGCCAGGGGGAGGAGCCAAGCCTTTCCTGACTAAAAACTGACATTTTGGACATCAAGATACCTACTTTCCACTGGATTCCAGAGGAAAACTGCACCTTCTACAGGAGCACTTCTCCAGCTGAACCTCATCTGCCACTGCAGGGGGACTACAGCCACCATTAATGGAACTGCTACCAACACCCTGACTGACAGGGTGTCAGCTTGGATTCTGACCCTGTCAGTGTTTTTGGGATTGTTCTTTCTAATACTGTATTTCTATTTTAATTTTCCCAGTAAAGAACTGTTATTCCTAATTCCCATATTATTGCATGAGAGCCACTTAATTTCAAATTTATAATAATTTAGAGGGAGGGGGCTTACATTCTCCATTTCAAAGAGAAGCTTCTGCCTTTATTGGCAGATACCTGTCCTTCAAACCAGGACACAAACTCAATGAGGTCCCACTTCCTCTCTCTCTCTCCATCTCTGTGTTTGAATTTGCACTATCTTTCTGTCCTACTTGCTCTGGTCTTCTCTTATCCCTTGCTGAGCAATTCAGCTCATCAAACCAACATAACACTTGACACCAACATAGTGAGGGGAGCAAAACACACCTCAGGTCCACTTGAGCAGTTGGACTTACCCAAGGGAAACTGCAGGAGCCAGCAGGGATAAATTATCATTTTGGCAGCAGCAAGCTATTTTCTTGGCTCAATCATTTCATGAAATACTGTGGACCATGCTTTGTCCAGAGAAGTCTACAAATCTGGGAATGGTTGAAAGCAGTTGTTCCACGAACCTTAATGAGAGGCTTGTGCACAGCTGGATGCTACATAATTCATAATAAGACAGAATCCCTACCAGACTAGTTAAAGGGCACACCAAAAAGTTCCTATTAATTGTCACCAAGGCCTCTGCACAGCCAAATCACACAATTATGTGTTTTAAGCCAACTGATAATGAAAGATGTACAACAACTTGGGCAAAGCATCATTTTGTGTATAAAGGTGACAGAAGAATCAAAGTTTTACTAGTAGCAACAAACTATAAGAGCATGTGAAATAAGCACCAACACAACCCTTGGTCTAACACTGAGATCTCACAAAATACCACTGCTTAAAAATGTTTACCAAAACCTGATATATCCGGTAAAATCTGATCCTGTGCATCAACTTCAACAAAATTTTTGGCAAAAATGATGCATTTTGTACACTGAAATATCCTTCTAATGGGAAAAGGGCCTTTGGACAAAGTGCTGATTTGTTTAAATGGCAGAAGACCCAATAAAACTAGAGAATGTATACATACAGATATCAGTGGTTCAAAACAATTGCTATTTACTTTATGGTTTGTGTTTTTCACATGGCAGCCCAGCAAAATTCTATAGGTTTTCTGAATATATAATATCTACATATTTAAAACGTGTCTGTGTCAATGCAAGTTTTCACTGAAGTCACATAGACAGGTGATCCCTTCACACCAACTGAATCGACATGAAAAACAGTTCCTTGGATGTTCCATAGAATACTATTATATTCAGCATAGTACTTATTTAGGGACAAATTAATCTAAGGATTTTATACTACAAAAATATTAGTTCACATAATAAAATGTCCAAAATAAAATCTAGAATGCATACTAACACTAAAGAAAAACATACCTATCCTCAAGGTTTAATTGCCAAAAGATTAACCTTCATTTGACTTTATGTATATGCTGCTAATGTTTCTTCATTAAAAGTTGGTAATAAAAAATGTATGAATTTTTAGACACTTATTTACATTAGCCCAAGTAAAACTTTATAAAGGCAGATTTAAAGGAGGCAATGTCAAAATTCCCATTCACTTCCACAAAATTAAGTTTGGGAATGAGGTCAATAATAACAAGACAGCTTAAAGAAACCTCACTGCTTTTTTCAACATAGATAATAGCATTGCTAGCAAGGCAAACAACAGTATGTTTATTTTTCTAACATTCCATCTACTTGCCTGAAAAACAGGTTGCAACACCATCATCACAACAGAAAAGTCAGAATATTTTGAAACAGTTGCATTTTATCCAGTGAAAATATGAGTGAATGGGGATGCATTCTTAGTCTTTAGACTAAGTCTATTAAAAGAATGCTAAAGAGAACTGAGCACGCAGATCATCTGGAGAATTCAAAACTTAAAGTGATTAATTAGACCTTATTTTGTCTCGAGCAGATTTACGGAGGTTTTTTCAACTTAGCCCCCATTGTTTGTAATTACCACAATCACACCTCCATTGGCTGGTCTGTGCTGCTTCATGCATGAACAGCAATCTGATTGAGCACTCTTGTTAGGATTCCATTCGTCATTGTAATTAGCCATAATCATAGCCTTCCTGGGTGCATGAGAATGTGCAAACGACCGATTCACAACCCCAACCTATTTGAATATGAATCTTCTCAGTGAGTAGCAATAAAATAGTGGAAACAAAGCAGCTTCTCTAGGGAATTTTGTAAAGCATCCCTGTCTCTGATTCTCCCCCCTTAAAAATGTTCCCTTTTTAGTATTTGAATTCTGTTTGCTAAAACAAGGCTTGCTTAATGAAGACAATGGCTTATTATTTCTTTAAGTGGCACAGCAGGGCCCAAGTATTACAGGCCCAGCTCTTTCAGCCCTTGCCAAGGACACAGGGAACAAAGGGGCAGGCAGTAACGCCAGGCAAATAGACCTCTCCTCGCACTGCACTCCGGGAGCACTTTCCCCAGAACAGGACCCAGGTCTCGCCTATTCCGGAACTCAAGACGGGGTCTTTTTCCCGGCGTTTCCCGTAAATGGCTGGGCCGGCCCCGGGCCGAGCCGCACTCCCGGCGCAGCCGTGCCCGCTGCGGAGGCACAGCGCGCTTAGGGGGGAACAGCGGCCCTGACCGCCGCAGCTCTGGCGAGACCGTCTACTTAACTTTTTAACTTATTTAGCAATAGCTCCGTAAGAAGGCTCAGGGGCACACAAAGTTCGAATAACAGGAATTATTACTTAAATTGCCACATACATCTGGCCTGGAGCGAAATTCTGACTTGTAGAATCCCCAAATCAGCCCTTCTTGTATATGGATTTGTTTTATTTTGGTTGGTTTGTTTTTGTTTTGTTTATTGAGGAACTAATAACGTAATTAGGAGCATGGGATAGCATACAGGACTACAGTTTTTTTTGAAATTATAATTCTTTTCTGCAATATGTTAACACTAGTTTTTCTTGCTACAATTTCTTGTTTCCAGAGCCTTCAATTTAATAATGCAGCTATGCAATGGTATTTTATTCATGCAAATATTTTATTCAACTAGCACTATTAGTAAAAAAAATTAATCATAATAATAAGCTATAGTTTAACTAAAGATTTAAGACAAAAGTCCCGTCAAATGATCACAAAACTAATTTCACAATATTAAACTTAATTTCAATGGCAGATAAAGACAAAATATTTATTATATTTAGATCTCTAGAGATGTAAGAGAAATGGCAAGTCCAAGTATTTCACACTTACAGTCTTGAGTCAACAAATGTTAATTCTTGTAATTAACATAACAGCTTTTCTCCTTAATCAGTCTAACACCTTCATGAAAAAAAATTAGAAAGCTCAGGATTTACTGTAACTAATAAATGGGATAATTACTAGATGACAAATAATTTTGTAGATTGAGCTTCACTGATTTAGAAACCTCGCTAAATGTCGGGGTGGGAGGGTTAACACTTGCACTATTTCTGGGGAAACAACTACTTTCAGTGCAGAGCTATACTTTCTGGGTGACTGGTGATCAGCTCCTCACATCCTCCTGAAGAAACTGCAGCATAGAAGAGATGCAAATTAAATCCTGCCAAATGTTGCTCTGCCATGCCAGCTCAGAAAATGGTTCCATAGCAACCATTTCCCTGTCAACCCATACAGTCCATGCACAAGAAGCTTTCCCAGATGCTGAAAAAAACCCAGTATTGTTGCAATTAGAACAACAAATACTTTTAAAGTAACAATTTTTAGCAGGCTGCAACATAAAGGCATCCAGTAACACAGAAGTTTCTGTCCTCTCAGGCTTCCCCATTACTATAGAACAAACGTAAACCAGGGAAGCAAATAGGACAAATGTAAAGTTTTGTGATGGTAGCTGGTGTGCTCCTGTTTCATCCCTTTTGGTACATCTTGGTGCAATGCCACAAACACTTCATATGGGTTTTTGTATTCTGATGTCATCACTGGAAACCTAGTAAGATTGCAGGATCATCTCTTGCCTTCAGCAAAGAGCCATGCTGAATAAATCCCTTATCTTAATATGCAAAGCATTTAACAACTGAGACAGGAAGTTCAGAGAAATGTTGCTACTTTCTTTGGGTTCATTTTTGATGATCAGTTGAAGGAAACAAGTTTCTGATACTTCTAGAGCATGTCTCTTCAGTAACTTTTTTGAAAAGGAAATAGGAGAAAGATTGCTCTCATTTCAATGAGACTTATGTCACTCATTACTATTTAACATAGATTTTATCCTCCATATTTGACTGTTATTTTGTCAAAGCACTAGAGAAAAAAGCCCTTTAAATTATTTATATCAGTACATGTAAGAACATATTCCACTAAAACTAAAAAGGTGCTAAGTGGAAGAAAATCTTTTAGCTCATTGCATAATACATAAATTGTTAAATTATAGCAATTTGGAAGAAGATATAAAGTACTGATGAATGATCTTTTTATTATAACCTGTTCCATATTGATTTTTCATTACAATATTCCACCAAAATATTTTAACCATTTTCTGCATCAAAAGCCATCAAAATATGAAGAATGAAAAATTGCACCTCTCCCATTCATTCTACATTAAAAGTGTGTAAGGTAGGATTTGCATATTCCATTCAAACAGTCACCATTAAACAAAAAACTTGGTACTGTTTGTGAACACTGGAAAAGAGCATCTTAAACTTATGCCTATTTCTGAGAAGTTAAAGGATTCTTCCTGTATATGCCCTATGCTTAACTTTGCTCGAAAGATGAGATACTTGTTATAAGTTACACGACCAACCCCTTTCTCAACAAATTCTGAGATTCTGCTGCAATGGATGTCAGCTTGCTAAGAAAGTTTCTACTGTCTAAATATATTTTTCCTTTACGTGTATGATAGATTCACTTCTACTCTTTTTTTTTTTTTTTTCCCACCACTGTGTGGCAACTGAACATTTGTGCAATTTAATGCTTCAGTTGCTATAAAAGCTTTTCTATGAAGTTTACTAACAAAGACTAAAGTAAAATGAAAATTAGATAAGTTCACTTCATTATTCTGTAATATTTCTTATGTAAGTCTGAAGAACAGAATAGAGATGATATTCTGAACTTGCTAAAAATAAATATTTTTATATAATTATCCATACTTTAATAAACTATATATATATATATTCAAAAATATTTATAATGTATGCTTAATTATTTGAATCTCTTCTCAACTGGAACTATACCAGACAAACTGTTCCGTCAAACCACGGATTTTATGGGATTATATTTATGACCCATATTTTTGCGTAGCCCTCTGGTTGCATAAGCACAATACTGAACTGTTTACTTTGTACTCCATATGTTGGTTTTTTTTATGTTTTCCATAAAAATGAGATTTTGTACCAATGTTATTTTTTGTCATATACTAATATCAGAATTTTACTAGCTCCTTTTTCCTTAGGGTGTCCATATAGCAGTGCACATCAATGACCTGTGTAAGCAAGCAATAGTGATTAATCTCAGATGGGTGTCACACGGAGCTCTAGGTAGAGCAGAGTACTTGATTAGAAGTTGGCCACCTCCAACATGATTCAAGACGGAAATCATGTACACATTTCCATTTCTTACTAAAATGCAAGCAATTGAAAATCACTAATCATAAACAGATGCACTGGTTTTTGACAATTGAAATAAAAAAGCAAAACATTCCTCCTTTTATCATCACAATAAGATACACTTCAAAATAGTAAAAGCATGAATAATAGCTGCATATTGAAAGATATTTTATTCAATACATATTGATGCATAAGGTTTCACAGCTCTATGAAAAGTTTAAGATATAACAAATAGCCTTTTAATAGAGATGGAAACATTCAACTTTGAGTTTTGATTTTTTTCTAATTAAGAGGTAGGAGGTTTTACTTTTTTTTTCCCTTAAATAAAATAACCCTGTATTAATTGTGGCAGAAATAATTTTTTCTTCAAAATTTATCTATAAAATTCAGGATGCTAGAATGAAGTTACAAATAGTTAAATATGGCATTAAAAAAGAAGCTTGTTTCACTTTCATTCTAGAGGACTTTCAGTTTGGTCCTGCACTGCACAGAGTGGCACAGAAAATATTATGTATTTCTCTTTAGGATTGCAAAGATACAGGCACGTATATAAATACTGTAGTCAAAAAATTACAGGACAGTTCTGAAGTTGCATCACTGAATACTTGTTACATTTACTACACAATCTAAAATGTGATCTTTTCATTTTTTAGAAAGATGTAATAAAATTTTTAGCTATGGAATGAACCTTCCACCTCTCAACAGGGATGATTTACACAGTCTTTAGAAAGGTCCTGTCCAAGAAAGCATTATGTTGTAAATTTATTGGCAGTTTGATGTCCGCAAAACATTTGATTCTTTAGCTAAAAAGGCTGAAAGATGTGTTCTTGCTAAAAAAGCAGAACTTCAGGAGAAGAAAGAATAATTGAAAGATGCATTGGAGAGCTCTGGATGCCCCCTTTCTGCCTCTTGAAAAAACCAGAACATCTAAGGCCATAGAATATTTTACTTGAAAATTTTTGCATGTCTACTCCTTGTTTTCCAGGAACCATACTTCAGAGACCTGGATTTGATTTGTAGAATTACCAAGTAGAAGAATAAAGAGGGTTTTGTTTGGTTTGATTTCTGTCTGGAAACTACATTTTCTGTATTTTTAATTGAAATATATGTTTCTTTTTACTGAAGTAGTATACTTTGATTCTAGGCAATTTTAAAACATTTAATTTTAAAATCTTAAGAACAGTTTCTAAAGTCTTCATTTAGAGCCCTCATAAAAACTGTATAAGTCAGCAGGAACTGAAGACAAAAAACCAAATAAAATTAAGTAATTTGAACAGCCAGGGCTTAGAATAAAATTACCAGCTTCTAATTAATCACTAAATTATTAAAATAAACTATCAGGATTAGGTTACAGTTAGAAATCCAATACAAAGTTTCCCTCTGTGACCCTTCTCTTTATCTGCAAGACAGGTTTAATAGCATGAGCTGTGTAAAAATAAACTGATGAACCTTTGTGATCTGATATAACATGAGGCCACTACAAAAAAGCACAGATTATAAAGATACAAACTAAAATACTCTTCATGCAATGTTCCTAGAGACCACGGATTAGATATTTCATCTTTTTAAGTTGTACACATGTACAAAATGGATTTAAGATATCTTCCCTTCCTCCTTTCCTCTGCTTCCTCATCTACTGCCAGGCTCACACTCCTTTTAGTTGTACCAGTACAAATGTCTCTGTGGCTGCTGTCAAGTTATTGTGATGACCTAAATATAAATAAAACTAAGAGGAAAAAATCCCACCAAACCATAATAAACCATACCTATCACAAATGCATTTTTTACTGATTTTAAGATATACCATTATAGTGATCATATTAATAAAACTAAACCTAAGTGCAACTGAGGGAACATTGAACTGAACAAACAGGACATGAACAAACAGCTGGAACTTCTTTAATGTAGATCTGATGCCACAGCAAGTGTTCACACAGTTCTATTTCAAGTGAACTATCCATCCTGCATATTAGATGAAATCAGATCCTTAGGAAAAATATATAATTCTGTAGTAAAAGAGCATAATAATGAATCAATGTGTAGTTTTTGTTGATTGGGATGTATGGCATTTCCTAGTTAAAAAAGCAAGTGAAAATTTAAGATTTATGTGTCATCATATTAGCATGGAGAACGTTTATTGGCAGAGACAGAACATATAATCCAAAACTATGACCATTTCAACATTAGTAAGGATATGCTGTTGGTCACTGTTCTTGGGAATGGAAGAAAAGAACAGTATCCAAACAGAAATTTTCCTGTAGTGGTGTCATCAGAACATAGAGACTCAAAAATCCTGAATACCACCATTACTTTATCCTAGTTTTTGTAGCCCAGTAACTCCATTTGAGCAGTCTGTTTATAAAAACACTAGTTGTTCTTGCAAATAACACTAGACATAAGTAAAAGGAGCCAAAATGTTACCAGTTTTAATAATTATGCTCAGGAATCCTCTTAAAGGGCACTTGGATTTATATTCCTTACTCTGGTCTTGCCTTAGAAGACAAACAAACTGCAGTCAAAGGAGTGCAGGCAGATTCAAGGGCCTGGAAGGATATTTGAATCTCTAATGTTAGATGTTATTTATCCAACACTACTTCTTTAAAGCTTTCCAGACATTTCTATAGTTGTGTAATTTCTACAGTTTATGCTTGAAACTCATGTCTACATTGGCTGTTCAAATTGCCAAAATAAACCAAATGTTAATAGGAAGAAAGAACATAAAGATATATTTAAGCACTCAGTAAAACAGCAAACATACACAAATGAAGAAATGGGGTTTTCAAAGAATCAGTCTTTTGTTTCTTTAATTACAAAATGACATATTGCCTTTCTGATATTACTGGTGCATTAACATGTGCACACACCCACACCAGACCTTGGAGGAGATATTTTGTTGTAACACTTAAGTCACTACTGGCTTTCCTAGAACATGTGGATTTTATATTTCAATTTTACATCTCCCCAGAATGTAAAAGGTAAAGCCATACATTAAGAATGATGACTAAATGTAGACTAGAACTTAAATTTCAAGGAACCTTTACAAATGTGAAGGAACATTGTGACATTCAACCAGAAGTGCAAAGCCCTGCAGCTGGGATAGAACAACTCCCTACACCAGCAGAGGTTGGGAAGTGCCTGGCTGAGTAATAGTCCTGCTCCCTTGAGGGTTATGGTGATTATCACATTGCAGAACAGCCAGTAGTGCTCCTGTCACAAGGAAAGCAAAATTGCATGCTGGGCTGCATTAAAAAGAATGTGGCCAGCAAGTAAAGGAAAAATTGTCCTTCAACAAGAAATGGTGAGGCTGTATGTAGAATATAATGTCCTGTTTCCTCACCACACCCTAAGAAACACACTGAGAAGCTGGAAAGATGTTCCAGTTTTTGGTTACCACAATAGTTGCCAGATAAATTAATTACTATTCCATTTATTGCCTCTAGGTTGTGGTATTCAATAATTTGGCAGGAGATTTGTGAGGTATTAGATATTTTTTTCCTCATTAGATTTTTAAGTCAAAGAGAAAACAGGTAAGACTGTCTATTTCAATCACTTTTAGAACCTGATTCTATATGACAAGTACTATTAAAAGTCTTCCAGTCATTTGAATCACATGCAATCCAAAGGCTCAAAGCACTTAGTGCATTGTCAATAGACTAATCATAGTAATTTTTAGCATTTCTGGCTTTCCTGCATGAAAAAGGGATATTCCTCAGTAAGCTACATGAATATCAAAGCCTTCAAGAAGAATTAAACTGACACAAGTTTAGAGATGTTTCAGTGCGTTGGCTGTAGGATCTAAAGCTGGAGGTGTTTTTACATTTATCATTTAGTTATGGTAAACTGAACATGAATATAAACCTCAGACATCTTATGAATCAAACTGTAAATCTACCTATGGCTAGAGAAGAATATCAAGTATGTACTGAAAAATACACATGTATGTATAAATACTGCACATGGTAAAGATGTGATTTTAAGTTAAAGGAATTTTAAGACTGTAATAGAATGAATTAAGTCTGTTAACAGGTTTAAAGTAGTACCATTATTTTTGTGTCTCACTTTCTTTACCAGTAAAACACCTGTTTCAGAAGTATAGGGAAGTCTTATTCATTAAGCAGCAGTATGTTAAGACATTTTCAAAAGAAAGGTAATGCAGAAAGACAAACTAATAGGCTCATCCATCTAATTTCCTAGAATCACATAATAATTTACTTTGGAAGAGACCTCTGGAGATCATCTCATTCAATTCCCTGCCCAAACATGGATAACTACTTTTCTACTATCCAGCTGAAATTTTCTTTATTGCAAATTATGACTGCTACCTTTTTGCTTTCTGTTGTGCACCACTAGAAAGTGTCTGTCTCTGTCTCCTTCACAACACCCCTTCAGGCACTGGAAGACTTCAATTACCTCTCAATTAGCTTTCTCTTGCCTAGACTAACCCAACCAATAAAATAAACTGAAGATTCTGGAATAAACTCACAAACTAAATGATATGGTGGGAGTTTGAAAGGACTGCAGAGTGGTTAACGATCCAGAAATCATTCATACAGTGATTAATAATAATAACTGGTCCAAAGACCTGATGACCAGGAAAAAGAATAACCTTTCAGAAATCATAGAACAACAGTTTTTATATCCCTAGTTGGTAACAACACTGAAACTTAAAAAAAAAAAAAAAACAAACCCCCATACCAAAACAAAAAACTAAGATGAGCATAGGACAGGATATAGATATAACACTTTTTGCTAAGGAGGAATGAATAGTTTGAACATATTTAAATTTTTGAGATATCAATAAAGTTGTAGGCAGCTGGGGAAATACGTGATATTATAAGCTGCCCCTGAACTAAAAGGTCTTTAGGAGGTCTTGAAAATAGCTTTGTCATGGTTCTTCATAAAATGTAGCATTTATTGGAGAATATGTTAAACATTTCTATGAGAAAAAACCTCTCACACATTTAAGGTTAGAAATAAATTGGAGTAAAAAAGTAGAGTTAGAACAAAATATTTGGCCCACTAAATCTGTGGCTTAGAGTGACTTAAAATGGAATTTGCAAATAAAGAATTTAAATATTTAACAACTTCACCAATTATTTTAAAGTATTTAGAAAAAATACAAATGTGACTCAGGTATTATTTATTGCTGAGAAATTGTAAATAATTCTATGCAGGTACACAGTATTTCTTGGTAGGTCCTAAGTAGGCCATGGAAGATTCTAATGGCTTAGTAAAATTTTATATGTATAGCACGATATGGAAGATCTGAATCAAATAATTTTCATATAACATCAGATCACATGCAACTACTTTAAAAAACCCATTTGGAAATAAAAGGCAATAGCTTTTATTTAGATAATATCTTAGAGGCTTATTCTGTTATACCACCAATTTCCTAACCTGCAGGTGAGAATGTGGGTATAAACAAAGACATTTCTTAGCTGATATGAAAATATTGTTTTAAACATAAAAACTTAGAAAATCCATTCTAAAGTGCCCATGCACATTATCTGTTACTCTGTGCAAGGATGGAATACTTTTGACTTCCTTAGAGAAATAACAGCAGTATAAAAGGCTGTCACTTTATAATGAAATATACAGAATTAATTATTAAAGCAGAGAAAACAGCTTCACTCTTAGAGACAGCTCACTTTTACATTCTAAGGCTTATCAGCAAACCTCTTTGATAAAAGAAAAGATTAAGAGAAACAGCACAATTCTAGCAGTCCCAATGTGTATTTGCTACTTTTAAAATTTCATCAAATAACCCAATGCTTTTGAATTACAGCTAGTGCAAATATAAAAATTAAGTCACTTCTTAAAATACATTTTTGAAAGATTATTCTAACCGGATAGTTAACATATTAGATGACATCACCACATTAGGTTATGTTTAAAAAACCTAGATTAATAATCTGGGCTTCTTAATGCATAAATAAACAATTACCTGGAGAAAAGGCATGGGGCTGAAGCTCCTGCTCTCTTGTTATTACTGATGTTTTCTAGTTTTACCTAACTAATACATCAGAAAGTGGTCAGGCAGTGGACTAAATTACCATGGTGTGTCCCTTTCAACTGAAATTATTCTAGTCTATTCTAGTCTAGTCTATTCTGCATTTGAAATCAAATCTGTGCAACGTCAGTCAGATGGTCTAAATCACCTTCTGAGGTGGTCAATCCGTGTAAGTTTGACTTTCAATACCTTTGAAAACAAACTATTGTCCTAATTAGCTGTAACTCTAATGTGTTCTTGTACACAAGAACACATTAACATAACCTTATTTTCTGTTGTCATGAATGTCTGGAGACAGGAGAGCACTGATGGATTGATGTCAGGAGCTATAGGAACAGGAAGTTGTATTCAATTCATCTTTCCACACTTGTTACATGTAGCTTAAGGACTTCTATTGAAGGTGGAGTGAATTTTATGACTTTCTTTTATTATCTCACAGAAATAATAGACCAAATTAATCACAGCTGATGATAAATATGTTGCAAATAATATGCTATGCATTTCTAATCTAATTTGTGAAGGATATTTTTTTAGTAAGTTCCAGGTAAACGATTAATAAAAATCCAAGCATAAACTCAAAAAAGATCAAGGCTTTTCCTTATCAGAAAAGCTTGATCTAAAAAAAAATTTTTTTTTCTAATTTTGGGGAAGGTTTGTTCTATCAAGACTCTGGCTACATGCTTGTTATAGTTCATCAGAAAAGAACAGTAGAAATTCAGTGATATTACTGAAGAGTTTTTATAATTTTCCCAAATCTTCAGAAAAGCACCAAAAGCATGTAAGGAATGAAAAACTGTAAAGCAGAAAGGAGACATAAAATACTAGTTCTAGAAAGCAAAAATGCAGCTTTTCTCATCTCTAGCTTAAGCTAGAAATTTCGAGGTCAATTAGAAAATTGGCAACTATTATTTGAGATCAAAATGAATCAACCCCTGAAAACTGTATGATAGCAACAATTTTGAAGAGGAAAGTTAAAGTATTAACTCTTAAAGGAGTAAACTAGTCTTAATAATGATGGAATACAAATTTCCAAACAAATAGATACTATGCGCTTTTGTATCATTTTATAGTTGCCTGCGTTTTCACCCAAAGTGCTGCACAGGAACATGTTAGATTTTGGAACAGATGCAAAAAGGACTGCAGCTTTCACCTGATTAATATGTGGCTTGGCTTTTGTTGTTTTTTTTTTTTTTTTTTTTTTTTTTTTTTGTTTTTTGTTTTTTGTTTTGGTTTGGTTTTGTTTTTTTTGGTGGGTTTTGTGGTTGTTTTTTCTTTGTTTTGTTTTGGTTGTTTTTGTTTGGGGGTTTTTTTGGTTTTTGGGGTTTTTTTTGTTGTTTCGGGGTTTTTGTTTTTTTTTTGTTTGTTTGGTTGGTTTTTTTTGCAACCATTTGAACTGATCTGTGAACATTTTAAAATTGACGCTCTAGCCCAAACTTTGTTAAAAGGAATGTTTCTGCCTTAGATATGGGCTTTATTCAGGGCCCCTGTATACCACTCTAGGAATAATAAGAACAGCAATGTTCCAATGCTATTAAATGTTATTAAATAGTGAGGCAAAGTAGGGGATTCCCATCTGACCTGGCCTTTTCCAGAGCTTGGAAGGACAAGCTAAGAAGCACAGAACAGGAACATCACTTAGAACACAGGCTCATATAGGTATTTATGATTCTGAAGTGTACCACCATGGGCTTCTGACCGTATCCAAATTTGTTTGGATATGAAGAGAACAGAGCAATATTAACTGTGTTACTTTTTGACAGCAGAACTGTACTTCAGTGCACATGGTCTTCATTATGAGACAAGATCCACTACATTACAATAGAATCCATGTTTCTAAGGAGATCTGCATTCAAACTGAAGTTTCAATTACACTGGAAGAAACACCCTTCTTTAGCCACATTATAGCCTGAGAAGATATTAATCTGAATATGTGTATCTCTTTAAAGACAATAATTTGTAATTTTCATTAGTCTGTCTTTCTGTAATAGTTCTTTAAATAAGGCATGGATTTACCTGCATTTATAAATATATTATTAATTTGAAAACAATGCATGAGATTTAAATTAATCATTAATTTAAATTAATTATTTTTAAGTTTAATGTGCCAGTTAGGTTATTGAGGGATTTAACTCTGATATTTTAAATATAGGACTCTACCAAGTCTATTTAGCTATTTTTCATTATAGGAAAACTATGTAGCTTTAAAATCTAAGTAAGACACTTCTTTTTTGCATGGTATTGAAGGAAACCACAGTAGAACATACTAGCAACCCACAGATTCTGTCACTTAGTAAAACTGCAGTATTTTTAATTCCCCAGAGTTGTCTGTCTCCTGAGTGTTAATGTGCAAAGCTGAAAACCAAGAGAAACTATCTCATTTAAATATTTAAGACATCTTATTTTTGCTCTGATAAACTACCATATGATACTACTACTGTCAAAAATTCATAGTGCTATCTGAAATGTAAATATAGTCTCAGTCTTGTTTTTTTTTATAATACGCATAATTCAATCACCTTAATAGAGATTTTATCGGACACTTCTAAATGAGCTGAAATTTTAAGATCTTTAATGCCTTAAAGATGCAATAATATTAATTTGAAACTAGCACTTCTTAAGGAAGTTGTGATCACATCATTGTGATCAAAAACAAACACATGGAAATATCTTTTTCTTATGGTAGAGAAACTCACACTCACATCTCACACTAACGCTACATAGTGCAAGCAAAAGTTTAACTTCAGTAGTTTAATTGCAAGGTATTAAGTGCATGCTTAAATATTTGCAGGAACACATCTCCTTCATGCCAAATTTATATTTCATCAAACCAAGTTGTCAACAAGTTTCAAAGGATGAAGGAATTTAGGGAAAGAAAGAAAAAGTCTAAAATTTAGGTCTTGCTGTTTTAGGAAGTTTTCATCCATCGTAATTTATATTATTTCTGTCCAAGGAAACACTTACTTCATAAAAAATATATATAAAAGGCATTCTTTACTTAAACCAGATCCTGCTGAGTTATCCTTGCGAATAACTTCCTGAGAAAATAAACCCTTCATAGTTAAGCAAGAGGAAATACAGATGAAAAAACCAAGATGGAAGAAAAAATGGACAATAAAATAGGTATTATTATCAAAGATACTATTATTTTGCAGAATAACAATGTGAGAAATGGAAGCAGTGCTTAGGCTAGATCAGAGGCATAGTAGATGTGAACATGAATTTGATGTGAAACATTCATCAAGGCTAGTGATGAGAAAATGTTACTGAAATGATGATGAATTAATTCATGCTTTGAAAGTAGTATAGGAAATGAAATGGAACTGAGGGAGATAAATTTGCCTCACGGACATGCCTAATATATAGTGGACAACAAAAATGAAACAATGAAAAATTAACAAAATATATAGTATTTATCACAAAACTGAGAATAGACATCCACAAAAAAATACATTTCCAAAGTAGGCATATTCATTGAATATGATTTTAGAATATATATTTCCAGTGATAGTGAACTTTTTTCAGTAAATTTATAAACATGCAGTATGTAGTTTTCTTAAATGTCTCTCATTCTCCTTTACGCATCTTACAATTTTATAAGCTGCATTATAACTGTTTAACATATCTCTTCAACACTTCAAGCAAAACAAGGTACTTACAATTTGTATGTAATTGTCATAGGTTCTTAGCTTAACATTTTCATCATATTTAGTCAGTCCAGAGCATACACAATATATGAATAACCAGTACCTGTGTTGGGTAGTGATTTTTATTTATACAAAAGAAATAATTGGTAATGATGATCTAGTTAATCTGCACTGCTCTGCTTTTCTTCACTGAATTTTATGTTGTTCAGAAAGTGAATTGTCTGTGTGAGCTAGGTCAGGATATCCAGGGCTACACATATCAGATGATTGTGGAAAGCTATAAAACTATTTTTTTAAACAGATGCCTTAAGAAACAAAAAGTTCATAATTGTAGAGGATGACTCTTCCTGCTATTCACATGAACATTTATACCTCATCTTTGTTTTCCAAGGCAAAACATGCTCCATATTTTCATATTGAAAGACTGTATAATTTCTACATTTCTTTCTTAAATAAAAAATACACTTAATGCCATTTTTTACCTGAAATGTCATTAAAAATCAGAATTGATAAGAAAAAGTAGTTGAAGAAATTATTCAGTATCTGAGACTCAGAGCAGAATGGTCACAGTATATGACTACTAGAAATTAAAACATCAAACACACATTGATTTTTATGTTGTCAATTCCATTTGTTTTGTCACTTGCCAGAGAACTCTGCAATATTTAGGTAAAAGTAGGAAGGCTGTTAACTAATGGCCAGAGAACAAGCCATCCATTAATTGAATAGGGCTCAGAAATCACCTTCAGGGTAGAGAGAGAAAATTCATCAGTGCTGTTTGTGGCACTGAACAAACTTTCCGACAAAACAACAAGATGCACTTTTAAAGACAGATGTTTCTGCTTGTACCTTAAAGATTAAAGTGGAACAAGTCCTGGCACTTCTAAATGGCAACCTTTGTAGCTAGGAAAAGTTTGCCCTGCTCGAATATAACAAGTATAACAAGTCTTGGCTGTATTACCTACTTTCTAAAACACTTTTATCTTTAAGAAGAAAGGTATCTGCTTGCCTGAAGGAGGAGGAGCAATTTGTTTTTGTCCTACATGTCAATTTACCAATTCCCAAAGCTTACACCACCACGTGTCCTCTGGACTCCACAGCAATATGAATTATCTTTATCCAAGTACCTAGAAAATCATTGTCACATAGCAGCAGTCGACCTTTCTTTTCAATCTATGCACTTTTCAGGAGTTATAAATCAGTTGACTTTCAAGCTCGATGAGATGGCATATGCCCTGGTTTGAAGAACAGATGGAGGCTTGGGGGAAAATTGTTTCTGCAGGCTTACTACAAGCAGCACTGCTCCATAAAAGTGAACCATTCACACTAATTTCTCACATACATTATACAGGCAGGGAGCACCAGCCCATTCAGCAGAAAATCTTTCATCTAGCTTTCAGAGGTCATTTAGCAGATTTAAATTAAAGTTATTTCTGATACATGGCTGAGTTTTCACTCCATACACTTTCAAGAGATGGCAAATTATATCAAATAAAGAAATGGCTTTAATTGTGTATTCAGGAGAAAAGGAACATTAAATTAACTGCCACAATATTACTATTTTCTAGAATCCTGGGATAAGTTGCAACTATTAATTAGCCACAGAGGAGCCAAATGAATGAAATATTTCTGCTGAGAGAAATCAGGTAAACTGTCACTATTCTTTGCAAGGCTTTTTTAGACTCTCATCTCAATACTAGTCCCCAGATTCACCATTGATGTTGTTAAAAGGAGGAGATCTCTCAAATTTATAGTAAAACCTTTAAGTAAAATATTATTCAGCTGTTAAATAAATGGACATGCCATATATTAAAAAATATGCTACATTTTCTGAGCATAGAGAAAAGAGATATTTCATTAAACTAATAAATTATAAATATGAAAGAAATAGAAAGAACTAGAGGACTGTAAAAAAATCTACCTCCAGAAAGAATTACAATTTACAATCACATTACTTGTGAACCACAAGTGGATTGCATTGAATAGCCTCTAATACATAATGTGACATTAACTTGGTGTTTTACTACAAATAGTAGTTTAAATGTACAAAATAAAACCAACCAAGGACGTTGGTAAGTACTGAAATAGTCACAATGATTTTTATGTGTTTTCATAAAAATACAGTGTTTTGCATTCGCATTTTGAAAAGACTTTTTAAATTTCTAACATCTCACATTTCTTCTAAGACCTGCACTATTATTAAGACATTTTTTCAACAGAAAATTAAATCTAGAACAGTGCTTTAGAAAAATAAGATTTGAATATGATGAATTTGTTTGGAATTAGTATTATTTGTGGTGGGATCAAATCAACACAGAAATTTCAAACTTGAGAAACTTATTGTTGCAATACTTTCTGTGACTATATGTACCATGGAACAGAAACTGGAAGTACCCAAAATTATTCAACGAATTGAAAAGTGTTTCCTTAATTGAAAGAAACATCAGCTTGGTACCCTATTTTAGTCTGTAAATTATTAAACTGAACAATGATTAAACTTAGCCATGTCACATAAAATGCTAGAGTCAATATAAATAGTGACTTTTGAAAAAATGCAGGCACAAACATATTGCATATAAACTTAACACATTGGTAAATATAAATGTAATTAAATCAAAAGCAACACTGTCTTAGATTTAAGACAGAGGCTTGAATTGACAGTTGTTAAAAAGGATGATTATAAGTTCTGGAACTTCCATTACTTAGGACACTATCATAGAATCACAGAATAGTCTATGTCAGAAGGGACCTTAAAGATCACCTGGTTCCAACCCCTTCACTTCAGGCAGGGACACCTTCCACCAGATCACACCACAGGTTGCTCAGTCTGGACAAGAACATTTCCAGGGATAGAGCAACCACAAATTCTCTGGACAACCTTTTACAGTGTCTCACCAGCCTCACGGTAAAGAATTTCTTCCCAATATCCAATTTACACTTTCTCTCAGTTTAAAGCCATTCCCCCTTGTCATGCCACTATATGCCCTCTTAAAATCTCTCTCCATCTCCTGTAGGCTCCCTTCCGGTGCTGAAAGGCTACAGTAAAATCATCCTGAGACTGCCTCTTTTCCAGGCTGAAAAATCCCAACTGTCATAGCCTTTTTAATTTAGAGATGGAAAGGCTGCTGGGCCATCTTGGCTAGACTATGCTTTTGACAAGAAAGGTTGGATCGTTGAAGTCCCCTTCAAACCTAGAACTGTATGATTCCATGATTCTATGACAGCTGATCACAAATGGGTTCCTGTGAGCATTATCAACTAAAAACTTAATAGATCAGAGGAAAAATTGTAATGTCATAGGGAGAAAAAGGGACAGGATTATGAATAATATTTACATCCGGGAATAATGACCCCATTCTATTGCACTCAATGGAAATTTTGTTGTTTTATTTGCTAGAAAATATTTTGCATTTATTGTCTCTGTGTGACCTAGGGTTCTAGAGTGGGTATATGTATAGCACTATATGAAATTGCTCAAGAAAGTTAAAGGAGTTTTCATTAAATGAAAACCAGGTCATAGTCATTAAGATGTGCCTATTTCTTATTATTCTGCATTTAAAAAAACAAAACAAGATTAATCTTGTCATGGAAATTTTTAACAATCTCTAAGAAAAAGTCACATGCACATCAGCCAAGACAACACTTTTGATAGTGATCTTAAGATCATCTTAAGATGATGCAACTGAGTTTTGCTATTTTTAGTTTAAAGCTGTATACTTATTTCTTGCTACCATGCCACACAGTTTGCTGTATACCTGTCTTCATAGAAAACTGAGGGGTTTATTTTCCTTTAAAAAAAAAAAAATTAGTATCCAAACTATCAGTTTACACTACACCTGGTTAGTAAAATTGTGGGTTTTTTTTCCCCACAGGCAGCATTTAAAATTTGCTTCTTCGAGACTTTACTTCTTTATTTCAATTCATACTTGTAGTTTCTCTAAATTATTATGTATTATTTCTGGCTTAATAAATTTTCACTTTCGGTTGCCTTTTCTTGAATTCACACTGCAACTTTCTGTTATACCAACACTTTATTGGAGACAGGTTTATAAAGGATCACTGGAATGATTTTAAAAGGAGCCCTCTGGAAAAGATAAACAGAGGTCAATTGCAGCAGAAAATGGAACTATTGCTTAAAACACTAATGAAGACATGAAATAAAATATAAACTAACACTGCTCTGTGCTGTACCGACTGTGTCTATGCATGATACATTACTGTTCCTCTTTCTACATAACCTTGCAAAAAGCTCTCATTCTGTATGACAACATTTGTGCGGGATTTACCAGTTTTTTACAGTGTCCACTCAATGTCTTTTACTAAGAAAATATTAAATATAGTTTAATGAAAAGTGGATGCAGAAAAAATACATCTCTATACGAAAATAAATTTTAAAAAAACAATTAGCTTTCAGAGCAGTTTGTTCTCTTTGCTTTCAGATATCTGAAGCTGCAATTCCATGAATAGCTAAAGTAATCTAGCAGATCAACACTGCAAAAAACAACGGTTTTGAAATCCCTCAACTCTCTCACATTTTTCACTGTACCTCACTACTGTTTCTCTCTTCACCAACACTCAGTGCTAAACTCATGGATTGTCATGTACTCAGAATTTACAGGACTATGAGCATGTTGCTTATCAAAAAAACCCACACCCACCTTCTTTTCCTGAGTTAGTGAGATAAAATTATTCAAAGAGGGCTCTGATAAATGTCAGTACCAGTGTCAAGTATGCTTCAGAAATAGAAAGCAAAAGAGGTGAAGCAACGTTGAACCTCCCCCTTAGATAAGCTTAAAGCCCCTTAACTTCTTAAATTACATCTTGAATTACACAAATTGCAAGATGACAGTATAATAATGGGGTCTTTCCTTAGGGTAAATGAGCGCCATCTGATTATTTTTAATTTATTTGGAGATTTGAACTTTGGAAAGTGTTACCTAAGTTTCCTTGATACTATATTGTGAATAACATACAGCGTTTATTCATCGGGTTTAATGCCAAAGCAATGCTACAAAAATGAAAAACACGAAGACAATAATTGAAAGCTCTGCAAATGAAAACTTGTCTCCCCTCCAGCTATATTGGTTGATACTAAAAAAAGTGTTTTCTCTCTCTTAAAGCTTATCCCTTAAGCAAGCAAAAAAGACTGCACTTCCAGGACAAGAAAACAAAATTTAAAACCAGGTTATTTGTTTTGGGGTTTTCTCTACAAAAGTCCAACACCAAGCCAACCAAGCAAAACCACCACCAAAAACATATACTTTTTTTCTTAGTGATAGGTATAAGTACCAGCTTAATCACAGAAATTCAGAATACTATGTAAACTGGTATACAACATACTAATAAAAATTGTAGTTCTATGGAAAGTTCAACTTATTTGTACACCCTACTACTAAAACCGACTTTCAGTATTAGGTGAAAGTGTATGTACATTCCAAATTCATGATGCCCAAGGCCATCACTTTCTTTCAGCCCAGCATTTAGTTTCTATCACAAAGAAATAATTTTGCTACCATAGTTTATAGTAGCTCCTGAAAAAAACAAAAAACAAACTGTATAGGAAAGAGAAGAGAAGAGAAACTATAATGGTAGAAGTCATATCCTTAGTGAATTCAGATACTGTGTGAAAAGAACCCCAAAAGATGGAAATCATGTTCATGTCAACATTTTGCGTAGAAAGTTTGAGTTTCTGAATTTGGCTTTCATTTCTCTGAAATTGCTACAATTCTTTTGAAGAATAGAGGGTTTTTTTACCCCTGCATAATAACTTGCATAATTAACTCCACTCCCTAAAAAATAATTTTTCAAACGTTCTGGTGACTTTCCACTTAATTCAGAGAGACTGAATTTCAAACACACACTTTATGATCCAGAAATACTTTCTTGGTTTTATCAACTTTCTTAGTCAAAGGTTTAATTGCATTCTGACCTTTTTTAATTCAGTATCGTATATTTAAAAATGGAAGTCCTTTTCAGACCTGAACTATGAGCTTTTATTATTCATAGCTTGGTATGAGATTGTGCAAAAGAATGTGTTAATACATTTTGAAATAAAATTGCAATATACATAAGCTGGGAAAGAACTATGTGATCCCACAAAGGTCGTCAAAAGACTTATAAATATTTTAGTACATTTTTTGATATAAAAATCACTTTCTAATATTATCTAATGCTAAATTAACAGTAATTTATGTTCCTACATTTTATGTTTAATACACACTAGAAATACTTTTTAAAACCATACCATTGTTATTCATTTTTGCTTAGTGGAAAAATCAAATGCTTCGTATTTGGAAAGACCTTTGAACATTTGTTCAATAACTCAACCAAAGAAGTTGTTTATTGCCAGATCTTAAAAACTACTTTAAGAAAGAAACATAAAAATTAACTATTTGAAGAATTTTTAAGGCACTGGTATATATACAGTTCTCTTTTTGATTACCAAGGAAGGATAAAAACAGAGGCATCAAATTAGATATTAAAATGTCACATTGAGTGTATGCCATTTAGCAAAGAATTCACTGACTGCTAGTACATCCACTGAATGGGAATGAAAAGTCTGGAATTAATTTTGAAATTAGTTTGTTAGTTTAATTGCAGTCAAAGCCAGAAATCTGTGTAGCAAGTTACATCTTGTTTTCACAGACATAATTAACAAGTCATTCTCTATATTCACTTTTTCAAAATAAGAAAAGGACAATTTCTTTCTAGATTAGAAAATAAACATTAGGAACCCCAAGACAATCAATGTCGTCTTCTTTCAGAAATAAATGTAATTATAACCATATAATTTTGCTTTGGCATTATCAGTTTTTTAAATCCTTTATTTTTTTCTCTGGATGGTATTCCTTAGAACCAGGTTAAATTTCCTGTTCTTGTATATAATACGTTGTAAATGTATATTATCTTTTCACATTTTTTCTTTCATTAGGTTGAAACAGGTTTAACTTGCAACAATAGTAAAACTTACCAACCAGAATGACAGATTTACAGAAATATTTGATGAGATGCCTGTCTACACATAAAGACTGAAAATTCACCAAGAATACACATCTTCCTATAATCTAGTGAGACTTAATTTGCTTTGGTCCCTTTGTTAAGAAAAGACACTAAGGTAAACACCATGGTTTATCTGCACAGTTTAATCTTGTTTCTGCTTAGGATTAATTTGGAGCAAGAATGCCTCTTTCTAAATTTAGTGCAATTTGAAACTATTAAGCTATGTAACAACAGGAAAGCACTATTATTTCCTAATTAAATATCCAACACATGCAGTTACTCAGAAACTTTTCTATACATTTCCTGAAGGTTAAATTTATATTTCATCTAGGTCTATAACCAGAATTATATGTAGCCAGCCTTTACAGGTAATTAATCATGGGCTTAAAATTCCAGATATATAGAACTGTCTATCACAATATCAAGTGTCACTTGAATTTTTTGCTACATATTAACCAAATACAATTCATATATATTAAAGCATTTCAGATTCTCCCTGGCTGAAAATGACTGTATTCTGTTCACAGAATTACAATATAATGAACAAGTGTTCAAACTGTTTAAAAGATAATTAATGTCTGACAATCATGGTTTTGATTCAGTAATTATAAAAAAAAGATGCAAATAAAATACAGCTGTGCATTTTGCAGGAAAGAAAAAATTCCTGTGGTATTTTCCTCTCCCAGTAAAGAAATCACACCCACCTGCATTTTCTCTCATGCACCACTTGATAGAAAAACTAACAAGAGTGAAATGAACCATGATATACACTGTAACTACACAGAGCAAAAATGCTCTCAACATAAAATATTGATATTGTGTAATTACAGCAGGATTAAAATATCACTGTTATTGTTTATTTTTTCTTTTTATCCTTTCACTTGATAATGATTCATGCAAATAAGTATACTTCAGCCAAGCTTTTATACATTTTACCTAGACACATTTCATTAGTAAATACCTTTTCAATTGTCATGAATTTAAGCACTATTGTGTAAACTATATTACTAAAAATTAAGTATGATGAACTGATCAAAATCAGCCATTAGATGTCTTTTGGGTAGAGCAACTATGTCCTTAGAACAAGTGAAAAATACAGATCTTAGTTTATCTGTACCTTTACGTATCAGCTAATGATGAACCAACGTTCTCACCTTTTTGCAGCTCTGGGCAGTCTCTAAGGTTTCAAGAGACATCTAATGCAAAGTTTTAACTGGAAAACACCAGTTTGCCTGTTTCATGTACTTAAACTGCACAATAATCCACGACAATGGCATGTCAAACTAAACAATAGCCTCAAATAACTCTTCTACCTCAGCATTGTTTTCTTGAGTGCCTGCCTGCCACAGAACTCAGTCAGGATTGATTTGTGTGCAAAATTGAGTGGCATGGAATAAGGGAAATAAGGATGAATCTGAATATTTACTAATATAGGAATGGAACAGTCCACTACTGTGCTGCTTACTTGCATTCATGCTGAAGTTCTGATACTTCTTCTCAAAAGAAAGGATTAGCAGAATAGCAACAATAACTCTTGCAAAATAATATATTAGCAAAATAGCAAAAATAACTCAGTCCTATATTGCACTAGCTAAAAGCCTGGGTTTTACTGAAGAAGGTGGACATTAGGTCTAGAAGACTGCAAAGTGTGTTAAGAAAAAATACATGCTGGATCTCTGACTAGAGACTCTGCTCAAAGCAGTATGTATGCAAACAATTAAAACTGTCAGATATAGGAATCAAACATTTCCTTTAGCATGCATCTGTGGTTGGAAGGCTTGCAGATAAGCTAGCAAGCTGGAAGTGACCCGTAAGGATCATCAAATACAACTCCTTTCTCCTCACAGGACCATCTAAATCGTATGACTAAGAGCTTTGTCCAGAAACTAACTGTGCTGTGACCACTTCCCTGGCAAATGTGCTCCAGTGACCAACCACCCTCTCAGTGAAAAACCTTTTGCTAATGTCCCATCTGAACTTCTTATGCAGCTTCATTTCATTTCCTGATGTCCTAAGTCAACTGAGCAGTCACTAGCATCATCTAGTGGAATGCCAGCCCAGTAGTATTTCTGTACCTCTCAGTTTGATTTTGAGAAATCAGAATTTACAAAGCCTCAAGATGAAAACTAAATTGCGCAGATTTTTTCACAGTTGCTTGAAAGTCACCTTTGGGTCTTACCTGGTGATGAAAGATCAGAGTGCAGGCTAAAGTTGCAAGCCTGTGAGTTTTAGTCCAGTAAGGGAATTTCTAGTGTTGTCTAAAGTCCAATTTCACTGAAATCTCATTTGGATTATGGGTAAAGTCTTTTGGGATAGAGATTCCCTTTGCTGCAAGAACTTTTAATTATCCCTTGTGCTGATTCAAAACCGATATAGGCAACCAAATATTAGCACAAATCTTTCTTCGTATTTCATTAAGCAAAAAAGAGCTACCTTAAAAATTTAGTTACTATCAAATATTGTACTACTTACCACACTACAGAGCCAATCCTGTTTGCTTCATTACAAGAAAAATAAGTTGTAAGATTGCAAAATCCCTCCTTTTAATGTTGACTTAACATAGCTTTACATTTTAATTTGGTATCATGTTTTTAACATGAATGATTTAAAGCATTCTACAAATATGACACATTTTATTCATGCATATCATGTTCATTTTCTGTAACTAATATTGCTTCCAGCAAAATCTTATTCTAGTCCAATAAATGAGACAAAAAATAAAGTAATTCATGGTAACCAAAATAATTAAATAGTAGGAGCAGGTTAAAGATCAGCATTCATTTTTAAAATTAAATTTAAAAGTCTGCAGTAGTTACTTATAAGATTGGCAAGTTTTACAAATAACGTCACCAAGCATTTTAGAGAGAAACACAGCTGCATTAGAATGGAGTCATTAGGCAATACATTTATTTTGAAGCCAATTAACCTTTTGTCAGAGAAATGTCGGAGCTGTAATGGTTTCGGCAGTGGAGGTCAGCCTGTAACAGAGGCACGTATGACAGCGATTACGCTGTCTGACATATGCTGGAGACTCAGAGTACAGCCGTGGAATGAGAATCTGCCTTCGTTTGTATTCTGCTCTGCATTTTCAGGGAGCAGACAATCTTGACCTATCCATTTAGGTAATTAAAGCTTCTATTTGGAAGTGTCCTGCAGGAAGGTGAAATCTGGGGGAGATAAATGGCTGCTGCTCACTGTATCCAGCCACTTCCATCATTTGATGGACTGCCTGAAACAGGCTGCATTGCCAAGTCCTCATAAAAATAGAGATGAATTGGGCAGGAGACAATTCTCTAAGGCAAAGCAACTCTGTCATCTTCCTTTTTGCAGCATATAATTTAATTGTTAGCCAAGGCAGACAGCTGACTCAGGGGCCCTTCTCTAATGACTTTCCCACCATCTTCCATTTGCTAAGAAATTATTTCAGTGTATTTACTTGCAAGCTAACTTTGTCTGACAATGAGAGATGTCACTTCAATAAGCTCAGCTGGTTGTCACAGCTGTGCCAGGACTTACCTTCCAGGCAATTTTGTTTCCTACACACTCATGCTGAACAGCAATTGGAAAGTCTCCTCTGTCATAAAACTTGCGAAAAGCTGAATGTTTTGCTGGTCTTTGTTTCACCGATCCTGCAGGTGGGGGCCCTCTTACCTTAAAAAGAAAAAAAATAAAACAAAATACTCCACAGTTTAGTGGTAATATATTTTTTAGAAGAAGCCTAAAGCCTGACTTAAAATAGATATAAAAGAAGAATAACACTGACCAAAACTCCAAAATTATAGTTTACATGCTACACTTCACTTCTTTGAAAGTACACTTTGGTAACGATCTACAGGCTTTGTTAACTGTTTTTGTTTGGTTTTTTTTGCCACTTTCAGATTGTCCCATAAAAAGCAGCTATATTTTAAAGTAGATCTTTCAATTACCACAGTATTTTTAAGCAAGAAAAAAAAGCACCAAGAAGGTAGTGACACTACATAGTAGAAGTCGCAAGAAAATTAAGTACTTCTCCTTTTTCTGTTTCTTTCTAGAAGCAATTTGACTTGATTTCCAACTAATATTACTGTTCACACCTTCCACTGTCTTTCGCTAGTCATTAGGTAATGAGATTACCTAATCTCTTTTAGCATATATCTTCCCTTGGCTTTCATGCAACTTCCAGTCCTTCAGTATTGGTGGCTGAAGCACTGGAAAGAATGAAGGTCTTTTGCTCAGACATCTCTTCATTGCCAGTGAGGAAATTTGATTTAGCTCCTCTTAGTTCCTTATCTGAGCTATTGCTGGTTTAGCATATGGCATAGTCTGAATATCAGTCGAATTCCAAAATGCTCATGCTGGAACATTTTCCTCAGACAAACATGGTAGTAACAGCAACTCACAATTGGCACTAAGATAATAGAATTTCAAGTACTTAAAAGAAATCCATTGTTTAAGCTAATTAACAAACCTAATCTCAAATGCTAAGAGAGTCTAAGAGAGCTAAACTAATCTCAAATGTCCTTGACAACTGATTCTTCACTCTGAAAATCCATAGCTGTGCATCTGGGATAAGAACTTCCTCCAGTTCTCTGCATGTTTCTTTCGTCAAAAATGCTATAATGTGTTCATTAAAAAAAAAAGAAAAAAAAAAAAGGTGAGAGCTTCAATGATTGTAACCATACCCAGTATTTTTTGCTGTTCTATTTGTCTTCGGTGACCCTTCCATTAGTTTCTAGCAGTATAGCCATTCAGCTTTCCAGTGAACAGAATGTAAACTTCTAAAATCCTCTTTTTCATTTGGGCTATTCTGCAATTTAACTCTGCTTACTACAGATCTAGATTTGACTTGGCACTTTTTTCCCCCAAAGTTTTTTCACATAATTTTCACTGGTCAAGGTAGAGGAGTCCACTAGTGATCTGTCTACACCATACTTTTCTACACATTGCTTCAACCACGGCTACTAAACTGTGACTTTTGTTGCATATTGCTCTCCCTGATAGACCATGTCCAGTGAAAATAGATTTGATATGCACAGCTGTAACTTTGCTTAGTAAACACATCTGCAGCAGTTGAGAGTAATACTCCAAGAAAAGCATTTCTAACCAATGTAAATAAAACTACACTTGTTCTGCAGAGGAAAAATTTGTTCTGTGCCACCAGTATAAGTACTTTCACTTGTTTTTTTTGTGGGATGACTTTGGTTTTTTTCGTGGGATGATTTTGGTTTTTTTCTCATTTGAGGCAAGTCTCAGAGTCACAGCAGTTTGAGGCCAATGGAAAAGTACCTCTGTTCTTTTGTATGTTTTTCACAAACAGGTCTTTCATACATCCTTTAAAGCATTATTTTCTGTACAATACCAGAGGTACCTGATTTTAACTTAAATTATTGATAAAGAATATGCTGTCTTGATTACATGAGATACAATCTGAATTCTTTCTAGGAGACTACCATAATTAGAGGTAGCTAATGCAAACTCAAATTACATCATCTGATACCAGACACTCTCTTCTTCCCAACTCATGTTAGTAAACTTGCTACGAGCCTTTTCCTACTGTACTTTATACACTTTGTAGAAAATATGTTTGTTAATAAAATTTCTTCCTATTCTTTATCCAGGAACAAAGATACTAGAAGGACTTAAAGTATGTTGATATAAAATCCCTTCATTGTGCATTGCCCTTACATGAACACTTAGAAGCTCCCTCTTAATTAGGATACCTACTCTGATCTGCCATCTCAAAAAAAGGCATGGTAGAGTCAGAAAAGGTTCAGAAGAGGATAATGATTGAAGGTATGGAATGGCTTTCAAAAGAACAGAATAAAGAGAGAATATGATTAGTATGGAAGAATAAAATAAAGAACTATAAAATCATAACATTATGGGAAGAGTGATAAGGGCAGATTTTCCACTATCTCCTTCAGGAAAAGCATGGGACATTTTAAAAAATCTAGTCATTAAGAAGTTTAGAACAAACAAAAGTAGTTATTTATTCACACAGCAAATAATGGATTTATGGAACTCCTGGCCAAAAGTCAGTATTGGAAATACTAAAAGTTTTGGTACATTCAAGCCGTGACTGGAAAAGTTGATTAAAAAGGAATCCATTCAAGTTGACTAAATCCTAACTATTAGTAATCATAAATACAATGAGTATTATTTTTCATGTGATACAGTCTATTTGGTAGATCTCTCAGCCTTACATTTAGTCTCATGGTGACATCACATTGGCGTCTTACATTTATCCATTGATTAACTGCCACAGCAACTATCTTTTTCAGGTGACAAGCTCAACGTTGATAATATGATTTCTTGTCATTAGTTTAAAGCACATTATGTTGTACTTTGTACTATAATATTTAATTCCATTTCTATATATCAGGTGTCAAAGGCATTCACTTCTATCTGTCACATCATGATCTTTTAATAACAACTCCAAACATTGTCATCTATAAATTTCATGATGCAATCCTTTTTCATCGAAAATATGAAATAAGGTTATTCCAAAAACCAAATATTAAGAAGTTCCATTAATAAAGTTCCTCTATTATCACATCTCTCATTTCAGTATCACATGTCATTATTGTCTCACTCCAATATGGACCTTTTTACCCTCCAAACACATCTTACACTGTATAATTACCGAGATACAGGAGAAGTAGCAGTGCACTGAATATTTGAAAACAGCATCAACATAGAGAGCTGTTGTTTTTCCCTTTGTCTTGCAGATGCTTTTCTTGTCAGATAGGTCTGCAATAGGTATAGAGACCTTTAAATACCTGGAAGAGAAACTGACTTCAAAGCAATGAAATGATCAAGACAGAAATGAGCCTAACCTCTATCTAGAGCAAAGAAATATCAACAAACAGGAATACAGTGGAACTGTCCTTGCATTGGAGATACAGTAAGGTTCACTGACTGAAGAGTACTTTTGCTCTCCTTCATTTAAAGGAGACAACTTGTATAATTTATATCTGACAAACCTAGCTTGTGAGACCTTTGCTGGAGCGGCTGCTCTGAGCCAGTATTGCTTACCTTTTGCAGACAGTTTCTTTTCCTGCCAGTTTTCATTACTAGAGAGATCACCACTATTCTCTAATGCAGACACTGCTTTGAGTCATTCTAGCTGTGCATAATCTACCTGAGGAAAAGCTTATGTGTTTGAGTTCCTCCTTCATTTTTTTTTGCAATTCCTGATCTAAGCCTGGACCACAAGATCTCTATAGGTCTCTCTCAGCTAAGGCTTCTCAGTGATTTTAGGTTGCTAAGTGAAATACAGAAAAGGTAATCAGACAATACTTTTCTTGGGTAAAATGAGTTTTCCTTTCTTACATTCTATATTGTTATAATTACTGATAAAAAGGTCACTCTGAAAGTATTCCACTTATTGGAAAAATAGTAACAAATACTATCTTCCTCAAGCTAATAAAAATGTTCCATTGCAATATAGTGAGAAAGATTAAGATTAGAGTTCCAGTTAATTAAAGGCTAATATTCATGATGGCAAAGTATATGAAGCAATAAACAGATTCTGAGGTTCGTTAAATGCCAAAGTGAAGTTGAAGAGTTTGATAATTGCAAAACTAATTTATTGTAATTCTATGCCATTGAACTATGTGACAAGATAAAAGATGCAAGCCATTAAGCAAAAAAGAGAGAAAGACCATATTTCTTTCATTGATTCATGGGCACTGAAAGCCATTTTACCTGGTTGCATTGCTAAATGCCTCAGTGATGGCACACTAGGAAAATTACTAAGAAAAATTTTTTGAAGCCAAGTTTAAACAGTGATTAATATTTGAAAACTGAATTTTGTTCATTTTCTGAGTTTCACACTCTATGCACACTCCAGGACCTAGACATGTCTTTGTAGGGCAACTGGCCATTTTTGTGAAAACTAACACTAGTTTAATGAGCAGTTTAAGCAAAATAAAAACTGAACTGGGATCCTAATGTTCTTGTATCACAATTCATGTATTATATATATATATATATATATATATATATAAAGATAAGTGACATAATCAAATTTAATGGTTAAAAGATTTTTTATTAACCCACATTAATGCATTTAGAAGATTAGAACAATTTAGAAATTGTTTCAATTTTTTGTCTGTCAAGATTCTTACAGAAAAATTGGACTTTAACCTCAGCCTTTTGTATTTTCTCCTCACAAAAATATTAATTGAATTTAATTTTGAAGCAAGTAGGATCAAAAGTTATAAGACCACTCAACTTTCTTACCTAAATATGTCAGACTTGAAAATATAATGCCATATTATCACCTTGAAAAATAAAATTTTCAGAAATAAAACCATAAATTCCCATTATTTGTATTCAAACTAAAAACTGTAGCTGTACAAAATTGCACAGAATAGAATCCAATGTATCCACAGAATAGAATTTACTAGTGCATTCTGTCTCAGGGAATGTAAAGGTGATGGCATTAAGGAAATGTTTGTGTAACCACTGACAGACTCTGTCTCATCCTCCTACTGGTGTTAAACTTTGCTAATGCAGCATAGTTTAACTGGCAATCCACTTCACCACGGGAAAGATCAGCATTCATTTCTTTGTGTACTGGTGCTAGAAG
Organism: Oenanthe melanoleuca; assembly: GCF_029582105.1. Taxonomy (NCBI): domain Eukaryota; kingdom Metazoa; phylum Chordata; class Aves; order Passeriformes; family Muscicapidae; genus Oenanthe; species Oenanthe melanoleuca. Next base: position 72,996,223 of record NC_079336.1, read on the forward strand.
CTGTGGCCAAATCCTAATGTCAACCTTAAGCAAAATGCAATATATTAGAAATAAGTCAAACTATGCAACGAAGAATACTCAAGCTAGCGGGAATAAAAGACCAAATAATTTACCTAGCACTATTCAGGGCCATGTTGACACACAAAACTTTACTAGAACTGTCAACCACAGTCCTCATCCTCATAGTGTGACAAAGCTCTGATCTTGGCTAGACAGGAATTGACACAAAACTGCCCAATGAACAGGCTGAGGGGCAAAAGCTATGACCCACAGTTAGTGCTTTTGGTGTCAGCCCACACCAAAGTACCTTACATGTTTCTACACCTGTAACACAGACAATCCCATCATCAAAACAATCTTACCAATAACCCATCTGAAAACATCAAGATTTTGGCAGTTACCTACTAACACAACAGAACAATAGGATGATAATACTTTGGGTGACATCCACAGAGTTTTGAATAAGCACAGTAGCAGTACTAATGATGTGGAAACACAAATCTTAGCAAGTGTTAACAATCAGAATCTCATCTAGGCACCCCCAAGAGTGTCTACTCTGACTGGTAATAAGCAACAAAGCCTGTCCTGCTCTTCTTAATTAACTCATCCTAATTTGATTGAACTGACTTAGGTAGTTAATACATTCTGCAATCATGTTTTGATTTTGTTATGCAGTCATACCAAAAATTGAATAAGAAACGTCAAATGACAGGAGAGGCACAGTAAGATGTCCCAGTAGGTACTGCTGAGTTCCACATTAATTCTTTTTATTTAATATCAATATCACAAGTATTAAATATCAAAAGAACATGATCCCTCAACATGTATCAGATAAAAGCTTTTTATATCCAAAAAGAAACAGGGAGATATTTCTTCAAATGTGCCACCCTTGATATGCTTTAAATTGTGCCACATCTAATGCTTAAAAGCTGGTTCTGGGGCTATTCCACAAATCTGGACAACAGATCAAAGCCCGTCTCATAGCTTCAAAAGTCAAATTGAAAAAAAAATCAATTTTACAACCCCCAAATGAAACTACTGATAGGTCAGCAAACATTACAAATGCTTCCAAAGCACTACAACTTGAAAGAAAAATTAGACACATGATTATGACACAAAGATACTGTATCTTGTTACTGCCTTGAGACACTAGAAAGTAAGTCATAAGCTGAATGCAGAACTACTCTATTTCAGCACCTCAAGAAATGTTACTTTTGATTGGGGAAGAGATAAGCTGTTTCAATAAGACACATGTGCCTACGTTACAAACTGCTCTACAGTACTTTGTACTTGGAAGGTCCTTCATCTCTTATTCTCTACTGGAATATAATAACTATTTCATATAATTTAGATTTCTCTCCTGATGCTTGCCAAGCAATTTCCTTTGATGCAAAGGGAGAAAAGTCACAACTGCTAATATATTTCTCTCGTAATATATTTCTTTCCTTCCAGTCCAGATGCATATAGTCTTGCTCTGGTAGTTTCACAAAGCTTCTCAGTGCATCAATTGCACTAAATCTGGAAGCCTTCTAAATTTTTCCTGATAGCTATTTTATTGTGTGGCAGGCTTTTTTACTTTCAGTGCTTTCTTACTTTCATAAAGGTATTTATTAAGCTGCAAAGATACCTGTCCTTTTTGCAGGGACAACTGATCAATTGATATCTTTCATGTTAAGTTGAAATCATTCCCTCACAAGAGGAACACTAGTAGGAAACAAATAGTTTTTAATTGAGATTGTATGCAGTTGAAAATGTTTTGACAATCTCTCCTTGTCTGCTTGGCATAAAAAAAATATCCCAAAAAGAGATAAAATTTTCTTTGGCGAGTCAAATTTGTAGGACACAATTGAAAAGGAGCTCTCACAAAATATTTCTTCACTGAGGCTGTCAGTAGTTGGGTTGTGACTGTGAAGGGACAAATGTATCTTTCCCAAGTTACAATGCTCTTACTTCCATAATGTTATTTTAAATGCTTTTATATTGGCAAATGCAGGATTAATCACTTTCTGTAGTAACTGACATTCCCTGAATATTTTGTTTCAATCTCCATAATACTTAGACTGTTTGTTTGCAACCCTTTTACTCAAAATATAATTTTTCATGCTTAAAAGTAGTGGTAAAGTTTTATTATATTGATGTTAATAATTTCAGAACAGCTGGAAGTTATACTAGTATTGAAGTCTACTAAATCTGCATGGAAATATATTTAACTTGACCAGAGCATATAAAGTATAAAAAAAAAAATTACTTTTAACTTTTTACTCTGTAGGATCCTATTACCATTTCTATTTATTGAATATAGCTGTTCTCATACTGAAGCTCTTATGCAGCATCTTTAATCCATACAGCATTGTTACTGTAGACTACATCAATCTGCCCCATATTGAAGGTAGTGAGAATTCTGTGGTCTCTGAGGTCTGGAAGACATGAGGGACCCCTTTTGCTAATGTCAAAAAAAATTCCTTACATAAAGTTACCTTCATACTTCTTAGCACTTTTTAGTTTGGCAATCATACATTGATATTTGTTAATCATCAGTGACAAGTTTTAAATCTATCCAGTGTCATGTTCTATACTTTTCTTAAATTATTCTTTTTATGTGTGCTATGATTTAAGAAATGGCTTAAACTCTATTTAATTGCCATTTTTTAAAAATGTTTTCTGAAGTCCTGTCCCCTCCTTTTCCTTCCTGAAACTGCTTTCTCCTTTCAGAAGAATCTAAAAGTAATGTACTGTGTATTTCACCATGATTCTTTAATATACTGTTTGGGAAGGAGTTGATAACAGTTTGGACATCATGATGTCTCAGGTGTGTAGTGAAGTACAGCTAGATGAACTCCTATTAAATGTTAAAACCTACTCAGTTTTTTAAAATCCTACTACAGTTTTTTGTGCTCCATCTTCTCTGTCATGCTACCAAAAATTCCTTAAAACATTACAAACCTCTCTCTTTTTAGTAAGCTGATTAGACTGGAGAGTGCTGACAAGGGTTTTGCCATTTTGGAAAGGAGTCTGAGACACAAACTTTTAGAATTGTGATCATTCACTGCCATAGGCTGTCCAACTGCTTCAGCTGTAATTTCCTCAGTTTCTTTCCACATAAGAATTAAACCTTAAAATGTCACTTCGGCAGCTTTCCTGCTAGCCTTTCTGTCCTAAATATTTATGTGATTAGAGATTCAGCAAGGCATTTTTTTCATTATTGCATATATCTTTTATTCCACTTAGATTGGAAATAACACACAAGACTGACCGAAGTTTTTCTGTGGTTCACAGGAATACTCTTAGATTTTTTTTTTTTATTTTTTTTTTCATAGGAAGGCATATTCTAGCTAGCTAGTCAAAACATGGTTTTTAAAAAGTTGAAGCTCATTTCATTCTTTACACTCAAAGCATCCCCACTGCAGATGAAGAGCTTTTTTCTTCATCTGCCAGGAAATATGACCAACTACGTATTTTCTTTTCCTCATTATGATTATTTCCTCTTATATTCCTCATCATTTCCAGAGCTGATTGCTAGGGTGCTAGAGGGAACAGAATCCCAACCGTCCTCAGTTTTGAGCACAGCAAGAAGCAGGAAGATTCTCTTGGGTCAAAGGCAAAGGACAGAAACAGGGCATCTTCAGCATACATTATTATCAAAATAAACTTTGTTTTAACTATCTAGACAGTGAACACAAAACTTAATGAAAATCTTCATTTCTTGGTGATTTGGAGATTCTAAAAAATTAACAAGGATCATTTTTACTCAGAAGAAACTGAAAAGCATGTATAATGTGCAGAACAGAAGTGATTCTTTTAGATGTTATGCCATTTCTCAGTCAAATTACATCTAATTCATCCCATTTTCTTGTGTTGTAACCTACACATTTATACTCAATTCAGTTAAATTGACATCACTAATTTACTGTGTACAGACTCCTTACACAACAAGTGGTGTGGCAAAAAAAAAGAGAATGCCTTATCTATGGGACTTTTGGAGTGCTCTTTTCTAGCATATTTTGATGTAGTTTTATATAATATATATGGTATTCTGAGCAGGGACTGGAACAAAGGTATCTAGTTTCAAGGGGACTGCTCTAATCAATTTATTTATATCTTATTGCTTGCATGTGGTTCTAGAACCCTTGAAAACCCTAGTAATTTTAGTCAAAACCATATCCCAAAAGCATGAATTTCAGTGCTATAACTGAAAAAAATCTAAGATTTTCATAGCACAGATGAGTGTCTTGACTTCCAGGGTACCAAAACAGGAAACTAGTTATTGAGAAATTTATTTCTGAAATTTATTAAAGAAATAAAAAAATCCCAAAATAAATTAACTATTTATTATAATTAACTATGAGGAACTATGATGAAACTGCTCTATGCAACATCTAGGAAAGGCATTAATAATAAAACTATTAATAAAACTCCCAAATGCAAAATTGTATCAATATTTACAGGTACATCAAAGTGAATTATTACTGTCTCCATACACTAGCCAAAAGTAATTGTTCTAAAAACCCCACAACTCACAACTTGCACATTAAGAGTTGAAAAACGTACATTATAGACTAGAATGATAAATAGGTTGCTTACAAATTTTGGTAATTAGCAATAAGAAACCTTAACTGAGCATTTTTTATTTACTGATTCCCAGCTCCTTAAGGAGGACCAGAGTGCATCAGAAAATCTAGTGCCATATGCTACAAACTGCTACAACTAGACAGAACAATGCAATAAAAAAAAATAAAAACTTGAGTTCCAGTAAACTTCTTTGGAAAGTAGGTAGGGCCTCAGGGAATCATATTCTTTGTATGCTTCATATAGTTTCCATTGTAACTACATTATAATTATAAAATCATGACCAACACTTTGTAAGGACAAAGAAAAAAAAAGATTGTATATTGATTGATTTAAACAAGACAAGAATATGCATACAACATATTCAAACCACAAAATTTATAGTAATTTTGGATATAATGTGGCAATGAAAAAAAAGCTGAGTTATAATATATAAATGTGATGCCAAACATACCCAAGGGGAGCCTTCTGATTATGGGGAAAAGGTCATCAACAAAACATCACACTCCTCCTATCAAAAACGTTGGGATGATGATGACTGCATAACTGGTTCTTCCAAGGAAGAATAGCACCACTGACTTCAGAACCAGACATGCATTAGAAGGGTGAGCACATCATCAGCTTAAGGCACAGATACTAGAATGCTTGTGTTTATAAATTTCAGTGGCTTCACTACTTGGCATAAGCAGCAATAGTTTGGTAATTCCACTCTACGTTTAAATATCTTCTTATCTACACCAATTTTTTTTCTTATCAAACTGCTAGGACTTTAATTAAATGAATCACAAATTCTTGGTTTCACACACAGTATTTTTCTGTAGCTCAAAGAAATTGCATAGGCTGCTTTGTCTGGTAACTTTGCCCTGAAGGCTTTGCTATTAAATTTCAGTGCAGCAAGTGATGGAGAAAGCAGGTAACCAGGTTGTAATTCAGCTGCAACAGCATTTATTTACCATGCTACTAGATGCAATCCTCGTTTATTAAGTTTTTTTTTTTTAAAGAGCTTTAAATACTTTATTATTCAAATTTACATTTTGCCAGAAAGTTCAGACTCTCTTTTCCTGAGACACATCTGGACTATCAATTGCTTCAATTACTTGTTTGAAGCTTCATTTTCTAACACAGGTACTTATGTCTATTCTAATTCTGTACATCCCTGCAGCCTCTCAGACAGCATCTCTGAGAATGAATTTTCGTATTCCTATTTTGATCTTCAAGACACAGAAATCATGCTTTAAAGACCATGCCAATCAAAGTAAAAACATTTATATTGTTTTAATCATAAAGAAAAATATTTTAAAATAGATCAGCTGGTAGTTAGAAAAAATAAAATTCCAGAAACGTTTTAATTTTCAGTATCACAAAACATAATTCTGTTGGAATCTAGTAGGCTCTTGAGGTAAGTTAAAGATAAAAGAAATACTTAATCTCGTTGAAAATAGTCTAGTTCTAAGATGGAGTTAAGGGAAAAGGAGGTAGCTTTTTACAGAAGAGAACAGAAATATGAATAATTTTACTCCACATAAGTTGCAAGAGAATAAAAAAAAAAAACAACTGTAAGAACTTGTCAGAAAGCAGCTCTTCCATGAACATAAACAAACAAGAATTGTGGCTCTGAAACACGGAAGTTTTAAACTTTTTTTCCTTTGATCATCTCTCCATACCATTTTTCCACATACAACTTTAAAAAAAAAAAAGCCTTCATGATTATGAAAAAAGCTTTCCCAATAACAGAGAAATGAAGGACTGTTTGAAGAAGCATTGAAAACAGAGTTCCAACAGATGTGATGTGCCCTCTCAGTTTAGAATCTTCATTACTTTTTTCAACATAAACAGCAATTTTGCTGGTGGTCATTTAAACAAATAATCTTTCAATGTCCATCTTGCTGCTAGATACAAATACAGACAGTGGGATAAAGACTGCAAGGCATGTGGCTGTGCTGAACAACATGGTATAGTTTGCTGACATAAGGCTACATATGCCATGTTTTTCTGTCAGAGGAGCCAGTTTTCAATAAGCTAACATGGATACTGAAAGACAGCTGGAAATTTAACCATGATTCTCTACATGGAAAAAATTATTTTAATTTTCATAGTTTTTCCCCCCTTTTTTCGTTAGAAGAAATGCTCTTTCTAGTAAAGAGGGAAAAGCACAGTTGAAACTCCAGTAGAGTAACAGCTAGAAAGCAGTAGAAAGACATTAGGCTTCATCCATCTTTTCTTCTTGAACTCATCTTATCACAAGATAAGCACAAGCACGAGTTCTTTGCAGAACTGAGGATCAACAAAGAGACTGTTGTAACGGAACATTATGCATCAATAATCACTGTAAAGACACTTAGGATTTGTGGTAAAAAACTTTGTTTCTAACTAGTATAATTATTTATTTTTATTAGCTCTATTTTCCTTGACAAACCAAATCAACATATATAGAATCTAACAATAAGACTTGCAGATAGGGTGAATAGCATTTATTAGTCTAATCTATATAAACAAAACAAATCTATAGAACAAAATCAAAACAGAAGCTCTCCTTCAGCTCTGTAACTGAAACTGCAACTTCAAAGTTAAACAGAAACTGAGGAAAATATCTGACATTTTAATTTGATGCATATCAATTACACTATCTCAGAAAGAAAAAAAAAGGTTGGGTAATGGTGAAGTAAAAATCTGAAAGATAGGTGAACAGTAACCATTATTTACTTATCATATTCATTAATATTTTAAGAAGAAATTAATTTTGAGCAATACAATACTCGAGTTCAGTTGCCAACTGAGAGCACTGTATACAGTATTTGATGCTGAGAAACAAATTATTGTGAAAATCAAGTAAGTGACCACAAATCTTTGCTCCAATGCAAATGCAGTATAAAGTTGCAACTAATTTTAGAGAATGACAGAATAGGAGTTTGAAGGGACCCACAAGGATCATGAAAGCCAACTCTCAGCCAGGACAATTCCCAAGAGTCACACCATATGCCTAAGAACATTGTCCTAACATTTCTTGAACTCTGTCAGGTTTGGTGCTGTGACCACTTTCTAATTGAAGAAAATTCCAGTGCTCCAATTTGAAGAAAATCTTCCCCTAACATTGCAAAAGCAATGATTGTTCTGGAATCAGCAATGTTGCAGTAACTATTATTGATAGCATAAAAGTGAAACTGCCTTAAATGTGGTGTTCTGATAAACACTCAAGACTGAAGAATTGTGGTATGATTGATGCATGCCTTTTCTTCTCCTCCTACATCTTCATTGATTCATTAGTTCCATGAGGCTTGCTGTAGCCAAAGCAGGAACAGAACATGGAATATTGAAACAGTATTGAAATACAAACCTATTTAGTAAAACAGCTCAAAGACATTTTAATTAACGAACAATGAATTACATTTTTACAGGAAAAATACAAGAACTGGAAATGTTCACAGTGATTTTCTGAAAACAGCTCAGAAAAAGAACAGTACTATTACGCTAGAAAGGAAGAATATCTAACATGGGGTTATTCCCAAAAATCCAATCATGACTGGGAGATAAAAGTAAAAACTAACAAAATAAATAGATTAACATTCTTCTAAAAAAAAAAAAAAAAAAAAAGCAAGTTATTTCTAAAAAAATATGAGAGACTTAAATAATCTGACAGTAATGTTAGAAAAAAGTACTGATAATGTTAACCTTGGTGAAATAGATTTCCTAACAGAAAAAAGTGGAAAAAAAAATTGTTATCCACGGAACAATAAATAAAGGGAAGAGATACAAAATAAATTAAATGCTTATCAGTGTAATAGTTTTCCTGCTTTTAGTTAATGACATTGAAAATACAGCATGATGTCCAACATACTGGTCTACGTAACCTAGTGCAGTAGGAATAGAAAAACAAAAAAGTATTTAACTACATAATGAAAACAACAGAGAACAAATAATACAGAGAAACTGTGCAGTATAAATTATATTCTAAACTGTATTACAAAGGAATTATGATGAATGTAGAACTTCAGGAGAAAGAAAAAGTGAAAGTTCATACACACACAGCTTGAACATTTTTGCCCAATATACCTGAATAGAACACAAAGTAAAAATTGAATGTATCACAAAGAAGGAAAAAATAATCAAGAATCCTCTAGAGGATAAAGAATTCCAAACATAATAGGTTTAATAAAGAACTAATCCTAACAGAGTGTTTTGGGGTTTTTTTAATTCTTAGATGTGATTATAGAAAAGCCTACACTTAGAAGTCATGGCTCCATTGCCTGAAGTAGGAAATCATGCCTGCCAGTGTATTTTTGAGGGATCATTGTCAAGTGCAAGCTTCTACAGTGGCTTTGCTATCACAACATTCCTACACAACATCATCTAACATCTCACCACTGCTTAGAGTTTCCTTGTCCTCCACTCCCCACTGCCTGACATATATAGCCAACATCTGACTTTTACTGGGTGACGTGCCTGTGAGTGTTCCTGGAACTGATTCATCTGAATAATTTCGTATAAAACTAACCCAGGAGAAAAAAGTTAATAGTTTTTTCCTGACTTAGAAAGCCAAATCACTTTACTCTAGAGTCAGATGAACGGGAGAGATGGCACAAGAAGAGAGGCTACAAAATGAATACCAAGGGGGGAAAAAAGCCAGTAAAGATTTCTAGGCAGCAGCAAAGCTCACCTGCTCATGGAACGATACCTGCAGAAAGGATTTACCGCTGCTTTTGGAAGCTGGTGGAAATGTTTCCTGCAGGGCACACACACATGAATTACAAGGATGTCTCCCTTCACTCTGGAACAAGACAACTACAGTAGAACTCAATGTAACACTTTGGAGAGCTCGATAAATCATCTGAATGCCCCATTAAATCCTATTCAAAATTGCTAATTGCCTGAACTCTATCTACTCCAGTAAATATTAAAAGCTGGCTCAGTAGTTTTGAAAGAAATTTCATTGAAGGGGAATTAAATCAAATGAGCTTAGGACCAAATCTTCAGGGTACACCATTAACACCAATCTAGAATTGGAAGTTTTCCAAAATGTTTCATTGTGCACTAATTAGTCCAGAAAATATTTTTCTTTTTAATTCTTTCACCTTAAGTCCATATGGAAACATACCTAGGAGGGGAGCATTCACATAAAAATAATTATTCTAGAATAATTATACTTTGAAAAATGTAAAATGCAAACAAAACTAGGTAAATATTCCCTTTAAATACATCTTGCAGTATAATGGATTACATGTAATGCAAGAAGTTATTTTCACAACCTTTCCCCAACTGCTGATATTATAGATGAACAAACTACTTTATATACAGTCTCTACAGGCCTTGTTTAGTCCATTACATACAACACACAGACCCTACTCAGCACATTTGGCCTGCATTTCCTGCTTGCCAACTGTACAACCTTACACTGAGTTGTTAAAAAAAAAAAAAAAATAAATTTCTGGATCATTTGCAATAGTTGAAACAAGCCATGTAAGGGAGCCTTGGAGAATCACAAAACTAAGCAACTGTATCACCAGGAAATAGCCTACAAAATTTGCTTTATGTGTTTTTCCTCTCACACAATTTTAGAATAAAACAGATTTTTCAAAATTTCCATGAAATTAAATATGTTTCAAATTCAACTTTTTTGCATAGAAATTTTTTACATTAATTCCTAGAAAGCTCTATTATATTTAGCCTTCACAAAAAAACAATAAAACAAATACAAAAAGCACTAAACAAGCAACAAAAAAACCTGAACGTCTGTCTCCTTATAATTCTTACTAAAATTCAAGTTATAGGCTATCTGTGCCTTTACAGGCTGAAAGAATATGACCACCTTTCACCATCACAATAATTATTTCCAAAACTGGCTAGCTACATGGGGCTGCCTCCTGTTAGCTAAATTCAGGTGCAGGTACAAGGCTTCTTTTACTTTTTTTAGAGCAGCTGCTCCTAGAAAGCAATTAACCTGAAGATGTGCACATTGTACATAAATCTGTATGACAATTTTTATAGTGTCCTATTAAAACTGATGCAGTTATACATATGAGTTGAAAAAGAATCTTACCAGAGACTACACACCTAAAATGTGATTTAGATTACATGGCTAAAAAGTGGTTTTCCCAGTTCTTTTAAATTATAAACATCCTCACTTTCATTGATACATAACATAAATGAGATAATGTCTTACCGTCTTCAAGGAACAAGAAAGTGCTAAGTGAAAACACAAACCACAACAGCAAACATATATTAAGTAAACATAACAGATTTTGAGCTACTTGGCTGAAATCACAATTATTTTGTCTTCATAAATTACTTCACATGAAGACCTTCCGAGACTTTAGAAACATCAATGAAATTTATTTAAACTTGAAAAATTGGATTGCTGTCTCTTATCTTATATGGAGACCCAAGACAAAAACCACATAGTTGATCAGAGCAGATTTATTATTTAAAAAGCTCACCAGTAGAAAGTACACTAAACCAAAATGCAGAAAATATTTTAGTGCCCTTCTGGAATTTACAGGCCTACTTGTTTAAAGAAATACAAATACTTTACAAACAGGCTGGACAAATGCTTGAAATATCAAATGCACATGAAAAGCATGAAACTAATAGTATTTATTCCTAAGGAACTTCTAAGTTTTAAAAAAGGTGCTTAGGCAATCTTACACCCGGTATTTCTGCAGAATTCTGCAGCATGTACTGAGCAACTCTTTACCTAGCAATAAAAGGAAAAGGTATGATCAAATATAAGCAAAGTTAAAACAACATTTTAAAGTTTTTATAAGTAAGATGACATTGAAAACTGTTCTAAAGAGTAAAAGATTTTTTGATACTAGAAATCCATAACCTTATTTCTCCATCAGCCTTAGTGGATATTACAGAAAAATAAACAGTGTTTTGTTTAGGTTCTCCAAGTTAACATTCAAGTCCATTATGGTAAACCTAATGATATGAAAAAATATGAGTTGTTGTTATTTTTCATTAGGATCAAAAAGACAGTACTTTTCCTCCAAAACAGATACATGACCTCATTTAAAATTATTCACACTTCCAAAAACCTCTTCAACTCCTATAAAGAGTGATGTAATAGAATGTCTGACTAATCCAAACAACATAATACAAGTAGAACTACAATGATTGAAGTTCAACTGAAGCTAACTCTTAACTTTCTGGAAGAAATAAAGACACAGATAAATATTACAATTCACTGTAATTTTAATCAGTAATATGCAAAAAAGGCTGTGACTTTCTGATGTGAAATAGTCCTTGACTTTCATAATTCTTAAGCACTTTCTTTTATCATTTTGCTGATGTATGTTATATTTTAAAATCAGAAGGATAATGGATGTGCTTCTTAAACTGTAAATTGGGTTTTATATCAGAGACCTGTCAGCACCACGACAGGTTGACCTGACAGTCGTCTTGCATTTGCAGATCTCCTTCATGGCTGCTTTTCAAGGTGATAGGTCAGTCTTTAGAAATGTACAGATTTCTTGATCTCTCAGGAAACATCTTAGAGCCCTAACATGTACTGCTTCTATGATCTTTGTAACAGATTGAAAGCAGAGGTATCCCTTACTGTCACACATACTGTTGTTAATAAAGGACATTTAAGTTTTGGGAAAATAATGTAAATTAAAATACATTTTATTTTTCTACAGCCTCTAGGGCAAACATAAAAATTCAGGAGAAATAGTTTAAATCTCAGTATTACTGGTAACTACAAGTCAAAAACACTTGCCTCACCTTACATACTCATTGATTTCTTTGCTATGCTGATTACTCCAAGCCTAATAATAACATTTTTTAACAAAATGATAATGTTTCATGAATCTCCTCACACTGTATATAAAGACTGTTTTGTAGGTATTATTAAAATTTGATTGATCATAATCTCTTGAAGCCTACTGGTATGAGTCTGCAGATTATACTGCTGTATAATACAACATGGATGAAAGGAGAAAAAGTGCTCAGAAAACTGAGAGCTAATTATTCTAGAATCTGCTTTCTATTCTGCTTTGCAGACTTCCATGCTTGGCTTACATAGCTGCAATAATATTTAAAATCTACCTTATGCACAGTTATTCTGCTTGGGTTACTTAAACAAAAATTACAATTCTTTTAGCATGACATTGCACCTTTCTACTGCAAAAAGTTTATAAAACTACTTTCAAATACGTACTTGAAATTCATATAAATACATTACATGGGAAATGCAGTAGTCACTGCTAACTCTTCTGACAAGATTCTTCCAACCAAGCTCTAAAACAGTATATATTCTCAACAGCACTTCTGTTTGCAATCAACAGAAAACATCATCATAATTCATTTTAATAACTGATAATGCAAGTGTTCATAAGTAATTGTGCTGTGAAAATTATTTGTGTATTTTCAAATTAAAAACAATGAAAATGTACACTGTACATAAATTATATTTCGACACTTTGTCTTGCAGTGTTAAGTATCTAACAAAGTGCAAATGATAAAAATGCTGTTTTTGAGGGCTGAAAGTTTCATATTAAACCTGTTGTAGCAATTTAGCCTTGTTTTTCAACTAGCAACTATAAGTTTGCATTTCACTGAGGGGGAAACTAACATTAACACTGCTTGCAGATGAGAAAAAATTTCAAAATACACTCAAGTAAGTAAATTTGTCTGCACCCATTTCAGAATGTTATCACTTTTCTAACTAAAATGTATTTTAGCATGTTCAAAGCTGCATGACCACAACAGCCTTATTCTTGCTGCAATGTTTCCTTTTGCTCCCTGGCCTTCGATCTATATATGCTCAACTGTTTTGATGCACTACATAACCAAAAAATTATATTTTTGTTCATGGAAAACAGGGATTACATTTTTGCCAATTTATTATGTTAAAACAGCTTCTCCCAAATGTAAAAGTTGAAATATTTTCATTGTTGTCACTTTTCCATTTGACATGAAAGCAGTGGAAAGGTTAAGGATAGATATGTACATATGAAGGCTCCTGTGAGAAGTGAACCTGAATCTCTTCTGGAGAATCCAACCTAGACTGCATACTTCTTAGCCAAAAGCCTCTAAACACATGCTTATTAGATAGAGGATGGCAGCTGTAGCAATGGCACAGGAGCAGGTCCCAACTTCATCTGTTCAAAGAATACTGATAACTGATTATTCTCTGAAAAAGACTCTTCAGTCTTTCAATTTGAAGTGAATGAGTATCTTCCTGCACTTGTAAGCCAAAGATGACAAATGTAAGCTGATGTGACACCTTACATTTCACATTTCCTATTGCAAGAGGCACCTAGTCAGAACAGAAGTTTCATCCTCTTTACAGCAGTTATCCTCAAGATGCTATACAGGGAGCTTAGTGACTAAGCTGTGGATTCCATGTTCCTCCTTGGGGAGCAAGAGCCTAAAATTCAGGACTGCATTCCACAGCCATTATTGGGATTTGCAAAGCCTCTTGATGATTAAACGCCTAATCAAACAGTGGGTACGGGGCTCAAGAGGCAATGCAAAACCACAGGAGTTTTGAAAGAGAAAATTTATACAATCATCACAGGGTAAACCTGACTTGAGACCAGGGCTTCATTGTCGGAAAAGTGCCAGTTATATTTCTCTTGTGACTGGATTGGGAAGAATAAATCCCAGTAACATGATTACAATGACATTTTATATGTGAGAATAAGTCGCATCACACCACACCAAATTAACAGGAAATGTTTTAGTGAATTATGTATTTTTTTGGCAGCTTATCAAATACAAAAATCTATAGAAATCAGCATTAATCTTTCATAGGTTTCCATGAATCTCTACCAGGGTTATCCCAGTTAAGTTAGTCTCAGAACTTTAAGAACAGTAACTGCATTAGGAAAAACATCCTGAATTTTCTTCCTTGTTCTTTTCTAGATCTACTAAACTTCATAATTATGTCCTGATTTACAATTTTTTCTTTGACATAACATGCATCTCAATATATGGTATATAATTAGCCTTCAAGAAGCTTTCAAGAACAGATTTGTCTGGATGACTATTTGAAGAATTGTTATAGAACAGCAAGTTGAAGTTACATTTATACGATAAGTGAAGTTTATTCTCTCATGAAGAGCTAAGTGAATAGCTTACACTGAGATATGAGAAGTAACAAAATTCAGACTTAATGAAATAATCCTTATTTTTTCTGACTCAACACCTAAGAATGTTACAACAAAAAAGTCACTAGTTAATTGTTTAGCATCCTCAAGATGCCATGTACTCATAAAAGTGAAAAATATTAAGATTCAAGATTTATTTTGAATCTTTTAGGAAGTGAAATGTCAGAAAAACTTCATTTTCAAAAATAATAATTATTTTTAATGAAGCAATAATGTAAGCAAACCAGTAATTCAAAACCAGAGACAATCACATCTCAAGCCTTGAGTCATGTAGCGGTTATTGCACATGTTGTTAACTTCTGTAGCCTTTATAAATCCAGGTAATACTGTGTATTCAAATACAGAGATGTTCATGTTGCCTCCTTGGAAAACCAGGTATATATGCTAACCTTGTAGTCTTACAACAAAAATATCAAATAGAATTAAGAACTAGAAAAACAAATATATACTCAGCTGAGTTATGTTCCCTTATGACAGTAATTTATGTGGTTAACATCTTAATTTAAAGAAATGAGGGTGAAAATTGAGAGGGCATTGGTCAAATAAAAAAAAATCCAGCTTAGGTAGAGATACATATGAACAGGTTTATTATTTATTTCACATGATAGCTGGTTTTGAAACCTTCCAATTCATTTCAGTTCTAAGTAGTGGAAAACAATCAACATTGCGGTTCTTGTGAGGATTTTCTTATCATAAGAAAAATCTGCCCAAAGCTCACACCCACATAACTACACATATATATTAAAAGCTATTCAGGACTATTAACTAATCTTGGAACAGTAGCTCAAGACATCAACTTTTTTTTAATTAAAACATTCCAATGTGTCTGATGACATGAAAAATAATAGTTGAAGTTGACGAATTCCTAAAGTTGATCAAAGATGGAAATTATCTACATTTGGAGGATAAAGGTGTAACTAATGAAAGTTTAGCCAAGATTCAGTTTCTTCCAAAAGCAACATAGCTTTTCTAAAAACAAGTGTTATTGCTTATATTCCATTTCAGTTGCCTCATTTTAGAAATAGTATTTTTAGAGAAAACTTATTAAATAATTTAGTTAGAAATTCAGCCAATCAAAATTTATATAAGAATTTTGTCATAACTTTAGCATATAGACTGTATATGAGATTTTCAAAAAACAACATTTGTAAAACCCACATAATTTAATTTTGTAAGTGAAGGTTCCAACAACTGCTTTTTCTCACTCAAGCTATAACATAAATACACATCAAATAGTTTCCCATTTACAGAGAAGCACCAGAAGAAAAAAAACCTGTTGATTGTAACAGTAATTAATTATTGCTTCTTAATAGCTATAAAAAAGTATAAACACATCATATGTGTGTTATTTATTGTTACAGCTTCAAAAAACAAAAGCATTTAAAACAATTAAATATACTTTAGTCTTAAATTTGGTGAGAAATCTTACAACTCTATTTTAACCACAGAAAAAGCTTCAGCACCCTAGTTTTCCTTATTAGTTAGCCCTTTGGTATGTTACAGAGTCCTTCATGGACAAGTTTAAACACTTCTACAGCAGTAATATAGTAAAACAAATTGTTCTAATAATAGGGAGAATTCTTAACTGGAGTTTCCTACTGTTTTGTATTGTCCTTCATAGTATCCAACACCACAATAATCTCAGCTCCTTTAACACTTCTCATGACCTTGCCTTGCTCTGTTTCTTCAGCTTTCTTTCTCCCCCTTTAGAAACTAGGCTTAAAAACACAAAACAATTTTGTGGAAAGAAGGATGGAACAACAAAATAGTAATCTGGAAGCATTTAAGAGAGCATAAGTAAGGAAGCATGTCACATCCTTCAAATATGTGCTAAAAGGAGTCCCTTTGGCAGACAGAGTAAAATGGAAGTCAAACATCCAGCAAATTGAAGAGGCAGAAGGAAAATGCTACAATATTAAAAACTGTCAAAAGGGCTTGAGCCATAAGAAATGACAGGTAACTCACAGAAGCTTTTCACTTCTCAGTTTGCCTCTTTAGACCTACTAAACAGGAATGGAACATGATCATCTGTGAACAGAATTAGCCAGAAGAATTTATAGCAAAAATAGCATGAATCACAAAGAGAATTGTGAGAAAAATGAAAAAAAAAAAAAAAAAAAAATCTGTGTCATGAAGAAGTCTGCAATCTTTGATAGAATGAACATGCAAATTTGTTAACTATTATCATGCGATATAAGTCTAATTTGCACATAATAAAGGATGCAAATATAAGGGTAATAGCCATCACCATAATGAGTTTGATTTACATTGGTTACACTGGTTTTATATAAAAGGAATTATATTGTATTGTGCTAATTTTCTTTTGTCCACTGCATTTAGCATATTAGAATTTTACAGCTAGATATTCTTGTCTTCATTGCATGCATGGGCACAACAACAGTAAACATAGATATACACAATATTAAACATTATTGGTTACAAACAGTATTTTCTGATCAAATAAATTTTAGCATTCTGAACAATAATTTCCAAAAACATGAAAATTAAATGCATCTAACATCATATATATGTCTAAAACACTATTTTCCCAGATATTTGCTGATTGGATTTCATCCCATTTGTCTACATACAGTGATTGAGCAAAAGATTTTAATGTTGCAAAATGAAGCAGTAATCAAAACTCAGCAGATTTAATATTATGCATGTAATCTCAATTCTGACTCTTCTAAGTATATCCTGAGGACTAAATAATAAAAGTTACTGTAACATTATCAAATATTATAGCACACTATTAACACACACAAAAAAAGCAGTAAATAAGATACCACAGGCAATGTAGAATCTGGAATTTCCTAGTTTTGGAATGCTTTACAACTAACACAGTATTTGTTCCTGTATGCTCTTCTAAAGGAAGAAGCAACAAAGTGTTCCACCTCTGGCAAATGGAACAACTCCTTTCAGTCTCATTTTCTCCTCTACCTCTCATTATCTTTGTTGGAATATTAAGGTACCTTCATGTCTACGTGGTGCTTGTGTCAGAGGCAGAAAGAAGAAAACAAGGGAAACTGCATGCCAGAAAAGTGCCTGGACACAGGGCAACATTTACCAGGAGTCAGAACCAAGCTTTACATCTTCTGCAGATGTTCTGCTGTTTTGTCAGGAGTAGGATAAAGCTGAGTTCCAAAAACAGGACTTGGGGTTTTTTTGGGATCCAGCCCCACCCCCCAATATACAGCAGCTCAGAGAGCTCTCAAGCATTCACTTTGGCTGAATGGTCTGACTCCAAGTTCTGATGCAGTGTTATTCTGGTAGTTGGCCACAGTTACTCTGCAAGTAAGAAGGGCAATCCCAAAATTCAAGTTTATATATCAGCCAAAGCTGAAGACAATTTCACTTTACAAAACACATACTATACCTATAGGGTTTATTTACACCAAATTAAAGAACTGCTGCAAACAATAAATGTGACAACTTATCAAAAAAACCAAAACAAAACAGCAAGAATCTATTAAAATGGTAAAAGTTACACCATCTAAGTACCAGGGCTGCTAGAAACACCACTATTAGCTACCAAGCTCCACTATGAAGGCTGTGAGGAGAGGGAATCCAAGAAATACCGCCACTATGAACGCTCACTTTCAAATATTGCTAACTGGGAATAGCAATCATTGTGCTAAATTTTTTACACTAATTCTGTGCTAAAAGGTTAAGCTCTTTAAAAATACTTAGAAATTATCACCGCAGATCCACATAATTAGTTATGTCTGTATGGTAAAAAATAATGATACATTTGCTTTAATATTGCATCTACATTTTCTCATTCATGTTTATGAAAATAACTTATTTTTTTAAACTATGATATATCCAAATGATAAGAAAACAGAATTTGAGAACTGTATCAAAGGAACTGTGAATCACCTATCTTTTTGTGAAAAGAACAGATATTTATGTCTGTATAAAGCAACTGTGTAACTACATGTATATACAATTCAGTAATATATACACATACATAATATTAAACATAACTAGACACTGTACAAATCTGATAGATCTATGCTATAAACATCCTCCACTGTGAGCAAAAAAGTTAGCACATACTAGCACACTCGCTACCAGCTTTCCCTGAGCTGAGATGGAACTATCAGTAGCTCTGCAGCTTCTGGCACAGAAGTGTTCATCCAGATTCCCTGTACTGAACTTAATGCCACAGCAGCATATATTCCTGCTCATGCTGAAACATATACCATGTCTACAGACAAATCCTTAATATCCCAAACTATTTTCAATTTATATCAAGATCTTTGATCTGGGTTCAAAGGGAAACCTAGATTGTATACAGCTCTTCTGGCTTCTACAAGGAAAATGAAGATGTTCACGGACTTAGAAGTCTGCATATCTGTAAGTCTACAGCACTGGGTTCATTCACCCCAAGTACTAAGGAATCTGGCAGAAGAGTTCACCAAACTACTCTCATCATCAGTTCTGGTAAACTCAGAGACCCTATGACTGGAAATTGGCCAGTGTCATGCCCATCTACAAGAAGGACTGGAAGGAGGATCAGGAAACTATAAGCCTGTCAGCCTGACCTCAGCACAAGGGATGGTTATGGAACATTTTGAGCACATTCACATGGCACATATGACACAAGGGATCACACTCAGCCAGCGCAGCTTTAGAAAAGCCAGGTCCTGCCTGACCTCCTTTTATGACCAGATGTCCTTACTAGTGGTTGAGGTGGATGTTGTCTACCTGGACTTGAGTAGAGCCTTTGATAATCTCCCATGGCATTCTCCTGGGAAAACTGGTAGCCCATGGCTTGGACATGTTCACTTAGAATGGTGGTCAATGGAGTCAAGTCCAGCTGGCAGTTGGTCACTAAGTGGTGTTCCCCAGGGCTCAGTAATGGGGCAAGTTCTGTTTAACATCTTTACTGATGATCTGGATAAGGGGATTGAGTGCACCCTTAGCAAGTCAGCAGATGACACAGAGTTGGGTAGGAGTGTTGGTCAGCTGGAATGTATGAAGGCTCTGCAGAGGGATTTGGACAGGCTGGATCTATGGGCTGAGACCAATTGTTCAATAAGTGCTGTGCCCTGCCTTTGTGTCACAACAACCCCATGCAGTGCTACAGGCTGGGGGAAGAGCAGCTGGAAAACTGCCTGGCAGAAAAGGGCCTGGAAGTGCTGACTGAAAGCTGGCTGGATGTGAGCCAGTGTGTGCTAAGGGGGTTAAGAAGGCAAATGGCATCCTGGCCTGTACCAGCAACAGAGTGGCCAGCAGAATGAGGGAAGCAAGTGTACTTGGCGCTCTACTCTGTACTTGACACTGGTGATGCTGCAGGCTAGGCCAGTTCTGGGCTCCTACTTCTAGAAAGACATGAAGGTCCTGGAGCAAGTCCAGAGAAGGGCAATGAAGCTGGTGAAAGGTATAGAGTCTAAGTCAACACTTCTCCTGTGAGGAATGGCTGAGTGAGCTGGGGTTGTTTAGCCTGGAGAAAAGGAGGCTCAGGAGTGACCTTATCAATCTACAACTGCCTGAAAGGAGGGGGTACCCAGGTGAGTGTTGGCCTCTTCTCGCAGCCAGCCAGTGCCAGGATGAGAGGAAACAGCCTCAAGCTTTGCTGTGTGAGGGTCAGTTTGGACATCAATAATAATTTCTTCACTAAAAGGATGATCAGACCTTGGAATGGCTGCACAGGGATGTGGTAAAGTCACCACCCTGGAAATGTTCAAAAAACAAGTGGATAAGGCACCTAGTGCTATGGTTGAGGTGACATGGTGATGATTGGGTCCAACCTTTGACCAATCTTGGAGGTCTTCTCCAACCTTTATGATTCTACAATATCTGTAGCTTGATAAAAATAATCATCTCAGAAATTAATGATAAAGGCATTCTGAGAAATATAAACCTTTGCATGAAATAACTAAATAATGAATTTTAGTTTAATTAAGTAATGAATTTTTTATTTCATTAATGAATTAACAAAGTACATGAAAGTATCAGATCCTATGTACTTTTTTTTCTTTTTACAAGGTATTCATTAGGAAAAGCCTAACAAAAGTAAACTTTGATTGTACTCTACACCCATCACTAATTCTGGAAAAAAAACAGTCAGTAATCAAGCAAATGTTACTATAAGAGCATTATAGTGAATACATTACTTATTCATAGGCTACATTTAATATAATTATACATTCTGATGAAAATGAGGCATTTTTGACATGTTGATTGAAAAATACCAAAAAAAACCAAATCATATTTATGATTTGCAGAAAAGACCTCATTCCTTGACAACATTTGGAGAAAACAGAGAGAGAAGATGACACACTAAAATTTTGTGATAGAATATTAAGCTTTTTCACCCTTATTTACATTTTACCTTAACCACAACAGTGAAAGTTGTTTATATATGATTACTGTTTGCTGAGTTAGGTTGCTGGCTCTATTTAGTTTTGAACTACCACATAAGCCATCATTACAATTGACAGTATGAAATTATTATCAACAGACAAGATAAAAACTGAACAAGGCAGTAAAACTAATTTTTATTTTTTACATCAAATGGGATTCTTTACAGTAACCTAGATAACTAGATAAAATACAATGAATTTAAAGAACAAGTAAAACACTTGTGTCAATATCCAGTGCTTGAAAACCTTTGATTTTCCTTAATTATTTTCAGGTTTTTAAAGATAATTCTGATAAATTAACCTATAGAACATGCAATGGATCCCTAGCTGCTTATCTGGTTAAATGCAATGGTATTTTATAATAGAAACTGCAAGCTATAGTTTTAACTACTAAAGCTTTGCTGCCTGAGAGACAAGTTTCAAATTCCATTAGAAATTTGGACATAATACATTTTAATAAAAATTAGTGGTTTGGAGGAACAAAACTGAAAATTATCCACCATCAGCCTTTCCCTTCACTGAAAAATTTATGACAACCACACAATTCCAGAAGTCTGTAAGATGTGATACACTAAATACATGCAGGGAAGTTGCTTGATTATTTCTTTTTTTCCAAAATATTAGTTCAAATTAAAGTAAAATATCAAGACATTTTCTCTAAATTCTGCCTGGTTCAACCTAATAAACATTTATGTTGTGTAATGTGATCTGACTACCAGAGATAAAGTCCCCAGTATGAATCATACATCGTGAAAAATGTTGTTCAGTATTTTATAGAACTAACCCACTCTGCAAGAATTTCCTAACAGAACAAGCCATCTTCAGGATTCCAGTCATTATGAGGTAATAACTCAAAGAATTAGTAACACAACTTCTGCCACGTAGCCCTAAGGATGCTTTGTTTAATTCACATCCACTGTAATTTGTTTCTCAATTATACCTCTGATTACTTGTCACTGCAATCCTTCTGGTCAAAAGCAAGCCAAATTTCTACTCACACTGCAGACTGGCTGCCAACTACGCTATGGAATATAGAGAGATTCATTTTTACAACTGTGCATCGTCACCACCCTACTGTAACCACTGAAATAGCAACGAAAGAGTGCATCTGTGGCTAAGTGCTATGCAGAAGACCAGATACTTTTGATTACCCCTTAGACCTCATCAAAAGATATTATTAGTACAAGACAAACAAAAAAAATAATTAGACTGTTATGACAGAAGAAAGTAAAGAGTAAATAAATCTTCACTAAGAATAGTTACAGAATGAAATACTGGTCACCAACCTTTTCAGCATGTTTACTTATGTTCCTGACAAATTTTATAAAATACTAATGAAATCATGTTCAAAATTGACAAAAACCCAAAAGGCTGACTTCCAAAAAAATAAACGAAAGTCAAGATACACAATACTCCATGAAGCTTCAAAGGTTACATATAAAACTATATGCTTACTTTCATTAATAACTCAAATTTCTAGCACTATTTTCTTTCCATGGAGTTTAATAAAGTAGGTCTGGTTAACTTAATATTTAAAAACTACATCTCCCAATTATGTTGGTTAATTTTTACATCTAGCTTTGCTCTGACCTACCAATACAACTGTGTTTTCAGCCCACATTTATTCTAATATCCATCAAATATAATTACAACAATATAGCTATGTAGAAGCCAGCCATATGTATTCTCCAAACAGAAAAATCAAGTCATTAACAAACTTCTTCCAACTTAGTCCTAGAATTGTAAATGAAAAATAACTAGTATCAGAATGCTACAAAACTCAGAAAGTACTTAAATACTTAAAATTTAGTAGTGCCATTAAGATGCTAAAACTTGACTTGCATTACATAACCAGAAACACAAAATCTAGAAGTGAATAGTGAGGTCATGTGGCCCTGTTAACATGAATTACATTGCTGTTCCTTCTCGCATCACGAAAATGTAATTACACATATTTTTAACTCAAATTTTATATAGTAAATATAGAAAGGTCTGCAGGCTATCAGAGAGTGATAGATATAAGATACACTGTTTACAAAGCTATAATAGTAATTAAGAAATCAGTTTTATAGTCTTCATTTTCATCACATAAGGGATAAAATAAGCAATTAATCCCTTCAAGAAATTGTGGAGAAGAAAATTTTAAAATTATGGAGTGCAAAAGAATTCTTACTTGATTGTCACTCTCAAAGAGCAGTGAATTGAGGTTGAAACAAGTTCAGCCATTGACCCATAATCTTAATGAGATGGAGATATTAATAAATGTGATATGCAGCATCTAATGCCACTCAGCAGTCTACATCAAATTTTGAGGAAGACATTTAGAAATATCTTGACAGGCCAGCAAAATGAGTTGATAGGAATTTCATAAAGTTCATCAACAGTATAATTGAAGCTCTGTACTGGAACAGTTCAGACCAGGCACTGACTGGCTAGAACACAGTTTTGCAGGAAAGATCTTGGAGGACTCTCTGCAAAAAACAAGCGGAACATTCGTGTACCCTTGTGGCAAAGATGAGTTAACTACATTCTGAGGTACATAAGAGTGTTGGGGGAATTCAATATTCTCCTTTATTTGATGTTTGAGTCTGTATTCAAGCATAAGGTCACAATTCAGACTACCCAGTACGAGAAAGATCTTGATATATTGAAACAAGGCTGGTTAAGGCCACCAGTATCAAGAGAGGACTGGAATACATGACACATGAGGAGAAGGTGAGAGAAAAAAAGAGGAATCTGAACAGGAATCTCTTTGTTGCCTTCAATTACAAGCACAACAGCACAGTACATTTGAGTCAAGCTCGTAGCAGTGTTGCACAACAACAACAAAAAAGGCAATGGTCACAAATTGCAATAAAGATTTCTGATTTGACTGTAGAAAAACCTTTTTTCACAATGAAAGTAGTATTGGAAGGTTATCCAAAGATTATGCAGAACCTCCATCCTTACAGACAACTAAAAGCCAGCTGGACAAACTCCTGAGCATTCCAATGTAATCTGAATGTAAATCAGTTTTTAAACTACATAAAAATGTAGTTTAAATGCCCAGCCCGCAAAAATCATCTTAGTCCAAATGTTCTGCCTAGCTTTTTATTTTTGGGAAAAATTATCAAATAAATAATTAAAAAGCTCTAACTAAACAAAATAAGACTCCTACAGAATTTGACTTCTCTGCCAAGAGCCTAAATCAGGGCAGTCAGGCTTTCAAACTTGGTAACAGCTTTCAGAGCGCATTAGTCTTGCTCGCAAAGAATTTCCTCTCTGGCACAGCTCAGAGGAAGATATCCATGCTTACTTCATTAAACCCATCAGCAGTGTTTGACACTGAAGATCACCATGTGCTGCTGACTTTGCCTGGGAGACTGGCAGAAGTGAGTCAGTCACCCTGAACTGGATAGGTCAACTCCTATCGGTCAGATTTCAAGACAATTCTGATAGGTGGTTTCTTTCCAATCCCTGAGAGCTTCTACGGGACGCTCCAAGGATTGGTTCTACCTCTTGTTTTGTATAACACAAAACTTTGAGAAGTCCTGAAACAGACATCTTCAGTGGCAACAGAAACTATCAGATTCCTTATTTTATTTCATTCCTGCAAACACAGATGGACTTGTGGGGAAAAAAGGGATGCATTGTTTAAAAATGCCTGGAATGAATGAATGAAAGCTGTGTTATGGTGTGAAAAAGACAAAAGACATGGAGGACCAAAAATTGCTGTGAGAGTTGAGGTATGTGTATGTCTTACTTTGTGACTGTGCTAGAAAGGAACACTTCATCAGGAACATGGTACACTCTCCTCTCAATGCAAGACTGAGGAGATGCCAAAACTACGTCACTCAGGCCCTCCTGCTTCTTTAGTGAGCATCACTGCACAAAAACCACCAGTCATTCATACACATGCACTGCCACCATCTTTGTTTTCCTATTTTCCAGTTGTACATGATATTATCTACATGCTCACTTTCAATCTGCATTAAAACAACTACAGCTAATAATGACATGACAGACTCAAAAAATTCCTTCTCAAGATTTTTATAATATACTTCAGAAATTTGCAGTTTAAAGGATAAGAATATACATTAGAGGACAATTAAATAGAAATTCTGCTTAGCAGGATTATTTAAATATAAAAAAACCCATCACTTGTGAAGTGCAAATGGGAAATTTGTCTTTTTTACATTCCATTAATCTTTATGTATATAAAATCTGAAAATATCAAAACTTTCAAGTCTTAGGCAAAGGAATTATTTTTTTTTCAGGATAGAAAGTTAAATTTTGATAGCTGAACTCTGGTTGCAGCATACATACAGTAAATCATACTGTTTTGAGAAAAAAAACAAAAACCAGTATACATACAAGGCTTATACCAAAAAAAATTACTGATACTTGTTCCACCCTCTATACTCTTCACAGAGAAAGATCTCAGCTATCAGTTTCCTTTCAATTTTTGGTGGTTACAGAAAGCATATTTAGTCATTAAAAAGTAACATTTTAATGTAGGTTATTAATCTATTTAGAACAGTACAAAAATTATATATTCTGAGAAAATAAATTAAGTATTCAATACTTAAGTACCAGTCCATTAACTGAACTCATAGATCACTAAATAGATTTATTTTTATAAAAATGTAAAATGGACATGTATCAATATGTAAAGAATTTAGTATCCCATGATAGCATCTTACCTTTGTAATTCATGCCATTTTATTTCTAAAATAAAATTAGCTAATGATAACTTCCCATAAAATGCCTATCCTTGGAAGAATCCTTTTATCACCCTTCCCAAAATACCTCACATTTACTCACAAACAAATTACAAACCATATTTTATATTGATAAGCAGTGATAAAAATATTTTAATTTTTTTCCTCATGTGGGAACACAGATATTCGCCTTACACAAAGCAATTATTTCCTCTGCCTTTTATCTAGCACTTCATTCTATTTTATTAATATAACTTACTGCCTCAAGGCTATTTTTCATTAATACCACACAAATTCTTTATATAATAAAGTCTTCAACATACATTACAATGCTTGGACTCACTGGTAACTTTGCAGCTGGAATCTTTGCAAACTAGAAGAATGACCATGATTACTACCTTCCTGTGTTTTAACTGCATCAGAAAACATTTAGTAAAATTTGACAAACATTTCTTAAATGCTATACCTGTTCACTAAATTCATGTTTCTAAAACATTAAAATCAGGAGATTCAACAATAGGATCCAATAAACAACAATATACTTCCTGGTTAACTGCAAAACTTAGTGACAGATACTTGAACCTAAAATTATACCTACAGGCTAAACATGGCAACCAGTGAAGAAGTGAGAGGCCTCTCCTCTGTCACCATATGATAATAATTTCTGCTTACTAATGAAGTTAATAAATGATCTGCTGCAGATATTCTGATTCTACAAGAACTTCTCTACTGTGCTGCTGAGCCCTCTGTCATGAAATTTGCTGGTACCAGTCATTTCACTGGAAAACCACCAAAGTCACTAATGTTCTTGTGGCTCCAACAATCAAGTCTGGGCCCTGAGAGAGATTGCTCATTTCCACAATGAAATTATGTAACTCAGGTATTAAGTTTTCATCTTCAAGAAATGGCTTCTGATTGAAAGGGACTCATGTCTGATTCATTTTTGATACTGCCATTTTATTTAGTTCCTTTGTAATACCTTTTTTTTCCATGGTGAATGCATATGTGTACCCTTTCTAAAATGCCTTCATGAGGAAGCAAAGCTTATACACCCATGCTGTGTGTACATTTGCCTATCTTCACTCCTAAAGATGTGCATTTGTTGGTCTTTTTCAACAGCATTAGAAAAAAAATGGCAGCTTCAAGCATAAACGGCTGCCCTTGGGTTTTTTGGAAATAATGGCGAACAGAAGAGTGGTCCAAACATGAGGCTTATTTGTCATGTTACTAGACACCAAATACTGTATTGAAAAGCAAAAGAAGTTTAATTTTTATACTATTCAACCAGAAAAAAAAAAACAAACCCTGCAGGATATCAGGCTTTGTTAGTTTGAATAATTGATACCTAGTGCAATAGCTTATTTTCACTTTGTGGGGTTTTTTTTCATATGGTAGCATAATCTTCCATGGTTAGGCTGCAAATTTTATGTGGCTCTAGAGAGTCCTTTAGAAAACACTAGAACCATGACAATATTTACAAAGATCTCCCTTAAAAAAAACACCTTATTTCCTTTCTTAGGAAAAACATGATCCAAAATTATAATTTTTATCAGACAGTTTGTAACTTGCAAGAAAACAAGACACAATAATAGCTCCTTAATGGATACCTTGTGAACTACACTGTCTCTTAGAGTGGGTCTATGGGACTCTGAAGTAAAGTTAATATGCATCTAAAGCTGTTAGACAGGGACCAAGAAAACAGGGAAATAGACTGGAAAAAAAGTATAAAGAAAGCTAAAAATATAGGCTAAAGGAAACAGTATTCTACAGAGGATTACAGAATCCCTTCATATAATGAGCATATTGCATCAAGTGGAATGTTTTTAAACACCCACTAGGTAATAACTAATATTTACGCTATAGCATTTTCTAGATACTTAATGAAAAGTTTTTCACCCATTGAGTTACCCATGGTACAAACCCAAGATTGGTTCGGACACCAGTCACCAACATGAGGGTAAATTCAAAGAGCCTAAATTAGGCTTTAAACCCAGGCTCCTTCAATGTTGGTGGAGAGAATGAGACACTTCAGCATGTTTAGGCACTGGAAGACATGCTGAATACCTGCACAACCCTAAATATAGTGATGTATGCAAATTTCCATTCCTCTTTTGGAGTTCAGACTCTTGAATCAAAGTGATATCAGACTACTGATATTCACTGCAGACAGTGAATTTATTTTCTGAAGACTGAAACATGCTTTCAGGAAGGTCCCTTTAAATAATATTGCCTTCTTTTGCATATTTATTTAGGAGGTAGAATACAAGCTCAAGAGGTGATGATTTTGTTAATTTCTGTGTTAAGAACACAGTGAAGGCTTCAGAAGAGCTACAGACACAAGGGAGTCTACCTCTTGCCCACTGGGAAGAGCATTCAGTTAGGAGTCAGCTGATTTGCATTCAGTCTAAGTATGAACTCTAAACTGTGACTTCAAGCAGAAAAAGGTCATATGCATATCTCAGCTAAAGGAGCTCTCAGAGGAACTGCTTCAACAATCAGAACAAACATTATGCTCAGAAATCCTCAGACTTGTTGCCTAAACATTGGTGCTAAACACCCCTAGGCAAGTTTCTTTTTTTTAAAGTCGATCCTTAGAAGAGATTAACTTAAAACTAATAAAACTGAAGAATATTTAATTTTATATTGGAACAAGAGCTCAAAGTGTTCCACTTGCCAGAAGCAAAAGAATAGATAGGATAAAATACAGAGAATAATCACCTAAATCCTACCAAACAGTGACCTGATAAAGAACAACTGAATATCAAAGGGGGGGAAGAAATCTAGAGTTAGCTGATTTGTTAATGGCAATTTGTAATTACCTCTGCAAATATATTTTTATATTTCCACCCAATACACACTTTATTATTACTGTCTAATAGAACATTGTATAATAAAGGCAGAATTGTTCTATTGCTAGTAAAGGGTGATTTGTTTTCTCACTTAAACTGAAAAATATTTCAATTCTATCTGGTGTCAGGGAAAAGAAAAAAATGACAATCCAAACAAAACCAAATGGCTAAAACCCAGTAATTTCTTCAATAAAATTTTCAAAGGTCTGAACACTGCATACTATTGACAGGCACAGGATTGTCAATAGTTGGCACTCAGTTAACATTTCTCTTAGAAAGATTTCTTTGTCAGATAACAGCAGACAGAAGAGCTTGTGAAATCACCGGCAATCTCAAATGCATAACTCATTGATTTCTTTTTGATACACGGGAACTTACTTTACTTTTAAAAATTAAAGTGAGGGATGTTACACAATTTTAGTGCACTGTGTATGAATTCTTCATACTAGATGAAGAACTGGATGACTGAAAGCTTTCAGAAGTTATCAAAAAAAATATTAAAACTTGATTGTTGTCCTGAATCATAATATTGTAATACATCTTGAATATGTCCAAAGGCATACTAGAAGCTCGTAAAATAATCATGACTTAAACAGATTTTTAGAAGGCAGAAGCATGTGGAAATGTTACTTTTGTGGATTTTTAAGGATAGTATCTCTCTGGAAGTAGTTTTCTCACTCTAAAGTATTTGCACAGTGAAATTTGACTAATATGTGATAAATTCATATAGGTATGAACTGCAAATTTCTAATAGCATTGCATTGATTAAGCATTGGCATAATCTAGAGATAAAACAGACTGAGATCACCATTACCTTTGGGCTGCATTATTTTCTATAAAACCCCAACATAACTCATAGTTCAACCAGATGTTACACATTATATACAGAAATCACTTTCTGAATTTGACAGACTGCATTACACAGGAGATCAAATCAAGTTGTAATCGTTTCCCTGACCTTTAGCTATCAATATAAAATCTGATTAATTAAATGAAGGACACAAATTAGAAGGGCATGAGATAATAAAAGTGTATAAAAATATAAAGAAAACAGGTAATACACATATATTTCCCGTGAAAATTATATCTCAGTTATGCTTTACAAAACTTCCATGTAGCATTGTAATAAGCTCATTCCTTTGAGGTTTTTTTACTGTATAAGTTATTATATAGGGTATTCTAATAAGGTCCGGGTATAAGCTTTACATTCTCTAGTTTTCTTGCTGTGTGGAACTGCCCTCCCACCAAACACCCAGCTGATGAACATCACTGCAAGGGGAATCCACTGATATAAAAAAAAGCACTAGCTGAAAGAGAAGTAAATAAAGCTAGAGAAAAGGTGAGCACAAACAGCAGATAATAGCGCAGGAAGAGAGATCAATAGATCTGCTTTGGGAAGTAAGAATGTAAGTCTTCAACTTCTGTGAAAAAATAAAAAGGCTTAATCAATTCTGGCTACAATGTTAGTAAAAGTATGCATGCACATTTGCCTAAGCAGTCTTAGCTGAGAATATATCCAACATAAAACAATAATGTGACATTAAAACACCACCAATAGGACAGCAAAATAAACTAGGGAATAATATTCTTTCCTGAAGATTTAAATG
Organism: Oenanthe melanoleuca; assembly: GCF_029582105.1. Taxonomy (NCBI): domain Eukaryota; kingdom Metazoa; phylum Chordata; class Aves; order Passeriformes; family Muscicapidae; genus Oenanthe; species Oenanthe melanoleuca. Next base: position 73,026,425 of record NC_079336.1, read on the forward strand.
TAGACCACCAGTCTTTTCTACTAAGTATACAATTATTATCCTTGAAACAGAAATCTTTGATCATTAGTTATGCCCCCTAATACTATACACCAAGACTTATAAGGAAAGAAAGCTAAATTCAAAGCTTTCTGATTTTTCAGAACACCACTTAAACACTGTTTTAAAATGGGGTCTGTGATGGCCACACTCAGTGGAGCAGGCAGGAGTGGGAGCAGGCATAGGGGCACATACCAGCCACAAATGCGTGATCCTGCACAATCGCAGTCTTGCATAGATCCTTGCACCCTAACATTTAGCCAGCATGTTCCTTGCACACAAGCCCTTGCAGAAATTCTCCTTCCATGGGGCTTTCCTCACTTCCTTAAGTGAAAAAAAAAATTCAGCAAGTAACATTTCATTCCATAAATCATAGGCTTAATAATACACCTGTCATTAAGGCAAACCTTACATGGAAATAACAAATCTTACCCAAAAATTACTAAAAGAATGAAAAATCAGCTAAACTTAGCACACCAAATACCTATAGATATTTTCAATAACACCTAGTAAGTCCAAACAACTTGTGCAGAAGTAGTTCTGTCATATTATAACAGGAAACAGAGCAAGATAAAAATTAGAAAAAAAATGCTCACATGGATTATGGCAAGCCCAATGGACGTCTTAAGCATGTAAGATGGGCAAGACAACGCTGTACTCTCTGATCTGGATTTAGGTCAGTTTTTTTGCAGAATACTACCCATTGACTACCAACTACACAAAACATTCTCATTAAAATGCTTCTGACCAATAAAATAGGTCTCAAACATAACTTTCAAGATGTATTCTACCTCTAACTGGTTGTTACACAGGAAGTTAGCAGTAGGCCATGCTTGCTTCAAGAGTTTTCATTGTACAGATATTTCTATCATGTATTTTATGTTTTAACTTTGTCACATTGTGTGGTATTTTTGTACTCACTGCAGTACACACCTGTTTAAAAGTCTTTCATTGCAGAAAAAAATGGAAACAACCAAACCCCACCAAACAATGCTAGTCTGTATCCCAGTCAAACTAATGACGTACTTCTATTATGAAACTGAAAACAAACCAGAATTTACTCTTGCTATCAGGATCTTGACATCATGCCTTACAGAAAGATGGGTGAAGAGTAACTTCTTAAAAGCAAAAAAAGCTTAAGATAGAGAGACCATCACAAATGTATGAAAAGCTAAATTTCATGTTTATTATCATATTATAACTAAGGCAGGTTTTATTATCACATCAGAATCCTTTTTTTTTGTCAGGCAAGAGGCCCAATAAATTTCACAGAAAGTCTGACTAGAATTAAATTGTGCTCAGGAGCAATTATTTTATTTGCAGGCATCCCCTCAACTTACACTCAAAGTCCAAAATTCGCAACTATAAGAAACATTAAATTTGTTATGTAGCTACAGAATCAGAGTGCAACTATTAAACACAAGATTCCATAATTGAGCCTTCAGCACATTATGACCCCATACAGAAATTTATAATTTTATCTAAGAAAGGAAGTCAGAGCACAGTCAATTTTACAGCAAAAATTATTTAATTATGCTACAGAAATGAAAAGTTATGCCAAACTGCAAATATGAATGGCAAGTATACAAAAGAATCAACTACTCCTAGGAGGGACCAGTCAGACTTTCACAGTAGTTTTTCTATGACACTGTCTAGAAATGTTATCAACGTACCAATAGGATTGGTTGCTACAATTTTTTTTTTTTTATTTCACAATAATTGTCATTGCAAAATGGTTAAGAAAAGTTGGTGAAAAAACCAAAACCTCTCCAAGCTCCTAAAAGTCTTATCATGTAATTTCCAGTTAAGCATAGACTAAGCATATATATTACCCAAACTATCAGTTATGAATAAAGAGGAAAATTTCATTTCCATGGTACAGACTCCAGCACACTCTGCCTGTAAAGTTTGGGAACACAGGCATAGGAAAAATTCAGTGTTAGTGATCACCCAGGCCCCCCTTTAGGGAGTCACATTCAGCTCCCTTACTGCTTCCCCACTCCTTTTCCTAGTGCACATGCCACTGAGCTACATCTCCTGTCTCCTTCGCCCACTTAAAGCTTCCAGTGTTATTAAAGTCTTAGCAGTGACAAGAGGAGCCTATGAGACAAGGGACATCATCCAGAAGCTGACAGCTACAGACATGGCCAGCAGCTCCAATTCCTTGAAGCACTCATTGCATACTTGGCAGCAGCACTCCCTGCACACTTGCAGAAGACCACATAAGAATTAGCTGCAGCTGAACTCATCTAATAAACACATGTTGCTGCTACCCAAGCACTGATACAGGCTTACTCAACTGTATTCAGAAAGCCAAGCTGAGGTTTATGATGTAGCTCACTATTATAACAGGAACAATATGGTGTTCTATAGTTTCTCTGAGCATCAGAAGAAAGGTGTGTTTATTACCCTCCCCACATCTGCAGATAAGCAACAGATTTATCACAGCAAAAACCTTCAAATGCCTTTTTTCCTTGTCCAAATAGAGAGCAAATTAGTCATCACTAATTTGTCTAATCTTAGCAGCAGAAAAGCCATGGAGTGACCATGAACAAGCATAATATGGAAGACCTAGAATCATGGGAAAATTCCCCCAAGATGTCCCCAATTCAATCTCTTTCTCCAAGCATGGTTATCTCAAAACAGGTTGCTCAGGGCTTTTTTTCCATTTGGGTCTGAAAATCGCCAAGAAGGCTACACAGGTCTGGGAAACCTAATGCACTGCTTGACTATCTTCATTGCAAAATACCTTTTCACCATCATGAACAGCTTACTTCAACACACATCTTGTCCTCCTGTAGTAATTATGACATAACTGGTATCATCACCAGTCCCTTATTAAAAACTTGCCTTCTCTCAATGGACCTCTCTCAGGGAACTCTGACTCCTTCCCTCATAGGCAGCTTCACACAGTACTGACTCCTTGTATTACACACAGCACTGACTCCTTCTCTCCTCCACAAGTTTCCCTCTTGCTTCTACATGACTGGCAAAGCTCCAAGCTGTCCCTTACCTGGCCACCTAACCCTACCCTGTCTGTCCCTCACACAGCATCTTCTTATCTTACCTGTTCCTTGCATGACCACATATCTCTCACCTCCTCACAGCACAGCCAGCAGACTGACTCTCGAGCTCCAACTGCAACTTGTAGCCAGCTAACCCACTCTTTTATAACACCCATCCTGACTAGGCAGACAAGGCTGTTTCTATTCCTTGGCAATCAGTACAGCTGTAATTCATTAGAAAAGGCTGCCTCCTGAACTATTCTTACAACCTATCTTCCCACATCCTCCCATCACTACAGAGTACAGATTGGCTTTTTCTTCCTGACAGCTTTCTCTCAGCTATTGGGTTACTAGGTCTGTTAAGACCTAATACTATGAGGTATCCTGGTAGCTTTCCCTTTTCCTGGCTGAAATATAATTCCCCTCAGCTTCTCCTCCTGCAACATGAGCTCCAGAACCCTGCCTTGATGGCTCTTCACTGAACTCACTTCAGGTAGCATCCTACAGCATTCCCAGTCAACTAACAGGGAGAAGACTAAGACAAAGGCTGAAACTTACACAGGGCTCAGGAGTTTTTTTGAATGAAATTGAAGATACCAAGTTAAAAGGAAGAATATGTACATATGTATCCACTTCTTTGGAAACTGTTCTAGAGACCTAGTACTGAGAAGGGTGTATGGCAGATGCATTCTAACTCATCTTTTTCAATTTTTAGTTGGGTGGCTCCAGAGGCGTACTCAGCTGCATATAGGAAATGCTGACTTTAGATAATTCCCTACACAGCAAGTTGACAGCTTAAAATCATTTTCAGAGACTGTTCTTACTAACTATATTTTAATAATTTGTTCCAAATTCCTACATTTGCATTAAAAAAAAATCTCAAAAATGAAAAATGCTGTCTTCATTCAGAGAAACAACAGATTAAGATATCCATATACTCAGAGCACTGCAGGATTTTAAATTGTATGAAATCTGTAAACAGTCTGCAAAGTTTAAAATAGTTTAATTCCTGTGCACAAATTTAACAGAATGTAACAGAATTTAACAACTATCTCTGCAATAATTTCCAGTTAGAATATTTTATTCATTAGTTCATAAAAAAGTAATTAGTAGAGGAGTTTTGAAAGAGCACTGCCATAATGTCTTAAAATCAATTTACTTTTACCTTCTCTAAACATGAAACTTGAAATCTTCCCGAGGTCTTTTCCTGTATAAAATATCATGAATCAAATGAAGTGATTTAAGACAAGAATTGTCAATCAAGCCACAAAACAGAGTCTAACTGATAATTTACTTATTAACTATTTTAAGTCATATGACTGAATTAAAGAGAAGATTTACTGAAGATTCAAATGTGTAACAAATTTTCATAAATAGTAGCATGATTTCTTAGTGCTTATGCTAAGAAACTGATCTTTTCATCCTCAGACTGCAGCTATGAACAATACCAATCTTTCACCACATTCACAAAAATAAAGTGCTGACTTTGAAGTATTTTAAAATAGGAGCAGTATGATTAAGCCATCTAGGTTATTGCTGGAAAACATAACATGAAATAGAAGCATTTTGAGGAAATTACAATCTTAAGCATTAGTATTTTTTCTGTATATTCTGCTTTTACATTTTACTATCAAAGAGGTCATTACAGTAAATACAAGCATGGAATTGGAAAGGAATCTAACTTTATGAGGGGAAATAAAAAACCTCGTTGTGTTGAAGCTTTTCATGTTTGAATCTAATGCAACTGAAGTGCCTCATCAATTCGGTGGGTTGACTATGAACTGGCACAAAGGAGGAGCTACAAAGAGGTAGCAGATACAGGAAGGGCTGCAGCAGTGACAATTTTTGTGAGCTTACACTATTATCAAAGTGTATGTCAAGTCTATTAAAATGCTATTAAATAAAAAAAAAAAAAAAATTGAGCTGCTTTTAATCCAGGTTTAACCAGGGCCCCTGTCCAGTTCACTGCAAAGCCATACAAAAGTTCATATTGCACAAAGAATAAATGTCCAGGGATGACAACAATGCCTTTCAATTGTAGTGCAAGTTTATGCTGCTGTAAATGCATGTGGAATTACCCTGCTAGAACTCGATATCATAACTGGTTTCATATGAATTAAGACTTCAATGTTGCTAAGAGGGTACAATCCCACACACACAGCTTGTGATGACATTCTCCTGCTTCCCTTCTCATAGCATATATTAACTTAAGAACTGTTACAGCTGATGCAATTTACTCTATATCTGCACGAAACAAACAACGTCAGTACAAAAGAGGAGATGGAAGCATGCAGTCAGGACAGGGAGAAGGGCAAAACAGGTGAACCTTGTAAAAGCAAAAGCTTTGCTTGCATCAGTCCCACAGACAGCAGCTCAAGACTGTGGGTTTTAAGAGGCTGGAGTATTTTCAGTAGGATCAGTTCTCTGAGAAGCCAACCTTGTACAAATGAGGACACAACAATGGGCAGCAGTACTAAACAGCCTGAGAGAGGAAAAAGATAGGATTGCCTTCCAGAGCACTAACAGTTTTAATTGTCTCACAGTGTTCACTGAAGTGCACTTGTAGATTGTACACAATTGCTACTGTTAAACTGGAGAAGTTCCTCCAAGACAGTGCTACTTCTCAAAATACATTGACCAAAACACTCCTTTAATTTGACATCTATTTTCCCCAAAACACGCTGCTTTTTCCAATAAATTAGCTATAAATTAGTTATAATCAAAAGATACAACTTTTTCCTCGTGTTCACTCCTATATCCACAAAATCAAATCAGAAACTTTGATTGCTACAAGGTAAATAACAAAAGTAGTCTTGGTTACGCAGTGTGGATGAATACAGATATAATGACAAATCACAAATTTCAGAACATAAACAAATTGCATTATGGTTAAAAATGAAACTTTTGCTATGAGTTATTATCAAATGGTAAAGGGCAAGAAAGCCCTTCACAACATACATTACTGAAGATGGCTTGAAGTAAGAGTATAAAGTACAAAGATTGAGAATTCATCCCTATACAGACTGCAGACTCCTAAATGTGGAACAGAAGAATGAAAATCCAGAGCTGCAATACAAATAACCATTTTTCTGCTTAAGAGCAATTACACTTTTTTAAGAGAAGAAAGCTGTGCCCTACACATAGCTAAGACTCTCTAAGGTTGAATAGCTACTTTGGTTTTAGAAATCCAGAAACAATTTTTAGCATCTCTTCCCTTCTAAGGCCCTCTAGTAAACGTTCTCATTCTATCCTTGTGGCCTGTTCCTGGAGGCAGTTTCTGACTGATGTCATGGAGCACATTGGAATGTGGAACACATGGAATATATTACATCAATGTAATAGTAATCTTTTAAAAGTTGGGAGATAGATAGGAACTACCTTTCTACTGTTTCCTTTAAGTACTAAAATGAATCCTGTCCTGCAAAAAGTGTTTTTACCACTAGCACATTACAGAAAAGTGAGACACTAACACTTTACTCTCTTATATACAGTTGCAGAAAGTAGCAAAATATCATCTAGAGAGGATCAGAAGTGAACAGAGATATCTTCCTGCTGTCCACATTCATGTTCAGATACTTCTATACTTGCTAGTTTATATATTAATTTTTAATTGTATTCCTAATTCTACATGCAGTACCTCTGGAGTAAGAGCACATAACATTCTTGATTCCACTGGAGGACAAAACAATTAAAATGTAAATGTAGCTTGTTAGTATAGAAGATCTTTATTGAACCCTGCTTTTAATCTAAACTGCTATATAAATTTACAGTTTTGAAATAACTTCAACAGTTTATTCAGTTCAGGAACATTTTTAGGTGAATATTTAAGCATTGTATCTCACAAAGTGAGTTTTGGACTTAGTGAGAGCTGAGAAAAGTCTTAAATATTGTATCTACTTAATTTCTGCACTTACTACTGACTATGAAAACAGACTTTATTCAGGAACATTAATGAAAAACAGCTTAGTAAAACACTCTTTGCCCAAGTAATGTAAAAGAATTCTGGAACACTTACTACAATATTTACAGTCATAGATGCATAATGGTAATCTGTTAAGACTCTTCACTAAGAGTTTAAGACTAACTACATGCTTGCACCAAAGGCTATAAATCAATACCTCATTGTTTGACCTAGAGATGCCAAACACGTTTAACCCTATGCCTTATCATGCTGTTAACAAAAAGAATTACCATGTCTTTACTAGATATTCCTGCTGTGCTTTCAACCCTCCAGTCAACTCCTAAGCCTTCCATGAGAACTTCATCAATGATGTCAACCTCTGACAAGTGAGTACTTAATAAATCTAAAGCTCCATTTAGAAAGTAGTTGGAAAAGAGAAAAGGAATTCCCACTTCTGCACAGAGTGGCAGTGAGATATTCCTTACTCTATCCTGATTTTTCTGCACACTAGCTGGAAATTATTCTGGTGGCTACCTGACCACAGTTGGAACTTTTGCAAAACATAGCCCTGGGACTATGAATCTCCCAAGACCACTAAGTGTTTCAGGACTTCCAACCCAGTTATGAATAGAATTTTGGTGCTGTTCACCTTGTGGTTTTCCAAGTAAGGTGAAATATTTTTTAGTTTTACTAATTAGGAGAAAGTTTTTCAGGTACACAACTTTTACTCTGTTTAAAATTTCTTTAAAGACGTGCTTGTTTGGGTTTTTAAGAGAATGTTCCTGCAGATAAAAGATCAGAGAGACTGCTCCAGGAAGACCACTTCAGCAAAACAAGAGGAAATAATGTATTTCATAATATCTGTCAGAATGCTCTATAGATTTAAGAAAACCCTTGAGGACTGAAGCCTTTGCAAACACCTTGAACTGTGTCCAAATGTAAAATACAATTCAGGAGTTTAGGCAGAGATGTATGGTAATGTTACCTCATCCACTTACATGTTGAACATTTATACTCTGTACTAGTCGAAGCTTTTTACCTCCTAAATTCTGATAAAGGTAGACAAATAAAGCACTATAAAGAGGTTTGAAGCGCCTTTATACTGCTATTGTAACTCCCAAGCCTCCAAGTTCATTAGAAATTGTGACTGTTACTTGTTGGATCAATTTCTCTGTCTTTGAACTACAAGTTGGAGAACTAATGTTTGTTTGTTTCATTTTCTCCTAGATGGTGTGGAAGCTTTTAATTATTTTCCAAGCTTGTTTCAAAAACCTATTAATCTATTCTCCAAATCTTTGCCATCCTATGTGACATTCATATCAATTTTATACACTATGCCAGTGTACGAAAACTTTTGAGAAATACTGTTCTACCACTTGACAGCATTTTGCTAAGTGGGAAGCAGTAAGCCTCATACACAATTCCATAGGCTGGCAGTTTAACAGGATGTGCCAATACAAAATCATAAAAAAAAAAAAAAAAAGTGGCATCAAAGCGAAGCACTTGGTGAAAGCACCACGATTTTCACAGGCACAGAGTTGCCTTGCAGTAATACTTCTGCAAAGTCTGAGGGTAATTTCAGCAACCAGCAAACTCCGGATAAGGTATGGCAACTAGCACACCTTCCTGATATGTTTTATCCACAGCTCTAACTTGCTATTCTTCTTGGACAAGTTGAGTTAATTAGGATCACCTCTATGCTAGCAGCAAACCTACCACGCTGTTTTTCATCATGGCTCTAATACTGAATCCCTCGCAGGACTGCTGCTTGTCCTTCTTCTCCCGCTGCCGGGGGCACCTGTCACCTGCAGGCTTTGAGGGGCCCGGGCTCTCCTCCTCCATTACCATCTCCCCACAGGCGCCCGCGACGGACCCGATGCAAATTACGGACTGGAAAAAACAAGCGAACATCAGCGTCCCGTGCCCAGCGGGTTAGAGCAGGCAGCAGGTCCAGCTCCGCTCCCTCCACAACCAGCGACATCCCCGCACACCCGTCCCGCACTTTCCCTGCCCCAGGCAAAGGGCCCCCTTTGCCCGCCCCCAGTCCCCTTCTGCATCATCCCTGCTCGTTCTCCCCTCTCCGCCGTGTCCAGCCCTTTATCACCACCTGATGTCCTTGTCCCCCGGAGGGTCCTCGCCCCCGCCCGCCCTCCGCTGTCCCCCCGGCCGTCCGGCCCTGCGGGTCCCTCTCGGGCTCCGTTGGGCACCGGCCGCCACGCGAGCGTCGCCAGGCAACGCGTCAACAACCCGCCGGGGAAGCGGCGGGGAATCACGGAGAGCCCCGTCGGCACCGCCCGCCCCGCACAGCTGTACCTACCCCCGGTGCACCGTACACCGGGGCGGCGGGCAGCAATTAACGAGAAAGTCATTAGCGGTGTGCTGGGGAAATGTGAGGCTATGACGTGAGAGGAGCGTGTGCCAATATCAACTGGCCAAGAACTACATTACCCAGAGAGCCCAGCGAGCGCCCCCGCCTCCCTCACGGAGGCGCGTGCGCGCTCAGGGCCGGCCCACCCCGCCCGCAGTCGCGCGACCCCCCAGGGCGGCCACGGGGGCAGAGCTCGAGCGGCGGGCGCGGCCGGCACGTGCGCGCGCGTGCACGCGACGCCCCTCTCCCGCCGCCATGATCGGTGAGTGAGCGCGTCAGGGAGCGGGGCGAGCCCGGATGCGGCTCCGCCCTTTCCTCCCCGCCCCTCCTCCCCGCCCTGTCGCTGCTGCCGCCGCGGCCGCTGATGTGGTCGCTTCTGCTGTAGCTTCTGCGGCCCTGGGGGATGGCGGAGGCTGGCCGGGTTCCCTTCGCTTCCCTTCGGTCCCTGCCGGTCTCCCCGGTGTCTCGGCAGGGCGGGGCCGAGATGGGGCTGCCCTCAGCCTGAGCCTGCCCTTGATCTGCCCCGCTGGTTAAAGCGCGTCGGGACCGTGCTGGGCCCGAGGTGCTGAGAGGGGTCACTGACCTCTTGTTTTACCCTCGTGGAGAAGTGGTAAAAATCTGGCCATGCCTTGTGACTGACGTCATTTTTAAATTGCTTTTTATTCCTTCTCAGTATATCGATTGTAAATGCTTCTCGGCGAGGATCGTGTGATCTGCGAACTTTTTTTGGCCTTGCCAGCATCTGCAGGTGTAATTGGTCTGGCGTGGTGCCGGGTGGAAAAGAAGCAGCTTACAGCACCTCATGGTGTTGGGCTGTGACCCTTTGGTCCTTGGGCTGCTTGCTGTACCCATCCAGTGCTGTGGCAGCAGTGGGTGTCTTCTCTTCCTTCAGAGATTAATCCATACCTGGGGAGCTCAAAGTTACTGGATCCGTTTTGTAGCCTTTCTGTTATTACACATTTCATCTTGCTTTGATTTTATCAGTTTTGAGAATTATTTAAAGTAAAACCTGTAAAATGTAGTGGATGCACATGCGTTTTAGCAACTCTTTGCTGTCCTCAGGCTTGCTGTTTCATCATCAGTGTTGGTGTCATTGTTGCTGTCTACTTAAGATCTGATCAAGTTGAAAACCATGCATTTTGTGAGAATATTTATTGTTTTTAAATTGAACATCTCAAAAGTTTCCAAGAATGCTATTTCAGCTGTTCATTTTTTTTCTTAGCAGTATATGATTGCAGGTGTATAGCTAATGTTCTTTCACCTTTGCTAAAACTAAAAATAAGGTTATAAACAGTTGTCCAGTATTTTCACTCTGTATACATATCAATGCAAATCATCTCTTCTTAGTTGTAGAATTTTTCCTACAGGACTTTCTTGTCATCTGGGCCACTTTTTTCTTATGTAGTAAAAACATTTTAAATTGAAGGCTTGGCTTAAGGAAAGCACACAGGGTCAGGTATTCCACTGTTTTTATTTTGCAATGTCATCTGCTGATCTGATGTATTGCTGTAGTATATAAAATACATGTGTTTGCAGAACTGCAGTGTGTGTTTGTTTTTGAATGCTTCAGAAAAGTAAGCTGAGTGTACCTAAGGGACTGCCCATGTAGTTACAGAGCTGATGCCTCCAGCCCTCACACTGAAATCTAAATATTTACTTACTCTACTGCTCATGAATATAAATGTTCTATGACTGAGGAATTTTCACTGTGGCAGACGGAAACGTTTGTGAATATTGATTATGAAATGTACAGACGGATTAGTTGCAAATTTAAAAACACAGCTTTATACGAGTTGCAACCTGCCCTGGTTTAACCCCAGCTGGCAATTATGTAAAACACAGCTCTCTCCCTCCTCCCCTGCCTAGGAGCGGGATGGGGAGGAGAATTTGGGGACAAAATAAGAACAGTTTAATAATTGAAACAGAGTAAAAATAATACTGATAATGCTAGTGATGACGGTAATAGTAATGAAAAGGAGAGAGAGGAATAAAAGCATGTGATGTGGAGACCTAGTCCAATATCCCACTCTAAGGCTTTCTGAAAACTCTCCTCTAAACATTTGTGAGCTGGGAGTGCCATTGCAAAAATTGAGGGCAGGAGGGGAAGGGTGAGATTATCTGCTCATTTTTTTAACCTGAGTATTAAAAAGAATTTTCCTATGAAACGTGGTGTATTTTCCAAAATGTTTCAGATTCATATCTCTAGAAATGTCTTATGTCCTCATAAGTTAATGCCATAATATACTTGTACACATAATAATTCCTTTAATTGATTTTTGATTTTCTATCTTTCTGGTTTTTTTCTTCATTTCTCACAGACCAGGTCATATAGACTTGTGCACATTCAGGTTCCTTAAATGGCACTTTGAATCTAGACTGAGTTAGTTAAGTGACATAGCTTGTCATAGCACTACTTACTTTTGGGCATGGGAGGTTTGGGAAGTTGTTTGTGATGGGTTTTTAAAGTTTATTCTTTATTTTATTTATTTACTTGCTTATCATTGGATCAGCTGAAAACTGGTGTTAATGGAAGTGACAACCTGCAGTTGGATTGGCTGAACTATTTCTTAGCCAACAGCCTTGGCAATAATGTTACATTTTTGAACACCTGTTCTGAGAGGAGAAAATAAAAAATTAAAACTTATTTTGAAGGAAGATACTGGGACAGCTTTGTGGATTTTTTTCAGAAAATATCTCTCAAAGAGCAAAAAACCTAGGAGAAGGCCCTAAGTTGTTTTAAAAATGTAGAAGATGGGCTCTATATAGTTAATAGTGGCAGTTCAGCATTTCTGTGTTGAATGAGAGATGAAGGTGGTAGTAGAGACAGGTTGCGAAGGGCTTTGACAGTGAAATATGATTCATCCAGCAGTAATCAAGTTAAGGGAGAATGGGAGCCTGGGTGAAAGTTTTAGCTATCTGGATGACCGATCACTCCTCTGTGTTGCACCCTTTTTCAGTGTGTTGGTAATTTACTTTCTGCATAAATATTTCTCATTGGTGTGAAAATAACCTTGAGGAAGCAAAATAAGAATAAACTCTTTCAGAATTTCCTTGGATATATTTATATACATAGTACTATTATAATAGTGGTACTAATGTAGCAACCAAAGGAAAAGTAGTTCAGGAATTTTCTAAGATATTTTGATCTCATGCTGCTATTTTGGTTTGTTTTCTTCTGTTGGCATTTTGGTGTTCTAATGCTTTGGATAGTTCTACTACAATACTGGAGTAATAGCTCATGTAGTAGTTCAGAAGCACGTGGAATAATCTGGCTGATAGTTAGTTTGATTAAGCAAAATCTAAACCTCAAAATATCAAAGGCTACTTGTGTTTCAAATACATGACCTGTTCTGCTCAGTTTGTTTCGAGCCTTTTTCCCTTCTGCTAGGCTTGCTATATTGCATGTGCAGAATTGCATAATGAAACACTGTGATTTACTGGCATTGTATTTTAAAGATTATTTTCCTGTAAAATGCTTTGTTATTACTCTGTCAGCAAGGTGTTATAAAGTTAGTATCATTTGAAGTAGGATATCTTCAAAAGACAGCTGCATTTTGCTGGATATACATAAGTGTTCTGGATTTTCTTGTTTGCATTAAGGGAAATGAGAAGACCTTTTGCTTGGATTTCTTTTTGAAAGACAAGTAGTAAGGGGGAGTAAAAGTGGGGTGTGTCTTTTTGCTTTTTTTTTTTTTTTTTTTTTTATGACTTCAGAATAACAGTATTATAATATCAAGACACTGGGGACTTACTAAGCAGGAACTAAGGATATTCTGATGCAGTGTTTTGAGTTTTTCGGATAGGGCCCTACAGAAAATTGATCTGTCAGTTTCTTTAAATTATTGCCCATCCTTACTTGCATATTATGTGTAACTAGAGTATCCATTGCCAAATGCTTTGGTCCAGGTCCTCTCTCACTTTAGAGAGCAGTTGCAATCAAAATCTGTTGGTTGTGCTGTGTTTTTTGTGAAGGTGGTATGAACAACGCATTTATTGCCACAAAAGTTGTACATCCTCCTTTGTTTTAGTTTATCTGTTGAGCGTGGGGTTTTGGGTAGTGGGCTTTGCAGAAGTGGGCTTGTGCACTAAGCTTGCTCTTGATGTCATAGAAGGGCAGTAAAGCAAATTCATTTGCATTTGTAAATTGTTAGTGGTATGTAAAAACCACAAACAAAAAAAGCAAAGTGACTTTCCAGTAACAAAAACGTGCTTGCTTTGTTCATCACTGTTGTGATGACCAGGGTCAGTGTTGTTTTGTTAAAAGTGTAAAGCGTTTCTCTAATATGATGTAATTCCTCTGCTTCCCTTATTTGTTTGTTTCTGAGGTTTTTTCCCCTCCAGTGTCTTCCTGTCTGTGCTGCTGTTTTCTGTATTTTTTGATTAGCATTTTTGAATGTCTTGCTCAGTGGTGAATTTCCCCTTATTGATTCCTTTTTTTTTTTTTTTTTTTAGTAAATTTAGCCAACAGAACTGTCTTGTGTCAGATCTAATACTTCAGATTTAATAACTTTTAGTGTATAGAGCTATGGATATTTAGCTAAATTCACAAGAGTAAGAATCACAAGGAACTGAGATGCCTGGGCATTTTTAGGCCCATTGTGTGAGCTATTTCTCTAAGACATCATTTCCATCAGTGGAAACATTTAGACCTTCAAACTTCAAGGAATAGCGTTCAGCTGCCTTTTCTCATAATAATTTATTTTACATGTGTATTTTCCTTTTTTTTTTCCCAATATGCCAATCCAGTAATGTTTTGGCAATGTGCTTTGATGTCATGGAAAAATTATTTTCCATTTTCTTCATTGGTATTAAATTAAAGGACTGTACATGATGGAAACAAAAGTGCTTCATATTGAACATCATATTACATCTCTGGCATATGGTTCTCCTTTCAATTTTTATTTTTTTGATGAGCTGAAATATTTTTGGTAGATTTATGTTTACATTTTTTCCCTTTTCTGGTACAGTGTCCTCTGTGGAATACTCTCAGTGGAAACATATGTTCAGAACTTCAAAGTAATTACGCTATTACTAAAAGCTTCATAATTAGATTACTGAAACTAAATGTTGAAAAAATTTGATTTTCCTTTATCCAATCATATCAATTTCATTCCAATCTGCTTTCTGGCTGATTGAAGAAACATGGTAGGACAAAGTCAAAGCCTGAGTAGAATTTCTTAAGTCTGGTATAGACCAGTTCCTGAAGAAGAAAAGGGAGATTAGAGCAGTGTTTAGTCTGAGAGCAAGATTTAAAAAGAAGAAAATATATATTGCTGTTTTAACAGGAAATTTTTAGTGGTAGGTAGCTCTCCTTGGCAAACTGGCCTGGGATAATTGAAGCATAAGCTTGTCTCTCTATGGTAACTGACCCTATTTCTGAGAAGTAATGGGCTCAGTTTGTGTCTAAGTTAATTTGTTTACAAAATATTGCCCTTAATGCCTGTTATCATCCCTTAAGAGTGAATTTGTTGTTGTGATGAAATGGGTGTAGCTTGTGTTGAAAAAAGCTGTTTACTATCAGGAACAGTTCAGGGCTAGAGTCTAAGATATTGATGCAAAAACCAAACAAACAAAACCCCCAGAACAAAACAAAAACACAATGAAAAAACAAGCACTAAACCAACAATAAAACAAAACAAAACAAAAAAAAAAACACAAAAAAACCCAAACAAACAAAAAAACCCACCCCAATTCTTTCATTTTACTCTAGCAGAGTTAGGGCACAATACTTTAAAAATTCTTAGTGAGATGTACAAGAAGTCATCAAAAACTGTAACTGTAGAACTGTTCCTCATCTACCACTTTGTCTTTTGTAGATATCTGGAAATTATGGGGTCTTTTAAGAACAGGAGATGTTATCTTAATGGTTCTGAAGAAAAAGCACTGTGTCTGTTAGGTCTCACAAGGTCCTGGTGTATTAGTCTGTTGACATGTTTAACATTTTTTCTTCAAGCTGCATGAAGGTACAGACAACCTTTAAGTTGATTATTTTTTTACTCACTTTACATAATTTTGCGATCTTTTATTCACGCTTACTCTGCTACTGTTTGAGATTTGGCTTTAGCCTGGTATGTGCTTTATGTAAGCAGTTGGTTTCTGAGGCACGTAAATTCGAAACTTGGTTAATAATTAATGTTTTGAATTTTTAAAATTTTTTGGTTTGTTTTCATGGTCTGCTTTTCATTCTGTCTGTCCTTATGCACAATAAAATAGCAGATGAAGCTGAGAAGTTTCTTTTACAGTACTTCTAACAATTTCCATTAGAATTATCTTGTTGGAAGCAAATATCCCATCTGGTTTACTTTTTAACACAGCAAAACTCCGTAGTAAGCTGTGTGCTGGAGCTTGGCTGAATTCCATACAATGAGACTCTTGGCCCTAAGCAAGATGAGCACAATCTGTTTCCCTTATTTCTAATAAAGGAAAAGGAGAGTTTCTTCATTTGCTTCTTTGTTGCATTATGTTTAGATTTTATGCCTCTCTTGCTTAGAATAGCTGCTTTCCTGCTGTTATCCATTCTTTTTTTTTTTCTTTCTTTTTTTTTTTTTTTTTTTTTTTTTTTTAGTACAGGTAAAATGAAAACACATTACAGCCTTATTAAAGTACTGAGTGCTGCTCTGAAATAATATTAAAACTCAAAATTTTCAAGTATGGCATGGTGCTTTGGCCATATCAATCTGATAAAACACCTGAAGCTCAGGGGAAGTACTTCTGGAGCTTTTTCTGTTGTCTTGTTCCTCAAATAAACAGAAGACTTAAATAACATATACTAGAAACAATCAGAGCCACATAGTTGATCTAGCACTGCTCCTAAAGTTTACCTGTGCTGTCCAAATTCAGCTTCCTTGGCCCATAACTTTATGTGCCCATTTATACCTGAGAATGGTCGAGTCACATATACTTAACACCAGCTGATATACTGTGAGTGTATGTGACTCTGCCTAGGAGTTATGACATTGTACCTCTGAATTAGGCTCGGAAATAAATTGCCATTTTTTGTTGTAGATATAGCGACAAAATAATTCCGCATTTGAAAATAAGCACCAGATGCTTTAAAATTGTATTTTAAACTATACAGTTATTGTAATATTACATGAAATAAGAAAACATTTGCTGTATTAACATACTTGCCCTTTTGCAGAGATTTTGGGTTCTTGGGTAATATTCTAATGGAAAATCATGTAATTTGCATTAAAGTGAGCAGGCTGTTTTAGGACACTAACTTCTTAAAATCATGTAATGAATACATCTGTGATGTTAATTTTTTTTTCCTTTTCAGTTACGTAGAGTTTTACATTAAGAATGCCAAGCAACGCTCAAATATTGCTAACAATCCTTGTTTATGGTATAAATTGTATTTGATCACAGACTTAAAATGTTTCTCATGAAGTATTCTACTTCTGAAAGCCTGGCATTTCCCTACTTTCATTGTCAGTGACAACAGTTGCAACATATGTTGTCCATTCCTGATTTTTCAACATTAAGTAGTCAGTAGTTTTTTAATGTAAATAAAATTGAAATAAATAAGCATTCTCAGTGGGTGATACAACCAATACAACTAATGGTGTAATTCTGGTAAGAACCTAAGATGTCCTTGTGTATCATTGTGTGCAATGAGTATTCAGCATCAATTCCTGTTTCATTTCAAATGTGTTATTTTAGAACTGTTCATATAATCAGTTTCCTGAACTAGGAACTAGGATACAACTGCAACACTTAAAAAAATGAGATAGTTGATTTCATGTGAATACAGCTTCTGAAATTTAGTTCAGTTCTAGATATGTATTAAAATAGGCAGCCCTTTGAGGACAAAGGACTTTGCACAGGGAGACTTTTTATTTACTTTGCCATTTATGCTAAGGGGGCATTAGGGAAAAAAAGTCAAAATGTTTGCATTTCTTGTTCATTTTATCTACATGAAACTGTTGTGCATACCTACTTGCTGAGTGTTGTTATTAAAGAATCAGATTCTTAACAGCGATGTTACGGTCAAATAAGACAATGCTGATTTCTTCAGAAGGAAAGTTCTATTGGTTTCCAGCTGGATTTGAAAATCAACTATCTTAGAAGAACAAGTGACTTTTTGACAAGTGACTTCCTCCATAAGACAGTAATGAAATTCTGTTTGTCCTTGCTGTTAATGTAAGGAAACACAACCTTCCTGGACTACTAGATTACTGAACAGGGAGCAAGTGAGAGACACCAGGGAATAGTTACTGTAGATGATAGAGAATCAGTACCCCAAAAGCCTGACCTTCTTTGTTTTCCCCAAAATTATCAGGATCAATTAATCTAAAGTTTGCCTTTAAAAGTATGTAGACAATGCATGTATGGAATGATGATACAGCCACAAAGACAGCCTCCTTCCTTTTATTTGGAAAGTACAGCAGTGAGCCACTTAGGCCCATGCACATCTGAGCACTCATGCACTTAGGCCCTTGCCCTTTCAAGCTTTTATCTGTGTTGGACACTGCAAATTACAAGCCATTCACTAATACCTACTTCTTAATACCAAAATGTGCTTGGGAGGGGTACAAAGCAGTTAAAACACTGTGTTCTCTTGTTACTTTAAAAACTAATGGATGGATTTTGAATTTTCATACAACTATAATTTTTTCTGCATAGGGTGTTATTTTACTCAGAGAGCAGACTAAGCTTTTGAAGTGGACTTGTTTATTTTTTTCTACACCAGAAATAATTAAGTTTGAAAGGATAAAGCTGATTTTTCCATGGTGGTTTACTGATGCATTAAAGCTAATTTTGTTCCATTGAGTAAATTACAAAATGAGTGCCTAGTCCCTATCTTAATGTGTTTATATTGAATGCCATCTTTTACTGAATCTGGCTGTCTAGTTAGTCATGTGCATCGAAATCCAGATGTTACTAATACATGACATAATTCTGTAAGAACTATCTGTTATGTGACCATGAAGAATGAAGTCTTGTGGTCTTTATGGATCATAATTGGTGTCAGTAACTGCTTTATTAGTAGGTATTTTTAACTATAGTTAAAAACATTTGAATTCCAAATTGTAACATTTTTACATCATAGATATGTTTAATGGGATATACTTAGTTTAATCCTAAATTGAAGTAAAATATTCTTGTAAAAGGGTCTATTACAGAGTAATGCAAGCATAAATAGCTCTTACACCATATAGCTAAACGTGTGGAAATGTGACATTTCAAATCTGTAGATAAATCAAATTTTATTAGATAGATAAAATTTTGTTGGTTTTACTTTTCTGTGAAATTAATATCAACTTTTAGAAAGGAATGTAGAATTTTGGATAGATCCTGAAAATTGTAAAAAAAAATTAAAAATTTATAATTCTTGAGGGCTTTTAGAGTCCCTGGATTCATAGTAGGTGGCTTCTCATTTTGATGGTAACACTGTTTGTGGAGAGCTAGGATAGTGCAATGAATTCCCAATGAATTGCAGCTGTACTGATTACCAAGGAGTGGGAACATCTGTGTCTGGCCAATCAGTTTGGGGGATATAAAGGAGTGGGTTAGCTGGACAGTAGTTACAGACACCTGCAGTTGGAGTTTGAGAGTTGGAGTAAGAGCAGAGGCTGCTGGCTGTGCTGCAAGGAGGTAAGGGGTTGATAAGGTGTTGTGTGAGGGACAGTCAGGGCTAGGCAAGGGGCAGCTTGGGGTTAGCCAGTCATGTAGAATGAAAGGAGTCAGAACTATGTGGAGCTGCCTGTAAGAAAAGGAATCAGTACAGTATGAAGCTGCCAATAAGAGGAGGAGTCCAAGTTATCAGAGAGAAGTCTAGAAAAGAAGAAGTCAGAGTTGCGTGAGAAAAGGGTCTGTAAAAGAAAACGTGTAGAGTTTGCAAATAAAGACTGGTGGGAATGCCAGATAAATGGCTGGTGGTGGTACCAGCCCTGTCCATCTTGGCTTAAGTGTGATAGCTGTTTATCTGGCTTTCCCTGTTAAGTTATTTCAATAAGAATGATGCCCTAAAAGTTATGCCCCTGTAGTGAACTAAGGAAGTTGCCATGAATTATTAATAACAAGCTGAGTGTAATGTTTTATTGCCCCTTAAGGAGTTGGAATAATGTACTCTGTAAAACATTCAGTTCACCTGATCTTGACATGGAAGCATCAGAAACGTTCTTACTTCTTAACACTAAAGGGAGAAAAAGGTGACTTAGGAATGCATCATTCTATGCATCACCTTTTAGCCCTTATTATTTTTAAAAACCACTAATGTCTTAAAAAGAGATTAGCCAACTGGAAACTGTAAGTGCATAAACAGTTGTAGAATTGGTGAAATGCACAAATTTTTTTGTGTTTTAAAGACCTAGCAATGAATCTTTCTCTCTAGACTATTACTTTTGAAGTGACTGTTTAAAATTAGCTTTTTCATACCTCTATTAATATTTGGAAGTACGTCCATATTTTTCAATGTTTTATTTTAATGATTTAACTTAACTGCTTAACTTAAAAGCATAATCATCTTTAATATCACATTTTAATTTGGCTGGTCACCAAAAAGTACAATGAAAGTGTTTGTGCATTCAGCACTATCTACTTAGTGCGTGCTGCCTCACCTGCAGCAGACTTTGTACTGGGTGACTTAGCAGTGCAAGTTTGTACAAATTCTGTATCATTTTCTCGTGCTGAATGTTTCATGTTATGTGCATTAGTTAGTGCCACTTACAATGGCTTTTGACCGTAAGCTATCGTTCTTACATAAATATTGTGAATCAAGTTGTCATTTTAGTGCAGCAAAAACTTACGCTTCTTGAGCTACTTAAGTTTTGATATGTTGTGGTTTATACCTATGTTAGAAACAGGTACACTTCTTACAGAGTGACTAGTTATTTTATAATCTATCTAGCGTTGGTGGGCTTTCTGTTCAGTTTTTACAGTATATTACAGCTTCTAGATCTCAAAGGCTATGTTCAATTTTTTTTCACATTACTCCTCAGTTTACAAATGTGCTGAAACTTATAACACATAAATCAACAGTACTTCTAACTGGAAAAGCACTCATTTCAGGGAAAAAAAAAAGTTGCCTTGTGTTAGTGAGTTACCTTAATGTTTCCCTTTTGGGCACTTTTTAGGATTTGCATTTCATTGTACTTCAGTACATGTACACATGAACTTTCAGGTTCATGAACTGTTTCTATCCAAGTCCACTTTTGTGTTCTTAACATGTGTATTTGCTTTTTTCAGAAGTTACTGTTTGGCTTAGTTTGAGTTGTTTTTTAATTACAGCAGAAAACTGTGTCACTTAAGCTTTAGCTGTTTAGGTTCTTTTGAAATTCAGTCTTAACATATCAGTTAGGACATTAAAAGTTGGTTTGTAGGTAATATATTACACTGAAATGCAGTAGTTGTAAAGCTGACACATACTCATCTCTGTTGCCTAGATTCGAAGTTGGCAGGGAGCTTCTGGCCAAAGATGAGCACAGAGATGGGCTGGAATAGCTCAACACCCCTGCCTTTGTTTAGGGACTAATCTTAAAAGCATTTGTCTGTGATGATGGCAGGAGAGATAGAATTGTTGAGCTGGAGAATCCTTTGGATTGGGAATTTTGTTTCCTTCTTCAATAACTGCTATTGTAAGACTAAGTATTCATTTTGTTATGGCTCTTTTCGTTATATGGCTTCCTTTGGGTTCAGGATGGCATATTTCTTTTGTGTCATGTGTTTCATAGTCAATTGATTTGAGAAGAACCTCAGGATTAAGTGTGTTTGTTTCTTTTTGCCAACACACTGAAGAATAATTTAGGACTATAAAATTGTATTCTTTGGAATCCAGCTAACAGGCTGATGTACCTGCGTGCTTTTCTTGAGTAGTTATATTGATTTTTAGTGAAGGGAAATGCTGGAAATACAAATATATACTGCAAATATAAACTGCTTTCAGATTTTCAAGGAGGTGAAAAATGCTGAAACCTCTTAGTTGGGGTAACATTTGGTGTAAGAGTATATTAAAAGCAAAAGGCATGTTAAAATTAGGCATTGGTTTTATACGTTAATGTTTTAAATAAGTTGGTAAAATAGCAATGTTTAAAGGCAAATTTTAATTTCACTTTCTAAGAAAAAAACACTGTTCATATCAAATCATAGGTTTCCACTAAAAAAAGTGTTTCTAAAACATGTTCTTGCAGGGAAAGAATATAATTACATGTGTGCTTTGAACAGTCATGCTAACAATATGGAAAACGAATTAGATGGTTTCTTTTGTCTTGTTGCTGAAACAAATCTGTTACAGTCTCAGAGTAAGGTCCTAGAGAAGTCAAGACAGTGAGGTCAAAGAAATTTGTGTACTTCAGCAGATAAAATCACCCTGGGTTAGCCTTCATAATATATTGGTAAAATATACCCTATTTGAAACAGAATCTATTAATTTGGAATTGATTAGAGGATCTTCACACACTGATGGAGGGTAAATCTGGAAAATTAAATCGAATGTGCAGTGCAAAATATATAAGTGAATATAAGCTGCAGAACATGGTACAACTAATGGCACTTTTTCTTTAGGTAGCATGTTGGTAAGCATCTTTAGTTAGATTTCCTTATTTATGTTAAGTTGTAAGAATTGTAAGAATGTCTTTAAGTGTAAATGAGTACATCACTAACCTTTTTGATGGAAGTCTAGATCACTTAAATAGTTACGTGCTTTTGAATATATAAGGATGTATGATTGCAAGTAAGGGAAGAAAAAGCTACTTTTAAAAACATGGATATATTAATATTTATTTATTCTCTATAATTTCAAGGTAGACTCAGAATAAATTTCAGTTTGTTTCTGCAGAGCTTCTGTCTCATTCAGTTTACATTCAATCTGCCACGGAAATTACTCCTTATTAAGTATTTCAGACTGTGCCTAACTTCTTGTGTCCTATTTGAAATCAGGGTATATGATCTTGTCTTTGATGATAAACACCATGGTACTGGAATGTTTCCCTGATCATTCCATCACTCCTTGAAACTGGTTTTATTTTCTTTTAATATTTTATTAGGATATTTATTTCTGTATATTTAAAACCCAATAAAGAGAAAAGGAATTGAATCAAGGTCATTCAATAGGAAACAACATGCAATCTCAATAATGAACTGTCCTACACAACTTGCTTACAATATGCAGTCTGCTTATACTCAGCCATAAGCCACAAAACTACATCTGTCCTGTAAGCATCACTTTAGTGCCATGCAAAGAGAGGCATAAGTAGCTGGATTTGATAGTACATTTTCTTTTCTTAAACTTGAAAAATAAAAAAATTCCCCCTACTGCAAGAGTTCTGGCTGTGAACTCCTGTTTTGTTACTGGAATAGTTAAAGCAGTGAGTCAAACTTCAGGAGAAAAGTAGTTTTCAATTGTTGGAAGTATATAATGAAGTCTGAAGTGCTGTTCAGAAGGATATACACCAACAGTGTCAAAAGTACAAGCAGAGGATTTTGATTTCTCTGTATGCATTGCACCTTGCTGAGGGGA
Source organism: Oenanthe melanoleuca (assembly GCF_029582105.1). Classification (NCBI taxonomy): domain Eukaryota; kingdom Metazoa; phylum Chordata; class Aves; order Passeriformes; family Muscicapidae; genus Oenanthe; species Oenanthe melanoleuca. Next base: position 73,049,194 of record NC_079336.1, read on the forward strand.
CCTCAGTTGGTGAGTCTTTGGGTCTCTTGGGTTTGGAGCATTAGCCTTCAAGCTAATGTTTCCCCGAACTTACAAGTTAGGCTAGTTAACATACTCCAGGATTATAAAAACCTAGAGATTTTAGAATGAATTGCTTTAAAAAAAAAAAAAATCTTAGAGTGCTCACATTTGTGACAAAATACTGCCTTGTCTTGATAATTCTATCCTGTATTTTCAGGTTTCCCAATTATGTGATTTGCTCTTGTGCACCTCTGTTCTGGTAAGATCACATTTGGAGGCAAATTCATGTACCAATATCTTAAAAAAAGAGATGGGAAAGCCTGGAAGCAAGCATGCTGTCCTGTCCAGTCAATTTCACTTTTAAATGAAAGTGCAGAGTAATGTCTCGTAAAAATTGTTTACGCTGCAAATATTTATTTGGTGTAAAGTGATAAGCAGTCAAAACTAGCTATCTAAGAGATACAATCTACTTAACAATTTTTATTTGCATCCTAAAGAAAAATGGCCACATTAGCAGGAACCTTATTGGTAGTATTAGCAAAGTAGTGATTAAAATGGTTCACTTTTTTAATACTTTGTTTGGGTTGGTCTTAGTTGTTGAAGCAATTTGTAGAGATTTCTTTAGGAGGGAGAAATTTAATCCATTGAAAACTTAGTAAATATTCTTGTTAACTCTAGTTCCTTGTAAACAGAAGATTGTAAATTTTAGGCTGCAGCTTACCTGCTCTATGATGACAGAAATACCTGTCTGGATACAAGTAAAGTGAGAACACATGTCAGCAAAGGTCCTGAGTTAACCTTTTCCAATCATTTTAGAGCAAGGATGATAGCTAATTACTAGAAATACATATACACATGTGTATCTATCTATATATTACAAAACATGCTGAGTTGAATGGGATCCTCAAGTGCAGCTCCTGGCCCTGCACAGCACCATCCCTAAAGAGTCCCACCATTTGCCCAAGTGCATTGTCCAAATGCTACTTGAATTCTGTCAGGTTTGGTGCTGTGACCATGACCCTGGGGAGCCTGTTCCAGTGCCCAGTCACCCTCTGGGTGAAGAAGTCTTTTCTAATACCCAACATAAACCTCCCCTGGTACAACTCAGGCCATTCCCTCAGGTGCTGTCACTGGTCACACAGAGCAGAGATCAGTGCCTGCCCCTCCTCTTCCCCTCAAAAGGAAGTTGTTACTGCAGTGAGGGCTCCCCTCAGTCTTGTCCAGGCTGAACAGACCAAGCTGTTGTCATCTTAGCTGTTCATCATATGGCTTCCCCTCAAGGCCCTTCATCATTGTTGCTGTCCTCTGGACACTCTCTTAGAGCTTAATGCCTTTTTTACATTGTGTCACCCAAAGCTGCCCCCAGCACTGGAGGTGAGGCTGCCCCAGCTCAGAGCAGAGCAGGACAATCCCCTCCCTTGCCTGGCTGTGATGCTGTGCCTGATGCACCCCAGGACAGGGTTGGCTCTCCTGGCTGCCAGGGCACTGCTCACTCATGTTCAACTTGCCATAGACCAGGATCCCCAGGGCCCTTTCTGTGGCACTGCTCTCCAGCATCTCATTCCCCAGCCTGTCCATACATCCAGGGTTGTCCCATCCCAGGTACAGAATGTGGCACTTTTTATTGCTGAACTCCATATGGCTGGTGATTGCCCAGCTCTCTGTTTGTTGTGGTCTCTCTGTAGGGTCTCCCTGTCTTCAAGAGACTCAGCTGTTCCTCTCAGTTTTGTATCCTCTGTGAACTTGCTCTGTATCCCTTCCAGTCCTGTGTCCAAGTCATTTATGAAGATGAGGGGCACAAGCCTGAGGATGGACCCTGTGGAACCCCATTAGGGACAGGTCCCCAGCCTGATGTCACCTCATTCACTGTAGCCCTTTGTGCCTGACAATGAGCCAGCTGCTCACCCATCTCATGGTGTGTTTATCCAGCTGTGTGCTGGACATTTTGTCCAGGAGGATCCTGTGAGAGACAGTATCAAAAGCTTTACTGAGATAAAGTTTTACATCAACTGGGTTCTCCTTGATCAGCTAGGTGTGATTACAAAAGGAAATCAGGTTTGATAAGCAGAATTTTCCTCTCGTCTCATGAAGCTGTACTGGCTGTGACCAATGACTGCATTGTCTTCCAGATGTTTTTCATTAACATCAGTATCTATAACTTTTGTCACTGAAGTGAGTGACAGACCTGTAGTTAACAGTTAATAACACATAATGCCTAATGTATTGCTTTTACCATGATACTAGCAAAATTTTGAAGTATTTCTCCAGTTTTTAACTCCACGTTTGTTTGTGCATGTTAACTTAAACTTTTTTTAATGTCAACAAAATATCGAATTTCATTTCAGTGTAGTAGTTGAGGTATTAGGGTGACTGAGCACTCATGTTTGTTGATTTGGCTGCAGCTCAGTTTGCAGTTTCACAGTATAGCTAACTTGTTCAAATGGGTAGGCCAAAAAAACAACAAAAAAAAAAGGCAGTTAAATAATCTCTGAGCACCTTTCACATGCCAGTACTCTCACTTGTCTCTCAGTGCTGAACTGAGGTGTTCACAGAGGTGTCTCCCTCAGGTGTTTGCATCTTTTGTTCTAGTTGTGGTGAGTTTTAGCTCCTTGAACTGAGCAATGTGTTCCAGTGCCTCACTGCTTGCATAGTGAAGGTTTTCTCCCTAAGGCCTAATCTAACTCTGCCCTCTTTCAGTTTACAGCTATTCCCCCTTGTCCTGTCACTACCCTTTGTAAAAAGTGACCCTTCATCTCTCATGTAGGTCCCCTTCAGGTAATGGAAGGTGCTGTAAAGTCTCCCTGGAGCCTTCTCTTTTCCAGTCTGAACATTGCCAGCTCTCAGCCTGTCCTCCTGGGAGAGGTGCTCCAGCCCCTTAATCATCATGACTCTCTTCTGGACCTGCTCCAGCAGGTCACATTCTGCCAATGCTGGAAACCCCAGAAACTGATGCAGTACTCCAGGAGGGATCTCATCAGAGTGGAGTAGATGGGGAGAATCACCTCCCTTGACTGGCTGGCCACTCAGCTTCTGAGACAAGCTAGGAGTTGTTCCGTTAAGCACAATAGAATTCTGTATCACTTGTCAGAGCTTTTCTGGGAGATGCTTCAAAGCCACAGAAGAATTTCTGGAATTCTTTAAGTCTGTTTCAGTAATTTTTATTTTTTTATTCCCAGTACTAGGTGTAGTTAGCACTGGGTTTACAGACACCTGCAGAGAATTGTGAATGTAAAATGAGTAAATAGTAAATTAAATTAAATGCTTTTTCTGGGAGATACAAATGGAATAGTAGAGAAACACTCTTGATTTTTACTGTTGCTTTGTTGAATCATATGCTGTTTAACTCTTTTAAGATTAAAGTATCTTTTTAACCTGTAAGGGGTTGGTCTTTTTTTTTAAATAAGGGGCTAGTAAGAGCCTGCATAGGACTGAATGAGTATCCAGCCATGCAAGCAGTCTGACTTGAGATACTGATGAGCTTATTAAATATTCATTAAAAAGTTCTACAGTTTTTAATGAAATAATTGAATAATAATCTACTTTTGAGGCAGTTTTTGCTCTACCCTAACTTTGCTTCTTACAATGGTAGACTTTCCATTCATTGTGGCTTATAGTAGAAGGAATTAATTAAATCTTTGTAGCCTTTTCTCCTTTTCATTCAGTTTATTACTCAATAGAAAATTCAGTTTATTTTGTTGCTTTTCTTTGACATTAGTGGCTATTGGGTTTTCTTCATTTTGCACCTGATATGTAAAAGAATTGTTACATTAATCTTCTAATGTTTTACTAGAGTTTCTTGTAATATTGCCTCAGAATGCCTTTGATTTGACAAGTGTTTATATCTTGAGTAAATAAACACTATCTCCTCATTTTTTCTCACATGGCTATGTAGAATCCATGCACGTTTTTCTTTCTAAGATATTAACCTAAAATGTTAAAATTTTCAATTTTCTTTGGTAATTTTTTTCCCTATTGAAAGAAATGACAATTCTGGCCTGGCTTGTAATGAGAGTTATTACAAGACTCATTAAATACATGTATTTGTATTATGCTTTTAAGTTTTGGCATGCTATAATTTTAGAGTGGGAAATTACTTCATGGGATTACTGTCCATGTTGAAAACTGGAATAGGTCACTTGTTTCTCTTAACTTCCTGCTTTGCATTCAGCCCATGCCCTGTCTTTGTGCTGATTGATATAAACAGCCATGGACAAAAATCAGGATGTGATGCCTGTATGAGCTAGTGATGCATCCTGAACTTATTATATACAAACCCACAACAATCAGTATTTTTAAGAAGAAATGGAATTGGTGGTTGATGGTGAGAATTTCTATGCCCTATAGGCTTTACACACCATAAAGCAATGAAGAAAATTGAATATGCTGAGATAGAAGCATATTTAAATAATCTTCCTTGGGAAGACAAGAGTCCATTGTACATACATACACAGGGTCACTAGAAGTTAAGTGAGCATATCTTCATGTCATGTGCTTGAAATTTTATAAGGTCCCTGTGATGATGTTATGCCTCATGATGTGAGCAGTTAAAAGAAACTGGTTATCTTATAATGAAATGGGAATTGATTCCTTAATATTGGTTACAAATTATGATGATTTTGAAAACAATCTGTCAATATTCTGGATCACTTTGAATATTCTGACATATGTCAGTAGCATTATAAGGAATGTGAATTTCAAAGCCTTCAATTTTTAAGAAATTAATTTAGGAAGTACCTTTAAATGATGCTAGTGTTTGAAGTTCCAACCTATCTTTCAACTCTTTCCTCTAGGATTTCCTTTGCATTGCGTGAGAAAACATTCTAATATTCCTTTTTCAGTTTGGGGTTTCTTTTATTTTTTTTCTTTTCCCCTTTAATAAAATTAATGTAGTTGAATTGAAGTAAGACAGGTGCCGAACCTTTTTCTTAATTTCAGTTCAGCAGCCTAGGTGGTCAGAGTACAGGAACTTGACCTCTTTTTTGTTGCTGTCTTGTGTGTTTCTCCCATATGAAAGCCAATACAATCTGCAAAGCCAGCATAGATAAAGAGCCCTGGAGGGTTGTGGTATAGTAGCAAGACGGTTTTGTGACCATGTTCTGAAGGCAGACCGCAGGTGACAGTATTATTTACTTTTGTTGCTTGGGGTCCAAAGAGAGAATAAATTGCTATTGATTTTTGAGGCATTACAGTGAGGTTGTCTGAGTGCCTGCAGAATTGCTGGGTGGTAGGACAGAGTCTGCATGGAGACTGCTTTGGAAGTCCTTTTTTCCCCCTTTGTGTTGGTCTGGTTTTTTGTTAATTTTCAGAACCAGCTGCTAGAAAATTTTGTTGTTTATTACAAATATATTTTACCTCTCCAAAGAATAGAATTCAACAGCCATTTTATAACAATTTGAAATAGATGAATGGAGTTTGGAATACAGTCATCTGTGTACATTACTGTTCAGAAAAGAATGCTGAGCGTTGCATTAAATTAACCACTTCATTAAAGACATCTCTTTCAGAGGTATAACAATTTATAAGAAGAAAATCAGCTTTATGGAAGTGGAAATGATACACAGCTAACAGTTTCCCCCACCCTCTCATAACAAAGCTCATTTTTGCGGACTATTCAGATTTTACATAATTAGTCTGCGGCGGTACTTCGCCAGTTCGGGGATAAAGGAACCCGCTACTTGAATGTTTGTTAATTTAAGATTGTATAGCAATGCTACGTCGCAGTGACACCTGCTGGGAGAGATCTGAAGGGAACAGCTGAAACGATGGCTGCTGCCTGTCAGCTCTCTTCCGGGAGTCCAGAGCGTGTTCCCGGGGTGGCAGTCCGGGATGACGCGCGGTTTGTAGCTCCCCTGGAGGGCATCTGCTGTCACTCCTCTCCGAGGAGCCTGACTCCCTCGCCACATTCACTCAGCCTCACAAACTCACTCGGATGTCGTTGTACGTCTGGATCTCCCAGCTGGGATTTAAATGCACAGCACCTAAGAGCCTGGTCATGGTGGAGGGAGGGTATTCCGAATGGTGAATCTCGAGATTCCTGTTCCACTAAGAGGATGTAAAACAATATTTCACTCTACTTTAACTGATCAACGTTTGTGTTTGCTGTTCTGCAATGATAATTTATGCCTGCATTCATCCCTATTTGGCTGTTTACCAGTGGGAAGAGGAATTTCCTGTGGGAAGAAGCTTTTCAGAACCAGCTTCCAAATATAAACAAACAGAAACTGATTGACTCTAAGCTACTGCTTCCTCCCACCTGAAAGCCTAATGGAGTGAAATTTCTAAGACTTCTACCAATTGTAACTTTCAGTTTTCAAATTATGTGGAGAACTGTGAAACTAGCAAACATTTTTTGACAAAAGCAGTGGAAAGAACAGTGGGACCATGTACTTGTTCCTTAGCTTCTGCAGCCTCATTTTTGCTTGCATCTGGTATAGTTCTGATTTATAGCTCTTGGTGTATTTGCCTTGAGATTTGCCTCAAAACAAGCTGGATAGTTGAGCCTGAGAAATAGCTATCTGATTTCTGTCCAGGATACTGCCTCCCAGATACTTCCTGAAGATTTATGTAAAGCAGTTCCCTGAATAAGAGTGCAAGGCTTTTGTCTGTTTTTAAAGCTATGAAACCCTGCTTTGTTTCTTTCAAAATTCTCTGCAGTAGTTTTTCCATTCAAATAAGAAAGGTCTCAGGAGTGACAGCAGAACTCAAAGAGTTCCCCATAGTCTCCCCTAAGCATGCCCTCTCCTTTCCTTGCTCTGAGGGCTGTCCTGGTGCAGGATGATGGGTCTGGGTGAAGTTGTATTTCCATTGCTAACAGTAGTGCTAGAAATTTTCTCCCTGTTTATAGATATACATATTATCCATCCATAAAAATTGTGTGAAGTTCAAGATTTAGTTAATTGCCACAGATGAAGAAAATACACTCTGTCTTCTAAGCAGTAGAGCTCTGTGAAAGATGAAAGACCCTGAAATTACCTCCCTTTATCTTTCCTAAGGAAGGGCTACTTGTATTTCCCAGACTGACAGACATTGAGCCAGCAGCCTCTCCATAACAGTGAAGCCATGTAACAATGAGGCTGTGCCAGCAAAGATCAATAACTGCCACTTAGTTGAAGGGTAGCAGTCTGTTCCTACCTGAACCAGTAGTTTGCCCATGACAAATAATCCTTGAAGATAATCAGATCACACCACTTGATTTAATTCACTTTCTACTGCAGGAGTATTTGTTCAATGGACCACAAACTCCTCTGGTTTGGCATTATTTCATATATATTTGCGCATTTGTCTTATTCCACACTATTAAATTTTGTTTCTATTTCTTATATCTAAAAGGTCTTGCTGTATAGCATTAAAAATAAGTTTTCCTTTCAAACATTCCCTACTTTAGCTCCCTACAGCAAGTCCCTAGCCTAGTAAGCACCAGCTTGCAGAGAAATAAAACATAAAGTAAGCCCTGATAGTATCATTTGTTATCATCTGATGAGAGACTGGTGATGGTCTTCATTTCTGCTGCACCTGGTGGACTCTTTCATCCAAGAAATCTTTAACAGCTAACTTTCTGTGGAAGCTACTGGGCTGTCTTGTCCTGGGCTTTCTTGAGAGCTAAGAGAAAGTTCAAAAGTGCATTTGTGGGAGCCAGGCCAGCTTGAATTCCTTATCTTCCTGATGTTCTCTTGCTATAATTAGATTGTTGATTGTTGGATTATGAACTTCTAAACTTGTGTGACAGGGCTTGATTTTTACACTTGTACTTATTTATCTAAGTGATGTTTTACTTTGTAATATGCACAATGAATTTTATGTCTTTCATTAAGTACTGTATTATCATTGCTTCCCTGTGCAGGTTATTGTTCTTTACAACACAGCACCTAGTATGAAATGAGTTAATGCTGTTAGTCTGCAGAGAAACCATTTTTATGGCAAAAATAAAATTACTTCAAAAAATGTACTTTAATTGAAAACCCATTTAAGGAGTGAAATTATATTATTGATTATGATCAAAATGTTCCAGATGGTGACAAATTCATCAATTTCTGGTTTAGACGTGTTATAAATCTTTTAGTGGAGTCAGGTGAATGTGAATGAGGTGAATATTTTCAAATTATGTTGGTATATTACTTCTTATGTTTAAGTTTTTTTGTTCTTTTCAATGTACCTGTGAATGGAAACAGGTTTTTTAAGAGCTGTGCTAGAAAAATAACACAGAATGAGATGTTCACTATAAATCAAGCTGAAATCAAACTGGTTTATGCCAATAAAAAGTATGTTTAAAAAATCATGACAAATTGTTTCAAAGATGGCTGAAAAATTATTTCAGTAGTTACTCTGCTAGATGGAAAAACTGTGTAGTAAGCAAGTTAAGTTTTAAGCTTTCAAGTATAGTGAGAAGTTAGACCAATATTTTTTTATGGTAGTATAAATTGCAACATCATTCATTCAGGTTTTCAGATCAAGATTCATAAAGCAGTGTTTATTTTCTGCGTTAATTTGAAGATTATCTATGATGAATCTGCATTATAGACTAACAGCATTGTTTCTTTGTGGGAATGGTAGTCTTTAGAATGGAAAATACCAGTAATTTTTTTTTCTGAGATGTACAGCCCTTTGCTATCCATAGGAAATTCTACATTCTGCAGTAGATCATAAATTAGTTACATTTTTTTGAAGGTATTTTACCTTTTCCAAAGTTCCTGGAATAATTTAGCTTCTTAGTTGGGGCCTGAACACAGCTGATTCACTTAGCATCAGTTTTAATTCAAAACATGTGTGACCAGAACCTTTTGCACAGGCTGAGTGAGAGAGCACAAACTGAGAGCTACAGGTACTGTTTGCAAGTACGTTTCCTTGCTTGCAGAAATGTATGCCAAGCTAGGACAGTGAAGCTGACCATTCTACACCTGAAGTTGGGAGGTTTTGTAGGAGTACCAGATGCGTGAGGTGGTAGATATGGCTTATTTTAAATGCCAAGGCTGGTGTAAATTGTAGGCTCTGGTCCTTTTGTGCACACACTCAGTCACTGTGGTGAGAGTGGAATAACCTTCTCCTTCATCCTCTTTACAGCTTAGAGCTTTTTCCTAGAAAGAAGTTGTGGCTTGAGGGTAACCATGTGGAGAAATAAATGAGGTGGGGGGAGGTTTGAAGTGTTTGAGAAAAAGATCCTTTGCCCTGAGGGAATGGAGGTCTCTCTTCTGGAGACTGGAAAGATGAGCAGAGACAATTGATGGAAAAAGAGAGATGAAGAGAACTTTTGTCTTTGAACAACTTGCCCTAAAAGTAATACCCCATGAGGTTTTTTTACATGACCCATAACACAGCTCTGGAAAGACACTGAAGATGGGAGGAGTTCCATGATTTGCAGATTTTCCCGGGCGGATGCAAATTGTAAAAGTGAAGACAAACCCTATGGCTAAACCAAGAATGAACTTCTCTAGAGTGAACTGAAATGATAATTTAATTGAATGACTGAAGTGTCTCTATATGTTGTTGTTAAGAAGTATGGACGGTGGAGGGGAGGAGGGAGTGATCTGGAAATGTTATTCTGAATTTCTTATTTTTCCTGTGTTATTAATAAATTTGTTCTTGACACCCTTTTAAGTTTTAAGCCTCCCCTTTTTTTTTTTCCTCCTACATCCTATTTCAAAGAGAAATTGAGTATATTAAAATAGCAAACCTAAATTAAACCAAGACAATAACGAAGTACCTGACTGTCCAGAGGAGGTGGTGTGCATTCTTTACTGCCAGGATATAGGAAGAAAAAAGGAAATAGAAAAAAATATTTTTTTCCTAATATTTTTTTCTTTTGGCACATGGACCCTTCTCCCCCACCCCTGCTTCAGTTACCGTGGCCCTTGTAAAGGTATTTAATTGCTGCCCAATTCTTAGAACAATAAATTGTAAAAATAAGATTGTAGGCAAAAAGAATTCATGTGCTCTGTGGAACTCCTGAACTTGCAAATTCAGTCATAGTTTTCTAATTCTTGCAGCAAATTCATGTGCATGTGGCTGTCCACATCAGTCTGCTAATTATGCTAGAGATAGTCATGAATATCATAGAACTGATAAGAAGAGACTAAAAGTATGACTGCTGGAGCTTAAATTAGAAATGGAGTTCAATCTGGAGTCTAAAACTTGTAAGTAAATAATAATTTCCTGTATATAATTGGAAAAAAAGTAAATTTTGGAAAACAGGCTGCATTTTAGTAAGTCAGAGTGCCACAAATAGATAAGTGGCTTCAAGGTTGCCTCTGTTTGCAGGTTTAGCTGTCAGCAGTATCACAGATAATGTCCAGACTTCACTTTCACAATAAAACCAGTTATCTTCTATGTAACAGCAGCTAATGTTTTCAGAAAGTTGTATCATCTTCCTTTTGCTTTTGCTTTGAGAGGGATGCAAAAATTAGTAGTGTTTTGGACTGTCTTGTTGTGGGGTTTTTTTAGTTTGGTTTTTGATTTTTTTTGTTTTTTTTTTTTTTTTTTTTGTTTGTTTTTTTTTTTTTTTTAATTTATTTTTTTTTTGGGGGGGGCAGTGAGGGAGAGGTTTTGCTGAGTTGGAGTTTAGTTTGGAGTTGGGTTTCATTTTTGGTTTTGGGGTTTTTTTGGTGGGAATCAAAATGCAAAAAAGGTTTTTTTGACTATTTATGATCCTGGCTAAAAGAAGAAATACTCTACCTGATTTTGGCATCTTGATAAATATTTTAAATCTAACTTGTAATCTTCTTTAATTTTTCAAACTGGTTTTGAAATTACCCAGACTCTTTGGATTATAATCTATTGAAAGGATAAGGAATTATGTCGATTATAATCACAGGACAAAGGTCACATGAGAGGTATTGGGAGCTTCATCCAGCTTTGTTCAGGGATTAGCAAAACAAAGTTCTGAGGTTATAAAGCAGCCAAGGTGTGGTTTAGTAGATCTTAAAATCAGGTGTTTTACTAACACAAAAGTAACAACTCTTAGTCATTATTGACTTGCATTGTGTTTGTAGCAGTGACCCAGAGGTGAAAGGCTCCACATCTCATTTCCAACCCTCTGAGCTATGTAGCCCTCCATAATTTAATTTGATGCAAAGCAATTATCAGGCAATTGATTTTTATTGATTGTGCTGTAGGACAGAAACATTTCTGTTGCAGCAGACAAGAACAACTGGGATTGCCATCCACCTGTATTCGCAGTAAGCAGAGATATGTTTAAAGCTATGTAACTGAAGCTCTTCATGACCTTAGATGTCAGTAGATGGAATGTTTCTTTACTTTTTGTGGCGCTGCATGCTCTCTGATCTCTAAGTTCTTTGTACTTGTACTTTATTTTTGCTTTCTTTTTGTTTGCTTGCTTGCTTACTTTCTCCTTTCTTCCTGAGCCCCCTAATACTTGAATATTTTCTAGTATTTCTTTCCCTCTTCTTTCTTGCAGTATTTTCTAGTTCCAGGTCTTTCTTACATACGTTTTCTTTATCTCCTAATTTCTACCATATTTGATGACCCTGTAATGCTGTTCTCTGTGGATCCCCTTTCTCCAATATTTTGTCTTGTGAGCCTCAGGTTCTCTTGCTACTTCTGTGGGGATTTACTTCTTTGTTCCAGCAGTTGTTGTCCCAGCCAGTGCTCATTTCACCTCCTTTGTACACCTGAACTGCACCAGTAGAGCACTAACAGGCATTGAATTGAGACCTGCAGATTGTTTCAGATATCAAGTACTTCAATTTATAGCACAGTTGCCTATTTCTAAATTATTAGGAACATGAACGTATACCACTTAATTTAATGCTGGGGTGTGGTTTCTCACAGTCTCAGTATAATGTATAGACAGTAATGTAGCATAGATTTAAGAGTATAAATCCAGTGGAGGAAGAAGAGATTTTTAAGAGCTCTGATTAGAACTATATTTACAAAATACTAATTTATTAGGTTATTGTAAATACCCATGTTTTGGGGTTTTTTTTTTTTTTTTTTTTTTGTTTTTTTTTTTTTTTTTTTTTTTTTTTTTTGTTTTGTTTTGTTTTTTGGTTTTGTTTTTTTTTTTCGTTTATTCACTGTACACTGACTCCTGATTTTAATATAAATTCCTACATGATCACATTTTTCTACTTGGAAGTAGTTTAATTTCATAGGAAAATAAAGTAACTGAAAATTAATCACAACTTGTTATAACTGAAAGAAAATGTTGAAAGTGTTTTTATATGAGGACTTTAAATAGAAGTTTTATTCTAAGTAATTGTCTTAGTCTATAGATCTTTGACAACACTGTCAGTGAAACTGGTTTCACTGCTGCTCTCTGATAAAAGTGACCTGGAAATGTAGGTCATGGGTTTCAGTGTGGGCAGTAGAAGACAACTTTTATGGGCTACTTGTTGGAATTGATAAAGCTTTTGTAAGAGCTTTGGGAAATCTTTCCACTGGAGCATTATTTCTTGATGCAGTGACTTAGGAGTCAACAGTCTGCTGCTTATCTTTGTAGATTGCTTAATTCCTTGCAGTTCAAGGCAGATTGTTAAGTATGGCTAAAATATGCACTAAGAAGATAGGGCTGACTACCTTTCATTCTGCCACCGCAATTTTTGGCAAACTGATATTTGAACATTGTTGTATTTGTCCTTTCAAAAGTGCTATGAATGCTTTTAAAGCCTTTTTCTTTTTTTTTTTTTTTTTTGTTCTTTTTAATGCTTCTGTCATGTTGCATTATACTGCAAACATATTGTTGCATATGTTTGCTCATTTTATATTTACAAATGGAAGTAACTCATATGATAAAAATGGAGAAAATGATGGCACTGATGAAAAGCCATGCTATTCTCTGTTATGGTAGTTGTTTTATAAATTAATCAAGCTCATTAACTAAGTTGGTAACTACTTTAAGTCCTTTCAGAGCAATTTAGAGATATGCCCTCTAATTTGCAGAATTTCAGAAAGGGTTTTATATGAATAGTCTGGAGTCCTGGTATGAGAGGAGAAAATATTTAGTATATAACATCAGCCACGTTCTCCAATGTCCTGTATCTAGTTAAGTTGGATAGAGTTTTCAGAAGTCAGTGAACACATTGAAGGTGTTCTTCCCAATGTCCCATTCTAGTCCCCATTTTTACATCTTAATCCACTATAGTTATGATATCAGTCTGGTTCTCTTGTTTTCTTTCAATAAAGTTTTCCTATTTCAGGACAGGCTGCAGCTACACATCATTTTGGACAGACTTATGAATAAGAGAGATGTTCAGGGATAAATTATTCTTCAGTCTTTCTCTGTGGTTTAGGGTTTTTCTGAGCCAAAGTTTGAAGCTGCACTTTTATTTACTAGGCATTGGTAGGAATTTTTACTTGTACTTATCTGATTAATTTTGAACCCATCTATAGATGAAGAAAGCATTGATTGTTCTATGTAAAGTAGTGGCACCAGGGCAGTTAAGGAAAGAATGAGGTCAAAGAGAAAAAAAAAGTCAATGAAATTCAGTGGGAGAGATTTGTAGAAGAGTAGAAACTTCAAATGTCACAAACTATTAGTGTTTACTAATGTAACAGTTTACTCCCATGAAAATGAATGTTGAGTATAAATAAGAAGAGGGATATAGCATCCCACAGTTCGTGCTTCTGAACTCTATACCGAAACCTTGGGAAATCAGGCAATGTTATATGTATCAATCAAGGTTAGTGTATAATTATTATAACATTCAGGATTTCATTAGCTTGATTTGTGATCAGCAGCAAATCCAGCGAGTTAAAATCCCTTTTCTGCAATTTGGGCATAGATATCCTTAGTTTTTTGTTTGTTTTTTTTGTTTTTCTGCCAAGCAGGAGTTTTTAATATTGAAAAGGGTGTCAATGACAGGTTTACTACCTAACAATGAAGGTAATATAGGTAGTTTTAGAGTACTTATGTAATTGTGAAGAGAAAGGTAACAGCTATTTCATGAATTAAATAGGGGAAATTATTATAATAATAATAGACAGATGAAGCTTAGTAAAATATTAAAATAATCCTACTTAGCTTGTTTAATAAAAGTGGAAGTGATGTCTTATGAATGTCTGATAGCAATTAGCATTGGAACATTTATTTGATTATTTCACATTTATTTGTGAAAACAACAGTGTATTGCTTCAATCGTTTTTGGTTGTTTTTCCAGTTTAAATTAAACTCAACTTGAAAAACTTTAAAAGATTTCTTATCCCTTTAGCTATTGCAGGAAGATATATTTAATCTGAAAATTAATGTATTCTTAAAGTTTAGTCAGACTAAATAATATAAAATGAGCAACATCATCAGTTCTCTTTGAATACATGGCTTTTGAGAGTGCCCAGCAGCTTAGGGTATAATTCAGCACGTTAAAGAACTGAAATCCTGCTCAGTTGTTCTAATGGTTCATATTAGACTTAAAAAAAAATCGTGGTATTCAATGGAGGTGGATTGTTTTGTGTGCTCACTGGCCAGTGTGAAACATAAGGCAGTATTTGCCTCCAAAATGTTCTTACTACCGAGCAAAGGATTACAGCAACTCAGGTAAAGCAGCACAGAGAATCGAGACTATCCAGAGTTAACAAAGCATGCTGTTTTATTACACAATTCAAAATGGTCACTGAAGGAAGAGAGCTCATGCGCTGTGATACAGATCTCATATTTGCTTTGTATAGAGTTTTCCTAGTTATTAGTATTTCTTTATTCAGTAGCTTAGGTCTAGAGAATCCTGGGACACTTTTGTTAGGTAAAAGATCTTGAAATACTGTACTAGGACTCCTAAGCAGTGAAAACTTAATTTGAAATCGTTTGAGGGCAGAATGACAGATCAATGGCAAGATCAGTTAAGTGTGGAGGGGAGAAATCAATTTATAACAGATAAATCACTACTTATTAATGGTCTAATTAAATAGCCTAGGGTAATCATTTAAATGATTCTTAGAATACAGTGCATTAATTGACAGCACAGTGATGTTCTTTGAGTTGTTCCTTTTCCTCTATGTATTTGAAATAGAATATTGCTCCATACATAAGGAGAGTTCACTTAATTTTATTGATGGTTTATTGATCAGTGATATACAAGATACGGTGTTTACAAGCATTGAAGAATAGATACAGAAATGAAATAGCAACATTTTTCTTATTTGATAAGTTTTCAATTTTGAGTCATGATGTAACATCAAATCAGTCATAATTGCACACATAGTTAAAAGCCTTTTAGTATATTAATATATATTTAATGGTAACTACTAAATCTTTTTGGCTTTTTTAGAGTATTATGGTAGTCAGACATAATTACAGCCTCAGGTGTCTGGGACTAAGTTTCGCAGTTTGCACACAGAGACATACTTAAGCCTCTGGAAAAGTAACTAAGAATTACTGTTAGTTTGGATATAAGAAGTGCAATCATGAAAATAAAGAATAGTTCATTTAATGTAGTGAAGAATTTAAGTGAAAAATGTAATCCAACCTAAAACACAGAGGTATTTTTTCTATATATGCTGAATATTTCAGCGATAAACAGAGAATTCAGTTACAGATAGCAGTGCTTTAACGAGGAATGATCAGTACTTTGCTATAATAATTTCTGTATGAGTCATATTCAAGGAAATGTTAGATGATCATCTTTATCTTTTGGGGAGATTTCATCTCCCCAAAATATAAATTGATTTAGATTTCAACATAGGTTGTGTCCTACTACAAATCACTTCAAAGGAATCAGTCGATTGTACAAGATTGATTTCAAAGTGTTTCTAATTCATTTTGTCACACTTTCATATGTGTATGTGATAGCAATAATTCAAATAAATATTTGAAAGAAGTAGCTGTCTGTTAATAATTAGGTTTTGTTTTAATGCTGATATCAGCATTAAAAAATGAGCCACATGAGGCTGTTTATATGCACACTCCTTCAAAATTCAAATCTCAGGAGTATACTACTAAAATAATAGAAAAATAGTGAGTAAAATAGTGTGAGTTAGATTCTCTCTGTCAAAGTATAGTTCACTTTAAATATCATTGGAGTATTTTGCAATATATTTATTAACCTTTATGGAATTAAAATGTATTTTAAGCACTGTTATTTGAATCTTTGCCCTATAATAATATATTGCCATTAGGGATCTTACATAAATAGACTCATTCAGAAATTGTAATTTTCCAGCAAGTTCAGTTTTGGCACTGAATGCTAGACAGACAATGAAAATATTACTGTGGTTAACATTTACTTATATTCAATTAATGAATAATTATGAGAGAGCTTACTTTCCTTAAGTGCAGTCATCTTCTTATTTTTTTAGTGGCTTTCTTTTCATTATGTTCCTAAATGAATAATAACACAAGCTGTGGAATAAATGCCATTTGGGATTACAGTTGATGATGACCCCCAGTCTGGTTTATAATTTGTAATATTTCTGTCTTGTGGTTCTAAAGATTTTCAAAGTAATTCAATCTTTCCTTTTTGTGACTGAACTCCAGAGGGGTTTTTCAATTCCCCTGTTGTCTTTTATAACCATAAAATTAAATTTTTTATCCCAGGGCTTCTGTGTTAGTAACATTTCTTTAGAGAAAAATTAAATATGAAAGTCTTCTAACTGGGAAGAAAGGAGATTTGCATTCACTTTACTAATCAGTTCTGATAAAAAACAGCTTTTATAAAATTATAGGCAAGGAAGTACATCTGTGGACTTGCCGTTAAAAAACCAAACAAATCCACAACAAAGTAAAAGCTACTGGGAGCATCATCAAGAGTACTCTGCTTACTTGTACTTCTTACAGTGACCTCTCCTTTAAAGGTCCTGAAAGCTTTATAGAGCTATCCAACTGATCTGCTCTTCAAGACTAGTAGGATTTTAAAATTTTTTTTTAACCTCAAAGTCAAGTTAAGTTCTGAACTGAAATGTCTTTTCTGAATCATTTTCTTCAAATTTTAAAACCAGTGTCTAATCCCAGAAGTGGGAAAGGAGACAACATTGCATTACTTTCTTGGTAAGTACTCCCAGCTCAAATACCTTGTGTAACTGCAGTGCTGCACTAATACCTGCTCAGCACAAGTCATGGTATGGGTTCATTGGACAGAAACAAGTTGGAGATAAGAGTTCTTCACTGCAAAACTCATATATCTATATCTCATATAGAAAAGAAGGAAGGAGTACTTGGAAGAAAGGAGAAACAGTTTTTAATTTGCTGTTTTAAGATAAGTTCTTGATGGGCATAAGACAGAATTGAATTGGGTACTAAAGCCTTGATAGCTGATTTAGACAAAGAAGTCCTTATTAGATAGAAATCTACTGGCAGAATTATGACAGAACAAATGGCACAAGACCTTTAAAATCTTTTTTTCAGCTGGATTATGTAAATAATCCTGAAAAAAGTCTCAGTGATAAGATTATACAAGTTTATTCATTTCTGCAGTACATTTTCAATTTCGAACAGCTATAATAATAATGTTATACTTTGAACAGCTGAGGTATACTAATTTATGCACTTTCAGTTCAAATTCACAAATTTTCCTAAATATATTTTGAATTTAAGGTTATTTTTTTCTTGGGCTTCTGAAATTGTATTTCAGAAATGTACTACATCAATGTTATGCCTCAAATATATTATTAACTCCTGCCTCTCCACAAGTTAATGTAGAAGCCACATTAGGTTCTTGTTTCACATAATGAATTTACATTAAAAATAAACATAAATGTCTGTTTTGGGATACTGTAACTGGGATACTAGGGTTGATCCAGACTACTGACTACTATATAATTGTCATGCCCTGTTTATATGTATATACCTATGCTGCCCTTCTGACCTTTCAGCTCAAAGGTGAGATTTTAATAATCTGTTTGACAAAGCAGGCCATGCCAGATATTGAATTGGGGTTTAACTAATTTGGCAACATGACAGTCAACACTTGAAGTTAATTGATTCCTTTAAAACTCAGTTTTTAATGAAATGTGCTGGTGCAAGAATATGCACAGACAAATGATGTGTATACATCTGGAGGGAGTTGTCAGAAAGAATAATGGTTATTTGGCCTCTCATAGTAATGTTCAGTTTATAAGAGTATTTTCAAAGTTGGAGTTGGATCACTCAGATTTGTTCCAGCTTGTTGTCCCATGAAGACTATGAGCCTGAAAGTTTCAAAGCTGCCTTATGAGTTGCTTTGGAAAATCTTCCCTTAAAGGGAAAAGATTAGGTGTTTTGGTGAGCTTTAATACTGTAAAAACCAACTTTGTGCTTCTCACCCCTTCTGTCAGCGTTTTGATGGCTTTTGCATTGGCTGATTGTCACCACTGCCACTCTTCTGTAGGAGCCAATGCTTAGGAAGGACATAGTTGGCTGGTAGTCCATGGATGTACCTCATAATTGCACCATGTACAGGCATCTCCAATCTGGGGGCAAGATAATGTGATGTGCAAGAGTGGTACCACAGCTGCCTTCTAGACATGTGGATGAATCCAGTCAGGTATCAGCAAGAGGCTTGGTCCTGTAGAGCCTCTGCAGTCTATGAAAAGGACAGAACAGGCTGTATTTGGTCTTAGGAAGAAAATGCTAAGAAGAGATGTTGCTGTCTAGCACTGTCTAATTGGATGATGCACAGTGAAATGAAATGCATCATTCCACGGTGCATCATAGGACAGGAGGCAACAGGCACAAGTTCTACAAACAAAATATATTAGGGAAAAAAAATAATCATGAGAGTACTAAAACATTGGAACAGGCTGTATGGGGTGTCTGTGGAATCTCCTTCCTTGATTATCCTATCTTGACTGGACACAGCTCTAAGCACCCTGATATAATTGTGTCTGCTTAAGGCAGCAGTGTGGACTAGATGACCCACATAGGAAGCTCTTTTCCAGTCGTAATAGCTCTGTGGCTAAAGCCAGTCTTCCCATCAGTCATGCTGGTACTAAGTGTCTGTCATGCTGTCAGGCTCCTTTTTCTTCTCATCTGTCTCTGGTATCAGCCTCCCCTGCATTTCAGAAAGACAGCTTAGAGAATAGTGCAGGAAGTGGCAGGACTAATCCATTAGTTCATACCTAAAATTCAAATGGAAAGGAAGTGGAAATTTAATGGAAGTAGGACTGCGTGGTAGTTCAATCTTATTGATGGACAAATCTGTTTCAGAGGACCGGGCAACAAGTGTGCTATTTTAGCTATTGATAACACCTGTGTCCGTATCTTGGAATGAATAATTTATTCTGGGCCACAGCTTTGTCAGCCAGATGCCTGGCTGCAATAACTGTTTTCTGAAGAAGCAGGTGCGGCAAGGCTGCTATGGAAAAAAGCAAAATGAAGGGTGCCTCATATATGGCCCTACCTTGTATATGTCAAGGACAGCTGTCTTTGTCAAGGTAATCACTCAGGCAGCATTCTTTAGGACGGAAGCTTGTAGCAAACACGGATGCAAATTGCCTGGTTCAGCCTGCTCAGCTGAAGAAGCTGAATGGTGTGTGGGAGCTGCATCTGCCAGTGTGCATCCTCTTCCACACATGGTGCTTATGCTGGGCCCGCTGGCTGAGCCAGGCATGTGGCTGGCCAGTGTGTACAGCTCGTGTTGGCACTGTAAGAGGCTGCACAAGTTGACCTGGGAGAGTGGAGCCCTGTGCCAAAGCCAATACACTCTGAAAGCAAACATGACACACTCTGGGACACTTCTGTTTTGATGTTTGCCTTTGTGAAACAAAAATCACCTGATAGTCTAACACATGCTGTTGGTAATGAGACTTATACCAATGTCAACAGGTGAAAGTGGCATCAATATAAGTAAATAATTTTAGAAAATTTTTCATTCAGAGAAACTACCTTCTGCTTGTTTCTAAATTGATAAACCTGAAAAGTATATCCTCTGTGAATGGAAGGGCTGGAATATGGGAATACAAGACAAAAGTCTTGCACTACAGAAGCGCTAATCTATCACATTCTCAAAAGCCATTGCGACTTAGTGCTTATAAGTGTAGTTTTCAACTACTTATCTATAACAGTGAACATTTGGCTTGGAGTGCTTTGTTGCATGAATTTCGTTGAAGTCAGAAGGCTACTGATGCTCTTGAGCACCATACTCTTTAGAAAATATTTACAAAATTGGGGGATTATAAATAAGGTCTTCATAAATGCAGGCTTCCTAATTGAAGTATGAAAGTATTATCCCAGAAGGGTGATGACTTTAAACAGTAGCCATGGGGTGTCTGTGTGCAGTGTGAGGAACAAAGTCAGAACACAATCTGCTTATAACCTCCTGGCAGCAGCTGTTCAAATATTGTTTCTCTGCTTCCATCTCTGCAGAGAATGTCTCACAAATATAAACAGTTAAGTCAGTAGGTCATCTTATGTGCTAAAAATAATGACTGCTGGTAATTAATAAGATGATGTACCATTCTTTTTCTAACTGATAACTGTAATGTTTTCAGGGAGGCAATTGGCAAACAAATGTTGTCTTATTTGGTTACTCCATCCAGACTTCCCATTGGTCCTTTACAAAATGAATAACTTCTGTGGTGAGACTGGCATGTTAGCAAAGTTGATTACTGCAAATCTTGCTGAGAAAGCTGGCTTAGAGGCTACAGGGTCAGTTACTGTGCTGATATTTTGCACGTTATTTGGTGAAGTGTTTCCATAAATAAAAAAAAGTCTGCAATTTCAGTGTAGGTATGAGAGATGTGTACATGAGAACCAATCAACTACAGTAATACAAAGTCATTCAAACAAAACAAAGCAAGCTACAGAGTAACATGGTTCAGAAAAACCACCCTGAAAATACCTTTGTCTTTAAATAACTTTTTGAAACAAAATGAATATTCATGAAACTGTGAAACATTTATGGCATGAAATGAGGGAAAACAAGATTTTTATTTTCTTTTGTGGAAGCAATGGCTAGAAAGTAGTCTGGTGACAGATAATTAAACAATTAAAAGATTAAATAGTGAGGACCTGTATACAAGTGGGAAATACCTCTTGACATTACCTTGTTACACAGCTATTGCTATTTAAGATGGTTAGAAAACAATGCTGCATAAAGGATTCTACATCTATGTTGTTTCCATACTATGTTCTAAGAAAATATTTCTAGTTTTTTGTATCTACTGCTAAGGGTTTTCAGCTACTTACTTGGAAAATAATTCAGGAGTCCACTGGATCTCTGTCAGGAAGTATTTTGTGAATAGTAGCCTACAGTTACACACTTTAAAACAAAGAAATAGTTCTGAAGAAAACAGTTCTTTTCCCAAATTTACTTCTTAATTTTTTAGAGCTTTAATGTGCAAATACATTTAAGTATTCATACAAGATTTGCATGTGACAATGTTTTCACTTTGTATCCGAATGTGGCATCTGAGCAGGTAGTGAAGGACCTGATTTAATTTCTGACTTTTTCTAAAAATTCTTTATACAATTTTCTTCCATATAATTTTCATGGTTTTTTTTTTTCTTTAAACTAGAGAATAAAAATTATTGAACTCTAACTTGTAATTCTGAAGTAGGCTGCACATAAAGCATTAAAACACCAGTTTTCAATGTTGCAGTATCCCTGTTGTCATTCTGGCCTGAAAACTGTTTAAGGAGTGTGTGGGAAAACCCTTCTGTATTACTAGTACTCAGAATTCAAAATATGAAATATTTTAAATTGAAATTGCTGAAAATTTCTTAAATTATTCGTGTCACATGTAAAACATAAACTGGTGAAACTGTGAGTAAAGAGCTGTACTTAACATTTACAGAGAAAAAATCTTAATATTAGCAAGCCCTTTGCTTATGTCCAAACTGAAATATGAAGTAATTCATATTACAGCTAGCAAGAGCTAGGAGCAGGCATTGAAATCTGCTGTCAGTGTTATTTTCCAGGACAATAAACTGGATTGCAGACTGTTAACTAAATTATCACATTTACTGCTTTGGCACAGATTTTGAGGGTTTTTTTTTAAACTTTTAGTTTTCAGTTTTTTAAATTTTACATGTTCGTTTGTTTGTTTCAAACTATTTTCTGCATTTGCAGCAATAAAGACTAAAGATGGTAAGAACACCCCCATAATTATTTTATTTGTTGCATGTTTCCTCCCCACATTCTTCAGTTCTGCTCAAGGCAGAGCCACAAATTATTGTACTACAAAGAGAAAAACAGGGAAGGGGGGTCAGAGTTTGCTCTTAGAGACACTTTAGGAAATTGGGAACACTGACCAAACTTGTGCTTTCCTAATGAGGTGAACAGGAGCTGTATTTGAAGGTGCCCTCAAGTACCAGAAGGCTTACAACACTCTCAGTGAATTTGAGTTTCAGTTCCTTGGCTGCAAGGAACTTTTGAAAACTCATTTTGAAAGCTTCAGACAAATAATGCAGCAGCCTAAAACTTTGTCCAATGTTTCTGCAGGACATTTTTATTGCAAATGATGGATGTTTGTATATGGGTATTTCAGACTTCCCTGCCTTTCTTCTTTTTCTCTGAGTTACTGGGATGGCTTCTTAATTAACAAAAGCTATGTAATAACAGGGGAGTTATTATTTGTATGTTTTTAGCATGTCCTAAGTAGACATGTCTTACTAAACAATATGTACAAGCAATGTCATCCAGATGTTTGTGAAGTACTTGGCCAGAGCTAGAAGTGCTGTATTTCAGAGTATATTTAGTATCCAGTATATTAAAACTTGAGCTGAAATGAACTTCTAGCACTTAGGTCATGAGAGTTTCTGAATTAAGTAGTCATTGATTTGGCTTTCAGTACAGAGGTATATGGCATTTTTAACTTCTGTCTAAACATGAAAAATAACAATAATGCTCCTAAAAATTCTGCAAATAAATATAGAAAGCAAATAGTCTAAAACTTAAAAGCCTATCATGACCTAACAGATTTCATAACAATCACCTATTGTAGTAGAATATGTATCTGTTTTTTCATTAGAAACACTTTTGGTTTTAAGTGGGCATGTGTTAAGCAGTGTTAGAGCTGCAAACATTATACATAAGTCTGCAGGTATAAATTATGGCAGCTGAGAGTTCTGACAAGTGATTGTATTTTGGCAATGAAAAGGGTTTATTTTTAATTGTCTGAAAGAAACCAAAGAAACAAGTGATGGAAACCATATTTCAGGTATTTGCCTGTCAATGCTGTCTGATTATTGGTCAATTAAGCTTTACTTTGAAGACATTCAGAAAACAGATTTATTGGCATCAGAGGTCTAGCTGACAGGCAAAGCTACTGTCTGGAATGTATTATACTTTCTAAGATCTGGACTTGAGTATTGTCAATAGCTAAAATACTGTGCTCTATCCCCAGACTTCTGAAATAACCTATTTGGAAACATAATGCAAAGGTAACATGTTCCAAGATTGGAATAAATACAAATTGAATAGTTTTTATGCCAGTTCTCAAGCTAGTTTGTACAGTATATAAAAAAAAAAAATCAGTTTTTACTATTTTTTTCTTAAACTCTGTTTTCCTGAAGTTTTTTGTTTTCTGTTTTCCATTATTCATTTCATCCCATTAATCTGATTATAGGGCTCCAGGGTCAGGATATGACACAACCAGGATGTGTTTTCTAGCATTTTACGATAAAGACTAATGTATTACTTTGCATGAAATTGTGTCCCGAGACCCTTTAGAGTATGACACATTGCGAGCCATGGCAGTCTGTGCTATAAATCATGGAAAAGTCTTGTTCAAATTCACTGGATGGTGAGCAAATTAAATCACTCATTGTGCATGGCCAATAACATTTTCATACATTAAGCAGTTACAGCATTTATTTCTCTAGCAGTAGAGCCTGCCATGTGTGTGTGGCTTTCAACAATGAAAGGTGACAGCAAATCTGCTTCTCCAAAATAATTAGCTCATTCATCAGGGCATATTAAGCAATTCAAAATTATTTCTCCTTGTGGAGTTGTGGTTTTTTTTTTTTTTTTTTTTTTTTGGGTTTGTTTTTGTGTTTGTTTTGGTTTTTTTTTTTTTTTTTTTTTTTTTTTTGTTTTTTTTTTTTGTTTGTTTTTTGTTTTTTGTTGTTTTTTTTTTTTTTTGTTTTTGTTGTTTTTGATACAAGTGAGAATCAGCAACTCATAAATCATAAAGACAGCAGAATGCACTGAGTGCTAGCCAAATAGGATCTAAACATTTCCACTGTAAAATAATGAAGAGTATTTTAAGTAAAATAAAAATAATAATGTAAGAAGAATGATAGCAAGTGGTAGTATCAGAATGCATGCAAGATGCAGCATGAAAATGACATTGCTGCTGGACAATGGTGGTCTGTAAACTCAGAGGTTTACTTTGGTAGCCGCATGTACGCTTTCAAGGAATGCATTTGTAATTGTATTGATGGGTGTATCCCTAGAGGGCCAATATAGCTGCACTTGATTTCAGTCTTACAGAATCTAATTTTCCTCCTCATGGAATAATAAAATGAGAAGAAAGGACTGGAAGAAGGGAAGAAACAACAAAACAGCTAGTTAACAGAAGCTTTTTTTTTTTTTTTTTTTGTACATTTGTAGGTTACTCAGTGAATCAAATATTAGCTCATGTTTTAAGTTAAGGCCTTTGGAGATAATTTAGTCCAACACTCTGCTTAAACTGGAGTCAGTCAGATTGCTCAGTTTTGAAATGCTCTGAGGGTGAAAACTGCATAACCCTTCCTGCCAGCCTTATTCTGGTGTTCTGCCACCCTTGTGGTAAAATTTCCCCCCCTTTTTATTTAATTAGAACTTTCTGTCTTTCAATTTGTTGCCTTTTTTTCCATCCTTGGGTGCTAATGTGTAGAGTGTGGCTTCATTGTCTCTGTGCCCTCCCATCAAGAAGCTGAAAACAGCAGGAAGATCTCTCCTGAGCCTCTAAAGCTGAAGAGGGTTAGTGGTCTCAACTTCATCTGTACAAAGTGTCTTCTACTGGGCTTGGGTCCTGTACATCAAGTCTTGTTCCAAGGCTGAAAATCTAAAAGTGGTCTTGAGACTTCAGATACTCTGACACTTGCCACAAGAGAGGGGGAATAATCACTTTTCCACATTGTGGTTTGTGTGTTGGTGATGCAGTCCACTAGGTCACTGGGTTTCTGGGCTTCGAGAGCACATTGCTGACTAGTATTCAATTTACTGTGCATCAGGCACCACAGGTCCTTCCTAGCCAGCTTGCTCACAGTCTGTGCTGTAATTGGGTTATTCCGTTCCAGATACAGGGCTCATTTACCTTTATTGGACTCTGTGAGGTTCTTTCAGACCAGTTCTCCACCTGCTTCTCCAGCCTGACCCTGAAGCACATTGGCTGCTCTGTGCAGCAGGATCTGAGCTTTTTCAAAGACAAAACTCTCTGCACAGATCACAATGACACATCCTTACCTTTCCAGCCTCTCTTTCCTGGAGCACTTGTTTTCATCCATTTCAGTGCTCCAGGCATACAAGCTATGCCTCCACATCCCTCTAATTTTGATGAGATTGTAACTCTACAACCGTGCACAGATTTCTCATTCTTTCTTGTTTATCCCATGCTATGTATAACCATTGTAGAGGTGCTGGAGATGAACCCACCATCACCTGGCTTTCGAAAGAGAAAGGAAGTGAGAGCCTCCTTCATCCTATTACACCTTGATCTATTTCTCACAGCCACTGCACTATTGCTTTAGGTGATAATAAACTTTCTCCAGTTTACCTAGTTTAAATCCCTTCTCATAAGGTCAATAAGCGTGTTTGTTCTTTTTGCACCTTGAGGCAGATCTTCAAATACTGTGAAATGACATAGCAGAGCTGGTAGGAAGGGACTTCTGCTGTTTTAAAGTGCTTAATAAAATTATGGTTTAATTTCTAAGGCTGGTATTCAGCACATTGTTAATTTAAGGTGTAATTCACCAATTACATTCATCTGGTTTTATTCCAAAAGCTCAGGATTAGTGATGCTTTAAATTTGAGTTTGAGTAGTGTGGATTGAATTAAGAATACAATAGCTACTTAGTGCTGCTAATGCAATCAATCTGTGCTGTGTGTTCTCACTGTGCTTGCTCTCTTGTAAGCTAGGTTAACTCAAGAAGGGATAACTCTCACAGAAATTATTTCGGGTAGTTGTCGTGAAACTACAGTCTTTTTATTCTACTCATACAGTGTTTTTTAGCTCCCAAGTGGCTGGTAGGTCTTCCTTTACTTTTTAAGCAAGTTCTATTGTGCATGTTAATCTTAAGAAAATATAGGTATAGTCTATATGATTGTGTTGCTGAAAAAATAAAAGGTATTTTATTTATATTACAATCTCTTATTTATATTTTTAATAGAAAAAGTCCTTCTAAGTCGTTTGCTAACTCTTTGAGAGGAAATTTATTTGAAAATTGTGATTCCATTTTTACATTTCACTAATTGTCCTATACTTCATAATGAGGCCAGCTCAAAACTCTTAATCTAAATAAAGTATTTTATTTCCCCCAGCACATTACTAATTAACCTAATTTTGGTCATGTTGTGGGAAAGAAGAAAAGCAGATAGGAAAAAGAGAGTGCTTCCTCATTAATTGGCTTATGCCACAGAAGGGCTTGTTGCAATGAAGTCAGGTTTGACTGTTTGAGACTGGCACTGCTGATCCCATCAAAGACACTGAAGGAACAGTCAGGCAAAAAAGTGAGTCCAAGGAAGGAGGCAGTAACCACCCTTGGGGCTAGAGTGCAACCAATAGAAATGTCTCATTTGGGTTGTGTGTAGTACTCAACCATGGATTTGAGGTTTTTGGATTTCTTCAAGGTTTTATTTTTCCTCACCAGAAATAGATTCTTATTTCAAAGCGCTTTCTGGCCACATTAACAGCCGATACCGAAAGTGGTAGGGAAAAGCTACCTAATACTTTGGTAGTCCACATTTTGGCAGTGAGAAGCACATAAATAAGAAATAAGATGGTGTCAGGAAGGGGTCCTAAGTTTATAAACACATTTTATCAATTACTGTGAAAAAGCAGTAGGAACAAAATCTCCCAGTCACCTACATTAAGGATTTCTAGGGGAAAAAAAATTCTGTTTAGAAACAGGGAACAGAACACTGACTTAAAGGCTGTAATATTGGAGGAGGAAAGATTAGAGAACAGCTGGTTGGGCATCTTCTGAGCAGATTTCTTTTTGTCAGGAATAATGTGCCAGTAGAATATGAATAATAGTTTTGTTATAGATTTTTCCTTGCCTTTACTGGAATTTGTTCATTTATTTCAAAGTATAAAGGTAAAAAAATAACCCTGTACCAGAAAAAAACATGAGCATAATATTCCCTTCTTTGCCTCTTTCAGACTGTGAAGTTAAGTACTGTTAGAATTTCCTATATCAGACACGTGTGTTACTTATGTTAGTATTTGTCTTCTTTCCTCCTTCCCTGTTTGCGTTGCCTGAAAATTTCAAGCAGAGAGAATTTGTGAAATCTTAGAGATATGAAATCTGTCTTCTGGTCATCTCTGTCAAGTAGATGTTGTAGACATATCGGAAATAAAAAGGAATAGTAACAATGAAGGAAGACCTCTACCTTGACGGTTGTAAAGTATAAGAGCTTGATGTGAAAGATGAAGTGATGCCAGAGTAAATACCAAGGTTTGTGAACTGTGACAGATAAGGTTTTAATTACAATCATGTAGAATCACAGGATAACCGAGATTGGAAAGTACCTCTAGAGGTCATGTTGTCCTGGCTCAAGCAGGGCCACCTAAAACAGGTTTCCTAGGACCATATTCAGGCAACTTTTGAATACCTCCAAGGATGGGGATTCCACAACCTCTCTGGGCACCCTGCACCGATGATCAGTTAACTTCACCACCCTCTGTGCCTGGCCCCTCAGCTGGTTTTCAGTCCACCTCTCTGTCTGCTCATCCAGCCCGTACCTCATGACCTTTCCTATGAGAAACTTGTGAGAGGTAGTGTAGAAATTCTTGAAGTTTTACTTGACTGAATTATCATCACATCAAAGATGTGACAGAAAAGAATCCATGAGGTCCATTACTGACTGTGATGAGTAGGTAGAATAACAATTAGCAGTTTACTTATGATAGTATCATTCCTTATTTAACCATAGTATTTATAGATTCCTTATTAGAAATAAAAATGAACAAATATTTGCAGATATAGAATTTCATATCAGACCACCAATACCTTCAAACAACTAAACAAAAGAAATGGTGTAAAAATAAGGTATTGCTGGCTTTTCAATTTATTTGAAACTTTTCCATTAGCACAAATCATGGAAATGAGGAAAAGTTAAATTGCTACTTGTTTTTCTATACACCAAGAATTTGTATATTAAATTTTCATTAGTTATACTGTTACGTGTGAAGTATGTTATAGTAGAGAATCATTTTGATGCATTCACATATCTGCAGGAAAAGACTAATTCATTTATCTCCATGGAAATCCAAAGTTTGTTATAAAGTATGGAGATGCTCTTCTTTGTGAATCATTCAAAGCAAACTTCCAAAATCATTATCTTCTGGTTAGCAGTTTTGCAAGCTAAACCTGGCAACTGATGAGCATTTGTTGAACAATGCATTAAAGCTGTTTTGTTTTGTTTTTGTTTTTTCTAAACTGTGTTGATTTTCACAAGACTACTGCTAGAAGAATATACTAATTATTGATCTTGGAAATTAGATTTTTTTTTCTTAAGTAGTATAAGCATATTAAAGAGAAAAGTAAAGTATATGCCGAATGTAAATAAGCCAGGCAAAGTTATTTATTCTTAGCTGTTGAAATTTTAGATCTGAATTTGTCTAATTGGCTGTTAATTAAAGGGTGAAACTTCAAGGCTTTTCTGGGCTTGCAGAGTGCTTGAAAAGAATTTTATATGTTCTTTTAGCTTTATCTATTTGGCAAGAATGCCTTAACCATGTCCTGTGAATGATCATAGTTTCCATAATCAATAGTTATGTTAAAGTTCTTATATTGCAAAAGCAATAATTAAGATTTAAATTCTAGCACATGGGTGGGGAATCGTTGTTGGAAGCAGATGCCCCATATTAGACATGGCTTCTACAGAATGAATCATTAAAAAATGTTAATTACTTTCTGTATTTAAAAAATTAAAAAAATCATTACTGCATCATTTTAATGCATGTCAGAGTAAATGCCCAGGGCTACATTGTTGTTACATAGCCAAAGAAGATTCTCATGCAAATATAACTGTTCTCACCCTTTCAACTTCCAGTTATAAAGCTGCAAAATGTGTATAGCTGTAGCTTTTGTTCAGTCAGCTTTTTGTTTGGGAGGTGTCTCTTCTCTACAAAGTCCAATTGTAGAATGCGTCCTTTGCAATTCAGTCCATCTGAGTGTTGTGAATCTTAAATGCATTTTCTCTGGTGAGATTGAAAAGTTGTGAAAAAGAGTAACAATACTCTGGAGGAAACATACTCCAGTTAATAATTAGCAGCAGCAGTAAAATTGGTAGAGTAATTTGTAGGTAATTAGCCAACAGGACAAAAAAGACATATGGCCAGGCATTATGTACTACTTACTTTTCTGAAAAAAATTGTAACTGACTAGGCCTTTTACTTATCACTTACTATTATTATTATTATTATTATTATTATTATTATTATTATTTATTTATTTATTTATTATTTATTACTATTTTATTTATGCAGTATATTTGATACTAAAATAGCCTGTAATTTATAAATCAATATAAGTACATAAATATGCTTTGGTTATTTATGGGTTTTTTGTTTGTTTGTTTTGTTTGTTTGTTTTTGTTTTGTTTTGTAACTGCAGGGGGAAAAGCTGGTGTTATTGAATTCTTGCTTCTGATTAGAGGTAGCCGGAGACCTGTAGAAGTAGAATTTTACATTTGTTTCTTGTATATTGGCACTGACCAGAGATAAAGATCTCCATATAAGATAATAATTTAACTATTTTAATTATACAATTATTCACAATTTTACAGTTGTATTTTATAGTTTTAGGCAATTTCAATATTACAACTCATGGATAAAGAGGAATGGAGAAATATAATTACAGAAAATATATATGCTTTGAATTGAGATGATGAAAGTATGGGAATAGATCCCTGCCAGATAATGGTGTCTCCATAATGGCAGTAAGAAAGAAATGTGTCTCAAACATGCACTTGTTACGTGCATTTCATACAGCCTTCTATTTCTGTGGTCTCTCTGGGCATTTGAGTGTTTCTCAGCTTTGCTGTTGCAAACTGTGCAGGCTTGTTATATGAGAAGCCATAGCCTTAGCTGAACTTGAATGGGAGCAGTAGATGAACTATGCATGTATAGCTGCAGGACCAGGTCTCTCTCACATTATCAGATGTTGACGTACTTAAAAAAAAAAAACCCTTCTCCCTGCTTTACATGAGATTTTAAGCCATCCTATCACATAGCCTTTTCTGGAACCACTTCTAGGCATATCTCCATCATGGAACAATTGTGAGGCCCAAAGAGCAGCAGTGGGCTGGTGAGCAGCATTTCACAGTGTTGTCACTAGGACTAAACACGTTGGGTGCCAACATCATGTTGACAGGACTGTACTCATTCTGGTTTGTGCTTCCCATGTGTTGTGTGGCACCATGTTGTAGAGCCCAGGGAATACTTGACATGCTAGCTGGTAACATTCTCTGCAGCAACAGGTAAATGCATAGCAAAGCTTTTGATTATCTTGCTCTCCTAGGGCAGCAGCACTTGTTGAGCAGAATTTATAGTAATCACAAGAAGGGATAATTTGCTAGACGTGTTGAAGACATGAGGCAATGTTCGGCTTTGTTGAAGTGGGCATTGCTAGGTCTAGTTACTGCTGCAATAACATTTATTATCTCTTATTAGATTTAGCTGGATTCAAATGCTGTGCGAGCCTTGTCCTGAAGCTCTTTGCAAGATAAGAGGAAAGATGAATTAATATAATGAATAACATGAGGAACAAAAAGCATGGAAGGTAATGAAAGGTTAAAAAGTGAGTTGAGTCAGCAAAAGATGTAACAAAATATGAAGTATGGATTGGACAATAAGGGGCAGCTAAATAACAAACAGAAAAAATCAAAGTGAAAGTAGGAATTTAAATTAAATCTCCACAGAAAATTATAATTTTTTAAGACCTAAAAAACTCTTATTTTATACTAGTGATGGAATATAGAATTTTTGCATTACTAGTTTTCAGAATATACTTCTTGAAATGTTATTCTGTTTATTAATCCCTGTTTAAAGGGATCAGATCCAATTTATTTTCAACGCATGAGTTTCCACCCTTTTTCCTCTTTCATTTAGCTAGTCTGAAGTAGCAAGGTCTCTAGATCTTCACTGTCAGCAGATGTCCAGTTGGGATTTCCATGTGATTAAACTTCCAAGAGTTACATTTTCCATGTGTAAATACAAGTATTTCAAGCATTTGAGATCCCTTTTTGCTGATGGAGTTCATCTACCAGTATCTTTAAAGATCTACTTTAATGCTAGATAGCAGCTCCCCTTTTGCTTTATCTTATACCTGGAGAAACACTGATGTAAGTGACTGAAAAGGAATTTAAATCATTTGTCATTATAGAAATTCTTGTTGAACAATCCCTTTGTACTTTGCTGAGGAAGGACAGACTCTGAGCAGTTTTTTGAGGTTTCAGTAACACAGCAAGTCCAGATGGCCATTAGATTCTGGTGGAAGTCTGAAGGATTTGCAACTTGCTGCGAATGAAAAATATAATAAAATAGAAACCTTTACATATGAAGTGTTTACTGTTTTAAATTTAATTTACTAAACAGTTCTGCTTAAAACAGTTCTGTTTAAAAGCAGCATGCTCTAATTTAGAAGACCACATGATCATTTATTTTAAGAGATGTTTTCTTTTTGTGGCCTCTTTGAACACTGCCATTGTATTGAAGTACATCTGACTTTTTCCATATTTCTTTAGAGGAGATAATTTATCACATCTCAGGCAATAAAATCAGTGAAATAATCGAATATTTTTTTATGGATAATTAGATTCTTGTATAGGAAAAAAACAAACTTGCATAAAGTAGCATTCCTTAGACATAAGGGAAAGTTTGAACTTTATTTGATGGGAATTACTGCTTAGTTACAAACATGTACAATCAGCCCTCTGTTTCCTATGCAAGAAAATGTCACCAAAATGCGTAGAGTGGCACAGTGAAATTAAATTATAATGTCATAACAGTACCTACAATTCAATAAAATTTCTAACAAAATAATACAGGGACACTTGATACAGTTGAATCCTATGTTTCATTGAACGTTTTCAGTTAAGCCTCTTGAAAGAAAAAATAAGAATTGTATTTTGTGCGGGTGTGTAATTATTCAATTTCTGTGACTTTTATACTAGTAGTAGAATAGCAACCATACTGATAGGGAGGGTTTTGGTTCAAAATATTTACTTCCTTCACTAGCAGCTTCAAACCTATGCTTTTAGATAGAGGGTCTTTTCCAAGCTAAACAATTATATTAGTCTAAGGTCATCGAATCCAGCTGTTAATTTAGCACTGCCAAGTCCATCACTACCATCCACCATGTCCCAAGTTCCGTAAGTACACGTTTTTTGTGTATGTCCTACCAATGGTGATTCTACCATTTGCCTGAGCAGCCTGTTCCAATGCCTGACTGCCCTATCACTGAAAAAAGTTTTCCTGTTATCTAATCCAAACTGCCCCTGGTGTGACTTGAGGCCATTTCTTCTCATTCTGTTTCTTATTACTTGGAAGAAAAGGCCAACACCCGCCTGGTTATAACCTCCTGTCAGGTAGTGTTTGGAGAGTGATAACATCTGCCCTAATTCTCCTTTTCTCCAGACTAAATACCCCCAGCTCCCTCAGCCACTCCTCACAGGACTTGTGACCTTCCACCAGCTCTGTTGGTTTTCTCTGGACTTGCTCCAGCACCTCAATGTCTTTCTTATAGTGTGGGGCCCAGAGCTGGACACAGGATTTGAGGTGGAGCCTCACCAGTGCTGAGGGGGACAATCCCTGCCTGGGTGCTGCTGGCCACACTCTTGCTGGTCCAGGCCAGGATACCATTGGCTACCTTGGCCGTGTGGGTACACACATTTCATGTTCAGCCTGCTGCCAATCACTACAGCCAGCATCCCTTCTGCCCTCTGTCCAGCCACTCTGTCCCCAGCCTGTACCACTGCAGGGGCTTGTTGTGAGCAAAGTGCAGGTCCCAGCACTTGGTCTTGTTAAAGCTCGTATAGTTGGATTTGGCCCACCAATCCAGTCTGTCCTGGTCCCTCTGCAGAGTCCTCCTACCCTCCAGCAGATCAACACTCCCTTCCAGCCTGGTGTCATCTGCAGACTTGCTAAGGTAGACTTGAACCCCCTCATCCAGATCATCAGTAAAGATAATAAACTGGGCTAGGCCCAACACAAAACTCTGGGGGACCCCACTGGTGACTGGCCACCGAGTGGATGAAGCACCATTCATCACCATTCCCTGGGCCCAGTGGTCTAGCTAGTAGATGTAGTATCTATCTAGGTACATTTAGGTATTTACATACAAATATCTCTGTACATTTATAGCACATCTTATTGTTTTGCCTATGAGGTCTGTGATTAGCTTTACATAATGTGCATATGTATGAGGACCATGAGTAATTCTAACTGGAAGTAGTAGTCATAAATAGTCTAAATACTTGAATAATGTAATGTGATAAATTATACTGTCAATCTATTTAATGCTATTTACCTTTCCCCCTAAAACTATGAGTTAGATTTAGTTCAGAGCCAGACAGTGTATTAACAAGTATTTTATAGGTTTTGAACACATTTGGTATCTGTGTTCTAACCTCAAAGAAGAAAAATCCTTGAAAACTTCGGAAAAAAAAAAATGGTGAAAATACTACAGTATTTCAGAACTGTACACTATATACTAGGTATAATAAAAGCAGGTATGATGTCTTAGGAAGGGCTTTCTCCAAATTAGTACTACCACTAAAAAGAAAACCATGAGCTACTCTTCTCCCCACCTCTGGTGCGAGACAAAAAGTGGAGAGCCAAGGTTCAGATAACAGCAATTTATTGAAAATCGCCATGAGATAAGAAAATGAACAGTAACAGCAACAATACTGATAACAAAAGTGTACAAAGACATTGGCTTGTGTGCAAAAAATAGTCACTGACCAATGCAGGGGAACCCCAAGAGAATGAACAACAGCCAATGATTTCTCTACGTGGCCATGCTTTTTTCTTCTTCTGAAGCCATGCCCTTCTTCCTGGGGGAAGAGAGGGTCCCTTCCTTGCACCCCCTCACAGTGATGTGAGGTGGCATACAGTAACATACTCACTACATGCACACATGGCTCCAGGCTCAATCCCCTCATGGCTACTGGGGAAAAATTAATGCTGCCCTGGCTGAAACCAGGACAGGAAACCTTAGGCTGAGACCTAATACCTTTATTATAAGTGACAAATTGATTTGTAGGAAATACTGAAGATTCCTCATAAAAAATGCAATCTGTAAGGAAATAGGAGAAGACTTATAGAAAAACTGTAACTAAACTTTATCTAGAGTAGGTTATGACACAATTGCAGAAACTACTTTTGAGTCTCTGCAGACTCTGTTTCCCCTAATTAATCAGAGATCACAAGAAAGGGTAATAATTATAATGTTTGCTTCTCTTTCATAATTTCAAATACTTTGATATCATAGTGCAACAGATACATCATGAAAAAGCCATTAACAATGCCTTTGGGGTGTTTACACCTACAAATAAGAGAACATAAAGAGTTACAGTACACAGCAGGTTCGTTTGCAGTGCTGCACTGAACAGGAAAAAAATAGCAGGTGAATATGGTGAATGATATTGAAATTGAGGCATGTCTTTCTATAAAGTACAGGTCTTCAGTTTCTCAAAGGTACATAAATTAAAATATAGTTATAAATTTATTTATATAAAATATATAAAATATGGTTATGTCTATGGCTAATGTATTTAAGATAATACACTTATCTGACTGTGATGTTACTTTAATATGAGAATTGAGTTTGCATAGAATTTTATTTGATGAAAATATATTCTTTATAATTAGATATCTTTCTTCTAAAATATATTGTGGAATACTTTATCTGAGAAGCACCATGAGGTCCTTGCCTGAAAAAAATGGTTAAGATTTCATTTCACTCTTTAGAGTAGATGAGGCTTTCTTTTTAAAAGTTTTGGGTACAGAAGGCAACCATAACAGTTTAACAATCCGGGTCAAATAGATTTGATTATCAAATTTTATTGAATGTCTTTTGGCAGTAATTATTATGGATCGTACTACAGCAGGAATATTTCCCACAAATAGGCATCACAGAGAAATCAGTCAAACATAACAGCATGACAGCATGATGTTGACCAGTATGCCATGTCTGAAGTTCTTAACTTCTTACTTACAGTCTTCATCATAAGATTTATGGGATTCAGAATACAAGTAGTCTAGTAATTTAATAGCTTACTGAAAAAAAAAATCTGTAAAATAAAATTTCCCTAAGTTATAGGTAAACAGTGCTTTCTCTTTTCTTCACAGTCTCTTCTTTCTTTTGATGTTTGTAATCCTTTCTTTAAGAAAGGCTAAAACAAATCTTCCATATAGCATTGTCAAATACAAAGAACATTGATCTGAATATGACAGCCAATGTATTGGAACTACCAAAACAGTGCATCAATGCTCTTTATGTTTTATAAGTATTGAAATATCTCAGAAGTGATGTACTTCATTATTTTGAAAGCATGGTTTTTATAATACCCATTTCTCCTTCAAATCTAATCAATTGTTTGAATTGCTGTGAAAGAAGTAAAGGTAGGTGGGTATTCTCAGAATACAAAAAACATTGATAATGGAAAAAATGCATTCTGGTATGCCTTTGTCTGGATTTTGAAAAGCTGTCTTTGAAAACTTGTATCACTATTAAGCAAAAACGCATGTAGAAGTTATGAAATCAAATTATTTACTGAATTGTGGCCAGAGACAGCTTTTCTAGTCAGAGAAGCAGGTAATTGAAATAGGTGTTACAGTGGAAGTGCCATTGCTCCATTGGTCCCTACTTTATTACAGCATTCTTCTTAATATTTAACTTGATGAAGTATAGACAGACAATAGTTTGCTGAATTTTTTGCTTTTAGTCCATTACTTCTAGCTTGCCTTGGATTCGGAGCAGCCAAAGTTGTAATCCACTATTGAATCTCAGATGTAAAGGTTTAATTCTGCTCAGGGATGCTAAAAGCAAGGCATCCATAGTTTAACTGATGCAGGTATTTAATAAACAGCTCCCTTTATTTAAAAATAAAAGGTGAACAAACTTAGCTGTCTTCTTATAGGCAAGTGTCCAGATTTTTAAAAACTTTTGTATCTTTCATAGCCAACAATACAAATAATTAAAAAAAAATAGAAAGTAATTTAAGTTATTTTACATGTTACTATTTAATTTTCATTTAGTAAACCACAAGCACAATGATATTTTTAATAGCATGTAGTTCAGGGAGCAATATATTACCATGGGCATTGTGGTCTGCCCTTAAGAAGGTAAAATATGTCTGAATGGCTTGAGGCACAAGAGAGAAAAAAAAGCAACAACAAAATTAAAACACAGCATAAATTTACTCAGTTTGTACTCAGACCCAGTGCTTATTTTCATAGATAATTTTTTAAGTTACTATTTGGAATTCAAAATTTACCAATTTTTCCCAATGTGTTTTTCTCAAAGGCTTAATGCTAGGCAGATATCATTACCCCTAAAATGCTGTTTGCACTTTCAAATGTTGCTTGAGAGTAAAGAATCGTAAAACTAAACCAAACATTTCACTCAAGAAAGTCTGTTCTTTTGGAAGTATGCTTTTTAAATAAATTAAGTATTAATTCCAATACTTTTGGAAGTATGTTGAAACCAGATTGTAGATGTTTAAATATTAAATAATGCTCATCATAAATCATTGTGGTGAGTTGATTTTTCAGATCAGTCATTTTAATGGGAAAATTCCAAATCTTCTTTTGACAGAAGACTACTTCCAGTGAAGGAATCACTACTGTCCTTTTCATGATGACTGCTAACATTAATTTCTTACTAGTTGTTTGAAGTCGCATTCTTTTACATTCTGAGTACTTAGCTCATGTCAGTGTTTCTGAGTTTACAGGAACAGAATTCTTCAATGAAATTGTTTGTGAATAAATACATCATATGACTTCAAAGGGAGTTTAAGGAAAGGTAGTTTGGTGGTCATTTATTTTCTTTAAAAATAAAAATGTGAAATTTTGTCTCACTCAAGATGAAATCTAGAAGTTCTTAATTTTATGAGGATGTTAGCAGGTTTGGTGTACAATATAGCCTCAATCTCAACATTGTGCTGTTTACCCTTTTCTTAAAAGAAGAAAAGTCTGTTACAATTATTACTGCTGTGAATTCTATAGATCTCCATCTCTTTTCCTAGAAATAGCATCCATATCCTGTGTTTCTGTTTGTAAAAGTACTTCTGCTTATATTTCCAAAATATTTTTTTCCATCCAGGTAACAGAACAGAGTACCTACATATTTATTTCATATATAGACTAGTGTGCCTAATTGTTACTTTTAATCAAATGGTCTCATTCTGTGAGTAAGACCAAGCTGTGATTTTGCTATAGAGCAAGTAAAAAATATCAAAAGTTTTAATGAAAGCAAATTTAAGTGGTCTTATCTTGCTCTGTGTTGTCTCTGAGAATAGAGAATGGTAAATGATCACACATCTAGATTTTGTCATGCAATTCAGTGCAATGATGATTTAACTAAACATACTTACTGAGTGCTAACAAATGAATGGGAACAGTAATCAGACAGAAAATGAAATCAATTGATTCATGTGAACTGCATATGCTGACACAATTCAAATGCAGGCACATCTTTGGTCTCTTCAGCTTTCCTCCTTCCTTTGAAGCCAAAACTCTCATACAAAAAGCCATAGTTGATCTAAATTGATCTAAGATCATGATGCCAGTGAAAATGATGGCTGGGTACTTTGTAACACCTCTGTTTCCTATCCTTGTCATATGTCTGTGATAGTATCCATGTTACTTTAATATGAACCAGATACGGTCATAGATGCCACTAAAAGCTAGTCTTGGAAAAGTATGAGAAAATGCTGCCCACAAAACCTGTAGGAAAAAAACAGAGTCTAATTTTGGTGAAGTCATTTTGCCTTTGAAGTAAATGGTTTGAAATGTGAATTTATCTATGCTACCACATTGCATTATTTCTTTTATACACACATTTACTGCAAATGTGTTCTTATTTATTGATAATGGCAGTCAGACTGCCTAGTTTACCAGTGCTGGTGTCCTGAATCAGTTAAAAGAAATTCAGCAACTCTTGTTTTCTCTTGAGGCTTATTCCATTTATTTCTATAATGTAGTTAAGTATTAAATCACTCATTGTTTTCAGCAATTTATCTAAAATTCTCAGTGCCTTAGAACTTTATTCATAAATGTAATCTTTGTGTTTAGCTAAATAGAAAAAGTAAGTAAGCAAAGATGCCAGATGTTGTTAATAATTTTTATGGCTCCTGCATGCTTGGAATTAGCATTGGTGTTCAGGATTTGACTAAAAAGTAGGTTAACAGAAGGGAGCTGGGCAGACAATAGAATGTATTTTATGATCAATTTGAACTATTATGGGTGAAAATGTCTGTAGGTCTGTCAAATCCTAGTTCTGATGAATGCACTCCAGTTAATAAATTACTGTAGCCTTTTAAGGAATTATAAACCAGCCCTTATTTAATTTTCATTCATTATATTTCTGTTAAGCCTGTCTTACCATTCATTAAGGGTACAAGTTCACATTGAAATCTTACTTGTGGTCAAAAATTTTTAGAGTTTAAGTTTTCTAAGTTTTCTGTTGCTGTGATGGCTGTGTTACTAGTACCAGCATTTTAAAGCCAGCATTAGTTGTAAAGTGTGCTTGG
This sequence comes from Oenanthe melanoleuca, assembly GCF_029582105.1. Lineage (NCBI taxonomy): Eukaryota > Metazoa > Chordata > Aves > Passeriformes > Muscicapidae > Oenanthe > Oenanthe melanoleuca. Next base: position 73,087,953 of record NC_079336.1, read on the forward strand.
TTATGGTTGTATTGGTTATAGGGAGTTGAGAAAAATTGATAACCCTTTATCAATGAAAGAGATACCTTTTATCAGAAACAGATTGTTCTCAGCTTCTGTAAATCAAGCAGTTTGTTTGCTTCAGGAGAACTGTGCCATCTGGCAACAGCAAATAGGTGTTAGAGATTTTAACTAGTTCCCAAGTCTATGTGTATTTTCTTAAGTCGGGGCAAAAATAAAAAAGAAATAATAGTATTTTTTCTGTTTCACTGGCTGAAGATTCAGATATATACCTTTTTCAATGTCAGGGCATCACTGAGGCATAGATGAAAACATGACTCATTCTCAAATTTCAATTAGGCAAACCAGTCATGTGGAAATTGATTCTGTCTATAAGGACATGTGTCTAACACTGAGGAAACTTTTCCAAAGCACAAATACTATCTTGCAGCTACTAACTTTCAACTGCTCTTTTTCTTCCAGACCTGTGTGAATTGAATTGTCACACAACTAGTTTAAGAGCTGGCTCAAACAGTAGCCAGGTAGTAGCAGTAAGGAAGAGGTATTAAATCAGGATATTGCAGTCACTGCATTTTAATACAGAGCACACATTTCTTTGAAATTGTACTGAGTGCTTGCCCTGAGCAATACTCAATACTGAATGTAACAATTTGATGAAGTCACTGCAGCTAACCTGTGTTCTTAGTATTTGGTGATTTAGGTTTCTGACTGGAGTTCATGATTTTATTATAAAATAGAGTGATCTGGGACTTTCCAGACTGATGATATTCCATCATCTGCCAGAATTCTCTAGCTGAGATCAGTGGGGATCCTCCCCACTGAGAGTCTCAGTATATACAGTCCAGCTGCAAGCAGTTTTTTTTCTGAAGAACTACTTCTTTTTGTATTTCTATTCACATCAAAAAATTGCTCACATCAGCTATGTTGGTATGTATGCTGTTAAACTTAGCTGACAAAAAATAAATACACAAACTTTCTAGGTCCTTCACTTTTGTAGTATATTACATTCTAGACCAAAAAAAACAAAAAACCACACACAAAAAACCCCAAACTTAACCATTTCCTTATATTTGTCTGCCTTTATCCCACTGAGACTTCTATCAAGTTAATTCATATAAATTTGAAGAATTTTAGAAAAATTATTCTACTGTTTATTTAGGTGGACACTGGACATTCAACATTCTGTGGTTCTTAAAGTATTAGTATATAGTAATCACATAAACATAAAAAGGTAGATACATATCTTAGTGCTAGACAAATAATTTTTATTTGAGGGGAGAAGAAGGTAAAAAGAAATAAAAATATCCATCAAGATTTTGGAAATACATAAACAATACAGTGTTGTATTCAAGATGCCAAAGATATGTCATCACTTTTGTAATGAAACTGGAGATATAAATATATCTGCAGTAAAATTTCCCTCCAGAATGACTTGGTTTTGTTTATATTCTTAACTCTAGGGGAACATTTATTTTACCTAAGAAAAATAAAATTTAATTTTTTCTGTATTATTTAAAATATATTTCATGTTTGCATACCATCTTTTAATTTTCATCATAATGCAGTTTTCAGTTTGTGAACACATGACTGTTCAAATGCAAATGCTACAGGGGTAAAGAACATAAAGCAGTAACTTCTTAATATCTCATATGGGGAGCAGGTTGGGAATGTTTTGTCTGGCCCATTAGATTCCCTTTTATTTTGGGTCATATGGATACCCAGTATATCTGTAGAATAGTTTGGGGTCACTTCTGAAAGACTGTCATGAATTGTGAGCTTGTACACTAAAACATTGGGTTATGGCTCGTATATGGCCATAAACCAAAGTGACAGTTTAATATCTTGCCTGTTGAACTAAATTTTGAAAGACTGACTTTATATTTATGTCCCTTTCATTTGTGGTTTAGTGCTTCTGAGTTGCCATTTAATGTTGAAATTGTGTAAAGAATACAATATATTGTCTGCTTAGCATTTGAATCTAAGGGTATTTGGTAGGGCTAAAAGTCCCTATGCTTTACTCTTCCATTGGTAACAATAAGTAAAATTTCTCTGTATGGATATAATTAAACCCATTTTCTGGGGAAATGAGGCTTGTTCAAGATTCCTTTCAGTTAATTTGTGAGTCCTCACTCTTTCCTCCTCACCTCTTCTTATAGCTTTTAAACATTCTGGCCATGAAGGCTTCTGATAAGTTTTCAGGATAACTTCTTGGCATGATAGTGTGTGGGTCAAGCAGGAGTCATGCACAGCTGGATCTACCTATTCTTTACTAAACAGTAAAAAAAACAGCAGTTGGAATATTTGGTAATGGATGACAGCCTTGGATGTTGTAACCATGAAATGGAGTTCAAAGTCCTGGGAGAAGTGGGGAAAGACAACAGCAGAATGAACATCTTTACTCAGGAAACTGTAGTTTGGGTCACATGGGAAGCAGCTCTGAAGGGTAAATGAAGTCAGGAAAATGTCAGGTTGTAAGGATAACATTCTTCAAGCGAAAAAGTGGTCCCTTCAATCTCTGCAGAGAGGCCTATTCAAAGATATTGAGAAAATAGGTCATACAGTATCTCTTTACAGTATTATTTAAGGTCAGGGTCCATCTGAAAGTAAACAGAATGACTGATGAGCCATATGTGCATATAGAGTTATATATATATATATATATACACCTGTACATACACATACAGTTTTAAATGTACAAAATTGTGTTACTTTAAAAATAGTCAGAAAGTGCCTTCAGTTGGTTTCTTTCTGCCACAAACTTACTTTTTATCTTTTCTTTGTTATGTATTGTTGAGTGTGGTGTCTGAATTTAAGAAAATTCTACATTTTAATTTCAATTTTTCATATGCTTACAGAATAAATGCACCTTTCAGTTAAATAACACCATATATAAAATAATTGAATTACTTTAGGTCTTGTCTGGAATGTGTTTTCTTCGGGAAGATATTAAGGACACTGAAGTTAACACTACTGAAGTCCTTGGGTTGGCAAAATTAAATATAACAGAATTAATGCAATTCTATCAAATTTTAGGGGCAGGAAGACAGGTTGTCATGGAAGTATTATTAGTCATCTGCTCAGCTCATGGTACCTGAGTGACTTTGGATATGTGGCCTTTCAGGTTAATACATTCAAAGTCTGTGTCATTGCAAGCATAGGTTTTGAAAAGTTTTTGAGTCCTGTAGTATTTGTGTTCCCTGGTGTAAATTTATACAGAGTTTGAATTTGAGCATAACCTTATTTATAGTGCTTCCTATAATGCTATACATTGGGAAACACAGATTAATACCATAAATGCGTAGCATCGCACCATAAAAATAATATTGGAACAACACCTGTAATTAATTCTAAAATTAGTTCCTACATTTGGAAGTATCAGTGAGTGCTTTTACATGAAGAATATTTATTATCACAGATAAGTTACAACTACATAATTGAAGTTTGAAGACTTTATAGGTAGCAACAGATAAAGTATTAAATTAGTACATTAGGTATTGGGGGGTTTTTTGGAGTCCATTCTAATATTTTGCAACAACGGAATATTTTTTGGTCTTAATCACGTCATTAAGACATAATGATCTTCTTGCACTGCCATAGCAGATAGCCTCTTAATGGGCTAGAATAAAACATAAAGCTATCAGGAGTATATATTAGGGTTGATTAAGCACTGCATTGCTTCATTTTTACTCTAGTGTAACCCCACTGAAAACAACTGAAAGATACAACTAAATAGGTATAGTAATGCACTGGGGAAATTAATGTTTTTCCTTTATTTTGGTCATTGAGAAGAGAAGTAGCATCTGCACTAAGGAAAGTGGTTTAGTGCAGTGAATTATACTTGGATAATTTTTGGTGTGATCAACAGTATGCTGAGACAGTCGATTTGAGAATGACACAAGAAGTTTTCTTGTTAAAAAGAAGCTATATAACTTCTTTCAGCATTAAGTGTAAGTTAAGCATTAAAGTATAAGTTTGACTTTTACCACTGGATTGCTGATCATAGGCTGAATGAAGGCTTAGTCTTCATAGATGTATGTATGGATAACCATTTTGAAAAGGCAATCTGACAGATATCAAAAAATAAATTTGTAACATATCCAGAAGTATATCAGAAGCATGTGAAAAAATGGCACTTATTTAAGACCTAAGAAAGTGTTATAAAGAAAAGTAATGGCATGAAAAAGTAAATTAAAAAATTAAACGAGTAAATAAAAAAAATAATAAAAAATCGCCAAAGAACTAATGGGGAGATTGAGGAAGAAAATGAAAACAGATCATACAAAATGCTCAGTGTCTAAAGGCAAGACTTTTTTCATCATGGTGAGGGCAGATTTATACTTTCACTGGCTAAACAAGAATATATTTGCAGGTTGCTTCTTTTTTCTGATTTATAAAGGACCTGTCATAAAAAGATGTAAGGCATTTTAGGAATACAGCAGGATAAGAGAGAGGGCAGCATTTAATGAAGGGGCTTTGTTTCTAGAGAACTGAAGCAGAATCAGCAGCCTTGAACTCAGGCAGGAGAGGAGTTTTTGCTCTGAAGAGTTTGCTGTAGGAAAGTGAGAGGAGAAGGGCTGAGCATCACCTGCTCTTCATAGCACTGTGCTGTCAACAGCTCTATTTCTCTATGTATCTATCTAATCACTGTCATAGAAAATTCAAACAATACTACCCATGACATGATAGACATGATATTAGATCCTGTTCTGGGACAAAGGACAAACTCATATGTCAAATCTAAGTATGTGATCCATCAAATGTGGACTAGTATCTTGTTTTCTGGCAGTTAAATTGTTTACATGCTTACACATCTGCAATTGAACCTACTCAAAGTACTCGCCATCTAGGAATGCTGTAGGGTCATTTCTATATGCCTCTATGTCACGCCTAAACCTGTTTTGTTGTTCATAAACCAGGTATTCCATTCTAGAACAGGAGAACACCTTAGACCATGCCTAATTCATGTGGTAACATATCAGATTCCAGCATGCCAGTCTCAGTAATTGTTCTGTCCACCATCTATATTGTAACATGGAGGTTACAGCATTTAATCAATAACTATGGTTGTAAACATGCTTCAGCCTGTAGTTGTGGGAACTCGAACCTTTTAGCAGATTGGCCACTTCTTGGCCACTGGAGTAGAGATGAGATTGTCATGGCAGAAAATCAAATTGTCTCCCTTCTCTTGAAGAAATGACACAGCACAACCAGAATTAGCAGATTTATGAGGCTGGAAGCAGTGTGATCAGCTTTGCCTTTGTGAGATGCTTAGCTTCAGTATTCTTCATAATGTGATATCCCTGGCTTCTGTTTCCTGTTCCAAGTGCCAATTGTGTATTTTATGTAAAGACTGATAAATGTTAATACCAAAGCTGTACAATAATGCTGGCCTCCATTCTCCTGCGTTCTCAGGCGTGTGACCTCATTCACTGAGATGCCTAATGACAATTAATGACCTTTTTCTACATCTCTATAGACTTTTATCTTTTCACTCACAAGGGTACCCCTGTGGTAAACAGAGTAAGAATGGCATGAATGTTTTGCTTAGTGGTTAAGGGAACAAGCATAATGTGATTAAGGAACTGTAGGATATGAGAAACATAAATTAACATTAATTCAGATGAATGGAGATTTAATCTTAGTATCCTAAAACTTTCATCCATATTCCAAGGTAGTAATAGTGTAAGTTTTTCATATTCACCTGCAAAGCAGACTAAGCTGGTTGTCTATACCTAGAGGGATATTTTAAATAAAAAGAAGGTAACAAGCCAAATATCTTTCAGTCATTTATTTACAGGTCTGTTGTAGAAACCTAAACACTGAAGTACACCCTCGCCCACTTTTGCCAAACCTGCTGATGTCATGCAGTGCAGCACTTTGTAAAGATTCTCCAGTGCAGCACTGAGTGCAGGTAATCTAGCTCATATTCTGAAAATTGTATGTCTTCAGTAGCTCATCTCAATGCTTAGGCCAATTAACCGTGCGCTTTGCAGAACTACTCAGTTCTGGTGGATTGATATGCTGACACAGTTTGCTTTGCTTTCAAGGCTGGAAACTTTTTAATAACTGGTAGCTCTTGCATCTGCATGGCATTACACAAGGACAGTATCTCTCAGTGTCTAGGTCAGATGAATTTATACTTTGCAGCCTGGTTGTGAATCCTGTTTTCAGACCCTATATTCTTTCCTTATATAGGTCATATGCATGTTTGCATAGGTTATAAATTCCGTGTTGGGATCAGGTGCCTTAAAGCTAGATATTGTAATACTCTATGTTACCACATCTAGGGGGATCAAGGCTTTCAGTATAAATGGTGAAACATTGCTCAGAGATCACAAAGCAGGACTGTGGCAAAGTGTAAAATCCAAATACCCTAAGTTAAGTCCAGGGTCTTGAGCAGTGTGTTGCATCAGAATTTGGAAATATGTCTGCCTATAGATACAGATATAACAAATATCTGTGAATACCAAGGACAATTTTTTGCTCAACATTTAATTAAAAGGAGTCCATTTCAGCCTTCAGCTATTCCCTGAAAGTTTTGGAGTAAGGGATTCGACCCTAACTCAAATTAATCTTGTGGGTCTTTGAAAATTTCTTAACGGACGCATTTTTCTTGGCAAATGGGATTTTATTAAATGTGATATGTAGCTGTAAGATCACATTTATCTGGGTAATGTTTCTTTATATCTGCATTCAAAATAAGTGGACAGGCCAATGAGTCAAGAATTACAGCAGGAAATAATTGCTTAATGGGATAAAAAGTAACCAATAGTAGCAAATTACTCCCAAAGTAAAAGTCTCACACTCTCTTCACAGGTGTGTAAATCAGTAGAATAATTTCCTAAGAGATTTTGTTGCTAAGAATCTACTGTATAATAATAATAATAATGCCATTTTGTTTGCCATTTTCCCACTAACAAGCATAGTTTAGTGACAGCTCTTTACTAATATGCTCAAGACATAGTCAAGATACATAAAAAGCAGTTTCTGAAGCAAACACATCTGTACAAAGTACTCATTTTGTATTTTTAACACAAATAAGTGTATTTTAGTGGTTTGATGAACTGCTGTGAGCTGCTTTTAAAAGTATTGTCTTAGAAATGAAAGGCTACAATTCTCAATATGAATTTCCAATCATTCTCTGTATATTTGTGATAAGACTTATTTTAGTTCAGTTTACTTCCTATTAGGAGATACAGTGTATAATTTTTCACTTCTACTAGAAACAAAAGCCCTTTAAATATTATTTTCTTTTCATTGATATAAATGAATTTCTCTGAACTCTGAAAACATTGTTTTTTTTCATTTCTCTATGAAAAAGTCAAAACAATCCATGAATAACACAAGTGTTGGTAGGAATTTTGGGTTGTACAGATCATACTTTAAATAAGTGCCGTGTGCATTCAACACTGATCATAAAAATTAATAAATATTGTATCTTGAATTATCAAAATTAGCTATTGTTTCCTTTCATTATTTCAACAAACTTTGAGTAAGGTAATTGCTCTCAGAAGGACTCCTATATTTACATCCGAGGTCTTTGGCAATAGATATGAACTTTACTGTCTGAATTTGAAAAATATGAATTTATTATACACTTTAAACTTAGCCAAATTTATTTAATAATAATCTTTTAATTAATTAAATGTTTTCAGTTGCTGCATCTGTAGTGGAATTCGAAACATCCCCATTCTGCCATTGAGTCACTTAGTGAGCCATTGAAACTCTAAATTCTCAGTCACAAACTGCAGAATTCCTCTTATAAAAGGAACAAAGTGGGAAGGCACCAGTGTTGCTTGATCTAGTACTTATTATCATCATTATATACACCATATATTAATTTTATTTGACATTACTTTTAATTCCTGTACACTTTGTGTGCCTTTGCATATTGTAAATTGCAGTATAATTTTTATTTATTTGAAGCTTATGTACTACATTAGTTTAAGCTTCACCACAGGCTTTGTCCCGTCCTTTCAGACAGTATAAAATGGCAATATAAGTAATGTCATAATGAGCTAACAGTGTTGCCACAGTCTCAAACAAATAAAGGCTTAATATAGTTCCTGAAATAAATTGAAAGACTCTCATTAACTTTCACCATTCATCAGATTGTCCCTAATTGTTCATCACAAAGATTGTTAATCAGAGAAGCAGGATAAGGTTTAACAAATTTGACCTTGTGTATCTGCATGACTACTGTATTGTGCCTAAATAGTTTAGTGAATCTCTTAGTTTTAATTTTCTGTAGTTTGTGTAGCATGAAATGTAGAATGTTCTTTTTCTTTTTTCTTTTTCAGCAACAAAAATCAAGTATGTAAGTGTGGCTTTGTAAAGAGACACTTAATGTGTATTTCTTGTATTATTATATGATGCTAATAAAAGTCTACAGTGTATTTTATGTGACATAGAGAGGAGAGTCATTAATGTCAGATGTCATAGTGAGGCTATATTCCTAGTTAGCATCAGCAACTGTTCAGCAGCGGTACAAACCTTAATCGCAGCTGTTGTTTCCTTAATCTGTTTCTTTCGGAAACAGACTTGATAATGCAACTAACCTCACAGTCTATTTGACATTAATATTCTGCAAGCACAAGGAATAGAAGTAGTGTGTATTAATGAAGACCATAGCATCGTGATTTTCCAACAGCAGAATAAGAATGGATTTGAAGGAGAGGAAATATTCCTGACTCCTAGTGCTTTAGCTTCAGGCTGATAAATAGCATGGTTTGGAATCAATTTCAGCATTGATCTGAAAGATAATCCTCTTCACAACAACCACGTCCAGAGGTTTTTACTGTTAGGTGTGAAAATGAATGGCAGGTCCTAAATAAATTTAAAAAAAGAATTGGAAAATGGAATGAGGCCTACAGGGAGAGGGGTAGGTAGTTATTTTTCTGTCACACATGAGCTAATACACTGCAGATATTTATTTAGAAAAAAAAGCGAGTTGTAATGGAAAGAGTATTTATTTTCTTAATTGCCAAAACGATGCTCTGAAATTGAGGAATCAATCATGTTTATTGTTATATGTGGGAAATTAAAAATATACAGTGTACGGTAATTTAACTTGCAGTGCAAGGAATCCATAGTACACTTCTAATCGATATTCTGCACTTCATGCTAGCTTGGTCATGTAGGGCACCAGGAGGGGAAGAAAAAGCTATGAATGTAGACTCAGCTGTTCAACTTGGAAGGCTTTTATTCAACAAATATGGATTACAAGAGGTACCTGAGAGAATACATGTTAGTGTTTTGAGTTGGAATGTATTTAACACAGTGTCTGAGAATTTCTCTGAATCAGAAATGAAGAGTTTTAGCTTTCCAGTTAAAATACACTAGAAGAAAGAAAAAATATTTTGCTCTCCTGTCAAAACATAAAAAGCTCATCCTATCCCATAGGCCACAGCTAAATGGGCTGAAGGCACTCCATTCTACCTAAGCCATCACCATCTTCATTACTTTGTCACATCATCATACTTGATTGAATACACGGGCATTTTTGAGCAAGACTCAAGGGAATTACCCTTCTAACAAGCTGAGCAAATGTGTCCCAGTGGTATAGAGTGCATCCATATTGCAGCCTTCAGATGCTGCCTGAACTTCATCCAACATCATTAATAAGTTAGCTGACATGAGAATTCAGGGACTCATAGTTGTAGTTCACTCCCTTATCCAAAGTTTCCCAAGTTTTTGAAATACTATGTCTCTGCATACAAACAAACTAATTTCTTTCAGACTCAGCAAATACAGTAGAAATATATCTGGTCAGGACAGTTCATTACAATCTGTATATCCTTGCTATATATTATGACATCTACTTGCTAGCATCATTTAAAGCATTTTAAAAATTAATGGTGGTGATGCTTAAAATGCCATGCAGACACCTGAGTTTGTCCATCACTCAAAATGAATTGGATCTTGTATCTGATACTACATCAGCATTCTGCCAGCATGAGTAGCCAGTACTGTACTGGTTGTACTGACCTTCACACTTCAGGCTCTCCTGCTTTCCTGCAAATAGCTTCCAGACTGGGTTGAGGTTGTTGTTACGATATTTTATTATATCAGGTTTTCAGGAACTTTTCAGGTATTCCACTTCCTAAGATAATTTTTTCCACATGATCCAGCTTTTTTTTCAGTCCTGAAAAACATCTTACCTGTAAGCAAAAACCCATTCTCCATGAAATGAATGGAATTTTTGCCACAGGCAGAGTGATGGCTGTGATTTTACTACCTTTCCTACCTTTAATGAGGATTCACTAAGGCAGAGAGTCAGGACAGAAATGTGTGAATTTTTCTAATGCAGGTTTCAGTGGTTTATTTCAATTTCAGAGAAACCACAAAGCTTATCGTAGTTGAAGAATTTGGAAACTGGCATAATTCCTGAGATATGTTTCAATAAAGCTAAATATGGTGTATACAAACTAAGTAATTACTTGCATAGTTTATAGCATAAAAAGTATTTCTACTCAATATTTTCATTAATTGCAGGACACTTTGCAAAATTAGAACACAAAGTAAACTTTGTAAGTATGCTACTGAGAGTGAATTCTGTCATTTTGGAAATGATAGTGGAATATATTAAATATATTGGGCAGAAGTTGGAGAATAAATATTCCAAGAAAGAACCTGAAGGATTTTCAAGAAGCAGGAGAACAATTATATCTTTGGAATTTTTCCAGAACAGTAATCCTGGAAATTTTATTCTTACAAGTTGCTATGCATTTTTTCATAGCTACCAGGACCCAGGTTTCATAACTTCCAGTGGCAGCATGTTTGCTCTCTCCACTTTGGGAATATTCATTTCTTTAAATATCCAAATAATTTTCCTGCTACTTAATCTTAAAACCTAATGCAGGCTTATTTGATATAGAATGTATATCAAATGCAGGGTCATTACATTTGTTTGTAAACAAGAATGTTTTTCATTTACGTACCATGTGAAATTTGATAATAGGCTGCTGTTTGATAGTGGTCTGAAGCATGCAGTTGTTTTCTGTGAGCATGTGTGAGTACTTTTATTGTTTATTAATTTATAATTTTGATTCCTGTTGGAAATCGTGACTTTCATTGGTGATTGAAGTAGTACGTAAGTGCAAATTTTTACTAGTCCCACTCTAGCCTCTGTGCAAACATCACAAAAACACAAGGCACATTGCCACAAATAAAATTCTAACCTCAATACTTACTTTCAAGGTGAGATATACTGAAAACAAGTTTGATGTTACAAATATTAATTGATGGGAAGCTATTGTGCTTTTCATTTTCAGTTCACTTAACTATAATACTGAAAAAGCACAGAAAGGGGAAGCAAAGATAATTGTAGTTTAAATCATAAAGGCGTAGTGCTGGCAAAAGCCCCATGTTATTGGCTATTTCTGTCTGGGCTTGGATGATGATACTGGCTTCTAAATACTGATGCAAGTCTGGATTAATATTACTGCTTCTCTTGATTGAATTAGTGACATGAACCTTCCATTTCATTAATGGATTTTATTGACTGAATCGATACAAATTGTATTAGTGCTTCAAAGCATGAATGTCAGTTTTGGTAGGCCTTTTGCTAACACTTGAACTTTAGGATTTCTACATAGGAAATACTTGTACTTTTTCAGACTTTTAGAAACTTTTATTTGCTTCTGTGAAAGAAATTATTTTCTACAAAGGGAACTGTTTCTGAGTGTAATACCCTCATCTTGCTATTTTTGATCCAAAAAATCCAAATTTTTTTTTTGGAGGGAGGTATCACCTAATTAAGATTGTGTCTGCATTTTAATGATGTTTAGAAGAGAGGCTAAAAGAGTACTGGTATGGTGGAATGAAAATATAACAAAGGAAATAAGAATAATAAGAACTATTGAAAATTATATTTTAAAAGTGCCTTGCCAAGGTCATTAGCTTGGACGAACAATGAAAAATACTTCTTAGTGTATTTTCATGGCCATTAATGTTACTTTACTGATCCATTTGAATCTTTGCCAGTTGCTTGATGAAGATCCTGGTGAGTGACAGTGAACCATGGAGATGAAATTAAAGTCAAATTTAGACATGAATATTTAATGAAGATGGAATAACATAGGACTGGAATAGTGATTTAAAGCAGAGCAATGTATGAGTGGTGAGAAGTTGCTCACCTAAATGAAAATTACTGGATACCTTTGTGCCTGATTCACAGTATCTCTGGAAGATTTTAAGGGGAGTTAACATTAAATAGAGTGGGTAGTCAAGACAACAATATCTCTGTGACTTTTCCCCTGCCATGTAATGCAGTGTAGTCAGCTGTTTTCTGAATATACCCTTAAGCCCAGTGGGTCTTGCAGCTTTTCTAGAAGGAATATCTGTATTCCCTCTCTCCATGTCTAACAAGCCACCCAAGTGGCAGAGGTATCCCCTGGAAAGACCACATAAATGCTCATGAGGTCAGACTGCATGACTTCCAGGGGTCTCTTCCAGTCTAAATTATTATATGGTTAAATGAATTGAGCTTTCATGACTTTTGATTTGGACTCTTCACAGATGTGTAGCAGCCCAAACTACTATCTCTGTTGGTCAGTGCATGGTGCTAACAAGGCCAAGGCTGTGCATTTGATCCTCATAAGGGCCATTCACTTAAGAGCTGGACTTGACAATCCTTGTGTGTCCCTTCCAACTTCCAGATCAGTATTCTGTGATCTTATATGGCAGTGCAGCAGCGATTACAGTCTTACTTCTGTAAGTTATAACTCACCTGGATAAAAAGGATGATTCCCTTATATAAAATGTTGAGACGGAGAAGAAAGGGAGATATAGCCTATAACAAAGTCTTAAAAAAACTATTTTATTAACGATGTTTATTAATTTTCTCAAGTCAGCAGAGTCACCAGCCAGCCTGGCCTCCTGGACAGGATTCATAGCTTATGAATATACCAAAATTGATTTTGCAGTTCATATGGCTTACGATTTTATTAAAAGAGAGCAAGTAACCTTGGATATTTCTGCAAAAAGAAAAAAAGTTCCATGTAACTGGTAAAATTATTCAGGTCTTAGAACTGCAGCTCTCAAGAGGTGCCAGTAGGTTTTTCATTTAGACCTAATAAACTTAAAAAGACCTAATAACATATTGTTCGACTTGCAGCATTACCTCCTCCTGTTCCAGAATACCAAATCTAGTGCAAAGGAGTGCACCTGATGCTGCTCTGATTCTTGCTGTTATATATAGTACTCTCTTTCTATAAATTGAAAATAATTTTTAGAAGAGCAGTTTATTCAAAGTAGGACACAGTAGGTGAAAAGAATAATTTTCCTCTAATATATATATGATTTAAATGAAGTTTAGTAAATCTTTAACAGTCCTACCATTGATGTTCCAGAAAAACATTCATATGATTGATCTATGCAAGTACCACTGCATAGCTATTTGCAATGAGAGAAGTCCATTTTTTTCCCTAAAAGATCTTACTAAGCTATCATGTTGCACAATTTTGTGAGCTTCTTGCTTTCACCCAATCCTTATCTCTTCCTACCTTCTTCTGAATAGACTGCAGAGTAAGAGAGAACTCTGTAACATTCCAGTTTCTTGTATGCTGCAGGGTTTCTTTAAAACTCTATATGGGTGTTGGATCTCTTGGTTAAAATCAGGAGCTCTTGAAACCGTAAATGCCTTTCTCTGGCCAGGCAAGTCTACTCTGAACATAAAAGCAAGTGAAAAGGCGGTGTGTATGAGTATTACAGTCAGTATGTCTGTTCTGATTCTGAGATCAAAGATGCAAAGTTTGACTTTTGATGATGCATGTGTTTTGTAATTTCATGACACTGAAGATAAAATGTTCTGATCTCCCCAAGAGGAAAGAAATCATTCTCCTGGATCTTCTCAAGTAGAAAATATAAACCTAAGGAAAAGTAGCTACAGGTTAGTAAAGGAAATATTGCGTCAGTTTCACTTTTGCAAAATCTAATACTTTAGGGTTGGGCCTAGTGATGTACAGCTTAGCAACTATTTTTTTTGGTTGTTGATTTGTTTTGTTTTCTCTTAATTTTTATAGTGAAAAACAGTATAATTAACTTATTTTATATCGACTTTCCTGGTTTTATTTGTAGTACAATAACTAGTTCTTTAAGGAAAAAAAAAGCCAAAAAAACAAAGCCCAAAGAAACACAAAACAACAACAAAAAACCAACAAAATCCAACCAACCAAACAACATTAATAAAAAAAAACCACACCAAAACCAACTCAACAATTTTTTTTCCTAGTGTGTTCGACTGTTCTGCACACACAAGTGCAAGTTACTTGCAATGGTTACTTGGCAAAGCCAGTGCAGGAACATTTAAAAACTGAAATTACCTAGATGAAAAGAAATTATTAAACAAGTAGAAAAAATAATATTATTTTTGTAAAAATTAAGAACTTTGTCTTCTGAAACCCTCTTGGCTGAAAGTATTCATATGAAGACAAGCTCTTGTGTAAATGTAAGATTGAGATCCACGCATATATATATATATATTAGAAAGCTGATTAGAATTTTTTCAACGAGGAAAAGTGTCAGACACTATGAAATTTTCTATTACTTGAGGATTGTTGGAAACCCATCTGCTTTCACAATATCTGAGCTCATGCTACTGAATTTGAGGCAATTGTATAATTGTTCTATTATATTGTGTTCTTCTGCCCTGTGGGCATTCAATTTTGTCAGGAGTTTCTTGGTTTTTACATGTACTTCACTATCCTCTGGACCTAGATAATGCAGTGAGACACTGGAGTGGTCTAGCATCATGTATCCTGCCTCAGGTATTCAGAGAACATCTTCTCTCGACTTCTGTTGCAGCTGTTTTCCTCATGATTGACCAATACTGGCACTGAATTAACAGCTTAAATAAAATTTGACATGCTCCACTTCACCATTCTCATTCTCTGTCCCACTTGCATTTGGCATGTTATGTGTCAGACTTCGCACAGTTCACTAAATTTGAAAGACTTTGGGTCATATGTTCATTAACTGTGGTTTTCTCTCTGGAACTCATACTGTAATTAGAAATCTACTTAATGTGATGGTAACTGTTAAAGTCAAGCCATCTGATCATGTCAGCCTTGTTATAAAATTGTACAATCCTAAACTATGCATGCAGAACACTCAAAATTCCTGTTAAAGTAATTTAATTAAAGTTTAATTTGTGCTTATAACAGGTTTAAGTGCCTGAAAGCTAAAAGCATAGTTTTTATTTAAAATATTTAAAAGTTAAAAGTGTTTCATTTCATTATTAGAAAGGAACCAAGATTACATTATATGGAACTCAATAATGTTTTTTATATAATTTAGGAAATGTGAAAATAAAGCAGAAGAAGTAATTTTTAGATGCTTACATTTGCAGCAGTACTGAAGAACAGACTGTTCTCCTTTGTATTTAAGTATGGTGTGGAAAAAAACATTTCTTAATGATTGAAAGTCAGGTGTTTTGGGACCTTTTCTTGGCTGGGATACTGACTTCTGTTTTGTAGTTTATCTGATTTCTCTGTGCTTCTGCATCAGTAAAACAGACAAACCTACATTTAATTAGTGAGTGCAAAATGCTTTGGCATAATTTGTGGTCTCAACAGAGAACTGTGTTGGAAGGTCTACTGAAGATATATTCAATATTTTTGGAAGTCTGGCCTTTTCAATTATATACCTAGGTGACATATGTCTTTGAACATCAGACTTGACTTGTGAATTCAAAAAGCTTTTAAAATCTCTACTTAAATTTCTATTCAATATGTGCTTCATACACAGAAGTAATATGAGATACTAGATATATAAATAAGTCTTGGCAGGAAAAAACTGCACATTTTGAGGGACAGCATTTGAAACATGTAACTATATCTTACTGAATACATGCTAATCTCTCATCCCACAGTAGAAAATTCTTTCATATAAAACCTCTTCCTTACAAGCAGTGGGGAATATATGAAATTTTTTTGTGAACAAAACTTTTCAAAGCACTGAAAATTTATGTTTAAGGCCAAATATATGTAAATACCGAACTGCTATTCCTTCATGTAAAAAAACTCAGTGCAGCGTGTACAAGTTGTTAAAAAATATGCTTCCCACAGTAGTTGATGATGATGTGGTCATAAGGAATCAGGTGTCCTCTTGACTTGAAATGATAATTTTTTCATTATTGCCCCCAGTTTGCAACACCTTTGGCAATTCGTTTGTTGTATTTTATTGTATTTGATTTCCCTGATCCTTGTTGATTCATGATGTGTTTATCTTGGAGACTTGCTTTAGTATTTTTTCTTGCAGCTCTTGAGCCTGAGAGATTTTAATTGGCATTAACTTGATTTGATTTTGCATTAAAAAATTGTACCTTTGAACTTAATAAATGTTTCCTTTAGTTTTGAGATGTCATAGAGCACTTCCAGTGCCTGTGTTTTCATTTCAGTGTATGTTTTCAGCATAATACTACAATTTTTCTTAGAGTCCCTATTTGTTTTTTAAATAGCAGACTTTCAGGATCAAACCTGAGAGCTTCTTTGGAAAAGATTTCTTTTAAAGCACTAAAGCAAAGAAAATTACTTTGTTTTTAAAGGAGTTGGACAAAATAACTGTAGATAGAAATTAAGAGTGGAAAGACTGTCAGAAATACCAGCAAATGCTTTGAAAATTGATTTTGTAAGCATCATCTTTAAATTTTCCATACAGTATTTTCCCAGTAAGCAGAATGGACATTGCTCCTCATCCTGTCACTGGGCACCACCAAAAATAGCCTGGCACCATTCTCTTGATATCCACCTTTTAGATATTTGTATGTATTGATGAGATCCTCTCTCAGTTTTGTAGTTCAGGCAGGCCCAGCTCCTGCAGTATCTTCTCATAAGAGGAGAACATTTTGCACAAGATGTCACTAACCTTTGAAAAATTGAATAACTTTCTTGTATTGATTGTCTTACAGAAGGTTTAAAATAACTGGATTGAAGAAAACTAATATTTGATATAATAGACCACATTTCTTGCTATTTTTGATATTCAGGAATCTTGTAGCACTTTTTTAAATGGAAGTAGTATTTGTTGTTGCCAGTATTTAAAATATGTTCTTTTAATATTTTTAGCAGTTTGAGTTACAGTGAACTCCCTTAAAGGAGATACTTTGCATCATTATGACAGACATCTTAATAAGAACATACTGACTTTTGCCATATGGACTTCCTCGTTGCAAAGTAATTTGAACAGACTTTTTTGAAGTTGGATAGGGTAATGTCTACTTGATGTGATCTGCTATGTAGTACTGTCCCTTTATGCTATTTAAAAGCTGTCTTTATTCTTTAAAGAGAAAGATGTTACATTTCAGAATGAATTATCAAGGAGTTTCCATTCTGATTAAAAGAGTGCAATTCTTACACTTCAGAAAAAATTCCATAATTGAAAAACTAGGGGTAAAAGACAATAGAGAGCACAAGGAGTCAGATGAAGATATAAAACAGATAACATACTGCATAATAATTGCACTATATTGATCCCGTGGTATCC
This sequence comes from Oenanthe melanoleuca, assembly GCF_029582105.1. Lineage (NCBI taxonomy): Eukaryota > Metazoa > Chordata > Aves > Passeriformes > Muscicapidae > Oenanthe > Oenanthe melanoleuca. Next base: position 73,105,437 of record NC_079336.1, read on the forward strand.
ACAGATTTGAGAGGATAAAGTAAAACTGAAGAAAACACCTAGAAAGCACGCAAAATTTATACAAGCTTTTTCAAAAAAGATGCATGTGGGACCAAAGTAGCTAAATTAAAATAGTCTAGGCGAGAGTTGAGCACATAAAAATCTCAAAAGTTAATTATGCTTTTTCTGGAGTCAAGCAGTAGCCCGAAGCTAAGAATTTAAAGTTTAGGTGAGTTATTAAAAGTAGGTGCTTAATAGCTGAGGAGTAGAATAGCTTACTGAAAGGCATGGTTCTACTCCATGACTTTAGGTACTTAAGAACAAGTTAGGAGGAGATGGTATTTGACATGTGTTGCTGATCCATGACCTGATCCAGTGCTTATTGCAGTCATAATCTTCTCAGAAGCTGGATTAAATTTGCAGTGCATCAGAGCACTTAAAGTACGTCTTTTCACTATGATTAAATAATACAGATACGAGATTCTTAAGATTTTGTTGATTTAATCTTCTGTAAATCAGATGTAAAATAGAAATCCAGACAAATGTTGCTAAACAGGTCAACATAGGCCAGAGCCTCATGCAAGTCAAATGTATCCCAATTAAATAGAGGCATAAATGCTTACCTAAATTGGATTTCAATTTTGTCCACTTGAAAATTTCATCTCTCTAACTGTATCTGCTATCACTTTATTCTGTAATAGATCTTTAGAAACATTTGGCATCCAGCACATCTTTAGATATTGTATTTAACAGGGATTCCTTTTTCTAATTTTAAAAAGTGTTCGTTTTAATGATAGTGTGGAATTATAACTTGCATGTTAAGACATTTGTAGATGGGTGATAAAGTAATGGTGAAATTTGAATCTCACCAATATCACCCTTTTGTACATTAATTGCTGATGCACCACTATCAACTCATTTCCTATTTCCTCTCTGCCTCATATAATGCAATCACTTGCCTCCCAACCCCCTGCAGATCAACAGGTGTTGTCATTTGGAGATATGATGGCCTAGGCCCAAACAGAAAAATCAGCATAGAAATGAGAGGAGGTTCATCTGCTCAGCATCATTTGCTAACACCCTCATGTTTTTATTATGATTTCAGTTCTTCAAGTTGCTCATCTGCCATGGCTGTTTCCTGTACACACCATACAAGGAATAACATGGGCTGAATTAATTCATGTTGTAATAAATGGCAGTCAAATTCCCACCCTCCCCCCACCCAAAAAAAAAATAAATAAAAGAAGTTATACAGCAGGCAGTGCTTTGATTGGTGGAGCTACATAAAAATTGTCTGTGGCATGAGCCAAAGGATGTTACTTACCATATGTCAACTGAAGTTGCAATGTCAACATTAACCCACTTCCAAAGACACTGCAGTTAACCTGCCCATCGTGCACTGAAATATATTTGCGTTTTTTTAACTATGTGATAATTTAAGAAGCTTTTGATCTAGTCTTGTGTGGTGGGTAGTTGCATATGCCTTCTTGAAGAGGTCTTCTAGGAATTAATGGGAATGAGAAGAGGTAAAGGGAAAGGAGCTGTAGCAACGTTAATTGATAGTTGAAGTTCAGATGCAACCACAGCCCATCTCACGAAACTTGCGCTCAGATTACTTAGTTAAGGTCTTTCCTAGTTCTTTTATGTGGTTTGGATTTTGAGGAGTTTGTTTGGTTTGGGTTGTTTCTATGGTATAACAAATCTATGGCAACTGTCTTGAGATTCAGAAGAAAGATTGCTAAATTCTACCTCGGTTGAGATATGTCTTGTCATATTTTTTCATGGTACTTTTCACAGACTGCTTGTGCAAGTAGGCATAATACCCACCAGTGGCATGCATGATACCCACCTTCTGTTTGATTTTTGTCCTTAGAAAGTAATGCTTTAATGTCTTCTGATTATTCCTCTCCAAGGTTTCCCTAAACTTTAGGAATTATAAGTTTTGGTAGTTCTATTCCTCTTTTGGAATTAGTTTGAAAATCAATGAACTCAAAAGTTACTAGAGCGAAGAAAGAACAAAATTTTTTTTAGTCAGTTGATCTCAGAAACCAAACTAAACAGCATTCTTACATATACTTGAATTATTCTTTTATATTCTCAGTGCTTTATTTGTCTTCACTATTTGGGTTTTCTATTTAATATCCCAAAGGAAAGGTACCCAAGGTAGCATTTGCCAGTACTGGTTTTGTTATTTTTTAACATGTATACAATCTGCAAGAAAAAAAAACCAAAAAAACAACACACCAGCTAATATTTTATTATAAGTGATTCTAAATATATTAAATCTGTTGCTCCAGACCACCTCTGTTGTTGAACACTGTACAAAATACCTAAATCACCTAATCATAGTGCAGTAGTAAAACATCTTTGTGTCATTTCCTCTTGTAAAAGGTCTACATTTAGAATGTAAAAATTTGCATGAACTTCTAAAGTTCAGAAAAAAGTTAAAGAAGTTAAATAGATTTCTCTGATAACAATAATCAGCAGCTCCATTCTGCTGGACTTATGGAGGCTTTTTTCATACAACTGATACAGGTTTCTTTCTTTTATTTTACTTTTCAACCACTTGTGGATGCAACTGGAAAACAGAACTCCACCTGCAGGAAATAAACACTTTCTTTTAGCAAGTTAAGGAACAAGACAAATCTAGAAGAACATTGCCCAGTTCACACAAAGGGAAGCAATCTGGACACCTAAACTCCAGAATGGAGAGATGATCAATGTAAAAAATAGAGGAAGGTGAAAACCATTCTTCTTAAATCTAAGAACAGAGTTGCTCCCTAATCAGTCAGGCAGTGTAGTTTCGAAACTGTAATGTCTTGAGGTTCTTTTGGTTTCCTTTCCTAATTTAAGAAGATTATTTACATAATGAATATATGTTTTGGCTTAAAAAAATTTGAAATTTTTTCACCGTTTTCATAGATCTTGACACATACAGTGACGAGATAATGCTGAGGAATGGCTTCCCTGTAGAGAGGGAGACAATAGAGTTATTTTGAGTGAAAAGGCATTACTGAACCAGCATATCAATCTTTAAAATAATTGTTGCAGCTGTCAAGGAAGTCTGTGCTTTGTGAAGTCCAGAATTTCCTCTAAGTCATTTGTAACTGCAAATGATATAGAAGATATAGTAAAACAAAAAAAGATAAACTAAAACAAAACACGTACACACAAAGAAGTGGAAAACAAAACATGTTGAACTTCGATTATACAGTAAGAAAAAGAAATATGTTCAGAGTTCCATATGAGCTATGTTCATTTATGGCATGGTTGGTGGGTTTGAGTGGAAGGAGATTGGTGGACAAAGCTACTGGCTTTATTAAGACTCATGAATTAGTTCAATTATTGCAGACAGAATTCAAAGAAACAATGCCCTTTTACTTAATCTAGGTTGGTAGATGGGAAGTAATCTACCAAGAGTGAAATAACTGAACTAAGAGTCATTTCAAATACTGAATGATGTCATGTGAAAAAGACACCAAGTAACGTATTAAGGTCCCTTGTACAGTTCTTCACACTTCTCCCTTCAGACTTTCAAAGAATGCAAAGTCAAATTCTGCTTTCCTAGTACACGAGGATTCCATGCTGCTGAAACATGATCTTACTTGATATGAAGTCTTGAAAATCCATAGATTTTAGTAGTTCTCTTCCTGTGCTTAATTATCTGCTATATTTGTACTGCCCTCATGGTTCTCTTTATTATAGTACCCAAACACACCTTTATGGAGAAAGCAAGAGGAGCTGACACCATTGACAGTTTACTTTCATCTGTTCAAGAAGCTATTTTTGTTTCTTAGAAATATTTTTTTTTCCAAAGGAAGTATGTATCATATTTCATTCTGAATGATAACAAGAAGACTAATTTTGGCACTAAAGGAAGAGAGTTGAATATCATTAGCTAGAATAATGCATATAGCATGCACTCATTATACCTATAAGTTTTTCTAAAATGAATCCCTGAGATTTGGCTTCATAGTAATATTACTTTAGAACAACTTGAATCCATTCAACCTGTATTACCTGGCAATTGCTCACATGTTTTTAAAAGTAGGTTGTTTTGTGCCCTAGTACGTAATCTTTGGAATGACATGCCTTCTATAGTGTAGTTTGTGTCCTTAAGATTTTCTGGGAGTCCTCCAAATAACTTGCTTAGCACCATGACTGACAGGTCTGTGAATCTGTGTGTATTGAGGACAGCTTGACCAGATGTCACTTCATTCAAATGCTGGCAGTCATGCAAATATTCATTTTTCAGTACTAGTAGGTTCATGTTTCTCATAACAACTGGACCTTTAGTGAAATCCTTTTTGGATCACTGCACAGCTTGAAAAGTGGACTATCCTTTTGGTAAACAGCTGGTAAAATAGAAGGTACATTTTTGCCTCAAGAAGGGTCACTAGAATGTAAAAGTCCAAATTACAAAGTAGTACACAAGGAAGAGCAGCTGTTCCTGGAGTTGGAATAAATCAAACCTCAGGGTGAAGGGATGTAATTATAAAGGATGTTGATTTATTTGTTCATCTGCTAAGGAATTAGCCTGATGACATGTTTCTGTAGATCTTCCAGGTGACATAGTTAAACATCCTCTGGTAAAAATTTATATTACTGTTGTGGGTTAATCCCAGCTGGCAACTATCCCCACACAGTTGCTCATTCACTCCTCTTCTGTGGTGGGATGGGGGAAAGAATCAGAGGACTATAAGTGAGAGAAGTTGTGTTTTGAGCTAAAGTTAATAGGTAAAACAAAAGCCATGTATGCAAATAAAGCAAAACAAGGAATTAATTCCTTGCTTCCCATATGCAGGCAGGTGTTTATCTACCTCCTGCATAGCAGGGTCCCTTCTATCATACATAACAGTGACTTGGAAAGATAAACATCATCACTCCAAAAATTCCCCCCCTCTTAGTATTTTAGTTATTACTACTTGACAATGACTTTGATTGTTTCAATTAATCTGCATACTGAAATCTGCCTACTGTCCATAGCAATACATTTAATTTCAGCTATTAATATGGTTTGCATTGCAGCACTTGAAGGGTAACTGATTGACTGAAGTGACTTAGTGAGCAACTTAGTGCTGTAAAAGAAATCCAAAGAAGTATTATAGCAGATGTCTAGATATTTGAATTACTGTATTAAGTACAATTTGTGTTCTTGCATTAAAAGCCATTGCTATTTCTCAAATAATTTCTTTTTGTGTTTATTAACATGGAAGACTGAACTGTTTTCCATAATGTACAAGGCTTCATAAAACTGTCATATAAATTGTAGTTCCACATAAAGTAAATTTCAGGAAAGTAGGGATGCAACATTAGTAATGAGTAATTTGAGCTATGATATGTCTTATAATTAAACAGGTTATCTAGCCTGTAAATTTGGCACAAGTAGATGCAGCAAAAAATACATTTGATCTTAATGATAGCATTTCCTTTGTGAATGCTTAACTACATATCCTTAATATTTCAGGCATGCCTTATCTATAGGTTCAGGAAGGGCTCTGCTAGTCTACATATCCACTGGGATGCGTATGCACTATACTGCAGTATGCCTGACTGTACTTTCCAAGCGATTTAGGCAGAGACAGAACCAAGGGAGTCAGACAAGTAACGCAGGGAATATAGATATTTTTTTTGGTCTGTGAACAAAATGCAGACGGATTCTGTGGTTGCGTCTAGAGCCAGTTACGGTGAGCCAGTTAGGTTCCTCTGTGATGAGAGTAAAAACCATCAATGGGAGAGTACTCCTGGCTCACAGGAGCAGGAGCTATGGACATGGTCAAGTCCTTCCGACTGTTGTCCATTCCCACTTGCCTTAGAAAGCAGATGGCCACGCTCAGCTTCTGCACGTGCGTATTCTGCTGTTGGCCTAAAGTGTGAGACATCTTTCCTTAAGCATGAGTCTTTTAGAAATTTCTTTGCCTGACATGACTTAATCACAGGATCAGCTTAAGTTGCAATCTGTGAGAATATATCCTGAATTTTTCTTGACAAAGGGAAATGAAATGACTTAGTGATAAGTGATAATGATAAGGCAGTCATGAAGGAAGAGTCATCACTCTGGGTCCTGAGGTACATTAGAAAGAATAAATGGTAACATGGAGAATAATTTAAAATGCTTTCACTGTTATACCAGCATAGGACCATTAGCGACCATCAGGTTTGATCTGTTGAGTAGAGGTCAAAGAATGTTGCTTACTGATTTCTGGTTTATGACCAAAACTTTGGTCTGGACTATAGAATCTCTTCAAGAAAGTTGCCTGGTCACCCTTAAAGAGCTTCAAATCATGAAGTATCCTTTCTGTACCTGGGTAAATTATTTCAGTAGTTACTTGTCCTCAGCAGAAAAAAAAAAAAAAAAAATATATATATATATATATATATCTATATATATATATATATATATGTAGATATATATACACACACACATATATTCTAGTCTTCATTTTTTGGCAGTTGCATCAATTTTAACTTCTTCATGCTTAAAAAAAAAACAAACAACAAAACACCACATATTGGTGTTTTTGTTGTCTAATTATAAGGGAGTTTATTTCTAATTTTTAGTCATTCACACTGCTTATTCTTTTAATCTTTTTTCAGTACCCTTTTGAAACAAGTGACAGCAGAAAAAATGACTGCATTCCAGTACTTATCTTTCTTGTTTCATGTACTACATTTATAAAGTAGAAATAGAGGGAGTTGTATTCACCTGCTTACACTTTCAAGATGGAAATATAACTTCTACACATTGACAGGCTGGATTGAAACTGAGTAGTTAGTCAGAGCTGCGGTTAACTGAATGGTATTTTGCCTCGAGTTTCTTATGTTATACTAAATGGACCCATAACAAAGAGTACTTTGGATGATTCCTGAGTTAAAGCCATCAGTTAAACTGTTTTATATAGTGTAAAAAATTCTAGTTTTCTTTTGAATACTTTGTATTCATAAGATAGATTTATGGACTATAAATACATTTTCATAATAGTACATTAAAAAATGGCAAATGGAGTGCAAACTGACATTGCTTAGCATTAGATTCTCCTGTGCTTATTTTCAAATTCTTCTAGCAATATTACTAATTTTAAATATCTCTTCTGTGAAAGATGAAGAATTCTTCCTAATGATTCAAAAAACATTAAGGATCTCATACTATTATCTTTTTTCTTTTTTTGCCTTTTTACAGTTTCTGAGTCTCAGTAAAACACTTGTTTCATTTCTTGTTTTTCATAAACCTTCCTCACAGTCTAGCAAAAATATCTTTAAGACCTAATATACTGTGCATCTTTTTAATAGTCTTCACACAGCAGGCTTCAAACAATAGGTCTCTTTTTCCTTTTGCTTTGGTGCAAATATCTTGCACTTCATGGTTTCAGATTTCTGCATGTCTCTTAATTTTAATACATTCAAAAGATTTTTAAAATAGCGATCTAGTAGTGTCATGTATAAACAACAGCATGTAATTATCCCCTGATGAAATCCTGAATGTTTCTCCATTATTTTATATATTTCTAGATACTAATTTTTAATTTGGCCCAGTAATATTTATGATGGTGAGGGCTACAGGCTTTTAGGTGTGTGTCATTCAAAACAATGTCATTTTGCTATGATACAATGATCAGATACTAATTTGCACTATTTGTGGAACATTAACCTTAGTAACATTTATCAGAATCAATTTCTTTCAGACTTCATCTAAAGACTGATCAAACCATATCCCACAAAGTTGATGAATTTTTCTTCCAGAATACTAAATTCTTGTTCTTTTCTTGGAAACTCACATTCCCCATGCGTGTTCCCCACATCAGCTGCAGGAACCTGAAATAAAGATGTGCAACCGAGAGGACAAATACTACTATTAAATAAAATAATAGTATAAAAAGAGAAAACACATTTGTCTGCCTTTTTGTGGTTTCATTTTATGATAAGATATAGATCTCTATGTTATAGAGATATGTAAGAGATCTTATAGCTAACATCATAAATCAATATTAGGTGGCTTTAATCTACCAGCTGTACTACCATCCTTTTTCCTTCAGTACTGGGAATAGTAAATTATCCATAAAATAATGAATAGTAGAAGAGAAACTTGGGTATGAAAAGTAATCTAGCCATTTTCTTTCCCCTTGAAATCAATTACAGATCGAAGGAGTAAATAGCACTATTTTAATAGGATTACATCTGAAATGTTATTGGATATCTTCTTTTGTTTTCCCATGGTATTTCTAGGCCTTTGTTGTAAAAACTGACATTCAGAAATTTACATGTCAGAAGCATCAAGGTATAGGTTGCATCAGTGTGGCTTTTATTCACAGCTGATTTGTCCAACTCTGTGCTGATTTCCCTTTTAATACTCTGCATAGAAAGAAACCATATAAACAAAAACAGCTATGTAGGTAGAAGATGCGCTTTTAAGTAATTGGATGTTGCTTTAAAGTGTCCCTGGGTTTCTTTTTTAGTGATGCTTCTGCTTAGAATTGAGCCAATCTGTCTTCATATTTCCTCTTCTCTACCATTATAATTGATCTGGCAGTTTGCCACACTTAGACCCAGACAGTAATCACTTGGCATAGAGGATATTCTGCCTCCCTAATTTGACTGACAGAATAAATCCTGTTTTTAAACTGCTGTCATGTGGTTTTTATCAGTAAATAACACACATTTTACTATGGCGTGGGTACATTGAGATAGACAGCTATGTCTTTTTAATGTGCCTACCCAGCAGCAGAGGAGGAGTCATGAAAAGCAATCGTATTTTCATCAGTTCTGCTGTAAGGGTGTGAACCTTGAAAGTGATTCTTAGGAAAAAAACCCACGAAAGCTGGAAAACATCTCTTAAGTTTGCATTTAGAGGAAGTTGTGTGTGTGTTATACCATCTAACAAACTGAGGGAAATGGGCTTTCCAGCCCATAGACTATTAGTAGTGGTAAATACTGTATTCAAGTTGCACCCATCCATCTGTAATTTGCCTGAGAGGGGACAAACTGTTTGGATGGCATGTGTACTGTTTTCACTTATGTTCAAATAAATAATTCTTTTGGTAATTAATACTTTGCTGTCAATAAGCAACAAAGTCCCCACTGCTGTCAACATTATGCTAAATGCAGTCACTTAATGCACAAAGATCTTCTAGAAGCTCACACTGGACCTTGTCAGCATAGTTTGGTACTGCAAAAAATCAAACAAAAGCAAAACAGTTGTTACAGAATTGTGTGTGAAAACATATTATCAGCATCCATTTTCTTTAAAACAAACATAAATAAGTAATTTCAGTTGCAGAAATAATGATATTCCAGAAAACAGTGCATCACTAAAATGCATACATTTTTTGCTGGGTGTTAGAGAGTTCAGCTTGCTCAGAGTAAGACAGGAAACAAATACCATCATTCAAGGAATTTTTTAAAAAGCCTTCTGAACCTATTTGAGTCAGAGAGACTGACTACTGATTTATGTTATAGTGCCTTAAGGCTAATTTTATATCAGAACTAGTTTTCAACTTAAATGCCACCACATAAATTTACCTTTAAATTTACATCATGTTTATCAATGGAGACTGGGCCTAGCAATTTTTAAGAGAAGCTTCTTTATATTGCAGACTTGCAGATTGATCAGTACTCACTGGCCTGAGGGTACAGGGGTTCTGTTGGATGTGTCTGCTCAGAGGTATCCTAAAAATACCATGGGAATTCTGAATATCTGAGCAGAAAATATGATGTTCCTCCATTGAATGAAGAATTGCTATAAAAGGCTGGACTATGTGAAAGGGTAGGAGGAGCAGAGTGGACACATTCACAGTGGTAGTATTGCTAAAAAATTGAGATGTGTCTTTCCTGCTTGTTCGATTTTCCTATGCAGCTTCTTTGTATACTGAATACTGTATATTGAAAATGCAAAATCTTGAAAATATTACTTAGAGCTGATTTTGAAAAATATTACCTTATCTTTTTCAAGTTTTGGGTCATTACAAAGGATAGATACAATGGTATGTGTGGTCAGCCAAATGTCAGAGCTGGACAGCCATATTATCATAAAGGAAGGGATTGCTTCCCTAGCAGCAGTGATACAGCTGGAAGTTCCTAAGTCCTCTATGAAACACTGTTTCCAACTCTTCTGCAATTATTTTTTATGGTTGTTTTAAATCACAAAAAAGAAATATGGTGGAAGAACTACCAATAAAAATAACTAAATGTGTTTATTTCTTGTGTAAGGATGACAAGGTGCTCTACACTGAGTATTAGTGGTCAGCATCTCCACAGTGTTTTTTGTATTGTCCGTAGTTGGCAGCCATGGATAAAATCTTGATTTTCCTCAAAAAGAAAAGCTATTAACTAATTACTCAACCTGCAATTATATAGGATATTTTCAGATTACTCAGAAATTTCTGTACAGTTTTGAATGAAAGTATTAGTGTCTAGTTGTCAGGTTTATATTTCTTTTTTTCTTTTAAGGAAAAATAGTGAGTAAGAGAAATTGATTTGTTTATCGGTTCAAGGTTTGTCATCATTCATCAAATCCTTAATATTTAATCTGAAAAACTGTATTACTCTAGGAAAATAGCATTTCAAAAGTTGCAAGGTTGCTTTTCAGGCATTCAGCTCAGATGAGGGCTGAGAGCATCCTGATGTGAGATTTTTCTTGAGTGCCTTCTGTGTAAATGATTGTATTTACTGTACTATGGAAAACATTATTATGTTACAGACTATTGTATGCCCTTCTTTGCCTGGAAGAAACACATAATTTATAGTAAAAATTACAAAAAATATCTCAGAAGCTTTTTAGCAAGAGCTATTCCTCTTGTATCACATCAAATATGTTTTCCATTGTGAATTATTATAGCAGGTGATATTTTCTTCTTTGGATTTGTGTCTGATGTTACAACCTGTAAAGGAAAGCAAGCTACAAAAGGCAACTATGCATCTATTAAAAAAACCCAAACAACAAAATCAGCAAACAAAGAACACCCCACTTAGAAAGAACCACAAACAAACAAAAGAGAAAGAATGAAATGAACCAAAATATAGAAATAAACAGGAAAAAAACTGTACCTATTTCAAGGTACTTTGCACAAAGAATTGACATTTTAATAAAAATCAGCTTTCAATGTAAAACTTGAATTAAGGAAATACACTTTATATTTGTTAGCAGATCAACTCGAGTGTCTTAATTTCTTAAACTGAGGAACAATTGACAGTGTAATTGAAAATTACAATTAAAAGTAATTGACAGTGCAAACAAAAATATCCTTTGTTATTGATAACAACAGTTATTTAGAACTAAAGCACTTAACTGTATTAAGATGCTGTTTTATATACAGTATCACTGAATGAGCAGCATATTCTTATTACCAGAATATCAGTACCAGAGGATCTTCCAAAATATCCTTCATAGTGTAGGGTAGAAGCATGTCAATACATTTGATGCATTCTTTTGACAAGGAAATGTTACTTAGCTTGAATGTTTGGGAATTGCTGTTGACCATACAGTCTTCTTTCTTGTTAAAAGTGAGCCTAAGAAGAGTCTGTCTAGAGTACAACATTTCCATTTCCTCAAACCAAAAGAAAATGTCCTTTATCAGGAAGCTCATGTAATACTGGAAAACAAGTATATTATTTACATTCTAACTCTTAAAATAGCTAATAATAGCATATAAAAAGAATAGGCATTTATTTTTACTTTAAAATATTTTTTCCTAAAATCTGTTAGGTATATTAAAAAAGAAATCACAACTCTGCTGTCCCTACTAAGGATGCAAAATTTGTGCTTTTATAGAACCTGTACACTCCTGAAAATATATGCATTCAGCAACTTTTTATTTTAAATAACCTCTCCCTTGGTTTTTCCTATGATCCAGTAGGTTTAGAAGTTGTAGCTGTCAAAACTCTATATAAACAAGTGGCTATATCACTTGTCCTGATTGTCTGAACTGTTCCCACTAAATATAGGGGGGAAAAAAAAAAATCTCATGCGTGTCTAGAAATGCCTGAAACGCATGACTTCTCACGAGATAAAAACCACTTCTTAGCAGAGGATGCCATATGTGTTCCACAAGAAAGATTAGGCATTTTCCTTATTTTCACTCAAGCTTGCCTCTACATTCAAGCAGCTGAGCTGGTAGTTTCTTAGTTTAATGTAGTTCATCTGTGAAGCTTTTTGAAATAACCAGAGGAGCAGATGGGGCAACTTCTGTTACAAAAGTTGGGTCCATAACCCTGGTGCTTTGTGCCATCTGGACAGAGTGAGGGGAGGTGGGAATGACCAGGTGTGCTGAATGTGTACCCTGTACCATTAACTAAACCCTTCAGTTTTCAAAGGGCTAGAGAGCTTATCACACACATGCCCTCCCCCATTGCTAGTGAAGTAAAAATAGAAGGGAAAATAATTGAGGCAGAATTGTAAGGGCAAGTGAGGGGACAGTGAGTGAGGTGCCCCACACAGCCACAGCTAGAGCAGAGTTCAGACAAGGCCAGCGCACCTCTGAGGACATGGGGATAGTGGTGGAGCTCCTGCAGCTCTCACACACAGCTCAGACCAGTCCTTTTGTGTGACCTGCTTCTGGAAACCCATGACCAAGGGCACTGTAATAGCAGCAAACTTTTTAAGACAGGAAGATACATGGTATTCCGGACATATATTTCCTTCTTTTCTGACAGATTTGGAGCTACCTGTACTTATTTTAGAATAGTACATCTTCACTGTGCTGCTGCAGTGCTGTAGTGTTAATCCACTGGTAATACTAATAGGAAATATATCTCCAGGATTTAAGACATGGCCAGTATGTCACGCTACAAAATATGAAGAATATTTCTGGATCCGTTTACTGTGAAATAGTGACTTGATTCATCAGCTTTTTCACTTAACAGATTTCTCTTGGAATATTGCATCTGTTTGAGATGGTAAGAATACAGTAACATTGTAAGGAAAAATTTAGAATATTCAGAAAGTCAGGAATTTACAGTTGGAGGCAAAAAAACAATTCCAGAGACAGAGCAATTGCACCTTCAAAGTTCTGAGTAGGATATGCCTTCCTTTATTTTTAGATTAATCAAGTTGTGCATATTTATGTTGAGCTTTGATTTTTTTTTTTAATTGTATTTATTTCAATTTCTTGACTATGTATTTTACTCTATTAGAGGACACAATGTTTTGGTGAAATATCATGGCTATCAAATAAAAGAACTACATGTCCCAAATTTAGCAGGATGTGTGAAATGAGGAAGTTTTTATACAAGCTACTGTAGCCTATGAAGCTGGTTATGGGACTCAAGATTTAAAGCCAGAACTGCCAAAACCAAAAAGGCTGACAATAGCAAGTATCAGAGAGCCAGGTTGTAGCTGGCTGTGAAAGGGAAGAAGTGCCAGCTAGGGCCTAGCTTTATGTATCCTTGCATGCCCAGTAGCTCACAAGGTATGTTTAAAACAGGAGAATATTTGCCAGCTTCAGCATACTACAGCATCAATAATCCTGACACCTTTTTTGACTGTAAGGCTCATTTCTTTGTGCCTTAAAGAACAAATGAACTCCATTCAGTTCTCCTGCAGTATTTAAAATAGCAGTCAAATATAGATAACTGTATACAGTCATTCAGTGGTTCTTTATCTAATCCAAGTGAGACAGTAGCAGTGTGGCTGATGGTGCAGCTCATGCCTTGCGATGGTGCTCAGTGTCTGATAGAGTATCATGACTGGCAGCTTTGATAGCAGACTAGATATACTATGAAGGAAAACTTCAGATGTGCTCTCTTTGATCTTGTTCCTTTTCTGTCATGTTATGATAGCATTTCTCATCCTGATGTAAAACTTTTTTTACATAATCTTCATGTAGAACTGAATTCTTCCATTTGATCTGCATTTGTTTTATGTACCTTATGCATACCCTTGGTTTTAGCAGGTGAACTAGGAAAATAACGTATTATTAATATACTTCGAACATTTGAAACTGTTTTTAGTAATTCTGGTGTTAAAAATATTTGTTAAACTCAAGTCGTTCAAAGCAAATGATAAATGCTTTCATTTTACTATGTCACACTTCTTTGTAGCCAACAGCCAATCCTTCATTGTGCTTGGAAGGCTGGACCATAGATTTTACAGTTTATCAGTAATGGATGTTCTTATAGTCTCTTAATTGCTACATCATAATTTTCTGCAGGTGTATTTCTTGGAGGGGAGTTTCATCCCTTCTGTCACCTCTTTTGGTTTAATTACTGACCAATTTCTCTGAGTTCTAAGAAGGAAATATATTATTTTCCTCTTTAGTTCTGTATTTATGTGCAGAGAGCACTATATATATTTCTGTTGCACATGAATATGAATATTTTTATGAATATTGGAATAAAAAACTCATCAACTGGGTGCACTATCAGCAGGTTTCGATTACCAGGACTTTTTTTTCCCAAAGGAAATTTAGACAGGATGATTGCTCATCACATAAGTATTATCAACTCCAAAGTAAGAATTAAGAGATCATGAATCATATAAAACAGGCTGAAAGAGACATCAACATGTCATCTAATTTCCTTTCCCCTGCTCTTTCTCTCTTCAGTTAACTGTACAAATGTGTTTCTTCATTGATGTGTCTTTCATCTCTCAGTTGAGATTCCACAATCACCTAAGATTATCTGTTCCAACAGAGCTCCCCTGCCCTTGCCATTTCCATTAGTTTTCCCTAATGTCTGAGTCCTTCTTGCTGCAATTAAGCTCCTGTACACCTTATTTTATACCCCATGGATATGGACAACTGATTAGTCCTATCTCTTTGCAGCAGCCTTTCACAAAATGCCAAACTGTGCTGGGCTTTCCAGGAGTGAGGCTCAAGGGCTGTGCTCTCTGTGTGCACTTTCAGCTGTGAAGCATGTCTTTCTGAGAGGCAAGGAAAAGGATTTCTCAGAGGCAGGGTTTCACAGTCTTGTTTGCTGGTACAGAGACTTAATCCTTTTTGTGCTGAAAAAGGAACAATGTACTATCATTTAACTTTTCCAGTTTTCCTGGTCAAGAGCTCACTGCCACAGATAGTTTACCTACAGTCACTCTCACTCCCAGCAAAATATATAGCAAAAACTTGTTGGTTTAAAAATCAAAATGCTGACTGAGACACTGGGTGGTCCAGATTAAATTCTGTTCTTTTCTTCTTTCAGATGGGCTGCTCCTTGGGAGCTCCAGAAAGTGCTTTTGTAACTGTTTTTCTTCCCAAATATTTTTTTGGAACTCACTAACTGGTATATGTTCCCTGCCTGTGTCCCCTGAAAATCCCAATCTAATTAACATCCTCTGTGTAGATGTTGTCAGGGAGCAGCAGGAACAGGATGCTCTCCAAGTCAAGGGGAGATGGGAGCTGAAGCATGATAATAGGGCAGTCAGAAGCTGTGGGCTCACTGGCAAGGGAGCAGTGATACAGTACCCAGGCAGGAAGGGTGACAAAACCGGGGCTGATGCAGCACACCACATCACCAGAGAAGTCCACAGTGATGAGAGTTCAGTGTGAAGCCAGGAATGTCAGTCAGTGGGTCAGAGTTAGGGTGCAGAAGCACAGCTTAAGCATGGGTGGGGCTGTGAGCCTTGGTTTAAAAGCATCTTCCAAAGTGTGGAGCCTCTACTGAGGCTCCTTAGCCTAGCTGCTCAGAGGAGTTTCTGCTCCTGAAGCTTCTTCTCAAATTTTCATGAGATTCTCCAAGACAGCAGGGGCTTCTGAAACCCTGCTCTCTTACCAGAGGTGGAGGGCCCTGCTGCAGGATGTTTCTTTGGCCCCGACACATCTGTCATACTGTCACAGTTTGGTGTTCAGCACATAATTCAGCACTTTGCATTGAAATAGAAGGGGAAGCCTAAGGAGGTCATTATGGCTATGGTTTATAGTATTTTAATTTTTATAGTTTGGGTCTTTTTTCAGAGAGAGTTCACTTCTAGACTGAATGATATATCTAGAATTTCTTCCATCTCTAAATACCTGCAGTTTTAAAATCTACTAGTTTCTGCCTAAACTCTATAAGGGAGGAAGGAGGATAAGATCTTGTAGTGATGGATACTGTAGGAACATCTAGTTTCTATGCCTACTACCTGCTATATGATGGAAGTCATCATGTCTAACTTGCATTGTGGAACTTCAAGGACTGTCTTTCACAGAGTGGCATTTTCCTCTCTGAGTCTTTAGGAAGAATATTAGCAAGGACAGAGATTGGCTTTTAGAATCCTAAAATCTTGCTGCTTCCAAAATGGAATGACTTAACATGTATGACTCCTGGATAAAGACCGTTTGTACAAATCTGAGACCAAAATTTACGCCTGTAGAAACTACTTTTATAGAAAATGTAGGACAGGGTCAGAAATTATTACGGGAAATTATCCAAACCTTACTGAGCTCTGGCAGCTGTTGTATGTAAGAGCATAAATATTCATGCAGCTACACCAGAGACTATGAGCTTTGGTAGTGGTCCTGCATGATGCAAAACAATTTAATGCTGATAATATTAATGTGTTTCTCAAAGCCTGAAACATGGGGGGGTTTATGGGTTGATGTGTGAACTCTCAAAGTAGTACTTTAGGAAATTAATGTGATCTGAGGATGGTTATGTGAGCCTCGTGAGAGAGCACTTAGCAATATCGTAGTGCATTACAGTCATTTACTCATTTTTAGCCTACTGAAATGGGTTGGAATTTCAGTATTTGATTTAAATACTTTTCCCCCAATTTCTTAAAAAATGTTGAAAAATTAAAGAAAAGAAATGGCACAGGAAACATTATGTAGCCCTTGTAATTTTTTTTTTAGGACAAAGGTTTTTTTTACAGCCCCTTTAGCTTTGTGCAGGGAGTGGAGTGAAGCATTGTGGATTTTTTATATCATGTGTGCTATTTTTTCCTGTATTTTTTAAACCCCAATCATTGTAACAGGGTATTTAAAATTAAATTATTTTTCTTCACCTTTCCAAATATAAGAGATCAAATCCCAGGCATGCAGGTTGTCCCATTAAGTACCTTATTCTCAAAACAGTTTGTAGGAATTCTAATTATATTAGTGGCACACAAACATTGTGAAAAGAACATAGATAGTTGCAGATTGAATATTCTGGTTATTTATTTTCAATTCTATATAATTCACACACAATGAATTCACACTTTATCTGTAATCAATACTTGTCCTAAATAACGTGTATTCAGACGACCAGTAATAAAGAGAAAAATAGTGTTTGAGATCAGAAAAGTGCATTGAAACTTACATAAAGTTCTTTGCAATGCTTTCTCTATGAGTAGCAACTTTGAAAGCTGATTTAAGTCAAGTGAACAGCATGGCCCAGATGAAATTTTCCTGAACACCACCTGTGTAGCTAAGCAAAGCTAGCAGTGACCCTGGCTGTTCTCTAGGCAGTATTTTCTGCAGAACGCATTGTTGCTGGGCACAGACAATGATTTATTTCTAACTTCAGGCATACAGGCTAGAGAGGATTGTTTTTTCACCTTCAGAAAACTTCCCACAATACCTCTCCCTATTTCTCTGTGATCTACCACCGTGTAGAAAGTGATGCATTACACCGTCTGGCCCTGATGCTCACGTCCATTTCAGAAGTGAGTTATGATTCAGTAAGAAAGGCAGGCACTTGGCTTTCTTAGAACAGATTATGTTTGCTTTCATAGGAATTCTAGCAAAATGGAATGGCCTCATTGCAAGGAACAGCTGCATATTTTTTTCCAAATCGGGTAGGGATCGAAGAGGTTTATTGATTTATTAACAAGATGTAATTAACTGGCAATCAGTGAACTACATTTACAGAATTAAAGTCAGCAACACAACAGATAAAATGCAACATGAGACTGTAAACATATTCTTAGAATTTGCTGAACACCGTTTTGCACTCTTTTCCAAGAAGTTCTCATTTCACAACACACAAAAGCCTCACACAGCTGGGTGCATCCTGCCCCTGGGGACATGCAGGGTGGGTTACAAGCACCCCCTTTCCTGGGAGGGCAGTTCCCATAATTACACCTTGCCCACACACCTCCCCACCTGCCTGCACTGCTCCACATGATCCAGTAATCAACGTGCTGGTGAGGGACCACCCCCTTGCACCCTGTGCTCTCACCTCCCTCTGTAGGGCAACTTCTGGCAATATCAAATCCTGTCTGGCATTTGCTGGTCTCCATCCAAGCAGAGATTTTCCACCTTTTTTTAAATATTTCCTTTCAAACTCACTTTTACTCTCTTGTAAGCCATGCTAATGTTTTATCCATCTGGTGGTCACATTAGGCAGACTATGACTCTTAATTTCTTCATTATCACGTTTGGGGCAAACACCCTCTCAGAAGAGGCAACTTTGGAATATCTGTTCACACACCCTGTGTACACACAAATTCTTCTCACATCACTCACATTGCTGTTATCAGGTCATGTTAACATGACCAGACTGCTCAGATTCCCCCATGCCATTTCCTAAAAATATTGGTGCAAAACTGTGCATTATTTAACAGAAATAAATCTGGGGAAAAAATCATACAGTGGCCAAATGATGACTGTAGAAATATAGGACTGGCAAATATGGATTAAAGACATATAATATCATTCCAAAATTTTAAGATGGGCCTCCTGGCTACAGAATATAATGCTTCCTAAAATGGGTTTGTTAATTAATACCTACTTGTGGCTTTTAAGTATCTTATAAGTAAATATATCTTCAGCCTGATAGATGCTTTATTTAATGAGCTTTTGGATTTTGGTATTTTTGAATGCTGAAAGTGGAATTTCTCCCTCCCCGGATGTCATTGTAGCCATGAGATTATATCTAATAGTTAGTTCATCACGAGAGAATGTCCCATGATTAATGAGAACCTAGAAAAATCATGATACTGTAGCATTGTGAGCATTCAAAGAAACAGATTTTTCTTTGGTCTTACCTTAGTCCAGCTTGGTTACTGCGTAAGAAATCCAAGCAGTTTAATTTGCTGATGAGTTATGAATGGATGAATTATTCTATTCCTCTAAATGTTCTTATTTCTGGCTTCAGGTTTCATGTGCCTTGTTCACACAAGGTTCTGTGCTGACTTGTCAGGACTTAGTGACCACATGTATCAACACCCTGCTGAAAGATTCTGTGTTCCCTATTAATGAATACTTTGGACAGAAAACCTAAAAGATGGGAAAATCAAAACCTACCTAATGATCAGCAGTAGGTTCTCATCTGTGATTCCTGTATGTTAGCCCAATAAGTTAAAATGTTAGGGTATAGTTAATTCAGACTGTCACTTGAAATAAAGGATAGGGACCTATGGACTTTTGCATTAGAGCATTTCAGTATGTTGTGCAGAGGTAAAAGTTAACATTGAAATTTCTCCTCAGGCATTCTTCTTAGTAACAACTTAATTGAGATCACAAAGGACATTTAGAGCTTTTACTGGTCTCTAACTAACCCGTCATGGTAGTGAACATAATTATTGAGGCTTTTTTTTTAACCTGCAGCAAACAGTGATTATTGAGCTTTGTTTCAGGTTATTCATCTGCATTAGCAGCATGTACAGTACTATCCTGGCAGGGGTGAGGAAAGAAAATTTCTGATCCTGGGACCTTTCAAATATTTGTTACTGGTTTTGTATGATTTCTTAAATTTCCAATTAGTATATTATGCTTGGATGCTATACTCTTCTTTGCTTAGAAACAAATATTGCTTTATTTCAAATGAGGCCCTCTCACATGCAGAGAATCCTGGATTATCAGTTTTCCTGATTTATGTTTTGTTGATTTTAGAACTCTTTGTGGCAGAGACTATTTTGTTTTCAATTTATGCAGTGTTTCGTGTCCTGGGAATGCAGTTCTAACTGAAGGCATCAAGGGAAAGTATCATTCTTGTAGGGTTATGTAATTTATGACCTACTATTTTCCCATCTGAAAATTGTAAGGCTTGAGATAAGCAAAATTAATACAAATTGTTTGCTTAATAAGGACAAGAGAAATACATTTCCAAGGGTATTGTACCTTCATGACCATGAATGTGAAAAATGAATAATAGATGTAAGGTAGGCTGTTTTTATTGCCTGCTTAATACCTCCAACATAAAACTGTAATTGAGCATAAAAACATAAATTCTCCTAGCACAAAGCATTTCATATTAAGATAAACCTGTCAGTATGATGATACAAGCAATAACCTTGGATTACAAGAATATGGGCTAGAAATCTTTACAAGTAATCTCACAAAAGTCCTCCTTTATTGACTTATACTTTAAGAATCAATTACTTCAGATTGTCATTGGATTGAGAAAATGCTTGAAAAAGCCAGAATAAAATGTATATAAAATACTGATATCCTTATTTCTGATTTATCAAAACTTTAATCATGCAGCTTTAGCTCAGGAATGGCTACTGTGATTTGCTTGCTCTTTTTTTTTTTTTTTTTTTTTTTTTTTTAACCTAGTACTCATGGATGCAAGTGCAGCTGAAAAGAATCCAAAAAAGGAAAAGGTTCAGCCTCATTGCAGATTTACTTCTGAAATTCTGCATTTGTCACTACAATGGTCTTTACTGTGTCTACAATAAGCATTGTAATTAACAGTTTAGGATATGAACACACACACACATATTTAAAAGTAAATATCTGGTTCACTGCTTTTATTTATATCCTGTAATTACATATAGACAAAGGGAATAATATGTATAGTAAGAGTCTATTTGTTAAAGAAAGGTGATCTGTCCAATAAGTTATATAAAATAGCAAGAGTAAAGATGCTCTGTTTGTTGTACCATATTTTTCTGTTACAGTAAATATGATTATGTTTTTACTACCTGCTCACTAAAAGAAAAAACAGAAATTGCTTCTCATAAAACAGCAGAAACTCTACCAATTATAGATTAAAATAATAAAAATAATATTTTAAACTTCCAAATTATTATTGAAAAATTGCAATTGATCTGTGATTTCATGAAATCTGAATCTTTTGGTACCTAAATTTATAGCTGGGTTTGAATTGAAATTGTCCCTTAGTGAAATGGAAGTCATTACTCAAAAAGTATGCAATGAAATTAAAATCAAAGAAGGATAGCAGCACTTTTAGTTGGAAAAATTCAGTTTGTGTTAAAGACAATACATTTTGACATTCAATCTTTTTTGTGAAGTTTAGCTGGTTGAAAATATTTTAGCCTAAATATATATCTCATTAATGTAAGCTAATGTAATGTAATGTAAGAAAAATATATAGCCTAATCATTCAAACATGCTGAAAGTTATTTCTAAATTGTCTTTTGACTTGCAGACAGTAAGAGATTTAAAAAAGCATATGTCCTTTTCTTTTGCTAAAAGCATCTTTTCTAAAAATAATTCAGTATGGTTGAATCGTCTATCTTTCGATATTTTGGGCAATAAAGAAGCTTCCTCAATGCTGCCTCTCTAATTCACTTAATTCCTGTTCTAAATTAATCATGTTCCAGAATAAGGAAGCTCAGCTCCAAACCTGTAGACTCTTTGGGTTCTTTGTTTGTCAAATTTTCATACTAATGCTAGGTATTTTTGTTGGTCTTGCAGTAAGCGTATAAATGTTTATTATGATGAGGGCTATCATTTTGTGTATCTTGGATATACAAAAATGCAAAATAGCTGCTGCTGATTTCACTACCAGGGATTCTACTGCAAGTAACAGGACTGAAAAAAGCTATATATTCGTTCCTTTCTTACTGTCATATAGAAATAATTTGATAGGTCAGTGGATACACTAATCGAGTAGTAATCTAGTACTGTTGGTTTTCCCAAACATCACATTTCCAGTTTTGTACTCTAAACACTTGGCACATTAAATTTAAAAAAGTAATGCTTGAACCTTGCTCCAGAAATTATATTGTAAAACAACGCATAGAAAATGGCTATCTCCCTATAAGAAAAAGTAAAAATTTACCTTTTGTGTAAAATAGTATAACCTTTATATATGAAAATAGAAAACTATATATACACTTTTAATAAATGTAGGCATAGAAAAAAATATCAGGACTTTTTTGCTCCTTTTGCTTGTATAACCTGACATTGTCCGTGAACAAATTAACAGGGTACCATTGGAAAATCCTGCAAGCCACTTAAAAGAAAAAAAGTCATCATCATATGATTCAATTCCAGAACAAAATAAAAGTTGTGCAATCTAGGAAATTTTCTTCCACTTCTAATCCATGGTATTTTTTATTATGTGATTTGTTTGGTTTTTTTGCCCTTATGCAGTTGCCTCTGCTTTTTAACTTGATTTGCCTGACTTGAAGTCATGTAGCTGTGGCCATTGTGTTCCAGTGTGTTCTGTGTTGCAGATATATGGCTCATCTCAATGCAGGAATTCAGATATATGGAATTCATTAGTGTGAGGGTATCAATAGTTTCATTCCCCATCCAGCAATTCAGTGCAAGTAGCAATTTAAATCTAGGAAGGAAAAAATTCTGTTATCTTGCAGGTAAGGACTTGTAATAGGTTGTGAATGAATAATAAGGCTGCAGGTTCTTCTGGGTAACAGCAGTTCTTTACATTTGTGTTTTTTTAATGTCAAACACACCAAGTCGTAATTCATGCTACAAAATTAAGGGAGTTCAACTAATATCCTCTTAAACCCTGTGTCTATTAAAGCCAATGGTCATTTTGCTGCAGGTACTGGTGTTGACAAGAATAAATCCTCACTTATAAGCACAAGCCACTGCTGTTTAGAAAGATTCTATTATAAATATTAATTGTTTTCTTTAAATATAAATTAAATATAAATATAAATATAAATATAAATATAAATATAAATATAAATATAAATATAAATATAAATATATCTAATGAAAGAGAAACAATCAAAGTGAAGAAAAACAAAGATCTGACCAGGCAGGTGGTCAGGAAGATGGTAGTACCAAAGTTTCTCATAGTCTTACAGCATCATTTATTTAAATTTTAAAAAAATAGAAATAAACTTTGCAAAACCAGCTAAAAATAAAAGAAAGATTTGACCTATATTTTTCTACCAGTATATCACTAAATGTTTACATTATAAGCTGAAAATAGTTTGCTAAGTAGTCAGAATTTAAGAGCAACTTAGATTAAACATTTTCATGCTCATTTGTGCAATGCCTCTGGTATTTTAACAGTATAAAAAGATTTCTTGGCTTCAAACCTTTGGATCAGGGTGATTTTGACATCCTTAATCTCTTTTTAAGAGCATTAGGGGTTTTTTATTTAAAAATCTTAGTGGTAAAAGGTAGAAGGAAGTAATTTTCTAGAAATAGTGCTTTTAAAAAAGTTATGTCAGCAAACACTGCAGATAAAAGAAATGACTGAATTCTAAGCTAATGGTTCCAAAGATAGTTCAGACATACAGAGTTTGCAAGGTCTAAGGATATGATTTAGAAGAGAATGTATAGCCTTGAGCTGACTAGTCTACATGCTCACATATGTGCAAGGAATTCTGCCTCAAGCTAAGAATCCTCGTTTCAAGGAAAGATGCTTCCAGGAGAAATAGTCTTTAGGAGTCTGCAGCATGTTAACTCGTATCGAAAACCACAATCCACTCATGGGTAGTGTTGCCTACTCCTGAGGCTAGAGCACTGCTACCAGGGTGGGAATTGTTCTTCAGTGTGTGACTTTCTGGGGCAGTGACTATCGTGTGCATAAGTTAATTATTGATACACATTTCATTGAATAAATGAATGATTGGTTTTGAGTTTTGGCAAGAGTTAAAGGTGCTTTTAGTTTTACCGTATAGCTATACTCAGGAGCACACTAGAATACTGTTTAGTGATGATCAGAGATAAAATCACAGTGTGTAAAACCTTCAAACATTGACAAGAGTGGTGAGGGGGAGAAGGTACACTTGTAACACAGCTATAGTAGATCAGTTCTACAAGGTAATTTGGGTAGTACATTCACATTGGTTAATCTGACCAGAATCGGTTTAAATAAGAAGTTAATGCAAAGTTTGTGCCACCTTTACGGGATGATCATTTGGAATAACAGTCAAATAGTGTAAGGGTCATCGAAGATGCTGTTTAATTGAACGTGAATTTCAGTATGATGTGGTGGCTGATAGAATAAATGTAATTCCTGTACTCAAGTTGAGGACTATCAGTTGGAATTCCACCTATGTATGACCTTTACAAAAGTGTCACTGGACATGGTGGCCTTTTCTGATGTCCATATGTTCAGAGGAATATTGATAATTAGTAAAGAAGTTAAGAAATTTGGGAAACCTGTCCTTTGGGAAGTCTCACTGCCTTTCTGTGATTAATTACTACGTGAATTCTGTTGTGCCTGCATAATAAGCCACCAGTTTATTGCAAAATGATCTACTATCGCTTAAATACTGTAAATTTTCCTCTTCTCTTGTTTCAAATTTCTGGATCATCCATCTCTTTAATTCTATGCTGTACTGATGATACCTTCCAACATTGCAAAGTACAACTTAATTAAGTATCCATAAAGTCAAAGAATTAAAAGAATTACTAATCCCAAAGCCAATACTTATGGAACTGTAATAAGAAAATTATTCTAGCATAACACATTGTTTTTTTCCTTTTTAGTGTCCTTTCCCTCTTGTTTTTAAATCAGTCAATAATTAAAGCGGGAGATTTTCTCTTTATTATAGACTTCATTTCTTTAAATATTTTTAAGGAACATAGTGAAAAGATTTTTTTAATCCCGATGCATGTTTTTGACCAGATGGCTTTTCTTTCTCAAGGTCATCCTTTCCATCACTGAAGGATTTCTTTGTAATACTTTCTTCCACCAAAACTCTACAGATGCCTATTCATTGTACCAGGAAACCTAGAATTTCCTTGTCTTCTCCCCTTCCCTCATATTCTGCCACTGGAACAAACTTGGGGATACATGTGGCTTGAGCCTGACTTAAAGTGTGTCTTGCATCTAATAGCTGGTAGGCTTACAGTTATATGTTTTAGGTTTCTTCAGATGTCTTGGAGAAGAGTTGCTGGTTATGGTTATGTCTTAGTATTTTCTCACTCATATTTTCCATTTGATGAGGTTACTGTATTTCCTCTTTTTGCAAACATAGATCTGCTTAAGCTCCTGAACACAGGCTGCAAATTACCCTAAGATCTGAGCTTTTCTCTGTAATAGCTGAGTCATTCCTGAGAGATTCTGTTATGCTTTTGTCATTCAATAACTGTACTGACTTTATAGCAGTTTTCTTGCCTAAAATGTATTTGAAAGAATTTTTTACTGATTTTTTTTTTTCTTTTGCAAGTTATTTCTCGAAATCCTGTTGGGCTGTATTTGTAGCCCAAAATATATAAAACTTATGATTAACATCCTTTAATGTTTCCATCACATGAACAAACATTCATCTTTTATTTAATTTAAATTCTGTGAGGCATGTTCATTCAATTAACTTTGTTAGTCTCTTTATTAGTTCTTGAGCATTCATTAACAATTCTTCACAGGCTCTCCTTGTGGTCTGTTTTAATCTAAGTTATTCCCATGTTCATAAATCTCATCCTGACCACCTTTCAGTTGTGCCAGACATGTCTGTTCAGTTAATATTGTCAATTAGTGACAAGCATTCCATTTTATTTACATATCTATTTGGTGTCTAAGTAGAAATACACTGATTTTTGATCTTGGTCTTCTCAGATGTTTTGATTGATATTTCAACTGAATTATAGCTGGTGAGATTGCTCTTTGCTATTTAAGACCTGAATGTTATCAGCCTTTCTTCCCCCTCTTTTCTTGAAGATGCTTTATTGCTCTGTGCCCTGGAAGATTTGTTATTCCAAACTTGGCTCTTCAGTACCATTTTTTGTTCCCCTTAGTTTAAATTACTTACCTCTCCTGTGGTATCCTTGATAGTGATTCAGCTTCCTTTCTGGTTCATATCCTTTCCATATGAGTTTCTAGAAGTTCTCCAGTTCATCTCAAAAAATGCTACTATCTCTATGAGAGCAGCTTGACTTTTCCCTCCTGTTTCTGCTGTTTCATTGCTTTCATCTCTAGCAGGCATTATATACCCAGCCATATATCCAATAGCCTTTTTTTTTGTGTTTGTTTTGATGATCCCAGCTTCCCAGAGGGGTGCTAGTTGCAGGATGATGTGAAGTAATCATTGAAGGGGAAAGTCCCACTGTTGGTTTACTTCTCCTTTTCAACTAATTGCACTTCTATAAGGTGTTCTCTTGTATCATCAACATGGATGTGGGGGAGCTGCAGTGTGATTCTGGGAGCTTTTTGACAGACTGAAGTAGAGCTAATTCTTTCTCCAAGCCAGTTACTTCCTCTAATAGTTTTCATTTTATGGGAGAACTTGTTATATGATTGAAAGGACATAAAATAATATTTTTGGAAAGAAAATTATAGGAAAGAAAGACACTGCATTAACCAGAAACATAGTATTTCTAGCAAAGGAAAGAGATGGGCAACACAAAAGGTACTGGAACACTCAACCTTGCCCATATAAGAAAGTGCAGGCTCGTAACCACTAGAAACACAAATAATATTTGGACTCTAGCTTTAGATTTGGGTCAGACATCTCTGACTTGGTTCAATCCTGGAGGATAGGTCAATAGATGGGTTTATATATCTATTATTTTGAAACCTTTACATCAAAGTCAGGCCTTTATAAACATGAAATAATTTCTGTCTTTAAGTAAAGATCTTCTTACAAGCATTTGTTAAGGAACTTCAGAGGAAGAAAGAGTATTTTGGAAGGAAGGCCAGAGGAATACAGAGGAGGAATTTATTTTAATTTTGCATAGAGGCAGATTGCTTCTTTCCAGTTAGAGCCTTTCTAATTTGTTTTCAGTAAACATCACCACTGGTTTGGTTATGATTGATTGATATTTATTTAACACACTTTGGCTAAATAATTCCCAAAAGATTTAATAAATATACCAAGAGATAGAACTAATTGTAGCTAGTTTTAGAAAAAAATGTATGAGCCAGAACTGAATTTTAGTTATCCATAAGGTGAGCATGTCACATACTTCAAGCGGATAAGTCATCTCATTTTGTAACATTCTCAGAGCTTTTCCTTTTTATTTTTTAGTAGAAATTATGGTCCACTTGAGTGAAGCTGTGAATTGGGGCACAGAAGTTCTGTTTTCACACTGAGTTCAGATAGACTTCCTGAAGGACCATTTATAATCATATAATTTGTCCAATGTTTCTGTTCTTTCTTTGCTACATCAAGTTGGCATTTATACTCTAAAGAAATCATTGTCATTTTGTAGGAGTAAAGACTGTTGATAGCTAAGGGCTATACATAAATAGCAGACTGTGCTGGAATGAAAGAAGGAAGGATATTACTAGAAAAAATATAACTGCACATTTAATTTGTTGTTGGAATACTGTCTAGTACATCCATCTAATAGTAAAATGCTTACATTAACATTGGAAGTCTTTTCCTGGGAAAGGCTGTAGAAAGATCATCAAGGATCATCAACTTCTTTTATTGAAGCTTACTAGAGGATTGTCTTTCTACTGAACTACATGCTTTGTAAATGTCTTATACCTTTTATTGAATGTTAAGAAAGTAGCATCAGATTAATTTAGTTGTGTTTTAGACTGTGACAATATCTTGCTAAGCAGCCTGAGGACAGAGGCTGATAACCTGCAGCAGGTCCATGGCCACAAGGGTTATCATATGTATATGGATACATTTAGTGAGGTGCTATTAATTCAAACATTGTGGTTTATACATTAGAGCATTAAGATGAATGAGACCTTGTTGCAGAGTTCACAAGTAATTGCTGTAATGTGCCACATAATCTGAAGATGCTTTGTGTAAATAATCTCTAACATTTTCTTCAAGCATTGCTTCCCAGTATGGAGGATGTATGACATATACCTGTGGCCAGACTTAATAGAGAAATAGGCATGAGAAAATAGCATGCAGTGTTTCAGGAAATGCTTACTTAGG
Organism: Oenanthe melanoleuca; assembly: GCF_029582105.1. Classification (NCBI taxonomy): domain Eukaryota; kingdom Metazoa; phylum Chordata; class Aves; order Passeriformes; family Muscicapidae; genus Oenanthe; species Oenanthe melanoleuca. The sequence goes on from NC_079336.1 coordinate 73,133,257, forward strand.
GTAGGATTGATCTATGATCAGTTTTTCAAACTGAAAAAATTGAGTCATTTTTGACAGAGCCATTTATCCTACCAGTTTATCTCCATTGACTACAGATATAGTCTGGGTGACTCTTGTGTCTGTGATAGTTTATATGTCTCAAATACTCTCCTGGATAAATAATTAGGGTTTTACATGACTAAAACTAATCAACTACTTAAGACCTCATCAGCTCTCTCTTTTGCCAATAATGATTTATTGCTAATACAATTTATTGTAATGTGTACCTGTGCCTTTTAGGTGATCCAAGATCATCAAAACAGATTCATCATTGTCAGTTTCCATGTAACTTTGAAGTGTGTAGTTTTTATTTCAGATCTGAGGAAGAGCCTTGAAGCCTGTCTCCTCTTTATCTCTTTATAGCAGCCTTTAGGCACCTTGAACTCTCCTTAGAACTATGTCACAATCACATATTTGGACTAAGTACAACAGCACACTGTTATGTGGGGCCAACCAGTTCATATCTCTATCTGTATAGGGAGATGGATGTTACGTTGATCTGAAAGAGAATCTTGAGAAAACTAATTTTGGTTGGATGTTTCACTTTTAAATAGGTAAAGTTATAAAAATCCAGTAAAAAAATATTATATATTTTAGTAGTAAATTTAGTGTCTATGCTATTTAAGGACAGTAATTTTCCTGAGCATGTGTGTTGATTTTTAGAGCACTTAAAAAATACCTGTTAAGTGAGAACCTCGTCTCAGTTTAACTGTGGTGTCAGTCCACTAATTCAAACTCATAAAATTTGCAGAGTTTATGTGCAAAAGTAATTGCATGTAAAAATTTACATCAGCAGCATCCTGTATGTACACACTACTGACCTGAAAACACATATTATATCTCTGGTCAGATGTTAATTATGCATTTTTCTTTTTTTATTGTATATATTATTCATATGAAAAAAGCTTTAAAGCTTGGCTTTTGGGTAAATTTATATTGTCACATGGATGATGATTTTTAAAACCTACATTATTTACTGCATAGACCTGCTAGACTGCTCCACTGAATAAATAGAAATCTTGGCAAAGTCAACAATTTTGCAAATACATGTTATTTACATAATCCTTTTTACAGAAGTATGCACAGTATTTCCAAGATCTGTTTGTGAATAGTGTTAATTAGAAAGGCAATTTATCTTCTAATGGACCCTAAAAGTAATTATGATCGCTTCAGTTGCAACTTTCTTTGTTTACAGATTGTGGCTCAAGAGATTTTTGGGAGTATCTCTTTTGTCAGTCTAGGTGTAGTGCTTCAAGTCCATGCATTTTGAGCACTTAAAGTCCTTGCATGTTGTTTCTTAGGAGGATAAATCATGTAAAGGTGTGTATTTCATTAGCTTCAGTATCAAAGAAATTTTGATTTACATGTGTTGTAAAAATGAAAGCAGTATTCCCCATTCTCCTTATTTTTCTTCAAGTTTTTTCTGTGAAAATGTGGATGCTAAATCTCAAACTTCTGGAAAAGAGTTATATCTCCCAAAATGCAGATTTATATACTTCAACTGCTGATTAATGAAGCCATAATATCTGTGACTGAAGTCAGATTCTTTGATATGATAATTTTGATGGAGCAGTATTCATGTAAGCTTTTGGGGGTATTCTTCTTTATCATGAAGTCTTTGTTCTGCCTCACACCACACTGATGAAAGTCAACACTGAAAACTGGAAAATCCAACTACTGCATTTATTTAATGCACTGGATATGCAATTTATTTTCTTAGGGTTTGATAGGTTTTAGTGTAAAAAAAAAAATAAATTAAAAAAACCCACACAAAAACCAGAATCCCAAAAGAAAAGAAAGTAACCCCAGGTATCATTACTTTGTGCCCAGTATTTGAATCTGCTTTGGGAAAGGATAACTTGCATTAAAGGTTCTGGTTTTGCCTTGCTTTCCCCAAGGCAGCTGCATGTGCTCCCTAGCAAGAATCTGTGATAGTGCAGGGTAGTGAGGCCCAAACAAGTTGTCTTGGTATTTATGCAGATTGCCTAAGGAAAAACTCACAGTGATTGCTGTCGTCCTGTTGTTCTCTGAGAGAATGATCGTTCTGACAGAGACAATTGCTGCCCCAACATTTCTGTTAACATGAAGATTGATTCTACCTTTAGGCATTATTTTGAGGTCTCGGTGGAGCTCCTAAAGCTTTTTTGTTTCCCTTGTACATGCTTCTTGTCTTTCATGCTCAGCATTAGTAAACATATTTCAAAACACAGGATTAAAATTGTCGACAAAGGATGTTGCTGGATGCTGTATTCAGATTGACCTTACTCAGAGGCCAGTTGATATATTTTCAGAGAAAGGCTGTCTAAAATAAATATTGGAGATGACCTTCAAGAAGGAACTGGTGTTGAAATGTTGTTACCATCATGGTGTGTATTGTCAAAAGGACAATATGTATTTTTAATTAGGGGAAATTGTAGGATGGGATTTTTTTAGTATGTGGTTGGTTGGTTTTTTATGAGCTTCAATTCCCCTTCCCAAGAATATACATTAGTCCTAAAATAATCAGAATTCTGGGAGTGATTTAGCATGACAGCTGAAGAAAACATCTGTAATCCCTTTTGACAACATAAGTTATTTAGTATTTTTAAAGCTAATTCAATATTTCTGAATGTAATCGTATTCAGAAATTCCTAGCAGAAAACAAATCTATTATTGAAGAATTGTGCTTATTATTTATTGTCTTTAGCCTCCCAACAGTATGGGTTTTAAAGTTTTGTAAAAGAAGCTGGATACTAGTGCCAGAGGCCAACAGATAATGAGATGACTTATCCCTCAGCTAGAAGGGGCTGTTAGAAAAATTAATTTTTAAGATGTGAAATGCATTATATATGCAGATAAAATTAACAGAAATATAGCATGTCATTTCCCCTATGTTATTTTTGTATTGCTATGATTTGTTTCTGCAAACAATAGAAAAAAACACTCCCTGAGTCGTGACAGTATGATTGAGAGCTGGTTGAGCATCCACCTCCTTGAGTAGGTCTGTGTTGTCACCAAATGTATGTTCCTGTAATCTACAAACCAAATGTAAGACAGTAAAATTTATTCAAGCAAGAAATACAAATTTACCTCTCTCTGATCAGATTCCAACCAATTCATCACTTTAATGTATGCTTTGCCTCAGCATAAAAGCCTGCTTAAAGGGCTTTAACTTACTCTGATATGACATGTTGAACAAAGTAGCACTATTTAGGGAACAAGCCCTGTTGCAGTTATCACCACTGTTAACTTGATGAATTCTAATACTGAAAATAATTTACTGAAAATGACCTGTTGAAGTATCACCTATTCAGTGAGGAGGCAGAGGAGAGCGAATTCCCCTCACAACAGAGCTGCAGAACCAAATGAAGGTCACAGGGTCACATTTCAATACTGAGCTTGTTTTCACTTGTGTTATCTCTAGCATATGAACTTCTGACTTCGTTATTTTGTATGTTTGGTATATTGATTAGCAAAGGGTTTGTTAGTTCACAATGCTGGGAAAACACAGTGAGGCACTGCTTGTGTCTTATTTGCTGTATTAAGATTGTCCTTTAGACACAGTTTGTTATTGTCTGTTTCTCCCTAATGGATCGTAGTCCTCTAGATCTTCAAAGTTGATTCAGTATGAGTAAATAGCTTGGTATTTTATGTCAAGCATAGGAGAATATTCCTTTTGGAGCCCGGTTGTATGATGTTTCATGGGATTCTGAGTTAGTAGAGCAGTACAATACGTGTAAATCACAGTTCCAGGACAAATTATACTTTGCAGAATACAGCAGTTTCTATATATAGTTGAATCCAAATGTGTGATTCCTATCGCCAGTCTGTGTAATATTCTCACTGTTGTGACACTGGGAATCCCCAGGATGGAATACTGGACTGTGAAGTCAGGCCAAGCCCAAACTTTGGTATCCAAAGCTCTTTTTGTTCATAGTTGTGTTATTTAATACTCTGTGTTGGTGAAAGTGTTAATACACCCCTGGTGCTAGTCTGGCATGTTCAGGAAGACCTTTGGTCTCTTTGGATTAATTTAGGGATGAACATTGGTTGGTTCCTTTAATAACAGCAACCAGTTGCCAATCCACTAAGCTGATATATTTATCTAGATCAAAGTCCCCATGTGGGCCTGTTTGTATGGAGCCAAGTTCAGCTGTTTTTGTAGCAGCTGTCACCAGTGACTCCCTACATCCTGCCCTGAGCCTTGGGAGCACACTGCCCTCGGCCATCTCCTCTCATTCTTCTTCCATTGTAGGGCTTCAGGGGTTGATCACAGTTCCTCAAAACAATGCACAATGTTAATTTAATATCTGTCCACAACCTTAGGCAAGTCTTACTGTGATCTTTGCAAGAAGTTCTTTCTACAAGTAAGTCAAGCTGTACCCCTGGTGCAGCTGGAGTTCTCAGCTCACATAAACACAACACAGGTATCTCATGTAGGGAATTACAGTGATAGTTCACTAGATTAGAACCTCTCCAGGCAAGCTGGTCTGAATTCTTAGGATTACAGAAATCACTGTGGATGCTGTAAATCTAAGACAGATCAGATTAAAAAAGATGGTGATTTTTTAGATAAATATTATATTCAAGGAAATAAAAAGAATTATAAGGTCTTCATAATTGAATAAAGACTGAACCCCTGAAAAGCTACTCCAATATCCTGCTGTTGGAATGCAGGACACCCAGCACAGCCTCCATGACTCTCTGGCATGTAGAATGAATCCTGTGGCTCTTGATCCCCTTATTCTTAGAGGGTGGTTCATGGGCTCAGGAGTGTTGATACTGTATCAGCTGTATTGCTTTTGGCTCCAGTTTTAAAATAAAACTATATCTAAAATAATTTTTCTATCATATTCTGCTTTTTAAACTGTGTGATAAAATAAGAGATTTGATGGACATGTCAAAATTTTCCAAATATTTTTCTCTTTGTGTTACTTAGTGGCATATAAACATTTAGTACTGGTGACTTAGTGAACTGCATATGGGGCTAGACTAATCTGGTCCCTCTCCATATCACCCAAAAGTCTTCAGGAAAATTTAGCATTAGGGTTTTAGCCTTGGGTGTTCCATCTTGCTCTGCAGAGCTGCTGGTGTTGCTCCCAGCAATGAGGAATGGTTTAACAGTCCCTTAAGAGTTAGGTCTAGATTTGATTCAGTCACACTGAGTGTTATCAAAAATGAGTGCCCAGGTCTCCTTCAGTTATCATCAGTGTGGAACAAGGAAACCAGTCCACATATACGGTGTGATAAGCTTTGTAGCTCAGTTATAAATGGGAAGTTTTCTAAATCCAGAAAACAAGACTTTTCCAGCTCCTTTTGTAATGATTGTTTTTGCTTTCAGCCTTTCTCATAATAATCAGACCCTTGAAACTTTCCCATTTCTTAGGAACATATATATGCATACACAGTGTGTATATCTGTATATATCTATATACAGTGCATGTATATAAAGGCAGTGTTTGCATATGGGTAAAATGACTCCTAAAGGAACTATCAGATAATGTTTGCTCAGTATTTAACCATTTCTAATGTGTTTCACCTAAGCTCATGCATTTTTAGGAGGGCTATCCAAGCATTGTGTTTCAGACTAATATTTGTATCAATGTCTTTTTGTCTATGACTTAAAATAGGTTTCCTGCAGGTTTTCAGAGACTAATTTTTTGTTCAATGCTTTGGTCAATGATACAGGCCTACTTTGTAGAACTACATTTAGCTTTTTATTGCTTTATACAACTTTTATTGAATTACTTTGTGATTTTTTTTTTTTATGAAATGGTTATCTGCATCTTGTAAATTTAGTACTGACTATTCTCTGTGGAACTTTTGTATGACAAATTAATATCAGTATTTAACCTTATAAAATATATGACCTATGGCAGGAAACAGAAGGATTTTAGCAGGTTCAGAGTGAAAACTTGACTCAATTTTGCATATTGTCTTCCACTGAAGTGATTGCAATAACTTACTGCACTTTTTTTTAAATTTTCCTCCTATCCTTTGTCCTTAAAAAATAATAATATACACTATTCATTGAATAGATAAGGAAAGTGTTAAAAGGGAAAGTGTTGTAATCCTTTTCTACAGATATCTATCCTGTATCCTTAACTGTAGTGTGATGACAGGTGTTCTTTGCAAACTTCTGTTTTGATTCAGCCTGGAGTAAAGACAAGCTTTATGCTGCTTCAGGAGCTACCTATATTACACAAGAAAATGGAGACCACTCTTTTTTTTTTCCCCAAATAATGCACTGACTCTAGGTCCTCTCTAGCAGCCTCAGCAAGCTTGCAGATGACACCAAGCTGAGTGGTGTCACACCTGAAGGATGGGGATGCTGTACAGAGGGACCTGGGCAAGCTGGAGAAGTAGCCCTTGGGAATATCTTGTCATTTAACAAGTCCCAGCACAAGGTGCTGTACTGGGTTGGGTCAATCCCAGTATCAACAGAGAATGAACAGAAGGAGAGCAGCCCTGGGGAGAAAGGCTTGGGGTGCTGCTGGGTGAGAGGCTGGACCCAGCAATGGGCACTCACAGCCCAGGAAGTCACTTGTATCCTGGTCTTCATCCAGAACAGCGTGGCCAGCAGGGTGAGGGAGGGAATTCTGCCCCTCTGCCCTGGTGAGATCCCACCTGCAGTGCTGCACCTGCAGCTGAGGGGCCCCAGAACATCAGCCTATTGCAGTGAGTTCAGAGGGAGGGACACCAAGGTGATTAGAGGGATGGAGCACCTGTGAGGAAAGTCTGATGGAATTTGGTTTGTTCAGCCTGGAGAGGAGAAGGCTTTGTGGTGACCTAATTGCAATCTTTTGGTATCTGAAGGGAGCCTACAACACACATGGAGAGGGACTTTTTACAAGGCCATGTAGTGACAGAACAAGGGGGAATGGCCTTACAATGGGAGTAGGTTTGGATTAGATGTTAAAAAGAAATATTTTACTGCAGGGGTGGTGAGACACTGGAATAGATTGTCCAGAGAAGCTATGGATGCTCCATCCCTGAAAGTGTTCAGGGCCAGGCTGGAAGGGGCTTTGAGCAAGCTGGTCTAGTGAAAGGTGTCCCTGCCCATGGCGGGAGGGTTAGAACTAAATGATCTTTAAGATCCTTTTCAATTCAATTCATTTTTGAGCCTGTGATTCTAATTCTGGAAAAGTGTTTTCTTCATCATCTGATCTATTTCTTTCCTGCTGTCAATTTTCCCCTCTTAACTTCATTATTCTGTTTCTTTTGAGTTGTTCTGTTTTGCCTCAGAAAGCCAGAAACTTCTAAGATTCTATTTTTTCTTGCCTCTTACTAGGCCAGTAAGGCTTGGCAATGAAATGCACATTAAAAAGCTGGTTTCAGAAAAGCTGGGTGCTGTGGAAGGTTAACACTCTCTTTTAAATCTGATTTAATACAATTCTTGGTTTCTCTGCTTATTGTAAATAATATCCTTATAGAAGCTGTTTATCATGGCAAGGAAACAGTTTCACTAACAGAATGTAACAGTTAATTGCTGTTGCTGTTTCAGCCACATTAATTACACAAAAAAATCTTACTTGGGATGCATTGTTAATAACAGTGTCTTTGGCAAATTTAAAGAAACCTCCCCATAAAAATCAACTATGTTAATTCTCTGGATATCATGAGGCATGTGCTAGGTCTTCTAGGGTTTTTCTAGAGAGAAAGTAAGAATTTCATCTATGTGATGATAAATGTTTGCCATTTTGCAATTACCAGCATATGTATATTGTAAATACATAATATTTCAAAGTCTTTTGAATATATTTTTGTTACTAATGTATCTTTCTTCTTCCATAATGAGTATAATTTTTTCTTATCTGTGAATTATTAACTGTTCAGTTATGATCCAGCTGTATAATTCATTATAATTTATCATTCATTGGAGGGAAAAGAACCTAAAGAAAAGCTCTATGCTTTTTTAGAGGATTAAAAAAACATTGTCACACATTTATATCTAATGTCTTAGATACACAATTTAAACAAGCAATTTTAGTTCGTATTCTTTTTTTACTAATTTAATTCTTCTGCTAAGTTCTTCCAAATACCTTTCTAAATATCTGACCAAATAGGGTATTACTGTAATTTTTTGAGCCTTTAGCTTTCCATGGTATTTCATTTTTAATTTCACTTTTGACTTGTGACTTTTAATGTCACTTTTCAGAGCTCCCACGTGCCATTACAAAGTGTAGTTTGAGTTGAATGATTTGCTTAAAATATTAATGGCTTTATTTAAATAAACCTTGTTCTGATTTTATTCTTGTCTCACATTTATCACTTGCCTAAGCTGACACAATTGGGTTCATAAGGTGTTAAAAGTGTGTTACTGGATGGACATGTTGGCATTATACATAATCATTTTATCCCTAATCATTGTAAAAAAATGTTAAAAGTCTTATTGAGCTCAGTATTTGCATAATTCTGTATTTGCATACAGAATTACTAATACTCTTAAATTTATATACTGATAAAGTCTGTATATGGAGCATATGCTATGAAAAAATTCACCTATTTACAGGTGCTGATACCCATACCACTCTAAATAGGGTGTGAGGGAAAACTGTGATCAGAATTTGGCAGACTTCCACTGTATCTGAAAACACCATACAGTTTGTAATGCCAATATACTGTAAAGGAACATTATGTGTTAAAATCCTTTTGGTTCTTTTCTAAAAGGCTCATCTAAAGTATGCTATACTCAGACTCAGCATTTCTGATCTACTGGTGTCTGCTTCCACCATCTGCTTTTGCAGAACTATTTTTACCTTAACAAGTATCAGTGGCTGCCACTGAGTGGCCCTTTGATGTGCAGTCAATCACAGACAAGAATAAAATTGCATAATAGACTGTAATTTCCTGTCTGATCATAAGCTCTGCTTTTTGTGCTGGGCGATTTCCTTCAAACTAATTGACAAATATACTGGCACAGGGAGTGATGGGCTGCAGCTGTCTGCAATTTGTCAGAAAGACAGAAGGAAAGGAAATCTTGAGAAGTATTGAGGTGTTTGTGACATTGAGATGGACCTTCTTCTGGGAATATTCATAGTTTGAATGAACAACTTGTATTTCTTTGCAGCAAAGAAGACTGTCTGTTACTTCAGGCTTTAAAATATGTTTTCAAAGTAGAGAATCACATGGAAAACTAAGTTGCTCTTCTAAGTAGCATCATTCCTCCTACCAAGGGACAATGGAAACAGAGCACACAGCCCAAAATAATTACCTAATACTGGTCTACCACATTTCCTTCCACAAACTGAAATAATTTAGCACAGTCAGCCTTTAAAACTAAACAAAGTTAAGAACAATTCTTCTCTTTCAAACTGTAATGCACTTTACATGTGTCACAGAAATGACTTTTGTCTTCCACCCACCGTTATGCCAGGCAGCATTTTTGCAAGAGAATTTGTGGAACTGTGCTGTGGAGATAGGTTTTGGCAGCAGTGACCCATTCACAAAGACTGGATGTTAGGTGCAGTCTGTACTAGCTGCCTCTCACAAAGCTTCAGCTTTTCCAGTGAAAAATAGCCTGTGTATAGAGAATTACATGTAATCAAATATAGATTTATTTTTCTCCTTATTCAGAAATTTTAACTTCATGCCTTTCTCAGAATTCTTTGAATTTGCATTCTGAGCTCCTAGGAAATTTTTTTGGGGGAAATGTGTTAATTTTGATCTAATAAAATGAATATTTTAAATTAAGAAACTTTGTTTTAAAACAAGCAAGAAGGAACAGATTCATCCTGTCATCATCAATTCAGCTGTTATGTCACATTTTAATTTATGTGTATCTTGCTTTTGACATAGTAAATCTTTTGAATCATTTTCTTTATTTGGCATTCTCAAAATTATCAATGCCCAGAAAATTTTTGGCTTCAGTACATTTGGCAGGGGAAACTGCTCTTCCAGGAGAATTATGACCTAACTAGATAAACAGTTTTGTGTTTTGATATTTAAGGCATTTTTATCTACCATGACAATAAGGTAAAACTTCAGATTATGAAGCCTCCATTTGTAAATTTATGGAATTACTTTATATAGATATCTTAGTTTTTAATTTAAGAAACCCTTATAGTTTCTTGGGGTTTTTGTGTAATATACCTTGAAATTATAAGCCTGTAAGCCTTGAAGTATCTAAGTTTGCATCTATGGACCTAGATGTAACCAAGGGAGAAATTATTATGTTATCATCCTCAAAGTTGCTGATGTGTTGGACAGTAAAGATAAATCCAGCAAAACAGATTGGCAGAGAATTGGTAAAATGGTGAGAAACTTATTCGGTATATTTATGGCACAGCATAGCTCCACATGGTCTTCAGTATTTGCTGAGCTTATGTATAATTTATACATGCTTTCAGTCTGCTTGGAGTTGGTTTAAAAAAAGCCAAACAAGAAAACAGAAGCAAAGTTGCTTGTGTGTGAAATGTCTCACAGTTTTCATCCCATAATATTCAATTGGTATACTGTGTACATCACCATTTTTCAGTCTCTTGAGAGACATCCTACTGTATTTTGGCATTTCATTATTTGGGGTTTTTAACTTTTCATTTTTGTAATAGTATTTGAGTCAGGTGCCCAGTAAGCATTTTTGTGAATTGAAGCCCATACTCAGCATGCTCATGTCTACATCTGTTCAGTGAATGAGATTTGACTCTATACTGAAATAATAACATCTGAGTTGAGGGGTTTAAAAATATATATGTGTGTGTGTGTGTATATTTAAACATTTAATATATTAAGGGGAGATTGTAAATGACTATATTTTGTAAATTTTAAACAGGCCAAATAAATTTCTCAGTGTGTGTCTGTATTCAGACAATATAGTGAGTTTTTAGGATTCTTGTGTGACACTGAGATATTTGAAATGGTGTTTCACTTTTCCTGCTAACTAGCAGCTTTATAGTAGGAATGTCAGACTATTTTTGGCAGTCAGTTTGAGCCATATGTTTTTTCCTCTCAAAAGTGGCTGCTGTCTATTTTGTTGTGTCAAGGACTTAGAGGTGCTTGTTATTTGGCTATAAGATAGATAGGAAAAGTAGCTGTTAAAAAAAAACAACCCCAAACAAGGGTGGGAAGAGTTTTGAAAAGCTCAAGAGGGAGAAAATTATCTTCTATATATGGTAAAACTTCAAGCTTAGCTACAAGAACTTCTATTTTTACCAGTTCAGAAGAAAAGCTGGGTATGCATTCCTATGACACAATTGTAAATTTCTTTGGCTACCCATCATTTTGCAGTTCTCTTTTGGTTTAAGGGGTTAAATGATACTGCCAGCTAAGATAGTTTTACTAAAGCTAGTGCAATTACTTATGATCTTTAACTCATCTTTACATTACATCCTTAACAGATGTAATTTTGCCTTAAGCATTTAAATTGAACCTATCAGGGTAGACTCCAAGTTGCTGCAGAAATGATGTGGCTGAGGCAGGGGCTGTGACCCCAGGGGCCCTGGGCACAGTGCAGAGCCCCTGGGGAAGCCAGGCAGGGGCAGTCAGGGCTTGTGGTGTCCCCAGTGCCCTCCCTGGTAGTGTCTCTTCAGGCTGCTCTGCCACTGCCATAGTTTTACTTGTGAGAAGGAGGCCTTGGGGGAGGAAAAAATGGTGCTTACAGGAGTAGGGTGAGGTTAGCATTTAAAGGTGAAGGGCAGGGATTAGGCTGTCCCAGAACATCAAAACTTGTTTTTTTGCTAGTCAAAAACTATTTATCAGTAAATTGGTAAAATGTAAAGATACTTAAGAAAAAAGAGGTGGCAGAACATAGCCTTAAAATTAAGATTTTGATAAAGAAAATAAATTTCATTGACCTATCATGCTTTTTAAAACAAATCAGGACAGGATTGTACTGACACTGGGATCCTCTGTAAGGGGATGAGTAAAAGCAAAGAAATGTAGACATTCAAAAGCTGACATTAGATCTGCAAACACTGAGGGAAGAAGCCCTGTTTCTTTTCTGTTCTCCAGAGCAGCCAGCCTCATCCTGTCCCTTCAAGCAAAGCATTTGGCGGTACAGCATCCAGCCATGGAGTAGTTGTACAGCCCGCAGTCCTGGGCTTAGCAGGGCTGTAACAATGTTTATTCCCTGGAGTTTTGGCTTGGTGTTATTTGGTGTAGTTCTTGTAAAAATGAAATAGTGAAACCAAAGGTTTCCATGTCAGTAGGTGGGTATGTAGATACGCTTTCTCTGGGACTTCTGGTTTTTTGTTATGTGTGGGACTAACTGTTTCTACATAGCCATTCTGATGATATATATGCAATTTTATCCACATTATAATGTGGATTTTATAATTTTTTTATGTTTGTTTTGCTCTATACTGAGCATCTAACATACTTCGCAAAGTGAGAAATCTCCTTCCTTAGTCAAGTGTGACAGGTGCCATAATTATCATACATTTGATTGATTGGAACTTGAGCTGTCCAACAATGCTTCCGGTATTTAGATGCATGTAGGTGCTACAAGAAAATTATACTAAATTTAATGTGGAACTGCAAATAAGTGTAGCTGTTAAAATGATGGAATCTCCCTACTGAAGTCTTCGCTGTGACAGTTCCCTTTACAGCCTTAAAGCTATTGCAGTATGTCCTACTTCAGGTTTTCTGACCCTCTTATGAATTTCATTGAACTCATGCTGTCTTTGCAAAAATATCGACTCATTCTTTCACAGGACAGGGGTAATTTAAAAGCTGCAAGAGTATACATTTTATTTTTAAGTATAATACTTCCTATTAATATAGAAAGCTGTAGCATATGGCTTGAAATATGTGGAATTGTAAGACTCTTATCCATATCCAAGCACATTAAAGAACAGTATGCATCAATTTAAAATGAAACATGAATTTAGGTTGATTCTGTATCAAGGAAGTTCATGGCAGCTTGGTGCTGACATAAGCAGCCAGTAAATCAGAGCAAAAATAGCTAGGAAAATAGCATTTTTAAAGAGACTTAAAAAGGAAATGGCAACATAATTGTAGCATTGAGTTAGCTAGCTTTGCATTCCTCTAAGTTAAGGAGAATAGTAAAACTGAGTGAATTAATCATAGGGAATAATTTACTGGACAAATTTAGCATATGTCTTGGATTAAAAGGCGTACTTCCTAGAATAAAATTAGGTTACTGTGAGAATTGCTGAGTTTAAAAATTGCCTCACTGCAATAGAAGAAAGGAACTGCATGTGCACACATAGCTCTGGAGGGAAAAAAAAGAGACAAGTGCTGAGCTCTTGTCTTTTTTATTTACCTCTGTTCTTGGTTTGGATTACTTGGTAGCATGAAGAGTCAGGACTAAATCTGCCTGCTTATTATGCAGTATTATGTTCTGTTGGAGTTTGTGTATGGGAACACAAACCCAGGACATCTACAGAAGAGCACTATTCTTCAGAAGAGATTGTTAAACTCCTGTAATAAAAAACCAGCTGTAAATGTATTATTGTCTCCAGAAGCAACCATAAGCAGAGACCCTTCTGAAGAAAGACCATAGGGCAGGCATAGATGATATTTCTCCCTGATGTCCTTCCAACTATTTTTAACTCAAATGACAGGAGCTTTAAAACGTATTTTCATAAAAATGAGGGGGGGAAGATTTTGTGTGATGGTTTCTTTTATTTTTTACTTTCCTTGTAGTCATAAGTTTCTCTTTGGATCAGCTTACGACTGAAAGGTGCTGCTTTCCTGAGCTCAAAACGTACATATAAACTATTACATACTTGTGTATATTATTCTTTTGTTTCCAGTAGAGACACTACTGAGCTGCCTGAAACTGCCCATTTTTTTTTCTCCCCTTGAGCCATATTCAAACATCGTGCATCTACCACTTCTCTGGTAGAGTTTTCCAGAAGGCCTGCTGCTAGTAGTGTGGGCAAATGTAGTGCTTTTGCCACTTTTGAATGTGGCTCATATAGATTCAATATGATGCCCCCTAAATCTTGTGTTGGAGGTGAATCTCCTGTCCCTGCTTGCCCTTTCTGTGCTGCTCATGACTTTGTAGAAAACTGTGATCTGGTACATATTTACAATTTATGAATAATAAATAATGTCTTGCTTTCCCTAAGCAGTATTTTGAATAAAAAACACTTTTTACTTTTATTTTAAAAATAAATAACATAATCAGGAATCTCAATCTTAAAATTTGAGTTAAAGATCAAGGAACATTTTTTTACAATATTCATTTGGTGTTAGCCAGCACTAAAGATGTTTTCCTGAGAGTCTATTCCTTTCACCAAGGATGAGTTTTTATGGATGTTGTTTATTTTAGATTACTACATCGCTCTGTGTGACTACATCATAAAATCATTCGTTAGGTGAAGGTAATTTACAAATGATCAGAAGGAACCAAATTACTCCAGCTTAATGAGTTGCCACTTATTGCCTGTGTAGGCTCTTTTTTCTGCTGCGGCTGTGAAGTTGGCTTACATTAATGTGAATTAATTTTATTTCACAAATGCAGTGATGGAGGAGACCTAATCCTCCCAGTTACCGTGGCTCAGCAGAGAGTGGTAATGCATTAATTCAGGGTTAACTTCGTTGCATATACCTGTCACTCTGGGCCTGGTGCAAAACACACACCAGGGCATTTTTCCAGGAAAATGTCATACCAATGCATCAATAGCTGCAGGACTATGGAATGTGCCTGTTGAGATTCTGGCAGGGGTTCCTGCCTCCAAGGTTTCTTCCAACCTTCACTGAAATTCTGCAACTCCCCTGCACACCTGCCCCATGTTCTTGTGTCAGAGTAACTCTGTTTTGAATTTCTGCCAGCAGTTTAGGCCCCAGGTAAATTCTCCTATCTCCAATTAAGTCAATATTTATTTAAATTCCAGTGGACAAACTTTAAATTCTAAATATTTTCAACATATGTCTGTTTAGAAGGGGTCTGGAGTGTCTGCACAACTTCACCTGTGATCTCTTGAGTAATATGTGTTGTTAAGAATATCAACTAGGCATTGATTGTTTATTTATTGAGGTGAAATATCAAAGAAGAAAATAAGTTTATTTTTCCTAAAAAGACAGCTTGAAATATTATATTAATGAAATTCTGGTTTTATTCCACTGTCTGAAGGTTTGTATTCAATCTTTTTATGCTCTGTGCAAGTAAGCAAAGGTCTCTTCTGTTCTTTTACATTAAAAAGTGTTGGATAGCAGACTATATAATAGAATAAAAGTGCTTAAGGGCAAAGTATTTGTGGCTTAGATTTTTCCAGCAAGTAAATTTGGCATTTTAGCATTTTTTTCTGAGTTGGCTCTTCAGGCTTCTGTGCTGTGAAGTGCAAAATGATGCACTCACACTCATTTGCCATGTTTGCTTGTGGTAAGAATTATGATGTAAATTTCTGATACCTCATACACATTGGGAGGAGGACAATATACCTGTTATAGCTAAATAAAGTTATTTGAGAGAATTTGGGATTCTTGATGCCAAACTTAACTTACATTTGCAGTAAATGTGTTTGGTTTATACTGTCTTTAAAAATAAATATGTAAATACCACTATGCAATTAATTTAAATGGTGTTATTCTTATATTTCTTTCATTTACCACCATATTTGATTTGCAGTCACTGCAAATCAATAGCATTGGCTTTTGCCAGACTAAAGAGAAAGTGGGTTATTTATTAGTTAGGAAGAGCTCTTTGGAGATACACATATGCATTTTATGTGTGTATGTGAGCATATCTTAAAAAAAAAATTATATATATATATATATATATATATATACGTATGTATGTATAGTCACACTTTGGTATATTCAAAAAGTATAATCCCCATTGATTCAACAATATATTTTGCTGTTGGTGTGGATAATTTATTTACAGTTGAGCATTGTGTGTTCCTGGAAAGATGGGAAATGTGCAATCACCATTGGCTGTAACTGCTTTTTGTCATATACAATCCCCTTTGGTCTCCAAACCATAATCAAAATAAAATTCAAATTTCACTGATTTTTCTGGACAGCCTGAATATACAACTTGCACAGTTATCTCCAGAGCACCCTTTAATAGAAATCAAACCCCATAACCAGATGTCCTGCAGGAAGCTGCCTAACACACAGTAGGGCACTTGCCTAACACTGCATTGTGCAATCTTACCCTGCATTTTAGTACATTAAGGGGGCACTTTCAAGTACAAAACTTAAAATATTGCATTTAATTTTATTGGAATTTGGCCTTCTCCCTTAAAGCCAGATCTGACTTGAAGATGTGTAGTTGCAAATACAACATTGGTGGCTGAGAAAAACAGTGGTAGCAATCACAACCATATTCAAATATTCTTAAAGGATCTGACACCTTTGAAGTTCTTTGGTAGATTGCACATTGGAAAAATAATAAAACTCCTATTTTTAGTTTTAAAAATAGTTATTTCTTTAAACTCTTTAAGTACTTTTGAGCTTATTCTTCTATCAGTCAACAAAAATGCAAAGGAGCAACATCTTCAGCTAAAACATTGTAGTGGCAATAGCAAATAAATCTTTAAAAAGACTGGTTGTTGCAATCAATACCCAGGTAGTTTAAGTGACAGGTATAATTTATATAAATGATTTTTTGTTTTTTATTGAATTTTGCTAATTTCTTTGCTTCCTGCCTGTGAAGGTTTTGGTAGAAGCAGTTCATTGGGAACATGTCTACTGTACATACAACCTCAGTGATTGATATGGATGTTATGAGGCTTTTTTCTTGTTTCATAGGTCTTGCAGTCATTCCACTGACCAAGGGCCTAACAAGTACATTCAGGCTTCTTATGAAAAACAGCTCTGCCAGCTGAATGGCAGGAAGCTTATGAGTTTGTTTGCCAGGCTTCTCTGGGTGTATAAACCAGTTGCTGCAGCTCTAAAAATGATATGACTGGTGCAGTAGTGATTTTCTGCACTGAAGGTAGATGCTGACAGGAGTTATGTACTGCAGATATTTTAGTGAACTCTGGAAAGACTGTGCTGTAATGCAACACTCCCAGATACAGAATTCTGTGGTTCTGATTTCTTCTAGAGTGTGATTTCCTCTCCATCATTATCTTCTGTTGAATTATATTTGTGGGAAACCAGTCTGTATGACTGTGCTTTACCTTGTAACAAGGAATTTTCTTCCCTTGTTTAATTTAATGTATTTTGATTCCAGATTGTACCTCAGTTTCCTGCATTTCTTTGTTGTATGTGTTAGGGATGTGCATGAGGGGCACAGAAAGTGCCTGTGAAGGTTAGGACTGAACTTAAAATATATTGTGCCAGACAGCAGCTACTTTGACAGCTGGGTTTCTTTTGATTCTAAATGCTCTATGTCATTTCTAATACTGCCAAGTATAGTACATGCATTTTATGTATTGGTCATTAACTATTCCCTGAGGGGATCAAAAATACCACACTGGAGTATTAATAGCTTTTCTCTGAAAATAGTAAATGCTTACTGTAATTGAAGAGTAAGCCTCCTGCCATCATTCTAGTATAAACATGTCATTAGAAATCCTCGCTTAAAAACATCTTTTGCTCTTGTTCAGTGTTTGTCAGGTTCAACTCCAGCCACGGCTTCCCTGTGGAGGTTGGTTCGGATTCCAGCATCCTCCAGCTGAAGGAGGCAGTTGCCCAGCGACAGGGAGTTCCAGCTGACCAGCTGCGGGTGATTTTTGCAGGGAGGGAGCTCAGCAATGACTTGACACTGCAGGTAAGAATCCCTTGGTAGCTTCTTGCCTGGACTGCTGCCAGCTACACTGCCTCTGCCTCTAATGCTGCCAATCTGATGTTCATGCCTGAGATCTAATAAAATAAATAGTGCCTGGGGATTCCTTGAACTTTACTCCACACTGCTTCATTAATTCTGACCTTCTTAATTATGCATTAAAACAGCAAGCAGGAAGGGTAGGGAAAGAGAGAGAATACGAGAGAGAGAGCACGAGAGAGAGCTGTGCCTAGTGAATAAATGTTTACTGACTACAGAAGCAAGCCATGCACAATTTCTGTATCTGTTCAATTTCTATCTTACTTATTGCATTTGAATCTTAATGAAGAAGGATGTGAATAAATTGCTCTAAATCAGGCTGCACAGTCATCACATTTTATAGAATTTGTAACCCAATTGTGACCCCTGGAGGATAGCTACACGGCTGCTGCTGTGCTGTGTGCTGCTGAGCTTCACAGGTGTGTTATGCTGGAGGGGTGGTTCCAGATCAGAAAGCCCACAAAAGTGTTCTCCAAACCACTGAACTCATAAATGGGTGAAGCTAAAAGAGGAGCAGGGAGTACAGAAGAGCAGCTATAAGTAGGTATCTGAATTTCAGCTCCTGAAAGTTAGCAAACTGTTCTCTTCAATAAATGCAGAGGGTTTTTCATCTGCAGTGAGCAGTAAGAAGCACTGAAAGATAGGTTCAGCTCTCTATATTTCAAGTATTTCAACTTTCTGTCTATCAACTATTTGCTACTGCTACCAGGCAGCTGCAGTTGCTTTGTTTATCCTGTGTGTGCATTTGGCAGTTCACTCCAATAGCCAGGGTTTAGCATAAGATCACACATTTAAGACAATTGGGAAGCTTGGGGAAATCTACTGGCCTTTCAGCAGGGTGCAAATACTGATTTAATGAAATTGCCATCCTTCTACAGTGGTATCAAAGAGCTTCAGATACAACCTTTAGTAGTGCAGGTGATTGCATAAAAGATCTCTCACATGCAGAAGTATTCAGATTAATTTGTACTCATATTTCAGACATATTATACTCAGAATGGCTTCTAAGCCTGAGTACAGAAAGTCACTACTTTATTGATGACCTATCACTGTTTCTCCTTGGGTATGGTATTTGTTGCTTTGCAAAGGGCTTTAGGGAGTTCCAGCACACAAAGGAAGATGTAGAAATGTGAATTGCTGTCAGTCTCCAGTGCATCAGCTGTGAATAGTGTTGATGCATACCTGCAGTGTGCTCCACATACATGTGAAAATGTATATATAAAAGTGTAAGAATAAAAAACAGTCATGTGAGTTGTAGAAGCTGTCAATTGCCGGTTGCTAGATTGGAGTGTCTGTGTTGTTCTGTCAGAAGCTTCTGAACCACTTTGCTTTTCCTGGCAATCTGCAGGTGTTGTTATTACTGCTATTTTGTGTCAGCATGAAACACAGATTTTCAGCCCAGTTTGACACTTGCAACCAAGTTTGTTGTTGTTGACTACAACATACAGTCTGTTGCCAGGGTAAATTAAAAATTGTGTTCTGGATATACAGACCTCTTGATGATGTAATTTTCTTGTTTTGTTATAATTATCATGTCTAGTCAGGACTTCCTATTATTTAGTAAACTGGATTTAGATTCATTGCTTTGACTCTTGATTTCTAAATCAAATAGGAAATTCAAAAGCTGTTTCAAAACTCATAATTCTGTGTTTAGGTGTCTTAAATATTGCAATAATTAATATTATCAGCATGTATCAACTACCCTTTTATTCTTGATATTTGAATGCATTCTACTTTGCTGTTTTATTTTCTTTTTTTTTTTTTTCTTCTTTTGATTGTGTATATTTATTTATCTTGGAAATTTCTTAATACAAGAAGAACACTTGAGTATTTGAGGTGTTTGTGTTCCTGTGGTAAGCTGTCTGGGTTTTTTGCAGAAGCTAATAAAAACTTGGGTGCTAGTGAAATACTAACTGCTGGCATTTATGCTGCATCTGTAGTTTCAGAATTAACATCACATATGAGTAAATTAACTAGCGCTTGTTTTCTAGATCTGTGGATTTGAATGCAAAATAAGAAAAATTCTACTCAGCTAATGCTTTAAAGTTATTTCATTTTGTAACAACATAGATTTTTCTGGTTAACCATTTTGTCCTTCCGTTTTTTGTAAATTACTTTTGAACTTATTTGCCCAAAGTATTGTGGAAGAATCTAGGGGTCAGGAAAAAGAACTGATGGTATTACAGATAATGAGATTGTAGAGGACATGAGAAAAGCTGCAGTAATTGCAGGAGTATGGGGCAGGGATATAGGAAATACTCCAGGACAGCAAACTTTATTGGTTTCACAGCTCTCAGAACAACTAGATTTGGCTTGACAGCTACCTTCCAATCTGAGGCAGCTGATACAAAACATAACTGAGAATTTGAAAGCTGTGTTTGCTTTCCTGTTTTCTAGTAGCTGAGACTTGTAAAAAATAAATGAAGCTGTAATGGACAGATGTTAAAGAGAAATTATGATAAGAAAGAAAGTGCCAAGTTGAGATGTTAAATAAGTAATATGATATCAACAACAACAATGAAAAAATTTTAGAAGTGAAATATGTGTGGAGACATTTAATTTGGTATCACAGATAAGTGTTTTGTCCTTGAAAAAAAGAAAGGAAGATTAAACACTGATTCCACTGTGCACAGGGGAGATCAGTATCTAAGCTAGTGACTAAGGGACAAGTAGTGAAATTAGAGCCATGGCAAGCAAGGATTGGTAATGACTAGATGAAGAATTAGACCTGCAAATTTGAATCTCATAAGAAGGAATCAGAGCAATAAGCTGATTCCTAAAAGCCTAGCAAGCCATGCCACTAAAGAGTGATGAAGGGCTCCCTGCTGATTACAGTTCACTTTGGAATGAGTAGAAATAATTAATTAATATAGACCCAAAAAGAGGAATTCTTTTGAAAGGTTGTCATGAGTATGGAAGACTAGTGGAAAGATCTTCCTGTAGCAATCCTAAGATGGAAGGAAGAACAGAACCATAGCAGAGTCACCAACAGAATAAACAGGAGGTACCTGCATATCAGGGTTCTAACAGGGAGCAACTGCTTATAGTATAGTCATTGCCTCAAAGAATGGCAAAATTAGTTAACAAAGCTTCTGGTAATAGAGTCTATAGTATGTATTGAAAAACAATTTTGCTCAATGCAAGCAATTTGAAACTTACTACTGATAATAGCAGTAGTATTATATTAGTACCGACTTCCTCTTTCTTGGAGAGCTCAGACCCCCTTGTGTGAAGGAGTTCTTTGCAAACAGTTTGCAGGAGCCTTGCAGAGCTTATAGTGTAAATGAATAAAGCACACAAATGATGTGATGGGAATCCGTAGCTAGCTTGTCTTCAGTCAGTAGCAAAACAGAGATAGAATTAAGTCTTGTTTTCCAGTTCTGTACCATTTCTTTCTGACAGTGTTTCCTTTATAAGGTAAAGCTAGGAAATACTGTTCTTTGAAACAGAAAAAGACTAAGCATGTGGTAAGTAGCAGGACTTGTTAGCTTTGTGCTAACAGCTATGCTTCCCTGAGTCAGTGTTAGCTTGCATTTGACTGCAGCACAGTCCTGAGGCTTGGAGCATAGGTTTAACGTGAATTTGGCTTTGACTGCATCCATCCAGATAAGTGTTTGCCTAAAATAATTTATACTTGTATTCAAGGAACAAAAAAGCACAACTAGAAGTTATTGTTAAATACTGTGAGCTTATAAACATAATTGAAAATGAGTAAAAAGGAATGGCACAACTACAGTAGCAACATAGATCATCTATGCAGAGGAGGGAAAAGAGAAATGATAGGGGAGAAATGGTGCTGTCTTTCAGCAGGAACAGGTACCTGAACAATGGAATATTGCATTTCATCCAAGAAGGACCTTGTGTATATAAATGTATGGCAACTTTTTTGCTCTCTAAGCACAACCCAGTGCAACAGAGCTTCCAGCGGTTCTTATATTGTCTTGTTTCATTTTACTGAGGGTTCAAAGAAGAAACAGGTGACACAGTGCAAAATGTGTCCTAACCAGGAAAAAACCTCCACTTTTAATTATAAAGTACTGAATACTAAGATTGGATTGGGTCTTTTGACATAGTTACTGCCTTGTGCTACAGTGTTATATATAGGATTCCAAATCACTCACTGAAATAACTTTGATACTCAGCAGTTTTGTGGGTTACAGAATACTGTTGAACCAACATTTGCATACTGAAATGCTGTTTGTGGAGAATTGCCCATAGACATACTGACAGAATCAATCATCATATGTGAAATTCAAAGAGGAAAAAATCATTTTATGTGTTTGCCTGTTTATATCAGTATTTTTAGTCAATATTTGATTGATCTGTGGGTGTTTTTTTTTCTTGTAAAGCTGGAAGAGATGTCTATTGTACTTCTTCAAAACAGGAAAATCTAGCTGAGTTATACTTAGATCTATTAAAATATCAAGGAAATCTAGAGATGCTAAGTCTGTGTTGCCAAGTAATGTGGACTTGGCTAAATGCGAGGATGGCATCCTACTGGTCACTCGTTCTTGTGACGGCTGCAGACTCACTGTGACAACAGAGATGTGTTGAATAAATGTTTCCAAGACTTGTTTGGCCTCCTGGTATTGCACACTCACAATGCATGTGGATAGTGCCACAGAGCCATATTTATTGGGATATTAATTCAGGGCTAGCTCAGGTCTCCAGATTTTCCGTTTTGCTACTTTCCAATTTATTTTTGGTATTTCAACATTCCAAAGAATCCCTGCTGATTACGGTTCACTTTGGAAGGAGTAGAAGCAATTAATTAATAAAGCCCCAAAACCAGGAATTCTTTCGGAAGGTTGTCGTGAGTACAGAAGAGCAGTAGAAAGATTTTCCTGTAAAATTGTGTAAAATTAAAAAAAGAGGCTACATTGCCTATTAATTCTGCCAGATCAAGTTCTGGCAGATCAAGAGGTAAATGCATTTATAGATGAGACCTTCAAGCTCAGAAACGCATTTCCATTCTGTTTTTAAATGCACTTTTGTTCTATTATTTTTATGTTAAGTTTTTCCTGGAATTAAAAGACTATGAGAAATATTTGACCATATCTAAATGAGGGGTAAATTATCTTCATGTAGCTAGAAAATTTCAAAAAGTGAATGGGCCGTTTGTGACAGGGGCTACAAATTGTAATATGGCCTTGAAATTTTCTGGGTCCTTCTTGATTCTTCTCATACTTCTTAATGTGTTTTTGTGGCCTGCTGATAATTAAACTGTGACAGGATTTTCTTTGCAAAATTTCTTCAGTGTGCACTCAGTACAAATGTGATCTTAATTTTTGCTGTGTCTGGGTTTTGGTACCTAGATGAATTCTCTGTTGTCTATTGAGTCTGCTTCAAGGGTTCCTGAAATAGGGGTCCTGGTGCCAGTGTTCTTATAGAAGCCTTACTGACTCATAATATTTCTCTATGATATGTGCTACTCTTATAGATTAATTTCCAAATTTCTAAATAAATGAGTTTGTTTTCCCCTTTGCTGACAGTTTCAGTAAGTTGTGAATCTATTGAAATAATTTTTTATTCCATGGATAGTTGTTATTTTTTCCTTTTATGTGCAAACATGTTCAGGCAACAGATGAATTTTACCTAAAATTCTTTTATCTTAGGCAGTTAAAATTCACTGTATTGAGGCCATTATGTGAAATCTGCAAAATCAATTTTTGAAAGAGCAGTCACTTTGTATGGGTCTGATAGAGAAACTGCAATACTCTTTGCATGAAATACAGTATGCTGATAAGAAACTCCTCTGGCAGAATTCTAGCTCTTTTCAGGACATATATATCACTTCAGAACAAAATTATATTGAAAATTGTCCCAATATTAGACATGCCTTTTGTTTTCCACCTACATACTTGCATGGGGCAGACACTTGTTGAATATTTTCCCCTTCTCATGAGTATAACTCAATTCATATGTTTACAATGCTGTCTGTTTTATCATTTGGATCCATCTTTAGATTGTGGGAGAGATAATGGGTAAGCAAAACCTTAAAAAAGCTGTAGTTGTTAAAGTGGTGGCAGTGAATAATAACTTTTATGAGTCTCTAAATCATGACAGTAAAAGAAAGGTCATCCCACATCTTTCATTCATCACCTTTCTAAATTGCTTTGGTGAAAAAATGTTTAGCATACAGAACATCATTACCAAAAACTGTAGTTGAATAAACAGAAGGTCAGGATTGTAAGGATATTTTCTACCTTCTTCCTTCCTTTCCCTTAAACGAAAAAAAACATGGTATTAATTTTTCTACTAGACTACATTAATAAGAAAATATTGGTAGAGGCTATGTACTTTATATTTCATAACTGAAATAGAACAATAATTTGCAAATATTTGTATTGTCTCAATAAAAGAAGGAAAAATTAGGATTTGATCAACACTTGACATAGTGAAATTACTGAATTAAGAAATGGAAAACTGGGACAGAGTATCTATGAGGTCTTATTTAACATTGAAAAGGTTGTCTCAAATTGTAAAGGAAGAATGGATGGTGTTGGAAATTTTTTTTAATAGCAGGTAGCATACCAAATATGCCTCCTTTACAGAAAGGTGGGATGTAGTTCCTTGCCATTATTTCTTTGCTTTTGCTTTAATTCTACTTATTCAATCTTTAAACTCTGATTCTCTGAAATGTCATCTGTAATACATTTATATTTTTAATTATCAAGGTCACACAGCTATTTAATCAATCATTCTATGTTTCCCTATTTTCTTTTTTAAGCTTTTTCATTAATTGTAGTTGAAAATGTTGGAGGGGAACTTGAATGCTTCATATCTGGTTGCAGTTTTCATCAGAGATGAACCTTCATACTCTACGGGATCCAGAATTATTCTGGAGAGACATGACTTTTTTGTGTGATGGGAGGGAGAAAAAAAAAAAAAAAAAAAAAAAAAAAATTGCACTATGACAGCAAAGGCCCCATGAAAGTAAGTAAAATTGGCCATCCTAAAGAAAATAAGACCAGTACAGGCTCAAAGAGAAAGAATAAATTATTTTAGGAGTTATTGAAGCAAAAGAATGTATGTAATTCCTTATGTATCCTTGAAGCAACATTCAATGCATTTACAATTCCTAGAAGGTTTCTGATGGAATCTAAAAGCCTGTTGAAGAAATGAAAGTGTTTAAAAAAAACAGTAATAAGGGATACAGTAGGGCAATGCAATTTGGTCTCCTCATTTAGACTAAATAAAGAAGTAAGAGTACACCTGTTCCTCAAACGAACTATTTTCCTCATATACAGACCAGGTTCTTATTTCATTTTATTTCTGGTAAAAAAATAAGCTCCTTTGATTTTGTGAAAATTATGCCACTGACTTTATATCAGCCAGCATTCTCCCTCTCATTTTCCCTCTCACTTATTCTCTCCCTCTTCTTCTCTCTCCCTTTTTTTCTTGCAAGCACACTAAACCCTAACTGTCCTGGGGAAGCATCTCAGCTGGAATGAAATGACACACCTTCCATCTGTAGGGTGTGATTCCCATTCCTGTGGAGTCCAGTTTTCAGTGCTGTTCCTGAATGAATTGATCAGTGTGTTCTTCACTTGTATTGCTTTTCTTATTATTAGTTTCCCACAGTTCAAGCCACTTTTCCTGCTTCCATTTCTGCTCTTCCCAATCAATTCCAGGACTTTGAAATACTGTTCCCATCCAACATCTGTTGCTCATTAAACCAGCTTAGGAAACTTTGTCCTTTCTTACCCAGCCTGAGAAATAATGGGGAGAGGATGTCAAAACAAAGTTGCCTTGTGGATCTACTCTGTCAATGAGCGGAAATTTCCTTCCATGATGGTTTCTGTCTTTTATTGAATGATATGCTTCTGTATCATCTGGTGACCTCCTTGTTTCCTGATCTCCTCATGTGAAACCACGATATCTATGTGTGAAAATGTATGAAGGGCCATTACCTTATTTTATTATTTTAGGTAATTTTGGAATTCATCAACTAAAATCTCAGAACTTCATCAGGTTACATCTCTCATGAAGAGACCTTAAAAAAAACCCCAGTTTCTAGTTTTATGGTAGAATTAATAAAAAAAAAGATACCAATAATGAAACATCTTCAAACTGCAAAAACATTTCTAATACAGTTTTTCCCTATTAACTATTTGACATAAAACAGTACGATGGAAGCATATAAAAGTTTTATTGTCATATATTTGGTATGCATGATATACCAGAGCTCTGACTTCATGATTTGTTTCTTTTGCAGCTCTTCCCAAATTATCCTATAAAATACTTTTACAGTACTACCTTGCCATCTTTAACGTAGCAATCTATTCATTTGTATCTTTCAAGGTTTGCAGCAAATTGTGTGTACAAAACAAGTAAATGTATGCAAGTATGTTTAAGGAAAGAAAATAGTAGCTGCTCACCTCTTTAACCAATACCATATAACTTTTATTTCTGCCTTATTTTCATTACCCTAGATGGTAATTTTGGGTCTTTGTTTACTATTTATCTTGCAGCAGTGTGTTTATTACTACAATTTAAGCACATCTAATTTAAAGTGTCAGAGCTTCAGGAAAGGAAGAAACAATCCAATTTTAAAGCATGTTAATGTTTCTACTGTCAGAATCTTCTAGCAAAAATGTCTCTAAGACCATAAATGGCAATAAATAAGTTAAAGAGACCAGTTGCATATATATCATTAGAAACATTATTCTTTATGAAAATGTCCTTTATTCTTTATAAGTAGTGAAAACTGCAGTGCCTTTCTCCTCAATATACTAAGATGTTTAGCTTTATAATACCGGTGTAATTTTTGTTTCTGGTCACTAATTAGTAGTGGAAACTTCTGTTTATTTTTTAAAAATAATTTTATCTTTTTTTGTGCTATGACAAATGAAGTGAGGAAGTGTACAACAACACAGCACAGTAACAAGGGGAAGAAAGGATACACAAACAAATATATGCCATGCTGAGTATCAGAAGTCTGGAAGAAATGTGTGAATTTCAGATTAAAATGTTTCAGGTAGACCTGGATGATTTGACAAAGAAGATTATGCTTATTTTTATGATATTTACTAAATGTGGTGGTGATTAGCAGCCAAAAGAAAAAAAAATATTATATGGCAGGGCTCATGAAGAATCAGAGTTTTTCCTACCAGGCAGGAAGGCAAGAGATAAAGATGAAGGGTGAGGTATACCACAGATGACTGCAAAAGAATGGAAACCCAAATAATTTAATTGACAAAATATTGAATTGGCAAAAATATATGAATTGGCAGCAACCACTGGTAAGCCTATATCTAAAGCAAAACAAAACCAAACAGTAAATTTTCGATGTGTTAATATTATTTGCACTGTAAGGCTATTTGTGGAGGATACAAAGAAGTGCATTAAAGGTCTTATACCTAAAATAGTAGAGCTGAATGTGTTATCACTTTTAAAAGAGATGTGATTACATTACAGAAATCAACCTTACATGGTAGGCCCAGTTAATGGGTCATCAGAATCAAGTGATTCTTTAAGCCTATCAGCAGATAAGATTAAAGGCTTTTCCCTTGCAATAATCTTAATATTTTTTAAAATTAAAAAGACTAGAAATTTATTCATTACACTTTAAAATAAATTAAAATAAAAATCCAAATTGAAGAGCAGTAATCCATGCAGGTCTATTGTCTGAGAAACGAATTTAGGAAATCGTCCAGCTCATTCACCTGACTTGAGCTATGCAGTGAATGCATTACTTATGACAATAAGTTGAAACAAAATATTAAACTGTCTCAGCGTACTTAATATTTATTACCATTTTTATTGAAGGCAGATACTAGGAATTGTTATCTTATAATCCATCAAGGCAACTGAAGAATTATGTAGTGCCAAACTGTGTCCAATTCTAAATATGTTATAGGAAAAAGATTTGGGGAGGTTGAACCAGTAGCTGTTGATTTGGTGGGATATATTTTCAAACAGCAATGTTGGCCAATGTTCAGCCAAGTAAGCATTTAGCCCTATTATGAATTAGAGCTATGAGTTCTGATTTCAGAAGAGTGGAGAAACTGGATGCAGCAGCACATAACAGTATTAGTGCCTCCACTATACGCTTGCAATGATTTGTGCACTTGCTTTTCAGAGGACCATTCTGTAGATGCCATCCTTTATCACTGCAGAGGTAATAAAAACAGCATCCCCAGAAGTGTTCATTTCCAATGGAATTCATTGCTGATCTCATCTATTTAAGTGAATGCAAATGAAGGCTCTCTCTCCTGTTTCTCTGAAAGATTGATGCATTTCTGACTCGTGAGCAATGCTCAGTGTCAGTCTCCAGAAACAAATGGAGGAAGATTGACACAGAATGGGTTCATGCTTCAAGTAGCCACAGGATTTAATCTCCTTGCATCTCTGGGTGTATATGTGTCAGTCATAAAGCAATCTTTGAATTACTTATCTCCTGACATAATTCAAATCTCTCAGAAATGTTATTTTCCTATTAAAAAGAAGGATTAGCTTTGCAAGGCCCCGATGGGCTATAGAAAATACTGAAAAAATGCTGTCAATAAATAAATGAAATATAGAACTAGAGAGAGAGTTAATTTTGTTCATATTTATGGACATTTCCATATGTTCTGTTGTTTCACTGCATTAGAGACATGCTACTTCCATTGTAATGTAATTTAGTGTGATGTATTGTGTATTTAGACTTAACTAAAAATTTAATTTTTCTAGCAGCAGAGAACAGTAACAGCCCTGCAGGATGTACACCAGCTCACTGGTTAGGCCACTGCCTGCCATTTTAAAGTTGCACTTTACTGGAGGCTATTAGTCAACACCAGGGCTTTTAGTGCTGCTTATGTAAGAGAAATTGCATTTGAGTCTGTGATTTCTTGAAATTTCTTTTAAAAAAATCCAGCCCAAGACTTTTTCATGCCACTACAAACAAAAAACAAAGAACAACAACAACAAAACAAAAACAAACAAAAAAACACCCCATCTTTGTTAGTTTTAGAATTAAAAGTTACATTGGGACTGTCATAGTTTGTAACTGATTCTACTTAATTCCATTCTGTACTCCCTATCTGCCCTAACCCATGAACACAGATTTCCACAGATGAATAACCATGGGTTTGTTACTTGTACAATAAGAAAACTCTCTGAAAAGATCTTATTACAAAGTCATGCAGAAAAATACAGTGACATAGTCTTGTATGATAATGACTTCATTGCTGCTGCAGATTGATTACAGTTTCATATAACTATTAAACGTGGTAGCCCTTTATAGTTTGCTTTGGAGGATGCCATGCTTTTAGAATTATGTATATGTGTGTCCAGGCAGTAGATATAATTTTCTGAGCTTTTTAATGTTTACTTCATTTGTGGTTTGGATTTTAGGAAAATGTATCACTTTTCATAATCATTAGCAGATTTTATGTCCTATGTAGCCTGCATGTGTTGAATATATGAATATACAGTGTGTATATATATATATATATATACACATGTATACATATGGCTTTCTAGTCTTTCTAGCTCCCAGTAGAAAGTTAGCCCCCAAACCACTATTTCATTTGCCCTGTTGTAGGTATTTGGAAGATTTAGGAGGGAATTTTCATTGCAAGTTATTAATATTTACTGATGGTTTTATTCACTGTAATTATATATTTTAGCTGCACCCCATGCGTATTTTTCAGATTTTGAATCATTTGGGGATCTGCATCAGTGTTGATAAAATGCTTTCCACAATGGTTAAACATGTGGTTCAAGTAGGCCATTTCCTATTATTATTATTCATTAAATATTCTGGTTCTTAAGGCTTTATATATATTACAGGTTCTGATAATAGAAAGCCTAGTTGTTTCAACTTCTTTTCATGCTTCAGAAACTAATGATATTCAAATAGTAGATGAACAGAAAAAACCTAAAGCCATTAGGTAGGAGCTGCATTGCTTTAAATTGGAAGCAATCATTTCCTCATCCTTTCATTTTATGCTGGTTTGCAATTGCTAACAGTTTTCAAGAGGAGAAGACATGGAATCAAGCTGTAGAATATAATGCCCTGGCTTTATCTAAGGTTTGCCACGTAACTGAGCATCAAATGAACATAATCTCTGTATTTTCAGGCGTAAGTAACATGGAATTAATCTGGGAACAGCTCTATTTCCTCAAATATATCTTTGAAATATGGTTTTAACAATTGTTCAAAAGAAGTATATTCAGGCAGAGAATTATTTAGGAATACCTGGAATTAAGAGTGCTTAACACCTGAGACAAGAAGCAGATCATGCTTCTGTCATTCTAAAAAAGCAGCAGAAAATCATCATGCCACAGTGGCTTTCCAATCTCTGGGAAGCCTCAGAACGAACCCCTAAGAGTTATATCTTATGGAGATAATTGTTGCTTGGTGTGCAGAGGGAAGAAACCTCAAAGCATACCCTGATTTGCCCCCTTTTTTTTTTTTTTTTTTTGATAGAGTGGTTGTCTTGCAATGTGATGTAATAGCTGACAGTAGTATATTTTCCCTCCTATCTACAACCATAAAATTCAAAATAAATTTTTATTTAATAAACTTTAAATAGCTTTAAGTAGAATTGAGCTGGCAAAAATGTGTTCTTATTTAACTTGAAACATCCTTTTTTTTTTCCCACCCAGATAAGACTCCAATTAATTGACAGTTTTTAGAGGTAAAAAGTGTCATTTTAGCCAATTTCAGGTATTACAGGCTATTTTGCTACAAATTTCTAATGCATAGAACCGAGACTTAAATGCTGGTAAATGCTGGGAAAAGACTACTTCAGAAAATAGTGAAATTTATGAAATGTAAATGAGATTGGTATGTCTCTGTTACGAACAAACAAACATGTAATTTGTTGCTGTATGTTTGTTGCTAATTATTTCCTAAATTAATGAATATCAGCTAAATTACTGGCCTCAGTCACTTGTTTCATAATCACCCTCCATGCAAAGACACACTTCAGTTGCTCATACTACTTTCTGTCTTCATTTTCAGCATGTGATGCATTACTGTTCACAAAGTTACTAGCTCATTGTGCTTTTTAATTTCAAACAAATATCGTCTCACTTTCATCTTGCAGAATACCTACATAATTTACACTATTTATTTTACTTCTGCCTGTGTTGGACTTTTTTTCTCAATTCATAGACATGAGGAAATATGAAGAACATACAGACTTTAGGAGGCCTTTGAAAGGCCTTTTAAATCATCAGGATAACTGCAACAACTATAGTAATATTGTGTTCTGTTGCAGAATGCATGCAATAGGTTTTGTCTGGATGTTATCTTTTTAGATAAAGATGTGTCATTCCTTGTGAAAACTTTGCTATTTCTCTTCAGGTTAGATAACAGGGACCTTTATGTCAAAATACTGAAGTGTCTTTTTGGAAACAGCTGAATAGTCCTGTTTATTCTTTCTGAAAATATTCAGATTTTTTTTATAAATATCTCACAGTCACTGAACACATCTGGCATTTTTTCCATTGGGTATTTTTCTGCAGAAAGAAAAAAAGTCATACTTTTAAAATCCTGCTGCCATACTTGGGATGTTAATTATTTCAGGAAAATAAATATACTTAGATATTAATTTCTATTTGGATATGATTGAAAGTCAATAGTATTTAATAGGTGGCACACCTACGGTTGCCACATGCGACATGGAATTGTTTTTTTTGCTTGTCTCACTTTTGAGATGTTGAAGGATAACTATAACACCTTAATTAAAAAAAAATCACATGGGAACTTGACTTGCTATTAGCACATTTGGTAGATTTTTTTTCTGAATAAAGAGACTCAGGCAGTATTATCAAAATATGAATCTTAGAACAAGCTACCAAAGCTCAGGATCTAGGGGAAAGACCAAACTAAGTCTTGAATTTAAAGTGATGTGGAGGATGGGAGATAATTGAAATTCTAGGTCCTTCCTGTGGTCCCATTCAATCTCTTTTTCTTTGTTAAATCTATGGAAAAAAAAGAAAAAAAAAAATAAATCCAATGATGCAACATTTTTTGAGAGGGTCATAGTAGATATCTAC
Source organism: Oenanthe melanoleuca (assembly GCF_029582105.1). Lineage (NCBI taxonomy): Eukaryota > Metazoa > Chordata > Aves > Passeriformes > Muscicapidae > Oenanthe > Oenanthe melanoleuca. Next base: position 73,164,953 of record NC_079336.1, read on the forward strand.
TTACTTCAGACACTTCTGGGGCATAGAATGATCACTCTTAAAATTTGCCCTCTAATTAAAAATAAATAAAGAATTATTTATTTTTATATTTAAAAATGGAAAGCATTTTCTTTATCCAGTATTAAAGTCTAACTTCCTAAGTAACTTCTCTTCAGAGCTTGTTCTCTTTTCAACCAATAGAAGAAAGACTGCAATCAGCAAAATAAATATTCTTCTGACTTCAATCCCCAGGCCCAGCAAGATAAAACATGAGTTAAAATTTTAGTAAACTAACAAGAGCTCTACAAGAGCTCTTTTCTTGTTCTTTTAAGTAAGTAAGTAAATGTAAGAGTTAAATATAGATGGAGATGATTTATTGTAACTATACCGGAAACTCTTTGACCCACTTAAACAGAGTTTGCTCTTAAAATTTCCTGCACTGAGCTCTGGTCTCTGGAGCTCATATTGCCTCTTTTTTGTGGGCCCTCATTCCTCAGGCTTGCCTTGGCAGATGATTCCATTCTCTGCTCTTTTCCCCCTTTAACCTGGTCAATCAACTTGCTGTTCCTATGCCCTCACTGTTCTGCTCCCTGTAGTTTGTAGATGTCTGCCAAGTATTTTACTAGTTTCATGTCACAATGAATGTGTCTATATTATGTAATTATGAAATTGCTTACTTTTTTTGGTTCAGAATAAACTATCCCTCATTAGACAATCATTAGAAAGTACACATCATTTTTTTAGTTTAAGTGCTAAATGTCTTTCTGTAACAGTATTGGCTATTGTTTGCATGGCATAATGTGATTATTTAGTCTGATTTCTAATAGCAGGCATTAACACTGATTAGTATCAATTATTTCTTCGTTATTAGCAAATGTCAGGGAATAGAAATGTATTCCTTAGTGTTTCCCACTAAAACACATTCTAATGCATGCAAAAACGCTATTATACAAAGCATTTACATCTTCCAAATATATTTTAAGCTAAACATCTTTTGATGATATATCTGGTTATTTTCATAATGAGTTTCCATGCCATGCAAGATTCTGGCATTACACACGGAACTCTCCAGCTCAGAAGACCTGTGCTGTCACTCAGGCTGGCACACACTTAGGTGTCTTGCTGATTTCAAGGACTTGCACTCCTTGTTTACAGTGTGACTCCAATATGCAGTGGATGACACTTGGCATCTTTACATGTTGAGAGCATAGAGCAGCATCCTGCTTTTTCCAAGGTAGTTAGGACACTCTGAATGAACTAACAGCTTAATGATGTCTACAGCTACTGGCTGGGTATGGATGTTAGGTGAGAGGATAACAGCAACTGTGTCCTGTACCTGATGCACTACAGTTATGAGGTCCAGGAATGATGCCAATGGATAAAGTTCAGCTTCAGAAAGAGCAGATGAAGAAACAGCCACTGGCAAATTGCCAGCCTACTTTCCAAACTACTCCAGTTTGAATTGTCCTGTGTTTTGGGTTGGTGCAAAACATTAATAACATTGAGTTGTTTTTCTTATTGTTGAGCAGGTTTTACACAGAGCCAAGGCCTTCTCTGCTTTTCTGCCACACTGATGAGGAAGTTGGGAGTGCATGGGAGATTGGGAGGAGTCAGCCAGGATGGGTGACCCAAACTGACCCAAGGGATATTCCAGACCATATGGCATCATGCTCAGTAAAACAAGGAGGGAGAAGAAGGAGGAAGTGAGGGACATTTGGAGTGATGGTGTTTGACTTCCAAGTAGCCAGTGCATGTGATGAGGCCCTGTTCTCCTGGAACACCTGTTTATAGGAGATTCTCATAGAAAGACCTGCCAGTGAAGCAGGTTCTCATGAGAAAGATTCTTGGAAAGAGACAGGGAACGGGATAGCTGACAGGTTCTGTGTAAACCCTGCTCAGCAATAACAAAAACATTTCTATATTATTAACACTGTTTTTCACACAAATCCAAGACACAGAATAACTCAAATTGGAATAGTCTGGAAAGTAAGCTGGCAATTTCCCAGCTGTATCTGGTTACCTTATATACATGGAGAATTTATTCTTTTTTAAGGCTAAGATCCATTAAGTATTTGTTTGGAGGCTTCTCTTCTGTGCATTTCTTCCCTGCCCTGCTAATATGAGACCCAGTTCTGCTGTGGCACATTAATCTAATCCTTACATTGTTAATGTGCCAGCTGTTTGAATCTGTGGTCATGGCCTCCAGCAGGATGGGAGGAGAGAGCCTTTGCTCCTAGTGATCTTTCACATATTTCCCACCCTGCTGCCTTCCCTGTTTTTTTCAGCACATGGTCTCTATTACAGTCCCCTTTAGAGCCCCAGAGTGTCATTTGGATTTCACTTAAGTTTGGAAATTAACTACCAGTTTGTTTTTCCTAAGATGTTATTTAAGGCACCAGAAAAGCTTTCTTTCCATTCATTGACAGAAGAATCCCTTCTGGAAGACTTCTGTTCACATCTCTAATTCAAGAAGTACTTTACCCATAGGTGATAGTTTCCTGTCTAAGTGTTCTAAAAAATACTTATAAAGCTACAAAGATTGCTCTGTAGCTTTGATACCTCTTTGTGTGTTATTTTAGCAGAGGGGAATTTTTTTTTTTTTTCAGAGAAGCATTTTCCCTAGAGCTGCAGAGCTGGTACTGGGATCTTTACACTCAAGGAGGTGTAAAGCAGAGAAAAGTTGCAGCATACCCTGTCCTTTTATTTCAGTGAAAACTGAACACAGAGGGCACACTCAACAAGGTTGTAAGGAAGGTTTAACCTGCAAGGTTAAAGGAAAGTATGTGCAGAGTAAATAAAAATACAGTTTAAAAAAATACACACACACATGCACACAGACTATAAGTGATAAAGCAACCTTCCTTTATTCTTTTCACACTGGAAAAAAGTGTGACCCAAAACAACTTCACCTTTAAAGGTAATCCAATTCTTTTCATGTTTGAATTTCACATTTGACTGAGTAGGGTTTTGTTGTCTGTAGTGGATTTCTTTAAGAGAGGAGAGCTTGAAATTATGGAGTTTGTTATTCTCATGGAGTGATTTTATTCAAATGAGCAGCACCAAAGTATTTAATGTTCTAAATTATGTTTTTTTTATAACTATGACTGGAGTAATTTCAGCATCCAAAGTAAATCAGTTGTGCTCTCCAGGGAAAGAATGAACAGGTCAAAAGGACTCTCTCCTGTTGGAAAAAAAAAGGTATCAGTGTATCTTGAGCAGCTTCCAAGGGATCCCATCTCTATCAGAAACAGAAAATCTCAATACAATACTAAGTATTTATTCTTTGCAGTTCATCTCTGTAGCAGAAAAAAAGGAAGTGGGAATTTTTTTTTCGTGTGAGAAGTGTCTGTTCATACAGCTATAAAGTATGAAATCTTAGAGTAGTTCAGGAGGAAAAGAAAATATTTGCTTATGAGGTATTCATATTTTCATCAATAAGATATTTTGATATATATGCTGGCTCAATGAAAGCTGCCCAATTGAGAACTTGTCTTCAGTTATGTAAACAAGATTAGATTGTTTCTATTTTTACATTTCTATAAATGAATACACTTTGTAAAAAGAAAATCCAGCAATGATTTCTTACTCTCCCAGAACTGAATTTTGCACATCAAATCCTTGACTCCACTCTGGATGGACTACTTTGAGACATTCTTATACTAGTAAATGTAAAATACTTATTTTTATTGGACTATTGCATGAAAAGAAATCATCAGTTGGAGTAAGTTTTTAGTGATACTGCATTGTGGACAATGGACTTAGCAGAACAGAAACAATTAAATATGCATTTGACAACAGCGAATCTTTGGATCGCAAGAAATTCCTGTAGGAAGTGTATTCACCTGTCACTTGCCAACTGCTAGGGTGCTGCAAGTGGATCTGCAAGAACATGGAGTTATATTTTAAAATTCCATGTGAGGCTGGTCTCACAAGAGCCAAGTACATGTTCAGATCTTTGCAAGAATAATTGCAAGGCTTTACAGATCTTTTCAGTCAGCTGAAATTGTATGTTAAATGAAATTGCTAGGGTTTTTTGTTTTGGTTGGTTGGTTTGTCTTTTTTTTTTGTTTGTTTGTTTGGTTGGTTAGGTGCAGATAGCTTTTCAACACTTGCTTTAACTCTGGCCCCCAAGTTTATGTATTACAGCTTTTTTCTCCTTACCTTTCCTTGGACCTCTGGTGCTTCTTACTTTAAACTTTTTTAGTGAACACCTATTTGATGCTGAGTTATTTTCTGTATAAATGTTTGTTGTGTTGTCATGTGCAAGGTCCTAATTAATTTGTTCATACAAAGAAATTTGAAAGAAAACATTTTTTTTGTTTGATCACTGTCTGAAGTGGTTCCTGGCTGGCGTGTTCCAGGAAAGGCAGAGGAGGGGCTTTTTAAGCACAGAAATAACCTTGCATCTAAGTCATGGGAATAAGGCAATAAGGAAATCCTTTTCTCTCTGAAGCAGTCTTTTTGGACTCCCTTACACCATGGCCTATGCAAGGTTGAGGGAGATCATGAAGTGTGAGTTCCTTATGTCCATCTAGAATTTTTTTTTTTATTCTTCTGTTTCAGACTATTAGTGCTTTTAAAGGAGTCAGCTGCAGTTTGTAAGTTCCTATATATCAAACTAAGACTGCTATTGAAAAGCTGAATTATAGTGTTATGAAAGAGATTTAGAAGTTTTTCAAAACACATGTGAATTTTTTAATTTTATTTTTTTTGGAACACACTTTGTCCTTTGTATTTTTGAAATTACTGTTGGCATTTATTATTCCAGTGAATTACTTTGGGCCTGAAAGACAGGAAAGTATATTGTAATCTGTCTAGGGGTAGAGAATTACAAGAGCCTCAGAAATCACTGTTCCTGATAATTGGCTTCACCTGCTGTTCTCTGTGTGAAGACAACAAAGGCAGGTCCACTCCAGACCTGTAAAGCTTGTAGAAAGCAATGCAATTTACAAAAATCACACCACCTGATCCCTCCAAATGAAGATGTTTCTGTAACAATGTGAGCAATATGGTTGCAGAAGTTCTTTGCTCTTGCTTTACTAGAGTTCTTTTCAGTCTCTATCTGCATCAGCTGTGGCTTTTGCCCTCTGTAGTTCACCATGATCTTACATGTCCAATTGCTGATGAAAATGGTCCTTGTTAGGCTGTGTGCAGGACATGTTTCAGGAATGTCCAGCCAGAGCCCTGCTCCTGCTACAGACAAAGCAATGATGCCCATAGCCACTTCTGGCTCTATTGTGTAAGCTTGGGAACAGACACACTAAATCAAAGGGTGAAAGCTCTGCACATTTGTTTTGAGCTTTTAATGTGTAGCAATCTTCAGCTGAAACATCTGCTATAATGAACTTGACATTTCCACTAATGACAACATCAGTTTACTTAATGTCCTGCATTAAATTTGCTTCCCATAGAGTTATCCTTTTTCAAAGAAGAGTGTGAATTTCCTACTTGTGTGTTCAGAAATAGTGAAAGAAGACCAGACGTCTTTCTAACTGTGTGGCTGATAGCTGGTGTTGAGGCTGGACATTGAGAAATGGAAAGGGAAGCAATGGGCCTGGCTGAGAAGAAATATTCCAGATTTGGTGCTGACAAGACAAATTTGTGAATCCAGGGAGCAGCAGTGTGTGGAAGCAATTAATGAAGACTGAATCCAGTCTCCAGTGCTTCAGATTGATTTTTTTTTTTTTTTTTTTTTTTTTTTAATGAGGATTAGAAGATGGGACAATTTGTCTAAAAATAAGTGGAATGACTGTGACATAAGACTTTCCATATAATTTGGTTCTATTTCTAGTAAAAAAAAGCTAGCTATTTGTTTAGAAATTCCTGGTGTCTTTGTAGAGACTGTTAGAAAACTTCCTTCGGAGCTGCTAGCCAGAAAGAAAAGAAGCAGTTCCATGTTATGAGAAACAAAGAACTGATATAATCACAATTATATCTTTATCTACCTACTTGATATGTAGATAATAAATATCAAAATATTTATTCTTAATCAAGTTATTTCTTTGTAGCAGAACCTATGAGATTAAAAGATACACTGAAAGAGAAAAAAGAAAAAGATATTTGGTTGCTGAGATCTGTTCTATGTCTTTAGGGAAATATTTGGATTCAGCAGTGTATTACAATTGAAAAGTGAGGATTTTTTTCCAAATAAGAGCCTTTTTAATTGCATTTTCGTGATTTTTTATATGGTTTATATTAATAACAACATGATGCATCACAGCAAGAAGTGATGAGACAAAAGGAGCTACCCCTTTGATTTGACAGCAGTTATATGGCTTTGAGTTCAGAGGAGATTTGTACATTGGGGAGAACATTGGACTCAGTTCTGTGCAAAAACAAGCAAATACTGTGCTAAAAACTCATTTAATCTGAAATAACAAATTTAGCCTGGATTGTTTTAGCCGTAACTGATTTTTTGCTAATAAAAGCATGAAAATGTGAACTAAATATAGCCTCAATTTTCCAGATGACTGACTATGCCATAGGGCTGGAGCTTTTGACATTAGTGTGTCTCTTGGGTCAGTTTCTGGTTCCTTTTCAGTTACATCTTTTATGTACAGATATTTTTGTAAAATTGGTGGCAGTAAAACCCTACTGCATCTTAGAAATATATCCACTCACTTTTTACAGAAGGACAAATATAGGACAAATATTCCCTTTCAGATTATGCTAAACTTGAAGAATAATCAGCACATTTTAGTGCATATCAGTTCTCTGTTTTGGTCTTCATTATCTTTCTTATACTGCAGTTTCTTATTGGAAGGGTTAAGGTCAGAAGTAATAATGTTGTAGGTTTGTGAAATTTTTTGAAATATCTAAATTATGATAATGGCTTTGTGTTTGCAAAGTATTTCAACCATGTAGATATTAACACCTCCTGATATTTTTAGTAATCTCATAGATACTGGTAATATATAAATAATTCATCCCCTTCTTGCTGCATTATTCCTTCAAATCTGTGTGTTTTTATATAATTCAAATTTTATTCAGGTTTGTGTCAAAAGAATATAACTTTTGTTGCAAAGTCAAGCACCTGAAAGTTGAGAATGGCATTTTTATAGCTGTTGGTACAATGTTAATTCAGCTCCTTTTTGCATTAAGCTGGTGAACTGAGTGATGTCCCATGGAAAAAACAGTATCCAAGGAGGTAATTAAAATTATACCATAATGTGTAGACATGTGCAGCAAGGAGAGAATTAATTTTACACTGTCAACTCAGTAAGTCTGGCATTTCCCAGCGCTCAGGTGCTTGACTTTGCAACCTCAGTGTGCTTGTGTAGTATGCTATTGTGGACAATTCCTGATTTCCTTTAAGAAAGCTGTGATGGGATGGACTGAAATCCCCTTGCCTGACAGTGTCACTCAGGATGCCAGAGACTTAAACTAAACAGCTTCTCCCCCCTGAGCTAGCAGACTCTCCATTAGTTTGCTGCTAATGCCAGAGGGGGAGAGAGTCTATTGATACAGATTTCTTATTGACTAATCAGACTCTAGTCCACTTTCCAGGGCTATGGATTTCTGTGTGTTGGAGGGCTGGAATAGGTGCTGAGTTATCATCAGCTGAAAATGGGATCATCTAACTGGCAGGCTTAATTAGGTTGTATCTCCACTTACATAATACGTGGCAGGAATATTTTTAATGCAGAAGCCAATAAATGCAAAACACAGAGAAATCAAATTCTGTCCATCAGCATAAAGAGAGTTTACAGATAGTTTTAAGCACAAAATGAAGAAACACACTGTACCCAGCTGAATAGAAAAAAAGGTATGTAAAAAATGCATAGAGACATTGAGATTTGGATGCATAGTCAGTTCTTGCCAAAATTCATTTGAGTTTCATGTTCCTTCTGAAATTTGGCACCTAATCTGAAAAAATAATTTGCTACTTGCATACTATAAATGTAATGATTTTTCTTTTTTTTTTTTTTTTTTTCATAAGCTTCATCATGTCAAGAAGGGTCAATTGCTGGTTTATAAGTTAGGGAAAGTAACAAAGGACAAAATTTCTGTCAGTATAATGAACAAGTCAGTAGTGTTTCTGTTGCTTTGTCATATAGTATTATTGTGGTTAATTTTTTCTCAAGTCTAGAATAATACATTAAGTTGGAAGCACCAGAAATTGTGTCACTGAGGGAAAGTAGAGTTCTGTATCAGTATTAACAGTCCAGACATTTACATTCACATAAAAAATGGAGACATTTCTTTCTTTCTTAGAGGAAAACAGAAAGGTGTTTGCTTATGAACACTGGTGGGACATATTGGAGTTGTTGCATTATCTAGAGATGTAAGGAGGCTTACTGACAATGGTTAAAAAAATTTTGAAATAAGTATCTCTGTGGTAATTTTCCCTTTAAAATCCTCAAAGTGCCTTCACTTGGTCCCATATTTTCTTCTGAATTGTCTTTTAATTTTGTTCTCATTCTGTGGTTTCTTTAACTAACCCACAGAATGAAGGGTCAATAGACATGCACTGAGGCTTACTCTGCTTTTAGGAAGTAGCAGGGATAGCAGTGTAGGTTAAGAAGTGGATAAAAGTACAAGTGATTCAGTAGTGCTGGTAAAATCTTGATGCAGACATGGATCTTGGGGTAGAAGAGAAAATCTTACTTTAAATGGTATCATTCAAAAATTTATTTCAATGCTGTATCATTAGGAGTATTTTCACCAGTATAAGACACTCTTGGGTATTTACTAAAATGCTGTAAAAAATTATTAATCAATGTTGACAAAGACAAAATTGTCTCTTCTATTTGCCTGAGGTCTGAACAAAAGACTTTTGACAGAAACTCCAAACATTCAAAAGTAAATGTGAGAAAACTCTCCTCTTTTTACAGTACAAATTCCACAAAGCTGTTTTCATCTGTGTGCAAACCTATCATTAAAAACTCTTTCTTCCAAATGGGGTGCGTTCTTTCCAGTGTGGGCTTCTCCAAATTTAGTTTTGTTTAAAATGTGCCACAATATTTTCTTGTTTGCTTTTTCTCTTGGTAATTCAAAGTAAGGTAGATTTTGCTGGTAATATTAAGAGGATTCAAAGCAGGGCCTGAATCTGAATCTTCCTTTATACTTGACTGAGCTGTGGATATATATATATATATGTATAAGACAAATATATATGTGTATATATATATTATAAGAAAATAGATCTTGCTTGTCATTCCATCTTTCAAAAACTAGTAATTAATTTACAGCATCAGAAGCCACTGGGAATTTGGATCCTGAAATGTAAAACTGAGATTAAAAATGTGTACTATAATGTGTACTGTGTTTTTTTGTTTTTATTTTCTTCCAGTGATTTTCATTATGAATTAATTAGTTTTTTCTGTTTAAGAAGACATTTGCAATTTAATTTTTTTAGCTATCAAGCATTAAACACTTGATTAGCTTAAACTAAGAGGATTCAAAAAACATTCTTCATGCATGATTTTCAGCTTCAAGTAAGATATAATAGAATAAAATAGATGTTAATTAAATACCTCTGGTGCTGTCTTAGGTTATGCAGGAAGAAAATTAGAAGGACCAAAACCCAAGTAGGACTTAATCTGGCTTCTGCATAAAAGACAATAAAAATGTTTCTATAAATACATCAGCATCAAAAGGAGACTGGAGGATGCTCCGTAACAAAGGATGCGGAAAAGGCTGAGGTACTTAAGGGCTTTGCCTCAGTCTTCTAAGATCACTTGTTCTCAGGGTACTCAGCCCCCTGAGCTGTGAGATGGCAATGGGGCACAAAATGTAGCCCCAAGTAATATGAGGGGAAATGGTCAGTGGCTGGCTGAACCCCTTAACATGCACGAGTTTATGGAGCCAGATGGGATTCACCCAAGTGTCTGGGAGATACAACAATGTTTATTGAGCCACTTTCAGTTCTTTACCAGTGGTCCTGGCTAACAGAGGATGTCACAGTTCACTGCAAGTTAGAAAATGTGACATGAAAAAATGAAAAATGCGTCTTGCAAAATTTTTTACTCCTGAAATTTTGGGACATAGGGATGTAAAGCTATGAATAGAAAAAAAACCCTAATTCTTTAAAAATACAATAGTTACAACTCAGATAGAAGTTTAAGTTCTCATAGTACACAGTTATACATCTTCAAAGCAACAGAGTCCTAAAGGCTGCTGAGCCTCACTTCAGTAACCTGAGTTGAAAGTGAGGCATAATAAAAGACACTTTGGGCTCCAAAGTAGGTTGTGAGGCTCTACTGAATCTATACCAGCATTGGTAGAAACTTCTGATATTTCTCATATAGAAAAATCACTGTTATAGACCTATTCCCTAAAAGGTAGGTATGTGGATGATGCTGTGTGTGGTATGTTTTGCTGTCTGCTGTTATCTGGACAGTGGACAGTCTATCAGTGTTGATAGACCTTAATTAGCTTTCTCAATTTCCTTAGTTTGAACAAATTTTGAGGGTAGGCTTGTTTAACTGTCTCTCAACATAGGATTGGTAGAGCAGGGGCCCATCAGGCAATGAGTTTCCTGGGAAGGGCAGATAAGTAAGGCACAAGGGGGTTCCAAGAAATGCTGCTTGTTTGGCAGAATCCACTGTCTTTTTTTCCCTTGCTGTTTGTACTGTTACAAAAGCATCTGTTTGTTCAGCTGGTCTGTTGGAGGGAGATATTCTGTGGGCATAAAGGAATTCACCTGTGGCTGTGGTACTCAAGGGAGCCTGTATTGTGATCATCTCTGAGGTACCAATGGATCTGTGCACTGTCAGCTCCTTTCCCATTTGGTTTCTCTAGTGCTGCTTCCCTCAGATACCGAGCAGGGAGATACCTGAGACATGACTGTACCTGGCCCCTGCAAAGGAAAATTAAAGCCTTTTGTGCTCACTCCTCTTCTTTTCATTGGACAGCTAAATATCCCATAGCATCCTGATTTTATATGATTCTGGTTTTCCACTGATATTGTGGTTTCAGATTTTATTTTTTAACTTTCTATTCATGCTGCACATTGATAGCCATGAAGGAGCATACACAGCCCACAACAAATCCTTGCTGAATTTTGTTGCAGAATATATTTAACTGAATTCTATCCTGGAGAAAAACAGAAGGGCAAAGCTGCAAATTAGCCACTTTGCTGGCTTTCCCATTACACCTTAAGGATGAGTGCCTGATGCACAATAGTACCTTTACAGTCAAATCCCAGGGGCAAGGTGCCTCTGGCATTTGTCAATGACAAACATATAGCCATGGAAAGTTGGCTGTGTCAGCAGCACAAAACATTGGCCAGAAGCCTACTAGTGTGACCCTTTGACTGGTTAAGAGAAATACTTGCATTGAAAGGATTTACTGATCAATCAGTTTAATTGGTTTTCACAAAGGAGGCAGAAGTGAGCAGTTTCTGCTTGCTTGCTTGCTTATTTACCACTGTAGTGCTGTAATTCACTGTAGGCTCCTGAAAAACCTTTTTGGATTGCATAGGATTTATTTTCTTTGTGAGTATGCCAATATTTTTACAAGAAAAAACTCAATTATACTGCATTGACTTTAAATACCAGATAACCATATTATATACCAACTCCTAACAATACTTTTAACTGTAAACTTTGAAGTGTTTTTAGCATTTAATTTGGATCTTTTCTTATTTACCTTGCAGAAAAGTCTATTCAAGCAGACATCATTGAGAGGGAAGGGTGTCTGGATTTGTTTAATTTTCCAATTAAAGGAAAAATTTAAGATATATTTATATTAGTTTTATAGTTTTGTTTTTTTTTTTTTTTTTTTTTTTTTTTTTTACTTCTAGATCTGCCTGGGCAATTTTTAAAATCTTTTTGCATTTTTTTCTTATATGAGATATCCAAAATTTTAAGGCAGAAAATGGGTTTCATTACCAGACACTAATGCACAGTGTAAATCTGCAGAAGATAAGCATACTGTAACATGGTTCTGCACAGTTGTTTTCAAGCTGTATTAGATAAGAAGGACATTTAGTAATTATTAAGCATGATATTTCAATTATTTATAAATACAGATAGATATTCAGCACCTATTGATTGACATCTGCATATAATCCTACTTATCAGATTTTAAAAAATCACTCTTTGAAGTGTTGTTAGACTGAACTGAGGTGCTTTCATGAAATTTCACAATAGATTGTAATGGATTTTTGAGTTTGTCTATTGAATGAAATATATAAACCTACTGTTTAAAATGTACATAGAAAAGGTAAAAAGTATACTTTTTCTCTGAAACTCATTTTGTGATTACATCATTCTGTGCATGTTCATAGAGTGGCTTCCTTTTTTTAGATCCTTCTGGGGAGCAAATACTGAAAAAATTAGCATTTAATCAGTGTACTGGGATAGGTTTATAGATTTTGGCTAGTCTTTCTGTCTTTATTCAGTGTGTTAACATCTTGTTTTTCACTTTTCATAGTGTTTTCTAGAACTGTATGTTATTTTTTACTTTACTTTGTATTGATTAGTAGATGAATAACTGTTGGCAGCAGGCTTTCTTTGCACTATCTTTTCAGTGCATTTCAGAATCACAGTTGTTTGTTTCTATGTTTTTGCATAATGTTTTGCTTTCATAATGTTTGCCAATCATATATAGTTGCAGAGATGGATTTCAGTTGATAAGGCATTAAATCATAATAACCAAATGTGTTTTGTGAATCAGCAGATTTAATATCTGAAATAACAATTTCAACTAGGATAGTTGGGTTTTAGTGTTGTGCATTTACTTTGCTCATCTTTCATTCATTTCATTTTTAGCTCTCCAATTTTTAACCACCTAGCTGATAATTCAGTCAAAATTTGACTACAGCTACTGAACAGAAAATAGACCCAAAAATATCTCCAAACTTTATGAATTTATTTATTGATCCCTTTGTGAAATGTTTGACCTGGCATTTCAAATTAGAGAAGTCAGCTTCTTCTCCTGGCAGACTATTTGGAAGTGCAGTTGTTAACTAGCAGCTTTATTTCAGTAGTTTTTCTAAAGCTCCACTGAAAAGAAATTAGGCTTATGTTTGCACATTATTTGGGTTACTGTGCAAGCAGCATCTGGAGCCAGCCTGTGTGTCTGGCTAGTCCGGGTGATGGTTGCAGTGTCAGCTCTACATGGGCAGAGTGTGAACTGAAGAAGCTTCTCTGAGCAGACAGGCTCTATAAAATCATATGCATCCTATCTTTCCATTGTGACTGTTACCAGAGGCAGGTGCAATTAAATTACGTTTGAGACATGCTTATATCTGTTATCCTTTTCTGGATGTAAATTTGATATTCTTAGAGGCACTGACATAGGTAAGGACTGAATACTATAAAATGCCTGGAGAAACAGAACTAAGAAATAAGCTTTTTTGAAAAAGAAAGTCAGTGTACTGCTGGCATCATTGGTTGAAGTCTTTAAGAAGGGTGGAAGTGTGGAAAGCAAGGCTTTAGGAGTGGACTAGAAGGTGTAGTGGGCATTAAAGCAGTGCCTGTAATTGAACAGAAGGTAATAAGCTGGTTTGTATAGAGACAGTAGAAAGCAAAAGAAAAGATGGCTTTTGCCATTTGTATTACTCAAAGAAATGGTAGTTGAAGCACATTAAGTGCTAGAATGAAAATGGTAATGAAAATGAGAAGCAAGGAACAAATCACAGTACATTCAAGTATCAACAGTTTACAGGATAAAGACAGGAAGAGTAAGAGATAAGGAATGAAAGAATTCTCCTGACAATTACTCCAGGTGAATTGAAAACACTTTTTCAAAGAGTAAATGTAATACAAGAGGAAAAGAAGTCTAGTAGTAAACAAGGTTAGGAATGAAACTCTGTGGTTTCTACCTGAGAGCCACATCTTCCAGATGTGAAGGAAGATTGGGGAGAGAGACTGTTTTAGATGTTTCTTTGGCAAACAATTCAGTCTTGCTGCCTTTTTCACCAGAAACAGCTTTGTATTTTTATTCCCTCTTTGTCCTTAATTTAGCGAAGGGAATAATTTCTCATTTCTATTTAGTTGTCTTGTAATAGATAATTCAAAAGTATTATGGTACTCCTCAACTTGCCCTGCCAACAAGATGAGGGTCAAAGCAATACATACTATTTTCCATCTCAGTGCATCTCAGCTTGCACCCAGCTGTGAGACCAGAGGTCTGGAGAGATGGAGGCCAGAGTCCCTGGTACCTCTCTGAAGGCAAATCCTGCTGAGCTTCACCTGTGCTGGGAATCCAGATCCTAGCCACAGCCACTCTGTGCCTGCCACCCACAGCTTGATCTGACACCTACACTCCATTTGATTGGCTGTATTGGTTATTTGAAAATACTGTAAATCTTCATCAGATTACAAATTTCAGGATTGTTAATATCAGGAGATTTTAGCCTGAGATTTCACAGGATGAGATTTATACCTCTGAGAAGGAGCAGCCTGGCCTTTATTACATGAGGTTTGTTTAATTCACTCTGGAAGTATGTCTGTCCCTCTTGGCCTGTGTATTTTTCCCAGGTAGGTAACACAGATAGCTGCTGTGGCAGCGAGTCCATGTTGGGCTGTAATGAGGCAGCTGTCCTGTGCTCTGCTGTGCTGTGCTGTTAGAGTGTATAAAATAGATGCCTCTCTGAGTCCCTCAGAGAGACAAAAAACCACAGCGACTAAATTGAAGCCTTTAGAGAAATTTGACATGAAGTAGAAGTGCAAGTTTTAACTTTAGGTAGGAATATACTGTAAGTGCATTAAGAGAGTAAAAAGCCCTAAAGCCTAGTTTGAAGTTCAGTAACTTAGCTCCAGACATAATGAAAACATAGCAGAACACTGCTTGCATTTCTAGATAAAACAGATAGAACTGTTTACGTGACTAGAACTATATGGTAAATTGTATGTTAGAACTGACACTACTTTCATACTTTAGAATTTCGTTCTGATAGGTGTAGAAAGTATGTTTTAGAATTGTGGTTTTAGCTGATTGGCTGATTTATGAATAAAATCCCCTGTATTGGGGTTAGCAAAAAAGGAAGAAGAAAAGGAAAGAAAGGAAGAAGTAAAGCAGAAGAAGAAATGCCCAGGAGCTGCGGCTGCTGCTGCTGCTTCTACTTGGGACTCCATGCCAGAAATCTTTAGCATAGACTTTAATACTCTGAACTCTTTGCCTTCAAGAGTGATGTATTTCTGCAATGAACAACTTTACAGCAACCAACACCTGCTCTTGTCTCTTTGAAGATCCAGACCCATGGAAAACTCGACGCTGTGCCAAGCTCCACATGCAGGGAGCCCAAGCCTGGTACACTGGGCACATCACAGCAGTGCAGCATGTTGGAGCGGGCCTGGGGCTTTGAGCCAGGGTCAGGAGATGCATGGCCAGGCACAGGGATGGCTGCAGCCCCTCAGGCACGGGTGAGAGGCAGCTCCCCAGCCAGGAGGCTGGCCCCACTGCTCACAGCCCATCCCAGCAGCCTGCTCCTGCCACTGTGCCAGAGCTGGATGTTTGCCACCCATCCCGGCCTTCCAGAGTCCTTCTTACTGTCTGGTGATTTTTCATCTGCAAGGAGCCATGATTGCAGTCTCAAAGGAAAAGCTTTCTTAGCAGAAGGGGATATAAAATTTTCACCATACCAGCAATAATGATTGAAGACGGCATGATGTTTTTGCACAGCTTCCCCATGTGTGCCGCCTGTGCTTTATCTGCATCTTCAAGCTCTCACTGTCATAGATGAGCTGTAAAATTCTGTGATCCTTGCTGCAAATTGGCCCTGAAGTGCCACAGCATCCCAGGAGCTTTGTTTATATCTCATCGGTCAAATATAAATAGGCCTCATACATCTAGTTATTTTGAACAGTGATGAAATGTGGTAAATAAATGTCACCCTTGATGCTAGTAGGAGTAATACGAAAATATTGTACAGGCATCTGCTGTATATTCTAAAATGCTACCTAAATTTAGGATTGCTGAAAATGCAAAGTACCACATAGGGATTTTTCTGCTCAATATGTGAGTGAAACAATTCCTAGAATGCAAATGGGAACGTTACAATATTATGATACTGTTAAGAATGCCATCATGGCCCGACTAAAAATGTTCAGAACATTCTTAGCTCAGAATTGTTTGTGAGAGGTTTGATTTCATGTTCTGCAACATGCTGGTGTGTTTTCTGTAGTCTTTCATAGCTGTTGCCTACATTAACAAATAATTGAGTGGGCTAGGAAGGAATCAGAAGATCAAGAATTTTGTATTAAAACATCAACATCTTTAGTATATGCAGTTCAGGGATTCTTTACAAAACTAACTTCAGTACTCTGAGCCAGAATGCTAATGTAAATACAACTTATGTAGTCTGTATATCTAAGTGTTTGAAAACTGAAAATGATCATCTTCTATTACATAATAAAACCTGTGTTTAATGGTTGCACTGCATTAGTGGTAGAAACTGTGAGACCGCTTTCAATAATATATGATCCAAATCCTCAACTAATTTTATTTTTTCAGGATGTAACTGATTCATATTTTAAGGCTGTGGCATTTGTTGTTGTTGTTGTTGTTGTTCTATACTCAGTATCCAGGGGGAATTGAAAACAACTGGCTGGGCTACTTGGTTTAATTAAAAGATTATAGAAAAAAAAATTAACTGGTGACAACATTATTCATGCTTCTTTCCCCACCCCCCACCCCCCCCCCCAATAAGTTATTTGGATTTTAGAGCATCATAGCTGGGCTGTATACAGACTCTGTGGCTATCTAAAGTGAATTTGGTATTGCAGGCTGTGGTGATGAAACAGCAAAAAGCAATATATCAGCAGTAGGAGGAAAAATTGGTCTTTTGAATCACAAGAACAGAAGCTGACATTAGGAAGCAGATAGTATATGTTTAATATTCTTAAATAGAAAGGGGTTTTTTTCTTAATTCTGTAGAACAGCTCAAAATTTTCCACACCTGTTGAGGACTCAGGAAATATAATAATACATAAATGGCTGATAGCTAGATGTTTTCAGTGTAAAAAATGTTTTTGTTCTATGAAAAGACAGAAAAACTGTCTGGCAGATCTACTCTCCACTCTCCACCTGTGCTTGATAAATAGAGGATAACAACAGTTATCACTTTCAAATGTGTCTTTTGAATCTCTGTCATTTTCTCTACACTTCTTTTTGTTGCCAGACTGAACAGGATGTTTGGAGGATGGGAGGAACAAAGGAAATATTTGAAAGAATCACCCTGTTCATATTGTTAAAATGAGCAAATTCATAAGGGGAAAAAAATACGAGGAAGCTGAAGATGCATTCTGCCCTGTCTTAGTTGATGGACTGAGAGTGTTGTTTTGCATACTGTAAATTGGCAGTCAGCTATCATTATTTCTTTGAAAGTAAATCAGAGCTTCAGCTTGTGTTGGAAGACATTTAAACCTTTTTCTTCCCTTTTTTCCTGCAAACATCAGTCACACAGCCATCTTCTATTACAAATTTGAGAACACTTCAGAGAGGGGCTGATTTCCTTCCATCTTAGGGTAATTCTGTAAAGGTCACTGTCTAACCAGTGTGAGCCTCCAAGATAAGGTGCTAAGAGTGGGTATTTTTTTTATTCTGGGATTGGATATTTGAGAGCTTTCTTTGAAGTTTGCAGTTCGTTTGCCAGCTGGTCCCCAGCTTGCCAGAGCTGACTGAATAGCACATAGCTGGTAACATGGAAGCTTGTGTTAATTACAGAAGTACTGGAATGAACTTCCTAATCTAGTTGTCTCTTGGTCTAAAATCTGAGAGGAAAGTTGATTGCTTTGAATATTTCAGATCTGGCTGTTTATCTGACAAGCAAATGGCTGCTCTTTGTGTTTTCTAAGAGGCCAGTGGAGTTACCAGGCTTTCCTGGGATTTACATTCTCCTACAGCACGTAAGATTGTAAGCCAATAAAGGTGTGGATTTGGCTTTGTCACACGACTTTCTGAAATAAATAGGGATAAAGAGCATGAATTATGTCGGTTTCTCATTTCTTAAGTGAAAAGCAAGCTCATATTTCAGTTTCCTGTTGGTACCTTTTACAGAAATTGCTCCAGAGACTGCTAGCTGCTGGAAAGCAGTTTGTTCTTTTTGCTTGGTGTCTGCAGACAGCCACAGTGTGCTCTGGCAGGGCTTACTTGATTCCTTTGTGTTGATCTGTAATTTATTTGAACAGTTGGCATTTGTCTTGCTTTGTGTTTAATTTTTCTGCTCTGGAGATTTAGAAGGAAAGTGTATTTCTCTGTGTCTCACTTCCTATTTTAATTTACAGGCAACTGACATTGTATTTATTGATCTCTGACGCTTCTTTTCTCTTAACTTTTTGGCACACTGGTCTGTATATTCTGCATGTGGTTCCCACCTATCTACTCATTAGCTATTACTTAGTGGTGGAAGAAAGAAAAACTTTGCTTATCAAATTGATTTTGACATCAATTCCCTGGTCAAAAAACAGTTTGGAATCTCTTTAAAGAGCTATGGACAGTAAATCACCTGCCAAATTAACAGGAAAAACTGCTGTAGACAACTCCACAACTCTGCATGAATTTTGAAGGTGAACAAGGTGGTCTTTGTTTACAAATTTCTGTTGCATCCTATGATCACAAAATACACATGAAATTCAATATTGTTTTCAGAGGATGTATGCAAAAATAATTTCTTCTCTTTCAAGGCGCCTGGAGCTGTAATTATTCATGCTAATTGGATTTTCAGGTGAATAAGGATGTACAAGACAAGACTCTTCATGGCCTCTACTACTGACTCGGCTAAAATATTGTAAAAAGTTAATTCAGTTGTAAATAAAAATTTCTATCCAGCATGTTTAGTTGATCTGAGTAAACATTCTTTTTCTGCCTTCTTCTTCTTCTTCTTTTTTTTCCCCTTTCTTACTCAGTGCTCCAGAAAAACAAAATAGAAAAGAACTGGAAAAGCCTTGAGCTCCCATTAATGTTTAAGTGCCTTTCCAACTGAATCCCAATTACAGAAAGGCCCCATATGTCTTGAATCATGATATCTTCAATAGTGTTTGAGTCTCTCATCAATAAACTGTATAAATAGTTTTCATAGGTACTGAATTAAAATTTATTCAGAGGTGGCATCACAATCTGCTTGAAAGAAATGTATTCAAATACTGCAAGAGGAAATTGAATGGCATTGACTAGCACTGATATTATCCTTGAAAACAGTCCCATAGAATTACATATTCCTTTTTAAACCATGAAATGGCAGCCATGTATTTTAAGAAATAATAACTCATCTATAAAACTAAATTTTAAGAAAAATGTAATTTTATATAGTCTTTTCTGAAACATTTATTTGCTTATTTTGATTATTTTTTCAAGTCTTTTGTGTTTTCATAGAATAATGTAATATAAGCTTTGGATGTGATTTCTTAAATTCATTCAGTAATACCTTTTCTATATAGAAATGATTCTTGAACCCTAATATTTTTATATTAGTTTTCATTTTAATTTCTTTTTATGTACTTATGTTCTGTTTGCCTTGAAAGGGCGACTTTGATATTTAACCATAATTACTCACATCGACATGAACAGCAGGAAAAAAAAAGTAAATTTTCGTATAATAGTATTAATCTGTATACATTTGGTCCAAAATGTAGCAGAATACTTATGACTGATTCCTCTACAAATAATCAGTCAATGTATGCTATCAATTCATCACAGCTGTCTAAAAAGGTGGAATTAAAGAAAGAATGTTATTTATGTCTTTAAACAACTTAAGAATACTTCTTAAACCTTAGATATAGTAAGTACAAAGGCAATGTACACAGTGAAAATGCAGCCATTTCCAAGCTGATTGATGTTTACAAGCCATGGTTTCACCACTCTGAAAGGCATTTCTACACAAATGCCTTCATTAGCTTCTGCACAGCTGATACGATGGATGGTCTTGTTTCACAGCCAGCTTCAAAGGTACTGAGTGGGGTGCCAAAGTTTCTTATGAAAATATTTCTGTTGTGATGAAAGGCTCTTAATATGTTGCACTTTCTTTTCCCTTTCTAATATTCACTAGAGCTTTCACTGTATTTCATTCTAAAAGTTCATCTCAGCATTTATCTACTTTGTCATGAAGAGCAAGTTCCATTCATGATGAAAATTGTTTTAAAGTATCAGTGGAATCTCTTACAAGTGGAAAAGGGAAGGATGAAAGTACTGTTAATGATTAAAATCAGAATATCTGTCCTACCAGGCTTATTTTATGCTTTGAAAGTTAGCTTTGATGATATTCATAAGCAAAGGCTGGAAAAAATAAAATTGGAAAAGCAAAAAAAAAAAAAAGATTAATTTTACATGGTTTGATTTTTTTCTGCAGTGTGTTTTACTTTAGTGCCTCCTGAGATTCCTTTTAATTTTCATGGCATCACTCCTTTCTCACTGATCTAAATGGATGTTGACATTTGAAGTTTGTTGATTTACAAAATGTCAGATAATTACAGGGAGAAAATGAATTATATTCTCCTTTCTCCAAATGAAAGTTTGTATCATGTACTAACCTGGGATTATGAAAGACAGTTATAACTGCCATATTATAAAACCCTATTTTATAATGATCTTGTAGGTCTTACTGTGCTCTTATAGAAGAAACTACAGTTTTATGTAATACTTTTGCTTTTGGTAAATAAGTACAACTGCTGATTTTTTTTTGGGGGGGGGAATCTTTCTCTTAACACTGCAAAGTATCTCATTTTGTAAAAGGTTATGGTAGTCATTCTAACAGAAATTGTCAAAAATGGGGGGAAATTAATGCAAAATGCAAAAGAATGCTTTTATCTTGCTCTTTTAGTTCACAACATGCTAAAAATATTATTACTATAACTGATTTCCCTTACAGTTGTCTTTTTTTAATTAATATTTTTTTCTGGCCACTTGAGCCCATGGCTAAATATGAGTCTGTGGATTCAATATCTAATTCAGTAATTCTTGTTCATTTTATTTTCCATTGTGTTTTGCTTGGCAGACCACTCTGTGTATTTGACATTCTGTAGGATTGTTTTCAGCCTCATTCACTAACAACATTGATTTAATTCTTTCTTTTGAACAGATATATGCATCTCTCTGTCCACATAGTCTTTGACAGCAAAGCTACAGATCTACTGTAGTGATCTCCCATCATGGCAGGGTGCAGTAGACTTTCAGGATTCATTTCAAAATTTCCTGCTGCTCCAAAGATAACTTTCCAAACTGTGGGGAAGAATGTTAGCAGGAGCTGTGGTTGTCTATTTCTAAACTTCTGATCATTCAGGCATCTTGAAATATTATTTCTGAGAGGGTGGGATGGCAAATTCCTCATTTTTATGTAGTCATAGGAAGTTTGAATCCAAACTGTTAGCTTTGATATGTAAACATTGCTCTTTTTGAGAAGGGAGAAGTAGCATATGCATAAGAACAGTAATGTTATCTAGGAGACCTGGAAACTTGTTCTTCCTTTTCCCTTTTGGCAACTTTTCTCTGGAACTTCTGTTTTCACAAGAGTCTTATCTATTCCAGGCTCTTTGCTCATTTTTTTTTTTTCTTTTGAGGAATCTAGTAAAAAGTAGCCCAAATTTCAGCTGAGAGCTTCAACCATGCTGAACTATAAACAATAATAAATTAAATTAAACTGGGCTGGTTAGGCAAAATTATGGTTAGGCTTTTCAGCAGAATACAGTAGAAGAGCTGGCTCCAATTCAGAGTTCTCTTTCCAGACTTCATACTGGAAAGAAAAAGACCCATTTTTTCTTTAAAGCCTTTGTCTCCCACGTGTCTAAGCTATTTATCACAACTTGTTAGGTAGCCAGATCTACAGCTGCACCCATGCTGGCTGCCAAAATCTCCAGCTTCAAACCTGACAACTTCTACAATTATTCATAGGTTTGGTTTTTTTCAATCTGTGACCTTTTGAAAATTTGTGGCAGCATGAAATTCAATTACTTACCTATCTAAATGAATAACAGAAGGGTTTCTGAAGTGCTTGAATCTTTCATTTTCACATAAATTTCACGATACTTTTTTCTTAGTATATTTGAAGTTGGGATGGCTGGAAGCATCTTTCATTCTGGATGCAACAGTGTTAGTGTTTTATCACTTCACAAAAGGACTGTATATCACTGGTGTCAGTCCTGAGATGTTGATGAGTGGCAGGTATCATGATGTCAGCTGTTATATGCTGACAGCAAACAGCAAAGTTAGGTAAAGATACTTTCAAAAAATAAAGGTTTTGCCTTTTTTGTTGTTTTGTTTTGTTTTGTTTTCTATTTCATTAATTGGACATCAGAAATGTCATTCTTTATTATTTCTTTCTTTGGCTGCCTTCAGAGCATCATTTTAAAAAAATCAACCCTACCCTTTTCCAGAGAGTGAATCCTTATGTTAAACAGAAGGTTTGAATCTTTTCATATGAGAATTCATTTCTCCATCCTCTCCTGCTGGGAAACATATGGTGACATTGCAATGTACTAACTTTTCACCAACTAGATTTATATGCTGTACTGCAGGATCAAGCAAAAGCAAAATGTTGTCATTCATCTCATTCTGGGAAATTAGATGAGACAATGTCCAGGTATTTCACTGCTGAATGTTTTTGAAGAACATGAGGTGGCATTACCAGATGGTCAGGTAGATAGAATTAGGGGTTGAGCACTTCTGGAAAGCTTTGCTGTTGCTCTCAGTATGATTTTGTTCTTTCAGTAATTTTATTTTAGGAACTCCTTCTTCATGACTTGAGAAAATACCTCAATGATAAAAATGTTGACTTGATACTTCCATTTGTACATAAGACTGGACTGTGAAAACATCTTTTTTTTCCCCTCTTTTTTTCTTTTTTCATTTCAAAACACCTTAAGAAACAGTAGATATTTTAAAATTGATAGGCAAACTGTGTTTTCTGTAAGTCTGCACAAAAATAAAGAGGCATAAAAGAAAATTAAGCAAGAAATGTAAGAAAAAACTTTAGAATACACTATTGGGTTTTCAATGAACAGAGAACTAAGGAAAGTTGTTCATTTTGTCACTGAATTAAGGGAGGATAAGTTCCAGTTGACAAATATCTTTGACAGTTACTGTGACAGTGATTCCTTTGGCATTTAAAACAGATTAGTTCTTCAATATATGTATAGATGATTGTTGAGTTTTCTCTATATTTGTATTCTTTTCTGTTCAGTCTTTTACTTACTAATCTGTTGCATTTTTCATCACTTTGAAAGAAATTAGTGGAGCTCTGTGATGTGAACACTCATGCATTATATGAACAGAAGATATTTAAATGTTTTACCACTTCATAGAAAATCTAAATAATGAAAATGTGGGGGAGCAGAAAAGAGGTACTATAATATAAACTACATATTAAATAGAAGACAAACTGTGCAATTATTCAGAATGATCACAGCAAAGGTTATTTTATAGTATTTCATACAGAAATCATGTACAGATGTATTTCATACATCTTCATACAGAAAATATGATCTAGAAATTTTGGTATTTATCTTTATGCCAAAAGCACAATCCAACCAGAAAACTAGCCAATGTTTTCATACTCATAAAAGATTATTTTTGTTCGTTAAACTAACAATTTCTTCTGTATTTCTGAGATTTGTTGCTTGTGTTTATCTTTTCTTCATCTTACATAACTCTCTAAATCCAGTTTTATTCTTTGTTCATTTGATAGTGCTTATGTACTTACTGTTAATATAGATGATAACCTTAGGAACATGGCTCCCAAATATACTTGAGTGATTGAAGAATCATCTTTTAGCCAGATAAAATACAAAAGCAAAACTCCTTCTAAAATTGGGCATGAAAATCCTATTGAGTTTTAAAACTTCCCTAAATAGCAAGTTTCTAATTTTCATTTGTAAAGAGTAAATTCATTGTTGAATAGAGGATTAAGTCTACTTTCAGAGTATGTAACCAAATAACTGTTAATCCTTAATGTTTTCTTAGTTCTATAATAGGCAGTTTTGATGTCAGCTCAGTGTCTTCTGAATTAAATTTACTGTCATTTGATAAAATGCAACTTTTTAAATAAGAAAAAAAGGCATAGAATCTAATACAAGCAGCAATCTTTTAGGGTAATGACATCAAAGACAAGGGTACCCTGCTTCCATGAAATCAAGGATGAAGGCCCAACACAAAAATCTGATTTGCTGCAGTAGGATTCCAAAATACTCATTCTAAGCCAAGGCAAAGGGAGTGAAACATAAAATGATTCTTGATGGCTTTCACTATAACAGTTATTCCTAGTAACTCTAATTATAATAATAATAATAATTATAATAAATGGTTTCATTTTTACTTCATGAATTTTGAAGAAGGCATTATATTGATCCTAATACTTGGCTTTCCATTTTTTCTCAGATAGTATTGAAAAATGGAGGAAAGCAGAGACATCCTGAGAAATAAACCTAGCATAATTGGTACAAATTAATCTTTGTTTTTCTGTGCTGGATTCTTAACAACTACTTTCATTCTTACATAGTGGTTGGCCTGATAGTGTGTTGAAATATGTCTCGTGGTTGATGCCACAGCATCCAGATTTTATTATTTGATTCAGTTTTCTTAGTTTTGTTTTGCATTCAGTCACTTGTTAAGCAGTTACATTTTGGTTGCAAAACAGTTTTTGGGCCATTTTATGCTCTGCAGTAGGAATCATAAAAGTAAGAGGAAACTGTCTTGCATTGAGATTGTAGGGACTATTAAATGGCTCAGCTGGAGAGAGAGGCTTTCTCATGATTTAGAGACCCTTTCTATGGTAGGATTTGCACTTAACTGTACTTCTTTTCATGCTAATTCTATATTTACAATACTCCTTATCTAATTAAGTCCAATTTCTCATCCAAATTTCACTGACCTATTTGTCACTCTTTTTGTACAGAAAAGTGCCCTCTATGCACCCCAGAGCTCTCATGTTGTGTATTGGTTAAGATTGCTAACACACCTGTGAGACCTGGTGCAATAGGTCAAGCATTTTGTTGGATAGTTCTTTTGCTCCCCGCTGCTTTTGCAGCCTGACATTTTTCCATCCTTGCAGAAAGATTAAGTTACCTCCAACTAATACAGCAAGGATTTTAAAAACAATAATATGAAAATAGGCTTTTATTTCTATTCTCTCTTCCACCACAAAATGCTGTGATCTGGGTCCACAATTGAGGGAAAATTTTCAAAAGTATTCAACCTTTTCTGTTGTCTGCTTTCATTGACTTTCGAAGTAAGAAAAGGTGAGAACAATATTCAACTAAATGCTGATTTTTTAAGAATTACATGTGTCAGCTAAATATATTTATGTATTAAGAGGAAAAGGAGATGCAAAATTGCAGAGTTCAAGTACCTAACAATTTAGAGTTATTTATTAACTATTGTATTTAATTAAGAAAGAATAAACTGAGGACCATGTAATGCCAGACTATGGTTAAAGTATCCTCTTCCAAATTAGCAAAACTCCTCATCAAAGGCAGATTGAAAATAGCTTCTCTTTTTTATTGAACCCATACATGCTTGGAGAAGAACTCTCTTAGCTTTTATATGAGGAAAAATCTGCATTAGTAGTGCACCTAATTATTTAGTTTGATATTATGCTTCTAAATGACATATTTTCTGGAAAAACAGACATATTTCTGTCTCAGGTAACATATTTAGCATTACTATATCACTACTCTGGGGTAAAAAAGAAATAAATTCTTAAACAAAATTATGCAACATAAGGAGTGAATACAAGCACTGGAAAAATATCCTGGCACACTTTCAGACCTGATTTCATTCATGCCTAGACCATAGAATAATGCCTGTGTCTGGATAACAATTATCTTAAATGTATTTTCTAACATTGTGTGAACAAATAGCCCAAAGACATTACTAAAAATGTATGCTCAAAAGTCAGTGTTTTAAAAATAGATCAGATCTGAAGTATGGGCAGAAGTAATGTCACAAAATCCTTATGAGTTTCCTGTTGAATCTACACCAGTTTATAGTTGCACATAGAGCTCAAGACTGAAACCCTCAAGAGACATTATTTAATTATTATTTTATTTTAGTAATTTGTTACAAGTCTTAAAAAGATAAGAGTGGCTTCTGTTTAGGTTAACAGCTGTGAGCTTTTGCCTAAAACATTTCCAATAATTGCTGAACAGTTACTGAGTACTATATTAAACATTGAAAATTATTATAGCTGAGTGACTATATGAGAAAGAATAAGAAAAGTAAGCAAACAAGAAATGGGGATTTAGTGTGGGAAACATGTCCCTAAATGATGCAAACTCTACACTCAGTATGTCTAAAAATTTTTCCAGTTTTTCCAGACACATATTATTTTCTTTCTATGGCAAATATATGTTAAAGTAGTGCTAGCTTTCATGGTAACAGTCCTTAATTCTCACTGTCTTGTTATAAAACCTGGAGAAATACAACCAATACCTTAATTACAGGGAAACCAATAAAATGAGAGACACTCCAGAAATTTCCAAAGGGCAGATGTGGTAGAAGTTAGAATAAAGGTACTGAGTATGGCAAGGAAGTTTCCTAAGAGCAAAAAACATTTTATTTCTAAAAATGGTGAAGTCAAATTCTTGCATTGATTGAAGAGGGTACTTGCATAGAAGTGGTAAAAATGAATAGCAGAACTGCTGCAGACCTCATTGTAATAAATTTTGCCATATGATTTGAAATTCAGGTTTCCACTTCACTGAGTTTACAGTATTGAATTTCCCTTCCGTTTCTGACTGAAATAATTTCATACTACCTCCATTATTTATTGCTAGAAGGGTCATAAATTTTAACAGATCTGTTATATAAATGATGCAACTGAGATGAGCAGAGTCAAAATACCTTTAAAAATGAAAAGATGTGGCTGTGTTTTAGATACTGTGACACTGTTTTGTATGGGGAAAGCTTTGCTGCTACAATTTTGCCACTGGTGATAATATACACAGTATGAATTAGGAAGCCTGGAAAATATGTAGAACAGCAGTTCCACCCATCTGTAGTGAAACACTGGCTTCACTCAAATGATAATCACAGCTCCCACTGATATTTTCTTGTATTGTTTTAGGGTCCAAAACAACCACTACTTTCTTGACTACTGTTGCCATGTTAGATCTGACCTAAAATAGTAAGACAGGGTTCTAAGATAATGAATGAGTGTCATAATTCTGGGGAAAGAGAAACCCAGGCCAAACTAGCTTTCAGAAAGCACTTGGAGAGGAAACTAGAAAGTTGTGGGACACACAGCTTAACATCTGGAGCAATCTGTCTGTAACCTAATAATTCTCCAAGAATATTATGTCACAGTCATCTAAGTGAAGGATAAAAGCTATCCTTCCCTCCTGAAAGAATGAACCACAGAGTAGTCACAATCTTTTTAATGCACAGGAGAGGTTCCTGATATTTTATAGTGTCTATGTTAAATAGTAGGTATCTCCTCAATATAATTGGATTTTGATCATTGGCGTAGTTTTTACTGAATTTATTTGGGAATTTTTCTCTAAGTTTGAACTCCTTCATCAAATTTTCTCTCCTTTATGCAGCTTTGTATGTCATTTTGGGTGGAAGTAATTTCTGGCTTGGGAAGCTGCTGTGCCTATTAAGAGGATGGTACATTTTTCTATGTTGTAGCCATCTAAAAGCTGGGTGTCTAGCCTGATCTAATTGCCTAAGTTCTGTTTCTATTCAGCAGGAAATGTTAGATGTTTCACAAAGAAGACTTGTCCAGCTTAGGAAACTGTCTTGATGATTTTCCTTGTTAGGAAATTTTGTTTTCAGATTGTTTATTGTATAGTTCATCTCTGTTGAATATATGATTTCTTGGTCTCTTCCATTGGCATGAAATCCTAATAGACTGTAATTTTCCACTTACAATTTGTGCTTTTATATTTCATGCCTCTGATACCTCTTGTGCTTACATTTTCAAGGTAAATGCTGTGATCCTGTGCATGTATTCTTGGAAGATTTTGCTATGGGAGAAACCTTGCTAGAACTTCACTCTTAAATGAAATTCAGTGAGATGTTTAAGGTAGAATTAGCTGATGTCTTTACCTAATATGCTACAAGTCTTTTTGTCTAAGGAAACTCCTCATCTTTAGTTCATTTTTTAATAGTAAACTCGTGAAGGTAAATTATTGCACTATAAAAGCTTGGTCCCTGTCTGCTCTCTTGGGTGGGTTTTGGTTTTTTTTTTTTAAATTATAGACTGAGATCTTCAACTTCAGTAAATCCTGTGGATAATGTTCTATCTGGAATGTTCCATGGCAACCTCAGTTTCATCAGTTCTCGTGTCTTTATAGTTATAGGTTCTATGCCAGATCTGTATAACTTAAATCCTCATATAAAAAGTAACACTTGTCTTGATATGTGAAAACTGGGTCCTGAGCTACTGCTTCTATAAAGAGGATGAAATTTATGCCAATAAATACTTTTTTAAAGACTCCTCAGTCTGACTTTGCTACTGCAGCTGGGTCCTTCTTGTGTAAGAGTCTTGTGTAAGCCCATGTATCACAGCAGGCATACAAGGACCATGCAGTGTGTTAGAAAAGCAAGGACAGTTCTGGTACTGCTGTTTGCAGTACAGCATCTTCAGTGCATCAGCACTGCTCACCTGGCTTGTGTGTTCATGAGAGAATGGAGCTGGGCAGTGGCAAGGGCTCAAGCACTGCTAAGCAGCCATCCATGCATTTTTCTTACCAGCATAATCTCTGTTGTAGCTTTGATTGCTCCAATCTAGTAATTTCCCAGACAGTTCTCAGGAGTGGCTTGAGTCAACAGCATATGCTGGGATCTGTTCCCAACAGGCACTTCAGATGCTACAGTTCCATTTTGAGTGATTCTGGCAAGTGAATAAAAACTGCTGTGTTGCCAGCCTGAAAAGCAGAGATTAGTCTTTAGCACATTTTATTTACTGTTTCCCTTCTCTAGAGCAGTGTCAAACTCAAAAGTATAGGGGATTATTTGGAAGCAACATTGTCTGCAGGGCTTTTTGAGTCTGGTAGCTGTGTGGTATATGCAGGACATTACCTTTGTCCATTCAGTGTCTCCATCTCTGGTGGCTTGGTATTGATTACAGGTGGCTCTTAAGGCCAAGTGGTGTTATTTAGCTTAATTGTGTTCACTGACTAGAGATCCCTCACTGATTCCTCATGTTCTCATATTAACATTTCTATGGAATATGAATTTATTTGAAATTTAGATCCATTTAGGTCATTTGGAGGTCTCAAGAGTGAGCATGCAGCATTAGAATCCCTACCTTTACCATATCCCTTTGGGTCCAATTGGACTTAACCTACGGCAGGAGATGCACCTTATACATCTCCTTGTATATCCATTTCTCCTTCCTGAGATGAAGTTCCTGTTCAAGAAAGATATTACAAGATATGATATTTTTTTAAAACTTGACTTTCAAGCTGACTGAAAACAGGCTCAAGAAAATGTAAAATATTCAAATTAAAAACCAGAGAGATGTTTAGAATAGAGCCAAAAGCAACACAGATTAAGAAGTGCTAAAGAATGTCATAATTGGAAGAAAATGTTCTCCATCTGATAAAATGATGCTATAAAAAGAAAAAAAAATATAGCATCAGTGGATTGTTGGTGTGTCTGCAGCTACTGTGTGATTGTAAAGCATCTAAGGATGGATATGTCTGCTAGTGGTAATGCAAAGAATACAGTTGCTCATCCTCTGCATTATGCCATAACAGGGAACACTGCTGAGAAGTGTAAGTGTAGTTGAACAATGGATCTGGCAGCAGATGCAACAGATGCACAAAGACTGTGGCAATCAGGCAGCCTGAAATTATTCTTAAATCTCTAAAGATGTGGAGTTTTTGGAAAAAAAAAGAAAAAAGTGTCCCTCTACAGATACAAAACAAAAAATGTCAGCCTTACTGTGAATTTTATAAGAAATGGCTTGCTAGACACCTCACAAAATAGTATTGCTGAAGTTAGGCTGTACTGGTTTTGTTTCAAAGACTTAGCTTCAGAGCAAAAACTGTAACAGGAGCTTTCCATATCTGTCATTTCTAAATCTTGCAAGGAAAAAGGTAGTCATTTTCCCCATTAAAGTGCACGTTGCTAATCTACCCTTTGGGGGAATTCAAAGTTAAAAGAATTGGTAATGAAGACAAATAGAAACAATACAAATCAAAGTCAACAGGTAACTGAAGTTCAACAGAAGGAAATTATAATTAGACAGAATACAATGATGTATTCCTGCCATTAAAGTGTCAGGCTTGTTCAGTTTTTGAAGTAAAGGAAGGTGGGAATGCAAATGTGTTTGAACTTACAGAGTATTTCTGAAGTGACGACAAGGAAAATTTGCCAAAAGAATGTACTTCAGGATCTAATAACTCATCTTGTACCTGCAAAGCCTTTTTCATCACCTGTCTTCTATCCTCAGTGTCATGCAAAAAAACCTTCATTGCTAGTATTATGTTAACATCCATTTATGAATTTTAAATGCATCATGGTTGTTCAAGTAGCCAGTCATCAAGTACAGAAAAATGAAATGATAGAACAGAAGCGTAAACTGCTGTAATTGTGATGCTTCATTAAGGTTCCTGAAATGAGAACATTCATGAGGACTTGACTGTGAAGTCCTTATCCATAAAGGTATTTTTCAGAAGCATTGCCAGGATGAGCTGGTCTAGTCAGACAGGCTCTTTTAAGACGTAATGAACTATGGAGGATCTTTCTTGCAGCTGTGTCAGCTTCCATAGAACTAAACAGGATGTAGGCACAGGCATAGGTTGGCAAAAATTTGGATTCCTTATCAGCCCTGTCATGTGCACTACTCTACAGTCAGCAAAACAAACAAACAGTTCCGTAGAAGAAAAACATAGAAGGATGATTGGTTTTATATCAGAGTATTGGCTGCAAATCAAAGTAGAAGATGTGCTTAAGTACACAATGCCACTGTAGCTGAGAGGCACTTCTGTTATAAGCACCACTTTACAGACACACATGACTTCCTGAAAATTTCTTTCAGCTGAAGACTAGCATGCCTATTTTCAGCAACAAGGTGGTTTTTTATTTCATGCATTATTAAATGCATGAGAACTGATTTTGATATATGAGTTCTAGTATCTTATCAGATGAAACCTTTTTAATTTTTTAAAAATACAGATTTTGGGATAAATGACTATTCTGAGAATTTTTTTTTTTTTAATAATTACTTGTCATGTTGAAAATATGGGTTTTTAAAAATATTTTCATTCATATGCACTAGCACTGTAAATTAAGGATAAGGGCAGGGTGAGTAGGAATGTTGGTCTATTGTCTGTGAGACTCCATTATAGGAATATAGAACAGGAAAACAGACCATCTGGATAGAGGGGATAACTGGTAACATTTGCTTGCAATACAGTTAAGTCTGAAATGCATTGGAAAAAATAAAACCACATGAATTTCTTTTGATTCCCTGGGACAATAGGGAAATAAAGGAAATCATGTAGGAAAGTAGGAAATTATGTTTCAAAATTTTAAAACAAATAGATCAATTCCTCCCCAAAGTAATAAATATGTTTAAAGTATGTTACCTGAACAAGAAATTTTTTTAAGCTTTGAACTGTGGTTCTTCATTTTCTCTGTTTTCCTTCTAAATTGTACTTGACATTTTTCAATTAACAGGGAGATTCTAATTGCTGTTTCTCAAGGCACAGCCTGAGGCTGGAGCTTTAAACCAAGATTTTGTTTTCTATATATTACTATTCAGAATGCTGGGGAGACAAAAGACAGCACTTTCAAAATCTACATTGAATGTCACATATGCAACTGCTTTGCTACCCACTGGTTTGTATAGTGTTAATTTATTGGCAAGTCATCAACCAAAACCGTAAGGTACAAAGTACTCTTTTTCTATTCTGCCTGCTGGAATTAAGCACTTCCAAAATATTGAAAACTTAGAGAAGAACTTTTACAACTTTATTCAGAAAGACAAAGTCTCATGGATAGGCGTACATCAAATTTACTGAGTAAAAACGGTTTTTAAAATTTTTTTCATCCTTAAAGACATTTTAAATATTCCACTCACTAGTCTTACCTAGTCTTTAAAGCTCACATATTTTGTTTTCCACTAATAATTTTAAATTATGCAAAAGTTATGGCTCTTCAATCATATTCCTATATTCAATAACACAAGAACCTCATTCATTAGATGACTGAGAAAGACTAGACTGTGAAATGATGGTGATTAAATGACATGGATACAGAAGAAAGTTTGTTTTATCTCTACTTTCTACCTTCTTTGTAGAGAAAATAATTGAAATTTAGAGCCTAATTATATACAACTGAAAAAAATTGAAGCTTTCTCCACTTGAAATAGAAATGCACTGAAATATCAATAACTCATTTTATATAGCTGAAGTATTAGCCACTATTTACAAAGCATTAAAGTAAAACACTTTGAGCAGTTTGTGCTCTCTTTTGCAGTTAAAAGAAAGCATTCTATGTTGTTGATTAATGAGCTGGGATTCAGCAATACAATTTGAAATGCATTTTTTTAATAAAAAAATGCAATGCTGTGTCTGTAACAAGAAAAACAGCTGAAACAAAGAACAATAAAAGCAAAACAAATATATTCTTTTTAATACGATCTGATGGGAAGAGGGAGGTATAAATGAAGTGTGTAAAACTCATGAATCTGGTTCTGTGCAATTTACTTGGTTGCAGACCCCCTTTTCTTATGCATTTCTCACTTTGTTTTACTCAAAAATAATACTGGTTGTTGGTTGCTTTTGGTTTATTTCTCTATTCCATCTGTGTTGGACATTCCTTTACATTGCCATACACCGAAAGTCTTTGGTCTTCTTATTTTTTTTTTTTTAATGTGTTTTGTAACATTCTGTTAGCTAAGTGGGCACTGACACATTCTTCATAGTGAAGTGGATATTACAGTAGAGTAGATTCTTCATCAGATGAAGGATGCATTTAAAAACCAAATGTTTTACTGATTTTTTTTATGAAGAAATTACAGCTTTGTGACAAAAACTGAATCTGGACCCAGACCTGAAAATCATAATAGTCACGACTGACTCTAAAATCTGTGACTTTCATTTAATAAAAAGTCATAGAACATTTAGTACCTGGTGATACCTTTGTCTTTTCAGCTTCATGTTGAATTTGAATTCATAACCTGGAAGTAAACATCCTGCTGTCAAACACTTGTATCTTGTATTCAACATGTTATGAAATCAGATATTTTCCTTCAATTTTTATGATGCATATGAAACACTTGTACAGAATGCTACATATGCCAAGTATGCCCTAAGGAATCTAAGAATAATGAAGTATAAATTGCTTTTATCTTGAAAGACTAGTAAAAGCAAAACACAAATATAGTAGAGATTTTAATAGTAACTAGAAACTGGTGATTAAAACTGACATCACCTGAATGCATGTATACAAATGTGTTTAAATTCAAAATATTTGGTAATACTGCTGAGGAATTTAAAAAAATGTACTGGACAATCATCCAACTTTCAGAGCTCTTGAATACCAAGGATTTTTCTGAGAAAACTGTGGCAAATGAGATTCTGTATTAAATCTGCACCTGCACATGTGCTATTGTGTGATACTTTAACAGCTTTAGTTTAATTATGGAAATTTGGCTTCATTCATATTTGACACTAAGACATGGTCATATCTTGGAAGTGAGAACTATTTGGATGAGATTAATAAATTCATCACTATTTAGAAACAGATTAGGATAGAATGGGAACAACATAATAAGGATGGCACTGTCACTAACTTCAGTTGATCCAAGGCAGTTAAATCACAATGTGCCTTTCTTTATAGGGCAGCTTTGTCAAGGAAAATATTCTTAGTTTAGAAGTGATTGTGCAGAAATTTAAATACATCATCCTTTGTTTCTAAATGAAATTGCTGCTGCTTCTAACAGCAGAATCAAGTATCTTATGCTTTCTTGTAAAAAGGAAAATGTATGAGAATATGTAAAAAGAAATTAATTATACCTAGTGAAGTAATTTTTCCTTGGAAATACTCATTTGGCACAATACAAATATTTCTCAAAACTGTCAATGCTGTTAAAAATGTCAGTGGAAGTCATGCAATCAGTAATAATAGGACAAAAACAGAGGAATGCCATTTTGAAAAACATTTAGGCGTTTGGAAATATGATTCACTTTCAGATCTGATGACATTCAAGTGTTTTCATGAAAAAAACAGCACAGTATTTGAGAAACAGAATTACATCTCTGTAACATTTGGTGTGGTGCCAGAATCAGTCTTCCATATTTTTTCAGGATAGTCCTAATAGCAGCTAATGGCTCATTTGGAGAGAGTCTGGTTCAGTGCTCTTCCATCTCTTTTGAAGTTTTTTGAGGAATAAACTTTTGTTTCCCAGCAGTTTTATGATCTCTAATGCTGTATAAACTCAAATACCATTAAAAAAAAAAAAAAAGTAGATTAGTAGTCATGCTATGATGATGACGAAAATTATTATGATGATTTCCCTGATGCATTGCCTCTTGGATAAATCATTGTCCATTCCAAGATTCAATTTTTTGTTGTTGTTGTTCTTTATCAGCTGCAGGAAAGCACTTAAGCTTCAGGCTCCAGCTTCCTGTCACTATGCAGATCCTCATTTTCATAATTTGGAAAAAAAGGGGAAGTTTTGTCTTTTAGCCATTTTCTAATCCAAGGCAAAATTTTACATATTTTGTTTATAGATATTTTATAAATATTGTTCTGTCACAAGAAAAAATTCTTACACATATCTGATTCAGAGAAAAAGTTGTCATTTCCAAATAAAAATATTTTTATATAAATATCTTTCTTTTTTTTCTTCCCTCATCTTTCCTGAAAATTTGGAGCCATAAATGTGACAACCATATCACTTTTCATAGTCCAGTGATTAAATATTTTTAATAGAATTTTTTTACCAGAAGCTTTACTATTCAGTGATTATCTCTTTCCACAGTGTAGCTCTCAGAACTGTGGCACACTGGCTGTGTTCCAGTTTATAAAATTGGAGTGGCCACAGTTCAGTAATTTTTCTATGTAGGAAATAAAGTTGTTCAATGTAGATGTGATAAATATTGCTTAGTAATGGATTATGCTGTATAAACCAAATAATAATTGTTTTATGCTAGTTATTAAAACGTTCCTCAAGCCTGTGCTCGGAATTAAAGTTGAAATTATTAATATTTTAAAGTTAGCTGAAATTTACCATACTTAATTTAAAGAAATCTCTACTTACTGTCAGAGTACTACAAGTTTGGTGAAAGTATTCTAAAAATAGTAATATATTGTAATATAAACATGCATTAATCTTTAGAGCATGGAATAAAATTCTCAAGTTTTATCTATGGAAAAGTTTATTCATTGCAAATTTTACAGAAACATGTGGGGTTTTTTCCCTTCAGTTTTAAATTACTGTTTTCTTCTTTTAAGAAATGATTACTGGGATTTTTTTAAAAAACAGCTTTTGTTTTAAATTATTTATATTACCCATATTTGTTTCTGTATTTATTCATTACATATTGTGTTATTTTCCCAGAAGAAATGTACTTCCTCTCTCACCCCTTAGTATTTGGAGATTTTCAGGGAAGTATCATCATTTTATACATCTCGTGTATACAGGATTTTTTTAGTTATAGCTTAAATTTATTTTAAAGTTCTTCTAAGTATTTTCTCATGTTTTATAGCACTGTGGTCTTATTGTGTGATTAATAACATAACTTGATTAGAATAGCATGGAGCAGTTCAAATTTGGGTTCCTTTGACATCATTCATAGAGATTCATGGGCATTCCTAGAAACAGGATGAGAGCCAGCATAAGGAGCAACGGCAGTTGGCAAACTCTGTGTGATGCATTCAGTGTCCTTCTCCCTCTGGGTCTTCTCTCCTTGGGCATTTCCAAGGCAGACACTCAGCAGGCCATGGAGAGCACCCACTCAGTGGAGCAGAGCCTTGGCCAATACTCCATGTGTCCTGCAGGTGGCTGTAAGGTGCGGATGGTGCTGATGTTGTGGAGATCATAGTATGCTATTCCAATGTAAAGGACTCATGTTTTTAAATCTCATAGGATTTAAATCTCAGGCAAACCTTTCTTCTATGCAGATTTTGGGCCATTCAGCATAAGGTGCTTTTTACAGGTTATGAAAGTAGAAAGTATTAATTCTTCTCAGAAGACTTTGAAAACTGGTCACTTTTAGGTATATCTCACTAATATTTCATGGATTATGTCATGGTTCTCCATTAGAATATAAACTTCACACTAAATACAGTCATACAGAAGATGCTTTTATCTTTACATTTACCATGAGAGTGGCAGAAGCTGTGATAAGGCTCACACTCTCAGTTACAAGTACTAATTACTTGATCCCAGACTCAACTGGCACAGTAATCATCATCAAGCCCAGTAAGTAATGATAATAGATGAAAACCTGCTGATCTTCCAGCTGCCACTGACAATGAGAGAGATATTATGGAGGCAGAGTAGCAATTCATTTGCTTAAGACTGCATTGGAATATGAATATTATCATAGCAGCTTTTCCCAGCTTCACTTATGGAAAAAAAATAAAATAATCTTACTCAAATTTAATCTATGTATAAAAAATTCATACCTTGAAATACCTTGAAATTATATAAAATATTTCTTTAGAAAATCCATAATGAAGAGAAGTTTGCATACAGTATACAATCAAAAATTAATACTTAGAAAAAATTGTATAATGTTTTTGGATTTTTTTCAAAATCTGGTTTTCTCAGTAGATATTTGACAACGTAAAACTTCTAGCTTTTATGCTGTCATCTCTATTTGATTAAGAAAAATAAAAGTTATTCATTTAGTCACATAAATTGCAGAACGATGTTGAGACTCAATTTGTGCTGGCAGGAATCAGTGGCATTGTGGAATTTCAATGGCTTTCATAAACTCTAAGCGGAAATTGGGATTTTCAGCAATTGACATGTGCAGAGACACAGAGCCCTGCTCTGGACAGTTTTAGTAATATTTCTGGTCTCCCCTTGGGAATTTTAAAAATACATATTTAATAGTATGTCATCTCTTGAATTACATTAAGAAAAAGTATTGAAACTTAATGGAATCTTTTGCTTTGGAATATTGACCCTGTGCCATCCTAAAATTGGATAGAGACAGAAACATAGATTTTTGATCTGGAAGAAAGTTATTATTTTTGAAAATTATTCTGTTCTCTCACCCGTAGTTGTATGATAGCAGAGCCACAAACTGTAGTTATTGAAAATGAAGCAGAAATTGGGGTGTTAGGAAGAGATGTGAACCTTTGAAAAAAGTACATGTAAATAAATCCTCATAGAGCTGAGCTTTGACTGCACTGAGAAGACCAGAGCAATGAGGTTTGTAGCAGTATATTTTTCCTGGGTTCCTGTACAAAGACTGCTGTGTCTCACCCAATTCTTGTTAAATCAGGGTAGACTTTTTAGTCTCATTGTCTGCAATGGAATTTTTCAGTACCATTTGAAAGTATCAGGTTTTATTCTGAGAGGGTTTTTAAAAATAATTTTCAAATTTTAATGAGCTGGAGTATCCTGTAAAAACAGCTAGCCCCTTTCTTTGAGCTTTATTTTCAGTTTTATTTCAGATTTTATTATCAGTTATAATTGCTATCTTTTGCAGCACCAAAGTTGAAAATAGTTCCATGATCTGGACAGGATGTTGTCTTACCAGTAGATAATTCACACAAATCTTATCCAGCTTTGGAAATCCTTTAGCTGAAAATAAATGGAGGTTTGAAGAATGAAAGGGAAGTGTCATGTATGCTTGGCCTATTGTATCTCTCCCATCTGCTGTTTGTAGCCACTATTGAAAATAGGACTGCTAGGAAAGATGGCTCTTTGGCCAGCTGAGTTAATTTGATATTTTGAAAGAAAGACTAGGACGGTAAATACCAGAATATGAAATTTTGATACTGAGTCTTAATGTTTGCATTAAGGATACCCCAGCATACTTGTAAGATAGAAACACAGCAGGCAGCCTATTTGCTGATTTGCATTGTAAAATTCTCATTGCTTATGACATGTATTATTGTGGTTTTGAAATTATCTACCAATGTTTCTTGTCACATTAAGACTGAAATGGAAAAAAAACATTGGATTATAACTTACACCAACTAATGAATATTTGTGGCATTTTAGTGGAGAAGAGAAGGGAGCAAGAGCAACAATGAATATTCTGCACCTGTAACTATCCTTCTCAGGGCCTACCAGGATGCTTCAAGCCTTTTGGTCTCAGACCTCTGTTCTTAGTTTCTAACAGGGACTCTATTCCTACAGGATCTTCTGTGTTATTAAAGGTTGTTACATACTTAGTCTTATTGTACTTTCTTGCAGGATTGTTTTAACCTGGCCATCTCAAGCACTTTATCACCACTTAATCATCCTTTTACAGGGTTGACCAGAGAAAGTACTCCATGAATGTATGATTATTAAGGGCAATTTACAATTCCAAGTTAATGGTTTGAATAAGATACCTAATTATCTTAATCCATTAGGTAAAATAAATAACTGATGAAAGAATATGCTATTCAAGTGTCAGGGTTTCCTTGGGGCTGGGGGTGTCAGGGCCCAGGGCCTGTCCCCACCCTGTCCAGGCATGGGCAGCCCTGTGCTGGGCATTGGGCACCTCCCTGGGAAAAGTCCAGGCAGGTCTGTGGGGAGCTGGAGACAGCCCTGCTGCAGAATCACTGGAGCAGGAGCTGATGTGGGGTCCTAGGCCATGGGGGAGCACAGTGGGGTGGGGAAAGAGCTGTCAGGGCTGGTGATGCCACCAGGGCACTGACTCCCATAGCCATATTTATAGATTGAATCCATGAAACTATCAGAAAGACATCTGAAATGCCTCTTTATTAATATCATAAGGTGCAATCCTAGAGATTCAAATCCCTATTGCTCCCTTTGCACTTAGTATAGCTTACCACTACTAAAGCAAAAGCAAGTTTCAATACCTCCCCTTTAACACTAGTTTGATATCATTTTAGAGAACAGTCTTTGAAGGAGATGATTATTTGACTTGGGTTTTGTGAAAGTATTTGTAAAATGAGCTGGAAAGCTGAACTACCTGCCAAATTCCTTACACATTTTCTAAAAATGTTGGCTTGACATTACTTGAATCATTGACTGGAGGTAAGAGCAAAAGATGCTGTTAATGAGGCATGCCTCAATCATTTTCACATAATAGCCTCCATATTCATTCTACTGTTCTCATGCAAAACATGAAGAGAATTAGCATTTTTCATGATCCTCTGTCAGTTCAGTGCTTAACAGTTGGCATCAAGTTATGTGCCAGATGGGTGGTTTTAACTTTTAGAACAGGAATGGCTATTTGGATAAACTGTCCTGCATTATATAAACACACCACTGAAACATCAGAGGACTTGAGCTGTTCAAGAATTGAAATACATGCATGGGTCAAGAAAAAGAATGCATGGAAACACACCCACAAAACTGTAAACCCTAATTGAATGTTTGGGATTTGCTGATGCATTATCTTTCATCCAACTATTCCTACTGCAATGAGAAATTGGTCTAATTGTAAAGTTGTTTATACAAGGAGAGATCATAAATTGCTTTTTAAACAAAAGTTGGAAAGAAGACTGGGTATATGTATGTTTCTGCTTTTTTTTTTTTTTCCCTGCATGTTTGTAGCTTTTGATCTTACGATGGTTCAAGGCCGTATTGAAACAAATGTCAAAATATCTTTTGACTTTGATGAGATAGTGGTTTCACCTATGGTGAGCTTTTTGAATATAAGGAATACTCCAAGAGACAGGGCCTAGGATGTAATATTTTAAAAACATGATTCAAGAGCAATTTGTCTTGAAGAAATTTATGTAGAGCTTCTTTGTTTTTATGTATTATTGTAATTCAGGTTGCTCTGAGCTGATTTTCACACTTTAAGAAATGTATAATTATTGCAAATGTAAAACCTAATAGAATTATAATTATAAATTCCTCCATCCATGCAGTTGCAAGAATTTGTCTGTGATCAATTTCTTTTTTCTTTCTGTGATCACTCAAGTAATGAAAATTAAGAAAAGAGACATGCAATATTATTTCTTGTGTAATTATAGAAGCATTTTTAAAAACATAATGAGGTTGTGGAAATTGTTTTTTGAAGAGTCACGGAGGAAAAGAAGGAAAATTATCTCATGATGGAACAAAAGAATGAATCAAAATGTCTATATGATAGGATAGGTGCAGTCCTGAAATTAGACATATGAGCATTAGATGTGCAGCTGCAACTGATGAAATTATAAATATTCCTTAGACATAACTAAAGAAAATATCAATCATTGTGCCTGTGTAGCATTTTTGTATTTCATTTAAATAATCTCATGGTTCATT
The DNA here is from genome assembly GCF_029582105.1 of Oenanthe melanoleuca. Taxonomy (NCBI): domain Eukaryota; kingdom Metazoa; phylum Chordata; class Aves; order Passeriformes; family Muscicapidae; genus Oenanthe; species Oenanthe melanoleuca. The sequence continues at coordinate 73,205,157 of NC_079336.1, forward strand.
GTTTTTGCTGGTTTGCTCCAGACAATAGGAATAATGCATTTTATTTCTGTATGTGCTAGAGATTCTGAGCATTTTTCATTTTCTTTTGGCCACAGATAAAGGTGGGATGCTGGTCAAGAAAGCTTCAGTTACTCTCTAAAATCTCTCAGGAAAAGTGCTTGTTTGGTGTGTCTTGTTAGATACTGACCCACCAAAGCTGCTATAGCACTTCCCTCCTCAGCTGGGCAGGGGATAGAAAACAGGACAAAAGATTCATAGGTTGTCATAAGGGCAGAGTGAGATCACTCACCAACAACCATCACAGGCAAAAGAGACTCTGCTTGGGGGGTGGAAAATGAGTATTACGAATTAAAACAGAGTAGGATAATGAGAAATCTTAAAACCATCTTCACTCTAGCTCTCCCTTCTTATGTTTAACTTTTATCCTGATTCCTATTGCCTTCATGGATATCAGGGACATAGCTCCCTCATCATGCTCTGCACCATGGGCTGGAGGGGAATCTGCTCCACCACCTAGAGCACCCTCTCCCATTCCTTCTTTACTGGTCTGAGTGTCTGCAGGGATGTTTCTCTCACATATTCTCACCCCTTTCTTAAATCATTATCCCAAAGACTGTCACTGATGGTTTTGGCCTTGGCTGGCATCAGCTCCATCCTTGAGCTGGCTGGCATTGGGTCTGTCAGACACGGGGGAAGCTGCTGGAAACTTCTGGCAGCTTCACACAGAAACCGGTTCTTCTGTAGCTCCCCCTGCTACCAAACCTTGCCACACCAACCCAGTACAGCCCTAAAAAGAGACAACTGAGACAGTTTTCCCTTCACATTAACTTAGAGTAAACTGAAGAGATTTTCTGGTGTTTGTTTGTAGCATGGTTTAGTTCTTTGAATTCCTTGAGCTTGCTGTGCCTGATCAATTCCCTTCCAGTGCAAACATAGAACAAATATATTTTCAATTATTTCCTGGCACTCCATTATTTTTTAATATATAAATTTTGGTACTTCTGTTTTAAATTTGTTTGAATAACACATTGAAGTAGAGTTCTCACTTGTCAGCTGTGAATGGCAAAGAATGCTTTTTCTTGCGTGCCCTTCTGGATAAATACATATTATATTGTTATCTGTTACAGTGAGGACTTACATTTAATAACCAGGTAGCACCAAATAACAAATAAGCAGATAGTGCTAAATAACTCAGTAGGAAATTTTAATTTTCCTGCAATTATTCAGCCAGCCTAATGTAAATGACACTGAGTATGTTGAAGCACTTCACCAATTTTGTTGGTGTATTTTTCAGGAGAGTGTCAACCCCGCCTGAAGGACTCTGGTGAAATATATTAAAATTACACAGCATAATCATATCTATGAAATTCTTGACAAAATAAAACTTCCCAGAGAGTAGCTGCCAACCTTGTACTATCCCCTGGCATATTTTGAAAAAGGCTTCACCCTGATGAATAATATTCACAGTACAAGTTATGCTTCTTTGCAACTTGTGAGCTTGTCATCTTTGATTTTCATAAAATGTGTTGGTTCTCCACTGGAAATATTCTCACCATCTTTTTCTGTCTACTGATAACTTAGCAGCAAATCTGCAGTTTAAATTCCCTTAGGATTATGAAAATCATAAGTCTAAATCTATTGGGGAAACTTGGGATTGTTTTTGTCGTCTTTAGTTTTTATATCTATCATTTTTTAAAAAAGATTTTCAGCAAAACTGAATGTAAGTGTATTTTGGTGATGTGAATATTTGTCTCCTCTCATAAACTTTAAAAGCATGAACTGTGGCAGTGCAAACTTTTTTGTTCCCTTGTTATTTGAAGATCAAGCAGGGGGTTTTAGTATGACCTGACTGATTCTCTTACTTCTGTGTTGGGAATATATATATATCCATATTCAGTAAAGAAATGTTTAAGATATTTATAAGTCAAACATGTGCATACTCGTTTAATGTGTCTGTTGAATACTGATCTGTCATAGGAAAAAACAAATATGTCAAAATGAAATAATAACCTTCACGACATATAGCAAATAAATGTGGAAAAATAGGCCAGCCATGGCAATAATTTTTTTGAAAAGATTTTGCAAAATAGTCAGATTCTGCTGAATACTTCACTTCAAGAAGTCCTTCACTCATTCTTTAATGAAGGCTACCTGCATGGCATTTTTTCCATGTTTATTGATCCAATATGTAAGCCTAAATGGTTTCTCAATTGTCATAAAGAGGCTCCACATGTAATTCAAAACTTTGATAACATTCTTTGAACAGTAATCAGATCCAAGTAGTGCCTTTCATGACAATGGAAAAAATTGAACAAAATGCAAATGAAATCTACCCTCTCTTGGGGTTTTGTTTAAAACAAAACATTTGTGAAAGTAAACTCAATAAAAATGACTACTTAATTATGAATTGGAAACTCACTGTGGAATATGCAGTTTTTTAATATTAAACAAATCAAAGATCTTATATACAAATTTTACTTTATTTTTTTCCTATGACAAGTTATCTTAATTGTAGTTATATTTACTGCACTGAATCACAGTAAACGTGCTCTAGAGAATCCTAGCACTATTTCACTGAAGGTTTAAGGTCTACTCTCATGCTGGAATCTGTAAAAATGAGAATTAATCTTAATATGCTGAGTCCACCAAGAAACCATAAGTATTGCTTTGCAAATGTTACTGTGTTTATTGCTGAAATTTGTGATGACACACAGCTTGATTGAAAAGGTGTTTCTGGATTTATCTAGATCTATTTCTACAGTGAAGTATCTGATGGGGAATGTCTTTTAAATTCCCTCAGTAGCCCTTACTCAACAACTTCTCCTCACTACAGGTTTTCATGAGGTTATAACTTTTTAAATTAGAAGAACTCAAAATTGATTACATAGAAACTAATAGGTAAAAAAGCAATTTATGAACATCTTTGCTCTTTCTACACTGTGTCCTTCTGGATGGGTTCAATTTTGTGTCAGCCAGTCAGGGATAAAACTGGGCTTTTCACCATTACCTCTAAAGCTTACCTTTTCAGCTTCCTTAAGTGTCTCTTCCATTATTGTGTTCTTTTTGTTCTCTCAATCTTTCCTGTCCCTGAAAAATTTATAGTCTAGTCACTTGGAGATCTCCTGCTGGAACATACCAAGTTCTCCTCCAAACTGGAGCATTCTTCTTACTCATCTATCTGATGGAGCTCATTTGTCCTAACACAGTCTAAGGAAAGATACCTGCATGGTTTAAAACTGTCATCTTGAGTGGCACAAACACAGTCTGTATGATGTGTCTAAGAAGACCTACTCTCATTAACCTCCTGCTCAGATGTAGCTGTGCAATTGCTTCTGAAACCATTCTGTAAGGTGAATTGGTAGGATGAGGTGAGTTCTTTACAAGAGCAAGTGGTTTAGTTTGGACTATTCCAGCCTTACAACTGAAATACAAGGTGTCTGGACTGTTTGGAGGATAGAACTGGAAGATACTTGTCTGCTGAAAGAAGGGATTATAGACCCTTGAGTTAAGTCTCCAAGAAGAGCCCAAGTAGAAGTACCTATAGCTGATTTTGAGACCAGTCAAGTACCAGTCAGAACCAGGGGGGCAGTTGCTTGTCCTTGACTACAGACCACATTATAATAGATGCCTATAGTTCTTAAATATAGGGAAATTTAAACTACTTTTCTTGCAGTGCTGTGCTTAATTCAATGAAATTCTCTGTCTGCTGAACTTATTCTCTCTCTCAACAAGGTCAGAATTTTTTCTTTATTGGGTGTTTTAATCTCTTGAGGTGTTATTTCTGTGGTGTGAAATCCCACAAGTGATCATAATTTCCAGAACTACTCAGCCTGTATTACCTAATTTTCCCATCACATCTTGACTCTTTACATCTTCTGACCCCACAACATATATAGTTTGCAAAAAAATCAGTATTCAAGCACATTCTAAAATGAATTAAACTATAAATTATTCCTGTCTATTTTTAATCAGTTCCTCAGCATTTTTGATCCAGTTTCAAACCAATTATGACCAACATTTTTTTATTTTCCAGTGTACATTGTGCTGATTCAAAACATATGTTGTAAAATAGAATTTGTGGATAGAAGTTCATTTTTGGCAAAGGGCCTGAAAAATCATACTGTTTTCTTTGGACTTAAGTTATGGAATATCTTTTGGTTTGCCTCCTTCAACTTCAAAGGAAATAATATTTCTTAGACAATAACCTGGCTCAGCCTTCAATTCTGAGCAAGACTTTTAGACTTAAATAGTAGCTGAAGGTAGCATCTTCCAATTTTAGGGTAGCTTTCCAAACTATGGAGAAGGTGCTGGTCTATGCTGAGTCATCCCATACACCATTGTTTTAATGAGGGTCTTGGACAAAGCAGAAATAGATGGAAAAATCTATTGCTTAAACAAAAACTCCATTTTCTGTGAATTAAGGTACTTGTTCTGCTATCCTTACAAATGTGCTTATGTACACAGGAGTCTCTGCTCACCTGACAGACTGCTGGGCTTCAGCAGAGCTCCACAGTCACAGTTTGTGAATCCAATACCATCCAGAAAACGGCTAAAATCTCAAATGAGGGCATTTTTTAGCAGAGGAACGTGGTTGTTCCTTGCTGCCATTTTTCTATTTTATAAAGGCGTAGGTTGTTTTATATCAAAGAAAAGTTATATGGTTTGGAGAGCTATTTTTAATCTCTTGAAGTTTGAGTAGTAGGGACCTCAGGCAAGAACAATTCTCACTGTTAAGTAGGAGATTAAAGCTGAAGTCTAAGATTTGCATAATGTAAAAGGTGTACGTCATTGTAAGTATCATTAATATTTTTTTAATCCTTAGGCAATTAATAAAAAGACAACTTTAGAATTTGCCTTTGGGTAATATCCCTTAACATAACATCATATCAAAATATTATTTGTTTAATTGTATTTGACTTCTGTTTCCCAGTTTGGTGGTGGTGTTTCCTCAAAGGAATTATGAAACCATCTAAATTCTGCTAATGCTTCCATAAAAGACTTATCATAAATATTTCTTCTAATCTTCAGTATCATCAGGCAGATAATATATGTCTTTATTTTCTTTTCCAAAGGATGTAAGATTTTAAAGCAGTCTCTGAAGCAGCAGATTATTGCTTCAGTGGGACCCTCAGTATGACCCTTGATGAAAGGAAGCTTTCTCTCTTTTTATCTCAGTGAGCTCCAGATGGTGGTTTGTCTCACAGACCATATTCACTAGTTTTTATTAGACTTTTGTTTCAAAAATGAACATAAAGAAATTTCAGAATTCTTGTCTTAAATGAATGGGTTCGTGGTCATAACATTTTAAAAAACTTTAAATTTGCCCACTCATTTGCCTAGGCAAGTGGGGTGTGGAGGAATTTGTTGTTTGCTTTTTTTCTGTGGGGGGGTTAAGTGAAGTGGAGGGACAAGAAAAGAGATTAGGGTTAAGTGAAATACCATTTTGTGTATATCAGTTGGTATGATGCAAGTCATGCTAGTCAATTTTTTGCATAGACTGGAATTTTGCTTGGAAGTGTGGTTGAAATGATAAAGGATGATCACTGTGAAATTAAAGACTGCCATTGGTGAAGCATTTCTGCCTTCCATAGGTGTGCTGTGAAACAGGCTAAAATTGAACAGGCTATGAAATTTGGCATCTCAGAGTCATAAAAATGTTTCATGCTAATGAAACACACTGTTATGGACACCAAAATAAGTAATTCAAGGTTCACTTTAGTATGTCCTGAGAATGAAAAGCAAAACATCTTCACTGTTCCTGCAGGTCTTGATGAAAGGTTGAACTGAACTTCTAGCATTCTGGAGGGAGAGTTTTTTCTTTTTTGCAATATATGCTATAATCCTTATTTATGTTGTTGTTCAGCCTTCAACAGTTACCTTTTAATTCAAGCAGACAGAAAAAATGCAGTCTGAAAGGTATGATGATTAAAGTTTTTTTGACATCTTTGAGAACCTGTTTCCACACCCTGTTTGAGTTCTAGACGGAGTAATTGCATTCTATTGACTTTAGTTTTCTGAATTTCTGGCTGGATTAGGTTTTATCCTTTTTTTTTCCCCTGACATGCTGAGGTCTGTCCCAGGAGTAGCCAGATTACAGCTTAGGTTTCACAGTGTTTTGATGGGGAAAAGAAGTGATTTGTACATGTAATGTTTATATATTCTGACTTTAGATAGCCAGCAAGTGTCCCAGTGAGACCACACGGAGCTGGATGTCTCTTATCATGGCATGAGTCACAATTGCCTTTGAGACCCAAGGACAGGACAGACTCTAAGCCCCTCTGAAACGATTATTTGGCTTTTCTGTCAGATGTCTCCTAAATTCCTAAGGATGAATAGTTCTATAATGTTTACAGTAGCTGAAGAGCTGTGTATCTATGTAGCTATGGATCTATGTATATAGATCCCTATAGATGTATGTGCATTTTTAGTAAGCACTATTCAGGATCCCATTGTGGCAAGAGCATTGTAGCCTAAGACAAAAATATGTATGATATTTCCTACCATAACATTGTTGAAAAGAAGAAGAAACTTTGAAAAAAATTCACAATCAGGAGGTAAACTCCTAACTTTCTTTCTACTGTTTTGGTCTAGGTTTTCTGTTTTGGTTTTGGTTTTTTGGTCACTTTACCCTCTCATCTATTTTCCATGCTTGGTTCTAGAGCAGCAGAGTTGCCTCTGCTTTAAACTAACAGTGCTGGTAAAGAAGAGGATCCTGCCATGTTAAAGAGGTAGATATCACAGGTAGAGCCTGTGATATCCTGATTAAATTGTGTCCAGAGTTAGGGAACCATTGCATTTTAGTCAGGAAGGTACCTGCTTTAAACTGTTTTGGGTGGGAAAGCTCTGACTGTGTGGATGGAGCTTAGTATGGGGACTAACTTGCTTATAAGGCCATCAGTAAGAGCAATACTGTAAATAAAAACACATGTTGTACAGTCAGGGCCTTCTGCTCTTTTACAGTGACTTGGAGACTTCCAGCTAGAGAAAACCCTTGGGATCATTTTGTCTCACAGTGTTAAATCACCATGTGTTAATATAATTATGTGTATGGGGAGCAAATTGAGGGTAGGTGTTGTCTCCTGTTGCTGAATCATGCTGAGTGCAAATGTCAGGGGATTATTCCAGAAGTGTGGAGGTGTTTTTAATGTAGAAAGATCTATTTCTGTGTTGCTCTTACACAAAATATACAACTAATTTAGTTTAAAGAAAAGAGTTAGAAGCATTTGAATAGAGGGAAGGTGACAATGAAAGACTTAGGAAGTAGAAAATGAAGATATGGGTCCTGTCTGATCAATCCAGTGTTGATAGGGACAAAAATATTATTATGGTTTCTTATACAGGGGAAGTTTATTTGTTTTGAGGTCATCTGTAAGTTACTTATAATACTTTACATTACTCTTTAATTTGTAACCAGCCCCTGGTTTATAACCCCAAATTAAAATGATTGCCTATCGTGTGATACTGAAAAATCCTCTGATTTTATTTCTGTATTAGCCTTTTTAAATTCTTTGATTGAAATACAGCTAACAAAAACATCTCAGATGTATCTCAAATAGGAGACTTTCTATTTTTATTCTGCTTCTTCTGTCAGTAGTGGTCAATGGATGCTGGTTTAAAGAGCAGTGGATTATAGATGCTGATTTAAAGAGCTCAGACAAATAATTATTTAATTGTTCTCTGATCTTTACACAACTGTAAATTTAGCTAAAGGATATGTATGTATTAAGCACTGGTATGTAGATTAATGGAAGAAGCTACAAAAGGCTGTTTCTTTGGTAAGATTGGTAAAATATTCTTCTCCAGTGCAGTGACCACGTGTCCATGGCTAACCTGAGCAGAAGCCAAGCCAGAGAGATCAAGAAGTTGCCTGTTTACAGACTCGAGAGAGGTAGTTTGGCAGGTTACATGAGTGTGAGAAAGAGAAAGCTGGAAAACACTGTGTAAGAAACAATGTTTGCCTGAGCGATTCTAGCTCGTTGTGACTACCTGGGACCCAGCCAATTCCCTTCACCCTATTTTCCCAGTTTTCCCTCCTTGAAGCCATTAGCTCCCACTGCTCAACTCTCAGGCAAGCTGAACTCCTTTCTGGTGTTGTGTAACTCCTTAATCCAGCAAAATTCCTGCTTTTATTGCCAAGTTCATTTTTTCTGCTGCTATATTCTTTGCATATTCTCAGCACGGAGTCCAGACAGGACCACTGCCATGTCAGGGAGGGTGGTTTGAGAGGACTCAATAAGCATCTGTTGATAAGGATTCCCCTTAGTATTATGTTGGGCTGATCATTCAGAAAATTAGCTGCAATGATTGGTGAGATTTTGATTGTCAAATTACAAGAGTTTGGGCATATTGAGAGATGAACAGAATGGTAATTGCTGCCAGTCAGGTCAGAAAGTCAGACCTGTGCAGCACTAACTGAAAGCATCAAACTCTGACACTTACAGAAGCAGCTACCTTTTTAATTTTTAATAATAATTACTAGCATATGGGAAATTAGAAAATATTGAAGTGTTTCTGGCTTTATTAAGGAAGATCTGCAATACTGAAAAAGATTACACAAGCTTTTGTTGCTCATGTATATAACAGGTGCAATTACATTCCGTGTTTAGAAGCAATCTTTCCTTTATAAGAAAAACAGTTCATCACATTGTGATGGCATTTGTGTCTTTTCTGCTTAACACCTGAACAGGAATTTCTATAGGCCTGTTTTTGAACATTTGTATTATCAAGTACTCACCAGTGTTGACAAAACCATAAAAAACCCTAATGCAAATACTATTTGAATAACATTTTTAAAAGAGTCTTTAATTTTTACAGTCTGGATGATAATTCCTTTACAAAGTGTCTCCTAAGACATGAAACAAGTTATTGTAAGAACCATTGTTTTTCTCTGTCTTTCTATTGTTTAGCTCTATGCCTTGAATGACTTCTCAATGTAATCTGCATATGATATTTCTACCTTATGGAACCAAGTCAGATATCATTTTTATTTTGAAATGTTCAATACATTGAATTTCTTGTCTTAAGTTATGATTTTTTTCCCACCAGTTGAACCTTTTTTCTCTCTTCCCTGCATCCTTCCTATTTTTCAGGATCATAAGAATAATTAAGATTAAAGCTGTACACATCAGATACAATTGTGTATTTAATCACATACTATTGAAAAAAAGTGTTGTAGCAGGCTTTATATCACTGACTGTGGAAAAAATCCTTAGAAGAGCCACATTTGAGAATGAATACTAACAATAGCAGGTGATAGTTCTATGAAATGGGGGATTTGGTAGCAATTTTAGCTGATAGGAATGAATATTTTCACCTTCAGTCTCTTATTCCTACCTGTGCCATGCAGCTCTATGCCTTTTTTTATGATTTATGTAACCATGATTGAACTGGCTAAAGAAATCTGGAAAAGTTTAAAAATGAGGGGAAAGGTGTTGTTTCAAATGTAGTTTAAGTCTCTCATTCTGTTTGCAGGGCAGTTCCACAGACTTACTGGAACAGCATTTGGAATGCTGGAACAGCTCTGCAACAGGCTGAGGGGGAAGGAAAGGCAACTCCTTAAGTTAGCCTTACTGGCAAAGGAAATTATCTTTCTCAGCCAAGCTGCTCATTTCCATGTTAAAAAAGGAAACATTTTGTTTTTCAAGATCTACCTTTCCATATAGTCTTGTTGACACAAAAGGATAGTACATTTATTTTGAAAGCTTTAAATTAAGGTGCATTATTTGTAAAGTTTTGATTTTCTTTTTCTTGAGATTTACATCCAGCTACCTGTTTTATGCTGGAGCAAGCAGCTTATCTTGCTTGTTTTCAGTATTAAAAAACAGTGTTTCACACTCAAGTACAAATTAGAATAACAAGACAGAGATCTTCCCTTAGATTAAGCAAGTCTTTTGACTCAAAACTGGTTATTTGTGTTTCAACATCCACACTGGATGCTATTAGGATGGAAACTTCTTCACCCTTATAGAATATAGTTACTCTTTTATTCCTCTGTACAAATGGAGAGTAAAAGTATTTTGTGCAATTCTTTTGCATTATCAATATTTTTTCTGTCTTTATCAGTGGGCTATGCCACTCTTCAGATTCCTTTTTAATTCCAGAATGCTTTTTAAAACCCTGCTTATTTCACAATAAATTAAATTTCATTTTATATCTTTTTCATCTCTTGTTACTTTTTACGTTAATACAAAGTGCTATTTCTTTAATTTTGTTGCCCATTTCTTTTCAAGTTTTGTTGTCATTTCATCATTGAACAAGAGTATATATTTTAAACAAAGTGATTATTTCTCTTGACTATGAAAGCCTATGATAAACAGTCAGAACATCTGAAATCAATGCTTGTTTGTCACTGCATGACAGATATATGCATTTGACGATATTTATTAATTAACATTACAGTAAGTGCAATTGAAAACCTTCTCTCACTTATTTTTGGACACAGGGGGTTTCAAATAAATTAGATCAGAAGTCAGAAGAGACATCAAGGTAATTTTAATTGAATACTAAGATTCCACAATGTTGCAGGAAAAGCATCATGCACCTATAAAGTATGCTTATATGTACAAAAGGTCTAAAATTATTATGAATAATTGTGTTGGGTTTGCATGGTGTGGTTTTTGGTAGCAGGGGAGCCACAGAGGTGGCCTCTGTGAGAAGTTTCCACCATGTCCAGCAGAGCCAATCCCTGATGGCTCTGAGGATGGACATGCTGCTGCCCAAAGCTGGACCAATGAGAGAGGTTGGTAAGACCTCTGTGATGACATATTTAAGAAGAAATCAAAGCAAAGGTGGGGGTGTAGTTTTAATTTTTCAGAGTAGGACTGAAGGGAAAAACAACATGGAGACACCAAGGTCAGTCAGGAGGAGGAGGAGAAGAGGTGCTCCAGGCACCAGAGCTGAGATTCCTCTGCAGCACATGGGGGATGCAGAGATCCACCTGCAGTCCATGGGGATCCATGGGGGATGCAGAGATCCACCCACAGCCCATGGGGATCCATGGGGATGCAGAGATCCACCCACAGCCCATGGGGATCCACGGGGGATGCAGAGATCCACCCACAGCCCATGGGGATCCACGGGGGATGCAGAGATCCATCCACAGCCCATGGGGATCCACGGGGGATGCAGAGATCCACCCACAGCCCATGGGGATCCACGGGGGATGCAGAGATCCACCCACAGCCCATGGGGATCCATGGGGGATGCAGAGATCCACCTGCAGTCCATGCTGGAGGAGGTGGATGCCTGGAGGAGGCTGTGGTCCAGTTCACAGAGAACTGTCTTCCATGGTTGGGACCCCATGGCCTCACAGGGAAGGACTCCTCTCCTGGAACAGCCATAGAAAAGCTCTGTGATGAACTGATGATGAACCCCATGCCCTGTCCCCTGTCGATGGGGAGGAGGGAGATGTTGGAGGAGGAAAATATGTTCTTTAAGGGCTTTTTTAACTTCTCATCCTCTCTGGTTTTTTTAGTAATGAACTCACTTTGTACCTCTAAGTTGAGCCTATTTTGCCCTTGAAATTTTGTCTCATGGTCCTTATCTTAATGAACCCTTGGTTTAAATTTTTGTCTCCGCTGTCCAGCTCTGTAGCAGGGGAGGATGAATGATTGGCTTTTGTGAGTGCTTGGTGTTTGGCCAGTGTCAAACCATGACAATAATATATGCAATGGGTTCCAAACTTTAATTCTCTTTTTAAAACAAAACAAAACAAAACATAATTTTTTTCGTCAAATTTTATAAATTATATGATTCTGGGGTAGAACACAGAAATTATTTCCCTATATCCTCTACATGACTATATTATTCTCAGAGCAGATTTGACTGAGAAGCTGGATACTTTGGCCATTCATTTTCAATAGTCTATTTCAGGAATTCCTTGTCTGATATTTTTGCCAGCACAATTTAGGATAAGAATTTATGAAGGGGAAGTACATTTTAATCTAGTGTCTTCATGTTGTATTCAGTTATATTTAGTCTGATTATAAATGAGACAAATAATATATTAAAATAAAAATAATATGTCACTAATAGAGCTCTGGATATAGCTGAGGGAAACCTATTAATTGGTCTAGGTGTTGAAAAATCCTCTGTTGCTGCTGTAAATTTGCTTGATTTTTCTTGAGCAGTTGATTAAACATTTAGGTGTTTAATTTACACTTGAAACTGGAAAAGTTCACAGAGCTCTTAGGTGTCTCTATTGATCTTTGTGAGTTTTTCTGTTTTTTAACATCTGTGTCAATTATTTGTAACATCTGTTTATGATTTCTTGAGTGTTCATTACTATTTCTTAATATTCCATCTTCTTTTCCTTTATGCACTAGTATTCATAACTCTTTACACCTTACTGATTTTAAAAAATGCAGTGTTGTTTCAACATATCTGTTCCTTGGATTCAAGTACTGCCAAAAATGAGCATCAGAACTCACTATTGAACTGAATAATTTCTTCAATGTTATCACTTTCTTTCCTAGTAAAAAAGTGATCCAGAGTTACTTTTCCCTGTTTTGTTTTGTTTTCTCTGTGTAATGCGTTTAAGTCAGTAAGAATTGTGTGGACAGGAAGACAGCAATGCTATTTTAAGAAAATCTGCAGCATACAGAAATCCATGTTTATCCAGTTGCATCTTTTTTTTGCTGGGACAAAAATCTGTGCTTGTGTGTAAAGTTTAGATAACTGCTCACTCAAATAACTAAAGATTTCAACAGGTCTTCATGATAATATCAAAAAGATAAGTCAGCCCATAGAAATGCCTCTAGCAACTTTCCCATATTTTTTTCCAGCTTAGATTATAATGAAAAACCTTTTCTTAAGTGTTTTTCAGGCATACTTTGTCCTTCTCCCTCCCTCTGTATATCAAGTCAGCCATATACTACTTTGCTATTGCTGAAAATTGCTACTGCAATTTTAGGAATTTTTTTTTCTTCTTTTCCACTTTGGTTGAAAGAAGTGGTCACATCTTGAGCTAAGAACTGTCTTTTTATTAGATCTCTCTATGAAGAGTATTAAATTTTAAAATACTAAAATAACACGGTTTTATGAGTATGTCTGAAGCAGAGAAACAACTTGTGTCAGGGAGAACAAAAGAGGTAATAAATGTTACTAAGTGCAATTTTATAAAACAAGATATGAAAAAACAGATATGATACCTTGTGTTGAAGTGTCTTGTTTCCTACCCGAAGTAGTACTTGCCTTAGACAATTCCCAGAAAAAAACCCCAAAAAAACTGTGTAGAGGAGGGCTGGAACAGCAGAAATTACTGCCTGCAAACATCTGGCAGCAGACATAACTTTTGTGTCTCCAAACTGGATCATAATACCTAGAAAATCACCAGGAGATATTAAGCAATGTGTACTGGTAGAGGGATGGACACATGGTGGCTAAATCTGGTCTGCTGCTTTACAGGCATCCCAAACACGTCAGCTTGTCCTGGATCCTCAGCACAAGGATGCATTCATGTGTTATGGACATGATAGCATTTGGGCTAGAGGGAGGACTTGTGCCCAGCTATGGCATTCAGAATGTCCCTTACAGCTTCCAAAGGCAGACACAATAAAGCTGATGTTCTCTCACAGAATATTTGGAAATTATGCGGTGTTCTCCTCTGTGTTCTCCTTTCAGTTCTCTTCTCCATCCCAGAGAATGTTTGCATAAATTCCCCAAGTTCTCATATATTCCCCAAGGTCTCATGTTAACTTTCTAAGAAGTGTCCCGTAGCTCTGGGATTTACCAGACTTGATTTTTTATTTTCTGCACTATATTATCACATATTGGGCTTCAGCACAGGAGCTAGATTGTTATTAAAAAAAAATCCAAAAAACAAAAACCAGGAGGCCTTGCACTCTTTAATCTTCAAAGTTAGTTTTGTTTATTTACTATTTATTAACTGATTATAGACTACCTTATAAGATGTCCTAAGTTTGGGGAAAGTCATAAAAATATATATGAGTTTACCATTGTGGAGCATGGTGTCACAATTGGAAAACAGATACTTGACATAAAATATTAAGACACAAAGTGCCGTCATTTGACTATTTAGACTTTGTTCTGACTTCATATAGTTCAGAACTAGATTTTAGTATTGTAACATTCTGCATTTTCCCATAATGGATTGAGCCAACTGCATCTTGTCTCTTTTGTTTACTCTGGATATATGGACATATGACCATCTTAGCTGCTAATGAAGTTTGTGGTAATGACAATTTGTATGTTCATCTGTATCCAGTTCCCTACCAGTCTGGTAACAGCTGAGGCCCTGTAAAAGGAACATCCTTCTAAATATGACCATCTAGCAAATAGAATAACATGAATAATATATCTCAGATAATTATGACATAGCAAATTCCAACTCATGTCTGGTAAAATATTTCAAATCTATTTTCTTCAGACCTCTGAGTAAAACAGATGGACTTGAAATTGCCACTGTCTAATCCCTTTTAAACACAAACAGGAATGTGTTCATCATAGACATTTCCCCTATATGAACTGGCTTTTGCTGTCCTTCATACAAGCTTTAAAAACACCCTAACCTGTCTGCTCTCATTAAGGGGCAGGCAAGTAATGCAAAAAGAAAAGAAAACATAATTTCTGCCAAGATGCATTTGTCTTGGAATAAAGAAAGAACAGAATAATGTACTACAACCTTCTATGGATTAGAGGAAAAATAGATTTTTACATCCTCTTATAAGTGTTTCACATGGTTTATGATATAACCTTTAATGACACAGCCAGACTTCTGTTTTTAACAGAATAGTCAGGATTTTATAAAGGTAGGCTCTAATTTTTTTTTCCAGCCTGTTTCACAATAATTTAACTTCAAAGATTTTTTTATTGTACATAGTTTATGTTTTAAGATAAATATACAGAAAAATTGAAATAACCAATTAAATAACACACCTGAAACAGAAGTTAACTTGCTTACCAAAACACAACTTTTTAAGGATGCATTATTTAGTCTTTTTTTTTTTTTTTAAGAGCACTTGTAGAGTTCATGCACTTGTTTGCTCAGCTCCCTTCTATTTATGGAAACAAGAGATATTTCTTTCATCTTTTGAAAAAGAGCTTCCATCACAATCTTGCAGATAGTTCTGTTCCTGAATGAAGCAGAGATCCTGTAGGGGAAAAAATTAATTATCTAATTTATTATGTCAATAATTAAAGCCCTTACTGGGCCTGAAAATTGAAAAAAGAATTGGAAATCAGTAACAGATTTGAAATCACTTATACATCCCAATACATCCCACAGACCTTTGCCACATTAAATAACAGGGTAACCACTGTTGCACTATGTCACAATCATCCTTTGTCAAACTCAGGGAGGAAGTGAAGCACTTGAGAAGCACTTTGCCATCTAGCTTAATTTATATTTTCTAACAGAGATTGTAGCTTCCAGGTTCCATTATGGTTTAAAGAAAGAAATGTGCTCTTGTGGCCTTTGACTTTTTTATTTTCTTTGATCATGACTGTTTCTCACATTTCTTTTTCAGTCTGACTTTGGCATCATTCTCCCTTTTCTCTCATTTGGTGTCTGTCTGTCCCTGTGGCCATTTGCCCAGGCTTTTTCTTCAAATCCCACTGTCCTTGTCTGACAACTTGTTTATTGAACTTCATGTATCATTAAGCTGAGCCCTTTTCTCACATTCATAGTCCAATATCCTGTTCCAGTTACTGAACTTTTGTACCATCACCACCAAGTTCATTATCATCAGAAGTATTTCTAATGAGGTAAAAACATTGCATTTTCCTTTAGTCTCATTCTTACAAGGATCTGGATTCTTTAAGCTGAGATTTTTCCCTGAACATTGACCCTTACACAGAATTCTGCTGGGAAAAAAAAAAAAAAAATTTGGAGATGCATAACATGTAACATTATATTATGACAAATGTAGACCAGAGCAAAGTAATGACTGATGTTGAGGAACTGCCACAATAAAACCCTCAGCCTAGAGGACATTTTCATTAAATGCTTCTATATGTTTTGTACCTCATCTCTCTGAAACAAAAAACAAAAACAAACCCCCCCCCCAAAAAAAAAAAAATAAAAAATTAATGTCTAATGGGAATTTGTTTATTAAGTTTTCACAGCAGGTAATGGTAATCTTCATTTTTAGTTTCTCCCCAGGTTCAGTAATTATTATAGCAAATTATATTAATTCCACATATTTATGGAGCACATTTGTGTGTATATCCTAAGGACTTTATATGTATTTGTAAGCTAGTACCTCAAGATTGTTTGAAACAATTGAGCTGAAACAAAGCATGAGAAAAATTTGCTGAAGTGTTCTTCGCCAGAGTACAATTACTGTCCTCTGCATATATTAACATTCAAAAATTACAGGAATTTAGCAAATTTTCTTCCTTAGAAAAAGATATCATTGTGCCTTTCAGTATTGCAGACCATATTTACCATTACAATTCTCTTATACAAACCTCAAGATAATACCAGTAGGCTCTACCATTCTGTCTGTTTTGTACAAAATTAGGCACTATCTTTCTAGTACTAGTTTAAACCACTAAAATCTTCTTAAGAACAAGGCATTGCAATTTTGGATCTCGCAGTAATTTAAGGATCATTATAAATATGCATCCTCTAAATTCGTAATGTGATTTGAAGTGAAAGATAATATGAAATAAGTTTTCTTTTACTTACTGTCAGCAGAAAAATGGAATAGTGTTTTAGTGACTAATCTTCTCATCATAATGACACAAAGTTAATGGTTTCTTAAAAGATTAGCATATTTATTTTCATGGCTCACATCTTCGAGACCTTTATTATTAGTTGCAAAATCTGCTATTGAGGCCATGTTAGAGGAGAAAATAAAAAAGAGAGATTTTGAGAGATTTGCCTTAGGAGTAAATGGTGGGAAACTAGATTGAGCCTTAACCTGGTAGCTACTGGTAACTTCCATATGAGAAACCATCATTTGTACTTTCTCTCTAGCCTCCAGTTAGTAAAATTTTGCCTCTTTTCATCAGGAACATGATGAAAATGTTAAATGTTTGCATTTGTCATACTTAAGTGTTCTCTAAAAAGACAGTTTTTTCATCCTTTGTGTTACTAACACCTCATGTAGGAAGGAAAGTCTTTACCAAGTCTGCCAATCTATCCTGTAGGCATTCAGTCAGCTATAAAAAAACCAAAAAAAAATCCAAAAAACCTCAACAAGACACTAGGGATAAATATAAAGGGCATAATGGGAAAGAGTCCTTACACAGTGCTGTTTTTAAGAGACAAAACTGCTTCCCTGTCTGATGGTGATTTCTTAATCCTCAAACACATCCCCCTCAACCTCCCTGCACGTTGAAACAAAGCAGCTACACAGAAATAAAATATAATGTATGAAAAATTAAAGCCTTTACATTATGTTATAACTGGCATTTTTATCTAATGCTTCCTTAATATTTAAATGTGAATAATCATTCTTCCATCACCTTCTGTGTGCCATTTATGGCTATATAGCACTCCCCCAGAATCTTTTAGCCCCAAAGTCAGCAGTGATAAATCAGCAGCTTGTCTCCAGCATTGTAACACTCTACAACCCTGCCACTTCTGTGCTGAGTGGGATCAAGTCAAAACATATTCCTAAAACCCAGCAATTTTTTGTGCCTATTTGTTGAGTCCTCCTGCCTGTCTTCATCTGTGTTCTCATATATTGTCCATGTGAGAAGGCATCATGGCAAGGTGGGGATCTGTGACAATCCTGCCACTGGGCTTGATTCTCCTGTGATTCAGCTTAGCAGTTTCCTGCTGTGAAACTCTTCTCCTTAGCAGCCCAGGAGCTGAGAACCTGGTTGGAGCAGCTCAGGTATAGGCTGCCCCTACAGCTATAAATTTCATGTATGATTTATCTAAATGAAGCTCTTAGCCTTCTTAATTCTCCTCTGTCTGGGATATTCAAGACAAGATTCTTCCTCTGAGTGGCAGGAACAACCTAATGCATACTTATGAAGCACTTTGTGTGGGGAGCACAAGGCTCCACTCATTTGCCCATGAATTTAATTTCATTTTTATTTTTTTTCCCTTTTCTCTTAAGGTGGTTTGATTTATGTTTATTGTGGTTTTTTCCCCTGAGGAGTCAAAAATGGGAATTTTGCAGCCTCTTTGTCTCTCCTATGGCAATCATTATATATTCAACCTTTAGTCGCTGCAGCAGCTCATTCTGTTCTGGAGTTCTGTCACTGTGCATTGGCCTCAGTGTGCTGGGAGACTTTTGGAATGGCATTTATTTGTACAAACTGAGGATCTTGTTCAGGTACACTGAAACCTTGGTTGCTGTCCAGCTTTAGCAGCAGAAAACATGTGGTATTTGTTCAGAATGTTTTCTTCCCCCACACTCCTAGGTGGCATTTAAAATGAGCATTCAGATGGAATAGTCCTCAATGCATTTTGGGAATGCAATTCAAGGAGACCAAGCAAGTCTTGTGGACCAACTATTATGGACTTGGAATGTTTGCTGGATTTAGTTTATTGTCAATTAACAGAAACATATGAATACTGAGTTGGGAATTGAAAATAAAGAAAGAAAACAAAAACCTTGTCTTTCCCTTCCTAATGTGAAGTCTCCTTGTTTTCACTGCTGGCTGTGGTCTGTCCTTCACAGTTTTGTTGGTGAGGTAATGGGCAGCACAGCTGATGTGCATTATTGGAGCAAAGTGCATGACCAGTTCTTTCTGTCCCTGTCTGACAAGGTTCACCTGTGAGCTGCAGGTGTTCCTCCACAGTGAGGGGTGCCCGTGAGCTGCAGTCCCTCAGGAGTCTCTCCACCCTTGCACAGCTTGCCTCCTTGGGCTGAAGTTCCCTACAAATAATCCTTTTGGCATGGGGACATTCATTAGAGCCTTTGCAGGGCACTTTGGGCAGCACATCTCCCTCTGTCTCCTCAGTCACACACACCTCTCCATCCATCTCCGTCTGCATCTTCTTCACCCCGTGCCTGCAGCAATTCCGTAAGTAGGCTGGAGCTGGGGTGCTGCCTGACTGCAGGTTTGCCACTCTATGTGTTTTGTCACCAGTCCAAAGGAGTCTGGGCTCAGCTGTGACTGGCATGTGGCAGGTTGTGGCCTCTCCCTGCACAGCTCCCCACTGCAGACCATTCCTCTGTTTAGAAATATCTGGAAATGCAAGAATTCCCTGTAAGAAGGAATATTTGCACATTCATGTAGATGTACACACTTTGTTTCCTACTTTGTCACTATCAGGCACAAATGTTTCTACTGTTTGGAGTCTGCAGGGCCATGATATATCCTTCACACTTACTTTTTATTTCTTGATTGATGGAGATGCAGCCACAGTCATGTGTAAAATGATATTCATGTACCTTCTGCCAAGAAAGGGAGGAAAAAAAAAGAACAACAAAGGAGAGAGAACTTTCTCTGATAAGACTGAAATCAGAACAAGATTGCTTTTGATAAAAGATTGATGAAGAGGCATTCACTGCTTGCAGGAGAAAACATTTGTGAAAACAATTGATATTGGAGGCTTTTGATAAGACATGCAAAAAAAATTTCATTTTAATATTTATCACTTGTTCTGAAATAGATAGGCAGCTTCAGCATGATGAGGTCATGAAATAAGAGATTGGTTCAGGCAAATTCATTACTTCCTTTTCTGTTTTTGATATTAGTTTGCCTCTTCTCAGCTTTAGATAATATATTTTTTCTGTCATCCTTCATAAAATACTTGGGTGCCCATCTGGTATGAAAGTAGGTATAAAAATATTTTTCAGAGCAAAGAGGGCCTAAGTTAACACACTAAGAATCAGTATTTGTAAACTGTATTAGAGATAAGCTCAGTAAGATCAATCCTCTTCTATGGATTTGTGTTAAATTACATTGACTGCTGCCAGGGCAGTCTGCCCTATCTAGTTTTTTGTTTGTTTGTTTGTTGGTTTGTTTGTTTTTTTCAAATCCATTAAATAGACC
The DNA here is from genome assembly GCF_029582105.1 of Oenanthe melanoleuca. Lineage (NCBI taxonomy): Eukaryota > Metazoa > Chordata > Aves > Passeriformes > Muscicapidae > Oenanthe > Oenanthe melanoleuca. The sequence goes on from NC_079336.1 coordinate 73,225,077, forward strand.
TTAGGGTTTAAATCAATAAAAGAAATTACTTATGCAGGTATTCTGCAATATTCTTGTAGAATTTTTGTTTCTTGTGGAACTTGATTTTATCTCTAATTTAAACAAACAGAAATCTGCAAGAGCAGGGGAAGAAAAAGGTTCCATGAAGCAGAGGAGCATCATTCATTAAAGCTGCACCACGCTGTATTACAGTTCAGTCTAGATACTAGCTGTGCAGATGCTGCCACACTTCTTAGCAGCTTTGGTTTTTTTCCTTTTTATTTCTCCTGGCACATTGCAGGGCTGCTACAATAATCAAATGCTTGAGGTCAGATCAGAAGAGCAGCTGTGGAAAGGATTGTGAGTCATATACAATTGCTAGCACCAGAGAAAACTTTTCTAGAAGAGAACACTTGAAATACTTGAAAATACTTGAACTGTTGATGTGAGAGAGAAAATCAGTGAATGACATGATAACCATATCTAAAATAACAGCTATAAAGTGACTAGATATTAGAAATTGTTCTTCATCTGTTTTAAGTGTGTGGTGTAGTGGAAGTTATAGTGTGAGTGCTGTAGTTTGAGTACAAATACTGCAGCTGCTGTGTTGACAGCCTCATTGGAATTAAGGAAGTGGATTTCCTAGAATTTTTCCATTTGTGTTCTAAAACCGAGTATCTATGTACAAATAATAAAAATATCTAGAAAGACTAGGAAATTAATGGATGCCAGCACCAAATATAGGTATAAGATTTTTTCTGTAACTGCCTTTTACAGTTTCTTATAAATTCCCTTAAAGTAACTGATGGTGGATGAGATGGAGACCCTTTTGTGTAATTCACTGTACCTATTATTCTTCCATTTTATTGAACTACTCTTCTAGACCACACCAGTTCTTTAAATGAGCTTTGTATTGTAATCCTCCTATTCCTTGCTGCCCCAAAATTCTTCTTACCAAAATATGATATTTTAGTGTTCTTTCAAACTACAAAGATCACCATTAAGCAATAAGATGAAAACTACAAATTATCTTTTCTTTCAATTAAAAGGACTGTAGAGTGAAAATTGTCACACTTCATTGAGGAAGGCATTTGAAGATTCTGTTTTGCAGCTCAGAGCAAAAAGCCATCTCACAGGATATTAGGAATTTATGAAAGTAATTAATGATGTTTTACTGAATACTTGATTAAATATTAGCTCAGAAAACTAAGTAAATGTCCTGAGTGAAAGGAAGAGCTGCCCCTGGGCTTCAAGCATTTGCATATGTTGATTTAGAGAAACCATCAAGTGTAACTTAAATATGTATAACTATGTTTTCATCTTTATCACTCACTAATTTGTGCAGCTTGTGGAGCACACAATTAGCTTTTTATTTTTCTTTTTAATAATGACAAGACAGATTTTAGTAGTGAGTTGCATCATTTTGTCTTTGTGGGTGCATTGGTGTTTGTCCTAAGCCAAGCTGAGTCTGCTTTCTGTGCATTTTTGTTTTGCACACATCCTGGGTGCCAGAGGCAGGCAGAGGAATTGCTCATCCCACAAGGTCTCTGTGACTCCTCAAATACTGATATATTATGATGAATACAGCTCCTGAAATACTGATGTATTATGATTAATACAAACACTGAATGACATTTTTTTAAGGATTAAAAATATGCCTTTTATTAACTTCTGGAAAATATACCTTTGGGTGATTTGGAAAAGATACTTTTTGTTAACCTCTTAGTTTGTTTCTTTTTGTCCCCTGCTTAAGTGGGAGGTTGTCATTTATCATTGCAATCAGAAAATGACAGCACAGTCTACGAGTGTAGCATTCTCATCTTTAAGAACCCTAAACTGTATGATTTTTCAGGACTTTTAGGTTTTATGCATAAAACTTCTAAAGACACATGTGCTGTCATTGAATTAATTTCAGAGCTTTTCTCACTCAAGGCAATGAGGATGAAAATAAAAGAAAATTTATAAAAATAAATGCAACTGTTTTTTGTCATTGGCATGAATGTTCTTTTAGAGAGGGACCTAAGCTGATGCTGGACAAGATCAAGGAGTTTTAGGGAGATGAATTGGTAGCATCTGTACTACAAATTGAACGTTGATCCTTGCAGGAATAAGATGAGTGTCACCTTTTACTTTCCAGTAAAGTGAGAATTTCAGGACAGTTAAAGCTTGTCCCTGGCTGAAGTCAGAAAATGTTCCCACACCATGAAACCATAATTAACAGTAAGAGGTGCTCTAAGGGTGAGGTGTGTGTCTTGCCCATCAGAATATGCATCCAATCTGATAAAAAATGTGCTAGAAGGGAGAGTGCTTGCTGTGTGACATGACAAGCCCTGTCACAAAGAGCTAGAAGCTGTGCTGGTAGTCTCTCTGCTTTCTCTTATTGAAGTGTGGCAGTCACTGGCTTTGTCTTGGATTTTTTATTCCCTTCATTGTAAGGCTGATTAACCTGTTTTCTGGCTTTAAAATGTCTGCACTGTACAGCTTGTGAATCTTTAAGACAGAAATTATTAAAAGGTCCAGGCTGACAAAACTTAATTCCCATTGTTAAGGAAAGTTCACAGGAGTTTATATGCTTTCGTGGCACAACTGTTAACAAGACATTTGTTTTTAAAATAATAGATTTTTTAAACTGATTTTTAGTGGAGCTAGCCAAGCAAACCAGGCCTGAGTCTCTGGGGAAATCACTGTGATGGTTTTACCTGATACACCAGTAGAAAGATAACAGTTGTAAAACCTGTTGAATTTCCATGCTGTAGGAAGAAATGGTCAACTATCTTTTAAATAGAAGTGGTATAATTTTGAAGTGAGGACAGCATACAATGTCTGATCTTCATTTAGTCATTTTATGATACTTTATGTATTTACTCTCTGTAAATGTAGATAAATGTAACTTGCAGCAAATCACTGCACAAAAGTATGCAACCAGACAGCAGTTGTGGCTTTTAATAAAGCTAATACCTTTAATCAGCAGTAATACACCCCTGTCAGATAATCTGAAATGTGTCTGCTGATGTCTTTGATGAGAGCTCAGAATCAGAAAGTAAATGTGTGTCTGGACTAGTGTCTTAATTCGGAATAGGAGTCAGCTTTTGAAATAGATCTCCTGATCATCCCCATTTACCATGTTTTGGCTTGTAATGTGGAGCATCCTCAGAGCAAATAAAGTAGGTCCTTTTGATTGAAACTAAACAGGGAAATTAATTTCAGAACTTTACCTATTAAAGTTGCAAAAGACCCAAGACTAGAAGTAGATTAAACTCAAAACATCCCCAAGCATCCCCAGACTTTACAGTGTGTATTTCTGGTCCTTGATATGAACCATTTTGCTGTGGAAAGCTACTTTTGGTCTGCAGTACTTTGTAGTGAAAATTAAGTTGCTTGCTTGCTTGTTTATTCAGACAAGCCTGATGGACTTGAAGAAATCTCCATCTCAGTAAAACTTAAAATTTTTGAAACCATGGCACTTCTCAATTTTACTTTTTCATTATCCATGAATGCTCATAGACATTCTTCCTGCATGTGTTTTCAGAATCTGCATCTTGATCTGAATTGAAATCACACAATTTCTCATACATGTGGAAAGGTCTTAACCTTCCAGATTTTTTAGCAAAGAGTTTGGACTTGTGTGTGACATGCCTGTGAAAAGCATATGACACATTATAAACTGAATGTATGCAGGAGAATGTCATGATACAAAATTCTTCAAAATAATTTTCAGAAACCTGTTTGTCTTAATAATCTATGTTTTTTTATAACAAAATCTGAATACTGAACCTCTGTATCACAGCTTGGTGCTATATCATTGAAGTTTTCTATATTAGAGTTGAATTGACTCAGGGGAAAATTGGTCATTTTTTCCCAGGGATGGGTAAAAATGAACTGAAAGCAGGTTTTTTAAAAATCTTATTAATGGGTCATAATTCTCTTGTTCAAAAACATATGTCATTTGTGATTCAATTAGGTGTTCTCATCTCCCTTTTATAATGCTATGTTTAATATATGTCTATATATACCAACATATACATGTAATATTTTCCATTTATGGTAGATGTTTTCTGAAAAATCACACAGATTACTTAGAGATATTAAAAGGATATTTTTTCATTTGAATATAAAATTTTAATTATTTCTATTATTTCTTGATAGCATTCACCTTGTTTGTATTAGTGTGCAATTACAATTTTGGCTGGGATAGAGTTAATTTTCTTCCCAGTGGCTGATACAGTGCTGTGTTTTGGATTTAGGATGAGAACAACATTATTAACATGGTGACATTTTAATTCTTGCTGAACAGTGTTTACACAGAGTCAAGGGCTTTTCAGCTCCTCACCCCACCCCAGTGAGCAGGCTGCAGGGGCAGGAGTAGCTGTGAGGGGACACAGCCACAAAAGCTGACCCCAGCTGACCAAAGGGATATTCTGCACTGTATGGCCTCTTATATCCATCAGAATATAAACAGGGGGGAAAGCTGGCCAAGGGCTGCTGCTCAGGAACTGGTGGGTGCTGAGCAATTATGTTTTGTATCATTTGATTTATTATTATTGGGGTTTTCCCCCTTTCTTTTCTGTCCTAGTAAACTATCCTTATCTCAACTCACAAGTTTTACTTTTTTTCACTTCCCCCACATCCCCCCAGTCCCACTGAGGGGTAGGGTAGGTGCAGAGAATTGAGAGAGTGACTGGGATGTTTAGGTGCCTCCAGGTCAAACCACAACATGAGTGTTCTCCCTTTTAAAATTAGACATGATTTCATGAGGGGTGGAAATAAATGTGGTGACAAACTATGCTCATATGTACTGGGTACAGGGATTAACTTATTGTGAGAGTGTTTTCTGATATGGCATGGTTACCCCAATAGGGATTGGGAAGAATCTATAAACTGTGTCTTTTGTAACTATATGTCTGGCAAACTAACCCTAAAGTGATGTCCAGTTGGATATGTAGGTGTGCAGCACAATATTGCACTGCATAGATTTTCCAGCATTATTCTGCTGGCATATTTTGGTAGGTATAGCCCAAAATTAAAATCTAAGACCATTTTCACCTGTCATAGAAACTGCTAATTTAAAATCAAGTGTTCAGGTAAAATCAGGGAAAGCTGTGGAAAAGATTTGCTCTCTTGTCCATATTTATACAAGGATGTTAAGAAGTTACTAAGTAGGGCCACATGAGGTGCTCACTGGGCTTTATTTACAGCTGTTCTCATAGCAGCTGCTCAAGCTGATATATAGATGCATGAACTGGGACAAGTAGTAGACCAAAGTGATCCTTGGTTGGGATGTATACCAGGTGCTGGCCATAAAGCATGAAAAAGGCATCTGTGGATGACTAGTTGAAGTAATTGAAATAAATATTTATAGCTATTGAACTTTTGATGCACTAAACAATAAATTCACAGGAAAAATTTGCTTTCTTCAGTGGAGTGTTTGCAGCACATAGGAATTCTTTCAGAGATCTTTGGAGAAGGGAATTTTCCAAATTCCTTTCTGCAGCTCTTTCTAGCTGCCACCACAGTGCCCCATCAGCATGAGAGACTACTGAAGTCTTTAAAATATTTTCAGAGTTCTGCATAGTAAATGACTCTCCAGTTTTTCAAATAGAATTTATGTCTCAGTAATGTCCTGGCACTTATTAGGTGTTGGTGTGAGGCCACTTTTATGCCTGTTCCTCACATACTCACTAATACTTAATGCACACCTTAAGTGAAGACACAGAAGTGTAAGCAGATTGGCAGTGTCTGCCTTGCTGAGATGAATCTTCTCAAAGAAGAATTTAAGGAGAAGAGGAAATAAAAATTAGATCTTCTGTTAGTCAAACAACGTATAGTCCACAGTCCTAAGGCCATGCTGCACTCTGCAGACTGTGAACAGTGCTTGCTTATGAGTCCTTTTCTGAGCACAGTCCCTTTTATTACCATTTAACCCAGACCAAAATGTGCCCAAATGTAATTCATTCAAGCATTTTACAGACTACACTTGTTACTTGTTCTGTTTCAGTGTGGCTTGGGAAGAAATTAGAGCAATGGAAAATGCAATTTATACCTAGTAAATAATAAGCTTTCTTTTTTATGTTTACAGCTGGAGATAATATGTTTAGAGAGTATAAATTCTATCAGGTAGTTCAGTGTAGAAGATGGAATAATAATGAGATGCACTCAACTGCATTTAGGAGGAAAGTAAATGGTCATGAGAATTTAACTGTATTCATTTTTAATATAGCATTATGAGGTTCTCAGTCCTGTTGCTTTCTATACAGGCATTATGTGTTTGTAGATTGTTCTTTGTGCACAATATATGAAAAGAAGGGAATAGTTGTTCATTTACTGAAAAAAGTTTTACATTCATTTAGTCTTCATTTCACTATTTCTCTTCCATTTTATATCACATGATATGTTCTTAATGTCATTGTGGAGATACTAATAGCTCTGTAAACATAATATCAAAAAGTTTGGCTGCCTTCTGTGTCTTTTGAGGATCATTATGCAGAGTTTTGAAGGGAATATCAATAATCTAAGCAGGTATTTTAATGTTGCAAACTGTCTCGTGCTGCCAATAAAACATTTTTATTTGTTCTAAGGGTTAATATATCTTCTGGGAATTTGTGCTAAAAGATCTACATTTGAGAAAAGTTACCATATTAATGGTGTCATTTTATTAGTAATGCCATTTAGAAATGTGTGTATAGCATTGCTAAGGTCTTAGATTGTGTACAAAAAGTAATAACCCTGCAACGTTCCTAACTGAGCATTAACTCTGCATTCCCTCCACTGAGCTAGAAATTAGCATTAAATTTTTGTGTTATAATGTGAAAAAGATGGAAATGAAGCATAAAGTGATTTGTAAGTGAAGGAAGAGGGGGAATTCTGACTTAGTTGAATACATTTCCATTTCCAGCAAATTCTTAACTCATTAAGGGACTAGTCTGTATAAAATCCTAAGTCTTCTCTTTAAAGAGTGTCTTTCAGAGCAGAACCTTTGTAATATATGAACTATTGTCTTTGACTGTAAATCAGAGGATTTTATTTTTGTAAATGCTAGTCAGGGCTACTTGCTACACAGAGGGACCATTGGTTGAAGGGACTGTAGTAAATCCCACAGTATGTACTTATTTCCTCTTGTTCAACATCAACTGTTCTCTTTGCTAAAAAATAATAGAATCTAAACGTCAATGTGTCTGAGTTAACTCTTCTGCTAAGTGAAGGGTTTTCTGCCTTTTCATCACCTTTATTTGAATGTGTGGTGCTTTCAATAATACATCTATTTTCCCTTCTACTTCTAGGTGCTGCTTAGCACCCACAATATTCTGAATGCTAAACTAGAACAGTAATGTATAACTGTGAAAATATGGAAAAGGTGAACTGAAATCAAATATAGATGTATTCCATAGCATCATAAAAGAGCAAGTAGTTTCTTATTGCTGGAATTCAACTGCTAAGTGGTCCATGTAATTTAGTTCTGGTGGTGCATTGGCTTTTTTCCTTTGCCCCATGTGGAGCAATATTTAGTGCACTGCCATTGAGCAGTCAGCATTCACATAAATGGATGGTGATATCAGATCAGAGTGCTGATTTGCTTCATTATTTTAACAGTGCTTAATTTTCCCTTCAGGTTTCCCCTTGCCATGACCTGCATAAGATTCTCTGAGCCCAGAAGCTGATTTTTCTTTTTGCATTGGTTGATCAAATAAAAGATATTAAGTCTTCTTGCAAATCTTGCTTCTGTTTCCTTAAACCAACATGGCTCAACAGAATATTATTGCTATATCTGTATCTTTTATTTTAGGTAGTCTCTACATTCAAATTCATGAATATACCAGCTTTAGTTTCCTATGTAATAAAGTATATTATAGTGGTGTTGCTTTCTTCTTGCTTTTTTGCATTCACTGTGATCAGGGAATGAAACAGTATTCCTCTTCCAATTGATTTCCTTTCTGTTTCTGCAGCTTTTGAGACCTGGACTCTGTCCTTGTTAAAGGGTTACAGCAACAGTTGAGTAAGGCTTGCTGAGCTTTTTTTTCTTTCTCTTCTGGGGACTTCATATGCTTATTTGTCTGTTTAGAAGGTCATCTTCAATGTCTCTCTACATTATCCTTGAAAAAATATGTTCCAAATAAAATCAGTATGTCATCTACACTTTTACATGGGGTCCTATTGGTTTGAAGAGATGTGTTTGGCTATTTTTAAGGGGAAAAAAAAAAGCAAAACAGAACTGGAAAGTCAGCGTTTTTGGATTTTGTTGATCATTCCTAGAAAATACCTTTTCTTGAGTGTTGGCCTTATGTGAATCTCTTAGGGAATGGTATCAGGAAGTCTATTATCTGCTTTATCTAAATAGGCAGCAGTTAGACAATTCCACTGTTACTGTATCCACAATAGGCCATAGGGATTATCACAGGATTATTATATTATCACAGGGTAAAGGTGTGAATCTCCAGGTACCATAAAAGTTGGAATTTCAAACTGAATCATAGGTATTGGAGTGTGAAGAATTTCTCTTTGTCATTGATATGCAATAAGAAAATACCTCAACACCTTTAAACTCCCAGCTCCTTGTTAGCATGAAATGGAAATTTATCTAATTCCTTTTCAAGACAAAACACCACAAGATTTTTATATTCACATACAGAGCTTCAGATTCAAACTATTTTCTGCTCTAATGTTTCTTTAAATAAAACATTTCAAAATAAAGTGTATTGCATTAAGAAAGTATGACTTCTCTAGTGGGCTTTATATTTGTTAGATTGAGAAAACTTTCAGCATTCCTATTATTATCAAAGTATGTTGTGAAGAAGATATCAAACAGAAATCTGTCAGAATCACAGAATGGTTTGGGTTGGAAGGGTCAGTAAAGATTACCTAGTTCCCACTCCCTCACTGTGGACAGGGATGCCACTCAGTAGATCAGCTGGCCCCAGGCAGCCTGGCCTTGGACACTTCAGGGATGGGCAGCCTGTTCCAATGCCTCACCACCCTTTCAGTGAAGAATTTCTTCCTGACATCTAATCTTCTTGTCTAAAAGTGTTCCTCATTGGCCTTTCACTCTCTGCCCATGTAAAAAGTCCCTCTTTCTTTTTTTTTTTTTTTTCCTTAAGTCTCCTTAGAGACGGCAGCGAGGTCTCCCCAGAGCCTAACAAGAGGATTTCAGAGTAACTTAATCACAGTCATGTTCTCCCTTCTCATAAATTATTTCAGTCTTCCCAGCTAAACCTTCTAGTTAGCCCACAGCTCTCAGCACCAAAGTTGTGTTGTTCATTCAGGATTTGCTGATTCAGCCGTGTGAAATTCAACTTGAAAATTCAGAAAAATAAAAAAAATAGGTAAAAGTCTTGAATGAAAAAAAAGTTTTAATATTAATTTTGTCTACTATGAATTAATTTTCCCAAGTTGGACAAAACCCATTTTCTCTAAAGAACCAGTCCTTATTACTTAGTTGCATAATTTTTGGATCTTCTCGGTTCCTTTTGCTCTTGTAAAAGAAGATACTTCACAATCTGCTTTTTATACACTTGCAGTATTTCCCATTGGAATATGGCACACAGGCATTAATTTGAATCAACAGATAAGACAAGACAATATCTCTAGAATCATTAATAATAGATATACTCAAAAGAACATTTCCTGAGGCATAAAACAAATACACAAAGGAAACAAAAGTGACATTGACATAAACAATTGTACCAAGCAATAGTTACCTAAGGCACAACCTAAACTCTTACAGAAATAGTTAGAATTCCACCTCTAAAAAAAAAAAAAAAAAAGCTGTTCATCTATTGTCCATGAAATGTAATCTGCTATAAAGCATTAATCACCCATATTCTGGAAAATACTTGGTTATATTACCATCCACATCTGTCCACAATCAGCATATGATCACAACTCTTTTTTATTTTCTTCTTGTACTGTTTTATCACTTTTCTTACAAAGGTTAAGCATTCCTTTCCTCATTTAAATACAAGCCAAATTCAATTCAAATGTACTCAGAAAAACATTACAAAACTGATGCTTTGGGATTCCATGTTTGTTATTGTTCAGTGACTTCCATATTAAATCTACACAGGGTAAAAATCAAAGGATATTGTTTCTTTCTCCTACCTGCTCTCTTTGAAAGTTATCCTGAGATCTGCTAATTAAGCTTTCCTGAGACTATTATCTACAGTGTCATCATCAGTAGTGATGTTCAATCTGTCAAAGCTCGTTTTTGTTTTAGATAAGGAGATGGAAGAAAGCTAAGATATGACATGTTCACCTGTGCTTTTAAAATTTTATTAAGGCAAATACCAAAAAAAAGCACTGTTGCTATGGTCATATACAGAATCACAGAATATTCTGAGTTGGAGGAGACCCACGAGGATCATTGAGTTCAGCTCTGAAGTGAATGGCCCATGCAGGGATCAAACCTACAACCTTGGCATTATTAGCACTGTGCTCTAACCAGCTGAGGCAATCTACAGAATTGCCTAAAGTGCAAATTTTGCATCTTTTTCTGAAGTATGTCATTCTTGATATTGCTGAAGAGAGAATAGTAGGTAAGATGGAGTTCTTTTTTGTCAGCCCTTCCACTGTTTCTAAGCTAACTACAAAGCCTTTTAAAGGATCAGTTAGTATACCCAGACATATAAACATGCACAGCAGCCAAGATCAAGCAAGAATGGTTGAAAAAGCTTGTGGTGGAATTGTTGTGGTACTTTATTTTAGCTCTTTCCATCCCTTTTATTCTCTCGTATGCACTATCCCCTCAGTGTGATTGTAGCACAGCATCAGGCAGTGAGATGAATCAGGAACTGATGCAGGCTTCAAAATATTAAAAAAACAACAAACTGAGAAGGACAGTAAATATTGAGGAAAAAAAATGAAGGGCAGAACAGGGTCTGCTTAAGCAAGCAAAGCTGCCAGAAGAGGTGATAATTAAAACAGTATGACTGATTGGCAGTTTATTAGGGTTTTCCAAGGTTGTGAGTTTTTACCTACATACCTCTTTCTCTTTTTAAACTCTCACTGTAACTGAGCAAATCACTTTTGAGCTCCTCATTTGCCTAGTTATTAATTTAATTATTAATTTCTTTTAGATCATTAAATTATTTAATGTGGCACAGTATTCTTAGTGGGAGAAGTTTTATAGTGACAGACATGTTTTGTATATTGTGTTAATGAATGAAATTATTGAGCTATTTAAATGGATCTTGTTAAAATGCAATGGGCAACAAGTTGTACCAAAGAAAAAAAAGAGACCTTTAATGTCAACATAAAGTTCTAAGGTTGAAATCTAATAATTGCTTTGATTGAAGATTAAGACTGCAGTGTCCTTGCTCTGACAAATCTCTGCTGGCTTATTACTGCTTCACTAAGGAGAGAGTGTGTTATTAAAAATTCAGTTAAAACAAAACAAAAGTCAGATTTTTGTGCTTTGCATAAGAAAGAAAGTGTGGAGGGAGAAGTACTGAGAAATAATATAAGAGAATGAAGGAAAACCACTCAACAGAAAAGAGACCAGAATAGAAGTGGTAGAAGAGACCATGTGAGAATGAGGGTGTAAAGAGCATGAAAATATCTATAAAGGAATCTTTTGCAATTAAAATTGCATGTATTAGTTGCATATACAAATTACAAACGAGACAAATGCTTCAGCACTCTTTCTTCTCGTTGGTTCTCCCAAATGCATTCATCAGCCTGTCTTGACATTTCACAGCAGAGATGGCCAAACTAATGATGCTGCAGGGAGTTGGAAAATTAATTTTTTGACAGACTACCTGCTTTCTGTGTAGGCTGATGTTTGTGTTCATTCATGACACTGGAGAATTAGGTGTGGGTCTCCAGAAGGTATCACTGAATAAAGAATGATTTCTCTTGCAAGGTGTGTTGTGGAAAGACCAATATAAGTTTTTCTTGAAAGACCTTTATTAATGCTGGGTCTTCTAAAATCTCTGTAATTTCTTGCTCTGACATGATATTTTGCTTTTCTGTTCTGTATTGTGAAAATGCTGAACAAGTTGGGAATCACATCCTGATTTATCATGTATAAACCTTTCATGAGATCCTTATTTACCCTGCTGTTTTCTAAGATACAAGGTCCGGAAAGACTGTTTAAAAATCACCTCTGATGAGAATTGAAAACGAGGAGAGCTTCTGTATATTTGGGACCATAAAATGGTCTCATTTGGGGTCAAAATAGCTTTCTTTTTTAAAAGCAGTTGTTTTGTTTTATCATGAAAGACCACAACAGTCATGATATCTTCCACAGCCTTTCTCTCAATGTAAAGTCAACAGTTAAATGTCATTTTTGGAAAGAATGGGCAACTCATACTGAGTCTGCATCTAAAACCAGATTTAGACTGAAAATTACATTACAGAGAAGAAATAGTATCTCTCTTCATAAGCAGCATCATTTTTCCTGTTCCTAATTATAAAAATGTTTTGGAGTAGCTTGCCATGAATTCTCTGTGATCATCAAGTTTGACCCTAAATTGCTTCATGAAGAGTGTGTTTCAGCATTTTCTGTACAAGTGCCTCTTAAGTGTTGAATATTCTTAGTACTTGATTTAGTAGTGCTCCCACTGGAGATTTTTTACTTTGTGCCAATAAACCTGACTTATTTAGCGCTGTTGGCTCTGGTCCACTATTCCTTTGTTAAATGTTTAGCACTTGTAAGTGTTGTGACCCTTTTGGCAATGCAAGTAATCCTAATTCCAGCAATTTACACTTGTCACTTTGCTTTAAACTTCATTAGTGCACACTGAAATTCTTCCCAAAAATGGTTGGGAGAGCATTTAACAAATAACAAATTGGAGATAGAGGGATTTTGTCCATTATGTCACAATTAATTATTTATTGTGATTTTGGTTTTGTGTTGCAGAACTGTGACCTGGCCCAGCAGAGCATTGTTCATATTGTTCAGAGTCCACAGAGCAGTCAGAACAAGGAGAAGACAGAAGATAGCTGTATTGGAGGTGTTCCAAAAACCTTGAAAAGAGAACCTGAGAGTTTAACTCGCATAGATCTCAGTACCAGCATCCTCCCATCAGTCTCTGCAGGGCTGGCAGTTATTCTGGATCCTGGAAAACACAGTGTTTCACTTCCCTCTGAAAAATCAGGTAATTCATTGACTTGCAACATTACAATATACATTTCTAAACATGTGTCTTTTTCTTTCTTAGAGTGAGTAGTTCTAGTTCCATACCACAGGGGAAAAGCCCCCAAAATATATGGTTTATTTTATTTATTGAACAAGAAATACAACAATATTAAGGTGATAAGCATCTAATGTGTCTTCTAGCAAAATAATTTTGCTTTGTGGATAAAATTAGTGATTTCTTGTGTTGCTCCTGTCTCTAACTTGTATTATGCTCATATTTTTATAAATTATTATAAGAACCCTCAGAGGTCCATGAGAAGGCAAAATATAGTCTCTGTAAAATTTCCATTAAGGAAATTTCCTTAACTAGAATGTTGGGCAGCTTATGCCTTGCAAATATGCTTAATTCCTAATCTGTTGTGATGCTTTCATAAACATAGAATTTATTAAAAAATACTTACAATTGATTTAAGATTTATTAAAGCTTTGCTGGCACAACACATGATGGTGATGTTTCATACTATGGACATTTGCAGTTCTTCATCCACCAAACGATTACTGAGAATATCTTCATTGTGAAAAATAATCTGAGGCATAAGTTACTGCAAAATGATCTTACTGGCACTGTGTTGCCCCAATGAAGATACATCATTCTGTGCAATAGCAGATTCTATTGTGATTCATCATAATAGTCATCAGAGATGTCTTTTTATAAAGAACAGTACACAAATAGCCTTTTTGCACAGAAAGGTAATGGCAAATATATATATCCAGAGTACAGAAGATAAATTGTGAATATGACAAGAGATACCCCTGTGACTAACCTGGCCACAGAGATCATCTTGCTTAACAAAATGGCTACTAACACTGCTAAAACAACTTCTAGAGAATTTATTAAGTAGCTCATGCAGAAAATATACAATCCATGGGAGGGTCACAGAAGTATTCCACAACTGACTTGGTCAACCTCTCACTGCCAACTAATGATGAATGAGTGCAGTTTAGGAGCAAATTAGTACCCAGCTTAATGATCCACATCTCCCAGTCTGAATGAGTAATGAGCTAAGAGGGACGCATGCTGATTTAAATCTGGTAAACTGGGGACAGGGCTTCAGCCTGGGCTTCCTCTCAGAGGCAAGACAAAAGTGTGAGCCTTTAAACATTACCACAGATTTAATTTTTTCATTACTGTACATATGTACACGAATTTAACAGCTGTGCTGTTAAATAGTTTCACAGAATAGTTTATGCATGTGTAAGGACTTTTAAAATGTGTCATGTGACGTTTGTCCACAGACTATGTATTCTGTGAAGCTAAGTATAAATTGATAGGTGTCTTTCATTGCAGCAAATAAGTTCATGGCAGAATGCAAGAGGACAACATATATTGATAAAATATGTGGGCTAGTTTTATCTGTGATTAAATTATAAGGGCATTTTATCATAGAAGAAAAAAAAACAAGAGCCACTCTAAAGACTGATAGTTCTTTGTGAAAGGATTTTAATAAGTACTTTTAAAAGGCCTGTTAACTTCTTACCTTTTTTTGATTCTCACTATTAAAATTTGTCCTTTTGTCTGTTCAGCTCCATCCTTTTGTTCAATACGAGGAACTATATTTTTTCCTTATGGATTTAGGGTGAGTTAATTTGTAGTCACTTAAACAAAATTAAAAAAAAAAACAAAACAAAAAAAACCAAAAAAAAAACAAAGAAAAGAAAGGAAGATTATTCCAAAGATCAGTTTTGCAGTAAACTTTACTGTGTAGCAAGTATTTCCTTTGGCATAAACGAAATGGCTAATAGTAGAAGGAATGAGTGGCTGAAGAAATCAGGTTCCATCACTGATAGCTGAAATTATACTTACCAACCTGTTATCTTAGGAGATGAATGATTGTGATGATCAGTCTACAGTAACAACCTAGACAGGTGAATGAAGTATAATCTTTATTTTTCTGTGTGTAGATGATAAATTTAAACATAGAATTTAGAGGCAAAGGTTTAATTAATTGGTTAGGTTAATATTGTTTATTTACAATCTATTTTTTATTAATCTGACATGCTATTTCCATAACCACAGCAGTAAACACTAAGTCTTTCTGAGTTATTTTTATTTGTTATGCTGACCCCATGTTCCTGCCCTGATTTTGTTTTATTTACCCTCTTTTGAGTTCTGAAGAAAAAGGTTTGTGGTAATTTTCACATCACAAGACCTTCTCCCAGAAGCTTTTGCAGCATTTGACTGCTAAGATAATATTTTTGAAGTATTTCTGTGAACGCTTAGAGGCCAAAATGTAAAACTTTACCAGACAAACCAGGAGAGAGGCAACTCTTGCTGTACTGTACTGCTATTATATAAACAATATATTTAGGTAGTATGATCTGCTGCATTTGATGAGGCAAAAACCTCATCATATATATATATATATATATAGCCTGGCAGTGTGTCTCCACCAAAGGTATCATTTGCTCCTTGCAGAAGCTTGTGACAGGACATCCTCCTTCCAGCTCACCCCCACTCTTGTGTGAGTAATGAAACCAACTCCTGACTGGTCTGGGGATGCATCTTACTTGCACTGTGTTTTTTAGACTACAGTGTGTTTCTCTGCAAGAAATTCAGAAATTTGAAAGTCATTAGAAAGCTGACAAATATATGAAATTGGATCCAAATTATCTCTTCATCAAAGAACTCCAGATTTCCTGTCTTGGCAGACAAAAGTAGTAGAAATGCCTTTTCTTCTCAGTTTTATTTGTTGTAGTTCTTGGAGATTTTGGGGTTTTTTCTTTGTTTGTTTTTTTGTTGTTTCTTTGTTCTGAAATTATTTCACAGTTTTATAGGCTTTATAATCTCAAATTAGATCCAGGCTGGGCAGGGTTGTGGTATAGATCTACCTCCCCATTTTCATGTGGTGTTAGGCTGAGTAGGACTACCCAGTACTGAGCTGAGAACAACAGCAGCTATTTCTTATCCCTTTTTGAGAATTTCATCAAAACATGAGCACTCATCCATTCAAAATGGCTTCCAGCACGGAAAGAACATTTTTATTGTCACTGAGAAACATGAAGCTCTGACCTAAAATTGCTTTTCTGTGTTACGAATCCAAATATCTGAGGATTTACCATTCCTTAAAGGAGATAAGAAAGGATTCCTAAAATTTCTTGTGTCATTTAACTGCATTTTTTTTCCAAAGAAAATTAATCAGTGTAAAGATTTTTCTTTTCCTCTGTCATGTGTACAAATCATTTGTGGCTTAATTATAAAATTAATTAATTAATTATACCTTGGGTCCAAGGAACTGTAAATCAGTACCTTGGAGAAGGAAAATCAGTATTCTGTGCAATTTACATTTAGTTATTAGGCCCTTTTTCCTAGAGTTATAAAAATTTTGTTTCAAAAACAAATTACTAGAGTGCTTATGCTGACCTTTGTTAAATTTCTTGAAGTATTATTACAGCATTTCTTGGTGGTCACATGATTCTTATGTTATTCCTCTTTCACAGACATCTATTTGAATAAAATTGATACTGCTGTACAAGAAAAGGTAGTATTAATTACCTAATATGCAACCAATGTATTCTTTCAGTAGACATATTCAAGTAACAAGTTAGGTTACTATTTATTTTTGGATTTGGTGCCCTGACAGTTTACTTTTGTATAAGGATTGAACTTCTTTTAATTTAAATGAAATGCATCAAGCACCACATTGTGATTTAGCCTATATTTGATTCAGATTTTTTATAATATGTTATTTTACAAACTTTTAAATATTAAATGCAATACTAATTAGAGGATCAATCTACACCCAGAAAAGGGAAGGTATTAATTTACCTTTTTAAGAAATGCAGAATAAAATACCAACTCAAAAATAATATATTAGTCCTGATTTTAACAAATAATTTCTGGGAAACTGGAACTACAGCACTTGTCTTCCTTCTTCTCCATTTTTCCTTTCCTATTCGATAGTTTTATGATACTTGTCCTTGTCCTGAATCTCCTTTGTACCCTTCACTGCTTCCATTGTTTTTTTTGTTTGCCAGCTAAATTTCATGGGTGTTCCATACCTGGGAGATTTTCTGCCCATTTACAGCCCCTCAATCATGTTTTGTTTTGTTTTACAAGCTTTTGAGGGTGCCTCCTGAGACAAAGATATGTGCAACTATACACCTCTTTGTTGCTTTGGTAGTCACATTGTTCACATACTTGGTACACCTTGTGCCTGACTAGACTGTCACAGTGTTAGAACATGTTTTTCAGAAGTAACCATCTTTTAAGTATGTTCATCTCAGGTCTAAAAATCTATGTGTATTAATAGAAGAGTATGGCAATATCATTTTCATAGTGTAAAGAGACATCAGATTTAATTTTTACTCAATCACACAAAATATTTCCTATGTATCAAATGAGAATTTTCCAAAAATTTTAAGTTCTCAAGCTGTTTGGTAAATGTTGTATGACAGGAGTTGAACTGTGATCCGTGTTTGAAGCTGTGAGATCCAGAAGGGTTTTTATTGATGATCCAATAGTGAGATAGTGTTAAAGTGCTCCAGCTCCACTTGTTTTCGACTGCTAAAACATATTGCAGTCATAGAATCATGGAATTGTTTAGGTTGGAAGAGACCTTAAGGTCATTGAGTCCAAAGGTTAACACATCTCTACCATGTCCACCACTAAACTATGTCCTAAAGTGCCACATCTGAACTTTAAATACCTCCAGGAATGGTGACTCAACTCCTTCCCTGGGCAGCTTGTTAATGTCAGTACATATTAAATTATCCCTCTTGATGCTGTACTTCCTTTGATTATGCTCTGTGAGTATGTTCAGAGGTAGGGAAGGCATGCCCCTAGGAAAATGTTTCCTTTTGAAAACACGATAATGTTTTGAAACAGTACTCTGGTTTTTTGGTGCACAGCAAAAAAAGAGGTTTTTTGAATACAAACCACAAACCACAAAATTGCTGTTATGCAAGATCAAACATATTGCCTATCTAAATCTAGTTCTCTTCTTTTAATAATTTCCTGTTTTGTAAACAATAATTCAAAAGAAAAATGTTCTTATTACAGAAAGTTTTATTTAGAGAAGGCATATTCCTCTTTCAAATAATCACCCTGCCTGATTATCCTTCATATTTGTTATCTGGACAAGTTGACAAGAGTCGTAATGGTATTTTCTATTCTGATCTTCGTTGGGAAAAAACAGTCTCCAGTGTCAATTCAAGGGCTAATTGGAGAAGAGAGAGAGATTTCAGCCCAGAAATTAACTATTGCTAATTCTGTCAACATTTCTTTTAAGAGAGTTAAGCTTAAGAAAATTACTCTGCTTCCAGTAGGGTTATGAAAATTTGTCATTACAAAGTCCTTGGAAGTTTGCTCTTATGTATATTTTATCTTCTGTTAGGGTTATTAACCCTTGACAATTCACTGCTGCAATTCTTCCAAATTCTATATATAAAAATTGATATCCTCTCTTCACCTTCTAGCAACAGCAGAAAGTGATTTTATAAGACATTAGCATAATGGAACCTTTTCAATAAAATGATAAATTGAGCCCATTTCAGAAAACAGAACGCACACTTGATAATTTATTGCAGCCAGTGCCATGCTGGAGACCTCATTCATATCATATGCTTTTAACACTGATGAGAATGGTGCCGTTTTCCCATCACACCTTGCATGTCTGTGAAATTAATTTGAGAGGAAAAAAAATGTAAAAAATGCTCTTTTCTAATAGAGGCTAAAGCTCTTCCGGGAATGCTTATCTTTACATGACATAATTATCTCTCATGGACATGTCTAATTACTTTATTGTTTTTAAAGGCCCTTCCATGTTAATTGAACAGTAGCATTTGCTGACTCCCGTGTCCAGGGGTGGGGTGGAACAGAGTCATGTTCTTACAATGTATTTTGATTGTTTTTTAGGAGACAACATGAATGGACTTTCTTTTGCAAGTGCATCACTTGCATCTTAATACCCCCAGCAGGAGGTGACATTTGTAGGTGTAAAATGTTCTGTAGTGATTAAAAAAAACCTATGCATTTTATGTTTTCCAGAATAATTGTTGACATTAATTTATTACTGATGCTACTAGGAAAAATAGGAAAGTAACACTTAGGAAACATCTCTTACACGTAAAAACATTGATAATAGAGTTTTAGGGTGATTTTTTTTTGACAGGAAGAGTCCAATTATGAGGCATAAGTGAAAACTGTAAAATCATAGAATGGTTTGAGTTGTGAGGGACCTTAAAGATCATCTAGTTCCAACCCCTCTCCATGAACACCTTTCACTAGACCAGGCTTGTCAGAGCCCCATCCAACCTGCCAGGGTTTGTGCATCCTCAACTTCTCTGGGCAACATGTCCCAGTACCTCACCACACTCACAGTAAAGCACTTCTTTCTTAAATGCAACCTAAACCTACCCTCTGCTATTTTAAAGCCATTCTCCCCTGTTCCATCACTCCATGCCCTTGCAAACAGTCCCTGCCCAACTTGCTTGCAGTCCCCGTTAGGTATGGGAGTGCTGCTATAAGGGCTTCTGGACCCTTCCCATCTCTGGGAGGAACAACTTCAACTCTCTCAGCTTGTCTCTACAGGAGAGGTGCTCCAGACCTCTGATCATCTCCTTGGCCTTCTGGATCCTTTTGCTGGGGGCCCCAGAACTAGATACATGTCTCCAGATAGGGTTTCATGAAAGTAAGAGGGAGGATCACCTGCCTCGCCCTGCTGGTCATGGTTCTCTTGATGCAGCCCAGAATATAAGTGGCTTTCTGGGCTGTGAACACACTCTGCACATTATCTCATCCACCAATGGCCCCAAGGCCTTCTCCTCAGGGCTGATCTCAAACCATGCCCAGCCTGTGATTGTGCTTGGGATTGCTCTGACTCACATGCAGAACCTTGTGCTGCAATTTCTTAGCTGGATTACATGTGCTGTGGCACCAATTTTTTGTGTAACTACTGCCTCAGAATCACAGTTTTATTAGTGAGGTATCCAGGATCTGGAAATTCCTATTTAATCATCAATCTTAAGAATCAAAATACCATTTTCAAATGCCAGTTTAAAAAAAACATGAATCTTTATATGCACTGATACACCTGAAACTGTATCTTACAAGTCTATCTGTTGACACCTCTGTGTGTATTCTGCCTAAGGTCTTATCTTGAGAACATGACAGATTATGAGCATATATTATATTTTCAGTTATATAATATTAATATATTAGCAATTACAATCAACTACTGCTATAACTGGTATTTACAGATGAATTCTTCAGATTAAGTTTTTACAGTCTGTCTACCTGTAATGTTTTCTGCATTTCTGGAATAGAGGATCTGCAACTATATTGCAAGCTCATGCAAAATGCAAGCCCATGTGGTAGAGATTGAGGGGGATATATATATATATATATATATAGATATAGATATATATATGTAGTTATGTTCATATTTTAATTATCCTCCCACTCAGCAAAACACAGCTTGAAATATCAAAGGTGGCAGCTGCATCCTGGAGCAAAGTGCCTGAGGGATCCTCAAAAGCCACCATGTTTGCTGAGCACCATCAATCTCTCTCCAAGCTTCCATGATGCCTTGCTAGTGCAACAGTCAGTTCTGTGGGTCTTGCATTTACCTGTCAAAAATAGGAATAGAGAAAAAGAAACATATGGATATGGAAATGGGGTCTTCATGTGGAGGATAAGGAAACAGAAAGATGTGCTCCAAGTTGAGCCTGTTCATCATATACTGTGCTTATTGGTGTTCAGCTTCCCACAACACTGTCCACTTGCTAGGGATTTTATTAAAAACCCTGGTATCCTGGTTTTCAGTTCTAGCTGACATTATCTTATTGCATTTTGGCTATGAAGGTGGTTTAACCAAAATTGTAAAAAAGATCAAAAGTTCACTTGAGCAACTAAAGTAGCAGGAGCCAGAGTTCCTTGTTTTGTTCACCACAGTTTGCTCTTTAGCTTTGTTACACAATAAATACTCAGCATATATTACTGGAAGGAAACTCTGACTGGAAATGTTGGTTTCTGATTTAAAGGTATCTCACTTGGCAACTGATTTTTTTTTCAACTGCAACTCTTCCCTGATAATTAGCTTCCACTAATTATTTTTGGAGTAGCTGAATCAAACATCAGTAGTGTTTTCAATGAAGTCTGTGCCAGGATGATGATATGGCCAGATGAAGGTCATAATTAACATTCTTAGGGATCTTTCCCAAGCAAATTTTAGTTCTTTTAAAAAGAATGGTATATTTATTCTAATAATAATGAAATAAATAGCAAAAGCTCCCCTATCTTCAGCTGTGAAATGCTAAGATCTAAATTCCTGATTTGATGAAGAGTAGTGATTATGGGTATTGCATTGTAATCCCTCTTGATACCCAAATTGGGATGAATAACTAAAGATCATCTTGTCCTGGTTTCTAAACCACATAGCATTGTTCACAGTAATTTTTAACTTGTTGGAAATATAATGAGGGCCATAGCTGAGCTACTATTTGACTCATCTTGAGCAATGTCTTCTTTATATTGTGAAGTATTTAGAATAGAAATGCAAAAAAAAGAAATCTGTTTCAAACAGGAATGTTACCAGTCCTCAACATTTTGTCTCCTAATCTGTAATAGAAATTTTTCAGGTACACTAAATCTAGCAGTGTAAATGTGAACAAACACATTTTATATCTGCTATCCAGGCACAAAGATCTGTGTTTGACCAGCAATATGTAGATAAATAAAACATCTTAATGAAACATTGCCATAGCTAAAAAACATCTAACATTCTGCTTTTCTGCACAATCTCTATCATATTTCATTTTGCTATCCCTATTGTCCTGTAGCCTCCTCTGGAGTCACTTTCTCTGGCTAAATGGCTTATATATATACTATAAGTGGGGCAGAACTGCAAGGTTGATTACCTCCTGCACAGATACATAGTAGAATGGGAATCTGCATTAGGTTATCTTAATTCTTCAAGAGAATCAACTAGAGATCAAGTGCTTACTGATGAAGGAGATAAGGAGGCATTGGGTTGAAATCTTTTCTTTTTAGGCTCTGCAGGAATGTCTTCTACGTTATAGTGTGAATTGGGAATTCAGCTATAGAAAGGAGCACATAACTTTGTCAAACAATGGAAAGCATTGTATGGAAAGAGAAACAACAAACCAGCTTTCTTAGGTTTATGTGAGATGGCCAGAGAACAGGCTTTTGTAGAGATTAAGAGGTATGGAGTACATCTCAAGTTGAATGTACAAAATAGTCTTTACACATTTCTGTTTGACTTCAAGAAACCATTCTACAGAATCAATTTGTTTAATTGATTGGTGCGGCACCCCAGGGAGCAACTGAGAGTTCAGCTGGCAGCCTCTGGTTTGGAGTTACACTAATTGGGAGTAGGGTAACAAGCAGCTGCTATAACTCCGTGCTGTATGTAGGATGGTGAGGAGGGGAGGTTCTGCAGGTCACGTAGTAGGAATGCTAACGTGGGACAGAGGGTGGTTTCCTAAGCTGACAGGTTGAAGAATGATAGCAGGATTGGTTAAATTGACATTGAGCAGAGAATTGCTATACAATCTAGCCTCTGAAATGCAATGAACATTTCCTACTGGTGTCACGTTTGAAGACACTGTACATATAGTATAAAAATATATATATAATAACTGATAAATCAAATAACATATTGGTAAATTAACCATATATATATATATTGATAATATCTCTTCCTGAGAAGGCTCACAGGACCTGCAAATTACTGCATTCTCACTTCATCATATGTTTGCATTAAAGGAAAAAGGGGTAATTGGGAGTAAAAGTGACAGATATCTACTTAGGAACATTAGCTTCATTCATTCTGATAGAGAAGCCATTTGATTCTTTCTGGATAACAAAGTGTGTTTTCCTGTTGTTTATGAAGATGATCAGCCAACAGATTTATCTGACTGGAGCCACCCCAAAGGGTCTCCCCAAAGTGCAGTGGGGAAAGGGCATGAGCTGAAGCTCAAAGCTTTCCTGTGTAGAATTATGCATCTTGACATAGCAAGGGAGATCAGTAGATCATGGGTACTGTCACCTCCCTGTGAGGAATTTATAGATGTGGTGAGGTATCTGTAAGAGTTGCAAGGATGGGATTAGTTGGTATCACTGTTTCAAAGTCTGAGACTATTATTTCCATGCTTCTTATCAAATAACAGACATAGATGCTCAGCAGACTCTACATGTAAACATGTCAGTGAGGATTACTATGATTCCATTTTCTGCACATTTTACTTCAATGCGATGAATCTTGCTGCCTTACAGCTAATCTGTGGTTGGGGAATTCTCTTAGTTAATGCAGAGCTAGAGGAACTTTGAGGTTTAAACTCTGAGTATAGAGTGCACTCTGTCTTTCTCTTTGTCTTTCCTTCTTTTCCTGAAATACTTTGTTCTTTATTTTCCTTCCTCTACAGAAGGAAGTTAGCTCTTAGCATGTGTCACAACCGAATTGTTTTAAAAAGTTGCTGTTTCCTGCCCATTGCTTAAATACCTAGGCTGGTTTTAATAAACTGGAAAAACTACTATCCCTTCTTCCCAAACCCTTTTGGTCAATGGTTTAAAGAGATAAAGGAACCTCTTGACTTAGGTTTGTATTTTAAAACTGTCTTCTAAGTGCAAAAGGATGTTGTTGTATATACAACATTCCAGTTTAGAGCATATATGAACAGAATATGTGAAATTCTAAGCTGACCTTTTTCTTAAAATCATTCCTACTCTTAACAATATAGTCCTGGTATTGCATTATATAAAAGTGATGCAATGACCATGCCATTATGCTGAGATAACAGAGCATGATAAAGGGCCATTTTTACTCAATCTTTTCCATTTTTCTGGACAAGGCTCTAAGAGAAAGATTGTCAATTTATGTCTTTTCACTTGTAAAACCACCTAGGGAACTTCCTCAAAATATTACTTTTACTGAAATAGTAAGTTACTTATGTCATTAAATAGCACATTTCAGAAACTAAATAGTTCAATTTTAAAAGTGCTGGTAGTGGTGTTTTCTGTCTGTATTGAAAAACATTGTAGCAACTAAGTTATAGATACATCTTTCCTAAGCCATTTTCCATCTCTCTTTCATTTCTAAGAGAAGTAAATTGTCATTAAAACTCTGTTCTGTGGGAGCTTCAGAGCATGGAGCTTGACATGCAGGGCATTGAAAATGAAAAAAAAAAGTACCACAGTTCATTTGAAAGGACGATTTCTGTGGTACACTGTTTTTGTGCTATGTTTTGTGACACACTGAAATGTCAGAATAAAAGCACTAATGAGTTATTTAGTGCATTAATGGACAGTCCTGTGAAAGATGTATCTGTGGAATTTATGAATGCAAAGCCAAGATAGAATTGCACATGCCACTGAAAATTGAGAACATGATGGATTTTTACAGCTTTTGTGCATTGTTTTCTAGGTAGGTTTTTTTTTTTGTTGTTGTTTTTTGTTTTTTTTTTTTTTTATTTTTCATTTGGTTGAATTTTTTTTCCTTCTCAATTCCTCTTTTAATGATTCCTAGCATTCAATTTACTTTTTTGATTGCTACTGAGCATTGAGCTGGCATTTTCATAGAACTAGCTATTATGGCCCCAAGATCCTGTTTTTCTGTGATAATAACTAGTCAAGACCATCACAGTTTGGGTAAAATTATTTTTCCTATGTATATCACCTCACATTTATCTACAAAGAATTTAATTTTTGATTTTACTGTTAGTCACTCAGCATCCTGCAGTCTTCAGTCTGCTGGTTGGCCTTAATTTTTACTATCCAGAAAAAAATCATATCTAACAAACTTTGTCACTTCACTGTTCATTTCTGTTTTTCTGCTGGTGAATACTCAAGTCTTGGCACAATTTTCTTTTGGGACTGTACTGAGAAAACTGATAATTTATTCCTGAATTTTATTTCCTGTATTTTAACTATGTATTTGAACACAAGAGAATTTTGCATTTCATTCAGCAACAATATAAGTTCTATTTAAAAACTGCTGAGAAAGGTTCTTTTAATCATAGAATTATTTGGCTTGGAAAGGGCCTTAGAAATCATCTAGTTCCAGTCCCCTTTCACAGTTCTTGATACCTTCCACCAGACCAGTTTGGTCAAAGCCCCATCCAAGCAGTCCTTTACCACTTGAAGGATAAAGTTTTAGTACCTTGGATAAATCACTTATCATCCATAAACCTTCCTACCTGACTATATATTCCTTGGATGCTCTGAAAAACAAACTTTTCCAGAATGTCATGTATTAGAGTGACAGTAACAAAGCTAACAGCAGGAGTGTTGTCCCTGGTTTGCAGCCTTTCATAGTTGTGATTACTTGAGTTGTGATTGTAGTTGAGTAGAGCTGGGTTTTTGGGGACACAGGAAATAATTAGGGAGCTAGTACAGAGAAGTAACTCAGTAGGAATAGCCATTATTTTGACTTCTTCAACCTCCCTCCCTCCTTGGGTGTTTAGCTAGTTGTGTCAAAGGCCAGTTGTGAAATGGGCAGTTGTGTAACCTTGGGTCAGACTTTTATTAGAAGAGCTTTGTGAGAAAGAGCTGCTGGAAGCCTTGTCAGAGGTTTTCACCTCTCACATCCTCAGTGGGCCCACTGGCCCAGGAGTTACATTTAAGCTCAGGTTCTTTCCTTTGTTCCTGGGTTATGTTTTTAAGTGTGCTGTGTCTGGATGTATATCTTGTATATTCTTTT
The DNA here is from genome assembly GCF_029582105.1 of Oenanthe melanoleuca. NCBI lineage: Eukaryota > Metazoa > Chordata > Aves > Passeriformes > Muscicapidae > Oenanthe > Oenanthe melanoleuca. Next base: position 73,250,838 of record NC_079336.1, read on the forward strand.
TTTCTGGCCTGACGTGGGACCAGCTTGATTTAATTTTTAAACATTTCTTATTGATTTGCTGAAACTGTGATCAACTGGATCTGCTGCTCATACTGAAGCCTACACTGAATGATCTGTGTAACCCACACAGACTTCTGGAGCATCTTCACTTCCCTTCATGTGCTTAGGCTTAAACTCAGAAGTCACTTCTTCAGCTGCAAATAAACCAGGCCTAGCCAGTTGTCATCCACACAGGTCACGCTGGGTCCCTTCAATGATGTAAAAAGCAGCACAGGGTGAAGCTTTGTGGGGAATATCATGATTGCTGCATAGTGGTTTCCTCATGCACAAGAAGTACATTTTATGGGAGACATTTTGAGACTCTTAAGTCTTGAATACTTTGTTGTTGTATCACTGTTTTTCTTCCATGTGTTATTTGCCAAGCTTTCAGCAGTTTTATGAAATTTCTGGTTGTTTGGGGTTTTTTTTATACCATATTTTCCTGTCTGGCAGAATCATCACAATTGTATTTTGTTGGGTTTTTTTTCTTCTCTTTTTTAATTTTTCACTCCTTATTGTTAATGTGAACATTAATGTTGCAATTTGCTCCTTTGAAAATCAGAGAGCAAGCTGAAGGAGAGAAAGATGTATTGTGAGAGGTAAGAGAAAGGTGAAGCTTATATAGAGGTCAGGAAAGGGAATGAGACAAGGAAAAGGTAATTACAGAAGTTAGATGGCTAACAAGATAATGAGGGATTTGGGTGAAATGTAAAAGAAGGGGAGGTAAATTATACTGAGGCTCAGAAAAGTGAAGCAGATTATTCTTTCATGATAATGACTGGAAGAGAAAGACTAATATACTAATATCCTTAATTCCAGTAATTTAAGATAGAACAAATGCAGTGCTTTTTCATATGTTTAATTCATAATTCATAGATGTCTCCTAGATGTTGTTTTTTCTCACATAAAATTTTTTCACTGAAAAGGTATTAAAAAGAGAAGTGTGCCCCATTGTCTTTGTCAAATAACTTCTGATACTCCACCTCTTGGGAATTACACCCTCTTCAGCCAAATTTCAGCTCTTCTTAAAATTTTAGTCCTTGTAACAGTGACAAGTCAGTTTCTTTTTTTTCTAAATAGCTGTGTATTCCATGTACTTTAACTACCTGAGATCCATAGACATTCTTCAAGTCTTATTTGAGTATCAAGAAAGAGTTGTGGTTGGCTTTTTGGGTTCTTTTTCAGGTTTATTCTGTTTCATATTGTTATCCATACTGTAAAGTTCTTCAGCTCTAGTCATGAGTTCTTTGGCATGGCATCACCAAGTGGGGTTCATCTTCACTAATTTTGAAGTTTGCAAAATAGATATTTCTATCACACCTTGTGGTTCTAAATCCCCACAATAAAGAGAAAAAGACCTTTTAGACACAATTTATCTGACATGTTTATGTGTTTTTTATATCTGCTTTAGAATGAATTCAGTCAAACCATAAAAGTGTCAATTTTTCTCACTAGAATATATCACAATCAATTAGATGAATCTAGCTGTTAAATAAATCCAATTTCCATGTTCTAAATCAGATAGACATCATAAAGAATAGGTATAATCTAGAAAAGGTAGAAGTTTATACATACATGTGTGCATCCACATACATGAGTCAAAGTGCTCTGTGAAATCTTTGCAGACAAACAGAAGTGGTTAAAGGACAAAAGTTACTGGATAAAAAATACCAGTTGTATTTTTGCAAAGTGAATGAGACATTATAAGTAATTTCTACTTTTTTGGGTTGAGAAGTGCCACCTACATGTCTGGGTTTGTTTGTTTTTTTTTTTTTTTTAACTTAGCATTATAAGGAAATTTTCACTAGTTTGGGCCTTCTGGGTTTATACTTCAGATGTTTTTCCTCCTACCATGTTGAATCAAACAAAGTCCTTAGAGTGAAGACAGTTGGAAGAATACTTTTATTCTTTCTCTTCTGTGTATTTTTCATTATGTGAGTGCAAATTGCTAAAATAGTCTGAGATCTCTGACAGTCAGTCTAAATTTGTAATTTTACAAATTACAACTAGTCTAAATGTAAATATAATGGAATCTGAAACAATGCTAACTTTATATAGTTTTCAATCTGTTGAAAGATTTCCTGTAGCTGTGTCCTGCTTTAAATAGGTGGTTTTAGGAAAGACTCAGTAAATAGGTGATTACAGGAAAGTAATCAGTATAATCTATATGAAAATGCAGTTCAAATGAAAACAGTAGATTTGCTACTAATATTTCTATTTAGATTTTATTTACTTAAACAGTCACAGAGATGATAACGGGTGTTTTGACAGATTAGTGATTTCAGGATCAAGTCTATAGTCATTATGACTAATATTTTCTCATTAACTAGTCATGCATATCAGAATAATTGGTCTGTGCTATGACTAACATGTACAAACCTCCCAGACCATGGTCATCATTAACAATGCAGAAATAAGGAAGTAATTCAGGTCCTGAGGAGCTTAAAAACCTAAATGGGGAGGAGACAATGTAAGGATACTGGGATACACATCAGAGAAAGCTACTTCATTTTTTAATATAAAATACCAAAGGGAGGAAACAGGTTTTTTTTGGTTTTGTTTTTTTTTTTGTTTTGTTTTGTTTTGTTTTGTTTTGTTTTTTTGTTTTTTTTTTTTTTTTTTTTTTGTTTTTTTGTTTTTTTTTTTTTTTTTTTGGTGAAATGATATTTGTGAGGAAATTAGGAAACTTGAAGAGGTATAAAAGAAAAAGTGTGACTTACTGTGGTGAGAGGATAGATCCAGACACAGATCATAAATGAGAGGCCTCTTGTATTCATATCATCCTGCTGGTTTTTTTTTCTTTTTTGGTCAGTAAAGGCAACTTAATTAAATGAATTCCATAGAGAAAACCATCAAGAATTTTCCTAAAACGAGCATGTAATAAGTGGCTTTAGATGATAATATTTGGAAGTGAAAACTGCAAAATAGAGATTATTTTCTGAATTCTCATTAGTTTTTAAAGTTATACACCCAAAAGGTGTGTGCCTGATACATTTACTTATATGGTTGGTTCTGCAGCAATTTTAGTGATTACTGGCACCGTGCCATAATTACATTCTTTGTTACTATTGATATGTCAGAGCTGGTGCATAAGACAGATTTCTTTGTTACTGTGTCTTTCAGTTTCTCTTTGAAAAGGGGTCCAAGGGGATGCTGTCTCAGCCAAGGACCATGCTAATGTAGTCAATGACATGAAAAGTCAGTAGAGAGCTTAATGCTGGTCATCAGTGTTGTACTGTAAGCTGACTTGCAGAATTTACATTTTTAATTAAATCTTTGTTTTGTGTGCTGATGCTGCTCAGGACATGCACTTAATGATGTAGCTGCACTTTGTGAGAATGTGGTCCTCACATCTGCATAAAATGGTGAATATCTTGCTGAAAATCTCCATTTAGCACACTCCTAAAATCAGTGTATGCCTCTTGTCATGTTCTGCCTTTGCAGCTTCCGTGCTATAGCAGATATTTCTAACGTTATTCTGCATCTCTGAATAGATCTGTGCTGCTTAACTGCTCCAACCCATTATATCATAAATTTGTTTCTTGTGTTTCAAATTTGTGCACAGGGAATGTGTTTGGAGGGACTTTTTATATTCATGAAAACCAAAAACAAAATTGAAAGTGCTAAGAAAAATGAATATTGAGCTAATGTAGTCTATTTTTGCACAGTGCAAATATCAAGCTAATGCATAAGATTTATCCTCTATAGTAAATCAGCAATATGTCTCATTTTAGACTCTCCTATGGCTACTATTTTTTACTGCAGTATTCAGTCATGCTGATTTATGCCGTACTATCCTGTGAATATTTTGCAGACTATTATCAATAAAATAATTTTATCTTTGGGTCCAGATGGAATGAGCTTAGAACACAAAGCAGACAGAGAGCATGATTCCTGCCTCAAGTGTTTTAATCCTTGAAATAAATTTTAATCCTTGGCATAAAATGTGAGACAGTGACACAAGACAGCAGGGAGTGGAGGACTGGATCAGTAAAAGCATCGACCAATTAACAAATTACTTTATGCTGTAAGGGCTCATGAGTACTCAATAAGATGGTTCTTTTCAACTGGGAGGGTTTCATTAGAGTCATGCCAGAAATCAGTTTGGAGTGTAGGACTGAACTAGGACACTGAGCACTGGCACCACAGAATTACTCAGGATGAGTGTGAATAAAAGCAGCAATTTCAGTAGTCCCATTAGACAGCCCACATAGGAAATTGGAACAATGGGAGAGGACTGGTGATAACAGAGTAGATAATGGGCTCTGGTCTCACTTCCTGCTGTTGAGACCAAGTCAGGAATAAGTGGCTGAAATCATCTTGTTTATTGTGGACCTCTACTAGCAATAGCATTCTTACTTTCTTAAGTTATGGAGCATTCCCTTTGAATTGTGCTAAAGGCACTGACCTTTACTCTCATTGATTGATCTGCTGATCCTGCATATAGGAATGCAGGAATCCTCCTTCTCATATTCAATACCATAGTTTAGATTTGTGATGTGGATTTTAGCTCAAATCAATTCTAATCCAGACAGGCTCTCAGTTCCAGTAATCAGAGCCTCCAACAAAGTATGAGTGAATGGATATCCAGATGTCCAAAATTTTGTCTTATTAAGTTTCACAACATTGTATCATATATTAAATAGTTCAGTATGTCTTTTTTCCTTTAATTTAACTATTTTAATCCCATAAATGTGTTTTAGACTGATTCAAGAAGTGTGCTCTCAGTCTTTGAGTTGCAATTATTCATATGAAAAGTGTGTAAGTGTGTGAATGTATGGGTGTGTGTAATTTCCCACAAAAACTGAATTCCATTTAAATTCTGTAATACTTTATGCTCTGCCATGGTAATCAATACTTTCCAAGGAAGCATAGTGAAAACACTTAATAGATCAGTTAACTAAAATTAGTTTTGGATGCATCACTGATATACTCCTACATAGCTAATGTTTCTGAAAAATGGAAAAAGTGTTACAAAATTTCTTTCAACAGTGTACATATTCTTTGTAGACATCTGCACACTTTTTCTTAGATGGATGACACAGTTCTCTGAGGTTGATGAAATTATATTTGAGTCACATTTATATTATATTTGAGCAAGTTGAAATCAGGACAGCCATGAATAGGTATAAAATGTAATTGATTGGCATTTTGCATTGGCAGAATGTGGGATCTGACCCTTTGCTGTGTGACGGACATGTAAAAATAAAGGAAGTCAGCCATGTTAAAAAAAGAATATTCCAGATAATATTTGCTGTGGTAATGTTAGGGTTCAAATGTACATAAAACATGTATTGCTGATGAATGTAGGGAGAAATAAGACAATAGGGAGAAAAACAGGGAAAAACTTTTCACCTCTAAGGAATTGCTACTGATTCTGAAGTTCACTACTGTTAATGGGTCAAATCTGCTCTTGATAATGAGAAATTTTTGTTTGAAACTTTATCCTGGTCTTATTTCAACTTCTGATGATAAGCTTGAGGCTCTGAACTTGGAGCAGTCCAGTCTAGATTAAAACCATGCCAGAGATATTCCAACATTTTGTAAGGAATAGCCACAGCTATTCTAAAAAATGCCTCACTCAAAACAGTGATCAGCATTGCCTGTGAAATCAAATTCATTAGCATTGCCCTGGCCTTTCACAATTCTCTTCATATCACATTCTGATCCATACTTTCACAGAAACGAATGCATTTCATTTCATTTCATTTTCCTTGAAAATTTACTTGGCCTAATATCTTGGCAGCAGTTTGAAAACTTTGCTAGGTTATAAGGCTGCCAGCAAGAATAAAGAACAGGCTTCCAGTCTTCCATGAATAGAAGTAAATTTACTAAATTAAGTATTTGGGTTTTTTTTGTGATATCAGTCAAATTAATCTTTTAAACTTCATCTAAAGAAATTTTCATGCAATTTGACCTACTCAAAAATGCAGCTAGACAATTTTAGACTAGAAGTGAGACACAAATTATGGTGGGCTGGAGTAATTAATTTCATGCATCACTTGCCAAGGATTTCTGTTGGTGCTCATCAGTGGCAAGCTCTGGATGCATTAGAGGCATAGTTTACCTGTACTTATTGATCAAGAAGCAGGAGTTACTGGCAGGTGTTAGGAGCTAGACCAGGCAAGATTTTAACATATCACTAGTAGAGTCAGAAAGCTTTCATAACAGTTTGCTGCTGATTTTCAGTATACATCAAAAGTGGTTGGTTGCTGTTTGTTTGTTTTTCCTCTTGACAGGTGCAGCAAGTTACAACAGTTTTTATGTTTTTTGCAAAAATTTCTGCCAAGCTGTGAAGCCTGGAAAGCTGAGAGTCCGTTGCAGTGTGTGCAAACAAGGAACACTGACGTTGGCAAGGGTAAGCTTTTTTGGATTTGTTTCAAGGTTTTGGGATATATGGAGATGAGATATCTAGTCTTTTCTATTTGCATACATATGGCTATGTATAGATGTAGTCCTAATTTTTTTTTTCCTCGCTGTTTATATCTGAGAAGAAGAATTCAATGGATGTTGAAAATTTCACTCACTTGTTTCCATTATTTGGAGCATATACAAGAAACATGGTGCAGACTAGAGCCCCAGTCCTTGAAAGACATACTTAGCTCTTTATTTGAAGGACTAATGACTAACATGATTGTATACACAATCTATACAACTACATATGTGCTAAAAAGATGTTTATTTAATGCGTGGAGCTGTTGTTAAGGCCTCAGAAAGACCTGAATTCACATCTAGGTTGTGACCATCGTGGGCTGAGGCCAAAAGTTTTTGAATGTAGAGTTGAGAATATTAATTCCCTCCAGCCTTATTGCAGCATGTAAAGACAAGGAGAAGTTATTGTTCCCCGACAGAAAATTAGTAAGAGATCTCTCAATCTTGGTTTGCAGCCTAAAAGGAGAGTGTGTTGGGGAGTGAGTTGAATGTGCAGAAATGTAAAAAGGGTTTTTTCTTCTGAGTGCTGCTAAATTTCACTATGTTACTCTTGGCTCAGAGTCCTTCCTCTCTCCTAAATCAGTGGTTGTCAGCCAGGTTTGTTATATGAAAGGCTTAGGTTTTGAAGAAAACTGAGCCATACCGTGCTATGGCTTGGTTATAGGGAACTTTCATATTCACCCCATGTTCAAGTGTTTAAATTTGTCTTTTGCTGTGGTTTAAAGTTTCAGCTTTGTGTTCTCAGTGTAACACAGTGCTTCAATGTCTTTATATGTAATAGCACTGAAAAAAACAGCAATTAAAAGCCCAGGTTCTGTATTCTCCTTGAAAAGAATAAACCATACCATGCACAAACACATCTCAATTCATGCTCAAACACATGAATTTCAAACTCATCCCATTCAAAAAGCCACAAACAAAATGCCCCTCAAGCTTTGTGTGCTATTCCTGAATTAACCAACTACCTCTGATTTATTTCAGAGGCTTCAAAGTGGTGCATTTTGTGGTGTTCCAGATGAACACATCTAAGGGGATTCTTTTTCTCTCAAAATTTGTATTTAAATATTGGTGATTAGTATAGGCTTGAATCACATATAAATCAAGACAGAAAAGAAGACACCATTAATATACGTTTCCAGTGGATAAAACCACAGACAATATTGTATCCAGGTTGCATACATGAAATCAGTACTGCTGAAAGGCAATGTTTTTACCACTAGATCAGTCTGAATCTTATAGATTCCATTGACATCACACACAAGTCCTTTTCTAGAATCAGCAGCTTCCTTCAGCATGTCTACTTATGGAAATGACTTTCACATGTGCTGTTTAATTTGGGATCATTGCATTCCTTGTGTTAAATAAACCTAAATAAATTTCCAAACTTTTCAGCTTTTACAGTATCTACACTGTACTTTGTTTTGGAGACTTAAAAAAAATACTCTAAAAACACCAACCCTGTATTGTCTCTAGGAATTCCTCATATCTCTATGGTGGAAATGCTATTATAAGAAGTTTCAGTATGGTATACCTATAAATAACTTCTGATTGCCTGGAATGTACGTGGCCCTACATTCTTTTGGCAAATATGGGTTCAATGACACAATAAATATATGCAGGCTGATAAATTCAATTGAATGAGCAGATTACAGCTGCTTCTTCTTTCTATTAGCATATTTTACAGTACATATGAAAGCAAAGTAGCTGCTTGTCGTGGAAGCTGTTCCAATTTTCAAGGTTGATTCAAAAAATGCCAGCTTTCAGTAGATTTGATAAGGTACTTCAGCATAAAAGTACAAAAGAGGAAAGGGAGATATCTTCTGCAGAGTTTAAAATGATAATTTTATTCTGTTTTAGCTTTCAAATAATGCTCGGCTGTGAAAATAATTTGCACTTGAGATCCTTGTTACTTTCTCCCCAAAATGAAGAAAATCTCTTGTCATTCTTTTCCTCTCAAATTGAAGCAGGGCACAGTAGTCAGGAACAGTGAGCATGCTGTTCCTGCAGTTTGGGCTGGCAGTCCTATGGCTTCCAAAGGGCAGTGTTTGCAATATGGGCACTCTTAATGTCATGAATGTGCTATGCAACAGTCAGTTTGTTTTATAAACACACAGCATCTATCTCCTGTGGTTATAAAGGTTAGGTGCAGATTTTGCATGTGTCTGCCTCACCTTCTTTTCTGGGCCACTTTCCAAGGAGAAAGAAAATAGTTCCAGTTGTAGTGGATTCTAATATGTATTAAGACTTCTTTCTTACTGTACAGAGACCACTCTGTGTTAGGGGCAGGCAAAAGTGTGACTCTCACAGCAAGTGAGCTGTATTTGCCCTGCTTTCTTCATTGCAGTCTACAGTAGGCAAAGGCTGCTGAAAAGGTTAAAAAAAGTTCAAGTTAGTATTACCCCAAACCCTCTGTCTTTGCCCTCCAATCCCATTGGACTGTACCACTGAATGCTGATAGATATCCTCTGTACTGGTACTACAGTTATTCTCCTTTTATAGAGAAATTAGTCAAAATAAAGTTGACATAAACTATTAAAAAACTTGTCTATACCAGTATACTACAGCTCTGTCAGCAAAAATACTCTTTTTTTTTTTTTTTTTGGATCTCTTTTTTCACCCCAGTCTTGGTAAACTGTGTCTGACCCTTACATGGCAACACAGCAAGTTTCTTGAGAAGCTCTTTTGTGCCATAAGCACCAAAGCACTCTGTAAGCCAACATTTGTTACACTAAATCTTTTATTGAGATGAAAGAGAATACCTGTGTAAAACCTGCACAAAGCTTTGTGCAGCCTTCACTTACTCTACCTGCTAATCCTTTGACTACCTAAGCTACAAATGATCAGCCTAATTAAATTGAGCTTTCTTTTTTCATGGTGTTTTGACTGGCATTTAAAATCTTACTTATTCATTTAAGTAGTCTTATTCTAAAGCCATATTTAGCAGTCATGCCTATTTGCATAGCATTATTTTAATATATGATGCTCAGATTAAATTTATGATACAATTTTTCTGTAAAATAAAGAGCCCACTGTTTTTATTTTTACTAAGCACATACAACTAAATATTAAATTTGTCATTATACAGTTGGCATTTACCTGGCACTTTACTAAAATTTCATGACCTAATGCTTTATGGGAGATGTATGCAGATTAATTTAATTATAAGAAGACATCACTGTAAAAATATTGCCTCTCCCTAGTTTCTCTAATTAATCAAGCACAAAAAATATCTGTAAAGATTGGTTTGTGGGAGTCTTGTGTAGGCCACCTACAGGCCTACCAATAAGTTTTTTCATATAGCTTGAAAATTTTAGTAGCCATGATTCAGATAATTAGGGTATTCCTCTTTTAGGGTATTTTCCCCATTTCTAGTGGAGGAACTCATCACTGCTTGGTTATTCTTCTTGTTCTTCTTGTATCCTTGCTAGTTAGTACTGAGTTTTCAGTGTATCATCCAGCACAAGCCACAAAGGAGTTTGTCATAGCTCCTCTATACTTTGCAAGTGTTCACATCATCATGTCAGATCTTTTCAGACATGGGGAGTTATATTCAGATCTAACTCCCTGCATCTGAGATGAGATTTAGAATCTGTCCCTTACAGCACATCTGGTGTGTACTGCCCCATTGCTGTCCCTGCCCTCTGTGCTCCAGAGGAGCCTCCTGACTTCACAGGTTTTGTTAAAACTGTCTCTGCCACAGAGCTGCTCTTCCAGTGTTTACCAAATTAAGGATGTTGCTTACATCTATTTCTTTTAATCTTAAACCTACCAAAGAAGTGGACATTTGCTGAATTTATTTTCTCTGGAACCATGAAAGGATTGTGATTTGGGTGATTTGTCAGCATAGGCTGTGTGGTACATCACAGTTTTGCACAAGAGTCTTCTGAGTGCCTTCCAGTGACTGATAAATAGCAGGTCATACATGGTGCAAGTGGTCTTCCTAATGGATGATAGTACAGTGTCTGGAATTTGGTACTTTTGTGTTTCCTAGGAAGAGAAAGATCTGTAACACAGTAACTTGCTTTGAGTTCTTACTTCCAAGCTCCATTTAAGCTATTTTATTATGGTGGTTTATTTTTTATTAATATAAACATAGCAGAGACTTTACAATAATATAAAATAAAAAGGCAGTATACTTTTGAACTCTGTTTTTTTTTTAAATATATAATTGTAAAACTCCATTTCACAGTGCATAACCTCTCACCACTGCTCATTTGAGGTCATATTTTTTCCTGGATTTAACTACTTGTCTTCTACCTCAGTGTCAGAGAAACAAGAGAGTACTGCTGACTGAAAGAAAAAGGGACAAGTAGCACCTCTGAAATTATGTAGTCCTTACTGTTGCTGAGTCAGCTTCTCCCCTCTGATGGTTACACTACTGGGGTAATATGGCAAACAGATTACAAAAAATCAATTTGTCCTTTAAAGGTAAACTGCAAAAACAGCCACTGAAGTGTATGCGAACAAGTGTGATCTCATTTACAGGCTGGGAAGATATTAAAAATGTGATTGAATTCTTGAGAGTGGGTTACATAGGTATTTGTCTCTACAAAATTACATGTGTTCTGGGAGGATACAAATGTTTTTGATATATATTATAGCTTACATATGACAAACAGTATGTGTTAAAATGCTTCTATTGAATACTGTGCATAAAAAAGTAACTGCTGTAATGACTGACTCCTTGGTCAAACTAACAAATGTGAAACAATCATTTATTGTTGAGTTCCTGCTAATGAATGTCTTAGTACAAAAATAGCTTAATTTCCCTGCATTTGGCTGACAGAAGTAGCATTTACAGGAAATTACAGATATTCAGTATATGTGCTTCTTTCTACATAAATAATGAAAAATGCCTCAATTCTGACATCTAAATTGCCACCACTGGGCACTGATGTTAATGCTGTCTTGAGAAGAATAGGCCAGAGAAAATAAGTTCTTGGAACAATTTTTCCCAGGGTTTCCACAGAATCAGGAAATCCTTCTTCATTAGTTATATTGAGTCAGCACTCTTAATTATAAGCCTAATGTTTTTTCCTAATGAACCAGTGTTTTTTGAGAGAGAGGGAACTTCTTAAATACAGATGCATTATTCTGTTGTGGCCCAGCTGTGCCAGAGTTCCAGAGAGAAATCCAGAGGCATATTTTGCTCTTCTCCCTACCTGCACAGGGAAATGAACTGTTTTGTGCACTCATTTCTCTTATGGAGTCATCTGATGGTAACAGGGATGCTGAATGTGAGCTGCTGAGACTGCCATTCACACGAGGAGTTTGTGTCATCTACTCTTCCTTATTGTTCTCACATTGCTTGCAGTGACTTGGTGCAGAGCATCAGCATTAAATAAATCTAGTGCTAAGCTGACTCTGAATTTGGAATTGCTGGTGCAACTTCCCTAAGGATGATTGCAGGGCATCTGCAGGTCTGATTTTGCTGTTGCTCATCAAATGACTTCATTGCTTTTAATAATATGGATGTCAGGGGAAAAAAACCAAAACAGGATAATGTCTGCATTCTATCTTTAAAAGTCTGTTTTCTTTGATGATATGTTAGATTTTTCTAACATATCATCATCTAATCCAGATGCATCCTGGGGAGGCTGCTCCAGCTGGTATTCCTGGGGTTTCCTTATGATACTGTGGCACTTACAGAAATAGGAAAGCTCAACACTGTGGCTGCAGATTATTATTTTGCAACAATTTTTATTCTTACTTCTCCACTTCTCTCTTTGGCTCTAAATCTCACTTTATTCTGAACCTCTTAAAGGACAACCTCACTCTTGCACCTGTCTCACATAGTCACAAAGCCATTAGGGATGGCTTCCAAAATGCTCAGCTTCATCTGAAGAGAGCAGTTGGAAGGATTCAGAAGACCTGACATGGTTTTATTCAGGCTTTTAGCTACTTCTTTCATTTATTTTTAAATATCCCTTAAGAAAAATTTCATTACATTGGACATAAATTGTAATGTACAGTAAATGAAAACACACACTTGATTTATGAAAAAAAAATCTCATCCATTTCAAAAGACAGGAACAGCAATTCTTTCATGTAAAATAAACTTGGCTAAGGAAACAGTTTTGCCTCTAAGTTGAAAAAATAATGTAAGTCTTTCTTTTATTTTAATAGGATGAGAAAGTATATTTTAACTCAATTCTATTAGAAGCTCTGAGATATCTATGCATGATTTATAATATTTATTGCAGTATGTGTTTTCAGTGAGGTTACACATTATAAAGTGTCTGAAAAGCTAGGAAAAATACCATTGGAAAGCGGGAAAATGACTTCAGTATTATGTACTGCTTCAAGTCATGCTGTGAAATAAAACTGCCTTTTAATGTGAAGCCTAGAGTGAGTTTCTCCAGCCTGGGTGACAACAGTCATAAATGAAAAGGAAAACAGTTACCAAATTTACTTTCAGATAAGACTTTTACATGAGTTTCTGAATCAAATATCTAATAAACCCTTTTGCCAGAGAGGATAGATTTATGCCCAGTAATACAGATGGTTTCAGCATCTCTTGTCCTTGCAGTTGCTGTGCTATCAGGAAGCAGACTCTCAGAATGGTTGAGGTTGGAAGGGAGCTCTCAAGGTCATCTGGTGCTCGAGCAGGGCCACTTGGAGCAGTTGCCCAGGACCATGTCCTTTTGAATATCTCCAAAGACAGAGACTCCACAGGCTCTCTGCTCAACCTGTGCCAGCACAGTGACCCTCACAGTACAGCAGCTGCTCCTTATGCTCCACAGGCAGCACCTCCTGTGTTTCACTTTGTGTCCATTGCCTCTGGTCCTGTCACCAGACACCTCTGAAAAGAGACTGGCTCTGTCTTCTTTGTGTTCTCCCTTCAGATATTTATACAAGGAGATGAGATCACCACTAATGTCAGGATATCATGGAAGGCCTGGCACTAGTGAAAAATACCATGCTCAGAGTAACACTTGTTTTGTCAAAAATATCAGTTGCTTTTGAATTTTTTTTTCATGTAATATTGCACATTTTCTGAACGTGTAAATGTAGATCAGATTGGACTTTAAACTCTTTCACCCTTATAGATCTTGTGCTATTTCTTTTAATGTTGTTATGTCTTTTTGTTTAGATGTATACCTTTTGGGGGAAAAAAAAAGGGAGTACCAATAGATATGATAAGTAAGCCTCTTATTCAGTTTTATTTGAGGGGCAGTTTTGGAGTCCCCTCTTCTTTGGGCAGAAATGTAATGAGAGAGGGAATGCTCTTTCCCTCTGCTTTTATATTGCACCCACAGGTGTATTGTTCTTCAGGGAAATGAAAAGTTACACATTAATTTTTGGCAGCACTGCTGTTATTGTCTTAACTACATGCTAAGGTGGCCTCTCCATACTGTAACTCCTCCTCTCACAAAGAAGGGTCCTCTTTCAAAAGTTTCTTAGCCTTTTATGTTGAAAGGAGATACAGTGAATATTCATCAGCATTCTAGATTTTAGAGCCATAGTTGCATATGTTGGTAAATCCTTCTTGATCCCTCCTGGATCCCCTTTGCTACTCAATAAGACCAAATTGTGCTGTGGATGTGTTGCTGGAATGTATTGCAATAAAAACAAATCATGGGATGTGATAGTGGGGCTTTTTTTTTTTCCTTTTTTTTTTTAATTAATATGGCAGCTGAGATTGAGATGTCCCTGTGCATAACTCTCTTGATTTGATTTCTTTATTAAAGTACATCCAAACTTCTGTTTACCCAGTATTATTCCATGGATAGCTATGGATACAAAGAGATCATGCTCACGCTACATTATTTCAACATTTTTGATAATGATGAATATTAAACAAATCTAAAGGGTCAGTAATTGTCATCCTAGTTTTTAAAAAAGTGCTGAAATATCGAAGGCATCAGCTGGCTCAGGAGGAAAAAATAAGTATATGTACTTAAGGTATTGCAGTAGCAGAAATAGCAAATGTCAAACTATTTTCTTGCAAGTGTATCTTCATCTTCATTAAGAAGCTGGTGTATTTTCTTAGTAATAACAACAATAACCATCATTATATAATAGTGATGATGATGATTATTATTAAATTATTGATATTTTTTAATGGTTAATTTAAAACATAGTAAAGGGACTGTTCACCTCTAAAAGAACTAGAAACAGGTATTTTTTCTAAGTCACTGTGGAAGAAATCATTCCAAATCTTTACATTTGGAATATACCAGCTTATGCTGTTTTTCCTAGTTTTGAACTGAATTACTCAAGGAGAAAGGTTTGGGTTATTGAAACATTTTGTAAGTAAAACTCAGACATCTCTAACTAAAAAATGGCTAATTTTAAGTTACATTGATTAGACTTGTTTGGATAGGTTTGTGATCTAAAGGTATTAAGGTCAAATTCATTAAACCTTTCCTTAGAGCTTCATTACTATAAAACATCTATTAACATGGTGGAGCCACAACCAGGGTAGTTATATTGATTTAACTTTCTTGGCAGAGGTATGTGGTGTTCTAATGGTTTTCCCCTTCTTGGAGTGATGACCAGTTAACAGTTTTTCTGCTGTAAGCAACTGGGTAAAGCAAACATCCTTCGTCCCCTGTAGTAATTGAATATGTTTAAGGCTTGCCACATTGTGCAGAAAAAAAGAGTTTAGTGGTATATCTTGAATGTAGAAGGGGTTATGTTTGTTTTGGGGTAGTTCTGAAATATCATAATGCTTCTGTGTTAAAAATTTACTCCTCTAAGGAGTCCAATTCCTTTTTTTTTAAATAACTGTACAAATATATATGCAACATTGAACTCTGAAAATTTTCTAGGCTTTGCACACCATCATAAAAGATGGTTGAAGAGAATATCAGTGGTATATTTACTTAGAATTGATCTGCATGTGCATATCAGATGTTTATGATCTGATGCTGGAAGCACTTCACAGTTGTTTTGAATGCATCTGTACATCCCTAAGTTCTAGATTTTATTGCTTTATTAAAGAAAAAAAAAATCAGGATTTAATAATTAAGATCAGCATGTTCTATATGTCCTTATTTCCACAAGTGCAGGCAAAAAAGTCAGTTCAGTTGGCAGAAGCTACCTTTTTCAGAGTAAGACATTGCATTTTAGCTGATGCCTCAGGTTCCTGTAAAGAGCACCAAGAGATGTTTTTGCTGGCTTTCTTCTGCTTAGCTCTGCACATATCTTGCCAGATGAAAACACTGCTGCCTCATCCTGACTCAGAAGTGTTGCAGAGGAATGTTTATAACTTTGAAAAAATGACAAAAGATGGTGTTATTTATCTGTTACCAATGTAGATGGTAGGGTCTATTCCTAAAACATAAAAAAAATATTTCCCTAGAGTGTGTTCCTTCTTGCTTCCATTGCAGATTGCCTATCTTCTCATATACTCCCTCCTGTGTATCTAAGAGGATGTACTGTTTTGCACTGTCCTCATCTGAGTATCATGTGCTTTCTGGATGTTATTATCTGTGCATATTTTGACTTGCTTGATTTGAAAAATTTAGTTTTAGATGGAGAAAATTTATTCCCCTGAAGTTAGGTTTTCCACTTTAGTCAGGTCTAATTGCTTTTTATGTTTTCAGCTAAGAAACTTGGGCAAATAGGCAGGAATGTGTTGAACCCAAGGTTTTCCTGGTGTTTTCAGTGGTGCTTAAGAGTGGGAGAATGATTTAGTTTCAATATGAAATCTCTTCTGAATCTGTACTTATATGTGCTTTAGTTCAGGTCTAAAACTTCCAAGCTTCTTGTGTATGTGTTGGAAATAATTTCATACAATTTTTTAAAAACCAATTACTGAACTGAAAGACTTTCTGCTTACTTGCATAAGTCTTGAGCCTCATGGACCTTTCTCTTGAGGTCAAGTCACCAGATTGAGTCTCTGCCTTATGGAAGTGTGACAGTATTTTGGTGAGAAGCAAAATGGATTTAAAATAGTGCAGTCAGGTGCCATCAGAATAAACAGTTTTTATACACATTTCCTGTCTTATAGGGTATAAATTAGTTCAGTCAGTTGCAAGGTGACAAACTGAGGGCCATTTTTATTCTAGACTAATAGAAAAGAACATTGTGGCTTTTTTACAGTACTAAAAATTCTTTAAATATTCTTAAAAGGTAAAAGAAACAAAAGCCACAATACCAATTTATGGAAGCAAGGGTGCTTTCTCTATATAATTGTCTTCTTTCACTTTTTTGACTTGCACTTTATGTCATGTTTATTATGTGATGTTATTCATGGTGGGTTTTTTTGGTATAAGACCATATCATAAAATATAATCAGTTCTTGAGGTGATGTACAGATTTAGTCATTGAGGATGAATTTAAAAAATAAACTAATATTCCCTCACTCTAAGTGTTGGAGTACTGGCTAAGACTTTTCCTTTTTTCATTTTTCTCTTAATTTCCCTACAGGTCCTGACGTCATGACAATATTTCTTTAATGTGTATTTATAGTTATTCAGTTGATGTCATCATATGTTAGATCTGATTTCCTCCATCCCTGTGGTCAACCCAATTAAGAGGAATTCTATGCTGAACTGTGATCAGAAAGAAGAGCCAGAAGGTTCCCTCTTTAGTTCTCTGTCCCTTCTGTCTCAGTGCTGCTTTTTTTTTTTGCTGTTTTAAGAAGCTGTTTTCTGAAATTCAGGACCAGTGATGAATGCTGATTTTGGCATTTTGGCAAAACAGTAATTTAAAGAGGAAGATGGAATTCATAGACTATTTACATCAACTAGAATGAAATTGCTAGATTAAGGTTCTTGCAACTACAAATCTTGCAATTTTATTTAAAATATTGGTGCTGTGCTGGAAAAAGGGTTTTTTCAGTTTGGGTCATGTTTCTCTTCTAGCATATTTCAATTTATATGTTCTATTAAAGATAACTGGAACTTGGTAGCTTTCTTATTTGCAGTTTAACTTTGTGTGGTGCATTAGGTCTTCCTGTATACTTTAGGGAGGTGACATGGTTAGATACAATCCATTTTACCCTATATTCTCTGATAAAATAAATTAGGGGTCTGGGTGTTTTTTTTTTGTCTGTCTTAGGTGACAAGGGGAGAAAAAAGGTGGGAGAGTGAAAATAGTTTACTTTTTGCCTGTGCTGGCTGCATATGTTGGACATGCATGGACAGTAACATGTCATAAGAAAATTAAGCAAAATTTGGTATGGGTCCTGTTATATTCTGATAAAATCATGACTATTACTTCCTCATGCAAAATTTGTTGAACGCCAGCTCGTCCATAACTATAATAAAACCAACTAATGCATAAATGAATTCTGGCAATTTTCAATAGAATTTTAAAACTTGATATGACAGGCAGGAATGCTAAGAGGCAACCAAGTGTGTAAACACTAAATGAAGGATTATCCTTATTTGTGAAAAATCCATTCCAGCGAGAAATTGAATTGGGGGCTTCTCTCAAAAAAGAAGGGCTACTTGGCTAGTGAGCCAAATCAGTGCCTGAGTTTACTCCCTTGTCAGTAATAGGGTTATGTGAGTCCCATAAACAATACACAAGTGACAATAAATGTACCTAAATACTCTATTCTCCCTCCTCTTTAAAGATTCATCTCTAAATAGTCAAGTACTGATTAAAACTGATCAATCATGTTAGGACTTCATTTATTAGAGCATATTCTGTGTGCAGCCTCAACTCTCATCTGGAATTTTTGTCTTGCAGCGAGGATTTTCTGTGCAGAACAGATATGTATGGAGTATGTATACAATAACTAAATGCATAAAATAGTAGATCCTGTATTTATTATTCTTTCAACTTTCAAGAAAGAAGATTTCAACTGAAAACAGCTGGTCCAGAATCTGGTCTATGCCAGTATTTTAAGTGACATTAAAGTTAATGATAAAGAAAAGATAAAAAACCTTCATGCCATTAATACTGACTTTTAATGAGTCTAGACAATGTGTAGCTAGCAATTTCAGAAAGTGGATCCGTAAGGAGTCTATTCCTTACATAGGCTGCAACAGTTTTGGCACTAGTTTACAGTAAATAGATGCATTCCACTTAGAAAACAATTTGCATTAGACATACCTGTCTGTATGTGCTTTAATTATACATAAATGTTCTCCAATTATACATAAATCCAAAAAGTGCTGGTAAAACCTAAGGCAGTAGATTAACTTCTGGGAAAGGCTCTTTTTAAGGAGCAAACTCTAAGCTTCCTGTATTGTCGGAAATTTAAACTGTCTCAGAGTATAAAGTGTTTCTGCAAATCCTGTTCTTAGGCAAAAAAACCCCAAGTTTTGTAGCAACTGGTACAGGACACACCAAAAAAAAAAAAAAAAAAAAAAAAAAGAGAGAGAGAGAGAAGAAAAAAACCATATGGATCTGCTACTTTTCAAATGCAGATTGTTGAGGCTGGAAGTCTACCACTTAGTCACTATGTTCTCATGTTCTCCATTTGACCATATGGTTGCAAAATCTAGTGGGATGATGTAAAAACCCTCGTTAGCCTCCTGAAAACAAAATACAGTAGAATAAAGTGGGGAAAGGAAAGGATTAATTTTATTAATTCTTGCTGTTATGCAATATTTAATATGTTTTATTGTCAATAGCTCTGATATGTTGCAGAATCTGTATGTTTCTTGATATTTGTCTCAGTTAATATTTTTATTCTTGTAATGTATGGGGTGAAATCTCTAAGTATGCCTTCTTATTTAGAATGAAATGACAAGGCTTTTTCTTGCTACTTCATACAGAGCTAAAACTCAGCAGAATGCAACACACCTATTAACAAGGTATCTCATATTTATACAAAAATGGGGAGACCATATGTGAAAAAAGAAGTTATTTTGTGGTCCAACACAACCTTCTGTCAACCTCAAATATACAGCTAAAGTTTTGATGAATTTACTGGCAATAGGTCTCCAGCTGAAATGAAGAAGGACATGACTGTAGCAACTCCTTGGCTGTCCTCTTGCTCTCACTTTGGGAACAAGACTCAGGAGAGGAGGGATAATGCAGACACAGATGTGGACTCTTTGAGGGAGGACAGGGGGAACATAATTTTATGTGTATGTAAAATATCATTAGAGTGGAAATCAAGGGAAGAGGCTTATCCGTTTGTCACCACCAGCAGCACGTCTACATCGGAATGAAATTTTAATTTGGGAAAAAGTAGAGAGAATCATTAATCTCTTTTGGATAAATAGCAACTGATAAGTAAATTGAATTTTAAACAGCACTTGGCTTCAACTATGTTATTTTAACAGTTCCAGTCTAGTTTCAGTATAGTGTAAAATCTAGTAAACAACAGAATCCATGCAGTGTAACTTTGCAGGAGGTCCCACTGGCTGAGACTCTCCCCAGGCACCAATCCCTGTGTGCAATTCCTGGCTGGCACTGATATGCAGAGACTCACAATTTTTAACAGGGGTGCTGTGTAAGAAACAAGAATAGAATTCTCTCTTTATTTTTCCATTATATTATGACTACTCATGGTTTGAAAATCACAGTGATTTTGTAGACAGGGTCTTTTTATGTATTCATCAATATACTGTATTTCTTCAGGGTTAATTAACTTATCCTGTAAAAATATTAGAGTAATACATTTGTTCTAGTGTTTAGTAACCAAGCACAGTTATCTATAAACTGAAAGTTCATAAAAAGCAAGTGGTTTATTCTCTCACTTATAACTGTTTTACCTTGAAGTAAAACTTTTAGACCTACAATACCTGACTTGAATAAAGATATTTAACCCTCACCCATAAAAGTGAAAGGACAATTAAGTCTCTGTGAAAAATTAATCTTCAAAAGTTTTATGCTCCTTTTTATCACCTTCGGAAATTTTTATGGCTGAAGTAAACCTTTCCTGCCTTTGTCTTGTGGGAGAAACTTTCCATCATGATTTTCTATCTTTGTAATAGTGTTTGGAAATAATAGTATTTGCTGCTGCAGTTACTCAGCACCATATCAAAGACTCAAACTACAGACTGCTACTTCTGGGACTGCTGTAAGATAAAATCTTATGTGAACTGGTTAAAGAGAAGATCCTGTTTGTTAAATTGACCTGTTTGATACAGAAGTGTTTTCAGTTCTGATGCCAGTAGCAAGGATAGAATTGAAAATTCCTCTTGTGGGTAAAGTAAATCTTTCATTAACTATGCCAAGAGATTTACAAAAATAGTAATTTAGTTTCGTAGATTTAGATTCCTGTCACCACTTGTCTGCACTTGAATTTGGGGATTAATTTTAAATTTCTAGCCTGTTTGCCAGTGAGATGGTCTTCAAGAATTATAGAACAGAGCAGAATTTCATCTCATATTGGTGGTTACCAGGGGAGCTTCCTAACCCCTGCGACACATCGAGTTTGGTGCTGAAGGGTCAGCTGTTAAACACTTCCTCCAGATCCTGTAAATCCCAATATAAAGTACATCTGTCAGTGATATTTTGACTGTTTTCATTCTTCTCCTCCTGCCCCAGGCCCAAACATATCACTTGCAGAACATGTGGTTTCCTTCAACAGATAAGATACCATAATGCAAAAGTTATTCCTGTTTGTTCTCTGTTCTTCTCTTCAACCCACCAGGAACTTCTGTTTCCCTAATTCATGATTTAGGGACTGAAGGGGAGAATATATGTGTTTATCCAAGAAGATTTCTTTTTCTTTCTTAGTGAGATAAAAGGGTAATTATTTATAGGCATTTTACATGGTCTTTTCTTTGCACAGTATTTTTCTTTCTAAAGGAAAATGTTTTTTACACTGAATGTATATATAGGAGGTATTCATGGGGAAGGAAAGACATAAATTCAAATATTGAAATACATTGTGGGATGAGGGAGACAAATCTTAACCACACTCCATACACTTCTTCCTTGCAGACTGTAGTAGATTGACTGTAGACCTACAAAAAAACTGAAGTAGACTTTAAACTTGCTAGCTTGGACCAAATAGACAGATCAGGAACTCAGTATTGGCTAGCTGACTCCACTTCTCTGGCATGTTTGTAGGCCCCAATGAGCTCAAATTTGCCCTGTCCAGACTTTACCAGTACCTAACATAGCCCTGTAATTCTTACCTCTACAGTTCTATTGTAGAAATAAAGCCTATTTTTAATGAAAAACTGAGTAGGAACTTAAGCATCCCATTACACAGGATGAGCAGGCAGGTCTTTCCTGTTTAAAGTCTCAATTAGAAGTTAATCAATTAATTAAATGCACTTTATTGAATTCAGTTACATTATCTCAGAGAGATGGAGACCAAGGAGACTCACAGACTTATAGGAAGTAGAGTTACAGGTTATGACTCAGTCCTTCAGCTTAGACTCTTCACCTATCTCCTCCAGCAGAAAAGCAAGGATTCAGTCCTTGGTTCCTCAGTATTGAAACATGTTTTGCTCCTTACTTAGGCACCAAAAAATTTTACTGACATTTCTTTATTTGATGTCTTTATATGGTGACCAGGTGCATAAGCAAAGAGACAATAGAGAATTTGGAATTGCAGGAAGTAAAAGGATAGCTGTTGATAGGCCTAAAAAAAAAAAAGTAAGATGCCTCCTCTTTTCCTTTCCTTCTCCAACTCCCTTCTTTCCCCATTGATGACTTCTGAGGACTCATTTGTTTGTTCTCAATTTTTGCTCCTCAGATGTCTGCATTTTATTTACAGGCAAAGTGAACCATCTTCATTTACTTGCACTGATTTTGCTTTTGCTCTGGTGTCAGAATTTAAGCTGGCTAACCTTATATGTTCACACAGGAATATACAATTTATGCACAAGTTGTAATACTTGTCCTTGACAGTGACAGATATGTGGTAACTATTAAAGAAGATAGCATTTTGCAGAAAATATGCAAATGTTGATATTTCATAACAAACTGGTAGTCAAGCCAGAAGCTTGTTTTCAGAACCCAGGTTTTTGTTAATAAGCAGCTCTTTCAAAGCCAGATTTCTAAAAGGCTCTCTAGTCAGAAAATTTTAACTGTAATGCATTATACAAAAGCATGCATAGGAGAGTAGCAAGGAAGATTTGATTTTTAGTTTTGTTTTGTTGTTTTTTGGTATTTTTTAATTCTATCTCCTACTTTCATTTGTCTCAGGTTTTAATGTGTAGTTGTAATCAGGGAAGAAAGGAGAAAAACTTCAGTGAAGGAAAAAATGGAAGCAAATGCTTCTCGAGTGAGCTTACTGCTTTTTAATTAGTGCCTGTGGGAAGATACTTTGCTGTATCAGTGCCATTTATACTAGTACTGCCTTGCAACAGTGATGTGCAAAATGTTTCCCACATCTCCCACCATCCTGTATTGCCCCAGAGCAGACATACATAAATAAGTAATGGAAAAGGTAGGAAACAGATTCAGTGATGCCTGTTTTGCTTGATGCCTGATCAAGGGGGGGAAAAAGAGGGAAGGTACAGAGGAAGATGAAGAGTATGTACTTCATAAATTCAGTGTAACAGCTGTTCTATGAAATGCTGGGATTTGCTATTCCACACAGCACAGGATGAAGGCAAATCTTGCAAGACTATATTTCCGTGTGTAATGAGGTGGGCAGCCATGCAGTTAAATCATTTGCTGTCTCTGAGACACTGCTGGCTTCTTTGCTTTTGCATTTAACTGCTCTCAGGTACCAGAGTGTCATTCTCACCTTCGTTATTATAATTTTTCCCCTTGTATTTCCTGGTAAATGAGAAGTTTTACAGTGAAGCAGCTGCTGGTAAAAACATTGACATAAAATAAAGCAGTCAGTATCTTACAATTGGTTAAAGTTACTTCAAATTCCTTGGTACAAGAAAACAGAAGCAGTGGCAGGTTGACCACTGTTTGTTCAGGAGATTTTTTGGAAAATTTTGACATTTGTGCATGGTTACTGCTAACTTAGTTTGCCTGTTTGCCCAACTGAATTTCCAAAGATAATCTTAACTCTTCTATGAAAAGCGATTAGAGTGTTTAGAAAGTAGGATATTCTCTCTGAATTCATCTTACACTAATAAAAACTACAGATAAATAAATTGATAAATGCTTTAAAGTTTTGTTTTAAAATAAAAATATGGGTTTTTTTAATAGAGAATGAAGTTACTAGTAAAAATAATGGTTTGATGTTTTATGTTGGTGACTTTGGACAAAACTCATCAGTATAACACTGATTTTACTTCAAAAAAAGTCAGTGTATTGCTTACAAAAGTATTTTGCTATCTCTCTTTGCTGAAATAAGACAACTTACGAAGTGTGAAAAACACCCTGCCTTGTATCTTAGGCCTGTAAAGTAGCTGTAGTGTGTCAAGGCAAGTGTGTAGTCTTGATTTATGTCTTTTAGTTTAAAATGCATTTTTAAAATGCACATTTTTGGAAATTATTGTTTCTAAATTGTTGTACTGTAACATATGATAGATTCTAGCAATGTTTTTTTATTCCTAACCATGGCAATTAAATTCAATTCTTGAAAACCAGGAATCCAAAATAATTTGGGCTCCTTTGTCATTGTCATGACACAACATTGATCTCATTTCTTTAATGAAGGTTTTCAAGTAAAGGAAACCAAATACATATGGGGGAAAAATTCTGACCATCACCATGGTTTTTCTGACAAATGTGTTTGCTCCATGTATTCAGTGTAGAGTTCAGAAAGCAAAAAAATGGTATGATCCTCTCAGAGTGTGCGTAATTAAATATTTTTTGGCCACAAAGCCATACTCATATCATTTATCTAAATATGTACTAAGAGAAGCCTGTTTGTATATAGAAAAATCTCTGTGGACTGAAGCTGGTATATTTTATCTGTCCTTTCTAATGGAAGTATTTTCTGCAGTAAAGGTTTTGACCAACTATTACTGTATTCAGCCTCTTGAGTTATTTTAGTCTGCTCAAGTGAAGTTTGTATATTTTTTAAGCGCGCATCTTAAGGCTTTTTCAAGGTACATATTTTAACCACTGCATTATTATGAGTGTGACAGCAAAAGAATGTAAGGAAGCTTTTAAATCAAGTCAAGGGTAAGGTATATTAATCACATACTTCAGAGAAATAATCTTAGATTTTGAAGTATTATGCCATAAATTTGAAAAATATGATTTTTAATCCTTCTCTCTTTTTATTCTGAATAAAATATTTATTAAAAATGGAATTAGGGGAAAAAAGTGTTTATGACTAAAAAGGCTTCTTTAATTGCAGAGAAATATTTAGTTTTTACCTCTGGAGGCATAGGATTTAATAAAATCTTAGTATTTGGGCTGAGATATCAAAGGCCTAGGAAAAGAGCTTTTTTTTTTTTTTTTAATTTCACCTCTGAAAATGCTATTTTATAAATTAAATTCTCATGGATCAATAGCTATGGCATCATTAATAGTTAAGGCCTGGTATTGAGAAAGATTCATATTAGTTCTGTGTTGCCAGAACTATTAGTTACTTAAATAATTTTTCTGCATTTGTGTGACTCTGTAAATACTGTAAATGCTGCTTTCATCTTTTAGGAAAGCTACTTGAGAGAAATATATGAGTCCTCGGCAGTATATTTTGATGACTGTCAGCAAGTCCTAAGGGTTTCTAAACCATGACAGAAATTGTCTCACAGCTCACAGAAGTTGTTAACTGTGTTTATTAATATAGATCTGCTTAACTTGGGGCAAAGATCTTTAGAAAATGTAGGCAATGTTGTGGAGTAGATAGAGTTAATTAAAGAAGGGGATGTTATGATTTCCAGTGGTACATTTTTGCTTCTTTCTGAACCCTTAGGAAAGTGCCTGACAACACGTAAACACTTTCCCGTAAAACTGTGACATTTTAATTCTAATATTGTACTTTAAATATATTTTGTCCTTTGGTCTTTTGCTGTATCTGAAGTACTATCCTGATGGATCCCTATGCAATGCCCTGGTGAGCTGTAAAATCCATAGATGTCACCCTCTCAGTTTTCCAGCTCAGGACTGCTACCAGAGACTCTCATCCCTGAATTTACAATCCTGACATTCTCTGTTGAGCAATAAAATTCATCATGTAATATTGAAACCACACTCTGACTCATATTCAAGTTGTTGAGTGTTCCTGTTTCCAGTGATGTCTTTAAAATAAAGTAACAAACAAGCAGCCTGTCCCAAATAATAACTTCAGTGAAAATGGTAGTATTTAAAGTGGGATCCAGATTCATCCAGATTCATGTGAAGGCTTTCTGCAGGAGCTCAGAGGAAAGCAATTTTAGCCCCAAACAAATTACAGTTGCCTAGGGCCATGTCTGGCTGGGCTGCATCTCCAAGGATGATCTGCAATCTGTTCTTTGCCACAAGGGCATGTTGCTTGTTCATTGTCCATCAGGACTACCTTTTTCACAAAGGGCCTTTTTAGCTGGTCAGCTCCCCAGGTGCAGTGGAAGGACGTTGAGAACTTTGAAGATTAATACCTGGTAGAAGATGCATGAAACCGTAGAATTTACCTAAGAATTGTCACAAAGACATATATACAAAGTCTTCAAGGTATCTTGTCTCAGATATAGCAGATCATATGAATAATGAACAAAAAATATTGCTAATATTGCCTGAAAATTGCAGAATTTGATCTAGATCTGATCTAGACTGATCTAGACTAGATGCTTATTATCACTTTAAATTTTTGTTAAAAATCTTTAGTTTAAAATATTTCAATTATTTTATTGAATAGATATTCAGGGTCACCAGAGAGACTGGCAAAGTTTTTAATGCTAAACTGAGTAAAATCCCTTTATACTGCTGGTACATTTAATAGTTTACAATATAGTACCACAACAAGTGGGGTTCTCCAGTTCCTTCTAGGTAATGCATACCATAAAACCCTAAGTCACCCATTAGAATTATTTTTCCTGTGATACCTATTAGGTGTCACATATACTAGGTAATTCACTACTTAACATCTGGCATTGCTTTTCAAAGATATGATAGAAAAAAAAGTATTTTTGCAAACATCGACATTCAAGAAAATTTTCAGTTTTCTGAGGTCTAGGACACAGCTGCTCTGGAGGCAGCATGGCAAATAAATATATTCCTTCTCAGCATAAGTTGCCTAGAGGATCCTTTCAGTTCAGAAACAGAGGCAGAAAATGCTCCATGCCGAAAGATTCATTGTGGAGGCATTTCCAACAGGAGAAGCCACCCCTACAGTACCACTCCAGGACTGCTGAACAGATTCTTATTTTATTATTTAGAATTAAATGCAATGATTAAGTAAATCATTGATATCTAAAATGCTGTCTTCATCTTCTCAGTATGCAAGAGCTTTTCCTAACAGCTGTTCTATGCAGAATATAACTCAGTTTAAATTTCCTTGTGGAAAACTTGTGATTAGAAAATGTGGCTGGAGAAATCTTGTCTTAGCAACTTCAGAAAGGTTGCATAAACTTATCTCTGATGGCAAAACTCCCATTTTCCACAAGCATCTATGATATCTTGAATGCCAGGTTTCCAAGCAGAGGGCTGGATGTCACAAGTAATATAAACAAGTAACCTACTGAAGAAACTATGGCTGAGTAACATAAAAGTATTTTTTATTTGTCCCAGGAACATGCACTATGGGATCTAAAGAGGATTATGAAATGAACCTTACTCTCCCCATAGGCTGTTCAGTGTAAAATGAATGCATACACCCTCAAAAATATGCTTAGGTAAACATCTGTGGAAGTCCTACAAATGTTCACATGCTGTGAATATGACTCTTCCAGAGCAATATGCTCACAGAGATCCTTTGACTGATGCTTTCCTTTGTGCATTCACATTCCTATTCACTTGTGCATGTTGTCTGCTCATTTTCTACACAGTTTGCTTTAGAAATATTTGAGTGTGTCTATGTTAATAGTTAGAAAGATGCACTTTCTGGTTAGTAAGATTGCAGCTCACTGTGGGTGACAGCAATAAGTAGAAGTGATGTTGTTTAGTAGCACTCTCATTCAAAGAGGGCTGTGTGGTGACAGCCTGTTGGACTAAAAGTGGTTTTTGGAAGTGTCACACTGTTTTACAGAGCTGTTTAGATTTTACAATGCGTTGTGTTCATTTACTGGGTTACTGTCTGGCTTAAAACCAGTAGAAATTTTTCATACCCTATTTGTGTAGTCAACTGAATCATGATTTCAGGATTTTATCAGTCTTTAACCACAGAAGATACCAACTTTGCTGTTTTCTTCCACCTCGCTTCTCTCAGCCTGGAGCTCTGTCATTTGAGTTGTTTCTGTATCTGCTAGAGGTGATGAATTTTAAGGCAGTTACTTAGGCTACAGAAAAACAGTGGGATGTATAGTCAAACAGTGATAGTCATTAGGAAAATGTTATAGGCACTTGTGGCAGTTTCAAACATTGAATTTGATTAATGAGAACAAGTGAGCAACACTTACCACAGAAAAGTTTTAGCAAATTCTTGCTTCACATAAAGATAAAAGGAGGCTTTTTAAAATTAGAAAACTCTCTAATAACTTTCATCAATAAATGTACCTAAACACAAGCTTCTTTGCTTTTGTGTGAGTCCATGCATTTCCTCATTGCCTGTGTCAATTCTGCAATACTTAGTAGGTATTTGGATCTTTTTCTTCCCCCACTACTAGCATGCAATAGGTACAGCTTTTTTTCACTTTCATTACCCACAAAAAAACTCCCCAGTTTAACCTTTGTGCACCCCAGAGGTGGGAAATGACATGTGCAAAGCACTCAGCTCTGGAAATGCAAGTACCTTTGAACACATGGAGTTGGCACTCTGCTTTTTCTCATTGACTTTTTTCTAACCGTGTTTGGATTCTCATAATAGACAGTCACTAATTAGTGTTTACCTAAGAAATTGTTGTGATCCCAACTTTCATAACAACACTGAGGTCTCATGTGTTGAGCATACCCTGCAGACCTTCACTTCACTTGTTAGCATTTGAAATATGCAAGCTCAAGGTATAGTTTATCTTGCCACAAGCCAGCTGGCACACAGATGAATATTTTCTTGTGCTAGCAACAGATCTGCATCTACTTAACATACAGAGTCTTCTACAAAGCCTAGCTAGCTCACCATCTTTTTTTCTGCCAAGAAGCAAGTGGTCTGTGGTACTCTCTTAAGTTTCCTAGGTGCTGAAAACAAGCTATGTTGATGACTCTTTGAACTCTAATATCCTTTATATTCCTTGCTTGCTGTATTAGATTATTTTTGTACTGAATTTTAAGGGAACATTTGTGTTATACAGATATTGCATTATCCTTCCAGTAGATGCTGAGAAGTTTCTTACTAACCTTATTTTGCTCAGTCACCCCACAGCAATTTTAACAATGTCCTATGAGTTACAGAAGTCCTGTTTATGCTGAAGGATTCTGTGTGCTTCTACTTAACAAGATTTTGGAAGCAAATGAAACTTATGTTCTTGGTCTCCACTTTGATCAGCTAAATAGGTAGAATATAAATACTGATAAGCATAAAACTAGTAACAGGCAAATAAAAAAGGATTAACACGTAATCTTTATGTTGGTTTGAACAAAGTAGCTTTGATGGAAGATTTAGGATTTGTTAAACCACAGACATTCCTCCAGTTTTGCTCTTGACAACTTTTGTCCATTTGACCATTCCTTGTCTGCCTGTGCCATGTGTTTCTTGAGGATTCATTCTCCCCAAGGTTCAGATTGGCTCTGAAATCCAAGTTTTAAGTGAGCTAAGCATTCCTTTGTAAGGATACAAAGGATCCTTTATGAAAAACTAGAACTGGTTTAAGCTCTTGGAATAGGCAGATGCTGTAGAGGAGGTAGGTGATTAAACAGAGTTGTAGGGGAAGCTATCACGTGGGAACATTTCAGAATTAAATGCAATGCAAATTTCTTAAAGCAATCCTTTCAGCAATTTCCCTGTCTGTTTTTCTCATACTAATTTAAACAAGTTTAGAAACAAATTAAAATATTTTCTCCTAAGCACAGAAGGAAGCAAAAGAGTGGTAGCCATTTCTATGTCTGTTTCTTGGCATTTGGAGTGTTCAGTACAATAGAAATGGGCCCTGTTAAAGAAGAATAGTTAGTGAATCAATTTGTCTTCCAATCAAAACTTTCAGCAGACATGTTATGATTGATTTTTGGCAGTACATTCACCTACTGGCAAAGCAAAATAAAATTTTCTAGAATTTCAGTCTGAAGCACAGTGTAGACTGTAAGAAGGAAGACACCTGCTTGAAGTATTTTTAACTGTACCAGAGAATACACTGATGTTTGTTGGTAAATAAAAATGGTGAGATGGTTCTTTTGGGATTTGTACTCACACAGAAGATTCTAAATGAAACTTGGTAAGGTGAAGAATTAATTTCTTGGAAATATTTTCTACCTTCTAAAAAGTTCTTTAAAAAGATTTTTATGTAACGTCACTGGCATTAGGAATGTTATTTTTTACCTATTTTAATAAAAAAGGATTTATTGAAAGTCTGCTTAATATTAGTTTATGCAACCAACCAGCCAAGCTTAATTGTTTTAGGTAAACAAAGTACAGGCTATAAATAAGGAACAAAATGGTAAATTTAATTTGAGATACAATCTTTATAGATATCCAGGATTTCACAGTTCTCTTTCGAAATGATGGAATAAATTCACAAAAATGAGTTTTTTTCTGTGAGTGCTTGAGCTGATCAAAATGCTGAAGTAAGCAGGAGCCTGTGATGCTGGACCAAGGGTCAGTCTGCTGGCTGCATTTTCAGTGTCCTGTTCCTCAGAAGTGAGGAGCTGTCTCTCTGTGGAGGAGAAGCAGCAAACCCTTCAGAAGCAGGGTGGATTTCATACTTTGTGATTCTAAACTTTCATGATGTTTTACTTTTTTTACTTCCTTTTGTATTTATAGTAGCAGGAAATAAAACATTGCTTTTAGCATAACTGCTATAATTTTAGTTTTGGAAAGCCTCAGAGCAGAGCTGCCTAAACAAATAGACATTTTTAAAAAAAATTATCTTAGAGTTCTTTTGCTATGTTGGCAGTGATATTTGGCTGCAAAATAGTCTATTGTAATGTATTTAATAAAACTCCTTCACCTAGTTGTTCAGCTTTCCTGCACTACATATTTATATCAACATTCTGAACTAGCATTTAATAAGGTTAAAATATAATTTAAACAACAGAAATGCTTTAGGACCAGGTCACATAATTTTCATCACTTTTCCATGAGGCCTTCAGTTCCTTCATGACTACTTCTACATCCTATTAATGTGTTCTGGTTTTATGTTAACCATGCATCAAACTAAAACTTATTTCCTTTACCTAACATGCATTTTGTGTTATTAAATTAGTTCACTGTTTTACTGCAGTTCCATGCTGCACATGCCTGATGGCCAGGCTGTAAGAGTGGAAATATGGCCAGTATTATATGGTAAGACCAAAGCAGGAAACTGCTTTTCTTCCTGAAAAAATGAGTTTGTAATTTGTCATGCTTATTTCTGGTTGAACTGTTCCCACTTGTCAGAAGAGAGAGATTTTGAGTGGAAGAACCAAACAGAAAAGACAGGTTTTCTCATTTGAATCCATTCAAAGACCCAAACATAAATCCCTCTGCTGCTTAGCTTTAATAAACAAACAAAAAAAGAACTAAAAGATAAGGGATGTTCAGAGGAAAGGGGAAAATAGATTCTCAAAGATTGTTTTCTTTATAATGACATTTAATAGTAGTATTATCAACAGCAGCATATTGAAACATACTGTTTAGAATTAAGTTCCTGTAGATTTACAGTAATAAGAGATTTTTTACTATTTACCTGATTTTTTTTTTAACTCCCTGTTTTATAGAGGATGCAGACTCTTCTTTCAGTGACTGCATCTTGGTACTTTCCAGAGGCAGCCTGAAAGGACTAACCTGTCCCTGTAACCAAGGAGAACCTCCCAGAATTTGCATTATAATCTAAAGTAAACTGCAACAGGGATTTTTTTTTTTTTTTAATGAGACAACTGAGAGGATGGAGGTAGTAGTTAGGCTATGTGACACTGTCAGAATGTTGCTAAGCTTTAGAGTGGAATAATTTTAATTGGCAACATCCTCATTAATCATGGCTAATGTTAATGATAGCTCCCTGTAGTGACTCATGAAGAGGTGATGGCCTTAATGAAAGCTGCCTTAGAGGATAACAGATGGTGGTTAAATTTCAGTATTTTAAATATACAATTGTTCAGTTCTTCTAAGTAAGTTTTTTTCCAACCAAATAATAATATGGGAAACTTGGTATTCATTCCTATCTTTACTGGGCTTGTTTTTTTGAATTATTGAGTATATAATAGACAAGAGCAAAAGGAAGACAGTTCAGCATGCATTATATATTCTGATCCACACACACACAAGTTAAGCTTTATGTTTTCTGATCTATGTTTAATACTATAGATGTCATTGTGAAATTACTGAATAACACAAGAGTGTTTACTCTTGCATAAAAGAAATATTGGCAAGATGTGGGAAAAAAGCATAATAATATGCTGCTTTATCTCTCTGCTAATGCTTGATATAGCTCAATATTCAGTGTTTACCAGTTTTGATAATCTCCTAGCTATGTTTATGAGTGCCTTTGGCCCCTGCTGCTCTTTTTGTGAGCTTAAGGAATAGAGAAAAAGAAAAATCAGCTCTCAGCAAAGGCATTGGGTTAGAACCTCAGAAAACTTAAAATTTCTTCTCTTCTAGTGTTTTACTCATAAGTGTGGATATTTAAGGACTCTATAAATAAAGGTCCTGAATAAGTAAGATGCTTGTGGTTCAGTTAGCTGAAATTAGTCAAGTGCTTAAATGTAATACTTCAGTAAATACTTCAGTGAACTGGAAACCAATATCTATTCTCTAAAAGAAAAAAAAAAGATAAATAATGCATCCTTATTTCACTAGGGTAATTTAGGATTAATACATTAACGGTTGTTAAATGCACATATTTTATAATAACAAGAATAAAACTTTAAAATTATTTTTCAGGGATTTTTGTTCATATTTCTCTTGCCTGGCAGTTTATTCTTATGTGCTTTCTTTTTATTTGCTTTATCCTTTATTCTTTCTTTAGCAAGGTACAGCCTTAAAATGTGTAGGGATTTGTTACCCTGGTTGTTGTATGCATATATGTGAATATTCTGGAAAGAGAATTAAATAAAGGTACCATAATGCAAGATCTGGATAGGAAATGCATTTTATCATTGTTCCCAGTGATGGAGTATCTTTGATGCACGTATAGGAAATGTATATTGGCCCTTTTCTTTTCCATTATGTTCTTATCTATACATCACCAACTGCTGTGACATCACACCACATTATGTCTTCAGAATTATCTGTCTGAAAGAGGGGGTCTCAGAATATATTTCCTAGAATTATTATTTTACTTTTAGATATATTACAAGTTGCACGACATTTTATTGTTTTATGACCAGACTTCCTTGTGAATTTCCCACTTGATTTATATATTAGCTATTCCATCCAGTTTAGTATGCACAAGAATGCTGATTTTGGACCATTTAAAGTAGACCTTTAAAGAGAAATTCTCAACCTGACTATGGCAATAGTTTATATTACTTTGAAATAGTTCACAGTACGTTGAGGTCACATCTCCTTAACACACTGGCACCTTCTTTACATATCTTTCAGTACCCACATCACTTGTATTTGTGTTACCAGCCTTACAGTTGCTTCCCAAACAGGCCAGTTAGAAGGCCAAGCATATGTGAATTTACATGGAGATTTTCTGAGGCATTGTGTCAGAACTTTAATGTGAAGAGATCTGTTGATTTAGAAATGCTGTATGGAGTTATCAAGCCTCTGCACATTGCCATCTTTTGTTGAGCATTGGTATATCAAAAGCATGCTATTTATACAATAATGGAAAATATTAAAAGTACTGTAAGATACTGCTGTATTTGATACCCCTTGATTTTGAACAGTTATAGTGTTTAGGATTTCTTCACAGGTAGGGTTTTTTTTGGCACAAGGATAAGATGCATCATAGAATCTTCTGCTAATTCTCAGGACAATCTGCAGGTTTTCTAATGATGTGAGGAAACTTCATTGCTGCTTTATCTGTTTCCATTCCATATGATTCCTTCTTCAGCTACCTCTTATTTTTTCTGCCATGACAATACACTTTTGGGAGAGGCAAATTATTTGTAGCTTATGGAATTAATTTACATTGCTTATTTTGAGGGATTTTACTATGAGAAAAAAATCAGATTTCCCAAAGAGCTGTGAGGCTGAGGATAAGAGACAACTTTCATTTATTTTTCCCTCATATTAAATTTTTTCTTTGATTGTCAGGTCCCATGACACACTGGTATCTAAAGTAAAAATTCTGACCTTTCCCTGTATGTAATCAGATATGGGAAAACTGAGTGGGGGACAGGATGTCAAATATCAGAGGTCATTGGGATGGAGAGAGTTGCCACTTCCCTAGGAACATAATGTGTTAAAAATCTTTTGTGGAAGATTTGCAAGCTGAACTGGTGAGACAGAAAACTAGATTCATGATTTAAGAGGAGGAAAACAAAGAGCATCCATCATCTAGACAGATAGCAGCCTTAATTGTATTCTCTTTTAATTTGGGCTGTTCAATAATGCATTGTGTTAGTTATCTAAGTTGCACCTCTCTGTGTTGCAGTGTGTTGCAGATAGGAAACTAAGTTTATTACAACTAATCAAGCAATTACAGCAAGTTCCAAGGCAGGCAGCTGTTGGACCATTGAAATAATAGACTGTAACTTTCAAGTGAAAATTCCAAACAAAAAAGCCCTATGCAAAGAAAAGCCATTGGCTAAAATTAAGCCAGCTGATTGTGATTTCAGCCGAAGGTAATTTCAGGAAGTCACATAGAACAGCTTCTGAAGCTGTGTCCACTCTGACATCTAAAGATGATCCTTTGTGCCTAATAAAAGCTGGTAAGATAAATATATTATATATAAAAATTAAAAATTATTTTTAAAAGGCCCTCTTTAGGAATGGTTTTGTTTCACCTGAATTAGCTAAATATTTATACTGCTTTATACCTATACCACAGTAGTATTTATACCTATACCACATACTGCAGTATGACTGCATTGTTCTACTGTACTTTTCAGTTATGGAAATCAAGATGTTATTCATTTACCATGTGCCAGAGAATTAAATTGTTGATTCTTATGTTTATTTTTTTCCATTCATTTAATAATGGCAATAATGATAATAATTCTCCCTGCTGTTTCTCAAGTTCTGAGAAATCACAAATATATAGTTTCTGTCATGGTGGGATCTGCCTTCAAATCTTTTTCTAAACAATGTGGGAAGTTAGATGCTGTTTTATTAAAACTTCAATATTGAATCACTGAATATACTGCAAATTTTAGTAATTTCTCTTTTTATGCACACTTAACAATCACATTCCCTATTTCTTACACTCCAGACATGGTTTCTGGACCTACTTATCATCCTGAGGCAACATTCTTCAAGGTGGTGTTGTTGTTAAGGTTTCATGTTTTAACCTGTCAGTCTATAAGCAGACACTGACACTGATTGAGTCAGCTGGTTTGGAGCAGGTCTTAAAATGGGTCCTGATTGTCATAAAGTGAATTATCTTCTCTGGTCTGCTAGAAATTGGAAGCAGTTCTTCAGTTGTGCCCACCACAGGGCTTTCCACCAGAGTTTTTCAATCTTTTTTCCTCATTCTTCTCAGGGTTTCACAATTATTTTTTGCAGTTAAGTCATATCCATTGTTTCATGCACAGTTCTTTTCAAAAAAATTGCATCTTTTCTTTAGCAGAGAAGGAATTTCATGGAAGTCCATAAGTAGGTCCATTTAAAAATTAAATCCAGTTAGGTGGGAAGGTTAAGAAATTTGTTATGCTTCTGATTCTTCTGCCCTAGAAGTATTCAGAATACAGAATTGTTATGTTAATATGCATTGTTAAATGCATATACTGTATTTTCAATAGTAACTGTACTACTAGTAGAGGAAAAAAAATAATACTTCATAAAATGAAGTTTCTTTTGTTAAATATTTGTTCCTAAAATTCTACCTAGTAATGTCAGACCTAACCAAAATTAATGTCTATAGTTTGTAGTTTTATCAGATTTTTCTTGTTTGTGGATTTCTTTCCAGTTCTTTCCTAAGCAGTTTTGGT
This sequence comes from Oenanthe melanoleuca, assembly GCF_029582105.1. NCBI lineage: Eukaryota > Metazoa > Chordata > Aves > Passeriformes > Muscicapidae > Oenanthe > Oenanthe melanoleuca. The sequence goes on from NC_079336.1 coordinate 73,286,277, forward strand.
CATGTTCTGTTTATGGTTTTAGGTTTTATTTTTCTTGTGTTCACAGATATATATTTTCATCTATTTTTTCCTGTTAAGGTTTTGTTGAGACCTTATTCTGTCTTGGTTTTGTGCTCTGCTTGTACCTTTTGATGCACTGTTATAATTGATCCTTAGAGTTAGATAAAAGCTGCTTTCTTGAATATGGAATTGTTTTAATCCTTTGAGATGGTTACCAGCTACTATTTTTTAGCAGTATGCACTTCAGTACAAACTTTGGTGAGACTTAGAGTTTATGACTATACCATTATATCCATTTTTATTCTAGGTGATTTTAGACATTAACCAAATATTTCTTTTTACAAATAGTCTGAGATACTTTAGGTGTATCATAAAATGCAAACTATTATAATAAGTTGCTCAAAATTTATGTTATTATTTTCAAACTGAAGCCAATTCTTCTCTAATTACATGCTAAAATCATATGGAGAGATTCTTAGGCTACAGTTCTGTATTATTACATATAGTGAAGATCAAAATTCTCAGCAATAGTATTGTGCAAAGGAATCAGATCAATTCACATTTAGATATCTTGTATGTTTGAAGTGTACTTTCTGCAGCACAGCAGTCCCAAAGATCTTTTTTCCCCCATGTGATGTAGTGATATAATGTGTTGATGGAATGTAAAAGGAATCCCAACATAAAGTGCTTTCTAGTTCCTCACATAAAATTCACTGTAAAAGACTAAGTCAGTGTTTTTTTTACAGTTACATAGCAACTAAAAAATTACAATAATTATTTTAAAAAAGGCAAACATACATATGTAGTACAACTGGAACTTAATGAAAAACATTGCTTTAATTTCATCAATTTGATTCAGACTGCTTGGTCAGACAATGGAAATCCTATCTTGGAATGTAATTTTTGTATTCTTAGCAAGTTGATTTTGCTTTTTTTTCATCAGTAGCATTTACTAGTCCATTTTCTCTCTTAAAATGCTGTGGAAAATAAAACATGAACAATAAAGAAAGGAACAGCAAAAGCTAATTTTGTCAAATCATCCTGAATTAAGAAAAAAAATACAATCAAAAGCAATGTGCCCTCTTAGGCAGAGTGTCCATGAAATTAAAGGGAAATTTGAATCATATGTTGCTTATTATGTGTGACTGCCACAGCTTGATGTCTGCCTGATGGTTAAAATCAATAATCCACTTTTCAGCTCTGGCTTATGCATCCCATCCTTCTCCTCTCCTGGCTCATTCATCTTGCTTACAGTCACTGTGAATACCTTTTAGTTATAGAAAATATCCAAGTATTAATTTTTCAGCACTCCTTCTGGTCCTAGAAAGGAAGTTAATTCTGTACTTACATGAGGATAAAAGATTTAAAATTATGTGTAAATTTGTAACTTAAGTCCCTTCAGAGACATAGGCATGTTGCTTTGGGTTTCCAAAAATAATTGCTCTATGAAAGATGATAAAGTGTCTGTCCAAATGCATTTTAGCAAATTACTTTACTCTTTGGTGTGATATGCCTTAAATATTATTTATACACGAATCTTACCTGTGAAATAATTAAACTATATTAATAGCCTTGGCAAGCCACTGTGTTTTGTTAACATAATCTGTCACTTGAATTTATGCACTTACATTTTCTTGCTTGTGCACTTATTTGCTTTCCTATTTCCTTGGTAATTAAAAAGCCAACCAGTATAGGTTGGTGTTTTATTAATATGTTGCCATTCTGCATGCATTTTCCTGGACTCATTCTCATGTTCAGTCATAAGGTATTCTAAATTTCCCCATAAAAACAATTAATGTGAAATTTTGGTAGTACAGCAGTGGCTTAATTTGCTTGGGAGAAAGCAGTTTGGTAAGCACAGTTGTACCACATTAATTAGAACTAGGTTAGATGTGCCACAAAAACATGGTTGTATCAGTGGAGTAACAAGCACTTGCTTTGGCTTGATGTTGCCACAGTAAGATGTAGGATGTACTTCACTGCTTTTATGTTTTCAAAAGTTTTTAATTATTTTTCTGCAACTCAGAAGAAAATGAACAGGGTATATGTTCTTTATCTTTAGCCTCCCGCTCAAATTTCTGAATATCTTTCTAATAGTCTTATGCTGACAAATAGAAAAAAAAAAAAGCGAACCTTGCTTAGGATTTTGTTTTCCTGTTAGGGAAGCATACTTTTACTTCAAGGATTGGCAAAGCACAGGTAGAATGGTGAAGTTATATCACTTTGATTCGTTTTGTTGTGTGATTAGAGCTCTTTGAAGAAGCCATCAAAAAGGGAAAGAAAAAGATGTGCCCTGTGTTCCAGAGGGGTCTCTGTGTGGCAGGTGTGAGCATCGTGGTGTAACCCCAGCTGGCAACCACACAGCTGCTCACTCACCTCCCCCTCCCTGGTGGAAAGGGGAGGAGAAGCAAAAGTAAAACTTTCATTTTGAGATAAGCTCATTTTAATAATTGAAACAATGTAAAATATGGCAATAGTAGCAAATAATGGTAATAAAAAGAAAAAACAAACAATACACAATACAATTGCTTGCCACCCACTGACTGATGCCAGACCCCACCTGGGTAATTTGCCCAGTTTATATTTTGGGAAGGATTTTCTATGGTGTGGGATATCCCTCTGGCCAGTTTGGGTCAGCTGTCATGGCTATGCTCCCTCCCAGCTTTTTTGTGTACCTCCTCACTGGTAAAGCATGAGACACAGAAGAGTCCTTGATTTAGGATGAACATGACTTAGGAACAACCTACATTGTTCTTAAGACCTAAGACACATCAGTGTCTTACCAACATCATTCTCATATTGAATCCAAAACACTGCACCATAGCAGCTGCTGAGAAGAAATTAGCTCTATCCCAGCGGAAACCAGGACAGTGGGGAAAGCTTCCCCAGAGACTGGCAGTAATTCCTCTGGCTCATCAATAATTCAGTCTCTATCAAAGCAAAAGTTTCCACAATCTTGCAGCCTGGTAGCAAATGCTGAAAAAGTCATGAGGAACAGCTTGACAGGATCCTTCTAAGATAAATGTGTACATTGGAAATTACACACTTCAGTTATAACTTGGATGGGTATTTTCACTTCCAGCATGCTTTGGGTATTTTCTTAATATCCATCTGTTTATGTGTTCAGTAATTTATACTTTATTTACCAGCACTAATTTAGCTCTTAGGCTCAAAAATAGGCTGTTTGCATCATGTTTTCTGGACTGCTTATGCCTTCCTCAACCCCTGCAAGCCAGGGTTTGGCCAGATCCCAGGTGTGTCTAGGGCTCTATTTGAGGCTTTACCTCAGTGGTGGCTCCAGGAGCTCAGTTGGAAGGAAACACAGTGCTCTGCTTTCTGCATCTCATGGAGCCAGCACACACGAGCTGCCACAAAATTAGAAACAGACTTTTTGAGATTTTTCATTTAAGCAGCAGTTCCAGGAGCTTTGGGAGGCATGCTAATGTTTCAGAGTAAAGTCTGGGGGCTCAATAGTGTGTTAGAGGAAGTAAGCTGAATAAATGAAGAAGCCACTTTAATTTGTCATTGCTGTTGGAAATGTATCTGGATCCTTACAGATCCCTACAGACCCTTTCAGCCTGGAAGTTATAACAGAGCTAAAAAGGCACAAGGTTTAGTGGTTCCAAGATTGCATCCAATCCTCTGGAACACCTTCTTTGCCATTCTTCTTGAATTACATTAAATATTAGATTCCTCTAATGAAAAGAAACTAAGTGTAGAAAAAAGAAGATAATTACTTAGTAGTTTTCATAAGATTGTTTATCATGACAAGAGACATAAACAAATGTTTTGCTTAACGTGATTAAATGTAGTATTGGATGACAGTATGTAGATGTCCTAATGATTCTTGGTTGTAAGATTTGCAAAATATTGTCTTTGATTATGAACAGCATCTCATTAAATCGTCTGTGACATAACCACACATTCAAAGACATTGTTGAAAAGACTATGTTCAAGCACAAACCAAACTTTTTTTATGTGCTTTAACATTGTTTTAGTAGTAGGTTTCTGAAACAATGTCTTTTTTTCCTTTCTTTTTCATTACTATGAAAGAATTATTTTTTTTTCCTCTTAGCTTTAGGTAAAGTCTTTTGTCTTTTCAAATTGCAAAGAGGTTCTTGTTCATACATTATATTTAAATTACCAATTCACCACTGAGGAACCTCAGTTATGCTTTGTGTCAAGAGTTTGTTACTCATGGAAGAATTTCTCTGTAGCATATTGTACATATGTAGACCTGTATGATCAAGGAAAGTGCCACTGCTGCCTATGGACATTTTTTCAAGTATTTTGAATTGAACAGTGTTGTACTCTATAAGAATTTATTATAATTATATGATTTTATTCCATGATTAACCTATTTTCAAAAGCAGAAAAGCACATGGCCTCTCATACTTAAATAAATGGACAGTATGTGTTAACATTGTTAACATTTTATGTTGGAATCTATACATTTATAGAAAAATATGGTTTAGTGACATAGATTAAAACTTTTTTTGTGTATATTATATGGCATGTGGTATGTTGCCAGGCTTATTTTTAATGTTTTTTAGCTCATAACAAGAATCTTTTAAGTATAGCAAGTATTTAAAAACTTATAGTATCCTTTTAAATTATGCAGTGAGCCATGATGATGATGATGCAGTATTCTGCACAGTTACCTTCTCTACTTCATAGGTTTCATATGAAATTCATATTTCCCAATTGCTGCATTTCTTGGAATGCTTACAATATAGCCTCTGTGTCTAAAAACCCAAAAAACTTCTTGTAGCAATAAATTTTTACTGACATAATTCACCTGTGTGTGCTGGAATAAATTGCTTTCTTTTTGTGCAGCTGTTTCAGGGGATTCTTTTGGAAATGCTTGAGGTTGTTTGGCACCTTTCATGAATGCAGTACTTGTCACTTTTCTTCCATTGGCAAAACTATGCTGCTTAAAGAATACAGGAAAGCTAACATAAAACTCTTTTAAAATAAATCTAGGAAAAGTGAACAGCTTCTACATTCTCAGCTCCCTCCCTGCCCCCATCCTGTGCTTTATTTTTCAGTTGTCATGATTGTTTTTCTTCACTGTGTGGCACAAAGAACCTCTGAAGCCAAGCACAATTTATATTGCCAAGACAGATCCTATAAAATGAAGCTGAACATGGCAGATGTTGAAAGAGTTGTATGTTTGCAAATGATTAGCTGTCATATTATGTTTTTCTGATTCTTTTTTTTTTCCTGAAACTCTGGACTAGAAAAGAAAACAAGGTGGCCAGGTCTTTCAGTGCTTGATTTGATGCCAAGGAAGAGGAAGAGTTTAGTTGCTCTCCCTTAGACTAGAAGGAATAGCTGACATCATAACTTAATTCTAAATAACATGTTGACAACAGGCACAGTGAATGATATTTCGCATATTTTGGGTAAAGATGTTCTTTGATTCCTTAGAGTAAATGAACGTGCCTCTGAAGGTTTAGATAAACAAAATCAAGATGTCAATCTGAAATTGTCATTATAGAGCCTTCTATTGCATAAGCTCAAACAGTAACTTGTTAGAAAATGCCCTTTTTAATATTGCTGAGATCTGTTTCTGAAAGTTTCACAGAAAGCAAAAGGTGGAAAAATTTTTGTCACAGTAACTATTTTCCATCTCAAAGTCTAAACAAGTGAGAGATTACATTAGTCTGAATTTTATTTTAGTTTGAGACATTTAAATGTTCATTGAAAATATTTTTAGAAAAAGGATTTGATTGAAATTGTTCAGTGATCTGTTTTGCAATTCAGTAGGGTGTTTCCTTTTGAAATACCATGAGCAATTAATACTCAGGAACCTGTACCTCAAGGTGTCTGATATTCTCTTGGCAGTGGAAAGTCTGTTCAGAGAAATGTTACAGTCTGGGAAGTGAAACCAAAACTCCATACTTGCATTATCCTCAGAAATAGATGATTTTCCTAAGAGAATAGGAAGACTTGAGAATGCTGGATTTCTGTAAAATCTATGCATCCTCCAGAGTCTCCTTGACAGTAAGACATTTCTACTGTCAGTAACTTTTCCTGTACTCTCCTGGAAGTCAATATCTCCTTGATACAGGTGGATGCAATTTGCATCTGACTTTGCCAACTGTTATGGGGGAGAGAAACTGGAAAATCAATTTTATTTATGCTAGCTGCCTCATATTAAGTACAACCAGGAATATTGTTCTATTGCCTATGAAATGGCTTCAATGAAAAAAATTTGATGAGCAATTTAACATTGGAAAAAATGAAATGCAAAAATACCAGTACTGTGTCTTTTCACTTTTGGGAGTTTTGCCAGGGGCATCTTACAATACTATAAACAAGGTGTTAAGTGACTGTATTTAAAATAGCTAAGGAAAAAAAATTAGAAAAATAATTTTGGAAAAGATTTTATTTTGTGTGATTCCCTGGGGTGACACATTTTATCTCCAGGAAAAGTAATGCACTCAGTCATCCCAGATGGTGCTAGGTCCAGCTGGCTTTGTGTAGTCTGTGCTATGTGGATGATAATTGGTGTCAGTTCATAGCTGGCTGCTTTCTAGAGCTTGCTTATATTCACATATATTGTGATTAGGGGAAGATGAATAATGTGAATACGCAGTGTCTCTTAAAACATTGATATCAAAGTTAATCAAAATATAACCAGCTTGAAAGAGAGAGAGAGAACAGAGAGGACTGTGCCATAAATTGTACTTATACAACAAAGAATAGATATGGGTAGAGGAGCAACTGAGATTAGGGAAAAACAAGCCAGGAAACACAGATTGTACATATAGACATACAAAAAGAACATGTAAGTAATTTCAGTGTTACAGCCTGCAGATAAGACCCATGTGCATTATTTTTATTTTATACTTAGAGCACACTGCACTGCAAAGATAGATTTGCAGAATTTAGTAGTAGTATAGCCATTGCAGAACTGACATCTTCCTGGTCTTTGTGGCCAAAATATCTACTTGAAAACCCAAATGTCCTTGCCTGGCTGTGAAGCTCACTGCACAGGGGTTTTTATCACCCCATTTCCTTTGAATTCCAAGCTTATTAGTTAAAATAATCTGCATAATTCCTACTTTGTACCACCATCAATGTGAAAGAATAGATATTTTAGAAATAGATCTGTATCATATAGCTTATTAATTATTTTGAGAATCTCCTCTTGTATTTGTTATATTTAATAGCTTTAGAAATTATGTAATAAAATTAATTGCTCCTATATGGAGTGCTATTGGAGTGAGATGTAGGAGACGTGTAATGAAGCTTAGCAAAGTCAAACATTTGAGCTGTGAGAACAGTGTGCTGCAGTAAGGAATCTGTGCTTCCAGAAGAAAAGGCTGAATACTAGGAGAAATAAAAAGTGCTTTTTAAACATGGGTTTGATCCTCATGTCTGTCACAAGGCAATCCCAAGACTGTAGAAACACTAAGTTGCTGAGCTGCTGTCCTTCTTAGAGCTTCTGACAGAGCCCATGGAGAGGAGAGGGATGCCCATTTACCTCCTGTTGGTCATGAATCTGGGAGACAGGATGGACAGGCCAGGTAGCATTTACATGTTGGGACTCACTGTCCTATTTCCATTTAGCTCAAGATGTTTCATAGCCCTGCTGCAAAGAGCTTTCCATCTTCCTGTGAGTATAGCTAGCTTAGGGAACTAGAGCTTTTTTCCCTTAGATGTCTGGGGTTTTCCGTGGTTTGAAACTCTGCAGATAATTATTTGCCAGCAGAACTTCCATGTCCAGAATTTTGTTTGGTATTTTTGTTTTGTTTTGCTTTACTTTGTTGTTTGGCTCTTTCTTCCCCCCGCCCCCTGGTAAATGTCTCAGATCAGGTAATGGCTTTTCATAATGTTCTTGTTTATACTTTGAAAGTCTGAAAGATGAAAGACTTAGGAAGAAGGGGTTTTTTTTTGCTTTTTCTCTATTTAGTTGATGTTCTTGTGGAAAGCAACATTTTCAAGAGATAGGTTTAGCCAAGCAGCTCCACACTGGATTTCCTTCTCTTAAATTGGGATATTTTCTTAACATAAAACAGAGAAATGTAATATTGGTTCATTTTAGATTTTACAGAATATGGATGTGTTTTTCATATCAAACCTGAAACTTCAGTTTTCCAGTACACAAAGGCAGTTTTATTTAATTTTTTGTGTCATTACAGGTAATTTTTAAAGACATTTCATGTCAGCCTCCAATCTAATAGTCCCTGCCCCAGTTTATGAGACTCCATCACCAATTTACTGCCCTTGCTGCCAGTTGTAATTGTTAAAAATGTCTGATTGTGTTAGTTATTCCTGCAGTATCTTTTGGAAAAATTTTAATTTTGTGACCCAAAACAGCTTATTTGAAACAAACTACTGTTTCATTTAATAGTAGGAACAATGTATATAAAGACAAGGCTGTTTTAATGCAAACAAGTATCCATACTTGTCAGTCTTAATCCAAATACTCAGTTCTTGGTAAATGGGCTTCAGTCAGCTTCCAGCCAGCCTTTGATTTTCTCCCTCTCTCCTTTTGGGGCCTTTTTTTCTGTGCCATTCTCAAGATCACTGGTTTCTTCATGTTTTTTCCCCCCCATAATTTCCTACCTGGCTTCTCTCTGTCTTGCACAATTGCAGTATTGATCTCAACCTGACCTGAGTAAATAGCACCTGCACAATTTACTGAAGGTGAGAGAATGGGGCTTTAAAAAGTATTTATCTGCTTTCCTGACTGCCAGCAATTATCTCTTGATGGAATTATCACCTTTCAGTTGCATAGCAAACATCATCACAAAGATCAAAGAAATTAATGTATCTTATAACATTATTAAATTATTTTAGGCAAGTTACAGATATTTCAGAGTTGTCTTACTGAATATATTAAGATAGCACAAAGGGGCAGAATTTCATTCAACTATTGTGAGCTTCATTATTAATTCTTGCAATAGGTGATGATAATAAAAATGAAAAGGCAAAAAGAAAGGCAAAGATCTCTCAGGTCTGATCATCTTGAAGGATGTTCTTAGAGTGAACTACTTTCTGTAACAGATAAAAGAAGTTGAATTCATTGAACAGTGTGTCCACAAACACAGGACTTCCTATGTTCTGTGTTCTATACACACAGCAAATTTCAGCTGAAGTCTGATGAAAGCTTGGGAGCTGTGATGAGACATCTCATCATGCTTCATATCTGACTGAGCAATATTAAATTGTTAATTTTTTTTTAAATTTTTTTAAAAAAAGACATGCTAACTTCTCAGTTAATTAGCATGAAACAGAATTTAAGGAAGATAAAATCCATGTTTTTCAGATAGGTAAGGTAGCAGCAATTCCTTGATCTTTGGATTTGGGTGAAAACTACAAACTACTTTATCTTCCTGACACATTATTTGGAAATAATATGCCCAAGTATAACTCTGAGATCTAAACTCTGTTTCATAAAACTGGATCCATGAAGATGAGCATGCTGTAACATTAATGGTGTGATCTTGTGCCAATAAAAGACTGCAATAGTAGGGCCTGTAATTTTATATTGGGAAAACCTAAGTGAAATTTTAGATGCAACTGTGTAATTTTAAAATTCACCTGTCCATAAAATACAGTTTGGGATAACTTTAGCATCTTCTTAACATATTTATTCTTAGGTTTGAAGCATTCCTGGTACTTCCTTTTAGCCTTAGCTGCCAGTAAATGCTTTATCTCCAATGTAAAAATTTACCTGCATTTCTGTTAACTCTCACTACAAAACAACAAGATAGTACAGAAGCAAGTGGCTGATTGATAAGGTTACAGTTTTGAAAAATAAAATAGCAAATCAATGATGGAAGAACCACCTTGCAAGGCTTTGTTCACATTGACTTTGTTCACATTGTCATGACATTGCCACATATTGCCATATGTAGCAAATTGTAACCTCAGCATCTTCTATAGTCATAGCACTTCTTACTCTTAAATAACAAAGCAAGGACAATCCTCTGAAACATCAATTTCAATCCCCCAAGAGAAAGCTACTGATATAAAAGATCAGTAAAACATGCCCTTTGCTCCACAACAGTGTGGGAGAGGGAAAGGTGGGAAAACAAGAAACTAATGCTTGATGTTGTAGAAAAATATATGTCTTATGAACTGGAGGCAGCACTCAAGGACAGTTCACATGCTTAAAAAGCACCATCTGTATAAATCTGCCAGAGTCAACAAGGGGCTGACTTAGCTGTGCCACAGATAAGTGGGAGAAATAATAAACCTCTATTTTACTCCATCTCACTCTCATTCCCTACTTTTCTCATTCACTGTCCTTTTTTTGACACAAAAATTCCATCGAGAGAGACAGGTAATTTTTTGTACTGTCACTTGTGTTGGTTTCCCCCCGCCCCCCTTTTATTTTTCTTTTTTATTTTTAAGTCACAAGAATATCCTCCATTATATTTCTCTCATAACAATGGGTATGTGACATTTTTAGGAGGAGTGATTCTTGCATAAACATGCCTTGAGCAACTAGTCAAAACTGTACAATTATTCACTTTCAGCTCCAGCCATGAGAAGTCTTTTTGCTGCATTTCTTAAGGGAACAAAATCCTGACAGTTGTTCTTTAAAGGCTGAGGATCAAATGCAGATTTTCTTCTCTCCCTGCCTCAGCCTCTGCCCCTTCCCATACCAGCACTGAGGGACAATCTATGCACCCTGAGCATGCCAAAGAACTGAGAACTGTGCCTGCAGTCCTGGGGCTTCAGCCTAGGAGAAAGAAGACAATTGTTCCTGTCTGTCTTCTCACTGCTGAAGTGACTTAAAAAACAGATGTGGGAATATTTAGGGTCTGATCCAAAGTGCATTCCAGTCAGTGGGAATGTTTGCATCAATCACTAAGGAGGAGAATGGGAAGGGTCCTTGATTTATAGCTGATGTCACATACCTTGAGGAGTATGTTCTGTGCTGTTTGGATATTCAGTGTTCATGCTTTTCTTCTGTGTGGACAGTTCAGGGATTCTCTGTGAGGAGAAGCTTCTATTCAGAGCATTGCAGGTTGTATGTGCCTGTCAGTAATACCATAGCATGATTTTAATCATGCTCAGATCCACAGAGGTTTTTATAGAAAGTGTGTTGGAATGATGCATCATCGTCCTTTAGTAAATTGTTTTTTAATGAATATGGGAAGATGCATATAGTTCATACATTTCAGACTCCTTTGAAAGGGCTTTAACTCAAAAAATAGATCCAAAATAGAAGAACAACATATCTCATTTAAAATAGCAATATTTTGGTAAAAACCAGAGTGTGAGTTGTATCATTAAATGAACCAGGATATTTTATTGAGAAGTTTCTATTCCCTATTTGTTCAAAAATATCATTGTTTAAGAACATGTTTTATTTCTGTGGATCATGTCTAAACTGAGACATTTCTCCCACACCTCACAGATGAAAAGCAGGATCAGGAATAGGTTATGTAAAGTTACAGAGTAAGATCTTCCTCATAAGCAAAAACTATATGTGCTTATACACAACATTTATTTTTTAAATTAAAAAATTAAGCTATTATAGCTCTTTTGCAATTTTAAACTAGCTCACTCTCTGAACTCACTTGTTCTTACAAACATATAATAAATACTGTATTTTGGAAAAGCCAGTGTAGAGAGAATCTTTCTTTAAGGTAAACTTAACGCCACCTAGGAAATTTTTTTAAGATTTACAAGGTTAATGGACCATTTCTGCCATCCAAAGACACCACCACAAATATCTTTTCCAAGTATATACTGAAAATTGAAGTGAAATGCTGGATTCATTTTCTTTTTCTGCTCATATTTTTTTCCTATCTCTTTCTCCCTTTGTTGACAAGAAGGGAATGCAGAAATTAAACATTATTTTTTTGATATACACATTTTTTTCTTGTATTTTTTCACTTGTTGCAGTGACATTTGCATCTTAATTTCAAATATCTCAAATAGACTCCCAGATACGTTGATTTTTTTTAAATCATTGCTCTGTATTAATTCAAATTGTGGTCATGCTGTGCAACAGAAATTGTTATCCTGTATGTTTTGCAATAGGTTAACTAAGGTGCAGAGAAATGAAGAGCCTGTCTTGTAGAGGACTTTCAGGTGTGAGTTTTCTCATCTTAGAGAAGTGCCTGATTCATAGGTCAGAGAGCTGCAAGCAGGCAGAAATGGTGCATGAAACTCTACAGTAGGGACAGAGGAACAGTTGCACAGAGAAACTGGTGCAACTGCACTTCATTGTTTTGGGGGGCTTTTTGAAGTGTTAATCATAAAATTTGAGGCATGAAGGATGTTTCCAATACTTCTGACTCCACATCACTTTGACTTCTAATGTCACTCACGGGTGACTTTATAAAGGTTTAAGACAATAATTATGTATGCCCAAATTGTGCAGTGTTGCCTTGGTGTGCACAATGACACAAAACTGGACCAATCTATTTTAAGGGTGCTGAGCAAGTACAATTCTTTTTAGATCTATTAGAATTTCTGGTCTTCAGTGCTCCTGATCATTATTAGCTTTTAATATTTTATCTGGAAGGTGCTTCCTGCAGCAAATTGCATGGAACACACTTTATCTTAGAAGTATAATGGGCTGAGACATTCCTGATGAAATTTCACATGTTAAAAGCTAATATGAATTGAGAAAAAGTTGATGTAAACTGTTTCCAAGTAACATAAATTTCCACAATTTTTCCAGTAATAAATGGTTTTATTATATTTGTTGTACCACATGCAAAGCAATTATTTGGGTGACATAAAGCACATCATTATGTAATTTAGGAAGTTGTTTATAAGGTCATTCTCTTTGTATGTAATTTACTCTATAATTCTTTAGCTATTTATTATAATAGTTTCCTAAAAGGTTATGTGAGATTTAACCTGTGTCTTCTGGCTGTCCTTAAGCCTTTCTTTCAGAACTCCTTGGCTAGACCTTAAATGATGAAGGCAGCTTCTAGGACAAGCAGCAAGAGCTAACCCTTGTAACAAACTCTTCCTTCTCTTCACTTGAAGGAACAGCAAAAAAAATATCATCAAGGATCATGTACATGCTGTTCCACAGACTCCAACAAATCTGACATAATGCAGAAGGGGAGTTAAAAACCAGCCAAGTTGTTTGTAGCATAATTAGCCAGCTGCCACAGTCATGCTGCTCTGCTGCCACCACCAAGCAGCCCCTGCACCCCACACTGCTCACCTGCCAGTAGACCCTCACATATCCTCCTTTGAGGAGACAACCTGTATTTCTGCAGGACATAAGCATATGGTTATGTTATAGATTTGCTTTGCTTTATCCAGCAGGTGAATCTTAATCATGACAGAGCTCATTACCCAGAAAGGTTTCTGACATGCAGTGTCTCTCTTCTGCCCCTAAAAGGGATTGATGGGAGCTGGTGGAACTGTGAAAAGTAAATGATCTTGTTTGAGGCAGAAGAAAAGGAAAGCAGTAAATGAAATTTTGGAGCAGAGGGGAGAGTAAGAGAGTGAGAAAGGAATAGAGGCAAGGAAAATTGGTACAGGACCATCCAAGACAGGAGACAATGAAAAGAAGAAAGCGTTGGCGTGGGAAACTAAAAGGCTACTGAGCAAAGGCTATGGGGCAAGGAAATGGAGAAGGGTAGGCAGTGAGGCAGAGGAGCAAATAGCAAACTGTGGGAAAAGGAGGACACTGTAAAAAATTATTATGAAGAGGCAGTGAAATAATAGTAAAAAGAAGAGCATTGTAAACTCAGAGATGAATATGAAAACACCATAATAAACTGACTTTAATTTTAGTGGTTAACATACAAGTAATTGTGTAAACACCTGATGGGAGGACATGAAGGAGACTGAGACATTGTCTTCCCAAAGGTGTTCAGTGGCAGCAGAAGAGGCATGGGCATGCTTTGAAACAGGTTGTCCAAAGGGCTTGTGGAGTCTCCACCCTTGGAGATATTCAAAACCCACCTGGATGCAAGCCTGGGCAACAGGCTCCAGCTGATCCTATAAGAGCAGAGTGCTTGTTCTAGATGATCTCAAAAGGTTGCTTATTTATCAGTTCTGTAATTGTGTGGGCATCTTCAAGGGGTTATGAGGATGGAATTATGGTTTTCCTTGCAATGTGTTTGGTTTCATTATGCAATGATTTCAGGATTTCTGCTAATAATTTGCAAGGGCCTGGAAGGATACTTTAGTACCTAGACGTGCAATTTCGCTTGAATTGTTGGTTTTGAGGTTTTCCTTCTCTTCAAAAGTAATGGAAAAAGCCACAGCTACATAAAAAAATCTATTTAGTTGCTTTCTATTACAATAAAATCTTCTAATTTTTCCTGTGATAAAACCCACAATTGTGCTTGCAGTTAAACTAATTTCCAGCCCCTGTGTAACAATATGTTTGTGGTTTTGGCTTTTTATTTTTGAATTATTTACTTTTTAACTGCACATCTTCAGTTTGTTTTTAGGACACCAAAGAAATGTTGTGGTCACGCTGTGATAGTGTGTCGATATTTTATAGGCAGCTTTGAATCTGACAACTTCATATGAAGAAGTGCAGTTGTATAAAACTGTAATTCATTTGATCCCTCTGCCACCCTTTGCTTTTATTTCAAAAAGAAGGAAGTAATAGGAAATAATCCTTTTGATTTATCAAATGTATGGATGCATAGAGTCATTTTTGGAAACACATTTCCCCTGTGTAGTAAGCAAATAATACTGATTGTGGTGATACATTTCTTCCATGAATCTCAAGCTGTTTCCATTAAACTATGTTTCTTACCTATGATATTGGCAGTATTAATTATCAAAATGCTTGTTTAAGACAGTTACTTAGTTTAAATACCTCTTTGTTTTATTCATGACATTCCTTTCTACAATGTCTGAGAACCTACACAAATATTTACATTAAAATACTGTTTAGGTGGAAGTTTCTATGTTATAGAATATTTCAGCTTTATTTTAATTACTCTCATGGCCTAGTAGAAAGCTATTACAATGCAATTATAGATAAAACAAACCTAAAAATAGAATCTATTTTTGACTAGCCTCTGCTATGACTAGAAAACATAAATATTAAAAGAATTAATGAAAGCTTTCTGAGACAAATTGTAATAAACAATAGCAAAAGAGTTTAATGGGGAAGAAAACCATAAACAGTAGACTATACAAATTTGAATTAATTTATTGGGTGAGAGTTTGACCTTCTGGCAAGATACTCCAGTTCATTGCAGATCAGATTCTGTTCACTGTTGTCACTGCTTTATAATGCATCACAACCCATTGTTTTTCTGCAAATTCTCTTTGTTTTGTTAAATGCATCAGAAATTCATCTCACACTTAGCTACATGGACTTCACATTAACTCCAGGGAGCTAGCATGCCTTGGAGTTCAGAGAAATTCCTGAAAGCACAATGCTGGGGATGTTAGGATCCATAACAGAGTTTGCTGTGTGTGTTTCTTACTTCAGTGATACCTTGAGATGTGCAGCAGCTATGTTAGTTCAGGGAGCTGAATAAGACTCATGAAGCATAACTGGCTCAAGCCTAGGTGCAGCAAAGCTCATTATTTCAATGGAAAGTGTTTTCATGTTTGAAAATTAATCCTGTGCTTGAGTTGCTGGGTTAGGGCTTTTAAGGAGACATTGGTTACATAAAAAATTACTTACATTAACATTAATATATTAGTATTTGATAGAGCAAATTATTGTTAACGATTTTGTGTATATTATTTTTAAAAATATGGAGATAGAGATCAATTTTAGATATTATGAATGCCTCTGGAAAACAAAACCAGAAACTTTTATTAAGTAACAAGAAGGTTGGCAGTGCAGGAGAGAGAAAGATGAGATATGGTATTATGATCACAAACCTTATTCTCAAGGCTATATTAACTTCATCATTTAGATCTGTTTGCTTTTTTATCTGTCTGATTAGCTTTTCATTAGGAAAATTGCATAGGTGGGCTTTTAGAAGATTAATTTTGGAATACATTACAAAAAGGCTCATTGCATAATTGACATTTCAATTTCATGAAACAGAAGTTTATGAAATACTATTTGCTTATTTCCAGAAACCAAGATTCTAGATTGTGCATTACTTTTTATAGAGCTTAGAGTTTAGTCAGAGGTTGAATTAGAATCAGACTGGGGAAATGCAACCACTTACAGAGGTTTGATTCTTTTCCTTTACCTACATGCATTTAAAATATTATTCAATTTCCTCCATACAGCTGCCCAGGCCAATGGCATGATATGTAAATTTCAAGCATTCAGCTGAATACCTTGCTGAATCAGGGCCATTTTCAGGGCACGCATTACTGTGAAATGGCTTTATTCCACATTGCTCACAGGATAGTTCTAATAGTAATAATTCTTCACAGATGGACTATTTTTCTTCCACTCAAGTAACTTAAAAGATAGAGGAAACATGAGCTGATAAAATTCCTCCAATTTCTTGGTGGCAATTATTATTACCTATAGTCTTTAGTAAATACATATTCTGTAATGTTCAGTATCCAAAGTATATTTTCTATATCCGGGTGATCACAATTAATATTAATAACTACTTACAATTAGTTTGTTTTGTAGTATAAAGCAACCCTGAAAGTCAGCTTTGTAAGAATTGGTTTTAGATTTAAAAATTTTTCAAGTACCAGAGAGGACATTAGCTCTAAAGTTGGGTGTACAAATTAGAAGTTTTTACAGTTCTTATAATGCAGTCCATTGCTCTATAGCAGAGCCAGAAAGACCTGGAAATATTCCACTTGGGATTCTCACTTTAGTCATCTCACATTCTTCTCTACTATGATAATTTGTGAAATAAATGTTTTTAGACACAGTTTGTTACTGTCATGTTTCCCTCCAGCATGCACACAAAGCCAAAATTATCTCTTGAAACACTTGAAATACTTTATTTTGTATTTTATAATTATAGCCTCTAGATAGCTGCCTTGTATGAGGTTCATTGTGGAAACTACTTAATTGTACATTTTTAAAAAAATAAATAATTTGGATTTATGTTGCTCTTGAGGTAAATATTTACAATCTGTTTAAGTTAAAGCATAAAACTACCCCAAAACAATTTCATTCTCTTACATTGCCTTATTTTCTTTAAAAGCTTGTTTTCTTGGTAGTTATACAGTAATGATCTTTAATAATTTTCCCTCTTCGGTTAATGGCAGTCTTTTGAAAACAGAAATGAAAACAACAACAAAAGGAATTAGCTTTTTTTCTTGTAGTCTTTTTGGGTTTTTTTTAAGCTTTTTATTTTTTCTAATCCAAGTCACACTCAAATATACAAACATGGTGCTTCTTGCCTGCTGCTAAAGCAACAGAAGATGACTGGGTGCAGCATCTGCTCTCTTTCTTCTCAAGAGAAGCATAGCTTGCTCATTCAGATCTGTAAATCAAACACCAGACACTTTCAATGCCAAAACTCAGACCCAGAAGCTCATCTTAAGCTCCAGTTCCCATCTGAGCCCAAATAGAAGAACAGTGTCTGAGTACTGAAGCAAGAAGTAGTTGATATGTTGAGAAGAGGGTTTCAAATATGAATTTTTGTGGCTATCAGCACTAAAGGATTTTGCTATATGTGTCTGTGGAGCTAAGAGTTATTTGGGGAAAAGAGAATTTCATTTGAGTGATAAACTGAATTTTTGGCATTTATTTCCCACAGCTTAAGCATTCCCTCTCTGTTACTTAGTCCATGCCCTTTTCTGGCTTAGTATCAAACATTGTTAAAGGCTGTTCATTTTCAAAAGAGTCTTTGAAGTGGCTATCTTCTAAAGAGCAGGCAAGGATATTTTTCTGTAACCTTTAAGGAGTAAATAGAGGACTGTGATGATCACAGAGAGAAAAACATGGATGCAGATTGACAGAAAGTAGTGCTTAAGTAAGTTATAAGAATTTCTATTTATTTATGATAATCCTACCTTGACAAAACAAATACTAGGGATAATAGCAAAGTTTGTTAGGTATTGTAAGAAACAACCCTTCCTGTTAAGTTTGTGATTGAGAGCTTTGAAATGCCAGAGGAATAGGCAGTTCTGAATGTAACTTTGCTATCAGATATACTGCGTGCAGATAAAAATGGTACAAATAAAAACATCTCTCCTCCTGTTTAGTTTAATAGAAATATCTCTAAGAAGTAACTGTAGATCATAATGTCGACTTTACAGCAGAGGAGACATTACATTCTAATGAAAAATCTGCCATGAATCACTCATCATTTGCTCAATAAGAATTTACACATGGCTGCACTTTATTGTATTGAACAGAATGTAATCAGGCTTGATGACCTTTAAGTCCTCTTTTAGGTTAGGTATCTAAAAATGTGATCTGCACTCAGCAAGGTCTCAGAATTGCTTTTTTTACAAGGCTTTGAAATCCAAAGCTCTGCAAAGACACAATTCATATCCAGTCTGTCGACTGGCAGTACATTTTAACATTTGTTCTCAGCTTTGTGCATAATTCTGATTTTTATTTTGTGCATGTCAAATCATTATATCTTGTACTAGTGATTAAGGAGTGCAGACTGGAGCCAAAAATTACAGAGATAAAAACACAAAATGTTTCTCTAAGGAAAATATTTTAATAATATTAAAAATAATAAAAAATATATCAGTTATAGATGAGCTGTTCAGTACAATACTTTAGCAATATACCAGATTCATTTCTAGACAAATGTACTTTGTGATAAAATATGTTCAGCTATTGGAAATGGCAAGCTGTTTTGAAAGTGCAAAGTGACACTCCTATCTTTGTTGTCAAAGATACCAAAGATCCAGGTACTTTTTATTACAGACAAAAAAGGAGTAAAATTAAACTCATGTCCTTTTTTTGTGTAGAGCATAATCTTAAGCCTTTGGTATTGTTAGAACCACTGCCAGCTTTGCTAAAAGCAAAAGATAAAAAGTACAAATCTCCAAATTTAATTTTTGTCATGAGAAGTTTTTTTCCCTAGGATACCTGAACTGTCCTTTTACGAAGGCTCTTTATTTCTTTGCCTCCTATTTGAGATAAAGTCTAATGAGGCTGGACTCAGCCTTTCTCTTCTCCTCTGAAAGCTTAAATCCTTCTCTGCCTTGCCACAGCAACGCGTTCTGACTTGGTTAAGCAGCTGGACTGCTGTGACAGCAGGTTACTGAGCTAGTGTGACCTCTTCCAGGCATTAAATACATACACCTGCTCAGATAAAGAGGCGTTCTCATCTCATTACAGAGGTGTAATTAAGGCTCAAGGAAAACAGGATATATACTTGTTTTGCACATAATACTCATTAACAACAAAACTTCGCTGTGGCCCCCTACCTTCAGCTGTGAGGAACCGTATAAATCTATGTAAAAGAGAAAAACTCAGCTTTGCTCAAGACTATTACTGTTGTCCAAGGTGTACTAGGATCTGCTTGTTGCTTATTTCAATGCTCATTAATGTGCATTTATAATGCACATTGTCAATTAATTTAAGTATGTTAGTAATCTACTGATTGATTAATTGATGATCATGCTAACCTGGGATTTGATGTATTCATCATTTGGCTTACAGTATTCTGGCATGTAATCACATGCAAGAAAGTCCAAACATTATATCCCTTTTTAATTAAATACAATCTATTTCGTGCATTAGAAAGCAGGAGTTTTGTAATCTTTAATTAAAAAAAAAATAGCATTGTCAAATAAAAATGTAATCTAGATAGCAAAGACTGGAAACTTTCCACATGTAATACAATTTCAGGGTTCTCTTTAAAATACAAAATCTAAATGAAATGTTATAAAATAAAGTTTCTTTCAGCCTTAACTAGATGGTCAATAATATAGTTGTAATGATTTGATCTGGTTTCAGATTAATATTTCCAGCATTCTCAAAAAGCAAAAAAACAGGAAGCAAACTTCTCTTTTAACTGTCAGTTTCATTTATTCATCTTTGAGCCAGAAAAAAAGTATTAATTACTGGTTCTTTTTCAAGTTGAACATTGGCAGACATGTAAGCATCTAAATCTGACCCACACAAACATTTTATTCAGTTTTGAAATTATTTCTGGTTGAAGATTTCTTGCCTGCCCCTGCTTCTGTCTTCAGATACATATTGTTCACCTAATCTCTATGCTTAGCATTTTGACCAAAGGGATTTGTGCAAGTCTAAACACAGTAAGTTTTCCCATCAGACATTTTCCTCTATGTTGGTAATGCCACTTTTCATTCCTATTATCATGCCTTATTTAATAAGCCTCTATTACAATTCAAACACATTTCTTTATTTGCTGTATGAACATGTACTAAAGACATTTCACTGCTATAAGCCCCTTTTATTATGAATGAGATTTTCCCTGACTTCATATCTCCTGAAGAGATGCAAATAATTAATATCAGCAGTTGTTTTAATGAAAAAGAGCTTTTCAATAATTGTTATATCAGATCTGGCAAGCCAAAATCTGTTCTCTTCCATCTGAGTATCAGTAAGAAATGGATTCCCCTCACCCAAATTTAAATACTTATCACAAAGATACCTATATTAGAGTTCTCTATGTTGTGGTAAAAAGGAATAGACAATTTCAGGACACAAATCATCTGATCTGTGCTAGACATTTACTTGAGAATAAGATGATCTAACTCTGAAGCTATGTATTTTTCTCCATTAAAAAGAGAACATAGGCAATCTTGCTCACACATAAATGTCTATACTTAGTTAAAGGAATACCACTGAATGTGTCTCTGGACCCGGCTTTCAAAAATAGAATAGGAGTCTGAATGTCAGTGGAACTGTGATTTTCTTGTGCATCACAATTTCCATAGTAAGTCTTTGCCATTGTAGTTGCATAACCCTTCCAAAACTAAGTGGTGCAATATCTAAAATATTTAGAGCCTTAGCCTCTTGTCTCAATATAGACAATCAGTATTAATGTAGGAAAAAAACATTGCCTCATTCATTGGTGTCACTTAGAAAGGGTAAACAGGGTATGGAAATATGCTTACCATGCTTAGTAGCTTCAGTATTTTGGATAAATACCAAAAAATAAAGTTGCTAGTTTACATAAATATTATTGAAGTTAAATAAAGACAGTCTCAGCTGAGAGAATCCATCATGTCATTTAACTTTTTCAGAATTACAAAGCTTGCTAAGACAAAACAAAGTATGTCAAATGCTGATGGATGTACACGTTTTTCTTAGGATCTCTATGAGTTATAATATACATGATTATTAAAAACAGAGGTCAATTTTTTTGCCTTTATTATGGTAATTTATTATGTGCCACAAAGAAGATCATCAAGGCTTTCTGTCTTTTAGCATATGTTCAGTCCTACAATTGGTAGACTGACTGAGATTTGCTGGCTAGGATTTCTCTTCATTTTCATATTAAAACCAAATATGAATCACTTGCCTCACTAACACTGAGTAATTTCCCTTTTGCTGAGTAAACCTGCAGATCTAACTTCATTGGGTTTGCACAGCCACACTGCCTTTTCTACTTAAAAGTACTTAAATGAGCCATAAACAGTTTCAGCTTCCTTGGCTGCTTTAACTGTTAAACAGAAAGTGCTTCCTTTGCATTTTTTTAATTCTGAGTAATTTTCATGTAACTGCTTTAACCAGTTTAGGGGAGAGCACCCTGAGAACAGTTGAGGAGATAGTGCTGTCTGGACTTACTACCAGAAAAGAGTTTTTGTGTGCATCTTCCCAGCAATAATGCTGGCACCCCCAGTATCTGATTAAAAATAGAGATGTGACTAACCAGTGTGTATGTTGCCCATGTTCCCTGTTCTCCGCCAGCAAGGATGTGACCTAAGTGTAGCCATTAGCATTTACAGAGTCCAGAGCTTCTGGCCCCAGCTCTTGATTGCCTCAGCTTTTCCCTGCATTAGCCTAAATGACTTCTGCCTAGTCTGCAAGTGAATCCAGGTGCTGTCTCAGCACACAGGGCCAGGTCTGTGTCCTGTAGCTTCATCATGGTTCCACCAACAGCCCTGTCACTGATGCTTCCAGTGCCCCCAGCTGGCACTCACCCTTCTCGTTTGGGCACTCAGCTGCAGCTGGTGTACAACTGTCAGTGATAATCCTGCTCACCTGCTGTGGGGTGCTCCTGGGTCTGTTCTGCCTCAGTCTTGAAGGGAAACTGCTGACAGAAGTACTGAGGGAGAGCTTGCTTAGTGTTGTACAAGGATGAGGTTTGATGGTGGATATCTACTGTGTCTAAAGGTTTTTTAGGGTGCCTTTCTTATCCCTGAAAGAAAAGAGCGGTGCTTCTGGTAGGTGGTTTTTGTTTGTTTTTCTAATCTATTTCTCTGCAGTGTTCTGGACAGATAGAACTTCATGAGCCTGAAACTCCAGACACTTGAAGGTTTCTGATTTTTTTTCTACTGGAATCTTTAGAAATCTCCTATTGGAACGTATTTCTTTTTAATTCTGGAGGCTGCTTTGGGAAGCAATTCTATTTACTTATCGCTTCCTTATTTCCTTCTTCTTGTGCACCTCCAAAGTCCTTCTCTGGGAAAACAAAAACCAAACAGAAGCAAACATGAAATAAAAAAATAAACAAAACTGGTACCTTTGTTCAACACCAGCTATCTCTGAGTACCATCCAGGTTTGTGCTGCAGGTTTTTATTCAGGCTTTGCTTTGCACACAAATGTTTCTTTATTAATCTGCAGTATTTTACGAAGATGATTACCTATTTTATTGTAAAGGAATATTTGGGAATTGTGTTTTCAGTTTATTAAACTGAATGTGTCCTGATAAAGAGAAACTAAATATGTCATGTCTTGAAATGCTCCCTTTCTGCTTACACCTGCTTTCTTTTGGGTGAAACTACTTAACACAAGATGTGCTGATTACCTGATTGAGGGAGTTTAAATCCAACTTACATCAAAGATGTATCTCCTCTTCTTCTTGATGTTTCTCTATTTATGTGTATTTTTGTGTCTGTGTATATGTTTAATCAAAAATAGCAAGACTCAGGTATAGAGTACAAATATTCAGTAGCTGATTAGTGCAGTATTTAAAGGGAAAGTTCAGCCAGTAAATATCTGTGATGTTCTCAGCAGGAACCAGACAACTGGAATCTCTGATAGGAGTCAAGAGAAAAAGTGCAGTTAATAATTTGTAGATATTTACACCTTTGCTGGTTTCTTTCACGGTACAAAGGCATTAGTGAAAGTGACAGAAACGAGTTATGAGCCATTTACTTGGGCTATCTGGAGGGATTTAATCTCACTTGGGTCAGGGAGTTGAATTCTCTGGGAATTGGTGTTACCCTGATAGGCTGTATCTGAAGGCCTGGAGTGCAGAGATAAGACTTTAAGTCCAGCTGGAATTAGAAGCAATAGAATTAACTGGATTGTAATGCTGTAAACCTTTTGGTTCAGATCCTGAAATGCCTCTGGATGGTGGTTCAAATCTCTTCCAGATGGAGGTTTGGCTCTGGGACCTATATGCAAGGCAAACATTCGCAATGTCAAGGACTTTTTTAGGAGCATGCAGAGTGAAATCAGCCTTATGTGGCTCAGCATGCTTCTTGTTGTTGTTGTTCAGTCCCATGGTTTCCTTAATACAGTGGTGAGGATGGTTTGCATGTTTCAAAAGGCTAATTTTCCACTTCACTGACACTCACAAGCGTGTTTGTGGTTATTTCTTTTAAAGGAAAGCTAGGAACGTGTTTGAAAGGTCATTGCTTTTATAACAAATGAGACAAAGCTGAATATAGCTGACATATGCATATCAATATGAGATAATGGAGATTGCTGTAATTGAAAACATAAAACATCTATAAATGAGCTATTATGGGCTGGGGATTTTTGTGTTTTTCTTTTTTGTTTTTGCTGTTGTTTCCCCTCCCACCTTGAGAAGGCTTTTCAAGGAAATACTTTAAGATTGTGGACCCTTACTAACATGTGCACATTTTTTGTAATGCAGTGGATTTTCTGTGATTGTACAGTGTAATTAGACAAAGTGACAATGCATGAATTGATAGATTAATTCTATGCTTACATTAAAGACAAGAAGTTAATTGCAAACCATGATTGTAAAAGACAAGCTTGTTTTCCTGAGCTTAAAAAGAAGCAGTTTCCCTTAGTGTAATAGGAAATACAATCTGTAAGTCTGCTGAAGAGAAAGAAAATTAAAAATTAAAGTACCAGAGAATACTGATTAAGAAATTTTTTTTAGGATCTGAGTAGAGAAAAAAACCTTCTTCCAATTTCATTGGAAAATATAAGTTTTATAACATGAACCTGTAGGACTACTTCAAAGTTTCATTGCTGTAGTAACTTATTTTTAAATCAATGCTCTTATTAATAGGTTTTTTTTAAGTTTAATGATAAATTATAAGTTAAGCAAAATTTAAAAGTAAATATTTCTCAATAGCTCCAAGGCAATATGAAAAAAATTAGTATATATGGATTTAGAAAATGGTGAGCCAAGAGAGAAAGTCTAATTTCTACAGCCACTCAGTAGACAAGTGACAACTCTGAACAGAAACCTTTTTTAAATCCCAACTATACCTGTTAGATATTGGACTACAAATACCTTCTCCAATACAATTATTTGATCACTACAAAATTGCAATCTTCTCTTTCCTGTTTGTAATAGGATTTTCTTCTGTGCTTTTGTGACCTTTATCTCGAAGGAGTTCTACCCCATGGGAATTTGTCCATGCGGCACATGGATATTTGAACAGTGTAATTAAATGCTTGTGAGTAGTTATCATGCAGAAATGTCTATCTATAGTCCATGTGGTGGGAGCACCAGTGCTCTAGAGAATAAAGCTTATTTTCAAAATTATTTTTCTGCCTAAATAAGCTCGAAAGAATTTAGCAGGAGAGAGCTCAGGAACTGGGAGAGCATGCGTGTGTGTTCTTTATTTTGCTTAAAATTTTATGGTGTGAATTGTTTTGGATTTGTGGTTTTTTTGTTTGTTTGTTTGTTTGTTTGGTTTGTTTTGTTTTTTTCTTTTTCAGATGTAAATGTATTGTCTAAATGCACAGTAACTTCAGAACATCATCCCTGTGCAGAATTATAGAAATTGTATAAGAGAACTTGTGATCTTTTATTGATTGTTCCAATGGAATTGATGGAAGAATATTGACATGAATTAAAAAGAGGGTAGCATAACACTGATGTGTAAAATAGCACTCTTACAGGGTTTTTATTTACTATGTACTATTTTCCTGATTTTTTGACTCTTACAGGCATTCCTCATCAGAGAAGCTATGAAAAGAGACATTAGATCCTTTTCTGATTTGTTGCTCTCCTTAACCCCCTCCCCCCAAAAAGACTCCAACTTTATGTGGCATTTTTTGGTAGCCTTTTAAAAAACTCTAGGTATTAAAAAAACTCATAACTTGAGGGATTAAGGTAAAAAAAGTTGTAAGAAGATGATGAATGACTTTATTTCGCTCTTATCCAAAACAGATTCGATGTGTTTGACCCTTTTGGTTTTCATCAGAGTTGTCCACGCTGTAGTATCTGGTATCAATTTTTGCAACAAGGAGATAAAATTCCTTGTGTACAGACCACCCTATAAAGGTGATGGGTTTGCATATGCTTTATCTTTGTGAAGAGAAGGCACTGCCTAAATTATAATTATCTTGTTTACAGCGTTGCAATTCTGGGCTATTAGTTGCTCTGGAGATGTAGTGTCTGTTCAGACCAGAGCAAAACTTGAAATAAAGATGAACAGCTTGTGCCTCATATAGGGACTGAGTCTCAGAGAAATGTGTGAGATCTGAAATAGCAGAACAGAGTTATAAAGAACAGTTGTGCTAGTGTGTGTGTATTTGTGGAAGTTCTGCCTAATATATACTAATATTACTAATATATATATTGTATTCCACATCTATGTTCTGATTAAAGTGCCAGTTCTAGATCCTTTTCATTATCATAACTGAATTTGTTATAGCTAAACCTGATAATAACAAATAAATAAGAAGTACTGATTAGGCCACTGCCATAGGCACTGTGCTATGAATTAATCGTAATATTAATTGCAGTTAATCAATTTTATTTGTTGTCACGGTTTACACTGAGCCATAAGCAAGGAAAACATCACAGTGATAGTTAAAATGTTATTATAAAATGCCAAACATTTAAATAATATATCTGTTTTCTTTCCATGTGACAAAAGACATACTGAATGAGATTGCAATAAAAGGGAACTCTATCTTCTGAATAAAATGTATTGAAGTCTGTGGAAATGCAAATAAGTTTGAAATGACTGTCATGCCAGTGTAGAAGTACCCTGATTTTATGTCTAAGAGCCTACTCTTTTCTGAAATGATTAGCATACATGGTTTTACAGGTAGTCTTAGCCTGAAATGGATTCAGTAATTTGAATGCAAGTCATAACCTTTGTAAATGAAATACAGATATCTTGTCTACAAAAGTAAAATCTTCTATTCAGGCTGTTCAGAATTCAGTGGAAATCTGAACTTCACTGTGAAATTAAATGATGTCTTATGTAGCTTCTAGCTGATCTGTCCTGAATTATGCATTTCAAAATAACCTGATAGCAGTCACCTTCTAAAGTAACTCATTTCTATACTTTCTAATGCTTGTGAAGTGGCTTCTGATATACCATTTGTGTCTAGAGAGTTAATCATTTTATAGCAGAGTGTATTCGACTCTTTTGTGTGGAAGGAAATCAAAAGCTAAACCTAGAAAAGCACAGGTGAGATATGGGGTGGAGTTATCCCAGTGATGTCCTGCTGTGTTCGCCTTTAAGCCTTGTGTGTGTCTCTTCACAACACTGGAGCACAGGGAAAGTCAATGCTTATGCCCCAAATTCCCCTTATTTAAGAAAATCAGCTGCTAGAATTCTATAAATGTTTCAGAGCAGATATGAAGAAATGAGGCATTTCTTCAGCTTAATATCCTTCAAAGGCTTATCCAGCAAGACATCCACAGAGATCACCTTGTATGCACAAACTAGACAAAGTTCTTACAAAATGCAAGTGTTGGGAAACCCTTTACTGTTATGCAGGGGCCTCAAGAGCTTCTGTTAGAAAATGGGAGAATTAATTTCAAATGTCCCTTTAGCCTAAATTCGTTCACCTTTTCTTTGATTTCTGTGAAAACCGTAAAGATGGGCTTAATGTATTTTCTGATTGTGCCAATATGTAGAAAACAAGTCAGGAATATTTCATAATAATTCAAGATTCATGCACAGAGAGAGATGGAAATGGAAAAAAAGACTGAGCTGTTTTTAAAGCACTGCTGTAGGAGAAGAAAAAGTTGTGAAATTTGATACTAGATTATAGGAATATATCTGTGTGTTAATAAGACATTAGGCTGAGAGAGCTGAGCTTGTTCAGCCTGAAGACAAGAAGACTCCAGGGAGACAGGGTTGTTGCCATTCAAAGCTTAAAGGGGCCTTCTAAGAAGGATGTGGATAGATTTTCTAGTAGGGCCTGTTGTGAAGGGGCAAGGGTATTGGTTTTACCTGGAAGAGAGGGTCTGTTGACGTTGGAAAGAAGGAAGATGTTTCCCACAATATGAGACACTGGAACAGGCTGCCAGAGAGGTGGAGGATGCCTCATCCCTGGAAACATTCAAGGTTGGATGGGGCTCTAGCAACCTGACCTAGTTGAAGCTGTCACTGCTTATTGCAGGGAGGTTGGAGTAGATGACCCTAAAAAGTCTCTTGGAACCTAAAGAATGCCATGATTCAGTGAGTGGTTTAGATCAACTCCTTCCAGTGTATGTGGTATCTTGATGGCAAAGGCAGGAGACTGAACTGCCTGGCCCAACCCTAGTTCTTTAACACTTATCTGTTATGATTATCATGTAAAATGCTTACAGAATAATTTTTTCCTTTATGTGTGGTAGCAGGATCGTGTTTTAGGGGAAAAAAAACTCTAAAAACACCATGCATGCAGCATAATCTTAAATGGTTCCCAAATGAATCTGAACAATGCACTTGATCCAGGGCTGCCTGTATTTCTTAATAGCTAAAATAAAGATTTTTTTTTTGTGAAGACATTGGTGCATATGTGAAGTTTATAGTAATTATAGAATTTAAAATAAAATATTGAAGACAATATTTTTGTTTAGTTTTCCTTTTTAGAAAAAAGAAGATTTTTTGATATCCTGTAGCCTTTCCTTTTGGAACATTGAAGTATTCTTGCTGAAATGGATATGGTTTTGTCTTTCAGCATTTCTGATTATGTGTCAAATCAAAAATGGATGATATAGCAATCTATTTTCCTCAGATACTGTAGTGTGTAATCTTGATTTTTACAGTTTTATATAACCACAGTAAGTGAAAAGAATGTTTGAACACCTTATGAAGTGAATCTCTTGCTAGTGGCCCTTTAGCTTTAGAGATTAGTAGAGAAATGTTTTCTTAGTAACAATGTGGAATGGATTCTGGGGTGGGGGGCTTTTTTTGGTTTTGTAGTTGGGGCTTTTTTTAAGGTGTATGTAGTATCCTTGGCGTGGGTATGTGTCTTTCCACAGGAATGGGAGAAAGACCCTTTGGACAAAGAGCAGAAACAAGGAAGCAGTAGATGACAGCTCAGAGAAGGAAAGGGAATGGCAGGAACATGTGGCCAAGAGCAGTGCCCATTCCATGTGGATTTGCCATAGCCTAGGTAGTTGAATGGATGGCTGTCTCTGGACATGTTGTCTAATGGTCCCTTACAAGACTAAAGTTTAGAGCAGCAGCACAACTACTTTTCAGCTGTAGTTTTATTTGAATTATCTTTATTCCCTTTATTCCCCGTTTTTTGGGTGGAAGCACCAACCAAAATAAATGTTTAAAAACATACTGAATAATTTTAATAGTTCTCTTTACTTATATAAGAAAGTGTTTGTGCTGGCAGCACAATGCACACTATAAAATATTATTAATGAAGAGATGAATCTGCAAACCTTTATCTTGGGTATTTTATGAGCCTTCATTACTTAGTTGTGGTCTAGTATGATCACAACTAAATAATGAAGACTCATAAATGGATTTTATTATTGTAAATCCTTGTACTATAAACAGTATGAAAGAAAGACCAGAACTTATTAAAGCATCTCATTAATGTGTTTTCTTTTTTTCTTTTTTTAATGAAGAACTCGTGTTAAGAAAGGAAAAAGCAATGATCAATAAAACAACATGATTATTTTTATTGTACTTAGCTATATTTTCAGTTACAGATGTGATCCTCTCATGTTTCATTTGAAATAACTATCAGGTAGGACTGTTGATAATTACATGTCTGTGAGCAGTTCAGCTAATTGTCTGCTATTTCATTTTGGAAGAGTTATAACTCTTGACATAGAACTGTCAATTTAATAATTAAGCTGGTCACTCTTAAAGGAAAATTTTTTTCTAAGATCTTACTATAAATCAATCCAGCAGTTCAATCCCCACAAGGACTTAAAGCACGTGATTGACTTTTCTTCAGTACTGTTTCTCATATAAATAAAGCTATCTATGTGCTTTATTGAGT
The DNA here is from genome assembly GCF_029582105.1 of Oenanthe melanoleuca. Taxonomy (NCBI): domain Eukaryota; kingdom Metazoa; phylum Chordata; class Aves; order Passeriformes; family Muscicapidae; genus Oenanthe; species Oenanthe melanoleuca. The sequence goes on from NC_079336.1 coordinate 73,315,634, forward strand.
TGGTATAATAACCAAAGTCAATAATAAGAAAAACATTCCTTCTGTTGGATTCTTTAATGTGTTGTTTAGACTGAGCAGTTAACTCCAGTCTTCACTGTCCTGTATCACAAACCCTTTAAAACCAACTCCAAGACTCGTTTAGTAGTCTTTTTCTATACTGTGCTCCCTGCTGTATGGGAGATTCCATGTCAGAGTCAGTCCACAGGAAGTTGGTTAGCTCTGCCTGCAATAATGTGTGCTAGTCTGTTTGTATCAGTCTTGTCAGAAATATATAAAAAAATACATAGCTTTGGAACAAAAATTAATCTCTCCCTTTTGGAAATGGTCTTTGTAGATCTGCATAAGTCATGGGTAAACTTTAATTACCTTTGTATTAAGGTTTGTGCTTAAGCTGATGATTTTGGCCCTAGAAGTTGCCAATCTGACAGTTTTACCCTTCAATAGATTGTCTACCATAATAAATTTTCAAGTGTTTTAAGTAGAACATCTGTAAAAGACTAGCTAGAACCTCCTATCTAATTCAATAATAATATATTTTATAAACTATTTTTATCTTCTCTCTCTCATGAGGGATATTGGTAGGCTGGGCTTTGGGAATTTGAAGAAATGCATTTTATGCCACATTGGATGCTGTGGTCCATAGTTTTAGTTGGGAAAAATATAATATGTGTATGATATTTAAGCTTTTAGTAGAAACCATTGAATAAGTTGGGTTGGAAGGGACCTGAAAGATCATTTGGCCCTCTGCCATTGGCTAGGACACCTTGCACTAAACCAGGTTTCTCAGTGCCCCTTCCAACCTGGCCTTGAACGTTTCCAGGGATAGGACAACCACAAATTTTTTGGACAAGCTGGCACTGTTCCAGTGCCTCACCAATCCCTAGTAAGGAATTCTTTCCTCATACTGAATCTAAATCTATTCTCTTTTAGTTTGAAGCCATTCCCCCTTGTCCTGTCACTACATGCTCTTGTAAAAGAGCATCTTTTACATCCATCTTTCCTGTAAGTTCCCTTAATGTGGTAAAAGGCTGTATTTAGATCAGCCATGAGTCTTCACTTCTCCAGGATGAAAAAAACTAATTCTTTCAGTCTTTTCTCATAGGAGAGATGCATGCTTACCAATAGGATTCATCTTGGTTCCTACTGTGTCTGAGGTAGAGTTGTCCACCTGTACTGGCATTGGAAGCAGTGAATTGTGGTAGCTTGGTGTGGATACTGCTGTTAGAGTGGCAAAAAGAAAATCAATTTTTATTTAATAAACCTTGTATTTTGGGAGGTTTTTTCTGTCTTCTTGTCTCAAGATGTTGAAATCATGCTGAGGGTTCCCTATACAATGCTTAGCTCTTCAAATACTCTCCCACAGGCAAGTCAGTAGCCATAACTTTGCAGAGGAGCCTGAATGTTTGCATGATTTGCTTTAGATTTAACACTCTTCCTGTGACCTGTATTCTGATTTTTAAATTCTCTCAAGACCTGAAATTGTTTCTTACATAACTTTAAAAATCTTTCTCATTAATAGTTTTTCCTTGGTTGAGTCATTTGCTCAACATTTTAATGATTTATGTCTCTCATGTAGATAGTAGCAGGTACAAAGATGTGTTTTAATGATATTCTGCTGCATATTGTTCACTAGAGGAGAATATAAAGCAGGGAAAATACAAAGCATTGAGCACATGGATAGTTTCCAGCCTTTCAAGTGATTCAGAGTCTTTGATGAATCACTGGATTCTATTGCTGACCTCTGTCTCTTACCTTTCCCTGACTTCACAGGTCAACAGTACTGTCAGCAACCACATTTTGAATAATTCGTCATCCAAGATCTCTAGATGGTATTTCTGGTTTGGTGGATTTTTAAAATATTTTTTTTTAATTTAGTTTTGTTTTGGTTTTAGTTCTACAAATTTAGTTTTGGTTCTACAGTAAAAAATTGGATCTTGGCTACAGGATAAAAAGACACTGAGAGTAGAGTGTACTGTACTGCCCTCTGTGCTGGGCATCAGTACAATTTGGTAGTGGAATGTTCGCAGATAGCCAGTGCTTCCCTCATACATTGAGAAAACACCTCAGTCCTCCCTGTTCTTCATATGCTGCATAGGAGTTTCACTCAAGCTTGATATACCATTCACCAAAGTTTTTCCTGTCTTCCCCCTCAAAAAGGGAAGGAACAGCTGCCATATGCTCAGACTACAGAAATTTCCATACCTAGTTATTTGGGAAATACTCAAGTACATTTGATATGACTTTTTCTATTCAGTGGTGGTCTTTTGATTTCTTTCTTTATTTTGTGATTTTTCCCATTTATACACCAGAAAAGTCTTCTCTGAGTTTATTTTAATGCACAGCTTTCTCCATGAGCCACTTGGCTGGGTACAAGAGGGGCAGTTGCTTTAATCTCGTAATCAGAAGGCTTTGTTCATCTCAAACTATGTTCTTGATTAATGCCAACTAATAATTACAAACACCAGAGCCTGCAGTGTTATAACACCACAAGTGATTGGCTGGCCTGCAGGTTGACAGGCTTTTCTTAGACTCAAGAATGAAGGATATGAAAATTGCATTTCAAAGTGTTTATCTTGCCAGAATTCCTAATTGTGTTTTGACGCAATTATAGCAATGACATTTAGTAGTACTGTCGCTACAGAAACATTAACATTTTGAATGCATAGTGTTCTTCAAGGACAAATTTCTTTACTTCTATTTTTGTTTTGAAGATGGAAAACTAAAATTTTCAAGCACGCTAAGTCTTTTGAAAGTCTGTTAGGTTAGCATTAATAATAAAATATGGCTGTGAAGAATGCCAAGAACTGATGTGGAAAAGGAGATTTTTCCTCTTACTAATTTGGAAAATGAGGTGTGGAATAGGGGCTCTCTGGTTGATTGGGGTTTATTGTTTTATTATTTTTTTCTCTCTGCTCATCAATGCCAAACAGGCTGAAACCCATTATATTCTGCCAGTCTATTGTTCCTGCTGGATCAGTGCCTTCTTGTGCTTTAAGAACTTGATCTAACTTTTGCTAGAACAGAAAAAAAAACCCACTGTTGGCTAAAAGCTGAGTCTGGTTAATGTTACGAAAAGAGTTAAATGCATCTGACTTTCTTATGGGTTTTATGCCCATCATAAGAGTTAAAGTAAAGAATATTAATGGGGGTTCTCGTGTAGGAAAAAATAGGAAGTTGTTAGCTGCAGTGTGAGTGAACAATTGATAGTTGCTGATAGCATGAGACCATGCTCCTATTCACTGTGTATATTCTCTAACATGCCTTTAGTGGATGATGACATTTTTATTTCAAATAGTGAGCTACTTTGTGTGCGAAGTACTCTTGTGTGCTTGAGAAATGTCTTGAGGAAATGATTGCAGAGAGGGAGAGCGCTGTAAGTTCCTATCAAGCCATGTAACACATTAGCTTTCCCTTGGAAACAAGAACTTAAAGGTGACTGCAAAATTCCTGTTATTATTGTTACTGTTAATAAATAAAATATAGCATCATACTAAGCATATTTAGACCTGATATAGTGCTACTTGTAGTGGCTAAATTCTAATGGTAGTCAAGATTGCATAAATTCATCACTTTTTGGCTTCTTTTAAAAATACATTTTCTCTAGAACTTCAACCTTATAAATTATTCTGTGTATGTTTTGGGGTTTTTTTTCTAGCTTGACGATTATAATGCCTTCTTACCTTTTAGTGATTATATACCCAGACCTGCAAACTATTGAATACTTGGGAAGTTTTCACCTGAAAAAACTTCAGTGAAGTAAAAGATTAATTCCTCTAAGAAGTTTAGTTTGAAGTACTTTCTTCTTATAAAATCAAGATAATTAGTACAAGAGCTGATAACATACCTGTGGAACTGCTTCTACACACTTTTAAATTATCTTGGTGTGTATCTTGGTGTGACTATTTTTTACCTGTATGCTGGTGTAGCATCATTAACTTTGAGTCTCCTATTAATCAAATCACACAAGGATGAAGAAACAGGAAAAATCATTGTCCCATGTCACCAGTACCAGATTTAAAAAAAAAAAAAAAAAAAAAAAAAAAAAAAAAAAAAAAAAAAGGGGTTTGAGTAAATAAGTTTCTGGGGTTTTTTATTCCAGTGAGTGTTCTCCCCTATCCCTTCTTAGAGCCCAAGTTTTATAAAGCACACTTTCTTTTGTTTCTTTTTCTCATCCTTTTTTTTTTTTTTTGTTTTTTTTTATTTGTGTGTGTGTTTGTGTCTTCTTTCCAAATGAAAATCATGTAATGATTATCGAAAGCTAAAAACTATCTATGGAATTCCTCTAATTTGGAAAAAGAAATATTTTAAGAAATGTGTGTTAATAAATGTCAGTATGACGGAAGAGGGATAGATGTTAATCAAATATTAACTTCTTATTCTTGGTTGTCATTAAAAAGTCAGCGAGTTAGATGTTATCCTTATGGATTAAAATTCCAGGCCTCAAAAGGCAAAAAAAATATGACTCTGTTTAATAGCTGTGTGACCAGAAAATGATAGCAAGCCTAACATGCTGGGGGAAAACCAAAGCTTGAAAGTATAGGAAAAACTGTCATAATGGGATATTTAAAATGCTTTACTTTAAGTTATCTAAGTATCATGTCACATCATGATCCTAAGAGTAAACTTCTGGATGCTATCAAGTTATGTTATGGAAAAGATGATCAAAGAACCTCCAAGAGACGGAGGACCTAAGGAGGACCTGCTTTATAAGATTACTAATGAAGATCTGATCTTTAACAGTGAAAACTAAACTACTAGAAAGCCAAAAAAAAACCCACAGTTCCAGCACCTTAAATGTAAAAATACAATTAGGCAGGCAAAAACCCTGAAATTTCTGAAGTTTCACCTGCAAATAGCAGAAAAAATTGTTGTTGAGTCCATTTAAAGTATAACAGGATAAGAAAGCATACAGGTCCATTAGGTGATTGCCACAGACGTGGAGAGTGAGGTACATAGCTGGTTCATCCTTGGAAACCAACAGACGGGTTCAGTATGAGAGAACTGAGAGAGTACCTACTAGAAACCTCTCTCTGTGCCTTAGGATGCACATTTCAACTGTTGCTGAAATGGCTGATGAAATTCAACGTGTGTCAACATGTGTACTGGGAAAAATACCCTCCAGGTTTTATATTTATGAGATGGATTTTGAGATAGATGTTATATGTAGAAATGAGATCTAGAAGCTCTGATAGATACCTCCACCAAAATGCTGTCTTGGTGCTTAGTAACCATCAGCAAAGTAAATTGCATTTTAATAAGTATTTAGGAGGACTTGAACAAATTCATAGACATCATCTTCCTATTCATTGGTCCAACACATAAATCACGTGCACTGTGTGTTGTTCCTCATATTCCAAAATGATGGAGCTGGAAAAGCTAAGAGATAAAAAGTAAAAGATAAGGAACAGCATCTATATGAGAAATGGGAAGGTTGATTACTTTCCTTCCTGGAAAGTAAGCTGCTGTGGAAGGAGTGCTATCCCCTGTACAATCCCCTTTGTTGGCAGGGGGAAAATTAATAAATGGGGGGCATCAAACAAAATTTTGAACTACTAAGTAGAAAGCAATTAAAAGGAGGTAATTCTTTGTGCAGCATGTCAAGGTAGCCTTACTGTTCTTCCTGCTAAATTTCTGGAATGCTAAAACTTCATGAGAGGTCACTTGAATAATCGATGGAAAACTTTATTTTTCAAATGTTTTAAATCATTAATTCAAGGTGGTTACCCCTCTCCCCCAATATCAAGTATTATTACTTTATGCTGACTCCACTGAAGCTGTGTTCACCCAAGGACTCAAAACTATGATTTGCCACCCCTGTGGTTGCCTGCAATTCAACTTACATGTGTTAAAGCTCTTTTTTTTTTACCTATCTCAACTGCCAGCACTCCAGCTGGATGACACTAGAGAGTGGAGCTCAGTGAAGACCAAGTTGTTTTAGCCAACTTTCCAGATAGGTTGGATCAATGTTTTATAACTAAGTTTGCACTACTAAGAGAATTCTAAAATCATTTCAGCTATGCCCACAAAAAGCTGAAGTGCCTCATACAGAATTAAAAGGAGATAGATCTAAATGTGACATTGGATTACTTTGTAATTCAGCTGTGTTTTAAGTAGGCACTAATTTCACTGATGTGCTTAACATCTTGACTGCCATAATTTCTCTTCGGGAGAAGGGTTTTCTGCTATTTCCTGGGCACTGATTCTATCCCAAACACCTAGTAATCTAAGTACCAAATGTTTTCATTTTTGTTTTCATTTTGTTTTCATTTTTGATATGTATGTGAATACCTGTCAGTTTCATATCTATTGCTAGATTAATTTTATTGTCTGTAACTTAAATATGAATTGGTTTGAAATTAATATAAGAAGAGAAAGCATGAAAGTGTCAATTATCTTTTTGTGATGTGAAATATTTTTATAAATGTTCCTATATGTGCTATATATATAAATTTTCTTTTTTGATAGATCATCCCATTAATCACACTATTTTGCAATTGTGAGATACTGATGATTTGCAATCTTTATTTTTTTCAAATTGTAATATATTCATAAGTGAACTGTGTATATTCAAAAAGTCATTGTAAAGTTTGTTAAAGATTTTCTGTCAGTTTTTTCTGGGTTTTTTATTGCTTTGTTGTGTGAGGTTTTGAGGATTTTTAGGTTTCTTTAATAATGACTGCTAAATACTGAAGTTAATGTAAATATCCAAAAATCTAATAACAATTCTCATTTAATATTTTCATTATGTTGTATTACAGTTAAGTAAAGACTTTATCTAAAGCAAAGAAATCTATTTACAGTTTTTCTAATATTATATTCTACTTACAACTATTATCTTTTTTCCCCCTAGTCAGCTGCAGACCCATGTTTAAACAGTGTTGAACCAGACAATGGTCTCTCTCAGTGTAATAAAACTGTCTAGCTAAAATCTAAAAGAAGCAAGAGTAGGAAAAGCAGCAACAAAACCAAGTTTTAGATGTTTATTTATGAAGTAAATAATAATCTTTGTATGCTTTGGTTTTATTTTGAAGGGCCCATCTTGCTGGGACGACGTGCTAATTTATGAAGTAAATAATAATCTTTGTATGCTTTGGTTTTATTTTGAAGGGCCCATCTTGCTGGGACGACGTGCTAATCCCCAACAGAATAGGAGGTGTTTGCCAGTCCCGAGGGTGCACTGGAAATGTAGCGGTAAGATTTTGTCATGTTTCTCCAAGTACTGTGGCATTTATAGGAATAATTCTCTGTAGCAATTCTAACCATGTTAGAATTTCAGTAATGAATGTGAAGAGACAGGTATGTGCACTTCAAAAGAGCTGTTCGGCATCAGATAGTAAATCTCTGATGTCTTGCAAAAGAAAGGAATTTGGTCAGTGGCTATTTGGAATGAAGGAGGAGATAATTTTACTTCATCTTGTGCACTGAAGTAGAACTCTTAGATTTTCAAGTATGCATAGGTTAAATGTGGGATGTAATACTTAAATGTTTCTGCCTTGAAAGCTTCAAATTTCCACTTCATATTGCATATCAGAACTTGCATATTGGGCTTTGCCTATAGGAGTAAGTTCTTCATGCTGATCATTTTGCAGTTTTTCTCCCACATCTTGTTGCTGTTGCTTTTTTTTTTCTTGAAGTGACATCAGTGAAAAGACTGAGTAAAAAGGACCATACGTTTCTCAAACTCTTAATAAAGATTTTTCACAACATTATTTATGTATACTTATGTCTTCACATGTATTAGATATTTATAGCATCTAATACTAAAGTCTTAGAGGTAATTCCTTCTCAGGAAAAAGCTAAATTTGAGTGTTCATTCTGGACAGATTTTAAAGGTAAACTCGAATTTCCTGCATATAAAAGATTCTATTCATCAATGATTTGCAGATTGGAGCTACAGAAATTCCTTTTTCCAGAATCGCTCACCTCTTCTGGTGTAACCTTCTCTTTGTCTTCCCTAGCAAGACAGTTGTGTAGTGATGTGTCCATAAAGTTCCATAGGTGTCTCCTGCTTAGCCACAGATGGTGCCAGGAAATATTTTTATCTAGCTTTAGATACCAAATGATTGTTTTAATAGCAGGGGATTTATGGCTGAGTCCATGCACAGCCAACAGAAACTGAGGTCTGGCAGCCTTTGGGCTTCTGCTGCTTGGAGTGCACCTTGTAGCAGTGACTGAGTCACTCAGGAATCACAGAATGTCCTGGGCTGGAATGACATACAAAGACCACGACCTTGAAAGTGGCAGGTGTTAGATATTCAAATGCTATTCTCTGGGCGGTACAGTTCCCAGTTTTCTCATCTATTGGCAGAATATACCTGACTGATTGCTGCTGCCAACTTACAGCTTTTGTTATCCTATCTATTTGTGAAAAAGGTACTTTTTGACACAAAATAATGACACTTTTGGCAAGCCTGCCTTCTGAATTACAACCCATTCCCTCACTGAATCAATTCTTATTTTTTAAAAGCAGAAAATGAAACAAAATGCCATCTTTGTGGAGAGAGAAGAAAAAAACCGCTGACCATAAAACTAAAATCTGATGCTGTGGCAAACAACCAATACCCAGTCAACTAAGCCCCATGACTCCAGTTGCTGTCAATCTCTCTGGCAAGTTGTATACTTAGCAGAGCCAAGAATCGGTGTTATCTTTCAGTAAGGCATCACTGAACAAATTTCAGAAGACACCCTGTATTACACAGACATGTTACTAATGCAGCTTGAGACAACCTGAACTTACAGGCATGAGGCTGTTACTGCAGAAATGTGCTGTTCCATTACTTCCAAACTGACACATTTTCCCTTTATCAGCTACAAACCACTCTATCCAATAGTGTTAGAACTGAACCAGACTGATGTGCAAGAACACTTCTAATTTTTATGATCTTTCAACCAGAATTTCCAGCAATATCAATGTAATCAAGAAAAACTAAGCACTAAAGTGCATTTAATTTTTTTTTTTTTTTTTTTTTTTTTTACCTAGATACCCAGTAGGTAGGTAACCCTGCATCAGATATTTGAATTAATGGCTTGTTGAGATCCTCTGGTTGCTGAAAGACATCTTTCTTGTGTTTTGGGATGGTTTGTTTTGCTTTAGCCTCAATCACTGTGAAAACACATCTTTACTTTCTGGGAAATCTTCCAGTTCAAAGGCTTAAATCACTAAGTCTTTTGTTTTGTGTCTTGCTCCAAGTGGGAAATAATAGAGATCCTACCGATGTATTTCCAAGGATTTGCCATTCTTTTCTGCTCTGGTAAAACAGTCTAACTGCTTAGAACAGAATAAAAATAACCTTACCTAAATTATGGGTTGAAACCTCTAAGCTTTTCTTGCCTGTTACAATTTTTGGAAGATTAAGTCACATTTTATCATTAAATATTCATTTTCGGATTGTTATGACAAAGTTTGTGGAGTTATGTTTTGTCTCTTAAATAGCTCCATGGTGTATGTGCTTCTTTACAGTGATGTGCAATGAAGAAGCTTTAGGGCAGTTGATTGTAAGTTATCAACAAACTGCAAATACTCCTCTTTAAGGAAAAAATTTTCCTCCATTATTTCTCCTCCAAGATATATTTCATTTAATAATGGATTTTTTTGTAAGTTCTCAATTTCTGTAAGCACCAATTTGCAACATACAAAAACACAAGGTAATGTATTTTCCCCCAGAATACTAGTTTGTGTATATTTTGGTCTGAAATGAGTCTCTTGACAAAATGACAGACTTCAAATCATTTGGTTGCAAAAGTGTAAATAGAATAATTGACAATATGAGAAAACAATGGAAATCAAATTTCAGTTTAGTCATATAAAATTTATAGGTGATTTGTAGATGATATAATGGTTATCTGAACATTAAGTGCACTGTGTTCAGTATGTGTTCCAATCTGCTCCCAAGCAGAGGTCAGTGTGGGGTTTGTTCACATTAATTACATTCATTCAGAATCACTCTGAACTTCTGCAGCTTCAAAAAGATGAGGCTGCTGTGCACACTTATGTGTCTACAATTGTAGAAAAGGCACTTTTATAACAAACTTTAATTATATTCAAAAATGGAAGAGTCAACTTTAGCTGTTTTAAATGCAGATTTAAATCACTCTTTCAAACTGTTTCACAAATTAGGGACCATTCATTAAATGGAAGAGAACCTTGTACTTTTGGTGTCTGTCTCAAAACACTTTCAGCCAGAAACATTGTATGTAGCTGTTCAGGTGCACTTGGAACAGGTGTGGTTCTATGAATTTCCAGATGCTTTCCTTATATGAGCATAATTTTGTTACTACTTAGAACCACACAATCATTAAGGTTGGAAAAAACCTTTAAGAAAATCAAGTCCAACTGTTAACCCAGCACTACCAAGCCCACCACTAAAACAGGTCCCAAGGGTATTTTTGATATAATTTTTGTGGATTCATGCTCATCCTTACGAGTGGCCAGAATGCATGTCATACTAAACTCTTTATTTAGCCTTTCCTTAATAAAATGAATTATTACTGAAGGAGTGGTCTTGTTAGACTTTTTCAATTCTCTAAAATACATAAAGAAAATTTTTAGTTTATCATTCATTTAAGTGAATTTCTGATTAAGGACTTATTCTACTTCTGTATATTAAAATACTATTACATTTACCTTCTCATGTAGGCTCATGCTTTTTGAAAGTCATCAAGAGCCACAGAAATAATGTGTCTTTTCATAGTGAGACAGAGCTGTAATACCATCCTAAACCACTGAAATGATGATTTCATAGGAATTAGCTCCACATTAGTTCCTCATCCTAGTGAACATGCATCAGTTTCTGAAAGACATTTCCATGTCCCCAAGGCAAAATGTAGGGAAACGTTTTTGAACTTTAGAAACCTGTGGAAAAAATTATATTGTTCTGTATGTGTTCTTGGGGTTCTCATTTGATGTGCAAAAAGAGTTGCTGTAGACTTGAAAGTCTCAGAAATAATGAAAGGGTTCAAGAGGGTTATAGGTCAGATATGGCTTAAGCTACAGGGAATAAGGAAAAATGAAAATTACTTTAATGGAAATATAAATGTACTTCTCTTCCAGTTTAATATATCTTGCTACTGTTACCTTGAATTCTTTGTTTCTGATGAAGACTGCATCAACTCTCCTCATAACTGAATCGAATTTTTATCTCTGCTCCAGTTACTGAAACATGCTGGTCTTCAACAAACCATTTCTAAAAGAGGCAACAGGACTTATGTGAACTTTTGGAATCATCTCTAAATACTGGAGTTTCTTAAATATCTGTACACCCTTATCAAGCTCTCTAGTAATCTCCTTTGCCCAAAGCAAAGATTTATATTACAAATTTGGTCACTTTTTTTAATGTTTATTATTGGCCATTATACAGGATTTTCAATAGTCCAATTCCACTATACAATAGTCTCACTCTTGTACGGTATGTTTGAGAGCAAAGAGTTTGCCATAGGAAGTATGTTTGGGGTTTTTTTTAATTATGTAGCTTTTCTTATTATTCCCATTCCTCCTGTGTGATTTTGAAGCTTGCAATTTTATTTATTTTACTATACTGAAATTTTTGAGCACTTCTCATATTTTTCCTTCCCTGCTTGTTTATTGTCATTAGGTTTGGCACTGAGGACAGCAATATTATGTGTTCTCTTCATAGTCTGTTCCACAGGGAATGTGTGCTCATCTGAAATAGTTTGGACTAAGAAATCAAGGGAACAGTGTTCAGCTTGTATGCTTTAAATATGCAGCTTACCAAATGATTTTTTTTTTCTTTCAAGTGTTCAAAGCTATTATTTTCAAACATCACTGTTCAGATGAAATATGTTTCATTTTTCATCTCATTTTGCTTTGATTAGCTCAGACCTCAGTGTTAGTTGAGAACAGAAATAAATCCTCTAGCAGTTAAAGTATCATAAGCAAAGTAGTAAATTTAATTATACTATCAAAATATTTATATAGTAAAGGACTATCATCTCATTATAGGAAAGGTCTGATACATTGCTATATTATTTGTTTGTTATTCTTTTTGTACAATGATTATTATTAAAGGTACTATGTCTGTCTGTCCCTGGAGCCATTATAATATTTTCAATATCATAGTGATACTATGAGTAATTTTTTTTTTTTTAATTCTGAGATCTTTCTTGATACCAAGAAGCCTCTTGACTTTGCATTTTTAATTTATTTCAGTACCATCCATGTTAGGTTGCCTTATACATTAGAGAGTGGTCCAGATAACATTTGCTAATAAAAAATACCCACAGTGAGTATGATGGAGTAGGAGTGCTAATTAAAATACCAGGTAATCTTACTTCAGGAAATATTAAATTGATGCAAGGACTCTTATCACAGAATGTTTTAAGTTGGAAAAGACTGCCAAGATCATGAAGTCTAACCTTTGACCAATCACTGCCTTGTCAACTAGGCCATAGCACTAAGTGCCACAACAATGTGTTCCAGTGATTAAGGACCCCTTTCACAAAGAAACTGTTCCCAATGTCTGACTTGAACTGCCCCTGGCACAGCTTGAGGCTATGTCCTCTTGTCCTGTCAGCAGTTGCCTGGGAGAAGAGGCAGACCCCTACCTGGCTTCAACATCCTTTCAGGGAATTGTAGAGAGAATACAGTTGCCCCAAGCCTTTTCTTCAGGCTAAGCCATCTCAGTTCCCTGAGCCATTATGACAAGTTCTTTATCTGGTCTTCACAGAATTCCAGTATGGCCTCAGTTGGAAGGCACTGTTCATCTCATTCCAACCTTCTCTCTGGGGGCAAGGACACACCTTCCACTGGACCAGGTTGCTCAAAGCCCCATCCACAACCTGGCCTTGAACACTTCCAGGGATGGGGCGTCTACAGGTTCTTTGGGCAACCTGTGCCTCACCAACCTCACAGTGAAGAATTTATCCCTAATATCTAATCTAAACCTACTCTTTCTCTCAGTTAAAGTGTTCTATCACTACATTCCCTTGTGAAAAGTCCCTTTTCACCCTTCTTGTAGACCCCCTTCAGGAAATGGCAAGCTCCTTTAATGAGCCTGAACATTGAGGCTGAACAACCCCTAATTTCTTAGCTTGTCTCCATAGGAGAGGTGCTCTAGGTGCTGATCATCTTGCTGACTCAGCACTGGATCTGCTCCATCAGAGCCATGTCCTTCTTCTTCTGGGGTTCCCAGAACTGGGTGCAGTGCTCCAAGTGGGGTATTCTGAGGGCAGAGTAGAGGGGGAGAATCCTCTCATTTGACCTACTGGCCCTGCTGCTTTGTATGCAGCCCTGCATAGAGGTGGCTTTCTGGGATGTGAGCACACACTGCTGGGTATCTGCTCATGCCCCAAGTCCTTCTCACCAGGGCTGTTCTCAGTCCATTCTCCTCCCAGCCTGTGCTTTTACTTGGGACTGCAAAGTGTAGGATCTTTCACCTGGCCTTGTTGAATTTAATGAGGTGTGCATGGGCCCCCTCTCAAGCCTGACCTCTCCTCTCTGGATGGTATCCCTTTCCTCCAGCCTTTCAACAGCATGACACAACTTGGTGTCACCAGCAAACTTACTAAAGGTGTGCTCAATCTCACTGTCCCTGTTGCCAATAAAGATGTGAAACTGTGCCAGTCTCAGTGCCAATCCCTGAGGGGTACCACTTGTCACTGATCTCCACTTGGGCATTGAGATATCAGCCACGACTATTTGAGTGCAACCATCCAGTCATCAGTCACCTTATTTTCCATGTGCCTCAGCACAGTTTCCAGGAGGATCCAGTCCCTAACCCTGCTGGGGGCAGAGCTGTGACTGACTGGCCAGCAGTTCTCTTTTCCCCTTTTAAAAATGGGGTTGTATTTACCCTTGTCCATTAGTGAGAGCTTCACTGGACTGCCATGAATTCTCAAATAAGATGAACAATGGCTTAGAAACTTCATTCACCCGAGGACTCACAGATGCATCTCATCAGGTCCCATGGACTTGTGCAACTTCAGGAACCTTAGATGGTCTCAAACCTGATATCCCACAGCGAGTAGCTCTTCATTCTTCCAATCGTTACCTTTGCCTTCTGCGATTTGGGTGGGGTGGCTGGAACGTTACCAGTGGTGACAAAAATAGTTATTGAGTACCTCATACTTTTCCATATATGAGAGATACTTTCTTAAGAGGAGATTTATTCAAATACCATACAATACAAATTTGAGAATCTTTCATATCTACTAGATTCTCTGACCATTGCTTTTACTATTTAAGGACTGTTTTGTTATTTTATGCCCAGTACTGCGGCAAATAAAAGGAAAAAAACATAAATTCAAGTTAATTAACAAGCAGACAAGACCCATTGTTGTAGTTCATTTTCTTTTCTATTTTGTGATACAAGAAGGGCAAACAAAATTTCAGAGATTTTTTTTATTATTTTTAAAGCCGTTTCTCTTCACAAACCTATCCATTCACCAAGTGAAATTATAATATGGCACTGTTTTATAGTAATGATGTCACCAGTGCAAACCATAGGAGTGATACACTGCTAACATGTGTTGATATCCAGCTGTTTAATTAGACAATGTAACTATAATATATCTTGAGGTTTCGAGTTTGGCTGATCATCTACTAAAATTCTGTCATTTCAAGTTGCTGCCTCACTGGACAGAATGGCCCTTACTTCTAAAGGTGTGACTTCATTTCTGGCTGTTTTAAAATGCCATATCGTGTTTTTGATCTCAGATGAGCTGTTTATGTGGCTTTTTAGTGACTTTTAAGTTTCATTGTTCCCACTCTCTCAGATTTTGGACTATCTGTAATATTTATGAGTAGTTAGTTTATCCTTCATCCAGATCATTATGAAATGTTTTGAATAGCATAGGGCTACGAGATGATCACAACAAGTCACCTTGAAAAACAGACATTGGATGATTCACTGTGGGAAATTACATTTTGAAACATATCAGTTAAATGTCTCTTACACTGATCACATAGTGTTCTTGTTTCTTAATCAAAATGTCAGTGCCGTATCAAATGCTGCACATAAATCTGGGTAAATTCCCACATCGCTATTATGATGTTCTTCTAAATTTGTAATCTCATAAAAGTGTCAGGTTAGTTTGATAGAGTCAGGTTAGCATAAATCCTCATTGATTGGCATTAATTACAGATCCCTCTTTTATTAATCAAGCACCATATTAGCTCAGTACTGTATGTAGTGCTGGTGTCAGGTTTCCATACTGAAAATTGCCTATAAAGTTGTCCTAAATGGTGACATGATGTGGTTAAGTTCCTGTAAAGCTCTGTATTTTAAAACTTCTTTAAATGTGGGTGGGTTTTTTTAGCCATCAGTGCATTTTCTGAGGAGTAAAGAAGAGGTGAACAGTACTGAAAATAATACCTTGGGACCATGGAATAACTTGTGAAAGTGCTGTGGCTGTATTTTGCTGATTTTTGTTAGGCATTTAAATTTATATACTTAATAGCAATTAGAGATTAAAATATTTACTTTAAATGCTTGATTGTGAAAAAAGACACACAGCAGTTGTATTACTGTGGTATTTAAACATTTTGAGGTTCTTTCCTTTCTTGCTCCAAATTATGTCAACTCTACATTTCTTTTCAGATTCTTCTTTAGAAAACCATAATTAGATCTTTTTTTAACATGTATTCTCAAAGTAACCTCATTCTGGAGCAGATCAATTTTTCCTTTATAAAGAAATTCTGTTATTCTACTTCTCAGTTCAGAAAAATCAATGATAGGTGAAAAACTGAATTATAAAATAGAATTAATTCTATACAGGTACAAAAAGCTAAATTATTTATCTTGGAAATAGAAGTTGAAGTTTTATTATTAAGATCTCTCCTCTTTTTTTTAAAAAAAGAGGTGAATACTTATTCACTCCTCATCAGTGTAAACACAATATTTCTACAGTATATTGGCTGGTTTTTTTATGGGCCACAGACTGGGTCTGTCAAAACCCATTAGTAGCACACTTAACAGGTATGATTCAGATCAGTTGATTATATATATTAATTATGGTTTTTCTCTTTTTTTTTCACCAAAGAAGTCTTAAAACTGAGACAAGCCAGTTCTTTGGAACTGTTTATCAGTTTTCACATCTCACCAATAATTGCTAATAGTTTTTCTGAGTGAACTGTTCATACAAATTCTGGCAAACCCAAAGGAGCTCAGTTATTTATGCTCTGTGCTGAATGGTCTCAGGAAATTTAGCTCATCTTTCCTGTAGTGATACCACCATTTTTATTTGCATGTGTGGAAATGCCATCATTTTGTAAAAGATTGAAGGAAAAATGTTGAAGATTATAATGCTCTTTCCAAACAAATCCTCTGCTCTTTTGGATGTTGTTCTTCAGTTGTTAACATCGCCAAATAGAGGAAAAAAAAGACCACCACCACCATCTTTGTTGCTTATTTTATTTTTGCACCTGTAGTTCAGTTCCAGAAAACCTTATCTTGAAAACATGAGCATTGAGCATGCTTTCTGTATTTTATTCTGTCTTATATGAGCAATTTATATGATTGTGCTCAGCTGCTAGGTTCTCATTGCCCTTCACAACTGCCTTTTGAAAATAAGCAGCTGTTTTGAACAGAATTTTGCATCTTCATCAATGATAGAGCTCTTGAAAAATTCTTCAGAGTAGAAGTTTCATCACTTGATGAGAGGCAGTTTCAGGTGAGTAGAACATTTGTCCTGCACTAGGAATCAGTGAGATATTTGGAAAGACTGATAACTGTATACTAGCAAGCTAACAGCTTTTCTTCAAAATATTTTATGCCCCTGGTTTCACTGAAAAGGAAGTTAATTTTTATAAATTATCATTTCTATATCCTCCTTGAGACTGTCAGTATCAAGGGTCCAATGTTATAGAAAGTGAGGAGAGCACAGCTTGTGTTCATCTGACCAAATCCTGGATCATTCCGTAGACTGCTGGAAGGTAGATTTTGTATTTGCAAACCAAAACTGAATGTAAATTCACCTTTAATGTTTTAAAGGTGTTTTACTTCTAGAAATGTCTGAAAAACATGCTGCTGATGCACTGCAGCAAGGAACTTATTCTGTACCCATGCTGTGTTGGCTGTCATAAATACTTAATATTGTTTGATTATAACATCCTATTTCAGTCTGATGCAGTGTCCTTTTCCTGTTATTGTGATGTTCAAATCAACCACAGGAAGATTCCTCTTTGCCCATTACATAATTAAACCTCAGCACTCTTTACCATGTTATATTGTGGAAGTTGCCATGTGTTCAAAAAGTGACATACTAATGAAAGAAAAACCCATTGTGAGCTGTTAAATGTGAAGACTCCTTCTGGTTTGTAAAGTCTCTGAACAAAAAATTGCCAGGTTTTTGGCAAATACTGTTTTCAAGTTTTTATATGTTTTTAGCATGCATTCTAGGCATTTACTGTTAACTTCCTACTAAAGACAAGATCTTAGATTGAATGGACTGCTCTGTGATTTCGTGTGGGGAAATGTTTGGAACAGTTCTCTGGAAGAAGATGATTATCATCAGATTGAGACAGAAAGGATAAATATATTTCTCATAATCCATGTAACTTTTTTCAATATCTATCCATACATCCACCCCAAGTCTTAGCTACAACTAGTGTGAACACAATAGGCAAGTGGAATCCAAGTTCAATGTGTTCTACTCTGCCGTGGGAGGAGGTGTGAGAGATTCTCACTGGCATGTGTTGTTGCCATTATATGGTCTTGAGCCTAGTAGTGAGAGCAGTGTTACAGTTACTCTGTTTTCATTGGATGTTGACCAAGTCATTTGCACATATTATTTGGAGACTATTATACCACTCACGTACTTTGTCTATTCGAGTTGTAGGAAACATGCAGTTATTGGGGACCTGAACAAACTGGGAAGCAGTCATTGAAAACTATGGGCAAAACAGAATTATATGAACACCAGAGAAAGAAACTCAAGAAGACATAGTAGAGTCAGATCCAAATCTAACATCATATTTGCTCTCACTTGTTTCACAAACAAGGCCCACATTTTCTTTCAAACAAAGCTTGTTTGATATACATTTTTGCATGTACTCTGTCAACGTGTCTGACGTGCTCAGGGATAGATTTTTGTAATTCAATGGATTTCAGTAACACTTTGAATCTTTTGTTGCTCACTGCACATGACATTTAAACAGTATGTTACAGTCTGCAGCTGGTGCAGTTTCATTGCTGATGATTGAAATCTTGGATTTCCATTCAAGCATGCAACATGTTCCTGCAATCATCTATCAGCAATCTAATCAGATGAATGTGATTTTGTTAGGGTACAGTGTGGTTACAGAGGAGTCTCTCCTCAAATGTCAGGCAGCATTTACAATGCAAGAACACAATTTCTTCATTCACATGCAGCAAGTACTGCTACTGATTGTTTAATAACTGTGTCAATTTGCAGGCTGGCACACTCTGTGAGACACTGTTAGATCTAAAAGCTGCCATAAAATTTACCTTGGCATTAAATCTGTTTCCCACCTATAGTTTTCATGCTTAATGTTCTGGTCTGGGATTCTTAAATGTGATTAACAATTGTCTATTATATTTTTGGTCTAACAATTTCTAATAAATTGTGCCTGTAACTGTTTTAGGACTGGTTTGTAAACTTGAATTTGTGTTGTTTGCTTCTGTGCATGCACCTTATGAAATTAGCTGATTTTTTGCAAATCAGAACTGAATTTAAAATAAGCGTGCACTGTTTATAGGATGTGGCAGTGTGAGATAATGCAGTCAATGGCATTACCTGTGAGCTCCTCTCACCAGGGGCTGCAAGGTAATTCATATTGGAACTGCTGCAACATATTATGGGCTCTGTCTCTCATGGTTCATGCTAATGTGATGGGTAATTATTGAATAGCTGCTGTCAGAAATGCCTGAATTCTCATAGTGTCGCTATCTGGGGCAAGGCTTAAGGGGTTGTATTCAGTTTACAATATGTATTTCTAGCTCAGAGAAGTCAAGTATAAAGAAAATTTATGTGATTTTGAGTCTAGAAGGCTTATATTGTAATAACAAATGTCTTCTGGATTCTGTTTTCTGCCTTAATTGCCTAACTCAGAAAAATATTTAGAATATATATCCAGCTTTAAATATCCAAGTACTCTGCTGAGGTTAACAGTGCTCTATCTTTTAAGCACCTGCCCCATTTGGGACATCAGTCTGAATGCATAAATAATTGCTTGGATAAATACATAAAAATTCTTCAGTGAAGGTCTTGCAATTGTCATTAGAAATAATCAGTATTTTGGACTGTTTCCTGGGAGGGTGGTCAGAAGTGAAGTATTTCTCTTGCTTTAGCACAATAAATGGTTAGAAACATATGGCTAAAAAAACCCCAAAACTTTTTAAGGATGTATTATCCACAGTTTTTTACAGTAAGGATTGGAACAATTCTCTTTTAAGTATTTGTGCAATACTGTGTTTCATGATACTCAACATCTGCTGTTCAGTTGTACTGTTCATCATGGCACCTCTTTGGGACTTCAGTAAATTCCAAAATGAAATGTCTGAGTTTTTCCACTGTGGCACTTAAATGTATGTGGGCAAACTAACTGTGGTTATGAATTGCTCTTAGAAGCTACAGATGGTTAAAGTGCTGCCAGGAAATGAGGGAAAGAATGTTCTAGTGAAAAGAAGGTTTCTTCCATTTGATGCATAAACCTGCTTCACTCTCCTGCTACCCCACCATTGCAACATTAGAAATTCACAGAATTCTTCAAGTTGCATCAGTGTGTTTTATAGTCCTCTGCTGCACAGAAGAAATGGATATTTCTAGTGGTTATGGAGTAATTACTAAGAATTAACTTTTCACCAAACACCACTGTTACAGTGCCATTAGGACAAGCTGTAAATGTGCATATCTCGTTCTTTACAAATAAAAATATTAGCCCCCATATGAATTTGAGTTTATAAATGGGGAAAAGTAATGAAATATGCTGTGGAGATACCTATTAAAGGTGCTATGACTTTTATGTGTGTTAGAGGTGGCACCCACAAACAAATTGATTTCTGGAGGCTTATTCTTAAATACTAGTAGGCATTAGTGCATTGCTTGCAGGATCACTAACCCGTCAATAAGGATTTGTTCTGATAACTTAATTCTTGTAATTTACAGGTTTTGCTGGAGCATTTGTGTTCTGTGAGAATCTTCTAACCAATTTTTTTTAGCTCAGAGAAACCTGAGCTAATAAATTTGTACAGTTTATTTAAACTTGATTTAAAGTATTTAGTTTTCTAAGTAACTATAAAAGTCATAAGTACTCCTTGAAAATATATAGGAATATACATACAAAGTATATGAACAAGAGAAGAAACATGATGGGAAACATTTGATCCATATTATCCTTTCCACTCACCCCTGCAAAAAAATCAACCACCCCAAAAAAGCATCCACAGACAAAAGTGGTAAAAATTGCAAGGTCGAAATCTCTTAAAAATCAAATAACCCACATATTAACATAAGATTTAGAGTTGTATTTAAAGCAACACTATTTCCTCTCTTTTTTTTTTTTTTTTTTAATTTTAGAGATTATAAAATATCCCATCGGATACTGAGTTTATTTTGAATATTTAACTAGCATCTTGGAGCATGCTTTGAATGAATTATACAATGGTTTGCTTTGGAAGGGATCTTAAAGATTGTCTAGTTCCAACTTCCTGCCATGAGCAGAGGCACCTTGAAGGCCTGTTTCTCATTTTGGTTTTCAAAAAGCTCCTGTGACTAGGAGAAGATCAGAATAAACAATGTGGGTTACCTAGTAGATGGCACACTGTAGCAACAAGATGTATTGTTCTGCAATTTTTTTTTATTATTATTATTTTTCATGCATCTAGAGAGGGTCAGATTTTTTTCCACAGCATTAGGATGGACTTGCTGTCTCTCCAGTTTTGGACTATGATGTTTTAGGGTGCCTGTTGGGAATCTCAGTTACAACCTGGTTCAGGTCCATAGATGGATGAGAATTACACAGCTGGAACTCTCTTTCAATTCCATTAAAACACTGGTGTGTTATATCTGTGGTATCTCATTGTCCATGAATTTATGTTCTCTCTGCTTACTGTCTTCAAGAGCAAGAGAAAAACAGTTTGGAAAAATTGCACTCACTGCTACTGGTCTCCCAGCTTTCAACAAGGTAAAGGCACAGCCCATATCTTGCTCTTGATAACAGTCCATGCAGGGATCTGAACCCATTTACTTTGGAGGGAGTGTCTGCTTCTTTGGAATTAATTTTATCAAGCACGTTCTTTTGATGTAAGTGAAATATTTTCTGCTTTTTTCATACAGTCCAAGAAGAAAAAGGTGCTTTAACTGTTAACTTCCTGCAAAAGGGCACCACCATCACTATTGGACTTGTGACTGAGAGTAATTGTGGCTTCTGTGCCTCTTGTCTGAAATATGCCAGAATTACCAGTGGGAGCAGTACACAAAGGATCTTCTTTTGGCCTTAGCTTCTTTTGCAGATGGTGATCTTGAATGTAGAGCACATTGTGCCTGGGCTGTACTGTCCTATTCTCTCAGTCCAGCACTAACTAACATTTGGTGTGTCTGGCTGGATAAAATACTGAGCATATGAGCTAGGTATTTATTTGTGTCTGTAGGAATGCAGTTGCATATCAGCTCTGCTGGGAGCTAAGTAAAGATATCTGTGTGCTCAGGAAGGGGCTAAATACAGCTTTTCTACTTTCTGTGTAAAAGCATGTGTTTTCCAAAGTGTTGCTGAGGCACATCCTATTATGGATTGGAAAAAAGTCACTGGGCACACTACTTATCATTATAAGGGCTGGCACATCTTTTCTGTGGTAGGGCCTCTTTAGGTGGTGAGATTTATTTCCTCAAGACTGGGTAATACCACAATAGTGGTTAAATGAGAAGTTAAAACTCTAAACATGTGAAGGAGGCAAGGCAAAACCACACCTGATATCCAGGTGTAGCTTCTCTCTGAAATTTAAAGGACATTTTTTTTTTTTATAATTTGCAGGCCTGAACATTAGAATGCAGTGTGTGTTTTACAGACAATTGTAATTCTCATTCTGACTACTAATTGCCCCAAAGGGATTATTTTACTTATCCAAGGTTTTCCTACTTCTCTCCCACATATTCATGAATATGTAGGCTGCATGATGGGAAGTTTGTTTCCAAGTTGTGAGCTTGCTGCTATTAAAGAAGATAATGTCTGTACAGAAAGAATAGCAGTGAGGGGCAGTGTTTGGTGTTTGGTGGACGCTGGCTGATTAATTGCTTATGCCATCTATGGCAGAATTTTGGAGTCTGAGAAAAGATGTGTCATAATAAGTGTTATAATAGACTTGTTATGTTTGCATGAACACAACATTTATGAGATCAAATTTGTGCTGTTGGCTCAGTTGCCACTGCAGGCTTTACATTCCTGCCTGGGAAGTGCAGTGAAACAGATCATATTTCTGTGTCTGGCTTTACCTCCACACACCTGTAAGTCAGGGTCAGCTTGAAACCCATGTGTTCACAGCACTGGGGACTCAGCATGGTGTGTTTGAAATTCTGTGACTAAGGCAATGCATCTAGACAATTGTTTTTGTTTAGTGTCTTTGGCAATATGTCTTTTTTTATTTTTCTAGTATCCCATTACAAGGCAATTATTTTGGTCATGCGTATGTATCTTTCAAATTATCCCTTTTCCCTACATAAAATTCAAGTAAAATTGTTTAGTAATAAACACATTTAAAATTTGTGGATGTTCTTTTTTCTTAAATAGATTTTTGAGGTAATTTTCAAGTTTAAACTTTGACCGTTTTAGTTTGTAAGACAGATCTTACAATAAAAATAATTTCTAAATTGTCAAATGCAGAACTCAATGTATGTGGTTTGGGGAAATCATTCAAGAGCTGTATATGCTCTTTTAAAGCTGCTATTGTGTAAACCCATTTTTAGTCACATTTTCAAACTATATTACTGTTCTTTCAGGGTGAGGGCATGAATTTCTATTAAAATAAATTCTTTTGACAAAGTACATATTTACATGCTATTTCTACAGGTAGAAATCTTTTTAAAAGAATGGCAGAGCAGAAGCTGTTTTGCAGTGGAGAAGGGTAAAAGGGTCCTGCTGTCAGTAGCCTATCTGGTCAGATGACTAGAGGAAATTGGACTGGGAGTTAGCAGCAGTTAGGAAGATAATGTGTTTCCAGGAGTAGAGAGATGTGCAAAGCCATGTGCCATTTAGTGTTCCTCCGAGATCCACAAGGTCAAATATTGCTGGTAAAACTCCTCATGCCTGAAGGCCTTTAGCTTATCTATAGCTAGTAAGTTTTCTCAGTCCCTAAAACAGGGATGGAAGCCATAGACCATACCTGGTATGCCTGCTCCTTATCTCTGCCTGGGTAATGTGCTGGTTGGCACCATCTAAAACGTGCCAGGAACCTTGCTAACCCTGCAACTGTGTTGATGACTCTGTTCAATCACTCTATAATGCTCTTGGATAGCTTTTAGCAACAAGCTGCTTCCTAGTGTAGAAGTAGCCTTGTTCTCTTCTGGTTTTTTTAATTTAGAAAAAAACATGGCCTTTTGTTTCTGCTTGTTTTTTACAGTGAAGTCAATGTAAATAGATAATGGTTTGTTAAAAAAAATTGTCACATTAGTGAACAAGACTTCATCAGCATTATACTAAAGCTATGCAAACAGCCATCTGCACTAGATAATATATCTATGCATTAAATTATCTTAAGGAAAGACTATCCACATCTTTCTGGCTTTAATAGTGCAAAATACCTTTTCAGATATGACACTGTGCTGTCATCTACTGAGAAATGTTGGCTGCTTCTCTACTGGTATGTACATGAAATATGGCTTTTGTATTAAATGCTTGTTTAACTTGTTTATTTCATTTTTCAGATTTCTTATGCGATAAACTATAGGTAAGAGTATGCAAACATAGATTTATTTTTTTCCCAACAAGATTATACAGGAGCAAACGAATTTCCCACTGTGACTTAACGTTTTCTAGCTCATTTTGCATATATATTGCATCTAGCTCATCCCTATATATTGTATATAGAAAATATATTGGAAAAAAGCATGGTGACAGCATAAAACTAAATGCCAAAAAACTGTCAGTTTGTTGCAGAGACTTTAGATATTTGGCAGTATAAGATTAGCCAAAGAGAAAAGTGAATTTTGGTGGGATTTTTTGTGGCCTTTTTGGTTGTTTGTCCCTTCTACCCACTTCATTTCCTGCAGTCCTCTGTAACTTTCAAGAGCATCTGTAAACCTATAAGAACCTCTGGGGAAAGCTTTTCAAGAGTTTAAGCTATATGCCATTTTATTAGATAGGGACTTATTCAACTCCATGGCAACTTTGTGGACATTTGGGTGTTTTAATGTGTGAGTAAAACACTGGACATATATTTGTACTGTGTAAGTTTGTGAGGTGTTTATGCTAGATATTATAGTTCAAATTTTCCTATTTAAAATACTGACTAAAATACTGATCTTGCCAATAAAACCTCTTTATCTCATTGTGCAGAAGTGGAAAAAAAAGCTCTTCCTTGTGTAGAGTTACATACAGGTTTTACTCAGCTGAAATGGATAAAATTAACTAAACATATGCATAGTCCTCTGCCATTCTTGGAAGATAGCAATATGAATCAACTATTTGCATTAGTGTATTCCTGTGTTTATATTTGGCATCATTGCTCCTTTTTCTGTGTATCGTATATTTTGGCTATTGTGCAGAATATTTTGATTGCTTTTTGTTTTAAGAAAGTCTCAGTTTGTGTGCTACCGCACAAATATTCCATCTGTCTTCTCAGTCCATGCAGAAGAAAAGATTTAAACTAGGAAACCAGGACAAAGCAAAAATTCTAAATTTACTAAAATTAATCCCAACCTCGTCAACTCTGGCAATTGGACAAAACTGGAAAAAAAAAAAAAAAGGCAACAATTGGATCAAACCTGGAAAAAAAAAAAACTATTGGAAAATCTTTGCAGAATTTTCTCAAATATTATGGTTTAATGTGTCTTGTTCTATGCGGTTAGACATCACCTCTGCTGGTAGGACAGAGAGACCTGCTCCATTTTTGTAAAAAGGAGAATATTAGGAGCATAAACCCAAATGATTTAGTAGAACTCTACTAAGACTTAAGGACAGCGTAGCTTTAGTTGTGCTAACAATGTATTATCATGACAAAGAACATGAATCAAAAGAAAAGCCACAAACCTGTGGATGTTAAATAGAACTAAAAAACCTCCTACTGTCTATTCAAAGAATATTCAGTAGGTGCCAAACATTTTTAATCTTCTGAGAAGGCAGGCATACCTTGTACAGAGGGAAAGAATAACATTTCTGCAATTTAATCCCCCTCTTCCTCTCACTGCTTCCATTGTAACTGGGCAGCCTTGGCTGGTTCATTCTCATTCATATCCTGATCTATGGCAGGCTTTGGGAAGATGACAGAACAAACTGTCCAATTTTTCAAAGCTGAAGACACAGAGATGAAACAAAGAGCCACTCCTGTAGTATTACAGCCTAATTCTGTCTGCCCAGTGTCATCACATAAATACTGATGCTCCCCCTGAGGCAGCCATAGTGCTAAATGAAAGGTGTCTTAGTACTGTCTTTCAGCTGTGTTAGAGACTTGTAGATCATCTGTATGGTTAATGGATGGATGTGAAGCTCTAGGACATAGGTGATATTAGTTAAAGGCTGGAAACCTAAACCCAAAAATAACAGTCATTTTTTAAATGGCTATTGGGTGAAAAATACTATTTTTTGAAGCTTCGAACCTGTCCAGCCTCTTTGATATCAAGACATGGACAAAACTTAAATTTTTCAGTTGTGTCAGGATCAGATGGATGGAAACCTACTGCATATATTGCAGAAAAACCATCACTATTAACAGACTAGACTATGGAATTACTCCTACCATGTAGAATACTCAAGAAAAAGTAATAGTCAGTTAAAGAAATTATGTACTTAGGCATTGTGATTTTTTAACTCTGTGGGCTTCTGAAACCTCTTTGAGAGACCTTACAAAGGAATGTCGCCCGTGCAATATTTATTGCTAAAGTATAAGGGTCCAGTTTCTTGTACTTTTTAGGTTTTGTTCTGTAGTTATTTTGAAGCTTTGATTACAGTCTTTACCCTAAGTGTTTGCTAACATGGTTGGAAGATAAACAAGTCACTCAAACCTGTAATTGCAAGCAACTTTTTGTGCCATAAGAAGCACTGCCTGAGTATTTGCTATCATGTAGTATTCTAGTTTCTTCTCTCCTTGAGCCCTTTCCATGGCTTTCGTTCACATAAAAATTCAAATCTGATTGTCAGAGGAAATTAAGCTCAAAGTAAAGGGTCTGTTCTCTACAGGAAACACTTGATAACAAATTTTGACATTTGGATTCTACTTTAAAAGAGGCTGATGGGAAAGTTTTAGTCCTAGGAATCAGCACTAGTTTCCAGGATGATTATAATACATTATAAGAAGCTACTCTGAAACTAAGACTTTTTCTGTGGCTCAAGTAATTCAAAGGAATTTTTCCAAAAGAATATGTTTCATACATGCTGATTAACGAATTCAGCAGAACGATTTGGGTTGGGCTCTGGAGTCTGGGCTAGGTAATTTAATCATCCTGATACCTGCAGTCTGGCTCAGCCCAAAAATTAGTGTTGATCAGAGATTGCATTGGACAGATGTATGGATAAAAAATGTTAGGATCAGAGAAGGGAAGAGGGAGAGTTTGCATTCTTTCAGAGAAAGGAATGTGTAAAGCTTTCATGCTAATTTATATGAAAGCATAACTGTTCTGATTGAAAAGTTATTTACTTAAACTATCTTACTGTATTTTTACATGCCACAGGTATTGCAGTACCTGTGACCTATTAGTTGGGCATTTTTGGGGATTTGCTGTCTGTAGGGCCTTTGATTCCACTACAAGGTAACATTCCAGGCAAAGATCAATTATAAGGACACACAATGCCCTACAGCCTTCATTTCTTTGTCTATACTTTGAGAAGATGGGTGATAGAAGAATTGTGTTTTTCTGCATTTGTGTCATGGAAATACTGCTACTTGAATGAATGACAGCAGGATTATGACAGAGTTCTTCAAGCTCGAGTCACCACTTGCAGAGAAAAAAAGCAAGTGTGTTGTGTGGTTGCCTTTAGACGAGCAAAGCAAATGAGAAATGTTGCTGTTAAAAATGTGCAAAGTCACTTTCCCACAGAATACTTCCCTGGTGGTTGAAGTAGCATTGTGTGGGCAGCAGCAGCTAACGGATTCCCAAGGCACTTGTGGTCTATTTTTCCACTGTGCTGTTTCTAGTAGACAAGAAAGGAAAAGTATATGATAGGCACTACATTTCTTATTGCTTTCCTTATACAGAAAATTCCTAGAACACTGTAGTTTCATGTTCTGTTCAGAGACCAGGTGTCTTTATAAACTTGTATGGTTAATAACCCATCTCGCCAGTTATTTTAACCTTAAATATAACTTTCTCCCCTATTTAGATTTAAAGAAAAAAACAAAGCAATAACTGCACAGGTTTTTTAGTATGGACAACAGATAGGCAAGCTTTTTTCAATCATCAGTTATCTTGGTTATATCACATCAAATGTTTGAATAAAACTGAATGGTACTATAGCTGCCCTGGTAAAAGATTTTGAACAATACCTCTGTTCTTCCAATGAATTATAGAAAATGAAAGAAATCTTTTTCCTTGGCAAGGGGAATAAATACATATAGATTTTTTTTTTAGCTTGACTTTTATTCATTTTTAAAGAATGTGGCTAAAAGAAGGATCTGAGTATGACGACAATAATCTGTTACTATTTTCTATCCCTAAAAATGTCTCATGAAAATGGTTTATGATGAGTTTTAGATACATTATAAGATACACTTGGCTTTAAGTGACTTGGTCAGAACTGAAATGCTAGGTCTTGTAAAGATTCATGAGTAGTATGTATATTTGCTGTCCCATAATCCTGCTACACTCAAATACTTCCCGTATCAAAAGCTTTCTGTTTAAATAATTATTATGCAACAAATTGTTTTTGATGTTTCCTACTGAATAAAAGGCATGGTGGTTAATATGTTAAATTCTGAGACAAATAAGTGGAACTGTGTATTTTTAATGTCTTTCTTATATGAACTTAGAGTTAACCAATAATTAAGTGGAGATATTTTAAGAGATACTGACACTTCTTTCTCTGAAATATGTGTCTTTTAGTCACTTGGACACATTTAGATTGCAAGTGTAACAGTTGGAACGAAGAGAAAGTCTGAAAAAACACAGGAGAATAGCATTTCTGCTCCTGAATGCTACTAGTCTCAAAAATGTAAAAATGATTTTAGAAGTTCACTCCCTCCATCCTTCACACAGGTCAAAGTTGATCTTTTCACCAAGCCCAAGCCCGAGCGAAGAGTTGACAAAAGATACTCATCTTAAAGAGCTTTTATTATGAATAACAGATCTTCTTAGCCAGAGGCATTTTGAGAAGGGCAAAGGGGTTCGGTCAGAAAGCAGATATTAGAGAGATGCTCATATTTCTTCTACATTTTTATGCTGCTCTTGTCTCTCGCCAAATTAAATAAGTATATAATACTTACAAACATTTCAAATTTAA
Source organism: Oenanthe melanoleuca (assembly GCF_029582105.1). Classification (NCBI taxonomy): domain Eukaryota; kingdom Metazoa; phylum Chordata; class Aves; order Passeriformes; family Muscicapidae; genus Oenanthe; species Oenanthe melanoleuca. The sequence goes on from NC_079336.1 coordinate 73,344,192, forward strand.
TGTATTAGCATTTTATTTTCTTTCTTTGCGTCAGAAGATACTTCACCTTATCTTTGAGGTCAACTTAGTTGGCAGTTTATTAGCAAGGCTTTTTATATAACATTCAATCTCTCTTGGAATATCAGTTTTTCTCCTTGCATCCTATAAAGGCATTTCTTTTGAAGTCCACACTTTTGACAGTGTGTGTGAATCACCATCTCTGGCATGTTCAACAACAGGGATTCTGTGATTTTGAAGGTGGAAGGGATGGGGAATTTTCTGTAGAAATATACATAAAGCATGCTGTTATTGGTGGCAAGCTTGTTCTTTCATTCTTGCTGATTTTTCTGATTCCATTCTGAATGTTTAGGTCTGAGATCAGGTTTTCACAGGGTCTTCTCTTTCTAACAGGAAAAATTACTTTAAGTTTGTGGTGGTTTTTTTTATGGTCAAGAAATATTGCCTGAGTGTAATGATTATGCTTTTTAGATATTTGTATTAATAACCTTGAATATTTTTCTGCTAAACCTTAATATAAAATTAGCAATTAATCACATGCATTATTAAATTGCTTGTAATGATCAATTCCTGTATTTCTTTTAAACATTGAAACAGACTTAAGGACCTACCTAATGCAGTTTAAATGTTGATTTAATACTATGCATAAATCTTTTCCCTTTAAAATGAGTTAACTGTTTATCTGTCCTTAACCACTGAGGCACGAGAGCTGTATTTATCCCTTGTTTGCCTAGGAGAGGATCCACTTAGCTGTGCCCAGGGGAAGCTGCATTTTTCAGTTTAGGGGAAGTCAGCTGCCCTCAGGAATAGTGTTTACATCAATGATATCATGGTCAAGTTTAAGAATCATCAAGCATCAAGTTTAAGAATCACACGAAATCCACAGAGGAAAGGTTTGATTTTGATTGGAATCTCAAGTAGGAGAAAAATGTTCTTGAATGGAGAGCATCTTAAAAGGAAATAGTGCTGATGACAGGAGCAGAGCCTAAGGTTAACTTCTCATCTACAAGTATAATAATAACAGTTCCAGATGAATTCCAAACATAGAGACAGAAGAATTTGCTTGTTTAAATGTACGTAGCTACAGGAATGCTGTTGTTTTATTTATGTAGTTTTTTACCATAAGCCCAGCTCTATTGAAAATATTTGATATTTGGGTAATAACTTTCTTCCTGTGATCTTAACAGCTGTTTAGGTCTTAGTGTTTGCTTAGCAAAGCCAAGCCATGCAGAGTAGAAGTCACCAAATAAATGCTACTAGGTGATGCTTACCATGCTCAGTACCTGATTGGAGCTCTTGGTACTGTTTGGTGAGGTGTGTGGGGGAGCTGCCACTATTTTGAGCAAGGTATCTTCCAGTAACCAGAGAGAGTCAAAATACTGTTTGCTTACATAAGAAAGTGGAGCAGTCTTGTGTATGCAATGCATTCATGAGTATATCACAAAATCATTTAGGATTTAAATCTTTAAGAATTGCTCTTTGGCTGTACAACCTTCCTCATAGTGGTTGGCCAGTGTAGTTCTCATGTTTTTTTACTTATGTAACTTTAAAAGCACTGTCTGTTCCATATGTGAACAGTGATGTTTTAGATTTATTTGTTTTTGTCACAGAGATATTTCTATGGCTTGGAAAACTGCCTGTAGTTCTTCTGGGATGTGGGAACCTGAAAATGTCTCTGCAAAGAGTTAAGCTAAGTCTTTCCCAGAACATCCCAGAAGAAATACTTAATTCCACAGGTGTTTTGAAGTGAGTCTCCTTCAGCCTGTCCCCAGATCCACTGAATATCTACTAAATTTTCAGTTTCAAAAGCAAATAAATCATTATCATAGGGGTGTGCCACAATAGCATTGAAGTTTTCCTTCTTTCATGAGGATAATCATGATGATATCGTTGAAATGAGATTTAAGTTTATTGATAATTTAAAGAAATTAAAACTATACCTTCAATGGCTAGAAAACATTCATAAATGGCTTTGCCTATCAATCCTAAATAAACATGCATGAATAACTGAGAAGAAAAATGCCATCACGTTCTTTTGTAGTTTATCAAGAACTGGGAATAAGAAATCTGGCTGAGTTTCCTTAGTTTAGCCAACTTACACAGCACAAAATGAGAAGCAAGGAGAGGAATGTGTATTTTTATGTGCATGTGTTGTACACCAGCCAAGGTGCAGGCTATCTTGGAAGTACTTAGCAAAGACTGGTGGGTTTTTTTCTCACAGTGTGTAAACTGGACTTGAGAACATATATCAAAAGGGTAAAGTTTCTCCCAGGCCTTTTTCAGACTGCCTTTCCCCGATGGTTTGTGTATGACTTTGATCTTACTGATGTTGGTTACTTGACCATATAGAAGACAGTTCAGTTATCATGAGCAGTTAGGGGTATGTAAAGCCCTGGTTTGTTTGAAAAGACACAGTTTACAGATAGATACTTTTAGTAAAATATCAAAGAAGATTTGGGGGAAGAGGGATGAAAAATTTGAGCATCTTCTTCCTCACTTTCATAAAAAGTAGCTAACATTGACCATCTATCTTGGAACCTTTTCTTCCCTCGTGCACTTTTTATGATGTTGTGTGACACAAAAGCGATAACAGGAGTGAAGAAAATGACAGAGTGCGTAAGAGTGATGCCTGCTGCCTTCTCTGAATAACAATCTATCAGATACACTGCCAAAAGGAAGACATTTATAGTGTTAAATAGAATGTTCACAATTTCATGGGACCTATGCCTTTAGGCAAGAAAATGATCTAAAGGTATTCACTGCAGTAGAAGGTGACCATAAAACTGCTCACTTTTAGAACTAAGAAAAGCACTATATTTTGTCTCTGCTTTTGCAGTAATTCCTTGACATCCTTACTCATTGCTGAACAGCAATACTTACAATCATCAGAAAGTTTTTTATACCTAAAAAGACATGTACAGAAAGGAGGAATTATGTGATTTCTTCAATTTTAAAATATTTTAAAAGTAGTCATATATTGATGTAGACTGCATGAATTTTTACTCATTCCTTTTGTGTTATCCTGTAAGGTTCAGGAGGTTTTTTTATTATAAAGTGAACATTATGAAAGTACTGTCTCATATAGCATAGGTTTAGAGACCTTTTGATATTAACCTTAAGAAGTATCTACTGCTTATATGAATTTTACAGTTTGAGGCTAATTTAGAATGTTAGTATTAAATTGGGTGGCTCCTTGGTCCCTATGCCTTTTCAGAGATTAACATTAGAACATAAATGATCTGGATTATAAAATCTGGCAAATTTCCCTCCTTAGGCTTCCATACACTGGGTTAAAGACTAAATCAAAAAATAGCTACATTTACATGCCTGGTGAAATGCAAGTCTGAAGAGTGAGAAGTGGCTACATTCCTTCCCCTTGTATTTTCCTTTCAGTAATGTCATTGCTGGAAGCAATTGAGAAGCAACTTGTGTTGAAGAGTTATCTGTAGTGATAACTTCATAGGTATATGCCCTGGCATAAAAAAGTATGTTAAATCTCTGGAAAATCTGGTAGATTGAACAAATAAATACTTGTGGATTGTGACTTTACGCAATGTGCAAAACCAGACAACATAAATTTCTATATGCACCTGGAAAATTAATTGGTTTCATGACTTTTAAAAGCTTTTAAATAGAAGGAATGTGTATTACTGCAAAAAAAAAAAAAAAAAAAAAACAAAAAAAACATTTAAAATGTGAAAATGAAATCCACACTGGTGCAGAACTGTCAGGCACTTCAGTATATTGCATTCCCATCTTTCCCTGTACTTCTGAACTCCCAGCATATCCCAGCATAGCACTGAGGTCTCAGACCTCCAGAGACAGACTATTGCATTGATTGTGTAGAGCTGTGCTTTGAGTGGGTTGATACTGTTTGATTTTCCAAAAGTATACTTCTAGTCTCCAACATATCTGTTGTGAACTCTTTTATTCTTTAATCTTCAGGATTTCTTCTGAAAAAATACTTGACACATAATCTTGAGGGATTTTTCCTCTACTTTTAATGAGCCCTCTGTTCTTTTTGTATTTAATATTAAGATTTACTATTTCCTTAATTGCAGTTTAGTCAAGCACAGAGTCTTTGAATGGATAGGTTTGGAAAGTGGCAAGATTTTCTTTTGTTATATTAAACAGTGTTTTCACATTCCATAATGTTCTCAATTCAGCAACACTGAAGCACATCATAAATTTAATTAGAGGAGTTTTCTTAAAGTAATGTTTGGACTGATAAACAGAAATATTGAGAAGTAATTTTCCTAATGATACAGCAGAAGTATTTTGGAACTGTAGCATAAGACTCTTGACTACTTTTCCCTTTCTGTCTTTCTGTGGAATAAGAGTTGGATGGTTTTATTTGCCTTCTTCATTAAATACCTTTTATGATAAGAACCATCATGAGGTATTATCAAAAACAATCATAATCACCAAACAGATGCTCATTTGAGAGAAAAAGAGGTCTAAACCTATTTCAATTAGTTCAGAGTAATACCTTTATTACTCTTTTTGTTTGTGATCCAAATAATTTCTTATTATAATGGGCAAGTACTTTCATCAAAATTTTTTTTTGTATGTTTCCTTGCCCATAGTTTACCTGTTCTGGGATTGTGATTTGTCAATATTTTTTAAGCTGTATGAGAAGATGCACTGAAGCAAAAAAATATTTATCTTCTGCACTGAAATAAATCCTTCTTAACATTTAATTCAAACAAAATAAACTCAAATTAAAGGGGAAAGAAACTTAGGCTCCAAAACTATTAGCAAATAAAACAAAGATCAATGGATACATTTTTAAAGGTTGAAAATAAATTGAAGTTACAGATTGTGTAAGGTTATCATGTATTCTGGATGAACGTGTAGTTCCATTGACTCATTTGAAGCTGAAATGTGTCAAGTTAGGCTGATATTTAAAAGTTTTGTGAATACCTGTGTCTTGAGCAAGAGTAAAAACTTAGGAAGTCTGAAGCCTAGTCTAAGGATGACTTTAAGCCTGAGACTACTTCCTGATGTTATCAAACAAGACATAAAGATAATTTAGCTGTGTAGAAACCTGTACTGGTGACTTCTTTCAAAAGTCTTGTGAGCAAGGACTTTGAAGAGTAGGCTTGCCTTTAGACTGTACTCTTGCCAGATACATACTTCAGGCATTGTGTCCTTCACTTAATGCAGGGTATGAATCTATTGCTGAATTTATTGCATCTATCAGCACTTCTGTGACAAACAGCAGGGACTAACCTAGGAGGAGGGTTAAATTAATACTTCTCATATCCCAGTTACCAGATTCCACCTTAGAGTGGCATGGTACTGCATAGTACTGTACTTGTCTTATGTAGAAATACACAATGTAGCTAAATGATCATCACCACTGGGGAAAAAAACCCAAAACATAAATGACAGCTGTTTTGCAAAGAGCTCCCTACTGCAAGGCTGTAGGCGTTGAAAAAGTAAGAGTCTGCTTTTAGTACACTACTGCAGGAAAACGTGCAGAGTTGCAGAGAGGAAAAGGGGATTTTGTATTAAACAAAACTGATTTTTTTCATTCTCATTCATCCACATCTTCTCTTTTACTCCTGTATGAGTGAGTGTTACCATATGTGTCCACATAATCTGGGTAGGAACTGGGAGTGAAACTAACAAACACCTGGCATGTCTTTTTCATGGCTTTTGGATTGTTCTTAGTATTGAGGCCTGGATGTGACTTTTTCATCCTAAAAAGTTTGACAGTAGCTGTAATTTTTTTCCTTCATCCTGTACCACCTTCAGGAGTCATTAGGAGATGCTGCTGATTTATTCACTCTTTTTTTTCTTCTCTTGCTGCAGTTTGTTTGGGTTTTTTTGGTTTTTTCCTTGTTTTCTTAGTATTTTTTTACCAAGGCCAGGTTTCTTGAGAATAAACTGTGATATTAGTATCTTGATGTTGTCAACAATTTTCATTCTTTTATGCCTTCTTGTCCTTTCTTCCAATGTTTTTATATCCTTACGTTCTGATTCACATTTCATTTATACCTTGTTTTCATTCCAAACCTCCACAATTTGTTACTGGAGAGAACATTTCATAGCAACAAAGAAATTACAAACTTTAATCTGCAGCTCTCATTGCAAAGCATGTGTCTTCAGACTGCTTTTATTTGTATGCTTGGAGTGATTTGGACACTTAGACCAATTTCTTGTAACAAAATCTTACCAAAGAATAGTGTGCTTCATATGGCCTTCCCTGGGGTGCAGTGGAAAAGAGAACACAACACACATTTGTGTGAAAAGTATTATGCTAATGAAGGCAGTCTAAGAGGCAAAAGCAACTTGATTCAAACACTGTATACTTGTAAATGTAATATGGTCTACAAGAGTGGTAGAGCTTTCCTTTATTATGATGCTAAAATTGTATCTTAAGGATTTCCAACATCACAAAAGCAAAGCCAGACTTGACTATTTTAGAGCTAAAATTCTATATTGTGGAGTTCAGAAAATGGTAATATCTGTAACAAGAAAAGATAGTGGCAATATTAATGCATATTGAAATGGGTTAGTATTTTGCCTTTGATGACTATACTTAGAGAAAGTCTAGATGAAGTGATTTTTGCTTTTTTATAAATCCAGAAGATCACAGAATGTGTCACACTGACATCTTCTTTGCTAGGAAAGGCACTGAACAAAATACACACCTAGACTGGTATTTTTGCAAGGGATCCCTTGTAAAGCCTTCCTAATGATTGTCCTCCTTTGCTGTTGGCAGTGGTGATTTGTCTGTTCTCTCAAATGTCAGTTACCCAAAGATAAAGGCAGGACATGAGCAGCAGGTATGTAATCTTCTCTTTATCGCTCCTTCAATATTTCAGGAATTCTACTTTAAATGTGGAGCACACCCAACTGCTGACAGTGAAACATCTGTGGCTTTGAACCTCGTTACAACAAACAGCCGCTGTATCACATGTATAACATGCACAGATATTAGGTAAGTACAACAAAAATTGTCAGAGATGTACAGTCTCAGTGCTTCATAGTGCTTATCGCTTCCAAAGAGCCTCTTTCCTTTCTTCGTTTTCCCTTTTAAAGGCTGGGGTTTTTTTCCCCTGGTAACATGGTGAAAAATGGGTCATGTTTTCAGGTGTGTTATTTGTTTTGCTGGTAAAATTGCATTTCATATTTTTGTACCTTAGTCGTGTTGCTGGTGGAAATTTGACTGCTTAAGTTCTAACTAAAACATCGAGTGCTCAAGATAGTGGCATCAGTGTGTAGATATTTTCTACTAAAATATATTCAAGAGCCAGGGAAAGAACTGGATTTTTGGAAGGGGACAGACTGTTCCTGAAGAAATTCACTTCTTGGTGTTTGTTCTATAAATCAAAGTAAAATGCATCTGTTCTCATGTTTGTGTTTATTGTAGTTTGAAATACTGTAATCCATCTTTGCATGTGGTATTTGGGCACATACATTCCAGAATATCCATTACTTGCAAATGTGTGGATTAAAAACCAATTGCCCGAAAAAGACAGCTCCCCTTGTAGTGAAGAATTACCTGAAGCACATTTATCTACTGACTAGGAGATATTTCATATAAAAGTGTAAAGAGAATTGGGAAATGGTAGTTGTTGTTCAGAAGGGAGAAATTGGAAAGGACACTTGAACTTTGTACTGATTCATATGGTGTGTCTTCTGGAAAGAGCTGGTTTTGAAGCATCCTTTGTGATGTATTTACAGAACTGGCTCCTAGATCCAGATTAAAAGATCAAATATCAGTGTCTGTCAAATTGATATGTCAGCATTTTGCAACAAGGGTGCAGACTCAGCTCCTGAAAAGTTGCTGGTTCTTCTGCCCCTTCTAAAAATTCCCTGGGTAAGAGAATGATTTGGCTTGCTTCAGTGCAGACCCCTAGTGCATGTTTGTGCTGCTAAATACAAGAGGGCCAAGGGCTGATCCCCAGTCCCAAGCCAGATGGAAATGACTGACAGATGTCCTGCACAGAGCTATGTAACCTGCTGCTTCCTCATAGCCAGCTTGGGTTACCTGTGGAGCTGAAACCCAACTATTGTAGATCTGCAGTGAAAGTACACTTTTTACCCTAGCAGTACAATGGCATGGAAAAGGGTTATTCATGTCCCAGTATTTCCTGTGTGGGGCCCAGGAAGTTTCAGAAGAGCTCACTGAACTACATGAAGTACAATGAAGGGGTAAAACTTGCTGAATAGCTGAGCTTTTTGGGATAAACAGTAACTATCTCTGGGACTTGTGCCCACAGGGTTCTCAAGAACTCTAGGCATTTCTGGACTGCAGGAAAAGTTGTCTGTTTCTGAGAATTTGCTATGTTTTGTTGCATTCTCAATTAAACAAAAACAAAGCAACCATCAAACAAAAAAAAAGAAAATATAAGGAAAAAAAGTTGTCTGAAATCCCCTTTCTGGGTAACATCATTAAAAGAATCAAAATGTAAAAAATCTATTCTGTCTCGTCATGTCAAAATATTGATACACGTTTCTATGATAACTCTAAAATTTTGAGAATATATCCATACGTTAAATTCTGATTATCTTTCAGAACTTAGATTTTTTTTTAAAGCCATAAAAGACACCCAGGCACTTTTGTGTTATACTAGACATTTGTAAGTGATATGAAAACTCAAGATACTATTTGACTATTTTATTTTTTGTATGGCAAATCCTGCAATTTGTTAAAATAGAAATAAAATAGAATTGTGTGAATTAAATAATTTTACAGTTAAAGCTAGTTGTTTAGTTTTTGATTTGGTCTTTTACCAGTTGCAAGGATGGTCAAATGTAAGTTTTGATCATCGGAAAAAGAGATCGTACAGTGTAACATTTATCAGTTATGAAAAAAAAAGGTCATTGCAAAATCTTGGGGTACTTAAAAAAAATCTCCACTCAGTTTTTTGGTTTTGTGGTTTGGTTTTTTTGGGGTTTTTTTTGGGTTTTGTTTTTGTTTTTTTTTTTTTTTTTTTTTTTTTTGTTTGTTTTTTTTTTTGTTGTTTTTTTTTTTTGTTGTTGTTGTTGTTGTCGTTGTTTTGTTTTTAGTTTCTAATTCCTTTCTCCAACCTAACATTCTTGTAATATTTGTGTGTAATTCCAAGAAATTACATAAATAGCCATAATCTTTTTACTTCAGTTAAATATTTATGTGATTATACTGGCAATTACTTTCTAATATGCTTATGTAGTTGAAGAGTAGCATTCTGCAGTTTAGAGCATTTTGTGAAACCTACCTTCATCCTTCTGTAGCATTCATATGAAAAAGAGGATTAACTGTATTTGGTACATTACCTATAACTTTGTATTAGCTTCATTGTAGTAAAATAAGAAATTTATGTCTGTTCTTCAAAGTAGGTTTTTCTTTCTTTCTTTCTTTCTTTCTTTCTTTCTGAAAAAAATCCAAATCAACAACAAGACACCAAACAGGAAAAGATGACAATGAGGTACTATTTGCTATTTTCTTAAATGTTTTTGTTTGCAGCACCATACACCATAACTCTAGGAGCTTCCATTGATTTATCATGTACAGTTAGTCCACCACAGGCAGAGTATTAAGTTCCAAGATTCTTGGAACAGCATTTGCATGGTTTTAGCAAGGTTTTCAAAGCTCATAAGCATCTTATATTAAGCAGTAGTGTACTCTGCTGTATAGAAAAAATACAAAGTGAAAGCAATGTTAGTCTATTGCCAGTTTTTATTCTTAAGTTTAGATTAGATACATTAGTTTGTCTTAGGTTTATATTTTATATAAATATTTTCATGCAGGTCTGACCACTAAAGTGAAATAGTTGAAAGCCAAACACCTTTGTAAGGCTATGCTAACTCCATAGGCAGTATTCCATGTAGTGTAATGCCTTCCAATGTATTCTGCTTCTCTACAGCAGAGTTAGTGGGAATTGGCAGCTTTAATAGGTTGAGCAAATGGCTGGAAGTTGAAACAAATACTAAAACTGTGCAATCCTCGAGGGAAGATCTGCTTTTGTCAACTGTTTCCAGTAGAAATAACATCAAAAGGGGTTAGGAGTACCCCAGGGTACCCATAAATCAGGCTCAGGAATAACAGCAGTTTTAAGCAGTGTAAAAATAAAATGTGTAGAACAGAAATGCCTCACGTCATCTTTCACGAAATCGGTAGGGTACAATTCCTAAAGGCACCATTATTTTTAGCTTTCAGCAGATACAGATAAGTGTAAAAGATATATAGGACATTCTGTCACTTAATAGGTAAAAGGAATTCTCCAGAAGGAGAAGTACTTGGTGTTGTGTTATCAGATTTTTTTTTTCTAGTCTGATAAATCCCTGATTCATAGCAGAACATTTCTTTGTTCAATACTTTGTTTAAACAATGGAACTTTTTCTATGTTTTTCTGCTCTTTGGACTTTCTAAGACTGGAGTTGGAAGTGATAATTTCTGCTAGTGGTGATAGTAGTGTATATGCTAGTTACTCTTCAAGGGCAACTGTGATGTAATGTCATAGTTCTTTTCAGGCAAATCAGATCTGTGACCTCATTTGATTCCATGGGCAGGAGAGTAATGGAGAAGGGTCAGTACTGAGGGGGGGGAAAAGTGAATGTAGTATAGGAAGTCCTGCTGGAAATACAGTGGGCAGCTCTCTTCTCCTTCAGACAATAAAAAATGAATGGCTGCATTATTGGGAATAACAGTGTGTTAATCTGGCTTGTGTGGAATTACTTTGGGCCTCCTAAACTTCGCACTAGTGCCTAATAAGCCATCTTCTTCAGTCTTTTTATTTTTCAAAATCAAAGTACAAGTTAGAATTTTTTCCCTCCAGCAGTAGTGTATGACATTCTCCTATCACTCCTCCTTGCTCATTTCCTTTATTGTAGATTCAGAATTGAGACAGATGAGTTGTTTGTTTTTTATTGGGGTAATGTTCCAAAATTGGTAAGGGATGGAATAGTTTACTTTTCAATAAATATATATGTGAATTATTTTCTGTTGTGGCTTTTACCTGTGATTTCATATGCCAAAAGAAGACCATCTCCCCAAGTTTATTATTGGGATTAGGGTTTTTCTGATTTCATATTTTGGATGTTGATCTTTATGATCTTATTGTTGACATAGGTGTGCCGTGTTCTTTATTAACCTACATGTCATACTGTGTTGTGCATTAATGTTGTATGTTGCTCTGAAGTGATAAATTTCTTCAATTCCAGTTTAAATACTGTTTGGAAATACCTGAAATAATTTGCTATGTCTTTCTTCTTTTATAAGATATATTGTATTAATGCAGTTTGGATTTAAAAAAAGTGGAAAGTGTTTCAGAGGAGGAATATAGCAGTGACTATAACAAGAAATAGATGAGGTAGCAGGTCAGCCATGGTAGTCAAATAATTCCTGAATCTTTAGTTGATTATTTGAGTCCAGTGCTGCAACTGAAGAGACAATTTGCAAAATTCAGCTTTTGATAGAGAGCTACCAATGAGCTCAACTGGTTGGAGCAGGTGATAATGTCAGAGTTGTGGGTTTGATCCCTGTACAGGCCATTCATGTAAAAGTTTAACTCGACTCAGAATATTTTGTTTGAATTTGTTTGAGAACTCTTAACATTTTCTTAGATAAGAAGCTGTAGGACAAATTTGATTCAAGTCAATTCTGCTGTTATTTGAAGAGAGTTTTACCAGGGACTTCTGCTGTTTTCTGAGATGAAAATGGAGACCATGTCCATTAAAATACATTACCCATGTGATGTTTTCAGAAGGGTAAATAGCACCTTATTCTAGACTTATAAATTACTATTTCTCTTTGCTTCTGGGACATAGAATCCTAAATTTACCCCTTGGGCCATTGTAATCCAAACAAGTTATTAAATCTATATTTCGCTATTCTTTTTTGAAGTACTATTTTCCTCTCTGTAACCTGTTTAGATAATGTGCTCCAAATCTCTGTTAAATTCTGCTGTCTTTATAAACCTTGAGTAGTTCAAAGAGGAGTGGAAAAAGATTTTGATAGGAATTAAGTCTACTTTGTCGTAGCACTATGACCATCAGGGACAATGTCTACTGTGTTATTCCCTAATGTTCCTTAAATTAATGAGATTTCTTCAGAATCACTTATTTAAAGCAGGAGATTAGATGAAAAACAAAGAACTGTTACTAATTGATTTAGAGCTTTTTTTTTTTTGTCCTTTTTCTCCCCAACAAGGTAACTTATAGAATACACTTGTTACAGCTGTAATATTTGAGTTCTGATACAAGCAAAACCACTCAGAGAAAATCTTTTTTGAGAATTCTGGTGGTCTTTTTGAAATGTGAACCAAGTCTGATAGTGCCAATAAGTGACCCTCACTTCCTCTGAAATGCACGCCTTGGATTTCAGACTCAAAACTTGTACCATGGGTTACTGGAAGATCCATCTTGTGTATGAAGTTCAGTTGCCACTTATCTTTCTCTTGAATTATAATCACTAGAATACAGCAGCCCCCTATGGCAGTGACAGGACAGCAGTGCAGCTCGTACTGCTCTGCCTCTGAATCTGTTATGATCTGCACTGCAGCTGCATCTCAGTGAGAGTGTTTTCCAGCTTCAGCACATCTGGGAACAGATGAGTGCATTGGCAAAGCTATTGCACTGTCACATTGGATATATCCTGTGCCAGCAGGGAACAAGCAGGGAGGATTTTATAAAACCTCACTTGTCTCCTGTGCTGGACATCAATCAGGAATTTCTCTTCATCTGGGAGAATAAAGCCTGCCTACCTTTCCTTCTTTATGACACAGAGGGTTTTTTCTACATTATTCCTTTGCTTGCCATATATGCTAGTGTACAGTGTACAGTTGAAAGAAAGGACAAATGGAAGGAATGTATTGACAGCCTGCTGATTTTTACTTTTTTTTTTTTTTTTTTTTTTTTTTAATGTTGTGTGGTATGTCTGAGTTTTTGAAACAGCCATAAATGAGAATTTTTATGTCACAAGTGAATTTAGTTTCTGGTTTGAATTTATTTCAATAATGTGAATCTCCTGATACTCGTGGGATAAAATAAATGTCCTTAATTTCATTTTGCCTTTGACATTTCCACTGAAGCCTACAGAATCCGGTATATAATCAATAGGCTCTATATCATATGTTGTATGTTCTCTGCCATTCTAATTTATGGCATGATTAATAGAGTGAGCTGGTTCTGTAGATTTCTTCACTTATGTATTTTATTCATGTTGCAAGACATAAAGACTTAAAAGTTTAAATGGTTTTGGATGAATCAGTAGTTTTAGTGTGTCAGGTATCCAAGTGTAACATATCTAAGATTTCATAAACCTCACTTCCAAAATATTCTGAAGAAACCTGAGTATGAATACTTGAATATAATCAATGAAAAAATGATAGCTCATGAATGTAATTTTGTTCAAGTATTGTAAATTTAAAATTTAAAGTTAGAATTTATTTGCAATCTCCAAGAAAAGCAGAGTAGCAAATGTTTTTCAAACGTTGTTCAAAGAGACTCTTTTGAAACTTGCAAGCCCACAGTATGCCTTTTCTCCCATAGATGTTTGCAGGTTCAGGTGTCTGGGATTTTCTTTTCCTACTTTTAAAAATTAATTCCTTAACATGAAAGACAAAACATTTTCATCTCTGATTAGTTTTGCTTCAGGCAAGGTTAGTAATATCTGAATATTTTCACCATCTGATATCAGTGTAGTATCACCTATGGGAATTGTTATTGGAGGTCACAATCCAGTTGTTTTGGGGAGATACCTCTATTGCAAAGGCACTGTCACAGGTGATCACAGTAATTAGCAAGCCTCATCCTCTCAGCAGAGACCTGAGGTCTGAAGGAACAAGGTGAACAAATTGCAGAGATGTTCCTTTCAGGCCTCAACTGAGGCATTGAAGGAATGGTTTGGGGAGGAACTGAGCTGTTGGTCTCGACTGAGCAGCAGTTTGCTCACCTTGCACTTGAGTAAGGGAAAGGAAGGGAAAGTGTTTGTGAAAGATGTGGTTGGCTTTTGCAGCATAGAGAAACTAGAGTGAAAATATCCAAGAGAATGAAACTTCCCAGCAGCAAAAACCTAAATATGCACACAATAATAAGAATAATTTAATTTGCAGGAACATAGGAAAAAATTAAAAATAGCAGTATTGGGCAAATGTACCAGGACATAATCTCTGAAATCAAACACATGAAGGACAATTCATAAGACAGAGAACCTGTCATGATAGGTAAAGAACTTTATGAAATGTTACTTGGTACTTCATAGAGTCACTTAATTATCTAATATGGAAGTGTCTGTTGTCCTGGGTAATGTCTTGGAGAGCCATTCAGCACCTCAGTGAAATAGCTCTATAGGAATTGTTATCAGATTTCAAAAATGTGTGATTCAAAGAAACATTTTGATGGAATTTGATGGCAAGTGTTTACACACTGTTTTCAATAGACTTTTGGGGCAAGGTGCTACTCTCAAATTCTATAATAATATTTTTGGTGTGTATCACATTCAGGGGCATATGGGTACAAAATTTTGGGAAAACAAGGGATGGATTGTGGAATACTTTGGAGAAATATGTTTATTTGTGTAGATATAATAAACAGGGACACCTACTGCTATATTTCTCTCTAAACCATGATGTGGAATGAATTGTCATAGCAGCATACTGACTGACAACAGTATAAGGAAAATATTTCATACATTTTCCATTGACAGTCTGCACTAAGCATGCAAAGCTCTTGGTACATTACAGTCTTGATGGAACTGTAATGGAATCTATTAATTAGAATTACATTTTTTGCTTTTTAACTTAGCAACTCATGATCATTGATAGCTCACTTCCCTCCTGTTAATTCTTTGGATGTTAAAGGTTGCTTCTGAGAACAAAACAGTTTCTGAAGGCAGTCTTAGAGTCTGTTATTTATTTTGTTCTGTAAGAGAAACCAGTAGGGTTTGAAATTTTTTTAGATCTTCAGAGAAATTTCTTCTTCCTCCTGATGAGTGTATATGTATAAAGCTTTGTTTAGTAAACTTAACTCTATGTTTACTTTAAAACATAGAAATTTTGAAAGAGTAAATTATTGCAATAAGAGTATAATTGTTGCGTAATGATAAATTACTATAAATTTTTGAGTGTGAATTGTTCTGTGATGCACTAAGTTCTTTATCAACCAAGTTACTAGCAAAATTAAAGTTTCCTTATAAAGGGAAAATCCAGGGCAGGGCCAGAAAAATACACAGAAAGTAAATTTAGTCCTATAAGGGAAAATAGACAAAATTCAAGTTAAACTGTTAATACACAGCTGTTGTGAACTTGGTGCAAAAAGATGCTGATTTGCAGCGTGGTTTGAAAATGACAAGAAATAAATCATAATCAAAGTTGGTCAAAGTCTGTTAAGTTCTGTCTATATGTGTGACATTTTAAGGGAGCTGTGTGCAAACATTTGAAAATGGTTGAAAATGTACACAATTAAGGCAGTAATAATTTTCCCAGTACAAGTTTTTAAATGATGGTGATACTACACTGGCATGTCAATGTAAGAATACTTCAAGAAAAATGACACCAGTGAAAACACATTTTCATATTGTTAGAAACCTGTGCTAAGACTTGTATTTTCACTTGACATGTTTGTTTTAGTTTATGTAAAGTAATTCCATATCACTGTACATTGAAATGCAGTAAGCAGGATGAAAACAAGTGCATTTGTCCATCAAAAGTGATTGAATTACTTTCCTTAATATTTCTCCAATTACACTGACATAACTTTCTCTTGCTGAGGAAATAAGCCTTACAGCTGATCTCTGAAGATTGACTGTGACTGTGGGTGGACATGCTCATGAAGGAGTTCAGTGGTAGTGAAAAGTGAGTAAAATAGTTGAGAAAATGTGTGTTGCTGGATAGCAAGATAAGGGAAAAAATGGTACCTACTCTACTGAATACATAAGTTAGCATAAGTGTTGCTTTTCAGAGGTGCAGACATTTCAGAGGTTTTCAACCACAGGAAACTTTTACAAAACCCTCCTCTCAGTCACTTTTAGTTTTGTTTCCATTTAAGGGTATGTACTCCTACATGTTTACTAAGTAAAATGAAATTTTGATTAATTTTTCGTACATATTTGTATATAATACATATATACATTCTTATGTTCTTTCTTTGTCTTTCTTCTCTATGAGCAGTCTTCAGTTATTTGGAGTGCATTACATTTATAAATGCTTCCCCCCCATGCTATTCTTATTTCACTTTACACAGGAGACAAATCTGCCCATATTCCTGGTGAAACTAGGAACCAGACAGTGCTCTTTTGGCATGCAAATTCCATTTGCATTTTAAAAATTACTCATTCTTTTTGTTTTGTTAGAAGCAACAAAGGGAACAGTCATGCCACTTCCCATAAGGTATGTTCTGTGTAACCACTAAAGACAGTGTCAGCCAAACAGCTGCCAAGAAAACTAGGATCAGCCCACTGATGTACACAGAGCAGGAAAGACGGCTGTGCTCAGATGTCACCTCTGTGGATCTGTCCAACCTCTTTGGAAACAGGCTGACAATGCTGATGTCAATCTTGAACTGTACTCATTGCCTTTGCTCCCTGTGGATTCTTTAACCTTGCTGGAGTTTATTGGATTTCCTGGCAAAAGAAGTTATATTTATTCACTTTTGTTATATGCACCTCAAAAAGTGTCAGAGCATGTCCTGATCAGAAAGCAGGCAGTGAGAGTGATGCTGAAATATGGTTCAGTCTGGTTATATAAATATAAAACAGCTTCAGAAAGTCATTCATTCAGTTTAATGCATTTGTAATTCAATTTTGTTTTTAAAATCAAATACCAAAACAAGAGAGAAAAAGCATTTTAAAGACCCTCACCATTGAGATTTTTTCTCTTTTACCCTTCAAAAATATCCCTATATTCAGGCAGAATAGTCATTATTGTTTTGTGGGGACACATTTATGCATGTGTCTCCTAAAGTAATTTTAATTAAAAAGACACTTCTCTCACCTTGACCCTTTAGACTTTGAGTATGCAAACAATTTTGTGAGTTTGAGTATTTTTTTATGATATAAGTGTTTTCAGGTTAAGACTTATGTGCTGCATAACTGCAGATCATTTTCACATAAATAGAACGATGACTTTTCCAGAAATAAGTATCGTCTGTGGATGCACAGCCTGTCCCTCTTTCATTCAGCTGTGACCTTGAAAACTGATTAACAAAATTGTACTCTAAGGGATGCAAGGCTTCACATAAAGCAAGTGAAGCATATGCAGGCCCTTGAGGGGTGCTTAGAGTATCTCATAGACTCTAATGGTAATTCCTCTCTCTTTTAATGCTATTAGGTGATTTTGGCTTGAGGCAATCCGTAGTACTTTTCTCTTTATTTAATTTTTTTTTGCCACAGATTTTATGAATTACCTTATTACAACCCCTGTTTCATGTTCTAAAGACAAAGTGCTCTGTGTATGTGGTGCTCGGTGTCTTCTTCAGCTACTCAAGTATTTTGTGTTGCTTTATTGATTTTACATGGCATAAATTTTGGCACAGTAAGAAGATGAAAAGTTAAGTAGAGTTATCACATTACCTAAACCTGAAAGCAAAGTGGTGCTCATGAAAAGCATGTGGGGTGCCCTGCATTTAAGACCTCATTTCCTTCAACAGTAAGAAGGACCATTTGAAAAAATGTCATTTGCTACATTCTAAAAAGTAGTATTTTTATTTAGTAACATTGGCAAGCTGTGAAAATTTGGTTTCAAAAATTAATTTATTCATTAATTAGAGGCTTTTAAATTATTATGCTTTTGGCTTTCTAAATATCTCTATTTGTATTTGAATTACATTTTGGGTAATGAAACACCACCTTCTGGAAGTCAGAATTGAGAAATAAAATACAATTTAAAGCATTTTACACATCCCTCTCAATCTTGCTGCCAATTTTTGTTTTTTTAAAACAAATTTGTGTTACATAAACAGGAATGTAAGGTATTGTATTAATGAGTCATTAAACTAGCAGAAGACATTAAAAGAATTTTTGCTAGTGATAAAGTAAAAAACAGAAGGCAAGACTGAATAGTAGCTGGTCTTAATGTGCCAAGGTAGAGAAGTATAAAACATACCATTCCCTGCACCCCTACTTTTTGTGTTCCTTGTTAAATATCTGGGTGCCAAAAGTGGAGACATTTTTGTTGGGTTTTTTGTCTCTCAAAGTTTAGGTATTCCAGTTTCTGAAGCTAGAAAGAATGGGTAGAGTATACAGACTTTAGCTGGCCACTTGGCAACTTCTGCTCCAGCTGTAGTGCATTTCCCTATCCAGAACAAAGAAATTGAATCTCCTGATTTTTTTTTTTTTTTTTTCAGTTTTTCTCTGATATCTTTCATTTAATAAAATGTGTTGTTTATAATAGAACGGAATAAAATTATTTCTATCAAGATATCCTTATTATGTTGATAGGATCTCTATGGTGGCTTGAGTTCTGCAGAGCATTTAGAACCAAACTGTGACCTCATCTTAGTAGTTAAACCTGTCTTTAGCTTGCTGCATCTGAATAATCCCATCAAAACCAACAGGATATAAATGCAGGTACGTGCTTTGCTTGGTCAGAGCCTGGACCCATCCAATCTAATCATCCTGCACTTTCTGAGTGATATCCTCACATCCAACAAGTAGTCATGGAATGTCTTTAATGAGTCTCAGTGTGAGGTAGGATTTATAATGCTTTTCATCACAGGAAGCAGATCTAATAGTGAATATTCAGGGGGATTTTTTTTTTTTTAATTTTTTTTTTTTTTTAGAATAAGACAGTTCTGGAAATGTCTGCTGTCATGAGAATGAGTTTCACTGGAAAGAGCTCTTTTCTCAACCCTTTTCTGTCTTTTCTGGTTATCTGAGCTAATCTGTATGCATATGAAAAATGTATTTTGTATGATTTATCTTCTACTTTGCTGAGTATCCCAGTGTCTTGTAATGACCCCCTGTTTTCAGAGAGATATTTATGGTTTTGATCTTACTGTTTCAGAGCTTCCAGTTTTCTAGAAAATACATTATGTATATTTGCAGTTCAGATGGTTTTTACCTAAGGGTTAAAACATTAATGCAAGTGCTAAAACATACTAAAAATATCTCTGATGAAAGTGATTATTTTTCTTAGCATGTTGAACAATATTCTTGGCTTTCAAAATGTTACAGAAAAGTGAGCATTCCTTTGGATTCTAGTTGCTGATCAAGAAATAGGATATTACTCTGTGTATGTGTTCCTTTCCTTTTTGAGTTTGTTTGTTCTTTTCCAAATGTATGGATGTTATTTCTTCCTTTTCTACAAGATTCATAAGATTGTATTAAGCTCCTAAGGAAGTCAGGAGAATATCCTTTGAATTCTTTTCTTCCCTTGTCTCTTTCCCTCTCCCTGCTGTGTTTAATAGGTTCTACAAAGAATTTTTTTTTTTTTAGTCAAAGGAAAAAAATGAAAGGGGGAGGAAAAAGAGAATGAAGGCTTAACATTAGATCTGCCAAGAATGTTCAAGAGATCATTTTTTATACCAGAAAGAATTTTTACTTCATTTTTTTATTTTAAGTTGTTTTTTAATAGTTTTAAACAAGCAGTACACAGTCATGTTGAATTTTACTATAAGATTTTTTTTTAATTTAGTATGAAGCAGATTGGACAGTATTGCACTGACATTGGTTTTAAGTACTAATGGTAATTAATAGTTTTTGACACTTGAGCTGGGTATCCATTTAAAGGGCTATCTTTAAAAAATTTTTTCCACTTAGAATTTACTGAAATCTGTTTTATTGTTTACCATATGCCAGAGTGAAAAACATTCTACAGGTAAAAATGTTTCTTTTCAGATCTGGGTTTCTATTTAACATTCAGCTGCATCTTTAACATTGCATTTCAGTTTTATTTATTTTATTTTAGAATGGCTTTTCCTACTGTGCATATAATCATATGCCAATATGAAAGATTGAGTCTGCAAAGCTGTGAGTACTCAAGTTCTAGAACAGGATGTTATTTAAACATATGCTTGACTTTGAACATGTGAGTAGTGGCTAAATATGCCAACAGAAGAATCCTTATTCTCATTAGCTTTGTTTTGTTTTTTTTCTTCAGTTACCCCTTACAAAATTTTTCTTCTCTAGTAGCTTGTCAAGGTTAAGTCATAATATCTAAATTTTGAGAGCCATGAAAAAAGGTACACAGGATACCCTAAGAGGAGGCATTTGCAAAATCTCAGTGGGGGTAACTGTCTGTCTCCAGGTGGATTAGTTTCAAGACCTGAGACAGATGAAGAATTACCTTTTCAATGGTAATAAAGAAGCTAAAAATATAAAACTGATTTGGGAACTAAAAATTGGAACATTACTTCCTTGTTCGGTTATTGGACATTCTCTTGTGGAAGTTTCTGTTTAAAAAAACAAAAAAACTCTTGGCCTCCATACACTATCATGTTTCTTTGATATTTAAACTTTGCTACCTTAATGACACTGTACTTTTCTTTATTTTAATTAGTGTGGGGTTACAGTGCCAGTTAGTACAATAAGCATAAAGTCGATAATTTGTAGGAAAAATGGTTATTTAACTAACAGCAGAAACCAGAGAAATAAGAACTTAACCTAGGCTCAGTTGCCTGTAAGTGAAATATTCTGTATGTTTTGAAACACAGTCCACTTTGTGCCTTGGATTTCTGAAAGGCTGCCTGTCTAACTGGCATTGCAATAGCTGCCTGTGGAAAGGAAATTAAATGAATGAAGACTTTGCAAACTCAGAGCTATACTAATATTTTTTGAGTGTTCATTGCCTGTCAGAGAACAAAATATTGGGGTCACGACCATAAAGATTTTTTTAAAAATTTTGAGCAAATGTGAACAAATTTGAAGTATTTTTGCTAAAGAGCACAAATATGTGGAACCACTTCACCTGTATGAGATTTCTTCAGATACTTTGATATTGCTTGTGAAAATTGAGTCATTCAGCAATGATGTGTTGAATACTGTGAGGCAGAATGAGTACCTTTTGCACATACTACAGGTTATCATATGCTGGGGCTTGACTGACACTCTAAACATCCCCAGGTTTTTACTGCAGAATGTTGTGCTCTCAGGTTTGGGTCTGCCAGCTGCTTCCCTCATGTGCTGAATGGGATATTGGAAAGCTTGCTTGCTTGCCTTCTTCTAGGTTTGACATAGCACAGCAAAGTGAGGAAACCTACTTCTTCTTAACTGTGCATCCTTGATAAATTATCATTTTCCCATGCAGAACAGCTTCTTGTTTTTTAACATTTTGCAGGTGTGAGAAGTTTGTCTGTATGATTGCCGTCACTATGTGCTTTTTTTATTTATGGAACTTTGCTGTTTTGCTCAGCTAGTGGGGTTAGCATAAAATTGGCAGGACTTCACTGAATCAGCTAACATAGGTGGCTTGCTGCTGGCAAATTGTTGGAAGAGGCAAGCAGCCAGCAAGGGTTGTTGCACAGCCAAGAATATGGTATGTGTTCAGGTTCCAGAAAAATGCTAGGTTTTCAAATAAGATTTTTCACTGTTAGAGTTATTTCATGGTGAAAATTAATATCTGGTCAAAACTTGTTAAACCAGTCAAAGTATGCATGGAGCAAGTTGCAAATAAGTGTTTTTATCCCTTGCTTTAAAAGATTTAAAGGATCTCTCACCAGTGTGAGACTAGGGATTAAGTATCACATTCTGGTGAGAATGTTGTCTGCTGCCATGGGTGGGATTTTGATTCTGGATTTGAGACCAGTGCAGAGAGTTCTATAGGGATTATTGGTTGGTTTATTTTGTTGTTTTTTTTTTTTTTTTTCTGAAAAAAGAGATCTTTTCTGTGTTTGTATGTTTTTACCAGCAAGGATTCAGAAAATGTTTGTCTGGAAAAATGGCTGCTTGGACAAAATACAATTTCAGACAAGGAGATAAAAAACAAAAACAAAATAGTCAACACCACCATTCTGATGCATTCCAAGAAAAAGAATATTAAAGATAGCGGAAAGTTGTTTTCAACTATGTTTTATATACCATTGACAGTTCATGGATTCAACATTGAGCAATCTAAAGAAAAAGAATTTTGGACTTTCATAGGTTTGAATTCAAGTGGCATTAGTTTCCTTAGGTTGCTTCACTGTTATCAGATTCTTGATGCTTTGTTGCTTATGTGTGCTTGTTCTTTAGTGTGTTCTCCCTGTCTCTGCCAAGTACCTACCTCTCCAACTCATTCTACCATCAAAGTCCTGACTTAATTTCATCTTAGATTTCCAAGTTTTTCCTTTTTATAATCCACCCCAGAGCTCTAGTGTATTTGTATTTGATTGGCAACCTTCCTTTTTTGTTTGTTTGATTTAAAAAGAAGCAATTAAAAAATTTTATGGAGTGAAATATTTTATGTGCTGATTTTATGAGTATAGCTTTATTGTCATAATCTTAAATGTCAATGACATGAATTTTCTCTGCTGGGTGAGTTATTAACAACTTCTGAACTCCTGCCTTCAGAATGATTTTTTTTTTTATTCTGTTTTTCTAAATCTCTTTTAATGATGCCTTCTAGGTAAAAACATAATTTCATGGGAACTTCTGAAAACAGAGCTTTGTGGCTGAAGCTTTGCTTGCTTTGTGACCTACATGCATATTTTGACAATCAAGGTTGTACAACTTTTGCCCTTCAAGAGAGTAAAATAAGGAATTTACAAAGCATATTTTAACCAAATACCAAAACAGAGATATATTTACCTTGGAATGTAAGGGCTTATTAAATTAAATGGCTAATAATTGAGTCAAATATAAACTCGAATTCTCATAGCTGTGGGATGCTGCAGCAGTGAAGGTAATGCTTGCCAAGGTACACCACAAAAGCAGAACCAGAGTAGATTGATCTCCTGCAACCATTTGTGTACTACTTTACATTTTATCTGGGCAGACCATTCTAGTGACCAGAATCACAGCCAGCTTGGTGCCAATTACAGAATTGTGCCGCTTGCTTTGTGCTTTTTCATATCCCAAAACTTAGCTTTTCAGAATGTCACATATACCAGGTTTAGCTACATGTGCTAAGAAAAAGCAAAATAAAAAAAACAAACCCAAACGAAAAAAAAAACACACAAAAGCCCTCAAATAAAAAAACTGTTAAACTTATCAAGATTACCTTTCAAGATGGAAAGATAACCTTGATAAGTTTAACAGTTTTGTTATTTTCAGTTTAATTGAAAAGCTCCTGAACTTTTGTCTAGATTAAAGGACTTTTTAGAACAGGACTTGCAGAATATCCTATTGAAGTATTCTACATCTTTGTAGGTTTTACCATGAAGAATTAGTTTCCTTTTTTACTTTAAATTTTCTGATGTTCCATTTTACTTAATTATTTAATTTACTTAATATGTAATTTAGTTATTTCCCACTATCAATTGCCTGTAGAAAGATATATTTTGCAGTTGTTGATTCTCAGTCCAAAACAATAGGTATGCTTTCTTTTAAAACTATAGTTTGTGATTTTTTCATTCTTTATATCTCTTTTTTACTCTGCATCTCTGGACTGGATGGACTTCTTTTTATCTCTTATCTAGAGTACTACTAGACTTTTTTTCTCTATTTTGTTCTCTTGTTTGTCTGCATTTTATGTGAGCTTATATTGTTAGATTTCAACTAAAAGTAAAGTGCTTTGGATTGAGTATTGCATCCCATTTGTGGTTTATTTACTGTCTGGAGCTCTATTTACCCTAAAATTATTTTAATGTGAATCTCCTTTTGCATGTAGCATTTGGATTTGGAGCTAACCTTGCCCAACTGCCAGGTAATGACTTTTAACAAAAAATTATTCATATTTCATTTGTTAGAGTCACAAAAATAATTTAATTTTCTTCAGTAAATATCATGGAGATTGTGCAAAGTCTGGCTTTTCATTTTTGATACTTCATTATGTCTTTTTGTTTTCTGTCTTTTTCAGATTTCTCCTGTCCTATCTTCATTTGAAATTCATTGCAGTGACTGACCATTCATTTGAAAAATTAACTTAGTAACATACTTAAAGTTCCCATATCTCCTCTCTGAGCTGAACTGAGTTCTGTTCTTCACTGTTTCCAAGTTTCTGCAAGAATATGTTTCTCTAAGTAGTTGGCACTTCTGGGCATTGGATAGCAATTCCAAAACACAGTTCTATGACAATTCTGTATTGGAAGTATGAGTAAACGAAATAGCATAGTTCTTTTTCAGCCTTTCACTTACTGATACAAAATTAAAATACAAAGGACTTCATAACCATTGTAACTTGCAGGTGATTGAGCTGAATATGTGCACTTTTAGTTTTGTACAGAGAATGGACATAATGATAAAACTACTATGTATATCTTTATTCTATTTTTATTTTTTCTTACTGTACATCCCACAGCAGTACCCCATTCAAAGTCTGGGCTCAAAAAATAATAGTAGCCTTCCAAAATGTTACCACTGTTCCCTGTATTTTAGAAGTTAAGTGCCTTATTTTCTTCAGTAATTGATTTCTAGCTAAACTATTGTTAGGTTTTAAAAAAAAAATCTAATTTTCTTTCTTATCTTTGATTATTGGAAGGGATGTATTATTCTTATTGTTCTTTTCCATAATACTTTTCAGATATGTGTTCTTCCAGAAACTTAACAATCACACTCCAGTTCATAATCAGTCCATAATCAGTCTGTGATATGTTGTGTGCAGTGAGAATGTCACTGACTGAGGAACTTTGCTGCTGATGGCAGTGTCTGAAGAGAGATCTGTCACTCTGTACAGTGTTCAGATTGTTGGACATGTGCATGTGGGCAGTCCCATAAACATGGCATTAGGAATCTCAGCATAAGGGAAAATGTTCCACCTTCTCACTAAGGACCCTGAGTACTCAGGTGTGAAGTGACTCCCCATGCATTTTGCAATATTTTTCGGCTCCATCCAGGATATAGAGAGGTTCCTCAGATGCCAAGTCCATATGAACTGCTCCTGGGCATCATTTTTTGAAAAAAATTCCCAATTTGCAATGATGTTTCCAGACTTTGTCTCCTTGATTTCCTTAGAGTCCTGTTTCTTGGGAGGGAAAGTATCCATGCTGCAAATGCTGTATTACAGAAATTTCAGTGTATGGTGACAATCCTGTGTTTCCTGTTGTTTTGGGCTCATACTTTTGATCAGTCAGTCAACTAACATGGAAGACATG
The DNA here is from genome assembly GCF_029582105.1 of Oenanthe melanoleuca. NCBI lineage: Eukaryota > Metazoa > Chordata > Aves > Passeriformes > Muscicapidae > Oenanthe > Oenanthe melanoleuca. The sequence goes on from NC_079336.1 coordinate 73,369,287, forward strand.
TTGGTGAAAAAAATATAGCAGAAGCAGTTCAGATATTCTTCATATAAACAAGCTCTTGACTGAGATATAGGATATGTGTACTGTAAAAGGCAATGTACTTGTAGATGAAATTCAGAAATTTTTGGACAGTGTTGCATGTTTCAGCAGCAGTCTGCAGAAGGCATGGGGAACAGTTGGATAGTGACTATTCATTTGCTGAGGCAAAAGCAGGTTTAAGCAACCATTACTTTGATGGTACCACAGACAATGGTGTATCAACTAGACCATCTAATTTTTCTATGGGTAGGAACGTTTTTAAAATAAACTGGTCTAGCATTTTGTTTTGGGAAGTGTTGAAAACATCCTTCACCAAAGAAGCACTTTCTGCTTCAATTTTTTCCTGAACAGCTCATGAATCAGTGCAAAGCACACTCTACACTCAATGTGAAAAGTCATACCTCTTCATTTTATGGCAAGGATTTACATGGACAGAAAAAGAAAGTCAGCCTGCCTCATCCTCTCTAAAAGATTAATATCTTTGTTAGTTCAGAGAAGAAACATTCTAAAATGTGCCTAAATTCCATTCTCTTTGTATTATTAAAATGATAAGGAAATGTATGGATATGCAGAATTAGGGTCTTTTCCACTGTGAAAGATGGGGCCTTGTGGGACATCTTGCCTTCATAAGGAAAAGCACTGGAGGGAAGGCAGTGCCAATGAGGTTGCTTTTTCATTGCTCTTCCAGTAGAAAGAGCAAAATGAGGGGATGAGCAGCCCTGTCTAAGTGCTAAAACCGTTAAGCATCTATAGATTGATTAAACTGGCTCTCTCTGAGTCCATGCTTGAGGTTTTTTTTCTAAAGTCTGTAAGATTAGAAACAAGCATTTAAAGAAACCCAAAAAAACAAACAGGTGAGTCTGTTAATGGTACTTCACAAGGACAAGGTTGATACTGGCCTCTTTTTCTTGACAGATGCATTTGCTGACCAATATGGCAAGCCAAAATTCTGGAAGAGGGGTGTACCTCACACATTTGATTGCCCCTCTCATGCCCTTTTCTTAAACAATCATTTACTCTTTATTATGATGGGAAACAATAATGCCTTAACAAAACATAAGTAACTTGGAGTAATCAGCTGCTTTGCAGGCAGACAGTTCCTGAGTTCCCTGGGGTTTCTATCAGCAAACTGTAGTAATGATGCTGATTTGCACAGAGCTATTGTTTCAGCTGTAAATACCTGAATTGATTACCCAGGAGCCCTGGTCTCAGTGTAGCATTGTTTTCCTTTGTTCTTTATTATGTTAGGTATCCTGCACAGCAGGGGGCCTGTAACCACGGCAGAGTCACCTTGGGACTTCAAGTATGGTAATTTAAATGAATTCTTTGTTACTGTAAATTGCAAACAGAACAACAGCAGCCCTCTGCCACTTTTATAAATATGTATGGTTTACCTGCCAATGAAATTATGGTGAGGGATAGATCAAAGTGAATTTGTACTTGTCAAGCAAATTTGATTAGTCATTTTGGACTTTAATTTTATTCCTTTTTCTCTGATTTGTGACACAACAACAAAATTAATGGTTTTGCTCTCCTTGTAGCAAAAGCAGTTGATCACACTAAAAGTTGGTTTCAGAAAATGCAGCATTGACAAGTGATTCTTCCATACAGACCATCTTGATAGCACATCTGGTTCATTTGTAGTGCCCATAGAGGTGGTGTGCACTTGTACCTGTGAGGTGGGAGCTCTGTCTTGTGTGCATCTGCACAGTGCTGGCTGTGCAACAGACAGCATCTGCTCTCTGCTACTTCTTGCAGTAGCACTGCTCCCCTCGCCCACCACTTTTTCCTTTTTCCTTGTGAAATGAGAATTTGTGGTTCAGCCTCACTTAGAACTAGCTGAAATCTTCCAAGAAGCCATCAACATTTCATTTTTTCTTTCCGTTCTTGGTTTCATCCTGTAATTATCACTTAGAAATGAGACCTCTTTATAGCAGGTGGTATCTCTTCACCTTAAAAGAGCCTCAGACAATAAATTATCTGCCAGACAAAGCAATTATTTTCTGCTGTCTTCACATGCCTAGAAAAGATCAGAAAACAGGCGCTTTAAAATAAATATTCCTATGATGATAAGAGATGAAAATAAAAATCCATCTACATTTTGCAGGAAGAGCCAGGTTTCACAAACAACTTTTTTATTCTGTTGACCCAGATGTGCAGATAGATCCTAAAGATACATGTTAGCCAAGGGGGACTCCTTTCAGAAGAGGCAAGACAGACATGAAAAATCAGAGGGACTGGGATGAAATAGCAGGAGTTTCCTGCTGCTTTTTTCCTTCTCTTGGTATACTCTGAGGCTAGAATTCATTTATCTTACCGTAAAAGGAATGAAAAAAGGAAATATTTTCATTACTCCGTGTTGTTGGTATTGTTTTGCCAAAGCATCTGAACAGTCCTATGCTTCCTAAAACCAACAGGCCCTTGAAATTAATTTTAATAAAACATGAATGATTCTGTGATTGGTACATTACTCAACCCTGCAGCAATAAATTAAGGACATACACCCCAGGGGCAATCCTGCCCTAAACAATCATGTTCCCACAGAGTAGAAGTCTGAGATACTGGAACATTGAAATTGTGAGAAATTAGATCCTGATTCCACAAGCATATGTTAGCAGCAATACTGCAAGTAGTCTCCAGTGGCTTTCAGGGGCTAACTGCTTATCTCTGCTACAGGAAGATGCACAGTCATGTGTGTTTTTCCAGATGCAGTCTCTGCTGAATTATTGGCTTTTTTCAATGTGAATACTCACACACCTCCATTTCATAGCAGGGGTTTTCATGGACAAGTGAGGCAAGTCAGTTTGCCTCCTTGTCTCTTAAAAGATCAATTGTAACCATCCTGAATCACAGGATGTATTCTAGTTTGTATTCTACATGTAGAAGGCTTTTGTGCTTGCTTTCATTTTTGCAAAGTAAACAATGGTAAGAATTAGTAGTTAAGAGTATGCTGTATTGTGTTACACTGTATTTGTTTTTTTCAAATGCTTTGTGGTAGTTGACACAAACCAAACTACCATGCCAGATGAGAGTTTAGTACATCCATTTTATAGGCTAAAAAAATGTGTAACAGAAGCCAAAACCAACACATAGGAAGCTATGGGCTTGCAAGGGGATGCTGAATTAAGCAGCTTGTGTTTGATAACTCCTGAGCCCTTGAGGATCTTGTTATTCTCAATGGACTTGGATATCTTCACAACCTTTATCAGTGAGATTATTTGTTGAGTTAAAAAAATGCTAACCTTCAGGCATTTCTACTAGTCTAGAGAATCTCTCCAGCTAACACAGGGAATTGCAGAGTAGGGACAAAAGTCTTCTCTGCACTGCTGCTTCTGCTGGCAACCAAATTCAGGAGCTCCTCCTGCCATGGTGCAGTGTGGGGCTCCTGCAGTGCTGTGCTGGCAGGCAGCTGCAGGGCAGCTCCTGCAGGCAGCAGATGGCAAGGAGATCCAACCCAAGCTCTGGTGAAGTTCAGAATGCTCATTTTTGTCATCCTGCTTTAGTTTGGTACTTAGCTCCTCAAGAGAAAAATCATCTGTTCCTCTGCCTTTGATTTTATCTACAACAGCAGTGTAACTCCCTGACTGAGGCATCTGGTAATTTCAAAACAACAAATAACAAATGTTATTAACATAGAAGTTGTGCTGTTGTTTCCTTATATGCCTCTTGTGGCCAAGCAAGGACTAAAATGAATTTAAAAACAAAAAATAATAACAATCTAAGTCCATCTGGATGCTTAGAAGTTCTGTCTACAGCTAAATATCAAGCAGCAGGAACAGAGAATTGAAAAAATGTCACCCAAAATAACTCATTAAATGAAAATAGGTTTACTTCAGATATATTTTCTGTAGCTGAACTACCTTTATCAGGCTTTGGCCAGGATCATCACAAGACTTATTTATTCATCAGTGCCTTTTATTCCAGTATTATCAATTATTACTTGCTTTTTCAAAATGTGATACTGTTTTCATTATTGTTACAGGCTTAGATACATATTTAGAGTCAAACTCTTTGTGTAGAAACAAGTTTTTTAAATATATGGAATAAATTACTGTATTTGGATGTATTCTAGCTGCTGTATCTTAGAAATGTTTGGTCTTAATTCTTATTTTTATAATTTTGCCAAGCTCCAGTGATAAGGCAAGGATTAGTTTGGCCCCTGGAGACTATATGAACTAAAATTCAGTTTTGCATGAGAAAACAAAAAAGTGACTATACCAGTTGAAAAATATCTTTGGTGTTGGAAAGAGGATTTTAGTACACTTTAAAAATACATGTTTGTTGAATTGCATTTGGGAGAAAAACACATTTTTAAAGGAAAAACAAAAGGTATTATTTCTGTTGTTTGTAATGTTTCAAAGAACTACATATCACATGGAAATGGAGGTCGGGGAATTTGCTGTCCTACCAAGAAGGAAAACAATATTCTGAGAAGTCTCAAGTGAGCAGAGCATATTGGCTGTTGATCAGTGAGTGGGCCAGGTTAGGCTTGGCTGCCTACCCCATTATCACACTAGTTCCTGGATCTGCTGCTTCAGTGCAGCTGGCTTCTCTGGTGGCCCACAGCTGAAGAGTTCTAAAAGGCAGCACAAGGTCAGAAAAGTTCTCTTGGACATGACTTTTACTAATTACTGTCTAAAAATATTCTAATTCCAACCTGTCAGGATTGCAGGTGGACAGATGCTATTCCAGTAACCGTGGTGGGTGAGACTGAGACAAGTCTTCAGGATAAGTTAGCAGATGGCAAAGGAAACAATTGACTTTTTAAGCTTAATGAACCCAGAAGCCTCTCTGCTCAGAAGTGTGTGAGTTTATTGGGGTTTTCTGAGTTAGCTGGTAGCACAGTGATGTGTTTTGTTACGAGCTGGGGAGTTGAAGTTGCATGTGAGGCTTTAGGCTGATGGGATCTGTGCTTGACACAGAGGTTGGGTGAAAATATTACCAAGCTGCTGCAGCTGCACTTGGCACACAGGATCCCCTGCAGGTATAGGCCAGAATGACCAACTAGGAAGCCATTATGTCTGGGTTTATGAGGGCTTTCTGACTTAGTTACATGTTGAGGGTTGTGTGCCATAATTGTTTCTTTCATTAACCAGGAGCATCATTTTAATGCTTGGTTCTAGTTTTGTACCTTTTTAAGATAGCCTTTTTCACAGTTTTTATTTTGTATGTGGGAGACATTTGTGAAGAAGTAGAAGCCATCCTACCCATGTAAAAATATTTTCACTAATGCTATAGTCAGTAAACGTTGAGATGTCTGCATTTTCCCAACCTTGCAGGTGGCAGAAGTCTGCTGTGATACCAGATGTCAAGCTAAAATAAGAAATAGAGAGAGACATTATTAGGACACAAATTGCATGGTTTTTACTGCTAGAATTTAATTCAAAAATATACTATCTAGGCTTGTCTCTGAGACTCCAGAGTGTATATTAGAATATTAAATTTTATATGTAAGATTGTCAGGCTTAAAACTATTCTATTTTACATGTACTTATGATCATGTTTGTTCTCTAAATCTGAAGGATTGAGAACTTTGTCTAACAGTATGAGCTAAAAATGCTGGAACTTAAACAGCATCACCTGATTCTTCAATAATGGGTGATGTTCTGGTCACTTTTTGTCAATTAAGTAGATGCTGAGGAGACATACTTTCCCTTCAGTTCATACATGCTTATTGTGCTTCTGGAATCCTCAAAAGTTTCTTCAAACAGTAATAAAGTGAAAGCTGCAAATAAGGTTTGATTACTTTAATTCTTATGAGAAAAAGGGCCACACTCTGAATTTCAAAAATGTAAATTATATTTGCGAAGTACTCCTGATTCATAGTGATCTCTAGAAAATTGAAATTACAAAAAAAAAAAAAGCAAACATCTGTATTTATTTATAACTTATTTTTTCTCCAGCAAATCACAAACAGGCTTATACAAATCAAATTTTGTGCCTCTTTGCTGCAGTCTAACCATACTACCTTGCAGTAGAATAAACATGCTTATTCCAGTGCAAGAGTAAAAACGTTTTTTCCCTTGGAAATCCTTTCCTTCAGATTCATTGCTGAAGAGTTTGGAGAACTGCATTAAAAATATGCCACTAAGTAAAACCAGATATATGACCACAGCTAATATCATATCCACTGGTCCGAAACATTTTAATCTGAGAGAAATCTGTATGATTCTCCATCTTTGCTAGAACAAAAGAAAAAGCAAAGACACTTTATAGAATGAAACCTGAATATTTCCTGTGTCCCAAGATCTAAAAAGTTTGAGATTTTTAATGCATATCAACTTAAGTACTTTGCCACATTTTTCTCTGAGTTGATTAATTGCAAAGTTAGTTGGTTTTGTTTGTATACTTTGAGGCCAATTTGTCTAAATTACTAAATAGTATTTGCTTTCCTCCCTATTGTTATTGTTAATTTCTTGCTGTGCCAATAGCCAAATCGTTCTGTAAACAATGGATTTTCCTCTTCTGTGACTGTGTGTACAGAGTATGTGTGTGTCTGTGAACAAGTGCATGTACACTTGTAAATCTGTGCAGGTGGAGGGATGTATATATACATGCATGTACATATGCATATTTATACATATGATTATGAATGAAATTCTTTAATAGGGAACTAAAAATATAAACTGGTTGGATTTGTTTATCTTTGGTTTTGTTTTGTTTTTTAAATACATACCAATGATGGTTCACATTCTTTTATGTTGGCATATTTATTTCAAATCTGAGCTAATTGACAGATTACTTTGGTTTTTAATGCTAGTACTAGTCTTTCACAACAGGAAGGTTAAGGCTATGTAAAAGAATACAACAAATGTGATACATGATCGAAGGTTACAGCAGCCCAGAGTAGATGAGGTGTCCATGGAACACTAAAAGATTAAATGAGGGTAAAAGGCTAAGGAAGACCAGCTGGCTCTGTAACATATTACTGTCCAGAGTGCATTACTGCTAAATTGAAAAACAGGTTCAGACTGCAGGTTTCCAGGATGCTGCAGAGTAGAATGCATACCAAATGTGGTTACTTCAGCCTGGGTAAAGAGTAAGGGAACATGAACTATTGAGTGTTATTGGCACTGTTGGCAGCTGTTTACTCTTTCTCTGGGGCATAGGTTAAGGAGAGGGACAAAGTACGAAAATCAAGAGAGAAGAAATGGATAAAAACCAAACAGGTTCTGGATGCACTGTAACCCCTTATCAACTGCAAAGTAGGAATGATAGATCTCCTTTTCTTCCTTCAAAATTATTTATTTAAATCAGAATAAACTTACACAACATGCACAGGTTTGACATTTACTGAGAAAGGATGATTCTCTCAACTTGGAAGTACAGATCTGTTACTTTAACCACTCTCTTTATCACAAATGTCTGTGGAACCTAAAGCCCACCTGTGGCCTACTGCCACAGGGTTATAAACAATGTCAGTGAGAGTTAAGAAAAAGATGATGCCCAAGTGTCCAGTCCAGGTCTGGATAAGCTTGCATTCATGTTTCCTCTCTCTGATACAGACTTCCTCTGTGACCTTCAAAAACTTTCACTATCTCATCTGAGGAGAAGTCTCTATAAGCAGAATAGCAGTGACAGTCTGTTTTGAATGTACAGATTGTGAGAAGACATTTCTAATTAAAGGGCTACACAAAAGTATGTTGTATATTCTGTGGTATTCCTGGAATAGCATATCAGTAGACAGAATAGTTTAAAAAACTCCAAAACAACTCTCAATTGGAAATGGTGTGTAAAGGTCTCTCTCACATTTCTATTGTGAAATATTGGCCAATGTAGCCACACACAGCAAAAGAAAGAGATCATTCTCAAAATGGGAATTTTCCCTTTTTTCCTATATCCATTGAATTAAACTAAAAAAAGTTAATTTGAAATCAAATTAGCTAACTTTTTCACAGCCATCATTATATACTTTCTGCCATAACAGTTTTGTAGAAATTTTCCCAAAAAGCATCTTCAGTATCTGTATCTGGTTTGTTTTGTATGTTTCAACATAACATCTGTTCATCTTCTTCATCAGCAATGTGCAAAGAGCAGATTAAGTTTCATTATTTACCATTCGTATCAAGCAAGACTCAGGAGATATAAAAAAAAAAAATTAAAAATATTTTTAAAAATAATACTGCAGGAAAAAAATGATAGTGTCTTCTGCTCTGTGAAAAGAAATGAGATGGCATATTAATGTAATTTTAATGTATTAATTGACTTCCAATATATCTGTCAGAGACTAAAAAAATCTTGAAAGCTAAAGGTTGAGAACACTTTAAAATTAAACATAACATTTTTAAAATCAGAATAGTAAATAAAAAACTATCCTTTAACAGATCTCTAAACTAATTTGATTACTGGCACTATCTATTTAGCCTAGAGACTTACCATATAATGTTCTTAGTGCCTCTCTGTAAATTCTTTTAAAATGCAGAGAAATTATAACAGTCATCAATAAAATTTTAACTTTTTACTGAAGTAGCAACTTATTAGGGTAAATAAAGTGGCATTAATATCAAAGACTGATATTGCAACCAAAATTAAAACCTAAAAGTCTGTATTATAAATTTTTTCTTCGAGGACATTGGTTTATTATTATTATTATTATTTAAGCACTAGAAAAAATTGGTTTTAGATTGGTCTGTATAGCAAAGTATACTTGTTATAATTGTAGTTCTTATGGCTAAATATGTGCCACTGCCATGAGAATGTGGCACAACTGGCAACGTGCTGTCTCAGATCTGGTTCTGGAATGCAGGATGCTGCACTGACCCAATGTATTCTAGTGGAAGATAAGGTTAGGGCAGGAACAAGAAAGGGCAGTTCAGACTTTCCTAGGGGTCTTTAGCATCTCTTTCAGCCTGCATGGGAAGATCTCTTTTCTGGCATCACGATGTCTGATCTCATCTTTGCCACTTCTAAGACTGTTTTTATGCCTGTTTTTCAGACTGTACACACTGAATGATGAGAGATATGTGGGAGTAAAGAGCAAGTGGCAATACATCCTGGTCCCTTTGCGCCTGGCTCTTTTAACACAAGTAAACTGTCTTTCAATAAATACAGAAAAGGGGGAAAGTGACTCTTTTATTATTCTTTTCAGCAGTTGAAGCAGCTCCTAGTATTCCCTTGGGGCTTTTAGGAGCAAAGTTGTGATGTTGTCAACAAAGGAAAAATAGGATAGCAAAGTGAATGCACTGATGCTGTTCATCTGTATGTGGACTGATGCAGCATTGGAGTGGCAGCTGCTGCCTTTGCTCAGCAATGAGGTCTATGTGTCTGAGTGTAGGGTAGCCATGAAAATCCCTTATCATCCCTTTTAAAAACAGCAAGGATTAAAAAAAAAATGGAGCTTTATTTGTTATTAGCACTAAATTGTAAGCACCATAGTCTCCAAGTGAGTCTGGGCTGGGAATGTAATAAAATTTCTGTTGTAGAAAATTTTTGTTATATTTCCTGACACGTGATCAAGCTGACCTGCTGTTTGATTTCTTGTCCAAACTTGTGGTCACAAGCTAAGGAATGGACTTAAGGCAGAAAGTTGTGGCAATCCAGAATGAGGAGAAAGGTTTAAGTTGTAGAACAAAAAAGATACAGATGCTTAGCTTTTATATGTTATGAGCTTCAGAAAATCACTAAGATGGTGACAATGAGAGGGAGAACAAAGGAAAATACATATTAAAACCTAAGGGTGCTAGTTCTTCCAAGGCTGCAAAGAGTGAATATCTCCCTATGTGTGGCTAGCATAAAACATATCTGTGTAATTACTCCAACTGCAACTCTACTTGGGCATGGGAAAATGTGTTTTCCAGAATGCAATCTTCCCTGTAGATGTCCCTCTCTGGTGGGTTAGACTTGTGGCTAAAAGCCACACTCCCACACAAGCTGCTTGCTTACAGGAGGAAGAAAACTCATAGGTCAAGATAAAGACAGGAAGACCCCTAACCAATTACTGTCATGGGCAAAATGGACTTCAGTTTGGAGAAGATTAACCTAATTTGTTGCCAATTAAAATGAATATTTAATTAACAACAGCAAGAATCTGTCACAATTCCTCTTTCTTCTCTTCAGATATGGAGTATTTACCTATTGCTGCAGACAAACATTTTTCTAATTGTCACAGGTTAACTTACTCCTGAGATCTGGCAGAAAAGAGAAGGGCACACTTTCAGAAGCAGTGGTTGGATTCATGTGGAGAGGCTTTTTTTAAATGCAGCTGTGTATTTGAAAGGCAGGATGAATGGGCTGAAGTTGTTTAAAAACAATGATAGGAGAGGTGTTTTATTATGGCAGGTGACACTTTAAGAAGCAAATAATTGTAATACTTGCAAAGTCTGCCCTTTCTTCTGTGTGGCTGTTTCATTCCCAGGATTATGCCAGTTTTAGCAAAGCTTTCTCTGGCTCCATTCATTTCCCAGGTGGAAACTACAGTGGCCATTCTCAGTGACTGCTTTGCAAGCAGAGGTAGTTCTGAGACTTATTGTGTCCCTCCATGTTGCTATATGAGGACTGACCTTGGCAATTATTGTCATCTTCCAGATCTTTCTCACCTGTCATCCCTGCTGCAAGCAGATTTAACACAAATACTGCTTCAACAGCTGCAGATTTCTGAATGTCTCAATGATGATCAGCAGCTTCACTGAGTGGCAAAGTAGCTCTTCCTCTGTCTTTCAGTTCTTGGCTACAGCTGTTCTGTAACTGCCACAGGACTACAGATATTGTACAATGAAGTCATTGCCCTATAAAATTTTAGAACTCAATCTAATTATAATATTATATGTGTATATATATATATATATATGTATACCATCTCAGATAATTAAGGAGGTAAATCATATATTTGTGATAGTGTGCAAATTACTGTAATTGAACCTTATCTCAAAAAGAATATCCTGAGATGCTTCCCAATTTATGATAGATTATATCCTCTTGTTTTCATCAAAAGACTGTGAGGGTAGAAAAGTCAAGCACTCCAAAACTGGAAAATAAGAAAACCTAAAGGAGGCTGACCACAGTTTTTCCCATGAAAATACTTTCAAAAATAATTTTGATTTTCAGTGAGTTTAAAATTACTGTTGTCTGTATTTTTCTTCACATTAAAAATGAAGGATCCAAAATATTTTATTAAGGAGTGCTGATGCAAAGCCTTGTGGCAGCAGGAAGTCTATTTGTCTAATATCCCTGCTGTTCTCTATTGGTTTAGCTCTGTCATTCATGCACTTTTTGTATCACTTGGACAAGGGGCTGTGGTCCATCCTGGAGGAATCAGTGTGATTGTGAAACCAATGGATGTTTTTCTGGAAAATAACAATTGAGTGTGTTGTGGTAGCAGGACTTTTTTTTACAGTGAAAATAATGCCAATATATTTGGCATATTTGATCTGGGTGGAAGTGTTAGACTGTACTGTTGCTTAGTTGACATCTGGACTTTGGGTTCTATTTGAAGTAGGGATTTTTTACTTCCTTTGCTATTTAATTTTTTAAATGGAAGACATTAGTGAAGTTCTATGGGATTAATTTGTTAAACAGAAGACCTGCTACTGCTGGTACCAGCCTTAATATTGAAACCTCCTATTTAAAAAAAACAAAAAACTAAAAGCAAAGGTGTGTTAGTAGTTTTGATGGCATTTAGCTTAGAAAAATACAGAAAATAACTGGGAGGGAGAGGAGGGAAAGAAAAGCAAAAATACTGTCTCCAGGAAAGAATAAATAAACCTCCATTTTGCATGAACTCTTGCAATGGCATTTGGCACTCATCTAGAAATAGAAAAGTCAGTGTAGGAGAAAAAAATGAGCAGCTGTTTAGCTGCACAACATAATGATAGTGCTTTATGCTTTCTTTTTTTACATGCATTTTAAGAGTCATGGAGTTACTAATGCAAGCTGGGCACTTTATGCTTGCCTCAGTGAACTCAAAGTGAATTTCAAACTTCCAAAAATGGAAATTGAGAATAAATTGTAACTAAAAAAACCCCAATTTTTAAGATATCACTTCACCTTAAACTTGAATATGAGCACAGTATCACAATACATTGCAAGAAATTCTAGAGAGATTTATCTAGTTTGTATGTATTTAGTTTCAAATACTTTAAAATATATTCACATTTTTCTGAATCTAATATAGCTCACTCGTAGCAAGTCATCTGGGACAAGTATGCAGGCTATTCCACCTCAATTAGAGCAGCTATGCATATCTACTCTCTAAGTGTGAGTATTCTGTACAGATTAGGGAAGTCGTTTTCTCAACAAAGATTGCAAAATACTTCAGCCAAGAGCATCACTCATTTTTTTTAATGGTTTCATACCCCCATAGAGGTTTTACCTGTTCAGTGTCTCACATCACTAAATCTTTAATCTGATTGACTTCTTCAATATTAGACATCTCAGATAAAGCTTTTCCATTCTGATTACTACCTACAATAGGCAGTATTTCATTATTTTAACTGCCTTCACCCAAAATCTGCCTTGTCATAATAGGCCTGTGTTAAAAATCCTAGTCATCCCTGAATGACTTGTGTCTCATAAATTGGTCTTAACACCTAACAACACCAATTCTATTGTTAGAAAATTCATGAACTAGATGTCACATACAGATGAAGGAAAGATGACAGAAAAGTTGGCAGATAACTAACCTCTAGAAACAATAATTCTCACAGAACCTCTGATGATTTTGTTGTAGTAACAGTGATTTTTGTCTCTCTAGTCAGCAAATGTGATTGGGTTTGGACAGAAATAAATATCACCACATCTAAAACTGTAATTGTAAGCGTGCTCATGGGAGAAACCTCTGTACTTCTTACTGCAAGGGAAAAGACCTCACAGCTGCCTTGTAACTTCTTTTTGAAACCTAATTTGTATGACTCCACAGGTATCTACAGGACAGCTTTCATGCATGCAACAGGAATATTCTTTCTGTGGTATATAATCTTAGTGTGGGGTTACATGTATGAGTCTGGATTGAAGGCTGTAGGTTAGTGTGAGGATGCAAGGAAAGAAATTCAGTAACATTTTCCTTTCTAAACTCTGTAAATATTCTATATTACAGGGAATAGTCCATTCAGAAATTGTAAAAGAGTGCTACCAGGATTTCCTCTCAGATAAAAGCTCAAAAGGGAATTGAATCACCAGAAAATATGCATGTTGTTCTTAGAATTTGTTGTGTTCACTTAATATGCAGCTTTTTGAATGGCACATCACAGAAAACTTTTGCCTTTGCTGCCTTCTCTTCTCTCTCTGTGATCATACAGTGTGTTGTAAGGGGCTTCCCTGTGAGTGGTAAATCAGAATTAATAGTTATATTGGTGGCAGGGCTGCTCATTCTCTTTACCATTCAGTTCAATAGGTATTCTTCCACTGATTTAATAAGGAAAAGATCAACTCCTCATGATAAAGCAGGGAGTAAAATAACAGAATAAAAATAATAGGGAATAAAAATGTATCATTGAATTGTGTGGTGAGATAGCATGTCTTGGCAAATTAAAGGGAATTTAACAATGGCAAATTTCCTTTATGGAAAGAATATCTCATAAAAGCAGTTTCCTTGAGATAGATTTGAGGAATTCAATCTTTAGGCCTTACTGTCATCATACATCCCTTCTTGTGTAGATGGGTACAGCATTTTGACAATCAAGTAACTACGTCTAGCCATTGGGAGGATAAGAAACTGTGGTCAAACTCCTTTCAAGTGAAATTTTAGAATATTGAGAAAATAGCAAAGTAAAGACAGAACCTTAATGGATTGTATTTTGCTTTGGATCTGCACATTTTGTCTCCTTTAGAGACATAGACTCCTGTAGAGTTTATTTTCTACTAACATGCTGAAGGAATTACAATTATTTAAGTTCTTCCTAAACTTTGCAGCTTTTTAAGCTATTCTGTAAAAGAAAAAGTATATATCAGTTCTCCATAAACTTTACTTAGCCACAGAAAGCTGATCATCATTAGGAAGACCTTCAGTAATGTCTCAAATGAAAGAAGCCAACCATAATATTGAAGTCTAAGCTGTTTTGGAATTCTCCTGGGGGAAAGAAAAAAACCTAACAAATAAATGCAAATGCATATTTATGCAAGAGTGAGATCTTAACCTTGATGACTTAGAAAATTATTACTTATAACATATTTTTTTATTGAAAGCTTTTTGACTTTAAATGTATGCAGACAATATTATTTAAAATTTTGGATGTTGGTCTTCATTTAGGTGGAATACTAAAATAACATATTTTTAATATACTAACTATTTCCACATATATATTTTTTAAAACCTATCATGACAATCCTAAAGAAACACAGTTCTTGCTGCTGTCCTATGCATAAACCTTCACTCTTGTTGCTTTGTGCAACAGGCCCAGCTCCTGCAGTCTGTCCTCAGGACAGAGATGTCCAGACCCCTCATCATCTTTGTGGGTTTCTACTCCCTGGTAGCTTCTTATCTTTCATGTACTGAGGAGCCCAGAACTGGACAAATTATTACAGATGTGGCCTCACCAAGGCTGTCTAGAGTAGGAAGACCTCCCTCAACCTGCTGGCCACGCTGCTCCCAGTGCACCCCATTACGCCATTGGCTCTCCTGGCAACAGCAGCACTGGTGGCTCTGGTCAGCTTGTCATCCAGCAGGACTCCCAGGTCCTCCTCAGCAGAGGTGCTCTCTAGGAGGTCAGTACCAGCCTGTGCTGGTGCTTGGAGTCACTCCTCCCCAGGTGCAGGACCCTGCGCTGGCCCTTGTTGAACCTCATGAGGATTCTCTCTGTCCAGCTCTCCAGCCTGTCAAGGTCCCACTGAATGGCAGCACAGCCTTCATGTGGGTCAGCCATTCCCCCCAGTTTTGGGTCATCAGCAAACTTGCTTAGGTTGCTTCCTATCCCTTCACCCAGGATGCTGATAAATAAGTTGAATGAGATAGGACCCAGTATTGATCCCTGGGGAATGCCATTGACTACAGGCATCCAACTGGAGTCTGCTCCACTCATCACAACCCTCTGAGCTCTGCCATTCATCCAGTTCTTGATCCATTCCCACTCTCCATTCATCCAACACAAATTTTCTGTGATTACCTACAAGGATGTTATGGGAGAAAATGCCAAAAGCCTTTCTGAAGGTAGATGACATCCATATAAAAGTTCCCATTTTCTTTTTCAGTCTTTTTCACAGCAATCTCACAAGCACAACTTAGCAATTTCTGTAAATGACATTGTGGAAAACAAGTTTCTTTGAAATAGGTTGGGGTTTTTTTCGGTTTTTTTAATAACACAGTTATGAGCTTTACTTGCTTACAAGTTTGTAGGAGGCCTACTGCCCTGCTGGAAAAATCTGTAGTTGTGGTATTTGGCTAAATGTGCCTGTGTCAGCCTAGAGCTTCACTTTGTTTTCCCTCTAGAGTTGCTTTTTTGTTTTTCCCAATATGACCTGTGTAGGAATCATAGGCACTGGTGGTGTTTTCTCATGTTCCACACTGGATTTTATGAAGCTCTTCTTTCTTATGAGCACCATGCTGCATAAAGGACACAGCAGAACAAATGTGTTTTGCTGGTTGGTGGCCAGCAGTGTGAGCATTCAGCCAACAGTCCCTGAGGAGGACACAGCAGGAATAGATATTTGTTGTGCCACTGTGGCAGTCACTGTGGAACACAGGAGCAGGTAGTAGTGTTATGCAAGTGTTCTTATTACTCATCCAAAAATTCAGCCACAAAGTACTTAAGAACCAGATCAAGGGAAAGTGAAGGCAGTCCTGCAAATGCTCAAAAATAATTGACCCTTATGTGGTATTAGTGGAAAAAATGACAACAGTTCATTCATGACTGAAGCAGTTCATTTAGGAGATGATTTTTTTTTTATTTTGGTTTGTGACTATGGAATAGCTTTTAAGACAGAGGTGCCAGCTCAAAAGTGGTGGAATGGTAAAAGAGGCAGCTAGAGAATTTCATGCCTGACTTCAGAGCACATATATACACATATGTGGAAATTAGTGATCTCATACTATGCATGTATTTATTAACTTATGAAGGATTGGGGAATAGATAGGATCTGGACCACTGCAGCTTCACTATTACTATTGGTACCTGTTGAAGCCTATGTATGATTTTTTTTTTCCTATATAGAGGGCATGAGGAGGTGAGTAGTTGGAGTGTGTTTACACACCAGCATTCACCTGTCCAGGGATTATCATATACTTGAGTTCTATACTGATACGCTACATCAATTAATATTCAACCATATCAATTCCTGTAAAACTAAATCACATTAATTGATTCTAGTAGGACCTATGAAGAGCTCTGCCCAAACATGTAAAATAGCAGATATTTTATGCTAATTTCTTAGGCAGGAAGTGATGCCAGTTATTTTTAGTGTAGAACATTTTTGCTTTTGAATTTAAAAAGAAGATTACATTTTAAACTTAAAAACAAATTTGTGGTTTTAATTGTGGGAATGTAATCATGTATCATAATCTTTGTTTTATTCAGCAAACAATATGGACAGGGAAGTATTATAGCATGTCCTGAACATCAAGGGACAAACATATCTGAGATCATATATGCTAATTCACCTGAATCCGGTACACCTTCTTTTTGTCTAGATTTTGAGAAGTTTGATTACCTGATATTAACTCAAGCTAAAAGATAAGAGTAATGAAAACATCATAAGAATGTAGGTTTCATTGTATATGACAATTCTTTCATTCCATGTAGTGTTATTTTCCAGAAATGAATAGTGAAAGATGTTTGAAAGAAAGCTGCAAAAACCCATGAAGCACTACGTTCTGTAATATTGGACCCCAGGGAGAAATTTCTTTCTGACCTATAATTTTCATCCTGAATGCAACTGCAGGTAGTGCTCTTACTCATCTAAAGTGTCATTGCAGTACCTCCTAGGGACAAGTACAGTACTGTAAAAACATTCACCAAGGGCTTCAACAGTTAATGACTGTTGTCTGAAAGAGGAGGGGAAATGGGCATTTATCTCCTTGCCTAAAGCAGCAAGTAACCCTACCTCTAGGACGGGTGCTGTGAGTCCCACTGTAGAGGAGGATTAGTGCCAGTAAATTATTTTTCTGTGTGCAACAGCTGTGAGTAATCTCCTCCTAAAATCTGAGAGCTAACAAAAATAAAACTAAAACATCTGTGCCAGCTGTGCACAGCTGTGTCTGCCTCTGTGGATACATCTGCAGCACATACACTACCATAGCTGCCCATTTTCTTGTGCCCTATCAATTCATAAGAATCAACAGGAGAATTAAAAGTAAAATGTGGGGAATCATTTGATTTAATAATTTTATTTCATCTTTCCTGATCCCAGTGATCCTTCTTCCTTTCTCAGTTTTCCATGTTATATTTTTAGCCAAATACTTTCAGGTAACCTTGTCAATAAATAAATAAGTGGAAGTGTTGATAAGAGCAAAGAAGCTGTCCTATCACTCCTGCACTCCTTCTTCCATTCGTCACAGTATTACCCAGAAATTACTTCTACTGAACCATGTTCAGTCAAGCAGCTGAGTGTGCTTGATAAGAACTTTGAATATTCTCATATCCTGTTCTTTTGGACCTAGTTATATGTTTTCTGTTGATATCCATGCACCCAGTGATCTTTTAATCAGATGTAAATCTGGAACAGGACACCTGAAGTCCCTATTACTTGCACTGCTTTTAAACCCCAGCTTTGAATTGTTTACCTTTGCAACTTTATCATCACTTTTGTAGTATTAAAATTCCCTCTACAGTATAAGCCAAAGTACGACCATCATAATAAACTTTGAGCAGGTGTTGTATTTTATATTCCACCGGGTTTTTTTCTGCTCAATCATATATGATATGCACATCTAATTTTTCTCATTTCCTGATAGTGTGTAGCAATACCTACTTAATATCCATCCTAGTTCTCCACATTAATCCTCCCCCAGTCATATTAATGCATGGACATCTGTATCATTTGTACTACCCTCTTTTACTACACTTGTGACAGATTCTCAGTCATAGGGAAAGGAAAACCAAAAATTAACACTTGAAGAAGCCCTAGGAACATGGAAAAGTGTCTACAGTGTTTTCTTTAACCCTTGATACTAGCATAAATAGCAGATTTTATTTGCTAATAAATCCTTTAGTCTGTGTTAGATAAAAACTTCAGCAGGGACTTCCTCCCTTAGTCTAGGACCATTCATGAAAGACCTACTTCATGTCTGCTGTGGACATTCTCCTTGACTCCCTGTGAATAGTTTCTAATTTATTTAATTTAGAACTGATCTTCAAGATTTCCTAGAAGATCAGCATTGCACTGAATCATATTTAGAGTATATTTTATTGAAATTAATTCCAGGAAATAAGAGAAAAAATTACTTTGATAACTCTGAAGGGTAAAAACAAACCCAAAAAACAACACATCAAAACTTATCAATGGACAGAAATAAGAAAATTCACATAGCCTGGCCATGAATAAGTTCTGAGGTAGAACTTAGGCACTTCCAGTCATGAGAGAAGAGCTTTTGAGTACGAATGGTGCTGAGGAGCCCCATCCCACCCTTAACTAATTGTAAATATCATGTTGATTACTAGTGAGGTAATATAATATGTTTTATACAATAGAAGATGGATTTTGACTGCCTTCTAAAGTCATCTTAACTGTCTAGAAAGCCTAGATGAAAAAACTAGGTGCTGTACAGGGTGAGATTGTGTGACTTATTTACTTACCCCTTTGTTGATAAAGTTCATTTTTATGGTTTGTTTTGTGGTGTTCTGAGCAACACAAAGGCATTGGTAAATTCCTGAACTTAGGGTTCCAGGAGCAGTCACACAGAATTGGTGTGCTGTACTGTGGATGGACTGTGTTAAGAAACAGTCTCTGTGCTGAGACAGAACTTGTCCATTTCCACTCTTTGAGAAAGCCCAAAGAATACCTTCAATTTATATTTTATGGTGCTGATGTACACCTGGATTGCAAATTAATATGAAGAGAAATTGAAAGAGTGTTATTTTAGGTTAGTGAAATAAAGAGTAATTGTATAGCGAGGATGACCTGAAGTAATAGGTGAGTTGTGCTGACTCCTGATTTTTGCTAGAATTACCCACTAGAATTACCCTAGAGAAAAACTTGATAAAGGAATCATATAGAGAAGTCATGTATGCAAGAATGCACTTCAGTCATGCACCACTCTTTTCACTCATAAGGCAGGTTGCATCTTTCCAATAGCTCAAATAAGTAATTCAGTTTAGCAAAGTTGAAAGTATTTGTGTTGCTAGAAAGTGGAGCTTTGACTCAGTCATTTAATCATGTCAATATTTTTATTAGAATTTACAAGTAAAGAGAAATTAAATCATTTTTATTACATATTCAGTGTTATACACATCTTTATACACATTCGTTAATAATGCCCTCAAAGCATCATAGTTTAATACAATTTAAAATATTGTCTCTTCTCCATTTATATTTTAGTATCAAACAGTTACAGGGATTTCTCTGTGTTCAAAAAAACTCTTGAAAAGTTGCCAAAGCCTGAGCAAACACAGAATGGAGATATGCTGATTACAAACTTAATCCAAAGTAAATTTATAGCTGAAAAAATTAGGTAAAATTCTGCTATTGTCACTTCTTCCTATTAATATTCCTCATATATTTGGTTTAGTTCTATTTATCCTTGCAAAATTTTCATGTTCAAATTTAGTAGGTTTTACAGGGTTTGTGTGTTTATTGTATCAGACCAGCTCTAGTGCCTGGCATATATATATATATATATATATATATAGTCCTTTTTGAACTGTAGCTGCAAATCACCATTGTGTTAGTAAAATCTATGTAATGTTCTTAGTTAGAGAAAATTATTAAGTTTTGAGAAAAATAATTTCAGTGCTGCTTTAGCTGTTGAATTTTTCACTTCCAGCTAATGTTATAAACTGTTTATGGTACGCAAAATATTCTCTCCATATAATAAAGACCTCTGGATGACAAAAGAATGAAGGAAAGATGATAGAACAGAATCTTCCAGGTCAATCAAAACATCTTCTAGTTCAATTTCTATATGAGTAGTTATCTACTTTTTGCCTCCAAATTGCATTGCTATACAGTTTGGCAAGTTCATGTGGAAAAGAGGTGTATTTCATAAAATGATTGAAATAACATTAAAAATTATTAAGTAGCTGTAAGGAGAATCTCTTCATAGGCAGCTTCCTTATAATTTTCTGTCTTCTTTTTTTTTTGAGGCCAGTTTTCAGGAGTCAAAATTTCAAGTTGCTGGAACATGATTTCAGGTCAAGTCATACAAAAATTTTCCTACTCCACTGGTGTAGCATTTATTTTTTTGTTTATAATCTTTCAGTTTTGCTGAATTATCTGTTTGTCATTAATAATAGATGCATTAGTTCATTTTAGTCTCCCAGCAACTAGATTATTTACTTCCACTATTATAGAGAGAACTAGAATAGAGAGAACTAGTTCAATGCTCAAATTATTTGAGAATGCCAAAGAAGTTGTTTGACTTGTGGTAAGCACAGGGGACTTTTAGCATATTAACATTAGAAAGGGAAAAATAGAGTAAAACCTGTTTGAGTCTGCAGGGAGATGAGAACTCAAAAGCTTAAGACTTCATTTGATTAAGAAAAGTCAGAATGAAGACTGTCATGCAAATGTAGAAGTAGGTAGTCCTCACAAGGCCACTTAATCAAACCTGTCATCCATGGCAGGATCAAATATGCTGAAATTAATCCAGACTGATATTTGTCTAGCTTGTTCCTAAAAACCTCTGAGGATGGAGATGCTGTCTCCTCCAAGCAGTCTGTTCCATGGAATATCTGTTCTTTACTACAAGAAAGGATGTCTTGTGTCTTCTGCTCTGGTAGTCAAGCTGATGTTTTGAAGTCTTTCTGCCTGTGGACATTAAGAGCAGATGGTCACTGTATTCTTCTGTCTGTTTGCCTATTGGAAACCCTCCATGATATCCCCTTTATCTCTTTTCTAATTTGCACACAGTTAATCCCTTCAGTCTCTCTATATAACTCATGTTTACCAAAAGACTTAGTGCTCTGTTGTTTTCTTTTGAAAAAGCTCATTTAGCCATATTTTCTGTAAATTGGTGTGCTCAAAACTAGACAAAGTATTCTTCAGCAGTGGATAGAGCATAATAATTACCTTTGGTGTATCACATATGTCATACACATGCCTTGTTGAAGTATGTCTCAACTTACACTCTTGCTCTGCATAATTTGTGGTTACTTTGTAGTTATTTAAGGAGGTACTCAATTTTTTATTTATGCCTTAGTGCATCCCAATAACTTATTCTGTGTTTTTTCAACCTTGTTTCTTTCAAGTCGCTCTTTTTCCTTTGTCTGGTTCATTTGGAGGCAATCTCTTCAAGTCTGATCCTGTTTTTGTTACCTTTCCAAAACTGGTGCTAGAGGTGAAATGTGTGTTTTCTAGTCAGTCCTGCAGGATGCTGTAAACTTTGGATAAACAAAGTTTCAAGGCCTGACACTGATAATTACTCTAAGAAGCCTTGAATGACATGTGCATATCATCACAGAAATTTTGTGTGAATTCTGATTTCCCCTATTGCTTGTGAGACTGTTGAGGACAATGTCAAGACCAAAATTCAAAGATACTCAGACTGAATTTGAATTGAACAGGCAATATTCTCTGGCAGTCTGTTTGTACTTTAGTCAATTTTAAAAGTGTATCACATACTAGACAGGTACCATGGCTAAGCAGAATGTGACAAAACCGAAAAAAACGGTGTTTATTTTCAAGGAATTTATTTTCAAGGAAGGAAAAACAAAGTAGTAAGAATTGAAAGAATGAATGTTGAGATTCCATCCTAAATGAGATTTGTGTTTAGATAGCTTGCTGGCTTCCTCTGTTTGTCTGTGTCCTAGTATTCTGCTTGGAGATTCATATCATTGACAAGCTCACAGAGGACAGTGAGCTTCTTTCTTTGTCTGACTGCAATACAAACATATATAAAGAAATATATAAAAGAATATATAAACATAATATGAGGTTTGTTATCATGAGAGCCTGTTAATGATATTCACCAAAAGGTTACTTACCCATCAGTGGTAGTTAGAGTAAAATGGTGTGAAAAACCAAACCACCTGAAGCAAGGATAAAGATGAGCAGAGTCATGTCATAGTCACCATACAGTTTCCCCATCTATGTCCATATAAACCTATAGAGCTATAGCTATGAATCAGTTGAGTTTTCTGTCTTCTCATTCAGAAAATTATAGCTGAAGCATGAGGGAAAGTTAGGTTAAGTAACATGCTGAGTAATTGGTTTGAGAATCCTTCTCGAACCACTGCAGCAGTCCATATATGTTCAAACTGGTAGTTTGATCTTACTGCCACAGTACCCTAGTCTTATGCTTTCTGAAAAGATACCTTTCTTCTTGACATGGGGCTAGAGAAGAAGAATGTCAGCTAATACAGTCTGTCATTAGCATTTACCTTCTGTCCTAGAAGACTCTGAGAGATTTATCATACTTATTTTTATACTATTATGCTTTAAAAAGGTATTGCAAATTTTGCTTTGATGTATTTGATATGATTTTTTCATCCTCTGTAGTTGAATTTGAGCATGTAAGCTGCTTGTCCAAATAGAAGACAGTAAGGATAAAGAACTGTCCCACTAAAGCATCTCTAAGTCTCTTTATTAGTATGGAATGCAAAATGATGTAGTATTACATGAAAAATTTTCTGCTGTTCATTTTGGCTTTATTCAATTGATCTGTATTTCCTGAACTTGTGGCAGCAAAGTGTAACACACACCCACTTAACCAGCTATTCAAATGTGTAATTACACAGAGGGAAGGCTAATCATGCTTATTTTTCCTAGTGCTGCCAGCCTCACTCTGTTTTTATAGCATAGAATGCATTAAGGAAGAAAACAAAATGTCTGTGGCCCAATTAGCTACCACATTATTATTTATAGGCTTATCTAATGCCATTTACAGGATACAAAAGAGTTGAACAATAAAAAAGTGCCACTGTGATTATATTACACCATAAAATAAAGCATGCCAGCCTGTTAAAGGCTAAATCAGTGTGAATCTCATGCATCATCAGTTCTTTTATAAATATTTTTTTTTTCCTATAATGTGGCTCTGATGATGGATAATTTATATTCTGCTTTCATTTTCCATCTTTAAGTGGTTTCAAATTCTAGATATGATCATCATGTTCCACAAATCATTGCTGAAATTCAGGATCTGTTCTTAAATACAGACTCTGTATGCTTTCAAAGAAGAACCAAATTGCACTAATTACTTTGCAGTCCCTGCTTTATAAGATTTAGGGTGGTATTTGTAAATGGCTTATGCAAAATTAATCATACCTTGCAAACTGCATCAGGAGAATCATTCATAGCAATGCAACTTAATCCATTGGCTGAAGTATTTGTTACAAGACAAGAGAACAAGACTGGTGCAAAATGCTTCTTGCTATTGCTCTTATGCATGTTATCATGTAAAGAATGTCATGTCCCTAAGTTAATCTATTTTTTTAACCATCTTTTATAATTATGTAGGTTTTGGAGGAAGAATGTTTTTCTTCACTACCTAGAAAAACTGAGCTTTGGTGTTAGTGCAAATTATTAGGCACAACCATAATGCAAATAGTAAGTAATTTTTGCCATACAGTGTTCATTAATGGAGGAGCATTATTATTTATCATTAAGGATTTACCTGATATTGCATCTCAAAGGCACCTAAAGAAGGTGCAGTGTTAAAATTAAAGGAATATGTAAACTCATGGCTAGGATACCTCACTGGAAAGGAATAGGAATTCAATGCAAATGGATGGAAGCAAGTTTGGAAGTGGTTTCATTCTTTTGGTCATGCTGCTACAAAAAATTCTGCTGCAACATACTAACAGTTGGATTCTCTAGCAACAAGAGACAGAATTGCTAATTTGAGTAAAAAGTAGGCAAAGTTTCAGAAAAAAGGCCATGTATAAACTTGACAATAACTCTTACAGCTTCTGTCACTCTGCTGGTATCACATCCACTTCCCTGAGATCTGCTTTTACCAGCTAGTCTTCAGCAATATGCTTCAGTCTTGACCAGATGCTCTGTAATCCTGTTTGACAGCATTTTCTGTGGTAGATGAAAGAAGGGTCTAGACAGCTGCTTTTCAGTGATGTGCAGAGTACAAATAGCTCTTCATTCTCACTTTTTTCAACATCCAGGTATTCACCAATATTTGTGAATAGTGAGGAAAAAGAAGAGACATTTTAGTGTTTAATATAAAAATACTAAAAACCACTTACACTTTTCTTTTAAGTACAGAAGGGATCAGAGTTTCTTATAGAGCAGCCCTATTTGTTCCCTGTATACAGTTTATATTTGAAAATGTCGGGATGGTAAAGGGACTGACGTAAGCATCCTCAGAAATACTAGAAACTCATTTTGTGCAAGGAAAGCCATTAATTCCTCCCTCAAAATCCTTGAAAAGGGACTATTTGAGCCCTACCAAGACCAGCACATTGAAAATCATCAACTGATTTCTGAAAAAATAAAGATTTCTTTTAATAGTTGACAACAGTGAAAAACAGTCAATGTACTGTTTATTAGTCCAGGCATCTGTCTTCCTCTGTAATGTCTTCTCTTTGTTTAAAAATCTGCAAAGTGATTAAATATTCATCTTAATATGCAGTATTAATAAAATGCTTGGCAGTTTATTTCTTTAAAATTCTGGATGTGACTGTAAGAGAAGTTGAGACTGACACCTTTTTAATTAGACATTTTCTGGATTATACTTTCCTAGTATAACAACTTGCCTGGCAAAGTATCACAGTGTCAGTAAATTCTTGTGTTTAAAGCTCTTTTGTGCTTGAAACAATTTGTGGGTGCTTGGGTTCGCTCTGTTAGGTTTAGGCTGAAGTACATAAATGATGAAGCATTATCCATGATCTGTTTCTACCAGAAATTTAAAAATGAATATTTTGCTGAGCAAATTGTTTAAATATGGAAAAAGGCCACAGAGTTATCTGTTATCTGTAGACAGACATTCTAGATGAGGGCACATTTGGACCAGATTATTTGAAAAGTGACCTAAATACTTGCCCATGTTCATATGAAATATACACAAACATGTTTTCAAGACAAAGGCATGAATATATATTTGCATATTTTGAAATTTTTCATGAAGACAATTGTACAGGCTGCAAAATAAAACACCTGCTTATTAAAATAATCATACGTTAGTGAATTCTTAATAGATTTCTCCCTTTCCCTTGGTTAGGTAACTAATTGCACTATTCATTCGAAATAGTGCATCTTAATTTGTCTGCTGTTCAATCATTGAATAGCAAAGAGAACCAGGGAAGTAAAGATTCAGTGTTTTGAACATCAGAAAATTATTATCAGTATTTTTAGTACGTGCTTCTGTCATTTTCATTGGAATAGAATTCCATATTCCTTGTACAATATTTCTAGTGTGAAAATTGAGTATACTTTTGGGATAAATGTGTCAAGAGAAAGGCACATGACAAAAATAAATGGAATAATTGCAAGCAAACAATTTTCAGCTTGTGTTCTCAGGACTCTTTTATTTTTATTGATGTTTCACTCACTCTGGGAATCTTTCCTGATAATGTAATCTTGAAAACAGTTTGGTTCTTCTCTGACCTTTGTATTCAGAAACATTTGTTGAAGTGGTTTTGCATGTATTTTTCTTCCCCCCCTAAGGTATTGCAGGGAATTCTGATCACGGACAATTTCACTTAAGTGTAAAATGGCTCTGCACAAGATCACAGGTTTAAAGCAGGCATACAGATACTTCCTTCACATTTTCCAAATAATAACTTCCTTTGTTTCATCATTCTGGGATCTTTGCATCTGTATCTCTCCATAGATTAAGAAATAGCAACTTTTATGCACTATCAAGGAAAGGAAATTTTAATTTATTTTCTCTCCAGCATGGGGCTTGCCTGGACCACCTTGCTATCTTTGTTTGGATCAGCGTATCTGTGCTCCAGCCCCTCATGCCCAGTTTGCATTATATCACCAGAAAAATCTGAGGCTGATTTTAGTTGCTCTTTGTTGACTCTGAGGTCTGTGAAGAATAAGCTTTGTGCCTGTTGGAAACAAGGAATAACAAACAATCACTTTTGTGTCTTACTTGTGAGATACAGGGCCCAGGGACGTTTTTGTGCTGCTCTGATTCTGGAGGCTGCTTTGCCCTGTGCCACTTTGCTATGGTCTGTCTGCACACTGGGTCTGTAGCATCCTCACACATCTCAGCTTTGCCTGAGACAGGATCTGAGATGTCCAGCTGACTCTTAGGTTGTACTTGACATAGTGCATCAGCTCTCTGACTTTTTTTCTTTTAACCTTACTTTTCTGACAGCAGCTTGGTCTGAGCTATGTATTAGTAATGCCACCTTAGGGTTTAAATCGGTTTACCCTTTCCACATCACTTTATCCAAAATGCCAAGCAGTAAAACAGGAGGTCTCAAAACTTGTTGCACAGCACTGACGTCTAAGTAGAAAAACACTTTTTTCATGGCAAGATGACTCAGAGCTTTCCCCTCTACTAAAAATATATATGATATACAATATCTTTGTGGCAGCTGCAATGGCTTCTCACATTAGTTAATTAGAATAAAGAAGCTATTCTAGCAGAGGAAAGAAAAAGTGTGAGTTAGTATGTTGCTTAGTTATCCTTAACAAGTGTTTCCCAATACCAAGCTTTGAGAACAACCTGTTTGTAACAAACCTAAAAGTTTTAAAACCTTACTAACAGGGATAATCAAGCTTTTTAATGGCAGTGTCTTTGCAGACTCACAGTGCCAAATTGTGATTATGATTCATTTCCTTAGGGGATGCATGACTGACAGCAACTGAAGCTGGCTATCACACAGTCCTAAATTGAGATATGGCTAAGTAGTGCTGTTTGCTAATCAGGGGCAAGAAATACAGACTGGCATGTTGAACTGCACTGGGCATACTATATCTTTTAGCACAGCAGGATTAAATCTTCAGTACTCTTACCCCAAACTCTTTGTGATCTTTTTCTGTGCTCTCTAGTGCATTTGCCAGAGGAAGGTACAAACCAGTACAGCAAGCACGTTCAAGGTTTTCAGCAAGGAAAGTTGTACTAGTTATCCTGAATCCCAGTTGACAATGTGTTCTGCTATTTGCATTTGTTGTCTCAGCAGCATTAAATACGTGGCTAAGTTCACTTTCTTCTTCCATGTGAGGGCAACCTATAGCTGATGGTCCTTTTCAGCCTCACCTTGTCAAGCTACCATCAGAGGAGATATGGTCAGAATGCATCTGAAGTGCTGAACTGTCCAGAACTTCCCAACTGTCTAGGGTGCTTAGCTTTTTGGAATTTTTCTGAAAAGTTTTACATCTGCTTGAATCTATGGCTGTAAGAACAGGACTGAAGCATTCTGCATGCCATGAAAGCAAGTTCTCTCTCCACAATTTTACTTCTTGCACTTGGTAAGGTTTGGAAATGAAATATAGGATGTTCTAAAGAAAGATGTCTATCATTTCCTACAATCCAAACTTCCAGGATTTCTAGAATACTCCCTAAATCTTCATATGTGCTCTACAGAATGAAGAGTCTTTTTTAGGAGTTTTTAGAGACAAGCCCATCTACAACAAGGGGATTCCTAAAAACTTTTCATTACAGAAGAAAAAGATGCAAGCTTATAGGAAAGAGGAGTTTAATTTCATGGTTACAAAACACTACCCCATCTTCTATCTGTGTTCTTCTTTACACTCTATTCGTTATAAGCTGGAGAAAATCTTATAGTGAATTTTTGAAAGTAGATTTGTTTGTCTTAAAAGCATATACCAGACTTCATTACCTGTCAATGGTATCCATGATCACAAATGACTTGAACATTTTGAAAATCTTATCCTCAGCCATTCATCATGGCTGTGTTGCCATTTCAGCTAGTCCTTCAGTCTTTGCAGCATTAGGAAACAACCTGCTTGACAAAGAGATGTCAGCCCATAGCAGGAGAGATAGCCTGTTGTGGCATAGCAGCTGTCAGGAGAAAAGAAAAAGAGCTTCAGTCTTTCTCTTCCTTAGTACAGGGGACAGCTGAGGGAACTAGAACTAGTTATTTGTTGCTGTTTTCTTTTCTTTTTGTTTTTCCTAGTGTATTAGGATATACTGTGCCAAAAACATTAGTCATCCCATGGAAGACAGCTCTGTTAAGCCTTTTGATTTTTCTTTATGTATATAAGCTTTATCAATTTTTTTTATTTATTGAAGAGTTTTGCCTCCAGTTAGTTTGCACAAATAAATTTATTTTAAAGACCAATGTACACACTTGTAAAGTTATGGGGTCCCTTCTCTTTGAGATGTAAAACTAGCAGAAAAAGGTCTTGTAGTGAAGTTATGTACTGTCAGAAAGGGTTCTTTATCAATATCAATTTTCTGTACAGACAATATAATGAAGACTGAGGTGCTTGGGAAATTTCTTGTAGAAGTGAAACATTCAAGCTGACTTGTGTGGCTAATCAAGACAAATAAACAAGCCTAAGCATAGTTAACTGAAAGGCACAACTAAGCAATTACCCACACTGTATAATACTGTTTCCATGCAGCCACCCACACACTTTACTGATCCTGAGGACAATAATGATCCTTTTCTATCTCCTTTTGAAAGGAGCAAAGAGAATCCTTTTAGAAGTATGGTTTTGTGGTGCCCACCTCATCAGAAAAATAATATGCTGCTCAAAAAACCCTTATGTCAAGGTCCTTGACTCATAAAAACATCATCTGAATTGTGATGGACAGGAACAATTATTTGCTATGTAGTAGGCAGGCACAGTAGGAAACCTGCCAGGCTTACTTTCAATTCTTTGTAATACTTAAAACACTTAATAGACAGAAAGTGAACGGCCACAGTGATTAGGTGATTGTTTAGTAAATGATGTAGCTGTCCTTTAGACTAGATGGTCACTCTCTAAATCTTTTTCTGTGCTAACTTGCTGGAGGTGATACAGGGATTGCTGGCTGGGACATGACACAGGGATTTCAGATGACTTTAGGAGTAAATGGTAAGCAGAAAAATGTCTAAGTTGGTAACCACTGGGTTTCTGGTTCATTCAGTTGCTATTCAAAAAGATACTCCAAAGTGGTGGGTAAACAAACCAGCAGTGGCATATTTATCATAGTCTGGGATCCAGTGATCCAGGGCTTGACTTGTGTTCAATAAGTTGAAACTAAAATTATTGGGGGGAGGTCTTGTTATCCAGTACTTTAACAGGAGAAATGCAGTCATGTTTATTAAATGAGATATCAGGAGGCTTAGAACTCAGTGTTGTAACTTAGAATTCAGCATCTTTCCATCTGAAAAGCCATACAGTGGAAGGATTTACAAAGTACTTACATGTTGAAAATATTTTTATTTAGACTGTAATGTTGATTAATAAGACTTTTCAAAGCAGAATATATTTCAATTTTGACAACTTAGGAGGAGTATAAGTCTCTAGCCCAATGTAATGGTTATAATCAGTTTTTGAAACACTGGATTATGTATCGTGGGTGTTAGACAGTCAATCTCCATGTGTATCTTTATAAATCTTTCTGTGGCATTTCTAAAGAAACATCATGAGAGTGTGATCTAGGTCTATTTCCTTTAGAAATTTAGTGAGAAAAACAGGTGTAGCCTCCATGACATTACTATGTCTCTTTTCATTTTTAGAATTCTCAATGCATATAGTTCCTCCTTTCAGTGTCTGCCCAGAATATAGGCCTGTTTCTCATTAGAATGGTCCAATCTGCATGGCAATAATAAGACAAATCTGAGTTGGCATTATTCATGTCCTAGATCTCATGGAAATATTCTTTCATATAGTTCAAAATTCGTGGATCATTATCAGTAGTGTGTCAGTTTGAACAATTTGGGAGAAGTTAGCCATGATTTTGAAAATCTGTTTTTCTTCTTCCTTATGCAGAGTTAAAATAAGGAAAAGTACTGAAAGTACTGATTGTCACATAAGGATCAACTTGTAAATGAAAAAAGTCAAGCCTGAGGGACTTAACTGGGATCCTTCCCTAAACGTGTTCATTGTAAAATTCTGTAAACTGTAGGCAGCCTACTTGGAAAATTATTTCCTGTAACTCTTAGCCTTTCAAGGACTATGTCATGATGCTACCTGCAATGAACACTGTAGTCTCTGGATAAATAGAAATCTATCCTAGGATGGTGATTTACAGTCTTGACAGATCTCAGTGGGATGTATATTAACCTGACTATCCATTAAGTGCCTTCCTGCCTTGAAAAGGCCTGTTTTTAAGAGCTTCCTTAACTCTCACTGGCTTAGAATGATGGAAATTAGCACAACTACTAGCAGATGTTAATCATGTAGCTTAATGCACTGCTGGAGGGCATTTGCATTTTGGTGGTGAGCATGGTGTAAGTACCTGTACAGAACAGATTAGATCATGTTGCCCTGTGTGTTTTCAACAGATGCCACACTCTCCACTCCAGAGAATCTGCTTGCAGTGCAGCCATAACTACTTTTATTCTGGCTCGGTGTCAGTATTTTAAGCCTACCCTAACTCTGAGAAAACTTTTGCTTGGCTTTCTTGTTCTGGGCTAGTTCATTTTTCTCTTCCTCAGCACCTTTATCCTCTAAGCTCTCGTGAGAGCCCTCATTCAGCTCTGCTGTCACTCCCCACTTTTTTTAATGGCTGTTTTTGAAAATTCTCTTGTGTAAGTCCTCTGTTTAGGATGCTTTAAGATTTTGCCCTTGACGACTTTGTTGCCTTGCCTTCTACTTTTACATCTTTAATTATTTCTTTGCTAATTATTTCTATACCTGCTTCTTCATTCTGTTTCCCATGGGAGAAGCCCACAATGCCCTCCCTAGCTCACCTGGAAATTTTCTTTTTCTCATATGTAACATGGATCAAATATAATGTAGATTCTTCCTTTCCAAATTGTCCCCCTGGTATCCATTCACCAGTTTTGCCAACTGAGCTTCCACTTCAGTGCCCTGTGCCTGAATCCATCAGCCTGGGAGACTTGCCCAAAACTGGAGATAAAATCAAAAATGTTGAAAGTTCCAGTAAGGAAACTGCAGTAGAGAAATTCAGTAGTCTGAAAAAGGAAGCATTACACATAGTTAGCTTTATTTTTTTCAAATATTTTTTTAAAATAAGGAATCTCACTGAGCACGGTCTGCTTGGATCCCAGGTCTTGTGAGCTGCAGCTGGCCCACCCAAACTTCTACATACTGAGACTTGCTTTTCTCACAAGAAAGAGCTCGAGTTTTGCTGAATTTTTTTCTGTATTCTATTACACACAAAAAATTTAAAATTTGTTAGTTTTCTAAATTCTAAATTTTTTACTTTATTTAAGGGACTGTTCCACACTAATTAAGATCTAGTCCTTTCTCTCATTCCTCCTCATTAGAAAAAACATCTAGCAGCACCTTTCTATTTTATATTCTAAATCTGTGACACATTGAAAATATTTCCAGTGCTAGCAACTGCAATCTCCTTCTCTCTGATTTTCTTATTCTTTCCTTCATAAGAAGTATTTCCAAAGTATTGCTCCTAAGTAGCCCTGCTCCTCTAGCATTCTGTTGGGCAACGTGTTTAGGGTCTCAAAGTTAAATCTAATCTATATACAGTTGTCAAAAAGCTTGATCAAGTATTTTACAGTAACATACTGCGTTCATATGAGAGGAAATGGTTTTTATTTAAGTTCTCAATATAGCACTGTAATTATGAGAATCGATTGCAGATGCTGCAGGATTCCTTATCCAAGCATTTACAAAACCAAAGCATGATGAAGTCTAGATAGTATGAATGCCTGCTTATTTTCCCTGTAATTCTGAGCATATTTATTATTCTGAATTTTCATTTTGTCACTTAAAGCGCCATTGATCATTGTGATAAAGTCCTTCAGCCTGGTGATTTACAACCAATGAAAAGCAGACATAGTGAGTTCCAGTGAACTGCAAACCAATTAGGTCTAGACATGTAATTTTCATAATTCACACTCATTTTTATTTTCCTCCATGCCTGTTACATAACAATACTTATAGAGGGGGGGAGAAGTGCTCATGCTCTCTCTCTATTTTTCTCTCTTTCATTTTTTTTTCCCCCCTGGTTTGCACATTTCTATTTATGTTATTAAAGTGCTGAAATATACATAGTGTGTGTGTATATATATATATATATGTATGTGTATATATATATATATATATATTTTTTTTTTTTTTTTTTTTTTTTTTTTTTTTAAAGCATCAGGTTATTCCTAGAGTGAAGAATTGGACTAGGCTTTTTCCCCAAGTATATTGTGGCCATGTTCCAAATGCTTTTAGCTGGTGTGACCTGGAGTGTTGGACAGCCAGACAGATAATTCTCATCAGCTTGGAGTGAGGACCTGAACAATTTATATCCAGAGTGGTAACTAAACCACTCAAGGTCTGGTAGTTCCCCAGTGACCTCCTTCACTTCTCCACGTGCATGGAGAAGGGAGCTCAGCATGCTGAAGCACAAAGGATTGGGTGATATGTGTTTCCTCTGGAGACATGGGGTGGAGGATGGTTTGCAATCCTGTAAAGACAGGGAAGGACACACCAAACTTATGTAAGACTCTGTGTAGATGCTTATACCTGAGCTAGGCAATTTTGGTGAGGCTGGCTGTGCTGCGAAATCTGTGTTAAAACTTAACAAGGTTACTCTTGAAATCTCTTCTGACAGCTATTTAATGCCTAGCAAGTGCTGAGGCTATAAAAATGCATTTTGCAGCAGCATTCAGATAATAAATACTGTGAACAGTTTAAAGTCACTGGCTTGTCTTTACAACTTTATGCTGTAACAACAGTAAAGTTAACCTTATGCCAGTTCTTGTTCCATTTAAACAAACTCAAGTATTATCTTCATGTTCTCAATATGACATATACAGCATCTTTTAGAAAACAACTGTGAAAAAATCATTATATAGAACATGAATGTAGTGAAGAACACTACTTAAGGGGTAGCAGAGTTCCTCAACAGTTACTGTTCTTTATGCATTATTTAAGTTCTTATTTAATTATACTTTGCACCTATGGATTGGAAATATTGTTTAAGAGAAAAAGAAGTGCAGGCTTATTTGGTTAAAAATTTCAATGGAATTGTTAGACTATGTTCAAAGTACTTTATTTTTTAAAAGCTGAGAAGTTGAAAAAAAGCAACAGTAATAAGTACAATTTAATTGATTGAATGGTGACTCTGGTCTTATTCCAGGTCATTTGTTTTCCAGCATGTATCTAGGAGAGATGAAGCTGAGTTCCTTCTATGAGTAAATTCTGTATTGCCTTGTATATAGACAAAGTTTCAGCTGCTTATACAGTTCTGCTCCCAAATTCTGTCCAGTAGAACATATAATGTACTTAACTGGAGCTCTAGGGTAGTGCTTGGTCTCCAGTGTATTTTCAGCACTGCACTGGATGTGTTTATTATGTATGCAAATACAGAGTTCTCTGAATTTCTATTGTGTGCATAGAAGGATGCTTCTCTAAGGCCTGTCTGCCATGATGGAGGACAGCTTATTGCATGTTCTTTAGGGACATTTTATACCCTACAGGGCTTTTTAAGTTATCACACACTTAAGGCCTGTCCTTCAAAACATTCTGACCGCTTCAACTTCAGAGCAGATATGCAGTGGAGGTCAAAGAAATTCCCCTCAGTGCACGGGACTCTGTTGTGTTTTCTCTATTCTGGGGCAAAAAACCCGCCAAAAAGGAGGCATCCTGTAGCTACCTGTAATGTTAGCAATCCAGTTATCAGCTTTCCTTTTAATTTTGTATAATTTCATCTTTAAATGCACAAGTGTTAGGAAATTATCTGTATTACCATCCAGAATATTAATATTTCAGAGGAAGTAATTTGGAAGCTTTTACTCCAAAAACAAACAAACAAAAATTATCCCCTCTAAAAAGAAGAAGAAAAATTTAAAAATACAGGTTCATTTGCTTTTGAAAATCAGCTGTATTCTTGGTTACCTTAACTGCAGCCATAAAAGCTGTAATACTGTAATTTAATGCCATGTATAAAATGGCAAATTCAGAGGAATCAGCAAAGTAGAGTTGAGGCATAAAAGAGGAAAGATGACAAATGTTGTCAAAAGTATTTGGTCTATTTTATATGGGTTTAGTAAAAATAAAATACTGAAAAATAATCTGCATCAGAAAATTTCAAAGTCTGAACTGGTTAGAATCAATCCTTCCTTTTCCCTTCCCTCTTCCTGTCAGATTTCTGATGCATCTGACAGTACTAGCAGGCTGTTTGTTACCTTTATGGATATCAGAGTCCTGGAGCTTCTATCTCTGAGCAGAAAGTCATATTCAGTAAAATGTCCTCTGAGGAAGGATGCTTATATAAATAAAAAGAAATCTTTGTCATAAAGAGTAGGTACAAGTACAGTTTCAACAAAACAAGGCACAATGACATTCTGTTATGTTTTATAAGGATCACCCCTGAACTACAGCAAATTCCATTGACAGATATTTTTATATTGCCAACCTCCTAGAAGTCCTCAGTCCCTAGTTTCTGAAATAGTGTAATGATACAATGAAGTATAATGTATTCTATGCAGTTCAAAAAAAGTGATTTATTTTTAGGGAGTGAAAAGCTGAGGTTTTTATTCTTGATATTTCCACTGGTTCTAAGCAAGCAGCATAAGTTATACATATAATATCCTTTACTTCACTATTGACTTTATTACTCCAAATCCTTTCTATTGGGTTCATTACTAAGGGAGTTTTAAAAAATACTAATAAACAGGATTTTTCTTTCTTGAATCACCCTCCTTTTTTAGGTAAAGAAATATTATTTATTCAGCTCTTTATCAGTAAAACATGGATAAATGATGTTACAGACTTATTTGCAAGAAGGGATTTAAATGAAAAAACTATTCTCATAATAACTGTTGCAGTCTGCATGTCTTGCTGTATTTCTAAATAAGAATTTATTATTCTGGAGCAGAATATCTGTGTAATACAGTGACTCCAAACATGGTGAGGTAATTGTTTCTCAATATCTGTTCTAGTTAGTTGTCTGTATAGAAAAGATCTCCCTGTTTATGTCCAGCATATCTCTGACAGAAGAACCTCAATATACTTCTTCCAAACCTAAGGCTTCTGCCTAATTTGCAAGGACATCAAACCTTTCATGAAAATACATGTTACAAATTCTTGAGTTCTTGTAATGCTTTGACAAAAAGACCATTTTATATAATTAGCTATGTAACATATTTCAACTTAATTAAAAGTGTAGGATTTTTTTTTTTTCTGTCTGGAAAACACAGAATTGCTATAAAGGTTCAAGTTGTTGCACTTTGCTGGCATAATTATTGTGATTGTCAGCTACATTCTGATTGCTTATTTTTTTCATAGTGGTGTGATTATCAAAGGCAGCAGTGCTGGGACTTTTGGGTTCCCACATGGCTTGAAGAACTAGAAATTTAAAAACATCTTCTCTTTGACAGGTAATCTGAACATATTTGATGGGCAGTCATTAGAGAATAAAGCTGGGATTTAGCAGTTTCATTTTACAGGCTCACTTTTCTACACCATTATGCTAACAAAAATCCTGATGACACAATGATTTGAATATATTGAAAATGAGGGACAGAGAGCCCAAGGAGACATGTAGAGCAATTGTGAACTTGAAAAGTTTTCACCTGCTCTCTGACAGCCTCTTTTATCCTGAGCAATTTCCTCTGTACATAATCAAGGTTCTCAGTGTGGAGCACAAACAAAAAAGGCCTCTAATCATACTAAATTGTGGGGTTTTACTGTGCCTCACAAGGGAAAAGATTAATCATTAATAAACTGTTTTCATTAGTAACCTAAGCTACCATCTTTTTTCTTTTTGTTGTTGTTGTTTTACTCTAACAGATGATTAATCTTGTCTGTTTGTAAATGCTACTTACCTCAGCAAAACACTTATTCAAAGCTAATTCCTGAATTCAGTTTCCCTCGAGTTTGTGATATTCTGTTCAACCTTTCAGTGGAAGTTTCTGTAGGATCATCTTTCTTCATACACCATCACTGTATAGTATTGATGCAGATTTCTCCACAGATTATGCTGGCTGCCTAATCGCTTTTTCTTTTGCCCATCTTTCCAAGAAATCAGTAAATTTTTCACAGTTTGAATTTTCCTGTGAATGTAAGAAGGACATTCCATTTCCTGGGCCTCTGACTGTGGCTGCTGAGGTGTGTTTTTATTCCCAATGGTTTGCTCTTTGCCATTGTTGGTTCAGCTGGAGTCATACCCTCCTACCCAGTTGTCAATCCTCCCTAAGACCTACCCTTTGTTATAGAATGTTCTCTGCCCTCCTCCTTCTGGATTGTCAGTCCCACATTGTACCTGCCCCTTGTTCTGGAAATCCCCTAATTTTGGAAGCCCCACTGGTTTGTTTGATCTGTTCCCTGCCCTGTTGTGTTCCCCATTGGTTTGTATACTGTGAACCCCATCCTGTGTTTTCCCTATTGGTTAAAGATGGTACCCTCCCCCTGAGACCTCCCCTATATATATGCTCCTGCATACTTATATTTGAGGTGTTTTTGTCCCTGACCCTTCCTTGGAGTAAGCCTTTTTTGGAAACCACATGAAGACCTCTCCCTCATTCTTGCTCCTGCCCTTGTTCTTGACAGTCTGTGCTCAGCTAGAGCTAGAGTTCTTCAGCTGTATCCCACACTGTGCTGCTTTCTGGGAACAGCCCACTCAGCCCTGTGCTGGCAACTAGCTGTGGAAAATCCAGCACCACATCACATGGCAATCATAGTAATTGTAGGCTCTGGTCATTTTTCTCTGTTTGAGATAAATGTCTTGATTTAGATTTTTTGTGAAAGATACTCGTTCTGTTCCCACTGGGATGCTGTGAGCCACAGGTATCAGACACTCCTCCTGATTCTGGCCACCTACATGCTGTCTCTGTTGTTCATCTGGCAAAAAAGGGTGACTATTATTCCAGACAAGTTGTTTTATTTCCCAATGCCTTTTTGCCTCTTTTGTTTATTTAGATTCTTTATCTTGCATTAGGAATTCTCTTTCATTCTCTATTTTATATTATGCCCAGCATGATGAGCCATCATTCATTGTCTTTGGGTATGTCTATAATTCAAATAATGAATAGCAGTTACCTTTATCTAAGAACATCTAGTAAAACAGTGGCATTTTCATGAGCTGAAAATTCGTAGAAACTTCATGAATATCTTCCTTGTGTTATAAATGCTTTGATTTATTTTAGTGCAAGGGATTCACACTGAAAATCCTGAAAAACTCTGGAACTCAGAAGCCATCTTTGCTAGTGGTTCCTTAGTGGCCTTAATGTTGGGGATCACAGAATCCATTCAAAGAAATATTTCTGATATAAATCTCAGACTTCCACAGAAGATGGCCTACAGACTGCATATTGCTGTGCCTAAGCAGAGTCTGTGATATGGCTTTATGCACCATTTCAGCATGGTGCTGATTCTCTGCTGATGCAGTCTGGGTGAAAATACCCTTTCTGAGGGTATTTTATTTTTCTTTGCTTTCTTCTTTTAGTTATATGTTGATAACTGTTCAAGAAATTATGTTGTGGGCTTTGGGGGAAAAAAGGGCATTTAAGACAAATAACAGAAGAAAGAAAAATGAGAAGAATAATCAGGACAAGATTTGAATCACAATTTTGAGAGCATTTTTTTGGGTTTTTGGGCTTTGGGAAAAGTTTTGCATATATCTTGCGATTCTTTTAAGGGATAATAATTTAACTCACTATTTCACTGATAGTGAGATTATCAGTAAAATGGCAGAAGTCTCTGGACGTTTTGTCAAAGGTTTTAGCAGCACATAAAGGGAGATACATAAGAGAAGGAGAGAAGAGGGATAAGTTGCTCTTTATATAAAGGAGGTCAGAGAAATGCCAAAGCATATTAGGATCCAAACTCCATTAAAATCCTGTCTGGCAGAGGTGGGCCATTTCTATTTACATCTTCTCCAGCGCAAGTGTGTGAGACATTGCTCTGATGCTGGCAAACTAAACTTCTGTTCTGCTTCTTTTATGTTTCTCTAATGTTTCCATTGCTTACTTCCATAGTCTAGATGCTGCTTGCTCAAGGAGATTTCTATGTACAGGGTGGATGGGAACTCTTGAACTGACAATAGAGAACTTGGCAGCCTTTGAATTTTCAAGCTTTTTCATGCCTTTTCTTTCCCCTGTGGCTTATTTGGCATGTAGTGCTTCAGAGTTAGTCCAAGAAAGGCTAAAACCTCTTCCACAAAGTTTACTTAATCAAGCTGGGCATAAATAATACTCAGTACTCTGATTTTCCTTGTTGAATTTACTTCTTAATTAATTATGCTCAAAGTGTGTGTAATGTAAACTTACATTTTGAGAACAAATACCTTTTTTTGTTTTCTGACTTGAGTTGAATTTCTTACCTTTTCAGCTTACATTTTGCTTTGATTTGGATTTTTTGTTTGTTTTCCTCTGCCAGTAAAAATTACAGAGTGTGAAGAAAAAAGACAAGCTCTTGCCATCCACAGAACCCTGTCAAATCAGGATGTCCATTTTATCCAGTATAAATTACCAAGCAAAGCCCCTGTCTATGCTTTTTTTCATGACAGTCTTTCCAGATTTTTTTTTTTTTTAGTTATTTTTTTTTTAGCAGAAATGTAGGCAAACAACTCAAAGGTACATTAAGTTTGCCAGTGATACTAGATTGGGTGGAGCTGTTGACTCCCTAGAAACTACAGAGGCCCTGCACAGAGACCTGGGCAGTGCCAGGGCTGCTTAATTACCAACTGCATGAAGTTTAACAGAGACAATGCCAAATTTTGCACCCAGGATGTACACAAGTATGTGCTTTCTGAAACAGTGACATAATAATGATCCCAGGCAAAACAAACCACACCAACACCACCAACAACAATAAAAAAATCTCAAACTATTTATTTTCTGTTTTCAGAACAAGTATTTAATGTCCTTGGGAAGGTGGGAGGGCTCTGCAAATAATTTAATTGACAAACGTGTTCTACAGCACCCATAAGGAGATTTCTTTTCAAACCCAGGAGCAGTCAAGATCTGAGTTTTTTTTTAATGCAAGCAGTTAAAAATATACCATGAGCTATAGAAATTATTAAAAATACCTGCATTTATTTCTCTAGTATCTCCAGGATTAATGTTAATGGTATGATTTGTTTATTTGCTTTGGGTTTTTTGGTTAGGATTTTTATGTGTAGATCTGTTCAAGAGATCTGAGGAGTAATTAATGGGAGAACTAATCACAGGAATCAAAGAAAAAAAAAAATGAAGATGCTGAAGCTTCTGATTCCAGAACTAAAACCGTGGAGTCAGCCTCTGATTTTGGATCAGGAAGAGTTCTATGGTGTAACTTTGATTTGAAATTGAAAATAAAAAGGGACCTTATTTCTGACATTTGGGAGAAATCATATATTATATTTTCACAGAATTGCCATTTTAGAATAGATTCAGGACTTAGTATGGTATGGGTGTTGCTAAGAGTCTACTTGATGGAAATATCAGACCTTCCATCCCTGAAATACATTTCCTGAGGGTTGCATATCAGCAGTGGGACTCTTTGCTGTACTGAAGATGATGTATTTCATTTGGGAAGATAACTGACAAGATATCAAGCTTATTTTGGCATGCAATTTAACATTCAACCTCAACAGTTGCAACTGCAGAAATCGTTTTCAGATTCCAGTGGTGAAAAAAGGAATAAAATGAAATTGTAGCATACACTCCCTTTCAGCTATAATTGTTGCTTTTACTAAAATTAATTTGCACTGAGAGGGGAGAGCGTAGGGACCAGCTTGATTTTCATCTGAGAAGTACAAAAATTTTAATTTAAATATATAGAGTTGGGTACTAAATGCCAAAAAGATACCTTTTCTAAATGCTCAAACTTAGACCAGATTAACTGGCCTGAGACCTTCTCTTTATTAAGTGAGTGGTAGTTATGTCTGTGGTAGCTTCCTTTAAGCACATTACTGTTAAGAAAAAATGGATTCCTGAACCTGCCATACCAATAAGCATTCAGGCACTGTATTTTTTGAGTTTAGCTACTGCATGTAGCCTGCTCCCTGGATAATCAGGCAGACATGCTTCAGCTGCTGGTTTCCAGTTGTTGCAATAATGTGCTAACATGCTGGTCCCCTGAAACAGCCTGCTTATTAACTGTGATGCCCAAAATGCCATCTGGAGTGTTATTCAGACATCTATAATTATTCTGTCTACTTCTATTTGATTGTCTGCTTTGTTTCACTATGCAATGCTCTTTATTCCTTTTCATTTTTTCTTTCCTTTTATTTTTTCTTTACTTATCCTAGAATCATTTCATTTTTTCATACAGAAGTACCCACAACTCTCAACTCCTCTATAAATTTATTTTACATAAAGTTGAACATAC
Source organism: Oenanthe melanoleuca (assembly GCF_029582105.1). Classification (NCBI taxonomy): domain Eukaryota; kingdom Metazoa; phylum Chordata; class Aves; order Passeriformes; family Muscicapidae; genus Oenanthe; species Oenanthe melanoleuca. The sequence goes on from NC_079336.1 coordinate 73,409,661, forward strand.
AGATTTTCTAGAAGAAATTCTGGGAAACAAACTACAGAATCGGTCTCTTAAGTTAGAGTAGAAAAAATACCATAATAATCACTTTGGCAGAGACTAGTAATCATACAGAACAAATTATTTGCTTCATGCCTTTCTCCATTTATACTAGCACACAGTGCATATAAAACATTTCCAGTTTATATGACAGTGAGTTGCACTCCAAGTGTAAGTGGAAATGACTTTAAGAGGGGCAGGCCAGCACAGAACAGGTTCCTGAAGCAATGAAGTGGAAAGGGACCTGCGAGTACACCAACTAAATTGTTTGATCTCTTTATATCCTCATTGTTCATTCTGCTATGTGAAATCACTCTTGATATCTTGCAAAAAAACATGGGGGGAGAATGAAATTATTTTATTTGAGTAACAAATGTATTCTCTAGGGATTTGCTTTGACTTTTCAATATAGTCCTAGTTAGTTGCAACCAGAGAAAAGTGTCAAGCTGAAAATACAAATTAAAATGAAGAAGATAACTCATTTGGCAATAAATGGGAAAGATACTATGTGCCATATTAGTTAAACCAAAGAATTAACACATGCATCCCCTTGGTGTTTTCGACATTATTAAATCTTTTTGAAATATGTCAGCTCTCATGACAGAATTGTCCCTACATCACTTGCTGGCTGCTGCTAATCTAGGAAGCATCCAGAGTTTTCTTGGAGCAGCTGTTAGCTCTTCCTTTTTCAGTCTAGACTTGTGTGATTGGAAAATATCTCTTATTGCAGTGTAGAAAAGGGATGAGAGAGAGTTAAAGGCTTTACTGTGATCCCTGGCGTGTGCCGGCCCTGGCCAGAGAAGTATGTAAGAAGGATGAGGGGGTTCATAAATGGGCCAGAGATTAATAAATAGTCAGTACTTAATTTTATTTTCTTGTGCCGGGAGAATGGAATTTGTGATGCCGGCGCAGCGATTCGCGGGCAGTATCCCCATCTAGGGGCAGATGTGAGCATCTCGGCTGCCGGGACTGCTGCTGGGGGAAGGGAGGCTCTGGGAAATACCCACATCCAGGCCGAGCTACGGCTGGAGAATACAAACAAGGGCACGCACAGCACGATGCCTTTAGCAGCAGGATGTAGTGGAAGAAGCGGCTTGGAGTGAGAACTGGAAAAACCACGAGGGTTTCTGAGGTTGCCGGTACTGCAGGGCTCAGCCCCAAGTGCTGGGCGCGGGCTGAGCCCAGCCTGGCACCGGGGGGATAAAGCAGCTCCTGGCTCGGGCTGCCAGCAGGACAGGGACAGGGAGCAGGGCAGGATGCTTGGGAAAGGCTCTGTCTCTGCACAAGGTGAACGTGTGCCTGCTGCTTTTGAAGTGTCCTCCACGGCATTCATCTCAAATTTTAGTGGCTACGCTTCAGCTGTAGAGAGAGGTCCGTGGTGAGATGGAGCGCAGGAGCTGAGCCCTCACCCAGAGCAGATAACCTCCCCTCCTGTGAGAAAATGATATTGCAGATGAGGGCTGAGGTCACTGGCAGGACAACATGGGAAAGCTTGCACCGGGGCTATATAAATTGTTCCTGATGTCAAGAGAGAAGGATGTTGCTCTCTAGCCCTTAACTTTCACAAGATACTTTATTTACATAATTATCTTTGTTGTTGCTGCTGATTTTTCTTGCCTTTTCATATAAAAATGCTCTGTGTGAAAATTCATCTTTGAAGATAAAAATACATAAATAGCAAGGCAGTTAAAAAATATTCTGTGATGTTATTGAAGTGACCTTGTTGCTTTCTTTTCCACTGCATCCTCTTTCTTTCCTGAAATAAAATTATTTGAACAGGATAACCTCTTGTAACTTTATAGAAAAATGTGACCTGCTCAGTTAGTTGCCTTTGCAGGGCTCTCTTAGCTTGGGGACAAAGAAAAGGAAACATCACTGCATGTAAGGCTCTAGATTTAAGGTCAGCCATTCTGGCTGATGAATTTAACAGAATTATGTACAGCATTTTCCTCCCCATCCTCCTTCTGATGGAGTGATCCTGAGTAGAAGGAATACCCAGATTAGGGTTTCAATGTGACTATTTGCATAAATGAGCCTCTGTGTGTAACTGGAACGAACAGCCTAGCACTGGCAAAGCTCCAGAGACCCTAAATCAAATACCAAAGAGAGAGAAATAGAGAGAGGGAAGGGAAAATACTGTATTCAAGTACAAGATATTGGGACAAATATTGCACAGCTGAGTCGCTGTGGGATGCTTATGATAAAATAATCCTATTCAGCTCTCCCACCCTAATAATTGTGCACAAGTTGTGATGAAACAAATTCTTGACTCAACTTTTTGTCTTTTTTTAAATGATATTTTCTCTGTGCAGCCCAAAGTTCCTAGGGTATTTTGAAATAATAAGCATATTTTCCACATTAGCACACACAAAAAAATAGCATTGCATAGCAAAGCCATAGTCCAAGCAAGGCTTCTTACCCATGATGTGTATTAGTGATAAAACTTGTGAGCTGTGTTGCTGTTTTTATGCGTGCATGTTCTGTGTGGCAGCCCATTTATGCATTTTCCACTGTGCTGGGGCTTACATCTCTGTCGTATTAGTCTAAGCAGAATAGAGCAGATTGTTTATTTTGGTTGAGCTCCGCTTCAGGCTGTAACATCAGATGTAGCTCCTAGAGTGACAAATTCCAATTGCAGTGTCACAGATTAAACAAGGGTACAGAGGAGCCCTGCAAGCAGTTTTGTTTCTCATGGGAGTGAAAGGATAGTGTGCTTGCTAAAGCTAGTACATGTGATCCCACCATGACCAAAATAAAATAATCCACTCTCATAACTCTGTTCTGTTTAAAAATTACATTGTCCAGAACCCCTTTTGTTGTACACTCTCCAGTTTGGGGGTGCAATATTCAGGTGAAGTTAGCCACCTTTTATTAATGAATAGTCCAACTCTACATTATATTTATGTAACATAGTAATTTTTAGCTTTGTCAGTTCTACTGTATGGTAATATCTCATTCACAAAATCACAGACTCAGAAATCAGTTGTGGTTAAAAGAAACATCTAGAGGTCCTCTATTCAAGGCCCCTGCTCAAGCAAGGTCACCCTAGAGGAAGTTGCTGACATCATTTCCAGATGGCTTAGGAATATCTCCAACGATGGAAACCCCAAAACCTGTAGGTAACCTGTGTCAGCTCTTGGTCAAATTCACAGTATAATTGTTTCTCCTTATGTTCAGCTAGAGGCTCCTGTGTTTCACTTAATGGCCTTTGTCTCTCCTTCTGTAACCAGGCACCACAGAACAGAGCCTCTCTGTCTTCTTTACACCTTCCCTTCAGAATCCTTTATTTTGATAAGGTTCCACTGAGGATTTTCTTCCCCAAGCTAAGGAGCCCCATTTCCCTCAGCCTTTCCTTGTATAGGAGATGCTCCCATCCATTAATCATTTTAATGACTCTTGCTGGAATCTTTCTTGGAGCTCCCTGCCTCTCTTGTGCTGGGGTGCACAGAACTGGACCCTGCACACCAGGAGTTTTTGTTTCATCAGTGCTGAGTAGAGGAGTAGGATCAACACCCCTCCTAACTCAGCCCATGTACCATTAGCTGTTTTTGTTACTGCTGGCTAACATTCAACTCGGTGTCCTTGAAGAAGCTGAAGTCTGCTCTCCTAAAGCCCAGGGTTGTAATCTTGCATTTTGTTCTCCTCCTTTCAGGATCCAGAATTCCACTGTCTCATGGGCACTGCAGCCAAGGCTGCCTTCAGCCCTCCCATATCCAACAAGCCCCTCATTTTTAAAAGCATGACAGCTAGCAGAGCACCTTTCCATGTTGCTCCTCTGTCACTTGGATCAGCAAGTTACACATTTACTCATTTCACTTAGCAACTACATATGCACTAACACAGTTGGTTTCTAGGGTGATTAAATATCACCTCTGCTGTGGAGCATTAATATTACCATCAGAAAACATTTGAAGGTACTTGCTTTCCAGAAAGCATTTCCAGGTGCATTGGTCTAATCTCAGTTTGACTTTTTTTCACTATCCATGACAGATAAGAATAGTGGCATTTTGGAATATAAGAAGCTTACACAAATGACTATAGTGAATAATAAATAAAAAAGCAAGTAAATTGGATAAAATGGCTAGGAGTTCCTCAAACTTTTCAGGTGGCCTCTTTGCCCATTTTGAAGACAAGTATTTTTGTAATAGGCCTCCTTTCATCTCATCTTTAAAATGTACACTGTTGTTACCTGTAAGACCTGAATGAAGATTTTAGATTCCTTAAGATTGTTTCATTAACATGTGACATCTTTGCTGCAATTTCCCAGTTGTTCCATTTGTGACCCATTATCTGAGAAATAACATGAGAGAGAGTTGGGAGTACTTTGTTTACCAGAGAATTTTGATCTCCCACTGATTTTACAGCTGACTATAGTTTCACTGTCCTCAGTGTGTAGTCAGTTCTGATTAATGCAGAACTAAGCAAGATTAAATTTAGGCCCCATCCTCTGAGTACAGATAAGAATCTTGACAAGGTTGCTGAAGCTCTTCACCTTTCAAGGTACATAAGAAACGTCTCCCATGGAATTTACAGCATGTGCAGGATGTTGAAGGTCATGTGGGCATGTGTGGCTTTTAAAGAGGTGCAGTTCCATTCCACCCCCACTCCTACCCAATGCCAAGAGTGTACACAACATAATCAACCCCACAAATCCAATTATTAGGTAAAAGGTCTTATTTCATCATAAGGCTTCTCAAAAATTGAATACTAAAAAGTCAAAATTTCCTTAGTAGTTATTTGAATGTAAAATTAAATATGAATAATGCTAAAAAGAAATTCTTTGGCAAAGTACAATGTGCTGTGTTTATCATAAATGAAGCTCTACCTGTTGCCCCGTGTTCCTAGAACTTGGAATTTGTACAATAAACTGGTTTTGATTTGAAAATGGTGGCTGAAGATAGAATTAGAGAGATGTTGAAGGAGGAACCTGGAAAAAAAAGAGAGAAAAAAACCCAAAGTATTAGGGAATTAATGTTGAAGGAAAGTGAGTTGCTGCAGGGAGTGCTTCATTTATTCAAATGACTGAAGAACTAGCTGCTGAAGTGTTGTATCTGCCAACAGAAGATGCAGAAAAATATCTTTAAAAAGAAAATAGTTACAAATACCTGAAATAAACAACTAGCTAGCCATATGTTTAGTTCTCTGGAATTTCCCTGTAAAGTATAATAGGTGGATGTACACACACAAAGAGAAGCAATGGCTGAAACTCTGGTTGCATGCAAACAAATTTCTTCATGCTTTTTTATATATGTATTTAATGGTGAATTTCATGATTCTGAATTTCAGTTCTCTGTTACAAGTAGTTGATGTTAAGAATCACAATGCCTCAACAGAGATCAGGGATATTTTTTCTATTGTCAGCTGACATGTCAAGGTGGCTTTTTTAGCTGTTATGTTCACAGAGTGCAGGACACAGATATTTCTACACTTCTGTCACTTCATGTTTAACTTTAAAAGGAATATGTGAAGCAGAATTGGAAGATATGTAAGCAGCTGACATGTCATATGCACTTGGAAATGTGTCCTGAATACTAACAGCGTTGCTTCTAATCCGATGAACCTCACCCCTTGTAACAAGGCTGTCTGTAGTGAGGCCAGTCCTCAAATAAGAATCTCCTTTGCCCAAGTGCACTGAAACCCTGTGCAGGCACTATTTATAAACCTCTGCCACTGCAGCAGTCAGTGTAGGATGGTGATTCAGAGCGCTGGGGGCTGCGGGCTCCTGATGCCACAAGACAAGGAAATGTCATTGACTTCTCACACTTTGCCAAAGCAGGCTGGGGTTCAAGGGCTGCTCTCTTCTACAGCCCATGTTCAGAAACAGAAGGAAAACTTAATGAATCACACATGGCTGAACAGATCCCTGTCAGGGTAGCTAATGTTCCACAGAGTGGGAAACATAATTAGTACTTATTATGTAATGGGGAATGTGTGAGTCAGTTAAAAATTGGCCTGAACCTTCTCTGGGGGATCAGTTATGCTCAGAGGGTTTGGCAGTTTCTCTTAAGAGCTTTATATTGAATCCATACAGTTGGATTATTAGCTGTTCCTAGTAGTGGTCATTTCAAGAGTTATATTTGTTTTGGTTACGTCTTTTCTCTTTTTTCATTCTCAGATTGCACATTGCCTCCAACTTGTGAAGTTTCCATAGTGGAGGAGTGAGGCAGAGTCTGCTCCAGTACCTGTGTAGCCAAAGATGTAACTGCTAGGAAGCCTGGTGTAAATAGTGAGCAACCTAAAAAAAGATGCCTTATTGCACTTACCGATTTAACTTGGCTGATGCATTTTTTCTGAACTCATTCTGAACTCTAAATCGGGTCAGGCAAAGTACAGCAGTGAGATTCAGTGGCCTTAACCAGTGCTCCAAACTCCTGAATAACTGATACGAAAACCAGGTTGATTATAGTGTTTAGGGTGGGGGGAGAAAGATACCATTTTGATGAAGAAGTTTTGGTAAAACTTTTCTCCAGTTTTATTTCAGAAATGAACTTTCTGTCACCCTGCACTTAAAAATGCAAAGATGTCCAATGAATGCTAAAGCAGAATGTTTTCAGCTAAAATTAAGCAGATGTACAGGTGCAACATGTTTTCTGTATGCAGCTGCTGTGCAATTAAATTTTTTAGATGTGATTAAAACACCTGGTCTGCCCCTGTCAATATAAGATGTTCTTTTTCACATTGAATTATATCTTTGTAGTTATTCAAAGAAGTGTAAGGCCAAATAGTGGTCAGATAAAATAAATTGCATTTTAGCAATTGATTATAATTTCAACAGAATCAGATCTAGGAAAGAAGTGACAAGTCTTAACTCTCCTGTTAGTCTTTTTGGAAACTTAAATGCCAATGTTCTGTGTAGTTCTTCATTGCTGTGATGTAATTGTTCTTTTGCAGAAATCCAGTGCATTTCTGTTTTAACTGCAGAGAAGCAACAAATTCCTATCAGATTCAGTCATTGTTTTTGTGCTAATCACAGTCTATTCTGTGTCCATCTGCTTAGAAATGAGTGTGGCCAGGCCCAAGACAGCACCCTTGCTCTTGAAGAAAGCATAAATCCTATGTATGAACTACTTTCAAGACATGAAATGTTACTGAAAGGAGGATGTATGATTTCAGACAAGTTTGTTCTCTCCCTGTCTTTACTTGTTAACATAATTTGCACAGCTGCATTTTCTATGTGCCCTCCAATCCTTATCAGTGAATTTCAAGGTTCCCTTCATTATTACCAGAAAAGTTTCTGTCTTTGTGAGAAAATATATTAATTAGAATTATTTTAGAAGTAAGTATCAAGCATCTATTGACAATTCATTTCTCAGTATTGTTACACATACACTCAATAATAGTGTAATTGAATAATGTTTTACATGGGTCACGGACATGAATTGTAACTAAGGGTATGGAATTTAATATCCCATGGAAGTATTGCAGTTTCTTCTGTGAATAGAGCCATATACCATGTAGCATTTTTGATTGTTTTGAAACACAATAAAGAAGCTACACTCTCCTAGTTTAAGAACAGCTTTTTTCTAAGCATTGCTCAGCGTTTTGAGGCAGAAAATCTGCATTTTTGTTGTTCAGTTTTTGTCCTTATTTTATCTGACTACAATCTAGAGACTACAGTTTACCAAATGTACTTTTGCTTGATTGATAACATAAAAAACCCTCTTTATTTTTTGCCATATATAGTCTTAATCTCGGAGGTTATTTTTGCGTGGCATCTAAAGTAGAAACCAAAATCTAATCAAGTCATTCCTTTGTATTCTTATCTGTTTAAAGCTTTTTTTCTGAAACAAAGTAGGTGAATGTCCTCTTTTAAACAGCACTAGTTCTTCTAGGAATTTATGAATATAAAAACTCCAAGTAAAACTTAAAGATAAAACTATACCTTGGAGTACAGCTTTCATCTAATGTTTCCAATCTAATGTTTTAACTGACTAGAGAAAGCAAAATACTCTGAATGCTTCCCTTAAAAGAGGATAGAGGATAGGGATTGGTGAATGATCTAATTTCCAGTGATCATTGGTAAATACCAGGGTGGGATTGTCATTTTTGTCAGGTGTTCTATAATTTGAAACAGAAAAAATATGAGAGTTCCATAAACTTTTGTATTGGGAAATGTTTGTTATTTTGGCCTACATTTTGAATTAAATGATGCTCTGTTTTTGTTTTGTCAGTATGTTTTGCATAATAAAGTATCTCTGCTGATAGTGAACAAGAAAAGGAAAGGTTTTGTCACAGAGTCCATATGTATTCCTTGGACACATTTTAGTGGTGTACAGATTCTTAGGGCTGAGCCAGCTCTTAGAACACATGTGGAAATATATCTCTTTGCCACAGTAATAGAATAAATCCACAATTTGTAGTGAAACATCTCTGTATATTGTTTATCAATCACTCTGTGAATAAATGTAGGTAGATGATGAAGTTAAGTAGTTCCATTATCCATACTGGTTTCAGGGCATCTTCAGCTTATTTGAAATGTCGAACAAGTTTTATTTATTATTATGTCAAATTATGGGTTTCCTTGTTTTCCATTTGATTTCCTTGTTCTTTTTATTCCTCCTTTTTTTTTCTGATACCTAGATTATAATTCAGACCCCAGCTCATATACAGTTAAGTATGGTGTGTTCAGGGAGTTGTCAAAAGGAAGTTGAAGTCAGAAGATAACTTACCTTAGTGAATGCCTTTTAACATTTCTGAATTTATCAATTTTTTTTTCTTCCTTAGAAATTACTGGGATATAAATCAAATTTCTTCTCTATAGCCTGTCTTCTCTCACAAGGCCAGGTTACTTCTTCCAGCAGAGAGAGTGTGTAACAGAAGACTCAGTATGAATAGTCTCTGTGGGAATGTCCATGTGTTTTGGGAAAGCTGTAGATAGACATGAGGAGTCAAAACTACTCATTAGTGCTGATAATTGTGGCTATTATGTCACGTACAAGAAAGTTACAGAGTTTGCTTGCTGCATCCTTTTCTTTAAGCAAATGGCCAGGGAGGACATGGAAAGGATAAGATCAAAAATCCATATGTCTTTTCCCTCACCCTGTGTCAGTGCATGTAACTAGCTAGGTGTGAGGTGGGAAGTAAGCTGCTTTATCAAAAGAAGGGAAAGCTTGGGACAAAAGTGAAGTTTTAGTGAGATCCCTGAGATGTGTGGCCTTTCAGGCACACTCGTTTTCCAGTAAGTCTTCATATAAGTTCTGTGACATTTATATGGACAGTATATCATTATTTCATTACCTGAAAACCTGTTCTGCTTGAAGAACAGAGGGAATGGCCACCACAATTTTTTCCTACAATGTATCCTCTGTCATATGTCAGTTCTTGTTATCATTACAAACAGCTTCCACAAGACTTTCAGAGATGATATTATAAAGCAGTATTGTGAATACCCTTTCTTCCATTCCTGTAATATTCAGTAAGTGTAGGAGAGGAATAAATCCCATGGGTCTATTTCTTATTGGCTTTCACTCTACTCTGCACATTGTTTGGGTGTCAAGATCTGGTATTCCTATGGGAATGCAAAATTATATTTAGATTGATGTTAGTCTTCCTTAGAGTTACACAGATTATTAGGTCAGGTAGGCAGATTTTTCCTGAGTACTCCTGTACAAAGAGTAGTACATTACCTGAGACCTCATACATAGAAAAATTCCTTGAAAGAAGACCAGCCAGCCTCCAATCAGGCAGGATAAAAATAATGAAAATGGATGCCAAGATTAAATAGAAAACAAGCATCTAAAATTATTTGAGATTCCAGAATCTTCTTTTGAACTGTGTTCAATAACTTGAGAATTTTCTGCATATTTTTATTGTCACAGTTACAAATTCAGAAATTATGCTTCCCAAAATTTATATTTTTTTCTGGGGGGGGTTACAACTTAATTTGGGTGGGGAGGGTGTTGGTGGTGTTGGCTTTTTCCTAGTTGGAAAGCTGATTTCATTTACTCTTAAGTTCTGAAAGTTGGCATGTAGGGAAGAAGAAGGAGGAAGGAAATTAAATTCAAGTATAGAGTTGAGTGCATGTTGGGCATTTAAGTTCTACAGTTGTGACACAGGGCTGTAATAAAATCAGAAACAGAAATTCACAATATGAATATGGCATAAGAAGCCACTTTCACTCCTAGTACAATTTTTTGGTCGATATTGCAAACTATTTTCTTCAGATTACTAAAGATAATCGACGGCTTTGAACATTTAAAATCTGCCAAGTCAGAATGCCTTCTGTGAGACTTACTAGCCCAAGGCTTGTTCTTTCTTTTGAGTGGAGATGCTGATGCAGAAGGTGTTCTCAGATAACTGCATCTTGACATTTATGCTAAGGTATTTGCCTTGAGGAGGAAAGGATAAAATATTATCTGTAAATTTTAAAGACAGTGATGAGCTAAAAAAAAGGATTTCTATAAAGAAATGTCTTGTTATAACAATAGCTTTAGGGTGGATTTTTTTATACAACAATAATCATATCTTTGGTTCAGATTGAAGATTCATTTAATGAGAAGCACCCTCAAGTTATTGTTTGGATCAACATATAAATTGAACATCCTTATTTGAAAAGAAAGATGAGAAAGAGCATAAAACATAATATTAAGGTGGTGAAAGATAATTCTCTAGGAGCAAATGCATTTAATGTTTCCCTCCTACCTTCTGTTCCCTCTTCATCTTTCTTTCCTCTCCCTTCTTCTCTGCTTCTCTACCTTACTTTGTTTTCCAGTCTTTTTTTTTTTTTTCTTCTTTGTGTTAAGAAATACAGTCCTAAAGTTCATGCACCAGGGTGTATTTTGAAAGCTATCTGGAAAGGAATAACTGAAATTTACACAGTGGAGACGTGCTTTATCCAAAAGTTCTAGTCCCTCCTGGAGTCCCAGGGAATGAAAAGTATAATATGATAGCATCCCTTAAGAAAATATCCAATATTCTTTTCCTCCTGTACCTTTTCCAGGGATTTAAGCATCCCCAAGAAGGCAAAAAGAGCTCCTGATTGTGTCTTCTCTTTTGTGCTAGGAACATTCTTCTGTATAATGTGTTTACAGACACATTGATTTTCACAGGCTATCTCAAAGGATTTGATTTTGGGAATAGAAAATAAGAAAAAAAATTGGCAAGATGTGATAATAAGAAAACAGTCCCAAACTAAAGCTCTGTTGTCATAAATCTGTATTACAGGACTCTTAGTTTTTAAATCTGAGTGTCCACATGCAGACTGCTGTTGCCTATTGGAGACAGCACACAGTAACCCCTGGACATTGCCCAAGAACTGTTAGGTACTTTGCTATTTTGCTAGCCTAAAAACCATGTCAGGGCCCATTCTAACAATTTAGCAGCATAGACAGTTACATTCCAGTGGCATAAGAACATTTTCTGACAATATTAATTCTACTGACTAGAGTAAAACTAAAATAAGATTACTAAATAAGGTTTAAATTCCTGAAAGAAATCAACATGACCTCAGTAGGCCCAGTGGAACCAATCAGGAGAATAAAATGCCATTAGGGTATAAAGGCATTTTCACTTTTTCATTTGTTCATCCTTAATTACTGATGGATTGTTTGGTGCTAAGAATAGTACAGGTGAAGTTAGGCCTTCTTCCTCTTACTGTGATTTCCCATCATTCTCCCAACTTCATTCGTTACCTTGATGGGTTGCTTTTTTTCCCTGAAAAACAAACGATGCTGATTGCATACTGTGTGTAGTCAGTCAGTTACTCTAGTCAGGAAGCTGAGTCTGTGAAAGGAAGGCTCCTTGGGCTAACAGGAGTGTGTGACTGCTGTGGGTGGTCAGTGATGAGTGGTTTTGCATCCAGCCTTGCTGCTAAGGGCTGGGTGCTGCCACAGAGGAGGGGAAAATCTGCTGTGACCCAGCTTTAATCTAGGGTGGGCTGGAAGAAGCATTTGCCACCCTTTGGTGGCAAAAGCTCAGGGTACAAGGGACACAGTTTTGGGAGGTCATTGAATGCCAAAGTGTCAGTATGGAGGAGTCAGTTCACAGATGCTACAAAGGGTAACGAGCAGGAAAACCAGGGTTTGCATTAGGGCAGTTCATGGGCTGTGCCTTTGCTCACATTTGTTGTCTTTTCCTTCTATTTCCGAGATCTTCTTCCTTTCTCTCCAGTGGAGCATTAGTGAGGTTTTACAAGCACAGATGGAGGACAAGGAGAAGATTCTACCCATCTCCTTTCAAAGCATGTCTGATTTGCTGGTTATTTGCTGTGCAGAGGAGCACTGTGAACTGGATCTGATAGATCACAGGATGTTTCTCCTCCAGCCTGATCACCTTCTACTCCTTGATATCATGATTCAGCCCTTTGTGGCAAGGGTGGTGATTATCTGAACACAGAGCTCATACAAGGCATGTCTGAGCAAGCAGGCAGAGCACACACATAGTTCCAGGTGCTAATTTGAATGTACCAGTGCATGTAACACAGAATTCCTTTGCCAGTGTCCTTGGGCAGCAGGTGCTGCTGCCTGCCACAGTGATCAGAGATTTTACAGGCAATAATGTGTGCCATTTCCATACCCTGAAAAAACCCTTAACAGAGTTAACAGGAACACTGCTGAAAGGAGTACTTGCCATCATGTGCACTAATTTTAAGCCTGCCTGTTTTCTCCTCTCATATTCTGGTTTAGTACAGTCAGGCTGTTTCTGGGTTCTGGCCTCTTAGCGCTGGTTTCCAGTAGAAATGGAAACATGAAAGCACATTTTAGAGGAAAACATGTAACAGAGGAGAAAATAGGTCAGATTTCACTTGCCAATGCCTCTTTAAATTAACAGCTGTGGGTCAGAATGCATTTTTATACAGAAGCACAGACAGAAAATTTAAGCTTGCACATGGTGTTCATAACCTTCATTTCATGACCTTTGATGCATCGTGTGGCAAGTGATCAAAGACAAAGAACAGGGGTTTTGTTGTTGTTGTTGTTTTTGCTTTAAGGGATTTAATTTGTTAGGTTTTTTTATAATACTGTATTTCTATATACTGGATTTTTTAATTAGCACAGCCTATGTAAAGATATATTTTCATCCCTGAAGAAGGGAAAAGTAGGCACATACCTTTTTTTTTTGTTCCTAAAACTCCATGAAGGATGGATTCTTGACTGCAAAGTCATATCACAGATATTACTTTCTTAGTACTTTTCTTAGTAGTTTTTCTTTTCTCAGGTAAGGCCTTGATACCCATTTCAAATGCCTACCTTTTTCTAAATATTTGGGGCCTTCATTGTTACTCACAAGTTGCCTGTAACTGATAGGTCACTGTTTCTATTAATCCATAATAGCATATTGCTCATTAAAAAGCAAGATTTGCTGCTCTACTTTCCGACAAACTGTATAAATTCTAAGCCAAAAATGACTGTGCAATTTTTCTATACCTTCTATATTTATATTTTATAGAAATATTAGCATATTTCTAATGGATTTTAATAACATATTCAATCAGAAAGTATCTGGAAGTATTTTCATGGTAACAAAACCATGCTCTTAAAGCATCACAGACAAATCTTTCAATAGGTATGAATAAGACTGTGGAATGTATGTGATAGACAGGCAAGCCAGAAGTGTCACCAGCTTTGTAGGAATTAGAAGACTATATTCTGATGCTGTTATACTGTGTCTATTTCCTAATTATTTAAGATCAGACAAAGTATCGCATCATGGATGGAGAAGGATACAAAAAGAGGCTCTTTCAGTCTTAGTTTATTCCTGGGCGATGGTATGGCCGGAAAGAGGCCGAGTTTCTCTGGGGTACAGGTATTCAGGGGAGGGGAATGGGAGTGGCCTTGGCTAGCTGCCAATGGGATGAAGACACAGACGGGACAGGGGCCGGAATACCCGACCCCCGGTGGGTACAAGGACACAGGGAAAGGTCACAGGACCGGAAAGGGAGACAGGACCTGGGGTTTGCAGGAAGGAGGTTACAGGATCCTGATTTCAGTTCTTATACCTCATATACCGAATTACAACAATATTCCCCTACATACAGCTCTATGAGGAAGCCACATGATGGATGACTAATTTGGCTCATTTGGGTATTGTAATTTATCCTTGTTCTGCTACAAGGGTAGAGCCAAAACTGATTGACTGCTGCTGAAGGACAGTATTTCTATTTTTTTTTTTTTGATTGTTTATGAAGTGGGAGAGTGCCTGTAGTGACTGTGTCATCAAAGTTTATATTTCCCTTTTTTTTTCCCTTACACATATTTTTTTTCAGTGATTCACCTTCTCTTGTATGGTGCTGACCTGAAACCTAAAACAGAATTACATAGAGATCCATTTAAAAATTAAATTTTTTCATGGTGCTTATATAGTAAGCTTTTTGAAGCACAGGAATATTGCCAAAATGGTAAAATGTGCTAGAAATACAGAAGTGTTTTATTATAAATATAGTACTCATAGGTGGGGTTAAAGACTCTGATATAGCAGTGTGCATTCAGATTTATTTACTGCAGAGCAATGAATCCTACATGGCTATTTTTTCTTTGCTTACTGTAATCCCATCAAGGCAGCCTTATAGACAGCTGCTAAGGTTTTTTATTTTTATTAGGTTAAGATTTCGAGATTGAGGTGAGAAAATCAAACTGTCACCTAGAAATGACCTCAAGGCGGTTTCACAGATTTGTCCAACATGATTTTCACATACTTCTACAGGCTTAGATGTATTCCTTGCCCCAAAGTGCTTCAGACTGTGGCTGCTCACATTTTCTAAAAAATAATGGTCTCATATATGTGGTATGCTGTTTAACCTTTCTTCAGTCTAGCTTTTTTCAAAACAGAGTAAAGACTAAGAAAGAGAGAAATTGTCCCATATATTTTTCAGTGGGCATTGCAAGATATATCAGCTGATCCACTGTTATATCTACAAATAATTCCTTATGCTAAGTAGCCCCTCACATCCACAGCCACTGGACTCAATCTCAATACAGTAATAACCATCATGAGATTTTTGGGGTGTACTAGAACAATCGATTTCTCAGAATGTTTCTTTTTTAAACAAGATCAAGTCTGTATCTTTATTTAGCCAGTATCCTGAGATAGTCTCTCTGAGAATTATCTGCACCTTGCTGCTCTGGAGGGAGGGAGGAAAGTGCTTGTGGACCAGAAAGCACTTCCACTGCTGCTGTTGTTGTGGCACAGTTATCCAACACAAAGCAGAAACATTTAGGGTTGCCTTTCTTTTTCATTTAAGTCAATGCACGCTGATAAAATTCTAATGAAAAGGAATCCAAGCACAGGAGTGAGTTACTTCTTATGGAGATTTCTGGTGATGCATTGCAATGTTGGATTTTCAATTTTTAAAAATGGTTACATTCCTAATTGGTGAACAAAAAGGACCAATTTATCCCTTGCTGTGAGAAACATTTTTCTTATATATTATTCCCATGAAGCCTCTAATTCAGCCAAACACATTATGTAAATGGAACCTATGAAACACTTTCTAAAATATATATCAGACTTACATTACTAGTCTGTTGTGATAGATTGAGGAAGGGACCTTGTTACACTGTGGCAATTTTTTTTTATTTTCATAATATTCCTTTCTAAAATAAATTGTGTTTGGTTAAAGCAAGGCTTCTTGCTTCAATAACCCTTGGGGTTATCCTAAATTCAATAACTTCACCTGGGCATTGTGAACATAATCTCTACATCTTCATCTTTACTGATCTCAGGAACAAAACTTTTAAACCCCTTTGAAACTAGAATTGCATTCTTTTGATACAATATCTGCAAATGTTGGACTGCAGCAGTTGTTTTAATGCCAAATGAATTTGGATAAATCTGCCTTGCATGCTGATTGAGTTTCTCAAAGCCTTAAGACACAGATAGCCTAGGCTGAAAAACTAGCAGGCAGTGGAAGAGCTGTGAAAGCCAAGCTTGTTTTTTCTGACACAGTCAGAACCCAGATTTATATCTATTTTGTACACATTGCTTGGAGTCTGATGGTGTTAAAAGGTAGCATTTTTAAAGCTAAAATAAAGATACAGTTTATTTATTTTATTTAAGATAAATTATTTATTTTTAAATACTTTATTTTAAATGTAATAATATAAATGTATTTTATATAAATACATATATATAAATACAAGTAAATATTTAATATGTTTTATATAATAATATACATTGATATTATGTAATAATTATATAATAAATAGTAGATTTATATATTATATAAGAATAAATATTAAAAATAGAATATTATATATAATGTATATTATTAAAATAATTTTAATGTTTGAATATTTATTTAAAATTTTTATTTTTTTATTTAAGATGAATTTAAATAAAGATGCAGTGTAAATATGTACATGTATGGCTGTGCCCCTTCTGGAGACATTAGTTTTGATTTTAGACAGTTGTGATTCATTAAGAAGCAAAATCAATTATCACAAAATAATTTATAGCAGAAACTGAGCATAGTAGTTCATTTGCATAACGAAGCGCTGTAAGTATTGATTTCTTACAAGCTTAGGTGGAAATATTAATAACACTATTTTCATTTCTGGCCTGGCTTTTTTAAAATACTCCAATTTTAGTGGCTTTCTCATGCGTTTCGTCACACACATGTATTTTGTCTTTGAAGTGAAGGTCAGTGTGGTGTGAATTTAGAACCAGGGAGCTTCCCAGGAAACTAGAAAGATACTCAGACACTGAATTAATACCAAAGAGCAGTTAACGCTTAAAGTGAGATATCCATTAAACTATAGACAAATTTGATTATATCTGCAATTTAAGACAAAATATCGGGGTTGTTTTTCTAAAGGTTACATTTGACTGGTGATCATAGGGAATTTTGCACTGCAGGACAAAATAAAAAACTGCTCCTCTAGTTCTCCATTTGGTGGCCATCCAGAGCTAAACTCCTAGAGATCAGCTTCTCATTTTGCCTACAGCTGTCTTTTTAAAATTATTATTTGGTACATTCAGAACAGCAAGTGGGCAACTAATAAGGATTAGTAATGGGGAGGGTTTATTTAATTCAGTTTTAAGCTGCTTTATTGAAGAAAATCCTTAAAACACAGAGATTATATTTTTGGAGATACTAACACAGTGCCATGAATTCTATAGTATGTACAAGACTAAAACATATTTTCATGGAAGATTAAATGCTCGTGGACAGTATGTGAAATTACTGATTACATTTTGAAGCTGAATTCCCACATTGAAGCCTTTGTGTTTTACTGTTTCAGACAGTTTTCAAAGCATCATCCAGTAGGTTTTAGAGAAGATATAGCAATATTTCTAATTCTAATGATTTTATCACAAGTCTTCCTGTATTTCATTTTGTATTCCAATACTTGTCTCCTGGAGTACCATAAATGTGTAAGAATTCTTAATTTTATTTCTAAAATTAAGTCTACTTCTTCCTACTTACTAAGAAAAATGAAATTTGTGGTAAATTTCTGCCTGTGTTTACTCACAAGCAAATTAAAGTTGTAAAATAATTCAGGATTTGAATGGGAATCTCAGTGTTGTGTTCAACTTAACACATCTCTATTTTTGCCATTTTGAGACTTGAGTTTGGTAATAGCTCTGAGAGATAAGAAAAAATGTATAACACACTTTACTTTGGAGCAGACAGTTATGTCCATGAGGAGTTAGCAGAAGTTAACCTGTACTAAAGGAAAAGCATTAAGTTTCATCAGTGTGTTCCTGCAGCAAAGGCACATTTCATGTGTGCGTAATATTTTCTGTGTTACTCAATTTTTTTTCATCTTCAGTGTCCTGGTTCTGGACAGGCTTTTGGAAACTACTGGCTCTCTGGCTCTCCTGGCTGTGACTATCACTGGAGAGTCTCTGAGTGCAGGCCGACTCTGGAGAAAAAATTGTTTGTCCTGACTTATTCCAAGTGTTTCCTCTGTATCTCCACAAGCAGAATTGTGTCAGGCTTGGGACAGCCATATTTAGTTAGGCGTCTGCATGTGTGATGGTGTCTGCACTCCCGTAATGGTCCATGGAGACACAGCCCATACAGGCAATGGAGCCAAACTGGTGATTGAGCTCACCCTACTGCAGGTACCTGGAGGCTCATCAGCTCCAGCCTGCACTAAGTGTATGGAATTTCTCACTTCCCGTATGGGTTGGAATTTATAGCCAGCACTGAAGTTCAGGTATCTCGCTCCCAAGTTGAATCCCACCCCTCTGACCAGAAGCTGAATTACTTATTATTACTAAGAAAATGCCTTTTTTGCAGAGTATAAATGGCTTCAGCCTTGAGAGGCTGAAGGCACATGGTAGTTTTCACAAATTCTTTAGCTTTCCTAGATTGTCACATTCTTATCTCATCCTACCCATTGCCATGATGTTTTATGTTTTGCCATATATGATCTCTCCTCACCTCATACAAAGAATATCTTTCACTAAAGGACTTGCTTTGGGTTTTGGTTTTCAGCAAAGTTTTTCAGTAAAGCTTTACTTCCATTTCCTCATATCAAATTCATGTTAGAAACCGTCTCCTTTTAAAAGTGCTGCAATATGCCAGGATAAATTCTATTTTTATCTATGTAACAATCCCGTGTACTATGGACTAAAAATTACTATTAAATTAGAAGTTTGAAATTAAGCTTTTTGTGGAGTTCAGTCCAGTCCTTGCTGATCACTCTCACTACTTTGTCTTTACCAGGAGTCCTGTGCTTGTGTTCCAGTGTGTGCATCGCCATGTCATTTGCCTGGACTGCTTCCACTTGTACTGTGTGACCATGCTGAATGACCGCCAGTTCATCCATGACCCACAGCTTGGCTATTCCCTCCCCTGCGTAGGTATGTTTCAGATGATTTTTTAAATTAATGGTTTTTTTAATGTGATTTTGATTCCGGGGTAAGATGCATTTTTTTAATCACCTATTAGTTTTGTATACATAGGTGGAATTATACTGTGTTCATAGGATTTGTTTAATTTGTCGGAGAAAATATTTGAATATTGAAGCGGATTTTGCTAAGCATCTGAACTGGAGAATTAACTGGATTTTATAGGACATTTATTTTAAAATCAAATGTTTGCTTTTTTCACATTAGTATTTTATAATCATGAAGTGCAAGTAGATGATAGCATTATACTCTGGTTAAAAAAAGAACAACAAAATACCTTGACCTCCACATTTTCAATTTCAAATTATGTTAATTATTAACATTTTTGGTCTGTTTTCAAGTACTAATGAAAAAGGACTGCAACAGGAATTTAAAAAAATCTTCCTTTTGGTGAAATTATTACTGATAATTATCACGTCGTTGAATGAAATGCAGTTACGTGTTTTACTTGAGTAGGAAACGAAGTTTTACTTAACTAAACAAAGAGTTAAATGGAATATAGAAGATCTGGTTTGAGAATTGATTCAATTACACTGGAATGTGTACTGCAAAATTATCAAAAATTTTGCTATGAAGAAGTATATTCTATACATAGCATTCTTGTGTCTGGGTGCTAAATTAGAATGGGAGCATATATGTTTGTCTCAAGTGCTGTATCATGGTATGATAATAATTTTACAGCATATTAGAAGCTGCATAGAAGATGGATTTGCCTGGTTACCTGAATGGCTGATAAATAAGTTTTAAACCCCACTATATGGGAGAAAATTGACAAAAGTTCTTAGCAGACTGGCATCTTCTTAATCTGAGAACACGCCTTGAGGATATTAAAAGTACAGTAGTAGGAAATATTTAAAATTATTTATTTTTAATTGCTTCGTGAACAAGCAAGCAAGGTTTCTTCACATTTCACTAGAATTGCTGTTTATGTGCTGTGTTGCCAGGTCTTCTTTTACTTACCCCTAAAGAGCTACTGCATTTACACACTGATGTCATTCTACACAATGTAATTTTTAATATGTAGGAAAATTTTCATGAGAAACTGAACAGGAACTTTATACCCAGTGTTCTTTCCTTGACCATTACATTAGCATAGCACTGTGTGGTCAATCTTAGCCTCCTTCCCTGCTCCTCCAGAAGTTAATCCATTTGCTGCTCCCACGCAAATTAATAAGCTGCTTGAGTAGAATCCTTCCTTTTTTCCCCTCTTTTATTGATTTTCTTCCATTTTCTTCTGTTAGCTCCTTAGGTTAATTAGTTATGCCAGTGGTGCAGCAGGCAGCTCATCTTTCTCCTCGCTTGTGGGCCTCCTTGCTGCTGTGGCTGGTGTCACAGAGCTTCCTCCAGTTCAGGCTGATATGTCAAACTAATGACCCTTCTGCCTCTTCTGTCTGTAAACCCATTGCTAGTCATGCTGGACTAAACTTTTATTAGGATTTTTTCATATGTCTTCAACTCCAGTTGTTTAGTTGAGAAGTTCTTTTTTCTCAGAGAGGAGGTTATAAAGTTTTCAGAAGTTTTTGCCCCTGACTGGCAGTTGCCAGCCAGTCTTTTTCTCTTTTTCTCTTTTCTGTTTGCTGAAGTTGAACATTATGGGAATTGAACAGTGGAAGCAGAGTAGGGATGGGATGAGGAGAATATGCAGGAAGATGATGCTGGGGTGCTCAGGGTTGCAATTTCAGTCTTGGAGTGGTGAGAAAGGCCTGGTTTTGGCTTAGGAAAGGGCTGTAAAGGATGCACAAAGAATGGGTGTACTTCTGCTGTTCAAGTGAGATAGAGTACAGCTGAGGGAATGGAAAAGAAGCTATTGCTGCCAGTCTAGCCTCAATTGTGTTATATTCTAAGTGTTACAATAGCTAAGTATGGGAAGACTAAAATATTGCTAATCTCAAAGTTTCAGAATTCCCCAAATCAGAAAGTTGATTTCAAAATACTATACCTTAAAGCAGTTCTAACAGCAATAGTAATAGTAATACAATTGCAGTAGGTTTTCTCTCTCATTGATTGCTACCTCTGTCAGTTGTCTCTGTATGTTAGCAGTTTTGCATTAAAAAACAAAAAAGTGCACTTGGAAGTATTCTCTTTCAACATGCTTTGCAGAATGAAGAATCTAAGCAGGAGTGTTGTAACTTCACTGGTTCATTTCTGCAGCTGTCTGAACCTAACTTTCTGATATACAGGTCGTTTGGTTGTCTCTAGTATTAAGTTATACTTGAGTTAGGAGCTAAGGCTTTTTTTTTTTGGTCTTTGAGAAAGTCATGAGACTGAGTTTCATCATACCTGTGAGAGGGAGGCATGCCTGCATTGTCAACCCCTTCCTACTATTCAGATCCAAGGGGTTTTAGCCTCCTTCACAGATATGGGTGCAGCAGCTCTCAAAAATAAATTCAGTTAAGAAACTTTTACAATAGTGTCAAGTGATTTTGTTTTCCACTTACCATGGTACTTCTACTGGATAGCATAAGATGGCATTTTTGCAGTCTAAAGTTCACAAACTTTCTTTTGCTACTGCAATTTGCAGTTTGTATTTACATGTGGGTATGATAAAGCACTATTTGACACAGCCTTTTCTAATTACCTCAGTGAATCCTTGAATAAATTCTCCTTGACAGGAATGAACACTATGGGACATGCCAAGAAAAGACCTTTCTTGTTCTGGCAATGTGGGTTTAATACATGCTATATCTAATAGAGAATGACTCAAAGGTAAAAAAAAAAAAAAAAAAAAAAAAAGGGTTTCTGAGCTTTACTGAAAAGATAGAGGTTTGTTTGAGGCTTTTTCTAAAAGGAATACAAAACAAAGTCATATTCATTCTGATGAGATTTATGTTTCAGTAGCTGACCAGATTGCACATCAGCTCTAAAGAGTCTGCATAAATAGTCTTGAAGTTTGAGGTTTGGACTTTTAAAAAGTTATTTGATCATTTTCATGTGAGAGTAGATTGACTTAAAAACTAGCACATTTCTTCCAGGCATACGTGCACACATTGCCCTCAAATTGTACAGGAGGGTTTGATTTGTAATTAAGCATATTTAAATTGTTGGCACTTCCAATTAGTTCTGTTCATTCTAGTGTTTTTCAAAAATAGAGATAACATAATGAACATAGCCTGCAGTTTCCATTAACATTTGACTCACTGTTCCCGATTTTTATCAAGGGAATGTACCAACATAGCAAGTTTTTTATATCTTTTATTGGATCAACCTAGAGGTGAAAGCACCACACACACAACAGAATAAAAATAAACAGCAGCTGCTACAGCAAAGGGTCACTGTGACAGATGAGATCAGTGTTATCATCACAAGTGTATGATAACTTGAGCTGGAAAGGATCTAGGGATTTCAGATAAACAGGGCTTCTCAAGTAGGTTTAATTTCTTGCTTTCTGGCACAGATGTGCCAGAGGATGCATTTTTTATTGAATTCAGGTATTTTGTGTGGTTATATCCTTGCTTTGCTTTGATTTCTGTTATAGGGCCTAATTAAGCAGGAGATAAGAACTGTTCAAAAGAAAGCTATCATCTCATCTGATGAGCTATGATATATCACCTCAATAGTGCCATAGCTTCATTTTGTTCCTAAACAAAATGTGTCCTTGCTGTGATTTTTGGAAGAACAACATTAATTCCTTAGTGTTCAGCTGCTAATCGAGTGCCAGGCAGTGCTCCAGCTGAGGACCAGAGCTCTGGGCACTGTAACTGGTGCAGTGACAGGATTTGCTGCTCACAGGAGTGTGGCAGCAGCCCCACCACTCAAACCCTCTGTTCAGCTCAGAGGAAGCACTTGCACACAGGAGCTGGCCAAATTTCACTGGTCATTAAAATAAACAAGTAAATGTTACAGATTATACTCTCTGCCCTTGTTAAATATCAACAAAAATCTATCCCATCTCTCTGTGTGGTGTCTTGTATTAATGAAGCTTCATGCATAGAAATTTCCATGAGTGGTGACCTCCAAGTATCTTTGAAAAAATTAATAAGGTGCTTAGAGGGATGGATTTGCATATGCATGAAAGATCATTTATGGTTATTTAGTTACTGTGCTGGGCAAAGAATCTTACAGCATTACCTCAAAGAAGGAATTGTGTATAAATATACAATGTATTAACTCTTTTAAACACATTTCTATGAACACAGTTGCACTTTTAAAATAGCATTAGACCATTATGAATCTTGGTCCCTGATGTAAAATAGACTTCCACAGCTCTTTGGTAGTAAAAACGTTGGTGATATCAAGGAAAGGCAAGGTTTTACGCTGCTGTAGGCACTTTGCAAAAATATCTTTGCATCACTTTATTTCGTCTGAGTAATCATATGCATAATGTATTTTAAAGGAATCCAGATAAAAGATGCAGTTCTCCTGATGACTGTAAAACACTATTGTATCTGGAAGTAATCTGATTTTACCACAGATATATAAATAAATAAGGTGAATTACCCCAATTTGTGTATGGAATTGCTAATAAAAAGGACTAAAGCTTTAAAGTATAATAAATTGCCTCAAGAACCACGTTCCACTGAAGGAAAGCTTCTAGGGTTAGATTAAATTTTTTATCCACATTACACACTATTTGTTTAATAACAGTATGTCAATGCAGTCATGAATCTGTGAATCATCTTTCAAAACCCTGGTACCCTTGTAGAAAAGGGAGAATGAACAGCTTAAGCAAAGTTTGCAAGTAGAAGGGAGGAGGAAAACTGTGATTTGACCACACCAATAGTGTGTTTGAATCTTTTCTGTCATGGACAAAAGCTCCAGTAAATTTCAGAAGTGTGTATATGCAAGGGGGTTTAAGGTGTGAAGCCTGAATATGTCAACAGTTTCTGAAGTCTGTGCTCTCCAATAACCCTGCTTAAAAATATTTGAGATACCTTAGGAAAGCATGAAATTTAGAAAATGGGAGTGATTATTGGAGAAATAAAATAAAATAAAATGGATTGAAACACACACATTTGTGGATTTAGAAATTAATGCAAAGTGCTCTTCAAGTTTAATATTTGGGAGCTGTTAAGTTCGTGGCAGCAGTAAATTTTCTGTAATTTCTTATTGGTATGAAATATATAGAAGCAGTCTGAC
Organism: Oenanthe melanoleuca; assembly: GCF_029582105.1. Lineage (NCBI taxonomy): Eukaryota > Metazoa > Chordata > Aves > Passeriformes > Muscicapidae > Oenanthe > Oenanthe melanoleuca. Next base: position 73,433,565 of record NC_079336.1, read on the forward strand.
AGAGAAGGGAGCCAAAAACATATAGATAAACCAGATTTTTACTCTCAAGAGTTAGTTGAATTTGTGGAAGTTTCCTGAAATAGTTTCCTGAAGAATTTTTTATGGTCTTGTGCGCTCTCCTCTCACTGTGGTCATAAAATAAACATTAACTAACAGTGTATCAAGTGCTTTTTTGTGTTCCTTTGCTAGCACAAGCTCATGAGACTAGCTCAAAGGACATAGTTAGAAGTCACAGCAGCTCTTTCATTTCCATTTTCAGTGTTGACTGAAGTTCAAGCAGTGACATAGAAAGTTTGTTCCCTCAAGTCTTTGTGCTGTTTTTGTGGCTACAGATTGCCAGCTTCTATCTAAACAGCCTCCAAATCTAAAAAACAAGCAGCGCTTGATCCCATGGTATATTTGAAGCAGGTGTTGAATTCTTCTCTGGGAACAACTACAGTGAAATCATACAATATGATACTTACAGAAATCTGAGTGGCCATAATTAAATTCTGTATGAGATGTCTTACCCATAGGTGTTCTTCCTTATCTCTCACTAGTCCTTCTATTGCAATATATTTCAGTTGTAAATTGCACAGAAATGACAGTGCACATAGGCTTGATCTGGTTAGCAATAATGAAGGACAAGAGATAATGAAAAAAATCTTGCATAGAAATTAATTTACTTTAAAAGGAACTAGAAATCAACTTCAAAGCACACTTCTTGTCCTATGAAATGAGCTGGCCTGAGTCAACATAAAACAAACATACTGGAGCTGTGGCAGAAATGTGTGTAGAGGGGTTTATCTGTCTTTCACTGTGTCCAGCTAAAACTGAGGTGAATTTTTGTCTCCACTGGAGTCAGTGAAAGCTGTGACTTTGTCCTTGGAAATGAAAAGTATATGTTCTGACTGAAAGCACTTCAGCCCATACTTGTTTAGCTTACAATGATTAGTTGATGTGGGTATTTGGTTGACAAGTCATTTTTAAGTTGCCATCTGATTAGAAAACTCATCACATACATGAACAGTAAAATCAAGTCATATGGTTTCATTAGTCACCAGCTTTACACTGAACTGCTTGGATGGGTTTTTAATTCAAGCTATTTTCTAATTCATCTTATATAGGTGGTGTTATAATAGGTACAATGATTTTGACTGTATCCTATTAAAGCCTATTTTCTCCAGAAAAATAAATTCTTTAAGAAAGAAAGGTCAGCTTCTTAAAAAGAACTTTTGTGATCATTCATGGCTGCAGATGCATTTTGAAACAGGACTATACTAGTGGTGTCCATGGATGGTGTTCCAAGTCTTGAATGGCCTTGCTCAGTGCTCCCATTCTAGTCCATAGGCAGTTAATGTTCATGAGGAAGTCTGAGTGAAAGATGGGAACAATTGAGATGAATAGAAGGAAGAAATAATAATAAATAATAATATAGGGAACAGTGGAAAGAAGGGTCATGAAGGGAAGGAACTGAGAGGACCAGAGTGGCTGGGAATTAAGGAGGGGTGGTGGTGACTATTCAAGGCATGAAATAAGAAAGAGCTAAAGAGCAGGCGTAGGTAAAATGAGTATTAATGCCTCCAGTTTCTCTCATAAAGCTGGAATTTAGCTTTCCATGACAGTAGTTCAGTAGTTCATATGTGGACTGTTCTTGCCCAGACTGGAAACACATTTGTCCTAAAAATGTCCAAGAGACTGAAGAAGATGATTTTTACAGCTGGAATTCATTTTAGGTCTTTATCTTACACTCATGCAGCATGAGGAGAAGCTGACCTTTCATGTTTGAATAATTAGAGATTTCCTAATGGATCAGTTTTTATCCAAGCAGAGGGTTTCTTTCAGTATAACGCCATCCCTGAGGTGGGCTGTGCAAGCAGCAGCCTTTGTAAGAAATCATTGCTGTCTGCTAACTTATATACTCCATAAATAACCTGCTGGGACCAACTGTGGCCATTCAGCATGTGTTTAGTCTCCAAAGCCTAAGTGATTAATATTCCCTGAGTCACTTTCTGAGCCTTGGTCTCCCACATGGCAGCATGTAGAGCTGCTGCCGTATCACACAACCAGCTAAGGACATTTCCCTTCAAGAAGGAGTTGGCTTTAATTAAATTTCTGTGTCTGGGAAGTGAAAATCTAATTTTCTTTTTGACATTTTCTATATTACTACTTAGACAAAATTATGAAAATAATTAATCCCTGTGAAGCAGACATCAGCATTATAAGGGGTAAAAAAATATTGCATATAAATAATACTACTAATCACCAATCTGTTATAATTTATTGATGCAAGGTCTTATTAAAACTCCTAAATCAGATTTGTTCTTCTTGTAGCAGATGTGTCAAATGATTGCACAATGTAGGTGCAAGTGAGGGTTATAAAAAGTAACATGGTTCAAACTGCTTCTCAATAAATTATATCTCCCCAGAAATGTATTTCAAGACAACAAATGAATGGGGGAAAGGAGATAAGGTGTGTAATTTAGGGAAGAGATTTTGATTGTTTATCTGGGTCAAATTCAGTCCAGTATAATGGTGAATGAAACTGTTTAGGGATGAAAGGTCTGTATGCAATAACAATATTCTCATTCTGGCCCATAAGGAATCCTTTTTCACATTATAAAAGCCATCATATCACCTGGTGTCATTTGCTAGCCTTCTTTCCTTCCCTTCCTATGAGCATAGAAATTATTAACTATAATTATCTGTTGCTTATAGAAATTTGCCACCATATGATAAAATAATAACTTATTATTAACTATTGAAATTTATCCATGAGCAGTTGCAGTGAGCAAGGTATGCAAAGGTATTAACAGGAAAAGTGTGAATACTGAAAGTTAAATTGTTAGTGAAGGACATGACTAAAATATTATTCATAAGATTACATAATTTGTGAAATGTTAAGCCTTAGATGTCTTGAGCAGGCCTAAACTGAAGATGAATCCTATAATCCATTTATTTATAACAGAGATCAGAATGTTAGGAAACAGTCATATTTGAAAGTGAGACCATCTCTCAGCATCCCAGCGAGCACACTATCTGCCTGTCAGTCAGTACCTGTTTTCTTCTCTTCTCTGTTACCCTTTGCCCTACATGTCTCTTTTTAAACCTCATAAAAAATGAGGTGCTGCTATAAAAGCAATGACCTGGCAAAGTGTGCAGTTCTTGCACTTGGTGCACACCTCAGCTACTTCCACCTTCAGCTTTGTGGCTAACTCTGCATGAGATGCCAGGTGCTTTAAGAATCTTTTACTGTTAGGCTTTTACAGAAATAACCAAAATACTCATGACAGAGTTTGACTGTTTTAATACTAAAGTGGAAATCTGAAGAAATTCTCATCCTTATTTAAGAGATTTGGTTGTGACTGTGAATTCATATATATCCTGTATAAAACATATAAATGTGAAACATATGTGCCATAGCTAGGTGTGAAACATAAGTGGCTGAGTTGAAGGTGTTAAAAACCAGACAAATGACACAACTGGGAAATACAGTGACAAGATGTGCCCATTAGAATTCTCCTGCTTAGTTATTCTGATTTCTTCCTCTACTTGTTCCTTTTCTTTATTTTTCCCCAAAAAAAAATGCCTGTCTTGATTCTACATTATTTCTTTTTATGATTTATTTATTTATTGGTTTCTGAGAAGTAAAATATATTTTCTATTCTGTCCTTCATTGCCATTCCTTTTGTTGTCTGCCCATCTCTGTTGCTGATCCCTAAATATTGCTGGCACACTCTCTGATTCTTTTCCACATTTTTCTCCTGCTCTTCATTTCTCCTTTTGTCTTTCTTTTCTCTCTGTCACCTTGTCATGCCTTTCCATCTCCTGCCCTCTTTTATTCTGATTGAGATTCTTAGTCACTCTTGATCTCTTCTGTAAGGACCACAAAGCAGTGAGGCCTTTGGGCAGATGAAAGCATAAGGAAAACTGACTCTGGAGGTGGAGTAATGAAAAGGAGTCACTTCTGAGGGTCATTCTTTTGTCTGTGATCACTAGAAAAAGGGCATGTGGTATTGTCCCTCAGCTGCATAGGAGAACCAGCTAGGTCTTATAGCCTGCCCTTTTTCTTTCCCACCTGGTGAGCAGGAATATTCACAGGCACGTGTTGAATGCCTGGCACTGTGGCTGTGTGTCCCCTGGAGAGAGGCAATGGGAGTAGTGGCAAGTGAAGGTTGGTACGCTCTGGCAACTTGGCCCAAGACAGCTGCTTGGGAGAGAGAGCCTTGTGTCAAATGGAGGGTGGGGCTCAAAGGCTTGATTATTAAAAACACCTTCCCTTCATTATCCTTACCAGGTAAAAAACAGCTAATAAGAATTTGGGGTTTTTTTTTTCTCTTTTCTTCTGTAGCCTTGCAAGCACATAACCACGCATAAGCTCAGCCTTCGGCAGAATTTCTGGCCAGCTAAAACATGAACTAAACTACTAAAAACTTCTTTAGTTTGTTTTGTACTGTGTTTGGAAAATGAAAGAGTGCAATGCCAGGTACGAAGGAGGCTCAGCTTGTCATTAAATGGGCTCCCTGGCACATTTGGTGATCCATGGCCCCTAGTAATATCTGCTGTTGACATCCCTGCTGGAGGAAGGCTGGAAATTATGGAGGCGTTTTTGGTAATAACTGCTAGCAGGGAGACAGTATTTACCAGGAGTCTGCGAATGAGACTCTCAGGTAAATAATAAGCATTTTAGAAAAACAACCTAATTATGTATTTAATCGCTTGGAGCCGTTCCATTTCACTTGGGAAAATACTGTGCATTTTGTAAATCTGCCTAATTATTTATTTGAGAAGGAAGTAATTCTAGCCTCTGGGGTATGGAGTGTGATTTTTTTTATTTTCTGTAAAGATCTGATACGCTTGAGAATATATTTTTTAAAAAATCAACACTCCACCATCTCAAAATACCAAACCAAAACAATGCAAAAATGTTTCTAACGCAGTGAGGTTTTTTAAACTTTTCTGTCCAGTTCTCTAGTATTTCTCCAAAGGCTTCAAAATTCATTCTGCTTTAAAACAGCCATCTTCTTAGTATTCTCAATAGAAAGAAGAGCAGTAAAGAGCAAGCAGCCATATTTCTGTATGGCATACTGTCTGAATAAGGAGTTTTGAGGCCACTAATGAATCAAGCTAAATCTAGTCAGCAGTTATTAAAAGCTAGAGCACATTTCAGGTCTAAAACTCCATAGCATCTTTGCAGTGGACGTGATGGTTTTCTCTTATGATGGTATGAATAATGAATTGCATACTTTGGCCATAACTAGTTACTAGCAAGCGAACTGAATGTCTAATATATGTCAGAATTAAAATAAGTAATTTTGTTCATGCCAGTCCACAGGGAGTTGTTATTCTACTAGAATTCATTCTTCCCAGCCTCAATTTGTGCCTTTTACTCTGGGTTTTTCCTTAATCAAGAATTTATAGACTAGTTTCCATAGACTATCATTAATATTGTCCGGAATTTACTTGGTGTGACTCTGTATTTGCTGTGCATTTTTAAGTGCTATGAAACTCCACTTGAGAAAGTATTTTTTTATTTTTCTAAAATTTTAGAAATTATTTTTGGTAGAAAATACATCAAGGCAGAAGTATTTACAAATCATATATTTACCCTATTTAATGATTAATAGAATTTTCTTAGTAAAAAAAAGTCAGGAGGAATTTCCTGAAGAAATCAATTTCTTGACATTACATTTTCTTACAAAGTAAATATGATGTCCTGCTAAATATGCAAAATACTATCAGCATTTAGAATATTTTCATTATCAAAACAAATGTAAAATATTTTTCAGTTAAAAAAAACAAACTGCATTGATTTGGAAGATTGGTCATGGCATCTGTATCTCCTCTTGACTTCATCAGGATTTATGGGGATGTTACATGAAACCCTTTTCCCATCACAGAAACATCAAAAGCTCAGGACAAAGCAGTCAGCTTATCCCTATAATTGAACACTTATTCTAAAGGGCCAAAATTCTTCTCTTGTGTTCAATGTTTTCCACAATAAATAGGAGCAACAAAATTATTAAAAAGAGTTCTTATCATTCTGCACCCATTTCTGTGTTTCATTCCAGGGTAACTTCAAACTCACACATCTTTTACTTCTTGCTCTTATTACAGGTAACATGCAGCTCACTCCTTTTTTTCCCTCCTTTAAGAAAACTCTGTCATTTCTGCTGATTATATTAGGTCCTTCACCAATGAAAGGAATATTGTTCTTCTGCACAGGAACATAATTAGCCCATGCTTAACCTGGTTGGTTTGTATTCAAATGCTTATGTTTATGCATGGACCTGAATACTTTTCTGGATAAAGAAATTTTCATACATCAACCTCATTTCTAGATAGCATCAGTGTCACCAGGATGGACTGATTCAGTGAACTGGTTTATTATTTCTAAGCAAACCAATTTTCCTTGTATTTTTGCAGCATATATGGAAATACATCCTAACCTGAAAAACACTTTATTTCAAAACACATTGTATTCAAAAGTAATTTCAGCTCCTCTTGCATTGTATGACTATCTAAATGTGTCGAAAGCATAATAGTGGATTTTATGTACTGGATGAAGCTCATGAAAGTGTTTTCCTTCTTTTGTTCCACTGACTTTATACTAAGTCCCAGTTAAGCAGCACTCTATAATAGATTTGAAGTATAAAATTCTTCCAAGAAAACACCTTCCAGTTCACTGTATTATTCTAATTTTGTTTACAAAACAGTAGACATTCACAGCATTTGTAGAACTAAAAAAAATGTATAACACAGTGGATTGATGTCTCACTCTTTAATTACAGACTGAAGCAGTGCAATGTTGGGATTTAGTGCAGATAGCAAGGACCAGCCTTAGGGCAAATATAAGAGGTTTTACCTGTGCTTTTGTTTTAGCCTTATTGGAGCCAGGACAGTAACTATAATGTGGTAAGGGGAAAGTATTCCTTTAGAGCACGGTATCTGTGTGCTGGGTTTGTTCTCTAGATGCCATACAAGTTGTGTAAGTGATGGCATTCAACAGGCTATGACAGTGAAATTCAGGGTACCCCTGCTCCTATTGCACTGGGAGAGTTTCCTAACTTTAGCATCATCCTCATGTGGCTGCTATGGGTGTGTTAAGGTCACTTTCTGTATCTCTCCAAAAGCAGCCAAAAGCAGTTGACAATCAGTTTGTAGAGATTGAGAAGAAAGTAGGATAATTGAAGTGATATTATGTGGAATATAAGGAGATCTATAATTACAGTATTGTTATTCCAGAAATCAGGACTGGTGTGTGACCAAGATTTTTCTCAAAGATGATTACTTACATTAACTGTGGTAATTAAAAGTACCATGTAATTTATATTATCTCATAAGTTAAATATTTGAAAGAAACATTAAGTTACAGCCAGGAGAGCTTGTTTGTACTAGAAATCTGTATAGTCATTTTAGAGCAGTTTTCTGAAGTATAATTTATTATCCTACAATTACATATTTGCATATTTTTAAAATGGCAGGGTTGTGATGGATGGTTCCCAGCGAAATTAATGTGAGTTTGGGGTAGATTTTGGTGTTTGAAAATAAAAACTATGGTTTAAAATCCTTCCTCCCTAAAAAAGCTAGTCATTTGAATCTTGAAATTGAAAAGTATCTGGGATGGGGAAATTTTTTTGTTTTAATTGAAACATTGAAATTCCTCCCAGTAGCACAACTCTCCCAAATTCAAAAAGTTGGAGGTTGTATGTAGGAGGCTTCCTGGCCATTTCAATAGAGACCAGAAAACAAAGGATACTTCTTAGGTAAATTTCTTACCTTTGATACTACTGGAAAATGTGGATTTATGCCAACAATAAAGACAAAATGAGATTAAATTCTAGTCCTCAGAATTCAAAAGCACAGAAGAGTCTTCTTATGAATGACAATTCAATATTTTGGAAGGGTTTTAAATATAAAATGTTCTTTAGGCCATATGTTGTGATATATCCAAGGAACCTGAAAATATGGTCCTCTGTCTTTTCTAGTTTCTCACAGTTCTGGTATGATGACGTTCATTTTGAATTTACTCTCTGCTCTATTTTGAGAGGCAGTTTTCCATCTGAAATTAAGGCATAGTACTAACAATATGACACATACAGTATGGTATTGTTTGCAGCCAGAAAATGGTTGCTAATGCACCAGAAAAAAATTGGAGGAGATAACACTGAAATCTTGGCTTGCTTCAGCCTCCCACTTACAAACTGCTGATCTGGCAGCATGTAGACACAGACTTATACCCAGATTTGGGCAAAGCTAAGCAAAATGTAATGCAATGATTTGTACATACATGATACATGAGACCTACAAATAGTAGTCCTAACTTAACTTGCTTTGAATACTTATAAAGTGACTAAAATTACTCTAGATATACATTTCTGATCCTTGTCTGTCAAGTTTGATATGTGTGCAGATATCTGTATTTTGCTTCCACTTTATGTCATCTTAACTTCATTGTGATAAAAATTTTATTCTAGGATAATGCAACTCAAATGCACAAGTGCATCTTTATTTAGCTTTGCATTATTTTTTAATTTCTTTTCATTACAGGACATATATTATTTAGCTTTATCAAATTTGACTATATTTACTAAATCTTTCTCTGACCTTTTTTTTCATCTAGTCACCCTACTGATATTGAATCTCTGTATATAATAATAAAATTATCAAGCTGAAAGTAAAATATTATTATAATTAAACTGATTGCTTTTAAGGGTGAATTATTACTATAGGTATTCATGTTTAAACATATATTATTGAAAGACAATTCTCTTAAGCACACATTGTATGTTCTTAAATTCTCTCACATGAGGCTTTCCCCTTATTTTAGAAGTCCTCTATTTCTTCTAAGTGGCTAGAGAAAAGTAACTTTGTGTAGCTTAGAATGGTTTTATTTTTGCCCATGGAGAAATGAGATTTTCCAGGCCTTTTGAGAAAATTATCATTCAGAAGCTGCCCTTTCTCTAACAGTCTTAAATAATTTTTTTTATGGCAGACTTGCAAAATTTATTGCCAAAACACTTGTTTTCATTTCTGTGTGTATAAAATAAAACTCTGGCTTTTGTTTATGTTATTTGTAATAGCTATAGATAGCCTATATGTGGGAGGGCAAATTTAAAGTGCAATAAGCTTCCTGTGGTGTTGCTCCCAAATACCACTGTGAGCAGTTTCCCTCTTGTGCCTGCTCAGCCAGTCTGACTCCTGGAAAAGGCACTTCTTGTATTTGAATGTCACATTGTGTAAAGTATCAGGTGTTCATGTGATCATTTACAATCTGTGTGCATCTATAGCCATTTTTATCAACTCCCAGACTTGGAAAGAATATCAAGTCATGCAGGGTTTAGTACAGCGTGCAAGGGAAACATTTTTTGTTTGTTTTTCTCATTTTGTCTTCTCAGAATGTGCACAAGCAGTGCTAAAAGTGAGATTTGTTGAAGAGCAGGTCTGGGCACAGTTCAGTGCTGGTGCCGATTAGAGACATCTTGCAGATCTAAGGAATGAAAATGGAAACTTTATGCTCTAAGGGAAGAGTCCTTGATTTCCATTGGCACATGCTTTTAGCTCACAGCAGACTTTAAGCTTATGACACTTTTTATATGTTGGAAATCTACTTTGCATAATTTGAGAGGTTTTAAAAAATATTATACTATTCCTCTCCCTCAGGGCCCTCTACAGTTGGAATCTTAGTACTAAAGGAGCCTGTTTCTACAGGCAGATGGATATGAAAAATAATGCTAATAAAATTTGTAAAACTCTTTTTAACATTTTTATAGGAATATATTTTTAAAATATATATAGAATACAGGATGAATGGTGCCATTTTATAGCTTAATATTGCTCCGTTAGGATGACTTGCATAGCTCCCTCATGGTTTTGCCACTGTTTATTTTATCCATTACCAACTCATGTTATGCATTTTATATAAACATAAATATTTGTATATGTGAGGGACTAGTATGCATATATATTCAAACAGAATACATATGTGTACATACTCATGCACATAATTATATGTAGGAAAGTATAGCTGTTGGGTTAGAAGTCAGGAAATCTCAGAAACTGTTGTACTGTTTTTCTTTTTCATTTAATGAAATCATGTTTTCCATTAAAGTATTTCTCTTCACAACTTCAAATGAAGCTATTTGGATATGATTCCTTATGTTACAGTAGAGGAGCTAAGCCACTGACTATTAAGAAACTATAAACGTTTAACATCATAATGTTTATCATGCATACTTTAGAAGTCATCAGTTGTCATAAGAGTTTCTGTCTCTATTTTTTGGAAATTTTTTTATGCTTTTTTCTTACATTTTTTTCCTTTCTGTGGAATATTATGTTCTTTTTGTCCTGTTTTTTTGTTTTAACACATTACACATTTTACTAAATAAACCCAAACAAACAAGGAAACAGACAAAACAAAACCTCAAACCCAAAGCCTTTTTTTTTTACCATACTGTGGTACAATGTAATGTAAAACTCAGGTAGGTGTAGGAAAAGGAATGAAGATGAGAATAAATATTAAGATAAATAAGCGAACATGAAGGACTCCAACTGTACAAACAGCTGCAGGAGTGAAAAAGAGAGAGTTGGCTGCAGGAAGAAGGCATGAAATTGGCAGTGACTCCTTCCATACTCTTCAGAGGGTCACAAACATGATTCACTGGAATTACCTCACTCTGGGGAAAGTTTTAGTGTAGCTGATACTTTAGTTCTCTCCACATTTTGGTCTTCAGGGTTAACACTGGAGAGATGTTCAAGTCAATGTGTGTTCTCTGAGAAAATGAAGGGGACTTTCAGACAGCTGTTGTTTTGCTGTGATTGCCTCTTCCCTTTAGCTGTTTTCTCAAGCCACTCCTCTTGTTTACCCCATAGCTGCCAATTTTTTCCACACCCTACTATTTCACCTTTTCTTCTGGACTATTTGGCCATTCACTTTTATTCCTTCTTTCTTTCTTATATCTTTTTAATAACACTTCTTCCATGCTCTAAAACTACATTCAAGAAATAAATTCTATTTGACACTAGTGTTCATAGTTTCTTCACGTGTGTCTGCTTTACTTAGAAGCCATGCAGTTAACATAAAGCAAGGATTTGTTTTTCAATCTAGCTCAAAGGGAGGTTCGTTGCTCCTTACTATTATAAGCTTGATTCTCTACAAGAAATTAAAAAGGCAGTTAAAGGAAATCCTAAGGGGGGGAAAAAAGATGCAATTTATAAGACTGTAGAAAATGTTTTAAAAGGCAGAGATTCAGTGAGAACAATACTAAAATATGCAAAGGGAGATGAATCAAGCAACACATAGGGTTGCAAGATTTAAAGATGACTGGATGAGTCACTAAACATCTGTGAAAAACAGAAGCAAAACTGCAATGCCATTAGATATTGTGGGAATTACATTGAGATAAATATAAGCACAAGAAAAAGTTGGTAGAAAATTATTCTGTCATCTAATTTTGCTGGCTAGTGAGAATCTATATGCCTATTAAGCTCTGAGTGGTTAGCATCTTGGAAACCCTGCTGAAGGACATGAAGACATCACAGTTATTAGAAGTGAAATGGGACACGATAGCTCTATTAGAACCCCCATTTCTAATAGTCCTTTCCTGCTCTCTGAAGCGGTCAGCATGGCATCTGTCTATTTCTTCACTGTAAATGGGTGAATATTCCCTGCAAATAGTGCAATCAACTACATTACTGATAATGCTTATAAAATCCTTGGTGGCTGGGAAAGGACTTTCATTACCTTGGATGTCAGTTCTAGGGGAAAATAGCATACATACGTAACAGGTCCTGTTGTATATGGTGTTACAGTGCCCAGAATGGAGCTAAGGCTTATAAAACATATTATGACTCTAAAACATAGCTTCATAAGCAAAAGAAATCATTCAGAACTTTGGATGTCTGGCTTAGTTGTGAAGTAGGACACCTCTAAACAGTGGTCTAGCTGGAAGAAAGAACATTTGTGATAGATGGAAGCATCAATGAGATATGTAGTCCTGAAGGAGTTGCCCATTGGGAAAGACATACCAATTACAAAACATGCTGTTAAAAGGGATTCTGGCATATTTTGGTTCTGTATGTCCATGTGTTTCAGGCCAAAAAAATAGACCATAAATGAAATATTAGTCAAATGTACTTCAGGTTTCTTCTGAAATTATTTTAAAACTTGCATTTACACATTAGATATGATATCAGACCTATAGACTTCAGACCATAAACTGAAAATTTATTTAATTCTGTTACTTTATTGCTTGCTTGCATCTGATCACTCTACAGGATTATGGTGCACTTACATGAATTGTACCTTACTTGACTTTTTAAATATACTTTTTAATCAGAGTTAGTGGAAAACTCAAAGGATTATGTGCTCGTATGTGTAGCACTGAGTAGATCATCTTACAAGTCATGCCATTGTGCCAGTGTACACACATCCTGGAGTCCCTTGGTCTCATTACTTGGCATCCTTTCTGTCAGCATTCAGATCTTGCCAATTCAGCTTGCTCAGTTGCAGTATTTGCTCTCAAGTTTACTGGAATATTTAAATGGCAGGTGTTCTTTCAATTCTCCAGTTTTAACATCTAATTGCTCCCCTCATTTTCTCTCTCCCACTCCTTTGTGTTTTTCCTGTTCATTTTTAATCAGCTGAGATGTCCTGATGTCCTCAGTGCAGGGACAGTCTTTCCACTCTTCAATTCTCTCTCATGTAATTCTCTTTATCTGTGCTCCGTGCCTCATTTTATTCTTACTGGGTCATTTCTTTTCCATTCCTGATTGAACTTCACCAATTTTCTTTTCTCTCTTCTTTTCCAGACTCTTACTGTTTTATTGCTTTGGCAGCATGAAGAGTCTAATTTGCTTTCCATCCCCTTTTTTAACTCCATTGGCCAGCTTTACCTTTTACTCTGTCCTTTGGTCTTGTTATACCTCTTTCCTGCTTTTATCATCTACCACCTCCACTCTAATTGCAAACTCTGAATACAGAAACAGTCGGCAATCAGCTTCATCAGTGCTAATGTCTTCTGAATGAGTCAGAACCTATGGAGTGAATGACATGCAGCCCAGTTTAATATGGTCAAGCTGTCCCTTTCTGTAAGTGCATGGGTCCCAGTCATATTTCCTGATGTCACCATTTTCAGTGGCCTTGTGGGACAGTAAAGTCCCTCACACTGTTTCTTGGCACAGATACTGTCATCTATACATTTCAGGGTTTGGGTTGGGTTTTCTTTGGAAGGAAGAAGGTGGGGTGCAGTAAGGGAGTCTTTACCTTCTCTTTATTTTCTCTCTATTATTTTAATTCTGATTCCTAAATTTCATTATTCTCTTTCTAATGCATTTTTAAAAAAATTGTTATCACCTCTAAGGCAAGAACAGGATAGTCCTGCTTATCAAACTTAAATTCCTTTTCTGACAAAGTATCCCACCTTGTCAGACCAAGGGAAGGCAGCTTGTTGTAATATTTTTGGATATCAGCAAAGCTTTTGATACTGTCTCTCACCGGATCCATCTGGACAAAATGTCCAGCACACAGCTGGAAAAACATAATGGGATGGATGAGCAACTGACTCACAGGTCAGGCACAAAGGACTACAGTGAATGAGGTGACATCAGGCTGGGGACATGTCACTAGAGCAGTTCCACAGGGTCCATCCTCAGGCTTGTGCCCCTCATCTTCATAAACGACTTGGACACAGGACTGGAAGTGATACAGAGCAAGTTCACAGAGGATACAGAACCGGGAGGAACAGCTGAGTCTCTTGAAGACAGTGAGGCCCTGCAAAGAGACCTCAACAAACAGAGCTGGGCAATCACCAACCATATGAAATTCAGCAATAAAAAGTGCCAGATTCTGTACCTGGGATGGGACAACCCCGGATGTATGGACAGGCTGGGGAATGAGATGCTGGAGAGCAGTGCCACAGAAAGGGCCCTGGGGATCCTGGTCTATGGCAAGTTGAACATGAGTGAGCAGTGCCCTGGCAGCCAGGAGAGCCAACCCTGTCCTGGGGTGCATCAGGCACAGCATCACAGCCAGGCAAGGGAGGGGATTGTCCTGCTCTGCTCTGAGCTGGGGCAGCCTCACCTCCAGTGCTGGGAGCAGTTTTGGGTGACACAATGTAAGAAAGAGATAAAATGATTGAGAATGGCCCAAGGAGAGGAATAAAGATGAACATCCTTGAGGGGAAGCTGCACGAGGAATGGCTGAGGTCACTTGGTCTGTTCAGCCTGGATAGAGGAGGAGGAGGAGGCAGAGGGGTGTCTCCCAGGGGAGGCCTCGCTGCAGTCACAACTTCCTTTTGAGGGGAAGAGGAGGGGCAGGCACTGATCTCTTCTCTGTGTGACCAGTGACAGCACCTGAGGGAATGGCCTGAGTTGTACCAGGGGAGATTTATGTTGGGTATTAGAAAAGACTTCTTCACCCACAGGGTAAGAGGGCACTGGAACAGCTCCCCAGGGATGTGGTCACAGCATCAAACCTGACAGAGCTCAAGAAGCATTTGGACAATGATCTTGGGCACATGGTCATTGTGACTTGTGGGGATGGTGCTGTGCAGAGTAAGGAGCTGGACTTGATGACCCTTGTGGGTCCCTTCCAATTCAGCGTAGTTTGTGATTCTGTGAACTTTGGAAGAAGGGAATCTGTTTTGACTCTGTATTAGGCAAGCTTGGCTTTGCAGTGATTTTTCTCAATTGCTGGAAACCATAGAGTGGTTTCCCAGGGCTTAGTGTGGTACCAGGTCAATTGATTGTGATATCTGGCAAACACACAAGCACTCACTGAAAAAAAGAATCATTTTAAAGTCAGTTATCTTGCTGGATTCTCTACTGTCTAATATATTATGAATTCTTATATCCAGCATTCCTTTACATACCAGGCACCTTTCCTCTGTCTGTCTGCTTATTATTTCAGCACTTGTGATTATTTTAATTTGTACTTCTCTGCATAATCAGTCCATGTGTTAAAAAACTGTGAATGTGTAGTATGGGAAGGTGAGAGAAGAGATTGTTAAATCATTTTTTAAAAGTCCAGCTCCTGAGGCATAATGTTAAATGTCCTAAATGTCTTAGCTGCAGCTCAGATTTTTTTTCCATATTGCCATTTTGCTGATGCAGGAAAAGGCAATTGCATTACTTTCCTGATGACTTAAGGTAGTAGTAATTACTAATATGATGTTACTAGATTCAACACATCCTCCATTAGGACTGTTATGATTGACTTATTGATGGCTTTATTAATTCATTTCAGAGGACAAGAGCTTAAATATTACTTTTTTAAGGTTTTCACATATAGGCTTGACACTCTGAAAGATGTCTTTATGTCTAATTTACAGTTCTTTGAAATCACCAGCTTTTCCAAACTTATTAGTTTCAATGGTTATTAGCAAATAAAAGTCAATTAGCACTTCCAGTATGTACCCTGAAAAGATATTTCCCCAAGGTGTAAATGTGTTACTTAGTAAGACTGCTAGCCAGTTACATCTTGTCAGTACCCAGAATGGGAAAGCTCTGGATGCATCTAAATAATGAGAAAATCAGCTTACACTTCACATACTGCAATAAGTCAATTAACAAAACTTCCCAGCATCCACTGGAAAGCTGTGAGATACCCTGTGCTCTCTCTCCCATTAAGAGGTGGATACCATAAAATATTGTGAAACTTTTACATGTACATATTGAGTGGATGAAAAGAGTGACTTTCAATGAATATGTTAGTATGTTCTAACCTTCATAAACTGAGATATTTAGTCCCTGGAGAGGAGAAAAACATTTCTGAGTTTGCTAACTGGGCCAGGGAAAGTTGGTTGTTAGCATTAAACTTCTAACTATCTCATGCTTCTTGTGTTAGAGGAGACGTGCTTTCAGCCTAGTTCCTCCTTTCATGCAGTTTCATCATTCCATCTGGCTTCTTGGTCCTTTGGCTGTTTTTTTATATCAAATAAAAAGAGATCAGTTTTTCAGGATAAGTCCTTTGGTCAACCTTCTGTCTTTGCTTTTAACTCTTTACTTTAATGTTTGGAAAGACCTTTGCTTTTCTGAAAGGAAAGAGTCATTGAGAGTGAATCTCTCTCCTCTCCTCTCCATTTTTTTTTTTTTTTTTTTTTTTTTTTTGGTTTTTGGTTTTTGTTTTGGTTTTTTTTGTTAAATTGTGTGTGGGGGAATAATCTCTTCTCAATCCATGGAAAAATAGACGCATATGGATTTTCTTGTCTTGGCAGCTTCACAGCAAACCCATTAGAAAAACCTGCAAAAGGTAACAAGCTCTTAATTAACATTGAGTTAAAAATGGCAAAATAAACTTGCTTTAATTGGGCCAGGATCATAGAAGTCAGGATTTAACTTCCATAGATACGAGTCACCGTCATGAACAAATGCAAGTAGCAATTGTTATTTAGCTGTCACAAATCGAAAGACGTACAAAGGCAGGCAAGATGATATGTTAAAAGGTCATAGACAGAATCAGAGTAACAAAAAATACTGCTGTGATTAAAAAAAGCAGCTGAAAAATACGAGGGAAAGTTTTATCTAGAGTGTTCTTTTATGGTTTTGCCTTTATATGAATTTGTGTGTGTGATAGAAGCTTGTGATGTTTGTGCATCTCTGTGGATATTTGCTTAACTGAAATAATAGCTATAGAATATATGCTTTTTAAATACTTGTACCTAGATAGGAATGTGGGAGGGTTTAAATTAAAAAATGAAGTATTAGGTGTTCTTCAGAATTATGTAAACTTTCTATTTTTCAGCCTGGCTTACAAAGCTAAGAGATGTATTTTACTGACAGGAGAGGATAAAGAAGATTAAATGGCAATATTACCATTCTTACAACGAAGGTGATCTAACCTTGGTGTATGCTTAGCTAAGAAAGGTGAATTTCACCTTTATACAGACAGTCTCGTGGAAGACTGTTCATATAGCATTCTGGAAGACTGGGTTTTTTGGTTGAATGTTAGCCATCATGAGCAAATGAGTTATAGTAACTGTCATGTAAAATGTTAAGAAAATATTTAGAGATGGATTCTCTACTACCTTCCACTTTGTCCAGTAATTTCCATCTGTTCAGTTGTATATCCACTTCCAGAGCTGTAAAGATGGAAAAAGGCTGAAGCTTTGTGTCAAGTTTTCTCACTCCCCTTGTCCATCAGTAGTGAGGTGTGTGAATGGCTGCAGACCTACAAAGTCACATTAACAATGTATAGAACAGAAACACTTGGGAACGCATTTTTCTCTCCTGCTTATCAGTCTCAATTTGCAGTACTGCTACTTAATTCAATTTCATCTATTCCAAATTTACCCTTTATCTTAATGTAATTAAATAAAATTCTCATCTGTATTTTTTAATAACCTTCTACCTCTATTTTATCCATACATTCAAGTGTAGTTAAAAACTATTAATACAGAATTGCTTCTACTGAATGGGATATCACAGCAGAATAGTTCAAGTTCTTGCTGCAGTGCTGACCTTGTCCTGAGCTTTTGCTTTAACACCACTCTGTCACTGGGGACCTTGTCCTTTGAGCTAGGAAATCAATGGCTTCTGCACACAACACCAGCTGCATCATTTTATTGTGTACTATCACCCACAGAAAGTGGCCTAAGTTGTTTGGGTTTTTTTACCAGTGACAGGGAAATGGTCAAATGGCCTCTTGTTTGTAAGAAGCATTTTGTGTACAAAACTATAAGTATTTTGCACTTAATATTTGGTTAGGGTTTTTTAAAATTCTATAAAAATTTTAACACTTGAGTAATTTTTATTCATATAAAGATCATGGTGTAGTAGAGCTCGTCTCCCCTCACCAGCTGCTTAATCCCTATTAAGATATTTCTCCCACCTTTTAACTATATTTGTCATTGGAGATTTCCACCAAATTCCTTTAAATTCTGGTACTCTGCAAAGTAAATAGCCATGAAAGCACCATGCTTCTTAGCACAAATCCTCAATCCCCCGCTAACACCTTATATTACAGCTGTCTAATTACCATGTTCTGTAGTAACCTTGTGGGACTTCCATAGGTAATTAGAACTCCAGAGCATTTCTGCAATAATCCAGTAAGGACCTCTTAAGCAGAAAGAATTATGTGGTACTAATATTTTTGCACCTACGCATTCTTCACAGTTAATTGTTTCAATTAATATTTGGCAGCAATGAAGAAATTCATAGAGGTTCATAAACTGAGACAATTCTCAGGAAAACTTTTAAGGCAAATGAGTTGTAGTTGTGGTCACTTAAAGATGCGGGGTGCTTTTGAAAAAATAAAATTCCTAGCATGTCAAGGTATTTCAACAGCAGATTTTCATATTACTACTAGGAGAGATGCCTTAACTTGCCCCATTCCTTTAAGACCACAGTATTTAGTAAATTATCTTTTCTTTCCTTGGAATTTTTATCTAGTCATTGTAGATGAAAAATACTGTATGAGTTAAAAAGCATGGTGATTACACTTTGATGCTGTTCTACAGACATGTCTTTGATGACAGAGAAGAGTAGAGAGAGCTATTGAGATGTTTCTTTGATTCTGGATGTCTTTATTTCACTTGAGTCTCACCTTCCCTTTGTTTTTCCTTTCAGTTGAAGATACCACATATTTTTCAGCTTTGAAGGCCCTGTGTACACTGCACACGCTGTGTATACTGGCATTGTGTGCTTCAAACATTGGCTTTAAATATTATTTACTGTCTTTACTAATTATTCTGATTCTTCACCTCTTTTCAGTCAGTGTCAGGCCAGTGGTATTTCTGTAGATTTATGAGAGTGTCATCTGTGCAAGATAATTACTTAATCATTCATGAAGTACACAAGGATGTAGAAAAAGCTTTGATCCCAAAGGCACATGTCACTGCTCCCTGCTTCCTGCTTCCCCCAGCCTTTGGGCAGCTCTTCTGCACCCTCCCTTTGGTGCTTCCTAGGGGATCCTCCACTCCTTTGGAGTGGCCTCAGACACACACAGTTGTTCTGACACCAGGATAGAAGCAGCAGCCCAAGAAAGACCAACGAGAGAGAGTGGGCATGGGAGGGGCAAGGGGAGGGTAGGTGCATCTCTTGCCATTGTGCCCAGAATTGGTTTCCACTCCATGCTGCCCTTTCCACATTGTCAAGTATGTCTCAATGTTGGACAGAAAGACCTAATGCTCTCCAAATCTGCGTGTCTTATCACAGGTACCAACCTGTTTCATTAGTTAGCTCCCAGTAGGGTAATGACTACAATTTATTACTTTACTGTCAGTAAAATAATGACTGCATTTTATGGTTGTTTGCTATACCCTTTTAGTCTTAAAATCTCGGGATTTTTTTCATGGCTGTTTTCTCCTTTCTGTGTATCTTTAATTTTTGTTTAACTGTAATATCCTGTAAAATAAGGAGAGGTCTGGAAGAAGTCATTGGAGAGGTTGATTAGAAGGTCACTTATTTTTCTTACATTAAAAGGGCAGAAGAACAAATGCCATTCCAATTTATCATCATATGTAACCTTTGATTAAACAATTTTTTGCTATATCAGTGTGCATGGCTTAGGCTTCAGTGTAGATTACTGAAATTAAGAACTTTAGCACAAAATAAAAAGTCATTTGTTTAGATGATTATTAAATTAAAAAGTCCAATCTGGAAGTCACCTTAATTAAATGTAAAATTGAGTCCACTGAACCTCTGTGCATTTTCAAATCAGAGCATGATGCTTCCCTAAAATATCATAAATTGCCCCTATTCCCCCAGTTAATTCTGTTGTTTTGCAGCCAAGATTATAAGTTAGGCTTGATTAAAATAAAATGAGCTGTTTCTTAGAATGTGAACCATGAACCCTAGTCAATACAGTCTTTCCTTAACAGCCTTCTATCTATTACCAAGTTATGAATTTAGTTTAATTTATGTTGCAAAGTTTCCAAAGAGAATGCATTATAACAATCTTAAAACTGTAAGAGTAATAGATCTAAATTTATGTGATTTCTCGTTGTTTGTACAGCTTTGAGAAGGGACTGTATTTCCCCATTGTATGTCTTAGAGGGTAAAAGCAAGTACATAAGTGAGTAGGTGTGTGCACATGGAGAACCACATGTAGTTTTGCCATGAAAATAGACAATCACCATGTAAAAATTCTCTCTGCATTCTCAGAGAGGTAGTACAAAATGCTCTCAGAGAGAAAATGCATCACCAAAAGAATCCCTCTATGGCAATGAAGGTTTGAATAATGTCCATACAAATCTCTATTCTTAGTGAATGGGCTGTGGCTTCTGCTTCTTACTGAACAGAAGAAAATTTACTGGCTGCCACACAGTGTGGGTAAAACTCAGATTTAGTGATGCCAGCAGCAAAGGCAGCAGAATTTACATGTTTCCACAGGATAGGATTTTGACAAGGTTTTGTGTATTTGTACAGCCCAAAGCAAGGACATAGTCACTGTGGATGTATTGCTGAATAAATCCTTCTGGATCACACTTTTTTCCCCTTTGCTTCTTTGTTAATTTTTAAGTTTTTTTTTTTGTAGTCTTTGGAGATAAACCTTTCTCATTAAATGCTAACTGCTTATTTTTCTTGAAACAAATCTGGAAGATAAATCTGGTTGTAGGTGTGTAAAGTTTATAGATATTCTCTGAACCTCCAAGAAATCTTAGCTGAAGATGTATGCTTTTTTTAATGTGTGTGCATCTTGTTCTCCTATGACATAGAATTAAAATTTCCACAACAAATAACAAAGCAGTGCTTTTTGGCATAGCAAAAGTGAGTGTATGCATTATACAGGAAGGATTTGCCTTCCATGTGAAATTTTGTTTCTCTGGGACCGAACTTTTAAATTTCCTCATTTTCTTGTAATTCTGTTTAACAGCAAACAGAGAGTATGTACCTGCCATTTCCTGAAGCTGGGGGTGGGGTGGGAGGGTGCTGGTGAATAGACACACACTGTTGATCCCTTTCATGGACCCATTCTAGTTGTGGTGGTCCTGGGCAGCCTGTACACGTAACCTGTGCCAGCTCAGTCACAAGCCTGAACAGTAGTTCTTCATAGGGCTACAAAATGGGTAGACAAATGCCCATTTCTTCCCATGGAAGGCAAACCTCCCTGGATGTATTGACACTGTGCTATGAAGAAAGTCTGTAGAATCTCCGCTTTGGAGGCAATCCAATGTTTTTGCAAGGCCTAAATGAACTACTCTCTAGACCCAGCTTTGTACAATTTGCTGAGCTCAATGAACTCTTTTCTTTTCTCCTTTCCTCCTCATACTTCTTTGTTACTTTTAACAATGTGTAGTAGAAAAATTGGCAGTTACTCAATGAAATCACTGTTCAGCTTACACCAAAAGGAAGATTTTTCTTGTGAATTTGCACTTCTAAGAAGATGTCACAGTTTTCAAACGAAGTGGTGAGACTCTGAGTTAATGCTTTTTGAATAGCTTGAATAAAGGGTTTCCCCTGAGTCTGTAAAACAGAAGCAGTGAGGCACAGTACCTCCTGGAGTTCCCTTTGGCCAGTTTGTCTTTGCTCTGCCCTTAACTTGGGTCTTTGTCTTCTGGGCACAATCTTGAGCAAAGTAGTCTTCAGTACAGCTTAGAAATATCAATGGAATGCAGGCTCTGACTGATTTATTCTTCCTTCTTCTTTTTTTTTTTTTTTTTTTTTTGGTCTACATTAAAACAGAGTTAGCTCACAGTATTTCTTTGCTCCATCATTACTTTTCTTTGGAGCTTATTCATTTAAACTTCAGGAGGAAAATTGCCACATTTACTTTTATCTTTTTTTCCTGCTTGTTTTTTTGTTTTGTTTTGTTTTTTTAATTGTTATTGCTATATGTTAGCGTTTCTTGTCCCATACCATTTCTACCCCAATTTTATGTGGCTACCAGAAAAAAACCTGTTTCTTGATTGTATTTTGCAAAAAGCATAATTAATGAAATGAAGCAAAGTGACTCACAGGTGACATTTGTTCTCCTCAAGATTAAGTGTACTTTGTGAAAAACATGATGAGGATGTAAGAGAACAAAAGAAAGGAAAAAAATGTAGGTAGGATTTTGCATGTATGCTAAAAGGGAGATCTTCAGCAATATGAAACATGGCCTTTCCTTTTCAATTACCATTCCCCCGACCCCAGTCTCTGAAGTGTGAATGTATGCATTTTCTTCACCAGAATGGATAAGGAACATGGGTGTCCAGTGAATGTGATCTTCATTAAAGTTATGGAAACCTTTTTGTATAGGAAGACCAAATTCATAGTGCTATCATTTGTTTTATGCCATTGACTCTGGAATGAGATCTGTCATTTTAAAACCTATTTGATGCTATTAAGGAGGTATTTCCAAGGCACCATTATAATCTACACCCATGATCCTTACCTCAGTGAAGCATTGATCATTAGAGAGAAGTTGAGTTGATCAATTTTTGCTCCTAATATTGTGAAATTAGAATATGACAACCAACCACATGCAATATTTATGGCTAATAAAAACTAGGAAAAGAAGGGAGATCACATTACCAGGTGATCATAAAGATGTATTTTCTGGGAACATTGTATCTTTTCCCAAAAGAGTATTCTGGTAACACTGACATATAATAATTACGACAAAATTTTGCATAAATGGTTTTATATTTTATTGAGATCCTCAACAGGATGGTGTTCCATCAGTTCTGCCTAAATACATACTTCTATTATTTCCTTTTGTTAAAAAGAGAGTTGCCATAACAACTTCATGCAAATTTTGTGTGACTTATATAGAATGCTATTTTTAGAAGTATTTGGAATTTTGGTTGCTTTAAACTGATAAAAATATTTTTATATACGTGGCACTTTTGTCTTAATCTCATTTGCTTTCCTTGATAAAAGAATCCTGCATTTTGTTTCCTTCAATAAGCTGAAGAAATAAAAGCGTCTAAAAAACACCCAAAGAATTATTCCCCAAATCACAGTTGAAATAAGCAATCATATTTTCCAGATTAAAAAATCATCTTCATGGCCTTTCAAAGGTCTGAACATTGATTTGTGGAATCAAAAATAGTGAATAAAGAACTTAGGTTGTTCCTCTCTATTACTGCCAAATGATTAGGTTAGGTTATCACCCAACATACCCACCCAGCACTAACGAGCCACATTTTTGTGTGGCTCAGCAGAAAGTCTCTAAGTGAAACAGGTATTGAGAAACCCTTAAAGTGTTAAAGGAATTCAGGCATTAAAACATTGAAATATGGGTTGTAGCTGAATTTGGTGCAATGTTTTTCATTTAGATTCAGAAAAAATAATGAACTGCCTTTTGGAAGACTATCTGCTGCATGTCCTATTTTTATACATCCTAGGATAATTTGGCACTCTATTATGTGCTTAAAAAGAGACCAGAAAAAGGAAAGGTGAAGTAGCTGTTGTAGCACAGTATCATTATTAATTTTGTTTAAATGTAGTTGTTGTTGTTGTTGTTGTTGCTCTTGTTTTTTGAGGCTAAACCTTCTGGTGTACTATATCGGTCTCCATCAGATGAATGCAATTTTCATAGCTTTCAATATTTGTGGTACAGGATTTGTTTCCAAGGTTATGATAACTGTGCCCCTGTACTATAGCAGAAAAGCTCGTCTGCAGAGGCTTATCTTTGAACTTCGGGTAACTGTCCAAGTGGAAAGTTTGGCAGTTTGTTGTCCTGAATATATTACTTGAGTTTTTGTCATAGCTAACAATAAACGAATTAACTTTGCAAAGTTCACTCTGTTTTTAGGGTTTTTTTATGTTTTTCTTTGATATGTATAAACTCCTATTTTATTGGCTTAATGCATTAGTGATGCTTTTCTCTGCTTAATGTTTTGATGCCATCACTACCTTTGTTTTTGTCTTGTTCTTCTGCTACTTGTTTTTACAAACCATTTTGCTTTTGCAAAGAAATAGGATCTGTTTTCTCTAAGTGTATTTTTATTTGATTTCTAAGTAGTATAGTAGTGCCATAATCCAAGAAAATGAATGTTAAAAACCAATTTGCAATTTGTCATAATGAATGTATTTTGTTTTTTTTAAGTAGGAAAAAAATTAATCTCTATCTTTGTGGTATGTCACACCATTGATTTTTCAAAGCAAAACCCACTGAAATCAATTGGGGGGTGCTGCATATAAATCCATGCCACACTATGGTTCTTTATTTATGGGTTTTAATTAAAAGGGGAAAGACATTGGAAATCTCAGTAAAACACTATGGAGGGCTTTAGGATTTTTATTTTTTTAAAGTTTCTCCCTTTGTATGGTTCCATCAAAATGCCAAAACAAAATGTTTATCTAGACATGTAAACCAGATGTGGAAACTAGATAAATGTAAGAAACTGGAGACCTTACAGCATCATTCAAGCAATTGAAAGGATTCAGCAATACATCTTCTCTTCTCCATATCCCCACTCCACATTATTCTTATCTGCAGGATTAGACTCCCTATTAGGTCTTCTGATAAGCATCCTCGTGCTTTCTGAGACCACAATTCTCAGGGCACAAGGCTGAAGTATTGTGCCTATGGGTCCATATGTTACTTCACATACTAAATCAGGAAGAGGATTCAGGTTGCAGTAAAGATTGAGCACAACCTTTGAGAATCAAGGCATGGAACTTAATTTTGAACTCTGTGTCATGTTTAGATATTGAAGCATGTGCACTGCAGTAAGCTTAAAACACCACTTAATTGCTACAAATCAATCCCTTATCTATGGAAACACAGTCAGACCATGTTTTCAGTAAAATTAGCACATAAAACAGTCATGTGAGATCCCAAGGAAAAATGAGATATATTGAATAAACTACTTTTTTAATGTACGTTACAAATAATAT
This sequence comes from Oenanthe melanoleuca, assembly GCF_029582105.1. NCBI lineage: Eukaryota > Metazoa > Chordata > Aves > Passeriformes > Muscicapidae > Oenanthe > Oenanthe melanoleuca. The sequence continues at coordinate 73,458,309 of NC_079336.1, forward strand.
TTTTCTTGTGGATTTCAGTGAGTTTTGTTGGCTTGTGAGGTTTTGTTGTTTCTGTTTTTGTTTTGGTTCAGGGGCTTTTTTCACTGATGTGCAGAATTTTCCACTTGAGCACTAGAATATGTTGCAGCTGTTTAGGTCACCCATTGAGTTCACTGCAGTCGGGGAACCTGAGGTCACTTAGAGATAAAATATCTCCTCACAGCCTGGAGGTCTCAGCTGTGACCAGGGGTCAGCTTATAGGTGAGTGGCGGATATTTAACTTAGAGAAAAATGGATGGAAATTTCCAGTTCTGTACAAACATAATGCCTAAATAAACCAGGGGCCATCAGGAGGTAGCCAGTGTCAGCACAAAGAAGTTTATGCTTTGGTTTTTTTTTAGGACTGCACATTCAAAGATACAAATGGGTATCTGTACTCATTTATACACACACACATTTTCATATTTTCTCAACCATATATGTGTCTATATGAACTTGTATGTAGCTAATATGAATAAACTACAAGTGGTGCCACTTTCTGCCATTTTGGACACCACTACATGGGACATGTGTTCACTGATAAGTAGAGCTCTCCAGATGAGCTCTTGATCCTGTTGCAGTCTATTGAGGTCACCCCTTTGATCTTACATCCCTCACCTATATATTTGGGTCCATGAGTTACAGAAAAGATTTCTTTTCATTTCTGTGCAAAATAAGACTCTGCACCATCCATGGATTTCAAACAGCAGTTGTACAGTAGTAGAGTGATCCAATCAATAATTCTACAGAAATTTAACTCATAGTTCAGGGATGAAAGCACTTAATTTAGTTTTGTGGTGATTAAGTTTCTGTTAGGTTACTGCTACTGTAACTGAAAGAAAACACTATCAAATTATCTCTAGTTAGAACCAAATTTCTTTATTTCTATCAACAATGAATTGGCTGGTGTATCTTCTTCCATTTCAAAGGGGCAATAATAATTTAATCACAATGGTATATCATGCCAGTATAAGCCAGGGAAATAAGGTTGATTTGCTTGTATGTTCCAGTTTGCATCACTTTTGTGACATGGTCTTTGACAGTAGAGAGATAGTTTATTGAATCGATCCTTAAGTTAAACCAAATAATAATAATTTTCTACCAGGAATTATATTTCTCCTCAGATGAATTTTTTTCCTCCAGGTTATAACCTGGAGCTGCTTTTTTTTTTTTTTTCACATGTCACATTATACAGACTTGTCAACAGAGATTTTGTAAAGGGAAACTAACACAAAATAGTTCTATCAGAAATTTATGGTTAAAAAGTATTGTGAATATCTGGGTTTTTTTAATCTAATCCAATCCTTATAAATATATTAAAGATAGTCCAGGTAGCACGTGGCTACTTAGCATCACTAGCAGCAGCTATACAAAATCTGAGGTATTAGTATTTCCTTACTTAACTGAGTTTAAGAGTTTAAACTTAACATTTTTTTTTGCACTCATAATCAAATAGAATGAGTGTAGGGTTTTATATGGATGTAAACGTTTAAACAAAGGATAAGCAGTCCACCAGAACTGTGAGTAATGAGAAAAGAAAATGAAAAAGTTCATCATCATTAAAAATTTTTGGAAACAAAAGCAGCATTATCTGGAAAATTGAACACTCAGTTGGGAGAGCTGTTCAGGAAAAATCTGTAACTAAACTGGATTGGTTTTGGAAATTGGATTTCAAAACTCTCTTTGTTCTTTCAGTTGAAGCATGGTCATGTTTACTTAATAAATACTTACTTCTCCATTTCTGTTTAAAACTAGGAAATAAAAAGATGTTTGAAACTAAAAATGAGTAAGTAATGTCAATTTGAGGGTCAGTATTCTGTTTTAGCTGTATGAGAAGCTAAGTAATTTTTCACTTGCTGCACAATTTTTTTCCCTGGAAAACACCCTTCATTCTCAAGACCTAAAATTCTGGCTTTTTTATGGAGTGGATTCCTTCCTATTGATATATGTTTGAGGGTTTCTTTGAAGGCAAAGCTTCACTTTCTGAATGGAAGTGCAATTTTAGTTCAGAAAATACAGACCAGCCTGGGTTTTGTCATCTTGTGATTAGTCTCACTTCAATGGGGCGAAAGATGGACATGTGTGGTATCATCCACAGTTCTAAATTTGTGCCATCATAACTCATAAATTCTGTCATTCAGGTATCCCTGGCAGTATGCAGTAATGAAAAATGTCCAAGAAGTAATAGTGGAGGAGCTTCTTCTCAAAATTCTGCAGCAGGCTATCTATAATGGATCATTTCCAAAAGGATTTGAGATTAATATGACTTTTCCTTTTACTCTTACACTGATGAGATGTCTCATTATGCTCAGCCCTTTCTAATACATGGGCCATACTACAAGATTTCATTTATTTATTGTGTAGGTGATTTCCATTTCCTTTTATTTACCCTTTAGGCGAAGTAGCTGACTACACAGCAGCCCCTGCTGTTTGGAAGGGACATGAATGGATGTGTGAAACTTAGTTTATTTGGCATAAGAAATTGAGTCAGCCAGAGCAACTTCAACATGGCTTAATAAAAGAGAAGTAAATCCGTGTAGAAAAAAAAATCTTCTTTGCCATATATGCAACACATCTTGTTTCATCTTGTTTAATTTAGGGAGATTGGTCACTGTCTCAGAAAGGTCTGGTAAAGCAGGTACAATTCATTGCTTTTGTATTCAAATTGCTTTTTAAATGTCTAGATGGGTGCTGAAACACTTTCTACATACAAAGCTCCTTGAAATTACTGCTGTATTTAAAAGGTACAGCCTCAAACAATCCCTTAAGATTCATTTATTTTTTATGATTTTTCATCTTTGAATTATCTACCACCTAATACTTGGGGTTAATGGCTCTTTAAATTGACAGACTGGAATTTTCTAACATGGATATAAGGATACATTTTTGCCACACTGAAGAGTCTAAAGATCTAATTTTCTACATTTATTATAAAATTATTAATATTTTCTTGCTTGTTGATATAATTAGGAAAGTTTTTAGTACTAACAGGGAGTATAGACTTCTGCACAGAGCTAGTCAGTTTTTCCTCTTTCCTTTTTAAAGTCCCTAACACTTTTGAGGTGTTCCAGATATTGCAATGTACTGATTTTAGAGAATGATTGAGTATTTAATATAGCCCATTTAATTCACTTGAAAAGATTAATTAGCTTTAACTTTTTCTATTCCATGGATACGATATAATCATGCTGCAAATACATCAAACCCTTTCTGCTCATTTTTTGCACTGCCACCATATATGTCAGTTGAAACAGAGAGGAAGCAGCCCAATTCCTGTTTGCTTCTTTTAAATCCATTTATAAACCAGTTTGGTCTATGTCCATTATGGAACTTTTGTTTAATGGTTTATGGCAATTTCTCAGAGTCCATAAGCTTCAGCCTCATCAAATATGAAAAGTCATACTTTTCATTGACAAAACCCCCCATGATAATTTATTGACTAGGTTCATTATCTCTTTTAATGTTTCATTACATTAGTAGCATTCTTTCCCCTGGTGGCACGTTTCTGTCCTGATGATGCTAGTTATTCTGTAGCTAATTAACAAAAAGTTGTTCGTCTGGTAAAAAAAGAAGCAGACATCATTAATATTCTCCTTAGTAAACTGTCCTAAATAATTAATGCAAATAGACTTCCAGGGTTGTGAATTTTGATGAGAAGTTACTCTCAAAGATGAATTATTTGGTTTAGATATTTTCCCTACTAATCCACAGATTTTTATATTGATTCATGTAAATCTCATTTTGCCTTAGTCTGTTGAGGAGGAGTGGAACACAAAATTTAAATTTTTTAACAAGTGAATGCCAAGAAAGTACAGCAGAAAGCTAGATTGAGTTAAAACTCTTCTGCAAAGATCTAAGGCATTGAGTTTGCATGTGAAATAGAACATGAATCTGCAGGGCTGAGAATTCTCACAGCAAGAACAGTTTCCCTACATTACTGTAATATTTGAGTTCCAGCTTTATGTTTGCTTAAAGGAAACTCAGTGCAAACACAAAATAAAGGACTGTGAAAGATTTACAAAGGAGATCACGTTTTCCCCTTTTTAAGCAATCTCTTGGGAGGGGAGGAGGAAAAAAGAGTGCATTTTTGTGGGATGATGCATTCCATCTTTTCATCTATATAGTTTGTGGAATTGTTCCAGCTTCCCTGGTGCTGCACAAAAGCACACAATAATACACTTGTGCAGCTCAGAGGTCTGAGAAGAAAATGAACCCTGCTGGTGCCAGCACCCTATCAAGCAACATATCCTGCAAGCTCAACATTGCACATTCACTTCACTTCCTTCCTGGGCATTCAGGCACAAGTGAACTCCAAACAAATGCCATCAGTCGAATCCAAAGTGTTGTAAAAGGCTTAATATAAATTCCTTGAGTCTGGTGCTGTGCTTCAGTTGAACTCTGGGAATTTATATGTATATTCTGCTGCCATTTTTTTTCCTCCTTTCACTGAAGATGGGGGCACAGGGTTATTTTCCATATGCCTGTATTCAGCTCTCATCTCTTTTCTTTTGTTGTTGTTGTTGTTTTTGCAGAAAGGCTTATTGGGGAAGGTTATTTTATGCATTCTGAAATCCAGCACACATCGCTCGGTGTCTTGTAATATCAGATGCAGTCCTAGTAGAGGAGCTTATTTTACAAGACACCTGCCTTAATATTTGAGGGCAAGATCAAGCCCTGCCTTGATGACTGAGGACAGAAGCTCACTGCTTATTCGTGGTGCTGTATCTAAGTGTGAGCTAGATGTTAAGTCTCTTATGCCACACGCTGTGTCCTATATGCCAATACCATCCTGTCAAACTACTTCGCTCAATTTTGAATGAATTGATGACAATTGTTTGGAAAATTCACACTTAAAACTTCTCAGAATTTACACACACATCCCTGTTCAGAAATGCAAACACACACTGAGTGTCTTCTAACTTACACAGCATGGCACCATATATCAACTCTTTCATGTGTCAGCAAAACATGCCTGTGTCACATAGCTACCAGTATTGATGAAATTCATTTATTTAAAATTATTTCTGTAGGAAGGCCAAAGATATTGAAAGTATTTAAGGGGAGCTTCACTTTGGAGAAGCTTCTTAATATATGAGCTTGCTATCATCAACATGTTAAGAGCAACCTCACATATCTGTATGTATAAAAATCTTTCATTTAGCGTCCCCTTCTGGTGTTGTTTTACAGGAACAGCCAGTCAGAAGCAGGGTTTGAATCAATGTGTATTGGTGTTTTCTTGTTTTCTTGCACAAATTAGGAATTATGAGAAAATGGGAACATGTATTTCTAATCTTTACCTATTCCTGAGGTAACTTAGCTCAAGTAAATTTTTATCCCAAGGGAGGATGACAGCCTATGGAAACATTAGATCGGGTGGACTGAAAAAGTAGTACTTTAGATGGAATCTAAATACAACCTCTGTCTTATGGAAGCAGCATCTTTATTCTTCTTCTCCCCCACCCTCCCCACTTTCTTTTAGAAATGTCATCCCTTTTCTTTTGCACTCAGATTCTTCAAAAAGCAAAAGACAATTGATTTTCCTGGTTGGTGCCATTATCTGAGATACAGGAAATTCTATTTTTTTGTCCAGGACAGAGCTAAGCGAAAGTAACTGTAGTCTGTCTTTTGTAAGTTAAATTAGTAAGTGATGAATAGCTTCAATAAGGGGAAAAAAATCACCTCTTCTGTTAAAGAAAATCTGAGCATTTGCCCTTCCTCACTTTAAGTTCCCACAATGTGACCTATGAAAATTTTCAGACCTAGAAGAAAGTTAGCAATTCTTTCAGTTGTAAGATTTTCCTTAGTGTTGCAGAAAACAGGCTTCATTGATTGATTTTCTGAAAAATACGTATGTAGAAATTTTTTCAATTACCAAAATGCTTAATGTATTGAACTTTGTAAACTGTAGCACTATAATCTACATCACTGTCACTATTCAAGTGTGTGAAATAATCAGAGCTCACACACTGAAAATCCTTTCTTGTATGATATTTGCATGGATCGTAAAAGTAGTTTTAACTGCTAGGAAAAGAAACTTGGGACTTCAGGACCTGCATTTAAGTCTGCAAGTATCCAGAAAATGCATGTCTTATAGCAGTTCTCAATTTAACCATAATGGAGTTCTGGATCCTTTTTGAATCAAACATATTTTCATTTTGGAAATTTCTGTTGTCCCCCAGCCACAGCACAAACACTTGACTGGTGCAGCATGTTGGGAGTGGGGTTAGGAGAAGCATCTCCTGGATCCACCATAAGTACTCCCTCTCCTGTTCTCCAGCAGTGGATGCAGCCATCATTGGGAAGGGCAATGGACCAGTGGTTTCCTCAGCATGGGTTGAGTGGCAAAGACACAGGGCTTTTTTCTTGGCTCCCCACTCTCCCTCCCCTTCCCTTCTTTGAAATGAGAAAATAGGCCACCAATTTAGTGGGAACTGAGTCTGGCCAGGCAGTGCTGTGAGCTTTGTGTGCTCGATGGCTGCCCGCCATTTCCCAGACCATCAGCAGCCCTCTCTTACTGTTTTCCCTGGCTGCATAAAGAGAACATTGTGTCTCTTGGAAGCTCTGGCTCATACCCTGCCCTCTATGTGAGAAAAGGAAATGCTCCTTCTGTTCATGACTTAGCAACGGTTGGCAAAAATGATGTCATATCCATGGTAGCAGAAAGACAAAAAGAGAGAGAGGGACTGGTTTTTAGACAGATTTTACACACCACACTGTTCCATGAAGGGCTGAACAAAGAACTGGCATTGAAATGCTCCATTTAGAAAAGAATACCAGTCGATTTTTTTTCAAACTGTAAAGAAATGGGGTTTATTTATGACTGTGTTTGAGAGTCCCATTTAGTAACATTATAGTATGGTATATATGGGATTATTTCTCTCTAGGTTTGAGTCACTTCACTGTTTGCTTCAGCCCCTCTATTAAAAGGACATGTGCTGGTGTGCTGTCATTCTCTTTCTTTGGTGCTACTAAGTATGGGTTCATATTAAGTAAAAGAATGTTGAAAATCGTGAATTAAGTATTGCAATCACACAACTCCATATTCTGCTTCTCAGTCCCTCACTCTATATTTTTATAATATAGAGTTATTAACACATTGATACAGACCTCAGGGAACTGAGCATCAAAATGTGGGCTATTCTTGGTCTGTAGTGTTTTTTATCTTTGTTCAGATATGCTGCACAATATCAGTGCTCCTGTATAATTAATAGTTTTTGGAATAAACCTATTCAGGATGTTTATGTGCCTCTATGTGTCTGTTCAAGGCTAAAGGGGAAAGAGAGGAGGAACCGGGAAATTTCGGATGCCTTATTATAAAGACAACGACCCTACCCTCCAATTGAGATTTGAGCAAATTCTAAAGATCAAATTCAGGCCTCTCCCTAGCTTTGTGGTAGTTGATGCTATATGATCTTCAGTTATTAAAACTCTGACAGATTTATGATGAAAGCCAACACATTTAATCTCCCACTCCATCTCTGTTCAGTAGGCCTTTCTCTGGAGAGAAAGGGGTAACCCCCTTGGTTTTACAGCAAAGTTTGGAAACTCATCTATATAGGGTGCTGTCCTTTTATGAGGTGCTCTGATGCTGAGCATCTTTCCCTGACTTGGAGCTCTAAGTTCTAAGTCCAGCACGGATTGAATCCAGCGTACAAACCAGTGGTCTGCATGCATAAATCCCAAACCTGAGCTGAAATAATTTTTCAAAATACATGTGCCTCCTTTTCCTGCTTTTCATGCTTTTTGTTGTATATGTTCTTCTCACTTTTATTTTGCTTATAGATGATGTGCACTGCTGCCACTGGGGATATCTAAACCAGATGTGGGTGACCCCAGATGTGAGGTGACCAGGTCATGGACAGGTGTCATAGACTCTGTTACTGTCATGGTCACTGCTTTCTCAAGTAGTTCCTAAACTTCTCTAAGAATGAGAAATATCACAAGAGATTTTAGTTGTCTTCCAATTGTGTGCCTTTGGGAATCAAATGAATATAGCTCTAAAATGAAACAAAAGTTTAAAGTGGCTTCTCTGAGCAATGTAATATTAATCTTCTTTAGCTGCTTGTCCAGTCTGATTTTTTCCTTGTACAGTAAGGTGTGGATTTGTTTTCCAGGTGATTCAAATATTTCTATGAACATCTTACCCTGAGATAGAGAAAAATTCAGTTGGATCCTGAAATAGTGGTTGCCAGCCAGTTTGGTATAAAGCCTCCACAAGCTCCTATAGCATTTTGTTTATTCTTGCTGCAAAACAAAATGAATCTCTTTGGAATAGACATTGCCAGCCCTTCTTGAATCAGATTTGAAATGACTTTTAGTGCTGCTGTAAATTGATTTGGAAGAGAATTTAGTTTCTGTTTTCTGCCAAAATTTTGATGTCATTAATCTCTACTGACTTGAAGCTCAGTTATAAACACCAGCTCTGGCATGTGTAAGGAGGCAATCTCCCAGGTACACAAGGCACTGAGAATGGGCTCCAGAGACCCTTAAGCATCAGCTACAGATTAAGTAACACTATTTTTGTGTTTGCTGTGCTTATAATAAGGTCTGCTAAAATTGGTATCCATTCCAACACTTTTGGGTTAAGCTGTAGCCACAACAGCAATTTTCAGTAGTATAATTCTTTCTGAGATATCAGAGAGAAATTGCACAGGTGGCATATGGATCCTAAATTAGCATTTGAACTTTGTAGAGAGCTGAATATGTTCATTTCTTGTAGCCATGTTGAGAATTTTTTGCTTTCCTTAAGAGAAATACTTTCCGAGTTTTTGCTGTTTTTCTATTTTGGATAAAATTGTTGCTGTCTTCACTCAAATTCTTTTGTGAATGTTCTGATGAATTTATGGTAGGAACACAAGTACATCAAGGATAAATAAACAAAGGTTCTCAAAGTGTGTTCAGCTTGTTAATGGGCTATGTCAATAGCAGATGGACGTTTCTCCCTGTCCACATGTCCTTATGTGCCTATGCCTACAGCTCCTTCCTCTTGCTGCAAATTTAGTATCAGCCAAAACAACAGAAGAGAAAATGTCCTGCTATTGCAACATTAATCTTTTCTGAAGGATTCTCTGATGACAATAGATTAGGTTATTTTTCTCAACTGCCAGATAGCACGTGCTTATCTAAGGAAGGAACACAAGGTTTTTCCTGTGCCTTTTCAACAACACCTGTGGAAGAGTTTGGGATACATAAACATTGTGTGGTAGATACTGCAAAAGTTTGGATTTTCTAGTTTGAATGAGAAGGCTGAAAAGAAATATGTATTATTTACTCTTGAAAGGGTGGGAATAACTATTTCTAAAATTACAAAAAGGAGGAGTCCCTTGCCCAAACTTCTAATTAATTTGATTTGGAGAACATTTGTGTTCTCCTGAAAATAGACATAATTTTAAAAGTACTAGGCAAAGTACACCAAATTGAACACGGTGCATCTTGACCTGAATGCAGTCTTTCCAGATCCCAATTTTCGTAAAGTTAAGGAGTCCACCTTATCAGAAAAGCTGTAATAAAGTTATCTCCTCATGAAGACAATATTTATATAATCAGATTTTTCTATATCAGCCTTTTAATCTGAACATCTGCCTTCTCTTCTGAAAGGTTACTGACATTTCTGTGAATCCTACCTTCTGTGCACCCAGGTTGAAATTGTCAGTTTTTTTCTGAAAGAAACTGGGTCATGGGGGAATCCTGACTGCACTGCCCTGCATGTGCAACCAAGGGCTCTGAGATGGCTCTCACAAGCAGGCCCCATTCTGTGACTTCACTGGACTGAGGTGTAGTGACAAATCTTGCAGCTGTGGCACAGTGTATTTGCTCTCTGATTCATTTATCTTCAGGAGCATGCCTGTCCTAGATGTCATGTAATAATGAAAAATGCAGCAGTAAAGGAAGCAAGCCTTTCTTTAAAAAAAGTCAAGAAATTTTCTTATCTTATGTAAAACCAAACCTTTGGACAACTCTTACAGCATGCAATGCTTCTGAGGCTGCAGGGCAGGATATTTGAGTCAGCCAGTATGTTAGAATGCTACTGAGTTGTGCTTCCAGACAGTGTATTTTGTAAGACTTTGTAGCACAAGGTTGTACTTTACCACATGTGTACAGGTGCAGTCAAACTACTGTTGTTCTGGTACATCAGATCTTTCTGTCAGACTTCAGAAGTCCCAACCTCCTACATTTGCACTGTTGAACTCTACTTCATGTGAACTTCTGCATCCTTCCAAACAGATATTCCTGTTTATTCTTACCTCCTCTCTTGTCCCTTTATATCCACTGCCTTTTTATGTTTCCACTAAATCTGATGCCTTATTAACATTTACATCTTTACTGTTTGTGATATGAGCCACTTCTTTTCTTTCATTTTAGCATGATCCTTGCTTTACCTTTGCATTTCCTTTCTTTGTTTCCATGTTGACATATTACAGTGGGAATGTTTCCGAGTTTTGGCCAGGACCCTGTACCACCTCACATCATTGCTGGGGGAGAAGAGAAAGGGATTCTCTGGCTTCTGAGAAGAAGGGTGTGGCTTCTGGTCCTAAAACGAGGACATTTTTGGACATTGTTCATTGTCTCAAGGTTCACGTTTAGCATTTTGTATGTGGATCATTGTCTCTCTTGCACACTTCTGTTATTAATATTGTTGCTGGTAGTGTCCATCTCCTTCTTTCGTTGCTGTTTCCACTAATTTGTTTTTATACCAGCCCATGATCTGCCTTTTGTGCCTCCTGTTGTGGTGGGTGGGGAGGGAGAGGAGTGGCTCATGGACTTTTTAGTGGGAGTATTAAATAATGAATACCATTCCAAGACCAGGACAAGAATGTAAGCTGTTTGGGACAAGAAGCCTTTTCAAAAGCCATGAAAATGGTGTGAAAAATAGACTACTTCAGAAATACTTTTTAGTAGTCTAGTGTGCTAGTGTGCTAGTCTGTCAGGGAACATAGTATACTTACTGTCCTCTTGGCTGTGGTGGGTTTTCCATTCCAGATTTGTTGCAGAAGTTCTCCACAGTGTAAAAAATACCATGTTACTAGCATGAAATTGCATGATAGCATGGATGTCAGCAATTTGTACTTGGTTCTTTTTTTTTTTTTTTCCATAGTTCTCTGATATAAATATTCTGAGAAATACTGCTGCTTGTTAATTGACCATCTTATTTGGCATGCATGTTGTCACCTTCATCAGGGACAAGAAAGATAATGCCCAATGAGCATACACCAGATATTCACTTTCAAGAGTGGACTTCAAAGCCTTAAATTTAGAAGAAAATAAGCCAACTTGCCTTGAGAGTTAATCACCATTCAGTTCTGATTTTTTTTAAGGACAACTTCCACATTCTATCTTTGGCAATATCTGTCATTTCAGTCAGATATGGGGTTTAATTTAGTTTCATTGTAGCATATCTTCAAATGCCTTTTAGTAATTTTTATATTTGTTTGTTTGATGGAACAAAGTCTCCACTTACTGCCAAGCATATCAAGATACCATCATATATGGCTCTGGGTTTAGTTGAACCTGCTGTTGAGCAATTTCTTTCTCAGTGGTTTGCTTGCTGTGTCCAGGACCTTTCAGTTATTTTTTAGAAAGTTCACAGAATTAACATTTCCCTCATTCCTTCATTTACAGAAAAGACTAATTCCTGGTGCTTAATTCTTGCAGTTTCAGTACTGGATGAAGTATCTGTTTGAAAGAATGTATTACCAATGCATTTTGGCTTGCTGCTATCACTTTCCCCAAATCAGGCCAATATTTCAAAACTGAGCTTGCCAGTATCTTTGGCACTCTGTTGTCCTGGCACCTGATGTGTGTACTGCTAAGTACTTGATACCTTGGCTGCAATTCTGCTAACTATCAAATATCTGGACCAGCAGTATCAAAACAACAAAGTAATACTTTGTGGCAGTTATTTTGAGAAAAGGAAGAGTAGTATTTCATGAAATCATCTAATTACAAATGTTGTTAACGGTTGTGGTTCCTGCTGTTGAAATCAGGTGTAGAATCTAGGTATAGCACACAGCCTGACATCATTCATGAGAAATCACGTAAGCTTAAAGCCCATAAAGTGTCTAAATTTTGTTTGTGTTTGTGATTGATGCACTTTGACATTAAAGTGAGCAGATGTAGAACTGCTTATGGGAGCAACACTAGTTTCTGCCTAGACTCAGTTATTAGGTGGCTTCATGAAAACATAGAAATTGCTCTGGGAGACAGAGGTTGCTATTTTTAAGAAGTAAATGCTTCAGCCTTGGCATTCAGAGACTCCGCTCTGTGGGAAGCCAAATCCTGTAAATTTAATATCTGAAATAACAGAAAAGCTCAAGGAGTGTTGCCAGGTGCATTCAACTGGCATGTCTCTGAAGTCCTCGGGTGAGATTGATATTGTATGAGCACACTTTCTATTGTATTGTATCCAGAAATTAAAAGCTATTTGTTGTGGTTTAACCCCAGATGGCAAATAGTACCACACAGCTGCTCATTCTCTCTCTCTCAGCAGTGGGATTGGGGAGAGAATTAGCAAGGTAAAAGTGAGTAAACTCATGGGTTCAGGTAAGAACAGTTTAATAATTTAAACAAAATACTGTAATTGTAGTGATAATAATAAATTTTCATGAAAGGCAAATCACAAAGAGAGAGAAATAAAACCCAAGAAAGACAAGTGATACAAATGGAAATGATTGCTCACCACCAAATGACTGATGCCCAGGCAGTAGCCAAGGAGCATCTCCCTCCACCAAGCTTTCCCCAGCTGCCTGTGCTGAGCATGACCACACATAGTCTTGCATATCCCTTTGATCAGTAGGGATCAGCCATGTCCCCTCACACTGACTTGTGCATCTTCACCCCCCTCACTGATGGGGCCCTTGATGCTGTGTAAGTGCAATACATCAATAAAATAAATGACAAAAACATCTGTGTTATCAGCACAGATTCCAACAAAATCCAAATCACAGCCTCTTACCAGCTACTGTGAAGAAAATTAGCTCCACTCCAGCCAAAATCAGCACACAGTTGGAACAATGCTTGCATTCTTGCTGAAATTCTCAGCCAGAACTACACAGCTGTCATTCTGGTTTTGTATCTATTATTGTTCTGTTCAAGGTACTCTGGAATAAATGGTTAAAATGTTAATTGAAAAATTTGTGCTGTTGTAAGGTGTATTTTGAGGGGAATTCCCATGGAGCCATCTAGTTGATGCTACTTAGTTTCAGTAAGAAATGCTTGGATGATTAAAATAATTATTTTTAGACAAAAGTGAAAACGGCTCTATTCTTGAACAGGAGGAGACATTATTCATTAAGATCCTCTGTAGCCCTCCATTGTTGCTTACTTGGCTACAATATTGTTTCTGTCAGCTATTGGTTCCATGCAGAAGAGGTTTTTTAGTTCTCTTCACTATTCTTTCATGCATAGTTGTTCTGAAGCATTAGTGTGTATATGTTATGTGTGTATATTCTATGTACTCTGTATTTGTATTCCTCACATCATCAGCAGAGACTTGGCAGCACTGTGACTCTACAGTGCTCTAATATAATAAGCTGCTATCAATTCTTACACATGTTGGCTTATATTCATTATTCTTGGGACAGGGTGAGTAGGACAGGGATCTACTGCAAGAAATGTGAGCACTTCCATGTACTTCATCTGTAGACATTCAGACATCTCAGACAAGAGGTAGATCCATGCATACCAGAAGGATATCAGGTTTCTTTTTTGTCCCATAAAGTTTGGACCCTTGTAATTTTCCTTCAGGGATTCTTAACATATTCCATTATCTCTCTACCATAATGCAGAATTGCATTTTTGAACATGTTTCCTGTGATTCCATTTGTTGGAGAAGGGCAAAAGGGAAAAATTTTATAAAATGAAAATGTTTGCCCATGAAAGATGATTCTTTTATGTCAAGAAAAATTCAAGTGATTTGTTCTGCACTTGTTACTTTTTATGAAATCAGTCCCATCTATAGGGTATGGCATAAGTTCAAATATACTACATGTTGATGTAGCTTTATCTAAAATGAGTCAGTGGATACCATTATGTTTGCTGAAGAAGATTAGGATAGGAATAGCAGTCTTTTCAAAATGGAAGGGTTAGATAGACCAATACAGTAATTCTATCTTTTTTTATTTATTTGATCCTTGTATTACTTTTGTTAGTAAACAAGAACATGTTGAAAAAGCAGTTGGAAGCACAATGCCCATCTTAACTTCTTCATTTATTGCTCATGAGTCTACATCAGTATGTCAATATCTAGGCTACATCACATATGGTATAGTTAAGCTCAGTTATTCAGGTAAACTAAGTAAAAAACTAGACTCCAGTTACATTGCCATAAAAATTCTACATTTTTAAAGTTTTTTACGTAATTTTGACGTTTATTTTTTTCCTAATTCTGTCTCTCCTCATAACCATTAAAAAGAATTCTGAAAAAAACGCAGGTTTGATGTATTTCATATCTGCCTTGTGGCTGATCACAAATTGCTGCTTTCTTTCACAGCCATATTTCGTACATTTGAAGTTGCAGTAGCAGGAATACCTACTTTTTGCCTCAAACTTCACAGAGAGGTGTGTGTTCCTTTATCTTAGACAAATACTTGAATAGCAAGTACAAGGAAGCTCTAAATTCTTACTTTGTAGACATGACCCAACAGAGAGAAGTAAGCCACAGGTTTAGGGTTGCTTCTACCTATTAATTGATAATAGGAAATAGTATTTTTTTCCAGATGTATTTACTGTTTACCATTACTTCTCTTAAATTGCACTCATAAAAAGGGCAATATCAGTATTCCTTCTTTACTGATGGAAAATTGAAGCATTGAGTCTTGGTCTTGGTCAAAGTTAGACCAACAGCTCCTGAAGAGTATTTTTGTGATTCCCAAATCTGGAATCACTATTTCATGGCCCCTGAATTATTCATTTCCCATTGGAAATAATTACCACAGAGGACTTCTGCTTTTCCAAGGCTGCTACCAGGTAGAACACAAGCATGCCATAGTACAGTTTCTATCAGGCCTGTGAAAGACTTTCTTTAAAACCTATTTCATGTGTTACATATTATGGAATTCCCTTTGCAGTTTCCATGTATTGCATATGAAGTACATACAGAGAAAAGAAATAATGAATACATATATTGCATCAAAGAGAGATAAAGCATAACCAAACTTATTAAAAGATATCTTGGCTGGGAAATTACAGTATTCCAACAACAGCAGCCCAAACAAGCACTTTTCTAGGGGAAATTACTTCTTCATCTCTGACATGAAAGTTGAAAATCTTTGCTGTTTGTTGGTAGCAATATATAAAATGTAGTTCTCAAATTGAGTAAACAGTTTTACTACACAAGTTACTATAGATGTTTCTCTGATATGTCAAGTAACAAAGAGTGTGAAAATACACATGTTCAAGTGGTTTTTTGCTGCTGATTTTTTTTCTTACACAAGTAAATGTTCAAGTTAAATTATACAATTAATTATGCTTCATTTTCTAATTTATGGTTCGTTAGATTTGATTTTAGGAAGTTTTTAAGGGATAGCAAAATTATTTAATATGTGAAACACCACATTCATTGTCCTCTTTTTTTTCACTCTTGTAAAGCAAATAGAAGTGAGAAACTGCTACATGGATAATTATTTATGTGCATGTGGTGAGATGTAAAAAGCCTCTGTGTTCCAGACAATGAGGTCTTGCACATCAGCACAATACAGAGCATGGTAAAAATAAAAAGAGAGTGAATTCATGACTCTACAGTACAAATATAAAATATTCAGAATTGAAAATTAATGCTGTAGCTAGGAGTGGTCAGGAGAGAAGCCATAGGCTTGTATATATGAAATTCAAAGAATACTTTCAAGACAAGAAGATAAAAAACTCTTCAGAAAGGAATATCCAATGATGTCAGAAATCATTCTTGCCTTTACTACTAAGGTTTTGGGAACATTATTTTGAGCAGTGATTTTGTTATGTCAGTGAAATTGTTATTGGTCAAATCATGACATTCAGAAACATCATTTTGATGTATTTGTTACAAACTTTATTTGAAAATCACAATTGTTTTGTAGAGCACACGTTAGCTACCTGTGTGTTCCTATGCCTGAGTGAAATTACAAATTTAGGGAATGGTATACCTGTGTTCCAAACTGCAGAAAAAAGAATTTCCTTTACTGCTAGGGGAATGCTTACTCTCATTTACCACTTTAGAACAGGACTAGAAGTGCTGGCTTTGTCTCAGTGTGCTATTATCTACCAGAAATTGTAACAGCATCAAACTATTCAAAACCAATCAGCACTGTGTGCCTGATGACTCTGCTGACTTACTGAGCTCTTAGTGCCTTTGGC
This sequence comes from Oenanthe melanoleuca, assembly GCF_029582105.1. NCBI lineage: Eukaryota > Metazoa > Chordata > Aves > Passeriformes > Muscicapidae > Oenanthe > Oenanthe melanoleuca. The sequence continues at coordinate 73,474,653 of NC_079336.1, forward strand.
TGAGCAGTTGGCAATTAACCTGATGCTGGTGGCTGGCCATTCCACCAGGCTGTTTTACTGTCTGGCTTAATAATTCAGTGGAAGTTAGCAGTAAGGGGTAAAACACGGTAACATTTGAAGAATTTCAGGTTTGTTTTTTTATTCTGTGAATTGCAGTGCATCACCTGAGCTGTGGTCACTGCTCTGTATGTGCTCTTAACCCAGAGCAGTGAGGACACTTTGCTTGACCTTTTCAAGTGTGTGCAGCACCACTTTGCAAAGACTGGGTGGACCAGTTAGCACAGCACTGCTCTCACTGATCAGCTGAGTATCAGCTGATGATATCACACCTACATGTGCTTTGTGGTATATATGAAACCTTGTACAGAAACAATTACAGTGTCAGATGCTAAAGCAATTAAAGATAAATGTAAAATGTTGTGTAAATTTGTGGGCAAATTTTATTTCATTATAGTTTGGGCAAGTGCTCACATCACACCGCATGTTCTGGTTGCTAGCTCAGGAAATCTGATGTAACCAACATATTGTGAGGTTGAAAGGAAAATGGGAGTGAAGCCAAAAGAATTTGGTTCCTTTAACCTAGAAAAATTAAGATCTGAGAGAGAATATAACTCCTGCCTACAAAATATTGCAGATCTGATGACTGTTAGAGCATGAGAAGAGCTAAATAACTGTGTTGACATAAAACCAAATGGGGATAAACTGTCCAAAGATCAGCTTAGGATTCAAAATGTAACTCATCTAACCATTGCAAGGTGCTTTTCTAGAACAAGTTTTGTGTGGGTGTTAACAGCCTTAACCCTTTTAGGATACAGCATGATAAATTTCAGATAAAGATTTTAAGAAGTAGCTGCTTATAGATGTAAATATTCATACTTGGTGACTTAGGAAATACGTTTGTGATGTGGTTAAACTTTAATATTTATTTATTTATTTATTTATTCATTTAAATAAATAAATAAATAAATGATTTTTCTATAATTTCTGGGTTTTTTTTACCAGTAGTCAAAGCAAACAGGATTAAGAGATTAAAACATACGGATTTCTAAATTCTGTGTCAGATGAGGCACAGCAGTAGATTTTTCTGTATTTTTGGGGCTTAACTGGAGGTTATTTTTGAAAACTTTTTCCTTTTTTGACATATGAGGTTCCACCTTTAAATAAACCAGGTTATCAATACTGTATCAAAATAAAAGTAAACAAAATATAAGATGTAATTCAATTATTAATAGGCTGGTACCATATTAATACAATATTCAATCATTTTTATATTCTGTATTTGGTGAAGTTAATGAAATTTTCTCTGTTAAAAATGCCAGTGAGATGTGAGGAATAAAAAATATTCAAAATGTTCAAAAGATAGGAAAAAATTTGATCCAGGACCAGAACTTTGTTTGTCTAGTTAATTTTTACATAGCAACCTTAAGAACTCCTGTGCTCCATAAAGATCAATTTTTTCTGTACTAGTAGATATGTTATTGTGGTGAATTTGACCATTTTAATTTGCTATACAAAGAAATTTGTTTTCCAGCATAAATCTTGAAATGGGAGTTTAATTTTTTCAAATCACTGCTTAATGCAACTATATTGTTTTATACTGGGGAGAATCAAACTCTTGCATGTATTTAGCTCACAGTATAAAACTATTAGATCAAAATTCTTCCATTTACACTTATGCAACGACACTGAATTAGTAACTCAGCAGATTAATATTTAAAGTGTTGCAGAAGGACTTTGTTGCATAAATCCTATTAATGTTAATTCCTAGGCACTGTGTTGAAAATGTACCTTTGAGTGTCTGTCAGACCAGCAATTCTTATAAAAACTTATAAGCCAATTTAATTTGGAAGTAGCAGCCTAACCCAGTGCAAATGCAAAGTTATTAAATATTAATTCTTTAAGAAATTAGTCTCAGGTTTTTCATCTAGAAAATAATTGTTGCCAATATATCTTCCATTGATCTAGGAATCATAATATATTCGATTTAAAAAGGTGTAGCAAGCCACATGTACATAGAGGTTCTTTGTATTTTCAAGTATGTCAGTCATTTAACCATAATTTCTGATTACTTCACGGACTTTCTACAAAAAGCATATTTATAGCCCCATTTTAAAAGTTTATGTATGATTTTCAAAAAAATTTTTTTTTTTTTTTTTCTCTTTTTGAAGTAAAAAGTGTTTTCTAGTCTCACTTTGCATTTAAGCATGGAGAGGTGAAATGACTTGCCTGATAAAGTACAGCTCTCTTTATTCCCAGGACAGTTTCCTACAGCACCCTGTGTCCAAAGTATCACAAGTCATATTATTTCTGTAAGAAGTCATATTCCTCAGAGTAATCAGGCATTTATGCTTTTTAAGGCCAACACTTGTTATTGAAAAGGAAGTTTTTTTTATGGACATTGTATACTTATTTGAGATGTAAGTTGAATAAAGACATGCTATTTCATGCATTGAGTGGCAGAAAATCACAGACAAGATTAACAAGTGAAACTCTTGTTCTCCATTCCTTTTCTTCACCATTGAAAAAAAAACCCAAAAACAAAACCATGAAGAAGTAAAACACATGGACCATTTCAAGAATTCAGAGTAATTGATGTCTTTCTAAATTGGTCAAGCATCCCTGCGTACTATTGAGTGGTGTAGTAATTTAGCTCATGGGAGTAAATCTTCTGTGTAAAAGGAAAATTGCATGATGACTCTATCTTATTTTAGCAACACTGTTAGACATAGTCACACTTATTTCTCATTTGATGAGTTCTGTGCCTGTCCTTTACTAGCCTTTTTAATTTCTACATGTCATTGCCAAAAAGCTGGCTTTATGTAGTACTGCTCATATAATCCACTGGTTTTCCATGGAATACTGTTAGAAGACACTGGCAATCTTTAACTGTGCTTTTATCCTTTTACAAAGTAAACTCCACAGTTTGCAGGAACAGTATTTACCTGCCAAGGACTCTTTATTGATCCCACTCAGTGCTTGCTACCTTTGGCACTAGTGGTAATCAGCAGACTAAACCAGCACTCCTGAAGCACTTCCTTGGTCTTCATGACCCTCAAACTACTGCTTGCACAAAAGCAAAACCACTGCCTGAAAATAATTTTGCACTTTATGTTTCTCACCTGACAGGCCTAAGTTTATCAATTTTTTTTCTGAATTTTCCCTGATTTCAAGTAAATAGAAATTTCATCTACCCAGAGATTAATTTCTAAATTCTCTGGTTACTTATTTTAAAGTAGGCTTTAGTTGTGCCCAACTTTGAATAAAAAGAAGATGTTTAGAAATTTCCCACAGTAAGTTTTGCTATCTTTTCAAAGCTTGGGCCATGCTTGTGTTGTCACAGAAGTTTCTATTTGCTTATGATTTTCCTCACCATTTCTCTTTTTCATAATTATTATTGATACGCAACAGTTTCTTCTCAACTAAATATCTTTCCCCTAAGGCCTTTGGTTTTTTGTTTTTTGTTTTTTTTTTTTACCTCTGAGCCAGCCTCTTATTTTCTCCATTTTTGTTTGTGAGCAGTGCTGGAAAAGGCAGACTGTTCTGCTTTGCAACCGAGAGTTCCTGGAAAGACACTTAGCTGCTAAAGAAGAATGTTTATATGAGAGATTGCTGACAAGGATTTTTCCTGCCTGTATACACTTACACTTTACAAAATATTATTTCATTATGTATTTTTAAATATGCTTCTTATTTACCTCTATTCATCTCTGTGAGTCTCAAAGTAACCACCTATGCATTCCTGTTGGCCAGGCTCTAGGACATTTAGCTGTTTAGATTCCTTTCTCAGACAAGGAATTATAATCATAATGCTAAATATTGAAGCATGTTTGTAACCAAGCTGTTTTAGAGGATTTTGTTGCAATTTATGTAGTTCTTGTTATCATTGTCAATAACAATATTGTCTGAACAGTAAAAAAAGGGGAGGGTAGAGCAAAGTTTAGAAGCACGTAGATCCTACAGCAGAAAACTATATTTCACTTTGAAATTGACAGGCAGTCCCTTAATCACTGTCCCTAGCTGATATTTAATTAAAGTGTATATGCAATTTGAATTAAATGCATAGTCAATTTGAAGGTCATGTCAAATTGAGGTTTTTTGTAGATAATGGGCTAGTGAAATATGTTTTATAGTGATTGTTACTGGTGTGAATGATTAGAGAAAAAAGAACAATGCACACTGAATCATTCATTCATATATATATGTGTGTGTGTGCGTGTATGCATATATATGTTTGGACTCTTTCTGAGTTTCAGAGGGGTGTAAGAGTACCCAAATATATAGACCAAATAGTGCCTTATATCAAAAAAGGTCATTTTCTCTCAGAGAAGTCCTTGGCACGTAGGCAGCTTCCTGTCCCCAGCCTCTATGTGAATGCCAAGTAAACTGTTTAAGCAAGTTAAATGTCTGTAGGGTGTCCAGCATAAAACCCCTGCTTTCCAGTGTTTAATATAGCCTCCTATAAAGTCTTTAATGTCTCTAAGGCTTACTTTTCACAAAAGCAATTCTTTTACTGAAACCACAAATTCTACTCAAGTTAGTCTTTATCAAAGAAACCAGACCTGGCCTCTGTGGGAGAGAGTTTTGTGCAGCATAAAAACAGTGCTCCCTCCCCATTCTTATTAGTTCTTAATCTTTTCCATTCCTCACAGGAAATCCAGAGCATGCTTTAATAGGCTAAATATCATGTAAAACATTATCAGTGGAATTCCTACTAATTCTGAAATGCTGTAGTCTATTCTGAATTCTCTGGTTTCTGGGAGATCCTGGTTTGCTTCTTTCTTTCCTTGTCATGGTGGGATTTTCAGAGCTATCTGTGTGTGTTGTTTGTGTGGACACCATACCTTACTGTTGGAATTGTGTTATCTGGCACATTAAGGCACCTCATAAACTCATTTAGAATAAACTTTAACCTTTCTCCTGAGAAGATGAAAGCCATTTTCTCTAGAAAAGCTATTTAAGTCTGACTGGAAGGGTGGACTTAGAAATTCTAGACATCATTTCCAATGCATATTTAATTCTGAAATATCCAGCTGGTAATGAAGAAAGATAGATCTGGGAAAGAAATTAAAATGAAGATTGCAGCTAGCTGCTTAAAATTATCAGAGCAAGTGAAAACTCAGTGGCTTGTTTCCCAGATGCTATTGCTCATCAAGGCTCCAGGCCAATCAAGAGGAAGCATATAGAATTTGGTTAATAAAGTTATATATGATGTATTACAAAACCCCTGTAATAAGCCTTTGCAGAACTGTTTCTTAGCAGTTCGTTTGAAGTTGGATCCGTGTGTGACACGTTCCAAAAGTAATTCAGCTCCACTGAAACCAGCATCATTAAACTAAGTGTTCAAATACATGCACACAAAGGGGTGTATCTAGGGTTAACTTTAGTATTATTCAGAATGATCTAACTCCCAAGCACTGTTGTGAGGTTTACTTGTGCTCTAAATATTGTAGAATACCATGCTCATTCAGTCAAACAAGAGTTTGACACTTGATTTCCAGTTGCAGCAGCAGTTTCTTTGAAGTCATGAACTGGCCAGTAGAAAAGTTTTGCAAGCCTTAGGACATCCCTCATTATAACTGATATCCAATATAAAAAAAGGAAACCAGATGAAGCTCTCTCTCCATTGAGGTTTCCTTGGAAACATTTCCTCAGTACTTCAGCACAGTAAATTCTCCTGTGTTTACAGAGAATTAAGGATTCCTGAGTTTTCCTCTAGAATCTCAGGTTTTCATTGCAGAAGTGAATTTGCTTGAGTAGACAATAAGAGAAGAAGCAGCTTAGTCCTGATTAGACAGGTTGGAAGGAAGATTGTTGTTGAATCCTGGAGGTTCATTGTTGCCCAGAAGGCTAGTGAAAATGAGAAGGGTTTCTGTGATGATGTGAATGGGCTTTGGATCATTTTTATTTTGGCCAAGTTATAAAGAAGAGCATTGATTTCAGGGATGTAGGAGAAAGTTCTAAAACAGGGCTAATATTTCTTAAGTTTTTGGGTTCTTAGATGGAGATGTGATATGGTATTGCAAAGGCTTTTTCATGCGCTTCATCCTTGATTTTGGCCTCAGAAAAACAAATTCCAGTTTATTCTCCTGCATTCAGCAGGAACAAGGATTTTAATGTGTTCATTCTGTGCTGGCTCTTCATCTGTCCAAGGAGCTGGCAGTGGCAGATCACACTGTTATTAGTTCATCCCTGCATAATGAGGTCATGCTGGCAAATCCCAAAGCTGCCAGTTCCCTGATACACAGGTAGTGTGTCCTGCCAGGTGCAGAATTACTGATAGTTGCCTCTTTCCAAAGGTTGTTCTCTGATTCGTTCACATGGAGCCACTAAGGAATTTGTGATCCTGAAACAGCTACCACGAATGTGGAGTTTGTGTAGCACCCTATATTTTATGTTTGCACTCTGAATAATGAAACAGTGGTGATTCTGTGCAGTCTTTATTGTGGTTTTGAGTGCTACTAAATATACCATATGCAACTAAACCATTTTCTTTAGAAACACTGAAAATTCAATAGTTCGCCCACAATATGAAAATAAATGTTGGTTGAATGCGTTTTTTGTTATTATAGCTACTGGTTTAAACTTCCTCCAACCATTTTCTTCTTGCCTCTTCCACAAGATTCTTCTGATAGACATTTCTGATCCTCGTATTTCTTCTTATAAAGATCCAGAGTCATGACAGTTATACAACTTATTGAAGAAAAATTAAATTCAAAGTCTTACAAAAATGTTTTTTATTCTGTGTTATTTGAAGAATAATCAGGAAATACCTACAGCGAGACTGTTGAAATAATGAGACTGGGAAAGAGATGTTTATCTTCAATAGCATTCCCCATTTCCCCAGTACATTAGGCTGATCTTGCAAAGATTTTATTTCTAGGACACATAGGTAAATAATCTTATTATTAAGTGATGATACTCTGCAATTGTAAAACTCATTGTTTTACCAGTGACTAACACAATGGTAGACTTGTAGCAAGGTTTTATCAAATAATTCTGGGTACAAATAATGAACATTAGGTACTTCACTCATCCTTGAACTGTGCTTCAATAACGAGTTAAGAACTGAAATCTAATAAAGATAGTAAAATCTGAGTAAGTTGGCTGTGGAACAGTATAAAATTCATATGGAGTCAATTTTGTATTACACAGTTGCACTGTGCAAATTTTTTTAATGTCCTTAACTGCATCTTGCAATGGCAAATTCAGCTTAATAGACACCTGGCAAAATTAGATTATTTGAATGCATAAACTGAATTTGTGCACTTTTATGGGAAGAGGGAACTATTACAATTAAGCCAGTATAGGGTTTACGTGTGCAATTAGCCACTGATTTCACATGCACATTTCTTTTCACAATGTATTTGGGAATCAGCAGATTAGATCCTTTAGTATGAGGTAAATTGAGCATGCAAATATTATTTCTTTTGAAACGCAATAACAAATAGCTCATTTACTTGCATAATGTTAATGGGTTATGTTAACCACATTCGTGAATGCACATTTTATCTTTGCTACTTGTTCCTCTAATTTTTATAGTACTGTACAAGTGTAGAGTACATAGTCCTAAATAAAAGATCTTATCCTTTATATTAGGCTTTATAAGAAAACAATAAATAACATTGGGTCAGGCTTTAAAAACGACTACATAATGCTGCAGCTCCAAGTCAGGCATCTAGTACACAGAAAATTCTTTTCAAAGGTACTCAGCACCCAGCAATTCCCACTGAGAATGGTGAGAGCTGATGAGTAGTAAGCATTTTTGACACTGAAGCCTGTTGTTTATATCAATTGAATTTAAACTACAACTGCCAAAAAAAAAAAAAAAAAAATCCATATTGTCTTCTGTGCAAAACCACTTCTTCCAAGAGATGCATTATTCCAAGTGTTACAGCTGTGAACCTGATTCTTTTCTATTTGAAGAACTAACTAACTAGTGTAACAGATGGGGCAGGAGGAGGTGAAATAACTGTCATGTACCTAGCACAGAAAATGGAAGAAAACTGATTATTTCACCAGAAGCTGTTTCCTGTCCTGCTTTTGCATATGTATGCTGAACCTGCTCTTAAAAGAAAACTTCTTAAATGAAGTAATAATTGTACAAGTTCTACAGTAATTTTTATTGTTTGTTTGTTTCTTTTACAGATATACATAATTTAGTTCAGTGCATGTACATATACTTTTCCAAACCTTACAACAGTTCTGCTTGTTGGTGAAATTAGATATTTATCATGTAAATTTTGCATTAGAAAACAGGGTCAGAAAACCTGGAGGATAAAGATTTGTATCCATTAACAGAAAAGAAAAGTAATGACCATGAATCCCAGTAATTTCCTACATTAGTGAGCCAATGTGTTTCAACTCTGAACAAGAAGTGTCTTCTGCAATAAAAGAAATTAGTCTATTTACAGTCACTGGCTGGTTTCTTCAGTGAGCTGGCAGATATCAGGGTTGGAAAATTTTTCTTGGCTAATGAAAGATGAAGAATGCCTTCAGGAAATAGTGATTTCAGCTTTCATGATCCAGTCATGAGAAATTTTGTTATCTGTATTTGAAGTTCTGGCTTAAAATGACCCTTCTGTTTTATTCTGAAAAATGAAGAGAATATTCAGTCGCATTCAAATTTGGCAAAAACTGTGCTGGAAAATTGGCATTTGTTAATCTTGTTTTCAACTAAGGCACCAAAACTCTGATTTTGTCCTTCTCCTTCCATTGATTTCTTAGACTGATCCATAGCAATGTGAGGAGCTCTTCTTGCAGCTTTTTTTGTCCTTTATATTTGCTATAATGACAGGAAAATGTAATTTCTGTACATGCTGATATTAGCTCCTCATCAAATTCATTAAGAAAGCACTGAAAAAGAGCTAAAGAAAAGGAATAAATACCCTGATTTGCTAGAGGTCACAGCAATTTCACTGTATGTAAAATAGGAAATAATGCATAAAGCAAGAGTCTGAGGTAAAAGAAACATAATTCTGTCCTCACATTGTGTAGCTACCTTTCAAAAGTTGAGAAAACTTTATTTTCAAAATCATGGTTGAGATAATTTTTGTTTGACCCTCTTGCACTCTGCTTTTAAGTAATTGCTCAGTTTTAGTAATGTTATTCAGTACCAACTATTTTTGTTAGAAGAATAGTGTTGAATTTCAGTTAAGTCAAGTTCCCAAGAAAGTATACTTTTCTTTCATGAAGGATACTCCTTTCATGAAAAGACAACGTATTATTTTTACCTTCAAAAATATAATTTCCTTTCAAGAACCTGAAATAAGGCTGATTTGTAAAGTAAAATTGCTCACAGTTTAGCCGTGAACTAATTCAAAAGGAGGGTAAACAATGGGTATTTTATTTAAAATTAATTCATAATTTACTGTTTTTCTGTAGATGGTCCCTTATGGGCTACATCATGAGGTAAAAATCAAACAAAGGAGCAAAATTAACAGGGTTCAGAATGCTGAATTGCATGTGGCAGAAGCAGCTTTGGGTGTTTGGATTATTAACAGCAATGGCAAAAGAATTTTAACAAAACTACTGAGTATTTAGATAAAATTTGTAGATTCTATTATTTTTGTTCCCATACATAAGAAAATCTTCAACTTTGATAATAAATGACAAAAGAAAGAACAGTATTCAGATAGTGAATAGCCTGTAATTTGGAAAATTATATCTTTACTTATCATATCAAATTACCAATCATCTTGCTTTTGGTACGTCTGAGAAAAATGAGACTTAATTTGGTAATTTTTTAAAAAGTAACAAAAAATGTTGAGACTATTATTTACATGTGATGTATTTGTAAAAGAAGATTTACATTTATGCAGCAGAAAGTGTGTAGTTTTCTAGCTTTGTATCCAAATGTACCTGCAGCTTTAGCAAAACTTAGCATTATCTGGATTATAAAAATACCCTTGAATTTTCCTTGGGATAGAAAAAACCTGCAAAGCACTACTTGCATGTCCTTATTTATTTTATTACATGAGGATAAACAAAAAATCAAACAGTGCAGTTTGAATACAGTATTGCAGTTTCTCTAAGTTATATAGAAATTTTTCCAACTCCCCCTCATCTTCTAACTGAGTACAGAAGGTAATCTTTCAATTATTATTAGTAGTAATTGTATTAGAAATAATAATAATAATATTTAATAATTGTGCAGGTAACTCTAACATATTAATTGGATATCTTGCTGGGCATGACCTCAACCACAGTGTAAACTCTTACTCCAGAGCTGCTGGAATCATTTCAACTGAAAAATTCAGTAAAAGGGTGAGAAGCCCTTTGTATCCTCTAGTGATTTTTTTTTCCTATGGAAAGGATCATTTTGTGTCTCATAAAGCAAATATTCTGACATGGTTCTGATCCTCAGCACTCAGTTTTATGGGTAGCTCAAGGTAGCAGATCTCACTGCTTCTTTTCTCCCTCTGTGTTGAAGATGTCCTTCACAGAAATGCAAGGACTTTTAAAGTGATTTCCAGGCTTTCAATCCTCCTCTATCAGCTGCTTAGTGCCTCAAGCTAATCTAACTATGATATATGGTAAATATTTTCCCTTGCAGGAAAAGTGCTTAAAGTTATTTCTATGCATTGATTGAGCACATTAGGCTAATATTTATCCATTTGAAACCTGGAGGTTTAGCAGTACATCACTTAATAGCTATGCACTGATTATGAGAAGTAATTATACATAAGAATATCAAGGAATATTAAGTCCCTTGTGGAGGCACCATCATAGATATTTTAATGGTGATTAAATCTGGGGAAGCTGGAGTAGTTTGAAACACTGCTTATTAATTTCAGAAGGTGCATGCTTCTCTGAGCATCACATTTTAAAAAGAGCACTAAAATTTATGGATTCAGTGACACTTTTGAGCCTCAGCAATGTGGCCTTCAGGTTTCTGGCTGCAGCTGGGTGCATTTATTTGTTTCAGAGGCTTCTCTGTGGTGCAAAGTTCACATTGTTTCAAATCTGCATCAGTATTGGGTCAGTTCTTAGTAATAGTGTTTGTCCCTTTTGTTTGTGCTTGAAGGAGTTCTTCAGCCAGTGGGATCTCTGAGTCCTCAAGACCTCTCCTTAATGTACATTTCCTTACTCTCTTCCTTCTAAACAGTTGCCACTGCCTTTTGTCTTCAGTGTTGCTACACGTTGTTTTCTCTTGCTTTTCAAACCAACAGGACTAGTTGGAGAGCTGAACCATTCCAGTTTCATCTCACAAAAAAAAAAAAAAAAAAAACAAAAAAACAAAAAAAGAACCAACAAAACAAAAAATAAACAAGAACAAAAAACAAACAAAAAAAACAACCAAAAAAACTAGAGAAAGAAGAAATGCAGACTTCCCTGGGATCTTCGGGGATAGGTTTTTTTCTGATGGGCATTTATGTAGACAAGCAATTTTCTCGAATGGGTGTGCATTTATGATGCATTCTGTATTTGTTTGAGTTTATTTTTTTAAGATCAGAGGGTCAAATTCTGATGTTCTCTGTGGAATGAAAATTTGGGTTTTATCTGATGAGTTTGCTTCAATCATGAATGACAGGCAGAGCCTTCAAGTCTGGTGTCAAATATTACAAAAAACCTTTTTATTTTCAAATCAGTTTTAGCTCATGCCATAACATTATACTGTGAAAGAACATGACAAAAAGATACAGTATTCTTTGCTGAAATGTTGTTAAGTTTTTGCAGTAGCATGGAGTTAGTGTGATTTCACTGGCATCACTATAAAGACTGTAAATGCTATTCAGAAAATGAAGGCATAGACTGATCCCATTGGCTTTTGAATCTGCTTGCACACTAGCCTTAAAATCTGACCTATTTTCTTTGCATCTGCTCTTTGGCCAAGTGACTCCTTGTCTAATTCCATAGAGTTGCATCAGAGATTGGTACAAGTACAATAAATTTATGCCCTTTTAATTCCCTTATGAAATGGAGGACATACATTCCTTATTATGTACAGTGATGTCAGACAGTAACTTAATTTTTTGCAATTTTATCTTGTTAGCCTTAGATATAGATGGAATGCTCACCTACAATTACATCTTTGGATAGTGTATGATAGAGTGATCTATAGTCCCACAATTGATTTTAATACTTTTTAGAGTCTAGACACTTGTCATGTTATTGTTTAAAGTGCAGGTCAGCTTTCCAAAATTATTCTGAAAATGCTATAGTATTATTCTATGCCTGTAACTATAAAATACACTGCATTCATATAAAATTTGGGGCTCGTTATTATCAGGTTTTTTGGTTTTTTTTAACTGAAAGAGTCTTTTATGCTGAAAAATGAGTTGTTGTCAGCTGTCCTACACTTATGATCTCCTAAAATTGTTAAAGCATATGCCACTTTCTGCCACAACCACTTAGAGGCAGGGGTCTAAGCCGAGAGTGTGAGGTGTGATTTGCTGTCACTGGCAGAGTACACAGGAGTCAGAGATGAGAGTCTCACCTTCCTCTGGTCCCTCAGGCCAGCTGAACAGGCTGCATTGTTGGAAAGGGCTCCCATTTCTTCCAAAATGGGGTTCTGAAGTGACAATGTGCTTCAAGACCAGCTATGTTTCATACCAAGCAGTCCTGTGCAACCCTGGTGTAAGGGGACTGGGAAGGAAACATAGGGAAGAAAATGCTGTGGAAAGTCTGGAGAGCTCTCTAATTTGTAGATTGCCATAATTTAAAATGTAAATCTAAATTAATTTTTTACATATATTGACCTTGGTATTTTTCATTAAAGCTACAAATTATTGTATAAAGTACTTTTGCTGTACCTTCCAGGTTTTTTATCAAAGATTTTATCAAAATTTCCCTCAATTTTATCTGACCTTGTCTCTTGAACACCTTCACATTCTCATTTCCCTGTTGTAGAACAGGGAATGTAACGAGAACTGTGTCTCCTTGGATAAGGAGGATGCAAAATAACCTTGCTCAGTATATGAGACTTCTCACCTGTTTCTTCTTCTTGATTTGCTAATAAAATTTGTGAAGATGAGGGAAATGAATGTGCTGATATCTGTTTTATCTCTTGGATTAAAAATGCAATAGAAGACTGAATATAAGAGAATCTGGAAGTATATCCTGTGATACACTTGCAGTGTAGTTTATTATTTTCCCCTGAAGTAATTGTTATGTTTAGAAATAATCTATAAAACCTGAAAACTCCATGACTGTGTCATAGAACACAGAACCATTAGAGAGGTGTGGACATAAAGTCCACCTGCTGTGAATGCCAGGCTCTCCAAGAGCCACCATCAATGGCTCAGGAAAGGATCAAGAAATATATAACTATTTGCATTTCATAAAAGATAAAGTGTTGGGCCTTCATTAACTCCAAACTCCTTTGGACAAGTTGTCTAACCTGGCATGGTCCACTTTGTCTCTGTCTTCCTCTAATAAGTCACAAGTTGCATGTATTGTAAGAAAAAGGGGTAAAGGTAGCCCTAAATGCTGATTCTCAGAGCTTCATATGCAGTTAGACTTTCAGCTATGGGTGCAGGTAGACTAGGGATTTACAAGAGAAGGCAACCATTATCCTAAAATCAAACCTGCCTAAACAACTTTTATAGCTCAATAAAATAGAAATTAATAAAATAATAATAAAAAATCTGTAGGTAGAATCATTAAATGAACAATTTTATGTAGAAATGAATGTTTTTTCAGAGAATTATTTATATTTTTATTATATAGATTCATATTTAGAATCAAAACTGGTCCACGTTTAAATTATAAATATCACATAAAATCTTATGTTACTGGAAACTCCTGAGCACAAGAATGTAATGCCTTGCTGGATATGAAAATATAACCAATCATTTATGTTGATTGAACAGTATTTGTTTCTCTTGCAGAAATACTGTAAATATGCTCCTTCATACTTTTATTTGAGAGAAAAGTGGAGGATCTGTCATTTTTCTCTAGAAATATAATCTGTGGGTTTGTGTTTGCCTGAAGTAATTTGCTAATGAAAAGCTCTGTGAAAGGTGTTGATTAGAAATACTTGGGAAGTTTAGATAGCAGTCCACTTTTCTTCAACTCTTTCACATGTTAATTTCACTGAACTATCAACTGAAAATATCTTCCTTTTTCTACCTGCAGTCATGACAGCTTCAAATGTACCTTTTTCAGGCAATAGGTGAGGCATCATCACTCCACAGCAACATAACTTCTGCCTTACTTGTCTGGTAATAGTGACTCTGTAGTGTCAAGTTTCCTAAATCATCATGCCTTTCAATAGATTCATTTAGAATAGAATATCTGCATCTTTTACAGACTTATAATAATTTGTTTATTTAGCACTAGAGGTGTGGTTCAGGTTAATTTTGCTACCTTCAGAAGCATGCAATTTATTTCAATCTGCTGGTAAGATGGAGTTTGGTTTTTTTTTTATTACCTTGATTAATACTCATGCTTAATTACTTGATTTTACCTTTTTCCCTACATCTTCATGTTTACCATTACCAAATTTTATTTTGAAGTATTTTTTCGGAGTCTACCAAAATTTATGAGGAGTACTGTCCACAGTCAGAGGAAAAGAACTTCTTCTCATCCTTATTTTACTCTGTCATAAGGTCATTTCTTTTTCTGCCTTGGTCTTTGACAAAATAGTAACCTTATTATTCTGAAGGTCTTTCAACACTTGTTCACTTCAGTCTGCAAATCCCAAGTGAAAGTTATAGGAAAAGTTAGTGTTTTTGCTGGTCAGTCTGAAGATTTGTAAAACACTTTCCAGCAGGAACAAAATGCAAATGTATCTGAAAACAGTTTTAATTACACTGGTCATGTTACAGCAAGAAAGCTGTCACCAGCCAGAGGCTTGAAAATGCCATCATCTGACCCTGGCACAGGTAGTGCTCCTGCTGCAAGAGACTGTAAACAGATTTCCAACTTGTGTAATACTGATTTGGCAGTCAAGACAAAAAGTTTAATCTTTAATATTTAAACAATATGATAAATATTTAAAGAGTAGAATATTTTCTTTTTCTTGATTCATCAACCAGTATTAAATCAGGGTAGACGCTTCTTAAAGTAGCTTTTCTCTTGCAATTGTGTAGCTGGTGTCACAATGAATGCCATCAAAGGGTGACTTAGAAATCCCTGCAATAATTACCTTTATTTTGAAATACCTTTCTCAGTTTATTCATGCTATGAGTGATGATTTTGATTTTGCAGCTTCCATTTTCTAGAAATTAGGGTCTGCTTTTCTTTTAATGAGTGAAGCCAGTACTTGCAGATGTTATAGAACGTACAGAAGCACATAAACATTTGTCTTGCTGAAGTTTAATCACCCCTCTGCAGTGTTATGGATTCATTAGTCATAACTCTACAGCCAGTGATTCAGTGCAAACTAAGCAGGCATCTAAGTCCACTGATCTATATGAAAATACATGGCCATTTATACTATTTTGGCTTTTCTCTCAGGCTGAATTGAAACAGTGGTGTCTCCTATGAGCTCTATACACTGTGTGCTGTCCTGATTATAATCTGCCATTACTGTACAGCTGCACCAAATGGGATAACTGAGGAAAATGTCCTGCTTTAGGACAGGCTGTTTCTGTATCTATCACAATTTTTGTGAAAATAGTCTTCCTTTCCATCCTACCTCCAGATGTGATCTATCCCCTTCCCTGTTGAGGCACAAGCAGAGAAAAGCACAATTCTTGAAAAGTAGGCACCAGAACCAGAGTAAGCTGCTGTTTCCAAGGAGCAAATTCTTTGTAGAGAAAAGAGGAATTCATCTTGGGATGCTATGGTAAATGAGAATGACAGTACTGCCTTTAAAACTTTAAAACTTTACTGCTTTTCAGGCAGTAAGGCCCAGGCTTTTGTTTCCTTGTTACTAATAGCAGTGGAGACATGTTAGTGCTTTTTTCTCTCACATGCCCTGTGACCCTTTTGAGACATCTAATATGGGCAGTACATGAAGATATAAAGGTCCTTTCATGCATTCCTACCTAAATATTCTATTTCTTTGAGTCTCTTCCAGTTAATCTAATTGTTGTGCCTGCACTTGGAAAGTAGTTGGTTTTCCTTCCCCTGCAGTATAAAGGCAATTTTTCTTTGTCTCAGAGTCTGTGCTACTATAAATTTCGGGAACAGTGGATGATTCTCATTTCCAGAGTGCTCTAATATCTAGTGAGGGTCTGTAAGTTGTATGGTTGCTTCAATATTTGCCATGTATGGCCTGCTGCTCAGGAAAAGGATATGTTTTTCACTATTAGTTGTAAAAGACTGGTGCTTTGTGGGGGCTGTGAAGTCTGTTTCATTCTGTACAGTTGCAGCTTTGCTAATAAAAGTGATTATGTGACCAAAAAAAAAAGCAGCTTTTCATAATGTGTTTCAGGTTTTCATTTAATCCAGTCAGTAGCTTAGAGAAATTAAACGCCAAGGAGGAAAAAACCAGGAAAATTCTAGTGTCTGATCTTTTTTTAGGTTTCCAACAATGGTGGTTTCTGGAACACCAGAACATTGGCTGTAAATTATTGGAAAGTATGAAATATTGCTGTACTACAAAATATTAAAGGGAATCCCTGAAATACATTGCAAAGAAAAGAAATCAGATTATTTGCTTACAACAAGTAGTAGCTTGGGATTCATATTATAGTAGTCTTCCAAATGTATTGAATGTCCGAAGACAGTTGGTTGATCTCTGCTGTTTTCCCCTGTCACATACTTCCAAATCATTGCAACTTGGAAGTCAGCTTGATCAGCTATTTCTTTCTCTGCAGGATCACAAATTGGCTTGAGTATATTGCATTCATTTTGCATGTTTATGAAGCTAGTTGATAAATTCATGTTTTTCCAGCAGTTTTTGTGTGGAATTTATTTAGATGTGATTTTCCACAAAAAATGTAAAAGTTTTGTGTATCAAATTTTTGATCATTCTATAATGGTGAGTAGGAATTTTACCATTAAGTTATATAGGAAGGGAGTTGGACCAAAATTAGTGAAAAAAAATGCTTTCTATAAGCAGAAGGAACTATTTCCAAATGCAGGCTAAAGCAGCATAAACCATACTTGTTGTATTTTCAGCATAGGAAATTTGCTGAATAACTGAGATTTGTCTTCCATTTTCCTGTATGTGTATTTCTAATACCTGTTTGACCTGTGGTTGACTTCTGATACTGATCCTAAGGGTATCTTTGCTTGAGTTGATTCTTGAAAATGAGCTACAGGTCTTTCAGCTTTAGGCTTGATCCTGTTTGGAGTATACTGCTGGAATGTTAAGGCTCATCCAAGCAGCCTGCAAAGCCTTAAATAAAGCAGTCAAAAGCAAAAGCTTCAGATAGTAAAACCATTAGAAAGAATATCTATAGTTGATGTCATCCACTACCTCAATGTGAATTTCCATCCTGTTTTTCCACCTATGAGCTGTGTCAGAGTCTATAGGTACTATCTTGACTTTTTGTTTCATTGCTAGCCAGCACCCAAACACGTATGCATGATAGACAGTTGGCAAAAAGGAGTAAAAAAGGGTATATTAATTTCTTTTAGTAGTATACAAAGGAATAAGAAAAAAAAATGCAAATATACTGCAAATCTTTGGATGAAATAGAGGAGGAAGCATAGGTGAGTAAAAAATGTGAGACATATTAAACCATGTCTGTGGGGACAGAATCAAGCTGTTAATATTCAGAACCTATATTTGTCATTTCACTTGTTAAATTATTAACAGAGTGTTATGATATTTTCAGTGAGTGTCATGTGATAGAGTGGGAATATAAATTTTGTAATGTACATAAAATGTGGCATAATGCCTACATCAGCATGTGGTGACAGTAGGTTGAGACATTGTTAAAAATGGTGGTATGCCTATTGAGAACATTTAGCAAGTGTGGTATTTTTCAGCAAGAAAATACAGCAAATTTTGAAAATAAATTGTCTGTGTTTAGTGATCCGAATTACAAAGAAAAGCGTTAATTGTAAATTGCTAGAGTCCAAGTGTTGTTCATATTTGAAGCCATCGTTTGACCCAGTTGAAAATTTACTGTCTGTATGGCAAATTGCAAAGCTTAAGTATTAGCAATCAGATATTTAAGTTAATTTTAGTTTTTTATGTGTCCAGATTATGCATTGATTTAATTTGTAGTTGAGGAAGCCAAAGACATCTAATAAATCACGGCAAAGAACTCAAATGTTTCTCTGCTTCAATATCTGCATTAGTGAATATTCATTTTTAAATTGATTTCCATATGGTAATTTCTGAATTGTGCATTGATTCTCCAGGATTACTGTGAACTGTGAGTTGTTTAAGGGCTCCTGTTTTTTAGTCCATTTTCTTCCCATGCAACTTATTTCAGCATGAGTTGTAGTTGTAGCACATGTTTCTCTGGACTTCTAGTGAATGAGATTTTTTTTTTTCCTAGTACCAGAAATCTCTTACTGGCCTGTAGTCAGTTCCTTCTCTCTAATGGCTTTCCATTATTTGTGGTAGGCCTACATTTCATTACTATTCATGGAATTCTTTAATAAATCAGCAAGCATAAATTAATTTTGGCTTTGATCATTTCCTTAAACAGAGCAGTAGATACATATAGATAATTATACCATTTCCTAATCAATAGAGGAAAGAGAAATTGTTCCTGCAGGTTTGGTGCACAAGTTTTCATATGGGAAGGTTACTGTGCTGTACATACAGTGAGTTTTTACAGCACAGCACCACACTGTGTGTACCAATCCTTTTGTCTTTGCAGCAAATAACAAGTCAGATATGGCTCTTTACTCCTACTGTCTTCTCAGCAGTGAGGTCATCCCTTTTTCCATTGTCTCTTTAGCTGTGCAAATTGTGCAGTGATTTTGCAGTACATTTACCCTGACCCGGTGCACGTAAACCTGCCTGGCACAGGAATTGAACTGTTCTGAACTCCACTAAAATCAGGATAAATATTCTGACTGACTTCCATGCAGTATAGAAGATCAATCATAATATTCATTGCACTTTATAAGGAAAAAAAAAAGGGCAGGGGGGAGAAAAATGCACTTGACAAGTCAAATGCTGCATTTTTGCTATTTAATCTTCTTTATTTACCACCAGTTTTATTTTTGAGTTTTTAAGGGCATCAAGATTTTTCCCCCTATTGCTTTTGATATTTCTTTGTTTTCCAAAGCTGCTAAGATTTCCCATTTATGGATAATATATGATGATGGAAAAAAAAAATTGCTGCAGATTTTTTTTTTTTTTTCCCAGCGGGAGTGGAAGTATCGTCTTTTAAATATGCCCTGTAATACTTGCCCCTTCTAGTCCTGCAAGTCATAGTGTTCCAGTTTATTGTAAACCTAAATATGTTTATTAGGCTACGATGTCTTTTTGTTTCTCCAATATGAAGTTGACTCAGAGAGACTAAACACCTCACCTTTGCATTCAAGTCTGATGACATCCAAGATTTTGAAATTGTGTTTGCTCTTGTAGCATGGGTGCATTCACAGTATCACAGTATATTACCTTATCTTTGATCAAAGAGGAGCATCTCTTTCTTTGGCAGGTATTGGAGCAGCTAGTTATGGGCTGACTGCTACAACCATGCAATTTATCCAGCACTTTGAGCTTCATGGTCAGTTCATAGAGATCTACCCCTATTGTAACACACATTGGCATTTTCTATAACTTGAAAAGGGAAAGGAAAAGAAGATCTGCTGTTGCTGTTGTTCCCTGACCTTCTCTAAAATATCACAAGTTTTAGTAATTAGAATTAAACAGAAAATAGAGGGCTGTGCTCCACTTCTCTTGGACAGCAGGGTTTTTGGTTCCTTGGAAGATGGAGTTAACAGATGCAAAATGGTTGTGTTATCTTCCAAGCACATCAACATGAGAGTATTTGTATGTCCCTGTGATCTCATTCCTTCATTTTTCAGGCCCCAAAGAGATAGCCTGTGACTTACAAGACAAAAGGAGAGAGAATGAAAAGGAGACAAAATGTGGGAAAGGAAATTTAGGAAGGAATGTGATACCTACAAGCATAGACAGCCTGGGTGAAAAGTGTAAAACCAATTAAAATAGTTCATCCTATGCTTAATTCTGTTCCTCTTGCAAGTTACCAAATGTTTTACCATGAAATTCAGTAATGACATCCTACTTGTACCTATAACTATTCCTTGGTGATACAGTTAATGTGGCTATGACATTTTCTTGCATAGGCCCACCTACACAGAATTTTGTTCTGTATCCAGTCTGAATTTAAGTCTGTCTTTAACAGCATAAATACCAAACCAAAGCTACTATATAAATATTTCAATTTGCATTCATCATATATAAAACCAGCTTGACTTTTCTTTGTTTATTTGTTTTAGATTAACAGTTAAAAATGGAATTGTGTATATGCAGATTTAATTTGAGGACATAATGAATGTTGATTGTTATAGTGAGATACAAGTAAATCTCTATAATAATACTCAGACTTACTAATAGAATATTCAGCGTATTTTATGAATAAGGATGAATTAATTAATGAGAAGATTTGGTCTGTATAGCTTTTCAGGAATAGTTGTGTAATGCTTTTCTTATCCCTGTTTATGCTGATTTCACTACAGTCATTCCCTCTTGTGTAAGAATGTCTTCTGTAGTCTATTTCAGCAACTAGAAATACCGTCATTATCAAGAAAGCATGGTTTATATTCTAGGGTTCTGACTAGTAATGTTGTCAAAGATAATGCCCAGCAGTTGAAATTTAATTTGTTTTCTTGAACCTTGTTCTTTTCCTGCATCTGCTACATGAGACAAAAGGGGAAGAGCAGAGGAGGTCTGAGATCAAATTCATGCTGTGTGCTTACTTCCTACAGAGAGACTTTGAACAGCTTGGTATCATATGACTGTATGCTCATTATCAGGAGACAAATTAACCATGTTCAAAACAAGACTTTTATGAAGCAAATAGAAAAGGAAATACATGGGAATTCACTAGAGATGGCAAACAAAATCTGGAGAGGCAGAATGTAGAAGCCAGTGAAGCAATTTAGCTCTAAGATATCTCTGTAATGGGCTTCCATCATACAAAAACGTCTATGCCAAATCTGTCAGAATGCCAGTGAATGTCTCAATAGCTCAGAATTTGTAATACCCCTCATACCATTATGACATTTAATATCTCTATTTCCAGGTTTTTTTCAAGTTCCACTTTTCCTCCCTTCCCCTTCC
Organism: Oenanthe melanoleuca; assembly: GCF_029582105.1. Lineage (NCBI taxonomy): Eukaryota > Metazoa > Chordata > Aves > Passeriformes > Muscicapidae > Oenanthe > Oenanthe melanoleuca. The sequence goes on from NC_079336.1 coordinate 73,495,762, forward strand.
CCACAAGTGGGAGAAATCATCATCACAGGGTATGGGTGGTGAGAGGAAAAGTTTTGAGAAAAATACTAGTGTGTCATAGAAAAGGAAATATTAATGGAAATCAGGCAAAAAGAGGAACAAAAATAGAGTTATTTCAGCAAGTAATTAAACTGCCAGCTACACACTTGTTAATTGGTAATACTGACATATGCTATTCCTTTGCATGTATCCACCCACTCGTTGTGTCCTTAAATTCTTCTCTCATTTGTGCTCAGTTGTGGTCTTGTTTTCAAATACAGCTTCATTTTGATATGCCATTTTATTAACCATCTGAAAAACTCACAGATACCATTGGAACCTCGCTGGAAATGTGGAAAACACACACTGCAGATAAAAGTTTGGAATATATTATTAGTGATATACATATCATTAGTTCTGATAATTATACTCTGAAATAAGCTATTTCTTAATTCTTGCCTTGTACCTTCAGGGAGATGTGGAGTTGTGTAGCATGGCTCCTAATTAGAAGGACCCTGTCTGCACTCACTGACTGGAGAAGGAACACCAGGAAACTTCCTTTGCCTAAATTTATCCTTGTGCATTTTTCTTACTCGATTTCACAGTAAGTCCCAGGTCACTAATCCACTAAGGTTATTTAATGCTACCTGGTCCCTGTGGCATCAATTCAGTAAACTTTAAAAGCTGCTTAGCTAGTTTGAAAACAAAGATCTAGGTGTTTATTCAGACCTCTTGAGTTTACTAAATGGCCTTGGAGGTCTCTCTACAAGAGGCTTTTGAGACAAAGCCATTAATTCTCCAACTTGTAGGAGCAAAGCATCATGAAAGTAGGCTCTCTCACAAGAAAAATGTTTCAGAATAGTTTCAGATCTCACTAAGGCTTCAGTTCCAAAATGGAAAGGGGATGGTTCATAAAATTTAGTAAAAGCCTTTTGAAAAAGCAGACGATACAAGAGAAGGTTCTTATAAGTTCCACCCACCCCACCTCTCTTCCTGTTATAGTTTTTTCTACATCCAAATTTTTTTTTGTGACCTGACATTTATAAAACCTAAGAGTAATTCAAGGAAAAAGGTGTATGTTTTGGGGTTTTTTGGATGTTTTTACATGTAGTCTCACAAAATGAACTATTTTGATAAATTAATATTTGTGTTTTTCAGTGCATTATGTCATAATAATAATTTTTGAAAGTATTTTTCTTCCTAAATCTTTAGCTTTTTTTTCCCTAGTGGATACCTACAAAGTATAGTCCTGACTTTGTGGAGCCAGGGGCCTTTATTTTCCAACATAACTAAGGATAGCAACTTCTCCAGCGAATGACCCTGAGCACCAAAATTAGGGCTATGCTTTGGAGAAATGAATCTTTCACCATCAAGCACAGAGAAAAACTCAAAAGACTCATTTTCCATATGTAAAGCTATTAACATATTAAATCAAAACCTGTTTGATGACACCCTCCTTCACATTCAATTAAATAATAATAGGAGCAAACTGTAAGCTTGTGATTGTGAGGACAGCTCCGAGTATTGGATGCTAGACTCAGTTGGAGAGCTCACTGTGTTTCCATCCATTCAGCCTCAAGGAATACTTTCAGTTGTAGAAGTAATTAAAGGGTCCCTCTTGCCAGTGTCTTTTACATTATCAACAAGTCAGCAAGCAACTAATTTTATAGTATAGTGACAAATAGATATTTTTTGATTGCAGTAACAACTCAACTTGGAGCTGAACCCCATTTCTACTTTCCATCTCCATATCTCCACTTAGTGTAGAGGAGATTTTCCTTTTGAACTGGATTGATTTCTGTTAGGCTACCTGCCAGATAGTAATGCTTGAGATTTGGCATCTTCATTCTTCAGCTGTTCCATAAAGTACAGTGCTTATAATTTAGTAACTCTAAATTTCCTGTTAGCATTTTTATAAATGGTAGCATAAATGTTGTGGTGGTATTTTGGAGGATGTTCCCAGGGTTTTTAGACATATGTTGCCAAGTGGACTGTCAGTGGTCGGTGTAGACTTTCTTCTGATCAGCATCTGAGACAGAAGAAATTAAATGTCCTTTATTGTCTGTTGAGCAATTACAGATGCTTTCAAATGGGAAATAGTCTCTTTTCCAGTCCATATTTCTCCTAACAACTGCAATTGCTTTGGAAAGGGATTGTCTCACACAATATCACAAGCTTAATTTTACATTGTGTGACTCAATGAGAAATCTCTGTATCTATTCCTTCTTTAATGTTACCAAATATACCTAGAAAATAAGAGTAATTATCCTCCTTTTGTGATGTCAGGAGTAAAAGTAATTCTTCTATTCACCAAAGCTGTAAATGTGATGCAGAAAAATTGTTTGCAATAAAAACACTTGTCAATCTACTTTTCCTTTGATTTCAAGGTGGAGATATTTTTCTTCATTTGCTACCTTTTGGATCTTTCTGCAGGAACATATTCCTCTAATTGTAAAAATCTATCATTCAATTTCCAATCTAAGCTTAGATTATAGCCAGCTTATAAAATATTTGTTGATTTATTTTTCTATCCTGCCAGGCATTTACCTCTTATGTCTTATCCCATCCTACATAAATTGCCAAACTTTCTATCTACTTGCCTGGACTCTGTGTTGATAATCATGGAATCATAGAATAGTTTAGGTTGGAAAAGAGCTCTAAGATCACTGAGTCCAACTGTTAACCCAACATTGCCAAGGCCACCACTAAACCATGTCCCTAAACGCCACATCTACACAACTTTTAAGTTCTTCCAGGCATGGTGACTTAATCACTTCCCTGGGCAGTCTGTTCCAAGGCCTGACAACCCTTTTGGTGAATAAATTTTTTCTAATATCCAACATGAGGTCATTTCCTCTTGTCATTGTTTGTTTCCTGGCAGAAGAGACCAACCCCACCCCATTGCAACTTCCTTTCAGGTCATTGGAGAGAGTGATATAGAAGCACTTGGGTCATTTCCCCTTGATCCCACTCAAATTAATAGTTTTGCTCAGTGGAGTCCTAGTGTACATCTTGTTATAGATATTTCTTTCCAGTTTGCATGTAGGGCAGCTTTCAGGATAGTGTTTTTCTTAGGAATGTAAGCCTTATAGTTCTGTTAGACCATTTCAGTGAGACAATGAAAGAAGCAGTCATGAGAGATATAAAAAAATAACATTACACAATAAGTGTAATGCATTAGGAAGGGAGAAAGAGCAGAAGAGCTCACAGCATGAGATCATATAACCAAGTGATGAGTAGGTGAGGAAGATTCATGCTCGCTGCTCTGCACCATTGCCTGTAAACGTTGCTCACCATCACAGTGCAGTAAATTAGATTACACCCTTTGCTGGTTTTTTGCTATTTAATTATTCAATTATAAATTTTATAGCACTAAATATTATCCTACTTGCAAATATTATAACTTCCTATTGTCTTATATGACATATTTGTTGTTCCAGTGTGAAGGTTGATTTGAAATAACTTCTGTTTCCTTGGTGACTGCAGCTGCCATCTGATCATACCACCAAATGCAGACTTGCAAGCAGGATGAGGAAATTTTGTACAATATTTGACCCTCATTGTTAACAGCAGCAGCCTTCTGCTGAAAAGGAGGCCAAGATTCTGATAAATCTGGATTACAGGTGCAAACTTTTTAAATTGACTGAGGGTTGGTTTGGAAACTTGTTAAGGACGCGCATTAGAAATTTGCATTCAAAAGGTGTCAAATAGGACAACCTATTTGATAAGAATATCAATAATGAGAGTGTCTGTTCTTTGGGCATTTTTAATGAAAGAATTACAAATCAAATCTTATTAGTACTCTTCATCTTGTTGGCATCTGTTTTATTAGCAAGTACATAAAGAAATAGGCATTGTGATAACAGGGTAATACATTATCGTTCCATAACCCAATTAAGCTGCAATGATTACATGGAAATGAATCCATAAAGGATTCAGATTGTATCATCTCAATGTTGTTTACACTTGATTTTTAATCTCTTGTGTTCATTGTATACCATTAACATCTTTGACATAGTAAGATGCCTTGGTTTTTTTGTTTCTAGTTGTATTGGCAAAGCAGTGGATTTTTCTTGTGTCACCTGCTCCTACTGCTATTTGCTCACTGCTGGAGGAGTGAAAATGAGTCATGTAAACAAAAACAAATAGAAAATTACCTCTATGTTACTAGACATACCCAGTGTCACAAAGAAAATATAAAAGCTTCCATGTAGTGCTAGGTCAGAAATGCTGATTGTTGTTTAGAAGCATCTAACTCTGCAGTTTCCAAACCTGGAAGACATTCTGGAAAGTCATGAGTTTGTATTAAGGTTATGAAACTATAGTTAAATATGATTTAAATTCAATGCTAGGAAAAAGCTCGTTATTTAAGGAATGTGTAACAACCTAAACCAAGAAAGTACGAGCAGTATAAATTGTGTTAATGGGTTTAGTGGTACCACCTTTGCTGCACTAGTGATCCACTCTAATAGTATCCAGAGTTTCAGGGGAAAATGTTATCTTTTTATAGTGTGATATGAAAATTTTAAGGTCTAATATATTCTGTGAGAGACTGTAGTATGTTTTACTACTTTGATCTTTTCAGTGTTCAGTATTTTGATTGGCTGGACATTTTGCTTCTTCCCCACAGGTTTTTGAGACTGTAAACAGGGGAAAAATTAGAGCGGCCAGTCAGTCAAATTATGGAATATTGAAAAGGTCAAAGCCATACAGGACTGTACTTAACTTATAGAATATATGAAGCATTAAAATTCTGATAGCTTGTTCTTGTGCCTGGGTTGCAACAAGAGAGAATAATGCAGTAGGTTGAATCTGTACCTATAATGGTAATTATAATGAAAATGGAAAATGGTGCAACCATAGCCTACTGTCATTCTGACAGCCTTTTAAATTTTAGTATGAAGACTTTTTTTAAAGTGCTCGGCATGTAGAGCTAGAAATATATTTATTTGTAAGTTTATTGAAACTGAGGTCTCATACAAGTTCAAACTCTAACTTCATTTATAATCAAAAAGAGATTGATTGTAAAACCAAAGGGACAGGACAAAAGCAGAAATGTTCTATCTCTCATTTATAATGCTTTGCATAATGCAACGAAGAAAGAGATGGGATCATCATTATAGAAATGAAAAGGAGTCAAAGTGTCTGATCTGGTAATTTGGTGTAGTAACTTTAGCAAAAACTGATGTTTCAGAGAAAGATAAAATTTCTCCAAAACCCACACATATAAGCTTTTTCCATGCAGATATTATTTTCCAAAGTATTGGCAGGGAAAATAAGAGATTAAAAGTCTTTAAGAATTAAATTTAAGATTTGAATTCCATTGTTCTTTTCTAAGCAGAAAGAATGAAACTGCTTTCTTATTCGAAAACTAGCTAGTCAATTTTAAAATCCACCTACACTACTTTTTTTTCTTCTAGTCTCTTTGTAAGTGTGAATTGTATGACTCCCTAATGTCTCTGTGGGCCTGAGCTGCAATGGAAACATCAGGATACATAGTTAAACTCTGCCAAGCTGTTGAGTAATTTAAAACTACTTTTAAAATTTTGGGGAACTTGCAAATTTAATTGTCATTGTAGCCAGCAAGGATGATACTAATTGGCTTCCCACATATTATCCCAGACTTGGATTTTACTTTCGTATTTTTTCTTAAAAAAGGTCAAGACAGGTGGGAAAAGTAAGGAGGGATGGGAAGTGTAAGAGATGAGGGAAAGCAAAAGAGTTAAAAGGATTTCCAGCCATATCAGGTAGTGTTTTCTACCAGTTCATCTGCTTTGTAATGACATTTACTATTTGCAAAGTAGCCAAAATTCATGTTTCACAACCTTTATAGAGATTTCTTTTATTATAGTGCCAATGCTTCTGAGCTAAGTAGATTAATTATATATATCTGAATATATTTTAATGCTGTAGTATTTCTTGGTGAAGTATTTAATGATGAAAAGAAGCAACTGCCATGTCTTGGTTCACATCCTGTTAATTAGGGTACAGATAGATTTTCCACAATATTTGCATCTCTGTCCATTTCAATTGCATCAGTACCCCAGAATGAGGTATTTGTGTCAAATGATGATGTTTATGTTGGGTGGCTAAATCTGTGAGTTATGCAATTATTAGGAACAAATTTTTCTGTTCACTAAGAGTTGATATACCCAGTAGGGCCATGGGTAGGAGAAGAACATCTATTAGGCACTGTATTTGTGCTATCCCTTTGTGTAGTCTGATTTTTTGTTGAGAATATATAGTAGGATATCTTCAACTACGAACTAGGAATATATAGGAAGGTGTGCCTAGTGTCTGCCCAGCTAAATTGATAGCTGATATCTTAAATACATAAATAAATTGAAATAGAAATGTTTTTAATTATGAACATGACTTCTTATTCCCTCTTAAAATACATATAAGAATTCATTCATTCAAGAATAAAAGTTTGGTACAAAAGCAGAATTTTCTCCCTATTGAGGGGTTTGTGGAAACCTAATGCCTCCTAGTAACTGTTCAAGCATGCCCTCATGTGTTTCCATTTTGGTAATCCTCTTTTAGCATTACTTTTCTAAAGGAATTTCAATAACAGCAATCCATCCATGTCCATTTGCTTCCTTCCTTCTCTCTTGGAGAATTAACATGGCAATTGTTGCAGTTGTGTTGTTGATGCACCTCTAACAGACTGGTGTGCCTTGTCAGGTGTTCAAAGGGTAAAACTGTAAAAAGCTGATGTGTATGAAATCTCTAAAGAAGTCACAGCCTTACATGCAGAGTTGGAAACTATAGTCTGGAAGAACTTCTAGAGGTGTCTGTCCATCCACCTTCCTAAGGGCCAGTCAGACATACCTAAAAGGTTTGTTCTCAAAAAAATTCCAGCAACACAAGCTTCACCTTTTCTTCAGTGTTTACCTGTTCTTTACAGGCTTGGGACAGATGAACTGAATCTCTTTGGCTATGATTCATTTGCATTGTCCTCTAGTGGCTGTGCTCATGGAGAACATTATTTCTCAGCTCCCTGAAGTTTTTTTATCCATATTTGTAAGCTCTTATCTTCCTTTTCTTCAATATTGTTTTTTAGACAAAAATAAAAACAAGCAAAAAACTGATGAGCAAATAAAGATTTGTTGCTTCCCCAGTCTGCTGTCCTGGACTGTATTATGGAAAAAAACACCCAGTCCATCTAAGTCAATCTTCTTCTGGCTAAGTAGACTGGAATAATTGCTTTGCATTCTCTGTGTATGACATTTCTCTTTGCATTAACTTTTTCCATATTTTTTTTTTCTGGCTACAGCATGATAACAGCTATTGGGGAATTGGTCTTCACAAATACAGAAAATCAACCCCAATAAAATTATGAGGCACTGTGGATATCCAAATACTCTGAATATTGGTTATTTAAATATCAAAATGAAGTTTAAAAATTCAGGCCAGAGAAAATCTCAAGGAACTCTGCTGACTTCTAATGCAGATGGAGGATTAGGCAGCATGAAAGCAAATGAAATCCAGCATGCCAAATATGAGATGGTACATACTGGAAGTAAGCTGAAGATTGTAACATTTTCCATGTTGGCCAGGAACACCTCTATTCAGAAAAACAGGGTCTGGCTGCCTCCCACTGTCTTGTAATCCTTGGCCTTCCCCAGCACTGACAGTGAGGGGTGAAGCACAGAACACTTCGTGGGTAGCAGTTTGACAAGCAGCAGGGAGAAGAAAAATGCCAGTTTACTGTACTTAAGTGTTATTCTCAACTGAAAGAAGAAATTTTACAGTAGACAGATGACTGAATATGTTTGGTGGATGAGTTAGCTAGACTGAAATTAGAAAAATATGTAATACCTGCAAAAGACCTCCACTGGTTTTCATTCTCTGTAATTCTCCTTACAGCAGAAGGCAACAGATTTTTAGTAGTGAAAAAATAGACAAATTTAATGTATTCTGTATGTCAGAGTGGGAAAGGCAGGAAAAAAGTAGTGTAGGATGTGTGTGTAAACTAACCAAGAGAGGGAGAATTCATGATAATCAGAAAACACAAGTAATTTCCAAACTGATAAATTAAGATGATGTACCAAATTATATTTATGTAATTATTTGAAACAAAAACTAATTCTTAACAGGGTATATCCATCTGTGAGGCAATTTCCATCTGGGGGGGCAATAATATCCTCTAATCCATCCCCAATGAAGATTCTGTTCCAGGACCTCTCGGTTTTTAATGCAAAAATTTAATGTGCTGTTTACCAATGTGCTGCTGTTTGTAGCAGAAAATGGCATTGGAACTCCATGGTGTTGGCTTTGGGGCTGATGGATTCAGTAGATTTTGTCAAAGTTGGGCATACAGTCTCAGCAGATTTATGCTAGGCTCATCATGTGTCAATTGCTTTATTATGTAAATGTAATGAGGTATTTTTTCTGTAAAATTAGTCAGAATTATTTATGTAATCTGTTTTCCACATGTTATTGTAGAGAGCATAATAGCTGGTTTCATTTTTTATGATGCCAAAAGTATTAGATAAAACAGAGACTATCAAAATTCCCAGTAGAAGAAATCAAGTAATGTTGGCATTAAAATCTAGGGTGTTGCTTTTTCTCTTAGGGGCTGTGTCCTATGTGACACATTGAAAATACTGTAACCTGGACTTCTCTGTTGCTAATTTTATGCATACTGATTGGGTGCTACCTATTGTAACATTTCCATGTTGGCAAGGACACCTCTGTTCTGATCTTAAAAAGGGTCTGGCTGTGGGGATTTTTCTGGTCGGGAGGACGGTCGTCAGGACAGACTCAGGAGCTCTCTATATTCTGTTCTTGAAGTTTGTAATTTATTATAATTAGGGCGTGGGTGTAAGGGAGAGTGTAAGAGAAAGAGTAGAGCATGGAGAGTAAAGAGGATAAGAGAGAATATAAGAGGGGTAAGAGGGGTAAGAGAGGTAAGAGAGCAATTTCCCATTTACAATACAATAAGTATTCTTCTATGATGAATATTCTAATTTCCATTAACCAATCTAATACAATACACTAATTTCCTAATATTTGCATGCAACCTATAGGAATCACTAAATTACCATGTTTTATGGCTTTCTTATCTATAACCCTTATCTTCAGACCTTTCCTGCCATGCTTGGAACAGGATGTCTGTTGGTTCTTCGGTATTTGTGGCATTTGGCATCATCTAAACAAAGAAAGAGGCCCTAAACCTTCACATGGCTGCTTTCAGCCTGTAAGTCGAAAAATGCTAACATTTCTATTCCATCTATTGTTTCAGCACCTTTTGCTAGGCACTCATATTCATAAGATTTTTCTATTTCCTTCCCAACATCTGGCTGTCTCCCACTGTCTTGTAATCCTTGGCCTTTCCCAACCCTAGCAGAGTGGGGTGAAGCATGGAGCACTTTTTGGGTAGCAGCTTGACTGGGCATGGTCTCATTTTGTATGGTCTGAGACTTGGTTCATGTCTTAGGGCCTTTAATGAGATTGGCTTGTTCCCAGCAAAGAGTACATTTAGTCAGTCTCCAAGGAGGTGAGGATGTCTCCTTATTTACCCCCTCAGCCAACAAACCATTGTCAAAAATATCATATTAGCATGCTCCTGCTATTCTATTTTGTTTTTAGACATTTATCAGGATTTTTTGTTTAGATATGTATATAGAGGTAAGTTTGTATTTTTTGTTATTTATTCATTACTATACTCATAATGGTAAACCAGTGATTGCAAGCAGTAAGCATCAACATTTTACTTGATCCTAATAAGAGGAGAAATCTAATAAAATTCAGTTTTTTTCCTTAAAAAGTATTCCTTAAAGTGACTTAAGTTTAAAGAATAGCAGTGAAGAACTATATCAGTCCAAGAGAAATACATTTAGAGTTTTTTTTTCATTTTAACTGAATCAAAAGACAGAAAGAGACTGGGCCAAAACTTAATACCTGTGAGTTTCAATTTGAATAACTTCATATACACAGCCTGTGTTGCTTGTCATGAGGAGAGTCAGAAAGAGAAGCACTATGAATTGTACTTTGTGAAACTAAAGAGTTAAAAATAGTTATTATATTATTATTATTATATATTATTAATATTAATATTATTTTTATTAATAATTAATTATTATTAATAATTTATACTATTATTAATATTATATTGATATTATTATATTAATAATGAGATGTTATTTTCTGACTAAAGGCTGGACAAGTTACACCATAGAGGAAGAAGGTGGAGAGCAGAGAGAACATACTTGCTTGAAACTGGGGTAATCTCTCCTTTCCTCAAAAATTCCTGGGGTTTTTTTGTCAGTGTAGAGGCTTGACACTGTGCTTAGGAATTACCCCTTCCATTTCTCTTCCTCTTCCTTCCACAAAACAGCCTAGGTTCCATTTTACCAGATCACATATCATTTGAGCAACAGACAGCAACATTTTATAAATTGACAGCTATGACAGCAAAGTAAACCGATGTCAAATGTTACACAAAAAATCTCATTTTTCCATGCATAATTTAAGGCTCCTGAAACAAAAATGTCTGGCAGTTTTTAAAGTAGAATATACACAGTTAATTTTTGTATCACGTTTTCATTGCACCAATAGCCACAGCATTAACAGCCTTGATACTGAAGTGATTTAGGAGGGAATTTAATGTGCCTGTGCATGATACAGTAAAGTTCACTGTATTTTGAGGCAGTAAATTTCTTTTTAAGTTAAAAATCAGATGTGATTACGGCTTTCTCAAATTTGTTTGCTATCTCAGACTCAGAGAGATGTGTTGTTATTGACTGGAATTTTGGCAGGCATTTTGCAGTTCTTGGGCATGAATCAAGAAAATGCTGGAAATCCTACCAGTGTGTTGAAGTCACTGGTTATTTAGGAGCCTAAGTAAGAGGCAGGCATCTTAAGGCTGCACTGATCCATGTGATACTTTTGGTTAGACATCAATGGCTCTCTACCCTGTTTATTCCCATTTAAGAATTCCAGACCTACTCAGGTAAAAAAGAAATTTAGATTTTTGTGACCATGAATTGGCCAATGTTACAGTATCAACTTATGAAGCTGCTCAGTTTTGTGTCCTTTCCTTGCTCTGGCCAAGGAAGTGCTCTAGCCCTGCTGCAAATTTCTTTCTAGAGAGGCACATCCATCATTTTTTTGTCTGAGATAAATATTAGCATATTTATTAAAGGGTGTTTTCTCAGGATGAACAGTAATTGAGATGTAACTATGAGGGTTGAAAAAAGTTTTTAAAATGTTTCTTGAAAGTATTCTCATTACTTTATTCTACCAATTTAAAATGCAGAGCTGTAAGCCAGATCAGTTGAGAGAAAAAATGTTATCTTACAAAAACAACAAGATTTAGAAAAGGATTTGAACCTGAAAAATCAAACTAAGGACTAATCCTAGTGCTGTGATCTATATAAATGATTGAGAGTGGTAATAGAAAATCCCTTCTATATTGTGCTGATGTCAGCTACATTGTATTTGCAAGCTTAGTTGCAAAAACTGCCTACTGCCAACTGTAATAGCTAATAGCATAGATTTTCTCATGCTAAGACATTCTGCTTGTTCTGTATGGATTAATGTATTCAATATACCTGATTTTCTAAACAAGAAGAGAATCAATGACTGAAAAATTTTATTTGACTGGTTTGCTTACCAGATAGACCTATATTAATATAAGACATCCTGAGAATGACAACAAACACAGTTACAAAAATCTCAGCTTCAGTTTCATCCATGATGTGTCCTGATTATCCTGAGTTGCAATATTTGATGCTTTCATTCATCTTTTCATTCTTGTTACTTTTGACAAAATTATACATTTCTGCAGTCTTGCAATTGAAACCTAATTTGTTATCTCAGTGTATGACAAAGAAGCTTTTGGAACAAGACATGTTTAGGATCTTATTTTCTCTCACCAAGATCAGTTTGATCTTTGAAGTCCTCAAAAGTGAACTGCATGGCATTTCACATTATTGTAGAGTGCTTTGTAAATCCAAAAATTTATGACAAAGAAAACTAGTGCTTTTCTTCACATTTTATCTGTGAGGGAAACTGATGTGTAGAGGAATCAAGAAATTTGTTCATGACCAGGGTCAGCAAAGAGAGAGCTTGCTTGTTAGTCCTTATCTGCTTTTGTGGCTTGAAGAGTACTGCTGGCCTGGCCTTGGGCTGTTGGAGGTTTCCTTATGGCTGCAACTGGAACCCAGAAGTTTTTGTGAGCTTTGTTGCTAAATACTGTCTTTTATCCTGCTGCTATATTTGCTATTTCCTGGCATTTTTTTTGTTCAAGTCTCATTTGTTTGAACACATGGAACATATTACATCTCTTCTGCTTCTGAATAGGTTTTTTTCCATGCTGTTTTTGTAGTGAAAGCAATTTCAGTGGAATTCCTTCAACTACATAGAAAAATCCCTTCATTTGTTTATTCAATACTTACCAGGTGTACAAGGTGTGGCTGGGAATTTTCTCACCACACCCACGACACTATGCTATTTTGTGATTTACCTTCATCCTGTAACTTGCTTTTTCTTTCTTTTCCTTCAGTAAAAGGCTGGGCTGAAAATACAAAAATTGTGGTTGTCAAAGCTCCTTACAGAGTAGTTTGTTCTAGTAATTCGCAATGTTGTTGTGTGATCTACAAATGCACAGTACTGTGAGAACAGAGCTGCCATCAGCTGGAGTAACCATTTCTTTGCATTAGGACAGTGGTTGTGCAGCATGCACAAGCACTTGTTGATGTTGCTGATCTCATATCTAAGTCACAAAGCATGAGCATTAGACCACAGGCTTCACTAGAAGAGAAAAAAACTTTCCACCAGAGTATAATACCTACCAAAACAGAAGCACAAGCTCAATTCTATACTATTCCTTTCCTTTCAATGTAAGTAGATTTTATTGAGTGAAGTGGATACAGGGACTATCCCAGCTAATAAAAGTCATTCAAAGATATTGATTTGAATTTACAAGTCTTCGGGAAAACTTGCAAGTAAATTTTCATTGTTAAAGGATAGCAGACATTTATAGAGTATTTTAATAATATTTGCCTATATCTAGTGTAGACCTGCAACTGAAAAACCTTGTGTGGACATCAGGAAGAATCTGATGATATTTGATGTAAAGTAGAAGTGTTTTGTATTTGTGTTCTGGATTGAACACTTAAGAACATTTGCTGAGTGAATGACCCGGAGTGAACTGGAATTAAAAGGAAGCTCACAGAACTTAAGCAGCAATAAATATGGCTGTAGTTGTTTGGTATGGTTTTCAGACATATTTTTAAATATTAGAAGTTTTCTCCTTTTGGTCCCAATGTGATGTATTCAAAGAGAGGTAGCCATGGAAAATGATTCTCTCTTGGATTCTGCCCTCTGCTTTGGTTCCTGGCTTGTTATGGCTCCAACACAACAAACTTCCTTTGTATTGAGAAGTGCCACATGCCACTCCTTTTCAGTTTACTCAGTTTCAAATTTTTTGTTGTGTTGAGGAGGGTGGGGTGATAGAAACAGAGAGCAGAGAAGATATTAAATTGACAGGAGAAAAATATTCTCTTCTATGAACAATAGGACAGCTAGAGGTGTGTAATTATAGACACTCAAAAAAGAGATTTGACTTTGTGAATATCCAGGTCAAATACTTCTATCAGAAAAACTGACTAATAGGTGCTAGGATGCCATCTCATATAACATAGGAGAAACCTTTCTGATGTTTTTTTATTTGTTCATTTTCACGGAATTTTGTTTCCTTTTCAACTTTAAAAAGCAGAGCATGCTTTTTTTTTTTGCTTTTTTTTTTGCTTTTTTTTTTTTTTTTCTTCGGCTGCTATATTCTTTTCAGCTGCTTCATCTTTTCATTATCACCACAGTGCAGTCTGTCTGGGGCATATTGTAGCATTGACTGTCAGAGGTAATTGAGGGCTATAAGGCACAAACTGCCCACAAGCTGCTCCTGTCTGAATTCTGATCATGTGACAGAAGATGTTAAAGCTTCAAGTTTCATTCTCAGATTTGACTAATCTGGCAGAACTGTTAGCCCTAGAAGTGATCATTGCTATGCATTTAACACTGAGAGGGTTAATCAAAACTTACTTTTTTTTTTTAAATTTCATGAACTTAATAATGTTAAAAAAGCTCTGCCTTAGTTCATTCTCTATGTTAATTCTAACAACAGAGTCTCTGTTTTTAAAAATGCATAACTATTATAATTTAAAATCTGACCTTTATCCAAATTCTTCTGCCTGCACACCTAGAATTTCCTCTAAAGAGCAAATTTTGAGTTGTTATTAAGAACATGTCCCCCAATTTCCTTTCCAAATGTTTTAAAAGACTAATTTTTATACCTCTGTAAGCCAAATAGTTGTGCTTATTGGAAGTTTTAGCTGAAGCAAAAATTTTAAAAAACAAAACACATGGTGTACCTTCTATTGAGATATGAAGGTATAATATGCAGCAACTGGCCAAATTTCAAGTTAGTGCCTAGCATTCATTATGATGTCTTTTTTTTTTCATTTCCCATCAAAGCATGGAGGAAGATTTTTAAGTTGCATGATTTTTACCATCTGATTTGTCTAAGCTCTTGCATGCATTGTTTTTATGGTGGACCAACTGAATCAAGGTGAAAGAAGGAGAAAATACTTTTTCTGCATCCTAATATTTCACATCAAGCATTTGACCAAATAGAAGTTCATGTTTGGGCAGGAGGAGGTCTGAGACATCTTTCACTTGTAAGGTATTTCTCATGGTTTAAACTTCTCATCTCATCTTGGGATGCTGGAGGGCATAGCTCTCTAAACTCATTTGTTACAATAGCTGCTAAGACTTTTTATCTTTAAGATATTCAAGATAAAGCAAAAAAAACCCAATATGGTTAGCTGCAGTCTGGGACATTGCAGCTATCTTTACATTTGAGTCTTCGTTTGCATCCTATTAAACTTTTTGTAAGTGAATTTAATGTAGGCTCAACTAATGATAGGGGAATTACTTGTCCATGGTTAGAACACATTGCTGTTACCAATGAACTGGTATTGGGAACTAAAGTTCTTTAAAAAAAAATCAAATGCTCTTGAAAAAATGTACACTTTGACTCTCTCTCTGGTGTCTCCATAGCGGCTTTTATTCATCAGTGCTATCCATTTTTCATTTTTCATTTGCCATGACTTTGAGGAAGAGCAAGCACGTCAAGATAGTTTGACTCTTGCTTGCTCCAAATATTCCACAACTGCACCCAAATCAAAGTCTAAAACCTGAATAGCTCTGATCTCACACCAGCTTAATGGATTAACAGAAGGCCTTTTTCCAGAGCACTAAAATACAGTTTTCCAACCTGCCTTTCAAGACTGATTTATATTAAGCTACAGGTTGGTATCTTAGTTAGGTCTAGAATCCTTTAACAGGCCTGTTTAATGCTGCTTTTGGTTTTACCATTTTGAGGACACTAAGAGACCAAAGGGGAAGTTCTAGAACTCTTATCTAATACTACATTTCTACAGAACAGCAGTTGAATAAGAGTATCAACATGAACTGTAATAAAACTAAATATTTAGTACTGAATTTTAATTTTCTCATGATGCCATCCAAAATTGTATTCCTAGAAAAATATCATCTTATAGAAATGCTAACCAAACCCCCAAAATTCATGGAGAGGTAGATACATATCAACTGGTCGAAAACCTTATGATGGTGTGGACTAGCTCTTCTTCAGCCCAGAATGGCTTTGAGTGACCTCCTGTAAAGACATTATTTTATGTTAATAAATTACCAGGAGGACAGTTTAGCAGTAATTTATTAAACTGAGATTAAATAAGGATGAACTTAATTTACCATTTTGAATTAAAGCACAGCTCAAGGCTGTAGAGTCTTGACAAACAGGGGAAAGGATGATGGATGCCAGCAGATAGAATCTATTTTTAACTGGTTATTTCTCTGGTTTTGAGTTGTGAGCGTTTTCTTCCTAAGAATATTTTAGGACAGCAGGATGATGTCTTTTTCTTCTTTTTTTCCCCCCCATTCTTTTTTTGAGTGCCATTTTCTTATTTTGGTAGTCAGAAATACTGCCCACTGTATTTTTACATTTTGTGCAGAAACAAAGAGCTTGAAAATATTTAAAAATTAAAAGTTTATCTAAATAATGCCTTCTGTTTTTTGTTGTAACCTGATGAATCAAAATACGACATGGGAGGAGATTATGTAGATTAATAAATTCACTTGTTACATGGCTGTTATTTGGCAAGCCTCATCTTTCTTCTGTGCACCTAAATGCCAAAATTCCAGTGTCATGCATTAGTGACTAGACAGAAGTTGCTAGTGATTTCTGAAGAGGAATCGACAAGCAGAGTGCAATGAAACCACCTTTTTTTGTCATGGGAGGAGCTCATCATGAATGACCTTTTTATGAGGGATTTCCTTTACATTTTGTAATTGAGTTATGCCATATATACCTGTAGAGGACTTCAGGCAGAGTAAGACTCTCATAGTCATTTGACTCACATCCAGCAAAAACGTCATGTCTCAGAAACTCCATGGAAAGGCAAGACCCACAAAATCTCTGTAGCAGGCACCTCACTTGGGGGACTTGGAAGGAGGAGTGAGTTATTCTTGTTGATGGTTATACCCTTATGGAACTCATGAATTTTTTTCTTTGTGTGGTCACCAAATTTTTGCCCCTGGGCTGATTTCCTTGTTAGTAAGAGGCAAAGA
The DNA here is from genome assembly GCF_029582105.1 of Oenanthe melanoleuca. NCBI lineage: Eukaryota > Metazoa > Chordata > Aves > Passeriformes > Muscicapidae > Oenanthe > Oenanthe melanoleuca. The sequence continues at coordinate 73,512,415 of NC_079336.1, forward strand.
TTTTGGTCAGATTTCTTCCCTGAGCTGAGTTTGGTAGGCTTTAGAGCTCAGCCCTTTGTGGTAATTAGTCTTAGTGCAGTTCCTTTATGAAGTTTCATCTGTAACAATTAAATGTATCAGGTTTCTCAATATGGCTGATTAATATATATTCCTTTTTACACGCAGAAAAAAATTCAATGCTTTCATTTCAGTAGTTTTTGACATGGTGAATCCTTAACAAGTTGCAATAGGTTGTGGCACGTGGCTAATTTAATTTTCTGAGCTGTCAGAAATGAAAAGGAGAAGGAAGCCTCTGTAGCTTCAGTGCCAAAAGAAATGGCATTGGAGATGGCATTGGCACAGGTCCTTGAGTGAATACAGCTTGTTTAGTTAGTTTATACAGCTCCTCTGCAATATTACTGGCTATCATGGTAGTCAATTTGTCTTTCTGACAGTGTTTATTCCCTTGTTGCTCTTTTTTTGTGTTTTAGGGTATGTTTGGTTGAGTTTTCTGCTGTGAATTAGCTTGCAAGACCCATAGTACATAGAATATTTTTTATTCAGTGTTTGTCCAGCATGAATCACTTGATCTGTACCTAGATGTTATGCTGATTGCAGTAGTAATAATATCAATAGGAATAATACCATAGATAATTGTTAGCAGTGGTCATGGGTAATTTGCACAAGAGCCATATTGCATGGTGGCTTTGATTCTTGCTTCATGACATAATGTTGCACTAAAAACTATGCTGAAAGAGACCATTGCAGGGATTTGAAATTAAATATAAAGGATGATGCCTTGTAACTAATGTAGACATCTGAATCAAAGTTTGAGATTTCAGTTACATGTTATCAGATAGACATTTAAATGTCAGACTAGTGTTTGTTTATTTTTGTAGGCCTTTATTATCTCTTCATGTCTACTGTTTTCCCTGAGGAAAGTGCCTGTTATGCAGATTTGAAGCTCTTATTTAAATCCTTCTGAAGTGCTAGTTATTGGTATGCTGGAAAGGACATTATAAAACCATCACAGTTGGAAGTCCACATGAGGGTAAAAAATTGGGGAACATGCAATCTGACTGGCCATTTTGCTTTAGAAGAGGTGACACTTTAAGTTGGATTTGAAGTGGATCTGCACTGGTAGAATAACTTTGCATTGCTTCCACTTGAACTATTCCTGGCTGCTACACATGTAGAGGACTTCTGTGCTGTCATTTCTTTACCCATCATGAAAACCACACTGGGTATAAAAGCATAACTAAACAATGATTGGGGAATAGCAAAACCTTATTGAATTTATTTTATTTCAGTGAACTGCAAAGCTTATTAAATTTCTTAGATGCATGAAAATATTAGGATCATTATTGCTCAATTAAATTATGCTTTTTTCATGCTAACTCTGCTTTAAAAAGAAAGTGTACCAAAAGGCTAAACACACGACTGAAAATAAGCTCAAAATATCAAAATTTGCAATATATGTTTTTTCTTTCAAATATGTTTAACGCTCAAATAAGTAAACAAAACCAGTTTGTTTGCTGTGGTTGAGACATTAAAAGAATTAAGCAAGTCCCTCATCTAGGAGGTTAATATCTATTCCTGAAAATGATAAAACAGATGCCTACATCAGCGTTTCAAACATTTTAAAACCTTCAATATTTATACTGATTTAAGGAAAAATCTATTTACTGGTAGCACTTACTTTTTCATCCTACTCTCTACTACTCCCACACCCATATTCAGTATTATAAACTGAAGTGATTCATTCTTGAAGGAGGGGTGGATTTAATTTCCTGGATTGTCTTTTTGGCTCTCACTGTCAACTGTATTCACTTTTTTCGTTTCCAAATATTCATTGATTTTTGTTCGCTGCTAACAGACAGTGGATGTAACTGTTCAAAACTAATTGATGAAAGAGTGCTTGCAGTAACAAATAGAAAACAGCAGCAGCTATGACCTATCCTTAGGTACCCTGCAGTATTCACACTAATATTAAAAAAACAAAACAAACAAAAACAAACAAACAAAAAAACCTCAAAAACCAAAAATCCGCCAAATAAACAAAAACAAACTTAATTTTCTGTAGGCTTTCAATTTTAAACAAGTAGACCCATCAAGCACCAGTTAAAAGTGTTAAACCATGGTGAATTCCTTTTTCTTTAATAAAAACACTTCAAAAAAGTAACAAAAAAATTGCTAGGCATGATCTCTCCAATCCACTTTGAAAGGTGTGGGTAACTTTTAATTTCAGAAGTGTGATCTTATTAATTTATTTGACTTCCTAAGACAAAGTTTGAATCATGTTGCAGCTTTTGTATGAACTAGTATGTTCAACTCATATGTGAAAGGAGTGCATGGTTAGCTTATGATTAAGATTTTTTTAATTTTAATATTTCAGCCAGAATATACAGGGAGGCTTGTTTTTTTTATTTTGTTGGTTTTGATTTTCTTTTTTCAATAAGCATTTTCCTTTTGCACCAGGAATGCTATGATGTTCTGCCTTTTTTCTGCATGTCTCATGATCCTTTGTGCTATGCTTTGTGGTCTTTTGGCCAAAAGTCAGTATAAACCTCGGATTTGGTGTTAAATTTGACAGTTCTTACGATTTTATTATTTTTTAACCCATCATCTCTTTTTTATTTTTTTTGTGTCTGTATGTGGCAGGGGTGTGTTACTTGTGTACTGTGAGGAAAACATCAACAAATGCTGCGCTTTTCAGATGATGCATCTAAGTAAGCTGCTTCAGACATATTTAAGTTTACTCACTGGCTTTAGAAACACAGTAGAAATGTTTCTTTAAGGCAGAGCAGAGAAAGAAAATATAAGAGTTTCTCTGAGTGTTTATCTTTGTGTATACCCACACTGCATCTGCAAGTGTTACTGGGGCTATGTGCTAAGCCTCTGTCTTTGTGTGTCCCTCTGTAGTTTCTAAATGAGTGAGGAATACTGTTTCCTCTCTCTTCCAGTGTTCTGCTGAGTGGAAATAATCCTTCTGTGCTTGCCTAAAGCAAAGTGCCCAGAGTATTTAATTATTGTTGAAACCCTTTTATTGCTTCCTTGAGGACGTATTTTTGTTCCTCCTAGACCAGTACAACCATTAAAATGGTCTATCTTAGGCAGTACTACAGGTGAAGTTCTAATTCTGCCTTTTTACTGTGTATCATGACCCCATTTTATTCAGATTGTCCTCTGAGTTTTTATCTTGATGAAAAGTCTCTTTCTGTCACGCTATGCTCCTGTGCTCCATTGCACCTCCTCTCAGTGCAGCAGCACTACAAAGGGAGCTCTCGACTCACTGGTCACTAGCCTCAAAGCCCTCAGGTTCTTTTTTTCTGGGAAAGCCTACTTTAATTACCAGCAGGAGCTGCAGTTTTTCATATAGTGGCATATGATGCTATTAGTCATTCCTGTAGCTTTTAAATAGATTAGCTTCCTCTTTGACTATTCCCCTTGAATGAGATTCTGCATAACATGTGGTCTTGAACCTCCACCATGATCTTGGCTGTTACTGCAGGGCTTGAGTTCCAGCATGTGTAATTTCACACAATACAGTCTTAGGGAAAGATGGGCAGGAGAAAAATGTCTAGGTGAGAGGGAGGAGAGTCCTTCATTCCAGGACAAGATCTTAAATTTCTGGTAGCCCTTCCTCTCTGGCAGCTGCTGCATCCACTGAGAAGATCAAGAAAACTAAGACTTCACTTATTTGTTCCTTGGGGTTTAAGGGACATAGGGCATGGACAGATTTCTGTGGCTGTGCTGCAATTTTGAGCTGCATATAGTGAGCTGACTATAGTTATTCCATAGAGTCCTTGCCCTTAGTGTCTTTTGGGAGGTTTCTACAGCAGGAATTTAGAAAAGTACTCTGATTGATTTCTTTTCACAGTTTTAATTGCAGCTGTTTTCCTAAATCCTTAAATATCAGTGGTTCTTAGAAAACATTTCTAGTAATAAATACAGAGGATTCCAGCAGGTATGATATTTGATCCCAGTTTTCATCTGGAGAGCAAAGACCTTCTCATTACTTGCATGTTGAGACACTTCATTCACATGGATATTTTTGACCACTATTAGCTATTTAAAACAAGGGAAAAAGGAGATTTAACTAACAGTATTCCATTTGTGTCAGATGCCAATATTCTGGTGTATCATTTTTCTTAGAATTGACACACCAACAGTCTGCAAAAATTCACAAAATGTTTCACGTGTTGCTCACTAGGAGTGGATTCAGGAGTAATGCAGGCCTTAATGGGACACACCTGAAGCCACATCTGAGTGGCACAGACTATTGTTCCCTTCTTCTATAAAATCCCTGTGTATCTCAAGATAGTAACCTCTGATGAGCAGACTAACATGTCTTTTTTTAACCAAATTAGGTTATATATCATTTGAAACAGATGAAAAGTTTTGTGATTTTTTGGCATTGCCACTGTCTGAACCTACTTCCTTTCTCCAGTGGACACTCTGAGACATGTCAGTCCTGCTTACATCTCCAAAATAAAAAAAAAAATTGGTAAGAGTTCATTTCTCTGGGGGAATGGCTCCACAGCAAATATTTCCATTTGCAGAAAATAACGGAGGTTGGTGAGCATCCCTTGGTACTGAAAATTTAATTCATTTTATTAGAAAATTAGCATGCTGAAAATGACCTCAATGAATTATTCTATTGCTCCAGAAGGGGGACAAGTTTCCACCTTTTGACCAGCAAGGTGCTATGGAGTTGTTACATTGGATTATATCTAATACTGAAAAGAGAATTCGATTATTAACAAATTAGTCTTCCTTTAGCTCTCTTAGAACAGCTTTTTTCATCAAATGATGAAATCTGTCAATCTCATTCTAAATGTCTCAGGTTTGCTGAGCTGATGTAAACTACCAGTTGGTTCACTGTCACAGCTTGACATGTACAGTAGCAAAACTGGACTTGATTGCAGCCTCTGTTTAGTAGCTCATCAGTAGAAGAAGCTTTTTTTCCTGTGTTTTCAGTCTCTGTTGAATCTTTTAACCCCAGCTAGCATTAAAGTCTTGCCTCCCTTGGATGGGCTGTATGGTTGTACAGGTCTGGCTCATCTATACCAGGTATTGAATGTGGCTTTTGTAAGCACCCTATCTTTTTATCAGGCATCCCTTAATGAAAAGTGCTGGATCCATCAGTCTACAACTTGCTTGATACAAACCACAGTAATTATTATAATTAATATTCACAGTTCCACGTGCTACTCAAAGACACTAAATCACACTTGCAGAAAAATAAAATTTTGTTTTCTTACTTTGGTAAGATGATAACAATTTTGTTTGATACCTCAGAACCCATTCACTGGACCAAGAGCTCAAAGATTATATGCTGTGAGCAAGTTCAGTGTGCCTGAGGATATTTTAGTCAAGACTTCATATTACATTTTGCAGAACAGAAAATCTGTAAGGTGATAGGCAATATTACTGTCAATCTCCTGCCTCAAAGAATGGTACTGTTAGATTCCTTTACTATAGTTTTATTATTAATTTTGTCTCTGGACTTGGTCCACAGGCAATCAGATTCAACTCTTTGTCCATCACCACTCAAGGAAGAAAATTGCAAACGCAAATTTTAGTTATTTGCTGATGCTAGATCATGAGTAAAATGTTAAAAAGATGGGTTAAATAATTTTAACAAGAAGCTTTTTGATCTAGGTTTACTATAAAACTACTTTCTTTTTGATTAAAGAATCATTAAAGACACAACAAAATCCTGTTCCAAAATCAAGCTTCCTCTTAGGTGTCCAGGATGGATTCTTGATTTTGTTGTTGGGAGAGGTGATGTACATGTTTTCTTCACTTCCCTTCCTTGCTCAATTAGTGCATATGACAATACAGAACTGAATAGCCAAACTATAGATGACCCCAGCTACAAGCCAATGAAACAACGTTTTCAAGACAATTTTGACCCTTGTTCCATTGGCAAAATCCCTAGAAATTATTATCTAGAAATTCTTGAATGTTCACTGGAGCTAAATAATTTTTGTCTTTTACTGGTTTCCTCAAGTTTCATTGAGATGCTGTTTGTCTTCTGCTTCCTGAAATTAATCTTTTACCCTTTTTATTATTTTTTCTACTTATTGTTTTTGAGGTATTTTATTAGATTTATTTTACCTGTCAGGAGTTGTGTTATTCAATGAGGTCTTGATCTTCTACTGTTTTCTATAATCAAAAATCCAGTTGATCTAATAATTACATGTTCCTTTTGGAGTGGAAGAGTCTTATTTCACAAATATGCTAATTGCCAGAAAATCTCTTTAAGAGTAGACATATATCCCGCAATGTCTGCTGAGTATTGTTTACTGTGGTTGTTAGACATGCCTTATCTTCTTCTGTCTGCTGGAGGGTTCCTCATCTTCCATGTAAGATTTTTTGACAAAGGTATCTGTGGTCAAACATTATCAATTTTGAATTGTCAATTTTCTGATGTCAGTTGGCTTACTTATTTTGTCACAGATACTTGCAGATAAGTGATTGTCTAAGAGGTAACACAAAATGCAGCTTGAAGTATGACACAATTAGCTGCAGAAATTGCTATTAATTTCTCCCATTTATCCTTGGAGATGAAGACTTTCTTGAAATCTCTGAGGTTCTGTCTTTCTCTTCAGCTTCTGGTTTGATACAGTACATGTTTCCATGACCCTTGTCCTCATGTGTGTCTGTATCCTGGAGAGTACTAACAAGGAGAATTGCCAAGGGAGCCCATTAAGAGTGTTGGGTGAACGGCGAGATCTCTCGCAGATATACGGTTTGGCTAATCGTAGTAACTATTCAGCAGACAGGCTTTTCCCTCAAGTCCAATAATTGTATTTACATTCATACACTGTCCAGAGCTTCTTTCTCCTTCTCTTTGCTGCTGGATGAACCTTGCCATTCCCATCTCAATTAGTATGACAACACTGCTAAGTCTGAGTTTTGCCACACAATTAAAAAGTATTGTAAGTGCCAAATTACGATGAACATGGACTATGGTTTTTGTCATCTGGCATTGCATCCTAATTGGGTTTAATTCTCAGCTTCTGCATGACAGCATACATTTTTGCACTGGACAACAGCATCACAGGAATGTCTCCAGATAGAAAGATCCTATATGAAATGGTACCAGGTAATCTACCTCTATCCCCTGTGTCTGGGCTACATCGAAAGTTGCTCAGCATTCAGACATTTTAACCTAAATTTCACACTGAATTAAGTGTCAGTTGGAAGAGTTTTGTCAAAAATAGAGCCTGGTGTATTTTAGAAGAACTTCATGACTATATGCCTCTCTTAGTAGCTGAAATTTTTAGAGATGTGTTCTACTAAAATAAATTTTCCTTGAGCTCCTAAAGTATTCTTGATATTTAAACAGACTATAATAATTTTCCATAAGGGGATATATTACTGTCTGTATAAAAATACAAATATACATTAAAAGAAATACAGCTATGTACTTATACAAGAAATTATTGCCTTAGACACAGATAATAGGCCTTGTGCCATCTTACTTTGCCACACACACAAATATCATATTCCAATAGGAGGGCTTTAATAAAATATTAATTATTTATCATTAAGTACAATTGTTACCTTATACTGAACATTTGTCTCCTCCTTTTGAACTCAGGGATGAAAAGTCTGGGTAATTGTGACAGTTGTTTAATCACAAGCTGCTCTATTGCTAAAAGCTCAGGGGATTTTAAAAGATTTAAAATGAAGATCCTTGAAAGTGTGGTGCACATTCAGTATTAATCCATGTAGATGTTGGAACCTGTATTTTTTATTCAACAACTGAAAATTATTATCATTAGACAGGCAAACACTTGCTGTTTCCTTTCAAACTGATATTGTTGAGTTGGCACTAATAATCACATCTGGTTTTTCAGCAGTGTTGAGTATAAAATTACTTTTTGCATCATCTGCATATATCTCTGTGGTCATTCCAATATATTCCTTCATAATCATATGCAATTAGAATGTCCCATAAAGGCTTTCAGAGTTTTATATCAAATTTTGTGAGGTGTGTTTTTGTGGAATGTTTTTGAGAAGCAGAACAGGGACTAATGCTGCTAAAATCCAAGTTGTTCAAAGTACAATGGTTTATCTTCCTTTGTTAACCTTCCATTGCTAAAAACTTAAGTTCAATTAGTGTATTGATTTTGTAAATAAAAATCTTGCATAGAGAACTATCCTTGAGTCATATGTTCTAGGGGTTTTTTTTGTTTTCCTAGTCAATGTTTTCAGAATATGTTGCATTTTGTTACCAGTTGAGGTTTTTTAACGTACTTTTATTTCTTTCCCCCATTCTTTGATGTATGGCTTATGCAGATATCTACGGCAGTATGAAATTAGCTTTCAGAAACTAAATAGGTTGCACCATTTTCAGTTGTATTAGCAAACTTCTGTGATAATTTCTTCACAATAACAAAAAAAGTGGTGCAGTCTGATGTATTCAGCATCTATTCTTGCCACTTATTTTTTACTTGTCATAAATTCCACCTATGCAGAATGTGTAATAACTTCCCCTGAGGATATTTAAACTAATCTTCATGAGACAAATTTGTTCTCAGCACTTACTGGTGGCATGTAAAGTTCATCTCAGGCCTTGGAGTTAGCACATATTTGTGCTATATTTTTTTTCTGTCTTAAAAATTGCAACTCAATTTTCTAGTGTACTTTAAGTTTTAAACACTGATTCAATTTTTCCTTTTATGCCAGGATTATGCTGAATTTTGCCTTGATAGAAGTTTGTAGCAAAATATGGTGTAAACAATGACCAATGGCAATAGTGACTACAATAATAGTTGGTTACGTAAGGGGAACCGTAGATTACTTTTTTAATTCTCTGATCAGAATTTTGGAAAAGGCTTAGTTTCTAGTTATTTCTTCATTAAATTCTTTAGAGCTACAGAAAATTCAACACTTTGTTTCATATTTTTAAAATGAGCACAACAATCTTTCTAATGAAATACTTCACTCTGCAATAATTTTGAAGACATGAATCAAAAAAATTCATAAACCTTTTTTCATGTAAAAATTCATAAACTATTGTCTTTTCAGGATATACTACTAGGATAGTACAAAATATGCTTGTGGGATTCCATGTAGATTTCTGGGATTTGGGGCTTTTTTCCCTTCATTGCAGAGTTGGCCTCCTGATGACTGAGGCTCTGGACAATCAGTGTTCAAATACTGGATGTATGGCAGGATAAGCTGCAGACTGCAGTGGAGATATCTACACTTCTCTTCCTTGACTCACTGAATATTCAGTAGGACGTACAAGTTCAGATTTGATGCCACACCAGACCAGGCTGTGAGCTGTTCTGGTGGGTTATCTTTGACTAACAGCCAAATTCTCACCCAGTGAGGTCAGCTAAGAGATGCTGAGCAAATGAGCAAGCTGAAATTCTCTCTGAATGAGAGGAGACCCTTTTTTCCCTTTTAATTTTTTTTTTTTTTCTTTTTTTTTTTTTTTTTTTACATTCTCCTATTCACATATATTCCTTTTCAAATGTATAAATGTCTCTATCCATTCATGGACAATTTTTTCTATTGTTTCTTCTCTCCCTTTTTTTTTTTCTTTTTTTAATAAGTGCGGCAACTGTGCTGTATTGATGATAGAGATTGCAGCAAACCTAAGTAGAAAGGGAAGCTTTCTTTTGCCTCTCCCATTCAGTGTTACAGTGTTATTAATACAGAGAGGATTTTCGTTTGCTCTTCAGTATTGTTTGCTGTGTTCTATGTGGAGCCCTGCTGGAGGCAGGTTGTGCACTGAGGTGAGGTAATTCTTCAGTTTCCATGGGGTCAGCTTTTCATGCTGCAGTTAAAAACTCATTGTGCCTTTATATTTATACAGAGTTGTTAACAGAGAAACAAGTGAAGGGAAGGGACCCAGCACAAGATGAATAAAAAATCAGGAAGCAAAGATTGCAAGTCCAAAGGAAATTACCTAGCAGGCAGATCTGTAAAATCAATGCAGATATATCAATTGACACTAGCTCAAAGGTAGTTTGATGTCTACATTAGTCTAACTGTACAACATCCACATTCATTTAAATTGAACATTCCTTTAACTGAGCCCAAAGCAAAGTTTATGCAAGAATGATGCACAGCTAGCTCTAACCTCTTGGAAGTTAGACAAATCAGGGATTTGTGTAGCTGGGACAGGAAAGGTGCCTGGTCACAAGTAGCACAACTGTGGAAGCTGATTTTGGGAGTGCTTTTCATTGATAATTTCCTCTGGGTCTTTAGAGAGCTGCCTTAGGGTCAAGATCACAAGTGAGAGCTGCCACTCCTGCTATTCAAAATCCACATTTTACACCCCTAGTGCAGCAGTACACCATCCTGTTCTGCCTCTTCTGAGAATTGGTTACTGATTCTCTCCTTTTTAATGAAATGTAATACAATGGGGCAGTAGTCAATTCCTGATCACTGGTCTTTCAAAATGCACATTTTCAACCGTTTACTGATTTTAACTCCATAATAAACAAGGCTGAGTTTGTTCCAAAGAGGTTTTTTCAAAATAAATTTATTAAGATTTATCTCAGATATATTGGAAATAACCCAAATTAACTACATTTGTTGGTTAATGTAACTGTACTTTTCCTTAGGCAATTTTGATTAAGAGAACTTATAAATTAGTGATACTTCCACTTTGAGGAACTGCATCTCCTTTAGGTAACACTTAACTGTTATTTTCAATCCATTTACTTTTGACATTCTTTCAGTCTGTCCTTTCCTATACATAATGCATGAGAAGAGTATTTAAAGTATACTTGTGTTTTGACATTAATGAACAGTGTTCAATAGTATATGTATTTTTTAGGAGCTAAAACCTTAGGAAGGAATAACAGTTTTGGAAAGAGGCACGTGTACAGGATGTAAATGTCTGAGTCCCCAGTGCTCTATTGCTACTAGAAATCATGTCTTTGAATTTCTATAACAAATTTTAAAATCAACATTACAACTTAATCACACTATTCTACAATTCTTTATTTATTTACTATATGTAAAAGTTAGTACCTGAAAAGTGATTGTTTTGATATCCAAGGTTTTTTAAAGGTGCTTTGTACTAAACCTGCGAATCTGTACATCTGCTACCAGAGGAAGGATTGTCTTTCAGCTGAGACCTCAGTCAAGAAAAGCAGTCATTGACGACTGAGCCTGTCATTTCAAACTCCCTTACCCTCAAAGGTGAAAAATAGATGTTTCTGGAGGTCTTCAAGGAATACAGCATTAGGAAACAGTTCTCAAAAATATTCCATCCACTTTTAGAGGGTGAATTATTTGAGCAAGCATTATTCTCTATGTTTTATTTGAGAGGAGTAGAAAACAGAAACATCTGTGTGTTTTCTTCATAAATTGAGAGTAGAAAAAATTAAAACAAGTTTTGAAGGTAGAGTAGTATGATTCCAACATTCAGATTTCATTTTCCATTATCAGAATTCATTAGTTACTAGTGAAGTAGATTTATAAGTAATTTCTTTGTCTTTGGAAAGTATTGCCTCACTTTTTTGTTATGCAAAGATCACTCGTAAGATACTAATTTTTTTTCTTCACACTTCTTTCCCTTTTTTACCATAAGAGGAATAAAACAGTGAGACAGTCTTCCAGCATGTTCTTGCCCTTGACAGTTTAATCAGAGAAAATGTATTTCAGCCATTTGACATTTATTTATGGTAATGAAATTGATTCCGATTATGTAACTTCCCAAAGCTCTTGGAGGTAATGTGCTTTTGGCTTTTATATGTAGTAAATTTAAGTGGACAACTGGGGGAAGTAATATCAGCAAGATAAAAAGAATGTCATGGATCTAGCTAGCAGAAGTATAACTACAGAATAGAAATGATCAAGCAGCAAACCATGCCACAAAGTTGCAGGTTTGTAAAACTCATTCATACTATTGTTCGGTAAGTCTCATTTATTCTAGAATCCCATTTCAAATCCTGTTCTTGGTTATGCTTTATTAATTCTTATGAGAGGTCTCATACTCCACCAGTTGCTATTTCTTTCAGTAAGATGCCTGTGTGAGATGACACAGCATATTCAGTAAAGGTTGTTAATTCTGTGTACAATCTAATCTAAAGTCATGGAGAAAGATCATAAATAAACACTAATGTTTAAAGAGTTCAGTGAACTGATTAAATAGCCCTATGCTTTGCAACTTTGTTTTTTTCTTTAATTTTACTTGTGCACTTTGAACATTACTAGAACTTTTCATATACAAATCTGCAGAGTCAAAAATATTGAGGTTCATCCCAGGTTTTCAGAATTTGCACCAGCTGTCAGGTACCACTGTGACTTCTAGCATTACTATTAACAGCCTGACAGGCCAGCATCAGGATTGGTGTCTGACATTTAAATGCATAAATACTTGCACAGTTACATAGTTCTGCTCTGTTTTGAACTTCGTCCTTCTGACCTGATATCTTCATCTCTTCTGCTTTATATTCTCTCTTGCTAGGTAACTAGGGACACTTCGGACAAAACCTGTTCATAAAACACCTGCCAAAAGCAGTGATGGCTCCAACTTTTACGAAATTCCTTCAACAGTCCTTCAGCAAAGTAACTTCCTCTCTTTTTCAGCTTCCTTATCTGGGCTCAACTGCTCATGCAGTATTTAGCCATGGCTTTCATGCACACTCAGTGAAGGAATTAGCATTCAGTTTTATGGTGCATTGTGGCCTCTAACATTTTTTAATGCAAAGAAAACTCCACTTTGTTCCAATACTGTCATTAGCCATGTTTATTTCTGTCCTGTGCAGTAGCCAGTGAAAACTGGAACCTGCCATGCTGGCCCCTGCAGAAGAGAGTAGCAAACAGGATTTCCACATTCTGACCTGAACAGATCCAAATTGAGGCAAGGAAGGAAGTTGGAGGACACACAAGCAGCACAAACAGTAGATAGCAAAATGGATTTGAATACAGATGGATTAAATTGAAAAGACAAAGCTAAGTGAAAAGTCTGAAAGAAAAGTGGCAAAAGAGGACTCTACCACTGTGAGACCAACAATTATAAAAGTGTTCGAGGGGGCAAGGGAGGAAGTAGCATTTACCTGCCATGGGAAATATTGCAAACCTTAGTATTATGATAGGAGAATAGACTTCAGGATCAGAAATGTACCATCATAGGCATCTCATCTACTGTATAACACAAGCCATATTGAACCTACTTCTGTAATGTCATCCTCAAAAGAGAAAGAGAAATAGCAAGGCAAATAGAAACAAAAACTAGAGGAGGGCAGTGAATACATAAATCTGAATTTTCATTCATCTTTTTTTGCTCTTAATTCTAAATCTTTATTTTAGTTAAATCAAAAACTATTTTAAAAGAAATTCATTAACTCTATTTCTTTCAGTTTTTATCTTTATTTTCCTTTATTTTTTCTCCTTATAAGGAGGTCTAAGAATTAAGGGAATTTCACATGATGTAGAGAGAGTCCTTTAATCAGTACCTCTACACATTACTAAAACAGTACCTTACATATTCCTGGAAGAACTGGAAATTTCAGAAGAGATTTTGCTTCTGCATTTCACTTTTAGGAGATATTTGCAGGCGGACTGGAATGTTGATTGCTGATGCATATTGAATCTGATGACATTTTAAAATTTTTTGTCACTGTTTGTCTTATCAATATTACACACCACGTCTGAAGCTTTGTGGTTTGTGAATTTGCATAACCCAGCAGTCTTTGAGTATAACTGCAATATATATTTTTTTAATTTTAATTGAGGATGAATGTTTAAGGTAGATATTCTCTACAGCTGGATTGATCTAAGATTGCCCTGCTGGCTTTTTTCCACTGGGTGAATCTTATAGCAGCACATCTCAGTATTATATGAGCCATTATGAATGTCTGGGAACAGTGTGTCTCAGTCATTTATCATTATGCAATTATCTGACTTCTTCATTGACAGGGGAAGGTGCAGGAAGGACAGAAATGCTTTCATTTTGCCAATTATTTATTTGAAATATATTTCAGTTGATGTCGTAAGATCTTCCTTTATCACTTCATGAACACACATCAGCTATAGGATCCTAAATATGCTTTGCACCATGGAAACCTCTTTGCTGAGAATTCTTTGCCCCAGTACAGATGTGCTTGTTACTTTAATGTGTGGCATTCTAATCAGCTCTTTTCAGTCTCCGATAAAAGTCCATAATGCTAATTTGTTTGATTAATTTTGAAAGAGCCCAGCCAGATTATCCCATTAAGTTAATGCTACTGATTTTTAACAGATGTTTAAAATAGAAAATGCTACTAAGGGGAATATTGCAAGAATAGCAATAGTCTTTTAGAAGCTGAATTTTAGTTACCATAAGCTAAACGATTTTAAAGCTTCATTCTATAGGTCCTCTAATAAAGAGCTATGAACTGTGGATTTAGTTAAAATGATAATTGTTTTTAAGTAATATCTAGAGGGTCTCATTTGTTTTGTAGTGGGAGCTATTTAAGTCTCTCAGCACTTTCAAAGGAAAGTCAGAGACACCTAGAACACTTGCTGCAAGTGTCACTGATAATGGCTGAGGATCTCTCTTTAAAATGCTCCGAGTGAAAACATTTCAAGGGCTGCCACGTGAACAAATGTTGATACATCTTGGAGGGAAAATGTGGCAATGGTATCAAAACCAGCAGATCAATTCAGCAGCATTTCATGTTCAGTAGCATCACAATTCTTTCTGATTGCGATGTAGGGTTTAAATCCAGCCAGGCTTTGCATCCATTCAGGATTAGAGTATTGTTCTTTAAAAGAGGGATGAGGATTTGAGAGAGCTGGAAGATAGTAAAAGTAATCAAAGAGAACCACACTGCTTAGGGTGATCAAATATAGACCTACTACAAAGAACGTTTCAGTAACATACATGTGCACAAGCTATTTTTCATGATGTAAGGAGTAAAAAATTGTGAAAGGAATATTGTCCAGTTATTTTCTGTTCCTTCAATCCTCCTTCACTTTTCTGTTTGAAATATTAAAATAGTGCAGAGTTTTAAGTTTTTGTTCCCATTAAGCTGAAAAGATGCAGTGCAGCAATTGAATAGTGATGAGTTGAAATTGAAGGAGTCTTCCTCCCAATCTATGTAGTCATTTATAATACAGAAAGTCAGATCACTTCTTAAAGTACTGGCATTTCATGGCAGACACAGGAAAACAGTCTGCATATTTACTGACTCTTCTGATTGTACAAACAATTCTGTAGTTTTCTATCTCCTGTTTTTAATAATAATGTTACTTACATGAGTTTGAATTTTAAGTGTTCATCTTATTATTTCGCTAAATGCAAATACAATACAATATTTGATACAAATAATTGGTTGCTGTGGCAAGACTTATGCCATAAGAACATTATTGTGATTCCAAGTATTTAATAATAGGCAGGAGCAGATGAGTCCTTTAAAAGCATATCCTGTTTTTGTGTGACTGTTCACAAAGCTATTACAGTGAATAAAAGAAAAAATATATACATTGTATCTTGCATCAAAATACTTGTTTGTAAAATGAATTTTATTTAAAATATTTTCACTACTTTGTTGAGCCATTAAACCCCTTCATAAAGGATTAGAAGCTCAGGCTTGTTAATGGATAATGTTGCTGCTCTATAGACCTCTAACTTTAAAAATGTTGGCTTTAGCCTCATTCAAGAGGATTACCTTACTCCTTTAAAATAATACTCTGTTTGGCCAGCTGAAGTTCTAGCATTTGGCTACAGGAGAGATTGAGAAAGAAAATCAGGATATCCTTGGAGAAAATTGTAGAGGGCTTTCCTTGTCAAATATTCTTCTGCAGGCCCCAGAAAAAAACTTAGCTCCAAAATAGCTTTTGAACAAACCAGCAAACAAATGGATCCAATCATTAGAAGCATAAAGATTCTACATGACAGAGTTTGTCTGGCCACATAGTGTGCATCTGAAAGTTAATGAGCTGATTGTATTCCTTTTTATATTGTGTTTTCCAACTCATATTGCCCAGACACAATCAAGTTTTACTTCTTCCTCTGCTTCCATGACTTTAGGCCTCATCTATATTAATGACAAGATTGTGTAAAGATAGAGAGGCATTGTTAAACTGAATCTGCAGGGTTTGTGTGATTTTTCCACTGGTCTTCTCACTGTCAGCTTATAAGTTATGGTATTGTGAAGGTGCACCTATTACCCTGAATTGGTAATACTGCTCCCATGCTTCTATGTACACACAGACTTTATTTTAATAATAATCAAAGGTTCATGCCAACAGCCTGATGAGAACATTCTCTGTTTCTGATGGAAGATACATTAGTTACCAGATTATCTGCTGCTTACAATTGCCAGCATCTCACCTTAGAGTGGGTCTGGGTCTTGCTGAGATAAGCTGCTCAGAGTTGAGGTTACCACTGCTACCTTGAGTTCTGCCAAAAGTACTGTACTCAAAACTCTGTAGAACAGAAATGAAGAGCTTATAACACATAGAGAAAAAAAAATAGAGATAAATGAGGGAAACTTAAATTGAAAACTCAGGAAACGTGGTGTGGGCCTTCTTCACTGTGTCATCTTAGTTCTGTCTCTGCATCTTCTTGTTTCTCAATGATGGAAAGAGATCAGCTGGAGCAGACTGATGTAAACTTTTTTGTTCTGATACAATACATGGTGTGTGTACCTTTTGAAGGACAAAATATATCTAATTTCATTCCTGAATTCTGGATAGTGTTTCAGGGCTGGTGTACAGATGGGATTTATCAACAGCCTGATGGCAACATGACTATCATTTATGGGCCCTTGTGAGGGGTGAGTGAAGGTTATGTCACCAAATTTGTTCTAAGGGCAAAGTCAAGTAATAGTTGTTAAAATTACTTTCTCCTTTCCCCTTGTTAGGAGACACATTTTTTTCCACCATATAGAGAAAGGAAATGTTAGCCACATTCACCACACATAGAAACACTTATTTATTGAAAATAATGATAATCCTTCCTAATGTGGAAAAATAGATCATTTTTCCATTTGCAATAACCCAAATGGTACTGTAGATCCCAGGAGTTCCTTGGCTCTTCATTTTTAGCTAGTGCTAATATCTGGTTTAGCAAAAAAATGACAGATTACTGCTTTGATTTCTTGCAGGTGCTCCCTCATCACCTATTTGTTTTAGAATATTGCAGCCTGTTTAGTCATCAATTCAGTTCCTTTTCAAGAAATTCAATCCATTTAAGCAACAATGAGCTTTTGCTCTCATAAGAGGTTCAGCAGAGTGACATAACAATAGATAATGTCATACACAGTACATAATTGTACATAAAACTACCTAATATATTAAATAGCATTGTGTTAATATGATTAAGATAAAAAATCAAACATACGAGGTTCAAATTATCTATAAATTGGTAATCTGCATCAAATACTTTATGTAAATCATATCCTTTCCTTAGGTTTGTTGTTGTTTTGTAAATTTCTTCTCAGTAAAAATATTCATGTTTTTTTCTAGTCTTTTTCTTGATTTTTAGCTTTGCTACTTTTACTTGCTTTTACTTCTGCCCTTATAACACTGTCTGCTTCCAAATTTGTTAACCATTTGTCTGATTCTCTGTTTATCAAAGGTCTATTTGGATCTTGTGAAAGGCTAGTGACACCAGGCCTTTCTTTTTTTTTTTTTAATACCAGCAGAATACTACTGGGATGGGATCCTTTCTCTCTGTTCTTTTTTGACAGTCTGCTGACAGACTGGATCTTGGTTTCTTCTAAATGAATATTTTCCTTTGTCATTGCTCTGAACAAACAGATTTGAAAGGATATATTGCATGTATTTGTCTATAACTCTTCCCATCTGGATTCAGACACACTGATTTTCCTATAAGAGGCTGGAGATTTTACCAGGTGCACTTCCCTCTGACATTCACATTTCATTTTTTATTGTCTGGCTTATTCACTTTTACCGGAGCCCAGATTTTCCCCATTTCTTCCAAGAGCTCTTTTGAATTGAACAACAGAGGAGCTATGTAGGTTAATTATTATTACTTGCAAGACCTTTTTGTTTACCTGCTTAAGGAACATTTGTAAGCCAAAGCCCCTCTGTCTATCTTCAAACAGAATAAAGAGGAAAAGGTTTTAATGAAGTAAAGAGAAGGATGGTTGTACCAGCATTTGCTGGCAGGAACTCAGAGAAGGACTCCACTCCACACCTCTTCTCTCTGGGTTTTCAAGCTGTTTTAAGACAGAAAATGGCCAGCCAGATTCTTGCTATCCCACACCTGTAGTAAACTTACAAAGCATGCAGAATGGTGGTAAGTGCACACATTAGCTATGGACAAGGATTAGGACACTAGATATCTACTGTTCTGACTCAAAATTAGACCCAGTGTCTGCAGCATAGAAGGTGCCAGAAGACATGAAGTGGTCTCTTAATCATACTTTGATGTTTCTAGCTGAAAACACCTAGTGGAGATAAATATGGTTTGACACAAGACTCCAGCAGATGTGAATTGCTCAATTAATCTCTGTGTTCTCCTCTCTTTCAGTTTTTTTGACCCTACAGTACTGCCAAGTGTGCCTATTATTTAGTGTGAAATCTTTTACCTTACCTCTATTTATTTATTGCTAGCCTCCTGAATAGTACCAAAGCAAAATCTGCATTATCCTTGAGCTGAAGATCTCTCTGACTCAAGTAAGCTAGATTTAAAGCTAACTTTACACTCTGAGAGGCAGAAAATGTAATGGTATGAGTTAGCCTTTTCAGAGTAATTCCAACTTGAAAATCTGCTCAAATGGAGAAGAGTCACTAATTCTTTGCAGTACCTTTCAGGCTCACTTGTACAAAACTATGGTATGGTTTTTAGGTTTGCTTCATATAACTCTCTTTCTGGTGACAGAAAGCACAAGGGAAATTTTCTGTGTTCTTCCAAACTGTACAGTGGAAACTCTCAAGTTACTGGAGTCTTTCTTTCTCTTTTCTTTTTATTTTCTGCTTTTATTCTTTTTTTGTCATACTTATTCAAACCAAAGTTCTTGTCTCTGATGATGTTCTGCTATGCAACTGGGCATGTTTTCCTTCAAGGAAGAGTAAGAGAAAGACTATGACAAAATCATATCAGGATGTGAGAGCAAGCCTATAGGAGTGCCTGCTCCACCTCTACAGCTTCCCATCTGTGGCTGGAAGATGGTTCTCCAGCCATCTGCATCTTAGGGCACCCTGACTAGGGAGCCTACTTTCAGTTCACTTTGCCTCTGCCATTTTTGTCTAGCAAAATGAAATTAGAATTGCACTGAATATGGAAGCTGGAGTTTTGTGCTTTGCTTTAGCTGTTTTGGGGGTCTTTTTATAGCCTTCTGCCCTTTTCTGAAAAAAGGTACTCCAGAAGTGTTAGCCAGTCTAGAAGCTAGTAACTGAAAATCTGAGTGTGAGCACAGATATAGGGGTCTCCTTTAAGTGTTGGATCTCTGAACCAAAACCACAGTATCATCATATAGCAATAGATGAAAATTGTAGGGGGTTTGGTACTTCCCATAGCTGTTTTTCTGAGGCAATTGCTTGGGTCATCAAACTGAAGGGTTTTTTTAGTGTGGTGTCAAATTTAAATATGTTATTTTAAAAGTTAGTGGTTTCCCCCTTGCTTTTTTGCCTGTGTCTTGCTATGGTAAAGGACAAATGTCTCTAGATAAAGGGCAGAGTTGTAAATGATAAGATATTGTATGAAGATGACAGCCTTCAGTCACTGTAATATGTGTAAAGGGATACTGTTATTGTCTTAAGTGCTGCTGTCATGTTCAGCTCCTGCTCGGAGAAATTTTTGTTCCTTTCAGAGCAACAGGCTGACTCAGAGTCAGTTTTATACTGTGAAAATGGGTATGAACTGTGACATTCTGTGTTTCTCTTCAGTTTTTTCCTTGGGCCATTAAAAGTTGAAATCTTGTTACTGGAGTCCTCCTGAAGAGTGCTTTCAGTAACCCACTCACTAGATAGTTGATGGGCTGCCAGTTTCCTGAACCCTGTTGGAGATTACAAAATCTGCTCCTTTTACTGAATGGCATGGGGAACATTCTGGGCTTGTAAATATGAAATGCTATGAATATTCCTGGAATATGGTTGTATGATTTAGCTACCTTTACCCTAATGTACGAGCAGAGGGAGTAGGCAATTACCTGCCTGACAGCTACCAATCCATATGTTCCTTGTCAGCTTTTCCCATGGAAACTTGTCGTCCCAAACCCTAAAATTACATCTGCATGAGGCACATTACTGCAGTTTCCAAAAGGAGTGCAAACTCAGCAGCCAAAATGAAATAAGAATGTTTATAGACCTGCTGCACCTTCATGCTGTGGCTTACTGGGATTTATCCCCTTTGTCTAGATAAGACTGCACAGACATTTTTAACATCCTGACAATTAAGAGGAGAAAAATAAATTTATCTGTTGTTTAATGGAGTAGAGTCCCTGTGCTAGAGCCTGCTTCTAGTTATAACTATTTTTGATTTTTATGCTGCAGGTTTCAGTCCCTAGAGCAATAAAATGTTACTCTTTATTTCCCTTAGGAAATAAAGTATCCCACCCACAGCCAAGAAGCAGTAACGTAAGCAGCACATAAATTTGTGTGGTGGCTGGTTTTCCTAATAGGCTTGGTTCCACTGGCTACACACATCATGTCATTAGAGTGCTTTCTGTAACCCATAATGTCTTGACTCATTTCCAGATAATGCAAAGAATACAAAGATGTATGTTTTATCACTAATGATATGTACCCAACGCTGTCCCTGAGTCCATTTCCAGGTCACCTGTCATGCTGTTTTTGCATGAGGTCTAGTGAAAACAGTATAGTGTTTTGCTTTCCTGAGTCAAGAAAAAAACCTGGCATGTAGCATACTGATTTATAGATAAGGTTATCTCATTCTGCTTTAAAGTGCTACTGATTATTGCTACTATGATTAGTCCTCTCTGCCTCTTCTGGAATCCCTTTTTTTTTTTTTTTTTTTTTTTTTTTTTTTTTCCCCACTACGGTGTCCTCCTTAGCATTGTTCCTTGAGATCTGTTAGCAGTGTCACTCAAAGTACCTAATTTCAGAAAAATTTAAATATGTTATTGGGGTCAGATTCATGATTCAGCTCTATCTGGAGATGATTGAAAGAAAAAAAAGAAAATGGTACAGAAAATCATGCATAACAACATAGAATTGCTTTTTTAAAAATAATGCATCACTGGTTATTCCACTGTTAACAAGAAAAGATAATTCAGAACTGGATATAGACCCAGAATTATAGTGGGAGTGTCCATTTTTCTGGACTGGTTTATTTATCACGTTTGATGCCTGTTAACAAATGTCTTATGAACATTTTAAGTAAGTAAATGTATGGAACCAAGGAAAACAAACTGAATTCTGCATTACTCTACTTATATATATTGCTAAGTGTTTTAAAATTAAAAGCATTAGCCAAAGTATTGGAAAAACAATATTATTTCAGTTACTCCTAGGATCACTTTAAATTTTCTTTCTTTGTAGTAATTTAAGACTCCTTTTTATAAATTGCCTTTAGCCCTTTTTATTAGCTTTGGCTATAGCTATTGGCTCTGTTAATGGATTTTATTTGTTTCTGCTTGTGTCCCAAAACCAAATTACTGTAACTAATGTACCACTGTAACTTTTCATAACTGTCTGTTCCTGAAAGGAAAAAAGCAAGTTCATCAAGTCAAAATATTAACACTTTTATGTCCTATTAAATAACAACCCAAAGAAAATTGTGCTGGTGTCTACAGGACTCAGCATTAAACCTATGAAATTTAATGTACTGTAGCAGATTGAGATTTGACACAATTTCCCTCTGTGGAAATTGTCCTCACTGTCATAATATCCATACTAAGCAGGAGAACTGGGATAAAGCACAACAGGAATGAGCCCCATTTGGAACATATGTTACTATTCCAGCAAGTCAAGAAGTTTAGTAGCAGGTTTTTAAAATAGTCTAGGTTGTGCCCAGAAAATTTTAGGAGTGTCTATGTGGTTATGGAAATTATGCAATTTTTTCATGTTTAACAAGCTATCATGTGTATTTTTCATTCATTAAGTTCTTTGGCTTTCCACATAAATAGACTTACTGAAGTATTAGGGAAATAATGAATGGTTGTTCCATCAGCTTTGAGTGAATATGCAGGTGTTACAGTAATTGATGAAGAAAGGAAATGGCTTTCCAGCTCATGCAGCAGTGAAAAAATGTGATTGTACACAAGAGCATTGCAGAAATTAGAGTAAACACAGCAAATGTTTGATTAAAATTCTATTTTCTCCAGTGAAATCAACCAAATTGATATGTTCCATGCCAATTTTTTTTTTCTCAGTGAGTGTATTTCTCTAGCTCTGATTATGCTGGGCAGCAGTACTGAAAAGAATTAACTCATCTATGATGAGTTTATAATCTAAATCCCTGAAAGAAGTTATATTGTTTTAGGCTCTACAGTATATAACATTGCTTCCCATTAATTTTTAAGAAATGCTTTTAGAAATGCATTCTTATATATCACTGAAGTACAGACTGCAAGACAGGAAAAGCCAGAAGGTTTCTATAGCATGTAAACAAGGCAGAAATTGCTGCAGATTTGAGGACAGTGAAAAGTAAACACAGTCCATGAATACTGAGGGATGATATTGTTTATGCATGAAGCTACTGTGAATACTTTGAGCAGACTTGCCCAGCTACTTAGGTACAGACACAATTGTTTGGTATTTTATCTTTCTTGCATTTTGTCTTCCTTTACCTTTCATGTACTTTCAGGCCTTCCAGAGCAAGGCAAGTAAGTTTGGAGGCAGTGGCTCCTTATGGGGCCCACTTTCTTTGTGAAAACACATTAAAGAGAGCAAATTCTAAACTTTTTTGAAAACAAGGAAGAGGGAAAAAGTATAGTTTAAATTTTAAATTGAATTCATTAGAGGAAAAAATATCACATCTTAATAGTCTAAAGTTGTTGCTTTGCTCTATGGTTTTCAGAATAATTTATGTAAAATAGTTTTGCACCGTATTTTGTTATTTAAACTCTAATTTTGAACTTATGAAAAACATTGTCGTTTTTCAATATTTTCTTCTGTAAGCAAGTGTTCAGAGATGCTTGTGTATGTGGATGTATTTTATTTGTATGTCATGTTTTACACATGATCTATTAGCAATAATGACAAATTATCCCACATAGATTGTCTGGCAGAGTTAGGGATCAGGACCATCACTGACATAAAGACGATTTTTGTCCAATTTGGATGTTGTAAAATAGACTGCTTACCTTCAGATTGTCCTGAGATTGGTAAAATGTAGTTCACACTTGCTAATTTTGTGAGACTCAACTCGTGTTAGGCATGCTAAAATTAATGCAGAGAGCCACCGGCAAACTCAAGGGGAAATGAGGATATGTAAGGTTTTCTATTTATAAAGCCAAAGAAGCATTTCTATAAGGTCAGATATCACTACTAGTTTTTTACCCCTTTCATACATTATACTTGATGTGGCACAAGGTTGCCAATAACTTTTAAAATTACAATTTTTAAGAGCTGTTTTTTAAACATGTCCTTTCACATACAGTAGTGTCCGAATAAGAGATCTTTCAAAATATATTCTCTGCTTCATTTCATCTGTTAAAAGGAACATGTTTACATATTCTTTCCTTCTGCATGTTTAGCTTCATTTAGTACACAGTGACCTATTTAATTCAATATTCTTTTGAAATCCTCTGCGGATACATTGACTTTACTTACATCTTATCAAAATCTTTGGTGTAACAACATTCTAGCCTACAAATACTTTGTTAGAATATCATCACTACAATTTCACAGCAGTTTTAAAACTTTTCAGTCTGACAGGCAATATATTTTATCATCTTTTTGCCAATTAAAAATTATTTCCATTGTTTGAAGCACTAACCATGCATATTTCTGTCATATCAACCAGTTAAATTTCCAGCCATCAGGATATGGCAAGTCCTATTTCTCTCTGTTTCATACTACAAATAATAGTAATACATAAAGCCTTTATATAATCAACTGCATGATTTTATCAGTGTTTATCAGAGAAATCTGTGTGTAAAACTCAGTCTGAAGGCTAAAGTATTGACAATGAGAAGGATGGCTAATTGTTCCACTTTATTCCTCGGTGTCATGAAAAGTGAAAATTACTTCATTGCACCAATAGTTTCAAACACTAATTTTTGGCTTAGGGAGCATCTGCCTTTCTGAGGCTGTAGGTCTTGAGATAACTTTGTTCTTTAGATGATGTTTCTTATTCTGTAAACAGTCAAGCCGTGACCCAGCTGGACAACAGCTCTCAGGTGGTCCCCAGAGCCTTTACTACAAACTTGCAACTAACACCTTAATGTTACAGTTTGAATTTGGAAGATAGATTAGTCCATGATCCAGGAAGTTCAGAAAGGACTGATTTTTAAATCATTAAAACATACAAGGTGTGGATTTAACATTTATGTTACATTTGATATTAATTTCATAGCACTATGTTCTTCCCTGTGGTGAAGTATGTTTTCATCTCTAAGAATAAGGACAGACTGTCAGGTTTATCCTGATAAATTTATATCTCTAGAGAACTATTTCAACAAATTATTTTGTATTTTATATGCTTTGTTTTGATTTCAGAAGGCCATCAGATTATAAAAATTATTTTTATTTAGGCCCCTTATCTGCTTCCTTGGCCTGTTCAGTGTCTGTTTAAATTGTTTAAAATATGAATATTCAAGTAAATTTTAGGAATAGAAGATGAACAAAGGAGGGAAGTGTTCACTGTTTAACTTGGCAATTTAAATCACCGTAAGGATGAAGGGGACCTTTGAGCAATTAGTATCACCCCTGTAATGACAGGTCATGCAGAACTTTTGTCAATGCCAGGTAAATGCTCCTCAGAGCCATCTTTCATGATTTCTGTATCTTTTAGCCCTTTTACATAGCTGGCTCACAATAGTTTCACTGCTAGTGAATCCTCTCTGCCCGTCAGCTTGTGAATCACATTGCTTGGACTGTAGCCACACAAATCACATTCTGATTTAATAGATGTGTAGATTTTAAGTTTAGGATGCATAATTAAGTAATTTAGTCTAAAATCATGTGTGTCATATGCATTATATTTTGCACATTTGCATATGTATTGCTCAAGAAATCCCATAATCTGGGAAAGCATAACTATTTGGTAAAATCAAAACTTTGAGAAAGACCCCGGATTTGCATTGGAAAGTCACAAAGGAGCTGCCAGTTTTCTTTCTAGTTAGTTCTAGGAGGTTAATCAGCCATCTTCTTACAAAAGAAATGGTGCTCTATTGCTTCATCCTTATGTGGATTTTGCTGGCCTCAGCTTCCAGCAATAGTTCTCATTAAGTGTTTCTCCACTAGATTATAGTATCATGTACTATCCAGGGGTTTTTTTGTCTTGGTTTGGTTGGATATTTTTCTGATGACAATACTTATCCTTTGAAATCAAGTCAGTTCTCAATCTCCTTTTTCAATAAGATAACAGATTAAGCTCTTCAGTTCATCAGTGTAGGATTTTCTTCAGGCCCAAATCACTCTTGTAGATCTTTTCTCCTCCTTGTTCAGTTTCTTAACATGCCTTTAAGACTAGGGCACTACACAGATGTGGATTTTCAGTGTTAGTTTTGGAGCTGTTATATACAAAGCTGAAATAGCTGCATTTTTCCAGGATCATGTTCATTCCTGCAAATTTAAATACCCATAAAAGTACATTTTTTTCAGCTAAGAGTTCATGTTTACCTTTTTTATAACATATGGCTTTGGACCCAAATGCTCTTTCATTGCTTGAAAGAAACAAATCTTCTGACATCTTTATTATTAAGTGACCCACAGAGTTTATTATGATTCACTGAGCACCCTCACTGAAACAAGCACCTCACAGAAAACCCATACAGCTGTAGTTTTTATAATCTCTTTTTTCCTACCCATATTCAGACCAGTAGCATAACAGAATGATAAACTCTTGCCTAGAAAAGAAAGGATCTTTAGGGATTTAATGATAGTGCCGAGAGAATGTCAGGGTGGATCTGCATGATTTTGTATTGGAAAACAGGGGATGCTTAAAAATCTAGATCCAAGCCAGCCATCGTAGTCTGTGCTGTATTGACCAGTAAACTCACTAGTATTAGATCACTATTAATATTTAGGAACACTGGGAACATCTTCTCAAATGTAATTTTTTTTCTGTTGAATGGCAAGAGAAACAAATTTTCACATTCCCTGCCCCCTAGTGTTTCAAGGCGACCTTAAAATTCCAAAGTCTTTTTTTCTTCCATTTAATGATATCTTTTTGTGTTTAAAGCTGTATCTAAGATGTATTTCCATAAAATGCTTCTTAGAAGTGTCATTTCAGAAATCTTATGGTTAAACCACTGGGATGATGTATCCAGAGTTGACCTGATTAAATGTTTGTAGGATTAGGCCAGTGATCAGATATGCCATAATATAGCACAAGGTAAATTATATTGTCTCAGTTTACCAGGATTTACAGCACTGAGGTTTTCTCTATTTTGCAGTTACCCTACTCCCTCTTTGACTGAAGAAGTTTAACAACTAAAAATGATAAAATAATAAAGATGACCTAATGTGATATCAAAAAATGGTGGGGAAGTTGAAAAGCACAGCAGTCCTTGCTGTGGGGAAGATTTTTCAAACCACAGGAAGAAGGGAGTGAGATGACTACAGAAGTTTACAGGGAAGTAGACAAAAGGATAAAAATCCTAGTTCTTATGAATTTCATGTTCTGTGAGCGTGTTGGGAAAGATTATTTCCTGCAAGAGCTTGAGAGGTTTGGGGCAAGAAGGAGTAAGGAACTTAACTACCTAAAGCATACTAATGGAATGGAGTACCAGCTTTCATTTGCTAGCTCTTCCATTGGAGTTAGGGATCAAGAGATATATGTTGTACAGGATATATTGCAAAATGGTTTAGTCACTTTCTGATTGTCAGTATAATGTGATTGATATTTTATTATATTTTCTGTGAAGTAAAGTAGAAAGATACAAGCATCAAGAGGTATAATTGATGGAAGCAAAAAACCAAATATTATAAACCAGAAAATACATAGAAGTTTTATAAATTTGCAGTGGAAACCATAGGAAAAAAAAAAAAAAGAATTAGAAAAAATCTGTGCAATCCTTATTTTCACAATGCTGATAGAAAAATCATCAAAAAACATAAAGATGTATTAGTCACCTATGTATTTCATTATTTGATATTTGTGTAGTTGATCTTAATCTGAAATATATCCATATATCCATTTGAGCCAGTAAATGGTAGCATATTTTGTGTAACTATTTACATTAAAGTTTTTAAACTTTAAACTATCTTCTACATGTACTGAGATTTGAGAGGAGAGCCCTGTTTATTTGTATCAAGTTATCACTTGGTAGATTAACAAAGGGGGAGTTTCAGGTATTAGCATTAGTTTAATAAGCAAGGTAGGAGAATAAAGAAAATTGGGAGAATACATTATGAATCTGCCAACCTAATCCAGAAAAAAGCAGCAATGTCAATTCAGAAAATACTCAGAACAAACTCTGCAGGAAAAAAACCCAGATGATTTCTTGGATGAGGGCCACAGCATTTTGTATTTTGGGTTCTTCCTGGTGTTATCATAGCCTTTCCTGTTTTTTTGTTTGTTTATTTTCTTTTTATTATTGAAAAATTGATTCCTGAGTATTTCAGCTCAAACAGCAGGAATGAAATTTCTGTCATTTTATTTTTCTATGTTCCTGAAACTTGCATTGTATCTGTTATTTCCTTGCACATATATAATGCTTATGGCACCAGAGAACCCAAACTAACAGCCAGAAGATCAGAGTGCATTTTGTATGGGATCATTAAAAACTGCTAATATTCAGTAGGGATTATTAGGATAGCAGTTCTTATCCATGGTGTCTTTTCACCAGCCAAGAGTCTAGGCTTGATAGAAGAGGCTCTAAAATCCCTTGTTACTGCTGAAGGAGCAGGTCCATTTGGCACTGGAATAAACCCTCTCCCCAGGCAGGTCATAAAAAATCATGGGATCATACAGAGGGGTGCCAGATCAAAGCAGAAGTCTCTTCAGTTCCACATCCCACTTGATTGTGAGTGGCACTTTCCTTTTTGTCCTTTTATCCCAGCACTTCCCTGCAGAGATTTTTTCTCAGCTCTGGTTTCTTGCTGACACAGCCAGTCTGGCTCACTCATTGTTTCAGCACTTTCCATCATCAGTCACAGCTGTGCAGGGTGAGTACAAATGCTGCCAGGCAGAGTGCAACACTACAGTCATCCAAATGAATGCACAGGTTGCAGAGCAATGAGTATTCAGCACTTCTGCCTCCCATATTGAAACAGGGACATCTCCTTGTCCATAGTCCCATTTCCACATTACCTTCATCTGCAAAATAAACACCTCTTGTTCCAGGAGGAAAGGGAAAAAAAAAGAGAGAACAAGTGAGCATATTGAATCAAAGCCTTTTTTTTTTTTCCTTTCCTCTAATATCTATTTTATAATCTAGGTTGAGGGCAATATCTAGATATTTCTTGCACTAGTATCATTCCTCCAAAATAAATTTTTAAATATCTTTAATTACACTTAGTGAAGGTAAGACATGAGTGCTGCTTTAATATTCTAGATGGTCTTGCGGATTAAAATTAGATTTATACATTTGCATAATAAAAGTAATGTTGTGAAAGAAAGTAGTTTGAGTATGTGAGAGGTGATTGCATTGTATGACTTGCCTTGGGCAACCCTTATTGGATTGAACTCAGCACCAGCCATTATACCGGTGGAGCATTTTGTATTTTTATGTAGCAGCACAATGGAATTTAAATTTTATGCACAATTAGTTCTGTATTGATGTATAGTTTGTACTTAGGGTTAAGTTATAAAATTGAGTGTAAGCCTCTAGTGCAGCTTTTCCTTTGGTGGAAGGGAAGAAATCATAGAAAAATATCACGTTGGTGGAGGATGGGAAATTTCTAGGAGTCCAGCAATATTAAGAATTCTGCTGTTTTCTGTCTGGTAGCCTGCATTGCCAGTCTTCTGCAGTGCCTCCCCAGTACAGTATTTCATGCTCAAGGAGCTCAACAGGAGTATTGACAAATTGTGTAACTGCTTTAATGACACCTCTTAAATTCGAGTTTCTCCCCTACCATTTGCCTTTACACACTACAATATTTGAGAAAAGAGATGAAGCTGAGGTATTTACGAGTTGAGTGTATAAAATGGAACGCTCTCTTTGCTGCAGTGATGTCTCAGAATATTTTGAAATATTCCTTCACAAGCTGACATGACAATAAAATGACCCAATCAAGTGTGACACAATGTTTTACACAGTATTCAGATTTAAGGGTGAATAGCCAGTTTCTTTCTTCATTCTAATGAGTTTTAAGTAAAACAAATACCTTCTAAGGAGGTAGATATCCTTACAGCACCAAAGAATTTATAACACACTCAGTCTCTCAAATAAATCTTTCATTCTATGCAGGAGTGGGGCAGTGTCAGAATGCTAATGTCTCTCTTAAGTCTTATGATTCCATTTTTTTAAAGTTATTCTCATGACTCCAATGAGCCTTCTCTTTGCCAACTGCCCTTCTGACAGGAGACCTACCACATCACTGGAGGTTTCTAATGATGAGCCAAAAAATTACATGCAGGCAGAAGTTGCCTGAACAGTCGTAAACTTGCATCTTTTATGCTTTTTAAGGGCTCCCATTAAGATTAGAGTTGTTATTGTTCTGATCTTATGGTCATCATACTGCACACCTCTACCTCTAATTCCTCTAATTTCTTGAGACAGTAAGTATTTTCAGTTTCTTGCTGATCACCTTTCCTCAAGCATTCTTTCAATGGTGGTTTTGTTGTTTTTTTTTTTATTATTTTCAAATACATTGAATCTGGAGTGCAGAATACTCTGCATTTAGAATCCAAATGCACATGAAAATTCCTTTTGAAATGCAGGATTTAAAAGAATGGGTTTGGGATGAGAAGTTGATTCTCGCAGGGGAGAGTCATATTTTCATTCTAGATTTGGTTTATTGCATTGCTTAAATTAAATCTGACCTCTGTTACTCTCTAGCTACCTTCCTTAATCCATGATGTTTTACAGCAACTCTTCAGCTAAGTGGTGAATTTTACTTCTCCTGTGACACCAAAGCTTGAGGGTATGCTTAGATGGAGTAATATGTTCAGTAGTAATAACATCTCAAGTCACTCATATGCAACCTCTCTTTTCATATCAGCCCCTCTTACCCTTGCACCTTTTTTTACCTCTTCAATTGTGTTGGTACAGTTCTGAGTTCAGGAAGTAAAGCAAATCACTATTTTACTTAAGCAAAGCAAGAAAGTATACGTGATCTGAATATTTCCATAATCAGGTTTCCAAGTGGTTGGATTGGCAAGGCTGAAAGGATAATGGCCTGGAGAAACCCATTCCCTTAGCCTTGCTACTGCCATTGCTTTGTGCAGTCAGTCTTTAGAGAAGTCTAGACTACAACATTGTGCACACCAATTGTATTGGTCCCCATTGGGACCAGCTATTTAATGAATTTCTCTTCTGGAATACATTTGTACAAGGAGCATTATCATTGGAAATATTTGATAGCACTTCTCTGAAAAGCCAGTTGGAGAGCACTTGCCTTGCCTGCTCCTGTGATTTTTCTGGGTAGAAGAATGCTTAAAGCCTGAGGTGCTGTCTTGGGGGAGCTCATCAATTTATGAAAAAATCCCTGTTTATTTAGACACAGAAGGAGATTATGTGTTTTGGCTTGTTTTGCTTTCATGGTGCCCTGTGCCTTTTGGGGAACATTCATCCCAAAATATTCCTTTCTAAGAATATTCCGTTACTCAAGGCTGTAGTTCCAGGAATTTTCCT
Organism: Oenanthe melanoleuca; assembly: GCF_029582105.1. Taxonomy (NCBI): domain Eukaryota; kingdom Metazoa; phylum Chordata; class Aves; order Passeriformes; family Muscicapidae; genus Oenanthe; species Oenanthe melanoleuca. Next base: position 73,543,200 of record NC_079336.1, read on the forward strand.
GTTCTCAGAGCTGAATTCCGTAGACTTACCTTGCTGCCCCTATCTCAAATGGCACTTCTATGCACCATTTTTTGATGGCAGAGCCAGTTTCATGTGTGCCTTTCATGTATTTGCCTCTGGATCCCAACTTCTAGCCATCTCTAGAAGTGGAGCAAGGCCACATTTTTGGGGCTGCATTGAGATGTAAACCGGAGGAACTAGTTGGGTTGTATCCAACAGGTTTTTGATGACAGATTTGCAATGTTCTTTTTAATATGGACAGTTATGTAATTCATGATGTCTGCTCACAGCAAGGAAAAGATGTTGTGTGGGATGGTGTTTTTCCCTTTTCCCAGTTGTCTGTTCCACACCCAGCCCTTCACAGAACAGTAAATAGGAAAGCTCCTCCCCTGACACCTGCTGCTGTAGTGCCTTTGCTTTTCACAGTCCTTTGTGCTTGAGTTGGCTGGGAGACCAGTACTCTGTCAGTAACTCCTTCAGAAATGAACAAATTTTTTCATAAACATTTCTACAAAAGTGGGTATTTCTACAACCTATTAACTTTAAAAAGGGGAGAAAGGGAGGGAAATTTTTTCTCAGATCTTTTTAGACCATTAAGGATATGATGAAACTCAATAGTCCTTCAAATTTTGGATGATCTTTAAAAACCATTCTTTTAGAAAAATGGCCAGAAGGAAGAGAATTCAATTTTATTTTATTGTGTATTTTGACAAGATAATGATGAACTTAATGGCACCTAATTTTAATTAGGTCCTCCAAAGCCTAATTGCATTATAAATTCATTATTAATTATGATCTCCATTAAAATGAAATTTTCCAGTGGCCAGTTTGAGGAATACAGGTTTTGAATTGGTATTAACATTTAAAATTATAAAAACAAAGACTATTTGAAATGGTCACTGGAATACTTAACATTTTTTGTTGATAGCATTGTTGGGAATGAAAGCAATGCAGGTGTAGTGTGCTATGGCAAGCAAGCTGTCTCCAGCTGTACATTGTATTCACTTTCAGAACAGGTAATTATATTTGGGAAATATTAGCAAAACTGCTTTAACTTTCCAGTCTGAGGTCTTTCTGAAGTTTCTGTGCTAGATTGCAGTATTATCCAGTATTGTGGAAAAAGGAAATTTAATGTATACAACATCATGACTTCATAGCCTATCTATGGGGTGGAGCAGGGGAAAAGGGATAAGAACTACTGGGGAAACAGGCAACGTCTTCAAAGACTTGTTTCTGGTTTTAACCTCATGGTCTAACCTGTGGGGGTTGAAGCAGGGAATTACTGTTTTTCTATGGGTAGCTGAAAGAGAATTCAAGGTCATGATACATAGTGAGAACTTTCCCTCTAAAAATAGCTTAAAAATCAGTCAAGTACCATTTTGAAATAATCATCAAAATTTGGAAAATACAAATACACTGACATTTGGAACTGTTTTGGTAGCATTCCAACATTTGATTAGGGAGCTTTGGAATGACAAATGAATGTTCTATAAAAACATCAGCTGAATATGTGTATAGTTTTACTGAAGTGAAGGGGTTTTTCACATTTGAGCATTTTGATTAATACTTGTAATAAAAAACTAAGGTAATGCAGATTTTTTTCTAATTGGTAAGCATAGCCTTCTCTGCAAGATTCTAAGGATAATATTTCTATTTTGAATATACTCCATTTTCAGATTTTTAAAATTTTAGTGTTATAATAATGGTGATGTATTTAACTTTCAATGCTAATTACGGAGTTATGCATCCAATGACATTTCTAAGCTATCATAACCCTGTAGTTATAATACAACCAGTTAAGGTATGAATTTAGGAGACTTGCTCCTCAGACAGGGTCAAATCTGTTGCTTTTTCTGCTGCAGGCTAAGCTCAATCTTTGAATATATATATATATATATATATATATATATATAATTTTATTTTCTCTTTAAAATTTTTCCCTTTCTATGTTTGTGAATTGTCTGAAAGTTACTAAGACCCTTTGTTTCTTGAATTTTTGGACAACTACTTTTACCAACTTGATTCTTTGTGTGGCTTATAAGCAGTATTGTGGAAGTACTTTTTATTTCAAGTTTGAAGAGTTTTGATTGTTTACATGATGTGTATTTTTATCCAATTGTATAACAACAATTTTACAATGGAACTTTGAATGTCATTCCTTACACTAACAATTTAATTTTTTTGTTGTTGTTGTGTATCTAAAATATTTATTTTAAAAGGACTGGCTTTGCGAAGTCCTTTACTAGTAAGTGCACTCTCCTGAATTATGGAGATGATATCTTTTCTTCCAAAATCAAACATTACAAACTAGAAAAATTCTGCAGTAAATTTATGTTTAAACCAAAGCATGAGAAACACAGCTATGGCATCTAGAAGCAACCTTTATGCAGTCACTTGATTTCATAGTGCAGTGGCCATTCCATTTAAAATTTTCAAATAATTCTTGAAAATATACAATTCTGGCAGTGTCATAAATAACTACACTGCAAATTTCATTGCCCAATTCACGCCCCCACCCCTCCCCGGGCACCCAAAAAGAAAATAAATCTGAAAACAAAGCAACAGGCTTGAGTAAGAGAGCAGGTTTTTGTAGGCAGTATAGGTCATGTAAAGGTTGTGTCACTGTGAAAGCATGCATGTAGAGCAGAAGTTAACATTATTTTTTAAATATACAATTTTAAACAGGTTAGTATGCTGCCCCTTGACTTCCTGCTTTTCAGAAAAGGTGTATCAGTTCACCTGCTGGGAGAATGACTATTTCTAATCCAATGCTGCTTATTCTGTTTGTTGCTTTGCTTACAAATACATCAGTGCAAGTATCCCCATGATTACTGAACATTAAACATTTCTCCAGTACTCTTGGCTAGAAGTACATCAGTGCTTTGCAGCTATGTGTGTTGTGAGCATTTCCTTCACTGTAACTCCTTGTGTTATAATTTACCCTTTTAAACCTTTCTTTCTTTTTAGAAAGAGAATGAGAGCTGAACTCCTTGAGAGTGTCTAATGATAATCTTCCATGCCCTCAGGGCAGAGTTAAGGAGCTCTGTGTTGGAGCTGCCACAGCCCTCCTCAAGTACTGAAATACTCAGTGAAGTATAAAAATTTACCCTGCTTTTATACTGGTAATTGTGTGTGGTTTATACATTTAAACATTCTAAAACAGAATAGAAAACTCTAAAATAGAGAATATAAGTTTAACTTTTGTCTCTTTTAGGAAATTAGCAGTCATTTCAACTGCTTCTGAGACTTGATACTGATGCATGTCTGCTGTCCAGTGGAAATTAAGCCCTTATTAAATCTAAACTTGCATACTTTTTCTCTATAATAAAAACCTTTCACTATAGGCAACTTAATGTTAACAATTTGTAAGGGAAGATAATAAGTCCTAACTAAATTTAAGTAATGATTTCCAAAGTAGAGCCATAAATCTACTGCAGTTGAAGTTCATGAGGTCTCAGAGGAAAGGGAACTTATGGCCACGGAAATGAATAATCCACAAACTGCCAGTAATTCACAGTGTTATTACAACTGGGAATTTCTTTGATAGAAGCCTTTGAGTTAAGTCATTAAAACAATTGAATGGTAAGCTAATACAACAGTTCATACACAAGAAGTTTTAGCATATCAAATGATTTTACTTCTCTTTCCTCTGGCTCTCACAATTATTGTAAATCTTTAGTGCTTTAATCCTCAGGACATAACAAAAATCAAAACCTAGATTTCAGAAATTTTCACTGCAGGAAGTAAGGTTGTACAGAATTTAACTATTAGTATTTGGCAGATAACAAATTATGTTTCCACTCTGCTTGGACTGAAATTTTCTTTAAAAAGAATTTACCTTTTGCCACAAGCACCACATCTGTATTGTCTTTTTGTAAGGCCTAACTCTGCTTCTGTTTCAGGACAATGAGAGCTTGAACTTTGCTTTCACTGAATTAAATAGTGTGTTAATACTAATTCCAACTGAGGGAGTAATTGATCATATTCTAGTTTGGATCTGTTCTTGTGTTATTACACTAGAGACAAAATAGAGGAAAATTCAGCATCTTTTCATGTGTGGTGTTAGGCAGAAGTAGGAAGTTTTTTCCACAGATTTGGACTTGGTATCTAGAGCAGTGAATTAAAAGTGAAAAGGAGGGGAACCAGGCACATGAAGGCTGCTTATGACTATGCAGGGGAGTTCTTCAAACCTCCAATCCAGGGCATCTGTATGCAGAAAGCCTTTGGGAAATGGATCCTGAAACTATTCTCAGGTACTATTTTAGTACAGTCCTAGGGTCAGAAATACACCAGGACCCATTCTGATAATTTATATAAATTGCCATCACATTTTTTTAAAAGTGGAGAAGTAGCCAGTGTGCCACCTATGTTGCTATAGAACCTGTTTCACAGAAGCAAAGCAGTTTCTATTTCTTGATCTCCTAGAATTTGTCTTAAATGTCCAGGGGTTTTGTCAGGCTTTCATTGGCCCAGCAAAATTATCTATATTAGCAGTCCTGATAATATTGATCTAGCATCAACAGGTTGTGAGACCTGCTGAAGCTCTCTTGGGTAGACTTGTTGTCAGGCAGATTAGTCCTGAAAAATTATGCTGAGGCATAATTTCTGACAAAAGCACAGAAATGTTTGTGTCTAGATTTGCACTTTCCTGTAGTAAAGCTGAGGTTCTGACTAGTTTGACAGTGTTTAGCAAACATTGCAAAGACCATTTAAGCAATTTCAAACCCAAATTGCTCACAATGGTGTCTCTTTTCTACAGAGACTGACTCATCTGGTTTAGATTACCTGAGGTCTTTAAAAGGCTGAATGAGTCCCACTGCTTTTCAGCTGGATCAGCTCCATGCAGACCTGCTCTGCACTCCAATGAATTGTCACAACCAGCAAGAGGTAATCCTCATAGGATTACAGCTCCTGTTTCCTTCACTTCTGATCTTTTGGGATCTCATAGTTTGTTGGAACTTATTTTGTGCATTTGGCATCATGTCATTTATTCCATCCTAATAGCTGTGCTGTTATGACTTAGGACAAGGACAATTTAAGTTTCATGGTGAGTCCAGCAGGCATTTGCTTTTAAAACCTTAAAGTCACTTCTAGACAGAATTTGTCCTTATAATTATTTCCAACCTCCATTTAATCCCTCTATTAGACCAGGACTCTTTTGTAGACTTTCTCCAATCTGGCGCAGGCTAAAAAAGTGATCACATCTGATCAGCAGAAATTTGTTTTCTATCTTCAAACATCCTCTATTGTCTTAAAAATTCTGAAGGAGTGAAACTGGATATCACTGAGCCAGTGTGTAGCTGAAAAGTCAATTCTAGGAACGGCTTTGTAGTCTCTTATAAGTTTCAGATCTTTCACACTGGACCATATCCTGAACTTTTCCACATAAGGGTTTGAAGGGGCTTGGGGAACATATTCAGCCCTGTGTTAAAAGATTGAAAATAGTTTAGGTTCAGGGAGAAAGTTTCAGTCCCATTTCTTTTTGGTTATATAGATATTGATGCACATAAAATTACTCCAGTATTCTTCATGGGAATGGTCTTGACTGAGGTGATTAAACACTGTTGACATAAATTCTGCTTTGCTTCACATGTTTCTTGCTTAAGAATTAATCTTTTAGGTATTGTTGACAAGGGAGCAAAACGAAGGCAAACTTTCAAAATTATTTTTACTGCCTAGCTCAAAACTTTGCAAAAACCCACTATCCCTGTAGAAATTTCAAGCTTCCTCTGAGGATTGTGACAGGATTATACCATATTCAGTCGATAGTTTGCCTCATCACTTCCAAGGCCTTCATGCCCAGCTCAGCAAGGCCTTGATGTTACAAAGTCCTTTGAATTTTACCTAAAGGGAACTAAAGCCCTTTCACACTCCAGTCTTGCTTTTTGTTTCATTTGACATTACTCAATAGGTTTTGCTATGTCTAAATTAGAACAGTGTCTAATAGCTGTCTGATTGAATTCATCATTGCTACAGCTTGACAGGGCTGCAGCATGAAGGTCACATCAAATCCCAGTTCACATAAGGCAAAGTCCTGATTTATTTCTGTCCAGAGCTCTTGTGAGGCAACTGCAGCCCTCTGGACTTCTTTACACATAAATGCTGTGGATTATTGATTAGAATCATACTTCTGGATATAAGGGCCAGGATTTACTTAGTTGAAGTCCTGGAGTGCTTACCTTGCTGTATATTGATAGGGGGTTTTTTATTTCTTCTTTAGGGGATGAATATTCAATTTTCTTTTTGTTGTGATTTCATTCCACACATTTATTTTAAATCCATTATAAGTTTATCATTACTGAATGACTTTAGGTCAGTGATACGCCCTTCCAATAGATGTTTCCTTTTAAATATTTATTAGTGTATTACCTTATGGTGATACAAATGTAATTTCATTAAAAAAACATATATAATACACATGAAAGGGAATTTAGACATGCAAATAAATGTTTGCACATCCTTTTCTGCAGAGACTGAAAAAGTGGTTTCCTCAGTGATAGGTAAACCTGTATGTTTTGTAGAGATAAGGGATTCAGAAATACTATGCAGCTCACATTTGTATTTGATGATCTCCATTTACCTTTTTCTACAACAGCAGTGTTTTTATCTTTTTAAAATGTCGAGGTGCTGTCATGCAGCACATCCAGGCCCTCATCAGAGTGTGAAATTGAGGTGACATCATGTAGTCAGCTAAGATTTCCCTTCCTGGCTGATGGCACAGAGCTGTGGAACTGCCATCAGAGACTCTAGGGAGTAATGAGTAGAAAAGGGGTGTCTGTTTAAGGCATGCTGAGCAGTCTCTTAATGCCAAAACATATTTAAAACACTGCACGTGGAAAAAATGAAAATAGTCTCCATAGGCTGCTCAGAATCGTGCCATAAGATAAATTAGCTTTTGGTTGGCTGTAGAGGTTAGGGGTGGAAGGGGAAGGACTGAACCTCTTAATACCTCACTTCATTCCCAGTCCTCCTGAGTGGAACTGTACATTGTGTGTGCACAAATGTTAATATTTGTCACTGTTAGAAAAATTGCATGTGAAATATGGAGAAATGAAAAACACTGAACACAGACCCTGCAGCTATCACCGTCAGTTGGATTTCACAGAGGATCTTGAGTGATAGGTCAGCCAAATTCTTCTTAGGGGCAAGGATCTTGTCAACACTGAGTGTACTGTCAGTCCAGCTATTTAAGTTTGCTATTATTTTTCATAAGTCAAGGACTTGAAGATGCTTTTCTCTAGTTTTACTTAGGCAAACCTGTTCTCCCTGAGTCCTCAAAGTTCATTGCAGCAAGTTCTGAGTTTGGTTCATCCATTTCTTTAACTATCCTGAGATGATGTTTGGGGAAGCCATGGTCATGGAACACCACTCCATGCTTGAGAGAACTAATGTTCCTGTCAAAACCACCTATACTTACCTCTGGATCATATCTATCTTTATCTGATCTTTGACACTTCTCCAAAAAGATTAATGGGAATAGCCCCAGAACTGCCATCTCTTCATGGGTTCTTAGAGACACTCCAACCCTTTTGATATTCCCAAGATCATTATACATTTTGGACAGCTCATGTCCTTTGAGGCCAACATGGGCAAGGACAGAGCTCATTTGTATGTGCTCTAGCAATTTTTCAGTGGTCTCATGCTTCTGAGAAGCAGCACATGATCTGTGTATCTAGCATAAATGGCAAGGGACTGCTTTCGTCACTTTCATGCTTGTCACCAATTCTTCATTGAATTTTTGCCTCTTACTACTTCTGTCCACATATCTATTCCTACTAGGGAGTATAACACTCTACCAGCAAAGTGACCACATTTTTTCCCTGCAGAGGGGCCATTTACACCTGGGAGATGTGCACTCATCTCTTCTGTCTTTGGATGTCTCCCCAAATACTGTATGAATGTTACTGTCAGTGAGATCTCTCTGATTACAGCTGTGTCTCAGCACAGCCCCCTTGTTCTGCATCATTCCTTGTGTCAGTGGGATGCTGGTAGCTGCAGCTGCCTCAGTGCAACCCATCTGCTTTCTGGCCTTGTTTCTCAGGAAAATACAGGCTACAGTCCTGCAATGTCCAGTGCCAGTGCCTGGGTCAAGGCATCACGATCAGTGTGCTAATAGGTCTGGCCCTGAGAGTTTGCAGGTTAAAGAAAACCTGACATGAAAAATAGCTTTGCTGCTAGTGTGTCTTCAGTGTTCTCTATTTTTTCCTATAAGCTTCAATCCCTGTCTCCTTGTCCTGTGCAACTACCATCAAATTTCCTACTGAAACTATCCCCATTTGGTGTTCTTTGTTCGCTAGCTACAAATTATTATTTTGGCTGCTGGGGTTATGATCTACCCTCCTGTCCAGCAAAGCCCCACTTCCTTCAAAATTGGGAGAGTTCATTTCTGAGTACTGAACTCAGACTTATCGTAATGATAGCAGGAGAATATTACAGACCAAATCAACTTCAGATTGCATGCTAACAATGAAGCAATTTATTAATGAAATTATGTCTAAAATAAAGCTTCAGGTCCTAAAGTTTGCTTTAAAAATAGTTATATTGCAAAGCAGAATAATGAGAGCTGGTACTTAAATGGCCTTCTCTGGCTTTTTGTGAAACCTTCAGGGCTAGTAATGGCTGGACTCTAATAACTCCTTTTCCAGCAAGCCAGGTAAATAAGCCAGGTTAATTAAAGAAAGGAAAAAGAAACAGGCTATACCTAGCACACAGAAATTGCTAATTTAAACTTTTATGTTCTTGTAGGGTCTTATCTTAAGCATAAGACTTCAGTCTCTTGAGTAACATGTACATTAATACATTCCATAAAAGATTTTTTGGGAGGCAGATCTTGTATTTTTTAATCTTATATAATGCATACATTAATGTTGAGTGAGCCGTATTTAAATACTGTGAAGACTTGAAGAGAAAAGTCAGAAAATAGGGAATTGATGTTTTGTCATGCAGCTGTGGCTGTTCTTTTCTCACAAAGTCATAAAGTGAGGATTCAGAGCCAGATGTTTGAACTTGCAATTGTCATTGCCTTCAGTTGAGGTTCCCAAGGTAATGGCCTGGCAGCAGTGGCTTATCATTGTCAAACACAGTTTTGAGTCAGCTGAAGATTGTTGGTATATATATTCTGTAAGTTCAAGACATGGGATTTATGGTTTTCTGTTTGTAAAGAGTAGTTGGAGAATTATCTTTGGCAAGGTAATATATTTTTTTAATGTAAGATCACCAAGTGAGGCCAAACTCAGAGCTTACAGTGCTGAGAGACAAAGTTAAAATCCCAGTTTTGCATTGGTCATTATATCCACAGCACAAAAGAATGGGCAGCTTTCTTGTTGTGCTTTGGGCCTCTCCCTTGGGGAATCTGCCATGCATTCTGTTCCACACGTTCTGTCACACATGGCATCCTCTTGTAGACACACAAATGACTGTATCATCTGTTTAATGTGACATGTTCACCCACTATTTGGCATAGTGGGGTTATTAACAGAAAGGAGGCTTTCAGACTAGCTATAATATAAATAAAAATTAATGTATCACCTTTGCACAGCTAGGTGCAGCATACTTTACATAATCAGGATTTGTAATCAAAAAAGAGCTTGTCCTCAGAAGACAACAGATGAAAAAAACCCACAAACCAAACCTGCTGAGGGCCAAATGCTGTCTGGGTTTGAAGTCCTTGTTTCTCCTAGCACAGAGAAGAAAACAGGGCACCACACAATTTATTTTTCTTTGTCTCTGCATGAGTTCAGTACAGGCTCTACTAAAAATCAAGTGCTCCAGCATGGTGCATGCACAGGAGCAAGGAGCTTTGTCTCTTTATGAAGCTCCAGGATTTCACATCTGGGGTATAGAGAGAGAACAATCTTCATAGTTTTGAAATTCAAGTCTATAAGGGACATATGCAAAAGTGCTTTATGTCTCCATTTCTTTTTGCATTGATGGACGGACAGGAACCTGACATATCCTATACAGAATACAGTGCCTTTGTGAATGTTGTGTAGTTAGGGGTTACTTACCCTACTCATTTCTTACATAGCTTAATAACATGTTTTGGGCACAGTGGAGAAATTACAATGAACATCAGTTATTGTCTAGTGTTGAATTGCCAATCCTGTGCCATTTCATCTGTCAGAAAATTAGACGATCCTTGTAATTTTCTTGTTATTGCCTGATTTTTATGAGGAAAATTGCAAGCTTACTTAATACAGGGTAAATATAGTGCTCTTAGAGAAATCTTTGTCCTTTGAAAGATGAAAAGAAGGAAGGTGATGGTAATTTTCTTTGTTCTACCTATTTGTTTGCTATTCTGCTCCTTTGTCCCTTGATTTCAACTTTCAGATAAAAGCATTTAGTTGTTCATTTTCCTGTGTTAGTTTTGGATTATCAGCCATATGTCCATTTTGTTTCCTGCCCTTCTACCTCACACCACAGCTTAGCTCCCACATTCTTAATTCCTTTAGAGACTAGGTAAGGCACTCTGCAGTCTTGTCTAGACACTACTTGCTGGCAGGACATGTTGCAGCACAGATTCTGGGGCATTAGGGAGGCAGTGCTGTGCCAGTGGGGCATGCCAGGCAGGGTTAGCCACAGCCCTGGGATCACCAGGGAAGTCCCAGTGCTCGGCCAAGCTGAGGTAAAGCCTTGATGGGGAGTTAGGCTGATGGAGTACATGGCCACATCCCGAGCTGGCTGCAGGGGTGCTGCTGCACTGCCCAGGTGCAAGGGTGGAGTAACAAAGCAATTCAGTTTTACAGAGCTGACTGTCAGCATGACACTGCTGGTGTTTTTGAACAGGCTTTCCTGTAAAGCATCTTAGGAAGCAGAGGTGACATCATTTGGAGTGTCCAAGGGCAAAAGCAGAAGAGTGGCGCTGGTCCCTCATCTGCTGCCTCATTTGTTTGGCCTCTTGTTTGGGTGGTTCGCTGAAAATATCATCTGAACACTAGATGAAAATCAAAAGGATCAGATCTTAGGAACTTTAGGAATGACAACATGTCATTTCTGCATGGAAAATCAAGATTGCAGTCTGCTCTGCACATTCCAAAAGCAGTTTTGGTTATTGTGTCTAAAAAAGAAAGTACCAGCTATCATTTAAACATAGAGCAGCAAGGATGGCTGGAGGTAAGGAGTAGTTTTTGTGTGATTAAATGCTTATTTTTCTGTTCTGACAAGAGTCATCTGGATAAAGATGTGATTAAGTTTTCTAAAAATCATAAGGGAAATGGAAAAAAGTAGTAGGAATTTATCCATTCTTATAATGTGAGAACTGTAGAGAACCATACTATAACGTAGCATATATAAAGCAAAAGGAGGAAGCTGCAAATTAAAATTATGGAACTCAATGCTTAAGGAAAGTGGAGAGATCAAAAGTATTCAGGGTTCTCAAAGTGACTAGATACATTAATGGAGAATTCCCAAGAGGGAGGAAGGGGATCTGAGTGCATTGTCTATCGAAGAATGTCCCTAATTGACAGTGTGCAAATAAGGATGAAATACAACATATTTAACCCTTTTCTTATCATGCCTTTCTCATGGCATCTGTTACTGACTTGTGCCAGAGATGGGGTACTGAGAGATGGGTTTTGTGTTAGGTTCAGTACATTTGTTTATCTATAGTACTTACAGCCAGCCCCAGCTTCTCCCAAACCAAAAATACCTTTTCTTTCCCAGAAGAGGGATGAGGAGGAAGAGCAAGGAGGAAGAAGCAGGGTTGAATGATTTCTACCCTTTGTACATTGTGGAGCTTACTGTTATAACTCTGTCATGAATGTGTGTGTTATGTCCAGCCAGTATTGTGGGGGTCCAATTCAACACAGTCCTTTTTTGCTCTTGCTGACCTTTCAAAGATTATTTTCCCATCTTTTTCTAGCTGACAGTAATGCTAAGAACAACGGCTCTACAATATTGTCAAGCCTATTATTATGTAGCCAATACAGATGGATTACTGAGACCTAACTTGGAAGGTAGCTTTTCAACTATTTGGATGGAGGATTGGATAGCTGAGGGAAAAAATGCAGGCAATTACTTCTAACACTGGGTTTCTTCTTTATCTAATCTGCAATTTTCTGAAATACTGCTATGTCTTTTATCAAGAAATAGTGGGTAGCTGGCTTGGAAAATCTGAGATAAGGAGTCTCTGAGGCAGGAGTAATTGGTTGTGGTAGATTGGGACAAATTAGTAGGCTGCTCAGCAGAATTGTTTACTGTACTGTGTACATGCCACTTATTTCAGCCACTTCAGCTGTGTTTTGCTTTGTCTCTGTTTATTTATTTATCTATTTAATATTGAGATAGTCAATGACATTAGCTTACTTTTCTCTATGAGACTGTCCTGAAGAACAAAGACACAAAGCATTAGCCTGAAACATAAAAATGTCGCATGTCCTCTTAGATTATGCACAGTCTGTCTTTGAATGTTAGCATTAACCTTCAGTTCAGTAGGATCTGTAGATACAAGACTGAAAAAAATGCAAACTGACACTGTGGTACATTTTTTCATTGCAAATATTTATGTTTGTCTTCTGATGATATTTTCCAGGTATAGTAAGAAGTTAGAAAACTATTACTAGAGTTGCTGGAGTTCCAGTTGATTAAGCCCCTGTCATCTGAATCAGTTTTATACCACAACTGCTCTAATCACTGACCATTGCACAAAAAATGTCATTGTACCTTTCAGATATTTGCCACCTTGATTTGTTATCTTCCCAGTGAAGGTGGATATAGTCCTAATGATATGAAGTGTGTTGTGCTCCCAAAACCCACTTTCCATCAAAATCCCGAAGTAACAAAAAATAAAAATAAAACTAGATAATGCTCCATAACCTTCAAAGGAGAGCTATAAATACATAGCTAGAAAGGGAAAAAGACAGAGAGAGAAACGACACGTGCAAAGAATTTGTTGCAGCAAAGTTTACTTTGCATTCAGGGCCAGAGACTGCTTGATGGCAGCCATGGGTTTGACTCTCTTATAATGACTGCAAGAGGTGTGAGCAGAATTAAAATGTCAAAATGGGTGAAAAAAGCATGAATGTAGCACTTGTAGCTATTCCATTCATGCAACCCCTGCAATGGGCTGTTGAATGAATGTAGCATCAATGTGCCACAAGTTAGGCATGGCATATTTCTTGGTAAAACCAGTAAAGCAAGGGAAAACTCTCTAAATGGGAAGTCACAGGTATCTGTGGAAGCAGAGATAGGAAAATGATCAGTGACAGCAATCTATAGGCAAACATCAAAAATCCACTTTTCTCTTTTTTCCCCTCCTCCCGTTTCCCTCAATAGACATCCATCAAACTGCAGTAGGATTTCTGCTGGCCAGTTTGTGTCTTGGAAATTGACAAGAGAAGGGAGAATCACTTTGCCCAGAATCCTTGCTAAATTACATGAAAACAGGATTTGTGCTGCATGTAAACTGTGTAAATCCAGTCAGCTTTTAAGTAGAAACCAATTTCGTAGTGTGTAAGTATCATTGATTTGTTAATCTGACAGTTTTTTTAAACAAGCTGATGTGGATTAGCCAGTTCTGATTGTGTGTCTCTGACAAGTCATTTGAGTGCTGGATAGCTTGGTGAGTAAAGCACTAAAAATTAACCTTTGAGGCCCCTGCCTATAAATAAATTATTGATCCTTAAGAAAGAATCAGATAATCTCATTAGATATAGTTTTCTGTAGTGTGAGTCTAAATCCTGCCATACAGAATCATTTATCATAATTGACAATCTTTTTACTGAAGCAGACAGGAGCTAAGCTACAATAGAAAGCAAATCCTGCAGGAATTGGTATAGAAGAGCAGCATGAAGAATTTCCAACCAATTTGATGCTTAAGGGATGTTTTGTTTCCCCTCCAAGTATTTCTAAGGTCTTTTAGCTTTTATGTATGCTTTTATAGCTGTATATCCAATAATTCTCAGTCAGGAAAAAAGTGCCTCTGAAATGTCATGCATGATGGTATTCTGGAGCCAGACAGAAGTATATGGAGTGAATTTCTGATCCATGACATAACAGACACAGATGGAAAATACATAGCAAGCAGTGTAATATTGAAAGGCAGAAAGGGATACAGAGTTCAGTACTTAACATATAAATGACTGCTTAGAAGTACTTTACAGGAAAAAATAGTTAATGTGGTGTCAAAACGTAAATGTACAAGCTATGAGACCTAATGTTGTTATTTTTTTACAACTGCAGCTCAGTGATCTCCTGAAATGAAGCAAAGTCAAGTGAGCATTTTAATGGCATGAGGGGGGAAAAAAAGCTGAACCTTGTCATTAGTTTCAATAATTTGACTTTCCATTTTGTAAAAGAAAAGAAGAAACAAAGGACACTCATATCTGAGCTCTGATTCTCTGTTGTTGGGCAAAGAGGAGCTGTACATGTGGGAGGCAGAAGGGGTTCCTGGGGGGACAGCAGTTCTTACTTACTTGGCATATCAACCTGATTAAAGGTTAGCATCAAGTTCAGAGACATTGTAGTCTCGATTTCTAGTGTCTGCATCAGCATTCATAATGAAAAACTGTCAGTTCAGAATCCCACAGTATAAATTTTTATTTTCTTTTTTTTTTTATTATTTTTTTTATTTTTTTATTTTTTGTGATTGGAAATTTTGTCCTACACCCATCTATCTGTTCTGTCTTCAGGCTCATATCTTACAAACTCCACACTGTTAAAGGAATACAGAAAAAAAAAGTATAGATGAGGGAAATAATGGGCATGGTCTAGATATGGAAAGTAATTCAAATATCAGAAGAAATAGCATTGTATAGAATGTCTGATTTAATGAAGATCTATTGGGCTTGTGCTAATGGAATTATTTTTAGTTTAAAAAAAGTTTAAAGACCAATTAATTATAAAGCATAGCATATCTCTGTGTAAAGTGATAAAGACCAAGGATAGATTCTGTTGCTCTGGATTAACTCAGAAGTTATTCGTGGTCATGTAAGTAAAAACCAGAGGGAGAATCCTGTAGTGTGGTGTGGCAGCTGTTCTGTACCAAGTTGCTGGCGTAATCTCGTGAAATTGCTTGCACTAATTCACTTCAGCAGAGCAATGAGTCTGATGGCATAATGCTGAGCTGTGGGGGTTCTCTCCTGCCCTGCACATAGCAAAGCACATCCATTTCCCACTGTGTTCCTGGTCCACTGCAGACACTGAGCTTTAGGTAAATTGTGACAGCCTTGGAATTTTATCACTACAGTGCAAGCACAGCCTCCTCTGACTCATTGGAAGAGCCTGTGGCCTGTCCACCTGGCAAGGGCTGTTTTCTCTTTTATGCACAAGGGAAAAAATTTAATCAATTTTTATATCAGCATGATGACTAACCAGAGCAGAATTTTTAAAAATATTTTGCAGAAACCTATGCATTTTTAAAAATAGATATTCCTCTGCCAGGTAGAAATAATTTGGTCCCTTATCCCTTATGATTAAAGTGTTTAGTTCTGCTGATAAAAAAAGCCCACATTGGGATGGACTTCAGCTGTAGAGTAAAAAAATGATCGAGAATTTTTTTTGTTTTCTCTTTTTTTTTTTTTTTTTTTTTTTTTTGTAATGTGGCAGAAAGAGTGCTTCTTTTATTTCATAGGCAAATATGAAGTTGTGCACCAATAAAACAGATAGACCATCTCATTGACAGATCCAAAGGAAAGCATTCTTTATGAGAAAACACTGTACTTCTAATAAAGTGATCCCAACAGCCAAGTTTGTGCTGCTTAATTTGTTTCCTCGGAGTGATATTATAATTCTGACATACTGAAAAATTGCCTCACAGAGACTCATATTGCGTTTGTTGCCGAGTGCCTCTTTGATATAACATTTGTTATTGTAGTGCTTGGGGTGTCTTCAGAGGAGTAATATTCTAAATGAACCTGGCTGTATCATCCCTTTAATGTGGAGTAGAATTTTGCATTACATTTTCAGCTTATTTCAAATGCATTTTGCCAGCTATTCATCATGAGCGATCTGTTCAAATATAGGGCCAGTATATCAATATAAAATCAGAAAAATCCTTAACACTTTCTCTTTGGGGAATCTCTCAGGTCGTTTCAATTCTTTTCTGTTAGATGAACAGACAGTATGAGCTCTTGTATTTATGCCTGCCTGTCAGGTTTTTTACAGTAGAAACACGAATCACTGTTTGTAATGCAGGATTAGCCTGTCTCACACAATGTTATTAGATTTAAACCTGCCTCGTGACTTAATTACTTTTTCTTCTGTATTTAAGTTTCAACCCAGACCAGCTTTTACATTCTCAGGAACACTCTGCTTCTTATGTTAGAGCAAATATTGAAGAACATATGTATTATTTGTCTGGATTTGCACAGATAAAAAAATGAGAGCAGTATGTAGTCCCCCCCCCCCTCAGTGGACTTTTATATTCTGAGCTGCCAGTAAAATGTAAAAAGATTGCACTGTGATGTCCTATCAGACCTCAAGACTAGAAGGACAGTTTGTATTGAGCACAGGCATTTTCCATAATTATGGAAAATTATGTTGCCTGCAGAGTTGCCACCTGCCCTATTTGATCTGATTATGGTGAAATGCAAAACTGTCCTCATTTCATAAGTGGAACTTTTCCATGTTCCCTCACAGAGAACAGCAAGATATGCACACATGTATTGCTGCTACAAAGGAGGAAGAAAAATATTACAGTTATGTGTCAATTAAGATTCTAACTCCTTCACAAGAGCACAGGTCACTTTTAGACAATCGCTTCATTCTTCAGACTTCTAGAAATCATTTTCTGTCTTAAAATCTCCATGAAAAAGAGCAAATCATAGCCACTCATCCAGATATGTCGGTACTATTCTGAGAGACATTATATATTCTGTGGCTTTTTAAAATTCTCTTTTGGTTGGATGGGCTTATTGTCCATGAACATTTATTTTTAGAGTAGCCTGGGCTTGCCTTGTAGTCTGAGTCATTTATGTAGCAATTTAAATATTTGTCTAAGCTCTCAGTGAAAGGCTCATGTTGAAGATTTATAAATGCTTCATAGATTAAAGGAATAGCATTTTTCTATACTGTTTATACAGAATGATGTCATATCCTGGGAAAAAAAAAAAAGAAATGCAAAATTTGAAAGAAAAGCAATGCTGTTTCTGGGTCACTGGATACTGTTTGCCATTGTCCTTTCTCCAATAGTAATTTTGTGCATGCTTATGCATGTGTAAGAGAGTGAGACCTGCATGTGTGCATCTTGGTTTTTCTGCATGTTGTTTTTTTTTTTTAGCTTGGCATATTGATTTTCCTGTACTCTGGACAGAAAATCACCTTTAAAATTTGTATTTTAATATCCTTAAACAGTAGTTTTGGAATTAAAAAGATATGGAAAGCTGTTTTGGTTTTCTGGCACCTGGCCACATCTTTCTTGATGTTGCAGTGGTTTTATTCTAAATTACATAGTCAAGTAATAACCTCACTTGGTATATTTTCCTTAATTCAGCTTTTAGAAGGAAAAAGGATAAATATTTACTTCCCAAATCTGATTCTCAACATTTGGGCTTTACAATACTGTTTACCATGACAAATATATTTCTGTTATTGAGCCATCAACTGGAAAACATCTGCATGAGCTTTAGTTTAATTTCAGCTTAGAAACCTTTTAGCATTTCTATATTATACTTGCTTAGTTCTGGATTCAGAAATTGGAATCTCTTAAGGATTTACCCTTCAGTAACTAGCAAATGAAATTCTTCCATAGTTATTTTTGCCTTGTATTGAGTTTTATTCAGGGATAGTTGGATTTTCCCTGAGAAGACAATCTCCTCTCTCATAAAGTCTCCACCACATGCTGAAAGCTCCTGACCTCTCACTTCCCTTCTCAAAGGTACTGATCATCATCAAAGGCCAGTGCCAGCATGAAGGTGGGAATTTGAGAGAACAGAGTTTTCTTTAGAGATTTCAACTACTTTTTGAATAAAAGATGAGCTTTCATGAATTGAGCTGATAGAGCTAAAAACCTAGCAAACTGAGAGTGAAGAGCTCCTTTCAGGCCAGATCCCTGCAATGAGATTTTCACTTCCACGGTTGATATGGTAGAAGGTGTGAGTCTTCCAAAAGAAGTTTAAAATAGCACTCTTGTATCTCAACTAAAAAATATAAAATCCCCTGCTTATGGTAGCAGCCCTAGACTTGTCCTCTTTGATGTAAAGAAACTGTAGAAATTGCTTCTGTTAATTGAGAAGCATTTAAAAAATTTTTTTCTGTAAAATTTAATTTGGCAATAATCAAATCTTCCCACTTGCATGGGAAGAAGGGAGTTTCCTTTATGATTTTGCTTCTGGAGCTTCTGTATGTGAGCAGTAAAGGTCATAGCTCAATTTCTCATTACAGATAGACAGCATGGAATTTGTTGTGTTGCATGAGTTTGGTATTCACTGACTTTACTGAGAATTGTGTGGGTGAATTTACACCTATAATTTAAACTGGAATATTGAGCAAGCAGATGGTACAGACTATTCATCAAATATGTTTGCACTATGGCGTGGTTGCCCTGAAGTCTCAGTCTCTTGGGCAATACTGAATATTATTTCTTAGAAAATTTTCCCCCTCTGAAAGACTCTTTCAACAGTTTGTTACCTAGCAGTGCAGAGTATACAAAAAACTGCCAGAAATAACAAGCAGGGCTTGCTGGCATTGCAGAACTCAAAGCAGTTCAGGGTTTGAATGCTGATGCGACTAAACATTACTTGTTCAAGTGTGGTTTAAATGTTGTTTTAAATATGCAGAAAGGAAGCAAGGAAGTAGGTTCTAAACTGAAATGGCAGGTCAATATTCCTGCTGATATTTTTTGTGCTAAAGATTAAAAGAAAGACCTTAGCAGAAAATGGCTAATGTGGTTCATTACCTCTAGTCATTTGGCTTTAAAGCATCATTAAAAAAAGCAGTGAGTAACAGCACAGTGAAAGCCATAGTTGTGTGCAATGTGAGAGAGCCAGACCAGCAGAATTTGCTACAATCACTTTTTGTGATCCTTTCCCAACTCTGTTGCAGTCCGTTTGCAGAATTCTTTCACAAGTACTTCATGAGAGATAAAAGATGTGCTCTGTGTCTTTGGAGGGTTTTGAATTTAGGAGCACACAAAGATGTAACATATTCAGCTAGGCAACTAACATCTAACATCTCTAGTGACTGGTTAGAACAGGACAGGTATTTTGTCCTGACAATCCAGCATTCATGAAACTTTCTTGACTAATAACTTCAGCAGCCTTTTTGACAGCCAAATAATGTATAGGTCTTTTTACTGACTTCAGCTATCAGAAGTCAATAAAAAAAAGGCAAATTTACATGATACTTTTTGATGACGTCATTAATGAAGAGAAAATGGTGCTTCAATTCTGATTTTTTTTTAAGAGATTAGGTATCCTGTTGCAGATTGACCTTTGAAAAAGCAGCAATTAAATATATCCTTTATTGGCACACAGTCTTTTCAACAAAATATTACATTTTCTGTACATAGTCAGCTTGTTTGTTGGTACAGATACCTGTAAGCACCATTGACTTCATTGTTGCTGTGATAGTTTGCTTGAGCTGCAGAACTGTCCCACCATTTGTAGTTTTAGAGAGATATTTAAGGACTTAGAGGAAAGATCTCCACCATGTTGACCTCTGGGTACAGAAACCACATGCAAGCATTGCTTGTCATCTCTGGTTCAGCATTGTCCAAGTGCAGAGCTGAGTTTTGCAGTCTAAATACATGTCTGCTGACTTTGAAAAGACAGAATTCAAGAATTCTTACTTTTGAAATAAGTTTTTTTAGGTTTATTTTCCCCCAAAACAAATCTATACTATTGAAGCACTCTAATGTGTCTTGCTTTGGGCATATATTTGTATATCTACTAATCTAGATTACTATACAGAAAAATATCATCTACAAACTGGTGATTATTAAAATGACATGAGTACAAGTAAAGAATCACATGTAATTTTTTAGTTTACTTTATTTGGTTTTGCTGGACAGGTAGTTTTTTACACCAATTATAAGGTGTCCAGTGCAAGAAATTTGGTACTAAAGGGTTTTCCCCCACTTGTCAAACATACAGCTGACTGATTTAATGAGAGGATTTTGAGTCTGACATGTGATTTTGTGATTAATAATGGTTAGTAATAATTGGTGCTCCAGATGAAGCTGTGTCCTCCTGTGAATACTCTGCATTTTCAGACTTGCAGATGTAAGGCATGGGACTTGAGATGACAGGTTATTCCTACGACTGTTTTATGACGTTTCTTTTTTAAAACATTAAAATTTTTATACAAATGTAAATATAAGTGGACATATACAAATTAATGAAGTTCTAAAGTTGTCCACATGGGGAAATTATGTGGGCAGCAAGAAAAAAAGCTCAATAATTTACTATTTACCAAAGTATTGCTCATGAGTGTTGTTAAAAAATAGGGAAAATGGCTATAGTAATATCCTTTTTTAGGATCTGTGAGAAAATACATCTTTTCACAGTGAACAAGCAGTATTCCAAATATACCCTTATATGCTTATTTTCTGTAAATTACCTATTTTATATTCTTCATAATATCTTTTTCTCTTTTCAGTAAAATATTTATGCATTCCAGATACTCTCCTTAGTTTTGTCTTTGTTCACATTCACAGAACATCATAAATGAGTAAAGGTCACCTGTAACATCTAAACATTTAATTAACACAAGCTCAGTGAAGTCAATTCATACTTTGAAATCACTGTCAGTTCCCACTGTCACCAGCACAGGATTGCTTTTCACAGGAGGAGATGCAGACAGCAGAAAGGTGTGAGGGTTTACAAAAATATTCTGGTTAGTTGAACAATTTGGAGGAGATATTGGGAAATTTCTGTCACTGGGAAGCTGATATAACAAATTAATGTGTACTAGTTATGAGACTTCAAATACATTTTGTGTGAAAGTCTAGTCTGACTCCAGCATGGCAGGCCAGCTTGCACTTGCATATATATCTATATCTATATCTATATCTATCTATCTATCTATCTATCTATCTATCTATCTATCTATCTATCTATCTATATCTATCTGTACATACATAGATATATAACTGTTGTTGTATTGGCACTACTGCCATTGGAGTGCTGCACTGCCAGATTTTTAGGATTATGTTTTTGAATACAGAATATTTTTTATACCTATCCTAAAGTCAGGAAAAAAGAATCTAACATATCCATTAATTTTCTAAGCATGAAGTGGCTATTCTCAAGTCTTTTAAACATTTTCCATGGTGAACTTGGTCTAGCAATTAGCACTGTGAACAGATATCCTTTGAAGGACACTGATAGATATTCGTGCATGGTTATGTTCAGTGCCCACAAAAGGGATGTACTTTTCAGAATTAACAAGTGTTGATGCAGACATAAATTCTAAGTGAGAGAAATGGAAGTTGCACTGTGCTTAGCTTGTATGGAGCTAAATGTGAGGGGAAAATTTGCATGCTCCAGTGTTAAGCATGTGTAGAAATGATTGGAATTGCAGCTGTTGAGTGAAATTCAAATATTGTAACTTTAAAAGTCTAAAAGTTACTTGTGTAAGTCTTTCCAAGTTGCCTTAATCTCCTCACTTAATGGAAATAAGGGGATATATTTTTGTGTGCCCATCTTGGATGTTGGGAATTACCCTGTGAAAGCATGTACCCCTTCTATCAACTATAAAGGAAGCATGCAAGGAATATATTAGACTCATATAGAACATTTTGATTGAAATGAATCTCACACAACTCTACCATTTGGGGGGGGGGAAATGAAATTTAAAATGCAAAACATGAAATAATGCTGCAAGCATATGGGAGAAGATGTATCACACAACCCTGCAGTGGATATACATAGGCTTGTAACTGTGGTCAGTGAAGACATTTTGGGATTTTCTTTGATTCCCTGGGTGGTTCAGCCAGGGCACCTCCATCCAGGTGCTGGTAGACAGGACAGGAGCACTGGGACAGCCCTGCTCTGGACATTGCCTTTTTATGCAACACTAAAGGCTTGCTTTAATTTTTCCTTTGCCTTCTCTCAGAAGAACATGTCATACAGAGGGATAATTTTAAAGAAGAAAAAACAAAACAGAAGCTAATTCTGTCTGAGAAAAAATATGTAAAGATTTGGGTAATTAAACTGGTACTAGTTAGAATCATAGTTTAATTACAAGTGTAACTGAAAATATGTGTTCAGACCAATTGCAATCAGGGTATTTATGATGTCAGGAGACATCAAACCATCCTTCCTAAATCTTGCTTCTTTATTCTTCTCTTTGAGATACATGTACTTATATGAACAGATTAAAAATATGTTTATGGAGAGAATACCACAATGTAAATTGCAAGTTTACAGTAACACATTTCTGTAACTTTAAATGGACCTTTCATTCATAAGTACAGCATTTGGAGTTAAATTATAAAGCAATATGGGAATGAAGTAACAACAAAATTATTCAAATAAGTAAACTGGTGTATGATGGAATGTGTTGAAGCAAATAAAATGCTTAAATTTAATTTAAGTAATAAAACTTTAAATAGAGGCAAAGAAATTACTTGTGACTTTATAAAGCTGCTGATCCTTTGAACTGGGCGTCATCCCTTCATTATTTTCCTGCTTAGATTTAGGCTTATTCCTAAAACATTAAATTAATTTTAAGTATATCGTTGCTCTAAGGTCAATGGAACTATGACAGAATTAAAACTGGTATAAAATTATTAAATATTTGCATCAGTTTTATCTTTTATCTTTATCTTATATCTTGTCTTCATAGTTAGCAAGAATCTGTAACAGTCACTGTAGCAGAGAACATATGAAACAGGTTTGAATGTGAGCTGAAAGAGGCAACAAATAAGCAATTTAGCTGCCATTTTATCAGTCTGCAGGTGTCCTCAGTCCTGAGTGTTGGCTTCTGATTGAAGCCAATTGTCCATGCTTTTGCACTATTTCCTTTCAACAGTTTTATGTGTAATTATTATTATAATACAGTGTTAAAGCATGTTTTACAAAGGTCCACTAACAGAAAAGATTAAAAATAGAAATAGGAAACATCTGAAATATGCCCAGAAATATATATATAAAAAAAAAAAAAAAAAAAAAAAAAAAAAAAAAAGGAAGATTTCTTTTTTTTCCTGAAATTTTTGCTTCTGAAATGTGATTATCTCAGATGACTTCTTACAGACAGCAGACTGTTAAGATGTGTCAGTATAATTCAATATTGTATGCATTTGACATTCTTGCACTCATTGCTGGGAAGAATCATGCCAACAGTGACATCTGTTTTAAGCTCTCTTTCTTTGCTAGTAACATCAGGATCTGTTGTATAATCAGCTAAGCAAGATCCAGTGAAAATCTGAACTATGAAAAGATTGAAAACTGGGTTGGGCAAGTCTCTGAAAACAGACAATACAAAATATTGCATTTGGAAGAGGATGCAGCAGTGGATAGCTAGTAACACTTAAACATGCATGTTTTTCACAGAATCATAGAATAGTTTGAGTTGGAAGGGACATTTAAAGGTCATCTAGTCCAGCTTCCCTGCAATAAGCAGCAGCACCTTCAACTGGGTCAGGTTTCTCAGAACCCTGGCCAGACTGATCTTGAATGGGACAACCCATTCCAGTGTTTCACCACCCTCACCATGAAAACATTGATTTCTTACATCTTATCTAGATCAACCCTCCTGAAGTTCAAAACCATTACCCCTTTTCCTTCCACCATAGGCCCTGCTAAACAGCTTGTCCTCATCTTTCTCATAAGTTCCAAGTTCTGGAAGGCTGCTATAATGTCTCCCCCAAGCCTTCTGTTTTCCAACTGAGCAATCCTAATTCTCTCATGTTTCCTAATAGTGCAGGTGCTCCAGCCCTCTGGTCTTGGTGACCTTGCTCTGGACCCACTCCAACAAATCTTTCTGATGTTCTGGGGCCCCCAGAGCTGGTGCAGCCCTGCAGGTGGGGTCTGAGCAGAGCAGAGGGGCAGAATCCCCTCCCTCTTGTTGCCCACACTGCTCTGGATGCAGCCCAGGGCACATTTGGTTTCTGGGCTGTAAGTGCTCCTTGCCAGCTCATCTCCAGCTTCTCACCCCCAGCACTCCCAAGTTCTTCTAGACAGGGCTGCTCTGAATCCATTCTTAACCCCAGCTTGTATAGAAGAAAGAGAGGATGCATACAAGGAGTTCATAAAAGGGAGATTATATAATTTATGTGTGAAGGCAGAATAGGATGTATTTCTGGGGGAAAAACGGATTTCAAGGAAAATTGAGAGAAAAAGTTCTTGCTAGGAAAGAAAAAGGAAACCTTCCAATTTTAAGGAGTTTAGTGAATGATAAATGGGAAAGGATAAGAGGGAAGAAAGAAATACTTGATTGAAGTAGAAGCTGTAAGAACTCCAAAAAGCAGAATTCAGTTTAGTTGATGTTCTAAAGCTAACATCTGTCAAAGATTAACAGGCAGCATTACATGAAATCATAATTATATCCTCTACACTTAGAAATTCCTATGGCAGTATGCAATCAATGCAGATATTTTCAGGGAAAATCACATGCAGGAAAATACATTGCTAATTATGTAAGAACTTGAGGCTAAGAGAAAGTAACCATTTTATACAATAAGATTTGGTTTGAAACACAAAGACAAGAGTTCTAGACTACAACTCAGAGCTCAGGTCAAGAAGTTAGTGAGACAGAGTTGGATGGAGATGTAAATCCCAGTGAGAATAAAAGAAAGTGCTGTGTAGCAGTAATTCTGTGGTAGGAGTAGCAAGGACAATTAAGTGAAGTGCATTGAGAAAGAAAAAACAGCATGGAGAACATGAGAAAGAAAATTTAAAAGCAATACACAGGTTGTGGTTCTAGAAGTTGAGGAGAATAAAATCTGATTAAGAAATAATCACTTAGCACTAAAACACACACTCAAATATGTGAATACCTTTGTGCACGAGGAAGAGGTGGGTGAAAAGAAGCCTGTAAGAATATCATAAGTTTCATTAAATGGGAAGAAATAGTAATATTTAGTAAGAGACAATTTATTAATAGGCAATTCTTACTATAACCTTAAACCTGGGCCAACTTCAAATCTTGTCTTACCTTTGTAAGGGTTTGGTGTTGAAGGTATGTAGATGGTGCATTCTTCACCTATTCCTCCTGAATGAAGATAAAACATTTACTAAGGTTGACTTGAGTAACATTTAAATCAGTTCCCTAAGTGGAAAAATTATGCAAATACAAGAGTTGTCCTAGTGTATTTGTGTCTGTTGTTAGTTTTTTGCCTTTTTATTTATGCTGATTTTAAGTGTAGTCCTTTTCTTGTGCATCCCTAAGACAGCTATGCCAACAGGAAATGTGAGTGTAGGCCATGTCTCATTGGCCTTGAGTAAAACCATGGTGCTGGTGGAGACTTCTTGATAGCTACTCCAAATTTATATTATTTTAATGGCAGTGAAATTAAGAGTAACTATTTATATTAGCATCAGCAGAAAACCAAGTTGATAAAGACCACGGTTCCTCCCATTTTCTGAGGGGAGCTATGCTCGTAATTTCTTTTTAAAAAATTTCCTCTGCTAACAAAGAAATGCTTCAATTTATGGTAAAAATAGTAAAGCCCAGATAGCTTTCACAGTCTGTACTTTCATCTCTTGTCAGGAATTAGTCTAGTGGTATTCAAAAGTAATTTTAAAAAGTGGTGTACAGCAGCCTTGGATTTCATTGCCAGGAAGGTAGCCACAGTCCAAGCAGGTCACTAAAGTGCATGGCAGTTAGCAAGACATATTCTTTCTTACTGGCTGGTACAGATCTGAAAGTTTGTAGTGATTGAAAATTAATCTCATTGCAAAATTCTGGTAAATCTCTCCTCTGCCTGTGTTCTTGGTTTGTGTGTTAACACCAGCAGGTAACCGCCATATATATGTGAAATGGGTTATATTTGTGACAGCCAAAATTAAAGCAATCTGTGGGGCCTATTAAATCCCTCAGGGAATCAGGAAAAGCATGTATTATTGTTAGAAATGAATCCAAACCTGTTGTGTGAATCAGAATTCAGCTTTGGGCAGCTCCAAGGTTTTGATGTGAGATCCTCTTTTAACAGGCTTTTTGGCTTATACTAAGGGTTGGCGGTATCTGGCAGACAGTGCTGCCCTTTTCATCTTGCTTTTGTTTGCAGTCCTTTGGGGAAAGGGCTAAAATATTCGAAATATAACCTTTCTAAGTGTTCTTGGTAGCATGCTCAGAAATGTGGAAGGATTATGTGATAGATGGTTTTCAGTATTCTGCTGCCTGCAGAGCCATGGCTAATCTTTCTAATCTTCTTTATCTAAGGTAATCTGTATATTCTATCATCTCTGCATCTATGTGTTTTATGCTGGAACTGCACTGACAGGAAGCTCTAAAACGCCTATTTTTGTTTCTTTCCAACAGCTGGCTGTCCAGATTCCTTGATTAAAGAACTTCATCACTTCAGGATTCTGGGAGAAGAACAGGTGAGTTAGCATCTCAAAGGCAGCGTCTTAATGTCATGAAAGATAGACGCTAATGAGGCAGTTTCATCTCTCTCCAGGGAAACAGAGTGTATCCCATGACCCCCAAAGACCTAAAATGTGGAGAAAAAAAACACACAGGAGTTATATGTGAGAGCTGGGTTTTTTTCCATTCTATCTGTCAGCCTTGACAGGTTATTAATTGGTACATCTGCTACCTGCCACAGTTTTTCAGCTTTTGACTACAGCAGTAAACAGACTCTCTAAAGCAGCAGACAGACAAACAATCTGACTATGGAATTGGTACTTACAGCTACTCATCATATTATCCATCCCTTTGTGTGTCCTTTTTTCTCTTTTAAAAATGTGTTTCTCATAATTATAGCTGTGCTTTGCACTCAGAACATTTCTGTAGAGGGACCTTAGGAAAGCATAAATAAAGTATGCTTTACAACACTCACAAGAAGGTCAGTTATTATTTTGTCAATAATGAAATTAACATACAGAGAGAATATTGAGAAAAGGCCTTAAATTTTGAGAGACAAGTTGAATTTACAAACACTCAATGCTTCTGAAATTCAAGTTGTCTTTTTCTCTGAAGTATTCCTCCTAGGGTAGTGGTTACAAAGTCTGACTGCATGACACAGAGCTGCAGGTGCTAGGGACCAAGGGGCTGAAAGCCCAGCACTGGTGTGTTGTACATGACAATATCTACATCTTTTAATGAACCTGGCACCAAGGGACTTGCACAAGGTTGTACGAGGGCTGTGGCAGTGGTAGGAGCAACTCCTGAGTTGTTAATTCAAAGTCTTGTTTCATCATTTTTAAATCAAATTGTATTGTCAAGAACACCCTGTTGCTTCTCCTTTCCCTGTCACTCTCCTTTTTTTTATTACAATTATAGCTGCTGTTACAATTTCTAGACTTCCAATTTTCCTCTACCAGGCCCTCACTTCAGTTGTTAAAGAGAGTCACAAGTCTTGTTTCTCAGAGACTCAGCTTTTCCTTAGCAAGAGATACTGGAAGCAGGAATCTGATGAGATTGAGGATTTAAGAAGAGGAAGTAAAAGAAATTATTACCAGGTTTGATGGGGTCAAGCGACCAGTTAGAGCTACCTGACAAATGGAGGGCAGAGTGAGATGAAGCCTGGGTAGAATGAAGAGATGGGGTTGGTTCATGGGAGGGGTTGGTAGCAGAAACCAGAATCTTAAGGATAAGGGTCTGACAAGAAGCACAAACCAAGGACTGGAAGAGAATGACCAACTACAGAAGCTTGCTGAAGAGTCTGGTAAATAAAGGAAGATCTGCACTTAAGCTGTGTCAAGAGGTGAAACTAATCAGTCTAGGAAGAGTGGGACAAAAGGAGAAATTTGAAGGAAAAGTAAGGAACAGCTAAACCAAAGGCTGCAGAGAGAGGACTGAATCAGAATTGACAGCTCCCCTGGAAAAGCCCTAGAATGGAGTTGTGGACCTTAGCCTGACTGATGACCACTGACAGAACAATATTTAACTTATGGACTTCTTTTGCAAATAGTGAGCATTGTCATGAGGCTTGAATTATTCCATTAGCCCACACAAGTGTAAGGATTGTTGCAAGTATATTCTGTCCCTACACAAGCATTGTTATCATGAGTCTACTGAAGACCACAGTAACTTTTCTTTGAAGTTAGCAAACACTTTGATAGTCAGGAAATAAATTGGTGCAAAACCAAGACAAAAAAAATTTAAATACATCTAAATGAAGAAAGAAAGGAATTAGAGGCAAAGTTCCTTATTCATGTGGCTCTCTATTTATTTCTTATATTTATATAGTTAGGTATTGGCCTTTTAAAAATCTCTTAAATGTTTCTTTTTCTGTTATCATGCCTCCTAGATATAAAAAATTCATAATTAATTATAACACTGTTTTGTCCAGACTCCTTACAATTTCAATATTATAAACCATCATATATTTTCTTCCACTCCAAGCAATGGCCAAAGAAAAATAGGGACATGTTCCTGCTTCATATGCAATCTTGATTTATTTTTAAAGTGCTTATCTATTTAAAGCCAGATTATAAAAGCAGAATGGACTATTGTGATAATCTGTTCTGATCTACTTTAGAATACACATTACATGACTTTTTGGGATTAATTCTTGTTTAAACTGCAGTATATTGCCTAGGAAAGCATCTATTTGTTGTTTACAAATCACTTGCAGACTTTAGATCCTATTATACCTCTCAGCAGTGAAAGACAAAATATTTCCAGTTTCTTTCCACCACTCCACCAGCACCAGCATGTTTCCTATGTTGCATATCTCCCATTCCTCAGAGTTCAAGCAAAAAACCCCTGGTTTCCCTGTTTTACTCACTGAGCATTTGTTTCCCATAAATAAAAATATAAATAAACTGACCATAGAAATGCTCATATAAATATAAATACCATATGTAACATTTGTTGATGTCATTAGGAAAGAAAGGTTTTGAGTGGCTTTCAGGGTCAAACCTCTTGAAAACATGTGTCAGCCTGTCTGTCTGAAATATGTTTATATAAATGTAAGCATTAATGAAAAACTAATGCTGAGAAATAGAAGTGTGAAGAGATGATGATTAATATTTTCTTAAAGAAGTTGTGTAATAATAAGACACTTGTTCAAATAGTCAAACTTCTTGGTAGTCTCTTGGACATGTAAAATTCCCATGTCTTCTATTCTGTTAGGAACATACATTATGGGAAATTTATTCTAGCTGGAAAGTCTATCTTTTAAGGTTTAGCTGGTGGTAACAAGATAGTGTTTAAAGGGGGAATCAGTTTTGGAAAGACATAATCATAGTCTGCATGGTGAAATAGAAGACTAGAAGCTTCCCTGGTATGTAATATGCACTGTGGATACCTAACTTACCACATAAAACTGCTTCCAGAGTAATTGGCTGAAAATGCACCACAAACACACTCAGCAGCAGATTGCTGCCCCACTTGATACTTGACTCTTGGTGATGGTGCCAGAGAGTCTGACGCAGGGAGAGCCTCCAGAAGCAGCTTTGTCTGGTTTCTCTTGGACCCCCTTGTCACAGACTCTCCACAAAGGTCTGTACAAGACAAAGACTCTCCTGCACATGGAGTCTCAGGAGGGGTAGAGCCTGAAGCTTTCTAATTGCCCAGAGCTCTGCTGAGCTTTCTCTTGCAATTTGTTCTCACTTTTCATAATCCATCTATTTCCCCTAGCTTAATGGGTGCAGCCCAATCTGCTGGCTAACTCCTCCACTTCTTAAGTATCTGAGATACAGTCAGGATCAGATTGAAAGATTTAGTAAGTGGGGAGCTATTGAAAAATTGCACGGTGTAAGAAAGTCTCCTGCAGTAGCCATTTGCCCTGACAGGCTGGCTGTCTCTGCAAGTACATGTTTCTGCAAGTGGTAATAGTACAAGCTGATTGCAATTATGTGCTAAAAATGCACCAAACATGGGCCCTGTTCAAATACAGTGGAAGGCAGGTAATTCTACAAGCCAATGCCAGAGACAGCAGAGAAAACACTCCAAGCATAAACACCACAATATACCAGCATAGCAAGATGACTTGCAGAGAACTGTTATGGAATCTCCCTAATGACTCTATGAGAAACTTCCCTCTTGTCCCCAAAGTGATAAAAAAAATCTTGTTTAATTGTTTAAATGGAATATTGTGATTCATGAATAAAATAGCAGCTACATCTGAAGGCTGGAAGGGAAAGCAAATAACACAAGAGCAAGCAATCTGCTGCTATACCTGAGTGCCCCCAACAGGTCACAGCACAGATGAAGCAGATGACTTGCTAGTGGCAGGAAGGAAGCTGCTAAGTAATGTATAGCTGTGTTTCTCTGTTACATCATCTGCTCTGACAACTTTGCAGAATGTATTGGCCAGTTCCTTGATATTTTGACAGGGCAGCGATCAATTTTAACAGATCTCTCCTATCAGCTGCTACTGAAACTCATATTACTGCTCACTTATTTTAGAACTGTTGTGAGTGTTTGTATATCCCTGGAATCTGAGCAAGCCTGAACAGGGACACTTTTGGGGGGGACTGTTTGGTTGGTTGGGTTTTTTTTGTGGGATTTTGGTTTGGTTATGCAAAGGAATACCTTAGAATACCTTATTTAAAAATCTGCAGATGCACATCCACATGCTCTTCAGAGATGGTGTGGGCTTATGCTGGTTTTTGTGGTGAGCTGTAAATTTAGGAGATACAGAAATCAAGTATGAAATGAACACAGCGTGGTTAGAGATCATTTAACATTAGCTGAGGTTTGGAAGGATTTTGTGTACAAGGTGTGGGTGTGACAAGGTTGATTTCTTCTAATTGCAATATTGCTAGAAGAATCTTTTTTTTCAAATGCATGTTACTGAATATTCATGTAAAGTCAGTCTTAAAGTAATTGATATATATTTACCCATTCAGGCAAAAGTAATGTCATGGGACAATTCTAATTAATAGCTGAGTTTAGTACAGGAGATTGTCAAATATGATCAACAACATGCTTCTGAAGTATATTTGAGTTAATATTTTTTGATAACTACACTTGGAAAAAATTTAAGCTACATCTCAGTAATTCTAATCAGTTAAAAAACAAAATAAATTTTCACTGGATGATTTCTCCAGTTCATACTTACTAACACAAAGCTATTTTGTTAGTATTCCAAAACCTTTATCTTTACAAGTGTAGTTTCTAACACCTCTGCTGCTTCCCACCCAGTCCTCTGGCTTCAGCTACTATTCAGTGTAAGTGACACCTACACACATCTCTCAGTTTCTGCCACTTCCCCATCTAATATCTCTTTTCTCTCCATCTCAATTTGCTCACCTTTTGGATTTGTCACCACAGTCCCATCTCTTGCTCTCTAGGACTGAGCTACTGCACTGAACTCTTGATCCTCTTTGCACCACCTTTTTTTTAATAGCTGACAACAAACTTTATAGTCCTGCAACTTCATATGACCACTGATATGCCTCTCTTTCCTTTGTGTGTTATACCTGCCTGGAATGTCTCCTAACCACCTCACTCAGAGGTAATTGGGATTCATGTGAATTCCTCAGTTTTGTCACTTCTGGATTATTTTAACTTTGGCCTTTAAGTTCTTGTCATAAACAGGATATCTGTACATTCTTGCACTTTTTGAACTTACTGTACAGTAGGCAAGTAAAAGTAATTTATTTGGCTTCAACAGCTGAAATAAAGGATGAAGATAAAGAAAGTAGAAGGTACTTCTATTTAAATTTAAATTATTTTTTTAATCAAATATGTCATTTTATATAAAATTCAAATTTCACTTCCACACAGATTTTATCTAATTTAGAGGGAAGATTAGAGCCCCAGTGTTCAGGATCTTAGGTGCATGTGGAAGTTAGGACTTCTTCCATCCCTTGGATAGCTTTGATCTGCTTTCAGGAAATATGCATGTGTTCACTCTTGTGACCTGAGAATTGGGAGCCAGTAGCTGCTGCACTGAAATTTAGTCCACAGTTTGCAACAGCATCAGCTGAACAGATTTCCTTGCATCAATTACAGCTCTGATGGCTGTTACTTGCAGCAGGAAGAGGAATGTGCATTTGAGCTCCACAAGGGTCAGAAGAAACCAAATGTTTGTCTCTGGCATTCAGTCTGTTCAGACTGATCCCCCAAATACCCTCTGGAGGATCACAAACTTCCAGTAGTTTGTGAATACAGTGCTAACCCTTTCTACAGTGCTCAGTCCCCTTTCTTCATTGTATCATATTGC
Source organism: Oenanthe melanoleuca (assembly GCF_029582105.1). Classification (NCBI taxonomy): domain Eukaryota; kingdom Metazoa; phylum Chordata; class Aves; order Passeriformes; family Muscicapidae; genus Oenanthe; species Oenanthe melanoleuca. The sequence goes on from NC_079336.1 coordinate 73,575,358, forward strand.
CCCTCATATATTCAGTTTGATTTCTGGTACAACCTGCTTCAGTATCCTCTGTTCTGTATTTTCTGTTTTCATATTTGTCACCTTGTTCTTGCTTTCATATCATTCCACTAACTGAAATCTTTCTTTTTGTCTCCCCATTTAAACTCCAGTTTAATTTTGTCTGTGAATTGTGGTGCACTGGTCCGGTTAGAGGTTTCTTACGTAAATATTTTCTTCAAAAAACTGCCTTACCCAATTTTCCATGACTCTCCAGTCAAGCAAATTCCAGCCCTCTAGAGGTGGTTGTCTTCCTTGGGTGCTCCTGTGGTAATAAGGAGCTGATGCTCTGAACTTGCTCTTCCAATCTGACCAGGGACCAACAGAGAAGCTCAAAAACTCAGGAAAAAAAAATTAGGGATACTCCATGGAGAGCCATATCAGTCCATCACTTTTTAATCTGTATTTTAGATGACACATTTTTAAGTATTTTTACTAGTCCAAGGAGTGCTACTGGTTTCATACTGTAAGTTGCCTAATTACATTATGGAACTAATTCTTGGAGTTTTTGTATGTGCATAATACATATAAATAAAGTGCTTAGTCTACATTATGGACTCATAGCCTCCACAATCTAATTTTGAAACACACAGATGGTTATTTGATTTATAGGAGCAGTAAAAACAATCTGACTCCAGAAAGTAGATTTGCTTTCCTCTGAGACTCTTACATGCAGTTAAAGAAACAAGTAATTGAATTACATTTCAGAAATTTGTGCTTTACATCTACTGTTATACTTTTGTCCAAAGTTGTCTGCAAGGCTGCTACTGAGCAGATGCTTTTAGATGTTTAGGGGGGGAAAAGGGAAAATAAGGAAAACAATGCCCAAAGTGTAAAAGCAAAATTAACCAGCTCAAGGCATGCATTCTGTGGCAGGGGGTTGGAATAAATGACCTTTAAGATTCCTTCCAACCCAATCCATTCTATAATTCTATGATATTAAATCATAATTTGTAAATTAATTGACACGGCCATGAATCACTGTGTTCATGAAGTGTGTTTTGCAGGAGTTTTGTGCATCCAGGTGCATTTCAGTTTCATTTTGTATCTGAATCTCAATGTAACTGAAAAGACTGCAGTCTATGATTGACCTGGTATTCCTGTGTCAGCCCAGAGATTTCATTTATATTACCCTTGATTTACAACATCAAATGATTGAATTTCTACTGCTTGAAAACCCAGTATCATTCTAAGGCTCGAGGGAAACCATCCCAACCTGGAAAGTGGAGAGCAAGGAATAAATGGTTACAATTATCTAGCCTCCTTGTCTATGTCATACTGTAATTTATAATCTAAAGGCTTGACAAAAAAAAGATCACACAGATGAACTTCATTCTATGGTCAAAATACCATAAGTGGAGCTTTTTCCACTCCAAATTTGATTCCCTGAATTTGGGCTGACTGAGGCAATTCACAATTTGAGGGGAAGGTTGATGAAGGGATGCAGTTTTCAGACAACAAACAGAATGTTTTACAACTACCTTGTTCATATACCTTTAGCTGTCTGAGCACCAATGTTTCAGAATAAATTGTATATATGAAACTTTGGGTTTTTTTCCCAAATAGGCATTGAAATATATAGTTCTGGGGGAATCCAGCAACTATTTACCAACCTGTATTTTTGAGGACCTTATTACAGTAGCACATAAATGCCTGACATGCTTTGCCTGGAAGCTGCTTTCTAGCAGCAGTAGGTGGCTGGTGATTTCTGTGTAATTTTATGCCACTCATTACCATAGTATTTGACGTCCTCATGACTATTAATGGTTTTTGCCTCTTAACATTACATTGAAATCAGCAAGTATCATTCTTCCCCTTTACAAATGGGGAACTGATGAGAAGCATAGATTAAGTGACTTACATGAAAGCCACAGGAAGGCTGTGCTGCTGCCAGGAATGAAATCAGGTGTCATGAATGCCAGTTCCATCAAGTTTCCCATGTATTATACTTTGTGAAAGGTTTTTCCTGAAAATAATTGGAGACACTTTCTTCCTTGTAGCATGCAGAACAACTTTACCCATGATGAGTGCATCTCTAAATAGGAGGCATACTGTTAAAAATTGAGTAATAGATACTGTGAAATACTTTGAATAGACAGAAGAGCTAGATTCATCTTTCAATGACAGCTCTTTACATGTTAAGTATCTAGCCTAAGTTAGTTTTCTCAGCTTCAACCATAGCATTTCCATAGGGTGATTGATCTTACCTATCTTAGACATCATATCTGAGTCAGGATAAATGCCCTCCTTGAGATCTTATTTCTTCTCATTCACTTGGAGCCTTGTTTAGGCTAGATGTTTAATTTTAGATGAGCTAAAATTCTGTGAGGTGGTTCACAGCCTAAGCTATTTAGTACCTAAGCCTTGGTTTTAAAAATAGCTTAAGGCAGGGGAGTTAGGATCAGAATTATTGGGACTAAAGCAGCTATAGTAAGAGTCACCTAATTTCAGGTGCCAGTCTCTAGGAAGTTGTCTATCTGTCATTATTTTTTAAAAAACAGGGCACTTGAGGGCTCAGTTCTTATGCAGCTGTACAAATCTAAGCACTAAAGATGAATTGCATCCCATCTCTCCTGTTAACTCTAAAAGTCTACACAACCACTGCAACTATAGGCATCATCACTGTGGAAATTCAGACTAAATTAAATTAATTCTATGCTAGGTCTCCATTTAAGAGGTAAAGTAAACCAGTGGGTGTTATTTGCCCTTAATATTCTTAAATAGCTGATTCAGACATGTGATCAAAAACACATAATGTGCTCCAAAGACATTTAAGGGCTCTTGAAAACTGACTTGCTTAATGCATGTTGAGTGCATGTTGAGTCTGGTATGATATGCACAGCTGTGGTGTATAGGAAAAGCTATCTCTGATAGATATGTTCTGTCACTGTATGCAAATAGTTAATTAATATTTCATTATAATAGTTTTGGACCTTTACAAGTTTTTTATAAGTGCACCCTTAATGTAAAGTGAGTCATTTTGTTTCAGGCCACTGAATAAATAATATTAATCAACATATGTTGTGTAGATTGTGTTATGGCAGCAAACATGTATATGTTCTGCTACTTTGTGTTTCAGCTGTTTGCTGGAATTTAATTGAGCAGGACACAAGGACATAGAAATTGGAAAATGAAATAAATGTATCTGGACTTTGAAGGCAGAATACAGTTTTGTAACCAGATACCAAAATATGCAAATGAATTAAGCAGCATCTTTTCTGGATCATTTTTTTGGCTGTTATAGTGTGAAACTCTGAGGTGAGGGTGCCATATCTATTTGGCATGAGTCCTGTGCTGAACCAGTATAAAATGTCAAATTAATTGGACAGAAAAGGATGTTGCTGTCCACCTTGCCAGTAGGTAAACTGAACATTTATATTCTGTATCTTTCCTAACAAAATAATTAAAATAAAATTAAAAAAAAAATAAAATAAAAAAAAAAGGAAGTGAGAGGAATCTCTCAATACCCTTTTAGGCTAAGTGAATGGCTGGAAAGTACATTCTTTTTTTTCTGCTGAGAAATTTTACTGTAAATGCTGACAGAATCTCAGCCACAGTGTCACTGGTGTTTGCCTTCATAATGAGAAGCTGTTAACAATCCCACATGCAGCACAAAGTTCCCACTTAACAGGGTAAGACAATCACTATCCTCACCTTCAGGTCCAGTCTGTGCCCTGAAGAAAAATTAGGCTAGATAGTTTTGGAGCTCTGGTTACCTATATTTCTGTAAAGGCCAGCCAAATTACTAACTCAACACATATTTAGTGGAAGGATTACGGGCTTTGCTGAAAATTGAGAGCATCCACCATTAAATATTTATGGCATTACCCTGAGTTCCAGCATAATAATAATAACACAGGAAAACACCAGTTGACTTCTTGAGCCTCAACATTCAAGACTTTGCAGACATGTCTGCATATTTCTCAAAATGCTATTATTTTCCAAATACAGGATTCTTAAGTCAGAATTCCTGGTTGTTGTTCACACACTGAAAGACATTTTGAAGTCTTTTTCTCCTTTTAAATTTTGCTTTTGTTTTCATAGGTTGTTTGGATTTTTCTTTAATTAACAAATTTGGATACTTCAAGCTTGGGTTGATTTTTTTTTTTTTTTTTCTGTGATGCAAACTTTTGTGTCTATATGTTATAGTCTTTTAAGAACTCTAATATTATTTTAAGAAGCCAGTTTAACAAGACATGTTGTGACAGAATTTGCAGAAGAAGCTTCTGAAATGTACCTAGAAGATGTGTAGTAGAGCCTTCTTTGGAATTTACAATTCTTCTTTGTACGCTGTGTGTATGAGGGGTTGGTCCTAAAGCTTCCATTTTCCTCTAAAGATTTCTTTGGAGAGCGGTGTGGATTGGCAAAAGAATTTTTTGTTTGTTATCATCCCAAAAAAGGGAGCGGGATTTTCATGAGCCATTGTGGGATAAAATCTTATGAAGCACTAAATACTATTGTGAGAGCTGTAACATAAAGCTCTGTTTTGTTTCTTTAGCACACCATAAAGTCTGCTCACAGGGAAAATTCATACCTACTCCCTTCCTCTTTGGCCTTTTGGATTTGCCTGTTTTCTTTGCGGCTGTTAGGACCAAATGCTTTCATTTATTTCCCTCCACAATAGAGCAGATTTATAGGTGAATCTGAAGCCTGGTTTACAGTGGTTATACAGCCACTGGTGTGGAACTGCACCAACACAGAACCCAAGAGTGAATGTGATTTACATGTGCACAGCATGATTTGTATTAGCTCAGCTTATCTCTGGCTGAAAGCAGGGTGAATTAGACATGGGAAAGTTATTGCAGTGACATCAGTCATTTTAGAGGCATTTCTGTCATGAGCACACACTGAGCATATTACTTAATAATGCTATGTGTCAGTGTCTCCATCATTAAAATTAAGGCATTTCCAGGCCCTTTTAGGCTATCAGGATGGAATTAAATGAAAAGTGAAAAAACTTGAGAAAATGTCACTTGAGATGCAGGAAAAAAATACACCTACCTTTGAAATGAATGCATATTAGAGTTATTCTGCTGATCAGTTAATTATCGGCTTGCTTTTAAAATAAAGTTGCCTAGGCAAATTCTTGCAGCCCTTGAGGTCTAAAACATTTCACTACTTCTGGCTATAGATCCCTGAAGGGGTTTTTTGTGTGTTTTCTTCAATCTGTACACAGCGTTTATCATTTCTTTGTTGAACTATTTTTATGATATTTATAATAATTTTTATAGTAATATAAGTGTACTTGATGTTACTTACAGAAAAAATCTGCTGTTTTCTTGATTTTAATATCCCACACAGTCTTCTGGTGGTGAAAATGGCTGTGAACCAGAAAACAATACACATGATGTGAGTTGGAGCAGAGTGACACCCTATTTAATAATACTGCAAAGTTGTAGACTTCTGACAAATAATCTGAATTTAGCATGTGAGACATTAGGTCAGTAGGCTGGATTATGTGGGATAGAGTCAGACTCAAGGATTTGGGGGTTTCTCTGTGTGTGTAGGAGTTTCACACCAGTGTGTTCCGCTGTGTTGCAGTACAGCCGCTACCAGCGCTATGGGGCCGAGGAGTGCATGCTGCAGATGGGAGGAGTGCTGTGCCCGAGCCCTGGCTGTGGGGCAGGTCTGCTTCCTGAGCCAGGGATGAGGAGAATCGTCTGTGAGCCTGGCAACGGGATAGGCTGTGGGGTAAGAACCTGCATTTTCCTTCAAGTGGTGGGGGAAATAATTGGTGTTGTGCGACGAATGCTAAGACAAAGGCAGGAAATGTGATTGGCTTTTTTACCTTTTCCAGTCTTCAGTGACTCTGAACACCCCTTCACACCAGAGTGGGACAACACAGCTCAATAAACAATTTAAATATAGCACAATGGCTTAGGAATTATGACTTCATCACATAGCATATGTCCATTCCATAATTCTTTGCTTTATTTGGTTTAAGAAGTTGCTGAGTAGTTACAGTAAGAAATTGAACTGTGCAAATGAAAATCCAAATGCATTCTGGCTTTCTTCTGCTAGAACTCAGCAAAAATGAACAGGATCTTGAGCAAACCATTCATTATCATAATAAATTGTTTTTACACAAAAAAGGAGAGATAGAATAGCCTGTTTGTAGTACTGTAGGGACATTACTTGTGCACGTTAAAATACACAATGAAAAGAAATATAAAAATATTTTTGTTTACTCATAAAATTGTTTTTAAGCAAGGGGAATGAACAATTAATAGTGGATTTATAGAAATCAAAATTGGATGAAACTTGAAAATACTTTCACTAAGAGATCACATCATATGGACCATCGACATTTTTGGAAGTAGAAAAAGCAAGTACTTTACAAGAATCAAGCTTTGGGGAAGATAGATGTACATAGAGATAAATTTATATCTAAAAGAACCTATTAAATGTTTGATCAGAGTGACTAATGGTGTTTGTGCTATGTGACTCTTTCCATAGTTGGCATTATGGCAAAATTCCAAAAACGCTATGAGAGAAGATAAAATATCTATATTTGTAAAATACTAGGATGCTCTTTCTGCTCTCTTTCTTGTGGAAAATGCACTTTTTATTGCAGTTTTGATGTTGCCCAAACTGATACCATGGAAGAATAATAGTTTGCTGAACTAGGAAGTGGCAGTAACTTGTCTTCTTTGAGTAGGTTAGCATCTGTCGACCTTGGTAAGACTTCCTATCTGTCCATGCAGTGGTGCATGTAAAACAGAGTACTGCCCAAATTCACTGAGCAGACATGGGCTATAAAGTAAAGCAGAATCTGGGAAAGTAATAAGAAACATGACTGCATAAACAAAAGGGAACGCCTCCAGATTAACTATTAGGGATTGGTTAAAAAAGATAAAATCACGTATAATTTTTATTCAGGTTTCTGCCTGGAAGTGGCAAAAATCATACTGTGTTTTGCAGCTTCATTCATCAGCAAACTTTTTGAATCTGCAAATGCCCAGTAAATAAAGTGTACATAGCATAAAGGATTGATACATTGCCTGGTTCAGCAAGCAGCTCTGTTTCCTTCTAAGGACTCGCGCTGTGCTCGGCAGGGATCAGATCTGCAGCCTTGAGTGCAAGCTCACCCTTTGTTTTGAATTATGTGATGGCTTGAACATTACAGGGTGCAATTCACTCAGGCTGAAATGAGAAGCAGGAGGCTGGTCTGGAAGCCAAATTTTGGTAGCATTAAGGTCCTTCCTCAGAATCCATAATGGAACAGAGGGAAAATATATGTCTTTGAATCTTTCTTTGCACCCTAAAAAGTGGTAACTTCAAGGAGGATTTGTCACAGACTTCCTGTGGGGAGTGTCCTAGCACTGAAGTCAGGTGATAAAGTTGGCTGAAGGTAAAAATCCACCTGCAAGTACACCAAGACAATTAGGAAAGCTATTTATTTTTATTTTATGAAGTAATTTACAGTGCTTTCTATTCTTAAATATGATGTTGTTTTTCCCAGTCAAAACCTGACCTTTTTCAGTGTGAAAGCCTTCCACTAATTTTAATGGAATCCAGGAAGATCCATTTCAGAGCTCAACATTCCCTTATGAGAGTATGCATGATTTACAAGCTCAGAGAAAGGCCCTTAAAGAGATGAAGAATGTCCCTATTATCCATCCCAAAAAAGACTGCTAAAGATGTCTTGCAATACTTAACCTGTGGAGCTTAGAAATATATTCCTTGCTAAAGCAGCTAAGCAAAGAAATAAGGAAAGTAGTGTGAATCTGGAGATTCTTTATTAATATCTGCATCATTCTGTAAGCTGTACTTCAGTTATGTAGAGTCTCTTTTGGGGTATTTGAACATCTGTCACTGGTTGAAGTTCATATTGATAACAGCAGAAGTCATATCCGACATCAGTGGTCTGTTATTCATACAAAGCCCTTGCAGAGAAATAGTTGCATCTTGAACAGAAAAAATTGATTGCTCAGGCCTGAACTGGAATATTAGGGTAGCTAACAGCTGTCAGGCAGCTGAGGATTTTGATTTGCTGATGAGATGACTCAGGGGAGAGAGGAAGGACAGGTGATCAAGAAAAGGTCGAGAGAGTGAGTGAGAAGGGGTTTCAGCAGTCAGTTTAGAAAAGTAAAGGAACCAAAAAGAGAATAATCTAGTCACCAGAGAAGGAAGCAAAATAAATATTCCAATATTCAGAGAGATATCTGTGGGAGGCAGTCCCAAACATATAAGGACTATGACCAAAACTGAAGAAATAGTGAAAAATGAACAGGTGACTGGGCCAGGCTAGGATGCAGACATTTTGGATTTCTCAATTTCTTATTCTGTTATTCGGAATGGGAAATTAGAATCTCTTTTTACAGAGGAACTGCCATTGGTATCAAAGGGAAATCTCCAGGAGAGTCCTTATAATTTGCTAAAAGGGCCTTTGTTAAAAGATGGATTTTGTTTTGTCTCAAGAAATTTGAAAATAGCCACATGCAGGGCCTACAAAGAGTCTGATGCCTATATAGAACTGTACCAAAAAGATGAGGAAAGAGGCTTAAATGTAAGCATCCCCTTATGTACCCTCTGCAGTCAGGCACTGCTTACTATTCAGGCTTTCAGGCAAAAAAGAGAAAAAACCAAACGATACCAAAGGTTTATTTTGAGTAAATAGGAGCATGCAGATATCCTTTTAATGATTATGTATAATCCTCACCTAAAGTCATGTTGTGGTACCACTGACTGACTCTACTGATGTTTAATCTTTCAGACTTTTTATTATTAGCCATAAACTTACTAATTGATTTACTAAGATGCTACCATTATATACTGTTCTACCTTCATTACTATGCATCAGACTTATGTTACTAACTTCTATTGCTCAGCTATAAAATCTCGACATATTTAATGCTAGAAAACAGCAACAAAACATAGTAGATAATACACATTGTACCAGCTGGCCTAGGTACAGGAAAAGCTGTGGTAAACAAGACATACAAAAGCTTTATGAATAAAACATTTTTGTCTTGTTTTATATTACATTGGCATATTATTTACTACACATTAAAGAAGCTTGGAGTTAAAAAGAGGTTAGGATGGATCTTTAATAGTGACTATACAACTTGTTTGTTTAGAAGTGTGCCTTGGTTTCTACAATACAGCTCAGTTGCCTTGCAAAACGTTCCTTGTCAGTATCTTTCAGTGAGATGATAAGTGACTGATGTATAACTGAGTCCCAAGACCTTGCATCCCAGATTTTGCATCCCCATTGTTGCATCCACTATGGTATGTTGTACAACAGTGCTAAATGTTTTGCAGCATGCAATACCAGTTGACCTATCCCTTGAAATGGGGTGAGAAGGAAGACACAGAATAGAGACAGAGCCTCTCCTGGTCTTTTCCTCTTGAATTTATTAATTCCTAGCATAGCATATATAAGCACGAAGAAGAATGATTTCCACAGATTGGCTGTTGTTTGATGGTCCCTGACTCTTGAAGGTCCATGGAGGTCCTGAGGCCACTCTAAACTATACTAAGATGTGGGTTACAATTTAAAAGATCTTATGAATAAGCTGTTCTAATTGATGGTTTTTATTCTTCTTTGAGATCCCCTAATGTGAAATTCCAGTCTGCAAGTGGGTACTCAAATGTAGTGTATTAAATGTGCAATGATAAAGTAAATTCTATAGTTTTGCAAAAGGAACAAAATTTGGGGGTATTTCATCTCTTTTACATCATATTTACTGTTCCATAAACAAAGTGCATTGAAGAGCATCAAGAGATGTGTTCCCATCTAGGACAGGTGAAATTTTATGGCTATAGACTACAAGAGGTCCCTGAAAAAATCAATAGATATAAATACCATGTCTTCCTTATAAATAGAATTCCTAGGCTGTTGTATTACATAAAACAAAATCCCTAAGGCAATTTCACTCTACCCAGCAATTTTTTCTCATTGATTTCTTCTTGCATTCTTCTTCCATGGCTAAGGAAGCACATGTCAAAAGCAATTGCACCATATTTGTAGGATTAATAATTGTCTGCCTTTTCAGTAAGCTTAATAGAATAGAGGACACTAAAATAGTTATATGAGAAGTGCAATACATATTCCTGTTGTTTGCAAAGTTGGGGGTTTTTGTGATTCATCATTGTTTGTTCATGCATGTCCTAGCAGACACATTTCATCTTCAGTAATGTCTTTGTTCAACCCAGTGATTCGCACGTAGGCAAACCCCAAACTATTGGGGAAAATCTTTCGTTTTGAGGACACAAATCTGAATTATAAAAAATTCCAAGCAACAAGTTCTTATCCACTTAATTCTGATAATTCAAATTATGGTTTTGTTAGTTGTGTATGTCCTTCTAAACTTCAGGAGCAGGGTTGTTTACAGCTTCTATATGTCATTTGAAGTGCTATGTGAATGCAGCTATACTTCCTCTGGAACCTGAACCAGCTTGCAAATACTGCTTCATATATGTGAAAGTGCACAAGAGTTTTTGAAGTAAGAAACAGTTTTCACATCTTGAAATTTTAAGTCTTTTGTTGTGAAGTTCAGTTTTGATGCAATACATTGTCATGATCAATATAAACTTTCTCTAATTTCTGTTCCTCTTGAGTCCGGTTTTATCATGTTATTCCATATATAGTGTCAGGTCAAAATGTTTAAAATTCTGACTAACCTCAAAGACTTTATTTTCAAACATAGATGTAGGTATAAATGTGTGGTTCAGGACATTTACTTTGTTTGTCTGTTCGTACTACAAGGAGAAAGTTCAATGTATATAAAGAGAAAATAGGCAACTTTTAAAATAATTTGAGATATAAAGATAGTCAAGATGAGTAGTGGTAATTCAAGACAACCTTTGAAGGTACTTGCACTGAAAAAAATCTTTTCAGTTTTATAATCAGATGAATAAAAGGCCATGGGTGAAGAAGGGCTGTGTGTACAATGATCTGAATTTTTCCCCTTAGTTTTAAGGTGGGAATGGAAGTTGAAGCAGAAAATAGAGGCTCCACGGTTTCAAAAAACAGGGAAATAATTCAGGGGAAAAAAAAAGACCTTGAGACCTTTATGTCATTTGCAGAACACTAAAATGGAAATAGGAGATTGCTGCTATCTGGTAGCTGTTGCAAAATTGAAGGGTTACTCCTTGTTATTACATTTCAGGTATCTGTCCTTGTTCCACATGTCATTAAATTTTTGCTTTTAAGAGAATTCACCAGAAAGGTGTGACCGTGGAAAAGGTAATAGCTGAAGATATTGCTGTGATTAAGAAACCAACTCACAGCAGGAGTGTTTCATAATGTTGTATAGGGAGTGTTTTCAAGGGGAATGAAAATGAGACAGACATTTTCTATTATTGCTAAATGTTGAGTTGCTAGCACTGTGCCACAAGCTCTTACCAGTAACCATGTATTGCTTTCTTCTATTGAGTGGGCACTCTAGCCTTTAGAAAGTGGAATTCCATCTTGTTGACACATTATGCTTCAGTAGCTGAGTAAGTTGTTCAATTGCTAAAATAGGACAGGCTGACCAGAATTCTTTTTGGATTTGTTGGGGGATTTTTGGTACTGTTTTACATAGGTTAAAATTAACTGTAAAAGTATGGGGCTTTTTAAGATGTAGTAGAATGTTAATGTTTTAATAAAATGTTTACCCCAGAATTGCACTGTGCAATTAACCAGCTATGTATTGCTGCCAAGGTGCATTATTTCCATTGCCCATGTATTGCAGCACAGGAGAGTTTATTGATCTGGTGACTGATATGAAATTCAGCTGATAGCAGTGAGTGGATAAAGCAATCTAGAGAATGTTTCCGTTTTTAATAATATGGATCACATTAGTTCACAGGACTAGCAAAAGAAAAATAAATGCTTTTATACAGAAAATAGATCAATTACTTGCACTTGGTTTAATAGTAGAAGAATAACTACTTTTTCCTTTGCATCCCAAAGCATGAAATACTAGCTAGAAAAATATGGTTAGTTAGAAAATATGCAAATCTCTTCCAATCAGTGTGAGCTAAAACTGAAATTTCATTAGTTTCATCTGCTAGATGTCCAGAATATTATGGGATAACTCATCTCATGTGATAAAATTCTGTATCCCTTGATTTATGTAGGGTATAGCTTTTACCTGACTTCCACATCATTCAAACATCTGGAAAATGGCTTTGTACTTACACTTTGCAAATTGAAAGTGCAGTGTCTTCAGTCGTTTTTGCCTGACTTATTAATCTGTGGCCTACCTAGCAAAATTTAACACCATTAAAATCTGTCATATGTGTTCTAAGACAGGATCAAGGAAACAGAGAAAAGAGGTAGTTAACCAAAAGAGGATGGAAGATGATGTTCTATGCAGTCTAGAGATATCACAGATATGAGTATAGCACTGTATTTGAGTCAGGGAAATCATATTAGAGAAAACTAGGATAAAAGTTCTTGCTTGTAAAGATAAGTCAAAACTGGACACACAGACCTAGAAACTAGAGAGGATAAAACATGTCTGTGTATGTAAGCCAGCTCAGACTGGGATTTGTAACAATTCTTTTGCAGAAGATAAATGCTCCCAATGTAACCAATTTGTCTGAAATAAGAGTGAACTAAAGTTGCAAGCATTTGAGACACATTTTAAATTGAGGGCTGAGATAAAATAGCAGGTGGGTTTAAAATCACATCAGTAGTTGATTTTAGGATTTATCAACTAGCTCTTAGTCCTTGTAAACTGTTAGATCAAATAATCCCCTGGAAGGGTGCTAGGGATTTTCATGTTAGAGATACCAAACACTTTGTCACTTGTTCAGTATTTAGATTCCAGAGCCAAAGATGCCTGGGCTTCCATTTTCTTCACTTGTGGAAAAAGGAACAGCATTTTACAGTAGATGCAATGAAAATATGTGCATAATTTAAAATACACAGCTTACTCCAAATTGATTTTAGCACATAGGTGTGGAAAACGACCTCCAAAAAATCCTTCTCTGGAGAGATTCCTGTTTTTAGGTCTTATTGAGTGTATCATGCTGTCATGCTGAAGGCAGGATAAATTGATAAATTGAATTTGAAGAAAAGTCAAAAATTTCTCTCAGAGCTTATTGTCTGAGACTTGATATTCTGTGCCAGAGTTGGTGGATGAGCTAAATGCCATCTCCAGGAATTTAGGGGACATTTCTCACCTAGAAATTCCTTGTTATTTGAAGAGACACAGGCTTCGATGATGTCTTTGTCTATTTTGGACTATGCCTGTGGCACTGCACAGTTTAGTCTATTGACAACTGAAGTGCTCTTGTCTAGTTAAAGTAATTGGGCTCCATGTAGCAGGGTCTGGGTGATGTTTAATGGCTTATAATGCTCAGAAGATTATGTTAGATGAACTCATAATTCTATCCATCTCATCTTAAGTATAATGGAGATTTATGATTGGACAGAACTTGCAAGTACTTTTTTCTTACTACTCTCCTCTCCAGCAAAGTGCCTAGAAATATGTGTGATAGTTAGGGGACAATGTATTATCATGTGGCCCATCAGAAAAGACATGGAGTGCAAAAATCAGAAAGAAGGAAAAATAAACTGTTAATGGGATTTGCCAGTTAATTCTGCATGTATGGAAAACAGAGCTCTGTATTCTGTCTTCATATTTCACTGACATACAGGATAAGATTATTCTCCCTTATTTGATGGAAACACTTTGCACATAGCAGAAAAATGCAGCCATATTAAATCAACCTGTATATCCTTGAGATAATAGATTACAAAGTCCTGGTTATAGCAGCCTGTCCCAGACCACAAGAGGTGCCTGAGCTTTTTTGTTTAAATAGTTAATACACTGACTGCAGTTTCATAATCAGTAAGACAAATACAAATGATTTTGTAAATTATCAGAACGAGGTGTTAGTGGAAGATTTGGTATGAATAAGCAGATCTATCACTGAATCACTGGAGAGGGAACAATAATGCAATCAGGACAGAATGTGGTACTTGAGAATGGCAGCCACCAAGGGGAGGATTCTAATTGTGCAAGAGGCTTACTTGAGCAATCTTCTAAAAAATTTCTGTATTTGAACAGGAAAGAGAAAGATGGGCCGAATGCAGGAAATCACTTACGAATGAAAAGGAAAATAAATATGGATCAAATAAGCTTATTTATTTCCTTTCATATGAAGTTTCATGTGAAGGCTTCCTGAAGCACTTCAGATTGTATTATTACATTATTGTAAAAAAGCAGGAGGTGCTTAATCAATGAGAAATGATGGAATAAAGAGCTAGGACCAGAACAATAAGACTTTAGATTAAAATGAATCTATTGACTGGCATTTTTAGCTTAGCTTTGAATTTAAAAATTCAAAGTTCTGAATGCTAAAGAATTGTCCTCGTTATGTAGCTGGTATAATTCCAACCTGTAGCCCAACTCAGAAGCAAATCACAAGATTCATAAAGTGAGCAGCTTACACAGATGTTGAAAAACCATGTCTTTCTACTGCTTTTGTGGCACTCATAGGCTACATGTTGTTTGATGTCACAGTAAAAAAATATGATAGAGATTTGGGGTTTAAGTCTATTTGGTGTAAGTACAGACATAAAGAACAGTTGTTTGTGTCAGTTTGGAACTTACAAAAATAGCACTTTTTTTACTAAAAGGAGTACTCCCAATTAAAAATGTTTGCAAGCTTTTGTATTTCTTTATCAGCTGATCAAAGAAATGCCCAAAGAGTGCCTCTCTCAACTTTACTTTGACTCTGCAAATACATAAAATCTCTGTTGGTCAGCCATGCTCTTGGCTCATTTTTGCAAGATGACAACACCATTCTTCATGTGGAGGGCACAAAATGGTAGCTTACCAAGACTATGAAAGTCTTAGTGAAAAAAAAAAAAAAAGAATGGCAGAAAATGAGGGGTACAAGCATGCCATAGGGATGGTATTGTGAAATGACATTTTCCTGGAGAATATTTCTTTTGTTATGGCAAACAAGATGCTGTGTAAATCTTCCCAGTGCTCCTCTTGGGTTTACAGTTATATAGGGTTTCTCACTGGATCTTTAAAGAAAAGCTTTTCAAACACACTACAGTTACAATAGTGTGTTGGTGGAATGAAGCAAAGCTGCTCTTTGTCATTTCACCAGTACAAGAGAAATGTCTATTTTTCATTGCACATGTTGCATTACTTCTATGTACTGTGCAGAATCCAGGTTGACAGGACTCTGTAATGTATCTCTTTTATACTCCACGAAGAGCGGTATGAAACTGGCATTAAAAATATTTAAAGCATAGCTAAATGTAGTTCTTGTACCAAAATTAATAGCTTTTTAAAATAAAATTGAGTCCAACAGAGTTATTCTAAGATCAATTCCCTCCGCACTAGTATTTCAGTAAGGTATTTAATAATTAAGTCATATGCAAAACTTTATTATTTCAAAACCATTTCAAAGAGATAGCAAAGCCACCATTCCACAATCAAAGCTGATTTTGAAGTGCTGAAACAAAGCTGATTTTCAATTATCAGAGTTTAAAAAAAGCATCTGAAACCTGTCTTGATTGCTGCAAAACTGCTGTCTTTTTAAGTTGGATAACTCAAAACAAATAGATAATGCTTGTGAAATTTCAAACGAAAATCCCCTTCTAACAAAGCATTAAAAACACTCAGCCTGAAAGAGAATATCTGGGAAAAGTTATAAGCTTCTGAATGTGGGTTTAGAATAGGAGCTGCATCTCAACTTTAGCTATTGTATTAAGGTCACCAAGCTATAAAAAAGGGAGTAAAGAAAATGTTGCAAAGTCAAGGGCAAACTATGAAAATAAACTAAAATGAAAATATAATGACCAAATTAAATAGAAGACATCCCTTACACAGTAATAACGTTCTGAATGAAAAGCAAGGACATAGATTTGGAGAACAGTGACCAACTGTTATTCAGAGGGAAATAACAGAAAACCAGAATGCAGTCTGTGCTCATAAAATCCTCATGAGAGAGAGAAGTAAAAATTCCAATAAGGATAATAAAATATGTCTTTGAATGGAGGCCTTGACTAAGGGCAGAAATGCGTGGATAACCAAGACTCAGTTAACTCCATTTTATCCTTACATTTTGCAAAAAATTAAATAATTCATGCCATGGGTTTTTTTTTTTTCCAAAAGCTCTCACATTATATTGGCTGACAATCTCTACCGTGATAGCAAATCTATTTCACTGACACTTAAAAGGAATAAGTAAAGAGATAAAGAGAAAGGCTTAAAGGTACTGGTGGCTCACTTGTTGAGACTAAATTAAATGAGCAGTAAAATGGGCTGGTAAAACTGGGCCTTGTTTCCCTTAAGAAATAGCAAATAGCAGTAATAACTTTTGTATGTACCTCTGTCATTTTTATGCCAGTGAAAATGTTCACATATGTAAAATTAGATAATGGCATTGATAAGTCTCTTATGCATACCTGAAATAGCTATATTAAAAATATTGAATTTCAGATCACCAGTCTAAAGCCAGTGTTTGTTATTAAATATAGTCAATATAGTCTGCAAACAAAAAATAGGTATGAGGCATGTTCTACTACATTCTCATATATAAAGAAAGCTTTGTTTTCTACTTACTTTTCTCTTCGAATTAAAGTTAATGTAAATTTTATTCCTTTGTTTTATTTAGGGAACTTCTTTCAGGTCTCTTAAAGACACTTTTTGAAATTCCTTCGTTTTTATGGTAAGGATACTTACATTAAAACCTAATTGAGCAACATCATTCTGAAAAATCAAAATAGTTGAATAGTTGGATATCCGTGTTATTGGCATAGACTTTCAGCAACCTTTGACCTAAATCAGAAAGCTGAAAACTCAAAAACCACCAGGAGATCAAAACTGAAGTGCACAAGTTCCCACTGGAGATGGAGGAGGAGGAAATAGGAAAGTGAGGGCAGCCTTAAGGCCAGGTCTGAGAAGACACGGTGGGAACTTCCTGATTATTCAAAATTCTCACCCATGCACCAATATATTCCCTCCTTTTACTTGACTAGAACAGTGAGAAGTTGCTCCTCCGTTTTGTAGAAACAGCCTGGAAGGGGGCAACAGGAACATTAACTTGCCTTCTCTGCTGAGAGCTGTGACTGGATGTGAGGTTGGTAGTAAGCAGGCTGAGATGGAGAATACCACATAGGAGGATGTGTTCTCCAGACATCCCAAGCAGTCTGAAAATGTGTATTCTATAAGGAAAGCCTAGAATTTATTACATCCTTTGATGGGTGGCTCTGGTATAAAGCAGTAAAAGTATAGAGGAGAGTATGTGTGCCTTGGCAGCATGTGTTCAGAATTATGGGAAACTACCTGCCACACCTTTGTATAAATGAACAGAGTTGGGGTGGTTACAGTACCCTGACCTGATGGATGACATCCCTGCCCGTGGCAGGGGGATTGCAGCAAGGTGGTCTCTAATATCCCTCCCAACCCTCCCCATTCTGTGGTTTCATAGCAGTGTGTAGAAGTTGCCATGCACGGGTGTGAGCCAGGGAACAGCTGCAGGTGTGCAGAGTGAGTGGTGTGATAAGAGGGTGAAAGCTTCACAAAGGTATTTAAGCATCAGTTGGATAAAGAATGGCCTGACCACATGACCATGATATTTTACAAGACTTCCTGGTCATTGCATAATTTTTTGTGAATGTATATTGATTGGATACCAAATTTTGCAAGTATCTACAAGTATCATATTTTAAAATCCTTTTACGCTGACAGGAACCTTTTTCTGGGCCTGAAGTAGTTACCTAAAGTTATTTGGGAAAATGATCTGGATTTGGGAGATGGAAAAAAATGTGGCTACCAAACAGTAGCACTGCTCTGAGCTAGAAACCCACCATTTCCTGCTAAGAGAGGAGTGACAACAACTGGTAATTGGTGAGTTAAATAAATCAAAGAGGAAATAAACTGTACAATAAATGTACAATGCAATAACAGCTTTTACATGCTGCTGTGGTTCTCACCAGTGGTGTTTTCATAAAATGCATCACAAGCTTTTAGTGTTCAGGGAAACACATTAGTGTTTTTGAATTGTTTTTGTTATAAGCCATGCAAATAGTGTTTGTCCCAGTGGAATGTGACATTAATTATTAGCAAAAGATCTCTTGCATTATTTCAGTTCACACAGAATGAACAGTTCAGTCTTTATCTTCAGAGTGTGACATACAACTATTCAAAAACTGCATTAAAAAACATTTAACCCATGTAGAGTGTTCCTGCTGAAGAGGTGACACATGGCAGAAATAAATTGCCCTAATAACATCTGCAAAAGTTTTGTGATTGCAAAAATGTTGTCAGTGTAGTTCAAACATGTTCCCCTTCATTATGCTTCAGACAAAAACTATGTTTAAATTCTTTCATATGGATGACCAGTGGTCAACTCCTGAAATAAAAAAAAAGTTTGAATCTTATTGAGATAGAATTTCTTAGAATAAATCCCCTAGACAAAAGCAAACAAAAAATCAGTCAAATGAAACATTACTTCTGCAAAAGAGGCAAGAGGAAAACAGAGACTTCTGAAAGGTAGAAAGAGGCATTCTTGTCTAACTAATAAGAAATCAGTTCTAAGCAGAAAAAGGGAGCTGATAAGTCAGTAGAGAAATCATAAAGTCACAGTGGTAAATTATCTCACTGTAAAGGAAGACTAGGAAGGGTAAGGAGAGACCAACTTGCTTGAACAATGAACCTTTTCATGACCTGAAAAGTAAGAAAGACAATGCAAAATGTAAGCATGCATGTTATTGTATCATTTTGAACAGCTAGAAAAACAGAAGAAACATAAGGGCAGTCAGAAAGTGCAAGGTATGAAATAAAATATTTTTAATAAAAAGTCTACCAAATAGGGTTCAGAAGGCTTTCCATAAAGAATTAATAGAAACAATAACACAAAAGATAAGGAAGCTTTTAGTTGGCTTCTCATTGAGAGGGGTCTGTGTCATTAAAATGCATCAAGAATGCAAAAGTATTTACTTTTATGTTTGAATCTAAATTTAAAAGTCAAACTGCTTAGATGGTTAGCAGAGCTAAAGCCAGTGAAATAGAGCTAAAAATACCCACTATAGTGGACAAAGGACACCATAAACACACATTTTCAAATCCACATGATGAAATTTTTTCTTGTGGAAATGGCTCAAGAAAATCCAGAATATTAATCATCACCTCTAAGAATAGGGTAGTAAAGGTTTTACAAAGGGCAAAAGCATGAAATCTGTTTAAAAAGAGAAAAACCCACAATCTGAGATCTACAGACAAGTGGTTTTAACTTGAATTCCTGAGGAGAAAATGTAGCAAATAATTAAACTACTAGTAATAAGAAAGATGACGAGAAGATAAAGTCTCAGGAAGCGTGAACTTAGCAAGAGTTTATCACATTCATCTAACTTACTTTGCCAGAGTAACAGGACTTGTGGGTAGGAGAGAAGTAGACGATATTTTCTGTATTGAATCCATCAAAGCTTCTCACATTATTTCATATAAAATTCACAAAGGTGAGCTTGGAATACAAGCCTAGATGATAATTTCATTAGGTGTAGGTATCATTACTTGGAAAGCTGTGTATAGACTATTTATCAGCATTTCACAATTAAAGCAGAGAGCTGCTTCAAATCTGTCCTGAGGTTGATAGATTTTAGTATTTTCTCTGATGCCTTGATGAATGATTATAGAGTAAGGTTATTAAATTTGCATAGGATATGTAGCAGGGGGACAGAAAACATTTTGGAATTCAATAGCAATTCAGTAAAATAAGTGTAAATTTTCTTATGTAGACAGGTACAAACAACTGTATGTTAAGAGAAAAAAATTCATAGAGTGGCAGCAATGGGGCAGCAGATGGGAGCACAACCTGATCTTGAGTCAGCAGTGTGGTAGTGTAGAAAAGAAAAATACTGGACTGACATATATAAATCACAATAATCATTTCTGCTAATCCAAAATAGCGCAACAAGGAAACAAGAACAGCCCTGTTTTCTTTTCTGATGTTGTTCAGATGAAGAAGGAAGATGTCCATTTTAACATGCTTCTTATCCAAGAAAATGGCCTTTTTTCCTGACCTCTTCCCATTTCACTTGGTTTGGAAGAAAAATTGCTGAGATGTGCCATCAACAACTTCATAGCTGCTTGACTCTGCTCATTCCCATCTGTAGCAGACTTTGCAGTAGAAATACTGAGTCCCAAATAAAAGGCAGCTGAAACAGATAAAATCCAATAAGTGCAAAATTGCAGAATGCCTATATGCTGTCAGCAACTAACATATATAAACCTAAAGGGAGTTCATACCCATGGAGCCTTTCTAAATACTGCTTTACAGAAAGCCAGTCCTAGCTCAGACTCACATTAGTTCTTTCACCTCTCTTGTGAGTTCCCACTGCCAGGATTTGATTAGATAATCTTTTTTCCTTCAAATAGCCAACTGCTTATGAAATGGCACTGCTGATGCTTCTTGATAACACAGAATAAACTAGCCACTATGTATAAAATCACTGTGGACATTCTATGAGGAGAGAAACATTGAACTTAACCTTTAAAAAATAAGTCTCTCAAGTTCATACAGTCCACAGTTTCAGAGCTCCAAAATGTTTGATCCATCTCCCAGTTCTTTGAACAGTCTGGAAATGACACAGGAAAGTCCACACTGTAACTGGTCCCGTTCAGTAACTGATTTGGTTGAAAATGTTCATGGAAATTGTGGAATTTGAGACATAGGATGTGTAAAAAGCAGGAAATTGTCTGTTTGCCTGTCTCTTTGCTCATAGCAAAGGTCATTCACATTTTGTGAATGTGACATAAATCTTGCAATTATTTTATTGTATTTCCCCTTAACTGCACATTAAAGTATGAAAGCAAGTCATCATCACTGAGCTCCAGAAACCTTTTTATGCATGATAGTTCTTCAGTGCTATTTTCTCCTCTGTCCTTTGGACCAACTTGTTACTTTTACAAGTCTTTCTCAGATTTAAAGATGCTTAGCTGTGATCTGGTGTGTGTGTAGGTGCATGTGGGTTTTCCATGCCTTGAATTCTATCATTTGTCTGGTGGTTACACCCTTCCCCCCTTCCTTACCAAATTCTATAAAAAACACATTTGAGATAAAGCCTCCAGAGTTTTTATCAAGCAAGTGAAGGAGTATTTCAGTTTGTCTTTTTCAGGTTTTTTTCAACTAATTCTGTTTTAAAACAGAAAAGTACTCTCAATTTTCGGGGCAAAAATTAATATTTAAGTTTTTTGGGTACAGTTAGATTCACTTAATTCCCTCCATATTTTATTGGTAGTATATTGGTTCTTCAGCACTTAGCTATTCACGTAGCATTTCTATTTCTTGCATGTGTTCTTTTATCTTTCTTTGTGTATGGTTTATTTTCTCACCTTGTACAATCCTCTCAAATGCAGCACTTACATCAAGTCATATTATTGTTTTTAAATAACTCTGTTCCTGCTACATTAACTTCTAGAAGACTTTTTTTCACAGTTTCCTCATTTTATCTCTCTGTTAAGGTGTACCTGTGAGTTTACACAGAAAACAATACCTGTGTACACACAATTCAGCAAAGCTGCATTTTTGAATAATTGCAAGCACCAGAGAAGTCTTATTCATTGAAAGGAACTCCTGTAGCATAACTGTGCTCTTGATGGCATTTTACCAGTGATATTTTATTTTGTGAATCACATAATCCTTTTCACAAAGCCTCCTTATTTTGGAATTCAATGAACAGTTGCAATGACTTTTTTCCTTTTTAGTTTTTTTTTGTGTATTGCCACTTTTCAGACTTCTGTAGCTAAACCTTTCTGTTTGAATATATGGAAAAGATGAGTAAGGAAAAGTATTAGGCTTTTAGGAGTGGAAGAGTGTTCATATCTGAGTTTCCTTGTCATGTGAGGCTTTTTCAAAATAGTCTCTTAAACCAGAAAAAATGAATTTGACAATCAACTTTAGTCACACCTTTTATTTAATCTGTTTTTATATTAAAATTACAGGAGATTATGCCATAGCCAAAGAGAAGTTATCATAAATGGAAGCTGAAGAAATATTTGAATGGCAGCAATCAGAATAGAAAATGTAATTTTTCAAAGTTTCTTCAATAATTTAAGAAGATGTTTTTGCACATTTGCCTATATGTGGCCTGTAAACAGTTGATAGAAATTACACAGAAATATTAAGAGCAGGGAACTCCCTTTATCTTACTGATACCAGAACAAGTAGTCTCATTATAGGCTAGAAGTGTATTTAGGAACTGAGCAAAATTCTTAGATTTTGTATTGACTCATACATTTGACTATGCCTAGAAAAGCATATTAAAGCATGTATTTTTGTCAGAAATCTGAAAATGTGTTAATTTGGTTTTGAAAGGATGGTTGTGTGTCTTGCAAGCAATATGCCTATAATATAAACTTAGCTTCTGAAAATAAATGTTATTAATATTTAACAACATTATGCCATGTTATGATTATATCTGATGAACTAGTTGTGATTGGTATTTTAAACTTGAATCATCAGGCAGATGGCAAAAACTAATGGGAATCTTAATTGGGAGTTCTCTTTTCCCCTACCATCACTTTTAGCATTGGCTACTTTGATTCTTCTGGCCATCAGCTTTGTTTGATATTCTAAGCAGTTCATGGTAGTTCCAATTTCTTAATAATGATAGCACCTCTGGCATGTAGTTTTTCACTCAGCTGAGCAGCATATTTTCTAGGGAATTATTAACTCTTCATATATATCCTTTTTTAGATCTGGTATTTCTGGACTAGTTTTAGGGAGCTTTATCCCCTTGTACTCTTTTAAACCTGAAAATATCATATGGTGAAAAAAAGTGAAAATGGACATTAAAAGCCAGTGATTCAACTTTCTAGCTTGCATTTTAGTTTAGAGCTAATACTTTTTCAAAGTAGCAAAGCCCACCCTTTCTGACAGGCAGTCAGATGAAGCAAGGAGATTATCTAGTTCAGTTACACCACCTTGTAGCACAGTTTAACTGCAGCTGTCATGTCTTTAGAACTTGTACTGAATTTAGCATTTAGCATTTGATTGTGGATCAAGGAATTGAAATTAGTGACCAGCTAAGTGTGCAGTCAATAAGATTAAAGGACAGGACTGGAATAATTTCAGAGGTTAACATTCTGGTTTTACTCATGCAAGCAAGCTCTGTAAACATCTACAGAGATAAGAATGGCACAAGTTCATTCCACTGAAATACTATTCATTAAATTTAAAATTCCCAATTTACATTATTAGAAATATTCTGTAAATGCTTCTTTAAAATTTTCTGGATTATTTCATTTTTCAATGTGGGCCTGTCAGCAAAGGAAAGTGGAAGATTTTTTTTCTGTTGTTGTGACTTACTTCACCACACATTTGGAGTGAGTGAGTACCACTTTGATTTGTTTACTCAGAGAGCTGTTTCATTCCATGTGCTTTGAAGCAATGGTGAAAAAAAAACCTGGAAGTATCAGCTGCATGTTGTCTGTCATATAAAGTGTCATTTTGAATGTGAAGATTAGTCAAGATTCAGGAAAATTGTAGTTGCTGCTTATCCTAGAATGTTTTAACAAGCAAGTGATTGGTTTTGTTACACAAAAAGACAATTTGAAGAAGAACTGAGCAGAGCTCAGAGAATATAAAGCAAATGTCTAGACATTTCCTTATCAAAAAGGAAGTTGTTAGGTTTTATGGAATAATTTCACAGGTGGTTTACTGTGTAGCTTCTAATATTTGGATGGGGGTTTTTTAATTATTATTGCTGCCATATTCTTCATAATGCTTTGGGGCTTGGGGAAGGGGGATTTCTTCCAAACAGTCACTGTTTCCACAAACCTGTATTCTCACTCTACCCATCATCAATTTAAAGTTACAGAGCCCTGAATGACACCATCTGACTAACACATGTGACACATGGGAGACCAGAAACAGCTTCCTGTGCTGAGATACCAGTAGGGCAGGGAATCACATTGTAGGCATTGCAGTCAGCAATTATCTACATCCTCTCTCTTCTCAAGTGACAGCACAGGTCTCTTGCATCATATGTTGGCTGTGCAATGGGCTTACAATGTAGAAAGCCACCAGAACATCCAGCCTTCTATTTTCATGTTGTTTTGAACAAGAAAATTGTATGAACAATACAGAATTGTACTCATAAGGGTCCCCCTGAATAATTATGCTGTTTCTATCTGTACCATCTTCATATGGAGTACAGAGCACCAGTCAGAGGAGGAACCCTGGAGCAGGTCCCCTGAAGACAGAGGACAAAACTTACCCTCAGCACTTCTGTTAAACTCCATGGTCATACAGAAAATTTGAAGTATATCTAGTGTTGGTCAAGTCTTTCTCAGGGGGCAAATCTCCTTTTCCTCCTGATCCTGGTTAGAGGTCTGGACCCCTGATTTAATTCTACACCTGCACCAAGGGGCACCCACTGTTGTGCACAGGGGAACACTTTCAGAACACTGGGCCTGCACTGCTGATGGAAATGTTTTGAATATCAGTGCACTTGTGATAGATAGTGGATCAGGGAATACTTTTTCTTAAGCATCCTTGATCAAGATATCTAGATAAGGGGTCATAATTTTTCTTATCATAGAGGAAACACTTTTCCAGTTAAGACACTGGTTTGCTCACTCCATTTCTCTTATAGTCACCCCCAAGTCCCTTCCAACAGCCCTAAGTTTTTTACTTCCTTCTGAAACTGCCTTTCAAGACAGTTTGACTGCAATGCCACTTAATCCTGAAACATCTTCCTAAGATTTTGAGGAGGTTTTCTTCCTAAAGAAATAGTCAGGTTCAGAAAAAGTCTTGTTTTCCTCTTCGTCAGATGATGCCACTATTCATCCTTCTCTTCTCAAATACATTCAAACAATCATTGCTTCACAAAACTAATTAAGATTTGCCGGAATGCAGGCTCTGGTAATCCAGGGAATTCCCAATCCTTGTTTCCAGATAGTTGTGGAGACCTCTCTCCTCTATAACACACACTGTTTTTGAAGTATGACTAATTCACGTTATTCCCTCCTAAGAATTTGCTTACAGATTGCAATGAAGACTGGATGCTGCAAAAATAAAACCATGATTTACAGATTTTAAAAGCATTCACTATCAGACAGTACCTACTAAAAGTTTCTATGCTATCCCTGTTTATTAAAACTGCTATCCTGTTATGCTAGACAGCTGTCTGAACTGGCTACATTTTTGTTCTGAAATTTGCCTCCACCTGAAAATAAAATGCCTGCCTATTGTTATTCCTGTCTCCTCAAGGTTTTGTCTTTCTTCTTTCCCTGCAAATTTTTCTGCAGTTCTCTAGAGAAATGAAAGGCCTTTGAATTGAAACTGATGCTCCTAGACAGTACAATGCTGTTGTCATCTATGCATTTACATTTTCCATTCTCCTTGGCTTAGCTATTTACTGGAAATACCAGCTTTCTATAGCCTTAAGACAGAAAGAATGTCTTACACTGTGTACTTCTAGAAGCTGTTGCAATGCCCTGTAGGGCATCCTAACTGTTGTCCTAAATTGAGATGACAGTGTTGCTCATATTAAATTGCCTTCTTGCTTGGCTTGGCATGCTGGGATCCATATCTATTAATGCAGGAGTGTCCAAATGTCCTGCTAGGAAAGCAATTTGTTCCTCAGTAGGGTGTCAGGAAAGCAGCTGGTCTAAGAAACTATCAGAGGTGATCTTAGGGGCAAGTTGTGTGTTTCTTGATTTAATGGAAATTTTTACTGATCCATCTCCTTGCCTGTCCCCACCACTTGTCAACAGGGCAGCACATATCCATCTTCAGCCATCCCCTTTCCCTCCTGACAAGCCTGTCATAACTCTCTTGTGGAGAGACAGGCTTTCACACAGCCTGAGCCTCATAATAGACACTTCAACAACAGAAGACATGTCATTAATGGATTTTTTTTTTTAATGCCCTACAGAGACACAATTTCAGAGCATTCTTGCTAAGTACCAGTTTTTAAACCTCCACTTGGAGAGAGAGGCTCTCACAAACTGAGGTTTATTTTTGTCCCTCTTCTCTTTTTGCACGCATACTGTAAAATACTTTTAACCCCTTGGGTAACTTTTATCACTTTGCCTTTTTTCCCATTTATATTCTAAATTAGATTTTAAGTCAATTAATGAAAGTGAAGTGTGAGTTTTCTGGAGTCTCATTCAGAGGCTTATTAATGTTAATGTATGTTAGCTTTTGTTTGAGAGAATTATTATGGTGATGACTACATTTATAAAGCTAGACTATGGTTGTTGCAGAAATAATTTTCTGGTGATCTTAAGAGGAAGCAGAGTACCACTAGGGTGTGACAGCCTATATCTTTATGTCTGTAGTTGCATCATGAAACAGGCAAGTACAACATGAGCTGTATGATACAATTTGCTAATAAACAAGGGGCATGCATGTTAAAGACTACTTATTAATTAGGTCTGCTTTAAAAGTTCTTAAGGGCTACATATAACTGTAGAGACCTCCCTTAGAGACCATGATCGTTATGTCATAGAATAAATCAGAAGTTCTATCAATAAATTTTGGAATAAGAAGCATGTAAATGTTCAGTGAGAGCTAAAATCAGTTTCTTTATAAGATGCAAAAAAATAGTTTGAATTCTCCATGTAATGAGGTTCAGTAAAGGAAACAGTCTTAACCTTAGCTTACTTAATTGTGCCTCAGTGCTTCCAGATGTCTCTTAGGACTGCAAAAGCTACACCATTTTTAGAGATAGAGAAATAGTTTATAAACATTAATTTTATTTAATTTGCCACTTATTTTCCATAGTAGGATCATTATAAAAACAGAAGAAGATAAACATTATCTAATATATTATTTAACCTATAGGTTGCTATATTTTTTTAAGCACTTTATTTTGGACATTAATATGGACACTGTAAAACTGATGTTTTGCCAACATTTACCTGCTGTCCCTTGAGGGAATCCTGTCATCTCCATGGTCTGGATCTAGGATTAATATTTTGATAGGGCTTGATTTCAGATTTAGCTGACTCAGAGCTATCTCAAAATTATTGTTTACAGGTATCCTTTTGGAGTTGTTTTCCAAATACTGACAAATGAGTTTTGTTCTCTCTGCCTATAGATGCTGTGATGTAATACTGTTGACTATATAATTTATCCTACCATTTCCAGTTTTCAACTGTATTCTTTGGCTAGATGTCTTCTTTGTGTCATTAATTTGTATAATGCTTAGAACACTATAGTTCCTAAACCAAATATGTTTGTTGTGCTTAATGAATTAAGAATTATAGGCATATGTGAATGTGTAACTGAATATATGTATGTATATATTTCACTCTTATATGTAAGATTTTCCAGTAGATGCTGTAATAAAACAGCAAGCTTTACAGAGGGAGAAGAAACCAATCAATAACTTACTTTTTTTAAAGTGACAAAAAATATCCAAGTTTTGGGCCTCTACCTACTAGGACATAGATGATTTTACTCATAAGCCAATAAGGAAAATAAAACACCCCAGAAATAGTTTAATGTAAATATTATAAGGGATTTTTTTTCCCATGAACTGAGGTGAATATTGAATTGCAGATATATGTGCATATTTTAGTCACAAGTGAAGGAAAGAAAAACAGGAACTCTGTCTCCAGCAGGTTTCCAGTTTACAGTTCCACTTTGAGCTACATTTACTGTATAACTGATGTTTCTGCACCAGAACAATGTGGTGCACATTTTTCATCATTTTTGTACTTTATTATAAATATTATTCACGTTCTAGATATAGAAGACTTTATACCATTCAGACCATTATTTATATCTTACATCTTATTGGAATATATGACAAATTATTCCATATTGGAAATACGCTGAATCCATATGAACATGAAAAACACGTACCATTATTTGAAATATACTTTCTATGTTTTTTGTCCTGTGCTAATTATGTTTCATGCATTTTTCATTAATGCATTAGTATTAAAACTCTATTAAGAAGGAACACGATGAGATTGGTTTAAAGGTGTCAAGGTGACAGTAACCTAAAAGAGAAGTCCTTGGAGGTAACAACTTGGGGTGGGATGCTGATGGGTAAAGTCTGTAGGTATTACCAATATGCATGCTCTTATTTACTTGCTGTTGTTTACATACATGTTTACACACATGTTTACTTTACATACACATATACCTAAAAAATCCTCTCAATACAACGAACTCAGAAACTGCATATGATCACTTTGACTTTGAGTATTCCATAGCTTTTAATGGAAATTGCTCCTAACTTGATTTTATGTTTGCATTTACAAATTAGGGGAATAGAAGAGAAACTGAAATAGTCCAGGCTATCTTCTTAGCTCCCCTGCTGATCTCTTTATACTAATCCATCCGTTCTCAGCAGTAAAACTGGATTAATCAGATTAGCATTAGGGAAAGTCAATTTAAGATAAAATAGCCTCACTGAAAGTTTAGTGTGTCTGAGATTGGCCCAGAAATTACTGGGTCATGATTTGATGGAACATTAAATCATCTTTTCTTCTCATCCACATCTATATCAACCCTGCTCAGAAGCTGCTAAAGTTCTCTGCTAAGTTGCTTCTCCAGTGGAGCTTCTTGCTCTTGTCTTTGGAAATGCTTAAGGTGGAGGCAGTATACAGCTGAACATAGACTTTTTATTCATTATACACAGAAAAAGACCTTTAAGTCAACTTTAGGGCATTTTGTTTTTGAAGGGATGAAATAGAGAATAATGAGAGTAGGAAATCTTCATTTATCTGAGGACAATTAAGTTTTCAAACTAAAGTGGTGTGAGAGTGTATGTGGGGAGAAGGAGCATAGATATATTTATCAAATAATTCTAAGCTTAGAGTCTGAAAGTGGGCAAAAAAAAGTGAAACAATTTAGGAATTTTCAAGTTTTTGAGAAATCCTCTTGTATACCTTGTATGCAAAAGTACCCTTTCACAGAATTCCCATTTTTCATTTTCTCATTTTCAGTAGACTTACTGATGGTGATAATTCTGCAGATTCGCACATATTATACAAGTGACAGGGTTTTTTTAAATTTGTTAAGGTGTTTAAATTTAGAGCCATTTGATTTTTCAGAGTTTAAATGCTGCTCTTTTTCAATGGGCTCATTATGAACATATTGTGTGGTGTTAATAATATTCTCAGTATTCTTAGATGAATCTTCTCACTTTCCTGCATCTTTCTTATTGTTCTTTTATTTCCAGTCTCCTTTATAGCAACAAGAAGCATGGGCTATGTTTAAACAGTAGACCTGAGATAAGCAGATGTGCAGAGCAAGATATCTCAGTGTCTGAGATGTGACATTTCCTTGTGTAAGTCTTTATCATTGAAAGCCAATAATAGTTCCCACAATAAATGTACTGATGCATGTACATTTTCTCTTCATTCATTGTACCATGTAAATTCTTATTGAATTGACAGCATAATGCTCTCCCAATAGTGTTGACTTTTGAGCAGTGAATCTCATCACATTGCATGTGTCCAGATCACTAAAGTGTATCTCTTTGTTAAAGCTTATTTGAGAACCTGTGACTTAAAGCTTTGCTATAGATCTATTAAATTTAGAGGCTGTAAACAAATTAATAGAAGACTTAATATTAAAGAATTTTTATAGTGGCATTCATGGTGTGCGTGAAAAAGAGTGAATTTTAAAAATTCTCTCCTGTAGTGCAGCTGAAAGCTCGCAGTGAGACAAAACCCATCTCATGATAAAAATAAATGCCACTATAGAAGCTGTCACCACAAAACTGAGATATTGTTTTCTCAGTCTAACATTTCTCCTGCAGAAATGGCAGATTTTTTTGGCAGTTTTTTTTTTCAGAAAGCAAGCCATCTGCTCCTTGAACCATATAGTAACTTTGCAACTCACTGCTTGCAACGTTGTTCCTCATCTTGACTGTAAGGAAGCACAATCCAGAAGATAATTGCATTTATTTTTTTCAGAGCATGATGTGTGGTAACTGATGATACTTGTAGACATCAAAGGTTTCAGGGTCTCCTAGATATTAATGTTCCCCCCAAAACTGTTCCCTGTTAACACAATTTATTCTTTGTTCTAACATCAATTCCCACAGCACTTCTGGTACACTTTTAAAGAAATGGTTATCCAAAATATTCATTATTTTGTCATTAGAGATGGAGCACTGAAACTAAAAAGATTGAAGTTACTGAGATAGCTTTTGATTTTATTGAGATTATTTTCTATTTGAGGTAGATTGTGTTCTTTTGTGGTTATAATATTTCATAGCATGATGTATGGACAATTTCCAGTCTCTCAGTCCTTGCTGGTAAATGTAGTTCTGTTTGCATAAGAAGCACAAGAGAATCACAGAGGACAGGGATGGATCATCTTTCTAAAGTATGTTCTGAGTCTGAATTTCTTACTTCCATCCTTTGATCAGTAAAGGGAACACATCAATGACTGACCTTTTGGATCAGCCATCTAATGAAAAGTGCTTCAATTCACCAAAGAAAATGACATCATATCATACTAAAAAGTTTTGTTTGGCCCAAACTAGTCTGTTTCACTTCTGTAGAGTATTTCTGTTATCAACAAAGCAACAGAAATTCTGGGCTAGATTTAGGTCAGATCAACAAAGAAGGAAAAGGAGCTACAGCTCCCTCCCTCTCTAGGAGGTAGGAAACACTTTTCAGCATTGCTCATTTGATGATCTTTGAAGTACTTTCAAGGAAAGCTTTCCTAACATACAGTGGTGTTCTGGAATTTCCCCTGAGAGATGAGGGCTCAAGGCTCCTCAGACAGAAGAGAGAGCTGCTGTGTCCTTGTCATCTGCTCCCAAGCTTGTTTGATTTTTGTGACTATAGCCGGAAAGGAGAATCCGCACAACCTGCCTGCCTAGCCCGTGCCAAATTCACAAATGTGATGGTGGGGTTGAATCAACTGTGAGTGAATATAACTCACACCTGCTAAATTTGATTTCCTTATTGAGCATGTGGAAAAGGATTTTGCCTTCTCTGATATCATCAAGTAACACTGAATGGCAAAACTATTTATTCTGTAGTTTCAGAAGGTTCCATCCCCACCCCTCCAGAGAAAAACCCAAACAAAAATCAAAAAACCACACAAACAAAAGACCTTTCAGGCAGTTCTGTTTATCCAGTAAATATCCCAAAGGTGTCTAAGAAACTTAAAAGATGAGTAAATGAAAGAGGCCATGCTAAATTTGTTAAAAAGGACAGATGGCTTGAACAAAAAGATAGCATATTCTCTCCCTCAACTATAATGTTCTCAGAAAGTGTTTCTGTTGAAAGGATAAGCATGAGAAGAGATAATACAATCTTAAGATAACTAGCAGCATATCAACAAAGTCAGTCTGGCACAGAGTTATAAACAAGAATTAATTTGGTATTATTTGAAGGCCCTCCACACGCTGGGAGCTGCAGCCTCCCTCTTTTATTTGGAAAAGATATCACAGGATGGGATAAAATCTATCAGGAAATAAAACCTGTTTGGTTCATGTTAGTCAACTGACTGGGGATTATTCTAAATATTTATGGAGATCTTTGGCACAAGTGTTTAACACCCACTTTTGTGAAGCATATGGTGTGGTATAATGGATTTGTCTAACCAATTTCTAAGTTTGTTGGGTCAAAGAAATAATAATATCAGCCTTTTTTTTCTTCTGAATTTGCTAAAAGCTATCAAAAATTTAAAAAATAATATTATAGGGATGATAATAATAGAGTAGAAGACCATTTCAAATCACACACTCTTGGGAAAGATGAATTGTCACTGAGACATTAAGAAAGAAGAAATCTAGCAATTTTTTAAGGTATCTTGAGGACTGTGGAGGAATGATTTAGTTTCCAGGATCTCAAAAAGTCTTGCAGCAGGTTTCCATGTCACTCCTTTACTAAGCAGGAATTTTTAGAAGTTGCTGTGATTTAGTGAGGAATGCATAGCTTAAGCTGTGGGCAGTGGGTTGGAGGCCATTGGAGTTTCTGATCAGCTTGGATGGAATCATTCCCTCATGCTCACTGAGGGCATTCTGCTGCACAGGAATGCTGGTAGATACTGTCACTGCTCTGCAGACTTGGAAGAAGTGCCATTCTAGTGCTTGCTCCTGGAAATTGAGGGTATATAGGACACTGTGAGGGCTGCTGGTGGTCCGACTTCAAAGGATTGAGACCCCCAAGTTTTTCAGATGTTTTTACATCTAATAAGTTTAGGGTTTATATGGGATTAAAGTGACATCAACAGGTTGGGCTGAGTGTTTTCAAGGGGGTAATTATATTCCCAAGAGTTAGGCTATGGTGGCATTATTTACAGTGATATCTTGAGTCATCCTTTTAATTATGAGTGTCAAACGTGTGCCAAGTTTTGTGTTGGTTCAGTGACATCATGAGCCTGCTTGTGAATAGGGTTCCTTGACTTCACTACCATATTTTATTTTATTTTATTTTATTTTATTTTATTTTATTTTATTTTATTTTATTTTATTTTATTTTATCAGTAACATACAATAACAGGAACTGTATTGACTCTAGTAGAACTGTTATAGAATGTAATTTAATATGTGAGGGTGGTCAGAACTCTCTCTTCACTAGAATTGCTAAGATTTTTTTAATTTTAAATTATCTTTGGTGCTGTTGTACTGACATATCTGACCAAGATTAGAAACCTGCCTCACCTGAAAAATGTCAAATCTTCAAAGATAAAAAAATTACTGCTCAATTTTTAATCAGCAGTTATTCCATTTATTTCATTAGGAATTTACTTTTGTTATAAAATTGATGCATAATTGAAGGTATTGGTATATTTTTCTTCATTGAAACCCAAATGGTGAAAAAATTGAATATTGCCATTTCTTATGTTTCATGAGCAGAGACAATTAACGTGACTGCTCTGCATAATCACTGTTCAGCAATCTAGAGACAGAAACAGAAACAAAGTCATTAGGTTGCTCTTTTCTAAATCTCATGCGGGGCAACAAATTGAACCCTGTGCATTTGAGCAAGAATCACTGTTATTAGAGAATACATTTAGTAATATCCTGAGGTGCTAATAGTGTTGAAATGAAGCTCTCTCAGTTTGTTGGTGAGTTAATATATCAGCATATTTCTCTTTAAATCTAGTAGTTAAAGGAGAAAAACCTGTAGTGAAAGGTAAATATTTTGGGTTTTTTTCTGAAGTCTGTCTTACACCACAAGGAGAAAAATTATATATAAAAGTTATAGTACTAAAAATTGCTAAGTCTTCCAAATTGCTGAATAGTGTCTGTCTAATGCACCTGGTAATTTTTGTTATTTGTAGAGTGCTGCCTGGTTGGCGCAATTTGTGCCATAGAGTACTAACTGTTCATGTCTTGGTCCTCCAATTTTTTGTCTACCCCAGTCCCATTTTAACATAATAACTACATTTAAACCATAAACAGGGATGATCTGGGAGCACAGCTACCAGAATTACACAGTCCCTGAATCATATAGTACCTGCATCAACTTTTCCCAAAGTTACATTTCAGCAGGGTCTCATATTTTAAGTTTTTGGTTTGCATTTGTTCACAGTAACTTCTACTCAGCCTTGCTTACCAGAAAGAGCTGCACACATGCTCTTTCACATAGTAGGGTGATAATTCCCTTCCTAAATCAGATAAAATAGTGTGATAAAGCAAACTTTATTATCTATGAGCCTAATTTGTTGTTCAATGAATGAACGTAATCTAAATAGAGATCTCCTATCTCAAGTAGCATCAGACTGGCTGCTTTCATTTTAAAAAGTTTGTAAAGCACTTATCAGTCAAAAAACAATCCCTAAACCAGTCAGATAAAAACTGCAAAGGATGGAGGGATAATTATTAGATAGCTTGTTATCTGATCTGGCCAATATTTACATAGGTACAAATACATGTCTCACTGGTGGAGCTTCAGTTTCATTGCACAGTGGATCTGAACTGAGTTTAGACAGAGTGGTTTAGGGGATGACTGGACATCACTGGGCCTCTGTCACTGAGCAGGTGTTGGATTAGCATCATCATAAGTCCAATGTGCAATTCTATTCCTCTTGCATTGGAATTGTCTCCATTTTACAGGCTGTCTCTATCACTAATACCATGGAAAAGTTAGAATCCTTGCCTCAGAGCTAAAACTTTGAAAGTGGCATGAAAAAGGAAGTGTTGACCAGAAGAGGGGTAGAGAGGGGAAGGAAGCAAGAGGGTTACAGTAACGTGTTATTCCAATTCTCTAGGTTAGCTTGCTTTCTGCTTAGTTATTTCCTTTTCTTTTCTTCAACACTTAGACTGTGCAGGACAGGTTTCCTAGGGGATTTAATCTGGTCAGTGTTTTAACTGTCATACCAGATACAGAAATATTTTAGGAGATCAGGTTTTAATAGCTAAGAACCGGATCCTGAACTTTTTGCTGCTTTGCAGTGTTTGGGCAATGTAAAACAACTGGGAAATGCCCTGAGGAGGACCTTTGACATGCTTCTGCATTTTGGCTGATACTTGCTTATATAATGGCAGATTATTATGGTTCATTTTGATCTGGGTCAACCCTGTAGCTCCTGAAGATACTAAGAAAATTAGAAAGTGGCTTGCAAATATTTTCTTAATTCCAACATAGGAAATTAGATTCAAAGACCAATAAATGATTCACAAAAGCTGCATAATGAATAGTCGAAGGGAGGTAGCAGGAAAGAACTCAAAAGAGGAGGAAAGTAGATGAATTTATCTATCCATAAAGATAAATTCTATCCATTCCCAAGATAATAACTGATGCTATCTATAGAAAGTATTATCTGTAACTGTCTTTCTTTCAACATTTAATTTAGAGATCATAATTGAATCTGCAGTATACATTGTAAAATATACAGACTTGACAAGTTGGCTGAGGTAACAATGCTTTGGATCCTTAACTGGGAATTTTAGAGATTTTGCTATTTTGACTACTTTGCTGCATTTTCTGCTCTTATTAACACATCCTGCAGAAAAGCTAAATATAGAACTTTGCAAGTTGGAAAGTCTATTAGTTAATCAGATAAGTAAAATAAAGTTTACAGAATAACAAGAGACTCTAACTATAAAATAATATACAGAAATTATGTAATTATCAAGGATCAGAAAAAAAAAACTAATCTCCATACTGGTTGTCTCCTCTGGAGAGGCAAAAATGAGTAGTAATAAATTTTAGCCATTAATGTAACATCATTCAGAAAAAAATCAGCCATAGGAATAGCTGTCAAAGTCAGAATACTTTAAACCATGATAAAAGAATAGTAAATTGCTAATGCTACTGTATTCCAGGGGAGTTGCCTGTGGTTTCTAAGGTAAGAAGATTAATGAAACTCCAGCTGCTAATGGCTAAGAGTAGGTATTCGACCTCAGTGCAATCTGAGTCAATCAGAGTCTTGCAGAGTATCCTTAGGCTATTTTTCCATTGTTAGATGTCCTGTCTCTGTGTACTAATAAAGCATTCCTCTTTCAGGTTGGCAGCCTGGTACAGGTATACAGAGAATGTCTGTAAGGATGTCTTAAAGAAGCCCTTTGTAAATCTCATAACAAGTAGGAGCTTGTTAAACAGACATTCACCACCTGCAGTGCCACTGATATTCTGGACAGTGTTATAGGTCATTGAAAAACTTACAGAAACCCTTACAATTTGGACAGTCACATATTTCTATGTTAGACACACACTGTACTAATTTTTACTTCATCATTTGGATCTGCACTTCTCCTTCAACTGGAACGCACTGCATCATGACACAATAATTGTAAAATTAAATTAATTATATCACTAAGTCACTGTGAACTTGCTTGGATTTCTCAGAATATTTGGTTCTTGCAATTGTGACCCTCTTTGAGATGGGGAAGAACACTCCAGTTGTCAGCACTGGCACACAGTACAGCTCCCATAGAGCAGAGGGGGATAAACAGGCACACATTCTGTGCCTTCAGAACTTTTTCACAGCCCAGTTCTGCTTTCTGTAGTGGAAATATTCTCTGCTTCTAAAAGACTTAATGAAAAGAAATTTCAGTGATGAAAACTTGGACTTTAATTATTTATACATGAGAAACTCTTTTATAAAGCTTTCTGGGCTCTGGTTTTTTGTGTTTTATGAACTCAACCAGATTCCCGTTTTATGTGGTCAGGAAAAGAACAGGTTTATAAAGAGTGCCCTTTATAAAAGTAAAATTGTTTTTTAGCTTGCAGGAGGTCACACAAGCAATTAACTTCAATCAACAAGAAGTGTCAGGAGTCCAGGGGAAATTATGCAAGTATGTTTCTCAAGATTTAGTGATAATTGTCTACTCATCATGCACAAATTCTTTAAGGAGCTTCTGAAGATAATTGAAAAAAAAAATCTTTCCTGTTGAAAAAAAGATTTGTTATTCTGCATATGACTTAGTAGAGTCTTCAGCAGTTAATTTACTTTTAATTAGGAAGCTACCATTATGCTGCTAAATAGCTTAAAAGAATATTTTCTACTTTGATGATGGCTTCAGTAATGGACGATCAGGTTCTTCTATTGACAAGTTTTGAATGATTAGACTACAGGTAAATTATGTCCCCAAGCTTTTCAAAGACATATTTGTTTTAATTCAAAATTAATCAGGTGGCTCCTGGTGCTAAAACATCTAGGTAAACTTTATTATTATCAGATTCCAAGTTAGTAACACTTTTACCAGCCCTGAATAAAATCACAGAAATTGTTCAAAACCTTTGGAAATTCAAAAGTAATACCCAAGTAGAACACTTTCTGCTTGTTACATTCACACTAGTCCTTATTCTACTGTCTGTCAAAGAACTGCATTTGCAAAGCAGCCTAAACTCTTTGGCAATCAGCTTTATTCAAGCCTGTTTGCCTGTCCTGTAGTCACTTTAGGCACTGAAATTAAATTTATTTGAATGATCTGCTTTTTTGTCTGCACTGATTTTCAGGCCTGTGTGTAAAAAGTATGCCTAATGTCCAGCACTTTTAAAAGGTGAATTAGCAATAAAGCTCCTTACAGTGTAGATAAACTCTGAACAGTTTGCAAAAAT
Source organism: Oenanthe melanoleuca (assembly GCF_029582105.1). Taxonomy (NCBI): domain Eukaryota; kingdom Metazoa; phylum Chordata; class Aves; order Passeriformes; family Muscicapidae; genus Oenanthe; species Oenanthe melanoleuca. The sequence continues at coordinate 73,612,299 of NC_079336.1, forward strand.
GGCATGGAGGGGTCCATGCTCGGTACTGCATTAAACTTACTGAAGCAAGAACTGCCTTAATATTTCCTGTCTGTAAGGTGCCCCTTGGAATGAGCTCTGATCTCTCAGTTACTGTTCATCCACTACCCTACCACTGATACTCATCCATGAAACAAACACCCTGAAGAGTCTCTTTGTGTTGCTGGCTCAGCCTGGGCTCACAGTATCACCATGAGTTTGCTATCCACAATTTTGCTTTCCTTGTGATGAAGTTTCTCTTGGAAAGACCAGGCAGCCCTGTCATGCAAACCTTTCCCTCAACTGTCATTTACTGATATAGTTGGTAGGAAGTCATTGAATAATTTAATTTATGCACCAGGAGAATTAGAACCAGGATCACTACAGCTGTTATCTAGTATATAAGTATTATTACCAGTAGCTATGTTGTCCCCTAAAACTCTGACAGCAGGAAGCAACAGCTGTTACTTTTTTCCACTGAAGGCCAGAATATGACTGAGCATCCTCATAGAGTGGTTCAGTTCTCAGGCAGAGAATTAGAGTTAAAGGATTTACTCATCCAATATACAAGCACAAAACAGTAATAGGCAAGATATCAAAAATGAAGGAAGTTTATATAAAAAACACTGCTGAAAACTAGCGTGGAATGCCATGGAGGTACATCAATAAGCTGACAGGAGAAAAACTATTTTGAATGTTTCAGAATGTATTAAAATATTAAAACTTTTAATCAGTTATCTTAAATCTTTACAAAGAATAAAAGAGGTTTTTCCCACATATATTAAACTTGATTTATATTTGGAGCCTTAACTGGACTTTTTGATACTCCTCACATTTTAATGTACCATTAATGAACTTTCAGATCCCACATTTTTAAAAAGCAAAGATTAGTTGTATGTTCCTACTATTAGTATAAAGAGTTACATTAAAAGTACCTCTGTGTTAAATTAATGTTGATTTACTGGCAATTCTCAAAAAAAAAAAAAAAAAAGTCTTTGTCAAACTACTTTCTTCTCTTTTACATCTAAGTTTCTCTGACATATTTGTAACCCAGAAAATGAATCTCCATTTGGTAGCATAATTACAGTAATTTTGTGAGTTGCTTACAGCTCGTGTCTGTCTGTGGGTGAAGGTATACTTATCCATACTTTTTTCCAAGAAAATGGGCAGAGATGTGGGATAAGCAGAAGCACAGGCTAAAAATAAGTTCTGTCAACCCCCAACCAGCTAGGGGCAAACACATGAAGGAGCATGAATATACATTAATTTGCTGAAAACTTTGCTTCCCAGAAAATGCTGTAGAAAAAGATTATTCATATGTGCTTAGGTAAAATTTCAATGTTATGTGAAGATTAATGCTGCTATCACTGAGAGCATAGGGAAGGGAAGTTAGGGGAACAGTAGAAAATGGAATGTCATCAAATGCATCTTTTTATACAAAAACACAGAATCTGATCTTTGGTCTTTGATCCCTTAATATAAAAGGCTGCTCCTTTTAGTTGCTAAAGACTAAGAAATCAAACTGTTCTTCTGTTAAACTGAAGTTCAAAATAAATATGTGATTCTTATGGATAATAATGCATTAAAGACAAGAAAATCATGTTAGAGCAATAAGAATGGTTTTTAAGTTGCTTCTAAATGTGCTGAGAGTAAACCATATATAAATGGAGAAAAGAAACACTTTAGACTTAATTGTAATTATCATAAAGGAAGAAAGCTAGTTAAGTTGTGAAATTAGTATAATACTCTTTTTATAAGGCAGTTTTATCATTGGAAGAAATAGTGCAAGTAGAGAAGAATACCTAATATTTTTATGACCCTTTCACTAAAGGGAAATAATAAATTGTTGTTATAGGGACAAATTCAGGACATACCTATTTGAAATAAACCCTTTAAAGAAACTGTCCTTTGATCCTAATATAAATTTATATTTATATTTATATTTATATTTATATTTATATTTATATTTATATTTATATTTATATTTATATTTATATTTATATTTATATTTATATTTATATTTATATTTATATTTATATTTATTGTATTTATTTTATTCCTCTACAAACTGTAAAGAAAAACCCAGGCTTCCTTATTATGAAATTATGTGCTAACAGTGATCTTTCCCAGATTCTCTGCTTCTGGGGAAAGGAAAAAAAGAAGGGAAAGGCTACAAGTCATGAAATAAACTGAATTTATGATTTCTAAGAAATCATGATGTATTGTATAGTGGCAAGGTTTTAATTAGTGAAGGGTGTGGTTTGATTTTCATGATGGCTTAGATGTTGATGATGTTGTTGATGAACAAAAGTCAGCACTAGAATCTTTGATGCCAGCTGGTCAATTTTGTGCTCCTCTTGAAACAATGTTGTAATAAATAATGGTCAACAAGGAGCAAAATTTCAATCAAATTAAATTTATTTAATAGTGGATTTTTAATTGTTTTTTGTAGTAGAAAAATGCTGTCACATCACTGGAACTTGTATTCCTTTCATTATAAATTACAAGCAAATCCCAGTCCCTCTTTAAATATCTGGTTTAAAGGTAATGAATTATTTATTGTCTCTTTAAATTTTTTTCCCTATTAAGCTGGTGGCAGCCATTGTAATCACTGTCAGTGGAGGGCTCTGGCAAGCAGGAGTCATGCACATTGCAGTAAGCTGTCCCATGTCAGCATGCTAGTGCTTCAGCCTGAAGACTGTCTCTTGAATGAGCAAATTAGCTGAGTCAAAAATCTCTTTTCTTTTTTCTTGGTCTCTCTGCTGTGTGATTGGTACTCATAACATGAACCTTCGTCCTCTGGAAACTAATTCAGGGTAGCAGTCCATTCCAGGCAACCTACAGAGCAAAAATTAGATTTCAGAGTTTTGGTTAGAGCTGCATTCATGATCTAATGATGATAAGATGATTCTTTGACCTATCTAGATCCAACACCTCTAGGCCACAGTTTTCTGTAATTCAAAATATGTTTTATGACAAAATATAGGACAAAAGATGTGGGTTTGGATTGGTTTTTCCTATAAATTTATGTTTGCAGCTTGTAAGGTGTCATTTTTCTATATTTATGCAGCATATAGAAAATATCTTTGCTTTTTTGCTGGGTTATTAATAGCCCCTTCTAAATGAAAGTGGTTTTCTTATTCCATTTTTACTTATAGTTATTAATGTTTGGTGGTTAATCCATCAATGATATTGGATTTAGCAGCCTGGCATTATATATTAGACCATGTTATCTCAGTGCTTAAGAGGAGGTTCTTCTAAAACATTATTTCAACTTTCTTGCTTGTGAATATAGTAATGTGTATAAATGCAAGCAATGAGAGTTTGCTGCCTAATAAACTCTTTCAGAGCCTCGTTGTATTTTGGTAGGAGAGAGCATGAATTCTGAATGTATTTTGCCATCAGCAGCTGATGAGAATTTTGCAAATTTTCCTTTTTGGAACTAATATGATTGTGCCTGATATTCCTACTTCAATATACATGATATCCTTATTTGAGGTCTATAAGGGGAGGTGTCTGAATGTTTCAGTGTAGTGGGCATTCAAATGTTCATGGAGCAGAGGACACTTAGAACTTTAACAGTCTTAAAATGTTGATTGATGTGTTCTTAGATGACTATGTGTTGTGTTTTCACTTAGTTCAACTCCATTCTAGTAGGAGCTTCATAAAATGGTCTGTAGGCATGGCATTGATATGCATTTTAATAATGACACCCTTGCTCCACTGATGTCCATGACAAAATTCTCAATAGATTGAGTGGGATCAAGATTTTATCTCTCATTTCATGCAGCACTGGAAAGTGAATGAGCAGATGAGACTCCAAGACAAAAGTGGGAATCTAGACTTCCAGCTCACATCTAGTTCTTCAGGTGGCAGCATTATGACTCTCAACCTGAAGTAATTTGTATTTGCAGCTGCATGTGCACAAAGCTGGAATTCTTTGTGCAGATTGCAACACATACCAACTTGAGGTCTGAATCTCCTCAAAGCCTGCAGAGGATCATTTCCTACTTGAGTACTCTACAGTTCACAGTCATGCCAGCATAGGCTTTGTCTGTGCTAGCAAACAGAGTCACAATAATGGATCTGCAAAATGAAATGCCATACTGCTAACATTGCAGGAGTTCTGCTTCAGGGTAGTTCTAATCCATCCTATAGACATAGTGTCCAAAAGCAGCATATGGCTTTAAGTGACCTCTCAGAGTACATCTTTCAGTTCAGGGTAGTGAGAAATTCAAAATGTGAACCAATGTGTGGTAGGTGCAGGTGGTTAGGAGTTCTACTTTGAAAGTGCATTTTTGCTCCAAATTACAGTGCTCTTGTATCCTTGGTTTTTTTCCTCCATTTGTTGTATTTATATTATTTTGTATATTCGGCTTTATCTGTGGATTCATTTGTACAAAAGCTTCAAGATTTCAGTGTCAGGAATTAATTTGCATGTCTATTTATTCAGTGTCAAACTAGCATCTACTAAAGCTGAGCTTTCTTCTGTGCAAGGAACTCTTGCTCATGGAATCATTGCAAATATGTAGGGCAGTGGTTTGGAATGACTTAGTGTTTTTTATATAACTTATTTGAAATATTTACACCAAATTGTCATATGCAAAGGGACTCCAACAAGGATTCATAAAGTCTGGCAATTTGCACACTGTAAAACAGGTGATTACAATGATGGGACAGCTTGAAAGAGTGAAAGCTTCCAATCCATGAATGCAAAGTATTTAATTTTTTCTCTGAAAAGTTGTCTGTTCTAGTCAAAGCAGTAATTTTTAGCAGTCATAAACAGTGAAGAATTACACAAGGATGAAATTATCTTGAAAGATTTCTTGGCTCTATCAAGTAAACGCACTTCTTTCAGCATTATGCATTCAAGACATCCCATTTTGTTTACATTATTTAACAGTCATGCATATTTTGTCAAGGTTCATCTCTTTGCTTTTGTATTTAAATTCCCATAAGAACCTACTGCAGCTCCCCAGAGGATTAATGAAGTCTGACATATTTTCCCTTGCCTGTACCTCAGCCTACAGAAAAAATGTTTTTGACCATTATTTACCACATTGTGGTGCAAGGATGACAACAGGCATTAGTCTCTTCTACAGTGTCTTTGAAGCACACAAAAACCCTTGGAAAAATCTAGTTTTGTTACTTGAACCATGAAGAGTTCATTCAGGGATTTTTTCATATTTTCTTGGAAGATTTATTATGGTCAAGAATCAGTTCAGTTTAATTTTATAGTTTCTTTGTTAAACAAGGTATAGTTCAAAATTTTGTTTTCAAAAAAGTATTGGAAGCCATATTTCTGGGAAAACAAAAAGTCACTTTCCCTGCACATATTTATATTTTATCTATTTTGTCAATATTGCCTTTATTTTCAGATTATTATTAATCATAGGAATATGTACAAGGCTAGACATGAAAGACCTGCTGGAGGTAGCAAGATCAGCTGGAAAAGTGGCAACAAGTATGACCATGGCCCACCTTCCCTTTCCCATGAACAGCAGAGTACAGTGTTGGCCCTGGGGCTGGATTGTTGGAAAGGAAAGATCAAGAAAGAAGAGTAGACAGATGCAATGTTTAGGAATTTTGAGAACCTAGGTTGAGTGGTAGGAAGGTAATTTTTAACAACTGTTCCACTCCATTATCTAAGAAGACTGGAAAATGGTTTTTTTTCTTAACAGGTCATAAAGTGTGTTTTTTCATGTCTTCATCCCTCCAACAAAACAATTTTTATGAGGGCTCTTGTTCCTTGCCCTAGATCTCTGGGTGAGGCCACCACTACTCCAACCACCATTATATTCTAGGAGAGGAGGAGCTGCTTTTTTTAGGATGGCTCTGGAGCAGCTAGGTGTGATTTCTGTGTCACAGTCTGTAGCTATATACTGGATTTGGCATTGCAGCAAATATTCCTTTCTTTTTAAAAAGCCAAATTAAAAAGACAAACAAGACTGCATTATATCAGTAGAAAGTAGAGCCAAAAGAAATGCTACATTTTCTGCTCAATTTGCTAAAGTACTAGTTTCCAACACTACTGCAGTACTCAAGGGAAGATATTAAAAACAATATTCAGCTGAAGTGTACAGTAGGTTATTGGAGTAGTTTAAGAAATATGAACTCTGCTTGATTTCAAGGATTTTTCCATTTTCTTTCTGTCTCACTTAATGTAGACTTCTCAGCATTATCATCATAAAAATGGTCTGTGGGGACTAGGAATGAAGCCTGACAGATTTAAAATGAAAGGAGAACCTTGATAGGATTTTGTGACTACAGAAGAATTTGATAAATAGCAGAATGATGATTCACTGATGTAGGTGAAAGTTATTGAATTATAAGATTAACTAGAAGAGTTCCCTAAGAAAGTATCCAGCTTCTGCCCATAGACTGATCTCCTGCTGTTATTTCTGCTCCTCCTTCATGGCTTCATTTGCACTCAAGCATGAAACTTCTTTACTCAGTTTAAAATTTTGAATTTAGGGGTGTAAGTATTTTTAAACATCTGTGTTTCAAAATATCTTCTATTCTGTCATCTTGAGTCTTGATAGGAAGTCTGAAAAGGTTTTTGAATAGTCAAGAAATAAAGTTTCAATGGTTATCAGTTTCCTTACTAAAGAATTAATTCAATATTGTAGTGCAGTGCTGTATTATGCTGAAAGGCTGCTGTATTCACCCTACAGCTTCTTCTGGCTCTGGGAGGGGGAGACAGCAGAGAGTACTTAAAGCTTCTGCTCCTGTGGTGTTGCTAGACTTGCAGGGAAGCATCTTCCTTGTCAGAGGCAATGAGCTGTGCTTACCACACCACTCTGGAAGAAAAAGAGGACTGGGAAGAGAGCTGATCCAAATACCAGCTGCTTGACAGTAACTCCTGAGCTCTTTTCACATAGGTGATGCTTTGCATCTCTATCTTATACATTGTTTATGATGTCTAAGTAGAAATCCCTCTCAGGGATGTGTCAATGAGACAATGCTAGGGAGGGAGACAAGCTGCAATGCCAGCAGGTCAAAAGCCAACCCAATGTGCCCAGCAAGGCATAGTGCCAAGGCAGTTTTTGCTGAACATGGTGTAGGAGATGAACTGTGAGACTTATCACATTACTTCAGCATCTCAAACTTGAAGTAATGCAAGAATCTGCTTTGGGTTAGGAGCTACTAAATACGAGTCCCACTGGTGCAGGCCAGGAATGGTTTGGTAAGAATATAATTCTGAGTGGAAAAATAAGGAAAAATGCATGTGCCATAAAAAAATTAAGAACTGGAAAATTATATTAAAATAGAATGGCAGGTAATGCAGCATTTGTACACCCCAAAACAGTATTTTTATTTAATTCACATTTTGAATACGTTACATATTTGAATTACAGCGTTTGTTGTAGGCATTATGAGCAATTGCTTTGGTAAGAAATCCCTTTTGTTTTCTTGGCCCTGTCAATAAGACACCTGTCCCATGGCAGGAGGCAGCAGGCACTCTCATTAATGGCTATTTGTTACTCTGAGGGAAAGTAATACTCCAGTTTCTATAGATGGAAGGCCTGGAATTGCAAGATTAAGAAACTTGTTCAAAGCCTCAGGGGTTCCATCCTCCTGTTTCTGAGTCTAACCATTTAAATTAAAAACTCTCCCTTGGAAAAAGAGGAAGTTCTTTTGTCATGCAGAGATGAAGGGTATCATATTCCTCTTATGTACTCCACTGTGAATCACAAATAATTCCATTGCAGTGAGTGGAATTGCCTGGGTAACTCTGAGACAATAAAACCAAAACAGCAGGGGATTTTTAAAAGCATCAAAGAGATTTAGAAGCACGTATTCTTCTGAACCTGAGTGTGTCTTGTATTCCTAAATTACATTGGTGCTACAGAAGTTGCCATCCCATGACACATTGTCTCTTCCAATGTAGTCAGTTTCTGTTTCTAGTGATTATTGTTTGATTATGGGCAAAACACAGAGCGTTAAGGAAGAAGTAAAGCAGGTTCTTTACTTGCCTATCAAGGTTCCTTTCTGTAGAACATAATAGAAATTTACAGTATTTAGGTGATAAGCTGAAGATATTTGAAGTATCTTCATATTGGGAAGTGATTCTACTATGGCTGCTTCAAATATGACAGTTTTTCATATATAAAATGTGAGTCTGTATGTCTGTCTGTGTGTGTAAACAGATTAAGATATTTTTCTATTCAGCACTTCTAAAAATTTTCCTTTGCTGATGCTCATTTTAGAAGGAATAAGCAACTACCATACTGTTTACCATTCCTCCAGAGGGACAGTTTTCTGACCTTGTTAGCCCTGGCACATATATAAATTTCTGTTAATCTAAACAGCAAAACAAAAACTCCTACTGGAACAATACTATGTCCCCAGTTCCCTGTGGAGATAGCCCAGGAAAACAAACAAGTACAAAACATTAGCTGCATTGTGCCTTGAATTCCTGAAAGGTACTAAAAGGCAGTGTTGTTGAGCAGTGAACAAAAACATAGAAAAGTGGAACAGAATTGCTTCAAATCTTATTGTTATGCACTGAGAAAAATTATATTTAATCGTAGTAATATTTTAATTCCACCAACAGGCAGAAAATAAACTTCTAGAGAATTTGTAGTGGATAATGGGATATCTAAAGATCAGTCCTTTAACTGCCTTTAAGTGTCTGGATGTAAACAGTGTTGTTTACATCAACAAGTGTGACTTAAAATCCTCCCAAACAAAAACAGAGCTGCTATTTTTCTGTACCTGGTTAAAAATCATACTTGATATTTTTGAAAATAAAAAATAATACATCTTTCTGAAAATTAATTGCATTGGAATATTAAGTGCTTCTGGCTTTTCCTCAGGAAAAGCATCATCTAAGTTAATTTAAAAAGCTCCTTGCTTCATTGAGAGTCCCACTGTTTCATTAGGGTAATGTATGCCAGTTTGTATTGAATTGGAGTTCACCTCAGCTCACCCAGTAGTTTTTCAGTCAATAACATGTCAACTGACATCTGGATTTTGTCTTTTTGTGTCTCTTGCGTGTGCTGGGTGGGGATGCCCGAGCATGGGGTAGGAGATCATTGCACTGTTCTCATGGAATGTCCTGCCAGGAGTCAGGACCAAGTGTGGTGGAGTCGTGGTGGTTCAGGTTCAATCTCTTCTCACAGCTGATCCCTGTTTGGTGGCAGTGCCAGTGTTCAAAAGGTCCTACAAGGGACTAGAGCACTTTCATACATAGGAATGGTTTTGTCTCTTTTTGCACTTCTTTTAAAAACACATCCTTCACTAGTGAAAACTGGAAAGGATTTGTCTTTAGCAATTTCACTTTTGTTAATACTCACAGGGATTTTAAATCATAGATCTCTGTTCTCTTATTCTTCAGCAACTTTCCTAGGAAAAGAAAAAAATCTGTTGTCTGAAGAGATTGGGTTTGTACCATATTCATCCATAAAGGGCTGTTCTTTTCCTGAATAAGTCTCTCAGATATTCATCTGATTGATCATTAGTTAGGGACTTTTATTCCACATCCAAGCAGAACTAGTCCAAGACTCCATTAGTTGACTGAGTTTGTAAATCATCCAAGGCTGGATACATCTGTAACTTTGATGAAGAGGTAGATTTCCTAGCAGTGCAGTTCTTTTCAATATTGTAAGATTTTCTTCCTGCAAATCTGCACCTAAATACAGCCACAACATATACAGCGTTGGTAACAAAGTCATAGTAACTGCTCTAGTTAGCTTTGTTATGTTGTCACTGGAAGCTGGGATTTGGTATTTGATTGCCTTCCAGTAAGTGATTTAATAAGCTAATTATTTTGTAGAGCAGAAAATTCCCAGAACTGTGCCTGCATAAGCAATTTGGCCAGTATTTCTTCCCATCAGCACTCTGTGCAGTCAAACATTTTCTGAATTGTTGGCAATCTTTCATCTCTTCTGGGCAGCTTATCTAATGAAACATAATTTGGGTAGCTGTCCAGATTTTATGGGTAAGTATGGATACAGACACAGGTAGGCAGCATGTTAGGCATGGCTCCTTAAATTGCATCCTGATGGCATACTTTGCAGTATTTTTTAAAATATGTTTAATTTAATTGGACTTGTCACAATGAGGTCAGGCATACCAAATGAGAATTTTTGATTGTATTGACGAGTCCCTAGAGACCTTTCAGCTTTGAACACACCTACTTAGTTTTCTAATATCTAAATAAAAGGGGGTTTTAATTTCCTAGGTCGATGAGGAACCTCCTTGCTTAAAACTATTTGAATGGTCATTTATTGCTACAAGGATTTGGCTGGAGGGGAGGATCTCTGTAAGCACCAACAGGTGCAATCACATATTGGATGGAAAGTGAAGCCAATTTTTCAGCATTGTCAGAGAGAATGGGATTTTTTATGAAGGAGCCAGCAGTTCCAATATTAGGTATGCTGCCTGTCTAAACCTACAGTCACTTGGCACTGAACCTCTAGTGATCCTGTCCAAGTAATTTAGATGGCACATGTGTTCAGATGGCACAGCTCCACCCTGAGTCAGAGTCAGCCAAGAGATCATCCATCTAGGAGCATCAAGTGGTGCTGTAGATAATAGGGTTCCAAGCCAAAAAGAAGTTTCCAAACAGCTGTCTGTTCCTGTATCATATACTGAGAGCTAAAATGCTATGTGATTGATAATCTATTTTTTGCTTAAATTGCTTTTCAAAGTATAGCCTCTCTGTAGATGTAGATACCTTGACCCTGTGTGCAGACCTGGTGCTGTGGTGAGTCAAGAGAAAGAATCTGTTTCTGACACCTTTTCATTTTCAGATAGCTGAGGAAACAGAATCATCCCAGTCCCTCTGTTCTAGAACAAGTGACAGAGTAATTCTGCTGAAAACATCCCCATTGTTCGACATATCTGTCAAAGCAATTAGTGAGAATATGAAATATGTGAGGCAGTTTTAGGGGGTTGAATAGCAAAGAAAAGTCCAAAGCTGTTTTAGGCATCTCTGGTATATGATCAAAATCAACATTTCAGAAGTAAAATTCATGTTCACGACATTCACACATCCTTGAGATCAAAAAGCTTTTAACACACACTGGTGAATTACATTTGCTGTGCAACCCAGAGCTCCAGCTCTTTGTCCTGAACTTAAGGACATGTTGTGTGCCTGATTCTGAGAAGGTGAAAGTTAGCAGAGCTGCATGGAGTTCAATGAAACTGCCAGCATAGACCAAGCAGCACCCTGATGCTTTAACAAGCAGTGGGAGAGGGAAAAAAATTAAACTAGCTGTAAAAGAAAATAAGTGGTGAACAGATACACAGATATACAAGAAGATAGAACTGTGTCTGCCAGAAAGATTTCACTTTTTCTTTGAAGACTGCTAGTGTCAGGGAAGTTTGATCTGTGATTGCTTTGAAAAAAATTCTGAGATTAAAAGATGGGATCAAAAGCCAAAAGAGAAATTGCCAGGATTAAGTCAGAGTCAAAGGAAAATGTGTTATGGGAGGTCTCTTCTCTCTTATGAAGCAACTGATACTGGCCATAACTGGACACCTCCTTGCACAGCTCCTAGGTGAGCCATTTCACAAAATACCTGCACAACAGTATGGGTTCCTTTGCAGTTTTCTCATTTTGGTTGAACAGTGGACAAACCATTGTCTCATATCACTCTGAAAAAAAGTAGACAATAACTTGAACACAACTGATAAGGATTAGGTGAAGATTAATCATTAACTAAATCTACTGGGATCTCTATCTAAAACCAGCCTAAATCAATGGACCTGGAACTAGCTCACTGGAAGCTCTAAACACTGAAGTTAGGTAGAATTTAGGCAGCTTAGTTATGAAACTAAATGAAGTTTTATCTCATGAGAATATATGCATAATTTCCTGATTTATCATTGATTATGGTTTAGTAAGTAGTGAGAAAATGATGTATCAGAGTGTTCAGATTCTAAATTTGAACACTGAAATTGAATCCTTCCCAGCTCTCCAGTGTTCTGGGCAGCACTTAGCATCTCAGAGCCAGGCTGAACCATACCACCATAGTGTGGGTCCCCTGGCTCATGTAGATGACAAACTGTTTGAACAAACAGATTTAATCCAAAATCAAAAGATAAGAATTAGACAGTTTTCCTTTCAGATTTGGGGTGCTTCATGCAAAAAAATTTCATAATTTTCTGTGTCCTCATCTTTTTTTTTTTTTTTTTTTTGGTATCAGAAAGATTTCAAAAGGTTCTGTTTAGACTATCATGGTAATACAAAAGTATATTTACTTTATTTCATTTAGTTAAATATTTGGTCAATTTAAAACTCCTCACAAAGTGTCAGGATGAATAATGGTGAAAAGGAGCAGCAGAGGGAACATTCTTATTTTAAAGAGTTACAAACTTCAGAGTAGAAATAAGATTGTTTAAAAGTGATAATATCTCAGAATGTCACAATGTGTGTTGGCCTTAGCATTCTCACCTCAGAAGAGTCAATTTTAAGCAAATTTCTTTTCCCACTCACTACACTTTGATTCACATCATCATGTGGTCTCAGGGCACATCAACTGGCCTTTTGTCCTGAGGAAATTAAACTGAAGGATGAGGTCCAGGAGCTTATATCATGCATTCCTGCTGCTAATGAGCACTCAGTCCACAAGACAGACTAAAGCTGGTCTGAAATAAAGCTCCTGAAACATTAATAGTGTGGACATTGTGTCTCCCATACCAACTGGTGAATTTTTCAAATCCGTTAGATTGCACCACTGAGGAAGTCTGCTCTGAATGAAAAGTGTAAAAAGTGCCATGATTTTGAGCTTATGCTGTTAAATTAAATGGTAACTTAAAATACTTATTTTAATAAATATAAAGCTTACCTCTATCTACAGAAAATAAGGTTACCCAATTTTTTTACTGGAAACATCCTTACAGCAGTCCTTAGAATACAGTTTGGATTTTACGATATGTCACCTGCTTGCAGCAAGGTGAAAAGAGGATTTCCCAATTTTAACAGAACTATTCAAAAGCTACTTACTACATAAAACCTTTGGTGTAGGGGTCACATAGCCTGCTAATGGTAAACCCAAGAAAAATTTTAGCTTAGAGGGTTTTCTTTGCAGCAGAAGACACTTTAATGACTGGTCAAATGTACTACCCATCCACTCCTTGCCTTAGGCCTTCAGACTAATTCAGAAAGACATTAACCATTCCCCAATAGGAAAGCACATGCCCTACTGTCCATGCAGTGTATGCAAAATCAGATAAGAAATTCTACTCTACCACTGGAAATGCAAAATAAATAAATAATCTCTTAGTCCTAAAAGAACACTGTATCCTGTGACTCTGAAGCTGCAGCATCTGTAAAGCAAAACTGTATCTCTCCATTTGGTTTATACATATATAATTCATTGTGGGAGATGTTCAGTCTTGCTGATGATTTGACCCATTCAGCAAGAATGCGCTTTTCACAGCATCTTACACATTGCCAAGTGACAGAGACTGTCCCTTTTTACTCTTCTGTGAATTAAAAAATGTATATATTTACTTATGTATATATTTACTTACTTATGATGAGTTCAACCCAGTCTTTCCACTCTGAAGGTGCCTGTGAAGCTGATCTGGTTTAGTGCTGTTTTACCATTGCTTGCTCTGCAACTTGGGGCTTCCTGTGGACTGAATGAGAAAGTGATAGCACACAGTCTTTCTACTTAATTTCATAAAGCTACACTCACTCTGGCCTCAGCATGTTTCATGAAAAATGTCAACCGTATAATCACAGAGGAGTACAAATGAGAAAAAAACGAAAACTGTATTAAAAATTATCCACTGCTTAGTACTATAATTTACCCTCCCAGATCTTGTTAGTAGAGCATTCTCAAACAAATTTTTTAAGTCTGAGCAAAAATAAATGAAGAATTCATTCAAGGAAAAGTACTTTTTGTTTGAAACTGGTCGCTTATTTGATATAGGACTGAAATAGATTCTTCTCTACTTGACAGAAGAAAATTTAGTAAGTGTTTCTGTTATTAATTATCTACAGTAACTATTAGTTGAATGAATATTAATTTTTATTATGTATCCAAGATCCAAGAATGCTTTAGCAGATGTAGTTTCAATTCCCAGTTGATGTAAATTGGCTTTGCTTCACTGAAAACAGAACATCTACATCAGTTTATAACCGCTGAAGATGTGGCTCCAAAAATGCAGGACAGCACTGAGATTTCAGACCTGCTGAGCAACATGCCATTCCCCATATTAAAATATTCTAAGTATTTAATATTTAAAACAAAAACCAAGCAAACAAACAAATGAAAACAAATAAAAGCCCAAACAAAACAAAATAATACACAGAAAGGACCTTGGTTTCTGCAGTAAAATCTCAGAGCTTTGTGCCTCTGAGAACTCGATACCAACTGAAGGCTGAACCCCCAAGGTATCATAAAGGGGTGGGGGAGTGTGTTCTAGGAAAGAGGGTATCTTCTGCTGCAGTGTCCCAAACACTCCTTTGCTCTTACCAGTGTCCTTTCACTCACTCAGAAGTGGCACACTGCCAATGCAAGAAAAACATGATGCATGAATTTCGTTAACTTAAAGCCAATAATAGTTTATGAATCAAAATATCCAGCTTCGTACAAATATTGATCTCATACTCTTAAGCTTTTTTTTTTTTTTTTGCTAACCTGTCATCATTGCTGAAAGATAATACTTAAGTAACTAGTCTTAGATCCTCATTTTATCATTTCATCTGTGAATTGTCAGTTAAAGTGTAATCTAGATCTCTTAATGGAGAGAGATTCTTATTCGACCTGTCTTGTAGTTGCTGCCTTAGAGCTGAAAGAGAAAGCTGAAAGAGAAATAATTTTCTAAAGGTTATGGGCTGGAAACAAAGAAAGTAAAAACTCATCTAGACCTTTCTCTGCCACTGAAATAAATTTTTGAACTGAAACAGTTCTGATTTTTTACCCCATTCCTTTTCTGATGCTTGTTCAATCTTCGAGGCTCAGAGGTGACTTGTAGGGAGTGCCTCAAAAAACTTCACAACATGTGGCCCACTAGTGAAATGAAAGTATGGCTTTGTCACAGTGTTTTGTAGAGACAATTTTGTTGTACTACTGAGAAAATGTGACTTAAATTTAAAAGTCACAGTTTTTAATAAATTTAAAAGGGGCAAATTCCCCCATTACAGTGTGGGGCCGTGACAGTCCTGTTCCTTGTGTTTCCTGTCACTAAGTCTTGTCAGTGTGATTGAAGTTTAATAGAGGACAATAAAATAAATAATTTCTTCTGATTTAGACTTTGTGAAGTGCTAGGGCAACTGATACGTTTGAGAAGATGCTGTGGGTGTGAATAGGCAGGCTGCTGTTTTGTGGTACTTAAATTATATCACCCTGGTAACATAACAGGTTCACAAAGACTGAAGGAAGTACAGCTAGATAATGTCTTGCTGACTGGTGGATTAATGTGGAAAGGTTTGTTTTATGTTTCTTTTCACTCTACTAATTAAAATTTCAGTCTTCCTTTTTCTCAAAGATGTTAAAACTGAAAGGGTATTTGTAAATTCTGAAGACTATATCAGAAGTTTCCAACAGTAAGCCAGACTCCCAGGACTTTTGTGAATGGCTCATATTGTTTGTCATCTGAGCATCTGAGTGCTTGGCACACCGTAGAGCTAAGTGCACCTCTTTCTAGTAGAATTGTACTGCACATACAAAATTTTTTTTGAAAGCTTAGTAATAAGAAAAAAATGTTTCTCATTTTTCTATAAAGCATTTCAAGCATTCAAGGTAATACTAAAGGTAGTAATTTTCCATATGATAGTTCTCCCTGTGTCAGATAATGATTTTTCAGCCTTTGAATTCCTGACTCAAAATTGCTCTATATGTTTTTATTATTATCATTTTTTCCAAAAAGCTTTACAAAGGGAAGACAACACGAGCACACTGCTTTTATTGTGTGGGCGTGTGGTTGCCTCTGTATAATAGACTCCCTAATGTTCTTGGTTATAATGTGTAGCATTGCACATACAGCACTCTGGATTTCCAAACTCCATTTTCAGGCTCAATAATAGCCTTTCATTCAGCCAAAGGATTTATTCCTAATTATAGATCTGTGTGCTTTTTGTTCTGTTGTCTGGTTGGAAGTATCTTGGGCATCTCTGCCTGGTCACTTAGAGCAAAGAACTAGTGTGTGGCAAGATTTTGAAAGTTTTTGATTTTTCTGAGAATGCAGCTATAGATTTTAAACAATGTGTCCTATAGGATTACTAAGGGTAGTGATAGGCAATTACCATTACACTAGTATTGGAATAATCTTTTTTGGAAATTGCTGATAACTACTTTGTATCTTCAGTAGGACTTTGCAAGAATGCATGGGAAAAGGAACAGATATTTTTTTGGTTGTTTTTTTACCCCATAACCTCTGTCTCTCTTAAAACTGAATTTGTTGAATGTAGTCTATATCTTAATATATCTGCAGATTTTATAATAAATCCATCCTTTTAGAGTGGTTACAGTTCTAAACTGTTTTGTAATGAGCTTTAAACATTAAGTAGAATTAAGAAACATTTAAGTGTAATGCTGAAACTCTTAACTTCATTAATTCTGTTCTCCCTCTGACCTTAAATATGGTGCTGCTACCAAGTCATACCTGTATTCAGACATGCAGGAGTTTTTTTGCTGTGCAATTTATTTGGAATGGCCAAGGAACAAATCCCACTATGAAACATATAAAAAAAAAATTTTTAAAAGATGGTAACAACAATAAAAAGATAGTGACAGTGAAGTAAAGGTATTTGGAAAATTATATGACAGGACTGCACACAAGAATCAAAGCAGATGATTTTCCTAATTGTTCTCAAGTATTTTTGTGAGTAGACATTCAAGCCAGCAGATACTTCACTGTGGAGGATGTGAAACTGGAGGAAGAAATTCTATGCAGCTATTTATAGGGAGCTTTTCTGAGCTGGAAGTGCACTGAGGTAGAAAGCAATAATATAGTCAGATCTTTGAGGCTGACATTATCACAGTGGACTGATAAGGATAGGAATCAATATTTTGTGTTGGTGAATGGCAGATGATATGTAAAGAAACAATAGTGTGTGAAAGGTCTTGCAAAGAGGACAGACAGCTTTTGCTTAAATAAGTAAAAAAAAAAAAAAAAGATGAAGGAGGATGCAGAGGGAGGGGGACATAACTAAAGTTACTGGTTAGATAGATGATCTCTGCAATAACAGTCATAATGCAAGCAAGAAAAGGGGATATTTTATTAACCAGAACACAAGCCAGCACAGCTCTCATCAAATGTTTGCAGATGCATGTATGAATAGGAAAAGCACTTCAAAGCATCACAAAGAAATGAAAGAGATAAAAATGAACAGTGAGTACCAAGTTATATAGGTAAGTATAGTTCTCTTTCCCGTGGAAGTCAAAAGATACAGTAGGGAGAAAAATAAAGAGTTTGAATTTAAACATATTTATCTTTATAGCATGACTACGAATCTATGAGAAGACTGGAGATACATGAAAAATTTAGTGTGGATGGAAAAGGGAAGTATGTAGTAGAGAAGGAGGCCTATTGTCAAGTTAAATATACATCTACAGATTAAATCACCCCAAAATACATTATGCAAAGAGAAGGACATTGAGAACAGAATCCTTAGAGCTGTTACACCAAAAACAGTAAAAAGGGGTCAAGAAGTCACCTAAGCTGAAAGAGCAACTAAGCTTTTCTAGAGAGCATGGAGAGGACAGAGTTATGGAAACAAAGAAATGACAGCAGATTAGAGAAGAGTGAGCAAAATCTAAAGCCCAAACACTCCAAAGGGAATGAAAGTGGAGAGAGAGAGGATGAGTATGGCAGCAGTCAGGAAGAAGACTAAGGTAAAGACTTAATGAAGGCTCAGAAGAGGACAATATCTGAGAAATGCCTAGGTTTAACAGGGGAACAGGCAGGTATGATGGTGAGGATGAGGGGAAAGCACAGTGCATTTATCATAATGAGAGAAGGTTGAATGAACAGCTTTTCTATGGGAGAAAATCTTAAATAAGCATTGC
Source organism: Oenanthe melanoleuca (assembly GCF_029582105.1). Lineage (NCBI taxonomy): Eukaryota > Metazoa > Chordata > Aves > Passeriformes > Muscicapidae > Oenanthe > Oenanthe melanoleuca. The sequence continues at coordinate 73,630,268 of NC_079336.1, forward strand.
AGTATTAATACTGATAGCAATCCAGCAAATGTGCAAGAAATAGAATAGAAGCACTAGTAATTGAGAGTATATTCTTGCCCCACATAGAAAGCAGGATCAAGATCTGATTTTCTGCATGATGACATAAAGAGATAAAACACATTAATCTTCTTTGCTACTTATGGTAATATAACTGTGTCATGCCTTGTGTAGTGCCATGCTAATACTGATGCCAAGCACTTAATGCATATGTCAATATATTTAGATCTAGTTTCACTTATGCCTATCACATACTTTATTTTACATTATTGATGGTTATCTAAGAGACTCAAAGTGCCTGACCCTGCTTAGTTAGAAATCACCAAAATAAGGCAGTTTGACATGGAAAAGTTGTAGTAATAAGTAGCTGTAAATCAAGTACCAATAGAAATATGTACCATAGAAGAAAAGTGAAAAGGAATATTTGGCTGCAATATGGAATAGGAAATTATCATTAAGAGGCTAATTGTGGCTGAAATCTCACCAAAAAAAAAGTTTAGGAAACCATTATTTTGGAATCCGAAAAGCAAGACCAGAAAACCCAAAAGAAATTAATGGCTCATAGCAAGGATGATGACTTGGATAATCTCTTTACAATCCATTTCTGAGTTTCTGACTGATGCTGAGGATTATTTCTTTCATGTGAACCTTGAGAGCATTTTTACTTTCTTGGGGTTTTTTCCCTCCTGTTTTAATTGTGTGGGATGAGAGCCTCAGGAAGCATGGGCACAGGATTGACAAGAATGAGTCTTCAATTACAGGTCTTCTGTCCCTGAAAAGAATTGATTCAGGGCAATAGGTTGACTTCTGTGCAAGACAGTTAGCTTAGCAGGGGTGACGTTGCCTATAAGTGATGTGTATTAACCTGTCAAAGTGGATCAGGAGTCTGTGCCACAGAAAAGTGAAAGGTTATAAAAGCACAGACAGCTCTATGCCTCTGACCATTTTCCTCAGTGGAAACAGGGATGATGTCTTTTAGGACCCTATTGAGGCAGAGGCTGTCCTCACAATTTCACTAGGGTAAATCATTCAGCTTTAAAGAAAGGGGATTCAAGAGCAAATATCATCATTGAAAGAATTTCTTCTTCTCATATATCCGCAGGCTTTTTTGCATGCCATGTATTTAATAAAAAGTAACTGAGTTAGTACCTTCCACAAACTCTCTGCTCATTTTTACAGAGTTGAACAGTAAACCAGGAGCATCAGTCTTTCAGTGAAGCAATTTCACATTGTAGAGGCAAACACTCAGGCTTAAACAAGGGAATCCTAATGATCCCAAGACAGCAAGCAAGGCCATGGCCATGCCATGCAGCTCAGCAGTTCCCAGGGAAGGAACATGGATCAGGCCTTTGATTAATACACAGAGATAAACCCACCATTAACCTTAGTCATGCTGAACTATTACTAATAGTAAAGAGACATATTTCAGAATTTCTGTTGCTTTCTCATGCTTTTGCTAAAATGTTCTGTGTAATTCACTTCTGAGTAGAAGGTCTAGCATAAAAATTTAAGGAGTATTTAAATGAAACAAAGACCTTTTTCTGGACTCTCCATAATTAGCAGATGTCATTTAATTATTTTTTGAGGGGGGAGGGGGATCATAATACATGCTTTTTTTGTGTTGCTGGGCAAATTGTTTTGCCACTGGAATTGTGCTGTCTCCTGCGAGGATAAAACTGAAGTAGCCAAACTAGGAAAGGAATTAGATTTGGCCTTAGCATGAGTGACCAGAGATGTATCTGGAGAGAGGAAGCTCAGCACTGCACACTGGGCTCACCAGCAGCATCTCTCAGGTTTCAGTGGAGTACACATTGCCATTGTTTGATGTGACAGACCTCAGTGTTTCTCGAGTACACACTGCTGCATGACCTTGCTGTTTCAAGAGCATTTTTCTTTGGGGCTTCTGGGAATCTCTTTTCTTTTTCACTGCTGACCTCTAATGATAGATGAGTCTGAGCTTATGTGAAAAATGGTCTCAAGCCTCACATAGTCTTGTAAAGTGTATTTGCTGGGGTTTTCATTACTTTCTTTCAGATCACAGAAAAGATTTTAATATAAATGGATAGGCTTTTATGGTACCATTTGTTTGATACTTATTACCATACGTGATTTCTTTTTCATACCGCAGTTAGGGCTGCCTGGGGGTAGAATGAATATAGCTATACATTTTTTGTCCATTTTGATAGTGACACCAGAAAAAGAAGAGAACTGCATACCCTCTGTGTTCCTTCAGAATGCATAAATACCATTGCATTATCTGAGCCATTGATAGTTTCAGATTTTTACTGTAGTTAACTGCATTGTTAATTAGTTTAGAATCAAGAGTTCATATTAGTTCTTTTGTGCTTCTTTAATATTTTAAATCTTGGATTTTTTTTCACCACAAGAGGAAAATTGTTAAGAGTAAACGGTGTTTCATTTTCAAGACAAAGGCCCTAATGTAGGGTTTATGGCTTCTGCTACTACTACAGTTAACAAATAAAACTGACAAGTACCTAAGGGACATACTTTCACTTGACTGTCTAAAATAGTCACCAAAAACTGAACGGTGGCACAATAAAATGATAGTGTATTATTCACTATTGTAATAAGTAGGTATTTGTCAATAGCTTCTTGGTGGTATTTGTCACTTTGGCTTACAGATGCACTTTTCACATTTGATGGCTTCTCCCCAACCTGAGTGGTGAAACAGTAGTACTGGGAACTGTGGAATGCAAAAAAAAATTCTCAAAGAGAAATGGAAACAAAAATAAGATACCTAGTATCCCAAATAGTTATTTAATTGCAAAACCATCTTATTTTGGGAAATATTAATTCACATAGCCCTAAAATTTAAATGTGGAAACAGGTGTTCCGTGTTAGGAGCCTACATTTAAATATTTAGCCTTAGGTGACCTATACCTCATTTTATCTGTCAAATCAGAGCTTAAAATGCTTGTAAGTGCATGAAGTTTGTTATTTCTTTATTTCTTTACACGTTACATTCTTTAAATACATGTATGAGGTATCAGCAAAATTATTTTCAATTGTTTTAATCTCACCTATTTAAAATGCTACCTATTGATGCCATGAATTATGCAAGGTCTATCTGATACTAAAACCCTATTGGAAAGCAACTCTGGATCAGTGAAAAAGAGATATCAAGAAATTAATACCATAAGTCTTATATAGCTTCCAAATATTTAAAGAGCATCGATTGCTGTGGTGAGTCATTAGTGCAAAATGTAGTCTGGTTATAAACCATGCTGCCCAAGTTAAGTATCAGTAAAATGAGTAGGGCACAGTCTGGCCTGGAAAGAAAAAAATTTCAGTCTTCCTATCAGCAGTCTTTGTGTTGCCTTAAATATATGACAAAAGTTTATTAAAAACACATCTGATTGTATTAATACATACAAAATGTGATTTAAGATTTCAATTGTGGTATGAGTAGAGAAAGCTGGCTTAGTGGATTACATGCAGGATGACTAAGAGTGAAGAAATGTGGTGTGATGAAATTCAGATTGCAATGTCACACAAACATTAGAACCAACTAGCACCACATGTTTGAAATGAGCAGCAAGTAGGAATAAGGAATAAGAAGTAGCCACTGATTTGTTTTAGGAAAGATATATATGTTTTAACGATTTGTCCTATTAGCAGGATATTCTGATGAAAATATTGAAGTATCAGCTACTTTTTATTTTGTGTCCAACACATTGAGTTTAACAGGTTTTGTACCTAAGCTGTCATTTCCACTTTGTTCTGTCAGATAAGCAATCTAGGAGGAATAAAGCTGTTGCTGCTATTACTAATTCAGCTAATGCCAAAGGTTGCCATCACTGTCCATGATTGTGGAGTCTTCAGCTGTGAGCTCAGGTTATGCAGATTCTCAGCAGTGGCCAGTTTGCCACAGTGTGAAATAGGGCACATTTCCTATTTGAACCCCACATTCTCAAATATTTTCCTTCCAATCCTGCAGCACATTCTCCCCAGATTAAATATTCATAGTTCTATGTATGTGATTTATTTTCATCTGATTGTCTAGTTTGTGTTCACCTGAAGCCTAAACTCCTAAGGTATCCCAGACATTTGGTTTTTTTTCCTGCAGTACTGAATTTATTTGCAGAGCAGAATGTATAAATCTGTCTCATTCAATCTGTCTCACAAGCTGGTCAAGAGAAACAAAAGAGGGAAATGTATATATGCCCACCTGTTTACTAAATCTTTGAAATAATACTTCAAAACACAGATTTTAAACTTTAAAATTGCATCCTTAAATGTGTCTAAAGCATTGCAGTTATCAAAAATCCATCAAATATTACATTTTCCTAGACATTCCCCCTGTTCTGTCCTCTAAAAACAAACAATAAAAAAAAAGGAAAATAAACCCTTGTTGTTCATCATCAACACCATTCATAGAGTGGATGGTTAACCTTGAGCTCTGACTTTTTCCATGTCTTCACATTTACTGATTTTCCAGAACTTTGCTCCTCTACCCAGCCCTCTTTGCTCCTCAGTTTTTTCAGCTTCTCAAAGGTTGCCTTTCTGAGTCATAGCATTTTTAAATATGTTTAAAAGTTTGAAGAGTGGCTAGATGTCTGATTGCACAGAGCAGCCATTTTTAGTTATCTTTGTAAAAACCCTATTCATGCTGATCACAGTAGAGGTTTCCAAAGAAAAGTAGAGGCCAAACACAGGGAACCAAACTTAGTTATAAAGGAGAATCTCAAGAAAGGAGGTTGCAGAGAGAGAAAAAAAAAAAAAAAAAAAAAAAAAAAAAAAAAAAAAAAAAAAAGAACGAAAAATCCCACAGAGGACAGTTAGAGATGACTCAGACCTAAAAAATATAAAACTGCATTCTGCACTGTCTAGTAATTATAGCACATATAATAAATGTTGCTTCATTGCTTATTGTCCACAAAACACTCTCACAATGAAATAATGTTTCTTTTCCTTTTCTATATATTTATCAAGATTGTACCATTTTATCTCTGTAATAGGTTGTTGTACAATACTAAGTGTTTTATTTCTGTGTGTAATACCTAGACAAGCTATATCACATCTGTTTAGATTCCAGTAGAAAAAGTCTAATTTCTTAGCTGTAATGCAATGGGCAAAACAGGTTATTCTTGATAGAATAATATTGTTCCTATCAAAATGGTGGAATTGTATCAGGAGGAAGCATTATCTGGAAATAACAATTGAGTCCCTGCTACCCCTGCCAAGTACTTCTTTTTCTAAGATATATAGAGGTCATAATTATTTTAAGATGTTATTGTGATAAAGAGACAAAGAAAATAGTTTTCTACTTAGGTATTTTAAACAACTCAGAAAATACTCAGAGTATTTTAAATTGATCTTGCAGTGCCCCAAAGAGGTTGGATTAAAGAACATAATCTAAATTAAATAGATATGTTATTCAAATATGATGCTTTAAAATAAGCTATGTGGAAGAATATATATATTCTATTTAATCTATTATATCTATTTGATTGGGTAATTTAAGATTGAAATGCCTTTTTAAGCATCTTATTATACAGTAGAAGTTCATTATTTCTCAGCTAATCTGTCAACAGTGGCAGTCACTGACCTCACAAGCCTATTTCCATGACTATAAGAATGCAGACTTTCCCACAAGGAAACTCTAAAATGGAAGCTGCAGAAGATGAGATGCTTTTTAGCTCAGGAAATTCTTACTCCTCTTTACAGGTTTCAGCTCAGCATATGCATGAATTTATGGATATGGTTTTGAAACTATAAGGCACACAGTTTTTAAAGTAACAACGTGGTATCTTTAGGGTAAGCTGCAACTCCTGCTAGTAGCACTTGCAGTGTTCATAGACCCATTCAATTTTTAGTAAGAAAACACTTCATGAGTTGCTCTTTTAACACACAGGAGTTCTACCTAAACCACTTCCATCACCCTGTTAGGAGAAAAGGTTCTTTGGAGGATGACAACACATATTATTCTTTTGAGAAAGAAGACTACAAGAATGCTGATATCCTTTTATCACCCACTGTACCTCAGAAAAAGAGTAGAGCCAGGAAGGTTGATTCTGGTGGGAAGAAATGAGGATCTCAGTTCATTACCCAGCTGGGAACTTAACAATGACTTCTAAGTTATTCTGCATACAATTGGTGAATATCAAGGAAGAAAATCATTTTAGCACTAACGGACTAATCTGAGGTTTTTTAAGGGTCTCACTGGCATGAAAAGGAGCCTGATACACCACCCAAACAAAAATCACTCTTGTATTTATTTTTCTTATAGTAGAGTGCTGCTTCATTTAAGTCCATCAGGGAACCAATCTGAATAGCTAAATAATTATCTCTGGGATAAGGTATCAAACATTAACAAGAGATCTGTGTGTTTAAAAGAATGTTTGGAGCAATATGAACAAGATGAAATAGTATATTTTTTCAGCATTATGCCTTGGAAGAATCATGGTATCATTCCTTTTTTTTTTTTTAACCTTGTAGAATAGTCCAACTTCATTGTTGCTTTCACACAGTTTGGGGTGAAACATTGTTTTCATATTCCCAGGATGCAATAATTAGATATTTGTCAATGCAGATACAACAAATATTTCTGAATGGAAATATTCTGACATTTTTCAAGGCAAAATATGGAACTGTTTCAATAATCTGAGAATCCAAACATCCACAGACATGTGGCCATGTGGATCAGAGCTAAATCACTTTTTACATGTTTGTTATCAGATGACAGGTAAATATTAGGAGTAGCCTTTTGCATGTCATAATATGCAGTGTCAGGCATGAAGAACACTACTCCATCACTAATCTTTGGGGACATGGAAAACACTTGTATGGAAAACCTGATGCCTCCTTTATCTCTGCAAGATTGGCTGTCTTAAACCAAGTTTTGAGAATGCAAGAGCCTTAAATTTTGGAAGAGATCTCTTAAATTATGTAGGGAAAGTGCCAGACCCACAGAATGGCTCCTTTTCAGTTTGTCAGCTTTTAAGAACTCTTTTTGTGGTAGTAGGCTTTTATGACTGACTATATCTTGAGCAGTAATTTCATCGTGTTTTTTGGTCTTAGAGGTGAGTGTTCCAGTGCATCTTCAGTGATTTATTAATATTATTATTACTAATAATAATAATATTTATTATAGTGCATGCTGAGCTTGTGGCTAGAAAAATAACTGTTGGAAATTAAAAGACAGCCCTTCACACCTATGGAAAAACAACTATAAACAATCTAATGGAGTTATAGTTCAGCACACTTAAAAAAATACAGCAAATTAAACCTTCAAGCCTACAGTAAAGAGCATATACTTTCAGAATCAATGCTGAACAATAGAAACATCTAGTGGTATAGAGCCCCATCTGTTCAATATTAAAGTCAGACAGAGTCACACATGTCACATATGTCTGCTCCACCCAAACCCTCCAGCTATATTTTCTGTCTCCTTTTCTTAGACATGCTGGGGAAAGTGTCAGCCTTTTATGTTTTTCACATTCTTGACTTGTCAGATGCTAAAAAAGTAGTGCACTATTTGGGAAGAAAACAATAGATTGCTTTGAGAAAGTCTTGGTTGCTTTATATTTGTATTTGATTTAAAAGAAGAGAGAAGTCCATTCTCTATGGTGCTGGGACCAAAGTTCAAGACACTTAGGAAGTGCTGTCTGATTCAACCATGCAAGACTCAATGATTGCAAAGCATTACTCATGGGTTTAGACCATGTAAAGACATTGAATTTGAAAGAGAGGCATTGGGAGCTTCCAGCAGTTACCCTTTAGAATGATGGATGGGTTTTGCTACTTGTTGGGACCTGTAAAGCCTCTATTAAACTGGAAATCTATTATCAAAAATCCCAAACTCAATTGAGAGTTGTTTGTCACCTTCACTTAGAACTGCTGTGCAGAGAAAACATCTCAAAAATTCTTCAAGAACTTTTGAGATTTCAGTTAATCATTAGTTTAGGTAGGTAAATTTTATATAAATATTGCAGCTATTTTTGCAGCATTAGAAAATTCAAAGTTTATGGTATGTCTGCCAAATGAAAATCACCGAAGTCCAATGTATACAAACCTGGAAAATGACACATAGTGGTGACAAACTTTTACATGTTTGGGCAGGACATCTTTTGTTATCTTTTCCTGAATAGCAGAATGGTGTCAGCAGCAAATCTGTCAGCCTACAAATTGACATTCCTTTGGAAGTGGCAGATGTGAATCCATTTTGCTAGAAAAAAAATAAACAGCTTGCAGATGTGGATTCATTTTGCTAGAAAAAGTAAAGAAATAGCTCAGGTTAGTGATTATGTTAGAATTCTTTAGTGTTCATCCCAGTTTTACTACAGTTAAGAAACTGTGATCAAGTAGCTTGACCATATGGGACCATGTACATAGTAGAGCACAAAATAAGAAAACATTTGAATGGATGAGACTGTTCCTATAAATGTTGGATAACTTCTAATTCCTAGTGTGTTAGGCAGCTTCACTGTGCCTATTTCAACTTTTTCCCCTTCTCTTTGTCTTCTGTAGGAGCAACTGTCCAAGAAAGGTCCTCTCTGTTAGGCATGCAAATAAATCACTAAAAACCACAACTAATTAAACCCTGTTACAGCTAAGACAAACAATATGAAGCCACTATTTAATTCATTCTTAACTGCCCACACACAATTATGGACTAGGCTAAGAGGAAAAGGATAACTTTGCCTTACTATTAATGAAGGTCAAAATAGAGGGAGGAATGTCAAACCAGTGTTCTGTTATTTTGCAAAAAAAATAATCCCAAGTGGCTCTGTAAACTGAGAAAACTGCAAAACCAACATATCTGTATCTTTCATTAGGAAAGAAGAATAAAAATGAGACTGAAGAGAAAACTGGGAAAAAATCAGTTTTGAGAATAACTGAAAGACATCCTTGTCTTCAACTCCTGTTTAGGACATTACAATTACTTTAGCAATACCTAAAAAACAGATGTCAATTTTCGTAGTATATTATCTCCTCCCTAAGCTGTTTCCAGTACCTTATATCTCTGCAGCAATACTGATCAACTTTAAGGGAAATTTTGAAGTGGAAATTAGCACCCTCTTTGTGATTACATATGTAAGCAGAAGCTTTCTTATAGAATCAGCTTTAGGATGGGCAGCTTGGTATATAGGACAGTACAACAAGGCTAAGATACTACATCTGACAAGTCTTCAATTGTCTTAGGAAAATTCTAGCATGGCAGTGAACTCTGAAAACTGTGAATTTAATAAAATGAGATTGAAATTTTGGGGACATCTTTTCTTAGTTGAAGGCATCAAACTGAACCAAACTTTGAAAGGTGTCTGTAGATTAAGGATTCTCCTACTGCCAAGGACATCGGTGCTGTCGACTCTTTTCATGGTGTGCCACTACTTCTGATGCATCACAAACTTTCTAGCTGTCACTTCATCTCTCACAGACTTAATAAGATGCTAAATTTAAATAGCATAGGCAAAATCCAGTAGTTCAAGTTCAAACATTAATCTGTCCTATGCTTTCAAAATTTTGTTTTCTTCCTAGAGATTAAATGGATAGTTCACTAAAGCCTACTTGCATTCATGTGGGACAGTGTCTGTGTAAGATTGACCATTCCCAAAGTGCAAAGTCAGAGCTCTTAAGGGCTTTTGTTGTTTTCTCGCAAAAAGTTGTGGGTTTTTAGTTTAATTGGAAATGTGATCTCATCCAAACAGAGCTCAAAACTGAGAATTTTGAAACTCAGATTCCACACATGAAAGTAGTTGGCATGTGAAACTTATTTTGGGGACCTTCCATGTAGTTTGAATTGGTTCAAAACTGAAACATCAAGCAAAATCTTCTTCTTTTGATGTTCCTTGTTTTGTTTTCACCTGTTTAATGCTTTTGCTACCAGTCAAATTTTCATTGATCTCAGAAGTATTTTACAGTTCTAAGCAGATCAGTTTGTTTTCACCTTTAGATCTTGTTAAAACTAAAGGAAGATTCCTTTTTTATCTCACTTGCATATAACTGTGGATAATTATATTCCTTGAAATTCAGATGGTAAGTGTGTATGTTTTTCATCCTTCAGAAAGCTTTAATTTCCTTCAAACACGGTGTGCAGGAAGATTATTGTCTGTCCTATGTGCCATTCTGATTGATTAACAGAGAAATAACCTGCCCTGCTTGATTCTCTCTGTGCTTGCTGTGTGGGCCTTGCATAACAATGGGAGTAGGAAATCTGAGTTGCTGGATCACATTCTGTCTCTGAAGCAGCAGTGCTAGAGAGCTGCACTAATTGCTCACTGTACAAATTAGCCCAGACTGTAGAAAGCCATAGCCACTGTGCTTGCTTCAATCAGAATTGAGAAATGGGATAGGTTAATGAAGTTTAGCACACAATGCCATTCTCAGTACCTTCCCTCATGTGTGGGACTGTGGTAGAACCATGGAAAACATTTTTTCTTTTAATAATGAACAATTAATTCCGTAGTGTGCAGTCCCATCACAGACACTTTATTGAAATATGCTGTCATGAATTCTCTCTCACTTGATACATGATACCTCGAGCAGCAAAATGTAAGCAAAATTGTTCTGAAGCTGCATTGATTCTGAGATAGATGCTTTTGGTCATGGATGAGCATGACTATAAACCCTGCACATCAAAATGCTTATAAAATCAGGACAAAGTTTTTCATTTCTTGGTAGATGAGTCCTGTTATGTACACTTAAGCACTCATGATATCTAACTTTCAATTAGTGGTTTTTTTAAGCACTGCTTGTTTTTGTAAGTTTCTGAGGCTCTGAAATGGCAGAGTTGGGAAACACCATCCAGTTCATCCTTCTGCCAGTGCAGACTGCTCCTTGCTGTTCCCTGTACTTCATCCAGACTGAGTTCAAAAAGCTTCAGAAGCTGCAGTTACATTTTTGTGTAGTTCTCTGTAGTCTGTTCAAGGAGAGTTTTGAAAAATGGCACTTAGTCACCAAGGACCTGCAAGGTTTTGGTGAGGAGTTGCAATCCTGTCTCATTGATTTCTGTGTGATCACAGACAGCCAGAAAGATGATCAATGAGGAAAAAATTCTACTGAAGACCATCAACCATCTGCAGAAAGAGGGAAATGCTTCAGTATCCAGCCCTATTATCATCCATAGATTTAACAGAAGCCTTTTACCAGAATTCATATTTGTTAGTCATGTAAGAAATACTATATCAAGTAGGAAATATGCAGCTGTACTTTTTCTCTTCACCAGAGGATAGGGTTTAGCAGGGAGCAGTAATGGCAGCCACATTTCCCTAGACTAAACATTAGCTTTAAAATCAGTTCTGGAGGTACCAATTTATGTGTGTGCTCTGTCTAATCTCAGGAAGCCCAAACTGAATGTTACAAGATTCTCAGTTCCCAATCCAGATCCAGGTCTATCTAAAACCCTGACCATCTCCAATGAAGATACAGATAAATTCCTTTATAGATTATTTTATGAATAGAGATATAGATTAAATTGTATCTCAGCAGCTATAATGAGCAACTTCTCAGCATTCATAATAAATTCCACATATATTCATTAATTGGGAGTAAGATATTAACTAAATTTCTCAGCCTGTTATCCTGACAGTAACTGGTATAGAGCTTAAATTCTTTATGGAAGTTACAAAAAGGCTGAATTAGGAAGATACAGAAGAAAACAATTTTATTGAATTGCTAGAGATTTTAGTAAGGAAACCAGTTTATGATTATTTTCAAAATGTCAGCAGGCAGCCATAAAGTGATCATAATATTGAAATGCACAGGCCAAACCCATCAGGCTTGTTCCTGCCTTCTAAAGCACTTTATTCTGTAGGTTCTGCAAGCATGACTGCTTACATAAATATTTAATGGTACAAAATGTATCATGTGTTCACTGGAGCACAATGAGGAAGGAATATTTTCACAAAATATGATTGCTAAATTTGGAGTACAGGTGTTACATATTTTCAAATAGAAATATAAATATTACATAAACTGTTCTTGAAATGAAGAATGAACTCTAAAATGGATTAATAGATAGTAATGATCCATTATTCAAGAAACATAATTCTTTATTGTCCATAGTAGGGTAAAGGCAGCTTTGGCTTACAGCTTATCTAAAGCAGACATTAAACAGCTAGAAAGCAGTGTATGACAAACAGGATGAAGAAAAAATAGGTTACTGTTCATATTAATTAGAATTTGTCAAGAATAAAAAATCAATAAAAGAAATTAGAGATTGAGCTAAACAAATATGCATGGTTTCTAGAGATATGAAAAATTTAAAAGATAAGACTAAGAAGATGAGTACATCCAATGTTAAAGAAACCTCTGTTTGGTAGTCTCATCTTTAGATTTAGTCAGCAAAATTATCAATAGTGCACCATAAATATTTTAGCTCTGTATTTGGACAAAAGTGTCATAAGGCATTTTATTTTCACACAGACTTTCCAGTCCTTTACTAACTTGGAAGGACTGCATAAATTTGTGCTTGGCATTAATATTTCTAAATAGGTAGCTTCTATAATACATGTTCAGAAGTCTTAGATAAGGACATCTAAAATCTGTTGGTGCTCTTGCTAATTATTCTTGGACTGGTAAAATGAAATAACAGCAGTGATGAAGTGCCAGCTGTTGTTGCAGCGTATAGTGTCTTTTCCCTATTAAAAATGTGAAGAAGGATGTCCCAAGTGCTGGTTAGGCTGACACCTATTCCTGACAAAAACAAGAAAGTGCAAATGAAATTAAATTAATAAAGACTTAAAGGACAAGAAAGTAATCAATTTCAGACAGCATGACTTTCTAAAGAGAAACACTTGTCAACAAACTTGATTTAAATCTCAGACATCATGGCAGATTTGGTTGATGAATGTAATTGGATAGAAACACTACATTATGATTTATTGCAAGGGGTCTGACTTTGTGACTTATGACATTCTAATGTACTGAACAGATGTCAAAAATCTGTTGCCAATGAGAAATTATCCTGGATGGGAGCTGATTTCATTGGACTTTCATAGACATTGGTACAAAGCCACATTTTAATCAGTGATCTGGAGATAAATGGATATGACCCATCAGGGACCTGGTGGATGGCACAAAGACTGATAGGAGCTGTAGGCACAGATGCACTCATTCTCAGCCACTGAGATCACAAACCAAATGTACTTTAATATACCTGCACAGCTGTACAATTACCTCCCAAATATATTACATTTAAGAAAGAGGTGACCTTGACACAGATCTCTGGGTTGTATTCTATTCAACCACCCATGCACTCCCAGAATGATGCAACAGAAATAGGTGAATCTTGGATGTGAGAATACCTAAGGGAACAGTTAACTGGGAACAGCTGAATATTTTGAGAAGGATCTGATAGATAGATTTTATTTTAGAACTGGAAAAAAATGCCTTAAAAATTGAGACTGCTCGATTCATTTAAGTAAGCAGAAGATAGTGAGGGATGACTGATCCTCTTCCTGGGGACAGTACTAATGGATTTTTCTAATCCATCAGAGGATTTTAAAACTAATAATGTAAGAGTTTAACAAGAACCAGTGTATGAAAACTGAAGCCAAACAAAACTGAATTGTACTAAGACTGGAAGACCTTGTGCACACTATAGCTTTTCAGAAACACAGCTTTTAAATTTGCACAATTAGTGAATCAAACGTTTTCACAAATGATGATGCAAATATTGGATTTATATAGCCAGTAGTATTAGACATGATACACTGAGCTTAGCAAAGCAGTGCAAGTACAGTCTCATTGCTTTCTCTTCTATCTTATTTTCTCTGAATGCATGCTGAGTTATATAAGAGCATTAAAAATATTGAAAATATTCCACATTTAAGTTAGTTAATTATTGCATCATTTGGAAGTGGTGTTTTGTGGCTTTTTGTGGGTTTTTTTTTTTTTGGGTTGTTTTTTGTTTTTTTTGTTTTGTTTTGTTTTGTTTTGTTTTGTTTTGTTTTGTTTTGTTGGTTTTTTGGGTTTTTTTTGTTTGGTTTTGTTGGGTTTTTTTTGGTAGTGGTGATGTTTCTTTTTGGAACTGTAATGCTATTCAATGCTTTTTCTCCAGAATAGTAACTCAATTTAAAAATAAATATGGTTTAATCTTAAGTATGGTTGGGCTTGCTCACTTCCCATTGCAAACATATCATTCCATCAAGTTTTATTTGTGTTAATGTTCACAAAAATAAATTGCATGTCATATTTCACAGAAATATTTGCAGAACGCATTAAACTCATTACCAATAAAGGGCCACAAATAACAATTTCCATTCCCTTGTAAATAGAATTGACCTCTAATAGAAAAGTTAGAATTGAGAAATTCATGGTTATTTTCATTCTGGAGAATATACTTGCTGTGATGAAACAAATAAATACTTTTACTTTCTCTTTCTCTCTTCTCCTCCATTGTCTGTAAGAACAAAACAATTCTACTAGTAAAGCATGTAACAGTATTCAGCTTTTATGACTGAACACTGCTGTAATTTTTAATGCCTTAATTACAAATGAAAACAAAGGAATGTGGTACTTGGAAAAGGCAGTAAACAGGAAATTGCCATTGTGAGCAGGAAAGGGATCTATAAAAAGAAAACCCAGATAAGTCAAATTATACAAAGAACACCCAAGTACACTTTGCTTGTCAAAACGATTGCAGTTTTCATCTATAAAAAGACGCTTCTGGGTGGTGACTCAAAACCCCTACATTTGCTATTTCAGATGTAATTTCCCTCATTCCATTCTCCTCTGGTGTCAAGAGTATAAAAAGACACACAGATTGCACGCTCCCTCAGCAGACATCCTGTGAGCCAACACAACCTTTTCAGAACTAAATTCTTTATTTTAGTCATACTTGGAGTTGGGTTTTCCTGTGTGTGTGGTATAAATGTGCCACAGGAGTGAAGGACTTTGAATTTGGCCATTCTTAAAGAAAGTTTTGCCATTCAAAGATAACTGGATTTTGTCTTTAGTTGGGTGTGGGGGAAAAACTGCACTGTCTCTGTTAAGTGGCTAGGGACAAACCTCATTCCTTTCATTTTCTTTTTTTTCCTCTTGCCTTTGGCAGGGGAAGTCTTGCTTTGTTTATTTTTTGGGGTGGAAAGGGGGAGAGAAGAGCCTGGTAGTTCAGTTGGAGAATTTCCCTCTAGAGTTTCCCCAAGGGGAACTGAAATCCTGGTATTTCAAATTTGTGACCTAGACATATGCTCAGCAACATGTCTGTTCCCCAGTGTGCCCAGGGCTGCATTCACCTTCTGGGGAGATTCTTTATTCAGCTCTGCCTCTCTTTAAGCCTTTCTAGCAGCTGGTGCCCTTGTAAATTCAAGGGCTGCCCTAGGCCAAGTAAAGCTAGAGGCTAAAGGAAAAGCTCTTGTCATCTGCTTTCACCCTTATTAAATGTCTTGTAAGGCAGTCTGACCAAATCTTGTGGGAAGACAGAAGCTCCTTGCTGTCCAACAGCCCTGTCTAGACAGGGTCACCTTGATATGTCCCTGCCAGGCAGGACTGGCTTAGGAAGTGCTTCAGAATCAGTCCAGCATGTGGACAAATGCATTGCTCAGAACAGAGACATAAACTGATAAGCAGAAATAGAAATTACTGTCATGAAGGAGAATCTCTTCCTTTTCATTCAGATAAGCTGCTATTATTTATTCTTCAATCTGCATTTTGCATAATCTGACATTCAATAGAATAGAATTTTGCTATGAAAGCTGACCCACATTTAGAGCACTGGAAGATGAGAATGTTTTCCCTGCATGGCTGTGGCAGGCATCTAACTTGCAAGCAGTCTGAAGTATCCATTGTAATAGATTTATGAATTTTACAAAGCAAAACAGGAGGTTTCTACATGCATTCTTCTTTGCTTCATTTGAACCAATAGGCAGCATTTTGTTTCGTATCCAGCTACAACAGTGGAAAGACATGGGCATTTTCAGAGGAATCACATTTGTACTGGATTTATTTAAAGCCTTTGGTCAAACTCTAGTTGAAACACACTAATGACAAATGTAGTTGGTGCATGGCACTGAATGGAGGCATGTGTTGAATCCATGAGGTACTTCTAGTCACAAACACAGCTCGATAAACTAAGCAGGACAACCATTTTCTTTGTAATCAGAAGAAAAATCACTTTAGAGATTATTTCTACATTATTTTATCTGTGATCCTCAACACTTACAACTAAGCTCTCTTGACACTGTATAGGCTCAGAAGAGTAAGTAACCATAACCAAGACCTGGAAAGGACATTAGCTTTTCCAAAGACAAATAAGTTCCTTTTAAAAATCTGTTACAAAAATATTATGGATGAAGAGCTTGGAAGTCAAAAGTTAAGAAAATGTCATATTAGCATATAAAGCCTTGACTCAGCTGCACAGGCATCGTTAATATGTGCACTTATCTTCTTAGTCACAGCCACTGGCAATGTATCATAAGTGAGCAGGATACCATGCCTTGAGTGTGTTGATCTTGTTTCTGATAAATCCTGGTCCATCCCTATGGTTTTATTAATTATGAGAATGCTGCATTGGTGACACAGCACCTGTGGTTTTCACAGGTCTTTGGAGGAATGACAGGCTGTATGTCATTAACCAGTGAAACTGTCAGATAATTTTAGAAAGAGAGTGAATACTCGATATTTCTTCTTTTTAGAATAAGTTTCATTTTCTGTAAATGAAAAGAGTGTCTGAATTTAGAACTGAAATCCATTCATTTACAGTCCATGTATAATGTAGTCTTTGACAACTAAAGGATTTTACCACAGTTCTCTGTTGATATTCTGATCTTCAGAGACCATCCTCTGTTGGTTGTGAGAATAATTTTCCTTCCATACATAATCAGCCCTGAGCTTCATCTAAAAAAAATCCCAAGATGCTATAAATGTATATAAAATCCTTATTCAAACAATTCCCTGTTCTCTTGTTTTAGAGTATAAAAGTAGTTTAAGAAAATAGTCTTAAAAACCCAACTTCTTTTGCCTGTTGTTTGATTTATTTTCCTACCAGAGCTCAAAAAGTGCAGCAAGTACAGTAAATAATGCTCTATGTGTCCCAGAGCCATGTATTCCTGATACTGTTAATGTGCAACGTTCATATGTACTTTGTGTTCCTAACAATATTCAGCATAGAGATGGGTCTTTGAAGTGAAATTCCACAGTTTATTGTATGACTAAGTATTAAAATCTGTGGGCAGAAGTTTAAAACCAGAGGCAAACTTTGCTCAATTTCTCTTACTTTTACTGAGAGTCTTATAAAAGCCTATGCTTCATTGGGTTGTAAGAAATCTTCAGTGTCTGATTTTCTGGTTGCAGTCAATGTAACTCAAAATTTCTGTGTTTTATATATTTCAAATAAAGATCTAGACAGTTAGGACACTGGTATTTTGCATTTTGGGAAGAAAGGGAAAGAGACAGAAAAAATGTGAAAGGAGTGGCCTTTCAAATGAAAATACAGATTCTGGTTTTCTACTCTATCATTCCGTGATAGGCCATCATAGGATATGCTCCTGATGACTGAATAGAGGAAATAATCACATTCACAACTAAAGTTGCCAGAATTTTGTGTGCTTAAAAAAGACTTTTGCTGGTTAGGAAACATAGAAGTCAAATTAAGATTGACTGTGGAATGGAGGTTGCATGTGGCAAAGGTGTATAGGTTCAGAATTGCTTGGTGACATTGAAGAATTTACAGGTTTTCTGATCTTGGGCATTAGGATATTTCTATCCAAAAGGGATTGAGTCCTTCTTAGAGCTGGGAAGTGCTTCTGATTTTTTTAAGCTTCTGTTAAGTTTAAAAGGACTCCTGAGATGAGTAGCAGGTGGGGGAGTCTGAAATTGTGGGGCGTGGGTGATGTGCTCCTAGGGAACATCCCAGAGCTTTGAAATTTAGAACTAATTGCATTTGGGAAACAAAACAAACAAACAGACACAAAAACCAAACAAAACCCAAACAAACAAAACAACAAGAATAAACCACACCCCAGTTGAATGGGAGGAAATTTGCTTAAAGGTGTACAAACTGTAATATAGACATTTCCTTTGCATGCAGCCTGCATATCCCATTATTTCTCTTACAGCTCTTTTGTTTAACATGTTCTTTATGGGTCAAGGGCTTTTTCTAAGGTTTTATGGAATGCATGCCTTGTAATATAAATTTTGAAAAACTGCTTGTAAACCTCACAGGTAAGACAAAGATATGTCCAAGGCCCTGAATTAGAGCTGCTGTCATGTTTGCACTGGAGCCCCACTTTTGGAAGAGAGCAAAGCCAGTGGTTTGTGCCGTGCAGTGAACACCTCCTGCTCTCTCTGAGCAGCCATGGGCCAAGCTCCCAGCTCTTAGTTGGCCCCTTTTAAAGCTCATTAGAGACAAGCCCTGGGTTTTCTGGTAGCTGAAAGGGCGATTTCCAGATGCTGGTGTCTGTGCTGGTGTGCAGCAGTTGTGTTCAGCTGCTCTGTGGTTATTTCCCAGCAGTTTCCTAGGTTACACTTGGCTCCATTTTGTTGCTAGTGACAGGTTCCTCATAAAAGCTGATAAATGCTCTCCCCCTCTGTGTCACCTCAGGCAGCCCCAAGCTGTGCCCAGCAGAGGGAGGTTCTGCTGCCTCTGCTCTCAGCAGAGTGCAGGTGCTCACAGGGGCTTCCCAAAATCTGCAGTGCTCAGCTCCGTCTCTCTTAGGAAGTGCTTCATTCAATACATGGGTCCTTCACCAGATTTTTCAAATTCTTATAGGCAGAGTGGTAGGAATTCCTGGGAAAGGGAGACTGAGAGCAAGTGCCATGGGTAGAAGTTAAATGGATCTATCCTCTGACCCACCACATGAAGGATCTCAGTTTGCACATTTCAGAAGTTTCTGAAGTACTTCCCAGAGTCATTCAAAAGTGCAAGGGGTAAGATTCAGGAGTTGTGACTTGCCAGATATAGCAGCTAAAAGAACCAGAATCAAGAAGTTCTTCAGTTTCCACTTTTCAGATAGCAATGATATGAGTGTTTCAGGATACTGTGAGCTACCCTGGAGATTATTATGAAAGTACTAGTTCAACAACTGATGTTAGAGCACTATTATTTCAACAGAATTAATAACAGTAATAATAAGAAGAAATAACAACAATCATTCCATGGATATGTTACTTGCAGAAGGAAACCTAGTGCTCAAAACATAAATTTAGAAGTCAGAATGGCTTCCACACATAAAAGAATCCCTGCTAGTAAACCTAATTTAGTTGCAAATCTGTGTATGCTGTCTGACTGTTTCAGCATCTTGTCAAAAACTTCTCTATTGTCTTTGGAAAGATATGCTGGATTTTTCTGATGCACCTAGTAAAAGGAGACCAAAGCATTTCCTTTGTTTTCTTGTCATCATCTAAAAAGTAATCAAATTGTAAATTATTCAATAGCAACTTGCATTTTTACTTGGCTATCTGAGTAGTTAAAAAAAATCAGCTGGTGTACATTTACCTATATTTATAGTTAATGGTGTATACAAGCTTTAGCTAGCTTGGAAAATAGGCTTTTTATAATTCTATCCACTGTGACAATGTTTCTACAAAACCCTTAAAAAGATGAGGGCATACATACATAACTAGCCTGGTTTCCTCCATTTGAGAAGTATCTACTTAGAAAATACTAATATAAAGTATAACTTAATTTTAAAAGAAAATTATCAGATTAAATTTGCTCAGATTATAAATGTAAAATCAATCTGTGAAGTATCATAAAATCAATACACATTTTCCCTTGTGCTTTTGTTCTTTCAAAATATCCATTGATCAGTGAACAATCTGTTTGCTTTAACTTCCACACTAGTTCTTACAGCACTGAAGGGAAAGTTCAGTGTTTGTATAAAAGATCTTGAATTCAATTTTGGTTTGAAACTTACTGGATAGGACAGTAGATGTGGATTGCCTCATTCAATTACCCCAGCTGCTTCTAATAGTAAACAGCAAGATGTAAGAGCAATGTCAGTTTTATAAAGCAAAGAGGGGGATGTTTTTTAATAGGTTATGAAATATAGGCACCTTTTAACCTAGTCAGTTCACTTTAAAAAACTCTCAGGATTGCAAAAAGCAATGAAAAAAAGAAATTACAAAAAAACCTGTGATCTGAAGAAATTGAAGGGTAAAAATGTCCCAAGTTATATAGTATTCTTTCTTGCCTTTTGTTCATGGTATAACTAAGAGAGAATTTAATCTCCCTGTTTCAAATATCCACTAAAATACTTTTTGCAAGATGGGCTCAACTTCTGCTACTCAAATTTATAATGATACATAGGAATGTTATTGATCTGAAGGAACTGGAAGAGCCCCAGTAATGAAAAAAAGAGGTTAACTGCTGTCAAGAACTGCTGCTTCTTTAAGCTTATACTGAAGCTGTGTAATTTATAATAGACTGGGAAGAAGAATTGGTTTTGAAACCCTGCATTTTAAATTTGATTTTAAATTCTCATTCCATATATAGTTTTTCATTTCTTAATTAGTGCCAGATCTATTTCTATGTAGTCAGCATCTCATATACGAGGAATGAGTTTCTGAGTGGCTCCTCCAGCAGGAGCGTCACAGAAAATGCAGTTTAGTGCAAATGAAGTTGGAAAGAGTGAGGCATGCTTTCCCTTTTGAGTTTCTTCTGGCGTTGACACAACCCACAACACAGTAAGGGTGGATCAGCTCACTGTAGTTCCTGCAATCACCTGGTATAGTGTCATGGGGTCTCCTTTTTGGCTCTATTGCCCAACAAGTTCCTCCTGCCAGAACTTGTTGGCAGCAGCTATGGGTGGTACCAACGCCAGCACCACTGTCCTGGTACCAGTACCACAATAATTCCCAATTCTAAATCTGTGTGAAGTGAATTGCAGCCAGTGTCACCGTGCTGTGCCACCCTGGGCAGTTCATCCAGCCTCACTGAGTCCCACCTGCAGCATCCCTGTCCCAGGCCAAGCACTGGCACACACCTGGACTCTGCACCTGGGCTGTGCCAGCTCTGGTGGCACCAGGAGCAGCCCTATGCAGGTCCCTAGGACAGAGTAGGATGAGAAGAAGCAAGTGTGCTACTTCTACATTTCTTAGACTCCAGTTAACTAAGGAGACTTCCTGAGATGGCTGTGTCTGTAATCATTTCCTTTGGATTTGTCTGCTGTGCACTTGACCAGGTTCTCTTGGGAAGGAGTAGATTTTCAGCTTGCATAACATCCTTTGGCACTAAAGTCCATGAACATGTTGTGCATGGCATGAGGAACCAATCCAGGCAGCTACTTTGAATTTCACTCCTACTATTTTTGTTTGATACTTCCTAAATCTGGTACTGAATCACAGTACATTCACCACTTTATCATCCAATCTTAGAAGGTTTTTCTACAGGTCTTTGCAATCAGCTTTCATCTCTGCCTCTAAACAATGCACTGTCATATGCAAACTTTTTCACCTTGCTGCAGGCTCCTGGCAGGGTGTGACAAGCAGCAGCTCCTGGCAAGCATCTTCAGGGAGCTCCACTCACACCACATTTGTACTGTAAATACTGATTGTTGGGTTTTTTTCTCTATGTTGTGTCTGCCTGCAAAATACTACCTATTTGTTTTCTGGGTAGGCCTCTCTGTGCTGCTCTTAAACACCTAAATCAGATTGCTGTACCTGTGCAAGTGTCTGTATTTCATTCTAGACATTAAATACTGCAGTATTTAACTTCTGTGCACCCACATCCTTTGTTGGATCTAGCCTGAAGTACACACCAACACTGTTCCTTTGTGTAGAAAAAGCAGACTAGAAAAGCATTTGAAGGTACTACCTTTTTACAGTCCTTTACTGGGAACCCAGCTCCACTGCTGAAAGACTGATAAACGTTGGGCTGAGGATGTCTGCACAGTCAGGAGGCTGAAGCCTTTCTTTTGCCTGGACTTCCTCTCATACTTCTCTCTCATCAGTAAGTCTTTGGATCTCTGAAGACATGTATCACTGAAATGGGTAAGCTTATGTGGGAGACAGAACTAGACTGTGCTTTGGACCTGCTGCAGGGCATCTCACTCCCAGCTTTTTGCAGGTGGATCTCAGCTGTGTCTGCTATACTTTAAGCCACAGGATTCCCTTCACAAACCCCCTTCCAAATACACATCAAAAGGGATTGCATAATCCTAGAGGTTAAGTCAGTTTTAATAAATGGCTTCATGTTGCTCAGAAGACATGAAAGCCTCTCCCCCATGATTAGACTTTGTTTCAATATCATTCATTTATTTACTTAAAGATGATTCATATAAAGAGACTGAACGACAAACACAGCAAAGATTAATCATTATAAAATAGTAATTACAGGAAAGAGTCCTAATTGACTTATCTTTTGAACCCTACAGGTATTTACCCTAACTGGACAGTAATGAATTCTTACTGTATATTACAGCAGGACCTCCAACTATCCAGAAGCTGTAATGCTAAACTGGCTTGCTTTTCCTTAAAAAGAGAAGCATGCTGGGGGGAAAACAAACAAACAAAAACCAGGGAATAATTTTCCACTTTTGCAGAGATTTTACTAAAAACATACCAAAACAAGTACAACATATACTTTTTAAATATTTATTTATACACACACGTACACTCAGAACTATATATGCATGTTTATATCTCATCTACTGAACTAGAATGAGGCAGTAATTTTAAAAATATGGAAGTCAGTGGCCAAGACATTAAATAAATATATCTGGGATAAGATAAATCTTTCATCATTTTATTACAAGTGTGCCATTACTTCCATTTTGCTTTCCAGCCCATCAGGGGTCAGTGGCTTTTTAGGCTGCAACAACCTTGCAGAGAGCCCTCCAGATCTTTAAGAACTCATCTGCTATCTGTGAGGAGTTAGCTATGGTGTTAGTACATAGCTGTGGATTTGCTCCCTTCTCCATATACATCCCCAGTGCCTCCTGGGAGATTCCCACCCTATAATCATGTTCCAAATGCCAGGTCCCTGTTCCACTCCACACTCCCAGAGTTTGCCCCACATCCATGTGCACAGGGGAGCAAGCAAGCTCCTGCTCCCCTGAGAGTGCAGCACAGGACCCAGAGGGCAGCAACCATGACAAGGAAAAATGTGGCTTTCCTCTTCTCTATTCTGAACTCAATGAAAGCATGAGATTGCTGTGAATACAGAACCAACCCCAAAAAATGTACATGTTTGTATCCAATGTGTATGTTTGTTGTGCATGTAATGTGGAAATCATTTTACAGCTCTGTCCTAAGACATTTATTTACTCTGCATTTTATGTGTGTGATAAATGGGTTATGTTTGATGTGTCAATCTGTTTGCCCTTGCATCATGTATACTTGCCAATGCCCTCTGCTGCAGTGAGTGTAGTAGTGAATCAGCTCAAAGCCTCATTAATCAAGAAACTGTAAAACAAATACCTTTAAAATGTTATTGTTTTGTCATCTCTGGGGGAGGATCAAGTTATGAGCTCTCATAGTATTAAATAGACATAGATGATTCATGAATTACCACTAGCTGATAATGGCATGAGAACAAGCCTATATTTAGCTTTCTTCTGGCTTTTTCTTGATAGATTTTGTCCATGAGCTCACATTTGCTTATGACATCAAAATTCTCTCTCTTGGAAATAGCAGTAGTGTTACAAGCACTGTGCTGGGGTCTTACCATGAATGCATTGGTAGGAAGATTGAAAGGAAACAGCTTCTACTTAGCTACCTTGCTAATCAGCACATAGAAAAAAAAATCCTTCCCAGAATGGGGATTATTTGATATGAAAGAGATTTGGGAGTTGTTTATAGAAAAGTCCCTAAAGCCTTTGGAATAAAACACAGCTGCAGTGCTGAAAGCAAATCAGATGCTGGATTGTATTACTGGGGTAAACAAAGTGAAGCAAAGCCTAGGAGGGGATGGTCTTGTTACATAAGACATCACTTACATTGCATCAAAAATGCTATAACTCCTATTGTGTCCTGCTCCTCTGGCTGTAGTTGCTCTTGAAACAAAGGAACAAAGCAGGACAACCAAAATGATAACAAGCTTAAAACAGTTAAGCACTGAAATGTTGAAAAATGTGACGTTTTCTTTCAACGGGGAAATAATAAAGCAAAGAACACCTTTAGAGTAATCTATTGAAAGTGTTTGGGTTTAGCATACAAAAAGCTAACCTGAGAATAGGTGCATTTCTTTTTTCACAGTCAGAGAGAGCGAAAAATGAAGCTCAGTAATGTGAAAATCAGATGATTGAAACATAATGAAGGCTAATGATCCCATAAAATAGGTTACCAAAAACCTATTGAAGGCCTTTAAAAGATATCTCTCTTCCTTTCAGAACACACAGCAGAAAAAGGGATAGAGACTTACAGGAGCACGAAAGAAAATGATATGTAGAGCACAAAGAGAAGCAGATTTAACAATGGGACATGTCACCCTGTTCTCCACTCTGGGAGAGCTTACCCTGTTTTCATCACTGTGTATCTGTTCCATGTTCCTGTTCCCTCTTTATCAGCAGACTTTGCCTGTCAGTGTGAGATGAGCTCACTTTTTTATCCTGTTTTTGTATGGAAATTAGTCCCATGAAACAGCACTGTTTCTGTGTCTTTGCTGGTCTTTCACACCCCCTTAGGAACTTGGCAGCCTATGGGGCCAATTTTAACTGTATGTTATCAAATATATTTCCACAGATTTCATTAACAGGTAGTGGGGTAGAAGAGAAAAAGAGAATTTTCAAGTGTCCTGAGCTACATTATAACCTCAAGCCTGATTAAACATCAGAAAATCCATATCATCTCTCAAACTCATTATACAAATGTCTGAATAACTTTCTTCTTGATTGGTAATGCTCATAGAAAAGCTTCCTTAATTTCTTTTATTCTGGGGGACTCTTAAAAATGAGAATTTTTTAGGGTTGGATCAAACTGAATAAGCCAGTATATATCCAACAGTCCTGCTCAATATTCTACCTGTACCAACTGGTCCAGCAAGAGATATTAACTGTCTCCAAAGATCTTGCCCTTGAACAGGATGTCACATCTCAGCATATGTCATATTTATTTATACCATATTCATAAGTAATAGCATATGAAATAACTGGAAATATAGCAGGTATGAATTTATAATGGATCTTTACAGCTAAAATAAGAAATTCTTATTATGTACAATCCTGGTGTTATGCTGCTGGAATTTTGAGGTGTTCATTCATTCATCTGCTTTTGTATCAAAGCTGCATTTTAGTCCTTTATATGGGGTTTTCTACGACCATTACTTACAGGAAAAAAAACCCACAAGAGAAACTCACTCTTGAATGTGAAGCACTTCACTAGGGTGCAACCCACTGCTTCAAGAGGACACTAAATCTTCTGCTGAGATATTTAAAAAGTTGATTTGCAATCACTATTTGGACTGTTATGCCAGACAAAACCAATATGTACTCACAGGATAAAGAGGACAAGTACTGGTTGTTCTTTGAAATGGTCTTGCCAATTTTCCTATCCATCTTATCTGTAATTGATTGGCCAACAAAATTAGAAAGCATTTTCTGTTTTCAAAGAGTAAAATTCAGAAACTTTGTTAATGGCATTAATTGAAAGGTTTCTGCTAGAGGGAACTGGAATTTTTTGGGTTAGTATCTCTGAGTATTTAATCCCATATATCTGAACTGGCTTTTTTTTTTTTTTTTTCTTAAGTGCAAAAGACAAAACATTGTAAATCCAGAATAGACCCTGATTCTTGCTAAAACATCATGTAGGGTTGCAAGATTTCCAAGCAAATTGATCCATTACTTACTGTTGTTTGATAAATGAATAGTGATGATTATTGGTTTGTAAGAATCCTTTAGAAAAAAATTCCATATTTTCTAGAAAACTTGAACCCACTAAATTTTGTTTAATTGGAAACACTGAATTATTCTAGTTCCAGATAGACAGATAGATATAGATATATGAATTAAATTGCAGGCTGCAAAATTGGTGTCTCTACAGGGCTGTGGTATGATCC
The DNA here is from genome assembly GCF_029582105.1 of Oenanthe melanoleuca. Lineage (NCBI taxonomy): Eukaryota > Metazoa > Chordata > Aves > Passeriformes > Muscicapidae > Oenanthe > Oenanthe melanoleuca. The sequence goes on from NC_079336.1 coordinate 73,656,183, forward strand.
AGTGGAGTAACTATGGCATTTCAAATGCCAATCATTATTATAAATAGAAGTGTGTCTTGAAAAATATTAAGGTGCATGAAAAAAAAAAAAAAAAGAAAAAAATCTTTCCAAACTATCTCTTCCATTATTTCATTCTTGTTTTAATGAAGGACCTTTTGGGGAAATTGTTATGCTTGAATAGCATGTATAATGTACGTGACATTTTATTTCATTCACCCATGTCCCTGTCTATTGTTCTCAGCTGTGCAGAAATTAAACATTTCATGAGCTATTTGCTCTTTACTGGCCATTTAATTATTATTCACCTCATTTCTTTTGTTTAGTTGTTAAATTTAAAAAAAAAATAATAATTTTCTGTGAGTTTGGGGCTATTTTCTAATTTCGTAGGATATCCTAAGGTGTGCATGTTGCTGCAAGATAACACTGGCAGGTCACTAAAAGCATTTGCCTCTGCCTCACACTCCTCAACACCCACAAGGCATGTGTTATCTCAGAGCAGCACACGTCATTTTAAGCCTCTCAGTCTGTGTGCCTGATGGACAAGGATCCTGTCAGGGTCTTAGAGAAGTGCTGCTGCTGTTCTGTGTGTTTGCAGCTCTGCCATTGTCTGCAGCTCAGCGCTGAGCTGCGAGCCCACCGTACCTCGGATGCGCACCACGGGAAGGCGCTCACCCCAGTCAGGAAAGGGATTGGCAGAACACTAGCTTCCTTTAAAAACCCCTATAAGTGTGGACACATTTTGGGTACAGCTGTTAGTGGGCTGAGATGGCCCAGGATAAGCACCAAGGACACTGCCAGTGTGTCAGATTATTTTCTTGTTTAAGAAAGAAATTCGGTAGAGAAGGCATGAGTAAAACAAGATTTACAAAGACTCGTCAATTGTCAGGTGTAAAAAAATGATGTATTGGGAAGGCTTCATTTAGGTAATCATGTATTTTAGCTGCTTGGTTTTATATGTTTCTAATAGAAGCTCTTAGAAAATCTGAATTAAATAAATGTGCTGTGCGTTAGAAGTAAAGTCCTAATGAAAAAATTTGCTTAAACATCCGCTTATACTTGAGATCGATTTTAGTGAGACTGTTTAAATGCTTTAAATTAAGCCTATTCTTAATGGGGTCCTAATGTCTAGCCTGCAACTCTCAGGCATTAGACATTGCTCTCATTAAGAATTATACATCTTAATTCCTTGTGTAATGCCATGTGTATGCATCCCTAGCAGCCATTATGCAATTATACATCTTAATTCCTTGTGTAATGCCATGTGTATATATCTTTAGCACTCATTATGCAAGACAAAACATCTAATTGGATCCCACAGCAGCAGTAGCATCTGTCAAAAATCAGAGAAATTCCTTTTCTTTAGAGGAAGGCTTTTCAAAAAACAATGAATGTGTGTATTATTCTTCGACTTCAAATTCCTTTTTTTTAATCTACTGTCACATTAATAGTTTTGGTGGTATATACATACTATAAATACAGAAAATCATGGATTTGCATCTTGTAAAGTTGTTTCCCCATGGAGGCTTGTACATGTCTCATCAAGAACAGGTGCTGTCACGTAATTCTGCTGGGGGGTGTGTGTATGTGTGTACTGAGCAGACAGGTAGATGGTTCAAGCATCCAGGATGGTGGACAGGCTAGAGCAAGCAGTTGCTAATTGTGACTTTTGAATCTAATCTTAACAAATGATGAGCATTTAACAAACTCCTGAAAGTGGGCACTGGCTGCTCATAGCTAGAGTCTACAAGCAGAGGCTGTGTAAAATGAGCTGAACCTAAGGATGGGATTAATTTCCAAATTGTTCCTCAAACATAAGACTGAACAAAATGTTGATACAAACCTTGAGTTTTGTAGCTCTGGACCATTTTTAATTTAAAAGCATAGCACTCTCTGTTAATGGAAAATAGAGATAACTTGAACTGTAAGTCAAATTGCATCCTTTTCCTGTTAATACCTCCCAGGTTTTCATGAACTACAGTTTTCTCATAAAGCAGCTGAGAAAAATGATGCACACTTGATTCTCCAGGGGGAAAATATCACAACTTCAGGAGCAAATTAAAGTCCATCTCTATTTGAAAAATGTGATTTTGCCACTTCAGTACAAGCAGGCATGCTTTGCCTCTTTTTGTTTTGCTGCTTATAGAAAAAATTCCAACCTCTTATGTATCCAAAAATGACATGAAATCAGAAAGGGATTGTGGCATGCAGTTGAAGTAAATATACCACACAAAGGTAAGACATCAGAAGCCTCCAAACAAGGTTTTCTTATTGATCCTTATTTATCAACAAGCTAGAGTAACAGCCCCCAAATACAGCAATAAGATGACTGAGAGCTGTAGTGGTTTGGGGTCAGTGTTGCTGAGTGCTTTTGAGACAGTTTGCAAAAGTAACCTTTTTTGTTTTCTGTGTGAGCTGGTCGGTTTTCTTTGAAACCCAAGAGTAAAAATGCAGTGGGGTCATACACTAATTGTAGCTATTTTCTCTTGTCTTTGCATTATACTCCCAATAGCAACGGAATTTGAATTTTGAGGGGAAAAGATAAAAAATTACAACATTTTCCCCCCAGATTATAATTATTTCAAGGATAACAATATATTTTTATTTATGAGTGACCCAGGGGTATGTTACTTTTTTCTTTGATTTGTGCAAAAATAGCCTCCCCCTCAAAGAAAAACCAAAATACCATGATTAGCAACAAAATAGAACTACATGTATGTGGGGATTAGACACACATTAATAATTTCCTCAGGATCAGTTATATCTGAATAATATATTAAAAAGCAAAGTTTCTTCCTTTTGTTCCCCCTTGATTAATTATCTGCTCCTATGTGAGTCCTGAATATAGAATTTGGCTCATGCTACCCTAATTACCATTGGCTCATTTGCATAGAATGCCTGAAGGGTGTACCTTGGGAGGTAGAAAGGGTGAGTGTCTCCAAATACATACATTTTTGTTCCTGTCTCATGAATCCACCAAAGTCCTGTGCCTCCGTGGCTGGAAGGCTTCCAGGTGTGGCTACTTCCAAGTCTTTTGAGAGCAGGGAAGGGGATGAGAGGAAGAGATGGATACACCTCGTGTTTGACAGTAGTATTGGTCTTTGTTGTTGGTATAGTGGTATTGTTAGCACTGTTATAGTTGTATTATTGCTTTTATGAAGTACTAAGAGCAGTTATGAGGTTCTTTCTCCCTTCAGGAGCAATGTGAGAACAGTAATGCTTCCAGGTATTAACAAAATGAAAATGAATATTCTAGGAGAGAGGGAGGGAAAGGAAAAAAAAAAAAAAAGGAGAGCAATTGCAACAGCTTCAATAGCTTTAAGACAAAAGGTTTTTTAAAGGTATGGGGGGAAAAGAAAAGAAAGATAGTGAATAGGTTGAATTTTGTTTCAGGAATGCAATCAAGAGAGTCAAGATGTAAATGTAGCTAGAGAAATTGAAGGAAAAAGTGAATTTAGAGAGAATGAATAAGAAGAGTAGTGAGAGCGGGGGAGCCTAGGAGGAGGTGCATTACTGCAGCAGAATATCAAATGAGAAATATTTAGGTATGTGCTGTGCTTGACTAGTGAATCTTGGTGCCATACAGCTATATGAATTCACATCCTAGGTGTCAGAAACAGGCAGGTAGGCTGATCCTGAGCAGCTGTAAATTAATGTAGCTGTACTGCAGAAAATGGAGTCATGCCCATGTGCATAAGCCCAAGAACTGGCCATGAGAGCAAGAAATTTCACATATAACCAGACCACAATCTAATTATCACCTAAGATGAATTCTTGGACTCCCTTTCTGATTAAAAAAAAACAGTAAGCCCTATCACATTGGTTTCTTAGAACCAGTACATGAATGAGGAAATCTTCAGCTATGCATGCTTATTCTAAAACCCTAGATAATTTCCATTACAGTCATTAATTCCAGAAACTAAAAAAAGTACCAGTTCAGAGTTCTGAGAACAAGACCTGTTGGTAGGCACAAGGATGTCCTAGAGGTACTTGGAGGGCCTGGTTCATGCTTTCCTAGATTTCAGGCAAACATTGGTTCAGCCAGCACTGATACTCATATGCACTATGTTAGATCTGTCTTCTTCCACTGGATCTTTTGAACCAAGACTGTTTCATGGATATTTTTTTTAGCCAATCATAAACTATTTTTATACAGATATCTGATATATTACCATGTTTTTCAGAAGTTCCAGATTGGAGTCACCCTTCTGTATTCATGCACATGCAGATACACATTTCCTTGGGATTTAAGGATTGCATCTGCTTTTCTGACTGTGCTGAGGATAGGGTGAACATCTGCACTTTGGTTTAATGTTATTTGTTGTGCCAACCAGAGTGTAATTGCATATCATAGTTTAGTAGCAGTGAAATTATGGTACCAATGGGTCCTAGGACTGCACTGGCTTTTTCCATGCACTTTCTCACCAAATTCCATGCCAAATTCATCAGGATACCTACATTTTCCTTGGTCTTCCTTTTGTTGCTGATGTACTTGCAGAAATCCTTGATGCCTTTTGTATCCCTTACCAGATTTGAGTCCAGGTGGGTTTTGGCTTTTCTAAGCCCACATTTGAATAGTGTCTTTATAGTCCTTCCGGATCCTTGCTCCAACCTCTTGCCTGCTTCATTTTTATGTCTGAATTTTGTCAGGAGCTTCTTACTCATCAAGCAGGTCTTCTGCTATTTTTAGTTGGCTTCCTGATGATCAGGATGGACCACTGTTGAGCTGGAGGAGGTGATCCTTGAACATCAGCTGCTGTCCACAACCCTTGTTTTCTCCAGGGCACCCTTTCGCCCTGAATAGGCCAAAGCAGGTTCTCCTGAAACCCAGATTCATGGTCCTGCTTTTTGCCTCATACCCTTCTCTCAAGATTCCAAACTCCATCAATGTAGGGTTGCTGCAGCCTAGGTTGCCTCCAGTCTTCACACATGCACCTAGTTCTTCCTTAATGGAAGTGCAGCAGACCATGTCCCTTGTTGGCTCCTCCATCCTTTGTGTCAAGGAATTGTCAACAATGCACTCCAGAAACCTTCTAGATTGCTTGTGCCTTGCTATGTTGCCTCCCAGGCAGTTAGAGAAATGTTGGGTGACTTGTAGATGTCAAAAAGAAAAGTAAACAAATTGCTGAGTAGTAAAATTATCTTGATAAACGTGAAATATTTATGGAGCATGTTTTTTCTAGACAGGGATCTTGCTGATATAGGTATATGCTGATACAGGACAATATTGGCAGGTTTTATACACATGTATATGTATTCAGAATCTGAATGTTTATCATGTGGTTCTTCAAAACAGTGCTGAGACAAGTGCCAGACTGTATTTTCTGTAAACTAGGTAATATTCTGAGCTCACATTTCAGGGATCATTTTTTGGTAGTCTGTATAATTACTTTACAGTAATGTCGAGGGTCAACAAACCAGAAAAGGATTAGTTTGAAAGGTCAGACAAGAAGTCACATTATTGACTAGGTATATACACTGTGAATACAATTAGCACAGACTCTGTAAGTTTGAACAAACATTCCTGTTTCAAAAGAAAAGCTCTTGAAACCATACAGCTAGGCTTTGTACCAAAAAGAAGGTACAGAAATTGATGTATCCTTAATGGGAGCTCTGCATTGTGGCAGGGTATTTCTGGCATAAACCAGTCCAGCTACCACTGTGTTTTGGTTAGGCCTTTTTTTTTCAGGAAGCATCTGTGGTTTTTTTCTTGAAAGATGAAGCATGGTATTTTCATCATTATTCCAATGCTTTCTCCAGCAGTGTTTATAGAACATATCACAAAGATGATCCTCCTTTCAGAAGAACCAAATATAATGGCTTTTAAAAATTCTTGCAATTTCTTTCTCACTTCTAAACATATTTATTTTAGTTTATTCCCCTTTCAGATTAATTGGAATTGTAGATCTTCGGTCTAAATCCATCCTTCAGAGCTTGGAACTGGTCGAGTTCCAAGGTCTGTCTACATCTAATTTTACACTGAAGCTTAACACCAAGTCTTCATCTGTCTTTGAAATTTGTCCAAAGTTTCTCAGTGTTTTTCAGTGTCAATATTCAGACTTAGAGACACCTCCAATTAGAATCCTCTCATGTAGGGTTTTTTTGTTTAGGTTCTTTTGGGGATTTTTGAGTTTGATGTCTTTGTTTGTTTTGGAGGGTTGTTTGTTTGTTTGTTTGTTTGTTTGTTGTTTTGGGGGGGTTTTGGTTGGTTGGTTTGGTTTTGTAGGTTTTTTTAGTATTTCCAGTAAAGTGCTGTTCACACTCAGAATTTTAAAGAAGCAGCTTTTGAGCTGAGTGGTGCTGGTCTTTGGAGAGCACATGGATTGAATTTGATGATTATAGATTATGCCCTAATTTTAAAAGACTCACTTCTTCATAAGACAAACATAAATTAGAAGTAGAATAAAGACTTGAGGTAATTCTTTCCCCTACCCCCTATTAAAAAAAAAAAAAAAAAAAAAAAAAAAAAACAAAAAAAAAAAAAAACAAGGAAACAAACAAAATTTCTCTCAGAGAAATCCTGATGCTGTTAATCTGGTCACTAAGAGGGAAGGCACGCTCACTGGATCCTTGTGCAGAAGGAAGGCATTTCCTGAGAACACAGAGACACACAAATCTGTTCATTATTTTATGCTCTCTTAGTACATAAACTAGATGTGTGCTTACAGTTCTAAAAACCAAGTGCTACAAATAGGAGATAGCATGAACCCAATAAAACACTAAAAACTGCACCACAGTTATCCCAGATACACTATTTATGTTATTTGCTCGATGGTCATATTCAGAAGGGTCATCTTTTTACAGGGCTTCAGCTGTTACCAGATTCAAGAGAAGATGCAATGCCCTTGAAACAAGGAGCACCCCCTGCTCCTTTTGTGTATTCCAGTGCTTCTGAATAGCATTTCTTCTTTATGTGACTCTCTTGTCAGGACTGGTTTTGCGTGTATCAGCTGTTAGTAACCCTGGACTGGATCATAGCTGTTGACTATGATTTTTTTAAGAATCTTTTTCGACTGCAAAAGCTTATCAAGCCAGCTCGTGTCGATTCCTGTGTCACTGCTGCCATCTTCGGGAAGTTTTCAATAGTGCTGGGTGGGCTTTTTTTAATGCCAATGAATTCCGGCAACCGGGAGATGAACAAAACACACTCATCTTGCACATTGTTCCAGGAACACATTCTGAATGGCACAGAGTAAGAGTTTGTATGTGGAGTGCCTTCACTCCATTAGGGATATTTAAACAAACATTGAAGGAAAGGAGTGTCCTGATTTCTATTGCAATTCGGTGTGAATTAAGCACTGGGTAATTGCTTAGCTCTCATCAGCTTCCCAGCCCACATGTTCAGCAGTTCATTTCAAGAACCACATAAATGAGCCCGTCAGATTTCCACGTCTGTTTGCACATATAAATGTGAGCTAGATGCTCAAATGCCCAGGGCATGCATGCAGAGCAGCAGTATTATCATATGGAAATAGGTTTGTTGTACTTTTTAAGAGCATATTAATAGAACTCTAAGGCTGCTAAAAGCAGGAGCTAAAGCCACAGGCAGTAAAATTCATTCCTCATGACATTCCTTATGAACTGATATATGCATTCAGGAAAAAAACATCTTTTTTAAACCTGGGAGAAGTGATATTTTAAGGTAGCTTTCAACCACTTTGTTGAAAAAAAAAATCAAGTTTTTACATCACAGTTGTAGTGTTGCATGTTCTGCAGGAAAAAATAGCCACTTGATTATATTTGTTATAAAATGTATCATCTAACCCTTTCTAAAGGCATCTCAAGAAAACTATCATTTTCCATCTTTGCATCCTAGTTCCTAAAAATAATGCTTTCTTCCATGTAAGATTTCACTACTTCTTTGTATCCATTTGAGTGATGACAACATACACTCTTGTTCTATTTCCTTTACAATGTGACCTATGCTCTGACGTTATCTGATGTGGGGCAAATACTATATTGTTCCACTGAGTGACAGGATTTCTACCACCATAAGTGGGTAGACACATCTGTTTTAATATGTGCCTGTATATTGTACATAGTTAGAGTTTTGTTTGTATTTTTTTCCTTTTTTTCAGTTTTCAGTGAAATGCTGCATTATTTTATGATATAAAACAGGGAATTATAGGCAGTCGATTACAAAATGTCTTTTAAAAATCCCTGTTTAATACATTTTACATCTCCAACTGCTTTAAGATTGTTCCTCTTATTCATAAATTACTAATCTTCTTATCCCTTGCATCTAGTTTCTGAGACATTCCATTAAATTATAAGGTGGCAATGATATTGGGATTTCTTCAATGTTTCCTCATATACGTACTTTGTAATTTATTATGGAAATCATTTGTAGAAATCTTACATTAACCTGCATCCACTTTGCATTTTATTAGTCATCCAGGCATGAAATTGCTAAACATTATACACCAGATAGATGTGATTAGGTGTCTGTACTACTTACTAAAGTTACTTTAATGGGAACAGATTTAAGTCAATACACAATTGTTTTTTCTCTCCAGTGGGGCCAGCAAGAACCTAATACTTAATTAAATTCCTTTGTCATGTCTGTACTGCAGAGGGAAGTAAGGGATCTCTGCAGTCCTGCATTCCCAAGCAGGGCTGAAACCTCTCCCCAGCATAATACAGCACCATGTGGAGACAGTAGTCCAGGCCCCAAATACACTGCAGCTGCATTAGCTACAGATTACTGGTATGGTTGTAAGACTTCCAGCAGGGCTGCCCCAAAGCTTCTCAGCAGTGCAACCTGCAAGGAAAACTCATTTTTTTCACCTGAAGAAGAAAAGAGTCTAGGCTACTAGTGCACAGAAATGAGAAAGCAGAGAGAAGCAGGTACAAAGGAATTAAGAGGAGAGGAGGATGAGCAGCTGTGACAGCTGGTCCTGAAGGAGGGGTCAGACTCTGTGGCAGCAGCTGTTTCTGGGGCTAGGAAGAGCTCCTCAAAGTAGTAATGTTTAACATCTAAGGTCTTGTCAGAGTCCCTGTAGCATGACAAGCTAGAAGCCTTGCTCTCTCTGCTTGCTGTCCACAGCTCTGGCACAGGTAAGTAACAGGGACACAAATGCCTTGCAGGGCTTAGCAGCAGGCTGCTGTAGGCAGCTGCTTACTTTATTTTAGCTTGTTTGGCTTCCTTTTCCAGCAGTGGTTTGGTTGGCATCTAACTGGGCATCCCTCCCTAGTGCTTCGGGGCACAATATTGTTCTGCTTCCAGTTAGAGCTGTGCAGCTCTGCCAGGGCCATCCATGCCTGCTTGGACAACCAAAGCCATGGTCTGCTTTGAAAATTGTGGAGTGTTTGAACTTGTTGCTTGGGTAGTCAGTTACCAGATCATTCAGTGATAACAAGACATGATGCTCTTATGTGCACATAAAAGCACGATCAACAGTTTTTCACACTTTCAGTGTGCCACATAATCTTGTTACTAGCACTGCTTTATGGGCTTTTCCTTCTTATTTTCTGGGACGGGCTAATAAGTCTCACATCCTAGCCAACATGAACAAGATTGTGTAATACCCTTGTGTGTAGGTATGGTTAGGGAAATCTCTTCTCCCACAGAGGCCTGAAATCACTTCTGAGAGAAGTACCTGGGTCTGACCCTGCTTTTTTCTTTTCTATCCCTTGTAGTTCTTAGACTACAAAGCAAAAAATAAGGGGGCTGAAGCAGAAATAAGATTGCAAATCCACATAAATCAGCAAATTAGGTTTGGGAAGGTCTGGGAGAGGTTTTCTGAGCTTATGCTGTCAGTTTAAGCAGCCCACCTTTTAGGTTAATGCTGCCTGATGTAAGGCAAGCTCCAGGACAGTGTGTTTGGCTCTAGGCACAAACTAATCAGCACTCACTGAAGAGGCTTCAGGTGTAAATGCCATCGTCTAGATCTGAGGAAATGAGCCCATGGGTTGTTTGGCAGAAGTCAGGAAGGAAACTTCTACTTTCAGGTTCAAAAGGAAAACATTGAAATCTTGATGCATTCCTATGCTTAAAGCTTTTTATGTTTATAGAAAATTGCCTCTTATAGTATTGATGGCAAATTGCCCTTGGATTGCAAAAGCTGCACAGAGAATGCAGCTGTATTTTTGAAACTGTGTTTTGACAGATTGTCATGCTTCTCACAAAAGTTTGATTTTAGCTGAAATATGCATAGTAAATGTGTGCACTTTATTATAAGGGAAAAGACCAAAATTGCTCTGCAAGTACTACTATGCTTTGCATTTGCCTTATATCTGATAAAACTGGTGTCAGTAGAAATGAATGCTTTTTCTACTGTGGCATTTATCTTCCTTGTAGTATTTGCAGGTTTTTCTCTAACTGGCAATTGGCAAAGCCACAAATTCTGAGTAAACATAGCTACTCCAGATGGTAAATATTCTGCTTTTAAAGTTTCCTGCTGTAAGGACAAGAAATACCAAAAGACAGGGTGTGTGGATGATAGTTTCACACTTGGTTCTGGATATAACAAAGTGCCAGAGGCAAAGTCAATCCAGTATCTGAGATGTCTGGTTTACAGCAGCAGCATTACAAGGACTGTGACCTTCCCAGAGGTTGGGGGGGTGGTTTTAATTGACTTTGGGTGGAAATAAATAACAAAGTTCACAGTTTCAGAGCGAAAAATACTCAGTTTGTTTTTATGAAGGTCTGAACTCTCACCAAGATCCAAGTCCTGTCTTACTTGAAAGTCATGCAGCATGGTAAAATCTTTTTCTGTGAAATCTGGGGTTTGGGGGCTTTTCTAGAAGAAAAATTTAAAATTCCATATGTACTTCTTGGTTACCATAACATAATTTGTACTTTGGAAAGGGCATTTGGAAACCACATTTTTCTAAATGGAAACACTATAGAGAGACAACTTGGGTCATTCTATTTGTCACTTCCTGATTGCTTTGATTCCCCATAAGGCATGCTCATATTTTCAATATAAATGTTTGCTCCAGTCAGCAGCCTGTAGTTTGACTACAAAAGCTCATTTAGGATTGCACCGTGGTGCCTTATAATATTTTACATTTTCAAGGAAGTTTTTTGACCAGATGTTGATGTTGTCTGGCAAAGATAATTTTTTACCTATCTTGTGTTTTGTTTGTACCACTACTTAGTAAAACATTCTTCAGGTTAAAAAAGCCTGGTTAAAAAAAAATTCTGTTGTTCTGATAAACGGCAAACAACTATACATTTGCTCTATACCATATAATGATTTGATGTCTGGACCTCAGGATATTCTGTGATTGGTGGCTACTTAGTTACACTCATCCATTATATTTTCATTTACAAATAGAGGGGGGGAAATCATGGTAATAGTTCACTGATTACCTCTATTAGCAAAGTTTTGGTCTTATGAAACCAGAATGTGGCTCTTTAGAGAAATTTTCTGAGATCATTTGGGGCTGTTGGGGGAGTCCAATGTCTGAAAACTGGAAATCTCCTTTTCTGCTGCTGTGTGATCTTGGACAAGTGCTTTTAGTGTGGCTCCTCAGAGGCATATCAACTGAATTAAGATCCTCAAATTTTAGAGATCTGTGGCCCAGGTTTTCTACAAATTAGGCTTCAGTCACTGTAACACTTACAGCAGTCCTCTGTTGCTTCATTGGCATGCAATGAAAGAGGTTTTCTTACAGTTCCAAGATGTTCTGATACTGTGGTGATCAAAGCTGTGCAAGTATCTTACACTGCTTATTTTGCTTTGATGTGTAATATATAACCAAACTGGTTTTGAAGACATAAAAATGTCTATTTAGTTCCAGATGTGTCTTAGATTATACATGGCTTCTCTGGGGTTCTCTTTAGACTATACTATAGCCTTCTGACATTATGAGAGCACTTAAAGTGCATTTTCTGGCAGCTCAATAAATAATAGAATTAACACTTGTCAGCTGTGGTTTATTTCAGCCTTAGCATGAATTATAATGTAGCACTCTTGTTTTCAAGCATGATTTTAGAAGAAAGAGTGAGTAGATGCATTGATTTCTTGCTTAACTGAGAAAGAAGGTAAAAGTTGTAAGCACTGCATTTTAAATGGAAGGTGAGATCTGTGTTAGTTTTCATTGTTTGTATAGTTATGGTCTTTAAGAACCTTTGCATTGCTTCCATACTAGTTTTGCTCCAGTACTAATGAAGATGTTGATCCTGCCTGCATTCAGTACCTTTTAATTTTCATAATTCTCATCAGTAATAAAGGGTCCAGACAGTCACCACTGAATGAGGGATGATAAAAAGCGAAAAGGTAGAAGCATTTTATAGGATTTTACAAGTCAATATATTCTCAGGTTATGACAACAGGTCATAACAGAAGAAACTAATTTTATTCTATGATGAAATTACAGGTTTAATAAGAAAAAGTAATTGCACAAAATCAAGACTTTTTCAAGTCTTCTTGTAATATTCTGATAAGGAATTCATCACCATATTATATCAGTAAAAGGTTTTAGTGGGCTGGGTTCCAACTGATGTTGGGGTCTGAACAGCAGCATTGTCTCACTGTCAGGTGATGCAGCATGGATGCCTCATCATGCTTTGGTCATGAGGGTTTAAGAACCGGCAGATCACAGAAAGCAGAGTTTTCTGTGAAGAATCTTTGCAAAGCAGAGTATTGGTAGCAGCATTTGACAGAGACTGTCAGCAAACCTGTCAGGATTCAATACTCAACAGTTGTTCAGAAGTATATAATAAAACTTTGCTGATGCAGCACAGCAATGATTGGTCAAATATAACTAGTGACAAAAACAAGACAATCATCAGAAAAGTGTAATAAATATGATTTGGGGCTGGAGGAGAGAGGGAGGATGAATTGTTTAACCTTGGAGAAGCGTAGGATTTTCTGTGTTTGGGTTAAACAATCTTCAGAGGTATCTTAATTATAGTACCTAAGCACCTTCACAGGAAGAAATTGTGGGATACTGAAAGACTCTATTTTAAAGCTGAAACTAGGAAGAGTCATTAGATAAAAATTTTGAAAGTGATTTTGAAGACCTAATGAAACAGTCTGCTAGATGTATGAGTGCATCTTTCCTCACCTGATTTCTTTAATCTGGATGTGAATGTTTGCTTTGGAAGACACACCTCAGCCAAAACATGGTCTGTCTTCAGTACAGAGCCAATAGTGATAACTATAGGAGGGAAGAAAGGACAGTTCAGATTTCAACATAGATTGCAAAAGGCTGGTAAGAAATCTGGGTTTGTGCTTGAGTTTTCATTTGCACAGAAATCCCTAGCAGTGCACCTACAGTGCTGCAGATTAAACTTTGTCTGTGACTGCCTCACTGCAAACTTCCCTGCATTCTGCTATGTAGACACATGGAAGGAGGTAAGGGTGAAAGAGAAAAGGAATATTCTGAGTTGAGGAGTAACTTTAAAATAAAAGAAGGGAGCTCAAACTATTTTTTGAAGTTAGAAGAAAGATAATTTTAACAGTAATATTTATAAGCACTATAGGGAGATATTATCAGAGACCAAAGAAAAGGCATTTGCAGTAGGCAAGGGAGAGAATGAGAGCTGTGGTGCTTAATCCAAGGCAAAGCAAATCTTTGAAATGTTGTGAAAAAGGAAATGGTAAAATCTTACTTCTGAAAAAGCAAGCAGCATAGCATGCTTTTTCCTTTCATCCAAAAAAAAAAAAAAGAAAAAAAAAAAAATAGCTACATTCTGCTTCCTCTTCCAAACTTAAAACACTATAAATGGGCCAGTCAGAAATAACTGAGACTGAAGCTTCATTTTACCATCCTAGTTTTTATTCAGCATCACTGCAGACGTCATCTGTGGGGTTTGAATTCCCTAGAAGTGACCGGAGTTTGGTCTGATTTTACCTTTTGTTTGTATAATCATAACCATAGGAGGATTTTAAAAATAGGATCTGAATCCCTGTTGAGGTTTTTAATACCCCCAACTCTGAGGTCATTGGATTTAGGATTTCTGCTTGGGCCTATCTCATACATTTTTACAGATATTCAAAAGCCTGTAATAGCCCACACACAGGTTATATTAATTTCCAGTGCCTAAATCCCTAAAGTGCTTTGGGGATTTCCCTGCTAATCCTCTTTTTCAATGCAGGGGTAGGTTTGAACCTTTGAGATTTATTCTTTTTGTTGGTTGTTTTCCAACCAAAGAATCTTTCAAGGGTAACAACAGCAAGTGCTAAATGTGTAAAGATGTAGAAAGTTTATCTGCTGTTTACATTATCACAGCAACCTGACAGTCTTTTTATTTTTTGGCACAAGAAGGAAAAGAAAGTTTGACTATTATTAGTAATTACACTACTTATAGTAATTTTAAACACTTACTAATACTAAATTTATGCAAAAGTATTAAATCCTGACTGAACATCAAATCCTTTCCTTTCCAAGGGCAAAGTAACTGTATTAATATTAATGAAGCCATAAAATACAAGTTAACTGACAGCATTTTTGCAGTTGCTTTCTGCAACTGTGTTTTGTTACTGAAAATTTATCATATTTTTCATGTCTGAAAGTAAAAAATGAATACAACTATCACAAACTGCTCTTTGTTGTAAGTGACATGCCTTTTCTTTATGATGCATGCTTTGCCATAAAAAGGGAGTGCTTAATGCATTTCTGTTGGGAGATGCCTATTTATTCTGACACACCGATCAGCCTCCGGGGTGTTTCTTTGCCACAGAACTGATTCTACATCTCATCCATTATCTAATAAGATGTGAAAAGAGTATCCTGTCTCACAAAAAAAATCAGGCTTTGTTTCATTACAAGGATGTGGCAGGCCCACTCACAGATTTACTTGCAGGATATACAGTTGTTAGTGAAAGGCCCCGTTATACACTCATGAATGTTTCCAATAGGCCTGTGGGGAAAACATTGGTAACATTGGTACTGAAGATCATTTATTTCAAAGGCAAGTATAAAATATGGCCTCTATAATGAGAAAGTGCATTTCACATCTTAAATAGTACTGCAGGAGCTTATGAATTTTATTATTGTAATAAACACCAGTGCCACATAAACTAGCCAGCCAGAATGTCTCTGCAAAATATATGCCCTAGTTGTTTTTCTTCTCTTTCTTCATTATTTCTCCCTTTACAATGTTTATGAAAGGTTTAACATTGTGCTTGCATGGGAAAAGAGAGATTGGAGTAAGGAAAGCCAGCTGAGGCATTGTGAGATAAGGCAGTGATAAAGCAAGTGTATACAAAACACTATCAGACAAATGGTGTCAGTCAGATGTTCTCATAAGGAAATAAAGTCACAAAGGAAAAAGACAGTAGGATACACAGTAGGAAATTCAATTAAACATGGGCATAACATTAAATTTTAAGGGATAACAAGTCTTTAAGACCTTATGCAGATGGAAACTGAAAGTACCTCTCTCTACATGTTTGAGCAGAGCTTAGCACGCCCAAAACTTTTGACCACTAATGCACTGCAAATAGTTGTGGTATTTAAATGATGCTCTATTACAACAATGCAGACTCCCATACAACATACCCCACAAAAAAAGTGCCTCCATTGTGAGTGAAGCTGTTTGCTAACAACCACGAGTGAATTAACAAATCAGTGTTGGTTGAAGTAAAACAAAACATTTTAGGTCATTGACAAAATAGAGGGAGAAATGCAAAAGCAAAACAATCAATAGTGAACAATTGATTAGGTTTGATATCTCTGAAGTTAGAACACTCCCTGCACTCCACAGCTCTAAATTTCCCTGACTTTCTGAATAACAGGATCAATCCTTTTGGACTTGCACAATGCTTCTTTTCATAAAGGGCAGTTTCTTTAGCATGACAATAAAATATGATTTTCAGTGCTTCTTGGAAAAGGGAAAATACAGCTTGAAAGAGTTCAAAATGAAAATACAAAAGCTGGAATTACTGGCAGACAAACGTTCTAGTGTCATGTCCTCCTGATATCCCTTATTCATTACATGTGAATGCAGCTCTGCATCTAAAAATCAAGGCTGTTTTATCAGTCTTGCTTATAATGCCAGTCAGAATGGCTTACCACTGAGAGATCTTTCAGAGTCTGGAGTTGCATCAAGACAGCATAGCTTTAAAAGAGAGACCCATTCTACAGTATTGACTTTTCCTCTTACCTGCAAGGACACAGAATTTAATTCAGCATTGATGGGTCAAAGATTTTGACACACGTCAAGTCAGATATCTTCATTTTAGAGTTTAAAAAGGGCATCAAACCTGATACATATGAACCACTTTAGGTAGCAGAGGCAGTCAGACTGAGCTAGGGACAATTGTTTCACTTATCTGCAAAAGACTACTTTTCAATGAAGAACATTACTTTTCTTATGTGAAGAGCATGTTATTTAAGGAGGATAAAACCAGAACAACTGCTAAAAATGCAATAAAGGTCTAGAGGTAGATCCCTAAACCCTGTGTTAAGTATCCTATCATTGTGTTCTTTCTATGGATTTTTTAAACCATCCTATAAAGGTCTATGACAAGGATATAATTTCCTAGAAAATGGTATTTCATATGGCCTTTTATAAAGTGGTCATCCCCTAGCAAAGTAATTTATAGTTTTCTATAGAGAAGGCATTTGATTCAGAACTATGAATAGACTATTTCCATTACCAAACACTATACAGCAGAATAGCTTTTTTCAGCCATCACCCTTCTTCTATAAATAGATTTCACAGCAGGAAAAGCACACCCAGAACTATCTAGTATGACTTTACATCCCTAAATGAACCGTGTTGCAATATCTCATTTTTAATAATGGTATTTACATTACTTCACCGATTAAACATACAATAATAAAAAAACACAGCAAAATTGTTGTGTTAATGATTAGAGTGTATAATAAGATGCACAATTTGGAGGATTATGGGAATTTAATAGGAAGAGAAGGGCAAGGGATCATCTGTTGTATGACTCTTCATGATTGTAACCTGCTCTCTGTGTCCCTAATGTGTTTTTCTGACTGTAATGCTTTGGTTTGTTTTCCAGTCTGTGTTCTGCCGTGAATGTAAAGAAGAATTCCATGAAGGGGAATGCAACCCTCTCCTCAGCCCACAGGGAGCCATGGCCCAGAAGGTATGGATCTTACAATTCCTGATCACTATCCCTGGCCCAGCCAGAGTGACATTTGTCAAATGGCTCCTAATTATAATCCTAAGTAAAAGCAATTCTGTTCATGCTGAATTACTCCGGCCATTGGAGTCGCCAAATTGGCTTTGCAGCAGATTTCAGTCTCTGTGATTGATAGAGTAACTGAGTTCTGTCAGGAACACACAGAGCTTTGCCATCAGTTGGTAAAGAAAAGGCCTTCCCAGTGGGCTTCTAGGGTTGTCTCTATTCAGTGTGAACACTTTTGAAAGGCTTTGTATAGTCTTGCTGCCTTTCAGTTTATTTTCAGTGCACCAGTCAGGAAATCATATACGATTGAGCCAAATAACAGGACTTTTATACAGCCTATGCAGAAAATACTATTGGTAATTTATGTTTTAGCTTACAGAAATAAAAAATAGATTGTCTAGGCTGCAAGCTGTTAGATGATAATTATTCTAGGCTGCTCTATAATTTTGTAGCTATAGACCTGGTCAGGAAATAGTTTTTCTCTCCTGGCATTTCTCTTTGTTTGAGATTCAAGTTTTCCTTGAAATAAATAAATCATGTAAAACACAGTTTTCCAACTTAAAAAAAAATAATAAAAATAAAAAAGAGAGCAAGAGAGAGAGCAAGAACAGGAAACATGCTCCCTTAAATATCTCACAGCTTGCCCAGGCTGCACTACTAGGAAGCAGAAAACTGGTACTCCGATATCTGGCAGGTTTGGTGCTAAGAGGAAACTCAAATTGTGAGCCTCCACACAGTCCAGTGTGGCAGATATAGGTTTGTGGGCAGGTGCTGATGAGGGCTTGCATCCAGCCAGCTCTCAGGGAGGTGTGCCAAGCTCCTGTAACTACCTGCAGGCAGGCTCTGCCTGAGGCTGACTTTTGGGGACTCACTGAACACAGAGACTGGCAGAGAGCTGAAATTCTACTGGGAATCTTTGCCATGTGCTACATGGAGATGGTTCATATGCCATACTTTGCAGACCTTGCACTAGGTCATGACCTGTGTAGAGATTGTTCTCTTTAACCTTTCTTAGTGAAGCTCTTCTAATTTATAATAAGAATTAGCAGTAGTTGAGACAGAATGAAACAGCCTGTATTCTCATAGGCAGTCAGGGTTGACCTGGAACATGTGTATTATATCAGACCCAAAATCCATCTACCTTCCCAGCCTCTAATGATTTGTGATGCACATGTGGTATTTTATATTTAGTAGCTATCGGCAATTTCTTTTTCCATGAATTTGTGCAACCCATTTTTGAAGCCATGTGTATATGCAATAAGGAGATTTGCAGCTTAGCTGCCCTCTATGAAGAACAGTTTAATTTTATTTGCAATAGCCTTAGAACAGTCTTCCGGTTCCCATTCACATTTTTATTTTAAAAAAAGCAACTTCAACAGAGACATTGAGAGATGTTTAAAGCATCCAACAGGCTAGTAAAGCAGGAGACCAAGGCTCAATATTTTCCCTGAATTAAACTGAGATAGAACTTGCATACATGTCAACATGAACAGAGAGCTCTATATTCATTAAGTTATTTATGCCTAGAGTTTTGCCTAGAGTACTTAAAGTTGTCATGGCACGTTAAAAGTGAGTTCAACAATGTTGACTCTCTGAATGCTAGAGTTCATGTAATTTTTATCTTCCAAGGCTGAGATAAAGGTAGGCCAGAAAGAATCAGAATACCATAGGAAGAGGTTCTTTATTTTAAATATTTGAATATTGCCTTAGCTTTTTCTTATAACAATGGGAGCACTTCACCTATCTGATTAAATCTCACAGCACATGAATTGCACCCGATTAGAACTGCTAGCTTAGCAATGTTGACTACTGCTGCAGTTCTAGTGTCATGTGAATGTTCTTGCTGTTCCTGAAAAATTTCCTGCACTCTCAAGGAACTGTTCCAGAATAGCTAAATGATAGTGCCAAAAGAACTCTTGCACCTATCCACATCAGGTCCCCTGCATAGACAAGACTACCTACACAGGATTCATTGAGACTCCAGTCTAAGCTGAAGTTAATAGACTTAGGTCCTCCTCCTCTTCCCCTAAAACAGTGAGAGCTGCACTAATTAAAGATCTCCACGAGGCGGTGCTGTGCCACTGAAGGAATGTTTTCCCTCCTTTTCCTGAGCAAACCGGGCAGTAGCAGCAGCAGGACGAGCCCAGAGAGATGCTGGTTTCACCCGCCAGCATCGCTGCAGAGCCGCCCTGCCCACGGGGCTGCTGTGCTGGGCACACAAACCATGCGGGGCATGGATGGAGAGCAGAGCCGCGGGACACTTCCCATCTCTGTCCCGAAATCAGTGTCAGCATTTATCCACCGTGCCCTCAGGCTGGCTGCTCCCCTTGCATCACCTGCGGGTGCACAGGTCTGTGTGTCACACCTAACCTGCTGTGATCGTAGTGAGGTTTTTTATCTTTGCCCACGATCTGTTTCAAAGTAGGAATAATACACTTCCAGGGTTGTCTCCAGCTCATGTAATCTGACTCCTGTCTGGATCATTTCCATATCATTTATTTTATCAAGGCATCTTATTGCCACAAGTTCCGCCAGTCGAATTTAAGGATCAAACACCCTGCACTAAACTGTTCCTCTCCAGAACAGGCACAGGGTGCACAATCAGCTTCAGGGAAATACTTCCAGTAAGGAAAATGCAGGGTTTGCTTTAGCCTGTAGTGGCTGTAGCAGTGAAAGGACTTCTCTTGCCTTCACATTTCTGCAAATGCCTGCAGGTCTCTGATGTTCAACAACAGAAACACTGAGGGCAGGTTCAGGCCTAAGTCAGAGTGACTGAGGTGAACATGGTGGAGCGTGAGGAGTGTGAAAGAGGTGAAAGAAAAACCAGAAAGGAGAGTTGTTGTAGAGGAATTGGGTGCCATAGTTGATGGCAGCACAGAGAGCAGGAAGGGCTGTGGTGGCACCTGAGGAGTTGGATGCTTTAGGGAAGCTAAATGGCATTACTTGCTGCTTGGGGTAGGAAAGGCAAACTCAGCAGCAAGCATGCAGAGAGCAGCCCAGCTTTCACTACTGGCATATCATGACCTTTCAGGTCTGTGCACAGATATTGCTTGGCCCATTGGGAAGGATAAAATGTTCTCTTTCTGCTGAAATATCTACTTTTAGCTCAGATAGGCCATTGGAAGCTTATCTTAAACATTTACTTACTGGTGCAGGACTGATTATTTCCCATCTTAGTGTGTAAATTAGATTATTTCAGGGAAAATAAAATTTATCTGTGGCAGTATCAGTTGAGAAACTTTGTTTTAAAACCATTGCAGCCTCCTGGAGCCATTTGAACTTTAGGATGACAGAACAAATAATATTTGATGAATTAAAAGACACAGTGTGCATGATGGAATCAATGACACAGCAAAGGTGACTCCAGCCAGATTTAGGTTTAGAAATAACCACATAGTCCCTGCTATGTACACCACAAAACCAAGCTTCCTGACCTCTTTAACCTCACACATAGACAGTCTGTGCTAGTGGGGAATCTAGCCATAAACCAGCTTCCTCTGCAAGTCCCATCTTAAAATTAGCCCAGCTTTCCTAGCACAAAACCTTTCTAGATGATTTTCCTTTTACAAGGATTAGCAATGCACCTTCTTGCTCACTAGCAACTGGACAATAAAATGTGGCCACATATTAGATTTGAACTTTTTCAGAGTAGCTTTCAGGATGGTTTTAGTCCTGGGCATGCTGATGAGACAAGGTAAATTGTAACAGCAATGACATGGTTGTAAAAGTGGTGCCTATGAAAATAAGTGAGTAGAATATGGGGCACTGAGTCATAAGTGTTTGGGGGAAAAAAGGGTAACACAACCTGGATGAAATGTGTTATTAAAAAGTTGGTTCTGTGGACAAACTTTCTCCAAGAAGCTGATGATTATCTCTTCAAACTCCTTAAAAATCCTGTCAGAACATACCTAGTCTTAGTCCAAGTCTTAATTCCAGCTAGTCTGAGAAGGAGTCTGTTCTAGCAAGTCTGGCCCTGCAATCCATGCAATCCAATAAAATCCTTCTCCAAATATTCATCTTTAGCTGCTGATGCAGCTGAAAATTCTTACCCATTTCTTGCACACAGGTCACAGACTAGGTGGTGTAAATTTCTGCTATTTTGTTACCTTGAAAATCTCATTACCTGCTATAGGTGTTCAGACCATGTTCACTGTATATGCAAAGTAAAAAATGTATTGCTAATTTTATCAAAGTCTTAGCTAATCAATAAAGTATTTTTAGCCCATTTACAATAACACTAGGACTTACAGTTCAAAGTATATTTAAAATAAGGGATATGCAAACTTTCAGGTAACAGTCATTTCCCAGGTGTTATTTTTAACCTTCCACTGCTCCTCTGGGTTCTAGGCTCAATAGCTGCAGTCTGGAATGGGCTGGTATAGTGAATCCATTACCAGAAGGAGCATGATGTTGATATTGAAGGATTTTTTTCTTTTCCTTCTTATTGTAAAATCTGCTTGGAGTCAGTCTTATGTGTTTGTTAACAGAATCCTTCTCTGACTCACAAGCCAAAGTTGTTGTGTTTGTGTTTTACCCAAGTTGGTTATGCCTTTGTTCTCTTCGTTGTCCTCAAGACTGTTTTTACCCATCTTTCAAGGCTGTATTTGGGTAACTGACCCCTTGAGTGTAGTTTATAGTGCTGGGGCCTCACATATCATCCTCTGCTTTCAAGGCCTCTTCTCTCATCCCATGCTGTTACTCCTCTATGTAGCATTTTATTGTAGGGTCAGAGGCAGTTTGTTCTGACCTATAGTGCCTGTAATGGTCATTCCTGCCTGTTAGTTACAAAAACACATGGAACTGTTAAACCATGCAATAATACAAAAATTGTACAAAAGCAAGAGCAGAACAGAGGAATAGTCATCAGGTCATTAAATAATTGCTGTCACAGGCTAAACCAAATCTCTAGGTATGCCAAGAGAAGTTCAGATAAAGTGTGATGGGTCCTGAGGCTCATGGTGCTGGCTTGGCACAAAGGATGTGGTCTCTTACAAGAAACAGCAACATGATTTTTACTGAGACATAAAGATACATGTTCTCAACCTTCTTCTACAGTCTCTTCCAGTGTCAATTTATAGCTAGTGCTGTAAAACTTGACTTCAACTCCGCTTTTAACCTGTGGGACACTGCCTGTCCTGGCTTTAGCCCTAAATTGGAGCCCAAATTTGTCACCCAAACCCCAAAGCTGCTCCCAGACCCACCACCTTCAAATCAAACTTCAGCTGTTCCTTGTTTGGAACTCAGCCCTCTCCACCCTCAAGTAGCTAATGTAGGATCCAGGTAATAGCTGTGCTGTTCTGCAACTGGCAGTATAGAATTTATCCAGCACCCCTGTCAGCCCAGGAACCCACCAGACCTAACCATAAGCAGAGCAATCAGTGCCTCAGCTGAGTCAGGGCAAACATGATCCTCTCCATCAGGACACACTTCCAGGGCCCAGGCTGCACTCT
Organism: Oenanthe melanoleuca; assembly: GCF_029582105.1. NCBI lineage: Eukaryota > Metazoa > Chordata > Aves > Passeriformes > Muscicapidae > Oenanthe > Oenanthe melanoleuca. The sequence continues at coordinate 73,678,690 of NC_079336.1, forward strand.
AACCAGAGTTTCTGGGCTCAGACCTGACTCAGGCATGATGTCTCAGACAAAGGATTGGCTCAAAACAGACTCACTGGATCACTTCCCAGACGTGTTTTTTGCTGCACAGGTGCAACATAAAGCTTGTACATCCCTGTGCTGGTGCACACACATCCAGGAAAGCCTGTCACAGCATCTGGCATCCTGCTGAAGGCTGCTGGAATGTATTCCTGGAAAAGCTCCCAGCTCACGTGGGCTGCAGGTGAGCCTCCAGCCCATCTTTTCCTCCCACTGCCTCCTGTGTGCAGGTCTCAGAGTTGACAGCAGGGGGTATGAAATGTACAGGCATTGCCTTCCAGGCTTCCTTTTCCATTGTGCAAGGACAGCTGCTAACCTCCCATGCTGAAGATTTCCAGCATGTAGGGTTGTGAAGCCTGGTCTCTAAGCAGCTAATGATCATCTAAAAGATAAATAGTAAATGCTAACCACAAAAAGCATTAATTATTTCCCTGCATTTTAGTGGAAGGAAAAGCTACTGAAAAGGTTCATCACACACAGTATCTTTCAATGAGTCCTGAGTCACAGTATGAAATGTGGAATATCTATTATTAGGTCATTGATTTTTTTTTTTTCCCCCATCAGGTAAATTTTAAAAGTTAAATAAAACATGGCTGTACAAGAAAAGGGACATCTAGCTGGATTTCTAAAATATCTTAAATAACTGAAAAAGAAACTGAGGCTCAGGGTTTTAGTATTTGGTTTACTCACAATGTCGAGCTCGAGACATTTCAACCCACAGGTGCCTAATTAAAGGAGCAAGAAAAATAACTATAACCAGGAAATGTCCTGTAAAATTAATCTCTGCGTTATAAATAAAAATGCACCAGAGGAAATCTGAGAATAGGTCTTAACTTCCTGTCTAATGAGAAATAGGTGATAAATATATAGAGAGAATTTTAGCTTTCCTATTTTGGGCAGCAGTAAAGTAAAAAAGATGTGACAGACTGCTTTTGTTTATGAGCTTGAGCTGACAGTCATTTTCAGCTGTGCTGCCACTTACAAGAGAAGGCACGTTTTTTATTCCACTCATGGAAAACAGTTATATAAGAATGACCTGTATTAGATTAGATTTTCTGCTTTAGAGCAGTGCAAATTCAATATTCACCATCTACCTGAATTTAATTCATTATATGAATGGCTGCAACACACAGAGTGGGAACCTTGATGTGCAGTGTCACCAAACCAGAGCACTCTTTCATTGTATCCATTATAATACCCTGTGTATATCAATTTGATTTTAACTAGTTGCTGTCACCACAAAGCAGCTCTTTCATTTTATGTCAGAATTCCCGAGGCACACGAGACAAATTGGCTCACACAAAGCTGCTTCATGTGGATTTAACTGGATCATTGTAGTACTGGCACCTCTATTTTCCCTGTGTGTGAAATATATTCTGATTGAATGAGTATCTTTTCTGCTCCTTATCTACAGCCACATTCTAGCATCTTGATTAGCCTGAATCTGTCTCTAAAATAGAGCAATAGTCCCATAGCTATGCACATCTCTCTTGGTGAGATTTTGACTCTTAAGTGGCTCAAATAATCCATTCTCTTCCAAAACCCTCTAGCCTATGTAGTGCCCTAGACACCTGCTATTTTTACCCCCTGCAGTAAAAGGCACCAATAAACATGGCAGTATGTTAATTCATGTCATCATGTTCAAAAAACAGCCTGGTTGAAGCTAAGAAGACAAAATAAATTTAAGTTGGGCTGTCACTATCCATTGTAAAACAGGCTTCAACAGCTGAGGCTGCTTTTGCTTAGAGCTCTAGCTCTAGTGGGCTGTGTTAACCTAAATATTATGGTGGGATGAACATTGCTCAGGCACAATGAATTATTCTTTTTCTTCCTTTCAAATGCTCTCAAGTATACATAGCTTTACTCACATTCTTATTAGAAAACGAGTAATACTTCTTGTTTTGAGACATCTAAACCTTTTTAAAATTCTGTATTTCACATAAAGTGAAATAATTTTACATATTTCTATTACCCTAAATAAAAAGCTTATTTTTGCAAGTAAAATTCTCTTAAAACCAACCATTTCTGTTCAAAAGCAAATGTATTTTGGATTCAAAGAAAGCTTCACTGGGATACATTTTTTTTAAGTTATGCATGACCAGCTTTTTTGCTTTTTGGGGAGAGATGAAGCATCAAGGGCAAACAAGCAGGAATGCAGAAATTACATCCACTTAAAGCAAAGCAGAAAGGAAATTAACAGTTGTGTATTCTACTCTGAATTAAGAGTCTTCAGTTTTCATACGTTGTCTATACCAGGCAAAATAAGCATGATCATAAGGCAGTATATAATTTGTGAGTGTCAAAATTCAACATTATATATCTAAGCCTTCCAGTGTTTTGAAGCTTTGCCTTGAATGTTTTTAATCTAGATGGTATTGCTTAGTTGCTGTCTGTGAGCACACTCTTCATTTGCTTCCATGTAGCTCTACTGACAGGTCGATGTGTACTCTATCACCTGAATGAGACGCTGCTCTAAGAAGGACACTTACTTCTATTTCAAGATGCTCTCTGTCCCTGTAGATCTCTTTCCAGTACTGCATAATATCGATTAACTGCAAAGAAAGCATTCCATGTACAAGTTTTTGGATTGTTGTATGGTCTTCAGCAGTCTCTGTAGTCTCTTTATCCCTGTTAGTTTTTTCCAAGAAGACTCAGCATAGAAACAGAAGTAAATCTATGTCCTTCAGTGTGACCCAGAGATAATAAGACAAACTTTTCCTCCTGTCTCCCTAAGGGAATAATTCAGGGGGGAAATTGAATAGTGCTTACAACAGCTCTTTCTGTAGCTTGCTGTTATTTATGTGTGTTCATTCCTGGTCGTAATATGCAGCACAGTTGAGAATAAAAAAATTAATTAATAAAGTACATGAAATCTATTAGTTTTTCCATACTGCTGGGACAAATCTTCTATACTCACTGGGGAACTAAAGCATATTTTGTTGAGTGAGCATCAAAGTCTCCTGTCCTCAGCAAGTTGATGTGTGAGACACACCTGGAGCATCTCTGAACTTACTATTCAAGACCTGGCAGAACAAGCAAAGTTAGAAACCCCTCTGCTTGACAACCTAGGCCATTGTCAAGGAGAATAGATTTGATAGTTTAGGATGTAACAACAAGATTTAAATAGTAGCTGGTAAGGAAGAATTGCCATACACCTTTTCTTTATTGTTTGACAAAAAAACTGCAGATAAATATATGTGTGTTTGCCATCTCTGGGTGTGGAGCACTAAGTAAAGCACATGAACACTAAAGGCTTATAGATCTGGATGGTATGATTTCCTCACTGAATCAGAGGGACTCCATCACTGTGCCATTTCTCTGCATTTGGTTCATGCAGCAAGAAGTTTTTAACTTAGCATTCAGCAAGACTGGGCATAGGAGGGATGTTTCAGATCTAATGGGCTGAAATACTAAGCTGCTGCATCTAGTTCATGCTAGAATTTTTGCAATGGAAAATACTAAAATAATTCACCACTGTCTTCAGCAATTTGTCTTGGTGAACTGCATTTTTGTGGCTAGAAGTTGTTTCTTTTAGTTATTCCTAAGGTCTCCAGTTCTGTTTTCAGAACTAAGATCAAAAGTGTTTATACAAATAAAGTTAGCAATATGGTGTGTGAAATTTTGCCTCAGTGTCATTTGCTATTAGGTCACAACAAAGCCATGAAGAGGGAGGAAAAAGTGTGTTTGCAAGTATTAAAACACTTTTCATCTGTATGCATGTTAAGCAGTGAGCTCCCATTAATGTGAGATATCATCTTATTCCTGTCACAGGGACAGCTGTGGCCCAGGTCAAGTGTTCCCCACTCTCCAGCTCTGCCTCTCTGAGCTAGCTCAGGTTGCTTGCAGAAGTCATCCTTCCTTAAGGATGTAGGTGTTAAAAAATCAATACTAGATTATGTTCTTTGCTATTAGCCTGAGCAGCTTTTTCTGTTTCCCAGAACTTACTAATGTGCTGTTGTATAGAGGTCATCTTTCTGCCAAATTGCTGAATAATCCAGCAGGGTGCAGGGCTGAGTTCCCTCTCCACAAGCACAGAGACAAAAGTAAAAGTCATTTCTAGGATACAGATGAAGAGACTTCATTCACTTTTGTCACATCTTCATCAAAAAGATAAGCAAATTAAAGAATATTCAGTGAGGAGCAACAAAAGACATTCACAGACTGAGGAGACTGATATTGGCTGTAAAATGAAAAATGGCAAACATATTATTAATGTTTCCTGATTAAAAGAAGACAGTGGGGGATTTTTGTTGTTTTTTTTGTTTGGTTTGGTTTTCCTTAAATGCATATTGCAATGGGCACTAGATGAGCTGGAATTAAATTTCTGCAGATGTTGGTTTTGTTATTCCGTTTTAACTGTGGTCATTTCAGCTAAGAACTAAAATCGAGGCACTACTCACTGACACAACTTACACTTTTATTAACACTAGATGGCCAGAATTCAAGTGGAGTTATGGGTTTGCTCTATTGTTTAAAGTTGGGCAATTTCCTTTTTCTGTCATATTAGAAATAAATACATTAAAAAAATTTTCCATACAAATATCCACATAAAAGCCTGTAAGTATTTAGATGGTCTACACTAAGAAGTTACAGGAATTGTTATAAATAAAACAGTTTTGTTTAAGTTCATCATTTTCCCACATGCTTGAATAAAACCATGAATGGAGAGAGCAGAGCTTCAAGGTTGGAACTTACATGCATTGTTTATAGGTACTATCCACACAGATGCCAACCTTGTGTGATGGAAATGACCCAAAGCACTGCCATCTCTTTTGTCCTTGTACTATCATTTTGGGCAGGAAACAGCCAAATAGAACACTTGTGTAGATTATGTAATTTTGTCCCAGTCATAAATAGGACGAACACAGGAGTCCCTTTTCTTCTCTTCATGATGATTTTTTCCTTCTGTGTCATTCTATCTGGGGAGCTTTCATTGCTCACAAGTGGGTTTTTAAACTTTTTCCCAAAATTTTTATGTTTGTTCTTTGTGCCTGTTATATTTGTGTGGTCATATTGGAATGAAACTCAGACCTCCAATACAACAGAGTACAGTTTATTATGAAAAACAGTTTCCTTCCAGGCACCCCACCATCCTGCATTACCCAATGTTGCATTTCCTTGGTGTTTTTGCTTTTCCTCCAAGAAGGGCTTTAATGCCTGAAGCAGAATCAAACCTGTGGTGTCTAACATGATGTTGTCAGCCAGATTCACCTGACTCCTCCTTTGCCTTCCCTTTTGCCTTGCCTGTCTTTGTGCATTTGCAGCACTGGATGCCCCAATGAGTGCTCTTTCTCCCTCTTTGCAGGGATACGCAGTTGATGAACACGCAGCCATGCAAGCTCGATGGGAAGAAGCATCTAGAGAAACAATCAAGAAGACAACCAAGCCATGCCCCAACTGCAATATTCCAGTAGAAAAAAATGGTAAGTTTATTAGACATCTTGTACTTACCCATCTCTTAAAATTACTTTTACAGTATAAATTTATGAATGTGCAGGTGTGCATATGCATAATATTATTCCAAGAGGGGGAGAGCACAAAAAGCTTGAATAATTCCCTGTGTCACCTTATCTAAATTATCTTGAAAAGACTAAATCACTTAGTTCTGAAACCACTAATTAAGCCTAACAAAATGTCTGGCTATTTTTTAGATAGGGGAAATGGGGCATTGAATGTAGATTCATATGACTGGATATCCAGCTAGTTATCTAGACTTTCCCTTGTCACTGGGAAAAATAGATATTTGTAGGGTAAAACTCATCTCATGATGATGCAGAACATCATATGTAGGCCAGAAAATCACACCTGAAAGTGGAGTGAGAAGAATTAGTCCTGCTGTAGATGTCTGCACAGTATATTGCTGAATTTGGGTGAGATTAATCCCAACCCAGCCACATGCCCATGGTAGAAGAGCAAGTTAGAGGAAGCAACACGAGTCCTTACAAACAGTTTGCATTAATCAGTTCTTATCATGTAGGAAGAAAAGTAATCTGCTGGCACTGGGATGTTTAGAATGAAGAACAGGAATGATAAATAGACTGTACTTTATAGGTTAATACTGTTCCAAGACTTAATTGTATTTATGCTAATTAATAAAAATGCCTAGGCATTATACAAATACTTAGAGGATGCTTCCCAGTTTTGTGGCATTTACATGAGACACTGAAAACCCCAAATAAGGCACTATAAACTGCAAGGGGAGAACACTTTCAGCATGACACTGCAGAAATATTACTGGGGAAGAAATAGGACAAAATCCTGTAATCTGGGGAAAGAAAAGAAGGCAGTTGGCAGATGGAAAGTGGGAGACACCTTCAAGCACAAGAAGCAGAAGGAAAGAAAGCTTGAATTGAAGAGTGGGAAGGTGAGACAAGATTTGGCATAGCATAGAGAGCAAGGTGGGCAGCAGAAGAGAGGTAACAGAGGGCTGGGTCAAAAAATTATTTTCATATTTATCGAACAGACTGAAAACCAGAAGTTTTAATCTGATTAGAAATAGAAACATGATAATGGTGACTATTTATATTCAAGCACTTGTGCACAGCCAAACAAAAAGCCCTTCTGGTTAGCCTTGAAGGAGTGGTAAGACCTTTACTTTCTCTTAGACTCTGAGCATCCTACTTTAGTTGCCCTGCTTTGAGCAGCCTTTTGGATTAGATGATCTCTTAAGGGGCCTTCCCATCTCAGTGATTCTGTCATTTTGCAAACAAAATCATGAAGCTTAAAAAGTGCAGTGTTTGCCTTCTTCTTTGGTCATGGGTACTGCACATGCCAGCTTCTAGGCTGCCACTTGTAAACTCAAAGAAGCCCTTCAGAGCTGCCAAAGTACAGCTGCTGTCAAGAGACTGACAACTGTATCCTGAGGTCTGCCAGCAGTCCTCATCTGGGAGGAGTACACTGACTCCACACAGGAGAATAATTCTGCTTTTCTTCCCCAAATAGTCTGTGGACAGTGTCTTTTACAAGGGGCAGTGACAAGGCCAATAACTTTTCTGTAACAGCCTGTACAAACTACTGGCATTGTAGATTATTTCTGGATGCCAGTAACTTTCCTCTAATAGCTGAAGTGAGAGAGAGAAGCATGTTCCCACAGCTCAGTCCCCAGTCTGAGTGAGTTTAAACACACATCCATGTCTCTCAGAGGGCTGCTGTACTCACAGAGCTGTAGGTCCTGTTGCTTGGGGCACTCTCCACTGCTGATCTCAGCTGCCATGTAGCAGAGAATAACATGATTTATGTAGCTTAGCAAGGAGGGCACACATTTTACAGAGGGCACCTATTGGGTTTGGGCTCTGTACCAGACCTGAGATGAGTTTTACCCAGTGATGGCTTAACAAAAACTGCAAAAGAGGACTGGATCTAAATTTTAAATAAACCATAACATGGAGGCTGGCCATTTGTATGTTTACATTTAAATAAGATAAAAATCTTTCTGTCACATTGCATTTCTTAGACAAAGATATAAACTGACAAATAGTCCTTGCTATCACAAGTGGTTTTCTCTCTCTGTCAGGTGAAGCAGACAAGCCTATTTTAACAAACCAATTCTTGTTTGTTTTTGCCTTCTGAGAAACATTCTGGAGTGGCATTTTAAAAAATGTGGTGTAAGGGTAGCAGCTCATACAGTAGGGAACACACACTTCATGTACCTCCCATCACCATTTGGAGTCAAACCAAAATGACATTTCAGCATTTCTTCATGGTGCATGCTTTTCTCTCAGTTTGAATTACACAACAGATCTCTTTGTGTGGTAAGCAACATAATTTCAATTTGAAGGGTATTTCTGTAATGACCTTTGACAATGTTAATGTTTTGTGTATTACAAAATAAACTTTTGATCAAGGTTGTGAGCAGAGAAATTAAAGCTGCTCTCATGGTATGGAGAAGAAAGAAATCCAACACGCAAAAAACATTGATGTGATCAAAAGGCTGCTTCAGATACTAAAAAGGTCAAATCAGCTTAAATTACTAATGTCATTTTTGTGTAATCAGCAGTCAGCCACCAAAGTCTGTATCTCCTGATTCACCAACTGTGCAAATCTTGCAAATCTTTCAATCCAAATTTTAAAAGAAAATTAATTTTGTTTATCTTCTGGCTCACAGCTGGACTAGCCTAGAGTAACCTTGAGGAGGTACCTCCAGGACTGCTTTGAGAGGCCACAGACTATCATCTCTTTTCCCTATCTCTAGCATAGTCTTTTTTAATTTCCTCCTACCTAGAAAAGCACATTAAAGCCCAATAAGAGAGGAGCAGTGGGTTTTAGAAAGCCCAGGAAAATACTCTTCAGGTTTGTACTTTTATTAAATAATTTACTTGGTAAATTAATGTCTAAGACAATTGATTTAAGTACTCTGAATTGTTGATTAACATCTCAAAGTGTTTTCCAAGTACCAAAGGCATTCTGTTGCTGTCTTGCAGGTGGCTGCATGCACATGAAATGTCCTCGCCCTCAGTGCAGATTTGAGTGGTGCTGGAACTGTGGCCTGGAGTGGAACAGAACCTGCATGGGAGATCACTGGTTTGACTAGCAGTGCTGAGGCCAACCCATGTTGCTGCTAAAGCTTTTTTTAATCAGGGCAAAATTCTGAACCACTTGCTTAAACAAAAATCCCAGTGGTTTTAGGGACACAGAGTTCAGAAGTTGGCCTACTTTGTTGGTTTTTTGCTTTATTGCATATGCAATCATACCAAAATCACATTGAAGTTATGCCAAGGCTTTTTAATCCACTAAGTAAAAAGAATAATTGTTTTAATGGACAGACTTGCTCATCATGGTACAAAGAGGGGTAAATTACAACTTTTTGTACTTGTGCAGTCTGTCAACATGGAGAGTTGGCAGGGTTACTGTGAGGAACCTTACTTGGCATTTGTAGTCAGGAATCCATAACTCTTGCAAGAGGGAGCAGCCTGCATATGTGTGTGTGCAGTGTGCAAGCATCAAAGGGCATGGAAGATATTTCTTGCATAATTTTGTTTTTTTCTTTGACCACTTCTTCACTCATTCAGCACAATTTTTGATTTTGAGGCAGTATTTCTTAACAGCATTTTTGTCAGAGGGAAGGCTGTGGCTCTTAAGTGTTTTCTCAGGGTTTCTTCATAGCAGGCTTTCTGCAGGGGTTTTGCTTTCAAACAGAATTCTCATGGAAACACCCAGCTTTATGCTGTACTTGTGCTGCTGTATTTGGGATATACAACACAAAGCCAGCCTACCCACTCATTACAGACTTTGTTACCATGGGAAGATTAGCTAAGGATGCAGTGTCAGCCCTACCCCTGGCTGCTGGTGCAGTGGTGACTGGATCCAATTAAGTGTTGTGCAAGATACACTCACAGGGCTTCATTTTTCTTGTACTTATGGGATGCTTTGGACATGGCAAAGTGAGGCAGGAGGAGACTTCTCAGGGCTTTTATCTACCATGATCCTTCTAAATTGAATGACAATATGGGTATGATTCTGAAAATATATTCATTGCTCTAATGGTGTGGGGCAGAGGGACAGCTTCATTTTACAATGTTAACACAGTAAGTAAAGTTTAATAGCATTTCCAAGTCTGGACAATTTTACTGTTTGTGATCTTTGCATTGATGTTTTATGTTTTACAAAATGGGTAATGTCCACATCCAACACACCATGTAAGGATATGCACACTTTAGTTCTGGGAAAAAACGCACAATAAATAAAGTGGTCAAAATTTTAAACTTTATTTCTTTTTTTTCATTTGAATACAAAGTAAGTGAGTACAAAAATGTTGGGTGGGTCATGCATTGCCTTGACTGATTCAAACTCCCAGCTGAGAGGCAAGCCCTTTGATCAAGACATAATGTTAGCACAAAATAAATTCCACATCCATGTTCTTCTTTTATCAAGTTTGAACTAATATTTTGTATGGCATGACTGTAGAGTCCTGAAATATGGGTGTGCCTCATATCAGTGCAGAGCATGAAGCTTGAGGCATAAGAAAAATCCTAGAAAAAATGTCACTAGAAAAAAATGTCCAATTGCTAAAAGCAGTGGAATATTCATCTGTCTAAACTGGAGGTGACATTAAAAGTGTGAGGAAACAAAAGAATGAAGGCATGAGGTCGAAAAAGGAGAGAGTGAACTGATAGAATTAAGAAAATGAGAAAGAAAAGAAGTGGCAATGAGAAGACAATGGACATTTCCTAAAGCTAATTTTCCTGTTTGGAACTGCTTGACTAAAATTTATGCAGGAGGAGCTACAATGAAGTGTAGGAGTGCAATTGAATGCTGCAATTTAGCTCATTTAAGTATTTTGTCTTAACAGGGGTATTTTACTGTGAGCTCTGATTATCTCATTATTTGATTTCCTATATCTGGGTCTATTTTATAATTTATATGGCTAATTTCCAACAGGCCAGGGGAAAAGTAACAATGCTTAATTTTACTTTGATAATGGGAGTTCATCACTATATGTCATATTCAAAACCATTCAGAATTAAAGAAGTCTGAGTCTCCCTTTTTCTTTTTTTAGTGTCTTTATCATATAGGAAGAAGGAGTTATTCACTATAAGGCAGTTTTAGTGAGTTAGAGCCTGACCTAATACATTAATGTTTTAATTGTTACATAGAAATATGTGATTTATGCCCCTGGACCAGGGTCCATGGAAGTCAATGGACTACAGACCAACTCCATATTTCTTTCTGGCCTGGGAAGGGCATGCCAGGCATGAGTCACCAGGCTAGAATATAAACACCTCTTTCTTGGAAGAAATTGTCAGAGAACAGGATTACAAGCCTCTGTCTGAGATGTAAGCAAGGGCAGGAAGGGAGAATAAAGAAAGGAGTTCCAGCATTGACTCAAAGTTGTGTCACACAGTCCAGATTTTGCACTCTGCCAAAAACAAATGTGTATTCTGCAGAATTTAACAGATCCTGATCTTCTCTGTGTTAATACTATATGTCTCCATGCATACATGCACAAACTTGGGGAATGGTACAGGCTGTTAATCTGATTTCTCTTTAGTCTAAGATGCTCATAGTTTCCACAATTTACAGGGTGTGAAAATTCAGGATTAATGTTCTGCTGACACTGTAAGAATGCTGGAATTTCTATAGAGATGTGTGAGTTGAACCTAAAATGTCCTACACTGGTAACTTTTTTTTTGCATGGAAAGTGTCATTTTAAAAAACAGATCTAGAATGTCTTGAAAAAATCCAATTTATTTTGCAATTTGAAGCAAAACAAAACAGAACAGCCCGAGTTTCCAGTGTCTATTCAGACTGCTCCTCTTATTTTATCTCTGAAATATCAAAGTGAAATTCACCTCACTCAACTTTAGCTCTCTGGTCAGTTCAGCAGCTTCTGAAGCTTGTTGTGCATGTGCATGGTGGATCCTGCTGAGTTTTTAGTACAACTGCTCATGGCTAGAGGTGTGATGGCAACATCCCTGACAGAGATGCACAGGACCTGTTCTGTGCTCTCCTGCACACTCTTGGCTTGGTTGCTGCATGAGGAGGGGAATCTTCCTTTTTTAAAACTTTGAACACTGGCACTGCTTGCTGGCATTCCTGAAGCCAGCCTTGGCAAACACTTCCTCAGGGCTGGCACACACATCTCTGGAAGTGGTCCCAGGCAGCCATGGAGGGTTAATGAAGAGAAACAGGACTTGAGCATGAAAGAAGGTAAGAAACCTGAGGGCTTAAGCAGAAGAAAAGTTTTCAGAAGCTTGTGGGTTTATGTTGTCTCCTAGCAATACAATCTGGAAACAATGACATGTAACTGTGTTCTTAGAAGGTGATTTATTGTGGAGCTACAAAGCAAAAAACAAGAAGTCTCTACCTTTCACATCAAGGTTTGGCTTTGTTAATTGAATTGTCTTTACCTTGAACCTTCTTCAACTTTCAGACTAAAATAATTACAGACTTGTTCTTTGTACTGCAATCTGGGATCCTTTAGTGCATGTTAAATGGATTAAGTACAGGATGTATGCTTAAATATTCAACAATAATTATCATTATAATAATTCAGCTCTATAACTACAATGAAAATCTCTAATATTTAATTTCAGCTGGAAATGAAATCCAAATACCAAGAATATTAAGAAGAAAATACATAGCAATTTGGGTTCCTCAGGAAAAAGCATATCTCAAAGTTTAAAGTAAATAATACTTCAGGAGCTGTGCCTTTGACTAAAATACCATTTATCTGTCTGTCATCTTGTCACAAAACAAAAGCCAAATTATTTCATTTTAAAGGGTACACTTTAGAAAAAAAAAATCAGTAAGTGGCACTCCAGAAGAAACATATGCTGCTGATGGGAAATAAGGGTCAAGCTCTGAAAGAACAGCAAGCAAAGCAAAATGCTATTTGCATATGAATAGTGAGGTACCATCTCTATTGCAAACCAGTGTGATAGTTTTTGTCTGCAGATGTGGTAGATCATGTAAGCTGGAGTGAAACTGGTATTTTTGCAGGGAAACATGAGACAATTGGAGGTAAGAGGCCAAGAGATTCTGCTGTCATGGAAGACTGGGAAGATTCAACCCTTTGTGCTAAACCTTCTCACATTTTGAGCAACACCTGTCATGTTTCTGCTGTTGACTGTGCTACTCAAACCTTTACACAAGTAAATCATCGTGTGCAGGAAGCTCAGCGAGCAACCCTTACAGCAAGATTGGAAGCATGAAGCATAAAATCAGCTCTGAAGATTGGTTAGCCCCATGCTGACTTAATTTGTGTGATGCAGTGTTTGATGGGTGTGGTGTCATGCTTTAACCAGTCAGCAAGCTGAGAACCACGCAGCTGCTCGTGCTCTGTGCGTCCCCAGCCCTCTGGGATGGGGAGGAGAACCTGAAAAAGGTAAAACCTTCCTAGGGTTGAGATAAGAACAGTTTGATAATTAAAATAAAGTAAAAAATATCATCATCATCATCATCATCATGGAATCATAGCAAGGAAAATGGTGATAACCAAAAGAGAAAAAGGAATAAAACCCAAGACGAACGAGTACTGCACAATGTAATTGCTCACTACCCACTGACTGATGCCCAGCCCGGCCCTGAGTAATGATCAGCCCCTCTCAGCTGCTCCCCTTGTTTATTACTGAGCATGTCCTTCTGTGGGGTGGGATGTCCCTTTGGCCAGGCCAGGTCAGCTGTCCCGCCCAGCTTTGTGTGCTCCTCCTCACTAGTGGAGCATGGGAAACTGAAAAGTCCTTGACTTGAGCATTATTTAGCAACAACTGAAACATCAGTGTGTTGTCAATATTATTCTCATGCTAAATCCAAACACAAGCACTGTACCAGCTACTAGGAAAAAAATTATCCCATTATCCCAGCTGAAAACAGGACATATGGTGATGGCTGATGGAGAGAAATTCTACACAGAGACAGAGAGCTGCAGTAGCTCCTAAGAGCTAGGTTTTATTTCCAGGCAGCAAAATTCTCCTTCTTCCATCAGTTCCTTATTAAGCAACAGAACAGCCTAAAGAAGACAACACCAGATGGAAATTTTCAGGAGAAAAAAAGCCATGTCTAGTGGTTCCTGATGGTCCTTCAGTAGCTTCACCCAGATGTCTCTGACAGCACAGCAGTAACAGTGATTCAACAAGAAGAGAAAAGTATACTCCTTTACATTTTATCTGATTTATTTACAGATTTCAAAAAAATATTTCTATCTCCAATTAGCAAATTTAGCAGATTTCCCTTTTTTCCCCAACACATTTGTCTGCTGGCTCCTATTACATTTATTTGTGTGTGTGTTTTATGTGTTTGCCTGTGTGGTTCCCCTTGTGTGTCACCTACTGATTTCCAGCTATGTGTGTCTCATCTTCAGACAGTTTAATGCTCTAGAAGTTTGCTTAATTGTCTAGGAACTACTGGAGTATATGCTCTCAATAGTGTCTTCTCATATTCTGGGTAAGTATGTGCTGCCAGAAAAAATATCAGTGCCTTTAAGGAAGCAGAAAGGTAGGCAAGTTGAGAGAAGCTCATTTAATCATATGGAGAATCATATTTAATGTAGTGCTTTGTGTATCTGTAGCAATATCTTTTTTTAGAAAATAGGCCATATGCCATTTCATTTTTCTTCATTATTATTAATAGCACTTTTTTCTTTGCTTTTAATTTGTTTTTCTTGTCTCTGTCTCCATTTTTCTGAATAATGGAGTAATGGTTCTATGCCAGTAGATAAAATATGCAGCAAGACATCACCTGTTACATTGCTTTCTGGCTTTTATCCCTAGAAAGCTTGAGGAATTCACATAATCCATTTAGGCAGGGAAGTGCCATTATCTGTATTTCACAGTCAGGGAGTTCAGCCCAGAGAGTACAGCCAGACTACATGGAGGCAAAACAACAGCTCAAATGCACATCATCCCTTTCCACACAACTGGGGAAATCTGGCTGCACCAAAGTGAGGCCACCTGTGTGCTGGGATGGTGATGACACAGGCTTAGGGACACAGGAAGCAAGTTTCAACTTTAAGGTCCAGAGAACACCAGTGTGATATTAGGGACACAAAGAAATAATTTTTTTAAAGATAGGATTTTCAGAGGCCTAAGGAGCAAAGATCTAACCTGACATCCTTTGCAACCACTGGGAATTTTCCTGCTGGCTTCACTGGGGGAAGACTAATTTAGACTTTGAAAACACTACTTACTTTAGCATTTTAGCATTGCATTGGAGATCTCTGGGAGAACTTGATGTCCCAGTTTCATTTTGTCTGTTTGTCAGTTAAATATTTAATCTAAAAGACATATTCATGCCCACCTCATATTCTCTCCACCTCATTTTGGTCCAAACTAAAATCCATCAAGCAGTGATGTCACACTGTTAAAAACCTTTAGTTAAGTACATCTGAAGCAACAGACTGTACACACATTCCTACTTGGTACATGATTATATTGTCTGCCTCATAAACAGCAATCCTGACAGCCTGCCAACTTCAGCTGCTGGTTACCAGGCCAAAAGCTGGTTGAGTGATGGCCTTAAGTAATCCTCAAAAGATAATGCTAAAACGGAAAGGAGCAGTCAATACCATGAAATAGTATTCAGACACTTCTGTTGGGGCCAATATAATGTTTTTCTTGGAATGGATGCTAAATGCTCCTGAATAGGTTCAGCCAACTGAGTTTGTTTATGCCTGGAAGCTAAACCTGGAAAGCTCTGCACTGTGCTTTTCCAAAGTAAAGAGATCACAATATGGTCAAAGGGTTTGATTTTTTTAAATGAAAAGCTGAAGTCCATGTGTTCCACAGCTGATGGAGTTAAAAATAAAAAAAAAAAACAACCTCACTAAGCTACACTGACATTTTTCAAGTACTCAATGAAACAACAAATGCCAGGTTTGTTGTTGTTTTTTTTTTTTAATCTGCTTCTCAAAGGCCAAAATGACTGTGATATTTACCTTAAACTCAGTCACTTAGTGACCCTGAAATAATTTTTGATTAAAGCTTCTAAGTTTAAGTGGCAATGTAACCAAATCTAACATTTTATAAAAATATTATTCAGGCTTTGCTTAGCAAATATTAAGGTGCTCATTAACTGAGTGGCAATCACTCAGATCCTTACTTTATATCAAAAGTACAATGATAAAGGCTATTTCTTTTGCCTCATTCTGTTGGATTTTACAGAAAGCAAACATGGGCTTCAAACCAGTGCTAGCAATAAGCTGCTGCATGGTAGAATATCTTCTCCTGAAGCAGTGATCTCTTCTCAATGACATTTACTGTGCACAAATTAAAAATGATCAGTGGCATTTCATTTTTAGTCCTCTTTATTGTGTGAGCTCTGGGGTAGAACCAAATGCACAAAAATATAAAGTGAAGTCTACACAACAGAAAGCCTACATTTTTAGCTTTTTTCCAGTACAGCTGTGCCACAGACCTAACTGACACTAGGCTTGGTAGACAAGTGCATTATAGGAAATTAGCTGTAGATCAGCAAATGTATATATTTACTTTTGCCATTATATTGGAGTATTTTTTAAGGCTTTTGCAGTCTAGAAAACTCATAAACCCCTTCCGTCCTCAGGAAAAACTCATTCCAAAAGACCTCTGGGATGAGTGATGGCTGGGGTAGTCCAACTGCTTACACATCAACTGTGTCATCATCTAGGTGAGCTGGGGCACAGATTACTGTCATGCTTGATATTTGTAAGTGCTCAGCTCCCACCTGGGATCCCAGAAAAAGCCAGGTAGTCAAAGGTCACAATCATATGTACTTTTAAAAAAATACCTTCTTTGAGTGTCTAAGCAAAGGTAGTGCACATACATAAGAGAGACCAGTATAAACATTTTCTCTGGTTCTGAATGCTGTGCAGGATGGAAAAATCTGGCCTTGAGAAACTTTAAATCAATATATTTGCTTCTTCAAATAACACAGAAGTCCATGATCCAGATCCCTTTGTAGTGACTGCACCAAGTGTAGCTTTCCTGTTATGTTTCTAGCAAAGAGCAGAGTATTTTGCTAGTTGTGTTTACTTAGACATTTGTATTAGATTGTTAAAGGCCTTTGCAGAACTTTAGCAAGTCTCAGATAAATGATGAATACTTATTATTATGTAGCACTGCTTGGCCCAAAGAAATGGTTTTACTGCCTTCACTCCATTATGGAAGACAGAACTCTTTTTTAAAGTAGATAAGCCTTGACAGATAAGCATCGTGTTCACCTACTCCCAAATTAAAATTCCATCTTTGGGAGCTATTCAATGAATTATTTAATTGCTTGAAAGAAGAAAGAGAGGTCCAGAAATATTTCCCATTAATGTAGCTGTTGTTTGAGATCCAGCAGCTTCCTTTGCAAGTCAATGCCATTATCAGTGAAAAAAATCTCCTTACCAGGAGGTTTTCCTTATACTTAACATCCCCTAATTTATTTCCCTTTCAAGCTAGTAAGACCTCAGGAGTATAAAGATCTTGTTAGTTTGTTGTGTCCACCTATTATCACGGGCATATTTCCATGAATTTACAGAGTGCCATGGCAAGTTTTAAGTCCCATTTGCTTTCATGGCAAAGCAGTTCTGCAGCATGATCCCAGCTGCTAGTGATGAGCAACCTTTTCATGCCAAGGGATTAGTAGTCACCTTATAATTATGTATCATTATATCAATATCACTGGTAAGTTGAATGTTTTCGTTTTCCTGTCAACGTTTCCTATTCCCTTTTCTCCCTTATTCGGTGGAGTAGACAGCAATCATATTTTAACTCACTCATTTTATTAGGCTTAATAGGCCAAGCTTAAAAGTTTGAATAAACATTTTGGTAAACATCCTAGAATTAAGTATGAATGATGGACTTTGGCATAAGATGCAGGTGTGGTTGCACTCCCACCTCCTGTGGCATCCATGTCTCCATGTCTCTAGGTCCAGATCATAACACGTTGTTCATTGACACATCATGCTGGCAATTCATAATCATCCATGATAGTCTACCTCACCCAAAACCTTCTTCACCTCATTTCAAGTGATGTGCTTCTGGTTTATGAGGCATCTACACTTTCTTTATGGCTTTCTTTCTCTCAGTTTCTGCATTTATAGAGTTCTAGATGGCTGCTGCTGTGCATCTCAAGATATAGGCAGGTTATTGCAAAGTGAGCAAGTACAGAAACATCCTTTGATAATCACCTGATGTGTATTTGTATTTTAATTTTTTTTTTCATGTGCTACATTATTTTATTTTACTACTTTACAGTACTGTAAATCTGCTATGTTCATTGTGTCTGGGCTTGAATACCTCCAGTGTAGCAAGCTATATAATTGTTTGCCAAACATATTTCAGCTTTTTATCCTGAAGGTTCACCTCTGCTGCTATTGGTAGAACTCATGCAGATGTAGAATAAAGTAGTGGGTTGACAGCAACTAAGTACCCTCTCAAATGCTCACTCACTCCCACATCCAGCAGGATTGAGGGAGAGAGCAGACAGAGCAAAAGCAAGAAGAAAATCTCATGGGTCAAGATAAAGACAGTTTAATAACTAAAGGTATGAAAAAAATAATAATAGTGATACAAAAGCAATCACTTACCACCTCCCATAAGCAGATGGATGCCCAAGCAGTCTCTGGGCCATGGCTACTTTAGAAAGACAATCTCCCAGCTTTTATTGATGGGCATGATGGCTTGGAATATGGCTTGGAATATTGCCTTGGTCAATTCAGCTCAGCTGCCCCAGCTATGTCTCTTTTTTTCTCAGTGTGAGCATCAACAGGTTTTCTGTACTTGACTGGCAGGCTACTTTTATAAATCACTTAGCAAAACCTGGCTAACTTTGAAAAGCCTCAGTGGGAGGACTGACAGCCAGCTGCACAGACAGACAGAGGGAGAGAGAGGAAGGTAGCCAAAGCCCAGATAGCTACATGAAATTCTCACTAACCTACTGGGGAGTCTGGCATAGAATAAGAGAGATGAAGCTGATGGCTACACAAAGCATTAAGCATTCCCAGCCCAGTCCTAATTTCTGCTTCAAATTGAGATCAGAAGTTCCTCATTAATTTAAGGGGGAAATTGTTGCACAGATTTGCCAAGGTGGTTCTGGTAAATGGATTAAGACACACCCACTCCACCCCCTCTTTTGGGGCTGTAGGGGAAGCATGAAGAAGTTTGTTGGATTCAACCCAAAAGCTGGGCATTTCCCTTGGTGTTACTGAGTGATGTTTCAACTGACTCATGAGGAGAATAAAGTTTGCATTAATTAAAACACATAGGAGATGAAAATTATATAAATTATGTGATTCATTTTCACCAAGTGTCTGCCTGCCTCTCTCTTGACTACAGATGAAGTCTGAAGCAACCCATGCTCCCTAATTCTGGTGTCTTCATTAAATATCTAGAGTTGGTGGGATGACACCAGCAGCAGCCTGCTGCTTTTGGCTACTATTTAAAGATCATTCAGGACAAAGGGAGTGCACCTCCCAGCTCAGCAGGGAGGACATCTGAGTCACAGCTGACTACAGTCAAACTTTTTTCTGTAGTGCCAGTGAAACAGGGATTATAGAACCAACTTTATCACTTCATGCAGCTCCAATGAATATAACACTTGGGGAAGATGAGAGCAGGAAAGACATAAAGGTGCCTTTCAGTGATCTTGTTCTTCAGTCTGCCAGGTTCCAGCCTGGGCCCATTTATCAGCAAGGAGAGAATAGGAAGAGCTTCCAGAGAGGATTATAATGGCTTTTTATCAGTAAGTGCCAGTGTTTAAAATACTGCCACATAATCACATCCTTGTATTATCCTATTTAGTTTAACATCTCATAGGGGATTTTTAAAAGTTTTGCTTCATTTTTATGGAAATCATTGTAGTATGGTGATTGGCAGAATATAAACTATATTGCTAGATAATAACTTTTTTAAAAAAAACTTAAATGAGAAACATTTTGAAAGAACTTTTGCTAATCTTTATTGCAGTACCTAAGAAACCTTAAGTTAAAATAGTATTTTGCCTTTTCTGTTATTTACGCGCTTTTAAGCATTTTCCCAGAATTCTGTCTTATACCACTGAATAAAACCAAAATAAATTGTATTCTATACACATATAGAATATTAAGGAGGTATAGCAGGTATGATTTTATCCCCTTTATATTGTTCTTAGAATATATACTACTCTATAGAATGGATAAAGTTCTTATTTCTTTACGTAAAAACAAATTAAAAAAAAAAAAAACCTCCAAAGCTCTTTTACAGATTTTTTTTTCCCCAGGGGGAAAAAAAAAAAAAAAAAAAAAAAAAATTAACTTGGAAATGATTAAAAAAACACGTGTAACATTTAAACAAATGGCAGTACCTCCAGGTTACTGGACCTGAAGCCACTGCTCTGCGGACAGCAATGGCTTGTCAGAAGCCATTTCTCCAAAACAGGTTTACTGTTTCTGGAGACTGTAAGACTTCCATGCTCTGAAAGCAAATATAATAATATTAAAATCTTCTTATGTAGCTATAGATCCTGTACAGTTTGATCGTGTCCTACTTTAGTGAGAAAGGAAAAAATAAGCTTTTTATGAAAAACTTTTCCCCTTTCTTACTAGATAAAGATGTTGCAAATCTTGAATTACAAACTTCCTAAGTGGTGGTACCAAAAACCTGCTGAATTACCACAAACAGAGGAGCAACACTTCAGTCAGGTTTCATTATTTGAATCAAAAACGTTGATGTCTTTGCATCAACAATGAACATTGTTTACAGACACATCAACCAACACAGAAAATGAAGAACACTAGAATATGCATTCTACCCACATCTGATGACTTGCCTGGCTTTGAGCAAAATGCATCAGTGTGTACTTGCAGAAACCTCTGGCACAATTATTCTGTGGCAAAATAGCTCCTTCTGTAGTAAATTGCTGAGGAGCAACAGTTGCTCCAAATATTATTCAACATTTCTTGTTTAATAGCAAAAAAAAAAAAAAATTAAAAGAAAGTAAGCCAACCAGATCCTTTTGCTTCAGTTTTAGCTTCTTATCAAAAGCAAGCATCTTTTTGTTTCACTGTGAATTACTTGAAGACTGAGCAGTGGTAGGAAATTTTAGCTTGGAAGCTGGAAATTGTCTAGGATTATACACGTTTTGAAGAGCTTTGCTATAAAGGAAAGAATTAGGCATGCTTTTCCTTTTGCCATTACAATCTCAGATCCCAACACTGTAATTTTCATTAATTACTCTGGTAGCTATTATAGCTAAGGGACAATGTTTTGACCCTGTACACACAAATGGCTGGGTTATCAAACTGCCTGTGTTATAGTACAGAGGAAGCTGTATAGTAGAATGATAAAACAATTTTATCATCTCTTTCCTCTGCTGCTGTTCAGGCTGCCTCTGCACACTTCAGTCTCTACCAGCCAGAAGGGCTGAGAATTACAACTAAAAGGAACTACCCATGAGGATTTAAGTGACTGGACATTGTAAAAAGGTAATGGAAAAACTGCACCTGCAGAACAATATCTGGACTTAATGACACCCCCCTCTCCCACTGACAATCCTGATTCCTCCTCTTTGCACTTGATTTTAAGTTCATTCAATATCTCTGGTGAGAACCTAATTCATCCCAGGTGATGATTGTCACATTCCCACATATCCTTTTCGTTCAAGGAGGGGGGCATACAGAAGCAGCACAAAACACCAGCTGTAAATCAGACCTGAATTCTCTTTCCTTTTTCTGAAGAGCAGCACCAGAAATCATGAAGTTACTCACCACTTGGGGTAACAATGGCAGGATCAGACTCATGTCCCCGGCTTCAATTCACAATTTGTGAAAATAGACTTGAACACTATGACAGTATTATCAAAAATGCCCATGAGGGTTT
The DNA here is from genome assembly GCF_029582105.1 of Oenanthe melanoleuca. NCBI lineage: Eukaryota > Metazoa > Chordata > Aves > Passeriformes > Muscicapidae > Oenanthe > Oenanthe melanoleuca. The sequence goes on from NC_079336.1 coordinate 73,700,001, forward strand.
AAACAGCACATCATAAATATTAGCTAGCATTGCTGCCACAAACATCGAACTGGGATGATAAAACAGTTTTAAACACCTCCTCATTAAATTAGGCTTGTTTGGTCTTTGCTCTGAATATGTGACAGTCTGTGGAAAAAGGACTGGGCAGCCATGTGAACTGAAACCTATGTAACATATGAAGACCCACAGAAGAGGCAGTAAGTTTGCAAAGGTCACTTTAATTCTGCCATTTCCATCTTTGAGCAGCTGACTTTGCAGCATCCATTTAGCTGTTTGTGTGTGTGTGTGTGTGTAGCACACATACAAATCAAAACTGAAACACTGTATTAAAACACTTACTAGTTCTACAGAGCCTGAAATCTCATGCTGTAGCCACCTTATACTACTCAGAATCATTTCAAGATCTGTTGCACATCTGTGCCTTCTCCTGTCTCCTTGGGAGAGCTAACTGTGGGAAGTCAGTCACTGTTCTTCTATACCTCTCTGCATAGATCCAATGTCAGCAAGCACCTTGGCAAATGTCCTCTGAAGAATTTTGCTGAAGTGGCTGAAGACACTCCTGTGCCTGTCTGAGTGCCCTGCCCTTCTTCTGTTACTTGCCTTTTCCCAATGAATGGTGAGCATCGAGTACTTCACCTTTGGGGGTGATTTTCTTGAAAATGTGGCCTATGCCTTGGGACAGTTAAGACAGTCACACGTTTCTCCTTTGTTTTCCACAGAATCAAAAACCCAAGAGGGTATAAAAGACAGAGGAGACCAGTAACATCTGAAAGGATCCCTGTGAAATTTCCCAGAGTCTGTCTGCTCAAAGCCCTCAGCTGTGTTGGCAAAGCACAGATCAAGGGCCACAGTCTCCTCTAGTGTAAGCCAAGTACCTAGTGTCATAGAAACTCATGGTGCTACACCAGGCTGACATAAATTAAACAGCTATACCTATTTATAACTCACAGCCTGATAAATATTTAGCCATCAGAAGGCAAAGTTCCTACAATGTAGAATTGACTAAATATGTCAGGCCAGTCCATAGCTTCCTCTCTCCAGAGCTGCAGGTCCATCCCATTCCCACCTGTCCCAAATCACCCCAAAGAGAGCACCCACAACCTTCCCCAAAGTGATTTGCAGTCACACAGGTAGTGAGAAGAACACAACATTAAGGGATTCTGCTCTTGTCTAATTAAGACGATGCAATCAACTGTTCCACAAACTTAGGGATCTTCTTAATAACTCTATTTTTATCAGCTTGAGTGCCACACATGGTAGTGCAAGGTAATCATTTGGGCTGATATCTGAATTCAGGAAAGTTTTACCTTACTGTGCTTTCCCTCCTGAGCATTTGCTCTCTGGTAACCCACTCCCTCTGCCATTACTGTGCTGGCTTCCATTTGCATCCAATATAAAGTAATTTTCTTTAAATTACTTTAAACTACTTTAAAGTACTGATAATTCTGCTTCCAAAAATGCACTCTTAATAACCAGCTTCTAGGCACAATTTTAGGATACAGGAAACTAAAGTGAAACAAACTTGAATTGCTTTTAAGTAAAAAAATTTGGCCAAGACTTTCAAGAACTACTTTCTTGTGGGAAGATGAATGTTGTCTATTTGTTTGCCTCCATTTCCTGATTAAGAAATGGCTTTTAAGTTCCCATAGATATTTAGAATAAAATAGTTCATCCACAGAATTAAACAACTTCTGCTGCTGAAACCTGTCATGTGTTGCCTCCGTTTTGCTGTGGAGTATTGTTAGCAATATTTTAGCAGCTCTTACAAAGCCTTATTGTGCTTCATATTATCTAGTGTTTAGGAGAAGACTATTCATACCCTTAAGGTGTAATGAGCCAGGTGTCTGGTATTTCCTCCCTCCCACTTCACTTCTGTGAGCTCTATTGTAGTAACAGACACAGTCAGAGGGCAAGTTACTCTCAGAGACACATCATATTCCCACAAGGTCCTGTTCCATTTACAGAAGAGCTGAAACTCTGTGGCAAAATCTACAAGATGTTATGAAAGCATTTGGACCCCTTCATTTTTCATACACAGGGATTCAGCACAGAAGCCCAGGAACCTCTTTTGGCTGTTGGATGAAGCCTACTACTCCATGCAGAAATCCTCACCATGAGGTTCTGCAAACATCACTTGTTTTATCACATGATGGAGACTCCTGCATGTGCAGGGAATTGCTGTTTGAAAGTCCACCTGTCTTGGTAACTGAATGTAACACCAGCTATAAGATCCTTACACTGCACTAAATTGAGAACTGACAAAACCCCTTGCCTTTGTAGAAGCTTTAATAATTTCAAGTGAATTTGGGGAAAGACTCTGAGACACAAATCAATTCAGGAGGGGAGGTCCACTTAGGACTGCATTCATTTGACCAGTGCCACTGTATGGGATTTGTTTCAGGGTTAAATTCTTTGCCTAAATAAGGTATTTGAAATGAGAGAGGAAAAAGCATTTCATACCTGTCAAGTAATAAGTTGTCCCTCTGGCACCAGACTTTTTAAATAGTTGTCAGGATGATACCACAGTGCCTGGTATAGGTCTTGGAAAATTGCTAGTATGAGGTGGAGATTTTTCAGCCATGGGTTTTGGCTGTGTTGGGGAAAAAAACACCTTTTTAAAAAAAAATTAATTTAATTTAATTTTACTGTTTGTGATTCCACTTGTGAAGAAAAATCAGGACAGGAAAATCAGACATCCGGACAGAAGAGACATCTCTAATGTACAAAATACTCAGACTATGAGGTCACTGATGTCTCAGATGCTACTAGTCCCTGGGGGTGGCAAGAGAAAGCAATGTTTAGGAAGCCAGATGCAGCCATTTGTCTCCAAGGAGCAGCTGGTGATGAGATGCTCTTATTAATGAAATGGGATTGCTCAGTGCTGTCGATTCACTGCAGTTAGTGTAGCCAATTCTGATTCATGCTACCATTATGGATACCAAGCCTAGGAGGCAGCAGGCTTTGTTGCTTTTATTGTTAATATTTGAGGAACCTGTGATTCAAAAAATCTGTAAAAAGCAATAGATATAGAGTGCTTACGTAGATGGTTTTATGATTGTATTGCCAGGTGACTGACTGACAGATCCCAGAGCTCAGTTTCCTGGACCAGGAATTGATGAGTAGGAAATGACATTAACTATGTTATTCATGTTGGGGAAAAGTATAAATCAGTGGTTTGTAGAATTAATTACATACTGCTAGCATGGAAGTAAGCATGCAAATTAAATAGTGTCAAATCACTCTGAGAAGGGTTGTGCTAAACCTGCATCAAACAGCTGGGGCTGAGCTCAGGAGCTGATGAGGACATGGGCTCACCAGGATGTGCATGTGTGCACAACAAGCCTTTTTTTTGTTAATATTGATGGCCTGAGGTCAAGGCACCTGAACTCCTGTGACAAGTGACAGTAGGATGACACTGAGGACTCTCCATAGAGTAAGAGATGTCTCCTAACAGCAACTCAGGTCCTTTGTCCCCATGAGTTTTTAATACATTTTCGATACATTTTCTTAATACACTATCCTTTTTCAATTCCAGTTCTGAAGCTGTGTCTGCATCTACTGAAATCATGGAAATGCCACTGGGAACAAGATCAGGCTAAATTATAGAAAATGAAGAGATAAGATGTCTTGGGACACTGGAAATACGTAGGTTCCCTAAACCATCACTTCAGTGGGGAAGGAAGGTCAACAGGAAGAAATTAGAGGAAATACAGTGTCCTGTACTCTTTTCACAGAACACAGATCTACTCCATTTAGTGGGATCAAGCAGTCTGTAATGTACTGTATTTTTTTCAGTCACATCACAAATATTTGACAGCCCAAGGCAAAACCAGTACAAGATCTTACCTGGTTCTTTTACTCCTTTTCTCTAAGTCCTGAGCTGCTAATGCTGTTTGCATTTCCTTTTATCAAGTATCATGCAATCTCTTTCTGCAATTTAGTACCAAAAACGATGCTTTGAATTTTTTCATTCCTTAATTTGTGTAACAGACATTTACAAAAACTGCAAGTATCCAGCTTTTACCCAATTAGCTTTTAGCTAATGCCTTTTTATTCAAAAATCTATTTCATCAACCAGTGGTCCATTATGAGTAAGAAAGCAACAGTACAGAATGTCAGCTCAATTTTTGAGGAGTAGAATTTGCTGACTCAGAGGATTAGTCTATAAATGACCAATAACCATACTTCACACAATGTCTCTAAAGTGTAGGACCTTTACAAATCATTAGTGGGTTCTACTAAAGTATACAAATTAAAAATTTACCCAAATCTGCTGTTCAAATATATAAGACTACACAGAAATTGAAAAAAAATATATTTACTATCTGTATAAAGACCCTATGTAAAAACTGTTGCTTAGTGATTATTTCCTAGCACTCAAACCATGGTTTATCCCATAATTTTCCTGGGAAGTAAACCCTTCTTGGGAAATAGTTCCCTTTATCCCATCAGCTACAGCTGTCTTTACAAAAGCAGCATGTAGGAGAACATGGAGAGGAGACAGCTACAGCTGATAAGAGGAGAGTTCAGTCCTGTCTTGTGTTTCCAGTATGGATAATATTGTGTGGGGTTGATGAGAGGATCTGCAGCAAGTAATATGTTCTTCACTGAGCAATGTATAAGGATGAGTATTTTTCCTGGCTCTTTTTAAGAGATTTTTCTAAATGACCTTTCCAATTCTGTGTGATTGAACAGATAATCAAACACAAACTTCAATGTAAATTTGACAATGGAACTGGAGTTGTTACCTGGCAGAATGAAGACGAATGCTCTAAGTGTGGCTTAAAGCTGCTGTCTTTTATGGGTGGGGTGAGGATACTGCTACAGAATTAATTACAAGCTAGATCACTTATTGCAGGGATTGTCATTTTATGTAAATTTGTACAAAGCTCGAAATAGCAGGCTCACATAGCTCATCCCTACACACAACCGTGGCATAAAGCAGCCTTGTTCTCATCAAATTGAAGTAGTTATTTTCTCTTCTAGGTGAGGAAATGTACACATGCAAGCAACAAGAATAATTGTGTGATGTGTTTCTGACTGTAAATGTCTCTGTAACTACATATGCAAATCAGGTATTGCCCTTGAAGACTGGAGAGCAGCCAGTGTGCCGTGCTTCCTTGATGTAAACAGTTATGCATAAACAGCATTTCTTCATACAGGGTCTGTGCTACTCCAACTTCCAAGTGTTCAGACCAAGATTTTTCTTCTGCAGTTCCTTATCTGAGCTTTTCTACAGTTTCCTGAGTACCCTCTAAACAACCCTTACCTTTGCAGCTCCAAAGAGATCTCTCCTCTAAGATCTTAGAGGAATTCCATCCACGTACACCCATAACCATGCCAGCAACAGATGTTGCATCTCTGCATTTCCAAGGTGCCATTGAAGCCCTCACCATTCTGTCACACTCTGAACCATGCTTAATCAGAGCTTCAAGATTTCCTCCTGCCATGGGGTAGGTGTTTGTATGTGTGTGAATGTGTGTGCATGCACGTGTGTGTGTGTGTCTAGAAGATCTGCTCTGTTACCTGTAAAGCCAGTCGCCTGAATCACCAAGTTTCATCCCAAAATGGCCCATGCAGAAGTCTTCACTTCCATCAAGCTTTAAGAAAACAAGAAAAACAAATCTGTGACATTTGTAGTAGATACATGTGTAAAGAGAAAGAAAGGATCCTCTCCTCCTCACAGGTAGTCTCAAGCCAGAAACAATATTTACATGTGTAAGGAGTATTTATTTTGTGGATTTCAGCAGATGTAAAAATATGTGGTGTAATTCTGAAAAGAGTAATTTGTAAAACATTTTTTATGGTAGGATTCTTGGTATTTACTAAAGGAATTGTATTCTTTTAAAATTGTAAAGAATTTACATAACTGATTAGTAATCGTAGACTTGTTGCAGAAAATAAAGCATGCTGAAAGAATAAATATTCAAAGAAATGGGATTTGGCATCTCAGTCAGTATTATTTCTGCAGGGACTAGACTTTGTAAAGGGTCAAATTGTACAGTCTGGAGCTTATATTCCTGTAACTCTTCTCACACAGCTCTTTTGCTAATGCCTATTCAACTAAAGAATGAGTCTATTCTAAAATTACCTGTGGCCCCAGGGTTTAGTTTTAACAAGATATTTCCATTTGTGAGAACTGTGTGGCTTCTTTGAAGGGAAGTGGGAGTTTCTATATGAAAACAGTGGATCCACTGTACAGCTGAGGTAGAGAAGACAGCAGGTGTCACAGTTGGGGTTAGTCCACACTAGAAAAACTTGCCCAGAAAAATTAGTTACAAAATTAGTTACACAGGGAGGGGGTGTGATTTTCAACACCACTCCCCCACTGGCCTATTTAAACTCATAAACCTGCATTATGACTTCTATCATTACAACAATGCATTGCATCAGTACCTTTCATTTCTGGTTTCCATACTTAAATAAACTGTCAGCCTATATTAACCTATGTATAGATATTTTCATGTGGTTTCCTAGTGGGAAAGGATTGTGCAGTCATACTATACACATCAATCCTTACTATAATTCCTGCCTGACCTTGTTAGCAGATTTTAATCACTCCCCAAAAAGCAGCAGAGATCTCAGACACAATTACTTTCCCACAGTTTTCATAAAGACGGATAAGCCAAGTACAGGAAAGACTTCCTGTTATTGCTGGCGTGGAGTGACAGCCTGTAGTTCAGCCTTTATTACACTCAGTCTACACAGAAGAGGACCATTATGAATGCTTTTAAATTAAGGAAAGGGACCTTTTATAACCCACACCTATTAGATATTGGAGATTCTAACCATAAGACATGCAGCAAGAACAAACTGGACCTCTTGAGTCCAGCTGCTCATGGAAGTGTATCCCAGTATATTCCCATCTTAGCATCCACCCTATCAGTTTGGCAGCATCAACAGCAGGGGTGCTCCCTCTTTTCTCTAGGCTGGCATAAATACCACTGCAGAAGTTTCCAGGACAGACAAGCTTTTGCCTGCAATAAAATTTCTGAAGTCAAATACACAAGTCACTTAAAAGTGCACATGGTGAGCAGGGTTGGGGTCCAGCTGTGAGAACCAGCAAGCAGTTAATTTTGCTTCAGCCATGAGGGATACCTGGGTTCCTCACCAACTGGAGTGCACACTTTGCCCATTGGGACTAGAGGGGGTGGGTGGTTTGGGGTTTGTTTTTGTGGTTTTGGTTTGTTACTGTTGTTGTTACCATGTTTTTGTTATGTTTATTTTTTACAGGGAAACTCACTGAAAATCACCCATTTCACACAGCAATGGATAGCTGGGAGGCATCATTGCCTGGTGTAAGCTCCTGACTCAACTCTTGAAACCTGCCCAATGCAAATTAAGTATTTGCATACCCACCAGCAACAAGGAAAATAAAAACTGCACTGAGGGTGCAAACCAAGCACTCAGTACAAAGAATGCCAAAATTGAGACAAACTCCATTCAGTGCTCTGGAAGGCAGAGCTTACAGAAAAAGAATCCGATTCCTTTTTATCCTCCTTGTTCCACCACCTAGAAAATACTCAGTGAGGACATCACAAGACCTGCTCTTAACACAGAAGTATTTTTCTATGTGCTTTTCAGTCTCAGTCATTACCATGGTATCTAGCAGCTTCATAAGACTTACCTTTTAATCCCCTACTTAAATAAGAGGGGTTTATTATTCATATATTCCTGGTTATTCTTTTGAGAAATAGATGTACTGTATGAAAACTAGAATTTGCCTCTCCAGTGGAAAGTTTTCTCAGGTGTAAAGCATCCATAAAGCCTGTTCATTCAGCTGCAGCTTAACACTAATGAAAGCAAAAAGACAAATTTTTATTATGGCTTCACAGAAAATCAGCACATACAAATAACCAGCTGCAGAGAGTTTGGTTTCAAGGAAAACTAAGTAAAACATGTTGAGAAACCACCACACTCAGCATTAGAGTCCTAACTTTTGGACCCTTGGCTCTCAGGATAACACCTAGATGCTGAGTAAGATACCCCACAAATCTATACGTGCAATACACAAAGCTGCTTCAGTAGGTGGTTGGGGATGCTTTGGACATGGCTGTGCTACAAACCCAGCCACTCTCCACAATCAAGTGCCTCATTCACAGATTTTAAGGTTTTTCCCTCTGCCTGGAATTAGCTCTTTTTTCAAAATCCAGTCACAGGGTCAGACTTTTAAAATATGGCTGGAGAAATTCCCTTTACCAATCTCTGTCCACGTAGCAGCTCAGCAGCTAGACCACTGACTACTGACTGGTCAGTGAACTAGATTCAAATCCTTCATGGCCAAATGGGAAGGTGACTAAATCTTGACCTCCTGAACAGCACACTCAACACACCCCATCAGCAGGAACCTGTCAGGGCACTGATGGCACAGTTACACTTGGCAGCCCTGCCCAGCCTCATGTGGCCCATGGGCCAAGCTCCATTTAAGCCTGGGTGTGGGCCTTTAGTCCCTGTCAGATCTTTCTCATAGATACATACACGTTTGGTTTGCTCTCCTGCCTTGTTTCCCAACCCTACTGTAGCTGTTTTCAGCTGTGGCCTTATTTTCTGCTGCTCTCTGTACACTCTTTAGACCTGTTTTGTTGCTTTATCTTGTCTAGGACTGTCGGTAGAGCTGCACTGTGCTGCCACTGCTCAGGTACTGTGAAAGTGCTCTGGCCAGTGAATACACTGCCTGTGGTGTGGCTGCCCTCAGCTCCAGGCTTTCCTCTCTCCACCAGCAGCCTTGCTATTGCTGCTCACTAACAGCAGTAGTACTAATGATAATAGCAACAATAACGATAAATGTAATGAAAAGGAGAGAGAGGAATAAAACCCCAGAAAAACAAGTGATGCACCGTACAGGTGCTCAGCAGACACTGTCTGATGCCTAGCCAGCAGGTGCCAACCGGAGTTAAACCATGACAAGTGTTTCATTTGTATTCATCTTACATTGAAGGGAAACAGGGGTTCTACGGGCTGGTATGGACCGGGACTGTAACAGGGCTTTGCTTTATCCAGTTCATTGCCTGCCAGCCCCGCTATAACCAGACACCCAGCGCTGTCCCAGTGATGTGTTCTCCCAGTCACCATCACCTCCCAATGCTTTGGGTGTTTATAATAGACTCAGTTCCTGCTGTTCTCTATTCATGGAAGCTGCCTTTCACACCACAATGAGAGCCTGGCAGCAAGTGTTTGCTTTGTCACATAGAGTGAATATTGTGTGTCAGGGTACCCGGTGCTTGGATGGCTGCCACGGCATTTATCTTTTTCCTCAGCTCTCAGGCCGTGGAGCTCCTTTTGGTTGTCCGGTTTCTACTTGAAGGGTCAGACAGTCACAGATGCGCATCACCCCGCGTTTGCCCCGGCAAGGGATGACGAGCGCTCAAGGACAGGCGCTGCGCCTCGCCCCTTCCCGGGGCCGCCGCTTCACGGCTCGCTCCGTCCCCTGACCCGCGGCCCTCCCTCAGCCGCGGCACCGGCAGCTCCGCTCCGCCGCTCCCCGGAGAAGGGCGGGCGAGGCCGGGGCGGGGAGGGGTCGCCCCTTCCCACCGCGCCCGGAGGAAGTGACATGTGACGGCGGGAAGGGAAGGCGAGGGGGGGCCCTGTTCCCGGAGTGGAGCCGCCCGGCGGGTGGAGCCTGGCGGCCCCGCCCGAGCCACCCGCCCGCTCCGCCGCGTGCGAAGTAGTGGCAGCCGGTGCGGCTCGGCCGCCGCCCGCTCCCGGCGCCTCAGCGCGGCACGCGTGCCCCGGCCCCCGGCGCCAGGTACGTGCTCTCCCCGGGGCGCTCCGCGCTCCGCAGGTGCGGGCCGCCCTCCCTGCCGCGCCCGCCGCGCTGCCCCGGGCGGAAAACCAGCCCCGAGGCAGCCCCTCCCCGGCGCGCTGTGCGGTCAGGCGAGGGACTCCGGGGCGTGCGGGAGAGGCGGGCGGCGGGCTGCGAGTATAAGTTTCCTGATTTATTGGTCGCCGGGCTGGCTCTCCCCCGCCGCCCGGACCCGCGCCGTTTCTCCCGCGGCCGCCGAGAATTTTCCTGCCGCCTGCGGGCCCCCTTTGTGTGGCGAGCTCTGCCCGCGCCGGGGTTTCCGTGGAAACGGCGGAGCTACGGCGGCCCAGCCCCGCCGAGCCCCCCGCTGCCGCGCCGGGGGCCGTGCCGCCGCTTCCACCTTCCCCTCGGTGCTGCCGGTGGCCGGGCACGGGCTCGGGGATGGGGCGGGCGGTGCGTGGCCCCGGGCATGGGCGGGTGCCCGCCCCGCTCGCTGCCGCCTCCCCGGGGCGCCGCTCCTCGGCCGGCGGGCGCGGCGTGCCCCGGCGGGGCCGGGCGGGCCCGGAGTCCGTGAGTGCGGCGGGCAGAGGGGCAGCCTGCCTCCCCGGTGGTGTGCTCTCGTGTTGTGGAGCTCTGCTTTCACCTGTCGGCCTGTGTTCGTAAAGATAACTAAGCAGAATTAAATAATGGCCGCGAGCCGAGTTAAGGTGTGCCGGCGGATACTGTGTGCTGAACATTATTTAAATAACAAGTAATGCATTTTAGCATGTATTTCAACAAGTGAGCACTCACTCGAATGGCTGAAAAGACAACCCGCGAAAAAGTCTGTTTCAACAATGTCACACCAAGACTTCTGGTCCTTATCCTTGTTACACATCTCTAAAAGTCGTCTTTTAAGTCCCTGTGCAGACATCTAAGAATGATGTACCTTATGCAGGTGCTTGTGTGGGAGAGAGCAATCTTGCTGCTACATGAAAACGCTTTACAAGAAGGTAGAAGGATGCCAGAAACTCTCAAACAAAAAAACCCAAGCCTTTATTTAAAAACAGTGATGCCTCCGGCCCAGGAACTTGTACCAGGCGATTGTAGCCTCAGCTTGTACTGATAATGACTTCACACTAGAGTGAGTAGCAAAAGAATTAAAAACTGGTGGAGTAGAGAAACTGTTGTGAAACAACCTAAGCTGAAATTTGCAGGCTTTTTTTCTGTAACTTCTCACATGAAGGATAAGAGGTCTGTTTATATATGCCAGGACTACTGTGTAAAGACTGACTGCATGGATAGTAGAGGAGTTGATGTGCTCTGAACATTTGCTATAATTTTTCTACTTGTATCTGGTAAAATGCTGTGATTTTCCAAATGCTATGGATTCAAACACATACTTGTTCACTTTAGAAGTTTGTGTAGATATTATGTGTAGCTTTGCTCTTCCCTATTAATGTTTTGCATTAACAATGCCTAAATAGGCTGTACCAAAAAATGAAACTTAAACTGTGTTTTATGGATGACAGGGCCAGGTTTCATGTGAAAGAATATCTTGGGAAGCCTGCAGAGAAGAGAGAACATATTGCAAGCTGCTTATGGACAAAGGTTGCTCTTAAGGAAAGTTTAGTTGTGTTGTTGGCAAGCACTTTAACATACTTTAGTAAGTGCCTCACAACAAAGTGGAAGTAACATATTTTAGGAGTGGAGAAATTGTACAGAGAGGTTAGCACTTGCTCAGAGTCACAGAACAGAGAATGCTGTGCCCAGAGTACAGTAATTAACTGTGTTTCTTGAAACTCACAGATGTCATTTTGGTGGGGATGTTGTTTTTACAGTAAGTTTTGCTCTGTCCAGCCTAAATGCAGAGGCACTGAAGCAGTGCTCATCTGTCTCGAGTGAGGTGTGCTCTCCTGGAGCGATGGTTGTACATCACTCACAGTTTAATGGACTTATTGTACCGTGACAGAGAAGAGTTTTGTAGGAAAAGGGCTCTCTTGCAGATGATGGATGAGAATCCTACAGCTGTACTCTGCCCTGCTGAAAGGGGTGTATTTTTTTTTCTGTTGTGTACCCTTGATTTTATTGCCAGAAGGTGAAAACTGGGAACAATACCCCTTCAAATCTCTTTTTGCAGAAGACACTGCACACAGTTGTGCTGAGTAGCAAGGTACCATTCTTGTACTGCAAATGAGCACTTGTGGCCCTTAGAACTCGTATTAGTAATTTGGTCTTAAATTTTAAAATTTCAGTTTCCCACTGGAGCATCACTTCTCTGACTAGTGGCATCACTACTACTGCTGTCCATGTGTCCTGATGAGGGAGCAGATGAGCAGGAGGGCAGCAGTGCATAGTAGGGCACTGTGCATGTACTTTACTCAGGAAAAGCCTTTGCAGCTGTGGGCCTCACTTATTAGAGAAAACATTGTACCAGTAAAGACAAGTTTCTCATCAGGTTGTTTGATTTAGCTGTACTGGTTGCAGTGGGAAGTAGAAATGTGACAGAATAGTACCCTGTGTGTTTTGTTGCCTTTCAGCACTGGTATGTGGCAGCTGAGAATGTGTTTTTTCCCTGAAGTGCTTTATCTGTGGGGTGGCCTTGCCCACTGATTAATTTTCAGATGTTTGGGAAAATTTGCTCACCAGTCTGTTGTTTGGTGGTCTTGGGCTCATTCACGTCTGACTGTGGTGAGATACCCTGATCACCTCTGACTAATGCTTGTGTGCATTCTGCTGCTCAGAAACTGCTGACTCACTTCATTTTCATGCTTTTCCCCTGTTTTCCTCCAGTGCCTCGAACTGGAGAGGAGGTAAGGTCCAAGGTGAGGTCAGAGAAGGAAGAAATGGAAATGAATGCGAGTGGCTGTGTGTTGTGGCAAGGATGAAGACACTGCAAAGACCCCTCTTTGCTAATGTGAGGAAAATATGCTAGCTGTAATGGATTTGCTGAAAAAGCACGTAAGCTATGTGTTAGGAACCGAGCAGAGCAGTTGAACAACTGTAGTGAGCCCACCAGGAGATGGGTTATGGTCCTGCTAGTGGTCTGTTCTTCAGCTTGAACTTATTCTTTTTACTTGTAATGCCACTGTTTTGACCTTCTGCTCTTCTGTCTGTTGTGTCATGCTCTGCCACAGAGAGCTTTACACTGAAATAATTTTGCTTCTTGCAAAAGGGCTGACCTGGCTTGAGGTTTCTACTGCAGCATAAATAACAGGAGCAGAGAAAAGCAATTAACCAGTTCTAGGCTGGAAAGGAGTCAGAGACAGAGGTCACTGAGGGAGTGTTTACTTGATAGAAGGCTATGATTTGCAGGCAAAGACAAGCACACTGATTTCAGTTGTATGTAGGACTGTTTATTAACATCTGAAAAACCTCTGTGATGTGCACTAGATTTCCTTTTGATTGTACCAACAAAGTTAAATTTCAGTCACGTTTTCCCAGCCGAATCCAGGTGGATGTAAAGATTTGTCCATACTGGTTCGATTGGCAGATAATGCAGGTTTTTTCACCCATCAGAAGAAAAGATAAGACTCTACACCTGCTGTTAAAGACAGGGAAAGAAATATATTTGGGGGGAGTGTATATATGGAAATGGCACATGATTTCAAGTGACAGCTACTTTGTGAAAGTTAAATTGTGTCCTGTTTCTCTCCCTGTCTCCACATTCTCTGTCTTCACACATTTTAGTTTGCCTCTCATTACTGTATTTTTGAACGATTTGGAAAATGCTATTACTGCAGATACTGCTTTGCACTTCTGGAAGGTCTAGAAGCATTCTGCCTGCAAGCAGGCTACAATTGCACTTAAATCGTTTATGAGGTTCCCCCCCTTCCAGTCACAGGTAGTTGTTCAGGGGTTAATTCTCTGATTCTGGCTCACTGTATGTTTTTTACATGCCTATGCCTCTGAGAGTGTGCATAAATACTACATTTAACCCAAGAAGGTGACAAGAGAAAAGCTTCATTTTGAATTTAACTCCTGTCAAAGTATCTCAAAAATATTTAAAGTAAGCAGGAAAAATGTTCAAAGCTGGGCTTTTAAAAGGACCTGGGCGTATGCAGTTGTTCAGTGATGTTGTAGAAAATCCAGGTAGGTGTTGATGTATCTAATGCTTAGTTGAATGCAAAATGTATAAAAATCTTCCTGGATTCTTAGCTGCATGTTTAGGAGCTGTTAACATCTGCACACTTGCCATCCAGTAAAGTAAGTGCAGTCACATCATACACTGTATCTGAATTATCTTGCTGAATGTTTAAGGTGGTTTTAACGAGCCCTGGCTTTAGGTGCTGAGAATATAAGATCATTGATTAGTTACATCACATTTGGCTGTTTTGGAGTCATATTTTTTGCTAAACAACAAAGACAATTGAAACTTGTTGAGTGATTTCTTCTGGCTTCAACAAAATTTGAGTCAGGTCCAAAATGAAGCCTCCCTTTATTACTGGTGCCTGTGATAAAGGCTTTTATTCTCTGAAGTTCTCAAATTAAATCAGGCTGTTAGGGGACTGATGGTCCGGGAGAATGAGGCGGCTGAAAATATTCCTAGTTCATGTTGTGGCAAAATAGTTCTGAACACTCATATCATGAGGCAGAGGTGAGTAAAAACTGATGTAGAATGGGATTGCTGATATGTAGGTAAAGCTGTCACCATGTTTATTTGGGTTTTTACTTGAGATCTGGATGTCTGGTTGTTTCCTGGGTAGGTGCATCTGAACCTTTCACTGTAGCTGGCATCATAATTTTTGGAACCATGCCATCCACATCTTAGCTATAAGATAGTTTTTTTTTGGTATTGGGTGTTAGCTCTTAGTTGTTTTTCTTTGAATAATAAATCTGGAAGTTTCATTATTCAGTTAAACTATTTTCTACAGAAAGAATCCTTAAACAATATTTAATGAGTAAGTATTAATATCCTGTGTATCTCTGTCTTGGTGTGGCTACATCTTTTGTTTGCATTATTATTTCCAGTTTTGGGATGTGATTTTCATAAAGGAGAAATTCAGCTAATTCATACTTTCCAGCATCACATGATAGAATACAAACAAATTAAATCAATACTTAGAGGTTAAAAAAAGGCCTTGTGAGTCTTTTTCTGTTTAATGTTTCCTTAGTATTCAAAGAGCATACTAATGTTGCTTCATATTAATTAAAAATTTGCAAATGACTTAGCTGAAGGAGACAGAAGATACAAAAACCTAACAGCTCACTTGGAGCTGTAATCAGGTGGATGGCACTTTTTGTTTCCAGCAGGGTTAGCAATGTCTTGTGATTTGTACTGGGAGCTTTTGGATTCTCTCATGGAGAAGGTCGGTGCTGTTGGCTCAGTGTCACTTGGAAGCACAAAGAGTGTGGTCTGTGCCATGTACCTGTTGCATCTGTGGCAGCGTGGGCAGCAGGGCTCAGACCCACCGAGCAGGAGAACATGGTTGTGTCCAGCAGGGGCCACACAGCTGCTCAGAGAGAGGCACCACGTCAGAACTAGTCACACTGGAGTTCTGGGGACAGTAGAGAATTTGTTACCAGCCCACAGCTCAGTGGTGGAAGTCGCACTTGAAACCAAGAGTGCTGTCACCATGGTGTATTTCTCAGCTCAGTGACTCATACCCAATCTCTGCCACTTTCCACAATTTTTTTTTAAGATTCTTGCTGCCACAAATTCTATGTTGTTCTATAGTTGCATTTCCTAGTTGTTTGGGTTTTTTTTAATAAACAACACTACAAAGCCACATGAGTTAGGAATGAGACTCCTAGGAAAAGACTTAAAGACACTGCCCAAAATTGCTAAAATGTAAAATCATAGTTCCAGAAAATTTAAAGAGGTCTTTATATGGGAGCAAGGAAAGAAAGTTACCCTTTTCCCAGTGCTGATGATTTTTATCTTCTGATTGATATCTTTGTAGCATCTGTCAATCAAAAATGCCTTTGATTCCTTTTCAGGTAAAACTAATAGGAGAGATGGATATTTGTGTGCACACACATGTAATACTGCCCACTTGGTGCTAAAGTTGTACCTGGTAGTTTATAGTACAGAGCCATCCCAGTTGCTGAGTATTTGACTTACATTTCTAGAGGAATGGAGAAAGGAAGGCAGATCAGCACATACCTCCTGGGCTGTACAGAAGCTTTTATAGCTATTGATCATCTGTCTCCCCTGAAGGTCCTTGTGGGATGTGTCCATTCCCTCTCTGCTCTCCATGTGTGGCCTCTAAAAAGGTGTTGCAAGGAAAATGTGATCAAGAAGGCAAGTAAAGGAATATGAAAAGTACCATTTTATGTTGAAAGCTGAAGCCTGGGGCGGTGGCAGGTTGTGGTTCTGGTTCTTCCGTGGAATTACCATGTAACTTCCACAAGCCCTCTGCCAGGGGAGGTAAGAAGGGAGCTGCAACAGGGATCTTTCCAGGTTTATTTTCCCTAGTGTTTTCTGAATGGCTGTAGCTTTCCTATCAGAAGGGATGGATAAATACAGAGAAAAATCTACAAAATCCACACTGCTTTCTAATCCTATATACATGAATGATTTGAGCTTGCATAGAGAAATGGACTTGCTCATGTTACTACATGAGGATATGAAATCCTTCTGCCTGGATACAGCTGCTTATGTGTTGGAGGTGTGTTTGTTGCAGAACTGGATTTAGGAGGTGATACTTTTGCAGTCTAGCTTTGCAACTCATTATGGGAAAGAATAGGAGGTTTAAATAATTTGAAGCATTGAAGTAAATGTGATCCATGTTTCTGTGTTGCCTCACACATAAACGTGGTTTGGATGTGGAGGAAGTATTTTGTCTGTTGAGACTGTATAAGCAGTTCCTGTTCCTTGTGCTGACCCTTTGTGTTGCTGTGAATGTAATTTATAGTTCTTAAAACAAGGTGAGTGCAATCAGTGGCATAAGCTATGAGACTTCATAGGAGAGGCCTCCTTTCCAAAGCTTATCTCTTATCAAGAGAATGTTTGAACTCCCAGCACAATTTTAAAAAGCAACCCTGTTTTTGTACCTGCTCCTGGAATAATCCTTTGTTAGCCTTCTTCCTTACCCACATTTATTTGGACTGTTTTAAAAGAAATGTTTTTATAATAACCACTGAAAAACTCACTAGTCGCTCTTGTGTTGGATCTGTTCTGAAACGCCCAGTGTAGAAGAGGTGATCAGTGTGCCCTTGATGCTGAGTAAGTATTACAATGCAAGTGGCAACATCCTGCTGCCTCAGTAGTTTTTTAATGTGTTAATTTCCTGTGTAAAGAGTGATGGCATGGATCTCACCCTTGAGGGATTTTTCTTAGGTTATGCATTGAAGATAAATGCCCTAACTAGACTGACTCTGATTTCTGTGATTCAAATGAACAGTTGCCCCAACTGGTCCATGACTCTTCTGTACAAAATTTCAAAATATCATGTGTCATAAATGCAAAAGTATCTCTGCTTACAGACAGACGTGCATTTGTTTTTGCTAAGGCTTTGTTTGTTGCAAACATTCAGAATCAGTAATTTAACAAACCACCTGTACTTTTGCAGAATGCCATAAGTCACTGAAGTGGGGTTGTTTCGTTTTTTTTTTTAATAGAGTGCCAGATGACAATAACATGTGGCTCTGGTTACCTTTGATTAAGCACTTATTGTTGTCCATGAAAACAAGTATTAAATTGTCTGTGACACATGGTATAGTTGCATGTCCTACACCCTTTGTGGTTATTCACCTCAGTTATTTTTGAGGAACTATCCAGGTTGCTTTTGTTGGTGTGACAGCATAGCCCACATCCTGCTTTAGATTCTCATTATACTTTCTTATAATTTTTTTACTGTTCAGTCCTACTGTCTTGCTTAGTCCCTGAATTTTACTTGTGTGTGGTGCTGTGGACCCAGTTAAAGTAATAAAGTAGAAAAAGGAAATAGAGGGGCTCAGTGATCCCCAGGACTGAACTTGGGACTGAACTCTGATAAACTTGTCTACATCTTGAGTATCTTAGCTCAGCTCTTTATTTTAATTTTTCCCAAGCAGATTACCAATAATTGTGCTTTATATATATTTATATGCATATATATTAATGTATTAAAGTACAGAAATCTGTGTGGGGAACAGTTGATCAGCAACACTTGGCATTTTGGAAAGAAGCAACTTGCCTTCCAGCGCTATTTTTGTGAACTTCATGTTCTGCACCCATGAAAACTGATGTACTTCACCCTGATGGATTTTTTGAGGATCTCTTTTGAAGCTTGGAACAGAAGTCCTTAACTCCAAGGGGTTTATTCTTTCCAAATAAATACCTTCTCTCAGCATCAAGCCCTGCAGTCTCTAAATGTTGCATCTCCAAGGAGTTTTGTATTGATACGTGTTTAAGTTCATCTCCCTCCTCCCTGAATATTTCATGCTTCTGGAAAAAGGAGCAAGAGTGAACTGCTTCTCACCAGAACCTGGGCAGTTGCTGCCCATCTTTTGCACTCCTTCCCAGACTATGCATGCCTCTCTCGAACTGCTGTCATCCTCCTCACCTTGCTGTATAAACTCTTTGCTATTGGGACAAGCATTTAGTCTAACAGGAACTCTGCTATGCATTTTCCCAGTAAGGTATGTGTATACACAGAGGACTTGTGTCCTGGCAGGCATGCAGAGTTTGTGTAGCTGTTTTCCCTATATTAGATCACAGCAGGAAGAAAATTTAAAAGAGAGAAGGGGAAAGGATTATACTGCAATAACCATTTGAAAACTCCTAAATTACTTTCATTTCTTCAGGTTACACTCTGTTATGCGAATTATCTCTCTGCTCACTAGAAGATAAACAGTAAGTCAGTTTTATAGCAAGTATAAAAATTTGAAATTCTAAATCTTGCTGGTAGATGGGATTCATTCTCCAGCTTTTGAAACAGCCAGACTGACTGATTTCTCCATTGTAACAGTATGCAGCTCAGGAATGCAGGACTCTTCATGAAAATTGAAAAACATTCCTAAGTTCCCTAATCTTTGGGGAAAGGTCTTCAGATACACTCAAGTTATTCCCCAATTTGGGACTTTTTGGGGAAATTGTGGTAGGTTGGCCTAGGCTGACTTCCAGGTTTACATTGAAGTGTTCCCTCACTCCTCTTCCTCAGCAAGACAAGGGAAGAAGATAGGACAAAAAAGTTTGTGAGTTAAGGACAGGGGGGTCATTAACCAGTTACCATCATGGTCAAAACAGACTCTACTTGGAGAAGTTTAATATAGCTTACCAGCTGATAACAAAGAAGGGCAGTGACAAAAGGTTGTAGTAGTTAGTTGCCTTTGGGGGAGGTGGAAGGTGATTCAAACCCTAATTAAGTATGAGGCAAATAGTTCTTCCTCCAGATCTGGGTTTTTTTTTTGGTGTGGCATGTACAAATACCTACAAATACAGTCTCCTTGCAGATGAATATACACATGGACACAATCTCACTTTTGTTAGCTTGATGATCACTGACAAAGAGAAGAGTGCAGGGGCTTCCTGTGGCTTGCTTTGCATAGGTGTTTCACGTACAGCAGCACTGTTAAAATAGACTGATGTATCTGCAGTGCTGCTGTCTGTGCTCTTTTCACAGAATCAATCAGGTTGGAAAAGACCTCAGAGATCAAGTCCAGCCTGTGATGGATCACCACTCTGTCAACCAGACCATGCCACTGAGTGCCAGGGTCAGTGACTCCACAGCCTCTCTGGGCAGCCCATTCTAATGTCTAATCACCCCCCAAGAAATTCCTCTTGATGTCCAACCTGAACCTTCCCTCCCACAGTTTAAGACTGTGTCCTTCTGTCCTGTCTCTGCCTGGGAGAAGAGGCTGGCCCCACCTGGCTACACCCTCCTTTCAGGGAGCTGTAGAGGGCAGTGAGGTCACTCCTGAGCCTCCTTTTCTCCAGGCTAAAAACCCCCAGCTCCCTCAGGCACTCCTCACAGGACTGGTTCTCCAGACCCTTCACCAGCTCTGATGCCCTTCTCTGGAAGTGTTCCAGTGTCTCAGTGTCTTCTTGTAGTGAGGGGCTTGGATGTGGATGCAGTACTCAACTGTGGCCTCACCAGTGCAAAATACAGGGGGTTTGGTGGCCACTGATGTTGACTTAAAAGGCATTAGTGCAACTGCTTAATCTGACCTGAGCATATTTTCATAATAGTCTTTGTAACTCATCCATCCAAAAATCTGGTTTAGATGAGAAAATGCAAGAATAGGCATCATCATCATTGTCATCTGGTTGTTTGTTTTTAACTTGGAGCAAAACATTTGAGGACTGAATCAAAGACTAGATGTAAGTGAAAACTTTCATGTAAGCTTGAAATATGTGCTGAAAAAAAAGAGGTATAGTGCTGACTTGCATCTTTTTCTAAGTGGGTGATATCAGCTCAATCTAGATGTTATCAGGTTGCTTTCCACAGTCTAAGAACTCTATATACTACATGAACTTTGGAAACTGTTGGACACTGCTTTCTCTAAAAGTGCAAACAGTTGTGTTCTTTATGCAATCTCTAGTTGTAGTCTCAAAACACTGACTTGGAAGTATTAAATAGAACAGTTCATTGGCAGCAGCCTCTGCTGGCATAGAGTTCTTCACTTGGTATCGCTTCTATATCCTCCTGGTCAGTTATTCTAAGCAGAGGGAAATGCTGAGAGTAGTTGAAGTAGAAAACACAGTGAGTCTTGCTGAAGAATGGAAGTTGGAGGGAAAAGAGGTAGAATGAATAGTCATGTAATTAGCTTCTAAACCTCAACATATGACCTCTTTCTTAGTCACATGAATAGATACTTGTTGACTTGGTCCCTAAACAGACATTTGAGGTTTGAGTCTTTTGTTCTGTATCCAAAGGAAAACTGTTATTAAAGGAAGTCCCTATCTGGTTTAGATGCTCTAGCTAGCCATTTTCTCCTAATTAATTTTAAGGGGTGCTTGATAGAAGAGAGCTTCTTGGCAGCATTCTGGTCTTAATAGCTTCTGCTTCTGAGAAAATGCATTGATTTGCCCTTTTGTTTTTAAAAGATTGCTGTAATTTCCAGTCATTATCTATAAGAAAATCACTAATTTATTAAACCAGCATCATGGATTAAGAATTAAAGATCTGACTCTTTTATCATTTGAACTGGTGTTATGTTGATGTTACCCATGAGGACTTTGAGGAAGACAAAGAGTAAGTGTAAGGTGTTCCTGTGGACTCTTCGCCCTGTGTTTCTAGACCTCATTCATAAGATCAGAACTGATGGTTTTTGTAACTTGTACCAAGAAAAAATTGTATTCTTTGAGTTTGGGTAATTAAAACAGTCAAAAAAAGAAAATCTTTCAAGAATGAGCTTATGTCTGAGAAATAGAAACTTAGCAACCATTTCACATACAATGTTTAGGTTGCACATTTTATAGAGAAAACATTTCATTTAGTCAAAAGATAAAATTTCTCTGTGTAGTCCCCACTTTTCAGAAACGAAGAATTTAAGGAGTGTCTCTCATTTCTTGTTCCTTTTGCGAGCAAGTTAGGTTAGATGCCTTTGAATGGTGCTGCTTAAGTAGATTTAGTTTGTCTTAAAGCAGCTCTCTGAAGCGTTACTGAATTGAAATTTGATGGCTGAAGGAGGAGAGTGAGGAATTAATTACCTTCAGACATTCCATTGTAGCTTAATAAAATCATAAAGCAATAATTTATGTTTTATCAGGGTTATCTCATATTTGCTTATTTTATTTCTGTGAAGTTTTATTTTAAAGGCCCAGCAGGAGGTAAATGATTCACATAAACATAACATTTTAATAAAGTTTGACATCTATTAATACTAAAAGGTAACAAAAAAATTACTGGATTAGCTGGTGGACAAAAAGACTTTTTTTTACAAAATCCGTCTGTCAGCTGCTTACTGCAGTAGATTTATGTTGATTATATCAAATACTGAGTTTTCAGGTCTTCACTAAGTGCTCCAGTCTATTTTTGGCTGTTGTTTTTATGTTTTATCCCATATCTTACTGATCTCTGGGAATTATGCTAGTGTGATTCTGTAGGCTGGAATTAAGCAAGCAGACTAGCACAAAAAACTTTCTGATCAGTTTTAACCAAGGTCAGTAGGATAAACCCAGTCATCAGGGTTTTGGACGCTGTAGAGTCTTTGAAACCATACACTTGCAGGTAGCTGGTTGCTTCTGTTATGACTTTTAAAGAAGGTTGCTGCCTTTTTAATTGTTTGGCTTTGTCTTCTGAGTGTTCAGTGGAAGGGTTGGAGAAGAAGCTTAGCAGTGATTCCTACTAGAAAACATTTCTCATTCTGCTTAGCCTTCAAAAACAAAGCTTTTGGTCAAGGCCCAAGCTAATAAATTGTCTGCCACCCTAAGAATTGTATCTTTAATAGGAAGGTTTGTTAAAGCTGGAAAAGCTTTTTGCAGCTACCATGACAGTGGTTACTACAATGAATAGAAGCCTGTTCTGCCATTCTGAGCTATAGCTGGTGTCAGCTGTGGTACTGAATAGTACAGGAAGATAAAGGGAACAAAAGGGCACATTTTGTCTGCTAATAATAGGCTTGGGACTGCCATACACTCTTTATATAAATTATACAACAGTACTGATTCTCTTTCTTAAATTTTTCCTCATCTTCCTTGCGGTTGAAAAACTGGCTAAATAACTTCCGAAGGCTCTGCAGCAGTTCTTATGTGTGTTCTTTGCTGTGGCGAGCAGAGTCAGCAAAGGGCAGTAAAACAAATGTTTCAGGACACTGATCTCGACTCAGTGCCTCACATAATGGGGTCTCAGATAAACTAAAAGGATAGGCCTAAAGATTTTTTTCATCAGTTAATTCCCTAGGCTGCTGACAGCTGCTGTTTTGTTATTGCATGTGACTGGCACGTTCAGAAATACTGTCTCAGGGCTTCCTCTCTGGGAAAACTCTTCCATGCCCCAGAGGGGGAAACAGTTGAGGAATGGAACAGGATGGCAGAAGCACCTCCTGTCTAGCTGTATTCAGAATACTGGGGGTTGTGTTTACTGAGATATGTGTCTTCATTCTAGCAGTGGTGGTAATGATGGTAGGGAGAGGTCAGCACAATATTTAATAGGTCAGAATACTCTGCAGAGGACATTTCCTCTGAATGCTCAATTGCTAAGGGTGGACTGGACCTTTCCAAAATTATGCAAACATTTCATAAGTAATCTTAGAGTTGATTCCTTTCTGGAAGCACTGCTGGGTCATGGGTTAGTACTGTTATTGATGTTTCATTTCTAGGTTTATGGATTACAACTGACAGAGTCAGTGTCAAGGAATAATTGAACAAATTGTATGTATTGTACATAGCCAAGCTTTTATTCTCTTGCCAAAATCAACTGTTATTTGAGTATGAGAGGGGAAGAAGACAATAAAGATAGAATTAAGAGGCTGCTGCTACCTCTTGTTTGGGGGCAATGGCTGGCATAGCTTGTAGAGAAAAGCACATCTAACCAAGCTCTAAAGCTTGTGTTAACTTTGGAGCTGCTCTTGAAGATTACAGAGGTGACAGTGTATGTCTTATGAAGAACAGAAAATTCAAATTAAAATGTAAGTTTATTTCAAAGCTTTCATATACTTCAAACCAAAATATTTGCTCATATTTTATCAATGAAGATCTTACAGGAGAGTATTGTAGTCCATGGAGTGGACTCATACCCTAATGGGTCTTGCAGATTTGGGATTGAAATTTGAAAATTTGTTTCCAAAGCCAAATGTAAATTGATTCACAAATACAGTATTCTCTTTCAGTTGTTACTTTTGCAATACTGACATCTGGCCTTTTTCTACAGTACATTTAACTTTAAGTGTAAGCATGAAGTGTGTATAAAGTCTGTCTGTAGAAATAAATGCACTCTGTAACTGCTGCTACTATTTGGTTTTGCAGGTTGTCTTCTGAATTTTGTGTCTGAAGGTACCCTCTTGCTTTCTCAGCAAATCATGGACATCGTTGGCTTTCTGAAGTCGCAATTCATTTGCCACCTTCTGATCTGCTACATATTTATAGTGTCAGGACTGATCATTAACTTCATTCAACTCTTTACACTTATACTTTGGCCAATCAACAAGCAACTGTTCAGGAAGATCAACTGCAGGCTGGCTTACTGCATTTCAAGCCGTAAGATTTCTTTTTTTTTTTTTTTTTTTTTTTTTTTTAAGGTATTTTTGTATTTTGTCTTGAGAGAATTGGTAGAAAAGTTCTGGATTTCAAAGGCTGTATAAAGGTCATGTTTGCTTCCTACAGCACATGCACTTGTTTGAAGAGATGTATGCCTTGTTGAAATGTCTTCTTGTGCTGAAATGTTTTGCTCTTTTATAGTGGAATACTTGCTAGACTCGTTATGTTGAGGTACGATTGCCTCTCATTTGGCTATCCATCATGTTTCATTAAACCAAATGAGAAATATTGACCAAATAATGCACCTCAGCAAGTTCAGCTATTACCTGTAAGGCTTACAGTGTTAGCAAGTCACTTCCAGTAATGCATTCAGTGTTTTTATCATCCATGATTTTTGTTTATGATCTAGGTATAAAAGTTTCATGTGCAAATCCTGTTCAGGACTGGCAAATAACAGAAAAAAAGGAAAAATCTTTTAATGTCATGTGCTTCTTTCTTAAGCCAATTACAAACTGTTTCTTCTTTGGATAGTATTTCAGATGTTAAGCTGCATCCGTATGTATTTAGTATATTCATGTAGTTATAATTCAGAATACAGCAGGTAGCCTGTAACCAGTTGAAGGAAGAAGGGATTAGAATTATATTTATTTTTGGGGGGAGATGAGGGCATGAGCTGAGTATTTTGTAGATAGACCAGACCTTTGAAACTGCTATGAGATGTGACAGTTGACTGGCACTCGACAAAACAGGTAATTCCAGTGCAGTGAGTGAGAGCTGTACCCATGTGTTTGTTCTCTATTAGCAGGAGTTTGGTGGAATCTTCACCTGACAACAATTAAATTATCAGAGCATGTGCAAGTTTCTTGTTATAATCAGTTTGCTTATATATTTGCTTTTAAAGAGCTACAACTGCAGTTTCAGCATTTTATTCTACTGCTCCTTCTGACTTCCATACAACTGCATTAACTTACAGCAGAGAGAATTCTTCAAAGAAACTGTTATAGAAATGCTATTGTAATCACATTCAGTGTTTAGGAGTGTGCTGTTAAATGTGTCTACCTTCCAGAGGGATTTCCCTGGGCCTTTCTCAAACTCAAAAGTACTTTCTTAGAAGGAAACTGTTGCAAAATGCATGTTTTTTGTTGCTCCCTGAAGATGATTCAAGTGCAATGTCCCTGTCAATGCTAAGTGACTAGTGGGTGTTTTCATGCTGGGGAAAGCAACCCTCCAGACCAGCATTTAGCAATTTTGCTGTAGAAATGCAGCAAAATGGTTTCTTTCAAGTAATCTTTTCTGATACTAGGAACCTGAAATAGAAAAACATTGTTAGTATTCAAAACAAACTGTGTGAGGTAGAAATCTGTCACATGCCTCAGTTTAGGGGCCACTAGGGATTATTTATCTTTGATCAGGGACTCTGATGAGCAACTGTTCAAAGCATTTTTTAAAACATACTTTTGACTTAAATTTCAAGTGTATCAGAGTATACAGACCCAAATAAATTTGGGGTGCTGTTTTATTATTTCTGTAATGGAGAGATGATGTTCCTTCTGAAAAATTTCATTTTTGCTTTCTGTGTGTATGTCCCTGAAGTAGTGAGTTTGCAAGTAGTATTCCTTTGTATGTACAAACAGTGGCATTGAATATGGCCAGGTTTTTATCTCTTGCCTGGCAGCACAGTGTATGTTTGAAGCCACAGCATGTAGAAGATACTGTGCAGCTCTATATAGCTATATATTATTATTTTTCAAGCAATGCCTTCTGGCCCATTCTTGCTTTTGGCTAATTAGTTCAGAGATACCAGCTATTCTACAGTCTTCAGGCTGAATCCTTCAGTTTAGCTCAATCTAGTCTGATCTAGGGGATGGAGAGTATGGAAGAAGGAGTAATCCTCCCTGCTTGTCCTTGGTGGGGCAGATGGCTTTGTACTCAGGGTTGCTGATCTAGTCTTCAGTGTTGATGCCACTGGAATAGATTGTGTTGGGAGGTTTTTGCCCTGTCATGCTTGGAGCAAAGTATGTCTAGGTTAAAGCCATTTATTTTAGCTTTACAATGGAACAAGCTAGCATTTGATGAGTCACCCTTATCTGGGTGATATTTGGAAAGGGAAAAATGATAGTTAATTTGAAAAAGTATTTCAAAGAACTAAAGACCAATTAATCAAAATGGATGTGTTTTTGGGGGCCACTGATGTGGTGACTAATAAGTCAGGTCTATATGGGTCTGATGAAAGTCACGGAAACAGCCTACAGTTGGAGACAATAAGGTTCAGCACTGGAGAATATAAAGAGGCATGTGCTTTTGCAGTGGTGACAAGCATCATGTTGCCTTGAGAGCCTGATACAGCTTGAGTCACCAGGTCAACCAAAAAGTGAAATAGAGCAGGCAGGGTTTAATTGAAAAATGAAATGAAAACAGCAGTTGTCCTTAGATCCTGCCAGTTCAGTTGTTTTCCATTTGATGTCAAAGGTAGAGATAAATGGCTTCATGAAATTGGAGAGTTATTTTGTCTTTGATGTGCTCTTTGGGCAAGCTGGGGGTTTTTGTATTTCAAGTATTTTCTTACACCCTTTTTCTTCCTTTCTCCTTCCTATATAAGAACATACTATTGTCACTTCTCGTCATCACTGTGTGCTGTCATAATGCATATGGGAAGCTAAAGTGGTTTTGTGATTAAATTGTGATTACCTGTCCTCACTTGAGTAGGAAGATACTTCTCATATTTTACTGTTTGATCCTGTTATCCCATTTGACAAATATGTACAGAGTAATGGTTAGTTCTGTATGTCTTGACCTTTACTGAAGAGTGTTGTTGCAAAGAGTGGACATTCAGCTTCAAAAGAGCAAACTTTTGTCTGTGCTGGTGTTGAAGTGAGCCACAATATTGGTAAGGGTTATGCACCCTCTTTCATGCTTAAACAAACAAACAAAAACCCCAAAACAAACAAACAGCAAAAGAAACCTCACACACAAGAACCTAACAACCCCCCCAAAATAAAAACAAGACACCAAAATATTTGGGCATCTAACTTGCAGAAAGTATCTTCTGGCTTCAAATATATAGTCATGGATTGGTTCAACTGCCTGTTAATCCTTCCCCCACCTTTTGTAAAATGACAACCCAGATAAAATCTCTCATACTGAAATCAGCATCATGCACCCTAATAATGAAATTGAACGTTGCAAACCTCAGTAGGGTGATAACAATAAAAATTTCAAACATAAGTATGCTTGAAAGCTGGCATAAGAGCAAAGGTTGGGCAAGCAATCAATCTTGGGTTTTATTTTTAAATAATTTAGGAGCATTTTGTCCTCAGTTTCTCTTTCTAACAGTCAGAGAACCAATGTAGGAAGCGCTTAGTGTGGAATACATCACAGTTCTCATAGATGCTGTTTGTGCCTGAATTGAAAGAGGTGGGAATACACCTTACTCCTCCTTCTTCTGTGATAGCAAACCACCACAAGGCGTACACACAGCTATTCTGCAGTAGCTTGTGAAATTGGCCAGGCACATAGAGGGAACAGGTTGTCTTGGGATTCATGCCATATGTGCACATGGCTGCAGAGCTTGCTGGGGTGTAGGAAAGTGATTTGTACTTCCCAGATCAGTTTGTGCTCATTGGCTGTGGAAGTGCAACCCCAGGTCAAGCAGTGTGCTGGGCTCCTGCGGATTGTTCAGGACATGTGCCCAGACTGTGTGACTGGGACATACACATACAGGATACATGGCCTTTTTAGAGGTGCTGAGGGGAGGTATTTGCCTATGAGTAGAGCATCTTTGTTATCTTGTCCTCTTGCTGCTGTTTTACTGGGGGGAAATGAGCTTTTTGTGCTCCCAGGGTGAGTGGCAATCTGGCCTGCTGACTCTGCACCAGGTGAGCGCTGCATAAACAAAAGACCTGGCAGTAATGACACGGTCGTGTGGACAGGTGCACAAGGGCCTTAAAAGCAATCAACCTAGCTTCTAATCTGCCTTCATAAATAAATTCTAGTAGTACTAATACCTATTGTCGTGCCATGAAAGGGGTGTTATTTCACCTCTGGGTAAAGTTACACTACGTGGGCTGCAGTTTGTAGATCCTGCTGAGGGGAAGGCTCTTGTTTGCATAGAAAGAGGCACCCTGATGCTTGTTCATTGACTGCAGCAAAAATAAGATGGAAACTGATTCTTCTTATGGCTGAACTTTCTAGAAGCAAAACCAGAAGAAACTGAGAACTGCTTCAAGTTTCATTGTCTTGTCTGACTGTTATAACACAGCAGAGCTAATTCCTTCCATGTACATCTGTAAGTTTTGCAGTGTGAGGAATGAATATATGAGCAAGGCTTTGTGGTAGTATCAGGGCCATGCTAATCCTCAGTCCTTTGTTTCTTGGAGTTTAGAGGAGCCCTCAGCCATTTTACTTGTTTGTATGAAGATGGTGCTGAGGCAGGGAGAATTCTCTCCTTTGGTGCAGTTAAGAGTTGGGAGGGGCTGGGAAGCAAGAGGTGCCTGGAGAGGTTGGACTTTCTTCTTACTCCACTTTTCTTTACCAGTATATTATGCTGCAGAGGAAGCAGTCTGCTGTTGTCAAACTGTGGCACAGTGTCCTTAAGTATTTTATTTATAAAGCAACCTGAGTTATGCTTGTCAATGTTGATGTAGCGAAGAGCTTGCATAGGACACTTAAGACTGCTTTCTTAGCCTCTCTGAAATGTTCTTTTGAGTAGTTGTGCAAAGTGTATTTTTCTCAAGAGGTACTTGTCTACACAAGCCTTTGTTCTCTTAGTTCCACATAACATGTACATACATTGTGGAAAGTTTACAACTATTGGGGGAAAATTGGAGGCCAGATTTGATAGTCTTGCAAAGGGAAGATGTTTATTTGAACTTTTAGAAAACTAGACCATTACCTTAGTCTTCTCTTTTTCTCTCAAGTCAAGCCATGGCAATAACTGTGGAAATAGAGTGTACTAAGAAAATGCCTATGTTAGTTTGAATGTAGATCAACTCTAGAAAGAATAAACTTCAGTAGAAGTCATCTACCCTAAAGTGTCATCTACTCTAATTGATTAATGTCTTCCTTCAGCCTATTTTCTAAGACCCTTTTATACTTGTTAGGTACTTATGACAGTGCTTCTGAATATCTGAACAATTCTCCACTGAGACCAAACCTTGACTTTCTCTACTTTAATTTGGAAAGACAGAAGGAGCAATTACTGCACCAGATCCTCCATTGTTTTACTGGTAGAGTAAGATAAAATGTGTGTGTGTATGTTGCTGCATCCATAACAGCTTGAACTTATTTCCCAGATTGTGCTTGTGGAATTGCATTAATTGCTATGTATAAGTCCTCTGCAGTGCCTAGCATATGCCTCCATATTTCCCCTACTGTCTTTAATTTGCTGTATCAACTAATAATATTTCAGTCCTTCTCATTTTGTGCCACTTGCAAATGTTGTTACTCAGTTTTCATAGGTGTTCAAGTATTGACGATGAGCTTGAGTGGATCACACAAGACTGTATGCTGACTGCAGGCATGCTGTGTGAGCATGGTGAAGGTGTATTTGATGACATCTGTGCATGACCTTTACCAGAGTTCCTAGTTCAGCATACAAGGGATATGATCTGTTATGCTCAGCTCTTAGTTCAGGAGAAAGGGACTGCTTTCTATGAAAGT
This sequence comes from Oenanthe melanoleuca, assembly GCF_029582105.1. Taxonomy (NCBI): domain Eukaryota; kingdom Metazoa; phylum Chordata; class Aves; order Passeriformes; family Muscicapidae; genus Oenanthe; species Oenanthe melanoleuca. The sequence goes on from NC_079336.1 coordinate 73,729,445, forward strand.
GAATGTGAAAAAAACTTTTGATACTGATGCTTTCTATAAAAGACTAGTGAAGAGCTAGACAGGCACTTAGTCTGATCTTTAATGAAAAGGGCATCATCACTGTCACTGATGCTATTTTTTAATTGCTGGAGCCTTTGTAGAGGTCACTTGTCTTTTTTTTTTTTTTTTTTTTTTTTTTTTTCCCTATCATATTCCTGATTTGAAGCATGATGCTGATAGCCTGCAGAGGAACAGTAGGTGAACTGCATTCTGTTTGGTGTCTAGCATCTCACATCACAAAGATTCTAACGTCTTTTGTTAAACATTAGATCTGGCCAGCAAGCTTCCTAGATTCCTGAACTGGGGTAAATTTTGGAGTGTTTATACAAAAGCATTTTTATCTGACACTGCATTGCCCAGGAACATGATATCTAATGACCCATGATATAGCACAGAATTTGAAGACATTCTGATGCTGCAGTTGTTTATTCATTAAGGGTGAATATCACAAAAGATTGTATTTGTAGAAACCTCATTTCAGCTCTATGTCTGAGTTTAGTGTTGAAATGGTACTGAAACTGAAGGATAGTCCCTTAATGTTGTGGAAACTTCCTGCAAAGATGCAGAAAGTAGCTCAGTCACCACCAGTTACAAGCAAATACAAAATAGAAGCAATCTAACCCTCTCCAGGGAAGCACCTCCACGGGAAGGATTACTGTGGGAACTCTGAATTCTCCTGTGTTTAGTCAGGGAAGAGATCTACTGGTGTAACATCCCAGTGGGGTGCATTGTCTTGTCTCATTTGCTCTATCATCTACCCCATCCTGCTTCCTTTTGGGCAATGTGCACCCCTGAAATTGTGATTCTTCTAAGTGATTCTTCCTCATCTGAAATCATAGTCACATAGCAGCAAATTTTCATGAAGTAGATTTTCAGGCTTATCCCATAACAAGAATTTCAGCAGTTGGTTCAGTAGAAGTATATGGTATCTGACTAATTTTTTTGCAGGAAGATTTCCTAGCCAGTAGGAACCAGTATGTCCTCTGAGCAGACACTTGAGGTTTTTCAGTGCACCACTTGAGATGAAAGCTTCTCACTGCACATGCTTGGCACTCTTCTGTGGCTAGGTGTTTGTTCCCTGTGATTTGCTTGCAACCTTCAGGTTAAGGCTTCTTACTTAAGGATTGTATTGTTTTCTGACTTCTAAGACTATTGCTGAATTTCCTTTTCCATCTCAGAATAGTATATGCTTAAACATGTTTCTTCCAACACCATATTCAGAAGGAGGAATCCTTTAACTGTGAGTGAGAAGCCAAATAAAAATGTGTGCAAAACAGTTTTTTCATCTGCATGGTTTCAGAAAGGCAGTTACCTAGTTTCCAGACCTACTTTGTTCCTTGCCAAAATAACATTTGAAACAAAATAAGCGTCATAAAGAGATTACAATGCAATTGTTTGTCTATAGATTGTTTTGCTCTTCAGTTAGCACACTTCTGTTAGTACTTCAGTGTGCTTTTTCTGTACTCAAGCAAATTGCACCGGAGTGTCAATAACTAACATCTCTTTTCTCTCATGGTTCTCAGTTCACTTAGCTGTGTTTTTAAATTGAATCTCCTGTATATTGCATCTCCAAGTGTGGATTTTCTTTGGGAGTTAAAAGCAAATGAGCTTCCTAATACATGAGAGATTTTTAATTTTACATAAATTTTGTATTGCTCTTATGCTGTACTTATATGACCCTGTTTACATGATCCCCAGATCAATTTGTACTGCTAATGAAAGGTTTGGATGAATTAAGGTATCTGCCTATGTTAGGTAAGGAAAAGTAAATAGTGATTGTACCAACTCAGTTTCTTCATGGCACTTCTAAAGCTTATCCTTGTCTTTTGAAAACTGCAACTGGAAGCATTTTGTCAGGGGCTGTCATTAATAGAGCTTTGCTGCTGAAAATGAGCTACTCTTCTATCCCACTGGATTTTTTATTTTTTTTTTCTCCTAGGAATCTCATACCATTCTCTGAAATTTTCCAGGTATTTCCCGTTGCTCATAGAGTATCTCTTATAAAGATGTGCAGTGTTCTAATCCTCTGCAGTTTGCTGAGTACCCTATACTGGAAATCTAACTATAAAGAATTAAAGGATCTGTTACTTCTTTCAAACTCACATCATTTGTCTCTAGGGCCTGTATGACAGACATCTGCTATTCTTTGTACAAAGGCAAAAGATAGGGAGGGAGGTGTTAAGCTTGCAGTATTCAGAAAAATCCTTGCATTGTATGGCTTGAGTTATATTTTTATCCACCAAAATATATCAATTAAAACATTATTATTTAAGCATGTATTGCCTTTTCTCATAAAGGAAGGAGATACAGGCAAAATAGCTGACATACCTCTTTGTGTTTATATACTTAATTTCTCTAGTTTAAAATTGAGACCATAGTGTATTTTCCTTTTAGTAGTACATTAGATTTTCAGTACATTATATTTTTTTTAAATATAAAGAGTTCAGAAAATTCCTGCTTTAATTTGGATTAAAACTTACCATGAAGCTTATCTCTCTTACGTTTTCTTCATTAATTTGTGCCTAAAATTCAGCCTTTCTTGAAAGGTGATTTAAATTTCTCTGGTTGTTACACTGGTAGGTTATGGCTTCTTTTTGGTATATGCAGTTGTGAGGTGAGAATTAAAAAAGCTTGAGTGGCATGTTCATCAGTCTTTGAGATGTGATAGATTACTTCGTGTGGAAATCAAATGATGGTTGATAAATAGATAATTTTGCAAGTGCAGGTGAACAGAACAGCAAACAATATCCCAGGAGCAACCCAAGCTGTTTGGGTTACACTGTTGGATTTAGTGGCTTAAAATTTTTGGGAAAGAGCTGTCCTATGCTGTTGCTCAATGTATGTGCTGTATAAATGAGTCCTTGAGAAGTCCTTATTTTTCTGTGTTGGAAAGGTGGGGATGGGTATTTGGCCTCTTTTAAGGGCAGTGGTATGCTCCTGTGTTCCTCCTGTGTGGCGTAGGATATTTGAGTGCCATAGGAATCTTCAGGACTGTTTTTCAGAGGTGGTTCCTGTGAACAGTATTAGAAAGATAAAATTGAGTACCCTAATTAGTGTGGGAATGATAAAGCTGTCTTTGATCTTCATATAGAGTCAGGATGCTGGAGTCTCCTTTATGTCCAACTTGTGTCACTGATTTCTTGCTGTAAAAAAGTCCTGTACTCATGATTGCATTTTTAAGCAAGGAAGACTGAAAAAAGGAAGGTTTTCTGCTTTCATATAGGAGTAGTGCCTATTGCAAGTGGGTGCTTCTGTAGGATGTCTTTCCTTGAGTTTTGGAAAATAAATGGTAGTAGAAGAAACCTCTGAGACCAACTTTCTGTCTGGAAAGGCACAATTTCTGATTGCTGGTATCATGTTTGCAAGGTCATTCCTGCTGCTCCCTTCACTGCTTCATTAGTCTTTCAACAAGGAGCTTTGTGCTGACCTTTGGGGGCTGTGCAGGTGGACAAAGCAGCAGGAGAAAATGCCTGGTTGATTGTGATCTGCACTGACTGGTCCTGTTACCACGCCAGGAACTGCTGGTTTGTTGAAACGTGGGAGTACTGCTAAATTCCTTGGGGAAGAAGGATAAGAGGAGCCTTCAGATGTGAGACAAATATCTCTGACACGTGGCTGTTAAATAATTAATTTTCCCAAAGGATTTGAAAAGAGCATTTCAAAACACTGACTACTGCAGATCTGTATGTGTGTTAAACCCATTGTACTTGTGAGGCTGGCTTTGTTCCATACACTGTGTAACTTGGAGAGAAGAAGCTGTTTTGTAGGCAGATTGTGTCAGGATAAAAGACAGAAAAAAGCTGTGAAATTAAATATTTGAAGTGTGCAGCTATTTTGGTTTTTTTTTTTTCTGAAGGATGTTTGCTTTGTAACTTGTGGCATGGAGGTAGTTTAAAAGGAGCAGTGGCTAAAGAAATTAACAAAACTGGTTTCCATATTTCTCCACTCCTCTAGCTCAGAACTGCACTAGAGCAGGAAGGATCACTTGAAAGTTTTTTCAAGACTACATATGCTGACTTAAAATTTCTTCCTCAGCTGAAGAAATACTGGATTTTGCATTTTGTGGATATTATGTTAGGAGAGAATCTGTGTGATGAAACTTGAATGATGTGTATGTGTTTGGAGAGGGAAGGCAGTATGGGAATGGGACCTGGAGTGAAGCTAGGAAGTGAGGTGGTGTGCCAGAACACATGCAGTAACTGGAAGGGTCCTGTGCAAGGCTTGTGCCCAGATCCAATACTGGTTCAAGTACTAGAGACATGCCTTAATTTACAGGTCTTAAACACAAGTTTTTGGTTCCTGTCATAGCCCCTATAAGGAAAGCCCATTCAGGCTTGTGCATTTAAATCTGATTCTGATCTTGCTTCCCAAAGCAATTCGAGCTCGGCTGCATTACAGAAATGCTGGCTTGGCCATATTAAACTGTTTGTAGTTTATTTTGTTTTGTGCATTTAATCTGAGAAACCGCTCATGACAACCCGTCAAAAAGGGTGAATCTTTATCAATAGTGTTTTGTTCTCTTAATTTTCTAAGAAAGTCAAATGGATCTTGGCAATGGAGCCAAGACGCAGCAAGCACCAGAATTATCATTGTGTGATGTCAGCCTTCAAAATTACAGCCATAATGTTTTAATAAAGCAACGCATTTTTCACTTAGTACATTAGCCACTTTATGCACATGTATATGCAGGTTTTAATTCTATGACTAAGCAAGCACTGAGGTGAAATTGCTAAGCAGATCAAAGCACAGATAAAGCTTTAGCTTTGTAGTAGGTGTGATGAGTATAATCCTTATTTTGTGTAACTCAGCGTGGTGTTAACAGTAACTAGACCAAAGACAAAGATTATTTTTATGCCAGTTGAGAATCTGGCCCACTTAAGTAAATGTCAGTGTGTGTTTGAAGGAAATAAAGAAAAGTGGAGGGAAGAAAATCTGTACACCATCAATCTTTGGTTTGGTTTGTTTTTTAACAGCACAATATACTTGGTCTCTCTCCTAATCTGTGATTTTTATCTTGAAGTTATGTTGACAAATTAGTAAGTGTTGGGCGGAGGTGATTCGTTACCACTTTAAAGTGAAAGCTTTGTTTGTGCTTTCATATTCAAAATGACACACTTTATGAAGTGTTCCTTTCAGTATATCATTCTAGTCACAGGCTGCCTCTGTGTAGTGCATGCCTTTGAGCAATTACCAGTGAGTTCCTGTTTCAGCAACCTGTTTGTGCCCTGTGCTCTGTAAAAAAACACTGCCTTGCATGCTTGCCTGAAGACTGCTTCTGTACCCTGCACACCCTGCCTTAAGCCTCTACATCTAAGGGGTGAGCAGTGGGCTCTGGCCAGCCTAGGGCTCCCTCTGTCCCCCTCCTCCCAGGAATGGTAGATGGCAGGTGAAACCCTCCCTCCTGTCCACATTCCTTTTTGATAAATGGCCAACTCTGATTTGCAAAAATGAAGTGTGTTCTAAAACAGCATTTTGAAGCTTCTTTTAGTTTTATTTTTTCTTTGCTGTTCAGCTGTGTTTTTCTTCACTAAGAGCAGCGACTTGCTCTTCAGATTTGATACTAAACTCTTAGTAGAGGAAGCTGTACTCTTGTTCAAGAGTATGTACCTCTTGCATAAAGTTCCTAAATCAGTCTTCCACGTTGAACCTTGAGATCTGCTCACTTGCCCACTGCTTTACTAAGGAGTGATCTGATTTGCTGCAACGTCTAGATTCGGATAACTGTAGGTTGAGATTTTCCTTGTGGAAGCCTCTATGCAAGCTTTGTCCCACAGAGGCAGGATGTTGGAAAAACCTTTGCATGACATCTAGCTGAAGCTAGAAGCTTGTCTTACAAGCTTCTCAGTCACACCCTTGGTAGTCAGAAAAAACCTGAAAGGAATGATGCTCACAGCAACCTAGGACATTAGTGTTTTCTGTCCTTCAGCTGAAAAAGCTGATGTTTCTTTCTTCCACTGCAGTTGGATTACATGGCAGTTCCACCTGGATAAAGATTTGAAGTGGTAGAAATTATACCATTTTCAAATTACAAGCCCCTAATTACAGAGGACTTCAAGACTCTTCCTGTTCCTTTTTCTTTGTTCTACTGTGGTGCAAGATGTTGCAAAGACATTGAACCAGCAGTACTGATCCCAGAGGAGGTTCTTGTCAAAGCCTTCAAATACAGCTTGGTAAACTCAAATGCTAAGTAGTGTTTATTTGCACCAGCTTTTTGCTTTCCAGATTCCTGGCAAGACCTTAGAGGAGATCCAAATGGCCTGCACAGAACCACAAAGACTCTGGCATAGTGCCAGCTGGCAGCTGAAAGGTGCAGTCTGCGCTTGATAGGTCTGATAGAGCTGATGCTGTTACCATGCCTCTCTTAATTTTGCATGTTTGAAATCCTGTGAGAAGTCTGGATGGCCTTCAAGCAGAGTTGCTTCTAAAAAGCTGTAGGTCTTCCTTAGCAAAGAGGAAGTGTCAGCCTGCATGAGGTAAAGCATAGTATTCTGATCCATGGTAAATCAGTAGTGTATGTGGCCTGAAAGGTGAGAAACCCCTGCTGTTTTGCAAGCTGATGAATGCTGTATCCAAGTCGGTGGGTCACATGGATCCTGCATGTCCTTCATTTTGAGAAAGTTGAGGCAACAAAGGTGGGTAAAGGTAATTCAGAAAGGATTCAAACTAAATTCGAGGAAATAACTGACTTGCAATAGGCTGCTATTTTTTTTTTTTTTTTTTTTTCTGGGATTACTCTACAGTTTTGATCCATTTGTCATGGGATAATATTTGGTACCTGGTATACCTTATGTAATATTGTATTCCCTTGTTAAATCTTGAAAAGTTTCCTTTTTTTTCCCCCATGGTGCTGGAAGTACTTGTGATAAAGTTGTCGGAAATATCAGTAGTGCATATGCATATGATTTTGTGATACTTCTCTACTCCTGACATGTGCCTGACTTGTTTGTATGACAGGTCTTTATTTTACTACTGCTATGACAAGCTACATTGTGCCTTTTAAACTGTTTCTCCTGTCCCAACCTGAAATGGTGTCTGGCTGCTACTATTCATAATTTGCAAAGTACTGAATAGGAAAATGGCTTGGGTAACCAGAGAAGCAAAGCCTGCCTTTTGTAACATCCAGAGGTTCTCTGTGGAAAATGAATAGATGAGGGTAAACTCGGAGCCTGTTGATGATGCAAGATTTCCATGGACCATGTAAGCTAAACCTCTGTTTTCTAGGAAGATTATTCAACACAAATAGTTCTAAGAATACAACACTGTTGCTTGTACCAGATAAGGAAAAAAAAAGCTTATTACCTCTTTGTGCAGAATTTTTGCAGTTACACTGTAGGGGACTACATAGCTGCTTTTTTTGTGGATACCCCTTCAGTTTGAGCATTGAGAGGTTAGACAATCAAATGGCACATTTGCATCCCCATCTGCTGGAGCACATGATCTGCAGGCTGTCTGAGCAGGTGATGTTCCAGCAGTGGATTAGTTTCCTAAAAGCTTTGAGGAAAGAGAAATGCAAGCACAATCAAGCTAAATGTGAATTGAGAGGTACTAGTGTCCTTAAGTGTGCTGTAATATTGTTGTATACTTTGGGTGTATGTCTGTCTTAACAGAATATGCACTTTCTCATGTGTATTACGTTCTTCAGTGAGAAAAAAATGGGGATTTTTGTAAATTTATATGTTTGGATAATGTCAGCTTGAAGGGTTACAGGCTGCACCCAGTACAAAAAATCACAGCTTGATACTTGATAGGTATATTTGATCTCTAGTACTTTATTTTTAATTCATGAAAGCCATTTGTTTGATTTGTAGTTTCTGACCTTATTGTCCCTCTTAAGCACATTTTGTGAAAGTCACTGATAGGGATTAAGAAGCTAAAATAAGCACTGGGACATAGTTCTTGTCTCTCAAGACCTCATGTGATGAGATGCTGTGAGATTACAGGCAGAGAGAGTGAATTCATAGAATGCAAGTGAAGATGAGTAATGGTTTTGTTCTGAACAGTGTTCTCAGTGATAGAGGTTCTGTGGTTCTTCACCATTAACTCTGATGATATAATACAGGTACTTGATCAGTTCTTTCTTCCATTATTGAAATTCAGATAGAATATCTTGTGCATATGATTAAGTAGAAGTTATATGCCTTGACTTGAATCTAAAAATGAATAGTTTGTGGTATATTATATCTGGAAGTATGTAGATATTCCTCCTAAGCACACCAGTTATCTGAAATCAAAATCCAAATTTAAATAATACTGGAAAAGTATAAAAACCTTAGAAGCCAGTATCCCTGGTTTTCTTTTTCTGCCATTCTGCAGACACCATAGGTCCTTCTTTTTATGTGTTTGCACCTCTATGAAATGTAATTCTTGATAACTTTATTTAAGAACACTGCATATTTTCATAGGATTTAATTTACCTTTTGTTCAGTTCCCTAATTTACTTTTCTTCCAATTTGTGCTGGAGATTTCCTGCTTTGGCAACTCACAGGGCTTTTTGTATCATCAGTCATTTTTCTCAAAGATAAATTCATGTCAGTTCTTGTCAGTAGCTGAAAATGCAGGTTAAATGTGTTGGTGGCAGGGATTTAGAGCATCAGAAATAAAGGGATTTTCTCTCTTGTTCTGAAATGCTTTCCTTCGAAAGTCCAATTTTTTTTTTTTCCATTTGAAACTAAGGAGGATAAATTTGTGCATATAGAAATTAAGGCTATTGCAAAAATACATATAAGAATGAGAAAAATTGTAAGAACAAGTCTTCTTACTAAATCTGTGAGTTAAATATGATTCACTTGAGTCAAATAATTTGCCTAATGCATATGGCAGAATAAACCCAGTCACATAAGTGTATATACTTCTGTTCTGAATGACAGCAGGACACCTGAGTGTGGACAATGCTGATCACCCTATAATTAAGGACATGCTTGTGATTCATGTCAAAGAAGTCAATTGTGATTGAATAAATACAAGGTAAAACTGACATCTATTAACTTGGTTCATATTTGCTTATTTGGATACTCGAATTTTGAGGTCATGGCCTCCTGGAAGGCAATTTTCAACAGAGAACTTCCTTGAGAAAGGTTTCTGTTTGGTGCTGTCCTGCTTAAACAGAAGCCTTTGCTCATTGCTGCAAGACTGTCTTCCCCTGGTACAGTGAATGCTAATTGCAGCCTGGGGTAGCAAAGGGTTTCTCAGTCTACAGTGTGTTTGTCAAGCAATGTTGGAAGAGAAGAGAGAAGTCTGTAAGGCAGTCTGTTTGGAAAAATCTCACTTTTTTTCCTAATTACAGAAAATAGGACTAGAAAGGAGTTCCTGAATCATTGAATTTCTAGCAGTGGTATAATGTAGTGTTTTTAAGATTATTCTTACTCAATTTGCAAAGCTGCTAAGCATTTTTATCTGACAAAGTAATCAAAAGAATCCTCAGAATATTGGATGCCTGTATTTTCAGATACTTTAGACATGGATGTTCTTATGCTAATGGTATTTAGTCATTTCTATACTATGAGGCTCTATTTTTATTAGTTCTGCTAGATATGATGCAGTGATGTGTCCCATCAAAATTAATTCCATTTATGTTACCTAACCTCTCAAGGTCATCTGATTCTTAAACTTTGTTCTGACTTTGTATCATCCACAAAATTTATTAAGAGGAATTTATTTTATTGTACTAAGTGAATGGCTTAACATTGCCTGGAAGTGGTAGATTTGAAATCCCTTTTTTTTTCCTGGCATCCCTTTCTGGCATCAGGAAAATACTTGAAAAGAAACTATAGAAACTTGAATACCTGATGGCAAGTACTTTTTTTATTTGGTGTTTTATGAGACCAGATTTGTAACTACTCTGTAATTACTAGACTTGATTTTTTGATTCTGTCATTTTAAGGTGGCACTTACTTAAGCTTCATGTAGGTCACCCTGCTTTCATTTAAGCTTCTGATTTGGGATTTAGACAGCAATATGCCACCCTAACCATACAAATGAAAACTGGAGTAACATCATATGTACTATTCAGTTAAGCTTCATTGCTTCAACAGCTTCATCAGTGGGATGCAGAAGTTACTCCAGGGGTAAGGCATGATGTGGGGTCATACTTGATGAAGGCATGACAGGAGAGGGATGTGTGATGGATCAGGTGAGTCTGTGTGCCAGAAAAAGAAAGTTGTTTGTTTATCTCTTTAGAAAGTGGTTGCTGTGCAAGCCTGAACTAATCAGATAAGGGCTATCAAATTCTGTGTTACTGATCACTGCAGAACAGTTAACACCTTATTTTAAGTTTTTTCACCTGCTTTTTTCAAGTACCTTCACTCAGCACTCATCTCTTCTGCCTGTCAGTACTCGATGTCCTAGGCTTCCTGGTTTGTGTACATCAAATACTAAATAATTTAATAAAAACCATAATCTAATATTCATGGAACCTGACACCAGCTACTGCTCACTGAAATAAGATGCTTCCTTCTACTAACACAGAGCAGAATTTTTCATGGTATTTCTTATTCAGAAAATCTGCTTTATAGTGCAGACCTCACATAGCAGTTGTGACATAACCCCTTGGAATATAACTCTCCAGAGTTCCTTCTGCAGCCTAACAAGCCACCTCAGCAGAACATACTGTTGATGTGCATGTGTCATGGGCTGACTCTGTCCAGATGTCAGGCACCTACCTAAGCCTCTCACTCATTCCCCTCTGCAGCTGGACAGAGGAGAGAAAATTTAACAAAGTGCTCATGAGTTGAGGTAAGAACTGAGAGAGAAATCACTCATTAAATACCATCACAGGCAAAACATGAGTCACTCTTCCATGGGGTACACACCTTCAAGGAGCAGGGCCCCTCTCTCCATCAGTCTTCCATGGAGTCACAGCCTCCTCTAGGCATCTCCCTGCTCTGATGTGGGGCTCCTCCACAGGCCGTGGGTTTGGTGGGAATTACTTGTGAGCAAACTTACTGTTTGACAGACATCATGAAGTACTGTGACAGGCACTGGCTGTCCTCACAGTTAACAGGGGACTCTAGCATATTTGGTCTGTACTATTTGGGATGATATCTAATTGAGCACAGTTGGGAGAGGGTTATGAAAAGTGGATCATGTAAATGATTTGTCGTCAAAAGTATCATTTTTATTAGACCAGTTGTGACATACCTGAGAAACTGGAAAGGATTTGCATGCAGAAAGCCTTCTTCAAGTTTAAAAGAGAAATTGCAATATTCAGATTAAATTCAGATTGAGAACAGTTGATTGAAGATTAATTTATTTACCCATTTAGCCTGTCAGAGGAAGGAGAGTTGGTACGTATGTGTTTAGAGGGTAGGGATACAGAACAGAGACAGAATTGCCTGTGGAATACTGTGTTGGAGGTACACAGGCATCATGGAGATGACAAATAATAGCTTTGTAATCATCCTTTCCAGTTATCTTCTGACTGCTTTTAGAGTGCTATTGATTAGGCTTTCTTTAAGAGGAAGCAGAAGTTACTCATGAATCCACCAACATGGGAAACATGAGTGTGTTCTCAATTAACTTGCCACTGTAAGAGGTCAGTGACTTCTTCTCACAAGCTTCTCAGGATCACCTGCTAGCTGGGGTTGGTAGCTTTGGCACTTCCTTTCAGGCTGTCATCTTCTTTCTTCTAATAACTAATTCCCATGGAAAAGTGAGGTCTCCATAATAAACCCACTGGTCACAATGTACCGTTCATAACAGTGAATGGTTTAGTCAAATAGCTTGGATAGTATTTCTTAAAGATATGCAGACTTAAAATAATAAAACCTACAAGTAGGCCAAGGATCAAAAATCAAAAAATATTTTTGGGGATGTGTGTGCTGGTGTATAGGAAACTGCTTGAAAGAAAGCATTGGAATGAGACTAGTGTTTGTTTTGCTCAGTGACTTTCAGTGAATGAGCTGTAACCATTTGTTCTTTGCTAAGCAGTTCCTCTGTGGTGCTGCTTCTGCACACAGTAGAAGAAGCCAGCGGTGTTTCAGACAACAAGAAACCACATCCTGAAGAGATGCAACTGCCTGATTTCATGCCCTTACAAAGCAAATGTTGGTGTCATAGGAACTTGCCAAGCAGCATATTTTCTTTCACTGTTTGTTGTACTAACTCCTTTGATCAGCACATGCTATACTGTCCTCAGTCAATTGTGGCAAATGCAGCACGTTATCTGTATTGGAATATATGATTGCTGAAGAAAAGTACATTAAAATGATTTCCTGCAAGCAAACACTGAAATGAATGTGATTTGAAACCTGAATATAAGAAAGGGCTGTGCCATGCTTATCTTTCTCCTTGCAAGCACATCCAGTAACTCATTGTGATGAGTGGGGAATTAAAAGTCACCATTTCTTCTTTCTCTCTGTTGATGATTTCTGTCCTTAAAAGCACAGACTTGTAATTAGTTGAAATGTTATTCAAGGGAGTTGCTTACAAGGTCTTCCAAGGAGACTGGGGCAAAAATCTGCAAAACCAGACCTGAAGGCAAGAGAGAAGGGTTTTGCTTGTTTTTCTTTTTAAATTTGTGTGCATGATTCCCCATAACCCCTCCCTGCCATCAGCCAGTACTCTTGCTGCAAGACAGCTTTAAGGGAGGGGAAGCAAGTCCACAGATAGCAGTGGTTTTACCACCAGCTGCGGAAGGTGGTGGGGGTAGGGAATGAGGCATGATGGTGGTGCTAAGGAAAGAGGGGGCTGGATTTTGGTCTTCTGTTTAAACCCACAGAATCACAGAAAATCAGGCATCCTAAGCATTTTCCTACAGGTGGAACACCAGGACCTCTGCGTTGGAGTGACCCAGATGACTCCATTATACCTTGTTGGTGCAACACATGCATGAAAGAGAATCTGAAAAAAAATAAGCTGATGCTTTGTCTGGCCAGGCTCCCTGAATGACCTCCCACTTATCTTGGGGAAGGGGGAGAGGCATTGCTTGACTTCCCAGCTTTCCAGGGTTTTTTTCCCCCAATAAATAGTTTTTGTTGCCCCTCATGGGAAAGATATAAATATATTTTATAATAATAAGTTATTCTAAAAAATTTTCCTGTAGACACGTAGCAATATTCAGCTCTGAGCTCTAATCAATGCAAGCAGAATTCCTGCCTTCTAGTTTTCTTCATAATTACTTGCAGCTCCTGCAGAGAAGAAGAAAGTAGAGACCAGAAATAAATGCCCGGTCAGGTTAGACAGCAGAGTGAAACACTAGGATAGCCTATGTAAGGAATACTTGGAAGTAACACAGAGGGCTTTTAAGTAGTCTAGGGAAGATAGAGACTTGCTTTTCTTAGTTACCTGTAGACTTCATTCTATGAGAAATGATTAGGAAGTGCATAGAGATATGAATTCATTACTAACAAAATCAGAGCAGGATAATGAGAAGTAAAATAAGCCATTAAAAACACTTCCCCACACCCCTCCCTCCTTCCCAGATCTACCTCCTACCCCGGTGGCACAAGGAGACAGGGAATAAGGGTAGTCTGAAAATCTGGAAAGGTAGTAAGTTATTGCAAGTCATTCTTCCACAGACAGGCACATACTCTAGACTGTGCTACCTGTCAGTCTGTCTTTAGCCTTATTTTTGCATTTTTTAAAATGCTTTCCCCATCTTTGACATCTCATCCTTCCTGGTGTTCTGTGCAGTGCAGCCTTTCGCCCTGTCTGCTCTTTGAAATGAGGGTCACAGCTTGCCCACTTATCTTGCTTTTATTTGTATTGGAGGGTTTGCTATGCTTTTACCATATATTCCCATTAGAATTTTCTGAATTCTTTTTCTTGATGTTGCTTTGATACAGAGATTAAAGAAAATGAAGAGATTAAAGGAGATGAAGAATGTCATAGAAGGAAAGAGTCCTGTAGCTCTTTAAATAAGGTTATGTACTTACTTGAGATCTTCAAATTATTGTACCTATTGAGGCAATACAGAATTCTGCTTTGAAATAGGTAATTTATAGTTAATCTTGTAAGCAAGTATTTCCATGGTTTATCACATAATCATAAATTGGAGAAGGTTGGAAGGAACCACAGCGGGTCATCTGGTCCTTATCAAGAATAGTTAGCTGAAGGAATTACTAACACTTTCCACAGAAGAGCAGTGTTAACTGTTTTAATGACTCATTCTTGCAAAACTTTGAGGTAGAAGTCTCACTAAACTGTGTGTTTCCCTTCTTCCCTTAAATGTTATTTTTCATGTAATGACTTACAGTTCAGCTCTGCCTTGGAGATTTTTCTCCTAGTTACTTGTTCTGGAAGTGCTGGGATTGAAGCAGCTCAGATTTGTGCAGTGAAGGGCGAGGAAACAAGCTACTCTTGCAGGAGGTAGGAGTATTCTTTGAAGCAGGATGAGTACTTGTTTTTCATTTCAGACAGGTAAAAAAGCTCAAAATTCATAAGCACACAGGGTATCCATATTAAGTATTTGATGTTATGATTTCTCTCTGCCATAAGATTCTTCTGAAGCTAGTTGAAATGCACTGCAAGGACTCTGCCTTCAAAGCAGGGAGCAAAGATTTCAAGTTCCTTTGGTTTTTCTCCTTCCTTTGCCATAATTGTTTGACAGTGTCACTGGAGGAATTGCTTTGAAAGGTAGGAACTCTCATGATGTGGTTGAATAAGTATGCATTAGCTCAGTTGGGGTGTTGAAACTCCAGAAGCTCATTAAAGGGGCCAAAGAATCTTTTTTTCTTCCCCCTGTGCAATTGATTTCTGCTTATACAGTATGACTGGTGTACAAAGGGAGAAACTTCCTCTGATCATGTCTGTACTGTGAAGGAGGGAGGAGAGTGTGAACGGGTGACCTTGTGTGGCTGAGCCACCACAGCATGTTGCTGGGTAATAAATTTCTCTGGAAGGTTATGGAAGTAAGCTGGTGACACAATGCAAGAGTAGCACAAACTGACACTACTTCTCATTGCTTGAGATCCAGAAGGAGAAAGGAGGCTAGGAAGAAGGGGAAAGAAGGAGTAGGAAAGATGAGGGAAAGAAACATGTGAAGATATTAGATGCTGGGAGATGGTATTTACTGTATTTAAGTACAGTGGTGTTCTGTGCCTGCAGCAAAAATCTTGCTTATGTGAAAAATCGAAGCACATCTAGAAATATCTGTGCTTTTTTGGAATGTATTTGAAACTGGAGATATAAAAGTAAAGAACTCTATGCATGTGGCACACCTGTATAGTGAGATTCAAGATACGTTATTAGTTTTGCTCAAATTCCTTAATAAAAGACAAAATACATGAAAAATCCGCACTTGAAGTGGGAGGACTTTTTCTCAGGTAAAATTGGCTTTTTTTTTTTCAAGAGAGCCTTACCATCACCATCTCTGCCTTTTGGGTTTTTTCCCCCAGGAAACAGATTTAATGGCAGTAGGTGTTAAAAAGAGGGGAAGTCATGTGGCAGTAATTTTTTCTTTTAGTTGGATTGCTAGTTAAGCAAAAGATCTAATCCTGTCACTAATATATTTTCTTTACTGTGATTGTGTTCTGCCCTAGGATATAACCATAGATTCCAAAAAAGTTTGTAAATTACAATGTGGGATAGGCTTTTCACCCCAGCTATTATTCAGTTTTGCTGTGTTTCGGGGAGTGAAGGGCTTTTATTTCCAGTACAAATCTAATAGAAAGCTCTGACCTTAGAAAGATACAACATTAGTTGTGTTTCACAAGGCAGCTCTTTGCAGAGGAAGTCTTCAAGGTATAGACTTCTGTATCTTCTCAGCTGCCTCATTGACATGTGAACATTTCTGGTTTTCACTGAAAAATTAGTTTGCAGTCAGTGAAATCTGCCATTCCCTGGTTAGCATATGACTTTAGGTCTCCCTCCACATCTCAGGCTACTGTTTTGATGCATAATAGCATGCATTGAGTATTAATGTACTCCTGCTGCAGTAGTAGTCACATTCCCTGATTAGAAGTAAGCAGGTGGACTGACGTTTATCTGTATCATAAATATGCTTTTATCATATTAAGGTAATGTTACCTGAATAGATATTGTCTATTAGCCTGCCTCTAGCACTGTTAGATAGAATTCATTCACATCATTAATGCTCTCCAGTGTACAGCACAGTGTCATCCAAGAGCTTCAGGCAGTTAATTTTACTCAGAATGACTGGAAATGTAGACCTCTTCCTGGTTTCTGCCTGATTTCTGTTTTCTGTCACTAGTTGTGACCAGTAGGGGACCAAAATGGAAAGGAATTCAAATGTGTTTCAAAGACTGGCCTGGTTTTGATCTTTCCTGAGGTGAATGAGCATTTTTGGTGCCTTCAGGCTTGTCTTAAGCTAGGAGAGCATCTTGGATGTCTCATCCTTCCAGCAGAGGCATTCATGTGGCATCAGGGAGATATGTTTCACTTAACAAAGCATAACCCCTTGCATTAGTTGCTTTGGTTCAGGACTTTCCTGACAGCTTTGATGGGAAGCAAACGTGTCTCTTCTTTTCAGTCTCAGACCAACAGCTTTTATTTAGTCCCATGGTACCCCCAGCTCAAGACATGGGTTGCTTTAGGAGAACCATTGCTTTTAGATTTTCTTTTTCCATCTCCATGGAGATAGAGATCTCCAAGCTTCTTGGCTTTATTGACTCACCTCAACTTCCTGTGCCCCAGACCAGAGCGATTTCGCTAAATAAAGGTTTGATTTACAAGTCTTGTGGTCAGACTTTAAATTCCAAGCAAACAAATACAAAGTGTACAGTACAAGCCTGTGCTTGATAATGGAACAAGCAAATAGGAAATGAAAGGCATATGATAGTCACTAGGATACTGCTGAGAAACCACTTTCCAGCTTGTAAAGATAGCTGGGTTTTAAACAGCCTTCTTACGTGTTCTTTATTAAAGTACTTTCTTTGCCACATGCCATTGAGGTGGCTGATGTTGTTAATGTGTTACTAATTTGTGGTTTTGCATATACTGTGTACATTCACATATTTCTTGTTCTTTTTTCCAGAGATGGTGATGTTGCTGGAATGGTGGTCAGGCACCGACTGCACCCTTTACACTGACCCAGAGGATTACCACAAGTATGGGAAGGAGAATGCCATCGTAATCCTTAATCACAACTTTGAAATTGACTTTCTCTGTGGTTGGAACTTTTGTGAGAGATTTGGGGTCTTGGGGGTGAGTTACTTAGTATTTAAGATAAATCTCCTAGGATGTGAAAAACCCCCCAAAATAAGTTAATTATGTTTTTGAATTAACAGATCCGTGCTCAGATTTCATTTGGCTGCTGTCCAGAATTAGAGGTGAACCTAAAGCAGTGCAGTGCAAGTATGTGGAGACAGGATGGCTCAGGAAACCACAGAAATTTTAAAAGCATTGCAGTTAAAGCTGATGGAGGAGATATTTTCTTAACCTGTGGAGATCATTACAGTTATTTCTCTCTGTGTCTTTACTAAGTAACTATAGCAGTTTATTGTGCTGCATAAAAATGGGCTATTCCGTGATTCTTTCCCAGATAAATTACAGAATTTGGTTGCTTTTTCCAGTGTAGTCTTACAAGTCCACACCTAGAGTTTGAATGATGTAGCCTGCCTCTCTCAGAATGAAAGAGCAGCCACCTTAAGTGAAAGCAGTGACCAGCTAAAAGCAATAAGGGATGGGAGAGGATGAGTTATTGATGGTTGAATACAGTGCTACATTAAGCTAGGAGTTCATGTGCATTTGTTTTCAGGGTTGTTTTTTTGTTTCCCCTGTCATCATGGGGATAATTCAAGCCCGCACTGCCTGACTTCATTCTGTGGTGACGACGATATTCTCTGTCTATAAAGGATTTACATAAGGGCTCCTCCTCATAAGAAGGGAGACTAATGACTAATTTTGGCAGTGTTCTGCAGCATCCTTCTAGCTTTGATACTGGCCACAGTCACAAGTCCTGACCTTGTATTGTGAGAACCTCTAATTTATGTAGCTTTCCCTTTGGACCCTCTGAATTTTCTGGACATTTAGGTGCCACTTCTGTCACTTTCAAATTACAGTAATGGCAATCTGTTTAACAAGAACATAAAAAGGGGCCTTAAAAGTGGAGGAAAGTGAACCTAAGCATTACAGGCTCTTCACATAACCAAAATGGCTGTTGGCTTATGAGTAACACTTCTGCCATATTGTCTAAGGCTTGAGCACAGAGCTGGAGGATGGCATGGAACAGTAGGGGATGTAGGGAAACCTGTTCCTAGCAGGCATATATAAGTGGTGCTGTAGTACAGTCTGTCTAATTTTGTAAGCCAAATGGCCTGAATTCTCTAAATAAAGCTGGATTTTTGAGGGTCAGGTGCTTCTTCAGAAAACATCAGTGTAGAAAATTAAAGGATTGTTTCTGTACAAAGTAAAAGAGGCCTACGAGGCTTAAAAATACCTTGTTTTTTGTTGTTGCTGTTGAATGGAATCTCACTAGCTGCAATTATTTTTAATAGTTTTCCAAGTTAATAGGGATTCTGTTTTACTTTTTTATGTTGTTACCTATGCATAAGGAAACCACAAAGCAGAAACAACTGTGGAAATTACTGTGCTGCACTAACTAACTGAAAATATATTTTCTTTTTTTTGCTCCTTGCATTTATTACTCAGTTTGCATTTATGCTAATCTTAGGATTATTTTAGGAACTGATATATGCTGATTGTGGTTTTGCTTTTTTTTTTTTAAACAACAAAACAAAAACAAACAAAAAACCCAAGCAACCGACACTGAAACCAGCACAAAATTATTTCAGTCCTGAGTAATGTACTGTGGTTTTACTTCCCAGAAACTGTTCCTGGAAGAAATAGTTTCCACGTGCTCTCATTTTCAGAGATGTCTTTACTTACCAAAGCAGTGCATTTCCCTTTTGGGGCAACCAGCCCAAGTTCTTCTTAAGCCTTGTTAAAAAAACCATAAAGAATGGAAAGTGCCAAACAGTGATTTATTTTCCTGATGGGATTGTCTGTATTGGTATACTGGTACTCTTGGGCCAGTGCAAGGGTAAGTGATTGTGCAGTGATTAGGGGTGTAGGTTGGTTTGGCTTGTGCTGCCTTACATGGCTTCCACTGTGCCAAGTTTCAGGGCATGGTGTGGCAGCACAGGTAGGAATGTAAGAACCATTAGGGCTGATGTTTAGGAAAAGAGTTATAGGAAAGAGGCAAGTGTACAGAGGACTTTCTAAGGTGTCACAGCCTCCAGTGTTTTGTAGCTCAGGGACTTTGGGAGCCAATGGGTGTCTATATTTAGTGATGTTTAATTGTATACTCCATGAAGTTTCTATGCAAACTTTGGGTATCATCCAACACCTTACTTACTGGTCTCATGTCCGCTGCTGCTGGAAAGGAAATCTTGCACATGCAGTTCCCTGCGTCTGTTATGATGCTTGTCTGCCCTGTCTGGTGATGCTTTAGATACTCTTTCTATTTCTTTTCTGCCTTGCCTAATCCAGTGAAGAAAGGAGAGATGACTGGGGAGGGAGAAGAGGGAGAGGGTGAAGACAGCTTAGAGCCAAAGGAGTTGGAACTGACTGCTTGGCTGCAGCAGGCAGAATGGCTTTGTTGTGACATCCAGCTGTGCCCTGCAGCTCTGGCAGACAACAGTAACACTCTGAAGAGTGTCACAAGCATGTGTTCAAACTCAATATTACACAGCTTGAACATTTCTTTATTGATGCCCTTAAATGTTGTAGTTTTTTGCTTGGTCGTTGTGATTTAACCATCCAGGCAGCTAAACATCACATAGCCCCTTGCTTACTCCCTGCCCCCTGTGGGGTAGGGGAGGGGGGTGGATTTTGGGATTGAGGTAGAGTTTAATAGGACAGAAAATGAAGGGACAAAAATAACGATTATGATGATGGTGATAAAAGAATCAGAGTGTGTAAAACAAATGATCCACAATGGAGTTGTTCTCCACAGTCCAGTTCCTTAGCAGCAGTCCCCAGCCATCCTTCCCCCTAGTTTATATAATGAGCATAACATCAAATGATATGGAATATCTCTTTGGCTAGTTTGAGTCAGCTGTCCTGCTGTGTCTCTTCCCAACTCTTTGTGCCTGCCAGTCTACTCGCTGGCAGGGTGGTGAGAAGCCAGAGTCCTTGATGTAGTGTAAACACTGCTTAGCAACAACTAAAACATCCATGTGTTACCAACATTATTCCCCTCCTAAACACAAAACACAGCTACTGGGAAGAAAATTAGCTCTATTCCAGCTGAAATCCAGACATTGTTTATTTGAAAACAATGTTAAACATCCTTAAACCTGTCTTGCCCCTTTGGTTGCCAAAAAAAACCAAAACAAAAACAAACAATAAAAAACCTCTTTCCCTTTTGAAAGCTGCGTCTTAGTTGAAACATTCAGTCTGTGCATTTGTCTGCTCCTTCTCATGTATCTCTTCTCCTGGACTGGCTTTCTCCTTATAGCTAAATTGCCATAATCGTTGTGAGTTTATAAAACTCTATCAGTGTGGCTTTGATTTATCAGTGTGGTTTAGGGTTTGGGTTTTTTTGCTGTTTTTGGGACATGGAGTGGGAGTAGCATAGTCTTTTGTCTGTTTTTAGGTTTTGAACCTGAGTGTTCTAAGGACTCAGATCTTGCACATGTATGGCATGAGGTTCTCTGTTCTCTGCTGTGTCCTTCCCCTTTCCTGTCTATGACATTATAGTCGTAGGATTTACCTAATAGGGATAGCCTAGCCACTGTGTCCCCATTAAATGCATTAGTAGTCCTTAGTTCCCTCAAGGTGTGTTGCTAACCATCCTCTTGAAAAAAGACCCAGTGGACCACCAGAACTCAAAATCAGGACATGGGTGAGTTCTGAGGAGGGAGCTGTTATTTGGGATTCTTACCAAAAGCACTTTAATGTGCTTCCTGACTGGATTCACTACTTTGTTGTTTAGTCTGACGAAGCAGCAATAAAATAGCTTTTTTAGTAATTTTAACAGCCATTTGTCTGAGCTGAAGACATTAATATTGGCAAAAATTGCCTGTGCTTTAAAGCAAAACCTGCTGGTTTTAACCTTAACTACCTGTTCCATATGTCAGGTAATTTAATTTTATTTGAAAGTTGCTTATGCTGAAACTTTCTGTTTGAAAAGCTGAGTGTGGCCTTAAATGTAGGTGTGAGAAGATACTTTTTTGTATTATTGTACAAGACTAATAGGTGTATGGGCACAGCAGGTTTTTTGTGCATTTTAATGTATTAACGGCTTTAAACTAGATTTGAAGTGGTAAAGAGACAAAATCAGGCTTGCTTGAGATAAGTCTGTGTTACCTTTCCAGCATGGAGAAGTTTTATTCAATATGAAACATGATGAATTGGGAACATAACTAAATTTCTGGAGTGATGGCTTTGAGGGACTAAAGAAGCATACCTTGCTATCATGATGTCCCAGAGAGTGTAATATGAAGGAGTGATACATTTCAAAAGTAGAGCAGTCAGAATTATTGAAAGTATGTCAGTGCTGAAGGCAGTCTGCAGAGCAAGTAACTTACGAGGCAGATTGCTGTTGCTAATGGTTTGCACTACAATGAACTTGTTTTAAAACTCAGGAACAAGTTTTGTTGGCACTTTCAGTTGCGTGTTGATTTCATGCTGTTTGTTGTGTTCTTTGAACAAGAGATTTTGAATAACTGAGGCTGGACATGTAGAATCGAGATTTTCCTTGACAGCATAGTTGGCAGATGCAGTAAAGCAAGTTTGTAAAAATACTTTTTTATTGTGATGTTGGTGTAGTCAGTCCCGAAAGGAGAACTTCATGGGTATTTCATTTGAACAAACTTGGCCAAAATAAATTAACCTGTACAAAAATGTTAGTACTGTAGGTAAGTTGTCCCTGTCCAGTGGTAATTTCATTAAACATCTGTTGAAATTACAGTTTTGAGCATTACAAACATTCTGAAGATGTTTGGCTTCCTTCAAGAAGGCAACTTTCATGGAATAAATCAGTGATTTTAATGATTATTTTTCTGTTGAACAAGCTGAATTTGAAGGTTAGAGGTAACTGTCACATGTTTACCAAAGCACTTTACTAAAGGAAAAGTTAATGGCTGAAGTCAGCTAGAATTGCATTTTTCTCCCGAGGTATTTTCACAGGAGCAGTGCATGGGTAGAAACAGAACAGCACTAGTTACAGCTCTAGTTATTGTAAGAGGGATCACAGAATCACAGAACATGCAGAGTTGGAAGGGACCCACAAGGTCATCAAGTCCATCTCCTGATCCTGCACAGCACCATCCCCAGAAATCACACCAGGTGCTTGAAAGTGTTCAAAAGCTTATTGAATTCTGTCAGGCTGGTGCTGTGACCACTTCCCTGGGGAGCCTGTTCCAGTGCTAAACCCTTTAGGATGAAAAACCTTTTCCTAATATCCAGCCTGACCCTCCCCTGACACAGCTTCAGGCCATTCCCTCAGGTCCTGTCACTGGTCACACTGAGCAGAGATCAGTGCCTGCCCTCACAAGGAAGCTGGAACTGCAGTGAGGGCTCCCCTCAGTCTCCTCCAGGCTGAACAGACCCAGTGACCTCAGCTGTTCTTGTGTGGCTTCTCCTTTGGACATTCTCTAATAGTTTGTCTTACATTGTGGCACCCAAAGCTGCCCCCAGCACTGGAGGTGAGGCTGCCCCAGCTCAGAGCAGAGCAGGACAATCCCCTCCCTTGCCTGGCTGTGATGCTGTGCCTGATGCACCCCAGGACAGGGTTGGCTCTCCTGCCTGCCAGGGCACAGCTGGCTCATGTTCAGCTTGCCAGTGACCAGGACCCAGGTCCCTTCCTGCAGCACTGCTTTCCAGCCTCCCATTCCCCAGCCTGAATGGCAGCTTCTGAGGGGAGGCCTAATGTATTCCTCCCTCACAGGAGCATCCTTGCCAGCAAAATGCACTGAGGAGTTTCCTTTCTCTAATTAGTTCTGTCGTTAGCCTTCCTTCTACTCCTAGAACAGATGGGTGCATAAAATAGCGTGAGGTGATGTAGTTTATTTTTATGTGCATCTCAGGAGTCATACTCACACGTGTCTAAAAGAGTGCTTTTAAATTTTAAAAATGCATTGGCACAGTAAAACAATAAGCACATGCCCCAGGGAGGAGCCCAGACACCTGCTGTGCTTTCAGGCTTATACCTGTGCTGCAGAACACCTTCTCTCACAGGATCCTTTCTTGGTTTCACTGAGCCAGGTGCAACTTCTCTCCTGCTCTTGTGTAACTTGTGCTCTTCTTCAAATATGTAAAGTATTAGAAAATAGGTATGGTGAAATAGTCATTTTAGCTAGCTTTTTGGACTATAATTTCTGCACTTTAAAGCCTGCAGGAGGATTATTACATTGTCTGTTCTGACTCTCTGTTCTGGAGCCCTTGTGCACTCTATGCAGAGTACACTTGTATTAGTTTATGATAGTTTCTTATGACACTGAACACTTACTGTGAATAAACTTTAAGAACATGTTGAATTTTCTTCTCTTTTGTGGGAGGGCTTGGTGGTGATAGAGCTGCTGTTGGCCTCATTGTGCAGGGAAGTGGTAAAAGTAGAGTCTGTTTCTCTGTGCCCAGTTTGGGGAGCTGGAAGAAGAGGCTGGGTTCAGCATTGCTGCTGTCATATAATGGGGACTAATGTACACCATGGCTTGAAACTGAAATTACTGCAGCTGCTTCTCAGGGGAGCAGTGGGTTTGGAGTTCTGATCTGAGCCTGTCACTGAAATTCTCAAATGCTCAAGAGGGAGCACTACTATAACAAAGCCTTAAATCATTTGATAGAGGTGGTTCCTGCATTTCTTAAAACTGAAACTCTCTGTCATCCTCTGTTCTCCTTCTGTGTAACAGTTGCTGGTGAAGCTGTGTGATGTGCACATGCCTTCCAGTCTTATGAGCTTTTAGATAGCTTAATTATTTAAGGTATTTTCCTTCTCAGGGAAGGAGAACAGATGAAAAAAATGAGCTGAGATAAAGAATTAGGTCAAGTCTCTTGCTGTAGCAGCCAAATGAACAAGAGTGACTAAAAAAATAAAAGTAAATATTTTCTGTTGATGGCAACTTCTACCAATAAGTAATTTCTAGTCAAATGCCATGTCCTGGAATCCATCTGCAGAGCTTTTTGGTGGGCTAGCTTATAATAATATCATGGTCAGAAACTGGACTCTAATTACTCCCATCTGTCTTCTAAGGAAATGTCAAAAATTCCTGGTTTCTAGGAAATGCTGAATTTCTTTACAAATACAACACACATGTGCCATTTTATTGATTAAATAACCAAGTGAAATGTAAGACAGCTCACCAGGGTAGGCTGGCTTGGAACACAGGAAAGGAGCACATGGAATCAGTTCTCCTGCCCTTGGGGATTTTACTCTGAGATGATCAGAGAGTTAAATTCTGGAGTAGGATTAATTTACAGAACATGTTGAATGCTTGAAAAAATCACAGACTTCCTGTGGAGTGTCTGGACCAGTCACTTCAATGTCTGTCACACCTGTGAGACAGGAAGAGTGCTTTTCTGTTTTTTTCCTACTCCAGAAGCATGCTTTAAAGAGAATTTCACTACTCTTAAGTATTGAAAAAATTGAACACAAGTATTGTTGCTGCTATGTTTTCTAGTGTTTACAGTTTCTTCTACTGGTAAACTATGTGTGAATACCATCAATATAATGTTCTGCAATGGCTCTGTGACTCTTTTTTTTTTATTCCTTCCCTCTCTTATTTTTTTCCCCCATGTTGAGATGCCCCAGCTTTGGGGAGAAGCATAGTTTCAAGGTATCTTAAAGGAAATTGAGGTGCCACTGCCAGGGTCTGATTGAATTAAGAAATTTGATAGATACAGCTCCAGTCATTTACATGTATTCCTCCATGGTTGAAGGCATTTGGCTTCACTTCTGGGTTTCAGTTTTTGGGTAGGATAGAGCAACACACAATCTAATGTATTTAATTCTAGAAGTCTTCCATGCAGATACCCGAGATTAGATTTGACTGATCTGTCATATGAGAGAAATTTACTTTTCTTTGTTTTACTTTTACAGTCGTGTTAAAACTGGGTCTGGTCAATATGAATCGATATGTTTGTGTCTAACTATGCAAGTCTCATACCCACAGTGCACTCTTAAGTGGTTTAACTCTGTTTGACTTGCTTTGATTCTGTCTTGCAGAGTTCCAAAGTGCTTGCAAAGAAGGAGCTCTCCTACATGCCCATCATTGGCTGGATGTGGTATTTCCTAGAGATTGTCTTCTGCAAGCGCAAGTGGGAGGAGGATCGGAAAACAGTTGTACAGAAGTTGCTCAATCTCAGGGACTATCCTGAAAACTTTTGGGTGAGTGATGACTAACAAGTGGAGTGTGAGGTGCTGGAGTGCTCAGCAGGAATGAGAGGCACAGGCAATATGTGATGCTTGCCAGATTGTTTCTGAGACTTTTGATTCATTAGCTTCCTTGGGAGCGTCAGGAGACTTCTCTCAACTGATTTCTTTCTGGAGTTTCCTATGTACTGTTTCCTTCTTTGTAGTGTGGAGTCCTACAGATATTACTGCAAAAATACCTGCACTGTGATCCACTCTTATTACAGGCACTGGATAGGGGTAGATGCAGGGGCTCATGGCTGTGTAACAGATGCACGTGACAATGTTGTATTGAAGCACATCAGCTGTATTTGTTACCTAAGATTGCAGAGTTCATACTAGAGTTTTCTTCTTCCCTGTGATTCTGCCATTCCTGGGAAGGTGTTTGGTCAGACATGGCCCAGTAGAAGTGGAAGCCATCTGGTTAGAGAAGTGGCCTGATGGAGCCATTGGCTAGGTTCCAGGAAGAGGATTGGTGTCACTCTTCAGTAACAAGAAAGTTTTACTTTCTTCATCACTGTAATTTTTTAGTATTCAGTGCTGGCATTCCCTTTTCTGAGAATGAAAAGCCTTTGAATATTTTCTCTTCTCAGAAATCATAAAGATTGCAGTTCTTCTGAACTAGTGATGGCAAGAGTGCAATTCAGTTAAAGAAATGGAATCTTAAGCAGCATCCCTGGGGCCTAAAGAAATATTGCTGTTTCCTCATGAAGATGTTTAAGCTGTATTTCTTGTCCTCTGAAACAAATTTCTTCTTTTAATTGTCATTGCTTTAAATGAGTGCTAAACAATCAAAACTAATCTCTGTGCTTCAGTATTTCAGTGACTTCCAGGCAGGAGGCTGTCTAGCAAAGGGGTGATTCTGGGATTTTAGTTTGTTTCTCTCCAGAGATTTGCCTGTGCTCTGTGACTTTTCTATACACATAGGCAGCTCAGCTCTAATCAATGAGCACCAAGCCACCATCACCCTGTAGATGGGATTGCTAAAAAGGAGCTATACCTGTGGAAGGGAGATAATTGTTGATGTACACTTGGGGTTATTGCAGTGTGGAGTTTTAATTTGCTTTCGTATGGTGACATAATGTCAAAAGGAACAACAACAGCACCTCGGAAGGTAGACAAGGCAAAGCATGCTAAGTGAACTAGAGAAATTTTCTCATCAGTTTCTCTATATGTCATCAATCTGATAACATTATGCTTGCAACACAGAGTGAAAGCACTCTTGGATGAGCTAGAACTGAAGCTGGCTTCTTGGCTAGTTTCTTCAATATCTCTGTCTTTTTTGGCTACATTTTTGCCATGGGTTATGAGGACTTAATTTGTGTGATTTGGCAGTGCTCTCTGATGTGTTACTTTGCATTCATACTTGGCAGAAAGCAGATGAGCAAGTGGTAAATCTGCAAAGATCTGTGTGCTCTCCTCTACCTGCCAGTGACAAGATTATTCATGTCTGAGCACTTCCCTGTATAGTTCATAAGAGCATGAGCCTTTCAGTTGTCCTGCATGTGCTGCCTTACATCTGTTATCAGCTGTCCCATTGGCATCAAAGTTCCTGTCTGAAGTTGTCCGTGGACCTCAAGTGCCATAGGGAAAGCAAGCAGGTTGGAGTGAGGGCAAACAAGCTGGGCACTGAAGCATTTCCTAGAAATGTGTTTGGTTTTGACACTTAGCAAGTTTTAGATGCCATGATATTTGAACATTCACCATCAGAGATTTCCAACAGGAGTGTGTTTTGAGTGTTTTCTAACAGCTCATTAGAGATGGATTGACTCAGAGAAACCAAGTCACTCTGATGGCAAGTGGCAGAGCAGATGTTATAGCCTAAAGGCTGAAGTTCAGACTTGATTTGTTGTTCTTTTTTTGGTTGGTTGGGATTTTTCACCTCAGTCAAATAAATCACACAAATGTGTATGTGGATACACCTGTCCCTGCTAGCTGTGTTAATTTGGGTTATGCTGGTGGGAATTTGAGAGATCTCTGCTTAGTCAGCAGAAGACCTGAGCTTCTGTCTAACTGTAGTTTTGTCTTGGTTTTAGTTCCTGATTCATTGTGAGGGCACAAGGTTCACAGAGCAGAAGCACCAGATCAGTATGCAGGTGGCTGAAGCCAAAGGTCTGCCCAAGCTCAAGTACCACCTCCTGCCACGAACAAAAGGATTTGCTGTCACCGTGCAGTGTTTGAGAAATGTAGGTAAGGAAAGTCACAGGGGACAATGCTCAATGGTTATTTCCTCTAACTCATGACAGTTTGCCTTGCTTTTCTTTTCCCTCTAGCATGTGCCCTAGCAGAAGAATCCTGGGATGCTTTCAGACCATTTTTTCACTTGCCTCTGGTTTTATTAACAAAGTCCTGAATCAGTTTGTGGGGTTGGTTTTGATTGGAGTTTTTTTTTTGTTTTTTTTTTTTTTTTGGTTTTTTTTTTTGTTTGTTTGTTTGTGTTTTTTTTTTTTGTTTTTGTTTTTGTTTTGTTGTTGTTGTTTTTTTTTATTTATTTTTGGTTGGTTTTTTGGAGGTTTTAATTTATTATTGTTATGTTTTGTTAACTGTGACTCTGTGTTGGGGAATCTCAGCTGCTTATTTTGTACTAGTTGGTACATATTTTGTTGCATATTTTGTACCTTTTGCCAAAGGATAACATTTCTTAGTATCTGCTAAGCAATTTTATTCAAAATTAAGCAAATGCATCAGTAGAGAGTCTGAGGCTGTGTCTTAAAATAATTTCTTGTAGTAAATAAGTACCTAAAATAATGCAGCTCTTAAATCAAAAAATATTCTACTTTAAATTTCTATATAGATTTGTTCTTTAGAGTTTCTTAGTGGAGCTGAGGAAGGGGAGTGGACCTTGCTTAAAGATACATGTAGATGAAATTTATGAACAGTTTCTACATTACAGAACATGAGCAAGTTTTTCTTTGTTAATATTGTTTTGAGCTCCCCATTTATTTCTAGGTGCTTGCATTTGCCAACTTTAAAGTAAGAATATTGCACATGTTGCCTTTGAAGTTATATTTTTTGACTAATACTATCTGTCAGAGTCTTCTGCTGTGTACTTCACAGCAAAAGAAAGAAAGTGCTAAGTAGCTGTAGTGTTACAGGGTCTTTGGGGTCTGGTAGGTTTGTGTGTTAGATGGCTGATGTGTAAGAAAGAAAACAGTGGTTTCTGGTTTGGAAGAAAATGTTCCATCTTGACTGAAGTTAATGTCAAAACTTCTTTTGTCTTTGAAGACATGTTTTCATGTGGCATATCTGGGATAGCTGCTATAAGAAAAGTTTCCTAGTCTGCTGGCTTGCTATCTCTTGTATTTCTTCTGAATATCCTCTGGCAAACCAGGTAGATCATACCACTGTTGTAGCTTCCCAGGCACCCACAACTTTCCACCCCCAAGACTGATAACATAGCTTGGGTCCTTTGTCATCCATGAGGAAGAGGTATGTTATGTGAAGCATCCAGCAACCCCCTTAAGAGCACATTTAGCCTTGCCTTTTGAATAAGGGTGACTCTTCTGCTGAGGGCAGGGGTTAGTAGACTTGAGGCACAGAAGAAGGGATGAGGCAAAAAACTCTGTGGCCTTTGCCCTGAGCTGGGAATCAGGAGCAGGTTATTTTGGTGGTGATTTTTGTTCTTTTCACTGCTCTGTATAATGCAAGCAAAATACAGCGTGACTGGGGATAAGTAGCTGATTTGTTTTCTAGAAGGAAACAACTTTGGGAAACCCAAGTGACATTTATGAAAAGTTTTGGACATTCATGTGACACACTACTGCAACACTTACTAGTACCCTGAATATTTGAAATACCTTTGGAAGAAGAAGACTGAGGTTGCTAGATTACTTATTTCTTTAGGGGAGTGCATGGCACTGCCTCTATCTAGAAGCTGTAACTTGCTAGATGAAGCAGTGTCAAGCCAGTAAGAAGGCAGTATTTCCCTGTGAGGGTTCAAGGAGAAGCAGAGTCATAACTTCTCATACACAATTTCAGCAAAAGCTGCTGAGCTTAAAAATCCAACTAACAAACCTCTGAGAGTGTGATGGCCCCAGACTGGTGTTTCAAGTTCTTCTAGGTTTGTTGCTTTATTTGCCTTGTTGCTTTTTGCAATGAGAGGGAGATAGAAAGGTTACTGCTTGGATTACTACATGTTTCTGTTCTATAGAGATAAGGGGTTCATGTAAAGAGCATCTGAAAACAATGTTTTATTTTTTAGAACTCCTTGTAACTTATTATGTACAGATTATAAGTCTATACATGTTTTTTGAACAGAGAATGTGATGACAGTCTCTTTTGACAGTCCATGATCTGGAAATGCAATACTATCTGGAAATTAGGTCATATCCTTGTGCATTTCTGAAAGTGAGAGACTGGTGCTGAGCTGCCTGAGCCCATTTTGGGTTTTGCCTTTTAGGCTGATACACCTTCCATTCTCCCAGCCTTGCTAAGGGATGTAGCTGCAGCACAATACAGCAGTGGAACCGAGTCACAGGTTTGCTACCAGTTCACAGCTGGTGTGACACAGCTCCTTGTCCTGTTTTTTTCCCTCCTTTCTGACAATACTGTGATTCAGCTTGTCAGAGGCTGTAGTACTATAGGATGGGTAGCTGCTGGTTTCTCTGGCTGTAGATTCCCCCGTGGCAGCAGAGATCACAGGCTGGTCCTCTTCAAAACTTTGTATTAAGTCTTAATGCTACCTGCTGCAGTCACTCTGGAAGAAGTTCTGAAGTAGTTCTGCAGTAGTTGGAAGTACACATTGGTGGCATCAGTCTGGCAAGCCCACCTGTTTTATAAAATGTAGATTCAGAAAGAGTTTATTTAATGTGCATATATTGGAAGCTGCCTACATGCCAGTGATGCCATATCTGTCAGCATAAGCAGATGTATTTGGATAAAAATACCTTTCATGCAAAATAACAAGTGAGGAACCTCCCCTCCTAACTTCTTTCATAAGTGATAATGGAATTGTTTTTCAGAAGTTCAGATCTCCATACATAATTTAATTAGTAAAAAAATCCTTCTAATATTTTCTGAACTTGTTCGGATATTTTCATTGATGATCATTCCTACCAGTATGGTTTTACAGATGCAGTCCCCAGGAATTTAATTTCTAGAAGCTGTTCACTTTCTTTGAAAATTGCTGTTGGCTACCTGTACTGTTCATGGAAGCAAGTGAAAATACAAATCTGTTTTTAGAACATTCACCCATTACTTACAGTGAAAGAAGATGTCTCAAATACTTAAAAAGATATATTTAACTGTTGCTTTGATTGTCTGGCTGTGGATCAGGCAATTCCTTTCAGCTGCTTTTATTTAGTTAAGACTTATACTTAAACATGTATTTCACGATGGATTATAGATAAGCCGAAGTTTTGTTATGTACCTTTTCCTCCAGTTCTGCATGCTGGGAACTGCTGTCCCAGAAGGAATGCATGAGAATAAGTTCCTGGGTGATATTCTCATGGAGTTCAGTATGACAGTGTTTGTAGATATTGCAATGACTTTTTTTCCCATAAGCTGTATGTTAGTCCTGGATTTTAATTTATTTTTTTTAAGTGGGTTTCTATTTATTGTCCAGAGCAAGTAACCAAGTTTGAGAGGATGAGTGGTTTTTATTCAAGCTGACCCGATTAATGAGATGTTAAATCAAAGGATTGTGTCAGGGTGATGTCACATCAGCAGTACAGTGAATGTCACTGTACCTTCCCTCCCTTTTCCAGTCTTCAGATCACTTTGTGTTAGTATGAAGATGCATGTAGCCACACTCATTGCCTGTAGGTTAATTTGCCAGTGAATCATCCTGGCATAATCCACCATGGCCACAAAATAATGTGTGAAATTCAAGAGGACAGTCATAGAAAGAAAAATCCTCGCTAGATATGTAATCTGAAGATTGTTTTTAGGTTGAAGTTAAGAAATTAAATCTTAAATTCTTAAGTACTTAGCTCTCTGTCAGAATGCTGTCGAAGGAACCAAAAGTTAATGATATGAAAAAAGCTGGATAGAGATTAGAAAACAACAACAAAAGACAGAAAGAAAAGGCTTTCAAATATTTGTGTTTGGTTTTTAATGAAAAACAGATATATCTGAGACCTGACTCTTTTGAAAAAATATTTCACAATTGAAGCAAAACTCCTCAAATGCTGCTTATATTAGCATGAGAGTGCGACAGCTGCAATGTTTTGAAGATACATTTCAAGATGGAGTTATTTTTTTACTTGTTTTAGAATTAATTTTCTTGTCTCTTCAGCTTTTGGATGAGAAAGTCATGAGATGTCCAATTCTAATTATGTAGTTGCAAAATCCATGTTTAATGATAACTGGTTCCAGTGTGTCACACAGTATTCTAGTTCTGCTTTGACTCTGGATGCTTTCTGGCAAATTTTAATTTTGTGCAGCCTTTTTCTTGGACACTGCCATTGTTATTCTTTTCCTGCACTCTCAGAATGAGGAAGCTAAATCCTTCAGTTATCTTCAATTATATCTTGGGTTTGGTACTGCTTTGCACCAAAAGATTTCATTGTGTTATTAAAAAGTACTAGACTGAATATTAAACTACAGACCAGTTGGAAACTGGAATAGCATTTTTTTTTCCCTCTGGAGAAAAAGAAAACTCTTTGTAAGACTGTCAGCATGTAAAGATCTTCCTGTCCATCTCCACAAAAAAATTTCAGAACATGAGAACTGTCTCCCAATGTCTCTCAGCAAAAACCCAATTCATATAAAAACTCAAATGTAGATGCTTTGTAAGAGAGGGAAGAAAAAGCATTGTGTATATCATACTTCACTTTATTGCATCCCTATCGTTGTTAGAATAATCTCATGCTATTAAAGAAAAAACTAAGAAGCTTACACTGTATAAACCAAACTGAGCTCTTGTTTTCCTTCAATTACATTGGATTAGTAAATTAGAGTAGATTAGGAAAATCCTTCTACACTAAGAAGCTTAAAAATCAGGGCAGATAATTGATTTTTGAGAAAGTAATTTCATACTTGTATTGGGAAAGTAATGTGCTTGAAGTAGATTTTGACTTGTTTTAGTTTTGAGTTTGGGCTAAGAACCCAATTGTAGTCGGAAAAGAATGGAGTTGCTAGTGAGGGACAGAGTCTTTTTGCAGTGACAGGGGTTTGGCCTTTGTTTTCAGGATTCCCTTTCAGCACTGAAGCCAGGCTGTTCTGTTCTCCACTATGAATTCAGTTTTGCAGTAAATGATGTGGTGAGTTTCTGGGAGCTGAATGCTGAGACCAAATCATATTTATCTCTCA
Organism: Oenanthe melanoleuca; assembly: GCF_029582105.1. Taxonomy (NCBI): domain Eukaryota; kingdom Metazoa; phylum Chordata; class Aves; order Passeriformes; family Muscicapidae; genus Oenanthe; species Oenanthe melanoleuca. The sequence goes on from NC_079336.1 coordinate 73,761,984, forward strand.
TAGCTAGAGAGGTTTCAAAACCAAGAGCAAATCTGTCCTGTGTAATAAGTCTTTCTTAGGTGGGTCAAGAGGTCTAACAGTAAAGGTTCACCACATGCATTTTTACTCATTATTGCAAAACTCTAAAGCAGAAAACCTAAAATACCACAGGCTACACATGAAAATGCTTCTTAGTCATTTTTGTGACAAAGATCTAGAAGTTTTTTGCTGTCATTTCTCTTAGAGTTCATACCACGATACACAACTGATTTCAGTGTAGGGAAAATTAATCATTCTCTGGTCATTTTGTGATATCAGAAAAATAGTGTGTCTAAGAATGTGTTCAAATAAACTTTTTTGCAACACTTCATGTGATTTTAAACAGTGAATGCTTTTTCTGTAGAAACTGCTTGGTACTGCTCTTTTAATTTACCTGCCATCAGCCTTTGCAAATGGTTTTACTGTTCCAGCTCAGTCCTGAGCTGCACAGTTTTCTCAATGCTGGAAGTTTGGCTGCAGTTTTGTTCAGCAGAACTTTTATGTTATTTTCCTCACATCTTTATGTCTTCATAGCAGCAGCCAACTGACACAAGATGTGTGTGTCATTCTCTCTCTGCCTTTGCCTTAGAGGAAGTGCCTGAGTTACCAAATAACATGGACCCTGGCCACTTATGGCTGCATTATGCCCTCCTGCTGTAGATCTCTCACACACACACTTCACCTATTCTTAGTCAATATTCTTATTGTTCATTGTTTGTAAAATGTGTGTCTGCCTGGTTGTTTCCTCAGATTCAGGGGGTAGTTGTTGATTCACAGTGAACTGAAAAAGGTAACAGTTCTGCAACCATCTGACTCCTGGGAAGTCCTAGGTGAATTCTGTCAGAAGCTGTAACTGTGTTCTCTGTGCCCATCATTCTGCACCTGATGAGGAGGGGAGGTGGGGGTGGATGGAGAGCAAACCTTTCCATTATGCTGGTGCAGTTCCTGGTTATTTGACTTCTAAAAACCTGCATGTTGAATATTTCATTGTGATTTTTACCTTGGTAAAAATCTGTGGTGTTACTGCTGATGACTTACTTAAATATTCTCCTTGTCTGAGAGAGAATTACTTATTTCCATTGTTTTACTACAGTAAACACGTAACCTGTTTCTCTTCTTGCAGTTTCTGCAGTCTATGATTCTACCCTTAATTTTAGAAATAATGAAAATCCAACATTGCTGGGAGTTCTAAATGGAAAGAAATATCATGCAGATTTATATGTAAGGCAAGTAATCCATATTTTAATTCCTTTTTAGCAGGAGTATGTATTTGAAATCACACTTGGTCAAATGAAGGAATGTTTTCAAGTGGATAACAGAAAGCAGATCTCTACTAACCTGGCTTCACAGAATTTCAGTTCTGGGTTGGGAAGTGTTCCTGGTAAAGTTCTGTGATTATAAGTATGTGAGAAGCCCATGAATGTCTACAGAACTTTTTTTCTGTTAGTTCTTTATTCATTTGTGTGTCTGTTAGCTCAGCAGCAGCACTCTTTTCACTCATTTGTCCAGGATACCAAGCACAGTCTTAAATGGTCAGGTGGAGTTGAATATACCTGTCTGGCACAGGAGTTCCAGAGATGTTCCAGTACTTCTGGTGGTCAGGCTCAGGACTTTCCCATCTGGTGGTGTCATTGTTGATGTATTTGACAGCTGCACCCTCCCTACCAAGAAGGGGGTTGTTTGAATGATGAAATGAAAAATAAAATGAAAAAAACATTATCTAGATTCCTTTTTATTAAGGTTTCTATAAATTATGAATACTGTAATGACATCCCATGATCTCACTGGGGAAGAGCCAATTCTCAGGTGAGGTTCTACCAGTATCACCTGTGCTACAGGCACGCAGGGCATGTGATGATGTAGGGTTGGAGCATAGGAGCCTAGAAGTGATGCTGCAAGTGATCAGGGGTTCAAAATAACCTTTTAAGAGCTATCATGGGCCAGTGATGGAGCTGGTCCAGTTGCTTTATCCTGGAAAGCAACATGAAGTGGAATAGGGTGACCTTTTCTTTTTACTTCTCCTTTTCTGCCTGTTTGAAAAAGTATTTTATTAGAACTGTTTTTGTCCAAGGGTGAAAACAAAGTTTCTCTTGATTCCTCTTCCCATGTGGTAGCTCAGCCTGGTGTCCTCATGTTTGGTGTACACAGTCTGGCTGGGTGGCATTCACTGACATCACAGCTTGTGGCTGTGACAGAGCAGAGCTCCACCAGAGCAGAGGAGTTCCTCTTGCTGTGTCTCCCTTTGCACCATTTCAGCCTGCTGCAAGTCAGTTTGGCATAGCATAAAAATTGCTTTTCACAACTTAGGGTAGCTGCTTGCCCATCCTGAAAAGCTGTTACAGGCAGGGTAAATTTCATGGCCAAATTTGTTCTGACAAGTAGTTAGGGACTATCACAGATTTCTTCAAAATCTCCTCCGTATTCGTTGAAGTGCTGTAGATGTTGCACAAGTTTGAAAAAGATGAAAAATGTAGTGAGTCTCCTGTCAGATAATGTTTTTGTAATGCAAGTGCTGTTCATGAAAGTCAAAGTATTTAATATTCTTCAATTTCTCTTGTTTACTATTTGCAGGAGGATTCCACTAGAGGATGTCCCAGAAGATGAGCAGGAATGTTCTACCTGGCTCCACAAATTATATCAAGAAAAGGTTGGTTTTTTTGTCAAGACAGCACTTGTGAACCACCAGTGCTTGGTTATTTATAGTGCTAGTAGACCTTTACAGTGTGCATGTGTAGTGTCCTAATTTGGAGGCTTGAGTGAGTTGGTTTGTTAGGTTTTCAGGGTAAGTGCTCTGTTTCTCCAAGTACAAACAGATCTTGTGCTGCCAGTCATGATCACTTTCATTTTGTACATAGAGCCACAGGAAGAAAGCTTAAACAAGCCTCTTCTTTAGAAAGTTGCATTAGGATGCAAAAATTGAAATTGCCTTACTGCCTTCTGATTGCTAGAAAGACTCCTTCCCCTAGAAGACACCTTCTAAATCAAGAAGTAAATTTTTGGCTAAATAAAATATTTTCTTTAATGTATTAGAATTTTTGTCCCTTGTTTTTCCCTGCCATTTTTGCCAAGGCAGACATCAAGCATTAAAAGGACAAGCTGATGAATTGTTTCTACACTGTGTGTATAGGAGGCATGTATTTAAGATTCCTAATTTCATTGGATGGGGAGAGAATAATAATGATTGTGCAAGCCCAGCGGGGGGTTTTTTTGTTGTTTTTTTCTTCTTTGCAAATGCTTTCATATGAATCCTTCAGTCTTTCAGAATCTGTTTCTTCTGGGCTGTTTTTATGAATATTGGAGATAGTTTGGGGGATGTGCTTTTTGAATGCACACAGTACTCCCATTTCAGTCAGTGGGAGTCATAGGTATGCATGGCATGAGGGCCGGGCAGCTCACTTAGCTTCAATACCTTGATCAAAGTTATGTATTCACACTGGAATGCAGCAGTGCTTTGGATTTAGAAATTACAGAATATAGCTGTGCTCTGGTTTCCTCTTGCTGGGACAGCAAAATTCTGCTGTGCCATTTGTCATGCTCTTCTTGCTCACCACATCAGCATTTCTGTATCAACAGTGCCCTGGCTGTTCTCAGTTTCAAACCATGACTCTTTCTGGTGTAATTCATAGCTCCTCTAAGCAGCTTGCTTACAGGAATGTGGAAAGTAAATGTGTCTTGGGACCTCACTTGTGGGCCTACTCCCTTTGCCTCTTGATCCCATAGTTTGTGCCCTAATTCAGGCACCTTTGCAGAAAAGCAGGGTGTTACCCACACAGTTACCCATGTACATGCAGATGGTCCTTTTGCTCAACACTGCAGAACTCCATTTTCTGCTACTGTGACTTTGTAGCCCTTTTTCATGTTCCAGAGAACTATTCAGACATCTGCAAGATAAGAACATAAGTGTGAATGTGATGATTGTTTTCCTGAATCCTTTATTACATAGTTGCAGTAATTCACTCCAAGATTTTTCTGTTATTTCCTCTTTGGCAAACACTCATTTGCTTCTAGTGCAAACAGAGTGTACATCTATCCTTCATAATATTATACTGTACAATATATCGTAATATTTTTAATATCTGTTCTTCATGACAACTTAATTTTCTGGTTGGTTAAGTCTCTGGTTTCCTGTTTAGTGCAGGAGTGAAGTTTTGCATTCAGGAGTGAAGTATGGTGCATTCAGTTTTCCATTCCACTAAAACCATTTTTGGTTATGTGAATGTTTTTGACTGATTAATTCTGGGGGAGTTGTTTATTTGTGTTTTGGTTTGGGATTTTTGATGTTGATTTTAGTTTTTCTCTGAAGGCAACATCTTTCTCTTTCTGCAGCTGTTTTACTTTAGTGAAACTTATTTCATTGCAGTTATTCCTGTTTTACTGAAGCCCATGTCCTTGTAAAATCAGACTGGCAGAACGTAGAGCAGGGACAACTTCTTCCAGAGTTCTGAAATGATGAAAGCCCCCCTGCAGGGTAAAAATACAATTTTGTTCCACCTTTCTGCCCTGCATCTTAAAATGGTAATAGGCTGTTAGGCTGGATAACAAACAGCAGTGCTGTCCAGGTGCTGTTTCCAAAAATTAATTCTGTTTCAGATTGTCTTCAGAGTCAGAAAATATTTATGACATAATGTAAAAAACTGTTATTCAGAGGGCAGTAATTCATTGCAAGTTATACACTCATCCCCTGCTTTGTTTTGGTTGCAGCACTTTGCTGTTTCAAAGTAAGACAAGGTGTGCATGCTCCTGGAAAGCTGAGACCCTATGTTAACATGCATTATGGTTCCCTGTGCTGTTGCTTGTTCTCAATAAGTTTAATAATTTTGCTGTAGTTTCTCAAGAGTCACATACAGTGTGCTGAATTGGACTGTAGTAGCATGATTGAGTGGCTGGAGAGTGCCATAGGCACAGGGGTCAAGGCCTGTGCACTCAAGATGGCCCAGGATTGTAGAGCTGTTGGAGTGAGTAATGAAATCAGCAGTTACTGCACATTAGGTGGAGGGGCATGAAAATTTTTTAAAATTTATTTATTTCCCCATATTGATATTATTAAAGGAGTGAGGGTCTTTGAGAAAAGCTTATTCTGTTGTTTTTTACCTCCTTGTCTGATGTCACCTACATGTACCTCAATGTGAGATTCTTCTCCCTAGGAGCCTGTCATGTTTATGTTCTTGCTACTTATCACTTCATTTTTTTGGCTTAGTCACTGCTACAAATGCAGTTGAACAGAGTCCTGCCAGATAAACAGTGGCATTGTGCTGCTGCTCTAAACCAAACATTGTTCTCCTTCCTTTTCCAGGCTTCCAGTAAATAGCATGTCCATATGCTTCTTCCTCACCAGGATGGGGTAGATTTTATCCTTCCACATATGGCCAGCACTGTATCAGTTAGTTCCAGATTACAAAAGAAGTTCAATTTGGGTTGTACATTGCCTTTTCTTTTTAACTGCCATTGCTAGAAAGTCTCCCTTTGACTTATACAGGGACTGGGTTGAGGATCTTTTTTGGCAGGTCTGAAGAGGTAATATAAAGTAGTCACAACTCTGCTAGTCCTTGCATGTTTGTTTTCTTTTTTTACCTCCTTAAAGCCTCAGTGCCTGAAGCAGAAGTTCTGCTTGAGAATATTAATTTCCACTAAAAAGAGAGCAAGCTTCTGATTCTTCTTGCTTATAAGAAAAGCCTGGAAAACAGGGCCTGAAAATATGTACAGGAATGTCCTAGGGAATCAGCAAAGCCTAACTGAAGAGGAGAATTGTGCAGAACTCCAGTGTTTGGGAACAAAGGATATATTTTTGGATACTCATTCTTTGTGGGCTTCCTCACAAAAGGGCCACAGACTACCTCTGCTGTCAGACCTCCTGGTGGGAACAGGAAGGAAGAATCCAGTTAGCCTCTCAGGAGGAGATGATGTTCTCTGATTTTTCCTCTCTGCATTACCTCTCCCCCTCACTTCTGAAGTACCTTAAATTCAGTGGGGGCAATAGAGAGAGCATGTTTCCATGTTGGAATGTGATAGCTGCATGGATGGAATTTATTAGAAACTGAAAAGAAGCTCTGTAGGCAGAGGAATGAAAGGAACCTAATGTAAGGTGATTTTGGGAAAGGGTGAGGTGTATTGTCTATAAAAGCCTGGCTTGTTTCTGAGTATCATAGGCAGCCTTGCAAAAGCTTTCAAGAGAGATGAACCCACAGATGCCTTTTGCAGTGAATGAACATATTAAGAGTGAGGAATCCTAACTGAAGAGCTGTTCCCCACAAGAGTGAGAAATGTGGTGGAGCTGTTGGCCTTGACATTGTTTTGCCTTTTGTACTTGTTTTCCATGTGTGTCAAGTCTCTCGAGGTGTGGTCAGTGCCCCTCATGCCGTGCAGAGCCAATAAAGAAAACCGCTCTGCGCTTGTCTCCAGCAAGGCTCCTGCTCTCGGTGTAGCAGGCCCTCTAACGGCAATGCCAGCAATAGCCGGGAATTCTGCACTTCCCTGGGTAATACCAGTATTGGAAACCTAGCTGTATGTAGTAAATTCAGTTTACTGATGATGAGTGGCTCTGTGTTACAAAACAGTCTTCACTGCACTGTGAAGAAAACTTCATACGCTGTGAACTCTGTTGAAGATGGTTCAGTAATTGGCCACATTGATCCCACTGTTACAATCCAGCACATGAGTCAAACACTTAGGACTTTTGTAATCTCAATAGAGTATAGTGCTTTAATTCCTGCATAATCCCTTAAAAGCTGAACATTCACTTTGAATTAGATAAAGTGGTAACAGCTTGTAATTGCTCAAGTTGCCGTTAATTAAGCAAATAATTTTTTGTGTCAGCTGGAGTGTAAGTGAAAATCATAGCATAGTAGAAAAAAAATTCTTCTGTTTGATTAGTCTTGGCTTTCCTAGAATTTATAGAAACCAAAAATCCTTTCTTTAAAAAAAACCATACTTCATTCTGATTAAATTAAGGGTTTTTTTATGTCAGTGTAATGCTGACTTCATTAATTAACCATTTCTTGTGATAACACAGATAAATAGATAATAGATTAATAACCTTTGCTTTTGAACAAGGAGGGAGGGGAGTTTTTCCCCACTCACGGGAGATCAGTAAAGGCAATGCTAATCACCCATGTGGGCTGTAGAAGAAGGTACTAAATTCAAAGTCTCCTTTGCTTTAAAAAACAGATGCTACAAAACAGAAATGAACAACCCCCACTCCATTATCCTCCTTAAAGGTTGAGTCATTTGCTCAAAGCCAGTGAGAGATTTTGTACTGTTTGCACACTAAACTGCCTGTAGGGAGGTTCAGTGCCCAAGCCTCCTACAAGTGTCATAGGAGCAAGGTGAACAAGACTATGGCCACGGGACTAAGACAGGAGGAGGTGGTGCTTCAGAGTGTGGGACAAAATGGTGCCTGGTCACCTTTTCTGACAGCTTTGTGGGTGCTATTTGAGAGCAGCAGTTGGAGAAAACAAGAGGGGACAGAGGATGCTGCTGAGTATGGAGCCCAGCCACTTCCCTGGCTTACCTGCAGTGCTTGGGCAGTGGCTGTGGCTCCTGCAGGAGGTTCAGCAGTGATGTCTGCACTGCTGCAGGAGTGTACATCCCATCACACCTCCAGTTTTCCTAGGCTGCTATACAGGTGTGGCATTTTTCAGGCTGCTGTGAGAAAGAAAGTATTCACACATCAGTGTATACTCCTCCTTTCTTTTTTTTCTTTTTTTTTCCTTTTTTTTTTCTTTTTTTTCTTTTTTTCTGTTTTTTTTTTTTTTTTTACTCTTTGTTAATTGACTTCAAAGTACAAGCTTTCCAGCCATCAGCTGGTCTTTGATCTTCCCCTGTGGTTACAAGCCTGCAGAAGGAGGAAGATCAAAGCCAGGAATGGCTAGTTTTGTTGGCAAATGGGGGTTTAATTGTTGCCCTCTTTGTTCCCCTAGGATGCATTCCAGGAAGAGTATTACCGCACAGGAACCTACCCAGCAGTCCCTACAGTTCCACCCCGTCGACCATGGACACTTTTGAACTGGCTTTTCTGGGCCTTATTACTGCTATATCCTTTGTTCAAGCTACTCATCAACATGATCAACAGTGGATCATCACTGACACTGGCTAGTTTTGCATTTGTCATTATAATAGGTAAGTTTTCTGATACAAAAAGATTACTTACAAGGTAACTGTCCAATAGGATTTTCTGATATTTGCTAAATATAAAGATGATTTTCAAATTCAACCATGATGAAACCATGATGAAACAACCCATCTAATATGTCCACTCTAGCCTGGACTAGGGTTAAAAAGATTCTTTTTTGTTTACTAATTTATAATTGTCCTTTTTTTATAAGAGCTTCATAGAAATTTTTCTCTTTCTGTAGAATTCAGTGACTTCACAGTGGGTTGCCTACAAAAGGCTTTCTTTTCTTGTGTTGTGTGTTGCTGTGTTCTACTTTAAGTGCTTAGAAGAGCAGCACAAGGATAATTTATTCATTTGAGAATGTTTTCCAATCATAATCTGAGGTTTCATGCACTGGTAATCCATGAACTCGTGATTTAAGCACAGCCTGTTGTGATTTATGCAGCATGGACTGTCACAGGTACTTCCTACAGTTCCTGTGGCAGTTCTGAGCTGCCTTGGTTTGTATTTCAACTAGTATGATATTTAAGAGGAGGAAGGAAAACAAAACAAGGAGCTGCCCCAAAGAAAGGGAAGATCTTCTTTGGTGTTCTTCATGGAAGCAGGAACCAGGTCAGTTTAGCAAATCACATCATATCTGGGTGGCTGTGATTGAGTGCTGGTTTGAAGAATAAGTTCCCATCCAGAATAAGCCATACATTTTAAAGCAAATACTTTCTGTGATTGCACTGACTGTCATGGTATTCATGACTTCATCACCTTCACATCTGTGTTATTACAAACAACCTTGGAAAAAGAAACAGAACTTCACAGTCTTCCTGGCACTGAGAGAGCTTGGATACAGAGCTGGCTTTAAAAGCCACGTCCAGAATAGCAACACAGAGGAGATTGGAAAATGTGGAGCATCTCAGAAGTGGATCATTGCTCTCTACCTAGGAAATTTTTCCTAGCACATAATTTCTTGGCATTCTCAGAAGTCTGAATCTTGAGCTAGATTGATCAAGATTAACTAACATCCTTTTAGCCATCTGTGAAGAGTTTGATGGTGGGCAGTTTCTGAAAAAGAATTTTCAGAAACTGCCCACCAAAAATGAACAAATGCTGCATTAAGCTCCTGTTGATGCTTCTTATAGAGGTACTTGGAGAAGGGACAGTTTGTGTGCATATGTGTGTGCATGCAGGCAGGAAATTTCCTTCATGGTGCTTTGAGCCAGAGGAAGGAAAACACGCAAGGATAACGTCCAGCATAATGGTACATTAGGTGAGCAGGGTAGAGGAAAAAAGAAGGGAATCCTGAGCTCTTGTCTTCATCTAGAGAAATTGTTGGTGCTTGTCACCCTGGAAATGCTTTGTGTAAAATGTATAAGAATTCCTTGGAGCAGCAACTACATAAAAACTTTTTTTTCCAGCCACCTTAGTTGCTGGAAGTCACAAGCAGTGCCCCCTTCCCCTTCTCTGACTAGTGGAGAGGATGGGAGTGTGGAGTGAGCACTGTGTTTGGGGTGTGCTAGGAATGGGAGGCAATGGGTTCAAATCCCTGTCACTTTCAGAGAAAGGTGGATCAGCCTCCCCTGTGCTCCTGTGCAAAGTGGGTAAATGGCAGTGGGTGGGACAAGGTGTGACACCATTGCAAATGCTGCTGCCTGGCAATTTGCTCAAGAGGACATTTGTTCTGCCCTTGGAAGAAATGCTGGCATAGTCTGTTTGGCGCTGGATTGTGGAATATTGGCCTAATGGTGCACTGAAGCGTAGCTACTGCAAAATGGTTTGAAGTTCTCCTCTTTCCTTCAGCATTTTCCTCTTAATTCAGTTTCTCCACTCAGCAGACTGGTTGGTTGGGTGCCATTTTAAAGTGCTCCATGCCTTGTGTACCCTCCACAGGGAGCCTCACACCATTCAGGGTTTCTGGAGTTTAACCTCAGGGCTGGCTGCTTTACTGCATGGCATTGCAGCATTTGTGATGGTTTTGGATTTAGCCCTTTATAATTTAGCTGAATGACACCACAGCCCTCACCTTGCACCCTAAGCCTAATAAAATCTTCCCATTAGTGACCTAGGTCGCATCTTTTCTTTATCAAGAAGTGAAAGAAAGAACCTGTAAAGGAAAAATGCTGTGATGCTACCAAGAATAGACTGCAAGAACTACCTTTTCATTTCTTCCCGTTTTCTTGCTGTCTTACTCCCCACTTATCTTTCTTCTGCTTCTTGCCACAAGGAAAGGTTAATAAGCAGGCTGCTCTGAGTCATCTCTTGAATGCAGTGATAATCCAAAGAGTAATGCTGGAGCTGCCAGAAGACTAGAGCAGCACCTGCTGCCAGAATGAGCAGCAGCATTGTGCGTGAGCTCCCAGACTGCCAAAGCCCAGCAGAGAACACCTTGAGGGTGTGTGATGTGCTCTGCTGCCCTATACACACCAGCCCTGCCTGTGGGCTGGTGCAGCTTGGAGCCCTTTGCCTGCTCTGCTGCACCTCTGTGCTCAGCAGCAGCCCAGTTCCCATTCCACACGTGATGTTACCAATCCCAAAGTGCCTGCAATTGCCTGGGATTTACCCTGCAGTGAAGGACCCGTGGTAGAGGCTGCTGCCTGATCAGACTCAGCCACCTCTTGCTAATGAGCAGGGAATGAGAAAGGTGATGTCACTTATGAGCAGACAGCAGGCACTGTGAAGCTGTGAAGGGAGGACAATCCATGCGAGTGGAAGAAAGCTCAGCCATTAGTCAAACCAACAAAACACAGAGCTGGTTTATTCTGGTCACTTAAAACTGGATGTGTCATTTTGTGCCAAGAGAGCAACAGTTACCTTAGCATGTAACAGTCTGTTTCTGTTTTACCATATTCCTTTGAAACCTGTGTTACTGCTGGTTGGGAATGACTGGTCTCTTTCTGTGGAAGCAGGAAAAACCTCAGCCCAAGCTGTCATATTGACTTTCCTAGCCAACAGCTGAGTTTCTGTAGCAAGGCCATTCTCCCCTAACTGTGTCCTGTATCCTAAGGGGGATCTCTGTCACAAGTGTTCTGGATGTGGTGCAGCCATCTATTGACAGAGGAGCAAGCAGTGTTTTACTCTGCAGTTTGTCTTTAGCTTTAGGCAAGGGCTCCAGAGTGACTCCTGCAGTGGCTGGGAGACAGTGGAGCATGACACAAACACAGCCTGGAGGTTGTGGCTCTTGGTGGCAGCTGGGACTGTCTGCCCAGCACAGCCAGTTGGTAGCAAAGCAGGGAGGACTGTGTTTGCTGTCTTTACAGTGGATGTTCTAACTGGTGCATGGTGGTTTAGCAGTGTAAAAGGAAGGTTTTTCTGTAGAATGGAGGGATTTATCAGATGACAAAATCAGCTGTTCCCATTGCTCCTAGCAGACCTTTTCTCACTATTTGTACCTGAAACACACGGGTAGTGGTTTGGTTTTTTTCTATGGCACTTTGACAGGTCACCTGATACTCCAGAATCAGGAACTTTACTGCAGTCCCTAATAGCCTATTATAATTAATTGGTGGTTTTGGGGGTGGGCTTCAATACCTGATACAGGTGCAGATAAGCACAAAATAAACCTTTTGTAATAGGGCTGAGTAACTAGGAGGTCCTTTTACCTGGTACCCTCTGCATTATTTCTAGATTGTCATTTTTCCTTTGCATAATTTCTGCTTATTGTGCTCTCCAGTAAAACACTGACTGGCTTGTAAGTAACTGAGTGTTCAGGTGGAAAGAGCTCTAAGAACAATGCTGCACTCGAGCTGGACTGGAAGGAGGGTAATCCTTCACACCCTGACTCTGAGATCTGAGGATGAATAACCAATGTATGTACAGCTCTGCTTGGTTCAGCTCAAACTCTTTAAGCTCTAAATAAATGACATTTCTTTGTACTGTGGATGCTGTCCCCTTGTGCTTTGCTGTGCAGCAGCTTGGCTGTTTATACTCCCAGCAGTCATCACAGTGTGCTTGTACCTTACTGCTGGCCTGGGACTGGGAGCCCTTTGTGACACTACTTGAATAGTACTACAAGGCAGTTACTGCTCCAGAGGATAAATGCTCAAGTAGTTTGAGGGACAAAAGTGTTTTGAAAACCAGCTTTAGTTTCACAGGACACATGGCAAGAGATTTAGGTACTTAGCTCACAACAACTATTTAAAATTTGGTGCTGATATTTTGGTGCTGAAGTAGCGAGCATGTCTGTCAAATGTCAGTCTCTGTATTTGACAGCAACTTCTTTTTTTTCCTCCTCCTTCTTCCCCAGTCTCATTTGGCTTCAAAGAACCAAATGTTGGGTTGTCTTTCATGTTTTGATAACTCATGTTAAGGAGGACACCCACCCTTCGTGCTCTAGAAGTAATTTATTGTAAAGCTGTCAACAGCAGTTAAAAGGGGAATGTATGCAAAAGATGAGAGGGTTTTTGAAGGGAGCAGCAGCTATTCCATGTTTAATGCTAAAAGCAGGGTGGCATCTGGGCTGATGGCACGGGGCCAGCAGCCATGTATCAGTTGTAGGCGGGAGAAGGGCAGAGCCAGCTCGGATTCCAAGGGGGCTGCTGTGTGTGTGCTGTGCACAGTGTGTGGGGGACCACACTGCAGACCTGGGGACATTGCAGTGCCCAGAGTGTGGAGCACAGGGCTTGAGCACAGTGTGACCTGGGCAGCAAGGCTGGCGATGCCTGCAGGCTGAGATGAATGGATGGTGAGGAGGGGACAAGCCAGCAGAGCTGCTGCAAGTTTTACAGCAGGACACAAACCATGTGCAGGATCATGCCTGTGTTGATTCTGCCTTTTGATGGAGCTGCCAAATAGTCTGGCCTTTTAGCCTGGTGCCTAGAAACAGGGGGACTTGGGGTGAGTTGTTTGCTTTTTTTGTGCGAGTCTGTTGCTTGTTTCTTCTCCTTCATAGGGAAAGGACAGGCCGTCAGTGGAAATGCCTACCATTCATACAGTCTTCAGTTGTACAAATCTTCATTTCAGTGCATAACCTATTTAACTCAAGTGCAAACTATATGTGGGAAATTTTTATGCCCCTGCCTGCTGTGCTGCTTATAGCACTTGCTCTGTGGTATAAAGGCAGGGTAACAGATGAGAAAAAATCCTGAGCTGTAAGAGAAAACGTGGAAATGCTTTTGAGCTAAGGTTTTGCTGAGGGATGAGATACTACATGTGGAGGTGGTAGTTTTCTTGGAGCTAAAATGTGTTCCAAGAAAGAGATTACACTATTGGCTCTCTTGGTGGTGTCAGCTCAGCCTTCCTTGGGCCTCTGGCACTCCAGCAGGCAGAGCAGGTCCTCAGCAACCTCCTGCATTTTTTGGATGCTGAGTAATGGTGGGCACAAAGATGTAGGAGCTCAGTTACCTGAGCTTGCTGTGGAGTAGCACAGGGATGCTTCAGCCAATAGCTTCTCTCATGCACTTCTCAAGGTGGTCTTAAGCCCTCAGAGCTATAAAGTTAGGCACTGCTGATTAGTTTCTGTTTGATCTCCCTTTCTCCCCTTTCTTGAAGTAAAAACCCTGAAGTGCCCCTTACTACAGCTGTGTGTAAAAAAATGAGTGAATGAATCCTTAAATGTGATGGTGCTCAGGTCTGCCCTGAGGCTCCAGGAGAGCTGTGGCAGGGGGGCAGTGCAGGGACAGAACAGTGAGGCAGCCCAGCCTTACCCCACTTTGCTTCCACATGCTTGGCAAACACAGTAGTCCTCTTCTCCTTGCACCCCACCTTCCCCCAGGGTGCTGAGGGCTACAGGGTGAAATGGGGATAGAAGGCTGTGGCAGTGGCTCCCTTTGCCAAGGAGCAAAGGATGAAAAAAAGACATCTGAACTTCTGAACTAGTTTTTTGTGTGCAGGCATTCTTGGAACTGGATGAAATCCCCAATATGATGTGTGTCTGCTGTAACAGCTGCTCTTATTTTTGCTGTGTCATCTCCAGATGCTGTTTCTATCCCTTGTGGTTAAAATCTTAATGATTTCATGCTTACTATTATGTTATGATCCCAGACTGCAGGCTAGATGTTGGATCTTTCTCTTGTGTTCCCCAGCTCATGGCCAGTTAAATGTCAGAGATGGTTTTCTTTCTTTCTTGTCTGTCTGTGAGTGAAGCCCTTTGTCTGTCTCAGTGGTGTGTGTTTCTATTCACGGGGCTGTCAGTGGAGTGTAAGTGACAGTGAGTGCCCTCAGAGCCAGCTCCCTTTCTGGACTGTTCACTGCCTATGGAGGGCCCTGCTTTCCTGGCATCCACAAGACCTGAGGGCAGGCCCATGGGCAGACCAACTTCCCAGTGTCCATCACATGTGACTCATCCCTGGTATCCAGTTACCACTTGCACTCTAAAAACTCTCAATTTACTGTCAGACTACACAGCAGGAGTCTGTAGAGATGGCTCTTTGTGGCTGATGTTGTTGTGCCAAGTAGCAGCTGGTAAAGCACAGGGCAGCACTGTTTACAGCTGACAGCCCCTCCCCTTCCAGTGCTAAAGAGCAGCAAAGGACACAGCAGCAAAGGACACAGTGTTTTATCAGCCCTGCGGTCCACAAGGGATGCCCGGTAGTGGGATGAAACCTCTGGATTCTCTTGGTGATCTCAGGCACTGACTTAACCATAAAGACTCCTCTGACTGGTGAGAATTTGTCCAGAGAAGTAAAGACTGATGGGAATGAGACATTTAGAGCACTTCACCTTACTGGACCTTTTCACCATCAATCAGAAAGACAGTGGGATTTGGAGGCTTAGGGGAGGTTTGTGGCTTTCTTGTTTTCGTGTTGGTTTTTTTTTTGTTTTTTTTTTTTTTTTTCTTGGTTTAGATTCTTTTTTTCTGGAAAGCATTCTGAGCAGAGGGAAGATGTTTGTGACTTCCTAATAGGTTTTAGGCCTGAAAGAAGCATGGCAGTTCTGAATGTGTACAGTAGCTGAGCAGAAGCTTGAGGAATAATAGATTCTGGGCAGCTGAGCCCTCTACAAAGAAACTAAAATTGTGAGGGAAGGAGTTTAGGTTAAGTTGCATTCAACTTTTTTATGGGCTATGATTAGCAAATGCCACAACTTATATTTCTTTGGTTTATCAAGATCTGAAGTTCCCTTGTGCTTGCTTGTGCTCTTCCAGACGTGAGGCTGTTGAAAGCCAGCAGGATTCCCTTCCCTGGCACACAGGGCTGTGCACACCTGTGCCTCTTACCCATCCTGGTTCCTTGTAGCCTCTTCCCTGCTGCTTGGAGGGGACGTGTCCAGCCTCAGGCTCTTCCTTCATGAGATGCCATAGGCAAATAAGTTGATGTGGAGGTGTGGGAGCATCAAATGCACCTTTCATCCAAGGTCTCTTTCCTGATGCTACACCAGCACGGATCTTCAGTCCTTGCCTCAAGCAGCTTTAACTGTGTTTGTTTTGCAGCTTCTGTTGGTGTCAGATGGATGATCGGAGTTACAGAAATTAACAAGGGCTCCACCTATGGCAACAATGACAGCAAGCAACAAAAAGGCAACAAGAAACAAAAGTAGCACCTTCAGAGACTGCTTCAATCCAAAGGGAACAGATGCAACTGCTGAAAACTCTTAAGTGCATATCACAGTCTTTCAAGTGAGATCAGAGGATGAGTAATTGCCGTGCATATCTGAATTTGTGCTCCTGTTGTTTTCTCTGGGATTTGGGCTGGATGACATGCTGGAAAGATGCACTCCTTCATATACTCTCAACAACAGGTATGCACATGAGTGGTTGGTTTGTTTTCCTAAGAAGTGTCTTAAGTTTTGAAGAAAAAAAAATTCCAGTGTGTTTGTATGAAGAGACTCTACCTGGAAACTAACCAGAGGTGCAGGCTTTAATGTCAGAAGATTGTTACAAGATGATTAAACTTGATAGTTGTGTAGATCACACAGTTTAACAACCATAATCTGTCAGTGTTTAAATACAGCACAGCAGGATGCTGTGCTTGGTTATAGCAGTATTGGACTGAAGCAGCTCTGCTGAACTGGCAGAACTGCAGTAGAGTTTTTGTACATCTAGGACTTATTCCCACAGTGTGCACTACATGGGCCCTTCAAAACTTCAGCCAGACCCCCCCTGGACATCCAGACATCGGAGCCTGGCAGTAGCATCACCTGGATCAGAATTTGGCCTTGTGGCCTGAGCAGAGCTAAGTTACCCACTGCCCTCTCTTTCCTCAGGCCATACATCTGAGGGATAGCTCAAACCTGCAATTCTTCAGAGTAAATGTCATTTTTAGTTTGGAAAAACTGAGTTAGTGAAATTCTTTTTGGCTCTAAATGCTACTTAAAATTCCATGCCATCCTAACAGTTGTGGAAAGAAAATAACTGGGCATGGTGTAGTGAAATAATGCAAAGTGTGCCCCACACCCATACTGTTGTGATCCTAATTAATCTGCTTGTCTGTCTTTTCTGATAAATTACTTTATTTGGTGCCTCATAACGGTCAGCCTGAAGTAATAGTAAATAAATTATTTCCTTCTGGGGAGGAGGGGGAACTAGAAGAGAGACCTGGGACAGTGGGTATGGCTGATTTTTTATGTCTGTCTTGATTTTACATCCTTCTGAATTAAATAAAGCTAGAGTCAAGCTCTGAGGAAAGTGGGTTGCTCTGATATCCTTGCTACTGATTTCAGGGCAGCCGCTTCCTGTTTTTAAACTTCCAGAGTTAAGGATCTGCAGGTTACTAGAAATAACTTGTTTAATGCAGGGAAAAAAGGAAACGAGGGTTCCTTAACTAACAGCAAATATGACTGGAAAAAATTCCCAGTTTTTTAAAGTACAGATCCTGACACTGAGCAGTGGAGGTTGACTGACACTTTCAAAGACAGTCCGTTTTCACTCGCACAGGGCTAAACCATGACAGTCTCTAGTGAAGAAAGTGAGAAGTCTTACTCTAGCAGCTGGTATAAAAACATTGCTCTTTTCATATGATAAAACTGAGGCCAGAAGAAACAGGCTAATACAACACTGAATCATTCCATGAAATACGTATTTGCTATTCAGTACATCAGAAAATCGAGAAACTCACCTTTTTAATATGCAGCATCAAAAAGCAGGTGAAGTAGTGCTTTTAGCATGGAGCAATAAGTGAAGTTCAGGGATAGTGGAGGCAGTAGAATTTACAACATGAAGGAAGGAATAAGCCATGTGAAGTGTGAGAGACTGCTTTGGGGGGGTTTTTTGCCTCACACATCTTATGTACACATACATTCCCTATGCTTTCAGGAAGCTTTCAGGAATAGGTCATGCAGTGTCCTGAACACAGGGGGTTCATGGTCTCAGATACAGTTTTTATAGCCCAAGAGTAGAAAATATTTACAAAGTTATTTAATAAAGCACATGCCCTGAACTCGATTTGCTGTAACACTCTTAACAGTGCAAAACTGAGCATTGCATCCTGTAGTAATGATCAGGCACATCAACAGGCCAGACCTGAAGACACTGTACACAAGAGCTGGAAAATGGGTGTGAGGGGAGAAAGGCTCTCCAGGGTAGCATTTTACTGTAAACATTACCTGGCAGACACAGTAGCCTTTACTTGAGCAGCAAAAACATACTCCTGGAGTGACAGAGGCTGTTCTGCCTTCTGAGAGCCACAGATTTAACATGGAGTAATAAAGACATTTGGCATTCCTTATGAATCTTAGTCCTTTCCCCTCCAACTGTGTGCAGTGCCCTTCTCCCAGAGGAAAGCACCAAACAAGTAAATACTTCTGAAAGAGTGCAGAGATGATTTCATACCCATTTCCCTGGGACCAATTCCTAGAACAGGCTGAGGACCAAACAGGCCAGTCCTGGACCCATCCTCCTAAGCACTCGTGCAAGTCCTGGCACACCACTGAGACCCTTCCAGCACTCACTGACAAACAGAGAAAGTTTAATGGTCCTTGCCAAAGTTAAACTTGTCCAGTTCACTGTATTAAAAGAACTAAAAGTGTTTGCCCCTCATCCCCACAAGCAATTGTATGTTCTACAACTGCCTTAATAAAATTAGTCTTTAATGTTTGTTTATACAAAAATAAAAGTATAAAAAGCTAATATGTAGTGAGTGGGTTTTCTTTTGGTCGGCAAGAACAAACTGGTAAGTTTGTCACCTCTATCCTGACTCCTTAGAGCTGTCCACAGTTCCTCTTTGTGTTCAAGGACACCTAAAACAAGGCAAGTGAGGACACAGGTTACTCAGATACTTCTGTTATACTGCAAAGTGAAGCACACAGCAAGCTGGGGGGGACAGTTTTACCTCTTTCATAGTCCTTTATTGAAGATGAGAACATACTTCCCCTCCTGACACACAGCTGAAAATGGAGCACTGAAAAGAAGGGGAAATCTTTGTTTAAATGCAGCATTTTTTTGAGAGCCTAAATACATGCACAGGTGATATGCACAGCAAGGCTCATACTTTTCTAGATAAAGATGTCAGATTTTGTGGTACCGGCTTGATAGCTCACCCCAGACCTGAGACTAATCACAGATCTGTGGATTAACATGAGATGAGACACTAGATTATAAAGCCAAATATTAAAATCAAGTTTTAAGCTACCTATTTTAAGTCTAAGGCTGTAACAGGAATATGTAAACTTGCACTAATGTTTACAAGTAACAGTTTTAAGGCACCTGTTTGTAATATCAAGTTTAAAAAATCAATTAGCCTCATGCATTGCAGGCTTCCAAATCTTAGCCACTTCTAATCTCCCTTTTTTGAGGCTCATGACAACTGAGGTGTGATGGGGATCAGAAGGTTCTTGGTTTTGCGAAACAGAACACAAGAATCAGCTTTTACAGTTCTATCCAAGAAGACAAAATGCCATGCAGAGCAGTCCCTGTTCACACTGCATGCATTCAAGGAGGAAGTTATCCCTTAGATAAAAATCAATATTAGGAACTGTCCATCACCCTCTTTTCTCAGGAGGCAATGAAAGGGGGAACCTTACTTCCCTTATCTCTTGTGTAAGAAGCGTCTGACACTACTCATCTTGAAACCTGACAAAACACTGACTATTGCAATATGAGAGCATCCTATTAGGTCAGGTTAGCAGTCTTTACCCAATGTTGCAAAAAAGTTTGAAATGTGACATAGGCCTACATTTATTTTTGGAAGAAAAACCCTTCACCAATATCTCCTAAAATAAACCATTTATTGAGAAAAACCTTTTTTTTTTTTTTTAAATTTCATTAATCAGCCTTGTGCATAACAAATCTGAAGCTTGCCAAAAACAAATAAACAAAAAACCCCAGTAAAAGTTCACAGTCAGTGCACTCAAACAGATTAAAAAACAAGGTCCATAACGCCTGATAACACTACAGCATTTTTCTGAACCTAGGGAGTTCAAAAATACTACATATTAACAATACAAGTTTTCTCAATCAAATGAGAAACGGGAGAAGGAACAAATAGGGGATGGTCCATATACAGTAGTAATGGCACTTTCACTGAAACATGCAGCTTCTTCCAACTTGGACACGTCACATGAGCAACATGTGCCGAGTAAAATGTACAGGAGCAGCAGAGGAAGTGACACCGTCACTTGTGCAGTCTTCCTTAAGGTCAACTTTTATACTGTTCGTCAGCACAGTCTTTATGTAAATATTACATACAGTAGTGATTCAAATCTTGTCAGGAGAGAAAAGGCCAGAGATTAACATCATTCTTCGTCTGTGCAAACCTGTGAAGGCAGCAAAAGGCAATTACTTCAGCCATCTCCCTCCTGCAGCAACACGGTAATTGATCAATTTCTTTAGCACCTTCACATCTTTGAAGTTTTTTCTCTCCCTTGTTCCACAGTAATGCATTACAAGTGTTTGGGAGTACTGACAGTCCCACCGTGCATCCTTTAGGTGCCTAAAGCAGAGACCATCTCTGATGGATGGGATCTGCTACAGCTGCACTGATGAGGGATGGGTGATGATCCCAAACACTGCTACTGAACCAGAACACCAAAGTCATCAAATTTATGCTGGAAAATGAAACAGAATTCAATAACCTAATGTGCTCCTACTTCTTCAAAAAAGAAGGTACTAATGCAGCTCAGTTTGTAGCTGTGAATATTTGCCTGTTCTTAAGGAAAGCACCACACTGTAGGTCATGGAAGAACTGCAGACTGTTACAGCAGCTGCCAGATAAAACATTCAATATGACCTTACCCTTAAGTATGAAATTAAAAGAAAAGCAGCCCTTTGCACAGAAGAATGGGAGTTCTCAAGCATGTGATGGTTTCATGTTTTAGGGAGGGAGCCCTTATTTCTAAAAACCTGTGCATTTGTATTTAAGTTTTTGCTGAAGAGCCAGTCAGATCCAATTAGCTACCACTGAGCTGGAGCCTGACTTGTCTTTTTAACATAAGATAATGCAATCTAAAACAGCAGTGCAAGTTCATTGCATCTACTGCACGTCCTATACTTTCATGTGCTTCTGGAAAGTTGCCAATCCATTTTTCCTGGACAGCATCAACCTGCTGCCAGCCCCTCACCATGGTACCAACCCCTGTGGCATCACTGAGAACAAAGAAGCCGACTAAAAGCTGTTCCCCATTCCCATCTGCAGTTTTTGTAGCAAAGTCATCAGACAAACCTTGACAAAAGGATGATCGAGAAGCTGGCTGGCCGTCCACCTCATCTTTGGGTCACTTTCCAGGCAGTGGCAAAGGAAGTCTTTCCCTTCTGGGCTCACTTTATCAGGAATAGGAGGTTTATGACCCATCCCCACTTTATACATGATTTGGAAGTTGTGCTCATATTCATGCCAAGGCCTCTGCAACAGGTAACAGAACAGCATTGCTAAGTGCAAGCTTTAGTGAGTAACTTCCTACCCACTAGAGCATGTATTTCTGTGCTCTAGGAAATGAAAAACCACCCCAGTCTTTGCAGACTGAAGAGAGCAGGACCAGAATTTGCAGAAAAACTGCTGAGAACAGTTTGCATTTCATCAATACATGAAACATCCCTACCTTGCCTGTGACCATCTCTATGACAACACAGCCCAGGCTCCAGATGTCTGCTGCACGTCCATGCCCTTCTCCTTTAGCTCTGGTGATTACTTCTGGAGCCATGTATGCTTTGAAACAACATATATGATGCCATCAGTTCATACAACAGAAGGAACAGTATACATCAAGTGACTGACTGGTAAACCAAATGCTTTTTAAAATACCCAGTGAATTACTACTCAGGTTTTCTTGCTAAGTTTTGCCATTTGCTGGTTTCTTGTTCTTTGACATAATTTTAGCACAACTGTCTTTCAGTTTGAAAAGTGATACTGAAAATGATGTTACATGCTTTCAGTTACTGCCATTTTCTGAAAATGGATTAAGCAGCTTGTTTAGTGAAGAGTACTGTTTCAGTAAGGCTGTAGAGAAAAATACAACCCCAGAAAACACATGCTCCAGCATCTCTAAACACAATTTTAACTCTCATATCATTCACTGATTGTTTTGGCTTCTGGATGTAAAGCATAAAACTAGCTAAGGTAAAATCACATTTCCCTGAAACACATGGTTTTACTCCAGACTTCTGGCAGAGATATCTTCTTTTATGGTAACCAGACAAGTACCTGCCTAGCCCAAGCTTCCTTACCTGCAGTCCCCAAGGTACTGTTCACTTCTCCAGGCATTGTCTGGGTATTGTTCTTCAATTTCACTGAGCAGCCGAAGTCTCCTAGTTTAATCAATCCAGATGAGGTAAGAAAGATGTTGGCTCCTAGGAAACACAAGGAAACACAGGCACACTTGTTTAAATCAGAGCTGAATTGAGGAATGAGGGCTTCTCAATATAGCCTTGGAAGTTGCAGTGGATAATAACTGAATTCACACTTAGATATTCACCTGTGAATTAAGTATGGAATATGATAACATTAAAGATGTTCTGGTGGATTTGTGCCAACATGAAGTGTACTGAAGTTGACAAATGTTCAAACAAAAAAAAAAAAGAAAAAGCAGTATGGCAGGCAAATTAAACAGCTTTCCATACAAGCTCGTTACAAGAAACGACTCCTTCAGGAATTCCAGTGCTTCTCCTTGTGAGCATTAAAGTCCTCAGAATAAATTGCTTCCTGGCAGAGGCCATTGCTGAGTCACTCCCACTAGTATCTCTTCAGTTCTTCTGAGTCAGGACAGATGAGATCATACTTGTCAATAAAAACAGTGTGGCCAGCAGGACGAGGGAGGGGATCATTCCCCTGTACTCAGCACTGGTGAGGCTGCACCTCAAGTTCTTTGTCCAGCTCTGGGCCCCTCACTACAAGAAGACACTGAGGTGCAGGAGCAAGTCCAGAGAAGGGCAGCAGAGCTGGTGAAGGGTCTGGAGCACCAGTCCTGTGAGGAGTGCCTGAGGGAGCTGGGGGTGTTTAGCCTGGATAAGAGGAGGCTCAGGAGTGACCTCACTGCCCTCTACAGCTCCCTGAAAGGAGGGTGTAGCCAGGTGGGGATCTGCCTCTTCTCCCAGGCAACCAGGGACAGGACAAGAGCAAATGGCCTCAAGCTGCACCAGGGGAGGTTCAGGTTGGACATCAGGAGGAATTTCTTCACTGAAAAAGTGGTCAGGCTGAAACATGCTGCCCAGGGGGAGATGGTGGAGTCACCATCCCTGGAAGTGTTCAAGATACAACTGGGCATAGTATTCGGTGGTTTGTCCAAGGTCGGACTCAATCTTGGAGGTCTTTTCCAAACTTAATGACCCTATGGTGACAGCTGACTTGCAAAATAGGGTTCAGAGCATTTTATTATGTACGCTACCAATTGCCTACTCCTGTTGCACTTTACTTCCAGAATAATTTTTGGAGGAGGGCTACCATGACAATAACTTGCTATACTGGCAACTTACACTAGAACAAATGTCCCCAGCATAGTTTAAAATCTCCAATGGGAATCTGCAAGTGGCTTCAAGTCAGTTGCTCAATACAACAATACAAAATAAACCAAGTGGTTTTGACAACCTGTGGTTTTCTTTCATGCAACACCCTGAAATGAAAGTATTCATTTTGACAGCAACAGAAAACAGGTAGAGCAGAAGGAGCTCCTTATGTCAGGCCACATTCTGGACTCTGCAAAATGAAAGCACAAGTAGGTTGCAAGTATCACCTGGCAGAAATAGAGCTTCAGCTGTGATCTTTCTCGAGGAAAGCTGGATAGTATGCACAAAACAAGCTGCTCACCTATTCTAGGAGTGGACAGACGTTGGGGATTTCACTACACATAGCCTCCTCCCATGTCACACAAAAGATTCATTCAAAAATGGCTCATCTCAGTAGAACCTTACAAAGTTTCTCACTTTTGTTCCACCTTGAGCAGTGCAGAAATTCTTGGCTGCTCCTCCTTTGTGCTAGTCTTAGTTAATATCTTTTTCCCATTCACTTGGTTGGGCATCCCCAAGATATTCATAAAGAATACAAAGAATCCTCAAAAAGCTCAAGTCAAAAAAGGCAGTGCAGATCAATGATGCCAAAATCTTGTCCTTTTCTCAAAGGACTCTCTGACTATTCTGACAATAGTTGAAAACTAAACCAAGAGGTGTTACACAGAACTGCAATTAATGGGTGAGCAAAATCATTAACAAAATTAAATTCCAACCTTTAGTTACTCTTACAAGTCCTGAAAGAATTAACGTTTAGGGAATACAACTCGTCTCCACATTGTGTACAATGCTTTTCCACTTCTGGCATTCAGATGCTTGCACATCCTCCAGAATTCTTACACTGGATTCTGCATTTTGCCATCAGTGAGGCCTATGTTCAGAGTCACCCTGCAATCACAGGTGTGTAATGGAGTTGGGTAGACCATCCCTCAAGATTCTTGAATGAAGAATCCAGAAAACACAAAGCAGTACCAGAAAGCTGCTTGATGGGACACCAAGTATGGGCAATGCATCAGGAGAGTGACAGCTGCTTCTTCCTTTGAACTGTCAACTGCTTTTCCAATGTTTTCAAGCAGTTGCTTGTCAGATAGAAAGTAGGTGAACTTAGCCTAAACAAAGAGCTTAGGAAAATGAATCCTCACTAGTAAACACTTTTTAAAGGATGTTCTGGAAACCTGTGTTTCCATTCCTCAAAAAAGGAACATGAAAATTTCACAGAAGGCTACAAAGTGTTTCCAACTACTACAGTGGATGGAGCCTGGCAGTGCTGAAGTGCAACAATCTCTCTTCTGACGGAATTTAGGCTAAAGGAATAGTATAGTTTAATACTGTTCAAAACATTCTTCCAAGGCCTTTCAAATTAGACTTTGTCCCTTTTAATAAAAAGTAATGACAATTTAGCCAAAGTATTACCATGAAAGCTCCTGTGAGCCCTTTCCCTGAAAGCATTTGGAACTGTCAAATGGAATAAAGCACTGAACCAAAGTTTCAGCAAGAAGAGAGAGACAGTGCTTGAAGACTCATGTTGCAGACACTTTGTCAGCTTCCACTGATGTGGTATCACTGTAGCCTCTTTTGTAAACTGCTTGTTCAGAAACCAAGACCAGACTGCAGAAGGAGTCTTTTAAAAAGGTAAATAAAATCTGCACAGAATCCAGTAGAAGCCATGTAAGCAGAGCAGACAAGAGGTCAGTACTTTGAAGATGCCTGATGCTTTTTTACCTTTGACAGCTAACACTTCTGGGAATGTAACCAAACTCCTAAATATCTGCATGGTTAAGAGGCAAAAAGACCATGAGGAAAATGGCAGAAAGGGACTGCCCCCATTCTCTCCCCTTACACCTGCACTGTCTGAAGCACCATCACTGGATGCACATGGCAGAGGCACGAGGTTGCCCAGTTGTGCACAGCCCTCCTGCTGAAGAGGCAGTGTCAAAAACCACACTCCTGCTAGAGCAGCCAAAACCTAAAGCATTTAAACTCAAGTTTCATGCCCTGTACCTCTGCCAAATCAGCCCCATAGTAAGAACAGTGGAAACTGTACTAGCATGACAGTCCAAAGGTTTTGGTGGAAATCCTGTGAGTCCATGGAGCAATACAAAGAGCCTCTCTAAAGGCTGTGCTGTAATTCCAGAAAAAGAGGCAGCTCAGGCATTCCACAGCCAGTGCTTAAGCAGTGCAGAAGCCAAATTCATTCAAGAAACAAGCAGGCCAAATGCTACCCTTGGATGAGAAAATCAGCTTTTGCATACTCTTTTTCTCATCTCTCAGAGAGCATGACATGCCCAGAGTATCCTGTTGCCGTTTTTAAGCTCTAGCTGAATGACATTCCTTCCTTTGTGCTCATCAGGAAGATGGGATAGTAGAAGTTTTGAGCTAACAGCAAGGTTACAAGAAGACAATAATACAGTGGCAGTTTGATGAAGACTTTTTGGTATACAGCATCTCATTCACAGGTTTCTGATTTATTAAAGCTGCAGATACAATCCTTTCATTTTCTGTATTCATCCAAGCACTGCTCAGGAACATGTCCTTCTCTCCTGAAAGAGAGAATCCACCAGGCATGGCCTCATTAATTCCTCTCAATTCAGCAGTTGTGAGACCACACCTTGAGTGCTGTGTCCTGCTTTTAGGCTCACCAGCACAGGAGAGACAATGACACACTGGAGCAAACCCAGGAGAGTGGTGTCAAGATGTGCAGATGGCTAGTGCAAGGCTGCAAGATGGGTTTGCTCAGCTTGAAGAAGGGATTCTCAATGAAGTGTGTGTGCAGGGGATTTATTGCTGCTTTCAGCTGTGTAATGAGAGGATAGCAAGACTGCAGAAACAGACTTTTCCCTCAAAGGCACACTGTGAAATGGTCATGCAGCAATGGACACAATAGCAACCTTTGCAGATTCCAAGGAGCTATCAGGAAAAAGCTTTTCACAGTGGGGATATATCAGTCACTGGAACAGGGCCTCTCCATCCCTGGACATAAACACACATCTCACCTCAACAATGTCCTGAGCAATCTGATCTAATCTGACATTGGATCTGATACTAAGGCTGGCCCTGTTTAGGACAGAGGGCTGAGAGATGTCCACAGGTTCCCTCCAGCATGAAACTTTCCATCATTCTGCATCACTGACCAGAACAGCTTCAGTACAAAAAAGTGAAATAATTCCTAACCAAGGAAACTGGGCTTATGCACAGGAGTTAGAATAGAAATTAAGAGTATCACAAGAGACTATCTCCTGCTACAGACCAGCACCACCTGCTTTTCACAATGATGCAGACTAAGCAAAAGCAGTGCAACCAAATGTAACAACCAGCCAACACAACCCTCCATTTTCCCTCACCACCACAGGCTGAAAAACATTTCTGGCAGCTGCATCTTGCTTTGCCTTTTACCCACACAGAGCTGGATGCTATAATAGCACCTGAAAGACAACGGTGGCACAAGAGAACACTACTAACCAGAAGTCTATTTTTGAGCACAAGGTACTTGCAGACACCAAGTACAAGTATCTTGCAGGATACAGATAAACAATCATTGTAAGAACTGCTTATCTGCTGCTAAAAGAAACAGATCCACAGTGATGTTTTGCAACTGGCCATGAGAGATCTTGTGTGATCTGACAGCAAGATTTTCATAGGAAAGCAGTTTTAACAGTCTGAATGTCATTCTTCCCTACCAGAAAAATAAGAGTACCACTCTACACAAGAGATAAAATTTAAATTAGAGTGTTCTTTACTGCTGTTAGCCTGAAAACTTGAGTTTGCAATGTTAGCATAAAAGAAGTCAATGAGCAAAAGACTTCCAATCAGGCATCAGGTAACCTTTACAAAAATACCCTCTTGTGGTCTGTCTTTATAGTCTGCCATGGAGTTTCAGGAAGGTCCGTACACAGATGTGCCTGCAGTGACCCTCTGTTACTCTCAAGAAACTCTCCAACATTTGACATAAGGAACCTGTTGTGACAGAAATGCTCTCAGGTATCACAACATTGCAGTTCTGTTAAACAGCTTTTCTCACTCCATGCATTTCCCTGAAGAGCAGAAGATCTATTTGGAAACATATCTAGATATCAGCAATGACATTGAGCAGCACAAAAGAAATCCCTGTCAGTCAGCCTTGGATTTTGATTACAACGAGCTTCCAGGAGAGCATAATCCAGCTAAGCAGAACCTGGACAAGGAATGATCAAGAAAAGGGCAAGGAGGGAACTGTGAAAAGCACAAAGGGAAATCCACAACTGGAGAGAAACCTTTGGTGAGGAAGGAGAACCAGAAAAGGTAAGATTGCTGGGGAATGGGAGTGAGGGAAAGTGTTTTCTAGAAAAAAAAAAGCCAAAACTAACTCAAGAGTGGCCTACCTGGGTGGAAGGCCTCTGGATCGTAGATAGTTCTTTTCCCAAATGAGAAGCACGAGGCCAAAGGACCAAGAGCAACTGGGAACCTCCTACACTGCTGCGGTGATTCAAAACCCTGTGAGCAAGAGGGACATAGAAACCCAGCATCGTTGGGTTGCACTGCCTTGTCACAAAATGAGCATTCACAGGGCATACTGTGTGCATTGCTTCCCCTACCTTCACCTAAGTTTCCTGCCATGGGTGAGCCAAATATGTCAGACTAACAAAACCAAGATAACCAGACATGGAGGATGTTGTTGGAAGGCGCAGAAAAAGAAAAATGAACCTGAAATGAGGACTGACACTGGGTATCTTAAATGCCAAGCCCAACCCCCCTTTGGTTACTGTAGTTTCAGTCTGCTAGTTACATATGCAAATACTGACAGCCAGGCACGAGAAGGTAAATGTATGGAAAAAAACACTAGATAAAGGGATATCCTACAATCACTTAAGTTCTTTTAACAACTGTTTTGTTACTAAGTTCATTCAGGCATTCATCTGAAATTCCAAAACTCCTTGGGAAAATGGAATCACAAGGAAAAGTTCTGATGCACAACTCTAGCATTGTACACTGCCTGTCAGCTCCAGAAAACATCACTTATTTGCACAGACAAGAAGGAAGACAGCATTACATAACTCAGTACATTAGTACTAAAAATGCAAGCACTAATAACTGAGTTTAGATAAATCCCCAATAATCTTAACAACCTCTAAAAAAACTATAAAAACCATGGGCAAAATTTATGAGTTTGAAATGACAATTGAGAACGTTTTTTACAATCTATGCTTGAAAGAAAAAGCATGAAACTAGCCAATAACTTGTAAACTGAAAAGTTAGTGGAAGGCTTTATATAAATAATGACTGCATAGATAATGCACACTAAATATGCAAATACATCCCTCCCATCCTTCCCCCTGCTCTCATCTACCACAGTGAAACAACAACATTACCTTTTTGGTTAACATTACCTTTAATGTCTCGATGAACAATACCATGTTCATGTAGCACATTGATAGCAGTCGTGATCTGCTTTGAGTACAGCCTAATGACATGCTCCTGAAGGCCCAGTTTTGATACCTCCTCCAGAGTGCCCTCATCACAGTACTCCATGAAGATGTACATTTCTTCCTGTTTTGGGAACCAAATCAGATTTCATTTGGTATATTTATTTTTTTTTAAACACTGAATTAAGATAAAGTTTTCCTTACATCCTCCATTGTTCATAAAATAAATAATGGAAGTATCACCATGAAATATTGAATAAATCATCTCTTCAGAACTTTATTCTCTCTAGCATGCTGCAACCTAACATATTCTATTGCACAGCTATGGAAACTCTGCTAAATGCCTATCTGCATCACTTGTACCTAACTGATACTATTTGGTGGTATAAAAATACAGTAATAAAATCTAGCATCAACCAAAAGACACTTGCAGGTGTATGACACAGAAATTTATAGAGATTTTTTTCCTTATTTAGAGAAGGGGAGAAAAAAGGGCACAAAATGATGTTTTGGGTTTGTTTTTTTATCCCTTCTCTTTGTCTCAGTTCCTGCAGTAATCATGTGTTGATTGCTTGGAATGGGCAAGTTTTTTGTTCTTTGCTGTGCCTTAAATAAACATGCCAACTCTAACTCACTTTAAGGAAAAATTAGGTCTCTGCTCCCACTCTGTCTCCAAGCCCAGCTGACTTCAGACAGACTGAATCAATATAAAAAGATGGCAAAGACATCAAGCTCTTAAAAACTAGTCTGAGAAACCAATGACCCAATGGCACAGACACCCAAATGTGTGTCTCCAAACAGAGAACTGCACAAAGCAGCCTGTGTTCCCTTCTAAACCAGCAATGGGTCACCAAAACAACTTATTCTATATTGAGCAAATCAGTCAATCCAAGCAGCATTTGCCAGCAAGACATCAGGACTTGAGACTCACAAGTGGGAAGAGCATGTGGAAAGCAGAGTTAATAAAAAATTGGGTATCTCAGCACACAACTCCAAAATCCAACTCCACAGAAAAATACACTTCATTAGTTCTGCTGCTCAAGCAAGAAAACTTGATTTTTCCTTCTGAAGAGATGCTAGCCAAACTCCAGTACTTGTCTGGCATCAAGATTTAAATGCCAGCACAAGATTTTTCCAGGAATCAATATGACACAATACAAGTACAGTCTTTGCTGCTAACAGGGACAGGTTTTAGCCTGTCTAATTTTTATCTACACACAGAAGTTACCATACCATATATGATATAACTTGCTTTCAGCCCAGCTCAGCAGAGTAGCAGCATAGAATAGCTCCAGCATTACTCACTCTATTCACTTATTTGAAGCCTGCTCTGTGTACCAGTTCCAAAAAATCTCTCCAAACTATGTTTCAGAGACCTCAATATCCAAGAGGAAAGAAGACACACAGAGATAACCAGACAAGATTAAAACTAGAATGTTCTCATGTAAAAACCTCCAATAATACAAAGCTTCTTAAAATTTTCTCTAAGCCTCATAAAAAAACCCCAGTAATCTATGTTTTCTTACCCTGTGGAGCTCCACACCAAAATAACGAACCAGATTAGGGTGTTTGATCCCTTCAAAAATCTTCAGTTCATCAGCTGTTTCTTTGATGGTTTTGTGATCATTAGGTTGAAATCTTATCTGCAAGAAAGATTTGTCATTATTTTGCTGCTATTTCAAATTCATAACGAACAAAAAAAGCAAACAACCCATCCTAAACTCAAATACAACAAAAAGCTTTTGTTATTGTTGTTGTTAAATAGCACCATCACACAAAAAACCCTGAAATACCCCTCTCCATCCCCAAACTGAAACAAATAAAGCACACTAAGCTATTTCTGGGGAATTACCTACAACTATGATGATTTATAAACTTTATAAGAGCAAAATGATGTTACTTAAACATGCCAATAAACTCATGAGCACATATATATCTCTTCTGTGCTTGCCTTCTAGCTTAAGTGTGATAGACAGACACAATACAAGAGAATCTGAAAGCAATATCAGAGAGAGCTATCATTCAGCAAGGATTTTTCACCAGGTACTTCATCACCAGAGAGTCTAAGGGATCTCTTTGAGGGGTTTATTCACTGAGAACAAGGCAGCTGCAAGGAAAAGTTGTGGCATGGAACCAATACAATCAAAGGTTTTGATGGAAGAAATGGGTTTTCATTACTTTTCTTACAATATGCTGTGATGGACTCTTCAATGAGGAAAAACATTATCAGGTGTTCTGAAAAACTGATTTAAAGCTTCTAATCATGCAAAGATAAGCAAGATAAATAGCAAGTTATGGAAGATGCTACTTTTACCATTTTGTTAGAAAACAGAAACTTCATTAATTGAGTGCAGGACAACTGCTAAAGAAATAAATGCATATATATTGTCTTCAGTTGCTAGGATGTTATGATTGTTATATTCCGTGTAACAATTCCAGGATACAGTTTGTATTCAAGCAGCAGTAAAATTAAATACATAAAGATTACCAAAAAGTGACAAATTATATTAAAGTATTTTACATGCTCCCTAATGCATAGTTTCAATACTATGTATTTATAGTAAAGCTTGTCCACTATAATTCAAAGTCATTTTAATGACACTGTGGTTGAGGTAACACAGTGTGAAGAAATCTTGGTGCAAGGGCAGGGGAATGCAGTGTTCTTAACCAATTAAAAAAAAACAAACAATAAATCTATCTTCTCCCAAGTTATTCTTAAAGAAATCCAGAAAAGCCTTCTATTTGGTAGTTGCAAACAGTTTTCATTCAAGCCTCATGAAACAAATGTCTGTCAAACAAGATCTATTCATGAGCTTACTTCAGCTTCTGCTAAAGAGCACACACATGCTACTCTGTAAACAGCACCTGAACCTAGAAAGCAACTTTGAATTACAGAAACAGAGTGAAACTGATGGGGGGGGAAATGTTATTTCATCAGGAGAAAAAAAAAACATTACAGCAACAAAATCTCAAGTGCTGGTATTAGTCAGTTACTGAGTATGGGTACAAGAAGTTAAGCACAAGCCCAGTCTTGCTTTTGTACACCTTGGAGATCACATACATATTGTGTGTGTGTGTGTGTATGTAAGAACTGGCTCATAAAATGTAACTGCTGCAACACCCAATGGCTGTCACCGTTAATGCTTGCAGCTGTCTAAAGATGTAGAAATGCATTGAAACTAAACAATAACTTAAAAAAAAACAACCACAAGGTGTTGTAGGGAAAACAGATCTCTACACCTACACAGCTTTACTTACTTCTATCCTGAAAACTAGATTTTCTGTACCCACCAAGTTAGTCAGCAGTTTTGTGACTCAACCTAGCTCACACTACAGGAGAAGCTGAAAAACATCTGATGTCACACTTCCTATCTTTTGCTCTAAGGAATGAAGAAAAAATAGTAAAATGTGAGAGGAAACAGTGCAAAGTAAAATATAAATGTGTGTACAGTCTTCACTAATCTTTCAAAATTATTTAAAATCCCTTAATGGAAGTTCACATATATTAAGCATCCATTTAAATTCACAACCATCCTATGAGATCAGTAAAAAACACATTATCCATTTTACATACATTTAAACTGAAAGTTATGAACTGAAAAGCAACTTAAGGAAAAAGTGCTAAGAGCAGCTGTAGCTACATGAAGAAACTATTTTTCTTCCCACCATTTCCCTGTTAGCTAACAGCAGTGTGCAGAAACCTTCAATGCCTCCTACATCACCCACATTTAGTTTAGAAAAAAACCAAGGGCAGCAGTGATTCTTGTATTCACAGTACTCACTTCCTTCATAGCCATCAGCTCTCCAGTGTCAACACTGATACAGGTATAGACCTTCCCATACTGGCCTTCACCTGCAAAGTTAGATAAGAAAAATTCAGTACACTACTTTCAACAAGCAACAGGTACATCAACTGCAATGAGATAACATCACTGCTTTTTGCCCTTCTTTTAATTTAAAACTCCAAGTAGTTTTTAACTGTAACAATACCACATTAATAGCCCTGAATTCAAGTTGAATAAAAGTAAAAACATTAATCAGCTGACCTGAAAGAATACTTCTCAAGAACAAAGATTTTCCCCCAAAATCCCAAACCAAAGACTAAAATATGATCATATGGGGGAAACAATAAGATTGGTGAATTAAATCCCTGAGTTCCAACTAATTTCCATTTATATTTCTGGTTCTTCCAAATGTAGAACTTGAACATATTATAAGGTTAAACACATGCAGGTGACGCAAGATCATACCTCAGTAATCATCCTAACCAAATCCTTCTCCTTGTTTCCTGTCATTTGACCAATGAAAACTTCAGTGACCTACATTAAGAAAATCCTAGCCCCAACAGTATTCTGTAGTTTAACATTTTGATTTCAGTAAAGCTGACAAAACCTATGCAGAGACTAAAGATTTTTAAGGACAGTCTTTGAATTCCTTCACAAATACTAAGTTTGGTATTTTAGCTAGATAAATGAAAGTATAAAGAACATACCAATTTTGTTTCCTCTCTGCCACTTGAAAGTCACTTTTCTCAAACCCACATGCATGACATTATCGTAAGATTTCGGTGTGTCACAAACTTGGCCAATGATGTTCTTCCTTCTCATCTCTCTGTATCTCCTTTCTTCAAACAACTGAACAGACTTTTGAACAGCTTCCATTGGGGCTTGCTTGGAAGCAGTGTCTAAAAAGAGTGATGAACAATCTCCTTGATTAAGAAATATTCACTGTTATATTTTGTTATCTTCTGATATCACATGAAGTAAACAAAGTTAAAAGGAAACTATTTTGTGAGTCTAATGAAGATGTAGGAAAAGAATAATACACATTAACAATCACATACGAAACAAAGGTAAAATGAGAAATGGTACTTTCCTAATCATATCTTACTTGATTCAAGGAAATCACATTTATGAAATGCAACACACATTTGCATTTGACCTGTAACTAACCTCTGATAGTGGAAATATATTAGGGTCATAAAAGCACTAAGGAAAGAAAGACAGGCAAAGTTTTGTACTTCAGAAATATGAGAGGTTTCTTGAAAGACCCATGGCATCTGTTATTTTAAAGATTTAGAGTTATAAGAAACTCCAGCTCTCAAGTCTTATCATGGAATAGCACCCTAGTGAATGAGACCAAAGAGATCTCAGAGCAGTGTAAGTTTATCCCCTCCTAGTAAAGGACAAAAATTATACAGCTGTCACTGTAGACACCAGTAGCCTAACCTGTTCCTGGCAGTCTCCAAAGGATGGAGATGATACTCCCAAACTATATATTCTATTCCCCTACCCGTAATTAATACTACTTCCTCTATACTAAATGTACCTTGCTTAATTTGAAACAAAAATCTTTGTTATATTCACAGTGAACAGTAAAACCAGTTCCCATTACAGCAATCTTCTAGAAATTTTCAAGTTTTCCCTCATTCTTCTTTTTCAGTTTAAACAAACTCAAATTCCTTCAGTATTTATGTCCTGACTTCCAGATTTCAAAACAAGAATTTGTAATTCCTCCTGTGTTCTAAGACACATAAGGAGACCAGTTGCCAATGTGGCAGAAATGTTTTTTTCATGTTTCATGAGGTTCTACCCTCACACTCATGTTTGCCACAACACATGAAAACAAGCTTCATGTATGCATCCATACAGTACAGGAGTGTCTGAAGTAATCAACTTATTTTCAGTTTCATGCAAATCAGTAGGAAGACAGAGAGGAAAGGGACTCACAAAAACCTTAAATTTAAGAAACAGTGTGAGATCACACACTATTAGACACCCCAAATAAGAAAATCCCACACTGGAGAGAGATCTTGAGAAGTGAGGAAATGCTTCCTACTGTCCTAATTGGGCACTGAATAGGGACAGCAAACTTCTGCAATTTCTATATAATAACAAATTAATTCAATTTTGTAGAATATTGCTAGTACCTTTCAGAAACTGAAAATAATTAACTTTGATACAGTTTAATTACTCCTACTCAAAAAGTACACCTTGTGATTCTCTTAGCAATATCCCATACCTGCAATCAGGGTTCTATTTTTTCTCCTTCTTTTGTATAAAGCTGTGAAAATCTTTTCACAATCCATAATAAAATCCAACCTTTCAGTCCAGCTCTGGTCAAACAGACATTACATTACAGTGACTCCTAAACACCCACCTTTGGTCTGGTTGATTAACGTTCTGAGCTCCCAACTCCGCCGGGATGAAACACTGGAATCTCCTTTTGGATACAATGGCTCTAGAGAAATAATAGTGTGAGCACAAAAGTAGCTTTATCTCATGTTAAGGATTATGGCACTATTTTCAGCAGAAGCTGACATCTTACATATAGGACCAATACACCCTACACGTATAGTAACATATGCTCTTGGAATCAAAATCAACTTATCTTTAGAAAACAAATTATAAAATAGAATTTAAGTTATATAGCAACAGTGATCTCCTTCCACAACTTAGGAAAGCACTTCAAGGGCACTCAGAATCAAATATGCAAGATATCTGTACGGAAACAATTTTCTAAGGTTCCTTAGTGTAAGATTTACATTCATTCCAACCTAACCCACCTTCTTATTCATATACATGCAAAAAACAAAAAAAATGGAATAAGCACGAGGCAGAAAATATTTTCAACATTTGTTTAAAATTAACAAACATGAAAAAAATCTCCCACACCTTTTAATATAAATTTTTAAGGCACTTCTCTCTATGAAATCCAGTGCGGATGACCACAATATCAACTCTATTTTGCTTCAGATTTTGTACTTCCTTTTAATTTGCACAATCAATCTTTCAAGGTATTTGCAGCAATAAATACCACATATACAGGGGCTGGGGAAACCTGAAGGAGAAGCCTTGATCAGGACATCAAGTCAGACATCCTGTCCCTTCTTCCAGGATTCAAACAACAGCAAGTATTTGTAATATAGATACTGCAGGGATAAAGAACTGGACAGAAAACACCTCACTTTCCTGATGATCCAGTTCATAGTTCATTATTTGTGCTCTGAAATTTATTATCAAGTGGAGTATATAATTCAGAAATCATATTACTAATTTCATTTTGAACACTGGAACTTAGTAAAGCACCAGGAAATCCCTTCAGATACAATTCAGAAACAATATGAATGGCAAGAGAATAGTGGATATATCTGAGAACAAAGGGACTCCCACTGACCATATAAGCCCACAAGACAAAAACATATGATTTCTGAATGCACTGAGGTGAAAAAAGTTTTTGGAAAGGTTAAGAACTGGGAACAGAGAGAAATATGTTAATGACATAAAGCATCTGCACATTCAGGTCACAATTTGTTACTGTGACAATCACCTTCTCGCTCTTCAGTGGGACTGGAGTGACGACTAAGGGATCTGAACTGCAACTCAGCTGCTATTGAAGCAAGTCGATCATTTTCAGGGACACTGGAACCCCTGTTAAAAAGAGCCATCATACTAATTAACTTGTCATTAGAATTTATTTAGTGCAATGCTAATTTAACTGCAGTTTTTCAGAGACAGAACCTCTGAAGCCTAGGATATGAACCATGAAAGCAACATGAAAGAAAAAATTATGCTGAAAGGTAATCAGAAAACCCTCTCTATGCCCTTTTTCCCTCAAATGAAGATTTTTAGATTATTTTAGTTATGCTGCTTTATGAAAAAGCCCTAAGCTTCCAAAGCATAAACTGCTTCAAACAGTTTTTTGCCCGTAGCAACAGAATCCATTTTCATGACTTGTAACCTACTACTAAGACAGCTGCTGCAGCTTGTGCCAGGGTTGGATGTACAATCAGAAGTGATTCAGCTGGGTGACAATGTGAGCCACATCATCAGATGAAAGTTAGTAACTGAATTCATATGTGCCTAGTGCACTGCAAATACAGTCATAGTCCATAGTCATTAAATCAGAACTAGTGGAAAGAAATATGAGCTGGTTAATAGGAAGGACACTGTTAAATGACAGCAGCCTGATTGCTTAAGAGGCCCCACTTCTTCCAGACAGCACAGAGTGGAATCAGACGCCTCAGATTAAGAGCCAGATAAACAAGAAAGCTGAACAGAAAGGAAAATAATATTAAGAGAAACAAGATTTAAATTCTTACATCTTCAGGCACCTTTTTCCAGCCCCAAACAACAACGAGTCCACTCGTTTTAGAGCCATAAATTCCTTGTGGAAGTCTTTCTACCCATTTGGAAAAGGGTCCCCTTCAATTTTTAAAGTTTGATGGGGAAGAATTGTGACTGATGTCTCCTTAAACATAATGCTTTAGATGAGTGAGCTAAATGTTATTGAAAAGTGGGCAACATTAAATCCTTCACTGAAAGGTTACAACTACAAAAAGATGAAAGATACCTTGCATCACAAGGTGCACACACACCTATGAGAGGACTATCAGTCCTACAGTTGTTTCTAAATTGTATCTGAGTATTACCTAAAATAGTTTAAAAAAAAAACAAAAACAAACAAAAAACCACCACTACAACCTTGAGAACAGAAGCCAAAACCACAAACAACCTATTCCCATGCAAACGTTCTCCATACGATGTTTGTTTTGGACTTGCTACTACTGCCCAATCAGATTTTACAAGTTTGAGCAGGAACTGAAATTAAACCAGTGAAAATCCTTGTTATTCTTCAGGAAGTTGAGGTTTTAATGAGCAAGAAGGCTAAGGTGGTTCTTAGCACACAGAGAGCAACAATTCCTGATGCAGGAAACACTTAAAAATGAGCAAAGCTACACCACTTCTGAAACGAAGCAGCAGCTGAACAAGCCTAAGCACCACAGCTTTGCATGCAGGTGCCTAAACCCCATTTCAGGCCCATCTTAGAAACCCACATCTCTTACTGTTCTAGAAAGTCTATGTGCATATTATTAGGCAAAAAATATAGTAAAAGAGAAGAATGCTTGATAATTTTTGGCTCCAACCCTCAATAAATAAAATTATTAATAATAACCACAGTTAGCTCAAGAATTGATCATCTGTTAAGGTTATAAACAGAAACCTAGCATAAATGTATAAACATCAGAAAGTTCAATGTAAACAACCAGGTATTTGTACTTTAGGTTTTATTTCTAGTTATACTATATTGGGTTTTTTTTTTCTTTTGATTGCTGTTGTTAACAAAAACTTCACTAGAACTATGGTGGCATTTGTGCATTATGCACTGCCTAGTACAATTAATTTACTGAGCTTCTACATTCAACTTTTCATAGATATTTAATGCTTATAATAATGTTTTAAATGTCTAAAGGGTTTCTGGAAAGCATACAAAGTGTTTCTGTCCTCATGCTATTCTGGCACTGGAATCCACACTTTGCCAAACCACAAAACACTTCACTGATCCAAAAGATTCTGTTTCTCTTTTGGAGCACAAATAAACAAAATTTATAATTAAGACTGTAATGTATCAATGTTTGCAACTTTCTTTTAACTATATTAGAACAAAAAAAAATTTTTTGCAGTATTTCGGTTTCCTCAATAAACAAAATCCATTAAAAAAACCAAGCACTCTTCAGAACTCTGTCTCTGCTTTCATAAATTTTTTCTTCAAATTATTCCTAGTTCATACAGGGTATTAAACACTACTTAAAAATTCAGACAGTGCATTAAAAAAAACAAGCTCATGGGAAATTTTATGAATAACCATCAGAAAAATGGTTTCAGAAAAAAAAAGCTGAGAACTCTAAGAAAAATACAAGTCTTCGAAAAACTAATTATCCATCCCAGTGTCAGCTTATAAAGCTGCCAGAACCTCTCAGTGAAAATTCACTAGAATGTTACTTACTTGAAGGGGGTATTCAGATGCTGCAGACTACTGCCTACTCTTTTTCATGTGAGGGCTTAAAACAGAGCCATTTAGGATAATAGATGTGCTGGCTCACAACTGAAAATTATTTATTACAAAACAATTCATAATGAAGTTACATCCAAGTCTGCTTTGGTCACCATCAATCTGTTGTTCCTTTACCACCTTTTTTTTTCTCTACTAGCTGTGTGATGTAGTCAGATATGTGTATCCATTCATATGAATTTCTACCCCAAAGAACTTTCAGTACTCTGCAATAGAAATAAGAATCCAAAAACCTGGTTTTAAACCCTAAGGTAACACAACTGTTTTAAAAGCAGGCTTTTCAGTTAGGGGTGCAGGGGAAAAAAAAGGTAAAATAAAGCTGGAAGGTGTGTCTGTGGTCTAACTGTAATATGGGAAGGAGAAATACCAAGTCTGAAATTACAACAGCCAAAACAAAGATCAAAAAACAAGAAGATACTAACACAGATCTGTAAAAAAACAAAAAAAAGTCACTTATGATGATACAGAAGCGGTTTCTGTTACATATCCTGATACAAGAATAGTTTCTTTCATATTTATTCTGCACCACCCTAAGAAGTCAAAGCTGTGGCAAGAAATGATTTGTAAAAATCCTCATGTGTTTAATTTTTGCATTTATCAGAACAAAGTATTTCAAAATACTTATGACGAACAATAACAATATCAAAACTGTTAGCTAACATGAAAAAAAAGGAAAATGCTTGCACTTAGTTGCACCTTTCAGTTATCTTAGTGGAAGTAATTCTATGATTCTAAGTGTTAGTTATCAGCACTAATTATTTACTGAAGTTATACTGATGAGCTGACTGGCATATGTCCATTGCACGGACATTTTACAGAGCAAATCTGTAATCTACATCAGAACTGCATGCTTTAACTACCCCACTGCTCAGGCACTTTGAATCTGCCAGTGGTCTCATCATCAGTTTCTAACACTGACTTTGCTCAAGTCGAACATGAATGAAGGAGCCAGCAAGACACGATGGGAGGGAAGAGCACGGTTGGAACGATCTATTAAGATGTACATGGGAGCAGTTATGTGGGTGATGTGGGGAGGATGTGTGAACAATCTATTAGGATGTACATGGGAGCAGTTATGTGGGTGATGTGGGGAGGATGAGCTGCTACGGCACAGAGCGCAGCTACCTGGTCTCATTGGCACTGCTGAGAGGTTTGGGCTGGGCGGAGTCGCTCCCGATGGGAGCGGGGCGACTCCCAGCAACACTGCCATGGCTCCGCGCCTCGCAAGGGACACTCCGCGTGCTGTGGCAAGAAGAGAAACTTCAGCAAACAGTTTTAAAAAAAATGTAGGGAGTTGAAAGTTTGGTTTAGAAACAAAATATTGAAGCGTGTATAGTGATGCCTGATTTTAGGAGGTTTTCAATTACATGAAGATTTTTTATCTGGAGTAACTCTGGGTCTCAGAAGCTTTGTGGCTGCCAATGTATACAATAATAATAATCCTCGAAATAAAAATCTTAAAATCTTCAGAATACTACTAGTTTCTCGAAAAGCTAAGTAGCCTCTGAAAATAATGTCAACTGTAGAAGCTTTCACTGTCGTCAGACTCTTTAAAAATAGGGCCCTCTGTGTAAACTTGTGCATGGCGATGTTTATTTCAAATTCTTTTAAAACTACTTTTGCAATAATTCTCATATCAACTCTTTCAAAGGCAGAAGAAAAGATCCACTGTTTTCAGTTTATTCACAGCAGGTTGGTAATGACGCAGAAATGCCACCATATTTCAGAATGCTACAGTTTTAACTTCCGTGTATGTAAATTACAGAAAGCATTGCCACAGGAACTTAGGCAGGGATTCAAAGTGTGGAAGGAAATAAAAGTTTTATTAATAAGCAGTTTTCACTAAATTAAAGCTTTTTACATTGAAACACTGGTTTCAGGAAAGATAAAGGTGATAAGAATGACTTCGAAGTCAGAACATAAGCACCAACAGAAAGGGGGGTGGGCAAACAGCTAAAAAAGGAAACTTGTATTATCCTTAAAAGCACATCAACAAAATCTGGATCACTTACATGCTAATTTTTTCTATCTGCTTTGCCCTCAAAGGGAAAGGAAAGGTGTTCCACTTACTGACATCCAGCATAGCCAAGAGAGGATAAAATAGTTCAAGATGCTGCACTAATGCTCAATACCTGAAGCCTTCGGGCGTGGGGATGATGAGATGAGGATTTGGTGGATCACTATGGCACCGAGGCACTTTTACAGGACGGGGACTGTTTCGATGAACAGCTGCAAACACAAAAGCAGATCACATTTATTACTCAGATGTTAGAAAAACTCTCTTAAGAGCCATTTCAAGACAAAAAATTAAAACTAATTCCTATTTACGGAGTTAAGTGTAGACTAGCACATATTTTCTTATCCTTTAAGAAAAATAAACATTATTCCAACTTTAAATAAATCAATTGTATATATTAATACTTTTCATATTTTTGTAATACTTAACTCATCCATAAAATAATGAAAATTCTCCAGATAATCAAAAACTAGCCATGAGAAAATGTGTCCATTCTTCATAAAAGCTTCATTATTTCTATTTCACAAATTAATCTTATTGCGAAATAAATATTAACCAAATAATAATTAGCAAACCCCAAGAGCAGTATTATGTTCCTTTCCATGAGAATTAAGCTTTCTCAGACAATAACGGAAACCAAATTAAGCTGTGGAAAAAACCCACATATGACAGTTTTACTCAAACTAATGCCACCCATGACAGTCTGCCCCAAGGAAGTGGTGCAAATGGACAGGACAAAACCTAAGTGAGTAGCCACTGCCTTTATGCCTAACTAATTCAGTGCCTCCAAGAGCAGTCTGCACCATCTGCCCTCAACTCCTCCTTATATAGTAAGTAAAATACTGTGGCAGTCACATCTCAAGACAGCTGCTTGCCCACCAAATCATGAGTGAGTACTTTCTGCCAGGCTAGGTTCTTCTCAGGGAGCTAAGTTTCTGCCTTGTTTGCACTACTAGGGCAAGCAAAAGATGGCAGGGCCAGGTGTTGGCTGTCCTGCTGTAATCAGCAAATATGCTAACAAGAGACCCAGAAGGCAGATCCTAACCCACCCAGGTAGACACTAGCTGTTTCACAAAGCAAAAAAGACAAGATGAAACACCAGAAGATGCACAGCTGTATGTCTAGAGGCAGCAGTGTGAACCCAACTGGATCCTCAGCTTTGGGAAAAGGGGTAAAGACAACAGTGAGTTTTAGTCATTCAAAATGGTATGCAAATATAACTAGGAAGTCTTATTTTTCTTCTGATCAGGAGATGGGAATATTCGCAGCCAGGATACAGTTTATGTTAAATTTCACATCTATTAAAGTTTCAGGCTGCTGTTCAAGTCTACACCATTCACCTGTGTCACCTCCTCCCCATGACTCTGAGAAAAGCTGTCGAGCAATTTAGTTTGTGTGATCTGCAGTGTCTGCAACAACATATTTAAGAGTTTCAATAACCTGGCATCATCGTGCTTGTGATTCACTAAAACAGGCCTCCCTCTCAACAACACTACTGAAAGTGAATGTACATGAATGTACAACATACTGACAGTGAAGGTTTTACATCACTGTATAGAATTTGCTAAATTTGAGCTTAGCCTATGCTTCTTTGACTGACTTTCACTGCAAAAGATTTGTCAGCTCTAAGACTTTCTCATCAAAATTATATCAAAACAAGCTTCCTGAAAAACTGGGAAACCTCCTCTGCTGGAAGCAGATTACCCTCCCTTCATGTCTTCTATCATCAAGCCTGCCCAGGACATGAACACCAGGAGAAAAATAAAAAGTATTTTGAAAAGCAAACAAGTCAATGGAGTTGAGAGGAGGAAGACAGAAACAATGCTGAGAAAGAAATGAGTAAAAGGCACACACAGCAGACAAAACATTCTTTTCTCAAGAGGCATCATCAAATATGTTGATTTCACTCTAATGATATCAACATTTATATCTATAAAGATGTATTTTACATTATGCCATATTTTATATCAAAGAACTGGTTTGCACACCCCCCTTTGTAACTCATGTGTACTTGATAATATAAAGTCCATTAGAAACAAAAACATCTGTGGTGCCAAAGTGTAAACAACTGCAGTGTCACAATGAAAGTTTGGGAGAGGGAGCTGTAACTGTATTCTTAAAGTTAAAATCACATTTTCACCCAATCTTTAAACAACACAGCCCTTTCCTATAAGATTTGCAGGACTTCACAGGAAGGACAAAATCAGAGGAAAGAATCTGTAAAGCTTTGAAATTTCTTGGGTAAAACTACCACATATTTACACTTTATCAGGCAATAATGGTTTCACATCAAAAATCAAACAAACAAACAGATTGAAAATACTTTTATTGGTATTTCTTGCATTTTAAAAGCACTTTACAATCAAAATTCTGTAACAGCAGCAGCAAAGCTCCAGAACAAACTCCAGTAACTTCTGCCTTACCAAGGTACAAACCTGTAACAGGACTGTGAGGTTTTCCAATAACATGGCCAATGCACTCATTCATCAGAGCCTGCAAACTCTAGGAAAGACAAACATAAAAAGTTGTGATGTTTTGTTACAAGAAGATTAATGGTCATATGACAAAAAAAGTTCAAGTATGTAATCTGTTAGATAAGCACCCCTATATTCTACCTATTATACTAAACTTCTGGATCCACATTAGCATTTTGACTTAATTGACTTTTTCAATGCTAGGAAGTATTAATTTTGCCTTGTCTTTTGTCCTTGTCAAAAATACCTAACTGTAAGAACTGAACAGTGACATATCATAATGAACATTTCAAGATATAAAGATTTTTATCATCATATTCATTTTTAATATAAATAAAATCACATTTCCTGGAAAAAGCTATAACAACTTTCTCTGCTCTCATCCTCCACATCCCAAGAAGAAACCTAAAAAATTGAGTGAGAATATGATGGCCTGAATCTCAAGAAGAAAATCTTGAAAACAAAAAATATGAAGCCTTGCATATTAAAAGAAATACTACCTACCCATGAAGCTATCAAAACTTTCATGAAAGGGATTTTAAAAGTTAAAATCACTGAACTGGGCCTCAGGCAATCTGAGCCAAATTATTAGGTGTACTATTCCATGGGTATGTAACCCTGGACAAGTTATTAAATCTTCCTCTCATTCAGTTTATTTGTCAGAACACCAGGGATATAAAGTATTTTCACAAAGTAGTAAAATTATGTTCTTTGGTAGAGCTGCTACAAAGGTAACTTCTACATGCCAGTCACTCAGTGTAGCCAAAATTTCCTCCAGAAATTCAGAAACTTAGTGAAGACCAGGAACTTCAAGAACTAAGAAAAAAACAGAATTATAAAACTAAAGAACCACTGAGCTTGAGACTGGCATATTTCACCAATGCAGACTGAACTAGAATTTCATCTTCAAATGTAGAGCTCTAAATCTAGGCCATCATTCTTCTATGACATGATGTAGTATCTAAGAGATCAAGATTGCCATTTCTAGGTAAAATACTGTGATCTGTGCTATACAGAATAATCAAAGCAGCTTCAAGTGATGATCTCCAAAATTGAAATCCTTTTTTCTTTAAGACAGAAAAGACCTCAAAAATGCAGTTAAGGTTTTGGGCTCCCCCCTTTCTTTCCCCCTTACTTGTTCAAAGTCTGTTTCAGAAACTGTGTCAAAGCAGAAGAATTGGAAGGGTTACTTCCTAAAGCTAAAGTATCAGTGTATTACAAATACCAGCTTAACTCTGTCATAAAGGCAAACAACCCTTTTCCACCAACACAAATGCAGGACTAACACATAATTTACTAGGAGATCCTGATAAAAATACACATGAAGAAAAGACTAAACCATGTACTTTCTGTATTATGCAAGATTTATGTGGTTGGCATTTCATAACACATCTTGAAATTAGTAAAAAACAAGAGGTGCTGACACTCACATTCTGCTATTTTGTGGCAATTGTGCTTTCACTTCTCTTTAGTATTAACCAAGATCAGAGAAATAAATTCTCAAAACAGGAAAAGGAGGAAAGCAGAGCAGACAAAAAAGCCAGCTTTATTCTACTGGTTTTTTAGTAATAAAAACAAAGAAAGATGCTCTAAAGTCTGTTCCATATTGGAACTACTTGAAAATAAAAAATCTTTAAATGACAGTGATTTTGTATTCGTATCTTCAGAAGCTTACATTTAGAAATTCATTATGACAACTATAAATCTCTGCAGAAAGCTGCTGTCAACCTTCCAAGACACAAAGAGAGGTGGCCTCCCTAGACAGTACCAGCAACATGTCAGCAAACTGAAACCATTACTGGCAGTGGTCACAAATCTACTCTTTACAGAATCTAACACACAGAAGAGATAGCAGCACCAACAGTGATACACAACAGCAATTGTTTCAGAACTGCATCTGTGTTCAAATGTTGTTTTATAAAAAGTATCCCTGCAAAACATCTACTGATAGCTTCACAAGTATTTACAAACAAACACCATAAGAAAAACTTATCCATACCAAGAAGTCATCTTCTGGGAGAGCTGAAATAAATGCTGGCTCAATGGCTTGAAGAAAATCAAAACCTTGAGTTGCCCATCTATGTAAAAGAAAAAGAAAAGACAAAAAAATGAAACAGTCATTGGCTAAAGCCATCATTAAGAGTTTCAACCACATCCAAGAATATTAAATAATAGTTAATTATTTTTCATCTGTAAAATATGATAAAATCCTCATTAAAAAACAGATTAATATATAAAACAAACATTTTACCTTTTATCCAGTTATATTCAGACAAAGACTGATTTTTGCACTGCCAAAT
The DNA here is from genome assembly GCF_029582105.1 of Oenanthe melanoleuca. Lineage (NCBI taxonomy): Eukaryota > Metazoa > Chordata > Aves > Passeriformes > Muscicapidae > Oenanthe > Oenanthe melanoleuca. Next base: position 73,806,951 of record NC_079336.1, read on the forward strand.
AAGTTGAGCAGACCATGCTATGTATCTACACCCATATACATGCTATCTTCCAAACAGAATCATCAACTCAACCATAATTTGAGAACAATCCAAACCACTGTGATCCCTGCCCAAAGTCTCCTTTCTGAAACAAGACTGAAAGGATAATGAAGATTCCAGGACTGACTGATTAGTAATGACTGGGCATCAGTGGTATTATGCCCTAGACTGGTAAAGTAAAGTACAGTAATTTGGCTGGAGTGAGTTGTGTCTTCAGCCACCTGCTGTCCCCTCACTGCCTTTGACCTACTTAACTAGCAGCTGCAACCTACAAAATACAAATACAATCACAGGATATCTTGAGTTGAAAGAGACACACACGATCATCAGAACTGAACTTCTGACTCCACAAAGGGCAACACAGAAGTTAAGAACACAGTCCAAATGGTTCTTGAACACCACCAGCATGTCTGGGGCCATGATCATTTTCCTGGGGAGCTTTTTCCAGGACTTGACCACTTCTCAGTGAAGAATTTTTTCCTAATACCCAATCGAAACCTCCTCAAATGCAGCTTTAAGCCATTTCCTCTTGTCCAGTCACCAGAGAGAAAACATGAAGTTGCAGATAGCAACTCATTTTCCTCTTCCCTAAGCTAAGCAATCCTAGTATCCTTAATTACTCCTCATTACATCTTGTACTTTAGTCCTTTCAGCATCTTCACTGGCCTTCTTTAGATCTGCTGCAATATTTTTATGTCCTTCTTAGATTGGGGAGCCCAAAAGTGCACAGAGTACTCGAAGTGAGGCTGCACTAATGCTACACAAGGTGGTACAATCACTCCTTCCATTGTGCCTAAGGCACCCCGAGATACAGTTGGCCCTTTTCACCACCTGGGCACATTGCTGACTCAAAGCTTACAATCAACAAGAACCCTGAGGTCCCTTTCTGAATGGCTGCACTCCAATCTCTTGGCATCTGATCTATATAGATTCCAGAGTTACAGCACCCCAGGTGCAAAATCTGGCATTTGCCCTTGTTGGATTTCACAAGGCTGGTTATTATTCAGCACTCAAGGTCTCTCTGTACCATCTCTGTGCCCTTGAGGGAATCAATGTCTCCTCCTAATTTAGTATGGCAAACTTATTTATTATGTACACAACTCCTGTATCCAGGTCACTGACAAAAACATTGAAAAAACTGGCCCTAAAACTGAGCCCCAAGGAACGCCCTAGTGACTGGCTGCCAGCCAGACATCACTTCATTTACTCCAATTTTTTAAGCCCAACCCTTCACTTCTACCAAAAACTATCATGGCAGTAACAAGTTGGCTGTTACCTGGGTCGAGTGCCTCGGCCACTCTCACATTTTGTTAGCACATAATTCATCCATTTTCTGGCAAAGTTGATATATTTGTCTCCAATTTTCTGCCTGAATTCTCCAGACATCAGACGAACAACTTCTTTATGGTACTGTAAGAAACTAAAGATTACTTTTCACATATTTATAAGAAGAACAATATCCACTGGAGTATTTGCAAGCTGACAAAACTCTACAGTATGGTACCAGTCACATCCTATTCTTGGACAAAATTATTTTATGCAAGCAGTTTCCTATTTATAGACAAAAAATTAATCAAGAAAAGTATGATACAAAATATGCTACAGTGAGAGGCAAAACTGAGCCACACTGTTTCTGTCTGTGTGTATCAGGCACGTGCTGATGTTTAGCAGTGCACACATCATTGAAGAAACATCCTACATAAACACTTGATTCTCTAGCCAGAGACTGAACTGCAAAGTAGTGTTTATTTTTAGTTATACTGCAGTAACATTAGGGAATAAAAAAGTCAGCTATGTGCATTTAAAAATCAAATAAATACCACTTATTTCTTATAAGACTATCCTAGAAGTACATTAGGGTATGACACAATCTTTAAAAAACTTTACAAAGCCCAGAGGAATCAAATAGCAAAACAGTTGAAGCATCTGAGCATAACATTTTGAATGCCCACACTCTAAGGCAAGCACTCAAGAACCACCATAACCTCTGAAGGAATGTCTCATGTTACAGTATTCTGCTATTCTAGGCCGAAAAACAGTGAGAAGGTAAGTTAACCCACCATCCTTGGAAGTATTAAAAAAATTAGTAAATATGGCCCTTTGTGACATGGTTTAGTGAGCATGGTGGCACTCAGCTGAAGGCTGGACTTGATCTTGCAGGTCTTTTCGAACTTTAATGATTCTGATATCATCTAAAATGCTGCCAAGCAGCAGAGCTCACAAGGCTATACCTGAAATCATCAAGCTCTTAAAAGATTTTCAGATTTCCAGGCATTGCTAATTTAACAAATTTATCAGATTCATCTGTTGTCTTTCAACTATTCTCAAGTAAAATTTCTGAGGCAACACATTTTTTATGACATTCTGCTAAAACTGGGAAGTCACAGTTCACTAGAAATTATCAAATATGAGTCCCCACCTACATGAAGGACTGCAAGGAGGATCTAGAAAACAACAGACCTGCCAGTCTGAAGGTTATGGATCATCTAGAACAGGACAACCATGAGATTAGGCCCAGCCAGAATGGGTTTGTGAAAAGCAGGTCCTACTTGACTGACCTGATCTCATTCTATGAGAAGGTGAGCTACTTAGTGGATCAGGGAAAGGTTGTGGATGTCATCTACCTACATTTTAGTAAAGCTTTTGACATTGTTTTCCACAGCATTCTTCCGCAGAAGCTGGCTGCTCATGCTCTGGATAGATGTTCACTGTTTGCTGTGTAAAAAACTGGCAGGATGGCCAGGCCTAAGGAGTGGTGGTAAATGGTGATACACCCTGCTGGCAGCTGGTCACTATTGGGGTTCCCCTGGACTCAGTTTTGGGGCCACTCCTGTTTTATGTCTTTATCAATGATCTAGACCAGGGGATGGAGGGCACCCTCAGTCAATTCACAGGTGACATCAAGATGAGTGGGAGTGCTGATCTGCTGGAGGGCAGGAAGGCTCTGCAGAGGGTTCTAGACAGGCTGGACTGTTGGACCAAGCCCAATGGTGTGAGGTTCAACATGGTCAAATACCAGATCCTGCACCTGGGTCACAGCAATGCCATATAGCACTACAAGATGGGGGAAGAATGGCTGGAAAGTTGCCTGGGGTAAAAAGACTTGAGGATGCTGGCTGACAACTGGCTGGACATGAGCCAGAGGGCCAAGAAGGCCAATGGCATCCTGGCTTCTATCAGCAATAGTGTGGCCAGCAGAACTGGAGCAGTAATGGTACTGGGCACTGCTGAGGTTGCACCTCAAATACTGTTGGGCCCCTCACTACAAGAAAGACATTGAGGTGTTGGAGCAAATTGAGGGAAGGGCAACAAAGCTGAAGCACAGCTCTTGTGAGGAGCTGGAGTTGTTTAGCCTGGAGAAAAGACAGCTCAGGTGCAAATTTGTTGTTTCCTGCAACTACCTGAAAGGAGGTTATAATGAGGTGGGTATGAGTCTCCCCTCTCAAGTAAAAAGTGTTAGGACAAGAGAAAACAACCGTAAATTGAGCCAGGGGAGGTTTAGATTGAATATTAGGAACAATTTCTTCATTGGAAGAGTGGTCAGGCCACAGAAAGTGGCTGAGTCCCCATCCCTGGAATTATTTAAAAGATGTGTAGATGCAGACATGGTTCAGTGGTGGACCTGGTAGTGGCAAGTTAACAATTGGAAGCGATTATCTTAAAGGTCTTTTCCAACCTAAATAATTCAATCTTTCCATAAATTCTTTGTATTTCCACAGTTACTAGTTACCTTATTTGCAGCAATGCAAAACCAGAAATTTCAATCAGTTTTTGTTCCCTTACCTCAAACCCAAAATTATAGCCCTGAATCATGGCTTCCCGGTAGTATTGCTGCAAAGTGGCAGATTCGGATTCATCAACTTCAGCATCAAATTCAGATGTGAACATGTGATCAACTCTATCAATGGCACTGCTTATCTTATTGCATAGCTGTAATGCATCATTCTGAGTAACAACAAAAAGGGATGGGGGGCAGCAAAATATTACTTAGTCTTGTCAACTGTAGAATATAAGGCAAACACTAATCAAATAATAACATTATTTTACACGAAAAGGTACTATAATGCCACAAGAATTCATTCAGTCTTGGAAAAACACACATTTTCCAGCAGTTACATGAAGCAAGTCTTGTAATTAACTCAAGTATTAAAATAAAGTTTGCTTGCACGTGATTAACTTTAAAAACACAGACAGTAAAAACGTGAGCACGGAACTAACAAAAAAAAACCACAAAACAAAAACATCCAACCAAAACCAGACAAACAAGATATAAGAAAATGAGTTCTACTATCTATAGGGTGACCAAGTCTATGGTTCTATTTTCACCTTGGTATATGGACACAGCCTCTATTTTATGCAGGGACTTGATACTGCCACTTGAAGCCCAAAAAATAAACAAACCAAACCCATCAAAGAAAGTACTCATCAAACAAAAACAAAACAAACAAACAAACAAACAAACACCACACACACCAAACAAGCAAAGAAATATTTAAAAACCCACACCAAAACTACAAGAAAAGAAACAGAGAGACTACCCACTTTTGCATTTTCAAATAAAGGAAGAAAAGTTGTTTGTTGCAGAACTTGGTTTTAGAAAATCATAAACTTTCCTTCAATTCAATATCGTTGCCACCCAAAGAGCTATTCACTCTGTTGCTATGGTGATATATATATATATGAAATGGTATTTCATCTGCATTATGGACTCATTTCCCAATTACCCAATGCAGAAATGATTACACCAATATAGCTCAAAAATGCACTCACAAGTTATTTGCAAAAACAGAAATTAAAAGCCATAGAGACTACTACATAATTTACAATTGCAAAACATGCCATTAGCTTTGCAATCAAATCTTCTTTCACTTTTTCACTTATTAATAAGCAAAGCACCATCAGTTTTGATAAACAGTCTCTAAACCTGCCTACCTTTAGCTGCTGTAGAGCTTTGGCAATGATTGGTTGGCTGGATGTCTGTTCCTGGTGCAGAGATATGAGCCCTTCAATAGACTGCTGGAAAGCTTTTCTCTGACTCACAAGGTGGGCAGATTGAATGACTACAAGGAGGAGGTTATCAACCTAGAATACAAAACACCACTACATCTTGTAAAAAAAATTCTCTCTCTGTAAAAATATATCCAATATCACTAGATTACAATCAGAATTTTCAAAATTCTAATATATGAAAGATCTCTCATCATTATTCATGGAAATCTAAATTCACACAGAAAAGCTTGATGCTGGCAACTAAACTCAAACTCTCATCTAGTGAGCAGAGTTCCATTAGGGTAAATGCCTTAGCAAGTTTTCATGGGGAACATGGTCTTGTTCACTTCTGGAAGATATGGGAAACACTACATTAAATTATCTTCAGATTAGCTATACACAAGAAAAACAACACCTAAGCAAAAATGATTATATTTTCTCAAAGTAGACAGAAATAACAATCATCATTTCAACAAAGGGGTTTTATCCAAGAAACACAACATACTTCAGGACAAAAGCCCACTATTGAATAGGGACTTAACACAGAGCATTTGCTCAAATTTTGAAAATTATCAATATGTGATGTGTTTTGGAAACTAGAGCTTTGATATTGCACAAGTCTATAAAAGCATACAGTCACAGATGATTCTGTCATACTAAGCTCTGCTGATTTCAAACTATAGGCAATGCATCTGCAACAAGTTACTCACAAAACAAAACTTACTTCATCCTGATTTTCAATACCTCCTCCCCAAAGAGTAATTTCATGCTCAAAATTCTTTAAGTGTTGATGAGATTCTTTCATTTGATGAGTATTTAATTAACACCTTACATTTTCTCTAGCATGCAATCAAAATGCATTTTTTAAGGCAGAATCTTTCTGAAGGACTTCTCCCCAACCTTTCAATCCTGAATTTTAAAAACCCTAGTAAGTCTTATAGACATATAACACACACATATAGTGTTTTCTGTACACTCACATATGGAAGAAACCATTTGTAGACCAATTTTCATCTACTGCTGTTTTCATTTTCTGAATTAAATACTAACTTTGATGGAAGTCCGAAGAACTTATAAGCACTTAATCAAAGGCTGTTTTTTTATTGTTCAATTGGAACATCAGGCAAACAAGAAACATGTTTGCACGTTAAAAGCAGCAGAATGGAGAGGAGTGACTTTTTCAACTGCCTGTAATTGCTAGAACCCTCTGAATGCCAAAGGTCAGGCACAGTGACATGGAAAGTCTCTCTCTTCATGGACAGTACAGCCCATTTATGGCAGGGATCCAAGGAACTGCATGACATACCAAAAGGAAAATCCATATAGCTTAACATTAAGGATATGAGAATACAAGGGGCAGGGAGCTGGCTCAGCTGTCAGAGTGCAGCAGAACTGCTGGCAGGGAAATCCTGTTGGCTAAGGAAGAAGGAAAGTATGACTGGAAACATTTCTTTCTGCAGAACTGTTGAACAACCAGTAACTTCCAGAGAAATTTAACATTAAATGTCACAATTCATCCAAAATCAAGACTAATTGGTTTAATGCCTCCGTGTGTGGAAAGCACACAAACACCACACGTTCTTGGAGACTGATGACATCTTAATAAAATGTTCAGTTTTCAAGTTTTATCCACACTTCTGAACACCCAACTAGATATTAAAAGTATCTCTAATTATTATACAAGTACAACTCTGAAAAAGTCACATTTGTAGAGACTGATCCTGCCAGGAAACGCTACAAGCCATTTAATATTTGCATTTCACACAACTAAGAATCAAACTTATTCCTGAATTAACTTTTTATTGCCTATAAAAGGTTCACTTTTCACAAGCTTCACTTGAATCACTCCATTAATCTGACAGCATAAGCATTCCTAGGAGTGTGCAGATGACCAACAGTGGGGAAATAAGACCAAACCCACCTGCATGGTGCGCAGCGTATCAACAGTTTCTACTTGTGGCACTACTTTGACCGGCTGACCCTCCCAGGCACTCCAGCTGTCATCTAATTCATGGTCTTTGTCACTGTGTTTGGTCATCAGCAAGTAGGCCTCGTAGGTAAGCTCATCTGAATCCTTGGAGCAATCCTTCCCAGCAGCTGCATTGAGGAGCTGCAAAATCACAGACTTTTCCCCTGCAATACTACCTGGTACAAATACTTGTAAACTTTCCAGTCCAGGAATTTGTACCTGTGGGAAAGAAATACACTGAATGAGTCAATCTCATTGTCTTTTATGAAAAATTAAAAATATAAAAGAGGTAGTATCATTTAAGCAACAGGAGGAATCTCTATCTAAAAAGCTAAAATTGTACAACACACATACTAAATGATACCTTCAGCTGTTTTTGCAATGAAAGTCAAAATGCATTATAATTTATTTCTTTTGAAACCCACTAGATCACCATTTTCAGTGACTTCTTTCTGTGTACTTCAAGTTAATTCTTCTACATATTCTTTTAAAGGAATCTTGTCACAAAAGAAGTCCAGTTTCACATATATACTATATATGTATGCATACTCGAGTATAAAATATATATACACATTTTAAAAAGTAAGTTAGTCAACAAAGAGTAGAGTATTAAAATTCCTTCAGAATTCATACATTTCTTAATGACTACAAAAGAAAAAGAGTAAACAAAAACCAGTCTGAAAAGTATCAGCTATTCTTCTACTCTCATAAAAGCTAGATTAAGTCCACTTAGAGCATTCTCTTTTAATAAAACATTATTGCTACTACTTAAAAACTGCTTCCAATTATATCTGTCACATTGTACTTCAACTGAGTCAGGTATCAGAAGCAGACTGTGAAAACAGCAAAACAGCCAGTATCTTGACTTGCCATGAGGTAACTGACTCATGGAGTTAAATTCTCTCTTTTCAGAGTGTGATGTCATCAAGCTAAGACAAAATACTGCACTCAGCACTTCTACCATTAGGCAGACATATGTTATAACTAAAACTGTTATAATCTGTAGGCCAATGCAAAATACTAGATGATTGTTACTAAAAGCTAAATTAGATTCCCAAAATTAATGAGTATCTGCCTGAAAAGGCTGTTAAAAATTTAAGCTTCCTACATATTAGAGGGTTAATATATAAAGCGTTCATTATCAAAATGTGTGTCATTTAACCCATGTATAACAGATGTGTCAAACTCAAGACACAATTTTTTCTTTAAAAATGAACATAATAAAAAGATACAATCTTTAAAAGGTCTAGTAAAACTAATACAGCGTCTTGAAGCAGCCAAGACTACATACTTGGGGGCCAATATTTTTTTAAAGTAAACATATCCTGATTTCCCTGGCTATTTTCCAACTCAAACATATCATAGACCAGGGCCCCGCTGAGCCAGTTGTTTTACCCATGTATTTACAACTCTTTATGAACTTCTCGCCTATGAAGTTGTTTCTGTCTCCTTAAACAAATTTCTGTATTTAGCAAACATTTACATAAATCTAACAGGAATTATGTCATGAGAAGTTAGTGCATTATTTCCCAACTGCAAATTATATATAGTGTGTATATATATATATATATATATATATATATATATATATAATGTATGAGAGGACAAAAAAGAACAGCAGATCCAAATACATTTGACCTGTTGAACCAAACAACTTACTTAAACTACAAAAAAGATTTGTTGACCCAGGAATTTTTAAGGAATTCTGCAAAACCACAAATGTGGGACTTCGCATTGCAGTAAATATAGAGCACCAAGTGCTTATCTTACTTTTGCTGCATAACAGTTTTCTAGCAACAGTTACTCTGGAACAGAACAGAGTCCCTGCACTTCTCATGTCCTTAGTACTCTCTAGGAACCTTGCTAAAGCAGACCTCCACTATAACACTGTTGCTTTATAAAAGCAAAACACAGGTCTATAGTCTGAGATAACCTACTCAAACATGTATCCATTTACCTTATAGATTTGAAAGCATTTATTTCATACAACTCATTACTAAGCATTACTAACAGAAAGATTTTTCCTCAGTAACAAAGAGAATCTTTAGAAAAACAAGGAATTAAGACACCAGACTTCCCAATGCATAGACTAGCATTCTCACTCATACAAACATGTACAGAATTTGACTACCTCAATTCAATATTAAATACACAACACTTTAAATGTTGAAATACAGATGTCCCATTATAAAACTAAAGCATGCCAATATATGGCATTCTTCTTAGCATACTCAGTCCATTTTCATGCTCTAAATCTTATTACCTATGTGAATTTACCTTCACATACTCTTTTGTTTTCAGAGCATTCAGAAGATCTCGCACAGGGGCTGACAATGAAAATTCTGCTGCTATTTCAAGGTCCTACAAATAATGACAAAACAAAGTAATATGCTTTCAGACTAAATTTTTTTAAAGCATGTAAATAAGAGGAGACTCTGTTCACTTACCTTCCTCAGCATTTTAGCAAAACCAAGAGCTTTGGAGGCCCTTTCTCTAGCCTCATGGAACAGCTCTTTCAGTGCTCGGCTGGTCTCTATAACAGACCTCCTGAAACATTGACACAAAAGAAATGACAATGTTTTAATAAATCATATTACACTTACACAGCCATTATAAGTATTTACATATATGTTAGTAAAAAGAACATAAATATTTGCAAGCGGCCGACAAATAAGTTGAATTTGAGTAGGCACATTTTTGGTAAGAATATAATAAGCTAATTGAAATATCATTACATAAACAACCTCTCACAGCCTGAGTTAAACAGAAGGTTACTAGCTTTAAAAAACAAAATGAAAGTTCATTACCACTGCTACTGCAAACAGAAATATAGTGATAGAGTCTATGAAGCCTTGCATTTATCAAGTTTGCCTTCTAATGAATAAAATACATTATGCATGTCAGAGGAAGAGAAACATATGTAAGTGCTTTGTTATTATTAAGCCATAAGGCTTAATACCTGATTTCATCTGATGCAGTACTGTCATCGGCACTGGCCCAAAATTCATCACAACTGTCTTGTAGTCCGGAATCTAAAAATATTCCTGTAGATTTCAGCAGCATTCCTGCAATATCACTGTAGCAACAGAAATGGTGGAACTTCAGAGTCTTATTGAGGCAGCATGGCATCTTAAACTTCTTCCTTCTTAATGCAAGAAAGCTGTTGCCAAGTCCACGTAGAGAAGCAGTATCTTGGGGCCCACAGAAGCCACCTGCACCTACTGCACCCTACATCTACAGCCCTCAATGTTCCATACATTCACAAAGACTACCAGCTGCTTAATGACATCTCAAGAATTCCCCTGGGAACCCCAAACAAGTGCTGACTTGAATACCTCTCTGGTATAAAATAACACCATAAGGAGAGGAATTAAATAAAACCTACCAAAACAGTTTTCCAGCTTGAGCTTCACCTCCTCTTATATAAGGAGTTATTTCTTTGGTGAAATTCCATTCTTCCTCCAACAGATTTTTTAAACTATGAGATGCTTGAGGTAACTGCTGCAGCATTTGGATCCAGCTTCGCATATAATCAAAGTAAACCTGAACAAGGAAACAGACAATTTAAACAGAAATTGTTACACCAGGTGTTAAGGACTAGTATTTCCCAAATCAACAAACTCAGTATTATACAATTTTAGAAGGTATTTCTACAATAATTTTCATTTGCTCCAACTGAAAATGCACTGCATGTTTTCATACAAAAGGTGCAATTTATGGCTCAGCAAGTATTAAATTCTATGTCTCCACAACATCTTCCTGAAAATACTGACCACCTTGCTTGCTGAGCTGCTATTTACCATTGTATTAGTGAATGCCCACAGCAGCCAGAGTTTTTAAAGCTGAACTGCTGAAAAACAGTCTCTAAATCTTTTTATTCATTGGATTACATCAAAATGTTTTACCTCAACATATTCTCCGGAATATGGGTAAGTGCCATGAAAATGTTTCTGAGACTCCACATTACACTCTGTGCTCCTTTCTATTAAGTCTTAACTCTCACCATTATTTACTATTGTTTTAAACCAATATAAAAATACAGGTAAATTCAATTTTTCTTCAACCATCTGCCCTTCAGGATTATATTGAATGCAAAAAATTACCTGCAATTTGTTTCAGTTCAATAATCCATAATATAACTCCTCAGAAATGGTTAAGATACTTTCTATTTGTTTCAAGTATCTTCAGACTACACTGTAAAAATGTCAAGATCATAGAATCATGGAAAGTTCTGGGTTGAAAATGACCTTAGGGATTATCCAGTTCCAACCCCTATCTTCCAGAGGCCAAGTGTTTTTCTTAAAAAGACTTCTTTAACTAATTGCAACAATGAACACACATTAAATACAAGGTATGGCACTAATGCAATGCCAATGCAGTAAGATATAATATTAGTCAAAAAATAGTATTTTACACAATATTAAAAGGTTATTAAAAGTTTAGGTCAAACTTATGAAATTTACTGTTCTATATATGAACCGTTTTTGGTAAATATAGGCAATTTACAAGTAAACTGTCCCACAGAACAAAACCAGGTATTGCTAAAAACACTGCTAAAACAGCACTGGTTTCTGTCTTACTTTACAAGTCCATTAAAACAATAAATTTGTACCAATGTAGGGAAAGAAAAAAAAGGCAACCATGCCTAAAAGGGATAACAGATTTCTATTAGCAGTATTCAGATGAATACACTTAGCTGAACTCTCCTTTTTTAAACTTACCATTAACATTTTATGCAGATCCTCTTCAAAAGAATCAATGTTGCAATCAATCTTTTGTAAGTCATCTAACACTTCCCGTAACATGAACTGGTAATATTGCTTCATTAAGAGTCCACCTTTCAGAACTTCTTTACACTCTCTCACTAGCTGCAAGAGAAAAACCCCAAAACTGCCATCAGTCAAAACATTACTCTTAAATTCATTCCCTGTCAGCCCAGTTTGTCTAAATGTTAGTTTGCCACTAAATAATTTCTACAGCTTTTTTAAACAAAAAGTTGCTCTACACAGCTGCAGTAAAGACATCACTAGTTTTCCAGGATTACTTAATTGCAATCCCATTATTTGCCACGTAAGTGTAAATGGAGATGGAGGCAGATGTTTCAGACTTACTCCCCACAAATGCCACAGCAAGCAGCTTACTGGATAATGAGTTTAGAAAGGGGCAAAAAGGGCTCAGTCATGAAATCACCACTTTCTACGGAAGCAAGTCAGGAAAAATATACAATGTGTTTAACATATGCTTAGAGAAATGTTAATTCAGTTAATTCACTGTCCATCTCCTATGCCCTCAATTCCAAAATCCATACTAGACTTGAAAAACAAGTAGTAGTTTTTTGTGGCTTCCCTGGGCAAAGCTAACATTAGTAAAGTTCTCTTTTCAACTGCAGAAGGGGTTGCCTTTGGAAGAGCTGTCACCTCTCCCTAAAAGCTTAGTCTTATCTATTTCAAGAGACATGCACAACCACAGGTACAGGAGTTCACGACAAGCAAGGAATACTTCAAACCTAGACTAACAAATAAATGCTTTTATTTCAGAAGCCCTCCAAGTGCAAAGAACATTTCAAACCTACACTAACAAATGCCTTTCTTTCAGAAGCCCTTCAAGTGCTAAGTGTGTATTCTGAAATCATCATCAGTCTCCAGGTTTGACAATCCCTATCTTTTCTGAGGGTTAGAGGGAATGAAATTGTTGGCTGATCTTCCATATGATCTTCCATAATGGCTCTCCTGGTAAGTAATATATAAATATAGTGGACTCAATGTATGAGAAATTAGAATGGCATGAAAGCAGAAAACATACAAGAATGCTTGGAATCCTGTACAGGCCAGAACACATTATGTTGTGCTCCTTCATGTGCAGAGGAAACAAGAATAATAGTCTGAACTCCACAGTTTAAAATATATGAATTAGGTGAAAAAAAGGGTTAAAAAAGTGATATTTTTATAAGGTGGAAATCCAAAAAGACATTTTTATATCCCTAATATGTCATAAACTTTAAAATGAATGTTCGTCTTCATTCAATCACAGCCGGTGTACTTTGTGTTAACCTAAGGGTTTTTTTTTCCCCTTCAGTGAACGTCCATTCCAAAGTAAACTTGTAAAACTTCATTAAAAATGGAGTTTATTTAAATAATACTCTTTTACAGAGGTATACTATTGAGTAACAGAATATAGGATTTACAAAAAAACAGTAGAGCTAATCTTAGTGTCAACTTTTGGAACTGAAATTCATGAGGCAGTGGCCAAACAATTTTGGTGTATAATGAGCACATGAAAAAATATACGGCTTAAACTGAAAATTTTATCATTATGGGTTGCTATGATGGGTTGCTTTTTGTTTATGTAGTTTATATAAAAATTATTTTCTCAAAGCAGGTAGGGCAAGACAAACAATACCAAATTTATCAACCAAATACAAATAACCCACATGCACACACACACATCCACCTCTCAACAGGAATGCTGAATCGGAGAACTATCCTGAACTGTCCAAGAACTAAATTGCCATTAAAAGAGAACAGCTCTCTCCAATAACACAGGATTATCAGGATTACTAAAGCTAGTACTGAAAGCGAAACATGGACAAAAAGGAAGAAGGCAACAAGACAGGACAGGAGAAAAGGCACATTTTAAAAGGCATATAATCTGTGTTAGTTTCCTTTTTATTTTTATTGAAAATCAGATTTTTTTTTAAAAAAACAATTGACTTGCTAGTAATACAAAAATTTAATGTCACCTTGAAAAAGTTGAATAACAAGACTAGCATACCTGATGCATTCATGCAGCACTGTTACATATTTCAAATGGTACCAAAAAGCAAGAGACCCTTAAAGGTCTCAGTGCCTCAAATAAAATTCACTACGTCAATCACTAGAAAAAACAGACTGTGCTGTGCTACTTGCATACAAAGAACAATTCAGGGATTGGGTTTGTTCAGCCTTGAAAAGAGAATATGCAAGGGGAATTTAATCACAGATTTCCAATGCCTTGAGGGCAGTTGGAAAGAAAAGTAAAACAATAAAGCACTGGCTTTGGCCCTCAATGCAGAGAAAGCCAATGCATAACAGCCTTTCCAGAAGGAAATGGAGCAGTGCCACCTCCAGAACACTGTGCTGCAGCACCAGCTCTCCTTCCTAAATAACACCTTGAAAGAATTGAAAAATTTTATGTCTGCAGCTAAGATGACCCAGCTGTCTTGAGTTGTGTAAAAGTTCTGCATCCATGCCCAGTGGCCAGCAGAGCAGCATGATAAAGATAGCTGGGTTGATCCTATTTCATATGGTCAACTTCTGACGGCTACAAAGTGTGATACAGAACCTCAATGAGGTCCCCTCTCAGCTATCTCTTCTCAAGGCTGAACAGGCCCAATTCCCTCAGCTTTTCTTTCCAGGAGAGATGTTCCAGGCCCTTAATCCTCTTTGTCCTCCACTGGGCCCAGTCCAGGAGCTCCATGTCTCCCTTGTACTGAGGAGCTCAGAACTGCAGCTCAGTGCACCTCACTAGGGCTTGAGTAGAGGAGCAGAATCACCTCCCTCAACATGCTGACAGTTCTCTGATGTGACAATAAAACAACCTAATTTGGGGAACAATCTAATTGTAGGACTCAGCTTCCAGAAGGTTGGACCAGAGTATTTGTAATCCAGTCTTCTCTGTAATTCTGCAACACTGTGAACTTGCAGAATAGCACAAGATTTCTGGACTCTTCTTTTGAGCTTGCTCAAGATTTTAGAGATTATAATTATTGAGGAAACAAACTATTTGTGAAATATCCTCCACAGCTTCTTTGCCTGTTCAGAAATATTGTGTGGGAAAGGAAGCATTTGCTGAGTTGAATTCATTTTTTCAATGTCATTAGTAAGCCGGTATCCAACATCAAAACAGTCTGGTACAAACACATTGTTTTCCAGGAGGAAAGTGTAATTTTTACTTAACTTGGAGTCCACAAAGAGCACACAAAATGTTAAGGGGGAAAAAACAAAATCACTCCTCTCTCTGAAGGATATACTGTGCTTAACAGCAGAATATGCTCTGCAACATATTACTCTATGACTCTATGGTTGCAATTGTTGGCTTCAATCAATAGGGAGAGCAAGCGAGAGCGTACGGGGGAAAGGAAGAGAGGACAAATTTATTTGGGACCACAAAGCAATATAGCAATGGATTTTGGATCAGCAAATAACTGGAATGTGAGATCATAATCAGTCCAAGAGCTTATTTAGATGTTTACTCTTAGAGATCATCTGATAAAACCCCGGGTTGGTTATGCTTGCCAGGATGAAGGGAGATTGGGATGAATGTAGTCGGTCCTGAACTATACTTTGAGACCTGGCATTTATCTAAATAGCTTCCATTGTACCTGATAACCTCCAGAAAATAAATCCTTATACAATATTCTCAACCAGTGACAGGACTGACAATCTTGGGTCACTGCCCACGGAAAATAAAACAATAGGCTGGGGAAAGTTTTTTTTTATTTCACTTAAACTTTTGTTTCACTTTAACTTTCACTATGTGACTACTGCAAGTTAGCAGATGTCTTACATTTACAAGAGAAAAAAATCAAATCACAGAAAAAAGAAAAGTACAGACCCTTAAAACTACTTATATTGCCTAAAAAACCCAAACAGAGGAAGATGTGGTAGAGAAGATTATATAGCTTATAACACAAATGGAACCAATACTGTTTACTTTTGTTTGCTAATATTTTTAATCACCAATTTTGTTATAGAAGCCTAAATCAGAAAGCTATACATGACCAGTTATTTATTATGCAAAAAGCAGATCTTCACATGAAAACAAGACTATTTACAAAAATTATTACATAATTATACATTGTAATTTCTTACACTAATCGTCTTTAAATTCGCATGTTATAATGAAATGACAAAATAGTTCAAACAGGAAATACATATTTAAAAAGCAATTGAAGCAAACCTGTTTAATACTCAAAAGAGATGGCTCCCCAGCAGGTCTTTGTTCCAGCCTCAGCTTGAGACATTCATGGATAACATTGAGCAGGACTCGGCAGAGAACTAAGAATGCAGGTTCAAAAGATGGCAAATCCATGGATTTCAACTCCTCCCATGATACACCACTGCGTTTTTGCTCGCAACAAGGTGGGAAATTTAGTAACTGCACATAATCTGAACATAACATGGGATCTGGAAATTCTGAAAACTGTAACAAAAAATAGGTGTCATGAAAAGGATCCTTAAAAGTCCTTAGGATTTTGGATTTGTTTAAAGTAGCATGCACACAAGTATTTTTAAAAGGTAATAGTCTATTAGCTGGCAAGTCAACCACACAAGTTCGAAGTTTATGTCACTGGGGCACTTTTAAAGCTAACTTCTCTTTCAAGGATCATCAGTCTGAGGAAAGACAACTATGGACCCTTGGGAATGAACAGAATATGTTTCTGTTATGACATTACCTAGAAAAACAAGTGTACACTAAGCCACATCAGGTACCTAACCTCATTCCTTTTCAAATACATAATGCATATATTGACATAAAATTCCACATTCTAAATTAATGCTATATTCAAGGAAATGTCACTAGCTAACTTAAGTCAAAGTACTGAAAAAGCAAGTTTTGAATTTTGGTAGAGTTTAAATTTAAACTGTTCAAAAAAGGAAGATGAAATATAGACATCAAGCTGGTAGTTGTTTTGGGGATTTTTGTTTTGTTTGTTTGTTTTCTTTAATAATAAAATTACTTTTCACTTACAGTAAGATTCCATTTAAATAAAATTACTTTTCTAACTAGAGAAAATTGAGACTCTATACAATAAACATCCTAGAAATCTAAATGATATACCTTGTGATAACATTCTAAGCAAGGCTGTACATGGAGGTACTCTGGGATTTAATTTAGAAAGAAAAGTTGGACTGAAGAGTATGTGTAGCTCCTAAAGATAGCAACACACTAGTCATCATTCAAGGATAAGTTATGTTTCAGATTAAGTTTCTTTTATTCTTATTCCCATTTCTCAGCTACTAACTATGACATCTGAATATCCTCCATTCACATAGTAGACATAACTAGCATTTTCTAGGTTTTTCTTCAGCCAAATTTAAATAACATCACTACAATAGGGAAAAAAAACATTACCAGTACTTAGAGTATGATAATGATAAATGATAAAACTACTGCCTAGAAAGTTTAAAAAAATCTTTTAAGCTCACAATCTAGCAGAAAATTGAAACACATATTTAAAAAGATATCTATCTTCTTAGATGGAATATTAATGTCTTCTTCTTACTCTCCTTAAAAGGAACATATAGCACCAGAATAGCATCAGAGCTAAAGATTTTTACCCAAGAAGCTTTCATTAACAAACAGATCATGAAATACTACACTTCCAGAGTACAACAAAAAAATTTAAGAAATAAAATCCTCTCATAGTGATGCAAATTTAGTTTGGAGAAATTCAGTTCTTATAAAAATATTAAAGAATTAGTCTATGAGCAAAAATAACACAGTTAAATTGAATAAATTTGTATCGCCTTTTCCAGCATTAAGGATAACAGTAAATGACATTAGGGCTTAGTACTAGACACCTAAACTTCTATTGTTCAATCTGACTAATCCTAATCTTCTGCAGGCCCAATCTGAAATGTTTCAAATACTCCTTATAAAAACCTCAAGAAAAACTCTAAGCTGTTTATTGAGATCATACAAAAACACTCAAAAGTGGAGCCAGTTGAATAAACATCAAACAGTACACAAGCTTAAACACATCCTATTAAAGTAACATCAGATTTTATATACTAAAATTGGAAATATTATCCATCTTCACCAAGTAATGAAATTACATGACTTCTACACAGAATGGACTCTGCAATGCCTAGAGCCCTATTAAAGTATCAGAGCCTACAGAGGAATCAAATATGGTTTTACAAAACACTAAAACAAGGAACATGTATAAAGATTTACACATATTTAGAATGAAATGAGCATTAAAATGTATTTAGTGGAAGAATACAGAAAGCACATTTTAGATGTGTTTTAGACACTGCTTAAGCAACAACAGAAACAGAAGTATGTCCAGAGACTTAGAAGTGTAAGTATACATATAAACACAGAGTCAAGTTACAAAAGTAACAGAAACAATAAAGATTAACAGAATACTAACAACTCTGTCCACATACAAATATCAAACTGAACTGCACTAAAAAAAAAAGACACTACATTCAAAGTATTGTCAGGTGCAATGACCAAGCAATTGAAACCCATCTCTTCCATTTTAGTATAAAGTCGTCTTTTGCTGCTGTAAGTACCACAATTCTGACAGAGTTGTTTGTGGTTTTTTCTTTAAATGTTGGTGCAGGAAAGAAGTTTACAATTTATAACATTCACTTTTACTAAAAAACATTTCTTAAAAGAGAATAATATTCCAAAGAAAAGGTAATAATTACTGAAAATGAACATTCAAGTAATCACAAGGGTAGAGAAGGGATAAAAGATTAGCCTTACATCTTACACAGGTCATCCAACACTACATTAGCAGAAAGTTTAATTATGTGAAGCTGCAGCAAAAACTCTAGCTACTTAATGTTTCATTAACTTGTTTTAAAAACCCTTATGCAGTCAAAATTTCTGAGATAATTTAACAATTTCAAAAATATACTCAAAATCTATCTTCAATACCCCCATATTATGTCTTGTTTACTTAATTTTTTAAAAATTTATTTCAACCTATATATTAAGCTGAACTCTCTAAATGGAAGTGGTTTGGGGGTGCTTTTGGTTACTACAACAAGATACATGCAAGTTTTGCTTAGGCACTTGACTAACAAAATGTTCACTCATTTCTAAAGCAAATTTTCTAAAAGACAAGTTGAAACCAATTAGAGAATATATAAAAATATATATTTATAATTTTAATAAAATATATTTATATATATATTTATAATATAAGCATATTATATATGTGTATATATACTAATAACTTAATTTCTACAGTAATATCTACACTAGTAGCAGTACAATTAAAAGCTTTCAAAATCAAATAGCTTTATACTTATAAATTTATTCATCCTAAAAAATAACCTTGTTGTTGGGAGACCAACAATTCTTGTTCCTTTTGCAAATGTTACAATCATCATTAACAGATCCACAATGTTTTACAGACCACATGTGGTATCTGTATCAGAATGGGCATGCTGGCTAAGAGATGCCTTTGTCCAGAAGTCACAGTACCACTTGATCAAGGAGAGCAAGTAATCCTTACCACCAACCTTTCCTAGCATAAAGATGCCTACAAGTTAGATAACAATTTATACTAAGAAATAATACTGTGCCTTGAAAGAATTAGTGACCACATCTTAAAATATGAAACTACTGTCCTTCACTAACTGTTTAATTCCTATATTGGTTTTATTAACTCACAGTCATTCTTAATTAAGAATATAAAATGACTCAGAGAAAAACATTAATTAAGCTAAAAGCCAGCTAAAGAATGCAGCACACTAACATGACTTGTTTTCATAGATTTCAAGGTTGAGCCCATTTATTTATCCCCTCTCTCCTCAAACATAATGTGCCACCACAGTGCTTCACTTATGTAGACGAGAAAAAGCACCAAAAAAACTAGTGACATTTTTATAAAGAATGTCTTGCAGAAAAACATCCAGTCTTGAAGACAAGAAAAATTACCACCTCCATAGCTGATTTTTCTCACAATTCAACTGTTGTGCCTGATTTTCCACAGTTATTTTTCTGACTTGTTGATTTAGACATTAGAAAATATAATGAACAAAGATGTTAATCACAAAAATGTCATTTCAATTACAAACAAGAACAGAGTATGAAGCTTGGGCTCCACACAAATTCAGTCAAATGAAAGATTCATTTCCATGGAAGGAGAACTGGGTTCCTAATCATAATATAAGCTGTTTTTCAAAAACCAACTAAGCAACCAAAATGTTCTTAAGATCCCAATTCCTACATTTTCAGTTAGGAACAACACAGCAAGGAGGTACTCCTGTTATCCATTTACACTAGTAACCTACCTCCAGCTGGTGATCACTCCTTACCAACGCCATACGGGCCCTTTGCAATGAACCATGCATTAGTTTGTGCAGTCTCAAAATCAGTTTCCTCAACCCCATTTGCTTCAGTGCTTTATCAACAAACGGCCTGTAAATAGAGGTCAAACAGTGTTGGCTGCAGCTTCCCTCAGTACTGCATTCTGGAATAACCCAGGAAGTAGAGTCATCCTCAGACTCAAGCCTATCAAGCCTCCTTGAAAAATGGTCCTGAAAGTCAAAATTTGGCTTATTAGTAAAATTGTTCTTGATGGCTTGTCTAAGTTCCTCAACGTTCTCCTCAGTGATTTGTTCTTCACCATCACTCTCCTCTGTGCATGTTCCTGAGGATTCCTTTACTTCTGTTTCCCTATCAATGTCTTCATCATCTGGATCATTGTCCTTAGACAGTCGAGGAGAAGGAATTTCAAACACTGGCCAGCCAATGTCAGAAAGATTTTTGATGCCCAATACAGTTCCCATAATCCTTAGTTTCTGGTTTAAGTCTTTTGTAATATTTAACCATAGGCAGAGTGCCTGCACCCTGTCTTGGAAGTCCTTTGCAGCATACTTTTCGTAGTCCTTTTGAAGAGCCTGCAGAGATGGATAAAGTGCTTCTATGTACTCCAGCAGCTCCATTATTCGCTTTACCTGCTCAAATGAGACCCGCTGGCGTTGGAGGTGTTCATGGTAACTCGAGTAAACCAAAGCACTAGTTCCATGTGTTGATTTGCAAACTCCTTCTCCTGAAGTACCATTGAGACTAGCTCCATTTTTTACAGAGGAGAAGCTCCCATAGTCCACTTTGAAGGTGAGGATTTCATTGATGATATCGGGGATAGCTTGACGGGCTGCATAGAGATAGAGGTCTTGGTCATTAATGCTCCGGCCAGCATGCCAAGCTTGCAGCTCCAGCCAGATCAGTTCATTGGATCTGTTCAGCCAGACAGAGGAGGTGTTTTCCTGTCCTCTTTGTTCCCTGTCCTTTTTCTTTGAGACTGAGGTAAGTTTTAACAAAAGCCGCAGGGTTTCAAAGAATTTTAACCTGTCAGCTGGGCAATCAGTCCTAGAAGTCTGGCGTGTAGTTCTGGGGATTGGCATGGGCACAGAGACTGGAAGCTTAGCATGGCTACAGCCAAGACTGAGGTAAGGCTTATTGAGATCAACATCTGGAATTGTTTTTTTTGGCAGAGATCCACCAACTGAGTCTAACATAAATGAACACTGCACATTTTTCTTGTGATCTCGTTCTGTTGTCCTTAGGGCATCTCTGATCTTTTTCCCTTGCTTATAGCTGTGCTCCTCCACATTCTCAATGGTTTTCCCATTGTCTTTATGCAAAGACTGAGATGGCACACTCATCTTTTCTGTAAGTAAAGAAAAAAGAATGTGACTACAACAACAAGAACAAGCATTTTTCAACTCACTTCCCAATCACTTTTCTTAGGTTGAGCACAAAAACATTTAACATCAATAAAACAAAATAGGCATGGATAGAAGTAAAATGTAGTCTTATTGTTAGAAGTTACCACTAGTATACACTAAACCAAATGATTTTTTCTTTTTCTCTTGCTTTACCTCTTTTGTAGAAAGGATCTCAGAGAATTCTCCTCTTGAGTATGGCATCTACTGAGAACTGAGTATGATCAAAAGGAAAATAATAGTTTCCAAGCTCATTTTACATCATTTGTCATAGAACCTCCCAAACAAAAACTCAAAATGCAACAAAGCATTATTACAGCATCAAGCAATTAAAGAGATTGTATTGCATGTGCAATTTCATAAAAGCTGGAGTATATACAGATTTTGAAATTTAGCTTGAATGTACCAATCCTGCCCCTTGGGAAGGCTGATCTTGGTTCTGCGAACCCCTCTTTCATCTGAATACACTGTCTTAGCACCTTGAGCCTACCTCCCCACTGTCACAACACACAAACATTTGTTTTCTTCCTTACTATGGACTACAGCCCTTTCCCACCTAAAGGTGCAATCTCCTCCTAGTTTCCTGTTCTCTCCTCAGGGGCAGCAAACCTTGACACTTTCCTGCAAAACTGTGAAAAGCATGTCAGTCTAGGCTTTGTGGATCAGAATAGGAGGAACTGCTTGGCATGGAAAGAGTGATTCTCTCTCTCAGAAGTGGTGGAAGGCAGAAGAGAATCACCTGTATGCAAACTACTAAAGTCCAGTAGTTCCAATTAATCAGCAGCTGGAACAAGCTCCATGGGCACAGGGCCTCTGCTCGCTCAAGAACAGAAAAGACTTTCAGAGCAACAGCCAAATACTTTGTCTATTTTCACTGAGCACAGAGCTAGGCCAGGCAAAATGCAGGTAGGGGCATTTTGCATGGGCAGGCAAGCAGACTGAAAATGGAGCTTGACAGAGATGAAACATACACCCACTTCACACAGGCTTAAAGTAGATTAGAAATGAATCAAACAGCACTTCAATGTTGAAGATTTTGGTGGCCTTGCAAAATAAATGAAAATCCTATTACATGTGAAAATCACTTTCTTAACTTACATTCTAGATAGGAGAATCTCTAGACCCCTGTAGTTTGTATTTTTAACATGTCATTGTCCTTTATCATCAATCTTCAGATTCCCCACACCACCAAAACACATTGAAAGAAAGGTAAGTTTAAAATTATTCATTATTAGACATCCAAAAAGCCATAATACTTGAAAGTTCATCATTCTTAACAAAGCCCAGGCACAATAATCTACAAATTGTTTCAAAATCCTCTCATCAAATAGACACCAATGACTCAAATACACCTGACAGTCCTGTAATAAATTAATATTAATGCTATAACTGTATTGCAGTATTGCAATATACATAAATATTGCATATGCATATATATAGATTTCAATTAATTTGCAAAAGAAGTCCAGCTGCACTAACAAACTGAGTTATGATTACTTTTAATGCTACAAAGGGCAGGGGGTTTTGCAACTAAGCCACTATCAGTTAATGGGAGGGAGCATGTGATGGAGTCTGAGATCTTAAACAGGTCATTAAAAGAAAATACAACAAAATGCATGTGAAGAACATGATGGGGGTACGAAAGCAGGGTGAACAGTGGCTCCTTTTCAAGTATGAAACTGCAAAAATTTTATACTAAAAAGCAGACACAGACACTGCTGTTACATAGTACGTGGAGTAGCTAACACTTCAGTAAGTAAGCATGCATTCATGGAGCTCAGGAGACACAGGCACCTCTGAAATGCATTTAGCTTAGAAAAATGTGAGCCCCACAGAACTTCAGCTACAGCAGAAACAATTCAGAAACTAAACAGATTATTGCATCAATTTATGTTTGGATACTAAATGCAAGTTGTAAGGAACTTGGTGTGACAGAAATTAAACAACCAAGTATCAGAAGCACAAGTAAGCCAAGCTCCTAATTCCCAAAATTCTTTCAGTTGTCTAAATAAAGATACCTTAAATCTTACTTGCAAACATCTGAAAAGTTATTTCAAATTTACTTCTTTAAGTGATTAGTTACATCGAACCAACCCCTGAATGAATTCTCTTACTTAAATATCACCATTCCATCTCAGTAAGAACATATGCACACACATTCAACAAACTACCCCACAGGGTTTTCCAGTGGCTTTTTTTTCCTCTTCATAATACAAAATAACTGTTCTGAGATGGTACACAAGGGCAAAGTTTAAAACAAACCAGCCAAAAAACAAACAAACAAAAAAACCCTATGAAATTTCCAGAAAAAGACACTTTACACAACGCCACCAGTTAATCAGAAAAAAAAACCACAAATATATTTTAAGAAATTCATGATAACAAAGAACAGGATATTATCATGCCAGAAGTAAGAACTGTTCGCCTCACTAATAGAAAGATCTTGCTCCAAAAACTCAAAATCTGTAAGCAGGGATAAGCAACAACTCCTTGTTTCTCATAAAGGTATCAATCTTACACATGTGCTCACAAGCAAAGACTAACAATGAAACACAATATATTATATTTCTTTAGTATCACAATGTCTCTGCTTAGAAACTAACTCTTTTTAAAGCACATAATGAAACAACAACAATAACAACAAAAAAAAATCCACCAAAAGCAAGAAAAGTTTACATAACCACTCTAAACAGGGTTAAAATGGAATTATTGCTGCAACATAATAATTTTACTGGCTTTTAAATGTGTCTTTTAGCAAAGTTAAAGAGGTTTAATAATTCCAATGCCTACAGTTAACTTGCAAGAGTAACAAGATTTCTCTGTAATTTCATCTAAGGAAGAGGTATTTTGTTGAATGTTCTCTCCAGTGACGTTATTTTGAGGTTGCATGAAGTGAAAGGGAAACAGAAGCTTTGGAAAATGTTTGTACTGGCCCTTGTTTTATTATGAACTTGCATTTCATAGCCCTACACAACCAAAGAATTGACTATATTACCTTAGTCACCCCAAATAATTTACCTTCTTCTTCACTACATTTTACCTCAAGAATGTTATCCTTGCTGTACACTCTAATATTTTCTTGCTTCATGCGAAATAATTTTTAAAATTGCTTCCAAAACATTAACTAGTCAAGCTGCCATAACTGGCAAATAATTGTATGACAGAGTTTGTTATTTGTTTAAAAATATGGTTAACAAACAACAAAAAAAATCCACAAAAACCTAGTTGTATTCTGTATGAAAACAATGAGCATACAATCTCAAATGGCTTTTTTCACCCGTGCAATTTCAACAATAACAAAAACATCACTTTAAGCTAAAAGGTTTTATTATTTGGTACCATTACTTAGCAACATTAGGAAAAAAATGCATAACAAGTATGGGTTTTCTCGCATTATCTCTTTATACTGAAGCATTAGAAGCAAGCAAGAGTAACTACACTTTAAGTGCTTCACTGACATAAAAGAGTAAAGAATTATCACTGAAAACTGCATTTTGCAATAAATAGCCTGTGAAGTGCTTCAGAACATGCAAACTGAGCAGAAAAGCAACTACACCATTAGTACAGATCACAGAATCGCAGAAAAAAAAAAGTGATTAAATGATACTTCTGAAAGTTATTTTTTCCAACTTTCTGATCAAAACCAAGTTTATTTCCAAACCAGTTTAGCCTGCTCATGATCTTAACCAGTCCTGTTTTAGAAATCTCCAAAGACAGAGATTCCACAAGCGAACAATCCCTCTGGTAAACCTCTTTGTTTAAGCACTCTCACAGCAAAATTTTTCTTCTAATACCCAAGAGTTTTCTCTTGTTGCAATTCACGACAGCTGCCTCCTGTTCTTTCATTGTACCTCAGTATCCAGCTCCACCTTCTGTATAACCCCTCCACCAGGTAACAACAGGCATTTTAGGAAACAAGCCAAGACACCACACCTACCTTTCAAAGTGGAGCGGCCAGCAGGTCTGCTGACATTGTTTTTCTGATGCTTTGTTGACATTCGCTTCATCTGGCGGGGTGTACTAGGGGGAGAAGCGCCGTAGAAAGTGTCAGCACCTGCTTCGTCTGATAATTCCTCAGGGTCGGATTCAGATATCTTGGAAGTAGCATCTCCTGATTTGCACTCTTTCCTGAAGAGAACAAGATAAACCATTACATTCAAGATAAAGGAATTTGACTTGCAGTATCTGTTTAGAAAGCTAATTCATCCATGAAAGCCAACCACAGTCTATTTTCTACATTTTACTACCACATCCACGTATATTTACCTCAGTTTTTTTCATATCCCTAAGGACAAAAGTTGCCAATCAAATAAATAATAGGCAACATACAAAGAGGATGGTATAGACAGAGTGTCACTAGAAGAACACAATGTAAACATACATACATATGTATCTCTTTCTGAAAAAACTTGTGGCAAGCCTAAACTAAGAGGTGCATGAAATAAACAAAGTTTCAAACATACAAACATCATGCAAAACCAACCTAATTAGTAGCAACAAAAGCAAAGGTCTATCCCTTTCATCCTTCACCCCCTAAATCCCTCATATCACAAAGACAAATTCTAAAATCACTCTCCCACCCTTCACAAAACTTTTATCTAGATCTGAAAATATTTTTCACAAATTTTAACATCAAGAATATTAATGCCATTAATATCATAAATAAATACTATCACTCCCCAGTGGTGCCATACATGCAATTCTCTTGCTTTAACACATCAGAGAGAAGAACACATACAATTTTCAAAGAAAAAAAAGAAACGGCTTCCCTCTATTCCCTCACTTATTTCTGAAGCAGGTCTGCAAATAACAACTCTACAGAATTCTCAGTAACTCCTGATTCTAGTAAAAGACACTGAGGCTAAGAAACAGTCAATCTAAAGCAGTGCAAGATAGCATCAGTATCTGGTAACTTCAACTTCACTCAAATCACAAATTATATTTCACTTGCTACTATTTTAGGGGCAGACAAGAAATGTTACTCATACCCTAGTGAAATGAGTCTTAGTTACTGCAGCAAGAAGTATGTCAGAATATTGCCAGCTAGTAGAACAGCAGTAAGGCTAACAAAAACAAACAAAACACAGATACTGTACCTTTTCTTGGCCTTTAGCTATGAACAAAAATAAATACTTTAGCATGCAGAGCTGTTATGTTCTCTACAAAGCCACAGAACACTTACTGCATTAAATACTCTTTTCTCTTCTCACTTTACTTCTTCAGCTTTGAAAAGGCAGCAGGCAAGTTCACCAACTTCTGCAGATAAACTTTATTGGTTGCCCAACAAAAACAACCCAGGTGGTACCGCAGCACCACCTGGAGTTTTAGGAGTGCCCTACAATCTGGTCAGTGACAACCACACAAAATCACCAATAATTTTAGTCTGGTTTCCTTGCCTTGGGATATCATGCTGTTATAGCATCTTAGCAATATAATTTAACCAACCCTAACTGTCCAAATTTTTTTTAAAAGTCTTACAATTCTTCCTACAGATCTTGTAAAAATAGGTGGATGAGTAAGGGAAACGAATCTTGTAAGCGCTGAGCCACAAAAGTGCAACTCAAGTTTACATCTTTTTGGACACCAGAAGCTGTGAACAGCCCTACTGCAAAAAACACTTTAGGTAGAGAACACCCCTCTGATCTTGCCAAAGACAGATCAACCACAAGAAACTAAACCACATAAAACAGAAGTCATTAGTTCCAGTGCTTATGGAACCACTTATTTTTTCAGTGATCTCACTGGCCTGGCAAGGCACAGGGTTGGGTGCTGATGCTCATTGCAGAGGCTGGCAGAACAGATCCTGCAAATACTCACGTTAGGTCTCCAAGGCAGTTTTAAACTAGGACAAGTTACTTCATTAGGAAAGACCAGTGAAAACACTGTTTTCCTTCTGTTTAAAAGCAACATATTCGAAGAACTTAACAATCAAACCTCTCCACCAAGCCAAATTAAGTGATCTCTAAAGAACTTAAGGTTATTTTGGTCACTATTGCTGGAGGCATTTGAAAGATCTGTACATATGGCCCGTACAGGACATGGTTTATTGGTGGAATTGCATATGTTATTTTACAGTCAGACTCAATATTAGAGGTCTTTTTCAACCTAAGTGATTCCATGATTCTACTTTCTTTATTTCTTGCTATGTCTGATGAAAGGGCATGAGCTCCAGAAGCATCCATATTACCCTCCAACTTCACACCTGAATTACATACATACTTATACAGCAGCATCCAGTATGACTTAACATTCAACCATTTTTGCTGGGTAATTTAGTAAGCTGTTCTTTGATAAGAAGCACAGCAGACATCACAAAACATGCAGCACTTGAAATCATACCACAAAACAAGCAATCATGCTCTCCCTCATAACAACAGACCCAATCTTGTTAGCAGCTGGTGAGATGATCTAACCAAAGCCGGCTGGTCTGCTTAGTGAGAGAAAGGCACAGGTTGCAAAGCAAGTTTTAAAAATCCACCATGCTCCATTTAGGGTTTGTGTGCAAAGACTATGCCTCAACTTAGAACTCAAATCAGTGCCAATTAACACAATGATTCAGTTTCACCAGTGCAAGCCTTATGGTACAACAATGCAAGAAATACACAGCTCTGAACTAAAGCAGCTACATCACCTTTGACATGCTAGATCAATTTTTCTAATCCAGACAATACCAGACATATGATCTTCAGCAGCAACACTCTAGTATTAAAATCAGTTATTGATTTTTGCAGATTACTGACACAGCATTTGTAATGTTTGTGTGTTATTTACTGTCATCAACTAACCATAGACTAATTAAATCTGCCAATCTATAAAACGCAATGCTGGCAAGCCTGAATCTGATTATAGTGTTGGTTATTAGACAGAATTGTTGGTTCCTAAATACTTTTGCAACCAGGGTTGAGAAACATTAATCAAGGCTAATTTCTTCATAGCTACCAAGATATGCAGGTTTTCTCTGCCACAACCAGTGAGAACCATCCAAATCTTAATTAGGCTTACACACAAAAAGCGAAAGCTAGAAATGTGAGAAATGCAGTTACTACTTGCCAATAGCAGCCTAAACCAAATCCCTACAAGGTAAACTAGAAGTGCATAATTTTCACATTCTATTTACAGGTCCCAGTCTCAATTTTAGTGAGAAAAATGCTTCTTAGAAATTTACCCTTAGAATATAAGAAAGACTGTAGCCAGGATGCATAAATCACAAATATTGGGAAAATTTTAACAGCTGTATGGGAAAAACAACAACCAAAGCAAAATACCTTGACAGCTCTGAAACGCACCCAAAATAACCCAACAAACAAAGAATGTTTCCAAAAAATAACTTCTGTATGTTACACCAGGGTGCATTTCAACCAGAATCTGAAAAGACAGAATACATCGTTTCTTTAATTTACACTTCTAGATGACCAGGGGATTTTTTTTTTTAACTAAGTAAAAGTGATGGCAATGTATCTACAATTCAGCTCAGTCATAAAAATCAAGATAATTCTTCTAGATTTTCAAAGGCAAACAAAAATAAGAAGGGGGACAGAAATCAAGGTATGAAATTTGAAGCAACAGGACAGGGAGCAAAAAGTCTGGTAAACACCACTATTGATAAAGGCCAAAACTTTTGGAAAAATACATTCATTTATCACTAAAAATAAATTAACAGATGAAAAGATCACTGAGGATCACATGGAAATGCTACAATTAATTAGGCTTAAGTCACACAGAGGAATATGATTTCTAACCAGTACAAACTTTTGCACTTTGCTGAAGCATTATGCAAAGTTTGTAACAGCCACTAATGAGAGAACATCCTAAAAACTGTTGACAGCTACATGGGGGAAACATCTTTTTACTCTTCCCTTTCTATCAGCTACCTTCCTTATAAGCAGGAGTTCAAATATATTAGGCATTTAAATAATTAACTCAGGTTCAGCCATTGCTTATCATCCCATACTGCAGCTCAAAAGCTTGTTGGGGATCAGAGCAGTAGAAGTCAACAGACTGGACTACAAGCACATGACAAGAAACCTGAGTTAGGCAGTTACCACACAGGAGCCAGGACCATCGCCCACCACAAGGGTTTGGAAGCTGCCCACTCCAGACACTGCTGCTGTGAACAGCTTCCTGCAGCTTCAAGGACATCACACCATGCAGGAATCAGTGAGGCTCTTTCTCAACACTTCTTACAGCACCCTGCCATTTTCATACAAAGAACTGCAATATCTGTACAGGGTCCACCACCAAATTACCAAGCTCTTAACATTCAGTGGCTTTGTTTTAAAAGCAAAGTGTCTATTTTTCAAATATATACTCCTTAACTCAGATTCAGCTCAATAATTAATGCAGGAAGACAAAGCTACATTAGTCTATTCTTAGTAATGCACATTCCCACTCAGCAAAAATAGCAGAAAACACAGGTAATACATACTGCCAAACATCACGCTAAAGTTAAGGTAGCTCTCCCTCAAGGAAGCTGCAACCAGTCTATTTCAAACAATATTTTGACAAGAATTGTCATCACTCAACAGCTGCTGGTAATGCAAAAAGCAAACAGAATTTTTAGGTAGCCACCTTTGCACCTTTTAAAACAGAAAAACAAAGTATTCAGTTGGTGCTGCTAAACACCACACGCAATTAAACTCTGGAATCAGAAGTTTCAATTTCCTTGGGGCAGTACTAGGTTTCATTTCGTTGCAGAAGAGAATGCAATGGTAGTCCTGGACTGACAGCACAAGGAAGGAACTTCACTAAACAGTCAGTTTAGCGAACCTTGGGTAACAAAGACTGAGGATTAGACAACCTAATCAGCAAAACAAGATGGAAAAACCTGAAGTTCTGCTACAGTACAGGACAGCTGCCTGGTGTAAACACTAGTGTTACGTTGCCACATTAGGAAAGCATCATGCACCCCTATATTTTAATCTTTTTTTTTTATTTTTAATTATATTCTGAGGGAAGCTGTAAGCTTAAGATAAATGGACATGGTTCTGAAAGGTTGCTGAATTGAAAGCAGAAACAACTAAAAGTCCAGCTTTGGATAAGGTATTTTCGAAGATCTGCTACACATATGAATACAAAAATGAAGTGTTTGATGTTACTGCATTCACTATAAATTGCCCTAAAGTGCAGCAAAAGGAAGTCTTCAATAGAAGGCAAGGAAAACATCTTGTTGGGGTTTTTAAATTATATTTTTTATTACAGCACAGCGGGAATTTGCACACAGTATGTACAAATAAAGCCGTATTTTTTTTTTCTATATGCACCCTGTTTAAGTCCAGCACAGCACTTACAGGTAGGAAATTTTAAATTTCAAATTATGTTTTAATTCAGTTTTAAGAAATATTCTAATTCAAGTCAGCTGTACATAGCTACATTTTTTTTTTCTCCCAGAGGAATCAGAGGAAGGCAGGATGTGTGATCATTTATCTCTGCGGTCTAGGAATGAACAACCAGCATACTGGAATGAAAAAGCTGATACCTGGACAGGAGGAAAGGAGAGCAAAGAATTTACTTACAGCAGATAGTAATTTTATTCCTGACACAATATGCAAAAAAGCTCTTGTATCTTTCATCTAGTATGTCTACATATGCAAATCTTACAGAATCCAAATTTGCATTCAAACAGCTTACAGCAGAGACACTTTTAAGAGCACAAAAAAGGAAGCAATATTTTAAAAAAATTAATCAATTATGAAATGTTAGGCTATTCACACAACTTTTTACAGCGAGGAACCTCAGAAATTACCAACACTACAGCCACAGTAAGATGACACAGTAAGAAAGAGAACCTGTTCCAGAGCACCTTTTGCTTCCCAGGTTGCACATCCCTGCCCCTTTCGCCATCCCTTCTGCACAGAAGGCAACAATCATGTGACCTCAATCACCGAGCTGACAGTGAAAAACCCATTGGTTTTTTGATGAACCATCTGCCTGTCAGATCAATACCCACAAGTGAACAGCCCACGTGACAGCCAAGCTCCTCCACAACATCCTTCCTGAACCTGGCATTCTCTTGTAGAGAGACCAGGGCAAAGAAAGCAACCTGCTGAGTGTTCAGTGAAATCGTGCCCTCAGTCACTCTTCTGGCTGCACATGAAGTAATTTTACACGACTCTCTGGCCCTTCTGCTTTCTACACACTTTGCCAGAAGTTGCCAGCACCCAAGATGCACAGGTATAACTTAAACAACCAACCCTGGTTTTTCACTGGTGCTGCCAAAACAATCCAGCTTAGCTGGAATGCCTTTGTTAGCAGGATTTTTCCTACTTCAGCCACTTTAATTTTGATTAGGCAGCCAAATGTACTTAATGTCACAATAGCAAGTTTCATGTGGCAGACATTCCTAGTTGTGGGAGGACAAGAGAGAGATGTTAGGAGACGAGAACAGTAATTTTTAGCTGAGTCAGCCACAAAATTAATGCAGATTCTTACTTGTAGCAATGATAAAAGCAAAATTCTTGGGCAGGAGAATGCTTAAGGTAATATTGGTATCACCACCAAGAACTGATGGATTACATAACTTCAGTAGTTTTTTTATAAATTAACGTATGAACAAGGGATTGTGAACACAGAAATAAGACAGAAACACTAAAACTTCATTAGTGAATTGTCAGGACATAACAGTAACCCTTGAAAAGCCCCACTTTGTTCATTATTTACATCTTGTTTATCTTTGAAAATTAACCTGTAGCAGGGCTGCACAAATGCAGACACTCAAGGCTGCTATGAAACCTGTGCCACCCACTGAAAACTACAGGTTTACACTACAACAACCCCGCTAACAGTCAAGAACCAAGCACAATAAATTCCACATCAGCTGTGGGAGCAATATAAAGCAAGTATTTCTGCTGCAACACAAACAGTGGTTTGGAGCAAGACTTTACTGTGACAAAACCATCACTATTTCTGCAGAAATCACCAGGGAAAAAATGAAAGTCATTACTGGGGAAAAAGAACAATGTACAACTTTGTGCTAAACAGTTAAACTGCAATTGATTCCCAGCAACTTTTCTTCCCTGGTAACTCTCAATTAAGCTGTTTAATTAGAAGAGAAGGACCCAGCAAGTGAGAACACACCATTTCTACAGTAGACCTCAAGCATATGTCTGACTAGGCATTATAAATTTCTTTACAGCACTAACGTACCTACTAACAAATTTTAGTTTAACAGAAAAATTTTAACAGAATTTTCTCCTTCTCAAGATCTGGAAGCTACCAGATGCAGTTCTGCAAATTATTACTACTTTGGCACTTTCCCAAAGATTCTCCTATATTACTGGACAGAAGCTTCTATATGTGCTTACTATATTTACAACAGAAAGACAAAGTCACAGAAAAATCTAACAAAAGCTATTGGAAGAGTGGTGAGGTATTGAAGCACCTTTTGGCTGATTAGAACAACATGGTAAATTTTAAAATGAGGAAATTGTCAAGCATTGAATCAAGAATAAATTAAGCAGAATGCAAAATAGAATTCATCATATCTTTTTACAGCAAGTAATGATAAGCACTACTGAGACGTATTTAAACCATCTAAGGAAGCAATATTTCTTCCACAAGCTATACCAACTAGAAACAAGTATAAAAAACAAATAAAATGGAGCTCTTATAAAAGGTTTGGCAGTTCTTCATGTTCTCATCTCAGAAAAAAAATTCTCAGAACTTTCTGTTCTTTTTTACTAGCAAATTTGAAAACAGAGAAGGCTTAACTAATTTTTCCATCTTGGTTTATTTTAAGTTTTCATACAAATTTGAACGATGATGTAACAGCATTTACAGTAGATTAATCTCTGAGTTTCTCCCCAATAAATTATTTGATTAAAGCTATGCCATATATTATTTCAAAAGAAAACAAAAGTCTATTTAATTCTAGCTGTATAATGTGCAATAAAGTATAAAAGTGTTGATGGGTTTGATAGGTTTCCACATCCATGTTTAAGCCTGCCAAGTGAGGCTGCAAATGGATCAAAGGTTAGAACTGTAGAAACAGGAACTAAGAGAGATTCACCCAGCCCAGTTAGTATCCAGCTCTCTTCACTTAACAACCAGTGTTAAAACATTCATTGATTCCAGACCCCATATATACTTCTTCATTAGTGCTACTTTTTCAACCTCAACTATATCCTAACTCATATCTGGGAATTTGAATTGATTTTTTTTTTAAGTAAAAATCTCTGAAATATGTTTTCCTCACTAATGATGTTTGAGCACTGTATAGTACAGTATCAATCCAAAGGGTAAGTGCTG
This sequence comes from Oenanthe melanoleuca, assembly GCF_029582105.1. Lineage (NCBI taxonomy): Eukaryota > Metazoa > Chordata > Aves > Passeriformes > Muscicapidae > Oenanthe > Oenanthe melanoleuca. The sequence goes on from NC_079336.1 coordinate 73,840,644, forward strand.
CAATTAAGCTCTTGGCATCTGCACAGATCAGATACCAAGGTCTCAAGCCACACATCAATACAGTAAAGTATACTTAATTAAGAACTATTTATGAAAAATCTGTACTAGCACATCTGCATGGGCTTTCTGGAAAACTTAAGCTACACCAAGAAAAGTTACATACTACTGGGAAAAATGCATTAGGCTGCTAGGTTCAACTACAAACATATAATATATAAAAGTGATAAACCAGGAAATGCACAGACCTGTGATAAAAGACAAAAATAATTGTAACAATTCCATACCTAGATAAGAAAAAGCTAACAGCTGGTTATGTTCCCAAAGTTTCAGTTCATCGTTTAGATAAAGTCAAAGTCTACCAGAACCCTGAAGGTGAAGCACTGGAAGTTAAATAGGCTTTCAATGGAAGCTGGTATCTAAGCATGGCATGCAGGACTTCATGCCTGTGACATTTGGAAAATCTGTGCAATGCAGTGGGACTTCAGCACTCTGCACTATTTGGAGCACCCCAAAAGCTCAGTGGTCACACCCATGGAGAGCTCTCCAGTGAGGCCAAGAAGTAATAGAGGCATGAGTAACTGTGGCCTTGTTATCACTTACTGAATGGATGTTCTACAGCCAAGATGGTAAAAGCCTTTACAAATACTGCTCTCAGGAAAAGAAACAGCAAGTAAACCAGCAGCACAAGTAAGCTGAGGCCAGAATAAACTACATTTACATGCATTAGAAAGCAACACATGTCACTCAGTACCACTGAATATCAGCATGACACACAAGGAGCAGAACTAATTTCCTCCTTCTACCCTAAGACTGTAAGGGACATTCATCAGTACAATAGTTACATCCTGACTTTTCTGGCTCCAGAATAAACCTGACTAGGTTTCATGAAAAATTAATGTGACTTTACACACAGGGTTCTTGGACTGGACACAAGTGAACACTTCACAATTCAGTAACACTCAAATTCAGATGTTAAAGGCAAACATTCTCATTTGGCTTTACGTTTGCAGTAAGCCAAGAGTGAGAATGGGACCCTTTTTAACACTTTAAATAAATAAGCTTCTAAGTTATTTTTTAAAATTTGAAAATTATTTAGTTATTAAATTACAGACTAAATGTAGCATCAGTGCTGTTAACATCTGAGAGAAGAATAAAACTGAAGGAAAGTAACAATTCTGCAAATATAAGTATTGTAGACAACAGCAAATCCAACCAGGCAACTAAAGAAACAAGCTAAGATTCCTGTGCTGACAAAGGGTCAACACTATTGACTAGGAGTTGGTACTATGAAAAATTTCTTCTAAATCGATTTTAGATGCAGTTTAAGTATAGGTATATATTTATTGTTTTGTAAATAATTTAAGAATATAATTTAAATTGATGAGTTTGTATATAATTTAAGAAATGTGGTTGTCATGGAAGCCAAATCTTTATAAGCCTATAAAAATCCCAATTAGCTCCCTGAAGTAAGAGTTACTGCATATCCCTTATGCTTTCCTTTACATTCAGTAGATTTGTTTTCATCACAGCACAGTTTGCATTCCACAAAGGTCAATATCACTAGCTTACATAATAGTAAAACCAACCTTGACACAGACAGCACTAATTAACAGACATAAAAGCAACCCAAGCAGCCACACAACACAGACTAATCCTTACTGCTACAAATGCCAAAGACATCTCAACTAGCACTGCATGTGTGTTTGTGCGTAGGTGGAGCAATCAGTCATTCATTCCAATCTTGTACATGTAAACAAGAAAATGCAATACATGTAGAACAGAGATTACATCTTACCTCATTTAAATGCATGGGGGAAAAAAAAAAACTATGGCAAAGCTCTATATACTTAAATCATTTTTCCCACTGAAGCTATGATCTTAAGTTAACAAAATAAACTCTTTCACTGCTCATATACTATCAGCCATGCAGATAGTTTGGCAAGCAGGAAAATATGTTGAGCACAATTCATGACATAACCTCAGGCTTCCCCCAAACCACAGATGCTGCAGACTGCCAGCCCAATTCACTGTCATCCTAGAGACAATAAATCTGATAGACAGACAACTGAAAAGTTCTCCAGCAAGGAGGAAGCCTGCACATAATTCACAATTCTGTCCCACTTTCTTCACAGCCTTGGTCCTTCCTTCACCCCTTGCACTGGATGTACGCCAGGAGAAAAAAAGAGGGCGACAAGCAATCAAGGCAGGGTAGCCCTATGGCTCTTCATGCCTTTGCAGTGCCTCCAAACAAAAGACAGAGCCCCAACAAAGGACACGCTTAAGGCCTCGTTTTCCCCTGTAGTGTATTTCGGGCCAGAAAATTCTTGGGAAAGCCTAAAATTGGGCTTCAGAAATTTAAAGCAAGAAGCACCAAACACATCTGTTTTAATTGCCAATCTAAATTATCTAAGTGGAAACACCTTATCTTGAAAACTTTTCACTTGTTTTAAGGATTGTTGCTTAAATGTGAATTCTTCACAAAACTTTCCAGTATTATCTTTTCACTTATCCATAACCACTGCATGTTATCCAGGGTCAAAGTGCAATTCTGTCTCAAAATCAACATCTGCATACGTTCCCTGAGCAATTTTCAGTTTAGAGCTGCCCCCCGTATTTCCCCCCACCAAAGTGTGTTTCAAGAAAGGAAGACCTGGGAAAAACAGTGTGGTTTTGGAGAGAGATTCACAACCCAATGCTTTTGACTAAGGACTGTGTAATTCCAAAAAAGACATAAATATATTTTATGTTTGCCTTCAGTTTATAAATGTCCCATTGCATTTATATTCTAACAAAAGACAGACTCCTCACACAAAGCAAAGCAGATTTCTCACTCTCAAAACAACAAATCAATAAGCTTTGTTTATTAAACAAACATAGGTGTATTGCTAATTCAGAATGACTGAATACTTCTCCACCAGAACTAAAGTTAACTTAAAGAGAATGCTTTATAGCAATACACTTTAACACTAGCCAGAACTCTTTATTTTAAGAACACACTCACGCTCTACAAACAGGATTAAAAGCGATCTGCCATCAAATGGATTTCAAACACCCAAGCCTGTGCAAAATAAACCAATTTCAACAAGATTCTGTCTCACAGCCCCAAGAAAAAATACCTAATGATGACTCCAAAATTTAAATCAAAAGTAATCATGGTTGAAAAAGCCTCAGATACTTTACTTGTATTAGATTTAAGTAAAAGCAAGTGCTGCATAAAGCCAGAGAAGCAGGTGTGAAGTTGGGACACAGAGTACACACAGAAGTGAATCACAGTGGATGGAGTACATGCATTGCTCTACACAAATTAAGGCTACCTAATTGTTTTGAGACATCCCCTTCCCACCCACCAGCTCACTCCAAAACAGCTAATTCAATTTTCATTTGCTGGGTAAAGTTGTCACCACATTATCCACACCCACATCCGACTCATATAAACTGTCCTGTAATAAGCAGAATCCAGCAGAGGTCAGAAATGGCCCTGCACAGGAAATGCCTGGGTGTTTTCCACTCAGGCTCCAAAGATTACTCTTATACATGAAGACAGTCCAGGTCTAGGGTTGTGCTGTTTTACAAACTTTTTATAAATTATTTTCTGCTTAACTTGCAGTATTAGTCTTTGAAGAGTCCTTTGAAAAGGAACTTAGAAGCTTACAAATTCAGTTACCCTACAGCATTTATATTTCATAATATTTGTTAAATCTTACTAATTTTATATCTCTTCTGATTCTGACATTCTCATGGCAGAAAAACAAATCATTAATGCACATTAATGAAAACTCAAAGGCATTGTTCAACCCCATAGCTTTGACCCACAGAGGAGCACATCACCACTTCCTTTTTATTCCATCAGCACAAAACCACAGCTTGCAATATTCAAGAACGATCTCAGGCAATATGACAGCAGATATTTTGCACAGAACACCTGAAACACAACGCACCTTACTACTGCCTTACAGGACTAACTGATCACACAAGCGTTTTAAAAAAGTTTCCTGAATGCCTCCTCGTGAGGAGTGAAGTGCCTCAACAGGATGCTATTTAAAAATGAGAAATAATTGCCACGGAATTAATAACTTGGACTTATGCAATACTTCTGCAGCCAGCTGGAAACACTAAACCATAAAGTAATTTGCATCCCCATCTCTCAGCAGGGCACAGACGGAGACTTGCAAAAAGCCAATCTGCAGGTCAGCACATTCAGGAGGTGACAACAGTTGCAGAAAGCTTTGAGCGATCACAACACTTCTTTGTGAAGGCTTTTTCTTTTTTTTTTAACTCTGTCTTCTTAGAACTATCGATTGCAATGCTGCCAGCAGCGATACTCCATGACCCTGCTGTTTCACCGGCACGCCAAAGAGAACCCGATTTTAATCACGGCTGCCATAAACACGAGACACCCTTCCGAGAGGGCAGCGCTTTTATCGCTGCAGCTCACAAGTCAAGGAGCACAGGTCACGCTCGTCAGCCTCCCGCGGGCTCCAGCTGCTGCTCCCGCTCCGCTCTGCAGCCCCCGCACCTCCGGCCCGACCCCGACAGCCGGGCGGGCAGTGCCCGACACACCCGCCCGCGAGGCTGGGGGCAAAGGAAACGATTTGCTTTTAATTGCAAAGCGCCCACAAAACACTGCCTTACCCACCGCAGCCACTAGAGATTTCTTATCGAAGCACCTCTGGCTCCGTGGGCGCTCTGCAGAAGCGCTGAAGCAGCAGCAGCAGCAGCCGCAGGTTCTGCAGCGCCGAGGGGCCGGGCGCGGGCGGCACAGCGTGCACCCCCGGCCCCGGCGCATCGCTCCCTGCACGGAGCTCCCTGCGAGGCAGCGCTGGGTACTGACCTCCCCGCCGGCGGCGGCGGCTCCTCCATGGCGGCGGCGGCACAGAGCAGCGCGGCGGTGTCTCTCATGCATGCACCGGGGCCGGCATGGCGGCGGGCCCCAGTGCGCGGCGCGGGGCTGCAGCGAGGAGCAGGAGCAGCGGGAGAACAGCGAGTCCCTAGCCGGCTACAGGAACGCGGCCGCGCAGAGCCGCCCGCGCGGCCGCCATCTTGGGAACAGCCTCCGAGGGCAGCGGCGCCGGCAGCATCGCTACGGCGCGCCAGGAGGGACCGGCCGCGCCAGAGGCGCTCGCTCCGCCGCGGCCGGGCGGGAGGCGGCTCCCGGTGCGAGTTTCCCCCCTCGGCCGCGGGGTCGGGACGGGCTGCGGGACAGCGCTGCTTCCCTGCGGCTCTGTGGAAATCACATCTCCGCAGTTCCCCGCGAGGGGCCGCGTTTCTCCCGAGGCGGGGCCGCGATGGGGGCGCGGCGGGCGCTGCCGCCCCCTGCCTGCCCCCGCGGCGGAGCTGTCGGGAGCTGCTGCGGCCGCTCGCAGTGCGCTCCGTGCCGCTGCTCGCCCGCACACCGCGGGCACACAGGGAGGGGAGGAAAGATAACTGCTGAGGGGGCGATGGTTTCCCTCAGCAGCTGCCGTGCTGGCCCCAAGTCCGGCGCCTGCGGAGGCTGGAGCGGCCGCGGCCGGATCCAGGGGGTGAAGGGGAGAGACCCTTGCGGTCCCCTTCGGGGCGTGCATGGAAGAATAATCCTTTACCTCTAATACTCTGCTGCTGACAGAGTAACTTGTTTGAGTTTATGAACCGCCACTTTTTAAACGCTCCGGCAGCACTGCTTATCAGCCTTGACAGAGAAATGGAGCCACATTATCCAGCTAGAAATAGAGGGAGGAAAATGAACTGCACTGTGTATTGGCTGGAATGTCAATATCAATATTAACACACGTCCAAGGCAGGAAAGTGCCATGGCTCGTTTAATTTTTGGGGTCTCTGAGAGTGAGCCTCACGGTCTACTGGAACCACAGCAACAAACCCTGGCATCAGTAATGTGTATACAAAGCACATGCATTATTTCTGATGGGTGAAATTTGAGCTTGGACTAGAATCAGTTCTACATTCTGCATTTATGCACCAGTTCCTTCATTAACTGTACAAGAAATTTGCAACTTTCTAGTCTGATACCAAAATTCAGGTGTAAAGTCACTGTCTATGAAATAAAGTTGTCCACCTCTCTGTCGAAGTTTAAGGAAACGAATTCAGCAGTCCCCTTTGAAATTAAAGAAATTTTTTTAAGCTGAAATGCAGGATATACTTCTACTATATCATCTTAATACTATCTACTATTTATTATCTTAATGAATGCGTGCTTTAAAATGCAAGACCAGATAAATAACATTATGCAGGAAGCCACTTAGACTGTTCTCCATAGGTCAAGAAAGATTCCTGAATCACCACAATCCTGATGATCATGACATTGAAGCATCAAGACATTCAGCATTTATGTCAAGAATTACTAGTTAAGATACCTAATGCAATGGAAAAATGCAGTATTTAGCATATTAAAGACTTTTACTTGAGTACTTGACCCCAAAACAATAAAGCAGTTCTAATTCAATATACACATAATGCATTTCCACTAATCTCTCATGGTGAACAAAACTTAGAAACCATAGCTGAAAGTCAAAAATTCTGAAGTGCTAACCCAATAAATTGGTTGTCATCTCCATAAAAAACATACATTACCTAAGGTAATGCTGCTTACTTCACAGTATGCATGTGTTTTTAGTATGATCACAAATAACACTCAATGTAACAGATTAAATTTGAACATTCTTTTCAGTTAGGGATCATTGTCTCACACCATCTCTGCAGCTGTTTGCAGCGCAGAGATGTATTTAGCAATCATGGCAAAATATTTCAGCTTCTTTGCTTCTTCTGTCAAAACAGTCAGTGCAGAGGTCTGTTAGAAGCACAGAGTTTTCATTGACCAAGAAAAAAATCTGATACTGCATTTTGTCATAGATGTGATGGTGTGGAGAAACCCCAAGGGCCCTTGGCAAAGGGAGAAATGGGGACTGACCACTGCCACTACTTTCTGTCAATATCAAGATAGTTTACAGGAGTAAACTGGGCTTCACTGCAGCCTCTCAAACAAGGTGGTCCAGAAAACTCTTCCCTGTATTAATTTTCCCCTTTCCCTTCAGGGCAACCCAGCATATTGTGTTGCATCACATTCTTGTGATCACAGAAAATATGATAGAACTACAGGTACTGGCCAAGCAAAGCAAGACTGTAAGTTTGATAGAGAGATGCTTCTTTATCTGCAATTGATCATAGTGAGCAACATAGCTCCTGGCATCAAGGAGAAGACTGTAAGGGGAGAAGTTTATGGATGGTCTAACAGAGAACTTGGGAAGAAATTGAGAGATGCAGGAATATTTGGAGGTGATAGTACATGAAACATCAGATGATATAAGAGTCTCAGAGCCTATATAGGGATAATATTTAGCAAAGAAAAAAATTTCAAGGCAATACACAGGTCTTAAAAAATTGATATGCCAAAAAAATTTATTTTAATTATTTCTGGCTTCTTTTAAGGAATATCATTGTATTTCAAAGACTCCCCCACTGTCAGTTTCTGAGTCTAAACATATCAATATTTCATAGGTGCATGGAAATTGATAAATGAAATTGTTCACTCTGGTTCTACTGCTGGAATAGAAGAAGGCACAAGATTAAAATACACATCACAATAAGTAGCATCAGTCTGTAAGAAAATTGAGTTAAAATAATAGGAATGGATTTTATTGTCTGATGTGACAAAATCATGACTCCAAAACTGCAGGTTAACAAAACAAACCAGGAAACAAGTAACTGTCAAAATAGACAAATATTTCCATTTAACTTTTGTTTTCAGAAGTTTTAGAATTCATTTTCTTCTCTTTTCTCAGAAAACATCTGGCTTTATAATTTAGCAGATGCTGCAATTTCTTAGGAATTGCTTATTGTACATGCCCTTTATTACAGTAGCAGTCCTAGAACTTGCAATAGAAATTTGACATGGCAATAGCATCCTAATAACAAAAACAGGTCTTTCAAATAGCATTTTCAAATTTCTGCTGCAACTACCCTTGACATTTCTATCTGTTCCTGGGGCATATATTCTGATATTCCTCCCTCCTCAATTCATCACAGGTATCAGGCACAATTGTACATGCAGCTGTGCTTTTGCCATTTGCCATTTCTCCAGTTATTTTCTACATACAAAAAATCCTAATGAAGACAAAGGAAGATTTGGTCCATGTAGGTAAATAAATATGTTATAGGAAAATATTTGAAATTTTTTCTCCTGGTTCCTGTCACAAGGCTGAACTTCCAAACATTTTTTTCCTTTTATGAATGTTGTGCAGAATAAGGCATAACTTGGTTTTGGGGTTTTTTAAGTCAGTAAATTAAATCTAGTAATCAGATTGTTCTTCATTGTGTGAACTGCATGCAAAAAGAAAAAATCAAATTATTGACAAAACCAGCTTTGTACAATTAGATTTTCCTTCAAATAAGTTACATATTTTAATTCTATTAAAAGCTATTTAAAAGTAAAAGCAAAGTTAATCAGACATTATAAAACAGCCTTCTAGGTATGGTTAGTCTAGACTTAGTAAAATGTGCTTCAGATAAAATTTTCATTTTTTCTTGGTCATAGATTAGAAATGCTCTTCTGCAATGCAATGAAGAGTAAAACAGGAACAATACCTGAATTTAATATCAAGATCACAACCTGACACCATTTCTTATGTAGACACTGCAGCTAGCATCTCCAGAGTCCAAGTAAAATACCAAGATGTGTTGCTACCTGGGCATATGCAGATTCCTCCATCTACAGTTTTGTTGTTCTCACGTTGTTCTCACAGAAGATCAGGTTGGGGGTGGCACTGAAAGAAGCAGAACTCAGTTTTCAGTGTTATCTAATCTGAGCTTTGCTGCAATCGATTTGAAGTGTGAAGCTGAAAGAAATTAAGGAGTCCCAGTGTATATACCCCTGTTCAATGACCCGTTACCACTGTGATTCATTCACTTGGGAAGCTGGCATGAGAGCTGCCAAAGCTTGTTCAGCAGCATGGTTTGACACCCGTGCTATAATAGGAGCCAGCTAACTTGACGGAGGTGGAATATTTCTGTTTGAGCGCTGTCATCTCACAGGCTGCATGTCAGATTGCACAGGGCTCAATACCATTAATTCACCACTATTAAAGGAGCATTTGTTAGTAAGAGTAGCATGAGGTCAGAGATATGCCTGTGATCATTGTTTTATCACTTCAGCTGGGCATTATTTTTTAGGTCCTTCCTGTCCTAAAAAGCTACTCTGTGTAGCACTGCCTCTGCATTATTAAAAGGGCATGACCCATGTGAAAGAAGTACAAAATCCAGTTGTGCCTAAAGCTGTGTGCTTTTACTGTGTAAAGCTGTTCTTTGGGCTCAGTGTCTGTAAAACTGGGCGTAGCTAAACCCACTGCTCTTCAAAGATACCAAGGCACTGGACATAGAAATTACCTAAAACTGAAAATGTTGACACGTGTATAACAGTCTGGCTACAGCAGTTTATATCTGCCCCAGAACTGATTTTGGGCCTGTGAAAATCAGCTGCACTGAATTCAGTGCTGCTTGAACTTGACTATCAACAACAGAGTAAGCTTGCTTAAAGCTAGCTTGGCTCCTGCTAAATCATATTTTAATTCTTTCCCCAGCTGGATAATAGACATACTCAATGAGCAGCCATGGGGCATTTATAAACAAGACCAAATGCTTGTCTGCGTTTGTGTTCACTACATTCATTAATTTCATGTTCAAAGAAGCTCCAGTGAAGAACTGGGGTAAATTTTTCGAAACCATATTTGTAGGCCCAGAGCATATCCATCTGTCTTCTGCGTGTGCCTCACTGCAAGTCAATGCATTGTTACACATAACTCTTTCAATATGTTTTCAAGCAGCTTGCAAGTTTGATTGGTTGCTTATACAAAAATTTATAAAGTGATGCTTCTTATTTCCATCATCCCAGAAAGCACACAAAAAAGTTCCAGACTATATCTTTTAAAATATCTGGCTGTGCAGCTGAGGTTCTTTCTATGCCTGCCTTACAGCAGCTGCATTATCCCAGCAGAAAACAGCTGTGAGATTTGTATCAAACTTCCCTGTCTAGGAAGACAGGAGCTGTCCATGTCTCCTCCTTCTAACAGCTCTTTTTATAAGTGAGAGTAATCACAGAAAAGCAGTGTAGCTGACATTTCCTCTACCCCAGCAGTTCCTGGCAGTTGTATGAAGTGGATGGAGTTAGAAGCAGCCATGAGAAAATTTTAATCTTTATTAAATGTTAATCCCTGCAAACACTTACATACACATCAGTTCACTTATATAATAGGCATACTGAAATCAACAGTATGACAACCCTGGGAGAACAGTTACTCATACATATAAATGTTCATAGGATTCATTTCCTCCTTTTGCTCTGAATCATCTCGAATAATGTTGTCCCCACAACTTCACAGGGTGAATTTTATGGTGTAATCCTGTTGATGGCTCAGTTCTGGTGAATATCAATAGGGATTAAGATATTCCCCATTTGTTGCAAGGCCCTCCTAAATGGAGCATAGTAAAATAGTATCTTGTTCTTCAACTCGCACTTGTGTTCCATTCTTCAGTGCCTCAGGTTTTATTTTTCATTTTTGTCCATTTCATTACTTCAAATAAGCTGTTCCCTTATTGTTAACATAACTATTTTCATCCTTCTAAATACTTACACATTTCCTACAGTCCAAAACACTGTAAAGAGGTAATCACCTGCCATTTGGCATTCAATGCATTCAGAGTTTTTTATTCTCGTTTGAATCTTATTGGCCCCTATCATTATTTCTATAATTAATTTGCATTTCCTCTTCCTCACAGGAATTGATGCTTATTTTAAGGCACATCCATGCTAGGAGACATAGCCCACAGCACTTGAAATAACTGTGGAATGATGTGAGCTTGTATGCTGTCCTGGCACAGCAGTCTTTCCAGCTACAGCCAGCTGAGGAATCCAGATTATGACCTTTGTGTTAGGGAGCTAAGATCCATGTGACATTTTCTGCTGAGCTGTTTGTTTAAAAGATGGTTTCCATCAACATCTTTGAGTGGATTTCACTATGACTATCAGGATACAATGGGTATTGATAAATTTTAGGAGTAGTTATTTTAATTCTAAATTTCAGTCCAAAGCCTGTCAATTCAACTGCAGTTGCTCTTCAGCTGTGGTGATAATCAGAAATACATAGAGGTCAAAACTTTGTTAGTTTTTGTTCCTGTCCACAGAAAATGGAAGGAGATAATGTGTTGGTTGAGAAGAGGATGACCTTGTTGAAGCTGAGGATCTGTAACTGCTTGGTTCTTCCTCTTTTGCAGGCTGAATGCTATGGCATGTTTGAGCCCTGCTTTTGCTGTTATCTGTGTGTGTGAAGTTCAGGAGAGAAATTTCTCTCACCCCTAATCTCAGCAGACATACTGATCAATTAGCCCCTACTACCTGGCATAGGCATTGAGGCACTAACATAAAACAGACTAAACTTGGTTAAAAGACTCCAGCTTTCCAAAAATGCATGGATGTTGTGGCACACTGAGCTAGGAGAAAAATGCTGATCTGGAGATTCAGCACCCAGTTTTCAACAGGGCAAGCACACATTATTCATTCAGTACTGGAGAAGGACTCCTGATTAGAGTGTGCTTGTTCACTTGCTGGAAGCATTTAGTATGGATCAGCTGCAAAATTTTATCACATATTGGATAGCTGTAACCTGCCTGAGATGAGATCATAGAAGTATTAATCTTCCAACTAGCTCTTTAGATGGACACTTGGGCTATAGCCAAACTGTCTGAGGCAGTCATGGTCTTCATTAGGCATGGATGACTAATCACCAAACAAAGAGTTATGTATTCTATAAGCTGTGGAAGATTAATATGTACTATATTTCTAAATGAATAGTTAATAGAAGAATAGCATTGCTATTCTTACCTGGATTACAAATTTCAAGAATAACATTTCAGTTCAAACTTTTGCATTAAAATTTGTATTTGTACATTTCTAAAACATCCCCAAATGACAGCTTCATTCTGGGCTCCCCACCACAAAAGAGATAAGGACATGCAGGAATGAGTCCAGCAAAGGACCATAAAGGTAGTGAAGGGTGTAGAGCATCTGAGATCTGAGAAGAGGAGCTGGAAATATTCAGCCTGGAGAAGAGAAGGCTCAGGAGGACCTTACCAATGTGTATAAATACCTGATGGGGCAGAGTAAAGAAGGTGGAGACAGGGTATTCCCAGCGATGTCCTGTGAAAGGACTAGAAGCAGTGCACAAACCATGAAAAATTCTGTTCAAACTTGAAAAAAACTTTCCTTATTGTGAGAGTGGTCAAACAATGGCATGGGTTGCTCAGAGAGGTTGTGGAATCACCATCCTTAGAGACATATTCAAAACCTGACTGGTTGTGGCCCTGAAGAACCTGCTCCTGTTCACCCTGCTTTAAGCAGAGAGTTGAGATGAGGTGATCTCCAGGGGAACCTGTCCACCTCAGCCATTCTGTGGCTGATCTCATGAATACTTCTGAATTACAAGTAATCTCTTAAACAGAAAGTTCTAGGAAACACAACTATTTAAAAGCACACAGCACCAAAAACTTTTGGTACTATTTATAATTTTGTTATGAATTGTGGTGATTTTAAATTAATGAATTTTTAATAAAGAACTATTGAAGTTAAGAATTAAGTTATTTTAAAATACATCATTCATAATGCTGTTAAGTAGCCATTTCTGCCTAGTAAATTGTAACTTTCTGTCAGAGGAAAGTGCACAATACCAAATATGTGGGTATAATCACAGCTTTATGAGCATCTTCCTTTCCAAAATTGCACCACTTCCTACTAATGAGGTTTTACAGCAAAACCAACGATACTGCATTTTTTGAAAAAAAAATTATTTTATACTTGAACCGTATGGATTGGTTTAAAAAACTTCTAAAAAACTATTAACATTAAAAATGCTTTTGTATTTTAAGTGATACAGAATCCTGATATTCAAATTGTATACATTATATATCTTTGCATTTTACGTGTCAAATAAACTAAGCCTGTCATTATTTGGATGTGGTCAGCTTTGCTGCTCTGCAAAAAGTGTATGTGACACCCCTAATCATTCCTACAAAGCCAGATTCTGAAAACCTTAGACTCCTCTGATTTCAGCCGTTTTTTCTCAGTGAGGTTTGCCCAGCCAAAAGATGAATGGCTCTGTGTCATTCCCTATTCATGGCACTGTACCTCAGCTGAGCTTTCTGATATATTTTAATTATCACACTACCTGCATTTGAAAATAACCTGTAAGCATGGCAAGTACATCAGATCTATTTATATTACCATTATGTTTCAGTTATTTCATTCATTTCAGTATTTCATTCTGTGTTTATTGCAGCTATTCCAGATGTCCTTGTTTCCATATCAGCCTGTCAACCACGGTTTTGAGAAAGAGGATTTAACTGTGAAGAGATCCCTCTCCCTGAAGTAACTAGCACAGATAGACTTCAGAAAGTGGTGTTTTGCCTGCCTCATCACTTGTCTAAAAAGGATAAGGGCAGAGCTATCAAAATTACTCTGATGTAATGCAGTAAGTATGAGTGTCCTAGAAAGTCACAAGCCGTAGGTGTCACATCATCACAGAGTCTTATTTCCTGTGAACTTCCAAATGATCCTTATTTGAATTTAAAATATTTTTGCCTGAGAAAGAAACAACAAGCAAACAGCCTGTTAAATATACCACTGAATGTCTTTCCTACTTGATCATCAGAATTTTGGTAACTAAAAGTGAACTGACAAGTTTTCTTCGCATTACACAGTTTGCAATTTTTAGCACAAACCAGAAGTAAATCTGATTGCCAGCTTAGCATCCATGGAGCCCTTGTATTTGTGCATAAATGTGAAATTTCAGTATGAAAGGTTTGTGCTCATTTTGGCTGTCAGAGTCCTAGAAGTTGATTATGAAAATGTGGCTGTGGGCATATAAAAGTAATCTGAAAGTTACTATTTAAATGTACAGTTTGTGTACTCAGAGCCATAAAGAATCAGCCATCTTACCTACAAGATGTTTACAAAGTGAGTCTGTTAAGCTTTCTAACAGCATCTTTGTAACATATTTCTTCCTTTATAAAATTAAAATTTATGTTTATTTCATTTAATTTCATTTCATTTTAATTTAGAAATATAATATTTCTATTGCAGAATATATCTTAACCTGGGTTAAATATTCATTTAACAATGGTTGCTTGAACTGAATTTAACCGATTTTTTTTCAAAGCAAGAAGTCTACCTTAAAAATAACTGATTGATATTTAGATTATGTAATTTATTATGATGCCTTTATGAACCACGCTTCTCATTTCTGAACGTTGCTGGATCTTTTTTTCAGCTTCCACATTCTTGGATTACATGGCACTTTGTTCCAAAGCATTCTCCTTGAGAATGATCTTTATTTCTGTGCAATTTGACAAGCTGAAAAAGGTTTTCTTGGTGTATTTATAGTGGGGCAAACTGACAGCTATGAATACAACTCTAGCACTGCTTTTGAGCATAATTGAATCTCTTCCCATTGCAACATGAAACTATAATAATGTGTGCATTTTTTACCAGTATAACTACATCAATAATAGGGCTGCTACGGCCACGCGTTATAGACACCCATCATTAGCTTACTGTGAAAGTGTCATTTATTGTGCTTACAAGAAGGAGAAAAGTTTATTCCTGTCAATAAACAAAGTCCCAGTATCAATGCCAGAAAGATGCATCTTTTTTTGTTTTGCCAAGGACAAGGAACAGGCTGCATGGTTGAGCTGTTGAATGCTTGTCCAGCTGCACGCTTCCCATCAGCCAAATATATTATCAAAGCAGTACCCAGATTCTTTGGCTATAAACAAAAGCATGCATTACTTTTTGTGCCATTAGCAACTCTTGATGTTCAAGGTTCATATTTCCTTAGTGCTAGATTAGAAATTTTTCCAACACCCCAGCCTCCATCCATATAAGATAATTAATACTAACAATTTCAGTCTAATTCAAGATCTTTAAATCAAACTGGTCTGGTTTTCATTTTCTGTGTAAAATGGAAACACACAGAGGTAAATGCTATGTGAACACCTTTGCAGGGGTAGATAATCTGCATTTGGTAGGGCTGAAGCTTAAATAGAACATGGGCAAAATCCACGAGCTGCAAATTCAGCAGTGACTGGGCAAGAAATCCCCGTGGTTTTGCAGGAGGGTAAAGTTGCATCAGAGGGCCCAGGCTTGTCCTGGGTCAGCTCATGTTTGCTGCAGGCTGCCTTGCTCCTGGTCTGTGGGGTGCTGACCTGCCAGGAGCCCGAGGGGAATTGCTCTGCAGAGCTTCTGCTCATCTCTCCTTTGCACAAGTGCTCCATCCCTACCTCCCTGGGTCCTGGCAGAGTGCGTGGCTCTACCGAGCTGACTTTCAGGGTGCTGTGGGGTGAGTCACACCCACAGCACAGGCTGGGTGGTATCGGCAAGGGTAGGGCACACAGTGTGGCAGGGAAGGGCTCTGCCTCTGCTTAGACATCAGCACTCAGCCACAAGAAGAAAGCCCAGAAGAAATTGTTCCAGGACTCTGGTTCTTATGTCCCGGCTGTCTAGTACACTCGGAGGAGTGTTCTAGTTACACCTGTTTAGGGAAGGTGTAACCTCTGACTTGGGCTGTCGAGCTGGCTCAACAAGCAGGAACGGGTCAGGGTGATGCAAGCCCTGCCCTTGCCCTTCCCTGTCAGATTATTTGTTTCCTCAAAGGTATCAAGCAAACTCTGAAGCTTTTAAGCAGGAGGGAGGGTTAAAGAAACACACAATCATCATTGAGAGCTGCAGGCAAAAATAACTTGGCATTATTTTTACAGAAACATGTTTAGTCAATTTATTAAGGTAAGAAGGATGTCCCCGTAAAGCAAAATGTGTAGCTCACAAGAGTGAGCAGAAATTAGAACAGGTATTCAATGAAAGACTACTGAACCAATAAAAGATATTATGGTGCTAGGACAAATTTGTTAATTTTCACCAAAGACCAGTTTGCAGTAGAAAGGGGTGCTGGAAGTATTTCATAGAAGACAAATTTGCTAATCTGCACTGTTGCAAAGGCCAGTATATTCCCCCTGTATGAATTTGGTTTTGAGGTGTTTCCAGGAAAAATACAATGGTGAATGAAGGGTATTTTGTCCACAAAAATATATTCACAAGGGCTCTTAGACATGAGAGAGTCACCAGCTCTTGTGACACTGATTGCTTAAAAATGGGTCATTTCAAGGGAATGACAAGAAATTACTAGACAATAAACCTTTATTGCAGGAAGTCTCAGGCAGTAGCAACATTGGCCAAGTTTAAACTTTGCTGGAGAGTAGAAGCTGAGGATGCACTAAAATATATTGGGCCTAAGGTTACAACTGAACAAGCAATATATTATTTTCATTTCACTGGACAAAGTTAGACCATGTTCTGCTTATGAGCTGCTTTGAAAATTGCAAAACAAAAAAAAACCTCTCCCAAATGCGTCACAAATGGGAATTACTTGCACAAAGCATTCATCAAACAAGTTCATGCTAATGCCTGTTGTAAGAATTGCTCAGAGTGTTTGACATTTGTGCCACGATATTTGTGTGCCGTGTGACATTCACGATGTGCTTCTGGTCTATGAGCCAGTGCCTCACTCAGAAGATTGCTGCTGTTCTGCTGTCAGCTGGCAGCCCTGCACAGGGGAGGCACTGTGCTCTCCTCACATCAAATTTGTGAAGACAAAGGAAGGTGGGAGATGAATGGTGCCTCAGTCCTCTGCTGCTCTGTCTACTCACTACTGACATTTCCATTTTCGATTGAAGAGATTTCAGCTACTGTTAGAACAGACACTTAGGCAGATAAGTGAAAAAATTCTCTTGTCTCAGAGCACTGGGAATAATTTTTTAAGTCACAACTCCAAGAAATGTGAATTAGAGGTAAATACAAATTTATATTAAATTATTGTCTTCAGTTTTGTAGAATAGTTCTTGAAGACATGATCCAGAAATATTCTGAAGTCTCAGTAAGCAAAACAGTGAAAATAAAAAAGGATTTACATATACTTAAGCCAGCCTTTTCATTTTGGGGACCTGAATCATGACTTCTGAATGCCTGGATTAGCAATTCTCTATTTAGCAGTGACCAAAATATTCAAAAATAGCTTCTCACTATTTGTGCAGTCTATATTTATACTTGGTAAAAGCCGTCTAAGCTGCTAAAAAAAGAAACAAGGACCTTGGCAGTTAGCAGGGCATGTCCACAAAAATCAATATGCAACATTGCAACTTGGATCTGAAGTTCTCTTCTGTTGCCTCTCAGCAGCACCAGAGACTGACAGGGGCTACTCTGAGATACTCCTCCTCTTCTTCTATCACTTATCCTTTAAGTATGATGCATAAAGCAACAGTATTCAAACTGATGGCACTTCCAAAAGAGCAGGATCACCAGGCAAAAACTTTATTTCTTTTTGAAGTAGAAAAAAACTATGATCTCAGAAACCATGTATTTGGGAAACTGTACAAGGTGTTCCTGATTGAGAACAGACCAGACAAACCTTAACCAATTACTTCTTTTCTGCTCTTTTCTGCCCAAGTCTGACTTATTTGTTGATTTTATCCAGTCACATATGTCTTATCTTTTAGACAGTTTATCCTTTGAGACAGAAACCACCATTTACTCCTTTTTTTATAACAATGCTGGATAGTCTGACTGAAGTTTTTCATTTGTTATACTGTAAGTGTTAAATAAATAACAATTTTGGCCAATTTCTAATCTCACCTAGCTTCTTTTGGCCTATTGAAGCCCAAAGCTATAATAAGCAAATCAAGAAATTTGGTCAGGCTTCTATCTGGAAGAAATCCTCATTCCAGAATACAGAGTTTTCAAGCTGACATCTGGAGTGATACAGGTAAGTTTTCTTATCGTCCCTATGTGCCTCCTGACACATTTATGTACTTTAGATGTAAATTAAGACTTATGAAATGTGTCCCTCCCTTTTTGTTCTGTCAGCCTCTACTATAGAAACTCCTTACAACTCCTCCAGTACAAATCCCAGATATGAGTACTTTAATGTCCAGAATCAGAGCCTGTCCAACACTTCCTCAGAGCAGCAACCAGCCTGTCTCACCTGAGTATGGCTTGTGCAAGTGCCAGCCACTCCCAGCTGCACCTCCACAGGGCACCAGCTCTTCCCTGAGCACTAGCCCAGGAGAGCAGGACAGACCACAGGTAGGTCCCTCATTGTATTGATCAGTGCAAAAAAACCCTCTAAACCACAAACAAAAACATGCTAGAAAAAGAGCATTTATGGTGCTTTATTCAGAACAGGGAGTCCTTGTGGGAAACTCTCTTTCTGCAAGATAAAACTGAACAATATTGCAATACTCCGGCCTGTAAACAAGCTTGTGTCTATGCTGTTGCCTGGGAGATACTATGATGGAAATTTCTCCACATCTCATTTTCATTTTAAGTAACTTATTCTGCCTAGAATTCCTGTGTGTGCTTCCTTTCTAAAACTTGTATCATCCTGTTTCTGTGGTGAAAAACTGATTTGTTGTGTTATTCGCTATTTATTGCTATCTGTACATTTCTTATCTGTACACACCTGTATGAATATGTTACCTGTACTTTAATAGGATGTGTTTGCAAAATACACTGGCATGTGCAACTCTGGTAAAGAATCTAAAGATGAACAGATTTAAAACTATGCCCAAGGTCGTTTGGATTACTGTATTTACCAAAAGTAGCTGGCTGTGTTGTGATGTTTTTATAGCTCCTGCATGGCAGATTCTTGCACATTATTCAATGGCCCTTAACTTTTCATTAAGGATTCACAGGAAGGACATGGAAACATCCCTGATTTTTACCTCTCTAGTGTCCTCCAGGAATCAGCTACCGTTATGTGTTTATGCAGGGAAAATTATCTTAAAATCACTTCAAATTACACCATTATTATATCAGTGAGAGGTTAAGACACATTGATTTATCCTGTTAGTGTTAGAAACTACAATTATGTGTGAAATGAAAAATTATGCAGAGTGAACTATACAATGACTATGCAATATGACCTGCCAGAGCAGTCCTTCTGCATCAGTTCCTCCAAAGATCTTCTGTGACCTGAGAAGCTGCACTTCTTCCCACTTTCCCCCTTCTCTCACACTCAGCAAGCTGTGCCATCAACAAGACACTGAAAAGCAAACAGATCTGAGTCCTGCAGGAAATAAAAAGGGTTTTCTGTCTCTGTAGAATTGAAATATTGCCCTTCAGTCAACATTCACACCAGCTACCTGAGTAACCACATATGATGTCCCACCCTTTCAAGACTATCTAAAAAATGTAAGATTTTTTTCAGTTGAGTTCCTTCAGCCTGATGCTGAGATTTTATATATATATTTACTACACACACATATATGAGTTTAGCTATGTAGAAACTGCAAACTAGATATAAAGAATTGCAAAATACTTGGTTGTACTTTGTTTTGATAATTGCATACTCAGTAGTTCCGTCATGTTAAATAAAGACAAAAAGCATTTTATTAGTGGTAATGGCTATTAGGCTACTCAGTTGCCTGATGAAATGCTTTAGAGTGAAATGCAAGGAGGATTTTAAAAATGTGATTATACTAGCACACAGTCTGTTTGTCAGTCCATCTTCCAACCCTGTGCCCAGCAGAAAAAGTCACAGTGAACACAGTGCAAAGAACACAGTGAAGCATGGAAAAAAAATATGTGAAAGGTCCTTGCTAGTGTTACATTTGTGCATCTGCAGGGACAAGCATGACAGTTAGCCAAGAGCCCTGAACACTCAGTTTCTCCTTTGAGAGAAACTGCGTTCACAGCTTTTTCTCTACAAAGACGCCTCTGAACTTGGATTCTTTCCTATGACACTGAATGCCAGCTTGTTCCTTGTAAAGGCGGGGATTTAAAAGGCCATAAAACTAGAAGGACTTCTTCCGGATAGACAGATAATTACAACAAAAGGAAGTTTGCATTATATATAGAGGCAGAACTTCTTATTCCTGCAGCATGTGCAGGAAATAATTTTATTTCTGTTAAATAATTTAATTTGTTTGCAATGCCCTTCTTGTGTCCTAAAGACTCCTTTCCATGTAAAACTAAATAGTTATTAGAATGGCAGGAGGAGGCTCTCATCAAAATTGTGTGACTCATCTTTTTACTTTTATTCTGCACTAACACATGACCCAGAGAAACTGGCTGAAAGTGTAGAAACCTTCTCTGCCATTATTGATATTTGTGAAGTGTTTGCAAACTTGTTTGTAAACTTTTTTGTTTTACTGTCTGTGTTGGATCCCTCAGTTCTCTGTCCCTTTTTTCTTTACTGCTTATCCCTAACAGAGGAACAGCCTGAGGCAGAGCTGGCTCCAGCAGCTCAGGCTGTGTAAGGCCCTTTCTTGCTCATCAGTGAAACGGATGGATGGGCTCGTTGGTTCAGCTCATTCACCAAACTTCCTGGTCAGAGCAGCCTGTCAGGCTCCAGGAGCTGCAGTTCTGAACTCAAGCCAGAAGTTGCACCTTTTTCTATGTCCATCTAAATGCATCACATGGTGAGCCCAAGTCATTTTCCTCCAGTCTTATCACAAACCAAGTAAAAACCAAGCTTGCTGTATGTTTGCTTGTCACTCTCCAAGGAATGATTTGCTGCCTGACTTTTTTATGGGCAGAGGGAACCAGCTGGGGTACCCCAGAGGGGGAGACAAGCCTGGGTGAGCCATGCTGGGGCAGGAGCCAAGGGGTCAGCAGCAGCAGGACACTGGAAGAAAAGACAATTCACAAAAGAAGACTGTGCCTTCCCACGCTGGGCTGCAGCTCTGGGGGCTCCATAGCCAGCAGCAAGGCCAGACAGAGGTGACTCACTGAGGTGACTCAGAGGCGACCTGTGATGGAACTGATCTCTGACAGTATCTGCCCTTCTGACCAGAGTTATTATGGATGACCGGCCAAGAGGAACAACTGGGGAATTTCTCAGTAGTGAAGGGAGGGGTGGGGCTGTTTTTGGGGACAGGGAGACTTACCTCCCTTTCCCCTCAGCTCACACCACACTGCTGTCTGCTACAGAGCAGCACTGGCACTGACTCTGCCCAGTTAAGCTGTCAGTGTGCCCTGAGCCCACAGGTTTTGTGTGGGCAGAGCACTCACTGATCCATTGCTGATAAGTAGAGAGAGGTGTGGGAGCTCACAGCAGCCTCGAGAAAACAAGCAGACATGTGGGTTGGATTCTATAATCTTGAAGGTCTCTTCCAACCTAGTGATTCTGTGTGTGAAGAAATCACATCTCTGGCCATCAGAGGATGGCCTCATCCCTACAGGCCTGGCATTCCCACAGCCAGGGATAGACTGTATGGATGTACCATAGGCACATCTGCTACTGCCACAGATCCCACCACTCGCTCTCCTCTGCTGCCTTAGTCATGTCAATGTGCTCTGTAAAGGAGAGTCGGGTGAACTGGATGAGAGCTGGATGAAATGGATCATCCCAGCTGTTTGCTGCTGCCTCACCATCCAGTGCTTTTCCTGCCCAGCTCTTCTGTTCCATTATGTCTTATGAACAAGAAAACAAACCAGCTCATTAATGGCAGAATGTGGAGGGATGGGTTAATTGTGTGAATAATCTGAGGTATGATCTAGTCTCAGTGACAGCTGAAACATTTTATCTGGCTGCAATGTAAATCAGGTTTTATTTGGAAGCAGCTGTAATGGCTTGGAAAGTTACCATTTCCTAGCTGTCCCTTGCACGGTAGTTAGTGACTGCTGCAGGTGACTGCTGCCAATCTATCCGAGCGTCACTCGCAGGTTGCTTGCCTGAGTGCCAGGCAGGCAGCTTGGGCTCAGCCCCAGCACATGCGGGCTTTTAAAGCCAGCCAAGCAATTTTGCATTGGCTGGCATGCAGGGCTCAGGTAATGTGCTCTTTCAGGACGGTGACCCCTCAGAGCAGACAGCTGAAAGCAACTGGTCCAACAGTGATGTAGCAGTACAGGTAATTAATTCGGCTTGAAACAAGAGCCCCAGCCTGGCTCCATGGGCCGGCCCCTGGGCGGACAATGACAGGTTATCCTCAAACTCAGACAGGGACTTCACCCAATGTCGTTCCAGACTGGGCTGCAGACATCTCAGTCCCAGGGAGTTGGGCGGTGTTAAGGCCAGACCAATCAGCTGTCTGCACCAGGGACTTTTGAATCTCCTGTACAAGAAAGGTCTGAACAATAAAACACGTTGTCCTCACAGGTGTTCTCTTTGTCTCCGACCCGCGAATCCCGTAACGCGTGGTCACCCCGTGTATCCCTACAGCGATAAACTGGAAAATAAAAAACCAAGGCGAGGAGAGCCTGACCTACAGCGAAAAGCTGCAATAACACAGCGAGCAGAGCTGCTTGCGGTGGAAAGCCCCTGGAATTCGGAATTCTTCTGTATTTGACCCTGAAAATAGAAAACAACCACTGGAGCCATGGGGAGATGGAGCTCCGTGCAGGAACCTCCAGTTTTGAAGGTATGGTCGCTTCTTTTAGAAGAACTGGCGGTAGAATATGATAAAGAGGCATTGTCAGCTTTACTGACGTGGGCTGAGAGCCATGGGTTAGACACAACTAAAGAAGCTGCCCTTGATTGGAATACTTGAGCACGAACCGTCCAGTTTATAAGGCAAGCAGCTTCCAGAGGCCACGAAGGCGCAATAAAGTTATAAAGCCTTGGGAACTTATTTTAGATGTGACGAGGCTGTGGGAGGAGATAGCGGGGGAGCTGGGCGCCCTTCCGAGCCCGCAGAGGACCTGTGACCGCGATGCAGCTCCCGGCGGCTCCGGGACCGCCCCTCAGCAGCGGAGCCGCCCGCGCTCCTCGTCCCTGTGGAAACCGCGGAGCCCCGAGCCGGGCTCGGCCCACAGCCCCGCCTCCGCCTGCCCGCCGCGGCACACGGGGGATGACGGCCCGGGTGGCGGCACTGCAGTGCCCGGTGCTGCCGTGCGCCACACCCGGCAGCACATCTGAACAGCGAGCACCGCGGCGCTCAGTCCCGCTGAGTCCCGCTCAGTCCCGGCCCCGCTCCTGCTGCCGCCGCCCTTCCAACAACCCGAGGGACGCCCTGCGGCCCCGCCGGCACCAGCCCCAGCCTCAGCAGTGTTCCAGCAGAAACCATCCCCGCTCCAGGCCCGGTAATCTTCTGGATGGAGGTGAAACAAAAAGCGATGGAATGTGGGGATATACAGGCGGCTGTATTGTGTGCCAATGTGTTCACCATCGTCAGGAGACTGGGAGCAATTGGAGCATTCCCAGTTGGTAATGGGACAACAGCCAACAAGTACGTCCCCTTTAATTGGCAAATCCTTTCAGAGCTACGCCAAATGGCTGCTAAAAACGAGTTGGGATCCCCTGCTGTTGCAAATATGCTTCGATTTGTAACTTCTAGTGAATTAACCCCCTACGATATGAAGCAAAATGCAAAATTACTCTGTACTCCACTGCGATATATGGTGTTTGAATCGGCCTGGAGGTCATATGCAGAAAACCAGGAACTGCAAAATTCAAGAGCTTCGCAGCAGGACTCATGTTTTGGGGTTGGGGTTTCTCAGCCTATGGGACTGCACCCACAAACCCAAGCACACCTGAACCCCTAAATCCTAGCCAAAGCAAAGGACTCAGCAATGCGAGCTCTAACAAAAATTGCAGACATGTCTGTGCCTACCCAGAGTTTTTAAAGTATAAGACAAAACCGCAACGAACTATATATGCAGTTCATAGAACGTTTGCAAGATGCTATGGATAAACAGATAGCAAACAGTGACACAAGGAGCCTATTAATACTACAGTTGGCATGAGATAATGCAAACGAGGACTGTAGAAAGATTATAGATGCATTACCTAAAGAGAATCCATCCCTAGAGGATATGATAAATGCATGTGCTAAGGTTGGGACTGTATCTGACAGCATGGATATGTTAGCTAATGCTATGGCAGCTGCTATGAAAACACTCCATAAACAAACACTCCCTTGCTACAAATGTGGGCAACAAGGCCACATGAAGGTAAGCTGTCCATACCAGTCTGTGCCAAGGAGGACATTTCAAGGACAGAAGGGTATGAATAAAAACTCCAACTGATGTGGGAGATTCAGACATACAGCCAAGGGATGCCAAGACCAAATTTCACGTTAATGGACAACCTCTCAAACACCAGGAAAACAAGACACCGACCGCAGAAAGGAAAAGCATGATGACACAAGTGTCTTCCCACCCCCTAGTACAAGGCTGTGTGAGCAGCTCACAGCCAGGATGAGAGGATCAGCTAGCATGGATGTATCCACCTCAATCCCAATAACCATAAACTCATTGCAGGTACATAAAGTCCCTTTCCCAGGGTCCCATAGGAAAAAGCATGCACTGCTTCTAGGAAGGTCCAGTGCCATGCTGCCAGGTATCAGTGCCAGGCTGCCAGGTATCGGTGCCATGCTGCCAGGTATCGTTGTGCACCCCAGTGTCACAGATGCCAGTTTTACAGGACAAATACAAGCCATGGTACCAACCCCTACTCCACCCGTACTCCATCCCTGCTAAAACCAGAACTCATTCCTTTTAAGTCTTCTGTCCCCAAAGCAGATTCTAGGGAGCAAGGAGACTGAGGCTTTGGATCAACAGGACAGCCCCAGGTGTACTGGACTCAGGTCGTGGGTGATCAAAGACCTAATGTGGGTTATACTGTTACAGTGCCTTCACAGAGAAAGGTCAGTGGGATGATTGATACAGGGGCAGATGTCACCATCATCTCTACCAACCTTCATCGTGGCCTACCACACCTGTGGGATCTGCCCATGCTGGCATCAGAGGGACCACACAGAGCTGCTTGAACAGCAATCCTGTGTTGATCAAAAATCCTGAGGGCCAAAGAGCTACAATCCAGCCATACTGCTGCACCACTGAACCTGTGGGGGAGGGATGTTTTGTCTGCATGGGCAGTCTGGGTGGGGATGGATTTTCAACAGGGGCCACTGTGTTAGAAGGCATAAAGCCTCCCACATGAGCTCTAGAATGGCTTACAACTTAGCCAATGTGGTACAGGAACAACTGGTTCAGGGACACATAGAGCCATCTATGAGCCCTTGGAACACTCCAAGGAACTCTCTTGGAACACTCCACTTGCCTGACTTCATAAAAAAGAAGTCTGGCAAGTGGAGGTTACTCCATGACCTGAGAAAACTTAATTCCATAATGGAGAGCATGGGTGCTTTGCAACCTGGTATACCACCTCCTACAGTGATACCTGCCTCCTAGGACATTCTGATTGTGGACTTGAAAGATTGTTTTTTCACTGTTCCTTTAGACCCAGATGATACCCCAAAGTTTGCTTTCACAGTGCCCTCCATTAATAACACTGTACAACATTATTAATGGCATGTTTTCCTGCAGGGCATGAAAAACAGTCCTATGATCTGTCAGTGGTATGCTGCACAGGTACTCTCATCCATGAGAGAACAATTCCCTTTCAGGAATTCCCAACATCCATTACATGGATGATTCTTTGATAGCAACCCAAACAAAAGAACAATTCTGGCAAATTCATCCAAGCCTGTTGCAAGCATTAAAAACATTTGGGTTGCAGGTAGCACCAGAGAAGGTGCAGCAGCGAGCACCCTGGGAATGTGTGGGCCTCAAAGTAATGAACTAAACTGTACAACTACAGGCAATTCAATTTTCAACTAAAATTTGGTCTCTAAATAATGCACAAAAAACTTTTGGGTACTATCAATTGTGTCAGACCATATCTAGGATTAACCAATTCACAGTTAGTATCTTTATTTGACCTCTTAAAAAGTGATCCTGAATTAACTTCCCCCAGAAAATTAACTCCAGAGGCAAAAACTGCTCTCGAAGCAGTAGACCAGATTATCACAAACAGACAAGTCCACCAGATATGCCCAGAGGTATCACTGTATTAATTCTCATTGTCAGTTTTCATTCTACTGATATTATTGGATTGTGGAATATTCACCTGCTGGACCCTTTGCAGATTCTAGATTGAGTGTTTTTACCTCACCAACCAAAAAATGTGACCCACAGTGTTTGAGTTAATTGCACAATTAATTATCAAATGTCATGGGAGGTGTTTCCATTGAATGCTAGAGATCCTTCAAAAATCATTATTCCTGTGACACAAGAATGGTTTGAATAGTGTTTTGCTAATTGCACAACCTTGCAAAGTGCCTCGCAAAATTTTTCTGGACAAATCACTTCTCATTTACCAAGCCATAGATTGCTGAAGTTAAGTGAAGAAACTGCACTATCTTTGTAACCTCTAAATAGCCGAGCACCCTTAAAAGGTGTTAGTTACAGTGTTTACTGATGGCTCTGGGGAAACAGGGAAGGCCATTGTAACATGGAAAGAGGAATGTGAGTGGCAAACGATGGAGGAGTGTGACAGTCGATCACCTCAATTAGTAGAGCTACAGGCTGTAGTGTGGTATTCCATCTTTTCCCCACACTCCTCTAAGTGCTGTGACTGATTCTGCCTATGTTGCTGATACCACACAGAGATTAGATCAAGCACTACTAAAGGAAATTGACAATGCACCACTATTTAACTCACTAAAAACTCCATGCCATACTATCCCAGCCAGAGCTTGCCCCTGTTACATATTACACTTCAGAAGTCACACAGACTTACCAGGTTTCATCACAAAGGGCAATGCTCAAGCAGGTAAGCCACCTGCCCCTGCCTGGACAGCACCACAGCCAGATATGCTAGCACAAGCAAAGGCTTCACACGAGTTCTTCCAGCAAGGTGTTGAGACCTCACAATGGCAATTTCAGCTGTCCAACACAAAGGCTGGTAACATTGATAACACCTGTGCTGACTGCCAAGGCTGCATTGCACCAGTACAGATGGGGTAAACCCTCGTGGACTGCATGCTTTGCAAGTCTGGCAAACTGATGTCACTCACATCCCTGAATTCTGTCATCAAAAATTATGTACATGTCTCAATTGATACATTCACATCAGGAGTATGGGCTGCAGTACACACAGGAGAAAAGGGTCAGGATGCCATCACACATTGGCTCTGCCTTGGCTACTTTAGGTATCCCCCTTACCATCAAAACAAACAATGGTCCTGCTTACACATCACAGAAAACAAGACATTTCCTACAGCTCTGGGGTGTGTTGCACCACACTGGAATTCCTAAATTAGCAACAGGACAAGCCATTGTGGAAAGAGCACATGGCACTTCAAAACATAAACTTGAAAAACCAAAGGGAGGAATGTGTGGTGAGACACCACAGAGCAGAGTAGCTAAAGCTATCTGTACACTAAATCATTTGAGAATATTAGAAAAGTCCCAGAACCCAGTCATATAAAATCACTTTCTATTGCTGCAATCATCCAGCAATGATCAGTTGCCCAAACCCAAAGTAATGGTTCAAGACCTTGACACCAGTAAGTGGAGAGGTCTATGGGATCTTATTACCTGGGGATGAGGATGTGCTTGTTTCCATGGACACCAGAATACATTGGGTACCTGCCAGATGTGTTCATCCTGCCTGGGACCACAGGCAACATCCTCCTGATAGCAGTGGATGTGCTGGAGCCATGTGTGGAACAATGATTGAAACAATTTGTTTATCTACCTCATGGAAATCTGGAACTCTTGAAATGGCAGCTCATATAAGAATTTTATTTGTTTACAAATTGTTTTTTTCTGTTACAAACTTTTTTCCTGTTTACAGATTGTTTCTTATGACAAATTGTTTTTTTCTCATAGTTCTAAAGTTGAATGTTTCTATTTATAGAGTTAAATTATAATTTCAGTTTAAAAGGTTAAGTGTTTTCTTGTTTATAGAGTTATGCTAAGGAATTCTTTCAATAAATATTAATAAAGCAAAGGGGGAGAAATAAGTAGTAGAAATATGTTTGTTATGGTGCTGTGTGTTATGGTGGTGTGTGTTATGTGTGTTATGGTGGTGTGTGTTATGTGTGGTGTATTATGGTGCTGTCTGCTCCAGGGACTTTTGAATCTCCTATACAAGAAGGATCTGAACAATAAAACAGGTTGTTGTCTCATGGAAGCTCTGGGGTATGTGTTTTCACTGTCTCTGACTCACAAATCCTGTAACATGCTGACAATAGTATCTTAAAGCACCAAAGCTGTTTGTATCATGAAGGTTAAGCCATCCTGTTTGGCACTTTAAATTCCAGATTATTTGAATTTTCCATCTCCTTGGAAAAGGAATATTTTAGTAATTAATCAAAGTAGTTTTAAAAATTCAAAATATATTTTGACTGTTTTTTGGTGTATAGAATGGAGTTTTTACCCATGGGATTGCCTTCATATGTCCCTGAAAATTTCGAATTTGCATACATTGGATATATAAGAAAAGCTGCAGCAGATCATCATCTTGGTTTTATTTTCCAGCCAAATCCTCTCTAAATACAGAAATTATTTAAGGTCTTACTACACTGAGATAAGCTTGATGTAAGTAGCTGTCATATTGTAGAGTAGTAATATGTAGGCACTTCAGTCAATTTTTCTAGAATCCAGAGGACATTGACATCATCAAATAATCCAGTATAATTGCTTGTTCTCATCCATAGGATAACATGCACATCCCAAACACCAGGGAAAGAAAATAAGAGAGAAACAAAATTATTTTTTTACTTCCCCTAAGATCTAGCTTCCAGCCTAGCCTAAAGCACCTCTGATAATATTCTAGATCTTTGGGCTAGATCAGAAAAGCACGAACAAGTACAAAATAAAGTTTTATGACCAGGAAAGGAAAACTCACTTTCTTCTGAAAACACAGAGGTTCTTTTATTTTTAAGTTAAACTCAGTTCTGCAGTGCTCTGGACACAATCACAGAGGCTAGAAATTTACAAAAGCAGCTGCTCCATACTCAGTAGTATGTAGCAATATGCCTTGAGGCTCACCAGTAACTCATGTAACCAGAACTCTCAGCAGACAGACAATATTTTTCATTTCTAAAGCTGTGAACAAGCAAAACCTCACTAATCACTAATCAAGGAAGCAGATAAGCACGTGTTGACACCCTTGCTTCACTCACAGGGAGTGCAACGAACACTGCTGTATGCAAAGTGGGTCATCTGGTGCTGGGGTTCAGCATGCAGGACTTGGGGTGCCATCCCGCAGGGGTGTCCAGACCAGGGGCACCTGCAGAATACAGCAGACCTGCTCCTCTGCAGGCTGCCACCAGAGCTGGAAAGGTAGGTGGTATGGCATTGTCACAGGTCCTGTTTCAGGAAGATGCACAGAGCCCTGCAAAGAGTGTAAGTGAGCAAAGCTTTTGGCCTTGCAACACTTGTTTCCTAAACTTGTTCAAGATTTTTTTATCCTTTCCACTCCATTTTACCTCCAAGGCCCTTTCTCCTGCCATGGTGACCTTAATGGGACCAAGCCCTGGGTCCCAATCACTGTCAGAAGAACTCAGCAATACCAAACAGTAATAATAAACATTTCTTTCTGATCTTGTACAACAAAAGAAAAAATGAGCTACCAAAGCAATCAAAAACCCCAGGCGAGACTGGAACCTAAAGAAAGCAAACCACAGAAGTTTAAAATAACTTTTCTACTTACTGCATATATAATGGCCTGTTCCAGAATTGTGATGTGCCGAACATGTAACAGGGTCCAGTGGCTTGGGTGGAGTGGCAGCGGGTAAAAAACAAACTGCAGAAGCAGCACAAACAGATTTAAAGGTCACCAAGCTCATTCACTTTGGAAAACAAGTGAACACTGCAATACTATGAACAACACTGTGCCTACTGTCTGTTACACCACTGCCCATGACTGCTATCCTACTCCTTTTTCACCGTCATTGCAATATATTTATCAGTGGAGAGCTGTGAAACATCAGATATCAGAGGAAAAAAATCCAGAGCAGCAAAGGAAATAGCTCTGCCTACGTGTGCATGGTGGAAGGAGGCTGTGCAGGTACTTGCACTTCATGGAGACCATGACTTGCTGCTGGCTCCATTTCCTACCCCAATAAAATACATGTAAAATGGAAGCTCTGTGTCTAATTTTCCATTTACTTGTCTAATAAAACCTATTGTTTCCTTTCATGTTCCCTACGCTTGCTTTCTTCCAGTGCTGGTTTTCACTGGGATGGTCACAGTGGCTGGTAAGGAGCTGTGGTTTGGATTTGTGCTGGAAATGGTGCTAATAACACAGGGTTGTTTTTGGTTATTTCTGAGCACAGCTTACACAGAGCTTTTCCTGCCTCTTACCCCACCCCTCCAGTGAGTGGGCTGGGTGTGCACAAGGAGTTGGGAAGGGACACTGTCAGGAGAGGTGACCACAGGGATATCCCATATCATATGGTGTCATGCTCAGCATCTAAAGCTGGGGGAGGAAGGAGCAAGAGGCAACATTCAGAGTGATATGTTTGTCCTGTCAAGTGACTGTTTCA
Organism: Oenanthe melanoleuca; assembly: GCF_029582105.1. NCBI lineage: Eukaryota > Metazoa > Chordata > Aves > Passeriformes > Muscicapidae > Oenanthe > Oenanthe melanoleuca. Next base: position 73,871,007 of record NC_079336.1, read on the forward strand.
TGTGACAGAGCCCTGCTTTCCTAGGGATGGCTGCATACCTGCCTGCCCATGGAGTGTGGTGAATAAATTCCTTGTTTTGCTTTGCTTGCATGTGTGACTTTACTTGTCAAACTGTCTTTATCTCAGCCCACAAGTTTTCTCGCTTTTACCCTTGTGACTCTATCCACCACCTTACAAAACTCTATTTCTGCTTTTCTGGGTGGCATTCTATTGTGTGTGCATGTGTGTATGGAGGTTTGAGTGCAGCAACTGGAGTGAGACTGCAGGTCATACTGACAGAGAGAGCAGTGAGTGCACATGGTGCATGAGTATGCATGTCAGTGTGTATACATGGTGTATACTGCTGTGTGCACACATATGTTTGCACATTAAATAAAATATTATATTAGTAATTAAATATAAAAAATCTAATAAATAATTATATAGTAATTAAATGTAATATACTGAGGATACTGAGGTCTTCTAGATCAAGTGTATGTGGAGTCTTGACTTTTGTCTTGCTATTTAATGCATTTCATAGCATTTTCACAGCTTTGTCTCATATTGTCCTTTAATTGCCAATGTTTCTGTCTCTGCCTTCTTAAGTGCTTAGTCTTCTGCTTTTTATTTCATGTCTGCACCTCTTTTTTCACCTGGGTTTAATGACACAGGAATCCTTCAATACACTTGCCAGGGTCAAACCTCTGCACCCTCAAGAGCAGGATATAGTCAAAGCAAAGCTATATAACCAGTTACTTTACTGGGAAGAGAAAGAGAGTGCCAGCAATTTAGTTATCCATATCACAAACTGCAAGATAAGAGAAAGGCCTTGAATTTTCTTACTTTTACTCATACCTTCCTTGTTGTTACTCCATTTATCATTGCAGGCCTGTTCAAATTAGCAAGACACCACTCGTATCATGGGAGCCATCCAGCTCTGGAAATAACAGCTGCAATGCAATGTTTCTGTGACTGCAAACAAAAACAGGCAAAAATCTCTCTCTGGGTATCATGTTTAAATTCTCCATTGCACAGCTCTCCTCTCCATCAGCACTGACATTTGATCTTGAGTCACTCCTCTTTTTCCTTTCTGGTCCTTTTAATCTTTTCAACAAGGGAGAAAGAAGTGAAGGAAAAAGAGAAGGGACTAGAGTCAATTTTCCATATAAATATAGCTCAGTGGAATGGACTAGGAAATAGCAAAGGAGTTGGAAAATAACTCAGTTGGAAACCAAATACCTCCTGCCTACATGCGATGTTGTGGTTACTAGGATCTTTATAATTTTTGAACATGTCCGATTAATGCCTTTTTCCCAAATAAAAATTCATAAGCAGCACTATTCCATGCATCCACAGAACAGCCCTTTCTTAAGGAAAATTTATGCAGATATGTAGTAACATCAAAGGGTGAGTTGGATGAGCAAAAATTCAGTTTCAGTGCTTTTAAAAGCAAAGCCTACTTTAACTTCCATCCCTTTGGCCGATCCAAAGACCAAGGCAGATTCAGTAGCAAAAAAATGTTTCACTACTATCTTCTGCCCAAACTGAAGTATGATTTCAGATCACATGTCTGTACTTAACACTGTATGTCTTTTTGCTGCCTAAGGACAAAAGGCTGCCTCCCACTTTTCTTACAGAACGCTCGTTAATTGCAACCAGAGTAAAATATTTAGTAAATTGGAGGTAGAACAATTAGAAGGTATATAGAAGGTATGCATTTTACTCCTATTTTTGCTTTTTCCTTCAGGAAATGAAAACAATTTGTGGAGAAGGGAGATATTTTCATTGGTGTTCCACATTCTTGAGTGGTGATTTTCAGCCCTTACTGTCCTCAGCAATAAACGAATATAGTAATATAGAATATAGACAAAGTGATATAGTTAAAAAATGGGCACAACTACTGCAATGTAAGAGTATCAGTGGAAGGCAGCATATCAGTGTTACCATAATACTTGTGCAGCCTTCAACAGAGAGCTCTCCTGATTCTTTGAAAGAAGAGACTCTTCTTCCTTGTAGTTTGACATGCTGCCTGCTACAGAAAAGAGCAGAACATGTGACGTGTGTGTGTGAGTGTGTGTGAGTGTGTGTGTGTGTGTGTGTGTGCTTCCAATGGAAAAAAATTTACTTTCTTACATTATTCTTTGTCCTCAGACATTAGTACTGAATGAGGAATTGTTAGAATTTCAGAGATGTATGTCATTTCTCAGTGCAGTATCCTGCGTGTAGAGTAAAACATGTATTTATTGTGAAGTTTCACTCAAGATATCTTGAAACATGAACTGAATTCGTCCACAAAGAGAAGTATTAATAATATTCTAGGGGTTTTTAATATCAACATATATATTCTCAATATCAGTGTGCATTGTTATTTTAAGGAAATAAATGATGGATGATAACATCCAAGATATGTCAGTGAACTAACCTGAGTTTTACAAGTGTGCATGAGTTTAGCCTTTGATGCCATACCTTAGGTAGGTATGCTCTGGAGAAAATCTTTCTGTTAAACTCATAAAAACTCTTTAGAAGAAGAACACCAAAAAAAGTTATGTTATTTTGAACTGAAAATATTGATAAAGGACTGCAAATAGACCAGCTATTATTCAGATTCTCTTCCTTATGCATTTACATTTTAAAGAGTGGTCAGTTGTCTGTATATATTGCCAGTGATGATATTTTGACTATTGAAGTCTGTGACAACTCCCTTTGATTGCAGCAGCACTTTGGTCTCATTTTCATGTACACATTGAATGAAATATAGCAGTAGTTCATTCATTTGCCTCTTTAGCTTTTTTATTTTAGTTTCTGCAGAGGAAAGAATATCTTACCAGGTAATGATGTGACAATAAAAGCTAAATAATAAAAAGAAAAAAGCAGTTAGTGATAAGCTTAACACATGAAAATGCCCAAAACCTGTTTTGATAGTATGAACATGTCTGTAATATGGGAAATAAGGAAACTTTGTCAAAGGATGTATGAGGGCTACTACTATGGAAAACTGCACAAATGAATGCTCTATCAATTTTACATCCTGACTTAGGGCTTTGAGTGGCAAAGCTGCATAGATATTGCAGTCATCCTAAGTAATAGTCTGCACCACAGTATCTCAGAGGTCATCACAAAAAACATCACAGGCATGTACTGTCCTATTTCAAGAACATGTCAAAATGCTGGAACTTTAGCAGCTTCTGGGGATCTTCAAAGCCAGCTAGGTGACTTTTGCCTATAATGTAAAATCTCTCTCTCTCCTCTAAATATCTCTTCCTCAGAGTCTCTTCCTTCTCCTAGCAAGAGAAAGTACTTCACCTTTTTGTTTTCTCAGCTATCTTTTGCTACACAATTGTCAGTATTTGTCCCCCAAACTTAAAAAAGTAGCTGAAACATTTGGCTGCCCAGTTATAAGAAAGAAAAAATGTTGACAAAAATAGAAAGGTATCACACAGAAAAGTCCATAGTTATATATAAAATCTTGCATTATGGTAGAAGAGACTCTTTTTGACTGCCTAGTTCAAAGAAATGGTGTGTGGTCAGCCCCAACCAATTTGATGAGAAATCAGTTCTTTTACAGTTTTTTTCTTTCTCTTTCATCAATTCTTTCTTTATCTCAGCAGGGAAAAAAAAAAAAAAAAAAAAAAAAAAAAAATTATAATGCCCAAAGGTTCTCAGCTCTTTCTACCCCATTAATGGTGAGTATGTTGAAGGAGAACTTGCTCAGCATATTCTTGGGAACAAATGGAAATGAAGCAAGCTTTCCTTCAATGCAGCTATGTACACTGTAGGTGGATTTATCTGATCAAACACAGAGATCTACAGCGTAGATGTCTCCTGACAAGTTCATCACACTAAACTCCATTTGGAGTCAATGAGGGAAATGAGAATTCCCAGGATGTGGCTCATCCCAAAGCAGACACATATGTTTAGTCAGACAAACTGTTTCCAAATACCTATTCCTCAGCTGGTTGGAAAGGGAATCTGAATGGTGACTAGTTAGTTACAGACTAGTTAGAAATCAGTATTTACCTAACTTTATCTTTATATTTATTTAACTTTATCTTAAGTTAAGTGGATTGAACTCTACTCTACATGTCTTCTTTAGTACAAATAAGATGCCAAAAAAATGTATTGTATATTCCCCAGGTGCTGTCATTTCACCTGACTGAATGCTGGGGCTCAGGGGAGAGGTACTGAGTTTCAGAAAATCCCTCTATTTATCTGTCTTTTGGACAGTTCCTTCATCCTCATCTTCATTTTGGGTAATTTTTCCCTTCTAGCATTCCCAGGTTTCACTATTTGAACTTGGTAAGTATAATTAAAAGAAAAGATCTTATTTTGGTTGTCCATTCCAAAACTCAAGCCCACTGTTCTATCCTCCTCTCCTACAACAGTGAAACTTTTTCTACATCAGTCCTATGAGAGGTTTGTAACCTGTCCTTAAGGCATTTTTTCAACTGGTTTAATTCAGAACTTTATTTTTATGCCATGACAGATCACAGAGTTACAGAACATGCAGAGTTGGAAGGGGCCCGCCAGGGTCATCCAGTCAATCTTCTGGCCCTGCACAGCACCACCCCAAGTCACACCATGTGCCTGACAGCACTGTCCAAACACATCTTGAACTCTGTCAGGCTGGTGCTGTGACCCCTTCCCTGGGGAGCTGTTCCAGGGCCCAATCACCCTCCAGGTGAAGAATTTTTTCCTGATATCCAACCTATCCCTCCCCTGACACAGCTTCAGGCCATTCCCTCAGGTCCTGTCACTGGTCACACAGAGCAGAGATCAGTGCCTGCCCTCACAAGGAAGCTGGAACTGCAGTGAGGGCTCCCCTCAGTCTCCTCCAGGCTGAACAGACCCAGTGTGGCACCCAAAACTGCACACAATATTCAAGGTGAGGTCAACTTGTGACCAGTTTAGAACAGAATGGGATAATCACCTCCCTTGACCAGCTGGTGATGTTTTGTGTCTGCCCTGAGTCTTCTAAACTTAAGCCTATCCATCATGAAAACATAGCCCCTTGAACATCTGAATATCTGCCTGCCCATTGCCACAGAACTTCTAGTTTTCTCTTGATGTCAAGAAACCTATCTTGAAGGCTTTTTTCACAAATAATATTTCAAGATTATTGACCATTCTTAGTGTGCTCTCTCACACTGCCTTTGGAAGTGCTATGTCAAAACTGGACGATCTTGGTACTAACCCTGCTTCAGCTTGTGAACAATCAGGGTGATCAGTTTCCTTTTCACACATTTCCTATACATCTACCTATCTGCCACTAAATTTTCTATAATTATTTTATCTAGATAAAATTAATGCCTTACACTGCCCTTTTTTCCCCTGACTGCTCCTCCAGTATGTCAAGATAATGTGCAATGCTACTCCTGTCCTTGAGTGCACCTGAACATGGTCAAGCGTGCAATCAATGTTAATTATTCCATCATTCAGCTGATCCATGAAGACCCTAAGTGCCTGAGAACCTGGCTGGTAAAGAAATTTGACCACTGAGGTCAAATAAAACTGCAGTTGCACAGCAGTTGACAAGCCAAAGGAGAATTCAATCTTATGTGCTGCTTTTTCTCCCTCTGTTGTACTGGTTTTCTCCATCTGCCATGAGCTTGGTTTCCAAGTGGCACCTACTTCCCTAGACTAAAGCATCTTTCCTCTGTCCATGGAGCTAGGAGCTTCCACAAGTGAAAGTCATTTGAAATAAGCCACTGGGACTGCAGGGAGAGCCAGCCTCTGTGGAGGCTGTGCAATACTAGGCTTTGCAGGAATTTGAAAAGAGTTCTCAGCACACAGACTTCTGTTAGGAGATCCTGTTAGAGAAGTTTGAGATTGATTCCCAGTTTTCCTCAGTCCTTGCTTTTATTTTTTTTTCCAGGTCTGTAAGAGTTAAAAGCAGCCTTCCTGCTTGGAGTAATATGTAGGAGATTTCTACATCCACAATTGTACAATGAACTTTGATGATTTTTTTGTATGATGGCATGATACAACTCTCCAATTGCAGGGAAATGGATTGAAAGTCCTTTTCAGTCCTTATCATGTAAGTAACCTTTTTATAGCACAGACAATTGGGATTGAACGTGCAGAGACCAGGATCCTGCACAGAGACATTGTCCATGATTTTCAGCAATATTATCTACATTTTAGTTAAGAGAAATGTGTATTTAGTAAGACAAAAGCATATTTTATCTTTCCCAACACCTAGTTCAAACACTTAAATGTTATTTTGTAACCTCTTACGTTCCAGGTCATGTTTGGAGATTAAAAAATGGAGGTTGGAACAGAGGAAATTATTAACTTCATTTACCACATTTGTTTGCTGATACGTAACTCTGGTGGGAATCAATAAAAGTTTATTCACTGACATACACAGCTTCAAGCCCAGCAAGTTGGACCAAAATAAGGATTAGGAAAATTGTCTTTGTCTTGTATTTCTATACTCAGGAAATATTTATTTGCCCTTACATTTGAATTAGTAAATTCAAACCCAGATATTTTCAGTGTCAAGTTTAAGAAGACACATTGTATTTTCCAATTTCTTGACCAGCTCCAGTCACTGCCAGAGCATCAGACTATGGTAGCTGAGAATTACAAAAATCAAGAGTCTCCATTAAATTATTAATCTATTTTCTAGAAATAGTTGTATGTAGATTTAATGCATAAACATTAGTAATTTTGTTCCACATTGAAGACCTATCAACAGGATCTGCAGATATAACCTTTTTCTTTGAGAAATAACTTTTGGAGGTGCTGTCACAGGCATGAAAATGAGTGTCATGCTCCTAACAAGCTGCTGCAAAACTCTGTATGATTTAAGGAGGGGATTAAGATACAGAACCCAGGCTTGAGAAATTAGGATATAATCACAATGGTATGAAAATGTCTGGCTGGAGTAGTGCTAGAGAAACTGTCCTGTTTGGATATCCTGTTATCCAGGGTCACTGCTCTGGTTATCCCTTTATAGTTGTTTTTGGGGAAAGGATACATTCTAGGTGACATGGTGTCCCTGACATTCTTAGAATGAGACATTTTAAAGTCTAAAGCAATGTTCTATTTCATCTCAGTTAAAATGACATCTATTAAACACCACTGAAATGTGGAACTGCTCCTGTAGCTCCTCGTCTGTTACTAAGAAATATTTCACAATTTAGCAATCCTCATTTTAATCCTCCTTTTCTGAATTCCAAACTTTTAAAAAGCATTATGAGTAAAGGCACAAAACATTCACTCTTTTCCACAGCTACAGGTTGACAAAGATTTCTTATTGCACATAAAAATAGGACCAAAATAGACTTCAGGAGATTTAAAAATAATTTTCAGTTGCGAAGATCTTGCAATATTTGTTTTTTAAGGAAATGTAATTACCTTTACAAAATGCTAAATAATCTGATAAACTTTTAAAAGGATTTGTATTGCTTTTTTGGTTTATCTGTTAAAGTTTTGGACATTTGGGGTAAATAGTACAGTGAACACAGTACACAATCAGCTTTCATATAGCAACAAAAATGTATGTTTTCATTTAAACATTAAAAAGCCTATTTTGCTGTTGTAACTGCATTTTTAAGATATAGCAACAAGAATGTAAATACATTTTGTACAATTCTGTAATAATTCAGAAATACCATGTGACAAATAAATAGAAAAATTATGAAATATAGCAAGGATGTGCTCTGTGTACTTTGGGTCATTAAAAACCTGTTATTAAATCTGATCAGCCTTATTACTTACAGTTATTGCAATATTATGCCATTTAAATATTTTTGATTATCCAGTTTCATCTCTAGGAGAAGAGTCTCCAAAGCACATAGACCAATTTATTTTTGTTGTTGTCCTAATCAATTTCCCTGTGCTATTCCCGTGCTTACAATAGAATGGGCTTCAAACCATGATGATAAGTATTGCTCATGTTTTGAAATCAGTTTTTTACATTTTTATTTTGAAGTCCCTTTCAGATAGGTGCTTAAGCCACATTTTCCTTTTTTGCTTCTGCTTAGAGATTTGATTAATTCTCACTTCCACTTGAGTATCCCACCCAAATACTCTTCTGTTCAGCTGGAACCAGCTAGAATTCACATTTCTTTATGAGAAAAAATGAATGAGTAGCTGAACTGGAACTATTTTGAAGCACACACGGAATTTGAGATTAGAGATTCAGAGAGTCACAGATGGCTCACAAATTCACTGCTTTATAATCCTAGAAGGGGTTGTCAGAGAAGTGTTTTGCCTCAGTGTCTACATACTTCCAAGGCCCTCCTTCATATCACATTTGATTAACTCCTAATTTTGCATTTCTTTATCCTCAAGACTCTGCTGTGAACAAGGCATGCCAGGTAACTGGGAGTGAGATCTAAAATGGAATAGTGCAAAGTGTCAAGGCATTGATTGGGAAGAGCCCTCTGCTATGCTCTAAGCTACTGTTCAGAAGCAATATCTGTACTGCTAAAGGCTCTGGTTTTGCCCTGCCTTCTCCTGTATTCCTCACTACCTATTCCAGCAACACTACCCTGTACCACTCCCAGGAAAATGAGCTTTATTCAGCTTGTCACCATTAATGCAAATGAAAGAAATAACATTTTAATGCAAAGGCTACATGGAAAGCTGGAGATAAAGTCACATGCTGTCAGCAAGTGTAGCAGGAGAACAGCTTGAATGAAACAGCCTATTGACCTTCATGTGTTTTCCCCTCGTGGTTTCAACAGGACCTTCCTGTTGAAAACAAGACAACTTTAATGAGTTTCCTTTTATAAATACTCTGCTAATATCTCTAATTTTACTTTAGTGATGGTGGTGGAATAACATGCAGGTTTTTGTAGGACCAAAGTTTGAAATTTGCTAAACATGTTAGAAGAAGTGCAGAATGTCAGTTAGGTAAGGCAAATATAAAGTGATACTGATTCATCAGTGGTGTATTTTATCTTCTAGAGTGGGGAAAAAAAATAAAAGAAAGGAGGGGGCAGGATACTGTAGAGGAATAAAAGACAGAACTCTGAAGAAGGTGCTATGCCAGAACAGGGTGGGTAGCACAATCCACACATCAATGTTTGATCTTGTCATATTTGTCTAAATATTATGAGTGATCATTTCTGAAATATCCATTAATAGCATACTTTAGCAATATTACACCACAGATTAGCAAAAACAGTTACCTTTTGCTGTGGTTAATTTATAGTGAATAATTTTCTCCACATATCTCTCACTCTGACTTTTATCTCTTACCACAAAAGTAAGCAAGGCAAATATGCTTTTAAGACACTGTGTAATTCATCCCATTTTGATTAAAATGGGAGGATATGCTTCTTCCAGTTTTGTGGTTCTTGTTAGGCTAAACATGCCCTTGGAAAACATACCACTCACCTAACAATCCTTAAATGGAGACAGGATTTTTTGGTTAGGTAACAGATAGTATGTGAGAAATGAAACTGGAAGAATATCATTGCATTGATGCCCCTTATTCTGCCAATATGTTGTTGTTACTATATGAAAAGCATACAAGAAGGCCTGTTTGCTCTTCAGGTGAATTCAAACAGGTATGATGTGTGTTACTGGAAAACTTCTGTTGTTTAATCAGTGTCCTCTCTATATCTTCAAAAAAAAAAGTCAACTGTTTTTTATGTGAACCTCCTTTAAATCTTGTAGGCTAGAACAATAGAAACAGCAATAAAAGTCAGATAGCTGATGCTGCACGAAAATACAGAACAGTAGTGTTGTCCTTTGAGGCTGTTAAATTCCCTGTAAACTGTGGATATGTGTCTGGTGGTTCTTCCAGGGTAATGGAGAGACTTTTTATGAAAGCTTATCTCATGGAAAAATATCAGACAAACACATGGGATCCACAAGGGGAGTATCCATTTTCTTGGCTTTCAGGTTGCATGAACTGAGCCACAAACATTTGGAAAATATAAAAACAAAAAAGCTTCACTTATTCTGTAATGATGGTTCCCTTTCTATTACAGCTTTAGATATTAAATTTTCACTGGGGGTTTAAAAAATTCTACTGCAGGAAACCTGATGGGAATGAAAATAGACCACGGTGTTTCACAACTGGTCCTGACACCACACTGAATTACTGTGGTATCCCAGAGTGTAAACCATGAGAGTTAGATATCTTTAAGTATGAAACAACATTTAGATCCTTCTGTGTTTGTTTTATTTTGAATCAGGTATTTGCTTTGCATGCTAATTTGGAGCATTTCTATTGTTAGAACTGGATTTATTCATATGAATCACTAAAATGTAATTTGACAAAGTCCAGTTTCTATGCATAGAAGAGAGGACATAGGTTTGGCTTCTCCTAAGGGTAGAGTACTTCTACTTCTTTGTAGCCTGTAGTGCTTCTCATCAGACTTTCTTCTTGTCTCTTATTCCCACTTTTTCCTGCTCTCTCCAGTTTCCTATTTCCAGCTGACTTTTCACATTTTTCTTTTCAGCCTCCCATTCAACCTCTCCTCTGATCTACACTTCTGAGCCTGGTGGAGGGGGATCATGTAAAAGTCTCTACTAAAACTCTTCTCAGCTCACTGATTGTTTATTGACCTTGTGTGCATGCTGCAAATCTTTCTCACCCAGGGGTAGAAATTAGAAACTTTTGATCACTAGGGGATCTGACACTGAAGATTTTAAGTTTTCTGATTGACAAATTAGAGACTTCTACTTTTTCTTTTATCTGTAAGAAAATATAAGAATGTATCAGAAAGAGCACAACTAAAGATAGGTGGTAAAATTAAACTGCTGGACTCTACATTTCTTACATGTGGGTGGGGGGGGAAAAAAAAATGAAAGGCTAGCAATCTATTTCGTTTTAGTCCTGGGCATTAATCTCCTAAATCTTACTCATGAAAAATTATATTTCAAGAAATCTTTGAGCTGTATGTGAAGGCTTTGCATACAAACAAATGCAGCATGCCAAAGTGAAATTGAAATTCAAGTGCTCCTACCAAGTACCATCTGTTGCATGAAGTTGTTCCAGACACCCTTAAAAATGCCTTCTGGTCACTGTTCTCAATCATTACTGTGGCTGCATACTAATCTGTCTGCTGTTTCTAAATAATTTTTACATATTTCCAATATGCTGGGGGGATTGAGGGGAGGGAATTAAATTTGAACAATAAATGAAATTAAGGGACTGATTTCTGCTGTTCATTACACATGCTGATGTGTCAATGCAGAAGTTTGAATTACCATGGATCAGTTTCTTTCACAGGAAAGGAATGGTAAGCCTGGAGCTTGGGGATGTCCCATTGTCACAACAGAACAGTAAGGGGTTTCCCAAATGTGCATGATTGGTTTGCACTTTTTGTGTTATGTCAGCCAGCTGCTCTTACTTTCCACACAATTGCCTTTAAGTACTTAAAAGTAGAAGAGAATGTGCTGGATTAAAAAAAAAAAATGTTTCCAAATATTAAATATGACCCTTCAGTCATTTTGGCACAAAATTCAAATTGTGGACTAAATGTAAATGAAGAGGATCCCTTTAAATTGCCCTTGAAATTTTAAGAGTTGTCATTACTCTTCAAGAACATATTGAAGAACAGCAATTCAGACATATGGCAAAATAGCTGTCTGCTTTCCAAAACCATCTCTTTATAAATATTTGTGAGAACTGCAATAGCCTTTAAAGTACTTTAGAGAGCAATAGATGGAAAAATTGAACAGCCTGTCATCCATCAGTGACCTGGACTGTGTTTTATGTGGCAAAGTAATCACAATTTGTAGCAAGGCTACCATTAGCTGTAAACTGTAATGGCAACAGTAAGACAAATGCTGTTAATTTAACTGACTCTTTTTCAGCTTTCTCATCAATTTTTTTTCCCAAAATCCCCCAATGTATTGTGACTTCTTCCCACATAAATCTCTCTTCAAACCTGCCAACAACTCATGTCTTATTTTATGTTTCATTCTAAATCACACTTTTCTGAGCAACAAATTTTTTTGTGTGTGAAATGATTCTCTTTGTGAAACTGCTGGAGACCTTATCCCTATTCTGACTCAGGATGCAAAAATTAATTGAGCTCTTTTAAATTCTTGGGGAGAGAAATACCATTCCCCTCACTGTCCCATCCAGTGATCTCTGTCCTATCCAGTCATCACAGTGCAAGCTCTTATGTGGGGAAATGATCACTGAATTCATTACAACTACTGTTGGTTGGGAGTCCTCACTCAAATTCACACACCTATGTGCTCATGCATCCTTCAACCTAAAAATTATACAGAACTCACCTTTTGTTTTCTCAATTTCTGATAAAGAGAAAAAGAACCTTTTTACTTTTATGGTAAAATCCTACTTATGAAAGAAATGCTTCAATTTAAATGGGAATTTAAAGGGAAAAAAAAAAGATAATTTGTTTCCACAGTTGCATATACGTTCTCACAAATGTCAATAAGAAGGAATGCTACGTCATGGGGCATTACTTCTCCAGTCAGAGCGTTTGTAAAGCCTGCAGTTAAGACTCTACAAACACTGCTGGGTTTAGTCAAGAGAGAAATGCACAGTTGCCCTGCTCACTGAAAAAGCCTCCAGACTCTGTCAGCTCCCAAACTATGTTTTGGCACTCTGTGAGACCATGCTGGCCAGCATGGGCCAGAGCTGTGCCAGGGAATGTGCTAATGTTTGAACAGCTTGCACCATCATGGCAGAGTGTGCAGGTCCAGGCTCTGGTCACATTTAGTTTACTGGGATAGACGTAGTCTTTGTCCCCTCTTCAACAAAGGACATCCTGACACTGAAATCATTACCAACTGGGCTGGGAGGACTAGGAGCATTGCATGAAATTCCAGCACTGGGATGAGGGAAGTACAAGGAGAAGACTACATATATTTACCTAGGGAGTTAGTAGTACTGCCAGTTCTGGGCATGGACACAGATCACCATCTGAGGTGGGTTGTAGATGTTGCTGCTGAGGAGAAGATGGTCATTGGTGCAATTATCTGAATCAGCAAGAGATAGTATGATCCTGGCATTGTGGCAGGTCATACCTGAGGTCTGGCAAGAGTGGCAGATGGTTTAGGACTGGGGAGTGGGCTAGGGCAAGGGAGATGCCACAAGGCAAAACCACAGATTAATGAAAGCAAATTCAGAAACAAACAGAAACCCTAGTGCTTTCTTAAATTCACGGGTTTAAAAATCAATGAAGGGGAAAAGGAAGTTAAAATTCTCTGGAAAAGGAAAATTCAGCTAACAAAAATTTCCCTTTGAGTACTGAGAAAGAAAAAAGTTCTCAAACTTAGTCTTTTTTACGCACACTTATTTATAAGCATGATTATTTATAATTGCCCACCTGGACAATACATTGTACCCCTGAAGAGTAGGAGGGAACAGAGACTGTGCTACACTCATTGTTGCCCTTTGGAGGATACATCCTCTTGCCTACTGAACACACCTTCAGCACCTGTCTCAGACTCTGAAGGAACTTGTAGAAAGTGGATTTGACTGTAATGTGAGTAGATGGTGAGATAGAAAATGCACTAAAAATAATTTAGGAAATATCTAGGTCCAATTTCCAGATAATATAGTGAACTGAGATTAAATTCAAAGTTTCATACATATTCCTAACCTAATTAAAAAAAAAAAAAAAAAAAAAAAAAAGAGTATCCTTCCCTAGCAATGAATTTCTCTGTTCTTCGTGTCTGTATTATGAAGCTTTTCACCCTAACCCACTGACTATGATTATCTTTTTCTATCCTCATTGTAAGCCTGTAGAAAGTACATTGCTCTGAGAAGTTTATTTCTCTAATTATTTGGTCCTGTCAATATAGTCACTGATTTTCTATACTACTGTTCATTACTGTATTTCAAGTTTCTGTTTGATTCTCCAAGCAAATCAAAATATTCTGTTAGTCTTTACAGTTCAATTCTTAGATAATTACTCAGCTGATATATGCTTTAGCCTCCAACTAAAATGTAAGAGCTGAAAGGTATGTATTGTGCCTTGACCTTCCTTTCATAGCACTGGAAACACAGGACTGCACACCCCATTGTGCCATTCCTTTTTCTGTAACTAATCAGGAAGACAGGCTGCAGAAAAGGACTGCCCCACTACATTCCCAACTCCTAAATTATCTAAAAGACCTGTCCAAAAACTTCTTAGCCATTACAAATCAAAATAACCCTAGAGACATGATGAGGACTCAGGAGCCAGAATTCCTTGTGCCCCACCAGTGATCCTGGGCAGACCACTTGGATGCAGAGGTCCAGGCCAAGAGTTCTTCAAGTGCCTGTGTGTGTAGGAGTATGAGCAAATGGAGTTCATGACAGAATGAGTTCAAAGGGGTAAAATCGACTCCTTTGACATTTTGTGGAAGAAATTGCCTTCTCCTTCCTTGAGCTTTATTACATTTATAAATTACCTTTATTACATCCTGCAGCCCAGGTTATGATGCAGTGCCACAAGTGCACTCACTAACTCCTGCTGAGCACCTCTCTAGTGCTGTGGCACCAGCTCAGGACTCAGTATCTCCTGTGGGTGTCAGTAACCATGAAATACAATACATGAACATACTATCTCAGACAAGCTCGGGAGTGGCTCTTGCAGACGCTGTTAAGGCTAATTACTTCAGCTGCTGGATCTTGTTGATGTGGCTACTCTGTTTTTTACTCCAGAGCAGACCTCAAAGCTCTCTTGGATGAATCACATACCTGGCAGAGACAAGTAGAAGGAGCTCAGGCATGATTGTAAGGAGAGAAACACAGTCTGACTCAATACATTGTGTTTTCAGAAAAAACCCTGACACTGTTCTATAAAAATGTGAAAAGAAATTAAATTAATTGAAGAATGAAATTGCATTAAATGAAAATCCAGTCTTAGCTCCTGTCTGTGTCTATAAAAGGGTTTTTATGCCCTCACAGAGTCACAGAATCATGGAATATGCTGAGCTGGAAGAGACCCAGCAGGATCACTGAGTCAAACTCTTGGCTCAAGGCACCCCAACAGTCACACCATGGGCCCTGGGAGTGTTGTCCAAACACTTCTTGAACTCTGTCAAGCTCAGTGCTGTGACCATATCCCTGGAGAGCCTGTTTCAGTGCCCAGCTACCCTCTGGGTGAAAAATCCTTTCCTAATATCCAACCTAAAGCTCTTCAATTCAGTTTCAAGTCATTCCCTCGAATCCTGTCACTGGTTACCATAGAAAAGAGATCTGTACCTGCCCCACCTCTTCCCCTTGTGAGGATGTTAAAGAACACAGCAAGGCCTCCCCTCAGTCTCCTCTTCTCTAGACTCAATGAACCAAGTGACCTCAGCTGTCCTCATACAGCTTCCCCTCAAGGCCCTTCACCATGCTCATGGCCCTTCTTTGGGCACTTTCTAGTAGCTTAATATCATTTTTATATTATGGCACCCAGAATGGCCCCCAGCACTCAGGGTGGGGCTGCCCCAGTGTAGAGTGGAGTGGGACAATCCCCTCCCTTGCCTGGCTTTTCCCTCCTGGCTGACAGGGCACTGCTGACTCAGGTCATGTTCAGCTTCCCATTGACCAGGACCCTCAGGTCCCTTTCCACAGCACTGCTTTCCAGTTTCTCATTCCCCAGTCTATACACACAACCTGGGTTGCCCTGTCCCACATGCAGAATCTGGCACTTGCACTTGTTAGACTTACAGTAACTCTGTGATAGAGAGAACTCTTCCCTGGCCAAAGTTCTGGATGTGGTATTCATTAGCCACTGTACAGCTGTGGTTATACATTCATTCCACCTCTGTGGAATGCCTCCTTTTTACATACTACTGGTTACTGATGTACTTCCACTAGCATATTTGCATTCTTTCTTCTTCAGGGGGACAGTGGAGAACCTTTAGTTTTTCTTATCCAAGAACACTTTGTATAAAATGCACCCACATCTTGGGGTCTTTGTTGTGCCCTGCCAAAAAAACTTTTTATCTTTGGACACTTCTTGGATTAAGAATGTGGTGGGAGCCAGCAGATCCTGGGAATGGACTGCCCTCTCCTGGAAAGAAGTATGCATATTTGAAATATAAGATTTCAGCTGCTACAAAAAAATTACATTAAAATCTAAGGAAAAAAAAATCATAAATTATAAATTAAAATAAACTAACATTGTAGTAATTAGCCAAAGGGATAGCTTGTTCCCCCCTTTCAGTATGCTCTGTATTTCAGTGCATTCTACAATAGAAACAGATGAAGCATCCATTAAAACTTCCCCTTCCCTGTGCAGCTGAATCTTACACCTATTTCTAGCTCTCATAAAGGTTCTTAAATTTGGCAATTGGAATTAGGTGTGATTTTTTTCAGGGTCTGATTTGTGGAAATGGAAAGAGTTTTTTCTTCAGTTTTGTGTATGGCAAATTCAGAGCTGTTCCTGAATATCAGCACTGGAGGACACAAGATCCAGGAACATCTGAGGTGTCCAGCCCCAAGACTTCTCCATTGGGCAGGTTGAGGCGAGTCTTCAGCACTGTTGTTTACAACCAAATGGTATCAGATCCTTAATACCCACCTTGCCTCGGAGTATACAGATCAGAGGTATGATTTAACTGCCCCAAAATAGACTATTAGGGTCATTTAGAAATCTTCAAGTTCTTGCCAGCAGAAAAGTTACAGGACATGAGGGAGATCCAGTTCTTTCTAAAGGGGTAGCTGGAGACCCCTCAGAATTCCCTACAGAGTCTTAAATTGTGATAGGTACTTTGCTTAAACACGTCATAGCCCAGCTGTAAATATTCTGCCCTATGTGGAAATAATTTATATCACAGTGAGGCTGTGAAAGGTTGTCCCATTATCTGTTAAGGCACATGAATTGGTTTTAGTTCTCTATAATTTAAGACATGCAACAGAGGAAAACAAAGAAGCTGTAACGCATTTGAGTCTTTGCCATGCAGTTTAATTCTAAAGACCCACCAAATCTCAGTATAGTTATTTTAATATTTTGTTTTGCACTGGCACGCTCATTCTTCAGTGCCTCATTCCAATGACAGTTGTCCCTGTATACAAACAATACCACTCCCAGAATGCACAAGTAGCATTGCTTTTCTTTCTGAGAACATAACGAAGTGTCATCTTTAAGAAGAAGACTGACATGCTGTCTAGAAATGTCAATACACCCTCTAGAAATGTCAATATGCCCAAAAAAATCATCTGCACTCATAGCCCCAGGAATAATTTTCAGCCCGTGTTTAAGTAACTACTACTCTGGACTAGATTCAAATATCCACCACATAGACTTTCATCCCCTTGATCTTCTCCTTGGAGAACACAGAATAATTAGCAGTAAATATTTTTAAACTTTTCACTGAGTGGTGAATTTTGCGGTTTGTAACATTAATTTACTTTTTTTAAGAATGCATTTTTTGATCATTTCTCTGTAAAGTCAACAAAGATATCAAAAGCCAGCCTGACTCTTTTTTTCATTCTTCAGCATCTGTTTTGTAAATTCTGATGGCCAAATTTTTATTGCTTACAATGACATGTATGGACAGAAGTGCACTGTTTCACTGCAGTTCTAAAGCCAGGTTAGCTGTACAATATTATCAGTTAAGAGGTTGCTGTCTTTTTTCCAGTCCTCATTTGATACTTCTGCTTCAGTTGAGTAGAGCTGAAAAAGGTTTTGTGAAAATACTTTCGTTATTTTCCACATTGCATATTCTGTACAGATGATAAAGAGCAATTGAATAGTTATTCCCTAAAAAATATGTATAGGGGTTATTTATTATAATGAATGCACACTTGTAGAATGAAAAGGCATAGGACAGGTATTAATATCTAGTAAGTTTTCAAAGAAAATAAAACCCTAACAGGTGTTAACATCTTGGCAAGAGCTGAGCAGATGTTATCTATCAGAGAGAGCACTAGTGCAACAGTTCACTTTCTAACTGAACACCAAACTTGCAGTTTTTATCCTTAAAGATTCCACTTTACACATGTAATAAGATTAGAGGATATACTCATGAGACTTTCATTATCTTATTTGATTGGATGATACTGCACTTTCAGCACTCCTATTATTAGAAGAGTAAGAGTAGATCAAAATTAATTTTGCAAGTGTCTTGACTTTATTATCTCAAAAAAGGTGCAAGACTAAAAGGTTTCTTATTACTTGACTTACAAAATTTTCAAACTCAAAGCTTTAAGGCATTACAAAATTAAATATCTATATCACTCCCCTAAAAATATCACTGTTCTTTCATCTTAATCACTATGCACTCAGTGTCTATGGTTTCACTCATGCTGTGCTTAATAACCTTACATGTACATAACAAAAACTGATAAAACTTTTAACTAGATCCTTCAAAAACTTGTCTTGTTTCAATGTTGATTTTCCCTGCCATATTTACTAGAAGATTTACTTTAAATAACAAAGACTAACAGTGCATAGATATTCCTTTTTACTTCTCATATGAAAATCCTATAAAATGGGGAGCTAGAGAGAGATAGAGATAAAAACCCAAACAACTCAAATAAACAAAAAAAAAACTTTGAAAACCAGAAGAATTTGATAAAGGATTATTTACTTACCCAGGCAGTTTTTATTATCAGTATTTACAATTCAGTAGACAATTAGATTAGTTTAAGACTTCTAATCTGATTTGGGTTTCTGTAATTTTTTTTTCACACTGTTTTGTCTTCAGAGAGGGTGCACTCTACTACAATAGTCTACATACTTCTCTATTATATACTGTTTTAGAAGGAATAGGTTCCCTAACTTTATAGTTTTTGATCTGTAGTCAGAAATATCTGACATGTCAGGTAATATATTAAGGATTTTATACCTTCCTCTTAAAGCCTTTCTCCATGGTAGGGCCACAGATACTATACCATCAGTAACTATTTTAATTAGTAATTATTAAACTCATTTGCTGCATTGTCAATCTCACCCTTGCCTGTGAACTAAATTTTCTAGTTTATCATGGTTTTAAATGTGAAAGATATAAATATTTTGAATAATAACTTTCAAAAGTTAATGGTGGCTTTTAACATAATCAAACTCATTAAAAAAAACAGATTTCTTTATACCAGCTATTGTACAAGAGTAAAAAAAAATATTTCAAAATGCTGTTTTGGTCTTAAACAGAAATTTTGTGGGATTAGCCTCTTTCAACCACATGTTCTTGTTTAAAAAATTTTGTATTAAATCCAGTCAGTAGTTTGGTGCTCTGTGTGTGAGGTCCCTTGCGTTAGGGAGAAAATAAGAATCTGTTATGAGTCCTGCTTTTCTTAGAGGATTTATGGAAAAAAAAATTTAAAAAATTTCAATACTTCTAGATTATGTGAAATTCCAGGATCATATAAAAAATATTGATCTCTGCATATTTATTATAAAATGGAATTGGTTAGCTATGTTGTATTTTAGTATTCTGATTAAACCTGTACAAAAATACTTTCTTCAAAATAAATAATAAGCTCTTGCACTGTATGTGAACCAACCTGCTCTGTCTCACCCCTGGGTAACTCTTGATTCTCTTGCTACTTTGTTTATTGACACAGCCTATTTCTACAGCTGGCATGGCTGTAAAAATTAGATGAGCTTTAAGGCACAAGGAATTTTTGTGCACAAAACTTGTCCCATTTTTTCAATTGTAATAGTTGATCTAAGAGAAAAATGCTTATTCCACCTCTAAACCTTGTCTTGCCCTTGCTTTTAGACTACCATTACAGCATGAAGAAGCAAATAAACGTCTTTTCCACCTTTACTTGCAAGGGGTGGAACCCTGAGAATCAAAGGATTCTCATTCCTCAAAACGATTCCCACATCTTCAGAAGATAACTGAACAGACAGACTTTTTCCACCTTAATTGTTCTCATGCAGTTAAGGTGACAAAAATACCCAAAAGTAGATGCAGTTATGGAATTCACAGTAATACAGGTGCTAGCTGTGCCCAGCCCAGCATAAGCAGCACTTCTATGTATGTTCTTTACTCCTAAAGCCTGCTTTTAGGGATGTTTTTTACTGATGTTGGGTATCTAAGCTTTATAAAGAAGATCTGGTCATAGCTTATCTATGACTTTTTACTTAAGATGTACATAGATAAATTGCTAATCTGACCACTAAAAGTGTGTACCATAAAAGTGGATGAAAAAGCCTGGCTTTTGCTCAGTGTGAGGAATAATTTGTTGAACAAGCCACACAGCTGAGCTATTGAATTTTAAATAGTGTTCTGATCCAGCTGCACACTCTATTTGCCAGACAAACTATCATAGCAATACCAAATACTCTTGACTGGGAACAAAATTATAGATGTTGTTTTAGTACCAACCCTCTTTCTCCTTTCTTCTAGCAGCAGGTAAGGTTGTTGAAAGAAAAGATATTTTTCAAACACAAAAAACCAGTTAATCTCCCTGAGGAAAGGGTGATTAAAGCTAATATACTTTCTAGAAGGATTCCCAAGATGGACAGTTAAATTCATTTCTAGTTCGCCAGATCAAGTGGGCTTGTTTTGCCTTGTTAATGTGAAGCCCGGCTGCAGAATAGAAATCACATTTGCACAATGTCTCTGAACATCAAGGCCTCTTTCCCAGGGACCTAAGTATGCATTAAATTTGCAAATGTCGGGGTAAACCTTAAAAAGGCATTTGCAAGTCCCTAAATCTGCAAGTTTTACAGTGGTTGAGGGGTTGCACTGCTTTCTTTATCATTTACTGAGCACTCTGTCACTGGATGTGTTCTCACACATGGAGGTTTGATTGCAGGGGAAGAGGAAAGGAAAACATTTTCTATAACTGTCCAAAGGGACAATTTCTAGACCTGTCCTATCTTTAGGCAGGTATGTCTCTCTTCCCTCTCACAACAGGCAGACAATTTAGACACTTTTTTACACAAATACATCCTCCTAGTGTCTCTAGCTAAGAAGCAACAGAGCCAAATACTGTATTTTTTCAGTCTCTGCTGTGAAAAAAGCACAGTGTCTTAAGAAACAAATCACATAACCTGACAGTCTGAAACTACAGAAGCAGAGAAGAAGCAATAGGAGATCCTGGGCAACAGCTGCACAGAGGGCAGAGGATCATGGTGCTAAGAAGCTGTTTGCTAACTCATCAGGGAAGAACGTGGCATGGCCTTACATCAGAAAAGGGAAGAGTGTAAAAATAGCCCATTACAGCATGGATTGGCCAGCATGTCCTAATATAAAGGGCAGTAGCTTCTGCTGCAGGAATTTAATGTCACATAAAGTTGTTTCCAAGGAAAATAAGACTGTTGTTAAAAGGAACTATATCCAAAAGCATGTATTCTAGAGTGGTTTTAAAGGTGAAGTAGTTTCAGCTCTTGTGATTTCCTGAAACTGTATCCTTTACAGGAAAAAGACTATTATTTTTTTTCTAGAAAGTCTAGTTACCAACAACACAAGCTAAGTTTCAGGTTTGATGGAGAGCAGAAGCTGAAGATGTTGGGCATCCCTTCACTCTTAGTTACAGTTAGACAAACAGTATATTGTTTCATTTTGCCACACAACATTAGCTCCTACCTCTGCACTCAGTTGACTGCTGGCAGTTCATTAAAATTAAATGTATGTTGCCATTGCACTTATTTGGTATTTATTTTGTGAATCTCAGTCACTGAAAACCGACCTGTGACAGCATATGCAGCTGATCACTACCACGTCTGTCAGGGAGAAAGGAGAGATTTGGGTGGGAAGTGTTCTCAGATGAGAAGGATCAAGATTTCCCTCACAGGGAAGCTTAGTTTAGGACAGAAAAATAAACTGTGTTATACTCCTGAAAAATACGAAAGAAGCAAGGTGAAGGTAGAGCTATACAGCCTGTACAATATGCATGTAAAATATTGTCCATCATTGTAGCTTGTTTTGCTCTTATGGTCAGTTTTGACATTTACTTGAAACCAAATAAAACATGTACTAATAGATGTCATAGCAGATTTTTATCTCTTTGCTCAGTGAAATGTCTCCACAAAGTAAGTTCTTCCCGAGGGCTGTAAGAGGTGATTGCGCCAGTTTTCCCTGTGCCAGTCCAGCTCCCTGCCCAGCACCATTCAGGAAAAGTCACAGTAGATGTAAGCACAGAAAAAATCAGGGAAAAAGGTCCTTGTTGGTGATGCATTTGTGCAAGTAAAGAGAAGAAGCAGTCAGTGTTCTGAACTTTCAGTTTCTCCACTGAATGAAATGGCATTTGCAGGTTTTTCTCTACAGAAATGCCTCTGACCTTGGACTCTTTCCCTCAGAGCTGAATGGCAGATCAAGGGAGAAGTGCAGAGGACAGGGATGATTGAGTAATGGCATGGGTGCAAGATGGAGAGAAATAAGCTCCTGTTTCCTCAGTTCCCTGTCCTGCAGCTGCCCTGTCAGGCACCACGAGCCCTGGCTCTCCCTGCCCAGGCGCACAGGGCTCCCCCATGGTCCAGGACACCTTGTCAGCCCCTGCCTGACACACGGTTCTGCAGCAGGGCTGGTCTCCATTTCCCCGCAGCCCTGACCAGCCATGGGCCCCACAAAGCCAAGCCCACCTGCACTGGCTGCACAGAGACCTTGGTGCTCTGCAGGAGCTGCCACACTCCTTGTCTGAACATGGTTCACAGCAGGGGTAGGAGACCTGCTTGTGTAAAGTCATCCTGGGACAGGCTTTTGTATGACCTAAATTTCTGGAAGTGAGCCCTTATCCCAAGGTTTACCATCTGCCAAGAGGGGATTTATCATCTAACATGTTGGAGCACCAGCAGGTCTCTGGCTTTGTCTGCAGCTACAATGAAGATGCTTGAGGACCACTTGTAGGACAAGGATAGACAAGAAAAACACAGTAAACACCAGGGATGCAGCCTGGCAGCCATTCTTGCATTGCTTGTGTGAAAACTTTGCTGGGATAAGAAGCAGTATGGCTGGTACAACTGGAGCACAAGTGAAGAGCCTCAGGCCACAGGAGTGGCCATAAGACTGTGGCTCTGTAGAGGGCTATGAGACACTCTGAGCAGTCATCACAATAATGTCAGCTCAGATACTTGTTACCAAACAGCTCTTTGAGGCACTACCATCATATGTTTAGCAATGCTGATATTTATCATTAATATGGAATTAATATTCATAATTTATATGAATACTATGTGTATAATTTATGTGTGTTTTACTTGTTCTGAATATACTCCAAACTTAGTATTGCATCCAGTTGTCTGAATGCATTCAAGAAAACACTTCATTCTATTTGCTGTATTATGTAAACCAAACCCATCTATGCAGAGGAACTAGTAGAGACTATGAAGCTTCTACTATTCTAGGTTATTTTTTTTGCAATTCTGCTATTTGATGCCTTCCTAATTTCCTACATATTGTAAGATATGAAAGAACTATACTAAGCCAAACCCTTTAGGTTAGACATAGGAAAGCCTTTAACAGTAAGGACAGCTCTTAGCTGCTTCCTGAGAAGGGTATCCTGGGAGGTTTTTAACCTAGAGTTCTTGTTAACCTGGCAGTCAGGAAGGATATCATAGAGTTGATTCTGTTTAAGGGAAGGAAGACTGATTAGGTGGCTTCTGGGGGCTTATTTCTACTTCAATTGGTACAGGAAAGGGCACAAACTTGGGTATCTGCGCTATATTTCTAATTAAAGATTCAGGTGTTGGTATCCACATGCAGGGGAAGAATATATGGGAACAAACAATTGCAGGAGGAAATGAGCTCTAGGCTTGCACCTCAAACCTTCCTCAAAGGTAAAAAGCTATAGCAATATTCAGTTTTGGAAGGAGTTAGGCCTGGACAACCAGCTGTTTATGACTATGGAGAAGGTCATCATTCCTCTAAGTACACTGCATGAAAATACTTAATCCTTTGGGTGGGTCTCATTTATATACCAATATGTTAGGGTCATAAACTAAAGTGAATATCAGTCTCTTATTTAGCAAGGTCATTTTGGTCAAGATGTTTTCCTAAAGCATTTTATTATCTGATAATTCATTATCCAGCTGTTCCAAGAGCTTTCAGCAGAGCTGAGAGTATGCTGGTAATGCCTGTGGTGCTGGTGCTGAGAAGGTGGGTGTATGAGAGCCCAAGGCAGGAAAGCAGCTGCTGGGTGGGAGCCAGAGCCCAGTTTGGTGGATGCCAGCAGGACACAAAGTCGCCCTCATCAGCTGCAGAACTTGCAGAAGCCAGGGATCTGGCCTAAACAAGCCTGACTTGCATTTCTCATCATAGCTGGGGGGCACCCAAGCTGAAAACAGCAGAGCTGTCAAGGTGAGGCAACTCCAGAAGTTACAATTGTGTTGTGAAAAGCAGGGGCAAACCAACTGTGCTTGGTGTGCCCCTAGGGCAGAGGAAGCAGTCACTTGAATAAAATGATCATTGCTTCTAGGCTCATCCTGGAGATGTCTTGAGAAAGAACATTTCTGTGTGTTCCCAGAGTGATTTGGAAAAGATTTTTCTTGCTTTGAAGGGAGTTATTCTGATCAGTCAGTCTTCCTGGGGCAAGGATTCAGTGTGCTGTACTTTTCCCAGAGGGCTCTAAGAGGTGACCCACAGCACAGAACTGCAGACTGCCAGCTGAGCAGGACATGCAGATATAACCAAAGCAAGTCATGGGCACTGTGCTGTGGGAACATGAGTATTCAAGAATCACAGAATATTCTGAGTTGAAGGGACCCACAAGGTTCCTCAAGCCCAAATTTAAGTGAATGGGTCTGGAGTTCTGGAAATGCATCCCTTCTCTTCATGTCTGTAAGCTGAGAGTATATAAGTGGAGAAGGAAGACAGAAGGTGCAAAAGCCATTCTACAGAGAAAGAGGCATTATTGGTAATGGCTTATGGAGAATTGCTCTATTGAGCTGTGTTGAGGAATTGTTTAGGTGTCACAAATCTAATTCACAGAACAAAAAGATAAAGGCAAAGGAAAGGATTACCGAGTTCAACCATCATGGTGTAAGAACATGTACAGCTCTAAAATGTCTGCCAGATGTTTATTGAACCTGTCTCTGAAGTTTCTAGTCTTGAAGATCCAAAAACCTCCCCAGGCAAAATCTCAGGTCTTCCCTGAGCCTCCTTTTCTCCCAACTAAACACCCCCAGCTCCCTCAGTTACTTCTCACAGGATTTGTGTCCCATACCCTTCACCATCTCTACTGCCCTTCTGTGGACTTGTTCCAGCACCTCAATGTCCCTGTACTGAGGGGCCCAGAGATGGACACAGGACCTGAGGTGTGACCTCACCAGAGCTGAGTACAGGGTGATTAAAACTTACACAAGGCCTGTCTAACAGCCCTCTGATTCCACTGACAGAATTGTCTGAATTAGCAGCTGGAGGTAGCACTGTGATTAAATAACAGGTTCTCTGCTCAATCCTTAAAAAACACACTCTGAGCCAGTGCAGCAGAGCTGCATGTTCTCTAGCAAAAGTATAGAATGAGCAAGCATGTACTAATCTAACTTTCTCCAAGCTGAAAGCCTAATGAAAACATTTTATAATTTGATACAGGACATTCAATTTTTTTGTACGTTTTCATTACTGTTCAGCTCTTTATCTCTGTTTTTCCAAATTAATTTTAAGAACATTATTTTGAACTTACTCTCACTTATTTGTTTTATCAATATTTCTTTTTCTTTTCAACCAAGTAATTTCTTCTCCTTATAATTTTCCTAATCTTGATTAAATCCATACTAATTTTTCTGCTCCAAAGCGGTGACTCTATTTTTCACTGCATCATAACCTTTATTACGTTTTACAGTACCTTACAATGATAATATTACATTTGGCTTTTTTCCTCTCACTTTTTCTCATTCTGATTTTAATTTGTATTTCACATTTGCATGCTGTCTTTCCTACGTGGAGTACTGCATTGAGAAAATAAAGTTTTTAAACCTATTTCAATAAGTTCAAACAATCTTGAAACCTGTTGTATTAAGGTAGGAAAAAATGCAGAAACTGTGAAAGAAAAGCATATTTGCATACAAAACATTTCCTTATAAGCTTGAGCTACAACGTGAGCTAGCTTGTTGACAAACATCACCTGACGACCTACGCTGAGTGTGGTCTGACACTTTTTTTCATGCTGGGGATTGAATGTCACTTTTCCAAAAGCTATCGCCTGCTGCACCCTTCTGGACATTGTCAGCACAGCATGCTCTCCAGAAAATCTCACACAACGTAAAGTGGGATTACAGCATCCTTTTCATCAGCAAAGATGTGATTTTTATTTGTTGCTATTAGAACAAATAAAAAATAAAAATCTCTCTGCTTTTGATTGTTCTAAGATTTGAATTAAATCCAAGAGAAAAGTTTTCATGTATTTTGCTAAAAGACCTAGAGTGGTTTCAGACTTATACATCTGTAGTCTAAGGCATTTGCTATCTGAGAACAGAGCAGGAAGTGCTATCAATGACAGAAAAAGTAAGGCTTGTCTCCCCATAGTTCATATCCCTACTCATCATGTCCCACTGGATCTCTTGGTGACCCCATTTCTCTGCTGCATTAAACTGGCAAATCTTCAGGTCCTGCATGCCCTTCTACCCACCTCCCCCAACAGATCCTCTAGTCCTGCTTTCTTCCATTCATGTCCCCATAATGTCTCTGTGAGTTGCTCCTGGCTTCCATGAGGACAGCCTGGCTCTTACACAGCCATGTGTCCCCAGGATTCATCTATACCTGTGCTGACATGCTGGTTGGAGTGTACAGAACTGCTGGCTGGCCAAGCAGAAACGAGTGGTGATTGCTTCCACCATGAGTGTCTACATGGAAATTTTGACTTCTTTTCTCTGTTCAACCACTGATTTTCTACACTGATTCCTGGTAGGAATAACCTTCTGCCAGATATGATGCAGGTTGAATGATATGCTCAAACAAAACAGTTACAACCAAAGACTTGTTTTCCTACTAAGGTCACTCCTGCCTATTCTCACTACAGGTTACACATTGGCTACCCACTAAGAGCCCTCTGCAGTGTGACAAAGCTGAGGTAAAAAGCCCACAAAAGGGCCACTTCCCCAGTCAGCAGCCCAGGGTGTATTTCAGCTGTGTCCTGGAGGTATATGCCTTTTGACCACTGCCTTTATTCCAAGTGACTGCCAGCACAGAGGGGAATGTGCAGGACTGCAGGACTCACACCTTCCTCCCAGTTGTTGCTCTCCTCTGCCCTCCTAATCCTGGCTAAAGGCTACCCTAACTGGCCAGGCAAACCAGTAGAAACTCCTGAAGGCACTATGGCTGGGAATGCCTGGCCTGCCTTAGCTGAGCTGCATGGGCAGATGTGACAGATGTTGCAGAAATGCATGGGGCACCTTGCATGCACCCTGAGGTACGGGCAGACTTGAGATATCAGCAGATTTGCCTGGAGGTCAAAGCACATCATACACTGAACCAAAGTGAATGATGCCTCCTAAGTCATGAACAACAAAAACTAAAGCTGAAATGGAAAAAAGCTGAGGGAAGTGATTTTCTTTCCTCCAAAAAGGGCATTGGAGGCTGCTAAAAACAATTCTGATACAGAGTTAGCATTATCAGGGTCTGTTCTGGGGAGCTGACTTACACAGTAGCATAAATCAGCAGCAGTTCCAATCTAAAGTAGTCCAAGTCTCTGACTGGAAACACTACTGGGACCTAAAGTTGAATACTCAGGACTATATAGAATTATGTGTGTGGAATGTGTCTTATTCCCATACTTTCCACCATTGTGATCCTCATCTTTACCTTTACAAAGTGATGCCAAGCAACCTGAGGAAAAAAAAACCAAAAACATGTCCCACAAAATGCCTTCACATTACCCAGTATCCAGCAGAAATTATTGAGCCATCCAATTCAAGGTTGTTTTGATAGCCACACCATGGCAAGGGGAGGACAGCATGGGAGAATGATTAACTTAATCCTCTTGCCTTGTTTGTTTGATGCTGCCTTACTCCAGTGTGAGTCAATAAAACTTTGTGCACCAACATACACAACTTCCAGCGCCCGTCAGCTGGGCCAAAATGGGGATTAGCAAAGCTGCCTTTCTCTTTCTTTTCTTGCTCAGCTCAGGTAAGACTCCTTTGCCTTCTGCTTGCCTAGATGAGACTGGGGCTAAACACTAGCATGCTTCATGTGGTGAAGGGAGGTCCCTAAGTCAAGGTGTCACTGGTTTCCTGGACAATGATGGATTTGGGCCTTGCTGGTCAGAAAGAGCAGCTGTTGAGTAAATCGAGTGCTCTGGCTGCCCCAGGACTGAGTTCATCAGCAGCACCAGAAGAGCAGGAACCTTGGTGTCTGCATGGACAACTAATGGCCCCAGGCAAACATTTCCCATGTCCAGAGACGGGGCACCCTTGGGAAGCAGCCTGTCAAAGACTTGTACAAAACCCATAGCAGTCAGTGAGAAATTTTCTCTAATTTCAGCAGGCTTTGTATCAAATGCTAAAGGTAAAGCTGTGTTTACTGCCAAGCACTGTTAAGCACAGTGATACTGATTTTCATCCTTTATGATAGGAGTTTTAAAGCTTCAAAACGGAACATTTAAAACAAAATGAAAAATTAACAGGCTCCTTAATATTCCATCAATTTCACATTTTCTATTGTCAAACACTTACAATAAAATGTTCTCCCTTGTTTTCCTGAGGGCAGTAGGTAGAAATTTACTCCCCAGTAACCTAGATCACCTTTACCAGGAATATGTCCAGAATGCTTTCTTACAACTCTGAAAGGAGATAGGTGTTCCACTGATAGTAATATATGGATTTCTAGCTTATTTACAAAATCTGTAAATAAATATTCCATGTGTAGCACATATTTCAACCAGATTTCAATCAGATACCATACTCTCTTGTACTTTGAAATTATATATAATTGCATGGCACTTAAATGACTTTTTAAAAGTACTGATAAATACATATCAGTACAGTTTTCTTGAGTTTTTAATAGCTCAGACACTTAAGGTCAGAATACCAGGGACATCGTTGTATGATTGTACATACAGCAGGTTACAAAAGACAACGGAGGAAGTGGGGGGTTTTATTTGTTCATTGTTATCAGCTCTAGCTGACTTGCTCAAAAGTGATGGTCCACAACTGCCTTAAAGCCAATTTTTATGTTTTCTGGGTTAGTACTGGTCAAATCTGGAAAGATGCTTATGGAAATGAAGAAATTATTTTGTTCACATATATTTGAATATTCTGTTCAATTATCCTGTGCAATATCTGGGTTTATACAGATTTTAGTCAGACTAATATATTCCCTGATGCATTTCAAATCTCTTATATTCTTTTCTTAAGTTTACACTTTGCAGTTTTTTTCAGGCAACCAGCATCACCTTTACTTTTCTATTATCTAAGTTTCTGCCAACATATGTTGCCTTTTAGCTTATGTATGTCATCCAAATTCTCATGTATTCATTCTTAATTCTGTAATAATTTTTCTTTCTTGTAGTCACTGAAAAGGAATTGCATTTAAAGTAGAGCTCTTTGAAGAAACACAGAGTTTTAAGATGAGTAAATAAAGTTTGTACATGAGTATTTTCTTTTTCTAGTCCCCTGGAACAGTGGCCTCAGTTAACTTAGGAAAAGATTCAGGAAAGTAAGAACTTGTTTACTGAATCCATCAGGAGAAATTAGTAGGCTAGGGTCTTGGTGCTCTGCATAGTCCTGCTGTAATAGTAGGACTAGATATGAGAAGCCTCAGTGTCAGGGATTTTTTAAGACATGCATTTTTTTTATAGCATTGAGCTAACTCTGCAAAGAGACACTGAAAATGCCCTCAGACAATTACTTTCTTTAGTGGCCCAAATATCTCTTATTTTGTGTGAATCTGTGTCATATGGAGGCAGGTGATGAATGGCCCATACATCATGGGAATTAGTAACACTGGAGTGATGTTGCAGTGAATTCAGCCCCAATATGCGTGCATAAATGAAAGATTCACACGTTACCTGTGAGCACATTGTACATAATTATGAACTTCCTGCATCTGTCAATAATAATCTATACTGAAAAAGTGACATAATTAAACCATTGTAACCTGATGCTGGAGATGGAAATAAACTCTTGTGGAAATTAGGAAACAGAAACATAGACTCTTTATAGACATAAAAAGAAAAAAATCAATTAGATGGTGATTAGATTGTGAGCAACAGTATTTTAGAGGTGTGTTAGATGTTTTAGCAGGTACATAATAAAAATCTTATGCATATGTAGCTTTCACACCTAATAATACTAGCTGATTTACTAATTTAAAATCTTGGGTTAATTTGTTGCAACAGAGATGTAGCCTGACAATTTCATTACTAAGTCTGCTCAACCCATTACAATAAAGCAATGGTGGGCATTGTAAAAGGCTATACAGTAACTTTGTGATTGAGGTTTCTTGCTCTAGGGCAGGACATCTTGGGACAAACAACAAGGCAGAGATCAATGAAGCTGTAGGGATTGCACAATCCACATGATAGTCATAATCTCCCATCCACCTAATTCATGCTTCTTCAAAACCTTGATATGGGTATCAGTTCCCTTCATCTTTCTCTGGTTGGTGTTGACACTGCTTAGTCTCTCTCTCTGATCCTCCTCACTCTTGTTTCACATTCTTTGCTTTTAGATTCAAACTCATGCATAACTCTAGTCAGAACTGGTTCTACATTTTTCTTCTTCTTCTTTTTTTCCCATGACATGTTGCAGTCATTCAGCTGTGATTCTGTCAGGACACAGAAATTACCCCAGAGTTTATCATCTTCTACACAGAATTATATGAAATAAATTGCATCTTCACCTGTCCGAGCCACATGGAAAATGGGGCTGAAACCCAGAGATCTTCTTAACTGCAGAATTCTCATTTGTAATGTCTGATTCCTTTCCTTCCATTCTAGTGAAAGCAGATATACTGGATTCCTATTTAAGAACAGATGGTGTTTGGATATTTACTCGAAACAAAGAGTTTTACAAGACAAATAATGAAAAAGAATGTGCAGGCAAATGTGAAGCTGAAAGAAATTTTACCTGCAGGTAATCTCTGATGAATCTTGAACTGTGCCATTGTGGGTGTCTGCATATCAATGATGCATTCCCACCTTTACTCAGAACCAACATCCCCATTCAGCTGCAGCTCTGCTGACAGCAGTGTCTCCCATGTCTGTGCCTTTAGCTTGTACTTATCTCCACCCATAAATTACCACAAGATCAAGTAAAGAGTGCATTTACAACATACTACTCATTTTATAGTAAATGTTCCAGTTCCTGTTCTTATCCAACATTACATGAAGAACTGCTTGAACCTCTTTAGCTGGATGCTGCTTTGTTTCACAAGAGTGCAAGGTTTCTAATTCATTGTAGGGACAGACACTGACCTGAGCAGCTAGTATGCTGTTGATAATGTTTTGCCAATGCAGTTTCTAGTTCCCCACACAATAATTTATTCATGTAGTCATATATCCTGAATAAGTGAGCCACTTGAGAGTAGTAGATAACGCTAACCTCTTAGTGTCTAAAACACTGAGTGCAGTATCTGAAAGCTAAGAATGAATATATGACAGTGCAAGCAAACCAATAATTTATAGAAAAATAATAATGAGTTTAATTGTTTGAATTGAATTTAAAATATTGCTTCCTATGTCAATATTGCTTCCTTCTCAATTTCAACAGGGCTTTCCTATTCACCAGGAAAAAGCTACAGTGTTTAACACTGGCTGAAAATGCTAAAATGACAGTGGCATTCAGCAGCACGGACACAGTTCTTTATGAGAAGATAAGTATGTGTACAGTAAGATGTTACATATTTACTCATCAAGCCTATTCTAATGGCATCCTTCTGTTCTCTGCTGCAGTGGAAGAGCAAATTCCTGTACAGGGCAGAAAACAAATAGAGAATTTGGGGGCCAAACAGAAAGAAGCCACATTATTAAAAATGCTGTTCAAGAAGGATCAAATATCAAGGATAAGATCACATTCCATGGTCGTCCCCATGTGCCATTTGAACTGGGAAGTTACTTGTTGTCTTCCTGCCAGACCTAGTTATATAGTTATATATAGACCTCCTCTCCCCAGGTGTCAGATGTGTCCAGCTTTGTTATTTAGACAGGCTAAAATTATTTAGGAGGAGCCCATATTTACCTAGCAGATTGGTTTGGGAAGATTCTTCTTTTGCAAACAAGAAAGGGGAAAAGGAAGGGGAAATCAAGATCACTGCCCTCAATAACTGGAGAATTTTCAGTCCATGTTGCCAATAAAAGCACCATCAACATGATTTGCATTCTCTGCTAGAAAAATACCTGGGAGAGCCTGAGGCTAAGATGAATCAAAGGTTTGGGGGCCACTTATGTGACAAGTGTATTTTGATAACTAAGTATTTCCTGGCTTAAAGGGATAGCTTTAAGGATGACACCCACACTGCAAATGTGCCTATGAACAATGCCTTTTCAAGAATCTCCAGCTGCTGGTGAAAAACATTCTGGTTTATCCCAATATTATGATAATATAAGCATGCATTTTTTGCATATGAAAAACTTGATATAGCTGTTCTCTTGATTAGATTTTATAGCTTTATAACAATGCTTCAGAATTTTTTCTTTTTAGAGGCCTAATAACTGTAACTAATTTCTTTTAAAATACATTATAGAATGTTTGCAGGCACAAGAGGTTCAAAGCATAGGTAAAACATGGTTCATCATGTACAGATGAGCTTCAGTTATATCTGCAGATTCTCAGTACCAGGAAATGAATTATTTAACACCACTGAATTAAGAAATTTGA
Organism: Oenanthe melanoleuca; assembly: GCF_029582105.1. Taxonomy (NCBI): domain Eukaryota; kingdom Metazoa; phylum Chordata; class Aves; order Passeriformes; family Muscicapidae; genus Oenanthe; species Oenanthe melanoleuca. The sequence continues at coordinate 73,903,550 of NC_079336.1, forward strand.
TTCCATTTCAGTTTACCTTATGCAGTGTAAAAGAGGCATTGGGACAGACTACAGAGGAACAGAAGCCAAGACTCAGAGGGGTATTCCATGCCAGAAGTGGGCAGAAAAAATACCCCACAAACCAAAGTATGTCTCTATTTACATTTCTTTTTGTTGTTTTGAACCTTTTCCAAGTTTCTTCATATATATATATATACACAGATTTATAGTGCAAGTTATCAAATCGTGTTGTCAGGTGATTTTTAAAAACAGCTTTATCTTCATCTGTCTTGTTACTTTTTACTCTACTAGCAGAGAACTGCAATGATCTGGATAAGGAAAGGACACATTGTCAGCTAGAGAAGTTGTGTTCTAAATGTGAGGTGTCTAAAGCAGATTAAATGTTTCTTCTCTCAACACAGTGAAGATTTTTGTTAATGGTAACAAGTGGGGTCATAATTACTCTCCTGTGTATGAAGTGGTATCTGTCCAACTCTAGGGCCCCCCTACCTGCAATACAGATAGTTAAAAAAAAAAAAAAGAAAAAGAAAAAGAAAAAGAAAAAAAAAAAAAAGAAAAAAAAGAAAAGAAGAGAAAAAGAAGAGAAAAAGAAGAGGAAAAGAAAAGGAAAAGGAAAAGGAAAAGGAAAAGGAAAAGGAAAAGGAAAAGGAAAAGGAAAGGAAAGGAAAGGAAAGGAAAGGAAAGGAAAGGAAAGGAAAGGAAAGGAAAGGAAAGGAAAGGAAAGGAAAGGAAAGGAAAGGAAAGGAAAGGAAAGGAAAGGAAAGGAAAGGAAAGGAAAGGAAAGGAAAGGAAAGGAAAGGAAAGGAAAGGAAAGGAAAGGAAAGGAAAGGAAAGGAAAGGAAAGGAAAGGAAAGGAAAGGAAAGGAAAGGAAAGGAAAGGAAAGGAAAGGAAAGGAAAGGAAAGGAAAGGAAAGGAAAGGAAAGGAAAGGAAAGGAAAGGAAAGGAAAGGAAAGGAAAGGAAAGGAAAGGAAAGGAAAGGAAAGGAAAGGAAAGGAAAGGAAAGGAAAGGAAAGGAAAGGAAAGGAAAGGAAAGGAAAGGAAAGGAAAGGAAAGGAAAGGAAAGGAAAGGAAAGGAAAGGAAAGGAAAGGAAAGGAAAGGAAAGGAAAGGAAAGGAAAGGAAAGGAAAGGAAAGGAAAGGAAAGGAAAGGAAAGGAAAGGAAAGAAAAGAAAAGAAAAGAAAAGAAAAGAAAAGAAAAGAAAAGAAAAGAAAAGAAAAGAAAAGAAAAGAAAAGAAAAGAAAAGAAAAGAAAAGAAAAGAAAAGAAAAGAAAAGAAAAAATAAATTAAATTAAAAGTATCCAAGGGCCAAATGGATTTGGCTAGGTAGAGTCTTCTCAGGGCTGGCAGCCATTGGGCTCACTGAAGCGAGTGAGGAAGCAGAGGTCCTGTTTCCTCTGATCTATGCTGAAGTTTTATTTTAAAAAAATATGTTGTTGTTATTCTAATTAAATACATTCAGATGTATTGTTCAGAGAATTTAAAAGTAATTTAGTCTTCTCTGGGAAGATTACTGTAGGAAGAAGCCTAGCATCACTTGCTTCAGATCTATGTGAGACCTAGTAGTGTTTGGTGAATAGTCTAGAAATACACAACTTATAAGGTAGCTCCACTAAGACAAACACATGACAGAGCCACAGGCTGAATGAGCTGGTTAGATCAACTGGATGCAGGTATTAAGGACAACAATTGTCCTTTGAGACTGACATCGTCTTTACAGGCTGTTAGCTTACTTCTTCCGGCAACTGGGGCTAGGGAGAAAGCTACTAATAATTGCAGTTAGGAAGGATTTTTCACTTTTCATTTATGGCTTACAGTGGGAAACCTGTTTCTCTCATTTTTACTGTGAATGAGTGAAATTCACAGCTAGCTGAGCAAGCTGGACATTTCCCCTCTGCGCCACTAAAATACTAGCATTAAAATAGAATTTTAATACTTTCACAGTTATACACCTGAAAAATACCCCAATGCAGGGTTGGAAGAAAATTACTGCAGAAACCCTGATGCAGATGAAAGTGGACCCTGGTGTTACACAACAGATCCTGCTACGAGATTTGATTACTGTGCCATCCCAGAGTGTGAGGACCAGGTCGCTCACAGTGGAGAAGGTATATTTACTTTTCAAAGAAGGGAAGTTCAAGTAGGTAATATTATTCCTGCTACTTTTTTTGTGCTTTATTTCTACAGATTTTTTTCAAATCAGAATTTAGGAAGTTCTCAACAGAGAGGTTGTTTTCCTAATTGGCTTGAGTTATCGAAGTTATTTTGTAAATATGGAAGAACTAAAATTTTTTAATCATTTGCTCATATCGTTTGCTTTATCTTCATATGTCTTGTTACTTTTGATTTTACTGGCAGAAAACTGCAATTACCTGGATAAGGACTATATTGCTCTTACACCAGTAATTTATTATTTAATTGTAACAAGAGTAAAGACTGACACAAGTGCTGTGTAACACACTGAACTCCCATTGCTAATAGTACATACAGATACAGGACAAATCTATTCCTGAAACATTTTTAATTTGACCAGGCTGTAATGCACAGTTTTCTGAATTCCTTTTACTGTTAGCTGGAGTGAACCCCACTTGTCCTTTCAGCATAATCTTCCCTGAATAGGCTGGTGCATTCCTTGCTTTGTTTTCCTTCTGCCTAGGACCCACAGGGGAGTGCATGCAGTGTAATGGTGAAGATTACCATGGAGAAGTTTCGAGAACAGAGTCTGGACTTGAGTGCCAGCGCTGGGACGTGCAAGAGCCTCATATGCATGGATTTATCCTGAAACAGTGAGCACCTGAAACTCACCACTGAACTCATTCCCACAGAGCCTGGGGGATCCTGCCTGCAGACAGCCTCACTGCCACACATGGCTGTTGCTGACTCACAAGTTTCTCCTTTATTTTCAATGTACAGCTATCCAGACAAGGATCTGAAGATGAATTATTGCCGCAATCCTGATGGCGAACTTCGGCCCTGGTGCTTCACTACCAACCCAAAAAAACGCTGGGAATACTGCAACATTCCTCGTTGCAGTGAGTCTCATTTCCTGAGATCACTCTAGAGGGTAGCTCATTAAAATTATGCAGGGAGGGGAAAGACAAGAAACCACAGCTCTGAGCAACCTAGAGGTATCTCTGTGAAGCAGGGAAAGTGCACATCAATAAGCATAATCACTCATTAGACTTCTATTATGTAAAATCATGTATGGTTAGTGAGCATGAAGGTGCCACAAAATGTGCTACAGCCAAAGATGTTATGGGAAAACAGTGTTTGCCTTTAACCACTTTGCTTTTCAACTTACCTGGGAGGCAAGGCATTAAAGTTGAATCAAGTGGTAGTTTACTGCTGATCTGCTAACTCATGGAAATCATCTAAAGTACCATGTAGCCATACTGTGATATTTTACCTGGGTCTGATCTGTACAGCCAGCACTGCCTTTTGCTTAGCAAGGGATGAATCCTGAGAAACAAGTTCAGGCCTTGAGATAAAAACTTGACTTATCAGCAAGCTAGCTTAACCCATTAAGGTGAGCACACTAAATCTGGTATTTCCAAGGCGCTGAATTAAGAGGCAACATTTTCAATTGTAGAAGTGGATTGCACTTTGAGAAAGAAAATTTATAAGTGTGCTCTTCCTCTCTAGAGATTGCTTTCTTATATATCTGCACTTGCCAGTGCTCTAAACAGTGGAGCATGTTTGCTAGATGTAGCTCTCTTCAGCATGCTTAATTACAGATATCAGAATAACTGCTATTGACTTTCGTATGATAAATTGTGACAGTTACCATAGCATTTCCATCCTATGCTTAGAACTTAAAGTTTAAGGAACATACCAGCCTTTTAGGGTCATACTCATGTCCTTGGGAAATTCTGTATATTATAGGTATGTGCTGTAAATTCATTTTCCATTTGCCCTTTGCAGGCTCTATGCCTCTGAGCATTGCTCTTATTTTCTTTGCTGTTCCCCATATGGCAGACCATTTCACTTTCTTTCTCTTTTTCACTATTCCTTCTGTCCCTATTCCCCAATTCACTGACTCCAGAGGCTCAGCTCCAAAGGCTTCTCTGCTTTCTCTCACAATTTCTTCCTGGTCCGTTTTGCCCTCCCACGCTACCTGTGCATTATATTACTGTACTCCATCTCACTTGGGTTTACAAGACTGTACAAGACTACTTACTGCCTTTCCTGCTTCTGCTCTCAGGGGACAGTAGGCACAGAGTCTGGCTCAACCCAGCGGAGTTATTTACTGGCTGCTGTAAAAGGGCAGACACAGGACATCCATCTGGCAGTCTGGAGGCCCTCTTTGATTTTGACATGGCTTTTAACCAGTGTAACCTCTGCTGAAAGAAAAATTTAAAAAAAAGCATCTTCAATATCGCAGAAACAAAGGCATTTATATATTTTTGAAAGCACTACTTACCAGCATTTTTCTCCCCTCCCCTGCCCTCTCCTTTTCTTTTTTTTTCTTTTTCTGTTACAGATACACCCCCACCAGTCTCTGGCCTAGGCTCCCAGTGTCTTTCAGGGAAAGGTGAAGACTATCGAGGAAGGATAGCCATCACCGAATCAGGAAAGGCCTGTCAACACTGGAACACACAGTTTCCTCACAAGCATGGCTGGATTCCTGATAGATACCCCTGCAAGTATGCTGAGCCTCATCATTCCAACAAATACCAAACAGTTATTTCCTATTAATCCAGAAGCAATTGCAAGAGAAGGACAGGTTTTCCTCATTTATGTTGTTAAGTTGTAATTCTTGATGTTTGTCAGTGCTTCTTTTCAGGTCTTGCATTTAATTTTTTTCTGCCTCCCTGTTTATTCTCATGTATTTTTCTCACTTGTCTCCTCCACATCCCACAGCAAAGCTATAAGTAGTTCACTACCTTTATGCTAAAAATCTCTTGGCTGTGTTTTGGCACATATTCAATGCACTATTCTTCTGAAGAGTGATGCTCCAAGGATTACATACTCCAATACATCCTTATGTTCCAAGGTCAGAGGAACTGGGTTTGCAGAGCATTAATGATGTGCAGGAATAGCTGGGACTGACCTCTGTAGTTTGATCTTGTAGATTTTCCCTGTCCACTCTCATAGGGCAGAGAGCAGCATGCACCCGTGCTCCTATGTACACACTTCTGTCAAATTCAGTCTTGCCTTGTTCTTACTATAATCTCAGGGATATCAGTGCCTTCTGTTTAGAAGTCAGCTCTTACTGCTGCATCTTGACCTCAACAAGAGCAGAAAATGTAAGCATTGGAAAAGTTCTTCCTATATCTCTTCAGCATTTAGACTGTGAAGTCAAAGGTCATTGATTAGCCCCAAAGGAGTGGTGCATGAATCAATCAACCTCCAAAAATAATAAATACACCACTGAGTTGAATTCTGTGTGCAGTAGTTGTTAATGGTCAAGCACACAACGCTTTGGTATTTCTATGAGTGGTTTAAAGCCAGTGTTCGTGTTTCCTGTTTCAAGGGGTTTAGAGGAAAACTACTGTAGAAACCCTGATGGAGAGAAGAAGCCTTGGTGCTACACCACGAACAGCAGCATTAGATGGGAATATTGCACAATTCCTCCCTGTGACAGGACAGAAGAAGAGATTGCTGGTAGGAATAGTGGACTGTACTTGAGAAAAGGACTTTAAAACAGTAAAAGATTTATTGTTTCATATTGTAAATGTATTAAATCTTTTTTTTTCAGTCACTTTGTCACCCTTAATGTTTGCCTGGCACGTTGCAAAATCTGCCAAATATTAAACTTTCAGTTGTTAGGGAAATACAGTGAAAGATGCAAATCAGAAGCTGACTCAATAGAAGAATTACAGGATCAAAGATATTTATGTTTTTATATTCTTTTATTCCCAAAGGTAGGCTAATTATAGCAAGTTCATTGAAAAATGAAAATATTTAAATAGATGAAAAATTGCTAAATAAAATTAACTCCTACTTTTGAAGTTAGCCAAATGAGAGGACAAGAGCTTTCAAGGTAATTAAATAGCACATTGAAACATTCATTCATTTAAGCACAAAATTAACAAGGAAGTCTTTGCACAATCAAAAGGGTAATAGAAGATTGAAATTTAACATAATGTCTGTTTGAGAAATATCATGGGCAAATCACTAGTATCTAATCTTTGAGGATTTTCTGAACTGTCTTATCTTTAATTCTGACATGGTTACTTATGCCAAAATGAAACTAACTGGTGAACTCTGCACTGAAAAACCTCTAACATAAGATGTTAAAACTGAAAGTTTTCTCAGTATCTTTGGAAATGCCCTTCTGCTGCAGGTATGATGACTTTGCTGGATACTGTCTGCATAAACAAGTCATTCATTTTTGTCATCCTGTGTGTTTGAGACTTTCTTGCGCCTGGTCAGTAGGAACATTAAAATTTCAATGCCAAGACCAGTTTCTGTTGTTTGCTGCAGATGTGCCTGTACAAGTTCCCTTAACAGAGGAGTGCTACCGAGGCAAAGGCCAGAGTTACCGTGGCACAACTTCTGTCACTGTATCGGGAAGGAAGTGCCAGGCCTGGAGCTCCATGTTCCCACACACGCACATAAAAACCCCGGACAGATTCCCGGACGCGTACGTTTACCTCACCGTTTCTCGCTTTCTCTGGCAATAACTACTGCTGAGTGTATTGTCTTTGCACAGCTATGCTTTAAAACACTGCTAGGGAATATATTGATAAAAGACAACTTTTCTAAAATACAGAAATGTTTTCTGTCAGTCTCATTTGTAAGAATTGTGTTTTCTTGTTATCTAAATTCTGAGCAAAATACAGCTGTGTCCCTTACTCTTACATCTGATCTTCTACAGCCAACACCAGGAGACTTGCATCCTGAGACAAGGCATCTACTGAAATATGTGGGGTTTTTATAAATTTGAGACTTTTTGTTGTGGCCTTTTTAATGATTTCATCTGGGGAGGACACAGCATTGATGATACAAAACACGCAGTCAGATATGTCATGCTTAGAAATACCAACTAAGTGCTCTTTGCAGCTGGAATTGGGCACCCAAAATTGCATACTGACATTTCCCCTTGATTTATCTTCTTCAGATTAACAAAACTGGACCACGAATGACTGGACCAGTGACAAGCTAATCAAAATCACTAACGTGCCAGTTTTTAGTAAAGGCAGGAGAGCAACAAAATTACAATTACAGGAGCAATTGTGAGGAAATCCATCATGCTTAGTGGGTTATAAGCTAGAAGGTTGACATTTTTCTAATGTTTTGCCCTTTTTATGTTGCCATCCAAAATAATTCAAAATTTTCAGTTATATTTCAGTTATAACTGAAACATCCTCAGAGAGGATGTTACTTTCAAAAATATCTTTAAAAATTAAAATCAAGCTGTAAAATGTGGAATTCATGTGTTCTGTCATATTCAGAGAAAAAGTATTTCAGTTCTTTTTTATTCTGAGATTGTGCTGTGATTTTAGATGGGGAAACTGCAACTCTGCACATTATTGAAAAGAGAAATTCTACTCCCCCATGCCCCAGCAAGCACAGACATGGAAGTGGTCTCATTGAAGTCATTAAAAATGGGGTTTCAGGGGTTTAAGAGCGGGTCAAATGCACAAGCATTTGTTTACCATTCTTCTGAATATGAGAAGGAACCTTTTGACATTTAAAAAAAAAATTGAAAAGCCTAAGTTCCCCCCAATAGTGTGAATCTTCCTACATATTTATTACTAATTCACACATTCTCACAATTGTGTATGCTTACACACACCTACTTGTAAATTAAAATAGTTGCCATATGGGGCAATTGAAATGTACATTGTTATATTACAGCCAGAGTATTAAGCAGTAGTTGAATTGCTTCCTTATGCATAAATACATTCAAGACTCCAATGCATATGTGAAATACAACTCTTCGCTAGCATCACAACCACAGATGTGTTTGCTGGTATTGGGATATCTGGACATAAGTAAAACCAACAATAAATCTATCTTTTTGTACCTAGCAGATGTATATAGTACATATTTTTGTCAAGATATTCCTATGGATACTTTCAGTCTCATACAGCACAACTATTGACTTTATTTCTGCAGGGATTTGAGAGACAACTATTGCAGAAACCCAGATGGTGACAGCAGCCCGTGGTGTTTCACCACTGACCCCAACACGATATGGGAGTACTGCAATCTCAAGAGGTGTGATGATCATACACAAGAGCCTGCACCGAATGCCTCCCCTGGAATGATGGAACAAAACCTTGGCCAGAGTACACCCACCACATCTGGTAACAGCTGGTTATAAACATAACCTCCTGTAAAGGAAATAGCAACCTATCAAAATTATTCTTGAGTGTCATGGTTTAACCACATCCAGAAACTAAGTACCATGCAGCTGCTACTCATTCCCCCTTCCCTTCTTTGGTGGGGAGGAGAACTTTAAAAAAGTAAAACTCATGAGATAAGAATGGTTTAATAATCAAAACTAAATTATGTACAATAACTATAGTAATAATAATGATGGTAATAATAATAATAATTGTAATGAAAACACTACATAATAACATAATAACATAATAAAATTGCAATGAGAGAGGGATAAAACCCAAGGAACAAAAGCGATGCTCAATACAATTGCTGACCAATGCCCAGCCGGTCCTGGTGCAGCAATTAGTGGCTCCAGCTAGTGCATGTAATAAGCATATTGTTCTATGGGATGGAATATTCCTGTGGCCAGGCCAGGTCAGCTGTCCTGGCTGTGCTTATGCCCAGCTTCTTGTGCACCTCCTCACTGGCAGAGAAGGGCAAACTGAAAAGTCCTTGAGTTAGAGTAAGCAGTACTTAGCAACAACAACCAAAATATCAGTGTGTTAGAATTGTTATTCTGATATTAAACCTAAAACACGGCACTGTACCAGCTATTAAGAAGAAAATTAACTCTAATTTTCTATTTAATTCTAATTTAACTTTAAGCCAAAACCAGGACACTGATTAGGCCTGCAATTTAACAGTTACATCCTTCCTGCAGCTTTTAGATCTGTACTGCTCCATTTTGCAGCAAGTGCTCTTTAGTTAGTATATGTCCTGTAGCCTATGTCATTTTACAGTGCATTCTGAAGGATGTCCTTCTCTTTCAGTTGAACAAGAGGAAAACAGGCATTTCTAGTCTTTCTCTAGCTGCATGCTATTGAAAATGCGACTTATTATTATAAGGATTTTACTTGTGTTGTGCTTTATGCTTTCAGGAGGGTGTATTGTTAGCTTGTATTAGCTTGTATTGTTCACAGGCAGCTTTATTTTGCAAAGTCAGATAAATTAGGTTCAGCTCTGTCCTGTTTTGCTACTTCCTTAATTAACAGTCCACATTGGTCCAAGTGGTATGACATTTCTTAAAGTATAGTGGATCTTTGCATGAGTTACTTATTTTGCAAAGGAAGGTGGCAGGGTTGAACAAAAGACACATTCCTAAATTGAGTTTTGTGCTCTTCTTACATGCAGCAGAAAAAAAGTACCTGTAGTAATGTCCTTGGAAACAAAAGTTGCTCTTTCAGTCTAATGGGCTGCTGAAATATGCTTCTCCCATGAAAGGGCCTACTGATACCAATTTAGCAAAAAGCCTGCAGCCTTTCCAGATATCTGCAATATGTTACAGAAAATGTTTAGCCTGAAGTTCCTTGATACAAATATATCATCACCCTGAATTTGTGAATGGAAGTGTTAAAAAATCATTAATTTTGTGGTGAATTTACTTTGAGAAGCACAGATAACTGTGGGGCAAGAAAAATCTAACTTTGATTCCAAGCAGGCAAATGCATATAATTTGGACTTTCAGGGCTCAGAAATAGTTTCACAAGCTCAACTTTTCTGTATGAAGCCTAAGACTTGAACTATACATAACATTTTTTCTTAACTCACACAGTCAACCAGAATAGCTGGAAAATTGTGTAAGGTAATGTCTTATTCATATTAGACCAATGTTGTGAATACCCACTGACCTGAAGCAAAGCCTATAACATACTGCCTGGACTTAGAGACTGTGGGCAGTGCGAACATTGATAGAGTCAAAAATCATCAGGCATAGATATTCATATCCTGCTATGCCTGCATTTTAAGGAACAGCATTAAAACAGTTGAATTATTCTTGTCCAGATCAAGTAGATCAGGGATGATGAAATTTAGGAAACTTCCATCTTTGTCTGTGCAACTGACCTCACAGTAATCTGGGGATGTACTCACATCCATGACTGGTGGATCTTCAGACCAAGAGCACGGCTTGGATGCTTATAGACAAGGGGTTCTCCCACCTTCCCCACCCTCCTCCCTCAATTTTTTTATTGTATAAGTATAATAAAGTATAATAAAACACTTTCTCTCTCCACAGTCCTTGTGTCAGTCACATTTTAAAGCCTTTGGAGCTACAATATTATTCCTGCCAGTATTTATTTTGCATTTTACATGCCTAGTGTCCCCATTACTAGAGAAGTTACTTTATACTCTCTTTTCCTCCCTAGGCTGACGTTGGAAGACCTCTAGTCTGCCAAGAGGACAGATCTGTTCAACATGGAGTTGCCTCTTGGGCCTGGATTTGCCCAAATTCCTGGTTTTCTTTCTTGGATCAAGAATGCAGTGGCTTCCCACTGAATCTGGATGTGGGCTAATTTTGCTGGAAAGCAGTCCCTGTGTCAGAAACAGCAATCCAAGTATGGTTTCATGACTGATTTTTAAAACTATGTAATAATTCGTAGGAATCCTAAATAAATACCACTACTGGCTGAGTGTAAGTAGCTATTGCAAAGCAAGAGCCAAGCTGACCAATTGCTACTGTCTGCCAGACTAACCCTGTTGTACCTGGATGAGTCAGCCATGGCTGCATGTGACAGCAGCTGTAAGGGTCCTACTTCACCCCTGTTACACCCCAAATACTTAAATCCAGGAATTAAATTGAAGGTTCCTTTACACTAGTTGGCACCAAGAGAAATCCCAACCAGATACTCTCAAGAGGTGAAAAATCACACAAAAGCAAAAAACATAGAAAATAAAGGGAATTTAGCAAAAGGATTAAATATGACACCATATTCAACATAAAACCACTTATCATAGCACTGCTTAGCATTAATTGAGTACTTAGCATTTCCTTAGCCCATTTCACCTAGAAACCTTTAAACCTGTGAGACCTTATGTTACACAACTCTTTGGGATACTTGTTGGACTTGTTAACTGAGTTCCATAAAAAGCTTGGCAAATTCAATTTAGGCCGCCTTGCCTTTTGGACTCCACTATCTTACATGTCCAGGTATCCCTATGACCCAAAAAAATACACATGTCCCAGATCACCACCCTTATTCCTCCCACCAAGCAGGGTTCAGGGAAATTCCCAGAACCTGTATTCATGAAGAAAGAAAAGGTCAGTGGACATTATGGGAAACAACATACATTACAATTCAACTAACTAAAGTGGTCTGGATTGCTTCAGAGGTGAGAGTCAAAGATAAAATAACATTCATTCCAACCTCCTCAGCATACCATTTTCATGACTGCAGATCATAAGCCTTTTCAATTAAGCAAACCCTTCAGTGAGTCTCCAGCTTATATTTTTATTTTAATCCTTTCTTGTCTACAGCTGGAAAGAATCAGGAGCTGGGTTAGCACAGTGATTGATTGATTGATTGATTGATTGATTGATTGATTGACAGCTCAGCCAGGCTGGGGGTTCTGGGGTGGGGCACTGTCTCACCAGAAGCAAGGCCTGACCCACCCTCAACCACCCCAGCACTGGTCTGAGACACTCATCTTACCCAGCCTCTGACACGTCTCAGGACAATACACCAGAACCACTGCCCTGGGACCTTTCCTCTCCTGCTCCTATCTAGTAGGTAGAGAAGAAAGGAAAGAAGGAGAAAGCTTGCTGAAACTCCTGGAAGGGGCAGCTGCTATGTAGAAATATAGTTCATATCCCTTTATGAAGTCATTCCCCCCAGCACCTCTTGACTCCAAAAACCACAGGACAATCAGGTTCTGAGGGATGCAGCAATCTTTCAGCACCCAAGGAGCCAAGCAGATCATCTATGATTCCCAGTGTGTTCTTGGAGGCAACACTTTCCTTGTGTGAAGTTTAACATTATCTAATATTAGACAATTTACACAACTATTTTTGATACTGAACTTGTCAGCTGAGGGTGGTTCCCAGGGTCCCTTTGTCTAGAGCCTGATCTTTATTTTGGAATAAATAACAAGAATTAGGGAGAAGGCTGACTGGGTATCAGCTTCTTGGGCACTGCTTGGAAGCCCACCACTTCCCACTCACTCCCAGTACTTTTATCACATGTTGGAGCAGGGAGAGGGATCTGTTTCCCCCCTCTAACAACTTTTCGTGCAACAGTATGAAACAGTATGGTTAAGACTAGAGTCCTTTACCAAGTGTTTTCTCTTCAGAAAGCTTCATTTCATTTCCCCAGTAAAATATTCAGAAAATCTCTGACCTTGTAACTTAATTAATTTTGTTTCTGGGTGTGGAATTATCACCTTCAGCTCTGCAGTTTGACATGCTAATTCCTTAACAAAAGGGCAGGGCTGAGTGTGAGTGTCCAAGGTCACATAATGATTATGAAATCAATAATGACAAATCAACCACATGCTAAAGAATTCCTTTGTGCTGTCGGAATGAAAATGGCTTGGATCATGGCTATGCACACCTAAAATGCTACTCTGCATGGAATCTTTGACTACCCCAAATTGGTCAGTGACCAGTCAAGCCTCACATGGCACCTCAGAGTGAGAGACAGTGTCTGAAGAATGATGGCAAAGTGACAACAGTTCATGGCAGAAGGTACTAATGGTGCCCCTTCACATTCTGAAACATTTGCATCCAACGCCATCCATGACACTTCCTGATGGCAATGTGTGGTTGTTCAGTCAAACTCATGTCCTGAAGCCAGGGAAGTCACAGAAGCAGCAGCAGAAAGGACACCAGGGTACGTGCAGTCTCAGAGTTGCAGCACTGTGCTGAAGGAGAGGCAGGCAGGCTGCACAGTACTCAGGGCTTGCAGCACAAAACAACAAAATGGAGCAAGGTAGCACCAAGAGGTAGCAGTCATCAGCTCTAGTCGCTGGCTGGATAATTAGAGGTAACTGTTGATGGGGAAGAACTTAATAAATATTTCATTTTGAACCATTGTTGACTCCCCAAATGTGGAGGTCTTTGGGAGTGTTTCACCTGCTTTTTGCTTGGGGACTGGATTCATAAACATCAGTTAATAACTGAAGGCACTGTGTGAGTCACTACTTAAGCACATTACAAATTTTTGATTTAACATTTTGATTGAGGAAACCCACAGCATTATTGTGGATTTTATGTAGTGCAAATGCTTCTTTTACTAGGTGTTTGTCTGGAAACATAAGTTGTTCAACATAAAAAAGCAAGAAAGCTCTGTTTCATTTTTGTTCCTCCTACTCTTATAATTCTCTCATTTGTTTATAAAGCCTTCCACTAATGTAATTTCGTTGGAAGCTTAATAACAGAGACAGCACAGTGGAAAAGAATCTTTAACTAGAGGCTTCTGAGAAGCAGAACAAAGTAACGGAAGGATGAATATCAGTCTTTCTTGACTGGAAGCAAATAAAACTCTCATGACAATCTCTCTGCCAATGCTTTGCCACTCATGGAAGCAAGGAGAACAGTCCTTACCAAAGTACATCTTTTTGTTGAAAATGTAAAAGGCAAAATGCTAAGCATAGTGCATAGTATACCAGTGATTCACCTTCCTCTCTCATGTATGTATTCTTTTTTCCATACTGCTCTTCTGTTCACTTTCCCCCCACCCAAAACTCCTTAGGCTTTGTACTCTCATTTACTCAAAATGCCAAATTCCTATGAAAGAGAAGCCTTTATCCAAGACTCTTTTACCAGCCACAAGGACAATGAAATCTAGGTGCCTGAACTAAAACACGGCATTGATTTCTGTAAAAAATTAAAAACGGAGCTTGCCCTTTATGTTTTGGCTGCTGCAAATCTCGGGTGCACCTGGAATAAGCCAAGTGCTGTACAGGTTGCACAGGACACCTAGAGGTGAGCTCATCCCAACACCTGCTCAGAACAGGTTCAGGTATGTCAGATTGCTCAGTGCCCTGTTCCTGTTAAATCTGGAATGCCCCCAAGGATGAAAATCCCACATCCTCTCTGGAGCCGTCCCAGCATCTGAGTAATTCACTGGAGGAGTCATTTTTCCTCATACCTAACCTTGAGTTCTCTTGTTACCATTTGTGGCCTTGCATTTTGTCCTTCACCTGCTGCTGCTCCTCCAGGATGACTCTGGGTCCTTTTCCCCTCAGCTTTCCAAAACTGGTTAAATGTAGGCAGCACTGAGATCCCTCCCTTCACTCTTTCCTCTCCAGGATGAAGATGGGAGCGCTGAAGAGCGCAGATTCCCTTCCCTCAGGCTGCTGGCCCAAGCTGCAGCTCTGGGCTCGGTGCGGGCTCTGTAACCCGGCTGCCTTCGCAGTGAGGACGCGGTGCGGGCACAGCCTGAGCCGGGCACCTCGGGCCAGCCTCTGCAGGGCCGCTTTCTGCACACTGGGCATCCAGTGCGTGCTGGTTTAGCTCGGGGCTACTCCTGCTGCGCGCTGGACTTGGTCAATTTGCAGCTGCGCGCTCAGGCAATAGGTGGCACTGATGGACGATGTAGTTTGGGCTGTCCCCGAGAAAGCGTCAGTGCGGAAGAGAAAGCCGGAGAGGAGACACCACGATTGTGTCCTCACTCGGAGCAGCGGCCACGCAAGGACAAGCAGCCATGTGGCGGGACGTCCTTCCAAACGCGTGGTGAGATCTCCTGGGCACGGGAGGAGGGTCTGCAGACTGGGCTTCTGGGGCTGGGGGAGAAAGCCCCGGGAGGGTCACCAGGGCATGGGAGGGCGGGAGCAGGCAGCTGAGCTCTCCTGAGCCTGAGTGCGGAGGAGGTGTTGGTCCCTGAGCCTGGTTCTGTGCGGCTCAGAGAGCTGATTTGGGACAGGCTTGCTGTGCTAGCAGCGTGGGCTTGTGCTGCTGCCTTGGTGTCTGGTGTCACACCTCTGCTCACCGACCTCGGGATGTAAGTGCAGGGGGATATTGCCACCTGCTGCATAAGCGATGTGTTCTTAGGAGCCCCGCTCTTCCATGCCTGGAAGTGATTTAAGGAAAAAAATCCTCATAGGCTGTCTCGCAAATGTTGCCAAATTGTCCTGGAGGCTACTGGGATATCCAGCACAGGCTCCAGGTTCTGCACTTCAGACAGCAAAGGGAAACAATTCTAGGTGGTAACAAACACCCAGAGGACTTGGCTTTTCATGGAGTAGCAAGTCTTCTTCTTTGGCATTTGTTTTGGTTTGTTTTCTCAATGTACTATAACTACTATACTAAAGAACTCCCTAACGTGGCTGCGTTCCACGAGGCAGAGTAACAAGACTTCCTTCTATTGTTGCCAGATTTCAGATTGTGCTTTTGTACCAGAATCTACTAGGTTTAAAGGGAACCTAGGGGGATCCTTTCTTTCACTAGCTGGCAGGGGACACCTAAAGGCTTGACACGCAGACAGGAGTAGCTAGAAGTTGCAAAGGCACAGAAATCATTAAACCCTGAACAGGGAAGGGTACCACAAGCCACTGCGGGTGCCAGCCCTGCAGCACGATCAGCACCACACGGCTGGCAGCAGAATAACCCTGGAGCTTGGAATTGCCCTGCTGAGACTGTGCACCTATTGCAACACAGCAGTCAAAGTAAATGATTTTCTTGGCCGAGGTTACACAGCTGCTCACAGGATGAAACACCGCAAGGACACACACGGAATTGTTTACTATCTTCTGTCTAAATTATGCTGAAGGAGGGAATATTATGGCAACAAATTATCTAGTTAAAGCACAGCCCAGAAACACTGTCTCTTTATACACAGGCAGTGCTTTGGGAGCCCCTGTCGGCCCATCCTTTCCAAAGGGGAGGAAAAATAATGGCAGATGTTGCCAGGTGGCTTAACAGCTTGTGTTTGCATCCCTGGGCAATGAGTGGTGCTGGCAGGGCACATTCTTTGCACCATCCACAATGTAATGGGACATGAGATAAAAATATCAGACTGTAAGGATCTTTCTGCTTTTTCCCCTTTTGTAGGGAGAGCATCCTGTCCCGGATCAGGTGAGTGGAAGAGCTGTTCTGTACTGTGGTCTCCTCTTTAGTGCCCTGACTGGGGCACAGCATCATCCCATCATCTGGATGACAACAGCAACAAAATTGTTACTCACAGCCCCCTTGCAGACTCCTGCAGGAGCCCCAAACAGCTCTACTGATGCCCAAGGGGAGCTGGAGAACTTGAAACACAAGTCCGAGGGATAGGAAGGTGCACTACATTTGGGACTGCATATCTGTCAACTCCAGCTCTGGTAACAGATCCCACACCTCAAGTCTGGGACCTTGTTGTTTAGAACACAAACAGGGGCACCAGCAGACACTCCTTACTTGACAGCTATGGGAGAGAGCCAGGATTGCCCTAAGAGATGATTGAGTCTGCAGGGTAGCTCTGTATGAAGCACTGGCAAGTGGAGCATGTCCAGCACATCCAGCCCCCTTTCAGCAGCTGAAGACTTTTGTCTCTTCCTGCTCCTCAGCCCATACAGTTTTTAGCCCTGAACAAGTCCAGCTGCTACTCTCTCATTCACTGCAGTATCTGCTTCAAAGTAGATTGGCCTGTATTGTATTGAACTTTGTTCCCCCGGGCATTGTGGTTCATAAGGAAAGGGACAAGGAAGACTTGTGATCAGCAACTCCTCATCAGCAAGGACTTGAGACCTCTAAGAAGCCTTGGTAGACAGAACCCTGCTCCAAATCTTACCTATGATATTCAAAAATAACAGAAATGCCCAGTCCTTGCTGATTACCTGGGATTTGAAGGCATTTGTCCCTGCTCAGTGCCGATGGGTGTGCAAACAAGCCTCAGCCTAAGTCCCTTTGACACAGCTGTTGTTGAACACAAGCAATTTCGTGCCTCTGCAGGTCTTTTGAATATTCTCAGAAGAATGCAGTCCTGGTCCCTGCAGCTGCCCTGGGGGTTGGAGGGATGCTGCTTTACTGGCTCAGATCTGGACACAAGATCAAGACTATTGATATGGGCGATGGGTGGTGGGGCTCAGGTGAAAGGCCCCTCAAAGGGAAAGAAGATACAAGCATCCGTCCCTTCAAGATTGAAACATCTGACAAAGAAATTGAGGTACCGCTGGCTGGGGGGTAAGGAGGTGCAAAAAGCTACCAGGGGTAGGCAGTTCCATCACCCACCTCACTGCTTCGAGGTGATGCCTTGAGGTGACAGCAGGGCAGCTACCCAGCTCCATTACAGGATGCTCTGGCTCACCATTCCTTATGAAGGGGATTGGAGCTTTGGTCCATTGCAGTGTCCCCTGAAGACTTTCTGAGACAACAGCCCCTCTGTGCAAGCTGGGGCTTCTGCAGAAAGGCCACACTGGGCAGCACACTTTGACAGTGGGTCTGTGGATGCTGGAGCAGGGCAGGAGGGCATTGGGACAGCAGTGGCAGCAGTAGGGCAGGATTGAGGGGCTTCCACAGATGAAAGGGTTCTAAGGCTGAAGAGGGATGGCATCTTGACTGAGTTGTAGCTCCTCTATCCCTGCATGCCTGTCTCTAATTATCTAAGTACCAGCCAGCAGATCAAGGTGAGATTCTTATTCTCCCAGCCAGCAGTGCTGCCAATCACCGAGTGCCAAAATTCCTGAAGTGAGTTAGCAGCGAGCCAAGAGTAGCACCCAGTACTCCTGGATGCCCATGGGGAAACTTGTAACCTGTAGAAAATTGTATTCCCCATATAAACAATTCAGGAGGTCATGCAGAGTATGGCACTTCTTCGGGAGGGCTTGTGGTGTCCCAGAGAACAATACAAAAGCCAGCAGAGCCAGGAGAGCCTGTCTGTGCCTGCCTGGCACAGGGCACATGCCAGCAGCCGGCCAGCCTGGCAAGAAGGGCTCCCTTCCACAGGATCTGCACCAGCGCCTGGATCGGTTCCGCTTCACACCACACGTGGAAGGAGCCGCCTTCCACTACGGCTTCAACTCCACCTACCTGCGGAAGGTGGTGGCCTACTGGAGGAATCAGTTTGACTGGCGCAAGCAAGTGGAAGTGCTGAACAAATACCCCCACTTCCACACCACCATCGAAGGTGAGGGGGCCTCTGTGCCTTGCACAGCTGTCACTCAGAAATGCACAGTGAGACGGAGGAGATGTAAAAAGTGCCAATATTTGAGATAACCCATGCATAACAGCTTAGCGACATCAGTGAAATACAGCTAGTGGAGGCTCTATTATAATAAACTTCTAGGGATTAAGACCATTACACAGTGGCAATAAGATTAGGTCTGCTTCAAGATGGGCTTCATCTGGCTCTGAACCCGTGCTAATTAATGATGATGTGCTCTTCAGCCATTGCCTTGAAGCCTCCTCTGAAAAAAAAAACAACTGCAAAAATTAGCCAGTCGAGGCTGGAATATCCCTCCCCACCACCCAGTAGTCTACCCAGGAGAGCTTAGCCAGACTTTACACGAATGATCTCTAGATTAGACTTCCATCGTGCCCTTTTTCATGTTTCTCTTTTAACTATAGTAATAATTTTGCATGTTTCTTACCCACGTTATGCTATTCATTCAAATGCATCTCTATTTGTACACTCTGAGGCCAGTTTTTCAGGAGAGGGATGCTGATCTCCAGTGACCCAAATATCTGGGGTTTGGGTCCATATCTCTGTCTGCATGTAAAAGATGAGACAACAGATACTATGCCAGGCATCTTCTGGCAGTGGGCTGATTGTGAAAATTCTGCCCCAATGCTAATTACAGTTTTGCTACCCTCCTTCTACAGAATCCAGAGCAGAAACCGTGATGATCCCAGTACTTTAACTTTTCTTTCTTGGATGTGTGGCAGGGATTGATATCCATTTCATCCATGTGAAGCCATCCTATGTTCCCCATGGTCGAGCTGTTCGACCTCTGCTGTTGGTCCATGGCTGGCCTGGCTCCTTCTATGAGTTCTACAAGATCATCCCTCTGCTCACGGAGCCAGCCAAGCACGGCCTGAATGAGGGTGATGTGGTGTTTGAGGTCATCTGCCCCTCCATCCCAGGATATGGCTTCTCAGAGGCCCCTCACCAGAAAGGTAAGCAATGAAAAGGCTCTGTTGGAATTGCAGTTTTTGCAGTAAAACCTCAATCATCCCTGGAAGCCATGGGTACTGCAGTCTGTGAGTGCAGATGCCTGGCTCTTCACTAAGGCCCATGTGGCTGAGGCTCTGGGGCTGGCTGTAGAGATTTACAACACAATGGTTACTGGAAGTCAGGTTTGACTGTGCTTTCCACTGAATTTCTTTCATCTTGTGTTCACTTGCCTTCCAAGGAGTGAGGCAGAGCAGCATTGCACACTGTCCCTTACCACAGCTCCACACACAAGGGCCTCTCTCAGGCCACAGTCTTTGGCCAGGGCAGGAACAAACAGGTCTCCTGTGCTTCTCTTTAATAACAGAGTTTGACTCCATAGCAACTGCTCGGATATTTCATAAGCTGATGAACAGATTGGGCTTCAAGGAATACTACATACAGGGAGGAGACTGGGGATCTCGCATTACCACAAACATGGCCCAGATGCTGCCACAGTAAGTAGCAAAGGAAATCAGTGCAGGAAAGCTGCCTCCAGTTCCTACCCTACCTTCTGGCTCCATAGTCCTATCTTCTGTTTGCCCTGCTTCTCATCCCCTCTGCTTTGTTTCCTTCAGGAACATTCCCATACTCAATTGCATTCAGATGCTTTGGATTTAATTTATTTTAATCACAATGAACCTGAAAGGCTTTGTGTATTTGATTCAGTCTAATGTTTACCTCACAGCTGCTGTCAGACTTGTTTTCTAAAAAACTTGGTGACAAACAATTTTCTGATTTAACCCTCTATTCCTTAACTTACTTTTAGATCTGTGAAAGGGCTGCATGTGAATCTTGTTTTCATCGCCAGACAAAGTTTGGGAAGGATGATCTGTACAATGCTTGGGGCTTATGTCCCATGGCTCGTAGGCTTCACTAGGGAAGATGTTCGACGTTTCTACCCTTTCATGCAGAAGAATGTGTATGACGTCCTGCAAGAGTCTGGATACTTGCACATCCAAGCCACCAAACCAGACACTGCAGGTAATGTGCCTTCTCTGTATCCCATGGTACACTAACCACTCATGGTACATGAAAACAAGGGGCAGCCAGATTTGAGAAGCAATGAGTTCTGGTGACTGAGTACAAGACCCATGTGGACAATGAGTTCATGGGGACGAGAACTGTGTAAAATGAAGTTCAAAGAAACCACTCAAAAAAAGATGGAGACTTCAAATATAACTTTTCAAGGTCTTTTAAATAGCATGCCACTTATCTTGGGAATGAACCCCTTTCCAAAGGGTCTCTCAAAAGTAGAACACAGGGTCCTCAATCTGAAGCTCCAAGAAGTAAATGGGGCTGAAAACAAAAACAAAACAACCAAAAACAATACAACAACAACAAAAAATAAAAATAAAAACAAACCACAAAAAAAAAACAACAACAAAAAAAAAGCCACAAGCAAGGACATGTAATGTGAAAGTCGCAGAAAGGTAGACAAACACCTGAAAAGCCTGAATGCTGACATCCTGGGGCCAATGGATAAGGACTATGTAGAAAGATATGACTACTTCATAATGCTTAAAGGAATTCTTTGCATCAGTCCCCACTAGACAGGATTCTGGGGTATTGCTTTATTGAAATAATCCCTTATCAGGAAAGGCAGTAGAGCTATCTCAGGCTGGTGTCAGATTTGGAGACCAGAGAACAAACAGGCCCCCAGCCTGGCAATTCACCAAAGGAGAAGAAGCTCAAACCAGAATGCCAATGAACGCCTAGACTATTGCTTGAAGTGATCAGAAACCCAAAGGAATAAAAGGAGATAAACAATATACCAGGTGGGAAGGAGTTGTGGTGGTGGTGTTTCTGGTTGCTTGAGTGTTTTTAAGGGCCAAAAAGTTAAGGATTCCACATAAAAATGAAGATGAGTACATCCAGTCTCTGATTAGGAATGGGACAGAATGGTTTAAACAAGGAGAATTGATTTACAGGGGATAATATCACAGGGAAATAATGCTTCCAGAATCAGAGCTCTGGCAGAATCAAACAACTGTAGATCCACTAACAGAACTTACATA
Source organism: Oenanthe melanoleuca (assembly GCF_029582105.1). Classification (NCBI taxonomy): domain Eukaryota; kingdom Metazoa; phylum Chordata; class Aves; order Passeriformes; family Muscicapidae; genus Oenanthe; species Oenanthe melanoleuca. The sequence goes on from NC_079336.1 coordinate 73,924,741, forward strand.
ATTTCCAAAAATAATTTGTTGAGCCTCCTCCCCCAGCACTCTTAAGAAATTGAACTGCTTTAAGAAAAGGATTAAAACTAATCAACATAAGAACCCAAGCACAGGAATAAATCAGCAAGTTCATGGAGAGGGAGAGAATTACAAAAGTCTCTGCTGACACCTATACCCTTCAACAATATCCTAACTTTTCTATTAATCAAAGTTAATAATTAGATATAAAACTGACAGCTATCCAAGCTTTGGTTTATAAGTGACTGGTTGATAAAACAAGCTGATAAAAACTGATATCAACAAAGTTCAAAGCAGTTTAAGTGGAGGAAGAAAATCCCAGTGGGTTAAAGTTTGGCTGCTGTCATAGGAGAGAATCCATGAGTCAAGGGTAGTGCTCTCAAAAATCAGCTGGATCAAAGATTAAGGCAATTTTGCACACTATTAAAAAAAAAATACAAAACAACCAACCAAAAAAAAAAAAAAAAAAAAAAACCTGAATGAAAAAAAAGCAAAACCACAGAATCCATGATATTCTGAACTTGTTGCATTCCTGTTAGCCCTGTTTCATTGATATATTTTAGAAACAGAAGAATACATGCAATCCTAGGCAGGATAGTGACCCCAAATATTTCATCTGAAATTTCTTTTCAGAGTGTCATCTCTTCACATCTCAATTTGCTCCTTCTGCCACACATCACCAAGACAATGGCACTTGTGCCCTCAGTTACAGCCAGAATTCCTCTGCAGGGAATTTGCCACAAATAAAGTACTGTAAGGGATAAATAAATACAGACTCTCTACTGAATTCTCTAGAAAACTCTGAACATTTCATGAAAGTACAGTTTAACTTGCAATGAAGTATTGCAATGGCAGGCAACTGCAACAGCTCTTCTCCTCAATTAGGTTGTGGACTGAATGACTCCCCAGTGGGGCTTGCTGCATATATCTTGGAGAAATTCTCAACTTGGACAGACAAATCATTTCGGCATCAAGATGATGGAGGCTTGGAAAGGTAAGAAAACAGATGCTATTCCGTGAGAAGTCTCATTGAAGGAATGATTGCTGGGAACTAACATGAGAGTTCAGATAAAATACTGGCCCGTCAAAGCTGAAATTTAAGGATGAAAGGCTGACATGACAAGCAGTAGTTTACACTTACAGACTGCCTGCACACTACTGCTTCCATACCAGGTGGCTTTGCTCTGGACACACAGGTGCCCACTCATTTGCTCCTGGAAAATAAGTGGAGATTAAGAGGGACAACAGTTCTCCAGGGCATGAGCTCAGTGTAGAGCACCGAGGAACAGCTTCCAGTTATATTTCTTCCTCTCTCTCTCTCAACAGCAAATACTCTCTTGATGAGCTTTTGACCAATGTGATGATTTACTGGGTGACATCCTCCATTGTGCCTTCAATGCGATACTACAAGGAAAACTTTTCCAAGGACCCGGATCTAAGTCTTCATAACAGGTAATTATGTGGCAATTTGCAAGGCAGTTTTGCAAATCAGGTTGAAACATTTGCCTGTATCAACAGTTAGATCACTTACAACAGTAAATTGATTTATTTCTAAGAAAAATAAAACTCCAAATTCTTACTTGCTTTTGATAAATATAGTTAAGGTTCACTTTTCTTTTGCACACACCTATAATGCACACAAGGTAGCTTGCAGTCAAGACAATGTAAAAGACTTTTCAAAGCACCAAGCACAGCCTTTTGTTAAAAACACAAGTCTATATACTTTTTCACCAAACAAATATCACTTGTAACTCAGTTTAGTAAAAACAAAACAGAAGATCACGGGCACATGTAAGAGAAAAGTCAAATTAGTAAGGCTATTGCTTGTTGGAGGACAAATTAAGAACTAAAAGAGTTAAGCACAAACCTGGAGTAGCCATTTGGAGAGCAGTACTTGAAACCCAGCACCTTGTGATATTAACATTAGCTGGTACATTAACATTATACTGAGAAGCTGACCACAAATGTTGCTGAGCAGATTTCTCCAATAACTGATCACCCAAACAAAGGGGGGGAGCCTTTTTCTTTGTGGACTGAACCAGCCAACCTTTCCTCTCCAGAGTCATTTGTTATTCATTTGGGACCAAATTCTAAAGCAAACAGCAGCTGGCTTTTTTCTCAAAGAGGTGTGCTGTCTTGTAATGTAGGCTCAACACTGCAACTTATAAAAGTTAAACTCAAAGATGGGAAACCTCTCAAGATCAACCTCTGTGCAAAGTTGGCTCTACTTTACACCTCTACAGGCATAATCTTCTTAAACTCAATGATACCTAAACAGAAATGAAGCTCCTCAGCAGAGCACAGACCATGAAGTGCGCTGCACAAAGTGGGGAAACTTCTCCAGCTGAATGTGTTAGCAGAGACAGAGGTTTTTATAGACATCCCTCAGGACTTCTCATCAGTGCAATTAACTTCTGTCTTCCAGGGTTGGTGTGTATGTTCCCACAGGGATTGCAGCTTTTCCTCAGGAGATTGTACATGTACCACGTCTCTGGGCAAAGGATGTCTACAAGAACATCATCACTTACACTTACATGCCACGTGGAGGGCATTTCGCTGCCTTTGAGGAGCCAAAGCTTCTGGCACAAGACATAATACAGTTTGTCCAAAAAGTGGAACAGCTGTGAGCCTGCAGCTGAAATACATGCATAGAATGGAAGCAAGTTGTTCTACCAGTAGCAGACCTTTAGATCAGATTTGTTTAATCCCTCAAAATAATCACAGATAGAAACCAGCATTTTATTTTTATAATAATTACACCACTGATTTTTTAAATCAAGCTCTACCTGCTTTCATAAGAAAAAAAAAAAGCCAGAAAAATCCAAAAAGCACTTTGTTTTCTTTCATTTCCAGCACCATATAATTTCTGCATTGATAGTTCAAGTACAATAGAATATGTAAACAGTTTATTGCAGTAACATTGCACTCATTGGAGGAAGAGAGGTGAAGGGAAATGGTCAAGGCTTCTTTAAACACTTGGGCACCTTAAATATACCTTACAAGCAGCTTTGGTGGAAGCATAAAGGGCTTTGATCTCCTGAGCACAAACACTCCTACATTCAAGTTATATTCCCTTCAAGAGACCTGGGATTTCATATTCAAGTGGGCACCTGCACATCAGGCAGTTTTTCCCCTATAACTAGCTTAAGCAGCAGCTACTGCACCTTGTAAAGAGATATTAATGTATAATAGAGCAGAGAGTATTCTAGTGTTCTTCAAGCTCAAAAATAGCAAATTAAGTTCCTACTACTTCCATCATCTCATTCATCCCAAAAGGTCAAAGTTAAAATATGCACCACGTACAGAGGATTACTTCAATCTTTACCCTCTTCAGCAAAGCAGTTTTATCATCCCATTGTGCATTTTTGACTCATAACAGCAAGTACCCTCACATGAATCAGTAGGTTCACATTTCTCTTCAAATGGGATGGAGTTAGTTGAAGCTACTGAAAGCTCATTACAGCACAGACAATTGACCAGCTGACTGAAGACAACTCCAGCAGATACCTAGTTCTAACACACTGCTCTCAAGGCTTTTCTCCCTATCCCGTTCTGCAGTAGACACCAGCCCAGAAGAATAAAGTTCTGATTCTAAGTGACACAATCTGACTAAGAAAAGGAATTTGGCAGGTAAGGCTAGCACTAAACTTGATCACATTCCCTTGACTTCTACGCATTTCAGAAACATTGAAGTCTAAACTTTCTTCCTCAAGTGACAGCAATCTTCCATTATTGGGGCAGCACTTCTAACTTTCTCTGAAGAGGGTTTAGCAAAGAAACTGCTTACTTTTAATCTCATATGTAACCAATTGTCAGGGCTGTTAGGCCTCCACTGTGCCTGTCTCTTTCAATCTTCAAGGCAGCACTAGCTACAAGATTTTCCAGTTGCTGAAACGTCTTACTGTGGAATGTTGCAGAACAGAAAGTGAGTCATGGGGAAGGGTAATTTTATCAAATAGATGGGCAAACACTTGAGTACTCAAGTACTCATGGCAACTGTGCCTGTTGCTTGCAGGGTTGCCAGGGGGCCTCTGGACATGGCTCCACCCAGCTCCTCAGCAGCCCTAGCAGCTCCAGCCCTTTGTAGAGGAACTGCCTTCATCCTACCCCATTCCTCACCAGCTTGAAATAAATTCCTCTTCTGCAAAAATATTACGTCTGTGTCCTGCTCCAGTTTTGCCCACTGGTTTTCTTGCTATGGGGAGCCTTTTAAGGATTGCAGATGGCTTTTCTTCCAGAGTTATTTGGCAGGAAGCAAGGCAGGATCAGGAAATGATCATATTAAAAGTCAGGTGGAAATTGTGTGTGACCAGCCTTTTCCAGTTCAGCAAGCAGAAAGCAGGGGAGTTTTACCCCCCAAAAATTAATTCATTCCATGTCACAGATCAGGTCCCTAAAGAATCTGTGTGCAACTGTGCTTTCAAGTGGATTTGCCTTCAACAACTCAGGAAATAAGGACAATAGATGAGCACAGCAAGCTACAGGAAGTTAGCAGACACCATGAAGAAAAAATTAATACAGACATGATTCAAAAATACATGGTTGCATTTGTTAAAATTAAGACCTATGTAAAAAGAAAAAAAAAGTAATCAATATTCCACTAAATTCATTCACTAATGCCTTTGAGGGTCACTGGTGCTTGGAACCAGACATAGTCCTCCCACGCAGGTGCAGTGTGCTGTGCAGGTGAGGCACTAACATGGAGGCCTCCATCACAGGACAACTTGACAGTCAGCTTCCTCCCTCGGGTTGGCACTTGGTAGTTGAGCTTGGGCCGGAACCACTCAACACCACAGTCACGGTGTCCCTGCACCAGGACAAGAGTGCCCGTGACAGGGAGAGCCTTAAGTTCGCTGAAGACATCAGCCACAAAGAGCTGGTGAAAGAGCTGGCGAACACAGGGTGCAGTCTGGAGGCTCTCTTCAGCAGCACCCTCGCAGAACCCTTCCAAGTTCAGCTCATAGAGCTCCTTGGGGTTCATGACGTTGCCACCAAGTAGGAAAAGAACCCGAGGAACCAGCGTCAGACTAAACATGACTTCTAGGTGCTGGAACAATCCCTCTAGTTCCATCAGCAGCTGCTGGCACTTTCTGCTAGCCAAACCCAGGGAGAGTGGCTTCCCGATTCTATCTCCATCCTGGAAAACAAAAATTCAGATTAGTATGTTTAGTTAGAACATGTATTTGTTCTAAAATACTCTGCAGAAAGCATGGCCCATCCCAGAGAGTCAAGGAACAAGAAAGAGGTTTGTGGTCATTTTGAGAGCTATAGATACCCACATCAGGAAAATGCACACCTTCCCTCCACATCAGGGGATGTAAGAGGAACACAAAAACGCAGTCCATAACTACTCAGATTGAATCCGAATCACTTCTGAAGAAATCCAACAGTAATTAGAAGCCCATTTTTCAAAGATCAAACATCACTCTGAAATAACTTAATATTATTTAATACTTAATAATTAATTTTTTTTTTTTTTGCTTAGAGATTTTCGTGTAACAAACGAAGCAGTAAGACGCTTTGAGAGGAAAGTAGGAAACGACCAATTAAGAGCAATTTGCCGATACCTTCAGCAGCCTAAACTTAACTCGCTTTTAAAAAAAGAGGTAACGTTTAGGGATAAAACCACAACAAGCGCTTTACCTTAAAAGCGTCAACACGTTGCCGTGCGAATCACCGAGCAAGAACAGGAGGTCGCAAGCAAAACCCCAACGCCCCGGCCCCCCTAATCCCCGGCCCGGGGGCCACCTCCGAGCACGGGGATGACCCGCGGCCTCACCTGGGCCGCCCGCCGGCAGAAGTACGCGAGCTGCTCGTAGGGCAGCGGCAGCTGGTTCCGCTGGTGCAGGACGTGCTTCAGGAGCTCGCAGGCGAAGCGACAGCCGCTGCCCCGGCACACGGCTCCCGGGAAGGCCACGGCCACCGCGGGGCTGCCCAGCACCGACCGGTCTCCCTGGGGCCTCATGCCGCCGCCGCGATCCAGGCCCGCCAGCGCCGGGGAACGAGGAAGCAGCACCACGCCCCCCCCAACGGCCGGCCCGGGTTTAAATGGCGCCGCCGCCGCGAAGCCTCACGGGAGGCGCGCACGGGCAGCGCCGCGCGCCCCCCAGCGCCGGAGATGGAGGCGCCGCGATTGGTGGGCGTGGGAGGAGGCGGGGTCTCTGCGTAGCCCCGCCCTCCGCTCCCGATCCCGATCCGGTCCCGGGGCCGCCCAGCCGAGGCTGTGCCGGGAGCTGCGGCTGTGTCTTGTAGGGCTGTCCGGGGAGTGCTGCAGGAAGCGGCTTCGCTGTCCTCCGCCCCGCTGCCGGCAGCCCTGGCGGCTCCGGTGTCTTGCGGAAGAGCCGCGTTCGCGCTGCCGCGGGGAGGCGGAGGCGGGGAGCGTGCAGGGAGTGCCGTGTTTGGAAACATTGCGCCCGCCGCCCCATTGGGTGCCGCCTCCAGTGCATGGCGAGTGGAGGGCGGGACGGCGAGAGGAGGCTCCGAGGCTGCTTTGGAGGAACCGCGGGCTCGGAGGTGTCAGCTCTACGCAAACAGTGATCCAGCGTCGCCCACCCCAGGGCATGCGGCGGGGAAACAGAAGGGCAGTGGCCGTGAACTGGACACCGGGAATACACTTAGTGTAGGAATGCGGCACACAGCTAGAGGATCTTTAGCTGTTCCGGCCGCCCCCACAATTGAATCTTAATGCGTCCTTTGGGATCTCTCTGTATCGGGCTGCTGCCTCTGGGTAGTCATGAGGTACCTCCAATGCCAAACAGCTTAGAAAGTGGCCCAGTTTCCCGAAGCCGGTTTGACTGATCGCTCGATGTCAATAACCAGGGAACCCGGGGCTGCGAACTGAACAGGGCTAATCCCGGGGAGCGGCGGCATTCCGCGCGTTGTCGGCCGCTGCCGACAGGCGGCGCCCTCTCCCTTGGACTCCAACTCCCATCAGCCCCCGCGGATGGAACCCGTACGGGATCGAGCGAGTCGGGCCGCTGAGCACGCCGGGAGGTGTAGTTTCGAGTGCGAGGCGCGCGGGGCGTTCTCGGCGTTGTAGGCGGGCGGGACTCGCTTTCCCGGGGCGCCGCGCGGCGGTCGGTGACGCCGGAGCCGGGCCGGCGGGGCCGGGCGGGGAGCGGAGCGGGCGCTGCAGCGGGGCGGCGGGGCCGCGGTGTCCGCCATGGACTCCCGGGTGTCGGAGCTGTTCGGGGGCTGCTGTCGCCCGGCGGGCGGCGGGGCAGGGGCAGCGCTGCGCGGACGCGGGGGGCCCGCGCCTGGCGGCGGCTCGAAGACGAAGAAGAAGAACGGGCGGAGCCGCGGAGGGAAGGCCAACAACCCCCCGTACCTGCCGCCCGAGGTGAGCTCCGGCGGCCGCCGCGTCCCGTCAGCCGCGGAGGGACGGGACCAGGCCCGGGGGCGGGAGGGGCCGGAGGGCCGGTGCCACCCCAGAGCGGGTCGGTACCGCGGCCGGACCCCGCAGGGTGGGGGGCGGGTCTGGCCGGAGGTGCGGGGCCGCGCCGGGGTCGGGCTGACAGCAGCCGTAGGAGCGGTGCTGCAGCTCCGGCCCCGGGAGCCGTGTGCCCGCTGCCCCGCGCTGTGCTCCGGGCCGTGCTCGCGCCCCCGGTGCCAGCGAATTCCCTGCGGGATCCGCCGGACCCTGCCCGTGAGTGGTACCGCACTGCCTGCCGCCTGTCTGTGGGCTCGCCTGCGATCGAAGCAGCTTCGAAAATAAAGCTGTGCTCGCCTCGTAGTTCCAAACATCCCCTTTGCATCTCTCTCTCCCCGAGAGACGATCTGGAGGGTTTGAGCCTCTTTCCAGCTGCCAGACGGGTTCTGGTGACTCCCTTCGCAGCTAATTTGACAGCTGTTTCCTTACTTAGGCTGCAGATGGTATGGACAGAGGGTGCACCAGGAAGAAGTGGCATTGGCAGTACGTGGGTGTGCGCTCAGCTGGGGCAGTTGTCACCGCTCTCATAGAGCTGTCACCGTGGGGAGAATTCGTCGGCTCAGACTCTATTGCTCGGCCCCAGTCAGTGAGCTCTCTGTAAAATATATAATAGCCTGTGCTGGGAGAGAGCAATTCCTCCACAAGGCAGGCATGGGACTCTTGGGAAGATGGGGAAACAGCACTTTGCTACTGTTAGATCTCCTTAGGTAGTGCCCTGCAGCCACAGTTTAATTCTTGTTCCTTTCAGCTGGAGGCTGGACAGTCCCCTGTGGTTTCCACACAGCTTCCTGTTTCTGCCTACCCTGTTCAGTGTGTGCCTCAGCAAGTCTAGGCTTGTTGCTTTTCTAGTCTCAAGTGCCTTGGAGAAGACCCACTCCTTTATTTAGATGACAGTGCAGTAGGTGAATGGGATTTTTCTTAGAACTGGAAAGCTGGTAGATGACAAGAGAGGAAAACCTGTTACAAGTACCTTTTTCTCACAGCACAGCTCTGCTGCCAGAGAACTGAGCTGAGAATTGAGAACTTGTTTTTGGCCTTTTGCCACTGTAAGCACCGCTGTGGTTAAGAGCTGAGCTGGAAGGCAAGGAGAGGGCTGTTGCTTCTCCTGACATGCAAATAGGTGTCCAGAGGAAAAGGAAGTGCTTACTGTTGCCAGCCCCATTTAGACTGTCAGAGTATGTGGCTTCCTGCAGGCTCCAGCCCTTTCGCAGTGGTCTTTATACTGAATCAATGGGAAAATTGCATAAATGTTGTATAGCTACTTGTAAAATGAGATATTCTCTTTGGAAAGCTGGAACCTGTTTTGGTTGAAGTGAGCTTGATGGGTACCTGGGCCTTTCTGTTACAACACCATCTGGCTTCAGCCTTTCCTGAGAAAGTACTTCTGAGCATATTGTGTACAGACAGTCCCAATCAGGTCTGGTTCTCCAGAACTCTCTGGCTAGTGACTAGCTGGCAAAGGAGTCATTACCTTTCTTTTTTATGTCTTAGTCCTTCCTTGTAGAGAGAAGATACATAAGGACATAGAAAGGAGTCAGTGAAAAACTAATTGAGTGAAGGAGAGTATCACTGAGCAGGAGAGGAAGCAGAAGCTTTTTTTCTCAAGCCCCTGTTTCTGTGCACATTGGATGGATGGAAGCTGCTGGATAGGGTGGGAGTGGGATACTGTGGGTGGCATTTTGTGGGTCATAGATGGATGAGGGGAGAGACTTAAAATCATATGCTGGCCTGTGCCTTTTTGAAACTGGAACTCTCTCCCTCTGTGTGACTGTTTGGCTGGCCCTATTCTTTACTGTCCAGAAAAAAATTCCCCCGGACAGTATTACCCTTGTGCCCCACTCTAGTTTTGTCCTCTGGTGCTCATGATGTAGGATGCAAACAGCACAAACAAACCATAAGGAATGTTCTAGTTGAGTGTAAGAATGAATGGCAGAAGGCTGGGGGGACCCAACACAATTTCTTTCTGCCACTTTCCCTCTCTTCGAAATCCTTAGTGCCAGCTTCAGAATATATGGGCAGCTGGTGCCTGTAGAAGTCCCTGTGGGCACAGCATCTAACTCTTCTGTCTTGTTTCATTCTCTGACCAGGCAGAAGATGGGAACATCGAGTACAAGGTGAGTCTTCTGAGGTTGCTGAAGGAGGTCTTCCTCCAAGAGGGTTATTTTACAGTGAGTAAATTCACTAAAGACAGCCTATGAGTAACGTGGCCAAGGAAAGGACAGAAAAGTGGACACTGTGCTAGGGAACTGCCATTGATCTTCTGTGTCTCTGTACCAAACTTTAGTATGCTGAGCTGGAAAGGTTTGATCTCAGTACTCATTTTTAGGAATTTCTTCTAGTATATGATGCCTGCTGTATTTTTCTTGAGAGAGAGGTGCAGATATCCCTGAATATGGTTTGCCACTTTTCTTGTGGCCGCTCTGCCATTTGCATTTACTGGCTCCTGGATCACGGATTAGTCCCAGAGTGCTGTCTTTAACCCTGCAGCAGGCCGGGTACAGATCCCTTTGTCATGAGGTGGGGAAGTTCTGCTATATGTTTGTACCTTTGTGAAACCTCTCCTCACCTGTCCCATGGCTTCTGTTCAGACACTAATACAGGCAGTGCTTTCTAGGGGTGGGTCAGAGTTGGGAGCATTGCTTCACGGACTTGGGCAATGAGATTGCCTCTGCATCCAGGCTGTGACTAGAACTACCCCTCTGTTAAACAGCTGAAGCTGGTGAACCCCTCGCAGTACCGCTTTGAGCACCTGGTGACACAGATGAAGTGGCGGCTGCAGGAGGGCCGCGGTGAGGCCGTCTATCAGATCGGCGTGGAGGACAACGGGCTGCTGGTGGGCCTCTCGGAGGAGGAGATGCGAGCCTCGCTCAAGACACTGCGCCGCATGGCAGAGAAGTACGTGCTCCCTTTCGTCTGCAGGGCCCACGAGCGTGAGCAGCCTCTGGTAGAGAGGCTCCCTCCCTGGAGTCCCCTGAGCAGCTGGCAGCTCCATCCTACAAAGCCCCTGTGTGACTGATATTCATTCAGTCCCGAGGCTCTGGAAACATCAGGAGAGTTATAAGGCTTTTGTCTGGAAGCTTGAGGCTCCTTCCCTGCTATCCCCAACCTTCATCCCATTGGCTTTGTCAGCTGTTGTTGTAGAGATGCAAGAGATGTCAGTTACAAATGTGTCTCACTCCTTCCTTCTGTCTTTGTGGCAGGGTTGGGGCTGACATTACTGTGCTGCGGGAGAGGGAGGTCGATTACGACAGCGATGTTCCAAGGAAGATAACGGAGGTGCTGGTCCGAAAGGTGCCTGACAACCAGCAGGTAGGGACCTGTGGTTTGGCTGTCTTCTCCTCCTGGGAACCTCGGAGCTTTGTACGAGCAGCTTCCATTTGGGATGGGAGCCCAAACCCTAGAGGCACTTTGTCATAGGTTTGCCCATAGCAAATGCTTTGAAGGGCTGCCAGAGGGAGGCTTGATGATAACGTTTCTTATCTCCAAGATTGTGATTGAGGCAGATGTCATTGTGGGAGATTGTCTGGATCAGAGGTGAAAAATTATTTTGCTTTTATGGCAGTGATTCTGATGCAGACCCGTGTGCAAACAAGGAAGGATTTAGAGGTCTGCTGCAGCAGATGGCCTGTTTTGTGGTATCAAAGCCTGATATGTCATATCTCAACTCTAGAAAGTGTATGACGACTGCTGGGCAGTGGTTTGCTGGGAGCTGGAGCAGAATCTGAGCAGGATTAGGCTGCTTAATGTCCCTGATGTAGGGAAGCTCTCTGAACTGCATTTCCACTGCCCAGTAGTGCTCATGCACTCAGCACAACAATGGTTAAGTTTAATGATTTCTTTGTCCTTTTTCCTGTAGTTCTTAGACCTTCGAGTAGCTGTCCTAGGGAATGTGGACTCAGGGAAGTCAACACTGTTGGGTGTCCTAACACAAGGAGAGCTGGACAATGGGCGGGGCAGAGCACGCCTCAACCTCTTCCGACATCTCCATGAAATCCAGTCAGGAAGAACATCTAGCATCAGCTTTGAGATCCTCGGCTTCAACAGCAAAGGAGAGGTAAGAGAGTGGGTTGCTGAACTCAGAAAGTTGGAGGAGAGTAGGATTGCCATCCTGTTAGAACTGTGAGTGGGACAGGAGGGAAGAGAGGTGGCACAGTTCTCTGTCCCTTAAGCTGAACCTGAGTGTTGGTTTTCCGTTTGCAACACTGATTCTTGCACCCATGGCAGATGATCTCTCGTTAGTAATTCTGACATCAAAGTGGATAGATAAGAGCTGGGTTTTCTTTACTTGCCTGCTGGGGCTGCCTCTCTCACAATCTCCTTATCCCTTTAGGTGGTAAATTACAGTGACTCCCGAACAGCAGAAGAGATCTGTGAGAGTTCTTCGAAAATGATCACTTTCATTGACCTGGCTGGCCACCACAAGTATCTGAAAACAACCATCTTTGGCCTCACTAGCTACTGCCCAGACTTTGCCATGCTGGTGGTTAGTGCCAACACTGGCATTGGTGAGTGTTGCCCTGCCTGCATGGATTGACTGCAACATGTGAAAGGGAATGGAGAATGGGGGGACTCGGTCCTTGGCAGCTTTGAATGGTTGTCAGAAAAGTTTATTAATTTGTAAGTTTCTACTGATATCTTGTAAGCCAGTGTCTATGAGTGCTTTGGAGGGTAGTAGATCTGGGATCCTCTTACCAGCTGTAGACCACATTAAACTGTACCCTGGACAGAGGGGCTTTGTTTGCGATTTGGAGCTGTCTTTCTCAGAAAAGAAAACAACTTTGACATATTCTTAGGGAGTGCTGAATCCCAAAGTCTTGTAAAAAGGCATCTGGAGTTCTCCCACATCTATCTCTTGACATTTTTGTGACTGTTCTCTGGCAAACTTTGGCCAAAGAATGAAAACCACTGCATCTTTCTGAAGCAGATAGATCAGTCACAAAATTTCTTCTTGGTTTTTATTTTTCTGGACTGATGTTTGTTTTTGTTTAAAAGAATAATTGTGCTTTTTCGATGCATGATGACCTAAGCAGTTACAGTGAAATCTCTAGAGTGGGCCTGTGGGGGAACCAGGAGACACAGCTATCAGCATAAACAAGCTACAGCAGTGACTGCTGCTGCACCTACACTCTCTCTTTTCTCCTGCAGCGGGCACAACACGAGAGCACTTGGGCTTGGCCATGGCCCTCAAGGTCCCCTTCTTCATTGTCATCAGCAAAGTTGACTTGTGTTCAAAAGCCACCGTGGAACGGACAGTGAAGCAGCTGGAGCGAATCCTGAAGCAGCCAGGCTGTAACAAGCTCCCCCTGCTTGTGAACTCAGACGACGATGCTGTTACAGCAGCACAACAGTTTGCACAATCTCCCAAGTAAGGGACCATTCCTTTCTTCTGCCTGTTGGGAACAGACAATTCAGACTGGGCTGCTATGCTGACCTGGGGAAGGGTGAACACATGGGAGGTGACTTCATCTTGAACATCTCTGCTCCTTGTCAACTGTCCTACCTTTGCATTCTCCAAGAAGGCATTTTCCCCTCCCAGACTTTTTTCTGGGCTCTGGTAGCAAAGGCTGCATTAGAGTTACTTCTTCATGAGAAAAATGTGTGTTGACAAGGGATTGGTGCCTCGACCAAACATTGAGGCAAGGGTTACCATGGAGTGATAGCCTTCCTGCTTAGCCACTTGTAGTATCCATCTTCTTGTGGGTCTCAGTAGATTCAGAATCCCAGAAACTCTCTGGAGCTGTGCTGTGGCCTTCTGCTTATTTCTGTTTATTTGTGTCTTACAGCATCACCCCAATCTTCACACTGTCCAGTGTTTCTGGGGAGAACTTAGATCTCTTGAAAGTCTTCCTCAACATCCTCCCTCCATTGACCAACAGTAAAGAGCAGGAAGAATTAATGCAGCAACTTACAGAATTTCAGGTGGGTAAGGGTAGTTTGTTTCCAGTTCTGATACTGGACTCATTGCTGTGCCATGGGAGAGATGTTTAGGGAATTTGGACACCATGGGTAGAGATGTGGTGAATTCCTGGACTACTGAGAGACATTAAAAAAAGGATTTGGTCCTTGAAAAAAAGCCTGATAGGCTGGATCTGTCCTAACCATGAAATGTCTGTCTCAGGGATAAGATCATTTCTCTGCTGTTTTAAAGGCAGAGGTTTATTTCTCTAATGGGAAGGTAGTGGGAGTTGGTGAAGCTCTGTGATGATGTCTAATGACCAGCAGAGAGATCACTTCCTTTCATATAAGGGTCAAGCTCTTTGTTCTCATTCTGGAGTCCTATTTCATAATTGTCTGTCTGAGCAGCTTATTCTTGTTGCCTTGCTGCAGGTTGATGAAATTTATACAGTGCCAGAGGTGGGGACTGTTGTGGGAGGAACTCTGTCAAGGTAAGTGAGCCTAGGCAGATATGTGTGGATGTGAATGGTTGCTGGAGTTCCAACAAGGTTAGTCACCTGCTGCAGAAGTGGAAGCTGCGTGAGGTTCAGTCCTGACTGAGAAAAGTGAGAGTTGAGCCCTGCAGCATGTTGGGAAGTGACATGAGCAGACCATTGGTGGCAAGCAGACAGTCTGCTTTAAAGTTGCTGGACTAGGAATGTGTCCTGAAACATGCTGAAAGAAGGCATGCTGGAATCTAGACTTGGCAGAGATTAGGCTTGATCTCCTCAAGTAGGAGGAGGAAATGTAAAAGGTAGATCCTCTGATTCCAACAGAGGTTAACTGCACGCTATCCCATGAAAAGGCAGCTGTCCCTCCATGTTCCAGAGCTATCAGAGCACCAGCACATTCACAGTGAAGGAACGTCATCTGAGGTCTCTCTACCAGAAACAGCAGTGTGGCAGAGCACTGGGGGTGCAATGGTCCTTGTCTGTACCTGGGATTCTTAAAAGTGATAGTGCAGCTCTCATTCCTGCTGTAAGAAATCCTGGTTTTCAATAGCTTTGTGTCCCTGTCAGTTGGTCCAGGGTAAGAGTCCAAAGACTTGGCCCTGGGGAATTTGTTCAGGTTAGTCTTGGAGGGTGAAATGTGGGATTAACTGTGCCCTGCTCTTCCTCCCTGGGCAGTGGGATCTGCCGAGAAGGGGAGAACTTGGTGGTCGGTCCCACGGACGATGGGAAGTTCCTGCGGCTGAAGGTGTGCAGTATCCAGCGGAACCGCTCTGCCTGCCGCGTGCTGCGGGCCGGGCAGGCAGCCACCCTGGCCCTCGGGCCCTTCGACCGCTCCCTGCTGCGCAAGGTTAGTCCTGCTGCTGCCAGCTTCTTCACCGCTCCAGTGAGCAGGGCTGGAGGCTTCCCATTGCTAGGGTGGGAATGAAGTAGAAATGATTGCAGGAAACTTGCTGGAAGGGGAGGAAATGGCCAGGTTACAAAGTACAATGAGTACAAGGCTGAGAGTGAGATGCAAACCCGAGTCAGAGAGTGGAGGTGTATTTGTGGTTTTGGGGGCTGTTCAGAAGCAAGTGGACTGGCCCTAACTGGTCTTGGGTGTTCTGCAGGGCATGGTCATGGTGAGCCCAGAAATGAACCCCACCATCTGCTCAGTGTTTGAAGCCGAGATTGTGCTGTTATTCCATGCCACGACTTTCCGGAAGGGGTTTCAGGTGACGGTGCACGTGGGGAATGTGCGACAGACAGCTATTGTGGAGAAGATCCATGGAAAGGTAGGCCAGGGGAAGAAAGGGGAGGAAGATGGACCTCCCTGTGGGGTTTGTTGGGATTCCACCATGGCCTCTAGTAAAGCTGGGGGCTGCTGGTATTCTGAGTAGCTGTGTCCCTTCCTAGGGGCAGATTCTAGCCTTTTATCATGCCCATTTGGTTGCTTTTCCTCCAGACATGTTAAAGAAGAGAAGTGAACTCTCCATTCTTCAGAGTTTGTGTCTTCCTGTCTCTTCTTATGTATACAGTAATGGGGAGGGCTCAAGCCACGATGTCTGAAGAAAGCTGCTCATTTGCCTCACCTTCTTACCACCCACATGCACCTCTTCCTGCATTCATCAGTTTGGGAGATGGGTCCAAGCTCTCCCATTTTCTTTTTCAGGACAAGCTGCGGACAGGAGAGAAGGCAGTTGTCTGTTTCAGGTTCATCAAGCATCCTGAATACTTGAAGATTGGAGCCAAACTGCTTTTCCGTGAAGGAGTCACCAAAGGCATTGGGCATGTCACTGACCTCCAAGCCATCACCACCAAAGAAAATGGCCTGGAGGAGTCCCTGGGGCCTGGACAGCTGAGCTTCTGACTACCAGTAGGTCAGAGAAATCTCCACTCACCAGCACCTGGGGAGAAGGCTGGAAGCTCCTGTGGCTTGCTGAGCAATGCCTGGAGCTGCTGCTGTCCCGTTCTAGTGTGGATGTCCCTCCTCTGCACTGTGAGATGGAGCATGGGAGAGTTTCTTGCGTTCAGTGCCGTACGTGGGACAAGTTAAGCATGTTCTCCACGTCGCCTGCAGCTTTCATTACCCTGCCCTCCTTCAGAATAGATCAGAGGTACCTGCAGACCTGGGCAAGCAAGTTTTGGCTTTGTTTACTGTTTGAAAATTGCTGGTTGGGAAGTGCAGTGCACATGAAGACAAGCAGTGAAGGGATGTTTTTCCATCTCTGACACAAGGTCTGGTCCCATTTCTGCTCTCTGAGCACTGGGTTGATAACAGTGTTCTCTCAAGTCATCCTTCAGCATATCCTTCTGGGCAGGAGATGGAAGAGGCCATGCGACCCACAGCGGGCTTGGCTGAACCTCTCAGAGTGCTTTCAGGACACTTTTTAACCGTTTGAATCTTGGTTGGCTTTAATCTGCTGTGTGTCCATTTGTGCATTGGTTTTGCGTTACTCCAATCTGAGTGTCTTACTGTTGGACAGATGTCCTGTTCCCCACTCACATGTACACATTTCTTCAGCATCCTCTTTCTGACTCCCAGGAAGCTGTGGCTGCTCTGAGTGGCACAGCCTCCTGACATAACATCATGAAGACAGAGTTTGTACTTGCATCTGTTCCTTGCAGCAGCTGGACAGGAGGCCATTCTGTGGAGCAGAGCAGGGCCTGGGCCTGTGCTGGAGTGAGCAGGTTGTTTCCATGGACATTCACCTGAAGGTGCCATCTGCATTTTGGTAGCAGTGATTTGCAGCAGGCTCCCTGGTGTGGCTGTTCCTAGCCCACCTTGTTCCTCACATGCTTGCCTTAATGTGTGAGGAGGACAGTCTGCGTTACCTACACAAAACCAGGTAACTTCTGTTGTGACAGTGGCATGATTTTTATTTCTCTTGGAGCAAGAATTCCTTTATTTCCATTGCCACTGGTGTTTGTTGTCAGAGGAAAGCTGATGTTGCCAGCAAGGACTCTGCATGTAGAGTGGAGCACAGGTCTCCCACTCTGTCATGCAGCTCTGCTGTGTAGCCTGGAGGGTGCAGCAGGATCTGTAAAGCTGTACATAGGCTTTTGGTTTTATTGTTGACTGTTAGACCAAACGTGTCTGCTATGAGCAAAAGGCCTTCAGCAAGCCCAGCTGCTGGTTGGTGTGGTGGCCTGCTAGCCATGACTGGAGAGAAGAGCAAGGGCCTGTGATAGCACTTGGACACCCAGGCGGCCCTTCTGCCATCCTGAGAGCAGGTTCTGCTGCTGGGCTGCTGGCACAGGCGCTGCTGCGGGGCTATGCAGGGCCATGGGCCTCTGCGCTGGGCGAGGCCATTGGGGGCGGGAAGGTGGGGGCTGCACCCTGCCAAGAGCATGCTGAGGTGGGGGGAAGCCTGTCAAGTGGTGGAATAGAAGAAGGGAAGGCAGCCTAAGACTTGCAGGAGTGACCTGTCCCTTGGAGGGAAGCACCGGATCCAGCTGAAAACTGCTGCATCCCCGGAAGAGAGAAAAGAGATGCTGGCTCAGGGTCACTGCTCAAGCAGGGTCCCTTTTTTTTTCCTATTCTAGCCATGGGTTGGGTCTTTGCACCAATGCCTGCAAGAAGGACAGGACCCAGCTGCCAGCAGGCTCTTCCTTTTGGTGCTAGTGGGTCACAAAGAAAGCTGCCTGGGTGTGGGGGACTCCAGCTCTTTGCAGCAGCACTGGCGTTTTCTGCCCCAAACGGGGGTGCTGTGACCTTTTTTGAAAGAGCTGATGGCTGGTCTCACCTCATCCCTGCCATCTGTGGCATGACTGTTCTTGGTGCCATGCTCTTCATAATTGCTGTTTTGTTGTCTTGAATTTTTCTAATGCTGGGGATTGTCCCTGTTCTCCAAGCATCTATATAAATGTACAGAATAAAGATGTTTTATTGAGCTTGCTGGCTGAGTTGTACAATGAGTGAGGGTGGAGCTGGGCTCTTACCCTGCTGCCCTTGGAGCTGGGTCACAGTTGGAGCTGGCTACCCTTCACCCATTCCTAAGCTTCCTGTGTTCAGCCCTATAAATACCGCGCCGTGGTGTGGAAAGAATGCACGCGCTCCTGTTTACAATCTTGCGCTCCCGTCTTATCTGAGTAAGCCTGGCTGTGCAGCCTGGGGTGACGAGCAGCCACGTCACCCTGAGCACAGCACTTTGGGCAGTTGTGGGCGGAACAGGCTGCGGCGAGAGCCTCCTCACAGTCATAAATTCCCCCAGAGCCTAATTACAGAGACGCTTTCTAGGGCACACAGCTAACCAGTGATTTGTTTTTAAAATAGCTTCGACCTTATCATGGGGTTCATGACTGCCCTCTCTCCATGAGAACAGGTTGTTCCCTTGGGACAAGTAGGTTTCCCTGTGGAGATGACTTCTGACCAAAAGGATTTGCCTCTTCTAAACTTGTTTTTGTGTTAGATAGTGGCATCTGCAGAGTCCGGTCCTGCCAGACACTTAGGAAATGAGATGTGCCACTGTCACAGGATGAGGCAATCCTGCCAGACTGGTTGCTGTTTCTCTTCACGTGAGGACTTTGGGAAACTTGTCACTTTGCAATGTTAGGACTGTCATTAGTGGGAGTGACTCCATAATTCCTTCCTCTACTGATTGCCAGAGTTGCACGCACCAGAATGAGCTTCTTCTTGAAATCTCATGACTGTGTTGTCAAGTATTAGACTCCACTGACAGTAATGTAGAGCAGCCCAGCACAGGCTGTCTGCTGGAAGGAAACAGCAGCTCAACAGCTGCATTTAGGATGATGCAGTTCAGAAAACAGCACATAGATACAAAGCCGCAGTTTGCATCATTATCTGCTGCCTGAAAGGCTCTCTCCCCTCCTGCCCAAGGAAGGGAAGCCTGCAGCTGATGAAACTCCCTGCAATTCGTTTCCTAACCCCACCCAGTGCTGCCTTGACGTGGCACATTCTTTCCCCCCGCCCTAAGAGCCACGTTCAAATTATCGCCAGCAGAGCTTCTGGCGGGCTCCAGGCAACTTGCACTGTAGCAGAGCTGAGCCCTGCCAGGCAGCTGAGGGCAAGCACTTCTCTTGCCCTGGAGCCAGTCTCACCCTCTCTCACTGCCTGCTTGTCTCCTCCATAATACTCTGCTCTGTTGGCTGCTGTAATCTGTGGAGCTCTGGAGTGGCCACTTTACTGTGACCTGTGGCCCAAAGAGCTGAACAAGTCATTTGGCAGAGCACAGTCAGAACACGTACCTGTCAGCAAGCTGTATTTAGTATTACTCAGAATCTGAGAAGGAGGAAAAATGTGGTTATATACTCTATATTGGACAAAAGCTTTCACACTGGGCTGTGTGACTTTTTTCTATCCATTTTTCTATCTGTTTTCTAGCCATGTTTTCTATCCCTTCCAGTGAGGGCTCCAGCAGTAGACTGTTTATATGTCAATAGCAACTATGAATTAATGCAAAGTTTTCAAAAAAGCCCACCAAAAAGTATACCCATGCAGCTACTGCTTCCTCAAATCTTGTATGACAGGAGCAGTCTTGTGTTCTCCTGATAAGCACCATGCAATGGACTGCTACACAGAGGGAACTGTCAAACCATCTGTAACATAAATCTTGGGGTGTGGGAAGAAGGGAGTAAAAATCAGTATCTTCCAGGTGGAGGGGAAAAGGAGCAACAGGGCTAAGCTACCACATATAAATTACACAGTAAGGGTGAGGCCTTCAACTGCAGCCAGAGTAGAACCATGAGTTAAACGTTTCATACTGAGTGATTAAACAAGGCTTCAAGCCAAGGCTTAGGTGGAGATTGCCTGGGATAAGCTGCTGCACTTACAGTGGCTGCTTTCACAGGAGGAACAGAATTAGTGAACCATGATGCCATGGAAATACCTATGGCAAGAGGTGTAGGTGAGAGTACCATGCAGCTTCTAGTAGCACCAGGCAGGCAGAGGCAGGCTTAGCTGCCACTAGCTAACCTGGCTACATCTACACAATTCATGAGTTCCAGTTCCTCACAGACTTGGGGTGGAGATAATTTATTAGATTTTTCCACATTAAAACCTGACAGGCAATATAAAAGCTTTTAAACATGTTAAAAAGCACTGATTCTTTAAAAATACTGATTCTTTAAAAATACTGATTCTTTAAAATCACCCAGTGTGGCTGGAAGTTAAGGAGGTAATGGCTTAAAGAAAAAATCTAAAGTTTTTGTCACACCTTCTTTGGGTCGTTTTGCACTAGATCCTGCTGCAGTCTTGGGCTTGTTCTTTGCCTTGGCAGGAGACCTGGAAGCCACAGCCTTTGCATTGGGAGCTGTTTCTGAAGCCATGGGAGGGCTGGGCTCCAGGAAAGAGCTTTGCAGCTCCAGAGCAAAGTGGTAGTCCATGTGCTCTGGGAACTCCCACACCAGCACAAGCTGGCCACACTTCTCACAGCGCTGCTGGTCCCCTGGAGAGGTGGGAGGGAGCAGGGTGAGCTCAGGAGAGGGTGGCAAATTCTGCTCATTTCCCTCAATAGCTGGTTGTAATTTCAGAAGGGTCCTGGAGCTGGGTGGAGTTGAGGGTGTTTGTGTAGCATCTGATGGCAACTTCTCCCGGGGAAGCATCTTGTAGGGAGAAGTAGGGCTGGCATCGCTGGGACTCTGCTTCACAGGGGACTCCAGCTCACACTGCACAGAGGCAAGTCCAACAGGCAAGCCAAAAGCAGCTGTCTCTTGGTGCTCTGGGGAGCTGGGCACAGCTGACTCTGCAGTGGCAGCACTGGGCAAGCTGGTTGCTGCTGCTGCCTGTGACAGCTGCCGTTCTGCTGCCTTTTGGAAGAATGACTCAATAGCGCTCGCTGGTTTCTGCCTAAGCTCTTTGCTTGGGCTCCTAAAGAACTTGACCCTGGCCTTCCCACAAGATGTGGTGTTTTGGCTGGTGGTGGCAGTGCCATCAGGCTGGGTATCACCCGTCAGAAAGGTGGTAATGCCTGTAGAGAGGGTGACAGGCTCTGAGAACTTGCTTGCTGAGAGTTGCAGTGAAATCAATGGTGGAGACCTGCAAAGGACAGACCAACATCAGCTCAGACACCAGCCTGGAAAGCAAGAAATCTTTTGAAGTAAGACCTTAAACAACACAAAACATTCACGGACAGGGGAACTGTAGTATCTGGCAAGGGGTGGGAGAGACGTTTGCTCTGACAAAGTTGACTATTGCTACCTCCAAAACAGACATAGCAGGCTGTGCTGGACAAAGTAGAACCCCTCTTTCCAAAGCAGCAATTCCCAAAAGAAGGGCATGGGAGCAGGAGCAGCCAACTGCCAGCCTGGACTTTGAGTCCACTACAGGCTAAAGCTGCTGTGAGATGAGAAGGCCCTAAGGGAGCAACAGCTTTGTCAACGTTTAACAGACAGGACCTTTTTGCTTTCACTGCAGAGCAGGAGTTGTGCACTTTCAGTTTTCTTCCTGCCTCAAAGGCTTCCTCACAAAAAGCTTTGTCCTTAGGGTAGGATAACAAAGCTTAGCTAACTTCTTCAGCCCAGCAGGGCCAGGACAGCCTTGCTCCAGCCAGAAAAACCCCAGCCAGCAGCAATCCTCAGCTCCAAGTACAGAAGTGTCTCACCAGATGTGGGGCTCAGAAGAAGCCAGGCTGTCCTACCACTAGAAGGTTGCTGCAATATACCGTGAGGGTGCTGGGAATCACTTTTCCTGACACTCAATTAATTTCACTTGAGTTCCTTTCCAAACGGTCTCTGGCTTGTCCAGTACCTCCCACATCAGAACCAGTCCTGACAGTGACCCACTTTGTCCCACACTCACCATGCTGCCTGGTGAGCCCCAGCCACGTTGCAGTTTTGGATGATGGTGAAGGCGTCACTGCACATTTTCTGTGCATCGTAGCGGGACAGGGCGCACAGACGCGACACGCGGGTGTCCCCTTGCTGGCGGATCACCACCATCAGCTGCCGGGCCACGCGGTGGTTCTGCCGGGAGAGCAGAGCTGTGCTTCCAGCGACTCCTGCAGGAAGGGGCAGGAACAGCCGAGGGACTGTTCCCTGCCAGAGCCCTCCCCAGCCCCCCACTCCCTGCCATCTCCCTGTGGTGGGGTGGGACATGTCCTGCCTGGCCCGATTGCCAAGGGATGGGATACACAACAAGTGCGTGCACAGCTGTGCCACACAGGATGGGAAGCAGCTACTCCTTGCTTTCCCTCAAAGGCAGCTCCACACTCTTTTTGGCCCCACTGGCCACACTGCCAAAGCTGGTGGATTGCTCCCACCCTGGCCTGCAGCCTACCATCCAGATAGGAGTGCAGCACTTCCTCTCACAGCCCACAAGCACACCTGTGCCAGCAAAGGGCTTGCAAGGGAGCAGCAGTGCAGCAGAAGGCAGGTGCAGTGGCATTCAGAGCCCTGCATCCTAAAGCATGGGACAAGGATTGTTCTTAATCCTGCAGTGTTCTGGGGCAAAACCATCCTGCCTGGCCATGCTTCTGCACACCTCTCTACTTGGGACACCATAGCACACAGGCACACATCTGTGGGTGAGCAGATTTCCTCCCCTCCCACATACCACCCTCAGCCTCCTGCAAGCCACTCACGGTGCAAATGCACTATGTGCCTCCTTGTGTCCCTGTGCCTCCCCTCCTCACCTGGCTCCTGTCCTTGTTCAGTCTGGACTCCAGCTCCAAGGCCAGCTGCAGGAGCCAGTGCTGCACCTGGACAAAGCAGGGGTAACAGACAGGTTGGGCCTCTGCTTACAGCAGCACCACAATATAAGAGCAATGCTCTGCACACTGGGGAATGCTGGTGGGGGATCAGACTGGAATGACAACTATTGTAAGGCCCCAAATCTGTAATAGACCTTGAGAAATCAGTCCAGCTGAGATTCAACACTGCAGACAAGGACATTGTAGATACCATACAAGCCCTGCAGCATTACTACTAGACTTTGCCAAGTAATCTAGGTTCCCTGTCCTGGATTTCTCTTTCCATCTTCCTATACCTCAGCGGGAACCTCATCCCAGCTAATAGTTAAAGCACAGTCTGCCTCCTTCTTTGGGCTAGTTGCCTTCCTTCTAGCAACCATGCTCTTGAAGCTTGGCAATGTGAGTAACTTTCAAACAGGCCCAGTTTTGCTCATGGAACTTACAACCAGGATGGACCTCTTTGTGCAGAAGCTTGTTAATGCATTTCTGTCAACAGGGACTTCCAGAGCTCAAACCACCTTCTCCCACTGTGCCTCTAGTCTGAGTTTCAAGGCATAATTGTGCAGAAAAGCAGCAGTTTTGCAAGCTGGTCTCAGTTTTTAGTATTCTTATGCTCTCCAGTGTGAAAGCCAAGCATTATGCTAGATGTAGGCTTCTCCTACCGCCTTCTGTGTGGCCAGGGCTGACTTCCCAGGGAAGTTCTTGCTACAGCCAATAGACTGGGGCAGATACCGATTTTTGACAGGTTCCTCTTCAATTCCTCTGCACAAGTCATAGAGCCAAGACCTGAAAGCCACAGGGAAAGCATGAGGTCAAGGCAACTACAGACAGACAGGCATCACTGGACAGCACATCAGTCTCCTGCAGAGCCCTGCTTTCAAATCAGTGCAAGCTGTGACTGTCTCTCATCCCCAGCTCTACAGTTGCAGCCGCAGCTGAACAGGCAGGATTCCTTCAGGCCTCAACTGCCTGTCAGCACAACTCCTCCACCTCTTCTCCTGAAGTGGCACCAGTTCACCAGTCTGCAGGGCAGTCCAACTGCTCTTCTGGGCCCAGAATCTATGTTTCAGGCTCCAGTACAGCCTTGTAACTTCCTCTGTGATGAGACTGTCATGACTGCCCTCTTCCCAGCCTGCAAAGAACCAGCCCTTTGACCTCATCCTTGGATGCTGTAGAAGGATGAGGCCCTGGCTGACAAGCAAAATAATATCCTGGGGAGGGTGCCTGGGAGCAGGCAAGACTGGAAACCTGCTGTGGGCCCAACAGATCAATGCTTCCAAAGACGTCACTGAAGTTTTATGTTCCAACCTTCCTAATCACAGCACAACAACCTAAAAGGTTCTGTGACTGAAAGGAAGTCTCAATTCCTGCAAAAAGCCAAGTGGTGAGTGGTTCATCATTACCCAGTTTTGTCTCCAAAATGTGTCTGGAGCTCAGTCTCGCTGAACTGTGTCAGCTCCCCGATGTACTCCACTCCCAGGATGTCTGTGATAGCAGTGCCAAGCTTGCCTCCCAGGTTACGGCTACGGCAGAGAAACAAAGAAGTGAAAACACAAATGGAGCATCATGTGAAGATTGTGACAAATCTTGTTTCAACAGTTGTTTTTAGATGAGGACAGCTAGAAGCTGCTAGGAACTAGCAGGACAAAAGGAACATAACATCTTCTGCTCGCAGTAAAAGGACACATAGGAGTTGATGCAGGAACTGCTCCCTGGGTCCCCCAATTTTAGTGCTTCTCCCTCAGCTTCATCTGATCCCAAACCATGCTCTGAAGAATGCCTCACATTCAGCTTCATTCTTCCTACACGGACAGGACCCTTTCCCACACACATTCCTCTCCATCCCTTGCAAGACACAGAAAGCAGAGAACAGCAGAGCAGGTCTGGAGAGCAGGATTAGGGATCCATTCCTCTGGAGCAGCAGTGCTCGCAACACTTCCCTACACCAGGAAAAGTACTTGTGCACAGTGTGGATGCTCAAAAGCAAACCACATCAGCTCCCTGTGAGCATAGCAGTCACTCACACTGGGGAACAGCTATGGCCTCCTTGCCACAGTTGCTTCTGGCTTACACCTGTGCACCCCAGCAGGCATCCTGAGCACAGCCTTACCCTGGAAAGGATGCCCTCAGGCTGCTAGTGGGCTTTTGGATTGTGGTCCCTTCAGCAGCAGGGCTGCAGCTTCCCAAGCACGCTCCCCCCAAACTGTCACTCACAGCCACGAGGCATCACTGGCATGATTCCCTCTATTTGTTCCCTGCACTGAGGAGCAGTTACTGTGGAGCTGAGAGCCTCTGCTGGCTGCTATCAGTGAGCATCAAATTGCTGTGCTGAGGTGGCCAGCAGCAGCCCCAGGCTGCACTGAAGCAGCAGCTCCCTGGTACTTACATGTTGCTGACGGGCAGTTGGCTGAAGAGCTGTGGCACAAATCGTGCAGACACCAGCGTCTGGCGGTTGGGCTTGTTCAACCCACAGGCCAGTTTGGCCAGTGTCTGTAACACAGAGAGGGTGGAAACTCAGTTATTATACACCATGCACTGGCCTAATGTGACTCCACCCAACAGCTTGTGCTGCATCACCTCTAAGAGCTGCCTTCAGAATAGCTGCTAGGATATGTGCAGGGTGCACCACTGCTTGCTCTGAGGCAGTATCCCCCTCAGGATTCAACATGCACTAGCTGGGTACTCTGAAAGCAAAGCTGCTTTCAGGCTTTAGTTCTGTGAATTGCTGGACTCCTACTCCAGGCAGATAAAGATCTGTTGTGGTTGCTATAGTTTTCCATCAGGCAAGCATGCCAGAGCTTCCACAGCATGCTCATAGTCCTCCCCAGGCTATGTCTCTCACTATGTCTTTTTCATTCATTTTCGGTGCTTGTCTTGCTTTTTCTCAATGGCACTATTTTAATCTTCTCTCCGTGAGGTCTGCAGCAGCATAGTGCTGCAAAAGGGAACTTCTAAAATGCAGAATTGCTAGCCTGGAAGGCATGTTCTCCTATATAGCTTCCCTTTCCACTTTAAGTTACCACAGGGTCAAAAATACACAGACCAGTTTGAAGTATATTTAGCTGGGTGTTTGAGGTTTTATTTAACAACTCTAATAACTTCCTCTTTCACTGCCTTGCCATACATCCTGCAACTGAGCAAAATTTCTTGCCTGCCTATTGAGCTATTACATTTACTAACAGCCCATTTTACAGGCTTATGAACATTTGAACTCGATTCTAGACAAAGATCCTTTCTCAGATGTCTAATCACTGTTCTTCTTGTCTGGCTGGAGAATTCCAAGTTTACCCACCTCATAAAGTGATGTGCTGCAACCCAAACCAATCACTGAGACTTCATGGAGGGAAATAATTTACTTTTTCTGACACCTTCTGTAAACTGCACATGCTGAAACAGGATTTGGCATTTCTACAAGAGGACTTCTATAACTGACTCATCCTGCTGCTTGTCCACAACAACTCCAGGCTACTTCCTGATTTACTGTGACTTAGCCAAAATCCTGCTGGTTGCTTTTTCTCTATAAACCACAAAAACAGTCAGTGAGCATAAGAAGTACTGCTGGGTTATTTCAGATTGATTCTAAGCTTGTTCAAGCTCAGAATTTTCAACTCTAATTTCATTTCAAATTTTCACAGCCCAGGCCCTGAGCCCCATCTGTGCAACACCTCAATTCATACAGCTGTTCCCTCTCTGTAGGCTCCAGTGAAAATACTCGTTCTTAGCAGACCTTGGACAGATCCCCCAGCATCCCACTCTAAACATCCCAATTTGAGTGCAACTCACCAAACAAAATCATTATAGGAAACAGTAATATTTTCTTTAGCTAGATACATGCCCTCCAGACAACTTCAGTTATGTTGTCTGCTACAGTGTCATCATCAGGTTATTCAGCTCAGGGTGAGGTAAGTTAGAAACCTTGACACCTCACATCTGTAGTCTTTCCTGCACATTTGGCTAAATGTGTGCCAAAGAGGGCATATAAACAAATTTGGCATGAGTGGTTCTTGAGAAAACCATGCTGTTATTCTCCAGGTTTTTTGGTTTCATTCATCATCTGGGGCTCCTGGTGTACTCTAACAAGGAACTTCATTGGGAAAAGCAGTTACTTGGGAATGTTTTCTGGAGGAAAAAATGCAAGCATAAAGCAGATAAACTTCACCTTGAGTTTCAGGCCACAGTTGCTGCAGCCTGAGAATGGTTTTTACTGACACAAATTCCCAGCGACTCAGAGGCAGAAGAACACCAGACTGGGGCACTGAGGTGAGCTGGGTTGCTTTCTGGTGAGTCAGTGTTTACCCTGCTGACCATGGGGATTTGGGTGATGCTCAGCCAGCTGCTGAGAGCAGCCACAGGAGCTCTTGGTGCATGACAGCAGCTGCAGGAACAAACGGACTTTGATGCTGCAGCTACAGAGGATTTCCTGCTGGGTGAAAGGTGGGCTGGTTTACTGAGAGCACCCCTTTTGTTCTGCAGAAAAGGTTTGTACCCACAGATGTGAGCTGCCTGTGGAAGCACAGCACAACGTACTGCACAGCCACAAGTATGCTGTGGTGACTTCTACACTGTGTTTGCTGCTACAGATACACAGTTCTTCAGGGATGTCACAGCACCTCACAATGTCCTTACTTTCTCAAAAAAAAAAAAGTTGGCATAGAAAATGGAAGCTGGGAGAAGATGCTAGGAATATCAGGGAAGTTCTCTGTTATTCTTCATTAAAGAAAGCAAAAAGGCAAATTGAACATACCTTCCACTGGAAATTTCTACACCAGTGACCTTCCTCAGCTAGCTCATTTCTGTCTCAGTCTGCTCTAGCTTCAAACTGAGCCAGTGCAAAACCAGTTCCAGTCCCTGTGTACAGCTGGCAGTACTACCAGCTGTTTCTGCAGCAGTCTAAAATGAAATATACCTTCCTCGAACTCCAAAGCATACATTTAGTCTTCATTTATTTTCTTTTTTTTTTTTTTTTTTTTTTTAAGTTAGAGCCTGCCTTTATAAAGTCATACCTGTATAAATAAACCCCTCATCTGCAGGACAAAAGGGGTGCTCTCAGTAAACTAGCCTGCTTTTCACCCAGCAGGAAACCCTCTGTAGCTGCAGCATCAAAATCCGTTTGTTCCTGCAGCTGCTGTCATGCACCAACAACTCCTGTGGCTGCTCTCAGCAGCTGACTGAGCATCACCCAAATCCCCGTGGCCAGCAGGGTAAACACTGACTCACCAGAAAGCAACCCAGCTCGCCTCAGTGCCCCAGTCTGGTGTTCTTTTGCTGCCGAGTCACTGGGAATATGTGTCAGTAAAACTGGCTGCAGCAACTGTGGCCTGAAACTCAAGGTGAAGATTACCTGCTTTATGCTTGTTTTTTTCCTACAGAAAAGTCTTCTGGAGGACTTAAGCCCCTTTTATTCCTAGTGAGCTCGCTCCTTAGGGTACACCAAGAATCCAGGCAGTAAATGAATGGATGGCAGACTGTTCAGACCACAGCTCTGGGGAAACAACTCCTCCTGTTTCCAGATATCTCATAATTTCTCTGAAGGTGTGATCACACATGACTGCATTCCCAGCTTGGTTTGTCTTCTACAGGAGACTTTAAGTACAGGAGAGCATCTACAGCACGTTCTGACTCCGCTACCCAGAAGAAATCAGGCTGATGTGCTATGCATGTACCTTGTTGTGCGAGATGCCAGCTGAACACCTGAATCCGGTAGCTGCTTCTACTGCCACCCTAATTTCTTCCACAATTACTGCGCCCATGGTCAGCTGCAGGTCAGGACAATCGGGGTTATCGAAAGACAGCGACGCTAGCCACTCCTCCAAACCACGTTGCCGCAGCTCCTCTAGAAAAGGGACACAAAAGGGATCATAAGGGGACACGAAATGGCACTTCTTGCTGAGCCCAGCAAAGGGACCCGCAGCATCACCCGCATGCTGCTGTAAGCGCGTTCCAGCCAGAGAGAAGCACACACTTTAAAAGCCACTCACTGCGGAAACCACACACGCCATTTACCGCACTCGCGACTGGGGGGAGACAAAGCAGGCGGAGCGGGCCGCTCCCGGGGCGGGGGTCGGTGCGTACCCTTCCCGCCGGGATCCGCTCGGCGCGCGCCGCTCCCGCCGGGATCGGGGCCGGGCTGTGCGGGCAGCCCCTGCACGAAGGTGCTGGGCAGCAGCGCGGCCGGCAGGGGGCGCCCGCGCAGCTCGCGCAGCCGGTGGCGCGCGCTGCCCGTCAGGTCCAGGTACGCCTCGTCGATGCTGGCGCGCTCGATGGCGGCGAAGCGCGACAGCACCTGCATCACCTCGGCGCTGGCCTCCCGGTACCTGCCGGGCGGCGGGCACGGGCTCAGCCGCCGCCCCGCGCCGCCGGGGAGGCCCGCGCCGCCGCCGCCGCCCCCGGCCCGCGCTCTCACCGTGTGAGGTCCGCCTTGCCCCGCGCCTGCGGCACCCGGGCCAGCGCCAGCTCGGGGCACAGCGCCCGCGCCTCCGACGCCCACATCCCGCGGGACACGCCGAAGGCGCGCGCCTCGTAGCTCACCGCGATGATCCTGCCGAGACACGGAGGTGAAGTGCAGGGCGGGCCCGGCCCGGCGGGGAGCGGGGTGGGACGAGGAGCCGGGATCGCCGAGCCGGCTCGCCTACCTACCCGCCGCCCTGCCACTCGGTGTACTGCACCACGGCGCAAGGGCGGCCGCGCAGCTGCGGGTCGAGGCGCTGCTCCACCTGCATGAAGAAGCAGTCCATGTCTACCAGGGCCACCACGCGCTCCCGGCCCCGCGACATCCCGCCGCCGCCACCGGCTCCCGCCCGACTGAGCGAATGATTGAATAACCGCCCGCTCGGTGGGGCGGAGAGCCCCGCCTCGGCCCGCCGCTTTGCGGCACCCGTACTTTCCGCGTGGGGGACGCCGGGAGTCGTAGTTCTCCAGGGTGCGGCGGGGCGTGCGCGTGTCCCCGCCGCGACGGTGCGCGGCGCCCGCGTTCTCCCCGTGTCCCCGTGCTCCCCGAGGCGCATGCGCGGAGCTGAGTCCCGGCTGCCCCGCTCGTCCCTCCCGTGGGTGGCCGGTGGCGCGCGCCCGCCGCTGCCGCCATGTCCGCCGAGCAGGTGAGCGGCCTCTGCGAGCAGCTGGTGAAGGCGGTGACCGTCATCATGGACCCGGCGTCCACGCAGCGGTACCGCCTGGAGGCCCTCAAGGTACCGCCCGGCCGGGGAGGGAGGAGAGAGGGACGGGGGGACGGAGGGCGCCGGGCTCCGGCCACGCGGCTGCCCCGTCCGCACGGCCCCGGGCGGGCGAGAGCCTGGCGGGCCGCTCCCGGGCGTGCCCTGAGGCGCTGCGAGCCGTCGGCAGGCGGCGGGGGGCGGGCGGCCGCGTGTGCCCCGGCGTGCTCCGCCAGGGATGGGGCTGCCGCCTCCTGCCCGGGTGTGTAACTGCGCGTTCGCGTCCCGGTGTCCCTCCCCAGTTCTGCGAGGAGTTCAAGGAAAAGTGCCCCATCTGCGTGCCCTGCGGGCTGAAGCTGGCCGAGAAGACGCAGACGGCCATCGTCCGGCACTTCGGCCTGCAGATCCTGGAGCATGTGGTCAAGTAAGTCAGCTCGTCCCGTGCCGCCGGGCCGGGGAAGGGTCCCGGCCTGCCGCCACCCAGGATCTGTGCCTATTCCGGCGCCTCGTGCCCCAAGGAGGCACTTTCAGGACGCAGGGAGCTTGTTGTGCGGCAGAGGACAGTTGCAGTCTTGCTCTGGAATTTTTTCTTTTTTCGGAAAAGAAGGAGAGGAGAGAATTGCTTTCAGGCAGGTTGCGAAGGTGAATTCATTGAGCTGTGAGACATGTTGACATCACAAGATGAAAATAAGTGCACTGGGTTACCAGCAGGTCTTTGCAGTGTTGTGTCATTGGCCTCTTGCTAACAAAGAGTCTTTGTATTAGTTCAGTTCTGAGATTCCTTTCTTTGCCGCCTCTACAGACCTGATGCTTTGTGCTTTTGCTGCTGCTTCTGATGTCTGTTGACCTCGATGGGGCACGCCCGTTTGCCAGCAGCAGTTTAACTCAGCCTTTTTATTAAGGGATTGGATGCTGGCAGAGGCAGGGAGCTGTAGTGTCTCTAGTTTAGGTAAAGAAGCGATGGTTCCTTGAGAATCAAGTCAGAGACCATTAGAAATGTTTTGACTTGGTTTCCTTTTTGTTTATTTTTAACAGATACCGCTGGAATAATATGCCTCGCCTAGAAAAAGTTTATCTGAAGAACAATGTTATGGACCTTATATCCAGTGTAAGTACCTGCTGCCCCAGGCTGTTCTCTGAAATGTGACAGCAAAACTGAAAAATACTCCAGTTAATTAGCACAGAGGATCTGAATGCAATTTTGCATTTCCTTGCTTTTTGCTTAGCTTCTCTGGTTGTTTCAGTACTTATTCAGGTGAATAGTCATGTTACCTCACATGGCAGGAAGTTGTGAGGCTTGTATAACATATATAACGTACTTTTCCTTAGGAGGAAATTCACTAACTATGGATGTTCTTATCCTTTCAAAAATACTAAGGTCTGGTCGTGTTTTCTCTGTTGTGATTGCTCTTGTGACTAAGTGACATTCTTTTGAGGAGAAACCTTCTGGTTCCCAGCATTTATTAGCTGTGGGTGCTTGAGAGCATAGAAGCGTCATCTAAGGTAGCTGCAGTGAAGAGTGTTTTGTTTTGGTTTTAGTTTTTGTGGTTTAGAACGTTAGCAAACCCTGTGTTTCCCAGGTTATAAATGCCTGATGCTTGCTGTTTTGTGTAGCTGTCCCCTTTCTGTCACAGGGAACTCAAAGTATCCTGGAGGAGGAAAGTCACATTAAGGATGTGCTGTCTCGCATTGTGGTGGAGATGATCAAGCGGGAATGGCCTCAGCACTGGCCTGACATGCTGAAGGAGCTGGATACCCTGTCCAAGCAAGGGGTATGAAACACAGCTATCTGGTCCCTTTTGCTTTCTCTTAGTATGGGGTTCAGTCTTCCATCATCCTGAGGAAAATCTGACTCACTCGTGGTCAAGTGAGACAGGTTGATGATGGAGTCAAAAACCCTGTAAGATTAAACTATCCTGAGATGGCAGAAGGAAGGCCATCCTGCTGTTTTATTTTCTCAACGTGTGACCTATGTCTTCATGCATGCTTGCTTTCTCCACATCTTTGAGCTAGTCACTAGAGATTTTAATGTTTGGACTGTGCTGATGGAGTGTATTTCACTTTGGGACATCAGGAAACTCAGACAGAACTGGTGATGTTCATCCTCCTACGTTTGGCAGAGGATGTGGTGACTTTTCAAACGCTACCTACCCAGCGGCGACGAGATATCCAGCAAACCCTCACCCAGAACATGGAAAAGATCTTCAGCTTCCTACTAACTGCCCTGCAGCAGAATGTCAGCAAGTACAGATGCATGGTACGAGTCTCCTTCCCTTGGGTTTAGTCTGTTCTGGAGGCATTTAGGGGTTGGGGTGCAGCTTGCAAGTTGGCAGGGAAGTAAGTGCAGAAACTGAATCTGTTGCTGCCACTCTGAGGTAGGGATCTGCTATGTTCTGGGAAGCTGGTGCTGATCAGAGAGACTGAACACACAAGGCTGACAGTATTAGTGTTGATACTTTGACTTTGCTAGTGTAAATGGCTTGAGTGGATGCATGCTTCTTCCATACTGTTGGAATGCATACTGGCACCATGGGTACAGCTTAGCAAAATGAAGGTGTGGTTGTGGCAGAAACAGGTAATTTGGGGTGGTTTATGTAACACACAGTGATTAAAAGATGCCATCCAGGAATCGTGTCTGCTCTCTCACGTTACAGTGCTACATTTGAGGTGATGCATCAAAATGCATGAATTTCTGATGTCTCAACATGCTTCTGGGCCTCTGGTCCTTTTCTCCGAGAGCTCAAGTCAGGAAGCCCCTTTTTTTGCGAAGTTGTAGTGAAGAATGCTCTTCTGTTTTTGTGTAAACAGACTTTTCTGAATTCTTACATGGAATCAGAGATGTGCAGTCACATTTTCAGTCACAATGGATGATGAAGGGGAGTCTTTACCCCAGTCTATTCCTGTGGAGAGGAAGTGGATTTGAGAGTGAAGCACAGTTGAAAAACCAAACTAGAAACTAGTTGCTTAGTCATATCTCATATTCTTTTTTTTCCATGAATTAAAATCCGGAGTTAATACAAAATGTGAAACTAGGAACCAATGAAACCTTTTTCTGCCTGACTTCTGTACACATTCCTGATGCACTGTCAGGCTGAGCAACCCCCCCGTAAGAGAAGACAGTTTCTGTGCAGTTCATGGTCGTGGGAGGGTGACCCTTGTGTGTTTTGTAGTCTGGTTGAAATGCATTTCCAGGTAAGGTTTGCATTGCAATGCTTGAGGCTCTGAAGTGTGGCTGCTTCTGCTAACGGTGGAATCTTTCTGATTGGCAAGGTTGGAGCACCCCAGGAACAAGATGTCCTCACCACTCCACAGGTTAGCATATCTTTGGGCTATTCATGCCCAGGGTCATTACTGAGGGTTGGGTGTTCACCTGTCTGCACATAGACTGGGAGTGATGATGGACAGGCCTGCAAGACTATAATGGTGTGCAGCGCTTATAAGTATAGATAAACATGTTTATAAGGTGGGTCATATATGAAATGTTTGAGACTCAAGCCTATTAACTTAAAAAAACCACTGCAGTTGTCCAAACCAAAACCTTGCAGTAGAAAGAAATGCTTGTGGTGTCTTTGCATCTGAGAAAACGAATCAAATCTGAGTGTCTGTGGGACTTGTTTGCATTAGGCAAAAAGATGGTACAGGCCAGTGCATTATTGCTCTTAAGTGTCCTAGGCCTGGGATTCAGGTTGTAAAAGTTGCTGCTCCAGCTCTCTCCAGCTGCCTTTCTGACTTGATAAATCACCCTTTCAGACCTGAATCTTAAAAGCCACCAGCATCTTTTCAGAGTCTGGCTTTTGGGTGTAAGATGCTCTTAAAAGGTCAGAAGTTTCTTTCCTGGGATCCTCCAGGGTGTACTAAAATGCCTTTTCTTCTTGTCCCATGTGTCACCCTGGTGCCTGCTGACTTGAGTGTTACCTTTTGAATGAGAAGGGAATTGTGGCTTAACTTGGCAATTCAGAGTCCTGTTATCTTACCTGGCTAGGGGCTGCAGAGATGACTTTGTTGGCTGCAGTGTCCTGTGTGGGAGACTCCGATGCAGCCTCTTTTTTGGCTGTGTCCTTGAGGATAAGCCTGTCCAGCAGTGGCTGGCTGAAGGTGTGTGCTGCAGCTGTTTATTTACTCTCTCTTGTTTTCTTTTTCAGAAGACTGATTTGGCTCAGGAACCAAAGGTGAGTTGATCTATATATATGGGAGTTAGCTCATTAGTCTTAAAATGAAGATTACTTAGAACTAGGCTTTTCCAAGCCTTTTGAGTCTGTTGCCTGCAGTTTCATGCAGAAGGATTTTTCGCTCTTAATACAAAGCTCTTGAGAAGAGACAAGTGGCAGCAGAAGGATCCAAATCTCTCACTTTCTCAGGGGGGGTTCTTGGTACTCTTATCTCAGGGAGTGAGTGGCTTTAGATGGGAGTTGGTGTTTTTCTGTGGCTCTGACCTCGTGCCTTCTCTCTGTTCTCAGGCCCAGGCAAACTGTCGTGTGGGAATAGCGGCACTTAACACTTTGGCTGGCTACATTGACTGGGTAGCCCTAAGCCATATTACAGCAGACAACTGCAAGCTCTTGGAGATGTTGTGTCTGCTCCTAAATGAGCCTGAACTCCAAGTTGGAGCAGCAGAGTGTCTCCTGATTGCTGTCAGCAGAAAAGTGAGTTCTTCTTCCCTGGCTCCTCTGGCTCCCTTTTATTTTTCTCCTCTTCTGCTGTATAATTCTTCAGACTGAGCAATCCTGTCTTTGCCCTTTTATCTGAGAATCAAAATTCAAATTTAGCTGATTCTGTTAATGATATTTGGTGTGTCATACCAGCACAATACATAGAGCAGGCATGGAAGCCCTCTCCAAATTCTGTGCTTGCTTCTCCTTGCAGTTTGAACTTGGAGGTCCTCACTGACTTTAACCGCCACTTCCTACAACTGTGAAGTGGAAAATAGTGTCATCAGCTGTGTCACCTGGCAGCTCATAGAAATGACAGCAGGATCCAAACAAGTGATTTGACCCATTCATTCACAAGCAGCTGAATTCAAGGCTGAGTGGTTATCAGCTGCCTGCAAGTAACTAGCCAGTCTTCTGTGAGTAAAAGATAACGTCTCAGGGTCAGTTTTGCTGTTTAAAGTTCCTGTGGTGGAGAAATTTTTTTAGATCAGGTACCTTGGAATTTTGGCAAAATTTTACTTAAATCATATGCAGACTGTAAGCCACTCCCCAGATGTAATGAAAATTGTTACTCTCCTACTTTTCCTTGCAGATGAAAATAAATACTTATGTAGATGGAAATAAATAGTTACGTTAAAATTGAGGCATGTGGTGTGTTTTGTGCGTAGGGTAAGCTGGAGGATCGGAAACCTCTGATGGTCTTGTTTGGAGACGTTGCCATGCACTGCATCCTCTCTGCTGCCCAGTGAGTACCGTGGTGCTGCTGTGATTTCACACAAAAAGGCATACAAATAGCTTTGTAGGTGTAAAAGATGATACTGCTGCTTAAGCAAAGGAAGTGGGGACTGGGTAGGAGAGAGCAAAAACACCATTTCTTTTGCAAAACCTGGAAAACCAGGGTTTGTTTTTTTTTTTTCAAAACCTATAGTTGAAAGACAAAGAGGTGTAAATATCTCAGCTTCCCTCGCTTTCTGTTTTAGCCTGAAACTGATCAGGAGGAGAGACTCTTTCAAATAGGCAATTTCAGAGGTTTTAAATACCAATAAAGCAGTACTTCTTGATAATAGCAAAGAAAATCCCACTGCCATAAAATCAAACTGCTCTAGTTCTCTTTATATCTACAAGATAGAAAGCAGTGTGCCTGTCAGCTACAGCCTGAGTAACTGTGATCCTGTTTTTCCCCCTTTCCCTCATTCCCAGGACAGCAGATGGAGAAGGCCTGGTGGAGAAGCACTATGTTTTCTTGAAGAGACTTTGCCAAGTTCTGTGCGCATTGGGCAGCCAGCTATGTGCGTTGCTAGTAAGTCTTATTAATGCCAACAGCAACCCTGGCAGGGCTAGTGTTTAGGGCTGGGGCTTGAGGCAACCCTGATCTAAGGTAGGACCAGGGTTCTCTCTGCACATTTGACAGCTGTAGGGTTCTCTCCATGCATTTCCAAAAGGCAGAAATGGCTCTGCTTTTAAATGGGTTAATTTTATCCTGCTACATCATAGGAATGTAGACTGGAGGGACCCCAACTGATGGCAGGGCTTTACTGTCATCAAGAACCATTTCCTATAACCTCTGTTAAATACTGAGCTTCACTGAAAATTGATCAGGTTTTTAGTTGACTACTGCTACAGAAAACCTAGTCCAGGAAATCACTGTTCTATTGGAAGCCTTTTAAATTTTCCAGTAAAAATAACTGAGAGAGGATACCTGTCTGTTCTACCAAGACTCTCTCAAGTTGAAGAAAGAAGCAGGTTTTGTTCCTGCTGTTC
This sequence comes from Oenanthe melanoleuca, assembly GCF_029582105.1. NCBI lineage: Eukaryota > Metazoa > Chordata > Aves > Passeriformes > Muscicapidae > Oenanthe > Oenanthe melanoleuca. The sequence goes on from NC_079336.1 coordinate 73,960,747, forward strand.
ATCTTTGTAATGCATTGTGTCAGTGTTAAGATGAAGATGCAAATTTATACTGTTCATACCATGCTGGTGCTGAATTCCCACTCCCTCCATTCAGCTCAGTACTTCTACGATAAAGAGAGCAGGCTTGTTGAGAGATGGTGTTTGTAGGGAGATTGAAGCAACCAGCCTGTAAAAGTGATAGAGCAAAGTAAAGTCTCTTAGGGACAGAAAGAAAAAACCAAAAACAACCTTTGTGAATTCATCCCTAAAAAGAACGGACAGCATACAGAGTGCATTGCTACTTGCAGTGACTCTACTTGTGTTTAGGCAGTAGCTAATCCATAATGAAGTAATGAGAAGGAGCTTGCTAATTCACAGTCACTTGGGAGAGGCAGCACTGAGCTGTACAATTCAGGGGTCCTGAGGGCACCAGGTCATGTTATAATTTCTGAGAAGCAGCAAAACCTTGAATTTATGGCTCCCAGCAAAACTTAATTTTCTGACAAACTTCCAAGAAAGTTACTGATCATGGATACCCATATGTTAAATACATAAAATGTTTGGAGGAACTGAGTGAAATTATCTGGGTGTATTTTATTGTGAAGTTCTTCAGTTTGAATTGCACTACTTCGGTACTGCTGCGTGGGTTTGACCCAACAGGAGTAAAATTGTGACTCATGGCAGCAGCAGTGGTTGTGAATTTGGTTTTAGTGGAACTCCATTATGTGAGAAGTCACCCTTTGCTCTTGAATGAGGATGGTGGTGTCTTCAGCACCTCCAGGCTGGTCAACAGAACTTGATGCTCGTTGGGCTATACTGGTTTCAGAAAAAAATCAGTTGTTCAGTGTTTCTGTCTCTGCTCCTTTACAGTCTATGGCCTTGGATGTAGTGCTCCTGCTTTACCCTGAAACATACCATTTGTGAGCCCAGCCTGCCATAAAGTTAGTATTTTGTCTGAAATACTTCATGTTCTTCATAGGGCTCAGATTGTGATGTGGAAACGCCAGCCAACTTTGGAAAATACCTTGAGTCATTTTTAGCCTTCACAACCCATCCCAGCCAGGTATGTAAAGAGCTGAAAGTCTCACGTGTGTCTGTGTGTGAATGCATAATTGAGCTAGCCTGTAGAAAGCTGCAGAACTTCAGCTGCTAAGTATTGCTCTCTAGGCTCTCCATTTCAGCTGAAGGCCTGGAAGGCAGAGTGTTTCTTACTCCATTACCACCCCATCAGGAGCAGTTCCTGACACAGTGAACTGAGTAGAAAATGCAGAATTTGCAACCAGCCCTAGTATTAGAGATTTTTGGCTTTCTGGGAATTTGGGATGTGCCTTCAAGGTGCCTTGGTGCTAACTTAGCAGTGGAAATTCCAGCACTGAAATCCTCCTCTGTTCCTCTGTTTTCTCTCTTCCCCCAGTTTCTGCGCTCTTCCACCCAGATCACATGGGGAGCCCTCTTTCGGCATGAAGTTCTGTCTCATGACCCTTTGTTGCTGGCTGTTGTTCCCAAGTATCTCCGTGCATCTATGACCAACCTGGTGAAGGTATGTGGAAATCACAGTTGGTTGTGAGAAGGTGTCTGGTGAATGTGGCCTGTGGGTCATGGGGATAGAAACTACATTTTTATTGTGTCATGGCCAGACCTGATCTCCAGGCTGCTGAACACACAGTTATGTCTTGCTCGTGTCTCCAGCCTTCATCTTCTTAAAGCTGGTGTTAGCTATGATGGTGACTTCTCTTTCTTCCTGACCTTTTCCACTTTGTCTCCAGGTGGGCTTTCCTTCCAAAGCAGACAGCCCCAGCTGTGAATACTCCCGTTTTGATTTTGACAGTGATGAGGACTTCAATGCCTTCTTCAACTGTAAGTTGTCATGACCCTTTGTGCATTCTGTTGTCTGTCCCTGTCTTCCTGCATTTAGTTTAGGCTTGGCAGCTTTTGTTTCATTTGTTCCATTTCATGTTCCATTTGTTTCTCAACTTTTTAAGTCTGGATCTTGGAGTAAATTAAGTTAGGATTTTCCTGGGGCAGCTCATATGTTTAATATTTTGCTGGCTGTCAGATAGATGGCCTGATAGCATTTTGGTGTCAAAGCAAATGTATCTTTTGGTCACCTAGAGGAGGAAATTAAACAGCCTCAGGTTAGGAGAGGGAGGCAGCTTACATAAGACTTTAGATGTCATTCAAGAAAGAAAATGTCTTGGCTGTGGTAGGAAACTTCTGGTTTAGTATCAATAGCTAGAGTTGAGCAATTCAAATAGTCAGATTTAATTTGGATCTTAAACCAGTGCTGGATATTAATGGCTTTATTTTTTTTTTTTTCATCTTGTGTTTTTCTTCCCAAAACTGAAGTTGGTTCTCACTGGCTGGTGTAGTTTGGTACTAACTTGGTGGGTGGGAAGATACATTGAATAAATTACACAAATTTTCACTTTTTACATTTATGTCTGAAGATTTTAAGTGTTGCATTTTTTTTATTGCTTACTAGATAGTTTTGCTTACTGTAATAAATCTGTTTGGATAGAAACTATGAAGTCACTAAATGCACAAAGCCAGAATCTGAAATAGTTTTAGAGAATTAAGTTATACTGAAGACATTACATATATAAGAAATATAACTAATTTGAAGCACAAAATAAAATTACTTGGCAACACAGCTTTATTAAACAATACAAGTTGCATTGTGTAATCAGCAGACCTGATTCTTTTGTGTGGTCGTGCACTGGAACATTTTGGAAAAAGTGAAATTCCTGTTCTGTACTTTGTTTTTAGTATCTTTGACATTGGAAACAAGGCAACTGGGTTTTGAGTTCCAATTTGTCATTAGTTGAATAATCTAAGAAAAGTGTGTTTAGCTAAAGGAAGTGGCAGTTATGCTGGTATTTTATCTCAGTATCCCAAGATGCTCTGTAAGCAGTAAGCATTTATAGTTAGAAGAGTGTTGTACATGAAGAATAGCGGCTTAATTGCACTAAATCTGCTTTAGCATTTATGCCTTTTATTGGTCTTAAAGAATTGAGAGCCAGACACAGTTAAGGGATAAGGAGTTTTTACCTCAGTAAGGTAAAAGGTGAAGTGGTTCACCAAAAAGGCCCTTATTAAACTACCGAGGTAAAAAACCCTTATCCTTTAACTATGTCTTGGCTCTCAATTTTTTAAGACCAGGAAAAGGCATCAGCATAGATTTTCATAATCCATAATGCATTTTAATAGTACTTTTTTTAATGTTAGTCTGTCATTTTTTAGTCTGCTTAAATCACTTCCAAAATTGCCCATCCTGTTGTACCTGCTTTACCCTTTGTGTATCTGTGCCCGCTACACAGCTATTGCCAAAGCAGAAGTCCATAATGTTCATGGGTCTGCAAAATGTGCAGCATCAGCTGGTTTCCTGGTGTGTGATTTTTCCCTGCAGCTTTCCGGGCTCAGCAAGGAGAGGTGATGAGAATGGCTTGTCGTCTGGACCCTCTGACTGGCTTCCAAATGGCCGGTGAATGGCTGAAGTACCAACTCACAGCTCCTCTTGATACTGGACCCATGAACTGTAGGTTACCTGAAAAAAAAGAGGGATATGGGATTTTTTTTTAAATTAAAGCCAAGAAGAAACTTCTTGGCCTTTTTTATGTTGATGCTGTTGGAGTTTTTTAAGTTTTTTTCTAAGACTCCATGCTAGATTTTCAGGCTTTTAAGTTTTGCAAATTAAAAGCAAAACGAAGTCAAAGCCACCCCTTCCCTAATTTATCACTTTGGAGTCTACCTATGGAATAAGTAATGTAAAGCCCCTGGCTTCTCCTTTCCTTCCCCCAAATCTCTCTGCAGAACAGGTACAGTTGTCCCTCTGATACAATTTTACAATTATTTGGGCCATTTTATCTTTGTAACATATTGATTGTTAGGTAAGTTATGCATATCTGGCAAATCCCTTGTCATTCACTTCACTTTCCCTGCTGTGAAGGAAGGCTGCTTGGTGCTCTGCAAAGTCATACTGAGGGCAGTCTTGCCTGCAGTGCTGAGTCTGGGCATAAGGTCTCCCTTCTTTTCCCTTCTCTGATTTGTTCATATTGCTCTGCATAGTACCTCAAAGACTTACGTCTCAGGAGCCTTCCCTTGAATGAAGCAAATCACATGGGATTATGTTAATCGCTCGCAGTGCATCGCTGCCAGACATCTACAGGGAGAGCTGTGTGCTTAATATACTTGAGTGCTTAGGTGTTGCAGCACAGGAACTTACCAGGCTGCTGTTGAGGAGCATGGTGAGAGCTCCAGTGTTCTCTTCCTTTCAGCTAAGACAGGCGAAGGTCTCTGCTCCATCTTCTCTCCATCCTTTGTGCAGTGGGATGCCATGACCTTCTTCTCGGAGAGCATCATCAGCCAGATGTTTCGAACCATGGATAAAGATGTATGTGTATCCCATGCTCCTGCCTTCTCTCCTGGCTCCTTCTGGGTCCACACCAGTGGGTTTTTGCAGTTATATTAGCCTTGAGCAGTTTTTAGTAACTGGTTACCTCCATGCAAAACCCAGATTGTTTGGTGAGCCATTCTCATGAGGAATAATGACCCTTCTTTTGATGATACCCCACTCATACTGGTGTGTCTTAGTTTTGGACAATATGATATGAGGAGTCACAGGACAGTGCTCAGGTGACATGCTTTTACATTATGCCTTTCTAGAGAAGAGATTGCTTAAAGAAAAAATTCTTTTTATTTAATTATCCTCTTATTAGATTTTTAGAAAAAGTTTTTAAACTTCTAACTAAATGAGAGGAACTATGCCCAGAGAGTAGGAGATCAGAAGCATTTTCTCTCTGTCTTTTGTTCAACAGCAGGCAAATCAGAAGGATCGGTTTGATGTAGACTGACTTGATTTTTTATTAGATTAAGCTGCTCATGCACTAATCAATCTAATCACAGTAGAGTAATTATATGGGTCAATACAGTTGGTTAAGCGTGGAATCTGTTGGACAGTGTCAAGAGAATTGGGAGACAGACTGAGAGAGGAAATTTGCCTTTCCCAGAGGTGCAAGCAATAGTATGGGGACTAGAGACTGATGTCACAAGACTGCCCTATCAACAGTGGTGATGCTGCTGTCCTTTTTGCCTCAGCTTTTTCCTAGGTTTTGTAGGAAGTATACTACAGGTTGAGTGTTGCCTCCATTTTCCTTTCCTTTTTTTTTTTCCCCTACCTTTGTAGGAAATCCCAGTGAATGATGGCATAGATCTGCTGCAGCTTGTCCTTAATTTTGAAACAAAAGATCCTCTCATCCTGTCCTGTGTGCTCACCAATGTCTCTGCTCTCTTTCCATTTGTCACTTACCGACCAGAATACCTCCCTCAAGTACTTTCCAAGGTAGGTACTTGCAGACCCTGCTAAAATCACATCAGTTTTTTGTGGTGCAGGGCTCTTGGACTGAACTGCAGGAGTCAATCCATCTTGGTGTTGCTGTCAGGAAAGCACTATTCTTCATGTTAAAGTTGGGAGAAATCGAGACTAAGGCTTGTCACAAGAAGAGTAATGTCAATTAACCAAAATTTTGTAGTTCTTAGCCTTAAATCTTAGTATTAAGTGCATGCTGTGGCCATGTTTTATTTCAAGGCCTCAATGTATTGAAGATTCATCTTTCAGCTTACTCAGGGGTTTTTCACTGACTTCAATGAAATTGCATTTAGATCTTTATTACCTGTTCCTTGAGCTCAAACAGATGTGAGTGTTAATATTAACAAATGATACTAATTTTTTGATTTTTCCTCCCTTTTCTCACAGTTGTTTGCTTCAGTTACCTTTGAAGTTGTAGAAGAAAGTAAGGTACGTCTGAATTACTATCTACTAATGAGCTATAACAGTTGGATAAAATAATATTCTATTGGAGAGAGCATGCTGAGTCTGAAGACTCTGCTGAAGTAGGCTTCTCAAGTATAGTTCTGCTCCTGAAAAGCTGGGGAGTCTAGATATTGCTGATCTCTGTGGTTGACATACCTACTAAGCTTTGGCTCACAAGCTTAGAAGGCCACAGATGTGCTCTAAAGCCAGTACACTTAGTTCCCCAGTGCTGGCCTTCCTGAGAGTGAAATCCCTTCATTAGCTCTGGGTACTTTCAGTACTTGGTATACATGGCTCAAAATGATGGCTGTAAACCCACCAGTTACTTAAGGAGAGCTTGGAGTCTTGAGATAGTAAGAGCCATGGCATCCTCACTCCTGAAGTACAGCTTGTTTGAACATGGACTTCCTGAGCTGACTACTGCTTTAGAGGAAATTTAGTTGCTGCATGATTGTTTAGAGGGAACAGAGGAGGCATGAAAGTGGTTTTTTTCCATCAGTGTTCAACAAGGCAGAAATCTATATGTAATGAATTTGTTTCTTGAAGATACCCTGCATTTGGCTGAACTTTTGTTTTGTTGCATTGAAGTTTGTTGTGTCTGTCCAGGCTCCTAGAACTCGAGCAGTGAAGAATGTAAGAAGGCACGCATGCTCCTCAATCATAAAGATGTGCCGGGATTACCCTCAGCTTGTCCTGGTATGTAAATGCAACTGTCATGAACTCTTGCCTTGATTTCAGTTGGAGTGTGTGGGATCTTCAGCGTCCTTTGCTACAGTCTCTGCTTTCCTTGCAAATAACATTCCTGTTGAACAAATGCAAAGTTGTTCATTCCCTGTACCTCTTTCTTCCCTGCTGAAAAATTTTCTGCCTGAGGAGTTGAATTGTAGGTTGGTAGGTTAAATGTAAGATGGATGAGGAGGAGGATACAAGCAGCCCTGCACTGGTTTTATGGGAATGTTTGCTGAATGTCCATGCTATCACCTGTGCCGGTCTCAGTTGATTCTTTAGCTGAAGACACTAGCATAGCTAATAGCTAGATTTTTTTTTCTGTTACTTAACGGAATATGGGAGGAAAAGGAGAGTATTTATTTTCTGGATGAGCTTGAGATTAGAAGACAAATACATTTAAATTCCACGAGCTGTGTTCTGTTTGTTTTGCTGAAGTAAACAGTCTGCACATGCAACATTCTTTAGATGTGTTTCTGTGGAGTGGAAGCTAGGATTATGGGAGTACCATAGGACACTTCTAGTTTAAACAAAGACATTTTTAAAGGATGTTAATTTAGGTAATTTGGAGGTTCCAGACTGCATTCTGCAATTGATGCTAAGAACTAATGGGTTGGGTTTTGTTCCACTTTTATTGGTCCTTGAGCTATAGCTGTCTCTTTCCCATAGCCCTCCAGACATCCTCACTAGAAGAGCCAAGGATCCATAGTTGTCCCAAAAGAAGTTCAGAGGTCTTTGCTGAAGGGGATGATTGCTAATGCTTGTACAAAATTATGGGTAGTTGTGGTGGCAACTGGAGAAGGAAGGGAAGAAATGCAAGAATTCCTGTGGCACTCATCGTAACCGTATAAATTGTTACTTACCACAAGTAAAGAGATGGTAGAATCCTAAGTCTGGCCAAAGAAGCAGGGTGCTTTCTGTGGGCAAATAAAAGCACCAGGACTGCTTTGAGATGTGATACTGCTTCAAGAGATACAACTGCCTAGGGAGAGATTTCCTCTTCTTATTTCAGTCATTCTAGAGAGTTTAAGTAAAATGGATGCAGGATAATGATAGAGGGTTTGGGAAGAATAGTTCTCATAGACTTAACATGCAGACAAACTTCAGTGTGAAGAGGAGATGGCTATGTTGAAAAAATGTAACAGACATGCTCCTCCAGCTGTATAGTCTACCCCTTCTCTGCTCCCCCTAGTGGCCCTCCTCCATACCAAATGCATGATGCTTTTCCACTTGGATGTGTTTTCTAGCCAAACTTTGAGATGTTGTACAACCACGTGAAACAGCTGCTGTCAAATGAGCTACTTCTGACGCAGATGGAGAAGTGTGCTCTTATGGAGGCCCTTGTCCTCATCAGCAACCAGTTTAAGGACTATGAGCGACAGAAAGCTTTCCTGGAGGAGCTCATGGCTCCTGTGGCTGGCTTATGGCTCTCCCCAGAGATGCAGAGGTATGGGTTATTCTTCTTTCTGTTGGTCATTTCTTCTTCAACTTTGAGCTGGCCATATTGAGGAGATAGTGTCGTGCCCAGTAAGGAAACACAGTAGCCATAGGAGGGTGTTGGGCTGCCTCTTGACCTCCTGTGCTATGGGCAGTCGTTGTGATAATAGTTCTCCTACAGTTCAGAAACTGCCAACATACTAAATGCTGTTTGCTGAAAATTCCTGGGTAAGAGTTGCTTAAGGTAATAAGGGAGCATTCCCCAGCATGCTCAAAGCATTTGCAGAAAATGAGAGATTAAAGACATCCTTGCTCATCCCCAGGAGAAGATAGGAAGCCGAGGTGCTATTAAAGATGAGATGTCTTACAGCTCTGGGTAGCTGGGCATGCACAAGAGTTTTCCTAGCAGGGCTGTCTTCATAAGAGATCTGAATCTTTTAGATCTCCACAGCCCAAGAGAACTGATAGTGTTTGAACAGTGTACACATCTCTGATGCTTTTTAGTCATGTACCCATTTACAGGATGGAATACTACCTAGCTTCTCTAGCCTGCTTTGTATTTGTTAGATGTTTATTGCCAGTGCAAAGCTCTCTTAAATTCCCTGGTACAAACAATGATCCCATTGCTGTCTTTTGCTACTGCCAGAGTCCTCTCAGATCCTGAAGCCTTTATATCCTATGTGGGTGCAGACAACAAAATTGCTGATCCTGTCTTGGAAGATCCTAGTGGCCTGAACCGGTCTAGAGTGAGTATCATTAGCAGGAGAGGTGTAATAATGAGTGAGAGGAGATCTGCCTCCTTCCATCCCCCATTTCTTCTGTGATTATACACAAGGTGTCCTGAGCATGTACTTCTCTAGAATGCGGATTAATAGGTTTCTCATGTTGCAGAATAACAGGCTTGCCTTTGCTCTTTAAGCTACAGTAAAAGAGCATGCAGGCCATGCCAAACCACATTATTTGTTAGAGTGAAGCACACTGTTTCCTACTCCTTGTTTAATAAGAGTTTGGTTTTGGAGAAGCAATTGATTTACATGATTTTTGGAAATGTGGCACAGTGAACTGTATTTTTTAAACCAGGCAAGATGGAAAACCTCGTGCTCAGACTGGAGCACAGAATATAATTAAAAGTCATCTTAGGAGATTTGTGTTGAGTTGTTAGTGTAAATTCTTCACTTGGACTGCTGAACAGAGTTGCTGTCCTTAATTCTGTAGAAGAAACTGATTTGCAGTCCACAGAGATGTGCTTGTGATTTGGGGCTAATGCAGTTGTGTCATCTTGGATCCTGGATCTCTCCCAGCACATGAAGGAAGTGAGGACGTCCTTACTTTTAGCAGCCTACCTGGCTGCTTGCATACTCTTAAGATGGTATGCATTGATGCTTTGTCTGATAGTGAATTCCTAGGCCATCCTGCCAAGGCCAGGGCTCTCTGAAGTTGATGGAATACAGCATGATCATTTGCTGCATTTTTCTGGCCGGAAACTCAACCAGAGTTTCTTCCCACTCATCACCAGGTTAGGCTCACTGTAGAACATTCCCTTTGAGATGGGATGATGACCTGTTTCTCTGAGTACCTGTTGATTCAGACTGTGATCTGGATAAGAAATGCTTTCTCCACATCTTTTGCTGCAGATAAGCTTTTGTGTGTACACCATTCTGGGAGTTGTGAAACGAGCTCGTTGGCCTGCTGCTACTGAAGAGGCAAAAGCTGGAGGATTCTTTTTGGGATACCTGCCCAGTGGAACTCCAATGTACCGTAATCCCTGCACTGAGCAGGTCCTGAAGCTTTTTGACAATTTACTTGCTCTCATAAGGTGGGTCAAGTTGACTTGAAGTCATTTATGTTGACTTATAAATATCTGCCAGCCAAACTGAATGATCAGAGAATGTGAAGCCAGTGGGAATACGGGCTGGTGCCAGTGCCCAAGTACTGTTCCTGACTGTTCATAGTGGGGAATGGCACTGGGGAAACTGGGAGCCTTCTGAATGTTCATTGGCCTGGCCTGCAAGAGGCCATCAAAGCTAATGGGAGCTTGTGCTGGGGTTGCCTCCCCCACCTCCAGTGCTGTAGTTCTGCCACCCAGTTAATGATTTCTCAACTAACATCTCTGCTCTGCCCTCAGCCCCTACGAGGCCACCTCTCCCGTCACCACCAGGGCAGTCCCAGCTCTCATCGCATCCTGTTCGCCTTGTTCTCTCTTCAGTGTTAAATTAAGTTGGCTTTGCTGAACATGAGCAGCAGCCTCCTGAAGCACTGTCTGCTCTTGAAATCAGTGGATGCATACTCTCAGGCTGTTGCTGCCATGCAGTTCCTCTCTGCGTGTCACCAGTGTTGTGTAGGTTTGGGGCAGCCAGGGGAGGAGCAAGAGAAGGCAGGAAAAGGAAATCCTGAATAATAGAGTTCCCAGAATTATAAAGGAGAAATCTCTTTCAGAGTGACTCCTGACACTGGGATTTTGCCAGACTTATGGGACAATTTTGGGAGATAACATGTTACATGCTTGAAAACTTGATGCTCTATCCTTGGCAGGGGCCTTTTGAGAAAGAGCGTTTTCAGATACACTTAGATTTTTCAGCTCCTGGGTTTGTAAGGGAAGGGGCCATGTTACCTGAGCTCTGTCTAGTCAAGTATGTTTAGTAGTCACTGAGCTCAGGAATGTGCTGCTTCCAGAGAGAAGCAAGATGCTGGACTGTTGGGACAAGCACATTCTGTCTTGGCCCATGCTGGCAGTGTTTCTCATCACTAAACTCTGTGTAACACAGTGTGTGTGTGTGGTACTTTGGCCAGTGACCAGGTAGACCTACAGAACTGTGCTTGAAATGTTTTTGCCTTTTATCCTGGAAGGCTGGAGTTTCTATTGATGAGCTGTCAAAAGAGGTTAGGTAGAGTTGCCCTGAGAAGCAATAGCCTCATGCCATTTCTTCCAGTCCCTGTCACGTGTCACATTGTGTGGGACCAAGTAAACCAGTGCCCAAGATCTGAACAGGCTGCAACAGACACTTTATTCCTTGTGCAATCACTGTTCTTACCAGAACTTGTGCCTTAGTAAAGTCATTTGAAATATGTTACAACAAGCTTCGGAAACTGTTATCCAACTTCTGTCACTACTTCACTTCTGTGAAGAAGCAGAAACTTTGTGCCTGGCTGTTTACCACCTCCAAGAGAACACATGAACTATGTTCTCAATCCAGTATATAAAAGGAAGAGGCTCTGTGGCTGGTTTGGGCTTTTTTTGAGATAATGCATCTGTGGTGTTCAATCATCTCAGCTGCAGACCAAAATATGCTCTGTGTACATGGCAGTAACATACATGGAGAAACCTGTACTTCATTCAGAGGTATCTGGGCTCTTCTTAAGGCTGGATGCTCCAACAAGAACTAATGAATCATGTATTAAGAACAGTAGATCTTTATTTCTTCATATTTTATTTTTCCATTGCTGCTGCTGCTGGATATATAGGCCTCTGTTTGACAACTGCAAGCTCATGTTCAGTGCAAGTGTTGATGATGATGCTTATGTCTTTTTGATAAAGCTGGATCTGTGCTATGGAGCTCCTGTTGTGTTCTTTGCTGACTTCGGGTGCCTTTTCCATGTATGTCTTCCTCAAGCCCTCTTTGATATGGATCTCACGGGAGAATATGGAATCTGTAGTCGCCTGTCAGCAGGCAGGAGGTATGGGGATATGAGGAAGGCTGCCTGGCAGGAAAGCTGCCTGTGTTTAGGATGCCTTCAGGGACATAGTTACTACCTGGGGATGGATGCTTCTCTTAGATCTGTGCCATTAGGCAGCTCTCTATAGGGATAAGCAACATCCAGTGTTTCCCACATGCTTATGTGGGAAGTCCCTGCAGGCTGTGTGAGCAGATCTGCAAGTAGCAGTAGCATGGATCCTGCTGAGCAGCTGAACTGAGCACCAGTGTGCTAACACAGGGGGGTTTTCAGGCTGAGCAGGTCTGCTGCTCTCTGGGTAGTGTGTGGCATTCTGCAGCTGTGTTAGCAGACAGAAGCAGTGAAGCTCTTAAGTCACTGGACCTTTGCCAGGGTGGTAAGTAGCTTGAAGGTGTAGGTCGTGGGTGAGATCAAACAGCTGAGAAGAATGAGGTAGTCCAGGTAATGGAAGAATAAGGTAGTTCTGAGTGGCATCTTACTGCGCCTACCTGTATTTGTCTCTGTGTTGGTAGCTGTATTTAATGAATTATTTTGAGGTTCCTTTATTAATCACTGCTGGCAGTTTTCAGAGTAATGATTCTCCTGTCCTCTGTGGTACATAATTTCGTTTGGTGTTCTCTAGCTTCTGATTTAAACTGTTCACTCCTGAATTTAAACCCAAATCATGATTTTCAGCCACCTTGGTGCATTTCTGCAGTCAGTAACTGTATGATGTGATTGGTGCAGAGCCTTTATTGTGGTGGGATTTGCTCATGTTTTGTTACAGATTAAGTGCTCAGGCTCAGCAAATGCTTTGCTTAGACAAAGGCTTTTTTGGAACTCCTGATGACAATGCTGACATTGCCAAAGAATTAATGCTGGTGAAAGAATTCTTGGGTAGATATGGATGCTGTAGGCATTTTCATGGTAGACAGCTCCAGCTTTGGAAAAATTCTTCAATCGTGGACTGTCCTAAAGAACTCATCTTCTGGTTTACAAGCCGTTCTCTCTAGGCATCAGATACTCTTTCTAGCAGAGCTGTGACTGTCACTGAAAATTCCCCAAGTCCTGCCATATCCTTTACTTGTCCTCTCTAAAGCATAAATGTCTGTTGAAATTAGTTTTACTGTTTTCCTGTGTGTGGGGTGCCCAGGAGTGCTGATAAGTCTCAGCTGGAACATGCCTAGGAGCTACATCATCATACATGAAGGCTGTTGGATGCCTTTTTAACTCCCATGGGGAGTGGGTGGTTGGCCATTTTCTCTCCATGTCACTGGGAACTTGCTGAAGTATTAAGAGAGCTAGCCCTGTAAGTGAACATCTGCCTCCCAACTCTGAGACTTAAGAAAATGCTTCCAGGACTCTGGAACAACTAAGTACCTTGTCCACACCTTCAGGATATACTACCTGTCTTGCTGGAGTTAGTGCAGTGGGATTTCAGGGTTCGCCTTTGCAACTCCACAGTCCCTGCATTTTTCCTACTGGCTTTCTGCCCAGCTTGAGGCAAAGCCAACACTGGCATGGAGTGGACAGGAGACATACAAGAGATTATTTTAGTATCTAGATTTCAGGATAGCCTCAAGCAGAAATGCACAGCCTTTTGAATCAGTGGGGCAGCATCAACCAGTGTAGAGGCTGGGATCTTCCCGGGCCCTTCTTGGCAAAGCAGAATCAGCTTGTGGCCATTTGAGGGCTGTTGCATGGTGTTAGATCCAGCCCAGAATGAGAGTATGAGTCATTAAGTCATTTGTGTAGCTCTTTCTTACGAAGTTCACATACTTGCCTTCCTCATGTGCAGTGAGCAGGAAGGTATTTAACACTTGCAGAGAGAAACAGAATAGTTGCGGTTTTGGAGCTTTCTGCTCAGACATCACTGCATCAGGGTTTCCAGAATTATGCATGTAGACCTTAAAAAAAACCAACCAAAACCCAATAATTAATACATGAGTGAAAACTGAGACTCTGGAGAACATCCTGAGGTCTGTCCACCCTCCCTACCCCCAGCCATTCCCATGTACCCCCTGCTTTGGGAAATGCTGCTCGAGGGGGAGATACTGAGTTGCCCTTGATCACCTCTAGCAGCAGGTACAATGGCATTGCAGTTTTGGAGGAGGCTGCAGGATTTGTGCTGTGTGCAGCTGGCGACACCCAGAGTGGAGGTCTGAGGTCTCAAAGGAGAGAGGTAGGTGAGAGAGACACCCCTGCTGTGTCCAGCTCTGAGTGTCAGTACCCTGGTTAAGAGAGGGGACCCATTTTGGCCTGGATGGCAAGAGCCAGCCACCCATGGCTGAATTGGTGTCCCTTGCAGACAGCTGACTGTGGCCATTTCCTGTGGTGCAAAATTGTTCCCAGCTGGATGTGTTGTCCAGGGGGCACGTGTGCCTGCCGTGAGTAACATCTGATCGGACTGATGTTCTCACTAGAGTCCCTCCAATGCTACCTGCCATTCTGGGGACTGTGATCCATCCCTGAGGGGCAGTGTGCATATTTTGGAGCTGATACAGCTCTCCCTCTGCAGGGGCCTTAAGTGCAGAAGATCGTTTGAGACTACAGAATCCATGTCTTGTCAATTTTAAAAATACATTCTCTGATCCCTTTGGCCAAGCTAACAAGTTGTTCCCAGCATCATCTGGAGAATTGCTGGGAGTTTTTACTGCCAGTGCTTGCAAGGGGTGGGATGAGGTGAAATAAGTGGAAGGGGCAGCCAGGAGACTCAGGACATGAGGTGGAGTCACTCCATGTCTCTGTTGAGTCAGCTTCCCCAATATTTTTGCAGGTGAGGAAGGGGGATCCCATGCACATCTGTATGGTCTCACCTTCCTCATCATCTGCCTCAGAAGAGCAGTCCACAAGCTGAAGGAGAGGATTCCACTGTCAAGGGCAAAAAGGGGTTGATTTACATTAGTATAAACCAAGTGCTCTTCTATTTCAGGACTCACAACAACCTCTACATGCCAGAGATGGTGGCTAGGCTGGGAGATACATTTGCAAAGGCCTTGGACATGCTGGAGGTGGAGAAGAATGCTATTCTAGGTAGGAGGCTTCTCTTCAGGGGGAATGTATGGGCAGATTCTTATGAGATATTTGAGTTAGTGATCTGTTCATAGCAGAGGGAGTAAAATAAGGCTGGAGGACCAGCTTCTTCATAGTTTTTGCAGCTCAGCTGTGATTTAAACTGGCTGAAACTAAGACATTAAATAAGTTATTGGTCTCAGACACATTGCATGCATTGAAGGCTACACCACCAAAATTCTTATCCCATCTGTGGGATGGTGGTGGTCTCTGCAACATGGCATTTCAGACTGCAGAGGCTGGAGGGTGCAGTAGTTGTCTTTGAGCAGAATTAGTCTCAGAAGGAGCCCTGAGTGCTGGTGCAGAGACCTGGAGGGCAAGAGCCAAGTTGCGCAGTGTAGCCCTGCCATTTGTTTATAGAGAGCATATTAGAAAGAGGCCTTTGGAGCCTTCTTAAAACAGGCTTGAGCTTGTGAACACAGAAGCCTTTCCAGCCAAGCAGAAGTGGGTGGTCTTGTGCATAAAGTGTGGATCATTACTTTGGAAATTGGGGGTTAATTTCAGGTTCTGACAGACAGTGAAATATTTTGGGAAAGTTGCTTTGTCTTTCTTTCTCCATTTCCTATTTATAAAATGAGGACATGCTTCCTTTACCTGTTTTCTCTGACTTTAAAAACTCTGTGAGGCACCTGCATATAAAGCAGCAGGGCCTTGATCTCTGCTCTAAACTTTTTAATATTGTAGTTCAACAGTAGCTTATATCCTGGCAGACAATACAAATCTGAAGGGATGAGCTATTAGAGGAGGTGCAACAACTGTCAGCTTTTTCTGACTGGGTTCTGGTATCTCAAGTAAGTTCTACTTTGGAGAAATAAGGCAGCTACAGCAAGCTCAGAGGTGGAAACACCTCTGCTCTGGGTGTGACCTGGCTGACTTCTGACTTGCTGCTGTCCAGCTGGCTGGGGCCTGCCCAGCATGCTCTGAAGGTGCACCGTGCATCTCCTATTAATGCAACATTAATGTAACTGAAGCTTATTCCTTTCCACAGGTCTGCCTCAGCCTCTGTTGGAACTTTATGACTCTCCTGTTTACAAAACAGTCTTAGAAAGGATGCAGGGCTTCTTTTGCACCCTCTATGACAACTGGTAAGAGCACCATGTCTCTCACCACAGTCCAGCACTGCACAGCCAGAGCAGTAGGTTATTGTGGGGTCCTGACTTCCTTTTGAGCTAGACTTTGATGTGAGCTGTATGCTGTAATATCCAAGTACAAGCTGCAGCGGTGGCCTATATTCAGTGCTTGTAACCTGCCACACAGACATGGAACTGTCAGGAAAAAGTACTTCAAAATGGGGATCTGCTTTTAGCTCTTCTGCAGTTAGGTAGTTAGATTGGAGCACTTACCTGATGTCCTTAGTTTGTCTCTTTTGTCACTTCTAATTATGTGTCAGGGTACATCAGGTCTTGAAAGTACCTTGTAGTGCTTAAATGCTTAATTCATTGTCCCTCTGCCAGTATCCCCCCAAAAAAAGAGATACTGTGGTAGAATTCCTCTATGGTATTTGTTAGGAATGTGACAACTGTGTGGTCTCAAGATGATAGTACTTGTAGCCTTTGCAGATCAGAGACGTGGTACTTGTTGTTTAGCAGACTTGTAACTAACTTGTTTTTTGTTGAAGTTTTCACATCCTGGGAAATGCAGGCCCCTCCATGCAACAGGATTTCTACACTGTTGAGGGTCTTGCCAACCAGCTTCTCAGCTCTGCTTTCAACAACCTCAACAACATTCCTGATTACAGACTGCGGCCCATGCTCCGTATCCTTCCATCACTGTCTCAGGCCAGCTTGGGAGGCTCTGAAGACATAAATTTAAACCCTGCATTGTTTTCAGTATGGCCAAGACAAAGAAGGGTCATTGAGGAGTAAACAAACAGGGATGCACCTGGTGTTTATGAAGTGTAAGCCTAGGAGAGAACAAGCAGAGTGAGCAGTGCATGGAGTCATAATAAATGCAAAGGATCTGTGTGGTTCTGGAGGCACTGTGAGAGGTGAGTAGTGCCTTCTAGTGCCAAGGGAGCTTGGACAGTGAGGAGCTTGAAATTACAGTGTGCTTCTCTGGGAGATCATGTGGGTTTCCCAACCTACTTTCAAGGACTGGACATTCAGTCTCACAGCTAGGAAATGGGTGCTAAGCACGTCTAACTTCCTCAGCTGAACGGTCATGGGAAAGAGCTGTATAATTTATGTTCTTGCTGTATAGAGATGCCACTAGTTAATTCAGGGCTGTGAGAAGGTGGGCTTCCAGGTGTCTGTCTCTTGGCCTCCCAGTGGAATGGGCAGACTTGGGCACTGTGCTGCAGTCTCCCTAGCAGCTTTGCAGCTGGCCTTATGTGTTGGATCTCTTCCTTAACCAGTCTGTGCAGGGGTGTTTGTGAAGCCCTTGGTACTTTCCTGCCCCTCAGAATACTACGAAACTCTTGTCTGCCCCATGCTGGGACCACTCTTTACCTATCTGCACATGGTAAGAAAACAGCTTATTCACTGCCTGTTCCTTGACAGCCCTGACTCCCTGTAGCAGCTGGCAGCAGCATGTGGGGATGTCTGTTTCTACAGATCCAGCAGAGACAAGGGCAGAGCCTTGATGCTTAATGATTTTGACGGTGTTTTGGTGGGGGCTTTAAAGTGCCTTGAACCCTGGCTGTTGCATAGCACCCCTTGCTGTGAGTTCAAATCTGTGGACATGAACTCCTCAGTCTGCAGCCCTGAGACTTTTTGGGTTTATGGGGTTTTGGTTTTTTTCCCCATGTCCTGTCATTTTCATGACAGCTCACTCACATTCCAGCACACTTGGTACCAGTTCTCCTGCCTTTCAAAACGGATCTTGGCATGAGAGCTGTGTTTAAAGCTCTTCTGCTTCTGCCAGAAGCTATTGCTTGGGTCTCCTTGCATTGTGTCCAGATCTGATCTTCCCTTTTGTCTTGAACAGAGGTTGTCCCAGAAATGGCAGGTGATAAACCAGCGAAGCATGCTCTGGTAAGCTTCCACCCCTTGGTACAAAGAGGGAAATGGGCAATAGGATGGAGATTTGCTCTTTTACGTGGCCCTTTGCCCAGGAGAAGCCCTGCCAGCAAGGGCTGGAAGACACACTGGTGACTCATTTCCTGGTTTGGGCAGAGGGGGTTCTTGAAGACATTGGCTCTGTCAAACTAAAACCTGTTCTTCTCAGTGAGGATGATGCTGCAGATGACAACCCCGAGTCTCAGGAGATGCTTGAGGAACAGCTGGTCAGGCTGCTGACTCGAGAAGTCATGGATCTCGCCAGTAAGTGAAATCAGGCTAGGTCTCCTGAGATATTTGGGATGTTTTCCCTGGAGAGGACAACAGGAATTCCCAATGTGCAGTGAAACTTAATTATAGTATACACAGTAGTGTATAGCATAACCATGAGAAGGCAGATGTGAGACAGCCCTGCCAAAATCTTAGCTAAAACCTACTGAGAGATAATTTAAAACCTTCAGAAGAGAGATCCTTCCTTTTGTTAGCTTTTAGGGCTCCATGGTTTTGGCACCATTCCTGTAGGAATCTAGTCCTATAGGGAGTTGGATTCTCCCATTCTGTGCTTTGGAACCCAGTACAGGACATGGATTTGTGGACAAGCCAAGTGCAGAGCAGTTTTGTTGTTGCAGTTGCCATGTCTCTAACCAGATGTAAGGGAAGAGTCCCCCCAAAGCAGTCCTCCTCGTGTTTTCCTTCTCCAGCATCATTTTTGTGTTAGCATGGCTTTGTACAGGGAAGCTGGGGAAGTTGAATCCATGGAGATTACAGATCTTAATCTTCTATCTCCTTTCTTGACTGGCCTTTTTTATTTTAAATCAGTGTTCTTCTTGGGTTATGGGCTTCAGATGGTTTTGTACACTCCTAGTTCTCAGTAGTAGGAGTCAACTACTGTGCAGCAGGTTCCACTGTGGGAAGGTGCTGTGGGTGGGGTGTTACAGCCTTCCAGGTAGTGCAGTATTGAACTTTTATACTGGGCTTTCTGATTCTTCAGATTCCCTGTAAGAGCTGGGGGAGCTTGAAGCAGCTGTGAGCCCATCAGAGTCTGTAGGATAATCTCTGCATGTTCTGCAGTAGCATCTTCCCTTTTCTGCTCCTCTGACCTGCAACTATTTTTGCAGCTGTTTGCTGTGTTTCTAAGAAAGGTGTTGAACAGAACACTACTGCTGCTGTAGATGGAGATGGTAAGTAAATGCCTACCTTTCCTGCCTTTGGTGTACACAAACACTGTTCCTTTCCTCTTTCTTGAGGGGGAGACTGGGCTGATGCTGGAATTTCTGTGTCAGGGGTATAGATTTGATAAAAGCCTTCAGCTCTGTACTGCACAGCATGTCTGGGCTCCACAGAAAAACCCAGTCTCTCCTGGAAACTAATGTGCTGTAGGGTTCACAGGTGGCATATATTGGAGCAGCTGGTTCTTAAGGTTCTGAGAAGTAGGCTGAGGAGCAGAGGGGGATGGGAACAGTTTCCCAAGAGCTGAACGTAGCCAGTTGCATACCCCTCCTGCCCCACATAGGGTGGGTGTTTTTTGCTTGAAAAGAGATGTTCTGGGTAAGCTGTTCCAGGACACTGATTCTGTGTGCTGGCTCCTGGCTCCCATCTTAGTTCTTGCAGCCTCCTTGTGTCCCTCTCAGTCCTTGGGAGGCCACGTTCACAGTGCAGCCTTTGCTCTGCAGATGATGAGGCGATGGCCACGGAGGTGACTCCCCCTGCCAACGCAGAGCTCACCGAGCTCGGCAAGTGTCTGATGAAGCAAGAGGTAAGCATGTGCACTTGACTGCCAACATCCTTTCTCTGTACTCTGTCACACTTGTCTGCTCTGCAGGACGGCACTGCTGCAGAGATCTAGGCTGATGGAGTGTTCCCCATGTGGGAATCACCTCTTGGGAACATGCATTGCTTTTAAGGGCCACAGAAGCCACAAAGTAAATGGGGGTTGGGATACAGATATAACACATGGCTGCAGAGCTTCAGATCTTCTAGGGAAAAGGCCCTGGGCATTCAGCCCCCAGGGTGTTCCCTGGCTCTGCCTTCATCCTGGGCCCCAGTCTTCATGAGGAAGAACTTCATCCAGCTTTTTTTTTTTTTTTTTTTTTTTTTTTTTCTGTAAAATCTGCCTGAGGTGGTACAGGAGCCAAAGTGCTAATGCCACCCATTGTGCAGAATACTTTTATGCCAATATTTCTATACTCTCTGCTTTGGATGCCTTAGAAGCTCTTGTAGAAGTTTTTGCAGTGACTTCAGAATATCAGCTGAGGAGAGTCCTTCAGGGGAGTGCTTCAGGGTCTTTCCCAGGGAGATGAAGGGAGCAGGTTAATTTCACACTGGTTGCTCATGGTTATGATGGTGCACAGTGGGTGAACACCTTCCACTGGAGCACCAGTAACAGAAGCTCCTGCAGATTCTCTGGATTTCTTCTTGGCTCCCATCAGGTTGGAATGCTGAAGTAGGAAATAGTTCCTCTGACTGGTTTTCCTCTCTGACTCCTTTTCAGGATGTTTGCACTGCAGTGCTGATCACTGCCTACACATCACTATCCTGGAAGGACACCTTGTCCTGCCAAAGAACCACAACACAGCTTTGCTGGCCACTGCTCAAACAGGTACCTCTGGGAGGAAGAAGGGATTAGTTCTGGCAGGGTTGGAAGAGGAAGCTCTGAATGTTGTGAGAAGCGTGGCTGCTTCACCCCTGGGCACCTTCTCCCTCAGGAAGAGCAAGCTGCTGCAGAAAGGTGGTTATGTACCAGTATGTTGCTTCAGTGCTGACAGTGCTTCTTCCCCAGGTGCTTCCAGGAAACCTCCTTCCCGATGCTGTGTCCTGGTTTTTCACAAGTGTGCTGAAGGGCTTACAGGTACATGGGCAGCACGATGGCTGCATGGCAGCTCTTGTCCACCTGGCTTTCCAGATCTACGAGGCCTTGGTGAGAAATTCTGTTCTTATCCAAATGTGAGGTTGAGGAATGTGAGGGGAATGGTGAAAACCAGTCACATGCCCAGTGGGTAGGGGCAGAGGGCAAGGCTATTACAGCAGAGCTGTGTTAATGGTACTTCTCCATCCAGCGGCCTCGCTATGGTGAGCTGAAGGCAGTGATGGAGCAGATCCCAGACATCCAGCTGGACTCTTTGGAGCAGTTTGATTCAAAACTTCTCAACCCAACACTACAGAAAGTGGCAGACAAGCGCCGGAAGGATCACTTCAAGCGCCTCATCTCAGGTTGCATTGGGGTAAGTGATACCCTAGAGGAAAATTTCACAGCAATATGCTGCAGAAGTGAAGGGGTAGCCAGCCTGCCTCCTCTCACCAACCACCCCCCTTCCCAGCCAGGAGGCTGCTGAAGCATGTGCGTAGTGTTTGTTCTGCCTCTCTTCACCCTGGAGGTCCAGCAGACTGAGCAGCCCTTCTGGCAATGGCCTCTCACTGAGAGACAGTGGATACCTTGCACAAGGGTGCCCAGGGAAACAGGGTGTTAAAATGTTTGATTTAAGCTGCTGGATGGGCATTGGACTTCTGTGAGGATGGTAGTGGTGGAGCCTTTGACATTGAATTAGAACCTAGGGAGCTGGTATTCTAAAGGCTACCTCAGTGCCCTGGCACTTGGGAAAGGCCAGGCCTGAAATTCCTCAAAATGCAAGCACAGGGTCCAGGCCTAAGGGTTGCTCAGAACCTGGTGATGTGCAAGCAAGCTGTCCCTGAGCTGAGTGGGGATATGAAGACATTAATGACTGATGCCTGCCTGTCTGTCCTCTGCAGAAGCCCATCGGGGAGCAGTTCCGCAAGGAGGTTCATATCCGGAACCTTCCATCTCTCTTCAAAAAGGTGAAGCCATCACTGGAGACAGATGTGCTAGAAAATGAGGATGGAGAAGGCTTCAATGTACTCTTTGAACCCTAAGCCTGGGATGCTGCAACCATCTCCTCCCCTACCTTATAATTTGTCTCTCCTCATATTAAGCACATTAGATTCTCCTTGTCACCGCCTCCACAAGCATTCATCTGAATAAAGCCCCTTACGGGTCCTGTCCCCTTCTCTTCCATACACTGGGATAGGGCCTGCGGTGGCATTTGACCCAGTCAATATTAAGCTCTTCCCCTGTCTCCTTCCCCTCCACTGGATGAGCATCTTTAGACCTCTCCTTCTTTGCAAGGTGGGAGCTGAGTCCACAGACCTCATTAGGGTAAAGCCTGATTATCTTGTAGTCTCGGGTCACTCTTGCTCCACCTCTTCATCCCTTGGGGTTTAGGATTAATGCAAAAGGCAGAGTAGTGTGCCATGTGAAAAGGGGCTACCCTAATCTTCCTCTGGGTGCTAGTAGCCAGGCTTTGTAGGAACACATCGGACACTCCTGTCACGCTTATCAGCACTTGTCCCTAGTGGACTGGAATTCTGCTGAATCTGTTTCCCTCCAGGATGCTGAGCCTTGGGCTGAGGGCTTCGTGCCAGGAAGCCTAGCAGTGCTCTAGGATCTCCTGTGAGATCAGCCTTTCTAAGGTGCAACTGCCCTCTAGAAAGAGGCAGACACTGTCATATATATACATATGTATGTATAGATATGATCATACAGCTTGTTCTACCCAGAGCCAAATGGAAGGCTTTTGCTTTGTGCCAGCCTTTCTTGGACATCTCTCAGGGGGAGCAGGACATTTTTTTTTCTTACTTTTTTTTTTTTTTTTTTTTTTTTTTCATTTTACCATGCCCTGTAGACTAGAACCTGGCCAGCGCAGGGTAAATAAAATCTGGACCAATACCTAAAGCACCTGCAATCCAGAAGGGATCTCCTCGCCCTGTTGCAGTGGAGGTGACAGTAGCCCCTGTTTTTACCCAGTCTGGTACTTCTCAGAGAATTGCATGGTGGGGCAGGAGGGGTGGGCTTTATACTGCAGTTTACAGGGGGGAGCCAGGTCAGAAGCTGGGTTTTAGATGTGGTGGGACTCTTATGAAGCCACTCCAGTCTGCAAAGCTGGTTCTTCTTACATGACAAATACTACACAATCTACCCTAGAGTTAGCGCAAGAGCTGGGAGGGTCTGTCCAGAGCTGGCTGGCAGTGTTGCCATCCAGGAGACAGAACAAATAATCAGTTGTGGTAGGTGGAAAAGTGGTGTCTCCGCATGGACAGACTGGACAAAAAGGCTGGGGTTGGGAGGTGTGGGAGTGCAGATAGGAAAAGCAGGCCTTGGGCATCCACTCACTCTCCTGCCCCTGCTGTTCCACCAGCACCCTCCACTTTTCTCCCTAGCCTCAAACTTTTTTAACCTCTGAGCTAACATGGCTCCTGGCTCTAGCAAAGGCTGGGTGTATTTATTGTGTTGTGATATTTTTAACATTCTGTGACTTCATGCTAGACACAAGGGGTTTTTGTAAAATGGATTTTAAACCTTTTTTGTAGGAATGTTTAAATCTGAAGCTGTCTCTGAACTGGTTATGTTACACCTGAATGTCAGTAAAGCTATTCCAGTTTCATACACATGGTGTCATGTTTCATTTTTATTCTTTTATCTGTTTCAGTAAGATCTGAGGTCTCTGAGACTACCTTCCTGGAGATTTCTCAGCATTCCTTATTCCAGCTACCAAAAAGAGGGCAGGGGATGAACCCTTTCAGACTATCTAGTTTAATTAGGTCAGGGAGAAATTTAAAGTATTTATTTGCCACTCACTGCTAGTTTATTTTAATTCTAGGTCCCAGCTTACAGCTTGAAGGTATGTGTTGTCAAAGCAAAACCCTTAGGCTATTCAAGGGTCTGTACCGTAAGGATGTGAAACAATAGTACAGAGATAGACAGACAGACAGAGGTAATGTGCGATATACACATGCAGCATATGCCTCGATCTGCAGCATGGCATGGGACAGGTTGGGGTTGGAGCCAGGATGCTGAGTGTACCTCCTCCCTAAAGCATATTCATTCTAACAGGATTACTCTTTAGTAATTCTACCCCAAGGAAACAGAACTTTCATTCTATCTACTTGCTAAAGTCTAGCACAGTAGTGTGGATTGACTTTAGCAACTGGAACACACCAGTATTCCCAGGCATTTTCAACTCTTGACATGCAACCACATTGCTCAATGCCCCACATAACCTGGCCTTGAACACTTCCAGGGATGGGGCATTCACAGCTCTGGGCAACCTGCCACAACTTACCTCCACCCTCATTGTAAAAAATACCTAATGTTCAATATAAGTCTACCTTCTTCCAGTTCAAAACTGTTGGCCCTTAGCCTGTCAGTACAGACCCTGGTAAAGTCTTTCTCCATGCCCCCTTTAGATACTGAAAGGCCAGAATAGGGTCTTCCTGGAGCTTTCTTGTTCTTCAGGCTGAACAATCAGATCTCTCAATTTCTTCATAAGGAGAAGTGTTCCAGTGCTCTGACAGTAGAGCCTTTTCTCTACCATATTAACTATCCCAGAGCTGGTCTGAAACACCTGCAAAACAGCCGTGCTCTGATACCAACTCATTAAACCTCACTGACCTGCTGGGAAGTGCTTTACTACACTGCCCTATCAGTCTATTCACTCACTGCACACCATCTAAAATAAATGCTGTTACTCATCTTTAGACCTGCTGCCACTTTCTTAATGTATTATGGTTTCACAATTGTAAATGGCACAGAAGACAGCCTTTTTTAAAAAAAGCCTTTATTTTAGTGCATGTCCTTACCGCGGCTCATTACCAACAGAAAACTCCAAAGAGATAGTCCTTGAATTCTTAGCAAGCCCCTATCAAGCCTAGGGAAGAGAAATCCCTCCCAGAGGCAGGTGCAGGAAGCCCAGAACAGCAGTGCAGGTTTCTGCTTTCCCAGCTACGGCCTGGTCACTCCATAGACACAGAGTCCAGCTCATTGAGGAAGCGCTGACACTTTCCCATCAGGATCTTGATGGCTTCACTCACCAGCACATCTGGAGGCAAGATACCCGTCGACTCCACTGAAACTGCACAGAGACAGACAGTCAGCACAGCCACGAGGCAGCCTCAGCCTCCATGCACCTGGCCCTCACCTTCCCTTACACCTTACTGCAACAAACCAGATCTTCGCAGCCAGAGAAGTGGCTACCTCTGCCAGCAAGAAGCACCAACAGACTCAATCCCAAAGCAGTTACCCACTGCATTTGAATGTATGGATGCTGAGGGTGGAGAGAGGTACAGAGCCAGCCACACACACTGGCCAGTCACTGCTTGCTCACACAAACCATGTCAGGACTCTGGAAACCCAGGCTTACTTACAGATGTAATGGTTCCGTACTCTCGCCAGGCGCACAAGGTTTTTCAGGCCCTCATGTCGGAAAACTTCTCTGCTGAATGTGTCCAGCCGTGCATTGGCTACTCTTGCCACCTTTTTTCCTAAGGGAAAGATGAAAGGAGATGGGCAAATTGCAGCAGGTGGGTGCCTAAGCACATGCTTACCTCAAGCAGGCACTCCCCCCCTCACCAATGGCAGGGAAGGCACCAATATAAAGAATTAGTATATACCCAACATGAAACTTCAACCTGGCAGAAAAACCCAAACATGAAGCCTACATGTACCCCTGGAAGGACACAAGAATTCTCCATGCTCAGCTGCTGGAAAGAGCAAGCTCACTACCCAGTGTCACAACTGAACAGCACTGGAAGCTGCAGTCAGCAGCTGCAGAACTCTGTGGACAGGTATCCAATGCATTTCAGAAACATCCCAATTCATCATCCAACACATCTGCACAAGGCAGTCACTCATCCATAAAACCTCAAAAATCATAAAACCTCAGAAACCATAAAACCTCAGGCTCAGAAGAGAATGAACCATTGATCAGCAAGGCAACATCACAATGTGGTTTTGTCTCTGCAAGGTTTGGCTCTAACCTCCAATCAATCTCTACTAAAGCTTGCAAGGAACAAGGCACTTAGCACAGGAAAAAAGTACCATTGATATTCTGGATCTCAATGACCCCAGGGGAAAAGCACTTCTGCAACGTCTCAGCTGCCTCATCCTCAATAGGCTGCAGGAGAGTAATGTCAGGAAGCAGACGATAACTGGCTGTGGCCACAGGAGAAAACTTGGCATGATCCTTACCTGTATGAAAAGTTAAGGATTAGAGCAGGCCTCAGGGTACAAGGATGCTGGGGCCTAAAATTCCAGGGGAAAAGCCAGTTCTCCACCCTTCCCCATCACTCCACAGTGCCCTAGTCCAAGCACTCAACATTCCTTGTCCCGCTGCACAGGAGCCACGACTCACCTATACCCTTGACACAGTGCATGAGCACATCTATTTCCTGTCCAGGTCTCAACAGTGCAATGAGGATGTCATCGTGAACAGGTCGGAAGTCAGCATCTGGAAAAAGGTCTGTCTGATTCCCCAAGGGCACCCACGTCATGTGTTTACTGTACACTGCAAAGAGAAGCCACAAGCATCAGCCAGCTGCTGCCTCAAAGCAAGTCACCTGTACAGGACTGGAGATAGCAAAAAGTAAGTTTAGCAGAATGAATCAACTCTTCCTATGGGCACTTAGGGCTAAGAAAAAAGCCCAAGTCCTGTCTTCCAAGACCAAAAAGAAAAAACAGCACCTATTTTTAGGAGATCTCACCTTTATGATTGAAATACAGTTCATCAGGATCAGATGATTCCTTGGCAGCCTGAGGGTTTCGTTTGCATTTGATTTTCAGCTGAAACTGCAGAGTATCAATTTCAGTGCCTTCCTGATCTCCTGAGAAGAAGCATATGAAATCACACTTCTGCTCAGTTTACACGACCCCGATTTCCTACTTTGAGAGAAACCTTCAATACTTCTGTTCTATCCAAGACTCTCACCTTGATTTCTGTACTCAAAGAGCCGAGGGTCAGCTCGGACGGGGATGAGGCCCAACCGATGAGCCAGAATTTCATCCTGCACAATGGATGTGTTGTTGTACACAAAGACCTTCTCTACAGCCATCGTTGGCACCTCAGGGAGACAAGAGATCAAGTCAGCCTAAGATAACAGTTGAACTACAAACTAAGAGATTATCCAGCTCAAGTATCCCTCCTCTCCCACAAATAAATGCCATGCAAACTATTTTGAGTGATATTTCTGCCAAATCAGGCTATACAATACACCCTAATACCCCATCTACTCCCATCCCCATTTTTTTAACAATCAATCACAAGACACGAAGGGCAGGAGAAACAGCTTTGGGGTATCCTCAACCTTTTAGCACTTGGCAGCATTACAGCTTGGCAGCACAGCTCTGTGGAAAAGGCAATACCAACAGCACCCCTAGGACCAGCAGGCGGTACCACCCATACTGCTAAAGCCCCAATTCTCTTCGGGCTCCGGGCACACGTGCAGATGAACATGCGCTTCTCTTCCAGCAGCTGTCCGCAAGGGCTGACACAAGGCTGGACGTTCCACGCTCCCTGTTAAGCAAGTCCCAGGCCGGCAGCCCAGGCGAGCACGCCCGGAGCGGCGGTACCTCGGCGAGCAGGATGCGGCGGAAGGCGTTGGCGATGGCGGCGTCGATGCCCACCATGTCGAACTCCAGGGTGTCCTCTTCCTCACGGATCACGTCCACGCGGAACGCCTGCGGGAGCCGCGCGCCGCGGGTCACACCGGCCGCGGGACAGACCCGCACACCCACAGACAGACAGACAGACAGCCCCGGCAGCGGGGCAGACCCGCACACCCACAGACAGACAGACAGACAGACAGCCCCGGCAGCGGGGCAGACCCGCACACCCACAGACAGACAGACAGACAGCCCCGGCCGCAGGACAGACCCGCACATCCACAGACAGACAGACAGACAGACAGCCCGGCCCCCGGCGCCGCTCACCCACCTCCTCGAAGCGCCGCTGGTCCCAGGCATCCTCGTAGCCGGGGTAGTTCCCGGGGAAGTCGGTGGTGTGGACCTGCGAGGAGAGGGCACAGGCGGGGCCGTGAGGGGCTGCGGGCGCCGGCCGCCCCCCGCCCCGCCCCGCCGGGCCGCCTCACGTTGCGGACGCCGAACTCGCCGAGCACCACGCGGTCGCGCATCTCGTCCGTGCCGCGCCGGGCCGCCATGGCGGCGATGGGCGGCGCTCCCGGGCCGCGGGGCCGCTCCACGGCCGCCGTCACATCCGGCTCCCGCCCATCCGGGCCAGCGCGGCGGGGCCGGACGGGAGCCATGGCCGCGCCGGGGGCGGCGGGCGGAGGCAGGAGCGGTGCCCCCGCCGCCGAATGGGGCGGCTTCGAGGACAACATGCAGGTGGGGTCGGGCCGGGGGCGGCGGGGCCGGGCCGCGCCGGGCCGAGCGGGCGCTGACACCGTGTCTGCCCCGGCGCAGGGTGGCGGCTCCGCCGTCATCGACATGGAGAACATGGACGACACGTCGGGC
Source organism: Oenanthe melanoleuca (assembly GCF_029582105.1). Classification (NCBI taxonomy): domain Eukaryota; kingdom Metazoa; phylum Chordata; class Aves; order Passeriformes; family Muscicapidae; genus Oenanthe; species Oenanthe melanoleuca. The sequence goes on from NC_079336.1 coordinate 73,988,732, forward strand.
TCGAGCTTCGAGGACATGGGGGAGATGCACCAGCGCATGAAGGAGGAGGAGGAGGAGGAAGCGGAGGGCGAGGCGGGCGCCGGCGAGGAGGAGGACGGGGAGTTCCTGGGCATGAAGGGGCTGCGGGGGCAGCTGGGCCGGCAGGTCGCTGACCAGGTGAGCGCTGTGCCCCGGCCGCCCCCGGCCCCTGCCTGCCCGCCCGGGTGCTGCCCGATCCCTTCTCTCCGCAGATGTGGCAGGTGGGGAAGAGACAAGCCTCCAGGGCCTTCAGCCTCTACGCCAACATCGACATCCTCCGGCCCTACTTCGATGTGGAGCCCGTCCAAGTGCGAGCCAGGTGGGCAGCCCCGGCGCGGGGAGGCGGCGGTCCGTGCCCGCAGGAGCCTGGCCGTCAGTCCGAGCCAGCAGTGGGCTGTCAGCCTGCAGGAAGATCTCGTATGGGCAAACACACTGTGCGTTGTACTGCTCGCCTTAGTGAGGTCCCGTGGTTGGACCCGGCATTGCTGCTCAGGGAGGAGAAGGGGCTCTTCTAGTACTTGACTGCCTTATGTAGCTTTTGTTGGGTTTTTTGTTGGGTTTGCAACACAGCTGTTTTACAGCAAGGCAAAGTTTTGTGAGCCTTTATGAGGAGAGTTACCTTTCCTTCCTGCTGCTCTGTCAATGATCTCTCCTCAATGATCTCTCCTCCCTGAGTGGACCCTTAAACATTTTCAGTGAATCTGTCCCCCCTCAGCAAAGTTAATCCCTGACAGTAAAGTTTTCCTTCTTTAGTGACCTTGACTGACCCTTTAGAAAGAATCCTCTGTCCCTCAAGGCCTGTCAACACAACAGCAAACACTGGTAATGAGTATATGGGATCTTTTACTTCTGAAGCATTTTGTTAACTATCCGGTTGTTTTTCCTGCTTCTGTTGCCATTCCTTTATTTCCTGTGATGCAGACTGCTGGAGTCCATGATTCCTGTGAAGATGATTAATTTCCCACAGGTGAGTTCCCTTTTGCTGAATCAGTCTCCATGGGCTAGTGACTGTTGCACAGATGCCCTGTAAAACTGTAATAATCCATGTTACTAGGGACTGAATTTGTTAGGTGTTCTCCCTGAAAATGTTGGTGGCTCCTTTCCATGGTTGTTCCAAACCTCAGTGTGCTGTCACCTAATCTCAGGCAATAACCTAGGTGATAAAGTCCATCCAGTGCACTTCTTATATTGCCTGTATTGGGGACCCTGTGTTCAGGGATTCTAACCAAACTTTCCCTCACCTATCTCCTCCTGTAGAAGATTGCAGGTGAGCTGTACGGACCCCTCATGCTGGTTTTCACACTGGTGGCCATTCTTTTGCATGGAATGAAGACCTCAGACACCATCATTGTATGTCAAGTTTCAGTGATAAGTGATGGTTTGACTGGGCTCTGGGTTGCTGTAGTGACACTAGAAAAGGAGAGGAAATCTCTTCTATAACTGAATAAGCATCTTGCTGAAAAGAGAATTGATTTGAGGATGTTGGTTTGGGGGTGGGAGGAAGGATATACCAGAAAGTCTTGGCACTCTTCTGCTGGGAGAGCTTGGGGTGTAGGTCCTGTGGCCCCCTGAATGCTGCTGGCCAGCTGTTTGATAATGTCTGCAAAGGGTTTGGGACTCTCAGGGGTTAATTTGGGTGCTGGCAGGTCACTCCTTTGAGTTCTCCTTATCCTGGCACTGTCTCCACAGAGGGAAGGCACACTGATGGGCACAGCCATTGGCACCTGCTTCGGTTACTGGCTGGGTGTCTCATCTTTCATGTACTTCCTGGCGTACCTGTGCAATGCCCAGATCACGATGGTGCAGATGCTGTCACTGTTGGTATGTACTCATGGAGCTGCCTTATGATGCACATTGGCTGTATGGTGTTCCAGAACAAGCTTTTCCCAGAGAACAGGAAAAATCTTTGTAAATTGCTGGTCCCAGGAAACTGCACTGGGACAACCTGGAATTCCAGGATGTTCTTCTGACCTGCCCCATCCCAGACACACAGCAGTAGTACAAAGGGGCACTTCCTTCATGCAGGTCTCCTGCTTTGCACTTTCTGATTTGAGAACCTGGTGATAAAAAGCCAGGACACTCTGGGAAAAGAGGATCTTTCCTCTGTTTCCCACGTTGTCACAATCTCTGATACGCCAGTGAATCCTTCAGACAGATGATCTGTGTGTGAGCTGCTGTTAAAGTTGTTGTTCTGGTTGACTGTTTGGCAGTGAATGAGTGGTTTGTGAGGCTTTGCTGTGGTGAAGTATTGCAGGAATAGGCTGTTCATGCTCTTGATCAATGGCCCTTTGTGTGGGACTGGTGCTTGTAACATGGACGCTTTTGTTTTGTCAGGGCTACGGTCTTTTTGGACACTGCATCACTCTCTTTGTCACCTATAACATCCACTTCCACTCCCTCTTCTATATCTTCTGGTTGGTTGTTGGTGGACTCTCTACACTACGAATGGTAAGGGACAGGCAGCCTGGGGTCCTCTTCCTGACTAGAAGAAGGGAGGGAAGTGTTTGCTTTCTGTTCCTTGACTTGGTGGTTCATCTCACAGCTAGTCAAACTGCTGTGAAGAAAATTATGCTCCTGCATAATTTGGCCACTGGTGTATGGAGGTACTGCTTGTATTAATATCCTCACCCATTCTAACAGCTGCAGGAGGTTCATTTGCTCCCTTGCAGCCCTTGCTGCTGTGGAGAGCCATGCCTGAGCATCCTGCACTCTTGGCAAGACTGGGCAAGGTTCACCTACACAAAACAGTGTCAAATTACCCTAAATTTGTTGGTGAAAATTGTGAAAAAGACTCAGTGCAGTATTTCTGCAGATTCTCACTGCTTGACCTGTTCTTCCATGTGTTCTTGATTGCAGTGCCAGAGGCTCAGGTAGCAGCTGCCTTGTCTCTGATCTCCTCCTCTCTCCTAGGTTGCTGTGTTGGTGTCACGCACCGTGGGACATACCCAGCGGCTCATCCTGTGTGGGACTCTTGCTGCTCTGCATATGCTTTTCCTCCTCTATCTGCACTTTGCTTATCACAAGGTGGTAGAAGGTAAGCAAGAGAGATATAAAGATATCCTGTTGGATCTGTGAGCAGAAAAGTTGTTTTTTCTCTATCTGAGAGAAAGGATGGACAGTTTGAAGCTGTCCTTTGGGCATCTGTGCCAGTTTCAAACTCTAAAATGACTGCCACTAGATTTTCTGGAAGAAGCTGTTCAAGTAGGGCAGCACATAAATATTGGGGTAGTTACTGTGCACTGAGTTTTAGCACTTAAGACCCAATTTGTGAGGCATTATTATTTCCCTACAAGTGTAACAGCACTGACTGTTCTTGCATGCCGATGTCCAGCCTCTTCCTGAATACTGTTGAAGTTCAGTTGCTTTTCTCTGATCAGGAAATGTGTCATAAGTGTTTTTCCTTCTTTGTTTAACATCTGTTTTTTATCTTGTCTTGTATAGCACAGATAGCAGGAGCTGTATCTTCCCCAGCTGGTACTGTTAACCAGGCCATGCATGTTCAGGTCCTCCTTCCATGTCTCTTCTTGATTTCTGCTAACAAAGTCCCAACCTCCTTGAAAAAAACCAAAACAAAAACTCTTCTCCCATCTCTAGAGAGTTTCCAGATTCCTAAATACGCAATTCTGCAATTCTCATATATGACTTTACGCAGCCAGACCCGTTTGTGATATTTTTGATAAATCTGTATAATTAGGGGTTATACATAGCATTGCAAGTCCTTTTAGATATAAATCTTGTCTTTCCTGAATCTGCTCTTATGAAAAAGGTTCTGATCTGCAGCTTTTTGGCAGATGAAATAGAATAAAATATACTCCAAGCAGTTTTCCTTAAGGCACTCCAAAACTGATTATCAGTCTTAAGAGGGTAATTGACAGAGACTTGAGGACATTTACATTGGTCTGTGTATTTCCTGCCAAGCTTGGTTTGTTTGCATTGCAGTGATAAAAATTCCACATTGCAGCACAGCTGCAACTCCTAATGTGAGTCTGCAAGTGTATCTCAGCATGAAAGAGTCTCGCTCTAAGAGCAAGATCTGTGCTGGGATGAAGTAGAAACAGGATTTTATCAATTTCCATCAGCAGAGCAACACCTCTGGCAGTACCTGCATTCAGGTCAAATGGCAGGGGACTGGATCTGACACCCTCAAAGCAAATGGATCTGGGTTCCTCTTGGGAACACGCAGTTTCCCTGCCCCGAGCAGAAGCACTGATGTGTACCCTGTGGTCTCTGGATGGAAGTGTTTACTCCTGTTCAGTCTTCGGGGCTAGATGTCTCCTCCCACTGCCTGCAAGTGCTTCACCTGTTCTGGGCCTGGCCACCCTCAACCACTACCTGGACAGAGAGAAAAGCAAGAAGAAATGTGCCATCTGCTGTCATCTGAACTAACTCTTGCCTCTGTCCCCTGTTTTCTGTTCTACAGGTATCCTGGACACATTGGAAGGACCCAACATGCCACCCTTTCAGAGAGTTGCCCGAGACATTCCAGTTGTTTCTAATGCTGTATTGAACACAACAGCCAAAACCATTGCATTGACCCTGTAGTTTTACAGACTTGGACTTGCTTCCTTCACTACTTTTGGGGCTGCATAGGGCCACAGTAATTTGCTGCCTCTTAGGAACAGGACAGAACAGCAAGAAGACAACTTGGTTTTGCTTTCCTGGACCTGTCCTCTTCATTACAGTTTTGGGCAGCTGAGTGGACTCAGCAGAGGTGAGTCGCACCTCAGTGACTCAGAAGAGCTACACTCTTCCCCCATCCAGGTCTGGGCTGTCTTGAGTAGATGGTTCTGTTGCCTGCATGTTTAGTTGGGATTTCCCAGCACAGTTTGTTCCTTAGCCCTCTTTCCGCTTGCTGATGTAACTCCAGGAGTATCTGCCCTGTTCCTGTCCTGAAGAGGGAAGAATTAAATTTGATGTTGGTGCTGAGTGATGTCTTATGCTTGAGCCTGCCTGTCAAATGGGAGCGTGGTGTTTGGGTCTCTGCACCTTCATCTGTCCTGTCCTAGACTCAAAGCAGGATTCTTTGCAATTTTCTGCTGTCCTTTTTCAGATTTCTGTGACACATGTCCTATTTTGGGCACTTTTTTCAAAGGCATAGTACTTCAAAAGGCACAGGAACTTCACTTTCTCTGGTGATTTTCAGGAACAGGACAATGTTTAACCACATACTCTTTCTTGTCATGTTCCATATTGATCCCTCTCTCTTCACTTGGTCCAAGCTGCTATCTCACCTCACCATCTCTTCTGCTTTGTGTGTCAGAAATGTATCTGTCCCCATGCCTTCACTGTGCCTTTCCTGTCACCCTTCTGCCCGTGTTGCTCTGTGGGACATGCAGAGCAGCATGTTTGTGCATGGTCTTCAGTGGATATTTCTATTAGGAGGCCAGGTCAGCCCACCCTTGTGCTGCTGGCCCTCATGTCTCCCAGCCATGGGACTGTCACCTCTGGGCAGAAGTGGCATTCTGTTCCCCAGACACCCATTCTGCTGTTACTGCCTGGCTTTTCAAGCTGAGTCTAGGCTTTTTTTTTTTTTTTAAGGACTCCTGAGGCCTTGAGGGCCTCTGGCAAGGTTTTCTCTGGTCTTTCCCTTTAACAAAGGGAGAAATAGCAGTGTGTGTAATGGAAATATAGTTGGCATATTGATTTCCAGTGTATTGATGCAGGAAAACTCCAGTAAGGATGGGTAAGCAGAGCAGCCCAGTCTAGGCTTACCTGCACTGCAGTAATCACAACTGAGTAGTTCAGCTTTCCCTCACTGCTTGAACTTCTACTGGTCTGCAAGTAGAAACTGTTAGCTGGTAACTGGCTTTCACCTTTTCTCTCCCTGTAGTTCTGGATGTCTAGGGGAGAGGGGCCACCCCTCAGAGAAGCTTATCTTTAAACTCAGGCAGAAAAAAAACCCAGGATATTGCCCTTCTTTGGTGTGCCCACAAGTGCACAAGGCAGGATGTCAGAACTGCACTTTGGTCCCTTGTTTGTATTAATGGGAGAGGATGCAGCTGTAGTGGCATTCAGACTAGTGCCAAGGTGCAATGAAAGAGAAGAAGATAGTGCCAGCTACTGTAATCAGGTTGGTCATCTGCTTCTGTTGAAAAAAATGTCACTGGAAAAGGACTTGATTATTTTCAGTCACAGTATCCCACTTGCCACTATTTGCTTATTCACACATTCATATTTCGTTCCCCTTTCAAGATCAAAAAGCTTCTCTGCTAACAATCACATGCATAACAGACAGATTCCCTCACTTCCTTCTCTCCTGACCCCCTTCCTTGGAAAACATTTTGGCTGAAGAACAGCACTTGGAGCAAGCTACTTGGGGGAATTGTTAATTATTTTGGCTGGTAGTCTCCATGGGAGTTTTTGGACCAATTGAACTACTTCAAGCTCCTAGAATTTCTACTACTTCAAAACTTGACAAAATGGAAGTGTTAGTTTGTAATTCTGCTCCTGGTATTTCCCTCGTTATATCTCCATGGGAGGTTTGTTTCTAATTCCAAGTTCTTGCCCTGGCAGCCTAGAATGGATATGTTTCTCTTGGTGCAAACTCTGCGAGTACTGGCAGAGGGGGAAGGAAAAGAGAAAGAGACACTGTCTCTTGTCACTGGAGTAAGTTCAGCTGAGAAGAAAAAAATCATTCTGCACCAAATTTGTACCATTGCTGATCTACGACACAATTGGAGAACAGCTGTGCTCCCTCCTGCCCTGAGCCACTCAGCTGAACTGGAGGGGTGCCCTGTGTTCTCACTCAAAGCGCAGAGCAGAGCAGTGAGCAAACTCCTCATACTTCCCCCGAGCAGCTTCTGTGTTGTGTCAGCTGGGGACATGATCAGGGTGACAACCAACCACCCTCTTGGAACCTGTGGGGCTTGCTCTGCTCCAGTTCTTCAGCCCTGATTAATTCTCTGTGCAGCAGCAGCTGGAAGCTGAACTGTTTTTTACTGCCAGAAATTCAGTACTCGGCTGAGAGCTTCAGCATTGCCTTTCACTGACAGAGGACATGTTTTTTCAGGGAAATGCATGCATGCTGCAGTTCCAGGGAGCATGCTGAGCATGCAGGCTTAATAAAGTCCTTGTGGGAGGGCATCTCAATGCTTACTCAAGTCCTCTAGTTATCAGGACAAGCCTTACAACCCTATCATGCAACACTATCTCTGCCTTTGTTTTTCCTGCACAGCTCTTGCAGCAAATCTCAGATAATTTTCTCCCTTCTCCCTTGCAGCAAATCTGAAATAACCTACTCATCATTTCCCCCTTTTGAGTAAAGATAGCTCTGTGTAAGCCCCTCTTCATTAAATATGGAACGAACATACAAAGCTGTTAGATTAGAAAGAGAAAGCTCTTTATTAAAGCTGAAAATGAATATTAAAGCATCTATGACCTCCTTGTCTCCTATGCAGTACCTGAGAGTCAAACTCTTCTTACAGTCTATCCTTGTTGCACTAATAGTCACCTTAGTTGTGATTTTGGGTTACAGGTAGGCTCTTTCTTCTCCCATTTGTTTCCTTTCCTATGTCTGCTCTCACTGTAGTTGCTGTTCATCCACTGTTTTTCTCTATTTATGTGTTGACTCTCAATGACATCACTCTTTCTGCCCCGAGTAGGTAAAAAATGAATGACCTTCCTCATACCTGTTGGGAAACTGCACATGACAAGGAAGAAATACCTAGTTCTACACAAAATAGCATTGCCAAAGTCCCCTATGCATAGCCCTACATTAGGTTTGGTGAGCCAAAGCTTTGGACCATTAGTTCTCTGTCACTTTTTTCAATGAATTGAGCATAAAGTAGGCGGGATACTTGTCTCCTCAGTGTGCTCTGGCTCCTGACAACAGGCAGTGAAAAGGCACTAGGACATCTTCATCTTTCAGGGCTGCTGCTGTCAATAGAAGTGGGACGTGTCCCAAGGGCTCTCCTCCAAGCACCTCTCTAATAATAGCCTGTGTTAGAAAAGCATGGGCTGAGTCGTGCCTGAAGGTAATTGAGAGGCGAGTCTGAGTGTGGCCTTCTAGTTGACCTGCATGCAGTAGCAGCAACTGAGATTTTCTTGGCCACCCCCTGCCTCTAACTCTGAAATCCAGTCTTTTGTCCTTCACCATTCTGCAACACCTAGGATCCCATTCTCCTCTGGGTCTTTTAATGTGACCTTAGAGATTAGCTACTCCATTTACGAAAGCCACAGTACCACAGCTGGATGCTTGCAGCTGCTGCTCATATTGTAGCACAGATGAGCTGCAAGGCCAGTGGTCGGTTCTTGGTGTATCTTGCAGGAACAGTATCAAGGTCATGCATCTCTGTGCAACAGGGAAAGAAAGGTGGGTATTCTAGAGGGCAAAGATTACTCAAAGGGTGTGGTGATACCCACATTGGGAATTTAAGACAAAGTCTTAAAGCTGCTGCTCCCCTTACCTCATTCAGGGCTTAACATGCATCCTCAGCTCAGGTGATCTGCTCCTCCATTTCAATGGAGCAGTGCTCCATATCCTCCTCCACACCCTATTTTTCTCTTCACTTTCCATCCCCTCTCTCCTGGGCCCTGGCCTGCAAATCAAGCAGAGGAGCCTGGTTTAGTCCCAGTGTTACCCAGTGGGCTGGAATTCACTTGAGCACTGCTATATGCAGCAGCCAGATTAGTTACGCACAGAAAGCTGCCTACTTAGGAGGTTTAACCTAATTTCCACATCACTGCCTTCCTTTTTCGGCTCAGTGGAGTTGAAAACGCAGGGGCCCTGCTTCCTATTTCTCTCCAGTACAGGATTACTCAACGGGGAGAGAGGGGGCAAATCCTTGTGATCCATACCTGTGAATTAGCAGGAGCTGAGGTGTGCCCTGCATACCTCAGGTCAGGCTGAGGGCACGGGCTGCGTGCTCAGGGATAAGGAAGTCTGTGGCCCTTCCCCAACCCTCCAACTTTCACCTCCAAGCAGCTGCCTCCAAACACTGGCTCTTGAAAGCTCTGGGCTATGAGGAACAGATTAGACTGACCTCGCCACTAAGTCATGGGTCAAGGATTTAGGTTCAGTAGGTCTAAGTATTAAACACCACCGAAGCTATAGAACACAGAAGCTGTAGAACTCCTCAGACCAAGCACCCAGAGTGTGCCATGGCCCAATGGCTTGGGCCCCTTTGGCCAGGTGGGAGTGGGGCTGGCATGGAGAGCCTTTCCCAGGTGCTTCTTCCATCCTCTCTCCTTCCCCTCCTGCAGCCCCAGTGTCCGGGCGCCGCCATCTCCTCAGGGCAGCGGGCAGGTGCCAGCGGGCGCTGCCGCCGCCCCTCGCGCGCTTTCCCTGACGTCGGGGCGGGATGAGGGATGCCGGACCCCCTCCAGGCCTGCTCCGTTCCGCGAGGAGGCGCTGGCCGTGCGGGGAGGAGGGCTCGGAGCGGCGGCCGGGGGAAGGCGGGGCGGCCCGGCAGGTGCGGGCGGAGCGGGGCGGGGACCCGCGGTGCTGCCCGGCCCCCGCCCGGCGCTGCGGGGCGGTGCGACCCCGCGTCCCGGTGCGGATCGGCCCCCGCCGATGGCCGCCCTGGGTCCCGCCGCCCCGCCGGGCGGAGCGGGGCGGCCCGGCGGCCGCCGGTGAGGCAGCGCGGTGCCGCCCCCGGGGCCGCGGTGGGCCGGGCCGGGACTGCCCGGCAGCGGCGGCAGTAGCGGCGGCGCCCGCCCCGGCCGGCAGCGCGCAGCGCGGCTCTCCCCCGGCGCCCGGGCGGCGCGGCCCCGGCATCGGCGGCGCTCCGAGCCGGGGGAAGATGCTGCCGGGGTCTATCCAGATCTCCGGGGAGACGCTGTCGGGGGCGGAAATCCGAGACATCTGCGAGAGCCTGCGGGAGAACTCGGTGCGGCTGCTGTCACTGCGGGGCTGCCAGCTCTCCGAGCGGGACTTCGGGCACGTCTGCCGCGGGGTGGCCGAGTCCCGCTCCCTCGCGCAGCTCAACCTCAACCTGGGCATCGTCTCCAACATCAACCGCGTCAAGCAGTTGGCTGAGGCCCTGAAGACGAACCGCTCCGTTCAGTCCCTCTTGTAAGTACAGTGGGGCGGGGGCTGCCGAGGGGGCCCGGCCCCTCCCGGGCTGGGATGGCTCTTTCGGGGGACTATCAGCTCGGGTCCAGCCTCGCAGTTTGTGTCTTGTCGGAGGGAAAATGCCCTTGACGCTGCGGAGTATAAGCCCCTGCCCGCCACCTGGTTGGGAGGGAGCCGCCTCTGCCCCCGGCGGCTGGGCACGGCCCTGCCTCTCAGTCCCGCTCCTCCAGCCCCTCTAGCGCTGGCATCCCCTGCACCCCTCGTCCCGGCCGGGACAGGAGGGCCACCGTAGCGGCCAGCCGACCCTAGCGGCACAGGCTTCCCAAAGCTTTTTGCCCACTTGGGGTTAGTATTTATTATCCATCTCATTTTGTCCACTTCCTCCCTGTCAGGTTAGTGGAAGAAGGCTCCGTAGTAATTTTCCCTTTTACCTGCACAGCCTCCATGGGAGTCCCCTGACAGATGCAGGCTTGGCCCTCCTCAACCCTGCTCTCTCCATCCACCCCTCGCTGGTGGCTCTGGATCTAGGAGACTGCATGCTGGGTGATGAAGGCATCAACCTTATCTGTGGGCTCCTGCCGCCTGATGGGGCCAAGTCTGGTAAGCACCAGGGGCTGTGGGCTGCTCAATGACTGGTGGAGCTTTCACACGGATCAGATATATGTAGCACTAAATCCTCGGCCCGAGAGGAGGCAGGCTCTATGGTTTGCCAGGGCTGATGATTTCTTACCCTTCACTTAAGAAAAGCAGATAAGCCGAGCAATAGACAAGTGGTTCCCTTGGGCAGGTTTGGGCTTTCTGCTACTGATCTGTTCTGCTGGCAGTTTGGAGCTCAGGGACTAACAGGTTGTTTCTGGTTCATGTCAGCAGCATTTGAAACTGGAGGAGAGGACATTTTGGACTTTGAATTAATTATTTTGCATTTATGTGTTGATAATCACCATAGATAAATATATTGTGCACCCCTACCTCAGCACTTGGCTTTATGATCACTGCCTGGGAGTTGTCCGTGCTTGAGGGAGCACTCTGAGTATGTAGTTGCATGGTCACAGCTTTTATGCCAAGACTCAGGTCTTTGCAGGGAATGATCTTTGGTGATGTGAGGCCAGTGACCCACTCAAGCTGAGAGCTGGCATGTGCTGAGGTAATACCACTCCTTTCTTCTGACTCTCAAAGTGCTTTCCACCTTTTCCCAGCACCTCCTCCTCTGTGTGTGCACAATGCCACTGATGCTGTTATCTCTGCTGGCCACCCCTCTCAGGTGCAGCCTTCAGAACCTACTGCCCCTGTTATCCTCTCTCCAGCCTGTCACCTCATGCCACCTTCTTTGCCCAGTCAGTTGTCTCACACACCCCTTAGTTTCCACTGTGTTTGCTATTTAGGGTAAGCAGGATGCAGGTTGGGAGAGCAGATAAATGGGGCAGATGCAGCACGGTTAAATGAAGGGCCACAGCTGAAGGCAGTGAAATATTTCACTGATCACTGAAATATATGATGACAGTTGTCAGAGCAAACCAAGCCCCTAAGCCCTACAGAGTAGAGGGGACACAACCCAAAGCTGTTCTGGTGAGCTGAACAAGTTCTCCTGTGACTGCTTGGGGACCCTAAGGCTCTGGTTTGGCTTCTCTCTCTTCTCCAGGCCTCAAAGAGCTAACACTGAGTGCCAACCCAGGCATCACAAGTAAAGGCTGGGGACGCCTAGCCATTGCAGTGGCTCACAGCTCGCAGCTCCGCGTGCTGAACCTGGACTACAACCCCCTAGGTAAGCTGGGGGCCGGGGAGGAGCAGCACTCCTGCCTCTCAGCATTCCTGTGATTTGCACCAGTGGGTGGTCAGGGACCAAGCTCTGGAAAGGTGGCAGAGCATCAACAGCAGGATGGGGCAGTTCCTTGCATAGGTGCCCTCTGTTCCCCAGCAGCAAGTTCTCCCTGACAGGCACCTTCAGCTGCAGGGGAAGCCACCCTCACACTCTCACTGCTCTGCTTGTGTGAGGTGGCCACATGCCCTGCAGGGAGGTGCAGAAAGGAGGCTGTGCCTTGCCCACTCCACCACCTTTGTCATCATGTCTGACCCTCCATGTCTCCCTTCTTCCTGAAGCCCTGGGCATTGAAGCTGGCTTGGCAGATGCAGTATGTCCCCATGCTCCCCCCTTCCTCTTCCTGGAGGAGCAGGGAGGAGGAGGAGAGCCTGGCACTCGTTGCCATAGAAACAAACTCTCTCCTGCTCTGCTGCAAGGTGGTGAGGAGGAGATTGGGCCGTGCCGCTCTGAGCATCAGGATGATACTCCCCTCCTCAACCTGTCTGCAAGCAGAGCCTCCCCCAGGCCCTCTTCTCTGACCAGGTACCTCCTCTAGGACAGGAAAAGCCCCAGGGTGTTACTTGACAGCAGTCTGGGTTTGTTCCAAGAGAAGGTGTCACGGTTGTATGGCATCTTGGCACTCAACAGAGAATGTCAGAACACATTCTGTAGTCGTGTCTCTTCACCAACATCAATCTTCAGTGCTCCTCATCCTGATGCATCCCCCCCTCAAAGTCTACCCCCTTTCCAGGGAGGCAGCTGGTGCAGTCCTCTTAACTCCAGCCTTTCCCTAGACTGAAGTACTCAACTCCTATTCTGTGTCTGGGATGCCCTACAGTAACTGTTAAAGGCCCTTGCCTCCTTGAGTAGGAAGGAGATTTGGGTAGATATGGTTCTTTGGGGAATTAAACCAATCTCAGTGTTCCTTTATGTTCCCCCTGATAATCAGTGACTGCTCCCATAACCACAAAATGGTGCACCTTTCTTTGTCTCTTTTCTCAGTTAACAGCTTTTTTTCCACCATGAGGTAACAGATTTAGAAGGTTGTCTGATGGCAGAAATACTCAGAGGATGTTCCCATAACAGCCCCAGATACATGAGGGCATGTGGCATGCCATGAGGGAAGGCAGGCACTGCTGACAGCCCTGGTTTGCTCCTCCCACAGGTGACCAGGTAGCCGGGATGCTCGCTGTCGCTGTGGCCTCCAGTCGAACCCTCGAAGTGCTGGACTTGGAGGGAACAGGGCTTACCAACCAGTCAGCTCAGGTATGGGAGCCCACAGTCACTCTACAGCATCACTGACACCTCAAGGGCGCAGGTCTGGGCTGTCTGCAGAGGCCCCAGCACCCACACCTGCCTCCAACCACACACTGGAGTCCACACACAACCCTCTCCCTCCCTGCACCCAGGGGGGTTCTTGCTTTCTTCTGGCCGTTTTCTTGGAAGAAATGAGGTTGGAGTTTTGGCTGAGAATCAGAACTAAATCTCTGTGGATATACACAGGCCAAGGCTCAGTTACATAGACTCTCCTCTCAGATCTTCAGCTTCTAGTGGTAAGAGGGAATGGGGCCTGGATATGTGACAGCAGCAGTGTAGAGCAACCGCTTCTTCTTTAGACAGAGCCAGAAGATCCAAGCTTGCCTCTTCCCACAGGAAGATGGGAAGTCCTCAGTCTCTCATAAAGCCTGATGAAGGGAGGTCAAGGCCAAGGGAAGATAGAAGTAAGGAGAGGAGGGCTGGAGTTTGCAGGGAGACAAAGCACTGACACTCTTTCTGCTCAGCCTTTGTGATGCTTGTCAGCCTGTTTATCTCACTCTCCCCCCAGACCTTGCTGGACATGGTAGAGAATTACCCCACAGCCCTACGGACACTCATCCTGGCAGAGAATAACATTAGTCCCGAGTTGCAGCAGCAGATCTCTGATCTTCTCTCAGAGGGTGAGGAAGAGGAGGAGACAGAGGCCCATGAAGTCACAGCCAGGGAGAAGAACCCCTGGATCTGCCAGAACAGTAAGAGCTCTGGGAGCTGGGCTGGGGGTCAGGAGTTGAGGGGCAAGAACTGGGGTGATTGAGGTGTTTCCAGTGCCACTGGCCTCTTGCAGTGGGGTTGGTGAATGGGTCTGTCCCTTCTCCCCATTAACTGGAATACATACAACCTCCATGGAATACGTACAACCTCCATGGAATACGTACAACCTCCATGGAATACATATGCCTCCAGGCGTGACCTTCATGTTAAATAGCGTTGGGCTGTGCTGCTCTGGGAAAGGCAGCCTCCAAGGACAATGCGGCTGCTGCAAACAGTGGAAACGGTATCTCTGAGGCATTTTTCCTGATGCTGCAGGAACGAAATCTGAAAGTCTTAAAACTCAAGGGCAGGAATATTAAAGATCTTGGGAGCCTTTGCCAGATATCCTAGCCAAAACTTGTGTCATTCCTCACTGTTTCCAGAGCCTCCCTGCAATCTGCGCAGCATCAGCTGTTCCTGTCTCTGCATCCCAAAGATGTGAAGAGTTAGCCAGGTCCACTGTCTGTCTGTTGCTTGTGATGGAAAAAAGGTGTATTACAGAGATAGTGGTAACCTGTTCTGTGTAGTTTGTATATATGATACTGTATTTTGTCATGCCTACCTTGTGATCCAGCTGGTTTGAGGGTTTGCCTTTTTTACCTTCATTTGTCCTTTGCCCCTCACAATTCTCATATCAGACTACTAGCAGACAAGCACAACCAATCCTTGAGCCTCAAAACATCTGGATCCTCATCTATTAAATCCATAAAAATAATTTAGTGACAGTTTGGCCAAGTTTTGGATCTAGTTTCCAGAAATCGTTTCCTGAAATAGAAATTTCCCTGCAGTAGTTTTAAATGTGCAGGACTGCCACTAGAGATCTCCTCCCTCCCCTCCAGGAAAAACAGGGTTTTTTTCTGTTTCAAAAGGCTTCTGGATGGGAAACTGGTACCCTGCTAAGTTTCTTACTTACATTCTCTTTGCAGTTGATTCACTTGCTGTGGGGAGTCACAGTGTTCCTGGCTGTTGCTCTGAGCCATGGCAGAGCCATCAAGCTGCCCTCACCTCCCTGAGGCAGGCAGGGGAAGGCTGCACAAACCCTCCATTCATGCAGTGCAGAAAGTCAGTATTTCCAGGCCTCTCCTGCTGTAACATGGCTGATTGCCCATGGCATCCCCTGCTCTTGGGAAGGCAACACTACCACCCTGTGTGGTGCTGGCTGGATTGCAGCCTGAAGCGTGCCCCACCTGGACACTGTCTCTCTACTGATGAACACTCGATGAGTGCCGATTTAAAGGCCTGTGAAGGGCTGGGTAAGGGCACAGCTGGGCCAGCACAACCAGGATCACCTGCATGTCGGGGGTACTCAGACCTGATGTTCCTCTGGCCTCTTGCTCTCTCTGCTTTCTCCCCTCCTCAAAAATCGATTCTGTTCTGCAGTGTGGCCAGAGCAGGCCTAGTTCCGACTTAATCTCACACTTCTCTCAGCAGTTCTCCTCCTACCCTGCGGTGTTTGAATTCCTGATCCTCACCTCTGGATCCGGAGCAGAGCTCTGCGCTCTCTGGCAGCCGATCGGCTCACGGTTCTCTCCCTCTCCCGACACAGATTCCAGCTCCCAGATGGTCCTGATGACGTCAGGCCTCGGTGACAGCCTCTTAGCAGAAACAGAGATGTAGCTGGGCTACCGTGCCTGCTTCTGCCCAGGAGAGCCCCGCGCACCGCCCGCCCTGTTCTCCACACCTCACCTCCTGCCGCTGCCTCCCCCGGCTCCCTGCGCAGGAGCCCGGCCCGAGCGAACCTCTACACGCGTCTCTGTGCTGTCACACGCCTCCTCGGCCGCTTGTGATTGTCCCCGTCGCCGCATGTATAGCTCACGCCGCCCTGCCACCCCCACGCCCCAGCCGCAGAGCGCAGGCTGTATTTATTCAGATGTGTATAAGAGATGTCCTTTCTATCGCTTGTACTGCTGTCGCGATGAGACTTTTATAAAGGTCACAGATGTGGTGGCACCACTCGGCAGCGTCCACCTCTGCCACGGTGCGACCCCGGCAGGGCGGGCGCCGGCAGGTATCAGCAGGGACGGGCAGGGAGCGGCAGGGACGGGCAGGGCCTGGGAGGTGCCGACAGGTACCGGCAGGGCCGGGCAGGTGCCAGGGCCGGGCAGGCGCTGCGGGCCCGTCCAGGCCCGGTACGGGCAGGAGGCGCGGGCCCGGAGCGCCGGCAGGGGGCGCCAGCCCCTCGCGCGCCGCCTCACGGGCCGTCTCTCCCGCGCCTCCCGAGGCTCCATGAGTCGGGCCCGGCCCTGGGGACAGGTCGGTGGTAGCCCAATTTTCTGTCCCCCAGGCCCTCCCTCGGGCCAGGAGGAAGCGAAGGCTACTTTAGGTCTGCAGGGAGCTTGACACCAGCCGTACACAGCCCGCACCAGCACCGTGGGTTGCGCTGCTTGCGCTTGGCCAAGTGTCCCTTGCTGACAAGGAAGATCATGTTTCAAGGCTCAGATCAGGCTGGAAGATTAAATTGTGGCAGCAGCTGCTACTCAAGGGAACAAGGAATAAAATCATTAATTACGGGGACAAAGAAACAAGACACTCTTTCCAGTGTTAGGCTTGCATGCAGCCAGGTCAGAAAGGCACAGGCAGCCGAACTTGGGAGATGGAGAAAAACTCATGATAGCCCTCTGACTTCTGCAGCACCCTTCAACGTAAAAAGGAAACACTTCCAGCTGTCTGCATCAGCATCCTGCAGGAACTCTCTGCCTCGTGTTTGGAGGGCTTATTGTCTGGGGTATGTCCAGTCACTCCAAATCCTCTCCTCTCACACAATACTGAATCTAGAATTATAAACCTCTTAGGAACCCCAGCAAGGGGGAATGTTAAGTGGTCCCATGTCACTCAGTTTCTGAAGTGATACTCTCACATGACTCCAAAATCTGGGACTCCAAGAAAACCAGTAACTATTAAAAGGATTAGCTATACCTTATCCTAGATGAGAATGTGGAGGTCTACCAAGACGGATCAGCCAGTAGTCAGCAAAATATGTTAAATGGGGTAGGCAGACTTACAAGTAACACTGAGGGGTGCTTACAGCACCAGCTTACAGGAAGAGTCCTCTCCCTGGAAGAGACAATGGGTGGCACACACAGGCTCAGCAAACCTGGGACACTGTACTATGAGTAGCTCTATACCCTCACATGCTCAGGATCATTCCAGCCCAGGTCTTGTGTAGTATCAAGTACAATATAGCCACTGCCAGCTACTTTTAAAATAGTTTATTTCTGGTCTTAAAATATACATCAGTTTGAAAATCTCAGAAAAAACCACATTAGTTACAGATTAACAGTCTGGAGTTGGGACACTGCAAGTGGGATGGGCTCAAGGCCCCAAAGCCAATACTGCTGAAGGTGGGCAGGAATGCAGAGGACACAATACCCACAGGGAAAGAGAGGACTCTGCTGCTTGAGGCCACCACTCCCTCTCAACCTCTGCCAGCAGCCTAAAGCTGCAAAGCACAAGTGTCTGGTGAGGTGCTGGGCATACCTTTGCCAACCCTCCACCTCACTGTTTTGCTTTTCAGTCTACTTTGACCAAAAGCAGAGCAAGGCAAGCTCTGTTCAGCTGCCTCAGCAGAAGAGTTGTCCACTGACCAGCATGCCAGGATTCAGGAGAGATGGGACTGAGCGCTGGGGGGCAGTGCCTTCTCTATGGCAGGCCACCAGCAGCCTCAGAGCCAGAGCAGCTAGCTCTGAGCAGCCAACCCCAGGTGACATCAGTGAGGCAGGACCTGGCAGCTGCTGCAGAAGAACAAAAGAAATGCAGCAGTGGAGTGGCTGATGGCAGCAAACACAAGGACATCCCCCATCCCTCCACAACTGGGACAGGGGAGGTAAACACTCTGCAGGCTCAGAGGAGGATCCAACTCTCAGCACCAGCCTGTCTGCACAGCGAAACACTGCAGTGAAATACTGAGTCCCACCTCCCCACTAGAGGGTGGCATCCAGCTCCACAACTGTTCCAGGTGGGAAACAAGGTGAGTGTGTAGGCAGCAGCTCTGCCCAGGATACATAAAACAACCTACACAGCTTGCCAGAGGCCTGCAGCTCCCTTTCACTGGCCCTGGAGCCTCCAGGCTCAAGCTGAAGCCCTGGCTGGCCCCAGCTACAAGCTGCAAGCCCTTTACAGAGACAGGGATTTGGGGAGGGGAGCAGGGCCCCCAGACAGCTCTTGGCTGCAAATCTTGATGTAAGCATATGAACAGATGCTCCCTCCTGGAGAGAAGGATGCTCTCCTCCAGCCCAATGGAGAGCCCACAAGGTGTAGGGTGGGAGGACAACACAAACGCAACTCAAAAACCAGACAGCAGGCTGAAGGCAGGGTTTGAAGGGAATATGGTGAAGGGAACTGGGCTGTTCTCTGCCCCGCACCCCCATGGAAGCCAAGAAACACCAGACAGACAAGGGCACAGGACAAAATTAAAACAGGAGGCCTGGGCTTTGTAAGCCCTCAAAAAAATACCTACATCTATAGACCTCTCCCCTTCCCTCCCTCCCCAACAAGACACTGAGCACACAAGACTGAGAAGGAAAGTCACACAATATCACACTAGGCTAGGAAAAACACGCAGAGAGCCCTACCCAGAAAGGGAGGCCCAGAGAGGCACCAGAGCCTGGAGCCCCCCAGAGAAGGGTGCGTGCAAGGAGACCCTGGTGAAGGGCTGTTGCCGAGCCATGAGGTAGTGCATCTGCAGGGAGCAGCTCCTCAGCATGCTGCCCTTGCATCCCTGCTGGCCCTGCACCAAGCCCTTCCCAGAAAAGCCCGGTAGCATCCTTCACACCTTGCTTGCCTGGGGCAAGACCTTGTTCTTAAATCTGGAGGGGTTTCTGCAGGCTGGAGGCCAGGATCAGAGAGAAGTGCAGCTCTGATAGCTGAGACTCCTCAACACACCCTCAGTGCAGGCATCAGACTGGCTGCCAACAGCTGTGTCTGTTTATGCGGGGTGGGGGAAAGAAAAAAAAATACACCCCAAAACCAAAGGCTTGGAAAGAAGAAAGAAGCCCACCCAAGAGCAAAGCATCAGCACCAGTCAAACAAAACAACTGCACAGAGAGCAGGGGAAGAGGTGTGAGGGAGGAGAAACACAAACACAAACCCCAGCGCCCAGCAGGCACTGCCTCCCCAGACTACCTCAGCAGGCAGCACCCGTGCCCCACACCACAGCACCAGCCCCTGTGCACTACCCCAGTGAGGACCAGTGCTGAGCCCAGCCCTGGAGACACACCACAGTGACCTTGCAGAGGCAGATTCTGAAGACCCACCTAGTGGGTGGCTGGGGAAAACAAAACCCAGGAGGAAAATGAGACACCAGCAATCCCAGCACATCCCCACGGCACACAGCCATCTGCTGGGAGAGTCCTTGTGTCCCACTCACAGCCCCTGGGGCTCCCAGGGAATCAGACATCACCACACAGGCACTCTGCCCTGCTGGCACAAGTTAAAAGAGTGCAGAGCAGCTGTGGGGAAACAACTCAAGAGCACCCAGGGCCTCAGGTACCTGAGTGGGAAGGGGGATGAGAGCAAAAAGAGGCACAGGCACCAGGACAAGGGGTACCAAGAAATAGCTCTGGTACAGGCACCAGTGTGAGACTGTGAAGAGAGCTGCGAGTGTGTCAGGGCAGTGGGTGTGCTTCTGCACACTGTGTGTGCTTGTACTGTGGATCTGAGGTGCTGGGGAAGGGAGATCCCAGCTCTTCCAGGTAGCAAAAGAAGAGAATAAATATAAAATCTCAGAGCAGATTTCCCCTGGGAGGAGGGTACTAAGGGAGGCTTCTCCCTCAGGCAGACTGATGGGGGCACCCCACAGCTTCACTGAGCGTGGCTGCTTCTTGCTCTGCCTCAGCTGAGAAGGTTGCCCTGTTCCTGGGCTTGTGTCAGACTGTCTTTGCGATGTAAGTGGTGCACCCCCATCCTCTTGGGGCTGCGGTGCGGCCGACTGAAAGGAGGCTTGACCCTGCCTTCTCCGCTTTCATCTTGGACACCTCCTTGGCTGCTCTCCTTGTTTCCCTGGAGCAGTCTTTCTCTCTCCTCGGCTGGGCTCTCAGGCAAACCAAGGTCTACATAGTCCTTGTGCTTCTCTGCTGAGGGGCTTTCAGGCTCAGCAGTGCCTCCACTGCTTTCAAGCAACAGCTTCTGGGCTTCATCCTGGGAGAAATCTGTACCATAGTCTGAGGAGAAATGGCTCCTGCGGGCTCTGGACTCGGTGCTGTCTGTGTCCACGCTTGAGTCCCGGCTCACAGTCCAGCTGCAGCTCTGTGCAGACTCCTCACCATCCGAGTAAGCCGACGCTGCCCTACCCAGCTCCTGCATGGAGCGGCTGAACCTCTTCTGGAGCTCGGGGGCTGTGTCACGGCTGAAAGCCGTGCGGTTCATCAGCACTCGCTCCGAGGTGGGGGGTGCCTTATCCACAAACATACGCTGCCAGTTAGCCAGCAGGTCCTCCTCAGAGCTGGCAGAGCTGGCAAAGGCGCTCGGGATTTGGGGAGGGCTGCTGAACGGGCTGCTCTGGGAAGAGCCATGAGCCCTGGCTGCTTTGGGGGACTGCTGACAGGAACAGCTGGAGGCTGAACGGCGCCCTTCTGAAGCAGGGCTGCTGGGGAGTGTCCGGTGCCTGTCGCAGCTCTCATCTTCACTCTGTACCAGGCTGAGGGAGATGGCCTGGCGTGTAGCATACGTACAGTTGGGCAGGGGGCTGTTCTTTGGGATCCTTACCTTGTCCTCAGAGAACTCAATCACTTTGCGCCCTGGGTACATAGGATGGGGAGGTGAGGGAGTAGGGTATGGGCTTAGCTTCTCAAAGGCAGGCACCTCCTCAGGCGCACTTTCCACACTACTCTGTGGCTTGCAGCCACCGTTCTGCTGTTTACCCGCATCTCCTCCCTCCTTCCCCATCTGCCCTGCACTGTTGCAGGCATCAGGAAGGGCTCCGCTCATGTCCACATGCACAAAGACATCCTCAGCCATGGGACAGCTGCCACTGCTAGACTTGGCTGAATTCAGAACCAGAGATTCTGGTTTCTCCAAGACTCTGGCGATGACTGAGGTGGGCACAACATCAGATGGAGCCAAGGTGTGGGCTATCTCTTGGCCAGGGCCTGCAGACTCCTGTGTACTGTGCAAATGCTTATTCACCATGTCCTGCAGCTCATAGGGAAGCTAGGGAGAAGGAAAGGGACATTAGAAGGGGGCTGCCATGCAAGCCATTTAGTTTCATATAATCTGCCTTTTCCAACCAACCTACTCGTGTATTTTGTAGTCATTATCTTGACCCTGACATTCACCTACCTTGCCTTCAGAAGGGTATCTTTTTCCAAAGCAAACCTGCCCCATGAGTGACTTACAAGGCTCTCTAGCTGTCACAGCAGTCATGCTTCTAGGCCATGGTTCACATGGCTCCGTTTGGCAAAGTCAACAGGTAAAGACAACACGTGGGCTCAGTCCCACAAGCCTGTGAGCACAGCCACATAAGGCCCAGCCAGCACATGCTAGGAAAGGGTCTATTGATCTGTGGAAAATCAGCTGGTGGTTGCACTGAAGTGACTCTATAGCCCCCACTGCTGAGATCCACAGCACTCACTGAATGCATAATTGCAGCCATGCTGCCTTGGCAGCCTGCCTGCAGACCAGGATCGATATCTTCCTGTGTTCCTACCAACTCCAACATGTCACCCCGCTTACTCACTCTCTCCATTTCAGAGAGACAAACACAGGGCTTATCACCAAAGTTGTTGGACTGGGGTCCCACCAGGGGAGAAGGAACAAGGGGAGAAGGACAAGGGGAGAAGGACAAGGTACCCCTTGTCCTGCAAATGGGCACTACTGCTTTCCCTGCCCTGCCAAGCTGCTCTCACTTGGGTCACCACAGGCAAGGGAAGCATGAAGGGGAGAGCATAAGTTCCCCCAGCCACCCAGTGGCACAGTGAGGTCTGTCCCATCACAGCCAGAAGGAAACTGCACCCACATCTGGGTATGCAGGGCACACTGCATAACAACAGCTGGCTGTGAGGCAGGCTGTCTGTACAGCTGCTCAGCACCAAACCCCCTCCAGTGCCAGCCATGTGGAACACACCACTCTGGGGGGCAGAATTCAAAGCTCCAGAAGGGGGGACAGCTGGGAGAGAGGTCAAGGTTACCCCAGCAGTAACTGATACACTGACCTCAAAAGTGCTAATTTGAGACACAATGGGGGAGGGTGATATAGTGGTCACCTGCTAAGTTAAAAAAAAAACAAGCATGTAGTTTTGCTGAGAGAAACACAAGAAGGGACAGAGACTAGAGGTATGGCAAAGAGAGAGCTGGGCTAAGGGCCTGGACAATACTTTCAGCCAAAGAACTGATGTTATTAACATGAAAGGAGATGAGAGCAGGATAAGACAAAGTGCCCCCAACTTCATCCCTCCCCACAAGGGGTAGTGAGCTGGTACCAGCTTTTCCTGCTCAGAAGGCCCAGAAAACCCTGAATGCTGCCTCACACACTTCTCCTCAGAGTAGTAAGTGACCTCAGGTCAGACTACTGCTGCTTCTTATGAGGCACTGTGGCCCTTCCGTATGGCCAGGTGAGGAAGGAAAAAGGATGGAGCAGAGTAAGACAGAGGTCTGTCCTCTTGCCAGCTACCAGCACGCACCCAGCAGGCTATCAGGTTCAAGGTTATTGTGCTTTTTATAACAGCTCCTGGCTGAATTGTGAAATGGAGCTGTCATGAAAGAGGAGCTGGCAGAAACTCTGTGCTGCCTTCTCAGTGGGAGTGGGAACAGGAACCTCCCCCCACCTCTGAGACTAAAGGATGAGAGTCCAGCAGCCCTGCGGAGAAAGCTGAAGAAAGCAAAATGCAGTCAAAGCCCATGAGCCCTTCTTCCCCACCTCAGCAGGATTACTACTCACATCAGCAAACTTGTGGTTCCTGAAGTGAGACTTGTTACACTTGAGCAGCTGTACTGCAAGGTTACAGTCCTGTCTGTAGCGTTCCTGCAAGAGAGGGCACAGGTGTGCAACACTGTCAGACTCACCCAAACTCTTACCCAAAAAGGCACCACCTGTCCAGATACTGCTTGAACAGAAACCAGAAGAGGCATCTGATTAACTGCTCATGAGGGCACTGCCATTCCCTCCTCCCCACGCTTGAGATAAGAGCAGTTAATAGAGTCAAGCACTGGATCCAGGAACTTCTATATTAATGGTGTAGAAAAGGCATCAGGTCTCTCCCAGCTCTGGAGTGAATGACCCCTTCATAGGTACAGCCCACATCAGGTCAGACCCTAAGCAAATGCATCAGACTTGAAGATCTGTTCTACGCTGTTCAACTCTTCAGACCCTCTTCTGTTTGTCTGTCCCTGCTATCATGTACAGCTATTGCACTGCCATACACACCGGAGTCATTCATGTGCTCCTTTACACTAATGACTGAACAAAAGGAAAACCCCACACCTCACACACTTCCACAGCCATTTGCAGACTGACACTTACATTGAGTTCCTCCAGCTTATTGATGGTGGTTTTGGCATCAAGCAATTTATTAGTGAGCTCTACAATCTCCCAGTCCAGCGTCTTGCGGTCCATTTCTGCCTTTTTAATCTGGGATGCAAGAACACCAGGTTTAAAACTCTCTAGCACAGAACTCGGCTTCACCACCCACCTCAGCCCAAGCATAGCACAGTGACATGTTCAGCTGGGATACAAAAATCTTCCAGACAGACAGACAAGGGAGACAACCCTCTTCAAAGGAAGGCGATTCCAAAAGTCAAATGGTACCAGCCGCTTTGCTAGCTACAGAGATAACAGGTTGAGTCTGAACCTCCTTAATGTAGTATCTCTTCTTGCAGCACCAGCATGTTTCCTTCTCTGCCCCTGGTTCCCATGGCCTCACAAAAAGCTAGTGGTTTTCAGCGATCAATCCCAACCTGCCACTTGGTAGCAAAGACCTCTGAGATTGTGATACCCAGCCCTCTTTTCTGGGGAAACCAAAACTAACATGCCTGAAAAGATCCAGCAGTCAATAAATGGACAAAAAGAGGAAGGGACCACCTTGAAAGAGTTTAAGCCTTGCTCTAGTAAGTAAAAGGACCTGTCGTTTCATTTGAAGTTCAGCAAATGTCCTCCCCTAAGCAGGCAACCTTGCCTCTTCAGACTCCCTAACAGTTCAGGGTACAGGGCTGACAGAGACCTAGATGTAACAGCAGAGAGGAATAAAAGCTCAGAACAACCAAGCTGTCACTGTCTCAAGAAGTTCTTCCAAACTGCCCAAGGGTGTTGTGAGGCTGTGACCAGCAGGGCCTGCTGTGAATCACGGGCAGAGCCCAGGCAACACCCAAGGGGATAGGGGAGCCAGCGCTTCCTCAGTATGCAGTCTCTTCAGGCACCAGCACAATGAATAATTGGGAGTGAGTATTAACCCAAGAAATTCAAGTTCTACAACCAAAGAAATCTCATCCTGAGCTACATGGAGGCAATCAGCACCTCAG
This sequence comes from Oenanthe melanoleuca, assembly GCF_029582105.1. Lineage (NCBI taxonomy): Eukaryota > Metazoa > Chordata > Aves > Passeriformes > Muscicapidae > Oenanthe > Oenanthe melanoleuca. The sequence continues at coordinate 74,013,076 of NC_079336.1, forward strand.
CTATTTGACTTGCCTGCTCACAGCTCAGAAGGGGAAGGAATGGGAGCAAACAGCTCACAGCCATCCACACCTTGCGCAGTGCCACTGCTTATGGGCACCACTTCCCAACATGCCATGCTCCAGCTGGCTCAGAGTCAAACACTCAAAATGGAGCCCTGCAAGCTAAGACCTGCTGCATCTGCGGGCAGCTGCTGGATACCAGGTGAGCCCTTGGCTGGACGAGGGCTGGGGCCCCTCCATCTGAGATGGTGTATGTGGGTTTGACAGTGAAACCAACAGGCTGAGACACGTAAAGAGGAAAAAGAAAAACACACAAACGAAAAGACGCAACTGCAAAAATCCAGCTTTGGCTGAGAGAGGCCTGAGAAGTGAGTGCGCCCAGAGTGTGCCAGCGGCAGCATGGGGAGGAGAAAGAGAAAGAGAGGGGGAGGGAGAGAAAAGAAACAGCCATGAGTGTTATGAATGCACACAACAGACATACACGCACATTGGCTCTGCTCTGACTGGCCCCGTCCTCCCAGGATGACCACCCCAAGACTAGCTGACACATCCCTGGCATTTTGAGAGGGACTGAAGCAACATGACGGAATACCATGCAATTATGTTGTGAGAAACCAAAGCTCTCATGCATGACCACGTACAGGCTCCATAAATCAAGAAAACCACTCATGACACCAGCCAGAATGGGGAGTAGATGGTCATGGCCAGAATCTCACCCCTCACCCACTGCCACATCTGCTGGGTAAAGACAGGGCCCCTTCCCCCATCTGCTCCTAACACACACTGGTCTCTTCCATCTCATCTCTAGTGACTTAATAGGGCACTCACCAGGGTATGCAGCTTCTCCTCCAAGTCTTGATTGGTTCTCTGGGAAGCAGTGTAGCTATTCTGCAACCTACAGAAACAAGATTGTATGCTTGGGAATGGATCTCAGGCACCTACTCAAGTTGCCTTCATAGATGCCAAGAAAACCACCAACTCTAGAACTCAGAAAGACTGCTACTAAGACAACCAGGCATATTAACTATTAACTAACCTCTGATACATGATGGCTTTCAGACTCCAAGTTACTGGAGACAAGATGAGGCTGGCAGGGTGAAAGGATCCTGCAGGAGGGGATGTAGTTGACTTAGGAGGACTCCTCTGAGCTATGTCACATCTAAGCACATGACCAGTGACTGGCACTGATTTTTAACCAAGGTACTTTTCAGGTAAAGCAATGATGCATTTTCTTGCAGCCACCAGTGGCGTTTTTTTGCACACATGCTTACATCCAACAGAGGAAGAATTCCCTGTCATCAGCCTTTCACGCTGGCAGCATTCCTACACTGTACCTGGGAAGAAATAATGGCTGCAGAGCCTTTATCTCCCCTAGAGTCTGGAGGTGCATCTTTTCAAGGATGCAGCACACCTCTGATTTGCACCACAGGGCACAGCCTGCTCACGCCAGCTGAGGGAGTTTTTGGTGAGAGGGATCTTTTTAACTCTACGCCCTCATTTTCTTTGTCATACCTACGGAATTTGTCCTTGAACTTCTCCAGCTCCTCACGGTTCTGGCCCAGTTCCATCTCCAGGTAGTCCTGACCTGACTCCAGTTCCCTCTCCATTGCCTCCATTTTGTTAGTCACGTATGTCAGCCGTCGACGAAGCTCCTCATTCTCATGCTGCAGTAGCCTGGGGCAGGAACCAGGAGCAAGGTACCACTGAGTGCACAAGGAGTGTTCCACACCAGCACCCCCTCCCTGCTGCCCTGCACTAGGGCCAAAGACCCCTCACAGGGGCCCCAGAAAGTCAGGAACTGAATGCTCAGGAGACTCCAATATATGAAGCAAGAGGTACATCTCTGTCAGGAAAGACAGACAAACACTCTTGGAGCAAGGGCAAAGAAGCACGTGCCAGCTGGCCAGCCACGGCTTCCAGCTCCCTCTCAGGTTACAGTGCTTGCATAAAGACAGATGAGCTGCACAGCTCCAGTGTCCCTTACTGATGAATGAAAACCAATCAATAATTTATCCCAGTCCAGGTTAGAAGAATAGAAGGGAAAAATCCTCTTTCCACCTCTGTTAAAGACTTCTTCTACTCTCTTTCACACCCACCAACTTCTCTGCCTGCATCTGCACTGGGGGTCCACGTTCCCTCCTCCTCCAGCAGGAGGGACATGCAAGGCACAGGTTGGCAAGGCACAGACCAAAGCTCTGCCCATACAGCCCCATGAAGACTGAAGATCTGAGAGGAGCCTGCAGGGCCAGTCAGCTTCACTGCGCAGGTGGCACAGGCAGGATGTGAGGAATCAGCACCCACACAGTTGCAGTATGACAGGCATAAAGGGGGAGCAGGACACTTACTTCATCCTTTCTGCATCCGTCAAGGGCTCCTGCACAGGGAAGAAAACAGCTGTGAGATTCTTTTAGAAGAGGAGTTGGTCTCTCACACTGTCCTAAAAGGCAGTCTTGGTTGCTAGACCCTAGCTTTGACTCTTTCTCCCCTGCTCTGACAGTTTATATTAGGCAAACTTAGAGCTACAAGGATTTGTACACAGTGCTCAGCTGTCTGATACCAAAACACACTGTGTGTTCTGGTTCAGGGCAGAAGAGCTGGACTAGAAACCACCACACAAGTTAGGTAACTTTACCCTCCTATGGTGCAACTTCAGCATCTCTTGTAACATCACTACCGTAGAAGGTTGTTTCATCTTCCTCCACATCCACAGCTGGTGGGCAGCAGGAATCTCACAGGCCAGCATACATAGGATTCACTTGTCACCACAGCAATTACCTGTGGGGCCCGTGAAGCCCCACAAAAATCATGAGAGAGAAAAATTTGGGAGCTGAAAAATGTGGCTACCGATTATACCACTCAGATTGTGCTGCAAAAAAGGTTTCTTTCTGCAGACCTGAAACCAGCCACTGTAACTATTCTAGGATAGCAGAAGAAACATGAGAGGTCAGAAAAGCCTGTAAAAGAAAATGTTATAAGCAAGACCCCCAGAGATAGCTGGAGAAGGGCCCTGCAGAACAAGGAGACAGAGAGCAGTGACAAGAGCACACAGCTCAGCTATTTTGAACTCTCTCTGCTAACCTGTGAGATGGCTGCTGCCTGTTAGGATGACTGGGAAATATTTAATTAGCACTAGAAGCAGCTGTATTTTTTGTGAAAGCCCAAGACTGACCATTTTTACAAAGTCCAAACTGCCCATGGATTATTTTTGGTGCTTGATATCAAGAGCACTTCACAAACCCAAGTGCTGCCACACTTTAGATAGTTTACTGTCACAGTCAGCTCTGGGCTGAGAGATGTGTCAGGCAGCCAAGCACGAAGCTGTTGATCTGCTAACAATTCCATAAGGTACAACATCCCAGTTCTGGCCTTAAGACATCATGAAGCTGCTTCCTTCATTACTTCACACTTTAAGAGAATGGTCTTTAACACCTGTATACACCCTCCTGTTCCTAAGGGCAAAGCATCAATCCATTCTTTTCTTACTTCCTGATTCCACATGGCAATCAGTTAATTCACATAAAATTATTTAGTAACTGCCTCCCCTTCCCCCACAAACAGCAGATGACAGTGACCAGGCAAAGGGGATACTCTGATTCTTATTAAAACCAGATAATGGAATTGCCTTAAAGCAGGCTAGAGAAAACAGGAGAAAGCTTAAAAGATAGCCATCATACAAAGATCCAGTACCCTGAGACAGCCAGGCACGGGGCACACAAAAAGCACCAGGAACATCCCAGCATCTCCTGACAGTGGAGCTTCCTGCCTCCTGAACACACCTACTGCCCAGCAGCCTGAAGGGCCTCCAACCAGCAAACACCTGGAGGTGGGGACAATAGCACCAGTTTCTACTTTCCTTAATTCCTGGGGCCAAAGGGAAGCTGGTTACTCCCACAAAGATACACCCAACCTGTAGGGCAGCCATGAGTGGCACCCACAAGAGAGCAGCTTCTGGTGATTAAGCACCCACAACATGAGATTTGGGGGCCTGCTCTCACTCTCTGCCCTGGCATTACAGACTAGATCCAGGTAGGGGTTTGGCCCTTGTGAGAGCCCTGCCTGCAAGTCAGTGACCCTGGCACCTACCTTGTTTAGTGCCAGGTTGAAGGAAGGGGAGGATCTAGATGGGGTAGGCCCCTCCTCCCGACTCCAGCATGTTGGAGTGGAGCAGGATCCTTTCTCTGGGTAGTTCGGCTCCACTGCACGCTTCTGCCCAAGCTTAGCACACTGATGGTATGGCTGTAATAGCTGTGAACAGGGACTGCTTTCATCCCTTTTGCCCTCTGCACTGCTTTTCCATGAAGACAGTGAATGCTCTTGCCCAGAGGATGTCCCTGCCAGCCCCAGGTCTGCCAGCTGCTGCAGCTCATACTGACACAGATCTACTACCCTTCTCTCCAAGGAATGGAGTTTTCCCTTACTGTTCTTCCTCCCAAGGACAGGTTTCTTTCTTAGTCTGGAAACTCTCTCAGATTCCTCAGCATACTTTCTCTGGCCCGAAGCCATTCCCAGCCCCTCACTTTTCTTTTCTGCTTTTCTTCTGCTTGGGCAGGGGGATCTTTCAGTTGCATGCTTGGTTTTGACCCCTTTCAGGCGACCTTCCCCTTGGCCTTCTGGCACAGAGCTTCTGGGAGAAAGGGGAGAGTTCTGGTCTTGTTCTGCTCCCCTGGTCTCTCCCAGTGAGCGCAAGCGGTTGGGACTCAGCACCCGCTGGGTAATCTCATCCAGGAATTTGGAGAACTGCAGTTTTTCCTCTGTGATCTTCTCCCTGTGCTTGGCAGAGTCAGTGGCCCTGCTGCTGCTTTGCTCCAGGGAGCGCTTCTCCCCGGGGCTGAGGCAGAGCTGAGGATCACTGCATTTGCGTGAGCCATCACCGTGGCAAAGTGTCTCTACTGAGCGGGACTTGCATAAGCTCTCAGGGCATGAGCCAGTCATGTTGGTCTGCTTCAGGATCCCTTTGAGAGGCAGGTGTGTAGAGGAGACACGAAACTTCCTCGGTGTCAGGACTTCAGGAGGCTCTTTAAATATAAGTGAGCGTTCCAGGCTTCTGCTCTTGAAAGAGGAAGTGGGATGGTGTCTTTCATCTCCAGACACCAAAACTGTCTCCATGCTACGGCTCACAAATTTGCTGCGGTGCCCATGACTGCGGTTTGGGCACTGCTTCCCACTTCGCTGCCCCATCTTCCCACCACGCTGAAGTGCTGGAGAGACAGTCTGGCTCTTGATGTTCAACTCTGCTCTGCACCCTGCCACTTCCTTCTCACTGCTGGACTCCAGGGACCACGATGAGGAGAAGTTCAGGTTGCAAACCTCAAACCCCTCTGCCTGCTCGAGCTGGCCTGCCTCGGTGTAACTAAACCCTATTTGCTGGTGCAATGGTGTTAAGCCCTTTGTCACCCGGCAAGTTGTTACCTGACTCTGTTCAGCCAAGATCACTCCATCCTGGTCATCACGAATGATGGGTACCTCATGTCGGATTTCGCGGTGCTGCGGGGGTGCCTTGCGGTAAGGCTTCTTTGACGGGGCTGTGCTCGACATCCTCCCACCTGCGTGGCTCCGACAGCGGGTAACCTACCAACAGCAGAAAGTGCACAGGAGAGACAGTCACGGCTGCTCCATCGAACCCTAGAAGTGACCCAGCAGGAATTTGGCTCCCCTGGAGTCCCAGAGCAGGTCCCCATGCAGAGTGCTAATAGAGCAGGTAAAGGATGTAGCCACAAGCTTTGAGCAGCAGCTGCAGGAGACAGAGCAAAGTAAGAGGTAGCTGTGTCCTTCTCCCAGCCAGTGAGAGCAGAGGGCTGGCACATCCTCTCCCCCCTCTACACTTGCTCACTCACGTAACTGTGTGTGTCCGGATTATATATAGCAAATGAGAATAGACCTCACAGCAGCATATTGATTAGGCTCTTTAGGAAAGGCCTTTTTCAATATGGAAACTGCAAGCCTTACAGGCAGCAGTGACAGCTGGAGCAGGAGTTATTGATCATGTCCTGTCACTGTCAGCAGAGACTAGGTGGGAGGAGACTTCAGCCATTAAAGAGCCCAGAACTTTTTGGCTTACACTGGGACCCCAGTACAGCAGACCACAGGCGATTTGTCAGAAAAACTGATTAGTCTGACAGAAAAGACAAAAACAATCCCCAAATCACAGGTGGCATCAAATTAGGGAGCAATGCTTTTGACCCCTTGGTACTTAAGGCCAAATTTTGCAAAACAGAATCACAGAATGGTTTGGGTGGGAAGGGACCTTAAAGATCATCTCATTCCAACCTCCCTGCTGTGGGCAGGGACACGTTCCACTAGACCAAGTTGCTCAGAGCCCCATCCAGCCTGGCCTTGAACCTCCAGGAGAAGTTTACAACCTCTCCAGGCCTGTTCCAGTGCCTCACCACCCTTAGAGTGATTAAGTACACAATATATAGACATGCAGCTGTACCACTAGTGGAAAGATTAGTTGCTTCACCCTAGCTATGCTGGGATTTTTCCTGCTGCAGGAGCAGCGCAAGAGCAAAAAATAGGGTAGAAAAAAAGCAGCTGTCTTGTACATATGGAATGTACTTCCTTTCTATCTGTTGAGGGCAGGAAGACTTCCCCACAGCAGCCAGAACGTCAACCAATCCTGTTGTACACAAGACAAGAAGTCTCAGGGCTATCAAGCAGATGCTGCAGAGCCCAATACCAGACTTTCCTCAGAGACAACATATGCATCATTCATAATTGTCCTATATTTGGAGCAAGTGCCCAATTCTCGTTTCCCTTGCAGGACCCTTACACTCAGCAAGGCTAGCATCTCTGCAATCCTCAGCACCAGACCAACAACCCTTCAAAGTGCAGGACCTGTGTCCACTCAGATCATGCTCTCTCCCCATTTTTACAAGCAGAGTCACTCAAGTCCCCTTTACACACCGGCAGTCAATGGCTGCCACAGGGCCCGTGACCCAGCAGAATTCACTCGTTTTGTGTGTTGGACAGTGGCATTTTACACAGTAAAGAGTCTAAATGGAGCCTCAAGGATTCTCTCCAATTCTTATCCACTGTAATCTTGCTGCCTCATTCTCTCCAATTCTTATCCACTGTAATCTTGCTGCCTCTTTTGACAGCTAGGCTGAGTTCCCCTGAGAATAAGGCAAGTGGGAGGTGTCTGCACCAAGCACAGAGCAGTCCCAAGCCATACCAGGCTTTACAGTTCACAGGTACATTTGCAAACAGTCCTTCACTCTACTAAAAACACAAGCTCACAAAAGTTTCTCACACCTTTCCACAATGCAAACAGCTTCCTAGGACTAACTTGTGAATCTCCCCATCAGAATGCTGGGACCTTGCCCTTGCTGCAGTCATACCCTCAAAGTCCCTTCTCCTAAAAAGACTCAAGTAGATGAAGAGATCTCTAATATTTTAGAAAAATTATATCCATAGTATTGAATGCACATTTCACTGCATTCCTAAGCAAAACAGATAGGTCTGATTTGTTGGGAAGACATTTCTCTTTTTTTGTAAAGAGAAAGGCTAAAAACCTGACCAGAAGATAGTTTGTAAGTGGCCCACTGTCAAACAGGTGGTCTAGGAGACTCTTCTCTCAATTTCTGCCAGACTAAGGACAGGCTATGTGCATGAAGATATGCCTAGCTGAAATCACAATCATTTCTCTAGTAAGGACATGAGCACTTACCAGTCTGGGCTCAGATTCAAAGCCTCATGAAGCCAAGACACTCACTCAGATGACCTGAAGAAGAAAAACAAATTGCTTAGCATCTACCAAAACAACCAGCTTGTAATCTCATCCCATAAATATGTAAGGCATAGGGAATATTTATAGCCAGGAACAACTGGGATGGCCACCTCTTCCAGGTATCCACCTCAACCCACATCAGATCTTCTGAAAATAAAAACAAATGAACTGAGAAATACTTGGCTGGCCACAAAGCCCAGCAAGAGCCAGAAAGGCACATGGCAAGGAAATGGTCAAGGTACTCAAGCAACTGGAATCACAAACTCAAAACTCATGAAGCAATGGCTTCAAAGCAACATTGGCTCCAGAAAGGACTAAACAAACCTCCTTTAGAATGGGACCCTCCCAGCTAATCTTCCCTGCCACTGCAGAGGGATGCTAACTGTGGAGCCTTCAGTACAGATGTTTAGTGATGCTAACAATTATCTCACTCATCCTTTTAAGTTAATGCTTTTTACCCACAAATGAGCTGGCAATTATCAGGCTCTTGTTTGAACCAAAACACTTGTGCCTAGAGTTGTGATAACCCACACCTCCACAAGGGAGGAAGGCAAGATACCCTGACTTCCATCAAGCAGCATATGATATTCCACCTTGCTGTCAACAGGCTTCTGTAAAATATCCAGCCAACCAGGGATACAAAACAGGTTCAGAAACAACCTTCCTTTCTGGTCAAAGCCTGGGGTATTTAACTGGTTTTGTCTGGGATAGAGTTAATTTTCTTTCTAAATAGCTAGTAAGTGCTGTGCTTTGGATTTGGGATGAGAATAATGTTGATAACATATTTTAGATGTTATGTTTAGATGTTTTAGATGTTGCTAAGCAATGTTTACATTAGGGCAAAGATTTTTCAGCTTCTCACTTTACCAGTGAGAAGGCTGAGGGGCACAAGAAGCTGAGAGGGGACATGGCCAGGGCAGCGGACCCCCACTGTCCAAATGGATGTCCCATAGCATATGGCATCATGGTCAGTATACAAACTAGGGGGAAAGCTGGCGAGGGGCCACCGCTCAGGAATTGGCTGGGCACTGGCCAGCAGGTGGTGAGCAACTGAACTGTGCATCCCTTGTTTTGTACATTCTACTTATTTTATTATGATCCCTCTCTTTTCTGTCCCATTTAACTGTCTGTATCTCAACCAACAAAATTTTACTTTTTTCCCAAATCTCTCCCCATTCCACTGAGGGGTGAGAAGTGAGCCAACAGCTGTGTGATGCTTAGTTGCCAGTGGAAATCAAACCATGACAGGTACCCATCACTACAAGAAGAGAATTAGGTTAATCTGGGTTAGTCAACTGTAAGAGAGCAGCTTTGTGGCCACTACTCTGCCACTGGCATGAGAGACTTCCGTAAAGCCTTCCTTTCCCTGAAGCACTACTGCTGCTTGCTACTTTTTCCATGTCAGTGGCACAAAGCCCTGGGAGGTGGGACAGGAGGCAGGGTGTGGAGCAGTTATACACATGCAGGGAAAGTCAGATTGAAAGTGAATGGAACAAGCAGGCAACCAGGATCATGCAAAATCAAGCTTTGCCAAAACAAATTGAAGAGGTGCCCCAGTGCTGGCCCTGCCCCAACAAGTTGTCTGGCCCCTTTCCTTGCTACAATGCTGGAGTCGGGTCTCAACTAGCACAGGAAAAAACAGCTTCACAACAGTGGAACTGTTCTGTGGGGCAAACTGTAAAGTATGAGGAAAGAAAAGAGAGGGAGAACATGCACCTCCAGGAAGGATCAGCCAGCATAGTTTGAATCTGCTTTTCTATCAGCTCCCAGTAGAAGCCAGTTCAGCATCAAGGCATAACCACCAGCCACACGGCAGACAGACAGAGGCTTCCAGGAACAGCTGCACCCATGGGTCCATGCATGTTTCCACTGCAGCTGTGCTCAGAAGTAACATGCCATAGGCCTCCCTCTCTCTCAGCACACAGTTCCTCCGGCTCAAACAGAACTCTCGTGCTTCCTACCCTAGAGGCAGAAACTCTGCTACCGCCATCTCATCCCCCACTTACCTAGAAAAGATACCAGGATTTGAAATCTACCCTCATGATCTGAGAATTTCCATAGATACTCAAAAACTCACAGGGCTGCCAAGCAACTTTCCCTCAAACAAGGACTTACAGATACAAAGTGACGACGTGTCCAAACATTTCTGGTCGTTTGTCTCTGAATCAGCTTTCTCCTGTCAGCATTCAGCAGCATCTGGCCAACAGCTCCTGAAACATGAGAAAGGAAACTTGGTGTCAGTTACCTATCAGCACAAAACATGGAAACAACCAGGCATGCTCAGAGCAACCCACAGCCAAGTGCCACGGCAGAAGTCAACAGCAAACTTCTGCACCATCAGACTACTATCTAATGCCAGGTCCCTTCACTGTAAAAGCTCCATGTCACCACTGTATCCCAGAAAGCACAGGTCTTTCAACCATCTCTCCACCGAGCAGGATGCCTGTGTAGACCAGCAACTGACCTCAGAAAGGCAGCTGTATTTCCTACATAGCTCCAGGGGTCCCTGCTTCCCCACCTGCATTCCTGTTCACCATCAAGAATCCACTTGCCATCATTCTGCTCCAGCCACTCTGCCACACCAACCTAATTTTGTTTTGCAGACACCCCTCATCTACAATACCTGAGCATCTCCTGCTACCACAGAGTGAGAATCCCAAGGTGGTTCAATTCACCACATCTCTGTTCAGAGAGGAGCAGATACTACCAGCAGAACAGATGGACCTTGTGCTCCAAAGCAGAAACGGATATAGGTAACATGCAGAAATAGAAGAAGGCACTAATTCTGCTCATCACACTATTCACAAGCCTCTCTCTGAAGGAGCTTGCTGTCAAGTCCACATTAAGACTACCCTGCAGAAGCTCAATTTTAGCCTGGAGATGCAGCAGGGAGCAGCTCTTCAGCTATTCTAATCAGCACTGTAATACAAGAGGAAACTTAAACTCCTAATTCTTTTTATCCATACTTTCCACTTCTCATGAGTAATGTTTCTTAATATATACAGTCCTCTTTATACCAGTCTATCACCTGCAGTAGGTAGAATTCTGTTCTCTTCTAGCTACTACCCACTGTTGTTCCAGTCTGACTTCTAAGCTCATTGACAATTACAGCTTCACTGGAATGGCTTATTGAGGGCCACAAGGCTCACACTGACAAAACACATACAAACGCTTTCTTCACAGGGACACCACGTCCTGGTTACAGCTGGGACAGAGTTAATTTTCTTTCTGGTAGCTGGTACAGTGATGTGGTTTGGGTTTGGGATGAGAATGATGTTGGTAACACACAGCTGATGGTTTAGCTGGTACTATGCAGTGCTTACTCTAACTCGAGGAATTTTCAGTTTCTCGTGCTAGTGACAAGGTGAATGAGAAGCTGGGAGGAAGCATAGTCAGGACAGCTGACCAAGCTCAGAGGGAGCACAGTCAGGACAGCTGACTCAAAAGCAAAGGAATATTCCATACTTAATGGCATCATGCTCAGTACATAAACTGAGGGGATTTGCTGGAAGGGCCAACTGCTGCTCAGGGACAGGCTGGGCATTGGTCAGCAGGTGGTGACCAATTGCACTGTGCGTCAACTTGTTTTTCTTGGGTTTTATTCCTCTCTCCCTCTCTCCATTAAAATTGTTATTATATTTTACATTATTTCAATTATTAAACTGCTCTAATCCCAATCCACAAGTTTTACCTTTTTCTAGTTCTCCTCCCCATCTCTTTGTGGTGTGTGGTACTTGGTTGCCAGCTGGGATTAACCACAACACAGGGACAGAGTGCAGCTGCACAGGCAGCACACAAGCTTGACTCTAGCTGGTTTTATCAGAGAGCATCCCTCAATGTAAGATCCACTTGCAGAGTAGCTCTGTTCTCTGTGTGATCTGAGAAAGACAAAACCTTTACCACACACCACAAAGAGATGTCATCTCGCACAGAATTGTTTAAGACAGTTCTGCGGGCCCTGTAGAGAATAAACAGCCACTTGGCATGCATGCAAAACCACACCACCACCCATGAGCAATGGCTTTATCTCCAGTAACAAGAAAGAGGTCCCTAGCAGAGAAAGGAAGGTTCAAACAGGAATGCTTTGTACAAAAAGGGAAAGAACAAGAGAAATAAAAAGGGCAACATTTGTAGGCACCTAGTGTCTCTTCCTGATATCTGGCAAGTCCCTTGAGGTAGCCAACACTTTGGTTCCAGGATGCACACAACTTCAGCCTGCTTGTAGTTGCAGCGGCTAAAGATTCCCTGCAAAAAAGCAGAGGACTTGCAGGCTTTTCCTCATCATCACCTCTTGTGTTGCCTTTTCTGACCTTATAAAACTGCCTTCTTACCAGTGCTAAGGGTCAGCAGTGTCCCTTCCTCAAGAGAAAGACAATGGTTATGAAGCAGATGAAGTTTCTTATTTCCGGTACTACATCACCTTTCCAGCTTTTTCCTCTTAACAGCAGCATTTCTTTAGCACTGCTTTTTATTCAGAAAGATAAACTTGCATTACTGAAAAAATACACTCCATAACACAATCACAGTCACATTTGTTTCTAATTTGTTTCTGCAACATAACAGAAAGATTTTTTTGTGGCTATCAGAGTCAGCACACTCCAAAAACTTGCAGATACAATACCCACAAGTAAGAAAACCAAATGTCCTGTGACATGTATCTGACCACCACAGTTGACCTGGAATATTCGCTCTCCATGGGCCAACCTATATTTTGCATGAATACCCAATATAGGATATTGGCACATCCTGCTTTAGGAGGTACCAGTATCTCCTGACTAGCTTCATGAAAAGCAAATGCAAGAGGGTTTTTCTAGTTGCCTTCCTGTGCTTATGGATAGAGGAAATGTTAGCTTTCAAAAGCCAGACTACCTGAGAAGCTGCTGCAGAAAGTCTGACCAAGACAACTAACCAGGAAGATGGACAATGCAGTAACTGCACCAAGGCATGTCTGTCTAGGACAGAAAACAAGCTGTGTGAAATTAAAGCAGCACCTGTAGACTGCTGATGCCAAGCACAATTGAAAAGGACTGCAAGGTTACTAAAGGCCCCTTTAACTTTTAATGAGAGAGATCTTTTCATTCAGAGAAGGCATCTCAAAAGAATGTTCAGATCCATTCTACTGCTGGCTGTGTTGAAGCTTATTTTAAAATAAAAGGATGACAGTTCCAAGTGCACACTCACATCTCAGCTCTGCTTGTATATTAATGCTCACGATTCAGATCTGAGTAATAACATTATAGTGACTCTTGGATTAAAATTGAGTTTCAGGAGGATTATTGCTCATTCCTGCTTTTCCATACCAATTAACCTTGACTGCTAGGCAGAAACTTCTGTTCTCTGCATGGGAACAATTCCAAGAGCTATCAAGAAAAAGGGATCAGGCTAGCTGTTGAACAACAGTCCATTTAACAAGCCCTACTTAACACCTAACACATTTCCAAAGAAAATTAAATCCCTGGACTCCAGTCATACATAGTTCTTGTTGAATGGAAATACCACAGGACATATCATATATCAGTCATATCCACTGCATCATGCAGAATTCTCTTAAAAATTATCAGAATCACACTCTTCCTACAGTCCTGTTCTCTCCTTTCACAACACAGAGATCTCAGTCCCCGTAATTGAGCTGTACTCCATACCCTTAAGTGTGTGCATTTTATTATCTACTCTCTGCTGTGTTAAGAGTAGCTTAGCTTTCCTAATTCTTTTATAGAAGCCAGGACTGGTCAACACTGACCAAGAAATGCTAGCATCACTAACATGTAACTAGAATACAATACAACAGCTGATTAACATCTGAACAGGAACGGGACAGGAAGCAAAGGACCAGAATTCAATCCCCAGAAGGAATGTTAATGGAGAATAAAAATACCCAGGGGAGATTTTCACCAGGAAATGAGCACCAGCCTTTTAATGCATATAAAGCATAGAACTACCTTTAATGGCTACACCTGAAATTGCACAAGAACCAGCTCAGCAAAAGGTCATTTACCAAGTTACCTTTAGAGCAGACAGCTACATCAAGGGCTAATGACAGCTTCTCATTCAGAACTGCTGACACACCAGAAGCGTGTTTAGTTTGCACAGTGATCCTTCCAACACTCACAAGGTAGTTTAGGCTACAAACTTTCAGTCTCTTCATCTTAGCACCCTGGGTTTCATGTCCTTCCTCACTCTGTCTTCTTACCTGTTCTTTTAAGATCTCCCATGAGAAGACTTCTAGAGTATATTGCTCAGAAATTTAAAGAAGTAACAGAACATTAGATAAAAACTCATGGAGATTAGAAGAACTCTCAGAAGTTTCTGGAAGTATCTGGACCCAGCTAGAAAAAGCAAATCTTGATACTCTTAACAACGTGTATCTGGATAAAGCTGATAGGTCATCCGAGGGAAATTTGGGAGTCATGGCCTTAAACCTTCTCAAATACAAGCAAGGTAATGGCTACAATAAGCAAATATTTGAAGAGAAGTGAAAGAGGGAGATTTCTGTAGAAAATCACCATGCAGGAATTCCTTTCCCAGACCTCTGTCATATCCTGTGCTGTGTAGGAGGGGAAGAAGAGGGGAAAAAATCATACATTACCTTCCCAGATCATAAAACCAAAAGGCATTTGATTAGGACAAGGTAGAAGCAGCTTAAATTTTCAACTACTAAGAGGCAGACTCCCAGCTCCTGTAAGTAGTCCCTAAGTCTCAAACAACTCCCAGCAATTAATATCAGCAGTCCTCTTGTTTCAAGCTTTGGTTCAGAAGTTCTGGGCAAACTGCAATCTCCATCTCAGTGCCAGGAACTGAATGTTACTGAGCTATCCCTCTAGCAGACATATAGTAATGCTAAAGAATGCTCCATTGCTGGAGCATTCAACTATACACTTGCCACAATCCACTCTCCAAAACATGCCCTCTGTCCAAGAGTCACAGTGATGCACAGATGGCTGACACACTATGCAGAATCTACACAGTGGGACAATGGAGCAGAGCACATTATTTGCATTATTTACAGAGGACAGATGGACAAGTTGCTACAATGACCTAGCCTACAGAGCATCTGCAATGCTGAGGAGGCGCTAAGTCCAGCCCTAATGTTTGCAGGTGCTGACAAAAACAAATTTCAAAAAATAAAACGGCTGTTTACAGTAGTCAGCTTTATTCTGAAATGCTATCACTACAACCATGCTTGCAGAGTAATTCACATACCATTTTGTTCCCATAGAGCCTTTACAAGCAAGCAGAACACAAGATGTATTGACTAGATTTATCCAAACCAGAAAGAGAACTGACATCTGCAGTACTTACTTATTCCTTGGCTGTAAATTCTGTATGTGTGTAAGTCACCACATATAACAGGTGGCACATACTGTTGGGAGACACAGACCAGGAAGGAAACAGCATCAAAGTTGGGTGACATTTATTTCAAGCTATGGATGAAGAAAAGTAGCAAAATCCAGTTCAAACCTGCTCAGACATCTGATTTTTTTCAAACATTAAACTTTTGTGCCAAGTTTTAAGATGTTGCTTTTGCTGCCTAAACAAAACACTAACCACGTTGCAGGCACTTTTATTGGTAGTCTGAGGGCGAAACCTAAAATAACATTACAGAGGGCTCACATCTGTTCTAGACAGAAAAAAAGCCTCATTTACAAGGAGGATCAACCTACTTTAACTGAACACTATGGCTAAGAACGACCAAGTTGTACAAAGGCTCACAATGATCAGCTCACCCATCCTCCACCAACATGCACCACAACAGGCTCTTTCATTCCATGATCACATGGCTGCAGCCAAACATGACAGACTGTTCAGCAAGTAATAAAAAGGATCAGCTTTTTCCCCAAGGTCTTGTCTACATATACACTGTACTAAATTAAATTGACTTAAAAAATAATATAAAGCAGTATAATGCTCCTGGGCAAATGTTCTCAATTCATTTTAAGAGCACTTTACATTGAAACAACTTAAGTTAAATAGATAGACACAAGACACAAACTAAATTAAGGATGCCTATACAGGAAAGCTGCACTAATATAATCACAGCTGTCTCTAATCTGATTAAGTTAAATCAGTACAACTTCCCTGCAATGGCAAAATCCTTACTGATATTGACGTTAACCCTTTTTTGCACTTTTCTAGTTCCAAAGGTTTTGTTGTTTTTGTTTGGTTTGGGGTTTTTTCTTCCAGAAACTCCAGACCCACAACAGTGTGGCCTCTCTCAGAATCAAAATAAGCTAACTACACTACACAAGGTATATTAAGATACTAAAGGTATTGACATTTATATGTTTTGAAAGTTTTATTAATCCTATGCCAAATAAAGCTCATAACAATCCTCAGACCAGTGCAGCTTAATATTTTCTCTACTTTCCCCAAGCAAGACGGAAAGGGTGATCACAAATACTCACACTGTACACTGTTTTCCATACTCCCACACAGCTTTTGCTTCCCGATGTCCAACATACCTGGAGCAGCTCCTGGAAGACAATGTTCCCCACTTACTCATTCCTAAGGGTATGGCTCACCAACAGTTTATCTGAGCTAACTGGAGTGTAGAGTTAGAGCATGTTATCTACGTGCCCCCAGGCACAGTCTTACTGACCCTCTTCTACCAAAATATGTTCTCCTGTTAACTGTGGGGTAAGCACACACACAAACTAAGTCCTAGGTCACAGACCTAACATGCTACAAACCCACACTCTAACATCATCTCTCATATCTCCTCAGTTCCTACAGCGCTTCCCCAGGAAACATATCTGTCAAAATTAAATTTCAATAATTCTAAAATTAGTAGTGCTCTTTCCATTCCTCATTAAAAATTATTCAAACTCTTCCTCCTGAATATCAAGATTAAATTTATCTTCATTCGCTTGGCACTCTTTCATCTCTACCTGCTTTTTCAATCGCGTCTCTTCAAGCTTACCAGTCTTCCTCACATCCATACCAGCAACACAACCATTTCTCTCTCCTCAGGGCTACCTTCTACTGCTGCCTCTGAGCTACATTGTGCAGAACTAACTTCCTCTTCAGTGCAAGTTTTCCATGTTTAGCACAGAAAGGCATTATCAAGAATCCTCTCAGAGCCCCTCAAAGAGAACTAAATCCCTCATCAGCCTTCAAAAACAAAATTGTGCCACAACTCTGAATAAAGTGGTGAATTGTCACTTGAGTACACACAGTAGCTCTGAAATCAACCTGACTCGTAAGTTCTTTGGTCAAGCTGTTTTGAAGCCCAGATCACATGGCATCAGAGACTGTAGGTACACAAGAGTTCGGCTACTAAGGGAACCACATACATTTTCTGTTTTATAAGATTTAAACTTCAACTCTCAAAGGGCTGCAGATATATTTTTGCAATGAACAGTTTGGTCTTAAGTCTCAGATTCACATTGGTGCAACTATAAAGTTATGCAGCCCTGCACCAACTCTAGAATTCATTCTCACTATAAATACACGCAGAGAAGGTAGGAACAATTTCCATTCCATAAGTAGAGAAATTGAGGCACTAGGACAAAAACCCCAGTTTTGTGCACTGGTTTTGCCTTAAGTTGTAAATTAAAGAAAAACAGACTCATCTGTCATAAGAAAGGAACTGCACAAAAATCCAGCAAGACAGCCTTATTTCTTGCACTTAAAACAAGAATGATCTGGGATATAAAAGAGAAGGAAAGTGTGCATGAGCTAAACACCTACCTGATAGCAATTGAGTTGAATAGCCTGCAATTCTTTATAAGAACAAATAAAGCAGCAACCCTGATCCAGTAATAGAACAATATTTGTACTATACTCAATTTTTTCTGCTGCTGAGGTTTAATCCCAGCAAGAATCATTTTGGTTTAATTAGCTTTTCCCTAGCAGATGGTCAGATATGAGAGGCAGAGAATGGTACAGGCTTAACTGTTGAGTGATTGTGCAGCTGCATCTGTAGCTGAACAGTTAAGCATGTCCAGGGGTCCAGCTGTAGTTTGCACGACACAGGCCATCTCTGCCATTAGCCAAATGTCAGCTTCCTCTTTCTCCAGATTATATATCAGTCAGAGGCACATCCAACAGCAGGCAGACAACTGATATGCAGTTTCACCATCATCCCCTTTCTCAGATAAAATCCTCAAATCTTAATCAACTGGAAGTCCCTCTTTCTTTGGTGACAGAAGCACATTCAGAAGCATTGCCATGGAAACTCAAGACATCCTCTGTGCTATTCATCAGAGAAGATCTAGCACAGAAATATTTTATGATCTCTATGGCACCGAATACATAC
Source organism: Oenanthe melanoleuca (assembly GCF_029582105.1). Lineage (NCBI taxonomy): Eukaryota > Metazoa > Chordata > Aves > Passeriformes > Muscicapidae > Oenanthe > Oenanthe melanoleuca. The sequence goes on from NC_079336.1 coordinate 74,031,057, forward strand.
AGCAGTCAGCATAATGAAGTAAAACTAGTGATACCAGTGTTGTGTGAGGATAGCAGTGGGGTATTCTTCAACCAAGCTGCCTGAATCTTGCATCACCTACAATGAGCAATAATTTGCTGTAAGCTGGCAGGGAAAAGCAGAGCAGCACTGAGAGAAGCAAAGTGGTGTCTGAGGAATAAAACTATCCAGCCAAGGGATGAAAAAGAAAAGGGGTCACCACAGCCCTTCAGCCTTTTCCCAAAGCTGATTATATCCTGGCCCTTTTTCTTCCCAGAGGTTACAAATGGTGTTGCTACTGACTCCTTTGCAAAGCAGGATTCCTACCAGGCACAGAGATCTCCCACTTAACCCATGCCACTGCCTGCTCTGAAGACTAAAACAAGTACTTCTCATTGACTTCCACTCAGCCTCTGCATCCAGGCACAATGCTGAGTGTGAGAGCATCCAATCCTGTACACATTGGCAGTAGTCATCTCAACAGGCCACAAAGGCAGAACAAGGAGACAGCTTTCAAATCCATGCTTTTGGTCTAGTAGATTCAGAGCCTGAGCCAGGGGCAGGAACAGGCATAAAACTTCTCTCAACTCTGTAAACAATACCTCAGTATGGCTCCTGAAGCAGCATGTAACCCTGGAGTATCTTCTCTCTTTTTTGTGGTGTGGTCCTATAGTTAACCTGCCTCAGTTTGCTTCATTTGTTTGGTTTGGGTTTTTGCTTTTGGTTGGGCTTTTTAAAATGATTCTCTTAGTCTTTAGCACGGCTGAACTACTGAGAGATTTCATTCTGAGCTCAGCCACAGAAATACAACATGGCTTAATCCAGCTTAGGAAAAACAAACAGATCCACCCATCTATCTTTCACTGATGACCTGTGTAAAGCACGCAACTGACTACGGCTCCTCTCTCCCTGTTCCCCAGGGCTCCAGTCAGTCCTTTCAGCAGCAGGATCCCAGCCACAGCAGAGGGGACTCACACCTCCACCCTCTGCCCTGCACAGGGAGGCTGCCTGTCATGGGCTGCACTGCTTGTCAATCTGTACATACTGTATTGTGTCTCCTAGGTTCACCTTCCTCCCTTGGAGGGGGATAACCACAGATTTCCCACTTGTGACCAAGCTGGGTTGCTTCAGCTCTTCCCTCAGACACAACTTCTCTTTGTGGCAGATGAGTCAGAGAGCTCTCATCAACTACGTCCTTCCACATCTGTCATCATTGCTAGCACCAGTGCTGTTCTTCAGCTGGAGCTAATTATGAGCATCAATTGTCTCAAGGGGCAATTGCAGCAAAAGTGCATGACTTCAGTTTACCACAAGGTCAGCTTCTCCAGACTACTTCACATCCTCTGCCTGGCATTGCTCTTGTAAAACTGAAATGCCTTTACCATGGCTGTCCTTTGGGATAGCATAAGTACATTAATTATTCTAAGGTTAAGGAAAACCACTTCTCTTTAATAATGCTAAACAGACAAGCTCTTCCCCTACACAGGGCTCCCTCCTGTAGATCCCCTGTAAGTAAACCCTATGCAGCTCCTCAGAGAGCAAGCAGGGAATGCAAAATAGTTGAGCAACAAATGAAGTCACCTGTCCTCGAAGGGGCTCTAACTGAGGACTAAGAAACCTTAGATATCTTAAAGAAAGCAAGCCACCACATTCCAGGTACCTTTTTTTTGTCAAGTGTCAGACAAGAGCCCAAAGAGCTAGTAGCTCACTGCTCATCTAAGGGCAAAGACCATGGAGGAATGCCAGCACATAGCCAGGCAGATGTTGCACAGACAAGGTGTTTGCTCAGTATCAACAGTGAGCTGTTTACTCACGCCTTCAGCTTCATGCAGCTGCACGAGCACGGCTCTGCTGAGTCTGTGACTCTGGACTAAGGAATGTCTCAACTGGACAAACACCTCATCTGCTGCCGGCTCAAGGTGCCCCAGGATCAGACCAATTCCTAGTTTTTCCCTCCAATTGTAGCCATGCCTTCGGCTCTCAATTCCACCAGGGGGAGATCTAGCTACTTGGGAGGGTTACAGCTCTAGCCAAAGGAATACACTGCCCGGGACTGGATACAGGAGCACAGAGGTCTGGATTCCTACAGTCTTGAAGGGCAGCAGGGAAGCCAAAACAAGGAGTTACTCCACAACATATTAAAACTCACTGACAGGATGGATAATAAATGGCCAATAATCAGCCGTACTTCCTCCTTGGCCAACATCAGATCTATTTCATTCTTATTCCCTCACTCCTCTCCTAGCAATTGGAAAGTCAGCAGAAGCAGGTCCAAAACAATACCTCCATCTTTGTAGCCATAGCCAATATCACATGACAAAGCTGAAACAGCCAGTATGACAATGATTATACACACTTAAATGTTCTATCAGTGACCTGCCACACAATCCAATTCTAGACTTACTTATATTTTGCTACCACCTCCTGTTGCTGCAGGGCATATTGTCCAGTCTGCCACTACAGAACAGAGGAAGGAAAATGAAGATTCAGGCAATACACTTTCCCAGCATCCAAGCCCAAATAGTCACATATGGAGTCAGTGGCAACTAGTTTGAAATAAAACGCAGTTTACATGAAATCAAAAGAGAAGAGAACCCAAAGTGAATAATTTCCAAGTGTTTCACAATGCTAAGAACCTTGGAACAAGTAACATTCCCTTTATCACCTGTCACTGAGATCCTGCTTTGAAAAGTGATACAACCTTCTGGAGAGAGGGTGACATGGACCTGTTTGCAGTGACTCGAGTGGAGAGCATGGTGACAGCTAAAAAGCAAAAACTAAGTTATAAAGCCAGAGAATTCTGAGAGCAAATTCTTTCATTCCTGCTGCTACTGTCTAAGGATGGTAGTAGGGAGGTCTTCTGCAGAAGACTAACTTTAGTAAGGAAATGACTGGCAAGTCAGAGAATTTTAGGCTACTAGAAATTGCCAAAAGGGAAACTGCAAAAGATCCAAGCAAACTGGATAATGAACAGCCCAGGGCTTACAGAGAACACAGAAGATGGTCTGCTATTACTTCCGCAAGCCTTGCTTATGGGCTGCCCATAATGACACTACCAAATGGGATCACAGTTCCCTGTGCCAGGCAAATGAAAGACTTGTAGAGAGGAAAAAGATGGCTTCCATGACGGGTGCATAGCAAACTAGTGACTATTTCTCAAAACAGATATCATGCCAAGGATCCCAAAATAACAGCTACATCCTGATCTGCCATCCTTCAGCAAACTTCCTGTTCTCAGCTCTTGGGGTACCAGCTAGAAAAGGAAAGATTTTCCAGAAGTTGGAACAGAACATTTACCCACCGACTGGGGGAAGCACTCCTGCCCAGGTTAAATCCCAGAGCCATTCCATCTCCAGGCAGAAACGCCGTCGTGTACTGAGCAGAGCTGGATGGCACAAACCACTCAATCATCTACTGATTGCCAAGAGCACACAGGCTGCAGGGGGGGAAGAGCCAACCTTAATTGGCCTTATCGGTGTAAATTAAACCGTACAACACACCCAAGCAAACAGTCAGTTCCTTTGGAGAAGCAGGCATGAGTTATTTTGCTGCAGCTATAAAGGAAACATTGCTGCTAGGACATGCCCCTGGAGTGACTGTGCCGCTCAGCTCTCCCGGTGCATTCCTGGGGTTGTTTAGCAAGGATTCAGCTCCAGCCTTTCCACAAGCAAGAAGTCTGAACCCTGAATGCCATCTACAAACACAGCCAGACTCCACCTCCTGCATGCCTGCAGGCCACCAGGTGTGGCCAGGAATGGCACAAGCTACACACTAAACACATCTTTGATGTGGAGCTGAAAGCATGTAGCCACGGGGCATGAACAGCACGCCGCCCGCCGCCGTGCTGACTCCCACTGCAGGAATGCAGCTGCAACCGCAGGCCAAGGAAGGCAAACACATTGCATTCCTCACCAGGAGGAGAAGGAAAACAAGTAGCAAGCCCACACACCCACCCTGCTAACACCCGCCATGCTCTCTCCCCACACCTGCCTGCACGGCCACTGTCAGGACCCCAACGGCAGCTTCAGCTCCAAATTCATTTGAGTGAGGGTCAAGCTGTCCAGGCAATTTCTTGAGCCCATAGGATGAAAGAAACAGAGCAAGGCAGGAGGGTTCTCAATTGGGCATGCAAGCCACAGGGAGAAGAGCTGCCGCCTGGGCTGGGATGTAGCCACAGCCCAGGGCAGGAACAGCTCCATGCACTAGCCTGGGGAGCGAATTTCATTGACTTTTCCTATAAGACAAGGGGCAAATATAACACTGAGACCTCTTGAGCTGAGGGGGCAAGGCTGAATAAGAAGTTTACTTTTGGCAATAGGGATGCTTGGAAGAATACAAGGTCTTTTTCTACCCCTAGGAAAACATCCTACCTTAAGTCAAGTAGCTTCTCTGGGATGGAGGCACTTCCCCGTTATCCCAAAATACTTCTGTAAATGCTTGTCTCCACTGCCCACACACAGAGGTTTGACCTTCACTGCACAACATTCTTCCACTACAGCACTGATACCAGGCCATTTCAGTGACCAAGAGAAGAAAAACTTAATGTACAAATACCCAAGACATCAGGTAACCTCTTATCTCAGGGCCTCATCATTTTAGAGTTGCAAAGAGACTCTGTGCTCTAGTCAGAAAACAACATTATTCCTCCTTCATGCGGCACTCCTACAATCCTAAAGCTTTCCAAAGAATTCACATTCTCAAATATGAAGTTACTCTGAAGGATGCCTCAGGATGCCTTCTGTCAGCAGCATTCTCAAGTCTACATTGTGATCTCCCCACATTGTGAAATCTGCACTTACTCTGTGCACCATAACTAAACAACAACCCACTCCTGAAAACTTTAAAAATCCATCATCCAGTACTAAGGGCTAACTCTTAAGACTCAATAGCCACTGCTCCCTCAGCACCAAACAGGAAAACCACCACTCAAGAGCACTGCAGCAAGAATATAACTGGCTTGAATGTAACAGACACAAAACAGCATCAGGAAATTCAGACAGAACCAATTAAGGGCTGAAACACTGTAACCTCTGGGGAGCCTGAAAGGGGAAAGGTCAATGTAGCCATAAGCTCCAGAGACATACCAACGCATCTAGCAGGCTGCTGGAACAGGGATGATTTATAAGGCTTGCGGCCCAGTTGCTCCACACCCCACATGTGCATTTCAAGGCCCTCACAGAGGGAAAGGATCTGATATTAAGTAACAAGAACAGACCAGACCGAAGTCCAGTAGACTTTCTCATGCCTGTTGAAATTCAAGGCCTCAGGCTATCTGTTCCCTTCAGTAAGCTGCAGTAGCTCCAGTACTTGGAAGAATGAGGCATGAAAGCCCAAATTTACCAATAGATGTATATCCAAAGATATAAATAGAAGCCTGGCAGGATTTACAGATTAGGTGTCTAAATCACTGCATGCAGGAGAATGGGCTTCTCCCCTTCTAACCACTCCATACCTCTCCAACCCCAGCCACCACAAGAAAACCCATTTCAGACAGGATGGAAGCCCCTGCTGTTCTACACATTGCCATGGGCCATCCCTGTGCAATCACTTCGATGGTGACGCCACCCGAACTCCACAAGTCTCAACAGTGCAACCTGCAATGGCTGCAGCTCTCACAGAATGTAGGTCTGCCTGTTTCCCAGAATAGGAGCTGCCTCTACAGCCGCTCCTCTCCCTTCCCCCACTACATCTTTACTTTTCATAGATTCAATACTGTTTCAAGGTACCCTCATCCTGCCACCAGTGGGTGGGTGAGTGGGGGAAAGGGGCCCTTTATAATTGTAGTGTTGCAATCTGCCAGCCCGGCCAGGCAGCCTGTTCCCGCCTGCACTGCATTAAATACCTTATAACTGATTACACCCCCATGGGGCATGATTAGCAGTCTTCAGAGAACAAAGTCTACTTTCATAAGAATAAGAACAGACACGTACTGCTAACCTACTACACAGCTGGGCAGGTGAGGAAACAGGGAAGAAAGGCGAGTGGAGGGGGGGAAGAGTTAACTTCACTAACTCTATTCCTTCCCTGTCCTGGCTGAGTTGAGATTTCCACTGCTCTGAACAGTAATACCCCTCAGACCTACCCAACAAGGTTCAGATAACAAAAGCTCATAAACAAACTGTTGCCTGTGAAAGTCAGACAAAGTCCTAACCTGGAGAAGCAGGGCCTCGAGGCAAGCAGATTGAGCGTTACTCTGGGTGACAGCAATTCCTTCACATCAGTTCCCAGGAAAAGGGAAGGGTGAATTCCAATTTCAGTATCAAAAACAAGGAGAAGGAGGGAAAGCTCAAAATACAATCATATATCCACGCCCCTCTCCAACCTCTGTATACATCTGAAAGCTCTACATAAGCAACAGCAAAACATCTAACTCAATCTGGAGCTTAACAGCTCTCCAGGTGATAATTTTTTTCTTGTGGGGAGAGAGGAGGTAGCAAAGATGAGGAAATCCCTCTCCATCTGAGATAGGTAATAGGGATCTCCAAACACAGACAGTCCATATGCATTGCCGCAACAAAGAACCAGCTCGATGGAAACTCAGCCAATCTGACATGAAATGACCTACAGCTCATTAGCAAAGTGCCTTCCAAATCTCAAAATGCCCACACAAACAGCCACAAATATATTTGGTGCTATCTGGCCTCCATCTCAGCAGAGCAGAAAGAATCAGACTATACAGCCTTTCACCAAAAGCAGTAAGAAAAATGGTGGCAGCTCTGAGACTAAAATAAGCCTAGGATCAGCCCTTCCAGCTACCCTCTGCAAACCTCCAACAGAAGAGAGCACAATGGAAAGCTCCAGGAAAATGGTCTTATTTGAGAGAGAAGCCAATGCAAAAGCTTCAACAAAATAGTAAGAAGTCTCCCAGTTGTGTCCTTTGGGAAACAATCACCTGCTTACCCAGAGTCCACTGATTTTGCCCATGGCCCTGTGGATGCTCATGGTACCATCCTGAAGCACTCATGTTCAGCAGATGCACTAGAGGGGACACCCTGCTGACACATTCCACCCGGATTCTTACCCAATCCACCCAAGAAAGGATTAATGAGTAACCAACCCAGATGAAAATGATCTACTTGTATCTGCTTTACTCAGCAGTTGGTCCTTCAGCCAGCACACAGATCTCTGAACTCTACTGTCTAGTCCCACCTATACAGCAAAACCTGCATATTCTCTTTATTATAGAAAGACTTGAAGGTATCAAGTGACTTTAGGCTCTGATGTAGTTGTCATTGATATAAAGCATCAATACATTTAGAGTTACATTACCAAACAGATTGTGCTTTCAAGGGTTTGGATAAATGGGAGCTTTCACCATAAACACAAGTTAGTCATTAGAAGCTCCAGGAGGTAATTTAAATTATCGCAGCCAGCATAAAAATAATTTTACTTTGGGAGTTGAAGTCGCAAAGCTGTAATAAATCCAAGTGGCACAGTAAAACTTCTTAAAAAAGCTTAAAATTAGTTTGTAAAGCCCCAAATGGCCTTGTATATAATTTGATTCTGCTACCGTGGGCTAGCAAAAGGGAAATCACTCTTCACACTGTAAAAAAACACACTGAAAAACTATCATCCTCCAGCTCCTAGGAGACAGAAGAAGTAGGCTTACATTTCGTGTCTCTATATGTATGTGTAAAATAGATAGAAATAACAAATATATAAATAAAATGTTAAACCCACAGAACTAACAATGACTTGTTCAATCCCACACAGTGCTGGGCAGCTATCAATCAGACATCAGAGCTCAAACTGGAGCATCACAATCCAACACTTTCTCCTGGCTGCTGTGCCCTCACAGATACCCTGCACCCACCCCCATTCCCAGAGTAAATTGTCTTCCACTGCTGAGAAGCACTCCTGCTATTCCAATACTGGTATTCACTACCAGAACAAGAGACCCTAATTTAGCCCCACACGGGCGTTCTGCAAACTGCTAATCCCCACTCCACAGCTGCTTTTCAAATGCACAGGCATGAGCAAACCATAAACGATTTATGGCGCGTGGCAGGAAGACTCTTGGCTCCCTGTGTAGGCGGGGTTTTGGGACAAGATCATGCTTGGACTAATGTTTATATTGCGAGTTGTCAGTCAGGCAGTAAATCATCTCTGAAGCTGCACACTAATACAGCCCCATCCAGCTGGGGCCTTGATGACACTGAATTCTGTTACAGCCATTTCAGATACACCTGGGAACCTACTTGCAAAGGTATCATCTAATCATGGAAAAATAAATACATGTAAAAGTAGAATCTACCAAAATTCTGCAGCCCAGCAAGGGTGATTTGCTTTCAGGAATCAAACCAAATTGGTATGAGTTGTTTGCCAAAAATGACTCTCCACATTAGTCCTAGGAGAAATTGGATTGAGTGTCTACACAGACATCTAATAACAGAGTATCTCTAGCAAAATGCAGTTACCTGAGAAAACTCTTCTGAGCAAAGTTTTCATTTTTCAGTATTCATTTACTATAATGTAAGCAATGCTTAAATTCTAAAAGGGATATAAATATATTTTGCATACTTTAGCACACAAGACACTTTCTGCTCAGAAAAATAAATGCACTTAAAGGCATTTAAACTTGAAGTCCATTCTCAAGAAAGGGTCCTTAAAATGACTTAATTTTAAGTCAAAAATCCTGTTATTTTCCACTTTTGCCTTTTCCCACATTTGAAATTACTTTTCATACAATACACTGGGTACAAATCTCCCACAGATACAAGAGAAGGGAGAAAAGTTCTCAATAATGAAAAAACTATAAATAAAATACTCCAGGGAAAAAACCCCAGAACAGAAGCATTAACTGGAATCACTATTCAGTTATGTGAGAGACACCAGATTTCCACTGATCTCCCTGGAATATTTTTAACCTTCCTGTTGGGCAGCAGCAGTGTCATCACTAATGAACATTAAAGCTGCAGGAAGAAATCTGATTTAGGAGACAGAGCAGCAAGGCATCTTTGAGAATTGCAGTGAGCTTGTGAAGCAAGACATATGCAGATCTAAAACCAGTTACTCTGAGCAGCATATGCCAAAATAATGGTCAAAAACTTTACAGCCACAACAATTATCTAATTATTACCTTGGGAAAATAACTTATATTCTTTTGAAACAAATGTTATAAAGTAAAACTTGCTTAAGGCTTTTTATGAGTCTATGTCTAAGTTCTCAATACTTGGAGAAACTACCTCATCTATCCCTTTTGATTTCAGAACCATTTGTGCATGAGTGTTACATTAAGACAGCTGGACAACTGAGACTTTAAACACAAGAGTAAGAAAATCCAGTTTTGACTCCTACAGCATTATCAAAGCCAGCTTTATCACAGAGCTAAAATACAAATATAGAACTCAACCATAGACATAGAAGTCACTGTGGAATTTCCAGGTCTGAATTTGCTCTCCCTTAAGAAACTAAAAATTTAAACCAGTTCTCTCTTGCCACCAGAAGCTGGTCAGATACTCTCTGCCTAAAAATCGGTCTAAGCCTTGCAGGTAAACTTATTTTCCAATCCTAACCCATTTCACTTTAATAGCAACACAAAACTTCTATGAAAGTCGGTAACTGTTTATTCTCAGCTGTTAGCCCTCCCACAAAAGGGTTAAGTTGTGCCCTAAAGCACGTTGTTCCCAGAGAAGCCGATAGGGCCCATACAGGGTTCTTGAGGCTTACATATCCTGCTTCTGTCTCTCAAAATACACATACAGACTTCTTTCCTTCAGCTCCCCTTGCATTTAGGCAAACATTACCAAAAAACAGCTTTTCATACAAATCTTCATGCCACAGCCACTTATCTTTATTAGCCTATGCATCAAATGGAATTTATACCTACTTGCAGCACTGATGATTCTTCTGATCCTGATCAGCAGATTGAGCACAGGACACAAACTGTCTTCACAAACATTAGTATATTGAGGCTCACGCTACAATATACCAGAACTCACTTGAACAGCCTTAAAGCCCTGCCTTTCAGACACCTTACGGATTAAAGTTCACAACAAGACTGCAACGTGGAGAGGCCAAACTCCACACATTCTTTTCCCTCTGACAAGCAAAGGGAAGAAGCAGCAAGTGCTTTGCATGACTACCCAGCATAAAAGACAATAGCTGCATGTCTCCATGTTCATTAGTAAGACGGTCCTCCTCTACAAACTGCACTATCTTTCCACAGACCCTGCTCTTCATCAGCTTAAAATCCTCAACTACCAGGACTAATCAGAGCAGCTGCAGCGCTTTGTGGATTTGTTCTTTGGTTGGTGATTTGTTGTTTTTTTCTTTTACCCTAATGCAGTTACCACAAAAAGCAAGGTCAGCGAGCAATCTAACATAGCACATAAGTGATTCAATACCTTGCCCCTGACACAGACCAATACATTAAGGTGGTTTAGTAGCTGGAGCAAGAAGCCTCAATGGACAATTATGGAACGCACTGCCCTTTCTTCAAACCTTTACCTGTTAAGAGATTGGATTAGGTCTGAAAAATACACTTTCTAAAACAAGTTCTTTAACTAAAGCAAGTCTGAACATTTCCATTTCTAAGTGCTTGATCTTTTCTGAATCCCGCTCAGTTCTTAGCCTCAGCGCTATTATGTGGTAGTGAATTTCCACAGATTAGACATCATGTGAAAATACTTTAAAATCATTATTCAGTTTGATGCCTATCAGTTTCACTGAATTGCATTCGCCTCAACTGAAGAATACATTCCAGCTCCTTCAGCCCTGCACAGCAGTCTTCCTCAAGCTTGGCACCTAGTATTGTTGAAAAGCAGAGGAAAACTGAGCCCACCCAAGTGATGCTTATACTGCATTCCAACCATTGCAAAGCTATTTTGACACTCCTACATGGTTTTCCACGCCATTTCCTTCCTTAGAGCAGCTCCCAGGAGGTCACTCCAGAGAGGCTGGCTCATATCATTCCAACTATGAAACATCCTGCAAGCTGCTGCTTTTGGCCCTCTCTGGCTGAGCATACTTGGAATAAAACCATACATGAACATCCTAACAATGAAGAGAATGGTTTCTGAGAATAGAACAAACAACAAAGCAAAAAAGAGAAAATTGTCCTTGAAGACAAAAAGATCCAGGCAAAGTTAGATATGAGCAAAACAAGAAAATAGTTCCTGGGAAGGCGAAAATGGTGAGGTGTCAGAGCACCCACTTGCCTTGAACAAATCAGAATTGCACTCCATAGCAATTTCATCATGCTACAGAATGCACAAGACAATGGATCAGACAAGGATCTGCTCCATTTTGATGTCACAACTTGAAATATCCTTTTCATTTCTCCACCACTGAGCTTTAATAAAGCATTCAACACCACAATATCTAAGCATCTACACACTTATGGGCTCATCCTCAAATCCCTGGTAAGACCAATGTTAATCATCTTTTCCAAGCAAAGAATGAAGACTAAGAAACAATAATGACCTGAACATAAATTTGAGGCAGAAAATAGGTATCTTTCTGACCATGGCATCGCCCTTCCCCTCCAACCAGCTGTAAAGGTATTTCAACTTTAAAAAAGTAACATTCTTCCTACCACAGTTATAGACTCAGTCAATCTAGATCTAAGGAAAAGCCCTCAGGTAGGAGAACTGGCAGAGAAACAGCATGGATGATTTCATGGCCTAAGGCATTCATCCTGTTTGCATAGGTTACACACATAGTTCCTTTGCAGTCCTGCGTTAAATGAATCAGAGAGGATCACATTTACTCAGTTACTAGTGATCTGAAATACACACAGCTGGCATGAATGCCAACAAACACCTTCTCTCCCAAGCTCAGAATATCATACAGAAAGGAGATACCTTCCCAACCAAAAGCCCTCAAGCAAGGAGATGAATATACCCAGTTTCAGAACCTTAAATTTACTCTCAAAGCATTAATCAAGTCAAATGGTCAAAAAATGGTCTGCTCTACTATGACAATTCCACATCCTGACAAGCCCAGTAAAAAGAGCAAGATGAATCAAAAAGGTGTCAAGCCAGATCCTCATTTATTAGCAGAGGAATCCTATTGAGACTTCCACATGTTGCATTTCTCCCAGCAACACATAAGGCAGAGTTCTGTTGCCACTCTGGAGTGACTCTTCTCACTGGAGAAGCGAGGCCCATGACAACAAACACACAACACAGTAAATTTGTCAGGACCTAACCTACAGAACTACTTCTTAGGTCTACACTGTAGATGTGGTGATACACGGAAATGTCCGAATCCAGTTTTCAGTGGCTTCTCCATAAAACATGGCAGACATTTTAACAGGTTAGGGAGCTCACCTTCAGAAAAACCATCAGCCTCTAATACTCACAAGCATGAAATCAAATATCAAAAAATAGCTACATTTTACCAAAATTTGTTTACTTTGCTACCACTCAAATCGCTTGGTTTTCTTCACCTTTTTAAGAACACTTGATATGTCACACCAGCTGCCTCTCTCCAAGCCAGCTCTGGTACCATTCAGACTAGTATGCTGACCAAAAATCATTTGTCCCATCTGACTTGATTTGTTCTTCTCTGGGACAAGAAGCAGGCAGACTTGCAAAAGACAATATCTTTTTCAAAGTTTTAGCCTATCTCCCTGACAAGCTACGCCATGATTGCATTTAGAGTGGATGGCAGAGATAAGAATTGAGGGTTTGTTGGCTGCAAAGCAAGTAATTTAGCAGCCAACAAACAACTTGAAACAGAGTGGAAAAGCACGCAAGTTCATCTTTAGTTCAGAAAGCTGGTTTGGAGACTGAAGAGGCAACAGGTCTTGGCAAGTAACTCATCCCCTCCTGACCCAATGCCTTGTTAATATTAAAGATGAAGATAATCATGGGCTGCACTTTGAAACTCCACTGGCCCTGCTGAAATGCATTCATAGGATTTCAAGAGCACTGTGTGCCTGGGAAGAAGTGAAAAACTAATATCACAGCTAAGACCAGGCAGCTTAAATACTGATTTAACACCTAGAAGCTAAATCACACCATATACAAAGCAATGCTGGGATATAGATGCTTTCTGCAGTGATCCACTAGGAAGTGAAGGAGAAAGGAAATGTATAAAGGTGATCTGACAGTATACAATCAATAAATCAGCTGCTGGGTACCAAACAACTGCTCCTCTAAACTGGATCTCAACATGAGTTCAGGTACACCTGCACCACCCATCACAGGAACAGTTAAAATTTTTGTGGGAAAATAATGTGGTGGAACAAATAACCTGACAGAAGAGAGGGTCATTAGAACCACCTAACTTTGACATTGCCATTATTGCAAGAGCAGGATCATCAAAAAGGATTTCATGTGGATTCTGGCTGGGCAGATCCTTTGTGAATTACAGACAGCATGGCTACTTTGGCACTGATAGAGCACATTTAAGACTGCTTTCCAAAACAGCATGTCAAGAGCACTGGCTAACATCTTTAATTAAACTTTTCTTTCCAGAAGCTCTTGCTGAATTTCTCAGTGTCACTCCCATTTCACTGACACTTTTGGCCTCTCAATTCTGGAAACACAGGCCTACTACAATACAGAGAACACCACAGAGAGGGCCAGTGTTTCAAGTATGTGATTCACATGTTCTCAAAAGATTCAAGGAGTGGTACAGAAAGAACATAGTCTGACTCAGCATCAACTCATTCCTGGCTTTCTTACCTGCTAAGTCTGATGTTTCAGTATGGATTCATAACTTCATCTTATATAGGCCCTTTATCCTGGTTCCTTCTCTGAATCTGTAAAACAGAAATGCATAGCTCTGAAAAGCTTTCAAGGGCACAGAACTATCTACATGTGATGAATAATTCTTTTCAGTGGACAAGATCCACCTGGCATCTCTCAGATCTAGGTCATTCTCAGCCTTGCAAGATTTGTGTATTATTTGCACAGCCTGATATCTACCAATGGAACCTCATGTGAACCTAAAAATCTGCGTAGTAGCACTCAGTCTTTTACTCCACTCTATGCAGTGGTCAAGCTCCGAGCCAGAGGCAGTACAACACTCACTGTTCACCTGTTTTCCTTTAAAGTCTGCCTATTTCCCAGAGGCTGCACACTAGTTCTACAGGAGGAAGGATCCCTTGCACTAGACAGGATGTCCAGGCTGGAAGAGAATTTCCCATTAACTCCTGCCGACACCAGAAGAATGCTGCTTCTTCCCTTCCAACCCTGCCTCTGCCAGTTACACTCTGGTTCTTTAACACACGTGCTTTCCAGACCTGTTCCTCTTTGCAGCTCCTACTCCAGCAACGCTCTCTGCAGAGATACTGCTTTCTCATCTCCCACACTACCTAACTCTCCATCACTCAGAAACGGCTACACCCTGCACGGACCAGGTTCCGCGTGCCGATCCCGTGCCTGCGCTCTCCCTGACACGGGTCTCTCCCCAGAAGGAACAGCTCTGTAACTCCCTGATCCCTGGGGCCGGGGCTGTGGCCTCGCCGCCCTCCCGCACCCGGCCCCCGCCCCACCTGGCTGACGTTCCCCCCGCCCACGGTACGACCCGCCCGAACCCACTGTCCTCGGGGAGCTCTACAACTCCTCGTCACACACGTGGACAGAAAGGCCCACCCCGCTCGCCGGGCGCTGACCAAAGCCCGCAGACGCCCGGGGGCGCAGGGGCCCCCGCCCGGGGCTTCGTCCCCAGCCAGTCGCGTTCCCCCCTCCCCGCTCCCGGAGCCCCAGCCCGGCTCTGACCCGGTCGGGCTCGGCTCCACCAGGGGTCCCAGTGACTTTGCGGCCGGTTCGGCCGCGGTTCAGCCCCGCCTCGGGCGCGCCCCAAACTTTGCCCCCGCCCGGCCCCGGCCCCGCGCTCTCGCCTTAGGCCGCCATTTTGCCGCGGGGCACGCCGGGTAATCCGGCGGAATCCCCACGTCGCGGCGTGGCTGCGTCATCGGGCGGCACGCGCGGGGGGGCGCGGGGAGGCGGGGCGGGGCGGTCCCGGCAGCGCGAGGGGCGGCGGGACGGGAGCTGCCGCTGGCAGTGCCCGGGGCTGGGACCCGATCCTGCCCCTTCCCGCCTGCCCCGGGACTTGGGAACAGCCTGAGGGGCGGCGGGACGGGAGCTGCTGTTGGCAGTGCCCGGGGCTGGGACCCGCTCCTGCCCTTTCCCGCCTGCCCCGGGACCTGGGAACAGCCTGAGGGGCGGCGGGACGGGAGCTGCCGCTGGCAGTGCCCGGGGCCGGGACCCGATCCTGCCCCTTCCCGCCTGCCCCGGGACCTGGGAACAGCCTGAGGGGCGGCGGGACGGGAGCTGCCGCTGGCAGTGCCCGGGGCCGGGACCCGCTCCTGCCCCGGGGCCTGGGAACAGCCTGAGGGGCAGCGGGACGGGAGCTGCCGCTGGCAGTGCCCGGGGCCGGGACCCGATCCTGCCCCTTCCCGCCTGCCCCGGGACCTGGGAACAGCCTGAGGGGCGGCGGGACGGGAGCTGCTGCCGGCAGTGCCCGGGGCCGGGACCCGCTCCTGCCCCTTCCTACGTGTGCCGTGTTCTGAGAAATGACCCAACAGCCTGGGGTGTATCCCGGCCTGTCACTAGGGAAATAGAAACCCAACCATGGGAGCAGGTGGACAGAGAGGGAGAAAGGTAGAGGAGTAAATGGAGAAACCCACCTGAAACCCCCCACCAAGGACAACTGTGTGCCTCTTAAAGGAGAGGTGCTGAGGACAGCATGTGCCAAGCAAAAGGTAGGCAAACCCTGGCACAATTTGTGAATGTGCTTTGATATTAAAAAAATCTTCCACTGTGTTGTTCTACTCTTGGGTCTTTGAAAAACCAGTACATATTAATTCCGTACCAAATCACCCCATTTATTCAACTCTGAGCTCAGACAGGTAGTTTTTCTATTACTTCTCTTGCTCAATGCATAGACTTATGCACCCACTGCTTCCATTTCCTATTTTCCATTCTTTCACAAACATCTCATGAATCGATGATTCACACAGTAAATAATGGAGCCTAGTTCTGAGGAAATTTGTCCAATTGAGAAAAGCCCTGATATAATTTACATGATGTTCTTCAGTGTACTACTACATTTACAAAGCCTTCAGATTTACATTCAGATAGTGCCAGGCTCACAGTACTGCAAACTCTGCCCAAATGGTCCCTCTCTTACACAATAAAAGACAGGTGCTCAGCAGGACCCTGCTTCCATGACCTTGGGAATACTGTGCAAAAACGTCTGCTGAGCGCCCAGCAAGTGCCGTCTGCACCACACCACGCGTCAGCCAGGGATATTTCAAGAAAGCCTTTGCTACTTGTGCCCCCATAAATTCTCAAAATCCTCCCTGTGCCGGAGTCAGATAACAAGCAGAAGGACAATGGCTCCAAGAATCCAGGCTGCCCATCTGCTCTGTACTTCCAGATTCTTGCTTCCACAGCACCAGCTGATGAAATTTTCATAGCTGATGAGGTTTCTCATTTCCACCGGGCCTTGCTGCCTTGGAGCCTTCACAGCTGTGGTCTGTTCAGGTTTCCATGGGTGAGCACTGATGGCAGCAATGATTAGAGTACTTTGCTTTCTTTTAGTGACTTGTCAGAGTAGGATCTTCAAGCTTTTTCCAAGTCTAGGTGAAATAAGTCCTGTAGGAAGAAGAGAGGCTGATTTTCAGATGGCCTCATCATTTACTGCTTCCATTAAACTCAACTCTTCTCAAAATCAGATCTCAAGGTCAGACTGCCAAAGGGAGACAGGAACGTGACTTGGGCTGGCTGAGCACCAGTCACCTGCTCCAAGCACCAAAAACACTCTTCCCTCAGATCCCAAAGGCCTTGACTCCCAATCCTTCTTCCTCTCCACATACATACACCCTGCCTTTCCCCATATCCGGTATGCTTGTGAGCTGGACTCACTGTTGCCCTGAGCCCAGAGGTGCGACATGATGCAGAAGCATGATGTTAGGTTACATTATATTCATTTATATAACACCATTAATACCAAAGTGCAGCTCCCTGCTAGAGCCAGTTGCTCGCTAAAGCCTCTGAAGTTCAATTAACAAGCACCAGGTAATCTAACACTTGACTCCCAATAATCCTTTTATTTTAAGGGGCCTCTGGCGGATGTAAAGCCCTCAGCAAACAGTCCTGGAAGTACATTTGAGATTCTCTCAAATACCAGCTGAATTTATGACCCTTAGTGAAGAGCAGGGAGGAATCTATTCAAAATACTTTCCAGTTGGCAGCACTTTATATAGACCCTTGTAACTGAATAAAAGGAACCCCTGGAGGGGCAGGTGCCACCCTGTGGAGGGACAAATCCCTCTGAAGTGCCTATGGTCTTGGCTAGTGAGAAAGGAGATGCCAGAAATAATGTCTCCCCACCAGAAGAAGGCAGTGCAGGCTTGGTCCTCTCAAGTTTTCCATCAAACCTGGTCAAGTGGGGAAGACGGCGGGGGCTGGACAACCCCTTGGTGGCTGACTTGGAGGTTGCCACCTACCTGAGAGTTGCAGAGGTGAAGGGTGTCCTGTGAAACACTTGCCTCCTTGCCTACTTCTCTAATTCCAGCTGCACAGAGGATTCCCCAACAGACATCAGCTGGGAAACCCTCAGAGGCAAAGGATGTTTCATGGATGGGCTGAGCCTAACAAAACTGAAAGAGCTGAGACTTAGTTTGAGCAGAGCTTTCACTCTGGGATATGCCAATACAAGAGGATCTCAGCACCCAAAACTAACAGCATTTCAGGAACAATAAGATCAGTGAAATACTGCCAGCCTGTGACAGTCAAACAAGTCTGTGGATGTCGAATTGGACAGCCAAACGCATTCTGCCAGTATGCCTGGAGCATACACCTACCAGACAAATACAGCCAACCCGCCAATAAAACAGTTGCTAAAAACATACCCACGTGTGTAGTTCAGGCCATCCCACCACATAAGAGTGAGGGCTGGAACTCAATTTGGAGTTTAATAGATTAAACACTCAAAAAAACACTGAAGTCTTTTCACAAGCAAACACATTCCCCAGCATTGGTGGCTGAAGAACAGAACAGTGCTGACCCAACCCAACCCAAAATGCTGTTTATCTTATGGGACTGCCCAAAGGCACCCATTGTGGTTGGGATGTAGTTGCGCTGGGCACTGCACAGAAAGACAAGCAGACACAATATCATGCTCTCAAGAATCCCTGAATCTCTTGAATCTCCCTCAAAGCACCTCTGGCAATGTGAAATGGAAGATGAAGGCAGAACTGGGGAACAACGACAAAAAATCCACCATTGCACACTCCAGTGCTTGGCACAGCTTGGTGGTTTCATGCCATCACGGGGTTTGAGCAGAGTACGAGGTACAGCTCACACTGGTATTTCAGACATACACATACATTCCCTCAACCTGTATGCTTGAAGAATATGCTGCATATCAATGATTGCCCATTACAATTGCTGCCTATGCAAGCCTTCTATATATTTATAAATGTGTGTGTATAAAAATAGAATAAAATAAATATATATCAGTGACCCCTACTGGCCATTTCTAGCTAGCCACAAAATTGTGCAGCAACAGCGAGCTCTTGCCTGTTGCTGAGGTGCAGTATTTCAAAGTGAGGCACAGAGCACAGAGCCTGGCAGTGGTGTATTTGTGCTCTTTCCACTCACTTTGTGCTGGTTGCATCACTCCTGGGGGCAGGCAGCTGAAATTGGGATTTTCTGACCTCAAGTATTTGTTTGTGGCATCCCACTCATTTCTCTGCTCACCGCCAGCTCCATGCCACGATCCCAGCTCTTGCACTGAGCCCTGTACAGGTGCCTCCAACTCTTACCTGCACAGTTACAGGTCTCTGCAAGGGACCAGATATTGGGCTGTGACCTTATACAGGGTGTTTTTTCCAGAAAAACTCAGTTCCCAGCTGGGACCCACACCACAGATACCGCTGCTCAAGGTCAGCTCCCTACAGAAGAAGCTGCCTCAGCACTGCACAGTTTCTCCTCCTGGCAGCCTCACCTTAACCTCATCAAAACCCACTGTAAATTCTTCACCCCACTTGGTGCTAAATCCAGCATGAGTGCTGCTGTGCAGCAGAGACTGAAGGGCCCTCCTGGGCCAGTGATTTACCTTGGTGAAGGAGTGGAAAGAATGTGCCTGACAGGCAGGATGGCTGCTCCAATGCAAGGCAAAATGCCATAGGAAGCAAAGGCTTGAGTCACTGTGTCAGCCTCAGACCAAAACTAAAGGGGCTCTGCCTCCCTTCCCCTTCGCCAAAACTTGTTTAGCTCGTCATGCTAATAGAGTGTTGGAAATTAACTGAGTTAAAGGTATGTGGAGAGGAAGGGGGAGGATGTCTCACTGGAGCATATGGGGAGGTGGTAGAGGGCTAGGTGTAACGCCAGCTCTCCTTGGTGTGTGCAAGCAGACAGGGCTCCATCTGGGTTTGGGCACAGAGCTCGCTGCGTGCAAGGGGAGGACACCACACACTGGGGTACTGGGGTTGGCACCACGGTACACAAATGGGGAGGGAGTAGCTGATCCCCCAAGCCCTCTGAGGCACAGCAGGGACTCGTGGGCTCTATCATGTAGACACACATGGCTGTGTGTTGTCTCTCAAAGAGCCCTTCTGCATGCCTAGTGTGTGCCTCCAACGCACAGAGACTTTTTTTTTGTGAAATCTGCAGCATTGCTCTCCCTGTGGAGCTCTTGTTGTTTATAGGGACGGGTCCAGGCAGGCCAGGGAGGAATTACCTTTCCCTAGGACACGCTTGGTGCTTGGCTGAGCACACCACTTCTCTGCTTCACGGGAGCTGCTGAAGGCCAAGGAGACAGCCAGTCTACAATTAGCCTCCCTCCCAACACTCGTCCACATCCCCTGGGGCTGCTAATTATGGACTCCTCTGCAGCCAGGGTTCAAGTCTTTCTAAGCACAGGCCATAGTTTCATGAAATGACCTTGACATTCTCTGCAACAGGCTCTTCTGCCAGGTTTCACTGCAAACACGATGTGCCATCCTCTGTAAATACCCAGGAGAAAGCTCAGAGGCAAGCACTGAGAAAGCACAAAAGATTTGCTTCAAGAATCTCCCATTAAATGCATGTGTGCTCCTGATGAGATTAAGAGGTTTCATTGCTAGAGCTGCCAGCTGGAAAGGCAAAGGGAGACCGCATAGCTAGAGATGGGCTTTGAGGCACCCACGGGTGTGTGCCAGCAAAGGGAAAGCCTGGCGGACATCTCCTTCCCGCTCCAGTCCTTCCAGACCTCCTCCTGGCAAGCAGGAGGCAGGTGGGGGGAATGGATACACCCCCTGAATCAGTGCCCTTGGGAGAGCCCTGACATTAGCTGTTGTACATGCACACAGAGGGAAGCCAGAAATCACAGGGCAAAACAAGACCCTACACCTTCTCATTAACTCGTGAGGGTTTTTTTAGGGGGGTTTACTCAGCCTTTTGAGCTGTGGGGACACAGGCAAAACCTCTTTTCTCTAACTGCCCTCCATATATATACCCCAATCTCTTTTCCTCCCTCTTCAAGTCTAAGTCTTTTTCCTCCAGAATTTAATCTTTTTTCTAAATTTATTTTTCCCCTAGTACCTTTGTCTTGTCTTGGATTGAAGTACTGAGGGTGGATTTGAGGAATCTGCATCATCTCAAAATAACGTGTGACTTAAGCTTACTTTTGCTACTCCTCACAGTAGGTTTGAAGGCTGTCAGGTACTGAATTCAGGTCCATCACAATGACACATGCATTCTCCCACACTCAGAGGATCTGTTTTAGTGGAGCAGTCAGTAAGATTTAGAGCAGGCAGTCAGATTTTAGCTAGCCCCAACACAGCAGCTGCCTAGTGGAGAGTGCAGACCACCTCTCAGGAAGCAGCAGCCCTGGTGATGAGGAACTCCCTACATCTGACTCTGAGAGCAGGAGAAGCAAGCTGATGAAGCTTGGATGGAGGCTGACACTTTGAACAGCCAGGAATCACCTCTCCAGGACATCTCACACGCACCACCAGGGCATCCACACAGTTCATCCCACCTTGGCCTTGCTAATAGTAAATGTGTGCAGTGGGTATGCACGGATGATGCTTACCCAGGCCCAGCATCCTTTGTCTCCCAGGGCTGGGTCTGTGTGGCTCAGGGAAAGGTACAAACATTGCCCTGAACAAATTTGCTGCAGAATCTGCCCCTGTGGAAAGCTGCTCCTTATACCGTAGCCTAGAACTCATCTTCAGTGCCCTGGAGCAAAAGGGTTTATAGTTCTTTGGAGTTCATTCCTATTTATTCTTATTGTCTACATAACTGTCTAGTCAGGTTTTTTAAACTAATGCCTTTTCTTGTTACCCAGTGGCAATGAGTTCACTAGATCATCAGTGTTTAGGATGAAAGTAATCCTCCCTGTCATTCATTTAGATTGCACTTTTTTCTCATTTTGCCTTGTATCCTGGCAGGTCGCGAAAGAAGCAAATAAAAGAAGCTCATGCCAAGTCTAGGCAGTGTTCCCAGATACTCTGGGGTCACCAGGACTGTGACAGTGGACTTGGGCAGCATTTCTGGAGGCTTTGGGTAAATACAAAATATATCTCCGGGTAGCCCAGGATGGCTACTCTTAGCGCAGTACTGGAACGTAGGAAGGTGAATCCAAGGGCAGCTCCCATTCCCTGAGGCAAAGGGAAATGCTAATCCCCCGGCAAAGCCACCAGGCTAGGGGAGTTGGGTACTTCCCAGTGGCATTTCTGGCGGTCTCAGCTGGACACTAGGAAGATTGGAAGAGTTTTTGGAGGCTTAGCTGCATTTTTGCCACCAGCGATCAAAACTTGGGGCAGGGTAACACCAGACAGAGCCACCAAGACCTCAGCTTGTCCTTTTCTCCATCATTCCCCAGGTATGCCATCCGTTCTGCTATTGAGTGCAGGCATTGCTGTCTGCCAGCCTGGCCATGCTCTACAGTGTGGCAGAGCATTGAGATGCTGCAAATAGCGAGAAAAGAGCCTGGAGGTTTTCTATCTTCAACTTCCACCCCCTCCCTGCTTCTCTTTTGCCTGCCCCCTCCACTTCCCCGCTGAAGGCACAAACACCTACTGCCCATGGAAGCTATTTCTAAGCAATCCCGGGCATCTGGGGAATGAGGCTCTGAACAAATATCGGAGCGTGTGTGTGCAGAGAGTGCACACACATGCACACACACACACACACATGCACAGCCACGGTGCTGCTGCAAAGTCAAATATAGACCTTGTGGAAGGGGAACAATGGCTGGGGTTGGGTTACATGGCTGTAGGGCCAGCAAGCTGCTGTTTGTTGTGGGCTGGGGTGGAATTGGAAAAGCAAGGGGGGTGGGATGGGGGAGAACATTTGTTTTAACCTAGAGACCCCGGGCTGGTGCTGTGCGTAAGGCGGAGAGAGTGACCCAGAGCAAGAACTGGAGAGGATGATCATTTGAGTTGGTAGCTCAGACGTGTTTGCAGTCTTTCTCCAGCTTCTTTGTGCTGCTTTTCTGCCTTTCTTGAGGAATTTGAGTGAGCAGGAAGGGGTGAATTTCTCTGGGCTTCTGCACAGGGAAGAGTTTCTGCTCTGGAGAAGGCTTCTTCGTGAAGGAGAAGAGGCAACAATATCTGTTTTCTCAGCTCAGCATCTGCTTCTTGTCCCTGATGTCTGGCTGCCTCCAAGGTGCAGGTTCCAGACTACGGAAGAAAGGGAAGCAGCTTCAGCTGATTTTGACAGGTAATTCCTTCCTCTGTCTGTGAGTGGTGACAGTGTGTTGGGATGATGGTGGGGGAGGGAGTCTTCATCTGGCATGCATTGGAGGGAAAATCATGACAAGAGGTTACTCCAGTTCCGACTCCAGGTCCCTGCTTTGTGGGATTTCCTTCACTGGAGGGAAAAGACATGGAGGGACTCATGGCTAGGAAAAAATCCTTCCTAATTCTGACCCAGCAGCTGTTCCATCTGAGACGCCTCTAGGGATGGCATGGCAGGGATCAGAGTCTAGTAGAGCAGGGTCTAAGCCAAGCACAGGAATCCCCTAAATGCCCATTTCTTGAGTCTGCAAATAGAGCTGCTCTGATTAAATAGTAGTGGGCAGTCCATGGACTGACATAGCAAGCCTGAGACACGGGGAATGGGACAGGAGCCCTTTGGCATGGAGGAAGGGGTGCACCCAAGATCCACATTGCATGGGTCCCTTCTCCCTTCTCTGTAGTCCCCTTTTACTCCCATCCATCCCTGCCTGTTTCTCTCTGTCATACATGCAAAGCCAAGCCTCAAACCACAAAACACATTTCTTCAGATATCCCACCTTCTGAAATCCCACCCTGGATTTTATTCTTCATTCCCCTTCCTCGGAGCTCAGATCTTCAGCAACCAACTTTACTGCCTCAGGCTGGACAGCCCTCATTTGGTGGCAGAGCTCTCACCTCAAGAGAGGCAGCACAGGGAGAGACACATCCTATTTTGCTGTCTGCAACCTAACCCCATCTCCCTCTCTCACAGTGCTCATGCTGTGCAGATACTTACGGGTATCAGTATATGGTCCCTCTGCAGGCCCCCTCCTATCTGCCCATTCAAATGCACACACAGCACCCAGGGAGTTTTCTTAGGCACGTTTAGCCAAGTGAGAGTTAAGAGCACCCGGGCATGGCTGTGCAATGACGTTTCAGTACAGTGCAGTCAGGTCCAGGGCAGATCCCAGCAGAGGAATGTGGGAGCAGACGAGGATGCTGCAGGAGGTGGTGTTCTATCTGACACAGTTACTGAAGGTGGTAGGATTTCAAAGAGGAAGTGAGGGTGAGGCTGAGCAGAGTGTTGGAGGTGTCGCCAGTAAACCCTTGGCCTCCAACCATGACTGGCAAAGAGTGCAAGGCAGGGTGTTGTGGGTGTCAGAGCAGAAACATGGATCAGTCCCAATCCTACAGCTGTAGCAATGGAAGGAGAAAATGTCTGGTTTTAAACCAAGTACCAAGAGCTGTGCTTTGCCCTCAGCCTTCCCCTCTCATGTTTACTGTAAGCTCCAGATGTGGTAGGAGTCCGTCAAAAGCAGGCTGAGTTCACTATGAGGGATCAGGGGATGAGAATGGATGTAGAATCACAGGAAGCATCTCAGGATAGAGCTGGTGCACACTTGTCTCATAAACATCCAAAGAGCTGATAGAGCAACCTAAGCAGGAGGTTTGGATTTCTCTATCCCTCTGTCTATGGGGTGATAGAGACAGGAGGAGGAGAGCAAGGAAAGGAACAGGGTTCCTGGCTGACAGGAGAGCAGGAAGGAGGCAGGAAGAAGGCAGCTCCTGCAGAGGTAGGCAGAGTGGTAGGCCCCCATTTTATCACTCATTCACGTTGTCCAGCCATGCCAAGGATGAGCAAGCAGGGGTCCCTGCTCAGAGCTGGGAGAGACCTTGGCTTGGATGGGGTTGCTCCTGGGCTGTTACTGGGTCCTGGACCCTGCAGAGCTGCCCATGGCTAGCAGGAACTGCAGAGGGCTGCAGGGACTGGAGAAGGTAGCAGGGATGGGGTGAGCTTTGTCTGAGATGAGACAGTGTGAAAACATCCATTATGTGCTGGTAGGGCATAGTTCTTCTTCCTTCCTGGTGAAAAACAGCAAACCTTATGGGATACAGGAGTAGAAAAGAGCTGACTGATGTGAACTTGCAATCTAATTAAGAATTGCTAGGACCCTTAAAGGTGATACGGTCCTGTCAATTAGCAGAAAGACGATGCAAGGTGAGGAGGAGTGGGCAGCAGTTTCTTCTGAAGATGTGACAGCCCAGACCCTCTCCTACAGTTGCCTTATTGTTTCTTATAGTCCACTGGAGTGCTGACGTCCGAATCTCGTGAGCGGTAACGAGAGAAATGCTGGGGACCACAGCTTCTCTGGATAGCTTATTTTTTGTGGGGTGACTACTACAAGTTAAACCTTTATTTTAAAGATGGGGCTTCTTAACCCTACGGTTTGCCAGTGGAGGGGACATCAGGGAGGGGCTGCAGTAGGTGTTTTTGCTTATTAGTACTATTTCAGACAATCTGAGCAAAACGAAGCCTCGGACCCTGGTGCACCTATTTCTGAGAGGGGCTCCAAGCTGAGACGCTCAGCGCCCGGCGGCACCGCGCCCCGAGCCCCGGGCGGGGGTCCCCCCAGTAAGGCCGCGCCCCTGCGGGATCGCCAGCCCGGACAGCTCTCCATGCTCTGCGCTTGGTGCCGGGGGCCGCTGAGCCCTGCAGCCGCAGCTCCCCGGGCCGTGCCGGGGTCCCCCCCCGCCCCCGGCGGCGGAGCAGGGCAGGGGTGAGCGGGCAGGGGTGAGCGGGCAGGGCGGGCCGGGTCGGGGGCTGCTGCGGTTTGGGGCGGCGGGAGGCGGGCTGTCCCGGGGAGGGAGCGGGATGTGCAGGCACACGCAGCCGCTGGCAGGCGGCCGGGGCTGCACGGCGGCGGCGGCGGGCGGAGCGGCGCGGCACACGCGGCGGCGGCAGCGGCGGCGGCGGCGGCAGCGGCAGCTCCCTCCGCAGCCCGCGCCTCGCCAGCCCCGCCGCGCCGCTCCGGGCATGGCCGGCCCCCGCCGCGCCCCGCGATAGCCCCGCCAGCCGCCGCGACGCCGAGGTGAGCAGGGCCCGGGGACAGCGCCGCGGGGACCCGCACCACGCCGGTGCCCTTTCCCCGCCGCCGCCCGGCCGCAGGGACAGCGGCGGGCTCCGCGGAGGGTGCCTGCGGGGACGGCCGTGGGGTGGGGTGGGGTCGGGAAGGCGAGCACCCCCGCGGCCGTGCCCTCCGGGGGCAGCAGGGCTTGGGGTGGTCCCAAAGCCCTGGGGGGAGGGGGCGGGGGCAGCGCGGCGAGCCGCAGCGGCGCGGCATCCCCCGGCTTCCCAGCCCTGCCCCGGACCGCAGCCCGGAGGGGTCCCGATAGCTTCAGACTAGGGGCAGTGCCTGGTACCCCACTCCTGGGGATGTCCCTGGCAGTCCCCAAGCGCACAGCGGTCTCTTATGCCCTCGAGAGGGACGTTAATGGACTCGGGGGCCACCTCGCAGTACCTGGAGGTCTGGTAGCCCCCAGCCCGGCCAGGCAGAGGTGGACGAGTGGGACGGAGGGAGATCCCTCGCCCGTGTCCTTGTGACCCAAAGCCAGGCCTGCCCAAGTGGGAGCTGCTCACACCTTTCCTGGGAACCAGCTGCCGCCCAGGATGCCGGGGTCCGGGGCGACCCCGGGGGTTCTGCTGGGAGCAGCACCCATGGGATGGCTGCGTCCGGAGGTCTGAGAGGCTGCGCCTCGAGTGGGGAGCTGCGGGGGGGAAAACAGCCTTTGGCGTGTGATCAGAGCTTATGCTTTTCACAGCCCTGCAGGAACATGATACTCACTCTTCAGCCCTAAATTATTTTATAAGTTTCATAGCAATTGCTTCACCCTCTCCTGAAATGCAGCAGCTGTTTGCCACTGCCCAGTGTTTAGGGGCAGGAGGTGAAGGAGGGTCCTGCAAGCGTAGTGTCAAAGGGACTGTGGGGAGGGAGGATGCAGCAATCCATGGTGGAATTTGGCTGGGGCAGTGACAGTAACATCCTGTAGCCCCTCTGAAAGTGCTGCTTCCTTCGTTGGTTGTGGTTTGTTTGCTGGAGAGATGCTTCAAGCAACATCATTGTTTTTATGGGCTATTTTGTCCAGTCCAGGCAGGTGAAGCTCTTAGCAGGCACCCCAAAACCTCTTCCTGCAGTGTATGTGTGCATGTAGGTGGGTGGGAGGACTTATGTTTCCATCTTAGAAGTCTCTCACACGACTATAGACCAAACATAACCTTCCAGAGCTAAAGAGTCAAGCTGAAAGTGGAATGGCCCCTGTTCATCACACCCACGCAGCTGGATAGAGTCTGCTCCATACCTTCACCATTCTCCTAACAGAACTCTTTAACCCCTCCCATCTCATTACAGTAATATATTTATGATATCACCCTCGAATTTCCTGCCCTTAACAACCCCAGAAGGCTGGGAGGGAATGAAGCATTTTTGGAAAGTATTTAATGCTGCTTCAAGAGGGCAGGAGGCGGTCGGAAAATAGATGGGTGCAGGAACCCTGGGCTGACGGGGCTCTCTGCAGGACAGCTGAGGAAAAGGACCACACCTAGTGAGAGGTGTGTGTTCACATTTCCTGCCTGGGGCTGCAGCCCAGCTCTAGTGCCTGCTGCTACACTCTCTTGCTTGGACAATGAAAGAGGGCTGCTGTTTACTGCCTGGTCCTCTGCTAGATCTGCTGGACTCCCTGCTGTCCTGCAGGGTTTGAAAAGCAGCCTGGGCATTGTGAAGAACACTCAGCCCATCCATTCATTCAAACGTGTGCAGGAGGACCTTGTTTAACACACAGCTGAAGCCTCGCAGATATAAGGAGGGAAGATTAAGGTCCCCACAGTTGGGTTGGTATTTCTGGAGGTTTCTGATCTCTTGACAGCAGCTACCAGGGGTGGGTGCTCTAAGATGTGGTGTAACAGCCTGAGCTATTACACAGTCAGGATTGCGTGTGCACACTTGGTTCTCCTGTACACACATTTTCAAAAGCTTTTTAATTCTTAGTGCCCTAACACTGACTTAGAGGAAGGAGTCTGGATAGACAGAGGGGAGTGTGGTGACAAGTCTGTATAAAACTTGATGTTTCAACTCATAACTCCCAGGCAGTAGAGAGGAAAGGATGTGTGAAATGAAGCTGTGAATCCCTGAAGCCAAGGGATTTTGCTGAGCTTGCTCTTTTTCTCTCTGTAGGTGTTCATCTCGGTGGGGCCACACTGACCATGCTCAGGAGCTTCTGTCTCCAGCTCATGTCCTTGATTTGGATCCTCTTGGCCCATCATCAGCTTGTGCAAGGTGAGTCTCTGTAGACATAGGTCCTTCTCTTTCATATCCGTCTTTCCAAACCTGTCCTTGGCATTGCTGAAGTCTCCTCAGTTTTCCATACAAAATAGAAATGGTCTGACCTGGAAAAACAGAAAATGCTGCACGGTCATTAGTCACCTGGGGTATGACACTGGAGGCACCTTAGAAACTCTTGGCCACAGGTGTGGCAGTGCCTGAGCAGACTGGCAGAGACATCCCTGCTGCTCTGTCTCCCTCAGTTAGGGTGAACCAATGAGCTTGTTCAGGGGGAAGAAGGTCCCAAAAGTGAACAGCTAATCCTGGATCTAGTGAGACAAAATCCTTTCCCAAAGATTAATTTGCTCTATCCCTCCTCCAAATAAGAAATTAATTCCCAAATCCATGTGCCAGGAGAGATGGTTACAAAAGGAAAGGTGGTAATACCCAGGTTTGGGGCTGAGCACTCCCAGGATGCTGCTCCAGCTCCATAGTGATTTGTTTTAGGAGGCTGTTACCCTGTGCAGTGGGACCTGCTGCCTCACTGCAGTAAAATTGCATGCACAGGGGATTTATCCCCCTGCTCATTTTCCCAGACAGCACAAAATCCTGCTTGGGAAAGCCTGAGTGCATCCCTAGGCATGGGGGCTTTAATCTGCTTTGGTCCAGGATGGAGGGGCTCAGGTAAGGACATTCACCTCCTGGGCCTGGCCTGGGATTGCATAAGACTTCTAGAGAAAGCCTCTGCTTCTTGACATTTACTCTAGTTCTACTGCTCCTGGAGCCAGAGTGAGCCAGCTGCCCTGTGGAGCTAAAATGCAAGCAAGTGATGGGGAAGAGGGGAAGGTGGAGATGAAAGGGAACACCTGGCACAAAGAAGAGTATGAGAAGTGGCACAGCGAGGCCATGGCTCAATTACAGCTTCTGTGGCTTTTAAATAAATAAACAGAACTGGATACCTGTCCCCATGTGATGCCAAATCCTGCTTCCCTGTGCTGGAAGGGGAGTGCTGGCAACTGGAAGAGGGCAGGAGCCCCTGTCAGACCGCTCTGTGCCAATAGCTGTCCTTGGGGACAGCAACATCCTGGGAGGTAAAGAAAAACCATTCTTTCCATTTCCATCCTTTGTGCCCCTTGCAGTATTTGGCACTGAGCTTTCCTACTATACTTGCGGCAAGACTCTGGGACTAAGATCCCAGGTGGACCAGTCCCTATCACACAGGTTGTCTTAATGCATGGGCAACCCCAGGTCTTGCCCAGAAGGGCCCGAAATCTAAGGGAGGCAGCAGAGAAAAGGTGGGGAAGATGACCAGAGACTGGGCAGTTTTGAAGTAGAGCCCCATTTCTCATAAAGACAGTGTTACTGCTGGTTGGGTTACTGTAAAATCCTCATTTCTTGTGTGGCATCCAGCAGTGAAAGGAAGGTTCCCCCACCTTACAGTTCTGGGGACAGGTAGGCTGAACACTTAAGGAAACACCCAGTGCCATGGGCAGACATGGAATCCTCTACAGTCTCTGCTTAATCGAAATCCACATGTCTCTTGTCTTGTAGGGGATGACTGCAGTGAGCGCTGCAATCTCGCCCACGGCTGCTGTGACCAGGATGGGAAGTGCAGGTATGGCTTGTCTTTGGCTCTGTGCTGCTCCTGACTGTAACTGCTTTCCCTCCCTTGACACTGTGTCCCTGGTGCCTACACCCGTGCCCAGAGCTGAAGCACCTCCTCCTCCACTCACCCACTGGAATCGATGACTCTGCTCTCTTCTTACCTGACACCTTCTGGAGTGAGAGATTTTGATGCCTCATCCTCTTGCTGGTCATCTCTAGCCTTTGCTCCTGTGCTTCCAGGGTGCCCACCTTCATACACTGACCAATGTTATTCTGCTGAGCCCTTTTTGTCTAGAGGGAAGCCTAGTCCAACCTGGCCATGCCTGGGTGATGGGAAGCAGCCTTCAGGCTCAGAGATGATGAGGGAAAGTCATCAGGCAGCAGGGCAGGCATGAGGGTTGGTCAGATTGCTTGGCCTCCTTGCTGATTGAGGTGGAGGTGCTCTCCCTGGGGCAAGGAAGAGAAGAGCTTCCAGCCATGCGTCTAACTGAGGGCTTCAGGGATCCCCTCTCAGAAGCCTGAGCTGTGGTGGGGATCTCTGGATGTATTCATAAAGGGTTTCCCAGCAAGCTGTGAGCTACAGCAGCAGAAGTGCATATGTGGTACTTGGCATCCCAGCTCCAGCTGGTGCCCAGATCCTGCAGGGTCAAAGCTCAGAGCCTGACCCTGCACTTCAGCCTGGGAAGCACCCATATAACTGCTCTGGACTGCCACAGACCCACTGCCTGTTGTCCCACTGTAGCACCATCTGGAGCCCCCATTCTGTAAGGCAGCCCCAGGAGGCAAAGGCTAGCTTTGGGCTGGCTGGGACACCTGTGGCTGCAAGGGGGACAGACTGCCCAGTGCCACCCTGTTCTTCTCACCAGGGCACAGTCAGTCTCCTTTCACAGGACAGCCCCCAGTGCCACACCACACCTGGGCCACTTGTTCTTGCTGACTGCCACGTCAGGGAGTGTCCAGTTCTGGTTTGGATGGGCCCCTGTTTGCAGCTGCATAGGCTCGTCCCTGAGCCCTTTCAGCAGCTGTGGCTGCTTGGGGGGAGCAGGGTGCTGCCCTGGGGAGAAAGGCCACAGGTCAGGACGTGGCCGGTGTCCCAGCTGCACACGTGAGTTGCTGCTGCTGATTTCAGGCCTCCAGAGCATTTGCTGAATCTTGTGGCTTGGCAGTACCTCAAAATCACCTTAAACTCAGGAAGATTTAGCTACTTACCTGGCCCTCTCCCTGGCAATTTTTAGGTTGGCCAGCTCCCTTTTGGAGAAGTGGAAGGGTTGATGACGCCTGCTCCTTGCAGGTACTGGGGGGTAAGGCTGTCCACATCCTTCTGCTCAGGGCTGTCCAGGTATGAATGTATTTCCCCAGACTATACCAGGCACATGGTATCACCTCAAATCCCATTAAAAAGCTTCTAATTAATACATATACATATACATATACATATACATATACATATACATATACATATACATATACATATACATATACATAACCATTTTCCTCATTCCTCATCTCTTTGGAACAACATACAGTGACAACAGCCAGTTCAGGTTTGAAAGTGCAGCTGTGGACCAGCCCAAAAAACTGCAGTCACCGCACACTGTCCTGAGCCCCAGCCGTGAAAATGAACCCTCTTTCTTAATCTGGAAACCGTGTTGTTTTTGTTAGGTTTCATTTTGTACTGTTTTGAGTACATCTTTTGTTGTGGCTTGGTGCCACCTCCTTTCAGCTCTCATCTTGTTATCACTTGCTTTTTTCCTTGGAGCTGGCAGGTCTGAGGGATGCCTGCCACTGGAGCAATGCAGCTTGGCTTTACTTAGTTATTGCCACTGCCCTGCTCTTCTGGGGCCAGAAGGCTCATTGTGTGCTGCAGGTTTTCTCATTGTGCTGTCCTTGTGAGCTGGCTGATAAGTCTATTCTGTGCACCAGCCATAGCAAGCAAGGTCTCACAGCTGGATTACCATGCACTCCAGACAAAAAATGACACACATTATAATGAAAAGAGGAGCAGTGGAACACAAGGACCTCAGCAGCCTCTTGTCCTTTTCCTTCAGGAAGCTCAGGGTTAGGGGTGGGCTTTTCTCTGCCTTTCAGAGAGGCTGCCTGCTGTGGGAAGCACAGGAATTGCTGAGCTAATGCAGTGGTGTGTACAGAGCAGCTGGTTGGAGGAGAGCAGAGGGATTTGGGTAGTGAAAGTGAAGCTGCTGAGCTCTGGCTGCTGGCCACTCACCCTCCCTGGCTGCAGAGGGTGTCTGCTCCTGCTTGCTTCCTTGGACAGATGAGATGCCAGTACTTTCCTCTGGAGGAGGGAGCTAGGAGGTCCATGGGGCCTTTGGGAGGGTTTCTGAGCACTGTGGGAGCCCTGCACAGCACGCAGCCAGCTTTTCTGCAGCTGCTGCTGGGATCTGATGATGCTGCTATGCCCTGTGCTCCTGCAGGTGCGATCCAGGCTGGGAGGGGGAGTACTGCGAGGAATGCGTGCGTATGCCGGGCTGTCTTCACGGGACGTGCCACCAACCTTGGCAGTGCATCTGTCACACCGGCTGGGCTGGCAAGTTCTGTGACAAAGGTGAGTCGTGGGCTTGACCTCCCCGCCTTTGGTGTGAGGGCAGAAGCCCAGCACATCCTCATGGACATGTCAGCCAGCATAGCCAGAAGCCACCTGGGCGATGCCGTTTTGGCTGCCTGGGAGATGGGATGTTGCCTGGCTGCCACAGCAGGGACCATTCCCTTCCTGCAGAAGGGGTCAGACTGCTGACACTTGTTCCCTGGCTGTATGGGCCAGTCTCAGGAAAAGGAACAGATGAACTCACTGTTCATTTCCCATGCTGTGTCAGGACTCCCCTGCTCTCCCCAAGGCTTCCTGCCTTCAGCAGGTGGCTGGGGGGTTCCCCTTCTCCTGTCCCAGAGACTCATCTGTACCAGGGAATCTCCACTGGTCAGACAGTTGGCATGCACTGCATCTTCACAACCACACAGGCACTGCACTGTTGCTACAGATGCCTACTGGAGGGGAGAAGAGAGAAGCTTCTGCCATTTCTCCATCCTAGGGGGTTTGGTGGGTTGTGTTTGCACTGAGTTGGCCACATCAACCTTCTTTTCTCCCTAATTCCCACCGTTTTTTCCCCTCAGACATACACATCTGCGAACACCAGTCCCCCTGCCAGAACGGGGCACAGTGCATCTATGATCGAGATGGGGAGTATTCCTGCTTGTGTCCAGAAGGTTTCCACGGGAAGGACTGCGAGATGAAGACAGGACCTTGTGAGAAGGCAGGGTGAGACATTGCAGTGAGATTATACACAGCATTAACTTTGGGTCACACACAGACAAGTGGAGGCCCAGCTTGGCTCGTTTTCTGTGAATTTCCATACACTAATGAAGTTAAGCCAAAATCACCTTTGGCTTTGGTTTAGCAGCGTGTAGTGCACAATCCTATCAGGGCAAGGGCTTTGTTGCAATCTGAACAGATTCCTGTCCCTGCTGTAGGAGGACAGGAATCTGTTCATAATGCCTGGGACATCCTATCTCCCAGGCAGCCAAACTGCTGTAGGCGTGATGGGCTGACATCCATGATACCTTTGGGGAGCATCAGGAGGGCATGTTTCCTCTTCAGATCATTTGGCTGAAGACTTTCCCTGGTGGGTGATGGGCCTGTGGACAGCCACAGCCTTTGAGGTCCTGTGGCCTCTCACTCAAGGAGACAAAAACTCCCACCCAGTCTTCTCCTAGAGATAGGACCCACAGAGAGAGCTGGACACACTGACCATGCAAGCCTCCCTGGGGTGGGGGAAGCTTCTTGGTCTCCAGGGCTATGACCCATCCTTGCTCTCTCCACACAGGTCTCCATGCAAGAATGGTGGGCAGTGTCAAGATGAAAATGGCTTTGCCAGTAACTTCACCTGCCGGTGTCTCGCTGGCTTTGTGGGGGCTCTCTGTGAGCACGACGTGGACGACTGCCTGATGCGCCCCTGTGCCAACGGGGCCACCTGCCACGACGGCGTCAACCGCTTCTCCTGCCAGTGCCAGCTGGGCTTTGAGGGGCGTTTCTGCACCATCAACGTCAATGACTGCGCCAGCCAGCCCTGCAAAAATGGGGCAAAGTGCTACGACCGCATCAATGACTATGACTGCTTGTGTCCTGACCGTTTCACTGGCAAAACCTGTGAGATCTCCGTCCCTGAGCCCACCTGGTCTCCCCTCTACCACCCTGCAAACCATGAGAATGCTGGAGGTGTGAAAAGCACCACTAGTGAGACACCGGGGGTGACTCAGCCGGAGCCCATCAGGACTGTGGTCACAGGGCGGCGTGTGGCCAACCACAGTGAGAAAGAGCCGGGGGGAGGGTTGTTGAAAATCTCTGTGAAAGAGGTGGTGACCCAAAGGGACTCAGGGCTGAGTGAAGCCCAGCTGGTGACAGTGCTGGTGTTCGGGGTGCTGACAGCAGTGCTGGTCCTCGTCACTGTCCTGCTAATGCTGAGGAACTGGCAGAGAGGCCGCCAAAGGTCGAACTGGTGCCAAAGCCCTTCACAGGCTGCAAGAAAGCTCCAAGACCAGGAGTGTCAGGTGGGCATGCTCAACACCATCTTGATTGAGCCAAGGAAGACCACAGAGCTGTGAGCTGTGAGGACTCTGAACCAGGCCCTGGCCGGTCATCGCGCCGGCAAACCCCTCGACCTGCACCCTGCGGAGCTGCACCAGCGCTGACTGGGCAGCAGGGAAGGGCTCCCAGGGCACCAAACACATCAACAAAACCCTGGGTGTTGAGCACTGGTGTGATGGCCCTGCCTGGGTCTGAGCTGTCTCCTGTCTGGCTGGCTCAGCTGGCACCCACAGGCATTTGAAGGCAGGGCTGTGTTGGGCCAGCCCTGCAGGGGAGCGATGGTGTGCTGCTTGCAGCAGCCCGTGCCATGCAAGCACTGGCATCATCTCACACCAGCACTCAGAAACAGGACAGGTAGTGCTGAGGAGGGCACAGCCCTATTGCAAGCCCAAATACTGCCAGACCCTTTGTAACTTCTCTCTGTGACTATGGGAAGAGGCTTTATCCTCATTTCTGCTGGTGTTGGGATGCTTCTTGTGGGGCCTTTGGGACACTTGTGGCTGCATGGATCTCCCTGTCACAGTACTGTATGGGGTAGCTCCTGGCTCTTTCTGGAGGCTGTCATTTCAGATGCCATGTCCCTAGGGAGTGAGCCAACACCCTTGCTCCCTGGCCTTGTGGTTCTGTGAGCCAGTTTAAAGAGACTCCAAAAATCATTGCAGGTCTCATGCCCTTTCTTCTGCCCTGGCTGATGCACCCTTCTCTTGCTGTCAGACCTGAGGTTAAAAACATGTTCCCTACTTTTCTCCTGATAATCCAGGGGTCTCTGACCCACTTACCAAGCCGTCCTTTCTGGTCTCACAAATGACCAAGATCCTTTGCCTCTGCAGAGTGTATTTCTGTCTCACTATTTTCTGTCCTCTGGGGTCCTCTGGGCCTGAGCTGGTCCTTCTCGTATGTCCTCATAGGTGAAGCTGGAGATGGACAAGGCTATGCTGTGGCTGATTCAGGAGCAATGCAGGATCCAGGTCCTCCTTTCCTCTGCCATTCATCACTCTGAGGCAGGCAGCTGGCTCTAACCTCAAATCA
Source organism: Oenanthe melanoleuca (assembly GCF_029582105.1). Taxonomy (NCBI): domain Eukaryota; kingdom Metazoa; phylum Chordata; class Aves; order Passeriformes; family Muscicapidae; genus Oenanthe; species Oenanthe melanoleuca. The sequence goes on from NC_079336.1 coordinate 74,065,987, forward strand.
GTCATTGCAGCATTTCTCGATAGAACAAAGGCTAAATTCCCCACAGTGGATGTAAGGACAGGCTCCTGAGCTTGGGATGAACATAGGAAGGAGACATAGAACTGCCCTCTCCACCATTGCTAAAGAAAGCATGGCTAAGAGGCAGTAGATGGTCAGGTCACTTAAGCTATGTATGAGGTCTGCTCCTGCCTGTGCTGGTCTGGTGTGCAGTAATCCGTGGCTCTCTCCCAGGACCAGGGATTTCTGTGCCTCCTCATGGGCATAGGTGGCTAAGCAGTGGGGCAAAACTCCCCACAACCCAAACCCTATTACTGGGTTGGAGGGTTGCAGAGCTGGGTTCAAGGTGGTGTGAAGTGAGCCAAGCAGTGACTGCTCAAGCAGAACTGAGACCTGGGAGAGGGGACTGGAGTTTCATCAGAAAGATTATTTTTTTAATACATGGATGGATGATGTACCTTTATCAAATAAAACAACTACAAGCCCAGAAACAGTGTATCAGAGAATCATAAAAAAATTTAGGTTGCAAGGGACCTCTCAACACCAACCTCCAGCTCTCAGCAGATCCAAGTAGATCAGGTTGCTCAGCAACTTGCTGAGTGTCTCCATCACTTCCCTCAAGAATGCAAACCCAGGTTGTGGCACAGGAGTTGTCCTGCCTTATTCTCTGTCTGCAGGGATGAGGATGGCTCCTACCCCTGTGCAGCATAGCAAAAGTGTGGGCTATCATTGCCTTAAGAATGTTGGGAAGAAGGAATCCCAGGTGCCTAGGGCAAGAGCAAGATGCTAAAACTGAAAGCTGTGGCTTTGTGCAGCTGGGAGCAGGGCAGGAGAGATAGAGAATTTTTCTTGAAGGAGCGGTCTTGAAATAAACTAGCAAGGTCCCTGGGTGCAACCTTCTGAGCTTGGAAAAGCCTTCTGGGAATAGTAGGGAGTAGATAGGGTTGTCTGTGCAGAGAGGGCATCATTCTTGAATCTCATAAGGAAATAGGTCTGGTGAGGAAAAGGCGCAAGAGCCTGAATTAACAGCTTCATGAGGATATTTTCACTTTATTTTACATTACATCTGTGAGACTAAGTCTCAAACTAGGAGTCACTGATTCTTCAGTGAGTAAAAAATCGCTCTGTAATCTCAAAGGGAAGCCTTGGCAGGGAGCAGGATCCCACCACCCAGGCTTGCACAGAGCTTGTTTAGAGTTTGCATAACAGCAGGTCAAATCTTCCCCATTAAAGGAGAGGCCACAGTGCCACCCTCCCGTCCCTGAGGACACACAGTTGCTGCCTGCAGGCGAGAATAAGCCCCTCCCTCACCTCAGCAGCTCCCGGCCCTGCAGGGGAAAGGCTGGAAAGGCTGCCTGGGCTGAGCCCAGGAGAGAGCTCATTGCTGCCTGCTGTGCAGGAGGTGCTGGAACAAGGAGCCATCTTTCTGGCTTAGGGAGGCGGGTGAATCCAGCTCTGCCACTCTCCCAGCCTGCATCACCAGCACGCGGTCCGAGTCCAAGATGGTGTTCAGCCTGTGGACAACAAATGCCAGGACACACATTGGTGGATGTGAGGAGAAGCTCTGGATGCCGCTTCCCCTGCTGTTAAGGGTGCCCAAGACATGCCCAGCATTAGGAGCTGTGGAGGATCTCCCTCTGCACTCAAGGTCACAATGCAGTGCAGCTGCCCAGAGAGCCTCTGCTCACTGCTGAAATGCAGCACCTCTTAGGAGAGCATCGTGATGCCTTCCAGTTGCTGGGCATGGCAGGGCACCAGGAGCGCAGAGGGAAGTTCTGTTGGGGGGAAGCTCAGGACATGCCTGTTTCTGGGGTTGCACAAAATGTCCCATCCCTGCAGGGGTTATTGAGTACTTTATTTACCCCAACATTTCCTCACCTGCCACCTCCCAAGGGCAGCAGAAACTGTGCATCAGCTGTTATTCCCCTGCAGTCTGGCATCTTTGCTTATGCTACTACCACCACTACTGGATTTGTAGCCTCCAGACAGCCAACCACAGGACCCACTGCACATACGTGTGCTCAGGTCTGCCCAGACTGCCAGAGAGCAGCAACCTCTGGCTCTGGATAGGGAAGACAGGACAGCAGGAATGTTTTTGTACAGTCATGCACTGTTCAGTGTGAAACTACAGCCCTATAAAGCTGCAAGTCACAAGGAAGACACTGTACAGGATTTGAGCAGGCAAAAGGCATCATGGAGTTCAAGACTCTAGTTACACATTCATCTCCAAGAGAGTGCGGGCTGCAGCACTGGAGATGACTTGAAGGGGCAAGAGACAACTACAGAGTCACTTCTCATCCTGGATTTCACCCAAAGCTGAATGGCATGAAAAAACCATGGATACAAAACAACCCCATCATCACCTTTCTCTCCCTACTGCTCTCCCGCATTGCTCTTCATCCCAATGTAGAAGGGGCTGGGGCCATCATCAACTCAGTCTTGCTGCTTTGCCTTCTGCCACTCCTTCCTCTGCTGTTTCTCCTCTTTAATTACGCCCCCATCAAAGGTGGCCTCCCCACACCCAATCCAAACACACATCTCAGCCCACAGTGCCCTTGCACTTCTACTCTATTTATGCCTAACATTCCTAGTGTAGGAACCACATTCCCTTCACACCCCTCCTGCCTCCCTCCCACACGATGTATTTAACAAGACCCACTTGATTCAGTTGCCAGGCCCAGCCCACCCTGCCTGTCATCCATCACTCCCACTCCTGTGCAGCAGGACACCAGCCCCTGCCACCTGCTCATTTGATTTTTATTTTGGTGGTAACCTCTGTGCTTTGAAAACACCCTCCATATAATTGCATAACCCTCCTTCAAAGGTTCCTCCACTTGGCAAGAATAAGAGCAGAGAACACCACCTAATGCTGATCCATCCCTTCTGTGCAGTACTCATGTTTTGCCCTCCTCCCTCTGGCTGCAACCATCTACAGCTTCTACTCTTAATCTCTCAGATGTGGGGCAATCACTGTTGTTCTGCCCTGTCTGTGCAGTGTCTATCTTGCTGGTATAAGGTGCAGGCTGGGACTAAAACTCAGGAAAACAGAACTATCCAGGAGCTGGCCTCAGCCCTTCACTGCCAGCTGTCCTGCACTGCCCTCTACTGAGCCAGGGACACCTGCTCCTACACAGTCTCCACATTGCCCCTTTCCACACCATAGTTCTCCATTACTCCTTGCCCTAATTTGGGAGAACCACAAGGAATGATTCACCTGCCCTATCGATCCCAGCAGGCAGTGCCCAGGAAGAGAACACAACTCTGGGTACATTTTTCCCCTTTCACATCCAGTTGTTCCCAGCATCCAGCAGAAAAGGCAAAAGGCAAGTCCAGCTTTGGCACTTGAAAATCCTTATCACAGAGACCTCTGTGCTCAGCTTGAGGCCAAGGAATGGCATGTGCAGTCACCTCTCCCTGTGAGTGGCAGGATGGCTTTAGGCACAGAGGTTCTTCCATACCTGTGAGCAATCGTCAGAACAGTTTTGTCAGCGAAGCGCTGGCGGATGGTCTGCTGCAGCAGCTGGTCTGTCTTCTGATCCACACTGGCTGTGGCCTCATCAATGCACAGCACCTGCCAGGGACAGAGAGTGAAGGGAACTCCCAAGCACCACAGCAGAGACCCCACTCCCTGCCTAGAGACAGCCTGAGAAGTTAGCACAGGATATCTGTTCCCATTAACCTCCCATCTGCAGCGCTCTCCTCTGCTGCCCCAGCCACCAGCAGCTCCCATGGAGGCAGTGCACTCACCTTGGCCTGCGTCAGGAGGGCTCTGGCCAGGCACACCAGCTGCCTCTGTCCCACAGACAGACTCTTTCCCCTCTCTCCCAGCTTGCTGTCCAGTCCACCTGCAGCAATTAAGATCAGCAGTCACCACATCATCTGCACAGGCCCCAAACAGCTCCACCAGTCCAAGGTTTTCCTAATAGCACACAAAATCCCAATTCTGCTCAGGCCCAGGCCTTAGGAACTGGAGCCTTTACACTTAGACACAAGCAACATCTGGCACAGTTCCCTTAGCACTAAGGCCTGGCTTATCTCTCAGCTACTCCTCTAACACTCACTGAGGCTTGAATGGCAAAATTCTGCCACCCAATGCATGACCTGCCAGTCCATTTGCCTCCTGTTCCCACACTGGTTCTAGCATGGCCTTGCCTAGCCCATTCCCTGCTGCATCCACCTCAGCTCCCTGCCTGAGCTAAGGCCTTCTCCCCTCTCGAGGAGCCCACACTCATCAGCTGCTTCTCAGTGGTTTCCAGCTCACCCATCTGAGTAACAGCATCCCACAGGTGGCACTGCTCCAGCACCTCACGGAGCTCAGCATCCGTCCGTTTTCCCTGGGGGTCCAGGTTTTCTCTGATTGAGCCACTGAACAAAAATGGATCCTGTGGGATGATGGCCAGCCTAGATCTGCAAGCAAAAGAAAGCTGAAGGCTCATGGGATAGGTTCTGCAGAAAAGCAAAGATCTATTATTTCTTTTTTCATGGGGTGTCTTAGTTTCATGGGGTGTCTTAGAGGCACAGAGACATGGGCCACATATTTAGCCTGGTTTCCTTAGCACAACTGTCAAGAAACAACAGAAAGTCTTGTAAAAACCTGCCACAATCAGAAAAGAAGGTGCCACAATAGTGAGTCCTTTGCTCCTCACTCTTTACTTTGGCATCCATCCACTGACAGCTCTCAGCCACCATCAGCTACCCTTCACTCTGCTCAGCCATACCTCAGCTCCTCCAAGCCCACCCGCTGGCTGTCAACACCATCCAGGAGAATCCGGCCTGATTTCATCTCCACCATACGGAAAAGGGCCAAGAAAAGGGTGGATTTCCCAGATCCTGTGCGGCCCACAATCCCCAGCTTCTCTCCAGGGTAAACAGTGAAGCTCACACCATCAAGTGCATTTGGCAAGCCTGTTCTGTATGCCAGGACCACTTGCTCGAACTCCACAAGCCCCTCACTTGGCCAGTCAGCAGAAACCTAAGAGGGATACACAGGTGAGAAAGGGTATAATAATGACTGATTGTCATCTTCAGCATCTCCTCTCCACAGTCCAAGCCCCATCCCTCCCTTTAGATGGTAGCTTGGCTTCTGAGCAGAATCAACATACAGCCCAGTCCCATCTCCAGCCCACCCTTAGGCTTGTTCTTCCATCACAGCTTGTATCTAGCACCCATTCTGCTTCTCTACTTCTTCCCATCACTCCAGCCTTCACCAGTTCCTGCCAGAGATTCATCCTCTCCTGGAGATATACTGGTAAAAGATGAGTGATCAAGGTGGTTTCTGGTTTTTTGATCCTTTTTGGATCCCTTTTCTGATCAAGGGTCCTCCACCCATTCACTGGAACCCTGTGATCTCCCCAGGGGGCAAGTGCAGGGCAAAGAACCAGAAGATGGGCTAGTACCTGAGAACACATTTGAGCTTTTACCTGGACCAGTTTATCCTGGGGCTCCATGGGGGTGTCTGTGGTGTACTCCTCTGTCCGCTCCACACTCACCATCATGATCTCTGTCTGAGTGAAACTGGCAATGAGGCCTGAGAGCAGGTTTGTGACAGACAGGGCATATGAGAGTGACAGGCCCACAAGTCCTGTGAGGACAAAACCATAAGCAAGAATGTCACTGGCAGGGAAGGAGCTGGCATCTTGATGGGCAGACAAAAAAAAAAAAAAACAAAACCAAAGGAAAAGTCAGGACTCTGGAGTCTGGGGTCACACTTGAGTTTGTGGATACACAGGAGCAGAGACAGGACCTGAAGCACTACACTGTGGGTGACTTGCTAGGGACAGGAAGCAGGAGCTCTGGATCTTACCCCAGTGCAGAAAAATGTGTAGCTCTTGGCTGGCAGAGTTTAAACCCCTTGGGCACAGGCTAGGAGTGGACACAGATCAATCCCTGGCAGTCTACCTGGATTTCCCAGCTGCTTCTCATGCTGGATGATGGCAATCCCTGCAATAGCAGTAACCACAGCAACCCCAATCATCTGCAAGCGGATGTCCAGCCACTTCATCACTGTGTTGCTGGCAAAGAGGCAGCGCTGGTTCAGCTCCAGACGCAGCTGATTCTCTAACTCAAACCTGTCAGGCACACAACAGAGGTTTGCACTACTCAAATTCCACTCCTGCTGCCCCAGACCAAGGGCATTCCAGCCACCCTGTAACCAGCCCCACCAGAGGAAGGCCTTGGCCTATAAAACCAAAGCTCTGTCTGCTCACCTCTTTGCTGCCCTCATGGCTCTGATAGTGCTCAGTCCCGAGAGGGTCTCTGAGAAGTGGGTGTAAATGGGAGACAGGGTGACACTGTGGAGGCGCTTGAGCTCCCGGGATGTGAATCGGTAATAGCGCTGAACGAGGAAGTAGACTACAGCCAGAGGGAGCAAGACCAGACCAATCCAAGGGAGGCCATAGGTTATTATCACCAACATGCCCAAGAGCCCGTAGATGTTGGCTAGGAAGATGTTGAGGATAAATGGCAGGCTGTCATCCACACAGTATATGTCTGAGGAGAAGCGGTTCAGGATCCGGCCTGTTGGTGTGGTGTCAAAGAAGGTGACTGTGGCCTGGCAATAAGGGAACCAGACAGTAAGAGCCAGTCAGCTGTGGTGAGATCCAACCACAGAGCAGTGTGCAGGAGAGCAGCACCAAGGGGAGCAGATAAGGCCACAAGGCGGTGGCTACCACAACCCAATTCCTAACCTCAGCCCCTAAAGCCAGCATCCACTAGCAGCCAAACAACTCAAGTTGGTGGTTTGCTTGTGTAGCTGACAGCTACTGAGAAAGCAGGCACTCAGATACCATGATGGCCTAACAGTAGCAAGGCAAATCTAGCCTCTAATCCAAACTTCCAATCCCCTAATCCTAACTCTAGCCTGAGGACCTAAGGAAGCCAAAAACATGAAGAAAGTTAACTGACAAGTGCCAGCATCAGCCCTAGATCTTGCTTAATGACTCCTTCCAACCTCATCTAAACCTGAACTCACCATCCTGTAAAAGCTACTTTCACTTGACTGGCCTCATCTTGGCTATCCATCTAAGCCTAATGAGTGAATAGATGCAGGTGGGAGCCATAAATCATCCTTCCGTGGAATGAACAGGACTCATTTTGAACCCCAGCTCATTGGCCCCTTGTGCTGGCTGTGGTGCAGTCCTTTTTGAATACAGTCCTACCAGCCAATACCAACAGAAACCTTAATTGATCTCCCACACCCTTACTCCCAGCTATGAGAAGAATGTCAGCTTGCAGCAGCCTCAGCCTGCTCTGGACTGTGTGCCCATTACCTTTAGAATCCTTTGGAGCAGTCGGTCATGAATGACAGCAGCAGCACGGACAGTGCCAAAAGCAAAAAGGAACGCCCGAATAATGGTGAAGAGGGAGTTGGCCCCTGCAATGCTCCCATAAACTATCAGGTAGAAATTCACATCCTCTGAGCCATTGGGAGGGGCTGGTGTCTTGTCCAGATCTTGAATGGGGGAACTGGAAAAAAAGAGGATGATTATGAATCTGCTAATATCCTCCTGACAGTAAACTCATAGACAGGGCATGAGAACCCAAGAGCATACTCCAGGAGAAATCAGGATACTTTAGCCTGTTATTCCTGTTACACCCCTTTGGCATGTTGGGACAAATACTCCGATTACTATGCAGCTAGGGGGTCTTCCATCAGCCCTAGACAGAAACCTTTTGGGCACATCATCAGGTCAGGGGTTTTGATTCTCTTTTTCAAAGCAGCCACACACATCCCCTGAAGTGAAATAGTCAATTTATCTATCGCTGCTCTCCAGGATCTTCACAGAAAACGCACTTAAGGACATTTCCAGCTTCCTTTGGCACCTCCAGACCATATTCACTTACACAAGCCCAGCAGTGGAGAAGAGAAGTAGCTCTGGGGAAGGCAGGGAAGATGAGCAGGCCATCACAGAGGTATTTGCTGTCTGGGATATGCTGGAGATCCAGTATGACAGCCACCAATCCGAGATATTTCTGGATGCTACAGAGAAAGACAGACTATGTAAAGAGAAATTCTACTTTTGAATCAGCAAATATGAAGCAGACAAGCTGAAGGGGAAGCTGCTGGACAACTTTAGTATAGTCTTGCTGCCCAGCATAGTCTTCCCCCTGTTAGTAGTAGAGCAGGAGTGAGGGAACAGCCTTGAGCTGCAGCAGGACAGAGCACTGCTACAGAGATACGCTAATGCAAATGCAGCAGCGAGATGCCAGGTATAGTTCCCATGTGTGCCTCCTCCCTACTGAAGTAACTCTTTGAGCTACTTTAATTTGGGGAAGAGAAAAGTGGTCTTCCTGCTACAGGGAGAACAGTTAAAGCCCTGGTGTCTTTTCTTCTGGATTCCATACAACCAGGGAATGAGACAAGAAGAGAGAAGTGTCTAAAGACAGATGGGGTCACTCTCTCACCTTGCATCAGGAACAATGAGAAGAGGATTGATATTGCCAAGCAGCTGCCCATTGCCATCCAATAGGCCTTGTACACCTCAAAAGCCACTGCCCCTTCTTTTTTCTCTTCCTCCTTGTGGATGGGATTATTGTTTTGGGTTGGTTCTTCTGCCGCTGTTTCTATGGTCTCTTCCTGTCCCTGTTCATTAGGGGCTGTGGGAATGGATACAAAAGCAAAGGTCAGTGAAGTGTTAAATTCTTCCTGCAGCTGTACCTAACTGTGAACAGAGCAAGTCTAAACTATGTGGGACACTTTTTTTCCCACTTTCAAGAAGTGCACCAACCCTGTCATTTCATCATCCAAAACTGGACTACACGTGGAACAACAGGTTCAAACACTGCTCCAGACCAATACCCAATGATACATGGGCCTCCTGTCCTTCTGTGTATACACCACCCACATGTCAGCACTGCCACGGCAGAACAAGATGGTGAGAGTTCTGCTCTAAGGCCAGCAGCCAGACAGATTCTGTCTGGAAGGTCAGCTCCACTGCCCCAGCTACCCTTAAGTTCATCAGGAATAGACCTTTATCCTTATGGCCCTTGTCTGTATCCTTGAATTTGGGGAAGGCTTCAACAAGTGGCAGAATATCAGCTGGTGTGCCTGTAAAGAGAGACATGCAAATTCTTCAGTATCTGTGAGGAACAGGTGACAACTTTCCACCTTCCCACTGCCTCTTGCTCTCTGACATGACCCAGTTTTGTTCTCTCATAACATTCCCTAGTTATACAGCAACTGTACCCTTGAAGGCTCCACTCCATTCAACCCGTTACATCCTTCTGCCTCATCAGCTCCCCACATCTAGGGCTGTCTTGTTTTATCTGCACATCTGTACATTCTATTCCACCCCATCTTTGCCCACATGCAGTGTTTTCAGTGTCCTCTTTTATCACTGGGTTCCCCACTAGTTAATCTAATTTCCTCAAGCCATTCCAAGACAAAGGCATAAGTGAATGCCTGAGAAAACAGACAGTGTACCTGTCTTAACTATCCTGCCATTGTCCACCAGCAGCAAGGCATCAGCCTTCTCCAAAAACTCTGTCCTGTGAGTGCAAAGGACCCTGGTCTTATGTTTGAGAGCTCCGAAAATGCATTTCCGCATAATATGGTTGGCTACGTCTGCATCAACAGCAGCCAGGGGATCATCAAGCAGGTAAACTTCTTTCTCCTAGGGGACAAAAGAAAAAAGGATACAGCTGCTGACTTGCTGGAGCAGGCGGTGCTGTGGAGAAAAGTCCAAGTGTCTCCATGTGGCACGACCTTTAGGCTAGCACAATATTCTTTAAAGACATGCTGCCAGAGCTCACTGTACAGCTGAGTGCTTCCAGCCTCTTTGTCTTGGCATGATCTGCCACACAGTAACTCCTTTGTTATTTACCTGGTAAATTGCTCTGGCAAGCGCTATTCGAGCCTTCTGTCCCCCACTGAGTGTCACACCATTTTCACCCACTTCTGTCTGATCACCTGCTGGTAAGATCTGAAATATTCAAGAAAATAATTTAGAAAGGGACAGGAAATTTCTGGGGACCCAAAACCAGGACACAGGGGCCCCTCTCCAGCCTCTGGCAGTAATTTCTAAGGCTGACACCAACAATTAAACAATGCAACAGTCTATACACTGGTTCTAACTGACAACCTTTATTTATGCAATGAAAATCTTTTACACTCTAAAAAGTGGAGTGGTCACATCTGAGCTACCCATTGACAGCAACTTCTGGTCCAAGATAATTGCATACAATAATTTTCTGTGAGAACAAGAGCTGTGCCTGCATTAAAATTATGTCAGGGTCCTTCCAAACAGTGTGGCAATAGAAACTACCAAATTTCAGTACCTGGAAATAAGTCTCCTCTCGGTTTGGTAGCATAGGTGTATTCTACTAAATCTCAAATAAAAATCTTGGCTTTATAGAGTATTCATAGGTCCAGCCAAAACAAACAGGAGCTGCTAAAGCTTGGCACTTCAGAAAATCAGGCATCAGCTTATAAACTGGGAGAAGGCTAGCTTTCTACCATATATACAGCCAGATTTACTGACTAACACAGTCATAAACCTCAAATTTAGAATATACGTCAGGAGCACTGACTTAGCCCTTCCAAATCCCAAAGAAGTTGCTTCTGATCCCCCACCTCCAAAAAACATCAGCTGCTGATAGATTCTGCCTGAAAAATCCAATGGTCATCAGCTCTACAAGAACAACTCCTTTCCTCAGGATGAAGAACTTTTGGCTCAGCAGCAGAAGAAACCACCCAAAGTGCTACAATAGTGACTTCACACCTTAAAGCTCACCAGGAATGGTGTGGGCTTGGTGATCAAAGCAACACTGTGTGATGGGACATGGGAAAAGTAGCCTATACCCTGAAAGAATAAGGACTGATCCTAGTGAGGCTCAGGATGTAAAAGCCCACCAAGTAGGCCCAGGCAGGTTTACAGTCTAGGCACTCACTTTTAGGTCCTCAGAGAGGGCACAGGCCTCCAGCACCTCCTCGTACAGCCTGGCATCATATTCTCGCCCAAAAAGGATGTTTTCACGGACAGTGGTAAACTGTATCCAAGGCTCCTGTGTGGCCAGACCAAATCCTTGCTCCAGGTCACAAACGAACACTCGTCCACCTTGTCTGCAAGCACAACAGAAGTGGGTATAAAGGGCAACAAAGAAATACTGCTGGCAGGTCAAAATTACCTACAAGTTGTACTGGACAGTTCCCATCTGCCTTGGCATGGAGGGACCAGGCAGGGAAAAGTCTTTAGGCTACTTACTTAATGAGCTCTCCAGTGATAGCTGCAAGCAGAGAACTTTTGCCAGAGCCAACCTTCCCAACAACCCCCAGGAGCATTCCCTGCAAAGGGAAATGAAAAGAAGCAACCTGATGTGCTGGTAATACAGGGTAGCTTGTCCAGATGTCCTGAGCCACATGCAGCCTGTAAGGAAGCTGGCTGCCAGGACCATCTCACATGTCCAGCAGCGCAGCTGGGTACAGCTGTCAGATAAACCAGACTCCTGATGTGACAGGACACAGATTTGAGTGTTAACTTCAGAGCCCTGCTCTGTTCCCTGTCCCTTTTTCTTCTGTAGCAACAGTAGAAATCAGAGAGAACTAGTTCACCCCCTGTCAGTAAACCATGGATGTTGTGTAGTACTTTTCAGCTCTCAGACATAATATGCATCCAGTGCCTTTTGACTAAGAGAACATTTTGATGCATAGCTCCTAAACTGAGGAAAACATGCCACCTCTGCTCCAGTATTTCTAGTTTCCAGCATTTTTTCTCTAGTGCCATTTTTCTGTGTTATCTCCCATGTCCTTGCTCACCTTTCTCACTGACAGGTTCTCAATGTGCAGTTGCAGAGTGCCTGTGGATGAGGGCTGCCTGGTGCTTTCCTCCTCAACTGGCACCCAGGAGAAGGCTGCACATTTCATCTCCACAGCAGTAGCAGTATCTGAAGGGCTATCTACAAGTGAAAAGCAGAACAGCAAAGCACTGCTATGAGAAGACCAGAAAATTAAAGGCCCCTGGCATCACCAATACCATCAGCTTTGTTCCCAAATGCAGAGACCATGGACGAGGCCCTTGACCCATCCACAAAATGAGACTCTTGCCTACTGACTTGCCCTTAAACTTACACATCCCTTCTTCCAACCCTCCTGTCTCCAGCTCACACCAGACACAGCTGTCTGGGAGACACTGTAAAGATATAACCTGGTTTATTATTGCTGAAGGTAAAAGAAAGGCAGGGATCTAGCCAAAGGCGATGAAAGAGGGGAAGGGAGCTAATATGGCTCAGGAGAGGGGCAGCCACTCAAGCCTTTCTGCCAGGTGAAGCCAAGTTTCTTGATGGCTTGAGTGTCAGAAGAGCTTTGGCCAAAGGACAGAGTGAGCTGCTTGTTCTACTGGACACTAATGGCTCTGTGGGGACAGGCAGTGGCTTATGGTTGGTAAAGTGGAGTGTTACAGCCTTTGTCTCCTGCTTTCCACAGAAATTAAGAGAAGTGTATCCACTCTGCTTCTACCCAACTGAACATCTTGAGTAACAGGGTGACAGCCAGCTGCCTTCCAGTACTGCCCCTGGGCCTTGCACCTCAGCTGTCTGCTCTGAACATCTGCTGACAGGCCTAGCAGATTCCTTAACATTACCTAGGGCATAATAAGCTTCCAGGTCCTGGTCCATGAGTTCAAAGAATTGCTGGATTCGATCCAGGGAAACTTTGGCCTCCAAGATCGCATTCAACACCCATGGGAAGCCGTTGAGGGGTAGAATAAGCATCCCAACAAGGGCCAATGCTGTGAACACCTGCATGGGTAAGCAAACAGCCATGAGCTGGAGCCAGTACCTACCTTGTATCCTCCAAACAGCTTCACCAGTGAGAGCTTGGAGAGCTGTGGAGAGACATGGGCTGGGTTTATTTCCCAGAGAAGATGCTTCAGGACTGCAGTTCCACTGTAGACTGTGTTCTGCACAGGACACGTTTGGAGCTCTCTCTACTACCTACTCACCTTTGTGGCAGTGAGCTGGTGGCCCAAGAGGACATAGGTGATGAAGATGGCAATGGAGACAACAACAGGCACTGCTGCCCACATGTACACGCACAAAGCATCCAGGTAGCTGACGGTCCGCACTTTCTGCAGCTCTTTAGCCCGGCAGGCATTTATCCTGGTGCTGAAGTGCTTCTCCCAGGCATAAAACTTAATCACACGAATGCCACATAGGAACTCTGTCATTAGCTGCAGGCAACAAGGCAAACAACATCAAACAAACAGTGCCCAGGCAGCCTGGGCTGTGCCTGGGTGTGCAGTTGTCTCCTGATAACATTCCTAAGATGTTAGGAACCATTTATTGCTAATAAAGACAAGTGACAACTATCGGAAGCAAGCTGACTGTGCCTCTGCCCAACATTAAAGAAAACTAACAAGAGAGACTTCATTCAGCAAACCAGTCTTACAACACTTGGAGTTCAGATACAACTCTGGTAGACGCCCCTTCTGTTGGGAAAATAAGTATTTTTAAAGCTGGCAACAGTTCTAACAGGGAGCTGACCTATGTTTCATGTTTCTGAAGCACAAGTGAAACTACTGTCCCCTCAAATTAGAGACAAAATACGAAAAGGTGGGAATCAAATGTCCGACATGTGGTGAGAAGAGATGGCACTGCAAATACAGGAAAAGCAGTGCAAAAGATGACTGAGAGTGCCAAGCCTAGAGCCATATAAAATTACATTCATGACCATTGCCTTTGTCCAGACTTCAAGCCCCTTTAGCATTGATGGCATCACTGGAGAAATAGGATAGATGCATATCTAGAGGAAGCCATCTTACCTTAACTACTACACACAGAAAAGAAACTTGCAAGGGAACCTAAATTAGCCCAGGGACAAGACAAGCATTGGAGTGGTGGTGAAACTACATTACTCTGAAACACCTTTGACCAAAGTGTGTGTGTTTGTGTGTGTTTGTCTGTATGTGTGTCTGTGCCCCCCTTCTAGCATTTTTCTCAACAGGTACAATTCAATGAATCTGCCTTGAATCACGACCAGTGGCCAAGAAGCCAACGTTTTGGGACAAACAGGGAAAAATACAAACCCAGTGAGATGCCACTGCTCCTCACCTTGACTCGTGTGTCCTTGTGTGCCAGCATCTTCTTGTTGTTCACCATGATGCGGTTAGCTATGATCTTGTTGATGGGCACGAGCAGCAGCGCCAGGGCCATGCCTCCCAGAAAGGCTATCCCCACTTGCTGGTGGAGGAGGTAGAGGGTAATGGCAAGCTGGACAGGCAGGCTCCACAGCTCGTGGAAGCTGCGGCAGAAGTTGACCAATCTATTGGTGTCCGTGCTCATGAAGTTGACGATCTCCCCCACGGTGAAGCGCGCCAGGCTGGTGCCGCTGACACGCAGAGCCTTGCGGTAGATGGCGGAGATGACGGCGGCCCGCACCATCAGCGCCACCTTGTTAATCTCATAGTTGAACTGGTTCCGCAAGAGAGCGCCCAGGAAGGAGCCAGTGAAGAGCCCCAGGGCATACAGGACCCCGTGGCTCAGGGGCTCCTGCCGGGACTCCATGAAGTTCACCAGCAAGTTCAGCAGCAGAGGACCTGAAAAATCCAGCAGGCCGCCAGCCAGCTTGAGAAGGCCAAGGCTGTAGAAACGAAGCCCAAAGGCCGCATGCAGCACTGACACGAGGCGCACAGCTCCCTGGGCATGGTGTGGGCTGTCTGGAGCATCACTACTCCCATCAGCTCCAGCAATGATTGGGCTGGTAAGAGACACTGTCTCCTCCTCTGCTTGGTGAAGAGCTGCTTTCTTCTGCCAGCAAGAGTAGAACCGGTCACAGACCCTGGCAGTCTGGAGCTGGCGAGGAAGCACATAGACATCCTGTGGCTGGTTCAGCTTCTGCTGGTAGCCACGCTTCATAAGGGGGTTCATCCAGATGTAAAAGAAGCGTGAGAGCCAGCTCTCACCATCTTCTGCCACTCTCTGCTGGCCAGGCACTGGGATCTCTGGCCCTGAGATGGGCTGGTCTTGTTGCCAGGAGCAATTGATGGAGTGAAAGTCTTGCCTGCCAGCAGTGGGGAAGAGGTAGCTGACCACATAGGCAAGCAGAGAGGCCAGCTGCAGACAGAGAATGGCAAACCTGGAGGAGACCCCGGGGTGGCCAGGGGACCAAGCTGTCCCGCTGTGGCAGTACCACACCAGTGTGATGATGAGGGAAGGCAGGGGTAAGAGGGTGAGGAGAGCCAGGGCTGCAGGGCCCCTGGTGAAGCCATGAACCGACCTGCGGAGCATGAGAAGAGCAAAGCCATGCACCAGCCATGTCAGGGCAGCGGTGCCATTGGCCAGCACTTCCAGGTACACAGGGCCCAGCTCCTGCTGGGAAATGGTGGCTGGGATGGTATCAGCAAAGAATAGGCCAGCAAGTACGAAGGAGGTAGCGATTCTGCACCCCCAGCTTGGCCTGCAAGGCGCACTGGAGGCAGACCTTGAGGAGGAGGAAAGAGCAGTGAAATAAATTAGTTGAAATTCCACTGCCTCTCAGTCAGTACTGTCCTTTCTTCCTCTCCTCCATATTTATATTTATATTTATATTTATATTTATATTTATATTTATATTTATATTTATATTTATATTTATATTTATATTTATATTTATATTTATATTTATATTTATATTTATATTTATATTTATATTTATATTTACATTTACATTTATATTTATATTTATATTTATATTTATATTTATATTTATATTTATATTTATATTTATATTTATATTTATATTTATATTTATACATTCACTCCTACCTCCCTAGATCTGTAACTTTTTCTGACTGCAGGCATTGCTAAACTACATCAGGTCAATACAGCCCACTCTGATCAATACCAGAAATTTAGATATTACCAAAGAAAAGCATTTCTTTACAGAAATTTGTTTGCGAATTACACTCCAATCCTTGAGGATCAACAGCAAAAAACGTATATTTAACCTCTTTAACACAGATTTTGGATTACAAAATGCTCTGTGTCACATCTCTGATCCTTGATTTCCTTGTCTGTGAGATATTTTTTCTAGAAACATTATTTTTATCACTGTAGTTTCAGTGATACTGTGCTTATGAAGTCTATCATTGCCCATCAAAATACTTCATTATCACTGGATTCTTTGTGGCCTTTCAGCATCAGTGAATGTTGTCATGTTTACAAATTTCAGAAGAGAGCAAACAGAAAAACAATTTTTCATTTCTCTGAACTCCTTATTGCCTTTTGTACATCTTCTATGCCACCTTTGATTTAGATCCTCTCCCAGAATACTCTCAGTTTCCCCAGTCCTCATTAACTGAAAAAGTTTTTAATTACATTCTGTGATTTTATGCCCATAACCCCCTATATTTTTTCTGTATTGCTTTCTGTACACTGAATTAAGACAGATGCTGTCAAATATAATAACATTATAATACTGTGTCCTTCTCTAATTACATATTCAGCACATGATAGATACAATTTCCAGCCTTTCCACCCCACCTCCCGTCCTGCATAATAATCAAGAGCCAGACAAGTCAGTTGTCATACCTTGGAGTGCCAATGAAGCAGGCACTGACCACTGCAAGGATCACATGAGGAATCACACTTAATGTCAGCTGGTTAAAGCAATGGCCAATGCTGCCACGAACCCACACAGGGACTGGATCTTCTGGGCTGGTCCCACACAAACCAGCCAGGATATTCTCCATCCTTTGCTGGCAATTCAGTGTGAGAGACAGAATGTCCTAAAGAAAAAGCAGCATGAGGTGAAAAACATATGAACTACAGCCCCAGTCCAAGATGGAGTGATGAGTAATTAATACAGAGCTAGAAGCAAGTTCCTGGGTCAAAGTCCAAGCCCGGCTATTGTTCACTCACTATCACATAACTTAGTTCATAAAATGATCAAACTCCAGCTAAAAATACATTATGTTGTTTATTCCCTTAAGTCACCGCAGGACAGCAATGCCCTGTGAATTTGAGGCTTTCTTATTTCCAGCTATTTTTTTTTTTTTCCACGGCGAGTTTATCCTCTGTAAGTAGTATAAAGAAATATTGTCCTTTCTATGGATCGGTATGAAAAATATTTTGAGCTGCTTAAGCAATAACCTATTCATTGTGTCTCCACGGTACTCCTTAAGGCAGCGTGTGCCATGAAACAGCCCCCAGCGGCAGGGGAGGATGCTGGTGCCCATCCTGGGAAACAGGCGGCACCGCTGAGCTACACAGACTGTGGCACAGCTGGGACTGAAGCACAGCTCGGAAGGCCTGGCTTCATTCGGATTTCTGCTCGCCCCAGCCCGTCCCATCTCCAGCGCGGGGCCGGCACTCGGGCGGGGGCACTGCAGCGCCGCGGCTGCGACCCCGCCACAGCGGCCCGGCACGGGGCCGGGCCCCTCCCACTCGGGCCGGGGGCGGGCGCTGCTGCCGCCGCCTTCCCGGAGCCGGGCGGGCCCCCGGCCGCCCCGCCGCCCCCCGTGCCCCCGCCGCCCCCGGCCCGGTACCTCGGCTCCCCGGCGGCGCCGCCCCGCGCGCCCCTGGCGGCCCGGAGGACTCGGGGCAGCCCCGGCGGCGGCGGGGCCCGAGCGGGATCCGGGTCCCAGCGGGATCCGGCTCCGAGGCACAGGCCGAGCTGAGAGGGAAGAGCCAGGCGATGCAGCACTTCTACCTCCCGGTTAAAAAGTGTAAATTACCCAGACCGAAAACCGGGCTCCAGCCGTGAACAAGGGTGATTTTCCCCAAATTCTTCCAGTTCTGTCCCGGTGATCTTATCCTTCCCCTTCTTCTCCTATGATTTTTGGCTCACAGCACCAGATGCACATCACAGACTTATAGTGTCACCGTGTACCAGCATAAGAATATTTATGAACCACTGTGTTGTGCAAACATCAACAGGTATAGCCCAGGTAGTGGTTACAGGTATAAATGTATTTTTACAGGTACAGCATTCTTTGCGTGTAGACAGTGCTACAAGATGAAAATGACATTACTATGGGAGCACCTTGCCAATAACACATCAGTCTACGCACAGTGGCAGAGGTCTGGCACAGTGAGAGATCGTGATGTTAAGCTGACATCTGAATAACGCAGGGTAAACGAATCGTCTGTTTCACCTGTGTTGTGTTCAGTGACTGTCTGGAGCACACAAGCAAGCAGCACCCCCAAATGTGCCACCCATTCTTTACTATATAGTATGTTGCACTTGGGTGGGGGGAGTAAATGGACAACTTCCAGATGAGATAAAGCAAACCAGAGAGGGCATCCAGCTCCATCTGCTCTGGACTATTATACAGTAACAGGAGAGTGCTGTAAATGTCAACACACTACCTAGCAATTTTAGCTGCTGCTGGTGATTTTTATAGCTGATGATCTAAATGTTTCAACTATCCCAAACCCTCTCTCATTACTGTATTGCAAGGGAAAATAAGCATATCCCTGTAAATAACACATCACAGGTAGAAAACTTTACTTTGAACATGCAGCTCACCAGAGATACAAAAAGCATTTTGAGCTTGGAGGTGTTACCAGTGCAGTGCTGAGGAAGGAAAGTATCAGTGGCATTCCGGAGAAACACGGCATTCTGGCCGAGTGTGGAACAGCAGAGACAAGAGCAAGAGCTCAGTGGCCACACTACTCTCTAACCACAGTTTCCTTGAAAGGAGCAGGAGAGTGCATTTTCTCTGCAAGTCTCTCTCTCTCTCTCTCCATTCCCTCCTTATTTAATCAACATTTCTCACATGCCTGAAAGCAATCTTTGTGTGTCAGAGTTGCAAGGTTGCCTTTACATGACCAAGCTATTCATACTGTACACCATATTTGGCCAGCCTGCTCTTTTCCCCCACAGGTCATCCAAAGGTTTCTAGACTAAACTTCCTGAAGAGGCCTTGAGAGTAATTTTTTGCCCTCTCTGCTCAGGCAACCTTCCCTTCAACAAAAATGCTGTGAAAGCAGAAAACTCTCAAAACAGCAAGTAGGGGTTGTGTGAGCATGAAGCACTGAATTGCACACAAGTGAAGCTGATTTCAGATTTCATATTTCATGGCTCTAATATTTATTTCCAAATGAAACAAACAAACGAAACCAGACAACATAAAATGTCCAAAACCATCCAAACAAATAGCCCCAAAATACCCACAACCCCAACCAAACAAGTACTTTCCGTGTCTTAATAAGATACCAGAGAAGTTCCCATATATCAACAAAGGACAACCTTTCTCCCCTGAGCTAATCACTCTCAGAGCTTTTCCATTTGGCCACACTGTATTTAGCATTATCTTTTTTCACGTGCTGCATCCTGCTTGCTCATCTCTCCTAACCTCTTCAGGTTCAAAACCATGAACTTTATCACTTCACCTGAAGTGACAACTGTCTCATGCCACAGATTCCTTTTTGGTCCAGACAGCATTGCCTACGCATATAGGAAAACTAACACAAAGGGTATTAAAAAAGGAACACCAGGAAAATACCAGTCCATCCTAACTGATCTGAAATCACTTTGCCTGTTCTGCATAAGTGCATTTAAAGAGCATCACAGCAATAACTGAAGTAAGCATTCTTCCTTTCCCATGCTTCCTTTTGGCTGTTTCCTCTACTCCTGAATATTGTTGCCTATGCCATTTACTGCTATGTATTTGATTGATTTAAGATGTGCAGCACGTGGAGTACAGGCTGGTGGCTATATTGCTTACAAAATACCTTGCACACTATATATATATATATATATATATATATATATATATATAATAATAATACACCTAGTAATCATAAAAAAAACCCAGAGCATTCAAAATTGAAAAAAAAACCCCATCACCATTAGGTTTAATTTAATCCACCTCCACAGGCCATGCAGGCCAGATTTTATTCACTACTATCCAGAGTTTGTTAATGCTTTAGATTGATAAATCCCAGTGAGGAAGCACTATCTGGCAAAGGGAGACTGCCCCCCCTTTCTCTGATGCATTTGTTTTGTAACAGATTACTTAATACCAATCCCAGGACTCAGGGAGTCAGTGTAGGCTGCATGCCCATTCTACTTCCCAGCTATAAGTAAATATTGAGCTGAAACAGAAGCCAGCCTAGACAAGCCTTAGATTCAGAATTATCAACCTTGTAATTATAGATATAAAATCTCTGAAAGCAATTGTCTATTTGGATGCATTTTCTGTGCTGCCAGCCAGGACTCTGCTGTCAGCTGAACCATCCTCAAATTCCATGACGACACAGCCAAGGAAGATTTGATTACTTGGCTCAGTCCAAAATTTTTCATGAACAGGCTGCTTTGCCTGGACCTGAAGGCACAAGATAGATATTGTGCCCTGTTTTCCAGGGAAAAAAATTAATGCCAAGTTCAGGAGACAGAGGAGTATCTTCTCCGGCATCTCCTCACGAAAACACCAATTCTAGAAACACAGAAACTGTCTTTGTAGTTACTCACAGCCTAGCCATTCAACATTAGATGGTTGTCTCATGCCCTTGGATCTAGTCTTGACTCAGACAAGAAGGTAAAAAATTATAATTAAGGTATTACATTTTTCCCTTTTACTGGTCTGCTTCTTAACCTAATGGTCCAACCTGAATTAACTTCAATTCTGATTTCTGTTTACTTGTTTATACAAAGCTACTCCTAACTTTTCTTATTCTGTTCTTTCTGAATGTCATTTGCTCCCCTTTCTAATTTGGGGCCTAATGAGAATTCAGAGGCACCTTATTACCTCAACATTGCCCTCAGCAGCCAGTTAGCTAAAACCTCTCCAAGCAGCAGCTAATTGCAAGTTCAACTATGAGCACTGGAATTCCAAAGAGGAGTTTAGGAGCTGAACTTCTAGCAGAACAGACTGACTGGCACCTCTGTCATCCAGTGAGAGTCCAGAGCACTAATTGTAGGGATGCTACAAAAACCTCTGCAAAGCAGGTAATGACCTTGCCTCTTTTAATCCCTGAGACAAACTGTAGTGTTTCCTCTTCCAGCTATGTGAAAACTTTCAGTTTGCTCTGCACCATTTGGCCTAGATTTCAGTACTGATTTTAGGAATAATTTAACTGGGTCCCACTATGGATGCTCAGTCCCTTTAAAAATTTAACTTAGTAAGGTATGTGGTTAAAAGATGATACTACATCTAGTTGAAAATGAGTTTATAAATTGCAATTATAAATTTTAATTGTAAGGCAATGCTCAGTAAGATGACAGGGTGCTAGAAAATGCTAATGAGCACTGGTCAGTCTCCAACAAATGGAATTTTTCTCTTAGGAAGTCTTTTAACATCATAACACACAGGGTGTTTGCTTTCTTTTTACCATTTCTCTCATGAGCAGTTTTCTTACTGGTGTGCAGATAAGATGCTTTAATGAACTTTCTCTTCAGTTTTTATTATTTGGATTCTTTCACCTTCCAAATGTCACTAAAATCTATGATCAGAAACTACCAGAATATCTCCTATGTGACTCCTTTGGACATAAGGCAAAAAAGTCAGAAAAAAAAAAATCTGGCATTTTGCAAAGTTTTTAGATATTAGATGCATAACTACTATAGAAAACTGAATTTAAAAATGTTTTGCTGAGTTTCTTGGGTTTGTGGCTTTTTACTTGTCTGTTCTAAGACCAAACTACAGTTAAAAACTGATGTAACATAAGCAAACACACAGAAGAGATGTCCAAAACCAAACAAGTAATTTTTCTCACTCTTTTTATTATGCTCAGCTATTTTTATTTACTTCAGTTGGTGAAACTGAGTGCTTGATGCAGACACCTGACACTAAGGCATGAAAACGTATTCCTCTTTTGAAAAAAAATAAAAACCAGAAGACATTTGGGTGATCAACTACTTGCATGTTATCCACCACAAAAAAACTAAAGGGGAAATTCTAACATACACATCAGTTTTGTGGTTATCTCAAAGCGTTCTGCTTCTCTGGGTCACTGAGCCTGCTGCTTTGGTAGTTAATTGGAAATGGTTGAGCATCCATTGGTCCCACAAGCAGCAGATCTGTAGTCTGCTGCACATCCTCAAAGACGAAATTCTTATCCCAGGAATTCTTACAGTTGAATTAAGGTCGCTGAAAAACACTGCAAACCTTAGGACAGAAAGGTGAGAAGAGGACAATGGTAACGGACAATAAGTCTTTATATAGCTCATGTTTATTTTGTTGATTGAGCATTTCCCGAGCCTGAGTAGTGTTGCAGTCATTCAGAATACCTTAGAGGAGGTCAGTTTTAATACAATTGTACTAAATCATTCCCAGCAGAAATACCTTATCAGACAGATCACCATCCTGCTGCTCTTTGTTACTACTACTTATAAATAGTATGCTTCAAAATGGTGTGTATGTTCGAGCAAATACATTCCCAAACACACAAGCAAAATTTCCGCCAAAAATCGATGACTCTTCAAATACAAGCCAGCTAACAACAAACACAGATCATACATAAAACGCTTGTGGATTTTGGAAATGAAGCCGAAGAGTTTTATGAGAACCTTTATTTCGCTGCTTTCACTTCTGTTGACCGCTAGCCCGTCTCAGTTAATTGCAAGCCCCTTTCTCTCCGGCGGCAGCCGCCAGCCCCGAGTGAGAGCGAAGCGCTCAGCCCCGCAGGAGCCGGGCTTGCGGCAGGCGCTGTCCCGCAGCAGGCGCTCAGGTGGGAGAGGCAGGAGGAGGGAAGCCATTTCCTACCCCGCCATCCCTGCCCCGGCAGCCGAGAGCCGGGAACTGCTTCAGGAGTTGTGAGCGCTGGAGGCTCAGCCTCAGCAGCGCCTGCTCCATCAGGCAGGGAGCGCTTTCTAACACACTCCTGCTTGAACACAACACCCTACCGACCAACTCCACAGCACAGGGCGTGTGTGCGTGCAGGAGGGGAAACAAAAACCAACAAAATCCCAAACAACAAAAAGCCACCAGAGCCGAGCGTGCCCCAGTCACGATCCGCGGGGCCCGGAGAGAGGCAAAGAGGAACCACACGGCCGAGCCCAGCGGCAGCCCCCGACTCCCGCCCCGCCACACGTGACGGGCCGCCGGCCGCCGCCATTTTGTGCGGGCGTCCCCAGGCACCGCCCCCCGGCCGGGCTCCCACCGCCCCCGCCCGGCTCGGGAGCGCGCAGGGCGGCGGGGAGCGCGCACGCCGGGGCGGGGGGGCCGGGCCGGAGGAGCCGCGGGACCCCCGGGCCGCTGGCGCCATCATGTACCGCTCCGGCAGCGGCCGCTCCGGCCCCTCGTCCTCCTCCCACCGGCCGAAGGAGGGCGGCTCGTCGGCGTCCCGCGCCTCCCGCTTCAGCACCTCGGGGCCGGGGCCAGGCCACGGCCGCCCTCCCCCGCCGATGCCCGCCGCCGCCTGCGCCGCCGCCTCGCCGCCGCGCTCCGCTTCGCCCCGTCCGCCGCCGCTCCGCCGCCACCGCTCCCCGTCGGGCCACCGCGGGCCCTGTCGCCGCTCCCCGTCGCCGCATCGCAGCCGGAGGTTGCCGTCGCCGCCGGGAGGAGCGGGGCTCGGCGGGCCCCGGGGCCGCCGGAGCAGCGAGCACGGAGACGGCGGCAGCAGCCGGGTAAATACTGCCGTGCACCGGGTAAATACTGCTCGGTGCGGGTTCTGCTCCTCGCCCGGGGGGCTGTCAGAGCCCCAGACTTGGCGTGCCGAAGTCCTTGCAGAATTACACCGGCACCGGGCTCTCCCTGTGCGGAGGTAGATCGGCAATTTCCCCCCTATTCCTTAGAGAGCCAAATGGGAAAAAAAATATTGCTTTCCATTTTAAGTCATGTTTTCCCGCTAGTTTCCATTGCATTTTTATTTGTCTTACTGGCTAGAGCCATTTTAGAGAAGGTTCAAAGATGATGCTGGCTCTTCGCTAAGGCAGAGGACGTACCTAGTCTTTTTCCTTCATTTAACACGTTCATTTGTGTTAGTGCGTAAATATCGTTTAACTTACGGGAATATAACTTTTCAGATAGCATGTTGAATGAGCACTTTGTCTGAATTCATCCTGCTGTCACGGCGGGCGTACAAAGAAGGCTGTTCTTGATTTATATCTTTGAGAGATCTTCTTTGGTAGGCACTGCTTTGTAGCTGGGGCTGTGCACAGGGTTTTCCACTTGTCTTGGCGAAGTCTGATTTGGGCATTTGAAGCTCGGTTTTGGTATCTGTAGTGGATGGCATCTTGGATGCGGACACCTTCGTAATAAATCAAAGCGTGAAGACTTTTTTTTTCTTTTGCGTGAGTGGGATTCGCTCACTTAGGTTTTGTCTTGCTGCTCCTTGGTGCGGTGATTGTTTTGTCTGGTAACTCTGAGCTGTGTGTGGTGTGTAAAAAGTTCATTGTGCTTTTGTATTACTGTAAAAGAAGAGATTTTCATACTGGGGTGTTCCTGGCAGTGGTTACATGGTCACTCAATCCAGTTGGAAAGAACAGTGTGCTCGCCTTTTCCTCATGCTTTGCAGTATATTCTGCCCTCTCCCGTGTGCTCAGGCATTCCAAAGGGTGGAACTAAATACGATAGAAACATAGCACACAGCAGGTATGTTGGGTTATCATAACTGGTTAGGGTAAAGTTTGAACAAAATTTTTAGGGTTTTATGATTTAAGACCCTCTCTCTTCAGAAGCTTGCGAATACAAAATGTGCAAGTGTGGAGAGTTGCACCAGTATATTAGCAAGTGGAATTTTGGAGCTGTCACTGAAAGGACATGAGTTCAGAAGCCTGAGGAAGAGGAATTTAAATTCCAACAAGTAAAGAGGACTTGAAATAGGGAAATAAGTGCATAAGGGTGGGAGATGTAGTATGTAGAATGAAGACAGTGATGGGATAAGGGTGCTGGGTTGAAATGGAGAAAATATTTGAGTACAAGTTCCAGGTTATTGTCCCTATTGTACATATTAATTGGAGTATGAAAGCAGCAGCTTTAGAGATGTTAACAAAGAGGCAAATAGAGCCTTGTTTTGGTTTCGTTTTTTGTTGTGATTTTATTTTCAAAAATTGTTATTTGTGAGATGGAGTACATGCGTTTCCAGGTTACAGCATCGTTGCACATTTTGTTGTGCATAACTGGGATGCTGGCAGTGGAGCCGGCTATTGGATGTTGTCAGTAGGGATAGTGTTGGTTTCTTAATTGCTGAGGAAAGCTTTGTGGTGATTGGAAGAACATGGAGTGACAGCAAAGGTTTGGGGCAAGTACTGAGAAATGTAATGGAGGAGAAGAAGGACAGGACTTTACAGTGAGATTTTGGCACTTTTAATTGTTCTTGCAAGGCTGACACATTATGCTTTTATTTATGCCTGCTGACCTGCGTGCTTGTTCTTTTTAAAGGTTTTGTTTTAGCTTCTTTGCTTTCTTGTAAGAAAATTGGCTGAGATTAGAGGACTGGAGCATGTGGGGTCAACAGAGAATGGAGAAATGACAAGCAGGTATGCAACCTGTTCAGTAATATGGCAGTGGTAACTGTGGTTTAGGTGACAGAACAGGAAGGGAGAAAAATGCAGTGCAGTGCACACATAGGTATGACTAGTGGTGGTGTTCAGTGCTCCAGATATGAAAACCTTTTAAAACTGGAATTTCTACAGTTTAAAAAAAAAAAAAGTATTAAAGAATCATGAATTTCAAATATTTGCTGCCCTAACTGCTATCTCTGGGCAATTTGTATAAGTCAGTCATGAGCATTTCAAACATCCCAAACATTCTTAGTGTAAGCTATTTTTTTCCTTTGCTAAGAGTTTGTTCTGAGATGTAATCATCACTTCTCTGTCTTCAGTGGAGGTGATTGTCATCTCTATGCCCACAGTCTTGATGACAAGAAGATGGCTTTGAAGATAGTAATTTTTTGAGGCAGCCCTCAAAATTCAGTGTTACAATGGGCACAAGTGAGCCTTCAGAATGTGTTTGTATGAGACACATGCCCCTTGAATATTTTGTATCTCAGCCAGGTTGTTGCAGGATCATCTTGTGCTGGACAAGGCAATTAGTCTTAAAAAGTAATTAGTGTCCTTTGATCAATTCTGGGATTCAACTTAATGGAGCAAAAGAGAAATCACTAATATCTTACCTTAGAATAAAACTATATGCACAATGGATTCTAGTACAGATTTGTATTGCAAGTGAATTTTGTTAGGTAAACTTGTGAGGGAATTCTTTTGCTTTTGTTGGAGATTATGTACTGTTCTTTTGGTCTCTTGGAGGATTGAGCTGAACCTTCTGCCTGTTCTCAGGGTGGATGCAGACAATTCAGTGCACCTGCTGCTTGCTGCTGCAGTTTTAAGCAGTCAAATTGGTGTGCAGTGCTTGACTAGTTGGGCAGAACTGAAGCTGGTTCATTGCTTTGTGTTAAGCAGAATCTATATTACGTTGGTTTAAAAAAGCAAATCAAGTATCTCTGTCTTTAGGCAGTCTCATCTGGTTTTTATGGAACTCCCCCTAGCTCTGATCGTTCCCGTATTCCAGTAATATATTTTAGAATAATGTGAGGCATAACTAGTTAAGCATAACTTACCAGTGATGGTGTTTTGTGTACTGTGTATGTGTACAAAGGAAGGTTTGTGCAGAGGCCATGAGCTCAGGTCTTCTCTGCCGTAGATTTTTCAGAGGCAACTTTATTTAGTTTACTCTGGTTTATCTCTACCAGTAATAAATTACCATTATACCATTATTACCACCTATAGAAGGTGTTTCTAGTGGCATTGGTGTTTTAAATATTATGTTATGTTTATCTGCTGAAAGCAGCATGAGGTGAGGAAAACTGTTCAAAACATCACTACTAGGAAAATCTTTGTTTACACTGGTTTATACTTTGGTTCATGTTGTTACTAAAGCTGTAAAGGGCCAGAAATCCAGACACTTTATTAAGAAATTCCTGGCACTGTTTTTTATGCAACATTTATTTAGCTGCTTCTTCTCTGCAAAGAAAGGAGAACAGCAGCAAATTTGGGACTTTGTGACTTCCTCTTTGGTTTTGCGGCTTTATGAAATGTATTTTTGAGTTGAAAATTTAAATATAGAGCATGTTATTAGCACCTGGGATGAGAAGTTAAATGCAATCAGTACTCTCCCCTTTCTCTAGTAGCTGAAGAGAATTGAAGTATTTGGAACAGTTGTTCTTCTAGCTTGATTTTTTAATTGATCCATCGCCCCAAGTTGAATTTATTAAGCAGAGCAGAATCACTTTCCTTTCTGTAGCTGAGATTAAAATCCCCTGATTGATGGGCTTGCACTCTTTCTTCAATTTACAGAGGCGTTCACCAAGTCTCCGCTCTGAGTCTTCACTGGAGCACAGTTTGCGGATTACTGTTGGTAATGACCGGTATTGCATTGGCACCCCGGAGCGAAGGAGGCTGCCTGACAGACTGGGCTCACCAATTGATAACCTGAGTGACAGGTATGGTCCTCCACAGCTGGGGATTCACTGGGTCAGACAGCGTGGGAATGGCTCTGCTGGCTGAGACCAAACATCTCCTTAGCCCACTGAATGCCTAGGGAATGAGGGTCAGCATGTAGCAATGCTTCCTGGGAATGTTCCCCCAGCCTCTGGCAAGTTGAGGTGCAGGGAATCCCTGAACAAAAGTCTCTGCATATGTAACTCTAAAGAGATATTTCTTCTCTAATTTTTGTCAGCTACTTCTAAACTCCATATAAACTAAGTGTTGCACATCATATATTGTAGGAGGGAGTGTGATGTCAATCCCTCCAGTGCTTCCATCCACTTAAGAGTGGGATGTCATATGGAGATGCTTCATTTGACCTTTCACTACTTCAGCCACCTTCTGTTTCTCGTGAACCTACCTAGTCCTTACTGAAAGGAGGGTTGTTTAGTATAAGTGTAAACCTTCAACTTCCTCATTTATTGGGAGGAATTGTCTACTTTCCTGATTTTTGAGACTAGTCTAGAGGAAAACTCTAGAGCGGCTTGAAGGAGATTATTATTTTGACTTTAAAAACGTTGCAGAAGAGAACATAGTCAGACAGTCTCATATATTGTAAAGGAAGTGTTAGAATTCTTAGGGTCCCTTGACTGAAATTGGAGAGAAACAGTTAATGGTGAGAGTTGTTTTGTGTTAAAAATATTGCTGTGAATAGTGAAGTATAAATATTAGCAATTAGCAATTTGGAACTCTTTGACTTCATTAGGAGAACCAGCATAATCTGGCAAAAGAAAGAAAATCGGAAAACTGCGAATAATTATCTTTGTCTTGAATTGCAAAATTGAAGATGGTGTAGCATGTGCCCTGGAGCATACAGCTGCACTTTCAGGTCAGGGATAAGCATCTAGCACAGAAAAAAAACCATTACTACTTCCATTTTTGATGCAAATATCATCAACTGTTAAAAAAAAAAAAGAGAGGGAAGGAAGTGAGCAGAATAAATTAATTTCCTGTCTTTCTCAGGTGTAAAGTTAAGTTTCAGCAGGTGTAGAAAACCGAGTAACAGTTTGGCTTTTGGTACTGTCACTTTTATGCCTTTACCTCAGTTCTCCTGGTATCAGTGTTGGATTTGTAAATCCCCCATGCAGTCTGGAATCTTCTAAATAAAATGAGTGTGTATGCTCAGGGTCGGAAGGAAAAGGAAGTGATATGTTGGGAACTGGCACTTCTCTGGCAAATTAGTAACATTTGGGGGCAGGAGGTGGTGGTGTTTGTCCCATTGCTTCATGTTCTCAGTTGAGATTTTAGATTTAACCTGTTCTGTTGTGCTGATGCATGGTTAGAAGTAACATCAGATATAGCAGAGTTTATTTAATGTAAGAGTGAGAGTTGACTTCTTTATTACAGAGCCCGTAGATGTGAAAAAGAATGGTAAGAATAGACTCCAGAGAAGGTTTAAAAGTGACAGATGAGTTAGAATGAGAAGAAGATAAAGTGAGACCATGTAAACTTTAATCTTTAAGTGACTTTCTTGTGTGCAAGAGCTTAATGTTATTACATTTTTTTTTTTTTTTTTTTTTTTTTTTTTTTTTGTCAAATCTGTGCTGGCTGCACTTTTCTGAGTGATGTCACCTGTTAGCTTTTCCTAAATCATCTAGATACTACTTTTGAATTCTAAATTTCTTCGCTGCTAGCCATTTTATTTGTTTTCAAGAGACACTTAGTATTTGGTTAAGGGACATTGTTTGTCAGGTATTTTGCATCAAGTATTTTTTCCCCTCACTGAGAGGCTGTCCTGGTACCAGGACACTGATTTTATATCTATCACTGGGCTGTAAAATGGTCCTTATTGTTATTGCTCATATCACATTCTTATTTGGCATGTAATACATTCTCATTCTAATAAAATAAAAAAGCAAAATAAGAAAGTATTTCTTGAAGATGTCTCTTCAAATTTTGAAGTAATTGGAGCAAATAATTCTGAATTTAGTTCTTCTCAGCTATTTTTGCTAGCTACTCTACTTCGATATTTCAAACAATCACTTTGGCACATTATTCTCTGTAATTTGTAGGGCCTTGGGATTGTAGAGAGGTTCATTAGTCTGTAAAGGAAATAAAATACCAAAGAAGGGAAATCAGGGACACTTTTAGAGTCTCCTGCAGCAGTGGATTTTCAGGATGCCCAAGGAGACTTTCTCAGGGTGCGTGTTCATGTGCAGGTCCATCCTAAAACCTCTGTAAGAACTTGTCCCAAGTTTCTAGGGCAGCTGATCTCCTGCACATGTTTAAATAGGCACACTGAATGCTGCTGGACTGGGTCTTCAAGGTCACTTAAGCAGCTTCAGTCTCCTGATTTGTCCAATAAGTGTTTTTTTGTCTTCCAGAATCTCAATCTGTCAAAGCGAAAAACAAATCTTTTTGTTTCTCCCTGTCTTCCATCTCTCTGGCTCTCAGTATTTTTAAGACATTCTACTACTATATGAGGTGGCACAAGATATAGGCAGCATCCCACCAATCCTTTCATCTAAGGTTAATACAAAAGATAGACCAAATCACTTTAGAGACTTGGTCTGCATTAAGCTGTGTTCTGAAATAGCGTGTTTTGGCATAATATCAAGAGTAACAGTTGGCTTGAATATGAACAGCTCATCTGATGCCCTATTCAAAGACTGTGTGTTAAAGTGGAGTCCTGCTGATTGCTGACAGCAGAATACCACATTTATTTCTGCTTCTGTGTATGTGAATAAACATGCTAAAAAGTAAATTACCTTATACTAGGTGTAGGTCTCTGAGGCATTGTGTGTGTAGCCTGTGGTCTGTTTCCTATCTCTGAAATGGCAAATTCCAGTGATTCATGGATTATATGTTGGTGAAAGAATTGGGATGGTCACAGTGGTACCACCTTATATCCTCTCTCAGGGGTGCAGTAGCCCGTAGTGGATATCCGTGACTGAAAGCATCCAATCCAGTTATGAGGGATGTAACTTTATTGGACTGTACACACAGAAAACATGTTTCAAAAAATCCTTTAAGGCAAGTAATCATTTTTCCCACACCTGTATTTAATTTTCAGGTTTTAAATTTGCATTTTAGCTGTTCAGGGTGTATTTGGAATGTCTTGATAGTTTTAAATATATTAGGTTTGCTGTTCATTTTTTTCCAAAGGATAATTAAAAATTCGTCTGCTTTGTCGCTGCAATCATAGTGTTTGAATTGTAGGTGACAGCTGCCAGACGTGCACCTAAATAATTTTATTTGCACAAAAATCAGCTGAAGGTATATGGTGAAATACATCTGTTACTCCATCAGGTGTATTCATGCAGTTTGTACAGGTTTAGCAGGCTCTTAGAAAACATGCCACTGGGAACAGATATACTTTTATGTAGGTTGTGAAAACAACATTTATTTATGAAATTTAATTTAGCTATTTTTAGGTATTTTTATGCTTTTGGAGGAGGTGGATATTACATGGTATCTTTCCAGTTTGCTGCAAACTGGAAAGATTCCACATAATACAATAGGTGCAGGTGCCTGCCATATTCGTTTTCTAAGATCTGTTGGACTGATACAGTTTTTAATAAATGCTTTGCAATGATGCAAGGTAAAGTGAAGTTTTGTGTTGATTTTGTTCCTAAATATGCTTGTGTAAACTGTGAAGATACCCAAGAAAGAGACCTTGTCTGTGCATCTCTGTTATTTTTAGTCTGTTGTGAAAGACTGGGGCTGTAATTTATTTGCAGATTTTTTTGAAGATGTTTTCTGGCATGACTCAAATATATGGAGGGACCTTTCTGAGTAGGAGGAGGTGGTTTTTGGGGATTCAGGCCATTATACACAGTTTACCTCAAATTGATTCACTCAGGAAAGAGTTTTGTCTCATTGATGTCACTTAGGGAGCACATTTTCTTTCTTGGATGATCTTGCTGGATTTTGAAACATCAGTGAGTAAAACCAGCAGCTGGTAACTTTTTAAGTGGTTTAGTGTGTTTCTGCTTTACCTAAAGAAAAGTAACAGAAAGGTTTTTAGGCATAGAGAAAAAGGCCTTAGTTAAAACAGTACCCCTAATTGTAGATGTCTTTAGGAACATGCCCAAAATAGGTACTCCACAAGAAGAAGCTGGTTATTCTGATGTGATAGTTGCATATCCGCTGTGTGTAGTAGTGCAGGGGCTGGCAAAGAAGAATGATACCATTATACCTAATTTCCCTGGTTTATAGATAGCAGAAACTGTGTCTTTTTTTAGTTATGGGATTCATGTGATTAGTGACAGTGCAGTCTGTGTATCTGCTGCAAAAGAAAACGTTGATAGAATTTGTGGTCCATGCCCACAGCTGAAGATGAAAAGAGGATCTGGTTGCATTTGCTAGTGTGAAACTGAATTATACCTTGAATAATTAATAGGAAATCTGACCTTGGCATCTTACTGGGAGAGGCGAGGAAAGGGATTGTGGTCTGAAATATGATAGTAAGGGTTTTTTTTAAAACGTGTAGTCTCTCACATTCACAGAAACGAATCCATCCTATTAATTTTTCAAGGCTCTTATTCCTCAGTATGAATTAAATTGTTCGTGTCACTGTGTTTACAGGTAACTTCCTAGGAGGGATGTACAGTACCATTAAAAATAAGCCTCTCTCTCCATCCTGCCTTTTAAGTACATAAAATGTTGGTTCTGTTTAGTGAGGGAGGTGTAATTTTGAAACCGGTTTGAAAGTTTCTTACCTTTGAGCAGGAGTGAGACTTTGTTTACTCTGATTCAGGTACTTCTGTCCTGTTTTTCTCTTACACAGGGATGATATGGCTGATGGTCCAATATTCACAAGAGGCCTCACTGTGTCCTCGAGGCCTTGAGAGATACCCAGCACATGAAGATCAGCCTTCAAGTCCCTTCATTCCGAGGCATGATGAAGACTACCGCAACCGGGACGTTTTCCTCCACCGTTCAGATTACAGCCCACACTATGGCCGTCGGGAGGAGCTGCCTCGTGGGTCCGACAGAGATGGTGACAAACTGAGGAGATCCCCCTACCCACTGAGGGCAGAGGAGAGGGGACGAGAAATAAAGCGTCCACGGTATGAAAAGGATGAGAAGATACATGGTGTGAGTGGAGAGCATCAGGGTTTCTCATCAGGAACACGAAACTACCGCAGACGAAGCCGCAGCCGCAGTAGAAGCCTGAGCCCGTCATTACCTGAATGAAGAATTCCGAGAGCTTGACCGAGCAAGGAGGAAAAGAGAAGAAGAAGAGCGCAGCAGAAACTTGAATCACGATGTTTCAGGCAGTGGCTACACGATCCCTGGCTTGGCTAACACGTTACAGACTTCTGAGCCTCGGTATACATACAGGCCTGAAGAAATCCCACCCATGCCCAAAAAATCTATTTTGAAGAAACGAGTAGAGATGGAAGTAGAGTCTGCTGTTCAGGTTTGGTCTTTGTGTGTCTGTCTGTGTGCTTCTACTTTCCAAAACAGTTACTTCATGATACAGAATATTAGTTTGATTTACAAAATAGAAAAGCTTTATTCTGCTGTCTTTAAGACGACAGGTATCTTTCTGCAGGGCTGTATAAATTCAAAGTGCATTAGAAACTTTAAATGGTTATGGCATTTAATCAGGAACCATATATATAAAATCTGAGACAGAATAAAGTGTCTTTGTGGAAATTCAACCCAGGATGCAGAGATCTGGGGCAGCTTTCATAGAAAAGCTGGCTCTCATAGTACCACAGGCAGACAAGATAATGATTGAAGCTCTTCCCTGTCACTGGTGTCTTTCTTGTTTCTTTATAGACTTAGAGAGCTGCCTGATGCATGCTCAGTACCTCTGTCTGAAAACAGCTTCTAAATTTCCTTACTTTTTTCACTTTGGACTATAGGCTGGGATCAGCCCTACTTAATTTGTACCAAACCTATACCAATTGAGTCTCAAAATTAGAGCAATGGACACATAAGTGGAGTGACTACTGTGATAAACTGCCTTTTTGTGTTTTAACACATCACTTTGATTTTCCTGTTGTACTGATCAGTGTTGGTTTTACAGTGATATACTTAGCTCAGGAGTGCTCTGATACTGAGGATCCCATTCCATACCTATTACTGGAAATGCTATTTAATATGGCATTAATTATGAATATCTGAAGAAGTGGCTGAGAACAACCCCAATGCA
This sequence comes from Oenanthe melanoleuca, assembly GCF_029582105.1. Lineage (NCBI taxonomy): Eukaryota > Metazoa > Chordata > Aves > Passeriformes > Muscicapidae > Oenanthe > Oenanthe melanoleuca. Next base: position 74,099,430 of record NC_079336.1, read on the forward strand.
GTAGTTTTTACCTGAATTAAGGTATTGAAATCCTATGTGACCATGACTAAACTCAAAGCATATCCCAAATTATGTAAGAGGGTTTAAATTTAAAAACTTCAGTTCTTATGTTTGAAAAAAATTTGTGAAATATAGTTGTGATTTTGTGTGTTCTCTGAGATAAGCATTCATTGTTGGACATGGCGTTCCAAAATCATCAGGCAACTTGGTTTGTAATCTGCTGTGTTCTCTTTCAACTGTATATTGTTCTCTTCTAACACTTTTATTCGGCTGTGAACTCAAGGAGAAATGAACATGTTCCTTTGTTCTGTGAGGTGCATAGTGCCTTTGAAGTAAATATTATCCTCTCTCTTTCAGCCGGAGGGCTTTTCAAGCAGTCCAGCCCCCAGCAAGGATCTTCCTCTTTCTAGTCAGTCTTCTTTGCCCCAGAGCAACAGCATACCTCCTTTTGCCTCTGAAGTGGAAAACTTTCTCAAACGGTTTAACAAAGGCTCTCTTGTGGAGTCTTCAAACCAGGAGCTGTGTGAAGATTTGTATGAGTGGAACCCACTCTCTGGGCCTCCCAAAGACCAAACTTTGACGTTTGAAGAGAAGTTTGGAAACTTCTTAAGTCACAAAGAAAAAGTAGAACCCAAGTCAGAACCCACTGATCGCCATACTGACTTCCTGCTGCCTCATGAGAGGGCCAGTCAGGATGGCAGTGGTTTCTCTCGAATTCTAGGAATGATGGCTGATTCTGTTAGTGCTCAGGAAAAAAGGAGGCGTAGCTTTCCTGACATTGAGGATGAAGAGAAGTTTCTTTATGGTGATGAGGATGAAGAGACCAAAATGGAATCTCTCCCCATAGAGAAACCCCCAGAGAGTTGTGGCAATGAGATAATAATACAGAAAATGAGCCCACCTCCTTCTCCTGCTCCAGCTGTCAAGACGGATCCTTTAGAAGAGCCAAACGCGGAGTACGCAAAGATCCACGACTTACTCAAAACCATTGGACTGGACATAGGTGTTGCTGAGATTGGAAAACTGGCTGTTCGTACCCAGGAGCGCCTTCATGGCAAAAAGCTGGCGTCTCGTTCTCCGGATCGCCGCTCTTCGGACACGCGCAGGCTGGACGCCTGGGAGCTGCGCCGCAGCCGCAGTGACACCCGTTCCCCTGAGTCCGGCCAGCAGCGGTCAGCGTCACCTCCGGGCCCTTTCCAGCACTCTAAAGACATGGCCTCTCTTCAGAAACCAGACTATGCAAAGAACACGCCAGTGGGACAGGAGATACCTCCACACGCACCAGAACAGCCTCTTCCTTCTGTCTCTCTCATTCCCTCCATTCCACCAACTCCTCCTAGTTTGCCACCTACACCTACTTCTGTTTCCCAATACCAAATTCCCAACTATTCCCACTACACTGCTGCTCAAATGCCCCAAAACTATCCCCCTCCCACAATGGCTCCTCCAGGATATGATGCCTATGGGCACTATATGGCATATGCAGCCCCTGGCTGGCCCATGTACCCCTCTGCCCAGCAGCCTAATCCTACGCTGCCAGAAGCTCATGGTCTTCTCACTATGGCCATGTCAGCGAACCCCACACGTCCCAATCTCCGGGTGATCGAGACAGTCTCTCTGGGAAAGGATGTCCCTGATGTAAAAAGAGATGGTTCTGTGCTTGTTCAGGTCCCTACCACTCCTTCTCATTCCAAAGCACCCCTTCGTCTGTCGTCACACTCTCTCAAAAATACCACAGAAAGAATATCGGATGAAAAAAACCGGGCAGCTCAAAAGCAGAAGGTATGTTAGGTATTCTGATACTTCAGAATGTGTTGGGGTTGCATGATTGGTGGGGTGGAAGCTTTTTCTCCTCAGGTGCATATTTTCTTATTTTTTTTACTGAGTTGCTCCAGTTTAAAAATAGTTTCACCTAGTTTACTTCCATTGAAGATTTCTAAGCATTTGTCTGTATTAATCTATGACACTTACAAAAAATGCATTTTGAATCTCCCAAAGTTGTATGCCATTGGCTATGGCAGAACAGATGAAATCAAAAACAGAGTTGAGTTTCTTTGGACCCGCCAAAATCTTACAGAGAAAGCACATGGTTGCCACAGCTTGGCTTTATTCTGCTGAGATTTAGATATTGAAATACCTGAAGACATCTGGAGATATGTAAAAATCTGAAGGGACAGTGTAAAGAAAATAAAGTGGCTTTTTTTTTGCTAATGTCCAGTGGCATAAACTGAAACACAGGAAGCTCCATCTGAATATGCTACATTGTACAAAATACCATGTATACCAGGCTATACCTGTATTAGACATTCTTAAATACACACTAAAGGATATCTTACTTCACCGCCACGTACAATCTTCCCTCTACATTTATATTAATTCTCTTAACAAAAATCACAATATGCAAAGAATTTAGGGAAAACTCTACTTGGACGCTCTGACACCAGTTCATGCCTGTTCATAACAGGTCATGCCTGTTAATGTTTTCCACTTTTAATTATCTTGGTTTGTAATAATTAGAGAGTAGTGGGGAAGAATGTATTTTAAAATAGGAAACTGTAGTTAGACAACTGTCAAAGAACTCCAAGATTCCCAAAATTTGTTTACATTTTCAGACTGGTGTCCACTTGGTCTTTGTTGTTAAAATAAAGGTATAGAATTATTTGGGTATGAGGGGACAATTAACTATCATCTAATTCCAACCCCACTGCCATAGACAGGGACATGTTCTTCTGGACCAGTTTTCTCAGAGTGCCATCCAGCCTGGCCTTGAACACTTCAGGGCTGGAGAGTCCACAATCTCTATGGGCAACCTCTTTCCCTGCCTCACCATCCTCACTGTAAAAAAATACTTCCTTTATATCTAGTTTAAATCTACCCTCTTTTAGTTTGAAACTTGCCACTTTTCCTGTGACTATAGACTTTGGTAAAATATGTGTATCCATTTTTTTTTCAAACCCACTTTAGCTACTGAGGCTGCAATATGCTCTTATTATTATAAGAGCCTTTTCTTTCACTTGTATGAAGTGCTACATCAGCAAATAAGTGAGCTTCCACTGCTTGCAGGAATAATAATTTCTTCAGCTGACACAGCTGAAATTTTGTTCTTAATGAAATTTAGTACTTTTGGAAGAGCTATCTTGGCTAAAGTTATGTAGTTTTCTCCTGCCTTGTCATATCCTGGTAGCTCATCTGTGCATCTTGGTAGAACTTCTAAGGCTCTGTCTGCACTACAGAAATCTTTGACTTGGGCTTAGTCCACTGGGTTTTTGCTGGGATGGCTTGGAGTATAAAAATTTGCATGCTCCACTTGGTGCCTCCATGCTGCAGAAAACTCAGAAGGAGAGAATGGTGCTTTGATGATACAAAAAATAGCATACAAAACCAAAATAATAATTTAAAAATCCTTTATGGTGTTTAAGATGTTGCTTAACTGTGTTCGTAGAACTACTTCAGGAAGGATTCAGGGATCCTGCCAACATTAACATTGCTGTAGTAGAAGTTTTTGTCTGGGAAGGTCAAAATCAGTTGTTTGTTAAGGGAGGAATCTGTAGTAAGTTTTAAGAGCCTTGTGAAGGTAAAAAAATTTTTGGGATTTGTCTCTTCAAAAACGAAGCTGTAAAAGAAAGAACCTTTCAGGTTTCATTTTAGCATATTACTTTGTTTCTTTCTATGAGAATCCATGAAAGCCAATGAAAAAAGGATTTGTGAGCTTCTGATGCCACTGTTTACTTTAGTGAACAAGAAACAAATTTCATCCTGATATTTTATGTCAGTTTGAAGCAAAACCTAACTAATAGCTAAATGATATAATAACTAATATAATGGTATAATAATAATAATAATAATAATAATAATAATAATAATAATAATAATAATAATAATAATAATAATAATAATGTTGTTGTTGTACTAACTAATAGCTCCTGAGTCAAAGCAGGAGGCACGGTGAAGGGCAGTGAGGGCTGATGGACCATGCTAGCTGTACAAACACTGTATGAGTTTTGAACAGGCATTTGACATTGATGTTGATTAGCCCTGTAGAAGATTGTCAGCTGAGCCTAAGGGCCTTGGTAATTGGTGCAACAAACAGCAGTTTAGAGGAATACACTGCCCAAAAGAAAAAAAATTGCCTACAAACTTGGTTGAAGCATGACCACACGATAGTTACCTTCAGCTACACAGGGAGAGGTGTATTTATTGTGTTAAAATACTCACGTACATTTTGGGAATAACGGGCAGTGTTCTGTGTCTGGAAAGCTGAGGTCTTCCCGTCATTCTTGCAAGACTGTTTAGCTTATGTTGGGAAGAGAGGAAAATCCAGAACACCTTCCAATTTATTTAGGTGATGGAAGAGAGAGAAAAACTGAAGAATGATCGAGAAGCACGGCAGAAGAAGCTTTACTATCTCAAGACTGAATTGGACAGGCTTCGTAAACAACAAGGTAAAGTGCATTACCCACCCTCCCCACCAGCCCCTGCTGCTTTTTTCTCCCCCATTGGAATGTGTCACAAGTCCTGGTATCTAACAGGAGAAGGAGGACCAAAATAATAATAGTCCATAATGTGTTTTCATACTTCTGGCAATGCACAACTCTTGAGAAAGTGACCTCGTTACTATATTGAGATCAATTGCATCAAAATTTGAACAAACAGTTGCTCTAGCATCTTCTTGCCTTGATAAGCTAAAGGAATTGTACCTTATGCATTTTAGTGCTTCTTCAGAAGTGAGAAATAGTAACTGAAAATGTTATTGTGCCTTTCAATTTTTCATGAATCTTATCTGGAGATGGAAAAGTCCTCTCTCAAGAGAGCTAATTTTTTGTGTTTTTAAATCTTGTTTGGTCCAAGTAAATACTTAATTCCCCCACCTTTGGAAAATGATGTTTCAGGTTAGAATATGCAATTTAACTTTTGTTTATTTGGTCACACAGGGAAATAATGATTATTAAATTGGTACTCTGGAGGATTATGGTGTCTCTCTTAGGATATGTGTTATGATAATCCTTACAGAGGCACATCATGCAGATTTAATGATGCAGTACCTGAGAGTCATTTCCATCCTTACAACTTCATAGTAAAGATTTAGCCATAACATTTTATTTTAGTATTTTACTTTATGCTGAAATTATTGTACAGATCTAAAGTCAGTTTTCCTGGTGCATTTCTGACTCTTCTGCTTCCTTGATTGGCTCAGGAGAGATGTTGAGGAAAAAACGTCGTGAGAAGGATGGACACAAAGACCCGTTGTTGGTTGAGGTGAACAGACTACAGGAGAATATTATGAAGGAGATTGCAGAGCTGCATAAAGAATCTGATGCGGCCGACAAGAAGCAGTCTGAGCTTGACAAAGTAGCACAAATCCTGGGGATTAACATATTTGAAAAACCCCGGAAACCATCTGTGGAAACTAAAGATTCCTTGGAAAAGAGCAGCAAGTCAGAAAATGCAAAAAGTGTAGAGAAAACATCTTCCTCCAACAAGGTAAAGTCTTACAGTTTGTGTGCTAATGATTTTCCCACTAAGGGAAGAGGGCACTGGGGAGACAGCTGGTCTCAGACATTTACTAAGGGATCGTTTGATATCATTTGTTACCACATCTCATACCCTGACTTTGATGGTGCATGCAGGTGAGAGTCAATGTATCAGTGTATATAATGTCCCTCAGGTTTTTTGCAGTTCAGCACCACTTACTGTTTTTTCTCTTGGTTTTGCTGAGACATTGGTTGAACCGTATCATGAAGTGTAGCTGTTTGGTGTCAGTACCATACCAGAAGGACAGACCTTTTTTTTCTCTACAGAATTTCTGTCGTGGCCCTTCAGGGAGGAGTGTTCATAGCAGGAAAGCTCTCTGAAAGTTGGGAGCATGTTGGTCTTCTCACTGGGTAATGATAGTAACAAATCACAAGACTTAAAGATGATGGTCAGCGTAACATGTTTTTTGTGTACATGTGTTCTCTCTTACGAAATGTCAGTATGCATCAGTGTGGTCTCTCTGACATGGTCTGTACTACTCTGTGCTGGATGTACCATAATAGGCTTACTGCATGCCAGAAGATAGTTTTACTTTGAAAGTGGGATGGATACTAGTACTACCATCTGAAAGGTTTTGCTTGTAGTCAGGAAATCCGTTATCCTGCTTTTCAGATATTTATTCAAATATGTAACAGAAATAACTAATGGGAAATTATCAGCTAATTTTCTGTAGATCTTAGCATATATACTTTTTGCAGTGAGGAAAACGTTAGTAGGATAAGAGGTATAAGGAAAACTGAGAGGGCACCTTCAATTTATCTGAAGGGAGGATGTCAAGAGCGTGGAGCCATGTTCTTCTCAGTTGTGCTGAGCAATAGGACAAGTGGCAGTGGGCAGAAACCAGTGCACAGGAAGTTCCAGCTGAATGTGAGGAAGAACTTGTTTAGTGTGTGGGTGACTGAGCACTGGAACAGATTGCCTAGAGAGGTTGTGGAGTCTTCCTCACTGGAGATACTCCAGTACCATCTGGACACAATCCTGTGCCTTGTGCTCTGGGATGACCCTGCTTGAGCACGGAGGTGGAACCAGATGATCCACTGTGGTCGCTTCCAACCTTACCCATTTTGTGATTCTGTGTTTCCTACAAAGTCACTTAAATCTGCTTATCCTGTAAAATTTTCCTTATGCTTTATTGTGGTCTAAGAACTCGTTAGGTACCTTTAACTTAAAGACTTGCTTTTGTTTTTTTGTTATTTCTTGAAACATCTCTGACGTTTACTGTCCACTTTAACAAATCATTTGCTTCAGTCACCACTTCATAAAACTAAACAGGCAAAAATGTTTGTTATGTCCTACATTGCATTAAGTTATATTGTTTTCTTTTCCTGACATGTGACATGTGTGAATATATTTTTTATTATTTTAATTTCCATTTTCTCTGTCGTCCAAACCCATAATGACTTGATCTCCTTTTCATAGTTCCTTATTTTCACATGGAAAATTATGAGTTCTGGACAGGAACATTTAATATTTTCATACATGTGTCAGCACATAGGACACGGCCTTCAGCCTCTAAAATGCATGTTGTAGTTCTGATTGTTAAGTTTTTTTTCATGAAAAGAAAGATGGTGCAGGCCTTTCAACAATTAGATTGGTTGACTCTGCCAACCTGAGGGCAAAAGCCTTTGCTTCTCTGCCAGGTACCTTGTGTTCCCTAGCTGCTGCTCCTGTGTGTTGTAGCTACACACTCAATGTAGAGGTGAAGCCATTGTTACTGTGCAAAGCAAACAGAGATCACCCTGTCTGGGCACTAAATAGTAGCAAAATACGAAGGCAGCTTTGAGCTGGGTTAATGTACAAATTGGAGTTAAGAGTAGCCTGTCATCTGTCTATCTGAGAAGCATTGTCTTTTTAAAGTTCTAATTGAGATAGTATTTTTGTAGGTGTATGTCTATAAATAGCATAAATATTGATGCTTGTGTGACATTGTGAAAATCCTTCCATGCACCTCCTGCAGATCATAAGTTGATCTCATTGTTCAAGAGAATGTCTGCTATGTTCTTGCTGACAGAATACGTGAAAATATTCATTGGGTCACTTCTTATTCTGCTACCAAGAACTAGATTGTATTGGGATATGGATATCTGTGGGGTGCATAGTGGCCTGGCTGTCTCTTCATTCCTTGATCTACAATGTGTGTTGTGGGGGGTGGTGTTAAGGAATTTAAAGTAAGGCAGATATTATTTGACAATTTTGAATCTGCTTAAATAAATTTGTTCTGTGCTGGTAGTGAATGACATGGAAATCATGCAACCAACTTGAGTCTGCTAAATTAACATGCTGTTCTTTCCAGACTGCCATGCAAAATGATAACATGATGGACTTTATGCCATTGAAAATATAACTCAGAACTCAAAATACATCTAGTACTATTGTAATCTAAATTACCAGGGCTCATTCATGGTATATTTCAGGGAATACATGTTTTGCTACAAGTGTTAGTTTAGTATTAATTTTGGATAGAGTCCTGAAATGTCTGTATATCACTTTATGGTGTCTTTCTGTACAGATCAATGTAAGTACAAACATCACATGTTTAAATCACAAGATCCTTCGCCTTGTATGCTTAGGTAATTAACAACACCGTCCTTCTTTCATTATTAAGCAACAGGTTTTCTGGAAAGTTCAGGAGCACTCCAATAATCTACTAAACATGATGGAGTTAAATACTTTTAGTCAGCTGATTTTTGCTTCCTTTTCCATTCTACTTTCATCCAAGCTACTTTTACAGTAACTTCTGAATGCCTCCAGGGGAACCTTTGAGGTCTTCTGGGCACTGTTTAGGTAGCATGGTAAATTGGAACTGCTATGTGAAACCAATAAAGTGGGAAGGGTGCATGCCACAGGGAATTTGTTAATTTGGTTCCTTGATTACCTACAACCATCCAGCCATTACATCTGGGACCCTTATTGGAAACTCTTCACTACAGCCACGCAGCATCTTAGTCGGCAATACCAGCTCTCTGAAACAGTGGAATTAACCTGGGCGCTGAAAAGCAGGTGATACATTTTTTTTTTTTTGTGTGTATGGCTTCTGCTGGAGGCAGGTTCTGAGTTCTAGAGCATTTTGTCTGTCCTGCCTTGTCTTAGAGAAGTGTTTCCTTCTGTTCAATTTAGGAATCAAAAACTACTAATGAAAAATCAAGAGGTAGAAGCCCGAAGCCAGCAGAATCCTCTTCACAGTCCTCCAAACATCCTTTCCAGTTGGCCAATATTTATGAATATTATGATGCAGGGAACCACTGGTGCAAAGACTGCAATACCATCTGCGGGACCATGTTTGACTTTTTCACACACATGCATAATAAGAAACACAGACAGGTATGTTGCAGGCTTCCTTCACTAAGTGCATTTCATATTGCTATGAATATTGACACTAAAACATACATCACAGAACTACATTTTACAAGAGAACCTGGAGTAATAACCAACTCAAGAAGTAGCCTATCAAATGTTTTTCCCCTAATATTGGACTTGAGCAGTTGTACAGCTACTGGTGAATTCCAAGTAGTGTAAATGGGGCCTGTGCTCAGTTTACTCAGGTTTGCCACTTGTGTTTCACATGTTTACCTGTTCTTCAAGGTCATTTACATTCTACACTTTTCACAGGTTATTTTGTCATTGTAAATTGCAAAATGGGAGGGAAAAGAGAGGAAAATTAGCTCTTGTAAATATTTGCACGTTGATTTTAATGTTCAGTGTTTTAAAAGGATATTAAAAAGGAAAAAGACAAGTGTGCTTGCCTTGCTAGTGTAATATATGAGCCTATATACCTCTGTCACTGTGCAAATAGACCCTGGATCCTTACAACAGACCTTGGGCTTCGAAGACCCAGAGTGAGACCAAACAAGACTCCGTAAAGCGCATTGATAAGATAACAGTTCCTGCCAAAGGTATGTTTATTTTTATTAACTCGGCTATCATCCCTCTTTGCCCTCCAGTGTGTTCCACTTGCTCAGAGAAAGGAATTTTCAAAACTTTACTTTGGTATAGGAGTACATGTAGATACTGTATTAGTAGGAAAAAAACAAATTGTTTAGTTTCTTGGCTGTTCTTATAGAAAAAGTCATTAAGTAAGAGTATAGGAAAATTGTGGTTTCTTCCCTTCTTTTTAGAGATTAGTTTTTTATTTTGAGTACCAGTTGTCTTTCAGTGTAGTTCCGAAGTAATTTTTGCCAACATATTAGAATTTAGAGCATGACCACAAGAGTTGGGAGTGTTTGGGTAGATCTTGCACAGTACTCCACAGAGTCTTGTAGTAGACTCTTCAGTATATTTTTAGCAGAGGTCTCCCTGAAAATTGACTGATGAGTACTTGTTATAGTGCAGATACAGCAAATCTGAGACAGACATATGGAAGGAGCTGTAACTAAGTTGAAAATTTATATAGAATTTAAAATATAAATGTCTAAAAGGCCTGCCAGTGATCAACTAATTTTATTAATCTGTTACATGTTTCTAGTAGTGCCCGCTAAAGAAGAATCTGCAGTGTCTTACTAACTGTAGCAGGTTCCATAAGCACAAGGATGCAATCTTGCTGAACTTCAACAAAAATATTTGTGTTCTGTTTATAAACCAGGTGTTTAGTATTTGAGCAGACTATACCAGAAAGATGGAAAATAGATCAAGACTGTGGGAAATGTTAACCTACTTGAATACTCTATTACCTTAATACAATGGAGAGCACTTAAATCTTGAACCATAGCAATGAATTTCTTCACTTTACGTGTTTGTTCCTGGTAGTGGTGGTTCCTATAATCTAATTGTAAGGAGAGGAGCATTAGCTGTTCCAAAAAGAACATTACTGGAGGTTTTGCTGTTGTTCTTTGACCAACTTTGTTAAGAGCTTGGCATTTATTAAGTTTTGTTTCTCTGATAATTTTCTTTGGCCTTTTCAGGCTCTGAGTTTCTGATTCCCATCACTGGATATTATTGCCAGCTCTGTCATGAATTTTTTGGAGATCAAATCTCAGCAGAGCAGCATGTGAAAAGTCATCCCCACAATGAGAAATATAAGGTTGGTAATTGGTGTACTAGGAAAGAGACATTCCCTACATTAGCTTCTGCTTGTTCTGTCTTCCTTCCCTGAAGAATGACATTTAACTCTTTGGACTGTATGTATTTGGTTATCTATACTACATTCTACTGAACTAAATAAGCAGAACTTCCCACTACATCAGTACATAGAGATATTTTGTCTGCATGAAACTGAAACAGCATCTACTGTAAAGTGACAGCACTGCCTCAAGCAGTTTGTAGTACCTCAGTTTCTTGGTAGGAAAAAGTTCCCTGTTCTCTTAGTGTTGAGGTGGCACTTACTGAACGAGTCAGAATTGTCAGAGCTGCACTTACTTATTTATTTTTCATGGAAATGGTGGCTAAAATGTTGCTGTTTATTTCCACAGAAATACATAGATGAAAACCCACTCTATGAAGAGAGGAGAAATCTAGACCGACAAGCTGGATTGGCTGTGGTTCTGGAAACAGAGCGCAGGCGGCAAAACGAGCTGAAACGGAAACTGGTTGAGAAACAGAAGGAAGAGAAGGATGAGAAAACCCCAAAAATAATAAAGAAGGAGGAAGTAAAGAGCATCCCGGAATCTGGAGAAGGGAATAATGAAACTCAAGGCAAAACAGATTCTTCTGGGCGAAAAATGGGTATCACAGTAAAGCTAAAGAAGGAAGAGAAGACAGAGGAGAAGAAAGAAGAAAAGAAAGAGGAATCTAAAAAGGAACCACCAAGCCAGACCTCCTTTGGGAAATTCAGCTGGAAAAAGACTGAGAGAGAGGATAAAACCCCAGGAGCTATTCCAAAGGAAGAGAATGCAGAAGGAAACAAAGAGGAGAACAAGTGTCAGTCTGTGAAATCCCATCTCAAGCCCATTGAAATCAGGCTGTCTGGGAAAACTGTTATTCCACATACTAGCCCATGGATACCAGTTGTTTCCACACCGACACCTACAAAAATTCTCCCCAATCTACCAGTCCCCACCATGATTTTCAGGAAGTCTAATACTGCAACAGTTAGTAAACCACCACCTTTGAACACCTTTTTATCCATAAAATCCTCTGGAACTACCACCAAACCACTGCCAGTGGTAAAAGAAACAAGCGCAGATCTTCTACTGCCTCCAGATATCATATCAAAAGCTTTTGGAGGAGAAGAAGTAATTTTAAAAGGCTCAGAGGAGGATTTGAAAGCAGCAGAGAAAAATGAGTCTTCTCAGACCGTAGATAAACTACCTCCACCCCGTCCTCCACCAGCAGTCCAGCCAGCAGCTGTCATCCCTGCAGATGAAGTAGCTCCAGGTGTGTCTGAAAGCGAACAGACAATGTTGGTAACACCTGTGAGACCACCACCACCTTCAACTGCTTTCAGTGAACAAGCAAAAAAGATAGAGAAAAGAAATTCTTGCTTGGCCACAGCCAATGCTAAAGATCTTTATGATATTTTCTACAGTAGTGGTGGAAAGGCTGACAGCAAACTTGCAAGTTCTGCACTTCCAAATGGAGAAAACCCTAACATAACAAAACCTGCAGACTTACCTGTGAATCACAGAGCAATTAGTAGCTCATCCTCGTTGAAAGAGGATTCTGAGAATATGGATTCCTCACAGTGTAATAATCAAGTGACAGGGAGTTTGGTTCCTGTTGAAAATCAGGCTGAAATGAACAAGAAATCACTTCAGCCTCACCTATCAGAAATGTCAGTCACAGAATTACCAGAAAAGAATCCTGTTTCTGGTATCCAGATGCCTGCAGAAATTGGATTTGTTGATACAGGAGGTGGAGAGCAAGCAGGCAGTCTGGAATTCCGTGATCTACAAAAAACTGAGGTCCATGACAAGGTTGGACAGGAAGATGGAAATAAAACTCCAGTTACAAATACAAATGTTCCTGGTACCTTGGAGAAAGATATAAAGACGAAAGACTGGGAAATAAAAGCAGTAAAGCCTAAGCATAGCCTGCACCCAAAGACTTTGTTACCTGAGACACAGAATGAAAATCAAAGTTTGGGAAATTCCCTTTTGGTAGAGAAAAATTTAAATGATAACTGTAGAATTCACTCAGAAACTGATAGTCCGGACTTACTCTGGGGCACTTCCAGAACTAGTAATGGAAAGGAGCAGATAGTCACGACTCGTTCTTTTTCTGAAAGTGGTTGGGATCTATCAAATACTCCAAATCCAGAAATAAAATCTGATTCTAATGAGGTTAATGTTTCAGAATTGACAGAGGGACAGACAGAAACTAGAAGTACCCTATTAGAAGCTCAAGAAAAAGTTCAACCTAAACCTTCAGGCTGTACTGTGTTGGATAATCAAACCCAAAAGCAGGGAGCTGAACGGTTAGTCAATACTTGCTCAAACATGGTTGAACTCAGATCCAGTTTAGAATTAGTAGCTGAAAGTGAAAAAATGTCATTAGGACACACTGGATCTGATGCAAAATTAGATAATTTTCTTTTCAAGAAACCATCAGAGGATGTGAAACACAGGAAAGCAGAGCTTGAGTTGAAAAGCACTGATTTCAGTTTGGGAGACAATAAGGTAAAACATGAATGTTTCAGTATCCTTTCAGCAGGACTTTCAAAGGAAAATACAGAAGAAATCACAAAACTAGAAACTATTGCGTCCATTAGGCTGGAGTCCAGTAAGCTTAAAAAACTGGGCATTGAAAGAACAATTAATGAAACTGAGATTACTGATTTTGCTACATTGACTTCTGGTAGTTGTGAAGATAAAATTTGCACACGGATTTCTCAGAAACCTATGCTGCAGCCTGGATCACAGACCTCAAATAGTGACAATGCAGAAGTGGTCATGCCACTTCTAGAAATGCAGGGTGTTTCTCCCACCTCTGAGACACTTGTGCAAGTGAAGGAGAGCAAAGGTGGTGAAATGCCATCACTGAGTTGTGACAGAGGCAGCACAGAAGGTCAGGCTTCTGGGTGTGTGGAAACTTTAATGCCTGGGCTCAAAGAAACACATGGGAAGGTGGGTGGCTCAGGAGGCAAGGGAATGTGCACTATCCAGAGCAAGAAGACTGAGCAAACAGAAGCTCCTGACAGTAGTTTGCAAGCTACAATGAATTCAGGAATTGCTGAAAGCATAGCAGAAAGCCCAGTGGGTTGAAGTAAACCCAGCCAGTCCCAATATTTGAGGAGCCAGAGCTGGGATTATGTATATTTTTTTTTGTTTGTATTTCTTCCAGCTGGGAGTTTTGGGTGTATTTTGCATTCTGTGGTAGGACTTGACTAAAGTGAAACGTAAATCATTGGAAGGCAGTCACATACTTTATTCTGTACATAATTAATTGTGTAAAATGTTTTTTCATGTGAATTTTTTGCCAATTTCTTTTCTACACTCTGCTATTAAAATGGAATCTCGTTTATAATGCGTGCGTCTTCTTCATTTTGGGGGCTTTTATTCTTTGACCATTCCTGGGTGATTTCCAGCTCATCCAGTTTGTGTCAATAACACCATGAGTAGCCCAGCTGCTGAGACAAGCTCAAGAACAGCAATTTAGAACTGAGGAAATGGAGACTTGCAGAAGAACTAAAACTGAAAATTTCTTTGAACTTTAATGCATGGATTTGTTTACTTTTGTTGTTTGAAATGCAAGAATGTGTTTAGAGTTGATTTTATTTGTCTGTTTATCTGTCTCTGTGATTTGTAATTACTGTTGTATTACATCTGTACTTAAGGTGTTTCACTGTATTGTATAAGCACATGTATGGATGCCACATCAGTAAGCAAGGGGAGAAAATCTGTCCGACTGGCTTTTGGAGAAGAAAACTAATCGGTAAGGCTCTGTGGCCTGACACCTGGACCAGACATATTGAGGTCACTTAGGTGATTTGAAATGGGCTTTCTTTCATTTTATTGTGATCCAGTAACTATTTGTGTTAAATCATTTAGCAGCTGACCTGCTCTGAAGAAGTAAGAAGATCAGAACCCTGGTGTCAGGAATTGGACTCGCTTCATGTGATACAGACACATGCATGCCTACCCTGAATGGTCCTTGAACTATTGAGTGTGATGGTTCTCATTTGTATAGCTTGTTAAAGACTAAAGTATTAAATGTGTTTCCTTGGATAAATATAACATTTTTATTTGTAAATTGTTTTAAAAAAATAAACATATGGAGGTCAACAAGGCTTTCTCCTTGGTTTTCTTTTTTTCTTTAACTCAGTAAAAGTGTTTTATTTCAATTAGTTTCTGACTCCTGTAGTAGTTGATAAAATTGAGAAACTAGTAAAGGATGAAGATACTCAACAGTTAACATTCTCAATAAAAACCAGTTTATTCCCAGCTGAATGGAAAAACTACTGTCAACGTCATCAGTGGAAGTTTGTTTGAAGTCCTGAATCCTGTGTAAAACCAGAGGTGGGGCTTCAGGGAGGGACCCCAGCAGAGCTTGAGTTTCTGTAATCACTACCTGCACGTGGACCTCTGGACAAGGCAAAATCGCCATTTGTCTTCGTTTTCCATGACTGTGTGTAAGGAAGGTATGAAATGTTTCTCAGAGTCTTATGGTGGTTTTCATACAGGAAATGTAAGAACTGTCTAAGCTGAATTTGGAAATCTAGTATAAATGATCAAGTCAACAGTAAAAATGTAATTAAGAAGGGAAGAGAATTTTGAGAAAGTCTCTTTGAGCTGGTTTTATGATGTTAAGCAGTTACTGCATTGAATATGGGAAATATTTGTTAGTATTGTTGCCCTACTTTCATCAGATAGCTGATTTACTGTCAAAACCAAAGAAAGTGAAGTTTGACATGCTTTGATAATTTAAAATGGAGTTGGGCAATGAGTGGAGAATGCTTTAATCCTGGTTTATAAAAAAGTCCTTTGTAGTTGTTTCTTGGTTTTCTTCTGTATTTTTTTATTATATACCTGAGTTTGTTTGTTTACATTTGACAGATAAATTTTCCCCACGTTTTCTTTCCAGTTTTTTCAGTAAAGTGCCTGGTCTCTTGTAAATCTACAGAGGAAGAGGGGAATTTATTTTCTTACCTGCCTTGTATTGAGAAATATAAGCGAAGGGAAAGGAAATGTTAAAGGGAAGGCTGTATTTTTCTAGAGTTCTGCACTTCAGATAGTGCTGTTTTGGAATACATGCATGCTTTCTGGTTCCTTTTGCAGATTGGTTTTTGTGAAGGTCTCAGGGCATACAGTGGCAAACGGGGTAATCTGGACAGTCTTCTTCAGACAACCTTATTCAATGCTTTGTTATCTGTGTGGAACTTAATTTTTAAAAATAGCTTTATTTTTGGGGAAAGGACAATGTAATTCCTTTATCCTTGTTCTGTGCTCTACAGTTGCTTTTACAAGTAGTGGTCATGGTCAGTGCTGAACTTGGCTGGCCATGACTGGAGAGGAGCTAGCACCCAGGGCAAGCAAGAACTTTGCAAAGGAGAAACTGGGAGTTGTTACCTCATAAATATCTAAAGTTTTCCAGAATCTGAACTTTCCTGTGCTCTAAATTTGATACTACTTCTCTTCATGCCCTTTATTCTATCCTTGAGAGAAGGTAGGGCTCTTTACTCTTGGAAGGAATATTAACTTGGTCTCTTTTGGGGAAAGAGTAAACAGTAATCCTTAAACCTCTGGAATGGACAAGGACATAATGGGTGGTGTAGGTGATGATATCTAGGCAAATTGGCAGACAAGAGGCATTAACACTAATTTAATGAAATGGCATGTATTTTTATTTATGTATTTTTTCTTTTTTTTTTTTTTTCTTCTTTTTTTTTCCCCCTGTGGTTTCCAGAGGCTTGCAGTAAATGATTTATCCACTGTACTCGTTCCCTGTGCTGGCAGAGCTGTAGCATAGTGCACTGACTGGGAAGCCCTAATTTTTAGGCTGGCCTTGGACTCTTCCAGATCCTCAGGAGGAGGGGTGAGTTGATGGGGATTTGCTTGTCTGTTTGAATGATGCAATACATTACCTCTCCTTCCTGACATAGTTCTCTGAAAACTGCATACAGCACAAGAAGTTACCTTTTTCTTGGTTTTCAGAAAGCTTCTGATAGGAAGGAAACAAATACAGTTTGAATGTTTCTGTCTTTACACTACTTCAAACCAGGCACAAAATCCAAAGAACAATGTATTAACTCTTGAGTCTTCATTTGACCCTGTAACCTTTAGTTTGTCATGATGGAGGCTGGCACATCCTTTCTCCTGGATGAAGTTTGTTGCAAAACCAAGTTTGATTAAGCAGTGGGAGAAGAGACATAGAGAAGCTGTGGTCATCCTATCAGTCTGTTTGAAGGGCAGGTGGGTTTTTAATACTTCTTCTCTCTTTGAATGTTTGGAAAGGAGAAGAAACCTTCAAATATTTTAGGCAAAACACAGTAATTTTTCCTAGAATAGTCTGTTGATTAAGTAAACCTTGCTTCTAGCTTGCTGGAATCTTGTCTTTGACTAAGGTTTAACTAAGCAGTAGATAGGCTCTTGGGAGGATTGATTGTTTTAGAATTTTAAGTAGCGTGTGAGCAGGAAAGAAATGTAGCAACCATCATTCTGTTAGTGAATTTTTTCCAAATGCATTTGTACCCTAGCAGTAAAAAGTATAAGTAGTAGATTAAGATATAAGGTCTCTGGCATTTGGCAGAGATTTTCCAGAATAATCATCCCTGGAAGTATTCAAGTGTGGCACTTGAGGACATGGGTCAGTGGTAAACACAGTGGTGCTGGGTTAATGGTTGGACTCAATAATCTTAGAAGTCTTTTCTAATCTTTGTGGTTTTATGATTCCTTGATTTTTGCCAAGGGTAGAAATAAATGCCTAATTCTTATCTAAGAGAAGCTCCACAAAAAACTTCAATTTTCTCATGGAAATTGTAGGGAATGTAGGCAAAGGTTAATTATTTTTTTTTATCCTGATAAACCCCCAACAGTTTTTAGAAATACCTATGAAAGTAAGTGACGATAGCAGCAGAAGTTTTTTTTTAAAAACCCACAACCTTCCACCAAACCAGTGCACCCCAAAGCACGACAAAATTGGAAAAAGAGAAATCACCTGAGACAGGTTTTCATGTAATACTGTATTGGTTTATTCTCTCAGAACATTACAAAAGGTTAAAGGGAGCAAAATCATTCTATGAGACAGTCCTTTTGTGCCTGCTGCACGGTTATGCGCTATCAGCCTATGTGCCAGCAGTGTGGGAGTATAAAGCAGCCATAAAAATTATTTTGCTTGACTCCTCTGCTTCTGTCTGGCGTGTAGAGAGAGATGCAAGTTATGGTTGCTAGACTATCCTTTCTGTCAGCTGTTTCCAGACAATATGGATGTATTCATGTTTATAATCAACTTGAGCAGAATAACGCAGCTGCAGACTGTTACATTCTGCCTTAGAGCAGAACTCCAAGGCTCCACAGTTAGAATTCATTTCTGGGGTTTTTTCTCTGATCCCACCTCCACCTCGTCTTGGGCTGTCACTTGTGTGTGATGAGAAGGCTGATTACTGTATGTTGGCAGTTCTAGGCTCTGGTAAAATCTGTCAAGCTTCTGTTACCATTCCCATGAAGCTGTCCATCTACTGGGTATGCAGAGAGCAGAGCCATTAGAATTGGTTGGGCAGGTGGTGGAGAATAATTGAACACCTGCAGGAAATAAAACCTACATCAGAGCTGCTTCAAGGCAAACAGTATTCCCTTTCCCAGCAGCCTGACTGAAGAATCTTTGTTTTACAGACGTAGAGCACATAAGGTAATGTTTTCATTCTTAATCAAATACAATTTTTCTTCAAGAAGCTGCTTTTGTGGGGGAGTTTCAGCCATGACCTAAGCAACACTGAAATACTACAAGCCATTTGTGTTATCACTGTGTTTAATTTGGTTAAAAACTTTAGATGAATATAGAAACAAAATAACACTTTAGGAGCCATGGTAGCTGTGATGGATGAAAAGCCCTGTAATAGCTATCTGGTAAAGAAATTATAGGGATGGTCTTCATATGAGACCTCATATTAAGCTGTATTCATATCCTGCCAGAGATTAAAAAAACAGGAATTAAATGCAAATGCCAGTAATTAGATGAGAGGAGTCTTGTAGCTAGGTACCTGCAAGATGGGTGTTTAGACATGCTTGATTAGTGGGGAAAAAAAATAAAATTTCCATTAGCAAAGGAATATCAGTCACTGCATTTTCTCTTAAGAACTGAAGGCTAAATGCAATTAAACCCATTTAATAGGGTGCTTTTCAGATACTGTTTAAGTTTCATGTCGTCTGCTAGTTAGTTTCACATGTTCTATTGCATTACCAAGGTGAGAGAATGGTTCAAGATCAGTGTCTGTGTTGTGTCCAAGCTAGGGTTACAGAAGTAATTCACACTTCTCTTTTGTGTATTCAGTGCTATGAAGTGATGCAGTGAATTCAGTTTGTCTGGCTGAAGAAAAAAATCTGATATTTGCATTGCTATAGTCCTCCATCATTCGCATTTGATCTGTGTGGCATTTGATACAAGATACAGGCATGGACAACCTGCCTCAAGCTGCTTCAAAGTCTACACAAGAGAGATCCTCCAAGACAGTAAATGACATGTAATTACATCTCCAAGAGTTGTATTTGTGCTTCAGAATGCAAGAAAGGCTTAAAGGTTTATTTCATGTTTGCAAGATGAAACCTTATGCTTTATATAGTTAACGTCCTAGACTAAAGCATCAAATACATGGCTTTTAGTTATCCTGCTTCTTACAACTCCTTTCTCCTAGTGAACTGTCTACATTCACAATGTGTTCATTGACAGCTGTTTTCATTTTGTATTATGCTTGTGTTACAACCCATCCCTGAAGGGGGGTAACTGAGGTTCTTGTTAATAATAATAATAATAATAATAATAATAATAATAATAATAATAATAATAGTAATAGTAATAATAGTAATAGTAATAATAGTAATAATAATAATAATAATAATCCCTTGGGTTGGATCAGAGAGAAATGCCACTAAATGGCCAGTGTTTATATATATATATACATATATATATATGCCAGGTTTATTTCAGAACAATTTGGTTGCAAAGGGTAGAAGGTATGTAGCTGGTTTCATTATTATCTGTAGAAATATAACAATACAGAAGCATAAAAATAACATGTAAGAAAATGTGTAAAGACAGGAAAAAAGAGAGAAAGGATAGGTGAAAGGCTTCAGAAATTAATTTGAGGGCACTTTGGGGATCTTTGTGGTCTATGACACCTAAGACATAACAGCTGCCTCTCAGGACAGTGTAGTTTAGCCAGTTATGCCCTGTCAGGAGGGTTGAACACCTTCAGGCCTGTGAATATGTGAATGCTCCCACTTCCAAAGGGTCTTTTTATTGGCCTTCTCCCTCATCTGACTCAAACCCCAGCTGTAGCCCCCTCTGCACCTGGGCTGTGACCCTACACATTGTCTGCAAAACACCCACTGCTTTTGCAAGTGGCCAATTGTCCATTAAGTCTAACAAGCCTAACAGCTTGACAAATTCCTTCCAGAATAGCTGTTTAGCTATTGAAAGGTTTTGATGCAGAGCAGAGGGAAACAATTAAAAAGGCCTAAGATTTGTGATTGTAACAGTCAAACCCACCAGATGCTCCAGGGATTTTAGGATGAACACGGTTTGCTGTAACAAGTCTTTGTCTTTGCCGCTCTTGATTGCTTTCCACAGGAGCTAAGAAAATGTTATCTGGAATTGCCAGACTTCTGGAAACCTGTTCTGAGAAGGTGAGTGCAGATTTGCATGACTGGAATGGTGTATTTTGCTCCTCTCTTTGGTAGGAGGGCACATTCTTTTCGTTATTTCTTATGTGATTAATCAGTGAGGCTTTCTCTATATTCTTACTGGTTAGACCTCCTGGTTGTGGGTATGTCTCTAATTTAAGCTCTTTTGCCAGCATCCAAGAAGACTCTGTATGTGTGGATTCCTTTCTCTCAATTAAATAGTGTTATTTTAAAAACAAACATTAAACTTTTATGAATTTATACTGATTCCTGAGTGTTATTTGTTTAAAAATTATTCTCTAAAGAGGATTTTAAAAGTGAAAGCTACTGTGAGGTATTAATAGGCAAGAGAGTGCACTGGATTCTGAAGCTTCTAACAGACCTTTCTGGATCCCTTGGAAGAGCTGCTTAAAGGAGGGAAAAAGGCTTTTTAAAGCCTGTCTCTATACTTAATTTGGAATCTTGCAGCTATTTTTAAACTCAGCTACCCTGTTAAATTATTCATGTAAACTTCTTTGTCATGTGTTCACAGAAGTGCCTTGTTAACTCTTGTCACAAGTATTTCATCTCAAGGGAAGTGGTGCTGTGTTTCACCAACAAAAATGTCCTGACAGTAGCTGCCAGCCATGTAAAAGAATAAAGACAGCCTGTGCTTATTTTTTTTTTCCAAAGATTTATCATAGTTGTTGATTATTCTCAAAAATAATCTGTGAGAGATTGCTTTACAGTATGTAGATAGGCTCATCCTGCTTTATATATGATAAAACCCCACAAACTAGTTTGTTGCTGCTGCTCAGGGAATAACATTTTAGAAATTCTTGTTTTCACCACACAAATTTCACACAGTCAGTCATACCCATCGGTATAATCTTCAAGTATTGTCAGCTCTTAGCTTGTTGTGTTATAGGTTCTCCTTCCTTAATTGCTACTGAAGTGGCTGACTGATAAACAAATTTCTATAACACTGACTCCCTTTGGCTAACAGAAGTGTTATCCAGGAGTGGATTCAAACAGCCTGCCTAGAAGGGATGGCCTGTACTTTAATCATAATCAAAGCATCACAGCAGCAGAGATCCAGCTGCTCTAGAAAATATTCAGGAGCATGGTCTGTGCAGCTAGTAGCCCAACAGAAGTGAAGCTGCCTGCATCTTTGTCTCACCAAGTCCAGGCAGCATCAAGACTGCATGTGTACTCCCAGTAAGCACACAAACACATCTCTGTGTGTGCACATGGCCAGCCACACAGATAAACACATATAAAACCAGAAAACAGCACTTCTGCAAATGGAAACGGGACCAATACCATAATCCTTCTCCCCTCTCTGGAATGAAGGTTTGCAGTGGAACATACAGAGAAGACATACAGCATGGGCCTCCTTAGTAACAAGAGAGATGCTCATTTATCCAGTAGCCAGCCCTGGATCCTTGTTCCCACCAGCTGCAGAGACCTGATCATGGCAAGACTTCAAGGCTCACTGCCCCACTCAGTCTGCTGGTACCCACAGACTGTGGATCCACTCAGTGACCAGCCTTGGGCAGTCCCCCTGTCAGCTGGGTGCTGGATTCCCCCTGGAATCCTCTCATCTCATCCTCTCAGGCAGAACCTGATGGCACAGCAGTAAGGAAAAGTCCAGAGAGCTGATAGTAGTCAGAAGCTGGGTGAATAGTAGGGGAAGTGTCATTTGTCGTAGTCCTGCTCTTGATCTTTCCTGACATGGTTTCATTTAGTATTACCAGCAGGCATCTGGCTAACCAGAGCATGATCTGAGCCAGAACTGACATTCCTTCATACCTGGCAAATGCAGCTGCATGTCTGGCAGACAGTGGGCTTTTAGCTGCAGCAGAGTGGCTGGATTCTGTTGCAGCTAGACACTGCAGAAACTGCAGCAACCTCAGAGAAATTAGTAAAAAAATCGACTGATACCAAAGTGCTTAGCAGCACTTTACCACTCTGCACCTGGTAACACTCGTGTGTTTCATGCTGTTCTGCATGGGATTTTTGACAATCACATAGCCAATAAGGCAAGACCTGAGGTGGGGTGGTGTAAACTCTGTGGAAATAATTTGTCTGTAATGAAATAAAGCCTGCCTTAAAGTTGTCTTTGGCTAGCTTTCCTATGGAAGTGAGGTTTAAACCATCAGGGTGTGTCTTCAATGGCCTGGGAAAGTTCAACAAGCCTGTTGACAGTTTATTCTGGTGCAAAGCTGAAGGAGGGGCTACAGGCTTACTTTATTAATATTAGCTTTGAGAGAATATGCACAGAAGGAAGTAGTTTACCTTCAGTCAGAGCTCACAGCATCTCAAACACCAAAACCAATCAATCACAAAAGGCAAGTACACAGGAAACCAATTGTCTTTGTTTAATGACAACAGGCATCCAAGCAGTGGAGCTCCTCACACCTCTCAGAATAAATATATTTGGCTGCAGAGCCTCAGGCCTGCATGGGCTGCCAACTTGCTTAACCTGTATGTAACAGCCTGGGAGCACCTGGCCAATATTCACGACATCCCTCCAGGGCTTAAGGGGCCAGGAAGGTTTACAGGAGTCCCACGAAGAGGACAGCAGCAGTCTGGGCTGGTTTGCTTCTTCCTGTAGGAGAAATCATAGTACATGGCCTTTCCAGTGGTGACCAGTGTAGGGAGTCTTATGTGGCTCCAGCCAGGACATTGCAGTCAAGCTGCCTGAGGGACACACTGAACTCCCAGCCCTACAGCTCTCTGGGAGTGAGGGTGGGGAGGGAAGTAGCCCTAAGAAGCCTGCCCCAGGGAGAGAACAAACCCAAGGAGAGTTGAGCTCAGTTCTGCAGGTTCACAAATCTGCAGAGCCTTGTGTAGCCCAGGGAAATCTACCCCAGTTACAGCCCTTTCCTGACCTAAAAGCCCAAGTGGATGCTGCTTGCAGAAGTAACCCATCTGCAGAGCTCTGGATCTCATTGTGCAACAGCAAACTGCTCAGGACAATATTATTTTGTTCAAGAACCACTTGTATCAAAAACTTTCCAGTGTCAAAATTCATTTCTTCTAGGGGGGCCAGGATGCTGCACAATGGCCATTCACACCTCCCATGCCTCCAGAATTTGCATGGTGTAAAACTCTTATGTTGGTAAGAAAAGAAAAATCATGACTGATTCAGACACAATGAAAAGCAAAGCTCTCATCCCTGTTCCCAGGAGAAAATTGTAGCTGCCTGCTCCAGGTTAGCATCCCCAGCCACAAGATCCTAATGTTTTTCAAGAAACTGCTGGTTCTCACAGCACAGAAGGGACATTAAAGCAATTATGGAACTGAATGAAACCGGAGAAGGTGCCTTCCAAATTGTCCCTACCCTGCAGTGTTGGCACAACTGAACCCAAGAGAGAAATACATTTCTTTGTTTTAGAAGGCAGATGTCATCAGCTGGGTGCCAAGATGAATACCACCCTTCTGTGCCAATGCTTATCTGAGCAGTAAATGTAGATGACAGCAAATGTCCTCATGAAATTAGCACAAAATCCTCGCTTCTCAACCTGTGCAGATTTGGGAGTGGACACAGGAACAGTGTCCATGGGACAAAATTGTTTCATGTACTGCTTGCTCCTGTGAATGCTTTTAAACCCTATATTTAGGGCAAGAAAAAATATAAAGAAGGTTCAGAAATAAGGGCTAAACATTACCACGACCACAAGCAGCAGCAGCAACTGAGCAGGGTCAGACTGGATGTACTGCCCAGCCTTGTACACTTCCTTCCACCTGTGCAAGAAAGGTGAACCTAATCATTACGCAAAAAATAAAAACAACCCACCAAACTTTAAAACAAAACAGAAAAACAAAAACCAAACAGAACCCCAAAGAACCAACCAAAGAAAATATCACAAGCTTTCAGCATTTGTGGGAAGTTTGTTCAGAATTTGTGGGGAAAATCATAATCCCCCAGATCTCCAGTTTAGCCTATTCACCCAGGCAAGGCTCCCAGGCACAACACCTGAGATGCTTTGAATCAAAAACGAATTGACTAAAGGAAAATCAGGTAATTCTCACCCAGCAGCCCAGCAGTGATAAGGCAGCTTGCCAGAAGCCTTGATCACTTTTCTTTTTAAAAAAAATTGAAGCGGGCTGTGGCTACAGTGTACTAACCACTATACAACAAAAAGCAACTGAGCAACTGGAAAAAGTGAACGCTGTTACACCCCTCCCGGTGTTTACACCCCCGGTATTTTAAATAATTTTTAAAAGAGCTGCCGGAGCGTCGCCTGGAGGAGTTTCGCGGCCAGCACTGAGCCGGGCAGGCTCAGCCCGGCCAGCGCTGCCTGCAGCATCCCCAAGCGCCACTTCCCGACCGGGCCACCACTGCAGCCCGCGCCGCCGGCCACGGAGCAGAGAGACAAACGAGACCCGCGGATTCCATTTAGCAATTGAACTGAAACAATTTCGATTTATTAATTGTATTAATTTTATGCGGCGCCGGGTCCCCCCGCGAGACACCGTGACACGCGCAAGGCATGCCGGGATTTGTGGTCCTGGCCGTGGTGCGGGGTCCTGCAGAGTGGGGACGCGCTCTCGCCCCGTGGAGGGGTTTGACCCTTCCGCCGCCCCGTCCTCCCTTCCCACTCCCCCGTTGCCGCGACGCCGCTCTCCGCAGCACATTCCTGCGCGGGCTGCGCGGCTGGGAGGGAGGAGTCTTTCTTCCGGGTCTGCCCGTGCTGGCGCCTGAACACTAAAGTGGGATCCTTGGCTCGTCCCGAGCTCCTCTCCCACAAAAACGGCCCGTTGTCCGGCGTCACACCCGTGTCCCAGTTTAGCAATTATTCTCCGCTCGGCGGATAGGCCGAGACCGACGCGGACGGAGGCGGCGCCGGTCAGGCAGCGGGGCGGGCGGCCCCAGAGAAGCCGGGTGAAGAGTGAGGCCGGGGGCCTGCGGCGCCGCGCTCCCCGCCCTGAGATGCCAACCCGGCAGTCGGCGGCGCAGCTGCGAGCCCGGTGCGTGGGGCCGCGGGGCTCGGGGAGGGGGGCGGGCATGGGCAGCACGGGGAGAGGCGCTGCGGCGGCGGGGGCTCTCCCTCACCGCAGGACAAGGGGTGAGCGTTGAGCCTCCACCACGAGGCCGGGATGGGCTGGAGAGGGGGGAATGGCGGGCGGTGGGAGTGCGAGTACTGGTGGCGCTGAGTCCCGCTGTCGCGCAGGTCTCCCCCTCGTGCCCCGCCGCAGGATGGAGTTCGAGCTCCTGGAGAACGATGTGCTGGAGTCGCTGGAGGACCTGGGGTACGTGTCCGGGGTGGGTGTGCGGGGCGCTCCCGCTGTGGGCCGGGAGCTGAGGGCGGCTCCGGCACGGGACACAGCGCCTCGGGCGGGGCCGCTGTCGCTCCGAGGGCCGCGGCTCAGGCAGCGCCTGGGATGGTCCCTTTTCGTCAGAGCCGCCCCCAGAGCGGCGCTGCTGCTGATGCCTCAGGCCAGACGGGGCAGCTTTTTAGCTGCATGGCCTTGGAGACCGTGTCACTTCTCCCTGCGAGCTGATCGCCTTGCTTCTTGGATGCCGTCTGCTCCGGTGCTCCTCTGTTCTGCACGGCCCTAGCTCAGGGGAGGGTGGGAGGGGATAAAGAGATAACGTCAGACAAGAAAAAACTTTTAGGCTTCATACTTAGTGAGGGGAGGGGGGGAAAGTAAAAGGAAAAAACTTGCAAATGTGCAAATGCTTTTCCTCTTTACATTTTTTAAAGTATAATATAGCACAGGAAGCTTTTGCTGTGTAAACATATTACTTTGTCAGAGTTGGTAAAGGTTGCATAAATATGAAAGGCACAGCATGTAGAACACCTCCTGCTGTAAGCTCCCATATCTGTAAACTGTTGAGAGTTCAGAGGACTACAGGCAGCTACAATTTCACTTCTGCTGCTGGTTCTATGCAAACAGCTGTATTTACTCACATTGGCCCCGTTCCCGTAAATCACTTTGTGGCTAGAGTCACTATGCTCCAACAAAGATTGTATTTCCAGGCTAAGTTAGTGATGATAGTTGCAAAGCTTGACAAATAGGCTTCTGTTTTGGCAGGTATTTGACTGAAATGTGACAAGGCGGCTCTGCCACAGTGAAAATACTGTGATTGGCTGTTTTTTTTCTGTCATATATTTAAAAGGATGCTTGTGGCTTGAAGGAGTTATGACTTGTGCTCTTGATTTGTGCAATTATAGACAGAAGGTGTTGATTTTTGTTGTTGATTTTTGGCATAAATAAATAAAGCAAACAGTGAATGACCAAGATGACCAAGTTATAGGAAGCAAAATTGACAGCAGTGAAAAAAGAAAATTTGGAGGATGAAAGACATGAGACCTCAGCAATATTGGTTACAACTGGGAAGACTACTGCCTGTGTCCAAAGGACTTCTGATTCTTGGTGTCTGGAAAGACTGGGGTGTTTGAGGCTTTATGCTTTGGCAGTAGCTCCATGGTCTTCATGGTTCAACTTATTTTTTTCATCAGATGCTGAAGGTATTTCTAATATATTACTTGATTTTTTTCTTTTAGCATTGCTTGTTAGAGAACTGCTTCTTTTTGCAGTTGTGCTCCAGGGTTCAGGTGGTGGCCTCTTGTCTTGTAAATCAGTTTGCTGAACTGTTGAAAAAGCAAACAGATGGGATAGCACAATGTTACCAAAAGAGAGCGTAGCTCTGGAACATGTGCCATTGGCAGAAACAGAAGGAAAAAGCTGCCTGCAGTTAGGAATCTGTAAGTTGGATTGTTGGCCAGATTGATGTGTAGCTGAAGTCATAATTATAAGAAATAACACACTCAAGATGTTATGTTTATTAAAGAAAAATTCTAGAAAAGTGCCTCTAGAAGATCTGAGCAGGGACTTAAATCCCAATCCTGCCAAAACTAAAGGCTTGCTATTGCTTCCTTCCTACTTTGATCTGTAACTGGATGCTTCTGTTCTGAGTCCCAGATGTTCCCAGACCTACACATGTAGGCCTGAAATATCTGTGGGATGGGACTGAAAACTTGCTCTAATTAGCCTCTTGAAGAGTGCAGCCTACTGTGGTCATGCAGTAGGGTTGTAATACATGAGATTACGGCTTCGCACCAGCTGCCAGTGGATTAACTGTGTCACAAATCAAGCTGCTCTGTGAGGTAGAAGTTATTTTTGTGTGTGGCTTTTTCATTTTATTTGGCTGAAGTAACAGGCCACTACAGTGAAGGCCAAATCGTTTGTATGTGATATTAAGCACAGGAGCAGAGTAAGGAGAATTATGTTTCAGTTTGAGATTTATTTTTTTTTTTATTCCTGAGGTTTGCCAAGAGTTGCCTGGACTCATTGGATTGTTGTGATGTAGTGGGTGACTTTACCTCGAAGTTTCCAAGAGATATTTCAGTTGGTTACGGGTACTCTTGGGTGTCTTTCTCTTTTGGGGGCAGTATATCAAAATAATATTGTGCCTTTTTTTTCTAAAGTACTCAGGTAAACTCTGTCTTTTGCCTCTGTCTGGTTAATAAGGCAGCCTTCTCCCCACTATTAATTTTCTTCCTGAGAGATTATCAGTACACAGATGTCCTTAAAACTATGTTTTGTAAGATCTGATCTATAAACTCATGCTTTCTTACACTAGGTCTGTTTTTTTGGTTTACTTTGCTTATGCAGAGGACCAATTCCATTAATTTTTCTTGTGTATATTTAGGGAGGTTGGTTCTTCAAGAGGGGGTATTGTCATGCAGATCACTTTTGTAATATTTCTATCAGAGGCTTTGTTTTGTAAGGCAACCCTTTCATATGTGATAGGAAATGACAGAAAAGATGCACTTGTTCAGCAGTAATTATCCAACATACCGTAAAGAGGTACGTAGAGCTCAGGAAGGATTCTTTGAGACTGCAGTTGCCCTGGATAGGTCTATTGTCAGCAATATCTTTAGGAGATGGAGGCAGAGAAGTTGTCAGTGTACATAGTAACATTCTTGAGGAGGAAACCTTTGATGATATTTTGTGACACAGTCTCTTTGATGCTAAGTTAATGTGCACGCAAATTCTGAGTTTACTGTCATGTTTTCAGTGTGGTTCTTGCTACAGTTCAGTCCAGGAATCACCACTCCAGGAGATCAGCACTGCAGATGAATTGTGGTTGTGGCTCTCAATATGTATACAGCATAAAATAAATATATCAAAGGACATTGGTCACAACAAACATTAATAAACTGTGTTTTTGTTTTACTTCTCAGTTACAAAGGTCCATTGTTAGACGACGGAGCTCTGGCTCAGGCAGTCTCTCATGGAGCCAGTTCCCCTGAATTCACCAAACTCTGTGCTTGGTTGGTATCTGAGCTACGGCTGTTCTGTAAACTAGAGGAAAACGTGCAGGCAACCAACAGTAAGTAGTCATAACTCCAGCACAAACATGCACTTAATGTGTGTTCTTGCATGCCACAGAGATTAGGGCTGGCGATATTTGTTGTACCAGGGAGTGTTGTCTGCACACTGCCAGATTTGGGATATTTTCCACCTCAAACTTGCTTAATGAACAGCCAGTAGAGTTTGAAATAATAGTGGTGATCAAGCAGTCTTTCTTCTGAAAACAGCTTTTTCTTTTAATTTTTTAACCATATTGTTTTTTAAAGTTCTTAGATTTAGGGAAACATTAATGCTAGTGGAGTTTTTATTAGATTGTGATTTTATTTCCATGCTTCTGTTTGTAATTTTGATGTAAGTAGTACTAATGTTCAAGGTAACTTATGTCTACAGAACTGTATTTTCTTTTGGATGTTGGTTATGATATTTTGATGTCTCCTTTCATTGTAGAAGTTGCCAGTTCCTGTCTGTTTTAGCTTGAAAAAGCTGTCAGTGACACAAAATTTTATATTAATGAAGCATGTCATGGTTCCAAATAGGTTGTGCTGTGTCTTGGAGGAGCCCAAGAAATGCACTTGACCTCCATTAAAAATAGTTCTTAATATTAAATAGCAACTTGAACAAAAGATTTATTTTTTTAAATAGCTAATTCATTCTAATCATAGCCCCATGAATATTAGCAGTGAATGAATGATTATTCTTTTCTTTCTAAGGTCCAAATGAAGCAGAAGAATTTCAGCTGGAAATGAGTGGGTTGCTGTCTGAAATGAACTGTCCGTATGCGTCATTAACGTCAGGAGATGTGACAAAACGCCTTCATAATCAAAAGAACTGTCTCTTGCTGCTTAGTAAGTTAAAAGGGTGCTTGCAACCAAATCTGGTTTTCTGCAAGATTTACACTTAATGAGATACTGGTTTCTTTACCACACTGTACTATGCTGTAGTTACCTACAACATTTTTACTGTAATTTACAGCATCAGAATTTTGTACTTCTGGGTTTACCAGTCAATACATGATGGAAGATACTCTGAGCTTTAACCTTTTTCACAATCGTGAGCAAAAAGCCTGTCCTGTTACTTCTCAAAAGGCACAGCAAAGAGGGAATTAGTTGAAGACTTCTGCCAGAATTTAGCATGGTTGTAGAAATGACCACTGACATCAGACACATAATAATTTTAGAGGCTCCCAGTGTGATGACTTGCAAGGTGCAATAAAACTTGCATTTTCCTACAGTGACAGCAGTCAGAATTGTTATGAAAGAGAGAATGTTTTATCCCAACTCCCAGTTCTTTTGATCATCATCCTTAGTAAATAGCTTTACTGTTGTTTTCTGCTGATTGAAAGGAAATTAACATTAACAATGGTGGTGTCTTTCCTTTTCTACCCATCAGATATCAACAACTAAATTGTTTTCTTTTTCTGCTTATGAAATGTTAGAGGAGAAGAAATGGTACTTGAATTTTTAAAAGGTGTGGGATATTAATTCACATAATTAAAAAATACAAGCCTCAGAGTTAGAAACCATAGTACTAATTTTAATCTGACTTTAAATTCAAGATGAGTTAATGTTTTACATACTCAGATGCTGCTGATTCTTGAACTTTTCAAACCAGAAATTTTGTTCTGCCTTCATCTGAGATACAAGAAATTATTTACAGAGTAGGTTCTTATATTTCAACAGTAAGAGAAAGATTATTAGGCTTAATCAGAATATTTTTTATAGTATGTTAAAAAAGTCAGATGAAGTGAGGTAGTTGTTGCATTTAAAATAGTTTGTAGCTCAAATAATCTCCCTTTGAGCTTGTTTTCTGTAAGCCAAGCCATTCAATAAATTTGGCTTGTCTGTGACACACAGTTTATCCCAGAGGTGCTTTGGGATGTACGTTTTGGTAATATAAGGCCATGGTCTGGAGCTGAGCTCTGGTATCCCATCTGGCAGGAATACTGTGTTTACTGTCAAATGTGAAATTGCAGTAGTGCCAAGCTCCTTTTTTTGTGTGCCACCATAGTTGCATAGCTTTCTTTAGCTGTGTTAAGTGAACTTATTAGGTATCCTGTTGTATGTGAGCCATAAAACTAGTTTTTCTAAGGAGAAATAGGATAATCCTCTGTAATGAAATGCAGCACAGTTTGTCATTTGGAAGATATAGCAGTATTGCTGGGAGAGGAAAGCACCAAATAAACCCAGTTAGGATTGACTGTCTTAAGGTGTAGCATCACTAGAATGCAATGTTAGGTACTGGCATCTGCAAAAACGAAGTACAAGAGTTTCAGGCTGCTTCAGAAGAGCTGTGTAAAAAAAAATTGCTTTCTAAAGAATATTTGTTTTAGTGATAGACTTAAAAATTTCTGTCATTGTCAGAGGAGGTTGAAGGTAGCTTAAATGTGATCTCTAAATTTTTGAAACAAAATTCTCCTGCTAGTTTCTTTTTCAGTAGGCCTGAAAAGAGTGTAAATAATTGAGAATTCAATGTAAGAAAAACCTGTATAAAGTGTTGCTGAAAGAACTTACAAAGGATGCTTCACTGCTTTACATAGTTTAAGATTTTTTTTTTTATTTATAAGGTCTGTATCTTTAGCAGAAGACATTCTAGAGAGCTAGAAGAAATTCTGAAGATCATTAAAATGCTGTGTTCTTTTCTTAATCTTTTTATCTGTCCCAGTTTTATAAACAATAAGTTTTTGTATAGCCATGGTTTTGCTTCCCTGCTCATAAGTGTGTCTGCAGTATCAGTTTTTCTTATTTTTAGAAGCATTTATGTACATCATTGCTATGGTCCCTTTCTATGATTAATGAGAAAAGTGCTGTTAAACTTCTGCATTTAAAAAAATTCAAACTTTAAAGTTGTGACACCTGCAAACAAAGGCTGTTTATATAGTTGTAAATTTACATCACTGTAAGGGACACCTGATGCTGAAATTCTGGGTGTATACCATATTCAGAAACTGCGATTTTGATTTTTCTCTTTTTGTTTGATAAAGGAGTTACAATGTAATGCTAGGCTCCTACAGTTGTGATCTTGAAGAAAACTTCAGCCATTCTATCTTCTGTTTCATTAGTTACAGCCTTCATTTCTGAAGTTATTGTAAACATGAATTCTCAATAGTACTTCTCAGTGGGATTATTCTTGCACTCTACATTTGCATGGGGAAGTAGAGGAGATTCATCCAACATTTCACTTCTCTCTACTAATTTCCTTGCTTGTTTCCTAAAGTCTCAAGAAGTGTTTGCTTGTTTACCCTAAAATGCACATCCTGGTCCCTTACCTTGCTTGTTTCCATGTTCCTAGTTTCCTGTCTTTGCTGGGCAAAACCTGAAGGAAAAGAGCTGTAATCTGTTGAACTCTAGAATTACCTACTGGAATCGTGGAGATTTTTTCCAGGCTTTAATTGGGTGTACTAAACCTCTGTTGTGTTTTTAGCACTGAACTCAGTAATTGTATATATGAGTGTTCTGTTGTTACAAAATTTCTATCCCTCAGTCTATCTAAAACAGTCCATTTGCACATTTGTTGATTGTAAATTGAGTTTTCACTAGCTTTAAAATAATTTAACTCTGCTATATCTGATGGTCAAATCTAATTTTTCTTACCCCAGCATACCTCATCTCTGAACTGGAAGCTGCCAGAATGCTGTGTGTGAATGCCCCTCCTAAAAAAGCCCAGGAAGGAGGTGGTAGTGAAGTCTTTCAGGAGCTAAAAGGCATCTGTATTGCTTTAGGCATGTCCAAGCCTCCTGCCAACATAACGATGTTCCAGTTCTTCAGCGGAATTGAAAAAAAAGTAAGATCCAAAGGAAGAAAAACTGGAATATTTATGATGCTGTTGTTTAGATGGAAAATAGTTCTGCTACCTGGGCAAGGTTTGCCTCTTGTGAAACTCCAATATTTTAATTGTGAAGGAGAGTTGATGTGTTTTACTGCATATGCAAAGAGTCAGAATTTTGAAAATTATTTTAAAGGCTTTTTCCAGCCAAGGCATGAGGTCAGGGATTACTGCTATCATCACTTTCCAGGGTGACTGCTCTAGGTTTTGATGCCATCACTTGTTGCCAAAGGCATAGAATGTGCTCAGCTTAGGCCTTCAGGAAGAATGTTAAAGAGAAGTGGTTTTTGAAAAATACACCTAAACAAATTGTATGGGAACCTAATGTTTTAAAGGTGTTTTGGTAAAAAGGTGGTGTAACTAAAGTAAAACTTAAACACCTTTTTCCTTCATCAACTTCATCAATTCTTGTGATTCCATTTATTTTTATTCTTTGCATGAGTGTGTTCTCCAGGCTGTTGTGATTTTTTTTTTTTAATGAATTTACTTTTGAGTAACTTTTATAAATCAGAGAAATTAAATGGATTGGACTGTTCAGTGCAAAGACCAAGGGTCAGGGACAGAAAGCTTTAAAATCACATTTAGTGACTTAATTTGCAGAATAGGGGAGAGCAGAACAGCAGAAGACAACCCTTAACTTTAAAGAACTGATACGGGTTCCTTCCAATTCTGTGATTGGAAAGCTCCCCAAAACACTTTCAGAGTTTGACAGATCTTTTAGTTGCATTTTGTTTCTATGCGAGATACCAGTTTGGTTTGATCTGTTTAAGAAGAGGAGGAGGATGGTTTTCCATCAGAAGTACAGGTGTAGAATGGAAGCAGTTTGTTTTTTGGTTTTGGAATTATTGTGGACACTACACAGACACATAAGAAATGCTGTGCTTTTCTTTTATATAAAAAGTAGAAAATATTCAAAATGGACAATGCTAGGAAGCTTTGCTGTTGAAAGAGACTCCAAAAATATATATAAAATATATATAAAAGAATATAAAATCCTTTTAATCTGGCAATTGTTATGTTTTCCTAACATACTTCTTTTTTACGTTGTCTAGTAAGGTTAAATGAATATTCTCTCAATGACTTAAATAAACTTCCCTCCTCCTTAACCATCCTTACAGTGTAATGAAATACAATCAGGAATTTCTAGCCCACAGTTTTAGCAGAAATTGTATATAACTGGTGTTTACGGTCTGAATACCTCAAATGTTAGCAGTAGTTGAGAATGAGAAAGTAAAGCTGGCTAATAACTGAAAAATTTATTTCACTTTGTAAATGAAAATACATCACAATGGTCTTGTTTTTAAAAAGTGAGTCTTAGAGTGGCAATATTTTGATTTAATGTGTGAAAATCAAGCTAACTTTTTCTTCACACATATAGTACAGTTTGGAGTAGGATCTTTGTGTAGTTGACTCTCTTTGTTAATGATCCACCACATGAAAAAAGTAACTGCTGATACTTGAATGAATTGCCTCTGCTATTTGAAAGCACGTAGGTTTAAAATCTTAAATAAATTTGGGTCAGTACCATTGGAAAACCAGGTCACTAAATGTGTTAGATTGTATGCTGGGATGAACAGGTTGGTGGATTTTTTCTTCCCAAACTGCTTTGGAAGTTTTTGTCACTGCTACTCCATTTCTTTCCCCTTGAAGTCCTGAGAAATTTTGAGATGGGATAGATAATTTAAGTTGTGCCCAGACTCCTGAAATGCAAGTTAGATTAAAAATTTCATATTAATGATTTTTCTCCTTTTGATTGTGAAGATTGGTCCTTCTTTGGGTCATGTTAAATTTCACATAACCTTAATATAAGCTTTTTGATACAAATGTGGGGTTTTTTTTCTGGAGTAAAGAGAGCATGTGTAGAATAATTCTTCTGGTTTCAAGAGTAGCAGTACCTCATGGTGCTTCTACATGGTTTGTTTTTACTGTAGATCTATTGTACAGTCCCTTCTCTTAATTTTTAGGTAATTATAGCTGAGACTTCCAGAAGTCTAAAAACAGTTGCTTTCCAAAAGAAGTGTGCTTGGCTCTTTGTTCCAGAAAAAATAACTTGATATTGGAGGTTGCTGTGTCATGCCTTTCACTGTCCAACAGTCCTGTCCTTTAATTTGAATCTTGAAAAACTAATTTTTTTAGCCAAAGCTTATCTTTACATGTCTCCTAACAGCTGAAGGAAACTCTAGCAAAGGTTCCACCTAATCATATTGGAAAACCTTTATTGAAGAAACAACTGGGACCAGCTCACTGGGTGAGTAGTTGCAGGTATTAGAGCCCATTTGCCTTTTTCAAGTATACAAAGTATTGATCTTGATTCTGTGTGTTGCAAAATGGTTTTTCTTTTTCTGAAGACAAAATAATTTCTTGCAGTATAATGTATATGTTGGTGCAATAAATGTATAGCAGCTGATAAGATCTTAGACTCATGAATCTCTAGGTGTAGGTGCAGGTGAAACATTTGCAAAATGAGAGATCTCCAGTGGTGGTGCTGACCAGCATGCTTGTGCAGTAGTTTAAACTTTCCTCTCTTGCCCTTTGCCAGCACTATCTGTGTGACCTAGTCCTGCTGAGATGGTGTTATGTCTGCTTCTGGGGCTTCTTTTTAGCTAAACTGTGAGTCTGTTCATAATGTCCCCCTCTTTTTCTCATTTGGAGTAGTCTGCTTCCTTCCTAGCCTCTCCAAGAGGCAGTGAATATACAGGTAGGAACTGGGAGGGACATTGTACACCCAGGCAGTGGAGCCATCATCTTCTTCAGCTGGAATTTGTCACCTGTCTGTACTAGGAGCGTGGTGTCTGGGCTAATCATTGCTGCTGCACCAAGCTAAAAGCTGTGGCTGCTGTTGCAAGACTTCAGGTCTCTCTTATCTCTCTTGCATAAGGCTGAAGCATGTCATCGCCCAGCAGTCTGCTTCCTTCAGTGCTTGTATTGTGGGCCCTCTGCCCCCCCTCCAGCCAGGCCTCTTCAAATATGTATATTATTTCCCTAATGGTGCATATCTCACCTGCTGCTCTAAGTAAACCACTGCCTGCTACCAGGTGTTTCTCACTGTTTCCTATAGAGCCCTTTCTTATTTTGCCTGTATGCAGATTGTGCTTTAATCAAGATCCTCTTACAGTACTGTACTTACTTTTGGTCCTTTATCTTTGCTCTATCTTTGTCCTTAAGCTTACTAGTTTTTAAGAAGGCATGTCCTGTTTCTTAGGAGTTACGTATGTCCTTACTTCAGCTTGTTGCCTGTAGTATCTCCTCAGCTTTGCCTCTCTGTCCTGGTGGATGTTGAGGAATGCCTCAGCAGTGTGTGCAGTTTTTGTGCTGTTAGAAATGGTAGAAGGCTGAACATGAGCCTTGGAAGCTATAACATCATGAAAATAATATCAGCAGGCATAGCTTGGCTGTTGGGTCCATTTGACAAGGTAGATCACTGCAGTCTTAAGCCCTGCATCATATCTCTGTGTCATGCTCTATTCCATCCTTGTAGTTTATTAAGTAGAAGCACTTTAAACTATAGATTATGTTTGCACTTTTTTGTTTCAGGAAAAAATTGAAGCAATTAACCAAGCCATAGCCAACGAATATGAAGTCCGAAGAAAACTGTTAGTCAAACGTTTGGATGTTACTGTGCAATCCTTTGGCTGGTCAGATAGAGCTAAGGTACAGACAACTTGCTGTGAAATCCTGTTTGATGGTAACCCTTTATGATAAGAATCTCTGGAAAACTGCATCATTGTTTTGTCTTTCATGAGTCAAAAATAATCACAGTTGTTTGGTTTTGTTTTGAGTTTCTGAGAAGTTTCTGACAATGGAAGATGATTAAAAATATTTTACTTAAAACTGATTTGTTGGGTTTTAAATCAGTCAGTGAAATGAGAAGTCAGACTGTGTAACTACATACCAAAGCCATTGAAAAAATAGAGATTATTGATCCAGCTGTGTTCAGAGTACCATAATGAGAACCATTAAGTGCTGTGTCTTGTGTGACGGTAGAAAAGCATCTTCCTGTTGACCATCCTGTATCTTACTTTGTGCTGTCCACAGCAATAAGATTTCCTTAACTCAAAGTGTGTCTGCAATCACAGCTCCACAGAGGCACATGAGAAAAGCTGCTGAGGCACTACTTGTTCTTACCTCATAGGGTAATGCTTTATGTGCTTCCTTTGTCTTTGAACTGTGCAGGTGGCTTTGACATGAGATCTGTTTTCCTGTATTCTGCTTTTAGAAATAATTACATGGTTTCCCTATTTCATATGTCTCAGAAATTACAGGATTTTTAAAAATAGTACATATAATTTATTTTCCAAGACTAAGCCAGATCTGCTAACATGGTGTTAAGTATGCTGCTGACAGTGTTTGAGTTACTAGGGCTAAACTGTGACACATACAATGTTGAGAACATTGAGTCACTTTTCTTGATAAGTGTTTTTTCAAAAAGCAGCTTTAATACTTTAATAATAAACTGTGACCTGTCCCATTTTCTTTCATCATCTGAGTAGGACTTCTACTGGTGCACTCTCTATTAAACCTTGTATTGTTCAGGTTTTTTAGTGGATAACAAGAACTGGCTGACTGTTTAAATGTTTTCATCATGAATAAAAACGAGCAAAAATGTGAATTATGTTTAAAAACCAGAGATTTCAAATCGTGTTACAGCTTTGGCACCTTTATCCATGTGGTTATATTTTTTTTCTGAGAATTCTTAGATATTTTTGAACTTGATTAGCTACACAAAGTATTTTCACAAAGCGCACAAATTGTGTATATTCATTTATATCTATTAAAATGCAAATATTTTTTAGAAACATAACAATACAAATTTTGAGAATGTTGCTGTAGTATTCTAGACATACAATACAGTTTATTTGAACAGTAACTTTTAGCAAGATAACTATTATCTTTTTTATTTGAAAAGTATCAGAATACAGTAGTATGACTAACTAGACACTTCTCCAGATAGAGGAAACACCAGGGGAAAAAAAACCCTTGCAGTCTATTATTAGGGATTTTTTTAAAGTTAAAATTTTAGGTTTCACCTAAAACAGTATCATAGGATGGAAATACTGTGCTCAGAGCTCAGTCAAACTTACCAGGGAAAAACACACTAGTACTCTGGTGAATACTTTTGGTTCTCCTAACATTAGCCAGTGTCATATTCCAGTTTTCTGCCTTTGGATGGAAAATAAGCTTTTAGGATTTTAAAATGTGCTCCTAAGTTTTTGCACTATTAAGATATGTTGGAAAACCTTATTTGCCTGTCCCCTCTCCCATCATCTGCTTTCAGATGGCAGTCTGGTTTTTCGTAACTGCATCACACACTATACTCTGTTGATAACTGAAGAGAGATGTAACTTGTGTAGTAACTCGTATCGTAGCACAGATTTCTCCTGTGTCTCAACTGGAAAACTTTTGAAGTGTTCAAAAAAGCTGGAATGGTTAGTGCTGAAAGGCAGTAGAGGAAGAGACATTGCATACAAGGCAATTGCATACAAGTTGAGTCTAGGATCTCATTTGTAGCTCTGCCAGTTCCTCTTGGTGCCTTGTCTTTGTGAAGAAGCTGACTGGAATGAAGAGTGAAAAGAGTCATTGGGACCTTTTTCTGCTGATAAGTGTTGGAGATGGGGTGATAGTGGCCCTGCTGGAGTGGGTGCAGGTCAGGGTGAAGGCACAGAAGGAGGTCTGGAGGCTAAACACAGATGTGTTTTGCTTTCTGTATCTTCTGGATTCTAGCAGTAATTCATTTAACTATATGGCACCCTTCTGTTCTGTGATTTCATGGAAGTAATACGTGTATATAGTGTAAAACTCATCAGCTCTTTGGTGTCTTTTTCAGTCAGAACTCTGTTTCCTATTTACTTAAGAAATTAATGTGACAAATGCTAGTTCTATTTAAGTAATCCTCAGTTATAAAGTGCTTCGCACTGATTTCATATTAACTTCTTGTTCTGTTTGTAGTAGTGGCTTGTTTTTCAGTGCTGATTTTGATCTCTCTTGATGAGATGTCCTGTTGCTTTAACTGACTGGGTTTTATTTTTCTTTGCTCCGACAGAGTCAAGCAGAAAAACTGGCTAAAGTCTACCAGCCGAAACGTGCCCTCTTATCTACTAAGTGCACTATATCCATTGCAAATCTCTTGGCAGCTCGGCAAGATCTGTCAAAGATTATGAGAACAAGCAGCGGGTCCATCCGAGAGAAGACTGCATGTGCCATTAATAAGGTACCTTTGGTGACAAATGGCTTGTTCTTTTAGGAATATTTATGAAACTTGAATGTAGTAATAAATCCTATTTTTTTTAGGATTGTAAGTGGAATTTGGAAATAAAGGATAGGAAATGTGGTGTTTATATATTCCAGATAATGCATCAGTGGATTATGGACAGTGCAGTTTCAGCTGTTGAGGTTCACAGTGTCTTTTCTTTAGAGCAGTAAAAATTGCTGAAATACCTTGGATTCGTTTCAATGGGAGTAAGCCTGCTCTGTCTTAACAGAATTACTGAAGCCATTACCCTACTGCTACCTGATTGTGTCACCATGTCTAAAATAACACCCACATAGTAACTGTATTTCTGGTCTGTGTAAATAGAATATACTAAGATCACAAGGCAAGGATCCCACAAGTTACAATGCCCTGGGTTCACAAATAGATTAGTCAAGTGTATCATTCTAATAATGACATAGTAGAAACATGACTTACACTGAACAATTTGCCTTGTTTCAAAAAATATGATTTTACAAGAGTAATAGGTTCACAAAACTATATGTGCTGAACTTGCAGCTCGGTAGCTATATGCAGCAGCATACTTGGTGCTTTAAAATTGTGGGGATAGGTGCATGATCTTCTACCTTTTCAGTACCAGCTGGACCTCAGGTAAAGTTCTAATTAATTTAGGAGAGAATACTGGTATGCTGATTTGTCTACAGCCCATCTAACCCAAATAATTTCTGCACTTTTTTAGTGTTGTTGGTGCATAAGAAATTGAATTGTAAGACAGGTTGACTCAATCATCAGACTGAATGTGTGTTTTAGTAGGAATGCAGTACTGCCCTGCTGTTGCTTAATAATCTGTTAGCTTACCTCTATTATCAATATTAAATGTTTTCCAAGACAGTAGCATTAAATAACAAAGTAGTCTACTTCCATGAAGTTCCTTTGTTATATTGTTTTAAAACTTCAAGCAGTGCAAATGTCCTGTCCTCTTTTGCCTTGCTAAATTTTTAGGTCACACTATCTATCCTTAGACAGCTAAAGACTTCTAGAGTCTTGTTCTGGTCTGATCAGTGCTGTCTCACACCTGTCTGTTGTTAAGCTTCTGCATATTCTCACTGAAAAATAGAATTTTTTTGCCCTTTATTTACCAAGTCTATGGCTTCTACAGCAACTCAGAGTACTAGTTAGGAGAGAGACTGCGTTGCATTGTACTCATGCATATTTGAGTTTAGCACTCTGCACTAACAACAAGTTAAGTGAAAGACTGTGTTGGTGCTCCTCATGGTGGTGTGCCTGCAGTTTGAACACAAAGCACAGGTCTCTTGACTTGTCTTGTTAGCAGTGCTTCAAGTACTAGATAATCCCTGTTTAACTTTTATTAACTAGAAATAGAGTTCTCTCACATTCAAACATGCAAAATTTGCCTCTGGATGTAAAAATCTTGGAGTTCTGTCTGTTGTGTGTCTCAGTAAATGTGACTCCTGTGTGAGGTGTCACAACTCCTATGGCAGTGTTCTCTTTCCCTTTGCAGGTGCTAATGGGCAGAGTGCCTGACAGAGGAGGAAGGCCCAATGAAATTGAACCTCCACCTCCGGAGATGCCGCCGTGGCAGAAGAGACCAGAGGGTGGCTCGCAGCAAGGCGGTGGCAGAGGAGGAAGAGGTGGCTACGACTCTTCCTATGGAGGGCGGGGAGGTTATGACCATGGGGGTCACGACCGAGGAGGAAGAGGAGGCTATGACTCATATGGAGGGCGAGGAGGTCATGAACAAGGAAGCCATGATCGAGGGGGACGAGGAGGACGTGGTGGTTATGATCATGGCGGCAGAGGAGGAGGAAGAGGAAACAAGCTTCAAGGAGGCTGGACAGATGGTGGAAGTGGTGGCTACCAGGATGGCAGCTACAGGGAGAGCAACTACAGAGATGCAGGTTTTCAAACAGGTGGCTACCACGGTGGTGGTGGTGGCTATCAAGGAGGAGGCTATGGTGGCTACCAGTCGTCTTATTCTGGAAGTGGCTACCAGGGGGGTGGTGGTGGTGGTTACCAGCAGGACAACAGATACCAAGATGGTGGGTCCCACAATGACCGAGGGGGTGGGCGTGGAGGAGGGAGGGGTGGCCGTGGTGGTCGCGGTGGCCGAGGTCAAGGAGGTGGCTGGGGGAGCAGAGGTGGGCAGAACTTTAATCAAGGAGGGCAGTTTGAGCAGCACTTCCAGCATGGAGGTTATCAATATAATCAATCTGGCTTTGGACAAGGAAGACACTTCACCAGCTGAGGCTGCTCAAAATTTACACTTCAGCAGAGCTCACATGATAGAAACCTGGTTTCAGAGGCCTGACTTAAATGCTGCTTGAGTTAGTACAGGTTTGTACACAGCAGGTAGAATCTCTTTGGGTGGGGTGTTTCGCATAGAGCAAAGCACAACTTTGTGTAGACCTCCCCACCCACCTCTACCTGTTTGAATGAAAGACATTGTCACTATCCCCTGCACCCTAAACATCAATTAATAGCCATGCTTTCTGGATGTTGGACTGGTTCCCTCTGCGCAAAACACTTTTGTTCTACATGTGCCTGCTGTGTTTGCCTTCTGTTTTGATTTGGAGAAATACCAAGACCTGTCAGATTTGTCTATTACAGTACACAGTAGAACTTCTGCGTTTTCTCCCCCAAATCATTGTTGAGTTTCACATTCTAAACCAGTCTGGAGTGTTCTTTTCAGCTTGCTGACCTCTTATTTCAGTCACAATGGCATTACAGCACGTGTGTGTGCACAGGGAACTCCTCTAACAAACGGGGGTTTTGTGTTATCTGAGCTCTACTGTGGATGTCATGTTCAGTAGCCTTATCTCCTGCTAAACAACGTTTTCCCACCCGCTCCACTCTGAAGACTGACCGCCGCCAAAATCTGCAAAGATCATTTCAAACTAAGCTCAATTGTGAACCGATAGTGTGTGTAGGCCTGTAGTTAGGTGTAGCAATTCAAACTGACCTGCATCCATCCAAAACAAGTTGCTCCTCCTCCAAACCTAATTTTTACTTGAAATCAGCTAGAAGAAATGACAAACTGAAATTTATTTTATTTGCAAGTTAATACCACTGGCTCAGCAAATCTAGGGCAATTTGTTTTGGGGGTTGTCTTTTTAAAGAAATGCACTACGGCCTGGGAAGATTAGTTCCTGCCTGGAGGAAGCCCTTCTATTATTGCTGCAGAAAACAAAACCTGGCTGAGTTTGGTGTTCTAATGTTTGGATTTTTTTCTTTACTGAAAGCCACATAATGCTTCTTGCTGGGTTTTTTGTGTACATAAACATTGTCAAAAAGCTGTGAAAGAAAATGGCTGAAGGTGTGCTGTTGTATAAAAGGTGAGCAATAAAAGTATCTGTATGTTCTGTTTGCTTTAGTTTCTTTTCCTTGACAGTAAAAAGCAGTTGCTACAGTAGCTGGGAATCACGGGGATTTCTGTCTTCATCTCTTTTTTTTATTTTAATCTATTTTATATTTTGTAGTTGTCCCAACTGTAATGTGCATTCTGCCCTTTGAGGAGCTGTCAGAACAGGAGCAGGAGGGAGGAACTGATCGTCAGGTGCAGTGACTTTTGTTCTGTTCCTCCCTCTGACCTGGTGTGGCTGCTCATAGTACTCTCTTGCTGTGTAAAGTTATTCTTGGGCTGCGTGAGCACTTTCTCCCAGTTATGTTCCTGTATGCCATGTGAACTTGGTATGTTGCTTCTGGGAACTTCCTGATGCTCTCCAGGCTTCTGGAAATGTAGTTTCTTGCTGCTGTGCTCAGATCACTGTATCAGAGGCTGTGATGATGGCAGTTTATCTGTTTTGTCCTTGGGGATGAATCCAGATCGATGCAGGTAGGGAGTTCCTTGGCTTACAGTATTAGCATGAGTATCTGAGAGAATCTCTGTAATGCTGGTGTTGCTGTAATTCAAGGTCGTCATGTAAATAAGCTAAAAACCATTGTTTAAAACTGTTTTGCCTGTATTTCATGTCACAGTCAACCTGAAAATCTGTTTGATTTATTGCGGCCACTAGATGCTGCTAGTGATTCACGGGTTTGGAAGCAAAGGTCCCTGAGAAAGGCACTTGGGAATCTGACCTAAAGGCTTTTCTTCTTTAGTGTTTCACACAAATTTAACAAGCTTGATGAGGGAAAAGCTTTCTGTATTGAATCCAGGTCTTTGAGGATCACTGATGCAGGTCTGTCTCTGCTTAACACCGTTCTAATTATCAGCATCTAAAACTGAATTGCTGCTTCACAGGGGTTTCTTGATGGTTTCTTACAGCAGCATTCTCCAGAGAAGGTGTCACCCCTGTGGGAGGGTAATACCTTGTCATGAGCGTTAGCTGGTGACTAGCTGCATTCATGAAAAAATTAGTGGGGTTTTTTTAAAGAATTAGGGTTCCTGCAGTGGGTCAGTCCCAGACTAACAAATGTGAAGAAATTGGCAAATTTAAAGAGCCTTTTCCTGGGAATATAATCTTTTCAAGATGACAGCTCTTGCTTTTCTTCACACTCCTCACTGCAAAAAGTATGGTGTTTTCTGTCAGTGTATTAAGAGTGCAGTAAACTTGTTCCTAGCAAGAGAACTCAGGAGGCTCTTCAGACAGTCCTTGCTGGAATTACATCAGCACCTTCAGAGGTTGCTTTCTGTGCCAGAGCTGCCAGTTGCTCTGCAAGGCTATAGCTGTTGCTGCAGTGGAGAGTGTCACCTTTGCACACTGTGACATGGTGAATAGATGCTGGGGTGGGGTAGGAGCTTCCCCTTCCTCTTCCCAGATAGCCTTTTCGCATCAAAATACGTTGCTTCTCCTCCTCCCTCTTCCAGGACTTATGGTAAGCCAAGTCCCAGTTTATTGCAGTTTGAGGGGGAAAGTTTAAAAAAAAATCAGAAGGCAAAAACAGGAGGCTTTACTCTTTTAACAGGAAAGAAAACACTTTGCTACTGCCAGCTGTTGTTGTTTTTCCTTACTCTATTGTTTCCTCCTAGTGTGCTGTGACTTCTTTGTTCCCCAGAGAAAACAACCTTTGTATATGTGGAGAGAGCAGCTTTGATTAATGAAAGCAAACAGCCACTGCTTTGTTATTCTCTGTATGATGCTCTGATATTTACTTTTTTTCAAACATGATTCCTGCACTGCTGCACTGGGAGGAATCTCTTAAATAGAATCTGGGAGAGGAGAGATTGGTTGTGGATATTATTAGACTGTGGTGGATTGGATATACGTGCTTGGTTTCATTGTGCATCTTGATCAAAAGCAGAACTTCAGCAGATTAAAAAGGCAATTAAGTAAGCAAGCAAGGGGAACAGTGTTCTTCCTCTTGGCCTTCCTCTTCTTGCCACTCTTCTACAAGCTGTAGGCATCTTGTTCTGGTTTTTTCCATCTGCCTTTTTTTCTCTAGCAGCTTTTGTTTCCTAAAGGCTTCACTTGCATTGCCTTTCCACTCCCTCTGTTAGAATCCCTGTCTCTCAAGCATTGTCACTGTGCAGTAACACAGCTATGGGGAGAGAGGGGCACACTTGCTTCCCACATCAGGTGTATTACTCCATGGCTTGGAATACCATGATCCAGATGCACTGTAGTTATAGTTGGGTTTTTCTAGCAGGTCTAAGGAAGAGATAAAAATTTATTTCTTACTGTGTGTAAGGGAGTACCACAAGAAGGGAAAGTGGGTCAGACTGAGCTTGCACCATACATAATTCACCCCAGAAAGCCTTTTGGCTTGTAGCTGTTCCCTGAGTAGTTTTCTCTTTAGCTGGCTGGTATTCTCTTGCTTGATGAGATTCCTCTACTTCAGCAGCCAAAATCCTGAAGTGTGCAGCTCTCTGGTGATGTGTCAGGATGGCCCCAGAGGGGCTCCACAAGCTATGGATTAGGCTTCAGAGCATGTGGGTAACCTGCCTTAAGGCTTTGGCCGGGTGTCTCCATGAAACTGTTATTTGCATGTGAATTGAGGAAAATGGCAAGTGCCTCAACCAACCTCTGGCTCAATTGGAACCTAGGGGCTTGCCAGTCGGGTATCTAAGATAGGACTGGGGAGAAGGGAAGCAAGATTCATTACAGTAGTTATGAGAAGTGGTTAGAGCTTGAAAAGTCTTATGGTGAGGAGTATTCTCTTTGACAGGTTATGCACCTAGGAAATGAAAATTAAACTGCTGAAGTGGGAAGAATGCAGTGGGGAATAAGGATTGTCCCTAGGATCTGGTGACTTTTGAGTGTCCAAAAGGCTTGTGTCAATTCTTGGGGTACTAGAAGTTAATTCAGCTTTCTGTTAGGTTAATGAAGACCTGCAAACAAAAGCTCTCAAATACCTTTTTATTGCACATAATTTAGTC
This sequence comes from Oenanthe melanoleuca, assembly GCF_029582105.1. Taxonomy (NCBI): domain Eukaryota; kingdom Metazoa; phylum Chordata; class Aves; order Passeriformes; family Muscicapidae; genus Oenanthe; species Oenanthe melanoleuca. The sequence goes on from NC_079336.1 coordinate 74,144,347, forward strand.
TTAGTTCTGCCATATTAGGCTTCAGTAGAGAGTCCAGGTGGTAACTGTCAGGCTTGCGATTCTTCTCTCTCTGAACTTTGATTTCTCTGGACAATAGGAATGGTACAGATGTATCAATGCATTTTTAAGGTTGGGCATGATTTAGCAGTCCCAAACAGGCTGGCTCATGCTGAACTCCAAGTTTGCTTTACCAGCCTTCTAGCAAACCCTTAGGTTAGAATCACAGCAGTGTTGTGATTGGAGAGCAGTATGCCGGGGTGCTTCCCTGTGTAGGCTCTCAGCATACTCATGTGCTTGCTTATTTCAGGTTACAACTTTTCAAGGAGACACAGTCTGAAAAAGCAAGTGCTATTACCAGCTGTAAAAGTTGCCTTCTCACCTCTTTGGCCGAAAATAAGTTACACCTCTAATGGCTTGACAAACAAGGATAGAAGGGAAAAAATATTTTTTCTTTGTGTTTACTTTGTGCTTTTTACAGCTTTGACTGCTGTCAGTGTCATTGTTTCCGCTTTATTGTCCAGTAATTTCCCCTTTAGTCCACGTGGTTCTTTCCCACAACAGAGGAGAAAAAAACAAGTACAAGAAGTAGGAAAACACTATTGTAAAACCAAAGAAAGAGGGTGTCTGCCTGTGCTGTGGGCAGGTGGAAGGTCATAACTCGTTTTCACACATGAAGCAGAGATAAAGGTGATAAGGCCTCTTTAAACTTTCCGGCATTAGCTCCACTCATGGAAAAAGCAGACTTTTTGGCTAAATTTCATATTGCCCCAGCGGTAGCCGTTTGCTGATGGCTTTTATATCTCCTAGGACCAGATTGTCAGCAGCTGTAAACAGCACTTCAAAGTTCAGCACACAGATTTTCCAGTGAGTTTAGCCTATTGGCTGCAATGCTTATTTTGAAAATCCAGATCAGTGCTGATAACTCAAAAACTTTTTCCAAAGTTGCATCCATTTCATCATTTGCAGTGATCCTGGGTGAGCCAGCTCTTTTGTCAAGGCTTTCTTGAGAAGTACTTGGAACTATTTTTTGTGCTCTGTGAATGTTCATCAGTTAGCAGGCTGATGCTGAATGAAGCAAACTTGATTAGATTTTTTTGTGCTATAACAGTAACAAAACAAACAAACCCTTGTTTCTCCTGCCTCCTGTCTCCACAAAAAATGCATTAATTCCTTCTTTCCCTCCCTCTCTCCCTCCCCCTTTTGGTCTCCATTGGGATCCCCTTCAATTCTTGCTGTCACATAGAGAAAGAGGTCTTTTAGTGTTCTTCTTCCTGCATTTACTTTGTCTTGCAATTTGTTCTCTGTTTTTGGTGGTGGTGTTTTTGGTGGTGGTGTTGTGGTGTTGTTTTTTTTCACAGCCTCTGTCCAGGATCCTTCATGTGCAACTTTCTTTCATGTGAAATCTGTATTTCCTATACAGATGCCTAAAGCTTCTAGAGCTAGTGTCCAAAGCTGCAAGGATCCTCCTGTGACTGCTCAGGCTGTCTCAGCCAAAGGCTTCTGGGCTTCCTATGAGGAAGACCTTGGTGGGGATGCATAGGGTGTGCTTTCACTTTGATTTCTGTAGAGGAGTCTTTGAGCAACAGTCCACACAGGTGACAGGCCATTTAATTTTGGAAAAATGTAAAATTTTAGGCAATAGCTGTCCCTAACCTTGTTGTGCAGCTCAGCTCACCTGCTGTACTGAAAGGAAAATGGTTCACCTTTCCCAGCTGGGGAAAACCTATGCTTCAGACTAGTTCTGGTCAGCAAGCATATTCTCCCTGCCTCTGCCCAAGATTTCACCTGCCTGAGGAAGGTGCTTCTAAGAAGATAGCTTCTGTCTAGGAAGAAGTTTCTTTGTAAAGCTGGGTTTATTCTTTTAAAGCCTAAAAGCTGAGTAGTACTGGGGATGGGGGGCAGAGGAGGTTGAGACTGGGGACATTTATAGCAGAGGACAGAGCTGTGGTTCAAACCCGACTTAGCATTTCACTCTGAGGGAGCCAGATGTCCCCCTGACTCCTTGAGAAGCACTCAGGGCTACTCCATAAAGTTGGAAGCAAAGCTGAAGCTCTGCAAAGGTTTTACACAAGCACAGCAAGTCTTAGTGGGTTTGGCTCCAGCGGCCAAATAATCTCTTACAGGGTCTATCCAAGCACTTGTGTTTTTCACCTACCCCCTATTGCTTGTATTCTTTGGCATTTGCAGACCAAGCTGTAAATAAGGTTTGACATAATCTTCCTTCTTTCCACTGTGTGGTGTTTTGGGGAGTTTGTTTTTTAAACAATCCCTTAGTCTCCCCCCATGCTTTTTAAAAGATCCTGAGACAGGAGAGAATGGATGGGGTGGAAGTATCCAGCATCATTTGGGATTGTATCTGGCTTTAGCTACTTCATTAATCCAGCATTCTTGTCATTATGACGCATGTTCTCCTGGACACTCTCCTGGAATTGCTGTACTTCTAGCAGGCAGGATTTCACCAAGACCAGCAAAGACACATAGCTCAGGCAGGGACTCTGATGGTTGATGCTTTCTGCATTTTGTTAGGTTAGAGCAAACAAATTGTTTTTGTGAAGAAAAGTCTTTCCCCTGTTCAGAAAAAGATGTCCATTTGAAAGAAGAAGAGAAAAATATTTTCTAAATTTCATATATTCGGGCCTCCCCACAGGAAAAAAAGCTCATCTTATATCAACTTCTTAAAGCATTTGTTCAAGCCTACTCAGATTCCTGTTGTGGAACTAGGCAATCTATATTCTGTAAACAGACTGTGAATGTTTTTTTAATAAATTATTACATTGTCAATGATAAATCTATTCCTTTTTAGGGAGTGAGGGGTGTGTATGTGAGAAAAATATCTGGATTTTGACCCAGTGTCTTTCTTGTTTTCAATGGCCATGAATGCTTATTGCCAACATCACACTCTGTATTTCCCTTTCTTAAATGCCTGCAGCAAAGGGTTTCCAGCTGTAGCAGGTGCTTGAAATTTTCACCTATTCCTTCTCAATTTCATGAAGAATTTCAGGAATCATTTCTTCATGTACAGGGCTGTTAAACATTGGAGTGGACTGCCCAGGGATGTGGTGGAGTCACCATCCTTGGCTGTGTTCAAAATACAGCTGGATGTGGCATTTAATGCCATGGTTTAGTTGACAAGGTGATTGGTCAAAGGTTGGACTTGATGATCTTAGAGGTCTTTTCCAACCTTAATGGTTTTGTGATTCTCTTTAGAGGCTGCAATGTTTTGCTTAGCAGGATCAGCTGTTTGAGCCTGCAGACTATCCTTGATCTGCAACTGCTGCTGAGGAAAGCTTATAACTAACTGAAGCAACCAGGCTTGCAAGAGATTTATTGATGAGTAAGTCAAGAGCTACAAATAACTTCTAAAAGCCTGCAAGAAATGAGCTGATGTCTACAGACTAAACACTGGTCAAAACTATGTGATGTTAAGAATGAAGTTGCTCATGAGCATTTCATTTATAGAGCATAAAGAGGCTTATCTCAACAGCTCCATCAGCAACCTGGATCATAACCAAATTTCTCTATTCAAATTCCCCACCACATCCTTTTCATTGTGAGCAAGCCGTGCACTGTAACGGTGGCTGTGCGGTCATCTGGGCTCTGACCCCTCAGCTGACCCACCACAGGAAATCAAGACTGTGTTTTTGCTAATGCTTGTTCTTTGCCCACAGCAGTATAAGAGTGAAGCGTGCTTCTGGCCCTCATCCTAGTTTGGAAACCAATTCAGGGCTTATTTCTCTTGAGTTTACAACAGTAAAGAGAATGTTTGGTTTTTTAAAATATTTTTTTATCTCCACAGATTTACTATTGCATCTGGTTCTGTTATAAAATAAGCCTGCAGGATGCAAGATGCAAACGTGGGCAGGCATCATATAGGCCCAGTGCAGTTTACAGTCAAATTACCACAGAGGAATGCAGCTGTCAGTTTTGTGTTAGGGAAGTCTATGGAATTACTCTTATCTTGAAGGCTTGTAACACATTGAAGAGTGCAGTAACTTGAATTTTGTAGGACATCTTATAACTGGGTGGCTTTAAGTCAGAGTGTGTGCTATATGCACACACACACACCCACCCCTGTTGTTGTGGGGAGATGGGATATGAAGACTAACACATGCACCAGTCTTTCAGGTTCAAGCTTTGTGGTGTTTTGTTTTTCTCTCTTTTTTCCAGATGAGCGCTGTCGTCTTTCAATAACTTAGTGGTTCTGGGAAATGCAATTTCAAACCAGACCATTATAGATTCAGATGGTAGATCCTGCCTTAGCAAACTGCTGATTTGGAGATTTCTCTGGTTAGAAAGCTGTACAAATTAAGACTAAGTGTTCTGAAGAGCAAAGTATAACATCCACATATATACACAGACACACTTAAAACTAAAGTGTTTATTGTGTGCTAATGTTACCATAATCAGTGCTGGCAAAGATGACCCTTCTCCATTGTGGTGTAACCAGACAAACACATAGTGTCTTGGAATTCCTCCAGTCTCAGCCAGCTGCTTCTATTTGAAGGATCCCAGTCTGGAAACTGGTATCACTGTGCTGAACACCAATACGTTCACTGTAGCAATGTAAACATGGCCAAAATTCAAAACCCCAGGTGCAGAAAGAATTTCAGTATAGAGGACTTTGTGAGAGATTTTTGTTTGAGATTTAATCAACACACACACACCTACTTCTTTCCTTAAATGATCATGACAAGCCTTGGGAAAGGAGTGTTATTGAGAAAACTTGGATGCTTGGCTTCTGTCTTCACCATTGCTGTTGCTGGCAGACATACCAAAATGATGCAGTGCATTTAAAGAAGGCCAAATCTCTCCTCACTGGCATGTAGAGGAAGTTTCCACAGAAGTCATACAAAAGAAAACACTGAGCACAGAGATCAGTTCTGCTGTGGCTGTGCAATGTTCATCCAAACGGCTTACTTGTGAGAAAATAAATAGTGCCTTGTAACACCTTTCAGCTAAGAAAACAGGGCAATGGTTGGGTTTAAAAGGATGAGGTATGGGAACACTCCTTATGGCCAAATGTGGTCTGTCACAGTCCATCAACACTTGCTGTAGTTGTCATCTTTAGTTTTCTGTGCTTCAGGGTGAGCAATCAGCTATCCTGTAAGCAGAAGAAAATAAGCATTTACATGCTGGCAGAGATGGTCATTAAAAGCATGAGGCTTTGGAAGTATAAACTTTATGGATCTCAGCAACGGACATCAGATCAGTACCCTGTCCTGGCCTGGACTCCTGTATTTGTCAGAATGGTAATTGTGGGTCTGTCCTAGAGCCCTGAACTGTGCAGTTCAAGGGTACAACTCTTATTTTGAATGAAAAAGCATCCTGAAATCTATCAAATAACCATATACTGCATAACCTTCATACTGTAGTAGATTTCAAACTGTCTTGGCTTCTTCTGGAACTCACCTCAGATTCCTGTCTTTCTGGGAGGGTTTCTATTCCATTGTGATCCTGTATATCCTGTGGGGCCTCGGCTTCTATCTCTAGGTCAGCCTGCATGCTGGGCTTTTCATTCTCCCACTTTGCAAAGCCTTTGTTCTTCCCAGCTTTTCCGTGGAATTTGGACTTCATTTTGGGGAAAGTGTGGGAACCTGAATCATTCCAGCCTGGCTCATGCCAGAGTGGTTCTGTCTGCGTTGCTTGGCTGGTGGTCACCCGCTGCAGCCGCACAGAAATTTTCCTTGAAGAGCCAGTGACAAGGGTGATAGCTCTGCCATCAAGGTCCTGGTGTTCTGCAGCAACACTGGGAAATTCAAATACTTCATCTTGGACTGAAAGAGAGGGAGGTTTATTTAAGTATTCTGCTTCAAGTCCTTACAAAAAGGTAACAAGCTTGGGGGAGAGTGGGGAGGTAACCCTTAAACAAAACAGTGCTATAATTATCAATACCCATATGCTGCCTAGAAACTGTTTCTGACACTGTGTGCACAGATTTGATTGTCTCACCTTGTGCATGCTCAGGGGGTAAGGCAGTGCTAGAACTGTGCCCTATGTCTCCTTGCTCCTAAGTGTCAGAAAAGGAGAAGTACAATTTCATTTCTTTTCAGCTGGGATAGGGGTGCCAATAAGGAGGATAGAGAGCCATAGGCAGGACACTAGGGCCATCACTGGAGAAAAGGATGTTGTAATCTGAGGGCTGAACACAAGCCATAGTGCAGTGAAAAGGACAAGTACTGCTCTGTGTGTTGATACAAAGGACAAATTAAAAATCGACACTGGCCATTAGAGAGGATTCCAGAAATGGTTTACAACAGAAGGAGAACTGCTCTCACCTGGAGGCAGAGATGGACTGCTAGGCAGAGACCCATGGTTGCTGCCTACTGAAGTTCCTCTGGAAAATTTCCTGCATGCCAGCACGAGCAGGTCTCTGCATTGCTTGTGACAGTTGGCACCACAATCTGAAAGAAAGAAATTGTCAAGTCATCAAACGGAAAGCCACAACTATCTGGTAATCCCTCAAGGCTATTAGCAGGCAGATACCAAGAAGGGACTTTGAAGGAACAAAGAGTTGGACAGAAGGTGTGAAGGGTGTTACAGAAATGGATCATTTGGTGTGAAGGGCATAACAAAAAAATTGAGACAGCTAATTATAGAAAAAGGGCAGCAGAAGAGAAGAGGGAAGATGATATTTTAATCATAAAATAGTTTCAAGGAAGAGATGTGGAATGGTCCTGTGATCCTATGTATGCCATACATAAAACTTCTGCTCTACTGCATGAGTCCCCCCCGAGAAGGGGGTTATTTATTTGGCTAGCAGGGCCCATTATAGTAAACAGACTTGGTTAGAAGACTACAGGGCATCCATACCCTGAGCATCTGGAAGGACTGCTGGAGTTCAGTATAGACTACTGCAGGTTAAAACTAGTCTAAGTAACTCAGTAAGCAATGTTAGCACATGAATGGGCTCTGTGGAAGTGTGTCATCCACTCAGAAAAGACTTTTTGAGTACCTGCACTCCAAGGCTCTGCAGGGCTTTAAATCACTGTGGATACATCATCACTAGGTACATTTTTCTGAAGTGTGGCTGGAGTATGGATCTTATACACAAGAAAGGGCTGAAGGGTGGAGGATGTACCCCAAACACAATCTCTCCCTCTGTACTTTTTTCCATTGTTTAAAAATTCCCATTTCCCTTGTTTCTCTGTTGCTGCTCCATAGCCCAACATTTTGCTCTAGGTGAGCACTGTCAAGGTGCTGCATTTCTGACTCTGCTGTAAGAACCACTCTGCTCAGGGCAGCAGTGCTGGCATGATGGGTGAGAGTTCTGGTTTCTGCCAACTCTTGTTCCTATGATTAATGCAGCAGTACATGCCCAGCTCTGGTTTTCTCTGTCTCAAAGGTAACACACCCCCTCAGATGCACTAAAAATCTGTTTTGAGGTGCAAGACTCCTTCTTTCACTTGCAGACCATGCAGTCTAGCTTTTATCTCATTACTCACAGGGCTAGGGTAAGCAGCAGGCCTGAAAGGAAGAAATCCCTCTCTCCCCTGATGTGAGAGGTTCAAACAGAGGAGGACAGCTCTGTGCTCAGAGTTCATCCCTAATGGATGTCACACTGCAGTGATGCTAGAACACAGAGCAGCTGGTAGCTGCTGCAACAAAGGACAGGCACCCTCACACTGTAGGGTCTGAGCAAGCAGCTCTGCTCTCTTACTTTCATGCTTCATTGCCTGTAACTTTGACTTTACAGAAGCACTTTTGCTCAGTCTCCACTGGGCCACTGCTACAGGCAGTGATGCAGGACAGAAGCTCAACTTTCAGATCTCAGATTGAGTTTACATGCTGGTGTGACAAAACTTCACCTTCCTTTCCTTATCCTACCAGTAAATCTATAGACTGCAACCAGCCCTTTCAAAGCTTCTAAGATGACAGTAATCAGGAATATCTGAATTACATATGTTGATTTAGCCATTTCCCCCACTGCATTCTGAAGAAGAGAGGTTTGTGGCAGGAAGAGAAACAGGAGTATTGTGCATCCTAAAAAACCTTAAGGGTGAAGTCTTTACCTTTCTCCTTGGAGTCTGTTTAAAATTAAGGGAAAAGAGTACAAATGTGAATGCTCCCCTGTGAATAACTGAGATACAGCTCTAGCTATGAAAATCAAGTGCCCTTCAGCCAGAGTTGGGCTGCCTGAGAAATAAATAGGTCCAGGATTTTAAAGCCAATGAGGACCACTACAATGCCCTTTTTGGTCTGACCTGCTTAACATGGTGCAAGTACTGCATTAGAAATTAAGTATTTTATGAAGGCAAAGGAGAGGGATATAAGACCTCTAGGTTTTTTATAAATTGAATGTCTGAAGAAGATCTTGCAATGGGATCTGCTGAGCAGCCTAGGAATTAAATATTTCTCTATTTCTAGTTCAGCCACTATTAAATTGCAAGTAGGCTTCCCTACAGGCACATGTACGTACATGAGACACTGTTGCCAGCAGACATTTTCCTGATCTGAGTCTCAGGGGATATATTTCAGGATGTCTCAGTGTTAGGATAAGAACACTTGGTTTTCCACTTTACGAGGTCTTTACTGGTAGAAAGTGACAGCTCATGGAGTCAGGGGCTGCTTTGGACCTTTATCCCACAGAAACTGTGCATTCCTACTGGGTGGTATTTTCTCTAATGCAGTGAAACTTCATAGTGTACCAGCAGTCACTGCTCATGGACAGTACTAAGTGTAGATGCAAGATGTGTTTGAAAACATAACATTTTAGTTAAAGGTATGGTTGACTGACTTGAACAAAAACCCACCACCCATAGCTTGAAAAAAATCCTTATAATATTTATTTACCTTTGCATTTGTAGCCTTGTTTGATTATACCCCAGAGCTGCAAAGAAAGACAAAAGAACGTCAAGGAATTAGAAAAGAAAGCTGGAAGGAAAACAAGGTCACAATGAGGAAGTACCAGTGGCTACAAAAACACAAACAGGATACAACTGCTCTTAACACCCTTCCTGTCAGGCAGACCTCCCCCTCTAATTGTGATAAAACTCGTGTGGCTTCTCCCTTACTTCTGCTACTTACTTGTAGTAATGGGACTACCAGAGAAGGAGCGACACAGATGACATTTGCTTCCAGGAATGGGTTAAAACATGCTATCATATCAAGCTTAGTGAAAACAACAGAGCACATTCTGCTTCTAGGCTCGCTTAATGTTATATGCACGAGAATTTCTTGTGTACATCCATTCTCCAGATACATCACTGACCCACAACATTCAAACACAGCAGAAGAAAAAAACCACTGAGGATAGAAACTAGGTTCTTGGTTCCCATATTGGTTCCCAGCACAGCTAGACATAAGCAGCCTGATTTGTGCACCTACATTTTCCATCTTAAACAGAAAAACCCAAACAGATGAATAATGAAATAGGCAGAAAAGCCATTATATTCCATCTTTGCCTTACTCAGAAGCTGCTCTTGTCAATGTACATTTGCAGCTACCAAATGCAAGGGCCAGTGTGTGTGGTCCTACTTTTGGGAAGCTTTCACTGACACATGAGCAGGGTTGCTTGGAAACAGGGAAACTCCCAAGCAAATTGTTTTCTATGTACTCAGAAGCCCTGCATCTACAGCCATGGCACTATAAAAACAAGCATTTCCACTCTTGAGAGGCTGTGAGAGGAAGGGGCAGTTTTTCTAACTCTAGCATAAAAGGAAAAAAAAACCTGGGGACTCGGCCGTTTATTTTTCCTGAACTCATTCACCAGGGAGGGTCAGCACATCCAGGCAAGTGAAACTGCATGTGGCTCCTCACCAGATTTCTAAGTATCCACGCACAGAGAGCAGGGATGAATATGGTCATTAAAGAAAGGTTCAAAAGGAAAAGATGAAGATCATTAAGGATACAAAGGAAAGAGTAAAATAAAGAGAAAGGAAAGATTCTGGGTGAAAAAAACCACCCCACACACTGCACAAAAGAAATAGCAAGCAAAAATAGGGGTCTGGAGAGAGCAAAAATAGATTAGACAAGGTAGAACAAAAGAAAAGAAAGGACAATAATGGAAGCTGGCTCCATAGAAGGTCTGTGGATTATTCTTTCCTTGCTAATGCCATTTATGTGCACAGGGAACGCAGTTACTGTGCTCAGGCAGCGACAGGGACCCGAGTCCCTCTTGAAACAGCAGCAATGACCTATTTTCCCAGATCTCTTTGACAGGATCACTGGATTGCTACTTATTTCATTTGGGCTCTAATCTGTTCCCACTGAAGACCTCTCTCCTCATTCCTCACCTTCTTATCTCTGCACCTTCCTCCCACTCAAATTTGGCACCACTGTTGTGGTTACACACTGCAGTGAAAGCTTAGCTGGAGTGTCATGTCATGAATTCTGACCTAAAGCTTTGAACGTGTCTGACACAGCCTTGCTGCAAAGCTGGCTTGAGCCAGCTCCAAGGTAAGAGGATCTGTGCAAATTCAGATTATGAAGCTTAGCAGGATGGTCAGTCACCTACCTGCCTCGTGCTGCAACTCAAGCTTTGGGACGGAACTGCGACTGGCCATGGGCATATCAGCTTTGTGCTGCTTAATGGCATTAGGTTTAGCTTGACCTCTAAAGCTTATATCGTTTTAATAACTGTGTGCATTGCACTGTCATGTCAATTCATCCTGCTGCATGGTCAGTGCACATTATTTTGACTGTGAATCACTGCGTCAGTTTGAAATGAGGTTTCCAACCGTGGATGAGTAGCACTGAAATGCAGAACAAATATGCAGCAGATTCTGTAGCTGGTTCCTGTCCTATCAGTCCTACTCATCCACAGAACAATGCCAATGACTTCAGTGAGCTGACAGGAAAAATGACCTTATTTCCATTTCCTGTACAACCCCTTGCTCGTTTGCATTCCTGCACTGGATGTAATCAGGGAAACATGAAAAATCTACCAATGGCCAATTAGAAAATTGATGCAGGACAAAAATGTCTGCAGAAGAGGACGTTTCAGGGCAGTCTTTGGGCCTTGCTTTGCTGTGGAAGCTTTCCAAACATGCACTGAGTGTCACGAACGCAATGACGTCTTCCTGAGGCAGCCTGGAACAATGGGCTCAGGCCGGTGTCCCTGCCCCATGGATGTCCTGGAGCTGTCAGCTCCAGGCCCACCAGCACACTCCTACGTCAGCACTGACCATGTCACCGCCAGGGCTTTTGCAGCTCTGGCGGAAATAGGCGGAATTCCTTCTTCCCCAGGGCATTAATCAGTGGCAGAGGTTGCGATAGGGGCTTCAAGCAGCCAAACAAAACTGACACGTTGCAAAAGGAGTGAGTGGAAAATGGGAGCATGGGCTAGAGCAGGAAGGCCAGAGCAGGCCTGGAAGGAGGATGGGTTTTGTGCATTGCAGTGCTGTTGTTGCTTTCAATCATGAAGAAATAGTGCTTAGTGTAAAGGATTATGGAATGAAATTACCGCCGAGTGCAGGGGCAGATCTGTTCTGGAGAGCAGGGACAGGGTCTGAGTTTACAGCCTGTTATGTGAGCCACACACAAGCAGATGACGTGGCCCTCTGCCCTTACTGCTTTAGCTGCCTAAGTGTGGACACTTCATTTCAGCCAAGTGTGTCCATTAAAATAACTTCTATATCATAGTAATTCTTTATTCTTTACTATATTAGGTTTGAAGTGGAAAATTTACAGAAGGTTTACAAGCAAGACAAATGTCAACAAAACCAATCCTTTCCCAGATATGTACAGAGCACTCTAGGAAGTGACATCTGGTAAATAACGGCTGAGAGAAAAAGCAAATTTAAAAAAAAACAACCTAACTAATAAATCCTTAAAAATTCTTATAGTACAGAAGTGCTGGATGATTTCTTTACCAAATTAGGAGATCTGTTCATTCAATAAAGAGAAAATTAGGGCTGTTACAGCCGTTCAGAGAATTATGAACATATCTATGTTGCCATGTACAATTTCCTGAGAAAGAACAGCTTTTGCCTCATTTACATCCTCTGCTCCAGACATCTATTTTCCCTTGAACTTGTTTACATGGGAAATCAAGCCAAATTAAAGAGCTTAACATAAACCAAGTAAGACCATTCACATAGTCTCTAACATCCTTTAGCTAACATAATTTTGTTCCCCTCAACAGAAATTCTTACAAATGCCAGTTTTCAGAAACCGCTAAATCAAAACTGGATAGCACAGCTACAACATGAGTAAATGTTTTGTGATTCTGAATGCCATGAGATATTATTTGGCCAAGAGACTTTAGTAATGTATGGAACCAGCTCCACCCCATATACATTACAGGCTAAAAAGTTGTTTTTAAGATATGGTATTATTAAAATCATACTTACAAATCCTGCACAGTGCTCGCAGAAAGTTGGCTTAAGATAGGTCATTTCCTGAAAGTTATGAATAAACCCTGGTCCCATTTTACACTGAAACTGTGATTTAGCTCTCAGAAAGTAAGCCATCATTTCTTCTTTGCTTATAAGACCATCTCTGTAAGAGAAATAAAAAATAGAGTAGATCTGTCGCTGCTCATGGCACTGAAAATTTTGGAGTCTTCTCATGGTAGAAAGCATGCAGCACACAAAGCATTATACTGGATGATATTTTGCAAAATAATCACATCTTTTGCAAAAACTACAACAGTCTTGGAAAGAAATAACCCTTGCAGCCTTTGTGGTTCTTATCTTTCTTTAAACAGTAACACTGAACTTACAGCACAAACCTTGTTATCTCACCTGTTAGTGGTATGAGAGCACAGACCAGGACACTAAATGAAGGAATTTGATTTACTGCTCAAATAGAACAAGTGGTTATCCCTCTGGCTGGCCACCAACCTTCACAGCCAAAGAGATTCTGGACCAAAAGAATTATCAAGCCCAACTGGATAGGAAATTTATGTCCTTCTAGAATATTTGTTACTCCTTCTCTGCATGCACTTATTTCCCCTGTGCTGTACAGAAGTTATTTGTTTCATCAGTCTTAGGGGAGTGTGTGAGGGGTGGATGCTAGGGTTAGGGTTAGTGTTATGGTTGGGGTTAGGTGTAGGTTTGAAGGGGGGTGCTAGGGTTAGGGGAGTGTGCTACGGTTAGGGGAAGGGTTGAGAAGTGGGTGCTAGGGTTTGAGCATCTCCACTGCAGTTTCACAATACTCTTGGGTTTTGACTCAGTCCCAGCAGAAACTTGTCCTTAAGCTATTTCATAAATTATTTTTAAAGTACCAGGTAAAGCAGGACTCCAACCCAGGACTTAAAGACCTGACTAGAATATAAGAATTTAAATGATAACAGAATTCAGCTTTCAGTAATCTTGTCAGACACAAGAGACTTGGGAGATACTTTTTCTTCAATATTTGTATTTTCTGAATTTTTAAATTGAGGAAAAGGGAAAAAAAAAACACCACAAAGAGATGGCCATGCTTACTGGTCTTTGTCCAGCACGCAGAAAGAGTCCAAGAAGGGGAAGTTGGCAGCTATACTTTCAAAGTCTTCCTGAGATATATAACCATCATGGTCGTGATCATAGTTCCTAAAGACAGACTGGGGAAAAAACAAAAGAAATTATTGTAGTGTTATCTAGCCTATCCTGAATCTATACCAGCCTCTCCAACATTATAATTACATGTAACCTGACGTTCTGTTCAGCTGTTCAGGTGCTCCATTGCATCTGTTTTATTCCTTTTATTTTTGCTTAGTATTTCAATTTGCATATTATTGAACTTTACAGGAAAAATGGCCAATTTTTAAAGAAACCTTGACGTCAGCATTTATCTAGTGATGATCCTCCACACCTCTTCACACATAATTATTCTTGCTTTACTTTTCTTCTTCGTTGGAAACGTCACTAAAATTCTGCCCCAGATGAGGGTATATTCTCTTTGCTTCATTAAGTTTAATCATGAAGAGAAGAAATAAAACAAAAACAACAGCAGCTTTCCCATGAGTGTTTCAGATGGTTTTGGCTTCATTTCTCTTTTAGGTGGTCACTTCTACTCTGCCACAGTACTGTTTCAATCTGTTTTGTTTACTAGTATTTTGACGCCCCAATCATGAGCGATTTGTGCCTAACACAACCATTCTCTTCCATCAACCCACCACTAAGTAAAAAAGACATGGAATCAAATTTAAAAGGTCACATACAGTGATGGGTGCCCTCCTTAGCTGCTAAGGAGTTACTGTCTTCCTGTTTGCAGAGATGTGCAAGGGCTGTTAAAGCTACATGCAATGCTGATGGGAAAAACTGTCAAAGTCAAATGACTATCTGAGAGGTGCATAGTGAAATACAAACTCCATCATTAGATTGGAATATTTTTTTATAAAGACATTAAATTATTGTACTGAAACTCTTGAAAGGAATCTGTATTGTCTTTGTTTTAACATGAACCTGATGAAACCCATTTATATCAAATGACTAACTGATGACTGGCAGACCTAGAGAAAACATTGTAAAGAAGGAACCAAAACACAAACACAAGTAGCATTCAATACTTTTTGTAATAAAAACAATGGCTAAAAGCACAACTCAAAGCAGCAAGTAAACAGCAAATATTGGCAAAATGAAAACAGCTGTATACAGTGGTGTGAGCCTTAAGTAAGCTATATCCATAAAAGCCCCAAACCATATTTTAATCCTGCCAAACTCTAGATCATATGTCTTGAACCAGGCCAATATTGTGGAGTGGGGAGCTGCAACTCCCTCAATTATAGAAAAAACATAAACTCCCACCCCACACATTAAGGAATTATGACAGACTTCCTATTTAACAAGCTATTAAAGAGAGGTTTGGGTATGGAGTAATTTTTATCAACACATATGGCACTGACAAAAGCAATTCAGGAACAGCATGTGCATTTCTGGCATGTCACACTAGAGGAAAAATGAAACTTTTTCAAAAAAGGACACATACAAAAAATAAACTACAAGATATATTTGAAGTCTGGGTGAGAGAAGTGAAGAATTTGTTTAGGTTATCTTAACAACATAACTCCAATTAGTGATCTGTAACACAGGCAAAGTCAAAATTTAATCGTTCCTCCCAGAGTTAATTATTAATTTGTAGAAAGCAGAAAGAAAGGTTCAATCTCTCCAAAGGAATCTGGAGATATTTAGCTTTGTTTACATTACCTAGCACAACACATCACCTTCTAAACTGAAGCTAGAAGGTCCCCCCTCTAATTCTGTGTGACTTCATGTCCACATTTTTAAAGTGACACCAAGACAGTGCTATCTTTACCATACATAACATGCTCTGGACAGTAAAATAACAGCAAGCTGAAAACCAGAAATAGAGTTTCCAGAAAAGTCCATTGGACCTATTAATGTATGAAACCTTGTATCTGAGTTGCTTGTTTTTTAGCTATCTGTTACCAGACATGAACTGTGTGTCTACAGCTGCAAAAACTAAACTTTCCCCTCTGAATTTATATTTGCTAGACAAACCTATTAAACAGCAGCCAGGTTTTGGATGCTTGTGAAAGTCTGCTCTTTTGCACCCAGAAACCTATTTACTAATCCCATTGTTGATTGCAGGAATAAAATAAATATTTCTTAACATATCAGTAACAGCTCAAATTTGTTACGGTAAGTCTGAAATTCACCCCAACCATAACAATCCCATTAAAAGCTTGAAATTAATTATAATATTGAAACTATCAAATCTATCATTCTCTTAGACCAGAGCAATGTTCCAAGTACTTACATCCACCAGTTTCCGGATGTGCTTGTTGATGACCGTAGGGTCAGGTTTAGGTACCACTCCAGATGCCCACTCCAGTGGCACTACTGGCTTGTTGGGGGTGGTTGGGGAGGTAGGCTGCTGAGAGATGGATCAGAACACAAGGATTTTCAAATCTGAATTAAGAAGCTGAATTTCCCATTAAAAGCAACTCAAAATGTCAGAGCTACAATCACAAATTGCTGGAGTACTCGTGCTGTAAAAGTGTGCTTAGCAAAACATTAGGCAAGGTTTGAAAGGGCTGCTTGTCTTCTCTAACAGCTTCAGTCAGGCTCTCTGTGGCACTTTGCAGCTACACTGTCACCACCCAGCAGCAAACCCTTTCCTCACTGACATCTCCAGAGCGTTCAACAGCAATGACACTTGAAGGAAGAGGGAAAGGAGGAGGGTCTGAAGGGTTTTTGAACACAGTGGGCATCAGAAATAGGTAAACCCAGAGATCTGCTTTGCTCCTCAGCAAAACCTGATGAGGAGATCACCACAGTCTGCCCCCAGCTCCCTGCTGGAGGGACCATGCCCAGAAGCCACACAAGGGCTGCCACACCCTGAAGTTCATGCTCCAGCAAGGTGGCAGGATGCAGAAGCAGGGCCAGAATTGTGCACAGCAATCCCACTCATTTCCAGTTGAGATGTGCCAGGATGCACAGCTTGATTCACCTAGGCAGCTTGAGTAGAAAGGCTCTAACCTTTGATTTGCTTTGTAGATAACACCAGCCAGACTATTTTATTTTTAAAATTTCTTGGTCTTGGCAAAACAGTAGGTGACAACTCACTGGTTGCATGGAGCTCACAGCTTGACTCCCTCCACACCACTACAATGCTTTGGGAGTAGCTCTGGAATGCAGCTCAGATTCTTCAAGCATGAACACATTTTCAGGTAAGGATTCAAAAATAACCAGTTAGCATGAAAAACACTGCAAGACAAACTGGCCTTCCCCTGCATCTGCCACTGGACATCTAGCAAGTGAAGCAGTGTCAAGCAGAAAAAACAAAGTGTGTTTTGGATCAGAAGGGAGAGAGTCCACAGTCTCAGAAGGCCCCTGTGTTAGCTGATGAGCAAAGAATCTGGGTCTCATTTGTCTCGTTCTGAATTGGTGTGACTTGAAAGGGAGACAATTGAGAAAGGCAAAGATGTTACACGTATCATTGTATATAACAGTGGTATTGGACTTTGACATCCAGATGAGAAACGGTCACAGGTTCATATTTTACTGCATTTGGTTGGAAAAGAAAAAAAGGATTTTTCAGTGGGTTGCTTTATTAATTTGGCTTTTCCTTTTTCAAGTGTTAGAACAGCTTTTATCAATGCCTTCATAGATTTTGACCCATACAAATTTGCACAAGTAAGTTTGGGAGGAGAATACCCCTATATCAACAAAACTCAATTTCCATAAGAAGTACAGTGAACCTGGATATCCAGCTCTATCTGCCAAAAGCACTGACTCCAAGCATCCATATTAAAAGTGTCAGTGTGGTGCTAGACTACCAAGACCTCACAGGGAGCTTTTAGCATCTGCTAGTCTGTGTGCACAGTGACAGAAAGAGACTGAATCCACTGGAGTCTTCCTCTTTATTCTGGGCTATTTAATTTGAAGCCTCATTCAATTTTTATGATTTTTTGACAAGTTGCAATGAAATCCTCATGTCACTGACCACTAGCCAAAGTGAAATATTTGTTCCTTCTATTGCACTCATAGACTCAAATGAACAACCATGATTTTATTTATGTATTTGAAATGCATCCTATGAGGAAAGGTGCTAACTATGAGGAAAGGTGGCTGTCCAGAGACTACCAAGTTGAAATTATTAAATGTTAAAAAACACTGTATCTAGTCATGCAGTTTGTAAATCAGACTGTATCACCCATTTATTTCACCATGGTATTGTAGACTGAGAAAGCATTTTCAGATGTTTGCAAACATCTATGTATTTTGGCATTGAAATGAATCCTACTGAAAACAAACAAAAAAATCACCTAAGTGCATCATCAGTGGCATAATTGTACCAGGCAGAGCTGTCCTCTCAATAATAGCTGTATTAGTAAAAACTCCCAACAAGAAGTTCACTACTGGGTGTGGAAAAGCAGGACACTGTGACAAGGAGGTGCTGTACTACAGCTGGTGGTCATTCCTCAGTGTTTTTTCAGGCTGCTATACTGACTGAAGATTCTCCTCCAGTTTTAGCAGAAGGAAAGTCTTGCTCAAGTCCCTGTTGACAGCAGACCTACGCTAACAGATCAGCTCCCTTTTGCCTCAAAAACGATTGCAGCAGTGTGAGGCATTTCCTCCACAGTGCACCTGCATGGGAGTGGTACCCATATAACAATAAATCCAGGAGCAGTTGGAATGACATAACTACGCTGTCACGTTGCCTTTGACAAATTTTTCCACATACAAAAGCCGTACAGATTCTTTCCCCTCCAGTAGAGCCTGTGTGCTTTGGCACTCCATCAAAGAGAAGCAAGCTTCAAACAGGCTGGCTTCTGTCGATTCAGCTGCAGCTTTTTACCCATCAGGGTGCTGCAATAGCTCAATGTCACTGGTTATTCATTGATCCTTATGCAGAAGTCTCCCACAACTGCTGGGCACTGTTAAAGTTCACAGCCCTGTTTATATTGCTTTTGTCCTGCTCGAAGCTCCGCCTGGGGATCAAAGCAGCAATGTGATAATTTCCGTCATTTACAGTAGCGGTCCATTGGTCCTTCCACAGCATAGGGCTGCAACATTTCAACTTTGCTGGCAGTAATGGGAGCGTGAGGGACCCAGAATGACCGAAATAAACAGCAACTGTTGCGGTCAAACTGTATCCAACACGGACTGGAGACTCACTAATGAAATTTCAAATGTTCAGGCTGAGCTAGTGTTGACTCTGGAAATACTCATTAGTTTCCTTATCATTGCTCATAATACATCAGTGGGAGCACACACATAGTCCTCAAACTGGTCTCCAAGAGTGATTAACACTTTTAAACCTCAGAGAAGTCTTACACTTGGAAATTAAAGGGTTCTGCTTCCTTGCTTGCTTTTAAGAATGCTTAGAAACCTGAAAAAGCACTGGAATGCATCATCTCAAGACTCCTGGACCTGCTCTCACCCCCTGGGAAGCATTTCCAGCCACTCTCTTCTGCTGCTGTCAGACCTGAGAGGGCTCAGCCTGAGAGCATCACAGGCTGGATATGAAAGGCAGTGAGAATATTAATACACTGAAGAAATGCTCAGAGGAAGGCAGAGTCCCCAACATTTGGTAGCAGAAGAAAGATTAATCCTTGAAGTGAAATTCAACTATTAATTATGAAATTTATCTGTATCCTTTGACTTTCAAAAATAAAGAAAAATGCATGAATGCAGCATTATCTTTAGTTGCACATAAACAAATAAAGATTAATACCTATTCTCATCTGTTCAAACATTGCTTGAGAGCCCAAGGTGCAGCCAATTATACCTAAGCAAACAGTTTTAAAATACTACAATAATTATTTGCCTTGCCTTAAACAAATATTTTAATGCAGTGTTTTTTTATGTAACTGCACCAGCAGCCAGAAAACCAGCTAAGGGTCACACAATAAATAATTGATATAAACTTATAAAGGATATATGTCTAAAGCAGAACTTTGTTTTCCAGGACTTGCAGAGATTTTGTTGAAAAATAATTAACAGTGAAGTCGGGCATGTTCCACTATTTATTTCTCCCAATATGCACTAAAACCTATAAACAGTGCCTGTGTTTTCCACACAAGTATAACACCAAAAAGCTTTTATGTACATATGAATAAGGAAACACATTAACTGTCACTTAAAAATTTAATCATCTGCCTGCAGCCAAAATAAGCAATATGTCAAAATGCAGTAAAAGATGACATACAGATTTGGAGTTCCTTGGCTCCAGCACCAGCGAGAGCTTGTAGATGTCATCCTCAGTGTGGTAGAGGTCCAGGGACAGCTATATGTAAGAAAGAATGGAAAACAGGAATATTTACTAGACTGGTTTGTAAGCTGAGATACCCCTCCCACTGAGGGTAAACACAACGTTTTGCAATGTCTGAGCTCAGAGACCTGTCAAAGCCCGTGCAGCTGCTAGGAAAGTGGATCAGAGAGGGGCAAGGCTGGGAGGATTTCAGATTTTATCCTGGTCAAATTTTGTTCCTCAAGAAGGGTCATAGTAGTGCAGCTCTTCTACACAGATCAGTCTGTGCAGCAACCACTTCTCTGGAAACGCTGGGCAGAAAGGCCTGGGAGAGGCAGGCTGGGTTTGCCACTGCTGCTGATGCAGAAATTGCTCCAGTGAGAGCAGTCCCAGTTTAGCCCAGCTCAGCCTACTCCTGGTCACCCCTCAGCAAATAAGGTAAATTGCCTCCCAGCTGCTTCTAAATAAGAGAAAGATTTTTCTACCATGTTCTCATTCTTTTCCCTAGAGGATTTATTGAGAAAAAAAGGAGGTACATAAATATGCTTTAAGTAGGATGAATCTGTTTTTACTTTGGCAGCTGGGGTCTTGCACTGATCAACACAGTAAATTCCTCCTCTTTTGGAGTGATGAAGGAGAAAGCTAGTCAACACTGTGGCTAATGTTCTACAATGAGAGCAAATAAACATTCCATGTTTCCTGTGATCATGTCCCTGCATTAACTGATTTTGAAGAATTGACCCAATTTGAAGTTATCATCCAACCTGCAAATCCCCAGTTAAGCTAAGATTGAGTTAAAAGGATGTTCCTGAGCAGACAGATAGAATTACTACTGACTAAATGACTGTGACAGGTTATTTTTAGAGAATCTGGAGTGCCAAGTAAGTAGCAGCAGGACCAGTGACACCTACTGCAGAGCCACCTCTGGGGACAACCCACTTTTAGGCACAATTTTGTGTGATCAGTAAGACACTGATTTGGGCTCCCAAAGCAAACACATGGCTTTAGAGAAGTCTGGAGATCACATTATTACTTTTGTCTAGCTGAAACAGTGTTGATTTTTGCACTTTGTAATTAAGGCCACAGTGAAAGGCTGTGCATCCTGCAGGTTCCTTTACCCAGCCAGCATGCTGCTGTCGCAGGTTCAGGTGAGGGTCCTAAAGACAAAATGGAACTAGTAAGTGCTGTAATGAATATTGTTCATGTGGTGAGGTGTTCAGTGCTGTATTCTGAGATTCCTTGGTGACACAAAATGAGCAGCACTGGGCTGGAGCACATGCTGTTGTCAGGGCAGACTGGGAGTGAGAGCAGAGTTGGTAGTTCAAAAGGCATTGTCTGGTTCCTGTGAAACAGCACAATTTTCCCAGCAGGCCAGATGAACTGGGTGTGGATTTGGGAGTGGAAGTGTGTTAGTATTTATTGAGTAAGCTTGTATCTCTCCCTCCCTGAATTATGTGACCTTATCTTAAGCATTGGTTATAATTTCATTAGGCACAATGTGTTTATGCAGTGGACAAGGTGTTGTCTAGTTCAGGAGTTTCATACATTAGAACAAAAATTACAAGCATGATGGCTATGCAGTTATGTAAGCATTCATTTTATATTTTATTTACAGTTTTGCTCTGACAAATAAAGTATAGTAAAAGTTTTCCTAGAATAAGCTTTACAGTGAGTAGCAGTTTCTATTCTAATTTGACTATCATTGCTGCAGTATTTTTTTCTTAGCAATTTGGAGGGGCATGGAGAGGGGAGTGATCAGAAGCACATGACTTTTTTTCTTTTTTTTTTTTTTAAGTGGAACTGTCTGAACACAAGTTAGGGAGGGTGACTTTCAATTTGATTGTTTAGGTTCTCATTCTCTTCACTAGACTGTACAAATGACTGGGACTTTCCAGTCATTTGCATATAGTCTCAGAACAGGTTAGATAAATAGATACTGAGACATAAAAATAGTGGGGGGAAAATGGTGGCACCAAGTAAGTTTTAACACAGTTCATATAAATAAATATATTGTGGTCTAGTTGAGAAACTGAGATCCACTTCTAATCTACAGAAAGTGATGAAGTATGTACCCACAGGTTTTTATCCACATTGCGAAAAAAAACAAACCAGTGTGGAAATACTGCACAGCAGGTAAGGTCATCCTTTTAAGCATCCTTACCAAATATAAGTTTTGTAATGACAAAACTGTCATTAAAGCTGTTTTTCCTCTCTGCTGCATTGCCAAGCCTGTGTTTAGGTCCCCTTTCAGTACTTTTTGGATTCCAGGGAGTGGTACAGAACTGGGTAAAAAGTTTGGTGAAGGAAGAGCAAGTGTGGCGAGTAAGTCAGGAAAAGAGAAATAATCACAAACTAAAAGCAACCATGCACAAAGAAGTGAGTCCATCTTCATGCAACATCCTCTGGCTCAGTGGCAGCTGAATTATAACACATTTACTTCTCTTGGCCCTGTAACTCAGACTCATTTACACGACACAAGGCAGGACTTGCATCCCCCTCAGCTTTCACCAGTAAACCTGGCCTGTGTCCCTGCTGTCCATACAGCAAACCCTTCCCTTGTTGGGGGAATGCTGACTTAATGTGGGCTTCTTTCAGCTGCTTTTCAAAGCTAGAATTCTGTGAGCTAGAAGCTGGCTTTTTATGCTTATAAAAAGATGGGGTGAGATGGAGGGGTGTGGGGATGGAGAGAAAGCAGACTTCTAAGTTTGTGTGCAGACATTTCAGGCATGAGAAGATCAACTCTCCAAACTATTGACCATTCAGCAGCTACCACTGAAACCAAGAGTCCTCCTGTTCCCCATGACACCTTTTGGTCTATACTCAAAATAACATATTTAAAATGCCTGTAAGCACCTTGAGCAATTGGCCTGAAGTTTACTACCCACCTCTCACCCAAGCATTTAACCCAAGTTCTCACTTCATAACTCTCATCAAAGTCTCCCCAAACATCATTTCCAAGTCACTTGAAAGGAATCATCTCCTCTGGAGCAAATAGGACTCTACCACTGAGGAAGAGCAGAACCAGGCCATATTCCCACATGCCCATGGGATGCCAGTTTCATAATTTTGTGCAGGTTGTTGGACTAGGAAGCCAGTACCCAGTGATTGACCTGTCTGGCAAGCACAAGGGAGGACAGGCAAGAGATTTACACATTGCTTATCAGGACAAGAGATTGATTAAAAGCTTGCCCAGATAGAAGCTGCTCAGTGGGAAAACAGCAGAAGGGAAGAAACAGTTGGGTCAGCTGATTTAC
The DNA here is from genome assembly GCF_029582105.1 of Oenanthe melanoleuca. Classification (NCBI taxonomy): domain Eukaryota; kingdom Metazoa; phylum Chordata; class Aves; order Passeriformes; family Muscicapidae; genus Oenanthe; species Oenanthe melanoleuca. Next base: position 74,167,182 of record NC_079336.1, read on the forward strand.
ACACAGCTGAAAAGCATTGTACACATTTCTATTAATTTACTGGATTTGAAAGGGGTTTCTCTAAATAAGGTAAAGATGGAAAAACTTTTTGCAGTTGACATTAGAGAGATAAGACCCAGCAATAAAAGCAATGGTTAATTCTCTATGCTTTGAAAAATGAAGATGACATAGGCAGCAGGGGAAGCTAAATCTGATTGCACACAGCACACAGCAAGGTAAACTGCTTTTAGTTGTCAGTTCTGGTCAGCTTGGTTGCAACCCTTTTCTCCTCCTCTTTCTCTGAACCCAGCCAGTAATTAAAAACTTTCTTTTCAACAAAAAGGTAGACTGAAACATTTAATCTACAATATTAATCCATTATTACTATGTAAGAGACTAGTGTTAAAAAAATAAAAGTAGCATTGTATTCACATACACAGGTAAGGACAAAATCTACATACAGGAAGAAAAATGAGAATATTCATACTATGGTATGTATCAAAATTCTGGTCCAGGAACTTTTCATAGAAATTTGTTGTTTTTTCCCTTTCCAGAAGTCACCAATTAAAGTCAATACTCCCACACAAATGTACTTGTTCCACAACTATGCTTCCAATGACTGATGTGGAGACAGAGTTACCCTGGAAAGGTTTTGGGTTACCTTCACCTGTCTACTTTATTTATAACCCTTGATCAGTTCTGGAATCAACATTGCAGAGTGCAATTTCATTTTTTACAATCAGATTGGCTCAACTGTAACAAAGTCAGCAGAGTTATATTATGAATGAATGCATCAGAGTATCATAAGTGAGAGAGCACCCATCATGTACTCAATTACTTCTCCAAGTAAATGGAGTTCTGAAAGAAATACAAAAATACAAATAAAATCCCTGTCCTTTTGCTGAAAACAGAAAACAAGAAAAATATTTTTAAAAATTGAAAAACAGATAAAATATGTGAGATCAGGCTGATAGAATGCTGAATATACAAGGACCTGCAAGGTCTTAAAAAAATCTTTAGCTTTCTGCTCCTTTTGGAAAACAGGCTGTCACCAACAAGAGAGAACATCTAATGAAAGTGGTAGCAGCAGTTCAGCTTCCATCTCTCACTTCACATTGTCTAATTTCTACCCTTTTGGACTCACTTTTTTATTGCTCAATTCCCTAAAGCCTGAGGTTTCACTTCCCCCTATTCAAAGCCAAGCTTGTAAGAAATGACCAGGAAGGGAAAGAGTGTCACAAGAAAGCAGCTCTCAATCCCTACAAAAACAAAACAAGATAATAAATATCTACCTTTATAGCTCAGAATTTAAGTTAAAGGATTGTTGCAGGTATCAGCATCTGGTGCCTGCTCTTTCCTGTCCCACTAATCAGGATTAAGACTTGTTCCCAGGTTGTTCAACACAAGACAAAACTGAAGGTTTTCCAATTTCCCCAAACTTGTCCTCATCACAATGAAGCCATAGATATATGCACACCAGCTTGGTTTCTCTAAGCTCAGGCTCATATTTGTCAGCTTCCTTAGTGCAAAGCTCTGTACCTGATCAGTCCCAGCACAAATCCATCACATTTTTATTTACTGGATAGGAAGTGTACTGTGTCACATGGAAAGCATAGGGGAGCAAAACCAGAATGATGCTCAAGCTGAAATTTCTCTTGTGGCTGATGCCAGCATGTCACTCAGTCATTCCAGATGGGACATAAGCTTCCATTCTAAGTAGTCAGAACTGGGTTTTTACTTCTCCTAACATAAATACAGCCCTCTTTCTGCCATTCTTGAAAGAGGTAATTTGTAACAATCCTGTTGCTGTTTCCAGCCATCACATACACTGACTTCCTTAACACCTCATGTGAACTTGTTTCTGTTTTGTATTTTTTCACTTTTCTTTTTCAAGATAACAATATGCACTTAACTTTATAGATATGAGTATTCCTACCGACTCTCAGCATTTGAATCACAGCAGTGAATTGAAACATGTTCAATACTTACGGTTAGCAGGTTAATTAAATCCAAATTAGGCTCTAAATGATGAGAAGCGGTTTGCAGGGAAACCAGTTCACTCAAGGTGATGGAAAGCTGCTGCATTTTCACTATGTTAACTTTGTTCTCATCTATCCAATCAGGAAAAATGACATGGACAGCAATCAAGTCTTTCAAATGGACTCCTAAAATAGGAATTTTGAAGCCAACACAGTCAGCAAAAGCCTTGCGGTAGTTGCAGTAGTTTCCATTGGAAGAGACCAGCTCAGTCATTTCGTTCCAGTCCTACAAACAGCCAGAGAAGCAAGTCTCTGTGAAAGCATTCATTGCATTTCCTTAATCTTTAAATGAGCACAACTCTTGTCAGGGTGTTGACAGTGCGAATTTCCACTCTGGCACAGGCAATCAGCCAGAGGATCCCTGTGAGCTCATCCTGCTCCACTGAGGGGAATGCAACCAAGTGCCTTTCAGGATGCTCTGCCATGATCCAAATATTGTGCTGGTGAGACACCTGCACTGCAGAACCCATCAGACCTCAAAGAGGTGATATTCACCTCAATATGTCTATATTCTGGAGTCCATCATACCTTTGTGACTTCTGAGGACAGATGAGAGTGAGTCTCTTTCAGGCGAGATATAGAGCTGTGGCTTAGACCTCCCACAACTGCCATCAGTGTGTTGAAGTTCTGGAGGTGAAGGAGCTTCTGCAGGAGACATAAATAAATAAAAATTTAAAATTAACTAAACACAAGTAGCAACTACTCAGTGTCACACACAGCAAGTAAAAGGAGACAACCCATCATGGTTAAAGCAGAAATCACTAAGCCAGGGCACGTAACAGAATAGTTCAGCACTTTGTTTTTTCATTATTTTAGCTCCAGGAGAAACACACAATAGTGACAGTTGCCAACTGGAATACAACAAAGAAAAATTATTATAAAGTTATGTCTGCTAGTTAAAAAACGCAGGCACACCACACCTGAACAAATAACCTCCAGTGATGTTGAACAGGTTATTCACTGAGGAAAGAACACAAGGAGCATCAGCTAATTTGTTTAATCTTCATTTACATTCTTTCTGTACTGGAAGAAAAAGACTCATCTGCAAGACTTACCTGTGCAACATTGATAAACTTTGTGATTACTTCTGCTCTTTGCTGGGGTGTTGGTTTGCTGAGAACCATGAGCTGGACCCATTTAGAGATACCATTAAATAAAGCAATAGATCTCTCCAAAGTAGGATTGTTCTCCAAGCAGCCATGGATCACATAGCTTTGGTAGTCTGTGAACTAACAGAGAAGAGACACTTTCAGCAGAACAGCGGACAAACTGGAGCATCAAATTGAAACTTTTGATACTTTTCTTTTTAAAGCTCCTCGTTTTTAATAAGTGACCATGACTCAGGGTCAGCAGACCCTGCTGCACAACAGCTCTTCTTTAAAATCTTTTTGTTGTTGTTTTGGTGTGGCTTTTCCTTAAATGTCATCTTCCAACTTGTTTGTATGCCAGGAAATACAGAAGCCTGCAAGATGAATGTGATTGCTACTTCTATCTTTCCTATAATTTACTCCACATGTTTTGTTCTTTGTAGTTATATTTGACACCTTCAAGCCATGGTACTTTATAGATTCCAAAAATTACATTTCCCTAAATGTTCGAAAAATAGTTTTCAGCTGCCCCTTAAAGGGAGGTTCCCAGTAACTTATGACATAATTTTAGCTTGTGTAGGGAGTTGCTAGTGATGCCAGACAAGATGGGATTAGCTCATCAAAACCAGCCTGCTAGAAAAACATGAGGGTATGTACTCTAACACAGCAGATGCTGATCTCCTAGCTGCAGATAAACAGTATTTCAGTGTTCAGATAATTAAAGAATTTTCTTGCTATAGTTAACACTGTCCTTCCTTCTCCCCCATTTTTTAAAACAGATAAAAACCAAAGACAGAATTCAGACTAATCATATTCTACAATTACATATCTTTGAAAGAGCAAGTAGTACAAAATTAATTAACTCTCATTGGTTGCAGAGAATCATCTATGATAGCAAAATTCAAGAATTAAGAATAATTAACAGAGAAGAATTAACAGAGAAGCTAGAAACAGCAAGGAAAAAAAAAAAAAGAAAATTCATTGTGTGTTTGGATTTTCTTCCTGGAATCCCCCCAGAGGAATTTAAATGCGTCTTACATCTAAATAGAAATTCATGCCTTTTTTCTTGTCCTTCCCTCCTTCTTTGAGGTTAGCATTGCACAGATCACAGTAGGGTGTTTCCTATGATTTGAAGTCTGGAGTAATTAAACTTTGAACATCATTAAGCAACATCAAAAGTGATTTTATTTAGACTGGTCTCAGCTCCTCATTGATCTCTTTTTCCTTCCTCCCTTGAAACAAACAAATAAACTCATACATTTTTCTTAGTTCGAGAGTTTGATTTCTCTCATTCTTCTAAGCACTTTAAAAAAAGTCTCATTTGTCATCTTGAGAACTTACTGCTTCCATTTGCCACCTGATACAGTAACATCACGTGACCTTGTATATGGATATTTGCCAGCAGAAATCAGCATTTCTTTTGGCATTTGCCTCACTCATTTGTTTTGCTTTAGCTTCAACTTTAGTTTTTGTCCACTTCTGCCTCTTGTCCTTGTCCAATCCTCTGTGAAAAGAAGCAACTGTGCCTGAATTTCCCTCAGTGTCAAAAACCATAAGGCACAAAAAGGTCAAAGGAAGTGCATGGCTATATATGTCATATGAGAGAGTATAAAGATGCACTACACTGAAACGCTGAGAAAAAAGTCATAACTGTGAAACTATGTGAATACTCTTTAAAGACAGGCTCCTAATTGCATGTGACAAAGTTGTGGGCTTCTTACAGAAATTCTCCTGAAAGATTTATGCTCCAGAAAAGTGAGATGTTCAGCTAGCTCAATGGGCTCCAGATGGTCAAACAGCAGGCAGGCTTTTCCTTTCTTGGAAATCTTCTTCCTCTGTGTAACTCTTCTCATCCAGTCATAGGAAGGACTGCAAGAGAACAGGAATAAGTCTCACTGCTGTTTGGGCGTATGTCAATGCAGCCCACAGTTGGGATGCATCATTACCACAGAAGGACCATGAGAATTCTTGCCCTGTGACATCCAGCACATCACAACCACACAGAATAAAACCTGTCCAAGAGTGTAACAGAAGATAGGGGTTTTGGATGCACTTCTCCAAGTGATAAACAATAGCAGGTTTGTATCATAACAAAAGGATTACATATTCTTCCCCATGATACAGGAAGCCATGATTAAAGATGCTTTGGAAATACAAGAACAGCTCACAAAAAATTCTGATACAGAACAAAAACATACTTGAGTAACATCAAGGATTAATTTTTCCTCTGTAAGTCCACAGGTCCCTGAAGTAATGGAATAACAGAGACAGCCAAATACTGTGCAGCTGCCATATTTTAAAAGAAAATCTACAATATCACATGAGATGCAAAAGGTAACTTTATGTTTAAAAGGTGACTTTCATTCCAGCTTGTCAAGGAAAGAATAGTTGTAATCATTTTGATGTAATGCAGTTACATATGTGAATGCAAAAATTTCTCCAGTTAAATAATAGAAAACATGGCAAAAAAACTAACAGATTACTGATGAGAGGACAAAAAAAATAGTAAAATTTTCTTTTCTACCCTGAGAAGATCTGATTTACACAGTCACTACATTGCTTGTTATTTTGTATGAAAACTTGTAGGAAAAAAATAATACTAATCACTAAATTGGTACTTGCTGTGTCAGAAAAATAATTTATTTCCTGTTTATATGAAAAATTTACATACAGATAGGAATCTTCTCTTTTACTGTGTAACTATAACTTCCAATTTTTAGCACCGTCAAATTAAAAGACAATTTTGTAAGCGCATTAATATTTTTATACTTTGTACAGAACTAGAATTCTGCTGTTCCAGACACAAAGATGTCCTTGACATGACATGCTTACATGCTGGAGATATCAATAAGATGAATGTGATCCTCATATCCAAGCTGGCTGGCTACTTCTTGGAACTCTTCAGTCAAACGAATCAGCCCAAGATCCAAGTTAAATTCTGCAGGGAATTCCAAAATCCAGTATCTGAAATCCACAGACAGCAGTTAAGTAATGCCCAGACCCAGATATAACATTCAGTGGCTGCAGATATTTTACATGCATTCTTTTAATAGGACATATTTCAGATCCACTGTACTTTAGACAGAGAGAGTGAACTCAGCCTACTTCCTCTGTAATTATTTGTGACACTGAAGTGGCAAAAACAACTTTATCTTTAAATTTTTTTTCTTAACTTACAACTGCCCAACAAAACAGCATTCTATTGAAATGCAAAACTGAAGTGGTGTCTCAGGTGACACCCACAGAAGGCACGCACAGTGTCCTGACTCAGGCTGCCAGGACACCCAGGTAACACTTCCACCTAGTCCCTGTCCAAGTGGGACAACTTTGTCTACTCAGAAAAGACTTTTCCATGGAAATGCAAATGTGCATTTGAGTGGCAGCTCCAGCAGGGCAACCGTGTAAAGCAAATGTGAGCCACACAAGCTTACATATGGAAGGGGGAGTGGAAAAGGCTTTACCAACCCTGACTGCAGTAACCCCCCTCACCTTTCTTCTCAGTGATGTAACTTCATCCAGAGGAAGGAGGAAATAACATTTGAGTGAAGCAACTAAGATATATCATGATTACTTAAAAATTCATGCTTTGTTTTTTACAGGGAAATGTTCCTGTATAGGAACAGCCCAACACATGAAAGCTTTCCCATGGAAACAAGGTCAGAGCAGCTGGTGCAAGGTTTGGAATACACCCAATGTGTAACCACTTCAGCATCACCAACACACTCCTGTCACCATAAATTATGTAGGCATTGCATGAACTGAAGTCTACAGCCCAGAGACAATTTTCTTCTCCCACTAGGTTACAGCTGGAAGCAAAATGTGTCTCTCCTCTGTGTGGCACTGAGCTTGTTGCCCTCTGAGAGGCTGATAAATCCTAACACCCATAAGCCAAAAAAATCATAACACAAGTTTTCTGTCAACTTTTTAGCTCAATGCAGTTAATTGTCTTAAAAGCTGGATTGCTCAACTTAATTGTTTTAAACACGCAGAAACTCACTCTTCACTGCAGAATGGTAAAAAAAAATTAATAAAACCCAAACAAACAAAATTAGGTTGATAGTATTAACAGAACAGTAAAACCAAAATGCTAGAGGACCAGAAGTACATTTACCTCATGAAGTAGCAGATTTTCAATCTGAATTCATTGCAGTTCTCCCCATCAGCATCTCTATAAGTAAGTCAGCTAAAGAAAGCTTTGTGTGCCTTGATTCAGTGTTTTTATTCCCTGGAGGCTGATACTAGACCAGCTGAATTTTAAAAAGTATCAAGCTTTTCTTCTAGAGATGACCACATCTGATATTTCATTCACTTTCACAGCATCATAGAGGACAGAGACTATTTGCTAGCTGCCCTTTTTTTTCCCATATCAAAATTGCCCCTATTCTACAATTCTGAATATTCTACTGGAAGGCTTCTTGCTAGTTCTGTCTAACCAAGCAGGATAATAGTTATGATTACTGAATTAAGAGGTATAAATAACATATAGGTGCTTAGATATCACTGAAAATTCATGGTAGTCAACCTGCTGTGATACACTTGAAAAGTTATCTTGGCTTCATATTTGTAGCTATTCAAGGTGGATGCAAAGTCAGTATTCTTGTACATATGGAGAAAGCCCACAAAGACTTTATGTGAGCATAAAGAAGCTCACAAACTCCCACCTTTTAGGTTGAAGAAAAATTCCCCTCTAAACCTTGTTTTTCACTAATCAATTGGCCCATTTTTACAAGCAGTCAGGAAACCAATCTGCTCCTGACACTGTGGTGCCAATTTGCAGCACTTTGTGAAAGGATATGTGGACAGAAGCTTGCCAGCCAGCTCTGTGGAAGGCAGATACCAGCGATGCATTAAGAGAAAGGTTCTTGGCAAATGGCTGGAGCACGGGTTTCCTTTGTCATCTGCAAAAGAGAAACAACGAGCTAACCCCATCATAAAAGAGGGGAGCTTTTATTCTTAAAGCACAGTAAAACAGAAAGGATCACAAGTGGAAATGTTGGCTCGTTAGCTAACAAAAAGGTAGGAAGGAACACCAGAGTACAAAAATGCCCCTTGAGCAGTAACTTGCTAGAATGTAGTGACAGTTATTTAAACAGAGGAAAAAATCCAAACCTGTGCAGATAACAAGCCACAGCAAAAACAGATAGGGCATGGGCCGCACTATGCTAAATTTTATATAAAGACAGTGTCAGTAACCTAAGGGACAAATCCAAAATTAGTCCATCAAGAGAGTGGGAAGATGATTTATGTACAACTACTTCCAATATTTATTTTATTGAAGCTTAACAGCTTTAAGTTAGCAGTTAAATTATTTTTTTAATGGATCTGCTTCAAGGAATTCAATGTTAAAGCAGCACCTCACATCTGTGCCCAAGGTCAAATCTCCAGCTGCCTAACAGAGACCCTTGTGTCTTTGCAGTGCAGCCACTGAAACTACACAGAGCTCTTCCCTGGCAGACTGACTGAGCATTAGCCTTCCCCAACATCTGCAATGTTAGATTATTCTCTGTCACTTTTTTAGAAGACAGTAGATGGTATGAAACAGGAGCCACATATGTACTTGTGTGAGAGTCAAGAGAGTGTGTATACAAGAAGAGACACTATTTCCAACAGACAAGTGCATGGGTTCTGCCAATGTTTTAATTAAGTTCTAGAGCAACAAGTTTGATGGTGGCCAACAGAAATGGGTGTATGGCATTCACTGCAGCTGGTAGCAAGGTCTGTCCATCCATCAATTGTTCAATCTCTCTAACCTTTAGATACTTCTTTCTCTCCACAAAGCAAAAAAAATTAGTACTTAATTCCAATTAAGATCTGTCCTGCCTCTCCAGAGAATCTAAATGTAGCTTTGTGAATCAAAGCCCCATTAGAAAACACTTAAACCCATCCACGAACTCATTTGACTGCAGTGTGATATATGGCATGATTAATGGTGTTATGGATCAAGGTCTTTTTCATCACTTCTCTCCCTCAGACCTGGTACATCACATATTAAAAAGAGTAAAAAGATTACATGAGTCTTAGGTCTTATTCTTGCCAATTATTGCATGATGATTTTGAAAACATTCAAAAAAATGACTGGTCAAACCACAGCTGTGTAACCACTCAGGACAAAGATCAATGCCAGAAATAACTCCTTGAATAATTCATCCAAACATTTCTCTTGGTAAAGGCCAGCGTTTTAAAAACCACCATATCCACAATTGTGCATTATCTATATCAAGAAAATTTAATACACTATGCATGTGATTAAAATTTTGGCTTGCATGACTCTGGGCCAAATTGAAACATGGAAAATTTTACAGAACAGAAATGTTCTTAGCCAAGAGAAAGATTGGCTAAACCAGAGAACAACAGGATTTATATTAAAAGATTAATTTCAATAACAACAAAATAAAATATTGAAAGAGCATACCAAACATTTCAATACAAGTGTTCAAAAGCTCATCTAATGTTGCAGCCTTTCCAAGAGTGTTTGACCCCATTGTCTTTTAATCGCTGTCAGAAAATAAGAGACATTTTCACCAAGTAGAAGGATGCTTCTTCAAATGCCCAGCTTTTTCACTTTATTTTGTTGGTTGCATTCTTAGCTGGACTTCAATGAAAATCTGAAGAAAGCAAAAGAAATCATAATTATATGACTTAATGGAAGAATTATCAGGATGCAATGCTTACAGTTCAACTCATCTTTTCCATAAACTGCTTTTTCCCCCACGTGATACAGAGCAAGTGAAAGATTTCCACAAGCTTTCCCTACATTCCAGCTTGTGTTTCTAAGCATTTTCCAACTGTTTGTCCACTAGCACAAACTAAATCCATAGCCAGGGTCACAAAACAGAGACCAGATGGTGAATGAGGGCCTGCATGCACAGTGACGCACATTTTGTTCAAGCCATTCTATTTACACTTGATAAGTCACTTTTTGCTAATAACCCTGCTTTTATGTTTTTAAGCATAATCATTTTTCTGGTTCATGATAATGCTAATGGTCTTAATTGGCACAGACCACATAAAATGTTTAATGAAGTTCATAGCAAATATTAAACTAGGAGGCAATTTTTCAAAGGACCTTAAGATCAGCTTTTTAAAATAAAAAAAATCTTCCAATCTTCCCACAATAGCTGGGCAATCACAGAGAGCTGAACACATACAGAAACTTCTAAATTGTATTATGCATTTACTGTGCATTTAAATATCAAATATACTTTTACCTGAAGAGGCATAGAATACTCTGTTGGAAGTTTTCAGAAGTAATTTTACAGGTTATATTTAAAGAAAAAGGTCGGTATTTTATTATCTGTGACTAAGCCCCACTATCACCTGATCACAGCAAGTGTTTGAAATGTGACAAGTACATCCAGCAACTTAAAAAAAACAAACAAACAAACAAAAAAAAAAAAAACAAAAACAAAAAAAAAAAAAAAAACAAAAACAAAAAACAACAAAAACGCCAAGAGTAGAACTCAGATAGTCTTTGAAGGGAAACAACACAGGAATTTGGGAAATTCATTTTCAGAAGTCATTGCCCATAACATAAACTTTTTAAAGCTGGTCATGCAAAGCACTGATGAACTATATACCTGCTTTCTCCCCCAAATACCAATATTACAGACCTCACAAACCCATTTCTAGCAGGACTGGCATTCTTCACTCGTTTTACAGAACCACCCTGCCCCCCTTGCCACTGGCCAGTGTTGCAATGAGCACAGAGTGTCACACTGAGCTGTATCTCTGCTTGCAGCCCTGCAAGCATCACTGTGGTCCAGCCTCCCAAGGGATGCCAGGCAGGGCAGCTTTGCTGCTGCTGCTGCTTCAGCCACTGCACAGGCAGGTGTGCTCCTTCCTCGGCAAAAGGCAGGGCTAGCACATCCTGACACAGCTCCCAGCTCCCAGAAAGAGGAGAAATCCTTCTCATTCAGGGTAGATCTGCACTACCGAGCCAATCATGTCCCCCAGACTGGCCTGCAGCTTCATCAGTGAAGTCTCTTGACCTCCCAGGCAGACTTGGAATATGCAAGCTGCTCATTGTTGGCCCATGCAGGCTCCCACCTGCACCTCATATCCATTTAGGACACCACTGCCTGGGCAGGGGTGCTCTAGCAGCAGTGAGCTGCATTCCAGCACTGGAGAAGTGCTCTGCACTGGGCACTCCTCTACAGACCCAGCCTCAGAGTCCTGCAGGGCTGAGCCTGTTCAGAGCATGCAGCAGTGGTTTCCTTTTAGAATAGCCTCAAAATATTCTCTTCAGCCAAAGATGCGAATCCTATGAGGAGCAGCTGAGAGAGCTGGCATTGCTTAGCCTGAAAAGAGGTAGACTGAGAGGAGACCTTACCCCTCTCTACAGCTGTCTGAAAGGAGCTTGTAGCAGCTGGGGGTCTGCCTCTTCTCCCAGGAAACAAGCAGCAGAATGAGAGGAAATGGTATCAGGTTCCACCAGGGGAGAAGTTTATATTGTATATTGCGGTAAACTTCTCCACTGGAAGGGTGCCCAGGGAAGTGATTGGGTCACCACCCCTGGAGGCATGAGAGAGATGTGTAGATGTGGCACTTAGGGACATGGTTTGGTGATGGACTTGGCAGTATTTTGTTAAGGGTTGGATTTGATGATCTTAAAGTCATCTTTCCCAACCTAAAAAGTCCTATGATTCCATAGCATTATTTTTAGATGTATTCCTATAGACAGATTCTTTCTGGTCCCATCCAACAATGGATTTAGACATGACACTCTCTTCCCTGAAGCTGAGATGATCCTGGAGCATGTAAGCACAGCTCATGAACAGGGAGTTTCTACCAGTCAGTGCACACACAGTGGCACACTCCAAGCCAGCCAACAAGAAACTCGATCAGAGAGGTGCAAACATTAGTTGCTGCCCCTTCCTCCCAGGTGGAAGGAAGCACTCCTGTGAATTGGGTGGTGCAGAACCCCCTCTTGAAAGAACACATCTGTTTTTCTAGAGATGCTACTTGCAATGAACCAAGGGGAAACTGGGCTAATCCTTTCACACCACAGGAAGCAGAGCAAGCACCTAAGAAAGAGGGGGAGGTGGGTGCACAGTGGTCCTTGGCCTCAGCCCTGTGTAGTGTCCTGAGGGTTGGCTCTGGGGCTGGGCAGCCTCAACCCTTCCTGCTAGAGCTGGGCTGACACCAAAACCCAGAGTTGTGTGAGCAAAAGAATGCAGAGATGTGTGGCTCTCTAACCTGCTGGGTAGGACACAAGAGCCATGGTTACCCTGGGGTTAGTCTTTCTTCCCAAGGCTGTTTATATATTTAAAGTGGGGGGGCGGGGGAAGTAAGCAGAGCATTTGCTTGGTTTGCTTTCAGAGTTAAGCAGCAGCTGTGCAGTGTTTTTCAAGATCACCACTTTGTACACTTAACTTTTCCTAGAATTCCACTTTGGGCATATTCTTTCTTTTTGACCATTCTCAAACCCTTCTCTAAGTGCTTAAATAACAGGTGTAATTTTCACAAAGCCAGCTATCTAGCTCTTCCAGATTCATCTGACTTAGGTTTTCTTTCAAGAGGAGAAAAAATAAAATAATTTGCCATTTTACAAATATTTTTCAGTCAGTGTTTCAAAGAATTAAACGGAAAAGCTATTGCAGTTTCTCTCTATGCTTAGAAAATTGCTAAGCACGAAATGTAGGAGTGGAAGAGGTTTGATCTGGCTTTTAAGTGTTGTTGGTATTCCCACCATCCATAAAATATAACATAGGAGAGTGTCATCTCTGTCTTCCACTGAAAACAGTATAAAGGCAGCCATATGGTACTTAACAAATAATGCCCTGGGTAAAATTGAAGGTTTGGTGTTTTTCTTCAGTTTTACATCAACTAAAGTAGCAGGCACCTAGATCCTGACATTGCTGTCCTCCCAAATAGCCCACCTGACCTCTGAAGGTCAGAGCATTATTATAACAATGATTCTTAAAGAAGAATAAAACATTTCCACCAAGTGAAGAACTGGCTGACTGGGTCTGAGCCAAAACCTGATATCTCATCTCTTGACTGCAGACTCCAAAACCCACAACCATTACATCATTACTGGTGTGATTAAGCACTGCTGTTCTATTAAAACAATGAAGGAATTGTCTATAACCACGCCACAATGGCATCCAACCACACACCAGCACCTGTAGAGATGGATAAGTAAAATACAACTCTAAATTTCGTCTACATAAATTAAATAAATTATATTCTGTCAACAGTTCAGTATAAGAAAGACACAAAATTAAAAATAAAATAGAATTATAGCAGAGTTTTTCCTAAACATACAAAATTAAAAGCATTTGAAATATGTGGCTATTATTAAAAAATTGATGGCCAAAAGTGGAGTTGGACTTCTAAACAAAGATAACTTTGAGAATCTCTGCCCTCAGCTGTTTTCCAGCATAACACTGAAATGTCTTATTGCCATCCAGCTGTTTCAGGGAACGACTGCCCACTGTAATGAAACTAATAAATAAATTTTTGCTCTATAATGGAATTACAAATCCAATTGAGTTTACTGTGATTAACACAGGCTATTAAGGACACAAGAAGCACACAGTCCTCCAGAGCCAGACATTTTTATTTCTTTACCACTTGGAACTACAGTCTCCCCTGCAAGTCTTTCTGGTAACCCTCCCCATGCTGGGAAGGGATTTCAGGGGATGATCACGAATAGGTGAAGACTGCAACAGCAGTGATACCATCAACACAGACCTTAGCACTCACTCAAAACCCACAGCTTTTTCTCTTTCATTCGGGCAATAGAGACATCCATAATATCCCTACGAACCAAGTCATGGTGTCAGGCAACGTCCTGGTGGTGCAGGAAATGTCCTGGTGACACAGGGAACACCCTGGTGGCACAGGCAATGTCCTGGTGACACAGGCAATGTTCTGGTGGCACAGGCAAAGTCCTGCTCCCGGGCCAAGTGATTGGGCCCTTCTAGAGATCGGCGAGCAGCGAAGGAAGGGACGGGAGCCTCGTGTGGGGTTCCCAAGGGCAGGTTTATTGGTGTCCTCCTCGAAGGGGCAGGGACGAGAACACTCCAAGCAGGGTCGGGGGAGAGGGGTTTATATAGGACAAGGTGGGAAGAGCCAGCAGGATACTGCTTAGAGCAGTGAGACATTATGGGTCCTGTCAGCTCACCAGCCTCCACAGATGGGTTTCCTCAGTACTTTTGAGCAGTGTAATTGTGTTCAACATTTTGGAAGTCTTGAGATGGTGCTATTGTGGATTGTCTTGATAGATTACTTGAAACAAGTATGTAGGCCCTGAGCTCTTGAGACAGATGCAGTCAGGTTCAATACATTGGTTTCTAGAAGAAGTAGGATACCCTGCCAGCAAACTTGTGATCTCATGCAAAAGCGTGGTGTGAACAGGGTGGGCAGCATGAAGCCAAGGTTTAAATATTGGCTACTTGTTTTACTGTTTTAGTAAAACTAAAATACTTCTTCTACTGCTGGAGGCTACTAAGGGGGGGTCCACACCCACAACCTACAGCAGTTTAAATAATATTAAAATGTCAAGGCTGTACCAATCCATGTGTGGGCACTCTCAGGTGGAATTCAGGCAAATTGTATTGGTTACAGGTGCAAGCTAAATCAGTAAGTCAGTTTTAAATAGGCTTAAATTTGACATACAGGGCAATATTTATTCAGCTAAATTAAACTCAAGCAGCTTTTTAGCCAGGCCAAGTTAAATGTGCATGTAGCATTTTCCCAATTTATTAAAAGTGGGCTATTTTCCTTCTACTTAAAGACAATAAATAGAAGCACGTGCAAAGAGTCCCACCTTGATACAGAGGCACTTTTATGGGTCTCAGTTTAGCCATAAACTTTCCAGAGGCCTGCATACAGAAGACGTGCATTCTTTACAAGATTAGGACGTTCTTGGGGTTTTAAATAAGCCAGACCTCCCCCCATCCTTCCTCCTCCAAGCCTACAAAACACATCAGTGAATGCTTGCATTAAACAGCTTCCACCTGGCAGCTGGAGGAGTGCTGATGGGAGAAACTCGACTGGGAAATCCAATCAGTAGCAGTATGCAGAAAAGGAAGTCGAGAAGAAATCAAGAGTCTCGTAAGGAAGTTTAAGGGTACCTTCCCTTGGTACACCGTTCTCCATTATTCTGTCTTAATCATATCCAGGATGAGCTCTTCAGGTCAGAGGTCATCTGCTGCCCTGTACATGTAATAGTGGCTCTCACACACAGTAAGACCCTTTCCTGTTATTGGTCTCCACATGTATTAGTGTAATTACCATCATAAGAATCCCAGATGGGACTGCACCTTTGCCTATGCAGGTACAATCAAGATATCTGTTTGGGCACAAACAAGTCAGCACAATATTAGGTTGCCCACTGTGTGGCTCCTGGAGTTTACTCTCTCCCAGCATTATGTATTTCCTGTAGCTGGCCAGTACCAGTTTATTTATCACAGCACACACGGCTCTATTTCTAGAAAACTCTGAGCAAGTGGCACAGGGGTCAGGTTTCCCCAGGGTGTGACACAGGCAGGACAGGGCAGAGGTGCTGGGCTGTCAGGCAGCCTGAAGCCCCTGCTTCTGCCCAGCCCATGACCTCAGCCATCACATGCAGCTGGCTGCAGGACGGCACATCTGGCTTACCAGGGATGTTTCTTGTATGGAGCAGGGACACAGCACAAGGGACAGATTGTGGCACTGCTCCATGAACACAAGATGCAAGTCTTGCTGCAGGCAGGAGAGGATGAAAATGGAATATGGGAGTCCTGGGCTCATCTGACTTCCCAGTACTCATTCACCTTTGCAGCAGACCTTCAGATTGTAGTTACACAATAAACCACAGCAACTGCCTGCACCCTGTTGCTTTGATTAACTCTTTTTTTTTTTTTTTTTTTTTTTTTTTTTTTTTTTTCCCCAAAGGGGAACTTCAAAAGACATTAAACAACAGAGTGGGGTATCTGTGTTTGAAAAGAGAATAGGAGAGGTACTCTGCTGGTGGCTAGCTAAAGCCAATCCTTTGGTGAGACAACCAGCAGTGCACGAGCTCAGGGTCTGTACTCAGCAGTATCTCTCCACTGCTGCTCCCTTCTTACCCTGGTCCTGTGCTCCAGCACAGTTCTCTGTGTGCCACAGTCCCTTCAGAGGTGCACTTGCTCTTCCATAAAATTACCAATGGGCCAGAGGGTCTCCAGGGAAGTACCTGCTCTGCCACAGAGCACCTCCTTGTCCTCTGACCTTATTATTCCCTCTCTTCTTCCCTCCTCCTATCCATTCTCTTGTTCTCTCCATGTTTCCCTCTCCTCAGAATTTTCTGCCTTTTGTTAAATGCATTTTCCCAGAGGTGCCATGAACTTGGCTGGTGGGCTCAGCTGCATGAGGTCCCTGCAAAGACAGGTGGAAGTGGCTGTGTCTGGTACAGGGCAGCCCCTGGCCTCCTCCCACAGAGACCATTCCTGCAGACTCTCTGCTGCCAAAACCTTGCTATTTACATCTTGTATAGCCTCTAAGGGATGAGCACTTGTGCCTTAGCACAAAAGTATTCAAGTTACAAACACTCAAAATATATTTTATTATGCTTTATTTTGAGACAAGGCTCCACTGAGCTTAATATTAACTTTCAGGAGTCACCCAATCAACACAGAAGGGCATTATAAGCCATTGCAAGCCCTAGACATCTTCCATGGGAACAGAGGTTAAATTAACAGGGCCATAGGTAAGAGACCAAGTGTATATATGGATGCACTCACATGGACTCATGTGTTAGTTCAGATCCACACTCATAAGATCACAGTGTCTTGTACGAGTTCATAAATTAGCATATGGAGTACAATACATGCTGACATAAGATAAAAGAGAAGCTTACAGAAATCATGAGGAATGCCAATGGACAGTCATATGACCAAAAAATTTCAGTGCTCAGAAAGTCACTTGATTAAGACTTGAGCTGCTTAGGTAGCATTTTGTTTAACATTCTTTCTGTGAAACACAACCAAGATGATTTCAGAGACATAACTCCTCTACCACCACCACCCCCAGGTTTTCTCCCTTCTAATTTACCTAAAATAATGCACGGCTTAATAACTGGATTTGTAAAAATAACTAAGGTTACATTCCCTATTGCAATACTAGGATTTTATAGGATTGGTTATCTACCATACTTTAGGTTTGTCCCATCCACTGCTATATTTGTTTCCTCTATTTACTTTGTTGATATTTGCCTCTGTATTTTTAATTCTGTGCTGATGACATCTGCCACTTTCCATGGGTCAAGGTAGTAGAGTTGCCCAGAATGCATAAGGTTAAAAGGGAGAGCTAAGGAAGACTTTAGTTTGTTTTCAAAAGAAGGAAAACTCCCAGCCATACTTCTCAGTAGATTTGTCTTGAGAATGATTTTGCTATTCTCAGTAAAGTCAAATTACCAATATGAGACACTTGATTAACTTGTGTGACAGATTTCTGAGAATCCTTGTGCTTCAGACACATTAGAGATCTCCAGCACCAAGGGAGAGGACAGCAACAGCAGGAAGAGTTTCACACACTCTAACTTGATCTCTTTTCAGAAGCCAAGCAAGACACCATCAGTACCTCCCACAATTTATATTACTGCCTGTAGGCCTTCCAAGAAACTCTTGGCAATTACCTTTGCTATTCACAGACTTGCATAGAGCATCTTTCAAGAGTAATTTTGCTTTGCTAGTCTAGTCAAGTCAGGGTTAAAATACATTTTACACGTGAATATTCACAACTGGTTACACTGTTATATGCCTATAATGAGGCTGGCCCTGTCCAAGTAAAAAAACAATTCTTTAGTTATTAAAAAAAACCAAACACCTGGGGAAGTAATCAACCCTTCAGTTCTGAAAGACAAACCCCCCAGAATATTTTTACCATATAATAATTAATAATATATAAATATATTATTATCATAATAATATTTATTACCACATATCTGTTAAAAATATTGTAGTGTTTTATTATTTTTTACCTTAATCAGCTTTGTTCTCTTCAAGACAAGCCAGAAAAAAAATCGCACTTATTTTTCAATTAGATTACTCAGAAATCCTAGAGCCTATCTGCCTAGACTTTCTTGTATGTTCAGCTTGAAATCTACAACACTTTTTATGTCTTATTTTTAACTAAGCCAAAATTTTTCAGTAGTAACATGGTCCCTGGGTAGTGACTTCTTTTAAGTTGTTAAATATTCCAAGACTTATGACAGTTTTAGAAGTCAGCACTGCTTTTAGTTTCACACACCTTTTCAATCAATGTTAAGCCAAAGAAGAGCCATAAGAGCATGTAATATGTATTAAAATTCCCTAAGTTGGGTATCAAGTTCTTCTCTAACAAACCCATTGCTTCTAAATCAATTTTTCCCATAGAAAAAGCTTTTTCACTCCATATCATTCTGTAATTTCCACTTGTTTCCCACTGTAGACTAGCTACTCATGGAACAGTACTTTCTGGGAGTACACTGGGAGATAGCCACCCTGCAAACATCTGTGCCAGCCTTTGTAATGATGCCAGGAACTGCAGACACATCTGGAGCTCTTCAAGCCTGCCCAGCTCTACAGCCTTGTGCTGGTCACCCAGACAGCAGAGATTATAGCTAAGTGTCCCAAAAAGTAACATTTTAAAACACTCCCCCTCTTCCACTGGCCACCTCTGCAGCTGAGTTGCATCAAGGTAAGACAGAATCATTATCTGCAGTCACAGACATCACTAGGGAGAATTCAACACCTCCCACTTACCTGCTATCATTTTCAGCAATGATGACCATATTTGATTTCTCCCTTTTTCTGCCTTCTGGCCTTTCCCAAACTAGAGAATGACTGCAGTTACTGTACATTGAAGTGCATCTTCATTTCTTCCCCAGTCCTGGTGACCCCTACATTCCCCCACATCTCTCCCCATGAACTCACAATCTACACCTACCCTAGTGTGAGGAGTGGCCTCTCTGAGTAGTGAGAGCAGTTTTGCTGCTGACCTTTCCTTCTGTGACTACAATCAAAACCTAGATTGCCTTCAGAAATGTCTCGACCACATATTTACAGCCTGGGAAGTACTTATCAGTGCAGTAAATTGAAGGCAGCAACTGGCAAAACAATAAAGGCAGGAAGACTTAAGTTATGGGAAACTGGATGTCTGAGATGGAGCAAGACAGCGTGAAAAGGACAGAGGGCAGGACAGAGCTTTGGCTGCTTTTGCTCATTTGGCTGTTACAGTGCATTTGTAGTGGGATAATCCTTTGTTTTCCTTTTGATGAAGGTAGAAAATGGTTCACATGTAGCTGTTACTTCCCCACAGGCCTGTTAATAGGTCCCACACTAGGAGGGTGGCTGGAGCAGTTGCTAATGGCCAGCAGCCCTTCCCAGTCCCTGGTGGCAGCTGCTGCTCATTTGAGAATCCCTGCTCCTTAGGGAGAGAGTGCAAATTGAAATGGCACTCTGGGAACAGTGACAGACACTCATGGTGCAGCCAGACCTGCTGTGTGACCTTGGAGCTCATTGCAGTCTCCTGCACACTCACACAAAGCAGGGTGCCTGGCTTGGGTGCTGCTGTGGCTCTGCAGCTGCAGAAGCCACCAGTGCCTCTTCACTCACAGGCAAGCAGGCTTGCAGGGAGCTGGGACAGTGAAAACACAGCCTGCAGGGCAGGAGAGAGCCAGTATCTCTTTCTTTTTGGAATTCTGTCACCAGAAGCTGGACATCAAAATATGTAAGCAGTTTCTCAGCTCTAGTTATTATTTCTGAGTTTCCCTTAGGAAGATGGGTGGAACAATGGTAACTTCAGATTTCTTAATGATGCAAAGAGACCATTTTAAACACAGGCATACAGAGCTTCTTGGGCCAGTTCAGAGTTTTTCAAATACTAAGCCTCCAACAGAGAAGAGCAGTAAAGAGATTATTAACTGGTTTTAGTGAGTCTAGCTAGATTTTGTACTCTTTTTTCAGAGGTAACAAAGCAGCCATCAGTGAGCTGACTAAACTTTGTTTCCTCACAAAGCAATCTGCTGAGAAACATGCCTTGGTTAGTACAAACATGAAGAAACAGCAAACCTCTAAAACTGTTTATGATACAAGAAGTCTACAGAGTACAGGATGTGAGAACAGTGCCACCACAATTCCTATATTCCTATATCCAAGCTCTTGGCCCAGAGTGAGTTTTATTAATAACCACATGCCTTTCTAACAATAAGGCTGCTTGCAGCCAACAAGTTAAATGCCTTCTTTAAAAAGAGAGTAATGTAAGAATGTACTGTATATAAAAATATACAGAACAGCAAGGCAACTTGAAAAAGGGGAAGGAGCAGCGTAAAAACAAAATCTCAAAGGAAAAAGAGGAAAAGCATCTTACAGTTCCTGCTTTAATAAGTAATACTTCAAACAAGCCACTTTGATATTTATTTTGCTAGTATTATTTTGGCAGTTATGTATTTATTGTATGAAAGTCTGTTTAGCACAGGACTGCAGGTACACAAATATCCCACTTCCATAGCCACAGAACACACTACTATCATAGGACTTCAGAAAAACAAACCTTAATAAAACCTATTGGTTTAATTTGCAAAGTTCTTGTCTCAAGACACAACACTGTAATTCTTTGAAGCTCATGTATGCTAAAGATTCAACATAATTTGAACAGCAACAAGAGCAGCTGCTGTAGCTGTAACAGCTGAGAATCACATACTGCACCCAGTACACTTTTGGCATGGTAGATAAGCCCCTGCAAATTAATTGGTAGTATAACAACTTTGCAGTGGCTAGTTCAGACCATCCCAAACAACTTAAAAGACACTTATTGAATTAACCCAAAGCTGTTTGTTTTGAATTTATAGAGGTCACCCATCACTCTTTACTCTTTAGCATGTAATTTTCAAATTTAAGGACCTTATCAGAATTTCCTTACAGATCTGCTAAACTCCAGTAATTCTATAAAAAAAAAGAAAATCCTGTGGCTATCTAGTAAAGCTAATATCAAGTGAAAAATGTGGTCAAGCAAGGGGAAGAAATTAAAGGGTGAAGGGGTTGGGAAGATCTGGTTTAAAAGCTGATTTAGAGCCTTAAGCACTTGTTTTTCTTCCCCCAGTATTTAGCACTGAAAGGCTGGCTGCTGTTGCAGTCAGATTTTCAAAACAGCTCAATCCTTTTCAAGCTTACTTACAGGAGCAAACTATATTTCTATAAGCACTTGTACCCCAGATAACCATGCTCAAGTCAAATTTCATACCAATTTCTAATTCACTATCATTAAATCAGTTCAAGTATCCAAAAAGGAGATGGTTTTGAAACACAGACACGAAGCAAACTTTAGATAGGTTAATCTGAAAACCATGTCTCTTATTTTAGTTCTGCAATATGAGCTGAGAACGGGATCCAAAAGAAGGATTAGGATCCCAAATCCTGGCTCCCTTTTACTCTTATGGCCTGACTCCAGGGGTGTGTTTCTCAGCCTGCTCTCTCACTTCTCACCTCCTCACCCCAGAAGGTGACTGTCTAGAGCTTGTAACCTCTCTCTGCACTTTTAGTATTAAAGTCTGGGTCAGTAACATCAAGAAACTCCCTGCTTAGGTCACTCATAAATCCTTTTGGGACACAAAAGTCCTCTGCCTTGTCTATGTTAAGCATCCTTTAGTCACACCTGACATGTCAATCCCACGCTACATAGGTGCAGTCATGATGCCCAAATTCTTTTTCCAAGACCTGTGAACAATCCTTAAAGCTATGGGAGGTACAGGATCAGCTCTCCCAGTTTATGGAAGGACTGCAGATCTCATGCTATCTTGGCTGAGACTACAGAGGAGATTTACCATCCTCAGAACCCCAGTGTAATTCCATATGACATGAAGTAGTGAAGTTTCTTTGTTCTGCAGGGAGCAAGCAAGCAAGAACATGACTGTGTAATTTAAGGGGAAGAGCACTCACTCAGGAAGAGGGGGAAAAGGTGAATTCTGCTTCCTGCCCCAATTCCTACTTCAGATAAAAATATACAGACAGTCATTAGGGCAGGGACTGGAAACCAAGAGTTTTAGGAAGGGTGGCAGCTGTTCCAGGAAGTATGTGTTCATGAATTCAGCAAAGTAGAACATGAGTAAGCAAGCTAAAGCAGGCAAGACATCTTTAGCAGAAGAGATTATTATTAGTCTTTTAAGGAAGCTATTTCATGAGCAGCATGATAAGACTGGAAATGTCATGGCTATTCTGATTTGGAGGACAAAAATCACTATGTATCCAGATAGTGAGTTGACTCAAGCCCTAATTCAGCAAACTTCTTCTGATGTAATTTTCCCCACTGGTAATCAATTATGTATTTGCATAAGCTGGGTTTTTTTACTTCTCACTAGCAACACCAGAAATTTCCAAACAAGCTCTGGGCTCAAACATGTTGCTGTGAAACAAACAATTTACTGATGGATGCCACATGAACCAGCACCAAGATGTTGGATTGGGTGGACATAAGTGAATTATGGGTTATGAATAGAAGCCTATCTGTAAAAATGCTACTTCACATCAAGGAAATTCTATTTGTTGAGACCAGAGTTTAAGCTGGAGAAATGTTCATCTTTCTAAAGAACATGAACAAGAGCACAGCATCACAAGAAATGTTTGCTCTTGAGTCAAAGGCAGCCTTATCAACATGTTTAGCAAGCATGCAAGTACCCCCCATACAAGCCATGTTCAGTCTATTTGACCATAACATGTACGACTTACTTAAATTTCAGTCTCTAAGACTGATTCCTGTGTTGAAAATCTTCAACCTGTTCCAGGCCTGAGGGGTAAAATATACTTCAAAAACAATGGAAAATCCTTGTTCACCTCTGAGATCCTGTTCCTGCACACTCCTTCACTCCAGACCCCCTCACACAAGCCCATCACTGCTCTGAGTGGAACAGGTTTCCATAGAAGGGGTTGAAAAGAAGGCAATTTTAACAGGACTGGAAGGAGTTGTATATGGAAATGTATTGATATATATAACATGCAATATCAATATATGTGTATTAAGCTTGGCATGACTTTTGTGGTAGTTCAAGGCAGATGTACTGCTGAATCACTGATACGAAATTTGTGTTGATTCAAGATGATACAGTTATTTTCTCTTTGCAGGAGCTAAATATATGAGGTATCTGATCAAGAATAGGTCAGGTCTCACTAATTTAGCACATATTATTATGCCTGGCAGGTTCTCAAGATGCTGAAGCCCACTCCCCTTGCCCAAGAAACTCCAGATCATTAGTAAGGAGCATATGCATAAATCACAGGTGGGAGAGTACTCTGTAGGGAGAGTCAAACCATTTCATTTATTTGAATGTGGTCAAGGGGAGCAGTTATTCAGAGAAGTGAGACAGCAGATGGCCACCAAAACAACCAGAGTAGTTCTCAGGGGTAATTGAATTTTCTGCTGAGCTGTAAACATCAGCCCTGTGGGTATTTCCATGCACCCACACGTTGATCCTGACCTCACACACACTTAGAGGTTAGCTGAGCTTTCTGATGGGATCTCTCATGAATTCAGCCCAGGATTAGTCTTTGTAGCTGAACTGGACTCACCAAATCTCTTTTGCTGGTGTTGTTGGTGCTTGTAGCTGATAATCTTTTACATTCACTACAAGAGAAAAGTTCCCCCTGCCATCACAACACCTCTATTCTGGTGGTCAGGTGGTTTTTAGATATGTTATCTTACCAATAAGAAAACCTATAAATGAAAAAGTACTACTTCACTGGCTATTCACACTGAATAGAAAAAACACAGAGAAAAGCAATGAAGAGCAAAAATGAGAAGATCTGAGAATTTGTTTCAGGCTTTTTATTCAAACTCTTAGGTAAAAAACCTTGCTATTTCTGGCTTTTAAGAAAGGGCCAACATGAAAACAAATTTATCAAATTCAGCGGTGAAAAGTGAATGTACCATAAATATGTTAAAAGAAAACACTAAGCACAAGTTGTTTATAGTACCTGTGCAAATGTATTGTAGCCAGGCCTGGGTAGCTTAGGGAAAAAAGAAAATTACACAAGTGCCCTTACAGTATTTTTAAAAGTAGTTTCCTCTCTTTATTCAGGAATATCCTGGGAGTGGCTCCTTGGTACAATGGCTTTTTCAACCAGAGAGGGGCTAGCACCAGTGCAGCTGCTCCTCAGCTAGATGTTTTACACAGAGCAGAAATATTCAGAGAACTGCTGGGCTGCCCTGATCATTTCATCAGAGTAAAGGGAAAAGATTTAACAGGAACCTTATGAGGCTCTCAGTGACAAGGGTCTGCACTGAGCTTCTGCACAGGGACAACAGTGTTCCACTGTTACCCAACCTCCTGTACAATGTAACAAAAAAAATTCCAGGATGAACTTCAGTTGTGTGTTGGACTTTCTAGAGACGCACCAAGGGGAAATGCAAGGGCAGAGCACTTCCCTGAACAAAGAATGCTGAAATTTAATTAATGTGCCTCATGCCTATGCAGACCTGCCTTGACTTACATGAACATAATGGAGATGTATATTCAAGAAGCTGAGCATTGTTTTTTATGAGAACAGGATATTATTAAATAATACTAAAAGATGGTGGTACAGAGGTTGTGTTTTCTGCTCAAATGCAAAATCAGTGTGTGCCCCAGTGGTGTTCCATGACTGGTGTTGCAGTGACAGATAGATGACACTTAGAATTCATGAGAAAAGCCAAAAAAGTGAGGAGAGCCTGTAGACTGCACTTATTTCTCAAAGTACACTGGCTGTGTGTAATAGTAAATATTCTTACCAAAATGAGTTAGTGATAAAGATTTTAACAATTACATTCTTGAGAATCTTGTGATGTTGTTTCTTCATTTTGTGGACAGAGAATTTAAAAGTCTAGTTGTGAGTGTTGAATTTAATTCAGAATCAGATACAGTAATGAGAGCTGGAAGCTGTAAATAAAGCAGGGGTTTTTATACTAAACTTTGCAGATCCAAGTGATGAACTTTCTCCTTGATTGTAAATTACCTTTATAACCAACAGTGACAGGCACAAAACTCAGCTCTCCCACCACATTTCCTTAAGACAATTCAGTGACCACTGTAACAAGATGTTTTCAGACATTATTACCTGAAAGCAAGCTCAGTAGTGCAGTTGTCTAATGTTTACTTTGTAATCATCATGTTGTCTCTTTTCTATTACACTTAATTCCCAGCACTGCTGGACAATTAATCAGCTGCACAGGAGGCAGGTAGAGCTGGCTCACAGTCCAGCTGCTGCAGAGTCATGTGGCTTTACCTCAACCTTCTGGCACACAGGAGAAGCAGGGTTGAAGAAGTTACAGCAGGTATGGACTGAGCTCATATCTTTTTTCTGGTGGATTTGGGGTTTAACTTAGGTTTACAACGAGGTCCTTCAACAGTCCTGGACAGTTTGCCTAGCAGAGAGCACTCATTACAAATACAAAATACAGGGTCTGGAAACAAGCACACCATGGCCTAATCTTACTCAAAAAGCAGAATTCCTACAGGTGTGCAGGAAAATAAACTTATTCTGGGATCAGAATAAAAAGTGTCAGGAAACAAGTTATTCTCCCTGCCCCACATGAAATGGAGATGGGACAAGCTGGAGGGTGCTGCTGACACAAAGCCAGGTACCTCAGCACCTGGAGGCTTGCTCTGTTAATGGTGTTAATGGTGTTCCACAGTATCCCTGCGGAACAGTGTGTATCCCTGGCTGCAGTGTGCTGAGAGCACTTCAGTTCTTGGTTCAAAGGCAGTCTACCCTTGGAGACACTAACAGGCAGGAAGCCACACAGACTTCTGGTTTTGTGAACAATTGAAACCAATTGACATTTTCCTATAAAATTTCCAATTAACTGTCAAAATAATAAATTATGGTTTAAAAGAAAATAGAAGTCTTCAAAGAGAAATAACGTTTCTTATGTGAGAAATCTTTGAAAAGCTTGTTCTCCCCAGCTTTAAATGAGGGACTGCATCAACCTGTCAGTGTTTACTCTTAGACTTTCCTCAATAGGACCCCACTGCTCTCTCTGCCCTTTTAACCTTCCCCAGAGCACCTCAGTCTTACCACATATCAAGATCCATCATTCATTCATCTCTTCCCGTTCCTCCTAAGTCTCCCTCCAAAGAAACCTGATTCATCTCTATGTAAATAATTGATCAAAAGTTCCTTTTTATGTATCCTACACTTCAGTTTTAAAAGAAAACTTCAGACTGCAAGGGTCAAAAATTATCAGACAGGGGCATCAATCATTCATGAAGCAAAACCACACAACATGCAAGTACCCAAAAATAAATTGAATTAAGAACCTGGAGATATTTAGGGGACCCTTTTCCTGTTTTTAGGGAGGATTTTTCAATCTTCACAATCTGATTATGCATTATTATTCAGAATGGCTCAATAATATCTTAATCAGTACATCTTCAGTCTTCCTGCATTTCTTCACTTCTATGTTTTCCTTTTAAAAAAATCTCTGCATTCACCCCCAGAAAGTAACAAGCCGTGGGCAATTTTGCTCAGATTGATCACACTGTTTTGAGGGAGTGCCTGTCAATTCCTCACACTAGTACTTTTAAGGCAAACATTGAAATTTCTCTATACTCAAGTTGCATCACGACCTATTGACTATCTCTACAGAGAAAATACAGTCATCATAAACAGCCTCCTCACTCCATCCTCTGAGTAAATAAGCACCATATTCCCTTCCTGGCTAGCATGAGGGCAAAACACCGAACCTGCCTTGTTCCCACAAGACCAAAACCAGTGCTGTTAATCACAGGTCAGAAAAACACAGGCAATCTGAGCGTGAATGACTGATTATCAATGAAGGTTCAAAAATACGCTTCACCCTTTCAAGTATTTTTATGAAAGGTTTAGGATGAAAATGGGAAAGCAGTGACAGTTTAGGAAAACAAAAAAAATCAAAAACAGGGAAAATCACTTACTGTTTTTGGTTCTTGCAGAGGTATTCAACACAAACATCACCCTTCCTTGTCCAGCTGCCAAGTGCTAAAGCATGAAATGAGCAGCTGTTTCCTTCAAGCTGGGGCTGTGTGTCTTAACCAGTCACATGCCCCTCCTGATAAATCTCACTGCCGTGCCAGGAGGTTAGAATCTGAAGATCATTATTCCCCCTATTAGAAAATCCTTTTCATAATAGCAGCCTTTGCTAAAGCATTTGACTGGAAATGCGGTGCTGTGCTCTCCATAACTTCTGGTTTTTGTTGGTAGTTTTTTTTTTTAATGACTAACACCAAACAGTAGATAAGCCTTAATCGACAGTAGGGGCAGCACAAGTGGAAAGTTAAACACATCCTCGCTGATCGCTTGAGGGTTTTTTTCTGACTTCAGACTTTGCTGTGTTTTAATACAAGAATTTAAACAGGAACAGGAAAATTTAAAATACTGTTGTGTTCCTAGTGTCTTTAAGACCAAGCACTCCAGTGCAAAATACATGAACAATCCCACTTTTGGGGATTAGCTGCTCTTAAGGGAAACATTATTATCTTTTGCGTTTGCACAGTAGAGTGATGAGTATGAGCACTGGAGATCATTTTAATTTTGGCATATGGCATTTTCACATCATGGATTATGTGGCTGCATTTTGCCAGACATTGTACAGTCAGACTGAGACAGACCTTTGAGGTGAGGACTATCAGTCTAAACAGAGAGAGCAAAAAAAGAGCATCCTTATCCCCACATTCCCAGATGTAGGATAAATGAAGGAGAAATGCCGAAGTCAAGAAAGGAACAGGTTTTGATGGAATTTTCCAGGGTGATATGTAGTCACACATTTCTGAAATTCAACTGAGACTTTACACTTAACTCCCTTTAGCTTGGTCACACATTTAAAGGTATTTAGGTATTTAAGGACAAAGGCGTACAGTCAATGGTATTTCAAGGGTGGGGTGCAAAATATAATTTTCTGAATTTCTGAAATTCCCATCCCATATATAGGATACACCACGCTGTAACCCTGGCAGTACCACAAATTGGCAAGACTGAAAGGATACAGGCAATTGCCAGACTTCAGTATAGGATGTGTTAATGGTATTTTGATGTTTGGTAAGCAATCCAGACCCTGCAATACAGCATGGTCTTATTGGATTACCAAGGACATTATAGAACATTTTTCTGAAAAAAATCTGCACCAATAGATAGTGCTGCAACCGAGATCTGGACAAATCAAAGGAATTTCTCAGAGCCAGGTGCCTGTTAGTAAAATTGTTAAAATAGACTAGCACATCTAGCTGGCACATTTGTCAGAATCCAATGAAAGCCAGCAAATCCCTGAAGATGAAGCCTGCAGTAACAAAGGGTCACTCGGGTTGCTTCCTTTGACCTTACCCAGCTCTTCACATTATATAAACCAGCACATGGTTACAAAAGCATGCAGCCACCAGTGCTGCCAGCATAGCCTGGAGCAGGGAAGAAGCCCTTGTGCTAATTACCCACGCCTGCTTTTGTGAGCTTCTCCCATTTCTCAGGACTCTGGAGAAACAAGTTTTGAGAGAACAAGCTCCTGCCTTGGAGGAGCTCTCTCCACCCAGCTGGGCATGGGTGTACCCAAGGTGGGTGGCTCCTGTCCCAGCCTGGGGGTGAAGGAGCCACGGGATTGGGGTTCCTGCTCAGAGGGCTTGAGCTCCTCCTGGCCGGAGTAAGGGGGTCAGTGCAGAGGGAGGAGGGCCTGGGAAACAGGGAATGTTTGCTGCAGGTGCATCCTGATGCACAGCCAGCCTGGGCAGCACCTCCACCAGCTGCTCCTCATGTCATCCTGGGAGAATCCAGGGCACTGTCCCAGGCACAGGGCCTTGTGACCCAGGGACCTGCACGGCTGCTGAGGAGGCTTTAGGAAAGGAGGTTGTAAAAACTATGAATTTAAAAATGAGAAACAAGCCTATGAGGAATGAGTTCAACTAAATTTAGGCCACTGGAGGAATGGCAATTTCAAAAAGGGAGCAAGACCTGCCCTGGCAGAACTGATTTGGGAATTCCAGCAGACCCTGGCCATAGATCACAGAACTGGAGAAGGCACTCACTGTGCCTTAAGGCATGGCCCATTGACCAAATGAGTTATCCTTGATAAATGCCATTTCATTTCCCCCAAAACGCACTGAGATCAAGGGTAACAGAACTTTACACACAGCTTTAAAATTACTCCTCAATTTCTTTACAACTTTGTACAAAATTACTCCCTGTTGATACTGAAGAAAAAATGACTGAAATGTGTTCCAAAATAATCTATTTGTCCACAAACACAATTTTTATTACTTTGTCCATTTCTCTGATTATGCAATATCAGCTGCACTCTTTTACATTTATCAGCAGTTGTTAATATAGTTGATTAAATACTGGTAGTACCTGGGCCATTTGAAATAGCACAGAGTACAATGTCATCCTACTGCACTGAATAGCCACCTTTATTTGGTAGTCATGCTCCACATAGGAACATAATTTGGTGATAATGACTGGATGTCAATATCCCATAACTTGGGTTACACTCCCTAAAAAGAAAAGTTGCCTTTGTACTTTCTGAAATAAGTAGACAAATAAATTAATTTTTATGGCTCTGTAATTGCTACCATAAGTTGCAGTTTATGTGGGAAAAAGTTTATCTATCTCATGCTAGACAGACAATTTAAATTCATTGTGAAACAGAATAGAGAAATAATTTGTAATTCCTAAAAATAAAGGTCTTAAAAATTTTGTGGAGGTTTTCTTTTTTTCCTATT
Source organism: Oenanthe melanoleuca (assembly GCF_029582105.1). NCBI lineage: Eukaryota > Metazoa > Chordata > Aves > Passeriformes > Muscicapidae > Oenanthe > Oenanthe melanoleuca. The sequence continues at coordinate 74,196,944 of NC_079336.1, forward strand.
CCTTCCTCTTTTTAAAAACAAATACCAACATAGAAAAGAAGACCAGGTAGTTAATGCGGCTACAAAAAATTAAGTGTCATGTTCTTACATCTATCAGATAGCAAATATGACAAAAGTTTTGCCAGTATTCTGCCTTCTCCTTCTGCTGAGAAAACAAATGAAGGCTGGATTGAAAAGGGTACATTTCCTTCTCTATGGACATTCATTTGTGAGTAGAACATGATGATCCTTGTGGCTTCCTTACAACTCAAAAGATTCTATGATTAATGTCTCTTATTAGTTTTTTAAATAAAAACTAAGAGATGAACATAGATTTCTCAGTCATGCTGAAAAAAGACATGAGAAATACTGAAAAGGAGCAAAAAAATTACACTTAAAGTAAGTTAGCACTGAATTGTGATAGGGATATGTGCATGTAAGGTAAAATTTTTAGTGTCACATAGTATGGATAGCTTTTAGAATAGCCTCAAGGAACTAAAGAATGGAACAGTTGTTCATTTTGGTTTGGGTTGAGATCAGGAAGATTTTTGCTTTTACTGATGCTGGATAAATGGATTCAGAGCCTCTCCTTTCTGTAGGAGAGGCTTTTTTTCATGGCTTCTTTTTAACCGTTGCATATTTTTTTATTTTTATTTTTTAATATGCACTTGGCTATGTCTTATTTGTGTGTCATTTAATTTACTGTAGGTGTTTTAATTTAGAAATTGATCACTGATAGAGAATTTATCTCAACATCAGTGCTTTGATACTGTGCAGAATTTTGAACTATGGAGTTATTTTCTGCATTTGGCAATTATGGACATCTGTGGATTGCCTGAATATGTCTCTTTTCTTCTGGAATTTATGGAAAAGGATGTAAGACTCTGAGTGGAGATAAATGTCAGGTTATACAAACTGCAAGTCTGTGTTGCTACCTTTGTTTCCTAAATGGTGGCTGCACTCCTATTTGACTTCAGGCTTTTAGAATAGATGGAACTCAGACCTGACAGACAAACTGCCTGGTTTGCTGGTTTACACCACTGTCCAGATATTATATAGCCTTCACTATCAGCTGGAGTGAATGAAAGCAGACCATGGAAGCCTTCACTAGACAGGATGCTTTATAAATACCTAAGTGTGACTAAAGGGGCTGCTAAAAATAGTCCAACAGCTCTCACACAAAGCTTCCAGCTAAAGGACATGTGAGGGCCATAACAGATAGGAAATTTTGCAGAAAATACTGCATATAAGGCTCTCAACCTTACATTACATTAGATCAGTTTTAAACATTTATGGGCTATATTCCATCCCTAGCAATCTAAGTCAGTTCCAGGTTCTTCAATGCAATGCTCTAGGGGGCACAGGAGTACTGCAAATACCCAGAGCACCTCCCCTTTTGTGCCCAAGGGTGCACTTAGTAGTCACATTACCTCTAAGAGAGTAAGAGTTGAGAGGGTAAGTTATCAAGTTAGGGCATCCCTGGAAATGAGTCCTTCCTTTATATCATCAATTAAATATCATAAGGCAAGCCCAGAGCAGTGCTTAGAGTTAAGGCTGCTGGTTGCTTTTCATTGGAAAACAGTGTCTTTCAGTGGTTTAAGTATATCAGAAAATAATAATTTAAATGGAACTTTGATAGGCTACCTACCCATCTGAAATTCAGAGTTTGTGGATTAAGCTAAAATATCCAACAATTTCTATTGTCAGAAATTATGGATGGAAATAGACAGCTCTAGCCTGTCTTCCCACCACTTTTGGATGGCTCTTAGTTTTCTCCTAAGCACTTGGTCTACTTAGTGGAAAACCTAGAAGCAGTATGCCTGGAATGGAAGGGATAGGAGAGAGATGGAATGGAATGCATTAGAGTAGAATAGAATAGAATAGAATAGAATAGAATAGAATAGAATAGAATAGAATAGAATAGAATAGAATAGAATAGAATAGAATAGAATAGAATAGAAATAAGAATAAGGATAGAATAGAATAAGAATAGAATAGAATAAGAATAGAATAGAATATTTCATTTTGAAGGGACCTGTGAGGATTATCTGTTTGGATGAACATCATCCAACCATGAAGCACAGACCTATAAGAGTAAAGGAGAGAGGATCCAGGAGGTAGAGATGGGAGGTGGAAGGATGAAGCTTAATGACAAAGGTGGCAGGCATCTTTTTCCCTCATTTGCATTACTAGTGCGACCTCCCTCCTTTTCCTTCTTTCCTCCTCTTGATGCCCAGCTTGGAATCTGTGCACTGGTTTGTGGAAATACTGGGCTGCAGGTTAATGGTAATTGTATTTTAACTCACATGATATTTTCTATAAAGAAGTATAGGGAGATACTAAATTTTGGGGATTACAAATTTGACATGAAAAATAGGGGATGGTCCTATTTTTCTTTGTCTTCATTCTCAGATTTAGAAAGGGGATGACAATGACTGACGGCATGAATGTAAACCTCAAACCTACTCAAACAAAAATACCCTCATCCACAAGACAGCCCTTATCACACTCATTCCTGCCTTTCCAAAGCCTACAGTATTGACAGAGAAGCTGGAAATTTATAGTTTCTTCCTTATGTAGGCATGTGTAAGACATTTTAATTATTAAAATTGTTACTGTTATTGTAAGAGCACTGTTCTTTATTTCCAGTTTGCTTTACTTGGTTTTGCTTCACCTTGAAGTACAGAGGTGGACTGAGAAATATAAATTGTTCTGCACTGCAAATGCTAAAGCAAGCTGGCATCTCCCTTGCTAAGAGACAGGGTGGAATTGTGCCTTGCAGTGATAGTAGGCACTAAGGACTACTTCTGTAGCAGTGACAATAGACCCATGATTACAGAAAAACCCAAAAAACCAAAGCAACAAAAGCCCCTCATTGTCTATTACCAGCTAAACTGAATAGTTATATTCCACAGGGTGGATATGCTCATTTCAGGAACAGAGCTCTAAGAGTGTGTTCCAGTAATTCTAGACTTAGATACAGCAGCACAAAAGCACATCTGTCATAAAGGTGTTTTTTACAGTATTGTCTAGATGGAAGTTGAAGATTTCTAAACAGACTTGTGCATTTGGAAGAGATTTGTTCTCTAGATTTCTCCAGCCATCCTCATTGTGAGTGATGTGTGAACAAAGATGGGGCATTGCTGTAATGTTGAATGTACAGCAGCTCTCAGTTTTTGTTGTTTTTCTGCATCTGGTAAGTTTGAGATAATCAGTATTTCCTTTACCATTTAAAAATCTCCAGTAAGTATGGCTTTTTACCACACCTGGTGCAAACAAATACAAGAGTCCAAGGGTATGACATTAAGGTTTTTTTCTGAGTTCTTCATATCATCCTCTCACAGACTTTAAATGAAATTATAGTTGAATAGAAAGTTTTCAATTCAGTGAACATGTTTTAAAATGCATTTATTTCTGTTTTACCTAAAGTACCTATCTTTCTACATTTTACTTGTCTCTCCTATTCTAGGTTCAGCTGCTGTCAACTTTGTCATGTATAAATAATTTCTGAGAATGCTTTTCACTCCAATTTTACAACAGAGAGAATGCAGTATGGCAAATGCATATTACACATGAATAGTGAAAAACATTTTTTCACTTTATTAATTTTGATAAACATATCACCACTAATCAGAGTGGTTCTTGGTTTGTTAAGTCAGTCTTTCCTCAGTGACGCAGCACAGGCTGGTACTGAGTATCTAAGTATCAATTTAGAGCACTACATTCCATATTGCAGTGTGAGATAGTCCATTTGCATGGACATTATAAGAGTGGAAACAATGGAGTCTAGTAACAGACCCAGAAAAGAGCAAAAAAGCAAGCCAATTTCTTTCTTCTCTCTAGAAAAACACCTGACATTTTAAAAAAAAAGTTTCTGTCAAAATACTGAAAATTAATGGACTTCTTGCTTATGAGCAGTAACATTTATGCACTGTAAAGTGAAGCAAGGATCACAAATGCTTACCCTGAAAGAGCTGTCAGGCAGGATCTCCACTAGTCCAACACACTGCATGTTTATCAGTCAGACTGTGTTATCCAGCAGCCTGTCTGAAATCTGCTGCTAATGTCTCAGGATTCATGCTCCCAGCTTACTCTGAGATGAGTGAATTTGCATCCATCTGTGCCTTCCTACTACGTATGAAGTATTCAGTGCAAAGACAATAGAGAGGCTATTTCTTTCATGCTCCTTAGTTGAGAGGAGATTTGCTTATTATAGTCACAACACTCAATATTTTGTATGACAGATCCCCTTGGGGCCAAGGTCTCTATATATAACTGCTGGATTTAGTACACTAGTTTTACTCTGGGCCCTTCTCTGCTGTTAGTTCCAGTTCCATTTCTTTTAGTGGTATGAAGGAATTATCCTCCTCTTTATGTTTTTACTGCTCGTAATTATTGCTTAAGACAGCTACCTCTAATAGAACATATTTGAATGAATAGAACTATATTAGAGTGGTGAGCTGGGTCCAGAATTCCACATAGGCTGTGTTCCAGTATAAAACTACAGCATTATATGAAGACAATATGAATTCTTTTCCTTTTAACAGAGAAATACGAGATTATCCATGAATGGGAAGAAGGTCAAGCAGCATGGAAAAATTCAGCATTAATCCACTTATCTCCCTCGCTTGTTCCCATTTATGAAGTTATGAAATATATTTTGTAGTTCCATTTAGATTGAGTTTGGTTTTTATTGCAATACTGACAACAGGGGGGCCACTTTGCATTTTTCTTTTCCTGGGGCTGTGTGGTGCTGCACTACAGAACCCTTAGAGCAGGGCTGTGTTTTGCCCCATGCAGTTGTTTGAGTTGACTCCCCAACAGAGTCTGTTGGGGACCATTGTGATAAATGGCTTTGCAACCTTTACTAGACAGGGGCTTGGGAAGGGACACTCCAGAGGTGACATCCAGTGTAGAAATGAGAGCAAATTGCTGCAGGGAGTTTAGAGAAGAGCTGGGGACTGAGTCTACCTCTACATAAGGTAGAGTGTTTGTCACTTCCTCCTGCTGCCAAAAGCTGGGACAAGCTTCTCCTTCCCCTAGGGTACCCCTCTGCTTCCCAGGAAGTGCTATACTGGGTAACAAGATTACCAGCCCTGAAACTCCATGTAAATAGGAAAAAGATAAAGACAAAAATACTTCTCAAAGCCAACAGATCTTTTTGTTGTTGTTGTAACCCAAGACATTAAGATACTTGCATGGTTTTTGTCAAGGTGGACTTGTACTTCAAGACAGTCTTACTGGCTCCCTCTCTCTCTCTTTTTATTTTTTTGGTTAGTACCATATGGTGAACATATCCTTCAATGGCACTCTACTGCTGCTGTGTGTTCATACAGCAGAAACCCACTGTTACTAATCCTTGGAAAGGAGACCCCAGGTCAAGTATCCCACTTTTTCTCATCTGTTGTTCAGATAAGTCTTTTAAAGCTGCCTAGGTGTGGCCAAGTAAGAGATTTTACAAATTCATTCTAGATGTATTTTTCTATTTGATTAATATAGCTATGTTTCATCTGTTCCAGAATAATGGCTCCTTATTTTGAACCACAATTTGCACATGGTCTGGGGTGAATGAGAGTATTTAAGGTAAAAAAATATAGCTTCACTTTGGCATAAAAATTGATTTTAAAGAAGGTTTGTTTTTTTTAAACCTTGCTTATGCAACAGTACTTTTCTAGTCCACTAGAAGAGTAGGAAAGCAACCAAAGTAAAGTTAATGGCTTTTTCTGATAGCACAGAGACTTCTGGGAGAAACACTTCATCTTCCATACACACATTGACCTTCACCCTTGTGCAGTAAGTTGGTGCAAAGCCTGCACATTTAATTCCCATTTGAGAATAAAGGATTTGTGTCAGCCTGAACAATTCTCACTGCTGTGGGTCACTACTCATGCATGTAGAGCATGTGATCTTCCCCTTAAACTTTTATCGTGACCATACTACATCCATACTCTTCTGCTATAAGCAGGGAAGCTTTTGGGTTTTGGATAAGAGAAACAGTGAAATTAACATGCTGTGTTTGTACTCAGACTAGATGATCTAATGACTCTGCCAGGCTTTAAATTTTATCAGTCTGTTGAAATAATTTTGCTTGAAATCAATGAGACTACCCGTATGCTTAAATTTAAGCACCTGCATAAACATTTTCACGAGTCAGGATGTTATTCAGCACATAGTTATGAGCTGGGTGTTTTAGACATTATCAAAGAAATTACTTTTTTAACACTAACATTTCTGTTGTGTTGAACAGCTGTGTCTCTTTGTAGAACTATTTTGATGCTGTCCAACATTGAATGTTGATTTCTTGATATGTTTTAACTGGGTTTCTTCTCATGCTCCCTCTTCCCCAGTTGTGTTTTTTGAGTGAGACTACTGCAGACTGTACATGTGTTCTCAAAAAAATCTTGCTTTGACTGCTCCAAACACTTGTAATTCTCTACTCTTTTTTCCCCCTATAATCTTAATGGACCTGATTGTGACTTGCAGCACAAAGCCTCCTTGTAAGAGTGTCTGGTATAGTAGAATAAGGGCTTAGAGAGAAATTAAGATGCTTACACCGGAGCAATTGCATGAGGAATAATAAATCTTACTAAACCTGAACTAGCTTTGCAGGAAAGCATGGCATGACTTGTCACCCAAAGTGCATTATTTTTTAAGTCATGTGATTTTTCTTCAAGTCAGTCAGCTTTCCTGGAACCAGAAATCCACACTGCCCACACAGTAGTGACAGCTGACTGAAGTATTTATTTGACAACCCTAAACCTCTTTAATTACCTGGTGAAATCATGCCAGGGTAGGAAGTATGTGAACCTCAACTTTCTTCTGGTATATCAAATTCTCATATTTAATTTTTAGCTAGGAGCTTTAATAATTGCAGCCCTGTTAGTACTTGTGAACACTCAAAAGTCTTTATGTAGAAAGAATCTCCTGCAGAGTACTTAGAATGAAATTTACACCCTAGCACCTTATAAAATTTTACCACCTGCTAGGGTCTAAGGCCTTCTGAAATCACAGAGTCTCAGAATAGCTTTGGAAAAGCTTTGAGATCATGAAGCCCAGTCTGTGACCCAAGGTAATGTCCTTATCAGCTAAACCATGGCACTGAGTGCCACATCCAGCCTTTTTTTAAACACCTCCAGGGATGGTGACTCCACCACCTCCCTGGGCAGCCCATACCAGTGCCCAATCACTCTTTCTGTGAAGTATTTTTTCCTCATGATCCTATCTTCAGGACAAAACCCTCAGTCTGCAGACTTTGAACTCATGAACATGTGCACTCTTGCAGTTTCGAAACAAGTTTTATATGTGTTTATTAAGAGTATTAATTAGGGAATTTTTAAGTACCATCTCTAGTAATTTTTCCAAAGGCAAATGTGAAAGTACATCAGTACATTTTTGATCACCTTTTCCTGTAAACTACAATGTAACTGGCAGATTTGTAAATTATATTCTCCATATAGCTGAGGAAAGGTTTCTGTTTTGCTGCATTCATGCAAATTCATGCAGAGGTACCAAGCTTTAAAACAATGTGGTGAGTGCTGCTGACCTGCATAAATCAGAATGCTGCAGTGTGTATTGTTTAGTTGTATTGCAGTCACCGTGCAACTGACATCTCAGGGAAATGATTGTATTTATTCAACATCAGAAACTGCAGTGCTTCCTAAATTTTGAAATTAAAACACTATTTTTCTGTTTCTACTTAGTTTTTGTGCAGGGCAATCAGTTACTGAAATTGAAAGCAAGGAATGTCACCTGCATGAGAGCATGCTGTGCTAGTTACTCAAATTGCAGTCCAAAGAACTTTCTCTTGAAAATATCTGTACAAGCTTCTAGTTGCACTGTCATTTTAGTCTTCACAAGACCAGGCTTATAACCACCTAGAACTGAGAATCACTGTACATGCTGAGTACTTTGAAATCTGACAAAGAAAGGCCTTTCCATGAGCCATGAGGCTCACATCTGCTTCATTGGAATTGCTGCTTGGCACCTCCCTGCATTTTCAGCTGGCTGCTGCTGTTTACAGTTCTCCTATCATGGCTTTTCACCTACATGGATGACATCCTGCCTTGCTATCTTCACAATAGCAGACTCTAAACATAATAGCATCCTATGGGGATACAGCAGAATAACAACACATCACACTTCCTTTTTACTCACCAGCAACTTTTTACCATAAACTGCTAATCCTGGACAACATCTGAATAACAGATGAATAATCTGAATAGCATATGCTTAGAGGCAACGTGTTAATGAGACTAATACAAAGGTTATTCTCATAGATCTTCCCAAGAAGATAAAATCTGCATGATGGAAACGTGAGTCTATCATTCTACAGCTTCTATTCTGCTGCCTGCAAATCACAGCAGTGTTTCCTTTGTTAGAAGTGCAAAGGACACGTTGAGAGTCGAAAAAAATCAAACACAGTCTAAAAAAATTTAAATTTTTCCATCTTAAAAGTCTGCCTTGTTGATGGTAACTCAGTGAATTAAAATGGTCTGTACACTGATCTATCTTAAAATGGAGCTTTAATACTGTGTATGGTATCTGAAAATAAGCAGATAAGAAGTTTCCACTCATATTCTACTGTCAGTTTAAATGAGACCTCAAAATGGCATCACATAGTATTGCTATGCAAGCAACAATGAATAAAATATCTTGATTTGATATCTATATGTAGTATACTTTTATGTATATGCATGCACACACACACCAATTACCTGTCATAATAAATTCTAAAACTCTAGAAACTTTCAGGTACTTTAATTCAGGCTAAGTTCCTTCCTTCAAGTGTACATCATAAGACTAATTATCACAAAATTTGCATTATATACCTTATACACCTTATATACCTATATTCCATATTAACACATCTTGTATGGATATATATTTCATATACTTCTCCCTCCCTCTGTCTCTAAATCTATATTTTTGAACGAATGCAGAGTTGACATCATGTTTTCCTTTGGGGCATACATTTACCATAACATTTCTCTAGTACTTAATGACAGCCTATAGGATGAACATGACACAAGTCAGGAAAACAGCAAAATTATATTATGGATTTGTGGCAAAGGCTTCTTTTGCTTAAGAAAAGTTCTGAGGAACTCATAAGTGAATTCAGATTTCTTTATCTAAAAATCAGACATCCTCCCAAAACTTTATCTAAAACTCAGTTTCCTTCTCCAAACTGGCCCAACTGCCTGGCCACACCTGAAAAGAAGAGGAGCAAGCAGAAATGCCAGGAGGAGGCACTTACCTTAATCTGATAGCTATCCAACTTGCATCACTCCCCTTTCTTGACAGAGTTCTTCTCAGGATATCAAGGTGCTGAGGTTTTTGGCTGCCAGCAGTGTCCTGCCCATGACTGTCCTGCTCAGCAGCCCTGCAGAGAGAAGCAGGATTGTGCTCTGCTCACTCCCAGCAGCTTCACTGGGGCTGGGGCTCCTTTCAGCTCAATTAGTTCTAGGTTGTTTGCCTAAATGGCAGCCACACTTCCTTCTATTCTTTCCCAACTTAGTTTTCCTGCCTCCAGTGGTGCTTTTTCCTTTCTTTGGACTATAAATAGGCCTATCACAACACAGTCTATAGCAGTAAGGAAGGCAGGAAATGCATTTAAACAAAGGAAAGATCTTAGGGGGTTTTGCCCTCCCCTGCCAATACAAGTAAAAGAATTTGGTGGGGATTGGTCTGCAGACACAGCTCTCTTTGCATGAGGAAAACACTTGTACAAAAACATGCTAGGATGTCATCTTTTGTACTCCACAAAAAAAAAAAAAAAAAAAAAAAAAAAAAAAAAAAAAAAGAGGAGACACATTAGCAGTAGGCCTTAGTCTCTCAAGTAATTATAAATTCCTTAAGGGATTTAATTATTGTTAAATATTTTTATTTATTTGGGATAGGAGAGCTGGAAAATTATTTTATTTCCCTTAGAAAAGAGGACAAAGTTGGCTAACATGCTTTAAGAAGACAAAATGTGTCTTACAGGATGTGCAAATCTTCCATGGTTAAGAATGACATTTAAAGTCTGTGAATCTTCATTTTGTCTGAGTACTGTCTTCCTCAGTGGAGCTCATCCTGCAGACTAGAAGTGTTTAAGCAAACTAAGTGTGTTTACATGCAGGGAAACAGAATTGCTGTGTATGTATTCAATGAAAATGGCTGTGTATTGATAACTCTCTGATAGCAGCTATGCTGAAATCCTCAAATATGTTCAAATATGAATTAATTTGAGAAAAATAATTATTTTGATGTGTTTTTTTTTTTTTGTTGTTTTTTTTTTTTGTTTTTGTTTTTGTTTTTTTTTTTTTGTTTTTGTTTTTTTTTTTAAGTCAGAACTTCCAATTTAATTATTTTCAACTTAGTGGTTTTAAAAATACATACCAAGCTTCTAAGCCTCTCTCAAGCTTGGAAAAAGAAATGAACAATTTTCACATTACACTCAGTTAAGATGGGAATACAGTGTGGTCTTTATCTGTCTCTATCTCTTTGCCCTATCCCTACATTTTCTGTTGACAAGGGCACGTGCCTTTCCTTCACTTTATGTAAATTAAGTATATCACTGTAAAAACCTTTCTGTTGCTTTTTACATTGATAGTTTTGTGTTAGAATAGCTGTGTGTTTACTGAAGACTCTAATGCATGGTTTGGGATTGGTGATTATTTTAGTGGGAAGGTAGAGACTTGAAAGAAAGCTGTTGCTATATGGATGAAAAAAAAATCTTTCTTCTGTTTAAGATTTGTATCTGAAATATACAGATGAGGGGTCACACTGAAAGTGGTGAGAGTTAAGGACCTGTGGCACTTAAGGAATTTAGAGAACATTAAATCTTTTGTTTTAGACATTATGTAGGCAAGGATCATGATTATTAGCCAGTCAGCTGTTTTATATATAAACTATATAAACTGTGTTAACCTTAGGTAGACTACATGATGCCAGAGCAGTTTATATAAAAATCATCCTCAGGAAAGTTGCCTAGTTGAGAACTTTGCAAAGATCCTGCCTGCCATGATAAGAATGTGATTGATTAAGGAAAAAAAAAAAAAAAAAACCAAACCAAAAAACAAAAAACAAGAAGTGACATACTAGTGGTGTGTGAATAAACATTGTTGTTGACTTTTTGAGAATTAATAATAACCCAGGACCAAGGTTTTCCTTGAAAGTGCTTTTTAAAATAAAGTTAAACCAAAATGGAGTTTTGCCAAAACTCTCTTCAAAATCAATAATTTAATTTACAGAAGGACCTGAAAGTTATAATATTTATGGTACTTTTTTTTTGGTGTTAATAATCATATTTAGGAGACAAATAGAAAGCCTTTGGAAGATGTTGATCTTTGCAGATCATGTCCTACAAACCTGACTAAGAAAAATGGAATTCTTTGTAGTGACCAAATACTGACTTCAGCAGAAACATGAAACCAGATTTTGCTTAAAAGACTGTCATGGAGATGACTGAAGGCAAGCTGCAGTCTTTCTGGCTCTTTTGCACCTCCAAAATACCAAGGCTGAAGGATTGGCAATGTGTAGAATTGGTTGAGCAGCTGTGGAATAGACCTTACTAACTCTGTTTCTGCAAAGTTGGTCTCCACAGTGTAGCAGCACTGAGATGCAAAGCTGCTTAGCAGTAATAAACTTGCACACACCTTTATTCAGATGTAGTTTAGCTGAAATCTTAAATCCTCTCAATGAGTAACTAGTGGTTACAGATTGAATTTGCATCACACGTGCTCTGTGTGCTGTTAGCACCAAGCAGTGCCAGAGCCCTGGAGAGGCTTAGTCTGGAATAGCTGCTGGCCTCATGTCAGCACTGTGCCAGCACAGCCCAATTGCACAAACCTGCTTGCACTGATTTTGCTGGTAGCCTTTCTTTCAAAACCACACACATATTTTCTCAGTGTCATTCAAAATATCTCTAAACATTAAAATTAGATTGCAAGGTTAAACAGAATTATTTTCCTCACTCATTCTGACTTTGCACAAAGGAAAAAATTCTCACCCAGTGTGCAAATTTTCTCTTTCTCATTTTACCATTTCAGTCCTGAGGAGAGTCTGCCTTGAAAGAGATCTTCAGAGTTTTCACTACAGACTTTCCCCTGGGAGTTGATGAGGTAGCTGGTGCAGCCACAAGCGAGCTTGGAGCAGGGAGAGAAATTGTTGCTGAGGGCAGATGCCTGTAAAGTGCAGGGAATTTTTCCCATGCCAAAGCCGAGGAGATGTATTTTCTCTGTCTCTCATTTTTACTCATCCTTATGCATTAGTGTGTAGGACAAACAATGACTGCATGAGCAGACACAGGGAACACTGTGGTGTTACCACTGTGGGTTGGGTTAGGATGTGAGTTATGATGTACTTGGCCCCCTGGAACGCAAAGCAGTTCATTTACATTCCCTGCCCTGAAAATACATGCATGTGTGTATGTGTTACAGACATAAACTTTTACTTTTCAGTGAGTTCCTGTGTGCAGATGCAACTTCTTCAAAGTAAACTTCTTCCTCACCATAGGAAACTTAGGACTGAGTTTTCACATGGCAGCATGACAGAAGCACTGCTTTTGCTGCACACCTCAGAGGGGCTTTGCACAAATAATATTGATTTCTACTCCTGAGCCACAAAACATGAATTTGGATGTGTTGATATGCTCTCCCTTCACCACTCCCACCCCCTCCCCCTGTGCTGATTGCTGTGTTAGTTTTAACTCTGCATCTGACTTTTAACAATTACAATGCTAACAATGGTGTATCCAAATTCCCATGAAAGTTGAATACGGAAGTTTTTCAGTACAGCTTCCAAAATAAAAAGCTGAACTACCTGAACCTTCTCCTCTGTTTTTATGCTGCCCCTCCCTTGGATTGTGTAATGCCACTCTTTCCACTGACATCAGAGGGAATGGGTTTGACATCAATTCAGCATGAGCAGGGAAGCACACTTTAGTGCCTGTAATTCATTAAGTAGCTTGAATTCCTTATTCTGTTATTCCCATCCCTCTTACCTCCTCAGCTATCTCCTTCTTGCCTTCATATTTCATTTCCTTGTAGAATATGTTGAAGAAATTACATAACTTTTCCTGGTAAAACTATACAGAGGAAGAAACAAAGAACTAGTTTTTATCTTCTATAGCTCTTGTTTAGTCTACCTGGCTTAACACCATGGAAATCACTTGTCTCAATAATACTGAGTAAATTATAAGGTCTTTCCTTTTGATTTCTGATTCTGTTAAACACAGATGGTCTTTCTGGACTGAAGTGCAGGCTGTGGGCCAGACTCCCAGCTTCTAGAAATTGGGGTTGCTTCATCAGCCTCAGTGGAGTGGCACTGATTTGAGCTGTCTGAGAAATCCTGCCAATTGGTTTTAATGTAATGTGCCAATTCACAGCAACTGAGGACCTGTGAATTTAAGGGCCTTTCCAATTGTAGCTTATGTTCATTGTATAGGAGATTTATTAGTTTTCTTTCCTCTGCCACTCAAGCAAAGCATCAAAACATAGACACATCCCAAAAGATCTGCTGCTTACAGCCATGGTGAAGAACTATTCATGGTGATCTTAAAAAAAGGAAGGGAAAACAGCAGGTCAGACTCAGGCTGTGTGTCAACATTCAAGTAGAAGACTGATTGTCTGCCCAGTGTTTGTGGCCTCATGAGTTTAGCACAGCTGGGAGCTGTAATCCCTTATGCCATAACCTGTCTCTCTCTGTGCTTTTGATTGGTTGTGTGGCCATGAAGGGTGGCAACAAACTGAATCTAATTTATTCTTTACCTGCTTGCTTATCAAAACAGAATACATATTTTTTATTCCATACCTTAAAGAACACGCCTTAAACCTTATGGCAGCATAATAGTGAAGATTAAAGTTAAAACTCACTTCCAGAATATTAAAATTCTTAAGGCCTGAATCTTCTGTACATCCCCATCACCTTTCCCTGTGATTGATTTCTCTATGAACAACCAGGAGTTTAAAACTTTTAGGGGTGTGGTGACAGCAGAAAATATTATCTCCATGGTATTGATGAGGAAATAGAATAATTTGCCAAAGGTCTCACAGGAAATAATACTTTTATTGGTACTTTTATAGGAAGTAATACTTTTATTTAGCAAGCTTATGCTGTTTGTCGTTTCTGCTTTTAATTTTTTTTTTTTTGGGGTGGGGACTACTTCAGTCCTGCTCAGGGTGCGTGTAATTTAGTTTGCTTCCAGACAGCTCACAATTTCATGTTGTTTCCACTTGTAAAATTGTCATACAAGCACCCATGTGCTTATAAACAAACAACTGCCATATTACTACACTGTTTGGCAAAACTCTGCTTTGTGCCACCATCCTCCAAGAATGTCAACACTGTTGCTGCAGGGCAGCAGGTGGGTGTTTTGTTCCAGGAAGGTAAAAGGAGGCTACATAAAATTCCAACAAGTTCTTGGACTGTCAGAAATTATCTCAAACAGGTTCTTCTGGTAATGCCCATCTTTGTGGGTGGTGTCTCTGCTCTCCTGATGCTCAGGATGCCGTGCCAGAAATCCCCATTCCTGATGGCATCCCGTGTTTGTACAGGGTGGGCAGCTGCTCTCACTGTTACTAGCATTATCTTATTTATTTGCATACTTTTTCCACCTCTATCCATCTTATTTTCTCATTTGATACCTCTGTTGAGAGAAAGCCTTTTTTATGGCACTTGGCTCAGCAAGGTGCCTGTTTTTGACTCCCAAGCACTATGACTCAAAGGTATTAGTAATGGGTAGATGACCTCAGGCAATACAGTCCTGCACTTCAGACTCCAGATCTTTTCTACTCTTGCATTTATTGTAATACATGTCTTTTAGAGTTGAAGTTTCCAAGGGAAAAAAGTGGGAAAGCACGTAGCAGTGGCATTTTTTTCCTCCTTTGTATAGAATGTATTATAGAAAGAGTGATAATATATTTACAGCTAATGCATCCCTGGCAAAAATATTTCCTACAGGAATTGGTTGGCTTTTTCATGGTGCGTACATCATTTTACTTATCCTCAGAGTCAGATATAGACTAGGGAAGAAAATATTTTAAAATGGCTAAAATCTTTCTGCTTTCTGTTTGGGTTAAGGAATCAGGTTCTTATTTGCACTTGTTTTGCTTAGTTAGAATTCATTGATTGAGATGATATACATATGTCTGTATGAATTTATTCTCCTGGTTTCCTTTGCCACTATGCTAAGAGGTGTAACCAACTGCTGACCAAACATTTTTGGATTTCAAGATGTTGATTTCCTACATCAGCCAGAACAGGGGAGACAGGTTAGGTGAAGTTGTGCCAAATGTCTTAGTGCAAGTTTATGGAAAGATTTCTTTGCTGCCATTTGAGGTAGGGCAGCCTGCTCTAAATGGCTTTTTGGGGTATTGCTATGCAGTTCTTTGTTGGAGCCTGAATCCTGCTGACAAACTTGTGCTCTCCTGCTGGAGTGGTGGGCTGAACATCAGAAATCCTACTGGAACACCCACGGGGGGGTGGGGGGGTGTGACTGATTTGCCCGCCACAAGGTGACATTTCTTCAGTGCCAAATCTCTCCCTCTTGCACCTGTCTTGAGAGCAGCTGATTCCTGCATCCTCCTTTTCTAAAAGGAAGAGGAAGAGCTGCTCCACTGCGATTCCCATCAGGTGCTGTGGCAGCTGTCACCTCCTGGCTGGTCCTGGCTGGCTGTCATAGGGGACAGGACCAGTGGCACATAGAGAGAGTCCCAAACCATGAGGTTTATTCAGTGACATCAAGGATCACATTGGATATCTGTTTTGTTATGTTGGGAAGATGAGCGTCTGCTCCTTTTTTCATTCAGGAACTGTTCCAGAGCGTTAATGCTTTCCCTGTCTCCTTGTACTACAAGTATGAGCTAGATTTACATGAGCTAGCCCAGCTGTTCTCAGCCTGGGGTAGGAATTTTGTTACGCAGAGAGATTAAACAGTTTATTTTTTATGCATCAGGAAGAGCCCTGAGAGTGTTAGTCAGCTGGACATGCTAGGTGACAATTTCTAGCTTAGGCTAATTGCTGTTTTAAGAATAGCCATTGCTACACTTAATTGCTCTGCAGGAAACTCTCAACTTCTAGAGTGCTTTTATGCTCATTTTGGGCTCAGGCTTTTCCGTTCCAGCTATGTTTGTTCTTCTTTTTCCGGGGCTTCCGTTTCTCCCTTTGCAGAAACACAAATTCTGTCTTGGAGCTGCTCCTTAAGACCACTGTTTGCCTCCAGGACCTGGGGCTTTTCTTCACATTCCGTGAATGAGAGCAGCGTGGCACAGCAGGTGCTGCGCTGACCTCTAGCGACCATGTGTCTTGCTGCCAACAGGGGAGTTGGAAAGGTTCAGTGAGATACTATTTTTTATGAAACACAGAAAAAAGTTTATAATTAGCAAACATCTCTAGGGTTGCTAGATCTCTTTTGAAAGGTTTTAGACACTTCATGCCTCACAGTTTTAAATTGTTTTAATTTTTAAAGTTTTGAGGTGTTAGAAAATTCCTTATAAACTGGGAGCAGAGTTACTCCCTGTGTGAGTCACTGAAGTTAACTGAGTGCACCAAAAATTGAGTTGCACCAAAATTAGGTGGGGCAGTCTTCATATTAACAGATACTGTCAACTGTACTTGTACAGAAGAATGAAGAGATGTCAGTGGAAATCACAGGGAACTAAACCAGAGACATTAGAGGTATAAGGGAATCAAAGTGTGAGAGAGATGCTGCAGGGACCTTTTGTTTGGCCCGCTCTGGGGACCAGTAGATCATCTCCAAGATGCTCTTGCTCAAGGTCCTTGCCCTGGAGTCCTGGATGCTCCTGGGTCTCTAGGACCTTTTTAAAGTTAGGTGTTTGGACAGGGAAAATACTCCTAGTGTTAGATTCTCCTCGACTATTGTCCTTAGGGTACACATTTGCAAGTTAGGTCTCATATGTGGTAGATGTAATGTTTTTAGCAAACACTCAAACATAAACTGAATTTTACTGGATGAGGTAAGGGCTATTTTGGCTAAAAATAGTCTGGTGCAATAACCCAATACCAGAACTATTACCAGATGTGAAATTAAAAGATATGTCTGAATGCACTATGCACTCAGCAGTGAAACCCTCAAAAGCTCCCTATCATATGCTTTGGTTTATATATCCAGTGTGCTACAATGAACCAACATCACAATCAGTAACACAGCTAATGTAGTTCCTTTCTTTTCTCTTTGCAGCCTAAGGGAATTCAAAAGTAATAATTCTCCTTTAAAAAGAGAAGAAAGATGTCTAATCATGAGCAAATGTGAATGAAAATTCCGTGTTCATTCAGCTCACTGTTGTGCAATGCAAAGGATTTCCCTTTCCTGTCTTATTTTTGAAACTTCCTTATTCTATGTTTGCTGTTCAGCTCAGTTTGGTGATGCTGCAGGCCAAAGAACACATTGATTGCTAAAGGCATGTTTGAAATTCCTTGCTTATGGTAAAAGAAGGACAAAGATGTCACATGTCTCTGGGTAGCTGTTACTTGGTGGTGGTGGCTCCTATTCCTGTGAGGAGAGGGATGACTGGGAAGGAAATGATCGGTTTACCTTGGCGGAAGGTTTTCCTAAGCACCGGAGAGTAGCTATCAATTTCACCACATGCCAAATCTTTATTTAGAGACTGAAAACTACTTTTGTGGCCTCTAATGCCAATGAACAGGAAGGATGGGATACATGAGATGCTGAGGCTTTGGATCATGAGCAAATGACAGGATGTACTGGAGGCAAAATAGCAAAAGCGGGACTTCAGTGAAGACAGCTCCTGGGAAGGGGTATCAAAAGGAACAGAACGTGGGGAATGATGCCCTTGTGGCCAGAGTTGAGCTGGGTGGCTGCCTGCAGCAAGGACAGGTGTGTCACAGCCTGAGAATGGTGCCCACTCACGAAGTGACAGGGACTGCCCTGATAACAGTATTAGTTGAAAACAGACAATATCCCGCTGGGGATTTTGGAACAGGTCTTACCCACCCTTCTGGACAGCTACTGCCTGGATGAGAAGTGGCAGAAATTGAACTTTTAATGTGAAAGAAATAAAATTCTCCTTAGCTGCACTCAAAACTTTTCTGCCAGAGACATTCCTCATTAAACACACATGGTGGGATTTTTTTCAAAAGAGCTTGGCATAGCCTTTTCCCTGCTCCCACTGGAATCTGTATAGGTGCCACAGGTTTCAGTGGGAGGAGAGCTAAATCAATATGGAGTGCTTTGGAAAAATGCAGCTCAAAATGGGTCCTGGCAGCCTGAGTAGATAGGGATTGGAGGTGATGCTGAAGTTGTCACGTAGAAATTTTCCATGCTGGCTAGCATTATCCTCTCCATCCTCCTTGGTTCAGAGCTAATGGAAAGCAGCGTGTGGCAAAGCATGACTTGAGGGGAAGAGAAAGTCAGTGTTGACTAAAATCAGAATACCCTAATTTCCTCCCTCCTCTGTGTCTTTTATCAGGACAAAAATTGCACAACTTCTCTTCTTCCTGAGATTGCCACTTAACTCTTAGAGGTTAGTAATTGCAAGCACCAGTGGACATAGTGCATTCTGCTCCTTCTGGATGGGATTCTCCTGACGTGGGCTGAGCAGGCTGGAGCTCTGCTCTCTCCAAAGTGCAGCTGCCCCTTGCTCAGGTGTGGGAGAAGTCGGGGAGGAGGTCATGTTCCCTGTTCCCATTACCTATCTCATGTAAGGACAGGCAGCAGAGGCTGCTGTGTCGGGTCACAGCCTGGTCTCATGGAAAAATGTAGCTTGGAAGGGATCTCTGGAGGCATCTAATGCAATCTCCTGCCTTGGGCAGGGCAAACTTCAGAGTTCAGTGAGGTTGCTCAGCTGCTGATGCACAGCAGGGATTTCTCCAGTCAATGATCACAGGCCTCAGACATACGTGTGACAAAACATGCAGCCTGAAGACTGTCAAAATATCTATCTGGTGATCCAGTGGTCTTGAAGGAAACCTGACATAGCTGACATCCTGCATTTCTTTGGTTTAGGTCACTCTTTCCTCATGCAAAATCTATTAATACAGGTTGTCACAGGATAACCTGTTCCATTACATGTTCTCTTGCTGGCACATGGGCACTGAAGTGGTAAAGGTGGGTGAGGGGTGGGGTGCTGTTTGGGTTCAAGATCTTGCACAGCTGTGTCAGCTGTGGAGGTGGTGCCCCATATGGGCCCAATTTTCTACTCCTCCTGTTGTGTGAGGTAATTCCTGCAGCTGAAAGCAGTGACAGCAGGCCAGTCCTGTAGCAGCCACTGCTACTGTCACCCATTGAGAAACCCTCAGCAAGTGGCTGATTTTCCTCATTCCCTCAGTCATTCTGCTTCTCTTCTGGACACACCACGTTCAGCCTCCCTGGGTAAATTTCAGATCTTCTGATACATATACAAATACCAAATAATCACAGAATTGATCAGTTTGAATAAGACCTGTGAGATGACAGAGTCCAACCCATGATCAGACACCACTATGTAAACTGGACCATGGCACTGAGTGCCACATCCTGTCCTTCCTTAAAAACCTCCAGGGACAGTGACTGCACCAGTCATGGTCTCAGAAGTGAACAGCAGCCTCAGTTACACAAAGCAATTCACCCCTCCTTTGCTTGAATGGCTCCTTAATAACTCCCTTGGCCTGTTTGGTGTTAAAAGAGGCCCCAGCAAGCACAAACTGGCCTTCAAAGTGGGTGGCATTGTTAAAAGAACAATACTGTAGTGTCTTCTAGAGGCAGCAGTGGGGTTCCTGAGTTTGCCATACACTTTGAAGGAATGCACTGTGGCTTAATTGATGCCCAGATCAGGCCTGTGACATGCTCTAATTGGGTCTGTCACCTTTCTTCTTTGAGGAATTAAGAAAGTGCCAAAGCCAGGAGCCCCTCTCCTGCCAAGCTCAGATTCAACCTGCGTGAGGGCAACAATCAGTGTGAGCTAATGGGTCATGACAACTCCTTTGGTGCCTTTAGCTTTTTAGGACTTCTTTTAGCCAGGAATTTACTTGAGTGTGTCAGTTGCCACTGACCAGCTGAATATTTGTCATGACTGCCAGTCCTGTCTTTCGGATCTAAACGATATGTCCAGCTGTGAGAGTTTTTTCACAAGGAATGTTAGTGTTCACTTTGATAGTTTTAACACTGGTTAATTCTTTTTTACTGAATAGCATCCCAGCATGAATGGATCTGTTCATATCAAATATCCTTCTAGCTGAAATGCACGTAACTCCAGTTCCATATAACTTCATTCTCATTAACACAGCAGCATTAAAAGGGAACTAAGCAGAATTCAGTTCTACCATGTCAGCAATTTTATTTTTTTGTAGCAAGGAAATGTCTGCCTGAAAAAGGACTGATTTTTTTTAGAGGATCTGTATGGATGTATAAAGTATTGGTGCCATTTGGTATAAATTGTAATCAGTTCCAGATTCTGCTGTACTCAGAAACTTGAATCATGGAATTGTACGTGGTGGTTTCTGTATTTTGAAGGCTCTCACCTAAACCGCAGCTCTTGTAACAACTAAAATGGCTACAGCCATGGTGCCCAATCCCTTGTCTTAATCATGTTAAGAAAACATTTGTTTAACTATGAATCAAAATTGTATTCCTAAGCCCTGCAGCTTTTCAGGTGAAATGACAGAACCAGCTACACTGGGGCAAAGTAGGTGGGCTCCAGAGGCTGAATTTCACTTAATTCCTTCAATTGTGGTTCCTTTGTCAAAGCATTTCTGAAGGCCTGAAGCCAGGCAACGTGGAATACTCAGCACTGGGATATAAGTGGGATTTAGGCTGCTTGGTCTGCTTTTGGCTCCCTGCGTGTGTTTTAACATTAGAGGTACAAAGAGGTGGAAGGGAAAGGTACAAGCACGCACAAAGTCTGCTGCCTGCTTATGCAGTGTCTGTGATTGATAGAAGTGTGTGGCTGTAATGAGGAGATGGCTTTTGAACCAGCACAATGTTTCAAGCTTCATTCAGGGCTTGGGTCAACTGCTGCCCTCTTGAATTAGGTAGGGGAGAGGAAGATGGCTGGACACACCAAAGTGTATCCTATGAATTGCTGCCAACAGAAACTGATAGGCCAAGAGATGGTTTAGGTTTGCTGGGGGATTTGTTTTCTATAGAACCAGAGCCAGCAAAAGCTGTCACTCTGAACTTAAGGGTAGCTTTCAATACTGTGACCAATTTGAACCATGTCTATAAGGCAAACTAGAGCAAAAGGCCAGCACAATCTGAGGTCTGTGAACCTTGATGAACAGCTGGAGACAAATAACCCAGCTAATCCTCCCTGCTGAGAACACGTCCAACATTTAGTTTGGCAGCAGTTGTGCCAATGCATCTGTTGTGTCACCCACACCTGCAAAGGGGTGCCACCTGTGTATGGATTGATGCAGCACTGGGATGCTGAAAATCTGAGGCTGGGCTGAGAGCTGCAGTGGTGGCTTGGGCCCTAGCCTGTCTTACAGAGATCAACACAGCAGGCTACTGAAGCAGGAGGTGGGAGTCAGGAGAGCACTGTCTTGTCTACGAATTTTCATGGTGGCTGAAAGCAGCCCAGGGCTCATCCTGAGCCCAGTGAAAGGTTGTAACTGTGACCTTGCTCTTGATGAAGACCAAGCAGGACAGCAAAGAGCTCTTTAGTTACAGCATTCACTAATAAGACTAGACCTTCTTTCCTTCTTCCTTAACCACAGCAGGTAAGCAAGAATTATTCTTGGGTGTGTAATAGACCGGCTCTAGGTGTTTGCAATCCACCTCTTTTGGACTAGAAGAGTGATTGGCCCTCCACCCTCTCTTGCCTAATTCTAGACACATCAAGAGAGCTAGGCACTTGACAAAGAATCTCCTCCCTAAAGATCCCTCTTGCCATTTACTGAGAATGTTTTATTGCATTTTAACAGTATCTCCACTAGTCCTACTGTCAGGTTCCAGCAGAGTCTTCCCAGGACTGCACATTTACAGTCACATGGACTTTAGTAAGATCTACTGTAGTGTACAGAACTGAAAGGGATACAACTTATGACATTTTTGGTTCAATGGCTGACCTGAATATTGGAAAATTGGTTGTTAGATTTTTGATTATTTTTTTTAATTTTTAATTTTTTTTGTGAAATGAAAAATAATAACTTAAATTTTGGACAATTGGACTGAATTTGACTCACTTTTAAAAAGTTAATTTATCATTCTCCTTTTAATGCAGGGCAGGTCTAAATACACAGCAAAGTATTTCATTTGAAAAATATGAAAAGGACTGTTTCAGGATTTCCGAAAGAAACTTCTTCCCTCTGGAGAAGGTCAAAGTGAAACATCTGTCAGTCTCCTAATCTCTTTCTCTCCTTCCACTGAAAAGTAAGAGCTGATGGGAAGGTACAGTTCATCAAGAAAAGGAAATTCTCCCCCTTTTCCTCAGTATTTCTGAAAACCAGGCCATTATACTGTTGAGTGTTATTTGCAGATTTAGTGGGACACATGCCTAAACCAGGAAAGAAAAAAATTCCATGTGAATCAGCTTCCAAGTCAAACAGTTTCCGTAAGTCTGCGTTTGAAATCTTCCCCCTGGAAGCCTAACTTCAGGCATTAACTAATTCAGATTCTGGTCTTATTAAAACAGCATGAGAAGGAAAAACCAGCCAGACAACTCCCTAAGACTATTGTAATGTAAATTAAATCTAGCACTGTAAACACCTGAGGGCTGATTCTAGTAAAACAAACACCAAAAAGAAAAGGGGGGGGGGGGGGGGAAGAAGAGGAAAGAAGCTAAAATTAGTAAATTGCACTTTTTTTCTAAAAAAAGGTGATTTTATTGTGTTTTAATATACAGCTTTAATATGTTAGGGTAATCATACAAGATTTCTCTTGTGTTCAATTTACATTACAATAGAGATGTGAGCTAAAATCTTTTGGTTTAATGTACAAAAGGAATCCAATGTTGTCCACTAGCAGCTTTGAACTTGGCAAGAAAGGTTCTAAAGACTTTAAGTGCAGTAACAACCATACAGGATACAAAATGAATATAAGGACTTTTCACCAAGGTATATAAACATTTGAAAACAAATGGTGCCTGCTCCACGGGGCAGACAACTAGCAAATTAAAAAAAGTCACTGACCAATGTTCCAGGGAAGGAGGAGCATCACCCTCTGTAACAGTTCTTATAAAATGGACTAAGAATATCTGTATCATAGAATCTGTACTGATCAGAAAAGAAAGGTCTGAAAAGAAACAGTAGGCAAGGAAATGAACAATCAAAAAAATGACATAGTAATATAAAATATTTCCATCACTATTTAAATGCCAAATTAATCAAGCAATAGTAAAAAAAAAAATAATCCAAAACAAAACAAAAAACCAAAAAAACAAAGCTCTTCTGTTTAAAATAACAGCACTGTTTTTGATTATTTTCAAAGATTTTTTTTATGAACACACTATATACTTGTTTCTTTCATACAGAGCAATGTGTCCATTTGGTCTGCCACTTCAATGAAGCTGATAAACAACCAACCCATCACATCTCACCTTAGACACATTTTAACCCTTTTCTCCCCTTTTCTTTGCTACTCTGGTGCCTTCTCATCTCAAGTTAAATACTTTTCTTCCTTTTCTTCATACAGTGCAGAGTATATGGGCTTAGGATATGGAGATTTTCCTCTACTCCAGTTCACTGTCTGGTTCTGAGTTCAGTGGTGTGCAGTAGTTTGGCTTGTCTGAAGGCACATACCCAGGGAGACACAAACACTTGTAGGACCCTTCCGTGTTAATGCATTTGGCATTCTTGCAGAGAGACATCCTATTGTTCAGCTCATTGCACTCATTCACATCTGCAAAAAGGAGACATCAAAAGACACATGTACTTAAGTCTGGTGTGAAACTAATACTCATTTAGTTCCAGCGTTGTCAGGACTAGAACAATCTGCACAAATGCCCTGAGAACTTTGTTTTCAGTTCTGATTGGGGGGAATTAGGCTGGGCCAGAAGTTCTAAAAGATGAATTGGGAAGAGGTGGAAGCTATCATAGGAAATCAAGAGAGTATTAAAGGGCCCTAAACTGTTAGATTACCAAATCTACATTCAGCTTAGCTGCACAATAAAATTATGTAACCATTTCTAGGTGTTTATGTGATGACTGGAAAGTGATTTTAAGAAAGAAGCTTGAAATTCTTAGCATAACATCTGTATTTCACCAACTGAATACTTTAGGAGCTGCTGGTGCTGTCAACCAAATAGTTGTGAAGGGCAAACTACCTGCACTCAACATCACCCAGCTTTGGCCTGACAAACACAGCAGCTATATCTTTTCTTACTAAGGAGGCCAGCTTGCCATAAACTCCTGAAGATTGTAAGGCACATAGACAGCTTCCCATTACAGAGCTGGGAGATTTCAGCTGTGTGTCACAAAGCACAGTGCTAAACAAGGTCAGTGCAGACCTCAAACTGAAATAATCACACTATTTGTATTTGGCTTCTACACTGAGGAGTGGTTGTTTTGCTTCATCTTCTCACTGACATTTGCTGTTCCCATGTTCAGTTGTTTTAATAGAAAATGTCTTGGTTAGTAAACGTGCAGATTTACTAGTTTGAGAGTGAGAGGAATAGTTGAGTCTGTTGACTGTTGAAATCTGTGAAAATCAAAACTTCATCAGCTGGTCATCAGCATATTTAGGCAATCACTCTGAATCCACTCTGAAAATCCACTCCTAAAATCACTCTTCTGCTCTGGATCCAATTCCACCCTCCTAGCTTACTAAAGCCTTTGAAAAACATTTGTTTTGTACATTAAAGTCTTGATAATAAGTTTAAGCTTCATTCCACAAACGTGTGTCTGTTCACTTCTACTCTCTTAACTGAACACAGCTGCAATGACCAAGACACACTGAGAAACACCAACATATTTTGTAACAATAATTCCTGGCCTTTGCAGTAAATAAAACAAAGCTTGGGTCTTGAATACAATTCAGGAACCCCTTTGTTTGAGGCTTCCTAAGGTCAAGTGACTGAGTAAACTGACAGACTACCAGGAAGTAACAGGTGATAAGCTATCCTCACCAACACAAGTCATTTTGGCCATGTCCAGGTGATAACCATCAAAGCAGTCACAGGTGTAGCCTTCCTGGACTCTTACACATCGGCCATTTTCACATCCATTCAGAATACCACATTCCTCTGCTTGTAGCTCCTCAAAGCTGTTCAGAAAACCTGGGAGGAGAAAGAATTGCAAACAAGTAGGTTACAAAGCTATTGAATCAGTATACCCAAATATATAGTGAAAGTCTGAAATTCTTTCAGTAGTTTACTGGAATGTGACTTGACTTTGCAGAAAATAGGTCAGCTTTAGCAGAGCTGAACCATCTGGAATTTTAAATATACCAGAAAAGTGTTGTGATAAGTCTCAAGATGGAAACTGAATAACTTGGTTAACTCTGAAATTTTATTTGGGTTAAAAACCTGTGATTTTTTTTTTTTTTTTTTTTTTTTTTTTTTGTAGAAAGGAAACTCCATAATTTCATTGTTTATTTTTTAAAGGGTATGTCAGTGTTTTCTAAATATCACCTTTTATTTCAATGGCTATGTGTATCAGCCTTTAAGGAAACAAGTGGTCGTGCAATTTGGGATAAAAGTTTCTTAAAATGGGATTGTAGAAAAATAAGGTGTGTGTGTGTGTGGAGTAAGAGATGCATTATAATTTATCCAGAAGAAAACATATTAAAAAAAAAAATCAATCCCAGCTGCCATAAGGAAAATAAGAAGAAATCAGAGACTGCTTTCCTGTTGTGGTTTTTTGTTAACAACCTTTTGGCTTGTGCTTCAGTGACTGGTGCCAGTACAAATACCTATAATCTACCAATTCCTCCTTGTCATAATTCTAGATGGTGAGCAGTCAAGAGCTCAAAGAGTTGAGCTTTTTTTTTTCACCTCTTATACAAAGAGTTGTCTTTGTGTTCAGTGGTTTGTATAATGCTTTTGGTGCTCCCTGCCTTAGGGTTTTTGTGACAGTTATGCTTTTATATATACAGAAGGATTTATACTTCCAAAATTATTTTTCATTTTTACATGTTCAGAGATTGTTTCTAGGACTGAACTACTGTAAGTTCTAGGTTTTTTTCACTAGCTTTCTGCTCATGGAGCAGTGATGTAACAGGACTGCAGATGGCAGCCCATCACATCAAACAGACCTCTGTGGAAAAAGCTGAGAGTGTTTGAGTCATAAGTTTAATAGAACAATGAATATACAGAGGGGAAATTGGAGCTGGAGTGGAACAGAGTAGGATATATCTCCCCATGTGTCCTCTAAGAGGTAGTGGCTCCACCAACAAGCCACCAACTTATTGAAAAGCTGTTTACTTATTCATATTGCAACAGCTGTGATACATACATTTGCCTAAGCTACCTAGGAATTTTAATTTTCCCCTTTGTTAGTTTTTTTTTTTTTTTCCCTCTTGTCTTTTCTTATTTACTCCATCCTGTCTTGGTCCTTGAGGCCTCTTTTCTACTGATCTGCTTTTGCCTGTCCTATTCTGCCCTTTCCATACCTTCCTCCATTTAAGTTCCATACTGCCATTTTCCACCTCCCCATGTCTTTGATTACAAATATTGTTCCTATCCTGGATTTTCTAGCATGGTGGGCTTCTTAGTAAGGATCAAGCTGGTCAGTAATGTACTGAGTAGATTCTGAAGACACTGAACACATAATGTAAAGTAAGTACTTGCTGACAGATGTCACATCTCAAGAACATACATACTACACAGGATGCATACAAGTGCACATTAAATGGGGAACATTGCAGCCTTCTTCATGAGCCTTGTAAATCACTTCCCAGTGCAACAGTACTGAGGATATTGAGCACTATCATGATGTAGGTAACCAAGTTTCATTACTTACTAGAATCCTCTGGCAGAGCTTGCAGAGAGCTCAGGAGAGACCTTTAAAGTAAAGACCTTTTCCAATTTAGAAAACAGTGTCAAGAAAGGAAAAGGTGTCCATACACATACATTTTTTATATAAAAAAAGACATAATTTATTAGACATATGGATTATATGTAGGCATATATGCATGTACATGAACATATGTACACACATATATACATTTTTTTCTCTCCCTCTCTCATAAATACATTATGTTATAATTCTAACTAGCTAAAACATGTATCGCTCACAGCAAGTTCCACTTCACAAAATATACTCTAGTTCAAAACAGCTTGATGGGACTTGTATTGTAATTCTGAGGTATGTATTTGCTTCTGTAGAAACTGCACAATGACAAATATTACACTGAAGCACATGGCCCTGCCATGTGAGGGGATATATTGCTGTTCCTCACAGAGCCTGCTGCAGGATTATGATCTTGAAGTCTCTGATGCCCTAAAACAGATGCCCCATCTGATTCAGTGATGGGATGGGAGCAAGAGCCATGAGCCCTTAAGCCTCTGTCCCTAAGAGGTTGGAACTAGATTGTCTTTAAAGTCCCTTCCCACTGAAGCCATTCTATGAAATGGTCTCAGCTGTGGATTCAAAACTTTCCACAGTTTATCATTTTTATTTACCACTGAATTATATACCTTGTATATACCTTGAAGAGCATAGTAGCAACTTGCAGGCCACATACATGTAAAGCACGAGAAGTTACCAGCTCCTTCTGATACTTCCACTTTTCTTCTCTGAAACTGTGATAAAATATTCTGTACAGGGTGCCTGATTTTGAGGAAGATGCTGAAATCTGTAAGCATTTCTCTCCTGTAAATTTTGACAATGAGCCAGGCAAGCCCCAACATAAAGGGTCCTGATATTCCTCAAGTACAACTGCGATGCTGTGTCCAATCCCTCACACCCTGCTTGGCAGGCCATAGCATCCAGCCTGAAGTCCATACATATGTGTACTCTCTGATCACACTGTGCTCTACATTTTCTCTGTTGAGCAAGAATGACTTACTTACATGCTCTCATTTCACCCATACAAGCTCTGCTGGGAAATCATGGAAAGATGAAGAGGTTTTTTTTCTTTTAAATTAAACACACTCTGGAGAAATCTGTCTCATGCTCCAAAGGAAAATCAATTTGTGAGAAGGAAAACTGGCAAGCCTTTTGACCTTAAGCTGTAAAACTGTTGGTAAACACAAATTTAGTGCACTTGGCACAAACCGTTTCACTAGATTTAAAATTAATTGTACTCTGATCCCAACTGGACTCTCATACAAACCTGGCTCTTGAATTGGAACACCTGACTGAAAGCTAGTGTCATAGGAATAAGTAAAGCACAAATAGGCCACACTACCCAGGAGCAAAGAGCAGAATGAAACTGGCTACAGGGAAGAAAAAAACCGAAGTAAAAATCTCATTTCAATTCTTTTCCATAGCAGAGAATCTTGCTTACGGTCTTCGACAAAGTAGGGGTTGGTTTCTGGGGTGTAGTGCTCCTCCAAGTCAACCAAAGCATCCTGCCCATACGGCCGCCGAGATCCTGGAACGGGAATGTTGCACAGCTGGGCGTAATCCTCTGAGGGGGAAAGAAAATGAGAAATAAAAGTAAACACACTCGTAACACAGGCTGCATTACATTAGTCCCAGCGAGCTGTGGTTCAGATTTGCTGGAAATAAACTTATCTTCCTAGAAACACCATAAATCTGCAGAAAAGAAAATTTCCAGAAAGCATTCTCTCTTCAAGAAGGATGTCATTAAAATGTTAATGAGCCAAATGTATACTATTTAGTCATAACAGGGATAACACCAGGGATAGATTTGAGTCAACAACTGTACAAAAAGTTATAGGTCAGGTTCTTCTGCTCTGCATGGGAAGCAGGAGCTGAGGGATGCTGTGTATCCCACTGCTGTTGCACTTCTCTCCAGGGCTATCTCTGTTTATACTCCTCATTCTGTGGAACAAAGGCTACCCCAGACCATCATGGCTGCTAGCAAAAGCCTCCCCAAAGCAAGTAAATTGGGGCAGGTACAGCCAATATTGCTGGGACTATCAGCCAACCTGCAGAAATCAGATTCTAAAATAGCCCACACTTATTTACAAACTGTATTTTCAACCCACAGGCTTAAAATTGTGAGTGCTGTTCAAAGTCTCTTTAGCTGTGAACCTCAAAGAGCATGGGGAAACACACAGGAGAAATAGTTACATCTGATTTTGTACCTCGCTCTAAAAGCTAGAATGCATAAGTTGAGACCAAAGCAACTCTTCATCTGAGGTGTCAGAGTCCATGTTTGAAATGCTTATGCAGAGTTTGACTCTCTTATAAATCAAATAAAAAATGTGTCAACTGTTTCTATTACCCTTTACTAAAAGACATACAATACAATTTGTTTGAAAATGGAAATATTGTTTAGACACAGCAACCAGGTGCTCCTTTACTGTTGCTACAGCCTATTTAGCATCTGGTTCTGTGAAGATTGCCTGGTGTTCTGAGAATCAGGCAGAGAAAGGACAGGAAAGAAAAACCACCAAAAGAGAGGGAGGAAAAAAAGCCCTAAGCAGATACAAAATCCAAGAATTGCAGATGGTTGCAGAGCCAGAAACCTCATGCTGTGTAGAACTGTCCCAGACAGCAAATAGTTGGATAAGTCCAGACTGCCTCTAGACAGTACAAAACACAGCTCTACTTGCTGTCCAGCACTGTAATTTTATTTTTACAGGTAGTATCTCCTCCACCTGGAACGATTTTACTTTGTACTGAAAACTCAAAGTATTCAAAATGTCTGTTTGAATTCTGTGGTCAACAACTTGGCCCTCTGAGAGCACAAGACAGAGCAGCACAGGCAGAGCTTGTCTGTGCACACCCAGAGCTGCCATGGCTGCCAGTCCAAGTCTGCAGCGTGAACTCCCCAGAGAACTTACCAATCACTGTAAATCCCACCACATTCTGCTGCAAGAGCAAAGTGATTTTCTTTGAGGTATGTCCTCCAGAATATATTTATATACAGTAATAATTTCAAACACCACTTTCCTCTCCCGGAGAACAAAGTACACTACCCAAGAGCAACATCCCAGAGCACAGGAAACAAAGCCAGCATGGCAAAATAAACAACATATAGCAAAAGCTACTTGCATCCCTGACTGTACAGCTTCCCACTGAGATACTGTGATAAAGTATATAGTTTTAGGAGTTGAATAGGACCACAGACACCCCATTTTTCTTCCCTACGTCTAACCCCAGATTTAACATCCATGCTTGGGGACAGGTTATCATCTCAGAGTGACCCCTTCATTCGTTTGTACACACAGGAAAGTTACGCAGAGTAGTAAAAACACTTTCTCATAGATGCCCACAAATGTTCTTGGCAATGGAAATCTGTGTTCTACCACAAAATACTAATTCATCTGGCTTGTGTGGAGGAAACCACCATATAAAAACAGCCAGTGAAAGGCAAAGGGACAAGACAAGCAGCTCTCAGAGATTACTGCTTCTTCCACATGAATGTGATCTGATGGGAAGGACTGAGCAGAACCTGGACACTGGCTTTCCAGACTACTCTGTGCTAATTTTGCCATTAGTGATACTGGTCATATAAGCAATGTTTAGTTCTGAAGGAAGCAGTTGGAACTTCTGAAAATCCATGGAGATGGAGCTCTCATGTACACGAGAGTTGCGTAGTTTGACAATTGTGCAAGACTATTTTATATTTCATGTCTGCCAGTGCAAAGTTGTTCAACATCTAAAGAATTAAGAAATGTTGACAATAGAAACTTGTTTCCTGCCTGACTGGTCCCTCAAAAATCAAGTTCTGAATGTCTGTATTTTTAGGTCTTATAACTATAATACTCTCTTAACACTGTATGTTCTATTTAGCTGTCCAAGTAATGTAGACTAAATCTCTTGTCTTTTACAATGTGTTGAGTCTGTCACTAGGTGCTCGGGTAATAAACCCAAGAGAAGCAACAGCAACTCAGCTAAGAAACAAACAGTAGAAATTCAGGACCAAAACCAAAGATAAGTTATCTATTCTACCTTTCTCAGCTTGTCCTTTTCTTCTTCTTTTTCTTTTTTTTTCTTTTTTTTTTATTTTTTTTTTTTCCCAGGGAAGAAAAGGGTGGGCAGCGAAGAGAGTAGAAAGACTGAAAGGTATACAGGGGGCCACATTTTTGAAGGGTTATGAGAATGGTGTTTTGAAATAAGGTAGACTTGAGACTTGGATCCCTGACAGAAATGAACCCATCAGAGTGCTCCTGTGGAGGATAGAACAAGTTACAGCAATGACACTTTCTGTTGTCTTAAACTTTTCCCCTTGCTATGTTATGTTCCTACAGTTCAATTTAAAAATAATGTATTTTGGGTCACTGTCATGTGTGCAGGTCACAGTTTTCCAGGGGAGGGAATTAAATGAACAGAGTGCTGTAAGATTTGTGGGTGAAAGCATGACTGGTGCACAGAAACTTGCAGGCAAGTATTCAAATGGGAGAACAGCATGACATTGCCTAGGGAGGTGACAACAGGAGACTGAGATCAAGAAGGTGGTAAGCAGGCAGATTCCAAGAGAGAATGTGTAACTACCCCAGAATGACAGAAACATTTTAGCTGTCACAAAAATTAATGCTCACTTTGAAAAGAATCTTTCAAGTAAAGTTGAAAGAAAATATTCTATAATTCACAATTAATGAAGAAACTTTTTTCTATATGGGCTTATTTTTTCTACTCACTCATCTCTTGGCTGCAATCAGGGACAATACAACTACAGTTCAAGAAAAAAAAACCACTTTTGTTTTTAACACAGTTTAGTCTACACTGGTCCACATGTTTCTAAGTTTTTCTCATAACTCGCAAATGAAGCATAGAGACAGCTTCTTGCATAACTTAGGGTGGCTATTATAAAAGGAAGCTGATGTATGCTTCCAAAAATGTAAAGGATATTTTTAAAGTCAGATGTATTGCATATTAAACAAGTGTTAGGGGATTACATCTAGACACACATGTGCACTGGCACAGATGTTAGCTGTAATTGGTAATGAAAGCTCAGCTGACAGAGAGAACACAATATAAATTGGATGGACCCATTGGCTTTCAGTTGCTTGTTAGTAAAATGTTAGCTGTGCAAATGTGTATCTTATTTGCATATATAGTTGTAACTGAGCAAGCCCTTGTGAGACTTACTTGTACCCAGAGGCCTAAAAATCCTAATGTCAGAAACATTATTCCATATTTCATGTATTTAAAGCAAAATATTATATAAAAAGCTTTTCCTGACACAACCATACCACAGCCAGTTCAGCTTCTGCCTGAAAAAAAGCTTTATTTCTGTTCCAGCTCCTCAGAATTGTCACCATCACATACACAAAAGAAACCAAGACTAAGAAACCAAACTAGATCCTTCCAATTATTTAAGAATGCAACAGTTTCACCAAAGGTTGTGGACATCAGTCTAAATTAGTTGAGTTTATGCTGTTTCAGGAGATTGCATCACATGTGAAGCAAAGCTAAAGGTATTTCTGCTCTGCATTTAGATTGTGTAATTTCACAATTTTGGTAACTTCAATTGATTTTGCCCATGGATAGAAGCTAAAGTTTGCAGTGAACAGCATTCATATCTATCCTACAACTTAAGAAAAAGGCAAGGTTATTTTTCATTAGTTAAGAAGGATGTTCATATCCTCTCATGGCCACACTCTAAATGAAATCCCTGAAAAAGATTCACAGTGGATGTAAATCTCTTGCTAAACTGAAAATAATTACCAAATTGATTGTCTCTAAACTTTTTGGTAGCGATCTTTTGTTCCTCTACTAATGCTGCTTAAGTTTCCTAAAATTATCTTCCCTCTCCTCTTGCTCCAAATAAATAGCTAAAAGTTGTAGTAAAAGTCATGTTGTTTCTGACACAGTTTTGCACATGGCATTCTGATTTCTTGCTGATTTCCATGTACACCTGGAATGTGAGGTTTCATGAGCCAAAGCTACTCTGCATGTCTCTCCTAACCTTCAGGAAAAGCACTGAAACTCTTCATCAACAGAAATTAAATCAGCCAAAAATCTGCACAACCGAACAGAACAATTTGAATATTCGAGGCCCAATCACTGCAGTATTTTAAGCCCAGAGGATATAATCCATTTGACCAGGGCCCTTACCACAAGAGGAGGCACAATGCCATCCTAAATGGAAAGATGAGCAATGATCTACAGAAAAGAATCCAGTGTCTCCCTGCTGATCTTGACCATCCCAAAAGAGGACAGATGAAAACTCATCCTTTATACACATTGGTTTTCCCTGTACTTCCAGATCTTCATGAGTGACAATAGCCAGAACTTAAAGGGAACACGATGTTCTCATAATATGGAAGCTCAGCCCAGAACTAACTCATAATGTTTACAAAGGATACACAGAGTTCCTTTGCAACAAATATGCAATCCAAACAATCTGTTCTGCCAAAAATGGGCAGAACTCAACTCCATGTAGGCATCTCTGAGGGTCTGCATCTGAATTAGTTGCTCATTGTCCATTTTAATCTATGGAAAGGCATAACCACTTCCAGGACAGCATCTCATTGTAAAGCACATGTCCAGAACAGGTCAGGGGAATATATTACTCAGGGTGCTGATTTATCTTTCCTGATAGAAGGAAAAATTGGCAGGACAAACACTAATGTGGGTTTCTGTATAAAAAACACAATATGAAATTGTGCAAGAGAAATCCTACGTTATAAACACCCAAGGTGATTCACATTACCCACTACTCTCAGTGCTCTCCTAGAACGGGCTTTGCAAATGCTAAGGTGGAGGTTAGGAGAAACTACAAATACAATTTGAACAGGAGTTCTTCATGTGACTTCTAATCCCATAGAAATCTGAAACATCTACTGACTGGAGATCCACCATTGTCTTTTCTGCAGATCTTCTAAACATTGAGTGGCTCCATGAAACCCCACAAAGTAATAGAATTTAAAACTTAAGAGTAGAAAAAGTGTTTCAGAGGATACACAAATAAGCAGGCTGATAAACTGAATGCTGGTCCCTTTTACAGTTGCCTAAGAATGTGTTCATGACATTATCTCAGCATTCACACCAATAAAAAAGTCTGAGTTACAGATGTAGTAATGTACCCCCACTCTCAATACTCACTAAAACATCTGCTAAAGCTGCTGAGTTCCACACCTACTTCGCCCTGTTTTTTTGTATGCAAGCTTCTCCAGGCAGCCAGCAACAGAAGAGAAAGTACCCTCCTTAATTGCCTGACATCTCTTTGGTTCAAGGGCTCCTAATACCGCCTTACCAGCATCTTAAGGTGTTACTGAAGCAAAGCTGGTACTGCACTACAATAGCCTCAAAACTATCATTTTGCAAATACAAAAATAGGCTCTCTCTGTAAATTAAATGCTGACCCCCCAGCACACCACATTACCGAACGTTTTCTAGCTGTTAATTCTATCTCCTCTCTTCAAATTTCCTGTAACCATACACCTTGCCTAAAATCCATCCCAGTCCCCTAAGAGTCTCACAGGAGCTTCTGGAGTGTCAGAATATTTATAGCTCAGGTTCTACAAGTTCAGGTTAACTTGAGCTATTTATGGCCTTATCTTAGATTTCAGATCTTTTCAGTTTGGGCCAATTGCTCTGTTTTCTGCCATGGAGGCTTTGACCCAGCTGCTAAACCTATTGGTGCCTGTCCTACTACCAGTTACCAGTCCATGGACTCTGGATGGAGAGAGCTGGGCTGTTAGGCACTAACAGCAAATTGACCAAGGAAGAAGAACTTCCAAAGGCAGATCATCCAACATGTATTTTTTTGGGTAGGTGCAATGAAGAAAGGATGTTTTGCTGTTGTTTTCTAAACCAAAAAGTATCTAATTTTCCTCAACTGGTCAATTTCTACAGATTGCCAATGACAAACCTCAAGTAATACAGAAGTTTTCAAAGAAAAATTACTAAATTGTTATTACTGTTCTTTGGGCAAATACAGACTAATGACATGGTGAGCTCAGAGAGAATATATTTTGTTGTTGGATGAAATCTGTGAAAGTCTTTATCTGCAATATGATGACATCATAGGATAATAAAATAATTGAAAACAATGTCTTTACACCCCTTGTTTGCATGAGCCAGATGTACTCGACCACAGCACTTCAGCCCATGTTTGCAGTATTTTGATCAGGACTTTGAACTAATATTTTGAGTTTGTTCCTCAATGTTGTCATCAAAATACTTATCAGTCTTACTGTTAAGATGTTGCTGTTGATATTTGTTGCAATAACAAAAAACACTACTTATTTTTGTCTCATTCTCTGAATGTTTGGAGTAACTTCAGTGGGTTTTTTTAAAAATTAAGCACTGATTAGTAGTTTTTAGAAACAGTAGCAACCATGTAAGTTCTGTTTTCAGGCTGATTTAAGATTCTTTTTGCTTAATATGGATAAATTCTTATAAAAGTGCTGTATCTTCCCACTGGTTTTATTCTGGATCCTACTTGAACAGGATATTTCAGTCTTGTAATGAAAAATGGAAGCACTTTAAAGACAAGCTGGGTTACAAAAGCTAGAGGTTATTTTAAATAAAGCATTAATATCTTTAGAAGGGACTTGCAATAGTATAATTTATGGTGGTAGGCCTGTATTTCCTTCTTTCTGAGGGTAGTGATTAGATCTTCAAATACAATGGGACACAAGGTAAGAGGAAGCCACAAATCTATGCTATGACCCATTTCATGGTGCAAGTCTTGTGGTGATAATGCTTTTCACATCACCAGGTCTTCTTTAACATGTGTTACAAATCTTCAGAAAGCCCTTAACTGGGCAAACAAGCAAACACCTTCGAGCAGTAAACCCAGCCAACACAATACCTAAGTACTCAAAAATGGAGAAATTTCAGGTTCCCCAGCCAGGACTTGAACCTGTGACCTGATGGCCTGGAGGTGTGAAAGCAGTCTCTTGAGCCAATGATATCACTTGAAGTGCTACAGACTGAAGCCATGTCAAATGAATCATTTATTCAGTTCAGTCAGCTTTAAATTTTTCTTGGTAAACGTTCCTGAACACAGAGAAAGGCTTCCAGGTTTCTGTGTGGGTGAGTGCACGTGTGTGTGAGGACAGATGAGCACACACCATCTCCAGTAAGAAATGAGAGCTTGTATGTTTGTTCTGACATAATAAACATTCAATATGCTTTTAGTTTTAACTATGTTCCAATCTATAGGCATAATTTGAAGTATTTTGGATAAAGTATGCCTCGGTTTCAGTTAAAGCAGATACTACTCAATGCACATGAAACATCACATAAAAGTTATCTTGTGTCTGAAGGGAGAAAGATTTTATTATCCAACATAATACTTTTCAGCTTTGACAAAGGATCATCCAATGTTCAGGATGTTATCCATTGGGAACCTCCATGTAATTTTTAAAATTAATTTATCAATTTTCTTCATAGAGCTAGTGGGGATTTTCACCTCATTGTTGGCATAGGATTGAAGCTCCAGGATCCTGTGTTCCTAATGATCAAAATGCATCCAACATTTTCAAACTGAAATAGTTAAATGTTTTTAAACTCGTATCAGCACTTTTGTTTAAATTAAAAGCTTCTGGGAATCCTCCATGATTGAGCTCTAGAGGAGTGTCTTAGAATTTGCAGCCTTTGTTCTGCAGCTATGTTTGGAATTTTTCATCTTCCCTTGTGAGGCAGGTTCTCTTTGCCTGACCATGTTGGTGGTCCTTCCCTCTTTCTTTTCAGATTTATCTTGCTTTAAATGTAACTAGCTAGAAATCTCCAGAAGTAAATCTTGCACTAAATTTAACTCTAACAGGAATAGCTTTTTTTTGCTCTCTCACGATTGCATGCTTGCATGACACACTCTCACCATGTGATGAACTTTGTACAAAGAAAAACTCCTTTAATCTGCTCAATCTTTCCACTTGAAGAGTTCCAGGTCATAGCAATGATTCTTGCCATTAGCTGTTGCACTGTATTTATCTTGCATTTCTTTCCATTGCATTTGTTATTCTAGCAGGTATAGTAATTTGATGTCCTCATATAAGATTTGTTCTGACAAAGACATTTCAAAGATTTCCATATCTTATAAATCAAGCTGCTGTCATGCCCTGTTTTTCTTCTTCAGTCTCTTCCTGGGGTAAGCATCAACCAGCAGTTACTCCAGCCAACATCATCAAAATCAAATGCTTTTTTTTCAATTGCTGCATTTCCAAAGCAAACTCAAACAAGTAAAGATATCTAAGAACAGGTTCAGGGACCTTTCAAGTAAATTATGAAAGCATACAACCCAAGCAGACAGAAACAACCACATTAATGCTTCACTAAGCTTCTCTGTATAGTTTTTTAATTCCTGGGTTTTTGCTACAAGTAAAACATGTATTGCTTTAGCCACAACATTACCATTAGAGTAACACAGGCCCAAGTAAAAATCCAGGAATGTTCACAATAAAATGCTTTACCAGTGCAGGATGGTATTCCTACATGGAAAGATGTGTCACTGAAAGACTCATTTATAGTAAGAAATCTGCATCCAAACTAGACCTTGGAACAGTTTATACAGGAGAAGGAAGAAGTTAGTATCATTCCAGGACTGATTTATCTCAGGCACAGCACGACATATACCTATGCTGCTTCCACTGGCCCCTTCTCCAGTCCCCAGAAAGAAATGTGTGCATCAATGACATTTCTCTGTATCCATTCACCTTTTGTAGGCACTACAAATAGCACCTTCTACCTGAAATATCATGGAAGAGTATCTGATTTCCAAACATGTAAACAACATATAGGCTTTTAAAAATACTAGTCAGCTTTTTTTTTTAACACTAAATTATATTCACTGGAAATTTTTCAGTCCCTACTGGTAACTTATTTCCCTTAACTTGAGCTAGGGGTTTTTTGTTCTTTCTTACGTTACTGGTGCAGGTACAAGTGCAAGGTACAAATGCTTTAGTAGCATCATTAAAATGATGAAACATTTCAGATTTCATTCTAGAAGCAATGTGTGCATCTCCTTACCCGAGTCCTTCATGGGACACAGCGCGCACTGCATGCCCCAGGCTTCCCCGTACAGGCAGCAGCACTCCGTGTACGTCGTCTGCTTCCCAACCAGGGGCCGACTGCAGACAAAATCATCACTTAGGTGCTGCCAGCAAAGGTCCTGGTAGACCTCAGCTTCTTCAGTTTGTTCTGATGGAGAAGACAGGATTAGGTCATAATCACAGCATGGTTGTTTAAATAAGACACTGGTTTGATTTATGAATTTAGATTAGAAAAACGACTTAGCTTTACAGAGTTTGCTGAATACAGATTTGACTTTAGAAGTCATGACCTTTTTAAGTGCCTGAGGTGGCTCATCCCTTGAAAAATCTTAAAAGGTTCTGAGTTGTCACATTAGGCCGATTTAAAAGCACATTGTGTTGGATACCCAAAACCCAAATCTTTCTAAATCACAGTCACTGCTGAATACTTAACACAGATTCAGCTCGGCTCCCATGGAAGTTAACAAAGCTTGACAAAAGCCAGCATTGGGAGTGAGGTGACTGTTTGGGGAAATCCATCCACACAATGGATCTTAAAAAGTTGTTATTTTGCTTTTCTTATGTTGCAGTCAATGGCATCTGAAAGAACTTTTACAACTAGGGCAGAGCCGAACAAAAATTTTACATGGGCTCCCTGGGAGACTGGACAAATACTTGGAAGAGAGAGTCCCATTAACTAAACAGACAAACTACATCAGTCTCAGGAAATCCCCTGAGCTGAAAATAGCTGGAGGCTGAGAGAGTGCTGGGGAGGGTGAAGAGAAGTATTGTTTATCTGCCCTCCTGGTCCCTAATCATCCACTTACAGCTATTGTTAGAGACAGAACGCTGCTGTGAACTACTGTCACATTCTTATGAACATTAACAAAAATCTGTATTTTTGTCAGGGCTGGAGTATTTCAGAGGCATAATAGTTTTGACACAGATCTCAGAAGAAACCATTCCCGGTCCCAGCAAGTTCTGATCACTGCTGATCGGAAGGAGAGGACTTGTAAACTTAATCTTCCACTTGGAATGTAAAAACCTCAGGACAATTGTTTTGAGAAGACATCTGCAAGGTTTTGATTTTGTTCCAACATGGACTGAAAAATAAGTGTTGTCACAAACCAAGGTCCTGTTTTGTCTGTGCATATCCATTTACTGCATTTTTACATTATGCATGGGTGAGTACAGAACTGAAACCTTGCCCAAGAGCAAAACTGAGTTCTGACAGCATGAAAGTGACCACAACTTAGATACCTATTTTACTAGAAGCTTGCCAGAGCACACAGTGAAAAGCAGCAGTGGGTCTCTGCAACCAACTCCAAATTCTGCTGGCAGCAAAGGAACCAGTCTGCCCCTGCCCCCTCTGTGTGAGGGGAACATTGCCAATACCGATACAAGGCTTGAGTGCTTTGTGCTGGCTGAGATGATCATTGCTGTGTCAGCCCAAATGTCTCATGACAGAAGACCCTCTGGGCTCTTGCATTCTCTTCACATCCTAGATGAACCCAAAGGACAATCCTGCTCTTGGTTTGTTTAACTGAAGATTGAACAATAGAAATGCTGTGGTTCTTTCACAGCTCCAGGCAACAGGGCGACCACATTACTCCCCAAAATATCAGCCTTACAATCTGGAGTGACTAAAGCAGCCATTCTGTATTCCCATTTCCTTTTACAGAAGCATCTCAGGAAAACTCACTGCAAGTTGCAGGAACCAGAGATCTGGATTTATGGCAGCTACACAGTGCTAGCATTATATCAAACCCATTGCAACAATTCTTTCGAAGACATGGGTGGCATACACTAAGCTATGCAGACTGCATAATGCTCTGGATTTCTGAGATGTTTCTAAGAATCTCATAATATCTGACTTTTTTTTTTAATGAAATCAGTGTCTACTGAAATTGAAAGAACACACAAAAACATTACTTTAACAGTGACGTTGAAGCCCACAGCTTGAAAATGTGAGCTCAATGTACCTTCAATGTTAATCAACTGAAAGCACACGTACAATTTTAGCTATTTCCTCCTATATCCTGCCATTCCTGTTTTTATTTTACTTTGGTAGAACTGAATCTTGAGACTTAGCCTGCAGCCAAACCCCAGCCTTACTGAGACAGCAAGCAGGCTGTGCCTCATTACCTACAAGGCTGGACAAGGCAGACGCAGAGCTGGTGAACTGGCTGAAGACTCCTCAGCCCGGGCCTAATCTCACAATACTTCCAGCAATGTCCTGTCTGTATAGGCAAAGTGGAGCACTGTGGAGTCCTACATCACGATGCCTTCTGGATCAACAGACGACGGTCCAAGCATTGCCTTCCAAAATTCTCCAGAAGAGCAGGCTCATCCAAGGATGACCCAGTCTAAGCTTAGACTTCGGGTCTGTAGCCATGTCAGCACCACCTCGTAGAGGTGTACTCACTTCAGTAATATGTATAATGGATCATACCACTCGAATCTGCTGGTCTGATGCACCGCTTTTCTGTTGCGTCCAAAACCATTGGGTGTGTACAGAAACAGTTGTAAGATCCTTCTGTGTTAATGCACTGGCCATCAATACAGCTGTTTGGGTCCTGACATTCATCCGTGTCTTTAAAATGGAAGGAAATGTATCAAGGAGAGCCAGCACAAAGTATTTGCATTGTGTTAATCTATGTTTCTATTTTCCTGTAACAGGAGCAGACTTCACTGCATGCCTTCTGTAAATTTCCAAAAGTACCCATTGCTGGCAAAACAATCCTCCCTGTGCCTGTGGAGAAGGACAGACATCTGAAGGATGCTGACCTCTGATCCTCAAGTCTTAGGACTTAGGGTGAAGTACTAGGGAGGATAAGGAGGCTTTGTTGGAGGGGTTGCAGTGCCAGGAATACCCTGCATCCAGTATAGCTGCCACTGCTTCCCACATTTGTTTCCCTTTAGGACAATACCAGCAGGCATTAGAGGTGGGCATAGTCTTAGTGATTCTTCATGAGCTTGTCAGAAGAAGAGATCACCTTACTTAGCCATGGTATTTCTTAGTTTGTCTTGGAAAGCCAAAGCTGAAATTTAGCTCAAAGGGAAGAGCAGGCCAGTTTAGATAAATTACATTTAATCAGCTAGAAGCCCACCCTTTGTAAAGAATAATCATAGAATCCCAAGGTAAAAGGCTCTCTTATTGCAGCTGCAAAAATTGCTTCCTTTCATTATGCTATTCTGCACATTATACATGGTTCTCTGCTTACAAAGCAAAAGCCAGGGTCATGATCATGAGTAATTTTAGCTGAATACCAGAACCAAAGGAGTACAAGGTTATGCAGGCTAAAATGGGCTTATCAATGACCTCAACTGTAATTTCACATTGCATATTAACTCCTTGTGGAAAATATCTGTCCGTGAAACAAAAAAAGGAGTCTGCATTAATTTGATTCAATATGGTAAACCCAGAACACTTACCAAATGAAATGTAAGCTTTACCATACAGCCTTTCACTGCTCACCCCATATAAAAAGAACAGAAGGCTAAATTGTACCTTGGCAGAGTGAAGCAGCAGTGTGCATGTAAGGAGGGAGCCCCTCCGATCACTTTGTGCTGCCTGCATTAAGGCTGGCACAGCTCTTGACTCTGCACTCAAAGGCGAACAGAAGGCTGTTCTGGAGATGCAAACTCCTGGGAGTAATTTGCTCAAAAAGGAGGCAAATACAGCAAACCCTGCTCTACATGCCACAGCTATGTCATCCAGAATAGCTGCTCAGCCAAGCAGAAGGAAGGGAAATGACCCAATGCATCTTACAAAGCTCCTACAGGAGTTCAGAGGCCCAGTGTTTCTCCCCTTACTGGGAATGCCACAGCACTGATGGGAATCCTGCTGTAGGAGTCTGCTCGTTTTGCCCATCTGCATACCATTATAGTGACAAGACCACTTTAAATAAACTTACCAAAGCACTGGAGCTTAACAGGGTCATAGTATGTGCCTTGTTTGCAGTAGCACTCATAACCTGGCTGTGTATTCAAACAGAAGCCGTTTTTACAGATTTCTTGTCCAAAGAGTTGGCATTCATCAGCATCTGGGGAAAAAACAATGTGTCACCCGTTGTTGTTATTATGATACCATGCAGACAAACAAGATGGAATAAATCCTATACGCATTTCTGTTCAAGCAAACTTCAGTTTAAAGAGAAAATCCCGGGAGCAAAGATATCCACAGAAAAAAAACCCCTCAGGCAACTGGTGTGGAAGAGGCTATGTAGCCAGAATGGAAAAGGAAAAATTGGTGGACCATTACTTCCCCTTGTCAGAATTAAGTCCCATGGCACACAGAGACTGGAATAATCTGCAGTTTCCCTTTCATTCCTTTGGTATCACATAGCTCTTTACTCCAAGCAAAACAGATGAACAATATGGCCAGTATTTTCCCATATAATTTGCTTTACTGAAGGTATTCCCACCATGGACCTAATTTAAGCACACCATCTGGTTACCACACTAACTAAGCAGCTATGCTTATGGATGGACTCTGTGACTCCTGTTCTGTTTGCAGAGACTTTGGTGACTCTGCTGTGCACGGTAGGAAACCTTTCAATCCACACTGCTCGTGGCTTTGTTTCTCAAAGCACAACTTTAGCTCAGCCTCCCCCCCACAGAACCAGTTGTGTCTGTGGCTGAACACAGGGTGGCAATCACTACAGAGCTAGTGACAGCTGACAAAGAGAATCTACCACACTTTTAAATGAGGTTAAATGTTTTCAGGGAGGTTTCATGGAAAATATATGCCAGCTCATATATAGCTTTTCACAGTTGGACGCATTTTTCCCAGTCTTGTATTTATGTATTTGTTACTGTTGGAATTCTATTCACTTCCTTTTTTCCAGCCTACTTTTCATTTGCTAGACCTACTTAGAATA
This sequence comes from Oenanthe melanoleuca, assembly GCF_029582105.1. Lineage (NCBI taxonomy): Eukaryota > Metazoa > Chordata > Aves > Passeriformes > Muscicapidae > Oenanthe > Oenanthe melanoleuca. The sequence continues at coordinate 74,239,680 of NC_079336.1, forward strand.
GTCTGTTAAAGCTAGGCTGGTAGTAAAAAATGGCAATAAAAAGCACAACTTAAAGTAGGTCATTCTTCTCTCAACACCAATTGTTTTAATCTACTGTCTTCTATATATTTACTCCCCATTTATTCTGGGGAAACACAGATTTTATCCCAAAGTTGTCATTTCTAGCTGTACAGTAGTTTTAAAGGTGAATCATTCAAAGTGCTTCCTTTTTTCCAGAAGCATTGAAATATCTAGAAAATGATCTATTTTTACATCCACTCTTCCAGCCACTAAGTGGTTACAAACATTAAATATTTTGACTGTTTTGCAGCAAGAACAATGCAAAGATTAATAAAAAATGTCATGTTCACATCTGTCTTTTTCTTGTGGAACACGGATTTGTGCCTGGAGAAAAATGGGAAAGCCTGGAAGCAGAACCAAGGAAGGCCAGTGGGCTACTCACTTCTGACAGGTAATTCCAATAAGGAAACAGGAATTGCTCCTACAAGGAGAAGCTTGTGGACAAAAGCAACAGTAACAGAAGGATTGCATTACTAAAAGAGCATATTAGTAAAAGTTATTTATCTATTCAGTGTTTGTCCTCTGTGCCATTCCTAAGGTTTTACAACATAAATTTACTGAAAAGGAAAGAATTCTTATTATGGCAGGGATTTGTGGAAGATATTTCCACATTTCAGTATTTATAGCAGCTAGAGACTATTATCAACCCTGAGGTAGTACAAAAACGCAGATTTTATCTGAGATGCATTGGGATATGCTGCACACACAGCAAGTTCCAAATCCCCATGGTGAGTATATACAGAAATCTTGGATCTGTAAAGATAAACAACACCCTTAAACTTTCAGAGACTTTAAGATGAGCTCTGTGATGGCTGCTTCTCAAACTCAAAAAGAAACAAGTGATTTTGTGGTTAATGGTCACAGCACCTATTCTCACAGTATATTGCACTTAGTAGAAATTAAACCAGAATATTGCAGACACTGTGTAATTGACATTCTTAACAACCTGTAAAATGATGATATTCAGTAATGTTTCATACTACAAACTTTTTTTATCACCTAATAAAATTTGAATTAGTATGTTTACATTCCTGGCCCACACTTCTAGTCAATCAACTACCAGAACTTCTGAAACAATTAATCTTAATACAATTCAGTACTGACCTTTGTAATTCTGAGCAAGAAGCCCGTAAGATGAATCTCCAGAGGGAATGAAACCTTTTCCTTCAGGACACAAATCAGTAAATTCAGCTGGCAGAGAAAGAAAACAAGAATTTTGTTGTTAAGAAGAAGGTATTCACACATGTAGTGCTACATGCATTTCAGGGTACTTTGAGATATCTGCCCTGTTTGCATCTATCAGGCAATCATACACACATTTAGTTTAATGGGGGATGTCAAATGCCACAGCCTGACTTTCCCCTGCTCTCAGTTTGCAGAGCTAGTTTTCACAAACCTCACTAGGGCACCCACAGAGCTCCAGGCAAACTCATTTCTCTTGCTCTTTGGCAGGAGAATGTGCTCCTTACTAGGTTTCATGGTGCACTGCAGTTATAACAATACCAGTAGCCAAATTATCTTAATTAAAGCTAGCATGGGCCTCTGAGCTACGCTGCAAGCTATAATCTAGGCATACTCCAACTGAGATACAAACCCCTATCCACATTCTTCACTCCTGATACAGGAAAAACACTAATTGACTGCAACAGGAGAACATGGTGTGCATTACAGAGAGAAATTATTTCAAGTGTCTTGGAGACTATACAGAATCAAACAAACCTATCCAAGCAGAGAGGCCTCTTTTTTATAATGCATTTCATTTCAGTTTGACTAATTCTAAGGTATAGTTAAAACAGGAATTAAATGTGATGATGCATTTCTGTGAAAAGTAATCTTTAGCATTTATGCATGTTCCCTCTTATGCGATTTCTTCCAGCTGGATTTTGAATTTCAGCCATCCCTGCTTATGGTTCAAGTACTTTTTTCAAAATTTGTGACAAATATCACCTGACTCTGTTGCTCTAATTTAATATTTAGAAGTTAAACAATGGTCTGCATAGAATATTATTAACTGAATAGTTCAGTAAGTTGCAAAATGTAAAACTATTGCCATAATATATATCAGTAAGCTGTAGAAACAACATTACAAAGAATAGCTGCAGCCTCAAAAATGTTGTAATGGTTACCTTTGTTTTCCAGCTTGTGGAAAAAACCTAACATATTACACAGCATCTGGAAAAAGCTTTTGTGAGAATCTGTATTTGCTTAAAATCAGTTGGAGATAACACTGTTCAGTAACAGGCTCTTCTTATCCCTGGGGCAAGAGCAGAGAAGCCAATGGATTGACACCAGGTACGAATTATTCCTATCACTTTTCCGCTCCTCCTATGGATAAGTCATGACTAAATACTACAGAAAATGGGATTTAATGAGCAAGACTCCTCTAAGGGCAAAGCCCACTCTGTTAACATAAACACAATGCTTCAGAAGCTTGCTAAGGGACAGAAGGCCTCCTCTTACCAGTTCCAATGACAGGGCATGGGAAGATTTCACAGTTATCACCCCAGCCAGCACCCAAGGTACAGCAGCATTCTTGTTTGGTTACATTGGATGTAAGCACGTTGTCACAGAAATTAGCATCATTCAGATTGTAGTAGCACTCCTTCTTTCCATCTTCTTGTTGATCAGCCTCTACTGGCATTTCTACGGTGGAAAAGAAAACATAAACCACACAAGATGACACATGAAATTAGTCACTTTTCCAGGAGGTGAAAAGAGCAGAGAATAAAATGGTTAAGCGCAAATTTTGGTTTAACTTTTTGACATTAGACAGAATGATGGAAGTTGATGACTTTCCTCTGGCTTTTTCAGACGTGTTCTCCAACTTGACCATAAAAGGATTCCTCCAATTTGCACTTCTATCATTTTCAAGCAATGCATGAAGTACCTGCTCTCATGTTCTGCTACTAATGGCCATGGCCAGCTTTTGACATGATGCTCTTCACATATGAATCCAAAAGCTCTTCGTAGAGGTAAGCAAATATTACAACCTCATTTTTTCAGATAAAGGAGCTAAAGCATGAACTGAAAAAACTCAATTTTTCAAAAGAACGAGCATTTACAGCCCCTTTTAATTTTGTTGGGAAAAAAAGCATGCTCCACATTTGAATACAATGCCCTTTATGATTTTTGCAAAAGTAACCTACTGACTTCATGGCAAGCAGAGGAATATAATACAGATGTCAAGTTAGCTCTGTGTTTTACTTTAAAACAGGAATCCAGCCAAGGAGGCAGATTTATTGCCTTAAGCACTGAGTGGGTCTTCTCACAATATTTATATGGACTGGAGGCAAAATAGTCTGTCCCATAGATCCAATAAATACCCTATTAGTATACAGATCAAAGACCTTTTGAAAGCAAGGCACTCCTAAAGTACACCAAGAAGTGATTTTGAAAAGAAATACCTATTTAAAGCTTCTGTGTTTACAGAGCTCTGTCTACCTAACATTTCACTTCACAAAAATTATCATCAAGGGCTCAGAAATAAGAACTACCATGTAAAGTTGTTATTCACACTTAAATGATATGAAAAACTTTTTCACAGGCCATCAGTAAAGAAACCAAGTTCTAAAACTACATATGCTCACATTTATTAACCGAACCAAAAACTTTATTCAGGAATTTGTGATGGATAAATCTTGAGGTGACTAGCTAATTGCCTTTTTATCTAGGAAAATTCTTTATGCTTAGTACTTAACAAATGTTTAACTCACAAAAACACCATCAAAATTATTGCATGTTGGCTGATTTTCACTCTTTGATATTTCATTAACTTCTACCCAGGCTCTGGCACAATGGGCCAAGCATGAGAGACTTCTCAAGAAACACAGGTAGAGGCAGAAATCATAACCTCTATTTTACAGAGCAACAGCGCATTTCAAAATGCTGCTGGCAACAAATGTTGGTTCCATGGTGCAGCAGGAAAATTGTAGCAGAGTTGTTATCAGGGACACAGTGGGATGACATAACTAGAGCACTGCAATGAATGGTTGCAAACTCTTGAGAAGGGATAGGCAAGAAAAGAGGTGGTGGGGTAGTCCTGCGTGTTAAGGCGTGTCCCAATCGTCTGGACTTGAACAACAATGACAATAGGGCTGAATGTTTATGGGTAACAATCAGGGGAAAGGCCAGCAAGGCAGGTATCCTGGGGGGAACCTGTTGTAGACCACCCAGCCAGGATGGAGAGGCAGAATATAAGAGTTGGGATAAGTCTTGCAATCCCTGGCCCTAATTGTTGTGGCAAACTTCAGCATAGCAGATGTCTGCTAGAAATACAACACAGTGGAGAAGAAGAAGTCTAGGAGAATTCCTAGAGTGCATGTAAGAGAACTTCCTGACATATCTGGTGAGGAACCAAGCAGGGGAGGTGCCCATAGGACTTTCTGTTTGTGAACAGAGAAGGGCTGGTGGGTGGTGTGATGGTCAGAGGCTGTCATGGGAAAAGCAGCCCCGAAATGATAGTGATTGTGATTCTTCAGAAGTAAGGAGGGATGCCCAGCACTTTGCCACTTTGGACTTCCAGAGGGCAAACTTTCACCTCTTTAGGAGACTGGTTGAGAGACTCCCTAAGGCAGCAGTCCTGAAGGGCAAAAGAGTCCAGGAGGGCTGGACGTACTTCAGGAAGAAAATCTTAAAGGTGCAGGAGCAGGCTATGTCCTGAAAGATGGGACAGGAGGGAAGATGCCCAGCCTGCCTGAACAAAGAGCTTTGGCTGGAACTTGGGAAAGAAAGTGAATCACCCTCGAAACAAGAGGCAAGCAACTCTGGAGTGGGTTTTAAGATCCCACTTACAAAATGTTTGTGAGATGAGAGCTTGAAGATAGTGATGTCCAACAAATGCTGAAGGAATTAAATGAACTCCACAGCTCTTGCTACATCAATCCTATTACCACTGCCCACCCACATTCCCCAAAGCAGATGGAGCAGGGGAACTTTACTGGGGTGTAAATACTAGATACATTTGGAGAAAAGCAGATTTAAAAATGTCAGCATGGATTGCCTATTATTGCACTTCAATAGTATGAACATGTGTAATAGTTCTTTTGGTTTCTAATTAGACACAGACAATTGGATTTATTTCTATTTTCCTCAGAAAAGTGACTTCAGTTTTGGGAGGCTGAGGGGCTGGCAGACAACTCCATTCAAATTTAGTATAATGTTGCCACCTACAAGACTTTGCAGTTTTGCCAAAATAACTAAATTGTATATTAAAGGATACACCCAGCTGCCTGCTTATTTCAGCTTTGTTAATTTAGCCTGTGGTCAACCCTCATCTGATAATCACAATTTTCCATAATGTGTTGAATTTCATCAATTGAGGTGGGTTTGTGGTATCAGTTGCTATCCAATAGGAACTATATTAAGACTATCATGTCACAGAAATGCAGCTGAACTAAATCTGCCATTCCAAGATGAGAGAGCAGTACTTCAGTCACCAATTTATACATTTTCCTTGGCCATTTGCCATCTGTCTAACTGAATCAAAGCCAAATCTTCATCAGAAGAGAAAGTCTGGCAGTTTTCATGCTGTTTATCCAAGAAAGAGCACCAGAAGCTGCCCTGGGAAGAAGGGGAGACAGTCTCATCATATCCTTGTATATTCCCATTTTACATATGATGTGTTGGTTTCTCCTCCCATTATCTGTTCAGCAGCTTAAATGGCTGTTGTTTACACAGCTGTAAGTGAGGGTTAGTCAAGAAGGAGTCATAAATGTTTGGAAAGCAAAAAGCAAATGAGACACAAACCTTTTTTTTTTTTTTTTTAAACCAAGACCAGTCTATGTCTACAAGCAGATTATTAACCAAAAGGCTGTTTTTGAAAGTGATTTCACTAGTTATGTTGACAAAATATGATAGAAAATGAATACCTACTTTTTGCATCACTGCTGTTTGTTTCGTTGTTTTTTGGTTGTTTTTTTTTCTTTTTAAGAAAATGTAAAATATCTCTCTACGTAAGGCATACTGGTAAAGAAAAATAATTTTACCACATTGTTGATATATCTGTTCTATGAACAGCCTATAAGAATAATTCTATATAGTTGCTGCTGGATTTGATTCTGAAGTATTTCTTATAAACAGATTTATATACATTAGCATAACCTTGATCCTACAATATGCTTAGCATATGTTTGATGCAAAAACATGTATCAGTAATATAGGATTCAGTGAATAATATGGATTAGCATATGCTTAGACTTCAGCATACACTGAAATATTTGCCTAAATAATGTTCTGTTAACGACTGGCATCTAAAAAACCAAAACATAGAACTACGGGATTTTAAATACTAGAACTGTGTAGCAACAATACTTGCAGATGCAATCAGAAAACTGGCTGCAAAAATGAGAAAGTCATTATAACTTCATGACCTTTAAAAACTCAGCAAAGACTCAGATGACTCTGAGTAAATAGCCTGAGTAAGAATTCTCACTTCCAGAATCTGATTTTCAAGAATACAGTAAAAAAAAAAAAAAAAAAAAAAAAAATACACACACAGGTATGTGCCTATTGTCAGGGTGTACTTGTTTAGATTTCTCAACTGACTCCACATGTGACAAACTATAACACCTAGTACGTACAGCTAAGCTTTAGGTGTACATCACTTTAAGTTGTCCACAGACAACTGAAATTCACTTAAAAATTAGAAAGCCCATAATGTTTAGGAAATTCAGAATCTATACTCATGCACCAAATTTCTAGCCTTAAGGAACCTTTTGGATCAAATCTATAAACTGTTACTTGGCAGCCCCAAATTTTTTGGAGGGTGGTTGGTTAGATTGTGGGGGGATTGATTTTGTTTCCATATTAGCCAATCTAGAAGAGACTTATGGCTTTGGACACCAAAACCATGATTTTGACTTACAAATCCTATCAATTACTGTTAAATATATTGCAATAAATATCTGGTATGGAGAGAAAGCAACATTTAAATTAGCTGTAGGTACCAAAGTGCCCAGGTACCTTACTGGAGATCTCCATGGCCGTGCTGTGCCTGATGCATCCCAGGACAGGGTTGGCTCTCCTGGCTGCCAGGGCACTGCTCACTCATGTTCAACTTGCCATAGACCAGGATCCCCAGGGCCCTTTCTGTGGCACTGCTCTCCAGCATCTCATTCCCCAGCCTGTCCATACATCCAGGGTTGTCCCATCCCAGGTGGAGAATCTGACACTTTTTCTTGTTGAACTTCATATGGCTGGTGATTGCCCAGCTCTCTGTTTGTTGTGGTCTCTCTGTAGGGTCTCCCTGTCCTCAAGGGACTCAAGTTCCTCCCGGTTCTGTATCCTCTGTGAACTTGCTCTGTATCACTTCCAGTCCTGTGTCCAAGTCGTTTATGAAGATGAGTGGCACAGGCCTGAGGATGGACCCTGTGGAACCCCATTAGGGACAGGTCCCCAGCCTGATGTCACCTCATTCACTGTAGTCCTTTGTGCCTGACCTGTGAATCAGTTGCTCACCCATCTCATGGTGTGTTTTTCCAGCTGTGTGCTGGACAGTTTGTCCAGAAGGATCCGGTGAGAGACAGTATCAAAAGCTTTGCTGATATCCAAAAATATTACAACAAGCTGCCTTCCCTTGGTCTGACAAGGTGGGATACTTTGTCAGAAAAGAAGATCAGGTTTGATAATCAGGACGTTGCTGTCATGAAGCCATGCTGGCTGTGACCAAGGACCAGGTTGTTTTTCAGGTAGTTTTTCTATACTTCCTAGAATAATCTTCTCCGTAACTTCACCAGGCACTGAAGTAAGACTGACAGACCTGTAGTTGGCAGGGCCCTCCTTCTTGCCCTTTTTGAAAATCAGGACAATGTCAGCCAGATTCCAGTCAGCTGGGTCCTCTACAGATTCCAAAGACTGCTCAAAAATGATTGAGAGAGACCTCACAATGACATGAGAGGCTCTTTGAGTATTCTTGATTTAAACCATTAGGTCGCAGAGACTTACAGCGATCTAGATGGAGCAGCAAATCCTGCACAAGTTCAGGGTCAGTTGTGAGTTTAAAATTTTCACAGCCTTAGTCCTCCAGCTCAGATCAAAAGGACCCCCTTAGCTTGTCATTAGTGTTGAAGACAAAGACAAAGAATGCATTAAATGTCTCTACCTTGTCTATGTTCCTGTTTGTGAGGTGACCATCCTCATCCTATAATGGGCCCATGTCATTTCTGTGCTGCCTTTCTCTATTAATGTATTTAAACCCCCCTCCTTTTTTATTGTCCCCCATAATAACAGCCAGCTTCAACTCCAGCTATGAGCTTTGACCACACTAATTTTCTACCAACAATGGTGAGCAGCATCTCTGTATTCTTCTCATGTTATCTGACCTTCCTTTCACTGGACATATAAGTCCTTTTTTTGCCTTAGCTCCAAAAGAAGATCCCTGCTCAGTCAAGGTGGTCTTCTGCCTCACCTTCTTGACTTCCCACAATTTGGAATTGCCTACTCCTGTGCTCCTAGGCAATGGCACTTAAAAAGTAACCAGCACTAAAATGACCCAAACACCTTCAAGAGCATTTTCTCAGGGGACCTTGCTAACTAGCTCCCTGAGAAGCCTGAAGTCTGCTATCCTCACATCTTCAGAGCTGAAGTTGGCAGTTTCCTCTTGTCACCAGATTTGAAACTTGTTTCCTTCATGGTCTCTGTGTCCCAGACAGCCATCAATCACCACTTGAGTCATGAGACCCTCCTTGTTAAGAAGCAACAAATCAAAAATGGCATCATTCCTAGTTGCCTTCCTTAGTACCTGTACCATGAAGTTAGCATCCAGGTGTTATAGCAATCTTCTGGATCTGTTTGTGCCACCTGTTTGCTGTTCCTAGTTAATGTCTGGCAAGTTGAAGTCCCCCCAAAGGACAAGGGAAGTTGATTGGAGTATTCCATTAGTTCCTCAAAGAACAATTAATCAGTGTCATTGTCCTGGCTAGGTGGCTTATAGTAGACTCCCACTATGATATCTGTGTTACTTGTCTGTCCCTCAGTCCTTACCCAGTGACTTTAAACTGTTTGCCAAACGTAAGCTCCATACATTCCAGCCACCTCCCTTGCCTGAAGGGTCTGGAAACATCCAGTGTGGCACTCCAGGCATAGTTCCATCCCACCAGGTTTCCCTTATGCCAATGATGCTGTATCTCTGCAAGCACTGCTACTGAAACATTTCAAGTTTTGGCATGCCACCCCAAATCATATTTGTTATCATCCTCAAATATTCTCTGTCCATTAGCTCCTGGATTCAATGTTATGAGACCTATTAGCAGTACATTAGTCTATATTAGTAGTTCAAATGCATGCTACAACATACAACAGTTAAAATCCCAGTTGTACTCAAACTTATTATTTTTATTACTATTATCAATTATTACTCAAAATGCATTAAGCCTGGCATTTGCTAGAAATGAATCCATAATAGCTATATGTAGTTTGTTAAAAGAATAAATGAGAAGACTTCAACCCAAAGTATGCGTTTTTTCTCTCTTAGGTACAAAGATGTAAAGAATTTATTCTGTAAAGAACAGAATGAAGTTATTTCCTCCTTAATCTTTTCTTATTTCTGAAAGATTTCCTACATTTTATGAATGGCAGGGCAGAGAAGAGGGAAATGAGACAATCAGCCTTGCACAATTTTTTGCACTTTTTTGGGTTTTTTGACTGTAAAGTAACACCAGGAGCTTGAATTCCTGATATATACAATAGGAGGATTGTTTCAAGGCATAGCTAACAACAGAGAAATTTCCAGCAAGTGGAATCTAAATAAAAGGAAGTCTTGAGAGCCCTAAGGGCAAGTAAAGAAAGGTGTGAACACACAGCACTCCACAAATCTAACATGGAAGAAAAGTCACAAATTAAAGTAACATTTGAACAAATGTCATCTATTTGCACTTCATACAAGGTGAACAAACATTTATGCACAAAAATACAGAAGGAGAAATAAGCAAGAGCTGGGTGAATGAGGCTGAACTATAGATATCTGCAACAGGATAATACAGATTAAGTTCTTCCTTTCTGCCTTTTAAGTTCTGCCTTTCATAAGCATGGTGCAAACTAATGCTGACAGATGATGTCCATATGCACCAAGGGAGCTCTGGAAGCACCATGCATGAGCATGTGGCTTGTCAAAACCAGAGAAGATGTGGGGCTATTCCAGCATTCTTTGCAGCAAGAACAGTCTATAAGAAGAGCTAACAACAGTCCTTTCTCCTTCTACTTTAGAAGAAAAGAGGACAGTAGTATTTCTGTTCCAAGTACTGCCATTTTGCCTTATTCTAGTCCAAGACCATAAGATATAAAGTACTTCTCTCTAGCTTCTTGTGCTCTCCTATGAGAGATCATGATGACCTTACCAGAGAAGTGACAAAGGCAAAGCTGAAGTTTTGTTAGGGCCTGATAAAGCCTGGAGGGGAAGGAAGAACAGTTGCTTTCCAGACTGATCACAGCAAAGCTATGCTCACTGTTGACAACACAACAGAGCTAGTACTGACAGTAGAGTATCCATCTGTTGACAGTACAATCAGTCACACTGTTTTCTTCATCCCCTTCCTCCCCACAGTAATGTTAGGGTAAATGTCCCTTGGATGTGAGTTCTTTTAACATGACTCAGGTCCTCTGCTAATTTTTTAGTTCTGGTTCTGTTTCATCAGCTAGCTGAACTCTCCTGAGCACTACCTCCTCACAAGCCCAAAATGTTTGTCAATCAGCTGTTAATGATATTTCACAGGCACCTTCTTGAGTGCTGCTGAGTGCTACATTCAGTGATCTAAGTATTTGTGACAATTAGGTCATGGATATTTCAACCCTCTTTACAAGTCTGAAAGATCACGAGTGATAGGAGAAAACAGCCACAGTCTGGAAGCTGTAAAGTCAACATCCTGGCAAAAGAACCAATTCCTCTAAGGCTTTCCAAAAGCTAGATCAGCCTGCAGTGTAAGAAAACAAGGAAAAAAATACCAAGATTTGCATTCTGGAGGGGAAAAAATGCTGTGCAAGTAAATTCTGTCTTTTCTTGTACTCTATCCATCCTTATTGTAGGTTTGTTCCTTTTTTCAAACTGGATCAGTATAGAAATATGAAAGCAGCTTTAAGAGTTCTAAACTAATTTTCAATTAGTGTATTTCCAGCAGTATTTTCAACATCCAAAACACTTTATAAGAAGAGCTCAAAAATCTAGGACAATGGACTAGTTGGAAAAACAGAAGTAAACCAGGCAAGGACACTTCAAGAGACACTGACAATAAAGGTATTAGGACTGACAACAATTTAGTGGTTTGGGTTTTTGCTTTCCCAAAAACCTTCTCTTAGGACTTAAATTAATTCTAGGCAATATTAACAAGATATTACCATTTTATTGATTTTGGCTGGTATAGAGTTCTTTGCACTGCCTGGTTTGGGGCTGTATTTTGGATTTGTGTTGAACACAGGGTTGATAATATTGAGATGTTTTTGTTATTGCTGAGCAGGGCTTACACAGAGCAAAGCCTTTTCTGCTTTTTGTTCTGCCACACTGGTGAGGATGGGAGGCTGGGAGGAGACAGCCAGGACAGGTGACCCAAAATGATCAAAAGGATATTCCAGACTGAATGACATCATGCTCAGTATATAAAATGAGGAGAAGAAGGAGAAAGAGGGGGAGGTTTGGAGTCATGGCTTTTGTCTTCCCAACTCACTGTTATGTGTGATGGGGCCCTGCTCTCCTGGAGATGGCTGAACACCTGGCTGCCCACGGGAAGCAGTCAAGTTATTCCTTTATTTTCTTTGCTTGTGTGTGTGCCTTTTGCTTTCCCTGTTTATCTCTCTTTATCTCAACCTAGGAGCTTTCTAGGGGAGTCAGTGGCTGCTTGGGGCTTGGTTGCCATCTGGGGTGAAATTACAACTAAGTACATCTTCTGGTTTTAATAACATGATCCCTTAAACATTGTCCAAGCATACTGATGGGTGTTTGTAAAAGTTTGGCCAAAACCCAAAATCACTCAGGTCACAGACTTGATTCCATATCAGATTTCATTGTTACAGAACAGCCAACAAAACAGTTTACACTTACCTGCAGTAATTGCTCAATATTACTGCCAACTCTGTTGATGTATAACATTTAGAAGGTACTTCTGCTATATTTTCACTGCTAATGGTTCACTGCTAACATATTCCGTCCTAGAAAAAACTCCTCTCGCACACACACTTTCAAGACAATGACAAAGTCTTAAATTTTTTCTGGTGCAATTAAAGCAATACCAATACTTCAACCAGCTTTGCCTTTCCAAAGGCTCTGTGTTGAAATCATGCCAAGCATGCAAAAATCCGCGGGCGTTTTACCTGGTGAGGTACGGAAGCGACACTGTCCGGTCATTGGATCATACTCCTGGTTTTCATCAGAGCACAGACACAGGAAAGAACCATCAACGTTTTCACAGAGGGCTTCACCACATACTCCACTCAACATTTCACATTCATTCACATCTGGGAAAAAAATCCAAACATAAATCAGCTGAGACCCACTACTGACTGTTCTTTTATCTCCTCTATCTGTGCTAATATTGTCTGACAGATTACAGATGTAATCTCTGGGGAAGGATTAAAAACTCACTAATACCTAAGTGGATTCATAAACAAGTAGTAAGTCCTTTGAAATAAAGACCCCCTGAAAGCCACAGTACAGTTTATAGACTATCAGTGCTGATTAGGTGCTGACTGTAGACCAGAACACAGGTTTTTTGGTGTTTCTCATTCTCAATACTTGCTTTTCTGTGTATTCCGTTATTGGGATTTAAGATTCAGGGTAATTTAATTTGTTTTTTTAACTTTATTATCAAACTTTCACTAAACTCAAGGAGCAAAATGAACAGGTTTTGGTGTGATTAAGACTGCGCTACAAAAAAAGAGAATTCATTTTCCTCCCCAAAATACCATTTTTCTTGTAAACAACCACTAAACAGTGAATTCCCCAGCTCACTGTGACCATATGTCTATCATATGCATGGACTCAAAGACTGCTCTGGGACCCATAGAAGTTATGCCCAGGGATCCCTGGTGAACACTACAAAATTCCTCTTGCCAAAACATTCCACATATTTTTAATTTGGATCCCATACATCTGCTAACTAGCCTACCCTGAAATGCTTTTTTGACTGATAGCAAAGTTGTCTGTTGTTTAAACAAGAATTACCAAATGCTAGCAGGATCACGTCACTTGACTTTCTTTTTAGTTGCTGAAGTTGACATTTGAAAGTCTACCTTGCCTACTAATGAGAGATTCTCATTAGTAGACAGAAAATATGCTGATTAACATCAGAAATTGTAATTTCTGTATCATAATTAAGAAATTCAATTCCTATAACTGAGTGTGCTCTAACATGTAACTTTTGAAACAATATTTCTTCATCTTTTTTACCCCTTGCCTATCAAAATCTAGTCATCTGAATAAATGTTGAGTTTTGCATATTTTTATAAAAATATGCATGTTAAATTAGAGTTTGCTTGCATTTCAAAAAATGTATTCAGATGTTTCTTTATCTTTTTACTGGGTTCCTGTCATAAGGAGTAAGTCTTCATTGGGGAACATTGCCTAGTCAGGAACTAGAGATTTACTTTTTCCTTAAATTGTTTTGGTTGATAACTAGCTTCAAAATGTATAAGTGTATTTTATACTATATAGTGTTATACAAGAAAAAAAAAATAAACAAATGCATTATTTTGTGGTTCAGAATTACTTCAGTGGAAACTCCAAATTAAATTTAGTTTCACACCACCCTTTCCATTTTTTTTGCTTCATTTGTTTTCATCCATAAAAAAATATACACAATGACAAAATATACTGCAGTATGCAGCAAAGTAAGTGTCAAATGGCATGAAGAATTTTGTATCAAAACTATTTGATATATCAGAAAATGCATACATACACTCTGTAAACTTCTAATTCCTCCTCTCTGTTTGGTATTCCATTTAGGTCTCTGTTACTGGTAAATGTGTTCCATCCTGAGTCTGGCTTGAAGAAATTGCTTAATGAATACCTTTCCTTGAACTGGAATTAATTTTATATTACAAACTTGTGCTGCCTCAAATGGCTCTCCAGCCATCACTATTAACAACAGATCTGGAAACCTATTAGTCACAAAAGAAATGTGGAGTATTTACACACCTACAAAAATCCCACATTGTTTCATGGTGATAGGTGCAGCTGGAAGCTAATGTTAAAATCTCTTTAAACACCATATGCCTAGGGAGGTGCCATCTAATTCAGCCCGGCTCTGCCACACTCCAGATGTTATTTCCTGCAGGGGGTAGTGCAGGGTCCTGGTTACTCATCTAGGAAGCTAAACAGATGTAGCACTTATATAGGCTAAAATATTAAATTCATGTTATTATATTTGTGAATGGCCCTGACTTGCAGAAACAGGGGGTTTCTTGGGTTTTTTAAAAGAAATAAGTGGTTCAGCTTATTTGCTATCAGCTTCTAATAACATTTTCATTAAATAGATACGAAGTAAAGTTTCCATCTGGCACAAAGTTCAGTGAGTAAAGAAGCGCTCAACCCTATTTCACTAGTAAGCGGCATAATTTTAATAAAAAGTGACAGAAAACAAAAATGTGAAATGCGTTTTGCTGGAATGCTGTTTTTGCTCCCTCGAAGTTTGCAGCAGTGACTACTAGCACCCGTGAGCTCACCTGTACAGCCTTGCCCATCCTGTGTGTCCTGGTACCCTTGGTAACAGAGGCAGCGGTAGGAGCCATCCATGTTTTCACAGAAGCCGTGACTGCCACACACTGTGCCGTTCGTACATTCATCCACATCTGCAAGGAGGAATTCTAACATCAGGAAGGCTGGGTGACAGCCAAAGGCAGACATTCACAAAGAGTGCAGAAATCCCACAGATGGGCCAGTTTGCAAACAGCTGCAGCTATGTCCCAACGCATTGGGAAGGAACACAAGGACAAGACACAAAAATTAATATAAGCACATGAACAATTTAAGAAATTGTCTCAGTGTTAGCTTTGCAGTAAGTATGTCAGTAATGGTCAACTGCCTCCATCCATCTATTTCACCCAACCTGCTAACCACAGCATGATGTTACATACCCCGGACTAAGGCACAGTTTAAATAATTACTCTGACTGACTTATAGATTCTACCAGTGTAGTATTATACAGTCAACAACATGAGTGGAACTGAACTCAATGTGTCTACAAAAAGGAAAGGTATGAAGTTCAAGGGTAGAGCTACATCCCCTGTGCAGAAGTGCTGCATAGATCTCATTCTGGCTCTCAGCACAGATCACAATTTCATAGTGTAAGCGATAAACATCTGTGGAATGAGCCTTCTGTCTCAAGACCTGTAAATCTACACATACAAGTCATCTGACTCAAGTACACAAAGTAATTCCAATGCCACAATGCTTTCTGTACTGGCCTTTTCATTTGTAGTTCCAATTTTGGTTTGCTGGCCTTACATATAAGTCGCTTGCACGTGTAAGTCTGTTCTTTGACTCAGCTGCCCATCAAATTAATAATGAAGCAGAGCTGCTTCAGTGGCAGACTGTGGTTTATTTTTCTAAGTGTATTACAAGTGCTAGGAATGCATTATTTTTATCTCCACTCAAAGTATGACCTAAACCCAAAGCCCTGGCCATATGTGGTCATTAAAGATGTCATGAGGTGCTTTTCAGGAGGAAGAACATTAGCTGAGACTGTGAACCTGCCAGGATACTAGGATTAGTACCTTCTGTATTCCTCTGCAGCCTGAAGCAGAGAAATTACCACTGTATTTCTTCTCTAAAGAAAATTATGCTGTTAAGTAAGGCTGCTGCCTGCTTTCCTTCTGCACATTTCCTCAAGGGATAAATTGCATTTAAATGGGGAATAAAGTGATTTATCTGAGTACTTGTTACTTTTATTAATTCTGCACATTTTGGTAGCCCTTTATGTGGTGGAGTCTACCATCATTCCATTTCCAGTGAAGGCCTTTGGCACTCCCTGAACTAAAGAACTGGTACTGAATCCTGCAGTGCCACAGAGAGGAGGCTTCTCCAAACAGGTGAGTAGCACCTGGTGTTTTTCTGTAAGGACAGAGTAGGGCTCAAATGTAGTCCTGCCTACTCCTCCAGCTCTTCACAGCTGTGTCAAATAAAAACCAAGAGAAGTCAGCAAAGATGTACTGCATTCTTATCCTGACAGTAATCACCAAGCAAAGACTTTTTTGCTTTTAAACTGTGTTTTATGCTCAGCTGAAAGGGAACTCTTGGTCTTTGAACCATGTGGTCACAGCCCTCCAAGCTATCAAAATTTGAGCAGCATGTCATTACCATCCACACCTGTTACCTCTTGTGCTGCCCTCTTGCAACTCAAATGCTCAAGTTCAACCACACAAGCTCTGCATGCATCAGAGAGTGGTGTTTTTGGGATCTTGAAAACCAGCTTTTCCTGTGTGCTGTGCTGAGGTCTGAACAGGTTTGGAATTGCATGTAGACTTTTAAGGCCAGAACCTTAAAAAGCCTACCCAGAACCTCTTAAAAAGGTTTAAAAAAAATCTGTCTCTGGCAATTTACATACCAATGGAACAAACTGTGAAATTTTAACATGTTTCTCAGAAAGGCATGTAATTTCATGTTAGGATGTTTAAGTGATGGAAAACTCACTTCTCCTACTGAACTGATCCATTGGTTAACAAACTTCAGCATACGAAATGCATGCAAAAACTGTACATACTCAATACACCAAAATCTAGGACACATATATGAGTATGATTGATGGTTATATAAAAAGCACTTGCAGATGGAACTGGCAAAAAAATTTATTTGGTTTGTAAGTTTTGTAGTAAAGATTTTAATGGTCTTTACATCTTGATTTATTAAACAATGGAAAAAATATTCAAGGAATTTATTTTAGAAAAGGCTATTGTATTTGGCAAAGAATACAATAGCCAGTATGCTTATTCTCAAGGAATTGAATAAGAAAATTTGGATGGTTTCTGGATATTGAACTTATTTAAACCTACCACAAACTCTTCCTAGTAGAATTAATTCAGCAATGTGAACAAAGCAACTCTTCTGTGTTAAAGACTGTCAAAGGTGAAGGGTCAAGAACCATCTTTTATACCTTTTCCTTTTCAAGTCCCCACAGTGACAGAGATATAAAAAGATGTATATGGAGTTACTGGGAGGAAGACAATAAAAATTTTTTACAGTTGTGTTTTTCTGATCCCTCCTTCTTGCTGATGTGCACTTTCCCTGAATAACATTAATAGTCTCGTGTGATCAGCAGAGTTTCAGATATCTAGAAAAAAAATTCTGAATACTCTCTCTTAATCACAAAGTTCTGTTAAGAAAAGGAATTCAAAATTAATAAACAATGGTGGCTTGACAGAGAGGAATTTCAGACAACAGAAAATAACATAGTGTTTGTGTTTTCAATGAACAACTACGGTTAAATAACAAAAAGTTCCTGAGCCACAGGACAGTCAGTTACTGTTAAAAACCTCTGCAGAAGAAACTAGCTGGAGACTTTAGAATTACCCAAATTACAAAACTCCTGTTACTCAAAACATAAACATTAAAGGAAAAAGGGGAATGGTTCATGCTAGCTGGTTTTTCACAGGTAAAACAAGGTTATTAACTAAAAAGCTGCAGAAACAAAACTTGTGATTGTAGCAAGTTCCTAATTCACTATATAACACAGCCACAGAAAACAGTTTTTTTCCTAAAAAGTACAGTCTGAATATCTTACAGTGCATGGGATATTACAGAGAAGGTCCAAGCACCAAATATTTTTCCTTGTCTAGACAGTTCACTCAAAGGACTCTTTTTTATGGCCAGAATGGACATTTGTTTCTTTAATCACCCCATAAAGAGTGAGGCTTGTAATCAGCAATTCTCTTGCTACATGGAAACAAAGTCAGGGGAAAAAAACTAAATATGAAACTAATATATTCTATGTCTATAGAGTGACTAAAGCAGCTCTCTGTAATTACAACCTATTTTAGAATCCATGAATCAGTGCTGCCTGCTTTAATCAAAAGGCAAGATGTGTGCACTCATGCACACTTTTGTGCATTTCAACACTCTGTTCCTGTTTTCTGACCACCTGAATAAGCTGAAGGCATGATACTTAAATCTCACTGAAATCTACTTACATAGCAATACGTCTGGAAGAGGAACTGGTTCCTAAGACAGGTCTGTAAAGTGATTAGAGAAGCAGAGCTCTGATTCTGAAAGTTCCAGGGCTACCCATAACATGCATCATAAAAAGAAAGAAGCAGAGGTCAGAGAGCTCTGGTGGGATGTGTAAGCTTTTTGGACTGCCTTTTGCAGCAGTGAGAAGCCAATGAGAGTCATATGGGATGGGACATGGGAGACAGAAGAGATGCTTGAGGCAGGGTATTGACTTGAGCATCAGAGAACCTCTAACTTGAGGTTTTGCCAACATATTTGACTAGCAGCCAGCTGGGTAAAACACCATCTTTACATGAACCCCAGAAAGCTCAACAAAGAACTAAGGAGCACTCTGAGAGCCTCCGATTCAGAGAGCCTGGCACAGTGAAATTGCTGAGCCTGGGGCCAGGATGCAGTGGAACGTCAATGCTGCAACAAAAGGTTGTCTACACCTTGGAAGAAGACACAGTCCCCACAGCTGTTCAGTTTACTTTGGCCAATGGCCACAAAAACTCCATACCAGAACTAAACCACATGAGGTTCTTAAATGTTTTATGCTGTTGTTGTTTCAAACTTCAAAAAACCCCAAGTAAAATGCATACAAAATGTCCAGAGATATGGAAAATCTGCTCCCCAGGTATAGAGAGGTGTGTGAATCCAGGAAAATTTTCTCAGGTTCTTCCTCTGATTGTATAAACAGTTATTCTCACTCACTTAACTAGAATTAAATTCACAGAGGCACTTAGTGTAAAGAACAGTAGCTCCTGAGGCTGGAAGCCACATGCTTTCTCAGTACCTGGAATGTCACACATTCCTTTTGTTTGGTCATGCCTTTTAGCACGAAGCTGACAACACTACAAATACTGACACCGATGCCATCAGTGCTCCCTTAAAATGAATTTTTTCAAAACTCTGGAGTTGTTTTTATTAAAATGACAGAATGGAGAAACTAATTGTGGTGGAAAAGGAGTGCTGCTGCTTCAGACTAGAAGTACCCTTGCTTCGCCAAGTTATTAAAATACTTTTCCAAGTGCTGAATATAAAGTCTGATCTGTATTCCACACACAACACCAATTGCTTGTGAAGCATGCTCAACTGGTTTTGTACTTGTTTTATTCTTCATTAAAAAGTTCCAAAACTAGTCACAATCCTGGAAATAAGATCTTGTGACTTCATCTTTTTCTATCTAGTAAAAGTTTGGCTTTTTTGTTCTAATGGAGATTAACTTTGTATTACTTCATCATATATAACAGCAACCTTTCCCGGGAAATTGCTATTTCATCAAATGTCAGAGATGCAGAGGAGCTCTTGTTCCTGGTACATCTCCTAAGAGTAGATTACAATGGCTTTGGGGTTTTTTTTAAAGTTGTGTTCCTTTTCTGTTGTGCATTTTTCACTTTGTGGGAGTTTGATTTCACAAGGTTAATAAGAGCTCTTCTAGCTTCATTATGAAATAAAGTGTTTGGCTACTACAAAGAAAAGGCTGTATTCTTCTCTAGCCATTTTCTTCTCCTCTTTTATAGCTATGCTCAACAGTGAAGCAAAACACCTGCTACTACTTTCCTTGCAGAGCAATTGAAGATATGTGGCCATATCCTTCCTGAATACCAGGTGAAATGCATACATGCTGATGAAAGAGTCCACAAACATGCTTTGGAATTATCCCCATCACTTCAAATCATAAACTACTGCCTGCTCTATGAATCAGTGGAGTTACTCAGATTCGCTCTCTCTAGCCTACTTGACCAGGCTTTTGTCTTGGCAGTAAGAGAATATTTTTTTTCAACTTACACCATGATTACAAAATGAAGTAAATGTTTAAAGAGGAAAAAGCACTAAAAACACTCGAGAATTTTTTCATAATTATCAATAATAATTTAAACACAAATGGTGTGTTTGATGTTACACTGTATCTAAATATACAGCATTTACTCCCTGACATCAAGCATAACAGTGTTCTGCCAGCACTGTATTACATTTCATGGGAGATCATATTACTAAATATATGGCAGGTTATATGCCAGCTTCAGTAATAAAGCTGTAATGCTCATTTTTCTCTGGTATAAGCAGCGAGATGCAACAGTCAGACACAAGTTTCAGTGTACCTCATCCACCAAAAGACAAACATTTACTATCCCTAAGTGAACTATGAAAAGAATCAGCCTGTGAAAACGAGTCACATATGGATTTACTGACCTATAATGCAGGAGAGAGAACAGTTGCTTACTTCTTGGGTACCTGAGATGCACTACCCATTGGTTCTAACACTGAGCTATCATCTGCTCAGTGCTTCTCCTCAGCATACAACCTGCTGAAATACTACCACAGAATTTTATCCCCCTTCTGAACTTTTCCCACAGCCTTATTATCTTGAACACTCCTCTCACCCATAAGAATAGCCATTCTTAGTCTAGTTAGGGGAGTGTTTATTTTCTATCAGCATCACTGATTTCACAAAGCCACGTACCTTCTTGGTATCACTGAGCACAAGTGTCCTGTTTTAAATTCAATGCAGGAGAGCAGCATCACTTGCAAACGTGTGTATATCATCAGCAACAGGATATATTCTCATGATACAGCAACGTAAAAAACCCAGTCACCCTAAATTCCAGGCTCCTGGTTGATGTTTCTATAAAGATTTATTTCTACAAAAGTCTAGCATAAAATTACTTCTATTTACTCCATTTCTACCATTTCAAAATGCCTGAAGTTCTATAATAGAGCTACTGGATTTCACTACAACCTCTCACTGCAGTTACTGTTCTGCTGCTTAATCTGTATATTTTAAATAAAAGTTTGGACAAGCAAGGTTCTGTTGTCTTCAACACAGCAATGAGAACATTCAGGTAGCTCAGGCTTGCTGATAACACACTTAAGCTTCAAATTAGATAATTATAAATATTCATGTGTGTCTTACTCACAGAAACTTGTCAGAAGCCTGAGATCCAAACACACTTTGCACATCATCTATTTACGAGAAAAAGAACAAAGGGCCCTAAAGTGGCAGAAGATTTTAGAGTTACCAGTGACTGACTGACCTACTTTTCTCACCCTCCTGGTAGCAGCAAATTAATGGGAATGGATTATTACAACCTGTCTCACCTTCACATGTTCGGCCATCTGCAGACACAGAAAAGCCCCGCTCACATATGCACTGGTAGGAACCATCTGTGTTCAGACACTCTCCGTGTGGCGAGCAGAGGTCAGATCTCTCACATTCATTGATATCTGAAAGCACAGAGACACTAAGAGCTTTGCAAATCATCACAGCCTTAACATTAAGCCTAAAGTCAATTCGTCGTAAAAGCAGCTTCTCTTTCCACTATGTAAATAGCTGCGTGAATGGCTTATCTTCTAGAGAAACCAAATCTCCTGGGATCATTCTTAAACTCTCTATAGATGTCATTATGTCCTGCTGCATTATAGTCTTGCTACATCACTCTGTGATGAGGATGAGCAAAGAGGGATTTGTGGGATATCAGCATAAGCATCACCCTAGCCAACATTTCTTCTGTGTTACAGGAATTCTCAGCTCCATCTCACTGCTTTTTGATGGCTGCACACTGGTCAACTTGGGCATCTGACTCCACATGTTACTAGCAGGTTTGGAGCTGCATCTTTCCCAGAAGGCTTATTTTGTATAATTTAAAGCCAAATGCTCTTTTTGCTGCTGGGGAGTGGGAATGATGCCAAAGGTTGCTATATAAGAGCTTATCACCATCTCTTTCATTGGGTTTTATTTTACACTTAGAAAGCATTTTTCAAACTTGTGAATCCGAAAAACAAGTATTTTCTTTTGATTGGTCTCTCTTGTTAACAACCAAGTTCTGCCCTCAGAACTTAAGAACTTCATTATTTCATTAAGGTACGACCTCTATCATATCAATTACCATTCATGTTGTAATTGTACTTTTGTATTTTTTGCTTTACAAAAACCTATTAAGAAGCATTCAATACCATGCTGAGCTCAAACACAAATTTACAAACAAAAGATACCCATGAGGCTTATTCATCCCTTATCCAAACACTAGAATTACTCATTCTTAACTGCACCTTTTGTTGCTTACAGCCATCCAGAACGTATCAAAGTAGCAAGCAATTTTGATATACTAGGGAAATTATGATTTCAACATTATCATCTCAAGACCATAACATCCATTATAGAATTTTCTTTAGCTACAGACTGATTCTAGTCTGTGTGCTAACCTTCTAACCAGTGTCCTGAAATCATGGCCATAAGAAGAAAGAGAAGAGGCAGGCATCTTGGGGAAGTTGTATCTGCATGAGGTACCTAAAGAAAAGTCAGTGCACTGTGCTGAACACAACAACCTACAGATAAAAAGCCTTCTCTGAATTCACAGCAAATGCAAACCATCAACTACTTTCAGAAGCCCTCTGGAACTTGGGGATAATGAGAGATCAGCAATAACAAGGACAGTATTGTACCTTCTCATACTGTACTCAAGATTTAGCTATCTTAAAACTGCCAGAAAAATACTGGAAACCCAACCAGCTGATTGCACAAGTTAGAATGATGTATTAAAAGACAGGAAAACAAAATTTCCAGTGTTAGGGAAATTGAGTATAATACATCTGAAAGAGCAAACTGCAGTTTCTCTTGTTTTGGAGTATTTTCAACCTTCTCCTTACAAAACACATATCCCTAACTTCTAGTCTAGTCCAGATTCAACTTGCAGACATTGCACTCTGTGATAAATTTGCCAGTTTAATTCAATAGCTCTCTGTCTGCACTGTCTGTCTCCTACTTGGCTCATAAGTGCTTTCAGTTTTGTTATATTTATCCATTTAAAATATGAGGCATATATCTACTACTTTAGATGGCAAAGTGAAGAGAATAGAGGGGTATCAAAGCTGCCATTGATGTTAGCTTGTGGTCAATTCTCTTATATCTGCTAAAGCAAGGTCTAATACAGCACTTCTGTATGCTGTATGCAACATTTTTTTAATTAGAAAGCAGTCACACAGAATACTCAGAACTTTCACAGGGAATTTAGTGTTTGTTGAAGGAGATCTTCAATGTGAATGAGCTGGAATCCAGTTTCTCAGCTCAAGTCTAAACTGTGCATAAGAGAGCAGCCAAAGCAAAGTCCAGTGTTCTGGTGTTTCAGCCATTTAGAACATGAACATGTTATCACTGTCCAGCTCTAATACCATGGTTTCTGTCTCACAAAAATGGTGGGCAAAAGTGATGAGGCATGCCTGGGTGTTGCACCAACATGAAGATGGGATTCTTCAGAACTAAAACCTGCAAAGTGTTTTCCTGGGTTTGGCAATGCTGACTCAGTCTCAGTTAACAAATTCTGTTTTTCCCCACCCATCCTCCACAAAGTACTCCAAGTGTTCTGTAGAGGTGATATCTAATGTGACTTGATGCTAACAATGCTGCTCTTGTTGTTACACTTCTGACTCACAACACATAAAATGTTCTATCAAAATAAATGTTTCCAGGATTTGGGAAAAAAGCAGCCCTGTATCTCTCAGTTCTAACACAGATTCTACTTCAAGTTATGAAGGCTGAGACTTCAGCCTCTTGAAATAATTTCTCAGCATATATTTACTGAGAGAATAGAATGAATGAGAATAAAAATAAGAAGAGTAAGAAAGTACTACAAAAGCTAAATAAGTTTCTCTTCCTTAGCATGATCTGTAACTATCACAAGTTACACTTACAAACCTGCACATTTATAATAATGATCCAGGTATTTCATACCTTGACATCCCCTATTTGCTATCTGCCGGAAACCATCTGGACAAGTGCATTTGTAAGACCCTTCAGTGTTTATGCAGCTTCCTCTTAGGCAAACATTGCTGTCTTGAAGGCATTCATCAACATCTGAAATAAAAAGGCAACCGAATTATTAGATGATGTCAAAAAGGATGAAAGTTTTAATAGTTTCAGCAAAATTTGAAGCAACTGTGCACACACGGAAATCAAGTTTACTGCACTTTAGGATTCTTTGTTATTATTCTCCTTTCATCATGTCATCAAACTTCTTGTATTTCAAGAGGGCTTTGAAATTTGAGTTTGTATGTGATTTACTCCTAGCAAATATGACTCATGTACCATCTGCCTCTTTCACAAAAGCACATCATAACAGCAACGCAGTTAAAAAGAAATCCAAGCAGCTGCACATTTAGAAGACAGACTCAAAAAGTACCTACTAATGCCAATTTAAAATAGTCATCTTTGGACATGTTTAAACTGCCACACAGAAATCCCTGAGCTGGAAGTGACCTGACTCAGGCATCCCCCTGAGAGCTGGCGAGCCCAAGCATAGCTGGTGTGTCACAGCAGCCAGGATGAGCCTGGGAAACTGCTCACACAGCAGCCACATCACAGGACAGGGACCACCACACTGTGTGAACTGCTGGGCTAATGGGGGCTTTTCAGGCAGCCCATGAGATGTAGTACAGCTTTAGTACAGCCAACTCACAGGCTTTCAGCAGCTGGGTTATGAAGCTGAATGGCTGCTTTTGCACAGTGCTGCACTCCAGCCATAAATCCAGCTCCAGAGCCCAGGCACACGGGATCTTGTTTCCCAGCTGCCTATATACCACATTCAGAACTAAACCCCAAGCCTGTACATCTCTGCCCCAGTGTCTCGATATCCACAGGATAAAAGACTGACACACAGCAGGGAAAGTTTCAAGATACAAACTAGACATTAAGTAATTCAATACTTCAAGAACAGGACACTGGCATGGTCTCCACTTAAAGTCTTTTCTTCCTGTTGTCTTTCAAAGGGCTTAAAGGCAGCCCAGTGGAAGAAACAGAGTACAGCTACTATGGGTACAGGATTAAGTCAGCAAGTGCCGACATTCCAGTGATATTATACAGTTTTAGTTTCATTACAGCTGAAGATCACAAGGTATTTGGTGCTTGTGCCTCTAAGTTTTAAAAGCAAACAGAAAGTGAGAGAGCAGAATAAAAAAACTGTCTCATAAGCAACTTCCCTCAGCCTTCACAGAGCCCAACCTAATAATCTACCCAGTCTATTGCTTTGATAATGCAGTTAGTTTCCTCTGAAAAACAATAATCAAAGACTTTTCCCCATACCTTTGATTATTCTAATTTCTTAACTTTGGATTTTAGCCAATTACAATTGTAACCTTTTCCTATGCTGTAGGAATGAATAACAATTGTAATTAAAAAGAGGACATGACCTCATTTCTACATGTATCTTTTGAATGCCCACACTATATCATTCTCCTTGGGATTTAATCTATTCAATAAAAGTAAGAAATAGGGATAGCATTCTTACACAAATGAATGCTAGAGAAGATAAAATTGCACTTAACATTGACAAAGTTGTGACCTTTAGATAACCACATGTTTTATAACCATTTTCAACTGCAAAATAAATTGCGGCTTATTTAGAAAGCGATTAATTTTGACTAGGAGCATGAGAAAAATTAATGACTCCCTTGTGCTAAGTTAATGCCAAGTCTCACAACAAGAAGGTGTCTTCTGCCAAATTCAGTCAAAATGCATTATTTTTCATATAGGATTCAAACCTCCCTTTCTCTGATGCAACTCTTCATAGACCCTATGAGCTCTGCATGAGAATCCCCAGAAAAATCAGAGGCAGTAACTCATGCTTGAGACATTCAATACTTTTTATCACCCTTTACACATGCATGAACATTTTGGCCAGCAAAATATCTGAAAGCTTTAGGAGAACACTGGAGACTTATGCTTCAGACTTTATTCCACTAACCCAGGTTCTTTGAGATGTACAGTCTGTATGTAGGTCTTGCTCGGACACATTCCCACTCCCTCTTGGTTAAGACAAGGCCTCACAGGTGCCCTCACACTTCATGTTTCTTCTTATTCAGGGCAACAATGAGCAGGAAGTCTCAATGTCACTTCATCTCAAGAACAGGATGACTGACTAAGGCAGAAGGTAAACATGCATGTGGGTGTGTATCTTGAAGACATACTGCATGTATTCATCGATGTATACAAGTTATTTCCAAATAACTTTCTTTCCTAAACAAGTAAAATACTGTACAAGGGCTTCTAAACAAAAACTCCAGCCAAGGAGTTACAAAAAGCACAGCTGAAAAGGAGCACAGCATAATTCTGCTGAATTTGGCAATATCCCATGAAGTTTGCTCAAGTTTTAATGATCAAACCAGCAAACCGCCTCTTGCATGCAACATATTTAAGAAAACGTCTGCACCAGATGAAAACCTGATTAAACAAACACATTTCTTCCAAGTGGTCTGTTAATCACATTTGTTTTACAACATCATACATTTTTTGGGTATCCTCTGATGTGACAAATGTCCATAGCTGGTGCTTCAAGAAACTGGACAAAATTTGAACCACTTTGTCCTTTCTAGACAATTGTGCTGCGCTATGCTCACAGTTTTTGTCATCTCTTTCCTGCTTTCTCAGTGAAGTCTTAGAAAACATTCAGGTAAATAGGCTAATCCAAAAATCAGAGGCCCTTATGCACAGAAACACTGGATATCTTCTAAAGGTGATTTTCTCTTTAGTTTCCATAGTGCAAAAAGCAGTCTATAATATCCTGTACTTCAGAAATTTTTGAAGGGATAAAATGAAAACACAGAAGAACTTCTTCCACTTCAAGAGATTAATTATTTTGTGCAGGACTTGCAATATATAGAGAAGTCTTCAGAGAACAAACTGTAGCTACAGAAATTAACAACTTTGTCACTGGGTGGAGAAGCTGTAAATTGGGTTGCAGACTTTTAAATGAGACAAAGATCCTGGGGTAAGGGAATAGTTTTACCCTTTTTCCTTGTTTGATTCAATCCCTCTTCTTTTGCCTTGAAAGCATCTGAAAGTATTTTGTCTTGAAGCTGCCTTTGAGCAGGATCAAGAAAGAGTTGCAGATAAAGCATGGACCTATCCTGACAGGCCAGGTGATGGAGAGCTGCAACAGCTACCATGACTTCTTGGGCTGTATGAAAGGCACCACAGCGGTCCAAAGAGAAGTTTGAAATCTCATTTGAAGTCTACTCAGAGCAAGTTAGATTAGTAATTGTCAGGAATGATACCATACTATCTGTTCTGTCTTTGGGAGGCAGGAAGGACCTGTGATCCATTACATCACATTTTTCTTTGACCCTTGACAGAGTATCTCTACATCTGCTGCAATTCTTGAAGATCTTGAAGCCAGATGAGAGCAAAATTCTTTGACACAAATTTCTTAGTGCATTGCACCATCAGCCCACATTTACTGAAGCTGATGCACGAGATGCTGGTACTCAGCACAAATGAAGTTTTAAAACAGAAGACTGTTTTAAGTGCTTCCATGAACAGCTCAGGACCAAAGAGTATTAGTGTGCTGAGGAGATTTTATATGAGATCCTTTTTCTTTGCTGATGAGAGTTTCAAGAGAGGCTGACACTCATTGAATGTGGACAATCCAGTCTAATCCCTGATGATAAAGTCTGTTACAAGTTTGTCTTGAGAAAACAGCATTTGGTTGGCCCAGAGGGAACTGCTCTTCTGCCTGCACCACTTGAAGAGGAGGATTCCTGACCTACTGCTGTGAGGGTGAAGGTGAGCACTGCCTTCCAAGCACTGTGTGGAGGATAACCTAGCAGCAGAACACTCTTTGGTAGAACAGCAGTAAGAAGCTGCATCTTGCAAGGTATCAGCAGTTACAGAAAGCACAACAGGGACTGAAAAGCTTTTATGAGCTAATGCCACATGTACAGTGAGACCTTAATGAGAGTTACTTCTCCCTGAGAGCGTGAGATAAGCAAGCAAGGTAGAATCTGTCCTGAAGCTGGTTAGTAAGTAATCTTACATTACCAAGGTGACCATGAGTAATGCATCAGATGTACCATACCAAATGCGAGAAGCTCTGAAATGCTTCATTAGGAAAAAAAAAAATCAATTAGTGGACAATTAAATTGTTTTATTTGAGAGACAAGAGAATGTGTTTTTTTTCTTCTATAACACAGTATTTCTCACTACATATATTGTACAACTTGCACTTCTTACTTTTGTTTTTACAAGCTCAGTACCTAAATTGCCTTTTGAGACAGCACAAACTATGAGCTCCAGTAGGTCCTGCTGGAAATTGTCATCTACTAAATACTTTTTCTTGCCAGTGCACATGTGTGATTGTAGTGGTGGCTGCAGGTTCCCAAAACTAGCTGAAGAAGTAGTTTTAACTAGCAGGCCCCCATGAGAATAGCGTAATGCTGGCAGAAGCTTTTGCAATACAGAGCCTCTGTCAGAAGGTTTGGAAAGGCTGACTTGTTTTTGGTGGTAATGTCAACTGGTCTTCCAATCTTGCTATTGGAAACATATGTCCTGATTTTCTGTATGTGGAAAGATAACAGGGACTATTTCTAAGAATCCATTAAATATGTGGCTGTGTTGGTGGGAACAAACAGTTGGCAGCGTAGAGAAACAAAGAGAGGCAACAGATAAAGAGTTCACACCTATAACTGAAATATCCAAGATCTTATTGAAAAAAATTAGCTTAAGTCTCTAAGCTTACCTTCACACTGATCTCCAGTAGATGATAATGAGTAGCCTTGGCTACAGATACATCTGAAAGATCCTTCTGTGTTCCTGCAGCGACCGTTGGTACAGACTGACCGCTGCTGGCATTCGTTAATATCTGCAGCAGCAGAGACAGTGAAACTGTTACACATCTGAAAACACCAATTACTCATCAAATGGTGCAAAGGCCAAGTCTGACCAAAACAGCAAAGCACAGTATCAATACCCTGTGTACCAAGTACCAAACCAAGTACAGCTTGTTTGTATTTATTTAATACAGACAGCCAATGTAATGCATAAAATTGTATGAAACTGCAGACTCTGTGTTTTCCTTAAGATGACTGTGTTCAACATTCTCTCCTGTAATGCCAATTCATCCCTCAAGGCACAATCAAGTACACACAGACTCACAAATACACACACATGCTGCCTGAGAGCTACTTTTGTTTCTGTTATATCTGGCAGAGGTAGCAAGTCAGCCACTCCAGTGAGTCAGCAAAACCCACAAAATACTTTCCAGCAGGATCACCACCTTTGACCAGGGTGTGGCTTTCAGATGCTCACTGAAAGGCTAATCTCCAATTAAGTTGTACATTAAGGCTCCTTAAAAGTCTTGTCTTGTAAAGTATTAATCACCGAACTATGGAGAAATGTCTCCTTGCTTCCACAACACTGCTAATTCCTCTGCACTTCAGTTCTCATAAACTGGGGTCAGCCTGAGCTAACAGATGGATTTGAACATCAAACTTACATTTTCCTATGGAAAACTCAAAGTATTGGAGTGGAGTGGCACTCTGAATTCAGAACATAGCACATGCTTTGTGTGAGCTAAGAAGCTTATTTTCCCTCTGTTATTTGTCAAATATTCATTAAGAAGCAGTATTTAAATTGACATGGTGAGTTCTTGGTCACTTCTAGCATTTTGGCACAGCTGAATGTCTTTCTGGAAATACACTTCAATTCAAACAGGAGAATGTTACTCAATGAGGTTTTTCAGGTCTGTGTTATGGCTGTACAGTCTGACCTCTTAAGTAACGGTTCCTTGCAACCACAGAAGTTTAGCATTTAAGGATCACTGAAATCTGTGGGGCTCCATGAAGCAGCTGGGCATGTGTACAGGTCCTTACTTTAGAAGGGTGCACTTTAAGAAGAACAGTCTGCACATGCCAGCTCAGCTTGGCAAGGGCTCTTTTCCATGAAAGGCTCAGAGGAAGCAGTCAAATTTTGTCTACATATTTTCCCCAAGATCAGTCTGCTGTGTGTCCTGGACAGCACATTTAACTCACTGAAGACACTTAACTTACACTGATGTTTTGTTTTAAACTTCCTGACAAATTTATATGAACGGTCATTTAGTTTTACTGTATTATTTTTAGCACTCAGAAGTCTGAAAGTGTTTGGTTCTGTACAGAGACACTTAGGGAAGGCTGAGGGAAAGGAAAAAGAAAGAAATACAACATCTGATGAGAAACATGTAGGTTTCTGTGCACATCCACAGCCTGGAGATACTGTCCCAGATTTTCACCATTAGGGAAAAGTTTCAAGTACCCTCTAGTTAAGGAGAGGAATATTCATTTATCCTGTCCACGCTACAGGTTCTCCCTCACACTGCTTCACTCTAACTTCAGACCTAATTTTGTTCCACTGGAGCAGTCCTGATGGGGAATTTTAGATGTGGAAGAAATGTGTAAACTGACACTTTGGAGGTACAGGTACTGTTCCTAGAAATACCAAGCTCTCTGTCTGGAAATACAGAGACACCAGTGCAGGTTGCTCAGTGGTAGCTGACACTGCTGGGTTCCAAAGGGGAGCAGCCTAGGTTTTTTGATTCCACTCAGCCACATGGTAGGAAAAAAAAAGATGGAAAGAAAAGCAAGATGATAGGAAGAAAAGCAAAAGCCACTGTCCTTAAATCTCCAAAATGCCAGATATGCCATGGATTTTGCAAAAATTTCAGTTTAGCAATATAAATATTACTACATGTTCTTGACTGGCTTTATTACACGTCAAAATCTACAAAATGCAAACCAAAAAAAAAAAAATAGACATGAAAAATATTACATAAGTGCAACCGTACAATCTTATGAATTTTAATCATACCTTTATATTCTTTCTTACCTTCACACTGATCCTTTGATGCAGAGAGTTTGAAACCTGGGGCACAAATACACCTGAAGGATCCCTCTGTATTTTCACAACGTCCATTTGCACAGTGATGGCCATACTGACATTCATTTATATCTGTGAATAGAAAGAAAGCATGAGAAGTTAACTGGGGTACAACCACCTTTCAGTTGAGCTTGGGAATATATTCAAATTACGTCATAAGCATGGTTATTATTCCTGAAGAATTTATTTCAATGGGATTTCAGCACTTCATGCAGGTCCCTTTGTAAAGCTACTCTACATACTCATCAAGGAGCTCCACTGGATTATGCAAAATCTCTCTTCCTATTCACAAACCATCCTTTCTTTAGGACTCGAAAGCAGGCAGCTTTTTCTTTTCTTATAAGCTATCCCACAGACATCTACTTCCACCCTTCTATGAAAGAAAGGTATTAATTACATGGGCCACTTTCTTCGGCCAACATGAAAATTGCTGTGCTGCTACTTAATAATTTTCAAGAATTCCTTCTGAATGCAATTTGTATAAGTCAAAAAAGCAAAAATCAAATATAAAAATCAAATAAGAAATCTATTTTGCTATAAATCCAGCCAGAATTAATTCTGTATTCTAAAATAACAATTACTGGTTTTCTTCTAGCAGTGGTTTTCACTTCAGAAGAAAAGAAGTCTAGTTTTCAAATTTTATTTCTTTATTTTGGGGTAGCAGTAGTCAGCACATGTCCTTGTTTTATGGAAAAAAGCTGCATTTTTTTAGTTTCACTTATGCAGTAAAAGAACTACCCTTTGTTTGTCTTTATGTGCCAGAAATCATATTACTCCCGATTATCCTGTCTTTTGCCACCGCAAAGCACACAAAACCCATCAGCATAAAAAAGGGCTAATTGTTTGAGCCACTTGAGCCATTTAGACAGCTGTGGCACAGGGAGAGCTGGAAGATCAGACATCTTTAAATCATCATCATAACCCTTACTAGTATTGTGAATACATGCAGTAAGAATTTTGCTTATACGTATTTACATGCACGGCTCTTTGCTCCTGTACCACCTGCCTTTGACAAAGCCCAGCTTCCCTCAGACACAAAGGAAATCACCATTACCATCCATATTCCCAATGACCTACAACTCAGTTCCTCACTTGATCCTCTAGCTCTGCAAACAAGATGTCCTGCTGCAGCCTGGCCAAGCAGCAGCAGTGACATCCTTGGAGGGATGACAGCAGAGATCCACAGGTGCTGTGCTATGTTCAGTAGGTGTTACTACTTATTCCTTTCTCCAAGGCTTATTTCCCAGCTCACTACTCTACAAAACACAATCTTTGCTCTCAATGTACACAATCAATGCTTGACTTGAAGAATCTCTTCAAACACAGAGAATCCAATTCAAGCACACAAATTTCCAACTGAACAACAAAAATGCTCCTTACAGATTCACTTTCATCTCCAAACTGCTTGACAAAGAAACCTGGAATACTATTTCTGATTTTTGGATGGGACTCAAAGATCAAGAGACTTCCCCATAAAGCCAGCAGAAAAAACAGGAACAGAACTTAAATCTTCTGAGGTGAAATCCAGAGTTATAACTGATTCTACTGGTATTTCCTACAGAAGGGCTAGAGGTATTTGGATTAGCTCTGCTTACCTATGGTATCTTCTAGCAGGATCCTTAAAACTGTACAATTTGAATATTGATAGATAACCATGCAGCTTCAAAATCCACCACAGTGGTAACCCCAAGGATGAAGTGATCTAGAAAGTTTTATCAACCTATTTTTTAAAATTTGTTCATCAATACACAGAAGTGTGCTCTAGATACATCTTGACATATAATTTAATTTGAATGTGAAAATGTGCAGAGAGAAAAATGGAATAAAAATGAACCAGTGGTTGAAAGTAAAATTAAAAATCAATTACTTATTTCAAAGAGTCCCTGTAGAACACAAATGCACTGAAGGACCTGGGACAGTGGGAATTTCAAGACAATGAGGAGGCAGGCTGTGCAGGTGTCCTTTTCCATTTCTTCCAACATGCACTGAACATTCCCATCTAAACTCCAATTAAACACAGTCTACACAAGTTTGAAGCGAACTGATTGACTTGGCTTAATGAAACAAGTGGCTATGTTCCTGGCTTTAAATCCTGCAAGATTATACTAGATTTTCCAGGCATACAGTGCAGGTAGAGGAATGAAATGAGGTAAAAAAAATCCTGAAATCAGCTGTGGAAAACCAGAAGAGCTGCAACTGATCTGAACTAAAAGAAAAAACAAATGAATTTATGGAACAATGGATTTAAACACCCTTCATAGATAATGAGAAATATTCTCCTTTTTGGTGTACTCAAAAAGTGCCGTACTACAGAACTACAGATTTAAGAAAAATTGTCTGCATGACATTTTCTAAAATGTGTATGGCTCATTTCCAACATGATGTAAGCCTAAGATAAACAAAAAGTGGACTGATCACATCATTAATGAAGTAAGTAAGAATGTCTAGGCTTAGAACATTTCCTAAAACAAAAGAAAAAAGGGAAGCTACATGCAGTAATACAAGGAAAAAATTACCACTTTAAACCAAGACATATTCTTTACATGACTTAGTTCTGAGCAAGGCACTGACTTCTCTCATTTCCCTCCTACTAATCTGGTTAGGAAGAATAAAACAACTGGAAGTTATGCCAGGGAATTTTCAACCAGCTATTTTCATAAATAGGTACAGAAATAAAGCTTAATATTGGGAAAGAAGGCAAAATTAGGCCAACATTTTGCAGGGGGAAAAAAAAGGGGTTAAGAAAGAAAGAGAGTTCTAACAGTACATATGCCACATTCTTTGCAAGGGCATCAAGAATGCAGGCAGGTGGGAAGGAATGAAACAAAGATGAATGTGGAGTAATTTGTGCAAAGCGAAGCCCATTAATTTGTTGTAAACACTTCGTAGCTTGTTATAACTCCATTAAAATCCATGAAATTACCTGAGAAATACATTACTCCACAGTTAAGTCAAATGACAAGATCAAATATGCCGCTATGACAGAGGAGATCTGTTCAGACAGTATGAATTCTTCAGAAAATAGGGTACTTGAATACAGTGTAATCTGCACAGAAAAACTAGTGATGAGGTTCTGACAACCACACCATTGCTTCACTGCAACTTGGCTCTAATCTTGATCCATATATCAGCACCACATTTGCAGCTGGAGTACAAATCAGATCCCAGCCATCAGAGCTGTTTCAACCAAACTGCTCTTAGACTGCTTTGTGAACTGAACTGAATCCCAGAATTGGGAGCCATTACAAAATAAGCCATGGAAGTACACTGACAATCTGCCCTACAACAGTAATGCAGACAGCCCCTCTATGTAAGTTATTGTACACCTGTTTAGGTAACATGGTTATTTCAACAAATGATAGGGCATGTGTTACACAGAGTGGGAAGGAATAGTCGCAACAGATGCTGATCCTTTACAACCAATGCTAAATTTAACTTTCTGGTAGTGTCCCAGAAAGCAGCACTCAAAACTGCAAAAGATTATTTCTTTTTGCACAATTGATTAATTTGCTCTTTGCTACTTCTACTTCAATTGGTCAAAACTGATCATGGAAAAAAAAAAAAAAAAGCCTAACACTTATAAACCAATCAACAAAAATAAAATGTGAGAAATCCATCCTAAATCCCTGAAGTTAGACAAGGGGCTTTAAGATATGCTAATGTTTTGCTAGAAGTACAGATAATTAAGGAGTTTTATTAATACGGTCTGTGAGCAAAATCCCATATTCTTCTGAAAAACCTGCGAGTCCCACTGATGTATTAGCACTCACTTGTGTCTTTTCATTTAACAACAGCCTACTAGTATTTCACTGACAATACATCCTCTTTCTGTTCTGTATTTTCTGTTTCAAGAATTTTGTTTTTGTAGCTTATAATGATATAATTTGTAGTCTAGATTCAGTGTTCATTTATCTACAGCAAAACAAGACTTCCTGTTATATACTGTGTCTGAGAACATTGAGAACAAGTAATTTCAAAAATCTCACATTTTCAGTTATTCTTGAATGAAATTAAATGGAGACCAAGGGTACAGTACTGTCATCAGGTTGTAACACTGATTGAATATGAAATACAGCACCTCAGAACAAGAACTACAACCAGAGAGACAAGGAGTACTAAACATACCATGGCACTGTCCATTCCAGCCTCTGAACCCCACTCTGCAAGGAATGCACTGATAAGAGCCAGGAGCATTAAGGCACTGTGCATCTGGACAGGTAGTTGGAGTCAGGCATTCATCAATGTCTACAAAAGAGAAGAGAAAAGGAAATACTGGTCAAAGCTCTGATGGAATACTGAACAATAATCTGGCTACTCTGACTCTCCTGTGATATTAAAGCATTCAAAGAGTTGCATAATTTATCTGTTAGAGACACAGGAAAGAACAAGTTCACACAGATTTGTGCCAGCAAAGGGGCATCTCTGAGAAATATAGTAGCTCATGATACATGCAATTGAATCTGAATTCTCTATTACACTAAAAATCTTGGGTAGGTCTTCCAGAACATGCAGCATATCAGATTTCTGGCAACCACAGGTAAAAATAACTTTCCTTATGTTACTTCTTTACCATATTGAAGTGCCTGAGATTCTTCCTATAGTAAGACTTTGGAAGTTCATTGCACCAACAGTAAAATTGTAACTGGCTTCCAAAAGCAAAGCACAATTTGGTGTTCTCCAATTCAGTAGAGTTATTCAGAATGTAAGTGCTATGGGGACTGAAAACATAATTGTGTGAATGAGAATCAAAGATGCTTACATGGAGTAAGGAGTTAATTTTGTCTGAAAGAAGGCACAAGCCACATCACTGAGGCTGGCGGTGTTTAGGGTTATACAGGGACTTTCTGCATCAGGCAAGGTCCTAGATTGCCCATGACAAGAAGAGATAGGTCCTGAAAAATTATGGAACTCATGTACAGGCTCTGTTTGAGCAAAAAGAACTTCTTATCCTGCACCAAGGAAACCCGTAAGAACTGCATCATATGCAATCTAGAGGACACTGCACACAAAAAACATTCAAAGACAAGTTGCTGTTAAGTGACCAATGATCAGAAGATACTGGAATTAAAACTGTGTAGGCAGCCTCCTTGCAGTCTGCTCGCATGTGTGAGATCATTTTATAATATGGTATTTAATTACACAATAATTATAATCTTTCCCATTAAATACTTGCTTCACACAGCGCACAGAACTAATTAAATTGTTAGTCCCCTCTAAACTCAGCTTCCTAAGCTTCCATCCTTTTCCTGCCCCACAGCCAGCAGTTTTGTCTTCTGCAATTAAGGACTGCTACTCGAGCGCAGATCATAGGGAAGAAATTCACTCCTAGTTTTGAGAACAAGCTCACAAAACTCATGTTGGAGCTCCCAACATTCATAATTTAGCTGGAAAAGCTTGAGAGAATTGAATATCCCAGCTCCAAACAACTCACTGGATGTAGGCAAATCACAATTTTTCAGAGAATCACAATTGTCCAGCTTAGAATACTTCCTCATAAAAACACCAACAAGCTTCTTCAACTGCTACAAATGCACACCTGCAAAAGTTTCTCATTAAACTACCGTGGGATATTTTTTTTTTCTTCCTTATTTGACAAAGAAAATTACAATTCTGCTATAATTTCTCCTCAGAATCTCTGGACTGTATCTGCCCTCAAAATGTAGAACATGAATGATGTACTTGGTACAGAAATTTTCAGGGAAAAAAAAGTCTAAATGTGGTAAAGCATAAAAAAAAATGACAAGAAGATTCTATAAGAATTCTTCATCCTATGCAATGATGTTCAGCTATCACTACAACACTGTTCTACATAAACAACAGACTCTACAACAATATATGCACTCTCCCCTGGCTAGGCCTGTGACAGAGCTTGTGTGAGTACAGCTTGAAGGCAGAATGAAGATGGGGTGAGGAAGTGCAAGTGAACTGTGAGTATTGTGTGCAGCTTGGAGGATTGTTGCCTTTGCTTTTGAACTGTAGAGGGGTGGAAGGAAGTTTTTTGTGAAATTAGAAATCTGTCAGTAGGGTGATGACATGGTGAAATGATTCCCTGAACGTGTCATTTCCTGGGTTTGATGGATTAATGTAGGAGGATTTTCCCCTTAAGGAACCTTAAATAACTTTCAGCAGAGAACTTGGTTTCAGAAGTTACATTTTGTTAAGTTAAATTACAGAGGACTACCACCACAATATTTAAAATACAAGTTAATAACAAATTTGATGTAGTATAATAGTCTGATTTCTAGCCTAATTGAATTATAGGTTCTCTAGTCACAGAGAAAATTTGCAAAGACTAGTTGTAAGAGTGGAGTCTGTGAAACATTTAAATAAATTTTAAAAACACTGAAAGTGAAATCTTTTAGCATTGCTCAGAGCAGCCAACGTATCCACGGCAGCTTTAAGTTGCTTATTTGCTGGGCAAACTAACATGTCAGCAATTTTATCCTATCCTATGTAACTTAGACTAAAGCATTAACAGAATCAAGTTAAAAATTAAAATGATTTATTGGGGTTTTTAGTTCACCATTCAAGTTGAAAATAAAATAATACCAGGAAAAAAAGACCAAAATATCACACCAAAAATAATGTGAAGCTTTGAAGGTCAGATGTGCTAGGATTTCCTGTAACATGAAATATTTGCTTGATATATCATTTTCTAACTGGAAAAATTAAAACTTTTTTTTTTTTTTTTTACACAGAAACTTGGCAAGCAGGTAAGGACTAATGATGTTAAGTAATTCCATTGAAAGAGATGATAAAACGGCTGCTCCATGATGGTTCTGTACACAGAGGGGGAACTCCTTTGCAGCATCTTAAATTTAAATAATAGGAATTGAATTGCAGTTCCAGACACCAAACAATGACAAAGAATGAAGAGTACTCACAAAGGCTTCTTGTTTAAGATGCACCCTGTGAGATTTGTCCCTCTGCAGCTCAAGCTGCAGTGCCAAGCCTCCCTTGAACAGCAGGGAGTGTGAATCATTCCAAACAGCAGTACTTTGGCACTGTTTTTGTGCTATCAATAAATGGCAACTTCACTTCATCATCATCACTACTGAAGAGTCCAAACCTACCTTCACATTCCCCTCTCCTGTTCATTTGATATCCACTATCACAATATTCACATCTGTATGAGCCAAGAGTGTTTATACAAAAGCCTTCTCCACAAGTGTGAGGTCTTGAACATTCATCAAAATCTGCAAATGACAAAGAGAAGTTAAGAGAAGCTGCTTCACCATCAAAGTATTGAATGACTGCATCTCCTAAAAACTCTGCTTTAACTAAACACTAAATAAGTTTGGATTTTTGAAGCTGTTTGCAAGCCACCTCACTGCTTGTAATCACAGAGAGAATGAGTTTGAGAAACAGCCAGGGTATGGAAGGCGGCCTGGGAGCATCCCTATGGCTGCAAACACAATGTGTGCTGCTGGATGTATGCAGTGCCCAAGGCAGCACTAACCTAAGGCACACCACAGCCCCTTCAGGCTTTTTCTCTTGCTTTGTGAAGTCTGTGGCTGTTTGCAGCTATATTAAAAAATATGGTTTGTACCAGCTTCAACTCATTGAAAGAGTGTTGAATACTTGTATTTTACGCAGCAGGTGTTTTTACTAATTGGTAGTTTTCACAAGTCATGATGTACCGAATATATTCTTGTTTTTCAACAAATAAACTTTTTGAAAAGGAGTATCAGCTACGCAGGTGCTTTCCTCACCAAAATACTTGGTGAGAGACAGTGAAATATATTTCCAGATAGCAGCCCAGTACCACTGACACTGAGGAAAAAAGAGCTGAAAAGGGGAATTTAGGAGTGTTTAGGCTATGCTTCTTGAATAATTTTTTTATTTTTCTTTTATATAAAGGAGACTAGTTATTACCAATGCAGTCAGTTCCATCTTCACTGGCCATGAATCCAGCTTGGCAAATACATAGGAAACTTCCTTCTGTATTTTCACAGCGTCCAAGAGAACAGAGATGTGGTGCCTGATTACACTCATTAATATCTATAAATGAAATGAAAACCTAAGATTATAGAATAATGTATATAGTTGTGATTCTTTTTGTGCATTCTGTGCCAAGCATTTGAAAAGACTGATCTTGTAATTATTTTAACTGTTTGAAAAGGTATATATGTTTTTTCTCAGAGATGCAAAAAAGATGCACTAAATAGTTTTGGTTGGAGAACAATGCTATTATTGGCTTAGATTGTAAGAATATTGCATTGGCCTGAAGAACGTGACATGACTACAGTTCAAATCACTACACTGTGTGCAACATCAGCACAAGCTGCATGGAACATTAATAGAACTTGGATGAAATAAAGAGATTCTAAGTTGCCATTTGGCCGTGTTGCAGAATTTATTTTTCAGTACTGTAGTTGCACCTGACAGCATGTGTTACAGCCTGAAGCTACTGAGCTTTGATGGCATGAACATTTTCTAGGCTATAATCTGTAGATACAATACACCCTTTCTGATCCAAGTTACAGAGGAACCAGTATATTCTGAATGAAGAAAAGATACCTATACAGCTGCTTCCAAATCTGAAATGGCTCATGTAGGAACCATTTGTGCTCTGCCTTATGTTCATCAGAGTCCTCTGATCTGGAATTTACTAGCTTAAAAGGGGATGAAGACCTCATTTTGCAGACCTCTCACTGTGCTTCTGGGTTATGATATACTTTCTCTTTTCAGGCTGAAAGGAATAATCTAACAAAATGCCTGGGCTTAGTCTGGCTGCAGAGCTGATAACTGGGTAAATTACTGTGAGAAACAGGAACAAATTCATTCTTTTTCCAAACAGAAATGTGTTTCTTCCTAGTGGTCTGACTTTTAGATACCTGATACACAGCTGAGAAGAGATGGTCTGCCTAATCACTTTTTCTCTTACATCACACTGGGAAATGTTTTCATTCCATTTCATTAAATTCACACTCATTTCAGAGCTGCTGAAAGGTTATGTTAGAGACTACCCCCCAATTTTATTTGGAATAAAAAAACCAACTTGTAGTTTGGAAGCATTCAACAGAGGAAAGAACTCCTGACTGCTCTGTAGAGATCTCCCCTAATCATGTTCTACATTTCAAGCATTTCATAGCATGGTTATTTCAGATTTTTGAAAGCATCATTTCATACCAATGCACTTTGTCTGCTGATCATTAAGTTTGAAGCCCTTGTAGCAGATGCAAGTGTATCCCACAGGCAAATTAACACAGTGTCCTGCTCCACAGATATCAGGATTAACTGTACATTCGTTGATTTCTAAGGAAACAAAGAGAAATTTAATGTTAAACTCACATAGTTCAGTAAGTGCACAATACTCTGTAACCCAAGTAGAAAGCTCAGGCCTGAAAACAACTGTAAATCAAGTTTGCAACTCCTGAGTTTCTCTAATGGATACCTTATCTGGAAGAATCTAGAAACCATCTGGGCTCTTCCTAGTGACATAATCTTATGTCCCATCCAAGATCTATAAATCAGTACATAAAATGTAAAGTAAAATGAAGGTAAGATAATATAAAAAATATATGGCTCAACCTTTGCATTGCACATTAAGAAAACAACTGTAGTGAGTTTCTGATTATAGTGGGTATTCTGATTTACAGAATACTAATGTACTGATTTCTTGGATTTATTTTGTAAGATAAGGAGATTCAGATATGGGCAGCATTGTATGCTGAAACCTTACAGCAGTTTTAGAAATTCCTGAAGTACATGCATTACTGCAGAAAAGATTAATGACTGTGTTCGGTTGCAACAAACTAAGGTTGTACTGCAGTATGGAATTGTAATTCCTGAAAAAGAAATTAACTTTGGAAACAGATTACATTTAAATTTAACTGAATTTTAAAGTACAGAAATAGGGCACTCAAAAACTTCTCAACTTCAATTGCATTCAGTTTTAAAATCCTTTTCAGCATTTTGTCCTACAAATCTTACTGCACTTGTACTTTATTACCTCTGAACAACATATTGATTTACAGCACACAGCAATTTCTATTTCTACTAATTTTCCTGAGAAAATAAAAAACAGAACATGGAAAACTACCACTTTCTTTTCACTTACTGATGTGAGTTCCCAGCAGGGTAACTTTCTCTCCCTGTAAGGAAGCAGAAAGCTGTCTGCCAGAAGGGGCACAGTCACAGAAGATTTCCAAGTTCTAGTTTGATGATTGCAACTATTTAAACCTTCCTATGGGATTGATGAACTGTAATTACAGCAAACCAAAGGCAGCAGTTGAATGCTTACAGAAGGACAGGATATTTTCTCTACTCTTACAGTACATTCATGAGGATTTAACTGCAGACAGAACTGTACAAACAACTGGGTGATTTAGACCCTGTGTGCATTTCATCAACTCAAAAATCCATTCCTGCATGAAGGAAAGCCATTTTGAAGAGTTCATTTTTTATTAAAGTATGTGAAATTTCTCACTCTGAATGGAAACCAGGAAACCTCTTTTTAAGCCTAAATATCTCTACCATATGCAAGAATGCATGTTATAGTATTTACCAGGATATTGCAATCACTTCAAAGCCTGTGTTTATTCTGGTTCATTCTAACCAATGTGACATTGTAAAGCTCTCATGTATACAAATAAGGTACATTCACCTTTTTGCTTCTAAATGTAGAAAGCAAAAGAAATATTGATGTCTTTACAACACAGCTGTCATTTAGACAAATTTCAGTATGGCAGGTGCATTACTTGCATTCCTGTTATTTTCACTTCTTGACAAATAGATGTAGAGGAGGCAACTCTAATACATTAAAAAAGAACGAAGCACAAACATCAGAAGAACATTTTGAAATAGATCTTACAGTAACATCTCACCTGCTTTTTGTAGAACATTCTGATCTACATCCCTCAATGAACAACATCATGTATACTTCATTAATACACACGTAGACTGTCTAACAACCTGACATGTATTCAAGAAGTATTCAGTTCTGGACTTTCCTTGCAGATCTGCAAAGAAAGTCCAGAACTGAATCTGAGGTGAATTATTAATT
Source organism: Oenanthe melanoleuca (assembly GCF_029582105.1). NCBI lineage: Eukaryota > Metazoa > Chordata > Aves > Passeriformes > Muscicapidae > Oenanthe > Oenanthe melanoleuca. The sequence continues at coordinate 74,281,551 of NC_079336.1, forward strand.
TTGTCTTCCATCCTTTAACTGTGGATATAAAAATGGCAGATACATCCCGGGAGGACTTAGTCCTGGCTCTCTTGATAGCAGCCTCATTGTTGTGCTGTTCTGCACTTTCTCCAGAATATTCCTTCTGTTCTGCAACCATGTTCTATGGTAATTCAGCACCACCACAGAACAATAATGTCAGGAAGTCAGTCATTTCTTAATTTATTGTAGTTTTAAAAGAGAAGTACAATACCTGTAACTTGAGTAGGTGCAATAACCTGGCTTGCACTTGAAGTAGAGACTTCGGGAGCAACTTCAACAGGCAAAGGAGGGGATGTTTTCTCAATCACTACTGTGTGACATGGAACGGAAATCAATCACATTCAAAAAACCCACCTTAAAGCATTCAGAAAACCCAACCCTTAAAGAATTCACACATGATACTGAATAAGCTATGCACTATGGAGATTTTAATTTGCTTATTCTGCTTTGACTTACAGTAGAAAAAGAAACCCATGTAATTGTGGTTTTCATCATTCTACTAGTGAAAAAAAGCCACTGAGGTGCTAAAGAAAGCAAACACAGTTGTAAAACTTTTTCAGTAAAGGTTCTGCAAAGAGCCACTTAAGCAGTTTTCTCTTGAAAGAAGTAGTACAAGGCTTCACCTCTGCCGACATTAAAATTCTCATACAGATAATCTAGGGTATAATTTCTTCTTAAAACATGTCTTTATCTTCTAAACAAGCCAGTCCCAACCTCTCAATTCCTCCAACCTCGGCTTCCGTGATTTTCTTTGATGATGTAGCAATTGCTTTTGGAGTGCCAATCTTTATTTTTTCATTAACCTCTACTAGAATGGCTACTTTCTCATTTGTTTTAAGAACTGTAAGCACTCTCTCATACTGAAAGAAAAGAAAAAATAAGTTACCTGGAAACTGTGGATGCAGGTTAATTGTTGAAATTCCAGGAGAAAGCTGAGGCTGCCCAGGCTCTAGATAAGGCTGCTTTTCTTGATCAATGGGAGCTAATTCCTAGAAAAATGATTAAAAAAAATAACATTCTGAAAACATTCCCTTAATTCATGGCTACCCACAAACTCCTGGCTTGATACACTGCTAACATTCTCATGAGTGGCTTTTGATAGCAGATCATTAGTCACCACCAATTTAAACCTGAATGAACATAGAATACTATGTTTACACAATGGCATACAATTTAACATTGATTTTACTTGAAGCAGCCACTTCCTGGAGCTTCTAATTGTATTTTGGGCTTTGTCCCTCCATAATTCTCACATTCTCTGGTCTTTAATTGCTTACAAATAGCATTTGAATGCAGTTCAACTTCACACAAAAGTATACAATCGCATTTAGGTGTCTGACATTTGTGAGAGGTTCCTTCTTAGCTATTGAACCCATCATCTTATTTTCATAGAAATGTTAGATGCTTGTACATCTGTAGGAAAATGAAATGGAGCACAGCTGCAATTATTCATAACAAATCCCATAACCTCCAGCACAGAGACCTGAAACATTCCTCCAGAACGGGGGACTTCACACAGATACACACTTCCTCTTCTCCAATGAACACAAGACACCCTAAACAAACTAGGAAATTAACTTAGGCACTAATACCAGTCTTACAAGCAGGTGTCACAAATGCTTATCAAAGCTTCATAATGCTTCTCTCTGAATTATTTTATCTAGCTGTTGGTATCTCCATACTCTCTGCATTTTTCATTACCCTCTTTAAAATAGTCTCCAGGACAGGACAGAGCAATACATACCAGACCCTCCAACAAATGCCTCTAAGAGAGGTTAAAGCAATCTTTCCTGTATCTCACTACCTGCCTGGTTTTGTATATTATAGCAACATAAGCTCTTTTTGCCTCAGGGTTTGAACAGTAAGTTCACAGTGACCTGTTTGTTCATCATAAATTCTAAATCCTTTCAGTTATCTGCATCTCATTTTGTACACATGGCCAGCATTCTAATTCTTATATAAATTACATCATGTTTTACCTGATCAGGAGCTGCAGTTGCCACTAAAACCAGAAAGAAAAAAGAGAATTAATCAGTTTTCACAAAACATTTTATTATATATTTTATCACATTTGAAAGTAGTTGTCGCCGTCACAAAAAATTCAGGCTCAAACCTCATTTCAAAATAGTGCAAACCTGAAGTAATGTTCCTGAAGCAAGTGTAAAAATTAACCTGAAACCAGAATAAGATTCTACACACCTTCAAATGTTTATTTACTCAGTATTCAGCTGCCCTATAGGTTTCTCAATTGTTTACCTGCTTCCTCAGAAACAATGTGACAAACACACAGGTTATTAACCCACTGATGAAATCTTTTCAATTCTTTCCAAGGGATATCAACATCTGTAAATATTTTAAAGGTAAATTAATGCCATAATGATAGATAAATTACCCCTATCAACTTTGCAATGATTTATTGAAAAAAAAAAAAATTAAAAATTAAGTTTTAAAATTTGTCTTTTCTTTAGACAAGCAAGGGTGGTTTAGGGGTTTTATTCCTCCACAAATATGACTTCTTTTCTGGGAAGGAGCAGTAGGAATTTCATATAAGTTCTTATTTGAATTCATTAAAAAGAAAAAAAAATATATATATATAATTTTTTTAAAATCTTACAAGAAATATTTCTGATCATAAAAGTTATTGAGATTAAAGCAGTCTTGCTGTCTCTCCATGGTCTCAGCATCTGGTAGGACATACCCACAACCTGTGAGAAGTGAACGATGTGATGCACTGGGCACCATGGAATGCTCTGCTCTGGGGAGTGATGCCTCTCATCTGCACTGTCTGCAGCTACCATGCAAAGAAACAAACCATGGAAGACACATGCACAGAAATAGAGAAAGACTAAATTTTCCCACTCTCACCTTCTTGTACAGCCATCTCAGTCTCACTTTTCTGTGAGAAGGTCAGTGCCTCCACTGGCTCTTCCTTTGCTGGGAGAGGTGGAGGAGAAGTACCTTTAGCAACAGGTTGAGTAATCGGGGTCTTGCCAATGGCAGGTGGCTGTACTCTAACTGCAGGGTGATGATATAGCTTGTTTCTGTGAGGGCCAGAAACCGTATAACCCATTCCACCAGGGCAGATTTCCTTAAAAGCAGCTAGATTTGGGATGGGAAAATATTCCTTTTAGGAGTCTAAAAGTGCAATATGTTGACATAGTGGAAAATATAATGACTACCACTAAGAAATTTAATCTCATATGGTATATACATTTTTACAAAAAACTTCTTAAAGAGAAGCTATGCATTGCATGCTAATACTACTGAGCATTCTCCCAAAAGCATGTTCTGGTTGTTCTTCCCACGAGGTTTCCACTTCAGTTTACCATTTTTCTTCATTATCTGTCAATGTATCAAGATGGTTTTTTTAATTAATCCCCTTCAAACAGTATATCCTTTCTACATATTAATTTAAATGTACAAATAGTCTTTATCATCTATACTGCATAATGAATGAAGACCACTACTGCTGTCATTTTCTTTTTTTGTAGAAATCAAAAGGAAAAATCTCACCAGCCCTGTACTAGAGGAACAGAACACTATCAACCAGTATCAACACTGATCCACAGGATCCCACCTGACTACATCAGAGGCCTCATACCTGTCCAGATCCAAATTCCACTGAATTGAAAAAGGCTGGCTAAAAACAAGATGGGATTCATAAGAAGCCAAATCACTACTGGAAGAGAGGGGAAATAACCTCATTTATAAAGCTGCTACAGAAAAAAGTTTATTAAAGTCAGGCAACAGCACTAGCTCTATCTCTACAGGTGCTCTATGTAAGTGTCATGTTTTGCAGTTCTACTGGAAGAGTAAAATGAGAAAGAAATACAAGTCAGTCTTCCTCCCCATCAAAGAGAATAGTTATGCTCCTGTCAGGGAGACCTCAGGGGTTTTGAGAGGGCAGTGCTTCACTGTCCTCATTGCTCTAGGTAAAGCAATGTTGGGATGAAACAAAAAAGATGTGGTCTCTTGTGTGGGAATTCTTATGGCTGCCCGAGGGAAGTGCCAAGTGGGGCATTGGTTAAGTTCACAAATCCTGCTTTGAACACATCGGTGTTTTAAAATGAATTAGTATCTAAAATAAAAGCACAAAGTACTAGCTAAAAGCACTCCACAGATAAGTTAAACTATACATTTATCACAGTATGCATTAAATGCATTATGTGTTCTAATGATGTCTTAGAAAATAGGAAGGATCAAAATAAATTGAGTGGATTCAAAATAGGGAAATACTTTTTGCAAGGACATCTAATAACAAAACTTGCCACATAAAACCCAGCTGAAGGTGGGAATTCTGGTCAAAGAAACAAGGCAGAAAATTTGACATCTGTCCCTTCAGATGCATACTTAGGGTGCAAGAAATATTGCTTCAGGTCATATTCTCTCAAATGAAAAATAGAAATTTGAGCCTTATTCTACCACAGCTCTGATAAGAGCTCTCAACATCTGGGCATACAAATCTGGTCTCTCAGTGTCTCTAGGAGATGGTTTACTTTGTATGAATATTTTAGAAGCCTTTTATTTTAGTGGCTTTTATACTAACATGGGATGCTGCAGTAAATACATTACCCCCTTCTGGAGTATCCCACTTTCACATATTTTTCATAGAAAACTCTGAAACATTATGAGTTTAACCTGTTACAGAAAGGAACATGTTTTTAAATCATGCACGTAGTCATTAAATGGGAAAACCTCATCAGAATTTTCTAACAGATTTTCTCTCTTAAGTCTTTTCATTAAGAAAAATAACCAGTTCCATATGACATTTGATAAAAATTTTTTTGTGACCAGATAGCAGTCAACATAAGGATGCATTCTGTACTTCACTATACACACTACTGGGCATAAAGCCTCATGCAATATTCTCACAGATGTAAGACATCTGCCCTAAAATTGCAATTCATCTCATGAGAATATATTTTTTTCTCCATTAAAAAGCCATAGAAACATTATTTATCCAAAAGTGAACTGGAGTTTTAAAGCCCTGATCAATGATCTAGTGACCCAATGGTCATGCAGGAAACAATGACTTTGAAAATCTATTGAAATGCTCAAAACTGTTGGTCACTTTCATTTCTGTAAGTCAAACTTAAGAAAGTAAGGAATCTGCTGCTCTCATCATATCTCTGACAGTAGCTGTGGATCTCCCAAAGCAGCTAGCTGGTTTGAAAATGTAAATCTTTATAAAATACTTCAGGAAAATCCATGACCTGCATCATGACAGTGACATCTGCAGCAGGAGCTTCAAGTAAGCACAGCAGATTGTCACTATAAATACCTGGGCTAAAATACTCAAGAGGCTGGACATCATATATTACCATAAGCAGTGATGCTTCTAGACTAATTTGACCATACATTTGGGAAAAAAGATCATATTAAATTGATTTTAATTGAAGACTCCTGGGGCATTTACATTTCAAGCAACATCAGGGAATAAAAAGAACTTGAAAACAGCAATCAGTACCTATAATATGTGGTATCTTAAATGGTATCTTAATCTATAACCAGCCAATGTGAGAATGGTGACCAAGCAGACTGATATTTTTGAAGTCCTTATATATTTAAATAACAGCAGAACTCTAAGGGAACACTGATAATACAAGAGAGCTTTATGTAGCAAGTAAGGAATAGCACATTCCTCAAAATGGATAGTAAAGGTATGAAGGAAGTTGAGAAAGCAGAGACATTACCATGTCTATCCTACTAACTGTAACACAAACTACATCCCATGCTGCTCTGTAACTGAATTTTCAAAAGCTGCCATCATTTCACCAGAGCCTTTAACAACTGAAGAGTATTAACTACATTTGGGTTGCTTTTCCTGTATCTAAAGTATATACTCTGGTGGTTGTTTTTTTTTTAAGCATGCATAAGAAATGTAGAAGGGGTGGGCAAGAGCTTGTATCTTTAGTGGGAAGGTCTTACCTGTTCCTGGGAGGGGACACTTCTCACAGTGTGGGCCCCAGGCTTTGCCAACACTGCAACAGCAAAGCTGCTTGCTGAGCTGAACAGAGAGAGGATGCATGCATTGCTTTCCTGCACTGACAAACCGGTAGCAGGGTCCTTTCTCTTCAGCAACTACAGGGTTGTCAGCTGCAATGAAAGGGGAAGAGAGGATGGCACTGTTCACATGGAAATCAAAACAGAAAAAGACCACTAGAGCTCCAACACCACTTAAATAGATGAATTTTCTGTCTGCAGAAGTTTTATTTCAAATATCTATCTCAGATGAGAATCACAACATTAAAAAATCTTATTTTGCACAACACTCCTGAATTCCAACTTAACCAAGACCAAGGATAAGAAGTATTTCAAGGAGAAGCAATAACAAATTAAAAACCAGCAGTTTCCACGCTGCCATAATAAAGAGTGAGAATTGTCTCTCACTTGTACACAACTGCTGAAATCAGTCACTGGCACTACACAATTGTGTCAAGCTATAAAAGCCAAAAGAACATCCACCTATAAGTAGGCTATGTCAATAAGACTGCGAAAGCATTAAGTATCATACGTGGTATTTTTTTTTTCATGAAAGAGACAATTGCACATTTACATTTTGCTATGCTTAGTTTTAATGTGGAAGAGCCAAAGGCCATAAGCTGTGATTAGTATTAGGTAACAGAAAACTAAGACCCATCCAGCTTTCTAATTTATACCTTCCACACTAACATAAAGTTAACAGTTCTGGGTAACAGGCTCAAATAACTCAAAAAATACACAGACTGCCTGATTTTCAACATGACAGTAAAAGCAAAACCAAAACCAAACAACTAACTCTTTTCTTCTGGTGTTCAACTGAAAAGCAGTATGAATTCTTCAAATTGCAGAGAAACTCTCTCAGCAATTCAGTGTCATTAAGTAGTAGCATAAGATAGTCATGCTGGGGAAAAAAGGGAAAGAACTCACTATGACTTGAGACTGTATTTTATAAATAAAAGAGCTCAGAGAAAGAACTTAGGATTATAGCTTTTTTTTCACATATTCTTTGCAAAAAAAAAATAAAGTGAAAAATTTAGTTGTTCTTCACATTGTCTTTTCTTCTTGCAGAGGTAATTGATCATAACCAAAGTAAAAGCTAACTAATAGAGGGAAATATTTGCATTCATGTCATATACAACTTTTTCTTTCTCCTAATTATTCTTAATTTTAACTCTTCTTAATTAGAAGGAAAACATGCCAAAGATCATCCTGGGCTAAATGTTTATTAATGGAAACAACCCAAATCAAAGCTGCAGAGGTGGAAAATGGGAGAGCAGGAGACAAAGACGATTTTGGCTGAAATTAGCAGAGACAGGAGAAAAAAAAAAGTGGAAACTCTAAGGTACTGAAAAAGACAATGTACATAGGGGCTGGAGACCGTCTTGAAGATTTGGTGATTAGAAAATTAGGAAAAGATAGCAAGGATTCTGGGCAGGCACTGGTGGAGACCAAGGTTTCCAGGACAAAGAAACAGAAAAGAGGCAGGAACACTGATACTGTCTAAATAAAGTGAATAAACTGACAATATGAGTAGGGGACAGAAAAACAAAGGTGACAGATTAGAATAGTTGGGCCCAGTCAAATAAATCTTAATCTGAAATGCAACTAAGTATCTAATTTGGTACTTTGATTAGCAGTATTACTTACGTATGCATCTTGAGAGGGTAGGATCTGGCACAAATCCCATTTTGCAGGTACATCTATAGCTGCCCATGGTATTCAAGCATTCACCATTAGGACATACTCCCTGTAACTGACACTCATTGATATCTGTGGGAAAATTGAAAAAAATCAGATGCTGAGACGTATTAATATTTCTCTTTCTTCAGAAGATCTCTCTATTTTTTTAATATATTTTTTTTCCAATATAAAAGATAACTTACAAGTTAACAATAATCAACTCTTTTTCCCATACTGACATGTGATTTATAACCTTTTAAAACACTGCTGAGAACATAACAAAAACACAGTTATATTTATACATCATTCTTAAGTACTCTGAATTAGGAAAACAAATACACTTTGACCAGCTTATCAGCCCTTCTTCTCCTGATTAGATGATTGCTTGCACAGCTCAACACAGCTCACAAGAACATTCACAGAGACAAGTTTTAACTAACCTAGTATATTTTACAAAGGGTGGAACACTGCTTGCCACATTTAACACGGTTTTTATTAGTATTTATATCTAAGAAGGCTCAATGGTTCATTATGCTGAAAGAAGCACAATGCAGAACACTCTTGGGCACCTGGTGTGATTCCTGGAAATGGTGCTGTGCAGGATCAGGAGATGGACTTGGTAATCCTTGTGGGTCCCTTCCAACTCTGCATGTTTTCTAATTCTGTGAACTGCTTTAATAAAGTTTGCTGTTACAAGGCTACCCATGCAAATGTTGCTTTCAGGGTCTGACTGAATAACCCTCTCATTCCCCAAGCATTGGGCCTCAGGTCTATATGACACTTGTGGTTGCATCTGTAGTTCATCTACTCTTAAAACAAGACCTGTCTAACAATCATCTGGATAACATCTGTAACCAAGTCAGCCAAACTAGGTTTTTATTTCAGGGGACAGCAACAACATAGGTTGCATTGATAATCCAAACATCAAAATAGTAACAAAAATTAAATTTAAAAATTCTCTAATCCATACTTATCTGTGTCATACATTGCAGCCTCCTCTTTCAGAAAAATTGAGAGAGTAGATTGAAATAGACCTACTTTAAAATATTTACATCTATTATTTTTCCATCAGAATATTCGTCCCTTCCTTAAGGTAAGGAAAAAACACCTACCTTGCTGGGTAAACAAACTTCATGTGGAAGTTAGAAATTCCTGCTATTTCTTTGAAAAATCAGGTATTAGTGATCATTTTTCTAAAACACATAATATTTATTATCTTTTCTTTTAGCTTTTGTAATACCAGCCTCATTTTATTTAACCTCATTGCATTTTGCTTCCTAATTCAACACCACCGAGCATAAGAGGTTGAATATATAAAATATAACAGATATGCTGAAATTGCACTTGGAAACCTAAAGAAAGATTCTTTCTTCTTCATTTTTCTCCCCAAGTTTGGCTACCTATCCCATGACACAAGAGTGCATAGAACAGAAGACTCTGGCAGTTGCCTCAGTGTTGAGCTTATCTCTCAGCTCTTGCAGTGCTATACCTAATATAGTATTTCTACACCACCTGGATAAACTTCACTTCTATGCACTTAGCTGCGTGTGACAAGCAGTGGTAATTTATATCCTAGAACTTTGGATGAAATGTGATGGAAACCACATGAATTACAAAGGATCAGCTCTGCCTCAGAGGAATTTTCAAGTGAAATTCCCAGACTATATGACTTTCTGACCTCAGAGGGAGTGGACTATTTAAAAAGGAGAATGGCATAAGAAGAGAGCAGAAAAACCAGCTGAAATATTTTTGTACAGCAGTCTACTTTTTGTGCCGTCCACTGTTTAAGCAGGATGACATCCCATATAAAAACAGGAATATCTTATTTAAGGATTGCATTAATACAGAATATTTATCAAGCTAGATATTTTTGGATGCACTTGAATTTTACCAGTTTCTTAAGTTTCTTCATCAGAATAGGTTCTTTTACCCTGAAATCTCAAAATATGATTGAAGGCATCTACACAGTTCCAACTAATCCCAGAGGGAAGGTTATCACTATTTCAATACCATTATGATTTGTGAGTATTAAAGAAATGAACTTAAATCTTCACAGTTAGCAAACTAAAGACATTATTGAAATATCCCTAAGCAGAAACATGGTGATGCTGTTGTAAAGTTGTTGGGAGGAAAAGACATTTAGTAATCCTCCATTTTCTAAAATTAGGCCCAACTAAGACCTGATAGGAAAAAAAGACTCTGAAATATCTAGAAGCTAATACAAAGAAAATACTGGAACACTCAAGAACCCTCTACTGAATTTTCTATCTGTTGACAATTTGACTTGTCAGATCAGTCTTCAAATGCTAAACCACAAAACAATTCTACTTGCTTTGAAAAGGCATTTTCTCTGATGTCAGAAAGAAGTTAGAGGAAGAAATATTATCCTTTACTCTGAGTACAGGAAGAATGTTGTTATCTGGGTGCATTTCAAAATGAAAATCCCCAACACAATCATACAAATACACAAATTGCACACACACTTCTGTGGAAAAACCACATGCAGATTTTGGAGGAAGAGGAAAAACACAGGAGAAATTGATACACATAATGAAAATAATTTCTCTACTTCCTACGTTGTAATACTCAGACATTTTAAAACAACTCTCTCCCTTTGCAAATTCTCAATACACATTGTTCCTTACAGGAAAATTAACCTACACCACTGGGGGGAAACGGAAAATATCTGCAAGGGGATATATACATAATGTATCATTTTTTTGATGACTTTGTCTGAAATTAGAAGAAATGCTTTGTCTAGTGAAAAAACTATTTGAGTTTTACATCAGCAAAGAAGATTTTAAATAATGGCAATTTGACTAGGATTTCATAATTCTTATTTTCAATAAAAAGACTTGTTTGTTAGCGATTAAAATACATTACTATTTACTTATATGTCAGCATGAAATGGATGGCACTTCTTTCCATCTAGAAGAATAATTCTACCCTTCTATATGTTTTTAAGCAAGGCAAGTAATTATATGGCTTAAAATAAGTCCATTTGTATTTTCAATATTAAAAATTATTAATATGTATTCTTCATTAGATAACTTTACTCATTTGTATCCACCTTCATTTCAAGGAATGTTAAAAATCTATATATGGATAAACTTTATTAATTGAATATTAGAAGTATGAATGTTTCAAGGCATTATTTACTAGAGTGTCTGATTTGTGGATACATGGGATCTTCCTTTAATTCATGAATACAGTCATCCTTCTTTCCAAATGATTCAACTATTCTGTAGGAAACATTCACAAATGCTGTCATTATTGCCTCTGTATTCAACCTCTTTACAGCTGAACTATTCTTGTATGTCTTGTACTAAAAACATAACTTCCCATTCACATAAGCTCTGCTGTTGCTATTTAATGTGAGCACTGCTACATTTAAGTACCAGCTTATACATATGTAAATACCAACTAACATTCCTTCTAGAGCTCCTGATACGGATATTCCTCTTCTTAAATTTGTCCAATTTTTAAAGTTAACTTCATTGTGCATGTTCTAGTGCCTCATCATAACTTAACAACAGTGTATTTTAATGCCTCTTTTCCTGGTCATGTCTACTCAATGAGCTCATAGAATTACTGAGCAGATGCTCTATGCTGAATTACACAAGCTTGTCTAGGTATTCTATACAAAGAAGCCAGAAGCTGATTAAAAAAAAAAAAAAAAAAAAAAACCAAAAAAACCCCTCAAATTTTCAAAATACAAAATACATACACATAGGAATAGTGTTTATTTAACAACTTGAGCATTAAAAAAAAAAATTTCTCCTAGATTTACTACCTACTTCATTTCAGACTGTGGTAAAAGGCTACCTATCCAAAAAGTTTCCTACCACCTGCCAGCCTGCCCAGCTGTGCAAATTACACTGGAATCAACTTGTTCAGGCATCTGGAAAGGAAATCTGATTCAAGATTAGCAGACTTTTTTTTTCTAGCCCTCTATTTCTTGTATATGGACATTAAAAAATATTTCACTTTTACATTAGTATAGGAATAAGAATTCATTTTCTTCATTGTAAAAACAAGAGAAAAATGCCTGAATAATGTCTTGTGCAGAAGTACAAACTGATGGGATGCTTGAGGAGTAATTTGATCAAATGCCTTCATCTACACAGGGGAAACACTAAGTGGCTAGGTAGCAGTACTTGAAAACCATATATATGGAAATAAAGCTTTATAGACTTTCAATTTTTGAGAAAAGCAGAGTAATGAAGTTCCATTGGTAAAAGCCTCTGCACTAAGACAAAAAAAAAAAAAAAGAATTTAAACAAGAAGATACTCCACACAACAACTCGCATGGCTCCTTAAAGAACTCTCACAGCAAGCACTATTATTTATAATTTCTACAGGACTGCTAAATAAAGCATTGACCTTTTAACAGTTGGTGTTTTGATAATACGAGTAACTTAACCCTTTCTCAATGGTAATAAATGGGTGTAACGCCACTGGTATGAAAGAAGCATTGTCAATTCAGCCTGACCCTCCGCTGTTACCCTTTAGTATTATCCATGCCAAATACATGCAACTGGTCCTTGGCACAGTGTGTCCCTAGATTTGGCGGTCCATCCCCATGAAAGTCTGACATCCTTACAATCAGCTGAGATGGCAGTGGAAGCCAAATGCCATCCCAGTGGCCCTGCTGGTGACCCTGCTCTCACAAGTTGACCCAAATACACAGAAGCTTTGCCACAGCCAGGGTCTTAACAGAGATGCTGCAGCACCGTGCAGACGAGCCTGCTGTGTATCAGCTCCTCCTACACCCTTGTCCAAGCACAGCTTGATGTATGGTGAGGTCAGCCACCACACTCTCCAGAGCCCCCAGCTCCAAATAACCCAGACACTGTAACCAAACTGCTGCTAATCTATCCCACTGAGGAGAATTATAACAGCCTCTCTTAACAACAACAGTTGGTGTTTGATACCTTCCCACACATTTTTATCGGTCTTCTGGGTGTTAGGTCAGCCTGCTCTCAGAAAATGCAATGTGTTAATGACTCGCTGCCACTGAATTTCCTGGTGAATAAAAGCAAGCTATAGCAGCCATTTTCCAACTTCATGCCTGTCTGCTCATGTGGAGAGTGACACTGAAAACAGTATTATCTTTGTGACTTAAAAAAAACAACAACAAGAAAAAAACAACCCTCAAAATCAAACAAGCAAAACAGGAAGGTGGGAATAATGTAAGATGGCATTAACTTAAACAAGTAAGCATAAAGTAACATTGAACTTGTTATAAACCATGATAATTATATAGCTTTACTAAGTCCAAAAACAGACTCATCTTCAAAGAACTTCACATCCATTATTAGAAGATAAAAGATGGAAATGAATGGATAAGTCAGACAGCAAAAAGAAAAACTTACTTTGCTCATGTTTTTTCTGCTTGCTTTCTACGAACGTTCACAAAGAAATTTTATTTGGATTTTTGTCCAATGTAAGGCAATCATCAAGGTTTCATATTAGAAATACCCCAAAGCACTTTACCAGAATCTTGGTCCATATATATTTAACACAATCAGATGAAGAACTGCTTTCACTCATGACCACACATAGACATTTGCATGGGCTGAGTAACACAATACTAAACTAAATTTCGTTCAGTCCAAGTGCAGGTAAAAGTTAAAATAATCTATTTTCTTCTAATAACTGATTTAGAGATGGACTGAATACTCCAGAAGAAAAAAAAACATGCAGGAAGCTTCTGAAAAGCACCCTGACCCTTACCTGTACTCAGAGAAACAGCTCTTGCTTGCCTAAAGATTGAAAGCCCTAGTGATTTTTCACCTATATTTCTGATAAGTACGGATTTACGTGTTCAGCTCTCTTACATACACTGCACTGGGGAATTGCAATGACTGAAAAAGAAATGCATCAATCAAAACTTCAAATTCTGTCCTAAGATATTTACATTTCACACCTAATGAAAGGTTTCTCTCTTGCTCATGTATAGGTGTTTATGTACAGAAAAGTAAAATGGAGTAGAATCTCTGTCTTAACCAAATGGCAATGCACAGAACTCTGTGCTGGAGGGGAGGACATGCTGCAGAAGGTCTTAACTTCCAATATTCTGCTTGCATTCTCCAAATCTACACTGGCTTTTAAATTAGATCAAAACAGTATTTGTGACTGTGTTAGCTGCTGTTCATCAACACTACTTTGGTTCTTTGCTGGAATCCTGAAAGCAATATCACTCACATTTCCTTGAGCAATGTTATACCTAATTCAATCACATCCAGGAAGTGAATCATTTCAGCTTTATTCCAGGATTAATGACATTGTAACGCAGCCTGAGTATCCTTTATCCAAGAATAACAAACCATGCTAAGTGTAAACATCCAATCTTAGGAAAAATTCCCGTGCCCACTTAAAACGAGATCTGTACCTGTCACTTACTGTTGAAAGAATATGCTTCGCTTGGTAACTGCAAAACATGCCGAGTTATTTACTACATCATAAAACTCCTTTAATTTCCCCTTTTACTGAAATACCTCACTAGATGCTTCAGCAAGCAAATATGGAAATGCCTCACAGCCTCCTCCTGTTCCACACATTAACACAACCTGAAGAGGATGCTGCTACAGCCAAGCAAAGAGGTGCAGGAGAGAACTGCTCTGCTACAGAGCACCCTACAAAAGCTGAGGGCTGGAGTATCAGCTCTGCAGTGTTTCCCTTTGGCAGCTCCCAGCTGTAAGGCTATTTAGGAAGAGGAGTTCACTGTGCTTTGGCTGTGTTATCCATTACAACAGCTTCTCAGACCACCCAGGCCCAGCTGGCCTCATGCAGAAATGCTGAGGTGGTGTGAAGCTGTCTTCTCTGCCTTCAGCCTACTAAGTCATTTGGACACACGGAGCAAGTCCACTGCCCACCCTTTTCGGATAGCAAGCAATGCCCATATTTGGTCACAGACATGCAGGAATTTGAAACATCCCTATAAAATTAAATTCATTCTTTCATTTTCAGCCTTAGCACATTGAATTTATGCTCATCAAAATCGCCGCTGCTTGGAAATTTTAACCACATTTAAGTATTATCTTAAAATTCTACAACTGAACGTACATGTTTATTATTCTGTTTTGCAATATTCTGGTATTACGTTATTTAAATCTGTCTATTCATTTTAAAGAAAACATTTTTACTCAAGAAATTCAGTCTATGAATTCAAAAAGGTCAGAGGTTACTGCAAGAATTTTGAACAATGCAAATGCAAAGAAAAATAGTCCTTGTTTTTTGAAAGAAACCACTGCTACTATTGGTGTAAAGAATGCAGTCACATTTCTTTTCAGGAGCACTGGTAGCTTGGAAACAATAGGTTCCACTATCAAAACAGGACTGGGATTTGATTTTATTACTATTTTATGCTGAAATAACTAAAAAAGGCATTTAAAATTTTCATAGACAAAGCTGAAGAATGTTAAGTGGTTTAGTATTAATTAAAAAAAATAATCTCTCTTATGAAACAATAAATCTCATTTGTATCATTGAGTTTGCTATATTACAGATTTGGTAGGTGATTCTTGATTACATGAATTAATCATCAAAAAACAATTAACAAGTTCATTTTCAGAGTCACATTACATGCACTAGAACAACAAATAATTTCACAATTTTTAATACAATTCATAACAAGGCATAAAAAATTAAACGTACAACTGCTTTTATCTAAGACAGTCACGATATCCAGAAGATTCTTATAAAATTTGGACCAAGAATAGAAACTGCTAGAAGTAGGGATTTCTATTCAGACCACCACAGCCCTGGTAGCCTCACTGAACTATTCAGAATAAACTTGTGGCTAGAAAAGCATTGCAGCCCATCTCACCCCCTCTGTCCCATGTGGCTGGTGCTGGAGGACACAAGCAATCTCAATAGCTGATTACAGGCCTAAGCACTGTGGAAAGGTAAATTTTTGAAAGGGGACTTCCACAATTAGTTCCAAAATTCTATCTCTGTGCTTACCAAAAACTGACTGACTTTGTTTAATTTACTATGGAAAATATTTGTCCCCTTCTGATGCAGAGAAAACAACCCGCCTTTCAATAAAACCCGTGGACCCTTGAAACACTCTACTGCATTTAAGCAAAGAAAGTTGTCTAGATCAATTATATACTAATTAGAATTTGCCAAAGTATTTAGGCAACTTCTTAATTAAAAGTTACCTAGTCAGTCATTAAATGTCATTTAGTAATATCTGCCTTGAGAGATGTTTTCATGCTGTAAGTACTTTAATATTCACAATAAATCATGCTTTAATTTTAGACTGGAACATATAATTTATGTCAATTGTGAAAATTTGATATATTCTGGTAAATTACATACTAGGCTTCACTGCAGGTGCCATCTGACTGACTGATCTCCAAATTGACTCAATATGCAGGCATCAGTTTTTATTCTTTTTATGAAAATCAATTACAATCAACTACATATTAACACTACAGAAAACATTGCTCCAACTGTTTCTGCTATAGCTACATTAACCATTACTAATATCCTCTAAGAAAAATACAATATCCAGATTTTACTGACTCCATTATAGTCGACTGTTTCAATAATAACTCGATTAGTGAGAAGGAGAGGTAAAAGAAACAAAAAACAAGGCTTTGTTGCTAAATAAACTATTTCAATGTTGTTTTAAAATTACAGCAAAAACAGTTGCTTATTCTAAGAAATGACCCACTGATTTCTGTGAGCCAGCAGAACAGCAGCAGAAGAAATCAGTCCAACTCGTTTTGTGCTTTTTGTGTGGAATTTACCGGAATGCAAGTTTGCAGAGCCACACTTCTCAAACACATAATCAGTGTCCAAACAGCAACCCAGCCCAGTTTCTGGAGATATATTTATTTCTCACTATGATCATCACAAAAGAACTTCTTTGAAAGATGGCTGTTGACTTAGTAACTAAGTAACATTAAACAGCATTTCTTATTAACGAAGCACTTTTATTACTTAAAAGTAGTGAAATAAATATACAACATGCAGAAAAAACAAATTTACTACTGTATTTTATGGACAAAGGTAGAAGGGAAGAATATACCTTCAAAATTTATCTTAAATCATGATGAAGCCAAGAGAAAAGTGCTTCAAGTCCCCCGAGCATATGATTATAGCATTTGATCTATCAACATACAAGTCCTAGTTTCTGCACGCTCATAAACATTTAATTTTAAGAATATAGGGACTTTCCAAGAACTTCCGTGCACTTTTTAGTTCATTGCAAAACAACAAGCGTACAGGTATTTTTCCAGTTCTTCAAGATAAGATTTCTAAAGTGCTCTGTTGGCAATATGTTAGTTTCCTGAAAAATGAATCCAACCTTTTCACCAGCTGTTTTTTCCATTCTATTTCAGTTTTCCAAGAAAACCATTAGCAGACTAAGGAAACAGTAAGTATAACTCTAAGCAGGGAACCAGAAATTAGCATTACATGTGGATTCTGACAAAGAAATTACAACACTGATAAGTTGTATTTTCGCTCTAATGACAGCTGTAGGGCATCCATGTGTGTACATGTAATAAATCACCCCATTGAAAAGATAATTACTGAAGGGGGGAAACCTTTCTTCATAGTAATTACACTAAACTGCTTGAATTAACATACCCACAGATGGTTCTTTGTGGTCCTACTTACACATTAGAGAGAAGAATGCTTGATTACATTAGTTCACTCACTTGAAAGGAAAAAAATAATGATCTGGTTATTAATCACACTAATACTCCTTAGTTGATGAAGCCTATGGTTTGCAGTCAAAAGTCTACAAAGTAGAACAAAAGGTTAATTAGGTTTTTAGGTCTGAGTTTTCAAAGGCAGTGAAAGTTGGACAACATCTAGGTGAAAAAAACCAATCTCTTTTAGCTGCAGGCAGGGATTCAGAAATATATCCCCATTACTATTTGGTCTGGCAGCCCTGGCCCTTTCTAAGCATGGACACAGCATGCATACCCCTTCAGCAAAGAATAATCTAATTAAAACTTACACTTGCATATGGACATGCTGTTCCAGTCCCTTCCAATTTGACTGAAAGGATTCTTAAAGGAATATGAATACTCCCACGCCAGCAGCTTAAACAGTTTTCTACAGCTGTCTGTGTTAGTGATATGGGCAGCTCTTTCTTCATTAGCCCTGTCTTCTTCTCTTATAGAAAAGCATGTCTGCTTCAGATAAACAAGCAGGACACTTCTGGCTGACCCATTGAGAAGCACATGCTAATAACCATTTCAGGGCTGAAATGCACCCTGCCAGCAGCTTTCACATATGAAGCTAGCTAGCTTCCCTGAAGAACGTTTAAACAGAGGTCAAAACGCTGACCCTCTGAAAGAAAATGGTAATCTTGTTACTTACTTCAATAGAACTAAATTCCACCATGGCTTTGTTTCATGGCTATTTTTTCTCCCATTTGTATCTTTCTATTGGTGTGTGTTAGTGAGCAAATTACACAGAAGTTATTCAAACCTCAGTAAAGCAATAAGGGGAACATTCAACAGCCACTACCTCATCCTTCCTCAGAAAGCTAGGACATTGTCCCCATCCTTAATTCATCAACAGTCTACTCCCTGGTAAGATAACCCTACTATCATTTTATGATTAAACACTACATGATAAATTTCCATGTACCAACTGCAAGTTATATTTAGAGTCCACACGCCACTCTCTTCTGGGATAGTGACAGCAGTATAAAACAAATTGTTTAAAGCCTCATATTTCTTGCAGTTTTAGTTATGAAGTACAAAAATGTGTCAGGGGAAAAATTATCAAAATCCAATGATTAGCCTAGCAGGTACAGATCTATTTCTGCACACTACCGTGCCAGTACTCAGTTCCCTCCTATGCTCCTACCCAGAGACATATGTTCTCTCTCTCTATCAGCCTGTCACTGCTCAGTGAAAACAACTTCCTGGCCTATTTCTGGCAGCCTTCAGAAGCACCAGACCATTACTAACTGTCCATAACCCCTGAATAAGGACCTCAGTTTCCATGAAATAAGGTCTGCCAATACCTAGGTTCAACCTCTTGAACCAAACTGAACACCCTACTTGCCTTTAAATACCTGCTGGGCTGCTGCTGTCTAAAACCATTGTATATTCTGTGGGCTATACACATGACTACTGAAGATATCAAAAGCTCCCTTCTCTCCTGGATCATGCTCAGAGGGTTGTATGAGGGCACTAATCCATCATGGCATTTTCTAGACATTTTCCAGGCTCAAAGTTAGAAAGCCTCTCTTCTGCAGACTCTGAAAAACCTTGTGACTGATATGTGGAACAAGACAATCTCTTTCAAAATAGCTGGAACCATCTTGTTGATATGCATACATCACCTGCATGTTTAATTTGAGGCATAAAAAGGCTGCCCATTTACATCTGACACCTCCTTCACCTTTTCACTTTGCAGTCCTCATTAGCAAGCTGCCATCAACATCTCCCCACCCCTTTTACTTATTAAGAGGACTTTACAATCTTTCACTACAGAGCAGGGAACAAGCTCTTGAGATGCAATTAGCAGCTCTCTTCCATCTACTTTTTCAGTGTTTTGACCCATTCAGTCCTCCAAATGCCCCTACCCTGCAAGCTGGCAAACCACTACCTGAGCAGCAGATAGGCTCAGGTAGCTGCAGATAGCAGCTCACATCTCCCTCAGCAATGAAATAGCATGATGCTTGTGTCTAAGGCTCTACAAACTCTATTATTTTGGTGGGCAAATAATTTCTTTATGCAAGTGGCTATTGTACATTCCCTCATTAACACGCAAAGTGAAAATTTTCAGTTAAGATTAAATTTATGTCCAAAATGCTATAAATATCCTTTAACATCAACTATTCTTGCATTTTTTCCAGCTCTCCACCAGCACTACTATTTGTTGGGAATTCTTTTTCCCTTTCAGTATCAACACTGATCAGGAAACCCAGCCACAGCAGTATCAGTTTCACTTGAACTCATTTTCCTTTCCTTCCCAAATCTCTCTCCAGAACACTACTGCAAGATTGCTTACATTGTCTCAGAGCTCGTTTTCCTTGTTTACTTGTGCTGTGCCAAACAAGTCAGACAAGCAATTAAGCTTTTTTCTACATTCTTATCTGGAATCTCTGTGCAGTGCTCCAAGATGCACAGAAGGAATGAGCATTTGTCCATGGTCATCTCTTTAGCTTTGTCAGAAAGAGATAACGTAGACCAGGGGAATCCAAATGTCCCAAGCATTGCTTTGTAGCCGCATGATCATGCAGACCCCACAACCTGTATATTTCTATGATAACTACTATACTTACCACTAGGCAATGATAATCTCAGAGTAACACAACAAGGCTGTGTCTAACTGCAAACACCCTCACCTGCACTATGCATCTTCTGGAAGTAGGTGAGTCACCTCTTTACATGGCAGCCAGGTACTCATTCTTTTCATCTCCACTTGCCAGGGATGTTATCTGGCTTTTCTCAGTACTGCTGTGCCTAGCCTCTTGAGTCCAAAAGAATTGTTCTCTAATTACTCCATGCTTTCATGATTACAAAAATTGTTCTGTATTGCTAGTTTCATCTGACTTAATATGTCTGCAGATTCACTGTTTAGCAAAAAAACTCACAAAACAATGTATTTCTACAGAAAAACAAAGTAAAAGAATCTTTATGAAGTAATCTTTATGCATCATCAAGGAAAGTGAGAGATACATAAAAGTTTCAGAAGTTATTTTCCCTGGAGGAAAAAACTCACTTGTACAGAGTTGCCAATATTTGGAAAGAATCAAATCAAAAGGATACTTAACATTTCTTCCCAAATATAAATCAATGGACTGGACTCATTCATCTAAATCATTAATATCAAAGAAACTGTCACCGAAAATCAGTACTGAAAATAAACACAAAATTTGGGTACCATCATACCTTGACAAAATGTAGCATTGATTCTCTTGTAGCCCTGCGGGCATTCCATCATAGGACCATATCCATGGTAAGCTGAAAAAAAATAATTACATCAGTTAAATACTGATAATTTATATGCTTGCAGAGCCTGACAGCTAAATTATAATATAACTACAGTAAAAATGTATAAGGTTTTGTGATAAATGGTTAAGCAAAAAAGACAAAGAAATTAAAAGTAAGGATTGTACAGGTAACTTAACTCCATCTTTTTCAACATATGTATCACTTACGTCTTCAGTTATCCAGTCAAATTTGTGTTAAAAAACAAAACAAAACAAATCTTTGAAATCAGGATATCTTTCATCCTATTCTGAAACATTCAAATAATTACTTTTGCAAACCAGCTACAAATATCACATTTGGAAAAGATAAAGTTGAAGATTCATTATGGAAACATCTAGTATTTACTTAACAGAGCTGTTGAATTTTAGAATACTAAACTTCACTTTGCTTACTGCATGATCAGGGTAAACAGTCACAGATGTAACAACACTGCAAAATAAATACTGAATTCAATGTTGCCAAACGATAAAGTTTTCAGTTAGTCAGCTTTTAATTTCTATTTATTGGTTCTTTCCTCCACTTATGGCTGCTTTTCAGACTACAGAAAACTGTTTATTGATTCTTAAATATCATAAATGAGAGCAGTAAGTTCTTTGCATGGCTATGCACTAAAAGCTAACTTCTTGGCAAAGCCCAGTACGTTGTTAAGCATATAGGACTTAACTTCTGGCACTATGATGACATAAATGCTTTTAATAAGAGTCAAGAGAGTTTTTCATAATTTGAATGTTACAACAGAGATACCTTACATTTTGTCAGATTTTTTGTTTCATTTCAAAAGTCTTCCAAATGTTTGACAAAACCCCCCAAAGCCCACCAGATTTATTTCTTTCCATCTTTACTGTATATAAATAGTCAAATAAGACAGAACAACAGACTAACATAATGCTGTTGATTGCATTCCCTTCACATAACGCCTTAATCACACATTTATCCCTGCAGCTTACTTTAAAACTGGCACCTGACTGCTATAATGATGGAAAAAATAAGAAAAGGTTAATTGTTTTAACTAGTTCTAAAGCTTTTCCTATTATTTGGAAAAACTTAAGTGATGATCTTGAGTAGCAGGCTTGGGAGTGAGATAATTTATTTCAAATTTCAGTGAATTATTTAAAATAATTGCTTAAATAAAACAATGAGATTCTCTTTAGATATTGCATAAAGTGCAAAATAGTTAAACACAGTAAAAATAGAGCAACGTTACTACAGTTCTGAACACACACTTTTCCATCTTTACACTGACTATGATCATTTTAACACCAACTACAACTTGAAAATTTTGTCTCTCTACTAAAGTGGCAGCTACACACTTAGTTTCCAAGGCAGATTTTCCTAATGTTAATATTAAAACCAGTTGAAATTTAAATAGACTTCCAAAAGCACAATGCATTAGTCTACTCCTGGTCCCTAAAAGTGTTGATGAAACTCCTAGTACTCAAGTTGGCAAGATTCAAACTCATAATGGCACTAATTATGTCCTAAATTATCTGTGTTTGCCATCACAGACCTGATTTAACTCACAGTAAAACCAGGAGAGTATCTGTAACTTTCTGTGGGTAGGAATGGTACCCTGCAGTGCAGCCTGCTGAATGAAAACAGCTTCCAGTTGTAGATGGAGACCAGCCCATAACCTATGCCAGGTCTCTTCCAGTGCTGCAACACACTTTCCCTCCCAGGGTGACTCAGCTGCTCTAGGAAGTGCAGTGGTGGACTGAGGTCAGAGATTTTAACCTCTCCCTCCTTCCTTATCCTCCCACAATGAACAGGAAACTGGCAGCTTACTAGCAGCTGTTTTCTTCCTTTCAACAAAGAGCAGAAATATAAGCAAGTCTCAGTAGAGAAGAAGCTTGTTCAGTGTGGCTAGTGACCCATGTGGGAGCTGGAACGAGTCTGACATTACTTACCCTTTACTCACCTAAACAACCTGTTTGTAATTACTAATTTAGCAAGAAGTCCAACTAACCACAACATCCCCCATGTAACACAGACAGACCCTTCTTAAAAGTTGTCTTCTGCTAGAAGCCCTTAAAAATGGAGATCTATTCCAAAATTTTTTTAGGTTTTCAGTAAAACTGAGCAAATCATAAACTTACAGACTTGGCCACTGTCTCAGGCCAAGACACTTAAATTTGCAACAGGACAGAAGCTCTGACTGAGCAGTGGCTATTACCCAAAATACTCAAGCCTTTACAAAGATGACAGAGACCTGTGTAAGACCATGGGAACAAGACATATGCAAAGTGATGAATATCCTTAAGTAGTTGATTGAAGAGAGAAGTGCCTGATAGTGACACTAAAGTATATGCTTAAATATTTTGCTGAAGTGGGTTATGCAGAAGATCACAACCTGACTACGTATTATCATAAAAACATGTCCACTTTAAATGAAGTTTATGAGGCATAAAACCATAAAAGCAAAAGGAAGCTTTTCCATCAAATATCATATAAATTCGTGTATATAAAAATATATATATATTCTTTTTACCACAGAAGTATTTTCAGTGTTGTAAAAATTAATATAAATCCTTCAGCATCCACTCTAGACTTCCATTACATCTTCTAACAAATAAACATTTATCTTTGGAAATTGTTTACTCTACAGAACCTTAACACTTTGATAATGTCATGAGGCTTAGATCGATATCTATGTCCAAGAGATACTTTGACCAGATCCAGAACAGATTTTGGGGTTTCAAGTTTTGTGCCTAAGTTCAGACTAATCATCTACAACATTTTAAGATGCTGTAAGATCACTTAAACACCTGCAACACACTAAATGTATCACTTTCTATTCTTAAAAATCTTAAATTCACCATTTGCATCCATGAAGAGTTGCCATAAGACATGGCATGAATATATAGCATCATGCTTAAAAACATTCTTAATTCAAATGCAGCCTAGAGAAAATACATAAACCACAACTTTCTTGACAGATTCAATGAATATACTTGAAGCATACAAATCACACCAAATCAGACTCTTGATATAATGACACCGTATTTTAATCTGGATAAAATAGATAGTGCACCCTTCTCCTCCCCCCTTTTAAAACACAATACAGTGAGAACTCTCACCTAGAAAGATGGGAAATGTGTCCTATTATGTCTAGGAGACACAAATCCTTACTTTCCAGGAATGCTTTAATCAGAAGGAGAGGATTATTCCAAGCAACACCATTCTCTGTCTCCATGAAATCATACAGTTACATTCAAAAAAACAGTTCCAATTTGAGCCAGAAAGCAGGAGTGAGCATGACTCATACTATAAGTAATTAAGGACTCTGGGAAAGAGACTGGGTTCCTAGATCTGTTCCAAAAATTGTTTCACATTTTATGCGTTAGGGCATCTCCTCATAGGTATAAAATGTAGATTAGAAATTATTCTGGCAGATAAAGGAACTCTGAAGTGTCTCATCTTGAGCAACCATGCTAGTCATTAACCTTTTTTATAACAAAAGGACATTGCCCATCTCATTAGTATTTAAACCAATTATTCATATACAGTTCTTTGAAAAAAGAGTGGTGGACTTCCCTTTAGGAGAAGTTTTCAGGTTGAGTTCAAGCACTTCTCTGTATCCACTTAGGAAGCATCTGTGGATCATAAATTTGTCACAGTTTCCCTATTTGCTTGCTTTTAACACTGTGCTGGGCACCGGAGCATTAAGCAGCTGCCTGACCACACATCTACTGTGGATTCCAGGCTGAGACAATCAGTATTTTACCTGAACTGTGAAGAACTAACAATTGTGCTTCCCTTCAAACCAGGCACCAAAAATTTGTATTAGTAGTTCCAACCATTTTTTGGTTGAAACACATTTCAGGTTTTGTGATTTTTCTCATAGCACACCTACATCCAAATAAGCAACATTTCACTTGTCAATATGATTCTGATGAACTAGATTTCAGCTGTAGTTCAATTGCATTGTCCGAACACTTCTCAAACTCTCTCAGGTTTGATGCTGTGACCACTTCCCTGGGGAGCTGTTCCAGCCACCCTCTGGGTGAACAACCTTTTCCTAATATCCAGCCTAACCCTCCCCTGACACAGCTTCAGGCCATTCCCTCAGGTCCTGTCTCTGGTCATACTGAGCAGAGATCAGTGCCTGCCCCTCCTCCTGCCCTCACAAGGAAGCTGGAACTGCAGTGAGGGCTCCCCTCAGTCTCCTCCAGGCTGAACAGACCAAGATGTTATGTCTCAGCTGTTCTTGTGTGGCTTCTTCTTCTCAAGGCCCTTCATCATCCTCGTGGTTCTCCTTTGGACATTCTCTAATAGTTTGTCTTACATTGTAGCACCCAAAGCTGCCCCCAGCACTGGAGGTGAGGCTGCCCCAGCTCAGAGGAGAGCAGGACAATCCCCTCCCTTGCCTGGCTGTGATGCTGTGCCTGATGCACCCCGGGACAGGGTTGGCTCTCCTGGCTGCCAGGGCACTGCTGGCTCAGGTTCAGCTTTTTGACTGGCACTGCTCTCCAGCCTCCCACTCCTCAGTCTGTGTGTACATCCAGGGCTGCCCAGGGCCCAGTGCAGAACCCAGCACTTGCTTTGTTAAATTTTATATGGTTGGCGTGCATGCTCCTTTTAGAAACTGTATTTACATGCTACAGGAATAAAATAGATACCTGAGTCTTACTATGACCTTCAAACACCCAAGGAGGCTCTCCTTCTAAAGCACATCAGAAGACAGACATACTCCAACACACAAAATGTTTCAGAAACTAGCAAATCAGACTGAGCCACCATAAATTTATATCAGTCTCCTATGGAAGGAGGAACTAGAGAAATAGGAGTAACAGCAGATTTTCTGTTGGAATTGTATTTACATCCATATTAAGACTTACAGAGAAACATATGGTTCAAAAAAAAAAAAAAAATCAAACACTGAACATATTTCCAGCATTGCTATCTGAATAACAGGGTCCTAGAAGAAGTAGGTAAGAATGACTGCAATTTAATGACCTATTTTTGGCCCAGTAAATGCAGGTCCTCTCCATCTGCAAAACACAGATCACATTATCTTTTCCCATCTTTGATTTAATGCCGAAAATATGACATGACACAGAAGTATTACTATTCCTGTGCAACAACAATCTAATTCACAAGAAGTTCAAGATAATATCCTCACCAATCATGCAAATAATTCAAAATTCTTTTCTCATTATAATATGATGTCAAATCATAATAAAATGCTGAAGAAAGTCTTTGTCATTGTCTAATTGTTGGAGAAGATATTTCAAAAGCAGAGGAAAAAAAAAGCAACCAACAATTTAGAGCCTGAAAGACCTTGGCTCCAAACTTGAAATTTCATCTGTAGTCCCGAGAGGTCACTGCATTCTCTCCAAGCAGAAACTGGCGCCTCTATAATTTAACATTTCTGCGCAAACTTAAAAAAAAAAAAAAAAAAAAAAAAAGTCCAGCTGGAATAGGCAAGATGATTCAATGTGATTACTCTTCCTGCACAGAGTAAATGCAACAGTCCATCACTGACTCAAAGGAGGAAGATGCAGGGGAAAAAACCCAACGACGTCAACTTTGCTGACTGCACCAAGTGCCTGCATATTGTAACTCTGCTGGCATGCAGGGGAATTCCAGTTTCCACA
Source organism: Oenanthe melanoleuca (assembly GCF_029582105.1). NCBI lineage: Eukaryota > Metazoa > Chordata > Aves > Passeriformes > Muscicapidae > Oenanthe > Oenanthe melanoleuca. The sequence continues at coordinate 74,307,808 of NC_079336.1, forward strand.
ACCTATCTCTAATCAAATCATAGCACATTTTTTCTACTGGGTTCCTTTGGGTTTTTTTTCCCCTCTGAAAAAAGGGAAAATACTACTTGAAGAGAAAAAGACATGAGAAGAACAATAAAATAGCACTTACATGGCTTCTTGGGACATTTCTGGCATTTGTTAAAACCCCAGGAAGTACCCACAGTTCCACAGCAGTCTTCTTGCTTGGAAAGGCCAGGAAGTGCTTTGCCACACTGAAACAGGCAGGTAAAGAATACGCTGGTTAGTGATACTGTACAACACCCACTTGCAGCACAATGTCCTTTTTCAGTCATTTTGGATCAACCTCTTGCTGAGACACTGAAGATTCAATGGAGTTCTTAACTGAACTTAAATGGTGCCCACACACTGCAGAGGCTCTCTACACAAACATGAGTGAATTAAGAGACAATATTATCTTCCCTCATGTTGACTTGAAAAGGAGAAAAAAAACGAAGAAAACAGTATGTCATAGGAATGAGTGAGTATATTTCTAAGGTAGTAACTCACAGCTACAGTTTTCATCATAAAAACATGCTTATCCACTTTTTCAAAATCTATATGAATTATCCCAAATACCTTATAATTTCTGAGGCAAATTTTCATTTCCCCACTGATCAAATGTTTATTATGCTTTATAATAATAAGAATATTAATATTTGGAAGCTTACAACATACTAGTTATATTCCTGACTTTTGCAGTTTTCTTTTATTTTGCATGGTAAAGAACGCTTAAACGTATTCAAGCTGCAGACATTAAAAGGACCTCCCAAACATCTAAACCTGCTAATTAGGTATACAATAGAACACACAAAGCACAGAAGTCCACAACAGCTGCACTTAGTCATACTTTCAAAGCAAATGTGATATAAATAGGCAGCAGCAAACAATTCACATGTGCTGAAGTGTGAATCCTCAGTATGGTGTGAATAGACTTTCCTGAATCTAACTCTGCATTCTGACAGCGTGTAAACCTCCGACCCAAATGTTCACTGCCACGCATCTTTCAGCTCAAGATAGCTGGCTCATCCTATGCCACAGGCTGTGGCCTGGTGGTTGCTCTCACTTAGCTGGTAACACAGTCACTCTGCAGTGCAATGCATGCTGAATGCACAGGCACTGACGGCATCCTCCAGCTTTCCCAAAACTTTTCCAATGTGCTCTTAATCATACTGTCACACATGAGCCAATGATATTTCTAAAGCAAAGTCACCCTGTGTAGCTCTGGAGTGTGACTACCAGCAGGATAACAAGCTACTCTACAAGGGTTCTGACTCATCAGAGGGTCCCCTCTGCATGGGGAGGGGCCAGCAAGGAATCATCCCAGCCATTTTCTCTGTCCCTTTTTCACAGATACTCCCCAGACACATCATGAAGCATCTCAATAAATTAAAAGCAGCACCAGTTTACTACTTAAACATCAGACTGCAGCTCAGCACTTGCAGCACGTGAAGTTAGAACTGTGTCAAGGGATGTGTTAGAAGTCTGAAGTGCCCTCCATTTCAGTGACAGCCAGCCACACAAGCCCAAGTTCTTAGCACCAGGGCAACTTGGCACAGCTATGGTGTGCCTCTGCCCACTGCCCGTACACAGGTTAGCACCACCTGTGCTTTGAGCCTCAGTTTGGCATGACACATGAACAGCACAAGGAACAGAGTGCCCAACAGGTTCAAACAGTCTGCTTAGTTTTTGTGCAACTTTAGGAGTCTATTTTCACACTGGACTGGATCTGGTGACAAATTTTCCTGTGCTGCAAGGGATGAGAAACAGTCCTTGCCTGGATGGTATTTGGCTGTGTTATAACAGTGGAGTGTCTCAGCAAGTCCCACCTTTTAGATGGAGGCCCAGGTTTACCCTAGGTGAATGCATATCTTTCAGCTGTCTTGCACTCCTCTGGCTTAGGCACTGGTAGGATTAACACAAGGCTGACTATTCCTGATCAGTCAGAGTCCACTGAGTTCTGCTTCCATAAGCAACTCCCAGCCCGGTACTTCAGAAATACCATCAAGATTCACAATTTGGGAATTCTGCACAAATTCCTCTGCCCCAGTAGCTCAGCTTTTTACAAAATTGAAATAAGCTCTTCCAACTGCCCCTAGCCAGAAGATATACAGATTATGCTGCTTGTCCCAGCAGCTCAAAAAATCTTTCAGCTGAAGAGTACTCATGTGGTTACTCTAAAACCTTAGAGAATTCATGTTACATCTTTACACAATGCTGCTTTTCTCAACTGCATTCCAGACAGGCATGCTCCAGGAAGGACCATTTTACTTTATAACTACAGCTGCCAAGTTTTGCTGTATAGTTACAGATGCTCAACCTCTTTCGTAGAGCTTCTTCAAAGACAGAGAAGCCACTTGCTAAAGTCGTACACTGTGGCTGTTACCAAGAGTCAGCTAAAGCATTCTGCACCCAGCTCCCTCCAGTGCAGCTTGGTTTTGCAACTCTCCACTCTGTGGAAAGAAATGGGAGGAATCAAGGCTGCTGTTGCATCTCCCCTTATGATCTCAGAAATGGAGCATTTGGGCAGTGAGGCACATTACCTAACACGCAGTCTTTCTCTCCAATGTCAAAACCTCAAGGACACATCCCAGGAGCACATATGTGTCAAGGCAAGATTACATCAACATGAGAGCCTGGACCTCCCCCACCCACCCCTTTTTTTTTCCCGCCTTTTCCCCAAATTAGAAAAGGTGTCATCTAATAGTAACAAGCTAAAAAAGAAGGGAAAAAGAAAGGAGGGGAGAAGGATGAAAATGGACTAAAGCCCACTTATAGTTTAGGTGTGGTGCTACAGCATTTGCACTCTACTGAAAATCATGATCTTTGTGGTTTTAACTTTTTCAAATTTCCATATAAAAATCATGAGCAAAAATAAGGATGCCAAAGTCTGAGTCATCTGGCAACTGTGGTTTGCAGTCCTGTCAGTAAAAACTGGCAATAATTAAAGCTGCTGCTCCCACTGCATCTATGGTGAATTAAAGCTTGAAGAATCAATGATAATTTGGTTTAAATCCAGATCATTGAAGAAACTGGGCAACAAGAAAAAGCAACTCCCACATGGGGCTCCTATTGCCTTAAGATCTGTGTAATTTTGGAGCTATGCATCACAAAACATGAGTAGTCTGCAAAGTCCTAATCCAAGCAGATACAGAGTTCTTCTCTGCGCTAAACCCTGATTTCTCTGGTATATCTAGTAGTGCTTCAGATACTCTAAACACTCATGGCACTGCACAAACTGCTCCCTAGCCAGCTATGTTTTCTTAAGATGCTTCCTCCTTTCAGCAACCTTAAGCATATATGAACTGAAGCTCTAATTCTACCGGTCTCAAAAACTTTTATAGGTAATTCCTTTCCACTTCAAAAGTCTTAATCCACTTCCTACTACCAAGAACAACTCATTAGTTCTTCAGACAGCCTTTTTCAGTCTCTGACTCACAACTGACTGGAAAAGTCACTTGGAGGAATTCATAACTATTTTTAAGTTTGTTTCACCATTCAACACAACTCCAACACATACTTACGAGCCTAAAATAAGCAGGAAAGCTAAACACAGGCATGCTTGACTATACATGAAGATAATGCCATTCTCTAAGCTTAGGTTTACACTTTTCTATCCATCATTTACACATATTTTAAACTAATCTAGTCTGTATTCCTGAGGTCTCCTGGAAAGGAGTACAGATTTTCATGAATGATATCTCTGTCATAAACTTGATTTGGAAATAAGTCTTACTGGTTCAGAAGGCAAAGAAGTCATGAGAGTTTAGTATAAAAGAGCTCAACTGTGCTGAAAAAGGCTCAGTGGTAGCAGTAGTATGATGCACACATGGTACTGCTATAAAAAAGTTCTTCCTGGGTAAAGCACTCAAAGACACTGAAAGTATTGTTTCAAATCCACATATTTTTCCTCATGCGTGCCTGGGCTCCTATGCCAATATTTTATATAACTGGAGGAAGTACTGAATATTCCCACTGGAAGACTGAAATTCTGGCTGACCCTGTGCTGGTGCACAAAAGCCACCCCAAGCCACATCACCTCTGTTACTCTGTCCAGACTACAGCCTCTGCCCACAGTCCTAGAGTGCTAAGCTGTGTACTGCCACCAACGCTTCATGTATTTTCCAATGCCAGGGGAAAGGAAGGATTATATCCTTGAAATTCATCTGCTAAGGCAGTAGAGGAAATTTATTCATCTCCCTGTAAAGTGCAGTAGGGAGTCCAGTCTGGCAATTACTTCTCAGGGCAACCACAGAGGATTTTGGCCAAGGGACCACAAGGTTTCCTGGGAGTCCCACTCCTGCGTGACCCATCTACAAATCCCTGTCACAGGCTGTTAGTTAAAACCACAATACAGGCACAAATAAAGGAGTGTCACATGATTAACTATGATTGAAACTGATAGGTGCTTTGCCTGAGCTAATAGCTAATGACTCTGGGATTCAGCTCAAAAGACTGCATTTCACATACCACAATAGCAGAAGTGAATGGATGCACTGTTTAACTTTCTGCAAACTATTCAGCAGGCACAGACCTTGGATTGTTGCTTCTTTTTTTTTTTTTTTTCCCTATAGGCACGACAAACAGAGCAAGAAACCTCAAACTTAATAAACTGCATGACTGAAACAATTAACAGACACACTTAATTAGCTGACTGACCAGCTGAATGACAGGTTGTTACAAATGAAGAGTGTTATCCCATGTAGCACTGGCTCACTAACAGGCATTGTCTCATAAGCAGAGGAGAGAAACTTAAATACTTCCAGACTTTCCAGAAGAACTGGTAAAGAATTTGTTTTGGCTTAAGCAGAACATTCTTCATAAGCAAGTAAAAATTATCCAGCTTTCTTCTATTTGAGTAATTAAAACAATGTTTGGTGTTTTTGGTATCTGATACATCTTTAATCTTCTGATATTTCAGAGTATTGATCTTGCAAAGAAACTACTGCAAATGAAGCATTAATCCTGGAAATGAATCCACACCAATTTCTGACAGTCTATTTGTTTAAGAACTTCAGAAGCCAAACCATGAGCTTCAAGGAATTCCAGACAGTTATTTTATTTTATGAGATGATATTTTTAAGACTATTCTAAAGAAAAGAAGTTTTAAAAGTGCTCTAAGAGAAAAAATACCAGTATGAAGCATAAAATTGTATCACTTCTCCTGCCTAAAGAAGATAAATAGGAAAGTTAATTTCATACAGCTGTCAAAAAAAGGAAATACCTGAAATTTACCTCCACAGGAAATGTTTTCTTAAATCTGAAGTTCGACAGGGATGCTTATACAGTTGAATGAATAACTTCAACAGGCATATTGCTACTGTCATCACCTCCACACTACATACACTATGATCATACTGCATACAGTAGTATCAATATGTTAGATTAGGCAATTAAGAACTATCAACATATTTTGGTGTTCTGATTTCTAACTCAAAACCTTTGATGCATTTGTTTAGTATTGCCCATGATGAAAAACTCATCAATTATCTAAGCCCAGTTTTTAAAACCCTTATGTATATTCTCAGAGTTAAATACCCAATAAGTGTATGCCCATGTCTGAAGGAAGTAAACACTTAATGATTTGCAGTCAGAATCTTGAGCATGATACAATGTTGATAATTTCTGACCTTTTCCAGCTGCCACCTATCATTGGGCTTTATTTTGTATTCCATTAAGTCCGACAGCAGACAGAAATGTGTTGCTCAAATCAAAACAAATGTTTCCTGTAAAAGGCATTGCTAAAAGGAAGTATGTTGGTTAACTAATATCTGTTGATCAGACATACTAAGAAGCACTTGAAACACATTTGAATGCTTGTATGAGAGTTGTGATTGCACTGAAAAGTGGACAACTCTTACAATTTTCAAAAGTCTTTCCCAGTGTTCATCATTAATGTTATTTATTAAAAAAAAAAAAATTAAAACAAATTAATTAAAATCACTCATCTATCAAAATATGTTTCTCTTATCTGCTATAGATGTCATATTGTGATTGTCTTTAATATGATTTTCCAAAGTATCACTATAATCCACTAAGCTTCACTTCACAATACCAAAACAACTCTACTTCAGTCATCCTTTTGAACAGAGCTGTAACAAGAATGGACCTTTTCTGCAACATCTCTTAAAGCACTTTGCCAGGGAAGCACAAAGCATCATGCAGCAAACCACTGACAAGTGAGGAATGGAACATATATCCCAACACAGCAACCCAGAACTGACTTGGATTTAAAATACCACAACAGAAGGGGGAAATCAGTATTTCTGAAATTCTTGCAGTGATCATTTCAGACAGCAGCCCAACTCCTCTCAGTAGTTACATGAGAATGAACAAGCATGGGCAGACATGACTTCATAGCCAGCTTCTCTTCTGGACATTTTGCCATGTGCACCCATCATCAAGGTAAGCAACTTCAGTATCTGTCTTTCTGTAAAACAGCACTGTTTTTTATTTTGTTTTTAAACTACAGATGCTGAGATCACTAGAAGTCTTCTTCATTAAACCTAATACCCAAAAATATCTGCTGAAGAGAACAGCATTGCATGTATCTAGACAGAAAAGCCTGATTTAGACAAGTTTTTTGCAATTCCAGTTGCAAATTCTCCAATTGTAATTCTCCAATTTCTTGCTGTTTTGCAAAAAATACCTCCTTTTTTCACTGAAGCAAAGAAGAGACCCAAAAAGTTTTGAGGAATACATCCTCCCATTTTTTTAGTGATAATACTGCAATGCAGTAACCATAGGGAAACATATGAATATACTTAGTAAACACTTCAAAGTGATCTTAAGGGGTGAAAAAAGTAGTGGTCAACTGTCTTTATATGGATTTTCACAGACAGTATGCAAGTGCATTCTTTTCTTGATTTAAATGCAAAGAAATTATATGCAAAATCAACAGGACTCAAGAATACCAACACAGTCTTTACTAGGTACACCACTGACACTGTAGAAGTATTTTGGGAGACAAGATATCCTGTGTCATAATAAAGGCATTTTTATAAGAATTAAAATTAAAATCATCTGAAGAGGAAGAATTAAAGAAGAGAAACAAAAATCTTCCTTATTTGCTTGCTTTTTAAATAGGACTTAGTGAATCAGTGGTCTAAGATGACCAGCTCCTTGGATTTCAGCAATAAAAGACCACATGGCTGTAAAATATTTTGCAGGACACTATGCCCAGCCTCCAGCTTTTGAAGGCATCATTATAGAGTGCCCTCCAGAAATTTACTGCTCTCCATCTTAACTGGGAGTTTTGTCCTACTCTTTTTCCATTATGTTTGTTTCCCAAGTTCAAGTCTCTATTTCCTCTACATCATTTTCTATATAAAAATAGGGAAGTTTAGGTAAAGGTTTGTTTCCTATATCCTATGTCTGCAGCTTAATATGCTTTATGATATACCCTGCAAAAATCTTTGTGGCATTAGGAAAGAGTTTGATGAACCACAACTTTTGTGTGGGATATATCATTGTGAGCTGTCATGTAACATGATAAGCTATCCTGGAGCAATCTCACTAACATCTCCCAGAGGAGATATAATTGCTGAGTGTTCCACTCAGAAAAAAGAGAGGCAGCCAGGAAAAGTGAATTGACTTGAGAACAAAACAGAACCAGCCAAAATACTATTTGCTTCCTATACTGCCTTTTAAAAATTCAAATAGTAATGCTACTTTTGTAGTTATCTTTCCACTTTACTTCACAGTGCTGAGGACACTTCAGAAAACAATCACAATTAAACAACACATACATACACATGTACATGCATTTACAAAAATTTATGTCTTTATTTATCTATTCTTATTAAACTAGGAAATTTCATTCCTCTTGCCCTCTCACTCTCCTTGTCCTTCTGAGCTGGTAGACTGACATCTTTTCATTCACCTTTCACTAGCTTGTTCTCCTGATTGCTTATGATTATGATACTACAGACAGCCAAGGAAGAGGTATGAAGGTCTGAAAGAATTCCTTTGTCATTAATGAAAGTGATTTCAGGCCTGACAATGTGACCAGATCCTTTAACTATCTGTGCCATAATAACTGAATTTCAGTTCAAGGTGGCTCCAGTCACTAACTTCAACAGTGTGCACTCGCTTGGAAATTCGCTGCAGAAAATGCACTCTGTCTGTTCTGGAAATTGATTATCCTACTGTTTTTGAAAGAGATACATTAAGGGAATTTAACTAAGGTGGGGCAAGAAAGAATGTGCTGGGAGATGAAAAATATTCCGCAGAAGATTATGAGAAAAACCTTAGACCACTAAAGCCAAAGGAACCTGTAACTGAAGAGAAGCTGAAATTCGAGGAAGATGAGGAGAGAAAAAGGGATGGAGAGAAACACAGAATGGTCAAAGTTACACATGCATACAAAACCACAAAAGAGATTCTGATATACTTTTAATCCTGTGCTTTTAGTGTGGACCAAAAGCAAGTTCAGCAAAGCCCTAATAAACTTAGTTGACTTGTCTACAAGAGGCCACACACAAATCCTTCCACCAGTCTGCTCCACAGACAGTAAAGTCATCTCAGAATCCCAGGATATTTAATAAAACATTTCTGAAGCCAAATACACAATCCACCCCGCAAAAAAAAATGTATAAACACTGATGACTGTTGAACTAAGTATGGGTATCAAAATTATCCAGCATCAACTCCAGAAAGAACGTGCAACACATTGCTACTAATAGTAGTATCTGAAAAAAAATAGAGAGAACCCAGAGACACAGCAAAGTAAATATGAAAGACACTGAAGTTTCTTTAGAGTAAATCTATTAAGCAGTTAAAAAAAAAAAGTTGTCTTTCCCAGTTCAAGGCATATTGAACATAATAATAAATAATAAGCTTGACTGGCTGCTGGAAAAACAGTAACATTTCAAATTCAAATTTGAAAGGTGAACGAGACACTTAGACCTGTATTTATATAGGACTTAAATGAATACTCTACAAAATGCCATTCTACAGCTCCAATTCTATATTGAACCATCACTGTAACAGAATCCCTCTGAAATCCTTACTATGCTCTTCTTCAAGACTGACACTGATCAATGAAATCTGTAAAATCTGAGAACATACAGTGTTCTAAACTAGGAGGCACTACCCTTTATTGAGACCACTGCAAAGATACATTTTTCCAGGAGAATACTGAAAAAAAAAAGTTTTAAAAAATGATGACTTAGCATTTAGCTGGATTCCAAGTCAGTCATGAGAGTAATACAAGCTTATTTTCCCTTTTCTCCCTCTTTAAAAGGAGATAGGAGATAAAACAGCACCCACTGCCAAGTGTAAGACTAAGGAATGAATTTTGTATTCCTTTATATATGAATACAAAGAGAAATATAAAAAAATAATAAACACCTATTAATTATCACACTTATTTCCAGATTTTTAGGATTGCACATTATGATGCCATGCTTCTTAGATTGCTCATTTTAAGGAAATAGAAATTGCTGTTTGACACAGGCCCTGTTTCATTTTTTCATGTAAAATCCATGAACTTTCATTTGACCATGTGCTTTAACACTTGTTGAATAGAACAAAAAAGAAGGTTTTACTATGCTTGAAACAAACACAAAGAACTCACCAGTGCAAGTTAACACTGTAGATCCCAAATCAATCATTTGACAATTAGTAAAGTCTAGCCTTTAATGTTCCATGTGCAAACTTAATTCTGGTCTTCTAAAAAAATGTTTGTGTGCAGTGACATTTTAATTAACTTCTTCCATTGTGTTTTTCAGACTGAATTACTTTTAAGCATCCTCACGTCAACTTGTTAGAGATGGCAGATGACTGAGACTAAGGAACTTTGATTTCAAGTTCAACATTTTGCCCATGGCAAGTGGAGTTCAGCACCCTAGGACTTGACAACTATGTCACCTTCACCCTGCTTCTGACTGCACCCTACTTCTGCTCCTGTCTGCTCCCCATTACTGATCCTTTCCAAACTCCTTGCCCATCTCTCAGTAAGGGAGTGAGGTCTCTTCCCTCTTTTAATGGGGGGGAGGGGGGAAGACAAGGGTTGCACACAGCTTAAGGGCCTTTAAAAAAATTCACAGACAGGTAGAAGAAACAGCCAGAAGAAACACCTGTAAAGAGCATTTTGTTCCAGTTCTACATCTCAGGAATGATGGGTGAAGTCACATTGAGGAGAATGCATGCTCTGTTGCCAGTGAAATCTTTGGATAATTTTGCCACCAACATCTAACAAGCATTTGTGAAATATACTGGAAATATATAAGACATTTGATGCTTGAAAATTGACTAACTTTGGGTACATATCATTGGAGGGACCGAAAGCAAAGCAACCCTTGTGATAAACTTAAAATTCACATCTCCAATGATAGACTCAAAGTATTTTTTAGCTTGAAAAACAACATATTGTCTAACATTACCTCCCAAAATGAGTGATTTTTCATGAAACCTCACACATTATTTCTGTCTGAGGCACGAATTCACCTTAAAGACATTTGAACTGAAAAGCCAAATTTCAGAAAAGTAATAAGCAATAAATAACAGGATTTTGCTGACTTCTTAACAATCTTCTCATACCCTTATGATCTCTCTCTACATACATATATTTTTTCAAATATATATGCAAATATAAAAAGGTGTTGCTATTAAAATGCTTTCAAGATTAAAAGAAGATGCCCAATTTTGAACAGCTGTATGAAAAATGTGATGTGAACATACTTTTTTTTAAGTGAACTAAAGTTTTAATGTTCTAGTGAACACTCAGTTGACTTTCATGATTTTTCTACCCCATTCAATGCTGACATTTCAACAGATTCAAAACATTAGCCTAAAATACTGTAAAACATATAAAGTTGTTGAATAGGAATTTCCATGAGAAAAAGAAAAAGCTATGGATAAAATAATTGAAACCAAAATGTCAGGGACCCAAGTCCACAGAAAATAAAGACATTAGCTTGAAGGAGAAAGAGGTTCAGAAAAATGTTACATTTTCCAAATAATTTTCTTGCAGAAAAGAACGTCAAATGTGTCCTTTCCCTCCAATTGTTGGATTTTTTTTTTTTTTATTCCTTTATAACAGTGTTTTAAAGCTACCTGTTTCACAAACCTTAGAGAACGTTTCTTACCTGTGTCCCAACAGTCTCCTGAAAGCAGCGTCCAAGCTGAGTTTTAACTGAAACAGGAAACATATGAGGAATGGGTTGTTGATTTGTGTAAGTTGTATGTCCTTTCTGGGTCTTCTGATACGGAAGACCTTGGTAAGACATCTGTGGATGTACTGGCTGAGGTGCTTTTGCTTTTTGTCCTGTTGATGTGCTGTCAATCCTTGACACTTGATGGATCTGAACTGAGGCTTCAGGGGGATGTTTCACATGGATATTCACTATGTTAGGAGGGAACTTCACTAAAATAATTGAAAGAAAAACACGTAAGAGAAATTGGTAACAAAATACGTGAAAAAGATATCAGAGGCACCTCTAAGACATTTCTTTTTTGTACATCAGAATTTTTACAGAGTGTCCTGAAGTGACTGAAACATAAATGAAGCCCAAATTTGGGGGTTAGAGGGAAGGCTTAGAGAACACATAGAGCCTCATTAACAAAGCAAGAAAATGAAAAATTTTCATGAAGGAAAGAACAACATTATAGGATTGTAAAGACTGCTAGATAAACATGGATGTCCACATCGGCTGGTATGACTTTAATACTTGTGGTCATACTGTGTAATAAGAATCCCATCCAAAGTTCCAGAATTCATACTCTACTAGGTTATTTTTGGATATATAGTAAGTTTTATTTTCTTTTTCAGATCCATCATCTTTCTCTGGAACACAGAATAAGCTTCAGATTTCATCCCTTCACCTTTATATACCTGCCAAGTCCCAAGTTCGCCCCTGCAAGAATTGCCAGCATCTCAACCATCTAAAATCACCACTCCCTTTGCTGAACTTTGAATTCAGGGTTTGGCAGATAAAGGGGGAGGAAATGATTTTCAGACACTTCCGTTTTTAAATATGGTTGCAGTTTTACGTCTGGGTATGTAGACTGAGACCCTCCAGTCAATGGAATCTGCACAGAACTGCTTGTGACCCTTAAGCCTCTCTTTTCACTGGAACACAAAATGCCCTTTAAAGTAGATCAAATTATTATTGGGGTGGGCAGGGAGGAGAGGTGTGTAACAAACTGTGTAGTTTGTAAGCTGCATAACTAAGTCAGCATTTCCTGTGTCTGGCTGGGCCTCTCTCGTCAGTGAGTTTTGCACAGGCTACTTGAGGCCAGACAATCCATCAGAGATAGCACCTCTTCCAAACATCAAGAACCAAAAAATACTATTTGACACAGCTACCTCTATAATGCTGAGTCTTCTGGATTATCTCCTTATCTCCTGAAGTCTGAAGTGTTCTTTGGAACTTGATTAGGTATTTTCAGCTCCATTCCTCAGGAGGCATATTTCACTTATTGGAGCTACTTAAAAATTACAATATTTTGGAGAAAGTGCTTTTGGTTTTTGACATTATTTTTCTTTCTCTAGGCATATTATCAGTATTAATTGGTCTCACAAAGAAATTTCTTAAAAGAAACAGACTTATTTTTACACTGACTGTATTGCTTCATTTATGAAAATTTCATACTCAGACAGAAACATCAGGAATAGAATGGCAGAAAGTCAGCAAAATATGGCTGCAGGGTAAAGATCTTGCCTGTAGCTGAAAACAACCCACAAGGCAAAATGTATGCTACATGAGGTCTGCTAGAGGCAAACCCACATGGGAAAGCTTCAGTGTTACAAGAAGGAGTGAGGTCCTTTTCAGGACTGGGTTTGGAGGGCAAGACAAGACAGCCTAGTCTGTCTGTAAAAAGAACAAAACTCACCCCAATATTTTTATGTATGAAAAGAGATTCCTTCAACTAGTTTCTCTAGCTGCTAAATCTAAAAAATATATTAATCCTCAAAAGAAATCACTGAATTTCTCTACTTTAGTGTCTCAGTCCATCCAGAGAAGTTCAGATGCTGAAAACATCAAATTTAGCCTGGGTTCTCCCATGCAGTATTATCATCACAATCCTCTCCAGGTCTTGGATCACTGCCTAGATGTGCTCATTTTTGTTTCTGCCAGCCATTTCAGGACAAATTGTTTTATTTTTTTCCTTTAAAGAAATAAAATATTCGTCTCTCAACAATCCAACATCCTCATTTGGACTTGCAGAGAAGAAAAGGCATTGTGACTGCTAATGACTCCTATGAGGATTTGAAGGTCAGGAAAAAAATATTCAGGAGGTCAGACTCTTTAGCAATGACAAACCTATTGTGCATTCTAGGAGAGAATCTGAAGAATAACTAGGTCTTAAAAATTTGGGGGTTTCGGTCCACTGTATTGTCTAAAATTATTTCATCTGGAATTACATAGGCAGAGAAATAAACTGATGCTCTGCTAAATGTTTAGGCAATTATATTCTCTTCTTTGGATAGAGGAGATATTCAAAAGTACTTATAAAACATTGCATTTCCAAGATACTGTCAACAGTTCCTTCACAGCTATGTCCCTTCCTGAATACAGAATTACTACCTTAGATTATATCTGTAACAAATTTCTTTTAGTGAAGTTATTCAGAAACTATTTGCCAATAACTGAGTCTCCTCACATCTTTCCCTGTATATTTTCTTTTTATTCAGAGATACTAAACTTGGAAAGGTAATTTTAAAATTACCCTTGACCAAAAATCAATCTGGCAATTAAACAAGTAAAAAAAAAAAAATCACATTAGGTCATATGTTGAGAATCTGAGTTGGCAGGGGTCACTTTATATGGACAAGATCTCACCCAGATAAAACCCTACCTAGACCCATAGGACACATAAGAAATAAATTCAACACTTCTCTTTAAAGTCATCAGAAGTTTTCACTTCACAACAAAAGTATTAGAGCAAAGAGTAATCTGAAGCTGAATGAATTTTCTTTGACTGGGAAAATTTAATTAACATCACAGGTTTCCTTTTTCCTAATCCTCTATCTTCTTCACAGCATTAGCAGTAGGAAAATCTGACTTTTTTTTTTTATTTTAATGAGAAATTTTTTTAATGATAATTTAAATTTTAACAGTATCAGTTATTTGATCCAGAAGGAATGTTCTATTTTGGTGAATCATATCATGGTCTATCTACACTAAAACGTTCACCACAAAATTAGCTTGTAAGACTCTACCAAATCATGTAAGACAAACATGGCTTTTAGTTTTACATTATATTTAAATGTTTTTATGTTCAAAAGCATAGCCTCTTCCCTCCACTAGCAACCATGGAATCACTAGCAAGTGTCTGTCTACATATACTGCAATTTATGGACTCTGTTCAACCACAGTGATTGTCTTTTTGAACAGGTCTGGAAGAAACCCCCTGCATTATCCCTTTACTCTGCAATTTGCATTGAATTCTACCATAAAGCAAAGTAAATTTGCCTACAAACTCTTTTCAATAACATTGCTATTTCTTTTTATTTCAGTCATTGAGCAAAATATGTTCCAGACATTCTGGTGAGCTCACGATTCACGTTTTGGTGTCAATATCTCATATATGTAGATGTAGCATTATTATCACTGGTTGAATTCCCAATTTTGTTAAAACCAAGATGTTAAAAATATCTATCAAAAAAAAGTTACCTTTTACGCCTTGTTGTCCAGACATTGTCAGTGGTAAAGTATGAGTAGAGTGGATAACTTGTGATCCTACAGCCTTGTTCACCTGTTGCGGGTGATGGTAGAGTTTTTGAGAACTGGCAGTCTGCACAGGAATCTGACAAAGTTTACCAGTGTAATTAGGAGGGCACTGGCATTTATCTCTAGAACTACACTGGCCTCCATTCATGCATGGTAGGTGGCAAATAACTGAAAGGAAAACAGAAATAAAAATTTTGTTAATGACTTTAGCTTTAATATTATCATCTGGCCACATATCACACACCAGTTGAAGAGAAAAGAAAAAGGGCTGGAGAGCTTTGTTCTTCATTCAGACACCTGAGGAACAACTCTACTTCTAACTGCCTTGTGGTAGAACCACTTCCCTTCCCCTCCTTGTGATCTTTGACCTCTGCCTCGTTTGCATCTTCCCTCCATGACAAACACAGAAAGCAATTCTTCCCTTGACCATCCTAGCTACTTTATTTCATGATGCTATTAAGCAAGACACTAAACTACTATGGTGTCTGGCTTCATCTCTTATTCACACTTTGGTACAGATACTCTTGTTTGTCAGCCTCGGTTTCTCAAAATCCTGGACCACTCATCCCTTCCTGGAAGTCTGTGAGAAAACTCACCTAAGAAGAGAAAGTACTGGGGACAAATTTTCTATTTTGACTTTAAGTCCTGGTTGTTCTCTAAAAAACTATTTCTTGCAGAGCATCTAGATTTTTGTTTAACATTTATTTCTCAGATAAAACAAGCTAATTTGTATCCATCCATGAAGATCATAAAAATATCAAGAGATTCTACTGAAACGATTTCATAGACAAACTCCAAACCATTAAACCCTGCAACTCCAATATAAAGAGAAGGGTAATTATTTCTGTGCCAGCTAGCACTTGCACATTTACAGCAATATAAATTATCAGATGAAACATGAAAATGTCAACATCAAATGAAAAATACTTTTCAACTCAGATATACAAGCAGTAATAGGCATGGTTCAGCACTTTCTAAAAATATAATGTGGGACTAAAATCAATCACAATGTAAATGAGCTGTCAGAATTTTCAAGAACTAAATGATGTGAAAACAACAGGAAAAATACCATAAGTTTTTTTCAAGATAAACAAAGGTCATTTTTGTCAGGAATCAAATAGTATTTGAGAAATAGAGCTCAGTATCCATTTGTCAGATTTAAGATAAGATTCTGACTTTAAAAAATAAGAACCTTTACAGTAATCATGGCATTTTGCTGGATAGGTATTGTTTGGTCTGTAATAAATTACAATAAAAATGACAAACTACAGATAATCCAAGGTAATTAAGAACCTAGTGCTCAATATTCCAATTGCTGTGACCTCTGGACAACCAGAGGCTTTTACCAGTATGAGTACCATATTTTACCATATGAGTACCAGGAAAGGAACCCACTGGAAAAGGAACCTGTGTGTTGTGTGCTGCAGGAAGACAAAGTAGAACACTCAGCAGCCCAAGGAGCTCTAACCCAGCTGTGCAATTCCCTTGGCCCAGGAAACATGCTCAAGAAACAGCACACTCAGCCCAGCTCATCACAGAGCAGCCTCATGCTGCCTGGACAGAGTCTGGAATGCCAGTGCCTGATTGCCAGAAAGGTTAATGCACAATGCAAACTGCCACAATTGTTTTTTCACTGTTTTTTCTTGTCTTATCTTCTATTTACATTTAACATAAACTGACTGAAAGTACTTCAAGCTGTAGCATTGTGCTAATGGTCCTAGTCAACCTTGGAAGGCAACCCACGACAGCACAAGCCTTATTTTTTTGGGTCCCAACCCTTATTGGGACTTCATCTGAGTGTATAAAAGACATCTTTATAGAACTGGTGTTACTTCAGGGCAAAATGAAGGGGTGTTGACCACAGCAGTAACTAAAGCATGACAGAGACCTCTCTCTCTGGTACCATTTCTTCCTGAGCAGCCACAAGCAAGCGGCTGCACTGTAATAGAGACAACATAAAAAGAATTTCAGTGCTTTTAAAGATGTGCCTGAACAAGGTTGAACACCAAGGTGGTTTTCTTGTGAACTAAAATCACACAATGAAACAGTATGAAATAGCATTAAGGGGGGAGCAGTTTGGCATTTGAAAGAAGAACAGTGAAACAAAAATAGTTTTACTGTGGAATTTCTTGAGTGCAAGAGGTCTACCCTATGGATTTTCTTCCCCCTCTCTCCAGGGCTGAGGCAACAACATTATGTGCAAAATCCACCTTTTAAATATATCCAGAATTTCTGGCAAATAAATTAATTTTTTCTGTGCTACTGTTCCTATAAAGCAATTGACATCCAGAAGGCCAAGTTGCATGGCTATCTCTGCACTACCAGGCACTCTTTATGTATTCCTCTCCTGCAGGAATTTCATGGGCACATGAAAAGCTTTATTTTTGAGAAAAGATTTGTGCTAAAAATACTGGGAAGGAAGATGCCAACAGAAAAGAGTTGGTTCGTGCCTTTCTCATAACAGTTTGATTTGGATACCCACCCAAATAATTTGTGCAAGTAAGTGTAGAGAGGAGACACTAAAAGGTTTAGTATGAGGTAAATAATTATGAACATTTAATGCCTCAGCATTTAAACATAACAGGAAATAAAAATTCCAAGCTTCTCACATTACTGTGTGGTGCAAATCCCTCAGTTAACTGATTCTGATTTACATCTCTGGCCTACTGTATGAGGAAGGAAGTTTAAGTGAGAATACATGAAATCTATTCTGAGAATATAAAGTTCTGTAATAAAAATTCTAAATTCTGAAATATACAACTGTAAATTCAAATCAACCATGCAAAAACAAATAGGATGTTATCTCCAGGCTAAACGGCAGACTTGAAAATCTCAAACAGGAAATATGAGAATTTTTTAAGAAGCGAATCTCAAAACAAAAGACCAAATAAAAAATAAAGAAAAAATCCACACCACGTTGAAATAAAATTTCTGATTATTTTAAATAGGTGTAAGCAGCCCACACTTCCGTTGCATTATTGCCACAGGTAGTTTATGGCCAGAAGGAGCTACATTTGATTATGACACTGGTGCTGAAAATCACAGGAACACAACTTCACCAGAACCAGAATTACATACAGACTATTTGAGAAAAGTGAGCTGGGGGAGCATAGGACTTGAAAAAAGGCAGAGGAAGGAACCACTATTTTTCCTTGACAAGGCTCTGGGAATCTCTGTTTAACAAAGACCAAAGAGCCCCAGGGAAAGGCCCACTTAAGACAGAAACAGCACATAAAGCCAGGGTATGTCTGAACAGCTCAACCTCTCTTCAAAGTTTTTTGCTTTGTTTTGTCTTGTCATTGATGCTAAAGGACCTAAACAGAATGGCAGACTATTGACAGATGAATAGGGGACATTCCTGACAAAAAACAGACACATGGTTTTTGGGAGAGACCATTTGAAGATGCTGGGTTTGCTCATAAATGCTCAACCGGCATTCAGAGAAAGGGTATACCGAAGCCTAATTCTCACTGGGCTGTTACTATTTCCTCTGAAAAAAATAAAATAGAAGAAATAAAAGTATCCAATAAAAGTGAAATCCTCTAGCTCAGCCCTTGATAAAAATGTGAAGATGGGTCTGCGTAAGAGGAGAAGAAATTTCAGTTCACATGTTGCTATTTTACAAACTAGGCAAAGGAAGTATTAATGGATCCAGGAAAGGCAAGAACTTTCTCACTTGAGTCTACTGTAAGCTAAATCTCTCAATGGTATTTTAAGGAACAGCCACCATACGACTGAACAAGTTTCATTATTTTTTACTATAAATGAACACACATCCTTTAGAAATGTGGAGACAGGTTTAAGAAAATACAAACATTTTAAGTATTCTTCCTATCCTTGAGTATTTAATTAGTAATAGCAAACCTTGATTCCTCTGGCATCCAAAAGCCTTAACTCTTTCCAGTCTGGCACAGCTTGCTGGGTATCACTGCTTGAAATGAGCCAAGCAGAGAAGGTGCATCAAGATGCCCCCACAGGGAGTCTCTGAATGGCGCAACGCATAGAAAAAGAACACTGCATGATGAATTCCAATACAGCTGCCACAGCTATGGGTTGGAAACACTAGTACAGGGCATGAAATCATCAACAAACAGCTAGGAAACCACTGATAAATACAGTTTGTTCATGTAATTACATAATCTAATTTGTTTTCAATACTCAAACAGCCTCAAACAGCTCCAGATAAACTGATTTAATCAAGTCCAAATGTTTTCATTTAATCAAAACAATGTGTAACAAACCAAATTCCAAGCACCTAAAGCCTCCTAATCCTTAAAAAACAGCCCATGCTTACCCAAACAAGCCCTTAGGATGGAAGGAAACTCCCTTCCTGTAACCAGTGTTAAAGAAAATGAAGATGGGTTTTGAAATGTTCCTCATCAGACTCTCCAAATTCCTTTTCTTTTACACCTCAGGGAACGTATGAGTTTCCCTCACCACTCTTTGCCTTTTCAACTTACATGCTATCAACAATTCAAGCATAAGGACTATTCAGTCACACCAACAGGCTTGCCAAGGAAAACCTTGAACTGCTTATTTAGATTACAGTATTTCCACTGGATGCATCACAAAGAGCAGATTAATTTTGTCTCTGAGTACTACAGTTATCCAGCATTACTACATGCCCCCCAGCTGCTTGGGCATCTTTCATCCACCCTGTTGCTAAGCACACAGCACAGGGACCTACTGAACACAAATTGTCAAAATGCCATATGCAACATTCTTACAGTGCTCCAAAACATTACAAGCTTTAGGTAAAAGTTGAAATACAGAGGTGCCTGCATATGGATCTGCACAATTACTCTAAACCTATTTCTACTTTCTAATTCCAGAAACTCTTTCAGTAACTCACAAAAGACACAGAAGCATGAACTACAGTATTGATGCTATCCCTCTGGTTTAGACTCTTCCCTACTTTTTTCTTAACTTGTGGTACCTCAACTTTTTAACTAATTCATCCTAAACTGTTTTCTCTTTAGAATTCTGGTTGTAATTCAGAGGTGTTATGTAAATAAGTTGCAAGTTTAAAAATAAATTAATTATTTGACTATTATTTAGCAATGTTCAGACAATCTTGATATCACAAACTTGTGCTTTGGGACATAAAGGGAGAAAAGAAAATCTTTAAGTGCCTTAAAAGTATAATACCACTGCATTCACCTCTGAATTTATCCTAATGTTTGCATTTTGACAACTTTTAATATAAATATTCCACTGTAACAATAAAAAGCAATTTTAAAAAGTAGATCTGACAGCAAGTGCTCCAGCACCAGATGTAAGAACGATTTTCCTACTCTGAAAACGCTGAAACACCTCTGTAGCACCACTGGAAACAGTGAAGTGATGCCCTGCTCCTGTGACTGGCCTTGATACATGGATGTGATACTGAAGGCACTAGAGATGTTTCTTCCAAAAAGAGATAAAATCTGCAACATTGCAGGGAAAAATTTAAAACAGGAATCTAGCTCAAACCTAATTGTATGATAAAAAAAATACTCAGCTACTAAACTGGAATCTCAGCTATTGTAATTTAGCACAGCTATTGACTTCATTAGAATTTGCCTTATATTTTTAAACTATTATTATTAAGGGATCTTTAAAAAAAGTAATTCACCCCCACTTGGGAATGGGATCATAAATACTGCTATTGAACCAGATAAGCAAAACAAATTACTGCCAAAATAAGCAAACTTTGTGATGATATCTGGATCATGCATGTTTTTTGGAGCTAATTGAGGCTACACTGTCAACTATGGAACATCATGATACTGAAATTTGGGAAGCAAGTTCAGATTCATAAAGGACATGGCTGCAATCTGTATATGGAGAAATATACATTTTTGAGCGATCATCATAATCAGCAAGAAATCCAGAATGAACATGCACTAGATAGTTTCACTGTACTACTTGTCTGTCTTCCTCGGTTTTAAACCCACTACTTTAAAACAGCTCAGGAAAAAAAGTTGGATGTTGACAACTCAAAGGTATGTACACAAAGTCAACCAAGAGACATCCAATATGTCCCCAGGTATTTCACTCATCTCTCATTGTGGGTCCCAATGGGATAGGAGTCTCTTTGGCTCTGTATCACATCTTTCCAAATTCATGTGATAAGCCACCTATCCTCAGATGTGCCAAATGCAGCACAGGCTGGCTGTGTGGCCTGACATGATCACCATCTGACCAGCAGTCACCAATAAAACTCCTATTGTTACAGCCTGGAAAGAACAGGATGGATGAAAAACAGTCTTAGAATATTCAAATACTATCAGGAAAACACAATGTATGCTGTGGCATGGAAAATGGCCTAAAGCTGTGCTTGCTCAATTTAGAAAGGCTGTAGCAAAAGTTTTATGGTAGTTGCAAACGACTGACAGGAGGATTCTTACTAACAGGCATGATGCTTAATCAATCTTTTCTATCTCTGCTTCTAATATTCTAAATATCTGAGATTATTCAGACACTATTTTGGGAGTCAAGGAGACAGAATGCTAAAGAGCCACTCCTACACTGATCAGAGGGGGTGAGTTTATTGACTTTATTAGACATCATTCTGATATACTGAGTATATCACAACAGTTAGGCTCAGTACACTAAGAAAAAGAAAAATCCACCAGTTACTGTTTATCAGGAATTAATGCCTTACAAATGGCCAGGGTCAGACCTTTGATAATGATGCTAACACATACAAAACACTACTCCAGACATTTCTTTGGATTTCTAGTGTACTGATATTTATTTTCTGCAGAAACAAAATAACCAGGAAAAGCTGGCTTTGGAAGAGTAACAAATTAGCACCCTTGCTTTAAACAAGCATACTACCATACAAAAACTTTATAGGTGTCAATTTAAGCAGTCCTGAATAACTTCTTAGTTGCTGTCGTCGAAGTAGGAATACTGACATCAAGGCACAGTGTCAGATGAAAACTACCCTTCCACTGTTCCCAGGGCTTTTAAGACTTTCCCTACTGTACAGTGTTTTGCATGCCTGAGCATGGGCAATGCTAACAAGGACAGGTAACAATGAAGAGCAAGCATCTTTATTGATCCATGATCCTTCCAGACTATACTCTTCCCTTTAGATGCCAGCTGAACAGCCCAACCCAACTTTAAGGACAAGAGGACTAATGAGTAATGTGACCATAATGATACTAGGCTGTCGTTGCTCATGCACTGTTACAATCTGAAGAAGTCAGTGAACTGATCCTCTGCTCTGACACTGTTGTCCAATTAGGCTATTTCAAAAAAATGCACTGAACTCTTGCATGGAGTAACAGCCAGTAGCATAAGGCATAGAAAAGAGCTCCTTCTAGATATCCACCTACACGATCACCATCAGACAAAACAGAAACTTGTTTTGAGGAACACTGGGGATGTTTCTGTTATCCAAAGGCTCTGAAGACCACAGAACTAGTAAAGCTGAAACTAGTAAAGCTGACACTGGTCAGGGACATCAGAATCCTTACAATTTCTATCAGCTGAATAACAGATACTTAAGCTGATGTGCTGGCTTCAGCTGGGGTAGAGTTAAATTTTTTCACAGTGGCTGGTACAGGGCTGTGTTTTGGGTTTGTGCTGAACACAGTGTTGATAATGTAGAGATGTTGTTATTGCTGAGCAGAGCTTACACAGAGCCAAGGTTTTTTCTTCTTTGTGCACTTCCACACTGGCAAAGAAACTGGGGATGCACAGGAAATTGAGAGGAGACACAGCCAGGACTGGTGACCCCAAAGGACCAAAGGGATATTCTGGACCATATGACATCATGCTCAGTATAAAAAGCTGAGAGAAAGAAGGAGGAAGGGAGGGACATTCAGAAAGATGATATTTATCTTTCAAGTCACTGCTATGTGTGATGGGGCCCTGCTCTCTTAGGAATGGCTGAACACCTGTCTGCCCATGGCAAGAAGTGAATTAATTCCTGTTTTACTTTGCTTACATACCTGGCTTTCTGCTTTCTCTATTAAAGCTCTTTATTTCAATGCAAGAGTTTTCAATCTTTTACCCTCCTGATTCTCTCCCCAGTCTGGCTAATGAGGAAGTGAGTGACTGCATGGTAATGGGTTGCTGGCTGGGTTAAATCACAATGGCTGAGATTCGTTCCCATTTAAGCTTTCGTGCCTTCTTGAGGCACACACGTTAGGAGAGCTGTTATCTGAGGTTTCCTGGTCTGTCAGTGAAAACAGGCTGGCCCAGCAGGCCAGTAAGGACATCCACAGACCACACGGGTGCATCCCATCACCCACTAACAACCAAGCTCTTGACTGAGGCATCTTGCTATGGTTTGGTGAGCCAGATGAACCCCCAAACTTAGATCCAAATGGTCTATAAACACTAATCTACTGCATCCCACCATACCACAAGACATCCTCCAATGACAAAATTATGTTTAAAATAGAAAAAGAAAAGCCACAGAAACCTTAGTCACTACAAAAATTTCTAAACATCAGGAGACTGGTCTCTGAATACCACAGCATTACCACAGTGCTCACTTAGTGAAAAAACATCTACAAGAAGAGTAAAATAAGAACAGACTGTTTAAAGTGGATATTCATTAGCATACAAATAACAGCTCATAATCCAGGCATTCATGGAGGAGTTTAAAAACATAGGCTATGATTTTCTGGCACTGGCTCCATCACAAGCTATTGGAAAGTTTTCTAGGGAGTTGACCTTGCAGCAGTGACACGACGTGAGAATGGGATGGCTATTGTTCAGAGTTTGAGTAATAAATTAGGTCATAGGAGACCAGTGAAAAGCTAGAGACTCAAATCCTGGAGTTCTGAGAGAGGAAAGAAGAGTCCCTGCTAGTGAATAGGAAGGATAAAGATTACTCTGCAGAGAATGTACAGCTGGAAATTCATTAAAAAACACACAACTCCACCTCTCCTTGTGGTGCTTATGACCATAAAAGATGTAACAATTGCTGCACAAGCTGTGTAAACCTAAAAATCAAGGCTCTGCCTGGTCACGTCCAGTTCCAAGCAATTTAACCATGCACCAATTTTCTCTGTGCTATGTACAATCTCACTGAGAAGCCTCACATCACATTGTTGTACCCAGCCCTGTGCACTGAAATGTGTGCAAGTGTGAAAAAAATCCCTTTTCCCACTTGTCACAAGACACTTTCTGTGTTTAGCATCTCACACAACAGACTGAATTTGATATACTCAAACAATAAGTAAGAGAGATGCAATGGACACATTAACTGCAGAAAGCTAGTACTACAGCTTATGTTGTGATGCTGGTCTCCCCTGTTTACCTACACCAGCAGTTTCCAAAGCAGCGTGTGCTCATCCCACACACTGTTCCAGAAAATGTACTGGGATGCAGGAAACAACTATGTTTTGTACCATTAATAAATAAAATGAATTTTCCAAAGACTTCACTTAGTCTTTTTCTCATCTATTTTTATTTTCTATTTTGTTTATGGTTTATAAAGGACAAATAGATTATATATACAGTACTAGGTGTATACAATTTATAAAGGTATACATATAGATGAGAGTGTTCAAAAATATTTTACTGATAGGAAAGTGCAATCAAAAAGGTTTGGAGACTACTGATCTATACATCTTATGGCAGAGGCAGTCTCTCTCAGGGAGAAGTCAAAGAACTAATTTCTAAATTATGAGATGATCAGTTGCTAAAAGTTTCCTTAAACTCGAAATATCTGAGCAATTTCAAATACAAAAATTTTATTTCATAGCTCATCTTAACATCTTTGAATTAAACAAAAAATACAACCAAAATGTGAAATTAAAAATTATTTAGATGAAAATTAGATGAGAAATACTCTGTTTGGGTGCTTAAAACTCAATCCTCTTCAAATAGAAAATATCCAATTTTCCTTCTATTCATTAACTAGAATCTCTCAAGACTTCACAAGAGATTAGTGGGGATAAAAAAAGTTTAACAGCTCCTATAGACTTCAACTTGATTCATATTCACAAATCCCTGGTTGAAAGTTCATGGTCCACCCTCTTGACAGGTTTTTATGGATATAAAAAAAACCTCTCTAAATTTAAGTGTGTACATTATGAAGAAAAAATAATATTCCAAAATAAAAATCCAGGAATCCCAGTGCTTCTACAAAGTAGCACTCTCAATTACAGTGATACCCAAATCTAAGAGCTAATTAGAGGTGGAATGGATAGATGAACACTATACAGGCTACATAGACACAGAGATGAGAATTATCTGGAGCAAAATAAAAAACCAGAACAAGCAGTAGAAAGGCTGAATGGGCAAAGACTGTGATCAACAGAGCAGTGACGGCTGCTTGCTTCCTTCTGACTCTGCTAAGCCCAGGACACAGTAAATACAAACTCATTTGCTAAGAAATCTATTAATGATAAGTGCCATATGTGGACATGTAGAGAAAATTTTCAGACTCTTTCTTCTGTACTTGTATAACTTAGATGCAATTTCTTCTTTAAGCCAAGTTAGCATACACTTGATCTTCAGTGAGGTATGTGCAAAGACATTTAGTTTAGCAATAACATAGCTATAGCTGCACAAGGTAGTGTGTTTATATGAATATATAACAATGTAATCATTCAAATAAATGCACTCTTAGTTCTCTTTTTACAGTACTTCAAGTCAGATGTACATAAACTAATCTTTATAAATTAAAACCATATACAGTAAAATTAAACATTTTGCATTCTAGCTTTGTATTCTCTTTTGCTTTACTTTGAGGGAAACATACTCCACGTGTTTTTGAATGGCTGCAGGTGTGGATTTGGTACCACTTCCATTTGTGGCTTTTCCTATGACTGCACATCCAAAACTGTGTTCTCTGTAATAGACAGTTTGGGGAGTGCTTTGAGAGTAGATGGACTTTTGCTTCATGGTGATGGTCTGAAATCTTTAAGGTGAGCATGGGAGTGGAAACAAGTTGCCAACAGACTTTTATGAGGTCAACCTCATTAAAATAATCTGAATGAACAATCTCTTTTCTATAAATCAGCATATGGCCTCCACTGGAATCTGAGGTAAAGATGTCCATTTTGAATAATTATTTTAAGATTATGAAGAAAAAGCTCACAGATGCTATAAGTTCCATGGCAGAAACCAGAACTATTTGTTGATGACAAGTTCTGAGAAATACATGGGGTAAAAAAAAATAAGTAATTCTTTTTGAACAGATGTGGATATTAAAACCAACAAAATTGTTAAAATACAATTTTTATTTGTAGTTTGAGCACTGGAGGCCATAACTGAAAATGCATTAAAACCCTGAGCTTTGCTCAGCCTATAGAATGGTACAATCACATTACAGGATAGAATTGTAGTGCACTACTATTTCAGATTAGAAAAGCCTATACTATACTACCTGGACTCTAAGTAAAATAATTCATTGTGCTGTCAGCTCAGATTGATTTACAGAACAAAGGGAAACTGGAATAAAGAAATATCTTTTGAATTGATGATCATAATGGGCTCCTCCCAAATAATTTTGCACTGGCTCTTCAGGCTAGGGAATACCTTTTTCCTAGTTTCTTCTATAAGGCAAATAATAATTTATAATAATAGGTCTGCTGTTATTTTTCATTATTTTAGCTACTCAATTCACTGTCTGAGGAAAAATACCTGGCCTTCATTTTGTTACGGCTATTACAATCTTGCTACATGAATATTTTTAGCATAGTCATCATTTGTAAATTTCAAATTACCAGATAAAGCAGTGGATAAATTCTAATGTCCTTCTCTTAATTTTTTTTTCCTGAGACACATACATTGATACACTGACCAACTTCTTTGACTACTGCTGAATACAGTTTAAAAAGTTATTCTTTCAGCCAAATTGCCCAAGAATTCTGGAATTTTCATGTGCCTATTAAAGGAAATAATATTTCATCTGGCAGCAGAAAAAGCATAAACCAACAAAGCCTGACAGGACACAAATTATAATTACTGCAAGAACAGTAGAAACAAAGCTTTTACCAAATAAGACTACAAGGTAGCTACCAGAGGCAGTAAAAGGACAAAAGTGATAATACTAAAGGAATAATAAAGTTCTTGCATAACTTCTTCAGATCTGCAAGTTCAAGTGCAAAACTCAAGGATATTTCAAAGTAACACTTGACTCTTACCTACAGAGAATATTCATTAAAAACAAACTATGAGTTATCATATGCTGTTCTTGAGCTAAGCAGTTATTCCAGAAATAAACTTCTCTTCAATTAGGTTGTCTGATGGAACACAAAGTTGAAAATAAAAACATTTTTAAAAATTAAAATAAAATCACTTCTCACTTATGTTACCAAAATAAATTTTTAAAATCTCTGCATGACATGTGTTAGCAATTATTTTAAATCCTCCACACCTTTATCTGCTACATCTCGGATGAAGCCACAGGAAGAGTGTTTTGCTGGGGTAGATTTACATAGGTCATACATGATGGGTTACCACACAGGCTGCCTCCATTCACCAAACAGCAAACACCAGTTCAAAGTAGAAAAGAAAGTGTCTCGTCTAACATGTTACCTTTCTAGCATCTCTTACTAAACCCAGTGAAACAAAAGAGCAAAATGTAACGCGTAAAAAACTCAATAGTGTGTATTTCACAAGCTGCCAGAAGAGACTGTGACTGTAAATTCTCACAAATCTACACAAACACTTCCACAAGATGTTGGTCTTTCCTATGCCTTTACATGTCATCAAATTAGATTCCAATACTATTTAAAATATGCCTTTTCACCAAAAGGATACTAAAAAATGCTCCTCAAATATCAGTCTTGCAGTTCCTCAGTGTAGCAGGACATGAGCAGTATGTGTCATATGGAGCAAAGAATCGACACCTTCAATACCAAATGGTAGCAAGAAAACACCAACCATTTCTCTTGGACTTACTGTCATACACAAACTGCAAATAAGGCAGTTGGCTGGCTTGCCAACAGGTATTTGCCATTTTTAACCAACACTACTCTTCAATAATGTCTTAAGTGCTTGAATAAAATACAGTGCTAACTCCTACAACACTAACAGCAATTCATGATCATATAGGTCTGAATAAAATTCAGAAATTCTGCCAACATTTTCTAAAATAACTGCTTTGAATTTTCACAATTCTAAATAATTATGCTTACGAAATTCTTTCCTAGATAGGAAGTTCTGTTAGAATAATAATTACATAGTGGGTTTCTTACTAAATTTCCTCTGAATAACCTATTGTTTCAAAATATATTGGTCAAATTTTCTTTCACAGTTTTCAACAGAAGACCAAATAAAATTTGAGCAAAATGCTTCTGCTGCTTCTTGGAACTTTCGGTCTATACGTAATTGGAAACTTCTGGACAGCCTCAATTATCTAAAAACATTTACACAGAGTCAACACAGGAAAGTTGGAAAATTTTTTGATAGAAAATTCCAATAGGAGAAATGCCAAAATTCAAGAGGCAACATAATTTGAGCATTATTGTAACACAGTACAGAAGGTCCAGGTATTCCATGCTGAAAGTTTGAGAATTTAAGATTAAATGGGAAGGACCAGATATATTTTTACTTAAGACACCATGTTCACCTGGAGAAGGCTTCAAGGTGACCTCATAGCAGCCTTCCAGCATTTAAAGGAGGCCTACAAGAGAGCTGGAGAGAGACTTTTTACATGGGCACGGACAGGACAACAGAGAGTGGCTTTAAACTGAAGGAGGGTAGACTTAGATTAGATAGGGGAAGAAATTCTTTACTGTGAGGGTGAGGCACTTGCATAGGTTGCCCCAGAGAAGCTGTGGATTCCCCATCCCTAGAAATGTTCATGGCCAGGTTGGATGGGGCTTTGGGCAACCTGGTCTAGTGGAAGGAGTCCCTGCCCACAGCTCAGGGTTGGAACTCGGAGATTTTAAACATCCCTTCCAACCCAAACCCTTCTATAATTATATGATTCTGTTTCCTTACTTGACACAGATACTGCCAAGTGCTCAGACACAATGTTTTTACAGAAAGATATGCACATTCATTGACAAACATGCAGCTTTGACTGATCATTTATAACAGTTTGAATGAACTGCTTTAAATGAGTTACAGGGCTGCAAATGAACATTGAATATGAACTTAAGTATTAAATGACTGCTTCCTTTACAAAGTTCTGTCATTCCTATTCAATGAATGAAGCACAGATCCCTTGGGAAAAAATAGAATGTAAATCTATAATGAAATATATTTACACAACAGTGGTGGGGCGGGGGGGGAGCATGAAAATATTAATTTGGGGATTCACTAATTCCTTATTGCTTCATTTTACAGTTACAAATTAGTCATTGTCCTCCCACTCCTTACAGGAAGAGAACTCATTTCAAAATTGGAATGTGGAATAATTTTGAGTAGAAACAGGACACCTCACTGAGTAACTTCAGCAATGAAAGAGACAGAAACCTCATGTGCTACTCTATTCCCATCCTTTCCTATGCACACATATCAACTGTGTTTTACAAGTCTCAGTAGATATATCAGGACTGAAATACCATACAAACTGCACATGCATCAATCCATTAGAATAGTAAGATTCATCTATGCAACAGAAGTTTCCACTCAGATTAAATGCTTTCATTCTCCAAGCCAATGAAATATTGGAGGTTGGTTAGTTTAACTGCAACATATCCCATTCACAAAACTAAACTGCAAAAAAACCCAAAGTTTCAGTGAAGCAACCTGGCAATCAAAGAGGTTTTTCCTTTTAAATACCAAGCTTTCATCACCTTAAATTGCAGTGCTAGGAGCTATTCCTCACCACAGCCAAAAATCTCAGCTACCTGAAAAGCAGCATTCTCCCCAATTCGTCCCTTGTTGTGGGTTTTTGTTTTTAATGGTTTATCCATACTGTGTAAAATTTTCAGGAAACAGGATTTGTTCATTGCCTGGGCTCTCTGCTACCAAGCTTCAGCTGAATTGATAAACTGAGCACATTTTAAGAATCTGAAATAATCCATGATAAAGCTTGAGTAGCTGTATAAAGGTATTGCAACTAATTCTTTCTGAAAATGCAGTGTTTACAAAGTTCAGCACAAAATTGAAAAGAAGCAAAAAATTTTGCTCTGGCTCATTATCAGAAATAATTTATTATTAAGCACAAACCAAATTGCTGTCTAACTAATCTGTCATCCAAGAACCCAAATTCAATCTTGTGTACTAGAATGCTGCTTCTGTTTCCAAATAGGGCATGTGACTATTTTCTCTGGTTTTAGGAAGAACAAATATTTTTTAAAAAACATATTGAAAAAGTACTGTTCACTGTGCTAAGTATGTATTTCCTGACATGACATTCTGCCTCGGGGCTGCATTTTTAAATACCAAGTCATCTAAATAAGAATTTCCACACATTTTGGATTAATGTTAAGTAAAGAAGCTTAGAACATGGACTTCAAAGCAAAGAGCACAAGTTAAACATAATTCAGCTGTTAAATATAACAAAAGTTAATGATCTTGGAAGACACAAATTACTTCTGCTTTATGTGTCAGGAGACATCAGGACAAGCCTAAGCTAGTGAGAGGCACTAGTTAGAGAATAGATATGAAAAATTATTTCAGTGGTATATATTTTAAACTCTGATTCAAAAGCTCCTGAAAACCGTGACTGGTGAAAGAATTCAATCTACAGGTATAGGATTCCTCTCCTCTAGTTATTAAGAAGTTCATGCAGCATTTTTATTTTTAATTGGAGAGCCTTTAAGTGCTAGTTCAGACCTTCTCATTCTTCTGTGAAAATGACAATACCTAGATCTGTACTAATCATTTTTGTCTTTTAAATGTAGTAGGGAAGATAGCTAACAGGCAGGTTAAAAATCCTTATCCATGTGTAGCAACTTGCTTTTATACATTTTTCAACAGAAGACTCGCTTATCTTTCCATCAAATACTGTTACAGGCTGCTTTTGTTGAATGTTTCCAGCAGCCCATTGTACCCAGTGCATCAGAGCTGCGTGGCCTGAGGCCAGGAAGGAAGGTGTGGAACACGTCTTCACAGGTCAATTTCCACTCTCCAAGTTTTCAAGTATTTGAGAGAAGGTCATGTTACAGCACAGATTTACATAGCAGACAAATTACATGACTGCCTGTTCTCAGCATTTCATAATTTCAATAGAAAAATTAGGTCAAATGAAAAGGGGGAAGAATAAGCCTATCCTTTTATGCTAGTCCGAAAATAAAACAAAAAACTTACTTAGCTGGGGTTCTTGCCAAAAACATTGTAAAAATCTGCATTGGCAGTAAATACAAATAAAAAGCATAAGCTTTACCATTCCTTTACAAAATACTTTTTTTTTTTTGTGCCTCTGAACAGCCACAAACCCCAAAATTTGCTCTATTCTTGTTTTAAAACACTGGTTTTACTATTAGTTCAAAACACATACATTTTTACAAACATGGATACTATGAAGGAATGAGCTGGTAGCTTCAAGAGCTTTCCTGCACAGCCTGACAGCCTAGTAGGAGTGTTAAAAGAGGGAACTGCTCTTTCTATCATCTGTCCAGAAGAAAAGAATAATAATTCTGAACAGCTTTCCCCGACCCTCAGAGCATGAAGTACACTGCACTTGAAAAACGGCAATATTGGCCAGCCTCAGCACTGCCTGAACTCTATGTTTATTCTAGACAGAGACTAAAATTACAGTGTTCATATCTGGCATTCTTTGACTAGAAATTTGCAAAGTAATTTTTTTTTTTCAGAATACAACATTATATTTTCAGGATAACTACAAAATTACTTTCCAAGAGAAGTTCAGGGTATCAAAATGTGAAATTACTAATTTGTTTAGGTATGTACCCATAAATCTGTATATCTTAACTCACAAGTTAAATACTTGCACACAAATGCCTATTTAGTATACAGTGAAAATATGCTATTCATTATCCTAGGTAGCTTTCAGGATTTGTTTCAACAGAGTCAAAGAGTAGCAGGGTTTAGTCTGGCATACTGTTGATACTCTTACTGAGCAAGCAGAAAGAATAAATATTAACAAAGAAATTACTGGCTTCAATAACTTTAATTAGGCTTAACATTATTCCAGTTCCTAAAAATGCCAAATATGAAATCTGACTTACTTTCAGCAGTAAGAAAAGTTTTAAGCTGCTGCATATTTAAAGAGGGATTGTAGTTTTAAGGAATTGTTGAACAAGTTTTTGAAGACAGTCACTGTTAGCTGTTCACTAGGTTTTATGTGCATTTGATACATATTAAACAAGTAAAAAAGAGGAAGCACAACTTTTTGTGTAATCTGTCATTTTCCCTATTTACTAAAACAAACTCTGAGGGAGGAATTTTACCGAAAGCTTCAGCTTAGCATGTTACATCCCTGCAGCTGAAAATTCAGATGAAAAATATGGGAGCTTTTTCCTCTGACACAAAAGGAACTTTTGGGAACATTTCCGAAGGACACCAGAAAACTTGTCTAACACACAATGCTTCCTACTCAGCACAGCCCTCCAAACAAAGAGTAACAGATGCACAACTGGTATTAATAACAAAACATCTCCTCCCTCTGTTAGTCAAGAGAGGACAGCTAAGGACAAGCAGAGTTTCAGGGTACTTACCTACTCGGAAGTTGGTGGCTGTCAGAGTGTCAGCAGCATGGCCGTTTTCACTGATGAGGGTGGTTGTATTTCCCTTCTCACAGTTGTTCTGACAGTTGCCTTTGGTACAAGTCACTTTGCAGATGCTGGGTGTAAAGACCACCTTGATGCGACCAGTGTGATTTCCCACTGTCAGCGGAGGCAAAGAAAAAAAGAAAAATAAACAGATCACTTTGGTATCCATTGATTTCCTTCGAAAAGTTTTTTGGGAAAAAAAAAAGGCACGGGGGGGGGAAGGCGACAGGTCTACAGGAGGAGGGCAGTCTGCAGTGCTCTCTCTCATAGATCTCCAGTGGTGTCTCTGAAACAGGAGTAGGAAGCTTAGCAAACAGAACTCCGGGATCCGCTCCA
Organism: Oenanthe melanoleuca; assembly: GCF_029582105.1. NCBI lineage: Eukaryota > Metazoa > Chordata > Aves > Passeriformes > Muscicapidae > Oenanthe > Oenanthe melanoleuca. Next base: position 74,340,425 of record NC_079336.1, read on the forward strand.
AAACCACATTTAAAGTCAAGTCACTGGAGTGGGATTAGTAATCACAATGCTGCACTTTATTCACAGGCAGACAAAGAGCAATACCAAGGGCATGACAGCTTAAATAGCCAACCCTGACAGGCAGATGTAATGTAAAGAGGCTGGCTGTGCACCTAGAGGTGAATAAACTCTTGTGTACTCCTACATACTTTTCCTGTTTCTGCACTTATTAAGTCACTATTTGTAGCTCGACCCCTGGAAACGTTTTAGGCATGCGGCATGTCTGAAAACATCTGTCTCAAATCTCCTGGCACCCCAGCCTGAAGTGGTCAAACCTTGTGACGCAGCTGCCTGGACCCATTTTTTCTTCACATTTTTTTGGCACTATTTTTCCACAAGAATTTACATATTACAGACTAAGCTCTGCTGTCAGTCTTTGTTTTAGTAATAAATAGCTCAGAAAAGAAGAGTGGGGAAGTATCAGTGCTTTAAAAATACTGAGATCAAAGATAAAAAATGGCCAGATTCTTTTTATATATATATATATATACACACACTTCCCTATAGTCATTTTAAAAAAACTTGAATGTAATAAAGACTGCACAAGCACTAATTTGCAATTAAGCTAGTTATAAGAATTTCTTTTTACAGAATGGTATTTAAAACCAGATGTATTTATTCTATATCTAATAGCTGAAGACAAAAAATAATTAAAACTACTTATTAGGAAAAACAGGGTAAAGGACAGATTCCATTTGCAATTATTTAAAAAGAAAACATTTTGTCCTCTGCATATTACTAATAAATCCAGCAAGTTCTTTAAAAAATACCATAGCATCTTTGTGGAAACTATTAATACATAGTTTCATATCAAGCCTAACAATGCCAAGAAATGACGCACAGAAAGAGAAGAATCTCCTTTTTTCCTCATGTCATAGAAATAAAAAGTTGCTGGATAGTTGCCTAACCTAGTTCATGAAATACCCTGCAGACAAACACTTTTTTGAAAATATCAAGAAAATCTTAAAAATCTTCCCACTTCAAAAGCATATAAAGCCTTCTTATTTCTTCATGAACAAACAGATTTAGCAATTGTGCAGATTGTTTTGTCTACTGTAAAGGCATTGGTCTATTTGAACAGCAGCTGTAGTACAGATGCTCCCACCTTATTTTCCTTAAACAATGCTTAGAAAAGGAAGAGCCCTGACAGATACAGGAATAAAATATTTTGATTAAAGGCTAATATTTTGTTTTTAGGGGTTTTAGAAGACATCTTAGATTCTAGGATGCCACACATTACTTACAAAAATGAATACATCTTAACCAATAAACAGATATAAGTGACCTATGAACTGCTGAGGGTAGAACTTTTAAGCTTTGCTTTTTTAAAGCAAATGTGTCAGAAGCAATATTGCCATCTTTATATTTTACTTGCATAATTATACATATATATTTTTCTAGGAAAGAGTCCATTTAATATCTTATATTTTCAGATATTTTCGCAATATTTTTCCTTTAGGACGTGATCTAATTAAAAAAACAGGGTTAGTTGAGTCACAAAAGTTGGTCCTGCCTACACTGTAAAAACCAGTATTGGGGGACCCAGACAAGCTTTCTGGCTTAGCTTTAAAAAGTATATATATCTATCTATTACACATACATACATGCATACATATATATATGGCTTTGTCAGTGTTGGGAGAGCAGAAAATACAGAGGTCAATATGTGATGGAGTTCGCAGTGCAAATATTGAAACTGAATGGAGGAATGGAGGCCACATGGTTTGTGCCACTATGGCATCGGGAAGGAACATGGGAGAAAAGTGGAAGCCATGGGGTCTGATTCTTCTACCTGACACCCAGAGAAATTTTGTACAAACCCAGTACAGCTCCTACCCAGAAATATTCTGTACAACATGTCCACAAAGAACAGAAAGTTTTACCATAAGCCCAACACAGCACCTGGCACAATCGTGGTTAGTGAGTTTTAAGAAGTACTGCAATTTTCTGTCTATCCAGGAGATGACAATTCGACATGAAATTGTACAGGGACACATCAGCAGGTTTGTTGTCCCAACTTAAAGTGCAATAGATTGTTTGCACACCAAGTGTCAGGCCCATAGTTATGTTTTTGAAATAGTAAAGATGAACTAAACCATCATTTAATTCCCCTTCACATATTCTGTACTATGTTGTTGAGTGCTGAGCTGTAGTAAGTCTTGGGCATAGTGTTCACAACAAAAATTTAGAATTATTTTTACCAGATATTTTAGATTTTACCAGAAAATCCTGTAGCACAATTATTTTAGTAAAAGAGATGCCTTAGTATGAGATACAACAGAAATTGTAAAATTTGCTTTTCAGTGCTTTTGGATAAGAAAATATTAGTATTCAAGTTTGGGAGTAATAATTAAACAGCACTTTCATAACCACAGATCAACATCTAGAGAGCTAAAGAGTATCCCTGACATAGTACTTAAATGGAGTTTTTCAAGAAGAAGTCTTAAAAACACACAATGGAAGCCTTAGCCCCTACCAATATTCAAATCATCATGAGGAAGCTGTAACTGCAGTGACGTGTCCCCTCAGTCTCCTGTCCTCCAGGCTGAACAGACTAAGTGACCTCAGCTGCTCCTCTTATGGCTTCTCCTCAAGACCCTTCCTGTTTTCATGGCCCTTCTTTGGACACTGTCCAATTGCTTTACAGGGTTCTTATACTGTGGCCCCCCCAAAACTGTGTTGAACAGCACTGACCATATGTAACCCCATTTACTACAGCCCTTTGTGCTTGACTTGTTAGCTGGTTGGTCAACCATCATATGATATCTTTATCTAGCTGTATGCTAGTTATTTTGCTATAAAGCAAATTCTCAAATATTCCTGCCTTGCCAATTGCAAAGAGAGAGAAATAAGATACCTTCATATTCTTTAGAGGGAAGATTTTCTCCATCTTAGATTTATGAAAACCATAAAAATAGTTTGTTCTCCCTCCCCAGCACACCACAGCTTTTAACTTCAATTCTTTTGAAGATATTTAGGATGGATACAAAGCTAATTATGGCCTCTGAGCTCAAAACTGATCAGCATTTGAGGAGCTGATTCAAGGCAGAGATGTCCCTATCATTCTTTTCTGCAGTTGCAGAAAAGTAAACAGCACTATCCTCACGGATTCTGAGGCTTAGGGACCTTAACAGTAAGCCTAATACATACAGATTCAATTTGAAAAAAAGACCACAAGCCCCTCTCCTGAAAGGAAGCTTTTAGAAGAAACTTCAAGTTTAGTCTCTTGGACTTCCTTCAATCTCATCTTCTGTAATTTTCTTTTCCCTCCTCTTCTCTAAAGAAGAAAATTCAATTCTAAATGAGAAACTATTCTATCTGTTATCTGATTTTGCAGTATTAATGCTAAACCCATGATTTCATGCTAGATTTCATGCTAGGAAAAGCACTGGTACTGGTACTGCTATAGCCTTGACTTCTTCTGACTTTGGACTAGCCCATGTTAAAGGACAGTATATTTTTAAGGAAGCATACAGAGTATTTTCTTCAAACTCCAGAACCTCTAATGATGATGCCACTGTGACACAGGCATGACAAAATCTGCAACTTAGATTAACTCAAATCCATTTTTGGAAAAAAAAATTAGAGTGCTACAACAACACCCCTGGAATAATTTTTTTTCTATACATATATATATATATAGACAGAAGTATATCAAACTCTTCTAGACCAATTTTAAACATGTGGAAATGAAACACCTCACTATGCTCCTAAGTGTAACAGCAGACTGAAGAAATACAAATATGAGACCAGATAAACAAACAAGCCTAATGGAAAATAAAAAAAGTAGATGATGAAAACACCAAATAAATAGCAAATTTACTGAAAAAAATGGTCAAACTAGAGACAGACTCAGATTGTTTTAATAAAGACAGGACAATCGAGATGACTAATAATGGATAAATCTTCATCCCTCAGCTAGACAGCAAATTCACAATGAGATTCAGCCAACAGCGCCATCATCCTGCCTCCTAGCCCAGGCTCACTTATACTTAAGAACTCTGTGATACATTTGTCAAAAGAGATCAGTGGAAGAATGTACCCATAATTTCCAAAATCTGTATAAGTCTTGAGCCAGATTTAAAAAAAAAAGACATCTGTGTAAAGTGATGAGTTTTTAGTTGAAAGTTGGCACCGTATGTACGTGACTTTTTTTCCATCTCCGTAAGTCACTATGATACAATATCATGAACACAGCAAACTCCTGCTGTGATAAATTTATGATTTAGCAACAACTGCAGAAATGGAAAATATAAGCAAAAGGATTTCTTAATAGAAGCCTTTCTGCCCCCACTATCCATTATGAAAATTTTTTTTTTCACCTGCATTAGCAAAAAAGGTGAAGTAGTTAAGCCAGGGCAGGTGGCAGGTTTTATGTCCAGGTGGTCACAATGGCTTACACAGCCAGGCCTGGAAAGAGTTGTATAAGGGGAAGGATTCCTCCTCAACCTCCTGAGTAATGCAACTCAGACTTTTCTTCTTCTTAGAAGACTTTCTAAAAACACTTACTTTCCTTGGGTTTAAGGCTGCTCCAACATTCTAACAGTATTCAATAGCTGCAGTGGAGCTCAGATGATCTGTGGTATGTCCCTGTTTTGCAGGAAGACAATGGGCTAGCAACACTAGTGAAAGCAGAACTGGTTTTCAGTTAGATAACTATGTAGGTCAAGGGGGCAAAGAGAATAAAATATGTTAATGTGTCAAAAACATTGATGTAATTTGTGGTTCACAGAGATCTAACCATAAGGATTTACAATAAAAAATAATAAATCACAAGCAGTGGCTTTGAGCAGCTGAGTACACAGTGTAGCTTATGCATACAACTCCCATATTCCTTGTACACAAATGTCTAAATCTATTTTAAGAGGCCAGTTTGGGGGAGGGGGGGGTGTTGTTGTTCTCCTTGTTTTGTTTTTCGCGTTTTTTTAATGCCTTCACTTATGACAAATATCCTGAGGCAAATCTAAGGAAACAGAACTAGCAGAACTATAGACATTGCATCAGTACCTCCAGTAATGATATAAACTGCTTTCTGTTCATGACAATCTACTTCTGCACTGATCTCAGTATGTTTTCATGTTTATCTAGAGTGTCATGAAACCTGGATATTCTATTTTAAAATTACATTCCCTTCCCAATGAGAATAGATTATCTCAGGCTATTTCATATTTTCAAATTATAACCATGATGCATGAGGAGTGCATTTAAAATTAAATCTTCTAAAATCAAACTCAATTAGCTTTTAAACAGCTAATACATTCAACATTTTAAATCCTTAGATGAGAAACACTCTCTTTTTTCTTAGCTAAATGCTGACAGAAAAAAGGAAGAAGCAGAAGGAAATTACTTATTTCCTAAAAAAGGTGTCTCCCAGTTATTTCACCACTCCACCTGGTTTAGTCCTTAGACTAGATATGCTTGTTCAGCTAAAAGGAAAGATGACATTGTATAAAAATCAACCACATAAGTAAGATAGCCTCTCAGAACTACTGTCAAATGACCTTTTCACACTTTTAACAGTATATGAGGAAGTTCTGTCTTGTCACCGCCTGACATCAATTTAAAACAAACAAAAAAAACCCAACCAACCAACAAAAACCTAGTTCTCAAAGACCAGAACAAGTTGAACTTAACTGTCATACAACTTAGAAATAGCATCATCTAGAAGGTTTATAATGCTAGGAGTTAAAGAACAAAACAAAACAAAACAAAAACACAACAACACAAGAAGAAACAACAGAAAAAAAACAAGAAAACAAAAAAGAGAAAGACATACAAGATTGACATTCAGGCCAGAGGCAGATCTTCCCTAAATTTTTGATTACACACTGTGAGAAATACAGCTCTAAAAGGTACAGAAAGGGCTGAAATAGATTCTGAGAGATCACTTAATCTCCCCTATCTTCATTTTCCCAGGATAAAACAGAAAAATTAAACAAAAGGTTTGTCCAGACTGTTCTCAAATCTCTCCTATTATGCAGATTCCACAGCCACCCTGAAGAATTTGTTCCAGCATTTCAGCCTCTTATAAAGGTATTCCTAATATCTAACTCACATTTCCCCTGTAGCAACTCAAGTAAGCTATTGCTCTGCTTTATCTACAGCATACTTTAACAAAACATCATTCCTCTGTGGATCATTTTCCAACATACTTGAAGGCCACTGCCATCACTTGGCCTCAGTCTCATTTTGACCAGACCAAATCAATCCAAACATTCAGTCTAACAGCCCCTATTTCGCAGGTCTCCATCTTTTTTTGTTCTGCTTTTGATACCAGTCACTTGGTACTCTTCTTTCTTCACAAATCCTGTCTTAAACCACATTATACTGCAGCTGAGGTCTGATTAGTGGTGAGGAGAGCAGCAGAATTACTTAAGGCAGCTTTACATAAAATGCTTTTATGATTTTAGTTTATTTTTGTCTCCCAACAGTGCACTGATATTTCATACCCAGAACCAATCTGCAGGCTAGGCCAAAGGGGCACACACCCCCAAATCCCTTCCTGATCTGTTGATACAGATTTCATCCCAGTAAAACAAATACAGAACATCCCTTGCACAACCATAGCAGGACTGAACTCAACCCTCACTCCTTGCTCTGAACACAGCAGTAAAATCTCCTGCATTCAAACCTTGCCCATCTAAAAGTCATGCAGAACATAAGTCTTATTCTTTCTGTAACAATCACAAGCACAAACAAGTCTGAAAACTACATGTATTAAATAATGGCAAAGCACAGCTGTTGAGTAATTTGATTTTTGGCTTCAATATACAATGCCTAACTTTGCTCTTTCCAGAAACTTGCTTACTGTTCCCTAATACACCTCACAGCCAGTTCTCTTTTCACAAGCATTGGGAAAAATTTGACATGTCAATGAAATTAAAAATAAGATGATCCAGATTTATTTCATCCAAGATCCAACGCCTTCTCCAATGCTTAAAAGTACCCCTAGCTCTGCATGAGGTGAGGTGTACGTGTGCACATTCACCCAGTCAAACATTTTGATTAAGATGACACTATGGCAAGCTGTACTTGATTTAACATGTCTAGACAGCTGTAGGAACACATTATTGAAATGTAATTAGTTTAGCACTCCTACTTTTTGTTATTTCTGTACTTCATATTTTTGCTGCATTTGTATAATCTTACATGTATTTCTTTCGTTATTACTTCTTAACCTTTGGTATTTCATCACTTTTCAAGTACTCAGTTCTACTGTCTTGATGCAAACTAAAAGGCTTCCAAAAAAGCAAAACACAATCCAACCTAATAATGACATGAACTGAAGAGGGATATGCACTGATATTTTTGTTGTCACTATTATTGCTAATACGATCTCTTCCTTGCTCCCTGTCAAAGAATAGAAAAGAGAACTCCACTGTCTTCCTCATCACCACTCCGCAACACATAAAATTTCTAGCAGCCTATTCTAGGAGAGGCAAATAACCCACTCTTCAATTATCTTAATCTCAGTTTAAAACAGAGATGAGGGTGAACAGTTTGAAGTCATTTACTATAGCAACACCTGTTTCATTCAAGTAGGTTTCCACTATTAATTTTGACAAATTCCAAAAATCTTTCTACTTTCTACAACAAAGGTTTTTTGTTTTCTATGGATTGCCTGACTTAAAAGCACCAAAGGAGCATATGCAGGCACAAGTGCTGAGATTGTTTAGAAAGACCTAATTGTGTTTACCTGCCACAAAGCTCTTTACTGATAAATCCTCTCACTGACACAGCCTTTTTAGAGCAAGAGAAGAATTCACAAAAATTACATTCAATTTTGTCCTCTGGAAACCCATAATGTACAAATCATACACAGATTTGAAATCGGAGATCTCTGCTAGCAGGTTTTATGAATCACCTTTTGTCTTCCTTGTCTTTTTTGCCCCTATAAAGATTCGTTATATACAATCCCCAATAGGCAATGAGCATCCTATCTTAAACTACAGCCAGTCTCCCTGGTAATGAGAAACATAACTATAATTTCCCCTTCACATAGTTGAGAGTGATCCAGAAAAAGGTACCAACCCAAATAAATTAGAGAATGCAGTGTGGTTTGATGTCTGATGGAATGGCCTCAACTCGTTTCAATAAACTTACTGGGCAATAATTCTTTCAATCTGTACTGCATTAATTTGGTTTAAATAAATTATATTTAAACTAGATCTACAAATGATAAAGAGATAGATTTTAGCCTTGAATTATACCGCTTATCAATCCTAGGTCTCTTTTCCAAGGGATGAGAGAAATTAATTGCATGGAGGAAGCAGCACAGTGAACAGGAGTGTGCCCAACCCACTCAAAAGTAAATGCTGGTGACCTAAGATTGCTTAGTTCAAAGCCTCAGCTCAAGACTTTAGTCTAGGGCTCAGACGCTTTTCTTTGAAGAACTATTGACTTCACTACAGCTGGATTCCAGACACACTATGGTGCTATAGCAGTCCTTGGGGAGCTTAATCCTGCAGGAGAGTTCAGCTGACTGTACTTCTAAGGATAGGCAGACAGTCAAGTGCTTCAGCTGCAATTTCAAATATGAATTACACAAAATATGAATACCCAGATGGCCTGTCTTTCCCAGAGTGAAGTACTTATCCTGAAACAGAACCTCAAGCTCTTCAAGAGTCTCATGCTTGAGCTCACATCAATGCCTCACGTTTGGGGCTGGATACTAGTCCAGCTGTAAGCATAGCATTCAAGTGACCAAGCCTTTTTAAGCTTCCATTCAAATTATCCAGCTTCTTAGGTACCTAAGTGTATCTGGACCCAAAAGGCTTTCACTTGAGTCATAGAATAACAAAGGCCCAAAAACCATATTTAGACACAGACATACATCTAAGGCTCATCTTGGCTGCAATGAAGCGGCAATAACTTTACAGCCCACCACAAGCAATTTTCTACTGATGGAAGCTGCTGCAATGCACACTCTGATAATGAAGTCAACATCTTTGCACACAAACATCTCTGCACATTCTGATAATGAAGTCAACATTTTTACACACAAACTTACAGCCATACAGGAGTTTAAGTATTAGCAGCTAAATATAATGCCACTGTCCCCTTTATCAACGGGACTCTTTCACAAGCAGGTCTGAATTCGGTCTTTATACTGGGAATGAGACTCATTCCCACCTGAAATTATGTACCCGTCTGAAATTATGCCTTCTGCCTAGGGTTATTATTTACACTTTTTTCCAAAATAATAATACAAATATTAGACAATAGTATTACAACACTCAAGTTGGAAGAGCATTACTTCTCAAGAAAATAAATTCTTGAGATAGAGTTTCCCCCTCCCAACATATGTAACTCCCTCAAATGAGAAAAAAACTCTAAATTGCAAGTGTCAATGTTTATCATTTCTAGGAAGAATAGGGAATAAAAATGAAACTAATATTACATTACTAAAGTATATCCACTTGACATTTAATTTCCTGAAAGGAAACAACCAAAAAGCACTAAGGAAATCAACAAACTGTAAACAATGACACAGGGCAGGACATTATGGAATTAAGTTTAAATGAATACAGCCGCCTCTGCATGCTGAATCACCATTTAAAATCCTCTCTCTCAGCAGCACATGAAGCCAAGATCTTTTTTTTTTCCCCTAATTTTCTATAGAGGGGAAAAAATGACAACAGACACAAGGATGTCACTGATTCTGAAATCTCAGTTTCACAGGGCATTAACCTTCTTGCAGTAATGTTTTTGTCAACATTTGTTCATTCCTTTTGGCATAGGCAATGACACTGACAGAAGAGCACTTCTTCATCTCCTATGAAGAAAACCAGACTCAGCTACTTGCAACAATCAGAATCAATTCTTGATATCAAAGATTTGTATCACAGCAACTCTGGAGTTACCCAGGCTAAAGGACTTGTAATGTTTAATTGTGTGGGTTCAATAGCTCTCTATATCCACCTAAATAACATTTTTTAAACGTAAAAAGGCTTTCCCTTACAGAATTTTCTGGAAAGCCTCTTCTTTTTTTCTTGAGAAATTTTGGTTTTGGTGCCAATACCCTTTCATCACAGAAGTTGAGACGCATTTGTCTCAGTCTGTGTTCTCCCCCAGCAATTACACGCTTTGAACTGATTTTAATTCTGTTTGCCAGATCACCGATCTCTTTTTCCAACATTCTTCCTCATTGTGCTGTATATCAGTCTCTGTCTCTGTATTTTAAAGCATGGAGATGAGAATTCATTTCTGGGCAAATGCAACATTCAAAATAGTTTCTATAAAAGCACAAGCAGCCTTTGCCTGTCAGGCAGACATTTATTTTCTGGTGACCTCAGGGCCATAAAATCTTTTCAGAGTCCAAAGAGAAAAATACAGTATATTTTGGGGGGAAGATTTTCAGGCCCGCTCAATTGTGAACCCTTCATGGACACAGAGAATCATGAAGACAGCTTAGCAAGGGTATTGTTAGAATGCCTACAGCAACAGTATATTGAGTGAACCAGTTTGTATTTATACAGAGCTATTCTGTCTCCAAGGTTTCCAAAGAACTCCATAGTCTTCTATAAATGCTAAATAAACTGCATTCATTTGTTAGTTATTTTTTCAGAATTTGTCGCTCTATTTTTTGAGGCAAAAGCAAAGTAAATGTGGTGCTTGGTTTGCTCGAGTTCTCTGCAATAATGAGAATCTAGATAACTCACTTAACTTATGCCTAGAATTTAGCCTGTTTTTTCCAAGTCCTGCTGAAACCAAAAGTAAACTTTAAATGGTTGCTATAAATCGCCATGCTGTTCAACAGCAGCAAGAACAATGCTCTTAAATGGGAGAGAGGAAAAGGATGCTTCACACTAAAACTGTTCTTTGAAAAAGCCCCAGTGCTGTTTGAGCCTGATGCTGACAGCAACATTTTTTCTTAAACTTTTTATCTTGTCCCTGAAAAATCTCTTCTACCTCTGGGATGAGAGCACAAGCTTTGAACATGCTTACATTTGAGAACACAAAACAAAATGTTCCCAACATTTATACACTTACACCGTTCCATTGCAATTGACTATGTACAATTTTAGGAGTAATATATGATTGTCAGTTGCCATGAGTGACTGAAGCAAATTTGACTCTACAGTCTCTCCAAATAGACTACACTGCAATTGTACAGTTACTACTTAATATTAGTCTTTTAAGTGTTCATTCAACTCATTCTGCTGGCTATACCTTGTTCAGAGTGTAGCCTTAAGATCCTCCCTTACCTCCAAATTTCCCAAAACTTCTAGCTGGGAACACTACCACTGTCTAATATCCATAAATACATTGGCAGGTAGAAGTCACAAGGACCACAATGCAATGACCTATTTAAGACAAGCCAGTGAGAGAATTACTTTGCTGCTCAGGAAGGGCAGTTCCACAAAGCAATATCAAGAATGGTAGAAAGAATACTGGCTCAGTGAAGACCTGAGGGAGATTTTCCTCCAAAGTCTGAAGTTGGGTAGAATGTAAAATAAGACAGACACATTTATATGCAACACATGTCATACCTCTGTGTGCACTTTTTTAAGCAGTAAAATATTTATGCCTTTTGCAGCTGTTTACCCATACTTCCTGGTGGGGAAATACTATTATTATGAAGTAAGTGTTATTTAATGAAGTCAGAATGGTGCAATTCCACAAAAATAGTTTAAATTGGAATTTCAAAGTGACACCTGGGATTTGCTCAAATCGACCTATGAAGTCATCAGTGAAGCCAGCATATGTAATTACGTATAAACTTACTGAAGTGCTTCACTAAGTTACAAGTGTCATGTGCTGCCAATACAGGAAAGCTCTTGTTATGCCAAATTTGGAGCAGAGTATTCTGCACATCACAACTCAAAGTGCTGGGACATCATCTTCCCCATCAAGCTTATTTAATGTGTATAAACTTATGTAAAATATGATGCAATATAATGCATTCACAGTTATGGGAGTTACACGACTTTCATATTGTTTCAGCTTCATCCTTACACAAGAATTGAAGAGCTGTCCACAGAACCATGAGCAAATCCAAAGAGTCCAAAAGCCATACTGGCATATTTGTCCAACTTCCAGGCACAACATATATAGCTAAGCCACAGTAGGGTGCTGTAAGCCCAAATTCACTAAACCTTATGTGACCTTTACTATTTAAATTGCAGACATGTTTTCATTTACTACCTAAAATAGAGACAAGGTCTCCTTAATGAATTTCATATAAATCATTTTGGTGAAGATGGAAACAACCCAGTCTACCTAAAAGACTGCAGTTTTCCATAATACTCAATTTTATCAACTTAGTATGTAATTCCACTTGCAAAATTCACATGCTTCCCGTATTGTCTTCCTGAATAGAGAGATTAGTCTCATTTTCTTTCTTATCCCACCTTCTTCCTTGGGATAACATCATTATATAAACAAATGCCTTATTTACTTCACATAATACCATTCCAATTGTAGGTAAAGTATCCTTGCGTTTTTCTTCTGCTTTTGGTGCATTTTGTGGTTGCCTCAGTCACTAATTAATAAATTTTAACAACATGCCTCTAAAACAGGGAAGTAGTGGCATCATCACTGTACTTATGAGGAATTGTAGTCTGGTGAGAGGGTGTACAAAATTGTCCTACACATGCAGGCAACACCAGACAACTAATTTCAGAAGCAGAAATTTCACCATTTTCAGCTCAATGGGAAAAATGCACAATGCCACTAAAATACTAGCCCTCAGCCTCTCGGGCTGGAAAATGAAGTGTGTATTTAAATGCATCTTCTGAAGAACCACAGAGCAACCAGAAGTGGATAGAGTGAAATTGAGAACTTCCTAGTCTTCTGCTACTGTAATAAGCAGTTCTCACAATAACTGTGTTGAAAGGAATTCCGGAAAGACTACGTTTAGAATTTGTTTATTAACATATACATTTTAGACCAATAGAAACAGCACGTAATTCCTTTAACTAATTTTCTCCAGCACTGCATTTATAAATCCAGGGAGATAAGCACTGATACTCAGAGGATTTGTGCTCAGATGACTAGTGGCTACTATTTAACAGTGCCTTTAAGGGAGTAATGGGAAATGTCTGAGGTAGATGTACCTGAATTACTAAAAAAACCTTCCTATTGTTTTATGGACTATCAGGTTGCAAACAGAATTTTGCACCTGAAATTTGTGCTGCTGTCATTGCTACTATCAGAGAATTTTTCACTCTGAGGTTCCAAATATTTAGGCAGATTACAGGTGAAGTGTGACAATATGTACTTGTAAGCAAGTAATGCTTCCCTCGAAAATTACTCAGTTTGTATCCCACAGGACAAAAGTTCAACATGCTTGACAGTAGAAATGCTACCTGCTACTGGCAGGTAACTATTTCACATCCCAGGGTGACTTTAAATGCTACAATTGCAATCCCAGTGGCTTATTGAATTTTCAAGCCCCGTTAATGTGATACATAACCTTACAGTAAAGTTCAGCTTAAAAGTCAAAAGAATACACTATTTGATGTCTTTAGTAAGAGTACTATACTGCATGTTCTGAACATCAGAGAAGTGAAACTGCTTACAAATGCACCAGAATAAAAATTCCAGAAGGCACCTTGGATTAATTTTGACTGAAAAATGTTTAATGTGACTTAACTTCTACGTTTTTTACTGCGGTATCTCCCAAAGCTCATCTAACAACACCGTGATGGGGCATTGAAATGTGACTGATTTCCTATAAATCACAAGATGCTCAGAAGCACCTTGTCACATTTGGCAGTTTTCTTCCCAGTGTACCATTACCTCACAGCTTATTTGTTTCTGCTAGGACAGACCTGTCTCTAAAGGTAACAAAAGACTGACACTTTTTCCAGTTTCAACCACTGGATTGAAACAATCTATAGAAGTCCAGAAAAATCAAAACCAATTGCAGCTACAGCTAGAGAAGTAAGTTTATTCTATGGGGTACACAGAATGTACCAGTTGCCAGTCTCTGGCACAGTGTTAACAAATTAAAATGCACAGTAATGCTCATAAAAACTCAATAGAATGAGTAGCTTTGCACTCCATATTAATTGATAGCTATGAACTCTCGAGCAATGCTACCAAGTATTACCTGGCTACCATTTCTTCTCATTGCTAAAAAAAATTTTCAAAAAGTTGTGAAGCATTCTCTAAAAAAATTTATTTAATTCTACCATAATTTTCTTTTTTAATTTTATTAAATGTTACCATAAAAAAAAAAAAAAGTTGTGAAGCATTCAGTACTAACTTTCTGGATTCTGCTTTTCAATAAAATTATTATGTTTCCCCCCTCTTCTCTTTCAAGTATCTCCACATGGCGATTACCAATTCCTTTGCTCAATGAAGTAAGAGTCTGTCCCATGAAATAAGATTATACTTTCAAGAGCAATAACAAAATACCATGAGATCATCAGCCACTCATAAATTAACTAGACAATGAACATCAACCATAAGCATGAACTAATTCACGGAGTCCATCTCTGGTCAAGACAGGACTAGGAACTGCATATTTGTGGTTGCCACAGAACATCTGACATTAAATTTCACATCCTAATCTTGCCTCACTGTAGTTAATTCAAACATGGCTAACATTAAAATACTGACAGCTGAAATTTAGAACTCAATTTTTATAAAAACAAGCAGTCTTCTAATCTTCAAGTTCATTCCAGCACCTCCAGAAACCAGAAAACCCAAACAAATATGGCTGCCCAAGCTGTAGGTCTCCTGTTCAGGCTAGCAAAACATAATGCTAGACTCCAACAACATAGAGCTCAAACTGCACTCTGTACTAGCAGGTATCTAAACTGCTTCATTAGAAGTTGCTGTCACCAACTCTCACCTCACAGATGCAGAAAACAGGTAATGGGACTGGTTTTTAGGCTGACAGAGCGCTCACATTCTGAAATTTTGACACTATCCAAATAGCTTGCATGTACCTCTGAGTCAACACTTAAGGTCAGCTATGCCTTACCAGGCCATAGAAACGCTTTCTACTATTTTTCCTCTGGGTGTTTTAGGACTTATAAGCTTTTCAATAAGGGTAGAATGTTTTATTAATGCACTACTCGCTAAGGAGCTTCTTAGAATTTGATCAACATTCCTGTATATAGCTCCTGATTTTCTTTCTCCTAGTCATGTCCCTCAGAGCACTGTAATTAACAGTGGGACTCAAACAAGCTAGAAAGAGCTAGAAGCACTGGCTCCTTTGTCTTATAGCTGCATAGTCATCTCCTTATGCTACCATAAGAAACAAAAAGTAAACTCACAAATCCATTCATTTAGTGGCAGCTTGATACTTGTGAGCAATGAGTGTATCAAAGCTAGACTTAAACATCCTGAAAAATGGGGGCAAAAGATTTTTTTTTTTTTTTTTTTTTGTCAGAATACTACGGGGAACAGTCACTCCAAATACTGGAGAACTACGCAAGCTGGAATTTGTATACTTTTTGATTAATAAGTGTCATAAGAGATGGACACAATCCAATCCCAATGATCATTAGTATTTTATTTGAAGGAAAACAACTGCTGCCTGGAAAAAAAATGCAGTATTATCTTATTTGTAAAAGAGACTACTGCTTGATGTTAACAGCATGACTGAAAAAAAAAAAAAAAAAAAAAAAGTCTTTCTAAACTTCTAAGAAGGGGATATAGTGCTTTGCAAGAAGTATACTTCACCACTCTGGAAATGTTAACTGAAAGACCTCCAGCTGCCCACTGCTCTTCCCACTAGAGCCAATAGTCTCATTTACTGTCCACAAAGTCAAACTTGAGGAAAATGAAGCAGGGAGTCATATTTAAGTGTAAATGGACAGACCATAAAGATGCGCAATGCAGAAATGCAAAGGAATTCTAGCTAAAGATTTGGAAGGGAAGGCTCTTCCCTAAAACCTCAGCAGAACATAATCCTATGTGCTACAGCAAAGTAAGCCTGTCAGGAGACTGCAAGTACCTTAAGGTCTCAATGTTAATCAATCCATTATTCAGCTGCAGGAACTTTTCTCCAAATCAAGCCAGCAGACATTCTGTAATACCTAACCCATAATTCATCAAGCCCTTCATCTTCTAAGCCAAAACTTGTCCTCAAGCTCTGCACACAATGGGGCATGAGCCAAGGCCACAAGCTGGGCACCTACACAATCTTTTTTTTAATAAATATGAAGCAGAGACTCTGAGGCAGCCTCCATACTGTGCAGAAGTTCATAAACACGTAATAAATTAAATATAGAGAAAAATAGTCACCAACAAGACCACAGTCCTGAACTCCAGCTTTCCAAAACGGTATCCATCATACTGACATTTGACTACACTCATAGATGTGCCTATTCTAGCAAAGCATTCAAAAAGCACCCTTTTCTGAAGAAAAAACTACTATCTAGAAATAGCATGATGAATTTTCAACAGTGAATCAGGTTCCATTCTTTTTTTTCATTCAGGAAATCTGTTTTGTTTCTCCACAAAATGCAGAATATTGGAGCATTTGCTAATCTAAGAACTCTCATGTACAGTTATTTTAACCTTCCTCTGTCTTTAAGTGTTACTGCAGAAAATGCCAAGATCCTAAAAAATGTGGAATGGGGGCTCTGTGGGGGGAGAGAAGGGAATGTGCTTTTTGTAGTTGTACTCACAGCGCAAAGGTGATGCAGGCTGGTCCTGGCCCAATCTCAGTGGTAATGAGCCTTCAGTGGACTGCTCTCCCAAAATCACTTTTTTTACTGGATAATATTTGGGCTTAATCACATATTCTTGTGCTTGGCCATGATGAAGATTCATCATTAGTGTCTGAGATGAAAGGGGTATCATCCTGTTTTGGAAAGAAATAGAAAAGACAGAATAATGTAAGAATTAATAAATTAGACTTAGAAACTGCTAGTAAAAGAATTGAAGACGACATTCAACTGTACTCCAAATTCTCAAAACAGTTTGAGAAACCTACTACCTTACAAGTAAGAACCTAATTTTCTGAGCATTTAGCACCCTCATTGTCTTGTCAGCTCACTAAATTGCTATGAAAGAAAAACTACAGGGATTATAACTTTATTTTTGGCATGGCAAGAGAAATATCATGGACAGCTCAGAAAACAGGGAGGAACAGGGAAAAGCCCTGATCAAAATGAGTTGCAGCTCAAATTTGTTAACACATAGCTTTCCAGACAGGTCAGAGAAGAATTGACACATTCAAACCTTATTCCATTTCTTACAACTGTCATTCCATACAAGGTATGTTAAGTAGAACCAAAACAACCAGCTGACTTTTGCCTTGTGTTCCCAGAAATCATTTCCTTCTTCACCATATCCCTCTAACCAAAGAGCAAAGCACTGCACCTATTCCCTTTTTTCAGACTGTTTCCCACCAAATCAGAAGGCTTTGGTCCCAGAGTTGCATTACTTTGCCCATCCACTTTCTCTTTGCCTGCACTATTCAACATTTCTGACAAATGTTCCCTAACCACAAATGTCCCATAATCACATGGTCTCCCTTAACAACAAAACCATTTCCCCTTCCTGCTAAACAAGGAGACTCCTTCATGCTCAGAATTCCCTCACTGCTAATCCTGATTTATATGGTTAGATTCCTCCCCATGACCTCAGCTTCTCACTGCACAAGACCTTACCAACTTTCAATAAAAACTCCTTCCTCTCCCTTCCAAAAAGCCCATGGTTATTTAGTGATCATCAGCAGTAGGAATCATTTCTTCACTAACAGACTGCTCTTCACTCTTCCAGTAATTACTAAGGCAGCAGACTGGACAGCTCTTAACTACATGCAATGGAGGTGCAAGCTTCAGCCCCAAGGCTGAAGAATTCCACCACCAAGCAAGTAATAACACTTTCAAGGAACAAACCTACTAATAATAGGTCTTCAAGCAGTCATAGCTAGTGCAGATCAGACTGCAAAGAGACATACTCCATGGAAAGTAAAATCAATTACTAACTAATAACTATCAGGACTACATCGTCCTTTGCTCAAATGAAGGCATGCAGAGAGGGATGCTGTAAGCCTCCCTTACTTCACTCTCAGCTGAGGGTCTGTAACTACTTCAGTCTTCAAAAATGCAAAACTGGGGAAAAAAGTTATGGCATTTGACATAAACATCCCTCAGAGCCACAGTTCTGCAGGGTAAATAACTGTCCTCTGAGAATAAGTCATGAACCTTATATTATAAAGGACAGCTGAGCAGCACTTCCCCACAGTGGTGAGACTGCAGAGTTTCAGCTAAGAACTTAGATGACTACTGCATTGTTTTCTGACATGTGGAGCCTGAGCCAGCCCCTATCTCCAAAGCAATGCCTAACTCCTTGGTCATGTTATTCAAGATGCTTAGTAACTGCTGTAGCCAATGGATTTGTGGTTAGAACAAACAATGGGGTTTTGTCCTACACAGATGCTCTTTTTCTCAAACTGATCCAAGTTAACAAGAGCATTCATTAATAATGACATTCTAAGCCTCCTATGTAAAACAGAAACATAACTACTTAGGCTGTCTCCAAGTCAATATTTCTAATACAGTACTTACACAGTCTCATTACATTCAGTAGAAGTCCTTTTGCCAGACTAAGAGAGAATACTGGATTTTCTGTGCTGTCTTTAGGGTTCCTACCAGAAGATCAAAAGAGAGCTTTCACTGGCATTGGAGGTCAGGCTTGGAATTCAACACAGTCTGATAAGAATTATGACCTGGAAACCCTCAGACTGAGATAAAGCTGAAGTTCTTGCCTCACTACTGCTTACATATGAATTTCATTCCTTTGAAGAACCACTGCAATCACTCCCGCACAACTTGTTTTTTCTAACAGATCTCATTTGATGCCTACACATAAGGACATCCATTTGTGGTTTGGGACATAAAATATTGTCTATACTGAATGTAGAAGCAGGACTTGACAACAGAGATCAAACTACTAGATATAGATGCTGCCATTTAAGTGCCTGAGCGTTTTCTGTTAAGGTTGTAACCAGTTGTAAAGCATTACAAGTTCCAGAATGGTTAAAGTTGGAAGGCACCACTGGTGGGGTCAATCTCTCTGCTCAAGTGCGATCTTCCTAATGATTTCTGATTAGCAGTCCCCTAATTACCTTCATTGCCCGCTGCTCAAACCCACATCTCTCTTGTCCTGAGGGGCCCAGAACTGGACTCAGCACTCCAGATGTGCCCCACTAGGGCTGGGCAGAGGGGCAGGGTCACCTCCCTTGAGCTGCTGGCAATGCCCTTCCTAATGCACCCCAGGATTCCATTGGCCTCCTTGGCTATAAGGACTCACTGCTGGCCCATGGATGGCTTGTTGTCCACCAGGACCCCCAAATCTCCACAGAGCTGCTTTCCAGCAGGTCAGCCCTCAGCCTGTACTGATACAGGACCCTGCATGTCCCTTTGAACTTCAGACAGTTCCTCTCTGGCCATCCTCCAGCCTGTCAGGATCCTTCTGCACAGCACTCTGGGGTATCAGCCACTCTTCCCAGTTCTGTGTCATCAGTGAACTTGCTGAGGAGGCATCTACCCCTTCATCCAACTCATTGATGAATGAGTAAACAATATGGTACCTGGTCAAGGCTTCTGCCATTCTGCCAATTCTCAAAACACCTCACTGCCCACTCCTCCAGCCTGCACCTGCAAAGTTTGCCTATGAGGATGTAGTGAGACACAGTGGTGAAGGGCTTGGTGAAGTCCAGGTAAAAAATATTCAGTCCTTTCCCCTCATCCATCCAGGTAGTTCTGTCACTGTAGAGGACAATTGGGCAAGTCAAGCATGACTTAATTTTAGTTAATCCATGCTGGCTACTCCTGGTCACTTTCTGGTCTTCCACGTACTTAAAGATGGCCTCCAGAACAAGGCACTCCATTACATTTCCAGAAATTGGTGAGGCAGTAGCTGTCTTTTTGAAGGCTTGGGTGACATCTACTTTACTCTAGTCCTCAAGCACCACTTCTGACTGCCACAACCTTTCAGAGATGACCATGAGTGGCCTAGCTATGATGTCTGCCATCTCTCTAAGCCCTCATGGATGCACCCCATGGTGGTCCATGGACTTGTGAACGTCAAGTTTGCCTAGGTGATCTCTAACACAATCCTCTCCTTGAGGAAGCAGAAGTCCTCTTTCCACCATTCCTCTTCCTTGGTCTCCCAGGCCAGAGATTCCTAAGGACTGGTCTTGTCAGTGAAGACTGATGGACAGAAGGCATACAATAATTCTGTCTTCTTTGCATTCTCTGTTACCAGAGACCTCACTCCATTTAAAAACAGGTCCATATTTTCCTTAATTTCCTATTTGTTATTGATGTATTTGCTTCCTGTGCTTGATATCCTTGGCCAGATTTTTAGTTCCAGATGAGCCTCAGCCTGCCTTGTTGCATTTCCGCATACTCTGACAACATCTCTATTTATGTTTTAAGTGTTCTGTCCCTGCTTCCTTCTCCTGTGTATCTCTCACTTGTGCTTGGGTATTGCCAGGAGTTGTGTTCATCTATGCAAGTCTCTTGCCCACTTTGCTCAATTTCTTGCTCATCAGGACCCATCATTTTTAAGCCCAAAAAAAATAATCCTTGAATGTTGATCACCTGTCTTGGATCCTTCTTCCCTGAAGGCAATGATATTCCAATGATATTTGTCCAAAAAAGTCCCTGAATAGGCTAAAGTTAGCTCTCTGGAAGTTCAGTTTTGCAATCTCAAGTGCTGCCCCTCTTCCTTCACGCAAGATACAGAGCTCCACAATGTCCTGGTCACTGTAGCCAAGGCTACTCAAATCTTCGCATGTTCAACAAGGCCTTCCTTGTTTGTTAGTATTAGGTCCTCTTATTTTTATTATTACCCTTTATCTTGCTACACATTCAGCCACATTGAAGTCCAACTGTCAACCTACAAAAAACGTCCCTCATAACACTTGAAATTATAATAAATTAAAAAAAAATAAATTTAAAAACCCAATAACACAGCATGCCACACCAAAACCATGAATGCTATATGTTGGAGGTTGAAAGCTTAACAGCCAGACTTTACAAAAGTGGCTCTTCCTTCCTTGTCAGATATAATAATTTTCTTCCTTAATTTAGTTTGCATTATTAACATTAATGAATTACTGCTAAGACAGTTTTGTTTTCCAAGAGTGGCTTATACAGTACTACACAGAAAAGCCATAAACTTTATCAATCCAATTCTTTAAAAAGAAACACTTCCACATGATGTGTAAGTGGTTAATTTTTGTTTGAATGCACACTAAATCCCCTAATCTAAATCACCCAGGTATCTGCTTGCAATAATCATACAAAGCCAAAACTAAGACTTGTCTAGACTTTTTTCTTACATACTTATGCTCTGTTTATGCTTAGTATATAACTGACATTAACTTAATAAACTTGACACAAACTTCCCATTGCTGAAGTGTACACCAGATAAACAAATGTCTAACTGCACCTTCAACAAACAAACAATATGATAAATATCAGTAAGTTTACAAGAAAACTACAGAGAAACAAGAAACATTTTCAGCTAACTATCATGCAAAAGAAAGCTCTCTTGCTTGATAAAACCAGAGAAAGAATGTGATGTATCAGAATAACTGGCAAGCAGAAATGAGATTGACAACATTTGGCATGAAAAGTACTGTCTAGACTAAACTTAGACTAACCTCACTCAGGTTGCTTTCTTTATTTTATTTATTATAAGCCTGATGCTCCCATGCCTGGCTCCTAGCTAGCACCATCTCAGAAAAATATGAAGTGTTAACGCTACTGCTTCATGCAAGTGCACAAATTAATTCCTTCTTCATTACCTCCTCCCAAAGTCACAATGAAAAATCAAAAGGAGAAGAAAACCAGTGTTTTCTAAAACTATGAGATAGTAAAGAAAATATGCAGACCAGCTCAAAAGGTATGGAAATAGAACTAAACTCCTACCCCCACCCCCCCATAAATTGTTAAAATTCAGTTGCTAGTTCAGCCTGACCTTTGCCAGCTGTTTCCTCTTTCCACTGCTTCTCTGATATATATATGTTGTTTTTTTTAAAGACACATGAAAAAGTTTAACTTCCCAGATGATGATGAACAGATGGGATTTCTCCACAGCCCTTTATAGTATCATACCCGTCATTAATCAAGGATGGTCTGTTCCACAAGGTCCTACCAGTAAAAGATGAGAGAAGCATTCAGCTTCTCTCTTGAAAATAAAGAAAATTATTTTCACCACTGCAAAAGTTCTGCAACAAATTGATTTTATGTGCAAATATGCATTTTTAATGCATATTTAAAAGTCCTGTCCCTGAAATACAGTGCAAACACTGCAAAACAAGCACTGAGAGCTGCCTGTCCTACAGTAACAACCTTACAATGTTGCATTAATATCTTCATAATAAAACTGCCTTCATTTAAATCTTTGCAGTACATTTTTTCCCCAGGCAAAATTTTGCCAAGACAGTAGTTTGGATATGACTAATTAGTTTTCAGATAATACCATCAAGTTATTAATTCCTACTTTTTTTTACCACCTTTAAGAGTTAGAATGTTATTTACAATATAGAAAAGATCTCATTTGATTATCATCAAATTGATTTTGTTTGTAAATAAGGTAATACAACAAATACAACAAATTTTAATAAAGATACTTAATCTACACCAAGATAAAAAAGGATAAAAAGGATTTCAAAGTTGTTTATAAAGACTCACACAGAAATGTGAAACATGAACTTTATCCACAAGTACCAGTTTTTCCCCTCTTATATGTAATTTGTGTGGTAAAAGCCTTGCCCAAGACACTTTAAGGGATTATCTAACTCCTAAGTGTTTGCTAATAAATCTAGCCCTGTATTTTTAGGCTCAACTGAACTGTTCATTGGTTGGATCCCATTTGCCAGCATAACCTGGGGTAAGAGCTGAACTAAAGCTCTGTGAAACAGAACTCTCTGAAAACAGCACAACTACGACTCCATTGACACATTTCACCTTTCACATACAATACAAACTGAAATGTGTAGATTACAAATATTCTTCCAGGTTTCTAAAGAAATACATTTAAGTGTTCTAGAACCACAAGCAATTATTTGTTTCCTAGATGTCAAAAAGCAGAAAGAGCCAAAACAAATGTAGCTGTTGGTTAAATATTCAGATAGGGAGCAACACAGAGATGCTCAGTCACACAAGCTGAAAGAAGCTACAGTTCTTGCAGGTTATGCAACAGCAGGCAAGCATTCCTCATGTAATACAACATCCAAAGATTAAATTTGAAGAATATTCCCTTTGTAAAATACTTAAATTATATATGGTAATTCTATTAGTAAAAAATGGAATGTTTGCCTACTGCATCTTTTCTTTAAGACAGGTATAAAAAGTTTGTCCCACTCCACTGCTAAAGTGCCATGAAGATACAAGTGATGCCAATTTTTAAAAAATCTTCTTATAGCATTAAGTCTTAAGCATGCTTCAAGTATCCTAAACCACCAGTAAAGAAACAGTATGCATAAAGGCTAGAAAAGTCTGAGACAAGGATGAACACAAACCAGCTGAGTCTAAGCCTCACAGTAACAGCAATTCACAAGCCTCCCTTTTCATTACACACCAAATGAACAAATAGGAGTAACAAATTATTTGTTACCTCATGCATACTTCTAAGAACACTTAACCAATGAAGCTCTTCACAAATCTAGATTAATTAATTTGACATCTGGATTATTCTATATAGATTTCCAGCCATATATATATCTTCAACTTTCCAGGTACCTCTTACCAGCAAAGCTCAAAGAGGCAAAAAAAGAAAAAACTTCAGAACAGAAAATCTACATGTGCTGACTTGCTCTTGCTCCTCTGCTTTTATTGGTTAACTCTTCATTTTGTTTTTTTTTTTTTCCAGGATGCTAAATTGATAATATGACAATCAGGTTTGTCACTATCAAACGACTTTTAAAAGAGTGGCCGCTAATGTCACCAACACTTGCAGTAAGAAATTGCCCTTCCAGCATCTACTATGTTGTAGCAGTGAGTCAAAATGAAATTCACTAGTTTGTAGCAGACTTACATAACTAGACCACTGTGTCAGTTCAATACACTGTCTTTAGTAAATTCATGTGCTTTCCCCTTTCCTGTTTTACATTACATTTTCTACAGAAAAATCGCTTTTGTTTCCATAGTACTACCAGCATGTTACACTGACACCATGTAATAAAAAAAATTATTCAGATCAAGACATATGAACTAATGGTAACTTCTAATCTGTCAACCCATGAGACAGACTTTGGTATTAGAAAAGCATGCTGAAATGACAACTAAAAATAGAAACAAACTCCCACAATGGATGTGACACGATAAAGGCAAGTGTGCACAGCTGCTGCAAAGCAAAACCACGATCACTAATCTACTCAAATTCTTGACCATGTTAAACAAAACAGGAGACAAAGAGCCCAGTAGGTTGATGTAATTTATTTCAAATTTGAAAAAAATTTGGAAGATTTCTATTACAAGAGACTACTCAGAAATCTTAGATTATAAAACAGTGCTGTAAGCTTAAAATGGGAAAATATATAGAACATAACAGATTCATTTTCTTGAATATATATTAATTATATCCTTTTCAAGCCTAGTAACATATACATGGTTTGGTAATACCTCATTTCAGGTAAATAAGTTACTTAAAACTATATGCAATTTTGTTACAGTAGTTCAGAAAACCCTCAATTATTTTGTCTTCCAGACTAGCAATTAGCAAGATAAATTCTCTCTGGGAATACACTTACACCCTTGTCTGAATTAAGCAGAAATCTGTCATTTAGGAATATAATACCTAAATAAAAGTAAAAATGCTAGTAAGGAGCTGAAAACCTTGGTCTATCCTCAATATTCTGACAGGTTAATTCATTATTACAAAAAACATGAATGCAAAGAGCAAGTAACTACTCCAAGTTTTTGCAGATGTGGATGGATTAGCAAAAGCTGTTTTCTCACTTTTGTTTGTTATGTCTAGAAAATGTTTTACAAGTATGATCTTGCTGGTATAAACAGAGATTCTCAGAAGGAGTCAGATATAAAGGAACACATCATAGGTTTATAACTTTTCTATAAGTTAGACCTATGTACAAGTAGTAAAAGACACAAAAACCCAAGACAATTAATGGTGGCTAGACAGGAAGAGACAAAGATTCTGATTACCTGGACTGTAGAGGCAATTGAGCACTGATGACCATGACAATGAGCATCAGAAGCAACCAGAAGTTGTCACACACTTAATGATGATGTCTGACTCTTGAATCATCCCAGTGAAAGTTTCCAGTGTACAAAATAGGATTAAAAGATAAACTCAAAGCATTATTGAGGTGCAAAGAGCTGAGGGAAAATAACAAGGAAGGCCTTTAAAGGCACTGATATTCACAAAGCTAAGAGTGTCCACATAGTGCACAGGCAGGGAAAAGTCTGACTCTGGTTCCAGAGGAAATTCTTTAGGAAACACATATAAAAAGACACAAAATAGCCCTAATTAAAAATTAACTGCAGTAAGTTCTGGAATTTAAAAAAAATACTTTTCCCACATAATGCATAATCAGAACTATGACAATATATAATTGATCATTATTGCCTTCATGAATGCCAATGTTGATGAGCACATCTCAAATTTGACTGAAATCATGGAAAAAAAATCTGAAATAATTATGCTTAAGGATATCAGTTTCCCAAGATCATAAAAAATACAAACAGACCTTACTCTTCTCCTGCTATGGAAGTGCCAGGTGTACAATTTGGAGCATTTTATCCCTCTGTAATACACACTGATTTCTTTCATAAGCAACTACTAGCAGATGTACACAATACTGACTCTGCCCAAGTACTATACACAAGAAGTGCTCATAGGAGAACAAATTATGTCTTCATGTTTGAGTGGGAAAATGGTCGCTGCACACTAAGAATCTTAACCACAGTTGCTAAAGGCTTTCTAAATATACTTGACAAGAAGCATTATTTATGATAAGCAAGCCTTGAAAATGTCAAGATTAAATCCAGACTCCATCTTCAGCATGTGTATTCATCAGCAGAAGCTTTTTCTGGTACATGAAATCAGCAGTAAAAAGCTCTGACAGACTGTACTAGCTACAGTATATGCTCCCTGAAAAACCATAGAGGCTGCTCCTCCTAAGTTACACCACAAAATTTAGCAATCATAAAGATGGAGGGTCCAAAAAACCCCAAACCCCAGAGTTTACCCAAGCTCTCCACAGCAGTCACCTAAATTCAAGTGATGAAACAATGGCAAGCTTCCTACCACATCTGGGAAGTCTGGAAATGAAGCATGACAAGAACAAAAGTACATGTTGTGCTGTACCCCAGAGGGTGAAAAGATTAGTGGTAAAGAGTTTTGGACACAGAAATAATATTTGCATTAGGCTAAGAATACTTTTAATATCTACATTTTTAAGTGTATAATTACTTTCTTAGCTGAGCTAGATGAACAACTCATATGATCTATTTCTTCATACCAAAAAATTGAGCAATAAACACTATCCTTCATATTAAGTCACCACCAAAATGGAATGCTTCCATCTCTGGGCAGAACCAGAGAAACAGGGGACAGCAGCAAGCAGTTACACTTAACAGGAGCCTAATTTTGGGGTAAAGGAGCTTCCAAAATCTTGTGGCATATTTACACAAATAGCTGGAATACACTATTACACAGAAAAACATTTTATAATTGACTAAGATAATAAACTTACGGAGTATCAGAGGGCAGAAATTCCAAAAAATTATTAGTGAATTGGAGTTTGTTGAAATTCAGCCAAATAACATTTTGTTCACTAAAAATACATACATACAATGCATTACATGCTCATCATCATGTATTTTCAGAAAAATAACATCTAGAGAAATAGTGTGTTTGTGCCAGTACAAGATTCCTGATGTAAAAGGGAGCTAAAGTAGAGCTAAAGAACAGACTAAAGCTAACAGAACTGATAAAGCATTTATTCCTTGTCATGACCTAAGAAATTCCTCTGCAGAAAGAACCTTGACTAAGAACCTTGACAACAGATTAGCAAAAATCAACATGCTTTATTTATACTTCTATTAGAGATACCATAAAAAAAATAATCAAACTCCACCACAATGCTATTTATCAGCTTATCAAGCTTGTTTAATAATGGAGACCAGCCATGGTAAATTGAAGCTACATGACCAACTGCTTTAAGGCTTAATAGAAGCACTTCAGGAGTATTTCTGTATTGGCTTCGTATCCCAGCATCAGAGGAGATACAACATACTCCTTTTCATTTCAGACATTAAAGAAAGAAAAAAATAAGTTTAGTACCTCAACAGTAACTCCTGGCATATATAGATCACTGCAACATTTCATACAGCTAGCACATCTAAAAACAGCATGCAAGGAATCTAGATTTAAAAATAGGCTGTTTTTCCTCATTTACTTACTTAATTTAATCCTGCCATAAAAAGACTGGTTACTTGAAAACTGTGTTAAAATAATTTTTCAGAAAGCAAACCTAGATAATATAAAGACAGTAATATTTTTGTCTGAGAAACGTTCATGATTTTCAGTAAAAATCGCAGGGCTGAAATGAAAGTGAGTGTAGATTTCAACTCCGTAGGGCCTCACCCCTCCACTGCTAATGAACCCAACAAATGCTATAATTATAATTACTATCATAATTATGCCCTAGCTTTATTTCTAAAATGATTAGGTAAAAGGTAAGATTTTCTAGTGCCCTGAGGTCAAGGACAAAAGTTGAACTGTATGAAATTCTCATTTTTCCTACCGATGTTGCTCTACAGAGCCATACAGCTTGCTCCAGAGACAGAAAAGTTTGCACACATTTTTTCTTTTTCACTTCCCAATTTGAAAAACAAAGATCTACATCACCATCTAAATAAGATACTGCAAAGTTTTTAACAATGAAAAGTTGGTACACTGCTTGGTTCATACACAAAAGAAAACCCAACAGTTAAACTGGTTTTCATACAAGCTGTTTTCCCAGACACTAGCATAAAATCCTGATTTCACTGAAGTCAACAGCAGAACTCTAATTTATTTCATTGCTGGCCATGATTTCGTCCCAGGACTTTTATTTGTCAAACACAGCTTTGCATCCTTGCACTTTAAACCTGCAGATGCTACATCCAGTGGTTGTTACCCTGCCCTGGAATGCAAAGCAGAGATTCCTCATGGTTCCTAACTCTGGTTCCTGAAACCCACATTTGTCACCGTGGAAGGCAGTGAAATGCAAACAAACTTAAAGAACACTGCATCCCAGACTTCAGCCCATGATCAACACAGGGATAAAGTATGTGAAAGCAATCTAACTTATAATAATAAGCCCTCCTCCAGTTCAAACTCAGCTTGCAAGAAAGCAGCTACGAAACATTTCTAACGCACGGCCGAACCAACAATGTCTGGAGGAACCTGGATCTCCTATCCCAAACCACTTTGCCTACTCTAAAAAAAAATAAAAATAAATACTGTGACCAAAAGCCCAGACTGCATTCCAGAGGTCTAGGAATAGCTTGTTTTCCTATTTGCAGTTGGTAAATTTGAAGTCTGTGAGGCATTCCTCTGTTTTTTAAGGATGTCTCAGATTTCTCCTCAAAAATTCACTTTGTCTCCTTCTTTACACGTAAAATTTTCATCTCCTTAGAACCACAGGCTTTGTTATAGGAAATATTTTTCAGAGACACTTTTGAGACAATATAATTCAATACATTCCTCTTTTCTGATACTGTCCCAGTCCTAAAGTTTTGGTACAAGACACCATGCATATATTTTACGTTGCTGAAGCTTCTGACTTTTACAGGCTCATGTTATACACAGGCATAACAGTAAACCACATTTCACAATACTTTTTTTTCACCCTGTTGCATAAGGGACAGTTTCTAAACATCATCAGAATACTGTCATTCCAACAAGTCTAAACTATAAAAAGGACAGGTTATAAAGTGTTTGAAATTACATCCTTAGGGCTCAATTTAGAATCTTCTCACATTCTTTTGATTTGCATACTTCGTTATTGAAATTGTCTGCTAGAGTCCTTTTTTTTCCGCTCGCTAATGAGTTCAAAGAAATACATGCTTGAACTCCAAAATACATTAAACTTAATTTAAATTATCTTAAAACATCCAGTGACTGCTCAGCAAACCAGAAAAAGCAGAATGCACTTCTATTTAGCTAGGGAACTGCATGCATAATGAATCACAAAATAAACATATCTTAATTAAAGGATACCATCAATATATATTTCATATAATTTGAATTTTTTAAAGCTGCTAAATCATCACAGAAACATAGAAACAAAAATAAACTAAACTGAAAGTAACTATTTCTTAATTTTTTTAAATGTTTTCATTACATACTATTTATGCTTTTTAATTTCTAGGGGAGAAAATAAAAGAAAAAAGCAAACAATTATGCACCTTTCACGAACAAACAATTCAGTTGTACAATTCACCTCTAGAAACTCATAGCTTTATGGTATAATTTGAAAGAGCATGCATTATATCTATGTTTATTAACTTGAAAAATTTAAGTACAGCATTACCCTCTAGAATTCTGAAAATTAAAACTGGTTTCAATAGAACTGAAAACATATCCTTCAAAATCATATTTTGGGTTCCATTGTACAAGAATTTTTTTCTGTTACTAAAATCTTAGTTATAAACCAGGTCAGAATTTGTATTTTCAAATAAGACAATTGACAATGACAACTTCCTGCCAAAACAAACAGAAAATTTACTGCTCACAATATTTGAATAGGCTAATACAAGTTCAATCTCAAAACTGATCAAACAACCTTATGAACATACTAAAACAGACATTTTGAAAACAATCTACTAAGAGAATCTGCCATGGTAGGAATATAAATAAAATAGTACCATCTCAGGATCACTGATAATGGGCCTTATTTTGGAAACATCCTATTCTGTGGTGCCAGCTGGTTTGTGAATTACACAGCCTCAGCAGCCTGGCTGAACTCATTCCTCTGAACTTTTGGAAACTGGCATTCCTGCCAAAGAGACATGTTGGTTCTGCACGAAGCAAATTCACCTCTACCTTAGTAAAGCAACCAGGACATCAGAAAAATCTGGATACTACTATGAAACCAACATTACACATTCCCAGGCCACTTCACTAATTTGAATCACGATGATACTGAGCACATTCTTCCTGTTTCCAGCACTTGAATGTTCCTGTAATTGCTTAGTATTTCTCAACACTTTTTGAGTTCTTTGGCAGAACTTACTGCTCAGTGCTATTTTTGGGAACTCCGGCAATAAATACCATAGGTACCTACTCTAATACATAAATTAATGATGAAAAGACACAGCTGTTTGGAATCCCTGTGCTTAACACACTACTTCAGAACAAAGAGTAAAAGATGGAGCAGTTGCTACTCATTTCCAGTACTTAAACACTACTTTGGACTCAGCTTATTCAAATGCTTTTATTCTCCTGGCTGATCACATCCACGGCCAATGATCAAACCCTCTCAGCTCCACTATGCACAGCCAGACAAGAGGCTGGGGTGATGAAGGCCCTGGTTCTGCCCTTCCAGCTGACTAGAAGAGACCAAAGCACTGTGCTCCCTCCTGCAGCCTGTCACATGGAGATGGGCTCCTGTTCTTATGGGGGGAATGGCTGAATCACCCACAGGCATTTTTTAAACCCACAGCCTGCCTTCCAGGGGAGATGGATTGGTACAAGATCCCATTCCTTCCAGCAAGGGGGACACCAGGAGGATCCTACACACAGAGGTGGCTCGCCCAGCTATGCTGCTCAGGATCATGATAGGTGACTACTGATACTACTAGGTAGGCAGATGACAATCCTCTGCTGCCAGTATTAGTCTCACAACAGAACAAACTGGGACTGGGGGCTGGAAATGAAACACATGGTTAGGATGGGGAAAAAAGCAAACAGCTCCACACAGGAGCCACAACATACCTATGTTTTTGGCTTTGGATGTTCATAAGCAGAGCTGACTTGCTGACCTTTGGTAATCCTTACAGCCTGCTGCTTCTTAGCTTATAAGAAGTTTTATCTTATACACAGAGTTCTACATACATGGAAATAGAAACTGTTATAGTAGAGTTTCGTTTTCACAATTAAAGCAATTTAGTTACAGTAAATTAAATATCTCTTGTGCATAGTTGTTCTCAAAGAGCAGCTTTTTTCAGTTCTGCTTAACTCTTGATACAGCACAAATATCCTTAACAATTAGCTAAGAAATATCCCATCTATCTTCTTGACAGAAATGAAGATAGAGTGCAGCAAGCACCTGAAAAAATACCCAAATTACAGGACACACAGCATTTTCCTACTATAATTAATCAGCTGGATGTTGACAATATTTTGATTTTCAAAGTACCCTTAAATTTGTTCATATTCTCTGTTCTGTAGCTCACACCACAAGTGTAATTCTTTGCTGTAATTCTTACAAGTTGCTCTTGTTCTGTACTGTATGAGGGTCTGCAGTTTCCCAGTTCTGAGTGCTACATTAATAGCTGTGAAAAAATACACAACAATAAAAAGAACAGTATTTTATAACAACATACCAAAGGGTAAAATTCGAGCTGTACGTCCAGCCATAACTACTTTTCCTGCCTAGTGCAGTTAAGAATTTGTGTTAAGCACTACAGCTTCTGTGAGTGCCAAAACATTTGGTATGAGTCTGACACATACAGTACTGCATGCAAACTGCAATAATTTAATTTTACTAAATCATAAAACAATTACAATAAATATAGTGCACTGCAACTGATTCAAATTATAGAGGAAATTGATTTTTTTTTGTTTCATTTGGTTTTGCCCCAATAACATAGGAGGATATGGGAGGAAGAGAAGCAGAAAGGATCAGAAAAGCAAAGAGCTGAACATTTGAATTTTACAACAGAGGCACATACTACTTCTTCAATTCTCTGTAACAAGTTTGACAATTAAAATTAAATATATTTCAATATATTATTGAATATATTAAATATATTCAGTAGGCAATCACTGTAATTCATAATTTAACTGAATCTAAAACTATTTATGTGAGTTTCATAGCCTCAGCCAAAAGCAGCTATGGCTCCTCATAGCATGTGTTTAAGAGCAGAGCAGAAATAACAGTTCTGGAAGATTGTGTCAAGCATGCTAAAAGCCTTTTCTAGCAAGCACAACCATATTAAGAAGATTTTAAGAACACATGTATACTGTTTTCTATATGTTAGGAAAGCTAATAAATCTGTTTTGAATTCAACATGTCAAGGAACGTGACAACAAATATGCTCAGAGCTTATAATCTACCCCTCTCAGCATCAACAACTAACTCCAGTTTTGAAGCAAACTTGTAGAAATAAAACATTTAACAACCCTTCTCACGGTATTTTCTATCTAGAACAGTGCAGCCACCACAGACTTAACAGAAAGAAATGTGTGGCAATGAGCAGCTTTCATTGTCTCTTTGGTTTCATGCTTTTAAATTGGAAGAGTCTCCCCATCCTGGCCCCATTTCTCTTTAATGAGAAAATAACTCTTCAAGTATTTTTAAAAATGTCATTATCTAAGTAAAATGGTACAGTTTAACTATTTGTGTTAGAGATGTGATGTAAATAATGTAATCCAAGAAACTGGAAGTTATGCCCTCTAAAGTCCGCACCTTCAAGTCTGGGGGGTACACAACTCCTGCAGCCTTCAGGACATGTTTTGTAAAGTGCATGAGAAGTCTTTTGTCTTAAATGACTTAAAGCTGTAATTTTGGCACTCTTGGTCTTGTTTCAAGAAAAGTTTCTTTAATCAGATATTTCCAGCTTGGAGGAGAAAAAAGATTCTATTTATGACTTTAAAAAACAAATCTTTAGAAAGCTAAACAAACAGCAGTCCTATGTTTTAAAACTCTAACATATCTTAATCAGGATGAATATTTTGCCCATTTAAAGAAAATTTAATTAGAAATGTTGTAGAGTGCCTCTGAAGCATGTCAGTTTCAAGAAGGGAGCACAGCCAATAAAAGCAATGAATGTTCATATTAAATTGAGAATCATCTAGTTTCCATAGCTACTTTTTAAACAATTGCACACTCTTATCATTTCTTAGAATGACCATGTTTACTATGAATAACTTTAAAGTGGCTGTTCTCTGAAAGAGCTACTTAAAAGCATTTAGAAAAAAGTACAATCAGCAGCAGCTGCTCCTTTAAACTTTTAAAGATGGCAAATGGTGTTCAAATACATAAGAACAGTAGATAATGCATTTACCTTTCCCACAATGTTACTTGTAATAGCATATAAGCCTTAGACATCTCAACCTGGATTCCAATCCTGCCACAAGAAACACTTCAGAAACACCCAGCAATGTAGAAACTACAGTGCGAGGGTCATACAAGGCCACAGTCACTAAAACAAGTAGTGATAACAAGGCACAACAAGGCAATTAAAGAAGAGGAGCTTCAAGAGCATAACAAACATCTCAAAGCGAAAATTTGTCACCAGAGCTTCCCCAGGTAATTTTTGCAAGTACTTGCTTCCTTCCCAATTATCAATTACAATATCTAGTAAATATCTATAGATAGCATCTATAAAGTCTCATCCTGGTATGAACAAACTATGCATCATGTAGAAAAAGCAACATGACAACGTGCTGCTGCCCTGTAGAGAGCAACCCTGACAGTGTGTAACTTCACAGAACTCAGGGTTTCCACCGACTTCTATTCACCTCAGGGACAGTAAGTCTGGAACTTTCCTCTCACTTGGCTGAAAAGCAAGACTCTGTGTCTCCCTCCTCCAAGGGGAACCTGAAAAATGTGTATGATGCCATCTCTTCAAGGAGACTGTTGTAGAAAGGACTGACTGACTACTCTGGAATCAACCCAAAATGATCTCCTTTACAAGGAGCACACAGAATTACCAGTTCTCCAGTAAATCTTTCAATTATAGTGGAAATTGGCAATAACTGGGAGGAAAGGAAGGAGGGAAAAGGAAAAAAAATTAAGCAATTACACTGCTGAATTTATACACCTCTTTTTCCTTTTACAGTCTGAAGCTCTTCAGTCTTCATCACCTGAATTCCCATTAGAAATGTTCTGAATGTACAACTGTGGGTTATATTTATTTTTAATATCACTTCCAGAAGCACATCAAAAGACAATCCAATTTAGGAATTCACTGGATTTCTAAATAGAATATCAGAACAAAAAAAGTTTAGAGATACAGCCCTCCAGGGTGCAACAGAAGGAAAACTCTTCAGGATGCAAAGCATACTCTGCAGTGAAAAGCCGCTATAAGCCACTGGAATAGCAAAAGAGGGAATGGGGGGAGTTGGCTTCTACTTAAGGATCTGCATGTGTGCAACAGCTGGAATATCCAAACAGGCATTACATAATAACAACAGAAGCTGATGGAAGCAGTAAGGAGGCACAGTTGGGACTACAGTGACCAGCAGTTGTCCTTCAGTTCAGAGCTCTGGGGTTCCAGTTCAGGAAGCGAGACAGACACCAGAGCTTTTGCTCCAGCATACAAATGTATATATGGATTTCTGCTTCACCATCATTAATTTGACAGCAGCATCGATTCTACAACTATCCTGTGCAGAAACCACAAGAGAATCCATATCAAAGCAGTATTTAAGACCAGACTATTCATCAATTGAACACAGTTGGTGTTTGTTTGCTACCTTTGCCAGAAGCACATAGAGGTTATAGAATACAAAATGGTCTGAGGAAAGAGCTCTCTCAGTGTAAAACCCATAAAAGGTAAGAATTTTAAGCTCTCAAACTGTCACATTCTAAAAGTACTTTAAAAAATGCTTAAAGCTAAAGGATTCTAGACTCAGATATTGCTACCCAGAGGGCATTGCTGAAGATCACTAAAGTATTAACATTGCTCCAAAGCAATCTAGGAGTACGGTTCAGAAAGCATTTGAGCAGTATCCTGTTGGGAATGGGTGTGTGGAATCACAGGTTTTTTTTCAAATAATACAAACGTATTAAGACTGTAAATTTTATAACTAGAAAGCTGATGTAAGAACAGAAGTACTAAGTTTAGATCTTGACTGACTGTTCCCCTTACCACAACTTCAGACTACTTCTTAAGAACTCAGTATTTGCAACATTGTTTTATGAAATATTCTGGAATCACGTACACTCTATAAAGGTATTTACTTCTTATGTCTTATAATGACCTTATATACTGAAAGGACAGGGGGCAACTGAAAGAAGGACAGAAAGAACAACTTTTACAATGAGAGGCGTAAGGCAGCATACCTGGCTGCCCAGAAAAGTGGTGGATGCGCCATTCCTAGAAGAGTTAAAGGGCAGATGGGGCTTTGAGAAATCTGTCCTAGTGAAACTTTCCCTGTCTGTGACAGGGAAGTTGGAACAAGATGGTCTTTAAAGGGCCCTTGCAAACCAAACCATTCTGGGATCATTGGAAAGTGCCAAATTACACCACATTTGTCTCATGTACTAAAATTTAACACTTTGCTAAGTCTGAACAAATAAGGTGCCAGAGAGGTTGACAGTTTTGCTGCATGGCTCAGAAAATTATATAAGCATAGAGGACTTCCGAGTTGACAGAAAATGTAACAGAATGCTCCATAGAAGACAAAACTCCACTTAAAGCTTGATGGAAATGACAAGTACTACAGAAGAATTTTTAAATCAGAAACAGGGAAAGAAAGTACACAGCTCTGAATGATGCAGTCACAACTTTTAGTCAAGTCAGCACACTCAAGTAAAGAACAAAGCAAGAGCTGGTAACAAAACAGGTAACAGTGAGAAATGGAAAAAACTGAAAACCTTTTAAACAGTGTGCTTTCTAACAGAGGAGGCAACTGAATCAGAAGCATCTGTGCTCCTACATGAAGCATTCTAAGTTCAAGAATCAGAGCTGAGAAAGAATGACCAGACTCACCAGGAAGGAACCATTCCTATCTCAGGAAAGCAAAACTAATGGGAGGGCTGGGAAAAATTCATGTATTATCCTGCATACGAAACAGATCACCTGGTGAATGAGTGATGCTACTTCTCAAAGAGTAGCCAGTCAAATTAGATCAGCAAGTTAACCATACCAGTCACTAACAGAACATCTCTGTGATCTGTAATTTCAATAAAAAGGAGAGAAAACACAGCATTAGGACCATGTTACTAGCTGCCTAAGATGATGACAGCTATTGTATCTCTGAAGGTAGAGAGTCAGGAAACAATGGCAGTATGAATTTTCAGTTACCCCCCCCAAAGAAAAGCACAACACTAAACCAGAATTTTTAGATGTAACTAACGTCATCTTCAGGGATCAGCTCATTCAGGAATGCAGAAAAAAATACTAAAATCTTGGTTTGGCCTAACCTGTGTACAGGATCCAATTCAGATATTACCAATGAAGAGATGCTTTCAAGAGTAAGCAAAACAGAGTTAACAATGTTAAAGGGGGAAAAAAGCCAAAGAGTCTCTACAGCACTTCATAGCTCCAAAACAGAAGAATGAACATAAAATGGAAGCTAGTTCAAACAGTTTAATGAACTGAAAAACTGCCCAAAAGTCTTTCAACCCAATTAAGAAATCTATTACAGGAACACACTCAGAAGAAAAGACCAAAGAACACAGTCCCAATTAATTTTTCTCATCTAAGCTCATAAATGCACTTAGAAAGGTTCTTGTGCCTTTCTCCAAGAGGGACTCTCAGGATTGTTTTCTATTGAAGCACAAGAGAAGGTGGCAGAACAATAGACAGGCAACACGAATAGGTCATTAGACCAGATAATTCTCATACAAAACTTGTAGAAGTTAAACAAGATTCTACCTCTCTATTTTGTAGCACTCTGGGCGCAACAAAACCCAAGAAAGGAGAATACAGTAATTTTAAAAAACAACAAAAAACCCACACCAAAATTAGATGGGCTTTTACTTTCCTTACTACTCATGTGGAACACAAGTTTTTTGTATAGTTTGCTACAGTTCATGCACGGTGCCTGGAGAGGTTAATCAAACACAGTAAGCTCTTAAGAGACTGACTGGAATCTTGACAGATCTGTCTTCTCTCTTACTGTAATGAAGCTTGTCTGTGTTGGCTTCCTGACAGACGAGTCGTCTATGATAGGGGAAGGGGTGGAGGATTATCCTACAAGCATTCAGTTGATCCTTCCCTCACACTCAAGATCAAATTGGTAGTGGAAACTGTTCAACACTATGGCCAGGCAACAGTTTTCCAGCTAGTACTCCAACACTGACCACCCCTTTCTTCCACCAAAGCTTTACTCAGGCCAGGTCCGTCACACAGACACATAAAAACAAACCAACTGGCGCTGCCATCACATAGAATAGCTTTCTTCTTCTGTCTGGAATAAGCTCTGGCTGGCTTGAGACCCCTTGTTGGCTCCCGATAATTTAAGCCACTGTATCAAAGTGATTTTACTCCTGAGAATCCTTTTCCTGTCAAAGATACTAATGAAAAAAATTAATATCCTCTACCAGGTGTTTGTGAGATATTCCCTTAACTAGAGGATGGTTAGAGTGTGGATAAAACAAGACTTTCATGCAAAGGTAGGCTATGCCATCTCAGGAGCAACAATAATTTGAAGTACAGGACTGCAGCTGCATCTCATGAGTGCCTTGCACACTGCTGCAGTGCTGATACTTTATATTTTCAACATTCTTTCCAAGATATCTCTGTTTTTCTGGTGGACACAAGTTCATAGCACATGCACAGTACTTGATGTGACCAGATGTTATCTGGGTCCAGTCAATTGAAAAGAATCCATGTGGAACTCTCGACAGAAGTAGATACTTGCAGACTCAAAGATTTCAACCCAAACAGTTAAAGAAACCTGAAGAAACAGTAGCAGGTATCACAAATGCTCACATTCTAAAGGCCTTATAAATACGTGATTAGAACAGACTGGACTTGGTCCACCAAAACACCAAAGGCTTTGCTCAAGGCAGTTTGCCATAATGATCTGCCCACTTCTCACACCACTGTGAGCTAACAAGACCTATCAAATGATTAACCATTTTTTAATAGTCACAGGGTTTGCCTTTCACACCACACTCAAGCCCACAGTCTTTAGACCCAGGTGTACTGTAATCTATTTAACAGCAAGTACTCAGTCCAACAGAGAGTAACTACAAATTATCTGTCAGTTTAATGAATTAGCACTGAAATGTGCACTAGCAGTGTTCAAAAAGGACACTGACACAAGACTGACATTATTGTCATCAAAAAATCTCCATATTCCCTGCCAACACAAATGATCCCAGTCCTGAGGGAGACCAGCCATTTGAACTAAACAGTGACTTCAGCTCCTGCAGCCCAATGACTACATTTCCTAGAATGATGAATGGAGGTGCTCCTGAGGGCTGACTCAGTGCCTGGCAGTACAAAGAGATGAGTAAGTACCTTTGAACCAGTTTTTGTTCTAGCACACATAGATCACAGCACTGCCAAAGACTACAGAAGCAAGACTTAACCACAGTATCAGGATCTCAAAGTACTGGTGTCAATTTACCAATAGTTGATGCCAAAGATCCTTTTAGCCTACTGCTCCTGCAGCATGAAACTAACCATGCCTTCAACTGACAGCTCGGGTCTGCATTACCAATCCCAAAACAGCTCTGATCCTCATTAGGAATTGTGTGGGGACAGAAAGCTCCAGCAGTGAAAATGCAAATTCATATGGAGCCTCTATGTTCATAAGGAGATCTCCCTCCCATGCTGAATGCCCTGCCATAGTAAGAAGAAAATGTTATTTACTGTTTCAGAATTTCTAGAATGACATAGTTGAATGAATATGTTTATGCTTTGGATGAATTAATATGTTTATGTTTGGGATCAAGGATATCCAAGACAATTGATCTTTGTCAGAGCAATTATTATAAAGTACATGTAGGATGGAGTTGCTGAGAAAGCAACAAGTAAACTTTTTAATCCAGAACAAACTTCCCCAAAACTTCAACAGTAAAGGAAGAAGAATTCTAACTCAGTCATTATGAGGAAATTAATATAATTAACATAGCTAATAGGTAGAAATTGTTCTAGAGGAAAGTTGAGAATGCCTAAATTGGAAAGCAGCTGAGATGAACCGCACAGGAGCAGAGGTTCTATATCCCTGCTATCCTTGATGAAGATATAGAACTGATCACTAGTTCATCAGCTGCCAGGTCATTTGCTCCAGGTAAGAAGTCTGAGCAGAGGAAGGCTATTAATAGTCACCCCCAACAAAAAGTTCCTCCAGACAAGCACTCTAGCACTGCCCTTTCTACATAACCTTATTTTTAGCTGGACAATTTGCTGCTGCTGTTTTATTGTCCCCATGCTGAAGGGGACAATATGTCCCCACACATCAGAGCAGGCTGAGTTTGTGAGGACAGCTACAGCAATTCAGAGGGTAATGGAAGGGAGGATGTGAGCACACAGACCGGAACAGGACATGACACATCACAAGCAAGGCAAATATTTTACTATT
The DNA here is from genome assembly GCF_029582105.1 of Oenanthe melanoleuca. Lineage (NCBI taxonomy): Eukaryota > Metazoa > Chordata > Aves > Passeriformes > Muscicapidae > Oenanthe > Oenanthe melanoleuca. The sequence continues at coordinate 74,379,830 of NC_079336.1, forward strand.
TTTTCTTTAGATGTATTAGTTACAGGCATAGAACATAGGAAAACATTGCACAAAAAGAGGGTGTTGTTCCACCATACCCCTAGCTGTACAACACAAGTTGAACAGGAAGATCCCAAATAATTTCAGACTGACTGTGACTGCACCTCATTTGTGTAATTTCTATTAGTAATCTGCCCCCAGAAGTCATGAGACAATACAACACAGCTCACATTTCTTGATTTGCACCTATCATTTGAAAAGAGGCTTTCCTTCAGTGTTCAATAGCAAGACAATTATCCACAAAGAACAAAAGAGATTGTTAAAGAAATGTGCTGCCAATAAATGACATAATCCAGTGAATTTAAACCACTCCTCCAAAAACTCTGGCACTCTGCAACACGAAAATAAACCCTAAGTAGAAGGAAAAGCAAAGCTTGCCACCTACTGCCCAATGACATAATAGTATGTACTAATACTGTCTATCTCCTTTTAACATAATCTCTTTTCTTGACATAGAACATACGGAACTGTAGCTTAGGTTGTTTCTTTAATGAAAAAAAATACAAAACCAGCACATGGAATATCCAAAAGCAGTTTTTTCTATAAAACCACTTATAAAATCCATGACAAGCCTGAAGCATCATTTCTCACAGCATCCAACCTGACAAAGAATTCCTTTCAATATCCTCCAGTGGTGCTAGAGGCTTTAATAAAGTCTGTCCCACAGCTGCATTGTATGCTTTAAAGTCAGTACTTTAAACTTAAAAACAAAATATTATAATAGATAAAGCCTATCAGAAAAGATTTTTTTTCTGTTCACATCTGGAAGAGATATTTTCAAAGCTATAGACTACACTGGTAAAAAAACTTCATGTCTCAGCATCAGAAATCATGCTTTGTTATTTTTTCCAGTACAGAGATATTCTCTTCGGTAAATGCAATGCTTTGTTGAGCTATTACTTCAAAGGTATTTACTCTCCTAACACATATAAAAATTATTTTCTGAACAAGAATAGGTCCTTTGCTTAGTGTAGAAAGTTGCTTAACTCAAAGTCAAGTAGTCATAATTCAGTTGCCTACAAAACTTTCGAGTACACCTGCAGATTTGTCTTCAGAAACAACACTGTGCACACTGCAATTAGCAAACAGTTCACATTCTCGTCCTCCAGCACTTCCCTCTAAGACCATAGGAAAATTTAGGGAAAATTTGATAAAGAGAGAAACAAACAAGGATTTACTGCAGTCCTTCTAATAGTCTGCTGGCTGGTTACAAAGTCTCAAAGTGTATTTGAACAATGACATGAGCAGAGCCCACTTTCTCCATCTGCCTAGTGCTCTTCACCAGTTACACTCAAAAAAGAAATACCACACTAAAAGAAATACACAAAAAAAAGAAATACCAGTCTCAACAGACACTGATGAACAGTAACTCCTAAACTTTAGCACAGGATGACATAACCAATAAGCCTCCTTAGAAGTGCTTAGATTAGCAACTTTGTATAAAACAATTTTGGATTCCTGAGCAAAATTTATCAAAGCACAAGGGTACGTGGCATAGGTAAACTTTATGCAGACTAGGTAAAGTGGAAACTGCTTCTAAGTGAAGTACTTGGACTCTAGCACTGAAAAAAATAAATTCACTGCAGATGGAATGTGTGTCTCTCAGGGTTCCTAAATCATGAACAGAACAGGCTATTCATAACAATGAAATCAATGAGGCATTTGTAATTAATCAGACAGTCTCAACCCTGAAGATACATCTGCCTTTGTCTAAGGCCAGTCCACATCATCCTAATGAAGATTGTTAATCCATCTAGTTATCTGCTACACTAGCAAAATTGTAAGACTAAGTAAAACCCCTGAAGAGGGCTCCTTTGTGTCTTTGTCATCTATTTAATAAGGTTATTAACAACAAAGTCTCAATAGCAACTGGAAGTTAAGACAATATCAAAAGTTACATTGATATACAAGACTTATAAATCAGATGCAGCTAATATTATTTTAAAGGGCTTTAGACCAAATATTAAGCAAGATTTCTGACACAAAGACAAAAGATATCTACAAACATTTCCAAGTTCAAAATATCTGAAACAGGAAAATTTCCCTGGTTCAGTGATAATTTGATCATTACAGCACTAAACCAAAATTCATGGACTCTACTAAAGACTGAATATTGCTATATCAATTTTTATTCCTGAAATCAGTAATAAAGTCTATTCTCACTTTGCTTTTCTTCCTTTGCAAATTAAAGGTATTTTGATGTATATTGACAGGATACAGTTTTCCAAATCAAGCTACTGAGCTCTATTCACAGCTGTAAAGAAGGGAATGAAAAATCATAAAAAAAGAATTCCCATTTGCTGCAAGGAAAATACCTATTTGGAGCATTTTTTTTTTTATTTCACCCACAACTTATTATCAGTATTAGTAGTTTGCTTAGAGTAACCTGAATGGGTAATGTTTATCTGTTTGACTAAAAATCTCAGTTAAGCATAAAACTGTTGCACAATTGTTTACAATCAAAAACACTTGCTAACGGAGAAACCTTCTTAATAGCAAGGTTCTGAATGCCACAATAGCAATATATCAAACCTAACTTCAACAATACAAATATATCTTTGTAAAACTCAAACCACACTGTCATGCTTTCCAAGAAAGCCCCTGGAAAGAAGTTCTTCTGGTAGTTTCCCAACATCTCCTGAAATAATTGTTTGATAATAAATAGTAAAGGTTCCAATAGTTACAGAAAAGAAAAAAAGGCAAAACAAACCAAAAAGCCAAACCACAACCTGAAAAAGCCACTTTAGAAGAGAACAGATTATACTGCAACACAGTAATAAGTAACACTAAGAACTCCTCTTTAAAGCATGCCCTACACGTCCAAACACTGTAAACACTGAATGGTCAAGCACATGTGTTTTTAAACTAGAAAATTTCTGGGCACATAAGGCACACCAGTAAGTCCAAGTCTGTCACTTGGAGTCTGTACATTCACCATTCCTTGGATGAGCTTTGCTTTGTCCAGCATTAAAGCAAATTTTCACATTTCACCACCACCTCCCTCCAAAGGAGGCTTATGGAACAATGCTGTGACACTGCAGTGTATTGTTGAGCTCCAGCTGGTTGATGCCATATTCTTTCTGGTGATCATTTCCAAAATTGTACTAGAAAGATGCCCTTAAAAAACAAAAATGTTCTGCTCACACAGATGGTAAATGCACAAAATCAAGCTGTTGGAGCTATCCTGTTGCCAGCAAGTGAGAACATGAGATGTGAAAGAACACCCAGAGTTACTGGAGAGCTATCACAGGAATTCAGGCCCACAAAGCATGCCTGTTACTGAGATCAGAATTCCCTACAGGTTCCAATAAGAAGCAGATTTCTGTTTCAGAAACACCACTTGTTTTCAATTACAGTCATCTATACCTTCTGCTAGCATTTTTCTGAGATGAGACTTTGTACCTGACAGCATATCCATCTTCAGAGCACAGCTATGACAGACTTGCTGAACTCAGGATATTCCAGAAAATTAATCTCTCTCCAGCTTTCCTTCTGTTCAGTACCTTATTCTTAAAAGATATGTATCTGGATAGAAATAAATTAATACCCTGCTTTCCTAAATATCATTGCCATCATGATCCTAAGAAAGCATGCATGAACACATCTTGATGACTGAAGTTGTAAAAGGTGCATTCCTATATAAAACAGAAAAAAAATGACAGAGGATGGAAAAACAGAAGCTCTGTAGAAGCAAGTCTCCTCTGGGAGCTAATTTAGGCATTCCAGGTTGGGTTCTACCCTGGCTGTCACCAGTCCAGTCCTTGACTGCACAGCAGCAGTGTCCAGATCAGCACACCATCACACTGACAGTGTGGATGACTCCACCTTCCACGAGTGGGAAAAGGAAAAGCCATTCCAAAAGTACCTGGGCAGCCTCACACAACATACAAGAATCACCATATATTCAAAAAGGAATTGAAACAGGAACTAGCCTGTCTATCCCTTTCAATGTTAGAGACCTGACCTCAGAAGACTCTCTCAGGCCTGTAAATTGTCCTAATAGTCATACACAGACTATCACTGGCACTCATTTCAACAGCTGTATCTAAACATCTGCCTTCTGCTGCATTTGATACAACAGCTTTGGTTTGTGCAACAGCCCTTTCCCTCTCCAGCTCCTACAACTGGCTTCAGCCAAGGCTGTAGGCTGGCGTTCTCATGACTTCAGAGACTCAGTTTTCCATTTTCCCATGCCAGTATTAAGCTGACTGAACTAGATTTATCTTCATGTGATATCAGAGTAACAGTTCTACCTGGAAAAGTCTCTCTACAGTCAGGAGCAAATCCTAGGCTGAGAATGGTCACATGAACAACAAAGCCCACTGCATATGGAAGAATGCAGAGACACTTTGGATAGCAGGTAACAGATGACTGATTTTGTCAGTCTGAAGTTGCTTCCTCTACATCTGTGATAATGTCTCATGCAAGCAGGTAAAGAGATCTTGGTGAATCATGAAATGCTGTAGGTATCCTCTAGAAATACTCTGAGCATCATAGCCCAACAAGTCTCATAGTAGCACAGAAAAATATCAGTTTAACATATTCTCCTTTTTTTAGAAGAGAAACCCTTTATCCCTGGACATTATTCCAGGAATAATGGAAAGTAAGCCTTCTCTAAAGGCTGCCACAAGCCTTCTGAGTGCAGTTTTAGAGTGCTTAAAAGATGACAACTCTGGTTTTTTCCAGGCTAGAACAAATAAAATTCTTTTATCTTTCTTCCCCCGTCCTTTTTTTTTTTTTAAGTATATTTTACTACCCAACTTGGATAGCTGACCTTTATCATAACAAAGAAAAATTCCTTGAGAATGCTTGTGTGTACAGAGAGGGAGAATAAAGAAAGTATATTCTACAGGAATCACTACTGATAAGACAGGAATTGTCTGGCCTTTTCATACTGATTTTTTGTGCTGCTCTTTATGGGGCCAAGGAGAGACATCAGGTGATGAGTCCAGCTGGTCTGGAGAGGAAACAGGAAAATAGTCTCATGATTTTACTGGAAATTTCCCCTTCATATTAGTCACTTCAATAACCCTTACTTCACTGGTAGGAATGAAACTAGACTCAGAGTACTAGGAAATATTAAAATTGGGTAGCAATTTCTCTGTTTTTCCAGATTGTGGATATATTTTTTTCCTCAAGCCCTCAGTGTTCTACCTTTCTCAAAGAACATACTGGCTCAGGGCTTAGAAATGCAAGGGAATTCAGGTAAATTTCTCTATTACATGTAATAGAGAAATATTACATGTAATTCTCTAAGACATGTAGGAACCTAGTTTAGCTTCTGGATCCATAGTAAATACAAAGAATTAGAAGGGTTTAGGAGGAAAAAAAAAACTGAGAAAGGGTTATGAGACAATAAATAACATTGGGAATGTCCAACAATCTATTCTCAGATGTAGCTTTGGAAAGGAAGTGGCACTTTGTTGTCAGGAGCCTATGATGACTCAGGTGCAGAACTCTATAATCACACACCACCCTTCCACATTCATTTTTACAGCTTCAAACACAGGAAAACACAATTTATTTCCTAGTCGTGATTAATTTGCTCTGGACACCAGAAGCAAGACAGACTACACCTTCCTTAAAAGCAAAAGGAACCTCTCCAAAAACAACACCTGTTATGGGACAGAAACACTTTTTGTCACTGACTTCACCTGAAAGAGGAAGGATAGCTGTAGCTGAAAACACCTAAAACTTAACAATCCATTTGATTACCGCCCTCCCCCCGTATCAAATGGGGTCTTGAAACAATATAAGGTCACACACATCAATAAAAACAACAGTACAATTATAGAAATTTCAGACTCACATTAAATACTTAAAGCTCAGAGAAATAATACCAAGGACTGGCTAAGTCACCAGCTACTAAAGAGGCAGAGAAAAAATTCTCTAACAAGATGGGTGTTTCCTTGCTGCTTATGGCAGTCAGATACAATCCCAAACCTCAAACATAAGCAAGCACAAGTATTCACAAGTAGCACAGCCACACACACTTAAGAGAAAACACAATGCAAATACAAGAAACCAGAACACAAGCACCAAATCTTACTCTGCTCAGTTACACACGGTGTCAGAATTCCATGCCAGACTTTGTTCTAGTATAAACTCAAAAGTTCACCAGTGTAAATTAAGAATAATTCCTCCAAAATTAGTACAGCAGTGTCATTCTAAGTAAAACAGAGGTTGACCGATATCATAGGTGATTCTGTTCAGGTAAGGAAACCTGGCTCCTAAGTAATAGGAGTCTAAACATCCACTGAAATCTTACAGTTAAAACAAGAAGCTGGTTTTTTTTTTAAAACACTTGCAAGGAACATCGTTTTATAAATCTGACACACCGGGCTTCTTTGAGAGCAAAGAAAACACTTACTGTGGTTGCATCTGCTGAGTTAGGCCAACAGGAGGCTTCTGCTTGATTGTGAATGCCATCTGAGCCACAGGACCAGCCTTTGGTGGGACCTGCACCTTCTGAGAGAAGGTCTGCTGGGCAGCCTGCTGGGGGATGGGCCACGGGGGAACAGCGGGGCTCCGGCCTCCAGTGGAAGAGGTGTCCTGGACTGTATCCTCACAGGAGCTACCCTTTGTCCCTGGCTTACACACACACAGCTGAGGTCGCAGGCACATCCCTCCATTTTGGCACGGTGGTGCACAGTTCGCTAAGAAAAGACATTTTAAAGAGTGCCCGTGAAACAAAGCACAAAGGAAAATGCAAACCCTCCCCACAATAAAAAAGGCATTAATTGTTAATGATAACTGGAGTAAGAGAGCAACATTAAGCTCCACAAAAGATAATATACAAGGTGGTATAACTCCTACTGATTTGTGCACAACAGAAATGCACAACATTTGAACAACTTCAAAAAGTAAAATGCTGCATCTAAGAAATAGGAAATGCACTACTTAAATTGAGAAATATAGCATTATTTCAAATCTTCTTCCTTTCTGCTCAGAATCCCTTCTCCTCATACTTTAAAAACCCAAACTGTGTCTCATGAAACAATATTACATAGATACAGAATTTTACTACTGAACCAGGCTGGGATTCTTTATACTACTACTTTAAAATAAGATGCTTCATAGGCACCTAGAATGAATCCCTACAGCCACATTATAGATCACCAAAACGATGCAGAGAAGCATAAAGCAATTCAACTCTTCTTCCCCCTCTAAAACTCAAATGACATTCCCTGCAGTACCCCCATCATAGCAACACAAGAGATGTGAACTGCTGCTACAAAGACATTGCTACACCTAGAAGAAACAGACAGGTGCTGTTTGTGATTATCCCAGAACAGCTTCTATAGATTCTTTGTACCATCAGTGAAAAGGGATCAGATTCTTTAAAATACAATTCGCCTTCAGAGAGGATTAATTACACTGCTTTGCATTGCTCTGTCTTGTGACTACAGAGGGAGTCTGAATAAGCAGCCTAGACCCAACACCCAGCTTGTAGACCTAGTTAATGCAGTATAAATTCCACTCTGAGTGAACAAGAAACTTAGAGGAGCAGCAAATCCCATCAAAAAACGGAGGGAGGAAAAAATGCAAAAGCAATTGCAGATTATATATATGCACGTAATACTGCAAAGGCATGTCTAACTTGAGGATCTCTTTTAGATGCTAAAATTTGCATCACATAAAGATGGCAAAACAAATAAATTATCTTATCTAAATTAACATTAAAAGATAGCAAAGAAAATTTCATTAGTCACATTAAAGATAGCATACAATTAAGCATGTACAAGAAAAAAACACGGCTAAGCTACTTTGTTCCTACAAACTATGCATATTTTTAATATTGCTAAAGATTTTTTAACATCAACAAAATTATATGTCAGTTGATAAATTTTTTACTAGAATAGGTAAGTTAATATCTTTAACTTGGGACTCTGCAACATATTCAGATACATCCAACTGAACAACGGTATTATTTTTTTTTTAAATAATTCTACAGCCCTGGTCCAAATAGAGTACTTGACACTTCAATCAAGTTCTAATACATATTTCTATATATAAAAATAAATGCACAAGAATATATATTAATTAACTCATTAGGATGGGACTATGTTAGTTTGGAGGCCTAGTTTATCCACTGGCAGATGTATCATATATACCAACTGCACACAACACCAGAATTGCCCTACAACTTAAATCTGAGTTTTGCATCATCTTCTCACGTACACTTTCCCCTCCATGTGAAACTTTTCAATAATACTTAGCTAGACTACCTTAACTGCATATTATGCACCTCCCTGGCAACACAACATTAATCATTTTCTCACTTCTATTTCTTTATTTTTTAGACTCTGTCTTGTCTTTGACTGCTGGGAGACTGAAGACCATTTTCACTGTGAACTTGAGAAGGAATTTGCAACAAGTATATATACAAGTATATGTAATAGATAAGCCAAGTCTTCCTGGTACCTCATTTATAAAACTTAGTTTTGCTAGAAGCAGTGAAAATTCATTTATATGCACATGATTGAAATAAATCATATATTGGAAAATAAATTCAGGTGCCTAAAATTAAATTTCACTGCTTTTGGAGAGACTTTTAAGAACAGAAGAGTGACCCCATCATTTTACTTGGGTCATCTGGATGAAACATACAAAGATCACAGGAAAAAATTAGGGCCCAGTTGAGAGCGATTTAGAAAAACATCTCAAAAAAATTCTTTTAAAAAAAATGCAAGACTTTCAAAAGTCCCATTTTTACATTAAGAAAGCATTAATATATTTCTGGACATTTATAGACACATGTCTATATTAACCTCTAAATTTCTCAAAAAATTATTTAAAAACCAATGACTCAACACAGAAGTAAGCTAACAGGACCACACCAAAAGCCAGTATGAAAAAAAATCCATCCTGCCAGGACACTGATGATGGCATTTTTCCTCTCAGAAGTGAGGAACAATATATACACAAACACAAAAGACAATCCTAAAAAAACTTCAACTCTTTTTCCTGTAATTAAAAACCAAAGTTGTGCTTCAGAAGCCTACAAAAACTTGAGTTTCTACTTATTAAAGTGAAGGCTGCAGTTAATTTAAAAGTATAAAGCTAAAAACAGAACCTTTTTTGAAATTACCTCAACTTTTTTGCCCACATAGACTTGAACACACTTATTTCACTGACAGCAACGTAAACAATAAAACACATTGCATGTACATAAAGAAAATGCTCTGCAGGACAAACTGCATTATTCTAACTGGCCTTTAACAAAATAAGCACCAGGAGACACTGCAACTATGTTTTAAAAGATTAGTGACAACAGGTTGAAAACCCCATCCATTAGATCTTCACAGCAATTAACCTTTTGACTGAAGTCCTTCATTAATGTTGCATAATAGATGATCATAAAACTGGATAAAAGATCACGTATTTAGGAAAGAATTAAAATGAACATTTTAATTGACATAATACAGCAGTTTAGTTTCTAAAACATCCAAGACAGCTGTAGTGTGCCAAATGAATGACCTAATTATTTTGTTTGAAGACAACAATAATGGCCATAAAACTGAAAACACCAGTGTTTTCCATAAAGCTAAGCTTCCAAAAACTGAAGTGTGGAAGTATTAAGTTCAAAACTGAAAAGCAGGCCAATACACTGCTGTTAAAGGCAATTGGCTTCATCCTATTCAATTCAAGGAGGTCATGGCTGAAAATTCAAAATGAAGCTTAGCAAAGATGCAAATAATGAGGCTAAGCTTAGTGGGTGAGATTAAAGATCCACTTAGTCCAGTGTTCCCCCTCCATACTAAGGTGGATGCCTAAGGACAGGGTAAGACACAGTAAAAGTTTATACCACCACAGCTTTTAAGAATTAGAGGCTCAGCAACTCCCTGAGCAAGAGTGCTGGTTTTGCGTTTAATAAGTCTCAATAGATTTTTCTTTCAGAGGTTGACTGATTTGGTCTTTGAGCCACTTCACTGGGACATCCAAAACTTGCTGTGCCATGGAAGTTGGCCACATTGAAAGGCCAAGCACAGACAATATAAACAATCTTCCCTCACTTTCCAGAAGTAGGGTTTGTGGTGGGGTTGACCTTGGCTGGATGCCAGATGCCCACTGAGCTGCTCTATCAGTCCCCAGCTAGACAGAGGAAAGAAAATAAAATCAAAAACAACCCTCAACATAGGTTGAGATAAGGCAGTTTATTAAAGCAAAAGCAAAAGTTTGTGTGCACACAAGTAAATAGAAAAAAAAACCGAACAAAACCAAACATGTTTAGTCTTCGCTTTCCATCAGCAGGTGATGTTCAGGCACTTCCCAGGAAGGATGTCATACGGCATGGAATATCCCTTTGGTCAGTTTAGCACAACTGTCCCAGTTGTGTGCCCTCCCAGGATCTTGCTAATCAATCTATTGATGGGGGAAGGGAATGTTGAGAGACATTGCTGGTGCTGTGCCAGTGCTGCTCAGCAGTAGCCAAAACCCTGGAGCAGTAGCCAAAACCAACACCTCTCTAGGTACCAACGGAAAGCACAGCTCCAGCTCAGGCAGACTCAATACAGTGGGGAGGGAACAGGAATTCTTTTGGGTTTGTTTGTGTTTTAAGACTATTTTTAGTAGCTACAGATTGCATGAAGTCACATGCAAAGTGACACATTTGCTTTGGAAGTGCCCAAGTCACAAAAAGCCCAAAAATGTATCCCAAAATGCTCATCCTTTTTATACATCCTTCTCTAACCAACTACTGCTTATCACTCTCAGACAGACTACTATGGAGTTTGACAAATGCATATCGGGCCTGGTATGGTTGTATTTGTGACATTCTTTCAGAAAAATCAATAGTTAAATAACATTACCATTAGGTTTAAACACACCCCTTCCAAAACATCTTATGTTGGTTTGAGACTAATCTATATATACACACTTTTTAGTCCATGTGTTCCTGTCATTACAGTTAAAGTGTATATAAATATTTGCAGAAGCAAGACCTAAAATAAAAGGTTTATAATGGCTTCAAAACACATAAATATTTTAAAACTTCTACATATACAGAATGTAATTGTTTTAATACATTCTAAATTAAGCATAATTTATTATAAAACATTGTCATGTATGGATGGAGTTCAGATAAAAACTTCTCTTTTGTCTCTTCAAATGAATCAAAATACAAGTATAACTGTCTCCACTTGTCCTAAAATGTTTGTGTTAAAGTAATATTAAACTAACCCTAATTCTTGGATTAAGATCATTACAATCTCATTCCTATGCTAATCACTTATTTTAACTTCCTCAAAAGTAACAAAAGATTTACAAGTTTATTTCCCTGTGGAGAAGAGAAATCCACAAAAATTTATTTTTCAGTGAGAAACTCACAATAAACAAATCTAAATAACCCAAAAGTTTCCTGCACCCAAGTTTCTAGCCTTTTCACCTCAGTTCCACCTTTATTTCCCTTAATAAGCAACTGCTGTTGGTTTGTACTTAAATGTCCACTAACATTTTTCAATGCCATTCCTAAATTTTTAATACTTTGACACAATTACACTACAACAGTATTCTGAGTCTTTTTCTACTTCTACTGCTACTTTCTTTCTTTTTCCACGTGAAATTTACCTTTTTTTTCCTCTTGAGCACCCATAATAGTCCAGCACAGACTTCAAGCAAATTTCATCACAGTGCACATGGGCACAGTATATATCAACTTCTGCCATAGGAGTGTGTAAATCCTGCCAGGCACAATACATGCCAGAGGGCAAATAATAGAAAGTACAGCAATTGGAAATAGGGTTTTAAGCATAGAGCTGTTTCAGGTTCCAGCACAAAATGGTTGAGAAATGATGCATGCATCAAGTTCACAGAAAGGGGAAAAACCAACACTGTGACATGGATACATCTGTGCTGAGGGCAGAGTTTCCAAGTTTATTTACGTGCAATGTAGAAATACTGTTAAAGGCATAACAAATACTGCCTGATTTCATGAATGCAAGGTTTTTATTCCTCAAGCACACAAGGAAACCAAACCAAAGCTCATCCTGGTTGAGTGCACATCCTGAACAAAAAGCTGTGATACAAAGGCACCTTTAACTCCTGCTGGGTTGAAAGACAGAGTGATGATCCCCAACCGATTCCAGAAGAAAAGCAGCGAAGCGCTTTCCTTGGAAGGCAACAAGCTGTGGGCTCTGAAAGGAAAGAGGCATATTCCAGTTTCCCTCAGAAAAATCTGAATGCCCTGATGTGCTGACATCCTGAAGAAGAGCAATGGTTTTCAGAATTTCCTGTTCTCAGAACTACCCTACTGCTTAGCTCACCACTTAATTTTTCGCTTTTACTCTGAATACCCTTTTAAGTATTAAGTCATTGTCAGGACTGAGAATGCAACTGGAGTCTAGAAACCCAAAAGCTCACAGAAGCGAATGCTGTTCTGGGGAGCTAGTTCTCTGAGTATCTCACACCAAAAAGGTTTCAAAAATTGAAACGTTTACCAGAAATGCATCCAGTAATTCTAAACATTTACTGAGAATGAAGGAGAGAGGAATTTGCAACCAAGGGTGATACAACCTTATTGTAAGACTATTAAAAATAAAAAAAAATGAAATCACTTTTTTATAGTCCTAAGAAATTACATTAACTGCAGAAAACCTGTGTGACCTCTACACTACTAATGGAGGTAGTATTACAACCATCCATGTCTTTCTACACAGGAACTTGTTTTTATCGTAACTATATGGTCTTAAGGAATTCTTTCCCTAAATGCACTTCAAATGAAAGCATGTGTTGGAATTCTTGGCTGTCTACTTCAAACCATCAGATTCATTCCCACACTGGCATGTAAACATGACCTCCAGGAAGGGAAGGAAACAAAAAACAATGCTTTTAGCATACATATTTCTTTTAAAATAAACACACAAAAAACGAGTTTCTCTCTTAACCTAATGGCAACACCATGTACTTTACTAATATTATATTCTATGTATCTCCACAGTATAATCTCTAAATGTCAAGACTCATCAGAATTAAATAGCAACTGTACTCAAATACTTTAAAATACTTTAAAATACTCAGCAAAGGATGCATTATTCTGTCAGCAACTGTTTGACACTTGGCATTTTCATTCATGTTATGTTTACTGGAGTTGATATAATATAAATAGTTAAGACTGTACAATCTGAGGGACATTTTAAAATATTTACTTATAGGAGATCATAACTACACATATTCCGACAATACAAACATTTACATGCTACCAATCTCCTTATCATTCCAGTGCCCACAAATAAAAAGTGTTCACTGCAGAATGGACTAAGCCAAGGAAACCAGCAGATTCACATGTTACACACTGTATTTCCTGCTCAAGTGGTTAACACCCCAGTACGCAATCCTTTTAATTCTCTTAACATTTCTCAGTACAGTGCTTACTCATTTTGCTAGAAAATACTTCATAATAAATATGAAGGAAACTGAACAAAATAAGACAAGCTCAGTAAAAAGGCAACTGAAAATATTTAACTGGATGCAGGATTCAGACAACTGAAGTGTTACAAAAAAGAGAAAGACCAGATAAAAAATATTAATTACGATAGAGTAAGCAAAATAATAAGAATGATAAAGTTCTCCCTAAATTCAACCAACTCTCAATAAGAGTTCACAATTTGGTTGAGCTTCACTGAAATTCCAGGCCTAAACTGCCATCTAGAGATAATAAAAACCTGATTTCAATTATAAAAAAAGCAAATCTTGCCATAGGACACAAAACAATTTCCCACATGCAGGAATTACCATCTGCACTTCACAAAAAAAAAAAAAAAAAAAAGAACATGCCCAAGCAGACCTATTTTTAGCTCTGCATTGCAATGAACATCTTGCCTTAATGACATGTAAAATACTTGTTCCCCCTCTATGTGCAGTCATAGACATGGAGAAATGCTAAAGATTTGTTTTCTTTCTGTAGTCAATGCACAGGATGGTTTTTCTAGGAATAAATTAGGCTGTACAAATACTGCTGCTTTTAAAGGCAGAACAAAAAGCCAACCAAAGAAAGAAACCTCCAACCCAACCCTACATCAGTCTAGCAGCTAACATATCAGTTACAGAGCACGGACTGACTTGAGGACCTGAACCATCAATGATCTGTCAACACCCAGTACTCCAGAGTTTGAACAAGGAAACAGTTTAGGGAGGTGTGCGCCCCTCCGCAAATCCTAAAATTCCCAGGCAACCCAAGCTTGCTTTAAGGCAGGATCAGTTGGCATAAGCAGCCCTTCATGGTGAAGGCTGCACTCTTCTCAAGGCCTCACAGACAGCAGAGCCCCACTCCTTGCTACAGCCCTGCTTTTCCCAAGGTTGGGAGGCTCACCCTATACACAAAGCCACTTTGCAGGACAGGAAGGAGAGGGAAGCATGCCCCTTTCAGCTCTTCCCTTCTCCATGCTCAGAGAGAGTGGCTGCAAAGAAGAGAGGTGTAAGTCTAGTACTCTGAGTATCACAGTGTCACTTTTCTGTCGATACATCATGCTGTTCCTACACACATGCAGAACCAGGCAGTGCACAACTGATGGATGAAACACAGCTTTCCCTGGCACCTACACAGCTTTCTACTCCACTTCCAAGCTACACATTGGAAACAAACAGCCAGGGAACTGAAAGGGAAGGGGGAAAACCAAAACACCTCAGTTTTCTGTGCTCCTTCTGATTGTCTGTTAAGAAGGGAAGTGTTCAGGACTTTTTATCCACTGTAGATTTAACACAACTTTACTGCAGGTCTTGCTTCTTTTGTTACCACTAACTGCTGCAGTGAGCTGAACAAGTTCACTATCAATCTGTCATCTGCTCCAGTGTGAGAGCAAAGCATCTTGACAAGTTTCTTCTAATGTTCTCTTTTTTGTTGTTGTTCTGTCTTAATTCTACACACACTTGTAGTATTTGTATGAAACAGACTATGCACCATTATAAGCTTGTTTCCAGTAAAGTCCCCAGTGTCTCACAAAGAAAAAGCTGGGCATGTTTCACTTCATACTAATTGTGGACTTAAGTTTCCTCACCAAAATGAGGGAACAGCACATAGCAGGGTCATGTGTAGAGCAGGCAGCAGCTAACAGCTCCCCCATCTTCTCACAGCTCTTTTACAGCCTGGTCTCACAGGAGGGAGGTTGGCTGCCAACCATGGCCAGGAGACAGACACTGTGCTCAAAGTCTGCATTACTGCTGATTGAGGTCAGTCTCTCGTGGAGCTGTTGTACCAACTGCACTCACAGAGGTTTGGTTTGTGTTGTGGGACCATCTTTAGGTGTATGCATTCTATTTCTTTTAAGATGCAAAGAAAAAAAAATTGTCTAAATAATAAAAAGCTAAACTCAAAACATGAGCACTCCAAGAACGCACCTAATGTATTTCAGCCTCATATTAGTGTTAATTCCACAAGACCAGACTACACCTTGCCCAAAATAAAACACCAGGCCCTGAAACACACATATCCAGGGCCTCAGCTCATCAAACCCAAACGGTTTTGTCTACAGATCACCTCCATGCTGCTTGCTAACATAGACAAAGACTACAAGAATTTGGACCCTGTCATTCTACCCCCTTCCAAGGGCAGTAAGTGAAAAATAAAGCAGAGTAGAATTACCATCAAGGCCTAATAAGAGCTTTCCCACTACAAAAGCCCATTTCCTGCACATGAAATTAGTAAATTTTATTTACATATTACAGTAGCAAGCACAGCAAAGGCAAAACCAAGCTTCTTAAACTTTCAGTTTTTCAATTCTGAATTGTTTAAAAACCACATCAAAGCATAGATCAAAAAGGGTGAATGTATAGGTCAATCACGTGGGGTCAAAGTAGCTTGTCTCCTTAGAACTCAGACATTAAATTTTGATTTAAACATAATTTGAAGGAGATTGATACTGCTTTTACTGAGATGATGGTCTTAGAATGAGAAGAAACATTTGGGGACAGTATGTTATAGTTAGGCTTTGTATATACAATGTAAATAAACAGAACTTGGTAAAACTCAAAAGCCACAAAACTGATTAAGAACAAGCCTCAGGAACCGGCTGTGACCAGAAAACCAAGAAGCACAGCTGCAAACATGAAACAGTTTCAATGATGAAAAGTACAGCTCTCCTGGACACCACTTTCTAATGGCTGAACTGAAGAAAAAAGGAGTAGATTCTGAGCAGCCCATACTAAAATATTTAGTGATAGAGTTTTATGTCTGAACTGGAGGACTTATGTATGTTTTTAAGTTTCCAGGTCTGGATCCTAAACCCTATTTCAGAGCAAGACTGAAACATGCAACTTTTCCTTCACCTTCCCCAAGAAATTCAGAAGCACAAGCTGGAAGCAACCTAGGGCACATTCCATATCCAGGTGATCTGGAGCCACTGGTCACACTGTCAGGTGCCCATGTCCTGGAGGAGACACAAAGCTGTAGCATGCTCACTCAGCCACAGCAGGAAGTGCAGCTCTGGAAATTTAGGGAGGAGGTGGCTCAGACTGAACAGCAGTACACAAGCAGAGACCAAGCAGATTCAGAAATGGAAGAAAGGGGACCCTTCCTCAGGGCAAGTATTCACACAACTTTCTAGTCTCCTGCCTCTCCAGCAGCAAATATCTACTGTTTTGTATTTTCCTATTCTGAAAAATAAATGTAACCTCTGTAATGTCTTTATTTAACATTGAGTCAAGGAGACTTTTTAAAAAGAGAATTAACAAGATGCTCTTTTAATACAAAGAAAAAGCCAACAGACTGCTTTCCTATTTTCTGATCACCTTCCCATGGTGCCCAAACATGACAGACAGCTCATGAACAAACTCCTAGAATTCAATCCAGTTCCAACACCAAAGTACTAGCCCTATGCATGGAATACATGCATGCATACACACAACACCTTCAGCTAAGAAAGAATTAAGACCCTTTTAATTGACAATGACAGCATACCTGGGTTCTACATAGACACAATTTTTCTCCTTATATGAAATTTACTCTAAATGTGTCCCTGCAAAATCCACTTCCTCACCTCTTTACCCTGAGCTTTTCTTACAGCTTTGCAGTAAGGAACTCATGCCATTAAAACCTGCTAGCTCTCGCCTTCTCATTTTTTAAACCACCCGGTTTACATTGAGAACACTCACAAACAATCGCTATTAACACTCCAGACAAAACATACACATTTTACAAGGGGTTTACTACTATAACAAGGTGGTTCTTCTTATTTATCTTTTTAAGATATCAGATTCTCTATACAATAGGTAACTTTCTCTTACATTCCCAACATGAAAAATAGCTCGTTGTACCATTAACCAAACAGAACGAGAACAAACAGAAGAGCATTTTTTGTAGAAGTAGTTTTAACTAACAGAAATTTAGTAGTAAGTAACAAAGTAGGAGACAACAGATCTCAACAGGATAAACATGCAGTTGAGTGGTGGGAACTCCTGATTTCCAGCACAGGTCTTCCTGACAGTTGTTATAACTTGTCCAAGACCACATTTAACCTATGGTTTAATTTCCACAAATGAAATAATAAAAACCCCACACTCTCAGCTTTACTTGCCTTACAGACATTTTACAGAGCTAATTAATGTTTCTATAAAGCTCTGTTATGCAACAAGTACTAACAAAACATGGTGTCTCCAGCCTTGGTGGTATCTCATTACTGCACTTGCACAGATTATAACCCATGATAAGCATGACTGGAAGACAATCCTTGTCCTAAACCCTTTCACGTGCTTCTAACTTTCCAAGATGTTTACTGTTGTGGTTCAGTTTTTCCCACCTCTGTCTTTACCCAAAGGTGGATGTTCTGAAAGCTTCAAAAAGGTTGGTTTTGATTTTTAGGCATCATGTGCCCAGCAAAAAGTAATTCTGAATACTTTTAACACTGAGTGTTATCATTTCATCTTTTTAATTAGAATGATGTAGCTCTTCATAATTTAAGTCACTCTAAGTTTGAAAAAAGTTCTTAAAACTTTTCAAAGTAAAACTGAAATGTTAGGGAAAACCCTATATGCCTAAACTGGATATGATAGGCACTCATACAGTTTACAGAAAGACAGAAGCACACCTTCTGAGGACTGTCAGGCTTCCAAGAAAACACGAACAAATGTCAACACAACAGGCAGTTCAACTTCAGACTAAAATTTAAATAAAAGCAATTGCAGAGTTCCCTTGCCTCCTCTGTACAGATGCCGCCCTCTGACCTACACAGAAACATTTCAAACACCCTCTGTTGCTGCCACTGAGGGAAAAGTGATGTGGCTGCCACTGCTCCCAGCCAGATTGCCAACTGCCTGGACAGGAGTCACCCAAGGGAATGGCAGCTATAGCCTCCTGTGTGAGAAAGCAGGGCTAACAAACACCACCAGGGAAGGGAAGGGAGCCTGCCTGCAAGATCAGAGCTCTGCCCTTCACCCCTTCTTTCTGAGGGTTCCAGGCAGGCTTATTCACACAGGTGCAGCAGAGCAAAAACACATGCTGCTTGTTCCAGCCTGGGATTACACCTGAGCTAATAAACCTCGCTGATCAGAGCTGGCTCTCAGCACTCTGGATCTGGAAGCATGATGCAGACAAATGGAAGTTGACTCTGGAAAGAGCCAGTATGGGTCTGGGGTTTATTAACTTAGGCTTTGCACCATGCGAAAGAGTAAAATCTGGCCCTAGAGACTAAATAGCTTATTAAAGTGATACTGAGCCTGAACTAATAAACCCTGACAGAATCAAACTGACTTTGCATCAAGTCAGCTCAGGTGTGCCAGCACCTGTGGCACAGTTAATCCACTGCTGCAATAAGCCACTCAAAACCAACAGAGCCTGCTATCTGAATTTTAAAAACTCACTTAATTTTACAGGAAACAAAAGGGTTAACTGTAGTTCAGTTATAGATTTTCTTTTCTCCTGAAAGGAACATCAGGAGTTTCCAGAAAAGGTGATATCTGGCTTTTATGACTGTGAGACTAATCTTCCATAGCTGAATCAAGTCAATGCTATCTCATGGTTTGCCTAAGTTACAAAACAGACAATCTCAGTACATTCAGTGCTTCCCTTGGCCTGCCAAGAGAGGGGTGAAACTGAGAAAATCCAAGCCAAGTGTATTATACCACTGCTAGGAGGAATTAGAGTAGCATCAGAGCAGGGAATAAAAATATTTAGTGCTAAGGAGAGCCTAATATCAGAGGTACAAAATGAGAAAATCCCCCCACCTATCTTTCTTTTAACTCTGTCTCTGCTACTCCATTCCTCCAGTAACTATAGGAGCTAACCAAGTAATTAAGGAATTTAAATTAAGTTCTACACAGCTATCCCATAAAAACCCAATTGTCTGACTTAGTCGTTACTGAAGACTCTAGACATAAAAGGGAATCAAAAAGAGAAGATGAATGACAATCAGAGAAGTGAAAAACATGAAACATAAAGGACAAAAACCAAAGAAAATTACTTAATTTACAAACAAAATAGTTGCCTGGAAATGAAAGTTACAAGAACACAGAAAAAAAAAGGCATTTAAAAAGAAACAAAAATAATGTCAGGGTTTTGTTCAAAATAGTGAAAATAAAATTGGATGACAATAGCCCAGTTAAAATACATTTTTCACTTCATGTCCTGAAATTACTAAGTTTTTTTTCATTTTGATTAGTCTTTACGCTAAGGTGGGTGCTAATTAAGCTCTGCACTTAGCCTCAAAATACCACTGTAAGCTGAAGGAAAACATTCTAGAACTTGTAGGTGTTAAGCAAAACTGACTAACCTAACAGCAGCATGCATGTGAAAATGTTAATGTAGAAGAATATCTTAAATACATGTCTAAATTAGTAGGGAAATTGTGAAGTTTTGTCTTTAACTACTGTCATAAAGTCTTTGCTTCTTAGCAACAGGTCCATACAGGTCAAAGGTACTTGACCTTAGTCAGGATTACAAAAGTGATTGCTCCCTATTGTGAAAAATCCCACACAGGGACAAAAGCCACTGGAAAAAGAAATCTTGAAAGCATTGTTTACTCCAACTCTGTCAGGGACAGTAATGTGTCCTGCTGAACTACAGCAATATTCCCAGATCTGCCCAGTCTCACTGATACTTACAGGAGCTCCCTGAAGACATATACTATTCCAGTCTTTCCTGATCTCATGACATCACTCCAGTCTAGCCATTTGCAATCATTCTGAATCTTGCCTAAAGTAGCAGAAATTCTGCTTTCCCATTAGAAAGAACAACTGGAGCATAGCAGGATTGACTCAATCAGTGTTATTTTATTCACGTGTTTTGTGTTTCTAGTTATCCCAGCAAAGGTACATCATCACTCTACAGGACCTTCACCAAACCCATTTCTTTCACGTTGTTCAGGGCTTCAAAAATTCCATGTGGTAAGCTCAGGATCATTCACGTGAGTGAAGGGACAGCGTGGGTAGATGGTGATTCCTTGCTCCCCACCTGTGCTCCTCTGGTAGATTGTTTACCCCGTTAAGCCCCCCATTCTAAGAACTCCTACAAACCAAGAACTGATGGGGAGGGGATGTTCACACATACAAAGCCTCCACAAAGCTCTCTCCAAAAATGTCACTATCTGTACTAAGAACAAAAGCAAGAGACACCCATTATTCATCCGTTAGCAAAGGTGAAGGTTAGGAAGGAGGGATTTAAGAGTGTTACATCGGTCCTGTGAGTTCTGTAGCTCAGCTAACACCTCTTTGCCCACAATCGATCCCCGCACCCACCACCCCGCCAGGTGCCCGGGGTCCCAGCCCACATCCCTCCCGGACCGCACGGCTACTCACGTTTGATGCAGCGCTGGGAGCCCGTGGCCTTGCTCCAGCCGTGGCAGCACTGCCCCCCGCACACATTGACCCTGCGGGAACAGCAAACAAGGACCAGTGGCCGGCGGGGCACCCCCGCTCCCCTTCCCGAGCCGGGCGGCGGGGCGGGCGCTGCGCCGGGGAGACAGAAGGCGGGAAGAACGAGAGCTCCCGGTTAAACTCGACGCCTCCCTCGTGCACGGGCCCGCCGCGCACTCCCGGGATGGGGGAGCCGGCCCCGCGCCCGGCCTCATGTGCCGCGGGTGCTCGGCGGGCGAGCGGGCACCGGGGCCGGGCAGGGAATGCCGCGGTGCCCCCGGAGCCCGGGACAACCCCCGCCCTCTGCCCCCTCCCGAGGGGGCGACAGCAGATGGGAGATGGGGGAGATGCCGGGGCTGCGGTGGCGGAGCGGGGCCGTGCGGGACGGGAGGGGCCTTACCCCGGCAGCGGCGGCAGCTGATGCTTCTGGCGGAGGGGCAGCGCGGCGCTGCTGTTGCCGTGGGGGCCCGGCGGCGCCTTGAGGCGCGGGCTGAAGCGGGCCGGCTTGGCGAAGGAGGAGGCGGGAGCGGCGGAGTTGGGGTGGCCCTGGCCGGCGGGGCCCAGGCGGAGCTGCACGGCGGCGCTGCCCGGTTTGCTCATCCGCCGGGTCCGCTCCAGGGGGCCGCCGCCGTAGCGCGCGTTCAGCTGCACATTGAACGTGCGCTGCTGCTGCTGCTCCCCCCCGAGGAGCGATGGGCGCTGCTGCCGGCTGCCAGAGGAGCCCCCCCGGCCGGGCTGCAGCACGTACGTGATCCTCCTTAGCCTGCCCTTTTCGGAGACTGCGAGCCCTCGTGACAAAAGTGCACAGGCAGCGAGGAGGAGGAAGCCCCATCTGATCCGACCCATTTCCACAGCGGGATCCCCGGCAGCCGGCGAACTTCGCGGAGCCCTGGTGCAGTGCAAGGCTTTTCTCTCCGCCAAAGGACGCGTGTGTGTGCGACCTGCGCCCGGGGCGCGGGTCCCTCCTCCGCTCGCTGCCCCCCAACCTGCTCCGGGCGGGCGGAGAAGGAAAAGAGCCTCAGGATCCTCCCGCCCGCCCCCCAAAACTCTTCGGAAAGTTCAGCAAACACTTCGCCCCGCGGAGCAGGAAAACATCGTTGGAAGAAAGGAAGCGATGGGTGCGAGCCGAGCTGCGAGCCGGAGCGGGAAGGGAGGAGGAGCAGCAGGGGAAGGGTGTTTGCTGGAGGGGGGTGGTCGCAATGGAGAGCAGATGTCTCGGCTGCCGGGGGTCTGCGTGCGTCCGCGAGAAGCGGCCCCCAAGCCGGTGCGGGCTGCTCCGCAGCCCCTCTTTAAAAGAGTTTCTCGGCGAGTGAGC
This sequence comes from Oenanthe melanoleuca, assembly GCF_029582105.1. Classification (NCBI taxonomy): domain Eukaryota; kingdom Metazoa; phylum Chordata; class Aves; order Passeriformes; family Muscicapidae; genus Oenanthe; species Oenanthe melanoleuca. The sequence goes on from NC_079336.1 coordinate 74,401,962, forward strand.
GTGTGCGGAGGGGAGGGGGCGGGCGGAGGGAGCCCCTGCCCCGGTGCCGGCCCCGCGCAGCCAATCTGGGGCCGCCCTGACGTCAGGGGCGCTCCCGGGCGGGGAGGGGGCCCGGCGGGGCCAGGTGCCCGCGGGGTCCCGGTGATCTCGGGGTCCCGATGATCTCGGGGTCCCGGTTCCGGACCCCGCGCCGCCTGGGAAAGGCGAGCCTCGGAAATAGCTGTGTGAACCTGGGGGACCGGGCCCGCAGAGCTGCCCGAGCTGCTGGGGCAGGGTACCTGTGCTTTGGAAACTTTCTGTTGTGTTTGAATGGAGGTGAGGCTTTACAGCCCCAAAAGCGTAATGTACGTGCTTCGCTCTGTAGGTGGGGACTCGATGGAAGCGCTTACACATGTTCAAGGTAAGCACATTCCTCCGTCTCGGCCTGATGAGAGCCAGAGGTTGCTCTTAGCAGAATTAGCTGGGACCGTATTTTCCCTTGTTTTTCTTTATGTTCGTAAAGCAGTATGTATTAGTAAAGAATGAAATACAAACCACGATTGTACACTGGTAATTAACGCATAAGAAAAACTGCTCACGGTTTTCTCCAGTGTGTCTTAACCAATCTCACCCTTTAGCACTGTAAACAAAAAAACAAAGTTCACAAAATAACCCGAAGGTTACATCTTTTAAAATACTCAGAAGCTGATGTGTCCGAGTTCTTTCCAAGAAACTTTGTGGAGAATCAGTTTGCAAATCCAATAGCTTGGAATTCAGGTCCTCCTCTGCTCTTTTCCAAAGCTTTAAGGACACTGACCCCGGCTCCAAACTGACGAGATTTTGCTCTGAAATGCTCTTGGCACAGCTACACAGACGGCAAGGGGAGCAGGAGGCTTTTACATTGACTCGATTCTAGGCAAAAGCCAGTGTTAGGAGCACAACGGTCCCTTCCTCCTTAGTTCTCATCTATTTTAAACTGCTCAAAAATAAATAGATGTTTTAAATAGATGAGAGTTTGGAGCTTGCTATCCCAGTATGGGATCCACATCAGTGTTAAAGGCTTCTGCCTCCAGTGGTGTGAACTGAAACCCAGTGTTTGAAAAGAAAATGCCACAAGTACTTGGGTATTCTAAATCCACAGTGGGTTAAATGAGAATGAAACTCTGTGGTGCTTCAGAGAAAAACTGAGATAAAGCCTAAAAATTTCAGAGCCCCTGTTTGAAGTTAACTGGGAAGTTAACAGTGAGACCACTACCTCCTCTCATAGACACCTCTATTGTCTTTTTAAAACTTGGAAGACATTCCCAGCAAGGGAACTGTTCAGCCTTCCAAAGGCTAATTACTGTGAATCCCAACTATGCCAAATGTTTTTTCAGTATTTAGGGAACAGAAAAACACCTTGAAAGCAGCGTGGGGAGGTGAGGACTGGGTAAGTGGCGAGAAACTGACGTAGTACTCGGATTGTTGCTCTGCACAAGGCCGCTGTCCTTCAGAAGTTTTCCAGAATGAGATCACAGCTCCGTGTGTGGCTGGGTTTGTTGAACAGAGGGCAAAAACTGCATCATTCCACAGCAGAAGCCAGTTGCTTTTAAGAAATGTGAGGTTTAAGTCATGTCAAGCAGGGGGCAAATGTGGTGTATTACTGGCTACTGTACAGCAAATGGTAAGGAACCTCAAGGGAAATATATCCACAAAGGTGGATGCCTTGCATAGAATCACTGAGGTATAAAAACATTCTTGAAAAAATATTTAGTGTTATCTGAAATTAATTGCTAGAGGTCAAGCACTCCTCACAAATTTACATGGCAGATCTGATTTTCAGCGTTCTCTCTCTCTTTTTTTTTTTTTTTTTTTTTTTTTCCCTCTAGTAAGGAAATCCACACTTTCTCATTTGTCTGTCTGGTTCTGCTTCCTTCCTCCCTCCCCCTCTTTCTTCACAAGGTCTTGTGTGTTAGGGACCAGGTTTGTCTGCAGTAACACCAGGATGGCCACAGAAGTTTTAACAGCTAAAAGAGGACTTCAGTGAACCACCACTTCAGACTAAATCTCAGCTCAAAATTTCTTCACATGTAGTTTCTGCTTCCAGAGGACAAAAAGTTCATCCTGCACAACACAGCCAGATGCTGGCCTTTTAAAATCAAGCCCGGTGACTACTAAAGTTCTGAGGATTTTTTAGTAAATGGTGTCACTGCTTGTGGGAAACCTGCTCTGGCTGCCTCGTCAGCTCCTGTGGAAAAGACACTGACCTGAGTTAGCAGTGACAAACAGGAATTAGTATCTCACAGCACCTTTCAGGCACAGCCCTCTTTTGAAGAAGAGTTGGAAAAGCAGTTTGCACTGTTTCTGTTCTTGTCCCCTGTGGTTTGTGACTAAAGGCTGGACGTAAGGAAACATAAAGTTCTTTAGTCTGTACACCACTCAGCAGAGGGGCAGACCTCTGGATGCTCTGCTGTAAGGCTGAGAAGGGCAGAACTGGCTGGAAGACTGGGAGCAGGACAGATGCAGGAGGCAGAGCTGCTGCCATGATGAGATGGCAGGACTGCTTCAAGGTTTAAAGCCTTAATGGACAGGGGAGAAGCGAGTTGGGGAGTGTGAGTATCTACAAGAACCACCAAACCAGCATTATTCAAACCAAAATAAAAGGAAGAACTAAACTGCCATATATGTTTTTGCTCAACTCTCATGACTTTGGGTCAGTCCCATGAGTTGAATGAGGAAGGACAATTGTTTTGAGCTGTCAAAGCTGGCAGCACTCAGACCTCCACCATTCTTTTCATCAGGCAGCTGCTGCCCTGTGTCTCATGGAGGATGTGTTTGGTGCAGAGGCTCACAGGGCAAGGCAGGGACCTTTGCATGACTCTTCAGCGAGGATGTGCAGTTATACTGAGGGTGAGGTCACCTGAGCACAGGTGATCTCTGAGGCAGCAATAAACATCCCAGTACCACCGCACCTCCCTGTGACTCCATGTCCACATTAGCCAGGCAGTAAGTTAAAGATCAGCAATGCCTGATGTGTCCAGCTACGGGCTCACTAAATGGCCCTGCTGATCTTGTAGATCCACCAGGCAGCATGTCTTGGCTTGTAAGGAAACCTGGGTTGGGAGCTCACATTTAACATTAGAGTTTGACAAGGTTGAATGCTGTATTTAGCCTCAATTTTGGCTATTTAAGAAAACTTTTACAGTACTGTAGCTCCATTAGCTTCAGTTATATTACTTCAAACTTCTTTTGAGCTGAAGGAGGAAAAGCAGTCTGTAATTTCTTGTAAGCTGAGAATCAGCTGGAGACCTGTATTTGCTCTTTTCCTTTTCTGTACTATACAATTATCTGAAAAAAATCCTGTATTTTGCATTCTAAATTACACCTTTAGCCATAGCTCTGTACAGGTAACATGACTTTAATGTGGAGAGGAATTCTTTTGAATAAAAGAAAACAGCTTAGTCTGTCTGTCATCAGAGAAGGAAAAAGAAGTAATTGGTGTTTATTATGTTACTAAAGTATATAGCACATGTGACTCTGAATACACATGTGATTTGCAGAGTAAGACCATGTAGATCTAAGTGTCATTTCTGCATGCTATTTTTCAAAACAGAACTGTACCTTCCAAACCTGATTGTTGTTTGCTCCTTCAGGCAGAAACTGCAATTACTCTACTGTTTGTACTAATATCCTGAGGCCTCAACTGTTCCTGAGTGTTACCACAGTTAAAAATATCAATAATGTTTCACAAAAGGACAAGTCCTGCTCACTCTATTCATGTAGGCACTTCATCCAAGGAACTCAGACTAGGCCTGGATGGATGTGTGAGGCTTTGGAAGGAAGCAGCGGAGCTTTGCCGTACTCATTCACTACTGGTGACCTTGCTTGTGATTTGGAGATCTCTAATGACCATACTTGGCACATCCCAGTAATTCCAGACTCACGCTACCTTACCTTGGGTAACCAACCTTCTGCCTCCCCCTTCTTGGATTTGCTGAATCCAAGATGCATGAATGTGCCTTCCCAAGCACTTTCTCTGAAAGAACCCATCATCTCCCAAGGCCACTCTCCCACTGCCACTGCAATCAGGGCTCTGCTGCATGAGGCACTGTACACACAGCCCAGGTGGTAACTCCTGCCAGCTCTTCTGACCAGAGTCACGTGGTCCTGAAGCACATTAGCTTTCCAGGGGCCAAGGAATTTTTATGATGAGCTTGGTCCATGATATGAATTCACATCTTGGAGCAGTACAGATCCTGTGTGGCACTCAGTTTCTGAAGCCGGCAGATTAGCATGCAGATATTCCAGAGCCAAAAGTCTGAACTGGAAAAGAAAACAAAGTAATGATAGTGGGAGTAGGGCTCATCATTCCCAATCTGACTACTACCAAAAGAGTCTGCAATAAGGACTTTTTCTTGCATTAAGACACACTGAAAGTTGGATCTGTTTCGCAGAAGTCTGATCCCAGTCTGTCACCACAGACCACCACCATATTCAGCAAAATACACACTTAAGGCAAGTAGGAGTAGGCTTCTTTATAAATTACTGACAATAGCCGTAGTAAAAGAAGTTGTGTGGATTTGTATAGTTTTGAATTCCATTTTACCAAACTAGCAAATCCCTTCTAGAATATTTGGCAGTTTCACAGCCATCCTCACATACAGAAAATAACTGATTCAAAAATACAAGATTTTTTCCAAGATATGAAAATCTCTGCCTGTGATGCTGCAATTATTCTTCGCCTCAAGGAAATAAATATATCTTGTCTACAAAACAATTAAAATACCTATAGAACTCTTTTAGCACACTATTCCTTACAATTGCTTGTTTCTTTGTACAATCCCATGTACACTGAAAATAAACAAACTGCAGAGGAAATTAGGTGGAAAGGAGCACAAAAATAGGAAAATACATACAATTATTTCACTTTACCTTAGGAGAAGACATGTTTAAGCTAACATATTATTTAGAAAAGCAAAGTAAATATTATAACTAATATTTAATCACAATATTTACTCACAGTGTGAGTATGTTGTATGCCAAGAATACTAACCTCTACAAAAATAAACTTCAGCTGTGGACCCTGATTTTTCAGTGTTGCACTGTGCTCAGACTTATGAAAGCTGAAGGAAAAAGTCTGTGTAAAATGAAGCTGCTTCTGACTTCAATTAGCATTGAAGAATGTCTTAAAGTTTTCATAATTGTACATAAACTAGGCAGACCAGCAAATCAGTGGAAGTGAAGCAGACAGAAGTGGTATGAAACTGTGGAAAGAGGAGCCATGGCCCATGGGAACACCAGCCATAATTACCTCTGCAGCAGCTGCTGAATAACCTGAAAGGTAATGTTCTCACAGCCTTGTCCGTGTTTGGTCTCCCCCTCTGACAGCCTGAGATGAAGCTGGGTGGACAGCTTGGGTATCTACTGTCCAGTTTAACCTTGCTTTGCATGTCACAGAGACAGGAACCCAGCCCTGCCTAGCACCTGAGCTTGACTGTCAGGCTAATTGTTTAAAGACCAGCTGGGCACGCAGAGCAGCAGATCCTGGCTCTCTGAATTAAAAAAAGGGCAGAATGCTACTTCTAATGATGCACTTAGGCAGCTCCCAGCACACCAATGTTAGAGGCTGGGAGTGTGTGTATAAGTTCTCTGTCTGCTGCTTTTTCATGGTTTGTGCTGGAAGATGACGGAATGAAAATTACAAGCTTTTTTTCCCCCCATTTTTAAAGTTGGTAGGGAATAAAATGTTGGGCTTTCATCTCCATCACTTTTCCTCCCATAGCAAGACATGTTTGCAGAGATGTTTAATGTCGTGTCTGTGTTTTGCATCAGCATGCTTGAACTGACCCTGGTCTGAGCTTTGAGGGTCCCCTCAACCCCCAGTTACTATTTGCATCTGTGATGAGCTGTGGCATCATGCCTAACAAGCAGCCTCGGGTGGAAACAGGCACAGCTGCTGCCCATTTTGGGTGGGTCAGAAACCAGTTTCAAGAAAGCAAGCCTGCAGGGTGATAATGTAGAAGACTTTCTGGTACAGGCTACAGCTGAGAAAGGAGATTTACTTGGAGAGCCAGGACATGCCAGAAGGGATGAGCAGACCCCAGGAAAAGGCTAAACACCTGGGCTCATAGATGATTCCAGGCACAGTCTGAACTGATCTTGCCACCAGGTAGGTTGTAACATAATAGTACTGCAGAGGTTTACACCAGCCCAGCACCTGCATTCAGAAAATACAAATTCAGTCTGTCCTTATAGCAAAGAGGATTAGCTGATGAGGTCTCTAAAAGCATGGTCTCTAATTAGCCAGATTGAAGTGATGTGCGTGACTACTTGATTAGAATCTTTCTCAGATGATAGTCAGTTTTGCAGTGTTCACCTGAACCTAAGGGGAAAAAAAAAGAAGCCACGATTATGAAAATCATAAATTGTTATCCTCCCTTAACAGCTGTATTTAAAATAAGCCTCTATAACAGTCAGATTGTTTCAAACCTGCCATGGCAATTTCCCGTGCTTCCCTGAAGCAGCAGCAGATGAGTGTAAACAGCAGAGGGCTCGTGGTCCATGGGGGCACGGGCAGGGCTCCGCGCTGCTGGCAGACACTGCCCCGAGTCACGGAGCGCAGCTCCCCTCCCTGGCACCGGAGCCACGCCAGGGACAGCCTGAGCTTTCCTTCTCCTCCTTCTTCCTCCCTCCCTTCTCCCAGGGCGGCTCCATGGCCCGGCAGAGGCACACAAAAGCAGGCGGGTTCCAAAAGCTGCACATCTGCAGGCTGGATTGTTGGAACACACGGATGTGCAGGGCAAGGTAGAATCACAGGCAGCACGCACGAGCAGCGAGCAGAGAGTCTTTCAGCTCTACTCATCGGCATTCCTAGCTGGAAAAAACCTCTGGAGGATGTGCCTCAGTGCTAAACAGCCCGTCTGTAAGTGAGATCCTTGTTGGAGTCACACGTACGTGGGCTGTAAAGAGAAGAACAACTTATTTGTCCAGATCAGGGTCATCCAGGGAAGCAGGCATTTGTAGCATGAAGCTTCAGCTCATGCAGCCTTTTTCTGTCATTTTGCTTGTGTCGACTTTTAGTCAGCAGCACACAAAAAATTCAGGTTCTCTAGATTCAGGATCCTAGTGTTTTGTTCATATTAAAGTTTAAAATTTTCTGAAAAAAAAAAAAAAAAAAAAAAAAGGAAGCAGATTCCTATACTTTTCTTCTAAAACAAGTGTAGCATTTTCAAGGACCACAGTTTTGACCTATCAGTGTACCTACAATCTTGAACTGAAAGAAAGTAATCTGAAGATAAAAGGAATTATCTACCTCTGCACAGAAGCTTCTCCTCTGTTCATGTTCAAAGCACATTGATGTCCATCTCTGACCTAAAATCAAGTAGTACCTTTACTCCTTCAAAGCTGAACTAACCTATGTTGCCCCCCATTTTCTGTGGGGCTGTAGGCTGACAAGGAACAGAATTCTGCTCCAAGACTCTAAGTTTGATGATTTCCAGAGTTGATTTAAAGGCAACTGCAATTATGAAAATCAGAAATTATGACTGCCAACAATTTAAATTGAGAGAAAGCCTCTCCGGTCAAGAAAACCTGAACTAAGACCATATGTAAGTCTTTAGCACTGACTGGCAAAAACACCAGTGGTTTTTTTGAGTGTTTGCCAGTTTTGTGAAAGATACAATACATAACATTTTCAGGGTTTGCAGGAATCTCTTATGATTTTTTACAGTTCAACTCATCAAGTATTGACATTTTCATCTTCCATGTTTCAGCATTTAAAGCAGCTTTTCCAAGCCAAAATTGTACAGTTCTTCAGTCTTTTCTTGTCAGCTATTATCATGTATCTTTCAAAGACTAGAAGAGATTTATACTAATTGATTTAGCTCTTCTCAAAGATAGGGCTAATAAATTGAACTTTCACACCTGCTACCTTTTCTTAAGCTTTCTTAGTCTTAAAATGAGGTGGGCTTTTTCCCTCTGAAAGAATTTAGGATTTGTTTTTCTTGCAGAGAGGATCTCAATTACTTGACAATACAATTGGGTAGAACAAAGTCTTTTTACAAATAGTTACACTGAACAAAATATTTACAAAAGCAGTTACAGTATTTCCTCACAATTTCATGTAGGGTTTGTAAAGAAAAAAAATTCCATATTTATAACTCACCTATTAAAAGAGTTTGTTTTGACTCTGCATCCAAATCTCATCTTGTCTTTGTGATGTCCAACTTTTCAGGCAGGCTGTGCCTGAGGATTAAATTCTGCCCTGTTCTGGAGAAACTGGGGAGTTTTTTTAACTTATGCATGTTTTAGGTTGCTATTAAGAGCTCTGATCAGCACATCAGGGAAGCTGGGGGGTTTTTCTTCTTTCTTTTAAAATTTTTTTGTACAGATGAGCTAAGTTGAATTTGCATTTAAATTAAACAAACCTCTTTAGCAAGTAATTTTCTTGAATAGAACTCTTTCCAAATGTTTCCACAGCTAATTTTTTTTAAGTGCCCATAATGATGTCACCAGACAGGTAGCTTATTATTCAGATTGCAAATAAAAATCATAAAATAGTTTTGAGTGAATTCTCTAAGGAGCATTTAGTGAAGGAGAATATGGGTATTATATTGTTGAAAGAGCTCCTAGGGATCCTCAAAGTAGGGAGAATTTCTCCTTTTTTGTTAAGTGTGCCTGCTCTAAATAAATGTTTGATGGTTTGTCCTGTGTATTGAATGAAAGAGAGTTAATTTGACCATCTAGTTAGGTACATGTGTTGAATACTTCATTAGCTTGTGTTCACAGCTAAAAACTCCCATGCTTTAAAGCTTCTTTTTCCTCTCTGGCTGTGCAATAATCTTCAGAACATGTAAGCCTGTATCATGAAAGCTTATCTTCTCAGCAAATGAGGCTCCAAATTCTCTCTCGCTGGTAAAGTAGTTTAGCTCTATGCCAAGCTGGAAAATTTCACCCTCCCCCCAGGGTAAATAAAATCCCTATAAGCAAGAGTTCAAGTTGAGCAAGTTCTTCACTGGTTACTCTTTCCATGAGTCACACAATTCTCTTCTGCATAATCTGTCCAGCTCCTTGTCTCAGTGATATAAGATCAGCATAATCTAAATTACCCTTCATAGCTGAAAACAATACCAACCCCTAATACTAATGAGAATAAAAGCCCTCTGCAATAACAACCCAAAATTTCTTCTGCTTTCCTTCTGCAGTGTTCCTCACTCTTTTACTCATCTTACTGTTTTTCCTAGGTCTGGCTCTCTAATCAAAACAACATGCTTACCTTCTCACATTGATTATTTCTAAAGCAGCCACTAATCTTCTTAATGTTTTTCAGTCAGGGAGATGCTCCTCTTATACTCTTTGATCATGTCTCTGTCAGGAAATTATGCTGTAGGCATTGTGGTCATTCCTCGCAGCACTGCCGTGTACAAGGCTTAGACACAAACCAGCAGAGTGTGGTGAAGGACACAGAACATGGTTTCAAGGGCTAGCACTGCCTGTTAAACTTCACTTCTAATTTGAATAAAGGGTCTTATACTGGAGAAGACCTAATACTCTGAGTGTACTGTCTGATCCTGTAATCAACTAGTCTTACACAGTCTTAACAATTATATACAACCATTGTTCCCACAGCCTAATTCCAGCAAGAATTATAAATAAGAAAATGTTTTTACTTATGTGACTTACTAAACCAGAAACACTGACTCAGAATATAACCTATTTTATCCAAATACAGTACAGTACAGTACAGTGATTAGCATCTTCCAGGCCTAGGTGTTACATTAGGGGAGGTACATGAGAAACTTTTCTTCAAAAGTAAGAAAATAACATTCAAAGTAACAAAGAATGCTTAAACTGAAAATGTGGGTGAGAAACCATGAGTTAGTTTTCATTGTAGTGCTGAATCCTTATATTCTCAGCCCATGTGAAATACTGTGGACAGCAAGAAACAGTCCCAAAGGGACTTCTGATTTTTATTGGGTATTACAGTGATACATGCACAAAGGTTTGTGTACTGTCAAGAGAATCTTGTCAAAGATAATAATCCCACCGAACTGCTTGGAATGTTCTCACAGTTTCATTTTCCAAGATATCTCCAGAAGTGCAGCTGGTGATGTCCAGGCATTTTGGAAGATGAATGGTATTCTGCTGACCTTCAATAGTAGGTTAAGCCACTAGGTAGCCTGTTGAGTACAAAAGGAGCTACACCAATATTCTGGCTGCATAAACCTGTAATTTAAAGATGTTTAAAGTCACAGGATTACAAGCATACTGAGGTAACAGAAACTATGGAACAAAACACATTCTACTGCAGGCAGCTAATTATTCTCTGTTTATTTCTTTGTTTCAGCTAGGTCTTTTTCTACCTATAAGTTTTATGGTATACAAGAATAAATTCATTAGGATTTTTATATAAGACATGTTAATGTACTTAGAGAACAAAATCAAAGCCCCATAATATGTTTTTCTCTTTTTTAAAAAGTAAATGGTGTGAAAGCCAAACACATGGTTTAGGTTCCCTTTTATCGCTTTAGAGTGTTGTGTGGCTTTTCCAAACCATATACATAAATATGACTGTATAACCTGGAGATAGGAAAGCACTTGTTTAAACATGTGCATGCCCACAACACCACAATTTACAGAACCTCAAAGCTGGCACTGACATAGAAATTTAGGGCTGCACCACACATACTGAACAATTGCTCTAATGTTTCAAATACAATGGCTACACTGTTTTGTTTCCAAGTTCTTTAGGAAAAATCAGTACAAATTTTTTGGTACCATAGTACCTCTCTAGATATTATTGAAAAGTATTCAGTGTATTGTTTCTCAATTAGCTGTTACTTATTATACTCTAAAAAAATATTCAAATTAAAGCTTAGGCACAACTAACTGGCACGTAGGGAAAAATCTTTGAAATTCAGTGGAAATGCTATAGTAGCCTGTGGATTCAGAAGTGGAAGGTGGAGCACAAACAAATAAAAAAGGCTAAGAAAAATCTCTAAGTTATACATATGAGTTTCATTGTTATAAGCCAGCAAGTCAACCAAGCACTTTGTTTTATGAGGTGTTACAGAGTCAGAGAAAAAGGAGCTAGGGGACTCTACCAAAAAGTAACAGTGCAAGGTAGTAGAGAAAAGCCCCCCACTTGTCCCTGTTAGAAGCCAACTCCCTGTGCTGGTTGCAGTTGTGATACACACTGTACAAACATGCACAGCCTGGTGCTCCTCAGCCCAGAGATGTTCACTTGGAAAACCCCATGTTTTCCCAGCTTAGTTTCACAGATTTCCTCTCCACAACTCTACATGGATCATGGTCCAGTCACTTTTGCATACAGCCACTCTCAGTGAGCAGATGCAAGACAGAAACATCTTGGTGGTGTGTTCATTCCAAGCTTAATTTTTGATGGCAAATCATGCTTCTGCTTTGCTGGTCTCCAGAACTGATTTTGTCATCCCGTCTCAAGGAAAGCACCTCTGTGGGACAAAGACACTGAGCACACAGGTGCCAGTAGATATGATAGGATGTACTAACCTGTCAGGAAATCTCTTGTGAGGCTTTAAGAGAAAGAAAAGGTGCTTAGCTGTTCAACATTACATTTTTTTGAAAGAGACACTGAAAAACATGTGAGCCAAAAACCGATCTTTTCAGCCTTGGTCTCTGCTGCATTTGACACAGGTAAACAGAAATTTTGATGGAGTTACAGGCAAGCTACAGCAATTTTTTTCCCTTGTAATGCAGCAGTTCTCAGCAAAAATATCAACTATCTCAGTTTAAGCTGAGACTGCTGTGGCTCATTGTATCAGGTACATTTGTAACACTGTCTAGTTCTATTAAGCAGCTAATAATACTCACACCTATGCAACGCTTTTCATTTATAGACTTCAACACACTGGCAAGCTGTACCCCCATTTTACACAGGGGAAAAGTCAAGGAAAGCAAGGCCAACACTGGACTTTCTAAAGCACACAGCAGTTTGGGTGGCAAAAGGATGTCGGATATTACTTGTTTTTTTCCCTGGTGTGCTGGAAAAGGCTTTAATTAGGCACAGTGGATTTCAAGTGTGCAGCCATTTACAGGGCTGAAGGCCCAACAGGGTTCCTGTGTCTTGCAGGCACAGCTGGTTGTGTTTTGGGGGCAGGGGCTCAGCCTGAAGTGTGAAAACCCCCTCCTGCCACAGCCACATCTGCTGCACCCAACCACAGCCTGCTCCCACCTTACAAGGACAAGCAGAAACACAGAGGGGAGAGACACACAGCCACGGAAATGGTGGTGCTATGGAGACTGTGAAAGGAGAAGGGGAAACAGCAGAAACTTCCAGGACAGTGTGAGAAAATACATTCAGGGAAGAAGAGGTGGAACATGCTGCACCTTGTACAAGTAAGTTTTGATCCAGCAAAGAACATGGCTTAGGTGTCCTTTTAAATTCAAGGAGCTGGAATACAAGGATGCCTGCGCTTTGCAGTCTTGACACTTTTCCACTCATATGTCTGTCTCTTTTCCTGCCCTGTGCTGGAAACATTCACAGAATTATAGCCCAGTTCTCCTGAGTACAACGTCCAGGTAAATGGAAGCTTAACAGGACAGGAAGCCAGCCCCTTTCATTACACAAGAACAAGATGGACCATAAAGCAAGATTGCAGGGTGAGACTGCCAACAGTGCAGTCCTGATTGCTGGGAGCAACCCAATGAGCCCTGGGGCACAGGCATTCCAGTGGCATTTTCATAGCCTCATTTCCATTGCTCCACCACTTCTTTGTGAAGCTGACACTCTCAATTTCCAGCCTCCATTTATGCACCACCACTTTACACCGACTCCCTGCTTTCCATGTGGGAACTTTCATTCCACCTTAGCAAAGTTCAGGCTTTTCCTGAGTTGATAACATGTACATCGAGTTATCTGCAAGTCTGTTAGCACTTCACTTACAGATTAATAACAACCTCTATGTTTATACAGGACTTTATATCCAGTGTGCTTCCTAATACCTTGTAATTGTTAATATAAATTTCTTTTACAGAGGTATAGATAATGGTCTTATCTTAAACCACTAAAGAATGTGTGATATTTAAGAATTATTAACTAGACTAGTAGATTTATCAGTTAAATAACTAAGCTTCAGCCTTAAAAAAACCCATTTAAATAACATAGCCTTAACAGAATATTTAAATAATGTGGAATTAAGACTTTTATAATTGGATATATTAGAGAAAACACACTCCAATAATGTTCTAGAAAACACTAAATATTAGAATGTTTCATCGATGGTGAAGCTTATCAGTTTAAAAACTCATTAAGTATTGGCATACAGTTACTTGACAATTAATCACATCCTGGCTCATGTATCGAACATGAAATTCACACTGGACCCCTGTATCGAAAACAAAATACTTTTAATGTAGTTTAAGTTTTAAGGCATTCACACATTTAACAGCTAAAAAAAAAAAAATTAACAATGAGCAGAAATATACTCTAAGCTATCAGGAGTCCAAATACTCAAAACAATCATAATCTGACTCTTTCTAAAACAGTTTTAAGAAAAGTCACAGCAGCTGTTAGGTTCTGATTTCCTTTCAAAATTAGATTATTAATTTACATACAACTATAAGGTAAATTTGGCTATACCAGTTTCAGTCTTCATATAATGGTATCGTTCCCTATTTTGCAACAATTCCCTAATTACAAAGAAATTCTAAGTTGCTGGAAAGCTGTGCCATCAGACAGCTGGCTCAGCCAATCAAAGCTAGGATTTTCTTTTTAAAGTTAATATTGCCATTCATGGCCATGGGCTGCATGCAGCTCTAACCCAGCTGTTCAGGATAACAAGAGAGCAGACAAAGGCGTTTCACCCTTTCAAACCTTGCTGCACTGCTTCTGCTTACCTTTGGCTCTGGGAAGTGATGGGAGGGCACAGGCTTTTGGCTGGGGCACAGCCCTGGGGGCTGAATGAGGGCACACCTCAGGCTGGAGCAGGCACCTGTCCAAGGGCTCCCCTCCTGCCAGGGCTGCTGCCCCCTGAACACTCACCTTAACCCATTCTAAGCAGTGAGCAAATTTCTGCCTAGGGAAAGGGGGAAACCTTTCCAAACCCTGCACCAGTTTGAATCTTTGGTCAGGTCTGAGTGAGTGTACAGACATGAGCTGTGACACCTCTGTGTGCATGGGATGTGCGCATGGGAGGTACACACAAAACCCTAAAAATACAAGACTATAAATGTACTGCACAGTCAACAGTAAGTAAAATGCTTTCAGAAAATCCTAAAGGGAAGAGTGGAAAAAAAGCAGACCAGCCCCCTGGGAACTCTGCTTTACTAGGTCATAAAACCCTCCATTTTCCCCGTCTGGAAAAGCTGTCCACAATGCTCAGAACAATATGCTTTTTTTTTAGCCTTTTACACCAAATAACCATGAAGAAAAAAATACCCAGTGTGAAATGCTGTGAGTGGGCAAAAGTACCATCTTGTAGTTAAGACAGATATGTTTTTAAAAGCTGGAGTTTGAGACATGAAATGGAAATTGTTCAACAAAGTTTACAAGTAAATTTAGTATTTCAGGAACACGTTTATGTCCTTAACTAAAACATGTTTTCAAATTTCTTTAGTTTTTGTGCCATGTGTAGAAAATATTTCATATTCTTCACTCTGAATTTCACAAAAATTTAGAATCTTAAAAAATCTTGAAAAATGGACACGCCAAATGTGTTGTTAATAAACCAAAAAAATTTATTTTATTGAATAAAATGGATTGAAATCAAGCCAAACTTCCAAAATGGAAAGGAAGATACATTTTTTCTTCTTTTTCTGAAGGCATCCAACAGTGCAGGAATGCTTTGTTGAAAACCTAAAGATGGACAAATAATCAAAAGCTTGGTGGAGCGTGGAGCAGCAGATTGTATTAATTAAACCACAATTAACTTTGCGGCACTATTTGGTTTTGCATGGTTGCACAGTATATTCATGCATATTGTATCTAATCCTGCTATAGTCAAAACTGATAGACAAAACTCCAGACACCAGGAATTTGGTTTGGCTAAGTCAAGCACAGTGACTTATTTCAGATGCTGCTATCTATTTCTTAAAAAGAAGCATTGTTACTTTTCCCTGTAATTCTACTTTCCCTGTATATTCTACAGCCCAACTCAGCTGAGGCTCAGTTGCGTGGGCGTGCTCAAGGCAAACCTTCAGACAACACCCAGATATTGCAGAAATTTGTAAAGATGTTAATAAGGCTTTGCCTGGGTGTGTTGCTGGATCTGCAGCTGAACTGGGTCAGGGACTGAAGCTCCTGGGCCCCCTCCCAGCTGCTCACTGTTGCTTTTTCTTTTTTTCACTGCCAGAGGTCACCCTCTTTTGAGATCTGCCTCTGGCACTGCATGCTTAGGTTGGCACTGTGAAATGGCATAATTGTCACTGTCAGGATTGCTTTATCATTGGCACCTCTCAATAGGTACTCACATTACAGAGAGAGAACAGAGTGACCTTGGTCAGTGGGTTGCTGTACCTGCACCCACCGGTGTGGCTCAGGCTGCTGCAGGAGTTCAGAGTTTACAGCAGCAGAAAGTCATTGGAGGCACTTCTCACCTCGAGGGGCTGGCACCCCCCTCTGGGTACAGGACCTCCTCTTTGCACCCCTCCTGAGAGATGGAAACCTCTGCTCCAGTTCACTGGGCTAGTCTGTATTCTCAGCCTCTGCTGTGCCATAAATGCAGACCCTCTTAGATGCCAATCAAAGGCAACCTTTTAATTTGGCACAGCACAGGATAGGTGTTAAGGAACAGATACAGATAGGGTTTCACTGCATTAACACCTGTGGCAGTGTTTCCCAGAAATCTAACAAACTGTAAGGGGAAGAGGTGATAAGAGGCAGGGTAGTTTTGGCAGCCTGCCACCACAAACTGGGGTATGCTGAATGTATGTCACAGGCAGATCCTGTGCAAAGGTCACAGCAAGCTAAACATTAGAAATCCTAAAAGGTACTTGCACAATTAACATTTTAAAAATAACGTATATATTATATAAACTGCTGTGATTAAAAGAGGCCAGGAGCAGGGGAAGGTAGCCTGCAGCCAGGATTGTGCTAATTAAAGTATACAATAGAAATATTAATCAAGTGAATTTAAGGGTGGGAAGCAGGCAAGAGGAAGGGAGAAGACATGACATAATCCACTTAGTACCATGTAATATTTCAGTACTCTGAAAAACGGGACAAGCAGACAGAAAGAGAGCAGCCCTGCCATCCTGGCTGGGAAAGGCTGTCTCTACCAAGGCAGGGGTTGTGCCTGAGCTGAAAAGCCACATACAGTGTCTCTGAGTGCACACCAGAGCACACCACAGCTGGGGCACTGTGGCCTGCAGTACCATGAGCCCATGAAGGCCTTGAAGAGGATGCTTTCCAAATGTAGCTTTAATACGGAGTTTTGTTTTACTTTTTCCTACCTTGGTATTACAGACTAAAGGTTGCAAGTAAACCCTGTCTTAAAGGGAAAATCTCACTGTGAGTAACCTCACACACTAAGCTATCTGTTCCTGTGAGCATGGCAATGTTCAAGGCTTTTCCTGTAACCAGCATTCCTATCTATATTTTTCAGGATACCCTAATGATAATATAGTCATCCTCCTCTTAGTCACAAGGCTGTTTGGGAGATGCTATCTCTGGGTCTGAGGTGGGGGAGCATCTGCCAGCAGACTGCTTTAGCCAGGAAAATCCTCTGGCACAGAGGGTGAGTCGGGAGCCTGCCAAGTACAGAGCACTACGAGGGAGTTCATAATGAAGCAATGAAGCCTGCACATGCTTCTGCCTTCATTTGCTTGCTGCTATGGAGGATCATCCTTACGTTACAGCCCAGCTCCTGGTTTGTTTTGTTTAGATCTACCAGCTCAACTCAACTTCCTTTTCTGTCCTCAGCTGATCTTGCTGGTAAGCTGGGTACTTCTATTGAAAAATACTTTTTGTGTCTATCCCCTCTTCCCCAGCACCACCCTCGTGTGTGGCTATGAAATTCCTTACTTAATTCTTTCCGTCCCTCGATTGTCACCAGACATCTTTATCAGCCTCTGATGTTCAGGTTGCTGGGCATGCAGCACACAGCACCTTGGGGCTGGATTTCCCTGGCAGGAGCCTAGGGAGCTGCCAACAGTAATAATGAGGAAGGATGAAGAATCTTAGCCAGATTCTGTCACATGAATACATTACCTTACAGTAATTAGGAACCTCACAGCAGCTTGGATATACATGCCCTTTACACTCTGCCCACTACTCACTTGCATACTGTATTTTTCTTAGGTTTTTTTTGCACTGATCTTTTGAACAGTTTTTTGGAGCAGCTCCCAGTACCAGCAGTAGGATAAATAGGGTAGTCCTGTTCAACTTTAATTAGTAGTTTGCAGCAAGGACAGTATTCAAATATCAGCTCTTACTATCATAATTACATAAACTTTCTTGCACGCAAACACCCAGTCAAAGGAATGCATATGCCCATACCAAAAGTTCTTTCAATACCTTTGCTGGCATCTGTTATATATTGCCTGAACAAAGAAAGAGAATGGATCTTTTCAGCCATCTAGCCATTCATACCTAAGACCTTTGTTTCTGGGGCACAGGAATGAAGTTAGTCCCCAGGGGAAAAAAAAAAAGGTTAAAAAGACCTTAATGTAATCTTGTTTCCCTTCATGATTAACTGAAGTTGGGGAAAAAAGGGATCTCTTTCATGAGCCTTAGGTCGCTGGAGACATATTGGAGTCATGCTGCTCTGTGAGCTGAACAGGAGCTCCCAGTGTGACATGCTGCTCAAAGAGACAATGCTGCTCTTGGATACATGAGCAGATACCCAGGGGTGCATCCAGCAGGAGGCTATCCCATGTCTGCACGCAGTCCTCAGCAAATACTGCTGCAATACTGTTCTGGCCTAGTGCCTGAAGTTCAAAAGGGATGCTGATAAATTATAGGAACTTCAGAGAAAAGCCACAAGAATGTTTAACATGGACATGACCAATCTTACTTGTCCTATAAGCTCTGTACCAAAATCATTGTTTGAACAAAAGCCAGCAAAGGGGAATTCCAGGAATAATCAGGAGACAAAATTGGTGCCCTAGGAATCCCACTGCTCACAGCATGGAAGATGGAACAAGGCCATGACAGAAGATGGTTGTTCACTCACCTTTTCCATAACCATGTCACAGTCCTGGCCTGAGTTGCACTGTAACACTTCACTTCAGGAAGTGTAGCTGGAGCACTGCTAATCAGTTACCTGGAAAATAAACATCATCTATGAGAAAGCCCATTAACTACAACTATTTAGCTAATCAAAAGGAGATAAAGGACTGAGTTCAGAGTCTGACACATATATTAGATTTTGGAAACAACTGTTTCAATTCAGTAAAGGAGAAGGACTCTGAAGGTTGAATATGAATAGTGTCTTAATTTCTCAAGGTGAAAAAACTATTTTTGAATGTAACAGAGCATTTGAAATTTCAAAAAAAGAAAGTTCAAAACCATAACCTCATTTTCATTTTCTTTCTTAAAACCATTATCCTCTTCACAACCCTGTGAGCAAGTATTGCTTATTCACATGGTAAATGGCTGTAGCCGTATAATTAAGAGAAATTTAATTAAAAATATTCTTTTCTTAATCCTACATTGAAAAGAACAAATAAAAATTTTCATGTCCATTTCTAACTTTCCACTTTGGAAATATCTATTTATTACTTAGAAATTAATTAAACTGGAATAAATATCCCATTCCCTAAACAGTCCAGCTACTCTGGCTGCTTGTCTCTCTTCTGATGGCAGCATACAGCTACTGACAGTACAAATCTAGCAGCAAATTGTGCAGGGCCTTCTGACTTACTACAGGAAAAAACCCAACCATTCAGAAGCCTTTGGCCAGGATGACCCTGCTAGCTGTTTTATAATGTCACAGTGGATTAAGGCACAGAATGATATTTTTTTTGCAGTCCAGAGTTATGCAGAAGAGCTACTAGGAGATGAAGAAAAACAGGGGATTTTGGGAAGCCAATACTTGAAATTACAAACTCTTAAATAATATTAAATGTATTTTTGATGAAACAGTACAATCCCTCTTCTTTGGCTTCCTTGAGAATAGGCTAATAGGAATCACATAACAATGATAAGTGCTTCAGCAGCCATTATTGTGGCTAGTGGGATTTTGAAACAACAACAGAATTATTGTATGTTCCTATTAAATCCTCTTTGTCACCATTGATAGAAGTGATCGAGTGCTCTTCAGCGAATAAACACATTGGTGAATTACTCTTTTTCTTGGTCAGCTGTTGTGTTGACAGGACTCTTTTATCCTTTGAGTGGCAGATGGTATGTGTGGCTGCTGGGAGGCAGCAGACAGAAAGTCAAGTCCAGGGCTTAGGGAACAGGCTAAGAAATGCCAGCGGAAGCTTGTGCAATGTGTGAGAATCAGCCAGATTCAGAGGGGAAGGAGAAGCCCTGTCTACTGTCTGCTGAGACTGATTTTGGGGAGCCATTGGGATTATCTTCCTGATTACACAGATGATAGCTGCCTTTAAAGATGCCACAGTGATTTCAAACACAGTTTGATTTCACCAGCAGTTTCAGAAACTGTCTCAACCTCCAGGAAATCAGATGCTGCTGAAATACCTTGCCACAGACAACACCAACACAACACCAAAGAGAAATGCTACTTTTTCACATGCAAACATATTAGAGGAAAAGTGATTAGAAGAGTCTTCCTCTAAATTTAAATGTTGCATATCATAACCCTCTTGTAAGTCCAAATGTTTGGTACCACTCTACCAAATTAAGAGGAGGCATTAAAACCAGTAAATCAACCTATGTTTGCTTTCTGTACCTCAACATGGCACATCCAGTATGCCTGTGGTTTCCAGTGATCAGGGAAAGAGCAGCCTGTGAAATTAAACAGGTATTTTTTCCTCAGCAGTAATGTTTTGTTACCCATTTCTCCCCGAGGCAGACCCAGCCCTGGCATTCCAGCACCATCCCTACTGTCTTGTGCCAGCTGGGCAGGGAGAGTTGGTGCAACAAATTTTGCAGCTACTGTCTGTGTGCACCCATCAGTGTCACTGCCCACATTCCTGGGACCTGACACACACTGGAACACCTCTCCTATGCATTTTTCTCCTCCAGCTTTGGCTCATTCCAGTGGTTTTCTTAGAAAATCAAACTAACTATGGTAGTATTACTTTAAAATGCAAAGCAGACATTTTGGCCCCTCAGCTTTAGAGTGAAATACTGTAGAAATGTACAGAAGATATTTTGACCACCAGAGGGGGCCTGTATTGTCCCAAATTTAAAGTAAAACTAGAAAAGCATGTTTTAGGAGAGAAAGAAAACAGCAAGTATATATTTGTATCAGGGTAGCACCTACAGGCATGGAGTAATGATCCATTCATTCCCTGAGATGAAGAGAAAACAAGTTTGTGTGGGATGAGCAGAGAGTGCTATCTGGTACCCACTCCATCAGCTGTGCTCAGAAGGTATCCTACAGAGGAAATTCTTCAGGAATAATACGAGTTTTTCTGTGAATCTATATGTGAAACACAACGAGATTATTTTGGCTGTTGCTTTTAACCACTGTCTCCCCTTGTGCATTTCAGTAAAAATAATGCCGTAAATGCAAACCAAGTTTTCAAGGCTCCTATCATATATCAATGTCTCTGTCATAATTTCAAATGGGACATTTTTAAAACATCAATATTTTATCAATATTTTGCATAGATCTAAGACAGGATTAGGTATCCCAGTTAAAGTACAAAGAACAGACTTCAGAAACACACTTTCCAGTTAATACTTCTAATTACAGTGAAAAATCCTAGCACAAAATTTAACATGTAAGAGTGGAAAAGCCTAAAAAAAGATTTTTTCACCCTAAGGAAATGAACTGATCTATAGCTGAGAGATACCATTTTCCAGCACCTACTTAGTTATTGTACTATATATCTCAAAAGTTCTTGTTTTACCTTTGTCTGCACTTTGCTTTTTTTATCTGTGTAGAATGAATACAAACCATGTGTAATGCTGTACCCCACACTTGCAGTCTAAAGCAACTTTCAAAACACATTCATATATCATCATATATAATAACTAGGCAACAAAAATTCTAATCCAGCATTTAATGCAAAAAATCCTGTTTATGTTCTGTAACTTTTACAGCAGACCATCTATACAAAACAATGGCATTAACACTGCCACAAAAAAACATTTAGAAAGATGGGAAAGTTATTGCTGTTTGAATAGCAATTGACAATCTTGCATGTTCTTGCTTGGAAACAC
Source organism: Oenanthe melanoleuca (assembly GCF_029582105.1). Classification (NCBI taxonomy): domain Eukaryota; kingdom Metazoa; phylum Chordata; class Aves; order Passeriformes; family Muscicapidae; genus Oenanthe; species Oenanthe melanoleuca. The sequence goes on from NC_079336.1 coordinate 74,423,194, forward strand.
TGTTCAAAGGAAACAAATCTTCCAGCTGAAAGCCTCATTCCTAGAGTCATCCAATAACACATAAATAGGACCACTTAGACACAGCATTTGTCCCACACTCTAACTTATTCATCTATTTGTAGCGGATATGAGAATTTGTGGGTGGCCTGACATGGTCCTCATTCAATTTTATTTAATTACTCACTTGATTTCACTTGAAAGAACTATTAAAATGGCATCTTAATTGCTCAGTATTATCCAGAATCTTTTTCAAAGCCCATAAACTGTCAGGGATTAAAAATGATGTCACTTTTCTGAATTCCCTATTCAGAGGGAAAAAGAAAAAAAAAATCTCCATCCAAGCCAAAATAAATACATAAAAATACACCCCTTAGAGGGGCACACAGCCCTTGAGGAGGGGGCTAACTCTTTCCCTCCCCCTACACTGCACTTCTGTGAGCAAGGTTTGGGGAAAGCTGATGAAGCACTGCAGCCTTAAAAGTTTAGGCAGGAGGCGAAAGTCACGTTTGGGATCATCAGATCCTGGAGGATGGGGTTTCACAGCCTCAGCCCACTCCACCCCCAAACACAGAACACTGCCATCCCAGGGTAGATGAAAAGGTCCATCCAGCCCAATATACTGCCTTTGACAGCAGACAATGGCAGATGCTTAGGAAAAGAATATAAGAACAGGGTGCATGTAGAGTGATTCCCTCTCCACACACCCCCCTCTCTTAATATCCTCTGTGTTTCCGACAAGCAGGAATTTAGGGATTTCCTGAGCCAGATGTTGCATCTGGACCACTGTTTTTAATAATCAAATAGAAACAGAGACCCTCTTCTACAGGGGCTTGGCTGTAACTGCAGCCAGCCTAACACAGTAGCAGCCACAGTGAGTGGCTGTACTGCTTCCCTGAATCTATAGAACATTTCTTCCTGTTTCTGACCTTCATATATAAAAATGCTATAAATTCAGGACTAGCCCTGAGAAGAACTCATAGACATTAGACTTTATAAAGATAGATTATGCCATCAGTAGTCTTATTAAGAAATCTATTAGTTGAGTGGAAAGCCCTGTTTTTAAATGCACAAACACATAACCTACATCTGCAAGCAGATGTTAAATGCAAGACATAGAATCTACCCCTTAAATATCTCACATGTGAGAAAAGTTTGATTGATTCAAGTGTACTTCAATCTCTCTGGGAACTAGAAAACAAGAAAAAAAAATAGATAAATGTTGGTATAGAAGCATGGGGCACTAGTGCATCAGACCATTAACTTCCCTTGAAGTGCTGCAGATTCATTGTACAGCAGACATCACAATGGCCATGAGGACCAGCTCTCATGGATCTAGAAATTAGATAAATTTTTACCTTTGGAGAAGGGAGGAAGGCAACAGGGATCACGACCTTCTTTTTTTGTGCATAGCTTTGCCTTTTCTTTGTTTACTTAACCAATTTGAAAGAAAAAGTGTATTTTATTTCTGCTTTAAATAAAATCATCTCCCTTTCTTTTCCTGATAAAATGCCACACACTTTTTTTTTTTTTAATTTAAATATTTTTATGGAGTTAACTCAAAATAACTGAACTCTGGAACCTGGCATGCAAATAGTTCTAATCTTAGTGTACACACATGTTCAAGCTTGAAAACAAACTGAGTAAGATAAAAATAAAGGTGCTGGCAATTCTGAATATGGCTGCTTGGCATCTGTTAAGACCTTTAGAATGTCCTGATTTAACTCCCCCATATTTTGTGACTTGACACAAATACACCTGCCTGATCTCTGTTCTCAGAAGGCTCTGCAGAGGCAGGGGACAATGAAGGGCAGTGATGCCACACAGTTATCACAGCAGAACCTTGAGGATGGTGAGGGAAAAGAAAGAAGAAATTGCTTAAGCACAGACACACTGGAGAGTACTTTCTCCCAAGAATTGCAGCTCCCAAATACTTTTGTTGCATTTTTCTACTTTAAGCTCTGCAGTTGACTCTTTGGACTTGACTCTAAGCAGTTCCAGTCCCTCAGCCACTCAGTGTATCACAATATACATTGAACTGGTCACACCACATTCCATTCCAGTGAAACAAGAACATCACTCACTAATTTTATGATAATTCAGCTCCTGATTCATCAGTGTTTAGTTACATGTTCACCTTCAAGGAAGAAGGATCTCCTTTACATACCCAAGTGGTTTACTTAGTTGGAGTTTAGTTTGGAGCGTACCTGCTCCAAAGCCCAAAAGCCATAAACCCTAATGGGCCTCAACTGCAGTTGCAGTATTTTGAAGCTGCTTAAGGGAGACTCAAAACTGAGACATTCCCCCAACATCAGGGTCAGACATTCCATTAGGTAGGGATGTGCAGGTCTTCTTTATTTCTCCCTTTCTTTCTCAGCCTTTAGAGAAGTCAAATATCTTCAAAAAGCTGGGATCCTCTCAAAACACTTGCTGTCTCATGGAGGCAAGCAGTGGAAGTAATGCTCACTATTTTTCTGTCTCCCCCCCTTCCTCTTTGGCCCTTCTGCCCAAACTTTTCTGCACTCCCCCCCACAGTCACGAGTTCTGCCATCTCTGTCAGCAAGAGAGTCTGTCTGCAGGGCTAGAAAGATGGAGAAACCAAAATCATCCTCTTCCATGGACTTCCTTCAATTAACAATGCAAGAAACATCTTGCCTATCTCTTTTAGCAAGTTTATTACTTTTAAATGCTATTAACTGATCTCCACATTGTCAGTAAATTCTGCCTGTTAATTACATGATTTGCATTCCATGTTACTTGAAATCCAAAGAGCCATTCATCTTTACATCACCTACTGGCATGTGCTGACTGCAGACTTGTACTCACACAGTCCTGCAAGCTTGCACCACTCTCATCAGTCTCAAGAACTGAAGTATTTTCCAAAATGCAGCAATGACAATTAGTTTCAAGCAAGACAGTCCAGTAGTTGGACTTACACTGTAACCAGAACTGTCAGAGGAAGCAGCACATTTTCCAAATAAGAAATTGCTGATCACTTCAGGCCTATACAAAGTAAGGGGGAATAAACAACCCCAGCTAATTAAAAACTTGCCTTGCAATATTATGCTAAAGATTTTCTTTTAAACTGATTTTTTTCCTGTTTGTTGCTTGCCAGATGTTAACAGGATTGCAGCCCATTTGCACAGCTCATGGAGATTTTTGACTGCAAGGTTTACAAGAGACATATAAAATGCATCTCCTAGCCTCTGATACAATTTATTATTTTTAACTAGCCTAAGTGAAAGCACTAAAATTCCCTGCTCAGCACTTGAGGAATGAGTATCTGACAAAGAATGCAGCACAATTGCCCCCAAATAACTTTGCCCTGACCCACCAAACAAGGGATAAAACAAATGAGATGGTTCTTGCCCCTCCTCCTTTTCTGAGAAGTCAGCATTCTCTACTGAAAATAAACCAGTGTCAGTAAGTGACAATTCTGAAATTCTCCTTGGGAGTTAAGTCCCAGCTGAGACACTAAATCACTTCATGAGAATGTGTCCTATTGCAAAACATTTGTATCAGGGTCCCATTGCACTATCCTTGGGTGCATTCCTTTTTTAATAAAATTGACATTTTATTCCACTTAGGCACATCATAAAATTGCCACTAAATAATACTTCATGTGGTAGTTCTGTAATAATCAAAGAGACACTCCAGGCACTTTATTCTAAATGCTAGTCCTAATCCTCCAGGCAAATACTAATAGATAGTAGCAATTTGGGTAATTATTGGAGCATAAAAAATGAACTTTTAAAAATACCTAACGCTTAAAAAGCAAGCAAGCAAGCAAACAAACAAACACAATAGCTTACTTGTCAGAACACAAACAACTTCCCCACAAAATATCTGGGAAAGAATGAAAAGGAAGAAGTTTGGACAAATCCAGTTTACTCATTGTGTGTGTGTCTCTGCAGGAAATTTTGATGCTTTCCTCTTTTTACTGACATGACTGCTGCTGCACCAAAGGATCAACATAGAAAGCAGTAATGTATACAAGAGGAGACAGACTCAGCAAATTGAAAAGCATTCCCTGTTTTCCTGGTCCAGGATAGTGGATACCATAGCTGTCAGTAGATGGGTTAAACCAAAACTACTGCAAAACCAAAACTGGTGAAAAGCAATTGCAGAGACAAACACCCACAATGTGACATGGCAAACACACACACAAAGCCAAGCTCCCCAAGTGAATGGTCCCATCTGCACTAGAGAAATGATGACACTCTTCTGGGTGTGTTAGCTTACCTTGTAGGAAGCAAAACCCTCCGATTTCAGTCACAGCCACATGGGTATTACTCAAATTTTACTTGTCACCTGAACTTTTCCAAAGTTCCCCTGAAAACAGAAGAATACATTGTCTTGGAATTATTAAACAATTTTAATAATTGTTTAATAATTGTCCTTTTCTAATTAAGTGGCTGAAAACAAACAAGCAGACTGACCCACACACTCAACAAGACTATAATTGCCCCATTTTTCATTACATTCCCTTTCTTCCCTACTTTCAAATGATTAAACTGCACAATTTGATCTTTCCTTTTTGGAATGGAATGCTTGAGGGCAGCAGGAAATGCTGCTGCCCACCTCACCACATTTAGACCCTGGACAGCAAGATAGCCCAGACTTGATCTGGTCTCTTCAGAGCCACGTGTCCCATGGCATCCTGCAGCCATTCTGGCTCCCAGAGAGGCTTTTACCCATGAACCTGGGGAACAGGCACATCAGATGCCCATGGAGTGCTGCACTGATGCACTGGCCAAGGAGGCCAGACACAAGCTCAGGCTTTTTCTCAGGTTAGAGGAAAATCAAGACAGATACAGTAAGTGCAGGACAGAGCTTACCTTTGTCTACATGGTCAGGGCAGCCATTTGGGAGGAGAGTTCTGATCTTGGTACCTGTGCCAGAGATCGTTTGTAGCTTCTTTTTTATAGACAGACATATTTACATATCCACACAGATATCCACTTAACTACCTGAGCTTTGGTCTGGTATCTGCTGAGGGTGGGAACTCTCAGCTTAATGTGAGAAGTGGCACATGGTCCCAGTGAGCACTATTTGAGGGACTCAAATCCATGTTTGTGCTGGCCTGATCCTGTTAAATGTGCCCAGCTTGCTGATGGCACTGGGGCCCTTCTGAGGGCTGCAGGACCATGCCAAGCATTGTCAGAAAAGTAAGTGCTTCTGAGGCTCCATCCAGAGGTGTGCAGAAGAGAAATCCAGACACCTCAAAAAGAGATGGACTTGATGACTATAGGACCAGAAGGAACAAAGTGCAGGATTTGTGGCTTTGTATTTTGGTATTTCCAGTTTGAACACCTATGCCCTTCATGGGGCTGAACCTGAAGCTCTAAGTTCATAATAAATCTTGCATGTGTTACCAGATAGGAATGCTTATCTATCAGAGCCAACCATCCATCCTTATTGTTACAAATACTTCTATCTGAATTATTCTGTAAGCAAGTCTCTCCAAAGTGTTCTCAAGGAAGAAATACTATAAAGCACTACATTTGTGAAAAACCCCAAACAGTAATTATTCAGTAAAGACTAACCACTTCTCATGAGAATATTTAAAACAAAGGAAAAGAAATATGTGTACTTGGAGCTTGATGGAAGAATAAGAGGAGGGTAAAGGATGCATATAATTTGAATATTCTGTCTTTTGAAGACTGCCATTTCTCCTACTATTTATAATGTGGTTAAGTTCATGGAATGAACTTGCCGGAACACAGGTGACAGAAGGATTCAACAAACACTGTTTACTAGTAAATATTTACCTTCAGAGAAGATTAGCAACAACTCTGTTAATGTTTGGTGAAAATGTGTGAAACAGTGTCTTTAGGGTACAGATTCTGCTTTTTCATCTGAAAAGTATCTTACATTCCTGTTTATAATAAAAACAGTACAAATTACAGAATCACTTCTGAGATGGAAGAGATCCACAAGGATTCATCAAATCCAGCTCTTGGCCCTGCACAGGACAGCCTCAGGAAGCACACTGTGTATTAAAATGGCAGAGTACTAAAGGCCAATCAAGTGGAGGCTTCACAAAGAAAATACTAATGAATTCTATGTGCCCAAAATTTTTAATTGTAGTTTTTGAAGATCACTGATGTCCTCTGATATCCTGAGCTTCAAAATCAGAATATCACTATAACTATTTCTTGAATACCTTTTGGCCTTCTCCCTCTTCTAGACAGAGAATTTTCACCAAAATTTGTTGCATACCTAAGACCTCATATTTATGTTGACTTTGTATGCTAGAAAAGAGATGAGAGATATCAAGCATATTTTTTGAAACATATTTTCAACCATATAAGATACAGAATCACATTAGTTATGTTTGTAACCCCAGCAAAAACAACAGATCATGTTTCTGGTGACAGAAGTGACCAGGCATACTTGGTCTCTGCCATCTCTCTCAGCCCTGGAAAGAAGAGACAAGCAGCTGAACCACTGTTTTCTCTCTCCTTAGATGTAGCTGTTATGTGCCTATGTTAAATCACAGTCTCTCATTGGATATTATCATTAAGGAGAGGCACAGGGGAAACCAGTAATTGGTACTAAAACTTGATCTTTCACCTCTGTTGCTGGTAACTCAACAGATCCCCCATTTCCGGGCTTCATGAGATACTTCAGCTTTTCGAAAATGTTCATGTGCTCTGAGCTTGTGACACACATTTTGGTGTTAATCTCATTTTACTGAGCTCATATCCTCACATCAGTGCAAGCACTGGTGTTCACATTATAAAGACAGATGCTTTAATGCTGGGCATAACGACATAACTAGATCCCATGGCTACAAAAAAAATTTAGGCATGTTCAATGGTAAACCATACAAATTTCTGCTGTGAGAAGTAAAGCATTTACCTCAAGTCAGTCAATACTGAATTTTTTCACACCTGGCTCAAATGTTCTAGGCACAAACCAAGAACTGCAGGGTGAAATTCTATGGTTTGTCCTATAAGGAAAGCTGAAACAGACGAATATTTATAACCTCTCCTATCTTTAAAGTCTACCAGTTTTTTGACCTGTGATCAGAGTGCCAGCAAGTTTTTTGGAAGAGTTCTCCAACCTATTGTTTTCAGACTATTAAAATTTCGTAATTTTGAAAACATGCTCCTGTTTCTTATTTTCCTGATTTTTTTTGGAGGGGGGTGGGGGGCTTGGGGAGGGGAGAGAGACGGAAGGACATGAAATTAAAAACCCAACTTTCCCCAAGAGATCTGCTTAAACTACTACATGTTTTTGTCTACTTCAGATGCAACCCCGGGGTTTATGCACTCTTTATAAGACAGTACAATGAATTTCTTACTATTGCTTAACTTCGATTTTGTTCTGAAAGGCAATTAGGTATCTTTCTTCAAAGATATTCAGGTGACTTATTTCAGCAATTAACAGATACTTCAAGGGGAGCATGTGCTAAACATCTCTGCAGGTATCACTTACTGTGTTAAGGATTTACTCAATATTTGAAAAAGTAGAATCCTGTAGTTAATTGTACAAATAGTGAATCAGCTCCCTCTGACATGGGACATAAAGCATTCTGTATATAATGTTCAAAGTAGATAAACCATCTGAACCAATTTCCCCTTTGACTTCCTATAATCTAAACAAGTAAATGCGTATCTTTTTTCATTACCTGTCCTTCATATAGGGAAAGAAGGTAAAGATCTGTCCTATGAAGGAATCTGCAGACAACTGACTTTACAATGAACCCCTAAAATGCATAATTCATTTTCCAAACAACATCCTGCCAAATCTGGAGAGTTTGTATCTAAAAACATCCTGATGTGATTTTTATCCAGCAAACCCATATTACTGTTATTCTGAGCCTAGTTTCTTAAGATATTGAAAAAGTATAATCATGGTATGTGTCTTCCCCTAATAATTTCTATGGACACAGCCAACTTCAATTGCCTTTTAAAGAGGAACAGAGATGTCAAATGCATTCAGTTCCACAGAGTTATTATGAAGAGAAGGTTGAAATGGAGAGAAGCTCCACTGGAAAATGACAACAGTTTTAGACATCAGTTAATGTGAAACATTGAGGGAATCCTAGGTCTGAGGCAGGTTTCATTGGAACTACCCACAAGACAGAAAGTTATGTATTATACCTCAGTAATGTTGCTGCCCACAAAACTGTTTTCTGTAGAATGATTGATATATTTTTAATTTAATTTTTTTTTAAGAAAGAAGTGTTCATATAGTCCCAGTCTGCTGCACACCAAATGCCTGCCTGCATCTGCCATCCAGGTTGCCTGCTAATTCCATAGAAAATGTTGCCTCTGCCTCCTGAGAACCACTGCTGCCATTCCATCTCCCCAACTTATTAAAGAGAGGACTTGAAGTTCTCCTACTGTGAGGCACTTGAACTCAGAAGCCATTATCCCTGTGTCATTTTCTGTGAGCAGGTCCCACAACTGGTCTCCAGCCCTGCCTCTTAAAAACAGCTGGACAGCTAATCACATGAGCTATAAAATCTCATGCAGTAACTTCATCACAATTATATTTGCATTGTTTCATTGCATTGTTATAGCTTTGGTTTGCTGTTGGAATTCTGTGTCTCTACCTTCTTTTCTTGCAAGTGAAGTTCTCATCTGCAAGCTAAACAACATACAATTATGCTCTATCTATAAGAACTAAAAAGCCACTAAAAAAACAGTATTGAAAAATGAACCAGTGTCATGTAAAGGTTTTTCCTGGAACTGATAAATACTAGATTGACTGCAAGAGAAATTGAAAATAAACTTTAAAATATGGCTCCAAGTGCAAACCAATTTGGACACTCTTATGGAAACTTTAAAAATCAAGTTCAAGCCACACAGACTTAAAATAAAAAGGCAGATCCTTAGATTCTGTAAACACATAGAATACAGTATTTGTTTTGACTGAAAGATTTCCCACTATATTTTTAAAAATACATTTACTTGCATAACACAAAATTGTACGTACAAAGAATAGCATACATTTTATACCCTGACATTATCTATCCCATCTCTCAGATGAAAACAAATTGCACTATATGCCTTAAATATTTTGTCACTGGAAGTTTAGCTAGGAAAAAAAAAAAGAAAAAAAAGCCTAACAATTTTATTGTTCAGTTCTTGAAAGAATTCTGGTTTTCATTACAGCAAAGAATAGTTATAAAACCTGCTTTTCAAAGACTGTGTATGGTACCACAGCCTGACATTAGGTACTAATGAAGCCCATGGTGAGAGTAAATCATGGCATATTTGCATTATCAGTCACTGGATATTTGCAATCAATTGCTATGGAATTAAGGTCTCTAATAGCATCTAGAGCATGGACAGTCAAAGCATTAATTGTTCCACCACTTTCCTTATGTTTTTAATTAGTTAAGATGACATAGGAAAAGCCATCTGGCATTGCCAAGCCCCATATATGTGGCCAAGTCACAGCTTTTGTGATTCTGAGAGGTCATACCAGAAAAAGCTCTGCATATCAAGAGAAGTGGGCACTTGCCATGCAGCACCAAACATCCCACAAATCTCATCTGTGTCCTTCCAAAAAAAAAGGTGGGCATGAGAAGAGAGATGGAAGAGATTGGGAGTGTACTCTGCAATCCCAGGTGCCTCCCTTCACAAGTAGATGGCAAAGCAGGATACTTCAGCTAGAAAGGGCAAAGCAGAGCCAGGGAAAGGGTGTGATGGGAACCAGGCATGCTCAATAGTTATTTATTGCTACAGCTGTACAGGAAATTTCAGCTGTTGGCAGCCTGCCTTGGCAAGCCACACCTTGTCACCCTTTCTGAGCAGACAGAAAGGAAAGAAGGGGAGCCAAGTGAGATCCCTCTGTGGATTCAGCCACCAGTCCACCTGGAGACAGCAGTATCCAAAATGTGATGTTTGAGTACCTGCTTTGCTTTGCTTATGGGTTAGATATTTCTGCTTCACCCTCAAATTGGGGAATAGTTGTTGGTCTAAGTGCTGAAATGGCAAATGCTGGTATGACTGTGAAACACCTAGAAAGGTTAGATGCTTCCCCTTCTCAGCATGGGAAAGAGCTCAGCTGAAGTACTCTGCCCCATTTGGACTCTGCACTTCACAGATGGAGCCAAATGGAGATAGCCCTGAGGGGAGCAATGGAAACTAATCTGAGGTTCAGAAAACCTGACATACAAAGAAAGACAGAATAAACAAGCTGTTCAGAGAAAAGGGCTGAGAAGAGGCTTGAAACCAATCTTTGGTGCATAAGGCTGCAAAAAGAAAAGGAAAGGAACAAACTATTTTCCAGGTCCAGTGTAGACAGGGTAAGAAGCACTATGCCTCATTTGCAGTACAAGAAATCTGGGGAAAGGAGTCCTCAAACAAAAAAAGAAAACAAAACACTGTCGAGTTTGTCTGGAGAGCTCATTATGGGCGTTATTTAAGAACAGACCAGACAGATCTCTATGACAAAGTGATGTTGGTTTAACTGATCCTTCCTTGGGACAGGGAGTGGACTTCACAACTTTTCTGAGATCATAGCTTGAGAAAACTCTAAATGAGGCAAACTGTGTGTCATGGTTACACTACAGACCCCAAAACATCACGTGTGAATGAAAGTCAGCATGGACTGTGCCATACTGAAAGGCCAAATGGATTCCTTGGCACTTCTGTGGAGGATTGTGGGTACCTCTTTTGGCCACAAAATGTGTGTGAAGCATTACCTATTGACACTCACTTCCCTTTGCAATTTCCAAGTGATTTCTGCTTATCTGGGAGCTGATTCAGAGGACAGTTTTTGTTAGGTCACTGTTAGGGCCTCACTTGGCCTCCTTTCCCATGAGGGACGAAGTGGTCTGGGAAAAGAGGTCATATTCTCACAATAGTTGTTAAAAGTCACAGCTTTTCTAGGGCATCAAGAGAAATCTCTTAAATCTACTTCCAAGTCTGGATTAATAGAGACACTGAGCATGTCTACACTAAGCAGAGCCCTGGAGAGAGAAACAGGCTATTTCTTAGGTAAGTTAAAACAAGAGGACTAAAGAGAGCCACATCACACATACCTCCCGTATTTGTAAAGAAGCCAGGAGCCTTCTGGCCCCTCCCAGCTCAGGTGAATCCTTTTCTTCAACCAACCCCACACCCACAGGAGTCCTTCCAAGAAGGGCTGTCATGCTTTTCTCCTTGCTGGTCAGACAATGCCCTTGCCCTCATTCAGCTCTGCAGGAAGTGCATTTTGGTGAGTGCTGCTGTTTAAGGAATGCAGGCATGTTAATTATTAGAGCTTCAAAAGATACAAGTTCTGGTGGGCTGGATTCCAGAGTTGAATGAAATGAAATGAATGAATGAAATGAAATGAACTCCTCATCTTGATCTCCCCTGGCTCACAATTTGGGTTGTTAGTGGAAAAAAAGAAATGAGAACATACACAAGATGGTTTACCTGCACAAAACAATAGTACACAGCTTTAGGACTTGGGGAGATGTTGAAGTAGGAGCTGTTGTTGGGCAATGTTCCTTATACAGATTTAGCCTTCACTGCTGTTAAGAAAATTCCACAGGAAGGTTTCAGTGTTATGTTTACAGTGCTCTCCTTTAAAACAGATGTAAACAGATCTCCTTCTCTACTGTTTGTTTAGAGTTCACATTTCAGTTCCTATGCTGTGACCATGTTATATAACGGATGCCACCAGCATTCTGAATGCCATAAGCAAAAAAGAATCACTTAAAATATATCAGAACTGAGTTTCTCTTTCTGGAGTTTCTCATCATGCCCCACTATAGTTTGTTGCTGTTCCTCCCCTTTCACAGAAGAATATGTCTCCTTCTCTGTCTAAGAAAGCCTGTGAGATAAGCAAAAAACCTATGAGCCATGTTCATCCTCTGGCTATTGAAAAGTTGTGATTTGAGGCACTGGATGTAGGAAGAATAGCACAAATACTTCACCACCGGTTACACAGGTAAGATTGCACAATATGGGGCAGAAGTTCAAAATTTAGTCTGTCCTGCCTAGGCTCCTACTGTGGTACACTTGGACAAAACAAACTTGTTTATGTTATGATTAAGATGATGAGATGGCTCATCTAGTAAAATATGAGACTAGACAGTATCTAAAGGAATATGAGGTGTCTGCAGAGAAGGAAAGGAAGGGTAATTCATTCTCTCATGAGAGCTACCGTCACAGCTGAACACTTAAGAAAATACTATAAACACATTCTGCACCCTCAAAAGTATTTTTTCATTAAGTGAGAGAAAAAATCACATGGACTCAGCCACGGATGCATGCCTCCTCCTAACAGAGGCAGACACATAAGATTCTCCTAGCCAGCAGACTGGTGCAAGTTGTCTGAATTTCAGGAGGTGCCAATCTACTCTGCTCTGTTTTATGAAACACAGAGGTGAAGTGGTTGCCATTTCTGAAGGTCAAAATCTCTGCTATTCACTGCTAACATGTGACATGCCTTCTCTCCTGATGGCTGCAGCACGTGTCTGAATGTATGTGGCACAAGGTAGAAGAACTGTTTCTTATTTGCTGGATGGCCAAGGGAAGTCACTTCAAGTGCCCCAAGTTCCCCATATGTGAACTGGTGCTACTAATACCTCTCCAACGTCTCTGGAAATGGATGACCCAAAAGTTCTAGATACTGTAAGCAGTTTATTTCCTCAGCAGTTCTTAAAATTGCATGGGACACTCTCACAAAAATACAAGTAATTTAAAAAAAGTCAGGAAATTTCCAGCAGTTCAGACTCTAAGGAGAAAAATAAAGTCCAAATCTAAGAATCCGTCTAGTGAGAATCCGGAGTTTCTAATTTAATTAAAATATAGACAGCCAGCTCAAACTCCACTTCTTACCTCACTGCCTCTGACTAATTCAAAAGGGCTCTCTAGCACCCAAACAGGGGAGGGTTTTCTGTGAGTGGGTAAAAGTTTGAGGGAGGTCTCTCTGGGATCTATAAAAACCATGCATATTGCACTCTCAACATGTTCCAAAAACACTGAGATTGAAAAACTGCATTTCAATACTGCCAATAGTTCAAGTACTATAAAACCACCACTAAAATGCACATTTGTATTGCATCACTGAGGCAGAGCATCAAAGGATACACATTAGAATTTTACTTCACTGGCTTTAATATAGGCATTGCTATATCCTGACTGCACTAGGACTTCTCTTTATGAATTTGCCATCCAAATATATACAGGAAGTGCTAAAGTTGTTTCAGTGGACAGCACTGAAGAACACAGTTCTTAAAGAATAGTGCATACTGTGCATTTGACTGGATAATTACCTACTCAATTATGAATGAGTGTGCAACTGTGAAAACTAAAAGATTAAACTCAACATTTGCCAGCATAGGCTTTTGTAGTAGGGCTGAAATGAAAATCTTCTGCTCTGAGGTGAAAAACTATGAAATCTGGATTAAAGAGCATAGTTAATCAAATGCTGATGGTGGTAGTTCTATGGGCTCACCAAAATAAAAAGATAAAAGCACTAGTTTGGGAGCACATTACACATCTGCTGTTGTGCACACAACATTGAAAACCTGGAAATAAATCATCAGATCTGCTTTCTCTCTTACGGGAAAAACTTTGAATCAGGGTTTTCAAGCACACAAATATCTCTGATAGTCACTGCAGTACTGCATCCTGTCATGTCCAAGTTATTTTCACTAGAATTTCCTACAAAATTGGAGCCTATGTGATCATTCATTTTGTGTTCACCTGTGTATTTATTCCATCCATTTGTTAACAAGCTTGTTGTTGTCCAACCAGCTTCTAACACTGGTAGGCTTGTGAAAGATAGCCAAATTCTTCCTTTTTCTTCCTGAAAATAGACAAATAGAGTAGAGATGCTATCAGAGTCCTGGCTCTGAGAAAACTTGCAGTTGTGAGTTCAAGATATGAGAGAAGCCTCATGGGAGAAATCCCTTATATAAACACCCCACTGATGGGAAAAGCATTGCCTGGGGCTCACATCCTCTTAGATAGTGAAAGTCAATCACCCATGAGACAAAAAACTATAGGAAACCCGGCTTCATTAGTTCTGCTGCCACAAAATTTACGTGTTAAACAAAATGGCTACTCCAGGATTTCTGAAGAAGAACTGTACTGTAGGCATGTGCAAGTCTGGATTTTTTTTTTCCTTTTTCACTAAGTTCTTCTATTTACTAAGCTGTAAGATGTGTACCTAACTCACCAAAAAGTACAGTCTCACTGCTATCAATAGTAAGACAAACTGGTGACCTATGAAAAACACATTAGAGTTTAGCAAAGGTTTGCAAAAACAAGCCATGACACAAATCTACTGAGAACAACAAAGAAAAATAATTTAAATTACTTGCCTACTTTGCCAACACATGATGCCTGATTTTTGACAAGTAAATCTTCAGCAGAACATGGAGAGGAAAAAACAACAACAAAGAAGCCTGAAAGCAAGCTGTCCAGAATTTTCTATTCAGCATAATATAGAGTCCTAAATTTTCAGCAGTGGTTTTGCATGCCAAAACATCTGAAACAAGATTAATTATTAGAGAGCAAACTTTTAAAATATAGATAAGAAACCCTAAGCCTATTTTGATGTCTCAGCTGGTCAGCTCAGAAATGATACAAGCCGCAACAAGATCTTTAACTTTTATTTCTAATCAAGAGTTGTGAGTATACTTTTTTGCTTCTTGGAATTCTCACTTTGTTTGGGAAAGAAGGAAATTTAATCACAGAAGTCCCTCTGTACTCTTGATGACTGGCATTCTTCAAACATGAAAGGAAGTTACAAAACTGTAATAATCTCTCCTTCAAATTCTGGATTTCACACACACGCACACACACACAATATAACCTCAACATCCTGGAAAGCTTCTGTTATTGAGATTGCACCAGCATTCACAAAACAACCTGGAGACTTGGGCCAAGGTCAAAGAATTGAATCTTTTCTGCTCTCCAGTCTCACCAGTCTGAAAAAGTAAGGCTCAGCAGCCTTCTTCCATGGTCTGGTAGTATGGATATACACTAGTTTACATTTTTCAGGTCTGTTTCAGGAAGCAGGCTACAGACTTTAAAGAAAAACAACCCAAATTCACCTCAAACCTCGTGGACAACCACCATAAACCTCACTGGACTGTAGCTCAAAAGCCTCAGAAAACAGAGAGGGTGAATGTGACCACAGTCCTGCATATGAAATATGCATATTGGTATGAACAGAGATCCATCCACTGGATCTGGAGAGCAATTGCTTGAAAGATTTACTAATTGACCCACACCTCTTATTTTTTTAATCTCTTTCTTATATTTTCTCATTTTTCTTCACAAAGAAAGTATAGTCTGTGAGGGTCTGCAGTCACACAAATCAAAAATTCCTCAGTTTAGTCCCTAGTCTACATTGTTCCCAGGTTGACAGGAAAACACTTCATGACTGTAGCCAGATTAAAGCTACTGTAGATTAATTTTTTTGTTACCCTTCTTAAGCCTCACTTAAATCAAGTCTTCCTCTTCACTCTTTTAAATCCTATTTGTTTCTCCCAGCCTTTTTAAAGTAAAATCCCCATAATCTTTCTCTTTGCACCTTAAAAGTTGATTCAGTTTGCTACCTCCATTGACAGTTTATTCCCTTACCATGAGAGCTGCTTTATATGTCTTGTCACAACTTCTTGATATCCAATTTTCAGTTCTCTCCACCCAGGTTTTATGTGACTGGAGCAACAACAGAATGCAGGAGGTAACAGAGCACCATATGAGCTACAAGAAATACTGATAGTGCGAAGACAATGAGCATTCTTTAATGAAAGAAGAATCTACTTCCTTCTTCTAGCTTGGCATGCCATAACTACTCCATGCCTCACAGACTGCTCTGCCCCATGAGCAAGTTTCCATGTCCTGTGCAGAGCTGACTGGTATTGCTTCAATTAAATGCAATTTTCCATTGAATGGAGATGTTGAGATAGAGGATTTTACCATGGGTCTCTTGAATCCCAGATTCCAAATTACAGATTCTTAGATGATATATGCACGCCTCTCTTCAGTGTTTACAGATTATTCATCAAGCCATTTGGCAATTATTTCACATTGTTTCCTTTTTTCAGTACCTCTGGTGAATTCCACTGATATATTCCGTAATCAATCTTTGTCTGTAACTCAGTGGTTGAGTCACCAGCCCTGGAGATATTTAATAGATGTGTAGACAGGGCATTTATTAGTGTCATGATTTAGTGGTGGACTTGGCAGTGCTGGGTTAATGCTTGGATCTCATGATCTTAAGAGTCTTTTCCAATCTAAATACTTCTGTGCTTGTAAATGGTTAACTAACACCAGAACCCTCACCACCTAAACTCTGTGGCACCTAAACATCACTACTCTTAAGTCCCTTCACTATTTAAAAAACCATATTGATGCATACATTCAAGTTGATTTCAGAATTTGTACATTGCATACTCCATGGTCCTCCACAGATTCAGTTGTTATGAAAAAAAAACCACAGTTGAATGTGGTGATGTCTGTTAGTCACATAAACAAGGGCTATGGCTGGAATGGCAATAGCTATATGTGGGCATATGCTCATTGAAAAGAGAAATGATCCACAGGAGTCCAGCATCCTGCAAAACAAATTAAGGCAGTTAAGTGCTCCAATGCAGATATCTGATCCTGCACATTCCAGGCTATCTGGGACCTTGATCCTCTGATCCCCCCTCTCCTCCCATCTCTGTAAATAACATTTCTTATTATGAACCACCCCACATCTGGCACAGGATTGCTTATGCCAAGCTGAACTACACCCTTCCCCTGGTGAGTAAGGTCAGGAATCATGATAAACACAGCAGTATAGGAATTTCATACCTTATAAAATTATTGTTTACAAGTAATAGCAATGATTATTTAAAACAATCTCAGAAAAAATAGATGAAAAATATAATCAGACACATAGACACAGTAATTAGGTTGTAGCCACTACCAGTTATCAATTTACCCAGCAGTCTGTGTCTTTCTTTATTCTTCTGCTGCTTTTTCTCTAAGAAAGCAAACCCCCTGCAGTCCCAGTGAGAGGAGAAACATAATTTAAATACCCTGCCCATGCAGCACAGAGCCCTGATTCAGATCCTTTTCTTACTCCCCAGAAAGAAAAAAGCCAAGAGAGTTCCTTCTGGAATATATTTATTTTGCTTACTAGCTTGAGACTAGTGAGATTTGGAGACTATCCAGACTATCCAGTCTTGTAGCCTTCCCTTACGCAATTGCTCCAAGCATAATCCTAGTGGGAGCAGGCTGCTGGAAGACATTCAGCACTTGGTGAGCTTCTGCATCCGTTCTATGTGTGGTATGGATGGCCAACCACACAGAAACACCAGACACACCATTTGGGAATAGCAAGGTGAAGAGCAGTTTCCTCAGCCTCAATGCTCTGGATGAGTAGAGATCCAGGGCAGGTGACCTGTGGCACACACAGCCATGGCAGAGAAGTACCTACTTGGTCACACTTCCAGCCTGGAGTTGAAATTTCTCAACCAAGATGGAGGGACCCTGGTGCCACCAAAAAAACCTGCTGTAGTCTCCCAGCCTACAGAGTGTTTCCACTCCAGTTTATTTGCAAGTATCACCATACTTAAAGTGGGAAGTTGACTGTTTTCTATCTTCCCAGACAGTTGCTCACCCCCAGTGCACACACAAACTCCCTGTAGCCCTGGAAGCCAGATTGCACCACACCTGTGTTGCAGTGACCCTTGCTGGGTGCCATCAGCTGCAAAGGTTGGACAGGGAAGGTTTGACACGCCAAAAACCAATCTCTTTCTCTCACTTAGTCTTTTGGCAACAAAGACTACTTCATGGTTCAGGCTTTCTACATTTAGAAAATTTTCTCCCAAGCTGAAAACACCACTCAGGGACTTTCCAGACCGTTCAAAGCTATTGGAAACAGCAACACCATGTGTCCTCCTCCACTCTCATCAGTGAGTTATTTAGGAGTTAGTTCCTCTGGGTTCATCTTAAAAATACTCAGAGCACAAAAATAAGTCATGCCTGAAGGTCAGTTAAAATGAAATCTTCCCAATGGTGTTAAAAGTGCCCCACTAGATGCAGCTAAGAGTAAGGACTGGGATTTATTTCCCAACACCTTCCATATAGCTCAGTCAGTATTATGCCAATGTCAAGTGGGAGACAGGGAAATATTCCAGAAGGTCAGATTTTGCGTATCTCTTCCTTTCTGTGTAGAGATGTGGACAGACTGACAGAAATGGTGGCAGCGTGCCCATCACAAGGTTGTGCTCCCTGACCAGGGACACATAAAATGGGAAGACAACAGCTACACCTTCCCTTGCCAGTCAGCCACAGGATGAGTCCATCTGCTGTTAAATTTACAGGTTCTTTACAAAGCAGACAGCTAAGGCCTGGCTGTCCCACCAGTGCTGTCAGCTGTAGCTGGAATATAGCACATGGGGGGCTGCAGGCATGCATGAATTCTGCATTTCTATTTCCTCCTACAAATTAAACCCTTTTACGGTTATATTTCTCTAAAGATATTTGAGTCATTAATATATGTTCTGTGCAGCTGCATATATATATATGTAGGTTCTTTGACTGTATATAGAAGTTACATCTGCTATATTCACCATCTGCTATATTCTCAGAAAAATGCAGTGTATAAAAATAACATTAAGGTGGAGATAGGAGCTGACTAAATGAATGCAAAAGATTAAAATCCTTCTTCAGGGGCAGAAGAAAATAGTTAATTTTAGTGGTTACTGCTCACTAGCAAGTTTGATTATTTTATGGTTCCCATCTCTTTACCCTTTCCTGTTTAATTATTCTCCCTTATCAGTCATTTGAAGACTAAAACTTTCAAGCCTGGCTTAATTCAGTCTTGTCCTCTTTTATGTTTTCTTGTCAAGACTGCTGTTATCTACTACTTCTTCCATCTGTGGCTTATTTTTCTGTCAGGGCAACAAGCTTGTCTTTGTCAGCTCCCCAAGGTCACTTCTGGGACATCTTCCATATGCATAACTACATCTAAAATCAATGGCTCTAAGGTCACCTGCAAAGCCCTTTGCTTTTTACAAGGCCTTACCTCATATCTCCTCCAGCTGCTCACAGGAGTTCACAGTAATTTGTACATAAAATAAATGTACTAGAAACTGACGTTCTTATTCCTCTGCCTATTTGGTAATCCTTGGGCTGTGGTTTTCCTGGAGTAGAGACTGTATTCTTCAGCTATGTCTAGACTGATCAAACTAAGAGTGTCTGAGCACAGACCCACCCCAGTCACTCACTCAGCTGAACAGAATGGCCTCTGGCATGGTTTTGGCTGAGGCCAGCTAACTCCCTTCCAAGCATTATGTGAGCACAGTTCAAGTTTGGACATTAAGATGGGCCACAGACCATTCAGTGGGCAACTCAGTCCTGTGTTTGGGAGAGAGAAGTGTTTCTCTATGTGGATGTGAGCTCTGCCATGCCATCATGGAGCAGGCTGACATCCTACCAGAAATTATTGTATTTCCCAGCTCTTGCAAGAGGAAGTGCTTGGGATGTGTGCAGTGCCCATCCCTGGGGGATCTCAGCCACGACTGAGATCTCAGTTTGCTGCCTGAACCTCAGTGACTAAACAACAGCTTTATTTTTCCATTCCTAAGACTTTATGAGCGCATAGAAGATATTTAACTTTTTGCCCCCCCTCACATTACTTGAGTATCCTTTTCTTAAGGAACTTCATTTAACAGTTCAATGAGAAAAAACAGTTCCAATCTCCATTTCATTTGAGAGAAGCCAAGAGAAAGGATCAGAAGCCTCTGCACTCCCATTCTCCTCCCTGAGACATCTGCATTACCTTGCTGACTCCAGGGTTAACAGGGAGTAACCGAGTCTGACATGGACTTTCTGTCCAAACTCTGCCTGTAAAACCTGGAGTCTTAAGGGATACACTGGAGCACTGGGACCTGGAGAAATTTCCCAATTTCCCTGATTCCAGAAAAGCCATGCTGCAGAGGAAACGAGGGTTCTGGGATGGTACACAGCCTTTCAAAGAGCATCCTGAAAACAAGACAGCTGTAAATGAGTTGCAGCAGGGAAGGCTAATATCTGAGGTGGTGATTGAAGGCAAGGAAGATGCAACAGAACCAGCAGCTGCATAATTTGCACTATTCAGAGGGTGTTCCCATGATGCTGGAGGGAGCAGGGTGTCAAAGGTCCCCTTCATGTGACTGCAGCTAAAACTGTTATTCCTTCCTACAAGGCCCCTCTCAGAGTCCAGGGAATGAAAGACCAATAGCAAAGTGGAAGGCCATTATCTGTCTCTTATGGGTCCTTAGAAAGAAGAATTTGGTGGCCAAAGCCACAAGTAAGAAAGGAGCAAAGAAAAGGAAGAATGGCCATGCATATCCCCTGCTGTCAACAACACACGCTTTCAGCTTGATGCCTTTCTTGGGCATTGAAGTGCTGGAAGGCAAGGGAAAAAGAACTGATGCCTGGAAAAGTGGGCATCTTGTTCCTTGGATGGTTCTGACAACAGCTCATGGAGGTTTTCCTGCTACTGTGGCTTAGAGGCAAAAAAAGCAAATAGGGACAAGGAGAAGGCGTGCATATTCTTATCTAGATTTTGTTTGTAAATGAGAAAAGTCCAAAGAATAATTAAAATCTCTCTTAACCGGGATTTTTAGTGAGAGTATTGCTACCTCATCCTTTCCAACTGCAAGCACAGTTTGGCTGTGCCCTGAGATCTTCCAACCCCCATCTCCCACCCCATGGCTGTACTACAGTCAATATTCATGAGTGAGACTTATAACACAATTTTATACCCATGCCCTCATTCTGCCACAATTAAACACCATCTCCAGAGCTGCTCTGAGATCACTGATGGTATCAAGAGCAAATGGGACAGTAATTCATAAAGACATGTTAGCATTGTTCGCCTTTAAAAGGCACAAACCAGCACACACACGTGCCCTCGCACATACACAATTTTGCCAAGCATTACAGCCAACGTTATTTTTAAGCTTCTGTCAAATAGATGCATGACTGCTGTGGGGATTTTATATGTTTAAAATGTCTAGTATTATTTCTGATCTTTTCCTCTTAATTATCTTTTTAATTATTTTTCCAAACAGGTTTTGTAATACTCACAAAGCCTAAACACGTTTAAGCTTGCAGAAAGGCACATTTAAGGTCTGACAAGACTATGTTTAAGTAAGTTTGAAGAATCACTACTTTTCAAGGATACTGTTCTTACTATAGGTCTGGGTTTTGGCCTGATAAATCGACACAGAAGTAACGTTTCTCCACTGCATTCAACAAGAATATGCAAACAAATCAGCCTAACATGCAGAACAAGTTATGAGAGCTACTGTTTTAAACTGTAAGACCTCAGTTTTAGGAAGCATTCTTTACACTACAAATCCCCAAGTGAGTAGAAAGGCTGTTTCACCGAGTTTCTCAGGGGAAGTTCATGGCCTCTGCATTTGACAGATCAAAATAACACTGCTGCTCCATTCCTGAAGTGGTGGCGAAATATTTTCACTAGAAGTCTCAGAGAGAAAGTCCAAAGGAATAAACCAAAACACCCTAGATTAAATTTCAGTGACAATAAATCAAGGCATGAATGCTTTTAACAAATCAAACGCAATTGCTTTTCTGTACAGATACTACCTTGCCATCCCATAATACAAACCCCATTCATTTTCACTGATGCAGAACCTTGTTGTAGAAATGTCATTAACAGCAACAAGCAGCATAATGGAGTATATCAGTTTTGCCTTTGGATTTATGCCTTGGAAGGTAAGCATATCTGCACTTGATCCAAAGCACATGCAGGCAGGATGTGACAATGTATCCCAGTTGTGTTCACTGTTGTCACAGTAAGCCACCTTCACTGCTTTCCCAATGCTTTCACAAGAAGTAGACTTGTATGAAAAGCAGAAATAATTTGCAATCTCCTAGTATAAATGTATGAGAAAATGTCCAGAAAAGATCTAAATCCGTCCAAAGTTCCTTAGATCAGATCCCCAGTCTTCCCCAATGTAGCATCAAACTGGTCATTCAGCTAAAGGCATTGCCAGCAATACAACACAGGATTCAACTGCCTTTAGAAAAAAAAAAGATTGCTAAACTTTCCTTTTAGAGATCAAACCAACAAACAAATCACCTCACCACAGTAGTCAAAAAACTGGTATCTTTTTCACTCAGTTAAACCTCATGGAAATAATAAAACCTTAACCAGAAACTCTAAAATTTAGCCTCAGGCAGAACGCTTGAAAGAGCATAAATCAAAGCTCCCATGATATCCACAGGAGACTTGGTTATAGCCAGTGATATTATGCAGCAGGCACTCAAACACTGCAGTAGCAGGTGGGAGCACTCATGTGCAGGAATGATAAACTAGGGGAAAAAAAACCCAACCCAATTTCAGATATGTTACCTTGGGAAGCAAAACATTCCAGATTGCTTTGCTTTGCCTCAAGGTGGAAGGAGGATGACTGCAAACGAGAGACATGTGTGGTTGTGTGTTCCACAAGGTCTGCAATACCAGCAATAAGTTAGGCAGTTGGTGTAACCCAATCAAAGCAGAAAACTCTTGGTTTTACCCAAGAGAGTGAGGCACTCAAGTGTAACAGACACAAGATACCGAGAAAACAGGACAAGCAAAGGCTTAACCTCAGGAGACTGAATCTTTTGCAAGATGTTCAGGAAACTTGGAAAAATCCTACTTACCTCAGTGCCAATCCTCCTGATTAACAGCTTGCCAGAAGTTTGCTACAGTTCTGGTTAGGAATATACCAGAATCTGTATTTGACAACTTTCTGCAGTGAAACAGCACGTGCAGGCAGCAGCAAGTATCTCACTGCCTGTGCCTCCTGAGAATGGCATCACAACACTGTGTGTCCTTGGTACTATCACTGCTTCATTTCATTTTATGGACTTCACTTCTCACATTGTTTCCATAGGCCAGCTACTTTTCCCTCCTTCCTCCATTAATTTATAAATTACATAGAACTCAATTTAAAGTTTTATTTGAAACTGTGTAAGTTATTCTACTTTGATCTTTTACACCTGGCTTTGTCCACCTATCAGCTTTCTTAGAAATAAAAAAGGGCAGTAAAAGCCCTCGTGATGTACAGATCAAATGCAAGACATACCTCAGCTACAAAAAACCCCTCCTCTGCTTAGCATGACAATAGGTTAAGATTACAAAAATTATCTAATTTAGTAGCTTGCCAAGCTTATGAATTACTTGCCTATTTTTCACTTGCAAACAGAAAATGCAGACTGATTGATGCTTTGTTCACTATGCCTGGCTTTAGGACTCCATAGAATTTACAGTCAAATTAAAAATTTCTGTAAGAGGAGGTGATAGCATTGACAATAGCAAAACCTGAACCATGGAAGATGGACTGCTAGAAAGTAAAAAATTTGCAGGTACCTCTGGAGCATTCTCTGAAGAAAATTCCTCAGACCACATGGGCTGTTACAAGTCCTACAGTACACTGGTGTTTGTGCCTCAAAGTCGGTTCTTTTAATTTCAGGCTATTGCCAAACCGTGACTTACTTTTTTCTCTAGCTGCATCTGTTACTTCTGGTTGGTCTGCCATCTCCCTCTGGCACTGTATGCTTATTTACTGCTCCAACTATTACTAAGAAAAGACTTGTGCTTTCCTGTCTGATGAAGAGAGCTAATATTTTTTCCTTGTTTCAGCAGTTCCAGAGGGACCATCATCACCCTCTCTGGGCTGCTGTTCTTCCTCCACAGTCTGAGTTTTCTGGCAAACACTCATGGTACTCTTAACTCCCCTTAAAAATAAAGGTCTGTGCCCTCTGTCTCATCCCTAAGGGTCTCAGCCAAGACAGAGGGGGAAAATGCCCTTTTCCCATTCCTTCAAGCAACTCTCACCTCACTACGAATTAAATTTTTCATGCTACTGCCAGCTACTCTCTACAGTAATTGCAATCTTAAGGTCCTTGCTAGCATCTTTCCTATAAAGACCTCACTGACAAACCTTAAAGAAGCAGGGAAGAGAGATTACAGGGAGGGGAAGGTGGGACAAAATGAAATTGCTGTGAGGCAGAAGCACACAAAGAACTACAAATAAAAATGAAAATTAGAAGTGTTTCTCCAGGGACCAAGGGTCACAAAACTGGCAGAGGGCTGAGAGATTACAAAGATGGGCAACTCAAGTCTGTGCCAGGGAGGGTAGAGAAAGAAATACAAAGATAGTTTCTGTGCTTGTATGATCACAATTCCAGTGAGCAGAAACTGAAAAACAGTTCCTAAGCAGGAAAAATCCTTGGAAGTGAATGTAATGATTGCACTTAAGACAGAAAGAATACGATACTTATTTAGAGCTGACAGTGGAAAAGAGCTGAATTGTAGGGGTTAACTACTAAAAACAACTTATAAAATGTAGCTGCTTCACTTCAGCAGTGATGTCATTAATAGGCTAACTTGCAGTTTTGAAGATCTTCATGCTGCTAATCCCAGTGTGGCTGGTACTTCTTTGCCTGGTTTTTATTCTGATTTTTGACCAAGAACTCCTGTAGTTGACTCACAGGTCACTGAGGTTTAAAATAAATAGGAAAAAAATTGAGAAGGGACATATGACATCACTGATGATGAAAACGTTCTTGGTGTGTTCTGAGAAAACATTCAAGTCAAAGTAAACTGGAAACAGAAAAATGGACATACATACTTGGGTTAACTTGGAAAACAGCTCTATAAAGAAAGCAGAATAATTTAGCATAGATTTTTAATCATAAACCGCTCTGCTGTTGCAGAGGCTCATTTTAAGTTTATATCAGTATTAGTGGATTAAATTTGTAACAGGTCTTTCATCTAACCCAGTAGAGAAGAGCAACAATTACTTAACTTGGCATCCTTGTCTTGTTCAGTGAAGAGAGCCTGAATCCACAAACTTACTTTTCTTGCCTTAACAAGGGAATCAAAAGTGTAAAGGAAAGTCAAAAGTGCAAGTGAAAGGACAAATGCTATAAAAATAGTAAAACAAACCAAACCAAAATGTCCAACAAGAAGATAGCTGCTGTTGTTGGACAGCTCGCTCAAAGAGCAGAAACGAATTCACCTTAGCTATATCATATAAACTGCTCCCAAAAGAAAGATTGTCTCCATTTTCAGCAAAGAATTCTTACAATATGCTGTTAAGTTCCCAATTTTCAAGTAATTTGCTGAAATACAAATACTGTCACTAATAATGATCAGACCTTGGTCTTTGAAGGATATTAACACTTAAAAAGGGAACCCTGTGCTACTACACTCAGCTCTTTTATTAGTGTAGCTGAAGGATTAGTAGAAATGTTTGTCTAATGAATGCAGCAACTATATTTGAGCACATGCCTGAATAAGCTACTGGTTGATTGAAACCTATCTATTTTTAAGTACTCCTAAATACTGCAAAAACTTGCCCTCCTGCAGTATTACCTTGGGTTTTGTATAAATATAAACATTTTATTGCCACTAACTTGTGAAATTCACCTGATTTCAAACAGTCTTATGCCTGAAACACATCATGTAAAATGTACGGGAATGACTTTCCTACATCTGGTCTGATTCCCAGTCTCTAATGCATACATGAGATGTACCTTTCTGTATAAGTAGCTCTTACACCTCCAGAATTAATAACTGTTTCTGTGACAGACACAAGATTCTATGTATATGCATATGTGTGTGCTTATACATGTACATATGTAAGCATATGAATATATAGACACAATATAAACAAAAAAATGAAAACAATTTTTAAAAATAATTTTTGAAACACAAAGCGCTTAGTTTGAGTAATCACACTGAAAAAAAACTCCAGTTGATGGCAATCTTTTCTTTTTTACAGTAAAGTATTTCCTATCAAATTCCAGTTTATTTTTAACCCAAGTTGTACCCTATCAGCTGTTACCTTTTTCCTATTTTGTATGCACTTCTGGTACACAGCTCTGCATGAATGCAGATTAAGAAAAAATTAGGTACTTGTATATTATTTTAGTTTGTATTCCTCTGGAAATAGAATGAGTTTGTTTAGCTTCCTTTCATCTCCTGAAATACATTATGTCCATCTGCACTGTCAGTCACTGATATTGAGACAGAAATACTGCAGAGAAGAGCCAAGTCAAAATAATTTCAAAGAGACTTTACAGCTTCTCTAAAGCAGGGTAAAATTAATACTTGCATTTCTTCTGCCTGATTTATTTTGAAGAGGCATAGTTTTAACCAATGTATGTACAAATCTGAAAGCTGATCTTGTAAATGTGTCCTCTGTATTTGATATAAAACACGCACCATCTGTAACAGTGAAATATTATTCAAAGCCTTATTTATTCCCATAGCTTTAGTACAGAGCCCTGCATGAATGATGGGATAAGAGCTACCTGCATTTCTCAATGCACCGGTCAGAGTGGTGGAAGAACACCGAGGACAATGTGACATGGAACACATTTACTGGCCTGTACTTGGGATGACCTGCCTGAGTCAGTGTGGCCCCACCAGCCCTAAGAACATTCACTTCAGCTCATGAGTAATGTCCCAACCCCAAAAAAACTTTTAGTACCACACCCAGCCCAACACAGCCCTTTGGGTGAATCAGAAGATTTTCCCTGGGTTCTAACCACCAGGGGCTGAAAATACATCATGTGTTGAACCATATTAGGTCAATGACAAAATAACAAATCCTTTTAGACCATGGAAATTAATTCTTTTTCATACATCATACTTCCTGGCTTATACTCATCTTCAGAACTCAGAGACAGCTGCTTTCCCTGCCTGGGTTGGTAGAAGTTGAAAAATTTAGACTCATCTGTTTTACCTCCACATTAACTCTTAGGGCAGACAGATGTCAAAAGGGAGAAACCCCAACACTTCTGAAGTCAGAAAGACAAAAAAGATTGGAAAGTACCCGAAGTTCTACTGTGAACTGTGAACTGTAAGCCATTCTTGCAACATTTCTTAATTGAGTCCACGCTACGCTAATTAATAATTGGCAGCATGTGCTGTACAAAGAGCTTTGAAAATAACAGCAGGGTTATAGAGGTATTTGCAGATGTGACAACTGTATCAGGAAAGGATTGTCCAGTTTTGCTAAACTCTCAAGGATTCTGCAGTTGTCATGAGAGTGATCCAAGTAAGAAGACAGATGCTCCCCATAAAATGGAGAGCTGAAATGTCTGAAGTCTGCTTAGGAAATGATTCTTCCTCTTTCAGTACTAGCCAGACTTTTTTTGACAGCCAGAGCTTTTATAGAAACATTGTCTTCATGACAATGGTCTCCTAAAGCTATTCTGAACCAAATGCTGCTTGCATGAACACAGAAAATCAGTACCATACAACACTGACATGGTTTTTGTGTCTGCAAAGTTTTAAAAGGCTTGTGATGATCTCCAAAGAAATAGGACGGGCTCACCTTGTACCTAAGGAAGATGAAAACACCACCAATACACAGGAAGAGGTAGCAAGTACATACCTGGTGGAGAGATTTGCATCAGGTGTTCAGTCTCATGAATAAAGTGTTTGAGGTCTTCTGTCATCATTATCTGCTCTGAAAAGCCAGACTCCTTAATGGTGAGTCAGCTCCTGCCTTGCCATCTTTCACACCATGTGTATCGTCTGTACATATTTTAAGTTATGTATTTATAAGTCTCTGCAGACATGTCCCCTCTATTACATTATTGTGACAGGAAAACTGATGTGTTGTCATAACACTAGACATCCCACTCCACAAGAACACCCTGTCTGTTGTCACCAGGCTCTCCCTGTATTAGGTGAAACACAAAGCTGCTTACATTCCATGCATCTACTAAGACAGGGAGGCACAAATGGGGAAAAGATCTCTGCTGAGAAAACATGTATAGCACTGTAAGAGACACTGAAAAGGCAAAATTACTTTTTCACTTGACCACCTTAGGCAAAGAAACAAAAAGAATTTTCAAAAGAACAAAATCAAAGGGAAAGGACTTGAAGGGTTTTTCACAGACTTCTAATATTCCACATGAAGTGTTAACTTTCCATTTATCTTTTTTAAATGCTAGACAGAAACCATTACACAAAAATGAATCTGGCTTCATGTTCTGCACCGCCAAACAGCAGCTATAAAAGTCTCAGGTAGACTCAACAGAATTACTGTCTTTTAAATCAAGACAACAGAATTCAAATCTCATGTTTTCAAGCTAATTATGAGATATAATTCTGGTTTAAAATTTGCCATAAGATTACTATAAAAACTGCATATTTTTCTGTCACTGAACTATTCCACACCTAAACCCTTTCTTCCTAAAAAACTTAGTGCTGGGAACAAAATAGTTTTAAAGATACTTTCTTTTCCTTAGTGAATAAGGTTAAGTCACATCAAAACATAATGACACATCAAAAAGATGGTAGTGGTGCTAGTCTGACACAAAAGTCTCACCCCTTTTTTATTTTTTCTGTCAGGTGGACTCTTCATTATATGTATGAGCAAACTGAGAGCAGCTAAAGCAAACCCCCTCTACAAAACCTTTAATGTCTCCTCTCTTTCTGGGCAATTTCAACAAAGAGGTATTTTGGAGCCAGCTGTCCTTCACTAGCAGGTAAACCTACTACTACAATTTCTGTGGGAATCTTGTGTTTAAATACTGTCACCAAATAATTTACTCTCCATTCTAAGAAGCCTTACAAAGATGTGCAGCTTTACAAATGTGTCAAGATGGCTTGCCCCTTCATGCACCAAAACTGTATGCATGTACTGCTGCTTCAAATACGAATAATTGTTTGGTTTACTTGTACCTTCTGGCTTTCTCTTCAGGGAGAAAATTCTTACCATTCAGCAACAGATCCTACCACAGACTGTGCAAAGCCAGAATATAGATAACCACATCATTCTCATAGGGAGGAGCAAGTCAAAACCATATATGTGAGGGAATTATTTCACATAGGTTTCTGCAAAACCCTGAAAAAAATCTTATTTTAAGAAGAGGAGTAGCAAAGATGCTGAAAAATGAAATCATGCAATATAGTCTAGATGAAAATAAGGCACTTGGGTCTAGTCAGATGTAAGTATTTTAGATTAGACTGCAATTTTATTACTGCCTCAGTGGGGGAAATCCCCCTGCCTATAAAAGGCCCAAATGAAGTATGAGTCCATTGCCCATGGGACACCAGTTATGTATATTGAATAAACCAATACTGCTTTAAGTAATAACTGTTTGCAAATCCTAATGCAACAAACAGCTTTCTACTTGAACTGAATTACCTCAAGAACAAAAAAGACTAAATTATTGCTCTCAGGACACCACTCCCACCCTGTAAGCAACACTGAATTAAAATGGGAGACAGGCTGGGCTCAGCTCCCACCTCCACTGCTTGCTTCTTCATGTCCTCCAGACCAGCACCTCCTTTGCTTCCCCACCTGGGTGGGGCATCCTCCAGCATCCAGCACCAAGGTGGACGAAGCAGGCAGAATTAATCCTCCACAATCACCCTACAAACATCAGCAGCTCTCTCCAAGAAGTCTGAGGCTGAAGAAGCAAAACATGCAATTTGGTAAGACAGTAAGACAGTGGGATTGGTAAGAAAGAATCTTAAAAGGCAGCCGTAACTTTGAAAAAAGCTGACCACAAGAACAGCACTGTACAGAAAAGTGTTTATTGAGAGTGTTGTTGCCTGGGAATTGTTACCATTTCATCAACAAAAGCAGTGGCAAAAGAAACATGTCATTATCGTCACCCTGTCCCGAAATTTGGTCCGTATGTCAGCACTGGTCTCTCAGCTGGTTGCTCAGCTCCTGAAGTTCTGCAATCATGTTGTCCATAGCTGTCACCTCATCAGCTATCTCACCATGAACCTCATTACTTGTTACATCTATGAAAAGTTGCTGCACAACAAAAAGAAATATGTGTAAGTACTTTAGAAACAAATACCTTTAAAAGATACATACAGTTTCTCTCTTTCAGTGGACAGACAAAATACAGGAAGCCCATAATCTCTATATTGCTTTTCATAATTTTGTAAACTACAGTGGTATCTCTCTCTAAGAAAAGGCCATTTTGTGCCTAATAAACAGAAGTTATATACAAACACATATAGACACATACCCTGCATATACAGACCTGAAATCTATGCCACACACCTGATATTGTGCCAAAAAGGTCAAATCCTCCTGTGGAGACATAGGACTTCTGCTCTGACCTGACTGCCTATGCTGACTCCTGATTCCATTGAAAGTAAAGGACTTTTTCATGAAGCTCAAATTAGAAGAGCATCTCACATTCTGTCACTGCAGTTTAAGCCCACCTGCTGATAAACTGGTTGATAATTTTAATGACCATTTTAATGACCAGTGTCATATTCTGTTGCTTCATTTTCTCCAAAACCTCAAATAAATATTTTTTCACATTTGACATGCAAGGGTGGAGGCATTCACCTATGTGTAACTAAGTTATACCAGAGAAAACAAAACACTACAGAGTAATATAAACAGGTTGTTCTTAAGGACCTTAAGACATTCACAGAAAAAAAAAAAAAAAAAAAAAAAAAAGTAATTAACTCATGAGCAATCATAATCTATTTAATACTGAGGCTGTGTGAGGTGCCTCTACACAGAAACATGGGGAGGGGGAACACCCAAACATATGTTTTCCCTTCATTATGTAAAGGGAGAGTGATTCACACTTCATTTGACACAAACACAAAGCCTATATTAAGAGACAAAAAACAAATAGAGAAAATAAAAGTTGCTCTGGAGTACATCTGTGCATCATTATATCATCAAAACATAATGGGATAATACAGATATGAATATAAACAAAAATGTACTTAAAAGGCTTTAACCGAGGTATTCACTGTGCCTCAAAACAATGTTGTCACTGAAATACAGAACATCTTACACAGAAATAGGAACATGTTCGTGCTACAAGTACAGAAACTTCTTTGACTTTCAGCCCAAAAACGTCACAGTGGGAGTGTGACAGAAAAGTTTGGTTCTTTCTGGTAACACAGCTAAATAAATCAGGATGATATAATTATTTTCTCTCTCTCTTTTTTTTTTCCCCCTCTCTACACAAAATTAGAGAAATCTATTCAGCTAGAGACAGCCTAGGGAAGTTTCATGCACCATCATTCTTTGGGCTTTGTGGCCCAGTTTCCTCAAAACAGTGCCCACATTTCAAGCATTTACAATGCATCTCCATAACCTTTCTCTTTTTCAAAGACCCCACCTGTCAGATCCAAAGGATGCATAGGGACAAGGACCAGAAAAGTGCCCACTGTGCTATTTGCCATAGCATGTGACTGCCCAGCAGGCCCTGAACAGAAAAGAGCCCAGTAGCAGCACATTTTGGGTCTGCAGCCTTCTGCAGATTGTGGATGCTTCGTGAGTCTGGCACAACACAGGAGCTCAAACATCAAGAGATTGAGATCCTGGAAGCAGTGACTTTGTTTCACTGATTTGTTCCAATTGCATGTCGTGACTACAAAATGTTGGAATTTTTATCTTTTATTTTATCAGTTATTTTCACTGTTCTTTTATTCCTTTTGAAATTTTAACTAGTGAGTCTGTTCTTAGCCTCTGTTTTAAGTGCTTTTTTCAGATGAAATGAAAATGAAAAAAAACCCAAAAAACCAACCCACACTAATATTGACTCACAGGGCAGCAAAAGTAGATGCAGTCAAGCTTGGACAGGTATAAACAGTGCTAAACTGTTTGTGCATAGGAACTGACAGTTGATGACTGAGATTTTAAACTGCAACACACTTTGAAAATCTAATATGACTTCAAAATCAAAGTAAGACAGCATCTTGGAAGGGATGCAAAACCAGTAGATTCACATAAAATGTTTCATTTCTTATATGACAGTTTGCTCAGAAGTACCATAAAACCATTAGCTGCCAATAATATAGACTTTCATTTAATTAGCGCCTTTGGAACTTAAAATAGAATTTACTTGACTCATATATTCTTAATCTTTCAGATATCACATGATCTTTCGTAATATAAACTACCTGTACTTGTATTCATATAATTTACATCATTTAGTGCTTTCTCTACAGTAACACTTAGTCTATGTACCTTTTTTAAGGAAAACACAATCATATTTTGTGAGTAACAGCAAAACATAGGTCTCTTTTTTTAACACATTTGAAAGTCTTACCTATGCCTGTATCTGAAAGCTGAGTTACAGATAGAACTTGTGTTTGCAAATGTAACTTTCCAAGGCTTTTATGCTGAAAATTAAAGGACTTAAGAGAAAATGAGCCAAGTTTAGCACACTGATGACGAACCAACACTTTGTAACACAAGCACACATTATAAAACTCCAGCTCTGTGATCCACAGCTGGTAACTCCCCTCCACAAGCAGGAAGAATCTCTCTTTAAGACAAAATTTATATTTTAACAGAAGAAGTATAATCCAAATACAATGACTTTTCCAAGTAATTGATATCTGAATTGGCAGGGTATCCAATAAAAACAGATTAAAAATTAGGTCTGTCGTGTAATAAATAACTCTTTTTAAAACACTCCAAGTGATGCAAAGCAATCTTGACACATCTGGGTCTTTTCTGCAGGTTTAGATCTATTTTTTCTGAGACTGCCAAGTTTATCTCATGAATTCTCACATTAAACGCGTCATTGAAATGACTAATTGCTTTCAAACACTCAATTCTGTTTGCCCAACATTTTAAGTAAAATTCCACCTTATTCTAAAATGTCAGTGTTGCCTCTTAGACTAGTATTACAATCAAAGCCTAGCAAGAAGAAGGGAAATAGAAGTTTACTTAAAACTGGAATCCTTAACAGCATAGATATGAACATCCACCAGATGATGCACTGAGGCAGGCAGGTATTTGATCTATAATTGATTCAAAACAGAAATTCTGGCAACAGAACAAAGATTCCTAGCTTTCAAACAAAAATTCCTACCTTTCAAACATTCCTACCTTTGCCTTGGATGACAAGCCACGTAAGTTGAGCCGAGCTGAAGAAAGTATCTGCAAAGCTTCCTGACGATTAGATTTGTTCTTGCTGCATTTTATAGCCACTAGAATCCAAACACAGGACCCCAAAACCAAAAAGCATTACCACTCTAGCAATCATTTTTGAACAAAAACATTTAATTAAAGATCTTGATACCTTCCACAGACAATTTTAAATGTAATATCCCCCTCAAAAAACCACAAAGTAAAAAAAACCAAACAACTAAACAAGTAATTTTTTGAAGATAACTCTAAACATAACAGGTATCTGTATCCTTCTTAAAGGTAAGTGTCACAGAACAAGGAATAATCTTACTAAGTTTCATTCATTCCCTGACTGGCACTCTCAATCAAACAATTTATGTGATGATCTGAGGACTGAGATGAACTGCAGGCACTTTTTCACTTGCATTATGAAATTGCTAGATCATGAAATTAATTGATTCCATGTTTACCAGTCATATGTTTACTGACTCACCCTACACAATTTCTGCCTCATTCCAAGGATATTTTTGTATGCACTATCAAGATGATACTTTCTGTTACAGCACTCCTAGTAGTAAGAATCAATAAAACAGGTAGAGTAGAATATTATTTTGCCACTAAGCTTAATAAATATTTGTTACACTCTTCATGAAAAATAAAAGTCCTTTCCAGGTAGAACATACCATGTGCAATCTCTATGGCTCCTCTCACCACTTCCTTAAAAGAAGAAACATCTTTCTCCCAATCACTTGATTGAATTTCACATTTATGTGCCTTCGTGAGATACTGCAGTGACTACAAGGAGGGAAAAAAATTATTAGTATGTTAGAAAATCAACTCGGAGACTAAATTAAAGTATCTATGAAATTGGTGGCGAATCCAGAAAATGAATCCATCTTTGCTACACTTGATTTCCTGTGAGTCGGAGTAGTGTTCTCCTCTGCAGCTGTAACACAGATGTTCTTCACTGATACTGCAGCTCAAGTATGAGAAGCATATAAAGGAACACATGTCTAATTTTTATCTTTTAAAAATCTGTCTAGACTGATAGATGTGACCCATGTTTGTCAAGTCATTATAACAAAATGCACATGAAAAACAGAAAAATATTTGCATTCGCACCTCAAAGAGCAAATTAATATCTAAAAATTATAATTGAATACATCAAAGCTTTCTTCATGTATATGTAATCTTGGGAAATAGGAATTTTAGAGATTCAGCTATTACTTGCCATACTGCTCTGGTTCTCAGTGTGAACAGGAAAAAAAATGTAAAGAATATGGGAGGAGGGTCCCATTAAGGGGAAAAATATTGTAGCAGAAGAAATTAATTTTTGCTTTTGAAATTTGTTTTCTTTCTACAGCATCAAAAACATAAAACAAATACATGTCAGAAATAACATGGCTTAGTTCAATGACAACTCTGGTTACCTTTTTAAAGAGTTTAAGTATAACGTAAAAGAATATAAAAATTTCAGTGTGGTACATATATATGAGCACAGTAAAGACTTCTGATTTTGAGGGTTGGCACCCCAGAAGCTTCCACCTTTTCTCTCGCACTGGAGTTCCAATCATTTTGGCACAGGTGACTGAACTGCTCATGCTGCTGTACATGGCAATAAGGGGATATTAAGTCAAACCAGAGTGAATTAATATTTTTTTCATAATACCTAGGTTTTAACTGATTGTAGTCCTGGCAAGCAGAGGCAAGAATTTCCAAGAGAAGGAACAACAGTTTTTACAGCAGTCTGATTTCAGTCTGCATGTGTCTGAGTCAGAGCAGCAAATTGTGGGGGTTTTGCTGACGGATGTCAAGGAGAGGAAAGAATTCAAAGTCTTGTGGGCTGTTTGTTTGCACTTCTGGAACCTGGATTTATTCTGAAAGGAAACAGTTATGAGCTGGGGAAAGTTCAAGGAACAGAAGGGATTCATAGCCTGGGATGGATCAGCAGGAAACTTGAAGGCTGGAAAGATTCCTCAGTGGGAAAGGTGTGGACTGGACTGCATTCAGTACAGGGAAGAAAGAAGTACTGAATGAGGTGGCAGTTCAGATATATTGAAGTGTGAGAGTAAATATATGCTAAGCTAAAAAAAACCCCTCCAAAACAGAACCACAAACCCAACACTTCAGTAGTTTTACCCTCCTGACTTGCAAACCTTGTCTGACTTTTTACAAAGCACTGCTGTGAATTTTAACTGTAGACCCTAGTGATTCATGTGGCAGCAGATGTATTCAGCAGAAAAGTAAAAAACCGCAGCAGCCAAGACACTCTTTTACAATAGCCATGCATACAAGACTGTTCTTTCAAAGTCAATGTTAGGAACAAAATCGGTTAAATATAATTAAACCTGCACTAAATAAGGTGCAGAATGGAAGGGTATGGAGTAAAGGTCAAACCCTACATTTGTAAGGAGGTGCATGACACTTTTAAAGGTTTGTTGCCATCTCTTTGTCCTTTGATGCCACAGTATAGTAAATAATTCCCCTTTAGAATTCATTGACCTTCTGCCTAAT
Organism: Oenanthe melanoleuca; assembly: GCF_029582105.1. Classification (NCBI taxonomy): domain Eukaryota; kingdom Metazoa; phylum Chordata; class Aves; order Passeriformes; family Muscicapidae; genus Oenanthe; species Oenanthe melanoleuca. Next base: position 74,458,544 of record NC_079336.1, read on the forward strand.
AAATGTGGGTTGCACACTGACTATACATCTAGAAATTTTCTAAAGATACGGTTATATTCACTGAATATCTGACACGTGATAGTGCTTGTGGCAGTAAAGCAATTAATACAAGTTTCATCATTTTTACTTCATAATATGATAACAAAAATCAGTGACTATTTGGTTGTAAATTAATTTTTACAATGTAAATTAATATATGCTGTGGATGTAGGCAGTTTTGCTCTTTTATGATCTGGTTCTATGGTAGGATACACAGGATATTTGGATACACATGTAAGCATACCTTTAGTATTTATAAACATTACTCCATCTCGCAGGGCAAGCTAGACTGGGTGTTCCACAACCAGTCTGATTAGGAAACACAGTTAAAGTATTGTCTACTCTTCAAATTGAAACCATGTTTTTAAGTGGGCTAGTTAAAAATACTGTGATGTAACCAGATTCTGAAATGATTACATTCATAGTATAGACAGGGCTGCTGCTGCTTTGCATGTCTGAGTAAGAATTTGAGGATATATTACAGGATATTGCAGTGTCTGTATTTCTGCATTCTAAATAGGCCAAATCCCTTTTACTGTTCGGCTGTAAAGAAAAATAGGGAAGACAAAAGGGAGGAATTGGAGGTACAATAGACACCAGCAATGACTAAACAAGACTCTTCACAGAGCAGAGAACAAAGAGACAAAGTGCAAGGCACAAATGATTGCAAATTTAAGCCCACAGGAATACAATTTGTAGGCCTAACCATCTTAAGTGCTTGACATCAAGCAATCCTCCAAAAAGGCATTTTTTACTCAGGCCATTCCCTATTGGTGAACACACACTGAATGCTGACCTTATGTATTTTCAATTTCAGTGAAGATCTGATAACCCTTAATTATTTTTGAACTCTGCAAGGCTATTTGAACTTTTTGAAGCACACTCCAGCATATAACGAAGTAAACACTTCAAGGCGTGCAGAGTGGTTATTCTGAAAACACAATCAACTTAATTCCTTGGGAGGAGATAAGGACAAGAAATGGAAGCTAACATAGCAAGAACAGTGATGGGTAAAGAGAAACCAATAGTTTCACAGACTAAGAATTAAATAGCATTATTTAATTCCATTTTAAGCTAACTAAGGACAAAAAATTTCTACTCTGGGTACTCTAACTGTGGTGTAGATTACTTTAAGTGCATTTTCCTTTAGTGATTGCAAAGAACATAGATGGTTTATGCCACTACTGGATTATACCTTTAAGGTCCGTTTTGGTTTTTTTTCAGAAGCTGCAATATACTATCTTCAGAATAAAAAATTTCAATTTGACAAAAGCCAAAACCCACACCACCATTTGATTATAGATGCTAGACTGCTGCTAAGAAAAGTTTCAGAATACAAATTCAGGAAAATATACATATGCTGTGATAGGATGCTTTGAAATGAAACACTGGTAAAAAAATTTTTTTTCAAGAAAACTGATGTAAAATATCTTGCTCCTGTTGTGTGTAACAAAAACGTGTGGTGTAAGAACAGGAAGAAAAAGCAATGAGCATATAAAAACATTAAAGCAAAAGGCTTGGAACAGGAGCATGCTCTACTATAGCACTACAGTTCTTACCTTTTCAATATCTTCACCACTATCATTCTCTCCATTTCCATAAAGCTGGGCATAAAGTCTCCAGATTGCCCCATCATTTGTCACTCGTGAAGTGACTCTGCCCAAGAGCTCTTGCAGTTTCCCCTTCAATCCACTTGATACCTCTCCAGCACGATCTGCCAGACCATGCACTACTGCTCTGACCAGAATAGTCAGCACCTTAAAAAAGCAGCAGGACAGATTTGTCATTTCAACTCAAACCAACATCAGTATATATAATGTTATCTGTAATACCTGCTCTCTATTAATGTCTGTGCCATATGACAAGTATAGAATTTACTAAGACATGCATGGAGTAATTCAACTGATTTATAACATTCTATGTTGGTGAAAGTGAAGCAGCCAAAAATCTAAGACAGAAATTTGGGTAAAGGAAATTGCCGCAGAATCTCTCATAGATATTTTCACCTTCTAATAGTTATAAAAAGACCAGTAAACAGGCTGGGCCAAATTAATTCAGGTAACGGAAGACACTTTTTTACAGGACCTCTATTTAACAACCTGCAGAAAGTGAAAGATGTACGATGGATAAGATGGAAGGCAATGGAATACCACCTTGGGAATCTCCTTTTTTAATGCACTCCTGGTGAATTCCTAGTCAAGTTACCATCAAACTCTTCTACAAGTACTCATTACAGGGCATACTTTTAAAATCACTGATTTCAGAATGTGGGATCTGACCTTTAGAAATGTTGAGCACATGGAGCTGCTGGTGGGAACCTGGTTTTGCATGAAAAAAATGCTACATCATTGTCCAAAACAGGACACTGAAAACTAGAAAACAGTGTCACTTTCCCTCAGGTTCTCCTCAGGAAAATAAGAAACAGCCAATGTAAATCAAGTCAGTAGACCATATGATGAATTAGAAGAAAATAAATCCCAGAAAAGATGTGGCTTATCAAATGAGTAATACCCATCTGTGCAGTGCATGAGACACAGGGAATGGGGAAGAAATAAGGATGAAAACAAAATGGAAGTTTCATCAGGCTCACATTCAAGGTAGGCCAGAAAAAGTTGCACAAACACCTTCAAGCTGGTACTTCATAACTTGTGAGCCTGTCATTTGGCAAATTAAACATTTCAACACTTTAATCCATGTGACACTATCACAATGAAATCACACTCACAGCAATAGTAATATCAAGACAGAAATAAAATTAACTTCAAAGATGACCTGTGAATAGCTGCAAACCCTACAAATACACCACTGCTCTATTAAAAGTAGAATGGGATGCATCCTCACAAATCAAGATGCAATCCACTGGCAGAAAGTAATGCAAACATTATGATGTATCAAAGTATATTACACTTAGACTAAAAATGCGCCCAGTTTATAATTTGTGATATGTCACTTTCCAAAAATAACTTTTCTTTTATTCTGTAGAATTACTCAATTAAAATGCATCCCAAAAAATAGTGAGCTTTATCAGATATAGAAAATTATTGGCAGATCAACCCAAATCAATGAAAAATTTTATAAAACAGATGTAAGTAAGTAACAGGAAGTGAAAACAAATACACCTCTACCTGGTATCTTTTCAGAACTAATGGTATCACAGTAACATCTGAACATGAGTAAAACAGCTCTCTTCTTGTTCCCCCAAAACCACAGCAGTTGTTTATATTCCTTACAAAATGCTATCTCACAAACAGGCAGTTTCTTCTTTTCAACATCTCTTAAAAGTCACTTAACAGAATAGAAAATACGATCAACTATTAATACTCCCAAAAGTTCTGAAATTAATTTCTATTCATGATTTGGAATAAAAGGGACCAAACCACATCATTAACCAGGTCTTCTATAATGGGTTGCTAGAAAAACACCAGCAAGTGTTGGTATTTCCATTACTACAGCCCTGTAACAAAAAAACATAAGAGGTGCAAGAAAAAACACTAAACTATGTTGTCTTTTGACAAGGAACTAGAACTGGTCCTGAGGATTCATACGTAGATGTACGACTTCTTAATCAATTTCTCAGTTTAACAAAACTGTTAATCAAAGTCTAAAATGTTAGTTCATGTGAATATCATATATAATAATAAAAAGTTTTAAAGCCAGTGATATTTTGGTTGTACATGAAAAAAAGTGTTTCCTTAATCAGTAGAATGTAGCAACTGTAAAATTATCTCTGTTCCCATAGAGTCCTGGGATTGCTTACACTTCTGTGATAATAATCAATTTCCTTTTTTTCTAATCCATCATGTAAGCTTTGGCACTACAGCAGTTAAAATGAAACTAGTGTCAAGACCCAGATTAAAGGGTCCATTAAACAGTAATGATTCATTAATGTTACTTGGTTGTGCACACTTGTTAAATAAAGTTATTTCAAACTGGAAGTGAACTGTAATCACCCAAAAGTATTAGCAGTGTAGCACAGCTTTGCATTTAGGTTGCCATAAATGTTAAAATTTCCATCTTTGAGAGATTTTAAACTGCCATACATAAAACCAGAGCAAGGCTCTGTTGTGGCCCAAGATCCCAAACAAACAGTAGATGATTTTTTGGTTGATTCTTTTTTTTTCATGCCTCTTTTAATGAACTGGGCTCCATATCACCAGAGAGTTCATATTTAGTATGACATCACACCATCTGCATTCCTCCTTCTCCTTTGCTTCTGTGAATAATGTGTTTACTACAAATTGAACAAAAGACACTGAGACAAAACCCGAGAAATAAACCAAGTAATTTATAAATGCTGTGATTTTCATCAGTTACTCTCATTTCACAATTGCTCTCCAAACAACTCTTTTAATAAAAAAATTCTCTTGGTCAAACCATCTTTAGATGCTTCACTAACACTAATCAAACTTGACAGTGCTTAAGAAAGATGAGAACCCCTAAATAGCAGATCGAAAATGACAAACCTGCAGTCTGTGAACTCTCCCTACTCCCCTTCCAAATTAAGGATTTTATAATAAACACAATTGTCATTAGTGAGCTACTTAAATGAAGTAGGTCTCCAGAAATTATTAATTCCTGTTCTCACTTTTCAAAATCCCCTTGGAACATGCTCTTGTGGCCTTTTGTTAGAAATGGTTTGGCAACATGAATGGCTGAAATGAGGATGCTACTTGATGGAAAGGGAATCAGAAAAGCTTTGCTAGAATCTCAATAGCACAAAATTGCAAAGTCTTTGTCCATACTCCTGAATTCATAATCTTTGACAGCACATAATGAAGATACGGTTTCTGAAACAGTGTACCTTAACAGTTTTTCCAACCACAAAATAACTTAGTTGTTCACCATACTTCAACATTCCAAGTAAAAAAAGTTGATTGCTTCCACAAGCACATATGCAATGGAAAATAGTGTAATTAGGAGCTGCAGAAATGTTCCAGGTACATTTACTAGCTCATACCAATCATTCAGAGACCAAATTGATGATTATAATAGGAAAGGCTTTCTCCTTGGGTAGTTTTTAGTGACTGATTTACTAGTGAAACTACTGATAATTCAGTTAGCTTTTATATTTTATTACATACCGCATATATCGAAGGTTTCCCAGATATATTTCTCAGTTTTGTGAACATTAAAAGATACATGGAAATGTGAAGAATTTTAAGAACCAGTAAGGAGGAAAGGTAAGAAAGTGTGCTTTTAACATTTACACACAATGCTAGCAAACTGAGACTTCTGAAACTGTCCTTTGCTGTAATCTTTTACTGCATTGTTGCTCATTTATGGAGCCCTTTAGCTCTTCCTTGTTCAATTCTATCCACAGAATTGGTGCATACATATCTTCAAGCTTCATGATATCATGATCTCAGAAACTTTGCCACAGACATAGCACTGTTAGAACAGCAAAGAAGCAAAATTTCCCAAATTTGTGTGCTGTACTCAGAAGACTGGCACAAAGGACAACAATGGCCTAGCAGAAACCACCAGTGAGACTCTGAATGCTTTATGATTATTAGAAGAAATCAGTGATTTAAAAATATGACTTAGTGCTATTCTGAAATAAAATCTGAAAAGTCTGATGAAACTATAGAAATCTAAGACATTTCAAATTACACACTTATAATTGATACATTCAGTCTCACAAGGGGCATTCTGCAGCAATGATTATGCTGAAAGCAGTTGGGTTTTCATAAAGAACTGGAATCAATGACTCAACTTGTTTTTTCCAGTTCTATGCATATTTTTTTTTAATTCCTGCCTTGTTTCTCACCACTACCAATTAAAATATATGATGACTACAAATAGTAAATATAACCTGAGAGATCATACTATGTTAAATGAAAACAATGGTGTATGTTTTCATTTACTCATGTTCATGATTTCACATTGTCAAAATACAATTGCACAAGATAGTTATAGATTATCCCTATTTAAAACAGTCCAGTTGGAAAAAAGGAGAGGCTCACCAATTAATGGTGAACTTTGTAAACAATTTCAGCAGAAGCTTTTATTTTTTTCTGCTTTTTTGTTTTTCTAAAGAAATACTCTTCTCTTCCTTGTAAGATAATTGTTTCAAGCCTGAAATTCTCTAATCAGGCTCTGAGGTTTTTCTTGGCAACTATTAAAATCCTCCTAATTGAGGCAACTGTATTAGCAGTTACAATGAAACCCATAAAACACTTCACATATCAGAAGCCAAAGTTAAAATTAAGTTGCAAAAAGAATTTAGGAAAGATAGCATATACACTTCTGTAAAAGTTATAAAAGTTGGATGAGAACAAGATGAAAAAAGATATAGAACAAAAATAGAAATGTAATACAAGCAATATCTACAAATTCTTCAATAAAATACATTACATAAAATTTGACAAATAACAGTAAAAGCTGTCTGTATCATCTCAAAATACCTCAAATGGGCAAATATATGTAGAAACCTCTATTCCTAGTCAGCTGTCAGTCTGTTCCAAATAATGCAGTAGACCACCCCTAAAAATGCTATTTTAAGCAGCAATTGAGAAAAAAATTCAGTGAAAAAAGCTAACCATCTACAAGATACTCCATGACAGGCCCTACCAGTACTACAGCACTCTAGCTGCCAAACGCACTAATCCTCACCACATACAATACAGTTTTCCATTGACACTCTTTAGTGCTAATTTTTAATGTTTAGCTATATCAAACCTGAAAGATTTTGTTAATACAGAATTTTAATCCTGTGCATGACTGGCTTTACTAGTCATAAGTATTGCAGTCACATACAATTTGTTATTAAAAAGTAATGTGAACAAAGTATTTAACATCCCTGCTCCTCATCACCATATGAGATGTTTCCACAATCATAACTAATTCTATTTGCTCTCTCTCCTCATCACTGGACTCAAATTCTCGAGAGTCCAGGAAAGCTACTTTTTTCTCTTTTTATGGGACAAGAAACAAAACATACTCCTGGGATCCATTAGCAGCACCAGCTGGTTCCTCTTACTCTGATACTACACAATCTCCCTAAGAGCTCATAAGCTCTTCGACCAGATCTGCTAATTTTGCAAAGGCTCTTGGAGGTGTTTTATTATTCTCCTTGAGAGGTTCTTTGGCTTGTCTTTCAGATCCACCGTGCTAATTTCACTGAGTGTGCAGAACCCTGCTTGGATCAGAACCTGGTTTCAGGCAAGGTAACATCCCAGCTGAAGCTGTTAAGGCAGGTTTTCTGCATTTTGTCCAGAGCATACATTTACAAACACAAAATTTAACTGAACTTAACTGAACTACGGTGAAAGATGAGCAAAATATCTCTTTTATTTTAATTTGTTCTGGTAATTAAGAATCTTAAGTTATTAAGACTGTACTGCATTCAGTTTACTTTCAAAGGCTCATTTGTGGAATTTTCCAACACATAGGAAAGGCCTCCCTTTCTTTCAAGAAAATAATCTATGTTATTTCTGATACCAAGATATGCAGGAACAATATGTAAAGATGGGATTATGGACTGCATTTTATATAAAAATAAAAATAGGTCTTAAAACTGCAAGACTCATGTGTGTCCTTTCACAAAGTCTGATTGAATCTGGATGCAAAGGTTTTCAGTTTTGACCCATTTCACTTTAAATATTTATTCTTAGAGTCCCAGTCTCCAAAACTTAAATAACTTGCCTACATAAACTCACTGGCACGTCCACTAGCATTACTGATACCACTATCAGTAGCTATCAGCAATCTCTCTGTCTCAGATCAAAAACTGGTGAATATATCGGATGACTAAATAGGAAAAATTCCCCACCTGTGTATCCTTGTACTTTTCTCTTAAGTCCATGAGCCGGTGATAAGCTTTAATTGCTTCTGAAAACTCTCCAACATCTGTGCTGGTGAGAAGATAGTTCTCCCATATTTGCCAGTGCTCATAGTTGCACTTGAGAGCTTCTTGGAGGGTTCGAAATGCTTTGATCCTAATCAATAATAAAAGAGTAACAGACATGATTACAGAAGATTTCTACACTAAAATCAGCCGGCATAGCACCAACTTAAAAACTGCTTATTTTAAAAATCACATTTAGAACACAGTGCGATGCAAAAGTTCCTATTTATCGTATTTTTCACTACTGAGAATTCCTTAATCACTCTTGCAAACTATTTTGTATTAGTTCATACACAACAGTACATTCTGTAGTTTGAACTTGGTAACTTCTCTTAGCTCTAGTAATTTATTTTTTTTTACAAAAATTTAGCACAATTTTGTCATCTATGTCAGTATTTTCCTTTCCAAATTTTTAACTGCAACCATGGGAAAACAATCTTACTCGTGCTGCAGTTGTAACACACATTAAAAAATTAAAAATCAGTCCACTCATGAGAGATGCAGAATGGTATTGACTTGTTTAATCACAGAGAGGAAGGTTACTTGACAGCTTTTTGTGATTTACTTTAAACATTTGCACATGGCAAACATGCATATCCATTGCACAGAAGCCCATCATATTCAACCATGTTTTTCTTTAGGTCAGCTGGAAGGTTTACTTACAGCCTCTGCTCACTGATGCTGTGCTGCTCAGTACAAATGTGTCATAATGGCCCCAAACACTACTAGGGTCCTTCTCCAATCTGACCCATCTCATACTGACAGGATAAAGTGTTATGGAATAAAGGTGGACAGCACAATTCCTATAAAATCATCATCAAGTTACAAAGCATCTTTAGTGTTTCACATGCATCCCTCCACTGCAGGCAACTCTTGACCATTTCCTTACCAATGGAGAGCAGTAATGACATCCTCTGACAAGAAAATGCCATTTGAAGCATATGTTGGTAAGGTTTGTGGGCTTACTGTTTAAAGCCTTAAACATACTACCAAAAACTGCAGTAAATTTGAAACTTTAAAATAGCTGTGCTAGAGAATTGGAATGATAGAGCTCTAAGAGACTGAAGTACACTTCCAGTTGGACAGTCACGATATCTAAAAAACCACAAAGCGCAGGTTTCTTTAAATTAAGATTTGAAAAAGAGCTTTTTTAGGCTGGTAAAAAAATCTTCTTCTGTAAGGCAAAACAATACATCTCTTCTTAATAAGTATCATATAAAGATGGCCTTTTGTCAAAATACGCAGTTCACTTGCTCTATATTGCTTGAGGAAGCTGTTAAAAGTGTTTTCTCTAAAGAAAGACAGCCCAAAGAAACTGTTGGTTGAGTTTCAAAAGGAGGGTACAAGAGAGTGTAAACATCTCAGCCAAGACAATGTAGTATCTAAGCAGCTGATCAGGCCATTGAAATAGCTTGGTCAGGGAAAAACGTAAATAACTGCAAATCTAAGGCCATGATATTAAGAGTTAGCAAATACACACTGTCTGTGGACAGACAGTGCAAAATTATTTAAGGAGAACAGGTCATTTGGCATAACTAGAGCAGAACAGTCCACATGCAGAATCTTCCCACGTCCACTCCCCTTTTCTCTCCCTCTGATATACTGATAGATGTGATGCTGATGAACAAATGTACAAACAGTTGAGTTTTCTCCACAGTTAACGATCTCACTAAGGGATTTCAGACCCTGATTTTACTAGATTAAATTAGAAAAGAACACAGTCCTGCTCTTCCTATGGATTTTACTACAATGGAAGCTGGGATCTGACAGGCTAGAAGGTGTTCTGCCTGACTCATGTATTGTTTCTGTAACTGCTGTAACTGCTGTAGGTTTATCATCTCCCCCATCTTCCTGAAAATTAAGTCATCAGGAAGGCAGATGCCAGTAAGATGGGAATCTGAAATGTAGTCAAGACACTAAAGGGATGGGATGGAAATACTATTCCACAAATCATCACTCTTGCTATGTAATAAAATCCTCTAGATTCTCAAAACAAATCCCCTGTGTATTTAACCAATCACATAATGATAGAGTACCCTTAACCAGTTAAGTAAATTCATACCCAGACAGGAAACAGTAGCCAGTACAAATGCATTATCTGGTCATGAAAACCAGGAATCTTTAATATGAAGGACAGAGGGCCAGTCCCAGTTTGTTCTGAGAAATCTGAAACCTAGATTTCAAAGACCTCCTGGCACACAGAGTAGTTCTTCTGGTAAACCAAAGCATGGAGTCTGTTTCATCACGATTAATTTTTCTGAAGGAAATTCAGAATACACAAAACTTGTGAAGTCTTAAAAAGCAAGCAACCCCAAAAATCAACAAAACCCCTGTCCTTTGGGTGTTAGCAAGTTGCTTGCATGCATTTTTCAAAAAACTGTACTTATATTTGTTTGTTGTGTGAGACTCTGCCAAGCCTTGGCCAAATGCACAATCTATGAGTAGGCCTGAATTAAAAACCTGGCTGGAGTAAAGCAAGATTTTTTTTGAGGGAGTGAAAGAAAACTATTAACTTAAATATCTTACTTTTGTTTTCCTTTTTTTAAAATCCTCACTCCACTCTTTTTTTTTTTTTTCCTTCTGGCAGGCTTGAAAAATAAGAATTTATGTATCCCCACACAAATTATTCAAGTGTACTGCTACAGATAGTCTCTGTTTTGAGAGAGTTAAATTAGGTCACACACAGTCTTGACTTGTGAGTGACTACACAAATAATCAAAGAAGTTGCTATTCCACAGTAAGTACAGGCACACTCGGCTATTAGCACGTAACACTCACTTAAAATTTACTGTACATTGAATCCTATTTCACGTGATTCCTGTGAAAAAAAAGCTCAGTGACATGCCTCCATTTATTGCTTTTGCTACCATATCAAACAGGTTGCAAGTTTTGTAGGTACTTAGCACATTAGATCACAAGAGTAGATTAAGAATAATAAAATTCAAACAGTTAATGGAAACAAAGCACTCAGTAGTTTCTCAGCCTTGTAGCAGATTAACAGACAGAAAATTATTTTGATTAAAAATATTTTTATGAAACAATCATAAGCCAGTACAATGAGCACCTGAAATTTTGAACTGTATGGAAAAGAAGGAGCAACTACCATATGAATTGCACATATTCAAGGCACTGTTGAAGATGGAAGGAACTACTGAAAAGTTAAAACAAGCTCTTGCTTGTAGTTATTCTAACACTTAATTTTCTCCTCCCACCTGCTCGTATTGACATATCTATCTCATAAGTTCATATTACTTCTCACTTTTCCTACATATGTTTATAAATTTACACTTGTATGCAAGCTTAATATTATTTCTTTTTTCACTTTGCCTCCTGACCACATAACCATATAAATTGATGTCAGATTTCAAGTAAGGCTTTAAAAAATAATTTATCTTATTCCTTTGTTTCATGCTTTGGTGACATTTCATTGAAATACAAAATATAAAATAAGAGTGGCAGTCCACTTAGGTCAAAGCTTCTTATATGAGTCATTAGCTTTGAAGGAAAAGAATAAGACTGGTAGCATGTGTGCAGATTTCCATCTCCTTTTTTATCTAAAAACCAAACTGTCTAGTTTTCCCTTAAACCTACTAAGGATAATATCCTATGAAATTACATAGGTCTGAATACATTGTTTCTTTGAAATGGACCTATCTTCTTAACTTCATGGTCAAAGTAGTTTTTAATATTCATCTTTATTATGAATATTTTGCACTGGTTGTACTTACCACATCATAAATACTCGTAACAAGAAAAAATTGTAGAGAGGCCGCTATTTGTACAAAGGTTACAAAATTATTTCCTCTAAAATAACATAGTTACCAGTGATTCAACCTGGGAGAGAGAATTGAAGGGCTAAGAATTACAAAACATGAGTTAAGCACCTTATTATAATAAAAAACTCAAGATAAAAAAAAAAACAAATGAAACCAGTTATTTGTTCTGGAAACAATATCTTCTAATTATTTTAAAGTACTTACTTCTGTTTCAATCTGATATAAGCAGTTGATAAATTGTTCCAGGCCTCAGCATTCTGGAATGATAAAAGGAGAAATACCAGGATATTTATTCACTTATATTGTGCTTACTTGATAAAAATACATAAGTGAAACTACTGCTAAACATAAGTGATTTTGCTAATCACATATAACTGCAATCACACCTTCTACATGGCAGTTAAAATATTACATTGAAATATAAATTATTGTATTAAAACTGAAATACATAAATATATCACTATATCAGCCACAATCAAGTATATAAATATCAATCAACTGCCTTGTGGTTGCAATACACTAAGTCAGCTCTTGCCTTCAGTCTCAGCTGTAAACAGGTACCCTCTTCTAGGATCTAGCTGGTCTAGGAAAGGTGAGTGCTCCCAGCAGCTCATCACTTCTCCTAGCTGTAAGCTCTTTAACCTGCATCACTCTCTGTTACTGGACAAAAATGATCTGATGTCCCCTAAGGCACTGCAGGTAAAACCAGCAGAGATGTGCAGAGATGATTCCTGCCCCTCACCTGACACTGTTGTAAATGTGAAGCCCCATCACTGAATTCAGCAAAATGACAACTGGAAATGATTGAAGAATAGAGTCTGAGCACCACAATGAAATGTATTCTGGTACTGAAAGCTATCCTGAGGCTTAAGGAGCGTTTAACTCAATCTGGGAAACCTTTCTGAGACTTAATTCAAGAAAATGGTCACTACATCGCTACAGCTGCAGATGCATAAAGACAAGTTTTGCCTCTAACTGAGAGCCAGTCCAGGACGTTTTACTCATAGAAAACCCACCACTTAACCCATTGAGAAGTCAGCTAGCTTGGTCATATGAATACAATTAAATACAGGCCCTAGAGAGATAAGTGAACCCAGTTATAGTATCTACTTGGAAGTAAACTTATTTCTCTGAACAACAAAACAATATATAAAGTAAGAATTCCATTGTTGTCTGTATGTACATTTTTTCCCCTAAGGAAGTTACTGCCTTTTTTAATAAAGAAAAAAGAATACCCTGTCATCTCTCATTGCTTTCTCATTCTTTTCTCCAAGAGAATGAATAAAATCAGTTTCTTCTGAGTAGATGGCATTAGCTCTAAGCAAGCAACAAGCTGTCAGTCAGGCCTTCTGGCAAAAGTATTGTCAGTGTATTCCTCAGGTAATTCAGCTGGCACTTTCACTGTCTCCATGCACATTCAAATGACATTTTGTACCCATGCATGCCCTGCATCATGAAAAAATGGCTATGCTCGATTCTCCCTGTGCTCCTGAAATGCACAATTACAATTGACTTGTCATATATGAACTTGAATTTTTTTTCTTTTTCAAGAGAATTTGATTACTTAGAGGACTAAATATTTTAATATAATTTTTGTTTTATCTCTTTTTGCTCTCCTCACAATTTAGTCATTCCCTTCTGTTTTAGCAATGTGTGCAAGCATAAAGGAATTTTTCAAATATATTTTAACATTCACACACTCATACTTGAATGAAGTTAAGTACCGGGTAAGGATTTTTATGATGCCTTATGATGAAACTATATCCTTCATGAACAAGCTTAATTTATTCAAAAGGCTAAGGTTTAAACAAGTTTTTCATTATTGCTCTGCTTGTTTATAATGAAAACATCCTTGCTGCTCTTAGATAAGCCATCTGAATCATTTGTTCAAAAGTACATACATCTGGTTCCAATGTCACACAGCGCTGAAATGCTTTGGCAGCACCTTCGTAGCCTTCTAAAGCAATGTAGGCACAACCCAAGGAAAACCATACACCTAGCTGGAGAGAAAAAATTTATGGTTACCTATATACATGGATATTTCAGCACAAAAGAAATAATTTGGCCTGGGAAACAAACACACAACTCTTGCTGATTTCTACCTGTCTTCAGCTATAACAGTATTGTACTGGAAAAAATAATATCCTATATGCTGATTAGAGAAAAACTTTAAGTTCAAAGTTTTAATAAATATGGATAAATAAAGAATGCATGAAGACCACTTAACCATTTGTGAAGTGCTCTTTAACAGTCCATTTTCATCTACAGAACAAAGTGATAGCTGTTTAGAGGCTTGCATATTTTGCTTTCATTTGTGAAAAATCCCCATTCACTTCATACTATTACAATTAGGTCAAATGATAAACGCTAGGAAAGGTAATCACATTTTACAAAAAATATCTCAAATGACTGAACAGGAACAGTTCAAAATTACAGCTCTTTCTACTTGTCAGAACATTGACCTTCTCAAGTTTCCATCACAATGTTCAGAGATAGAAATGCACTTAAATAATACCTTGCACAGAGAATGCAACTTTACCAGTTCAGCAATCTTGCATTTAAAGTCTTTAGTTGTTACAAACACCTCTCATCAATAAAGATTCAACCAGAGAGGAGAGTTCAGCACCTCCCTTCTCCATTCCCCCTTCTCAGGGAGCTGCAGAGAGCAATCAGGTCACATCTCAACTTTCTTTTCTCCAAATTAGACAAGCCTGCTCCTCTCAGGACATTCCTTCCAGTCAGCTCTTTTTCCAGCTTTCCAGATCTCATATGGATGCTTTCAAGGACCTTCACATCCTTCTTAACTTGTGGAGCCCAGAACTGCATACAGTGCTCAAGGTGAGAGCTGCAGACAGCAGCAGAATCCCCTCTCTTGACCTGCTGGTTGTGCTGTGTTAGATGCATCCCAGGAGTCACTGCCCTCTTGGCTGCCAGGGCTCACTGCTGGCTCTCACAGAACTGTGAACAGTGGTATGATGTGTGGGAATAGTACAAAGCTGCACCAGGGGAGGTTTAGACTGGACATTAGGAAGCATTTATTTATCCATATGGTGGTTAGACACTGGAACAAATCATCCTTGAGGTGGTTAATGCCCTAAGGCTGTCAAGTGTTTAACAGGCACGTGGACAATGCCCTTAAATATGTGCTTTAACTTGGTCAGCCCTGAACTGGTCAGTTGGACCAGGTGATCATTATAGGTCCCTTCCAACTGAAATAGTCTGTTCCACTCTAAATAGTATCGGATAATGGCATAAATTACAGCAAAATAAATTTTCATAGCTCTTCAACAGCAAGTTCCTGATTTACCACATGGTTAATTCTCAAAGAGTATCAAGTTAACCAGTATTAACTTTTACAGAAGTTCCATAATTCAGAAAATTATTAAACCCTAAGTACACTAACAGAACATTTTCTGACAGCATTATGCTTTTTAAATGCATGCAGTCAAAAAAAACCAGGACATTTTATAAAGTGCTGCAAAATCAGTCCAGGTAGTACTACCCTACAGCAATAAACTCAGCCATTTCTCCATTTTAATGCCAAGATCAAAAAAAAAAAAAAAAAAAAAAAAAAAAAAAAAAAAAAAAAAAGCTTTTCTTGTTTTCTTGGGAAATTTTTTTGAGCGGCAAGGATGTGGGGAAGAGGAAGAGGGAAAAAACAGGTTACATTAACTCTATATTGCACAACAACATATTACTTCTTAAGGTGTTTAATAGCTATATTCCCTAGTGTTTTTCATACTAGTTCTGCAGCAGCTAACTCTGATAACTCAGGTTCCCCTTAGGAAAGAATAATGAATATTTAAACACAAAAAAAATACCTTAAATTTTTTTTTAAATAAGGTATTTTACAGGATTGAGGATAACACTGTTGGTTCATATGCAAGGAGTCTTTACCTCTACAGACTAATTACAAACTGTACCAAACATTCTTACTCATTCAGAAAATGAGCTCTCTCCACTTCCAACTCATTTTCTTACCTCTGAAACCCAACTAATATCTGCTCCTGACTTAACTGTTATAAAATTTATAGTTCATCTGCTTCAAAGCTTAGATCTCAGAATACAAATGCATGAATACTGATCTTTGTCAGACCTGGCAGCCTGGTGGGCAATCTTCAGGATACTGAGAAAAGAACTGAACAAGCTTGACAATAAAGATACTCTTTTGCTTATAAGGGTGTAAGTGGATGGCCCACCCCTGGAGCATGTGGATAAATAGGTAGAGATAGAATTAACAACTACATCTGGCCTGGGCAAACATGAAAACCTACTTTTGAGCATTGTCAACCTGCCACTTTTATGATTCATAAACTCATCAACCAAGGAAGAAACTCCACATGAAGAGAAAAGTACATTTCTCAAATTTCAGAGGGCAATCCTAATAGTAAATAACCATATAGTCAATCTAATTTTTATAAGGCTCTTTTGTCCACCAGCACTCCCACATGGCTGCTATCTCATTAACTCCCCTTTATCTTCTTTTTAGGTCAGTAACTTTCTGGACAGGAAAAGCGGGGGCAGAGACAGGAGCGATCAAGTATGAAATTGAAGGTTGGTTCCAAATTTATAGCTCAGGATACAAGTTAAACAGTGGTTCTGTAAAGTGTGAGAGAAAAAACAGTCACAGCATGTGCTGAATAACAGCAGCACAATCTCACTTCTGACTTCTGCAGATTTTCACCACTGGAGAACTGACCGTGGGAGCTCTCTGACCTCTGGAATTGTCAGTCAAGCCTTGCAAGATGCTCATAGTGAAACTGCATGAGAAACATATCTGTCACCTACAGTCATGTACTAGAACAAGTAATTCTGTGAGCAGCAGTGCTAATGAACACGAGTTTCAGGTATATTTGAACTGCAAGGATTTCATTTCTTTGTGGATTCCCTGAAGACTGACAGTGTGATTGGCTTACACAGCAAACACCTGCCTCCAAGATCTCAACCACACTTGACCAGTCGGCTAAAAAGTACACAAGATTAAAAGAGAGTTGCAAGAGAATGATTTTATCCATTACATATTTTGGGGAATCAGCTGATGCAGTCTAAAAATCTCTTCCTTCAGAAAGATTTCTAATAACCACAAAAAAATTAGAATTTCTTTGTAATAGGGAGTCTTTGTTTACCTGAAAAATTATTCACAATTCTGGGAAAAAGTTAATAAATTAATTAGTTAATATTTTCCTTGTGTTGAAGTCCTGGCATTTAGAATCAATCTCCACTCTGCTTTCCACCCACAAGATGCCCTGGAATAGGTAACAATTCATTTCTGTAGTGACAGAATACAGACAGAATTTAGAAGACAGTTAAGTCAATCTGCACTATCTAGCTGCTCAATCTGTTTGTTCGAAACAAACTGAATCTTAAAAAGAGCTTCCTAAGCAACAAGAGGAGGAAATGTTCACTTTCCTATATGGACTGGCCTATTTTTCTTGGATTTCCTTTCATTCTAAACTTCCTTTGGATAGGATACAAAATAAAAAAGCATTTCAGCAGAATATTTCTCAGTTTTGAGCCCTACAGGCTCTGAAGCCCTTTATTATCTGGAAGTCCTCTTCATTTGAATAAAATTCCTATCTGAGTAATATATATTTTGCTGGCATTTTTGGTTCTTTTCCATTCTAAAGATGTTTGTAAGTTATCTGGAGTTCATTTGAACAAGAATAGGACTCTGATTCATTAGAATAAAGTATGTCAGTGAAATACAAAAAAAGCTTCAGGAAAATGACTTGAAAGGCTGGAGGCCTTTAAGATTTTTCTAAAGCAAAAGTCCAGTTAGTCACATGGAACTTAAAACAGCGGCTTCAGCAGTGACCTTTGTGGGGCAAGAAGGAGGAATACCTTGCTTTTGCATGGACCTAGAAATGGCTATGAGGAGCACAATTTACATACATAAACAACCACAAAACTTTCTTAACTTCTTAAGACCTTCCACAGGGTGAACCTCATTGGGATGGGATCTAGTGGCTGAGAAACTTAAACAAGATTAAAAGCTGTCTGCAGAATAGCTTGCAAAGATCAGCAAGAGCAACCAGCCTCATCAAGAGAACTCTTTTCACTGTGGTTTCAGTTTTGATGCATTGTTGTAATAGAAGCTACTGTCATCACAAGTATAACACAGTGCTTCTCAGCGACTCCAGAAAAAGACAGACCAGAACACTTGAAAAACATTTCTATGAAATACAGACATCAGAGTTTGTAACTCAAAGCCAGGACAAATTCAGGCAGGGCAAAGGGATACTTTCATTAACATCTGCAGTCTTCTTGTAACTGTTTTGCTTTATACCTTGTTCATCATTTATTTGATGGTAGTTACTAATTTGCAGTGGCTTCCTCTCTTTGACATTTCTTTGAAAGAGCTCTACAGGCAAAGATTTACCTGCATGCAAAGACTGGATGCAAAAGGATGTCTTCATTTCATACTACCATTTCTACCAGTCTTCCAAGTACATGGTGAAAACTTTGCTAAGAAAAGTAATAAACTGTTATTTTGACAAAAATTGTCTTTAAAAAAAGTGTCACCATTCAAAACTGAAGACATGAAGTAAAACCAAAGCCGTATGTGCAGAGTTTCCCTACCTGCATGGGGTTGATCTGCACCGAGCGCTCAAAGCACTCCACGCACTCCTTGAACTCCCGGCTGCGGAGATGGAGGAGCCCTTTGGAGCGCTGGGCGCGGGCGCTGCGGTGCCTGGAAAGCTCCCAGGCCTTGTCGTAATACTGGTGCTCTTTAAGAACATCACCAAGCAAACAGTATAATCCTGGTGTTTCCTTCTTCTCCAACTCCCGCCTGAGTATTTCTTCCGCCTGTTAAAGAGCAAAGAGAAATCAACGCATAACAAGACTATTGATTTTCAGTTAATTACCCACCTGAGCAAATACTGCTTTAGCACCTCGCAATCATCAGCTGAAGATTAAGAAGTAGGGCTAGAGAGGAAACGGATTTTCATTCAACACAGCATCAAAGATAAAGTCTAGAAACAATCTGGTTGCAAACTGATGTTTAAAAAATACTTTAGCATAATATGGTGGCTTTTGGTTTAAAACAACAAGGAAAATTAAACTATAAAAACAAGAAGCAGCTTACTTCTTTCTTTACATCTTAGGTATGTATTCTGTCCCAAGAACAAATATCAGTCCTGGATATCAAACTACACCTAATTCACAGCACATCAGCAGCAGCATCAAGCTATCTGCAATCCTAGAAGTTTCTAATTTTTTACATGCCCTAGTAAGTACTCTTGCAACAACTCTCCTTCCCTTTAATTGCTCTTTTCTGAAAATAATGATTTCCATTCTATTATTTCTGAAGACACATCGACTTTCATACTGTCAGATGTGGAAATGCCATGTTTTTATGTGAAATGCAGAAATTGTAAATTTATCTAAATGTTTGAAATAAAATATATTCAAAATACATAAAGCTTTATGAAAAAGAAGAAACAAGCTGTGTCTTCCAGACATCTATTATGGGCTGTAACTAACTTTCAAAAGCTTTTTTTCTCAGGGCTACTATCTTTGCTCTAACAATAAAATTATTGTTTCTCTTTTAAACAAGAGATAGTCTGCTTTCTGTGGCTTTTTGAAAAGATAAATACACTGGATAGATGATCTGTTGTTCAGACTGAACTGTTACCTCAGTCCCCTGCTGCAAAAATGTAACATACATAATCCACATCAGTATAATTTTTCTCTTAGAAATGATCGACTTGAGCCATCTAAATCAAGAAAGATCCAACACAGCCTGCCACAGAATTAAAGTTTGACATTGTAACTCCAGTCATTCTTCTATCATAGCTTGTTTACCTAAAAGGAATCTGACATCATCTCTGCATCTAAATTAATACTGCTTTTCTTGTGTAAGAATTGCTTTCTTCAACATTCAGA
Source organism: Oenanthe melanoleuca (assembly GCF_029582105.1). Lineage (NCBI taxonomy): Eukaryota > Metazoa > Chordata > Aves > Passeriformes > Muscicapidae > Oenanthe > Oenanthe melanoleuca. Next base: position 74,478,092 of record NC_079336.1, read on the forward strand.
CAATCTTTAAAGAAGCAAAGTCTTTTACTCCAATCAGTAAAATTCATCAAACCTATCTGAAAATCACCTTAAAAAAAATGGCTAGTTTACCTTGTTTTGAAATATTTAATGCATAGCAACTTTAGCATCTCCTTCTTACCATTATTTTTGTAAAGTGACAGTAAAGTATACAAATATTTGAAGTGCACAGGTGTGAAGAAGGGTTTAGATTTCTAGAGAAGTCTTAAAATTAGCAAAAATAGAATCCCATTAAGAGGAAAATTGGTGGCTAAATATTAGGAAAATAACTTGATGGCAAGTGTTTTTCAGTGCCTGCGAAGCAGTTCTCTTAAAAATGAAAGAAACAATAACTTAACATTTAAAATCAGCTCAGACAAAGCACTAGAAAAATCTTGCCTAACAAGAAGACTGTACTTACAGAATCATAGAGTGGTTTAGTTTGGAAGGGAATTTGAGTATCATCTAGCCCCAGCCCCCTTGCCATGAGCAGGGACACTTTCCATGAGACCAGGTTAATCAAAGTCACATTCAGCCTGGATTCCAGGGATTTGGTCAAAGTGCAGTTTACTTTCTCTTAACTCCCTCCATTAGTTGCTATAACTTATTAATAACAGACATTAAAGAATATTTTTCTCTTCTAGAGCAGAGTGAGCTGAGTGCTTCATTTTTGCAGTAACCACATAAGACACCAAAAGATAAGGTGGGGTTTTTTTCCCATTCAGATAAAGAAACAAGATTGAAATGTTGCTGTGTAGGAAATACAAGGTGAAAAGTGCATGGCAAGCTGCTTCTTCACCACTTCCTCTGCAGGGCACTCCCAAACTCAGATTGCTATCCTGTGGCAATGCCTAGGCTAGAGAGACAACCATTCACTAATGGTATTTCACATTAAAGAGTATAAAAACATCATGTTCTGGTCTAAGCTTACAAGAATTAATTGCCAACATAAATACTTCAGCACATAGATAAAACAGAGAATTAAATAAGCAGAAGTCTGACTTTTTCTTCATCTGATTAGCTATCTGATCACTTCTTTGGCATGTTGCAGGCATTTTTATTACTTAATAAAGGCTAGTAAAAAAGATCAAACTAGAAGAAAACCCCTGAGTTATCAAAATATTTGCCTTCTAAAAAATCAGATAATACTCTAAAACTGGATTTCTCATTTTGCCTAGGATTGAGGGGGGCGGTGGCGGTGGAGGGGAAGAAAGGCTTTTTCTTTCTCCTAACTTTGTGGTAAAATGTTTCCAAAAAATCACATTTAATCTTTGCTAAGAACCCTGCTTCTGCAAAGAAAAATCCTGCCTTAATAAAAAATATTATCAAGAAACATTTTTCACACAGTGCATTAATATATGTAAAAGAAATACAGCTTCTAGAGATTTACTCTTACCATTAAATGGATACTAATTATTAATAAGTGTGTTTATAAATAACTAAAAGTTATAACTAAATCTAATAAGATTTGATATGAAAATTATAAATTAAAATATAATTAAAAAAGAAAAGAAGCTGTATAACCCTCACTGACTGAATCAGGTGCATTTATAACAACACTGTTTTTTCACAGCACAGTCTGCACCAGAGTGGATGAAATTCAATACTCACCTCAAAAGTCACTTGATTTAAACACAAGAAATATTCAGGCTCTTATTTTGCCTTCTGAACTACTATGAGTGGTATAAGAATTAAACAGGCAACAATTCACAAAAATCTCCAATCAGTAAAGAGGGGCCTAGTTTAAACAAAAGGTGAGGCCTTTTCATTACTCACTACACAGACTCCTGGACACCAAGGACAAGATTCATCCTGCAACTGGCTTCCCAACCCTAAACTTCCACTTGCCATCCCATGCATGCATTCTCATGTTTTTATTTTATATATTTCCTATGAGACCCAATTCACACTGATCTACAAGCTCTATTTCTTTACAATTTATTCCTTTGCTAGTTCAAAGTATTTCCTAAAAAGTCTTCCTTTTTCTGCTTGGCTAACAGAGAAGTAGCATGAAGGAGCAGAACAGAGAAGCATGGAAAAAGGCAGTGAGAGAAAATGAAAAAGGCTCTCTACTTTTCATTTTATCTTCCCTGTTATTTCATGCAAGACCTTGGGTGAGACATTTACTCCTTCTTAGCTTTGTAACTAACTACATAAGGAGTGCTTATCTGCCTTCTACATCTGTTACTATATACAGTGGAAACTAATCAAGTTCTTGAGTGAGCTCATGCACTTAGCAGTGTAGTGCTGCTACATATCTGGGAAGCCATATCTGACTTTAAAGGTGGGCTTCTGAGATCTTGCCATAATTGTGCTTCCTCACTCAAATGTTTTGAGGTATCTGTGTCATGCAAGACAAGAAAAATAACCCTGTAGAACGTGGTTTGCTGGGGTATGTTGGTCTAAAACCAGACTCTGTATCATGCTGTATACTCTCATGAGATGATGGAATGGAGACAGAGCTGAAAACAGGCTGTTGTAAGATGGAACACCTGATGCCAAATGGCAGATCTCACAAATCTATCAAAGGTCAGCAGCCACCATGTTACAGAGTTCTTGCAAGGGAGAAAGGCCTCACTTCAACTGGAAGAACTGAAAAGTCACATCTCTGGTCCATTCTTTCTTCTTCTTTTAGCAGAGAAATAGTACCATTTTTAGGTGGAAGAGAACTCTTACACCTTAGAGTTATCCAGTGTTAATAATACTCGAGAACTCTGAGTCCCTCTTACAGTTAAAGGGAGAGTGGCACTTTTCAACACCTACACATGAGAGATGTCTCCTTCTGCAACAAGTTTGTTAAAGGAATACAATGAGTAAAATAGTTCAGTGAGAAAGCCACAGCAGCTATCAATATACTGTGTACTCAGGTTTTATAATAGTTTTTTTCCCTTGTTTTGTGCCATTTTGCTCACTGCTTTGCACCCTATTACTCTCCTGTTGACTCATGATATAATACTAGATCCTACTACTTTTGTTCAGGTTATAAAACAAATGAATATAGAGCCATATCTGGTAACAGTAACAAACCCTAGAAAAAGTTTGCTAAATGTTAGTGACATCTTACCCTGCAAAATCTGTACTGCTACATGGCCCTGTTATAACCTAAAGAACTATGTACTTTCTAACAGCACAATGTGGAGCTTCACATGGCCTTATCTACATGCTCTGTTTCTTTACTGTCAGATAATTCCAAAATAGGAAGAAAGAAGAGATTACTTTGATGTGTAAATACTCATCACATTGGTATTGCTGATATTTAGCAGTTTTATTAGATTTTTTAGGATTTAAATTCAGGTTTTCTATAAAAAAGAATTTGTGAATGAAAAACATACAGAAGTTTATTAGATAGAGTTTGTTCTTTTGCACAGATATACGCTAAGCTCATTAGTGACTTGGATATTTAGCAGCCAACATAATGCTCCAAGATTTTTGTGCATTTCCACAAAAATAACTACCAGGTTTAAAAACATCAAAACACTTTTGGTAAATATAAGCAGTTCACACTCTGAACCCTTTAAAATAAAGAGCACAGATATTCTCTCCCCTCAGTGCACAGCTACATGTTCCTAATTTTCTGTCTTTTTTGGTCCAAAGCTAGCTTTTTTCCAGCAATACTGTTATTTCATACTTACACAGCATTTTCTGTTTTTCAAAGCACAGCACAATCCCTCATTCTGAAAGCATTTCTAAGCAGTTTCCTGTGTCAGATATCCTGTCCTATTCTCCAAGTGCCATTTTCATAACTCCCTAAGGGCAGTTTGTGAATGCAACTAGGACAGAATGCATTTCCAGGAAATGGAAAATACTGACCTCTATTTCTCCACTGTACTGAGAAGATTGTGATATTAGCATGCTATCCCCAAGGCATGCATAATGTGGCACAGAATTTGCCAGCAAGACATCTCTGTCAGTTTATAATGAACAAAATCTAAGCTTTGGTGCATGACAATTAGAAAAAAACATGCAAGTATGAGGCATTCTGCTTTTTTTCTATCAATGGAAATTATATATCACTATTCATTAAGCTTCAATTATATTAGAGCATAGTCTTTGTGCTTGTGGTATCATAAAGGCACATGTACATTCATACATTTAATACTACCATGTACCAAACAGAAGCAAAGGAAGGGAAGAAAAGAAAAAACCCTAATTTTGCCTGAAATTGAGTATTTCTGAATATTTAAATACAGTCAGAAAACACTGCTTGATAGCATAAGTTCCTGCTACAGCCTTTGCACCACAAAGAGAACACAGCTAAAGTTGCATACAAGTAGGCATTGCTTCCAGATATAATTTTCTAAAATCTTCCTACCTTTGCTCTAATAGTAAAAGCAAAATATTCAACAATAGGAAGGTTAAAATAGCCTGTTACCAGCAATTTTAAACAGTTATGTCACTGATAGGCAGTTAGGTGATGGCTTTTTATTGTCTTTGGAGTGGTAGCAGTGCTAAAGAAATGATGGAGAAGTTCAGGAAAATATCAACACAGACTTAACAAGGAAAGCCTTTTAATTTTACACCACTTCTCGTCTCAAGTGTTTGATTCTGTAATTTGAATATGTTATCATTAAGTAATTAAACACATCAAACACTGATGTTACTCTATCTAAAGTGTTTTTTAAAACTACAGCTAACAGTTTGAAATCAAGAAGATTAATATCCCTTCCAGACGAAGTTTCATGACTCTATGATGAATGACTGCTACAGCTTTTTTGAAATGCCCACGTTGCTGTCTGTCCATAGTAGTTAATTGAATTATCCTCGAATGTTTTCAAGGATCACTATCACAATCCTCTCACATGTCAAGTGGCTCCTTATTTACCAATTTCTATTCCATGTGCCTATTACTCCAAGTAATTTTTTTAGCATTCACAGGTTATGACTTATGCTCTTATGCCATGTGTCCATTTTTCCTAAGCACATTTTCCTGTGGTGACACCCCTGCAGAAGTGAGTGTCATTAGTGATTTGCCAGCTAAAGCCAGACAGTCCTTCCCCCTGCAGATGCTATTTCAAATGGGATCTTAGCCATATGAAACATTTTTCTTACCTTCCCATGTTGTCCTGCTCTTTCATAGCAGATTACTGCATCTTCCCACATTTCCAGCTCCTCAAATATTTGTAAGGCAGAGCTGGTGCATCCCAGCTCAAAGAGTAAGTTTGCAAGCTGGCGCTGGAAACATAAGAAATTCCACTTAATTGAAAGTAGCAAATAATGTCTACAATTTTAAAAGATGTTAGAGGCATTTCTGAAATCAACGAGAAGCAGACAGATAATATGGAATTATTCTCCTGAAACTTCAGGTTGGAACCTCAGTGTATATACCACAAAACCCCCACACCAACTGAATAAAAGTTGTTACGCTTTGAACAATTTAACAATATCATACAGAAACAGAAATGGACATGGCAAGAATGAACTGACAGAGATGAACTTCCAGCCCATAAATGAGGCCCACGTGGCTGGAGAACAGCTGCAGCAGGATGTTGGGAATGCCAAGTGGGAAACAGAGGCCAAAGAAGGGAATTAAAGCCCCTTCTAGCAATGTTTTGTCACAGTAATCTGCACCTGTGGAGAAACAAAGATGGAGAGAAAGGCTCTGATACAGTTCTGTTCAGTAATGTGAGAAATCTGTTTGACTGTCCCAAACAGCCATTGCTAAAGGGTGTTGGTTTTTACCCAAATCAATATTGGATTTCAGTTTAGGTTCAACTCCCGAGTTGATGTTTCCTCACTGTTCAGTCAGTCTCTTTGTTATTTCAAATTCAGCTATTATTTCAGGGCACTAATGAAAACAAATGAGTAATGTCCTCAATTGAAAAACAAACATGGCATATTTCCATGACTTTCAAAAGTTGTGTTTGGTTTTTATTTTTTAAGAGAAGATTAAAATTGCAAATAGGTTTTAACCTTCGAAGAAAGGGTAACTTATGTACTACGTGTGACAGATAGACAAATAGGTTTGCAAAATAAATTGGAGCATTCTCTGTACGGACAGCTACTTGTGCTATGATGCCCCACAGAGTTAACCTCTGCAGAGAACTAGGTGATCCTGAATGGACTCCCTGAAATTCTCTACATATGTTATGAACATATCCTTATTCGTTTGGGTTCAGTATCTGTTGCAAATCCAAGGAGTTACTAGAGGGGAACAGATAAGTAGTAAAAAAAATTAACATCTGGCTACAACTCTTTGATGTAAATATGTATTAAATTCTGAAAACCTCTTTGTTAGCTTGATATTATTCACTTAGGAAAAAAAACATTTGCCATTTTCTAAAACTAAATCTTATTAATGTTTAATTAAATTTTCTCGGTTATATTTGGTAAAATTTGTGTATGCAATGTGTCTTCTTTACTATAGAAGATTGAGTAATCTTTCATTATAAATTCCTATTTTAGCATTTCTATCTTTGGCTTAGAATTGAATTGGATTGAAAATGCTACTCTGACAACTGGAAATGAAAACCATATTTGATGGTTATATTGCAAGTGCCTGTTGAAAGGTTATGTGGAAAAACTTGAGAATGATCGGAGAAGATATGATTGGTTAAAACAACATGCACTGAGACTAGAAATAAAAAAGGAATAAAATATCATTAAAAGTAAACTGACACAAATACCTTTAGAGGTATGCAATATTTAAATTTTTCCTGAGTTTTTTTAAATACAGCATCATCAGATAAGACTTTAGTGTGTAGATTTCTGTTCTAGAAAACCAAGTTAAATAGTGTAGTTATGGGTGTAAAAAAATCCTGTCAGTACTAGTAAAAGAGGTGACTATCCTAAAAGAAAAACTTTCTCAGCTCAAGTTCTTCAGTGTACTATTGACTCTCAACCTGGCTGATTTCACCATGATTAACTTCCCAAAGTGAACTTTAAAGGACAAGGAAGATGTAAGTAACAGTAGCCTAAGTAAACTAGTAATAAAAGTTAAGACAGTGGCAAGATTTTTTTAATAGGAGATATGTTTGAAGCTTGCAAGTTTTAGAACACTTTGTACTGGAGGAAAAAGGAAAGTAAAGAATTGCACTAACAAGCAATTACTCCTGTGGATGTCAGAACAAAACATCTGAAAGCAAAGCACTGTAGAACTTGACCTCTCTCCAGAAACACCTGCTGTATGTTAGGTTATGTCTTTATTTCTACAACGTTTCAACTCAAGGTCGCACCACACTCACTTCACTTTGGAGTGATGGAACATCAAAAATAACCACCAGACTTTAAAGAATGAAATGGGATTGTTTCACACCTGTATGGTCCAACGTGGAGGCACCTGACAACAGTAGAAAATCTTCATACGTTCAGATACTGATGTATTTGTATTTTCAAACTGGTCTGCAAGTGCCTGTAAACGCAAAGTATATCCTGATTTAGTATTTACTTAGATTTAGATCAACTTCAACCCCCCACAAATTCACAGTATTCCGAATTTTAGGCATTTTTGACATAATGGAGAAATTATAATCAATTATAATCAATACCAGGAATAAGAAACAAATTTACAATCCCAAGCAAACACTTGCAGAGTTGAACTGCATCAACTATTGAAGTGACTCTGCCTAATGCATTTCAATCCTTAAGCTAGTTTCCCCCTAAGACAGAATTGATGTGCTTTTGGCATGACATTTCTTATTAAAAAGAGGAAGACAAACACATTATAGTGGACCATGGTTTTGGAAACAGTTCTAATACAGAATAAATTATTGTGATTTGGCATACAATTCAATTCAGGCTATTTTTTTTCTTTTGGTGGAGCTTTGGATTGTTGAAATATTTTCTTTTGAAGCCCTTTGAAAGAGAATGGTAACTTTCACAGAGAAAAACTGCACCACTAATTTTTTTCTCTGAAAATCCACTATGAAGTTAAAAGACATTCTAGGAGGGTACAGCCAGAAAAGTGGTTAGAAATTTTAAGAAGAGGGAGAAACTCTCCTCAAATGCCAGTCACCATTAAGTAGCAAATTTAAGGAGAGCATATAAATAAGAGAATATTAAATTACTTGTGTTCATATGGTTCACCTATCAAAGTCTCCTTAATAACTCAGTCAAAATTTACACAGGTAAAAAAAAAACTGTGCTACACAAATCATAATTTTTCAGCTTTCTGAAAATGAGTGCAAAGGTTCCCAAGCAAAAGAAAAAAAAATGGATAGGATCATTTCTTTCTCTCTCTTTCTAAGCCCAACTGTTGATACCAATACTGCAACTGACAGCTGCAAAAAAATCAATTCTGTGATTCAAACTGCTAAGCATCTTGTAATTGCTATTAATGTTAATGGGATTTACTAAGTGGATTAATTCTTTTAATAAGAAAAGAAATCACAACATGCAGCAATAATTTAGGCTCTAAATTGATGCTTAACCTCCTAATTTTAAAAGCTAATATTTCACATACTTCATCTAATTCACATTCTTTTTCACAAAATTATCTCCAGAGGCCTGTTCCCATAGATTATCCAGAAACCTATGCCAAGCAAATGGGTGAGATGTATTTGTAGTAAGGAAAATGACACACTAATAAAATTGCATTTCTTTACACAGTTTCAGGCAATCCAAAAGAGTCAGATTAAAATAAAACTTTTTAAGTAGTATTATTTTATTTTAGAACTTATTTGAATACAAACTATATAATACATTGTATTTCTATTTTAGTTCTGCTGAAATGTTCTAATGCAATGCAGAAGCACATTTTTCTATACTCTATTGTAACAAAAATTAAAGCAAAAAATTGTCCAGTTCTTTGGTTACTCATTTTATGAGACCAAACAGTGCAGTAAAATACAGCTGAAAAATTTAAAAACAATAATTGTTCTAAGCCTTAGAAAAGCAGACAACTCCTAAATATGTCCTGCAAAATAATCTTCTTGAGAACAGGAACTGAAAGGAAAGAAATGTTTTAAGTGAATCAAAATAGTCTATCTTTTTTTTTTAACTTTTTGCCTACCCCTTTTCTAATTTCTATTATTCCTAGAGAAAAACTGAAAGAAAAACATTTTTTCAGAAGAATGTATTTTATTTTAAAATGTGCCCATATCTTTTCTACATCTCACAACCAGAAAAGCCTAATGTGATGTTAACAAGTAGAATTCTCCCCCTTCCCAAAACCAATACTGTACTCTTCAGAGTTCTAACAAAAACTGAACATATAGGCAGAATTTACGAATATTATACATTCTCTAAGAAGAGTAAATGGCAATGAATTTAGAAGTCCTAAAAATCTGTGGTTAATGCACTCTTCAATACACTGAACAAGTAAGTGCTAACAGTTCTGCCTACTATTGAAGTATAGAAAACAAGTTACTCAAACTTTGAATTCGATGTTTCTGAATACTGCTTGAAGAAATAAAATGTGGGTTATATAATGGCCACAAAATGAGAACCCAAACATTACTGCACAGCTAATATCTAACAGATATTAGATCACAGAACAATAAATCAATATTCAAAAAGTGAGCACTATCAAGTGAGCAGTCTTTTTCATGAATAATCTTCAACATTAATATGCTGTAATAAGAAAAAGTATGGAAATACAGAACACTTGCAATACAGGCAAATGTAAGATTTTGTGACTTAGTTTAAATTGAGACTCAGATTCCTGCCTTGCAAGTTGTTAAACAGAAATAAAGAAGAAACCAATTAAAATTCACAATTCTAAATGAGTTCTTCCACAAGCAACATTTAAAAAGGTTAACAGTTACCCTCCCATCACGTAACACAACCTTTTCCAAGGCTTAAACTGTCATAGCAATGAGTTCTAAAGTAAAAAAACACAATACAGAGACACATTAATCCAGTCTGGAAACAACAAAACCAGACAGTTTTGATGGAATTTTATATCATGAGCAAAGACTATACTATTGCCACATGAAAGCAGGAAAAGACAGAAACTACAAGGCATTATCTCCACATCGCACTCCAATCTGCTCTGAGATTAAGTAGTACAACAGGCAGCCTGTTTGGGATAAGCATACCATGTTAATCTGAAATGATCACAGTAGAGCTTTTTATTACTTTACTTATCAACCTCTGTCTAATCACTTTTCTAATCATCTCAGCTGGTAATTATCCACTACTTGAGTACACTAAGCTTGCAAAGGACTTTTCCCACCTTGGACGTCATTTTCCTATGTTCATTCCCATTGTATATCCTTTGCTTCCATGTCCAACATATGTGTAACACCACTAAGGTCCTCATGATAAAACACCAGCTTTGATCTTCGAGCCTGACCAAATTTCCATCTTTTCATCCACTCCACATGTTTTACCACCCTTATCTTCAATGGCTGACTGAGTTGGAACTTTTTTTTTTTCCTTTTTAGCCAGACCTTATTTTTGCTTGATCTCTGGAAATACCATTACACCCTCATGGTTTCTGAGTTGTCATTTTTCCACAACATTTTGGTGATTGATTTCTCAACCTACTTACAGTGCAGTTTTTAAATGTTCATCCAACTGGTCTGAAATCCTCCCTCAAAGATTTGTTCCTTTTGTTAAAATAAAACCTTCAGATAGCTTTTTGCATCTAAGGTAAATAAATGGCAAACTTCCACATGCTTCATTCTATTTTTAACCACTTTATTCCAGATGAAATAGTTTACTTGCTTTAAAAAATGCCCCTTACTATGTAATACTAACTACATGCAAACACTTTTTCCCATCCATTTCACCTGAAGGATGTTGTGATCCAGGCTTATTCAGGGAAAAAATCCCCCTGCAACCAAACAAAAAAGCCTCAAATTCCTATCCTTTGAAAAGAGCAGGATATTTAATACTTGTCCAAAAATTATTGGAAACAGCATAACACCTTGCTTGTGCAGCAACAACTTAATTCCATCTGGAACTCCCACCTCAAAAACACTGAAGATAGAACTACTCATAACTGAATTTAACATTGCTGGCCCAAATAAAACATCTCTGCTTTATCCATGCAATTTCATCTCACTTCTTCCCAAGTCTTCATATCAGCAACACAGTGTGACTGCACCACTTTTTCCTTTACCTATCTTTTCCAACAAGAGCATTTTCCAGTTTTGTTTCAGTTACAACTGTTCCACCAGATTTCCTTCATCTGTTCAACAGCTTGCTTCACAGCCAGTGTTAATCATCATAACTTGTTTGTTTTCCTGTCTTGTCCTACTGCTAACCAGGCATCCAGCTGTTTTCCACCAACCACACCCTATTTAAAAATGCTAGTCTTTACCATGTTAGTACCTGATCATTTGCTATGCACTTACCAGTAATGCCATCTCCACCCTTCTTACATTTCCTCCTACCCTTTGATTTATCCTGGTACCCCTGATATTCCTCTTTATTTGATTTTATAGGCAGGAAGATTAGATAATGTTTTGCTAGACTTCTGCTTCTCAGTCTAGAAATCTTGTCAGGCTGCCAGAATCAATCCCTAGGTAATACTTGTAGGACTCCAGCGGGGATGGTCAACCCAGGAAGTCTTCTCTACATAAATGCTCACAGCAGCCATAAATTGCCTATGTTTATCCATCATCTAATCCCAGCTGACATGGTGACTGTGGCATTATCTTGTCCTGCTTTTACTCCTCTCTAGCATCTCTAAGCTGTCCTTCTCACATGCTTTTACCATATTTGACATGAATTTAGCTTGGTTGGATGAATGAGAAACTGCCTTTCAGTCTTTTCTAACACAGAAACTCCAGACACACTTTTCATGAAATTCTTGTAATTCTAGGATTCTTTTTCTCCAATTTCTCCCAAGCCTGAAGACTCCTTCTGAAAAATTCCACAAATAACCCTGACCTTTCCATGCTTTGCCTAGATAACCACTTAAAATTTTCCTTGTGCTTCTTCCATTTCTGTACATTACCTCTGGATGATCTATGAGCAGCAAGTTGGTGTGACCACCCTACTGCTCTTGTACTCCAGCTATTCCTTTAGCTACTTACACAACCTATATACTAGTTAAAGTACCAAAGTATGGACACCAGCTGTGGGACTGTCTGGTGGGTCATGGCTTCATGTCAGGCACACAAGTGCCTGACAGCACCATGACACAGTTGGAATTGTTCAGCTGCTTGGAAGAAAGGTGTCTGAAGACAAATGGGGCAAGAGGTAAAAATAGATCTGTAGGGAAAACAAACCTGCTATCTCATCCATACTATGGTTCCTAAGAACTTAGCAGGTGTATAGCTCAAACTGAACTAACTGAACGGAGCTCACAGTTGTTATTTACTCAAAAAAGAAGTAGGAAAGCTAAAAATAGTAAAAATAACAGCAGCGATGTATAACTCTGGTTGTGGAATTACACAGTTCTTATTTTATTCATAAGTTTACTTCAAAAATTATGAATGAATAGGAAAATTTATCATCAAAAAGCTCTTTTGATTTCCTGCACAGAAGTTGATCTCACAGCTGCTACTGCATTTATGAAACAAAAAGTAGGTGTTTTTTAAGCTTATGGAACATTCAGATCTTGTGGATCCTGTAATATGTACAGACTTTTGTAAAACTTCCAGGGACTCACTGATAAATTAATTCAAACTTTCATACAATTTAAGAGTAAACTAAAGACAATTATTTTTAAATGCTTTAAAATATTTATTTTTGGAGGCAGTGATATCAAGATACTTGTTTAACAGAAAACATACAGAATTCTTGACATTTCAAAACATCCATTGGTGTTATTTTTTGTGTTGCTTCTTGCCAAGTTACATTTTCTAACAATAGTCTGAAAAATGCTGTAGAAGAAAGAACTACAAGTTAATCTGGGATGTTTTACAACAATACCTGTGGCAGCCTTGTTCCACAATAGTGCACACTATAATATATAAACACAGAAAATTACTAACAAAACCTCCATTCTCCCTGAAGAACACATATACAATGTGTCTAAAATTGAGAAACTGCATACATATCAGATAACAGGTAACAGAGATAATTAAATAAGGAGAATAATCAGAATCTTTTGTATTTTTTTTTCCTCTGCATTAGGTATTCCAAGCTTTTCTAGTACAGTAACTATTTTAGTACCTTGTGGATATGTAATTAGATATTGAGTTACACTCGTTTGATAATCTTGCTTTAAAAAAGCTTAAACCCCATATTTACATTTCAAACAACACATTTATTTCAACAGCTCTCTGTCAACCCAAGAGATCCTGTAACCAAGACCACCAGGATAAACGGAGACATATGCAGACTTCTACAATCCAATGGTCAAACTTAAACTAGCAGTGAAGCAATGTCAGAAATTATGAAACTACTAAAAGTTTTCATATAACAATTCAGTAAAGTTTTGCTTAATGGGAGAGAGTAATTTCTGCTCTAGTCCAAACTTCATGACAGAGATTATGATGAAACAGTGATTATTTTATTGGTTGCCAACTTTATGACTAGAGAAACAGATACAAAACCAGTTCATTGGGTCATATCACATTCAACCATTATTCAAAAAAGCATTTTGACAGTTCAGACAGAACTTCATTGCTTGGAAACTAAAATGACTTAAAAGAAATAATGAGCTATCCTTTTAAAAGATAACAGATTATATTTTTCTGTTAAACAATGAAATGATCTCTGAATAGTTAAGAACTAAGGCGTCAAAACAGCAAAAACCATTAAGCAAGGATGCATTTCAACATCAAGAATAAATCTCCCACCCATTTATCTAATTTTCAAAGTAGAATTATGACATTAAATACTCAAGGAAAATTTATTATAGCGATCACTATTATAAATTGTGATTTGTAATTCATGGAAGCTTAAACAGACCATTTCTTACACTGTGCAAAGATGCCAAGTTGAAAACTGCTACTTACTGGAGATTTTACATTATTCACATTCTCAGGAGGATAAAAATGTTCTGTGAGAACTCTGCAGAATGAAATGCTTAAAAGCACAAAAATATTCCCTCTTCCTTACACCTCATTAAAATAAAAGTCTTAGTTTCATTAAAATCTTACAGCCTTGAAGACTTGTGGTTTTGCTCATTTTGCAAATTCACCCTCTCAGTCATTTTTCCAATCAAATTATCTCTTGTTAGGATTGACCACAACTGATGTGTTTATTTAAACCAACGAGAGGACTGTGTATCACACTGCTCCCTAGGAACTAACAACTGTTTAAAATTTATGAAAACTAAATTTACCGTGTTGTATAGCACTGACTGCCTACTTTGCACTGCAAATGAAAGGGTACAGGGTGTCTGGAACACAGGAACTGCAAAGATTTCAGGATGCTTCACAGAGAAAAACTACTAACACAGTAATGAAACTTGAAACAAAATTAACTGAAACATTCAAGTAGAAGACTTTAGGATTCAAGTTTTCAAACCTAAGTCTGTTTGCATTGAAAGCAATGTTTTACCTACTTTGCTCAATGCTTTGGTAAAAATGTCTTGATAGTATGTAGTCGATCCAATGACAGCAAACACAATGCTCACTGACCCAGGTTATTCCTGGGTCCACAAGTGGAAAATGGTCCCAGTTTCTAGCAGCTTTACACACAGAAGAAAAAATGCTGATTTCCTCTAACTGAAATGAAAACAAAAATTTTCTATGCATATTCCCTCAAATTAGGGTAATCCCCTTTTAAATAGCAGACTAATCCCCAACTAATACTTTAATTATTTTTCCCCCCCACCATAAAAGAGATTTCTCCATTGAGTTTATCTGTAAAAACAGGAGGTCTTCTGATACTGGATTCAGCACTATCCACCCCACGGCAATATTCCAGTAGCTCGTTTTGATGGATTCTTCAGTTAAGATGCTCCAGCTCTCAATGCTGTATGTACAAATAGCATCGAGCATGCAATGGATTCTCCTCTGCTATCTCCTTTTTCCTCCTCCCCACTAAACAGCTAAAGAAACTCCTTGGCACCAAAAATGCCTCACCAAATACTTAAAAGCTTCAAGTTTCTAGGTTGAGGGGACTGCTAGTAGAGGCTTTTTCAGGACAGCCTCTCTGTGGCATCTACACACAGGGTTGATTTCACTGTCAGCACTTGACTTGAACCTGAGAACAATACAGTATTCCCTCCAAGACAGATTACAACTAGAGAATTTCCTATCATGGTTCAAGTTTGGTGCATATAAAGTCGTTATTCCCTTTAAAAGCATAAGCAAATATATATTCTTTTTTGAACAAAGGTTGAGTCAATTTTGCGGCAAAGGAAGAACTTGCTTGTAGCCTTTATTAAAGATCTGACTGTTCTTGCACCAGAAACCTCTGTTTTGCTGCAATCTTTCCTCCCCAGCCCCATCAGGCACTAAAATAAATTGTTATAAGAAAGTTACATCAAACATTGTCTTTTGTAATACATATATATAACAGATATATTCTTTGAGAGATGCAGTTCTTCCTCAGAAAAGCCAAGGATGGAAGGGGATAGTCAAGTTAAACCCTTTAATATTTTTTCTCTGCAGTATATAATTGTTACTTGGGTTTAGTCAAACTTTCATAACTGTGACCCATGTGATCTATCCTATATTCCAACTGGAACACCCTGCTCACAAAGAATAATCTGTCAGAAATTTCCTATACTTTTCTATTGCTGGTAGACTTGAGTTTGCCTTCCATATAGGAGATACTTGCATTTTGCTGATAGTAAATAGTGCAATAATGTAAATACACACAAGCAATTAAAAAAAAAGTCAAAGTATCTGTAAATAGCAAAAAAAAAGCCTCACTCAAGCTTTAATTTAAAGCATAAGTAAACATCCTAGAAATAAATATTCAAAATAAACATTTATATATGGCAAAAAAAATTTAGAACTTAGGAATTTGATGGTCATTTTTGAAACAACAAATACTTCAAATAAAAAAATAATTTCAGAGAAAAAGTTTTTAAGACCTTGTTACTAATTGCAAGCATCCAAACATCTACAGCTTCCTACCTATGGCAGAGACTGAATGATATTCTGTCACACAAATAGAAATATCATAGCAAAAAACAGCACAAAACAAAACACTGTGAACTCATGTAACTGTTTTGGTGCAGTCGAACCAAACATAATTCTTTCCTGTTACTAAGATACCTGGAAAAAGGGAAGACAATCATGTCTAGTCTTATCTAGTGACCCATAACCTGAAATCATAGAAATTCTGCTGTTTTAATTGCCAGAAGCTCTTTTTTCAGTAATAGAAATATTCAATTTATCATGTTTTTTTTTCACCCATTAACTCTTTTGCTGTTATCTGTTTTTCAACGATTTTCTTTCATTTGAAAACTTTGAGAACATCTTTACTTATTTGGGGAAGGGGACAGGAGTATAAAGTTCAGTCTCTTTTGTCCAGAATCCAGCCAGAAGGTCTCAGATAACATCTTGGGACACCCATTGTTTTCCCTTCTCACAAGAAATAAAAGTAGTTTTTCCTAAGAATAGCTGCCCTATACAACGAAACCTTGACGGATACCCAGTAGTTTCTGTTGAAAAATTACTTGGCAGGAAATAAACATTCTTCCAGTAGCTGAGCCTGACCCAGCAACCATACAGTGTATGATGGTAAGTACATTAGAAATATGACACACGGGCAAAGCGTTTAAACTTTAGCTATCCCAAAAGAAAGCAGTCACATGTAAAGAAATCTGTTTTCAATATATGTATTTTCTTGAAAGACATCCAATCCAGCTCTTCACTTGTTCCTGGAAAGCTCTCTACACATCAGGGAAAAAAAAAACAAACCCCCTATCATTCTGTTAGTGATTGATCTACTCACCAAAGAGGAAAAATAAACTTCTTCAGTAACAACTGGTTTGAAATCAGTTCAATTTTCAGTGAAAATGAAAACACTAAATGCATTAAATATTCCATGCCTGATTGTATGACATATTCAAATAGAAGTGTATCAAGCTCCCCTGAAGCTCTTTACTAAAGGAGGAATCCACAAAAACACAGCTCTTTCCACAACTATACAGCCTGCTTGGCACACAACTGACCAAAACAACCAGACCAAAGGAAAAATTTTTCAGTCAGCTGGACAAAGTTTTATGGTCTGTGCTGGTCACTCACACCGAACTGGTTGATGGACAGAGGCAAGGCAACAAAGAATCTTCTGCTACTTCACAGAAGAGCAACTGGACTAACAACACTAAAAACCTTGCCCAACAAAACCATGGACTACAGAAACAAAGGGACAGCCAGGATAACGCACATCCTTTACTTCACAGTCTTCAATTGCTTAACTGAGGACCATCAACTGCAAGTGGTACCACTCTTGCACTGGAGGCAATTTTCTTGCAGATCTGCAGGAAAGGGTCATGATTCTGCCAAAGGAACTTTGGCACTTTGCTTTCCAGCTAACTCTGTTTTACTTGAGATACTCTAGCCTGAGCCAAAGGGAGAGTACTAAAGGACAAATTAACTCTTCCACCAGCAGCTGCCACCACCTACTTTCTGCTACCATTTTTCTTTCCAGGGGAGATAACATAAGCCCAGGAGTCTGCTGGGCTTCTGGCCATTCATTCAACCCTCAGCCTGCACCATTAATGGAGAGCCAGAGGGAAGAAGTAGATTTCAGACCAGAGAAAAGGACAAGGTAGAGCTTGGGAGCTCCTGAAATAGTTAAAGATCACACTATAATTTGGCATTTTTGACCTTGTAAGTGTCTGAACCTGCAACATGATTAATGACCTCGGTTTACATGCATTTCACACAGGGGAAAACTGAAAGCAGAAGTGTTCTGTGGTAGAATAATTTACTATATGCTTCTATTTCTAGGCAACTTCAGTGTTTTCAGAGATCTGTATCTGGAAAAATGGGCAGGTATAACACAGGAATGTGCGTAACAGCTACAAACAATAATATTTATACCATTTAAAAATCTAGTTCTGGCATGGAAGGTCATATTGTTTACAAAAACATCTCCACATTTGTCAAAATGCCTAAGTATTATCACAAAACCACAGTGCTATCATTTACAATATTCAGTCAGAAAGCAATACTGTGAAAATACTGGGTAACTGCAAAAATAAATGGAAATACTGAATATAATCATTATCATACCATACTCAAAGGGAAGCTGGACACCAGACTGGGCCCCCCCAGGGAAGTGGTCTCAGCACCAGCCTGGCAGAGTTCAAGGAGCATTTGGAAATGCTCTCAGGCACATGGTGTGACTTTTGGGGATGGTCCTGTGCAGGGCCAGGACTTTCCAACTCAGTATATTCCATGATTCTGAAACTCTCCATACACCAGTCCCAGTGATTATTTGAATCAATGGTCCTAAAATCAGTTTGGAAAGTTCGGAATTCAAATATATTCCTCAATTCATAACTAAAACTGTAAAAGGAACCAAATCAGTTGAATTAGGCCAGAAAAATCAGTTCTCCGGTTAGAAGCTACATCCAGCACACACTATTGCAAAATTTGTCTCTAGTATAATAGTTTCCAATCAATTGATTCTTTACATACTAAATTCTCCAAATTTTCTATCTCCAAACACTTAGAAACCACAGCAGTCACCATATTAAACAGGGTTTTTTAACAACCAAATCCTCCTCGGCATGATGGAAATTTCTTTCAGTAGAAATATCTATCATAAAAAGCAGTGCTCACTCTCCACTACTCCATCACAGTTACAAACTAATTTAAACGCACAAACATTTTCATTTCACATGAAACTAGTTCTTAGTTGCATTTACTAGTTCTCTAGTAAATGGTACAATCATTTAATCTAAAACTAGAAAAATAACATTTCCCCTTGTTAATTACACAATAGTCTATTGTTTTCTATTTTATCTTTTCCTCAAGCATTATTTTCCATCCCTATTTCTGCACTTATCTCATAGGGACTTGCCACCAGTTTAATGGCCTTTTTTACAAATCCCTTCATCCCACTTCCTGTGAATTCATATTCTCTAGGTCAAAGATGACAAATCTCTACATCTTATACTTCAAAGTTTTGCTGCAGAAAACTGATCTGCTGAAATCTTACTCTTAATAGTGTACGAGAAACGTAATTTCCAAAGAATTCTCTGTGATTCTCCTTCGTGTTGACCTGCATAATAAAAGTAAAATACTTCCAATGTACTGGCCTGAAACTCTACTCCTATTTGGCTCTTCAAACACTTTCTTGCCCCTTAACACCTGAGAGTAATTATTTTCTGGTTTTATCAGATTTCTCACTGAAAATCTCCTTCAGCATTGGCTGATAATTGCAATGAATATATTGGCTTCCCTTAAAATCACAGCTTATATGCTTACCTGAGGAAGTTCGTTTGTTTGGTTTTTTTTTATCAGGAGGAAAGAACAGCCTTACTGACAGATCATTCAGTCTTTCTTTACTGAGTGAATATATATGCCAAGACCAAGGACCAGTAGTTATTGGGACTTACTAAGCTGCTTTGACTTATAACCTACTACAACTTTTGCAAATATTAGAGAACCGGTATTTCCATATTAACTTACCTTTAATACTTTTAAAACTAAAAGCAGTCTTCAGTCTCATTTCCTGCAATGCGTAAAGCAGCACTAAAATACCTTCTAATGAAAGAATTTTTCAGAACAATGCTGGATCACTTTCGAAATATTAAAAGACACACAGAGACAAGCACTTCTATCAATAACATTTGTCTCATTGTTATCGTGTTATTTCCCAGCATTTGTTTCATTTAATTTCATTAAAGAAGAATGCACTAAATACTATATGTATAACTCTGAATTAAAGATTGAATCCATTCTCTGTTTTTCAGTACAGTTCACCATGGTCCTGGAACTTCTGGAACTACAATAGCCAATGCACTCAGTGTCTTTTCACTGTATTGAAAAACTTATGCATTTGGAGGGCTTTGCAAAACAAGATTGTGGAGAGAAAGCAGTGAGAACAAAGAGAACTGCTTTAATTTATTTAACTGATTTAAGTTCTTCCCTGTAATAAGCTGATTACCATCACTGAATTATAACTGCAAAACTATCATAAATAATGAGGGCATTTTATACCTTCACTGCATGTATTTTTATTGTTCTAGAAAATGATTAAAAACTGGAAAAAAATGCAAAATACACTCTGTCTTGATTTGGTTTTAAAAAGCCATTTCATGCAATAGCTTCCATATTTTTTATAGACTCCTACCCTAATGAAATAAACATACAGATCTGTGTAATTGAAGATGAAGAATGTCTGATCCAGTGAGAACTATCACAAACTTATGCATTTTGAATTAATAAACTTCCACAGTATTTTGGTCACCAAATAATTTTACTGGGGTTTTGTTTGTTTCTTTTATCTGGGCTTTGTTGGTTTGTTTTTTTAAATTTTTTTAATCTTATCTTCCTTTAAAAGATGAATTTTCAACAGCAATGAGAATCAGACTGTCCTTCAATGAAACACAGCCTTATTGCTATCTTTTTAAGACAACTCTAGCACAGAAATCCTGTTTGGTTTTTTAAATTTAAATGTTGGAGTATGATGAATAGCATTTCTTGTGTCCTAAATTAAGAAGTTAACTTGCTCTATTTTAAGACTTTTTTCAGATGGAAATGGAAGTGTGATTAGCAAATAAAGCAAATATACCTTATGATCCAAATTAAACAAAATTACAGGCCTTGTAACAAAAAAAAACAACTATCAAAATGAGTTTTGCATTTACAGTTTTTCTCTTTTCTTATAGATATCTTAGAAATCCATGGGTACTGATTAGACATTAATATATATTAGGGTTTTAGTCCTAATTTTCTAAGGCAAACACAAAAACATGCCTTTTTGTCCTGTCAGCTTCCAAGGAGCTTCTCAATTCTGAATATTTTAGGTCTTAAGCTATGAGAGAAAAAAACCTTTACACCTGCCTGGCAACTACTGAAGGCTAGTTTGCCCTTTCAACACACTCTCAATTCCAGGTATTTCATTAATGATTTTTACCAGATCATACATACTATTATCCTTTAACATCAGTATAAAAGCATGTCCTGCTGGTATATTAGTTGAGAATACTAATTATAAGTGCAATTTAAAACATTTCATAATGAAATACATAAGTATTTGAAGTATCAATTGAAGTATTAGCTTTTCTTACCCTAGTTATTACCATGTTATCACTTGGACTTTAAACTTTGTTGTTCTACAGGTAGTGCCTGTATCATCAATAGAGATACTGAATGTATAAAGACACTAACATTTAAGTATTCAACATTTAATGATTCAGTTACTAAAATTACCAATTTTAAACAATTATTCTACACTTCTTAGTCTACAAGAAAAAAAATCATTTATCACTTCTTGTTAATCTTTTTTCCAAAAGTGAGCATTTAGAAAAATTACACTTGCTCAACTATCTCAAGTAGACCTTTTATCTAAGAGAGTTTTTCAGTCTAATTCTTTGGCATACCAGTTAAAACAGCTTAACTTTTCTATTTTATATGGAAAGCTACTGCCTATACAACATTTCCTGATAATTTTTCATTATGATATTCTGGTAATTGATTCTTTCCTGCCCATTACTACTTTGTCACCAGGCAAACAAATTCATTCTTCACTTTAACTTGTTCCTTAAGTACCTTATACATATTTAAGCAATCTCAACATCTGAAGTTATTAATCTCACAATTACTTTGAATTTTAAAATTATTGAGGAAGAGACTAGCTCTTGAACAAAATGTACCCATTTCTCCTATACAGTCACTTTAATGGCAGGAAAGAGAGAAGGCCAAAAATTTGTAAGGCATCTAAGCAGAAGAACTTCAGGGACTGGATGACCAATAGTACTTAGTTTTTTGTTTAACTCAAGGTGTACTTCTAAGATGGAAGATGATATTGACAGTTTTAAGGAAGTATGCTGGGGCAGGAGTTGACTAGCATGTTGGAACTGTGCATATTGGTATTTTTTCTAAAGCGAGTCACATAGTAGATTCTTAATGTGCATGTTTTGGTTCATTAAATCAGGTCCTGCTGATGTGTGTTTCACTTTGAAAACAATACTAGCTGACTAAGAAAAAACATTCACTTCGGTTGTTCACAGTCATTTTACTAAAAAAAGCTTCCATTTCTTTATAATAGGACTCTTGCAGTGGGTGGGGAAGAAAAGCACATAAGAGGAAATGAGTCGACAACCCCAAATGAAATACAATGCATTTTGATATCAAAATTAGCACAAAAGAGGTCAAGGTCATGAGTAGAAGATAACTGGATCCATGACCATCTGACGTAAGATTTCCTTTTTGTTTGAAACACAGAGCCAAGCAGCGTACCAGGCAATTTAGAGCATCTAGATGCAACTGCCCTTTGCAACGTTTTGTTGTAGTCAAACACTACCACCTAAAGAATCATGGCAAAACATGAGGTTTTGTGCTGCAGCACAGCAGCGTTATTGACTTTCAAAATGATGAGCCTACTGTTATTTCTGGACAAATATTGAACCGAAGGTTACTGAGTGTAAAAGCTTAGAATATGGGTTTCAATCCTTCACTTTCAGAACAAAATCTTCAGACAAGTACTAGGTGTATTTTATCTTCTTTATGCCATTTACACTTATTTTTTATATATCTTACATGAAATATAATTTTATAGTTATTGCATTATCCTGATCAAGCAAGCGTACTTTCTTGAATGCTGTTGTGGTTACACTGCTTTTAGAGTTCCCAATCACTTGGATCTGGGGGAAGAAGATACAACAGCAGTCAGAGCTGAAAAACAGACCCTCTGCAAAGACCTCTTGCATCAGTTCTGCTTTCTGTTTTTCACTAAAGGGGGACGTAAGGACAAGAACGGAGAAAGAAAAGAACAACTATCACCATCAAATTCAAGTTGAATTACAATATAGGAGAAGCAGACAACTGCCTTGAGATAAGGCAGAATCAGGTTTATAATACCTAGCATATGTGCTGGACAGTGTGACTTGTCTACTAGCACAGGGGTATTTCAAAATTTGATTTGTTAGCTCACTTTGAGATACCTATCTCCAGATCTGCAATGATACATATGACATAAAATTATAAAGATTCATCTATTCAAATTTAGCAACAGCTGTATGTCTTCATCTATTCAATTTAGCAATAGACAGGAATAGTGTCTCCTCCACGGCATCTGGTCTGTGGAACTAATTATTTTAATTGTTTAGTTTGTTGAATCAGAGCTTATAACATTTATGCCTTCCAGAGCAAAGTTTAGGCAGAATGATGTGAATGTTGTGTTCTAGTACTTGTATTTTTCTTTGCAACTTCCTGTCATTACTTCATCTATAAAAGAAGTGTAGTATTACTGTTCAATATGGCTCAAGGATTCTCCTATCACCACCTTTCAAAATGTCACAACACTGAGTGAAGAGAATCTAAAAGGAGAAAAGTCTTTAGAACTAAGGCTCAATGGGAAACATTTGGAAAAAACAGAGGTTTCATATTTTTGGTTTCTTTTAGAAAGTGCATTGACATTGGAAGTAGAAGAGCTCAGGTGTTGAAAATAATTGTCAAGAATAGTTGAGAAAATATAAGAAACTTTAGCGCAGAAAGAATGGTTTCATTCTTTCCCCCATATCAGCTAATAGCATTGACCCAAGCTGGTAAAACTAAGAGTGCAGTAGAAAATTTCTAGGCAGAAATCATTACCTGGAAAATTAAACTACTCAATATTCTCTTTTTTCTAGTGGTACAAAACCATTTCAATCATTCCTGAGTAACTCTTGGCAGACTGGATCTCTGATTCCTCCTCCTCTCTGTCCCTTCCCAGCCACAATCACATAGAAGAGAAACAGAAGGAGTCGAGCACCACCACATTAATTATTTTGAAGTGTGCTAATAAGTTTGGTGTATCCTCAGACTCAGTTGTGTCCTGTAACATCTTCTATCAAATATGTCATATGTTTAAGCAAAATTAAATACGTTCTGGAAATATGTGCCTTGAGACTGAAGTCATAACTATCACCAAGAGGTCACTCTCTTTTGAGATTGTTTTCTGAGGTAATAAGGTTTATTTCTAGTGTTCTGGAGACCTTGTGATCTTGCACAGAATTCAGTAAGGAATGGTTTTATAAGACACCTGGCTTTTCTCATCTTTTTAAACACTTTTTGGAACATGTGTTCTAATAATAAATACAACTCATAATAGTTAAGAACTGTTGGGATATCAGTGCAGGATCTCACAGGACAGAAGAGGGCTGTCATCCACTTATTACCCTCCTGAAGGAAGTGATTTATATCTCCCTCAGTTCGTCAGTACATCTCAGATCCCAGTAACTTTCCACTAAAACTTTCAACTTCCTGTGAAACAACTTTATTAAATTAATTTTTCTCTTCCTTCCTCCCCTCCCCCATTCCACCCACAACTAAAAGCAAATATTAAAATATTATTTAATGTACCCCTAGAGTTCAAGAGGGGAGTTAAAGAAGAGAAACAGGAACTCCTAGTACAGGGTTCTAATAGTTTTGCTGAACAGACACCTTGGTTATGCTACATGTCTCTCTCTACTACTCCAGCTGTGGCTTGAGAGGCCTGATCAGAAAGATATATGACTTGAGAAGGAAAAGAACAGGGAAAAATCTGCTTGCCTCAAATCTCTCTGGATGAGTCTTCTGGGAGGAAGACTGCTCCCCTCTCCTTTTTGAACTCTTCTCTAAAATGTTGAATTTGTCCAATGTAGAACAACGATCAAATAAAGAAAAGCAGAACAAGCAATTTGGCAAGAAAGTGACCATTTAGTTTCGAAAATAAAAAGGATATATTTCTATGATAAATGACATAAGTTTCTTGCATAACCATTTAAGGCCCATCAATGTGAAATTAAAACAGAAAGGTTGTGTTTAAGCTCATAAAGCTCAAGACACCAGTTCTTTTAGAACTCTATCAGCCTTTCCTTTTTACAGATGCATGTAATTATTTTTCAGATTTGAAAGAACTGAACACTAACTAGCATGTTTCTTTAGTAAGAACAATTTAAACAAAAAAATTCCCTTTTTTATACACACAGAAAAGCATTAGTTTCTGGAGAAAATGACACTCTGAAGTATTATTTAAGTGCAAATTAAAGGGCAGTTGACAGAATTCCCAACCACATACATCTGTGTATGACTAAGGATATAAAACGAGATCTCATGTGACCTTTCAATCTTAGGCATAATGATTAGCCTATAATATTGCTAGTCTGCTCCCAGCTCTCCTGAAGTCTTATTAAAACACCCTTTTCAAGACACATTTCTCTGCCCCAACAGGCAAATTCCTCTAGTGCCAAGAAAAGCAAGCAGGAGGGAACCGTATGAAATAGCGCGTATGTTGTACGACGTGCTAGGAAAGCCGAGCCATCAGCTTGCAGGCATGCTGTCACCAGGTGTAACGAGCAGCAGAAAACACAGTCAGAAAAGGGGCCCATAACAAGCTGATAAAAGCTGCAAATGTAGAGGTAGCCAGTGTAGCCACCCAGGTTAGGGTAGGATACACCTGGGTATATCCCAGGTAGGATAAACCTGAGCAGGCTGCTGGAGTACCAGGCACACGGCAGCTTTGCCACTTTCACTGCTGGCATAATTCAGCAGTAAATGATGGTTTTGTTCCTACCCCACCATCCTTGGTACAAAGGATGGCATTTTGATTTATTTTGCTTCATTCTTAGAAAACTACTTTCAAATCCACAGAAATGGAAGAGTAAACCTATTTCATATATCAAGAAACTACAATGGGATGATACTCTATCTGTTTTGAACTGGTTTGGTCATACGTGGGTAGGTAATTTTTTTGTTTGTTTGTTTTTTTAGATCATCCCTCACTTTTCTTTTTCGTAGCTTCTTGACCACTCAAAATTCCTTCTTTTCCCTCCCATCCCTTTACTTGAGCTCTGACTGCACTTTCAGAAGTAATTTGTGGCTTAACAGCTTAGTCCAACCCATCTTCCACTATTAATAGTTTCTGAATTACTTTCAACAAAAGGTAGGTGAAGACCCTCAGACTGATAGAGCAATAGCAAGTTTCTGGTTTTATCAAAAACCTTCCCCATTTGTTCCTGTTTTTCCCCTCCCATTTTTCTTTCCACCCTAGTATTTCTTACCCTCCTGGATCTCCACCCAAAAGGAGGAAAAACAATCGCACAACCTTAAAAAAATCATACTGCATCCAGAGACACATTTTAGTTGGCAGCACCTTGATCCGCAATTCTCTCTCATGTTATACTGGTCATGACTAAATATTCTAGTGGAATGTAATATAACTAGTTTAGCTTTCAAACGTTGTTTCCTTTTCTTAGAAAAATGGCTGAAAAAAGTACAAGCTTTGGAAATCTTTAACCTTAGTTTTGTAGATCCAAACTCCATTTAAGCAAAAACTGGACAGAGACAATCCACAGCATCCAGAAAAAGTTAAGGAAAAATGTATCTCCTCCTCACTTGCAGTTAGCTACTAGCTGAAGTACATTCCAGGGTACCCAGAATAATAATTTTAAAAATCATTCCAAAGACTGCATTATCTGTAGTTCAGATTTTTAAAATAATCAGAAAAAGGTTTTGAAAATGATCATTCCAATTCCTCTTGAAATTTTTCAACTAAGGGAAAAAAAAAACCAACTTGAAAAAATTTATGAAAACTCTTTAGCATAAAGTA
The DNA here is from genome assembly GCF_029582105.1 of Oenanthe melanoleuca. Lineage (NCBI taxonomy): Eukaryota > Metazoa > Chordata > Aves > Passeriformes > Muscicapidae > Oenanthe > Oenanthe melanoleuca. Next base: position 74,504,576 of record NC_079336.1, read on the forward strand.
TATAGGGATATATTTAATATTTGGAGTCTGACAGTTAACTTTAACTAATATGACCTCATTTGAAAATAGTTAAAAATATTTTAAAGTAATTAAAATAATATAAACAGACAGTCCTACAAAAAAAGATAGTTGAAAAACACTTTCTTTGACAAAACTGCAATGTAGTCAGGTTTGCTTTAGGACTGAAAAGTAGCATATGCCTACTCAGCAATATTCATTTTAAAAGATGTTTACCAGCTGCAGACCCAACACAGGAGTAGGTGAGGGTGGAAATGGGGAAAGGAAGAAAAATTAGAGTAGAATAATGCAGGAGAGTCCCAGCATCTGCCAGCATCTGTTAAGTTAGAGCCTGTAACGGCTCATGCACTTTTCAGACAACCCTAAAGAATGCAGAAGATTTAGTTTACCATGTCTTATTCAAGGTGTTTTACAAAAATTTTTATAATTCCTTAAAAGATTGATATTGCAAACAATCCCATTTACACTTCTTTCCTTAATCTACTATAACTAATCTTGCTACAGCACTCTGAACTAGGAAATCATGAAATTGTGAAACAAGAACCCATTAAATCCATTTGTATCAACATTCTGTGGGTCTGAAATCCCTTTTCTACTGATAAACAGCTGCAGAATTCACTCGTTCTTTGGCATCTTAATGAAAATTATACATCAGCATCTTAATGATGATATCAAAATATATCAAAAATGACTTGTGCTATGTATGAAAATAACACCATTCATGGTATATTTTCTGATTCCTTCTTAGCACTGTTAGAAACACTGATATTAAAAAAATTCTCATCTGATGGAACTCAGGAATGAAAACCTTAAATGGAAAGTTATTCAAGTTATTTGATTAATTTAGCACATACAAATCATAAAACTACTTTTAACTATTTTTAGAAACCGAGCTTGTTACCATCAGATCAACACAAATATGCAATTATATCCAAATGACTAGTAGGCTTAATGAAAGAAAACATTAATGCATTAAGATTAAAGGGAATATTTTAAACCACAGACTCTGACTGTGGGGTCACTTCCCAAAATGTCACAGCCCATGCTAATCAAATCCGAAGTCAGATAAATGGACTTACTAAGAGAACCCCTTCATGAAGACTTTTGTCATGAGACTGTCAAACTGTCTAATATAACAATTACCAGTACTCAGGTTTAATCAAGCTAGACAAATACATTGGAAGCACTCCAACTGTTTTATGGCTTAGGGCATCAAGGATCCTGAGATCACTTCCCAAGTGCTGTCAGATTCTACATCTCTCAGATTTGGAATTCTGGCTTCCCTGACAGTCTCCTAAGACCACAGGAAATTCCACTACAGCAACTCCATGTCTTCATCAGCAAAAGAAAAATGCAGCAGCATATCCAATACGCCATCCTTCAAAGACTCATGCATCATAATGGTTTTAATTGAAACATCAGCTTTTCTGGATTTATGGATGCACCATAATGATAATTTTTTACATTCCTTGCTGTTTTAGCCAGCAAGAGTGTTGCTTGACAGACATACACAAATGCCTGCTGTTCATGTGAGACAACAAGATTTAGCTGTACAAAGATGACAAAGGGCTAACAAAATTGTAATATGAAGAATCTGTAATAAAAAAGAATCTGAAAGAATCTTAAAGAATCTTGACAAAGTCTATAGCCCTTTCTTTTGAAAAATTTATTTTTTAAAAGAAATCCTACTAGATGATACATTTCAGAATTTTAACATGCCTTTTTTGTATTTGAAAAAACAATCTTCTCTTAGTTCGGACTGAGATTATTTACATAATTACTGCCTCACACTTGCAATACAAATAGTAATCAGCAACTATCACATTAAAATGGTAAATTGAAATTGCTGATTTATTCATGAATGTGTTTCCTTGTTCTCATAATACCAATGACTAAATACAAGTAGCAGTGTTTTACAGAGATGATTAACTTGAGAAAAAAAAAATTGAAAAATTTGATAGCAGTAGCAGCTTGACATTCAGGAACATCTACATATACTCCTCAGATCGTAAGTCAGAAACTACAGGTACAAAAATAGATTTTAATTTCAATCTTCTAAAACTTGTCATGTTTTTGAAAGTGATGATTCATTACTTGTACGTTTAAGCTTATCTTATGACTAGCAGACACAGAAGGATTTGTGGTTTATGCATCTAATTTAGAGACATAATTAGAAAATTATCTCGTACAGTTTGCAGGGAGGAACTGCAGAACATCATAACTCCTGTATTTGATTACAAATATATATAAATTATTATACATATACATATATATACATATATATTATATATATATATATATACATATATATTATATATTATATATATATACACACACACACAGATATAATAAGGTGGCTCAGAAGTCTTACCTGAGTCTGCTTCATTGCCCGTTCCATCCTGCGAGTGCTTCCTTTCTCCAGTTTGGTCCGAAGGAGTAAGGCTGATGTCTGAATGGCCCAGAACTTTGGCTGGGAGAGCAAACACTGCAGAGAAAAAGAACATTTTGTTATTACTTCACTTTTAAAAACATTGAAGACAGTGAAGTTTCTAATAGTGGTCTCAAGCATGAATGCTGTTTCATATTCTGAAAGTCAAATATGTGGCTGGAGGATTTCTTCGATGAACTGAGGGCTGTACAAACCTTAATCTATTTTCAACGTAAAATGTGGCCTTCTCAGTTATGCAATGCTGTGTTTACCTGTACCCATATGGCACACAGACCAAACTGCACAAATTAAAATGGTGACTCAGAATCAAAGGGAAATACATAATTTGATCCTAGGCTGAATGGCTCAGCCTTCTCCACACCTGCATACTGGGTAGCTGTAGACAGCTGCAAGGATCCTACTTCTCAAGGCTGAACAAATCTCTTGGCCTCCTCTCATATCCAAGACCCACGTTAACAGCACTTCCACATGAAAAATGTTGAAGTTGCTAAGAATCTGAAGAATATTAATTAAACTAGAACTTGCTATGACTTGAGTATAACAGGAAGAATTTTTTACTTCAGTAGATGTATAGGGAATAGGGAATAATCTATGTAAGCAGCTTTCCTAAAATAATTTTATCACTTGGAATACACTGCACTGACACCAAGAACTTGGTGCCAGTCTCCAACCACTGATTTTTAGGGAAGTCCAATAGAAGACATGCAGCCAATACACTTTTGGTATCTTTCAATAATTTACAGACTGTCTGGATTCTTTCTGGTATGGTTTTAGAGAGAATATAGCATTTCTAAAAAGTGAGACAGCAGGAAAGCTTCCTTGCTTATTTTATTGACACTGCAAATACAATCCATCTTCTCTGAGAAAATATATTTGTCTATAGATATTTGTAGACTGGAGAAAAAGCCCCAGTGTTTTTTTCGTTCCTCTCAAAGATCTCCCAAAGCATTAAAAAACCATAATTTGCTCATGGTTTGTGTTTAATGCCCGACAAATTTCTGTCATGTTGTAATCTGGGTTTTGTCCTCCCTAGTGATTTCAAAGGAAAGGAAGCAGAAAGAAACAATCTAAAAAAAAAAATTTCTCCAAACAAAACTACAATAGGAAGAGAGGCAACAGCAAATGAAAGCATAAATGAAGGCAGTGCAAAGGCACGCACAGCCAAACACTTCAACTAACCCTAACCTTTGTGACCAAGAATCTCTGCACCAACTCTTTCATGACTTCTACTCAGTATTAGATTAAGAGGTACCCAAAGGCTTCTATACTGTCCTCTGTGTTCTGATTATCTGGAATTACAGAAACACAATCATAACATTCTCTATTCTGTAGACTTTCAAGTGCCCTTTTACAAACTATGATCACTACATCTGTTAACCAATGTATGTTCTAGTTCTGAGAGCTCATCTCTCTCCTGTTTCATCAAACTTCAGTCAATACCTATTGTAGTTTGGTCTTGAGACCAAAGCAAAGCTTTCCTAACACAGGACATTGGTGTCTGAGTTTATTTTTTAGCAGCCATACCAGGTAACTGCTAAATCAAACACCTTAAGGATTTACTAGGGCAAATACTTGAACAACCTTTACTTTACCTTAAAAGTTTATTTTGTGGGAAGGTCACCTTCTTCCCCATTTTCTCCACTATTATAGTATTATATATATAGTATACATATATATATATATATATACACACACAGTATATATAGTATAGTATTCTGTCATACTATTTGATTTTTTACTTCAAGGGGTTTTTTTCTGTGCTACCTGGTGGTAGATACTAGTATTAATTTTGCAAAAGAACAATAACAACTAAAAGTCTAGGCTAATAACGCTCCTAAAGATATTTTCAGGTCTGATTACTGCCCTTGTCCAGCAGCAGAGCCCTTGCTCTCTCACTGGCTCACCTTAGCAATTGCCTCATGGAGGGCAGAGGACAAAGTTTCTGTGTCTACAGCATCTGGCTCTGCAGGAGACTGGCAACCCAGGAAAGCCTCTCCTCTGTCTCTGAGTGCACCTCCCACACCACCTAAGCAATGATTTAAGCAAGCGTGCTGCATGAGCTGTGTATAAAGTCAAACAGGGAGGGAGGAAATCTGAAGATAAACAGGGTGGAAGAGAAGCAGAGATAATTACATTTCACTCCTCTGCAGGAGCAACGACAAGTTGTATTTACTTTTGAAAGGTATTCTTGAAATAAAATGAAAGGTATACCTGCCGTAAAATTACAGAAGAAAAATTTAAATTTTCCAACAATTTTATTGATACAAAAAAAAAATTACAACTGTGAAAGACAACAAGAAGCAGACCTAGTTTTCACTTAAATAAGTACTTGTAATTTTATACTTGTACAGAGCTCACAGTCCTGTGCCAAAATTCAAATGCTCACCTTTTCTAATGCCTGATTATAATGTTCAAAGTGCCACAAAAAAACCAAAATAATACATGCGTAAAGGAAACAAATATTTATACTTAAAAACTGTAAAGAATAGTTTCAAAACATCTAACCATAACTATTAAGCAAGCTTTAATCTTATACCCAAAATGTCCAAGTATTCCATATAATAAATATTTTCTCATAAGATCCAAAGCTTTATATTTTCACCTGAAGCTAAATCTAGACTCTGTTAATAGGAATATAGGTTAAAATATAACATCTGAGAAAAAAAAAACACAACTTAATCAAGATCATGCAAGTTTTGTCAACATACTTGAAAGTTCATTATATTGCACCAAAGGCAGCTAAGAAAATTAACAAAATAATTCTGAAGCAAAACCACTATTGAGAATCTTCACAAGTTATCTTTGTTCTTACTTTAGGGAAAGAACAATAAAATAAGAGAAACACATGAAGATTAGACAGGGTGAGAAGAAATGAAAGGAAATAAGGCTATGAAACATTTTTTGCACAGAATAGATATTTTCACATGGGAAAACTCATTCTTCCAATTCTTCCACACATTTTTTCCCTACAAACAGTATCATCCTCTCCCATCATATCAGAATGTAAAAAAGGAGATGACCAAAGTATTACACATATCAGAATATTTCATTCAATATATCTTCCTTATATGACATTCAAATGAAACAAGATGATGCTGCAAGTCTTAGTAACAAAGTAGTCCACTATTGTACAACACTTACAGTATCCTTATAACTACGTAAGAACAAAAGGCAAGTCCTTGGAACAAAACGTCTCCAGGCAACCTGTTCCAGATTGCTCAAGGAAGTTATCGATGCCTATCCGTGGATGTGTTCAAGGCCAGGCTGGATGGGGCTTTGAGCAACCTGGTCTAGTGGAAGGGGGCCCTGCCCATGGCAGCCTTTAAGGTCCCTATCAACCCAAAACATTCTATGATTCCAAGTAATACCTGAACTGTGAGATGGATAGATTACATTAGTAATGAGACTCAGATCAAACTTAGCCACGGATTTCTGTCAAACCCAAAAATCAGGTACTATTTATGAATGATTCAGCCTCAGTATTCAGAATTTAACCTAGGTGTGAAGCACTCCTTCATCACTCATTGAACTTTCTGCCAGAGAAACGGAGAAAGAACTGTATCAGTCAGTCACAACTCACAGAAGGTAAAGATTGGTCAAAGCAACTTTTCTGCTTTCCTCCATCTACTATTTTAAAAAGTTGGAATTCCCATAGGAATTCTACTTGACATCAAAGTCAGTAAGACCTTACTTGGGCATATAAGACATGCTAGAAAACCTGGAATGGGTAAAGATTATTCTTGTTAACTGAAGCTGTAATTAATTTTAATGTTTTCTAATTTTTCTTTATGATAAATCTATGCAGTAAGGCTATTCTTTAACTCCTGAATAAACTGTCAGTAGCCCAGCAAAGTACTGCAATTGCTATGATGGAGTTATCATCTGAAAATGGACTTGTCAACTGAGCAATTCTAATTGAAACCAGTCGTGGAATTCCTGAGAATTTGCACATCAGTCCATCAGTGAACCAAAAATATTCTGCTTATTGACCAAATTGCCAGGATGTGGTGAAATTATTTAACTGAAGTCACAGGCAGGAGGCATCCTGAGGATTGCTCTGTTCCTCTGTCACGCCTCCAAAGACATGACCTAAGTTCAGATTCAGCTCAGGTTATTTGCTAACATATTTTAAGTACAAACAAACAAGCATAGAACACTGGGGAGGATTTAGAGAAAAAAAAATAAAAATATTCCTTTTTAGTTCCCTTATATTATCCATTTCAGTTAATATACTTCAGGAGCTTTGTTGTTTACTTTTCAAAAAAACCACACATTAAGATTTCCAAATTATCCCTTTTGGATTACTTCATGTCCACTTATCAACAGTCTTTGTTTCATATAACCATGTATGTATTCATTTGATGATTTTGAGTAATTCATTCAGGTAACTACCATGAAACCCTTATTTCTTCAATACATCCCAAGGCAAAAAGGCCAACTTTTAACTTGTTCTGTGCTTTTCTGTAAAATGAAACACTACCACGGCATCTTTTCCACATTCTATATCCTGCACAATAGTCAGGTGAGTACATAAAAAAACCCACAAGTATGACTGGGGCATGAACAGGGAAAATGTGCATTTGTCTTGTATACCTGTTAATCTCTGGTGAATGACTTTATTACTGAAAGCTAACTTAAAAGTGTTTAATTTGTTTTTATGTACACAGCAAAGAATTGGAAAAACTTCTATGGAATTCATGACTAAGAACAACAGAAAAAATCCAGTATGATATGATGGAGAATGTGATTTGCTTTCCACATTTTTCTCACCTGCATAATCTGACACTTAAGTTTCTGTATAACTAATGCAAGTTTTTCTTCTAAAATGTCATGATCAAGTTACACTTATTTAATTTGAAGTTTTTTAAAAATTTCTTTTAGCACTAATCTGGTGACGGAAAAGGCAAAATGATATAAAATTAAAAATAATAACGTAGAGAAAAACCTGAAAGATGACACATTATTGTGGAAAACTTCCTTACATTAAATCCATGTTTTTTCAACAGAACAGTATTTCATGAAAGATACTACTTGAATTTCTGGAAAAAAAGTATATACAGAAAACTCTGCCCTGGAAAGCAGCTAAAGGAACTTCATGAGACTACTTCTAGTTGCCTAAGAAAGATTAAAGCAATCCAAGGCCCAGAGGAATGCTAAAATAATAGAAGTTTAGAGAAAAGTCTCCTAAAAATATTAACTCCTTTACTAACCAAGCTCAAACACAGATGATCTGCAGTAGTACTGGCAGCATCTGGTTGAAATGGGATTTGTAACTTTAAACAATAATTCTGTTAGAACCCTATAAGTTAAAATAAAGTACATTTGTGACTAAGTGGTTTCCAATACCAGTGCACTTTTTATGTTTTAGTGAAAAGCACAATTATCAAGAGGGCAAGAAAAATACTGAATTTCTAGTTACAATTAAGCAGCAGAACCATGGCTTGGCAACAGAACAAGCCAGTCAGTATGATCACTTTTAGCTTTTCTGCTCAGTAGGAACATGTAAAAATTTCCTGTTGGCTCAAACAGATCAAGTATGTTCAAATCAAGTACACATACCTATTCTGTACATTTTACAAATATTTTAAAATAAATAGGAATCAAAAGAAAATTTGATTATATGGCATCACTAGCAAATGTACGACACTAAGTTTCATAGAACTCAAATTCCTCCTAGTAGTGTTTTTATTCTTATCACAAAACTCAGCAGTCCTTCAGTGACCACAAATTAAGAGGAAACTATAACAACTATGCACATACACAAACCCTCAAATTGATAAACAACTAAAATTCATTATTGTTTTCTAAATAGGCATATTTAACTGGACAAGAAGTAATATTAGATGCTTAAGCTGATTCAATGTATGTGCCAAACAATTGCTTTTAAGCACAGAATTCTGTTGTGCTGATGAATATAAATATTTTAATGCAAAAAATTGCTTACCAATCAGTTAAAGGAGTTATTTTATCTCCTATCTTGATTTAAATTAAAAGTTTCTATTTTGCAATTAGCACAGTATACACGCTCTTTATATACAGAAATTAAATTTCTGATAAATCTAAAAATTCATTCAGAATTGCAGAACATTGAATAAAAATTACAATAAAAAGTTTTTTCTTTGATACACAGTAATCCTTAGTTCAGTGCTACCCCAAGACATTGCCTCATTTTGTTTTCTATTGTTATTATACACAAATCTTCTCTGTTATATGTAATGACATATATATATTTACTGCATGTAAATCTCTATATGTATTTTTATGTAGCTGCATTGAAATGGAACCTTTAAATTAAAATGTGTATCTGTAAACACCTGCCTGATTCATTCCAGACAAAGACTTAATGCTGCCATTTCAAAGAGGCTATTGTTTTTTTCACACTAGTAAGGGAGCTCCTCTAGTGTCTTCATAAATCATCATTTATTGAAACTGAATAATCTGAAGTTCAGACAGAAACAACTCCATTCTTCTATACCTAAATATATATATACATATGAAATATTTTTCATTTCTCTAAGGGTATCACCTTAATGCATGACAACCTCACTTTAGGTTAAAAATTCAAACAAAACCTGACAGCCAATAAAGATTTCTTCTTGGACAGTAAATTGGAAGAGGTAGCAACAATACACAACACATCAAATTCAAGCCTATTCTATTCAAGCCTGTTCTGCTTCTACAGGAGAACTTCTTCTCATGGAATCCACGGTACAATCCCCAGTTTACAAAAGGCATCACAAGTACATGATAGTTCTAAACAGACAACAGAGGTTAACTTGGGAACAAACAAATAGGATGATGAAGTAAATTATTTCAAACTGTTCTCTCTTTTAAGCTTCTGTCATCCATAATCATTGGCATTGCAGACAACATTCCCAAATATTTTTGGAATCTGCACCACTACACAGGACAGAAATTTGAGCACCTATAAATTCCTCACCTTCCTAAATATTATATGAACAAGCATTATTTGATTGCACGTGTCAGTAGTTAGGTAAGACACGCTAATGTGGAAAAAAGCCCCATATTTGTGGCATCTCTTAATTTGTTTGACAGCAAACCTTCAGATAAATAATTTCTGGAAACACGAGGATTGCTTTAGGCACGAACAATCAGGCTGCATATTCTCCAGTCACATTTTATTAACTACAAACACCTTCATATTTTCTAAGGTCCAACAAGAAAAAATTACATTAGGATTTCACTCCAGATGATTCTTGTTCCAAATTGACAAATTCTAACCCTATTTGGCATAATTGTGTCATTGGAGAGCAAAACAAACATGATACAGGAGGCAAACAAAAACAGTAATATTTTTATACCTTGAGAATACAAGGCTTCCATAAATACCATGACAGTGGATATGTTCAGTGGCTAGCAGGAAGGAAGAGAAGATTGTCTAATTTATGCAGAAAATACCTCCTATCATGGACTAGCTAAGAGACATTGCAGATTAGATTTTTTTTTAATAGCAAAAAAAGCAACGAAAAACCAAACAGAAGGAATACTTGTACCAGTATGCATTGTAGTTTACTACATCTTTCTTTATCAAGGTCACAAGAACTGCTCAGATTAATAAAAGATCAAAGGCCCTGTTGGTATGTTTAATAAGTATCAAAACCTGTGCTATAAATGTCTTGACACATCTCTTTAATTTCACACTTTCACTAAACACAGAAATCTGTCCTACACTTCCAGTCATTCTAACAGAGTTTTGGATCACAAAAAAAATCAAAATATTATCAACTAATTCTGCAAATTAGAAGTGTATATACATCAACATATGAGCAGCTGTCTTCAAAATTTCTGCCTTTTTCTGTGAAACAGACTGCAATTTTAGGTAGCAACCAAAAGCATCTTCTTCCATCTGGCTTTGACAACTAGAACTTAAAAACCAACAATATGCAAAGTGTTTGGAGTTAGAGATTACTAACTGATTTAACAGTCTTAGGGCAAAACTAGAAAGGATAACTTACATCTTCTTCTTTGTAAACATAACAACTTGCACTATACATTTCAAATTAATTAATAATTCAGGCATTATTCCAAGTCCTGTGTTAGTGTTTCTTTTTCAGTGTTGCATGAGGAAAATGTGTTATTACTTGGTTAGGTCTTAAATACTTTCTTGCCTAACAGCATCTAATATAAATTCTACATGGCACCTTCAGAGCATTATGCCAAGACCTTTGCACTGTAATAACTAAACAAAAAATAAAGCAATGCTTGAGCCTGTATGAAGTGCATTAGCAGAAGTTCTGTATTTTTGTTCATTAGGTCTCTTGGTGTTTCAGTGAGTTGTTACATCATGACAGCATGCTACAGAGTCAATCATGTGATCAACTGTGGTTTTTTTAAGGCCTCTTGAAGTTACCATGATTTAAAAAATTGTTTGACTATCAGTTAGGTAAATGAGAGAGACAGGCAGAAATCCTGAAAGTATTAACGTGACAGAGGAGAAGATTTACTCTCCTACACTGGCTGAGACATCAGCATTTGCACAGTGTCATTTTCCAGTATTCCTTTAATATTGCTTTAATATTCCATATATTTCAGTAGACCACACATTCAGCATATTTTTCCCAAAATCTAAAGCTATTCACCCAACTGTATGACAAAGGTTTATTTTGGTCTGTAAAACTAATCCTGGGACTGTTGAACTAAAATAGCTTTTCACCACAACAGGTGTTAGCTGATCATTAGCAGAACTGGGCTTAAAGCTCTTAAACACAGCCATTAGAAATACCTCTTGGTGTTAAAAAGTCAAGAGCAAGGCCAAAACACCATCAGTGATCTGCATCAGGGGACCAGTTTAATTAGAATGGCATTTTTAAAATCCACTTTGTCTAGTCTTGTCTGGTAGTCTTAGTGCTCAAATTGTAACATTACATCATTTGTAAATGCAGAGTACCTTTTGTTGACTTTGACTATTAAAACAAGAAGACACTATTTGATTTTTTTTTATTGCTATATACTTCAACACGCTTGAATAAGATTTTTTCATATACATAATTTCAGAAGCTTGGATAATTTAATGGATTTGGAGTAAAATATAATTATTAGTGCTTTAAAATGAAACATATGTTTGCACATATATACTGATTACTTTTTTCAGTTTTCTTTTTCCTCATACACACTTTATAAGGCAAAATGTTAGAAACCTCTTAGGTAAACAGTTATTATTTACACTATACTAGACTGACCTAGAAATGAATGCTAGACTCAATAGAGCAGCAATTATATGGCACGTACCTAAAGGGAATTTAATGTTCTCAAGTGCCTCATTTAATCTTAGTCTGCAAGTGACTGACTTTATCACATTTGTAAAAATGTACATTAAATACAATAAATTAAATACAATATAAGAGTTATTTCATAGCTCGCTCAATCAATTCAAAAGTTAGAAGACAAGACTGGAATAAATTTTCTTCTCAGAAAACTTAAAAATATCTCAATACATGAAGACTAATGTAACTTCACTTCAATTGAATTTTCCACAGATTTTTTGACCCCACTCAAATACTGTTCTGTAGCAAATGGGTAGGTCTTGAGAACATTCACCCACCAGTAGCCTCATATTCTGTCCTGCTTATCATTTTAAATATATGGCACTTGTCTTAAGCAGTAACTCTTACTCTTGATATCTACCTTCCAAAGGGACAATTCTTGTTTCTAGGCAACTATGTATGCTAGATCAGTTTGGAAACTGTGCAGGCTTGTGTACCACTTCTGTAGTACCTACAATTCCAAGGAATTAAAAAAAAAAATCAGGCAGGATATTCTGGATGTTAGTTATTATCTGCTCAAAGATATTTGTTACTATCCTTATTAGAAACAGCAAGACACTTCATTATCTTTCTTCATCCATCTCTTCTACTTCCCCTTAAAAGAAAGTAAATATGGTTGGAAAAAACTCAACACAGCCTCTTCTCAGCAACAGACCAACATAATACTCACCAGCAACCATTTCCTTTGTTAGTCAATACTCAGACTCAGCATAGTCAGCTGACTATACAGCTGAAGGTTTCAACTGGGAAAAAGGATGACTTCCCAAAAGAAAACATCCTCAGACTTTACAGCATGTCTGTTCCATTTGTTTTCTTTAGCAAAGGAAACAGAGACAATATTCAGGTAAAATGAGACCCCTGGTCTTAGTTCTTCTAAATAATATTAGTCAGGAGAACACCCAACTTCTCTTTCCATTCTCCATCACTACGTCATTTGAAACCTGAATAATCTTGAGTCCATTTTGCCTCTCCAGTGAATTTTATTTTTGAAGAGCAAAACACAGAGCAAAATGAAGCATACAAAAGGTCTAGATGGGCTGCTTTCACTAACAGATCTAAATATGCAGTTCTGTTATTTTTCCTTCCTTCTGCTTCCATGTATACTTCCTCACATGCAGAATAGCAGCCAAAACAACTTGCTCTCCTTCTCCAAAACCACACTTTTCAGAAGTGTAAAGGGAAATGGTTAAGCGCTGCTAAACAAGGTTCATAACCAAACACATAAAATGCCATAGCTGTTCCTTCCTCCTGTCATAGTCTTTACATGTTCTGAATACACATCAACAATTTCCTTAGCTTGTAAGTTGGATGTTCCATGTTTTCTCTTGGAAAATCTGTCTCATGCCATAACCCTGCAACTCAGAAACACCCAAATATTGTGTGTATTAAAAAAAATAAAATAAAAGAGGTCCTTTGACATGAACATGGGGGCACTGGAAACAGATCTCTAGTTAGAAATAGAAGAAACACAAGCATATGGTGATTGTCTTTCCAGCTAGCTCTGAATGTAGCTCTGCAGATAAAACTAAAATGACAGCCCAGTGTCCCCTACATGATAGAATTCACAGGGAAAAAGGTCAGAGAAAATGAGAGAAATCTTCCCTTTCAGAGGAAGTGTCATATATTCCACAAAAAGAGCTGTATGAAAGGAGTACGAAGATCTACGTTTACTAGAGAATTTTCAGTGGAAACAAAAGACTCAAAGAAAGCTTTGTATGGATTCAAATGTAAAAGAAACACAAAAAAGCAAGCTCATGCTAGCCTGCATGGAACAAAAATATAATAAAAAGTATGGAGATTTATAGCGAGCTAGAAACATGATTCCTTGCTTCTGTCTAACACCGTGTGTGACTTAACTTGCATACATGTAGGTATGTAACTTGCAGAGAAAGCTATGGAAGAAACAAATACCACAATTCAAAGTAATTTTAGACACAGTGAAATAATCAACTCAGATCAGGTTTGGCAAGGAGAAAATGTCAATGCTTTTCCCCCATTAGTATTTTCTACTTTCTAATAACAGTACAAAGACATTATCAACCAAATTAGTTGTTCAGTTCTACTTATACAACAAAACTGCAGATTTATCCTGCATGTCCAGAATTACATGTTTTCTTCCACATTAACAGGCATTGGTGGACTGATATTTAGCAGGTTTTTAAGAGCTTGACACCCTCTTAGGATACTCAGTGGTATACATATTGTGTCATCATGTAAGACATAAAAGAATATTTTTTATGCTGTTGCCTAATCTCTTTTTTGCACTGTATTTTGGTTTTCTTTTTTCTTTTCACTTCAAGAGACTATTTAAATTCAGAAGGAAGCTTTCCTCAGAGGTTCTCAATTTTTTAGAAGAAAGAAACTAGAGAAGAAAAGGAAATGTCATGAGGAAAAAGAAGATACTGTTTTATTTAAAGGAATCAGCTTTCAATGACTAGTGAAGGGTAAACCACATAAGATATGGCTCTTATTTTCACTTAGAATGGAGTCCAGCCATATGACTGACACTTGTTCTGTGCTGCCAAACACATCACTTATTTTGTGTTGTGCTGCAAACAACTTCAGCCAGATTTGACTGTAGTAGCATTGTTTTTTTCAGGTCTGTGGTTTGGACTTACTCCTGAAACAGCATAAGTACAGACTTCTACACCACATCACAGTACTGCATTTATTTCCCAAGGCCAAATCTCAACAGTAATAAATCACGATTCTGGATACAAAAGACTAGACTTTAACTCTTTGGTACCAATGATAATGATTTCCCTAGTTATTAAACAACAGCAAATTTCTCATCTTAACTGCTCAGCCTCTGGAATTTCACCATCTGTGCCAAGATTCTCAACGCATCATGTGATCTTGAGGTTATATTCTGAAAACCAGAACTGCACTGTTTGTTTTGTTTTGTTTTGTTTTTTTGTTCATGTTGGTTATTTTTTTTTTCTCTTTCTCTCTGCACAGTTAGTAAAATACTGAATCTGGTTTGACAATTGCTAGATATCATACTTTAAAAACATAATTTCAGGACCGTGTGCAATCGTACACACTATCTGCAGACTTGTAGTATCAAGACAAACGAAGCAAATGACTGAAAAAAAGGCTGAAAGTTAGAAAAACTGTGTTAATGAAGGATATTTGCTGATTTGTTAGAACTGGCCATGTGGGAGAAGAAGTATATCCTACTCCCCTTGCAAACTACCACAGTAGGCCTTAAATGCTTCTGCCCTTCATGCTCTACCCCCTTTGCCTCTCCTCTGAAAAGAGCATTCTTGGAACAGACAGTGCTACAGGTTAACTCATCCTCTGCAGACAGAAATTTATACTTCAGGGAGACAGTTATAAACATTAATATTTCCATTTGTTACTGCTCCTTTGGCTACAGACAAAACCCATAATTTTTCAATACTATCTTTGGGTTGGTAATTTATTGTTTTTTTTAAAGTAGTACTTCTTACTCAGCAAAATACAGGTAGAACTACACATTAAGGTTCCCATTCCCTTTTTTCTGCTTTACTTGCTTGAACTTTTCAGGGCAAATTCACTGCTTTCAAAACTGTGGATCACTGGAAAAATTCTTTAGGCCTGACAGATCCTTATGCAACTGACCTAGGGTAGTGGGATTAGTCTGTTCTGCCTGCCTACTCACATTTATGAACTCACCACTATGTTTTTTCCATAGACTGCCAGTGATACTTCCTGTTTATTTGGCCTATCAACAGCCTCTGGAAGAATGCTGCTTTATATACTGTTGTTATCTGATGCTGCATAGATCTGTATTCCAACAACAACTTTTATCTTGAATTCTACAATGATAACTTCAGTACAAATATGCATTTAGAATAATAATCCTTAAAATACCTTAACTGAGAACCTTTTGCAGGAAGAGAACATAGGGTAGCAAAAATACTTGTTCTCACTCAGATTTGGAGCACAACCATAAAAATTACACAAAACAATGAAGCATTAAAAGTTCTCTTCACAGGCTCACTAGAAGGCATTAAATTATCTTCTTGAAAAGAACTAATTTAAATGTTTTCACAATTGCATAAGTTTAACATTAGTCAAGGCAGAAGAATAGCAGTTGCATACAACTTTTACATTGTAAAATGCACATCCCATTTGTGAGCCCATCCTATAATGATGTTAACTAGTAAAAATCACATTTTTTTCTTTAACAGGCACAGTCAAAAAAACTCAGGAATAATTACATGCCTAGACCAGTGATTTACAGCAAGGCTGCCACTGACTTTATTATTCATCTATGTCAGAACAAATTACAGAAGTTCTATAAAACCCTCCCAACCTTCAGTCTGTAAGAACAGCTGTCTGTAGAACAGTGAGACACAGCAAAAGAAAAACCACACAATGCCAGACAGAGCTCTACAGGGAATGTGTCTACCTGGCTTTTCCCCGTTTTTGAATGCCAGCATCCACCACAGGAATTCTGCCTATGATAGCCTCTATGGTTCAGCAGTCTACATACTGCAATACTTGGTGCTCACAAGTGATGTAATGTTAATACAAAAGGCATGCCTCATTGCCTGGTGGGCTAAGGGACTAGGGTCTGGCTGGAAATAACTTCAGTGAGACTTCTAGAATGGCCTCAACAGTTTCCCAGGAAGAGCGTAATAGTAAGTCTCAATGTCCACTAAAAGATACTTGATTTCTGATTTAATTCAGTTTCCTCCTGACTTCACCAGCAGAAATATTTTATCTCTTTAAAGAGTATTGCTCTTACAAACAGGAGCATCAAGCTGCTGGAGGCCACCAGCACCCTGGCTTTAAACCTTATGTGCAAAAGTTTAATTTCCAGGAGAAAAACAAAACTGCCACCTTCCTTTCAGAGCCTGAAGACACAATAGTCCTGAAAGAAGACTAACTCCTTAAGCAGCAACCAAAAGTGAGGAAGGAATGAAAATAGTCAGCAATACATCAACAAGAAAGGAATTAGGGAAGATGAGAGCAAGAATGAAAGATATACAAGAGGCACACACTGCCCAGGAAGGGCTGAGAGGAATACGGCATGGATGAGTAAACAAAAATGGAAGCTGACACAAGCACAAATGACTAATACTTAGTGGGGTGGGAAGGAAAAGCATGAAAGAAAATCCTCTCTTAGTGAGTAAAAGTGAATCACATTTCTAAATCTGACAGTATTGTGTAGAGAGAAGCTATAATCTGAATATATTTATTAGAGACAAAGGGCAGTGTCTGGGTTGTGCTTTGACTTAAAAGAAGCTACAAGCATGAGCTTGTAATGGATTAAGATTCAAACACAACAGTCTAGTGTGTGACCAGCTGTATTATGCACAGAAACCACAGCAGTTACCAAAATCACTGTGAAAACTGGATGAAGAGTCATCCAGTTGGGTTGGGTTGGCAGTGGCCCTTAAAAGGCCATCTAGTCCAATGTCCCTGCAAGATCAGGTTGCAAGATCCAACCCAACTAGATCAGGTTGGCCAGAGCCTCATGCAATTCGACCTTGAATGTTTCCAGGGATGAGGCATCTACCACATCTCTGGGCAACTTGTTCCAGTGCTTCACCACCATCTTCATAAAAAATCTCCACCTTATGTCTAGTCTGAAGAAGCTACAAAGACATTTTATTTTGAGAAATGAAAAAAGGCACTTTTTTTAGTTATGTACCCCTACGGTTTGCAGCTTTCCAGCTTTGTTACAGCTACAACACAGAAATAAACACTTGCCTCTATAGATAAGGAAAAGATAGAATATACAGTCACAAAAAGGCACACACTGTAGTTTTTGCATAATAAGCTGTAAGATGAGAACTGTGTCCTTACCCCAGCCACTAAATGTCCTGCTTGCTTTTTGACTCTTACTACTGAGCTACCAAGAGCTTCAGACCATGCAAGCTGTTCAAAATAAAAACAATTTTCTAAACATATTTAATTCCTTTATTCCAAAACTGTAAGGCTTTGGCAGATACGTATTAAACTAAAAAGTGAAGAAAACAACATTTCTAGCAAACAATAAAAAACAAATTTGGTACAATACCCAAGGCATATGCTTTCCCTCCCCTGGTGTTGCAATTATGAAATCAAACATTTAATCTTACAAACACAGAAAAATCTTTCACAGTCTATTTATAGAAATCAGTAAAAAATATTTTCTCTCTCATCTTTTGTCTAGACTAGACAGAATTCATTGGAGAATGTGTTGGCCAATGTATTCTGACAAATGTACTTTAAAAAAATCTAGCTGACACAAGACATGAAGCCTTTCAAGAAGGAAAAAAAAAGCCCAAGCTCCAATATAATTAATGCAAGACAGGCTTAAGGATAACATAGACAAGACAGCAAAATCTCAAATATGTCAAAATACATCAACTAATACCTAGTGTCATGATTTTTATTTCAGTTCAGAAAAGGTCCCAAATCTCAGCATCCCAGAGAGAAAAATATTAAACAGTGTAAATATTTTAAAACATTTCTGCAAATTGAAACATGCAGAACATGATGCTTTTAAACATTTTATTGGCCTTTATTTGAATAGTCTTCATAACTATCAGCTCTACTTGCTATGATTAATCCAGCCAATCCAAATATGTCAAAAGTATTAATGTTATACCATATCATCATACATACTATATTCTAGGCCAATAAATTATACCAGAAAAAAGTCTGAAATTTCTCACAGTAATCATGAGACTCATTGATGATACACATTGCTTGAATAGTCCACTAAATGAACTGGCATTGGTTCTGTTTCCTAATGCAATGGGCTAACCTTCATGAACAGAAATCGAACCTTTCTTATTCATGTATTTGCCTAACTGGAAATTACTTTTCATAAGGGTCACAAATACTTCACATGAATTACCTTATGAAGTTTTCCTGCGTATATGATGTTACAAATAAGTATTAAAAATAACGCTTTGTTTTATTGGCCTGTAAATTACACCAGTAGCAATCTATTTCTGGTGTACTCCAGCTGAGCAATGGGGTCCTGCTGGCAAGAATAAAAGCTTCCCCGCTTTAGTCATATAATATATGATCAGTACTTGAATTCCAGCATTCTATAAATAAATGTGCATACACTCTCCATACAGATGTATTAAATGTTTTGCAAATTAATTTAACCTTAACATCTTACTTTCTGGCCAACAGCACTTAAAATTCCATTTTTTTACTTAAACGTGCTGCTTCTTATAAAAAGAAGGAATCATTGTGAAAATACCAAAATCAGAGCTGTTTAATCTTTGTCCTTCTGTAACCTAGAGGGCATCATGATTTTACACAACATGCCAAAGACAACAAACTCCTCATACAAGGGTAGGACAATGCAAAAACCAGAAACAAGATCACTGCTGAACAGAACTTCGTGTAATCAAATGAGGACAGCTAAGCAAGTAAGGCAGTATTTCCATTAATATAAGCTGTGATTCTTTGGCATTTTTTTCAAAAACAGTTACTCCAAATCTTTCTCTATTCCATCTCCTTTCAAAAGCCCTAAGTTTATAGACTTAGAGCTTGATTAAACATTTTTTTCCCTCAAAAATCTTGAGGAAATCTTGAGTTGTCTGTCAATAAATGTACAAAAGAAAACCAATTAGAAATCCTTTCCAGTAGTTTGGCTACCTAAACTTCAAAAGGAAAAAAGGTCAAAGGGAAAAAAATATAAAGAAATGTAGAATTATTGGAGCCATTCCAGTTTTTCCCTAATTTTGCAGGAACAGAGAAAAAAAGTCATGCAGAAATGGGGTAAGAGATTCATTGTTTATCAAGTTCATATTATATTTTCCCAAAGCAGCTAGAATAGAAGCTATAACTGACTTCACCCAAAAGAATCAAGAACAACAGGACAGTGACATTTTACTGATGATAAATGAATCAACGAATACCAGATTTGCATACTTCAGACACCTTGGAAGAAAAAACACATTTCATGACTGCAATCAAAGACTATGGCATTGTAATCAAGCCTATCTTAAAGGGTATTAAGGCACAAATATCTGCCACTTGCTCTATATTTTATCTTTAACATAGACCACTAAAACTGGTCAACAGATATGAAAAATGCCCTACTTACAGTTGAAACACAGACATTATATCATCAGAGAATATTAAACTCTAGTTGTTTAGACATCAGCAAACGAGAATTCCACCACCTTTACTTTTTCAGATGCCACATAACAAGCAAGATTAGAGTAATATTTGAAGTATTGGGTTAGGAAGAAAAACAAGTGAAGGGATGGTATTTAGGCAGTTAGAGAAGATTAGGGCAACACATTACAACAGCCATACAAATTTTAAGAATAATTCTTCTTCATATATAGTAAAACAACAAAAAATTTACTTCGAAAAAAGGGAGGATTAGATTTACACCTTGTTTAGTTCATCTGTGCTCTCTCCAGCCAGTCACTAAATATAATGAGTTATACACAAAATAGAAGTCATTAAAGAAAGTAACTGCTAGTACTGATAACACATGAATTAATCATCATATCACCAAAAAGGGGTTACTAAGCATCAGACAGAATAGTGAGAATGTCTTATTTCCTTCAGGTGATACCTCAGCCAGCATTTTGTTGAATAGGAGGTTTAATTTCACCTTCTCCTAGCAATGAAAACTGTCTTGCTGAAGTAAATCGTAACAGTTATAATTGGTGAAGGACATGAGAGGGGGAAGGGAAGCCTGGGATATGTCAACTGGCTGTCAGAGAGACTGCTAGAAAAAATAAGTGAGCTGCCGATAGATAAAGGAGGAGGGGGAGAAGAAAGGCTGCTGTGGGAAAAAATGTTATTAATTGTCATCAAATTTGCCTGCTTAACTTCTCAAACCCTTAAGCAAAAAAATCTATCAATATTTAAACATGATTTTTATGTTCTTTTACCAGTGCAGTTTCAGTGAGCCCACTAAAATCTACTGCTTGAGTAATTCTGTATGGATTATACAAAAGAGCACACCATGCTAGAAAGGAAAAGCTATCCCAAATTTCTTGCTCAGAAAGGCACACAATAAATCAGGAATCATCTCTTGCAAGATATAATTCAAGCAGAGCTGTGGATCCCATGGACTGAGGGAAGAATGCAGACCACAGAGGAGAACAAAGTTGAAAGGGATAAAAGTGTCAATTATGCTGAAATCTGATACTTTGTAAAATAAACCAACTTCAGACAGACTGTTACTTAATCCCAGTTTTGGAATGGAATGCAAGCTTCACCCCTGCCCTGCAACATATGTACTACAGCCCCAAGTTACTTCACCCTAAAACATCTTAACGCAGCAAACACAAGTGACAAGAGCAGGGCAGTCTCCTACCCACAAAACACTGCAAATCCAAGTACCAGACATTTTGTGAAGAAGCTTCCAAGAGATCCAGTCGAGTTTTTGCACATGCAGCAGAAAGAGGCAGCTTCTCTTTTGCTGCACTCAATCGAATTTCACAGTACTGTGTGATGGGCCAGAAGGCATACATGCACTAAATTAGCAAGTGTTTAGATCCTGACATTCCTGCAAAATAATTCAGACTTTTGAATAAAGCCTTTAGAAGAAAAAAAATAAATGAAAGGAAAAAAAAATTATAATAGCCTTGAATTCATTTACTTTAAAAAAAGTCTCACTAGAAACCAGCAGGGCTTTGCAGAGAGAAAGCCTTTGCAGTGTTATAATCTTGTAACCAATAGAGGCTATTCAAAATGGGCAACACAGCTTAGAAAAGAAGTGAAAGAAACTTTTTATAAAGCCACAAAAGTTACAGCAGTAGAGACACATGGCACTCTTAATGAGCCTTTCAATACTCTTGCTGCTTATAAAACATAAAAAAAACTGCAGCCATTTTCTCAGCAGAGAAAAATGCACTGCTTTTATTTAGGCTATATAAACAACTTCTCTTTAGAAACCAAATTGGCATGTTAGTTTTATAGAGTTTAGATAGGAAGGCTTAACATTAAAAATATCGTATGCCATGATTTGATTGCTCTCTCGTTCCACATTAATATTGCAAATGCCATAGAAAAGATGAGAAAAACAAAGCATTTCCATTTCCACCTTCCACTCCCTCCTCCCAAAGCTCCCTTCTACAGTGAAAAGCAGAAAGACCATTCATATATGCATATTCATACACACACACCCTCAACAAAATGTGCACTGTAATTCTTCACTGTGATTTTCAAAGGTACCACACAACATCAGCTTCTATTACACTCAATAAATGCCCACCTCTGGAAAAAAAAAATCCAACCATTCTAAAATTCCTTAGTAGAAACAGTCTCTTATGGAGCCAGTAGTTCAACATGGGAAAAACATGCCAATCTGGTCTATCTTTGGAATACATAGTATTCCTTGGATTTTGCAGACTCCTTCCACATTCTCCAAGTCCTCCATCAGACCCTGGTATCCCTCTAAGCATTATTGGAACAATTTCAGCATGATACATTTTGTTAGAAGGTAGTAAATTATTTCAGTTCTGTAGTCCAACCAAAATACAAGTTATTACCCTGGAATTTTTCCCTCTTTAGAAAGAGATCCTCACCTGTTCAAAATGTCCACAGAGAGAACAATTGCCAGAGCTTCCTTTTCCCTCTTTTATCACTCAATAAAACAAAACAACTGTTCAACTCTCCATAAATCCTGAGAAGCCTCAGAATTTTAAGAAACTAAAGCAACTAAATTTTCATGGTCCGTTTTGTCTTCTATCTCATCTTCCATGGACTCCAAAGGATGCAAATACGTGGCTAAGATGTTTGATGCACAAAGCAAGGCTTCCCCTTCACAGTTTCTGGTAACTTTCTCTTCTCAGTCCCCTACAGGTTAATACTGTCGCTGCCACTCAATGTCCCTTGTTCATAACACAGTAATAAGGGAAAAAAGTAATATTCCCCCACACTGGGCTAAGTGCTCATCAGATTTACCACAAAAACCATTTCTCCTGGACTGTTCCAGGGCTTGGACAGATGGAATGGGTAATTTTAAGGACCAGCTGCAGCTCCTTAATCCTGGATATTTGTTGGAGGGTCACATTAGATTATGAAACATTGAACTGTTTCCCCAATATGTAAACTATAAGCTATAGTATAAGCTTTCTATGAAGCTCCAAGAGTCTGCATTGCAGAGTCTAATCTTACTAGTCTTGTTTTTAAAAAGAAAACACTGTTCTCTTTTGCAAGAGAAAAATGCAACACCATCCAGTATTTAATATTTTACCTATTTCTCTGCAAGAACTGCATAATATTAGAATTATAACAAAGGAATACTTATCAGTTTTTAAAAAGATGTTTCAAGTGCTTCCTGAAGCCTTTTTGTATTTCAGAAATAGTCTGCAGTCCCTTGTTCTAAAACTTACATTCACATCACAGACATCTTTATAAAGCTTTAAATGTAATTTTGAATTTTTTTTAAATATCATGTACACTTACATAGCACTGTTGTTCATTTAATCTCCTCTATGGTATACTGTCTGACCTGCATTACCTATTAAAAATAATGCAAACAACAAATATTTAATGGAAATTATTTTAAAGCTTACTTTTGCTCATTTCCTAAAAGGAATTTTTCTAAAAAAAATTATTTTGGCCACTGATTTATAGCCCAGTTATGTACTTGTGTAATTCTAGGGGAAAACTCCTGACCAATACAAAATACAGCAGAACTTTGCAATCGTATTTTTACATTAAAAATAATCCACTGAAATTAAAGAAGGTAAGGAAGCACATTTGGGCATTGGAAAAATAATTTAGGGACCTGGGAGTAAATTAATCTACAAAATCTCTATGCAAAAGCAGCACTGATTTAGCTCTTTGGTTTATTGCATCCTCTGCTTCCTACACCCTCCACAGAAAGCTCTGGCAAAAAATTTTATTAGAAGGAAGAAATCAGTAATTCTAGCAGAGAAGCACTGAGTCTCACTAGTGCTTTACTGTCCCACCATCCCTCTTTAAAAACGGCTTTTGAACACAATATTCAGTTAGGTAATCAGAAATTTCACTAAATACCAGCTGTGTAACTGTGTCTCCAAAGTGGTTTGCGTGATATTTGATTTCTAAAAAATATCTTAGCTTTCTTAGGAGACCAAATGCATACCATAATAGAATTAATTTTAAAAATTTGTAATTGTTTCTCTAAACTATTAAGTGCGGAAAAAAATATTTAATCCCCCCAAAAATATTTTATTTTGTGTTTAGTCTTATGCTAAAATGTAGAATGCAAGCTGCATTACTTCTCATGTAAAGATATTGTATCAACAATTGAACTAGAAGGAGAAAAAAAAATCCAGTGCATCTAATTTCACTTCTGGATTAATATCTTACAAGTTGAAATATTATACTGATGGGTTAAGAGATTTGACTAGAACATCTCAAAATTTAAGTACGAATTCTTGTTACAACTGCTATCCCAATCAATGAGACTACATACGCCCTCACAAGTTGTTTCAAAAATGAGTAACACTGAAAGCAATTCTGAGTTACAAAAACTAGTGCTTTTAGGACAATAAAAACTACTTCCAAGTGACATCAGTAAATTAAAAGCAGAAATCCTTTTGTAGTTGACTGCAGTTGCCAAGCAGTAAATTAATAGTGTTGCTTTAAGTATGATAAGTAATGTTGTTTAATAGATATAGTTATATCTGTATAGAACTATCTGTAGATATGTACGTATATCTGTATAGATACAGATATAGTTATTGATATATAGATACCTCTTACAGATCCAGGAATTTTCAACTTTTACAGATATGAAAGGGAGTTTAGAACGCCAGTTTTCCAAACAGCAACTAGTACAAGGCAGGATGACATCATCCACTTGAGATCAATTTGATCATCCTTTCCCTCTCATACTACCTAGATGTTAATTCTCTCTGCTCAAGAGAAATTGCATGTTGCACACACTTATTTTGAAGTGTCCAAAGCAAGAGGATCTCTTGATGATACACTGATCAATTAAAAATGCCTTGTAATTTTTCAAGTTTCCTAAGGTAACTTGAAATGCCTTGCTTTTTTGAGGAAACATGAATTTCAGTAGATATCAGATGAATGCATGACAACCATCTAACCAGCCTGCAGATTTAGGAATCCACATGTAGGCTGAGAAGATGCCTGCTCACACACACACACACACAGAGCAGTTTGATGCTAAAGAAATTACTAGAGCAGCATTGATATAGTGCTCATTTGCCTGTTTTGGCAGTACCAAAGCTTGGTAAATACCTTAAATACAAGTGATAACAGCTATGGTGCCATTGAATTTACTCAGCTAGCAGACAACACAGGAACCAAGGCTGTGTTAACACTCACACCAAGGCCATACTAACATGGGCACAGAACACCCCTACTGCTAAGGAACACAGCGATGGATTTGCCTCAGTGAATCAGATCTGAGACACAGAAGAGCTCAGAGATTTCATCATGAAATTCTGCAGTGACTGTTCACAATTTTAGGCTCAGATGCAAGCGGCACAAAAGGTACATTTACTGAAAAGAACTCATATAAGGCAATATCTGATTCCTGCTTTTGGCTTTCAGGAAAGATCTGGGAAGGTGTTACTACAATTCATACTTGCTCTTGTTTGTGTCTTGGGACCACAGGTCAAGATCAAAAGAGAAAATAATTCTAAGATTCAACTGTGCCCCTATATAAAATTAATGGAAGTATTAGGCAAAAGTTTAAAAGAACACTATTCACTATATACAGCGAACTATACTACTCTTCAGTAAATTATTATTTACTCTAATATTTAGACTACCAGCTACTTCTTTATGTCACTGATGTTCACTGAAATTTGCATTACTAGTGAGATCTACATTCCTATGCATCTACTGCCATAGATCTTTCTTTTTTGCTACTGTGAGCACCAAGTGACAAGGAAGCCTACAGAGATCTCTCAGCTGTTTCCCTGAAGACCTAACCTGATAGTGGCTGCTGATCTTACAGGTGTGAAGCAAGCCATAGCTGACTTAGCAGCCCTATAAAATATAAGTAAATAAATGAAGTTCCCCACAGTCATTGTAATAAAAGAATTAAAGACCAAGTTAATCAGCTGTCCTGATTTTTGAGTGATCAGCCACTAGATGGCAGAAAAATGCAGTTTAATTTTCCCACGATGATGAAGAATTCACCCAACAGATCTTTTTCACCTGATCTAAAAGGTTACCTGTAATGCAATGTCAGATAAAGGATGACAGGCTGATTATCTTTCTTCCCTAGTGCCCTACCTTGACTTTCACTACTCTGCTGTAAAACTTTTAAAATACTTAAATGTTCGAAAACTCAAGTGTTAAAACAGTTAAACCCCACACCTCCTTCCATTATTCTGAAAGCAGACCACTACAGGAGTAGGGTCAATTTTACTAAAGATATTCTATTATCACAAAATCATTTCATTTAATATAAAAATGACAGAATAAATAAAGAAGTTATCTCAAGATTCAGGTATGTAATGGCTGCTTTTCCACTCAACAATGATGTGAGCAACAGTAGTGAGGAGACTGAAGCAAGGGGTATACAAAAATAGTTCATGGAGTTTGGAAATAAAATATGAGAAGCGAGATTCTGAGTTTTCACAGAAAACCCTACTTCTATTATATACTGTTTTAACATTATTTTAACAACAAAAATGGCAGGGTTTGTCTTAATGAAACTACATGCATGTCTTGAAACCTCATATATTTGCATTAACATTACTTTTGTAGGAAAATTTGTATATTGTCACCATTTTTGAAAAAAGCTTACAGTACTTAGTACATCAGTTTGGTGTCACTCCTACATGCTTCTTTTATGTGTACATTTCTTTACTCTGATTGTGTTTATTATTTCTGTAATCTCTTGTTTCCCTTTAATTGTCACAATTCTTTAATATTCTTATTGGATGCTTCAATTACTACAACAGGGGAGTGGACAGTCTCATTTTTTTTCTACATCTGAACTTTTTCCTGCTCTCTATTCCTACCTTTAAAAAAAAAACCAAAACACCAAACTCAGAACAAAACTGTAGTTCAAAACAAAATAAATCAGAAATTATATAGTATGGAATTATATCACTAAAATCATTGTAGAAACAAAGAGAAAACCTACAAAAGCCAAACTGTTTTACAGCAATTCATTCAGTTACCTCATACATCCCCTCTCACATGAACTGTATTAGCAGAGGGACCTAAAAACAAACACTGCTTTTAAACTAACCTATTTTACATTTATCTAGTAAGATCAGGAATATCCCTTCTACAGATAGAACCTCCTCTTACCAAAAACCCTCTGCCAAAGATTACCACAGCTAACCTTAGATTAATGTCCTTGGTCCTTTCACATAACTACAACTGCCAGGGGTAAGATGCACTCTCAAGTGAAATCCAAGAGGTTTTTGCTGAGATATAGTAATTTACTTTTTCACATTACACTTTTACAGGAATATAGTCTCTTACTACAAGGCTTAGGTAGGACAGCAAATCCTCTTTCCTGCACCCAAACTTATGTCTAATATTGTGGAAAATAAGCAAAAAAGGCAACACAATGACAAATCTTTCTTCCTACATCCTCCCATCTAAACTAATGTTGAAAACCCCATAAAAGCAGAAAAGATCAGGGAAGAGGCAAATTGTGTTTTTTCTTAAGTTCAAAAAAAATTTTAAAATACATTAAAAATGTTGAGAATTTTCAAAGTTTCATTGGAAGTTACAAATTCATTCTGCAGCAAATCAGCCACTGAATTGGGAAGAAACATGTCTAAGCAGAACATCTGATACAGACTGAATAAATCTGACAGAATAAAGCTGAAATTTCTTTAGAACTCTTCTTGAACACTGTTTAAAGAAAAGCATCTTCAACACTAATGTCACTTCAAGACGAGTTTGCTGTAAAATTATTTAGTTGCATATTACGCTATAATTCATATAGTGAATAAAACTTAAACACATAAAAATGTTTTGTATGTGTTTTGAGGTGAAATTAAAGTTTTAGATGTGAAATTTTTCCTGCATGATGATGGCTAAAAATAAGGTTAAACTTCAGCTTACTTTAACTTATTGAAATAAGAAAAAATGAATAAAACATTTGACTACTAACACATATTTGGTTTACAGTTTCCTGATTAGTGTGCCTGATATATTATTGCTAGGTACTTAAATATTAAGTGAAAACATGTTTATTAAGGGCCAGGAAGCTACTTACTGAAGTAAAAGCCAGAAGCTCCTCTTCAGTTAATTTGTGTATTGGATTGTTCTTTTGGAAGTCTATACTGTAAAGAGAAAAAAATAAAGCAATGCTGTTTCACCTTTAGAATAACATTATTCAGAACACATTTTTCAAACTTGCAGAAATCTAAAGGACATTCTGGAAATGACAAATGGGAGTATGGTATGTGCAGAAAATGACCTAGACCTAGAAAACAGTCACAGAAATAAAGAACCATTTAGGGGACCAAGATATTTTATAAGTACCTTTCCAACACCACCCTCAAGTGAAATGTCTTACTTGGATTAAGCTTATGAGAATAACAATTTTACCAGTCCTAAAAAAATTTAAAATGTATTGTTTATTTTTACAGAGATTTGTTTTGAGTTAAAACTCTATAATTAATTGAATGCAGCTTCTGCAAAGCAGAAAACTACTAATGCCCACGAAGTGCTGAAGGGTAATCTCAGACAAACAACCTCCTCCTAGCCACTCAAAAAACATGACCACAGGAGCCTCTCACTAACCAGCATTACCATTACCTGGAAGTATTCACAAAGGAAAAACCAGAAGAAAACACAGAGATGAGAATTAAAATTATTTTATTCAGAGTTGGATATGCTTACTCAGACAACAGTAATTAAGTAAGTAAGTCTTGAAAGACAGGAGAACAACTAAATTGTTTTAATTGTTTTCCATACCAAACTAAATCAAAGGTAAAGCTATAATCTGAATCTAGAGTAGAATTGTATCTTAGTTTTAAGCACTTCTAATGACTTCTAATGTTAGCTCTTGTCAGACTACTTTATGAAAATTTAGTTTGTATGACCTGTATTTGTTCTGGTTACAAAGACACATAAACCAGTTCATCTTGGAGAATTTCAGGAGTTGAAATCTGAGTGGAATTTAGGACCTACTGTGTAAGATCTATGATGAGGGATCTTTCCATAACAGTATGAAGAGAAGTCACTAATCATCACATTATTCAGTTTTCCAAGATATTTTCTCTCCACTCTTGAATCTTGTCTTAAGGAAGTAATTGAAATGAAAGAAGGAAAGAAAACTGAGACACAGACATTCTTTAGACAAATAAAACTGAACCTTGGAGTAAGATGTACTGTGCAGTAGAAAAAAGTATATTCTAGTAAAACAGCAGAAACTAATTGTCAATAGCTTACAACCGATTCCTAAATCTGATGAATCAGGTCTACCTTGACAGCCTAATGGAAAAAGTATCCAGCTAAACTAATGAGTTACAAACTTAATGACTTAATGAGCCATTTTTGAAGCAGTGACATTAACAGCAATCAAAGTATCGCTTTTTGGATTATGACTACATACTTGTTTCAAAAACTGATTTTGAAAGATGAAAAATGGTAAAGAATATTGCTAAAGCTATTAAAAATAAAGCAGCTTACAGAAATTCTAAAGCTAATTTATTAATTATGAAATGAAGCATTTACCCTCCAGAACTGCAATCCTCATGCATGAAAGAAAAGCACAGAACCTGCTATAGAAGACGGCTTGAGAAGAATGTTTTGCCTAAAAGCCAATGCTAAATGCTTTAACATGTCTGTTTCCTCACAAACTGATGTACCAATAGCTGGTATGGACACCAAGGGTACAGCCAGAAATCCAAGCCTAAACTCTACTCTGTTACAAGAAGAATTCTCAAAGCTAGCATTCTACAACAACACCATTCCTGCAACAGGGCTGGATCTCAAATCTTGTCTCCATCTCTGACTGAGACAGCTTCAGTCACTTAATGTTATCCCACTCACTGAATGCCATTTTCCATTCCTATAGGGAAGCGACACCAAATTTGGTTTGGTAGCTTGTCTTTAGTTTCATTTTGCCTTGAGTCTTGCCAAACTCACATATACACACAACTGGCATTCAATATGGTTCCTAGCCACTGTTCAGAACATGGCAGTGGCAGTTTCAAAGTCAAACACTGTGATCAAAAAACCTACTGTGCAGCCAGCCAACGTAAAACTCAAATTGTATACTTAAAAAAAAAGAAAAAAAAGAAAAAGAGCAATAAGCAAATTAAAATTTCCTTCAGAAGAGGGGGAACAGGAAGGAGTATATAACCTGAATAAGACAATACTGTGTTAAAAAATGAAGTCCACATGACAATGGTCCTCAGGAAGGGAAAAGTTTTGCCCTGACTTGGGTCAGGGTACAGAAGATAAAAGTGACCAGGCTAAGAATTTATGTCAACCCACTGTTCACTACATGGTCCTCAAACTGGATCAAACAGATTCCATCATTTTACAGCTCACAGATGGGAAAAGCACTTTGAGAGTCAGTGATGGTGAACACTGCACCAAAGTCACTAACTGACTATATTATACTTCTACATGCCATAACTTCTGATCCTCAGATCTCAAGCCTGCCTTTTGTTCTCCTATGCTATTTACAAAAGCCATGTAGAATACAATTTCTAAGAGTTAGAAAAAAAACAAGGTGCAAAATCACAAGGACTTCATACTATAGCTTTTAACTAGAATGGACACTGAATTTAAACAAGTATTCCCATTTCAATGAATAGCAGGGCAGTGTTTTGCTTGATGGTTGATCCTCACAGGAAGCTGGCAATTGTAGAATCTGAAATATGCTTTCAAAATTTATCAAAGTGATATCACTGTATGGTAGCTAATGCCAGCTGATACTTGAAGCACAAAACCTATAAAGTTTTTAAAAGATACAACAACAATATAGCTATTAATGAAGTATTGCTGAAATTCTGAACTGGACACTAATGCTCATTTTGAGATAACTGAAAATGCTCTCCCCATCTATAATGCAAATCTTTTAGCCTTTTAGCCTATATAACAAGGAAGGAAAAAAGTCCATCAATTAACCATTTCATTATTTCACTGTCATAATGATTCACGCAGTTGTTTGTTTGGGTTGTTTATAAAGTAACCACAAACTAACTTACCATATTCCAAGGATTACAGCAAGCTCTTCTGCACACAAATCAGGTACCTGGTACTGATCAGCATCTGCTAATTTTATCTCATTAAGCACTGTGTCATCATTTAAATCATAATTCTGTTGGAGATAAAAAAAAGAGTATTTTAAAATAGACAGAATTATGCCTTCAAAATATTAAAAAATATGGATTTGCTTGAAAAAGGTTAATGCCACCTACCATTAAAGAATGACACAATGGAAAGTAATTTACCATTATGATAGAACAGCTAACTAATGAAGCCAGTACAAGGAATTATAATTTCAAAAATTTTTGCTACAAATATTTTGTTTCTTATGCATGATGAACAGCATTCAGAGTAATTCTAAGGTTAGCTAATACAAATTTTCTACTTAAATAGCCTGAAGGCAGCTTCCCTTTTCAAACTGCTGCTCATAGAATTATCAATCATTTCATCTTCTTTTATACACATAAAGACAACTGAAACAGACTGAAGTCATGGTCATTAATGTGGGTTTTCAGGCTACCCATCTTAGACCTTCTGGGAATTTAAGGATTTCAGTTTAAGCATCAGCAAAACCCAACTACATAAACCATGGCTTCTAGCAGTAAAGGCAAATTAAAAAAAAAAAAAAAAAAAAAAACACAGACTGAAAAGACCTCACTGAGCCAGCACGTTCTGAAAAGTTTCCTCCTGGAGAACTACCTATGATTTTTGGTAAAATTTCCTCTTTTAAATAAAAACACGCTTTTTATTTAAACTGTCTTTAGTTTTACAAAAAAGCATGCTATCTGTAGTTCACTGTCTATCATTTAACTTGAAGAAGAGAATAGTATAATCTATGTGTGAAAAGTGTAAATTACCATGTTCATAGAATTAGTGTTTGTTTGAAAACAACGAAATATTTCCTTAGCTGCAAGCAAAGAGGAAGTAGCTGTAATACTACTTCTTCCTTCTTCCCTTGAAAAACAAACCCAAACCAAAACAATTAGTCCTGAAACCAATTATCATACTACTGGTTTTCAGCTACCAGTAGTAGGTTTTACAAACTATTAAAAATAGATAATGGATTTATATTAACAGTTTTTCAAATTTCCTATTAATTTCCCTTCAAGTTCCAGTAGTAGCTGTTTCTCATTCATATCTTCCGTTGGCAAGGTCAAAATGAAGGTCCACAGAGGAACAAAGAGCAAACAGGAATGCTTTGAAGTAGGTCATCTGCATTCACTATCAGTATTTTATCACTATATAAATGAAAGGAAACTGTGGTTTGATAGAGAATGTGAAGAAAATAAGGGTTTTTTTAATTGTAAGTGGATAAGGAAGATATTCACAGTTTTAAAGTCAAACTTATTACCATCATTTAAAATTTCCACCTTAAGGTCTACATAATTTTTAAAATCAAACTTGTATAAATAGTACTAATTACTTTAGCTTCACTATGAATATCGATCAACTGAACTCAACTGCAACTGTATGCCACAGCTTTAAAGCCTGACTTCCATTTGTAGATACAAAAAGAACTTCTTCATTCCCCTAAAACATAAAAACAGCTCTGAATTGTTTAAAACTGATCAAGCTATTTTAACATATCACTGCATATCAAGAGTCCTTATGCATCACCTCAAGTCTGAGGCTTTCCTTTCACAGAAACTGACCTGGGAGCAAAGATTTGAATTTACAATAATTTATTTTGCAATGCAAATAGTTTTGTTTCTATCAACACCTGAGATAACATTACTGCTTAGAGCGAAGGACAAAGCCCTTGACCAAAAATGAGCACGGGTACCAATCCAACCACTGGACATAGCTTTATTTTGATGTTATTTTAATGGAATTAAATTACCACTTAACTGTAAAATAACTTGTCCAGTCTTTCTACTGACCAAAACTAAGGGGAGAACTTTAAGGCCATGGAGGTAAGCACTTTAAAATAGGAGATGAAAATTAGTTGGGACCAGTCTCAAC
The DNA here is from genome assembly GCF_029582105.1 of Oenanthe melanoleuca. NCBI lineage: Eukaryota > Metazoa > Chordata > Aves > Passeriformes > Muscicapidae > Oenanthe > Oenanthe melanoleuca. The sequence continues at coordinate 74,537,360 of NC_079336.1, forward strand.
TTATCTGAACTGTCAAAATATATATTTTTCTTAGGAAATTCTCCACTCATCCAGGATAACTCCTATCTTGAGACAAATAGAGTATTTTCCTTTATTTGCAAATTGCGGATGCAAAATAAAAACTACAGAGAATTGGAATAAAATTTGCCCACTGTAACTTAACTTTTCATATGCATACGTTAATGCTGTGGAGATTTTCAGTCTCTTAAGATTTAACTTTTACTTATTTGCCATGAAAAGTCTTTTAAAACTATACAAGACATAGCAAGTATCCTCCCTAAACTTAGACAGGGATGCAATGATGTTGTTGGTAGTTTTTGGTAGAAGGAAAATAGCATTAACTCAAATTTTAGCTAAAATAACTTCAAGATACACTCAAGGACAACAAATTTGAAATCACTCCTGGCAAAAGAACCACTAGGATACACTGCTAAAGTTAATTACATTGTACTTAAAAACTACATTAATAAATTGTATTTTGATACTGCATTATCAATAAAAAGGTTTTTGGAAAAGGGGAACAAAATAAAACCCTTAGTTGGTAATTCAATACATACATGAATTGAAGAATCTACTTAGTCAAATCTAGTATAATACATGTGGCAGAACACTCACACGAGTTAATAAAATGTCTGATTTGAAATACCTCAAAGCAGCAGATGGTTCTGCTAAAAGGTTTTATAGAATTTGACACACACAAGATGCAGAAATAAAAAGCTCTGATTTTTTATTTTTAATTTTTTTTGAGAATTAGACTGCAGGATCAGAAAGCTTCACTTGCTTTAATGAGGAGTCTGAGTAACTTATGGCAGAATTAAATAACAGTCACCCAGATTTGAACAAAACTCAATCCCCTCCCTGCAGCCAGAACCTTTGATTTCTAGCATTGCCTTTGCACTTTTCCTAAAGCATAGTTATGCTTATTTTCTCTTGCATTATTTTCAAGCTACACTCAGTAAAATTTTAGTAGGAAAGTATGGATCACATCAGCATGACTGCCTGATTTTTAAAGGCTCCAATTACCCACATCTTTCTCAAATTCTCTGCTAAACTTCAGCTGTTCACTGAAAGGACATAAGTGTACAACACTTGATTAGCAAGGACAAAATACTTCATTCTGAGTTATAGCTACAGCCTAAGCCAGTGTAGCCATTTTTATTTAAATAATGAAATAATTTTATTCCAAACTACAGTCTTTATCAGAAACAGAATACAAAGGCAAATGCTTCAGAAAGTTGCAAGTACCTGGGAAAAAAAACATTCGAACAATATCCCAGTTAGGAACTCAGTGAACAATGCATCCTATCATTTAGGTTCTAGGTAAGCTGTAATTCTACAGTAATTCTGAAGTCTACAACTAAGTGTGACATTCACCAGGCAGCCTCCCCTGAGCTCTCACTATCCCATAAGGGGTTGCCATATGCAGTTCTACCACAAGCCTAAGTTGTGACACGTGCAGTCAATCTCATTCCATCAAATCAAATGCAACACCAAGGATATGCTAATAGACAAACAAGAAAAATCTAGATTAGTCTCCTAAGATATTTATGCTTTCAATTTAGAAACAGGGAAATATTGACAATATTTTTGCGTAAGATCCCTGCTTGACATGGAAGTACATCAAGGCACATTTTTTAATAAAGTCTTTCCTACTTTAAGTATAAACTTGGGACCACAATGGCTCAATTCATCTCTGGCTTCTTCAGCAAGTTCAAATAACTTTAAATCTGCTTATGAGGGAAAAATGTCATCCTAAATCAATACAGTGGTTCTCAAGCAATTTATAATTGAAATCATCATGCACACCCTTAAGATCAGTAGGACCAACTCACATGATTCATGCCATAGGAATAAGCAGAGTAATTTCCCATCTTTGCACTGTAACTGAATACGTATGTCAATCCATAGGAATCTGTGAAATCCTGTGATGCCTTGCAGGCTATTTTGAAAATCTGCCTCTCACCTGTTTTCCTAGATTCATCATTCTTAGTCACTATAAATTAATGCATGAACTGCAGAAGACCATATTTGCAAATATGGTCTTAGTTGAGTAGCCACATCTGTCTTGCAGACATTCATATGTTGTTTTACCCCATTTCCTTTAATATTAGCCCCACAGCTCTTCCACAAACTTTCCAAAACCCCAGCTAAGTTGCTGTAGGCACAACACACTTTTCCCTAGCAGACACACAAAATAAAAGCCTCAGAACATTTTCATTTTAAGAAATTAAAAAATTCTTCTCAGATACATACTATTGTTAAACTTTCTAGAGGTGTTGGAGCTGGACTTAGTTCACTGTGAGGAAGGAGGAATCCATCTGTTCTTTGGACATCCAAAATAAGCTGTGCAACGTATTTTTCCTGAAATCTTGTTCTCTTCCCCAAAGCACCTACAGAAAATATGTTTATATGAATGAACACTAAAAATCAGTTATCTAATCATATACTAGAGAGTTGCTACCAAAAAAATCCCAGACAAAATAGAGAAATACATTGAGCATTAATTTTTGAAATTCAGCAGAGGTTTAACTCCGCTTTATCTCTACAGTGTTCTCACTGCCAGCAAACACACAAAGTAATACACATTACAAACACAGCTATATACATCTTGCAAAGCTGCTTTTAAATAAATTCCCCATAACCTAGCACTTTGAAAACTCATAGTCATCAAGTTTCATCACTTCCCTGCTTATTTCCAAGCAATAAACCAGAAACAATTGTTCAATTGGCCTGCTAGAAGTTAGTGACTACATGGAGACATTTATGCAAATGAAAACCTCATAATATCTTACAGGCCATCATTTTAAATATTTCAAATCTTCATTTGAAGAGTCAGATCTTTGAAGAAGGATCACAGACATGATGTTAGCATATGGAATGTAAGATACAACCAGTGAAGGCTGTATAATGAATTAACCAATATTCAGAATACACAATGTGAAATTCCTCTCGTTGTTTCTTCAGTTCCTTATTGGACCCACTGACAATTTTTATTAGTTTTTAAAGGGGTAATTGACATTTATACCAAATTGTAAGGCAAAATGCATCTGTTCCTCTTTTGTTAGCAACTTGCTTGCAAAATGCAGAGAAATAAAAAAAGTAATTCCAGGACAGTAACTTAAAATAACAGAATCTTAGCTCCTAACCAGCGCCAAAATGGAGTTAAAAATTACTCTATAATATTTGGAGGTTTGCTTGTTCATTAATATGTGATACAGTGCTCAGACAATGAGAGATGGAGGAATGAGAGCTAATCCACCGCTGCTTTTGCAGAACCAATTAAGATCAAATAAAGCTCTTATTTTTGTGGTAATTTTGAAAAATTTTCAGTATATAAAATCTTTGATGCAAAGACTCAAAGACATGACTGCACACATGAGAAAGGCCTGAGGATGAGGCCACTGCCCGTAAGAATCATCCAGCAGAGGCACTGAAATAATAGTTTTTCTTCCTGAAAGTAGAAAGAGATAAGTAGGGAAGCCAGAAATAAAACTGATTTCTCCTTTTCTGTCAATTACCCCTTTTAGTGGAAAAGCCCTGTATTAAGAGTTTATGAAGAAATGAAAAAGGTTCTAAAAATACCACTTTGAAAATCACACAGCACACTCCACAGAAGAGACATACAGAGAGAAATACTGGCTAATGATTCATACTAATTTTACACAGTAGCATTCAATTCTCTATTTTTACACTGCTTGAAAATCACTACGCTATAGTTCACTTCTTATGTCTTACTGCCTAAACAGCTGAAGGAAACACTTGCAAACTTATTCTGGATACCAACAAAATTGCTTACTACCACTCAGAAACTGTGATTTGTTTATGCTCTCATATGTACACACCTCCCACCCCATTTTTTAAACCTAAGAATTCCTTACTATTACAAGGACAAAACACTATTTTTTACTTGAAAAATATGTATCAAGTGTGTTAAAGCTGAAAAAAATTTGGTTGGTTTATACCACCATGTATAGCAATGTTCAAGGCCAAGCTGCATAAGGCCTTGAGAAACCTGGTCTACGGGGAAGTGTACCTGTCCTTGATCTTCAAGGTCCCTTTCAAGTCTTAACATTCTATGGTATATCCTCACAAAGTAAAAGGAGTCTACACAGAAACTTTACTTTCTGTTTCATATTGAATGTTCCTAGAGAAGCATTACTGGGCATGAAAAGAATAAACACATCTCAGAGTTAAGCATTATTAATCCTCTAGATCTGTTGATCTTAAATTTATTTTGGATTACTACCCCTCATTTCACTGCATTTATATGCAAGAAGGATCATGGTGTTCTCTTTTACTGGAAATTGTTTTGTAGAGTTTTTGATGGTTATGACTCATTGTGAGGTTTATGATGCTTTTCAATAGAAGATGAGCACGATACATATTTGGATTAATGGGACTTTTTTAACGTACACAAACCAAGTATGATTTATTCACACATTACTGAAATAACTTTGAAAAACACTGGTCCTAAGAATCTCTGTTTTAAGAACAATATATATTTCTATGCTGTAATACAATACTCAGCTAGTAAGGATTACATATTAATGCATATAAACCTCTCCAAATCCTTTCCTAAAAAGGAAATTCCTCCCAAAAGCCTTAAAAATGTCTTTGCTAGAGACTGGACTTTTACGCTGCACCACAGTCTTTTTCAATGATGTAACATTCCTCCCATTTAGCCCAAACATGCATGTCAAATGAATTCATCTAGAATGCCAACAATTCCCACATGTTCAGTTCATTTGCCTTCAGGTTAGACATAACTATGTTAATAGATTTATGGAGATAAACCACAGAACATTTAGGAGTTTCACAACACTTTTCCAAGATACTGTGTCATCATGATCTTTCTCTGGGACTATCATAACCTCTTAGTAAAGCAATAAAAAATATAAATAATTCCACAGCATCCAATCTCTTTTTTTTTTTCCTTCTCCAAACAAGAAGATTTTTTCTAACTTAAAGAAAATTATTAATCCAAAATCTTAAGATCTCCTTTAAAGGAAAAAAAATCCAGCATGAAGACTCAGTAAATAACCACCTGTCTTTAACTTTACTTTTTCTCAGTTAATTGCATTTTTATAGTTAGACTACCATCATAGGTACTGATGTTTTTAATAAAAAAACAAGAAAAATTTTGACTAATTATAAAGAAAAATACTTTATAATACGAAGTTGGCAATAAATGCCACACTTGGAACACACCACATGCACAGATTTTATTGCATACAGGGAAAAAAGGGTAGGATCAAGTGAAATTTATAGATTTCCTTCAGATATAAACTATTATGTTTTTCTTTTTATAACAGATCTTTCAAAGTGAGCTTTTAAAACTTTGCATAAATGAGCACGGAGTTCCACATAATTTCCTAAGAGTTTGTGTTTATTTGGTTTTTTATTTGGTTTTTTGTGTGTTTTAGGGTTTGTTTTTTTTGCTCCTGATGGCTTGGGGCTTTTTAAATTAAACTATTAAATTGATTCATGGTATAAACAGGATTAGCTGCAGATCCAACTGTGAAGGAGCATAAGCCTTGTGACATACAGAGATATAATAAGTAAGGAAGCTGCAACTTTCAGTTCCTTAGCACTTTCCACTAGTAAGTCTACAGGATAAAACTAGATAAAGATTTTTTGCATTTCTACTCATGTACAATCACAAGTTCTCACACAGAAAAGGTGTGATTTTATGTCATTTTGATTGCCTATCAGGACCAGCTAGACCATAGATCGATACTTATACATGTAAAGTTCTAAGTGCAGCAATCTCATCCTCCTGACATCAAAGAATAGGTTCTGAAAAGATAATTATAGTCTCCACAGTGACTGAATCCTTGTGATTTCTGTTCATCAGAAATTTGACTTCCCTACTTACTTCCTGTGATGACACCAGTCCTGAGAGTGACTTCCAAAAGCTATTTACACAGAGTAGATCTAGGCTAGTGGCACAAAAGGTGAAAGATTGCATTGAATCATCAAGCAGACACCTTTGTAAGCATGTCCAAACAAAAAAAAAACCAAACAGAAAATATTTATCATGACACCAGGATTATAATACTCCAACTCCTCTAATACCCATTCAGGAATGATTTTTTTAACTAAATGTCATATTTCTCTTACAAGCAATACTAATTCTTGGAAGACAAGTAAGACCTACCTGACAAACATCAACCTTTTTCAAAGTGTAGTTCTTTACTACTTGGATATGTCACAAAAAAACTCAACAAGCCATCAGTTAGCTTGGTCTAACCAATCATCCTCATAGACTCTACATGCAAAACTTACCTGTAAGGTTAATCTGCAGTTTTGTTATGTCTCTAGCCATATTGAAACAGTGTTTAGCTTTTTTATATTCATAGTAAAACAAAAATGTGTAGGCAGACTCAAGATGGAACTGAACTGCTAAGTGCCAGCTTTCACCACCTGTGAACAAAGCTTCAGCTTCTGTCACTGCAAATTAAGAAAAGAAATGAGAATGTAGTTCAGAAGAAGGGTATTTCAAAAATACATTTAATATACCAAGAGAGGAAGTCTGTTGCTCTTCACATCTTCACACAATTAAAAATTTGCTGACAGTGTAAAGAAGATATATGTGATTTAAAGCATTTCTCAAATTTTATATTTAAGGATTACTACCAGAAAAAAAAAGTTCAATCTTTGCTTGTATTTAACAGCAAAGCTGAACTGGGAAGTATCACTTCTGCAGAAAATAAACAACTCTAATTGTATTAGATCTTCTAAAAAACATAAGAACAAAATATTGAATATAAAATACCCACCCCTTAAGTAGGAAGCCTCAAAGTTTCAACAGCAAACTGAGCACTGAATGGTGGCTTAGTATTCATAAGACATTTTCTGTTTGTTTGGTTTTTGTTTTTTCAAATAATTATTGACTTTGCTGAATGATAAAGATCATGCTCTCCATCTGAACTGGAGAAAATACCTTCGTGAACAGATCTGAAGCCTTTGGGAAAGAAGACTACACATTTTTTCATCCAGCATAAAAGCATTTGTATTTCATATATATATAAGTTGTATCAAAGTGTAGTAAATTACAAGAGAATATTCCTGCAAATACTGACCATTAAGTTGAAAATTGTTCATGCTGATTATTCTTAAATGGATATGGGTTTTTTGCTTCATGGTTTATTTCTGCATTTTGTAAAAATATTTAGATAATAAGAATTCCAAAAAGCTCACAGCATCACAGTACTTAAAAAGGACTGGTTACCCAGTTATACCACTGAGGCTGTATTTCTTAATGGATGTTTAATTTTTCAAACAAGCTTTATTCATGGTGTTTAAAAGTCTTTCTATAAAAAAATTAGTATTATCAAGGATTTTTTAAACATTTTCTCTGAATTTTTTATTTTTTTTTAATTTAGAGATTGGTAGTCAACTCTAGCACAAACAAATTTTACTGTTTAAACCTCCTAGACTTTTTTTTTTTGTTAGTACATGTTAATCCTGGAAACCTTTCATTTAATATAGAAAGATGCCAAGTCTGAATATAGTTTTTACACAGCTTTTTAAAGTCACTAAATCAAAATTTGCATAGATAAATCCTGCCTAGTAACAACTTTTTCAAAGACAGTATTTCAAGTGTTTTTTTAAAAAAACCACAAACTAGTAATATAAAAATATTACTCCAAGCCTACAGAATGCTGGACATGCAGGTAGAAGTGGAAACCACACAAAAATGTAACTTTTGAACTGAGTGACACAATACAATTTGAAAGGAAAAAAAGAAGTCAGGTTATAGTGTTTAATCATGCATTACAACTAGATTTTCTGCAGCTAGCAAGTTTCAATGAGCTGATACAAGATTACTTATGCTAATGCCCAATGATGAACTCAAATGACACATTGAGAAGCAGTCTTGCCACTACCTTAATACCATTTACTCACAGTGCTTGATAGGTTTAGGCACTTTGAGACTTCAAGGACCTTTGGGGGAAGCTTCACATCATTACCAGCACTGATGCAGTGGCCCAGAAGCACTGATGTCCCAAACTTACAACATCTTTCTGGCATTCCATACCAGGTTTGGCACATGGCCAAAGGGATGGGAAACTGCACCAAGTCCCATTGTTTTTGCATAATGGCTGCTCCAGAACACAGGAATCCTTGAAGCTTCAGGTGATGATACTGACGTAACACTTGAGAAAAATGTAACTTCGCCTGAATTTGAAGGTCTTTTTTCCCTAATAACTAACACAAAGTTTTCTTGAGAACTTGATATAGACAAGTAGGTGGGTTATTCAAAACCTACTCAAAGACAATTTAAAAGGTTTAAAAAATTTTATTTATGGACTATGAAGGTACTTGTTTGAAATACCAGATGGCTTCAGTGAGAAAATAAACCAACTGATGAGGCACCAGGCAAAAAAAATTGCCAGAAAGAAACTCACTAAATATTCAGGTGTACTTTACGTCACCTATCTCTGAGAACAATATCCAAGGGTCTCAAAACAAGTAATTGTCAAAAAAAACCTCTCTCTCTATTCACATTTTCATCTTAGAGGCTGAAAAATAGCGTGTGCCATACAAGCCCATGCCAACCTAAGTGAAATTCTGTTCCCTCTCAATTCATTGCAGTTATATAAGTGTCTGATAAGCATTTTAATAGTTACAACTACAAATTCCCCTCCCCTGTGCTATCTTAAAAGAGATGCTGCAAGCCAATAAAACAAGTAATTAGAAATATACCTTGTTTTATACAGGCCTGGGCAAGAGTAAATAGCTCAGGTGATCTCTCCTCCAACAACTGCTGGTGAATATTTACACATCTTAGAGTCCACCAAGGTAAAGTCTGAAAGAAAATATGGATACTGAAAGTTCATAACAAGTATAGACCTTTAAGGAAACAAAAGAAAAAGGGAAGTGGTTTTAAATTACAGATTTTGTAGTCTATTCAATTATAGTTTCTAAAAAATACAAACCTGTCCAAAATAGCTGTTTTAAGAAAACAACCATAACCTAGGATAAAGATGAACATATGCAGGCAATTCTACAGTGCTCCAAGGATTTGATGGACGTTCTCTCTACTAATTTCTCAAACTGCTCCTTGAACCCTGCAAATCTTTAGTACCACCATCTGGTAAAAAAACGCTGTGAACAGCAGAAAAAAAGGAATACTTGCATGCACTTATTTTGGAGCAGCCACTTGCTACTTTGGTTTCATTGATCCTAACTCTTGTAACAGAAAAGAACCAAAAGAACCCCAAATCCAGCTGTTTCCTGCTTATCTTTTTTTGTGTCACATAGATTATTTTAACAGAAAACCATGAGCTCATTCTTCAGAAATCTTCCAGCCTGAAGAGTCCTAAGCTATTCAATTACTGTTCGTATGGAAGCCATTCAGTATTTCCGATAATCCACTGTTGCCCTTATATGCATTTTTTCCTGTTCTGCTTGACCTTTTTTTATTTCTTCAGGTGGCAGCATAAAGGAGCCTGAGAGAGGCAGAAGAGGAGCAGAATTGCTCTTGAGAACACATTACAATCACAATTGAAAGTCCTAATGTCAGTATGTTGAACTTCAGAAGGGCAAAGATGTTATTAAACTAAGCAATCATTCTAGAGCAGGCAGAGCTGAACCAAAGCCCAGGAAATACCCAATTGTAGAAGGCTGTGTACACAAAGCATAAATTCCCCACAGTCTATTAACCCCTTCTCTAGTTGCAACAGGAGAAAATGCATGAAAAAGTTAATTTTAATACTCTAGTCGCAAAATTATACTTAAGATTATAATCTGTGAATGTAGAGCACACCTCTATAGAGGCTCTAATGATTGCTGTTTATGCTCGTGCTGCCAGCACACCAATCATTCTCTATGAAAGATGTCTGATTGCTTTAGAGGCACCCATCTTCTGAACTTCTTATGCAGGTATGCTTCAGACTGACCCAAGGGCTGTGCAGTATTCAAGAAAAAAAAAATCTAACTAATTACATGGGGCTGATTCTAATGTTCCTAGAAAGGAACCATCAAAAAGAATAATAGCATCTATTTCCAAAAGCAATGAAAGATGACTTTTGATATCAAGATGGACAGAGTAAAGCAGAAAACAGTGAAAGAGGTCAGATCCCAACATTTCATTATTTATTTAGAAACCTAAAGGCAATTAAAGCAAGAAGGTTCAAATCACTTGAATTTAGCTTTATATAATGAAGTATTAATTTTCCCACATAACTGAGTATTCAGGTTAAAGATACAATTTCCTGAGACTTTATGTTTACCACTTATGCTAGAATCAGTGAGAATATATTTTTAAAGTTTCAGATAAGCCACCTGAGCTGTGCACAATATTCTATCGGCAATATTTTTTGGGAGCCGAGTTGAAAACTTGCATTTACTCTTACATGTAAAATAGCAGACAGGGTTTTATTCATGCTTTACATAATAAATTTTGAAGTATTTTACCTTGTGTTAAATGTATGTGCAGCAGTATTAAAGCAGCAAAAGTAAGAGAGGCCACCTTTGCTGAAAGGAAGAAGAATGGCAAGCTTTAATTGCTACACCAGCCTGTTGGTGAAAGCAGTTCCTATCAGTTGTTGCCTTTGAACTTGATGTAGACACAAATAATTGAACCTCAACCCTGTAGAATAAAGCCCCCTATTATGTGATTCCTAGCAGAGGCAACATGGGAATTCTCTATATCAGGTACATTTTCTGTTTCCTTGACTGACCCAGTTGCTGAAATTCAACAGCACTCATCTGTGAAAAAGAGGGAAAACGATGGAAGAACTTGGCTTCCAGAAATGCAGTACAGCCAACATCTCCCACACAGTTTAATTCATCACTCATACAAAGACCCAGCTGGGAATGGATGGTGTCAGCCAAGCATAAAGAGAGGCCATGCGGCATTTTGATCTCCAGCCAAATCCTGCTCAACTGGAATTCAATAAAGAGAAGTTGCTGCTGTTAAAAGTCCCCCACTTCCAGAGAGCCCTGCTACCAACCAGGCTGCTGCTGAACTACAAGGGAGGTACAGACCCTCTAAGAGGTGCTTATTTTTAGCACATATATACAAGAGATCTAGACTCAAAATTCACACACTAATGGTTAACAGTATCCAAAATCTTGTTAAACAGGGTATAGGATATGTAAGCTGCATTATAGGGCATTCCCACTTAACCCCTGACAAATAATATCACAAATTACGTGTCTTGATAAAGTTGGTAGTATTAAATTTTCTAAGTTTTCCAGCTAATGAAGAAACCTTTCCTCTCTTTTGGAGAAGACAGTGAGTAAATAGCTTATCTTGAAGAAGAAGATAGTTGTGATTAATTGCAATGACTTTGTCCCAACTGCTTCTTAAAGGGAAGAACCTCAGAGCTACAGGAAAAGAAATGGAGGTCAGAATGATTCAATGAGGTATGAAGAAAACAATGAGAGAACCAATTAAGAAATAGCTGGTAGTCATAGTCATTACTCACATACTTCTTACCTGGAGAGATGAGAGTTTGTGTCTTGAATTCACAAGGATTATCCTGGCTATGAGCAGCAAAATAGGATGAGAAGTCAAGGTATAGACTGATTCACCATCTAGAACCAGCATCTTCAGAATAGTTGCATGCACCATTTTTGGCTAAAAGAAGCGGGGTAAAAAAAAAAGACAAGTTCCAAGAAACTTAAGTTTATTAAAAAATAATGTAATACAGAACAGAAAAACTAGCTATTAATGATTTAAGGAAAAAGTCTGCTCAAAACATTTAAAAAATCCAAAAAAGAAAACAAAAATAAAACCTAAGACTCCCTCTCTTGGAGTCTCAGCCTCTTACCAAATCATGGTAAATTCTGCACTGTTTCTTGCTGTCCTGATACACCACATCAACATGATCTGCAGGACACTGATTTCCTCCCACCTGAAATCCACGTGTCTTTCAGTCAACTAACCCCAAACACATTCCAGTAATACAATCATTCCCATGATCTAAGGAGAAAAGCTTCTGGTAAATCCATGCCATTCAATTTGCGGTCACAGAAACAAAACAATTTTATAATTAAATTAATCCTACAGCACTGAAATACAGTAGATATTCCTGCAGTATTGTGCTATCATTTTCTTTCCCCAGAGAGAGCTTCCTGTTGGAGTGGCATCAGGCAGCAATATCAGAGCCATTATTCCCTTTGTCTGATAAATAAAAACCTCTCCCTGCTTTGGATGCATTCCTGTATGACGTTCTCTACAGTAACACTTTTAGTTAATGGCCTTGAGCTAGCTCTCCAGGGACTCTCTCAGTGGTGATTGGCATCTGACAGTCACCTATTTCCCCCTTCCTTTTAATGCAATGAAAGCATTTGAGCAGTTTATCTTCAGGCTCAGGGAGATAGATATCCATTTATCAGTCTATTCCTGGTTCTCATATGACAGATTTCCTTAATAAACAAAAAAATAGGGTTTTAGTATTCAGTTGGTATAAAAGGGGAAAGAAAAGGGAATGGAAGAGAAAAAGCAGAACAGAAGGTTAAATGACAGCTTGCATTGAAGTCACTCGCCTGAGAAAGATTCTTAATCAGTCTAGGCAACCAAGATATGTTACTTGAATCATATTTCAGCTTTTTAAACTAAACAAATAATGTAATTCCTGAGTTATTTGAAACTCTTTTATACCTGTATCAAAAGGTTACATTGTTAAGCAACATGAATCTCCAACACCACTTTTTAATAACAGAGTGACCTTTAAGTTTATTCTGATTTACTACAGGTTTTTTTAGTTTGCGTTAGCATTGAAATCACTTCCACTTTGTAGACAATGATCTGGGACAAAGGGGAATTTCTATATGACATCACTGCAGTCATTTCAATCCCACTGTGGAAAATGATGATCACAACAGTCAGACAAACCACTTGAGAATAAAGGAAAGAAGCTGCCAGCTGAAAATATACCAGATCTGTTGCACCTCTGGCCATTCAGAAAGGAAGAACCTTATCAACATCTATAATTTGAGAAGGGAAAGTCATCAATCAGTACTTCTAAGGATTAATTTTTCAAACACATACACAAACACACATAGTGGGACACTCAATACAATTTTCAGTTTAATGCAAACTTTTTTCTATCTGCATGTTTTTGATTCTTTCTATAATCAAAGTAGACCACACTTAAAATACTCAAAGGGAAAGCAAAGGAGATTTGTTATAAAACCTTTTTTAAAAACAGTTTTGTGATGCTAGAGTTATCTATACTTGTTTAAGCACTGTAGTAACAAATTAATCTCAAATTCACATTTCAAGTCCTTTCACCACAAAACCCAGTCCTGCTAACATAATATTAAGAAAGAATGGGGGAGGAAGAAGGGAAAGCTGATGACATATTACAACCTTGAAAATAAGCCAACAAGTCCAAGAGCCAAAGAACTGCTATCTTCTATTTTAACAAATCCATGTCCTTTCTCATGAAACAAATCCCATCCAGAAAAGCAGCCATCCTTTACCTTTAGCTAAAAAAGCCTAAACAAACATTCATTTTTCCAGCCTATGCTCTGCAACTGCATTATCCATGCAGAATTACTGCCCTAAGGTTGTCCTTAAGGTGAGAGAACAGCTACAAGTAAGATGTAGACATTTAAAGTGTTACAGCTTCAAGGACTGCAATGTTAAGAATTGAAGACTACCAAAATCACGAGAACATTGGCTAAGAGCAAAAAAGAAATTTTGAGCTTGTGTTCTTGTGTTTAAACAACTAAATATATGATTTGTTGAAGCTGTCTTGTAGCTCAAAAATCCCAAAACAGACACAACCCAAGACTTGCTAATATAATGCTCCTGATCTAGTAAACCTGGGTTAGGAATCTTTCTACACCAAACTTGACATCACAAAGTACAATTATTTTATTCAGGAGTAATGTTCTTAAATCACAGAAACATATACTAGATAATTACTTCATGAACATATACAGAGAAATCACTGGAGTAGTCATCCAGTTGGACAAGCAAGTGGTTATGTTTGACCATCACAAATTAACACACAACATACACACAAATTAAACTCCATTCACGCTAGATCCGTAACTTTAATGGCCACTTTTAAGTTACTACTACTAAAGCCCTAAATCAACTGCAAGCTGGACAGTATTCCTGGGTATTTCAATTTTCACAGTATTTCAGAAGTATTTCCCAGCACAGCTGATGCCACCCAAGTAATAATAAAAATCAGAAGAAAGGCCCTGCCATTCACATTCAATAGCTCTAAAAATAGAGTGTATGAGAATTTTAGTTTAGGGAGTTAGTGGTCTTTTCTTGCTAATGATAGTGACTAGAAGCAAAGTGTGCATTCAGCATACTTTTATATTGAGAAACACTCTGGGCCTTTGTAACATTTCATCAGCTCTTTCTGTCTTGGGGATCTTTCTCCTACATATAGAAAGGTAAGTGTAGACATAAAGAAGTAGACAAAGCCAGGCTAAAGGCTCAGGAAGACTTGATTAAATGGAAGCAAAGGTGGGATGTAGACAAACAAGTTATCAGATCAGGAAGCTGCTGCATGTGGCTAGTAAGCCAGACTGCTGCATGTGGCTAGTAAGCCAGACTGCTGCACAACCATTTGCCATTTAGCAAAGCTAAGGTGATCTGCCTTACAGATGAAGAGAAGATGTTACTGAGGTTACCAAACCAAAGGTTTGGTCCTTTGAAGCAGAATTCACTCTTCAGACTTTAAGGCAATGGAAATACTGCTTTTGTTTATAACTGCTTTTCTCTTCAACTTTCTGCAAAGGAGGTAAGATTACACAGGAGGCTGTCCCTAGTTTTACAAGCCAAATCAGTAACAGGTAACTACGGAGAGCTGACGTCCATACTGAAGACAATTGTGGTAAGCCAGTGCAAGCAAGTCTTGCCTGAGAGCGCTACATGTTGAAGAAGTACTTTGGTTATGAAAGCTTTTGTTCATAAGCCCTATGAGGATGATTTTGCTCTGCTCTTTAAGTGGGTACTTTTCAAGTGACTGCATTAAGATTCCCCCTTCTGTTCTATATTCATAGCAAGGGAATGCAGGGCAAGACTGTAGGCTACTTTAGCAGTCTATCTTTGCTTACAAGGCTCTGCCTCCAGATTTAGCCTTTATCATCTATCCTTACATTCCCCACAAGAGGGAGAAATCTGCATAATTTTCAAAGCCTACACCTTGCTGGTCAAGCATAGACTTTTTTTCCTTGTTGTTCACACTGTTAGAAGGCAAGCATCTGAGCCTGAAAAAAGGAATTCACAACAGACTGAATTAAAAAGACCAAAGAATCATGCTGGATTTGAGACAGTAGTGCTACATAGTACATTGGTTTTTTTCATAATAATTATGAACATGGTTATAGATGCCAACAGAAGCATGACAAGATTTCAGTTTCTTTCAGCAAAAGGATCAAATAATGCATAAAAGACGGAATAATAAAATGTAAGGAAAAAAAAAATTTAAATGTATTCCAAAACTTATTCTTTGGGATCAGCTTGGAAGTTACAAAAAGAGGAGGAACTGTGATACATGAATTTGGAGGATTCCTACCAGTTATTTACATGCATTGTCAATTAACAAATTGAGATCTTCCAGATGGATGTTCTCACCATTAACAGATATATATACTTGCAAATATAATATCAGACAACAAATAAAGCAGCAAACAGCTTGTCCTCACATTGTTTTCCAGTTTATCCACTGAAAATACTGAGCTCAGCTTTATGAGGTTATACATAGAAGCTCTGAAACTTAAGGCAGAATAAATATGTACCAACTTCAAAAGTTTTGTACCTTTTATTCCCTTACATGCAGAGACAGTGACAATACTTTTAAGACACAAGGAGCTCATTACTATAAGCCACTTATTTTAAGCACTGAGCTCATTTATAATATTTTAGTCTAACCCCAAACAGTTCAACACAACTGCTAATCCATTTTAACCAGAATTCAGTAATTTTTAATCTTCCTTTACCTTTTTATCATTAAAAAAAATCAGTGTAGTATCAGACTATTAACTGGCGTGGTAAAGTCTCACAGCTATTTTAGAAAACTGAAATACTTCTAATAAATAAAATGCTACTTTTGTGTGCACTCTGAAAATTACAAGCCAGTTCTGCAGGACATACAAACAAATCTTAATAGAGTACATGAATGCAACCATAGTTCAGAGAGATGGCTAGACTCAGTTGGAAGAAAGTGAAACACTATACACATACTCATGAATATTGTTCACTGAAAATATCCAAGAGGCCTCTACCAGCAACTCGTCTTAAAGAGGCTATTTTATTCATTCTTCCCAAAAATTAATTACAGACTCACGCAGCCTTACTGCACTCATAAGGAAAGAAGTTATCTGGGAGCAGATATGAAGCTATGTCGCTGATCCAGAGGTGAAACTTTCCAAGGAGAGAAATGGCAGCAGTTATATACCCTGGAAACAAAGACTAATCCAATAAAGTGTTCTGAAAATAAGAGTAACAGTTTTAAAAATATTCCTGAAATAAATGAGACATTGAAAAGCTGAAATTTCGTGACATTACTTAGAGCAAGCTAAAAGAAACATGAATACATAATTTTTTAACTTTGATGTGGGAAAAAATCATTTTAGTTTGAAAACCTGGAAAATGGATGATCTGTTTAAAAAGGGATTGTATCTGTCTTAATGATAGAACATGGAAGAAAGCAAAGAGTTCTATTTTTAACCCACATTTTCTGAATATCTGTGTATGCATGAGAAGAAAGTTGAGTTAAAGGAAACACAAAAATGTCACTATTGAGATGTTCATTTTTACAGAGTGTTCATATACTAAGAATCCTTGGAATGAAAAGTAAGGATAATCCAAAACATAATTCAAAACGTTTTGAATTAAGACTTTTAATAAAAAAAGAGAAGTAGATATTACATTTTAGCACATAATTGCATAGTGCTTTTGGAAATAAAAACATTAACATGTCAGAAACAATACAGACAGCAGTAATAGAAATAAAGGTAAACTTCTGCCTGAATGCATAAATAGCTAAACCTTGAAGCAATATGGAAATCTGATGGAGCACTCATTAGAAACAAAATATGTTTTCCTTTATAATCTCTTGACAGTTTAGTTTCTGCAGTACCACCCCTGCATAAGCAAACGTATTTCAAAGCATCACATTCACAGCCACTGCAGAAACACAACAGAAACTAAACAGGAGACCATGTATTTCCTCACTCAGCAGGAATTAGTATCTCTTTCTTCCAGACATTAAATGAAATTGCCTGGAAGAAAAAAGGATTGGGGTGACCTAATTGTGGCCTTCCAGTATCTGAAGGGGACCTACAAGAAAGAGGGAGCAGAAACTATTTACAAGGGCATGTAGTGACAGGACAAGGGGGAGTGGCTTAAAACTGATAGGGAGTAAGTTTAGACAAAGAAATTCTCTGCTGTGAGGGTGGTGAGGCATTGGTACAGGATGCCCAGAGAATCTGTGGATGCTCCTTCCCTGGAAGAGTTCAAGGCCAGGTTGGATGGAGCTCTAAGCTACCTGTTCTATTGGAAGGTGGCCCTGCCCATGGCCAGGGGCTTGGAACTGGATGATCTTTTAAAGTCCTGTCCAAGCCAAAACATTTTATGATTCTATGAAATAGAAATTATAAACACTGTATTTGCCAGGTCTCTGAACTGTCAATGACAGCAATCCCATGAGCATCATCTTGGCTGCAGACTGCAGTAAGACTGCAACCTGTATATACACATAGAATACAGAGTTCTCCAGTAAACAGAAACCAAAATTTGTAAGAATATTTTAATATTAAATATTATAAACAAACTATAAAGAGAATCAAAGAAATTAGGTTCTGTTATTTTTACTATATATATATATATATATATATATATATATAGGGAAAACGAAGTACTTTTCCCCTTAGAAGTAGCACACTTCAAAATTTCTGCTAACTCATTTCACACTCTAAAAGGTTTAGTACACCTGGTTTCCACTGTTACTTATTTAGCCATCAGAAGATGAGATTTGAATTTCAAGTATCAAAAATCACGTGAAAAATAAGCCTATCTATACATACTGTGTCAGCCTTAAAACATAAATTTATAAACATCTATTTAAAAAACCAGGAGCAATACTGTACCTGAATTAGTTATTTAGAAATACAACCTTGCAAATGAACCTAAGGCAGGACTTTATGAATTATGGAAAACATGCCACAGTATGGCAGCAGGGCCAACAGTTTTACGTGAAAATTTTCACATATTCCAACTTCCCCCCATTTCACAGTTTACAGCACTTACATTGCTCATGGTCCATACCCTATTCTTAGTGGAATTCTAAATTCAAACTCATGTACAGATTTAGCATTAGCAGAGACTACTGGTATGTTCTTCACTGACACACTGCAGTAGTCAGTATTTTACCACAGCTTTAATCCCAAGAGAAAAATCAAGAAGCTGTGCTAAATCCCATTTGAGGAGAGTCTGGACTGTGGTACTGCCGTGAGGAATAATACACACATCTCACTAAAAGAAGTTAAGAGTGTTGATTAGCAATCTACATAAAATGGTGACAAAATAAGTTGAGTTTCATCTCATACATTCCCTTCTGCTTCCAAAATGTCTATTTAAATTAGCATTTTTGTGCTAGTATTACCTCAACTCACTTGGCACTCAGGAGCCCAACAGGATACTGAGCATCCAAATCTACTGTTAGCATCTCCCAAACACTGCTATTTGCAAGATATGCAACTGCTACGTTTCCCTAAGGAGGGGAAATTTCTAAGCCATTTATAAACATCTTTCTTCGATTCAGCTAAGAATGCATCCCAAAATAAATACAGAAAAAGTTTATTGATTGCAAATGCCCTTTGAGTAAATTCTCACCTATATTAAAGGTATCTTCTCCATCCAAACCAAACATTTCCAGCAGGAAATATCTTAAGTAGACAAACAGTAACTACTTATAGGACACTGCAGATATAACTGAATGTGCTGTAATAGCAGCCAGTAGGATAGATGATTACAGCAATTCATTCTAGCACCCCTCCTTGCAGATGTGCCTTCTCTGATACAACCTAAGTTTTATGGTTATTTCTGAAAAGCAGTGACAATAAAAGGACAGCTTATTGAAATCCAAACCTACCTCACAGAATTTCTGTAACAATGCAGGTGGCAAAAAATCCTGAAGCTTTAACTGAACAGGAGGCCCAGTCCAATTGCTTTGAACAAAGAGCTGCAAACTCCCCACACCAAGCAGAAACATCAGCCTCTGCCTGCAATATAGATAAGAAGAGCAATTAGCAACATATTACATTTTCACTTAAGGCAACAAGAGCTGATTAAATCTTGTGCTAGCTCAAAACCCGCAGCTTTAAAAAAAAATAGTAAATCACTCTCCTGTGAGGAGGGTACAACGAATGGAATATACAAGAATGCACACAGAAAACTAAAAGTGCTCCAAACGTGCTTGTTTATGAAGGTTGCAACTAATGCCAAACATTTTGGAGGCAGAACTCATATATTTCACAATTTAAAGCTGTACATAATTCCCAGAGATCTGAAGACTAGCCAAGGATAATCCAATATTTGCCTATTGCAAGGTTGTTATAGTTTCTAATGATAAACCTAACTCTCAGCATTTTCACAGAAAAAATACTGCATTAGGATACATTCCAAAAGAACAAGTTTATTTTTTGTTTTGACATAACTGTTTATTTTCACTCCTTCTGATAAAAAAATTAAATTAAATCAAAAATTCCGAATACTACCTCTAAGTTCGTTCAGATGCTTTGGCAGTAAATAATATCTAATTTATCATGGCTTTTATTTTGAATAATAAATTTATTGAAAGATGAAATGAAGAGACTTTGTTTCATTTCTGAAACTGGTATGGCAAAATTTTCTTTATCTACAAGACTAAGCTCATTTTACCGTACTATGATTTCTTTAGCAAATAATCTATGTGGTCTGCATTAGTCAGGGCACAATCTCTCAGAATTTAACAGTCAATTTAACAGGTGCAGACTTTTAAGATTTATGTACAAACTTCTGGTTCGTTTTATGATGCCTTAATCACTTGGAACCTTATTTACAAGGGCCCTAAGACATAGAGAATGGGCCTCCTAACTACAAAAAGCTAGCATTTTAATTGTGCAGGTTTGCTATAAACATTAGTATGTTAAAGAGCATAACTGAAACAGAAAAACCTAGTCCTTTATTTTTGTAAAAACAGAACCTTAGAGATGTAAGAGCCAATCGAAACAAAGAAATAAAGTGTTATACAACCCCTTAAAAACCAAAATAAAATAGAAAAGCCGCACACAAACAAGCAGCTGGTGGGCAAGAATGCAATAAAAGATGCAGAACAATAGGAAAGCAGGGGTGGGGAACATTTAATTGAAGATTTTTAAAAAAACAAAAAACAAAGAAAAAGAAACCATCTTTCAGAGGAGTTAAGAGAACAAGGACTGGAATAAAGAGTTCTTGACGAACAAGACAAGGTAACAATTACTGGCTGTCATTACTCAGCCAGTAACTATCCACTAGGAAATATCAATACATAACCAAGATCACCATGAAATTTCTAAATTATTCCAGAATACAAAGCACTAACAAGTACTGTATACTAAATTATTACCACTACACACAAAATATCTACATTGGTATCTTGATTTTTTTCCCATGATAAATTATGCTTCTAAGATACAGAACAATCAACCATCCCTGCACTGTGATTTGATACTCTAGTCTTTTTTTTTCATTATTTTATAATTTACACTATCTCCACTAGTGACATTTTATTTATTTATTTTAACATTACTGATATCTATCTGGAAAGCAAAGTTGCTTGAAGAGACAGTTTTATCCACGGAGAATGCCTCCGGAACAACTGATAACCAATTCCATTACTTTGGCCAGGATACTGTTTTTCCACTGTTTCATTTGTAATCACCAAATTATTTTTCCCCCATTTTCAGATTCATGACCAACTCTCAGTCTCCTTATCACTCATTCTGTATCAGAAAACCAATTTCAAGCTGTAATCCCTGCAAATGCTGACCTCCCTTGCTTATCCCCTATTTTTCCCCCAAGAAAATGCATTCGGTCTCCCTGCTGACTGCCCTTCACACTTACAATGCAGACCTGCAGATGCTCACCTCCCAAAGGCTGCCTGAAAAGCAACAGAAAGACTGCTGTGAACGTCCCCCTTGCTATGGTGTTCTACAAAATTTATTTTGCACGTATCCTTACATATATGTCTGTATCCACTCATCTTATTTTTCTTTTCTCTGTGTGATTGGCGGTTTTGCTGCCTTTTGTTTTAACACTGCTTACACCAAGCAAATTGCTCTTCATGAACAGAATCACATGCTAATATACATGTATCAAATGTTCCTCAAAAATAAAGAACAATAGTGCATTTGTATTAAAAAAAAAAAAAAAAAGGAGTGCGTATAATCTTAGAATTTACAAACAAAATAAAAGAAAAAATATTCAACAGCCAGGTTCTGCTTAAGAAGTTACAGCTTTCACTCTTTTTATTGATGCCAGAAATTACAGAAGAGTAGCCAAAACTATTCAGTGCCTAACTTTGCTATTTTTTCAATTCATGAACATCAAAACAAGCTGCAGAAATAGCAAGAATTTCTTCATTTTCAGTTTTCATTACATACAGCATACTAGCTAACCAACCATCAGATGTTCCAGAAGAAAATACCAGAAATACCATTCAGTGTTCAGTTTGGGAAATCATAGCAAGCTTTATTGTATGGATTTCTTTTGCCAAGTCTGGCATTCATTTATGTGTTGAATAAGATAGAAGAGTAAATACATGCTCAACAAAAAAACAGAGTTAGAGCTCATTTCCTTGTTTGTTTAGATTTTGGAACCTTCACATTATTTCCTTCCAGTCTTCTGAATCAAACTGTACATTAGGCAAGGAATGGACCTTCTTCCTATGGTGCTCAGAAAAAAAATAAAAAAAGGCAATCCCCCTCTGCATGGTTAACACATAGCTTATTGCTTCATCCTCTAAATTTTGCTAATTAAAATACAGCAGTGAAGCTACATTTTCTGTAGAAAATAGCTTTTAAGCATTGAAGTGAGTAGCAATAGCAGGAAAAAAGTAAAACAAAAAATATCCTATTCAACACATTCATTACAAAGAGTGCTTAATTTTTAGAACATAAAGGCTAAAAGTGCCATAGCGAAAATATATCTGGGGCAGGGAGAAGAAGGCAATCAGTTAAAAGGATAGAAAAGTTGCATCACTTTTTTAAATGATGTTAAATCATTTTCATTATAGAACCATGGATTTGAAAGTGGAAAAAGTTACAGAGAAGTTGTCCAAAGAAATTACTGTCTAGATCCAAATTTTAAGCTGTTTTGCCCTCAAGCTGCTCTGTTTTAGCTTCAGAAAAAAAACTCCTTAAGAGTTCTTTTAACACTATTACAAAACCATACTTGGCACTGTTTATATTGTGCCAAACGAATAGGATTAACATTATCCAACGTTCTGTTTCCGATTGAATTCAACTCCTACTGTGTTTTTTAAATCTCCAGAATTATAACTTTCAGTTCAAGGAAAAAAAATTTTTTTAACTTATTCCATCTACAAAAAGTCACAAGAAAACAAGTGTCATACTGAATTTTCTGGTCTTAAGAGGTTTGCTGTACTTCCTTTGAATCAGTTGGTGGAAAAAGAAAATTACCTTTTAGTTATTAAAAAAATATAGAAACACACCCCCTTCCCATCTTCACAATTAGCAATGCAAAGTCTGGATGCAAAGGTTACATAGGTTCCCTCCACAGGGCCTTCACAGGACACAGGGTCTGCAGGTAGGAAAAATAACTGTGACACATGTCAACCCAAAGTCATCAGAGACCAACACAGTACAGGTCAAAGTGCTGTGCAGTGCCTACCTAAATTAGGAAATTATCTGTTTTTCAGAAAGCAACTTCAGTAGAAGTTTTTTATAAGAGAAAGCCCCAACTTACTTCCTTCAGCCCTCAAAACTTCTTAAATTATTACTAATGGAGCTTGAAAAATTCACTTAAATGCTACAAACAAAATTGTTTCTGGCAGACACTGATAGGTTTTGAAGACTCTGCTTTCATTTTGAATAAAGCTTCAGGCTATAATTTTGGGCAGAAAACCCTCTGTCTGCTTCTGAAACGCTAAATATTGCAGTTCTGCCTCCATATCTTCTGGCAAGGGGGCTTCTAATGCAGCCCAGAGCTGCAGAGCAAACAAGAAAAACCTCAAAGACCACAGAGCTGGAGCATGAGCAGCCAAGGAATGAATTCCTTTGGCGTCTGCAGTAGGAGTGCACTATAACAGGATACATATAAAGTTCCACTGATACAGATTATGGTTACCTTCAAGAAGCTGAATGGCCTAAAAAGGCAGCAACACATATTTGAAGCAGTAACTAAAATCAGGAGTGAATGTGTTTCAAGTCCTGACTGATTTTTCTTTCCTTGTCACATTATTCAAACTACTGCAAGGTGACAGAATCTAGAAATATTGAAAAACTTCTCCAGCTAATAAACCAAACAAGAAATACCTAGCAAAAAGCATGCATAGGAAAAACCTCTGAACACTCCAACTCAGAAAGCAGGAGTGCATTGTATTGTGCACCACACCAGAAGACGAGTTTTTGACACATTACGATCACTAACAAAGCTCAGCTCAGTTTTTCAAACACGCCAACTATTTTTTTCTCTGATATTTTAGCAAAAACTCTTAGGTCTATGTGTGTCATACCAAAACATATTTGAACTCTGCCAACACTAACTGGTAACAAATACCTTCCTCTTACTGTTATTTTTAACCTTTATTTTCTATTACCTTTTGCTCTTCTTTTGATGAAACTTTTTTACCTTTTAAAATATCAGTGTATATATACACAACACATGTATAGTTTTCTGCTTCTACTATCCCTAGCATGCCAGATTTCAGTGTGTTTATTGTTTACACAGCAAACTGTAAACAGTAAATACAGACTTCTTAATAGCAACAAGTAGCACAAGCAATTAAGAGAGACTCTTTCAGAGAAAGTTGTGGGAAGAAAATGAACAGCATCTGTGAGTAACACCTTACTCATTTTTACATTAAGAATAGAACAACCTCATTGTAAGTCAGAAATACAGGCATTGCTTGGACAGTAACATTACACAGTACTTCAAGCAGCCACATAAATGTAATGCAACATTTCAGAAAGAAAATTCTTAGTTGTTTGATGATATAGGGCAAAATGAATTTACATATGTGACTTCTTCATACCACAACCTTCTGAGGTAATCACTGTAAATAAAGAAAATGTTTTCAACAAACCCCCACATCACAACATCATTGTTTCTTTCACTGGACAGTAAGGAAGAGATGCCCAAAGGAGTGAGGGGAAATACCACAAGAAGTTTGTTTTCTGCTTTCCTGTGAGTACAAGGGTTTTGAAGGCCCTATACAAGTTATACATTTTTAAGTGCCTTTTGTAAAAATCAAACATAGCCTCTATCTAATTTATATATAATAAATAATAATTTCCACCTTTCCACGCTATCAGTCTCTGCAGAACAATCCAGGTATGCCAGAATCTGTTTCTCCAAGTAAGTGTCAATATTCTCCTCTGTCACAGAAGACGCACTGAAAACATTCAGAATGGCTGAATTTGAAAATATTGCTTCATATTTCCCATCAAACATCAATTGCAATAATGATCCACTTTCTGGAAGAGAAAAAAAAAAAAACCAACACAGGAATCAGTGTCAACTTTCAAACAGTTGTGTCTTTCAAGACCTATAACACCTATTCAAATGAAAATATCTACCACTCCCCTTCTAAAGAACTTATCTACATTTAAAATGCAGGGAAAGTGCAGTGGCACTGAAACTCAAGAGCAGCACTTGCAGGTGTCACAATTCAAACAATTTGTATTGAAGTTACAGTGAAACACAAACGACCAGATGAATGTAAAACAAAAACTTGCACTGAAATTTCAGGAAAAATAAATGGATGGCCTTTTAAAATATTTCAATTATAACAGCAGGATATTCTTCCTTCAAAACATTTTAAATGAACAGTATATATATCTATATCCTATAGATAGGACAATAATTTCACAGACTAGAGAACCTTTTTAGGGGAAATGCAAACAAAAATGATTCTGTATTTCCAGAGTTCAGTGAATAAAGTCTTGTG
The DNA here is from genome assembly GCF_029582105.1 of Oenanthe melanoleuca. Lineage (NCBI taxonomy): Eukaryota > Metazoa > Chordata > Aves > Passeriformes > Muscicapidae > Oenanthe > Oenanthe melanoleuca. Next base: position 74,562,496 of record NC_079336.1, read on the forward strand.
CAAAACTGCAGAAACTCCTCAGTCCTTAATTTACATGCTTAGAATACCCACAATAGGCAATGAGATTTTAACTTTGCAAATTCTTTCCTATGTAACTGTACTATCTCAGTGAAAAGCCTGCATATGGAGCAGATACTTAGGAGTAATTACTAAAGTGGACTTAGACCCATAACTGTTTCTTAAGACCAATTTCAAGACAAAGGGAAGTCAAGAAGCTTCAGACCCATTTCTAAGAAGCTTCAGACTCATCAAGTTCTTGACCCAGGCTACAACTTTATTCACAGAATCTATCTTCAGATATGGTATAGTGCAATCAATACAGCAGCTGTTGGAACAATCTGGCCATGTTAAAACCTGCTATTATTGAGCAAAACCATTATCTGCCTGCCCTGCAGCTGTGGCTACAACTCATGCAGATGCACTAACTGTTTTCTGACTAAATGATGGTGTTAGTGATGGTTCAGCTGAGGAAATACAGAGGTCTGCAGAGGATAAGTGCCTTACTATCAATCTGTGATTCCAGCTGGGGATTGCAGCTCCCTGCACTCAGTGTTGCTGTGGCCGCACTAACATCAGCAGCCAAGGTAATCAATTTAACACTGGCACAGCTATGGATCCATACAAGCAGCAGCTGTGCAAAGAAGTGATCTGAATACCAACCCCAAGCCCATCCAGCTAAACAAGTACTTTAAATTTTAGAAACACAGGAACACAGAGGACAGAACCACCTCCAGCAACAGCAATGGATGACTGCAGGAATGGGTGACAGAGACTCATTCATTCTAATGTCTCTGCACCACACTGTTGACCAAAGTTTACTTCTGTTCCCCACAGTGATCTACAAAATTATATAAAAGATAATGTGTGCCATGTATTATCAAAAAAACTTTAAGCTGTACATGGAAGGACATATACAAAAGTTTAGCAGTGGTTCTGCAACACTGCTAACATCATACTCTCACAGATAATGGAATTAACAAGAGACTTTTCTCCAATCTATGCTTTGGAGGGACTTTCTCTCACCTAATGACAACTGCTTTATATTGGATTATAGCTGCCCATACAGGAAATGCTGTTGTTTGTAGAATAAATACAAGCTGTGAGAACATGTGATGATAAATGAGGAATATTGAGGTCTTTCTTTTTCCAGCAACATAACTCTAAGCACATAAAATTTGCTTTTGATTTTGTGTGTAGCTTTTTATAGGATACTATAAAAATTCAAGGTCATAGCTTTTAAATTTATTTTCAGGATCATCAATAGGAAGGGCCCACGTAAATGATGACTAAGAATCATCACAAACCCTACCATTTTCCATCTGTACTGCAAGATGCATTTCTTCAACTTTTCCCCACATCTTACAGCATCACACTACTTAAAGCACCTCAATACAAACCAAAGCTAAAGAAACAACCTGATTAAAAAAAAAATCAGAAAAACTCTACACCACAAACAGCATGCACAACTCTCGGTGAAAATATGAGTCAGTCACATCAGCTACCATTCCTGGACAGCACAATGACTAAGGTCAAATAATACGTCATATAAGGAAATAAGACCTGATTAGCTCTATACAGTTTTTTCGGAAATAAAAACAGTAAGTGCTTAGGTAAGGATGAGATTTTCAATATGCTACAACATGGCACATGACTTGAGCACAACTGTATTTTAGCCTGCCTGAAATATGGAAGTTTTTTTACAAGAAAAAGGTTACACTCCAGGAGCTGCTGCGCTCCCCGGAAGGAAAGCCGGGTCTGACCAAGTCCCCTCAAGAAACCACGACCGAATAACTAATACATATAGAACAGGCAGCTCGTGCCAGACTCTCCCTTCCCACGTTTTGCTTCAAGAGCGCGCTCCCCCTCACTGCCCAGTTCCAGCCAGCAGGCAGCCTTTCCCTCGGGAGGCAGCCGGAGGGAGCCCCGTGCCCACCTCCCGAGAGCCGGCATGGGGCGGGCGGCGGGGCGCCCGCCGGCACCGGCACCGCTGCGGCCGCGGCCCCCCTGCCCTGCGGCCCCGCCGCTCCGCTCCTCCAGCCTGACAAGCCCACGGCCTCCCACACCTTCCTGCGCGGGCAGGAGCACAGCGAGGATCTGACAGGGCGCCGAAGGAGAAAACGCCCGCGGGGGGAGGGAGCCGCCAGCCGCGGCCTCGGCTCGGTCCGGCGGCTGCGGCACGCACAAGGATCGGGCACCTTCCCCGCGCCGGGCCGGGACCTCCCCTCACCTGCGGCCGCGACTTCGCCCTGCTTCCACTCCAGGGATTCCGCGGCGCTGAGGAAGCCCCTCAGCAGGGCGCGCTCCAGGGCAAGCATGGTCCCGCCGCCCGGGCCGGGCCCGCCCCGCTCCCCGACACCGCCTCGCCCGCAGCCGCGACCCCCGCGCCCACAGAGACGTGTGAGTGCCCAAGCGAGCCCTCAGCCCATGTGCGGGCAGCGGCCGCAGGGAGCCGCCATGACAGCGGCGCGGGGCACGCCGGGAGGCGCGCTGGCCCCGCCCTGCCGCGAGCCGCCGGTGGCGGCGGCGTGAGGGGAGCGCGCGCAGCGCCATGGCCGGGGAGGGCTCTTCACCACCCCCGGGGCCCGCAGTGACCCCCAGGCAACAGCTTGTGAGGGAGAGGGGGTAGGCGCAGGATACGTGTCCGTATGGAGTCTGTCTGGGCGATTCCCTGTGGAGAATCACCGAAGGGGGCGTGTTAGAAGGGAACACGGTGGATCAGCTGGTCCAACCTCCAGCGTCCAACCTCGCTGCTCATGCAGGGTCATCCCAGAGCTCCTGGCGCAGGATTGCATCCACACGGTTCTGGAGTATCTCCAGTGAGGGAGACTCCACAGCTTCTCTGGACAATCTGTTCCTGTGCTCAGTCGCACACACAGTAAAGATCTTCCTGATATTCAGGTGGAGCTTCCTGTGCATCAGTTTCTGCCATTGCCTGGCACCACAGAGCAGAGCCTGGCTCCATCCTCTTGACACCCTCCCTTGTGATATCTATACAACGTCTGTGGAGAATCCTCTGGGATGCCGGACAGATGCAGGCTGAGGTGCCCAACCCTCAGGGCAGACAGGTCAGGGTCATGCTTTAGTCTATCCTAGTGTTAATTTCAGCACCTGTCCAAACACAAGGTTGATAATATTAAAATTAAAATTCCTATCGTGAGGTTATGTGCTTTTTATTTTCAGAGAAAACCAGTAGATTAACTTTTTCTGTGAATAAATAATTGCTAAATATAATTCCTTAGTAAAAAGAAGGAATATTTTGCTGTCCTCCTCACCTCTGCCAGTTCCTCCAATGTGTGGGGGGATGTAAAAGATGGTTTGAGGTGTTTGTCACAGACACAGACTTACTGAAATCTGCTTAAGTTTGCTTCCCCAAACTATTTGAAGAATATACATTTCTTTCTCGAAGAACAATCAATATGCTTTGTTTGCATCTAATGATCGCTTCTGCCAGATGGCTCAAGGGGAAGAAAGTCTTTGCAGGGCTATGTAGTGCAGATTCAAGATTTTAGCATCATGCTGCTTATTATTTCTAAGCAGGAAGTAGATAATCGAAATTTCTGATACAAGACTTTTCAGAGAATAACCTTCATCTTTAACTTTTTTCTGAGTGTGTAAGAAAATTATCCATATGAAATGTGCGACTGTGGTATATGAGCTAGCACATTTAATATCACCTTACAAGATACCTGTGCTGCTGTATTGATGCTGCAAGGTTTTTTCCTAAAGCCTTTTGAAACAGATTATCTCCTTGTGGACTACCAAAAAAACCTGCTAACTTAAAAAATATTTTGTAAGCATCAAGCAATTAATACTAGCATAGATTATGACATTACCATAGATATTATGACATTTTTAACTGCTGTTTGTAAAAGTTCCTGTTACATGATATTTAAACTGGTGCTGAATTCTGTGTGCCTGGTCTCTGGTACTTCTGGGGAAAGAAGCAATTTAGTTGTCTGCCATTTTTGAGCAGTAGCTGATTTGCTATTTGAGGAGTGGGGAAAAGGGAGGAATTGTCGAGGAAGAAAATGGCTCATTGCTATACCAGGATGAAAATCTGCAGGATTGTCGACCAAACTCCTGTAAAGCTAAGGAGTACATTTGACACACCTGGTGAGTGCAGGGGAGATGCAGGGCTTGTATTGGAGAATTCTATCATTTTTCTTGCTTTGGCTCTGTAAGTTCAGTCAAGTTACATCCCACTAAGTAGTAGGTCTCTGTGATTGATCGTATTTAAGGTTACATCATCTTATTACAGTGTCAGAAACTTCAAGCTCGTTGGAAGCTTGGGGGACCCCAGTAGATATCAGCGAGATGTTCAAACTATATTCTTGGGTTTTGCTGAGCTAATGCACAGGTCCTCACTGTCAGGGGGGTGGGTCCCTCAGAAGGCTCCCAGCATATCTACCACCTTTCCAGTTGCATTTGCAATTTAAAAATAAACTTAGACTTGCAGTCTCAAGGTGACCAGAGCAAAAGAATGGCAATTATTACACAGTTGTTACAGCCTCCTAGCAGGATATCTCGGGCACAGGCACGGACGTGATGCTTGGCATGGATTGTGGTTGCTTCACTGCACTCACCAAGCAGCTCTGCATCCCTTGAGTCTCTCTGAAAACTTGGCCAACTTATGCTCTTGCTTCTCTAATCCCAAAGAACAAAATCACTGGACAGTCAGTGACGTGGAGGTAGAAAAGCTACATTTCAAATGTGCTAAAATAGTAGAGGCTAGGGAAATTTTCTCACAACTTTATAAAGCAGTAAGAGTTGGTGTAGGCCAGTGCACCACAAGAAAAGAAAGAGTGATTCAAACCACTCTTTGGAAATGTGAAATGAAGAGCATAACCAGTTGCAAATAACCCTGGAGAGCTCTTCTCTGGTATTGTGGAAACTTTTCTAGAAGTTGGCATTAACCTTCATTAATCATTTGGAAAATACAATATATTAATATTGCTGTATCTCTTTTTGTATGGTCTCCAGGACCAGTAAATGAGTAGAAAAAGAGGAAGTAGGTCTCCAGTAAATACATACTCTGTCTGTAAAATACATCTGTAATATTTGAGGTGCAGTCTTCCCACTTGTAATAGTTAGTTTTTCTAAAATTTAGCCTTTAGTAGAAAATCTATTGACATTCCTGATGTCCATGAATATGTACTTGCTGACCATTTTGCAAAAGTTGCTCTGCTCCTTCTTTTTTCTCTTTGTCACATCAGAATATATCTCATCTGAACTTTTAAAAACTAATTATTATCTGGTTAGTTAGCAGAAATTTGCTGTTTCAACTACATTACATCTATAAGTTTTCAGATGGAGAAACCAAAGCTTCAATTTACTGTTCCACTAAAGAATTCAGAATTTACTCTTCCATTAAATAAGCATGTCATATCTGCCCAAGTAGGTATTTGCAAGGTATTTCATGCTTTCTTATATGAATTCATACAGAAGCATTTTTGATGCCTAATTTTTTAAAATAACAACATTTTCTCCCTTTGCTAGCTTCGAAAGGAGAAAAGGATTTCAAACGAGAATCAAAAAATATTAAATGGCTCTCTTTCACTGGATTCTCTTTATTAGTCTGGAGAAAGAAAGCCAAACAAAACTGGTTCCAGTCACACTACATCAGACAGAAAATCTAGCTGAAACAGAATATTTTATTAAAACTACATGATAATTTTAATCTTTCAGTGCACCCACAAACCCAATTATATTTTTGAACACAGAATGTGCATGGTTACCTGTGAGCAGATATATGTTTTTGAGGTTACCTCACACTGAACAAAAGAGTGAATAGTTCTGGCACTTGGATGCATTTGTGTCACAACCAGGTCATGGTGGCTATGGTGCTCCTGCTGGGACATTCCTGTGGGGCTGTGTTGGCACAAGACTGGTGGGTTCATCAGAAGCATGGACAGGGACAGGCAGCAAAATATGGAGGGATGATGAGCTCCTGATTGGAGATCCCAGCTGAATCCTTAATATATTGTCTGTCACCAGGGAAGAGTAAAGCTCTTGGACAGTCAGCTCCAATTGTGCCTAAAAATCACTCGCGGTGATTTGGAGCATCTCTGTGACTTTTGACTTCAGTAAAATTTGGTGTATGACTTAGGGAGCAAGGACCATCGGTCATTCCTGGTGAGTTCTGTGGATGAAATACGGCATATCATGTTAATATAGAATATTCCAAGTGAATCAGCAGAAAATATGAGACACGGGTTTGTGACTATTTTTACGACAATATAGCAAGCAGTTCTCTTCATCTTTCTGTCTTAGAATCTTAAAAACACAAGCTCAATTATTACATTATTAGACACTAATGTGTTTGATGCAAATTGGATTCCAGAATTGTTTAGATCTACAGGACAGTCACCAAACTTAGACATGTTGCCATGTACCTTCCAGTACAGTTCTTCTAACTAATTAGCATGAAGGATTTAATGGTGGTATTAGCTTAAATGCTCTGTGTCAATTTGTAATGACAGGAGCACAATAGGGAACATTCTGCTTGATGGAGAAGAGTATTATCCTAAAAACTTCCCGTTGCTCACATCTTTGACAAATAGCACAAATACCACATTTGATATTTTCTGTTTGGAAAATGTCCCTTAGCTTGGATTTCTAAGCAAACTAGGTGCGATTTCTCTCTATTTTTAAACACAAGCACAAAAATGTTTGTTCCTGTATTTCCTACTCTTCTCTGAAATGTGTATTTTGGATGAGAAGGTATTTAGAGATTGGGCGTGTGGTGCCCTGTATGTCAGAGAAGTACTTTTTGCCATCTCAGTTTGAATTTAAGTAAAAATTCAGCATAGCTTTACAGTGTGATAGAATTGTAATAATAGAGGAACAGAACTTAGGAGAACCAAATGTTAAGGCAGGAGGCCTCAAATGTCTGGAAAAGACAGAAATCCAATTGTGAATTTAATCTGGATAATCACTTGTGCAATATTTATGAGAAGTTGATGTTTTGTGGTAATTTCAAATTTTATTTTGGACAATACGGGACATCACTGTGGATGCCATTGGTTCTCCAAAGTTTAAGGTAGGCAAAACTGACTGCAAATGTTAGAAGCTGCAAAGAAAAAGGTTCTAGTAAAGTAAATAACTAGATAATAGTGGAGGGAAGTGGATGGAGAGAGTATTCACAGCTAAATCACCAGTAGATCTCAATGCCCTTCCGCAACCAAAAATCTGCATTGAAATGATTTCTCATATTCTCCATAATGAGTTTCTCCTTAAATCTTTGAAATTACTAGCTTCTTTGAGGATTATCTGTCCTGGCAAGAACAACAATGAGATAAATGTTCTCTTTCAAAACCTGCCTCAACACACTTGTCAATATTTACTATATATTTATAACTTGACACGGTGAAGGATTGATGAGATCATTATATAGTGGATTAGGATGACTCATTTCCCTGTCCTTCATGACTGCTTCTGCTGAGCTCTTTCCTTCTCCTGACTGCCCAAAGGAGAAACTCTGACGTGTTCTGAGCAGGCTACTAGAGAGTTGGAAGAAATAAATCTATTCTTTTACAGTCCTTGAAGATATCCAAAGGATCCTGTGTAAAACCAGCACTCAAGTGACTTTTCATTCGTCTTGCAGCTGTTAATCATTAGACTCCACAAACATGAGGAAATCCGTTTGTGTCATTCACAATCTCTTTCCAGAGGCAAAACTCTTGGTATCATTAAAATCAGACTTTGACTTTCACTGGTAACTTCTGTATAATCTTTCAGATCCTATGGTATAGTGAGTGGTATCATATTGTAGTCCTCTTCCAGGTTTCTTGTGGCTAGTAGGATGAAAATAAGTTCCTGTAGGTTTTCCAACTGTTCTCTTCAGCAGAATTACGCATTACTTTTGTGGCTGTGGGAAATTCTTTCTGCTTTCTGATGCTGTACGTTTAGGAACATTCTGGTAGGGGTATGACTAGAAATGATTATGATGAGAAAACACTTTTTAAATCTACTGTGTGCCTGCAGTCTGCTGATCTGTTTATACATCCATTCTGTTCAAAGACTGACCATAGCAAATATTAGTGAAAATAGATTAGGAAATAGTAAGGGATTAGCCCATGTCTACAGGTTAATTTTGTTATGCTATGAAATAAGCTGCAGGGCGTTGTGAGCATACTGTGAACAGGAGAGTAAGAAAAACATTTATACTGTTCTCAACCTGTTCACCTGAGAGAAAAACAGTTGCCTTAAACTTACATTGTATCTTGTTTAGCTTTATGAGCGAAAAAATTATTAGCAACGAAACAATTCTGAGTTTTGCTCCTTGTCTACTCCTAATTCTAGGATATTTATCTGAATTGCCTAAGGCTCTTTTTCACTATGTCGTACCTCTAGGTTTCCTGATAAAGAATGACCTGAAACAAATACAGATATTTTACTAAGGAGCAAAAGTTCTCTAAATCCAGATTTGCAGTAACAAATTTAGAAAAGAAAATTTAAAAATCTTAGGAGAAAGTTGTTAGAGATGTAAAAGTCTATCAAGAGCTGGAAATACTTTTTATCTTTGTATGGATTCACACACAGCAAAAATATGTTGGTGGCCTGACATGCCAGAGTGGCTTTGAATTGTCTGAATCACAGAACTGCATCACAATGACTCATTCTTGTTGCGTACTGACATCCCTGCTGGGAAAGAGCTGCTGTCTCTCCCTTGTAGCAATTTCAGTTGGCAAATTTTTGTTTCCTCCTCCCAATGAAGTTTCTGTCCTGACATCTACAGTGCAGCTTCCCTTCTTCAAGAAGACAGGCACTGTTTTGCAGGTGCACTAAGTAATTTATTGCTCTATTAGAAACAAGTATTCACTCCTCCAAATGGAAAAGGAATATAACATCCTACCTACTGTTTCTAGGGACTTTGCTATAACTGAATTCCTTCCAATGCCAGCACATGAGAGGATAACACAAGCAAAATGCTGAATTGTATGTGCCTTTCCTTTTTAGATATAACATCTAAACCCTTTAGAATAAAGATGCTAATCCTTGTAAAACAGTCTTGTGTGCAGCCACCAAAAGAAAAGCCTTTCTAAAATAAGATGATCAGCCAGTGCTATTCTTTACAATACAATTCTTTGTATTCAGTTCCACTCAGCTCAGAACTATCCAGCCTGGGATGAAATGGTGCATATTCCATGGGTTTGCCACCATACATCAGTCCTAGATTAAATGAACCAGGAGTGGCACACACAGAGGAGATCCTTCACTGACTGTATGTTCTCCTAATCTCTCTGAATGTAGATGAGGCGTGGTGTTTTCAGGGCACCATCTCCTAATTTATGCTGAGGGTAAGGGAAAGGAAACTCAGTGCATCCTTTTGCCAGAAATTGTGATGATTTCGTCCCCCTCTCTATGCTTATCTTCCTCTATAACCTTAGTGACATAGTGGGTGATCTGTCCTTCCACAAAGTCACTAGAATTGTTGCTCACTGCGTTTTTCACAAGGACTTTTCAGGTGAGTGTTAGTATTTCTGCCAAATTCTTGTCAGCATACTTGGGCTAAGAGCATATGACTTAATGTCTGGCAGAAGTCCTACAGGATTTGCTTCTGAAAATTGATAAGCCCTCACACATTGAAGAGAGATCAGGCCAAAGAGGCATAATCAAGTGCCCTCCTGAATAAAAACAACATTTCTTAGAACTTCCAAGGAATATATTTTGGGTCTCTGCTTCTGCCTGTCTTGATGGTGCTCTTAGATCTTCTTGTCTAGACCAATTTTTTTTTTATTCTCTTTTAACTCAGTAAAGTCATCTCTTGACTTTTCTTGCCCAGGAAATTGAAGCATAGGTTTTTAAATTCAAATTTCCTTCAGAGTTGGCAGTAATTCTAAGGTTGAGGTATAGATTCATTATTCCTGTGCTGGATGCTCACATGCCATTTCAACCTTCAATGCATATAAACATTGTAAAACTGTTTAATTTTTCCTTTTTTGTCACATAATCCATTTTAGAACATATTTATACATGCTTTCTTCCACCAAGAGCTTTGTTAAAGTGATGAAACATTTTTCATTTATGCATTACATTTTAATGATTTTTTTTTTCCATTGCTGAAATCAAGCATGATAAATGCATTGAGGAAATTTTTAGCTAACGCATCATCACAGGATCTCAGAAACAAATAAATTTGGATTTCTTGATCCTTAGGAACAGGTTTATTTGCTTTAGTTTGTGTTTTTCTAACAATGGATAAAGAATTAGGGAACCAAAAGGTTCTTTTTTCTTTCCTGTTAATCAGTAATTCTCAGGTTATCTCCATTTTCTTTGTCAAATGTTGATATTTGCTTTATGAACTAGCCTGTAAAAAAAAAAAAAAAAAAAAAAGGAGTTATGATGGTATTCAGTCAAAAAGAGAAGTTTTAGAGAAGTTCATGAGAGTCTTCCCATTTGTAAAAAGTTGCTGTAAAAAAAGGCACACAATGTTCAGCATGCACTTGGACTTTTGTGGTCTTCTGATGCTGTAGGCTTTGCCTAGATGATCTCTAGATTAAGGTTTTTCTTTGTGATTTTGTCTCCTCTGAAGTTTTTCTCTGAACCATGAATCCTCATGATATGAGACGGCTGCATTCACAGTTGATGATGAAATACATGTGGCACAGAATATGCTGGCATAGCTTTTATCAGTACAGACCTTTCCTGGTCTGCTTCACTGAAGTTGTAGTCAGGAAAAGGGGGACAAGATCTGTCATGGATGGTTGTGATCTGATAAATAGATTTAGAACTATGTGTCCCATTTGCAGTGCTGCTCAATCATACTGTAAGACTTCTTAATGATTTTAGAAAAAAAATTCAAAACATTTAGTCAAAGGCTTCTCAAAAAAAACCCAACAACAAAAATGAACCTTTCCTCCTTTTCTTCCTCTGCTGTTTTAGCTTGTTAACTCAGTTAATCCCACTGTACACCTAGACAGAGCCCTAAAATGAGTAATAAGTCACCTTGTGGGAATGACATCTGCATGACCTTAGAAAGACAAGGCAGAATTACAGCATTGATTGGAAACAGCTGCTGCTTTTTTTTACCATTATGTATTATTAAGTCTTCATGGTGTTTCTGAAATAATGTTTACTCCTTTTCTACTTGGCAATGTAAGCAGCCATTGTGTGTTGCTTTCATTCTTTTCTGTACATAAATATACTTTTTAATAGTCAAATTTAGTTTGCAGAGTTGACATTGAGACTGCTGGTAGGGAGCCAGATTCTGATAGCATCACAGCATGTTACAGGTCAGGACTTAATTTAGTCTGGCTTCTAGAGTGGATGGATTCTCTTGTAACATCATCTTTCTGCTCCTGACATAGAATAATAGCTAGTTCTACTTACATCTCATTTTAAAGCTACAAAATTCCTGCTACTACCAAAAAGACAAAAAAAGGCACAGGATAAAAGATCATGCCCTTGCTATAGTGCAGTTGTTTCTGGAAGAATGGAGGTGATGTTGGGAGCTTGAGTTTTGTGCCACTCTCTTAAAAATAAATGAAGGTAAGATAAGGCTTTTATCCCTAAGCCACCTAGGTAGTGTAGCAATAACATTTTTGTTATGCTGTAAAGCCCTCCAGTTTCTAACTTGGAATGGTTTGGGTTGGAGGGAATCTTGAAGATCATTGAATTCCAACACCATGACCACAGGCAGGGACAACTTCCACTAGACCAGGTTGCTCAGGGCCCCATGCAATTTAATCTTGAACATTTCTTATTTAAGTTAATTACTTGCTAAATTTCTGAACTTAAAGGAATCTGCTTCAGGCAAAACCTGAGTTTTACAAAGCCTATTGGTCCTTGTTAGAGAAATTACATATAGCCTATATTTGTAAGCAATATTGTCTCTTTTTTGGTTTTAATCATGTTTTTCCCATTGCTCTAGTTCCTTTCCTTGGAATGATTTTTTTTTCCCCTTAAAGTCCTTCTTGGCAGTGTGTCTCTCAGTTAATAAGCCATACTGTCCTCCATTCCTGGCAGTCAAATTTCTAGTTTTTCCAGGTTTACAATCACTTATTTGGGAGCTTTGCTGCTGGTTTGGTTTTGTAGTATTTGTATTATCTTCTCCTTACTGCTTATTGGGATTTGAAGTTTATACACATGGGATCTTTAATCATCCTTTTTTGGCATCTTAACATCTTGAATTAATTTAAGCAGATGAAAGAGATCAATAGGTAAGGTCTTAAATATCCTTGATAGCCAGATGCTCCTATATTTTGCATGCAGAAATCTTCCATCTGCTGTCAGGTTGACAAATGAACTGAGTTTTGAATGTGTCCCCTGTTTACTTTAATGGCTGAGCATTAGAGATTCCAAATTCAGTGTTCTGTCTCTGCAATGAAGTGCATAGGCCTAAGCGCAGGGAAGCTTCATGTTTATTATAAATTACATATCTGATTTCGATACATGAAGTGGTTAATTCAAATAGTTATTTTTAAAACATTAAGTAACTTCAGACAAATTCCCAATACAGAATCTTTTTAATTGCTTCAGACTTGCGCAAGTTGCATGGGGGAGAAGGTGAGAAGCTTATTTTGGTAGCTGACTTTTGAACTCTGGAATCAAAAATGTAATTATTTGTCACCTGTATTCCCAATTATTTGTTGAATTTGATATAAAGTTGCTATAAATCAAAACTTTCTTACCTTGGTGTTTACAGAGATATTTCAGATGGTCTTAGATATTACTGCATTATTCCAACCTCTTGAAAACAAGCTTAAGAAAATCTATAGTAGGTACTCTGTCGTCTTGATAGCATTTATGGTAGTGACTGGGATCAAGCTACACAGCCTGTGCTGATTTAGGAAGGTCCTACACCCAGAATGTGCAGAGTACCTGTTGTTACTCTGTCAAGCCTAGTGATTGTTGACACACAAGCTGGAATGTAATACAGCACATGATAGAAAAATTTAAAAGACTTATAAACTAATCTTATCATCATACTACTAGAACAGTGGTTGTAAAATTCAATTCATTAGATACCATAAAGATTTTATTGTTGCTTAATGACTTAGAAATAAAAAAAAAGAAGTCCCATGGGTCTAAGCACAGCCAAAATCTCTGCCAGCATCCGATTTGGAAAGATGCCATTTAGCCTCCAGGAAAAAGTCCTGCCAGCAGCTTGGACTAAGAGTGTTCAGACTCACTGCCTAAATAAATGGACAGACTTCAGACTCTATTGGATGATGGTGACACAAAAATATATTAACCAACCTTAATAATGAGGTAACGCCAACATCTTAGTCTTACATGTGACTGACAATAAAGAGGACTTGACATAAGGGGACAAAAAGAAGTTCTCCAGCCCCTTTAGTACTGTCCTTATTAGCCTGATTTCCTAGGGAAAACAAATCTATGCAGTCTTATCTCAGTGGCTGCCCTCAGTTAAGACACTCAGAAGGCACTGGCATCCTTCAGCCAAACTTAACAGACATAACATGTCTCTAAGATTAGGTTTTTTCTAGGTTTGTGAAAAAGCTGGATAGATAAGGAGAAGAGAAAGATAACAGTCATGGTTTCATCCCACATGAAAACTTCTGTATTATTATGCAAGAGAGAATTCAACCTTAGGAGGGTAAGGGGTGTAGGAGAGGGGAACATTAAAGGCCCGAGAGCAGAAAAAGCTTTGGTTGTAGCCTGCAATCCTCTGAGACACAAATCAGTTGGAGGCCACACTCATGAGCCCTCCTGAATGCAAAACTCCTGATTTAGTCAGAGCACCCTGATCCTTAACATTACTGCTTACAGCACACACGTTGGGAAACTGTTCACTTCTCACAAGTTTTTCTGTCTCTTAAATTCTCTTGGCATAATGTTGGGGTTTTTAGACCTAATCACTTTTTTGTCTGTTACATCTCTGCTAAACTGCAGCCAGTGGCAATGCAAGCCACTGTCATAATTCACTTTTGTCCCATATTTCAGTTAGTGCCATGCCTTTATTTCATGATCAGCTTACATTTAAATCTTTTTGTCAATAAAAATGTGCAGCTTAAAACCTCCAAACTCCAGTTCTAAACCAGAATTTATTTCTATAACTCATGTTAATGTTTTCTGGGGAAGAGGAGGAAGATGATTCTGGTGTACAGTGATTTTCTCTGCAAGGTCTCCCATCTTAGTGACTGTGGTGTTAATCACTGTCAATATGCTCCAAACTTTGTAACATAGGGAATGCTTTGCTACAGGTTGCTAGCACAGTCCTGGGGGAAAAAAAAAATCTGAAAGAATACTGGCTAAAGTGAAAATGTGAGAGGGAGAGATGAAAGAGAAAGGCTTGCTGTTTTTTTCTGTTGAAAAATCATTATTCAGTTTGCAATCCAAGGATTTTGGCAAATCTGAGTCTTTTGGCATCTTCCTAATTTCCCTTGGAACAGAATGTATATTCTTACCGGAACACCATTGATAAACAACAGGACTTAATAGGAGTGTAAGAATAAGATACGTAGCATCATCTGTGATTTTGCAGCTTATAATTTACATTTTAAAAAAAAGGAAAAAATTGAATTTAGTCCCATAAAACACCCTCACCACACCTGCCTTTACAAAGGACAGCTGGATGTTGCCATTAAATTCTGTATATTTCAATGAAATCAAAGTTTAGTGCTACCACAGAGGCATCTTCATGGCAGTTCCCAGCTGCAGCAGCACTGGCTGCTTCCCTCTCACATTTAATGCTTCCTTTGGACCCAGAAACAGCTGTGAAATCCTGGAACAGAGCTTCTTTAAGAAAGGCATTCCTTTTTCTCACTACATAACAAGTTAATATTTTTAAAATGCTAATGGAGAGGACAAGGCTTCAGTCTTTGGATGGATGACTGAGTTAGAATTTTCTTTTTTGGAGCAATTGTAGCAGATTAAAGCCAATCAGAAATAACCATGTTTAAAGGATTTTCCTTCAAATATTTATTTATGAAACTTTCTCTCAGGCATCAGAGCTATGGTGATAGTGTAAGTCAAGTGTAAAATATTTTGTGTTGCTGTTTTTCTATAAGAAAACCCTAAAGCAAATTATAAAGCCTAAGATGTTACCATTCTTCAGCTGCAAAACTTTCATGACTCCTAAATCAATTTGTAGCTGGCTTCACATTTCAACCCAAAAGAATTCATGGTAATAATTATTCTAGGTGACATTGAGAACTTCTGAAAGAGCCCACCAAGAACTTGGGGCCAGCCAGGCTTTTCTCCTCCTTGTCCCCTGTACAGCAGAAAACAGCAACCATGGCCAAAAGTGACCATGGAAAAAGAAACTGTGGAAAACTCTGGTTGCTCAAGAAGTCATAGAAAAATTGTTTGCAGAATATGACTAAAATGCAAGTGAGGTGACATTTTTCCTTTTTTAAAATCCCAGATATCTCTTCTGATCATTTTGTCATACTAATGACTATCTACACACCAGAAATAAAAGCAAGACACATTCAAATACACGTGTGAGCACAGAATCTAATTCAAGATAGAAGAACAGTCTAAGACACAGAGGATCAGCTCATGGTAATAATGACCTCCCAGTACTTCCATAGTCTTCATAGTTTCCCATAGTTTTCTCATAGGCACGAATGAATTCACATCTTCTATAATTTGTTAATTTTTCAAGACAATGGAGTAAAACATAATTGAAATTTAAACAAAGCCAATGTTAAAGCTAATGCAGCAACAGTCTGCAGGGGTTTTTTCAGCACATGCTCCAGGACTATTGTAGTCAGATAGCTGCTGGAAAATTTTACAGCTTTCTCAGGTAGAATGTCTGCCTTTGAATCCTTTTTTTTTTTTTTTTTTTTTTTTGCAAATGAGCCTCATCCTTATTATTGAAATGACTAGTTAAGAGGCAAAAGACATATCTCTGACAAATATTGCCTTGTGGTGCAGGACACTGGTTTTACATATAATTCTGGCAGCCAGTAGATTCAAATGTGAGAAATTTGGAAAGTTCAGCACAGGATAATCTTCAAGCTATGAGTAGCTTGGATGAAGCCACAGGATGAAATAAAACCCAAAATTACTTATCTTAAACTTATTCAGTCTATGTGAGAAGACAGTGACAGTTTTTTCCCGGGTCTTGACAATGCAGTTCAGTGCCACCAGCTTGCACTTTGCTTACAAAATATAGTGCTTACATAACACTTGCAGTTTTTCCTATTTGTAGATATATTTTTTAATAGAAAACATCTAAATAGCAGTTTTTAAGCTCATATGAGTAAGGTCTTTTCTATTTGAATTTCCGAAGCTGTGTTACTGTTTACTCATATTAGGGTTGTGCCTCTGATAGATCCTACTGTTTCACTCAGTGTACAAACACAGCACAAGAAATTTGTGAGTTCCAGGAAAAGTCTGATTTCAGCACTGCAATCAAATTGCTTTGTTAACTCTTTGCCTGGGAAGTAATTTTGTCATTCTTAATAGCCTATATTAAAACAGGAACCAGAAACCTTTATCACAACAGAAGATTTGGATAGCAGTGCTTGCTACAGGGCTGATGAGATGGGAGAGGAGATGGTGGGGCCAGAGCTGGCAGGGCAGTGTCCCCCACACCCAGGGCCCACAGCACATGAGCAAGGCAAACCCACAGACCACAAAGTCCAGTCAAATCAAGATCATTACAAAAACTCACCAGGTCCAAGGTCAAGCCAGCCCAGGGGTTCAGTTCAACAGAATCCATGGCTAGGGCAGAAACAGAAACCAACACCAGCTCAGGCCAAGCAAAGATTACAAGCCCTGGGCTGGGTTTAAATAATGCTCCTGAGCCCACAGGCAGGTGTGTGTGGAAGCGCCAGGTGGGGCTGGTCAGGCTTGTAAAGACTGTCAGTGCACCAGGGGTTCTGACAAGAACCGTTTCTGTGTTCAAGATGGGAACAATTGTTACAAGATACACTTGGAGATGCTTTGGAGAGCTAATGTAGTAAAAGGCAGAGAAAACAATCTTTTCATAAGTCAGCTGTGTAAACAGCTGCATTTTGTTGGATTTTATCTTTTTAATGAAAAGATCTGAGCACTACACAAATAAAGGAAATTGCTGCAAATCCTCCATGTATTTGCAATCAGGACATTGCAGGAGCTGTCATGGTAGATCCTGGAAAAGGATGAAAAGAAGAGTGCTGAGAAGTGGCATTGCAGACAAGCCTGGAAGGGTTTTGTTTTAGTTTGTCCATAATGCAGTGTGAAAGACAGATGAATGTGTTTGTAGAGGAAAGGGTAAACAGGCAATGGAAATGAACATTGCTCTACCACTTTCCATACAGGTGTATTAAAAAATCTAGTGCCTTGTTCAGGAGGTGATCAATAAGGGGAGAGAGTGGACATATAAAAGGCCTGATACATTACTGTTACTGAGAAGGAAAATGGTTATTAAAGGCAGCATTTTGTGCTTAGAGTCATGTTTGGGAAGAACCTCCATGTAAATTGTGGCAGCTCTGCTGGTAGAGATTAAGAACCTGGACACGGGTTTCAGTGGTTGACCAAGACTCCTTTGAAATCTGCTTTATATCTTTGGAGTGCAGTAGAATTTTTCAAGGAAATGAAACTTAGTCCTTGTTCCTTCCTCCCCCACAAAATTTACATCCTTTTCTCTAAAACAACTCCTGTTTGTCTTGGAAAAAAGAGTATTTCAGCCTCATAGCTCAAAACCAGGGCAGATGGTGCCCTTGCAGAATTTAAATAAGATATCAGCATGTTGTCACCTGTAAGTGCAGTGGTTAGAGCAATTCTGCAGTGCAGTCACTGGGATGTTAAACACAGAAAAAAGAGAAATTTTACTTCAGCAAATGCTGCATAGAACAGTTTTGTAAATTGCTTAATATTCTTTAGCGTATCACAGTGCACCTGGCAGAAATTATTAGAGAGAGACACATATACAAGGATTTAAAAAAAAAAAAAAAAGTAATTGATTTCTACATGTAGTAGGTTGAGGGAATTAGAGAGAATTTAATATATCCATAGCTGACAGGTTTAATTTGGATAAGAGGCCTCAGTATTACTTTAAAGCCTGTACTATCTTTATCAACATCGAGGAGTAGAGAAGTTTGACTACTCAGTTTCTTGAAGTAAACACAAAGCTGAGAGCTACAGTCTGCTCCTGAAGTGAATGCAATATGGAGAATGTGTGCATGCATTTCTCTTCTTGTATGTTATCACTGTCATTCCCATTTAAATGTGACATTAACACACCACTGAATTGAATTGTTGTTTTAGTTACTGAATTGCATTTTATATTTTCTTCTTAAAAGAGGCAGAAAGGTGAAAAGCTTGAAAAATAATAAAATTGAGCAAATGTAGGGGGCCATTTTAGGAAAAAAAGGTAAAGATTTTACTGTTAATCTAGAAAATACTGTATGAGTTAAGAGAATTTGGCATCCAAATACAAGTTAAGTCCTAAACACTAATTAAATAGCCTGGAGTGATGGGCCTTTTCATTACCAGAAGAGAATATTTTTGAAAGACGGAAGTCAAGCATTGCATGAGTAGAGGGAATAGAAGGGAAAGAACAATGCAAACTTTGGAAAAGTTGATGGTAGTTTTTGCAGTGAGAGAAAGATAAATGAATGGGAAAAATCTGTGAGCTGATAAAGGGACTCATGCAGGGAAACAGCACTTGAAAATACAGTGCTTGAGTTTAAAATGCTTTAGTGAGAGGAATTCATAATTGAGTCATTTTTTGGATCTGATTCTATTTTGAATCTCTTGAGAGTCAGCAGTATAAGATTACACTACCCAGCTCCTGACTGATGGCTTCCAAAGGTTGTTCTCATTTAAGGTGGCATCCTCCAAGATGCCAGGAAAACAGTATGCAGCTATAGATTAACCCCTTGATATTGCACTTTATTCTATTTCCTTTCCCCTGTATCACTATTGAGAAATTAATGAAGCTCATCAGAAGGACAGAGACTGTGTCATACCTGTCAGAATAAGGAAGGGTTAATTGATTTTGCTTTCCTGTCATGATCAGTGGGCTGGCACACAAGTACAACTATGGAAATACAGTCTCCCTTTGTGAGGGTAAGAATAGAAGGTAAAAGGAAAAAGATTTTTTTTTTTGTCCCTGAGGTGGTTGGTTTTTATTTTGATGTTTGATGTGGGAGGAAGTAGGATTGAAAGTATGCAGAAGAATGGGAAAAGAAAGATTTTTGCTTATTTTCTGTGTGTGTTTAGGAGGCTTTACTGGTGATACTTTTTTTGTTTGGTGTTTTTTTGGTTCTGGGGGGTTTTTTGTTTGTTTAGGTTTAGTTTCTGTTTTGATTTTGGTTTTTTCCCCCTATACTGTGTACTGAGGGTTTCCTGGCACAAGGTCATGATAATTATATGCCCTACCCCAAAAATGGATTTCAGAGCCCATTGAGAAGAATTTAAATTGGTGAGCAAAACAGGCTGAATAAAAACTAACAAATA
The DNA here is from genome assembly GCF_029582105.1 of Oenanthe melanoleuca. Lineage (NCBI taxonomy): Eukaryota > Metazoa > Chordata > Aves > Passeriformes > Muscicapidae > Oenanthe > Oenanthe melanoleuca. Next base: position 74,581,855 of record NC_079336.1, read on the forward strand.
TGACTGATAAAAGAATTAGGTTGAATTCACCAAGAAACTGTCCTTTTGTAATAAATCACATCGGTTTAAGGATCTATTAAAATATGTACTTTTTTTTTTTTTTAACAGAGAACGCAACTGAAAGTTATGAGGTAAGTTTGAAAATTGGCCAGGCAGAAGAGCTGAGGCTTTACTTTCATGAGCAGCTGAGCTGGCCAAACAGCTGAACTGCTTCTGAAAATGAGAGGTCTCAACACCCTGCCCTCCCCTCCCTTGCTTCCATCCACACTGCCCTGTGCATCCCTTGGAGGCTGCAGTCCTGACTGCAGGAACTTTGTTCTCTTCCTCTTTGTTCAGGCACCTTCTGGTCAGGTTGAGGATGACATTGTCACAGTGGTGGCATTCAGGTGAGCACCAGAGTTCAGCTCAGCTCTGGAGTGCTGGAGACCACCCCCATTGATGCAGCAGTGACCTGCTAGGTCAAGTCAGGCCATGTCACAGGCCTGAGTGCTGTGCTTCAGGATGAAATTAATAATTAAAACATTCATGTTAACTATTGTGCTTAACATTGGACAGAAATTTACATTTTACAGAAATAAACTGCCCCAACAAAATTGCTTCTCCTTTGGAGTCAAGTGTTGAAGTATGATTTGAACATGAAAAGGAACAAATTATGAACAAATCCGTATTTTTGAGTGTTAATTCTCTTTTGCCTGAGGTAGGTGTTCTGTATGATGATATTTGTTTCTGCAGGATGTCTAATATCTAAGTTAAGATATAGAAGTCTTGTGTACCAAAACCTGGCTTTAAAGTTGCTGACTGGGAATCTGAAAGAGCCTCAGCCCTGTGGGACCCATTGTAAGAGCTGGATAAATACTGGGGGGTTGGTTATCCAGCCTTCCATTTATCTGTATAGGCAGTGGATGCTTTGGAAGGGACTTGATCTTTCATTGCAGCTGTTCTGTGTGAGCTGTTGCACCCCTTGGATTAGATCAGTTGTGTGCAAAGAGAACTGCTCTGCCTCACCCAGCAGGGCTGTGGTTATACATACCATGGCTACAGCAAGGGGGTGGATTAAAGCTGTGGGAAACAGATTTTTTTCAGCTGTTTCCCCATTTTGTTTTTCATGTTTTCTCCAAAGGAATAAAAAAGAGCAAATAGAAAAAAAAAAGGCTTGAGTCAAACCAAAATTGGTAATTTCTTCCAAACCTTGACTTGAAATCTTACAGAGAGAAATGGAGAATAATTTGACTTTTAGGTTTGGTCCCAATCCTTCCATTTTCCATGATGCCATATACATATATATATTTGTTCTACCAGGCTGCTGCAGGATTTCAGAAAATAGTTGCATTTTGGTTAAGCTACAGGCTGTAATTCAGACAAAGTTACTTACTTTTGGAGGAGGAGAAATAAAATTCTATTTCCCTCCTGTACTACTGCTTCATTGTTTGAGGATTCTTATGCACACAGCCAAATTAGATGCTAAGCTAATTTCAGTTTGAAGAATTTATGTGTTCAACTGTGTCTGTACAAATGGTGAACGTGAAGCCCTGAACTTCAAAAATTGGGCTTTAAAAAGGGAAGAAATTAAAACCTGCAGTATTAATTATTATTTTAATCATCTTTAACAAACTATTAGCTGGAGCTTGATTTTTATTCTAGAAAGGTTTTGGGTTCTTACTGCACCATTTTTAAGCTGTGTGTATATTTTCTTAGCCTGTAGAATGTGTCTGTGTCAACACCATATTTAGGTCTATTTAATGAAAATTGAAATCAAATTTTACTCTTTAGCTGCTGACATCAATCATGTCCCCTCTCTCCCCTCCCCCTGCCCCCCATAACCTTTAGTGCTAAACAATGTTCCAAAAGGAAAATTTATTATATCACCTATTTCAATTCTCTGACATCATTCTGTCATGGCAATGAAGTGATTTACATGGAAAAATGTATTACCTCTGCTTTTAGACAAAATGAGTTTATGATGATTAATGGTTTTACTGCAAGTATGACATAACTTGGAAATGGCCAGCCTTTTAAAAGTGAAACATGACCTATGGTCAATTTTCCTCCTTCTTATTTTCTTTAGTTATTATAAAATGATTTTGGCTGTGAGTAAATGAAAATGTAGAAATTTTGTCTGTAACTGAAGTAAGCTATAAATGCTGGGGTGTCCATGGTAACATAATTACAGAACTAGAGACAAAAGGGAGAAAGAAATCAGCTTGAAGCACGGCGTCTAAACTGTTTTGATGGCAGGGGACTTGGATCACATATTCCATCAGGAGTCAAAATCCTTAAGGAAGGCACATGTTTAGCTTGGGGAAGAGCAGGCTAAAGGAGGATCGGCTGTCCCTCCTGCTCACCATTCCCTATGATTTTTAACACAGTTGACTTTGGGCAGAGAACTTAGAATACAGAATGATCATATGAATAGTGAAATACTATTTTAACAGGAAAGCATGGAGCAAACCATCTTTTCTGATACATACTTTAAAATGACACTTGAAATATTTCCTTTAGCTTCATACAGAGCTGTATTTTTCCTTAGTTTTCAAATAAATAACAAGTGATATACCAAGGCCTAAACTAAGATAAGATGCTGAATAAGAACTCTGAAATATTTTCTTTACATATGTTAACTGAACTAAAACACGAAGAACATTAAGGCAAAAGCTGTTCAACTACAGAAAAACTTATTTCAGGAAAAACATAAACAGAAGCTTTTTTTTTTTTTTTTTTCAGGGCCCTTTTGGAACAAAATCACTCTGCTAAAAAGAAAGCAAAGGTTGAGGTGAACAGTGGCAATTTAATCTTCACGGAGACTTTGTATCAGTCACAAGATGTAATATTTGAGAATGAATAATTTCTGTATGACAGATCAACTACACTTCACTTTTGGACATTTAATCCCAGGCTGTGATGGATGCTGGGCACTGAGCACTGTTTTGCTGCCTCTGTGGAGCCTTGGTGCCTTTCAGTGTGTTGAAATGTGCAAAATGAACGATTGGGGAAAAATGAAATCTGGATGAATTTACAGTCATGGCTTGTCCTTAGTGACATTGATTGGACAACTGTCTTTGAGAGCACACTTGGCAATGGAAAATAACTTGCTGTTGGATTGTATGCATTTGCAAAGGCATTTGCAAGTTAAACAAAAATGTATTTAAGGTAGTGATTAAAAATACACAAATCATACTAACATTTTCAGGAAGACAGCAGTATCACAACAAACATTTTAACCATGTTATTTTTATTCAGATGATTAATCCAAGTCTTACATTAGACATGCATTGAATTTAGCATTCTACTGCAGTTGTCTATATGCATTCTAGACATTTCAGCATTGTCCCTCATTGACTTCTGCTACCAGTACAGGCTCTTGAAAGCTCTTCAAGACTGAACTGTCTTTCCTGACTTAACACAGTTGTTTATCAGGAGCCAGGTACTGTTCACCCATTCTTTGTTCAAATGGCTTGGCTTTTCCTCCAATACTAGTTATTGATGTTCAGTTCCCTGCTGTGTGTTGCTGCTTATCTGGCTATTTGTTTTCTAACATTAATGATTTCCTTGGAGGGAGAGCCAGAAACAAGTGAAAGGAGGTTTAACACATCCGTGGGCAGTGCAGATACAAAAGGATATTTTGTTCTTTCACTTACCTTTGCTTCAGTCACCATTTGCTCTCATCAACAGCCATTGTTTGAGTATTAGGAGTATCATGTTTTGGTTTCTTTAACTAGAGTGAAATTTGTATGGAGCTAAATCAATAGTTGGATGTAATTTCCACCTTGTTTTCCCTATTCTGTCAGATGGATCAGGTGGTGTCTATGAGGCTCTTCATGCTGCTGATGTTGAAGTCTCCCAGGGACCTGTACTGGAGCAGTGTTTCAGTGTCTGTGTGACAAGCCTACAAATTTTAGTGACCATGTGGCAACTGGGAGATGTGTAGACCTGAATCTGATAATGTGATTTTTTTTTTTCCCTAGTATGAGGTTTCTGTAATGCTCTGGGACTTTGCCAGAGTCCCACATGCTATGTCAAAATTCAGCCAGCCAGATGGTCACATGATTTGTCTTGTGACTGCTGCTTTGCTGGAGGCCAGCCCCTGTGAATTTTATCTATCACATCAAGTTTCTCAGGTTGAAACTGCCTCAAAATACGTTTGAGATTTGCAGTGTGACTATTTGGTAGCTGAGAAGATGGGTCCTGTTGGCAAGCACAGCATTTCCTTTCCAGCAATCCTGCTGCTGTTATGTTTTGATGTGCCATGTCACCTCCATTCCCTCTAGACTCACTGCCACAGGACATTGCCAGCAAACAGCTGCAAGGTTTTCACGACAGCCTGAACTATAGCTATAGCCAGGATGGAGGCAGGGACTCACATCCTGCAGACCATTCCCAGCCATTGTGCACAGGGATCTGGCACCCTGGATTCCCTGATGTGGGAATGCTGGTGCTTGGCTGGGCTGGTTGTGCACATTTGATGATGGTGGCCTTGTCACAAACTGAATTAACCACACTGGTACTCCTCCTGTCATAGTCCAGGCTTGGAATTGTGCTGCACCAGAATCCAGCTAAGGCCACCTTCTTATGAGCTGCTTAAAATACTCATAGAAATAAGTTTATTACTGAAAATTCTGGAATGAACGAAGAAATTTTGATTGAAAAAGTTCTGGAAGTTTGCATTTATGTGCTTATTCCTAACTTAGGTATGGGAGAAGGTTTTCTATGGCTGAAAACTTTGAATTTCAAGGTGAGAGAACAGGACTTCTGGAGACCTCCAAGCCATTGCTTAGGAGTAGATTGTAAGACATTTTCTGTTGGTATTCTGTTTCTGAATCACATGCTTCTTTAAATACCTCCATGAAAACAGAAAATATGGAACCCCCTCCCCCCAAGTTTTGCTTTTCCCATTTGCTCTCCCGGTAAAGAAAATCCTTAATGAAGCAACACAAAATATTTACAGATAGCAAACTGATTTTTTTGTTTTTTTAAATCAAGAGATTTTCAGTTTGTTTTCATTTTCCACATTTGTACTCTTAATGCAAAGGGTAAGTTGCATTAATACACCTGGAGAACTAAGTGGACCAATTTATTTTTTGAGAGCCAAGAACTGGGCTCTGAGGCAAGAAGACCAGAGAAGAGATTGCAGCCTGCAGAGATGACAGGTCACAATATGCAGAACTTTCTTAATCAAGACAGAGAATTGTGGTTTGGGATTTGTTTTCTGAGCCTTTATTAAACAGAGGCAGTGGTAAGATTATTTGGGAGCTCTGCAATAGTAATTCAATGAGTAGATAATGTATTTTCTGCATTAATGGTTTAGGAGAATAAAACAATGGCAACAACCAAATTTCTGGAGAATTGAAATGTTTTTACCCGTGATTCATTTCATTAATTGTGGAGCTTACTTTTACCCCCACTCAGCTCCGTGTGTTTCAGAATGCTCATTGTTGTGACATGAACACCAAGTTTTTCCTACAAATGCTGTCACTGTCTATGGAGGAAAAGAAAAATCCAGCTCAAAAAACATTTTCAAGACAAGTAATTGCCAGACTGGATGCATTTATACGTGGATAGAAATGTACGTGTGTTGGTACAAAAACCTGAGAAATAGATCTGAAATACCCTCTGCACCTTGTACTTGTTCCTTATAGCAAGAAATAATGAAAATCTGTCTCCTTTCTTTAGTAAAATGCTTTTCTGTTTTCTATAAAGAGTGCTGGCAGTCCAAGGTGAGTCCACTTGGTGGTGACTGTTTTCTGGAGAAATAAAAAAGGAAACACCTGTAAATCACACTAATACAAAGACAGCATGGAACTAAAAATCTAAGCCTACATGATTCTCCTTCACAGGGATCAGAATAACATCGTACAGTCCTGGCTTAAATGTAGGTCACCTGGGTTTGTGTTCAGGTATTTATGAGTTTACAAGTCAAATTAATAACATGGCTGTTTGCTTACCAAGCTGTTTTCCTCAGGATGTAAACCAGAAAATTTTCTGAAGTGCCACCAGAAACATTCTGGGGAAATAGCTGGAAAAAAAGACCATTTTGTAGTCTTGTTTTCTTAACAATGTGATCCTGCCAGAAACTGAATGCCCTATTTGATAGAGCCATCAAAAACAGTATGGTACATTTCCTGTATTGAATAGAAGTTTTCTCTCTGTTGTTTTTGGTTTTTTCTTTTTTTTTTTTTTTTTTTTAAAGCAAAGAATAGATGCTCCACTGGTGCTAAAGAGAACATCCAAGCACAGCACTGGCACACTCACACTGAAGCTCCATGAGTGATCAGCAGCCCAGCGCCTTACCTGTGTCAGCAGGATTTTACCTGTGGCTGCAGGAGTCTCCTCACCTGGCTGGCAGAGCTGCACAGTATCTACCTAGAGCTGATGGAAAAGATTTACAGAAGAAAAACAGTAACAAGGCCCAAGCAACAATGCCACACAGGTCACTGCAGATCCAGTCGATCTATAGTCACACATGTTTTATTCTGCTTTTACCTAAACATTTAACATGTAATTACTGGAGTGAAACTTGAAAGTTGTTTACAGCTTTTATGTTTCAAATTTTTTGTTACTTTTTCTTTTTTTCTAGATTGTCATAATTGTTTTTTCCTGTATAAGAGTGGCAGAATTACAGAGGAGCATTAATCCGTACATTTGTGCACATCTTTTACCTGGAGGAAATTCCAAAGGAAACCATCAGACCCTGCAGAGGTATCACTGCTGTTTATGGAGAGTGCTGTGGCTACAGCTGCAGAACAGAACAGTTGCTCCTGTGCCTCAGTCAGTGGAACAAGGTCTCATGGATTGCCCAGATGCTTCCTCTTCCGTAGACACTGGAGCTGCACCAGTCAGAAAAGCTTGGCATTGTTGTCTGTAAGCACCAGGAAACACTCCTGCCTTACTCTGTGGTGTCTCACTCTTCCTCTGGCAGAGTGGCTACAGCAATTGCAATGGCTGGTAACATCCCACACTACACTGCAGAACTGTAGTATCAGCAGTCAATCCTGGGCCAAAGGCAGCACCAAAAAACATGGAGTAAAATTCCATAATGATCTAACTAGCAGCTTGCTGCCCTCTGCACTTTTGAAAATAACTTTGTTGAATTTTAAAACATTTTCTACAATATCAGCTTAACAGTTAAAAACACAGGAGCTGAATGGATGGTTAGAAACTGTGATCGATCTGTACAGGTTTCTGTTCTCTTTGATGAAATGGTAAGAGATGAGTCTACCACCTTGTAGGATTTACTTACTGTGATGTTACTGCCAAGTAGCATAGCTACCTTGTGTATTTAAAAACCTAAAAATGTGTATTTTGTATTTGTTGCCAAGGTCACAGTTTACTTTTGAGACTGTAACAGTTGCAAGTTGTTAAGGATTGAATCTCTGCATTAATTTGGTACAATACCATTCTAGCTCATGTTAGAGCAAAAAAAGAATAATTGGTATGTAGATGCAAATTAGAGTTTAATATCCCATGCAGCTGTTTACATCTGCTTAATTAAGCAGCAGTGACTTCACATTAGCATTGCTATGAAACCGTAAATACACACTGGAGATAAAGGTACAATCATGTTAAACACCTTCCTCATATCAAATCAACGCAAAATGGGTACTTCTTGTTTCAGTCTTGTGTTTTAAGAAAAAAGTCTTGACATTTAAAGAGGATCTTCATGTTCAAAACATTTGGTTTTGGTACAAGTACCAGGATTTTATAAAAAGACTGTGCTCCTGTAGGCAGGCAGCAAATGAAGAGCTCTAATGGAAACTGCTAACAATATAATTGGAAGTCAGTGGGTAATTGTGCTTTAGGAGCCTTTACAGGAGTATCACAGTCATTTTATACAGTAATAGAAGGTAAGTAAACACCCATCTGGAAAAATGCAGGGCTATTTTAATGCTGATGAAGTTCTAACACTTGGACTATGTTGCATAAGCTCTTTGTTTCATGTATTTACCAGCAGTTTTGGCACAGGGCTGCTTGTTTTGCTCTTTGACTAAGGACCCCTGAAGTTCCACAGATGTAGCCAAGCTGGTATTTTGAGAGGTGTGTACAATCAGAACAGGCCTTGGATTAACACAACACATCAGCAAAAGACAAAAACTGCTCTTCAGCCGGGACTATTAGAACTGTTAACCATCAGCATAAGAACACAACCTCAGTTGGTGCCATTTTTAATGATTAGAAATAATACATTGTAAAACAAAAAGTGAAAAAATTCCAGCGTGATACTTATAAACAAAGAACAAACAGAAAACAAAAAACTTTTGATTTTGCCTGATTTATAGTATTTATCATACAACAGATCATTAGTCTGAGGTAATACCAGTATTAACTTTTTAGTCCTTCAAGGACTGCTCAAAAATTAATAACAATGATAGCAATGCATGTTATGTTAAAAGTGAGACTTGATTATTAAATCAAGCAAACTCCTTACCCTTTTAGTTAGGGATCTGCGGCTGCAAGTATAAAACTGGAAATAAGTCTACACAGTAGGAACTACAGAACATCAGAGTCCTGTGTGGCGTGTCAGTATGTAAGAGTACAGCTGAGTATGTAAAAATCAGACATTTCAATACAGTAAAGACTTTGTTCCAGAATAGCCCTTAAGAAATTTAGAATACTGTTTGTTTGCATAAAATAGCCAAAAAACCCAACTAATTCAGAAGTCCAAATTTGGCATGAGGTAAAACCATGTGCATTTATTTAATCTGCATTTTAGATTTAGTAAGCATAAAATTAAGTATGTTGACTGTAATGAATTCAGTCATACAAGTGCAAGTCTTCAGCTAGAATGTATTTTATGGCAGTTTATTTAAAAAATGTACCAGTAAATCATAAAAGAGGGATCATGTCCATTTAACGTTTATTGAAGTATACAGGAGGTTTTCTTTAGAATCAAATATGAGCATGAATATATGGCCAAACGTAAAATCTATCAAATTCAGTGAAAATTTTCTGACTTTAAATAGTAGCTGTAAGAATGACCAATATATATTCTTTGTTACAACCGCCCTCACTCTACAAGTAAAAAAAAAATAATAAACATTCAGTAAACATTCTTTCCTAAGGTAGTTTCCCTTATATATCAGTGATTTATCCATTTTTTGTATACATAACTTTTTAAACATACCAATCAGTGGTTCTCACAATTGAAAAATAAAAGCACAAAAAAGTTTACACTCTTGTACAGGTAAATAAAAGATCATTTTTAATTAAACTGTATATCCTTAAGGGCATAGTATAGTTTCAATTTCATTACCTATTACATAATTAACTTCTTACATACAAATATTGACATATTTGGCTTGTGCTTCAAAGCCGTTGTGTCTACAAAGTCCATGTCAATGCAACTCATGACTTGAAATCAGTGGGGACATCTTTACTGCTGCTGGGTTTGACCTGGTCGTGCAACATGGTCTCTTCTGAGCTTGTTGTGGCACTGCACTTTTCTGGGGAGTCATCAGTGTCTGGATCCAATCCTTCAGGACAGGGAAGTTTCAGAAGTTCTTCCCGCAGCTGAGCTGTGTGACGCTGGATATACAAAAAAAAGTCAGAATGGAAGGCCATAGTTAAAACAATACTTTTCACAAGGTTAGACACCATAAGGCAAAAAGAGGAGTAGGTAGGCAAAGTTTAAATGTATGATTTCTATGTCTGGATTAACTTCTCCCCTACATTTAAGGACTGGTACTTTCATTTTAGTGACAGTATAATTAGCAAGAGCTGCTAGGGACAAATTAAAGGCAGTCAACAGAACTGCAGCCAACAAGTGCATCACTGTAAATGCTACATCATTGGTCTTGCAGCTGAGTTGTTTCTGTGTTTGGGGGTCACAGCAGAAACTGGCCTGAACTTGGAAGGTCATACTGTCAAACCAAATTTATAAAGAACTCATGATGAGACCTGTCACAGAGACAGATATGCAGAGATTTGTACACTGATCACAGTAACTTCATTTTGAAGACCAGTCACACTGAAAGAATGGAAGTCTGGCAATAGAAAAAAGAAACCTTCAAAAATACAGAATTTGCACCTCAGGGGAAATAAAAGCTCAACTATTATGAACAATATAGACTATTGTCTGTGTGGTCACAAAATACACAAATGGTAATATTTGGCTAGGAAGGCAGATAATATTTACAATGGTTAGAACTTGATTGAAGTCAAAAACAGGGTAAAACTGGTTGTAGCAGACCAGAATTTATCAACTGCTTGTCTACTCCAAGAGCTTGTTTTCTGGCAAGGAATTGGTTGCAATACAACCTTCATCATTAACCCCCCCCCATCCTCAGAGTGAACAAAAAAAGCTATTATCACAGAATATTCTGCGTTGGAAGTGACCCACAAGGATCATCAAGTCCCACTCTGAATGGCCCACAGGGGATCAAACCCCTAACTTGGTGGTATCAGCACCTTGCTCCAACCAATTGAACTCATCTTGGGGTTACTGTATCCTATACAAATACTCACAGAGAAAATAAGCAGGACAGATGCTAGAGGAAAATCCAACTTGTAGTAACAATTTTAAGGAAGTGGAATACACACACATTTAATCTCTTGACAACTGGGAAACTTAGATTTGTTACAAATGTCTCACCTTCAGAGCTGCTGCATGATGGGACATGGTCCTCCCTACCCGCTTGTCACTGCTGTACTGCTGTATGTCTGCTATCCACTCCTCACACTGAGCCATGATCTCCACTCTTTTCAAGTAGAAGTGTTTGTGAATGACCTGCAAGAAAACATTCCCAATGTTACATGGATGGAAGAACCATATACTTTAACAATAAGAAATTTCAAGACCTCTGTGGGTCTAACTGAATATAAGGGAAAAAAATATCAGTATGCAGGTAATTCAGAACAGAAACAGGTTGGAGATAAAATTGGAATTTCTGGCCTCAGAGGTTTCCAAAATCCAACTGGAAAAAGCCCTGAGGAACCTGTTCTGAATTCAGCTGATGCTGTTCTGGGGAGTTTGTTGGTCTGGATATCTCTTCCAGTCTGTAGGAATCCACTGTTAGTATGCAGCCTGGCATTTCAGCAGTCACCTGTGTTACCTGAGTGCAGGGTAAACCAGTGCCAGAAGTACCCCGAGCAAAAGCAAAAGGGAGAGCAGAGCGCTGCTCACGCTCTGCAGCTTGAAGCTGGATGTATGACACGGGCACGGAGCTCGCACGGGAGCAGAGCTGCACAGAGACACTGCTGAGGATTTCACTCTTTCTTTCCCTGCCCCGTTTTGTCAGAGAAGCACAGAGGAAGCAGAAGCACCATGTCCTCCCCTGTCACTGACCACAGGCTGCCCAAACAGAAAGCAGACAAGCAGAAGCTGCTGGCAGTATGAGCACAGGGACATTACACACTTCTGCAGGGAGAAGGATCATAGCAGCTGCTTCAGAGGGGATACAAGCACTTTGCTCTAGGCAGAGACAGCACTTTTGGGGACACTGTAATTCTCAAGCAATGGCAGTAGAGCTGCCCAGTTTGGATGGGAGCCAGTATTTGATTGAAGAGTAATTTTGGTATTCAAGTACATACTTGGGTTCAAAAAATCCAACCAATCAACACTCACACAAAGTTGTGAAACTCTACTTGGTGTTGGCTTTGTGTTAAACAGTTTTCTAAAACTCTGAATGGTGAAAGAAACAATAAAACCAAAGAAATTTTATTGAGCACTGAGAGTTCTTGGCCATATTGCAACATAATGGGAAAAAGAATTTTTCCCTCTGGAGGTTAGAGAAAATAGCTATCTGTCTAAAGAGAAACTGCATATTGAAAGCATAATTGACTTCAATTCTGGACACAATCCTTAAATCCATAGTGGAGCTTGGAAAAACTCCCAAAGACTGGCAGGTTAGATCTCCTGAGCCTACCCATCATTTAAGACATTGAAGACAAGACAGCTCAGATTTTTGAAGACAACAAATCTCAGGATCTATGTTCTTAGACCTCAGTCTCCAGCATGAGTTTGCATTTGTGTTACTGAATTGATCATCACTGTTAAGGTTTCTAAGATAACTCCACAAAAAGCCTAGAAGTCTGAACAAAAAGGGAATCTCCCAAAGAAGTGCTCAGATAATCTGAGACGTGCATTTCCATTTGGATGGGGCTGTGGATGGAATCTAGCATTGTTCCAAAGCTGCCTTTTTCATACCAGCAGTGTGAAAGCTGAGCTGCAGAGTAAGCAAACAATTACTGAGACTCTTAAAGGAAAGTGCAGTAACAATAAGCTGGGATTTAGTTACCAAATGGTGTAATACTGCATATCCTGCACTTCTGTACAAGTGAGAAGAAACGTGGAGCATTTCTTGTCAGGGAGCCCACTGCTTTATTATATATACAATTAATTTAATCTTACTGTGATTTGAGAATGCCTTTTCCCAAAGTGAAACCATTACATTAGCTAGAAGAAAAAGACCTATTAGCAGAAGTTATTGGATTATGTGTCTGGATATTATCTTTATCATGGTCTTCTATTTATTGAGTAGAACATTTGAGAGGGAATTCTGAACCACCACCAGGTTTTATTTCATTAATTCAACACCCCTACATACACTGCACATCCTTTTTCACCTGTATGTGGATAAAAATATCTAACACTTGTAGTGCAGGTGAAGTGTCAATGTTTTCTTATTCCACAAGACACAGTAATTTTAATGAAAAAAGGTTTTGCATTCCAAAGGATGTTTTTTACGACATCAGGGAAGGGATGGGAGATCAACATCTCAGATGCCACACCCAGCAATGTCCATAATCCTAAAATAATTAGGCTTTTTCAACATTTTATAATGCAGACAATTGAATGCATAGGTGACACTGCCAGGTGGTTCCACACTTCAACACTGGTAACAGCTGTAGTAGCTCAGAGCAAAATGTGTTTTTCTGGAAATATTCACTGGTAATACTGTGAGATGAGTCACATTTCACCAAACATTTTGCATTAATATTAATACAGATTCTCTTAGTGTTTCTTCAGCTCTTTTTTTCCTTGAACTCTTTGCTTTATATGTTCAATGTATATGTATGAGATCTAACTCATCTGCTTTAGGAAAGAATTGGACTACAGACACTGAGAGAAGTCTCTAATAACTAAATTCTTCTATGATTGCTACAGGTGAGCTTTAGTCTATTTTCAGGAATGTAAACAAATTAAGCAATTTGATTTAGTACAATAGTTTTTTTTTTAAGACAGCATGAATGCATGAAGTTAGCATTGCTTTTAGCAGGATCAAGACAGTTGTTTTCAAAGGCACAGGCTTCTAGTGCAGATGTGGAATTTCTTTTAAGGTATTCTTTCAATTTGCATTATCTTGGTGTATCCAAAGTGTTTCTTAGCATTTGCTTCAAATTCATGGTCCTTGGAAAATACTGCCAGTTATTTATGCGGAGTATGGAGCATGGAATGCCCCTTTGCAGGGCTGACCAACAGGTGTTACAGGCCATGTAAAAGGCCCTGCTCAGTAGTGAGAGTGAGCTGCGCTGATTGAACCATGTTTTATCCAACTGTGCACCAAGATCCTGTTCAGGTAAGTCCCCCTTTGCCTGCATTCCTGTTTCCCAAAAAATAATCTGTGAGGTTTGGTGCATCCTTATTCAGTCTCTTGAGTCAGTAGCCACAGGTGAAAACAGACATCTCATACATGATCTTACCAAATATTTGCATTATTCTTAATACTCAAAGAGAGAAATACTGCCTTTCACAAAACCTACCTCCTTAAAACACGGTGATGGATTTCTCATTTGTTCAAGCATTGCCCATTTGACTGTTGCCTGTCGGATGTTTCCATCATATTCTCTGGAGCTCTGGGTACCACTCGGAGTGCCTCGCGATCGCTCGTACCCTGGTTCATTGAAGTATGGTTCTGCCACCAGTATTAGGGACTGGACAGACACTAACACCTGTTCAGAGAAGAAACCAAATATTAAAATCATGCTACCAATGTATTCTTACAAATATACACAGCTCTGCTCACTTTACAAGCAAAACCATTTCTATGGCAAAAGTACTTCCATTTGTGATACAGGCTACGTGCAAGCAGGGAACATCCACGCTTTCAAACCTAAACTTCACTACACACTAAAACCACCCAGTCCTGTGGCTGTGTATTTAGCTCAAACACTGAGAAAATGACAAATGTAACTTAAAACCCTGCAAAACAAACATACAGATATAAGTAAAAGAAAATATTTAAAGGAAGAGATGTCTGTCCTTTGTGAAAGAAAGTGTATTTGTCACGTTCTGAGTCAACAGTTCTGATTTTTATCCTGTGGCTGAGCTCACTAATTTACTAATTCTGAACTAGATGGAAAAGAAACAGAGGAGGTAAAATGCCACGTGAACACTGCAATTAATCCTGCTCTCCCTTTTTTTTTTTTTTTTTTTTCAAATGAATGTTCTTAACCCTTTAGTTTCAGATTTTACAAACAATACTGTGTCATATGCCAGTAAAACAGAATCTCTGTATTTTTCTTAAGATAAGGGAAAAATGTTTTCAATACTATATGAGCAAAGCACCAACTATTCAGTAATTATGAAATAATGATTTTCCTCCTTTCAATTTTACTATTCAGCACACATTAATAGATGCTTACATAAATTTAAAGCATTTAACTATATACTCAGCTATTCCTAATGAAACCCAAATAATTAAACAGATATATAGGGCTCTTAGCTATCCAAATGTAGATGTACTGCATATTCATGATTTGATGGCTTGCTAGTTTTTCCAGTATTAAAAAGTTTGTCCCTCTCAACTTGTTTTATTTCAAAACGAAGGGTAAGTTTTTCTTATGTACTTAGGACCAAGTCCAGCAGCAAAAATTTTAGGGATTACAATTCTGTGACACAAACTTCCAGGACTGTAAAGAATTCAACCAAGGTGATTTGAACACTTATATTTCCTCAATTAGTGAAAAGCTGATGATATGTTACAGACCTAGAAATGGTATTTCCAGAACTGGGCATACTTAGGTGCAGATACCCACATGTCAGGGCAGCTCTTTCTGGAACTGACTCTCCTACCAGTCTAGGTACAACTTAGAGCTTTAAAACATTCCCTAATTTCGCAGCCTAATTTGTGAATTTGAATATGGAAGACAAGAGTCCTCCTTTTTCTTGGTGGATGCAGAACGTACAGCTCACATCAGATAAATGCCATGTCAGAAGCAATCCAAACTCTGACTCTTTTGCAGGCAGTGCCCTGACATCAACAGCTGTGCTTTGTGCTTGAGTGAAGCATTCTCCTGGAGTTTCTCCTATAGCAAAGCCAACACAGAAGCATTCCAGCTTCCCATCCTCTCTGTGATGGTTCCTCACCCCACAGACACAACACCAGGTCAGTAACTCCCATCACAGCAGCAGTCCAAAGCCAGCTGAATGACACAGGTTCCCCTCAGTCCCAGCAGCACCTCACAGGAACACACCCTCACTCCTCTAGGTGCTGTGGCACTTTGCCCTTGTCTAGTGCTGTGCTTTCATTACAGCACAGATGAGCAGTCTGGGGCAGCCAAGTCTTTATCCTGATGGATTGGACATGCAGCTGTCAGTGGGAGATGGGAACCAGAATCCCTCGCTGGGCTGACTAAGGAGAATTAACTAAGTTTTTCTGTTTCTCAGGCAGGTGCTCCAGGTAGCTGCTGATACCATGTGTACCATCACAGACTCCTGTACCTGCCCTGCACTCAACTAAAAGAGGCCATAGTTATTTAGTGTTAAACCTTAATATGTAGGTAAATGCATTAAACCATACAGAATGTGCCTCACAAATCAGGTTGTATCAAGCAAATGGCCATCAAAATAGATATCAAAAAAGGCAGAATACTAATGCAAATGTGCTAAGTCATGGTAGAGTGACTTCAGGGCCAAGGCTTTGGGTATGAAAGGTGTTTTGGTGATCTCTGTGGCTTTTACATGTCTCAGAAAAAATAGGCTTTTGATTTTAAAAATTTTGTATTTTAGATAGCTATATTTTTTTTTAAGTAGCTATGGCAAAGAAATTTGACCCTGCAGCATTGTACTTTCTGGGCCTGAATAAACAGTCAATACTTTGAATTATAACTGTAATGAATGAGAAACTCTACACTGATCTTCCAGCTTCACTGGGTAATAAAAATTAATTTCTGAAGTATTTTGGGTGGTCTGACAATAGTTCAATCTCTGAGCTAGAAAAAACATGTAGTGCTTAATTCTTTCCAAGCAATTTTAGTCCTACAGCTGTTTTCCATCTTATAGTTGTAAAGTGTTTTTCTCCCAATATGGTGGGGATGGGACTTTTTCCAACAGTTTTCTTACTATTCTCAAAATGAAACACTGAAAAAAAGTTTTAAACTACAAACTTCTATGCTGCATGTCGTTTCTAACAACCAAATCTAACATTTTAATGTAAGAAAAAGGACTTTAGTGAAAAGAAGACTTCCTAAATACTTGTACTTTTCTACACTGATTTTACAGTTGAAGTCCAAAATTGCAGTTAATTTCTTGTTTAAGAATTTGGATTGTGGGAGACTTGGACTCATTAAGGAAGTGTTGGAAACCTATGCTAACATGATCCTCTCTCTTGCTGATCTTGAAGTTGACTGTGAGATTTGCCAGGAAGTTCCCTTGGCTGTTCTGCCTTTCAAAGATGAGAGCTAATGGCTTTGCACTGGTATCAGCTGGCTCTCTCAGCTCCCCTGGATTCACAGGGTCTGGTTCCATGAACACGTGGGTCCAGCAGCTTCAGTACTCTTCCTCTACTTGTGGGTAATTCCTCATTCTCACAGACCTCCCTAGTGAGGGCTCAGGGACAAGGGAAACCAAGTCTTACCCCTAAGAGTGAGGCAGAGATGACCTCTGCCTTTTCCACGCCCTTGCCAATAGGTTTCCTGCCCCACTGAGCAGCTGAAAAGCCCAAGGAAAATGTGTTCTTTTGCTGCCAGCGTACTTACGAAAAGCTCTTCATGTTCATCTTTATAACCCTCAACATTTTCAGTGCCATCTGAGCTTCAGTTTCCCTCATTTCTCTCCTGAATGTTTGGTCAATGTTCTTTTATTTCACACAAGTAGCCCATCCCCTCCTTCCACCATTTCTTGCTTCTTTTTGCAGCTGAGTTTAGCAAGAATTCTTGTTTACCCATGCTGGCCCCCTGCCTCACTTGCCTGACTTCTACACACTGGAATAGACCATTCTTGAACTTTTAGGAGACTGATAAATCTGCTCTCCAAGGCCAAATCCTGAACAAGCTGAAATCTGTTCTGCTGAAGGCAGTAATTCTATTATGCTGAAGCTGTGCAGTCTTCTAGGATTTGGAACAGAAATTATACCTTGTGCTACATAATAATTACTCCAAACTCAGAATAAATTCAGAAACTGCCATAGGAAAGAAGCCATTGCAGGCTTTACTTTTACTTAATGTCTTTGCTTGTGAGTCAGTGCATGTCTGCGAAATAAAGCTGAAAATTATAAGGACTGTGTGCCCTAATAAATTCTGCTCTAATGTAACACTAATTGTTATTGAACACAGCATAGCTGCACTTCAATTCTCTTCATCTTTATTCCTCTACTCAGCTCACCTGCACCCTTAGGAGGAGGGAAGGCTACAGCCTGCAACAGTGTACTTCACTTTCTCATCTCTCACAGTGTGGAGCCTCTTTTGTCTTCACCATAAAAAGCTTGTGACAAATCCATGAGAAATCATCTGAGCAGAGCTGGTGCAGGAATGAGCTGCACACATGAACAACTGCTCTTCAAGACCATACCCACAGAAATACTCATTAGAAATAGAATTTTGAAGAACCTGTCTCCTCAGCAGAGTTCCTTTCCTAGAGTTCCAAGGATGTTTTCTGGACTCTTGTCTTATATATGTTTATTTGAGGATTATTCTAGTTTAAATGTTCTAGAAAAGGAATCCTTAGGACCAAGAGACAGTTTACTACTCCTAAATGACATTTGAAGGGAAAGAAGAAATTGCTCACCTGCAAAAAACTTGATGTTTGGGGATTCCACTTCTCTTCTGGCCTCCCATGCCATGTGTTAAGGATGCTTAAGCACACCTGAAAACATTATTAATACCACAGACAAATATTATGACAAAATTGTTCTGCTTGGACAGAACAGAATGTTGACATTACATTAATTTTTTGACAAACAACATTCTAAAAGACAAATTTGTTTCCTATCACAGAATCAATCAGGTTGGAAAAGACCTCAGAGATTGAGTCCAGCATGTGACTGATCACCACTCTGTCAACCAGACCACAGCACTGAGTGCCAGGTCCAGTCTTTCCTTTAAACACCTCCAGGGTCAGTGACTCCACAGCCTTGCTGGGCAGCCCATTCTAATGTCTAATCATCCTTTCTGTGGAGAAATTCCTCTAATGTTCAACCTAAAACTCCCCTGGTACAGTTTAAGACCATGGGATTACTTTGAAAGGAAAACAGGTAAAAATAATGTGGATAAGCAAGAACAGCATGCCAATAAACAAACAAGACAAGGCAGACTCCTTTTCCTCACCTATGGATTCTAGTGGCTCAAAAAAAAAAAAAAAAAAAATTATCTGATTCCCTACTTTCCGCTTTAAATACTATTCTAAAACTTGTAATTGGTGCATTTTAAAGACAGTCATTCTGCTTAAGCATGTATAAGGTGGTTTCTGTCACACAGACTATCAAGAAATTGAAATTATTTCTTTTGTGATGATCTGAACTTTAGGGAAGTTTATGGTGTTCTTGAATCTTATTGTGAAATGGAACAATTCAAGACAGAAAAAACAAAGAGACGAAACAAAAGGAAGAAACTTAGAGGCAAGTATTTTCCAAGACTTAAAACTAGACAAAGAAAAATGGAGATAAAGTTTCCACTAGGAATATTATTCTATCTCCGCATTAATAGAAAGCGAATGGAGAAAATGACACAAGGCACTCAGCAAACCTTCAGCTGCAGCTGATATGAAGCATACTTTGTCCATGGAAAGGGTATTTCAGCTAGCCAAAACAGATTTCTGACAAGTTCATTTAGCAAAAAATGTTGGAAAAGAACATTTTTCTCAGTGAAAAGTACTTGTTTTTTTTGGTCCAAAAAGCCATAAAGGTCCAATCCAACTCATAAAGGCTGGATCTCCAAAAATCTGCAAGACTGTTTAGAAAGGGGGTAATTCCCACTTGAAACTGGCAAATCCCTCTTCATTTTGGTCGGAAGACCAATGCTAACCAAAGAGCTTCCTCCTGTACACTGGGAGTGGCTGATCCATAATTAGATCGCAAAAGGAAAAACCTTTCCTCTGTTTCACTTCCTTGTTACATCTAACACAGGATCCCAGCTGACCTACCTTGCCATCATTGTAGAGGTTTGGATTAAATCTCACGCTGTGGCCTCCAGTTGTTTCCAGATTCACAAGTGGAGGGGAATTCGGATAGTCTTGTGGGAAATACACATCAAATTCAAAGCAACCATTTGCGTACGGGGTGTCTGCAGGACCAGTTATGAGAACCTACCAGTGTTAAAAAGAGAGAAAAAAAAGAACATTTAAAATCCCCACCCTTGTATTTATCACATAGTTGAGATTCTGTAAGTTATACGAAGCACTTTATTTCCCTCTGCTGTGTAGCAGGAATTATTATTAGACCTCATAATCACACACAGGCTGTCATTCTGATTCTGTGGGTAAGCAAAGCTCTCTGTAAACACTTGTTTCTCCAGATTACAAATGGAAAGCAAGACACAAGGAGCTGAAACTCTTTCCTATTGGATGCTGTTAATAGACTGTTTTTTTCAAAATACAGATCCAGAGGCACTCATTGTACTTCTCCATCCCTACTGCCTGCAATGATATGTTTGGACCATAAAGAAGCAACAGCACTAAACTTTTCCCATTGGAATAGCTGAAAAAGAGAGACTTCTGTTCTGTGAAGACTCCTTAGCTGTGAAAAACATGGTTCACTGTTCTGGGAAAATTAAAAGGTTTAATAAAAAGACAATAGGAGACATACATAAAGCAAAGGGTTAAAACAGCCGGGTGCTTGGCATGCTGCCGAGAGCACACCACTGCTTCGGGAACACCCCTTTAAATATGTTTTACAATCCACCCATTTGTTACATATTCATAGACCTTCACGCATAGTCAACTGTTTCTGGGAGCTGTTTAGCATGGCCACTCCTTGGGTTCACATGAGCATGCGTGTTTCTTGGCTTGTGGTTTTATTCCTCTTCTTATCCCTTTTAATTTGGGTGGTGGTCCACCTGGTGCGTGTGATAATTGTCTTGTCAGCTACAGGGGTCCCCATCACATGTTCATGGCTGTTATCTTTGACTAAGCAGGTAGTTTAAGCATATTATCTCTAAAAAACTTATGTCTAACTTTTACTATAAACCAAGACTATATCCACATAGAAATGCTTATAGCATTTATCCCAATACTTGCAAAGAACCAACAACATGTCATGCATTCATAACATTAGCCAACAGAGCACTCCTGGGGCAGATGGGCTCTCCCTGCCAAGCTGCTGACCAGTCAGCCTCAACTCAAACACTACCACTTCCATTAATGCCTGGACAGCAACTAAAGCGGATGTGAAATAGTTCTGGTTTTCCCTAAGATTTCAGGCACTTCTACACCAAGCTGAAGAGAGCTAAAGCCTCGCTCCCTCACCTTCATGATGTCGAGGCGCTCCTCATCGCAGCGCACGAAGACGCTGGAGGAGGAGGAGAGCGGCAGCGAGGTCGAGAGGGTCACGGCTTCCTGCGCCAGGCGTCGCGCCCTGGCCGCGCTGTTGGCGTCGCTGGCGTTCTTCACCTGAGACATGTAGTGGTAATTTACTTTAAAAACCAACTTGCCATCATCGTCTTCGGAAACCATTTCAAATGTATCTACAACAAAAAGAAATTTTAATCAGGAAAGCTTAATTTGCATCACAGTAATGAAAAAAAAAATGTGTGTTTTGTGTGTTAACAGTGATTGCAGAAACCAAAGCATTAACAGTGCTGGGCTGAAACAATTTCTGCAGCTACAAACTTTCATATGCAACTTGTCAAATATACACCAGTTCCAATTTGGAAAGCTACCAGCTATTCCCCACCAGGAATGTGATGACACTTACAAACACATAATGCTAATAATGGAACCTGTGTGAAGCCAAGTGCCAGTGGTATTTACTCGTGTGCTGGTGGCCATATTATTGAAGAACCATGAAAAACTACAGTGGAGCTGGTTTTCTTTAATCACTTCCTACACAAAATCTGCAGCACAGCTGCCAGAGGGAAAAGCTCCCACTTCCTACAAACCTTCCTAACTCCTACTCTTGGCATACACTCCACAAACACTTGTGAGCAGAACCTCTTATAAATACAACAGCAAAGAAACATGATTGCACATGCTGTCACCACAACTCAAAAAAAAAAAGTATTTATATAAATGTATATTATAGCTCTTTTTTGGATAAGATACTATTTATTCTTTATGAATTTTTTTGGCAACACATTCTTTTATGGCCAAAGTAAGGACCGATTCCTATCACATTTTCCAAATGCAATATACTGCTACTTTATGAAAGGACACAATCAAATTTATTAGAGTTTCATTTTAAAAACACATTTTGATTTGAATTATTTTCTGTTTAAAAAATAACATATATGAGCTTTATACATATATATTTATATATATATATAAATCTCATATATGAGCTTTAAAAAAATAAAACATTCCTATGTAATTTGAGAACTGAAAGACTCACAAAAAATCATTAGTGTAATGAAAACATGAACACCATCATATCACTGAATTCATCTGGTCCCTTGAATTACCCTAGAGCATGCTTAAAACATTTCTTGTTAGTTCAAAGAGTGCGTGAGTTCATAACCTGAAAACACAGATGTACAAATTTCCTCATATGAAAATTATCAGTAGTCACGTATGCAAGAGAGCTGTTAACTTTTAAAGTAATAAAGGATTCTGTTCAACAGAACACACATTTCTTCAGTGTCTGCTTTCTATAACATACACATTAACACTTCTCAACCTACCAAACTGGAGTTTTTTCATGACAGCCACATACTTCTCTTCAAGGGATCGTAAAACAGACAAAGGCTTGGGCTTCACAGCAGCCTTTTTGGAGTATTCAGCCATCTTCTTTTCTGTTGTGTAAAATGTGATAATGATTTGTAGTTAACTATGTAATTCCAAGAAAAGCACAGCAAGTGTTGACATTTTATGGTTAGATTATTTTGCAGAGACAACTCAAAACTGGGCATCACTTAGGATATACAAATCTCTTTTTCTCACAACTGTATATCATTATCTGAACAGCTTGGTGTAAATAAAGATCATAATCTCAGCTTAGAAATAATTAATAACTGCTGCTGCTTCTTTGAATGTTCTTTTATTGTTTCTTTTAATTTATCTTTTTTAATTTCAAACAGGAAGTATGACACATGCTTGTGTGGATGGCTATTCCCACATGCATTCCTGGACTCTCCAAAATCAGGAGCTAATTATGCATGCCTTTATAAAATGCATTCCCCCAATTCAGCTACTTAATCTTCAATTTTTATTACTAGACAGCCAGATGGTCTTCTGAACATCTGCAAGTTCAACCCATGTTTCAGATTTTTGCTCTGAATTCATCTACTTAAAGAGTTAATCCAATTAATACGATTTAGTTTTAATAGAAAAAGTTTTATTACTAAAGGTCCTATATGTTATTTTCTGCCAAGAAAAATAAAAATAATAAAAGGTGCTACATAACTGAGCTGGAAGCTGTGAGGTGTAACTCTAACTTACTAATTCACTAAATTAAGTTACTAATGTAACTCTAATTCTAACTTACTTGAGTTATTCTGTTTTCTGAGCAAAGCATTTAAAACTACCACAAGGTCCCAGCCATCTTTGAAAATGCAGTCAGCATCTGGGGACAGGAGGGAAGTGTTTTGTCTTGCTTTTAAGCTGATGTGTAAGTTATCTGTAAATGGCTGCACTGCAGATGAACAGCAGCAGCACTCAGAGAAGTGTTTTGTTTCACCTTGGTTTGCTTGGCGCAGACTGGTGGTCGCAGCATAAACGATCTCTGCAGTCTTTTGGATGTCTGGCACCAGCAGGGTCAGTCCCTCTGGTTCTTGATCAGAAGTATCTGGTTTTACTCCTGCTTTAGCTTTGTCTTTTTTAGACCTGTAAGGGGAAAAGAAATAGGGTATAACATGAGGGAATATCTTCCAACCAGACATACAGTATCCAGTGCGTCTCTCAACAGGGAAGAATACCAAAGATAAAGGATTGAGACTAAACCAAGCCTTCTGAAATGGAATGTGTGTCTCTGTACCTTCAGGTTCATCACTGAATGCAGCAACCAGCAGTTCCAACACTGAACATGCTGCCTTGATTTGACAAACAGATGTACAGCTGGTGTGAGCAGTGAAAATATGAACACAAAGCCAGCGATTCCAGTACAGCAGTTTCTGCTCCAACATTTCAGGCCTCCTGATTGTCACCTGCAGGCTGACCTGATGTCTGCACACCTTCACACAGGATTAGAAAACCTTACAAAATCAATCTAAGAAAGATCATATCATGAATATGCATTTCATCCTTGCAGATCCTTGTGCATAACTAAGTCCTAAATAGCTGACAAACTCTAGGAAACCTCCAGTAAAAATTCACAGCATGTAGATGAACATCAACCCAGGCACCACAGGACTGTGGGTCATATATGACTTTTGTCTCTCTCAGCAGTTCTCTTCTGGGCTACAGAGATGTAGAGCTTTTCTTTCAATAAAGAGTTTAATGTAACATAAAAGCCTTAAAGTATAAAAAGCATCTAGGTTCCATTGGATATTAATAATGAAAGTATTGTAAATCAAAATGCCAAATTAATCACCTAATTTTTTCCTAATTATTTGAAAATGCAGTGCATGCTAACACTGTTGTTTGATAGGAGCTAGTTGCATAGTAATCTAGGATACATTTAAATCTTTAGATTGTGACAATCCAGTCCTTAATAGCGTAGACAGTCAACTGCTGAAATGAGGACAAGAGTATTTAAAACTAATGTAACCTAAATGTGTGTATTTAAAACTTCTGTTTTAAGAGCTAGCATGAATTTAGACTGTCATCCTGCAAAACTTGGGAGATTTCAATGCTAACAGCACCCAACTTAGTTTACAATTTCTGTACATTTTTGTTTCAACAGCACTTGTTCGTTTTGAGACCTAAACAAGTTCAAGAGCCAAGATGAAGTGGTTTTCTCTTTCTCACTAGCAAACCAAGAAACTACCTATATGAGAGAAACCAGCAATTTAATGTTTTGATATAGCAAACATATTTTACCAACCATATCCTTTCTGTGTTTAATCCAGACTGAAATTGTGCATAATGAACGGCTCTCTAAACTATTCAGTCGAAGCGATTACAGCAGTACTGAATATGGGCTCTGAACTGTACCTAATCAAATGAGAATATCCCTAGAGAGCATTAATAACAAAATGCATTACTGTAGCATAGTCCATTTTCCCTGTTCCATATTTAATCCAAAAGGATGCTAGCCCATTGCTGACTTCTGAAAGCTATTCTGAGCTTTCAGATCCTCAAAGTTAGGAGGAATCAGAGACATCACAGCCAGCCCCAGGATGCCTTTGAGGAACACTGTATAACAAAAAAGCAGCAGCTGCATCTCCCATTCATACTTTCCAATCCTTATTATTGCATTTTTCCATGTGGAAAGCTAGGCCAATATTTTTCAAATAACCTACTAAGCACCTTTAGAAATATATATATTCAAACCTGCTAAACCTCAGTGATAACCTGTTCTAACATCATGCACATGCTAGCAGCTACCAGCCCCTAGAAAGGTATACAGATTTAGATCTGCCTGCTATTGATGCAAAAGCCTTAAGCTATTTGCTACAAAACCCCTGGAGAAATTCTGGCTGAAGTAAAATGTCAGTGGGCATTATGCAAGAGAAAGATGTGTGAAAAACAATAAAAATGTGCTTGATGAAGGTACCAAAAGTAAGATTAATTATTACAAATTCTTTTTCAAAACAGAGTTCTTGTGGCTCATTGGTCATCCACCTGCTCTTACAATTTAGGCTACTTGTTAGGTTTTCTTCCTTCTACCTGGTCTTAGAATAAAAAAAAATCATTAAGCAAAATGCTCAAAAACTCCCACAGACAGAGTGAGTTAATGACAGCAACCACCTCAGCAGACAAGGAATATACACATTAGTTGAAACAGCAGGGAAAACAGACATCTACTCAAATGCAAACTTTCGGTACCAATAATGTAACTTCCTCTTGCTCTCCCTGCTGTCCACAAGAGTTACACTTCAGCACTTTTGAACTGTCAAAAGAGAATGTATTCTCCTAACATCTCCTATGCCACCAGGGAAAGGAGATTCTGTCCACTGCAATCATGAGCACAACAGAAAGTCATCCCCGCCCCACCTCTCCTCAGAACAGACTTTGGAAATTGTGTTTGCAGAACAGCTCTCCCCTGACAACTGCAGTTATCTGGGGCTTGGGTGAGGGTCTACATTACCAAGCTGCCTAACTTCTGAGTCAGGTCACACCTGTGGAAGAAAAGTTTAGGAAGCAAAATGCAGGAATAAATGTAACTCAGCCACACCTCTGCCAAGTCTCATTTTTTGACCTTGATTCTGCCTAATCGTGGATTTCAATCAGTTTCTTAGGGAGGACAAGATAGCTGGTACACAAATTCCCAAAATTAAACATACTGCCTTATCAACATTTAGCTTTCTCACACAAAGTGTTGCTTGTATATTCTAATGGTTAGTCAGGCTAAAGGGAACTTTTCCCCCACTTCTGGGGAGCAAACCAACTGATAGAGCCATAGCATATAAGACTCCTATGAATGATGACATTCAGATTTTTCTTCCCCCATTTTGTCTTCCTACCTTTATTTGATTCAAAAGAAACCCAACTTAGTGTGATCCATCCTGCACAGTTTGTGAGATCACAGAATGGTTTGGGACACTTCAATCTGGCTGCTCAGAGCCCCATCCAGCCTGGCCTTGAACACCTCCAGGGATGGGGCATCCAAAGCTTCTCTGGGAAACCTGTTCCAGTGCCTTACCACCCTTAGAGCAAAGAACTTTTTCCTAATATCTAATCTAAACCTACTCCTTCATTTGTAGCCATCCCCCCATGTCCTGACACTGCATGCCCTTTGTAAAAAGTCCTGCTCCAGCTCTCTTGTAGGCATCTGCCTCATGATTTTATTCTCTACTTTAACATTATTCACAAATGTTTGGAGAAATTTAACAGTTCTTTACAGTTTCTCAGTTTATTTACAATCAGCATATGGAAAACCAAGTAATTCCCTAGACTCCAGATAGGAAAATCTGTCAAAGGTTCCCCAGCCATGTGTATCCTCACACTGATGATAATTTTCAAGGCTCACAGAGTTTTGTGATGTGAGATAGAAATGAACACCACTGCAGAATGAAATATTACACTCCATTTTATATTTCTTTTACATTAGACGACCACAACAGCCCTTTCTGAAAACATATCCTTGAAACATGTTTATCATGGCTATTAAGTAATGCAATTTAAAAAGAACAGGTGTACTATAAGATAAAAATCTTATGGAGGTGTGATCTGGTCTCTACACCCATCTCCCTCATGTAAAAAAACATCCTGGAAAATCTAAAAGTCCATTTTGTTCCCTAAACTGTATGCTTATAAAAGGGCTGAGACAAAAATGTAATTCAAACCCCCTGAAAAAGTTCAAAGGGTTTCACATGTCACCAATGCACTGGGCAATCTTAGAACACATAAAATTAATAAAGACCAGAGTCACTGTGAGGGTCCTGGTCCCTCAGAAAGGTCAGCAGGCCTCCATGAGCCTCTGCAGCCTTGTGTCTGCTCTGTGGACCCTGCAAAGTAACTCCTTGGTCAGGTTCAATCTTGGAGTCCTCCAAGGTCAAAATTACAGCTTCACTGAAGATGAGAGTCCATAAACTATTTCTCAGTGTGACCTGACACATGGCACTGCTTTGTGCACACATGAGAAAGGCAACCTGATGACTGCTGTGCCATTTGTGAGCACACATAATGTGGGCAAAGCACACAATGAACTGAGAAATCACCATTCTCCCTTCTTGCTGTCATCTCCACTGCTGCAGTCCTGCCTGGATTCATTCCCTCTCCAAGCTGTGTGTCACACACTGGTGACCCAGATGCACCAGCAGGGCCCCAGCTTGAGAGAAGCAGTTGCTGGTAACTCTATACTCTCTGAAAGAGGAGATGAAATACCAAAAGTGAAGTCATTAAGACAGTAAGATGCTTCAGCTCCTCCCTTGCACTCTATCAGCCTGCACAGAAATTTGTGTATGCAGATAGCTAACAGTTTAACAAACTCCTGAGCTTTAATGCTTTAAAGGAAAAATCTTCATCTAAATGTTATGATTTCAAGAGCAGAGGAGAAGCCAAATATTTAATTTAGACAGAGAAACTTCCTCATACAGTTTTTCAGCCACTGGAAAAAAAGCACAGAAAATGTCAAACTATATTTAAAGGGATGACAGTCACTAATAGATTTGCTAGAAGAGACAGCAATGTACATGCTAATAATTTAAGCCATTAATTTAGCTTGTGCTAGAAGATGACAGCCTTCTCTTTATACTGTGCTAAATGAATAATGAATTGCAGACACCCAAGGCAACTTTAATTTTCAAAGTCAATACTAATACTTACTCACCCGTGTCTGGTGATTGGAAGTAAATGTGATGATGCAGAATGATACCCTTATCAAAGCATTCACAGAGCACAGCCAATGAACCATTCAGCCCCTGTGCACCACAGGGACAGTGCTTACAGCACAATGCTGCTCACTTGGGATAAAACTACCCTGGGTTTGCAACCACAGCCCTCCACATTTGTTCCTTCCAGTAATTCATACTTTCTTAAACAAATCTCCTGAAATCAGCCAAAACAAGCAAGGGACTGTGACTTTTCAAATCACCACAGGTGAAAAAAAGCTGGTAGCCTCCTCCCAGACGGCTCCACCTACTCCACTTTGGGGCTTGAAGCACTATTTACAGACATTAAGTGGAAGCATTCCAAACCAGAGGCTGCAGGACTGCTCCCTGCAGATAGCCATCAATTCAAAATGTGAGCTTCAGCATGCAGCAGAAGGAACTGATAACTGTTTTTAAAAGAAAAAAGAAAAGCCACAGCAGAGAAAATGCCTCAAGCCCACCTGGTTGTATTCCAGCATCCCCATCAAGCATAGTTAGGAATTTTAGAGATAAGCTTGCTAGACAACACGTCACACAAATGAGCCACCATCCCATTTTGCCAGAATAACCATTACCCATGAAGCTCACCCAGCAGACACTGGCTCCAATGAACCTGCTTTGCCACACAAGAACAGCTCTCTGCAGCAAAGGGCTCAGCCATCACAGCAAGCTCATGTCTCAAACTCAGCCCTCGTGGCAACTCATTACACCAGCCTGACTACTCTCCAACCACTGATGGCTTTGACTCCCTAGCATTCCAACAATCATGAGAAATAATCTCATACCTAAATGTCTTCTCCATCATCCAGAAATTTCCCAATTTTCTAAGAGAATACTGTGGTCTTTAAAAGTAAAGGAAATTTAATGCTAACTGAAGTCCAAAATCAAAACTGTTCCACTTCAATTCTGGATCAAAGTGGACACTCCCAGTCCAACATGGAGATGACATTTGGCAGACATGCAAAATGTGATGTTCTGCCTTTGAACCCAACAACCCATAATTTTGGGTTGTTGTTCTGCCAATTTGACCTAGGAGAAACAGCAGATTGTCCTATTGAAGAAATTCATGCCAATACTTGCTTTATTTCTGGCACACCTTCAATTAAAATGCTGAGAATTCAAACCTTCCACCCTAATGACTCCAGGCTGTTCAGGCTGTTGGCGTTTTCATCCTTGTCTATACACTGCTTCAAAGACAAACAGTACTATGCTTAAAACACACTGTAAAACACAAGCTCTCCTTTTGTGCTGGTCTAACAAAGTAATACAAGAAAATTGTATAGATAATGCAGTTCTTATCAAATCTATCTAATGTTAAAATAATTGTGACTCTAGTATTCTTCTTTGCTCCCAGATCCTAAGCTGGCACTGATGAACTACTCACACTGCATTTACTTTACTAATTGAAAAGAGCTTATGAACAATGGTCACGTGCCATTCTTACAGAGCTACTTTTCAGGCTTCAGCATGGGGAAGTGACATGAGAAGATACAGGTTTCCATGGTCATTAAATCAGAGGCTAATGGATGATAAGATTAGCAAAGAAAAAAACAGTCAGCAATTCTGCCGGAGAATTACATACACAGGTATTGGAAATGGATGATGCAGAAGCCAAATATCTTTCCTATTTTAAGAAGACTGCATTTACTATGATATATATATAATATTGCCAGCAAGCACAAGCCGACTTTTTTTAGGTGGGTATTCAACATAAACAACTGTTTTTTGTCCTTCCCAGTTCTGTTTCTTTTGCACTACATCAGCAAAAAACAACAAAAAAAAAAATACAAACAAAAACACTACAGGTACCTTACATGCTTGATAAGCAAGACTTGCAATCTCAGGCAAGAAGGATTGGAGAAATTGATAGGTAAAGTCCAGTTCATCAGAAGATACTAGAAAGAGTTCCCAGTAATGAGATTTCTTCTCAAGAAGTTTTTTGGGTGATAGTTGGTAAATATTTTGAGTTAGTAGTGGGAGAAAGAACATTATCCACACACCTTTTCCTCATATTTTATTTACCTTCTTCCCATACTGTTTCAACATATGCTTAGGGACAGCACTAAATTTTGCAGAGGACAGGTTATTATTTCTTAAGAAGCTGTCTTTAAGTTGGAAGTAAGTAGACAATCAAGAAACCAACTAATAACCAACTAATTACTGGAAGCAGAAAATTATTAAAATAAAGAAATGAAAATTTGTATAGCAACATTGATAGTTACCAATGAAATGACAAGAGTATGCAAATCTACCAGCTTATGTCTGTCATACCAAAACCACTCACTGTAAATAGTACAGTAAACCAGACAGATACATAGGAATACAAATCTAGATCAAACAGATGGTATATTCTCACTCTGGATAGCAGCACCCATTCAAAGAAATATACAGAACTCAATCTTCTTTCACTTCTAGTTTCATAGTCAGTAAAAGCACATGTCCTGTTCCAGCCAGAACAGGGTTGATTTTTGCAGTACCAGGAGAGGGCATGGCCAGGACCCAGAAGTTATTCTATGTCACCTCAGATCATTGCTGGGGCAGGGGAAAGCAACTCTCCTCTGGGAAGAAGGGGATCCTTCTGGCCCACTAAGCGTGGTGGAGGGAGCAGTTGGTGGTGGCAGTTCCACACCAGAGGGAGCAGCTGGATAATGCCTGTTCTGAGCTGGAGGGAGGGGTCAGGGTGGTGTAGCTGCAGCTGGGTTGAGCTCCGTGGTGAGCCATTTCTGCACGTGAATCCCTCTCTCTCCTGTACACTTTTGTTAATAATCTTGTTGCGGTTTGGTTTTTTGCCTCATTGCTACTTCCAGTAAATTGTTCTTATCTCAACTTGTGTTCTTTACCTTTTGTGCCTCCAATTCTCCTCTCCAGCCTGCCACAAGGCAGAGGAAGGTAGGAACCAGCAAGGGGCAGCGTGGCTTGGAGCATCTCAGTGGGAGCACTGAAGTGGGGAGTACCATTCCCAAAGCACCTCACAATGCAGTTTGAATGAAGGACAGGGCTGATCAAAGTGCTTACCTCAGTCGGTTGGTATAGGTATCTACACAGGTCTTCATTTTAGCCAGCAGGGTCCCAACAGAGGCTTGTGACTCCAACTGCTCCTCCTCCTCTTCGCTACCCTCTCCTGCCAGAGGGAGAAGTAGCGGCACCATCGATGTGCAAGAGGCAATAGCGCGGAGCAGCTCCAGCAGAGCTCGGTACAGGGGAACGTGTCGAGCCATGTCCAGAACTATGAGACACAAGCAGGTCACACAAATTACTGACACTGGAGACCCTTTCACTCCCAGTATGGGTGATTGAAACAGAAAAGCTAGATTTTAGTCATTATTAAAATAATAATGAAATGTAATGATAAAATACAGTATTTTGTAATTGCCATTTTTAATTTGTGTTGTAATGGACCTGTTCAACAAGAAATTTACAAGATACCTGGAAAACAAAAGACACAAGAGAAGTGCTAACAAGGTATAGAACAGGATTACCACATGCTATATTCATTTCCAGTACCTTAATATACAGTTCTGGCTCAAACTGTATTCTGACAGTAACAGTAAACAAAAATCTATGGAGGAAAAATTGTAACCTATGGCGTAGCAGAGTAGCATTTGATGAATTTAACAGCATAAGCATTAATAAAGACTTTCACATCACCCACTTTATTTACAGTCACCTTCTCCTTTGGGAAAATTTCTCTGCTTTATTGCAAAAATATTTATGGCTTTTAAATGAATGAAGTTATCTACTCAGGAGAAGTCCAGTTTTGCTTCTTTCCATGAAGAAAGGATAATTTTAAAAACCAGTATGTGTCCTTCAGAGCATGCAAATTTTATCTGCATATATATGAACCACAAAACAGTAAAGATGAGTAAGAACATATATTAGGCAGGCAAACCTGCCTGTCTTAGTGCTTATCAGTGTGATATATATGTGTTACAGGAGTAACTGGGTAGAATACAGATATCAGCTCCTCTGGTTAGGAAAGACAGAGATACACAATTCTAATGGATTCTCTAGCACCACATTGTTTATTTTTCTTCTCCTCTTGTTTGGACAAATATGTAATGGATGTCATTTCAACTGACTTTGTATCATTAATAGAAATCCTGAAAATGTACCAATAGGCAGATACTTTAACACAGCTGCTTCCTCTGCCCCTAGGACATGCTATTTTTAATGTAACTGCAGAAAATATTTGCTCTAGTTTAAAGCATTCACAAATGACTGAGTTTATGATAAAATAAATTTACTCTTTTTCCAGCAAAAAACCTCAGACAACAAAAAGCTCCTGACAACTTGCATTAGGACAGAACAAAGCACAGAAGAACTCTTTAATGTTTCATTTAGCACATCTCATCCTCCAAGCTAAAGCAGATCACAGACTTTCAACTCCTGTCACCAAACCCTTAGCTCTAAATACAGCATGATGGGACAGTATAAATAGCCAAGCTATATTCAACAAGCCAGGTTATGCAGGTTTAAAGCTGGATTTATCTCTGCCAGGAGTTCTTTGATCAATAGCTTGCAATTTGTCTTTGAATCTATTACAATGGCACACACAGACTCTTAACTGGGAGAAGTGCAATTGAACAGGAAGAAAATTTACCAAAAGAAAATATTAATCTGCCAGGCCTGGTATCATGGCTCTAAAAATAACTCATGTCAAAATATTCCATATATCTAAAGCAAACTGAATTTAAACATAGGCATTAAGAAAACCAGTTTCAATTATCTCCTGATTCTTACCTTTATATATATATATATATATATATATATATATATGTATATGTGCCTCCATTTTTTATGCTCAGTCTCTAGTGAAGAATGATTGCCCACAAAAAAACCTCACAGTATGTAACAAACACATATACATCTGATGATGTGTGGATTAAAAAAAAGACACTAAACACACAAAAATAAAAAAAAGGAAAAAAGAAAAGGAGGCCAGTGAAAAAAGGGCAAGCATAAAATATATCCTACCACAGTGTAACCCTGGTGAGAAACCACCTCCCACCTGTAGTGCTAAAGACCAAGTGGCTCCTCAATTTAATCAATAGCTGTTTATTATGAGGATAGTGAGTGAGGGAGAGATATGACCTCTTAGATAACCATAGCATTTCACTCTGGAAAGCTTTTATTTATTTATTTTAACAATGAAATTTTCATGAGACCAGAATACATAATTGCAAATCCTTCAATGCTGGCTTGCCCTCTGCTTTGCTAAATGAATAGTTAAGTGCAGAATTACCACCATGAAGGGAACTGAACTGACATAACTTTAAAGTGGGAATGTTTTCCAGAGAGATGGGAGAGATTTCTGGTTTTAGCAGTTCCAACTTGCACTGCTTTGCAAGAGTTCCCATGTGAAACAAATGAAATGCACTCACTTGGCTTCAATATAAACAACTGATTTCCTTTACCTTAATGCCAGATTTAATTTTTGGTACCATTATGTGTTTTATGCTATTTTTCTCCTTTATTATTATACTCACTAAGAATTGTGACACATGCAAGTGTATTTTTTCTGTCCAAAATGCCTAAACTCCCTTCCATCCCCAATCTAAATTCTCAAAATGTTCATCAAGACTGGGTACCTAGATAAATATCAGAAAATCCTGCTGGAAAGAACACAAAACTGGCCAATTATTGTTTATTATCTTTATCTGGCAATTCACCTGCTCCTTGTGCCAAACTGATTATGTATGCCTCCTGCAGATACAGCTCTGCTTTCTGAAACAGGTGAAGAAGACTTGAGCAGTTTGTTGAGCTCCATGTAATTTTTAAGACACTGTTTAAGCCACTGGGACAACAGGATATTCTTTTGTAAATTACACCCCTGGCCCAGATCTACTCTTTGCTAACCTGTCCACCTCTTCCTGGTGTGACCAGTTCCAACTACAAATGTCCCAACAGCAATTTTCTGGACTGAGAGAGGCTTAACAAGTTCAGCAGCATTCCAAGTAGAACTTCAGTGTTCAGGCTGTGCCACTCACACTCCATCACCATCCTCACTGCTTTTAGTGTTTGCAGCACATTTAATTGGGATTTTTGAAATAGGTCCTTCCTTCAGATACCATTATATATTTCAGAAATATAAATGACACAGGTTTATAATTAAAAAAAAAAAAATTGATTCTCTAACAAAGTCCTTTAAGGGAACTGAATTCAATTACTACAAACATGAATTAAAATACAATACTGCAAATTAAAAAAAACCCTATCTCCATCAAATAGCAGCAATGGAACTTTTGGACTACTGTCTTCAATACAGGTATCTGGCCAACTAAGATGCCAACAATTTGGATTTCAGGCAAATATAAACTTCAGTGAAGAACAAGTGTTAAAACTAAACCACTGTATTCTTCCAAGCATGCTCTCCCCTGGGAACACACCCAACCTTTTTTGTCTGACTCAACTGAGCAATGAAGGTGTATCATAACACTACCTGTATTAAATATGATAGCTTCTCTTATAGGGAAAAAAAAATCCAACACAACATGAAACAG
Source organism: Oenanthe melanoleuca (assembly GCF_029582105.1). Classification (NCBI taxonomy): domain Eukaryota; kingdom Metazoa; phylum Chordata; class Aves; order Passeriformes; family Muscicapidae; genus Oenanthe; species Oenanthe melanoleuca. The sequence goes on from NC_079336.1 coordinate 74,616,063, forward strand.
AAACAAATACTTTTGCTTATACCAGGCCTATAATTTGAATACCATTAGGACATATTTAATATGTCAGAATCTTTTTATATGGGTATTTTGGTTGTGTAAGAAGGCACCAACAGCCTTTGATTTACATGGGTATCCATGTAAGCACACCACACTGCAAATACACAGCATTTCTTAGAAAATGAAAATGGGAGATTAAAATTCTTGGCTTTGTAAAAGTGACAGATGAATACATTACCCAGGAGTCTCTGTCAAGTACAAAACAGTTACTAGATAATGACAGATACCTTTCCACAGAGCTCAGTTTGGGACTCTTAGTCTTCTGCACTGAGTACACTCAGACTGTCCTGGCTGTCAGGCTCCCACTAGTTATGGTGCCTGTCACATCTGTCCTTTTTGGTGCTGTTGGTGCTCCCTGATTCTGTGGGTCAGTGAAGTGCTGAGGAATGTTCAGCTCCCAACACCACAGACCTGTTCAGAAGCTCCCACTGGTGACTCTAAAACAGAACAGCTGCCTCAGAGAGGCCACCTGAATTTCTGCCAGGCTTCCCGAGCACTTCTTCATATGATTACTATATGACACATACTTACAGAAAAAAAAAATAAAATTAAATTACTTCATTTTTAGACTCAAGGCAGGGATTTGCACTCAGGTTTTATCCTGCTTCCTTGCCTGCCTTAGCCAGGGCTGTCAGGATCAGTCTGCTGGTGATGACAGTGGCGTTCCAGAGAAGGCTCCAAAAGCAGAGCTGGGCACTGGCTCCTGCACCACCTGAGCCAAGCTGCTTCCCCCACAGCCTGCCCTGTGATTCTCAGCTTGCACTGAGTAAACACATCAGGGTCTCACCTTTTGGCTATAGCAGCAGGTAACCAGTTCAAGCAGCAGAGCACAGGCTAACACCTGCAGCTGCAGGACACACCTGGCCCCTCGCTGCGAGCCGCAGGCAGCTGTGACAGCCCAGGGGGACACAGCAGAGCAGGGGGTGACAGCCAACAGCAGGGCAACAGCACCATGGGGAGTGGCCAGACGGTGCCAGCAGTGCTCCTAAAGGCTGGAATACCAGTGGTACCACACACGACTGTTAACAGGAGCAATTTTACCACCACCTTTGTTTTATTAATTCATAAAACATGGACATATTTAAAAAACAAGTCAGTGTCTTACTGTCCCTGATAATTAGCAATGAAGTTCAGGGGCAGCAGGCAGCATACATATTTATTCACTACTCACACCAAAAAAGTACCTCAGGTCTAAATTTACTCTGTTGCACTTAGCAGAAATCTCAGCAAAGTCACTGCCATTTGCTAAGATAGGTAGGGATGACAATCTTCTGGAAAATACCTCATGGTTTAGGCGAACAAGGTTTCACTCAACTTTTCCTACTCCTTTTAGTAATAAATGTCAAGTTTTACCAGAATCACTACAATTCAGCTAGTCTCTTGCCACAATATTTGCAATTTAGAAAGATGCTGAATGAAGGCTAAATAGTTAAAAAATAGAGATTCAATTAAACTAAATCTCCCTTATATGCTAATAACAATCAGTCTGATTTGGGTGGAAGGAAAAGGAGTATAACTGAAATTGTGTTAAGAAGTCTTGAGCTCCACAAACTGCTGAGCATCCTGTCTTTTGAAAACTGTAGTCTTTCACATGCCTAGACATGCCATGTCATGGGATATTAAGGCATTTTTGAGAACTTTTAACCTATGCCTACTTGTTCCTGGGAAGCAATTGATTAACATTTAAAGATCATGTGTGATTTCACATTTCAATTGCTTTCCACAAATCTCTTTGTTCACCACTAATATAGATTTATTTCTTACAAATATGTAAGACTAGCCATGTGCAATTACAACCTTATTATAATGAGAAAGCATATGAGGGCAGGTAGTTCAACAGCATCAAGATATCACCTTAAATTTCATATATATCCATAGCAAGATAATGACCCAACTGAGTCTAATACTCCTTTCTTTCTTTTAATATTATACAATATTCAAACAAAGAATAGCCAGGCCTAATGGCCCATTAAATAGACAGTACTGAACAGCAATACATTCTTTTGCAATTGATTTAACATCCTCAGTTCAACTTAACTGGCTATGAGTAATATTATTTCCATTGCAAAGCATATTTAAAACATCCCAAAGATTATGCACATTTATTTTAAAATAAAACAAACTATTAATATAGCATATTCATTATAGAAAAAAAATCTTCACACTTTACAGCAAATTAAAGAGACAAATATAGAAGAATAATTTGTAGGAAAATAATGAAAAGTTCTGATTTACTTGCATCTAATGTCAAGGCCTTCCCCACTGTGATTCTCACTGTGACTATATTACGAATTCCTACATCAAAGGAGCCTATAGGTTTGATGTTAAAAAAACCCCAAAACAGATACTTCAGGAAAAATTAAAAATCAACACCTTTATCAGTTTTGCAGCTATGACACCTGCCAGATGCAGACCCTTCTTGCTTCTGTGCTCTAAGAAAAGCTGCCTATATATGCTCTCAATCTGTCTCCTGTAACTCCTCATTTTCTGCACTCATTTTTTAAGGACTCAGTGAATTTCAGTTATTTTAGAGGCCCACAGACTATTTTACTTCTGCACAGTCTCGTATTACTTCGGACCAGTACACATGACTGATGTTCTGCCTTTGTTGAAGGAAACAAGTGGCAGGCAGCCACAGCAGAAGGCACCACTGGAAACTCCTCCAAAACTACAGTCCTTTTATTTCTTTTCTCAAAGAGATCTACCACTGCAAATATGAGAGAGATGATAGTGAATGATTAATTAAAAGGAAGCAGCTGAAAAGAAAAACATGTTGGGGAAAGAACCCATATGGAAAGAAATATAAAGGAAGCCTCCTTCTTGCGTGGGGTAAAGTTTCAAATGACCCCAGAGATGCTTCCAAATCTCATTTCTTATTTTGTTTTGGATCTATTTCAGTAAGACATTTTATCTTCCTGAGAAAATGAATGATCGTATTTTGTTAAACATTCATCCGAAGTAGCTATCTAATCCTGCCTCAGTTTTAGGCAATGTGAAAGATAACCACCAGTTATGTGGAGTAACTATAAAACTGTTCTATTCATATCATGCACAAATGTTCAAAATTTACTACAGTGTATCTGCAAAAACCCCAAGAAAATACCTATGTATTCTGAGTGACCTATTTTTTTCTTTCATAGTAATGAAGTTTAAATCAGTTTAAGAAGCTAAAAGTAAAACAAGACATTCTCATTACCCTGCTACTTGCTAAAGTTTAAGACCAATGTTAAGATCACGACTGCAGTACCACATTCACCTGGCATTACATTTTTCTTTTTTACTTCATGCTTTTTAACCTCCAAATAAATTAAAAGTAAGATCCTAAAGTTCTTCCAATTTTACACCATTTCTAAAACATGCTTAGTAATTAGTGAGAACCTTGTTTTTGATACCTCAGTATGTTATTCACAAACCTAAAACCCATAGCAATGATCAAACTAAAGACTTCAGGATCTCATTAACATATTAAAGACTGTCAATTGCTATGAACACCAATGTTCAAAAAACAGAAAGGAAACACTCATTTTGTATTTTTAATTAACACCTTCAGAAGACACAGTCTTATGGCCACATATATTGCCAAGCATGAGTGAGGCACTCTCTTTCCAACAGGGCCACACACCCTTTTGCTAAATATTTTAAAACTGGAGCCACTCTTCAGCCCCCCCTTAGCTGCATCTTTGCAAACATATGATCTATGAATGCAGTCCCTGCTGCAGGCAATAGTGTCAGTTCCAAATACGTCACGCTCTGCTGCCTCTTGATTTTCTCTTTCAGAATCAACCCAGGGCAAGCCTCTTTTATAATAGGCCTAATTAACACACTGTGTTCTGCTCTGCTTTGATAGAAAAAGAGATTGCCCACAGAGTAGTTCAAAATCAGACCTCCAAGAAAGCATTAGCCTTTGGGTGAAAATAAAACAAAAGCTTTCCAAATACTGTCATCTTGCAGTGATTTAGTTAGCTTTCTTTTTCTTTACTTATTTTAAAATAGGAGTAACACCAGCATTTTCACAGTACTGTTTTCAGTATTAGGAAAAATGCCATCAGGAAGGACTTGTCCTGTGAATAATGAAGTAGGAGAAAGGGGTTAAGCACCCTTACAGCCCATGAGTTACAGAGCAGTAAAACAATACAAGAAGGGTGGGCCTCTGAATTTAATGGGTATAATGTCATGCTCCAAATTATCACTATTATTGTTCAGATACAACTTGGAAATTTTGTTCTGATGTCAGCATTGAGCCCATTAGCAGTCAAAAAATATCAGGTCAAATGTTAAAAAAGCTGAAGACAAATTAGAAATTAATGACTGAGGCTGAATTCAATCATTAATATCACTTCAACACCATGTGCCTTTCCCCCTTTTATCAAAGAGATGGGACAGGCCTGGAAAAGAGAGAGAGAGGGTGACTAAACAACACAAGGTACAGAATGAGCTGCTGCACTATCTAAAATGAAATAAAGACATTGCAGCCTCAGTGACTAATGAAGGGTATCATAAAGACATTGCTTTTAAATTATGAGTGGTAAAAAGAGTGAGTAGAATTGGACTGATCAATACATTCAAAGGAATGGGCACACCATTAGAAGAAATAATGCCATTTGTACAAGAACACACACTACACAATACATCACTTTTAAGGTTTGGAAAAGCTTAGCACTAAATGTCAGGGTAGTAAATATTATCACAGGTTCAAAAGTAATTGGGTAAATTGATGTAGGAACAGGCCATCAAGGGCTAATAAATGAGGGGACACTACCCTTGGCAACACACTAGCAATACCAAAGCAGCATCTGCATGTCAGCCCCATCTCTATATTCTCCCTGTCATTGTCCACTATTGGTGATAAACTGGCAGCCTAACAACCTTGGTCTGAATTGGCATTGCTATTACTGTGTGTTCTAGGAAACTTGGGGGGGAAAAAAAAAAAGTACTGCAACAGGAAAGGAAAAGTGCTCAATTAGACAGGCAAAATGCACTGCTGAGGGAAGTCGGTCAGGCATCTGTAGCGCAGTAATGAGGCTCGACACTGCGGCTCTTAACTGTTCCTAGTTCGCTTATTATTAAAGAACATTTGAATTTGGAATTGAGGATTTTCAGGAACGTTCTGTTTACAAGTCAAGTCAAACAACACTTTTCACACATGTATCCATGAATCCAGAAAAAAACCCCTTGCCAGAAAAAGTGCAAGGCATTATTTTATTAGGCCAATGTGTACAGTTGAATAAACAAGACACAATTTCCTGCATTTGAAAGGATGGAAAAAGAAACCCAAACAGTACAAAAGACATGATAACTAAACTGGGCTTTTAAAGCACAAGTGACTACTAAAGCCATGCATGATTCCCAGTTTTGGAGATATTACTATTTAAATGCTACACTCTAGTCCCTCATAGTGGAATCCACTAGGGATCACTCTGCCATTGAACAGAACTCCAAACATACCTGAAAAGGTGATGTCTCCAAATAATGGAGAGGTTCTTCTTGGTGGCTACAGAGCAATCTTATATGAGGCTTGGGAAGATATCATCAAGCAAGAATAATTAATGGAATCTAAAAACGCAAAATTGTGTATTCATTGGTATTGTTTGACTTTAAAAATGGCCCAGCAGGCATCAATGTAGAAAGGCTGTAGGCAAAGTATTGAAGAGTAAGCACATGCTGCCATGGGATCCAGCCCCACTGCAACTTTTAATAATCCCTCCTCTAAATGGAAGCTGGATTTACCCATTACCAGTTCTTAAAACCTACAAAATAAACCAAATTAAAGCATGAAGCTCTAACCAAATCATGTTTGCATCCAAATCTAGAAAACAAGTGTAAAGAAGCATCAAGCTCCAGGAATGTTATATTATCAAATAAATAAAGAATAATATAGATAAAGGCAGAAATAAAATAAAAAATAATTAAAAAATATATGAAAAATATTAAGAAAGACACATATAAAAACAGGCATTCAGACACTGCATGAGAATAAGTGTTTGCCTGGTCAAGACATGAAAAACAACTTATTGCTAATACAACCCAGCATGGCATTTAGTAAGATAGAAAGGACCAAATATTTCTATTTGATGTACTGAAATAAACCTAATAATAAAGGTAAGCTAGGAGTGACAAATTCATCTTCCACTTAGGAAAATTAAAAAAAAAATAATTTTCGGCACAGAAAAATACAAGATTTAAATATTCTGCAGACAAACCCTTTCTTAAAAAAGCAAAAATAAGTTCAAAATAAATAAGGAGGTGGAAGCTTGCTTATCATGTCAAGTGTTTTAAGTGTGCAGCACTACACAAAGCACTACACAAAGGAAAGGTATCACTATCCTTAGAAAGTGGATTGGGATTTTTATAAAAGTTAAACTGGCTTTCATGATCCCTGCAATGGAGGGGGGAATAGTGATTTCACTATATTTGGCAGAGGAGTGGGCAAGCAGCCACCTTGAAATGGTCCTCAGTTCTGAGTGTTACCTCTTCCAGGCCATAAAACAGTCACTAGTATTTTAGAATAAGATAGGAATCAAAAATAAGATGGAAACCTGCCATTTCATTGCACATGCTGCAGAAATAGATGCAGAAATTCAAAATTAGGTAATGAAGCTGTGGAGTGTTTTTAAACCATTACCTCAGCAGATGGAAAAAGGCCAAGACCTGGGTCTTCTGCTCTGTCAGCAGAGGATATCAAGACTGTTACTGGAATGAAAGGATGTGTGATTCCTGTGCTTTATTTTTTCTGTATGTGTGAGCACACCTACCAGATCAAGTCCTCAGGGGATAGAAAGAAGACTATTTAAGCATCTCATTCTGCATTAAATATCTAATTATTTTGCTTGGCCAAGATAGCAGAGCCACTGTGCATATGCAAAACAGAACTTTTATCACTCCAGTCTATTTTTCAGAGAATAGTTCATTCTTTAAATACCAAGATGGGCTTTTAGTAAGCACACAAAGAACATGCTGAAAAGTTAAAGTCTAACAGCTTCCTTGAGTCCAAGTTAAATGAAAGGTAATTCTTTGTATTCACTGCATTTTTAAAGTGCCTTAGAATGCAAATAGCTCTTGAGTGGTAAATATATCAACCAATTTAATATATGACAGAAAGACTTTTGGAATAGGAGAATTTTCACCCTCCATGCAACGTCATGCAAGTTCCTGTACTACTTATTAAAATGGATCATGCTGCATTATCTTACAGCAGAACAACAAAAAATAACTCAAAATAAAATACAACATTCTTTTGTTAATAAACTGCATTATCTTTATGTCCTTTAGAGAGGACAAGACGATACAAATACTAATAAGATACTAATCTCAATAAAAAACTATACTTTGCATTGGAATAATTTACCATAGACTACTTCCTTCAACCACGGAGATCAATTTCCTTTGATTTGTACTCAGGACTAAGAATACCCTCAGAGGATAATAAGAAAGGAAATATTATGAGTGGGAAGTGTCTGCATAACAATATGGGAAGTGCCAGATACATTTACAGTATTTTATTTTCAAAAACAGGAGAGGAAAAAAGAACACAAAAGAAATAAATGGCAACTAAGATTGTTACTGCCCAGAAAATGAAAACCTATCACTTGACTAAATAAATAAGACTTTCAACTGCTGAAAATGAAAGCCAGCCCTCACCTCAGTAAGTTCTTCAAATGCACATCGAGCTACACACTCCAGCTGCCAAAACTCTTCCCTGAAAGTGAACTTACTCATAGGAAAAGCAAAGCAAAAATGTCTAGGACAAAACCTGGCAATCTGCTCTACACATGAACAGAAAAGGATTGTTAGTTTCTTCAGTCAGGAAATTTTTAGCAGCCTATCTAATTGTGCTACCACTACTTGGGAAAACCACTAATACGGAGAAAACATGAAAAATTGAAAATGTATTACTTAAGTCCTTTCAGAGGTCTCTTGTGTACCTTAAAACATTTGTGTCCTGTTGGTAGTTACTGTATCTTACCAGGAAGGCACAAGAATTAAAGAAAAAAAAAAGGAAGAAAGAAGCACATTGGACATTTCTGCTATATAATTTGGAACCGTAGGACATGTAGTGTGGTGTCATATTCCTCTCTGAAGACATATTCTCTTTTCAAAAAAGACTGAGACTGTTGGCAATGAGGCAAAATTTTTACAATTAATTCTTAACGCCTCTAGTAAAATCTGTGAATGTTTGTAGCATGTGGCACTGCAGAGCAATCGATTTCAGACATCCAGCACTCATATTCCCAAACATAATTACCATGTCTAAATGAGACCATTTGAGATGCACTATCTAACTAAAGTAAAATAAGAAAGAATGGTATGATTGGTAATATTGATTCTGGAAATTTTGAAAGATGCAGTGTGGTATCTTCCACTTCAAAGGGCTGGCTGAACACCGGTACCAATTACCCTCTGAGGGGAAACCAATCCAGTACTTACAGACTCCCAGGCTGGTCCTAGGAGCAGGGATGCAGCTACCAGTGTTGGCTTCCAACTGATGAAGGGAAAAAGGGAACTCCTGGGTGAAATGCTCCTGGGCTGTAGCAATGAGATAAATGGCCCAGGAAAGGAGAGGCTCCCTCCACGCTAAACTTTGCTGCCTTGAGCCTTGAACAGTCAGGGCAGTGGCCTGCACTGTTTTCCCAAAACTAAACCGCCATCACAAGATGGTGACAGTCTACTGGCAGAGGGAATTTCACTGAGCACTTATGGCCAAACCCAAACACTTCCGAAGACAATGACCCAGGCCTTTTATTTCTCAAATGAACAATTAAAAGTAAGCACACAGAAACCAATTTCAGGAATGAAATGAACACCAATTGCATCTCATGAATGATTTGTTAGCTTCCATACATCCTTGTATCAAGGATCAGCATCTAACTGTACTTCTGAAAGCTTACTAGGAAAGGTATCTGCAGGAGGCAGGAAGGCAAGCACCACAGTTTAGCTTCCTTTTACATAAGACATATTATAAAGCAGAGTGTAAGGCATAAAGGTCTAGTTATGTCTAAGTGGATCCAAAGGGGAATAGTAAAAAATAACAGTTCCTTGGCAGGCAGATACAGATACATAATAAGTCTGTTGCCCAAGCTTTCAAGACTGCCATATTATCCTGTAGTCACAAAGGTCCAGAAATTCATAGTGGTCGCAGATGAGGAAGAAATCTTGTTTGCTTAAGTTTTCAGGACTGTTCCATAAAGCATCTTCAGAAGCTTAGTCATCAGCTGGAAAAACTGCTATTTAAGGCTCATAAAAAGAAACTGACAGATAAAAACTCCACTCCACTCTTGATTCCAGAGCAAAATAATCTATCATTTAGGCAGCAGGACAAAAAAACATGTGGGTGAGAAGTAGAAGGAAGAACAATGTGGGATATGTAAAGCCCCACTGAAATCTCATCCTTACTCCTCCTATTTCTCACCTGATACTTCTTGAGAATCTTAACCACGAAAATCCTTTCATTCTGGAATTTAACAGGCACTTTAATTCACTATGATCAAGTGAGTGGGGCCAGAGGTCACAAGCTAGTCTAAGATATGCTCTGTGCATGCAGCTGCAAAATATACCACCAGCTGAAAAAAATCAATGAAGATATGCCAGTTCATGAATTCATGTTTAAAAACCATATAAAACAATGTGCAGTACAGGAACAGATATAGATTGAAGCAAAGGTCCAGTGTCTCACTGAACTTTGCTAAATACCAATTTGTTGAAAAAAAAGCCCTCCAATTAGCTCTTTGTAGCAAGCGTCAGTCTTGAAAAGACCAAGTGCTTTATCTGTCACGCAATCCAGTACCAAATTACAAATCAAATCTAAGCTACTTTGTTCTTTGTAACAACCAGGTTTTTAATTTTCAAAGATTTCAGTGCCATGATGTTTCAATACATAATTACTCGTTATAAATTACAACAAATTTCTGCAACACAGTAGAGCTGAATTTACAGATTTATAACTTGTTCTTTCATAAATCTTGTATATTATCAACCAGTGAAACGGATAATCAGTTTTGACATTTAAAAAAATTTTGTTATAAAGCAGTATCTACTAGAAAACAGTCTGCTACTTTAAATGCTTTGAAAATATAAGCAAATTCATATTATCTTGAAATAGGAATTAAGAGGTTCGGTGGGCTAATATTTCCATCCACTTATTCCAAACTGATTTCCTTATAAAGATGACAAAACAGAAGAAAGAAACATATAAAAGATACTGGGAGTGCAGTAATCTCTAGGTTTGTTTGGTTTTTCAAGATCAGTCATCTGCAAACTCAGACCGATGAGATGTGCTCTTTCTCAGATGGTAAGATGCTTTAAGGACTTTGGAGAAAAAAGAATTTGGTGTAGTACTGCAGTTTCCTGAGGGCCACGCTCCTGAACTACAATCAGCTCTCACTACTCTTCTCCTCCTATGCTGGCCCAGTGAGTCTGCAATGTTCACTTACTGGACTCCTCTAACACACAAAAATTTATGAAGATGAGAACTCAAAAAACTGATACTCAAAAGCCCTAATACTCCTACAGAAGAATGAAGCCTACACTCAAACATTGTGAAGGAATAGCCCTAAAAAACTGCTGTCTTTGATTACAAAAACCTCTCTTGAACTGCAGAGAACAGCACTGAATCAGAACTGAAGCACTCCAACAGTTATAAACCACTCAATAAAGGTACAATACAAGAGATTCTTTTTGATACAAGTAAAAAGAGAAAAATGAAGATTGCTCATTGTCAGAAGGCCACCACATGCAGCTCGGGCTGAAATCCTCACCTCTAACTCAGGAACATTCATCAGTCACCAACTTCTGAATTCTTCAGTACATGAAGACAGTGATTTAAATACATCTCTCTGAACAAATACATGACATGTCATATGACACCTTCCAAAGGCTATTTTTTTCTAAACTTTTACTCAATTGTCAAACTTAGAACGTTTCTTAACAAAATAGCAGTGTCCATTCTGACCATGATCACAGGAATTGAGCTTGACCAGTAACAAGAAAAGCTGGTGTTGAAAGGGCTGTGGCAGAAGAAATGGTACTACTTCACACCCATTTAATTGACTTCTTAATGCAGAACTATTTCAGAGCAAAGGGGAGAGACGGAACAAGAACATTTTTGCTAAGTGAAAACTGACAGTTGGGAACTGACTGTAGTTGGTTATAAGAGAATTCTAAATTTTTCCAAGGGTATGTTGGGTCAGCATCTAAGTTACAAAATCAGGAAAATCCCCAGACAATAGCCAAAAGACAATGAAGTTCCTTAATCAGAAGGAAAAAAAGTTGAAGTGTATAGCTAGCTGAAGTGTCAAAATCATCAAGTCAATGCTGAGCTGAATACATAAAAGAGCCATGAAAGGGAATAGTAAGAAAGCTAAAAATAACTTGTGCTGCTTCAGATGGAGGACCTGGGTCCTTCCTCTTATTTTCAGCAGAAGAGTAAAAAAATACTTTGAAACCTTGCCATGCCTATCACTGCTGACTCAAGGGCATCACACATCAATCTGTATCATAAAAAATAGGCTAACAGCTCCCACCAAGAAAACAGTGTCTGTGTTATCAGGAGAGAGAGAAAAAAAGAAATAAAAAAAAATACTAAAGAAGAAAGAAGGAGTGTGGCTATCCACCTCTTGCTTATGCTAAGCCAACCAGTTCATCTTAATTTGTGCATACTATTGCATCTCCCAACAGACACAGCTTTGCTCTATTGTTCTGCAATTTAACAGAAAAACCATCAGACCTCATAAAAGGAAGTTTGTGGAGGTTGTTGGAGAAGAAAACTGGTATACATCACCCTACAGAATACATATGCTACCTCATTTCAAGTACCTTCCTGCATTTTGGGGAAAAGTCAGAAAAACTACAAGGGAAAACAGTCTTCATGGACAACTGATCTTTTGGATTTCATTACAGCATTTTAACCTAAATAGACTTTTAAGTCTAGATATTATCTAAATCAAAACATGCTATTTTATTGAAAAAATACAGCATATAGAATAATTTTAGAGTGCACAAAACTCCAAATTCTATAAATTCATAAAAATACATGAGGAAAACTAAAATATACACTTAAAGAGAACTTGCTTCTTTTGCAATTGTGATGCTCTGGGTGTACCACATTATTCGTAGCTGTAGTGTATAGCAGGATAATGATCATCAAAGGATCAAGACTGTAAACAGTTGAATTTATACCATGGAGTTCTTACAAGATAGCTTGGCAACTTCCCCTGAAGTATGAATATCTTTAAAATATGACATACATTTGTATTGCCTAAGGTCTATTCCCATGCAATAGAAGTGACTTCAGCAGTAATGAACAGAGTGACCTCTAATCAACCAAATTTGTCCTGCTCTCAGCATACCACATAAATCAGTTACTGAGGAGTTGCCAAAGTCTTACTAAGTGCTTGAAAGCTCTTCCTAGATGGAAGTAACAGAATTAAATTTAGGACGTTTTTGGATACCAATGTTCAAACTTCAAATACTATATAACCATGTAATGTTCACCCCAAAACAGGTGGGTTTATTACTGACTTCTATAAAACCTACTCCCAGATTCTTAATGTTATTTTACAGAAAATGTAAAGTATCTCCCCATCTTTCCAAATAATGAGTATTATGGATAAATCAAGGCCTTTTCTAATCAACCTACATTACTCACTTCACTCGTGAGAAATCTTGCATGAAATTTTCATTTCACACTGGAGATGCCTTGTAGCCCTAAGGAAGTTATTTGTAAATTCCAGCTTCCACCCAACATGGATGAATTCCTTGAGTTTCCCATAACTGACAAATGTTAAGTCTGATAACCTTTATTTGCCTCTTCTCAACCAAGAAATCTTTGCCACCACTGACAGCTTAAGCAGCTACTTTTCCCCATTCTCCTTACTGTGTTGTGCTGGAGATGTATTTTTGGCAGGGTCTGTTTCCCAAACCCATTCACGTCATGTCCACACAGACACGCATACCAATGCAATAATGGCAGGATGTGAGAGAGAAACGCCACCAGACCGTGGCAAACACTGCATCTGAATCAGGCTGTGCAGGAGGCATCTCTGCCCCTCACCTGTGTGCAAAGGCAGCCCACACAGAATTGTTTCCTAGGCTTCACCCTAGCCACTGAAGTGCCAGTTACAGCACAAATCTAAAAACAGCAGGCCACGATGAGACCTCAACCACAGTAATAACCAGGGCAAGAAATGTTTCAAGATTTTTTTGCTGCTCTCTGTGGAGCTGCAAATATATCATTAATCTTTAAATAAAATATGCACGTTGCGTGATTTCCCTCTTTCACAAAGGAAAGGGTTTGATTTTGAACACGTGAGGGTTAATACAGTACAGCAGCTTGAAAAATCTGTTATTGCTAGGTGCTGTCAGCAATGTGAATGGTCAGAACACACAGGTGAAAATTACCCTATCTTTATATCTCTCAATGGAGCTAAATGAATACAGAAATACATTCAAGATACATTGAGACAAAACAATCGAAAAAACAACTGCAGATGAAGTAGTGTTTTCAGAAAAAGGGTAGAGCTTGAAAGGAAAGACCATATGTACATATTAGAAAATTTATATTTAAGGAAGCTATGCTGAAGAGGTTTAACCTAGTTAGTTAATTCTTCTAGAATCAAACAATTTCACTGAGGCAACATAACTTCTGGGATAAGGGACAAATCACATACAAGTACCATACAACTCACAGCACTTCATACATGGTATTTACCATTAAAATAATGCACATGCAAAATATGTTACGTTAAGTTTTGTATGTTACTAAGAAACTAACAAATGTATTTAGACACGTAGGAAAAGTAATGAGAAAAAATGTAAGTTAAATTAAGTTGAAAGTGGAAGAGTTTATAACAATGGTTTTATTGTCTTCTGCTTTCTCTAGAAAAGATTTTTCAAAACTGGATTTCAAACAATGCCTTGTACTCCTAAAATATGACATTCTGGAAAATGATTAAGGTTTCCAGTTAAATTCCAAGTGTCCAAACTCAATCTAATTACTTGCATTTTGATATTTCATAAACATATACAAAAGTACATTTTTGTACATTTGAATTCTGACTTGCTTGGCATTGCAAGTATTTTTTACAAAACAAGTTTTCTGACAGATTAAAAATACAGCTGCATTCACAGCAAAAAGCTATCCTACACCAATGAAAACACATTGCATTGGTAGCCTTCATAGATCAAAGTGACTGAACAGAATTATTTGAAATACAGTCCTTCCAGAGGTTATTAAAATCCTGTGCTCTTTTTTTTTTTTAATCTGGAGAGACTGGGAGGAGAAGACTTTACAGAGTTCTCCCCCCTTTCCAATTGGGCAGGAAAAAATTGCCTCTCTGATTTAAGCAGGAAAAAAATTGTGTTCAGGCTTTCAATGAAATCAGAACAGGATTATTTTTAAGCATTTTCACTAATTACATGGTAACCTGCATTCTTTGGGTGGTGAATAAAAGAGGAAAAGCATTTATTTCTCATAGAAACAATTGCCTGTCAAACAAAGCATAAAGAGACAAAAGGCAGAAACACTGTTTCAGCTTGAATGCCTTAATGTCACCATTTGTCATGCAGCACTTGCTGAGAAAACCCCAAAGTACAGTTAACTCTGCTCCTCTTTACACCGGCACTTTCTGCCTTGGTACAGGATTAAAATGTGCCTGGCCTGACGATGAAACAGCAGAGCCATCACACATTGTTATGCAACTCACTGTCTGCAAGGGTGGCTCGTAGCTCCTTCTTTATTCAGCAAGTGCCAAGTGCATGTTTAATCAATGTCACAGCTCGCCACAGTGTGCAACTAAAGCCACTGTCATTCCTCTCCTCAGATTTGCCTGGCTGAGTTATGCAATGCTCCGAAGAATACCTTGGAATTCTTTCCAGAGGCTCTGAAGGCAGGTGTGTGACAGCGTTCACACCACTGCCAGCAAAGCAGACCTCTTTCCATCCTTTTTCAGGCTGGACTAAAATTACATAGTGTGACTGCACGTAGTTCGCTGCATTTGGAATTACAGCATGTCAACGTGAGAAAGCCTCTTCAGACGGCTGCCACAAAGAGTAAATCAAAGGCTGGGTGTTTCTGAAGTCTTAAAAAATAACTAAGTATAACTGAATAAAACCAGGAGCTGTTTGCATTTTCTTTTAAGACTAAACAGAACAGCATGCATTTTGTTGCTCTGCACCAGCTAAGGAAAAAAAGCCTCAGTTTTAATGAGAATTAGTCAACAGTGAGGAGCATTATGAGAAAGAGCTTTACTGTTTTTTCGACTACATTTGCTTTAGTGGATTACTGAGAAAGAACACCAGTCATTTGGAAGATTCTGCAACATTATTATCCTCCCTGATAAACTTCTTCATCAAGAAACTGTTCGTCTTCCTATCTGGTCTGTCTGGGAGAGGAGAGCAGCCCCTTCATGAAGATAAAAGCCTGGCTTGCCACTGAATCGACGCGTAAGAAGCATGTCTGATGACATTTTATTCCTGATGCAATGTAGGGTAAGAAATACCATTTTTTTTAACCTTTCTGTAAGATATGCCCTGAGCTGATGACATTAATTAGACTCACAGCAGAAATAAGTTAATGTCTAATGATTAAAGCCGTTTGCCAGGAGAGAATGATGCTATTGCTCTATAAAATGATTTTATATCTTCAGTAAATTGGAGTGATCTGAACTAGTAGAAATCCCCATCAAATTTCTGATCAATAAAGCTAAAACAGCATAGCAGATTACATACAAGATCGACATCCCAGTCACCAGTGAACATAATTTTACAGGGAATATGTTTCTAGAGGATATTTGACTGTAAATTAAGAGTACAAGAGCAGCTAAGTAATAGAAACGACCTGTCAACCTCACTTCTGCAACCAAAAAAAGATAACAAATCATACATGCATGTGTAAATGTCTACTCAAATTCTTATATTGCATAGAATGTTGCTACTATAAAAGTACTACCATCCTGGGCATACTGCAATAATCAGCATATATAACAACCTCCTTTATATTTGAAGAGACAGACATTTTCTGTTAAATGTTTACTGTTTGCACAGATGTCCACAAGCTGATCTATTAAACATGAAAAAGGATAAGATCTCACTTGCAATTGCCATCTTGGGGCTCACTGCTGAAAAACAACTGTAATACTGTGTTAAAGAGGCACATTTTCCATGTTTGAAAATAGCAGGAATGAATATTTTCAACTGTTTTTGTTGTGTTGCAGTTAAATATTTAAGAAAAGCTGAAAATGCATATAACCTCCCCAGGCATTCCAGACTATTTGACAATGCTCACATACCTGCTTTCACCAGTATCATCTTTTATAAGGAAACAAATTAACTGGCTAAAGATACATTTTAAATGTCTTTTGTAATAAAGCATATAACTGGCTTAAAACACCAAGCTATTTTTCAGTCCTATCAAATCTGTACCTACAGAACATTTATTTTTAATAAAAAACAACATGTTCATAGAAAAAGAAAACAAAAGATGAATATAACTCAATAAATGCAGAATTAAGAAATGTTGTATGAAGACCTACAGAATTGTTTTTAAAAAGATCAAAGCTTGCACGTTTGTCAGACCAGATTTACCATTTGCTTTCTTTTTTCTAGCTAGCTGCCAGAATACTGGTGAAGGTATTTGCAGGAAAAATGGGGACCTCTGCCATCACAACACTGGAAGATGTAAAAAGGCAAGAGGAGAAAGAGGAAAAAGAAGAATCTATTTTAGCACTGCTTGGGATTATTGGAACTGTGCTCAATTTATTTGTTATTGTTTTTGTGTACATCTACACTACACTTTGATGACATTTTTGAAAATCAATTGTACAGCACAAAGTGCAAAGATCTGCAATGGTAAGGATGATTTCTAAATTTAAAACAAAAAACCCACCATTCTATGAAAAGAGTATCAAAAACATTCCAGAGTGAAGTGTCTGGCTAAGGGTGCTGCATCAATGACTGCAAAGTGTACCCATGAGCCCAGCTAGGGTGCTAAATTACGTAAATGGAGGCAGACCAAATACAACTTCTCACTGGTAACAGAGGATATCTGAATAGCAGGATCAGACAGCTCTGTTTTATTGCCAGCAAACATGCAAGACAGAACTGCAGGCAAACACTGAAAATAATCAGAACATAGAAAGAGATAAACTAAATATGTAAGTAACTATAAGCAAGTCCCATGCCTTCTATGCTTTTGTGCAGTATGTCTCTCCATAGCTGAGACCAGAAAACAGGCAAAAAGGGTTTTTATTTTTAGACCACCATAATTTAGGATTATAATTTACACTAATGTATAATAAGTGTGGAAACAGAAACACTGTTATACTAGAAGTTATAACATTATAAATAAAATTTTAATTATTGACTATATTCTGCAGCATTTTTGTTAGTCTTGTGGAAAGCTGAAAAAGGTTAGATTTTCTTGCCTTTACTAAATCTGTATTTGAAATCATCATGCTATACTGACAATGTGCTTTTCTAATTAAAAATACTTTAAAGTGGTGTGAAAAATAATAATTTTAGTACTTCTTTTAAGACATCTTAATAATTACAATGAAGCACTAATACATATTCTCTAAATTAAAAAAATCTTAATTACATTTTCTGTACCACCATTTTTAGAATGTGTTTAACAGAAGCCAAGTACAATTCTCATTTTTCACTCTGATGCTTACTTTCAAGTAAAACATATCATGCAAGGATTCACAGTGCTGCATAGAAAACTGGTTTAACCTTTGTCCAGAAGACTGTACTCTCTCTTTCTGGACCAGGTCCTGAATAAATTTTCTTTTTTTGCACTGTCTACGATTGAGGTCCAGAACTGCAACTCTTAATCACACTTCACAGAACATACCATTTGGCTACTGAAATTAGTGGAACTAATTCCACTAATTTAATTAAATCTACATATGCCTTTAAACTAGATCCAAAGATGCAGACAGTCTGAGACCATAGAAGTTTTTGCATACATGAATGTATCTCACATGTACCTTATAATGAAAATTACTTTTGAGAGTTTAGGATTAAAAACTCATTAAACAAATAACATGAAAAAAATAGAAAGAAACTTATTTTAATAAACACTTTTCTTACAATTAACTGTGCCACAACAGAGTAGCTGCATTTCTGAATATCAGCTCAATTTCTTCTAGGCTACAAAACTTCATCCAGTCCCTCCATAAAATGACAAGTGAACAAATACATCCCTTATATAGGTGATAGCTTATTAGTGGATAGATAGTGGATGGTAACTGATAATCCAACTGAACTTTTGGAAATCATTCTAAACCAGTACATGCATAGAATAAGGTCGGGGACCTAGAAGAGAATGAATTAGACAATGATATTTCAGTCAGTTGCAGAAACACACTGTAACACTGATTTATGGACAAATGAGGTGGAAGATGGTATATTCTGGTTTTGCAACTCTGAGTAATACTGGCTCAGCTAGAAGGAATGATAGAAGAGAGCTGAGGCTGCACTGGAAGGAAGCACATGCAGACAAGAAAATTTATTCACCAGGCACAGTCTTCAGCAAGTCTCTAATAAATGTAAACTTATTTTCAGTATCTGAAGCACCAAAGCATTCTGTAAAACTAAGCTACATTCTAGAAGAATTATGTAGGTTACTAATGTTTATTTAAGACTACAGAACAGATATTACCATTATTAATTTTTTCAATATACTTCTCATATCTACATACTTATGAATATTATTGCATTTAATCTCATAATACAAGGATATTTGACATGGGCCTCTGAAATGAAAGATTACAAGAACCTGAAAACTGAAATTCAAGCAGAAATTACTGCTGTTTATTTTGATCTTGAAGTTATTTAAAACTTGTAAATTCTGTGAAATAAATAAACAGTTTTTTTCGTATAATTTCAGTGCATAGTTCTCAAAATCGTGATTTAACTAGTACATCAGCACTACAGTGAAACATTGCACCTTTTTTTTGTAACCTCTTCAACAGCAAAACAGACAAAAACCAATCCCAGAATTATTACCAAATGTGGCAAAGGGTCAGTATGATTCTTTTACCACTGAATGAGCTCATTAACATTAATTAAGTCTAGGAGAAATTTTAATTTCAGTAATTATATGCTGTCTATCTAAAATGCCACTGTACTTCTGATTTCATTTATAGCAGAGGCTTTGACCCTTAGAGGGAAGTCATAGGGTAACTTTATCATTAGATTGCCTCAGCATAGAAGTTACATTTTGTTTTAAAACAGCAATCTGATGTTCTTTGTTAACAGGCAATACCTGCGTGCTATACTCATGTGGACCTAAATCTAACTTTAGTTAAATGAGCTCTAACAAACAGCTTTGGTACTTATCCATTTAATCCAGTATATGCTTAAGAATTTCACCAACATAAAATACCTTAATAGCAACTACCTCTCACTATACACAGCAAAAAAACAGTCTAGGGAAAAGCAGAGTTGCACGATGATTCAACACTTACACTGCAGCAGTACCGTCACACCTCCAGTGATGGATGAATAAAGAGCTCAGTGTACCTGCCTCAGAATACTCAACATACTCACTTCAGTGGGACTGGATTACATGGCAGAAAGTAAAATAACACTATGTAATGCCTAGTGTGTCTAGAAATGCCTAGAATAAGTGTTAGAAAAAAGTGTTAGAAAAGAAATACTCTCTCTCCAGCAGAACAACTAGCGTAGTTCATGGTCTGCAGCCTGAAGAGTATGACTTCAATGGACTCAGCTAACAAAGGTACATCAAAAGAGTCAGAAAAAAGAAGCAGCACATTAACATTCAACAGCTTTGTCCACAGTACTGATTGGAAAACGTTCACAGTGAGGTATTTGGCAGCAGGATAAAGCAGCACAACATAAATGAATCCACAAGTCCATGATGTGGTAGTACTTGGTAAACTATGAAAGGTGTATTGGAAGCAAATATTGGACTCTCATCAAGTGGAAGATGCTGGTCAGTAAAGACAATTATTTCAGCGACATCCTTGCACAGAAATGCATCATCTCTTCTCAGCAGTAAAACCCAGGGAAGACTAAGTTCATATAACACTACAAACAATGCTGACCACATCACACAGCATCTTTGTTCACCAAAGAAGGAAAGGTGACTAAGAAAAGAGCATGCCAGAAAGCCCCAGCTAAAATTACAGTATCATCTGCTTCCTGTAAGCCTGGAAATTCAAACAAGGAGAATTCAAGCAGAATTCTGCAACTTGCTATGAGATCTGTTTTCCAAGGAAAAGGTGATAACAAATCTCAATCTTTGGCTTTAAACAAATCTAAGTGTTTGCTAGTTACTATTTTAAGGACAAACCAGTACAAAACTCTATTTTTTACCATGAAGAGACTACCTAATATTGTGGTATTGACAAATCCCAAATTCAATTGGCTTCTTACTGTTCAAGCCTATTAAAAAATAGAGTCTCTGCCCTTTTCTAAAAGTCACTTCATTTTTCTTTTGTTTCATTATTCCTTCCCACTGCCTTGTCTCTATAAATCTGGTTAGCTACAAAGACTATTATAAACACTGCTTTCTTCTCTCCCACTAGGAAATACTAGGTTGTATTAGTTTTCATAAACCTATCAGTCAAAAAACCCTTACTTGTATCAGCAAAATCTAGACCTTCAAGATAACCTGTGTATGGTGACATGTTTGCTGGGAACTTCTTGTTCTACAGTGCAAATTTTATTGTTGTGCATTTTGTCAAGAAGAGTCCCTAAATTCTTTCAAATGAAATGTGTTGTATACAAGACAATAGTGAAAAGATTTTACATGATAGTTTTTGGTGTGAAATGTGCATATGTGCGTGGTAATGAATGACATGTTAGCTGTTTCATGATACAGAAGTTAAAAACTACATCAATTTTACAAATGTAAATCTGAGTTAAGTGTTAGGATCAAACATAGATATAATAAAAATCTCCCACCATGCTGCAAAAATAAACTTTTCTCATTTACAAAATGAAAGACAATACAAGCCACAGTAATGCCACAACAAGACATGAAACAAATACCAAAAAAACGATCAAGAAATGGTGAGCATTGCAGCAGCTATTGCCTCTTGTGACGAGAGCTATCTTGCATGCTAAGGAAAGTTCTTCAAAGACAGATAAACCCTCCTTTTCTACAAGAAAAAAGTAATTATAGAAATTAATTAAATTGGTCAGTTCACAATTTTCAAGGACTTCACAGTCACCTCAGTTTGATGCAGATGAAGCTGCAGAACATATCAAAGCAATCTGATTTGTACTGATCTGGCTCAAGGTGACATTTCTAGAAGATTAAATGCTGTGTGAGCACTGCTTGTCTGATCAATATTCCCTTATCTAGAACTATATAGATAACAATCTAATCCATGTATGTTTTGGGCAAATTAAGCAGGATGCCAAAACAAACTTAAGCAACAAAAAACCTAGATAGATTTATAACTGTGAGACAGGCAAATCTGCCAAAAGAGCTTTGCAAGCTGGATGTGCCAGATCTGTAGCTAACTGATCATGTGTAAGCAAAATACAAGATTCACATCAATACCAGAATTCTTACTGTCTTACACTACCACAGTTACCAGCATACTGTGCAATGGAAGGAAAGAGTATGCCTGCAGCTTCTTTGTACATATTTCTTTATCAAAACTTTTTCCCTCCTTAATTTTACTTATATGGTACATGCACATAGATATGTCAAGATCATTGTTATTCCAACAATTACAACAAGACCTAAAATCTGGCAGAATATCTTCAGCATAAAGGTAACCCTTTGGTTAGTGGTCCCACTAGTACCCATTTAAATCTGAAAAAGTTACAGAGCTGCTGAAAATGGCTAATTTCTGTCACCATTGTCCTGGGCACAGCTTGTTCCTGCTTGGGTGCCAGAACCCAGGAACATTCTGTTAGCATTCTATTTGCAGTATCCTAATTTCTCAGTCCAGCATGTTACAGGAAGAATACAGTTACCTGCTTCTTCCACATAAAAGTACATTTTGACAGAAGAAGTCTGAAAATTAGAATACCATATCCATGTGCATCACTACTATTGCTGTTCCCTTTCCTACTCTCCCTAGACTCCCTCCCATTCAGCCCTGCTAGAGAAGAGACCAGTATTCAAGATAGATAAATTTGAAATTAGATAAAGCTCTAGCAGGAAAGACTCAAATCTATTCTACTACACTGCACTGGTCTTAAAAGATTTTAAAAAATAAAATGAAAACAGTAGTAATAATAAAAAAATAATCTCCGTATTTGAAATGTTTGAACTAGAAACACATTGAGAGAATTTTTCAGTCCCACAAGCATTGTACCAGAACTTAGAACAGCTTCAGAGCTTCTCAACCTGCCTCTCTTGTGTTAGCTGTCTCCTGACACTCAGTGTCAGTCACATCAAGAGCCCCAGCATCACGTGCAACTTGCACTCATTAATGTGAAAATTATCTGTCTGCCTTTCACTCAGCAGTAATTACTGCACTGGAATTTTGCCTTGGTATCACTAAGACAAACTGTTTTCAAGGGTTCCTTCCCAACTAAACGCATTTGGCTCAAATATTAACAAAGAGAATACATTCTTTCCACAAGTCATCCTTTTTGCACATTTCCCTTTCATACTAATATCCTATTGTGCTTCCAAAGATGAGCTTGACTGATGCAAGCCTACCAAGTTATTATTTTTTAAATCCAGGAGAGCACTGTTAATTATAGTGCTGTATAGACTTCTGAACAAGTACAGCAGGAAACATTCATACTGCTTGGATCAATCAAAGGATAACAACCCTCAGATTTTACAGTTCTAAATTTCAATAGAAATAATCCCATTCTTTGTGAACTTGTAAATAGAAGAGTAGTTTTCATTTTTTTCTCTGAAAAGGAAGGTTTTGCTTTGCTTTAACACAGTTTAACTGCTACATTGCTCATTCTTTCCTAATTGTTAATGCACAGGAACAACATTTCAACATCTCCTGCCAACCACAATCAACAGTACTTCGGCAGTGGAAGACATACCTACAATGAACATGCCTCACCAAAACTTTGACTTTTCTTTGTACGTTGAGAAAACAATGGTCCCTGAAAGCCAAACTAGTCTGAACTTCCTGCCACCAGCCACATATCTCATTTCTTCTATCAGTATCTGACTGTTCTCTCCCAGTTAAAGGTGACTTACACAGAGAGATACGTTTTTCTCTTGAAAACAGCAAAAAGCAATTTCAGAAGCTGTGATTCATCTGTAACTCAGGACCAACTCCTTCATCCTTTAGATGACACGGCATTTTTGCCAGGCCTTTCAATGACTCTTCCTCAACAAAGAATTTATGAGTATCTATTAAAAAGACTACTTTATTATTTTACTTTATCATTCCTTGATTTTTTGCATTGTATTTTCAAATGCAATAATGAGCTTGGTCTATCATTAGTTCATTTTCCTCATTGCAATATGTGCAAAACAGAACTAACAAATTTATTGCAAAATTAGGGTGAGGTGTCAAACTGCAGACTAGCAAATGAATTGAAAGATCTTTGTATTTTTATTTTTACTGTAAGACCCCAGCAGACTTTTTGAAGTAGTGCCATTCCATCACACAAGATTATGTAATGCCCTAGTCAGTACAAATTAAAAGAGCCACTTTCCTGTTTTAGCCCTAAGTAACTTCAGAAATACTTAAGACAGGGATGATTTTTCTTTTACCTCAAACATAAAATATATGCTGTAATTCATGGAGCTATAAAATTGTTTCATGAATTCACATCACCACACCCTCCAACTGGCATCCCAAAGAACTGCAGTAATGTGACAAAGACATTTATCAGTTGCTCCAAAAATAGGGCAGGCAAAATAAGCTCCAAAACTAAATTACTCAGATTTGGAACAACTCCTCCAGATACTTAAGGATTAAATCCATCTTTATAAACAAACTAACTTAATAAAAATCCAAACTAAGGCTCATCTCCATACTAAAGCCTGTCATCTACTTAGACTGAACATAAATCACAAGGCCAGTCTGCTGATTTTGTCATTAGTTCTGCACAGGCATTTGCTTATTAATTCATACTGCTTCACACCACCTTGTAAAACTGAAATGGTCTCCCCAGCAAGGTACAACATACCAGACGAAAACTATCAAAGCACCTCTGTTTCAAAATTACAAGCAGAAATTTGATGAACTCATAGAAACAGCTTGTTTTTCCTTTAAAAAACCCAACAATTTAATTGTTCCCATATATTTGAAATATTTTGCAGTTCTGCTAAGAGGCTTATTTTCGTATTTCCTAAACAAAATAAAAAAAAGCTTTGAATGAAGTAGAATTGCACTATGTGCAACATGTACCAAATTCAGGCATGCATTTCCTCAATTTTCTTTTCTCACAGTAAGTTTCATGGTCTTGTATAAAGTACTCCTTTTCCTTGTGTATCTTCTGTACAAGAACTAACATGTGAACTTTTCAGAAGAAAACACCATTTTCCTGTTAGTTTCAACAGCTGAAGAACTGAACTTCAAATTTAAAGAGATTTTGAAAGAAATGTGAGCATTTCAACAAGATTCTGTTGGATGATTTTTTTTCTAAGGCTCAAGTAAATGTTCCATTAGTAAAATCCTAAACTGGCAAGTGTACTGAAACTAGCAAGAAGCAGCTGTTGTTTCTATAAAAGCTGATTAGACAGAAGTAAGGCAGCTTTGATGCTGAAGGGGGCAAGGACATTACCTGAGTCGTTGCGGAGGTACGATGACATTGCTGGGATGAGACAAGACTGACTGAGCAGCTCCAGGAGAACGGATGGAAGAGCGCTGCTGTTCTGGCCTCTCCCCTCATGGCTTGTTTGTGTCTCCTCACTTGATGTACTCCCTGCAGGATTTATGTAACTGGCAAGAACCTGAAATACACCAAAGTATTTCATCAAAACTGATTTATTTCAGTCAAAAGAACTTTGACTTTCCTTAAGATAGATACCCTAACACTTTACTAACTGCTTTGTGAATTCAGTTCTGGTATTTATTTCAGCAGGCCCAAAGATGTTTCAGAAGAATTTCAATACAGTTATTACATTATTCAAACTCTGGTTAATGATAAAATTAAATAACTGTTTAAAATCTGAATTATTTTAGGAGATCAATTAATATGAATTTTGACAAATCTCTGGAGTTACTCAAAGCACGTTTGCCAGGTCAGATCCCTAGACCTGCAGCTGACCCGTCCCTTTCACTTTAGAACCAACTAGCAGTAGGACTTTTCTTTTTTTCAACTCCAAATGCTTCAAATATTTTTGTAACTTCCTGTGGGATGGGACTTCAAGGTTTACAGATGAAACAGTAAGTTATGGTGAGCACAAGAGTTACCTGGAGGAACAATTACTCATGAGCACAGCTCATATGTGAGTAAACAAAGAGCAGCCTTCCCCTTGGAAATGGTGGGAAGGCACCTCCTGACTGCACCCACCTGTCCCAAGGGTGGCTGTGGCTGAGTCCACAGGCTCTTACTGTGTTGTAGATGTAAGCACTTCTGATTTGTGCAGCTGGACTCTCAAACTAAGTAACTTTGAGGCCTGACAGGCTGTACTGCTTGAAGTCCCAGTGACTCCACTCACCTTTTCAGCCTCTTTTCTTTTCTTTCATTCTCCCTCTTTGTTCTAGCCTCCTTACCCACAGTATTTTCCTGCAGCATCTTATTAGCACTCTGTACAACAGAATTTCTCTAAACCTTTCTAGAGCAGGGACTAAGGGAAGTCTGCTGTACAACTGACTGACATGTTCAGCAAAATCCTACTTCTTTCAAAAGCTGAGTGCCCTAAGCAAATGACTTCTTACTTCATGACTTATCACATTCATAGCTAAACCTCCCCCTGGAAGAATACAGAATACTGCCTGGAAGCTTTGCTGAGAGTAATTCAGGCATTTTTCCTCTTTCTTGCATAGAAAAATGTTTTCAGATTTTATTTTTTTTATTCCCTTTCGCAAGGGATATGATGATTGTGCCAGGTAATCTACAGAACTAAAATAACTGAGCATCAAAATGGTATCTTCAACAGGGGGTGAGCTTTTTCAAAATTTAATCTCCTTTGTGCTCTAACTCCAGCACGTTAGTTAATGCTTTTAACTGAGGGCTCTGTGAATTAAAATTTTGATGACTAGATACAATCTCATACTCCCTACACTGAGCTAAGAGAAGAGGGACTCATTAGATTTCATAATGTTTTGAAAAGCCTGATTATGCAGGATCTTCTTCTCCTTAGCTATTTAGAAGACATCAGAATTTTACTAAGATCTAGATTTTATTGGAGAACTACTGTCATGTAATTGACACTCAAGATTTTCTAGTATGCACGAGTGAGATTTTGTTACACTGGCATAACACACTCATGGACACCAGTACTTCCTTAAAGTAGAGTGAAAGTAAGAAATGAATAGGTAACAGTTTGGCACAAAAAACAAAATGCCTGTTCCCATATCTTTCTCTTTCAATGGCCAGTCTTCACTTTTGATTGAGTACAGTGCTTTTGACAGAGGTGTGTGACAGCTCATGGGAAATCCACTAGAACACCTCCTCACTCACTTTCTCTTCAGAACTCACACCCAGGTCTTTTATATAGCAGCCTAGTCACATTTGGAAACAGCCTTGATCAAATTATGATCTATATAATTTTCCATTAAGACAGTTGTTTGCAAATAATTTTTGCCCAAAATATTATAATTACTCTACTGTGTGACTGACAAAACTCCAGTTTTACTATCCATGCTTCTCATTAATCAAAATTTCATAATTACACACCTGTAGAAGGCAGGTCACATGCTCTTCTTCT
Organism: Oenanthe melanoleuca; assembly: GCF_029582105.1. Lineage (NCBI taxonomy): Eukaryota > Metazoa > Chordata > Aves > Passeriformes > Muscicapidae > Oenanthe > Oenanthe melanoleuca. The sequence goes on from NC_079336.1 coordinate 74,642,896, forward strand.
AGTCTTTGCTTAGTCAAGGCTTGTTCAACATCCCATCCTGAAGCTGTAGAGCCTGTTCCAAAGCCTGTGCCCTTAGCCCAGTATAACTGTTGCTCTTCTGTTGATGCAGTATTGTGCGTACTTGACACCTGTGGCTAAGCAAAAAAAAAAACAAAAAAAAAAACCACAATTATTTCATAATTTCATCTTAGTAGCCCTATAGTGCTATCTTTAAAAAGCCTTTGTTATGCAAAAGAATATAATCCCAGTTTATTAACTTTCTAAAGATATCAGCATCCAGTGAAATTCAAAGCTTTCCACAGGAAAGACTACTACATATATGGAGTTCTAGTAAAGGTCAGCAGTAAACTGTCAAAAGTAGCTCTTCAATTTGACCAGTACTGTAAGCCCTTCATCATTCATTTATCATATCAAGATACTACCACTGCTTCAATGATAAGAGGTATTAAAATGCTACTTAATCAATATCATTCTAAACACCACAGCTCTGTAATAATTGCTGCTTAGAACCTAGTCAAATTTAATAACACAGTGAGATGAAGGGGATGGGAGTGGCAATGTTATCAAGAGAACAGAACTGAAACATTAAGATGCTCAAGTATTTGTTGATTTTGAATAAATACTCCAAATACCAAGAGCAGTAAGTTACATGTATAGCTCTGACATATGTTCCCTGAGTCACTAGATACACACTACCTCCTCTTTAGGTAAGAGCAAGGAAGTTACTCATACTTAAAATTTTCTGAGAGCACATTTTTGCAACAGTGCTTGTACAGTTTTTACCAATGGTCTCCCTCAGTGATTTTAGTAACACAACTCCAATATAACACTGCTTAGCCCACATGAAGTGCTGTGGAAGTATTTACACTAATTTTTGAATTTTAGCAGGTCATTGGTGAAAAGGATGCAGAAAAATCTCTGATAAGCACTTTTTAACAGATGTTTTCCTACTTACATATTTAGGACCCTAAACAATTGACTTGCTACATTCATTACTCGGTGACAATTAGCTGGAATTACAATATTTGTTCTATGGCTCCAAAAAGTTTCATTTTCTGTTCACATCCTCCTCAGTGACTTTGTTAAAGATTGTATATGAAAGAAGAGAAAGGATGTATGAACAGACTGCAAGGGTAAAAGAAACTATCACCTGTGAAGTATCATATGGACAGTAGTCTGGAATAATCTTTTAATTTTTACACAGGGAAAGGAATGTGCCTTGGTGATGAAACAGTTGTGTGGTTATTTTCATGTAGACATTACTCATTACATCACTCATGAACATGTTGTCCCTTTAACACTCAAGAGGACTGTCATGAGCACTGAATTAAAGCACTTAAGGGAGAGTCTGGCCCCAGAAATACAAGCCTCAGTGCAGGCCTGATGGATCTCTAGTTTCAAGTTAACCATCTATCACTTGATAGATATAAATTATGAGAAAGCAAGCTATTTAAGGGGTCATGGTAGCACTGAAGCAGAAATAAGAATTAATGGTTGCCCTTTCCCTCCAAACATGCAAAAATGCTAAGGTGTTAATGTGTCAGCAGCCTGATACCCCATTAGAAGTAGAATCTCTCAGCTTCCCCTTGAATTTGATTAGCCATTAAAGTGAATTATTCTCAGGCACAGCTTCATCTCTTGCTTGCTCAACCCTTCATCAGTATCAGAGCTGCTAAAATATGGACAGCCCTATATTTTGCAGGTACAAATCCATATTCAGCCACCAGGAACTGTTTCAAGCAAGCCTCCACGAAAACAATGCTGAAGAGGGCAAGTCATTAATGGCTTTTTAAACACTTTTACAGACAATTGCAGAATTATTTGCAGAAATGGTAACTTACAGTCCTAAAAACAAAATTAGAATATATATATTCCAAATAGAGGGTGGTATAACACAGGAAAGAAATACCTTGAAAAAAGTCAAATTATAGAGATTAATTTGGGATTTTGAATATTATGGAAAATTTTTGCCTTTAGATCTCATTTAAATATCAGTACAAAGATTGTAACAAAAATCACTGCATTAATTTATTAATTTTTCCCAATGCATCTATATTTGTGAAGAATTTGAAAGGAAATAGTTTGCTACCAGTTTAGATGATGAATGTTAAATAAGGTAATGAGGTCATACTATCTAATAGGTGTTAAAGAACCACCATTTATTGAGCATTATGCCTCTCCTGCCCTGAAAGAGAAGGTCCTGCAAAAGAAACTGATTACACCTTAAATGCCTCAAGACAAGACTTCTTTCTCTACTTTCATGATTACTATATTTATCTGCAACATGCAGGGGCAATTACCTAATCAAGTACTTCACAATTATATGTAACAACTAGGCTACAACGAAAGCAATGAGATGATTTACTTTTTTAAATTAAAACTCCTAGCACCTCTGGGTGGTTCACACAGTGCTGGTAAGCTCACCTCTGCCTGGCTGGGACTGGAGTTGGGCACTCTGGGTGCGTGGTGGCTCAGGGCAGACAGACAAGCCAGGATGAGATGGATGGCCCCGATCTCCAGCGCCATGCGCCGCAGCAGCACCCCATCATCAGTGGTCAGCGGGGTCGTGCTGAACAGGCTGCGCAACACGTGGAACGGCAGCGTTGGGAGCACGTTGGCTGAAGGAGACTGCAGGATATGACCTAGGTTGGAGAAGAAAAACATCAAACCCACATTCAATACAGCCTATTAATCTCTGCAATGAACAGAAATCTACTAAGGACTTAAGCACTCACATAGAGCAAAGCTATCTAATACTGTGTTTCTCTTCAAAGAAAAATTTCATTATGAAGAGAGTGTAGAAAAAAGAGTGTTAATTTTATTCATAGATTTGGTAAAGAACCAAATTTTAAAAATCTGATTTGCCATTTCCAGGCAGAAACCTGGCTTGGATTATTTTTTTTATACGTATATATTTTTAATCATTCCAAATACAGCAAGGTAAAGAGTGCATGTGATCAGCTAATATCAGCTCAGCTGATAAGCAGCAGTAGTTTATCACATGTAAGATTCTTTCTTGTATTCTTGTGCACAAAGTGTGAATTAATGCAGTCACACAAGCCAAGTTTCTGTTGAAGTTGAATACATGGTGAAATACTAACATAATTTTAATTAGATGAGTTGCATGAATTTTGTGCTACAATTACTTAAAATTTTTAACCCCTATGCATTATAAGCAGACATTTTCTTTTAAAAGTCACATTTCGAATAATGGAGTGACCTATTAAAGCAACACACTCAGATATGGGAAGCTATCTCAATCCTTTTCCTGCATTTAACAATACATTTCACATTCCTTCCCCAGTGCATACAAAAAGAGAAGAAACTGACAACTGGAGACGCATCAAACAGTGAAAATACCTTAAAATAGCCAACTCTGTCCAGAAGTTTGCTTCCTATTTTAAATATTTTATTTTCTCCATCATTCTTAAGTGTTTACCAGCTATATCATCATCCAGAGATTTAAACAAGTATGTCTATATTTGTGTATATATGTGTCTACACACATACATACATACAAGTGTTAATTCATAGATATTTCATACTCTTTTGCAAAGACAAGAAGGAATCAAAACTCCTCTGACTGAGATCTTCATAAATAAAATCAAAAACTTCTAGAAAATAAGCCCATCTGATACAATTCCGTAACTGCAGGCATAGCCAATTCAAAAAAGAGAAAATCTAAACATTTGCACATTTTGTCTTTGCAGACAACTGAATCCATGTTTTAATCTATAAGCCAAAGATTTAGAATTGCAGCTCTTCATATTATGCAAGAAAGTAATGAGATACTAAATGTGTGAAAAGCTGCATTTCAAACAAAAAGGGAAGATATTAATAGTTTATACAGAAAACTAATGTGGGTACAACTGAACCTACATTTTGTAGAGTTGAATTCAGACTTAGGGAAAAGAGAAACTGGCTATTTAGTCCAGCTAAAACAAAGGCTATGAGGGAATGTAATTCCTGTCAACAAATGGATCAGAGAAAGAAGAGGTATTGGGCACAAACTGCATATGAATAAATACAGGCAGAAAATTAAAGCAGCCCCTACGCATCAAGAAAATTATGTTCTGGAACGGTATTCAAATAGCATTAGGGGCTCTGCACATACACACAAAAAAGAAAGCAACCCAAATACTGAAGGTCTCTTTATTTAAAAAAGGGAAAAAAGGACATAAAAATTGCCTGCAGTAGTACTGGGACTACTCTAGAAAATGCATATTATTCTTCAGTTATTTATCACTCAAATTGGGTGGGTGTAAGCAACCAGATTGAATTTTTATTGCCCAATTTATTCTCGTCCACTGTCCTGCACCTAAATATGAGAAAAATAAAAAGCTAAGCAGAACAGAAAGCAAATGAGATTCTTGGTTTTCCAGCTGGTCTTATGAGGTGCATGTTGCACACCACTCTACAGAGTGCTAAATAAAGACTAACTTCTGATGACTGCAGCCTAGTCGTAATCACAGAATCATGTAGGTTGGAAAAGATCTTGAGACCAAAGTTCAGCTATAAACCCTTCACTGCTCAAGTGCACGACTACAGACTACCCAGTGAAAGGAAATGCCTTAAATGTACGAAAACATATTTCATACACACTCTTCCGGTTTTTCAAAACAGTAAGAAACACAAATATTAGAACTATATGCAGAATTCCAGGTCATTTGGAAACAACAAATGACAACAAATGTTTTCCTGGCTTATCTCTTTGAAGAATATCCCATTTCTCCCTCTGAACTCACAACAAGGTAGAGCTTTTGTTTAGGCAATTTAAGCACCATAATCGTTAGATCTTACTCTCCTTCTCTAGAACAATATTATCCAATGGTTCACTCTACATCTGTTCACTGCTACATCTGTAGCATTTCCAGCTACTCAGATCATTATCTGAATGCAGCCATCTTGACAGTGTCATTGTTAGGTATCATCAGTGCTTATTTTACAATTACTCCGACATGAGATGCAAAACCTTGAATATTGATGATTGTGATAAAATTTTGCCAGACAGAATTGAATAGAGACAAGTTTATCAAAGATCCCTGCAATGCGCTTCTGCACAAACCAATTCTAACTTCCTGATAAAAGCAATACAGTGCAAATAAATTTAAGTAAAATTATCTAGCTGTGGTCTACAAAGAAAGGTAATAATTACAGCACATACTTCCTTCACCATCATCTGTAACTCCCAACACCAATCTCAACAGACACTGAGCATGTTTCCGTTCTTTTAGCAGCACCTCAGCATAGCCCGGGAGACGGAGAAATAAACCAAAGGCAGCCAAAGAATGTGCAGGTATGGGAGACATAGTCTGGACTGTTGACTTGATAGGTGGAGGTTCTGCAGCAATTGTTTCTGGTGCTTCGTACACCAATTCCCCTGATTGTTCAATGGTAACCCATTCAAACTGATCGCTGTCCTTCTGTTTTTCCTGTGTGGCTGACGTAACCACTGGAGTGCTCACCTTAACCAACAGAAACAAAGAAATCTGGCAGTCATTCAGTTAAACACCTTAAACAAAAATTCTATTATAGTAAGGATCTAAAAGACATGCAAGTAGTGTAGGACATAATAAAGAAATCACATTAAATACTCTACCATTTGCAGATACAGGGACCATGCTAAATGGCTGAAAAAGGCATATATGTTGCATTTTCAATACAGTGCTAAAACATTGTGCTTACACAAGCAAGCAACCTAAAATCCTCAGTTAAAGTGTGTTGCTTAAACAGAGGCATAAAAGACAAATTACTCTGAAGTAAATACGAAGATTAATTTATGTACCATACTGTTAAATAAGAAATGGCCCTTTTATTTTTAACATTAAACACTGCGAACGTAAGTATTTAATTTTTTATTACATATTGCAAAAATAAGAAAAACTAATCATAATGCCTTTAAAAACGAAGAGTAACTTCAGGTATCTTTGCGGTTTTGTAGCAACTCATGATCCTTTTGAGCTTTTGATTGATTTGGCAGGCTTTATTACTATTATAGTCTAACAGAACAGTCTGTTTTATGACCAGAGAGCTGTGCAGCCAAGCATTATGATGGAAATCAGAGTTTAAGGGGGTAGTAGCTGTACAGTGCCCCAAGATATAATCAAACAATTTAAATGAAATTATGACACCGAAGTTCTTCTTATAATTAAATGTCACCGAGATTTCAGGTTTCCATGCATTCAGATAAACTGATTTGATCATATTCGGAATTTTAGTAGTAATCACTCAAATGATCTAAACTAGGAAAGATTAATATGAAAATACTTTACAGAAATTATCCAGAATACTGAATTCCTAATTTAAAGTCAAAGCCATGTTTTACTGCATTTATTCCAATTATCTTCACATTAGGAGAATCAGTTGTACCAGTGACTTGGAGAAATATAAAATTTAAAAAATAAGAGTCTGTAGAAATCATTAGTCTTCACTGTGAATAGTCTATTTGGTATTATGGATTTAATTTTTTTTAGGGTACACAGAATTCTTGTTCAGTATTTTAATCTAAATATATATCTCAAGCTAAGAAATTATGAAAAGACAGTAAGTTCCCAGGACTATAGAAAAAGAATGAAAAAAAAAAAACGGAATGAAATTTCTCATGGTCATAAATTACCTTCCATGTCCTGCAGAATTCCATATCATTATTCTTCAATACAGAGTACCCATTATCCCTCTTGGAATTCATAATACAGTAACTTTTTAATGTAAATACATTTCCTTAACTAGTAATTTTTGAACTGCATTGGTACTAGACCTTAAAGGTCTTTGTAGAACTATTTACAAAGGATGCATATTAATTATCCAGTCTCACTACAGCGTTCCTATGATTGCCATAATTTTGTAGTCAAGGTACTGAATAGCACCCTTAATTCATGATTAGTTCAGTTTCAAAGGGAATAAATATTCTTTCCTGTTAGGAATATCAGCCAAAAACTTCAAAAATATGGTCAAATAGAATCTTAATAACTCACAGGTTACTTTTTCCCTTTTTAGCAGTGTGTACTTAGAACAGCAGCCAAAGGAGTAATTCCACACTAATGCCACTATTGACACTTTTGAAATGCCTATCAGTGCATCCAGAGGAATTCTATATATATAAAAGTATACAAATAATATCTATTATTTCTTAATATAAATATAATTAAGATTATACTGTTATTCATAATAATAAAATTATACCATCTGCTTTGAGAACTGAACTTCACTTAACCATAAAAGTATCTATGAGGGTACACCTTCATCAACAATTAAATGATGAGAAAGTATTCCTTTATAGTACATCAGTAACTTTATTTTACTGCACCCTCAAGATACTTTAAGTTAACAGAAGCAGCTTGCCTTGGTCCCACAAGGGAATGGCTACTCAGGCAGTCTGTGACATGGACAGGAAAGCACATGGACAGCTGGACAGGGCTGTGGCATTATGCACTTGCCTATTTTAAAGTAACTTCCTCATATAACTGAGAATTTAAACTGAATCATAGAGAAAGATACGGAAAATGTTGTCCTTAACCAAACAAAATACTCTCAGCAAGGTTTCTGACATTTTTTTTTTCTACTCACTTGTTGAATTACGTCAGGATAAAGCATAGGGAGTCTCTCTGCAATAAGAGCCAATCCACCCATGGCTGCAAAAACTTGCAGTGGAGACTGAATGGGACAGGTTTCAAGAAGTGATTCATCTAGAACTGCATCCATACACTCATCCCCAGGACTGATGGCTTCATCTTCAGGGCAAGGCCCCAGTAAATCTGCATGCTCTACAAAAACCCAAACATAAAATAAATTAATACATATCATCAATACTGTGTTTATTTCTCTGTCCTTGTTTAATAGTGGATTTCAAAAGAAGGCTCCTTCTCAAGCAAAGACTGAGCCAAAAACCTGAAATGAATACAAGAATATCAAAAGAAAATAAATGTGTTAGAAGTACCTTTTGCCAGTGACAGCAGATCCATGTCAAACTCAGCATTATTTCTACAGGGCTACACGTTAATTATTAGAATTACATGTTTTATTAGAATTTGATCTATGCCTTCAAGACTTTGCTAATTTTGAAGTTATGACACTTTTTAACACTCTTTCATCTAGAAGGTAAATGTAGGTAAATTTTTGTTCTCCAATAAAGAGTTTATAGCTGAAGAATGGAAAGATCATCTTAACCTTAAATTAGTTTTGCTTCTCAAAATGACCCTCTGCGAAAGCCACGAAATTTAATTCTATTCTTCTTCATGAATAAAAATCTTGATCTGGATTTATAACTTTCTACTTGCTTCCATCCTCTCAGTTTATGACTAAGCACCCTAATATCTTGTACAACAGACAAAAACATGAACATTCTATCCACTTATGCGCACCAGTATATACAGAATATACAGAACTCTACCACAATTCCTTATTGCCAAAAATCAACCCTCTTTGCTAATTGCCACAGGCAAACTTCAGTGAATATTCTGTATATTTAGTCTAAAAATCTGTTTTGCATATCATATTTTTAAGCAATGTAATGCAGGGGTCCTCCAAGTCTTCACAGTACAGCTACATCAAAAGGCAGGAGAGATCAAGTGGTCTTAGTATCTCTTCACTGTCAGCAGTCTGACACTCCTGATAATCCTCAGTTATACTCCAAATATATAGCACATATGCTATTATTTATTATATACTTGCAGAAACACAGAAGCACATTAAAGAATAACTTGTGCAGCTATCAAAACAAATTTCTTATGAAAAAAATTTAAACAGCAGACACTGTATCTTTTAACAGATACTTTGTCTTTTAAAACTGTTTCTTTAATTTGAAATGGAATAGGAAACAGCAGGTCTTTCCCCATTCTAATTCTCAACTTTTAAACATGCAAGAAGCACTGTGTTACAGGACATCACTGATATGCTATGGGAGGATCACACTGCTTTGGAATAAGATGATCAAAGTGTAAGATTTAATAAGCTTAAATCAGGGACATGCAGGAATTTGTATATCAATTCATCCTACTTCATCCTACATCCTACTTCAAACACAGACAATGAGAAGTCTGTCTGTAGAAGTGTTTCACAGACAGACTAAGAAAAAGTCACAGATACTAGCAAAGCAGGATAATCCTTGTAAGAAAATGTCCAAACCTAACACTTTCAGTACATACAGCTTTGATGTCTACTGTTCCAAAGGACACAGGCAGAAATCTCTGTGGAAGTGCTCCTTTTCCCCAGACAGTGGGTGAGGGTGTCACAAACTTGCTGGTATCAGCAAGGAACTGCCTTCCACCAGACATATGGAAGATTTCACCTCACTAGGCTGAACATGATTTCCAAATCAATTGCTTGAAATGGCATGAATAGATTGGACCACAGGAAATGTTAGATATCCTTCATAACAATAGTTTTAAAATGAAGATTTTGACAAAAAAATTCACCCCTCTGTTTTGCAGTGTAAAAAGCCTTCCCAAAGGAAGAAAACAAGAAAATAGAAAACACAGAGATACTAACAATGCACAGAAAGCTGCTTCTCTGCAAAAGCCACTTGAAAAGTAAGTTCTCAGGGAGTAAGGCTACAGGCAGAGCCTTTCACTGTGAGTGCAAATACAGTATCATCTTCAGTGTTCACTCAAGGAGTCACACTTAAATATGCTTCTCAAGCCCTTGTTTTAGTTAATCTTATAATCCAATTCAAACCTCCATCCATTTCACCTCCATGAGTATTTTCCAAGCTTTCAGTGAAGTCATACACTTCAGATATGAAAAACTGTTAACCTCAAAAAAGGCACTGAAGCACACAAAAAAGATGTTAATAAACGGCACTTTTCCTCAGGTAGTAACAAATGTAACACTAGAGACACCATGTGAAGCTATAAAATCTATCCAGCATGGATGGTGTCAAAAAAGCTGTGGTCTACTTTAGGTAGCAAGTAAAGTAGCATTGATATGTAAGAATGATTTCTCTAGACATTAGAAATTAGACATGAAAAAGCAATAGCTGTAACCTTCATTATTACTGAGTGATGAGTGTGAATGTAACTAATATTTTGCTGTATAGCACCACAGATCAATTGATTTGTAATGACAAACTCAAATTTTCAAAAATACTTGCCTGAAGTTTTAAAAAAAAAAAAAGTCCAGTAACTTAATAAAAGTTCAGAGAACCTTTTTGTCTTCACATGCAACTTCACTACTAAATTGAACCTTCTCTAACAATTTGAGTTTTATTCAAATAGTAAAATATTTAATCTATGTTTGGAACCTAAATAAAGAGCATAACTAAACAAACATTTGAAAAAGGTACGTCTCTCAGTAGTATGAGAGATATGTATATCCTAACACTGCATAGAGTCTGCATGAAAAGCTTATTTCAGACCACATATCAAGAGAATTCCATTTTTTTCCCAACACTTCCGTTTCTTATCTTTTCTAGAAACAGACTATCAAGTGAATAGTTATGAAAAGAAGCCCCTATCTTAAAACAACTGAATAGTTAATTTTGGGATCAGCAAATCACAATTAGTTTAATTTCCAAGTCCCATTTCTCTAAGTCTTGCCTAAAGGAATGATATAGACATAATTCAGAACAAATTCCTGAGATAGATCTCCTCCTTTCCCCTTCCCCAGCAAATAGATAGCAAGAAACTGGCTAAAGTATTACCAAGAAATATATCATATTAGAAAATGTTAAATATTTTTAAAAGCTGGAGTTATAAAACCTGCTTAGAGGGCTTGAGAGAAATCCCCATTTTCTAATCAGCATTTGCTAGCTAAGACACTGCAATAAAAATTTACACAGGCTTCTCTAACTCATATGGTTTCAAACAGCTCCTGTGTTATTTAATATGCACTTGTTACCAGCATACTTACTAGAGAGAACTGATACACACATCAAGAAATAAAATACACTGTATCTATACAATTATAATTGTATCAAATAGAATATTAAAATGAAAAATGTGAAACCAGAACAACCATTTAGCATCTTATAAATACAATTTAGGCAGGCAATGAATTTGCACTTTATCACAAACTTCAGCTCTTCAGTCTAGAACAGAATAGCTCAGGAAAATCATCCAAGAAAATACAGAAAACTGCTGTTTCTCATCAAGAAAATCAAAACAATTTTTGCCCAAAATAAAAACATATTTAAAAGCAGTATATCAAAAAAGAAAGAACACTCACCTTTTTCTGTGTGAAGACGTTTAAATGAGTCTGTTTTTGATAAGCTTGGGTCTGAGATGACTTTGGAGCCAAGTTTAACTGTCAAATCTATTGATCGGTATCCTTGAGGGAGTTTGCGGTCATACAGCAGAGTCAGAAGCTGGGCAAGTGTCATTTCAGCTGGTAATGGTTGACCTAGACAAGAATGGCATCAAGTCAGAGAGGAAAATTCTGATTGGGTTATTTTAACATACATATCCAGGTGCTATTCATTACTTGCATCACAGATGCCAAGTAGACTAAATATCATCTGGCTCCAAATTAAGGCCTTAATTTTACCATTTGTTCTCTTGGGAAAAGAGGCCCCATCAGATTGGAACAAATCATCAAACATTCCCTAAGACAGCTCTGTGCTGAGAGCACAAGCGCTTGGCACATTTAACAAATGGCTAAGGCTGTAATTTGATGTGCATTTTAAGTGGGTACTGGCTGTCCCCTTCTATTAAACACCATCTTTGCATCACCCTTGAGATGTGGGGGCATTGAGGTGTGTGTGACCAGAAGGTAAAATGGGTGGTATTGAAAAAAATGAAAAACAAAGAAACTGGCAATTCTTTTTCAGGCCTGCTAATGTCACACCTAGCTCACTACTCCTGTGTCAGGATAGCAGAACCTAGCAGGAAAAAAAAAAAAAAAAAAAAAAAAAAAATGCATTGCCATTTCCTCCACAGCAATATAGACTTGAAAAACACATGAAATACAGTCCAAACTGATTACTCTAATTCAGATTTTGGCCACTTTCTTGACTGCAAATATGTTCTTTCCTGAAATTACAAGCTAATCTCAAGGCAGAAAAATTTTGTCTGATAACAAGTAGATCTACACACGAAATATTTTAGAGTTGGATATAATAGCATGTCCATTTCATCTTGACTGCATTTAATCAAGTAAAACATCTAAGAGGTCCTTAGTAACAACCTGTTTCTTCAATTGAAGATGGTGTCTTAAGAAAACCAAAAATTAAAAATGCCTTGCCATTGTGCAAGTGACTAAGCTTTCTGCCCTTTTTTTCCATCACTGATTTTCTTCACATGGCTTCTTATTTTGTAGTAACTGTCTGCTGTACAAGACGTGACTAGATCACAAATACAGAACTGTTTACATGACCATCATGAGACAGCTTTACCAGCTACATACTGAAAACAGGCCACTTCTTTGATTGCAAATATGTTCTTCGTATTCCTGCTTTCATTTGTGAGTGAGAGTGGAAGTGTTTAGAGAGTTTTTTTAGAACAAGGCACTAAACTTCAAGGAAGACTAACATAACTGCTACCTTTTTCAGCTGCTATGATGCCACAATGCTGCAGCTGCTATGTTACAACACTTTCCAGATGAAAGCTGTTTACCAGCCCAGAAGGGCTCCACACTTCCAAGATGCTAATGCCCATTACCATTGTAACAACTTCCTGATCACATATCAGCTACTGAAAAGACCATAATTTTGATGTTTAAAATGCATTATTAAAGTTACCTGGTAGTAGTTTATGGTATAGATGAAAGACTGGAACACTAATGGTCTTGCTGGAAGATTCTCCTCCTGAAGAAGAAGCACCAACTTTATCTGCCATCACTCTTCCTCGCCTTGATGGTGGGCGGGGAGGGGTGGATGAAACAGCTCTCTTTGACTGAGATTTTAAACCTACCACAGAAGTAAAAAATTTCAAGTTCTTCTAATATTTAATACCCTCAGTTAGCCAAGATACAACATACTCAAAATCTTCAATGATAGAAAATGTAAGAACATTACCTCACTGGATAATTAATACTAGAATAACATTTATGTATAAAACATATCTGGATATAATCCCAGTATTTTTAGTTAAAAGGCCATGCATTTTCCTAAGGCCCAAACATAAACCAAACCATAACTAGATGATACCATACATAAAAAAAAAAAAAAAAAGCTATTCAGATTCTGCTCTTGTTCAAGAACACAATGGGCCCAACAGCAAAACATTTTAGGCTGTCTTTTTACCTGAAAGCAAGAAAGGCTAAATTTTCCAAATTGACAGACATTTCAGCACAGATTATAGATAATAACCACTTGTCTGGCCTATAAAGGTGACTTTAGCTGCAGTACTGACAGTACCACATGTGACAAAAGGTGTCTTTACACGTGCTTTTCAAGTTCCCTGGCCCCAAAACATTTGCAGTCAGCACTGCATGAAAGTTAGGAGGCAGAATAGCAACATAAAATCCTACTGTTATTACACAGGAAGACTGCTTTATCTTAGGACAGCTTAAGGTGACATAAGGTACAGCAAAATTATACTGCAATCATATACCCTTCTGTGCAGGTGACAGACCAAGGTAAAAAGCCAGCAGGTCAAGACACAAAGACAATTACTAACTTATTGTCCAAGAGCTGGCACAAAACTAACATCCACACTTCAAATGCTGCAACACACTCTGGTTTCAGCTGGTCATTAGAAGCAGCTCTAACACACAACACATTGTCCCATAATCTCAGTACTCTAAACTAGCTTGCCTCAGGAAGATCAAGCTGCAAATACCATCTTCTCCCTCTATTAATTTTACCCATAGGTAAAAAGTTAAATACTTTTTACTTCTTGAGACTCTGAGGATGCTAAAAAAGTATCAAAATATATGAAAAATTAATGACAAAAGAAGAAAATATTTGACAAATAGGTAGTAAAAACAAATGAGAATGTTTACATTTAAACTCTTACTAAATTGAAGAAAATTGGAAACAACATCAGAAAAAACTAAAATCTGCTTATTTTCAATAGAGAATGGGTTATATTAGGCAGTAGGATGAGTGATGCAATTGGAATGATATGGCTGACTATGCTATGCCCTATCTTCAAGCTTGGCATAGTATTTCTGTTTCTATGATTATTTTGATTCGTGTTTTAACACTTTGCTTGTGCCTACTAGTATTTCAGATACTACTAAAACATGCTTAACTTGTTCAAGTGGCACCTACAGTAAATATCTTGTCAGAAAAAGATGCTGCAATTAGCATAGCTATGTTGTTCTAAATGTATACCAAGTTCAGTGAAACTGCTGCCCTATTCAACATTTGCTTTAAGAGTTATATCTATATCTAAAACCTGAAATAAAAAGCTTCAGAAATATTGGTGCCAAAAGTCAAAGGAAATCAGCATCTCTGCTTTATGCTTTATGAAGTGTGAATGAACTCAAGGTACCTCAATAATGGCAGAATGCTAGATAGGAAGGGAGTAGTTTGAAGTTCATTAATCAACTTCAAACTGAAAGACTAACTACTTCTACAGCCATCATCTGAACTGTAACATTTGTGTACCACTGCAAAATTATGTTCAATCTATATCCTCCAACAATAGGTCTGCAGGAAAAGGGCTTACATGAAAGACTTCTGAAGGTTCACCTCATTAGTTTTATAAACTGAATGCTTTGAAAGAAACTCCAGTATTAGTTGTTTCCAAGTGGAATAATATGGTTTTATTCCAATATCTCCATCTGACAGTTTTTAGCAGAGTACCATTAGTTGTTATACAAAGTATGTGGATACCTTTTATTTCCAAAGCATATTTTGGGAAGAGAGGTGATTAAACTCTGTTGCACCAGCTACTGCAAAAAGGTAGAAGCAATAATACCCTCCAAGCCCCAGGAGTGTCTTTCAAAAATGCTGTAAAATACTCTAGAAAGAGCATCCACGAAGATGGGTATCACAGACATGTATATTTAGTGTACATATATTTGACAATTTTGTCAAAGTATAATCTATTAGAGGCAGCTATTTCACCAGGAATTAATCTTGGTTGCCTAACAGTCAGTTACATTACAATTACAGTACATGGTACTACAATCTTTCTAACCATCACTGGTAATAAAATTAATTATTGGTAGATATTTTCTTCCCCACATACTTTTAACAACAAAAATAGCCATTTTTAAAAGATAGAAGAAAAAGACATACCAGAAGCAACAACAACACTGTAATTGTCCTGAAATCCATTTTCTGCTTTAACTTTTTCTTTCTCTTCATAGTTCTTTTTTTCTTTATCTTCCTTCTGTTCATTAATTAGCTTAGCTGTAATACTGGGTGTATCTATATGGGGATGGAGGGGACAAGGACAAAGAAAGAGAGGAAAGAAAAGCACGTCAAGATACTAAGTTGATTTTATTAGTTTCTAAGCTGTTAGTAAGGCTATTCTCCACTACAGTAGCATCTCAAGAGTTCCAATACAGGCAGCAATACCTATGTCAATACCTATGAATTAAGGTATTACAGTAATTCTGTCCTGTTCTTCCCCCCAGACTCTGTTCTCTGACAATTTAAATCTGTTACAGTGTAAAACCATTCCTTGATGAGTCAAGTGTTTTCACATTAAAAAACCCACTAAATCAGGCAACCAATCAAAAATGAGATCAAGCAAAAAATCCCTATCCAAACCCAAACCAAATGAACCAAAAAACCCACCAAAAATCTTGACAATACAGCAACAGCAAAAAGGATCCAAAACGTTTGTTTTTTTTTAAAGACAGCTGCAGACTTATTTAACTAGGCTCTTGTATTTGGGTCTGGGTATCTCTCGTTACATACTGATCCAATTACAGAACTGGTAAATTCTCTTCCTTTGAAGAATACATAAAATACATTACACAATCAAATCTTGAGCTGTTTGCTTAAGAGAACATTAGATTACTGCAGTTCAACCATTTAGGTTCAATTATTAGTGTAGATCATAACTATCAATAAGTTATTAAATCTCATCTAATTTACTAAATCATTGATGACTGGTGACAATGGACAATTTCATACCCTGTATGGTACAACACTGGCACAAAAACAGCCAAGTAATTCTCTAAATGCTTCTGAGTAGCAACTTGTTTCCACAGCATCTTTAAGGTACCACCAGACTCAAGACCTAGAAGTACCATCCAGCTACCTTTAACTGAGTGTCACCAGTGGGTGAGGTGCTGAAAGGGATGTAGCTTAGAAATATGTTATGTTTTGTGCCTGAAGACACTAGTTGTGTCTCAGACAGCAGATAAGATTACAAAAAGATAGAATGTGAAACTACTGCCACTTAGGATTCAACATTCACACACGTACACTTGCTCTATGTATAGACCTGTATAGACATACACACAAATGTATCTATCTATGAGACTATGTATGTGTTTGGCTTTTTAAAAAAAATTCATCATTATTGTTATTATTACTATTATTACATTTCAGAGTTGCTCTAGTTTTATCCCATGGACTCAATGCCCACTTACTGCTGGGGAATTTAAAGGTCATTAATAAAATTATTACAGAAGGTTAAGCAATTTTAACTACTGAGGTGATACCCAGATTTGTTGTTCAGTTTTTCTGACTCAAGCAGTAACTCAAGACTAAGGTGCATGAAATACAAAACAACTGGTACTCATCCAGGTAATCCTATGTGCTGTGTACTACACATTTTCTTCCTACGGTGAAGTGACGCAAGCAGCAGATCTATCAATGATTTTAGGACATCTTTCTCCCCCTATTTTTTTAAAAGCTGGGGAAAAAACTATGAAATTAATATGGTTCTTGTGATTTATTTATGCAGAAAGTATGAAATAGTTAATTTGAGAAATTAACAGTAGTAATGAAAAAAAGAAAAGAAGTTAACCCAAGGGACAGATTCTGACACAGGATCTTCCTATTGCTGTAGTAGTGACAGTCTTTTCTTTCTTTTCTACCCCAGTCCACCCTTCTGTCTCTCACCCCAAACACACAGCTTCCTCCTCTTATATTCAAGCCTTCTTTATTCTGTCCTAACCAGGGACTTTATGGAATGCCATACAAGAACCACAAAGCCAAGGCATAACAATCCTGTATCAAACCCTAAAGTTATGGTGCCCTTCAAAGTCAGCACTTGACCATTTTCAATTACACACATTACAGTTTACCACATCATCCTCCTCAGTCCTCACTAGCACTGGCTATCAAGCTGACAACAATATACCACTAAGGCAGCTACTCAGTACAGTTTATGTCACTGCTCAACAACTGATCTCTACCTCATATAAAGTGACCATCCTACCCATTACAGTAATGAGATCCTTGTGCAGTTTGTAGCCAGAAAAACACTAGTCACATTTCACACATGACTCTCTGGACAGTAAATATATACAGAATTCTATGAGAAATAATAAACTATTCCTCCATAAATAAGACACAAGCATTTAGCTAAGAATGGATATTTTTCTATTAAAATCCTAAAACACATCTTGTCCTACTTAGTATTTGGCCAAATAACATTTTAGGACCCCATCGGCTTGTTAGCTAACATTTATTACACCAACAAATTTGTTAGCAATTTCAATGTAAACATTTTCCATAGATATAAAAAATATTTGCTTTTCATTCAATGAAGACCTGTATCATAAATTAATAGTTGATCTACAGAGTTGCAAAAAAGTCCACATTCGAGTAAACCTACATATAGGAGCATACATACCTAGTCAGATGAATGGGCAACTAAGTGCACACCCTTCAGTGCACATCTCCCATGTGGCAAAAACATAATTGCTCTAATGATCTTTGACTTTTCTTTGGTATTATTGAGAACCACATTTTAAGAATAAAAAGGAAGTCCTGGATTTGCTTATTTTTTAAAACACAAGACAAGTATAAAACTGATTTTTCATTTAACGTGTCCAAATGATTTTTGCTTTATTTATTACTAGAGAAGAATTTACTTGCATCTTGTTTGGTTTTACTTAGAGAGTTCTGGCACGGACATGACATCTTCAGCAGGAATTCTACTCTTTAAGTAAATTTAAAAAAATCATTAACCCTAATCTTTAACACATAGTTCTGTTTCCTGAAGTATTAAATAAACACTAAATTTAAAGTTGGGATTAATTTTAAGATTAAGATGTCTATCATTTAGGTGTCAAAATCCATATTATGGTCTGTGAAAGCCTGAACAACAGAGTTCCCCACAGAGACGTTCATCTCTCAGTGTATATTCAAGTAGTATAACTGAGAGGACTGAAGTTTAAAAAACAAAAAAATAAATTAATGCCTTAACATTATTCTCTCACTATGCATAATTTTAAAATTAATATCTAGAAGTAAATGATACTTTTCATTTTCCATTTAGTAAGCAAATGCAAATATTTACATAGCGGACAAACATATAACCACAAAAATTAGATGGAGCCATTATCAAGGTCCTTTTCACAGGGCATACATTTCCACCTTGAGATGTAGCACTAAGCTTCAGGATATTTAACTGACAAAATTTGGGAAAATTTAATGAATGGATGAAAGCGTGTTTTAAAAACTAATATTTGCAGTATCATTTCTATGGTCAAACACACAATAAAAGATTTTTTTTCTTTTTTTAAACTGCACTTAAAAAACCAGCAAAACAAAAACACGAACTATTGCAAACTTGCCTGACACACGATCAAGAACCTCTGCTAGAGTTGTTGAGACAGGCAAGTGAAGAGTACGGAATTTGTGTCCAGCTCCATACATTGGATGTTGAATTACGTGACTAGTAGCATTAATTCTACCTTTGTACAGCTGAAAGGAAAAAACAGCCAACATTAATTATGACTTTAACACTGAGAAATAAATTAAACTACTATGTTCTTATAAAGCCATGTCAGTTAGATAAAGCTAAATTCTTAGAGTGCCAAAAAAGAAAACTGACGTATCCTTCAACTTTGGAGGTATATAGTAAAAATGCATCAAATTAGGACATGTTTAGTTTTTTAACTCAAAATAACTTGTTTTGAAAGCCTACAATATTTTTAGGACCAGAAACAGTATGATATCATCTTTGCTTCAAAAAACTCAATTATTTTACAGAGGTGTAAAACGACCTTTTTTAAAAGAAAAATTGTGTGCCTGAGACTTACAATTATTTAGGAAATTAAAACTTAAACTAAATATTCAAACTTAACGATATACTTTGAGTAGAGAAA
Organism: Oenanthe melanoleuca; assembly: GCF_029582105.1. Classification (NCBI taxonomy): domain Eukaryota; kingdom Metazoa; phylum Chordata; class Aves; order Passeriformes; family Muscicapidae; genus Oenanthe; species Oenanthe melanoleuca. Next base: position 74,662,015 of record NC_079336.1, read on the forward strand.
GATATTTCTCTGTTGCTCTGACTTTAGGAGGAGGTTTATTCTCAACTAATATCTGTTTTTTTGTTATTATGACAGGTAACTAAGTCACTATTAGTTAAAACATTGCAAATATTTTACTATAATGTATTTTAGACAGCCTTGAAGACTTGTTTATTAATATGCACTTACAAGACCAAGTTATTGTTGTGCAATGCAATAAAAGAAAATTATTTTTTGACAACCAAAAGCTTCTGAAATAAAGTTTTGGTACAAACTTTTAAGTTAAAAATAGGGAACCAATCTTTGAAAGGTTATGTTGTTGGATATTCTAGAAGTATATCCTGTACATCCACATTAATTTTAAGGTTTCTCTTTACATGTTATAGGAGGAATCATCTCAGTAAGAACACACTGCTTTTAAAAGAAAAAACTGAATTATGGCAACTTCAAAACATTTTTTCTGCATTTACATACCTAGTAACAGCTTTCTGTAAAAATCTGTTCTATGTAAAACAATTAACAGAAAATTGATGTTACCTTCACTTTATCAACAGACCTGTTAACAACTACTCAGCCAAGTTAAAACATTTAAATGTTTGTGTTAAAACTGTGTTTGTGCCTCCTTTTCCATTTTATACTATCCAATCTAGTTTCCCTCTCATATACATCCTGTAGTACTTTACTTCTGAGCTGCAGAAACCAAGTAAGTGACTTTTTTCTGGATGGGGGTATCAGATCCCTTAAAGAAACTTGTGGTTTTACCCTATTTATTTAGTCACAAACTTCAATGAGAGCACTTCAGACATCAGTTGTAATTCTGTTCCAGTGAAGCATGTGGAACCATAAAGCATACATCTGCTTTAAAAATTCATTTACATATTTGTCACTCAATTTATTCAAGGCATTTTGGCTAACTGCTGAAGGATGTCTGCCAATTTTGACTGTGACTGATCCTTAATGAAACTGCTAAGGACAACTGGACAGATATTGTATCTCTATTTATTGCTAGAGTGTAACAGTACTATTAAAAAGCCTTCTGTAAGAGAAATTTCAGTTGTCAGATCTTTCAGAAGCAGAATATTTCCAACAAATATTTTGTGTTATTGTAATATAATGCCTTGAATTTTCTTCTAAAATGATGAGTTACAATTCAACAGCACTTTCTTTTCCAAAATTCCATAACGTGTACAGCAGAAAAAGGCTGCTAACATTTCAAAGTTGAATATACTCGACTTAAGATTTAAAGGCTAAATTTATTCCATGTTTACCGTACAGTATCAAAAATTCTTACTGGACAAGGTGACTGAAGAAACAAAGTCACTTTCTCATCCTCTAGCATCAGCTGCAAAAAAAGCCTCCTAATAAATCCTGAAATATTTCCAGAGGTTGGGAGGTTCCCACGCTGAGGAGAGGACTGGAACAATTCACAGAGAACCTGAGAATGCAAAATGATATCAGATTTAAAATATTTCTATATTTAGGTCTTTAAAACACAGCTCTACACAACCATAGCAGGCAGTGTCTGAGATTCAGTTATCACACAAACTAACTCAGAAGGGAGCTCCACTGAAGAAAATACTGCAGCAAATAAGCAAATGGAAGTTTAAAATGCTGACTACAGCATCAAAGTAATTGTAAACATGTAGATTTCTCAAAAAGATTTAAAAACTGAAAATAAAGCAGTTATAAAAACAGCTTTTGAATCCCTAAAGCAAACATTCCCATGGCATTATGCGCTATTATTCCCAGCTATTAACAGAGAACTGACTCAATTTTTTACTGAAGTCTACTTCTTCCTAGAGTATCATCATTTTTAATGCTGAAAATGCATTTTTTTCATTATACTTGTATTCAGCTAGGTCTGCAAGGTTAATGAATGTGACGAAGATAGCTGAATCTGCTCTAGGATGCCAAATGCAAAGCCATATTCTGCAATACCCTGTATTTCCTTGGACACCGGTTGCACAAGGCAACTTCCCCGGACATCTCCTTAGGTTACTAATGTTAAAAATGTGTATGAAGCTTGCTGTTCAAATTCCATTTCACAAAAGTTTAGCCCTATCCAAACAGTCTTTTGGAGTTCGATCTAAAGTTTATTTCTCTAAGCCAAGAGGAATACAAATCTATACATAGGACTGGACAGCCATGCCAAAACATTTTTCTATGTTTCAGACAAACTAACAATTTTAATACAAAATTGTTCCAGTCAATGACAGCTTACAAAAACCAAACTTATTGTAAAGAAAGGTTAAAAAAAATAGAAAGTTTTTGAAGCTAGCTGTAGCTATTAATAAATTAAAACATTATTTTTTCTCTCTCACCTGTGCCATAAGTCTCTGATTATTAGGATGGCAAGAGATGCATTGTAGGAAAAAAGCAACTGTTGCATTTTCAATTGCTGTCCGCTGCTGAGTGGTCAATCCTGTGGTTACAGTTGAGGAAAGCAAGCTGGATCTTGCACTGGTCTGTTGTGCTGTCATATTGTGTCCTCCAGAGGTAGCACCAGAATGGCACAACAGGAATAAAAGTGCTGTCCACAATGGATTGACTTCAGAGCCGCCCAACCAATCCTTCATCATGTGGCTGTTGCCAACTTCTGTCAGAAACCTGAGAACAGGAGCAACCAGGTCTGCCGTGATGGGCATTTTATTAAAGTGCTGTGGAACATGGTGTCTCCTGAGCCTGTCCTGGGTGATATCCACTGATTGTGCAGTGCAGTCAGAGCTAGAAGTATGGTTAAAGCAAAAACTAGCAAGACTTCTTACAAGCAATGAAGGTAAACCTGAGTCCAGTAACTGCTTGATAGCTTCAGGAGACTGAGATGAAGCAGCAAGAGTAGCCAGGTGAGACTCTGTTAGTGCAAGAGGGGCTTGTGCATTTTTAGAGTCATCTGTCAAAGATGAACCAAGGTCCTGCTTTTTGCTGTCATCGGTCATAGACAGTCTGTGCTGACACTGCATTGGAGGAGGAGTGATACCCATCCATCCCATCAGTAGGGAAAAATAATTTGGGTGGATGTGGCACATGGAACAAAGCAAACTATCAACAGCTTTCTTCAAAACCATGTTGCAGGGAAGAGACATAGACCAGTTAAACAGTGACCTGTAGGAGACAGAAAATCATATCAATACATAGACCATGAGTAATTTTCCCCTTTTTTATTATTGGCTCATACATTTTTGCACTTTTATGATTTACTATTATAGAAGCTGCTGTAAAACAATCCATGCTGAACTTGGAAGCTTCTTTTGGATCACAGTATCAGCAGGATGCTGATTACCCAAAAGGCATTTCTCAACTGTATGCTTAAATTTCTTTCACTATACTGTATTTTAAATAGATATAAACCAGCTGCACACAAAAACAAGATTTCAGTCTTTCCACAGTTGTCATACATCTTATCCATTTTAACCAGCTGCAACCTCTTTGTGCTGTCAATTCTCCAAGCTGCAGCTATTAGGTCACACATGTACACACGCTCATTTACATGAAGGCCTCAATTCTTTGTGAGAACTGAAAGCACTTTAACATGTTTCAAAACTCAAAAATTTCCCTTATTAGGCATTTTCTAAAGACGCTGCAAAAAAATGAAAGCAGCAACAACCTTGTTGGTTGAACAACACACCCTTGCTATGCTTGCTTGACTTAAACTTAGGACACAAGTTAACAACAGAACTACTCCTCTGGGATTCTAAAATCCTTCCTAACTTTGACCTCATATCCAAGTACTATCTGCTTGAATACTAATGCAAGGCATATGAGTGCAGAAGCTAGTTTAGTTCCTATTATTCAGCTTAAATTTCAGAAGGGGTACCTGTAAAGTAAAATGGTAATTTCTTCACACAGACTTTGTGTATATATGTATATATGCATATATATATACACACTTTCAGAGTATGTGAACTACTATTTAAAAAAAAGTCAGTTTTCCAAATTGCATTCACAGTACCTTGACACCACAGGTGTTACATTATTTTAACGTTTAGATATAGAGGTGAAAACGCACTTTGTGCCATTCAATGCTAGGCTTTTAAATTAAATTTGGATATATTATCATGTATTGCATTCCCATTTGAAGACAAGGATTGTTTTCCCCTTTTCTGGACGGAAATGTTGTTCTATGTTTAGTCTAAAGGCACTCTAAAAACTCAAGGAACTCCCTGGGTCTAAGCAAAAGTTGGATTTATCACCAGTCAAGAGAATGGTCAATAAAACCCCTCCCCAAGAGAAAACTCATTTCACTGGCTAAATGATCCATAACTCTGGAAAGACAGTCATAATTTCCAAAAGTCCACATATAAAAAAGTAACACTTAACTCTTCTCCAACTATATATTAACACAATCTAAATGCCAAAATCTTCTGGATGAGTTAATGCTCTTTGAAAAATAAGGGTTTTTTTCTAAATACATATTTAAAAATAAGTAAGAAATTAGCATCCATTGGCCAAAGCAAAAATACTGAAATGGAAAATTGGGATGATGGGAAAATATTTTCAGAAAAAAGTGATTTATCACATGAAGGAGAAACCTGGAGCTATATCTAGAATCCATCACAGTATTCCAAAAGTTATAATACCAAAGAAGACGTAGAACACACATGAAAAGTTATTTTTATTTGAAAAATTATTGACCCATATAATTCTGACAAAAAAGCTTTTATATTTATTAAAGAATAGATTTTATAATTTGCTCCAGATGGTGGCTCATATGAGTGATAGTTTTATATCTGGCAGGAGGTAGGGGAACAGGGCTATATTGTAACTTGCATACTCAAACTAGGTACAAACTATCATTTCTCCCTCTGATGAAAACAACACACTATCCTCCAAAAGATAGGAACTCAGCTGTGAACCCCATTTCTATATAAATCTAATTGGGCTACCATTTTATAAAGCCTATTTTTCTATTTTTATCAGAGCTTTTCACATGTTAAAATGTATCCTGAAAACGTATTTCTGTTAAAGTGTATTGCTAAAACAACTAATTGACCAGCAATTTTAAATCCTTAAACTGATTCCCAAGATGAACAAGCTCATTCTGAATTAAAAATTATCTACATCACAGTATCACTGAAGTGTCTTTGGAAACTGTCTTGCTTGAAGTCATGCTGCACATATATAAGAATCCCAAATGCTTGTACCTGTAACAATAATTTATACACTTGCTGGTGTTTGAATGTTTGACTATGCCTAAAGGAGGAAAAATATGAAGGTTTTCTAAGAGCAACAACAAAACCCTGTGCAAAGATCCCATCATTAACTACAATTGTATTCAAGAGCACAAATCAAAGATCATTGAATAATGCTAGGTAAAATAATTTAACAGCCATTTTTCTATAAGACATGTGAAACAAAGTTATGTGGCTTCTCTTTTTTATTGTTTTGTTTAAACAGCTGAGATGTTTAAGCAACAAAAATTGCAAATAGTAGCGCATATTTTCATTTTGGGAGTCACAAAGAATATACATCTGGTGTTTAGGGTGAACTTCTCTTTAGAATCCACCAAAATGAAGCAAATTCATAGTTTAAGATTCACTCCAGATTTTGTGCTTCCATTTCTTTCAGATGAGACTGGCCAGAACAGTATTAAAAACTCTAAGAAAACATCTTCCCCATCCTACCTCTCAGCTATCAGTTATAGGTGTTGAATACTGTGATGAATAAGATAATGCTTCTGTAACAGCATCCTAATGAGGATATCTTAGAGGTACTAGGAAAATTACTGCAAACAACTTCAACAAGAATAATCTATTAAAAGACCTCATGAACAGAAACCATGAACCAGCTTACCTTTCACATACATGCAAGTATATACATGGATTTGCTGCTTCATTTCAGATTTTTGAGTCTTTAAACACAAATATACCTGGAATATGTGAAGTGCAGCTTTGAGTTTAGAACTGTTTGAAAATCTTTAGTTATCCACTCTATCCATTAGCTTCAGGCATATCACTTTCTACTATATCTCACAGTAAGTGTCTTCAAGTTGTATTATGCCAACGAACACAACAATTTAATTATAAAAATAATGTGATGCAAAACTTTGCTTTACTTACTCAAAGAGCTCCCTGTCCAGCAATGCTGGCAAATCGTATTCAACGAGCAATTCGTAACTATGCCACAAAATTGCTGCTACGCAATGCAAGTGGGAAGGAGAGGGCATCAGAAGCCCATACTCTCTGGTTGAGCTACTGGGACAAATGTAGCTGACCCGGCCACTTTTTTTCATAGCTGCAACTCTTGCAGAATCACTGACCCATTTCAGCAATGCTTGAATTCTGTAAGACAAGATGATGTTGCGCATTATAAACGAGCAAAGAAACACTCAGAATCAAATTAGCTTGCTGGATTTTTGTAATCCAATTTACACATTTATCTCCTTCTTTGAAGTAAAGTTCAAGAGTAAGCTCAAGCTCTTTTTTCTCAAGACTTATATCAAGGCAAAATTAATTTAAAAAATTTATCCTGGACAGCCCAATGTGAACCTTCTACAGAAAAAGAAAATACAGCAGGTATCTGACTTGTGACTACTTGAGAAAAAAGTCAGTTGAAAACTTAAGTTTTATCACATTTATAACAGCAAGAAAAGAGGGACAGCATTCCCTGGAAAGATTGCAAAGAGCTAGGACAGAAAGCTGGGAGAGCTTTATCAGACTTTTGCACTGCTACCTCGGAACAATCAGATTTCAAAAATGTTTATTTTGTGAACTAGTATCAAGTCACTGTTTAGCACATCATTTTTTGTAAATGCTTCCATATGACAACGCAAATAACATTACCTATCTTTTGTTCCAGGGTCTTGAGTTGTTCCAAGCTGATAAAGAATGTCTATTGTGGAGTCAGAAGAGAGACCATTTAATCTTCCAAACAGTAAAGGGCTATTCAGATCTTGCCGCATTCAAAAGAAAAAAGGGGAGGGGAAATAATAGAAGTACTTACATACATATTTTTTTAAGTGTACTAATGACATTATTACAGAATTGCAATATTAACACTGAATTAAGTTCTCTCATTAACATAAGGATGAAATTCCTATACACACCACTGTCTCAAAACTGTACACTTTGTATGTCCAATGTTCAACCTTATTATGAAAGGAAAAGCTATTACAATATGAATCAGATAGAGGACTTAGAGGTTTACATAGTAGGGTTTTCTCCAACATATTCCAAAAGATACAACTAATTCCAATAGAGCTGTCAGACCTCTTGCTTCACAGAAGCAAATACTTTGTTCAAAATGAACACTTATTTAACTCTGATTTACAGGAATGGAATTACATCTGAAAATTTCCACAGATTCTTTCCTATTCAGCTTCTCCTCACTGTATTCATCTTCTGGCCTGCCAGAGAGCACTCTCCTACCTAACAACATTCCAGCAAAACAGAGCAGTCTACACTGAAACACTAATTCATGGCAAAACAAGTCATGGAAACCATTTTAAAAAGAGTGTTTTCTGTTAGCAGCCTCAAAACAGGAAAAACTGAATTCTTCTTTCACTTAGAAGCTACAAAACAGCAAAGTGGTATGAAACCATAAATACAAAACCGCCAGTATAGTAACAGAAGAGCTTCTGCAAAATTTCACTACAGGACATAGAATGCAGTTGTATCTTCATTACATACCTCTACACATAAAAATTTTCAATACTTAGTGCTATGCAGAATTCATACTGTCCTACAGACTACTGCTGCCCAAATTCTGTTAGTTTTCCCTAGCAGTACTTGTGGCTGTACTCTTTATTTTAAAACATCTGGACACAGTATCTAAAGCAAGAGGCATTCAGGATGCACTGTGCATCCTACTCTGTCGTCATAACACCCACCAAATTATGAAAAATCAAACATCCCTGGTTGCACTGCTTTAGCATGTTAGGACTACCCACATACAAAGAGTGTGATACTTAGAAGCCAAATAAAGCACAATTGCAAGTTCTGGCAACCCAAGTTCAGAATCAGAAAGCAACATGCAAATACACTGTGTTTGTACTTTTATACAAAGTGTTTTTAAGCAAATACTGAAAAGAAATACACTGCACTCACCTGCAGGATCACTCCCTGATGCCGAGCAGTTTCTTAGAAGAATGTCAATCAATTTTAGCCCAATTCTGGTGGACTGAAGCCCAATTTTCACCAGCACAGCCTCAATGTTTGGAGAATGCATCCCACAGTAAGGGGACATTAGTAAAGCAGCACATGTCTGCAACAGATTAGCAGTGGGTGCTGCAGCACTAGCCATCATTCCTTCCAAATCACTTATGTGAGTGAGGCAGTGGTGTAATAATCTCAACCATCCAATACTAAAAAGAAAAACACAAAAATGAGATAATGTATTATTTTATTATCTTATGTCTTAATCTGTAGCACAACTACTCATATTAGATTAGAGGACAAGTACTGCAGAAAACTTCTGGGACATGATCAAACATCATCTGAGCAAAGCAAATAACTGAATTTAAGATTACAATGAAATATACATTAGTAATGCTGTTGCAATCATTGGGTTAAGATTGTAAGAAAGGAAGGGTCTGTGGGCAGAAAGAGCTAAACCTGCAAGTTTTATTACTGAAGATTTTCAGGATTTCTCGATTCATATACATATTTCTTCCAACTGGAAGAAATCCTTACCTGTTGAGGGAAGGATGAAAGGAAAGGTGTTTATATACAGGGATGAGTGTAGGTTGGGTTTGGGTTTTATTGATTGTTGAGTTTTTTTCTTTGTTGGGTTTTACTTGCTTGTGTGTTTTATTTCTTTTAAATCAAAAGGAGTGAAGATGCAACAGTAGCTGGCATTAATTTTATACACCTGCACAATTTCCCTAACATTACAAACTTTTAGGATCATACACATTTACAATAAACTACAGTGAACCTTAGGTAACCTGATTTAAAATGCATATAGAAAAGCACAGAAATTAAAAATGTGTTAGCTACTACATTTCCCTCATGTCTCTCATTCTTTGACAAAATCATTCAGAAGTCCTTTTAATAACAAATCCTGAGTAATAAATCTATTGTAATCGAATCAGTTTGGAAACACATCAGTCAGACTATATTTATAAAATACAGCACAGCACTATTTAAACTAGCATCATGAACAAGATGGCAATCTAAACTGTATGTGTAATAAATGGCATCTTTCACTGACAAGTTCTAAACTAGCAAGTTGTTTCCACAACTAACATTTACCACAGTTTAAAAAAATGTAAACTTCATTATGGATCTTAAATCAGGCTTACGATTTTATTTTAGGAATTATTTACTCCTAAATCAATTGGATTCGTCAATTACAAGCTATGTCTAAAACAAAATTTATGCAAGTTTATTGAATGCATATTTCATATTACTATCATTGCTATATTAAGAAACTTACAGAATTAAGCTGAAAGCCACAAGAAAGCATTTCAAGAAATGAGAAACATACTTACACCTTTCTTTAGATACTGATTATTCTTGTGTGACTTTATTATAACCTTTTCTGAAGTAAAAAAATAGTACAATTTGGCTATAATAATTTTCTTCACTGCTATTTAAGAGCAAAGACTAATTCCAGTTATACAGCTTTTAATAAACATACAGAGTATTCATGTTCTCTAAGTTCACTTAATGCTCTCAAAACTTTTCCCTAAAAAAGAAAGGTTTTTAAAACTTTCCCATGCTCTCTGCAAATTTATAGGCATTAAGGTCCAAAGATGAAATATTTAAAATTAATGAGTTTTTACAATTTAGTAAGCTACATCTATAAACCAAGAAGTCACAAAAATCCATCCAGTAAATTAAATTCAAAGTTGGAAAACTCTGACACTTGAAAAAAATTCCTTAAGTGTTCATTTATTTTTATTTTTAAAATGAGTAAGAAACTCAAAATGCCATCTAACCAAATAAATGCTTTTGAAAAGAAATCTTGCTGATATGCCAGAATCATAACAACATTCAGCTTCTATTTCTGCTTCCAAGCCACAATATTAGACATGACTTCCACAAAACATTCCATTGTTCCATTTGTACCTTCACTCCAATACTTATGTAACTCCGTTGCCTTCTGTAAGGACAAGAAGTATTTTGACACTCCATTTTTTTTGACAACTGCCTACCCATTAAAACCACAAAATGCAACTCTAAATGCTTTCCTATGCTTCATATTCTCTCGCCATTGCAGGGTGAAACATTCCCTTTTACACTTGCAGACTATGCATGCTGCTAAAGAAGGCAGAAGCACTGCTTATATTTCCCTTCATATTGGAAAAAAAAGAGGAAGAGTTTGCTACTGAGAGATCTGACTTGGAGAAGAAAACGATGTAAAAAACCCGAACCCTGAACCATGCACTGGCACAAAGTGTCCCCTGACACCGGAGCCTCACCTGGTTTTGGAGACCTGGTCCTCAGAGGGAAGGAAGGGATTATTGACGGTGGCAGAGGAGGTGTTCCCAAAGGCAGTGAGGCCTAACAGCTTGATCTGAGAGAGGCCCAGGGTACTGGCATCCCGAGGACGATGGAGACGAAGGCAGACAGCTGAGGCAACTTCAGCTTTTACCAGCTGGATTTTTATATAGGTGAGACCACTCGTGATAACAGGAGTTGACAAAGGTAACATATTGACACCATCTGCGCTTATTTCAACAGACACTGATGAAGGGCAAGCTACAGAGTAAGATAAGAAGGTTTAACACTATTTTAAAATCTGTACAAGTTTGTCTTCATCATGGATACATGCTCAACAATTGCAATTCAGAGAACAAAATGACTAAAATGATTTCAGGCAGACACTACTATAGAACTGCAGGTGGAGAACTTGACCTGGGAGATGGTACATTTAAAAAGCACAAGCATTTTGATACATGGTATACATAGTTTATTTCAATGACTTTATATGAAGAAAAGTCCTGTCCCTGAAAACACTGTTTCCCTATCAGGGCTACAACAATAAGAGCTGAAAATCTCATGCTTTTTCCCAACTACCATACAAAAGCATTTTGCCTTAAGTTTTGATAAGTATGACAAATTTTTTTGACATATTTAACATGAGTGCCACATGATGTCTACTATGCTAGAAAACGAGCAGAGGCAGGGCCTTCAGTTCTCAAACAAAGCAGAATTTGCAAGTTTTCAAACTTATTTTACAGGCATTACTCAAACAACCAATAACATCCCAGCTCTAGTTCCTCTGATTATACTCTTTGCATTCTATCCCAACCTTCACATTTTTGAACTGGCATGAACATCAGTGAATCTACTTACTTGCCAGAGAGGCCAGGTGAGGCTGGATGTGGATCTCTTTGAGCAGAACAGCTGCAGGAAGGTGAATGGTGAGGTCACACCAAGCCTCCTCAGGTAGAAATATGTACGACCATGCAGCAGAGCGAGCCCGCCTGTGGGGAGGAGTAGCCTGCAACAGCACTTCAGCAGGCTGGGCAGTGGGGCTGCTTGAGGTGATTGAACCTTCAAAAATAGCACCATTAACATTCATTATTAATGTTTATTAATAAAATGCAGATTAATTTACAACTTAAACTGTGGAAAACACCTTTTTTTTTTTTCTGTCTCATCTCTTTTGCTTTATCTGCAATATCCCATGTTTAATGCCCACTGCCCAGTTACTTCTTTTTTACTCTGAGACAATTTTAAATAGGCAGTTTACATACACACGCGCATATATATGTGCTTGAAATTTGCTAGGGGACAGTTGCTGTCAAAGTTCTAAACTTACTCTCAAGAGTACATGACATAACCAAACCAAATAGAAAGGTGCACATTGAACAGCATGCTTAGAACTTGATCTCATTTAATTCACAGTTACACACTTCAAATACTAAAATAACATAAATGACTCTAAAACCAACTTCTGCAACCCTTTTTAAAAAAGGTTTCACAAGAAAACCCTTTTCTAAAAGAGACATCAGAATAAAAAAAAACAAACAAACAAAAAAACTGACTCCTAGCATAAGTTAAGAATTAAGAAGGAAGAAGTAGGCTGCCTTCTTTAGCAAGTTATGGGGCGTAACAAGACCAGATTTGAGCTCTTCCAAACTACAGGTACTTAGGGTGCTCTACTGCAAGGCAGCTATAGCCTGACCCCATGACTAAATGCCTAGCAGCAGCTGGACATTAATTCCTGGACACATTTTGGTAAGTTTTCATCCTGAAAGGAATTAAGCTCATCTCAGAGAATAACCACATGATGAGAATCAGAATGTGCTACAGAGACTACTACATGATGGGAATTAGAATGTACTAAGTGAGGGCAACCAGAAGGTTAATTTCAAAAGCATACTCCTGACTGAAAGTTAAATATTAAGAGAGAAGTCCTCATGGAAGAACATCAAGAACTGCAGCACTTGCTGGAAGATAAGGTAGGCAAGAACCATTCACGCTTAGGATTTTTACTATTTTAATTAATAAAGAAGGAATGTGTGCAGGATTCTTAAATTTGCCATTTAGAAATTTGTGAAGAGCAAAGTAGAAGACTTCCAGCGACCCCTATTCTACCAAATAAATCTCTTCTTATTGTCTTTTGTAACGCCATTATTTTTGACACTTAAATTTGAATCACAGGACTGAACGGATTCCTTTCTCATTCAACAGTCTCTCCAGAAATTTTAAAATTAATCCTGTCTTGTTAGTGAGATAAACTGTATGAATACATTCAAGGGCTGCACCGGGCTAGTGGGCAGCAACAGAAAGGAAAGACACTAGTACTGAAAAGGAAAGCCTTTGTAAGGTATTACATCATGACTACCTCTTAATACACACACATTTTAGTTAACTGGCAGCCATTGTATTGATATCAAAACAGCACTGCAATTCTAAAAAATGCTCACGCAGGCAACTTGAGAGCAGTCAGAAGTATGTATGCACAATCAGCCTTATGCTCCAGCTTCTTCTGCTCTGCTGCACAGAGCTCAGGCTCATTCTCTCTCATCCCACCATGCCATGATTCTGCATTAACTCCATCAACATTGATGTGTCTTAAAAGAAGTTACTGAGTCTTAGTGTGTCTAAGGCAAAGGGTGGGCTGGAACCAGGCATCCCCTGACCTAAGGGAGGACAAAGGGGCTCACCTGGATGCATGACTTCATTCAGACACAGATCACTCCCTCTCCTTCTCTCCCCTGTCCACATGAGGTCTTATTACCTGTGGTGGAGGGGACTAACCTCATCCCTCAACACTACCTTGAAACAGCAGCAACCACTTTCATTAGAAGATTTAGTTCTCATTGGAACATTTGACACTGTTGTATTACTTTTTGTTAAGAACTCGATACACATTCAAAGGACCAGCATAGATTAAGCTAAGAGAAAGAAGCATTACTCACCCAAAGGTGCAAAATTGTGAATTCCTTCTGCATTATCAGGCTCTGAAGCGAGCACTCTGGCTTTCAAACTGCTGTCTGTTGCTTTGGTGGGACCAGAATCCAGGAATTTCATAATAGTTGAAACCATGCTTCTTGCTGTGTTAACAATAGCTCTTGTGCTTGTTACCATGTTGTTACAGATAAGTTGAACACCACCTGTATATAGCGTGGGCAGAGAGAAAAAGATATTGCTCAGAAGCCTGCAATAGATTCCACACAAAGGCCTATTCAGTAAATTGGAACATGCAGACACATGTATGTATTTTACAAGCGCAAAAAAAATCTAAACCAAACTTTTTATTTGATGTGGCTAAAGAAAAGACATTCTTACCCATATCATGGAAAGCCTTCAGTGCCTCACTTGTATCCAACACTCGTAAAATGAACCAGAGCAGTGGCTCAGATAACTGACATGTGGCAAGAGAACCCTAGAAGAAAATCAATTAAGAAATATAATGGTTTCATACAAAATTATTACAGTAGAAATTCAAATAACAGCTCTCAGTCTCTCCTTTTAGTAGGCAAAACTACCAAGGAAAAAATGCCACCACCGCTGACCTCTCTGTCACCATATACAACACCATGTTCCATATGGTTCAATTCCTTACAAAGGAAAAGTCTTTGGGGTATGGAAAAGCTCAAAATCAGGGGGTGAGCATCTTCAGAGAAGTAAGAGTACTGAGCATTAAAACAGCCACAATAAACATGCTTCTCACTTGCACATAATAAAAAATCTCTTCCATCTTCAAGCCTTTAGCCAGGAACATTTACAGGAATGTTAAATTGTCCTTAGAGAAAACTCTCTCTCTCCCTCCACCATGGACAACAGAGAGAGGCTTCCTAACTTCAGCACCCAAATGAAGAGAGGTTGTAAAAATGCTAATACTTCTTTTACATAGCAATACTTTAGTTTTCTGACCTTATTATTGATTACAGAATCAACTACCTTGAAGCACAGCAAGCCTAAGGGAACTCACCTGCCTTCCCATGTACCCACAGGCCATGTAGGTAAGAATAGGCTGAAGCATCACTTGAACTGTTGTTGCTTTCTTACTAAGTGTTGTCAGGATAGTGAACAACCCATCTCCAACTGATATTGCATCTAAGCCACCATGAAAGTTCTCATGTTTAGTCAGATGTAAGCCACTTGCACCTAAACAAAAATAGATAGCTCAAAGATCACAAACTGAGACCTAACAAACCATTAACAGCACATAAGAGAACTCAAGAACATTCACATGTTCACATGGATTTTACAGAGTACAAATGGACCAGTTTTCAGGATTGTATGACTTACAATTAGTGTTCCCAAATATGTATAAATAGGAACACTTGACCCAGGAAGTCAGGAAATTTAAATCAAATCAGACCATAAAAATGAGTGCAATTAGTGAAGGAAACAGGGTAACTACAAGGATTAGAATCACTCCTAGCTAGAAGCAACTGACATTTAAGGTTTTTTTCAGGTAATAATAAAGTGCCCTTGTGCTGCCAAAAACCTCCCCAAACATTTAACACACATACTTCTATCAGATTTACCTCACCTGGAAATTCACTTCTCACTATTAAAGCTAAGGACTTATTCATGACAATTTTCTGAATATCAATTATCAGCCATATTGACTACACATGGCTGAGATTAGAAAGCAAAACAGTAGTCTTCCCATGGAAGATATTACTTCCACAAACACAACTGTCTTAAAAATCATTTGGCTTCAATCTGGAAGAGCTGTTAAAAGTGGTCTTAGATTTAAATGTAAGACAACCATAGAGAAATCCTGTCCCATTTAGAAAAACTGAAGTTGTACGAAAAAATAATAAAAAAATAAATCAATGTGCTCAAGTGATGTTTGGAACATGTCTTACAGAAATATTTTGGCAAGAGAACTGCCAGGTGTAGTACTTTGGCCACCTTTAAACTGTCAAGAAAGCAAACATTGATAAGCAATGCATGCACAGCAACTAATAAAGCAGTCCTAAGACCCAGTCTCTGTCCAGCCTAGGAATGCTAAATGGAATGAATGCTAGAGCTGAAATCAAATAAGCTGGATTTGCTATGAGGAAAGACCTTCAGGTGAGGACAAGATTGGGCAGGAGGTGAACACTGTTACTTGTATGATTTTCACAGTTTATCAATTACAAAGCCAAAAACTCTAATGAAACAGACACAATGGTTATAAAAGGAAAACCAGAAAAAAAAAAGTTGAAAATTCATGTGACAAATTAATTACTTGGGGCCATCCTTGATCCTGACTAGCTGGCTTGCCAGATGCTGTAAATTAGCACTATTATAAATTTTGACACCAGAGCCACTACCTAATAGTAACCTTTGCAGACATCTTGTTTACCTATCCTGGTATCACCTTTCCATACTGCATTACTTATTACATGCTTACTACTATATGCTGATAATTAATTTTTGGATCCCGTGTAACCCTAGCTACAGTCTTGCAAAATGTTTTGTTCACAGAAATTGACCGAAGAGAGCTTAAAATGTTTTTCTTGGACGAACTAAACACATGAGTAGCTGTGTTACATCTTCCCAAAATATGTGGACAGATTATTTTCAATAACCTATATTAAGAACTCTTTGGAAGAACAATCTATTGAAAGGATCAGCTAGCACAGAACCCTAATTTCAATGAAAAACATTTTGAAAAATCTGTCTTTCCAAATAGCCCTTAAAATATGCAAAATAACTGCTGGACAAAAATCAGTGGTTTAGAAAGATATCAAAGTTGAGAAGACTATCTGAATTTCACTCCAAAGAAACACAGAACAAACCACCTTTCCCAGAACAAACTACTTTCAATGTTCATAGTGTATCTGCAATATGACACCAACTACCCTAAGTGATGAAGGAGATACTCTGGAACTAATTTCGGGAAGGCTCCAACAGCACAATCCAGGCTTGTCAAATCTTGCCTCCTGTTTAATTTGACTACTAGAGATAACTATCTTTTCCTCAGTTGTTTTCATGCTGAAATAAACCACTGGTCTAATATTCATGAGGGCTCACTGGACAAGTAACCTTTTCCTGATAATATCATTGGTTAAGTGTCATAATCTGCTTAAAAGAGGAAGCACAGGAAAGGTCAGAGGAACTTGCTTCAAAGCCAGTGAATCACTATAAAGAGAACAAAATTTTACAACTACTACACCTGAAAAATGAAGTGCAGGTCTTTGTCTATCCTTCTGCAAAATGTTTTGCACATGCAGAAATCCATGGTATTTCAGTGAGTGGTTTAACTTGAGCAAATAAATTCTATATGCTACCATCACAACACACAAGTAAGTCACAAAGATAGATAATCTCTCTGAGAAAAGGCACCTCAGATAAATGTCTGACAAACAGCAGCTTTGCTTCCTAAATATAATCACCTCCCTAACTAGTTCATAGCAGGAAGATCCTACCCACAAATATATGACTGCAAATCCTAGAACATGATGTTAATGAAGTTTCTGGTAAAACAGAGGAAAAGTTTATGTAGTCTATGAAAGGGACACAATTGTAATTTGTATTTTCCCGAAGTGATTTAGAAAGGAAAAGCATACAGTACATAGCAAACAACAGGTGTCTTGTACAAACTGAAGACTCATCCTAACTCATGCATAGAGGCATGTGATGGCCACAGACTGAAATACAGGAAATTCCACTTAAACATAAGAAAAAGACTATTCTACTTTAAGAATGATTGATCATTATCATAGGCTGTCCATAGCAGTCGTGGAGTTTCCACCCCTGAGGAATTAGAAACCCAACTGAACCAAGGTACTGAGCAACCTGTTCTCAATCGAGGCAGGCTCTCAGTTTGTGCAGGAAAGCTGGACTACACAATCTTCAGGGGTCCTTTAACATTAAGCATTCTGAGATTCAGCAAATTCAAATGCCAAATGCATTCCCGTTTGGTTTCAATTACCGTCTCCCACCTTCTGTTGGGGGTTCTTTTCCATGCATCTGTTCCCCTTTACCTTTTTCTCTGTCTCTTCTTTCCTGTCAATTCTGTAATACATTCCTTCACATCTACACACAGCCTATGATATTTCAGAAGTTTTAAATGCTTCACCACCCAAAAGACCTTCCATGTTACTCAGAAAACACGTACCAATTATCATTGCCATAGCACTGCTGTTACACTGGCCAAGTGCAGACAAAATCTGGCTCATAATTTGTTGGTTGGCCAACACCAAGTCTGCCACGTATGCAGTTGATCCTTGAGTATTAGGGTTGCTTCCATTGCCATCTTTGCCTCCTGAAACCTTCTCCTCATCAGACACACTGTCTGTAGTACTGCTTGCTACTGGAACACGGGCACTGTATTCTCGGTTACTGGAAAGTGGCAGTTGAACTAAAATGTTTATCAGCTTCAATAAATCAAACATGAGTTGATCCCTTGTCATTTCTCCACAGACTGCTTTGGCATCACCAGGACGGATGATATTGGCAAAGAGCCCTCCAAAACATGCTCGAGCACCCACAGAGCTGTCTGAGCCACTGCGAGACATGACTTTGTCCGAACACGTAATGTAATGATGCACAAGAAAGGTTATGGACTCAATTACTGCAGAAATAGTGCTAACTGATACAACTTCAAAATTCTGTTCCAGGGTGAATTCCAAGAGTTTCACTTGAGCATCCAATGGTCCCTGGCCTGTCTGGAAAGCACCCCTGAAAGAAAAAAAAAAGAAAAACAAAAAAAAATGCATGTTGAAACAAAGTCTAATCTTTCACCTGCATCAAGCTTTTGCAATTTTTAAATATACTGGTCATTAAACAGCCTGCAGAACCTGCTCATGCAACCACCTTCATGATACCACTAAGGGTTAAGAGGTTAACTTTGAAAAAGGCTAGGATTAATCTTTAAATTTTTGTAATTCAGTTAATTTTGTGAATTTTTTCAGTTAATTCAGTTAATTTTTTTTTAGTCTATAATAGACTGAACAGTCCTGCTCAGTTCTTGGTGAAAAGTTTCCTACATTTGCAAGAAAACTTCATGGAAAACAGTCACATAATACTTTAATATCATGAGGATTCTTTAGTTGCTAACAGAAAATCATGATGGATTTTTTTCTTCCCACAGGCCTTTTGTTTGTGCCCCACCTGGCCACTCCTCACCCAGAGATAAAATGAAGAATGGTCAGGTTTTACCTACATGAATAGTAAATATACATAAGATCATGAGAAGGTGCTTAAGAAATCACAGGCTGGTGCTTGTACGTTAACTGCTTAAAGAATTTCTGCTAGGAATAAGTTTATTTTATCAATTGCTTTTACACATATAGTGGTGAATTACAAAAGAAACCTTTTGAATGGGTGTATCTAAAAACTTGTATTAGGCACTGAATTTTCATATACTTCTCTGTATCTTCTCCAATTGATTAATGTCATTCTAGCTTTTTTAATTAAATACAGAACAAAACAGTTTATAGAAACAGCCCTGAAAAAATATTTGGAATTTAAGTAATTCTAACTGTAAAATACTGCTTTTCTTTACAGTTAATCTTATGACCAGATAAGACACAGTACAGTTCAGTAGTTATCTGTGTTCTTAGAAATAACCATCTAAATCCCTTTCTGGCGCTTTGCTTCCATTTCATGTCATTTCACAAAAAAACCCTAACACATTTCAAAAACTACCCTTTCAGTGGTCTCATTAGCTTAGTTTAAACAAATGCTGGCATGCAGATCACTCTGAATTAATGATTTTATTGTATTATGACATGTCTTGTAGAAATCATCAATATAACCTGGTAAACATCACTTCTAAAATTTAAGTCTGAAAGGCAGAATCTCCTGGAGAAGACAGAAACCATTTTCTGTAAGATTAAACAATAGACAACACCAAAGTGCCACCTACTGGGAGCCCAGAACTGAGGCAGCTCATGCTTAACTATACAAAGCCTTTGTCTGGAGATGAACACAACATCAATACCAGAAAGAAATGCTTCCTACTGTACTTCAGACTAAACAATTGCCATATTTCCAGTGTACCATTGGAGGCAAAGTCTTGTGCCCACTGGCCTTGCCTTGAGGAAGCAGAACTGTGAAAGATGAGCCATAAGCTCTTATCTCTCCTCTGGCCAGAGGCACTTCTCTCTACCTAGTGGGCACCAATAGGGCCCAAGAGAGTGGGGCAGAGGATGTTTTCCATTGTCATGTGGAGAGAAAACCACCCCCCAAAGATAAAGCAATAGAAATGCATACTGCATACATAGAATTATGCAATCTCATAATTCATCCTACTGTGTGAGAAAAGCCATCTGTACTATTTTCACAGTCTATAAATAATTTCTGGAATCTTTCATTAATTCAGACTTCTCAGAATACTTTTAATAGGTAAGCTCATCAACAGTTGTCCTTACTTTAAGGGATTTACTTCAAAAAGTTTTATATCTTAGATTTAAATAGAATAAATAAAATCAGGTCAAAATTTTAGTGCCTCTGTTGACAGTCCCTCACACAGACAGCTGTGTGTGAATTCCAGATGCATTTTTCCATGTGCCAGGAGCAGTCCAGATCCTGCTGCTAGTGCTGCAGTAACAATCATGATTTCCACTGACACAGAACTTGACAGTATGACAAGCCACACACTCATTGAGTTTTCTTTCATAATCCCACAGATTTTAAAGGAAAGGAGGGTATGAAAGAAAACAAACATATAAGATTTACCTTTCTGTTGAAAGTATATGTATTAATTTTAATAAAAATTCACTGAACATCTGAGGACAAGTTGAAGAAAGGTGCACTTGTAACCGAGTAAGAAATTCTTGCATAGCTTGTGTTGCTGTTGGCCCAACCTGGAAGAAAAGACATTTTAGGAAGTATTATATATGACTGAAATGTCTTCAAGAATCTTAACATCTTCTAAGAACAGAGAAGTATTGTATAGCTTAACTTGCTTTCTGAAAATCTTTACAGAACTAATCTGCATCCATTTGTATTACATGTTTTTCTACTATTAATCATGAGTCAAAAGCAAGAAATTCAGTTCTTTGTCTAAGACTTGCTTTTCAGCTTGAGACTCTTTTCAGTAATGCCAACTATACTCCATACAGAATCCACTTCTGTGCTAATCTGATACTTACTGCATACTTAAGTAAGAACTTTAATGGCACTGTGCAGTGTTAAAAGTTCTGGAAATGACTACGTATTTTCTTGAAAATTTGCTGGAAAAACCCCCCTGGAACTACCAGGTATTTTCTGTCTCCCAAATTGAGACTCCTGTCAAATACTACATACAATTAAGTTCAGTTTGGTTTTTTAAAAAACATTATTCACAGATATTTCAAAGATTGCAAAAAGCAAGAAAACTTTAATTGAAATTAGGAGAGGCAGTGGATAACACATGAATTCAGAAACAGGCAGAAAATGAAAGCATAATTTTCAATTCAGGAATTCTTAGATATTAAAATTCATTAATAATCTTCATTGACATTTTTATCCTAACCCAACAAGATTTTGAGAAAGTAACTGAATGGAGCAATTCATTCACATATAGCATCCTCTCCCTGTGGCAAGTCTCTGGCGATTTTTTTTCTGCTCATCAGAACCAACAAAGATTATAACTAGAAGAAGATACAAGACAAGAATATAATACATTATGAATGAACACATATTTCTGTCAAGTGTCTTGAAATCCTACTGAAAAGGTTTTTCTCTTATTTTAATTGCTCATTACCTGTGGACTGTGTTGATTTGTTCCATGAGGGTTAGTGCCAGAAAGAAATTTCACTAACACGTGAATAAGGTTGGGATCTGACACCAACAATTGGGCAGTGCTTTCCTGAGCTCCAATGGCATTGCTTGGACCAGCTAAAAAACAAAGACATAAAAATTACATGCGTAATCTTAAACATTAGGTGTAAATCAAATATTTATAGTGCAAATCCCTTAAATTATTTCATTATGTGGAAATATTCTGAGCTAAATCAGTTACCAAAACCTCCCTGCTCAGGACTACAATTCTGAGTTTTCCCTTAAGTACAGATATAAAGCCCCAAAAACATGTAATCAGTATTCCAAGCTTGCTAAGGCAGTACTCCAGATAAGAGAGATTAATTTTGTAGGTGCAATACATACAGACATTTTGATTTGTCACTTTTTGTTAGTCCAACACATTAATAAGGCTCAAGTTCATTTTTTAGTTTGTCAAACAGAGAACAAGGGTTCTGTTATCCTCTAAACAATCACAGTGTTTTTGCTCTTGGCAAATGCAAACACTTCCCAGAATAAAACTGTAGAGACCTTAACAGATGAGAACTCTGAAGACTGGAATTTGAACTAAAATACACCCTTCAGTGATCAAACAAACAAGCTTTACTAAATATGAAGTCTTACTCTAGCAGTAGTAGCATACTACTGTTCAAATCAGTTCAAAACACAGAAAAAAGCACAGCATGAAACAAATCCTGCAGAGATGCAACAATGCTTTTTGAAAAATGCCATCATACCAATTTCTCCCTTTTGTGACTAGCTCAGGGGTGCAACTCCCCTGTGGAGGTGTTACTGGGACATTCACACATAGGCCTGAAGGTGTTCACCCCTTCTGGTATGCCATAACTGACTCAACTGTACTGTCTTTAAGAGGGAACTGTCCTGTTGTGTCAAACCATCAAGGACACCACAGTGCCCCCAGACTCATTTCTGGGGCCTTCCACCAGAAGACTGTGAATGATTCTGTGTTGCATCAGTGTAGAACTCCCCCCCAGTGGGGGGATACCTGGGCATTCCCACCTGAACTTGAATGTCTATTAACCCACTGAACTCTGTTTCCTAGGCTTCCACCACCCCGATGGATCAAAAGCATGATCATCAATTTCACCAACAGATGTCTAAATTGCAACAATCAAATCTTGTCTCTTGATCCACTTGTGGTGGATCCTTTTCTCTCCCCTATCTACTCTTACCCTTTCCTTCTCTTTCTTTGTTTTCCTTATATGTTTTCCTAAGTGGTATCTTTATATTTCTGCACTATTTCATTTTTACAGATAACGGTAACAGCCACATACCTCCTTTCCATTACAACCAAACTGTTCTAAAATAACCCTGTCATACAGGTATTTATTTATATATTTATCTCTCTCACGTACATATATACGTGAACATTGATCATTCAGTGGAGTGTTTCACTCTAACCCATCCCAAGTGATCTATTAACAAGAACTTGTAACCCAGCCTTTAGGGACAGGTCATGACACTTGCATGTCCTACCCTTTCCAACTCAACCCCAAGTCACAATCCTACACACAGAAAACACAAAACCACATTCATATGCCCAATTGTGCCTGCCATGAACCACAGGGTTTGCTTCTGAGTAGCTTTTTATTCACCTACTGATCTCAGGCAACTAACAAAGAAACTCTTGCAAACACGCAGCTGCCTGTCAGTGTCAGAGAAGAACACTGAGCCTCATAACACTTGCAAGATATTTGCATATAATCCCAGTGATACACACCGCATAAATTTTGGAAATTTTTGCCAGTCTACTGATACAAACTGAAGAGTTTGACTTGTTAAATGAAGGCATTTATACCAGAAATCAGGCCATGTTCTATTCTCAAATACTAAGAATAAGAGTGAAGCCTCAGTTTGTGCATAATAAGTCTCTTTCATTAGTTTTTTGCAGCTCTTACTTCTTTACCTGACGGCAAAAATTTCATCAGATTTTTGTGAGACTAATTTCCAAATAACATCAAAGAAAGGGGACAGAAAGTAAAAATTTTAAAAACAAAATGCATCTTAAAGTCAATGATTTGAAATGGCAAATATGAAAAAAATTTCATAGGCAACATTTAAAAACTACTTCCTTTAATTCCTACCCGTTTTGTGGCAAAATGTCATTCACAAAGAGAGATTATTTCTAGTGTGTTGTGGAGCAATATAGAGAATGTGAGATATACTGGTATGCACAGGGAAACGAAATGGCTGGATTTCTATTTTAATAGATTCAACTGCTGGGGGTTTATTTTGAGATAGCTTAATATAAGCAGTGACTGGTGCCTGCATATTTACAAAAATATTCCTACTCTGTTAGAGGAACTTCAATCTCACTCATAGCAACTTAATCATTCCCCTCTGCTACTTCTACTCATACTACAAAACCTAATTCCCAGAAATCATTTGCTAGTCCTAAAATGTTTTTCAGAAGACACTGCTTATAATGACATTTTCTTTTACCAAAAGGGTTTCTGTTTACCATGGTACAAGCAATTCAAGGAGCTCACTCTTGAAAAGCCTGAAGTGAATGGAGAACAAAAGCACGCATATGGCAAAAGGAATGTTCTGGAAGTCTTTTAATGGAACCAACACTCATTTGTACATCACTAAAACTGTCAACATAAGAAAACCAACCAAGCAAACTTACCATTAAGCTGCATATTTGTCATGAGTGTTAGGCTGTGAAGCACAAGGCACCACGTCCGCAGTAAAGTATTAGGATACCATGCCAGAACTGACAGGAAGCTAGTGACTGAAGCTGTCAAGAAAAACAGTTTTTTCTAAGTTTTAATCTTCAAGGTATTATTATAAATTTCTAATTTTTACTGTAAGGTGCTATGCTGATTATTGTTATTAATATTATTGTTCCTTACATTCATTTTGTTTTGACAACCACTGCTGCAGGAAATTAGGAAAAGAAACCTCACCAACACTTCACAGGAACTGGCACACAGAACTTTCTACAGCATGCAGACCCTCACATCTCAAAGAAAACAATGCAAAGAAACTTTCAAATACTCTTATGGAAGTCAATGTAACAGGTTCATTATATCATGCATAAAACATTTTGGATTATCACCACAAGATACCACACTTCTTAATTATATAGTATAACATACTGCAAGAAAAAAAAATTCAGTATTTCTTCATACTAGATTAGCAGTGTGATGCTCAACAGTAATGGCACTTTCCCACTCTGCTGACCCCTTTAAGAGAGATCATAGGATGCTATAGAGGAGATGAAATTAATCAGAAAAGTGCACACTGCTGCACAGTTCATCTCAGACTAAGAAGTGTATTTTAAGGAATCCTCCTGGTAATAATTTTGAGTTAGGAACCATAAATTTTACCATTTAATTTCTAATAACTTGATAAAAATTGAACGAATCAACTCTCAGTTACACAGTAGCAATGTATTTTCCACTTTAAGAAAATGAGACCAAAAGTTCTTTTTAAGAACACAGCAATTATCTCAACACTGATCTTACAAAAAAATACTTACAGCAATACTTTTTGCTTATTAGCAAAAATTGAGTATTTAAAAAAAAAAAACAAACAAATCCAAACTTATTTCCCATATTTAATGTATTTTACCTTGGTTCAGGGAAACAACAGGTATTCGGTTAGCATTATAAAGGAAAATATCAGCACCACTATCTTTACTTCCAGAGGAGCTGGAATTCAGGCTTAATGTGAGCCATAGCTGCAATAGGGATTCAAGCTGAAAGAAAGGGGGAAAAAAACCCACTATGAGACCAAACTCAGAACCCCAGAGCATCAAAGTTTTAATTTTAAAGCCTGATTTACATTCTCAGCTGCTACTGTTTCAATGCGCACACACACACACACACACACACACTCTCTCTCTCCTTTACTGGATTTTAAAATTCTGCTAAATTTAAATTTATTTAATAATATTAAAGGCAAATTCAGCCTAAACTAGCAAATGCTTCTGCTATTGTTTTTGTAATTTCTTCCAAATTTCTTCCAAATAGTTTCTCTGAAGAAGTTTCTTCAAACTTATGTTAAGAAAATGCAGCTTTACACACTGCTCAGAAATACCTTTGTGAAGTAAAGGTATACCTTATACCTGTAACATGTACAGGTAGGCTTACAGATTTGTATGGAAGCTTTTGGAATGTCATTAAAGTGATGTTTCCCAGTCAACCAAAATTATTCAGAAGAGCCCATTTATCTAATGAGAAACCTCAGAGACACTGATGCTTACTCTGACTAAATCCCCTGAGGAAAATAACTCTAGATATTCTGGGGAAGCGTCAATGACATTTACATGAGAAACTGTATTTTGGATGAGATATTTAAAGAGCAACTGAGAGATGGAGTCAGCCACTCTATCAAAATATCAAGAGGCAGGCAGGCATCTAATCATTACATATATAGCATGCATGGCATTCCTTTGTATGAATCAAGAAAAGTGTTGTTAATCCAATGATTTTCAAAAAGCAAACTTTTAAATTTGCTAGTAACATACAGGATCATTGGGTAATTCAGATTGGAAAGAACCTTTGCAAGTTATCCAATCCAATCTGCTCAAAGAAATGCCACAGAAGATATCAGACTTGGTCACTTAGGGGTTTATTCAACTGAGTTTTGAAAATCTACACAGATCTCCATCTGTAATTAAGTGTCACTTAGTGACATTTTTCACTAATAAGCAAACAATTATCATTCAGTGGACATACAAACTTGTTTTTAAATATGAAAATATTATTTTCCAGTGTAACAAGCAATGTCCCCTTTGACAAAGGCTTTCAGCACTTTGTTTATTACATTATCAGTACTGCTGTCCATGACATATTCATAAGCAATACAGCACATAACATAACAGATTACTTGAATGCTAAGTAGCAAGAAGTAGAGGAAAACAACTCTCCAATTTAGAGATAAATACTATCAGATCATTTAAAGTTCAAAATTCTCTACCTGAACATGGTGGACTTGTAGCATGGAAAAGAGTTTGTTGAAGCATGCACTCAGCATAGGTATAGATGACAACTGCACAATCAGCTGGGCATTTTGGTTAGCCGCATGTAATCCCCTCAGCAGTGAATCATCTGTGCCACTGGGAGACTGTGTCACTAGAACACAAAACAGGGTACCATTCCCCCATCAATTACTAGAAGTAATTTAATAATTATTTCCTTGCATTTTTATACTTAGGTGAAAGATAGTTTTTTATAATTTAGACGAACATCTTCAACGTAGTGTTCAGTAGAATTGGACAACTGACTACCATAGTAGTGGCATACTTCAATATGAGACATTTCCATCTTCACAAAAACTGTTTGGAACTGACTCCACACAGATATATTTTCACAGCTATTACAGCAGTAACACAATGGTAAGACAAACGATTGGAACATTTCTTTCACACATTGCAGTACAACTGCTGCAGACAATAATGAACTTCCAGAGAATAACGCCTGAAGATGTCACTAAACTTATTCCACCACAACATAGTTAACCAATGACTACATGCACACTAAAGTACCCAGAGGGCTACAAAGAAACACAATTTAACAAGATGGGCAGCACAACTCACTGAAAAAGTTTCTAAAACAAAAAGCTCTGTGAGTGTTTTTGCAACATAAAGCTCACTCACTGAACAGCTGAGTCCAAATTTGTATTCAAGTATTTTCACTTTCATCACTTAGTAGGTGCAACTGTCAAATGCAAAGAGCTTTCAAACACCAAGAAGCTTAATATTCACTTGCACTTAGATCTAAATCTTTAGATTTTCCCTCCTTTGTAGCATAACCTACATGCACAGTTGACTGTTTCACAAAATGTCTTAAATATAGGCATGGAAGTTACTCAAAAATCTGAATAAAGAACTATCTCTGAGGTCCAACCAAATAAGAAAGTTCAAGCAAAATATAACTTTTTCTAAGCTACTAAGTGACTGCAGAAAACATTACTACAAATTTTAAAACATCATGATCATTATGGGAAGAGAATGATTTGACAACGTGTAGTTACATGTAGGAGATGTGTTTGTCAATGCTTGCAGAATGGAATCAGCCTCCAGTGTGGACATCATTTTCAGCATCAGCTCAGCCTGCTGCTCAAGTCCAACTTCGAGACGTGCATCTAAAGCTAATAAAGGCAACCAAAAAGGGAAAACTGAGTTATATCAAGGACATACATAATTACAGAATCACAGAATATTCAGAATTGGAGGGGACCCACAAGGATCATCAAGTCCATCTCCTAAGAGAATAGCCTGTATGGGGATTGGACCCACAACCTCGGGGTCATCAGCACCATGCTCTGAACAACTGAGCTAATCTCACCTTTAAATTGCTACTCTTTCTGTAACAATATTACAGATCTGAAATATATAATTATTAAAATGCTGAATTTCTGTGAAATATACCCAGATTTCTTTCCACCCTCACTTTACTATCACATATGACAATCTGCATATGCTCAAATCATTTCTTCCTAAGGCAATAGCTCTCAAACGAGAACCAAAAAGTTGTTTTTCCCAGTGTGCCAGAAGAAAAATCTATCACCCAGTTCAGCAGTACTCCTACAAATGAACAAGTGTGCCACTTCACTCCTTTGGGGTAGAGCCAACTAGAAAAGAACTTCCAAAATTTCCTGAGAAAACAGGAAAGATTTAAAACTGCCTAGAAGTGCATTCCAAAATGTCAGAAAATAAGATTTTCTGCTATGTTGGGCTTTTTAAAATATAAGTTTCACATTATATTCTTCCAGTTACTACAGGGAAAAATATGTGGCATATAAAAAAATGTAATTCTTTCCCCTTAAAACACATAGACATTGCTAAAATAATTTATTGTCCTAAAGCCTCAAATATAAAATTATAGAAAAGAGACCCCAAACAGAACTTTAATTCATTGCCTACCTTGAGAGACTGATATGCTGACAGTTTGTGATCCATTTTTCTCTGTAGTTACAGGTGGTTTTGCAACTGGAATTCCAACACCACCAATGTAAGGATTGTAATTGTAGGTGCCATATTCAGCACCCCAGTAATCGTACCAGGTGCTGCTTATAGGCTTAAAAAACAAACAAAAACAAGAAAAAACAATAAACAGCAAGTCTTTAGATTGCCAGAAGTTTTTAATGACTAACAACAAACTTTGAGGTTAAAAAAAATTAAAACCAGAAGACTGGTTCCAACAGCTTTAGAAAATTTTTTCAATTCTCATTGCAGTATAAGCTACTGAAGCCTTAGTGATTATCAAAATCCAGCAGTGTAGTTAGCTGCCTCAAAGATTCAAAAAGCGAATTTGAAAATGTCATAATCAGTTTTTCTTCACACATTTGTACCATACTACCAAATCTGGAAGTAGAGTATTACACAGATATTTATCAAGATAGAATGCTATACTATTACCTGTACTAATTAAGTACCTTGAAGCCTCAGTGAGGCTCAGGGACTATTAGAACTGGGTCCTGAAAAATAAAGAATTGAGTAATCTCTACTTGTGTCATAATTTAAGATACTAAGAAAGCATATGGATCACAAGGAAAAAAAGTAATGTAACATTGTATAAAGGCAATTTGCATATGCCCTTCTTTTTAATGGTGAGATCCAATAACAACTGTCATTTTACAGATACAGAAGCAAATATTAAGAAGCATTAAGAATGAAAAAGTGGTTTTATGGCTGTTTTTTGGTAGACATCAAAGAAGGTAATAAGACAATAAAGGTACCTTGGATGAAGCT
The DNA here is from genome assembly GCF_029582105.1 of Oenanthe melanoleuca. Lineage (NCBI taxonomy): Eukaryota > Metazoa > Chordata > Aves > Passeriformes > Muscicapidae > Oenanthe > Oenanthe melanoleuca. The sequence goes on from NC_079336.1 coordinate 74,690,782, forward strand.
GACTAAAAACTACTGCCACATGACATGACAGAAGAATAAAGAAGGCAGGAAATAACAGTAACACAGAAATTCGGCAGTAAGTATAATTTTCGGTGGTAGACTGAGATTTAATGAAAAAAACTTTACATGATAGGTAATTGGTAGAATGACATATGAGGGAATACAGAAAAAAAATTCAGTGCTTTCAGAGCAAGTGATGGGACAGATCATTTAGGTTCATTCAAATGAAACATTTAAGTCAATAGAGGGGCATGGAAAAACTCCAAATGTCATCCTTCTAAAGAGAGAAAAGACTCAATATTTCATTATGAACAGTGTGTTTCTTTGAAGTCTAAATATTTTTGGCTTTTCATATACATTGACAATATTGTAATTGTACAACGTGTATGCTTAGCCTTCATCTTAAGTATAAAAGTACTTAGTAATTTTCTTCTTCCCCAGTGAAGAAAATTTTGAAGTGAGTTACTTCCCTTCATAGCCTGAAGTTAATCTGAGCACAAGCTACTGCTAGCTTCCTTTTTAAAATACAATACTAACAGTATAAATTCATTTTAAGATCAGTCAGGGAAATGGTACTCCATTCTTAATAAAAAGGACAAGACTAGATCTTATTTTTCTATTATGTTTTTGTTGTCTTCAAGACGTGCTGAAGTGTGAAGAAGTGCCAGAGAATAAGGATTTTTCTATCTCACATGTAAAGGTTATCCTGAAAATTTAGGTGTGACATACCTTGAAGACTTTGGCTGCAAGGGGATCTTTTTCCAAATCAATATCCAAAGGATCAATATCGACTTCCATCAGGTCTTGCAGTAATTCAAGATCAATGTCCTTATCTTTTTCCAATGATGACAAGGGTGGAGCACCTCGAATCATTGAAAGAGTATTAACCAAAGCAAACCAAACCAAAACCACTACACACTTGCAAGTAAAAATTATAAAACAAGGATGTATAATATACTTAACAGAATTTTAAGCTTTTTAATATTACAACTTTGTGAAAAAAGTTAAAATAAGCAATCAAGTTGCCTTTTTAAAAATATGATGAAAAATACCCCTTCTTTACTTGTCAGATGTAAAACTTACTTGAAGAATTACCCAATCTGCCTATATTATCAGAAGCTATTTATGCTATCACCAAAGAGTCTTGTGCTGATACCTTGATAGATGAGTAAATTTTTTTTTTAAACTCTTTTTAGTGAATACACATATACAGAATTATGCAATAATTTACCTGTGATGTCATGTGTCAAAGGCTCATCTATGGTTTCTACTAACTGAACTGTGGACTGCTGGAGAGAGTCATCAGAATCTCCAGCTGAAGCTCCAGCATCTTCTCCCAAAGCACTTTCTTCCATAGCTTCAGCTGCTATAGGTGCCAACAACTCTCCTAGGTATTAAATTAAGCAGATAAATTCACTTCAAGCTTTATTCTCATTACAATATAGCATCCCAGTGTCTATGGCAACTGTCACTTTTTCATCTAAGTTCTCTGGGGCTATTTCTTCAAGGTGAAGTGTTTTGAATAATTTTCAAATAATCATGGTCATATAAAAACGAACTTTTTAATACACGAGTCACTCTAATTGCAATTTTAAATCACATTTTTACGCACTAACCTAAATGTTATGATTTGTTTGGGTTTTTTAATAATTTGGATTGTGTCAGCAGGTTCTAACATACTGACAAACCACTCCACCAAAATATTAAAGTGCAAGATACCTTCTGAAGAATATGAACTTAAAACAAACCTGCTAGAATATCCTGTAGCATACAAGTCAGAGAATACTGAGCCCATGCTCCTCCCCAGGAGATGTCTCCTCTGTTAAAGTCAGTTCCAACAAGAAGCAGCAATAATCGTTCTAATTGAGTCTCATTTACAATCTCACATAAATGAATTGTTGGTCTTGTAGCATTTGCAATTCTAGCAAGAACCTATTAAAAAAAAGAAAGATAAATATATGCCTATTCATCATTAACCCTATGAAAGTATATAATAAATTTATTTTCTATAATTATTAGATTTTGCTTACAAATAAATCAGGTATTTTTACCAGCTCACACTTTAGACTTTTATGAGTGTAATAACATGAATATGTTTTTTTCAAGTTAATTTTTCCATGCAATTTTGAAGCCACCTTATTTTAAGTCACACAAAAAGTGACAGATCAGAAAAACTACCTCACCAGAAATGATTAGAAATTTTAATGCTGCAGCTAATTTTTACCATCAAACAAGCAAAAAAGCAGTAATAGAGAACTAATTTAATGTGGTTGCTACTGCAGCTACATAGTGATGATCCATATTCTTTTTACCTTACAAACAAAAAGAAGTAAATCTGCATGACAAGTAAAGTCCATGGACAAGAGAAAGAGTGCCAGCTTTTGCACTACAGAAATGCAACGTTCATGTGCCAGTGTAAAGGGAAGTGGTTCAATTTCTGGAGTTTCTTTTGCTGTTGATACTTCTGTTTCTAAAGAAGAACGAGGCCATTCTGCAGTTCGCCGCAAGCGTATTAAGTCCTTGAAGTGCTGCAGAAATTAAATTTGAAACAACAGTCACAGGTTAAAACTGATCTCTAAATCTTTTCCCCATGAATCAGTGTGGCAGCAATAACAGAGACTGTGAAAACTTCTTAAAAATATAAAAGCAAGTCTAAAAATACGTAAGAATCCGGAATGGAATTAAGGCTTTATTGGCTGAAATTTGTTTTGGCAGCTTTTTATCTCAGATGACAAATGCATAATCAAATTCAGTTCTGCAGAAGTGCCAATTAAGCCTTATGTATGCCATAACACATATTGAAAATACATATTTTCAAAGTTTCCTTCATATTTTCACACCTGTACATGAAGTTACAGTTATCATAAAACAAACTGCATATAAAAATAGCCATTATGGAAATTTATTCTTAAAAGAACACTGACTTTCCAGTTCTTCACATTTGATAAATCATCAGTAATTTCTATATTTCTTAATACTGCCATGATATAAAGTATGCATTAATCTCACCATAAATGGAACTAGTTTGATTTTTGATCATGGCTCTGGACAACCTTTTTGACAGAGGGCCTAAATGTGATGGAGAAAAGAATGTGCTTTTATTAATCCTCTCATCCACCAAGGGCATTTAGCAGCCCAGCTCATTGAATCAGCTACACTAGCACTCATTAGATAATACAAATGCCTCTTATAATCTCACTTAAGCAGTAGCTACTGAATTAGATCAAGGAAAGAGCTATTTACTGAGACAAAGGTTTCACTTTCTCCTAAATGCAGTACATGTTTTACATCACTCACGTCATAACTAAAAGTGATTAGTAAGCAAAATAGCAAAACCCACATAAAATGCAACTATCAAGGGCACAGTAACAGCTTAACTACAAGCTAAGGAATTACAAGAGGAAAGATCTTTAGTTCAACACAGGTTTTTTTTCTGCAACATGGCTACTATAAATTGAAACCTAAATTAGCTAGACAGCACAGTTCAGCCAGTAACTCATTTAAAGATGAATCAAGGGGCCACCAGTGGAGCAGCCCCCTTGGTATAACCTGCTGGAATAAAGCAGAAGATCGTGCAGGAAAGAACAGCTCATGACAAGCACAGTTAGTGAAAACTTAGAGCTTTATTTTTTATGCTAGTGATGTGTTTTTTCCAGAATTACTGGAAGTTTTAGGATTTCCCTTTAGGTCCAACATCATGTCATTTCCTTCCACAGACCTATTTTCAGGCATCCTAACAGTCACGAGCACTTCCTGAACTAGGGAGTAAATGTTTCAAAAGACACCTAAGTTTGGTAGCTAAAAAGATTTTAGTTGTCACCACCTGAAATCCCTAAATTTCAGCATCTCCTCTCATAACCAAAACAATTCTTTAACTACATCATCAACCCTCAATATCTGGGGCTTACTGCAAGATGCCACAACTGAAGTGGTGGGTACCTTCGAGAAACTAAGGAGCTCACAACAAACTTTAAAAGTAATTCTCAGAAGTCATATTTATTAGTTTAGGAAGACAGACATTGGCAGAATTATTTTCTGACTACTCAACCAGGAAAGCATCTAGAAGAGCATCATGCATAAAAGCTAGTCATATAAAGTACTGCTTTACCTTTCTATTGCTATGTGTTACCCAAAGTTTAATGGCATGACTGGCATTCCCAAAGCTACAAGTTTATTAGTAATTTTGGCCTTGACTACCTAAAAGAACCCTGTAGAATGATAAACTATTTTTTACAGAGCAATAAATTTCCAGGTGGCTGCTTTTTTTTCAGTATTAGAATCTACTTGATAACAGCCATGATGAAACAACTTTTTATAATAAGGTCAAAGTAAGACAAAAATGACTTTGCAGGAACAGGTCTTTTCACACAAAAGACAAGAAGTCAGTTACAGTTTCAGAGCATCATACCTTTGAAGTAGCCTGCTTTAGTTTTGCCTGTTCTACTAAAAGTTTGTATGATGATCCTTTGTTGCTTTGTATTTTCTCTTTTTCCATCTGTTCCACCAAAGCCTTCTGTTTTGCTTTTAATAAGTTAAGTTGCTAAAAGAAAATGTTAATAGGAATAAATGAAAATTTAAGCAATAAGATGTTAAAAGGATCAGTATGTTCATGATAGCAATCTTCAGTTCAAACTGTAACTTGAGCTTTTAAAATAGTTTTAAATCACAGCTTAGGTGCTTGCACTGGGGTGTACTCAGATTTATGTAGAAATTACATCATATTTATTGTCCAATAGAGTACAACAGTACACTCCAACACTTGTTTTTCCAGCAGATCCCTTGCCCCATGGTTTTAGATGAATGTCAAAGAAGTTAGGCAGCCTTTAGCTATAGAATCAGACCTATGCAAAAGCAAGGCTGAATGAGTCCCAATGCCAAAGCTGTTGTTTCAAGAAATGAGATATCCTTTCTATAAGACATACTTCTCTGAAAATAGCCACTACTGTGCAGGAAGTCACCTGTTTATGATGCACCAGCTGTTTCCTGATCTTTCGGGAATACAGTCTATCAAGGCTACTGCTGCCTTTAGTCGATCTGCTCAGACTCTGAGTGTGAAGGCTATTATTTATAAAACTCCACTGGTTTCCTAATGGAAATAAAATTAAAAAAAATTAGTCCATCTTATTAAACCTCATCAGACTCTGGAGAAAAGCCTTTGTTTCAATGGTTAGCATCTCCAAAAAGTACTAAAGAAACAAGCTAAATCTAACTCTTAGCATTATTCAGTTATCCCCATTTATAGTATTTGTGTGATTTTAAAATGCAGTGCCATCTTTTCTCACTATTCTTAGAACATACAAGCAGGCAAGCAACTCTGTCCTAAGTAAAAATAGATTAACAGCTTCATAACATAAAAACTTTTATTCTTAGAAAAGAATATTATTAAAAGAAAACCATAGCTAGTAAAACTAATAATAATATTAATAATAATAGCAATAATAATGATGATTATAATAATAATAATGTATGGTGCTTATTATTATTACTGTTGTTCTTATTATTACTACTACTACTACTAATATTATGAAATACACAAAAACCAGACAAAAAACAGATTTAAAAATAGTGGATACAAATATCAAAACATTTATGAAGTCACACTGCTGGCCCTTTCTCACAATACAAAATGGTGCAACACGGTGCACTCTCCATTGTAAAGTCCCAGTCACAGGGTAATATACAGACATTTTACAAATTAAAATCAACCTGCATTTTTCACTTGAAAAAGTGAAAGAGATCATATTTATGAGGAGATGGGGATGTAAATAAGCAGAGAAGAATAAAAATAAAAAGATCACAACATACATTTTTAAATTCGCTTTTTTCAAGTGAATAGAAAATGCATTTTAGGTATTTGAACAGCTCCCAGAGCAATACTCATGAATCAAGTTTTGTTAATAAATGTGATGTACCTGCCAAAAATCGTTCCCTCTCTTTTCCATTCAGAGGTTTCTTTGCTGTGGCTGCTTCATCTTCAACAGTAGCTACATAATCCAGCAGTCTGGACACCAGCATTACAACCCAACTGATCATGGGAATATCTAAAACTCCTTCAAAATAAACAAATTTCAGTGCCTTAATAAATTTCTGAAGACATAACAAACATCACACATTTCACTAGGCCACAAAGACCCCACTCCCCTCTTTTTGTTTTTTAAAAGGAGAGTTAGAGTCTGAGCACTTATAAATGAGGGAAGAAATCAGTATAAAACTTGGTGCAAATGAAAATGTCACAGGTCTTTCAGTCTGATGAAGCTGGAAGTCAAAAGCTTCACCTCAACTGTTCAAGCTGAAAATTAAGCAGCATTTTTCTTAAAAAGAGTCAAAAATGTTAAGTCTAGATTTCCTAAATACCAAATGCATAATGACAGCTGCTTGCATTAAAGCACATGAAATAAATATCTCAAATTCAACAGTGTGCAATTCCTCCACTAAGATAGTTATAATAGTGCATACAGACAACTACATCTTTACTTCACCATTAGTGTATTTTCATGTAGATATCTGGATAAGTTACAGGAAAGCCAAGAGTGACTTCAGACTAGATGAACCACACTGGTGGCACTAACAATTGGCTAATGCCTATTTCAGTCTCACACTTTAAATGCTATATTTTTGTATAGAAAGAGAAAAAATATATCTTGAGCATCATGCAAGAAAAGTCTTTGTGCACATGGAAATCTAAATAAACAGTTACCAAAGTGAACTCATGACTGCTCAACAAAACCAGAAACCTACAAATACTGACCACTTAGTTACAGTCATTATGCAAATGGCATAATTTACAATGTCAATACAGCAAAGACATCAGCACTAGAAGCTACACCAACATTTTCCTATCAGTGCTGTGCTGAGCCACATTTGCTACACTGTGCTTTTCATGCACTGACCTCAAAAAAGCTGTAATTAATTCAAATTATTATTAAACACAGATCAAACAAGAAAACTAAGGCACAGAAACAATCCATCCAAAATCACATGAAGCTGCTGGCATCCAAGCAGTAGGATGCAGCCTGACTTGTTAACTGCAGTTTCCTGAGCACATTGACAGAAAGCAGCCCATCTCATGCAGGCAGAGGAAGAACCCCAACAGGTCCACAACAGGACCTGGACTGGAACCACTGACTAAATTGCAAGTACAGAAATGAGGAGCACTGGTGACTGTTACACACCTTTTTGTTTGGCAGAATAAAAAGAAAGGATCCTGCTGTATATACCTTTTCACACTTCTGTTAAAACAAGACCATTTCTTTTCATCTCTCAAAAAAAAAAAAAAAATAGAATTCTCAGCTTCTCTCCCACCCTCCCTCCAGGTCTTTTGCTCATTCCTTTCTTCTTCATCCAGCCTCAAAGTTCACAACTTCTCTCCACCCGTAACACTCACCTCTTGCTCTGATTTTCCTTTTCTTTTTTCACTTTTTCCCCAGTAAGTTTTCACCCCTTTGATTTATGTGTGATAGTTGTCAAATAGGAATTTCTTCTGCCATACCTGATGCTTCCACCACACGTAATATTGCCCTAGTACTCACCTGTGCTGTCCAGGAGGAAGGAAGCTGGAAGACCAGCAAATAAAGCTCTGAAGTATCAGTTACTTCTGCTTCCTAAAGTCCTCCATGAGGACAACTAGTAAGGCAAGAGCTATGAAAGGAATTGGAAGCTGTGGGGAGAGTGCAAACAGAGGTAGAGGAGATGTAAGCTTGGGTTTGCCTCAAACTAGTTAGAGACTATAGCAGGATATGGCCCCGATAGAGAAAGAACATGGGAGATCAGTGGGAAGCAATAGGAACAGCTGCTGACACCAGCTGCAGGTCTGTTAACATCAGGACACAAGGGAAAACTAAGGACAGAGTCTCAGCTGGCACTTTACAGACCTCACATGGCTAAGAACTTTAAACAACTTATCTTCTATGATGCTTTGCTACCTGTACATAACAAATGAAGTAGCCTAGAGTGTGATGTTTTCAAAAGTAAGAATTTGCATCAACCTTGGGATAATTAAGAGAACGTCCAAAGAAAATCAAGTTTGCAGAATATAATCTCAGTACATTTTTAGGATCAAAAAATGTAAATGCCTTGCAATTACAGAATGCTCCACAAGAAGAAACTCCATGTAGTCTGCAGAAACCATGCAGATATACATAAACTTGTCTTCATATGTTTCACCTCAAAAACTTGAAACTTGGAAAATATCTCATGAGCAAAAAGGTGCATTTCTTTCCAAAACATTGAATTCCAAAGTAATTCCCTAGAGCTGTCTATACATGGAATGCTCCCCCCACTCTGCCAAAGCTTCCCAGCTGAATTATAAACAATCAAATAGAATTTGCTCAGGTTTTAATGGGTCGGGGAAGGAAGCTCTTTTAGCACCTAAAGAACAAGAAGCTTCTTCACGTTTTAAGACAACTGTGTTTTAAAAATATAGTAAACAAGCAACTTCTTTTAATAAACCAAAAATTGTGAGTTAGTCTCTCAGTTTTCCAGTTTATAATGAATATGATCTCCCAAATTAGTTACCTTCAGTTCTTCTGTGCACAGGTAAATGAGGTTGCAGTGGTGACAGCAGGTTATCCAGGAGATTAAGTAAACTTTCTAAAACACCACTGTTGCTAAGTGATCTTTGCCCAATGCAAGAAAGCAACATGAAGACCCTAAAAATAAAATTCACATATTTAAGATTTTATTTCTTTTTCAGAATCAATAATATCCTGCAATGCCTCTTATATAAGAATATTGTCCTAGGCTTTCATCTCAGACACACACAGGTTGCTACAGAAAGCAGTACTATGGCCCAGCAAGTAGACTGAATTTCACATTCTATCATTCTTAAGGTTAATGCAACATTTTAGGGTGAACATCTTCTCTTTCACCCTCAAGAGGTCAGCAGAGTCTTCACCGTCTGAAACAAGATCTCATCTATTTTGTTTCCTATTACATATTACTAATAGCAGAGAAAGAGAATTAAATCAATGGATTCTTATATCCTTGAATTGATGAATTTTTTAAAGATATGAAAATACAGATGCTGCTGTTCAAAGAAGGCACTAAGCAGCAAATACATTTGATTAAAATAAAATGCTAACATTTAGAATATTAAAGACCTCCATCAATAATCTGAAAAAATCAATACATCTAACATTCAGTGCTCAACTCTAAGTGTTCTTGCTGTCATCTCAGTGCAGTCTTTTGCAGTGAATGCTAACAGTGTACCTTCCAGTCTCAATCCCACTTCCAAATACTGGAGAAGAGCAACTCTACAATGAGGGTACATTTAAGCCTGATAAAGGAGAAGGCCATTTTTGACACTGGGAAGCAATTCTGTTAGGTATGTGAAGATGTTCAAATAAGAAAACATAGCAAGTTTTTGTGGTGTAAGAACCAAATAGGTGCAATAAATAACTGCAATTGGATATGTATCATCTGCAGTACTTTTTTTTTTTGGGTCTATTTCTTAAATCAATCAAAACCATGGATAATATTTCTTAAATCAATCAAAACCATGGACAGTCCCATTTTGTCAATTCCAGTGCTAAGTTATGAACAACGGAATTAATCACTGATCCACAGGTAATGTATCAATATAGATTTATAGCTTACCTGTCTTGTGGAAATATGAGCAGTTGTTCTGAATTGTATAATTCCTGAAGTACATTTGAGAGAAACTGACCCCACCACCTTTCACCTCCACAGAGCTGAACAAGCAGAAGGCCAGTATGCAGTCGTATCTTGGGGGTTCCACTGATACACAGGTGCTTAAATAACTCTTCACAAGCTTGAGCATGAAAAGTACTCTGCAGAACCACAGGAACTGAGTGTCCTTTTAAGAGAAGAGAACATCTCTGTTTAAAGAGACAATGACTTGAAAATTTATGAAAAAGTTGCAAAAATCTGACTACAAGTAAGTTTTTAAAACTACTATGATTAGACTAATTGGCACAGGAGTAAAGGAGGTGGGAACATATGGGAAAATGCTGATTTTTAGGCAACTCAAAGAGCAGGCCATTTGGTCAAATCCAAATCAATATTATGCCAGTGAAATTACCCCTACAGAAGATACACAAAGTAAAAAATAAACCACCATCATGCTTAGAACAAACTGGCACAGAAAATCACATGACAACCTATCAACAGAACAACGTACTGCTTTTTTGTTTGTTTTGTTTTTAAAATACCACCAGCTCCTACACAGATTTTTCAATTTCAATTCTCCGTGACTTCTTTCAATGGCAAGCTTAGGAAATAAAATCTTTCCTGGATATCAAAAAATCATGAACTAACTAGAAATACTGGTTTTATGAGTTCATTACTACCACCACTCTTGAGGCAAATTCTGCTCCTCAGCCTGCTTCTAATTGCCTAATCCATCCCCAGCACTACCTAGGCTTCAGTGCTCACAGATCCTTTCAACAAGCTGATTCTGCCTGTGAAAACCACATGAGTATTCTGCCTGGGCAGATTTTTGTTACTTCAGCAAACTGGATCATCCCACAGAAGGATCAGATGACTATCTCAACAAAGGATATGCAGCCAGGACCTTGACACCTTCTCCTGTTCTTTTCAGGAAGTGGTCAGGCCAGCTTGGTGCCACTGGTAAAACTTTACAATGTATGCTATCAGCTACTAAAATCACAGCACATGTGGCCTGGAGCAGCCTGGTCTAGTGAAAAGTGTCACTCTCCATGGCAGGGTGGTGGAACTTCATGATCTTTAAGATCTCTGCAAACTCAAATACCATTTTACATTTCTATGATTCTAAACATAGTTTATAGGCCTTATAGTAAAAAAAGTGCAATTCAAGAAATAGAAATACTCGGAAATTGTTTCTACTAACATGACAAAAAAATCAAAACCTCAAAAAATACTGACCATTGGACGAATGTAGCAAACTGAGCAAAGTATCCAGTAAGTATCTAATGATGGTGCGTAACTGTTCTGTGGATGACATCTGAATCAACTCTTTGGGATCAGATTGTTCCTTCAATGTTTTCCTGCTTGCACCTAAAGCTACTTTGAGTCTCTGAACAGCATGGTGAGCCAAGTTGAGTTGCAGCTGCAGCTGAATGCAGTCCTGGTAAGCAGAAAATACTCTGCTGTCTTCTTCTACTGCCTTGTCTGGCTTTCTCAAAAAGTACTGGGCATTGTTAGCACTATTGAGTGGTGGCAGGTCAATACTCTGCAGAAGGATTTCTAACCGATGACAGGCCAAGTTGTACCTAAAGGGAAATATTCAAAAAACACAATTCGATCCACATTAGCAAACAGCAATACATATGACAATCACTCTGCCGGAAGACAACTTCTGGTCCATTGTGAATGCACTCTTAAAACAGATATGGAAAACAAATACAGTGTAGTTTTTGTTACTGCTAAGAAGATATTCACAACAGCTCTACAACAGCAGAGGATTTTTTGGTCTGAAGAATATAATGGGAAAAAAAAAAATCTGTAGCATTATTATATCCCAGCATTTTACATTAAAATAATTAGCAAATACCCTTTCTTCTGCTAACCTGCACTGTATGTCTTCTTGCAATGCAACCATCATTGCCAAATGTTGATCAATTTCTGGCTGATTTGCTGCTTCACCTTCTCCTCTGAGGGGATCATGCATTAGTTTCAGCTCATTTTCAAAGGGTAGGATATAGGTATGGCCATAATAAAATCCTAATGGGATTTTTGCTCTGGCATTCGTGCTACCATATCGACCAATAACAGTGATCTGAAAGAAAATGCAATTATATTGTAACACAATTGCATCAGAACAGGAAAAATAAACACCTAGTCAAAAATACATTAAAAATTTATAGCCAACAAAAGTTTGGTGTGAAGAGAGCTTAAATGAAAGTTCATGTACTAACAAACATCAAGAACTTAAAACATCCTCTTACCTTCATAAACCTGCAAACCGGGGGTGGCAACAAGTCATGTAAAATAAGTGAATGTGTGCTAATGTCAGTAGCCACTACCAGTCGCCTTCCATCTACTTCTTCTCCTAAAGTCCAGATGTCAATGGACAAAGAAGCCAAATCTCCACAAGTGGGAATCAATACATCTGTCAATAATATAGGTCTTCCAAAATCGAGGGTCACAAATCTTCTTGCTCCTAGGTGAGAAAAACACAGGATTGCCTGAGAGACCAGTGTATGCTAATCAGCAAGATATGTTACTTCTCAAAAAATAAAGCCACTGTTTATGTATTGTTCAAAAGGTATATAAGGGTTTATGCATTGTTTAAAAGGTATATTTGTATATTTGAGACTAAAAACAGCTGCACAACCCCAGAAACTCTCACTACAGCTTGAACACTTTGAGAAGAAACTTTTGGCATCAACTTAAATGAAGAAGCTGTTTTGCTTTTTATGCATTCATTTTGAACAGGTGCTCTGTTCAGAGACCCAACATACTCCCCAAGTTTCCAGGAATTTTCAACTATCACCAAGTGCTAGGTCTTAAACTAACAGATATGACAGGATGCAAACTGAGAAATATCTTTACTCTGGAAAGCTAAGAGATACTGTAGCTAAGCAACTTATTTAAAGCCCCAGAAAATATTCCACTTCTTACTAGCACATGTGTCAAAACTATTATTAGGAACTGTGGTTTTACCTGAGTGCATTCGCTCTATAATAATTGACTGATGAGGTGGAGGTTGAAGAAAATGTGAAGCATGAGATATTGCAAGAGCAAGGCCAGATCCCAATGGATTCTGAGGAGTGGAAAAACATCATAAAGTTAAGTTATTAAATCTATGCATTTACTGTAAGCTGTTAAAGATGTACTATTTTGACAACACCTCACTACACGCAAATCTGAGCATGAACCATCAAAATATATTAACTACTAAGTTCAAAGGATTAATAACTCCTCACACACTTAGGCTAGCTCCAATAAAGAGAAACCATATGAGGTGCTGTAACAATACTATTTTGCTTTCATAAGTTCTTTTCATATGGTAAAAATTTAGTGTTAGTTTTCACATCTCATTCAAGTAAACATATATTTACTAGCACTCAGGTACAAAGTAAGACCCTGGTAATGGTCACAGCACCTTGTTTCTCTAAGAAAAATAAAAGAAAATAATTACCGTTCTAGACTTGCTTGTATTTTTGTTATGTGCTGCAAGGTTAACTGTTGGGGGATCAATGACTGAACCAGGAAAAAGCTGAGCAAGCTCTGCATTAATAACAGCAGAAACTGCTTCATTAGGTGGAGTCAAAGGTGGAGTCATGAAGAGAGGAGTTGTTTTTGGTGTGGGTGGAATGACATCTGAAGGATGAATGAAGAACCCTGGAGCCGCTACTGTATTAGAAGGCACAGAGTTGTGAACAGGACCAACTGCTGATGCTGCTGCCGCTGCTGCTGCTGTTGTCTGATGCAGTTTTGCTTCCAGCTTAGCTTTCTGTGGAGAAGATGAAAGCTATGTATGTAGCAGATAATACCACTTGTGAACACAGGAGTAGTATTAGGCCACAAGTTCAACTTTGATTGTACAACTGGATTTAATAAACCGAAGCTACTTTCAGTATATAGCCAAGCTGAATGGCCAAATATAAACTGAAAAATTAAACTATTAATCTATCTATTTAATTTGACTCACAAGCTGAGGAACATGAGTAATTAGATGGAATAATAAAAAAAAATAATAAAAACTCTACCACTGAACAGCAAAGTATTGAGAGTACACAGCTAAGCACTGGCCAATGAACAATGGCTTTATGGCTGGCACTGCCCTGTGTTAGAAACTGCGCTTTTCATTTTGGTACACTTTTTCAATTCCAGACTGATACACTTACTTCCGAAGACTTAGTTTTTATTACAAACTCCCAACACACCTTTAAAATACACAAAAACTAAATCTGAAAGACCAAAGCAGCATGGGAGACACTCCCAGCCCTTTGCTTAAGAAGAGCAAACCAGAGTGCTGAGCATTTCCTTCCTCAAATACACTCTGGAGGAAAAAACGACAACTAGCTCTGCAACTACTTTCTCAGCTTTCGAAGTTTAGATACAGCACTAAAAAGAGCCAAATAGCCTCCAACCTGTTGCTGAAGCTTCAAAAGCTGCTGCTGTTTCTCTTGCAGCACCTGGAGCTGTTGCTCGGCTGAGGCCATTGCATGAGAGAGAGACTGCAAAGCTACCTGGGCTGCTGAACTCAGTGCTGTCGAGGCTTCCCCAACTGTTCCAGAAGAGAGGCCACCAACTGCTGGGGTAACCCCAAAGGTACTCACTGGCATGAAACAAACAAACAAAACAAAACATGGATGTAGAAATTATAAAACCCACCTTTAATTCCTCATTAATTGTTCAGAGTGATGTAAAAACAAGAGAAATATCTTTTTATCCAGTTCTTGCTACAAGGTATCTTGAATTACGAAGTATATAGTTTATAGACTATGCACATTGGTTATACATGCAACACTTGGATTACAGAAAAGCCACCTATTGCTCTGGAATTCTTCCAACACAAAAGGTTGTAAGGTAAAGATGCAAGCTCATACAATATACTCTCCAATAAAAACAAATGGATTCAAATTAATATTTTTTAAATCCAATACGTTTGCTAAGATCCAAGAAGTTTAACTTCACAGAAATTATTTAAGAAAAGTTATTATTAAGAAAAAACAAACCACAGACAAAACATTTTAACAATCAGTTTGCCAAACAGTAACATTATGTTCAATTAAAAATGTATTGTGGAACTATACTAAGTAGAAAAAATGAAAAATTGTATATACCAGTAAACGTACTTGCATCGTCCCTTTCTATTCTAGTTCCATCACTTGTTGAAACACAGGTAAAGTGCAGAGGTTCAACTTCCAGAAGTCCAGTAAGGGAAGTAAAACTACCTTCAGCAGCTGCACAGCTACTTATTTTCCCATTGCCTGAAAGAGAAACATGTATCTCCAAAGTCAGCCAATGTTTTCTGGATAATGACATTTCAAGTCACAAAGTGTAAAAAGGGACAACTAAATATAATGCACATATTTTATTAGTTCCTGTTGTAGAAGAAAGATCTTAACACTATCACTATTCCTCAACATAAATGGAAGTATTTTTAAAATGATAATGCTGTCAAACCTGAAGACAGTATATTAATAAGTCAAACTGTCAACTGTGACAGAAGCATAGTATAACCTTCTTAATTCCAGAAAGAAATTATATATGGATGCTCTATTCTTTCTACACTGAAAGCAAATTAGCTTCCAAAAATATATTGATATTACTGGAAAGGAAGAGGAAAAAACTGTCAGATCAACTAAGATCATACACGAATTTAGTATAAAACCTAGACTATTAATCAAGATCCAAACAAATTTACAGATGTATGGAGGAAGGAATAGAAGGAGAAAGACTGCAAAATACAAGAGAAGGAAAGGGGTCACTATGACTGATGAATGCCCTTCCTATGAATGGAATTTCCTGACATGTAAAAATTCTTTGGAACATTGCAGGGCCTAAAGATTCACTTATGAATTAACCTGAGAAGACAAATGCAAATATGCTTTTAAGGTGTTTTACCTCCTCTAAATCAGAAAAAACACCTCATTAAACCTTCATATTTAAGTAGAGGAATACCACATGGCAGCTTCCCAACTTCAGAAAATTCCATTTAGGTTTCTCTGCCTATGTGAGTGTTGCTAGCCTAAATGAATAATACCACAAGTCAATGAAGTTACTTGAAAGAGGTGACAGATGATTCCTAAATGACTGACTCAGGGTATGAGAGCAGCCAATCTGTCTAATCTCTATCCTGAGATATTCTACAGGATGAGAAAATAAGAGATTCCAGAAAGAGGCTTTTTCTTGTTGCCCTAAGGCCATAGGAAATGTAAAAGATACCATGAGTAAGAGAATACCATGGACTTCATCTTGGCTGGAAAGTATAAAACCACATCTTCACAAAAAGAAAACACTATAATAGAGATTTACCAATTCTGTCACAATCAATCACTACTAAACATACATACCTGATAGAACATCAGACAAATCAATTTCATCTGACTGTACGCCAATACTGCTGTTGTACACATTTTTACAAGAAGAGCCACATATTTCCAAGTCAAACAGAACTGGATCAAAAGGCGAACTATATAATCCATATCTGTAAATAAGATAAACAGCATCATTCACACAATAAGAACTTATATAAAATTATTTACAGTAAAAAGCCAAGTATTTTACCATCAGGATTTATTATACTCCAAACTATTCTGTTCAGTCGACATATCTTAGAAATTATCACTTGCCTATATTTCATTAAAACAACTTATTCAATGGCATTTTCAAACAGCTTGTAATGCTAAGAAACTGAAGAGTTTTCAAGATGTAATACTGTCCTGGAAACATGACACACACAATCACATTGGACATGGAAAATGGAACTACAAGTCTTACACAATGAGCCATGGCAAGACACACTCCTGCACGTGGTAAATGAGACATTAGTCTGAAGTCAATAAAAACGTGGTACTGTTTCAAAACAGCAGAAGAAATTCCAACTCAGCTTGTTCTTCCAGCTGAAGTAAGAATTAAAAAAGGAAATGCTGCCAGGCATACCAATCAACGCTTGTGATAAATACCTCAACAGAAAAAGAACTTGTAACATTTACTCTGGCAGTGCTGGAGGGGAAAAAACATGACCATAATTCAAAGTGGTCCCAAATCAATTAGGGTTTTATAAGCCAAGAAAAAGGAAATTCTAATGTAGTATCAAAATCAGTGGGGTTTTTGGTTCATTTGTGGCTTTGTTTTTGTTTGGAAGTGAGGTTTTTTGTTTTGGGTTGGTTTTTTTTAAGTGTTTACCAATACCTGTTATGAGCAACTGAAAAGAGGAAAAAAAAATGGAAATCAGGCCAAATTACTAAGCCAGAGTAGAAAGAAAGAATGCATCTGTGTAGGTACGAAAGTAAGAAACATAACACTCTGCACATTGGCTAGAGACAGAAGAAATCTGAAATATTTCCACAAATAGCAAGGGCAGTAAGTTCTTCCACCCCCTTTTCCCTCTGCCTCTGAGCAGTTTCTCTTTACCAGATGAGGCAAAAACCTCCAACATGCTGAGAAGGCTGGAATGTTTAAATGTCTTTTTTGATCAATCACAAAAGTGTAAATGTCTACGTGAATACAACACCAGCAATAAGGTAAAAACAGATTCTAGACTTCTCTGATTGTTAAAATGTTTCCACATTAGCAGTGCTTTTGGCCACATAATACTGTGATTGTAATTATCACAAAATGATGAACAATCTTACAAAAGGGCAGATCATCTGAGAATTACAGATCAACCCATTTAACATTACATTTCCCAACCTAGTTACTTACAAGGCAGTAAATGTAAAATAACTTCAGAACAACACAGGATAGATAGGTCACTCTTTACAAGCATGCATTAGACAGGATCAGTGCATACTGCACATCTGACAAGATTGCTGCCTGACCTTTTTTTCGTGCACCAGCCAAGACAACATGCTCCTGTTGAGTGGCTACTAAAACACAAAAATGCTCTGACAAAACTCAGTGCAGTACCTTCACAGCCTGCTTTAGACATCAGATTTAAACATTCAATAAATCAGGTCAGCTCAACACTAACACTGATTACTTGTATGTCTGAAATAAAGAGTTTGATTTATTAAGTAAGCAGGTGATAAAGTCAAAACTCTGCAAGAGCACTGTAAAGTAGAATCAGAATTTGAGCATACTGCAGAGGGTTTGATTTATTCTGTCCAACCCAGATTTATTTCAACAAGCACAGTGCCTTTTACCTGTTCTTCAGGAACGATCAGGTTCACAGTTTTAGGCTTCATTAGCAATCATTTTCACAAAAGGATGTAGAAGGTACATCAGTAAAAATCAAAGACTAAATCAAGAACATCATGTAAAAACTCAATCACCTTAGTCATCTGTGTGGTAATAAACATAAGCTATGCAAAATACCTCTTCTACTTCCTTCATCAGAGCCCTCAACTGGAATAATGTGTAAAATTTTGTGTATCACAATATGAGGAAGACAAGGACCAAAGAACCAGAAGGAAATACTTTAAGAATGACTACAGATCTGGAGAATACAATGAAGATACAAAAACACTCCAGACATATAGAATTTGTTTAGAATAAAAGCATCTGGACACAAGCACTAAAAGGCTTTAACTGCAGCAGGGGAGTTTTCACATTAGATGAGAGCAGGAGACAGTTCAAGTGCTAACGATAACAATAATTAAACCATGTAACACCTTACAATATTTAGAATAATTTAATTCCACGACTGCATGAATCTGGTACTTTCAAGAACAGGCTGGAGAAATATTTTCACATTTGCCAGAGACAAAAAACAACCTTTTTTTTTGTAAGACAGCCGAAAATCCTACCTAAAAATCCTTTTTTGTTGTTTTATGAACTGCAAATCATGTAACACACCCTACTGGCCTTACCCTCTCAAGTTTTACTTGATTTATTGCAACACATGATAGTAAAATGAGTATTACTCTCCCATGAATGTGCAGATCCATTAATTAGACATCTGCTTTTAGCTGATTGCCAGATGTTAGGCTATTGCACCTGGGACCAGTGATGAAGAGGAAAAACACAATAGTATAAACTCTGCAACACAAATGTAGACAAAAAAAAGATGCAACACAACTTGGGGAAAGGAAAGGGAAAAAGGGGAAAGCTATGGCTGCCTACTAATTTCTCTTCCAAAAAAAAAAAAAAAAAAAACCCAAAAAAAAACAAACACAAAAACCAAAATCCAAAAATGATGGTATTCTGTCATCCATAGACATATGAAAGAAAGGCCCACAAAATTTGCTTGAATTAGTAAACAAAATCAAGCAATAGTCAGTCCTTGCTAGAGAGCTATTGTGGAAACCCAGATAAGTTTTCCCAACTAAGGAATGCAACCCCTGTTCTGTTCCCTGAGTCAAGCCTAGCCCCTTTCCCTGTCCGTTAACCTTTTGGTCACTCCCATCCTAATTTCCTGTTGGTCCTTTGCCTTAGCCCTTCCCTTGTAGGACCCCCGTATCTCTTAGTAATTGGTCCCTGAGGCCCTTCCCGCCTGCTCATCCCATGTACAAAACCTAGACCCACCCAAGAAGCCTCGCCTTTGTTCCCTGAACTCTGAATTCATGCGTGGCTAAAATAAACATCTTTGTAAACCCTGCAAAGGCCTTTCCTGCTCATTCACCCTAAGCTACACCTTAGATGCAACAAGCTATTGTAATCAAATAAGGGATTTGCTGCTACTCTTAAACTACCTACAGGGCTATGGAGCTAAAAGAGAAAGCAAATTAAGTTTCAAGAAGAAAATCAGTAAAACACCATCTAGAAACATTCAGAAAATCCAAGCTTGAAGGACACCAAGAACAGGCTCACTTGATATTTTCCCTTGCCATGCAGACAGCTGTGCTCACCACAAGGTGATCAGAAATATCACATATATCAAATTCTAAAGTGGGCAGCTGGAAAGGAGGAAAAGCTATTTTACATATGCTGTTTAAAGAAAGCACTTGGAAGCAATTTATATGAAGGAACAACTCGATTCTCACAGAAAGGTGCCATTCTCATGTCAAGTGTAATTTTCATATTTTTCTCCTCCATTTGGTGTAAGTCACTTTATTTTTAAAATTCTCAGTTTTTCCAGATCCTATTTCTATAGTTGGCATAAGTCTTCTAATCAACTGTAAGGACTACAGATAGTGAAATAAATTAACAACCAAGCAGAGGAATGCAGTAGACAGCAGGATAAGGATCCAAATGCAACACCTGAGACTAAGTTTTTATGATATATTTTGGAATGACAGTTCTTTAAAAACAAACCCAAAAATCAAACAGATATCCTTCCCTCCTCTACATCTTCCCTTACTACATTTTCTATTAAATTTTCAATTTTACCTGAAAATTCTGAACTAACCTCCACCAAACCTTTTCTACTTTGATCTTGCTTGACTTTGAGGAAAACTCTTGCACCCAAACCACAACTGAAAGAGATGTCAAACAGCAGAAATTTTCTTTCACTGTAATGCAGGTTTGGAAACTGAACACAACTGAACCATCAGAAATTTCCTTTTTGTTGAAATGGCCAATCAGCTCAATATGTAAAAGATGTTACATCACAGTCCTATATTACATTGATACGTAATTTAAAAGAAGAACCTGCATTCCCAGTACATTACTCCAGGTCTCTACACTTAGAATGTGGCCTTTGGAAGAAATATATTAAATGTATGATCAACCTACAAAAAGACTATAGTTTTGTGAAGAACTATGCCAAACTGAAACTATGCAGTATACTTAATTCCTTCCAAGAGTCAGAACAGGACATGCTTTGTTAGTCCTTACACTAAAAATCATAAATACTAACTTCAGGATTGGACAGACTTCAAACACCACATACACATTTGCTGTTTGAAAATGTGAGATTGCAATTAAATTCAACTTTAATTTCGCACACTTAAAACTGTTTTCCAGAACTTCAACAAATTAACACTTGATCAAACAAATACAGCAAAGTGTAACACACAGCCTTTTTCAGAACACCAAAGGATGGCATTAGACAGTTCTTAGGCTTGTTTTTAAGTTTACAACAACCACATTTCTCAGTACCTTGTTTGCAGCAACGCTTCCATCGGTGTTAGGCGATCCTGCAGCTGCCGGGACACCGCAGTCAGCAATGATGCACAAGCTGTACTGCATCCTGCCAAATCTTCATCTTTTACATAGTTCAGCAATACAAAATACCAATACACAGATCCTGCATTAAAAAAAATATTTCAGGTGAAACACGATATAAATTTTTCACTGAGAAAGCATACTTTGAAGGATAATCAATGGAAGTGGTAATTATCTAATGGCTACTGAATACAGACTAGGAGATATTCTACCCCTCTCCATTTCTTGAAAGACTTAAATTATTAATCATTCTATAATCATAACTTTCTACAAGTACTTCCAATTCTCTTATTAAGTAGCACATAATTGAAGGAAAAATTCCCAAGAGAGAGCTTTGCACACTTCTTTCATTGCTCTGCTCACAACAACAAAATGCTCGTGATGTATATTAAGGTGCTTTGCTAGGGGGTCCAATCCCACCAGAGCCAAGCCATACTCCAGAGACAACTCTTTTCCTCCTTTCATCCTGTGGTTCTGCTTGCTGTCTTCTTAACCTGTATTTGCTGGAGGCACTGCTTCCATACAAATCAGTTCTGGGAGCACAGCACAGTGGTTCAGAAACACAAATCTCAGCTTCCTCCTCCTCCTTCCCTCCCTAATGCATTCCATACCCTCTGTAGCACTGTTTAGAGTGTTTTGACCTGAGTGATAGTACAACAAGACTTTTGGAATGCAAACTAATTTTTCTGCAAGACCCATTGGTGATGCCAAGATAGAAACAATTCAACAATGTCCTGGTGTGAAAAGCAGGCCTGGACACCCAGAATACAAGGGTGAAGTAATCTTCGCATTCCATCTGGCACTCCAGATGCTTCAACAAGGTACTAACAGACCGTTACACAGCAATATAGATAAGGAAGAAATTTAATTTGGTTAAAATTTCCTTGTGGTGCAGAAGAATCAGAAGTGGACTGCTAGTTAGTTGGACATAATTTCGACAGCCAAATTTCCTGGCTATCTCCTAACTATAAAAAATAACAGACTACTCTGACTGCCACTTATGTCAACAGAATCTGTTGTTGCTAAACACCTTTCAGAATTCTTAGAAAACTTACTTAAGCCCTTCCAAAAATGTCAGCCATCACACTCCGGTTTAAGCAAGTTTATTTGCTTAAAATTCCACTAACTGCAAATGTATACTTCATGATTAGACCACTCCACGGAGCGTTTTGTACTAACTGACAATTATCTCACTAAAATTTCACAAGAGAGTCCAATACAACTCAACAAACAACAGATGTACCATGCATGTTTATGATCAAATATTGCATACGTACCACCTGTGGCAGCAGCAGGTAAAAGGGGCATATTGTTGAGTAAAGCTTTTAGAAGAACTGATCCAAACCCTTGCTGACTTGGGTCACACCTGCCATTGCTACAAAAAAAACACAGGCACTTTGACATTTAAGAAAGTAAGAATGAAGGATGAAATCTTCTCCAGAAGATGAAGCTGAAAGACTGATGTTCTTTGCAGTCAAAGCCTAAACACATATTTCCTGAACAGTATACCTACCAGATTTTGTTGCTTTATGAATTCAATGTCAAACAGTAACAAACACGATTTTCAGTTCAGAATGTATGCAAATCCCCCAAATACACATAAAACAGAAACAAACAAAAATATATGCAAATAATTAGCACTGACCTGATGCATAGGGCAAGAAATCGTGCACATTTGTGAGCTATGCTCCGCCCAGCTTCAAAGAAGCAAACACGTATAATATCAGAGATGCACTGACGTGTTTTAGAAAGTAAACTGTCATTTCCCTCCTTTGAGCTGTGAAAATAAGTTGCACACTTTAGAGAATTATGTAAAACTATTTTTTAAACCAAACTGATACTAAGAAATAGCCATGATAATTTGAACATAATTCCTCCCTTACCTGCCAGGGCCATTTGAATACACTCCGGCCAACCAACAAAGTGTGTCGAGTACAAGACTCTGAGCATGCTCTGTAGTCAGACCATCCTCTGTCTTCTTGCAAAGAGTGGTGAGAAGCTTCTCATGGAACTCTGAAAACTGTAACATGGCACACCGTTGAACTCTAGGGAGGAGTGGAATGAAAGAAAACACAGAATTATCCAATATGGCCATTCTCCAGCTTTGCATCCTGTCTTAGGAGCAGCAAAAAAGAGAATCCTAGATGGAAGCAAAAGCAGTACACAAGCATATGCAATACTTTCTGCTTATAGAACCTCCTACATTAAAATACATTTCGTAAGCTTCTATGAAGATTTTTCCCCCCTTATTAACTTGTTTAGCAACTTCTAAACCTAAATAAACTTTCACCATCTAGAGAACTCCTATCAACTGTTTGCACATACCTCTGTGCAGCCTTGTTGACCTCTTTATGCCCGTTACAGTCAGTGCCACCACTGTAGGGTAGCAGCTCGTAATAGATTTCAAATACTGTATTACCTGCATCTAGGTCTGCAGTACCAAACAAAAAACTTCAACTTCTTTGTTAGCTAAATTTGATCCTAAACTTTCTGACAAATATAATTTCTGCTGTAATAAACAAGGCAATGTGGAAATAGAAAGGGAAGATGCTTTTACCAAGAAAACTTAGTTACATTTGCCTTTTGAAGTCAGGCAAAAAAACCCACTCAACACGTATTTTCATGCATACCATTATTCTACCACAACTTCCACAGCACAGTGCCCTCTTACTTGCAATTTACAGGATTTTCCATATAAAATAAGCTTATGAAATGACAACTTGAAACATTATCTTGACCTGAGCTATTTCAAGAACCAAGTTTTTTATGAGAAGTGTAACTAAAGCTAATATTTATCCAGAATTAAAAAACACTAACCTTTCCTTTGAAATTGAAGTTTTTTTAAATCTTCGAATTGTTACAGAGACTTCTTGAAGTAAGTCACAACCTCGCAGATTATCCGATTTTCTTGAAGAAGTAGTGGCTTCGATTTTGCTAGATGGCTTTTCCTTATATTTTTGGAAAAAAAATAACATTCATGAATCACACTGGTTCAGATTATCTTTATACCTAGTTCAGTAAAAGGCAAGTAGTTTGCTAAAATCTATCAGCTTGAGCATTGTACCAAAATAAGCCATTTTAATTCAATAACTGCTTTAATATAGAACAATACACATGCACACTCACATCTTCACAGAAGGATAAGACCTGTTAACAAACTGAAAATACTCAAGGAAACAGAATTTTCAAAAGCAAGTGTTCAGAATGTGCAAGTGGCAAAACAGACCTTTTCAATTAAATCTGCACTAAAGAAACAACTTAGAAATGTTGAACTCTAATTCTTGAAGGTGTCAACACAGTGTCATCTCTTTAGAAAGTAGTTTTTAACAGATCTTAATTCTGCTAACAGCTGTTTTGTTTTCAGATGACATGAACATACCAAGTCTACAACTAACACACTTCCTTGGCTATTCAGTACCTTGCCTGCTGCAACTTTTGCCAACAATGAAGCAAGTGAATGGCCCTTGTTCGTCTGAGGTTTTAGAGGAGGTATTCTAACCACTGGTCTAATGCCACCATTGCAGATTTCTTCTGTTCCTCTGTCATTCACTGCTTTGACATGAATTAAAAATGAACGATACTTGCCACCAGCCATGCCTAAAAGCAGAGAAGAAAAAGGGAGGGGGGAGAATTTGCACAGTTTAAACAGAGTGCAAGTTGTAAACAGAACAGATCAACCATGTTAATTACAGTAGTTTATCATCCTCCTGAAACAGCAACTTACTATACTGTTATACAGCAAAATTTGTCAATGTAAAAATAAATAACAAACCTATGTCTGGCTAAAGAAGTATGAGATGCACTTCAGTCACACAGGCTTCACGCAAATAGCATAATAAACTGGTTTACCTTTAACGAGCTTTGGACTCGTTAGTGTCAACATTCCAGCATGTCCTGATAGATCAAGTCCAGTAGCCAGCCATACTGGACCACAAAGTATATCTTCCTTGTGCTCCTCCAGAAATGGACACAATCTAAGACCTTACAAAAACATGAGTAATATGGAGCTGAATTAGCCATAATCAAGTCACAAAATCTGATCATTTGCATGGATTAAAAATGCACCATGTCAAACTCTGATCACTGAATACATACAACTTTACATAAAAAATGACTTGAAGCTCACTTTTAGATATTTTCCAGTGAAATCAATTAAGGTAAATGACAGCTTTAAAACCATTTTCAGTTGCATTATATGGATTAATAGATATGTTGACTGGCTCATAAAAGCCAAAAAATACACAACTGATGAAATAAAGAACCAATATATACAGAGCCACTGTATGTTACTGGGTCATTACTAAACATGACCAGGCTGTTTAAAAAGAAAACAAAACTAATAATAAATTTAAAACAAGGATGGCTTTGTTTCTCCCATGGGATACACAAATTATTGATATCTTCTTCACTCATCTGCTGCTCCTTCCTCAGCATGAATTAACTCCTTTCAACACTTTTAACACCTATTTGATCCTTCCCCTTTATCCTTTGTAATCCCTCCTCTCTTGGAGTCATAGAATCATAAAACAGTTTGGGTTGGAAAGGACCATGACAGTCATGCTCTAGATAAGCCTGATTCATGAGAGACAAGGAGGTGTGAAGAAAGACTGTTGAAAGGACTGAGAAAAAGAATCACTGCTCTAGAACAGAGTCAGTCTAAGTGTCAGATTTTAGTCTTCAACTCTCTTCGCTCAGACCCACTCATTGCCTTCCACAGTCTAAGACATTTTGCAGAAGAGTGCTAGTTAAAAAAAAAAGTTACAAAAACAGGCACAGTCAGTGTGATGTGGCCTAGTTATGAATTCTTTATGTCCTGCTCCTTATGTATTTTGTTTACTGCAGCAATCTCTACAAAAACCAGATATGCAAATAAAAACTATATTAAAACTAGCCAAAAAACAAAGTAAAATACTGCTGAAACAGGCTAGCAATTTAAGTTAGAAAGGTGTCATATCAACCTCAAATAAACATTTATCTACTTGTAAGCACCAAACCTCTCTAGTAGTTTAGGACATTTTCAGTGTGTGTTGAACTTTCAACCGATAGAGCAAACAAACCAGAGAGAAAAATAACTCTGAAGACAACTGACAAATTAGTCTGAGAAATTTTTGATGAGGGTATCAAATTCATCAATAAAAGAAGAAAAAAGCAAGGTCCTATTTTAACTGAAGTATAACCAGATCAATAAAACTTACATTGTGGCTCCTCTACATCCATATACTGCATTTCTTCACTGAATTCCACCAGTCCTGGTTTTCCATTTCTCTCCATTTCAATATTATGAGCTGGAGATAAAGGAAATGTGATCTGTCTATCTACTGCTGCTTCTGGAAGTAAAATATTAGCATGATTTCAAACACTATTCAAGGCTTAGGAAAAACAGAAGTGGTAGTTTTCATAGCAAAATCATTGCTCACAGCAATATTTCTAATACAAACCCACAAGTATACAAAGACATGTTTTTTATATAGATTGAAGCTGCGGCAAATAGTTTAAAGAATAGTATTTCTGAATGACCTGTAAAGAGCCTGTTTTGTTTTAATACTGCCCAACTCCTTTTCCCCCAATAACCAAATGCAGATTACTCCTAAGCAATTAGACTCCAGTACTGAAAGTTTGCTAATTTAAACTTAAAATAACTGAATTTTTCCTGCTGAACATCAAACATTATTTTGGTAATACTTAAACACAGCCCTTTTTCCAATTAAATGGATCACATGAATTATAGATGAAGAGGACATACAAGCAAATTAACAAGAAGCATATACAGTGAATTAACTGCCAGACCAAAACCATTAGTTCCCAACCGAAGAATTATGCCTCTGGCCTTCCCATTACTACACACTACATATTTAACTGTTTCCAGGGCTCCTGTCATACAAAAAAAAAAAAAGACTGAATAAACTCTGCCCTGCACATCTTCTCTACATCTCATTATCTTAAAATTTTAGTTCCTTTCTCTCCCCATGGATGGAGAGAAGTTGTGGGGGAGTTAATTGAATTTCAGTCTGAGGTTTTATACATTTCTAAGAGTCATCAAAAATGTTGAATATTACTTCTCCCTAGAGCTAGAACATTTTGGTTAAGATCTATCATAGATATAAATTGTCTAGCTTTGTCTTTCCTTATAATGAAATCATTAGTGTTCTATTATTTTATTCAACAGTGCACAGAAAAAAGGCAAATGTCACTGAAGTCCTTTTCCAAAACTCAAAAAATTGAAAAAGGAAAGGAAACAACTGCAATGCAGCTACACTTGGAGAAGATGTTGGTTAGTTGTGGATCTCCAACGCTACTGAATAAAAAAGAAAAAAGACTTTTCCAAGGCTGCCTTGCAGGTGTTCTCACATTCCCCAGTGCCTTCCAGACTGAGTGACTCCCCCATCTGATGCCTTTTCTACCTTGTAACAGAAAAAAGCAAATTCCAGTATACTGCATGTAAGGAAGTGAAATTATATCTTCTGGAAGAGCTCTGTCATGTCTTTTGATCAGTATGCTCTGCTGAAAAGCATTCAGAGAGCTCTGGCAATTTAGTTCACAGCTAAATCAAATGTCTCCAAGGAATTAACAACTCATGGAACTGTTTGCTCAGAAGTGTTTAAAACTGAAGCATTAAGGAAAAGAGTTAAGCTTTTCTTCTACTGTTTTGTTCCATAGGTGAAGATTTTTAGATTAATTCTGACATCCATATCTGCAAATGGACTGAAATCATGCTGAAAACAAAGCAGGTTCCATTCAGGAGAGAAACACGGACAATCTGTTCTGTTTTTTTCTTTGATAGAACAAATTACTTCTGCATGTTAAAATTAAGGTTTTACAGCAAGGATTAAAAAAAAAATGAAGAAACTGAAAGAACACCTGTTGACTGCTGTCCTGCAGTCACAGCTAGCACTTCTGTTAAATCTAAACCATCTTGAACCCTAAAAGAATAGGCTTTTCTCAAAAAATATTACTATGCTAGAGTATTTTGTTCTTGGGTAACAGCCAGTTTACAGTATTTAAGGGAGCATCTCCAGCACACATTTTTTGTTGTTAAACACTGGGGGATGCTACAGAGTGAAGTTTTATGAAAGCATGTTAATGATCTATGAAATGTCTATATTCCTTTTTGAAATTTACAGCCATTAGTCTTGTGTTTAAGTGGGATGGTGTTACTTAGCAATTTTAAAAAAATAGGAAAAGAGGGAAAAAAGGGCTTTTATGATCATGCTTGCTGTTTCCCTCAACACATTTTATATCCAGCAAGCAATTTAATAATATCTGACAGAAAGATTTCTCTAAAATAGCAAGCTCTCAGAAGCATTTGAAAAAGAGGTGACCGGATAAAGATAAGCAATTAATGCCTCAATAGAAGGAGGTGCAGCATGTAATACCTTCCACTCCTAGCAGACAAGGCAGCAGGATATGAAACAAATGCTCTCACCACAGGAAAATCCCAGTGGAGGCACTTTCACATCAAAGAACTGACTCTTCAATTTATGCTACCCCCTCACAGGTTCCCTGAGAGCTAGTAAGATGCAGAGTCCAGTTAGGAGTCTTCCCAAGGCAAGAGCATTCCTAACTTTGGTCTACTCTGTCAAAGCTGCAAGGAATAAAAGGTGAAATCATACTGCAGCTTTCACATAGCTTAGTTAATGAGATAAATGATGGGAGAATTCCCAAGGAAGCCATGGAATTTTTTACTTCCATCATGAAAAGTCTTGCTATTTTCTCACATTTTTTCATCTCCTTCTGTGACTTGGAATAATTGAGTCTATTTTTTTAATCTATCAAAACCTTAAAAGAGCATTATTTGTCTAATCAGTCAGGCTCGAGGATGATTTACAATTGACAACTTATTTTTAATGACTGTAGGATTCATTAATTACAAAATTATAATTGAGTTCACTCTTTTTGAGCTATGTACTTTTATTTGTATAAATGTCAAGATTTTGAAACTGTTTACCCAGTTTGTCTCCCCAGTTTACATTCAAGCATGATAACTGAAAAGAGCCCATGATACTAAGAAACAGAGCAAATCAGTAAAATACTTATACAATTACAAGTAATTTTTCTGATATACATCACAGAGAAAAATGAGTTTGAGAAAATAAATAATGTTTTGAAAGACATCCTAGTGTTTCTTACCATTGACTTTTCCTAAGCCTGGAGCTTTATTTTTCAGTAAAGTCACTTGAATCTGGGGAATGTTTGTGATGTTCGAATTCAAAACAAATTTGAAGTCCACATGTCCAACCATACAGGCTTTTGGTAGAACCAGTTCAAAGACATGCTCGTCCCAGCTGTTGCTGTCAGGAAAACAGAAAACAATGACCCAGGTGTGCAGAGAAAATTCCAGTCATGCAGGCAGTATCACACAGTCCATCCTGCATCTATGCATACTCTCTTTAACAAGAAGAAAAAAAACTTATTTTGTGTTAGTTGACATCCACATTAATTTTTGAAGTAGAAGTCTTTCAAACTTAAAAGTTTTCATGCTTACAAGATAAGCACTTTAATTTTGTGAAGATGTTAAAACACCAATTGATACGACAGGGAAAAGCAGTGTTCACATAAAAGCAGAAGTGGAAAGATTGCCTATTACCTTTATTACAGTATTGTTTTCATATTACCATGAATATTTTCATATTACTATGAAATACCAGTTACTTGTTTCCACGAAAAAAAGTACAAGAATAAAAAAAACAAAACACAACAATAAAAGAAGATCTATCAATTATTGAAGTGCATGATAACATCATCAGAAGTACCTACCTTGTAATCTCTTTTTTAAGTTGCCCTTTTCCATTGTTTAACATTTACCAATGTTCCTTTCCAGTGGTACAAAATCAACATACAGGAGACTCGAAATATTATTTTCACACTATTTTTAAAGCACACTTGCTAATTCATACAGGATAAAAAGTGTTTCTTACCAGATGCACACTCAGAATCCTGTGCTGTGCAAAAGGGTGCAGCTTTCTTTTATTAAGTCACATTTTTGTTTTAAAGACAAGTTTGATTTACACTGAAAGCATAAACTTGAGACAAGTACCCCTTGATGATCCATAGTTTCATACACTGGGGTTTGCAAAAAATAGTTCAAACCGAAGAGCAATGAGAATAAAATTAATTATGTGTCAATTGTCCTGTTTGTGTACATTTTTTAAACTAACTGAACTTCTTGATCTCCTTAATTTAGCAGTAGATAATTTTTAGAAATGTAACTTTGCTATACTTATTTAGTTGTATATCTGAGAACACTATGAAATGGAGTATGCTGCTATAAATATTTTTAAGCATCTTTCTAACATCTAATTCACAAATAGGAATTTTAACTTCAATAAAATGCTATACATTGAGTATTGCGCAGAAAACCATTTTAAAATAGATTAAGGAATGGTGCAAATGTATTTATTTCTTTAAAGTAATATACCTGAGGGCCAGATCGCCTTCAGGCACATGTAATACAATTTAAAAGAGATTTCAGGTACAAGCAATGAAATGGCATGCCAGCTTTTCAGAGCAAGCAGTGTAGAAAAGCAGAGACTTCGAGAGGAAAGAGGAACAGAAGCAAAAGATGGACAGAACAGAATGTGTGGTTATGATTCAAGAAGTAACAGTGAAGAATTTTCAGCTATCTGTACAAAGAAAGTAAGTAAATAAAATATAATAAAAATTTATCCCACGGCTCTGGGGGGAAAAAACCCTAAAATCTCTGTTAGCAACTGTAACACTCAATATTTAGAATCACTCATGCCTTTCCTCTAGCTTGGAGAATACATAATCTAGTGCCAAACAGAGAGAGGTTTGGGGGTGGTTTTTCATATCATGCAAAGCATGGACTAAATAAGACACTCAGCGAAGCCAGACATCTGAAACACAAAGTAATATTCTGTTCATCCAGTTTTAATTAAAGGATCTGGTACAAACCTGGAAATGAATAATAAACCACTTTGTCTGCACCAGTCTTTTGTAGTCTTTGTGTTTCATACAATGCACACAGTCATAATGAATTACAACAGTTATTTGTCTACCCCAGAAATCTATTTTCGACAAATTTGAGCAGCACATGCTCAATAGGCATGTACAGAATAAAGAATCTCCATGAAGGTCTCACAGTAATCCAGTAGTTAAGAGATCTTGTTATACCTCTGACAATGAACTTCACAATCTAACTCTCTGATTAGTTAAAAGACTCCCCTTTAAAGTTAAGTTTTCTTTTAATAGTTTGCTTTAAGTACATCCTTTATTCATGTGCAAAGTTTCAAAGAAGCAAACAGGTTAATTTATTTACTTATTGTTTTCTCATATCTTAGCATATTTATCCTAAATATCGCTTTTCTCTGATAATCTAATACGAAGTCTTTTAGGAACTCTTCTCCATTTGACACCATTCTAAATCTATAACATCTTTCTAAAGAAGAATATACAATCCATACTGTACTCTAAGCACCAATATACCATCATTCTCAACCACAAGATGTTTTCCAACACACTTAATCATTCCTTTTCTAGGCTATCTTATTGTCTGATCTTTCACTGCAACTGAACTTTGAACTGAAAAGCAATTTCCAGAGGTTAAACACTGTAAAGAACATCAGTATCTAGCTCTTCCTTCTTTCATATATTTTCAAATATGTCTCTGTAAAATGACTACATCCTACATAAATTTGAGATAAAGTCAGGAAACTCAGATGTCATTGTTTCATCCATGCATATTAGGAAATCATGTACCTCTCTTTTAAAAGAATTAACCTCATTTAACATTTCAGTTACATTACACCCAAGAGGACTGGCATTTAGATAATTCACAGAGTATACCAAATTCTGCTTTTCTGTTTTTTTTGTTGCACAGTCTTTTTAAAATGACAACAAAGTAGGACTGTAATATAATGCCGTTTTCTAAAATACAGTTACAGAGTTATATCTTTCTATTTGAGAAACAAAAGAATTACCATAGCAAATTGCATTACTCATCCAACACTGTAATCCCACATCATGATAGGTATCAGTATGAGGCACTCAAAAAGCAGATAAAAGGAACCTCATATTAACGACCAAAAAAATAATCCAGAAATCAAAAATCTTCTTCCCAGATAACTTTTAATTAAGAGCTAACATGGCTTTCAATCTTAAGATTCTACCCTAAGAACAAAGACACTGTAATTTAATAATTTTCATCATGAGTCACATAGTAGCTGTCAAAGATTTCCAGTACCAAACCAAAACTTCTAACTTTTCCTCTTTACAGCCCTGTTTTATTCAGCAGCAGGCATAATTCTTTTCCTCTAATGAAACAATATTCATAAGCTAATTTTCCACTTCCCCCCTTCCAATTAACAGCTATTACCTTCACTGCTTGCTTCCTTGTAACTTCACATTGATAGTTTTTTTTTATTTTCCAGCTGTTGCTGAACACATTTGGATAATCAATAGTTTTAACTGCAAGTTATTTTGTAAGGAACCACCTCCCTTCCACTTGCTAAATACAGAATACTTAACTTACACAACGTAAAACCACAAGATAAATAAAGGCTTTAAAGCCTATAATGCACTGCAAGTTTTCAACTGTAACTTATGAACATTTATTTAAAGCTCCTGTTATGTGTCAGCCCGGGAAATGCCTGCATCTATTATGTGTTTTCCCACCTGGAATGCTTCATTATCACGTGCTATCTTTCAGTTGTTTACATGACATGCTTTTTTTGCCCCACATATGACCCCTAGCTTCCCTAGCACACTTCAGCCATTTCATTATTTTCACTCTATGGCTACTTCAAGTCTACATGACAACCCAAATGTTACACATCAGTGGAACAGCTGTGTAGCAGTCGGACCCAAAAGATCCTGTAGAATCTTATGCACATCCTTTAATAAAAAAAAAAAAATCCCAACTTCCATCTACATTTTGCTTCCCCAAGCATTTTTCACAAAAAAACTAAACAAAGCCACTTCACGTAGATTTTAAGCAATCCTTCAAGCAGACTGCAACACTGCTGTAGTTGTATTTAGGAGCCCAGAGGAATTTCAAGTTCTCATGTCATGTGTAAAAAATGAAGTCCTGCTACACATACCATGTTGGTGCAGTTCATTTCAATGAGAATACTAAACTTTAGTACTACTAGGGCTCTGGAGTGGCTCAAATGTCTCATATACAATGATTTAACTTGAATAGAAATAAAACCAGATTCCACCTTCATATTTTAATGTAAATTACAATACGATTTCATTTAGGACAACTAATAAGTCACACTGGCACCCACAGTTTGCAATTTCTGATTAAATAATGTACTAAGAATGTGTGTATACATAAGAAGGGTGAATCAGACTTTCACAGAAACTCTCAAGAATACCTCTGATTCTGGCAAATGTGCTTGTCTTATTCTGTAATGTAATGACTATATTTGGCAAATAAAAATCCACCAATTCAAAACATGACTTTTCAAGTTGTTTCAAGGTTCGCTAAAATGCCTCTGGCAATCTCACCAACACCTATAATGCAAACTGCCAAATGGGGATTACCATCTTTGAAAACACATGTTCTTTAACTTGTACACCAGTTAAAAGCAATTAAACTGCATGAAATGTGTGGTTATACAGCTACACCAGCCAGCTAATCAATGCACTCATGCACTGTTCCCCTACGTACCTGTCTGTCTGTAGCTTCCAAGTCCGAGTGTGCTGAGCTGCATCCCCGTGGTGCTGCTGGTGCAGGTGCTGAGGGTGCCGCCTTTGCTGCTGCTCCTGCTGGACCTCCACCCAACAGGGAGGGACAGTGGCTGAAAACCGTGGTGTCAAGGTCTCAAAACGGGTCAGTTCCACCAGGGATGTCAGTGTCTCGAGGGAGAATGGCTGGTCCACCAAAAGATCAACTCCTGAATAATTACAGCACATACATTAATTACTCCATAGATATTTTTTCCAGCCCATCATATTAAAAAATAGTTCAAAATATATCAGAACTGCTAGAGGTAAAATGAACAGTCATTTGAAGGTTTTTTAGTTAAAAAAGAATAATAATAAACTCCCTCCCCCTCCAAAAGCATCACCCTAAACAAACAACAACAAAAAACAACTACAAAACCCCCGACACAACAACCAAACATCCCAGCCTTGAAGCCTGTATCTTTTTAAGGCAGCTCACTCGAAATTAATTTTCTAAATACTGAGAGCTCTGAGCATGCTGTCTCGGATTCAGCCAGAGGCATCAGGAATAAGTAATTAGCCAGCTATATTTTGAAGATATAAAGCTGATTAAACATTTTTTTAATATCCCTAATGACTCAGATTAAAAAAATGTATTTCATGAAAATAGACATACAGAATTACTGTGCATTTTTATCACTGTTTAAAACATTACTTTGTCCCCTGACTAACAAAATAGACTTGTTTTATGGTGGATAAGATAATTAGAACATTGTGGAAGGTTCCAAATTTACTCTAAAAGAAGGCTAAGTGAAAAACAAACATGCTTTATGTTAAGCACTTAAAAGACACTGGGCCTTGACAATTATTTTGTCTTCTAGTCTTTATATTGAGGCCTTGTACTAAAGAAACAAGGATATTAGTTCAAGTACTGAAAACTAAAATATCCCAGAAGATCAAACACCTAAAGGAACCACAAAAAAACCATAAATTGATAATCAGATTTTCTCAGACACACAAAACTCCCAACCAACCAAAAAAACCCCAAACCAAACCAGACTAAAAAACTCAAACCAAAGCAAAAAAACCCCACATGAAACCCAACTAACCAACCAACCAAACAAAGAACCTCAACCAACCAAACTTGAGGGAAAATAAGACATGCACAATACATATTTTCTAGTATTTTGAGCATTTTCTCTTAAAAATGTGCTTTGAAGGAAAAGCTTTTACTTGTAAAGAAATCATGGCTTTCAAAAGGAGAAAGTCTGCTATTTGACTACTGCTGTCACCACTTGGGTTGAGGAGGTAATAACACACCAACACAAATACCATCCTCATTGTGAAGCCTGAACCTAGAGAGTATCTTGAAAAACAATCCAGGTTGACTTTGAGGTGAGACGCTTGGACAGGTAATAAATTCACTCTCATTGCAACTATAATAATTTCTACTTTTCAATCTCAGAGGCAGGAAAGTGCCAAAGAAATTAGAAATGCTTTAGAAATTGAATTTCAATAACACAGCAAAGACTTTCACTTTTTTAACTGCCAAATGTGAACCTCATTAGCTGGATGACACTGCAAAGAGAACTGAGATCATTGCTCAAACTGTACAACAAGCCTATCTTAGAGCAGACTGGATTTTTCTGCTTCATTCTTCTTCCTCCTCCAACAGAAACAAATCCAAATTCAGAGTATTCAGAGCAACCACATACATGTAATCAACCCCTAAAACTGAAAAATGAAGGACTTAACTTTCCACTGCTGTCAAGTATACTTGGCTTCTTTTAAAAATTACAAGACTTTTATTATATTCTAACGAAGTGTTATAACAAGACAAAGTTCTAACAGGAAACTTGAAAACAGGTTTTAAACTGGTTAGGAAAATTAATATTCTTTTTAAGTTCACTTTTAAAAAAGCATTATTTTAGATTACTTCACCACAAAAAAAACCCTCTCCTCCTTGAAAGGAAACAGTAATCTAAGATTACTACATGATTAACTTGTTTTCTCTTAAAAACATAAAATTTAAAATTCATCCAAGTTGCAAATTCAGGCTAGAAAATAAAATACAAGACATGCCTTCTAGAAAGCAAATAATGGAGAAAAATAAACATACAAAACCCACACTGTAAAGGAAAAATATATGAGTAGAAGCTTCTGCTTGTTGCAGGAGCTCATTTCCCCAAACAGAAACCTTTCCCTTGAGTTGTGTCTCTGCCTGAAAAAATGCTAAGAAAGTGGAAGAAAACACTTTATCTGTTTTTCAGTATGTAGGACCAAAAGAGAAGCAACACTTATAAATCAAAGGCTGATCACGACCCACACAAGTACTGACAGCCTCAGTACTGAAGAGGTTTACACAGTGCTAACCATCATTCTCATATATGCTAAGAGTCCTGTATTATTGACTTCAGTATCCTCAAGAGTTCTGCAATTACCACTTGATTTCAACAATTACCACCCAGACCCCTCATTTCAGCACTGGCTTCTTATGACTATTAAACTTCCCTCAGAGCTTTTAGTGACTCAGTTTAACGCCACAGCAAAATAGTACTCGGTTTATCTGATAGTTTATCTGATTGTTACTGTGTACTTAACAACTCTTTGGAAACCATTACAGAACAAGATCAAGCAATACTACAAAATGTCTAAATTATATGAGTACTTAAAGGAGGACCTGCAGCTTGTGGTCAACTTAAAGATACAGCTACTTTGAAGTCGATGCGTAAATAAATCAGTCTCTTATTCCACTAAGTCACATTCAATGCTATACTGAGGGCTGGATGGGAATGAGATAAAAAAATTTCCTTTATAGTACTGGCAGAATTTGAGGAGTAATGATCATCTCTTTGACTCACCAGGATAGTCAGAGTTACCATTTGCTCAGAAATCACTTAACTGTGCTCATAAGCTACTATTGAGGAAATGCATACATTGAAGCACATCTATCTTCTTGACATCTATATTCTTTTTTCCTTTATTTGCCATTAGCAAAAGAAGGGTGCAGAAGAAAGCCACAGACATTTTTCCCCTCACATATGTACAACAGTTTATTTTCTAATGATCTTCAAACTTCTTGGAATGGCTTCTTTGGTGAAAAAAGAGGAAGAGTAGGAGAAATTCAGTCCTCAAAGCAACTGCTGTAATGCTGCTTACAAATAAACTTATGACAAAAAGCATCTCTTCCTTCTTTTGACTGACTCTTGAAGAATAAAATTGGGGTTACACAAATACAGTGTGTCACATTAAATCAGATGTAGAGACTGGGAAAAAAAAAATCAAACTGCTTTGTTTTGTTTTGTTTTTAATCAGGAATTGCTGAAATGTTATGCTTGTACACACCCAGTGACAGACATGCAGCAACTACAGAAATCTAACTTTGGGCAACAAAAAAATTATAAAGCAGCATGCTATTAAATAATTGCAAGTCATGTTCAGATGCAACTTTCAAAAATGACAGAAGTATTTTGATACATGCACATGTGTGCAATTTACCTGTAATGCCTGGACTAGAAGGGTTGGATAAGGGCTTGGTGCCTTCTGATGACTGTTCTACACTTTTGGAAAGGGATCCCTCTACAAGTATATCAGCTTCATCAATGTCATCACAGGTGCCTCCAATCTGAAGGAAATGAAGCTCTCCACCTAAAATCATCACAGACAACAAAAGAAAAAAGTTATGACAGGCATACAGCTGAATTCAACTCACAAGACAGGCTTGTATTTGAACTGCTATGCAATTATGACAGTATTTATGCAGGATATGAAATCAGTGAAATTATACAGGAATACTTATTTTGCTTTACCTCTACTAATTTTTTTTCAGGGCAAATGAAAAACAGAACTGCAGAAATATTGCAGTTGCAAAAGGCATCAAAGTAAGAACTATATGGGGAGACGGGCTTTAAAAGGCAATTAACAAAGGAAACCTCAGTAGAAACCAAAAATCCAAACTATTATGACACTTCCCATAATCCAAATTATGCTTTTAACAGAAAATATTCTACCATGTGAAGTAAAGGTCTACACTACCTCATCTGTACAGAGGGCATAAACTTCTTTTTAAAAGTCAATACCTGAAAATTGAAAATTAAACTAATTTCTCTGAATTCTCCTAACTAAGGAGCTCTCCACATTATTTCAAATCTAGAATTAAAAGACAGATCAGTGTTTGCCTGTCAATAGGTAAAAGAGCAAAGTCCAAAATTTTTGATGGAAACAAGATATTGATGGAAGTCTGAAATCATTCAAGGAGGTCGCCCATTATTCACTGCTACAGATAGATACACATAGATCAATTCTACCATTTACAGAGAAGTCACAGAACCAAAGAGCACAAACATCGTCAAATCCAACCATTAACACAGCACTGCCAGATCCACCCCTAAACCATGTCCCTAAATGCCACATCTGCACATCTTTTAAATACATCCAAGGAGATCGACTCCACCATTGCTCTGAGCAGCCTTTTCCAATGTTTGGCAACCCGTTTGGTGAAAACATTTTTCCTAATATCAAACCTCCCCTGGAGCAGCTTGAGGCCACTTCCTCTCATCCTGTCACTTGTTATTTTGGAGAAGAGGCCAACCCACACCTCACTCCAACCTTCTCTCAGGTAGTTATCCAGAATGATAATGTTATCCCCGAGCCTCCTTTTTTCCAGACTAATCCCCCAGCTCCCTCAGTTGCTCCTCCTTCAACTCATGCTGTAAGTCACTAAGAAGGAATGTTTAGCTTTACATAATGCTGGGGGGTGGAGTGAGAAGAGCTGTTACCAGTTCCAGGAGTTACAAAAAGTCAAATCAGTAGGATTCAAATCAAGAGGCAAATCCAAGCATATGCCTTATGTGATTTTTCTGAAAAATTATCAGACTGACCTTCAGCATCTGACTAACATTATGATAAACCCTATTATACAAAATATCCAGGCAATCTGAAACAAGAAACTTGAGAATAAATAAAAGCAGGGTGCTTTGTTTTTTTCTTCTTTTGTAAGTCTGAAAGGAGATATTCAGCTTGGAGAATGGTTGGAGGACAGCACCTAAATAAACTCTTTCCCTCCTTTTTTGAAGAAATCTCTTTGCCATACTCATAATGAATGGTACAACAGATATGACTAGTGACAAAGATGATAGAGACTAAACACTAAAGAATGAGAAGAATCATCATCAAGGACAGAATGCAGCAGGAGAACGTCCATAAGCAGACTGTTAAATCTGTCTTGAAGATGTCTGAGAACAGTCATCAGTATTCTGTTTCTGAATGGGTAAGTGTAATTGACCCTGACTTGAAGATGCGCTCTTAGCACCACTTCCAACTTTAATTCTGATGAGGAAAAAGACTTCTCTCCAATCCTATTGGACTCCATTACTGAAAAAGGTAGAAAACTGAAAACACTGAATTGATTCCTGAACTTCAAATACACCGTACACAGAGCAGATAAAGCCTATTGAAAAGGAAGATGCAAAGATATTCAAACTAAATCAGAAAAAAACTACAGAGCGTCATAAGCATACTATTTACAACTTAAGAGCAAGAAAGCTGCTATAAATGAAAGGTACAAGATTTGGGGGAATCAATTCCCAAATGTATACAAGTGCCATCCAGTTCTGCCAGACTTGCAGGTAAGAATTATCAGCATAGGCAACCCACTCTGGGCATACCAAAATCCAGCCTGAAAGAATACTTTTTCTACAAGAGGGAGGGACAAAAAAACTCTTGTTATATTGTAGCACTTTAAAAATGTTATAATGTTACATTCAAAAATTTCAGGTGAGCACAATCTACCAAGAAGAAACTATATCTGACTCTCTTAAACACAAGATAATAGAATTTAAATATCAAAAGACCACCCTACAGTTGTATCCCCTTCAAAAACAGTACCTAAAGAAATTACTTATTTTTTTATTATTTTGAATGTTATAAAAGCAGAGTTTAGACTCTTATTAATGACACAAGAGAAAACATCTGAACCCCCATATGAGAGCAGACAAAGCACTACTAAGAGGGAAATTAAATATAGTCTACCTTGGCCAAGGAGAAGAGAAGAAAGCAAAATACAGAGAGATTAAAGTGCACTATGTTTGCTTAACTGAACTGGAACCAAGAATATATTTGTCCACTTTCCCCCAGAGGTCAAGCTCAGGTAATCCTTGCAGAAGCAGGTAAGTACCTGAAGCCAACACCAAGAGGTAGCATTCTGAAGTGACTCACAAAGACAGATGACATCAAATGTAGGTCTAAAACATCTTTCCATAAAACCACTGAAGCACCCATTCTCACAGAGGTTTCCTTTCCTTTCCATATCTTAGAGGCAGCTATGGAAAAATTTTACATAATCTACCAAAGAAAATAATACAAGCAGGAGAAACAGGGGAAAATGCTATTCTGCATTCAGAACTTTCAGACATAAAAGCACCTCTCTGCCTACTCTGATGTCCCAAATTAGTAAACAAGAAAGAATACGCTGTCCATGCCTGAGTATTTTCCAACATCATCCAAGCATTTGCAACGCATGTATACAATAATTACCACACATGCATGCTCCAAAACTTTCACTTAACATTTTCATTTATGTCTTTGCACTACAAGCTCCTTTCTAGACAGAATAATGTTGAACACATCAGTGAATACAGTGAGTACATTCGACTTTCAGTGCATCTTTCTAATGCTGTCAGACTCCTGGCAACGTCCCCCTGTGGCAGTAAACCTAGAGGAGCAAACACCTCAAGGTGATCTGCAAAGAAGCCTAAGAAAACAGAACTTAAGAAAAATAACAGCAAAACCCTCCATCTTCAGCCAGCTAGCTAAGCAAGAAATTCTACCCATTTAAAGCAAAAGTTTAAAGAATGATTATTATTCAAGACAAGGAAAATGATGCAAAGCCTATTCCATATATTAAGCTATTCAAACATACAATAAGATAGAGGATTTAATAAGTTTATTACTAGTTGAGGTTCTTGATTTGCTTTTTCTTCTAGTGTTCTGGAATTTTATACTTTTTATGCCTTATTTATAAACTTTTCAGTTCAATTCATTCTTTACCAAGTATTTTTGCATAAATATTTTGACTATGGCTCCAGACATGCAGAGCATCAGATTCTGAAATCCAGACTTCTAATAGACATTGACCCCTAAGTATTTATGATAGCTTTTGATTTAATTTCTTGAAAGTGAGAAAAAAATATAACAATTACTGAAATGTTAAAGAAAAATAGAAATTGAAAGCCTCTAAAGACATATAAGCAATGAAAATAATGAACTCCAAAGTCCATGGTTGAGCAGAAAATGGAAGTTCCAAATAGAGACGTAGTGGGTGTAAATGAAAGATAAGAATAATCAGGGGATTTTGATTTCTTTTTAGGTAAACAAAGCACAATATTCAAACGAGGACCCTGGCAGGCTGACTTGATACCTGTAGCATACTGGGCTACAGAAGGAAAAAAAAAAAACAACATTTCAGTCATCCTAAGGGCAGCATGAACAAAAGAAATCCAGAAAAGCTACTGATAAATTGCTAGACGGATATTACAATACTGAGAGAGATTTACTGCAAAAGCAGAATTATGTGCTTGTCCATTGCAAGGAAGATGGAAGTATTCTCCACAACAGAGATGGTGCTTATCTAGGCAGAGACAAAATATTCCTACAAATACAAACTAAATGCTTCCAACTCAAGAGACCTGTGTCTCTTACACTCCATGCCCCAAAGAGATTTAGATAATACCAAAAGCTACAAGAATATGATTACTACACACACTAACATTGGATGGAAAGTACCACGCACAATAAGCCCTTTAACTTTCATCACTAATCTTGAAGCACAAGAAAGGCAAAACAGATTTGAGGAAAGAAATAAATTTATAGTGATAAAATGCTTTAGGAAAAAAATTCTGGAGGTCTTTTCAGTGAGAGTGCAGTTTGATCAACAAAGTGTAATTATGACATTGATATGTAACAGTTTTCAAAGGCAATTAACCTTTCAGTTAGAGTTCCATCTCAACTAGGAAAAGCATGCATTATTAAATACAGCTGAAACATTTTAATAGATATTTCTTCAAAAGCAGTCACCAAAAGAGAACAATTTAGTAAATATGATTGTTACCCGTGGGAATTTGAAAACATAAATACTAGTTACTAACTTCCAATGTTTTCGTTAGTATTTAAAAAGCAAATCTGAAACGCCCACTTCTAGAAATCTTTGTAGGTAACTGAGAAACATGGAACCTTTAAGAAAACAGAGACATTTACAATAAACTTGACTTTATCTGTTGGAATTAACCACTAAATCTGATTTAACAACTGCTGATGGGAGGACTTCATAATTAGTGTGACACCATCATAAAAGGAAAAAAGGCATCAATTTCAATTATTCTAGTAAAGACGAAGCTCAAGACGATATTGGTGGGAATTTATTTGAAATGTATGAGGCATCCCATCAGCTGAGCCCCTCTGAGAGCCTAAGCATTTCCTCCAGAGCTGTAATCAACTGCAGATGAACTAAGCAGAATACTGGGACATGGAGGAACTCAGCTGGATGACACCCAGAGCTGTTTCCAGTGCTCCAATGTGACACAAGGAAACAGGGACTTGTGTGGTGGCACAGGGACTTTTACAAAGTAGCTGTTACCTAGACTTGAGTTACACTCC
The DNA here is from genome assembly GCF_029582105.1 of Oenanthe melanoleuca. Lineage (NCBI taxonomy): Eukaryota > Metazoa > Chordata > Aves > Passeriformes > Muscicapidae > Oenanthe > Oenanthe melanoleuca. Next base: position 74,732,722 of record NC_079336.1, read on the forward strand.
CCTCCTACTTGCCCCCTTCCCCAAAATGCCTTGTGTTCATTTGGAAAAAATGCATGGATAGTCTGGCTCTAACACCCAAGAAAGTACAATCTCAATTCCAAAAGCTGAAGCAGAACCAGCAGCATGCTACCTGCATGAAAATAGGCTGGGATAAAGTATAAAAGCATTATCTTCTCTACTGCCTTGAATATCAGAATGTCAGAAGACATTTTTCTGAAATGGGACTTCTCTATCATAGAAATAATTACATACAAGAACGACTTCTATTTGTTTTGGACTTAAGAAAACCTGTGCCTCTTCAAGTATTAAGACACATGCAATTCTCCTACTTCTACTGCTATTCTAGTGATTAAACTTGACATTAAAGGTGAGGAATTAACTGGAGTCCATGCTTCCCAGACCATTAAACTGTGTGTAAATTCTGTGGAATTTGAAATTTAGATTCTAAATTATGTAACATAATTCAAATACAGTAAAATCAATACTTTTTAAAAAATTTGAAGAAAAATCTTACCTTTGGTGCATGCACATAATCTGTCTGTGCCTGAACAGTATACCACAGAGACAAACATGTCTGGTTCCTCAGTGCCCTCTTTTTTAGGTGGCTCCACTTTGGCCAAAATTTCAAAGTTTGAAAGATCTAGTATTTTTACATATCCTCCCTGAGTTGTTATTACCAGGTGCCCAAGAGTAGAGATCTCAGATCTTCTCTCTCTCCCATTGCCGTTTTTAGAAGTTAATTGTATTTCCTCTACAGGCTCCTCACAGTCGTCCTCTCGATTATCCAATATATCTGGTGGGAGCAAAATCATTGAGGTAATTGTGTCTTGGGGGTCTTTGATATGCTGGATTTTTACTGGTTCCTCCTCTAGAGTAACTATTCTAGTGGCATAATTCATCTTATAAAGCACTAGGTATCCACCACTAACACTTCTCTGCTCAGGCTGAATTATTAAAGGAGTTGGTACATCTGCTGGTGACTCATGCTGGATTACATCAATACTTGTGCCATTCATTACAGCAAGACTTGATTCTAGTTCCCCCTTCCTTCTATTACATAGTGCCGAGTTTAATTTATTTAAATTATTCAAGGCCTCTACTTGATTTATTGCACTCAGAGATTCGATGGGACAAGTCCGCAGTCCTACTAACAGATGAACTCCATCTGCACAAGGGGTGATGGAATCTACACACAGGTTCTCCTCCTCTGCAAACTTGGGCAGACGCAGGCACTGAACCAAAGTCCCAGGCTTGGGAACCATGGAGCTCCACTTGTCCGAATCTGGAGATGTCAGGGTGGCTGCAGCATCTGCAAACTGCTGAATGTAAGTCACAGGGGGGTCCTGCAACAGCAACTGTTCCTGACTGTCCAGCTCCATTTCAATGATCTGTGGAACTGTGAAACCATCATCGTGTATACTTTTACTCATAATATTGTTCATCTGTGAAAAGAGTTTTCCTGCTTTTTCATCAGACTCCTTAATGCTGTACAGGAGCAATACAGGCAAAGTCCTCCTTACCAGAGGGGAATTCAGTTCTGAATTAGTGCAGGATTCATTGTCAGTTGATCCCTGTTCCGAGACACTCTCACCTCGAGTCCTACTTAAGCCATCCAGTGATCTCTGAGAGTTACTGCTAACGGGAGAGGTAGCAGGTGATTTGTATGTTAATAGACCTCCAGCTAATAAACAAGGAAAGGGAATGTTGTGTTGTTCTAGATGTTTTTCCTTCATCTTTTCACTCTTACAGTTGGCCAAACAAGGATTTGCCCCAAGTTCTTCTAGATCTTTAACTGTGTCCTCCAGAACATTTGCAACAATTTCCCACTGAAGTTTTTCAGGCTGCTGAAGAACGCTGAGAGCTGTTATATCAAGGCTGACTTCCATAGTTTCTTTTTGTGATGTATGCCCTTTAAAACAAAAAAAATTAACGTAATACAAATCCTCAAAAGACAAATATACTGCAAATATTAGTGTTTGTTAGAAAAAAAGGATCTTTTTCTACATCTTATGCCCTTTTTTTCCCCCACTTTCCTTACTCAAAGACTACAGAAAATAGCATGTAGTCCTCCCTCCCTCAAAATTACTGACTCAACCTCTAAGAAAAAACACAAGAACATCATGCATAGCACCGTTCTGCTTCCATATAAAATCTTAATTCAGGAAGAAATACTTTATCAAAGTGCACACCCTTAGGGAAACAATCAAGACACAGGAACTCTTTCTGGCAATCCCCTGAATTTAAAGGGTTTTATACAGCTGTAATTTGTTCCTGTTCTAAGAAAGTTCTTTTATCTTGGTTTCTGTGCTTTATTGACAGCAAGATAAGCAATGCTTGTTGTCAAGTAAGACATTTATTAACTAACGAAGTGCAGCTTTTCTTTTCTCCTGCATGCAATCTCTGCACTACACAAATACTGGCATTCCTTTCAAGGTAAATCCTCTTCCTCCTTTCTAATACAGTGAATATAACAACATTGGTTTTGACCGAAGTTTTTTAAAAGCCTGAATGAAGAATTTCCCCTTTCACCTCTAAACTAAATTCCATATATAACAGATCAGATATAACCTACCTGTAACAGATTCCGATCTGGAATGCTCTTCACTGTCTGAATCCTCCAGTAGGTCATCACTGAAAAAAAAAAAAACAAAAAAACAAAAGCAGGAATGATATTATGTACATGGTAACAGCAGGCTTATTTTTAATTAAATTAGTAAAAAATTCCCAAAAACCACATGTACTCTAACTAGCCATTCCTTTTAGCCAGCAGTGTTCATCCACTGAGGAGTTCATCACAGACACCAACAACATAAAAGACTTTTTCCTCCATTATTGAACCAGTAGACCAGATTTCTTTTTGTCTTACTCTACTATCATATTTCCTGCAATTCAGGCAGAAATGGAATTAAAATGAAGCCATTTTTCCAAGAAAAATAAAACCATACAATCAGGGCATCTAAAAATTAATATCGACATCTTCAAATTCCTCAAAATATTCTCTGGAAATCGGAGCTGACAGACTGGTCTTCAATTCTACAAGGCAATTTTGTAGCTAGTACTGAAACAAGGGATGAACAATGCTGTCGGTATTAAAAATACTGCCAGATAAATCATTTTGTTGTAAAACCAGGTTCTGTTCAAGACACTTTTTCAAGAGTAATAGGCCCCTAAGTAGTTTTAAGGATATGTAAATAATTAATGCATCTGACTTTTCCAATAAAAGAAATTATTTCCTATTACAGGCTTCTTACACACAGGAAGGACAGTAATCCCTTTGCATCTTCAGGTGTAACTACTCACAGTACCATGTCAGATCCTCAAACTTCAAAAAACTGGATGCTTATTCCTCATATCCAAGAAACAGATCTTTGTGGAGTCAAACCTAATCAACCTTCATTTCACAACATGGCAAGAAACAATTCAATACTTTGATTCTGACCCAGCTTCCCCTTAAATGGAGAAGTGATAGTGAATTCCATATAAGTTAAGTGAAACAAAAAATGCTTAGTTCTAGGCAGTATGATTGAACTGTCCTTTATCCAGCTCTTAAAATTGGTTTAATTCGATAACTATTAAGGAGTTCCCAGCCCTAAAGCTACAGTAGGAGTCCAAGCAGCTGCAGATGTTGCCCATGTCAGCAGAGGAGCAAGCTTTGTATTTGCTCTGCACTACTACTCTATCACACACAGCTTAAAATCAAAGATTTACCTCCCTGTGTATACAGCAGTATTGTTACTTTCTTCTTAAAGCTGAAGAAGAAATATTCAGAAAACTGGCAAGACTTCCCAGACAACTTTTGTTCTAAATTTTCCAACAGTTATTCACTCTATTAAGCTTGGCAAGACCAGACAAGAGTTCCCAGTAACAGACTGCATGATGCATGAGTGAAATACTACTTTTTATCACATCACACTTTCTTAGCACTAGCGTACCCTCTAGCTTACCCAAACCCTTGCAACAGGACGATCTAATTGTTTACAGTCTGCACCCATGTATTAAAAGTATGTAAGGAAGTACAAAGTCCTAGCACATCCAGACAGTTTATTTTCAGAATGACACAACCAGAAATTATGGAGAAGCAGTCAGAGAAAAAGCATGCTCCAGAAGTCCATGAGGAGCCTTTACTTTCAAAACCTGAAATGTATAATACATAAATAAAATGAAAAGCTGATCCAAAACTTATATTCCTTTCTCTTTTTACTCTGCCTCTGAAACATGAGCATAGGGCAGCAATAAGATCTGCAATCTCTCTCCTAGTGGAGTAAAAAACTGGAACAGCAGGAAACCGGCTTAAAAAAAATAGAAATTTAGATTAGTCTTTTTCAAGTGTTGAATTGTGTACAAATACAGAGTAACTAAAAATATCATTTCCATGAAAAGAAAACTACCAATCTTATGTTTCACAAAGAATGACTTTTCTAAATGGCATTTACCACAGAAACATTTCATACTTCTCATTTGACAGACTGGCATACCTGTCTCCTTCTAGTTTCGGTATGTCTGAGCAGCTAGAGGAATCTTCTAACCATGCTAGTGTTGGTCTCCTTGAGTCAACCCCTGAGCTCTGTTCTCCTGATAACATAAGTTGCTGCACAATAGCGGGATCATATGCATTGATTTCAAATTTTAAGTGGACCTGAGAAATAGCAATACAAAACACAAGAGGTATTTGATTTTGAATCAAGATATGCCCAATCAGTAGCTGATGAAAAATTCCTATTTATATTGCATACCTTCATAAGTTTGGAAACATCCCATATGCAGATCTTTCCTCGTTTTGTTGCAGCAGCTAGAAAATGAGGGCAACTTCCAGATCCGAAGCAGGTTATTCTGTCAGTGCCATCTGTGCAGGGAAATTGTGCTGGACTTGTTGCCAGCGTGACTGATAGAGGTACATTCTGGGTGTGCTCACCCTTGACAAATGGGCAGTTTGGGGAATGTCTCTCATGTTCAGACCTTTCCAGATTAAAAACAAACACAGAAAATACCAAGGTTTGACTGTGAAAACTACACACAACATATACAAGCTAAGCCCTAGAAGTGAAGGTGAAACAGAACTGTTTGAATGGTATTGCAGTCAACCATACGACAGAGTTCTGAAGTCAATAACACAGCTTTCCCTGCTGGTTCCCAATAGCAAACTCTATTAAAGACTGTGATCAGTCAATGCACATTCATATTCAAATGGATCAATCTACACAATGGTCTTAATATAATTAGTCCATTTAAGAAAAAAACCCTATTCTATAGGCAGTAGCCAATCATGTCCTCCTGCAGAAAAGCCCAGATTAAATTAACAAACATTAAGACTCAAAATGTTCTGAGTAACTTTAGAAGCAATGTCCTGTTTCTAGTTCTATATCCACAATTTAAAAAATCAAAACTGAAAACAGTCCTGAATGTCACATTGACCAAGAAGCATAGAAAAAACCTAATCCTGATATGCAACTAAGGCAGAGACATGACAAGAGCAATTACACAGATACAAAATGTCTTGAAAATTATAAGTGAAAGGAGTAGAAAAAAACTAGGAAGATAATATTACAAGGAAAATTTTCCAGCAAGTCAGGAATCTCATGGTTTCAAGAAAAGATTATAAATTACCAACTAATCAAGAAACAAAAACAATTAAGAACACTTTAATCAGTGTAAGGCCCCACATTTCTGCCACTATGCTCAATTTTAGCTGTTTCAGGAAACCAGTAATGGATCCTGCAACTTCACATAACAGGTAAATGTGCACAACACAGCCATGGCAGTTTTTGAACCTGAAAAGAAATGTATTCCAGCCACAATCAAATAGAAGACTCAGTTTAGATCCCTGCAAAGAAGTATTGGCTGACAACTCTAAAGCAGTAATTTGAAATGAAATAGCAAATCAGAACTAAGAAATAAAACCAACTACCTTTTTTTTCTTTTATTATTATTCAGAAATTTGATATAATACATCAAATCTTTTAGTGATTTATTCCATGGAATCATTTTGGAAACCCTTTCTTGTCAATGACTTGTCCTAAACTCACCAGAAATACAATCAACATAAGTTGATTTTAGTCCTTTGAAGATTTCTAACCTCTTCAGCACAAAATTAAGTACTTCACACATCATTAAACTTACCAAGGTTCATCTGTAGGCTCCCAGCACACCAAGCACACACTACAGGTAAAGCACATGGCTCTGTCATCTCCTGATGAAGCAGGCTATGAAAATAAGAAGAAACACTTGAAATTTATATAGCTATGTACTATAAAACACTTTTAACAAGGTGATCAAGTTCTTCCCCTCTAGTGACACACTAAAGCATCACGTCAAACATATAAAGGCCGTAAACTATATATTACAAAGTGGCAGTATTTCACATTAAAAAAAAGGATACACATTACTATAGAAAGAGATCCAAAACTAACATTCACACAAGTCATTGGATGCAAACCAAAGATGCAGAACAGAAATTACTTTTTTTTTTTTGGCAAAAGTTCACAAGGTTCAAAAAATTTAGAACTGCAGCAGAATACCTGCTTGGATAAACACAGGTTAAAAAATATGCCTACTAATCTCTTAGGACATAAGAACAATTGTTACTAGCTGAAGTAAATGAGCAAAGACAACCAAAATTTCCATTCTCTTAAAATTTAACACTTTTATGATCTCATTTCAAGACATGCTTGGGAATATGCAGATGCTATTTAAACATATGAATTCCCTGCATTTCCCCTTCTGTACAACTTCAAGAAATCATCCAAAAACTTCATCCACCTATCACACTTTACAGCTGACAGAATGAAACGGACAATATTGCTGCCAAATGATAGGCATTGCCCAGCCATCATTATCTAAATCCATATTATAAATGTTTTTTTTTAAATTAGGAAAAATTTCAAGGAATGAAAAATGGAAATAAGCAAAAGTGGTGGAACAAAACATTGAGGTTCTATGTATTCACTAAGGCTAACAATTTAATGTGATCTAGGACCTCTGCTTGATACAATTAAGTTCTACTAGGAAAGCATGGTAGAGAACTCAAGAGCCAAGCTTACTGCCTTTTTGCTTTACTTGTAATATAAAAAGGATTATCTACTCAACAATCTAACAAAGAGAAAAAAAGATTCTACATAACAACCAACTTAATCTCTATTACATTTTATATGCTGAAGCTCAAAACAGTATTTTCTGTGATTTGTACAAAATAAAAAAAATAAAGTGAACTCAAGGCACCAAAGGCCCTTAAAAAAAAAAAGAGCTGAATGACAAAGTTTATGTAGTTTTGCATAATTGAAGAAATCCATTAAAAAGAAAAAAAAAAACCCTACTGAAAAACATCTCCAACTTTTTTCCCCTGCCCTCCTGCCTGGGGAACAAATACTAAGAACAACAAAATCTCTTACCTGGTGATAGAATCCAGCTTGAGCCATAGGATCTGGCTGTGCCCACCGATAACCCACATGAGGCCACGAAGTGAATGTCTCCCGTCTGTTAGCTTCACTATACATCAAAGACCTAGAAAGGTGAAAAACTCTACATTACCCAAAATTGCCACTTAAAATTAAAACCTCAAACTATTTATAAGACTCTCAGTGCTTTAGTAAGCATTAAAAATAGCACAAATAGTTAACTATAACTTACACATGAAATTGTAATTAAGTATTACAGGAAAGTTACAAACTTCTCTTACTTAGGTGCTTAAAGTACATCCCCAGTAAAAAACAAAAAGCCACACAACAACCTATGGACCTTAAAAGCAAGATTAATAAAATAAGCATCCAGGTAGCTTATTGGATCTACCTGCAGAAAAGCATCAGATACCCAAAGCTACTCTGTATTGAAGGCAGGTAGAGAATCTACCCATCAGCACTGCAAGAAAGTTGGATTTTTTTAACATGACAGCTATTGTAAAAACTTGAGTTTCTTAGTTAAACAGATATGAATATTCATATTTTAAAATAATCTAAAGTGATATTTTAGGCTTAACTGAATACATGGTACAAATCCATCCAGTCATCACTCACTACATCCTATAATACTTGCACATTTTAAACTACTACATTCCAAAATATGAACCCCTCTGCAACTCAACAGCTGGAAAGCAAAGTAGTTTCTCTCTTTTCTACCTTCACTCAGTGCATGAGGGTCATGACCCTCATCTGCAACAGTACATGAGAAATGAGTATCAGTTTTTCTTTTCCCTTGACAGAGCTCTGTTCTCCCAAAAACTAGGGCTGGAAAGGTGCCTTATTTCCTGTTTCTGCTTCTCAGTTTCAGGTGATCTTTGCTGTCTTATAAGAGAATGGAAATATTAAATATTTCCTGCCAAGAAAGTACTCTATTCTAGCAACACCCACATAAGAGCTATCTTAACTTGACATTACATCAGCTCAAGAGACAGATCTTAGGACAGCTCTAATTAAAATACAACATGGTGAGGTACAGGTAGCCCTGAAGGCTTGGGGAGGGAAAGCTAAGAGATTAAATCAAATTCATTAAACTATTTGAGGTGTAAGAAATGATAACACACATGCAAAATAATATCAGACACTTTCAAGAGAGAATAATTTATAAACTTAGAAGATTTACCAGTGTTCTAACTAGTCGAAGCTCATGAAGGTTAACATAATAGGTTACTTGCTTGTGTATACACTACCACTTGGATCAGAAAGAGATGAAGCAGCAATCTGAGGTAAAATGTGCTCTTACCCAACCACGTAGCAGGTGGCTAGAGAGTTCAGAAGTAGCATATATAATGGTCTGCAAAAGTCATTTCCTAAATTTCTAAACCATAAAACATAAGCAGGACTCTATCTTGTAAGAAGGAAAAGCAATTGATTTCAGGATACAATGTAGCATATATTTAAGGCTGCAATTGTTACCTTTCTGAAAGTATATGTTGGGATTAGGAGCAAAGTAAATTTGATTTGCAATCAAATTGAAACCCAGACTATCCTGCGGCATCCATAAAGGCTTTGCTAAATTCAGTAATATGTATGGCACAGTGTGCAGTAAAGTGTTAATTAGCTGCATGTGTAAGGGCAACAAAGCACAGAATAGGACTTAATCTTTGGCAAGCAAGTTAAAGTCATCTAAGAGCTTATTCTGGTACTACTAAGGGGTAAAGTTCATCACTTATTTTGTCTTAATATACCTGTCCACAGATCGCCCAGGTCCCACACCAAGCTCTGGACGTGCGCTGGGTAAGAGGTAAGATAACCTATCCATCACAGAGGATGCTACAGGTAAGGCAGCAATATTTTGATTTATCTTCTTGAGTTCATTTACAATGGCACTGGCGACAGACTTCAAAACATGATGAGGAAGGTGGAACGTAACCGTTGCCCACTAAATAAGAAAAAAAGTGTCTATGTTTTAAAATTTTAACATATAAACTACAAACAGATCACCAGAGCGTCAAAACCAAAACCAAACATGATATCAAGAAATACAACAAAAGACACACCAAAGCAGGACGAATGCAACACAAGGAAAGTCAATAACTTCAAATTTTAAGCTCAGTTTGGTTTATTAGTTGACTATATCAGCAAGAAACTAATCTTGTTTATTCTCTTACCAAGAGAAGCTTCACACATAAAACTAAGGAACAGAATATAGTCCACTGCCTTTAAACAAAATCCACTGCACTGAGTCACAGATGTCGTATGTTTCAATGGTAGACACACAAATTAGACATGGAAATCCATGTTAGTACAGAGACAAATTCTTACCTTTGCAACTTTATGATTTGCTGCTGTTTCATGTGAGGTATTTTTTAAGCCATCCTTCAGTTGTGTGATGAACAAATCATAACCCTCTGTGCTAGAAACATCTACTTTTTCTATGCAAGCAGATAACAGCTGCTGAGCCTAAAATGCAGATGTGCAAGCAAAGTTAACAACCACACTGAGTAACTACAACAGGACTTATGTCTATTTCATCACTCTTGGAAATGTCCTTTGCCATATCCTACTTTATCATATATTATATCAGCATAATTCCCATAGAAGATCCAGACCTGAGTATGATGTTCCAAATTTTACTTCACAGGCCAACCCACAGATAAACTTCAGCAATGGTAACAGTAACTACTATGAACTCCGTCAAGGACAATATAAGTTAAAACTGAAGATCTATTAAAGCAAGCAATGAGGAGACATCTATTGTCCAATACTTTCTCTTCAAAAGGATTCATTCAGCTTTAATGACAAAAAGTGACAGCAAGAACAGAAGTCTTGCCATTTTCTGAGTAGCTTTGTACCTTCAAAGAGGTAGATAATAATGAGAACAACAACTTTGCAATAAAATTAGAGATAAGTTACAATGCTAATACAGTGAAGCTGAAAAATGAGGCAAAGAAAAACCCAGGCTAGTTCAGAAGTTAGTTCTTAAAATTCAATAATAATGCAACTAGAAAAGAATGCTATAATCATCCATTTACAGACATTTTCTTCCAAGTCTCATCTGTTTCCAGCTTATCCCTCTGTCTGCTAACTTCATGTTGACCGGTAAGATTTAAAGGTATGCTTAATGTGCAAGGTACAGAGTATTCTAAATCTGCTGTTAGGTGGGTTAACATCTGAAAAACATTACAGGAATTCTTTCAAGTTACAAATACAGGGAAATATTTCCCAAGGACAATGGTCAGCCAGTCCTTTAAACAACCACAAACTGCTTGAAACAGAACAGGCCAAAAGGCCCCTTAGTTATGTCCTTGGGAAGTTCAGGGGAAAAAAGACTAAAATAAGGTAAACCAGCCCCCTAGCTAAAGTTGTATCAGAACAACAGATACACTGTGGAAGTTCCTAAATTCTGGTGTTCTACAGCGATTTCAAAACTGCATAGAGGTTGTTTCATAACTTGTTAATGGTGACAATTAAAAATGCATAAAGGTGCACTGCACTACCAGCAGATCAAGCTACTTAAAAGACTACTGATATTAAGTGCAAAAATCTGCAGAAAAGTTCTAGAGACAAAAAAAACCACTAAACACCCTTCCCTGGATGAACATTCTTGACCTTTTTACGGTGAAAGAGGTAGACAGATGTGTTTGTATGATATTTGCTTAATACTTACAAAATGTTTCCAAGGTCTGGGTTACTCCCTCTTTAAAATTAAAAGAACTTGAGACTGATAATGTTTTGCCTCCTTTCTCACTGATCTGGTGACGGAATTCCTAAAACTATTCCTACTCAACTCCACACTTCTTTTTCTACAGGAAGGACCTTTACGGAGAAGTGCTGTAAACAAGGGTCTGTAAACTCTTTTGAGCCAACAAATCTTAGTGCCAAAAAACTGACACAAACTCATAGGCTGTATTGAACCACGTGAGACTGCAAACCTGTCGCAGCAGACCTTACAAAAGGAAATCCTGACCTCTGACACTTCCTTCACGCTCAGCCACACATACCAAGACTCTCTAGTAACCCACAAAGGGTATAAAAAGTGATGCCAGTGGGCAGCAAGCATCAGGAACCTGGGAAGCTCTCTTCAGAGACCTCTATGAAACATTTTATTGCTGTTACTCCTACTCAAGTCACATAGTTTAAAACTTCACAAATAACATACATTCTTGATTCACAGTAAGCACCTGTTATTCAGTACTTCAAAAGCACATAAATGATTTAAATCAATGCTGAGGATAAACAAATGCAACAAAATCCTAATCCTTTCACTCTAAGCAGAAATGTCTACATTAGCTTCTCTTAAAGTGATACTAAATGCTCAAACCATGAAGTACTGTTACAGCTGATCCAAAACTAAAAGGGAAGTCAGGTTTGCACAGAAAAAAGTCTTTTGTTAGGCCAACTGACCTTGCTAGAAAACTTAGATTCCAGCTCTTATTCCTCACATAACAAAACACCATATTACCTGATTTTATCTTTTTCCTGAAAGACTATAACAACAACAACAACAACAAATCAGGGGTGCCTAACAGGCCAGACTGACTTCTAGAACTGCATATAGATTCCATACACAAGCACTGACAAAGGTGGGGAAATGAATCCTTATCTCTGGTTACTAAAAAGTTCTTTCATCTGAAATACTATGGTCTTGAGGCATGCTCTTCATTGTTTGAGACACAGGTAAAGCTATGGCCCTATGACAGCTAATAACTAAGAAACTTTTCCATTACATGGTGTTAATACCACTCTAGAAACTCAGAGTCAAATGTCTAGTTTCAGGATTTTTGACACAGTTATTTACGTACCTCTTTTCGTTCCCCCCCATCTTACCTCTGTAACTGGCAATTCAAGCTGAACCACGTCATCTTGTTTTGAAACAGGCGTTTGCAGAGCTGTGTCTAACAGTAAGATGCCATTGAGATCTTTCCTACATCCTACTGCATAATCGTCCACAAAAATCACTTTATCCACAGCAGAAATATACTGACATTTCACCCGTCCACCTGGTTTAGCTGTAAATGGAAGATAAAATGCAAGATCAAGTTAGAGAAATGCTTTTATAGAAAGGACCTCTTATTTGTGTTTAGGGAAGTAATGTAACACTTCAGCAAAATCTTTACTTCTGCAGATGATCAAAAGCTAGCATTTTAGCAACCACAATTTTCACCAAGCTTTTATATTTCCTACATTAAAACACAAACAACCAAAATCTATACATTCCATCAATAACCACAACCATTTTATTCCTACAGTGGAAGCCATTAATTTAAGTCCCCCTGCTACCAGGAGGCCTCAACTAATGTTATCAACATAAAGCAGATGCCTGGTGGACTTCATACAAGCTGAGAGTCAATAGTAAGAACTAAATCGTACAAACCAGCATGAACACTAAGACAAAATTGCTAAATTACCATTAAGGCTTATTAACACTGCTTCATCAAGCAAAACAATACTTAAACTTCTCAAAACTAAGCCCAGCTTGTACCATGTACCGATATGTGGCATGTGTTCCTTGAGGCACTACAGCAGCTCATTTCTGCTCAGTCCTGCACATGTGATTCAGTAACAGGTCTGAGAAGTTTGGTGAAGGCAGAGGAAGACTGCCAGCAGATAAATAAGGAAAGGCTGTGGCTATGGATATTATCCCCTAAAATGTTTAATGTTACTTGTCACTATTATGTGCCTAAAGCTGGATGGACTGCAGAACTAAATGTAGTCATGTAAAATGCTACCTGCATAGAAAGCAAACTGCTTTCTATCACAGAGTAAGCTGCCACTCCAGAAGTAGACTGTATGTTACAAAAATATATGGACATATTCTCCAATGGCAGCTGAAAATGCTGCATTGTCAACATAGATGTCACATAGGAGCAGGAGTTTCATTAGATTTTGGATTAATCATGTCCTGCACATGTTCTCCTCTTTCCTCAGACACTGGATACCATTTTTATTATAAATAATTTAAAAACCACCATTTTGGTAGCTAGCATACAGTAAAACATCCAGGTAAGGACATAATGCTGTTATCTTCACACTTTGATAGACTTAAATGGAAATTAAAACTTCTGGAAATACAGGGCACATGAATCTGACCACACTACATTTGTGGTATCCTCTCTTTGAAAATGCAAGTAAAGAACAGTTGTCACCTGCCTTTCTCACCAAGATTTTGGAAACAGTGACTCATATACTCACAAAACAAAGGACATATGCCTTTGCCTGCATTAACTAACTGCAATTGTAACCATTGATACAGCAGTCAGAAACACTTCAAGAGTCTGGAATCACTTGACAGTTGGGAAGTCTTTGGTCCTTGCTCAGCAAAAAAGGGCTCTCTGAAAGGTAAATCAACGAATTCCAAACTGAATTTTTGCCAATACACTGGAGTTCCTCACACAAGACTTCTAGAGCCAACACAGCTGCAGGCAAGGAAGTAAATCATTCTACAGGAAAATAAGTTTTGTCAAAAACTCAAACACAAGTTTTAACATCTTTCTAAGTATTAAGTTTCAACAACATACTGGTAACTATTACGCAAATAAACTGAACAATATCTGAACTAGAAAGCTCAGTCGATTATGATGGTGTTTGCAGACTATCAAGAGTGATCCAAGGGATGGATCACTACAGGACACTTCCTTTAACACATCACCTCTCTCCTCCTCCCCGCTGCCGGAGAAAATGGGAAAAGCAGCTCACCCCTTCTGGCAGTGCCAACACCATGAACACTTTCTTCTGCACCCTCCTCATTTCCTGTCAAGCACAGGCATATATGCTCACGCCCTGAGCCTAGGAGTTCAGCAGTCTGTAGAAGCCCCAGTCATTGTGGCTTTCCAGGCTAGACCATTCTTATTTCACCAGTTCTGTAGTGATGTTAATGAAACCTCACGTCTAAAGCAGCAAACAGCTACTATCCTCAGAGTAAATGGTCCAAATCTTTAGAAGTCAATGAAGATTACTAATGAGGCAGATAACAGTATTTCTGCTCCATTGCAAAACAAAATAAGAAATTATAACTACAGAACTAGAAATAAATTACCTACCAGCTGCAATTTTCCCTATGCCGGCTAATATTCTGGTTGGTTGTATTGACAGAAAGATTGCCCAAATTATCTCTAGAAAGTTATTTACAATTGCTGGTTTTATTTTATTTAAAGCACATAAAAACAAAACAGGCTCCCTCAGTCTAAGTCAATGGAGCTTCAAGGAAATGATTTGACCGATATTTAATATTTTCCCAAAACCCAGAGAAAAACATTCTATAACTGACTAGTTTACACTGAATAGCCTCTGAGTTGCTGAGAAGCTTTTTTGGCAAATAGGACTTTCATTTTAAAAGTTCACAAAACACATTTCAAGATGATTAGTCACATACTAGTCACAAAGTCTACATATGGCTGACCATATGATTATAATAATAGACTGAGAACCAGGAAACGAAAGAATTTAAGAAGTCACCACTACAGAAGTAGTAATGTAAAAGTTAAATCATCCTAAAGCAGTCAGAAGTGTTCTAACTCAGGATCAATATTTTACAACATGCTAAAGGACTCTGCCAATACCCTTTGAAAAACATACTACGGCCCCTCTAACATTATGTCCTGCCTGTCCAGCCTACGTTTATTGGCAATAAATAGTGATCTGCATCTCCACAAACCACAGCTAAAAAGTTTCACTTAAATCACTAAACTACTTAAGCTAGATCATCAAAACCCAACTGGTACTCTCATTTTAGCCCAAATTGCTTTAGCTGTAATTTACTTCTGGTGGTAGGAGAAAAAGCAGCCATTCAAAGTTTCTAATGATTTTGCTTTTCAGTCTTTGCACAAGTGAATCATAGCTTCTCCCAATATCTCCAGCCTATCTGCCTGGGATTAAAAACAAAACAACTCACAAAGAAGTCATTTTACCTTTTGTCAGCTCCTACAAGGAAACCTGGCAGGCTGCTAGCACGCTAGAAGTGCAAATCCAATAGCATATTACACTACGGTATATCATCTATCACAACATTAGAACTAGCAACCTAAAAACTTAAAATAAAAACCAACAAACATCAGATTGCAGAAATTAAGAACCTGAGAAAAGGAACATTTCACTTCCACCTTGTTTCAAACAATACAGAACAGAGACCAGCAATCTCCTGTGATCAAAATCTGACCTACAAGAGTACTACAGAAAAAATACTTGTTTGGAGAATTCATAACAATCTAAGCAGCATCTGTCATGCCCCTTGCCTGTGGGCATTAAGATGAATCAAACTAATTAGAGAATCAGCCTTGCATTTCAAGAAGTAGAACATTGAAAAAGTTTGTCTCCATCTCTTTGCTAAAGACAGATTCAGCCTCAAAGCTACAGAGCTTAAGAGAAGTGGCTGTTACCTGTACATGCTTGGCCACCATCATGAAGAGATATAGTTTAATACTGGCAGTAACACCTTTACCTTTTGTGATATTGAAACAGGTTAATTCACCTAGAAAACTGCTAGCCAGGAATGGTGCTAAAACATTTCAAAGGCAGTAATTCCCTTGACAAGAAGCTTCCAATACAGAGCAAAAATTCCCCTCCAATAGTTTATAAATTAGAGTAAACTAACACTTACCTGCAGCTGTAAAGTCAGAGTGGTAAACACAAGCATCATAGCACTAATTCCATAATGCTAAGACCCAAGTTCAATCAAATATCTAAAGGAACGTTCAAAACTTTGATCTATGAATGTCACTAGATCTTTAAATTAAGAATTAAAGTAACATTTTTTTGAGAAACAGAAATCCCATCAGCCCACTAGAACACATACCTTATGTGCATCAATACCAATTCAGGAGATCAAAAACCCTATCTATTCCATTAATTTTATACCATATAATTTGAGCATCAAGAGAATCCAAAATTCAAGAAAAAGCCACGTTAGTGAACAGCAAAACTATCTATCCTGCCCATTTGAGACAAAACCACTTACTGCCAGAACCTCACTCAGCTACTTCTCACGTATTTTCCACATGTACCTGGGATTAAAGAAACCTTACCTATCAGTTGTCCTCATTTTTTACAAGACAAGTACCTTTCTTATGGCTACCACTTCATGAAATCATAAAACCAACTGAAAATTAGCAAGTATAACACCTAATTACATGCCAGCTAAACAATCTGCCAAGGTAAGTGTATCACAACACTTGCAGTTTGAGGAAGTTCTGCAATAAAAATAATCCTGTCCTAAAGTTCAACTTGCTGTCTTAACTTGCTAGATTTGCAGGAATCTATTTTAAAATAATTCTACAGAAAATCACAACTATGGATGAGCTGCAAAGGGTTCACACAAAAGAGGATAAAGAGCAAGTCACTGCAAGTCTGGTCTAAAAATAAAGTTGTCTCCAAATTATTTCACATCAGTGGCTCCCAATTGAAACAAATACATGGTGGTTATGAACAGTTCGGAACACCATAACCAGAAGATGTCTAATGCCTGGCCAAATCAGGCTGTGACTGCTCGTAATTACTGAATTTATCAGTTAGAGATTCTCCCTTGTTCCTCCTCATCTCTTCCTCATGCACATCCCTGTGGATACTTCAGCAGTGGAGTTTTATCTTCCAAATCCAGGCCCAGCCCCTTATTTGCACTAAACATCACCTCACCAAAGCATCTGCTGTCATCACAAAGGCACTCCATGACCCCCTCCTTTCCCCAAAACAGAAACATTCTCAAACTTTGGGAAAGGATAGAAAGGAAACACAAGTTCAAGTTCCTATTTTAGACAAATTACAGAAATGGCTTAAACCAGGTATATACAAGCAACGTTTTCTCTTTTAGATTTCACTATATACACACACCTTCATCTGGACGAGCTGTCCAAAATGATGTAATAAAGAAAAAACACACTAGAGCTGAAGCAGGAAAAAAAATAAAATATGTTCTGCAAACAGCAAGAATGCTGAGACAAATGCCCAGATTCACATCATAAAGTGCCTCCAAACTCACTTATTTCCAAAAACTGAATTTAGTTAATAAAAAACAAGATATGTGATCTAAAGTTTATATTTTCCCTTAGCAACAACCAGGACAGAGTTGCTTCAGTATCAGTTTCATTATATGATATCTGGTTTTAATAATCCTTATTAACAGGATGATGTGTTATCTGGGCCAAAGCACTGGAGATTGCCACATAAATATTAACTAGATGTGTCTGCTCCAGCAACTACTAAGAGAAGTTAACAGTAACACTTAAAAGGTTTCAGAACATAAACAAAACCCCGCTGAGATAAAGACAGCTCATATCTCACTCTCTTTGCAGGCATAGAATCCTCTCCCACTGTACAGACTCAAAATGAGAGTGAATCAGCAGGAAGACACTGCTGAGCTCCTTGTGCCCGTGTTCTTTGTGTGGTTTCAGATCTCCGTGTATCTGACATCACTGGCTTCACTTGTATGTACAAAAAACAACTTCTCAGAGCTTTACACCGTTATCCCAAGAACAAATTAGGAAAGATTTCACAAGGTATTGTAGAATCCTTCCTGCAGGCCACAGTAAACTGAGAATGTAAATCCCTGCAATTCTTCTGCAAACACCTCACAGAGGGTACATTCTTCTCCAAAACTTTTCTTATATTGAAGAATGATGAAAAAATTTCAGGAAAGTTTTCTTTTAAAGAGTGCAGACGGACAGATTACACAGCTTCCACCCACAACCAGACACGGGCAAGGAACACTTCACAGCTCAGTAACAGGAAGTTCCCGTTCTTCAAGTGCTAGTCCCATCACAGCATTTCACAACAAAGCAACTTTGCCAGATGAAATTTTACTACCAGTTCCTCTTTTGGTCCCTAAAGTGGCATCTGAGTTCACCCACTGCGTATCCTGCACTCTCTGCAATAGGAGAAAACATCTCCACATATGGCACTTTTTGAACTCCCAAGACTGTCTGGCAGGAGATGGTTTAGCTTCTCACCCTTCCAAGCTCCAATCTTGCAAGGAGATTCCAAGACATCACACTGGGAGAAGCAGCAAGTTCTCAAAAGCAGATGGGTGGGTTATGAGGCCAGTAAAAAACTGGCTATATTGTCATGTGCAAAGTTTGTCCTTTAGGACACAACACTAGCTGGCAGCCATAGGAGTGGCATTCAACAAAGCCTGATACACGGTTCACTACCTTCATCAACAGCTTGGATGGCAAATCATGCTGCACCTTCATTTGGACTGTGAATGACATCAACTGGAGATGACTGAGGGCAAATGATGCATTAAATGGCAGGGCTGCCTTTTACAAGGATCTCAGACAGAGGAATGGCTTGACACAATCTCCTGATGTGCAGTGAAGACAAATGCAAGGTCTTACACCCAGAATGGGATACAACTCCATACATCAAGAGAAACCAGGGACCTAACGACGGGGTGGCAACCCAACAGAAAAAACTTGGGAATCCAGATGGACAGGCTGAACAAGAGGCAGCAGTGCATCCTTTCAGCAACAAACAGTTACTATAGAGGGGACCATGGGAAAAGATCAGTCTCCTCTAATCGGCACTAAGCCCACATCCAGAATATCAGTTCCATCTTTGCTCCTCATCTGAGATATCAGCACATATGTGACAGTCCCATGAAGGGGATATTAAGAAGTTAGAGGGCTGGAGCATACAGCAGGTGGGGAAAAGACTAAGATAACTGGGCTCATTTAGTCTGCAGAAAAAGAGGTTTAGCAAAACCTATCAGCAGTCTTCCATTACTGCAGCAGTAGTTCAAAAGCTATTTCACACTGCTGACTTACTACCTTTCTCTTTTGGACATTACTTTAAAAAAAACTGTACTGACCAGAGAAGCAGGAACAGTAGGTCAGAGGAAAATGCTCATAACCAATATTTTGCCCAAGACATTGGTCTAAACCAAGTGGTTAGTGACGCATTTAAGAAAGGTAATCTACACAATGGTTCTTTCCTGTAACACTCTCAGCCCCAGCCAGTTTGCACTTAAGGACCTTCTTACCCAAAAGGGATTTTGACTATTATGATGACCTTTGACAGGTTTTTCCTCCATCACTTTGTCCAACACTGTTGTAATTCCACAAATAAATAGCATCCACAATGCCCTGTAGCCAGGAGCTCCCTATTTCACTATTTCACAGTTACTTTTGATGCCCTCAGCTCCTGTACTTGAATAATCAACTCCCAATTTTGATTTTTCATGTCCTCACTCTCTCAACTCCCCATTCCAAATCACCCCATCATCTTTTTCAGACTCAATACTGTTCTGCACATATAAACCACTGCACTCCTTAAGTTTCTAGATCTGTTACACTCTTTTTGAGATGGAAATACAACACACAGACATTGAAAGAGGACATATAATCAGTTGAGCTCTTGACAACTTCTCTAGCATTTGCTTATATGGTAACAACTGAGCATTTAACTGGTATTTCATACTCCTAGCAGAACTCCAAGATCTCATTCTGGCATTATGAGCTGGTTCAGAGCCCGGTACACCAGGCTACAATGCCACTAAAGTCTTACAAGTATTTCAAGTTTATTAAATGCATTTTCACATCCTCTCTGTAACTACTTCTACACAGGGAAGCTGAAGTAGAAAAGACTAGATTCATGCACATTTAAGTTATATTTAAAAGTGAAACTATTCTTTAGGATGCCTTTTCAAATTCTTCAGAGAAGTCTGCAAAATTAAAAGGCCTTGCATATTTTAAACACTTCTTTGCAGCATAAGAATATTTGAACACAGTGACCACCTCACTTAAACCGGAGTTCTGTCACTAAAGAAGGACATTCAGAAAAGCTACCTTAAGCCTGGCCTTGCCAGACACCTTTTGTAGGTACTGGGAAGCAGGTTCCTCCACGGATTCAGAATAAGGACTTTTCCTTTCTCATTATGGCATGGGCAGAGAACCTAAGACTATTTTTTGAAAAATGGTGGTCTTGCGACTTCTGACTCACAAAAGCTATAGAAAACTGAACATGAAAAATCCACTACTAAAAAAAGTTTAACAAGCAGTGTTACATGTCATCATTTACATCACAAAATAAATGTAGGATCCTGCAGAAGACAGTCAGCTAAGTCCACCCCACTACTTCTCCACATAAACCACACTGCCTTCTCATTCTCCAACTTAACACTACATTTCCAGTCTTCAGTGCCATCTTCCCAGCTTCCTACTTCCCTAACCCTCTCCCCACTGCTATTCAGGCACTCCATCAGTTCTCAGTGCCACCCTTCACCCTCCCAGCTCTTCCTTTCAATATGAAGTTATTCACAAATCTTTGAAGCCTGTTGCCTCATACAGAAGAGTTTACCAAACTGTTCTACAGCTGCCAAATGCAACGATGAGATCCTGAGTGCTTCATGCTTGGTCAGATCAGAGAAGTGCAGTGGATCTAACAATCTGCCCTCCCCAGACTGTACAGGGGACTGAAGAACTGCTGACAGACTGTATGCTATGCAAACCTTCATTAACCAGCACTTGTGATTGGGTATGTTTTCAGTACTGCTACCAATTTTCAAGACAACTTAAGCAAACTCCCTCTTAAGTCACACATTAAAAGGTTATCAATACTCATTGAATGGCCCTAGCAAATAGCTCAAGGAAATTTTAAACACAATAGTGTTTATATTGATGTGACAGATAAGTTATTATTTCCATAATTTTACACTTTTGAACTTAAGTTATGCCCAATGTTTATTGACTATCATCTGTATCTGTGGAGTGCCCTTTCCCCAACATGCACAGGAATCTTCAAAATAAATGTTCTGCAGACTTCCTGTCTACCTTTTCACTAGCAGTGTACACTGGGTCCTTAACAAATCTTGATACTCTTCCCAAAGACAAGGCAGCAAAGGACTTGCAAGTGTTAGTATTCATCTGTATTTCACAAGTGAAAGAACTCAGGCCAATAGCTGATCTTTCTTGAAACTTCTACTCAATGACAAGCACTCACCTGGTGACTGCAAGCAGTCAGTGCAATTAAGAGAGCATTAACTATTTAAAGGACAGCTTTCTAACAGCAGAAAGCAATACTGTGGCATCACTTAAGAACCATCAGGACATGAACTGACCCATGTGTAAATTTTTTATTTACAAGTTTTAAAGAAGATTGTGAAAAGTTACCGATCCCACTGGAACAGACAACCTGCAACAAGCTATCTCACAACATGACCCGGGACAGTCTGATACACTCAAAAGTTGTCCATGAGTCCACATTACTGCAAACCTCATCTCCATCTTCTAGGCAGCCTACTTCTGAAATACATCATACTTATTGTTCAGAGAAAATTAAAGAATACTAGTAAAAGCAAGGACAGACAGCTTTGTTTCCTGATTTGAAAGTAACCTGGAAAGAAAACCTGAAATAACAGATCAACATCACACAAAAAAAAATCTGACCTAATCATTATTAAAAAAGAATTAAGGTGAATCTTCATCTAGGACAGATTTTTCTTACAGTCTGTCTTATAAAACTTTGGATGCTCCGTTTTCCTTAAGTTATGGATACCAGTGCAACAGCAGCCATAAAAATATAGTTATAAACAATGTAACTAAGGACACAGAAAGTGGTTCTACTGGGCTAGCTAACATCATGGTGAGCTGTCAGAAACGACCAGCTGTAGGACAAGATGTTAGATCCAAACAGATCACTGCTCACCAGGATGTTCAGAATAGTAAAAGATCATTAGGCAGGGCAAGTAAAAGCCTTCTCCATGTTTTCATTACTTCAAGTCCAACAGAGATACACCTGCTTTTTTCCATAATGTTCCAGACTTAAACTATCAGTTATCCGTCAGAATATATTTCTGCCAAGTTTCTTCTACAACTTACACAACACAGTACACAACAAAACTGGGAGTTGAGCTGAAGTGTTCATCATGTAGGCATATTAAAAGCTCTCTTGACCGAAATTGGATAATCTGCACTGAGGTGAAAGTCAGTTCTTTCCCTGAGAAACCTTCATATCAATAAGAAATGCCTTAACTACCCATGAGGCAATTAAGGCAGGAAGACAAAATTCAAATCCCTGATACAAATCCCAGCACAGTGTTTCCTCTTTAGCTCACTAAGGAACATTTCAGGATTCATCTTCCTGCAGAAGACTTTTTTCAAAGTCCATGTGTAGAGGTCTAGCCAATTTCTGATTATCTGACATTAAAGCATTCTACAACCTTTAGTAATACTGCACTGCTGTTGCAATGACAGTCATGAATCCATTGGTCCACATATGAAAGATCTGTCAATAAAATGAAAAAAATATTATGTGATCATTTCTGGCAACATAACACGCCTGCATTGCTGCCTGTTATAACTTCCGAATCCCTGCATGAAACATGGACATGGAAACATCCCTTGAAAGCTATGTAAAAAGACCTCTAATTTTACTCTATTTTAGCTTCTGCAGAAGATAATCCACATGTGCTTCAACAGAGCTTGGAAATATCAATTAAAAGCATTTTGATAGTCTGGCAATATGCTTGGAAAGTAACAAGGGATATTTGACATACTCTGATTAAGCTAGCAGACAAATGGAGCTCACAGCAGTCTAGAGCCTTTGTTAGTATAAAACACTGAACTCAAATCTAACAGTTCTCCTACCCTGTTTTCTCAGATGCTTAAGGTGCCTCATGAATTATCTTAAAATCATATAAATCAATTAAATTATCTCTTTAAGAAGTATTTCACCCAGATTAGCAGTCACCTAAGTATGCTCAAATGCAAGGTGGGCTATAGCAGATCACTAGATTTGACAATATTCCCCATGTGATGAGAAACTCTGTATTAATAGCAAGAGGCTTCATTATTATTATCATTATTATTATATCATAACAGAACAAAAGAATGTAAGAAACAAAAATATGGAAGAAATCACCCCACTTTTGAGGAATGAATGAGAACCTGAGCAGTATTATCAATGAGCTTCAAACTGTTGAAACTGTTGATGGTGTCTTCAAATAAGT
Organism: Oenanthe melanoleuca; assembly: GCF_029582105.1. Taxonomy (NCBI): domain Eukaryota; kingdom Metazoa; phylum Chordata; class Aves; order Passeriformes; family Muscicapidae; genus Oenanthe; species Oenanthe melanoleuca. The sequence continues at coordinate 74,756,047 of NC_079336.1, forward strand.
CAAGTGTAGAATTGGATGACAGAGTATCCCAACAGTTTCTTCCCAAAGAAGTGCAAATTCCCTCTATGACTTCCAAGTTGCAAAAGAGAACCTTTTCCTCTTGTTTTGCCTTCTGCATCACATGGAAAAGAATCAGAAAGAAACAGAGATGGACACCCCTTGAGAGATTTCCAAGGCACCATAATTTTAAGTTAGGCAGTGGAAGAAAAACAAGAGTTGTCTTTTCTTCCCAAAAGAGAACTCTTATGGTGTTGAACTTGCAGGCACAGGTGAGCCTCCTGGGCTGGGATCTGTTTACTTCTAAATTCTTCTGATGAAGGAACAGCCCTTGAGGGCTTTCTGATGACAATGCAGAAGCCCTGTTCCTGCTGCAGGAACTGGTGTTTATGTACCATGAACAGACCTTCCCTGTACAGATTCTGAAGATTTTGATTTCTGTTAGGGCCTCTACAGTAATTTAGAAAGCCTTAGTCACAAAACACTATGCCTTTTAGCAAACAAGGCTCTGAAGTTACTGCTACATCAAATTAATCTAGAAATACCTACTGGAACTGTCCATCTGATAGTACATTTTAATTTTTTACTTTAATCCTGTCCAAACTACTCTGGGCATTACAGCACTCACCCAGTTGAGGCAGTTTTCTTACTTTATTTGTAAAAGGAAGGGACTGATAAATCAAACACCTCTATAAACAGTAAGAGAGTCACTCAAGACTAATCTGGAAGTTTGTTTAGATTCTTCAGGGGTTTTTTGTCTTGCTGTTTTGGTTTGCATCTTTTGAGGCCAAGGAAAAAGCTCATCTTTAGTGCTGTATTTGGAGATTGCTCATATATGCTTTTTGGTTACCAGTGTTCAACTTGAAACTGAAACCACAGAAACATTTAAATGTCTAAGAGGGAAAATAAAGTACTTGATAGACTTGCGTGACAGATTAAAAACCAGTCCTGACTAACCACTACTAGCAAATAAACAGGCAGAACATCCAGAAATCACAAGAATTTTCCTTGCACTCTCAGTCTGGTTCTCTGAAATGCACAGTGTGCGTGCAACAGTCTTGACAGAATAAAAAGGACAACCTTGTGACTAGGTAAGACAGAGCTTAATGTTACTGTTACCTGATTTCCCCCCTTACTTTTATGTACTATTATGCTCTGGGCTGTTGCAAATGATCACCTGGTCCTCTTGAATAGGCCTTCCAGGGTACTGGAAACAGATTAAAGATGATTACACACCTTCAAGAGACAGAGCTGCTGAAGATTCAGCATGATATAACAATCCACACTGAATTGCTACAGACTGGGGTCAGAAGAACAGTGCCTGGATCACTACACATTAGATCAATGAAGTTCACGTGAGGAACTGAAGCATCTAGACCACACCCCAATGTCTGGACCCAATCTATAACTGAACTGTCTTCTGGCTGTGGATCTTTTGCCTCGCTCTTTTACACACCAAAGAGCAATCTGCATTTCTATTCTAACGAAGGCAGCCTCCACTGCTCCACCACATTCAGCATTCCACAGGTTCAATCTTTTCACAGAGAATGAGCTCAAAGCTTAATATATATTTCCGCAGTGAACTGTGACTGCAAATACAAAACACACTGAGGCTTGGTTGTGTTTCTTTTCCTCCCCTATCCTGCCTTGATAGGAAAATCTTTTCCTTGCTCTGCTTTCTTGAATGAGGCCTGCTACATTTTGTTTTTCTTTGGGTAACAAGCAACAGCATTTCTGTCCAACATAAATCTTTTGGCAAGGCAGAAGACCTGCAGCCTCAATTACCAAGGAGGACAAGCAGTCTCCCAGGAGAAGCAGTTTTAATTCCTAGAGACTCTATTTTTAGTTATAGTACCAGAAGTCCCTGAAGCAACAATATCCTTTGACCTGTCATTTATGGAAGGGGAGGGAACAGGGACAGATTTGGTCTACAGGTCTGAGTGTCCAGCTATTACTATCCTACATGAAAAGAGCCCATGCTGTACAATGCAGGCAGACATCAGAGAGCAGCTAAATTCCCTTCTTCTCTTCTCAAAGACGGCAGGAAGAGAGAGAGAACAAGAGTGAACAGGATTGCTAATAGCCGCAACAGACACCAACCGCTGAGATGAACCAGATTTCTGACAGGCATGCCAGTCTGAACCTATGAGAAAATTAATCTAAAGTTTCTTCAAACTATTAAGAATTTTTTTTTTCCCCATAATAAAGTCATCAGCTCTACTGCACAGATAAAATTTGGGTAGATTGCAAGCAATTCTGTTGTTTTATGTGAGGAGGAGTAGATCCCATTTTTTACAGCCATGCTGTCACAGAGAAGACTGACACTAAAGGAAGCATACAGGATTGAATGTTCGTAAAAGAAGCAAAGCAATATGTTATTTTCAAATAGCTACTATTTAGGGGAGAATTTCCATTAGCATTTACAATACTGAGTCAAATCCTTTGCAAGGATTCTATCACAGTAAAGTGCAGAATCACTATGATTTACAGTTCACTTCCTTTTCTGTATCTGAGAATTAAACATCTCCTACACAGAAAGCAAATTACAAATTAGGTCCTCTATTTATGCCCTCCTCAACTACAACTTAAAAGCAACTTTAAAATTCCTGCAATAGCTTGAAGAAAAGAAACAAAGTTATTAAAAAAAAAGCACTTTAGGAGACAGCATGGTAGAAGGGAATTATAGAAGCAGAGCGATCTGAATCCTGAACAATGCAGGAAACACCACACAAGAGCCTCATTCTCCATGCAAGCAACGGACAACAAAAGCAGCTGGCACCTTCTTACTAATTCCACAAAACTTTTGGCCTCTTTTTTTCAAATGCCCCAAATGCTGAATCTTTACACATATTGTACCAACTTTGAGTTATGAAAGGAAATCAGCAATTTTTTTCCTGTTCTCTTCAGTTTGACATTGCAATACAGTTAATGGTTTTCAAGGTGAAAGTGTACATATTGCCCAGGCTATGGCATTCCCATGCAGTTCTTGCCATTACTGTACCACGTTCAGGCAGCAAACAACCTTTCACCACCACTCAGCAAAGCAACATCTTATTAGCAAAACACAACTGAAAGGTGAACCTGACCATGGAAGCATACAACTAGTAAGATGCCTATCTTTCTATTCCAAGGGTTGGATTCACAAGGAGACAAATAACCCTACCCACCACCCATATTCTGACAAGTGCCACAGTTTTAAAAGCCATTAATGAACAAAGAACAAAAGCTGTTCATGGCATAGGAATCTTTTTCTACAGAGTTAGTTTATTAACAGGGCAAAAACTCTAATGGTCAACAAAGTTGCTTCATAGTTATGGAGATACTACAGTCTAAGCTTCCACAAAGACAGTACACAATCATGCCTCCTGAACATAATAGCAGGGATATGGTTACTACCACCAGAGAGAGGCAACAGCCTGAAGAACTATTCAAACACATACAAAAACGTATCACCAAATAACTTAATGAAGAATTCTTATCTTAAATAGTTTTAAGCCATAAGACAAATGACACTTTTACTCAGTAAACCTTCTTAAAAAAATAGAATAAGGCTCAATAAATAAATTATTACAGTATCACATACCAACAAGAACTAGAACTATGCCTGTCCTGCCTAACATGCTGCTTCTAATCTTTGGAAGGTTCAGCATTATATGAACCACAACACCACCTGCAAAAGTAAAATTAAAAAATACAACCCTATACATCGCAGCCTTCCATCCCCACTTAATCTTACAGTAACCATGCCAATATTTTACAGAAGTAAAACGCCTCGGCTGTCTACATGAGTACCTCTGCCCCAAAGAGTAGGAACACAGAACCATAGGCTCTGGTTGGAAAAGACCTCCGAGATTCACCGAGTCCAGCCTATGACCAAACACCACCATGCCAACGAGACCGTGGCACTGAGTGCCGCGTCCAGCCTTTCCTTACACATCTCCAGGGACGGCAGCTCCGCCACCTCCCTGCGCAGGGAGGCCGCTCAGGCCAAAAAAAGGAAAAGGGGTGACAATAAGCCGGGGGGATCCTCCGGCATGCGGGGCGCGGGCCGAGCCCGGCCGCTCCTTGCCGAGGCTCCCCCGGCCCGCACGACACCTGCTCGGCCGCGCTCCCGCTCCCGCTCACCGCCGAGCGCCGACGCCTGCAGCGTGGCCCCCGAGGTGCCGTCGATGACTTTGATGGCGCCGCGCGCGGTCACGGCCAGGATGGCGTTGAGCGCCGGGTGGTAGCACAGGCTGCAGAGCCCGTCGGCGTCGCAGCGCAGGCAGCCGTCCCGCAGCAGCAGCCACTCGCAGGAGCCCGGACCGGGACCGGGCCCCGCCGCCGCCGCCGCCGCCGAGGAGCAGGAGGCCGCCGCAGCCATCTTCGCGGCCGCCGCCGCCGCCGCCCTCAGGACAAGAGGCCCGCGGAAAGCCGCTCAGTGACAGTCCCTGGCGCCGCCGCCGCCAGTCACCATCCGGGTCCGGGGAGAGGGGGAAAGGGAGAGCGCCCGCGTGAGCGGGAAGTGACACAGCCGCGCCGGATGCGGAACCGAGCGGCCGCGGCCCGGCGAGGGGCGGGGCCGACGGGGCCGCTCCGCGAGGGGCGGGGCGGGGCGGGGCTGCGCTGTGCGCGTGCGCACTGCCCGCCGCGCCCGCCCTGCGCTGGCTCCGCTCCCGCGGCCATCCCGGCCCAGGGCGATCCTGGCCCGCGGCCGTCCCGGCCCTCGCTGCTGCCGTGTCCGTAGTGCTTCGGACAAAACCTGGGTCGTAAGCGGGAGAGCGCGTCCGCCGCCCCCGCCTCGGGAAAAGCGGAGCGGGGATTCGTGTCCCACACCGGCTGTGGTTTTGACTCGGGGGTGCCGGTGGCCTCAGCGCTGGTACCGAGTGACAAAGCCGCAACGCCGCTGCCCTTGGAAAGGGAGGCCCTGGCCCCGGGCCGGGAGCACGGGGCCACTGAACCCACGAGCGCTTTCTGCTCTTAAACAGCGCTTCAAAAATGACTTCAGTTTAATAAAACATTTTGTATTTTGTTGAGATTTCCCCTTTTCACCCACTAAAGTACCAATTCAGTTTGTATAGCTCATTCTACCTATATGCGTTACTTTATCTACCACAGGCTTTATTTGCTTAAATATTTCACAAAGCTTTTAGGCTACTGATGGTCTTAAAGCTAATTTTCAAATACGAAGTTTTCTATGGAATATTTTTATTACGACCAAATTAGCACAGGCTGCTGCTCTTGCAAAGAAATTTTAGAAGAAATACAGTGTGTAAAGAAAAAATAAGGAAACCAAACTAAACCGACATGGGTATGTGTGCCCCCCAGCCTAATCAAAATTGTCCTGAGAGCAAAATGAGCAGCTTTTAAACTTGCTGTAGTACTTCAAGCATAACATTTAACACCGGTAAGGATAATTATAAAATTATAGCAGATCTCAACCTGTATGTTGTCTCAACAATGGATTTCATCAACTTTTCAAGTAAAAGTAATTCTTTTGATAAACAGCAGAGTATGTCTGACGGGTAGAAGAGGAAACGGGATGAACATGTCTAGCTCTCTCTAGAGATCATTCAAAATGCATCTCACCAAGGTGTGATACCCATGTCACCACCCCAAAATGAGGTGTTGCATCTTACAAAGGCAATTTTCTTTCTAGACGGACGTGCTCTAAGTTTCCAGTTTAGACAGACTGAAGTAGTATGTTGATTATCACAAAAACTTATTTATAGCTTCAAAGCTACTGGTACTATGTATAGTTTCAATATATTGGTGGCATGCACAGGAACATGGATGTGTCTTAATTCATGAATATTAATTATTCAGTATTAAGTCAGTAAATATAAATGAGCTTCATACATTCTGTAAACAAGTTTAATTAATTTTTTTATAAAATACATCTTGTATTTACACACATACCTCATCTAAAAATATGAGTTTGTTGAATGCAAAGTTATTACAAACTATCAGAGTCATTTGAGAGCTGTTTCTATGTTTCTTGCACAACATACGCATAAAGTGACCCTAAAGATACTGAGATTAAAAGGTGCAAATCTGCAATTGGGTACAAAATATGTACTATGTTAAGTGCATTATCTACATTGCATATTATACATGTGCCAAATCTGTGGAAAGGAACAGTTAAAATTCCAACTATAAATTTCGCAGAACATTACTGGAAAGGGATTTGGAGATTCAATAGAACATTCTCGCATCCTTTCGATATTCATAGTCAGTTCAGATGCACAGAACACCTCATGAACAACTGTGCAAAGAGGAACTAAGCTGAAAGCTGTCTGACAGCCTAGTAACCTAAATGTGTTCCTGCCCTTCACCTTTGTGGGGACAGAAGTTAAACGGATTCCAGGGCTGGGTGGAGTCTTATAACAATAGTTGGATATTCCTGTTAGAAAAAGAAATATAAGTCATTAAAAAACAAGTAAAACCAGATTATCATGCAAGATTCCAATGCTGATACACTTTTTTTTAATATACTATAACTTCCTTTTTTTTTTTTAATAGAATGGAGTATGAATGCTCTCAAAACACTTGTACGTAAGAAATTAGCTGCTGCTGGTGTAAATTCATTTTAGTACCACTTTGCATTAATTTCACCACAACTTATTCAGAAATCAAAAATCAGGTGAAAAGTCAATCACTCTATCAATTTTTCTCTTTTTATATATTACAAGCCCAAGTATTACACTGCAATTTCTGTCCAGCACTAACATCAAGTGGTTCCATTTAAAACCAACACAAGCATCAGCCAGGAAAGCAAACTGAATAAGCTGGGAGAGCTGGAATTTATTTATGTATTTATGTATGTATTTATGTATTTTGCATCAGTAATGACTGGTAAAAATAAATTACCAAGCTGGCTAGTTACACAGGCTAAAAAGCTGAAAAACTACAGTTCTGATATGGAAATATGTCCATCAGGGACCCAGGACAGCCCTTACTATTACCTTATCGTGGCTGATTTTTATTTGTAGCATAAAAAAAAAAAAAAAAAAAAAAAAAGATGGTGAGGGGGGACAATGGGAAATGCTTTTTTTCTGTTGCCAGAAAAATACCCGAAAACCCTCAGAGCTAGATGTTGATACTAAATCCTGAAGATTGCAAATGCCTACGTTAGTACCATTCAAAGTGTACTTCAGTGGACTTCCCTTGTGAAGAAGTATTACCATAAGGACCATTATATAAGCAATCAACACAGTACACAGGAAATATTTAACATGTCATCACATTATTACATAATCCTTCGAGAGTCAAAATTAGCAAGGCTCTACTGTTACTAAGGCTGTAACTCTGCCTCGTTTAGTGGAGGGAGAATCTGGCCTTCCAAATCTTTCCTATGTCTCTTTACAAGGGATTAATAGTATTGGTAAAAATAAAAAAAAATTAAAAAAAGTTAAAAAAAAATTTAAAAAAGGATGCATGTTAAATTCCATGCTATTAAAAGCAAAACAGAGCAAGATGTTGTAAAACATTGTTAGGGAAGCAATATTTTTATTTTGTCTTCATAAAATAACATTGTTTAAAGATCACACAAATTTGATAGATCATCTTTTTTTTTCTCCAACATTAGGCCAGCACTAGAGCTGAGAAAGGTGTTCACCCATTTCTCTGTAAATTTATACTTTTAAGTAAAATAATTTGATTCTCTAAATATGCGCTTTAATTACTTATGTCACACAGTAAATATCTTGCTCCTTTGGTCAGAGATAGTAAATGAAAACTTCAAATACTTGTATCTTCAATTTTTAAAAACCCAATATACATCCTTAACCAAGGAGTATTTACGGTACACACAAGCCATAGATACAAAATACACAGTATATACATGTTTTGAAAAGAAATTGGAATTTATAAAAACTCAACAGCCAAATCACAGTAATAGAGGCACTAAATTAAAAGTAGTATCTTCTTGGATCTTGATTATACAGACTATTCTCTGAACAATCAGGACTGTTTCATAAATATATATTATCTACAGAATTTGCTGTGCCAAAAAAAGCCAGCTGTGTTTAAGCTTAAAAGAAAAATTGCACTTTGAGATTGTTAACAGTTAACTTCTCATTTTTAATTCTTGAATATAGTTATCTGGTCCCAGTGCTTTTGGCACAGGTATTGAGTTGCAGTTTTGCTACGCTTTGTTATAAAACACAAGGTTCTTTTATTTTGTTCATTAAAATCTGAAGAGTCTTAAACAAACCTAGAACTTTGATACAAATCTATATAGCTACAATTGCTTCATTAAATAATATACACAAATATGCTCTTCCATCTTAAAACATCTCAACAACTGGATACAAAACAGTCACTTGTATTATCTCCAGCCTTCTTAATCTTACACACTATCAGTCTGCAAATGACTGAAATATGGTTTCTGGCCACATCTTACACTAGATCACACCCCAGTATACAAGGACAGAAAATAAATGTATAATAGAAAGATTGGATAAATTAGAAGGGGTTTCTTGGTCTTGAATTCTTCTCCAACTAGTAATGATGCAGCACTGTATGCAGCCCAAAAGACTCCAAACAACTGAAAAAGAAGATAAACAGTCTTAGCTGACACTACAAGAAAGTCTCTCCAAATACCACAGCATAAATCACTTCTCTCAGTATAACACAGAGCCAGCCATAAGAAGTAGTACTTGTCACAGCCCAAGAAGTTTTGGCCATTTGGTGTTTGTAATGCATTTTCATACTAGTGGTGCAAAGACAAGAACCTTGCAGAGATTCACCCTGAAGTTAACATAAGGCTTGTGAGTAGTAATCACATAACAGAGGCTTCATGAACGTATATTTATTCTGAAGTTATGTATTAGTTAACTGGCAAGTTAATGATTTATATTCTATCATTTATCAGTAATTACAGATTTGATAATCTCAAATACAGCAATTTTGTTACTTATCATAGACTCTAGTTGTACTTCAATTATACTGTTTGCCAGCAAGCTAAAGGGACAGAAATAATGAAATCAACAGAGTAAACCTCCAGAAAGTGTACAGCTTAGCTCATAACAGAATTTTATCACTTAACCTTCCCAGGCTCAGCAGTAACTTCAAAGGCTACCTAAAAGGGTTTTAAGTGTTCAAGAGTGTTATGTCATTCTGGGATCTTTTAGGGAATGTTGCTGGTTCCATAAAAGGTGTCCAGCAGCAGGTGGTATCAGGCAAGTTATTCTTCATGCCTTACACTCCCATCTCTATATCAGATCAAGCCTTACCTTCTCTGCAAAGGGTATTGAGAACTTTGTACTGCTACCACTATGGGGAGGCCTCAGAACAATGACTAACATCATATTCATGCTGCAGTGACTAAAAATAATCTGGGTGATGGGGGAAGGGAGAGAACAGCTTATTTTCAGATTCTTCATTCTGGGGTTTAATTATGCGTTCTCTTCTCAAAATGAGAATCCCGTCTTTTCTGTAATACAACTATTAGAGCACAGGAAAATACAAAATACAAGCTACTCCAGTAACAACAGCACTGTATATCCCCAAGCACTCAAATAAAACATTTAAAACCACATATACTTTCCACCATGCTAACCAAAAGGATTGCAAAGCTCACTTTGTAGTTCTGAAAATTTTGACACATCATTATGTTTTCCTGAGCAGATTATTTGAAGTGTTAAGAAAGTGACTTAAAAATAACTAAATTCTCAATAGATGATATGAACTTACTTTTATTAGGGTAGAAACAACTTCAAATGATCCAACCACCAAAAGTACGGGTGCTATGACAATGAGGGGAAGTAGGGAATATCCTATTACACCAAGAACTTGGCCATAAGCAACCTGAAATTTCCAAGCACATAAAAATAAGCTTTGCAGTACTCAATCTCTGCCACCAAATATAATTTGTTCTTGTTATAACACTATGAGTAACGATTATAATGTGTTATACTCATGAAATTTCAGCTAAAGGAGGCTTGCTAGTATAAAAATTGGTTTTGTATGCTAAACCCTAAAATTAGAAATATGTCGGTTTTTTTTTCCCCCCCACAAAGCACTGTAAATGATCACTTTCAAATGAAGCATTTATATATGATATCCAGGAGAACTGCAACAGACCTCTCACAGACCAGCTAGTCCTGGTTGTCAAAAGAAGCAAAGGCATAATTTTCTGCATTAATATACTCATATCCATGTTACATAAGTACATGTTACATAAAACACGTTAATGTTTCTGGTGTCAGCAGAAGACTTAAAACTTGATCCCTGTAAGGCACAGAATTCTGATTTCCAGCTTCAATTTAATGTGAATATCTAGAACACAGTTGTTCCAAGTACTTCATAACTACTTTTAGCTTCAGAAGGAAATGTCTGATTTTCCCCTACTATGGTCTGAAATGTTCCTGTGCACAGCTAGGCTTCTTGGATTTAACAGGAAAAGTAGTGGCATCTTGTAAGCATTTTCTTGTGGATAATGATCCTTCATGACAAGCTCTGCAAACCTATACTTCTTCTCCAGTTTATACATCTGATAATTTCCCATTTTGAGACATAAACCAGATAGATTTAAGGGCATCTGGATTGTGTTGAAATACAGAAATACCACGCAATCACATTTATAAAACTTTGTCTTTCAAGACAGCATTCACACAAGAAGACTCTAGCAATGGTGATTAAAAGGAAAGTTTAAATAAATAACACAGGACCTCTGCAACACTGGTGCAACATTAATGCAATATCCATAGCAAAAGTATAAAAACCAAGCATCACTGAATATTTAGTTCTTCACAACACAGTTCAATGCATTTTATGCTACAGATCCATTTCAAGAAATTTTATCCTCTTGACTGTTCCACTGCAGCTGTCTGTGGGCCTTGCTCTATGTAATTTTTTGTTGTTTACACCTGAATCACTTAATGAGTCAATCTGTAAACAGCTCAAGCAGCTACTCCAACCTCCTGGTGCAAGCAGCTGGAGGAAGGGATGCAGGCCACAACTCCAGTTGACTTTGCAGTTGAGAAACGCTCTGGCTTTCATACTTTAATGAGTTTCAACTGCTTCAAGCCATGAATGAAAACGAACACTGTGAGATGCACGACACATAACGACATCTAACTGCTGTTAGCCTTCCATTTAAAAAAATAAAAAGGTTTAGTCCATTTAGTCCAGGGACAAAAAACTTGAAAGCATTTCTCTCTCAAGAATGGTCTTCAGTTCTGGATCACAGGAAGCTGGTAGAATTTTGGGTATTCACAGCAAAAATTACCAGACTATTTATCACTTCCAAGCACACATCTATTGCACCAAGAGATTAATTGATGACCTCTGCATATTAGACTTCATTTTTGAGACTGAAAACCTGAAATGTTGACTTTACACTTAGCAACTGCAGCCATTCTTTGCTGGCTACAAGATCCAAACCCAAGCACTATGAAAACCCAACTACTGCTAAACAGCATCGTCAAGAGACTTTACCTTACCTCTCTCTACATCCTTTTCCCATACAGATACTTACTTCTCCTCCAAGAACTCTGGCCAGTAAAAAAATTGTCAAGGATCCAAATATCCAAATAGTTATAATCCAAGAAACAACCTTGAGAGAGAAAAAACAATTCATTTATATGAGTAATTGTCATTGTGAAAAAGAAAAATCCATTTCCATAATTGCTTTCACTGCAGTCAAGGATTTTATTATGCAAAATTGAATTCTGAATTGTGGCAAGAATAGTGTTTGGTATCACAGTGTAATTAGCAAATGAAGTTCAGGGGTTACATTTACAGAATCGCATTAATGGTAAATTCGGTGTACACGGAATTTACACCAAATGTATTCTGTAAGTATTGCAACAGGAATAGGAAGTTGAGTTAAAACTACGCAAAATGTCTTCATATCTCACCTCTTACAAAATAAGGGCTCAGACAGTTTTTAAAAGTCAGCCCAACCAATACAAGGAGTTGAAATTCTCCTTCTTTCATTTATAATAATGCCACTTTATCCTTTACTCAAACTACGAACACTCAGAAGACATAGGACTTTAAGTCTCAGTGGAACTTCATGATGACAATTTAATAAAGAGCCTCAGATTCCTGGGACCAAGTCTACCATTATTTTTTCTTGCTTCTTTCATAGTTCTGCTCTTACACTACAGAAGAAATCCTAAAATCATTCTTAAAAGAACCTTCAAATTAACTTAGCTGGTTTTGGTGTTGAGCCACTGGGAAGACTAGAAGTAAAGCTCTCCTTTCTGAAATGCCTTTTTAGAAGGAAACGACAGTCTAAGTCCAGTCTCTGTATTTTCAAACATACAATGACTGAACTTAAAAAAATTAACTCAGTGCTCAGTTCAAAACTTTGCTTAATTAAAAGTTCCTTATTTCCAGAAGAATGAAATAGGAAAAACACAGATAAAAACCACAGCAGCACTGAAAGAAAATTTAGTGGCTTTAAAGTATTTGTGAAAATAGCACATAGCCTCCTTTTACTTCCTGTTTTCCTCCATTGACTAAAAGAAGAGTACCAGATTAAAGTCTTATAGCAGAAGTGCTCATCTCTCTCCAGTTTAGAGCCCACTTACGGGTTCATCTAGTCCAGCTGCTGTCTGTCATCCTGTTGCTGGCTGCTAGCCTTCCCTCCTTATACATACACAGCACCCTTGCATCCATATGGTAAACCCATCATTCCTAAAAAACATCAGCCCCGGTGCTGCTGTACAGGAGGTACACCTCCACACAGGAGGTGGTTCATCTGTCACAGGATCAAGGAATGGTCCTTGCTTTGCCAAGGAGACAGGTGACTGGTACACCCAGAAGCCTTGAACAATAAAGTGGTTTAGTCTACTCAATTCAAGCCTCATAGAGACAAGATACTGAGAGTGCATTCTTAGTCAGCATTTGGTACACCATATGGTCCCAAAGGGAATGATTTTATCCCACCATTCACAAGAATCCTTGCATAAGCACATTCTGCTGGTTTACATATGGCTTACTGCCATACTTGGTCACATTTTAAACAACTGTAACCACACATTTAGTCAAAGATTTCCAATGCAAAAGCACCTAGGCTTACATTCAAATTGTTACTATAAATGATAACACTTCTTTATTTTAATCAGAACAGAAAGAAAAAAGCTAAGAGTGTTTATGGAAGTCAATTAAATATGTACAATGCCTCTGAGTAGCTATTCAACTTGGAGTTCAAAAGGAATTATAGAAAAAGTCTATTGACCAGAGGAAAGTTAAACTGAGCAGGGATGACAAAATAGCAAACATCACTAATGAAGATTAAATATACCAGATAACAGGAGTCATATAGTATGACTTAAATAAGCAGCTTAATTTATCAGGAAATTAGAATTCATGGCATCCAAACAAATGCTTTTTGCTAACATTTTTTAGCCATAAAAAGCAAGTTAACAAAAGGTTACAATTAAAATGGAAAGATTCACTAATATGACTATAAACCCATTAGTATCAATCAGGTTCCTCTAGAAACCGTATCTTTCCTTTGTTTTACTGTATAAAAACAAACCTGACATTTCATCATGATTAACTTACTCGTGGGCTATTTAATACATTCCTAACTGATGCCTCTCTACATATTAACTTGAGAAACAGCACTTGAAATGCCCCACATTAGTATGGAAAAAAAAGACTTTCTACCTACGTAAGAATGCAAATTGCTTAGCAATCACATTCCCAAATTTAGTTCAGATTTCTTTTTAGGCAGAAGATTTATACCTACCTTAAATTGTCCATATAATGAAATCATTGAGAAGAAGAGGACAACTGCCAGAGGACCCCAAAAGTCCGGATTGTCTCTCACTACCTGCCTATTGAACCCAAGAGATGGCATAGGCATCAACACACATCGAATTTTGTAGTAAATATCCTTCAGATCAATGTCGAGTTCTTCCCTGAAATTGTAAAGCAAGTGAGCATTACTATACACCATAGTAATGAAACAGAGCTAAAAAAATAAGTACAGGGGCAAACAGTCGGTTTACAGAGCAAGTCTCCTGTCAGCCACATGGCTTTCTGAAGCCACGACTAGCAAAGGAACAGTTTGTCCACAGTAAAGCAACACCATACCAGTTACTGAATGCAGCATGAAGGTGGAACACAGCTAGAATTATTTAATCACTCAAAAACAAATTACATGACTGAGAACAGAAAACATACACAGCATACCCAGACCAGGCTGGATGGGGGATTTCTGAGTAACTTGGACTGGTAAAAGCTGTCTCTGCCCAAGACAGGGGGCATCTTAAGATGCGAACCTACCCAAGACAAGCAGGATGGCCTTAAAGGTCACTTCCAGCCCAAACTATTCTGATTCCATGATACCCTGAGAGTCTGCATTAAGATAGGAGGTCTATTTTTCAGACGCACTAGGACAGGTTACACATTTGTATCATTGTAACGACAAGTCAAAGACATGCATACATAAAGAATGTCTGTGCATTCCTATGCCAAGCAGTTTGCCATGAGCACACTTACTACAAAAATATTTTATTTCAAATTCTGCAAGAATACCATTACATTCACTAATCTTAAACCATTCTACATTCATCACGTAAAACCAGCTTTTTAAAAGAAAACAAAGCTTTGCTTCCTTCAACAGTAGTTTTCAACAGACCAGTTTATGCCTATAGTTTAACTTCTGGCTTGTTTCCACTGGGTAAAATAAATATGGGTAAAATAAATAGAAGTCATTGAACTAGCAGCAATATGTATCAATAGATCTTGCCCTTCTCTCGTTGCCTTCTCTGCTTCCTGTTACAAACTCACTGCAAGCAGATACAAATTGGCCAGAAGACTCTTCTGCTCAGGACTCTTAGCAGGTACATGTTGCCCTGACTGTTCTAGCCTATGGGGAAGGAATCAGACTTCCCAAGTAATAGGCAATTCCACTTTATGTGCAGAACTTCAGTCATGACTAAAGAGCTCTGAAGACTTGCAAGACACTTCCAGCAGATATACTGCTCTACATTTAAGAACATAATGAAGAAAAATGTAAAATTATATCCTTGGTCCATTTATGAAAGTTTTGTCCAAGGTCTAGATTTTTTAGCTTTTTCTTCAAAAAAGCTGAACTGAGAAATAAATGCAAAGACATGATCCACCGCAATTTCCCTTTAACAAAAAAAAAATTAAATTAAATACTGCTAATTCAGTCCCTCAAGGCAACTTTTTTTTATTATTATTACTAAAGCTACTGCAGAAGTGGTATTACTAACTGGTGACTAAGTAACAAAAATTGTTTTTAACGATCCCTGAATCTAAGGAATAGACTAGAAGCATCTATTTGCCTCCATTTATCTAAAAAGGATGTAGCAGAACCTATACTTTACTCTGAAGACTGTAGCACAAATATTTTCTGTACAGAAATAATTCTTCCTTGTTGGCTAGATCTTCTGACAGTTTCTCATGAGAATAAATTGTCTTTTGCATGAAGCTGACAGCTACCTCACCTGAAAGTGATGGTAGCTGTATCAGGAAACAAGTGTCTGGAGTAAGGCTGCCCAATGAGAAAGCGAAAAAAAAAATCTCACTTTATTGAAAAAAATATTTGCACAGTAGCACTGCATTAGTGAACTCCCCTTAGCAGGCTACTGCTCTTTCAATCCTTAATAGGATTCATTATGACACATGTTTCTGGGAATAATCAACAAATTACACAAAAGTCAGAATTCTTATGTTGTCACCTCACTACACCAGTCTGTTTCTTAATTAAAAGTTTGAGGTTTACAAAACAGACTTATTCACACAAGGAGCTACTTCTTCACACTTTAAATTAAACCACTTCCCAAGCAGCAATGTCATTATTAACCTCTCCAGACATCTGTTGTCTCACAACACTCACATCTGAGTTCTCCAGAGTACTCTCTATCTCACTCCAATTTTTTTAAAGCATCATTATATTTAATTTACAGGAAAACACTGAGACACTGAGAACAAAGTTGCTTAAGTGAAGAACAAGGACCAGGCTGCCTCACAGTGTAGTAACCTTAAGATACAAACTTTCTTCAGGCAACCACCTCTTTGTGAACCAAAAAACAGATAGGAGACTTTCAGTTTTAAGGACATTATTGTCCTTCAAAATTAGCACCCTTTTAATCTAGCTTTATAGTAAAAGGTAGCATCAAAAATTATAAAGTTTTTGCTACCTTGGTTCAAACATCCCTACTGTAGTAACCATGATTCACAATGCTTTTGCTTCAGAACAACTGACAGAATTGACTGAGACTTACTTAACAGGAATCTTCCCACAGGATTGGCCTAGTCTTTGATTCTTTCAACATCAAGAAACATGAATGCAAAATATACAAAGAATTGAGTGTCATTTTTTAAAAAAAACCATTACAAGACCAACAGATAAAAGCAGAAAAGCCATATAAACTTTATACTTACCGAGATTAAAGTCCATAATGAGAAACAATGTTTCCATTCTTGCACCAGAAAACACTCATTGGTCAAGTAATTTGTCAAACAATTCTAGTCACAGCACAAGGCTGCGGGACAATCAGACATTACAAGTTGTTTGTTTTCTCTACACAGCTAATAAAGATAAGATACCCAAAAATAATTACAACATACAGAAGCGGCTTGTTATCTTCTGGGTCATCATCTTCCACTTCCAGAAGCCAGCCATACCCTCTCTGTCTTAGGAATGTAGTTGCAGTAGATTCTTTGATGAATTCTCCTCCAAGATTTAGCTTAACATCTGGAGTTGTTATGGAACCACTAAGATCTAAAGACAAAGGGAGAAAAAGATAGACCTTTTTATTTCTTGCCAAAAGCTGTTTGATTTTAAAAGTACTGGAAGATAAACAACAAACATATGAAGCTACATGTGTTGGTCATCACCATAAAACATTCAAAGTTACAAAATAAAATTATACTTTCACAGATAAATAATTTGAAAGTGTACTTGTGCTTTTACTGCAATAGTAACAACGTTGGGTTAGGTCTGAAATACCAGGTTTTAGCTTTTAGATGGGACTTTTGTTTTATGACACAGTGTTGTGGTATTACAGAAAGGCTTCTATTTATGCTTTATCATTAAGTATTTAAAGGCTCAAAAGGAAGAACTAACGAGAGTCTCATCGTGCCATAAATTGTGGATTATTTATAAATTTTTTCTTTACCTCTTTTAGTGCTCATTTTTTTTCTAGTGGAATTCTTTTAGCCAAAACCACTCTGCTTTTATGTCAAATTCTCCATAAAATGAAAACATCTGAAGATGTTTTAATTTGTAGCCTGCCTTCAATGCAGCTGAAAATGTTAGAGAAAGAATGCCATCAGAGATCCTTAGGATCTAGACAATAAGAAGTAATATAAGTTCTCTCTGATACACTATGATCTGTCTCTACCACAGTACTAAACAAAACAAAGAGCAGTTTATCCATGTTCTGGTTGATTTTGGAAAAATCTCCAATAAATATTAAATTTCTGCTCATTTTATTCAGTTATATATAGATGAAAAAAATAGTATAGGAAAATAAAAGAAGCAACTTGAAGAAAAAAAAGAGATATATAAGGGAATAATTATTCCCTTACGAAACAATGGATTTCCATTATCTGCTGAAAAAGAAAAATCCAAGCAGAAATGTGTAAATATTTTGTGTAAGCTTACTATAAATATATTGAGAGATAAAGAAAGTATTTTTTTGCCTCTTCTTCATTGTGTGTTTTTCACACACTAAAGCTCCTCAGCACAAATCTCCCACCTAACTGTACCAAGTACTTCTGAAACATACTCACAGAGGCAGGTCAGGCCATATTTGTAGATTACATTTGCAACATACTCTTTGGAAATACTAGTGTTATAGAAACAAAATTTGTACAGTGACAATCTCAGTGTCTTCAGTAGACATGTCTTAAGTGTTCATTGATCACTCAGTATCACAATTAATTCAACAGAATTCTCCTTCCCAGACCAGCTTGCTAGGCCACTCAGATTCAAGTTTCTCCATAAACGTTTTTCAAGTATTTCATAATCATGAGCTACTGATCCATTCCTTTGATTCTTGAACACCATCTGCACAGGACCCTTGTAAAGATCACTGTAACTTAAAGCAGTAATTTCTCATTGCTCTTCACAGTCCCAGCACACATACACCATTCTCACCAGACTCAAGCAAAGCCTTTGTCTGCTGTTCACAGAGGGTGGAAAAAACAAAAACCTTAATGTCTGGGCATCAAGCTGAAACCTGAGAAGTTTTCTCTTGACTGTGGGACCCTTTAGTCATTAAGAAATATTGGTTTCTGCTACAACATCACACCTTTCTGCAAGGAGAGGTTGTGCATAAATGCAGCTGTCCCAAGAAGCAAACACAGAACTCCAACCAGCCATGTATTTCTCCTCTCTCAGGGACCACTAACAATCCATCCTGAGGCACGGGAATTCCTGCACAAGTTGTATTTACCAAGACTCCTCTTAGCAGACAATGAATACCTGCAACCACACTTTTGAATTACAAAATCTATTAACATGATCTTAGGTGTGTTTAGGAAGACAAAGCTGTAGAAACCTATGGGAAAAGGGATTGGTCACCTCCACTTCTGCAGGCTGCTTTGAGTGAGATTTTTAACTATGGGGCAACTGGGTGATGGAAAATCTGCCAAGAACTGATGACACTGATGGCTTCTAGCGAGAGTCTGGGTGCCTTCATTGCTACTGTCTCAGGCTGAACACCACAGAAACAAAACCAGACTCTCTCTGATGCCTCATTTCAACACAGCATAGTAGAAAACCAGCTTTCAAGAGTCTTGACTCTTAATTTTGGAAAAAAACAGCACAAAATGCAAAACCCCAAACAGTTTGCTCTTTATACTATGTCTGGTGACCTAATTGTGAACCTCTCTCCAGCTTTCTTCCATACAGCTCCTACATCCCACAGAAATAAGATGGGGAAATGAAACAGCTAATTTTTATTTTTTCATATGGATTGAGATTTGGAAAACATACAAAAATTAGAGAGCAATGTGTAGTATTTTATTTCTAAGATATCAAGATGTTTAATTTTGCTTATGTTTTTCTTTACTAGGGTAGGTCTATCCAGCACTTTGAGGACAGGACTACACTTAACCAGGCAGGAGATCACACCTTGCTTGTGTTCATAAAAAACATGGAGCCAAGTGTGATTCAACACAACCTACCAGAAAGGTGGCTTTACTGGATTGGGTTCAGCATTGCCCAACCAATACTCCCAGGGAAGAAGCAGAGCTTCTGCTCAGAAGTATGTAGCTCCCTTTTCAGGCCAAGGTGAAGAAAAAACAAGGGAAAACTAACCAGCAAAAAGAAACTCAGCAACAAAAAACCCCCACAGCCAAAACTGTACTGTTGACTTGTTTCAGAAGGATCATGAAGTTCACTAAAGAACAGGTATTCTATAGCAATTTCTCCACTTCAGCAATTCCTTTCCAGGGTGGGAAGTAAGGATTTATACTATTCCCTAGCCACCATTATAAGAGTAACTAAGTACATACATGAAAGCAGAATCCTTGCTATTTAAATGGAGAGAAACCAAAAAACCACTCTCCAACAAAGTAAGTTTGCCCGATGTTGACTCCTGTATGTTCAGTTTTGAAGTTTGAGGCCATATCTTCACGGCCTGCTGGTACACCACTGCCATTTGTGCAGCAGTTTGACAGCAGGCCACACTTCAGCCCCTAAACTACATACACGGCTTGTTTTTCTGCTTCATGACCGTGCTGCAAGGAGACACGGGGCAGACGCTTTGGCACAACATTACAGCAAAGGTGAACGTACGACATAATCTCGGGTAAGACAGAGTGTGCTCCCAGCAGCACGGGAGCCGGAGGAGCGGGCAGTGACAGCGGTCACGTCTGTGTCACGTAGCCGGGACAAGCTCGGCTCCGGGTTTCGGAGCAGCTGCGGAGCGGAGCCGCCTTTGCCACGCTGGTGCTGCTCCCGTGACGCGGACACGGCCCCGGGCAGCGGCCCCAGGGCAGCGGCCACCCCGCTCCGCCCTCAGCCACGACACCAGCCGCGGGGGTGGCGGCAAGCCGGGCAGGGAAGGCCGCTCCTCTCCGCGGCCCGGGAACAGCCCGCTCCCCGGGGCCCGGCCCCTGCCCCGGGACAGCGAGCGCGGCCCTGCCCGCGGCCCCGCGCTCACCTTCGGCGTCCGCCGACGAGACGAAGGTGAAGTCCCCGCTGCTGGGCGCGTAGAGCGGCGGCTGCTGAGCGCCCGGGGGCTGCATCTCCCCGCCCTCCGGGGGCTGCGGGGCCGGCGAGAGGCGAGTGGCTGCCGGGGCCTCCCAGGTCCCTCCTGCGGCGGCGGCGGCACCGAGCGCAGGGCGCAGCCGCCTCACGGGGCGACAACAAGCGGCGCCGGCGCTGCCATTGGCTGCTCGCACGGCGCGCCCCGACTGCCCGCCGGTGCTGCAGCGCTGACTGGAGCCCGGCGCTGGCCCGGCAGTGAGGTCACTTCCACTGCGCTGCAAAACTCCTCCTCCTGCTGGGCCGAACCAACTCCCTTCCCTTCCCTTCCCTTCCCTTCCCTTCCCTTCCCTTCCCTTCCCTTCCCTTCCCTTCCCTTCCCTTCCCTTCCCTTCCCTTCCCTTTCTTCCCGATGCTGTGGCTAATCCCTTTTATAATAAGAAGACAAACGCCGGCTCTGGTTGTCGTCTGTGCTTTGAACAATCAGAAAGTGGGATCTCATTTTTCCTGTGTTCAATGACTTTCAGAAAAGCTCCCAGATAACTCCACTTAAGCTTAGCATGTAAATCCATCCCTTTGCTCCCTACTGAAGACCAATATTTATTCTGAGAGGACACTTTTTTTCCTGACATTCTGAGGAAACAGGCTTAAATGTGGCATTCATGCTACATATATTTAATTCTATTTCATACATAGATCTTATTAAGTGCCATGGATATAAATATAAATATGTTATAAACTGGAAAATATACAGGTCCAGAAATAGCATTAGAGATGTGGTTCGATTTATAAAAGGAACCTTCTTTTTCATATATATTATTAAATTATTAAATTATTTCCTATTAAAGGAAATCACTGAGAGGTCCATCTCAAAATATTTTTAACAAGTAAAACAAAATTTGGGTTTTTTGGAGTGAACAAGATCAGAAGTTCTACTTTGCCATATCCAAGGATCACTCAAATTTGCATGTATATCAAATATGATTTGGGTTCAGGTTCTCTGTTTTACAACAATTATCAGTTTCCTTGCAGCAGCAAGAAAAAGTCACCTATAATTGCGCATAACCTATTTTAAAATAAAAATTGTCTTGATAGTACAAAATGCCCCTACAGACACTTGTATGGTCAGATTTTCCCTTTTAAAAGGTGAGCAGTCAGGACATCTGTTAAGAGCACCTCGTTTTCTTAGCTGTTATGTGGAAGACTTTTGCAATAGGCTTCTTTCAGTTTCTAATGTCTCCTTACTCAATTACAGCCAGCCTGTCAGAGTTCAAGGAGCTTTTGGATGATACTTTTAGTCATAGGAGGTGGGAGTTGGACCTGTTTGTCCTTATGAATCCCTTCCACTTTGAGACATTCCATGATTCTATTATTATATTTAATTGCACTGCTCTGAGTGTGCTGTTCCGTGTTGTTGTTGGGATGTCTTGGATGCTTCTAGAAGCTGCCCTCCAGAGGATGCAGGGCAGATTTACTATTGGACAGATTTCAAATAATGAAATAATAGAATTATGGAGCCATTTAAGCTGGAAAAGACACTTCAGATCAAGTCTAACCATTAACCATTAACACTACTTAGTCCACTACTAAACCATGTCCCCATGTGATACAACTACACTTTTTTGAATGCTTCCTGGACAGCCTGTTACAATGCCTGGCCACTCTTTCAGTGAGAAAATTCTTCCTTTAGCCAGTCTAAACCTCCTCTGGTGTTTGAGGCCATTTCTTCTCATCCTGGCACTTGTTACCCAGGAGAAGAGGCAGATCCCCACCCGGCTACACATCCTCCTTTCGGGCAGTTGTAGAGAGCAACAAGGTCACCCTTGAACCTCCTCTTATCCAGGCTAAACACCCCCAGCTCCCTCAGGCATTGGGCTTGCTCCAGCACCTCAGTGTCCTTCTTGTAGTGAGGGGCCCAGAGCTGGACACAGCACTCAAGGTAGGTCCTCACCAGTGCTGAGTATGGGGGGACAATCCCTGCCCCAGTCCTGCTAGCCACACTATTGCTGACACAGCCCAGGATGACATTGGCCTTCTTGTCCCCTCTGGGCACACACTGGATCATGTTTAGCCACTGTCAACCAGCTACCCCAGGTCCTTATCCCCCAGGCATCTTTCCAACCACTCTTGCCCAAGCATATAATGCTGCAAGGAGTTGTTGGGACCCAAGTGCAGAACCCAGCCCTTGGCCTGTTGAACTGCATACCACTGCATACCACTGGCCTTGGCCCACTGATCCAGCCTGTCCAGATCCCTCTCTGGAGTATAGACTCCTTTCTTTGTTTGTTTCCTTGGTTTTATTTAACTACATATAAGGATGGTAACAAAGAACGCCGTGTCAAGGAATTGCTTGCCCTTAAGGCAAACCTTTCTCTTGCCTCATTGCAATTCTTATTTATTGAAATAGGATTTTAAGCTGTTTAGTACTTGTGTCCTAACAAGACCAACAGCATACACTGCTAGAAAAAACTTGGTGATTTGGGGCACAAAAGTAGTAAACACTTGATAAACACAAGTAGTCCTCAGGGCACTGTAAAGGAGGAGACAAAAGAGAAAGAGATGAAATATCACACTGGATCAGCTTTGAGGAGGAAACTTGGGATAATGATAGTTAATGAAAGAATGTTATGCAATAAGATGAGTCACAAATGCACATTTTATTAGTGTGCTGAAAAGGAGCAGTGACAAATGAGGCTGCATGACAGCTGTTGACTAGTTCTGTCTCTCCTTGTTTCATGCACTGGACCCTGTGCTATGCATGTGCTGTATAATTTTCTAAGTATAAGTGAAATACATGTAGGTTGATGTGAAGAGAAGACAATTTTGTGACACTGCTGGTACCTAGGAAAGATGAAATATTGTTCACTCTTTGGAAATATTTTCTGTATTTTCTCATTGTCTGCTTCTGACTGTGATCTCTGAATATAAGCAGTTAAGTGATTTGACTTCTCTGCTTTCAATAGACTATCTATAAAGACATTCATTATTATTCATTATCTAAACATAATTTTGATAATACAAGAAAACTTGCTTTAATTATTTCCATGTCTATGGATTTTCTGACTAGCTGAGATCCAGATGGAATTTCACATCAGAGACCCCAGAGACAAAGGATAGATGTTCTGCCCCTGCCTTTGTAAAATAAAAGTGAGTAGGTTTTTAAGAGCTGCTCTTCCGGATGCTCTGTCATACATGAGGAGTGAAGGATCAAGAAATCCACCTGGTCCAAACACTCTGGATTTTTCTTAGCGTTTGCTCAAACATCAAGATTTCGGTCTCCTCCTTTCAGCCTCGTTCCGTTCAGACTATAGAGCAACCCTCTGTCCCCTGCCTGAGCTGTGCCAGAGGAGGGCACTCTCGCACTGCTTTTGCCAGGTCAGACCTTGTCCGCAGTTCCAGTTCAGGGCTTTTTCCTGGGGGTAAAAAAAATCCCAGTGCTTGAAACCAGCTGAGTAATGCTGTTTTGGCCAGACACTGCTGTAGATTTCTCAGCAATTTCTCCATTTTGTCATTCTGTACACTTCAGAAATTAAGGCCCATACCACATGTAAATATGTGAGCGATCCTAAAGTGTTCTGTTTGGTCTGTTGAAGTTTAGGGTGCCTTATAGCTCTCTGCACATAGCCACCCTTCTGTGTATTTTAACTGTTGGCAAAGGCTCACTTCATTCCCACCACCAGTGGGATTTTGCTTTCCCTCTGGCTTACTGTATGGGTAGAAAGGGAAAAGGGAAAGGAAGCATCTCAACAGACTGTAATAAGCTGTACTGCATAAAAAATTCCTTTTTGGATCATCACAAATACAACTTGTCTGCCGTTAGGAAAGGCTTCTGTTTAATTTTAATTTTAGACATTCAAGAATCATGCATTATGTGAATTTACCAAAACATATTGTAATAATTACATTGTGAAAAGAAAATCAGAACCTTGTTAAGGTGTTAAGAGTCTTCTGATTTCTTTGGAAAGTTTGAAGCCAACTGCCACAATGAGGCAAGTAGGCAGACTGCTTTGGAGTTTTATTCCTAATGTCTCAGAGTCATATCAGATTAGATTAATTGTTATAAGATAAATCATCCAATTTGAAATGGCTTTTGCATTTGCATTTAGGGTTGTTAGAGCTTGTCTTTGGGCTTGCCTCACTGTATCTAGTTGTTTGAGTCAGTGCTACTCAAATTAGTGAGGCCTGGCTTCTTGGAACAGTATGACTGTTTGGTTTAGTCTAGGTATCAAAGTCCCACAATAAACATCTCATTCATGAATTAAAGTTACCATCTTTTAATGAAACCATTAAAGAATGAATGAATGAAATGCATTGTAGATTCACTCATTTCTACTGGTAGCAGGAATATTTACTAACTGGACCATTAATTCTGGATAGAAAAACAAGTTTTTCATAGCTGTATCATAAAATTTCAAATACTTATGAACGGGAACTTGCTTTACATCAAGAAACTGTTCTCTATTTTTCTGGAAGAACATTGCACAATTTACTCCATAAGCAAACAAGATGTTAAGTAATTGTACAAAGTGGAAACTTGCAGAGAAAGTACCCTGAGATAATACGGAGACAGTTTTTGACAAGCACTACAACACTTTGCTGCTTACTCCTATTTTACACCATAATAGACTATATTGTGCTGAGAATGTGAATGTTTTAATAACCTCTGAAGTTTGTATGCTACAACTTACTTAGAAAAGCAATTTCTTATGCATTTGCACTGAAGTCGTGATGTGTTCTGCATCCTAAATGCCATGAAGAATCAGTGCTCTGCGAGAGACTCCTGGATTCTTTGTATCATGGTGGACGCGAGGAACAAGACTCAGACGCTCTGTAAATGCTAAAAGCTACAGTTGCAGTTTATTATAAGGGAGTCTGCTAGGAGCTGCCCGGCACAGCCACGTGCAGATTAAAGAGATAAAAAGGGGGAGAGAAAGAGAGAAGAAGGAGGGTATAGAGAGAGAGTAAAGAAGGTAAAGAGGGGAAGAGAAGAGGAGGAGAAAAGACAGAAGAGAGGAAGAAGAGGAGAGGAGTAATGGGTTAAAAGGATATTGGGGTAAAGGGAGAGGGAAAGGAGAGGAGGAGTGGGAGAAGAAGAGCAAGGAGTAAAGATAGGAAGAGAAAGAGAGAAGAGGAGAGGAGAGGAGAGAAGAGAGAGGAGGAGAAAAAGAGAGAAGAGAAGAGGAGAGAGTGACTTCCCGTTTGTAACACAATAAATCCACTTCCATCATGAATATTCTAATTCCTAAGAACCAATCTAATACAAAATACTAATTCTATAGCATTTACATATAACCTATAGGAAATCTTACATTAGCATAGCATGTGACATTCTAAACTCTAAGATCTAATCTTTGGGTGCGGGTCAGTCTTTTGTGTCTTTTGGCCTTGCCCTCTGGCCAAAAGCATTGTTTAATTAAGAGTGGATTGGCTTCAGTGAGCCATCCTATTGTGTTTATGGTAATTCAGTAACTAGGGCTTTCCTGTTCTACCTTCCCCAACAATTCCCAGAATCTGAGCATTCATATTTGCAAGATTCCTCAGTTTCATCTTCTCCAACAGTGCTCCTTTCAAGTTGATAATGGTCAAGCTGATCAGACAGACTGACCTCAGAACTGGCCAATCTGCATGAACTGCCATTCAGATTGCAAAGGTGACACAGTTCCCCTCTCTGACCCACTGCTGGCTTTCTGTGAGGTCATTCACTGGATACCAAGGTTGAAAAGTCTGAGTGTTTGCAAAGGCCATACAATCCAGTAACTGAAATGGATATGGCAATTCAAATGTCTGCCTTTGATGACTTGGAAAAAAATTGCTTCTCCTGGATTTGTTCCACAGGCAGATCCCATTTGATCTTCTATGAGTTATTTTCTGAGGGCTGAGGGGTAGTTCATATTGATTACATGATAGAGTACCTGATCAGTGGGCTGTGTTTATCTTTTTTATGCAAACAAAACTTGCCATATAATTGATGACATCAAAATATAGATGGTTGTACTATGTGAGACAGTAAACATGTATTTCTGTCTAGCAGTCTGTTGTGACCAAGGCATTAAAAACAGTTCAGCTAACAATGTGATCTATTATTTTTTTTCCCCATCCCATTCATGGTTGAAGATATCAGAAATATGAGAAGGCTATGCTTACTATACATGAACCATTTGACAGCTACTGAGGATGCCATAGCCTACATTGTGAGATAAATCCCTGATGAGCTAAGTGACCTTGAAAAAATCCCACTAGGCAACTGCTGTATCTCTAGAGATGCTGTGGAATTTCTAGGTGAAAATAATAATAGTAAGTTTACAACTGGAATATGTGTGCTTTGAAAAATCAATACATTATTTTGTAACAGAAGGAAA
This sequence comes from Oenanthe melanoleuca, assembly GCF_029582105.1. Classification (NCBI taxonomy): domain Eukaryota; kingdom Metazoa; phylum Chordata; class Aves; order Passeriformes; family Muscicapidae; genus Oenanthe; species Oenanthe melanoleuca. The sequence goes on from NC_079336.1 coordinate 74,782,534, forward strand.
AAAGCATAAAATTTTATTGTTCTAAGTCTTTTGTTTTTTTAACCAATTTGTTATGTTAACAGATGGCTTAAATGACAGAATGGAGGATACACTTACACAAATTCTGATGATACAGAGTTTCAAAGGCTCACAAGCCCTGAATACAAAACCACAAATCGAATTGGATGTTCTTAAGAAGTGATTCAGAAAACAACAGGAGGGAATTCAATACAGACAGATGTAAAGAGCTGTAGCTGGGAATGAGTCATCATTTTCATTAATATAAATGGAAGTTTACCTGTGTAACAGATAAAAATTGAGACTCTTCTGTGAAAGACTGGGAAAACTATGGTATTACAGAAAAAATGTGCTGTTGAGTCCTGGAAAACAAGTCTGTGTTCAGCCTCAGTAGGATTATTAAGACAGGTACAGAGAAGTCAAGAGAGAGTACCAAGAACAGCTAGAGGTTAATAAAATGTGATTTATGAGAAATAGTTTAGTTTTGTTTTGCTTGAGAGAGAAGTGTGAAAAAGAGCTTTCCTAGTGGACATACAATTTGTCATATTTGAAAAATGCTTCTGTCTATAACCACATATTGACTCAGCAGCTTGAGGATTACCTTGTTGGCAAGTGAGACTGGAGTGAGAATAGTATCATATCCTCTTTTGGAAGAGGTCAAAAGAAATTAAGGGAGAGCTGACCTTACATTACCCTCAGATTCATCAACCTGTAATGACCCTCTGTCTTTAAACTATGTCAAAGAGTGCTCACTTCATCTGTGTGTTCTTTATGAGCTCATTTTTATTAGCTCTGACATTAACTGTCTAGATTGGAAAAAGCTCTTAAGAAAAAGGTAACAAAATCTGCAACCTGGTGTATAATAAGTAGTGTTTTACCAGTGGATTTTTTCCATTGGGATAGTATAGCTGTCTGACCTAGCAAAAGGAAACTTTTCCTACCAGCAGGACAATTCTAGTATAGTTACATCTCTATAATTCACTACTTGAAAATACATTGCCAAGACAGAATATGCCAATTAAAACTTAGACCTCTAAAATATCAATGGAGTGATTGGAACATATTAGTTCTACAAGACAGGGCATGAGTAGATGTAAACAAGAGCTATTCTGTGGTTATTTGCCACAAATGAATTCTTACTCTACAGCAAAACAGCAGGCAGCTTATTCCAAGTGACTTTACCTCTTTAATACACCATCACTTTGGCTTGCAAAAAGAAGTCACCGTTTACTGCTTTCTTTCACAGTAAGCCATCTCATATTTAACATGTGGAAAGATATTGTAATAAAGTTGCAGATGTGCTCTCAACTTCATATTGTATGTTTAATTTACAGGAAGACTTAAACCTATTTAGGTCCTGGTGTAGACAAGAATGTAGACAAATCTCCAGGTCCCCAGAGATCACAAACGTCCCAGGAGAGCACCATGCACACAAGGCAGCTCCAAATACAGAGGAAGAAAACAGACAAGACACTTGGCCACCTTTGTAAAAGTGGTGGCCAACCAAAGACAGCACTCTTTGCTTCCAGTCTGCCAGTGGAATGGAGGGCCAGGAACACCTGTTAGAGCTGCAGTTTCACTTCTCTAGGCACTGTTAAACCATGGGTGCTTGTACATCATGAACCCATTAACTCTCTGTTATCTCCTTATATGCAGTTGTGCTTGTGGGTTCTGTGTTGTGCTGGGCAGTGCTTCAGAGCTGTTTCATTCAGCTACTTTTGCCCTGCCAATGAAAAGAAATAGAGCCATTTTCCTGTAGTTCAGTTCATTCAGAGGCATTATTCCAATTCAGCAAAGAGCTGAAAATGAGTGTGAAGAGTGAAAACGTGTAAGTTATCTGTACTGACAAAATCTGAAGTAGTCTAATTTTTTTCCCCAAGCAGAAAAATCCTATATCAGATATATTAACCCAAAACTGAATAAAGCTGAATAAAATTAAAAACTTGATTTAAAATTGCTAGGGTGCATCTGTGAAAAAAAACATGTGGATTTTTGTAGTAAATACTTATTTTTAATTTTGACATAGAACAGATCTCAACATAATGTAGTAAAGAGGATATTCTCATCAAAATTTAAGAATTCCAATCTTTTCAGTTTCTTAGTTGCTTAGCAGAGCAACTTTGAGTTCAAAGCTCTCTTTCAGATTGGTCAAAATATGAAGATTATCCAATCTCTTGGTAACCCCTTCATCTCTCTTCTCACAGCTGAATTTGGTTTCTTTCCCTCCTACTTCCACAGAAGACTGTACTTCTCACCAAAGACTGTAGTTAATGTTGTTTACAGCAGAAACAATGAAAAGTTAGAAAGACTATTTTTATTATGTGTATTCTTTTTTCACTCTATCACTGCCACCTGATCTGCAGACTGAGGCAAATCCCTTGTGCTCCATAGCTTTATTCTGTAAGAAAATACAAGTAGAAAAGTATGCTCTATTTTCTGGTGGATATTGTGTTGCCGCATACTGAGTGTTTTTATCTTGAGATGTATAAATCCACTCTGAGAGTTAAGACAAATGATACAAAGCCAAAAAGCTCTATTAGGCCTCATAATTAATGTACAAGGATGTGGACAGATATTTGAAACAATCAAATGAAAGGATTTCATCTTCCAGTTAAAGGCAGTTGTGAAAATTCATGTCTAGAAGGCTGTTGACAGAATAGTGTTAATGGCTGTTGGTGAACCAGAAAAAGAAAGCGTGTGCAATCCAGGCAGGGAGCCTTGTAGAAGCAAAATCCTAGACAGATGGCAAAAATTCAGTCCTGGAGCTTGAAGGAAGATGGAAGATTTTTTTGTTTGTTTGTTTGGTGTTTTTGTTTGTTTGTTTGTTTGTTTGTTGGGTTTTTTTTGAGACCCTAGGGAAAAACTTAAGGAGCAAATCGGGAGCTCTGACATGATGCTGAGAAATTAGAATGAATAAGAAGTATTTACTCTTTGCTCCAGGAGCCTCTGCAGTTTTGTTGCTAGTTGGCATTTCAGACCTAATAGAATTAAGCTGGAAATGTGAGCTATAGAGCAGTCAAATTTTGGTGAGGCTGAGAAGGTAAGTAAGAGCCAGATGAGGGCTCATGTCTCCTGCTATGCCAAATGTGAAAGGACTGTGTCAGCCCTGAGGCAATCTACTTCCTAGAGCTAAAAATGAGTATGTAAAGCTTTTTGGTAGAGAAAAGGAAAGAAGAGAACTGAAAAAAAACATGCCCATGAGGTTGCAAAAATGAGCAAACAATGCTGTTCAGATAGCTGGGGACAAATCTATACAATTTTTATTTGACAGCGTTATCAAATAGACCTGCTGGCTTTACTGGTTTTTAGCCTCTTGTGTCATATTGTCCCAATCTGAAGACCTTCTGTGTTCTATGGAAAAACTGACAAAACCACACATGACTTAATGATTGTAATTAAAGGACTATTCTCTTTTTCCTAACGTTGTGTTGTCTTTTATCCCAGAGTGTCATTTTTCCAGAGGGAGCACATTGCAATGACATTCTTTGGCTCTCCCTTTGCGCTGATGCATGTAAATACCTCAATGCATAGCAGTACAATATCAGGCACTGGAAATGTGGAATATTATGCTGTATAGAGAACTGGAGTATGTTCCATGTCTTGTAAGTTTAGAAACAAGTGCCATTAACTCTAGGCCTTGGAGGAATCCTTTACTTACAGTAAGTAGTGGGAAGGTCTTTCTTATGAGTGTTGAGACGGGGGGCAAAAGCAAGAAGCTGAAGAACAATGTTTTAAACACTTTCAAAAATTGCTAAGTGAGCATTTGGAAGACAGTTCTAAAGAGTAGTCAGTCGTAGCCTGTGGATAGTCTCAATCCTATCAGAAGAAAGGCATAATAAGAGCAGATTTCAGTTTTTCTATGGTGGAATCAGTGAATAAGCTTACATTATATAAAGTAGCACATTTCAGTACTTCTCTAAAGTATTTTGAAGACAAAAATTAGCTATTGATTCCCTCTCCTCCATCCTATAAAGCAAAGGAACTGGAGACATACTGATTTTCTCAGTTGCTTTCCCCCGTTTTCTTCCACAGTATCTTGGAACCACATTCTTTTCTATTTTGTATATGCCTGTAGTGAGCACTGTACTGCTGCCTGCAAACACAAACAGTTCTAGGCTTGTTTTTACAGTCTATCCCCTTCCTTCCTAAAGATCTGATGATTAACAAGCTGAGTATAACATATTCACAACTTAAGGATAAAAAAGATGCTGATGAGATACAAGAATGTTACAACACAGACATATAGAAAGCAGGAAACTGCTCCCTACAGAAGAACATTGTTTGTTGCTACAATGCAGTGTGGTGTGGTACAATACATTATGCTTTCAATGATTTATGAACGATCATTTAACCTGCCTTCTCAGCCCTCTGGACCTGAATTAGCCTCTTGATAGCTCTGATTAACTTGGCCCCCTTCAATCATATAATGCTGGTTTTGCTTGTAGATAAGCAGCTTTTGGTTAGTTGTATTTGGACTGTTTCCCACAAGTGGTATAAATGTGTCCTTAATGCTTCTTACAAGTTTGTTAATAAGATTAGAAGGATGACTGTAATATTTGTTGATTACTATCCAGTATACTGCTAATCCATTAGTGGTGAGGAAAGGGAAGTGCACAGCATGGATTTGAACATAAACCTCAAACAGTAGCACTTGTTAACTTTCAGCAGCTTATGTATTTTATTGTGCTCATTGCTAATTAAAATTCTTACACGGAAAGCTTGCTTCACCCTAGGCTTGACCTGCCTCATATGACGCACTGAGGTGGCAGGTTCCTTGAATTAGGGTAGTTTGGGCATGTGACAAATATTCTCTGATCACCTTCCTTGTTGTGAGGCTCTAATAACCAGCTAGCACGCAAGAAGTGTATTAGCGTCCTCACTGTGTTAGGTCTCCTGTGTGAAAACATATTGGGATTCAGCAGGAGGGAAATAAAGTTGGGACTATTTCTAACCATCACATCTGGCATTTAAATGGATTCCTCTGCACTTTTCCTTTTTTTCTTTAACTTTATTCCTTTCTCCTCCTTCTTTTTTTTCCTGTGAAGCTTCCCTGACATCCTTCTTTTTAAAACAAAGAGATTTTAAACAAAATGTATTTAACTGTATTTAATGGGAATATTGGAATGGTCAGATTACTTTTGTGGGAGCTGCAACAGCTCAAATTCTTTCAAGACTGGAACTTCAAAAACCAGCTTGAGATCTGGATGAACTAGTATCACCTGCCACAATGCAAAAACATAACAGTAATTGATTTGTTAGCATTAAAACTCAAATTTTTTCTTTACATTATAAGAATATAATTGGAAAAACAGCAAAGTGTTGCTCTTCTTCAAGCCTATGAATATCCCAGTATCCAAACAGAAATTTCAATGATCTGGAAACACACACAGAAATTAGCTACTCCTGTCCTTCAAGACACACAGAGGTCTCAGAAGCTTTACTCACCATCTCTTAGGTTCTCTACTCAAAATGACCCCAGACCACTTACAACTGATGGTTTGAAGGTAGCAATGTGGAGCACACCTGGATCCCTGCAGCCAGTAGCAATAGTGCCTTACTGGGAAATTCTAAAAGCTTGTGCACTGAAGGTAAGAGGGTATGTCAGCTCACAAATAATCCTAAAAAAGGCCTCAACAGCCCCTACTCTGAACTATATATTAGAAGACAAGAGTGAGATTGTGTGCCTGGTAGAAGTAAACCTTTTCTAGTACGACATGAAAAGAAGCAAGAGTGGTTAGGAGATTTCTTCCTCAGGCTGTAGGACAAAACCAGTATTTCATGGAAGCCACAGCCTGGAAGACAAGTGAGTATACCAATATTCCTCAGTAGTCAGGGTGGCAATAACCAATCCATGAGTATGTATCTGCCCCAAACCTGAGGCAGATTGTCAGCAGTAGGAATCACGTGGGCCAGCACTCATGGCCAGTTACACACAGTTCTGCTCTGCTGATGTCAGTGGGAGTTTCTCTGGGATCTTCAGTGGAGCCTGGGCTTTGCTGTTCCTTTTCCTCCCCTGACTCTCAAACATGCACAACCTCATCTTTTGCAGTGCACTAATGCTCATCTGTGCCTGGCACAGAACCACCCTTGCTTAAACTGTTATACTCTTTCTGCTAACCACAAGAACATAAAAAAAACCTCTATGAATCTTCATCAAAGATTCAATAAAAAATTCAGAGTGAAGGGAATTGAATTACTGAGCATCTGATCTACATAATGTGAAAAATAAATGATTATTGCTAGATTAGAAATCAGCAATCACTCCTCACTATTAGCTTAATTTCAAGCAGGAAACTTCTTATTTATGTCAAGTTGATGCAAGAGCAATTTTTTTTTCATTAAACCTTGCACTAAATTTCCATTTTTGTCTCATTTGACTCCTGAAAAAATAAAAAAAGGAAAAAAAGAAAAAAACAATAAAATTCCAATCTACTCTTTGGACATGGAGAAAACCAAATTTTTTCTTTAAAATATGAAGTGGTCTTCACACACTGTAGAAGCAGATTTGCTAAAATAAAAATGGAAGGATAAATTGAATGTAAACCATCCTATCTTCTGCCTTAAAGACAACGCAGAATATTTCCTCTATAGACTTGATTGGCAGAAGTATTGTGGCAGATGAAAGCAGCTAATCCTTTGAACTGTGCTTGAACCAACAGAATTTTATTTAACAAGGGCTATAAGAAAACACTACTTGTATGATTAGCTTTGTATATTTCTGTTTTATTTTAGTTTTGGAGATTCAATATAATATACATAACAAAAACGGGTCATGAATCATGGTTTTTTCAATTAACAGCATACACTGGAACTTTTTATATGAGCTAGTTTAGATAATGATCAGATCCAGTGCCCCAAATAAATTATGAGTCAGTCCATTATATTTATTGGCAACCACTGGGTGTCACTGTGTCTCTACAAATACAGCTAAAACAGGCTTGATACTATATTAAGAAAATAAATCAGTTGCATATAATGCCTACCATTATTGTGACTTTTTATGGAACTGCCAGGTTGCTTGTTCTCCTGTGTATATGAAACTCTTAACCCCAGAGTAATGAATAGGTAATGATAAGAAAACTAGCAGGCAACTAGGAGATTACCATAGGAAAAAGATAATCTCTCTGCTCTTTTTACAATCTGCAACTGTAATTGCTGGCATCAGCATGGGCAGAGTTCATTTTATAATTCTTTCTCTGCAATGCAGTGGCTACAGAAAACCTACCATACATTTTGCCCAAGCTCTGCAGCTATTGTGTTATTAAAACCTCATACCTTACTGCATTTAGAAGCTGTTCTCCTTTAAAAGATTCATAGTGGCTATAAATATTAACCTCAGCATGGAATTCATCCTGTAAACAACTTGTTCTCCAGGAGGAAGTTCTTTCTTTAGCAAATATTTTTTTAAAAAGATTGATTATGGCACACAACAATTCAAAACTCTGGTTTTCCAACTCCTTGTTTCACCAACAGCTTTCAGTCTGACAGAGAAAGCAAAGCCCAGGATGACTTCCAGGCTTTGGACAGACCACTGTACACATTGCTCATCCTGAATGCTTCTCCAGCTATTTAAGTATCACAAGACAGTGTCATTGTCAGTGAAGGTTACCATGTGCTGCTTGCAGGGACAGCAAAGAGAACCTCACCAGCAGCAGCATCCCAGCCTGGAGCTGAGCTCCTGCCAGCAAGGCCTGGTGGGTCATTGCAGGACTGACAGTGACAACAGCAGAGGCAGAAAGTGGTGCTGCTGTCAAAGGAAGCAACCTGGGTCCAACTCATCAGGATGCTTTAAAGCCCTCACTTTCAAGTCTGAGCATATAACTGGCCTCTCAGAGTCTTTTTAATAAGATTCTGCCACTAGTAATTGTCATGACTGGCACATATGCAAAGCTCAGAAGAAATACATGGTGATACTCTCTTGGCATCTCTGGACTTAGCATCAGCATAAGTAGACTGGGAGATAACTGCATCTAAAATCCAATATTTTTTTGGTCTTGCTGCTATGATTATCACAGAGCAAGGACAAAAAATGCTGCTGAAGTGCTTTTTTTTTCTTTAGAGTCAAATTCATGTGATATATATTTAGCTATCTGAAGTATTCATGTGATATATATTTAGCTATCTGCAGTATTCATGCAAGAGACAGGCAGCTGTAGGTATCAATGACACTATTCTGATTGATCAATACATCAAGTGGGGCAGAAAGGTCAATATCCTGATGAAAATAGGAGAGAGAAGTACTGACTTAGTGTGAGTCATGCATGTTTTATCTTCTCCATTCTGAATATGCATTAGAAACATTCCCTGGTGAAGAGCTGAAGCAGCTATGAAGTTAGCTCTTCCTCTGTGAGTCTGCTGATGCTTAAGCAGTGGCAAGGACTGGGGCCTTGTGGTTGCATCTAGAATTGCCTAAAACGTAGGCTTTTGTACTCCTAGACAGGGACTATTTCCCCTCCAATCTGGAATCTGGAAACTACAAGCACTGTCACTTCCTCACTAGATTTCTCCTGTTTTCTTGCTTTGCTTTTGTTTTTGTTTTTTGCTTTCAAAAAGCAATGAAGCTGACTTATCTTCTGGGGGCTCCCCAGCAGGTTTGCTGCTGCTGTCCTTTGGCCTGGCACAGTGCTCTACTCTGTGGCAGAGTGCCCAGGACAGTCAAAAGCCCCCCCTGTATCCTGGCTTCCCAGATCCCAGACCCAGCTCAGGGAGCCAAAAATCTCCAGTGCCTACGTGTGGCACAGTCCTCTGCTGAGGAGGGAGGAGGTCTTGTGACACCCAGTGGGAGTTGAGGCTCCCAGAGCTCCTGGGCTCTCTGTTACAGCCTGGGAGGTCAGCAAGAAGGGAATCTGCCAACTGTACAGGCAGGTGACTTGAAATTTGGGGATCTATAACCATCAGCTAGCCTAGAGAGCAGACACACTTGTGTCTTGCATGTTCTATAAGCACAGAGTAAATCTATATGGAGGCCACAACCAGTCTGAGATGAGCCCAACTGCTATCAAAAACTTAATTAGATCTCTCAAATCTCAAATCGGGTTTGTAAGCATGGAAGAAAGATTTATGAAGAGCTGCTCTCTGAGGCAGTCCTTCCCAAGTTTGTAAGGGCAATGAGATTCCTCTTTCCTGACACCAGGCAGAGCCAGGTGGTGTTTGTTCCTTCCCTTTTCCCATACAAGTTTTGCAGAGATGGAAATGATAGGGGCAGCCCTTTTGCTACCAGAATGGAGCCTGTGATACTGGATCATTTCTGCCTGGTCTTCTTCTGTCAGGAGGGCTGAGCAATGGACCTTGCTCTCTGCAGAAGCTGTCATTAGCTGATGCAGCCCAGATGCAGGGCTGTGAAGACAGCAAGCAATTAGATTTCTTCAGAATATTGTCAAGTGCTCTCTCCTGCAAACCACCTTTCTGTTCATAAACTGTAAACTTTGTGCCTTCAACTCCTTCCAACTCAGCTCATTTTAAGCTTTGCCAGAGCTGGCAAGAACTCTAGGCCTTTGAAACACAAACTCCTGAACCGCCCTCTCTGCATGAATTTTCAGAAAACTAGGCAAGTTTTGAAAGGAAATACAACAGTGATTTGGAAGAAGTTTGTTGAAACCAAACTACTTCCAAGGAATATGTTGGTTTTGACAGGTCAGGATTTTCCAGTGTCATTACATTTTGTTCTCAAATTCCTGAACAGCTCCAATCAGGTCTTTGTTCTGGTTCAGTGACAGCAGTGAGATCATCATACAGTCATGCTGGACAGCAAACCCAGTTTTGTTGAAGTTCCTTTCTCCAGCTGTGAGTTTCTTTTTTGTAAAGGGTCTCACCACTACTTTAAAGTGCATTTTAAAGTTTGCCTTTCAAATTTCCTTTTCTTGAAGGGAGAATCACAGGATGCTGAGAAAGAGGAACACCAAAGGCATATGTTTATAATGAGATCATCCATTCAAATGCAAACAACTGCAAGTGTTGACATTTTTGGAAAGGATGGTTTAAGTGACTAAGCCAAATGACAAGAAATCAGGGTGTTTACCCACTGCCTTCCTCCATCCTGCAAATATAGAAGCAACTTCTGTGGATTTTCATCTCTTGGTTGAAGGCAAATAGGGTCTGGAAGGTTTTCTGTTATCATAGACCTAATAGGAATTTGCTGACATTTAACTCTCATGCTGTGATTAACCTGACATATCAAATACCCTGTAGTTAGAGACACTTGCAGCAGAGCTAACAGGGATCTTTACCAGAAGCATCTCTCTTCAAATATTTAGAATTCCATTGTGCAGGTTTACCTCTGAGGTCTTACTTGGTTTGCCATCGTACAGATGCTTTTATCAGCTGTGTTTCTTTTCTTTGCAACTCTTAACGATGTGACAGACTATATGCACTGATTTGCCCCTAGATCCTTTATTTAATAAACTAATGCTAGACTGTCCTCTCATTTTATTTTTTCTATGTAACCATTTTGAATTGTGGTACCAGACAGATATTATGACTGTAACACTGTGGTCCTTAGTGTTAAGATCACCACCAAAAGCATGCATACACAGGTTCTCAAGTTATGTTGGTTTGCACCAAGCTGTGTCAGAATTTTATTGAAGTGCTCCCTGTTTTGAAGAGGTCTATGTGTAATATTGTTGAATCAGCAAGATTCATCGATAATTTTTTTAATCCTTTACTTTTAAGTGACTAATAAAATTGGATTCAAAGATCATGATCCAAATTGGTCTCACAAGTGCTTAGTTCAAGACAAAGCAAAATGCAATGGGACTTCCTTCTCAAGGCTATTTCTGATTAATCTCCTTGCTAAGGAAATAAGAAGCTGACTGAGGGGGAGAGACAAAGCATCCTGAAAGTATTAAACAAGAATTCGATACCATTAAACTTCAGCTGGTTATTGCTTAGGTTTGTCTTCACGGTGAGACCCTGTGCAAACTAGCCATAATGCAGATGCAGTCCCAAAATTTTCAGTCCACATTTAAGTAGCATTAAACAGAGTGACAGCCGTAGAAGTCCACTATGTGCTAAGGAAACTTGCTCAAACATGCATAGTTTTCATCACTTGAGACAAAAAATAGACAAGAAGTAAGCACCTAAATTTGAGACTAAATTTGAGCATCCTTTTATTTACTGACTTTATAGTGAACTTTACTGAAAACTGGGCAGATGGGGTTACCTTACACCATTTGTAAGGTACAGTGATGAAGCAGCTGCTGGTGGATCAGGCACTTCCAGGCCCACCCCTCAATCATAACTGAAGAAAGAAGGTAAGAATGAGATTTCTCTTTCTGCAGTCTTTTGTACACAGACACAAGATTTTTTTCCTGAACTTCCTGGTTACACTTGGTTCTGTCTGCAAAGCTCTACAATAGAAGGATTTACCACAAAGTTTACAGGTCATTTAGGACCCTCTAAAGTACATAGAATGTGGGGAGCTTATTGCTTAAGTTTCATGTGACTCATGCAAATAAAACTGAATAATAACAATATCTCTTGAACTCAATAAACCTGGAGTACTTTTAGATACAGTTAAAATGGCACACAGACCAGAAGTATTATTAAAACTGATTCATCTCAGGACTGTTTTAGACTGAGAAGCTTGCAGCTGGTTTATGTCAAGGTTACTGTGGCTGCAACATCCTGATGAAACCAATTTAAGCCTCCCTTATTCATTTTTCTACTGTGTTGTAGCTGTCATCAGTGTATAGACCCAGAGCTAACCTCAAGGATATCTTTTTTAAAAAAAGGTAAACTTGAGTTTATAAGTTTTGGTTAAACATATAAAAACCCCTGTAAAATATCAGGGGCTATCTAGATCTTCAGCTCAGTGTAAATTCAGAGGGTTGCCATAGAAACAAGTGTAAATTTGTCATTCTTGAAGAAACAAGTGAATTAAAGCGGTGAGTTAAATCATTTAGAAGATGATTATGAATGGCTGCTTAACTCTCAAGCAGCAAGTTTGCTCTATTTATAGCATAGGTTCCATTTTTCTCCTTCTGTCTGTACGCATTTGAATAATTTACTTCTTCACTAATAAAGTATTCAGTGAGGTCAGTATGCCCTGCTCTGTATCATCCCATCAAAAATGTGAGTTTGGGACACTTGCTTCTGAGAACAAATGAAGAGGGTGCATGAAGAAGATCAGTCTGAGGGCAGAGGCAGTGATGCTGACATGACAGCACGTGTGAACAGTCCTGTGACCAATTTGGCAAATGTAGTGTGATGGCACCACTGCACCAATGACAGTTTCATTCCAGAGTCTGAGAGGACACCACATAATTATCCTTCTGCCTAGAAATAAAAGGGCAAGTTGAATGTTGATGCAGTTAAATGGTTCCAGGAAGGGAATATCTTACTGGAAGAAAGGGCAGTTGCAATGCAGAGGATCCTATTTGAATAAGGCAATGCATTATTGGGTAAATGACCTCCTAGCTGAAAATAGGACATGGGCAAAATCTCTCATCTTCTTTGAAAGGGGCACATAAAGACAATCTGTTACAGCCAGGTAGCAGAAAAGTGAGAAGGCAGAAGCAAGGTCACAAAGGCAATGATAGTTCTGGGGAGCAGCAAGTCTCCAAAATCTATTTATTTCAGTAGTAGTTGATTTTAAAAAAGAAAAAAGAAAATAAAAAGAAAAAACAACAACAAAAAAGCAAGCAGCTATACAAAAATGAGAACTCTGGAAAAAAATACTGAAAAGGGGCAGCTAAAGAGTAAATGTTTGCAGTTAGCATGAAGACTATCTATAAGCAGTATTTCAAAGGCTTAGAAGGATGGCGGGACTTCTACAACACAAACTTTAGATATATCACATTCTACTCTGAGTCCAAAGCAATCAATTGACATGATTTAGTATCAGGTTAATGGAAGATATTTGAAGTAAGAAGACAGGCTTTCAAATATCTGAGGCTACATTGAGAAGAGGAAAATGGAAAATAATATAAAAACTGGCAAGTGAAATATAAATGCATATGGAGGTAGGTTGGAAAAGAGTTTGAGGAACAACTTGCAAAAGACATGAAATGTCATGTAGATTATTTTTCAAATAGATGAAGAATAAAAACAAGACAGAAATTTAACAGAGCAATTGATAGCCAAGCCTAAAAAGGAGTATTCAGAGAATTAAGGTCAGAGCAGAAACAGTAAAGAATTTTTTGTAGTTGTGCTTTCTTCGGAGACTTTGGGTACATTTCTCCATCAGACTCCTCCTTCCTACTGGATGAATCTGAGGTTGTGTCGCAAACTGAATTGTTGGTGGAGCTATCAACAAAGTTAATAGTAACAAATCCCTGTACCCAGATGTAGCTCAGAGCAGAGTTGTAAAGGATTTCAAGCCTGGTATAACTAAACTTTTAACTGCTACATGTAATGTTTTGTTTATAACCACCTCAATAACAGAAAGGAAATTCTTAAATTTGTCAGACGCAAGAATTCAAAATCATTGAAAACATTTTTACTCAAACCGGTAAAACCAGTGGTAGAGAATATAATCACTGAGCTGGGAAAGAGGTTGACAGTAAAGTGGCAGAATTTGCTGATGCTACTGTATTGTTCAAGTTAATCAAAACAAAATCTAACTGTGAAGATTTGTTGACTTCTATGATGTTAAGGCACTAATAGAACAATGAATGAAGCTGAATGCCTAAATGTAAAGTAATGCCTATGGGAGAAACAATCCTATCTACATGTTAGATTCAGAAATAGTTTTTCAATAGTTTGAAAGGTATCCTTACTAATGAACTATTAAGATGCTAAAATGCTGAGAATTATTTGGAAAAGACATGGATCTACATGGATCTACAGTGGACCCAGTTGAACTTTCAGTGCCGTCATCTCAAAAAGCTTAGAGTAAAAAAAGAAAATATAAAGACAAGGGCAAGAGGGACTCTTGAAGCCAGACAATGTCTTCCATGAGAGAAACAGGACACAGCCCAGAAAGCAATGGAGAAATGCTGCGGTAGACTTCTGCAAGCAGAGTAGCAAATAAAAATGAATAGGAATAGGAATAGGAATAGGAATAGGAATAGGAATAGGAATAGGAATAGGAATAGGAATAGGAATAGGAATAGGAATAGTTATCTATTGCCTTTTCTTTTGTAAGAACTATGGATATAAAATAGACCTAGCTGGTGACAGATTAAAAACCAACAGAAAAGAGGCACTTCACATAATGCATCCCAAGTCCTTAATTGTCCTGAGCTGAGTATGCACCAGTGAAGCACCATTAGATGCCTTCCCTGTTGTTATATTTGGATCCTTCCAAATATAAGAATAGAGACTCATACGACTTGGAGTCTTAGGGGTAGGATGCTGTTCTCATGTCCTAGGAGAAGGTTATTCTCATTCCATATCACAAATTAATTTCATTCCTCTCCTTTCCATTTTCTTAGTTTATTTGCTAAAGGCTCTTATCATGTCAGCAAAATATACAAGGACCTGGAATTCAACCCCTGTAGCAAGAGCTTCCCAAGAAAACTGGGGATAAGTAGATAAGTTTAGTTTCTGTTGAACTTCAAGCAGAAGTCCTTTTGGTAAACACATATCTCCATAGAGAAAACATCCCTTTTAAGGGAGAACGGTATTAGATTACAGGGTATGTGACACCATTTTTCCACATTCCAGTTTAACGTTCACACAAGCTCTTCCTCCCAGATGTGACATTTCGCCTGACACTTACTGCATGTCATGCACTAGCCCGAAGGCAGTAGGTGAAAGTGACATGGCATTTAAAGAAAATGTTCCCGCCAGTGTTGTCATGCTCTGCAATCATGGAAATCACGACTGTTTATTTACAGTGGCTTGGTTAAGGACCTGTGCCCGGCCCAAGGGCATAAAGCAGTGACCTAAAGTCTTAAATAGAATTTGACTTGAAATAAAATAAAACAAAGGAAATATGTCACAGTGATAATATTTGAAAGATCTGCTGAGTGGCAAAATAAACACTGCCTCTATTTATTTGGCTATCATACCATGGAGAGCATGAAACAATTTGTCATGCTGGAATGGTGATACTCATGAACATCTTTGGGATCACCTAACTTACATACATGAAAACTTAGTGGAAAGATAGAAGATCAAAACCATCCCTTCTTTAACTTAATGGTACAGTCAACACTAAGTAAATAATAATTTCCCTTTCATTTTCCCAGTGCTCATCAGTCTTATTTATCTCAGAATTTCCAGCTATTCTCAATTTTAATTTAATATCTGAAATAAAATCTTGTAGTGTGCACTAAGAAAACATTTTTTAGTTATTTGCATATTTTTTAAAAGGAGTTTACAAATAATATAGATTGTTTCACACAACTGCATTTTAAAACATAGCTGATGTTCTACAAGGGTAGCTGGGAAACAGGATTTGTGGATTACAATGATTTCCCTTTGCAGATGTGATACATAGGCTTGGGAAGCAGATACAACTGTCCCCATGGTACATTCCATATGGAAGTTTGGAGGACAGAGGACTCCTGCAGTGCCATGCTCCAGCTGCATCCATGCAGCTCAGAAAGCAGCCAAGGGCTGGCTCAGTTGGCCAGATGGAAGAGCAGTACCTGCCAGGAAGAACCAAGAGCTCTCACCCCTTGTGGTGATGGGGGCTTGAAGTGGCACTCAGGTGCAGGATATTCCCTGACTGTCTCCCTTACTATGTGCCTAATCGCATTGCCAAATCATGCTTGCATTCATACAAGGAAAACGAGCAAGTCAAATATGGCCCAAGGGGTAACATGGGTCCACCCATGGTTATGGGAAATTTTCTACCTAGTCCTCCTTCTGGGTCCTGTTTCTGACTGCCCAGTAGATGGGTCTGAAGATACTGACTCTTCAGCACAAGAACAGAAGAAGCAACCTAACAACTTGCTGTTCTAACAGCTACTTATTCAAGTACATAAAATCAAACCAGAATTACAAGTCTGTTATTTTATTTTGCTTATCATTGAGCTGCCTTTATGACACATTTCCACATTTTCAGCCCATGACAAGGCTACCTCACTTGCCGTGTACGCCATTGAACAGTGAACAGAAATTTTGCAAAGCTATAGATAAGATTCTCAGAGATTCAGTGCAGTGCTAGGCAGCATTGAAAAAAAATAATGCTACAATACATAAATAGAAACACTGCCTATAATCTGGAATAAATAATTCTAGAATTATTTAGAGTGGACACAAGTATGCAAATATGAACAATATATAAAAAGATGAATATTCAGGGACTAGTATGAGGAGAAAAAGGAACTGGAGTAGTGTCTGAAAGCATTTTACAGGTTTACAGAGAAGGTAACAGAGCAAATGGCCTGGTTCTCAGGGAGCTGCATGAGGACTTCCAAAGTGACTCCATTTTATATTCACAAGCAGAAGTAAGAAAAGGATCCAAAAAGAAAGTATAATCTACTTAACACTGAAATTCTCAACTCCTGAGCCATCAACTGTTTCCATAAATTCAGTGGCCTTTTGCTGAAGCCCTTACATATCCAGAGCAGGATAAAGAAAAAGGAATGGCTAAGAGAAACGTTCTGAAAGGTGGCTTAGTTATCTGTTTGAAAGATTTAAAGAAATGGAGAGAGAACAGGAATGAGCCCAGGGCAATGACACTGCTGAATGTCTTGTCTTTTTTACACAAGCTTCTCATTAGAACCAAATCTTTGGTCTGAAACAGTAGGAGTCAGCAGGATAAATGTACTGTAAGAAACACATTTTCATCCAACAGTTCAAAAGCCTCGTTAAAAATGGTAAAGCTTAATCTATCTGCTGTGCACTGTAGCAGCAGACAACATGGGTGGGGCCTCAGTGCAAGTCTTGGCTGCCTGTTTCTTTAGGGAGCTTGAATAAAGATATTTATTCTTGGAAGAAAATAGCTCAATTATTTTCTATGGCAACTGGAAAATAAACACACAAACTGCCAGCAAAACATCTATCCCCTGGTTTGGTTTGGTTTTTTGTTTCTTGTTTCTTTTTTTTTTTTTTTTTTAAAGACCAAGTAAAAGGTTACTTTGTAATATTCACTGCTAAACTATTTATTCAGCTAAATTCCATGTTGGCTTTTTACAGCTTTGCAGAGCAGCTCACATTGCTGGAAGCTAATGGGACGAGCCCCAGGAACTGTGGTGGAATCTGAGCTTCAGCCTGAGCCCAAGCCCAAGCTAGAGCCAGGCCACTGCTGAAAGTGAGTGGGAGAAGTTTCACCTGGATGCTCATTCAGTAGGAAATGTGAATCATGAGCACTGTCTCACTTCTAGCAAGGTTTATGTTTGCATCATTTGCGTACAAATTAAATTTACATCTTAAAAGATGTCAGCACTACTGGGTTGTTGAGGTCAGAGGGAAGGTACTTATCTAGTTACTTCTCTTGTCTGCAGAAGCCAGCACTACTTGCTTTCAGCAGAGCAGCCAGCTTCCAGTTCATTCACTTTTCTTAAGCTTGAAACCATCTTGGTTTCTGTAGATAGGTTATTCCTTCCAAAAGCTGGAGAGTTTCCTTAGAGGTTGGAAAAAAGCCTCCTAGCTCCTTTCAAAAGTAACCTGACTGACTTCCTCAGCATCTTTTCTCTCTTTAACAAAAGAAAGCCTTAGCCTCTCTGACTGTTTTGGACTTTCAGTTGTGCATCTCACTGTCAGCCTCTCCTTCTCTCTGTTGTCTGTGGGTGATGTGCCAAGCACTGATTTGTGAGAAAAGATAGGTAGTATATACTAAGATCTACACTAAGATCTGCACTTGTCAGCTGAGTTTCAGATCCGGTTTCTTATATAAACTTGAAGTAACCTAAATTATCTGAGTTGCAGGATTCATTTCAGACAAGAAAACTTGCTCCTGCTACTAGCACCAGGTTTTCATCTAAGCAGCTGTTAGATCAGGATCTCTTTAGATCTGCCAGTTGGGAAGAAAAATTAGTAATGGATTCAATCACACATCTTCCATGTAACTTTATTTACAGGAATGTACAAATCCCACTTTGACCACAGAAAAAAAAAATTAAATAATCTATGACAGCTTCTTCACTTACCCCTTCAAGACTCTTCCTGTCAGAACCTTAATCCAAGAGTCACCTCTCCAGGCTTCCCACAAGCCTACACAGCAGCTCTGTTCAGATTGTTGAGGCTGCTTTTCTCTTTTCCAGTGTGTGGTCTTGCTCCCGGAGCCATATCACACATGCAGGCACGCACACTCACATGCACTAACACATACTTTTCCTAGAACCTCATGCAGTCAAAGTATCTCTGCTCAGAGCATTCAAATTCCTGAGCAGCTCTGTCTTGCCTTTATTTTGAGCATCAGAGAAAGCAAGTGTCCCAGAGCCAGAAAAAAGTGAGAAAACTCCAGCCTTGATCTGGAGACTATAATAATAGACATCCTCAGCCCTTAAAGTGGGCAGATACAGGTTCTAGTGCCAGTTCTCTCTCATCCTACAACAGTGCACTGTTCATTGCACCCTTTCTGGTGTGCAGAAAAAGATGTCTCTTTTTCATTTGAGTGCTTTGAACAAGGGGGCAGAATCAACACCTCTCCTTTCTTGTTCCATGTGTCAGGGCACTGTTTCTCCCCAGGTTCCCGTCATGGTGCAGCAGCAAAACCCTCTCCTTAGAAACTGAACATGTGGTGTAATATTTAAGCATATTTTCCAGAGAAGGTCTGTGAAGGGTCATAGGTAAAGAGGCATGAAGAGCTAGGTAACAACACCTATACAGCCAGATTGGGCTGTTTCTGAACCTGAATGGCATCTGTTTTTAGGTATCTAACTAACTTCTGATCTCTTAAGTACTTTTAAGACTAAATATTTTGAGGCACTACATTTTCTAGACCACCTTCTTGAAATTCCTGCCTTTATACAGCCTAGCTAAATTTTAGAAAATTTGTACCATGACTTTGATTCTGATATGCCTTTTCAATCAAAATAGAGCTGTTTACCTCAGTGATATTAATCCTCTTTTCTTTTCCTTGCAAATAAATTGGCATCAGTCCCAGAAATTGTGAGCCACTGGAGCATGACTCTTATAGGGTCTTACTCTAGGATAATTTTAATAGCCAAAGATGCTAAAGAGTACTTAGATTTGAAGGGCAAGACCATTTTCACTGTTTCTGTCCACTGTAAGTACTTTATGTGCTATACAATACACCTTTGTTAAAACAAGGCATGAAAGTTTTTCTCAAACATCTCCTTTACTGACAAGTCTTGGGAAAAGGAGTATTGTTTAAAAAATGAGTTCTTGTTTTCCCCTTTCTCATTTCTACCATCAAAATTTCTGTAAACCCATGTTTCTTATTTTCCACTAGTGGATCTCACCAGAACTGACACTGTTTACAGAGACAATGCTACACACAGGTTTGTTTAAATTAGAGTTAACTGGGGAGACAGAAAAAAAATTACAACCGAATTAAGTATTGAAGTTTCCACTAGCCCATACCCTATTTAAGCCATGTCTGCCTTACACTTAGGAGGCATTAATTTGTTGGGCTAGAGAGGAAGTAGGGAGAGGTCTTTTTGTCTTGTTAGTTTTCATTCTTTGTTCAACCACTGTTTGTGTTCCCAGAACAGTAATTTGGTGGCATCTCTGAGGAGACTGAAAGAAGATGGGGAAAAATGTTGTGTCAGAATATGGCAGGAGTGGCCAATAGGAAATAAAGAAGAAAAGAGGAGAGGAGGTTAACCTTGTGACTACAGTTGGCTAGAACAGTCATGCAGCACCAGGGACAACCCAGTGTCCCATGTCCATACTGTTCCAGAGTAGATTGCTTGCTGGTGATGGAAGAGAGAGCCCTGTCATCTTCCCCATTCACCAGAGGTGCCATTTTAGAGGTGTAAAATTGCCTTCAAATACAGATAAAACTATACTTGAGAAATAATATTTCATATTAGCAAACCAACAATCTGTCTGGGGTTTCCACATGTGAAATATGTATTTGAACATGGAAAAATACCCTGAAACTTCCTGAAGATTCTGAGTACTGGAGAGCTAATTAGTTACTCATCCTGACTGAAATTCTCCCTGAAGGCTGGTGTGAACAGTTTTAATCATCTACATATAATGCCTTACAACACACAAATTTTTATTCCCAAATAAAAAGAAGAACAATGGATGTGGTTTATTACTCACTTTAGTGAGTAATTACGGCAGAGTGGTAACAAAAGGCATTTGGGGAAGACAATGCAAGTGACCACTAAGCCTATTTTTGGTCAGCATATCTGCAGTATTGAATAAATTACTCCATTTGGTTTGACTTGCTGGACAACCACAGTGCTAAATGTTAGTGTGTTCCCAGCAGCTCCTTAATACCTTCTAAAGCAAAACTGGGATGTGGGATTGGGCATTGCTGTGCCAAGTGAAAACCTAGTGCCAAAAGCTCTGTTCTGTGTGTGCCATTAGTCTGCTTAGAAAGGAATCTGCTCTCATTTCCAAACAACCTGACAAAAAGAGGCACTAACACTGGTGGGGGCATTGAGCAAGATGTTAACTAGTGTTTGGAAAGTGAAGAAAGAGGAGAGACAGAAGAAAGACAGAATAGAAGCTTTGGTGATGCTCAGTTGTCTATCACCCACCAGAAAAGACTGCTTGAGAACGGTGCTACAGGGTTATGTTTTACCTGGCAGAACTGAGCACTCCATTAGGTCTCTATTTATTTGGATTCTCTAATATTTCGATGAGATGCTAAAAGCCTCAGGAAATTAAAATGAGCAGTATTTTTAGGTCAAGAAACATTTTCTTTTTTGTAAGCCCTCTACCAACTTCTCCCCAAGCTTCTGAGACAAGAAGCAGGATGAACAGCTGCCCAAGAGGGCTGCTGAGGCTTGTCTGTTTTCTACATATGAGGGGCTGTCTTGAAAAAAGCAAAGACATCAGGGTCAACTATTTAAAGGGAATAAGATGAAGGTCAAAGGACTCTTTAAATACTGCAGGGAAGAAGGCAAATTTGCTAGTAAATGCATCCACACCTATTTGCAGGCTCATATAGCTCAAATCTAAATCACAAACTTTGTTTGGAAGCTTTTTGCCAGCTCATGCAGACAGGGTGTATTTACAAAGAAGCAAAAAATTCCACATGCAGAAGGAAATGAACAGTAGAGATAAAATTGAAATATTTGAGAAAGCAGTAAAATTAAGCAAAAGAAAAACATTTTAACTCTGTTAATGGAGTACTTCTTCTTTTAGGGAACTGGAGAGTTAATCAATTTACAGATAGCGGGGTATTTTCCAAAATACATTCTCCCACACGTGAAAGCATTGATTTGGTAAGAAGATTAATTCCTTACCAATGCCATGTTTATATTGAACATTTATAGCTTTATGTGACTAACAGAATGATTTATCAGTGGCTCTGAAATACTGTAAACATGTCATCTAGACCTTTGTACAGATTTGTACAGTACAGGTCAAGAGGCTGAAAGCAGTGCTGCAGAAAGGGACCTGGGGTCCTGGCCACTGGCAATTTAAACACGAGCCAGCAGTGCCCTGGCAGCCAGGAGAGTCAACCCTGTCCTGGGTGCATCAGGCACAGCATCACAGCCAGGCAAGGGAGGGGATTGTCCTGCTCTGCTCTGCACTGGGCAGCCTTGCATTGAGGGCAGGGGGCAGTTTTCGGTGCCAAGAAGTAAGAAAGATATAAAGTTATTAGAGAGCATCCAAAGGAGGACAACAAGGATGGTGAAGGGCCTTGAGGAAAAGCTTTATGAGGAATGGCTGAGGTCACTGGGTCTGTTCAGCCTGAAGACAAGACTGAGGACAGACCTCATTGCAATTGCAGCTTTCTCATGAGGGGCAGGCACTGATCTCTGCTCTGTGGTGACAGTGACAGGACCTAAGGGAATGGCCTGAAGTTGTGTCAGGGTGGGTTTAGGCTGGATATTAGGAAAAGGTTTATCACCCACCTCCCCAGGGAAGTGGTCGCAGCACCAGCCTGACAGAGTTTGAGAAGCATCTGGACAATGCTCTCAGGCACAATGTACCATCCTTTTGCAGGATCAGGAGTTGGACTTGCTGATTCTGGTGAGTCCCTTCCAACTCAGCATATTCTGTGATTCTGTGATTCTGCATGCTGTGCACGGGATCTCCAGGATCAATTCTACAACCAAATTGGTATTTACATTTGTTGGGATAGAAAATAAGAATGTGTTTCACATTTCTAGAATCATTATTTGATGCAATAGTAATACAAAAGAGAGAAGAATGAAATATTAAATGAAGAAACTTAGGATCAAACCTAGGATTTTTAAAGAATTAAACTTACTTCTCACTGCAACTTATTATGAAGTCTTATCAGCCACATGGAAAAATGCACTCCCTCTTACCACTCTTGATTCTACACCAAGAAAGGAAACAATAAAATACCCTTTCTTTCATTTTCCCTTTTTCTTTTTTTTTTTTTTTTTTTCCCTTAAGATGGCATCCAAGATTGTTCTAATTAGCAGCAGGAGACTGAAACCACACTAGAATATTGCTGAAATACAAGCTTAAAGCATTTTGGAAAAGAACACAAAATGCCTCAGTATGCTTCCTTGTTTAAGATTGAAAATGGAATAGTTAATTTATGCCACAAATCTGTTTGTGGCAAAGGCTCATGTAGTCTGTTCCTTCAAAATGGTGGAAAACTGCAGTGCTTAATCAGAGGAGAAATAAGCTCAAAATTCTTTCAGCATGACTGAATTCCTATTCAGAACAATTGCTTTTAGAATATTTTGGCTGATTTAATTGAAACTTCTTATTACCTTCAGCACAGGGATACAAAAAATTATTGTCAAGAACTAATGTCATGGAAAGACATGGACTAGCAAGTTCTAACTTGCTGGGTAATAGGAGACTCCACTGTGTTCTTCTGCTGTAACAGAGAGCTGCAGAGTTTTCATAACTCAAATGTCTGTGTAGTTCAATACTCTAGAGGTACGAATCATATAGTCAGATGTTTCATTTGATAAACTGCCAATGCATTTATCGTTGTCCACTTCTTTGGTAGGAAAAAAATTAAGTATAGATGTGGGTAGGAAATGTAACAATCCTGATGAAGCTGTATTCAAACATGCATCCCTGGAAGTGCTGACAGTAAGTAAATTTGTATGAGTTCTTGAATTTCTTATCTTTATCAGTCATCAGACTCATCAGTCATGATGAAAAAACATTCTTAAAAAATGAAGTAATGCAAAACATATGAGACCCAGAGGGTTTTCAAGGAGCCTAGGTGGTCTGCTCACCTTTCCTGCATCACTCATATCTTTATTTGTTTGTTCGTAACATTGGAGGAAGTTTCTGTTTTCTGGGAACATGATAGGGCAGACATACAGCTAGTGGCTACACAGGGTTAACAGGGCTGCAAGAGTCCAAAAGGAACACCTTGGGAAGAAGACAATGCATAGTCTATGAGAAAGAGACCAGCAATTGAGCTGAACTACACCCTTAAGTTGAATGTTATATTTTCACTGGGATTACTGGCAAATTTGAATTCTCTGTATACATCCACTCACTATGAATTTCTGTAAGATTATCTATAAAGAGTTAGTACTAATGACCTCAAAACTTTACTTGAATGTTATGGTATTTAAATAACCATTAAGATTTATTCAAACAACATACATATATGGGTTTGTTTCGATACGCCAGTCAGTGTTACAATCATTCCTACAGGTTTATTCTGCTTGTACACATGTAAGAATAGGAGGAGAATAATCAAAGAATCACTATGAGCATATGCAATTTAACAATGAAAGACAAACCTTCTGCTGCTGTAATTTCTAGTTTCATTTCCATATTGTTTAATAATTGAACAGTTATCAAACTAAAGATTCTAAACAGAACTGTAAGAAATTTATGAAAATTATGTAAAAGTACATTTAGGTTTTATTGTGATGGCCTTAGACAAAAGGAATAACAATGTTGTCTAAAAATCCTTAGTTCCATCCCTTCATATCCATATATTAGCAATAATTAGAAGCTCACATATTATTTTATTCTGCAGGACTTCTGTTTCATTCAGCATGGTGTATCATTACATTTGTCAGTGGCTTCTCTAAAAAACTCATTAGATCATTGCCGGCCTTAAAAGACCTTAACCTATTGAAAAGAAGCTCATTTTCCCTGATTTTTCACAGCAGCAGTCTGCAAAACCCTTTGTGAGCTAGGCTTCTGAAGCCCAGGGTGGGGTCAAAATCTTTGTTGGAGCCTTCAATTTACATCTAATTAAGTCTATGAATAAGCAAACTTCACTTTTTGCCTGCCATAAATGCCATGCTCTTTGAGATTTTCAATCGTCTCATATTCACTGTTAAAACCAGTGATGAGCTATGAACATCTACTTCAATAACACAAACTCCCTGGTATCTACTGGTAGAATGGATACTGCAGTTTTCAGCACTGATTATATCTTCTAAGCTCTAAGACATTGTCAGCACTAATCTTTTCCCAGGATTGGGGCCTCCTTTCTGCTGCTTCTCTACTTCTTTGATTATACAGCAGCAGGGCTAGAATTATTTATATTGGGATTTTATAGTCATGTGCATCATAAAGTAAATGTGCCACTCATTTATATGCAAATTTAGAGACAATGTCCTTATTATACTTCTTCTATTTTGCACCTGGTTGGAAATAAAATTGCAAGGATTCAGCACTAATAAAATTAATACAATTATCAGTGCTTTCAATTCTTAATTTTTTAAACAGTCCTGCAATAGCAGGACTAATAGTCCCTTAGATTCTCAAATTCTACAGTAAGGATACTTAAAGATTGCAGGTGTTTTCATACTGAAAAATGTGACAAAAATTTCAAGCATTCCAGTCTTGAGGGTTCAATTTTTAAAATGCGGAGTTAAAATGCTGATAGTGAGAAAAATTTAAAGAGAACCATAAATCCATTAATACTGTTTGAATTGTATCTGGAAACCTGTCTCAGTTTGGGGTGATCTGCCTTCATTTGTAAGAATGTTTAATATATGTTTTTTATTGTGAAACATGACGAACAGTAAAACAGAAGAGAAAAATTCATTGAAAGACAGCAGCAAAAAGAACTTGAAAATGTTACTGCAAGTTAAGAAAACAATTCATCCTAGAAGAACAGGAAAAAAATGCCTTTTATCACATTACTTGAGAAATAAGATCAGGATTGCTGTAACATCTGGTGTGGGCTCACACTGGCTTCAATCCCAAATGAGTTGTTCTGTGCAGCTATATGAGACAGGAGCTAAAGTCTGGTAAGCAGCAGATTTGAAAATGGCAAGCAGATTTTTGCTCATTGCTGTTGAATTGATCGTATTTTCATTCTATTCAACACCACCAAACAAAATGATAAATGATAGCTACTTATATCCTAAATTTAACTTTCAGTCATAAAGCTGATGGTAGTTTAAGTAGAGTCACCTTCACAGATATTAGACAGCCATAGATGCTTTACATCATTACTTGATTTTTTCCTGATCCCAAATTTGCCATCCAGCCAAGACCTAATTTTGTAGCTAAGTGCTGTCAGACAAGAACATGAGGACAATCTCATGTTCTTTAATCTTGTCACTTCCTTTAATAGGTGTCACCAAAATCCTGTGGATATTTTTTAAGCCCGGAGAGCTTGAATATTCTTAAGACAGCAGTTTTCTGACTGTGTCAGCAAATGAAATCCAATGAAAAATTGAGAGAAGGAATCTCTAGTTTGTACAGTCACCTAGCCAAAACTGGATTTTGTATAATCTTAAAGGATTGTTACATCTTCTCTTTGGGCAGTACTTTTAAAAGCATAGGGACTGCACTCAAACACCACTGTGTAACTGAGGGGGTTAAGTCAAGGCCTTCTTTCCAGAAGCTCTCTGTGCTTCAGTAGCAAGAGGCTCCATAAATAAAAAATTTTGACAACCCAAAATACAAAGAAAAAAAGGTGGTCTGGAGGGATCTAACATGGCATGATCATGATAGAAGAAGCAAATTTAGAGAGATATTGTCCACAGCTAAGAGTAATTAGTAGAAAGAAACATCTCTCTGGCCCAATTGCAAATAAATGACATTGGACTGACATACTGTAACACGTATGCATAATTGTCATGTTGCCTAGAAAAAATGGAAAGAAAATGCCAAGAAACATGAACTTTTTTGATAGCAAAAAATTTAAAGAATAAACATGTATTGATATTACCTCTTCAAAATCTGCTTATTATTGGCATTCTGTGTACCCTTCAGCTCAGATGGTATTCCTACACAGACAATAGTGAGCCTGGCAGCTGTTTCACCACCATTTTTAAAGTGACATTTTCAGGCATTTAATGCACAGCAACCTAGTACTGTTTCTGCACGTATTGCATGTGGTTAAATCAGAATCAATTAAGTCTTAGCCAGTGTATTTCTTCCATAAGATCCTTTCTCTGTAGTACTCAGTGACAATGAGGGAATGTCCTCTTGCATATGGATTTACTGATGTCTTTCAGAGGCATGGTACTGTTTGTATGGCCAAGTCAGAGCACCACTGGGAAGGGATGGACCTCTCCTCTCAGCAATTTCTCTTCTCTGCAGCCTCACAGACAGAGCTTGTCAAAGGCTGTTGCCAGAGCAACTGAAACCTCTGACAAAATAGCATTTCTGATGTGAGACAGCTGTGGCCCTGGAAAATAGAAAAGCAGCTATTTTTAAATAGCTAATGTTGAAGTAGCTGGTTATGAAAATGCCATACAATCATAAACAGTAGTAAGAAATTATAGTTTCAGGGGTTGTGGGATCATCTCCTGTAATGCTGCTTTCCTGATAAATAGAAAAATAATCTACCAGGCAGTGTTTATGAGGAAGCTTTTAGGATAAATTCAGCCCTTTTCTCCATGGGTAAAAGAAAGTCTTGATATTGTAAGCCTAATAACTCAATTCTGAGACAACTTCAAAGGCCTGGCTGAAAGGCATCATAATATCTTCATCAGTTCCCTATACATCTGTCCAGGGAGCAAGAAGGGTCAAGAAACCAAGCTATGTAGAATCTGAAGAGCAGCAATAGAAAAGAGGCTTTTGGGTCTTGAGGTTGAAGACTATGAGTATGCCTTTCTTTCTATGAATGCAAAAATTAACACTTCCATGAAGGTTTCTTTTCCTGTTTGATTTAGCATTCAGAACAGATCTTCAGTGACTAAGCATTTCCCTTTCAGTCTTTCTTTAGCCAAGAACATGCATTTAGGCTTATCAAGTTTTTTTTAAGTGACTGAGGACTATCTGAATAATAGTAATAGTAATAGTAATAGTAACAATAATAATAATAACAATAACATCTTTCACCTAGTCATTGGTTCTGTCTTTTTTTTTTTTTATTTGGGCTCAATTTCAAGCTGAAGTTGGTGAAGGAGTTGATTAAGAAAAGGTAAGACCATATATAAGCTAAATTATAGTATATACAACAAGTGGCATTGAGTTATTTGAACAAGCTATTTTCCATCCTCAGCTTTCCCATATTTCTTATGCTCCAAGGCACATGAAGGTATAAAGGCAGCTACTTACACTGGAATTTTAATACATTACATTCAGAAAAATGGGCTGGTATTGGAAAGAGGCTGTGATTGAAGAGAATTTCTAGGATAGCAATTGTAAATTCTCATGTTTCTTGGAGCTGGAAGCGCTGACAAAGAAAAGCTGTGTTGCTTATAAATATCACTGACACCCATAGCCTCTTTCAGCTCTGATATACAAGAAAATGAAGGAAAGAGTGATAGGATTAAAAAGCGAACATTGGCATTTGCTCTCACTGGGGAAATCAAACTGCAAGGTACTGACCTTGCTGCCCATTATTTCAGTGACCATAATAATTTATTTTTTACTATTTATTTTAATTCCATCCCTGAAGATTTTGCTGGATTAGGCTGACAATGTTTGGTATTTGCAGAAACAATTTCAGAGCTCTCTTACAGATACATTTTTCTTCAGAAGACATAACTGACATGATACTTATTTCAGATATGTTCAACTCTGGTTATGTTTCAAAGTCTCCTGACACTAGATGTCATGACACATGTCATCTGAAAAAAGTATTATTCTTCATAGGAATATTGGTAGGGTTTTTGAAGAGTTTAGGACTCTATTCTGCTATCATTTGTCAAACTAATTGAAAAGTAGCTTCCTATTTCTCTTCTTCAAATTTAAATGTCATCATTACTCAGAGGCATAACTAGAAGTATGGAGAAATGGATTTTAGTCTCACAGCTAATGTTAATCAGGAGTCAGTCCACCAATGCTAACTGATAATATCAAGCCCAAAATTAATAAGCATCCTTAACAGAAAGAAATCAGCACAATAGTCTTGAGAATTGTTAGTAAGAGCTTTTGGGAACTTTATTTTTGTCAGATGTGTTCATCCATCCCATGCTACACGCTCTCCCCTTTATGCAATGGTTTCCTGCTTTCTCTCCTTCTTCTAAGTGAAAAATTTTAGTTTCCTTTAAAATACAAGATTATCAATATTTGTGTTGCCTGCATAAGGTGTGCCTTTCCTGCTATCCCACTTCAAGGATCAGGGAAAGAAATGTGCTATTTTACATAAAATGTAGTTCACTACAGGGCAATGAAAGAGAGTCTCTAAAGTGGTAATTTCTCTATGGGGTTCATTTGAATCAACTTAATCTTACATAGTTGATGCATCTTTTAAAAAATTACTGTTAGAAATGTTTAGATACAAATGTAAGTACAGGACAGAGAGCATTTCAAAATTTTTGGAATGTAGCTATGAATAATTTTCTAATATGAATACAGTCTCAGCTGTCCAGGTTCAAAGTGCCCCAGCACCACAGCACTTAACTTAGAGCATTTGTGTTTACTAAACATGTAATTTCTGGACATTTATTTGAAGAATCCCTGTGTCATTAATGTTGTTTCAACACGGATCACTTTTAAAGGCTGGAACTTAATTGCTTGTTTAGATGATACTATTATCAAACAGCTTTACATAAAGTAAAGGGGACATTGTGTTCATCTTCATTTTCTCGTTTCTCAGCTTTTAAAAAATTAAGGTCTATCCAGTTGATCAGCTTGTATAAATTGAAAAAAAAAAAAATAGAATTTCAGAAACAACTCCTCTTATCCAGAGGCTGTTGGGGGTTTTTCTTTTGCATGTGTGTTTTGGGTTTTTTTGCTTTTGTCCCCATAACTACCACAACCAAAAAACAATGGCATGATAATGTGTATGTACCTTCTAAATTATTAAAAAGTATGTCAGCCCTTTGACCTCATTCTTTCTATGGATTCAGTGCAGCTATTTACTCACACGGTGTTTCCTTGCCTCAGACCTGATGATTCAGGCTTCCACATATGTGAAGGCCAGAAATGAGAATGTTCCAGTGGCATTTCATAAGTCTTGGTTATCAAAAGGGAGATATGTGTGTCTACTAAGCCAATTCTGAGAATAAATGCTCAGACAAGAAGCAAGAATTTAGAGAGTCTGAATGAAACCTTCTGTGTCTACCAAATATCTTGAGATAAACTCCTGAAGTACCTTTGATGATGTCAGGAAATTAAGTGGGAATTTGACTACTGACTTTAGGGCAAACATGGGTTTGCTTGTGTTAATAAGCTGAGCCAGTGTGCTATCTGATAGATGTCAGGAGATCAAGGTCCTCCACAAAAAGGACCTTTGAACCATTTCCTCCATCTTCAAGAGCTCCTTCAGACAACCTGGCTGGATGAAGAGGGGAGAAAATGCAGGCTCTCTTCATTTCCCACATTTTTCTCATTGTAGACTGAAATAAAGGATCTTCTTTTTGAGGCCCTTAGTTATTAAAACTCTTTGTATTCTGCTTACTGTTCTCTCATTACTCTCCTTCCTTTGCCTCAAAGTTTTCTTTCCACTTTAAAGTCACTTTGGCAATTGGAATCTGAATATGTCCTGAAGTTGCTACTTTCCCAGTGGGTCATGAAGTCCTGTTTGCAGTTATTTGGTGTTTTGTTTTAAACAGAATATATGCAAGCATTGTAATATTTTCTGTCTTTGAAACACTAGAGAACATATTTTTTTTTGTGAGATCTTTATCATAAATTGTTTTCTTGGACAGGAATATTCACTTGGCATTGAGCAACAGTAAAGGGCTTTGCTTTCACTCAGGCTGCTTCAGAATATTTTACAGACTACAGGAAATATTCTTTCTATGATTTACACTCTATCTTAATTGTGCTGCAGTATTTCCAAAACAATATTGAAGGATGTTCTTTTGTGGGTAGCTGGGAACAAAAATATCTTGTTTAACTTTTGAGCTCTGTAAAATTTTTTGGCAAAGATTAATTTGAGAGATGGAGAAAAGATAGAATTTTTTTGCTCCAAGGAAGGGTTTTACTCTAGCAGATTGAATTTTGTTACTAGTACAAACTTTTTATAGTTTGGGTTCAATTATAAGAAACAAAACTTGGAGAACTGACATTTGTTTGGCTATTTCCCAGACTGTTGGTTTGACAGTTTTTTTTAAGTCTTGGTCACGAAAGGCATCCTAGTGTTTGTCCTATGTTTCTTATTTTTGGAAAGGAAGCCCATCTTGGGGTATATAAAACTCAGCATGGAAAAGGCGAGTAATGAAGAAAAAAGACTTTTGCTGACCCTAGCTTCTCTTGACTTGTATGTTGGGGTTTTTTTTCCCTTTTTGTCTACTACTGCAACCCTGGGTATGGTCATAGAAACAAGACTCTTTCTAGAAGCCTGATGAAAGGATAAAAATAATCTAAAACAGGGCCTTCATCAGACCCATTCTCAACTTACATGCAGAACTCTGGCAAAGAGGAGCAGTGGTGTGCCAGGGGAAGGGAGATTTCTATACAATATTCTATTACGAGGGTTTGGGGCATCTGAAATTAACTGGCATTTGCAAGCTTCAGGGGGCTGGGAATTCTTCACTAAGTAAAAGTATTTTATGAAAATTCATTCTATTATTAGAGTAGCTTTGGAGCAGGTTTTTGACACAAAATCATGGCAACTGCAGGATATAGTTCTATTTGTTTTGGGGCTTTTTAAAAGAATGTAATAATAATTAGATTTGTCCAAATGGATGCTTTCTTTCCTCTCTATTGCAAACCCTGAATGTGGTAGTTGAGCTTAATTTAATTGATTTTAGAATTCATATAACAGGAGTCATGCAATATCTCCTCTGCTTATGTTTTAACTTTCCTACTGCCATTTAAAATACAGTATTATTATAAAAAAATTTCTGAGATCTTTTGCAGTTTTATGATTGAACTGAAGTGCAAATTTACTTAAAAGTAAAGAAAACAAATAACATACTGCAAATGTTCACAAATTTACACTGTGATTTTTAATGGATAATTTTTGCAATAAAATTCCATTATTTCCTGGTATTTGTGCATCAACAAATTAAACTGAGGTGGAATTCCTATTATAATGACCTCTCTGATCCCTGGTGATGGTCAGTGCATGATGCCCAGATGTGCACAGCTAAGTTCCACCTACTGACAGTCACACTTGCCTCCACATGTATACAAATGCTTCCTCTTGTCATCAGAAATACTTTTATTCCAAAAGAAGCTGGTTCATTTGCCGCTACCATGCTTCCCTCTCCCAAAAATATGAAAATAAGATACTTCTCTCACCATTTTTGCATTAACAAGCCCTCATTCACACATATTTCTAGCATTGGAAAGGACATTTGGCAGATCAGTGGGTCCTTTATATTTGCCTTTTGAAATATACTCCACCTCAGTGTTTGCAGAGCACTTTCTACAAAAGCTGATACTGATTTACCTATGAATACAGCTGGGACCACAGCAGCAAGGTTGGTACTTGCTTTCAATTCTCATGTAATGTACTTGCTTGCAAAACTGTGGACATTTTAAGCACATCTCTGAAATGCTGATGGGCTGTGTCCATCACATGTGCACTGGAAGAATATAATACAATGTGGAATATATCATAATAGAGTATATATTTCTAAACCTATTGAACATGTAACATCCAAGAGTCCTGACTTAAAACGAGCCTTATGAAGGAGAATAGCTGGTATGTTTGTGTGCCTGTATAGTTGAGGCAGACTCATTTGCCTGCCTCTTGTCTCCCTTTGGCTCTAATAAGGAAAACAGTCCATATTTAAAACACAGTTTGGCAGTTACAGTTGAAATGGGGACTTGTGCTGACAAACACACTTAAAAAGGTGTCAAATTGTGTTTACACTTATTTAACTGCAAATTTCTGTCTATAGAAGAATTTAAATGTTTTCGGTCATGATCTGCTTTTCTAGCCTAGACAAGTTGGAAACATTGTCCTCTCCAAAACAAACTTCTTTTTTTCTATATACGACCTACCTTTAAGAAAATCCAAATAAGCAGCTATTTGTCCAGTTTCTGGTTTCAATCAAGCCTCAAACCAACACTTTTATATTTTATAATGCTGCAGCTGAAGATACTAAAATTTTTTTGTCTGTATTAAGTTGAACACAGCATACTAATCTTAAGTTGCAGGGATAGAAACCAGAACTGGAGTACCCAGAAATCGTTGATACCTATGTAAATCAAAATTGGCAAGGTCTGCAGTTTTTGGGTTTGTTCCAAAACTTTTAGTATTGCAAAACAAACTTCTTAGCTAGGAATCTTAAAGATGCTCAAAGAATTAAACATTTATAGAAAGGAAAGGCTGTACAAATATTTACATATGATTATTACAGTGGTACTTTCAGATTCAGGCCTTCAAACACTTAATAGATGTACTTAACTTTAGTGGGAGTACTTCCACTGAGTCAGTAGAAATATTCATCAGCCTAAAGTCAGACACAGATGCCTTTGCAGGGCTGGAACTTTATATTTTGTATGACTGGTATTAAATTCACCTTCCAACTATAGCTTTAAAGTTCATTTCATAATGGGACCCCTGGGGAAACAAGCTTAGAATAATTTATGGTCCTGGAAAAATATTTTGAGTTCATAAATAATGTGACAGAGGATATTTTCAAACGTTTGAATAACTTTTCCATTAAGGCAGGTTTAAAGACTTGTTTAAAAGAAGCATGAAGCTTGATTTAAACATTGGGATATATTGCCACAGGGAAGGGAGTATACATTTACATTTTTCTGAATTAGGTTTTGCTGAATTATCTTATTTACTGCCATGCTATCTGCATTTGCAAGGGGCTTATTTTGCAAATCACAAGTAGACAAAGTACAATTCATGCCTGAGGAGATCTCCTGTGAAAATACGTGATACATTTAATGAATCTGAAATTTGGGTGTTCTTGCATGATATACAAGTAAGAGAATTCAATACACTTGGGTCCCAATTATCTTTGCTTTTTGTCTCTTACATCGTTAGCAACACTGATACAAAATGTGTAGGAATCCATCAGATCACAGTGCCACCTGTCCTGGTAGCAATGATGTGAGGAGAGCAGCATTGCACAGGACCCAGCTTCTCTGCTGAAACACAGCACTGCTCACAAAGCTGTGGTGAATGGGGAAGGGAGAGGGGGTCATAATCCCTTCACTGAGGGGATATCCTTTAGATGTATGCTAAAGCAGTATCAGATCTGGAGCTTGAAACACAGTGCTGACAACTGAAGGAGGTGTCTAAGAAAGAGAAAAATGCAGGAAAGTGACAGCAAAACCCTTTTATACAGGACTGAGAACTATAGGCCAGCTGAGAAGGAGAGCAAAGCAGTGTGTTGTAGAAGTATTTGGGAAGACAGGACACAGTGCTAACACTAAATCATCTTTTTGGGTAAGGTTGGTTGCCTTTTTTTCCCTCTGATGATTTCCACTTTTAGGCCTCAATGAAATTTAAACTTTTAGGACTTTTCTATGAGGCCAAGTGGAATGTCCTTGTCTAGTTCCACACAGTATTAACAAGCCTGAAAACTTACACCCAGGAAATAATTTTCCGCCACTTGAGGAAGTGTTTGTGGAAAAGCCATCAAATGTAAGAAGGCTTTTATAAAGACAGAAATACAAAAAATATTAAGAACAAAGACGATCTTCACTATAGGTTTCATTAAATAATCCTGGTAATACTGCATACAAAGATTCATTCTTCACCACATCCTCTGAGACTGCCTGGTAAGGACCACTGGAATATGCAATCTAGTAAAAACAAAAGAGGTGTTTTAATGCAGCCAGTACATTATGGTTAGGAGGTAAGGTTTTCTAATGCAGGATTCAGAACAAATAAAAGTGCCAGCTGGTATAAACAGACTAAAATTCTTGTGTTTGTCTAGAGAATAGCTCCCTGAGCAATACAGAGGCGGTGACCATAAAACTTCTCCTCTAGGACCTCTTTCAAAACACAAGAAGCACTCTGAGGTCAGAAGGAATAAATCCAAAGAGGGTTAAATACCATGCAATGCTTAGAAAATTACAGACAGTGTGGTCTAAATTAAACAAAACAATTCTCCAGCCTCTAGGGTGTCACTAAAAGGTGCAAAGATTGTTTAAAGCTACCTTGCTTGCCAATACACCCAAATGCTGTACAGTAACTTTCTTACATTAAGTATATTTCTTGGCTGCATATCTGAGAGACGAAGGAACTGAACTCTGTATAGACACAGATCTATTGAACATGTTCCTATCATCCTCCAAGCCACTTCATGGACTTCCTCATGAATCTGCTCTAAATGCAATCACTTGGTCAATCAAACCTCTATATGCTGCATTCAGGATTTTTCTTCCTAGGAGAGGATGAATAATGTCATGACCAGGATTTACAAAACTCATGTCTAAATATTTTTTCTGTTTTAGTAAATACAGTTTTTATATTTTTATCAGTCATTTTATGACTCTCCATAACAGAGTTTGTAAGATTTATGGGCTTTCTAACTAACAGAGACATATATACTTGTCTGTATTCACAAGCACTATTTTAGTTTTCAGTGACCACAACATTTACAAGAGATGAAATTATGGGCAATAACTACCAAGTAAATAGCAAGTAGCTGCTTAATGAATATTCTTGTCTTTTAGTAAAGCTTGACATACCAGAATACTTAGGTACTCTTTCCTTTGCTTTTAGTTGCTTCAAGATGTTTGAAAGGTTATTATGTTGAACACTATAGAAAAGCAGAGCTTACAGGGAGAAGCAATATTTTACATTAGGTCATCTGACTATGTTACATTAGACCAGACACAAAAAAAAATATACGCTTTGGGGTCAGACTCTTTTTTCCAGATCACTACATGCATTGTTTTGAGCTCTACACTTTGTTTTCCATGGCATTATAGTGGTTTTACAGAAGCAGATTAAAATCAGTACAGATTTAATGGGTGAAACTTACTTAATGTGAGTCACCATAGACATTGCTCATGAAAATAAGTGATCTTATTTTTAGTGAAAGACAAGTATTGATGATTCTGCTAATATTTTAATTATTTATGACTGTGCAGAGCATTGATTTAAGTGCTCAATTCCACCAAAGAACACAGAAAAAAAAAATCCAACAAAATCCATCATCTCAGGGCTGTGACAATATAAAGGGTTAATACAAACCTTGTGACTTGACAGACCAATGCATGAATTAGAGTAAATGGAGCTGTATTAATCCTTGGCAGAACAGATTAGTTTCAGGTGATCTTACCTTAAAAAAGCCATGACTAGTAAGGAAAAAATAGTTCAGATCAATACAGGATTTTTTTTTAACATTCTATGCCAATGAGATCAGATATAAAGCCACCATGTTTCCTGATTAAGGATTTAAAAATCCTCATTGTATGGTAAAATGCTACAATATGATTCTAATTTGTAAGGAGATACAAATAACAGTGTAGACAGATCAACAGTAACACAACTAAATCATGGGTGGAAAACAACTGTAAAAAGAACGTGTCTTACAAGCTAACACACTGAGAGAAAATAATCTAAAACACATGGAATGCAACAGGAGGAAATAATACTAGAAATGGAAAAGAACTATAAGGGAAACAGTAATGCTGAAAGAAGTCCTATAACAAAGAGGAGAGAGATTCCCCATGTCACCAGAAAACTGATATAATTACTTACACAAGAATAGGGAGTGTAAAGGGAGAATAGTGTGACACAAAAGGGAGGAGAGTCTTCTGAGCACTTACTACCTTTCACAAGGTGTCTTTATGGGGAAGATCTGCTGATCTGTCTACCAAAGAAAGAAAGGATATAAGCAGCCTAAAGAGACGAAAAACAAGGATAATCTAGGGATAGACTGTCTTACCTTCTTCATATAAGTGGCCTTTTGAAATCAAAAGGCAAATACTGTGAGCAAGCCAGATGCAGTTGCACTTTCAAGAAGTATTTGCATGTGAAACTTAGATCTCTTCAGGTAATGTGCTTCACTGAGTCACTGAGCTGGGACTTAGAAACACTATCAATAATATTTCCAACTCCCTGGCTACAATATCTTGAACATGCTCATTTCTCTGCATACATCCACTGCTCTTCTTTCTTATTTATTTGAAAACCCTTTGAGGCAGAAACTTATTCTTGCTGTGCAAACACACTTAGCCAGGGACATGTTTTTTAAGGGAATTTCTAGGTACAGTTATCACACATCAATACACTTTAAAGATAGCCTTTTAAGCACATATTCACAGTTCAGGTTACTTGCCTTAGCATCATCAGTCGGGTCTAAACTCCACTCCTGTTACTTCACTTTTTCTGGTTTTAGTCCAGAAAAAGGTGAAGGGTTATTTTGAGAAGGAGACCTTTGGATTAGCTGGATTTGAGTACAATGTAATTTCTCTACTTAGCCCCAGCTGTAGCTTTCTACTATAATATTGTGTAGTATTCTATTATCAGTTCACCATCACAAGTGAAATAGTATGTTGGTACAAGAGCACCAGAGATAATTAGCCAGAAAGTAAACTTTCCCAGGAAGTTTATGAAGTCTAGGATTTCATTATGAATGTCCATGGAATATTCTGCTGAGGCAATTCAATTAATATTTTTGACCAGAATTACTATGTGGCCTTGGATAGCTGTGGTCAGCACTAAGCAGCATAAAATACTGAATCCTAAAGCAAAAGTTTGCTTTGTCAGCTGAATGCACAAAGCATGAATTCCCAAAGAGCCTCAACAACATGTGAGATAATGGAAAAGAAAGAGTTCAGAGCAGTAAGCTGATAAATGCTGGCATGTATACTCCAAGCATTTTGGAAGGAAATATTGTCTACAAATGTCTATGATTTGTTCTTAATACACCATTCCTTGCATACAATCTTTTTGTACCTCTTCTATCAAATATATTCATGAAATGTAATGCCTTTACCCTGTAACACACCACTAAGAGCCACCAAATCAAATGGTGGGTATTTGAAGACAGTTTTTAAAATGTCTTATGCATTATTTGGGCAATGACACAAAATTAGAAAAGTCAAGATATTTTAATTATATTTTCAGTTTCAGGGGGTATCTCTGGTAGATATTTAAACATAACTGTAGTGGGCCACTTACCCTCCTAACTTGGAGCCATGGTGGGGCTCACACCCTACCAGAAAACTCATTTGGTTTTAGATCCATTTTCTTCTCCTCTATTTTTGAGTGACCCCAACTCCTCACACTACTTTATTTTTCTGTGTGAATTTTCCTCTGAGCCAGCCCTCTCCATCTAAGCCGAAATATGAACTCGTCTCCACACCTTGCCTTTTAGCATTTCCCATTTCTACTTACACAAAACATTTCCTGAACTGAACTGTTGGGGAGAGATTTTTCATGCCATGTAAGAAGGCTGGAAGTGCATCAAAGGCCCTGAAGTATTGTATTTGGTGGGAGATCTATTCTAGTTCTTAATTATATGACAGCTGGGACATCTTTCCTTGTATCTGACTTGAATTCCCTTCTCTGCAGTTTGAGCACACTTTATTTTTCCTTCGTCTCCAATACATGAGAACAATTTGTTTCTAGCCTTTCCACAGCAGTCTCTATGTATTTAAAAACTGTTCTCACATCTCTCCTCAGTTCTCCCTTCCCTAGACTAAACAAACCTCATCCTTTCAGTCTCAGAAGTCAGATTTTCTGGGCTTTTGATCATCCTTGCTGCTTTCCTCTGGTCCAAAAATTTCTTAAAAAGGGCTGCCCATGACTTAGCATAAGGCTCTAGGCGGGGCCTTGCCAGAGCTAACTGTGAGAATTACAAGGCATACTTTTAACATGTCTTAGTAATTTTTGTGCATTATATTCAGTTTGTGATCTACTAAATCTCCTAACCATTTTGCCCAGAAAGGCCATTTAACTATTTATTCCACATCTTTTAAACATTAAAATAATTATTTCAATGCTTATTACTTTGTGTTTGTCCTTATTGAAATATAATTTATTTATTTAGTATTTCAATATTAAAATAAAATACTTTTCTCCCCTAGCATCTAAGTCACTAGTGGAAATGGTGGAAATACTAATTTAGGAAAAGAGCTTCCTAAACATACTTAACACAGTCATCTCTTTTGAAAGAGCAATTTTAATAACTGTCCTTTGGGAACAGTTTTTTAAGCAGTTTTCCTGTTACCATGTTATGAGATTGACTCTACCATGTATCCCCAAGCTGCTTATATCATCTAAGACCAAATTAAGATAACCATGTACTATTTCTCTAGTATCCACACAGCAAATTACCGTGTTATAGAAGGAAATTAGATTAGTACTACGTCACTTGTTCTTTATAAGCTCACCCTGCTATTAACTTATTACCCTGAGGCCTTCTTGTAATTACAAATACATTGTTTAAGTACCCAATTTGATAGTTTTCTGAGAATGGAAGCTCAGTCAATCTCTCTCTCTTTAAAAGAGGAACTTTATGTTTCTTTTTCCATGAAACTGGGGAAAATGGCATAAGGCTGCCTTTGAGGGATCCACTCAACTGCCCTTGGTACAAGCAACAGCAAAATCAATTCCAGACTTGGTGACAAAATGGCATAAAGAGGCAAGAGTGGTTGCACTGAAGACTTTTCAGATGACTCTGCTACATGTCCAAGACACAGAAAATACATCACAGAAAACACACTTTACTCCTTGTCTGCCCACCCAAGGCTGAACATGTTTGACATGTTTCCTATCACTATCATAAAATCATAGAATAGCTAAGATGGAAAAGACCTCTAAGATAATAAAATCTAACATTCTTCTTAACATTAAGCCAAATAACAGGAATTTTAAGCTATGTTCTACAGAGTCTGAGTGCCTTAATGGGATCCTAATGAACTGGCATGTTCTGATGCAAACCACTATGAACCTGGACAAATGCAAGTCATTATTTCCTGTATAGATGCTTTGTCTCTCTCAGTGCCAGCTCCCCAGCTGACCCCATGCTGCATAACATAGGTACTACTTGCTTTTTAGTTTATCCATTCATTTTCCCTCATCATTCTGATAGCATCACTTTCATTCTTCATGCTAACCACAAGCTCCCCCCTTGCCAACACATGAGACTGTGCCACTGATACAGTGAAAAGAGGCAGCCATGAATCACCCCTAGCAGGTATGCTCCCATCTTTAAAGCAGCTCTGGAAGTGGCTGTGAGCATGCAACAACCTGCCCATCTCTTACTGACATGGGTGACTTGTGGACACTTGTAAGCAGGCAGCAGCCAGCCTGCCTGCATATGCTGGTGTTATGTTAGCTCCCTTCAGGTGCTCAGGCACACAGCAGCTTGCATGGTCCATTAGGCATGGCCCCATCCTATCTGGGGCCGTGGTTTCAGGTTCACTGACTGCATAGACAGTGAATTTGGTCTCAAAGAGAGCCTTGCTGCTCTGCCCCACAGCCAGCATGGGTAGATCTGAGGGTTCCCTTACAGCATTTGAATGTGCTGCTGTAACTCATTTGGAAGCCTGTATATTCAAGGATTAGGACCAGCTCACATCAAATTACTGTTATGAAAGTCTGAGCAACAACAGAAACAAAAAGTCATACAGATTAATTAAAATATACACCAGATGCATATTGTGACTTCAAAAAGAGTTATTAATGATCACATTATTTTATTCTTCTACCTAAATAGTTTTCTACTTGAACTCTTTCCAAATAATAAAACTATTTGATGTAAGAATGTGCCTAGATCTCTGACATTTTTTAAGGGAGACATGGAGACCAGTTGTTGATTTTTGAACAGGGTGCATATGTTAAATATCTACATTCTCATCTTCAGACATGGTGCTGCAGTTATGCCAGGCTGGAGTCAGGAGGATGAGAACATAAGACCTGATATTGACAGGAGACGGTAAGGAAAATCCTCATAACATCAAAACAGTATCACATATGGCAACAAAAAAGAGGGCTATGAGGACCACACTACTTATTTGAGTCCTTGGCCATCTTAAAACTTTGAATGACTAATGCAGCTTCATTACTTCTACACGCAAGGGTCTAAGAATGAAAACTGCAAAGGGATCTTTTAGACTCGACTGTGCAACCAAAGCTTGTGTAGAAATGAGGTGTAAATGATCTTCCATTAACAACGGTGCGTTTTGCTTTTCTCCATAGGTAACAAAAATTTTCTGTCATGTATTTTCTAGCAAGCATGAATGTCAGATTTTACCTTTTTCTGTAGTTTTGTGGCTACAGAGAAATGCTCATAATGATACAAGGATAACCCATAGAGTGTATAGTGAAGCTGACTTCAGTATTTAATTGCTGTTCCTCATCCATTTCCTCCGAGAAACTCTGAGAGAATGGAATGTTCTCTGCCTTGAGTTACAATTTTTACTCTTCAGTCTTGCATCATATCACAGAGAATTTTCCAGTTATTTTTGAGTTTTTTTGTCTTTGGTTCCAGGTTTTCCTAATCAAAGACTTCAGAAGTCTGCAGTAAGGGCATACGATGATGAATACATGAGAAATTCATTAATGTGCTTCAGCTCTTTGCTACAACTATGTGCATGTATAACATGCTCCCACTGGATTTACTCTTTCATTTTTGTGTTGACAGAAAAAAGAAATTAAACAACTGCATCTCTTAATTTGTAACCTTTGAACTGCTCAACTCTATGTTTGTATTAATACTGTGTCCAAATATGCAGTCAAGGATTTGATTGTTTGCAAAAGTGACCTTTTTGAGACCCCAGAACTCCAGATTACAAGATATACTTACCTGCCTAAAGGCTGAAAGGACTGATTTATTCCAAATTAACTCAACCCATCTTACTATAAGATGTATTATTCCCTCATAATAGGGGGGCAAAATTAAAGGCAATGGGAAGCTTGTCTATAGGCCACTCCAAACTGTGTCATTAAATGGGAAAAACTGACACACATAACTCTATCTCAGCCATTAATCAATATGAAATTGCACTCATAATTACAGCCTGTGAATGAACAAAGTTCCTTCAGCCATTCTGCTTCACATGGGTTTGGGAAATAGCAAGATTAGGTTTTATCCAGAAATCTATGCCAATATCTGTTTTACACAAATGATTTTTCAATTTTTATGGATTTTATTAATCACTTTTGGTGCTGCTGTGAGTTCCAGCAGCTCAAAGGAACAGCTATCTTAACTGAGCTTTTAAGGCTAAAACCAAATGAATGCAGGAATCCTCCAGTGGCTTCCACAACTCTGTTTTAAGTCTGTTGCAGAATATTTCTCAAACCTCATCTTGACTTCCCAGTCTTCACAGACCTCCATAGTAATGCCTATCAAATTCTTGGAAGAGAGGTAATTCAGATGGCAAAAAAAGAAGAGAATGAAGGTAAAAGGCGGGATAAAACCGACAGCAAAATGAAGGAAAGGGCAGATGAAGACTATACCTAGACCGAAATTTCTTTCAGCATCTGAACTCAAGTTTTGGGATTAAGTATTGCAAAATCATGTCCACATCTTTTATCTTCTTACCTGGCCAACAAGATAACCACTGACAAAGGTAACAGTCTACTTCCCTGGCCTTTGGTATCTCCACAGTAAATTGTTGACCTGTATTCCTGATGCTACTTTTAGAGGGAAAGATATTATTTATGAAGTGATATATATAATATTTTTCAGGTATAAATTTCTTTTCAGAAATAATTAGACACTAAAGCATTATTGCAGAACTTAAATTGGTATGAGAACAGAGTACTTGCAAGCACATCTGCTCACAATTCATGTCGATCCTAGGCCTGAGGACAATATGTGGGAATGTGGGAAGCACTATTTCCAAGCTGTTAATTCACTGTCTGTGATCAATGGCAGCAATTATTTGCCTGTCAGACTTCTACATGGATAAAGCATGATCAGGATACACTCCCTGTCCCCTTGGTTCTCTTTCTGTGGAGTATGGGAACAATGTTCTTGAGTGTTAATATACATTTCTCAGCCAGCCAGAACACAAGTGGGGGTTCAGAAATCAGAAAATAATTTAGCAGGGATGCAAATTTGTTTACAACTCAGAGGCTGAGCTGTCAGGAACAACCAGACATTTACTAAAAAGAAAAAACAGTGTTGAGGAAAGAAATGTAAAAAGTGAAGAAGGAAATAGGAGGGGAGCATGAAAGAAAAAATGAATTAATAAATTTTCATGTGAGTAAAACAAATGATTGAAAGTTCAAGTTTCAGGGATCCATTGAGAGTTTTCCTAATAACATACTTCTCCTTGTGCAGGCTTTCCAGTGATGTAATTCATGGTATACCATTTACCTGGGTAAGAGGTATGCTGAAGGGCTTCCAATACTTGAAAAGAAATTATGCGATATGTGCCAAATTTTATCATTATTAGAGGAGATTAGACACTGCAGATAAAACTTCTCTTTGTCTTTGACACTGTGCCCCTAGAAGTGCTTTGAAGTTCTGTCAAACTCACCAAATGAGTATCTCCACTGTCCATCATTTCCACTGATCTGTAGCAGCTTTGTGGTTAAGGCACTCCACAGCCATTTCTTCTCTCTCTGCCACTGCCTTCTCCTGAAAAAACACAAATTTCTCAGTGGCTTAGCTCCTGATGTATAAAATGAAATGTTTTTAGTAAATGCATTATAAAGATCAGCCCATTTGTGTTTACACAGTCCACATAGTGTTATACTTAGGGTGAAAAAAATTCTGACATAAACAATGTGTTCATGAGGCAGGAAAAGTAGATTCTTAATCTCCTCCTCCTCTCCAGCACCTACATTCCCCATTACCAATGCAGATGATGTCAGTATCTAAAATTTCATGACAGTGCATTAGAAAAAACCTGGAAAAGCCTAACACATACCAGAGACTGAAGTAATATGCACAATTATCTTGTTGGAAAAGAAAAAATAAACAAAATTATCTGAATAAAACCAGAACTTGCAATACTTAGATAAGGAGGCATACCGATTTTTATTTGAACGAGTTACCAATTCAGTGCTCGTATATCTATTTAAGCTGTCAAAACATTACATGCCATGGAATATATTATATATATTAGATGGGTCAGATTTAGGCCACTTCCTTCCCACACACAAAATCAGAGATGGTTAAGTAGGGCACAGATTTTGGGCTTGTTCATGGCCTCTCATAATCCTACTCTCAACAATTCCTGTTGTACGAGCCAAAAAGAGAACATAAAGAATCAGAAGGAATAATTTATATTTTTTTGTTATTACTGCCTATCAGCCTGATGTTCTCTATGCTTTCCTCTGACAGAAGTCCTTAAACAGCCAGGCATGATATAGAGCAGATGACTTAATCATTTGACTACATCTCACTCTCCAGAAGTTGTCTGAGATTCTCATGTGTTCCTGAATGTTGTTGCAGCCTCTCTACCACTCAGAAGTATTAGCTTGACCTATCTACTGCTCTGTAATTTGCAGCCCAGCTGGCTCTTGTACTCAAAGCTGGGGAAAATGGGAGGAGACTGGGATCTCTGAAGCAGATGAAAATTACATCTCTGTAGGGCTCAGAAAATAA
This sequence comes from Oenanthe melanoleuca, assembly GCF_029582105.1. NCBI lineage: Eukaryota > Metazoa > Chordata > Aves > Passeriformes > Muscicapidae > Oenanthe > Oenanthe melanoleuca. The sequence continues at coordinate 74,826,213 of NC_079336.1, forward strand.
GAATGTAAGAAGCACCAGCATTCTGCCTCCACCATTGCCTAGGAGATGCTATTAAGGAGTGCACCTGCTCTTGGCCACTATCTCCCTACTGCTCTGTCTATGTCCAGAGTCACTGATTAAGGAATTCATGTCAATTTTCTTTAATATAGTATTAGACTGGTTTTTCAGGAGTTCCTAGTTCCTTGTATTCTCTGCTGAAACTGTCTCCAAAATTTGTGGCAAGAAATTTTGGGATGATGAAGGGTTTGGTGAGTTAGCAGCTCTGCATTCACTTCACTGATTGCCTTCACATTTCCCACTGAGTATTCTCCACTCAAAGTTTAGAATTAAGTCCTTTAAGTCTCTTCTTATAATGCAATTACTTGACATCCTTAATCACTTGTCCTGACTTTCTCTGAACATCAGACAGCACCCAGGATGTGTGAGATTTTGAGATTTTGTACTGCAGCAAAATTATGTTTTCTGTTATTTTCTCAATGCCCTTTCTGATGAATTTTGACTTTTTATTTCCTCTTGGCTACAACTGTATCTTAAGTTAATGACTTCAGAGGACTGTTGGTGATGATTTCTAATTCTCTTACCTGAGGTATAATTGCCACTTACAAGTTGAGAATCCCATAAGCACAGTTTAGACTCTTTTTTCCTCAAGATTAATTACTTCACATTTTTCACACTGACATTAATTTGACAGTTATTGTCTGCTCACTCAGGTTTGTGAGATCATTCTGGAAAACAGGCTTGCAAAAAGCACTTCCCTCAACTGCAACTATGTGAAATCCCTCGTGGAGCACCTCCAGCACACAGAGCTCTTGCAAATACCCTGGAAAGAGGCAACTCAGTGCACAGGAATATCTATTCTCCTACCTGAACAGGGCGTCAGGTGCTGGGAAAGCAGGAAGTTGAAACACCTGCATACTTAGCAGGAGTTGTCTGTATGACTGTATGTACATATTACATGAGTGTTAAAGTGTTCTTCAGCCATTTCTAGAATGACTAAATTGCAAAATGCTTGCATTTGAGTGGTTATGATTTAATCTTTAGGATCAAAAAGAAAGGGGAAGAATTTCCTTGCCTGAACAGCTATGAGAATTTTGCAGCCCAGTGAAGAGTTCACCACATACCTTCTCCTTCACTGGCTTCTGTGTGCGGTGACAGCTGGTCTGTCAGCTCCTCTGACTATTCAGTTTGTTTGTTCAGTCCTTTGGAATCCATCTTTTATGTCAGGCTACTCTTATCTACATGGACACCAGAAACACCAATTCCCCTGCCGTGTCCATGCTGATCCAGAGAGCAGAAAGGCAAAGGAAGCATACTTCACCTCCCATCATGAATTTAAGCACTGTAGTATAATATCAGGCAGGCAAATTAGTTTCCGCTGTAATCACAGAGCCAGATTACATCACTGTTTTCAAAATTTCCCAACGTAAGACAGATTTGGCAATGAAAAATAGGAAAATAAGATTTGTAACTGATCAGGGAAGATGGGACCAAGGAATATAAGAGACAGGAGACATGTTAGGATCTGTAAAAATCATGCAAAGGGCTGTCAGAGTCAGAGCAGCAAACACCGTTTGGACTCCTGAATCTGGGAGCTAAAATAGCAGTACAGGCCTGTTGCTTTGATGCTCAGTGCTTTATGTGCTTCATGAACCTTGCTTCCCTTTATCCGTTCTTTGTTTCCAAAGCTTGTACTGAAATGAAATGCTTCAGAAACAGACTTTGCAGGCAACCTTTCAGTCTTCGGTAAAGTATGTGAAAGACAATTCAATCTTCCAGTGCTGTCATACAACATAGAAATTACTAGCTCATCATCTTCATGGACTTAGTCTTTAATTTAAAAAACCACCATAATAAGATTATACCATAAAAGACAGATCATACCTTCTGCCTCAGGTGGCCACTCCTAGAATCGTCTTCCAGGATGACTTAGTCCATACTCTAAATTATCATTCCCTGGAAAAAATTACCTGTTTCCCCTTAGGTCCTGCCTCCGGTTGCCAGAAGCTTTCAGTGAAACCTTTCTCAGCAGTACAGATGCCTGCTTCCAGGGCAAGGCCCCTCAGGCATACAGTGACAGCCTCAAACAGGACAAGAGCTTAATCTTATTTCCTGAGTGTGACATATGGGGAGAGGCTGAGAGAGTTGGGATTGCTCATCCTGGGGAAGAGACAGCTCAGAGGGATCCTCTCAGTGTGTGTAACTATATGATGGTAGAGAGCAAAGAAGACAGAGCCAGGCTTCTCAGTGCTGCCCAGGGAAGAAACAAGAGGATTCATATTTAAATACAGGAAATTCTATTCAAACACAAGAAAAAGGGCTTTTTCACTGTAAGGCTCGTATAACATTGGAATAGGTTGTCAAGGGAGATTGTCAAGTCTTTATCCTTGGAGATAACTGAAAACCCCATGGGACATGGCCCTGAGCACCCTGCTTTAGTTGACCCTTTTCTGATCAGGGAGGGTTGGATGAAACAGCTGCCAAAGGCCCCCTCCAAACTCATCCTTTCTCTGTGATTCTCTGTAAACACTCACAGGCTTGCAAATCTTAAACTCATTGCTCAGCTTTCTTGCAGATTCGTCACAGAATATACAAGGGTTTGAACCCTACTCTCAAACAAGTGTGGTTGGGACAGTATTTATACCAAGACAACTCAGGGGAAGAGCAATAAACTTGAAACACACAGGTATAATTTATGTTTGGACATGTCTGTCACGTGCTGTAAGGCTGGCTTTCCACCGGGAAGAAAAAGGCAAAATGCCCCAGAACCAGCATAATAATCATGTCTCAGCTATATAGGACCATGCGTCAGGAAATAACTTGCATTTACTGCACATATATTTGCCTACAAATTTTAGTGGGCCTTACTGAATCAGCACTAATATCCACCAATAGTAACAGGCACTTCACCTCTTCAGGGTGACCTACATAATTACACTATTACCTTTTAAGAGATTTATTCCTCTCCTGAGGTATGCATTTTTCCCTGGTGTTTCAGGAAAATCCATGACAGATATTATGATGTGTTAAGTGAACTGCTAAAGATTCCAAATAGTCCCAGATAACAAAGAACACTTTCTCTTTAATGTGTTTTAGAGTAGTAAGGTCAATATATCTGGAAATTTAAGAGCACCAGTTAAAGTGTTTATGAAGTTGTACATGAGCTATTTGATTGTAACAATGCTTAGCTGTAATTTAGTGGTCTTATTTGCAATGTTTTTTGTCTCTTTTATGACTTTTTTTAGTGGGACTAGGCAATTTACAGTGCTGTGCCACTGTGGTTTAGAGAATCATACTACAAAACTGAGATACACCTCTTGTTGTTTCATATGGCAGCCTGGCTTCTACAATAGTTCTGGGAATTCTTTTACACAAGTGTGTGTACAGACACCTATCATCCTCATTCACCCATCCTGAAGTAACACAGAGGGTTTAGGCCAAGAGAAAAACCCCTTTGAAGGCATTTCAATTGCCTCACCACATCCATTAACTGTTCATTTCCAGAATGCATAGACGTAACCAGAGTACAAATACGGCTAATAAATGTACCAGAGCTTATTTCTCCATCAGATAGTGTTGAAAACAGTTGTCTTTCTGACATGACCAACGTTAGATGAGTTCAGCACCTGTTGTAGAAAAATGTGATAACTATTGAGCATGTTTTTCTAAAACAGGTGTTGAACTCCCTTGACCTTATTCACATCAGCTGGACAAATAGACAACTGTTTTTTACCAACAAAGTCAATGTGTGTGATCTTGACATAGTAGTTTCTGTGATTTTGAAAAAGCCCAACAGTAAATCCTGAAATTTGCAGCTCAATAATTTCAATAAAGTGAAAATCAGCCCTGGACTAAACATCTTCTTCAACCTAAACTTGAACTTTACGAGGTTTTTGATTGATTAGTTTATTTGATGCCTCTTACAAGGACATCAGTTCTTATTCTAGTCTCTTTTCTTTTAGTCGTCTGGAACCTTATAGGGAGAAGTCATTCCCTTAAACATCTCCAGATATACTCGTTTTTCAACCTCAACTACTTCTGAAATCCTTCCCACCCTAACCTCCATAAGACCATTCAGCCCATGGCTAACTCTAGAAGAGTCCTCTCTTGGATATGATATGATTGATATTGTATTGTATTATATTAAATTATATTAATTATCCTTCCTTACTTCATGCCTCTTCCTCCAGGAAGGGTAAGCAAATTTGTCCCATTTTGTAACGTGTGAAAATCACAGAGTGAGTAAAAAGACTTATCTGTGTAGATGTTTTCCTTCTGATTTAGGTTTTACTTCCTTCCAAGTTATAATGGAGCTACCCTTTTCCAGAGGGAAAATACACTATTCTATATAGTGCCTTCCAATGAAAGTTAATGCCAAGGTAGCTCACAAGGTTTACCCTTTTTTTTGTAATTTTCAGATGCTTGGTTCTGAAGACCAAATAATTATGCCTTCCATTTACAGAGTACCAAGTTGTATTGAAAACAAACCCATTTTAATAGTTGTATTAAATAATGAAGTAATAATATAATAACTTGTTTTCAAATCATTAAAATTAATTAGCATTTACATTCAAGTAAGGGATTAGAAAAACTGCAAAGTGTGCCTAAACACCAGTGCCTAATGTTCATATACACATGTAATAAAAATACAGTTAAATACAAGTGTTTCTAAGATATTATAATAGAAATTCTGTTCCCAAAGCAAACAGAATTTTAGTAAGATTAATTAATGATCTCTCATTTTTATTCTTCTTCTGACTTTTTGTTTTCCTTGCCCCTAACTAGCCCCTTGATGAACAGAAATAAAGCAATTTGAATTTCTTTGTTAAATTTCATGAATACCCACTGTGAGCCCTATCTAAAAATTGGCTTATTCAGAAAAAATTGTCATGAGCAGGGAATTATTTTTATATTTTTCAATTTTAAAAGAGGATATGAAATTAGTTCAATGTACATGCTGTTGGTTGCTAGGATTTTCAAGATGTGTGTCTCATAAAAAAAATATTATTTTCTCCTTTGTCTATGTTCAGCAGCAAAGGGAAGAAAACAGTCTTATAATGTGTATATTGAACTGGGATTTGGGACATTGGTAGAGCATGTACAAAATAAAACTCTGGTTTCAGAGTTTGCACTCACGGACTAGAAAAGGTTACTAAGCCTTCCTGAAAAGAGATATAGATATATGTATAGACATAGACATAGGCATAGAGATAGAGATAAATGTAGATAGATATAGACACCTTCTGCTTTTCCATCTCTTTACTTTCTGGTGTGAGCTAAGTGTTTTGGAAGGGCACTAATTTCTCCTTCCTGATACAGATCTATATTTGTTCTATAACTACTTTTATGTATGAAAGTAATTGCTTTTAAGTAAAAGCATTCAAAAATGTAAGTAGATTATAAAAAGAAAGGCAATGCATGTGTTAATGTGGTGGACTCTGAATTTGTCATGTGAGTAAGATTGTTATTTTCCTTCTCTTTTTCAAGCAGTTGTCTCGTTTTACATGCGCAATGTGAGGCCCAGACACATGGTGTCTTCCTCTCTGCCACAGGAGCAGGGCTGCTGCTCTGATTCCAAAAGCTGTAGTCAGAACATTCATGTGCCTTGTCCTCTCTTATTACAGGTGTGGCTTATCGTGGTCCTATTCTTGCTACCAGACCTTCTCATTTCAGGTCCAGTGCCTGCACTCCTGAACAGCACCACTTCTTGTCATGGCACTGGGGTTAGTCAGTTCTCACGTGCTGAGCACATGAGCACCTCATTTGGCATTTTAGCTGGAAGTATTTGAAAGGCTTGTATATTTCTACAAAGCCGTTTTGATCTTGTATTCTGTTGGGTATGATTTTGTCATGAAACTACCTAGCCTGTGTATAACTGGGGCTGACCAGCAGAGCGATCAGCCAGGCAAGGAGTAGTCAGTGGATCTTTGTAGTAAGTAAAGCAGTTCTCACAATAAGGCTTGTCTTGCTCCACTACAGCAGAATTCACTGATGTGTTATCTCTGCTAGATAATAGTCCTAGTCCTTGGAGGAGCTGAACCTGTCCCTGACATGTCAGCATGGAGCTTTCCCTCCAGTGAAAATAGCCAGTTTTTTCCTGAAAAAGTCGTGCTCAAAACTCCTTCTTGGTTTCTTGCTGAAAAGAAGTCCAGTTTCCATCCTAGTTGAAAAATTAATCAATGGCTTTTTCCATCTAAACTACTCTTACCATGTACTTTTTAAATGATCTGGAGAGGATGAAAACCACAGAATTCTTCCTGTCTTTTGAAATTTGTGTTTCAAGGCTTGTAAAGGGTCAGTTATCTCTGCACAGAGACGGTCTTAGTGGGTTACAGATGATGGCAAAACCTGTTAAGTCTCAGTAAGGCAAGGCAGCACAGTATGATCTGAAGCTCCATTACAGCTCAGAGAGTGCCAGTGACCTCTCTGCAGGGTGTTTTCATCTCTGCAAATTGCAAAGCTGCCATCTGGACTCTATTCAGACTCTCTGTAACAACACTACACAAATACAGATACTTTAGGCACAAAACTGCTCTGTGATAAAAAGGAGTCCTTCTGTCTTGATTCATTTAAAGGACTCCAGGGCAGTTCTCCAACTACACAGCAGTATGCTGGAGGTGCTGCCTGCAGTCACATACTGTGTGAATACATGTACAAGCTTTCAAAGAAAAAGACACTTTACTGGTAACTGAGATATTCTTAATCTGTGTTGCCTAAGGCTATACTTGCAGCTTTCTCCACAGCCTCTTTCTTCTGGGTCCCTGAAAATGTGCAGGATCTCTGAAGCCAAGAGAAACAGCATAGGGCCATAGTGTCACTTATGTCACCCTGGCTGTCTGGGGAGGGCTGCTGAGGGAACAGGGGTGCTGAGCACTGCTGCAGGTGCTGTCCAAGCAGAAAACCCCCATTCTGCTGTGCCTGCACCACTTATCTTGAAGTTCACATATTAGCGAGTGCCTTCTCTGCTCTGGAAAAGGAGCAGACACACAACAGTGTTGCAGACAATGCAACACTGGTCCTTAGGGTGCTTCACGGCTGTCAGAAGTGCTTGTGGAAGGATTACAAGTTGTGACTAGGGTGTCTTAGTCAGGACAGCCATCAATACAACAGCAGATCACCCCACTGCTTGGCAGACTCTTTACTGCTCCATGGTCTGAAATTACTCAGACCTGGCTTTGTGATGCTTCATTTAATTTTCACCTTGTAAAACAACATTTTCTATTTCAAATTTTCTATTACAGCATTATTACCCATTATTTTGCATTAGGCTTGCACTAAGCATGTTGCTCAGTACTTAATGAACAGTATTTAATGAATATCAGCTACCTTTGAGCTAAAGATTTATTTAAATAGTAGGTACAAGAGTACTTTTGAAAATACAAAAAAAAAAAATTACTTAGAGGGAAAGAGGTAGAATTCTGTCCCAAATCAAAATAAGTGAGATGTTAAACATCTGAAACTGAGTTCTCTTGCAAATATACTGCATCAAGTGTTTGCTTTACTGCTATTACATAGAAGGCTTATAACTTAAGCCTCAGTCAGAAGCTCAGCCAGTACAAATGCTGGGCTGCAGCAACTGGATTTCTGGACCTGGAGTAGGCATTTAAGGAAGGCATAAAACATTTTCCATCTACTAACCTTCTGCACAACTCCTGCTTCTCTAACAATTTAAACTAATAGAGCACCTGGCCCCTACTGAGTCTCCATCTTATTAGAAACACATTGAGTCTGACGGCTGCTTGGGAAGCCAAGAACCACATTCATCACTGGGGTATCTCATCTGACATCAGTGAGATCAGAACTTGGCTTTAATCCTCCAGAACGCACACGATTTTTACACAGGGACCATGTGAAAATTGACTTTGATTGCTACACTAATTGTACTGTATCTGGAGAAGGACACTGAATGTTTCTCTTTGTTCAAAACTTTTCTTAATAGCATTTTACTTTGCAGCAGCAGATAGGGCTGGGCCTTCACACCACATGCTGTCAGGAATATTGTAGCCTGGAGAATAGTCTGGATTTTTCTCACTAGAGAATGGAAAATTGTTGTATATTATCTGATTTGTATGCTCTCATTATGTTTTGATTTTGGCTGCTGAATGGAAATAAAAGCACGGAATAAATTTTGTTTGATGGAAAGGAGGTGTTTAAGAAGAGATATAATAGAAAAAAACAATTAAATATTTACTAAATGTTTGAAATTATTTTTTTCTTAATCTAGAGATCTTCCAGAGAACCCTTTTTCATTTTTAGGAACAGCTTTGAATGAAGCAAAAACTTCTAGTAGAAGACTTTTTATGGTTAGGTTTTCCTTTTAGCTGGATTTTGGATGACAATTGGGTTTCCATTCATAAAATTAAACAGTATTTTCTTAATTCTCTATGGTATCAAAGTGTAGGCAAGTGTAGTACAACTTGTCTTCAACTCTGTGTCAAAAATCCGGTCTTTCTGCATCAGAACTTTCTGTCACAGCCTCATTTTGTAACAGTTGATTCAAATGTATTTTAGATGTTGCACTTTGAAGAGATGTCTCTGATAACTTAATTTGCAAACTAAACTTGGAGCTGAAAACCTAAATCTTCTTAGTGCCTTGAATTCAGCTAATTTGACACTTTCAAAACTTTGGGCTGGTACTCACCATAAATTAAATAGGAGATTTCTGTCTCTAACACAGGCCAAGCCCACAAATCCTGGACATCCCTCTTTCTTGCCTGTATTTGCATGTGTATGCATGCACATATATATTACTTGGGCAAAAGATGCTCAGTTTTTTATATCTAAACTTCTCTAACTACTCAGTCATTTTTGTTATTCCATAGATTGGGAGTGATAATTGATGGGATCTCTGAGCAAGTTGACTTTTACATAATTATCATAAAATCATCTTTATGGAATATTTATAGTGTGATAACCATTGTTTGCAAAGTAGTTCAATGTCTTATAAATTACAGACTTTTAATTAATCTTTATTTTCACTTTTTTAAGAGGAAAAATTATGGAAAATGAGGACACACTGCTAGACCTGTTTATGTTATTTATTACAGAGTTTTAACAAACATTTTCATAACTGTCTGACTAATGACACAAAGATTTACATCCTGCGCTCTAACTTGATCTTGCTCTAATGATCTTATCTGTAAGTGATTTGCAGGTTTATGGCATAGGAAAAAGTGGAATTTTCTCCAGTTTTCAGCACCAATCATGCCCAGAACATGTTCTTTGGCATCCTGAAAACCAAAATAGAACAAGAATGTGTTCCTAGTATGAAGTAATAATCTAAATTGAAGCATGTTCACCCTCTGGGGTTCTATTCTGATTGTTAGTTATTGCCAAGTGTCTTTATAAATGACTGATTTGGTGAGTGTTCTACCCAGCATTCAGCATTAAAAACACTAGAAATATGTAATTGCATAACATTTAAAAATGCAATTTTACCAATAAGACACAAACGTAAATTGCAAATAAGAAAAAAGACGTTTTTACTTTGTCCTCTAAAGTGAGTAACTTACTAGGAACCTCCACATATGTGCTGTCCTACACATGGGGGAATTTAGTCTAGAATAAAGCCAAAAGCAATCTAAGCTTGTATAAATGGTGCCCATTGCTGCCTTATCCAAGTATTGAAGGTTTTTTATGGTTTTGGAAATGGAAAACTGAAAGAACTATATGACTGTTCAATTGCCTACAAAGCCCAGGGCATGCAGTTCATTAATGCACTAAATAGAGTGACCACATCTCACAGCTTGCTTGAAAGAGCCATCCACAGGTGCAAAGCCAGAATGCTTTTAAAACAAGCAAAAGCAAAATTTCACTTTGGGCCAAGACAAGGCGTTATTAAAGAAGAAGGTGCTACTCAGTTGCTACGAGTTAGACTGCTAGTGGGATCAACAGCCTTTGATCACAACTAAGAAAAAAAAGTAAAATTTATGTCTATCTTGGAGGCCTACTCAGTAAAATATATGCAAAATATGAATGTTATTCACAGATTTGGGATGATGCTTCTCATATTCCTTTTGCCTTTATGGGCTATTAGCAAAATCCCTTCTTATGACCTTGGAAACATGAGAGATGAGATTCTATATTATGGCATAGAGAAGGGGAGAGATTTCCATATGTATTTTTAGATACTATGACAAAACATTGCTCTGCATATTGTTAAATTTCAAAAGCAGTACCCCTTTCTTATCTGAGATGAAGTACATGGTTATCTCAAGGGAATGTACGTCACAGTTACTGAGTAAAATCAGTGACATAAGACTTAGTAAGTACTAGGTTTTATGGACTTAGTAAAATTATGAGACATATAAATGTTAAGGGGCTGCCTAAAATATATTGCAAATTTAGCATTTTTCTATGCTTTAATTTGGAAAAGCAAACTGTTACTGTCTATCAGTTGATATCTACAATTATAGTTGCCCTAAGGTCTGATAGAATAGAATTTTTTTGACAGCTAGGTCAGAAAATATTCTTTATGGCTAGAAATAATGACAATGATCAGTATGCATGTATGCAGATGAGAATGCAAATGCCTTTATCTTGCCTGAATTGAGTGGAAAAAGGCTCAAATGAAGAGTGAAGTAATACCAGCAATTCGATGAAGGCTTGCAGTACACAGGCAATGTCAGAGGCAAGGCCCTCATCAGAAATAACACTGGATGGGTAATCCTTAAGAAATGGATATCCACAAAATTCTGGAAAAGACCAGCAAAGCAAAGAATTTAAATCCTGCCATCTGTATCTGTTTATATATGGATTGAATCTATCCATTGCCAAGGTAATTAGGTCTACATGTTGCAGAAGAGCAGAGACCACTTTATTTTCATGTTATAACTATTATCGCATTTTAACTTACTAAGAACACCCCTCAGGATTCTACTTCAGTGTATAAAAGACAGTCCTAACAGCAGGACTTCAGGGTTTGGAGTTTGCATGCTCTTTGCGGGTTGACAAATTGAGAGTGGTGTGGAGTGATTTTTATAAACAGGGAGTCCCCTCACACTCCATTCTGCCACTCTCCCTACCAGCTGTCCAGCGCCTTTCATTCACACCACCTATTTGTTTAAAGCCAATTGTGATTTAAAGCACGAATTAAGGTTACAGAAGCTCTTGTTTAATCAGAATGCTAAAGAACACTTATATCCCTGTTTCTGCTGGCAAGATCTGCAACAGCATTTCATGATTGTGGTGTATTTCTCATTGCTAAAAAGAAAAATTAAACCTGTTTAATCCTGAAGTTGCAGATAGCACTGGTGCTACCCAGCGTCACTTATTTGTAAATGGCCAGCAGAAAGGAAGACAAAGATTAACCTGTACGAACAGCTGCTAAAATTCAACTTCTGCCTTCAGGAGGTAATTATTTTCAGTTCCTCAGGGGAAGGTCATCCTGTTGTCAGGCCTCTTCATCACTCTTAGACACCATCCCTAAAGATTCCAGTAACACGAAATGTACACCAAGCTTGCTGCAGTGATGCAGTCTGACACCTCCACAAGAGAGCATGGTCCTGCTCATCATGCACTACAGAAAATTTCTGCTGCACATGATCAGGCTTTCACTGCTCCCATCTTCCTGACTAAAAGTGCTACTCATTGTGAACTATGTTTTTTTCAACTAACTTTCCTGGAGTTGCTTCATTTAAAATGCTGGGAATATAATTTTTTTACCAGGGGAAAAAAAATATCTTAGTAAACTGAAAATATGCTGGAAAGGAATTTACTCCATCTTTCTCCCTTCACAGTATATATACAGAGTATTAATCTTCAGACAGGCAAAAGATGATAACTGGTGTGAGCAGGCATGCACTACAATCAACAATGATTTAATTCCATTCCAGTTCTAACGTTTAAAAACATTATCCTTTCCAAGTATCATTAATCAAGTCCTTGTTTAGGAAATACCAAATTAGATGCTATTGCTAAAAGGCCATCGATAGATGTTCATACTTCAGAGGAATATTCCACAGTTGGTTTTTTGTTCAGATTTGGTTGTTGGCTATTAACCTTTCAGAAGGAATGTTACGAAAGGCTTGTTCAGCACATCTCTATCTTCAAACTTGAGATGGAAGGGAACCATCTGCAGAGCATAAAGTATCCTTGGCACGACCGTGATCTTGCAGGCAGCTGCTCTCCCATCCATGAGCGAGGGAGCTGATTTCAGTGCCTGTGATTTCCTTCTAAATTATTAGAAGTTAATGTAGTTCACACAAGTGACTGGGGTTGTTCTGGTATGTAAGTAATCTAATTAAGGTTTGATGGCTAACTGAATAATTGTGGTTTACTAAACAGTCTAGTGGGAAAAAAAATAAATGAGTTCCATGCTGAGAAAGAATGTGTAACAATAAGACATGATTCTTCAGTTAGGAACTCTACCTTGAGTTACCCCACTGAGTTCAGTGTAGCTTTTTAGGGAGAGGAAGGAAAAATTTGAGCCTGTCTTCTTTCTAATCCCACTTATAATTCATACACTTACATTCAGTTTATAGTAATTTTCTTGCATTTCTCATCTTGCAGCTTACTCTTATATTACTGTGTTTGGACAGTATTACCGTGTTTGGACAAACTAGGTACCACACAACTTTGCTGCCCATTTTGTGGCTTCCTATTCTGCACTGAATATCACATGTTTGCACAGTTGAAGGAAAAATGGATTAAATACAAAGCATGACCATTTGTAAATGTGGTCTGTATATAATCAGTAGAAAACTGAAGATTTGAATAATTTTCTTAAGATGAGTGAAATAGGAGTGTGAGCAGCTGGTTAACTTCTTCATGAAATGGCTGCTCCATTAAACTCATCTGATATTGCACTGATTTAATATAAAAATGCCTGGCACCTGTTTCAAGCTGCATTTTTTGTGGCCTGATCACAATGTTCAGAATGCAGTGGTTCACAGATAGCAATGTATTTTTCTAAGTGAATGCTTCAGTCAGGCTTTAACTTTCACTCTAATTCATTGCCTGTTAAAGTCAATTTAGAGAGCTTGAAAGATTTGAATAGACAGTGAATGTACAGAAATGTTAGAGAGTTCTTTTTAGAAATGCTCCTTTTAACATTGCTCTTACTTAACTTAAAAGTTGCATTTTCTCATCTTGTTCCAGCATGAAGGTACTATTTAGGAAAGGTTTGCAGCATTCCTAATAAATACATAGAAATCAAAATATACTGGCTAACCTGAAATGGAAAGAAACTTTCCTGGGGCAATGAATCCAATGGATGGTAAAATCACAATCCAAAGCAATAGAGATATCTGCCTAAATCTCTAGGCTACAACAAAATACCTTTGTCCCCAAATGCCTTTCTAAACCAATTTCTTCATCTGTATCATTGAGGATAACGTTACATAGCAAGGATTATGTTTCTGTTACCTCATATGAACATGCCAACTAATACAGGTGTGTGATCACATAAATCTGGGGAACGGTTTCCTGGAGTAGTTTATTTGTGAAAAGATTCTGACAAAGCAAGTGTCAGTCACTACAATTATAGTACTAATGTAAGGCTGACTAGGAGGATAAATTCAAATTTTCTAATACATTCGGGTGCACTTATATTGATCCTTTGATATAGCTGTGCATTACTGCAGGAATTAACATGGACACCCAGAAGAGGATTATATTTGCAGCAGCATGCACTGTAGTAACTATAGTTACTGTGCTGCTTCTGTAATTTGCAGACAGTTGACAGTCTTTTTCAAAAGAAAAGATTATGTCAACAATGAATAATTTAATATTTCTCCTACCTTCATAGCTTAAGACAAGGAAGTCGTTTGGGATTTTTTCATGGCTTATTTTGGGTTTGAAGGTTTTTTTCCTCTATTTTTACCTGTGCTTCTTATCTGCTTTAGAGTATTCTTTCCTATCTACGCTTCTTCACTATGTCCTAATGTCTTCACATCATTGTTTTCTTGATCATCCCCCATATGTTTTTCTCATTCTGTGTTTCTATTTTCTTTCCATCAACAATTAATTTCAGTCTCCAGCAAAATCTCTCTTCCTTACCCATTCCTCATACTTAGTTTGCCTCAGTCTCTAGTCTCTCATAGCTGCCTGTACTTCCTCTAGGGTGGTTTTTTATTATACTACTTATAGCATTGGTTTCATAACCCTCTCCCTCCCCTATGTTTTGGGTTTTTTCCCAGGTTCTACTGTCTTTGAATCCCTCCTTTCTATCCTAAACAGAGTGAATAGCTGTGTTCCCTGTTTTCAGTTACATTCTCCATGCCTGACATCGTTTCCATGGCTTTCCTCCCTTCTTTTCATGTGTCTTAAGGCTGTCATACCTTCTCTTCCGTGCGCTTCCTCGCTGTCTCTTCTGGCCCTCCATTCCTCTTACAAAACAGTGTGCGTGTCACACTTTTCTCTGCATGGCTGCCATCTCCTGTCAGTTCTGGTTATGCATTGTGTATTTTCACAATTGGAACAATGTGGCAAATGAGATTATTTTGAAGAGATTGCTGCAATTCAGTTCTGAGACCAGGCACTGGAAAACCAGCATAGCTCCTTCAGTAGGTAAGAGAGGTGTTAGATGTGACAGTTTGATTAAACGAGATGAATATGAACTCATCCCATGAACACACCCCTGTGTTAGAGGTGGATTTCTCTTTCCTGAACAGTTTCATACATGTGTCAGTATTAAAGAATTTCCTAAGCCACCAACTTAACCCAATCTTGCAAAATTTCAAAGATTTGAGCCTTGTGAATGCTGAAACACTGCAATGGCTGCCCTCGCACTTCCATCCATGATTTCTGCTTCTGCGTGTCAATTTTTCATAAGGCTTTTGAACCTGAAGTTGCCAGATTTCTAGAATAAGACCAACTTTTACACTCTTAGTTCCGACAACCAAGTTTTTTTCTTGCAGTCATTAAATAAGTTCAAGGAATGTTGAACCCTTGGTGAAGCATCACAATCCTATTTTAAAAGCGGTGACAATCTGATGGCAGAGTATCCTTGCATTTTATATTAAAGACTACAATCTAGCAACATGTACATCAAATTCAGCCTGATCAGCCAGCCTCAGCCTGCATGTTTTCCTGCCTTATGACAGCAGCAATCTTTGACATACTTAAATAGAGTATACCTAATTCTGAATAGCAGTATTGAGAGAAGAATTCTGTTTCTCTTCTTCGAGTAAGGTATTTCCCCAGTGACAGATCAGTAGAGCTTCCATAAAGAGAAATGCAAGTGTGTGTGTGGGCTAAGCTGAAGATTTCCTTTTATCAGTTCATAAGGACAACACATCTAGCAAAAAGCTGGAATGTTCACACAAAGGCTTGGAAACTGTCATCACTGAGTGGAATTAAGCACAAACTACAGTTTGCAAAACAGTTGCCTGGGTTTTGTGTCCTTGAGATATATTTAACACAACCTGCCACTAAGAAAACTGGATTTCAGTTATCCTAACAAGGGAGAGTTTTCTCAGCTAAAGGGAACTTCAAAAGGTGAAGCATTTCCCTGCTGCTCATGACTGCCAGAACTGTTCTTCCCTGGAGCTGCTGCTGGCTGAAGCTCCTGTTGTAATAGATCTGTGTACCATATTATGAGAAGAAAGGTCAGATAAGCACTGATACATTTTTCTAGTGTGCTTGAATGCATCAGTAATAACTGAGATTGTAACCTGGTGAGCTAGACTTTTGCAGCTGCCAAATACAGGAAAGTTTCTTCTGTTCAACTGTAGTTTCATTTAATTCTTCTCTTTAGTTCTAATAAAATCAACACTGCTTTCTTCAACATAATCTTGTTTCACCAGTTGTTACAGAAGCAGGCTGCTTCAATGCTCCAAATGAACTTCTGACCTCTGGGGGTGATAGCAGGGAGGCAAAGGGTAGCACTTAGCAGCAGATATGAAGCCAGAATATCTCCAAGATGCTGGCAAAAGTTAGTACACAAAGCAAGTCAAGAAAAGGGAGGAATATGTCAGCCACAGGACCAAATACTGACAGGTGTCAAGAAGAATTCTCATTTACAGTGTCAATATTCTTGGTTTACTTATTCAATAAAATGTATTTCACTTATCCGGACACACGAAATCAGGACAGATGCTTTATTGGAAAAGCTTCTAAAGAATCAATCCATGATAATGCATAGAAAAATCTAGAACTTCATTAGGACAGTAGCCTCAAGTTTTCCTTAATGAGGTGTATTTGGCCACTGCCATGGGTTTACTGGGTGTTTAACCAGGTGTTAAACGTGTGAAAAATTTAACTTCAATCTTTCCCCAGAAACGTTGCCAAACAAGGATTTAAAGAAGCACAATAAATGAAGTTCAAGATTATTATTCTCGTTTCCTTTAGCACTTTATTTCATTCTGAGCCCTCTTCTCCCTTTTGTGTGTGTTTCAGTGTCAGGCCTGGGAAACACTATGGATTTTCATTTGTATATGGGAACGTCAACATTATAAAAACCAATCATTTCCTGAACAAGCAAGAGACCTGGAGGGCAGCAGGCTTGCAGATCTTGGAGAGCAATGTGTCATTCCATTTATACTACTTTAGCTTTAATGTCCCAGTTTCAAACCTCAAATCACTCTGGAGTCCAGAATGTGGAGGCCTGAATTATTCAAAATTACTGAAACACCATTCAAACAGCGTTTTTTTTTAGCAGTAGATGTTTTGGCATGAGGATTGGGAGCACAGCTTTATGTGAAGGAAATTCAGCCCCTGAATTCCTCCCCAGTAACTGAAGGACATGGACACATTTATTTCCTTCCATGGGAATTCCACCAGAAACTGCAGACTGTGCTAGTCAGAGAAGTTTAAGGCCTTCCAAAATTTTAAGCAAGATTTCCCAAACTGTGGGGTTTTAAAAATAAAATACATTCTTTGCTCGATATTTACATTCAGAGATCCTATCTACAAAAGAAAGGTATTTCTTCTGTACAGCTTGAGAAGTGAATTTAAAGTGATATAAACAAAACTTATGCTTTCTGGGCACATAACTTTTTCTAATTTCTAATGTATTATTTGATTTATTTTGAGAACAGCCAGCTGAAAAGTTTTTCTAAATTTTACTATCTGTAAGGAAAGCTTGGGACAAATATATTTTGTTTTCAGTCTTGCAAAGGACAGCATGGCAAGTTAAAACTGGAGTTCTTATATGTCCCAGTGGCAAAAGTGAACAAAGACACCAGTGAGTAAGATTTGAGAAAATAAAGGATTTTTGGATGGGAGACGATTCTTCAGCTTTTTGCATAAATTTACATTTTTTGCTATCTCTATTCAGAACAGCTTCATTTTAAGGCATTTGGATATCTAAATATAGAGTGTTGTTTCCTAAGATAGTCCCGGTGTTGTGTGCTCATTAACAGTGAAATTAACCCTTGGAAACTACAGACAGCTAGAAAAAGCCTTTTAAACTCAACACCACACAGTATTAAAGAATGTGACCACATTTACTAGTGAGAAACTTGGCTTGCCCCAGGGATGAGCCCTGCCCAAGACATCAGTAGAAAATAGGGACCCAGCCTCTATCCCTGCCCCATGTAAAGCCAGCTCTGTCTCTATAGTCATCATGGTACACTTACAGAAGAGCCTTCTGTACATGATTAGAAAGTCTACTCTCAAGGACTCTCCTCCTTTCTGCTTTTACAAGTTAGATCTTCATCCGTCATCTCAATTCATCTGTAGAAAACATGACCCTTAATGCCTCTTAAGCTAATACAGAAAGCATTTATATTTGGGCTGCACCGTAACTGCAGGAGTGTCCAACAAAATGTGCCAGTAGAAATCCATTCATATTTCCTATTTTAACAGTCTGTAATTTGAGTGTTTGTTCTCTCAAGTGCCTTCAAATTATGCCAATTTCTAGAGATTAGAGTCTAGGCTAAGTATTCTTCATGAACAGATAGACAGTGGATCTCTGTTTTACTTGGAATAAGGTATATATTTGAACTGATTGCTCATTGCCTGAAACAGCTATTCAGCTGGCTATAAAAATTGTGGTTTTGACATGGGAATGTTCCTGCGGCATTGTTTTACATAGCAGTGGCGGAATCTGAAATTTTAGATTCTCTTTGGACACTTCAACTGTGATGTGGTTTGAACTGGAGTACCCAAGGCTCTCTTTGATTCCCTACCAAGGGAGAAGTAAAATATTATTGCATGATTTTGATATCCAAAGAAGTCTACATTACTTTCTATACAGGATCATCTTGCTGTGTTACAGGTACACTTCCTTCCTGGTTAGTAATGATGAATAATTGATATTTTTGCTGCAGAAAACAGAATTAAAGGAGTAAAGCTTATAAACTTGAACTTAGTCTAAATCACTCACTGGAAAATGTTTCTGTTTGCATACAGAGTGGTGACTAAGTTGGTAAAAGTCACTTATTAACCAGTGTTTCATATACTGACTCAAACCAGAATCATGGGAATATCCCAAGACCTTCTCAGCTTCAGGCAATGCAGCCTAGAAATTAAATAAGGAAAAAAGCATTGTGGGTGCTGAGTCCCATATGCCACCCAAGTGTACTTACAATAAGTAAAAGTTCTTGAAAAATGTAAATGAAATAGGGATGTATTGCTAAAGGAAGTTTATCTATGTGGGTGGATTACTGCATTCCTTACAATATAATGCTGCCTCCTGACAGAAGAAAGATATTAATGAAATTAGCTACTCATGTACAAGACCATGTAGAACTAGAAAAGCACTGAGGAAACACACATAACAAAAGAATTTGAATTTCATTATTTAATTCTTTTAGTAAGTAGATATGTTGCTAATTTGGGGAGATTGATGTGGTGCAACTGCTGCTGCAGATTAGGTTCACAAGGCACTGAGCACTTTTCAGACCATCTTATTTACTATTAATTGTTAATAAAAATTAGCTTAATTTCAACTAGTGGGGAAGTTTAAGTTTTCTAGGTTTCGTCTCACATGTAGTTGGAACTTTATATTGAAGGATTTCTGATGTGTACTTTTTGCTGAGTTTTTTACATTTACAATGAATCAGACATTTTTGAATCATGCATGAGCAACAACTGCAAAAAGGATCATTTGAGCTATTCAGAGTACAATGTGAAAAATATGCAACTGCTAAACTGAATTTCTGACTGCTCTTAGATGAAGTGAGGTAAAGCTTCTCTTGGAGTTTTGCTTGAGTGAGTGCTATAGTATTTGGCCTAGTTTTGCCTGTCTTCAGTAAAAACAACACTGCAACTGGTCTGTTCTTTGCCTGCCACAACACCAATGGTCCCTTGAAACAAAGATCTGCACTGCCAGCTTCAGTATGGTGTATGAATGAGTATTGACTGTAACTCTGCTTAGTCAAGAGCATTATAAAAAGAAAATTGCAGACTGATGGAAAAAAAGAAGGGACTTAGGAATGAAAAGATTCAGTCGTTTAAAAATAGGCTGGGTCCTATGTGACTATTTTTAAAAAGCTGTAACAGTAATACTTTAAAAACTAAAATAGCTCTACTGTGCAACTTTTACTTTATTCTGACAGAATGGTGTTGCGTTGAATTTCAAGGCTGACCCTGGAAAGCATCTCAGGTGGCAAAGCAAAGATCAAGGCCAATGTAAAACTTTTCTAATTTATATCTCTCCAATCCTTTCAGAGTCTGGAGGCAAGATGAAGTCTGACTGGATTTAAGGTATTATATTCCCATGCATGTCTCATGAAGAAATTTTCTTGGAACTAAGAAGATCACAGAGGAAAAATCCCTTATTCTTTTTGGCTTAGTGTAAAATGTGCATATGTGAGGTGTAACTCTGGTGAGGCTTTTCAAAATCTCTTGTTTCAGACTGATACTCATGACTGTGGCAGGTATCCTTAAACAGTGAAACTGCTATCAGCAGGTGACTCTCCTCTCCAAGATCACAAGAATGCAACTCTGCTGAAAGAAGGAAGTGAGGTAGTATTTCACTTAAGGACAGAATGAAAGCTGGAACTGGTTTCGTATTTTCCCCCATGTTTTTTTTTCCACTCTCAGTCATATCTGTATGGCTGATGGTTAACAGGGTGCTTTGCTTCTATGTGAGGAAGCATTTGTTATGGCTTGCTCACTATTTTCCGTAGCAACACCATGTCTCTGTTTAAGATCCAGCAGAGATGAGCAAACAGAAAAGCCTTTAAGAAGCAGTTTGTAAAAGAAGCTAAACTACATTTAACTCTTTCAGTCTAACTGCACAGTCAGTATTTATTCTGGTATTAAAAATGTCTTACCAAGGGCCAGAGTGCCCTCAATCTTTAAGCTCAAGAATGGACATTTTGGGTCATATCCACTGTCTCCTAAGCACAGAAAGCCATCTCTGCCAGCACAGGGTGGCAGACTTCTACAGAAGAGCACAAAAGCAGGAAAGACATAATATGGTAAATGTCCTACTATAGTCTTTTCTTCCTTTCTTCCCCAATTTCCTTCAAGCTGCAGCTGAGAAACTATCTTGACTGAAAGTGGTGTCTGTTTTTTTAAATGCAGGTGTGTACAAAGCAGTTAGATTGCAAATAATTTTATCCTTCACTTACTCTACTAATGACAGGAGACAAATCACAGTCTCTGTGTTTGATTACAATGTACCCTCATGGAACATGTAAGAAAAAACCAGGCACAAATATAAGACAGGAATCAGAGACAATTCAAAAGGTCTAAATAATCTACTGAGCCTTTTAAAGCCACAAAATGAATATAAAGTATATAGAATTAAAATATCTATATTGAAGACACCATCTAGCTTACAAATGATAAGAAGATCAAGTGAATTGTAAATTAAGACTCATGTCAGGCTGCAAAAGATGAAGTATCCTAGAGACATACTCAGCACATTGTTAAGAATACACACAGCAAATGGTTTGTGCCCCTGCCCATAAACTGAAGTATGTACAGGACTTTGTGCACAGGTCCTGCTCTTGCAGCAACATTTGCAGCAGCCATTTAGAATCCTTTTCCCCACCATATACATTACCTACTTGGTGGTAGCAATAGTAGCTGAGAACTCGAGCAGCATTTCCTGCAAAGGATTTGTAATTCAACTGACTACTCACCAGCACTGCCAACTCTCAAAACTTTTATTTTAAGACCTTCCAAACATGAAGGGTGCTTCCAGACCTAAGTCCTTTCCTATATTGTATTAACTGAGCTTTTATCTTCCTTTCCCTCATGTTTATGTCCGTCATGACTGCAGAGAAAACCTTGAAAACACATACACTAAAGCCTGAGAACTTCACAAATGTAAGTAATTACTAATTTTTAGCTCCCATGATTACCAACCCCACTCAGTTTGCATGAGCCTTGTTCAGGCAGGCCTGCCAACACCTCAGAGGGCTATGACAATCCTGACTCTCCATCAGCCTCATCTTTCTTTCACAGTCTGTCCAGACAAGGGTGCTGTCACTACTTGGAAAACAGAAAGTGTCCTAAAGTAGTCATGTTCTCACTCTTCAATTTAGAAAATTTAAAAAATTGCATTGAAACAACATTTAAAATAAATGTTAGCTAATGTCTGACTGCTCACCAGCTGTTCCTGGGTTTATAATGTTAATTTTTCATTTAACAGAGATAGATTTGGATTTCAAGTACGATGGTCTGGTATTTCTACTTTTAAAAATCATTACAAAACATACAGAGGTGGTTTGCAAGTGCTAATCAATGCTAGTGAAACGTGTACTGTGAGAGCAGCAGTGCTCTGCAGCAAAGGGCAATGAGTACAATAGGATCCAAGGAAGGGTAAAAACTTCAGTCCATAAATAACACCCTATCTTTTTCTCATCTCAACTGGCATGAGAACTCCATTCTCTCTCATTTCTGGTTTTAGTCAACTTTATTTTCATCGTTTGTTTTACCACTAGACCCACAGAGCTGAATAGCAGCCATTTTACACATGACTTAGAGCTACCGTACTGTATCAAAGTATTTATGTAGGATATTATAACCAGGATTTTTCCTCTAGTGCAATAAAACTGTGGTTATAGACAGTTTTAAATATGCCCAGTGATTTATGAAAATATCAAGTGACAGTGAATGATTTTTTTAACCTCAAAATCATTAAGTTCGTGAAACAACAGACTGACACAAAATTAGTAGCACACAAAAGAGAGTAGGATGAAAGAAAAATGCCCAGGAATATACATCTTCAATTTAAGCATGCAATATCAACAGAAGAAAAGCAAGAAGATCCCCAGAATTCCACACTGCAATTTGTGTAAATAATTTTTGTTTTCAATATCCAATCTGACTGTCTTTCTGTAATAGCTACATGTACAGCATGGGATGGTTTTGGAGTCATTTATATTGTACAACTATGTGGTTTTTGCACTAACTCCTATTTTTTTACCCAGCAGGTCAACATGATAAACACAGGATAAAAACAACCACCTAAAGTCTGAATCAATTCCTAGATATTCTTCCATGTGGCTGGAACCTATCATTAAAATCCAGACCCGCTGCCCAAGTCCCTTGGATCCTGTATGATGGTTATGCCTGCCACCTTTACCATCCATGAGGCCTGAGCCACCTTCACATCTCACGTGTCCTTCTGCAGATCTGATATGCATGTGCACAGGAATTTTGGCTTTTTACCTCATGGCAAAACACAGCTTCCCACCGCTGGCACACCTCAGCCAGGCCCTGGGGCTGCACCCATGGATTCAGTGGCTCCTGTCTAGGCTCTCAGCTGGGCTGAGGGGGTGTTGGTGCTATAACGGCCATGCTGGAGCTCCTGGTGGCGCACAGGCCATGCCACAGCTCCTGGTGGCGCACAGGCCATGCCACAGCTCCTGGTGGCACACAGGCCATGCCACAGCTCCTGAGCCTGCTGGGACACCTACAGTGGGACCTGGCGCTTCATCCCCATGAGCCGTGCGGCAGCTGTGCCTCAGCAGCCATGTACCGAGGGCAGACAGCACTCAAGAACAAATGAAAAAAAGAAGGAAATTCAAAGTACTAAGTGAAAAAAAAGAAAAACAAAACCAAACTTTCAAACCATTACAATATTCTTACTGCTGTGCGTGGGGCTGCTCCGGAGCTGCCTCTGCTTCGCCTTGGGGTGGAGTGAGCGTTACAACAGGGCCCTCACAGAAAGAGCGGGAGCCCTGAGGGACACCCTCGGCTCTCCCGATCTCCTTCCTCTGCACAGCCCTGGCTTCTCCAGGCTTTCACCACGCTGCTGCCTTCTGGATCATGACAGGTCCTTCCTCTTCAAGGTATAACATGTATTTTTTACATTCTGATTAAAACTGAAGAGTTTTAAAAGCTCAGCCAGTTCTTCTGTTGCTCGCTGCTGCCAAGGCCGGGTGCGTGTTCACCTGCCTTTCCCCTCCCCTCACCAACACGATGGTGCTGGCAATTCCAGAGCTCTTCTTATGTGCTCTATTAACTAAAATGGCCAAAAAACCCACCTGAAAAACACACAATGATAAATTAAATAGATCTCTGCCATTCTAGAATTAAATTAGATCACAGCAGGGCCCAAAGTGTGCCAGAGCAGGTGTAAGAAAGGAGGTGTGCAAGCCAACAACAGGACAAGTGGGAAGAGGGTGAAGAGATTGTCTCCCCTCAGTTTATTGCATTTCTGTCTTTGTTTCATTTTAACTCTGAAACCCTGCCATATCAGCCTGGCATTGTCAGGCCTTTCCCCTCAGTCACTGCTACATGTCAACCAAGTGCTGCTGGCATTTTGGAACTTGGCTCAAGCATCCATCAATGTGCCTCTCCTTTCTCACAAGGGCTACCAACAATGAGCTTTCTCCTCTATAAGACAAAAACAAAAAGTTCCTAGGCCAAGAATTACTTTCATAATATTTATCATATTTATAATATTTAGGAACATATTTTACCTTTATGCTACAGTGGCTCAAATGCAGCCTCTTTAGTGAATGAAAACTAGAACCTGCCACAGTGCCAAAACCTCAAGGTTTTGTTCTAAGAAACATCCTTCTGGAGAGGTATGTTAGCTTCCCTTGTACAAGGCAACACATTGATACAAATGCCTGTAACTTTTCTAATGTGGAATGTGAATATTTTTCTTTAAAATCAAAAAACCATGCTGTGCAGGAGAAAGCATTATAACCTCCATATGGATTAATCTGATAGAGTGTTCATAATGGCATAGTATCAGAAAGCTCTTTTGGGTGTGATAAAATTTAGCAGCTAATTCAGCTTATTTTTTTATGCCTTTCCTGGAAAATTGGAGAGAGCAAATACATTGGCATTTAGAGTTGCTCTTATCCTTCTTCCCCACAGACAGAATGGGTTTTATCAGTTCTAAAGACAGATTGAAGAGCTTCTAGTATAAAGGCATAGGGATAGCAAAATGCAGTGGTTGAAGTTTAAATCAGCAAATTTACAACAGGAAATAAAATACAAATTTAACACTGAGGTATGTAACTACTGGAACAGTTTACCACAGGCATGTAAAACTCAGCATATTTTGCACTCCTTAAATTTCAGCTGGTTGTCTTTATAAAAAGATATTTTCTTCTGAAGTTTTTGGAGTAACCATGGAAATTGCTGGATAGGATAGGCGGGAGGTCAGGTCAGGCCAGACCATTATAACCATCCCTTTTTACCACAAATTATCCTCTGTGCCTAACAAGCCATAGGCTGATTGCCTTGAATGACCAGCTGACTTGAAAACTGAAGCTGGAGTGTGCATTCTCTGATTCCACAGAAGAGCAGATGTCCAAAGCAGCCTGGAGAAAACTGTGAATTTGGAAGAAATTTTGCAGCTGAGGCCAAATACATTTAGTTCACCTTATGTGATTATGGATTTTGCAGAAAGTAATCAGCCCACTGTAATGCAAGTGCTATACAGTCATAAATTTTTTCTTTCCAGTTTCATTTACTATTGGCCACTTCCAAAAGAGTATTTGGAATATCTTTTTTTGCCTCTGTTGGCAATTTCCCCAAAGAGCAAAGACAGAGATGTCATTTATTTTAATTTCTAAGTGTATTCATTGTAATTATCCACTGTCAGAGTCAATGTTACCCAAAAAAAGAGAATTGAAACCTAAATTAAAAAGACCTGACAAGTGTCAAGTCCTATTACCAACTGACTTGAATAGCTGCACCTGATATGGGATATTTCTTTTTGTCTAATGCCCAGCTAGAAATAAATGTTCAGAGGGAAAATTTGGTAGAAGAGAAATAAGAAAATATAATAAGCTGTAAACATCAATATATAATGTAAAACTATACAAGATTACTTAGCAACAGTAATGGAATTAAATCAATATCCTAGCATCAGCACTATGTATTTCAGGACTACAAGTTTTGCTATTTTCCAGACTCTTCCACCTTATAGCTGCCCATTAATTACCTTCATTTGTCAGCTGGCAGTACAAACAGGGTACAAATGTTTAGTCTGCTGCTTGTGTTAATATCTAGGAGCTGCAGTAGACAGAAGGTTTCCAGAACTCTGCTGTATAATCACCCTACGAAATTGCTTAGCTCTGTTGTTTGTTAGAACTATTAGCATGTTTTCTTTTTCCTCAAATAAAGTAACAGATGAAAATGTCTCAAGTCAGTAGTAGCTTGTTTGCACTCTTAACAAAACGGTTTTAGTGCAGAGCAGTGATTCCACCTCAATATCAGTGTTAGATGTTCTAACTTACCAGGTGCATTTTAGCATGCAGTTTTAGGGCCAGAATGATTTACACAGTGGAAGATTTGTGTAAGCGGCCTTGTGTTCTCACCTCATGAATAACAGTGTAGGCAGAAATGGAGGTAAAAGCAGGTCCATAAACTAGACTGCTGCTTTGGTCTTCTCAGGCAGTGAAGCAATAGCATAATAAGACAAGAAGCACATTGAATGTTACTGTTGTGCTCCCACCAAGGGAAACAAACTTGATCCTAGGCATTGGCTCCGTCAGTCACTTGGTGGGGCAGAAAGCAAACCAGAGTATAAACATGTATACGTACAAGACTTTCAATCAAGCCTGGCATTGGACCAAGCATCCTCATTGCCATGTAAACCGGCCAGTGCAAGGCATCGTCAAAATTGGAGACAGCATAACGTGCCATTCCTTTTGTGAAGTACCCATTTATTAGCAGCAGACACTTCAATATTGAGGGAAATCCTAGCAAAAGGCATCAGCAGGGACCCTGCTTCTAAACTTCTACTGACACCTTGTTAGGAGGTACCCTCAGCCTATTTGGTCACACAGCCAACCCTGTCAGCATTCCATGGACTAGAGCTTTTCTACAAGCAGCATCATCAACAGCTTTTAGTGCTACTTCTTATTTTACCAGCTGGAAGCTAACCAAACAGATACAGGTGAGATTCAGCCCTGCTTCTTAAAAGACTTTCCCAGAACATGACAGAGTGATTATTTTGATTTATGCTTGCTTTCTCAGGCTCTTTTTATACTGCAGCTGCGAAAAAAAAAGGGAAAAAAAGCTGAAAAAAAAGGTGGAAATTCAATGACCTAGTAAATTTTTCCACATAAAAGCCAGTACCAGAACTGGCATATTGACCTAGTTCCTCATGTTTCAGTAGGCTGGTGTGGATGTAACAAGCAGATCTTAATCTAATCTTGCAATGTTTTACAAATGTTGCCTAGTATCAATAGCTAATGTTTTTAGGACTGGTCTTGAAGTCAGGTCCAATAAAATTGTAGGTCTTCACAGAAGAGAGAATGTAAGCAGCCTTTGCTGTCTGCCTATGTGGAAGTACCTTCTTCATGTTTTTTGTGACAACTCCTGAAGAGAAGCAATAATGCCCGTTTACTTGTCTCTATGTATTAAAGGAAAAGGATGAAGATTTCTGCCTTCAGCGTTGCTGCTTCTGGCTCTTGCAGAGGCAGCCAGCAGGTTTATACAGCTGAGCTTTCCTCATTCATTTTATACAGATTCTTTTTGTCAATATAAACACAGATCAAGGCTAAAATGTTTTACAAATGAAGCTAGAGACAAAAGAGGGCAGCTGGTCCCCAGAGGGAGGGTTTGAGCCTCCAGGTCAGACAGACGGAGAAATTTCCTTTTTGTGTCTCAAAGGTTGTTGCTAAGGCAACCAGTTTTGCTTCAATGAGCCTGTGGGATGGACTGGTTGACATATATGCAATATTTCTGCTACTAAAAAAAATGAAGCACAAGCTGTGAAGTCTTTATTGGGATAAGGGACAGATAGCCACTTTTCAAGAGTCTTTTTAACTGCTGTACTTGTTCCTACTGACAAAAGTTGGTAACTTTACTATTTGTTTCCTTTCCTTTGCAGTTAACTTTGTTTCAGATAAGAAGAAAAGTATTGCTGTGAATGGCAAGGAGATGAGACCTACTGTCAGCAGAAATCCAAGGTAAGCACAAACTTTCCCAGGGACCAGCTCTTTAGATAGGCACAATCCTTCAGTTACAAGTTTAACAGGTAACCTTTCCAAACTTAGTTCCATCTGTATACTCTATCAGTATGCTTTTACAATGACAGGAGGCAGTGTAAGAGCATGAGCTTGTTTCACCCAGATAGTGCTCCAGTGTTACTGAAAAGTTTCACAGTGCTTTTAAGTCGCATAAGTATTTGGCTTGCTTTACAGCTTAATATTTCTATTTTTACAATTAACCTTCCAGCATTCCCAGTCTTGACTTTATTGTTTCATGTTGACATTTGTATCAATAGATTTGACATTCACATCATTTATGTGACTGAGGTTGCAGGACCTCTATTGTCCAATCTATTTTTTCCCTGTGATGATCTTTCTATGAGATAAATTAATCTAGATCAACATTTCCTAAAAAGGAAAATAGAGGAGTTTCTACTGCAGCACTATTGAGAATCAAAAGGTCATTCAAATCTGATATACTTTAAAAACTTTTACCATTCTTACTGTTCTGATAAGAAGGGGACTGTTTCACCAAAATAGTTATATGAAGAAAAGGCTGTTGGGTGGACACCCAGCCCATACGTAAATGCTGAGATACCTAACACAGCTTCTAGAAAATGTTCTACTTGAATAAACATGTTCATCTGCACTAAGGAAATTTTGTCAAACCTTATAGCAGTAAAACTACTGTAGATAAGGCTTCCCTAGCAATCTGTGGCTCACCTAGGAATAATAAACTATCAGCCCTTCCCCAGTTCCCTGAACCTAACATTACAAAAGAGTTGCACATGCAGGTTTTATCAATGAGTTTCATTCTCCTACCAGGTGAAGTGAGATTCCCTTCCTCAGTAACAATAGTGTGTTATTTCCTTCATTTGGCTTTGGTCCTTTAAATTTGGACACACTTTTTAGTCTTTAAACTTTAAAATATTATCTCCATCAGTAATATAAAGTGGCTTACAATACACACTTGAATAGCACAGATCTTTCACATTGAAGGAAAATGTAAGCATGTGAGCAGGCAAAGGGCAAAAGAGGATCAAGAAGCCTTAAAAATATCTTTTCAGTTCATTTAAGCTCTTTTATTTCACTGTAATAGACACATAGATTCTCAGTCTACAAGGAAGCAAAAGTAAAAATGGAATATGGCAAGACCACGCAGAGCCAATGTGTTTCATTTCAATAATTGTCAGTTCAATAATTCTTTTAATAGAGACTAACAAAACTTATCTAAATAATAAATTCATTCAATTATACAAATATATGTATTTACATTTTACATGTATTGACATCCATTTACTGATTATATTAGAAGAATATAAGCATAATTCTCTTTGAATTACACAGGAGGCATAAACTGTTTGGTTTCTTGATGGTCTTTTGCTTGGTACTTTTATGCTTGGAGGGAGGAAAACCTAAATATTAAAGACATGCTAAGATGGGTGTCAAACTTTGAAAAATGTGTCAGTTATTACCAGCTACTATTCTTACTGCTGAGAAGGAGCAGGTTCCAAAGCAGGCAGGTGAGTGAGGGCTTGTGACAGATGGAGAAAAGTAAGGCTTATTTAGTGTGGGACTGGCTGCTTTCCTAGGGTTAAAAAATGAAGAAAGAATATGTGGAAAAACTCTTGAAATGGCCTAATGTGCCAGAATTTGCTTTGTAAAATAAAAGGTAATTTTGTTGTTGTTATTTTTTATTTGGTGGGGAGATATAATAATGTTCTGCAACACATTGTATTTTTATGGAGCATTGTTTCATAAAATCATCACCCCCTCAATGCTGAGCTAGTAGTAAAGAATGGATTTCATTGTAATGTCACTTAGATCTATCACTAATCAGCTCTGGTTTCTTCTCACGTAATTACTCATCTCATCCTCAACTATTTATATCTTAGAAATACTTGGTTTATTTTTCCCACTCAGAAGGAATGCAACCAGAACAAATTGAAAACAAAAGGAAAACCCGAAGTTGCTTCAAAATGAGTGAACATGGAGTTATTCTTCTGAAAACACTTTTAGCGCTTGATAAATTATTAACACTTTAAAAAGAAAATGCCTAAATTATCAGAGATTTAACTGCAGACTTTTTGTGCTGAACCTTTTATTTTCCTGTTAAAGGTTTATAGACAAAACACTGCTATGTTCACAGTGCATTAATTCTTACTGCCTGTAGAAATCAATTTAGAAGGTGTCATGATTTAAATAGGAGTTTCCAGTAATTTTTCTGCATTACTTCTTTGCTTGTGGGACTGGGCTTGTAGTCAGTAATATACAACAGGAGCTTCAATTCTTTCAAAGTTGATGTGTTTTACACCTTGAGTACATTGTTCAGTTTCTCTCACAGTTTCTCTGCAGAATTTCTGCAATACATGCTCAATTTCTGCTTCTCAATGCTCAACCAAAGTGAGTCATGAAGTTCCTAACACCTTCACTATTCATATATCATAAATGTGTGGGGAATATTTTTTGCTACAAAATAGGATTTCAGCTAAACTGTGGCAGCTCTCAGTAGCTGAAGATCTGCTCAGTTGTCACATATTGCTATAATTCATCTTCTCTGTGATAATATTTGCATTATAGTTATCAAAATCCATTATAATAAGCCCTGTGTAGAATTTTTGGCTTTACCAAAGAGAATTACCAATAGAAGCTGTGATATTATAGCTTATGGTCAACATTGAGGTCATCTGGGCCACAGGAATGTCACAAAGAGTTTTGCAATTGCTGTAAATGCCAGTGAGTTTTCACTAGATTTTGCAACTTCATCTGCCTAGGTACACTCAAGACACAATGGCACGAATAATGAGAAATTTTGTCAGGAAATGAAGATCTCTCAGAAAATGAGAATCGTATCCACACAGTATGATCATAGCCACTGTGGCTTCATCTGTGATATGCTTCCATTTCCCCCAGTCCTGAGGAGGACTCTTTGGTGGTGGCTCAGCTGTATCAGATTCCAGCCTTCCCAGGTCTGTAGGACCTCACAACACCTTATCAATAAGGGATGAGATGGTAACTGCATAAAAACTCTCTGAGATTTCTCGCCCCATGGATGTGCAGGAGGGATGTAGCTTGGGTTCATCCTTTTACTTCATGAGGATTTACTGAAGACAGCAGCTTCTGTAACAGGAGAAGCAGAGAAGCAACTGTTTTGTTGCTGCAGTCTGGGTCATGGTGCAGGAGGGCATGCAGCAAGGCAGCATCTGTACTAACAGCTGGTGGATAATAGCCAGGTCTACAGGGTCTTCCTTTCAAATGCACAGCCCTCCAGCTTTCTATCAAAGTAAAATCAACCACTGCTTTGTGAACAGCAGTGGAAATGAGAGGGACACAAACATGGCTTGTAGCAAGGAGAGGGAAGTGCTGTGGAAACACATCTAATTCACACAAATGCTCAAAAACTTTTAGGTTCTTTCAGGCATTTCAGTAAGAGTAGGTTTCCAAATAATGTCTCCTTAGGCCTGAGGCTTGACTTTTCTTTCAAAAGTAGGTCTGATCACAAAAATCTGCAAATTCAGGAACAGTTAGGCAGAAATAAAAACACATCAGTTATTGTAGCCCCTAAGTGGTTCACTACATGACACAATTTTGTAGAAGTCATCAGTAGCATCACACTTCACTGCTACGCAGTCCAGAGAGGCTTCTGGCTTCACGCAGGATATAGGACATCACTAATGCTAATCAAGGTCTAAGGCTCCAGCAGGCTCTACCAGCACAAATTGGAAGTCCAAACACAGGTGAAATCTCTTTTAAGAAATTGCATAGTCATCTGTGTACAGGAAGGATGAACTTAAACCAGAATGTTTGCAGAAAAGAGCTGGAAGAATCATTAGGGAATGAAAGGCTTTTTAAGAGATTGTAATAGAGCAGCTTGTTTAGTCTAGCCAAACTAAGATCAAGGGAAAAAATGAAAACTGATGTCAAATGCAGTGGTTAAGAGGGGTAAACACTAGGAGAAAAAGCTATTTAGGGTAAAAGACAGCACTGGCACAAGGGTACAAACTGACCCTTAATGATTTTAGAATGGAAAGACCAGAAAGCAGCTACAAGAGTGAAACACTGGAGCTATGACAGCAGCAGTGAAAACAAAAGGTTTAAGATGAGGTTTGACCTTGCTAGGAAAGGGTCTATAACATGGGACTTTATTGCTGTTCTATCTTTTTAAGACCTAGTCTACAAACAAACATGTACTGAAATAACTCCTGTCACTGCCTCTCCAGCAGTGAGCAGAACCTTCACACAGCAGATGAATTCCAGAATAACAATGAAATGAGTCCAGGCTCCCTTGTGAGCAAGAGAAAAATGGACTTGGCTTTACTGCATTTGGATTTTGTTATTTGTACCACTAAGGAAAGGCTTCAGATCTCACTGCATTAATAACTAAATACAAAACTGATTTGCTTGATTTCCTATAGTAAGCATTATAGGCAAGGTTCTGATTTTAATGATCTTTTTGTTATTTCTACTACTGAGGAGAGAGAGTGGCGGGGGGAAGTGTAATAGGGGTTTTCATAACTCTTTTAAAATGCTAATTTAAATTTTTTTTTTAGAAACATAGGCAGATATCTACCTTCAATGAAGGATTTGTCACGATTTCCTCAGAGCTATTACTCCTAGGATACGTGGTCTTAGATATCTTAGGAATATAGAATAATAATTTCAAGACTACATTGTTTTGCAGTGCTGTATTAGTAATTAGCTTGGCAAAAAGGCTTGGCCTTTACATATGAGCAGGCTCATGGCTGTTCCTAGAACACTTATTCTGTTATTCTACATCCAGAGAGTCTATCTTAGGCTTCTCTCATCACCTAGTACTCTCATGCTATTGATGAAATTCCTTCCAATCCTCAGTCAGAACAGATAAAAAGGGTCCTTAAAGAGAGTGTCTTTGTCCTGTCCTGTTGCTGATGCAGAAGGGTCTGCTTGACTACCACATTTCCATGCAACATAGTGAGGCCTTGCTTGGGTGTGTCACTTTTCTTAAAATGACTGGCTCTTCATGAAGCTTAGAAGCAAAGCATTAGAGCCACTTCTCTTTATGCTCAGGTTTGGATTTGCTGGTTTTAAATTCCTTGTTATATTTTGTCTGATCAAAAAGAAGAAACTGTTCATTTGGTACAGTAAATTATTATAGGCAGACTGTAAAAATATCAGTTATTCTCTTTCAGTGTATTCAGCCAACAAGTAATCTTACCCAAAAATCTAAACTATTTATTTATAAAACACAATTAAAAAATTATCTCTGGTGTAAACCACTTACTGTAGGAAGGATTTGGGCCAGTTGGATCCAGCAGCGCATAGAAGAGAAGGGGAAAACAACCCTATAAATGGATGAGATTAAGAAGACTTATGAGATCATCTTGAAATTTCCCCAAGATAAACACGAGGAATAAGTTACCAGAGAAAACAAGTGGTGATTATCTATGCATTCAAGAGATACATGATTCCTTCTGAATCTAAACGAATGATGTTATTCTAGAGTAAGATCTTGTCATGGTTAAATTTCAGATCCACGGTCTAAAATGGGAGAAGTGGGAAACTTCAAAGGCCACCTATGTATTACTGGAAATATAACTGAGAATTCTG
The DNA here is from genome assembly GCF_029582105.1 of Oenanthe melanoleuca. Taxonomy (NCBI): domain Eukaryota; kingdom Metazoa; phylum Chordata; class Aves; order Passeriformes; family Muscicapidae; genus Oenanthe; species Oenanthe melanoleuca. The sequence continues at coordinate 74,859,041 of NC_079336.1, forward strand.
TGAAGATTTCTCAACTCAGTGTTCATTTCTGCAACAATTCCTTGTGCTCTAGACTGCTCGAGGGGTGGTGGCCAGAAGAAATACATGCTTAGTCCTTTATTGTGGCCTTGAAACAAGGAACTGGAGGAGAGAGGAAGAGGGCAAATGCAGAATCACTCGAGCATTATAAACTCATATAGCTTCTCATAGAGAGCTCTCTTTCTGATTGCATTCTGACAGCTACTCAGACATACAGATAATTTATATTGAAAATGCTAATTCTTCCTTCATTCCACCGGATATAAATGCAATTTCACTGTAAAAATGAGTTGACAGATAGTCAAAAGAAAATTCACAGGACTCAGCTTATCCTGAGGCCATGTCAACAGTTTTCAGTTTGTCATACACTTTTACACTGGAGAAATCCTAATTTACTCAAGCCTAACTGGTACTGCAAGAATCCCTCACAAGTGTAAATTATTGCAGCTTTATGGATGGATTTGATATATTTAATTGTTTCCTTTTTCCTTCTCTTTATCAAGTCTGGACATCACTGAGTTTTATAGAATGTATGTGCAATGTTACTTAAAACAACACATTGCATTGTGGAGAGAAGGAAAACCAGCAAATCTATGTCATATTTTTCTTTTGGAAGTGTTCTTTGGCAGCTTAAGTTATGAACTCTTGGTTTATTCAGTTTGAATGTCTAAGGATATTTTCCCAGTAACACAGCTTTCTAAATGTGGGAAAAGCTTTTTATCTTTTCTAATTCTCCTACACTATACACAAATTTGTAACTAGAAAACACTAGCTGGACAAGAATGCACATTCAAATATATGTAGATTTAATCAGGAGATGTTATTGAATAGATAATTGGGTGAGTTTTCGAAAGAAAATGTTGAAGTTCAGTTTTTCAGATTGAGTGTCTTCCCTGCTTTCACTCCTTCATGCACAGACGCTTTGCATACAAAAATGAACAAAGCTGGCTGACCTGAAAAGCTGGGACCTATCAATTAGTAATTGTAACATAAATTTAATGCTGGTAGAAACTATAATGGAACAAGCAGGTACAGAATGCAATTAAGAGTATATGTTCACCTCTCTTGGATGAAAACTAGTGGAAGTTTGCCTTGCCAATAGATTTACCCCTAAAAGGAAACAGTTCACAGAATCCAAAAAATAGCCATGCACAAGCCCAATTGCACATATCTCTGCCTGACAGTGATGAACTTTTTATGAGATAGTTTAAATTACATCTTTGAGACATTTCCTAAAAAGGAAGAGAGAGAATTGTCCACAGCAGATTAAAAGATGTGTTAAGAAACAATGAACAAACAGTCCAAAATTGGACTCCGTAGTATTTAAATTTATTTGCACTTAGCACACATCTGAATATCAAAACAGTAAGTCAAGTTCAGCATCAATTTATATGTTGCTTGACTTCCTAGACTTCTGTGTGGGTTACAATACAGTACACAATCAGCCTGACTTTCTAAAGAAATGCAATTTTGAAATCTCAGTATGGATTCATATATGTATGGTATCCTGGAGTCCTTTTGGAAACATTGGTTTGTTTCAGTCAGAGTGAAAATAAGCAGTTAGACAGCAGAGAGATACCCTTCCAGTATGCCTATCCTTTCCCAATGCAGAAAAGGATGCATCATGATAAGAGCCCTTTTTAGACATGACAGCATCTATACAGGATTCTGTTATTTGGGAACAAAACCAGGATTTTCTGTTCCCAAAGACATGAAAGCTCTTAAAAACCCTAATGCATTAGCAATGTGGGTTTATTTTTATGAGTGTGCATACTTATGTCTTAAAATGAATATAATGTTATAGGCTGGATTTTATTCTCTACCAGAAAAAGATGCATTATCCAGTGGAACAGCCACTAATTTGTGATCTTTTCTCAGATTTGCCCACTGGCATGATGCATCTTCCAACATGCCAAGGGCTAAATGGCTGTAATTTGATGTAATAAGGAAGCTTTCAGAAGGCACCTTGCAAATAAAAGTTAACAGGGGAGAGGGGACATTTTTTAAAATCCATATTCAATTTTTAGAACTACAAGAGGAGCCTTACTGGAAAAATGGAAAAGTGTGTAGTTTCATAGAAAGCAAGGCACAATGGGCACACTCTCATCTGCAGCACTCCACAAGGTGCATGGCTGAAAAGGAAAAACCCACAATTCCAGAAGGGGAAATCTTTAGGACCATGCACAAACTGGTATGCTCTTGGGCTTCTGTCTATGGAAAATGCCCAGAACACATCCTGTTTGAAATCAGAGCTGACATTCATGTTCCATTCCAGTGCCCAATTTTCAGCAGAAGAAACCAAACATATGTGGCAGAGGGGAGCTCAGCATGCTTTAGCTTTGTCGTGATGCTGTTCCAGAGGGCTCCTAACTTCTATGTGCATTGTCTGTGTTGCTCAATGCCAATAGAGTCTGAACAAATTTCTAAATTAAGTGGAAAGGCCTACAGGGTTTTAAGTTGGTTAAGGGCACTGAGACTTCATTAGCAATGCCACAGTCTCCTACTGGTTATGGGACTGCTATGTCAGAGCCATTTCTTTGTTGCATGAAGTGCAAAGTAATCCCCTTTCTATATGACTGTCTCTCATCCTGATGAAATGATTTGGTGAAAGGATGGCACCCCACATGCAAACTACTTACAGTTTCCCTCTTTTCATTCAATAACTGGAAAGGAAAGGAAAATACCTTCTGGTTACTCCCACATCAGGGAGCAATCCACAATACTGACAAGATAAATATTTTTCATGATGCAGCAGTAATCAAGGATGCCTCTTTCTCTTGCTGGCTTCTTTAGGAACAGTATCAGGCACTCTGTGGCTCCAAGATAGTTTAAGATTACAAATACTATTTGGGTAGAGTATCCCATGTCTCAGAATGACTTAACCAGAGAGCCACTTCATAGTGGTCTGGTTACACCTGTTCACACTTAACTGATTCTGCACAAATTTGACCTCTGCTAAGGTGTCATGGTGCAGTGAATATCCCCTCTGTTGCTGGCCATATGTTGTATTATTTCTTGAACTGTGACAGCCAGGTTATTCTAACTGCTCTCCAGACATAGGATGGGATAATCCTAGTTCCCCACCAGAGCTCCAAAAAGACAATAATAGTAAAACAAATAACTTAATTCCTTGCTTGTAATTCTTGAATATTAGATTTCCTGAAGCCATCACTATCTTATTTTGCCCTCTTCTCCAAGTTATGTAATCATATTGCCTTATGGTTGATTATTGTTCAAACTGAGCAAAGCCTAGATTTTTATTTTACTTTAAAGGATAAAGTTTTTCATGGGAGTTTAGAGAAAATATGAATTTAAGGTTTATCATTGAAATCTTACACAGCCTGTTAAACACAGGTGTTTATAATATCATGTTGTATATAGTCTAGTAAAGCACTGCAGTTCCATACAACAGTACTCTTTAGATACCTCAGCTATCCAGTACTCCTTAGGTACCCCAGCTAATGCTCTTAGGCTAAGCATTGCCCTCCAAACATTTTACCTTTAAATATTTTCACCTAATGTGAAGGAATTTAACTCAGTTAGAAGCACAGTGTTATCTTTCTTATTCTAGTGATGCCAGTCTCAGCTGAGAAGAGCTTAAGTTGCCCAAGTTCATGGCACAGACCAAGTCTCTGCTAGAGCCAAGACAACCTAGACGTTCAGGTTAATGCTGTAGTCAGAGAAATCTTCCTCTTTCCCTTTGTTCTTTCCTTGGCCCGACTGTCTGCCCTGCAGTGCCATGGGAAACTCTCTTTATTGTGCCAGTGCAAGAACAACTGTCAGTGCTGGAAAGCACATTACTTTCAGCATGAGAAATAGTATTCCTCAGTATGCACTTCTTTAGTGTGGCTGGGACCTCCACAACTCTGTCACAAGTTACAGGGCTCACTATAGAACCCCAGTTAAAATTTAGCAGATTTGAGGCTTACATTCAAATAATTTCATATGCCAAATGCAACAAAAGCTCTTACAACCCTGTGGATGCAGGTCAACCTTTACAGTTGGTTTGTTAATTTGCTCTCTCCATCTACATTTTTCTAGTGAGAGCAGTTTGGACGACCTAGCAAGTGATGTAAAGCTTTTCCGAATTTAGAAAATATTTGATGATTAAACATGAGTACATGAACCATGAACTGCAGATATGTGCATCTGCCAGGAGAGGAAATAGAAATATTATGATTAAGGATATTCCCACAATTTTTCCACCAGATGAAATTTAGTAAAAATTAAGGTGGAGAAACAGTGGAATATATCCCCAGAATTTCTTCTGTACTACAGCACAGTGCTTCAGCAAAAAGGAATAAGTGGAAGCCCTGAGAGACAGAGATAACATGCTATAGTATCACTCAGAAGTTGAAAGTATTGGGTAGCACTCAGTTTCCTACAAAGAGAATAAATACTAGGAAACAAACCATCCAGTTATTACATTATAAAATAGATGTCAGAGATATCTGGTTGAGACTCCATTTGCAATTATTTCTTTTGATTTTGATACTGCTTTTAGACAGGTTTCTAAGGAGCCTGGCATAAATGTTTTAAGCTATGGAAACATTTTTCCTTCCAGTTGTCTAAACATAGTGGCAATGAGCATGTTTCATAACATTATTCCTAATATACATTTTTCTTCTTAAGTGTGCACCGTATCTGTAGGCAGCTAATGAGTAACCTAGATCTTACCCTATGCTATTGTATAGAATGCATTTTTGAATCCATGTGATCAAAACCTGGGATTTGAACATTAGGGGACAACCTTGGCTGTAGTGCAGGGACCATGAGATGGTCAGATTCTGGATCTTGAGAAAAGCGAGACAGGCAAAAGCAAGATCACAGCCCTAAGCTTCAGAAGAGCAGACTCTAACCTGCAGGGATATGCTCAGAAGAAACCCAGGGGATAGAATCTAGGAAAGAAGAAGGATCCAGGAGAGATGTTTTATTTTCAAGGACTATCTCCTCCAAGCTCAAGAAAGATGACTTTCCTGAGAGTGAATTTTTGAAGGACTTGTCATGGTTCTTATTGGGTCTAGATCCTCAGGATATGTTCTTGGCAAAACAGCTGGCATTATTCTTCCCATTCCTAATGATGAGCCCGTTCCTGGGTGTCTCCTCCCACAAGTCCCCACTGACTCCAACTGATATTCCAACAGGTATCTCCTGAGGACCAAATGATGGTGAGTAGTTTCCACTATGTCTGGTTGTGGCTCTGGGTTGGGTCTGGGCCTTACTTTCATTAGGTACAACTGAGCTGCCATATATATGGAGAAGTCTGGCAAAAAAGCAAGGAAAGGCCCAGATCCACTGGCCTTTCACAAGTGCATGAGACCATCTTATAGTGTAATGTGACAATATGTGGGCACTGTGACCTCAAAGCACTTGAGGCTGAAAGGATGCCACAATGGACTGAAAAATCTACTTGGCTAAGTGCTGACATATGGTATCTAACTTGATGTGAATTTTACCTTTCCAATATATGGATGCAACTTTCTTCTTGAGTAGAATTATCATCCAGTCTGTTAAAACTGCAGCATTTTTTAGTAGGGCAGTTAAGTGCCCTGGAACAACAATGGCCATTTGCTAAGTGAGCAAAAGGCTCAAAAAGACTTTTCTTTGACTGACGGTTCCATCCTACATAGCAAACAGCAAATGGCCCAAGGCTCTTTCATTTGTACTGAACCAAAATCTAATTGTGTGTCAGATAGCTTTTGTGAGTGTTTATTACTCACAGAAGATAGAATTAAACTTCATCTCCAGATCAAAAGCATTACCTACAAAATTCTGTCAGACGTTGTTAGGATTCTTAAGTCAGATCCCAGTCCATCCACTGGCTCAGGAGGCCCATTTCGCCTCAGCCCAAGGCGTTCAGTCCCTGCCCCATTGATGTCTGGCCTTCACCCCTGCCATGATTAGTGTTTCATCCTGGCAGGAGGTTCTAACAGACGAAAGGTTCCTAAATATTGACTATCTTCTGAAGCAAAGGAAACAGCACAGGCTAGAAGTCACCCACTCATAAACCCAAAGTCCTAGTTTCTCTGAGCACAAACTAGAAATATCTTAGGCAATGAGAAAGATAAATAGCTTGAGCGATGTGTAGGATTGTACTACAAGGTACCCATGAAAAAGAACATTATCATTACTGTAAATATTCTGGGAAATTTATTTCTCTCTGGAAATACCCTGGCATAAATCTGAATCTGTGATTTTATTGGAACAATGTTAATTTATACTAGGAGACAATCAGTCCATTTATAACTGTTATAGGGGAGAAAATAATATAATATTCAAAAGTAAACAGAAAGCATGAGGTACTTCCTTGATTTTCTAGCTCTTGTAAAACACTAATTAAAGAGAAGCAGTTAGTGATGAATCCAGTCTTATATTTGAAGTCAGGAAACCTCTTTAAAAAACACATAAAATGAAAGCATTATAGGAAGCAGATGTATTGCCATACTTTGTATCCATAGCAAAAGCAAATAGATGCAAGCAGACCAGCTGGGTCACTAATTTATTTAATTTACAACAACTATATGTAGTCCACTGTGTCTCTTAGCTTCTTCTTGCATCATTCAAACTTTATTTGGTCTCACTATGCCAGATCCAGCACCTTCTCTGCTAGACTTTCATCTGCCTTATTTAAATTAGACATCTCAAACAGCTGCTTCCGATTCTGGTCATGAATCATATCCTCAAAAGGGCAGACCCTAACTGTCTCTTCTATCACTAATTTTAGCAGTAACGAAAAAAAATTGAGCCAATATCTCCCGTGGTTTTCCGTAACTTGGCCTTAGTCTGTTCCTGTTGTTGAGAATTTCCTATGCAAATTAGGTAACATTCTCCAGCTCTCACCTTCTTAACTAGCTTCCTTGTTAACACCAAAAAATGCAAAAAGGAAAAAGGACTAAAAAGTAAAGTCATCCTTAAACAAGGTTTTGACTTGTTTATGACTGCGTTTGGACTTATTCTTTTAGATTTTCTTTCCTTTTCTGTCATGTTCACATAACGAACAGGTATTTATACCTATTTGGCAGCAGGTCCAGATGGTGCCATCCTGTGCATACTTTGTACTGTTGTGGGTAAACAGGTGAAATGAAATAGATACCTTCAGTACAGTGAAGTTTCAAGAGAATGAATTCAAGTTCAGGGCTTCTGATAGCCTCCTTGTCAAGCTGCTTTCCATCCTTCAGTTGAAATCTAGCTTGGAGACTTGTTTTGCTTCTCAGTGTCTGGATTTGGTCTTTCTCAGAAAGTGACAGAGATCCATGTGGGGTTGTGTACTTCCCAGCATTTTACCTGCTCTCTACCTCCCACTGACCCCCTCAGCTGAATACTGATCACTCAGGCTGGCTAGGGAACAGGGCCAGGCGTTCAAAGGTTCTTGAACTGGATGATGACTGGACTTTTCAGGTATATTTTTCTATTGTATTGTGTACAGCTGAGTTTGCAGGACTGTACTTATGTAGGAAGTAGGCACATGCCTCTTCTTTCTTCTTCAAGCCCTTAAGATTACATCTCTAGGCCTCCACTGTAGATCTTGCAGTTAGAAGTGATGGGAAAGTGTTTTCTGACACACTAGAAGGCTTTGTAAAGCATCTGTGGAACTTTCTGTGCAGTGGTACAGTTAGCACACTTTTCCCATGGACACAGAACTGACAAAATATCCAAGGCAACTTGGAGATATCTCTCTCACTGTGTATCTATCTATCTATCTATCTATTGATAGATATATATCTATATCCTTCCAATTGATGCAATAACCACAAAGCCAGCTTGCAGTGGGATACTGGTTTTCAGGAAATAGATACATGATGCCTCCTTGGAAAGTCTGATTTCATTTAAGAACTTTTCTGAGGCTTCAGCAGGACAGAACTTATCACTTCTTTTCAAATTTAGATTTTGATCTGACAAATTTAGGTTTTGATTTTGACAGATGAGATGCCAGATCAGATTATACAAAGCAGTATTTGACAGAAGACCATGTCACAACAGAAGCTGGGCACATTTTGACTTTGTATGTAAAGACTGAGGAGATGTGAACAATTCAGGGATCCAGCTTCTTAGGGAACTAACAAAAAAGCTTTAAAGAAATATGAAATCTGCCTTGCCAGTGCAAAAGTCCTATTCTTGACATGAGGAAAGGTTCTCCTCCACAATACAGTAGTTTTTTTGCCTGGAGCAACAGCTATTATTTTAGTTCAGACCACCCACCCTCATCACAAGACTTAAGGATTTACAAATTTAGCAGAGCAATGACATAGAAAGGATTATACAGACCAAAAAATCCTGCAATAGTGGGACACTTTTCAGCAGCCTAAGCCAGGAAATAAAGTATAAAACTGGACAAAGCAAAAATTACATGACTGCAACAGCTGCTAATAGAATCTGGTTTTGCTTTCTAGAAGCAAAAAAAGCACTTTCTTGGAAAGCCCTACAAGATAATGACTTTCCATTCAGCAAATACTTTAATGTTCTAATAATGGTATTTGAAGCTGGTTTACACAGAAAATGTCTAATTCCCTATTTCACCCAAACTTCCCCTATGCTAATGAGTGACAGGTTTTTCCAGTGAAAGTTTTGGCCTAAATTCTCCTTAGGTTCTAAACCCCCAGGTCCCATAAGAAACATGGCCAAGCAGAGCTTTGAACCTGCTTTCTAAAACAGAAAAAGCACCACAGTCATCACCATTCTTCTTGGATTATGAATACATTGGAAATTGGATACAGGCTTACGCACAGAGAATTGAAGTTAAAGGCAATTAAATATCTTAAAAATAAACACAGTTCTTGGGCATTCTACATCTCATTTCCTCACTTAAAGGAATATATGGGAGACTCTGCACTAATGAGACATGCAGCTACAATAATAGATATGTTTAACAGGGGTAAAGATTGTGTTCCTAAAAACATGCTGAAGGAACATTTTTATTTAGCATTGATCTGATCCCCTAGAAATTTTAAGGATAAATATAAAATGTACTAAATAATCCATGACTTACATGTTCTTATAGGAAGATACAGATAAATAGTTATCTAATGAAGAACAGTCTACAAACTGTGTTGGGATTTTACCTAAAGTCTTCAGTGAAAGCTTCTGGAATTCTGCCAGTAACTTCACTGGGCCCAAAGTATTACTCTCCTCTCTGCCATTACTTTAAACAAGCATACATATTCCAGAGGGTCCTATCTGCTTGGAGTTTGGCCTTTAAAACTTCAGGAACTAAACCGGAGAAATCAACTGAATTAAGTTAGAATTTATTTGCCCCTTGGTATTTCTGCAACTACTCTGTTTCCTTATAGCAGAAAATAAAACTTTGTGTTTTGGTGAGGCTGTGTAGTGAATGACAAAGACATAGCAATTTAAAGGGTTTTTTATTTTATTGCACAAGGTATTTATGCAATCCATGTAGGTACTGTATTGAAGGATCCACATTTTGCAAACATTGGCTGTTGCTGCACACATCACTAGCATTGTGAATAACCAGTGCCTTCTTCAAGAAGTAAAATAATCAGTTGCAGGTTTAAGCATGTTGTGGAAATAAATGAAGAAAAAAGCAAGGACTAATAATACATATTTCTCTTCAAACACACAAATATACAATTTTCAGAAGAGCACCAATAATGCCAAGCAACTATTTTGATGAGATACTGTATGTGTAGGCTCTGCAGTAAAAAGCCAATATGCATACAGAAAATATATTTCAACTTTTAAAATAATTTAACCATAATATCTTGCATGTGTCACCTGTTTACAACAACATTTCATATACAATGTCAGGCCCAAGCCTCAACTTGTGTAAATTTGTGCATACTCATTTAAAGCAGCTGAGACTCTGGACCATGTATTCAAGCTGAAAAAGCCTTCAAACTGTTCACATCTGAATTTAGAGTGGTAATATAAGATGAGAAAGTAGGTAAGGTGAATTTATAACAGAAATGGTACTATGGAAAATGAAGAAAAACACTATAAAATCCTCTAACAAAAAGTTCTAGAAAGAGGCCTACACGTAAAGTGATACTGTAATAAGTTATAAAAGTGAATAATTAATATCAGTCTCCTTTCTGACATTAAGAGAGTCTCACATATTCAGAAGCCTGTAGAAGTGAACTAACCAAATGTCACAATCAGTTATCCTCCGCAAATGCTGTTTCTTAGGTTTCTGATCATTAATACTGGTACTTAAAACATTTTATATTTGCTGAAACTGATTATTAAAATTTACCTTCCTTATTTGAGAATTTAGTGTAATAAAAGTCATGAAAAACAATAGGTAAAAAAATAGTATTTTAAGAACATTTTTAGAAAACTTGTCATACGACTGCAAATACAGCTAATTTTTATGCATCTGTTTTTGAACTGTGGTCTTTCATTTGTTTTTAAGTAAATCACTTATAAAGAAGCAAGGGAGTACCAGTTCTAAGATTTATTCTTGTCCATTACATTGAGGACCTCATCCAAAAGTGAGGGCCCCAAATCAAGTTGTAATGAGAGAAGAGAGCCTGCAAGATCTGAAAGGGATTCTTCTGACTTAGTCTTTGTCTTGGTTAGTTCACATGAAAGCCGACTGTCATCCAGTAGATCAACTGTTTGCCAATCAGTGCATCGTTCAGAAAAGCTGGATGAGTGACTGTCGCTACCATTAGTAAAATGTGAAGAAGAACCATTTTGCTCCCATATGTCATCTTTGTATGTTTCTTCATCCTCCAGCTCTTTACCTTTCTCCTGCAGTTTTTCTTCTATTACTGGCTCACAGCTAAGCCTAGGATTTCTGGATGACCTGATGGATTCTTGCTTTGAATTAAATGTCACTGGTGACAGTAAAGGCAGTGTAAGGGCTTGAGAACCCCCAATGGCAGGAAGGGAAATAGCATTTTTGAGCACTGGTGATGGAGTTTCTGTAAACATGGATTCAGAAGTGCTGTTTGCCCTTAAGAATTCATTGTGGATACCAGACTGGCTAAGTCTGGTTTCACCTTCATTTCCAGGCAATAGCTCATATTTGCCCTGTAAAAATGAGATGTCCCCGAAAACATCATGCTGTCCCTCTTTTCCAATGTGTATGGTGTGACGAAAATCTCCAAGTGGAGGACTGATCATATCAGGAGACAAGATATCCCTTAGTTTGAATTTCTTCCCTTTCTTGTTGTTAGCAGCTTTCAAGTAGATGGGTGTCTTGGCTGGCATCTTGCTTGTAGCTTCTGAGAGAAGTAGTTAAAAAAAAAAAAAAGAAAAAAGAAAAAAGGTGAGGGAAGGAGAAGCCTCTTACAAAGCCAGTTCTTTTCAGGAGACTTCAGTGTGAGCAATGTTACATCATCATCTTGGACCACTCTTGCACATAAAGTCTTATTCTTCTGATACAGAGAACTGCGGAGTATGTGAAGGTAAATGTCTCCCACATCAGCTCTTTGCAAGATAGAGCACAAATTTTGGGGTCAGGTACCAACCAAACGTCCTCAACTTGAGAAAACCTGCATGGGACACAAAATCAGGTTATCATTAATTTATTTTTCATGGTTCATTCAGTCTTGTTTTCACCAAACCCCAAAATTAGTAATGGTACTGACAGTTCCAGCCTGCAGATTAGCTTTATGATGTTGCTTCCCTTCATTAGGCAGGATAAAAGAGTTCAGATTAACAAGGGCTAGCTAACCTTTCTCTGACTCCATAGCTTTTTTTGAAGTCAGACTTTTTTAGACACAGTTGCTGAGCACAATTCATTTGATAAATATCACTATCTTTCTTCTCCTAATTGTGCATTCAAAATGCTGACCTTTAAGAGCACATGCAGAAACACATTTCTAACATTCAATAGCATTGAGTTTTTGGTAGATCGGGGAAGACTGACAGACTCATTCAGAAAACCATTTTGTTTATGGAATAGACTCCCTTGATTTAGATAACTGGATAATCAGATTAGTATTCAGATACTTCCAATTAGTACTGCAACACTCACAGACTGTAGTAACTAGTACTGTTTCTAGTAATTGTGCCCATTTAAAAAGATAGTTTTAGGAACTAGAAAAAAGAGCTGGTCCAGGTCTTTACAGTTTGTTAGGAACATCCAATCGCACATACTTTAGAGGAGACTGATTCTTGTGACTACATTCTTTACATGAATTCTTCATAGCAATTAGACTAGCTCATGAATTATGCAGATGAGGCCACAGTGATTTACAGTTGCTCTATGCAACCAATTGTAACAGTCTTTGCAAATCGTGTTGTCCTACTAGAATGTGGGCTTTGAAAGGCTTGATAGCGCTAACAAGGGCTAATAGGATATTAAGTCAACAACCTATTGAAAAATTCTCTCTTTTTAATACTTTAAGTGTATATTTCTTCCTTATGGTGCCAGTACTCTTGGACACACTCAGAATAAATGCATTTTTTGTCCTGGACATTTTTATACATTCTTCTATTAAGACCATACACCACATATCACCCCTTCTCATCAGAATACTGAGCCACAAATCCATCACCACCCTCACTGTGCAAAGGAGATTACAGCTTTTACACAGAAAGACTGTTCTATACCACAAGAGGAGGGAAGCTGGCTGTAACAAGGGCTACTTTTGCTGACTTTTATCTATGCCCTGGTAGGGCTTTTCCTTCACCAAATTAAGCCAAGCATGAATCACCAGGTTTAAAACTTAGCACTGTATGGATACACACCCAGGTTGTCAAGAAGCATTTAAGCATTTTAACAAATCCTTTAACCACAATAATTAGTTCCTACAGTGAGGTACATAATTGTGCATCACAAGGGGAGCTGGGATTCTAGCTAGGTCAGTGCTTTGGCTTTTTGATTCCCACCAGGTATCTACTGCACTTTGATAATGTTGAAGAGCTCTCCCCCGCAAAATGTATCAGATGTAAACAGATTTAATTTGAAATAGAAAATAAGTTAAATAATTTATGAGGGCATTTTATACTTTTAAGATCAATTTTGAAAATACAATTGATCACATTAATCAATTAAAAGCACTTAAAACACAAAAAAATGGTAATTCATTAGGATCTACAATATAGTAGGAGATTCACATTACTCCATGACAGTACTGCAAGACACAAAAGTAACTCCTAAATAACATCTCTACATGTGCCACCTGCAGTGGGAACAGAACTGATTAGTCAAATCAACCTTGCAGTTTTAAAGTCTAAAATTCATTGCCTTGCTTCCCCTCCATTTATCATTCTGCCCAAGCAACCCATTCAACTAAACAAAATGTCCTCAACTCAACAGAGAAGACTAATATCAAAAAAAGATGAATGGCGAGGTTTTTCTATATTTATCTAGTGGACTCAGCTCTATCTCACTTCCTAAAAATAATAGGCCAAATTCTCTCTGATTTTAACTTCTCATTTTTGCAGGTCTTTTAATTTGAATGAATGACAATGTAGTGACAATGTGGTCCAAAGTCATACTTGTTGGTCACTAGTTTAAAAATGAAAAACAAATCAGTCAAAGTTTTCATGGCTTCAACCACTTAGGATCTGTATCAAAAAGCATTATCACCAAACTCCACAGGGAGGTTTAAAAAAAACTGGAGGACCCAATGAAGCATCTGAACATCAGCAAATAGTAAAAAGAAAATCTAAAATATACTATAAGTATAAATAGCCCGTTTTGACACACAAGAAAAGCACTATATTTTATTTAGCTCATAGCTCAGGGGGGAAAAATACAAAAATTCTGAAAGAAGCACAAACTTTTGGACACGCAGATGTCCTTTAGTTCTTGCACTATGAGAGAGCCCCAGTAAGGGGCAGTGTAAAACCGCACTACCTGAGAGGATGCTGCAAGAGACTCCACTATCAAGAATCATAAACACTCTCTATAAAGCAGTCCCTTTAATTATGAAGGCCTGGCTTCTGTTTGGCCCATGCAAGAGGCTTTACATTTGAAGAGAAGAAATGTCACAATTCCATGCTTAGTGCAAGCACCATTTTCTGCTGAAAACAAAGGCTACTTTTACTGCAGATTTCAGTACCCACAGTATTGGAAATCTAAAAATTACACATTTTAAATAAAAGGGCTCCCTTCTCAATGGACAGGCTTTCCATGTACAACATAACATAGCTTTGTTTCTGCATACCTATCCTCTTTGTCAACTACTGCCTAAAGGAATGCAGATTTTAAGCTACTTCAAACCAATAAATCCAGAAATATTCACTAAGCCTAAAACACTATTTTTATTTATACTTAATTTACAAGAATCCATATCAATATTTAACATATAGCATATATACACACACACAAATATATATATTAAGTAGTTCTTTCAGTAAGAAAAAAAAAAAAAATAAATCAAACTTTGGTAAATGAAGAAAAACCTGACAAGACTAAACCTCCATCTCAAATCCTTGAAGACAAAAAAATTAGTCCACAAAATTTTCACAAGAATCTCAACACACTCCCTGCAATCAATAAGATTTAATGGAATCTCAAGTGCACATGGGCTAAGAGAAGGGATACAACACACTGTAATCTTAATACCAGGCTACACAATAAATTTCACATTGTCTTAAAATGAGACCTTTTTCTGATCTTACTGCCAAAAGAGTCTCTTGTTTTGAGTAATTTCAGCTCAGTGACTAAGTGATTGTATAGTTAAATTGGAAAGCTAAATGAGAAATTACCAGAAAACCAGAAGTCTGCAATCCTGGACTGCCAGCCTACAGTGGAAGACCTTAATTTAAGAGAAAGACAACATGAAAGGGTTTTCATTCCAGTTGAAAAGATATCCCCTCTCCTAACAAGATCCAAGCATGAGCCAAACCAGAGGAATTTCAGCCCAGTGAAAATTTAAGTTTTAGTTTGACTGTAGCACTTGCTCATTTTCATTCCTGTCACTTCACACTCTCATATGAATAGTTTGCTTGGTAACAAAGACTAATATTTTTAGAGGTGCTTCTCAATCTGCCTTCTGTCCACTCAGCAATCATCACCTTCCACACAGCTCAAAGTTTTCCATGGATGCTTTAGCTTATATCGATTTTAAAAGGATGGACTATCAACAAATATCTCAACAGCTAAGCTTGCAAAGCCAGAGACAAATAAGGGTCAAGGTGCAAACTATTATTTGTGCACACATCCCAAGAGACCTACATCCTTTAGCAAAGAAATTATAGAAAGAAAACCACATTTCCACAGAGCAGAGCCAGAAGCAACTGTGTGTGCTAGGAAGCCTACAGGCTTTCTACAGAGCAATCCCTTGCAAAGGCTCTGCCTTACTCATCACTGACTTGAAGCACGAGAAAGGCCTTGCTACAGCATAATTTAAAATATAATTGAATTACCTTGTGGAACAAGTCAGTAAGAAAAAATTGAGTCTGTACATCATCTAAATATCCAAATTAAAACACAGTAACATAGCAAGACAGACAAAAACTATGCAACAAGCAGCTGCAACTTTTCTACATGATGAAGTACCTGCAAGAATAGAAGAATTAGACTTTAGGCCTTTATTTTAGGTTTTAGCTATCAGTAGCTTTCAGCAGTACAAATAAACTGTTAAGAACATCCTGGTCAATGCAGTTACTTTCACTATGTCTAAAACAGCATCAAGTGTAAAACACATTTTTACTGGTTTTATAACAGGGGCCTGAAGTCATGCAGTCACAATTCCTAAATGCTAGTAAACACACTCCCAGTTAACCAAGTCCTCAGATACAAGAAAAGCATCAGATGATGCACCACAGAGCTTACCTCTTGTGTTTCTGGGGACTCAGGTGTCCTTATCAACCATCAGGTTCTGAAGACAAAAGGCCACAAGTCTGTCCACTTCTAGACCCAGCCACCAGCTCTCCACTTACAAAGCCACCACCTAGTAAGTAGCTTAAACCACATGAGGCGCTAACACTTCTCCCCCCAGACTGTTTATCTAAATCTACATTGTTTATAAGAGGCACAGCCTTTGAATTCATCTGTATTAAAGTCGACTTCCCTTGATCAGGTTAGAAGTCCTTGTCTCCTTTGCTTCTCCTTTCATCAAAGAACTGGCACCTTACTGATTAAAGTTACTTTATAAAAACAATCAGGCTAAATGCACTTCAGTTCAACTAATTTTCTCAACTGCACTCAACTGACTCTCCTGGATCAAATCTTACCTATTTCATTGTGTTATCACATACACTATTTAGAAAATGAAGGGAAAAACAATCCCAAATCATTCCCACAGACACAGAAGTACAGGTCAAGACATGACCTGACCCTGTGGTATGGTGGATTCATTTATACATTATACATTTTTCCACATAAATCCAAGACAAATAGTACACCAGCTTTGAGTCATCCACTTGAAGAAGGCTAATTGCCACTAAGTGTAAGCACAGACAGGGACAGGATGCATAGTGTCTTTCTCTCCAGGTATCTTCCATTTCTCCAGCACCCTCCTGTTTCTCCCGCTCCCTAAAACATAGGTTTACAAACAAAGAAAAAACAAGATCCTGATTTTTTTATTGTTGCATCCTTTAACTCTTGCCACCCTGCTTAGCACTCTTTCAAACAGAGCGACCTTGTGTAAATCACATTAACCACACCAGGGAACACTTTCAATTCATTTTAAACCATTGAAGTACTTATGTATCATATGGAAATGAATGAAGGAATTAATCTATTTAAGAGCTTTTATTTTAGCTTGTAAGAAAAAGAAACAAAGGAGAGCAAATCTGATTTGGGGGAAGAAAAAAAAAAAAATAGGTCTAATTTGAGCAACTGGCCTCAGCCTCCAGTTATTATTTTGTTCTTTATCAGTCTGAAATTACAAATGCCCTTTATCAACCAGAAACCTTCATCCTTGTGCTAAGGTACTTGAACACTAACCAAGTTGTTTCTCAGTCATCCATTTGATCGAAGTGAACAGGGGGAATTCTTCATGTGGTGATAGTGGGGGAACAATTTTAAGCCTTATGGTCTCTCCCTCTCTCTCTCTTTTGAACCCTTCAAAATTTACAACATTGTTTTCCAAGCAGATCAGAATTAGTGACAGTATTTCAATATAATTCTCCCGAACAGCATATATAAAGATAAAAATCACTTCTTTCTTCCCATCACCCCTGCTTGTCTATAAAGGAGAACATACTTCTGCTCCTATTCTCTTACAACAGGAATTTCCCTGTATTTACAGGGCAGAATTATATTACAAACCATTTAAGAATTCTTGTGCTGGTATAACAAAAACAAGTTCTCCAAGCAGAATAAACTATACCGGGAAAAGTAGAATTTGTTATCCTGGCCTTTTACTGGTTCAGAGTGGGCATCTCCATTTTACTTTTCTAGGATCAATATACAAATATATTCATTTAATCAACAAATTAGGCAGCACAGCCAGTGGGGGTGCTCATATTACACTGTTTGTCCAGTAAGACTCTACTCCTTTTCTTGGTGGGAGGAAAGCTAAAAAGCTTTCCAAATTATCATTCTCCAGCAAATAAACTGGATTTATATTCTATAGGATAAAAAGCAATGCCATACTTCAGAAAGAGAAACATTTTATTTCAATGTGCTCAAGCTCATCAATAAATCAGTTGAGTTTTTCCATCTCCCTCATCAATATACTTCCTCACCAATATCCATCACCTGCAAATTTGTACTACAATTTTGTACTTCTTCGCAAGACGCTCGTGAAATACTATGCAATCAATACTGTATCAATAGATCTCTGCATTATATCATTAGAAATACATCCCTCTTTGATGCAGACTTATTTTTGACATTTACTCTGAGATTCTATATGTTTTTAATACATACTTTGTTAACACTGTAGAATCTGGTTGTGATGCAATATGAAATTAAATGCCTTAAACAGTCTGTTTTTGCAACTGTGCTTATGACCACACATTAGAATATCTTAAATAATTCACTCTTTTTTATCAAGCAATTTTTTAACTCTTTTACAGGTTTGAATCACAGCTTGCTTTCAGCTTTTAAAAGTTAGGATCTTTTATAGAACAATAAAAAGTTTCCTTTCTTTTCTCCTCCAGAGACAAGAATTTAATGAGCTCACTGTATTCTGTCGTTCAGCTTCATGGACTGAAACAAGTCCCTCTTTACTACCTTCCCTTAGCTTTGTTGGCTGGTACCCTCATATATACAGATTTAATACCATATAGTTCATTGGCTTCCAAAAGCAGGGTGAGAGCAAGCCCATGCAGCTTTAGGCAGAGGTGCATGTCAGCACAAGGTGCAGAACAGCACGTTAACTAACACAGCCAGCCACGGTGAGGTCATGCTACGTCAAACAGACTGCATGCTGAGCACAGTCACACATCTCCTCCTACAAAGTCACATGCCAGATGAGCAAATAGCTGGGAACCATAAACCCATAAGCCACAAGACACACAGGCTTAAAAACTTGTCCATCAGTTCTCTTCAGCCATAGGCAAAAACATGAAATGTGACAAAAAAATAACCCCTACAACCTGAACCGACATGCCATCAAAAAGCCTGGCAAACTGCTCTCGTTGAAATCTCAACTGCCCCTTGTGATGTCAGCCAGCTCTCAGATCAGTTGAATGGGTTATGAATCCACACTCCACACCCTTTGTGATTCTGAGCAGGTTAGCATAGATGGCTTTCTCTTTTGACACAAAGGGTGTAGTTCCTCAGCCCAACTCTGCTGTCAAAGCAGTTCCCACCTTGGATTCCTCACTCCTCGTTGCTGGTTCCTGGTTCTGCACCGCAGTTCCTTGTACCCTTCACAGGCAGACGGACCTACAAGCCACACTTCAAACTGGTCACAGCTGCAGTTCTCTCCACTGACTCAGTTTACAGGACAGGCTTAGCAACAGCTGCAGCTGCCCGATGGCAATGCTTCAAGAGAGCTCAAGCCCAATATAATCTGCTGTCAGAAAGGCATTCTATCCTTCCCCCCTGCTGTGTGCACCCCTTACAGGCCAGTCCAGCACACAACAAGGTGAAAACTAACTAGGAAAGGGGTGTAAAATCACAAGGCTTGGAGTGAGACTGCTACTCTCAGCTGTAAACAGTCCTTTCAATAGCTAAGCTGTCTCTTGAGACATCACTCTTAGAAAGCAAGAGGGTTGTGGCAGAAGAGCTGGGCAATCTTAACCATCTCTTCTGCAAGGAAAAAACGTCCATGGAGTAACATCCAGACTTTATGCACTTCTGATGTGAAAATGGCTTTGTAGCTCCACCTGTTTCTCCATTAGATTTCCCAAGACTGCTGTCACACCGAAATTAAGTTTTTCTAACTATATTTAATATAGTAATACTTTTTTTGGAAAAGATACTTAGTTTAAAATTTCTGTAACTGCTAGCTACTGACAAAAGGCAATCTAAAATACAAGGATCCTGTAAGGTTTCAATTAAAAAAACTTCCAACCACCAAACCCACAAAACCCTACCCTGAACTCCTGACCTCCAATTCTCAAATACGCTTCATCTCTAAGTCAAATACTCCATATCATCTCCTTGAAACACACAAGTGACATAGGCATATCACAATCACCAGTTATATTATTCATTTTTCAGAGTGCTTCACTTTAAGTAAGTATTGACCATCTTTAAGTGGCTGATAAACTAGTTTTAAAACAAAGTTGAAAGCCAGAGAGCCCTCTGTATGCAAAGACTAAAAATGAGGTAGAGATATAAAGATACAGAAAAATCTAAAGTTGCACAGGACTTACTTTTTTATTACACAGAAGAAGGATGAATCTTCTGTTCTGTTGCAGTTCCGCCTCCTTTAGACAGTTGAATGGTCATCAGGATGAGACCAAAATTGATGGTGTTGGGGTAGATGGAAGAAAGGAAATGCTTCAATAGATTTAAAAAATCCCCACTGAATTACTTCTTGGTCCAATTTATGCCCTCTTTAAAAAACAGGGCTGAAATCACACAGTAAATAGGGCTTCTAAAATGTTATCTATGTTCAGTTTCAAGTATATTGTTAGTACAGCTGAAGTAACTGGTTAATCACCCTCATATGAAAAAAAGGGGGAAAACCAGAAATTACATCTTCACGGTGAGTTTATACTGTTTCCAACAGAACAACTCCACTATTTGAAGGCACCATTTGAGCAGAGGTGAGAATCTGGAAGAATAAGTGACAACTGGAAGACATGTCATATTCTGGTGCTGCTCTGCAGTATGTAAGTGACACCTGCAACATGCCCCTGACAGGGATGCACCACACCAGACAGCAGTGCAGGGGTCGCCACTTCCTCCTGAGACATTTGGTTCTGATAGCTTGAGTTGCTTGTACACAACCCATCAGACTTCTTTTCTTCTGTATCAGGTAGTATCAGGGTGCATTCACTCTTAGTGTCAATAGTGATATTTCACTGAGTTAATGAGTTTAATTTGAAAGAAATTAATATACATAGCACTTGTACCATCTGAATATTCGAGTGCACAGTGGCAATTCAGTGCTAAACTAGTTTACTGATTAGCAGCTGATATTTCTTTCATACTCTAAATCCCATGTATTTAATTAAACTGCCCAAAATACTGTTGTCTCAAATCCCACTAAAGCCACCTTCTCAACACTCAGGGTTTACATGAGCTAGCACTCAGCACCTATCTTCCCATTACTGTAGTCATATTTCAAAAGATAAGTACAGATCTTAAGACAAAGCTTAAGCCAAATGGTGAATGAGATGACAGCCCTTGTGTAAGACTGGACTTCGAGCCTGCATGTGCAGGCAACATGAGAGAATAAGCCAATGGGTCAGGGAAGCATGTTGTATCCAGCGAACCCAAGCAGACCCAGTGCACTGCAAGTCAAGTCCTGTCTTTGCAGACTTCTGGAAAAGCATTTTGCAGACATTCGTTCTCTCTCTGCTCTCTGCAGGGGCTCCTGCTTAGAGGTTTGCCTCGAGACTGCAAGTGAATATAAATCTCTCTGTTCAAAGGTCAATATTTCAAAGTGCTCCAAAATGGACATTTTGTGTCAAGTGTCAAGCGAAGGGGTATTGGCTGCAAAAGAAAACTTCTAGTGGGCAGTCACATTAGGGTAATGTAATCATGACTCATGCTTCTCACCCATTTCCTGACTAGGGCTGTGCATGATCAAAAGAAAGCCAGCCACAGCAATGCTGCCGCTCGTTAATGTTAGCTGGCCTGAAAGGATTACAAACTCATTGCAGAGCATCCTACTTAAAGCCTGACATAAATCGACACTGACAAACACAGTGGCGTAACACCAACCAAAACAACTTGTCTTTGTTGCAAGAAACAAGTTACAACTTTTACGATGAGTTCTTCTACCCGAACAAACCCTCTCACGCACCTTTAAAACACTGTAAATCCTCGGGAGGATGCCTAGGGAGAGGGAGGGGAATGTCTAGTTGCTAGTTAGCATCTAAAGAAACGCAAGATACAAGGACTTTTTGGAGAGGATCACGCCAAACTCAGAGGGCCTTAAAACAACTACCACCTCCCCAAAAAGGCTATAAAAGAACACACAAATGGGCCAAAACATGCGTTGGGCTTAAGTGTCTCTCACCTTATAAGAAAAGCACTACACGAGGCAATTTCTGTCTCAGTGTTCCATCCTGTTGAGCATCCTGAGTGAAGCATGTGCTTAATGATGCAAATTGCTGTTCATTTGTATAAAGATTTCTTCGGCAGAAAACAGATCCTTGTTGGGACCTCAGTCACATTTAATTTGTTCCAAAACCCACATTAATGAAACCCCAAAAATTAATCAGATATTTCAACAGAAACTAGGCTAGACGTTAGGTAACAGATGCCAACACCCAGCTGCACCTCTCTGCAGCTCTCACAGGCCAGATAGAATCATAGAATCATTCCGGTTGGAAAAGACCTTTAGGAACATCAAGTCAAGGAGACAACTCCTTTCCCTCCCTCCTACACCAGAAGCAGAGGTAGGAGCCTACATTTTCAGGTCCCTTTCACTCCTTTAAAAATACCAAGTAACTGCTAAACATGCTCCTCAGCACCAGTTACTGTGTTCCTTATGGTATTTCCAACAAGGGAGATGAAAGGGGAGAGAGATTCTGTAGTTTACCATTAAATACATAATCCATTGTCAAAATCATCTTCCATAGATTTAAAACTGATCAGCAGTGCCATTCCATTCTGAGGATACTGAGGAGACTACACCAGGTGTCTGACAGCCAAATTCAATCCAAGTTTAACAACTATCTGTCTTTTTAGTAATGCTTCAACTCACCGTTTAGTAATCTCATCCTTTTCCCCCTCACATTATACAGAGTACTGGGGGAGGTGTTGTCAAAGGCAAAAGTTACGTTTAGGTCTGACTAAACCAATACCAGCTACGTGTACTGAGCCTATACTTTATCCAGGCTGCAGTAATTACTTCAGAGTTGAGAAAAGCTGGTTCTGAAACACAGCACACACACATTTATAGCAAGACATTTATATTGCATTGTGACACTTGCTGCTGGACTGTTAAAGCTCTGTTCTTCTTGTTTATACAACTCCAGCAGCACAGACATGAGGTGCAGCAATCCCTTTGGGCATGGATGCACCTCGGTATTGACCAAGAACGAGTTGTTACCACATGCTGCAAGTCCTTAATGTACCAATTCATACAACCGGTATGGAAAGCAGAGGTGTGTAGGCAGAAAAATAGAAGAACATAATTCTGGGACCTATTTTCCCAGAAAGGGAAAGGGCATATTTATTTACTTAATCCTCTAATAAGTAGGTAAGATGAAATTCTACCTTTACTGCAGGCTATTTAAAGCAAATTTCTAATGGTACTTGCAAGCTCCAGGGAGTCAAAATTCAAGCCACGGGAGGAACACTACGTTGGCTTAGTGTGGTGTACCATCATTCAAAAATTTAAGAAAAGATGACAGTTGTAGAGTACAGGGCAGACACCTACAGTGCTGAGAAAAACTTCTGCTGGGGGGAAGGGAAATCAAGCAAAATAAAACACGACAACAAGAACAAAAGAAACAACACAACACCAACTCAGAAAACAAAAGCAATGTAAAGATTGTCAGAAACCAAGCCACCTAAGTAAGGGGACGGGTATTCCTGATATTCTTACTGAAAGGAAGAGAAACTGAGGTCAATTTCCTTGTCCTGAGTGCAAATCCAAACAATAACCAGGGAAAAAAAAAAAAAACCCAACAAAAAAACCCCACAACATATAATACTGTAACAATGCACTAGGATTGTATTAATTTAAGGCACAGTGTAGGCCTCTCTTGTCCATATTATGGTTTTTTTAACAGAGATGCCATCTGTGGAAACAGGCAAGGAACAAACTATAATTCCCTGAATTACACAACAGCAGAGACAGTACATTCAAGAAATTTAAGAGGGAACTTGCATCCAAGTACGACATCAACATCTCAGGGTTGTTGCTATAGTACTGGACCAGAAGAAATTATTGGATAATGTAGGGCCTGTTCCACAGACTCTTCGGATATAGCTCCCTTGGGAAGAAATAGAAATACCATCACCAAAACACTTTGAAACACAGTCACACCAAAAGACATGTACAGGAACTTCTAAAAGGAAGATATTACTGGAGTGGTATTCCTTCTTTCCCTCTGTACATGCCTGCTAACCTGGACTCAGAGGTATGCTCCTTCTGCCTGCAGAAGCACTGGGCAGCATACCTAGGCTTCCTCCTTGGAGCCCAAGGAAATCCTTACTGGAGGAAAGTATTTAATAGTTCACCAACAGCTACAAAGACCAGTGTTAAAAGTAATTCAGCAACATCCCTATTGCTGTAGTCATAGGCTTCTTAAAGTTAAACCACATCCTTGAGGAAAATGGGATTTTGCTGCTGTTTTTGATTGTTCCTCAGAACACAGCACTAAATAGGATTCATCCTACAATAACTCAAATTAAATACATATCTTCTTTTAAAAAATCCAGCCACAGATACTGCTGTTAAACTTTTGCTATTTCTGGAAAGACTATAACCCATTCACTCGAGAGGACAAAAATGGGAAGGCAGAGACAATTTAAAATGAGAAGAGGAAAAAGGTGCAAACAACAATGAAAAGGGAAAAAATCTGCACCTAGTCAGTAAACTAAAACTCACCAAATACAACACATTAGCAGCTCGCAGGAGAACAGTTAACTTTTTATAGTCACCAGGTTCTCAGATTAATGGCTCTGATTGAGTTCACACCTTCCAAAGTGAGTGTTTCAGGCTGTCTGAAACAAGGCAGGCAATTTCACTCAGGGTGCCAAGACAGGCTGAAAGAGCATTACATCTTAAAGCAAAATCTCAACTTTAAAAACAAAAAATTGTGAATACATGAAAAATTCAGACTCTTTATCTGACTTGCATTTGGACTATTACATTCCCAGGGATTTATTATCCAACAGAAACTGAGTGCTGTTTTAGAACTTGATTAAAGCTAATAAATAATAAAAGTCCCTTAATACCTCTTGCTAGTTACCTTTCTTATGCAGAAGATACAGAAAAATTTTTCACTTATTTTATCAAGCACCAAAATATTATTCTTGAGCTTTCCACTGAAATTCAGTAATTTGCTATGTACCCAGAAATAGCCAATTGCTCCTGGGTCAAACACTTTGCTGATAACTTTAAAAAAAACTAAACAACTTTTTGAGTCAATAGTTTACATGTTTCCTCTTTCAACGGTGTAATTATTGAAGGCTACACTTCAAACCAGATCAAAATCAAAACTCTTGCTTAACTAAATAGATTACAAGATATGAAACTAGGACATCTGCAATGGAAGGACAACCTGCAATATATACAGTTCTTCTTTCAGCCCAGCACATCTACTGAAAGCCACGAATAATATTTTTTTTTTTTCCATGTCACAGGATCTCAGACTATATCAATTATGAGTTCTTAACAGCAGCTTAAGATGCCTGATTTCACAGCAGTTTCTATTTGCAAGCCCTAATAAGTAGTGCCACTCCCAAGTCAGACTAATGTTACAAAGACAAATTGTAGCTTTTTTTGCTGTAGGCATTAGGAGTTGTGTGAGCTTTCTGCTCAGTAGGACTTGCAGTCTGCATTACCAGTGAGAGTGCTCTTTAAATTCTTTGCCTTCAATTGATCAATTTCAGTTCGAGAACTACCCTATTCTGCACTGGAAGACCCCCTTTCAAGGGGAAAAATCAACACGTAGATAATGGAATTGAGGGACAGAGTGACCCAGATCAATTGTGTCCTGGTTTCAGCTGGGATAGAGTTAATTTTTATCCTGGTTGGTGGTACAGTGTTGTGTTTTAGATTTAGGATGAGAATAATGTTGATAACACACTGATGTTTTAGATGTTGCTAAGTAGTATTCACACAGAGTCATTGGCTTTTCAGCTTCTCACCCCACCCCACCAGTGAGTAGGCTGGGGAGAAGGTGAGAGGGGACATGGCCAGGGCAGCGGACCCCCACTGTCCAAATGGATGTCCCATAGCATATGGCATCATGGTCAGTATACAAACTAGGGGGAAAGCTGGCGAGGGGCCACCGCTCAGGAATTGGCTGGGCACTGGCCAGCAGGTGGTGAGCAATTGAACTGTGCATCCCTTGTTTTGTACATTCTACTTAATTTATTATGATCCCTTCCTTTTCTGTCCCATTAAGATATTTTTATCTCAATCTATGAATTTTACCTTTTTTTCCCCCAATTCTCTCCAAATCCCACTGGGTGGGGAAGGGATGAGCAAGCAGCTGTGTGGTGTTCAGTTACCTGTCAGGTAAAACCACCTCAAGCTGGTATCTGAACACCAGCAAGCCACTCGAGTTTTAACAGCAGCCCAAGTCATGCACTCATGATTAAAATGGAAGATGAAATCACAAAGGCCACAGTTTCAGGAACGCAGATTGTGCTCAGAAACAGAAATAAGAGGTCAGAAGAGCTAACCAGGCTGAACCTCATCCTCTTGAACTATAGTCAAAACTGGCTAGTGCAATTCCCTGCTCCATGAGAGGGCACTGAAAGGAAAGGTCCAGTAATTCTGTATTTGGCTATCACGACGTCCAGTTCCTGTAGCCACCATTCCAAGAGGAGATCATGAAACAAAGGAAAGTTTCAGGACAGACACAAGACTGATATTATCACTTACATTTCATAGAAGCACAGAATCATTAAGGTTGGAAAAGACCTTTAAGATCATCAAGTCCAACTATATAGTTTCAGTTTGCTAGACTGAAGCTAGTCAAAGCAAGTACAAAGGAAAACGAACCTTTCTGGAACAACAAGAACAACATACTCAGACTTATGGTAGATTTTCTATTATTTGAATATTTGTTAATTTTTTTTGTTTGCTTTTTAAAGAAATTACTATTGTCTAATTCAAACAATTCAGGCACAGCCAGGAGTCATACTGACACAAAACTGGGTAACAATTCAGGAAAGGCCTACTGCTTGTCATAAGACAAGTTCCCAGTGGTCTAGTCTGACTTTCATCATTTAAGATATGAACAGTATTTTCCCCTAAATTCATGGCATTTCTCTTAAGAATCAAGTATTTGGAAAAGCATTTTCATCTCAGGAAAGCCACACTAAATTTTTAGAGCCTTTCTGTCCATACATTGTGTTTCTTTGGCCATCAAGATGATTATGAAGGTTGAAAGGACAAATCTCCTGGAAGTTATCAAGTAGAGCTCTCATCAAAACTCTTGTGTTTGGAAGGTTCTCATCTTTCAGCACAAAATAGAAGGAAAAAAAGAAGTAGATCTCTGTGTTGGACACTACTTCAAATGGAGAACCAAATAAATTCTGTCCTGTCAAATCGCCATGAACAGATTGGGATCTGCAAGCTTTAAAAGCTGTTTCTCCTTTGATACTGTGCAAGCAGAAGGGCATCCATCTCACAGCAACTTAGCCTCTTCAAAACAAACAAGAAAAATGTAACATTTTAATGTACAGCTGTCCAAAAGGGGCATCTGAGATCCATGACCGAGTGGAATCCATGTCCAACTACAGATACTTAATTTTGAAGAAAAACACAATTAAAAACCATTATATGTGGCTTCATTCACTTTTACTCAAAAAAAATTCACACAGTTCTTTAATTTGAAAACATAACTATGACTTCTTTTCAAGTCACATCTCCTATATATTTTTCCTACTATAAAACTTGGCTTTGGGATCACATTTGTACTTTCAGAATATTTATCCCAAAACTACAAACTTTGAAATTTGGAAAGCCCACTAACGACTGCTACCTCAGCAGATGGATTGAAAGAACACACTGAATCAAAGCACCTGAAAAATCATCTGGTACCATTTCAGTCATGGCTCTAAAATGTACACACACAGACAGCTGCTCCTACTTCCGCAGATACCACTTTTATTGCAGATAGAAGACACACAATTTCTCAGATGATGCCTTATTAACACATCCACCTACACTTCAGCTGTCTTGGAAGCTTCCATTTTAAGGCCTATTTTCAGAGTTGTTTATCAATATCTGACACTGCCATTCTACATTTTCTATCCTCTTCTGTAGCCATCTGTATATGTTTGTTTATTGGGAGGACTAGAAGGAGGTGGAAGAATTTTAACCAAAGTTTTTAAACTGTTTTGCTAATGAGATAAAACAAAATGATCTGTTTCTATTCCCCAGCTGTTGGATAATGTCCTTTACTCCTATGGATACACAAACCATCAAAATCCACAACACTGCTAACAGGTTCTGGAACTTCCATACTTTTAAAGCTAGTTCTGACCTTAAAATTTGTACCTGGGAATGTGTCTTTGCCTGTTGTTCTTAATTACCAGGACAGGCAATGTCAAGGTGTTAAAGTGCATAATTATTACAAGATTTGCTAGCTTTAGTGTCTGACACCTAGAATCTTCTGAAATTCAATGTATTGAAAATATCAGCCCTCATGCTTACATGGCTCCATCCTCACAAACAACTCAGGCAGGAATAACCATCAATCCAAATTCAGATCAGTGACAGAACCGCTGTATAAGATCCAGGGATGTGGAACCAGGAGATGGGAGGACAGTGGATGTAGGGAAGGTTTAGTCACAGATGCAACTAACAAACCTATGCAGGCTGGATGCAGGAAAATTGGCTGGAATTTAGCAACAGGAATAATTTGCATGTTTTGATTGTTCATTTGGCCATTGAAGCCTGCTTCTTTCCTTGCAGATTTTTTGGTTACATGCAGATTATATATTTGCATTTTCAGAGACTACCTGGATGCACTTAAAGATTTATGCTTGAATGGATATACTGTTCATACCAAAGGCAATGTCAAAAAGCTTCCAACTTCTCTGTTGTTGCTTCATTAGATAACAATTCTGTCATTTCCTCCTGTACAGCTGTCAAGAGCATGTCCCAGTAATCAAAACGTTATACCATGCCACAAAATACCTTATTTGCAATGTATATTCCTATGCCAAGGTAGAGGCATGGTTGTACTCTCAAGACAAAATAACTACTGCAACTACCAGTGAATTCTCAGACAAAAACGTGAAAACTGTCCACAGCATAAATGACGTGATTGTTCAGGACTTCCATTTGGAGAAGAAAGTTTTATTTTTGTCCTCACAAATTCCTTTAGGAACTCCTATAGATTCATAACCTTCTTGGACTCTTGTTATTGTAAATCTTTTTTTTTTTGAGACCAGAGGTATGCATTTTTAAGAGAGCTGTACAGTTCACTGCTATCAAATGGATTACTTTGTTGTCTTTGCTGTTGACCTCAGGGAATCTTATCTGAAGATTCCAGAGCAGAGATGAGTATTCATACTGCCTGAAGGTACATGAAGAGAAAAACAGAAGAAATACAGCCTCTCTTTCCACTAAAACCATAGCAAGCAAGCAGAGAGATACATGTAAAACAGAGCAGCAGCCATACAAATTACTGGCCTGCTCAGTCCACTATCTTTGTTCCTAACAACAGATTTTTCCATTCAGTCTCAGGGATTTCTGTGTATCACTGATTACTTTGCATGTTCCTAATAAGAAACAAGTTAAGCAGATATGATAACAGTAAGGAGGCAAACCTTTTCATTTAAGGTTTTCACCAAACTACTAGATGCTACCGTCTCCTTCTAGGCAGGATGACCAAACTGAGTGGTCAATTACTACAAATTTGTGTTACTGTAGCATCACACCCCTAACCACAAGCCAGGCATCTAGTATATTAAGAATTATACACACATAAAATGACAACAACAAAATCTCACAGAAGACAGTTCTTCAACTGTTATGTCTTTTGGGCCAAGGAATA
This sequence comes from Oenanthe melanoleuca, assembly GCF_029582105.1. Classification (NCBI taxonomy): domain Eukaryota; kingdom Metazoa; phylum Chordata; class Aves; order Passeriformes; family Muscicapidae; genus Oenanthe; species Oenanthe melanoleuca. The sequence continues at coordinate 74,888,189 of NC_079336.1, forward strand.
CCAACAATTCTAGCTGCTGTGAACATCACCTTCCTCCTATTTCACCTTTCCACACCAACTGTTAGGACTGAAGCAAAGCACAATCCTGTATGCCATATATATAGCATGGACATGCTACTCCATTCTTCACTCCTATATTCCATCTGGATTTCAAACAATCTAGCAGAAGAGACCCCCCAGATGCATTACATCTTACCCTTTTATGAACCATGGTTATTATTCCAAGGTCATCTGCAGAGCCATGACCAAACAAAGAACCAGCCTAAACTTGATCAAGAGCAGCAGTCTATGGTATCTGGAGCAGAAGCATGTCGGCTGCATCTGACATGCAGGACAAGTAATGGCACTACTCCTTCCTTGTCCCTCTTTCACTCACAATGTAGCTCTCCTACTGTTCAAGCCTTCCACAAATTGGGCTAGCCCCTAACATTATTTGTAGGAGCAATGTATCCTTAAAAGGGAAATGCCAAAAGTCACAAACTATTCTCCAAATGAATAGAGACAAATCATGGAAAAGCTAAAGAAAAGTGTCTTTACAAGGACCACGGTGCTGGGGAGAAATGGCACGGCTGGCCTTTACATCACATTACAAAAGGCAGAACCTGCATCTTCTTATCTCTTCACCCTCTCTCTGTGGCACGTGCAACTTCTGGTTTCAGGGATGCTTTTTGTTTTCATTCTTTGTGGCTACAGGAACATGCATTCTCAAAGAGCCAATGAGTCACATTAATGCTTCAAATGACATGGACTTCATAAAATTTCAATTGATTAGGCTATCACTTGAAATCTAACCATCCTCTGGAAACAAAAACCAAAATTACTGTTTAGTTTCCAAAAGAGTTTATCAAATAATCAAAAAATAAATAAAAAAAATTAATATTGATGGCCATTCCCCTACAGAATTTCATTAAAAACAGTGGCAAGAATGCTTTAACAAGATCTTGTCACAATGAGGACAAGATATTTATGGTGTGCATCTTCAGCACAGCAAAGGGGAAAGAAAAAGCAAACCAAAACATTCACCTTGGTCATTCACCAGAACTCCACCACACCTTGGACTAATCTGTTTCTGAGTTTCAGAGCTAATTTACCCAAACTCCTGAATAAACAGAATTTAACTAAATCAAAATATGCACTCAACCATATTGACTGAGTTGAAAAAGTAAAGGTTTCTAAAAAATACATAGGCCTTCATGAAAAAAGATGCATGTAAACACACACAATTCAAGCTTTACTTAGGTAGGGTTGGAGATACATATAAGAAAGAATAAAGAATAGAACTTATTTCTGATCAAAATATCTAGATGGATAAAATTTAAAAGGTTAGATTTAGGAAGTATTAGAACAAAGAACATTAAAAATTGTTCTGGCATCATAAAGGATTTTTAAGGTTCAAAATTGCTGAAGTATTGATTTTTTGTAGAATTTAAAAGCTTTCTGAATGAGAAGAGTCCATAGGTGCTGTCATATATTTCTTGAGAATATAAATGAAATATGAGAAAAACAAACAAAAAAGTACAAGAATATAAATATAGAGCAATAGTCCCCAGCAACAGTGGCATTATGTTCCTGTACATCACTCAAGTACTAGAAAAAGCAGCCACACAAAAAGAAGTCTTCTACACAGGAAATTATCTATTCACATAGTTTGAGAATACCACCTTCTTATAAAGAGTTTAAGGAACGTCACTCGAAGAGGAGAAACAGAGAAACAATTTATCAAAGCAGTAAGATCCATTAGCCTCTTCTTCATTAAGATTTATTACACATACTCTTACAGGGATTCTTCAGGTGAAGATGATGGCTGAGAGCTCTGCTGGCTAGGGAGCTGGTTTCACAAGCTCTTTGCAGAAAGGCTTTAGAGATGCTGACTGTGGTGGCAGCAAAGCACCTTTGATCCTCCTTGCAGAGTATCACTGAGAATTATGAACCCCATAATTAGAAATATCATATGTAGAACACTAAGGTTACAAACTCAAAGAGCACCAAGTTAGAAAATCCCAAGATTGCATTATTTGTGGAATCATTATTTGTTCCTTCATCATCTGCACTACCCAAAAGGACTGTGACAGAGCAGAGGCTTCAGCTTTAGCCCAGAATTTCAAACAGATACTCCCTTTTTCCTACATCTCACCTAATTCACCCCACATACTACATAAGGTAAGAGGGTTATGAAAAATAACATGACCTTAATGCACTTATATATGTATCACCATTTTCTACAGGCTTTTGCCAACTTATGGATACTTGCTTTTGCCAGAACAACAGGCTTTAGGGTTTTGGATTTGCTTGAATTTAATGTTTTATATATATACATATACATATATAATGTCTACAGATCTCTTAACAAGGAAAAAAAAAAAAAAAGAAAAAAAGGAAATTTCAGACTAACAGTTTGCTTTTATTTACTATTTTTATGCTAGTGCCTAATATTCTAAGAGCAAAAATCCCCACATTTGTAATGAAGACTCAACACCTGTTTCATTTGTTTAAGTCACGATACAAACACTCAGACAGATATAAAATTTCTATAGCAAAATAGTGAGAAAGGGACTTGAAACACCTGGTGTTTCAAAGGGATGAAAAAAAAAATATACCAAGCCCTACATTTTAGATCTTCCAAGCAAAGATATGAAGTAGTATTTATTTTTAGAAAGTTCTTACAGATGACTTAAAAAAAATTAATTGCCATGTAAATGCACCTAAACAAGCTTGCAGACCGGATTAAGCAAGTCATACCTAGTCTCAGCTTGTCATCAGCTCTTGTATCTCTACAGAAGGTCATGTAACATGTTTACATGTAACCACAGAAAGTTCACTTAGCTTTTCAGATGCGACCCAGCACAAAAACTCACAGTATCAGTCCATTTAATTTCTTATCTAACATGTTCCCCGTTGACCTTTATGATAGAAATCAAAGCAGTGTATCAGATTTGATGAGCTTTTTTTCTATTATTCCGTGCAAGTAAAAACAGCATGAACACAACATTTGCATAGTTAAGTTGTATGTTGTTTTACCACACATAGTGGAGGTTGAAATCCTTAATGTGGCTCCTGGCATTCATGAGATACTAGGTCATCAAGTTTTAAGAGTATTGCAACACTCGCTAATTTCAAAGATAAGAATAACTGTTATTCAAACGACTTGTGCTAAATATACATTTCAGTAAAATGGTCTTGCATTAAAAGCTACTAAGATCATGATGATACAATTTAGTTTGAGTATTCAAAAACGACTCAGATTTTCAGAGCTTTAGGAAGTGCTACTTGGCTGTAGGCTCAGTCTGTAAATGGCCTGCAAATGGCTTATCTTTCCTCTTTAAAAAAAAAAAGTACAACACAAAAAGGAGTAAAAGACATTCAGTATTCACTAGCCTCTCAAAAGAAAAATCTCACAGCTCCTTACAAAGACTATTGACTGTGCTATTGTAGACTTGACTAGTGGTAAAACCGTAAGACAAACGTTTGTTTCTATACTTGACTATTTATTCCACAAATATCAATGAAACTAAGTAAAGGTATAAATACATCTTGTCACCCTGGCAAACTTTGTCCTCTTGTACTCATCCCATTTTATCTTGGCAGTGTGTTTGCTGAGGCTTTACTGAGTCTTGATTTAACCCTTGAACAATGAGGAAGTTAGTCTTGTCAACCAGTTCCAGCTGCTCCCATCAGATTCACCTTCCCAGCAGTAACCATGCTGGATCAACATCGTTGCTCAATAACATTAGGAATGTCAATTATGAGTGTAAATACAGAACATTGTAAAATACAGTAAGCAATGCTTATCGGCATGAGTGTCCACCAGAAATCTGTCTTACTTTGACACAGCGCTAGAAATGTGTCTCTTCTTCAGCATGAGCTTTACTTGAGCTCATGAGCAGTCGCACCTCACTCTGCCATCCTGCTTCACTCAGGATGTACTGAACTCTGCAGAAGAGCCAGGTCTCTGCTCTCACTGCTCCACCCAAACACATCCCTTAGCACCCGCGAACCGCTTTCACTGCCTACTAACCTGTCTGCCTCGTAGTGAAAGGAAATCATTTAAAACCAGCCCTCTACCCAACACCCGAACACAGTTCTTCCCACACCCTCGTTTAAGTTCAGACTTCAGGTTACTAGGGAAATTCACCTTGCTATCACACAAACAAAGAACACTTTCAGCCAATTGGCTTCCTTGTAAGCAGCACACTCATGGAGATACCGCGACTTTTAGGTACAGACCACCCAATTAGTTCAGTTTTACCTCTGGAGGAAGGAGAGTTCTCCATGAGATGGCTTGGATCTTGAGAAAATATATTTACTCTGATGTGATCATAAGAAGGGGGATGGGGGGGAGTGATGGTTTTATTTGTTTGTTTCCTAAAAAGTCAAATTTGCATGCAGGAGGGTGAAAGCCTGTGGTGGTTTACATCATTATGAAAAGCCAAACAGGCATCAGGTGACCTGATCCACAGCAATTCTGTTAACTAGTGTTAACTAAGGTAAAGAAGAGGAGGAAGAACTGGTCAGAGAGCATTGCTGAGTCCCTGGGACACACACAGTCTCGTTGGCAAGAAGTAAAGGAGAACCTGACAGCAAACTCTGCATGGCAGAAAGAATTTTTTTTTAAATTTAAGTTCCCTTTTCTTCCTCAAACTATTTCTCAAAACTTGGGAAGAGGACCAGAATTTCTTCTAGAAGAAGCCATCTAGGTCAGAAGACTATAAACCAAAGCAGCCTACCTAATTATGAAAAGATGAGAGCAAAACATGTTCTGCCATGAACTGTGGCTTTTCTTGGTTACAGTAAAGATGATACAAGTGGTTTGGAACAGTTTTAGATGCCTCTTTCAAGTTAATATGACATTTAGCCACAGCAGTCAAAGAGGGATGGTGCAGACCTACGCTGCCACTGCCTCAGGGAAAGAGTGGCTCTGGGCTGCCTCTTGGGTGATATCCATCTCTTTCCTTTCTAAAACTCACCCAGGCCGCCTCCTGGTGATTCAGGCTGGCTTTACCAATCACAGAAGAGAGGCAGAACCACAGAGGTAGTTTCTGCAGCCTGATTTTCACTTGTGTGGATGTACAAGGTGCTGCCCAGAGAACAGTAAATGTGATTATCTTTAATCTAAGGAGAAGATAGGCCCCATTGTTTCCTTCCCAGATACCGTTGGCTTATGCTGAGGCCAGGAAAAATCATTCCCTTCAGTACTATCCTACCGACCAAAGAACCTGCTCAGTTCCTCTCCTTCGTGTGCTGTAATGCAAAACAAATGTTCAAAGCAAGGAGTGCCTCTAACATAGGAGTTTTCTCTTGCTTTCCTGGATGTCTCTGCTGAAAGACTATTTTTAACATATCATGGAGTGCAAGTAAATCTTAACTATAACGCTGAAAAAGGCTGAAGCCTTTCAGTACAAGACACTTTAAAAATAAATCCTCGCAACAGTAATCACCTGCTGATACATGCTTTTATGTTTAGCCAGCTGCCGAGATGCCACATCTGTCACTTTTTGCTTCCAGAAATGTACTTTCCTTTTCCATAGGGAAGGAGAAAATTCTGCTTCTAGAATTGCGCTGAGTATGATGATGATGCCTTTTTTGGTATCTCTGTCATTCCTCTAAACATCTGAGCCACAGCACATGGATTATAAGACTTCTGGTAGTGTGTATCTAAAGAATTGTTCAGCCTTAGATTTTCATACCTTAAACTTTCTGATCTTTTTCATCTACATTTCCCTGAACAGTGTTACATCCTTACAACCTATATGCAACTGAAATTAATGGTCTATGCATGAGTCCTTGCCCCCCTCCCCCAGATATTTTTCAAAGGAAAGTAAGAGATCAGGATCGTATTTGTCACCTTACACATTTCATAATAAGCCTCCATCCTATTTTTAAAACATAGCAACAATCTACAGTGACGCAAGTCCTAAATTAATTGCTTCCTCTATTTTGGTCTCTTAAATTTCAACTGAAAATAAATCAAATACTTCTTATTAATCTACAACCTGCAATTCTTCATCAGCAACCCAACCCAAATTCTCAAATTTGACTTCCTGACTTGAACTCTTCGCTCGACAATCAGCATCACACGGAGCACTGACTTGCCCCCAGCGCCGTGCTCGCCCTCGGTGGAGCCCAGCCGGGCAGGGAGCAGCGCACTCAAGCGCACGGTTATTCTTAGCCCCATGCAGGAAGGCGCGGCGAAAGTGGACACACCGCACAAAAAGGAGCGCAGCCTGCTTCGGGGGGGTGTAGGCTGGCTATGCCTTCTGCCTCCAAGGCAAAGGCGTAATATCAGGTATGCCAAAATACACTGGGATGGAAATTTAAACCGATACAGGGGCGAATTTCAGCTCGGAATTTCAGTGATGTAGAAACACCCCGAGTCGTTCGTAGCTCGGGCATGAACCCCCCCAGCAGCCAGACAAGATCACTAATGGGTGCTCTCTCTGGCTACCCCGAAGCGCGTACCCTCCCTCCCAGCCCCCCCGAGCGGGAGGCTCGGCAGCTCAGGAGGGGCAGTGCCGGACGCGCAGCCCGGCGGTGGCGGCCCTCCCGCTCCGCGCCCGCTCCCCGACTTACGGCGCTGCCGCTGCTCCCGCGCCGCTCCTCCCTCCCCCGGTGCGGAGCCGGGAGGCAGCGGGGCCGCCCCTCCGCGGCTCGGGGCGAGCGCGGCACCTGCGAGCGTCCGTCAGCGCGCGGGCGGCGGCGCGCCGTGTGCCGGGGGCGCGGCGCGGGGCCGCGGGCGGCGAGCGGCAGCCGCGGGGAGGCGGCGCTGCCGGCGGCGCTGCGGGCGGGGAGGGCGGCGGGCTGCAGGGAAATCCTGGCACCGCGGAGCGCCGCCGGGGAGGCGGGCAGGGAGGCCGGCAGCAACCGCAATAACAATAAAGGGTTTCTCCCCCCACATTTCCCCCCCTTTTTTTTTTGAGCTATTTTGCGAGGTGGGGGCGTTGCGGCCAGTGCCGGGAGGCCCTCCCGATACCCTGGTAGTGTCCCGGTGAAGCCCTTGAGTGGGCACCCCCCTTGTCCCCCGAGCACGGTCAGCTCCGAGGTGTGCTTTAAAGATGATGATTTTTCACCCAAACCCTTTTGCCCCTCACCTCCTGGGCGCCCCGATCCGTCAGGGGTGAGGCTCAGGCCGCTCTCCGCCCGCCGCACTCATTCATCCTGCCTGTCCTCCATTATTTACGCGTGGTTAAGGAGCGCTCGGGCTTTCAGGGCTCGGCGGTCTGCGATTTGCAGGTAACCGGCAAATGCTGCGAGAGCCGGCGGGGCGCAGGGGCGTCTCCTCCCGCCCAGCGGCGGGGCCGGAGCGGGGCAGCGGCGCGGAGCTGCTGCGCGGGGCGCGGACCATCCGGCGTCGGCCAAGAGCCCTTTAATGACAGATTTAAGGGCACCTGCCCGTCTGTTTTATGTAAGTGAAACTGCCTTGCTCAGGACGGGAAAGGGCTCAAAATAGCTGTTGGCAGTCCAGCAGATTACTGACTAGGAAGCCCATAAATACTGCGCTGATGTTGGCTTTTTTTACAAGTTCTCTGGTTAATCCAGATAGAGACCCCGGCATTGTTCCACCTCTCGCAGTGACATCCTTCCAAGGGTTTCTATTGGCAGGTACTCGGTCTCAATATTCTGTGCCTGACAGTTTTACCGAAGGGTCATTTTTCAAAATGTTACTTTTGGCACTGCCATACAAGCACTGCATGTGCCCTTACTGAAATATTAAGTGTGGTACATACCTTACCCAGGTTAAGGTATTTTTCTAAATATTTGCATAATTTTCGTTACATATGCCATTTTAAAAACAGTGTAAACAGTGAATGCATTGCATATAAACGTGTATACTTAGTTTAAAATATGTTTACATACCCACATCTGGGTGAGAGAATTTTCTCCTTTGCTCTCTTTGCATTGGAGTACTCCGAACCTAAAGCACTTTACCACAGGGTAATTCTGTTTTCTTTTATGGTAAATACAGTACCCAAATTCAGAGAACATATTCTTTTCAAAGTGTTGAGACTGTAATATTCAGCTTGCCTGCAGACCAGTGTGCCCTTATGCATACAGGGTGATGTCTCTGGGCAGGAAGCATCATGCCATGCATGGCCCAATCCTGCTATCTGAAATAAAACTTATGGAGAAAATAATACCCTTTCACATTTTTCACAGTTTCTTATTGCTGAAATCTTTTCAATTCTGTGAAAATCTTTTTAACCATTTGATTTACATATCACAATGCTAAAAAACTCTACAAGCCATCTGTATGTCATTTAACCGCCAAGGATGAAGTTCCTTTCTCCATGGGAGCAAGGGCTTTGTGCAAACATTCCAGCAGCCTCCCAGGTGGGAGCAGGCAGTGACAGAGCAGGTGGTTGGAGGCAGCAGCCCCACTGCTGCCCATGGGATTGGGATGGCTCTGTGCCCCAACCTCCAACAGTACTGGAGGCATGGCCAGAGACTGCACAGTTCCAGTAATTCTTAAGTGCTATTGCAGAAGCCAAAGTAAATTTGAGAGCAGCCTAGAGGCTGCTCCCAGTTTATACAAAAGGACAGTCAGAGAAAACAGCTATTATAAAGTTTGTGTAAGCAAAAGAAAAAAGAATTCTGTAATAATTCCTGGCTTCTTTGGATACATTTCCAACTTAGCAATTATTCAATTATTTATCCTGTGTGAATGCACTTCTTGCTACCTTTCATCTACCAACGCTGTGCCTGAGATTGCTTTCTTGTTTAGGAACCTAATTTAAAGTTTAAAACTTTTTAAAAGGGGCATTGCTCATACATCCTTTTAGTTCAGAAAGGACATGTGTGTGGGCATGCATGTGTGTGGCGCCATGTGCTGAAGCTGAAGAAAATCCACACAACTGTTTCTGAAGACAAAAGAAACAGACACATGGATTCATTTGCTATAGTAACAGGCTGGCAACACTTGACAGTAGCTCGCTCAAAAGCTGGTTCCAGTCATGCTACACATTACTGCCTCTTCTAATATTTCTTGGGTTCTTCTCTCCAGAGATAGTTTCAAACCTGTGGGCCACTGTACAGTTGGTTTTACTCAAGTTTCTCTCTTGTGCACTTTCATGTTGTGACCTCTTGCACCTCTGATCTGTGGTACGTATTCCAGCTTTTCATTTTTCCTTCTTTCTTTTCCCCTTGTCTTTATCCCATTGGAGCTTCATGCACATTTTCACTGCTTTAGTCCAACCCTAAAAGCCTATTTGGCCTGAAGACACAGCCATACCGTTTCTGGGTGTCTTGTATCACTGCTCTTACCTTTTCCAGTTCCATGTTAGCCATTCCAAGGTTATCAAAGCCAGGCTTTGTGCCCAAGTGTGCCATCATAGGCCATAATGATACTGGTTTGTTCTCTTACGTAGGAGCAAAGGACATATTAATATGAAAGTAATATGTGTACACATCGATATTGTTTGTGTTTTGAAGCAGTAATTATTTAGAGCAAAGTTCCAGTTTTTCTGCAGAAAAAACACCAGTCCCTTCCCCAGCTAAGCATGTTATGGGATACTCGGAAGTACAGACATATGGGGCCCAGAGGCAGAACCAAGGTTCCTAGGAGAACTTCAATTGTTAATTTCTTCAACTCATTAACAGCTTAAGTATCAGAATTATTAAAGACATGCAGATTTTTAATTGATCACTGGGAAGGAGTGACGGGATCCTCTGTTGTTAAGTCTCTTTTGATAACAGATTTATGCCCTCTGTCTTTTTAATTTGAAGCCTCTTTCATTAGGAATTAAAACTGGAGTTTAAAGCATGGTCTTCAGATTCCTAAATTGCAGGCGTACTTGAATACTTCATGTTACTATGATATCTAGGGAATGTGAGTATCTGTTTAAGTGCTTTGCTGAATCAGGAGAACTTCTATTCATCATATTTGGCTTATTTATATATACCAACTTAAGTGTGTGGTGCTTTTGCTCTTCTTTCGGCTACAGGTGGACCATGAGTTTAGTGAGGGTTGTTAAGCAGTCTCTTCTGCTTTGAAATTGTCTGTTTAGAAGGTTTTATGATCCCTAAAGTACACATGATTAATGTAACCTCAGGAAGCTAATAAATTAAATTATTTAATGTAAAAACTTCACTACCTACACAAACTAGAAAATGTTACTAAGACCTTTTCAAAACCTCAATTTTTCAGGGTTCCTGAACATAAATAGCATTTAGAAATACTATCTAGGAATGGTCTAAAATGTTTTAATAACTTGTGTGGATTTCCAATGCACACATATTCAAGCATACTACATTTCTAATAAGTTACTTCAGAGACTGACTATACTATAGGCTACTGTAGAATTGTAGGGTCAGAACTGAAGGGAATTTGGTGTCATCTACTCCACATTGTCTCCTAATCGAGGATCAAGCATTTACTGCCATGCTCTTTTCCAGGGCAGATGCAGCCCCTTCAGAGTTTCCTAAAATTGGCTGCTGCATAGTGTATGCAAACCTCACCTTTCACAGTCTCTCCCAGATCTCTGTGGCACTGTGGGCAAATTGCTCAACCACATACCTGGGATATTCCTACACATCTTCATTTGTCCTCTGTTCCTGAAATCATCCACTGGTGGAAAATCCACAACCTCCTGAAGTAGCCCCATAGTGTCATTTTTTCACTGTCTGTATTTTTTCTGTTTTCCCATCAGATACACAACTTACATCTTTCTTGGCTGCAAATTAGTCTAATTTCTTCTCTCAATGACCCCAGAGAACAGTGAGATCATCTTCTTTATAACAGTCCTATTAGGAGGCTGTTATTTTCCCCAGCTTTATAGTTTATGCTCTCTATTTGCTCTTACCAAGTGAAAACAATGATCAGTGCTATATAATAAAGCTTCTTTTCATGGAGATTATTACACAGCATTGGAAAGCAAGGATATGATCTGACTGAGGGAAAAAGTCTTCTGCAACTTGTTTGCCATAGATTATTTCTGTAACTGTCACTTTGGGAATTTCTATAAATAAAATCACTATCACTCTTCTGAGAAGTGAGCATTTACTACCATGTTTTAAACAATGAAAAAATACAGATCTGTTTTTCATCTAAATTCTTTATATATTTGAAATCACTCAGAGAAGAGAGTCCAAAGAAATGTGGTTTAGTTTGACGAAAAGAAGCCTCCCAGTGGGATATTTAACAGAATACCTAGAAAACAGTATTGAAAGACTTATAATATTTGGAACCCTTTTTTCAGCTCTTGTTCCATGACCTCTGATTTCCAGAGGACCATACTTGGCTTTAACTCATTGTCCTCTGTGGTGATAACACTTTGGACCCAGGGGAGAAAAGAAGGACTAATTGACCCACAGTTTGAGCAATACACATTAGTGGTGGATGTTTGACTTTCAACTGTTTTTGATATTCTAACACTGCATAAGATTTGGCTTTCCTAGCCTGCGTTTTCCTACTGCATTGTAAAATGCCAGGTGGAAGGATGGGTGTGTGCAGGTACCAGTCTTCCCCCCACCCTCCCAGTCTTCCCAGGCTGCCCAGTAATGCCTGGAAGAGTTTGTGGAGTGATGTGGTGATTCAGCCAGTGAAAGAAGGTGGTAGTTTACTGATTGCCTCAAAGGGCTTTTCCTTTCTCTTTTCGTCTGCTCTCTTGGTCCTCTAAGCTCAGAGCACTTTTCCTTGCAGAACACCTCAGGGAGATGAGGACAGAATTCCACTGTGCTTGATGGGAGGGCATGCACACAGGTATCTAAACAAGCATCTAGTGCCAGATGTGTGCCACTGTCTATGATCAACAGTGCTTCAAATACATCACTAATTAATTTCAATAAAAGGACATAAGGGCTTGTTTTAAACTTAAAAGGAGAAAAGTAAACCACAAGTCGTTTGAAAGGATATGGCAGTAGCTCACATAAATGCATAAAACTGATAGAATAAATAGAATAAATAATACTTTTAGCAATGTATACTCACAAAGAAAAAGAAGATAGAAGAGCAACAGCCCTACAAATTATCTTGCTTAATATGAAAATTTGAGCATCACTATCAGTCTTTAAGGACTAATTCTGAAACTGCTGAGTAGTCTTCCATTAACTGCTGTGGGAGTTGAGAGCACCTGGCATCTTGAGAAATTGGGCTCTTTGGCGGTTTTAATTTAGTCTGACAATAACGCTGAATAAAATATTCTTGGGGATAGCCCACAATTATATAGTATGAGCTCACTTCTTCATTATAAAATGTGAGCTGAAACCATTCATAACTGCCAGCCAATATTACAACAGGCAATTCCAGTTTTTCATTGCATGGGAAAAGCACTAGCAAGCTTTAATGAGTTTCAAAAATAGCTGCCACATCAGAAAATTGTAATGGTGCTTGTTTTTCTAATGTGAATACCTGTTCAGCAGACATTAGTTAAACAAGGGCATCCAAATAGACCAGGGCATGTAAAATAGCTACTTCTATTTGTCAGCTGCACACCCATTGTTTTCAGTCAGAGCCTGCAGAGCAGCTTCAGCTGTACATTCCTGGGAAGTGAATAATATCAGTTGAGATTACACTACAGTGCCACATCTATTACAAGCACATTATAAAGAATGAATATAACCTAATTAGGAAATGCTGAAGTCGGCTGGGTGTGGATATGGGCTGGGAAAAAGTCATTTTACATGACCTTCGCTTACTGAAAACTAGAGTTCACAGAGGACAAAGCAAAGGTAACAATGTAGATTTCAGTCTCAAATCCAGATATCACGTGTGCATCCCATATTCCTCATACCCTTCCCACTAAGCTAAACAATTGTTCCCCAAGTCTCACTTCCATGAAATTCTTCTGTAAACACTTGGCAAATCCAGAATAACCCAAACTGGGTTATAATCCTTATTTTCATGCAGATTAGAAGTAGAGCTTTACTCTGGTTTATAATGCTGGAAGGAAGAGATTGCAGAGGGAAACCCCGAAGCAGAGGAAGGTAGGGAGTTTCATCTTATCAACTAGATAAAGTAAAGTGCAGGCTCTTCCAACAGCTTCATGGAACCTTCCTCTTCATGTAAATCTGCCTCTTCTGACACCCTTTCTAGTCTGCAGCACAGGGTTGTTTCATTGCTTTCTGCTCACTGCCTTACCACAGCATCACTGACCAGCAGTATGGGATTTCACAGCTATGAAAATCTGTATCAGTTGCCCCCATGTCTGCATGTTGTTAGCCAGGCATGCTGCTGGCTAACAAGTCACTGAGAGAATGCCTTCAAACATCTCACATCTTGCATTTACCTCTTGGTTCCAAAATGAAGGTTGCATTAATGCCAACAGCTGGAACAGATCAGTGCTCCAAGTTGGATTCCTGCCTTACCACTGATTGGAACAGACGTTGCAGAGAGAAAACTGCAGCGTACCAAGCTGAAAGTAGTTTACTGTGTTTATGGGACAAAGTCTCATCTGTACAGGTACTCACAAAGGCCAGACCAGTTCCAACAGCACACCACAGAATGGTGCAATTGAGCACGCAGTTAAAACCAGTAAATACAACCTCAGACATCATGGTCTGCCCATAACTGAATACAGTACCAGAGTAGATACACTTGAGCTCTGCTGTTAGTGTGCTTAGAACTGACTAAAAATCAACAATTACCCATTTTTTTTGCCATGAATATATTTTTGAGATCCTGTTCCTACCAGAAAAAAGAAATGATTCATGTTTTCTTGTGTTGGCTTTTGCACATTGTTTAAGGACTATGAAGTTGATTCTCAGTTGATTTTACCATAAATTGAGAATAACTATTAATATCGATTACATGATGCTGGTGTGAAATTATATGCAGGCATGACTTAAAGAAATGCACTTCATGTGGTTACTTTACTATGTTTTTACTACAGTGGCATTTCTGCATCTGCTGATGTTACTGTAGGTGTGTAGCTCCTGTCCCCTGCCTTGTAGATTGGAACCGAATCTGCTTCTACTTACTTCTTCTCACAAATGGGATAAGCAATAAAAATCTGCATTTAAAATGCAAAAAAAAATTATTTATTCCATAGTCCCACAAATATTCTCTAATTCATAAATTACACAAGTCACAAACCAAGCCTGAAACTGCCAAGACTGCCAAGATTGTGAAGATTTTTCTGTTCCCCAGTGTCCCCAAAGTGGTTAAGAAAAGTGACTTGCTACCTTACTTTTGAAGCACTTGTTTTGAACCTGTTGTCTTTGGGCCCTTGGTGCCCAGTTCTGAGGGTCTTATGATGATAATTAAGAAAATAATACTTATTGTCAGTAGGTATGCATCTGCACAGGAAAATTTTTAGGAGTCTGCAGTTTGAGAAAGATGGAAGTAGCTAATCCAGGACACACCTTTTTCTTTTATATAGTAAAGATTTAGTATTTATTTTAGACTGAAGGGTATTAGTAGAAACAAAATTTTTTAAAAAGCTTTAAAATTGTTAGCATGGCAAAATGTGAAATATCTTTTTTAAAGATACGTCCATTTCATAAGATACCTAGTGCATTTGCAGAAAAATGTCTGGAAACCTAATAACAAATATAACCAGTATGTGTGTTTTAATTTACATATCTTCCCATCAATTATGGTAATGTTTTTAGCAATGCTTCTGTTATATAATTAGATGACCCGACGTCTGGCTACACAAACGACATACCATATGTCATTAAAACACTGATCAAATTGAATCAGATAAAAATATGACAGCGCTGGAAAAATTCATTTGCTAGTGGTAAATAGTGGTAAGTTTTGATCTGCAGACAAAAATACTTTCATCTGAAGAATATAAGCATCATGAATTTCTTCTCTCCTTTCCTTGCCATCCCATACATACATAAATATGTTGTCATCCTGGAATATCATTTGGGAAGCAAACAGACTAATCTTTTAAAATGTGTAAACAGCCTAGAAACTGGCTATTAACTACATGCCAAGGGTGCATTGTTAGTGTAATAAGAAAACAATTAATTCAGATAGGAATTTTGTGTGCACTAGCTTAGTCCAGAACCAGGTTCAATGGAATTTTGTCACTTAGTTAATATTTTATCTCCCATTCTGTTTTAGCTCAATTTTTTGATTCTTAAGAGTAACCTCTTAAGAAAACTGATATGACTGGAATACATATTTTAGTGAAGAAGATGTGTATCAAGCCTTAATGAACAGTGTTTCTGCTGAATGATGTAGTTTGTTTTACTTAGGTAACCACAACACTTAGAGGTTTTCATTTGGGACGTGGTACGTTAAATGTTGACCTCTTTTTCTTTTTTTCCATATGGCATTTACTATAGGTGTATTAAATATTAAACTTACACTTATGTCTGTCAGAACTTCTGGAGTGGAACATAAAGAGTCAGTTAGCAACATCTGCCAGTTTACTAGAAACACACAGAGCGTTTTTGTTGCAAAATTTTCATTACTTGCAGTGGTCGGTGTTCTGAAACCTCCAAAAACAGCTCCTTCTATTTGGTCTAAATTTTCAGATTGCTACACAGAGGTATGTGTTAACCCAAACCAGAGTATAGGTTTGAATTGATACCGTCTGATGAATTTTTTTAAAGTGCAGAAGTTTGTTACAAGCCCGCCTGTAAATGCAGCCAATATGTAATATAATGAACCTTCCCAGATCTGAGCTAGCACTGCACAGAGAACAGAAAACCACATTACTCTGCAACCATTTGTTTATTCAATCTTTCTGAATTCTTATAAAATCCATTGCATGAATGATTCTATTTTACTTCTATGTGTCTGTTCAAGTCTATAAATCAGGAAAAGAAAGAAATTGCTTTCATTATCTAATTTTCTTCCAGTTTGATCTGATTTTTAAAAAGTGGGAGTGTCTTTATTTCCCATCAGCTTTGAGTTCCTTACAAACATTTAAAGTCGATTCAATAATCTTCAGGTTAATGGTTGAGCTACATCAACTTAAAGCTAGGGTATTAGTGCTCAGCTTTGGTTTCCAGCCATGCATGGCTATCTTGTATTTCTGTCCTTGAAAAGATGACTTTTCTACTCAGTCTATTCCATTTTTATCTGGACTCCTAACTGATTTGCAAATCACAGTTGTATATTTTATGCAGTTTTGGCAAACAAAACCTTGGCACCATGGAAGAATGTCATGTGATAACTCTCTCATGACACATCTAACTTAAAAATGCATCATTGAAGAAAAATGCCAGAGCAGATTACAATAAATTCCTTAGTGAATTCCATCAAGAAAGGAAGTGGTCTTACTCAGCGTTTGCTCACAGTCAACCAGTTCCTGAAGCTCTGAACAAAGATTTACTCAGGCTCCGATTTGGTTGGATGTGCACATGGAGATGAGAGATGATCCTTCCTGAAGGAATGCGGAGCTCTCAGCACTTTAGTGGCTGGGAGAAGGGGGAAGGTATCAGATGGGAGGAGACATGATGGGATCCTATTTCTGCATTTCAGTGTTTTCACATTTACCTTTGTTTGGTCTTGCTTGCTATTGTCTTGTGTTTATTTTAAAAATTAGTCAGAATTTATGGAACCTTTCAAGAGGATGTCCTGTAACCTGTGATTCATGACATCCTGCAGAAATTGCATGCTGATTAATAATGCCCTCTCTGCATGGAACTGCACTTCCAAGTTGTGAAACAGAAGTGCTGACAAATCCTTCTAACTGAATTCTGTCAAAGACCTATGTTGTGATTTGCAGCCTGTCAGAGTATGGGTCTACCCCCCTACAAGGCTTCCAGAGTGTTTGGGGATGTTTTCAGGCCTCATAGAGCCCAACCCTCCACACACACTGACCAACAAGAAATAAGGGGTCATTTTAAAAATTATCTGAAAAACTGTTGGTTATTTAAAATGCAAACTATGAAATTACAGTTTTTGTCTGTGAAGTCAGTCACCATGTCTAGCACTCACTTCTGTGGAACAGTTCCAGGGATTTTGCCTGTAAGGGGCAATCTAACATCCCAATTGAGCTCAAAGGAGAATGGATGATTTGAGGTAGCCCTCTGCCTGGCAATATATCTAATAAAATTTACAAGTTTGGAGCACATTGACTAACAAGCTATTTATAACTAATTTTATATTACACTGTTATTTACAGTGTAATTGAGAAATTAACAGTATTAACAGTTAGGGAAATAAATTTTGAAATATGCAGTCTCTTCAAAGCTAACTAGAAATAAAAATGCAGAAAGGAAAATGCCATTAAAACCAAGATGCTGAAATGATTCAGCATGCAATCAGGTGGATTTATAGTTCACTGTTAGCTCCTATGTAATGTGCTGATACTTCGCTGCCGAGATTTGGCAAAATGGGCCCTGAACAGAAAGTTCTGTCTGGGCATCAAATTCTCATACCAAAACATAGTGCCAATGACATTATTATACATGCCTTGCTGTTGTGGGAATTCCTTTTCTGCAAGGTGTAAGAGTTCTACTCCCCTCAACAGGAATTACCTGAAAGGAAATTATTGACCAGAGAGATAAATACTGAACTGAATCACCTTACAGCTAAAGAGTAATTTCTGTGGGTGTGGACATGACAATCAACAAGAGAGAAGAACAAGAAACACTGCCCCTCTCATGTTGCAGTAATTCCATGTGCTGTAAATAGCTGTGGCTTCAGCAGCATAGAACAGGATGTTGTAAACTGAAACACTTCCTAAAAAACACAATGCCTGCACAGGTGCAGTGAGCCAGCAGGATGACATAAAGAGATTTTCTGTGACGCTCATCCTCACAAATATATGTGTCTCCTGATCCCTGTGGCCATAAGAAACCCTTTGGCCACCTTTTCTCTCAGCATTGAAAACTCCAACATGCGAAGAATGTTTTCAAACAGGATGACAAAGCTACATCCTGCATGGATTTGAAAGGAATTGGTTGCAAAAAAGCAGGCAACAGCCCATAATATCCTTCCTGCTCAGTTGGCCCTCCTATCACTGCTGATATCAATATGGGAAGTCCCAAATAAATAGAAGCTTTAAATTTCCCCTGTTGTGCCACATTCCTATTTGGCATCTAAACCCCTATTATTTGCTATCCAATGGGGAGAGAAATGGATCATCAATTAGCTCATGGTGTGTTTGAATTGAGGAATGTGAGTACATGAAATTGCAGCACCATTAGGTCACCCTGGGCTCTAAGCTGCTACAAACCAAGCTCACCCCCTGTTTTTCAAGGGTCTTTCCCATTCCCTGTGGAACACAACTATCCATGGTAAATGGATGTGACACATCTGGACATGACAGGCTGTGTCCAGGCTGTGTCCAGGCTGAGGGCAGATGACTGCTTTGGTATCTGGTGAGGATCCTGATCTCCCCATAGTGCTGTCATCTTGAGCACATGGAAGCTTTCTGCTCAATTTCCATGTTACTTCCTGAAGAAACCAGGGCGGAGACAGGGATGTGTCTGAGTTTATCTCCTGTACACAGCTGGGAAGTGTCTGGGCTGCCCTGACCCAGGGGATTGGAAGTGCTTCTGGATCCACCAGTTCAGACAGGCCTCAGGCTGGTTCTACAACAGCTGTTTGGTTTGACAGTTTTGAACCCTCTGTAGGTTCAAAACACGAGCCACACCTCAACCTTGTTTGCATCTCTCTCAAGACATCCAAGCTCATTCCAGCATCCAAATAGTGCTTCATGACCCTCAGCAGAAATGAATGACCCTCTACTACCAGCCTTTCTCTCTCCCTGCAGCTGGTGCCTGTAACTGGGGACAGTGAGTGGGTAGGAAGAGGGCACTGCCTGATCGCGCACAAGGACTCCTTGTACTGATAGTGTACAACCCTGGCGTATTTGGAGCAGAACAGGAATCCCCCTCACATACTGGCATCCCTCTGCCATGTGGTAAGGGTCTGCCAAGAGTGAAGTGAGGGATCTGCTGCAGAGATTAGGGGTAGATTTGGCAGTGGTCCCACCAGGGCTCTGCTGTGGGCATCTCAGAGGGGAAGAAGGGACTGGATTTAATCTGTAGCTGACTACAGAGATGTGTTTTCTCTTAAACGTCCCTTCAGTTACACAATAATTGTGTAAATTTTATCTGGTCATCTATGTCTTATGTTTTCTCTGTTTTTTTTTCAAGTTTCAAAGAGTGAAAAGAGAATTTTCTATGATTTCCTGGGACAAGACTCCAACAGTAACTGTCTTTCACTTATTTGCTTTTTGTCAGCCAAAAAACCAAATGGGACTATTAGTATTCATTTCCATAACACAGGTCTCATAAAGAAAATGGCATAATCAAGTAATGCATCATTTTGTATTGTTTAATTGATGGAAGGGAAAGGCTGAGATAACTTACCATTTCATCATCCTTCAAATTTAAAATCTCTTGCTTTAGGCCTCTACCCAGAGCTCTTTTATGTTACTACTAGGTTAAGGAGAAAAGGTGTAATGGGGACAGGCCAAATTCTGATATGATTATTATCTTTTAAAGGGCTAATTCTGCTTTCATTAAGCATAGTGCAAATTAGAAGGAAACTCCACAGGCTTCAGGGGAGCTGAAATGTAAATACATCAGTGATAATATCAGGATCATAGATATTTATAAGAAAAAGTGTTTGTGTCCATCCTACATCAGTTTAGTTTGAAGAAGAAGGTGCGGACCAAAAATCTCAGACTGATGGTGATCACTTAATTCCTGTTTTCTTTTACATATATGTATTTTTTTTCTTCCTTATATTAATCTACCTTATATTTGGACAATTGCACAAACTAATGAATAAAAAAGGAAATAAAAGAGTCTGTGCTAAGTAGATAACGTACTTTAAAAGCAAATCCTTAGTGTAGTAGCTAAGGCACTGGCATGAAAATCAACTTTAAGTGAAGATTAATATTCTTTTAAAGTGTTCTCTGTAAAATGTGCTGAATCTCCATGTATATCAGAGGAAGTAACTAATTTCTTAGCAATGGCCAAGTGGTTCTGGATAAAAGGTTTAAAACTGGACTTTGAAGCTATTATTTTTTCATTAATTGGAGAGGTGAACAGGATCAGAGCTGATGAGTCATTGCAGGAGCCTGCTGGAATGTTGCTCCAGCTGCGTATTGGGATCTGCAGGTGCACATTTCTTGGCCCAGATGTCCAAAAATGGTAGGGAGGCACTCGACATTCAGCAAATTCTTACTAGATGGAGAATGTTTTCTCCAATGGAGAAAAACTAAACTACTCATGGCAGCATATAGTGCATATTACAGTATGGAAATACAGTAATTTCTGACCTGCTTTGACTTTGCACCTTGGTTTCTTTTTTTAGCAGTCCAAACACAATAATGCACTAGTGAGGAGGACCCAGTACCAAGAGATTCCTTGAATGTTTTCCTACACTTTATTTTTTCCCCATTTTTGCCTCAAGCCTACACTGAAAGGGAAAGTGCACATCCTGGGACTGGAAACTAGCCAAAAGCTCAGGGACTTATCACCTATAAGAGTTTGTTGTGGAGCATAGCAGAAAGAATGTGCAGAAGATGTGAGCTGTTCTTACTCAGTTTTTAATCTGAAAAAGTGGAGTCAGATATGCTATGCTCTGTAAAGGATTTTGCCTACAAAATTGCTTGTCCTACTGGTACCACCACTACTCCAAAAAGATTGAAAATTATGTCTGCTTTTAAACACCATGATTTTTTACAATGATTTGTACTTTTTATCATGTCTTGTAAGAGTTTGATTTTCATTATGAATCAACTACTCAGAGAGTTTCTCAGCATGTTTTATTCTGTTCCTCCTAAGGTTTCCTTTAATTCCAAACATGAGAAATTACAGTTGTATGCCTTTAATACAGTTTAATGTCTTTAAGACTTTTCTGACCTGATCAACAGAAGAAGGTGACTGTAATCATGTAAAAATATGCAATGAATCTGAATTGAGTTTGATCCAACTCTGTCCATTAATATACAATACAGACTTTTGATTACATGATTTATTAACATGATTCCTTACACGACCTTAAAATACTCATTTGTGAAAAGTAGCCACTAGAAGGACATGCTTCTGCAGGAGGACTTTTGAAGATTTTATTGATTTCCAGCAGTAACAGCATGCATTAACAGTTATGAATGATTCAGCAAAACTGCCATTCCTAGCACATTCCCTTTTTTTTTTTGTTTGCTTTCTGTTTCCCAAAGTGTGCCCTCTTCCTTTCTACCTGGAAGTCTTGCCTGGGCAAATTTTTATTGCTTTCTATATTTGTCTGAGATTTTCAGCCTTCCTAGAGGTTCATGGTGAAAGGTCATATGGTGTTTTGCATCTGCCCTGAACTGACATGTGAGCTGACACTTTTGGACTTGGCTTCTGTGCAGAGGTGAAAGACTTCTGTACCGTGTGTGGACACAGAGTATGGATCTACACCTCACTCACACAATGCCTGTGAATTTGGCAAGTGAACATACCCCGCATGCATTAGACAGCCACCTTGGGCCTGTGCAATCAGTTTGACACTTACAGGAAGAATAAACTTTAATTACTGGGCTTTGTGGGGAGACAATAGGTCTAGGAAACTCCAAAGATATGTATGTTGGTGCTACATAGAGATAAAGCATCTGTGGCAGAGTTCATCTGGTCCTATTCTTAATTGCACATTTAATGAACTTTGATACTGTACTTCCAGTTAATTAGACTTGGCTTTCTTGAGTGCTTTCACAAAGACAAGCTCTCACTGGAGATAATCTAATTTCTCACTTGACCCAGCTCTAAGGTTTTTTCAGGACTACCAGAGATTTAGACACTGCTGCATTTTGTGGCATGTTGTGAATCCACATTAGACATTTAATTATATTTGAGATCTTACAGAAATCCCAATGATCTCATGTGACAAGATCATTCATTCTGTGGCCTGCTGAGCACATGAATATATGACCCTCTGAAATGTAGCTGAAACACTGAGGTATAGTGTATAGTTCCTTTTCCAATTGAATTATTTTAACTGGAATTTAGAATAATCAGCC
Source organism: Oenanthe melanoleuca (assembly GCF_029582105.1). Classification (NCBI taxonomy): domain Eukaryota; kingdom Metazoa; phylum Chordata; class Aves; order Passeriformes; family Muscicapidae; genus Oenanthe; species Oenanthe melanoleuca. The sequence continues at coordinate 74,910,043 of NC_079336.1, forward strand.
ATTCTATTTTTTTTAAGATTTATGTAATTATATAAGCACCACTAAGACAACAAATAAAGCCTTAGATGATTGTGAAACAGCAACAAGAATCCAAGAAAAACTCCAAGTTACCAGAAGAATGTTCACTCATGGATGGAAAGATAAATATTTCTAAGACTCACATCATAATTTTAGCAGTATCTGAAAGAATGTTTCCTTTTTTCAGTTTATCTTTTACCTTTGGTAATTAGAAGTTATGGTTCTTGCCTGGAGGAACTCCGGTTTCTATTTGGCTTTAATTTCAGTGCATGAATGGAATGCAGCCTTCTATGCAAAATGCACATGCTGCCCCATGGCTTTCTCATGGCTGGGGATGTGATTGTCTGGTGCTTGGTGAGCTAGGGCTGGAAAAGAACCCAAAAAATCCTTTGCATTCTAGATTGTGCAATGTCCTTTGCTTATGGAGATATGGGATAGATTTTTACATAATAGAGCTGTTGGTATCATTTCCATATATGTGAGCAAGGTTAATAGATAGATTTACCTTTTAATCATGGTTGTATTTATGCTTATTAATGGTTTTGTTTCATTAACCCTTTCATTCTGAATTTTCAGACAAAAAGGGATTCCCTACCCATTCTTTTCCAGAAACACTATTATAGAGGAACAAAGATAAACATTAAAAAAGGAGAATAATTTTTTGCAAAGATCATACATCCTAAGGAATTTAGTCAGTTTGTTTGGCTAAAATGTTTTGTTTCAAGTAATAACTGCTTTTATAGCACACCAGCTCCCTTCCCAACTAAGCTACTTTGAGATCTGTAAAAGCAGTTAGAAAAACAGATGAAAGCAATTAAAATTTTATCAGGAGCTGGTTTACTGTGCAGTTTATTTAATGTAATTGCAGAACTCAGGCATCCAAAAACAATAACATAGCTTCTCTCCAAATTATAAGAATCTAAGTAATAAAAATGTTGAGGCTATTTTTATTCCTTGATGTTAGATACACTCTGCGTAGCCTTCTACCTAGTCCGTGTCATACCTTGCTCTAAAAACAGCACATGATATTGTATTTCATTCTTCTTAAAAGTTCCCTATGTCCCTGGACATTCAGCAGGTCTCTCTGACGTATCATCAGTTCCTGTGCAGTTTTATTCACATCAAAAATAATTTTAAGTAAGAATCCTTCCAGATGTGCACTCAGTTAATCAGCATGAGTTTTCTCATCAGTGTCTGTTTGCACAAACACATATTAGCTATAGCTGCTATGAAGCTTTTATGCTGTTTTAGCAGAAGTTGGTATCATATTTCTTCGTTTAGCCTTACCAACATTCTGCAAAATCTGAATCAAGCCTTGAGGTGAGGCTACAAATCATGATATTACAAAAAAACAAATGTATTTGGAGTTTTTTTTTATGTGTGTCTTTTTTTATAACTTATCTTTGTAACTTATTTAATAGTACCATGTGTTCATTCTTTTTGCAGCACAGAATTACAGGAACCATTTTTTATGAAATGTAGTAAATTTCATAGATTTTGAGTGAAGGCCATGTTGGCAGCTATACTGCCTTTGTAGCATCATTTAAAATGTTCATGGTTTCCTACCCTGGCAGCTATATATAAAGACATCCAAAGTGATGCAAGAGGAAACATAGAGCAATCTGGCTGAAAAGTGCTTTGAGAAACTGTCACAAAATCAGTGTCTAGTTTGCAAAAAAAAAAAAAAAAGATTTTGCATTTTGGTATGTACTTAAAGCATAGTGAGGAAATATAAATGAAGAAGAAATAATGGACTGAAAAAAAGACTAAAAAGCAAACCAACATATGTTAAATTTCCAGAATAGATCTCATTCCTAGAATAGCATTCTTAGCATGGAAATAGGCAAAATCATCTAGGATTTCTAATATGGTGTGCAAAGATTTACAGTGCCTTTATGTTAAAAATGTAATGAGAATATTTTTTTTAATTTCTAAAGTTAGGTGCCAAAGTCACTTGTTAGACCAAACTATGGCTGCTGAAGGGCTCTTTTAATTTTGTCTAATAAAATAAAAATTAAAATTATATTAAAAAATTAAAATCATATATTGACATTAACTGTTAGACACATTAACTGAAGGCTGAGTCATAGCCTACTGGAGAGTTTAATGCTGGTAATAATACTTTGCATTTTTTTATTTAAAGAACATTTGATTATCAACTAATTATCTACTGATTATCAATTATTTACTAATTTATCCTCTCTGACATAGAAGTGGCTTCCATTTTATGCATGGAATAATTTTGGTGGATCAGATTCAATATACAGTGATTCAATGATACAATGAAGATCAGACTTCAAATTTCTGAGCACATTGTCTTCCACTGGCAGTTAATAATTTGATACATTTGTGTAACTGAGTAAATGTGAAAAAAAGATTTTAAGTAGTTAACCTGTATTATAAAGGATAATTTTTAGTTAATCAAGTACTGATTGAATTTGATCTATCTGGAAATCTGCAGTTTTCTTGAGAGTTTGCATGGTTGTTTCTGTTAAGAAAAGTGTAGATAAATTGCTTTCAAGCCTGAAGTGCAGCATTTTACATTCATTGTGCCCTTCCAGACAAGTGCAAGTGATTCCACTAGTGATGTGGATCTCTGTACATGAACCCTCACACTCTAATCTCAGGCTGTAGTGCCATCATGCACCTCACATGGTAAGGCGGACAGAATGCATTGCTCTGCTCCAAATGTGAACTCTGGGAAACAAAGAATACCAAAGCAAGACACAGGTCATCTCTACAGCAGCAGCTTGCCTTCTTTGGCAGTGATGACACCACACATCAGAATGCAATAGCTCTGCAGATGGTGTGGGGACACTTTGGGAACCAAAGCCAAGGCAGAGCACTGAAAGCCAAACGCTTCTCTTTGTTCAGACAAATCCCAGCTCAGTCAGTTACATTGAGTAGGAGACACTTCACATGAGCCATCCCAATATCTGTAAATGTTATTTTTCTCCTTTCTCCTGCTTTCAATATGATTTGCATCTATTTAACCATCACTAAATGTTGGAGTTGCTTCTGCAGGATACTTCCAGCTTGCTCATAGTTTCTGTGCTGATAGGAGAGCTTGAATACCACTATGGGCACAATCTACAGAATTAAGTGTTGACAAAAGTCTTGTTTCATGTACGTGTTTACTTCTTCTCTTGCTGCAGGAGCAGCTCTGGTAAACTGCTTCTCAGTTTGTTCTCGAGTCCATACAGCTACATACAGCCCATGGCTGCAGCTGGACTGAATACAGGGAAATACTGTACTTTAAACCATTAGAATACAAGCCCAGGGGAAGCAATTATTTTTGCTTTTTACTTCCCAGATTTTGGACACCTCAGAGATTATGTATGACCAAAGTATTTCTTTTGAGGAGCACCAAACTCAGCCAGAGGGTGCCTCCAATTTGCAGCCTGTAGACATGGCTTGTCCATAAGGACAAGCAGGGGAGGCAGAGAGAGCAGGTTTGGATGGAAATGGTAGAGCTGCCTTTCTCTCAGCTCTGGCTGCAGTGTTTTTCATTGCATTTGGCCCTTGTAAAGCAGGAGCCTCTGACCTAACCATTCAGCAGCTTTATTTGACCACACTCTGTCTCTCTCTTTAGGAAACATGATTACTGGGTCCTAAATACTTCCTAGAGTCTTTCATCTTTCCTCTATCTAATTAATGCTAATTTCCTTGATGGTACTCCTAAAGTACAGTTGGAGCCTGGATGTAGATTACAGAGCACTTTACAATATCAGCAGTAAATCAGACAGAGATTGTGAAGCACATATAATATGCATTTCCTGAGAGTTGTGAAGGGTGGGACTTTATCTTGCAGTGCATTAGTGCCCCTAAGATTGTGCAACACTGTAAAGCACTCAGTTATCATGACACTTGGTTGCCTGGAAATCCTCTTCCATTGCACTATATGCCTTTTCCATTTTTGTAGACAAATCAGTTTGGCACAACTTAGCCTGAAACTATAAATTTTGTCTTTTAGACAGTGTTCAAGAGTGATTTTCCTAAGGAGCAAAATATATTGAGAGGAATACAGAGGGCCTTAAATTGTCTTCAGGGGGATCACCTTCATATTTTGAACCCAGAAATGTACCTGAGACATAAGAGAAGAATACACATTAAAACTAAAGGATACACTCAGCTTGCACTGTAGGACAAATGATACAATTAAATTAATTTAAAGAAAATTATCCTCCATTTTAGAGATACTTGCCTCTAGTAAGAAAAGTATGTAGGTTATTTGGTTATTTTTAGTGTAATGCTACACCATTTGACTATACAACTTAAGCCAAATCATGCAGTCAGCATCATTCCATGTATAGCTGAGAAATCTTTCATCATGTATAACTGGGAAGTCTTTCATATGACAATACATGACTGCTTGGACCAGCATGTTTCAAGGTGTATCTGTGTATGTACATGCAGAAGTGCAGATGGAATTTGTAGGACAAGCTCTGAATCCATCCAAAATGTTCTAAAAGCCAAACTTATTCAGCTCTGTAAATCTGATATCAACTGTGCTCCATTGTCTGGTCACTTCTGGTGGTGGAAAGCAGAGATAAAGTATGACTCTTTTGGCTTGGTTGTATTTTGTCATCACTTCTTACTGATTAGCTAGGATTCTGATCAATCCAGGGAATTCCCACAGATTTAGTCTGTGCTATTCTGAACAGTATCTCTTTGATGGCAATACAACACTCCCAGTACAGTTTACAACTTGACTCAGATTGCGGTTATAACTCTCAGTTATAGGATTGGCTTCTCTCTGAAATCTTCACTTACTGCCAAAGGTCACAAAAGCTGTCAGTAGATCTTCCTAGCTTAAACACAGCATCTTCTAAAATCCACTCAAGGAAGAAAAATTCAACCAAATTGACACTTTCTTCCACATTTCACCATGTTTTTTACCTGAGTTTTTATATAGATTATAAAATGAGAACAGGATCAGAGCAAATGTGTATAAATTTAAGATAAATGCTATATTGAGCTTAATCCAGACATGTTTTCCTGAGCCATCATATATGAAAATACATTCATTTTTTCAATAATAAGTTAGCTTCACTGACCCCAACCCAAATTATTTTCAGTGTAAATTATAATATCCACATTTTACAAAATCTGTGTGTTATTTCATTTAAAATCCCATTCCCTTTTAATGAAATACAGTAGCTGGCTCTTCTACTGAAAAAAATCATTAAATATTTCCATACTGGCTTCCAGCTTGTCTGCTGTTTTTGCCTGGCAGAATACAGTGCATCTTTGTGTGTTATTAATGGGCTGAGCTTCTGGACAAGACCATGCTTTTTTGCCACTGCAGAATTTCCTTACAAACAATGTGCTGTAAACCAGATAGGAACAGAAACTTTCATAGATCCAGAGGACTACTTTTGACAGAGTAAGTTAAGTCACTTTCATTAGGCAAATGGTGAAATACCTACTTTTTCCCTTCAGAACACGAATTAATTTATTTTTTTAAAATCCCAGGCATTTTAGCAGTTGCAGAACTGTGAGAAATGTGGAAGGCTGTTAATCTTCAGGTCTCTCTTAGGCCTGAATGAGTCCTCCCCTCTGTTTGGCTCTAAGATGAAGGATAATGGTGTGAACACCGCACATGCAGAACTACACAGAAGGGTTGCCAGACGTGGGTGGTGCTGACAAATCACTGTCAAGTGTTAGAGGAACTTTTCCAGGGGTGCTGCAGGCTCTGGGATGGGAAATGTGCCATTCCCAACAGCACTAGAAGCCATGTGCAGCACTGCTACCTCCCCCAAGCACTCCTGAGATATCCCAAGGACTGAATACTGAGCATTTCAATATTAGGTACCCTTGGTGCCCTGGCACCCAGGAATGCTGTAGCAGAGCAGTGCAGATGAGTGTCTGAAACTCAGCTAAGACCTCTCAGTACTTCATGGCATGCTCAGCACAGGTGGTGGAACTGGAGAGCAGCTGTGCCTGGCGCTGTGCCCAGCGGGCAGGAGCTGGTGGAAATGGTTCTTCTCATATGGAGGAGTTAAACAAGAGGTTTCCTTGGCTGTGCATCTGTCCCCTTAATCCTCACTTGTACAGCTGAACATTTCTTCTGAAATGAAGGCAATTCAGAAACTCTCAGCCCTTTAAGACCTTTATACTACAAAGACAGTTTTTGGGGAATCTTCCAGATATTGTCATCCCCTGGAGCAGAAATAAACATGTGCCTTGGTCTCAGCTACACTATAGCATAAACCTGGGTAATGTGTTAAAGCTGGGAAACAGGAGTTGTGCTGTTGAGCCAGCATGTGAGTTGCTGGGGACTTAATGACACACTTTACCTTGCGCTGTCTCCCTAGCAGGGTACAGAGGTGTGAGCTGAGGCAGCTCTGTCAGACAGGAAGAGAGGAATTTTCTGAAATTAACTAATCTAAATTTGCCAAATGACACCATGTCCCCTAAGAGACAACAGGAAGATGTCATGGAGCTGAATACATTATTGGCAGCATTTCTGGCTCCCTTGATTCTAGAATGATTTTGATCAGAATAAAAACAGATGCAAATGAAGTGGCACCCTGAATCTGTTGTTCATGAAGTTTAATATAATAAAAGACAAGGCAAAAGTCACTCATTTAAACTGCCTTAATCATATACACCAAATTTATGTATTTAACCATCAGCAATCTAAACTATTTCAAGTGTGCTTCTTCCCCATTTTTCCATTCACCCTCATCCAAAACCTACCCTCCTGCCTCAAGACTCCTAGGTTTTGAATAAAGAAAAGCAATGTTATCCATTGCTTATCAAAGTGAAGAACTCCAACTCAGTATAGGATGAAAACTTAAGTGTGTGGCCTTGACTAGGCCACAAAGTGAAATTCATACAAAGGTAAGAGTTTCATTGTTAATTCACTTAAATGGAAAGGGATGGGGGTCTGATCAAGGTGGACTTGCATTTCCGGACTGCTTGGCACATGTGAATCTCTCAAAATTATTTTGTGCACAGTGGGTGTCCTATACTTAGAAGTCTCATATCCTGGGCTGAGATGTAAAGAAATTAAAAATGAAGCAGCAGTGGTTGAGTGAAAAAAAAAAAAAAGAAAGATACCAGGATACGAAAATGTGTATTTTTTTTAAAGAAAAAGAGTGTAGTGAAGGTCCTAACATAGGGTCTGCAGTGGAAGAAACAGCCTGTCTTTGATGACAAACTTTTCCTCTTTTTATTTTTTTTTTTCTTTCTGTAAGTTCTTCACTCAACATTGCAAGAAAATATCATGATTTTTAATCTACTCTAGCAAGATGTAAATCCAGATTGCTTTTTTCTTCAGCTATGTATACCACCAGCAGCCACTTGCTGGAAGCAACACCCAAAGCTCAGGAGCATGCTGCGTATTCTTCAGCACCATCTACTGGTACCTGCCCTCTCCATCACTAGGGCACTGCATTACCTACAGCCCTTGAGAGAGTCAGGAAGAAAGAACAACTAAAATCCTCCAAGAGGCTGCCCATACATAGTAAACCTTAAGACTAGTCTGGCTGAATGGTGCTTAAATAGATTTTGATTCTAATAAGAAACAGTCCAAATCATTCATTTAGAAGCTGTGTAATTGAACTTATGGTCATACATGTCCCCTAACTAAAACATAATAAAGGCCAGGGACAGAGTAAAACAGAACTCATGAGGTAATGGAAACACAAGATGAGGTTATCTGGGCAGGGAAAAAAGCTACAGGAAATGTAACAAGATATTAACGTAGAAAAGTGCTTTTGGAGCTGAGGCAGGATGTATTTCCTGAGATCTGTGCCTTAAAAATGACATTCCTGAACAGGCTTGGACTGTAAGTATTGAATAGGCTTCCAATACTCTTTTTAAAATATAAAACTGATTAAGAGGGAGGTGTGACTCTGTTTTTGAAAAAGACTTTAGATAAATAAGCTCAGACCCCTCTGATTAGAGCAGCTCTACATACTCCTTCAGTGAGACAGGTCTGGGGCTGGGTTTATTGAATCTCTATCGTCCTCAGAAACTGACATGAAAACAAAAAGGAAATCATAATTTGGAGCACAACTTGCAGACACTGTAAATTAATGCAACTCACTGACCTTAAAAGCACTTCCTGATTTGCTACAGTAGAGGAACATTCTGCTCTGTTTGATGCCTTTTCTGCCAAAGGAGTAAATCCCAAATTCAAGCGCATCCATGGAGTAAGCCCTGAAATATTTTCAATAAGCTGAATAATTTTTGTTGCCAATTTTCAACATTTGTTTAATTGACAAGAGGTAGTGTGCTAAAGGTATTCCAGACAGTCAGGAATGAGGTTTTCATGGTGCATCAGAATATGAAAAAAGAACAGAGAAAAATTACATAATATGATGTACTACTGACACATATGGATAATATGTTGATCTTGTTGATGTTTGTTTGCTTGTTTGTATATCTACAGCACTATCTTCACAGAAGCAATACATAAAGTATAATCCCCTCACCATAGAACTTGATATCAAAGAAATCTATTCAAATAAAAATCCATTGATAAAAGGCTTCTATACACAACTTCCTACTCACAGACATTACCTCTTAAAGACTTTCTGAATAACATTATACTTAAATTGCAGCATCAGCAAAGTGTTGACAAACTGAATATTTTGTAGCTTCAGATTGGAGTGTCTCTTTTTGATGGCAAAACCTTTTGAAAGGTATTTCAAAGTTTTTAGCTTGGTCTTATGAGAAAAAAATTTAAGCAAAATATCATTTATGTAGCAAATACAAATGCCTCCAATTGCTAAGGACAGGAAAACTCAGTTTTTGGCTGTACCTGGGGAATCCAGCAAGCTGTACTTCCTCATGAGATGAGGAAGGCTTGTGAACTTTGTAAATTTTTTCAGAAGATGATGTTTCCAAAGGAAATACAAGTACCTGAGACATATTCCACAGTTCATAACTGTAGCTCTGATTGGTAGAAATGGCCATATGTGTGGCCAACATATTAATACAGATATCAAAGGATGAACAGACCATGGGTAAAGCAAGACTGGATGAGAAGTGATGAAGGATGGAAATTAAAAGAGCCAGTCACATTCTTTGAAAAGGCAGCTCATAAAGAATGGGCAAATGCAGATTTAGAAAAAGTTAAAATTATAGGAAAATTTTCCTCAGAAGTTATTCTGGAATTGATACAGATCAAGCTGTTTACTATTTACATACTTCTTTGAAAAGACTAAAAGAAAACACTGGAGTATGCTTTTGGGGTTCTAAAATATTCAACAGGCTCCTCTGGTGCAGTGCAGTTTTACCATTCTTCCAAATTTAGTAATTTTAGCAACCACAAGCTCAGAAAGTTGCTACTGTACATAACTGAAGAGCAGAAGTTGGCAACATATGATTTCACATGGCTTTAAGACAGATTCAGGATGCCCAGATAGAGCTGAAAAGTGTTTGGTGAACATATGGGCAAGTGAATTGCTTGTAGGTTTTGTGATACATCGATGGCATCACATTTCTGGCAAAAGACAAACTACTTGTTCCCATTTACAAGAAATAAAGGCATTGATAAGTGTTTATCTTGGATGACAGAGAGTGAAATGAGCACCAGAATTTCCTAGTAGCATCTATAACTTAGGTAGAACAAATCCTAGAACATGAAACAAAGAAACCCCACAGCTGGAGCGCTAAAGCTGGAATTTGGCCAGGACTTGCAGATGTAATGATAATCAATAATGATCATCTTTTAAGGGCTGCAACTTAGTGTGTCAGTCAGTGTTACAATTTGGTCGTCAAGTACAGTTCAAAGCACTATTTCAAACTATCATGTCTTCTGTCCTCCAGGGACAAGTCAAAACCTGACATTAAAGGAAGGTGCTATTCCTTGGTCTGAGCATAATTAAAGATTCTGAGACTCAACACCTGAGCAGATGGCCTGTGGTAGTAACAGATTTTAGCTCCTATTCCCTTCCCATTCAGTGTTTTACACATTATACATATATTTTGCTGGTACTAACATAGTATGTCCTATATGCAAGTAGCAGAGGCCTGAATAAGATTAAGGAAGAGTAAAACATGCCTCCCACATGCACACATGAAGGATAGGATTTTTCCATCATATCAATAAACTCATCCAAGAATTACAATGAAAGGAATGTAGCTCCCTGTTAGTAAAGCAAAAAACTCGTGGCAAGGAGTATTTATAAACAAGGCAGAGCTGACACTCCTACCTTTGGTTAGCATGGGGGCATCTGTGCACCCAGAGGATGTAAAGGCAGAAGGGGAAGGAGACAGTGCCATGGGCTCAGCCAGCCCTGAGTCTCTTCAGCTGTATCTGCATTGAGGTGTTGGCACCCCTGGCCCAACCCACAGCCACAAGGAATTAGCTGTAGCTCACAAGCAGATTGCAGTCTCAGACCCTGGTCCACAGTCTGCTTCATGCACATCTTCAGAGGAATTAAAGTACTGCCAGTGGTGACATACCCAGCTGTAGTGAAAGTCACTTCCACTCCTGAAGTGGTCACTGGATAGACAGATGGGGAACTCAAACCCCTACCTAGGGGTAGGGTCTTACAGCTCAGTAAGCAAATCACATTATTGTAGCAGGGAAGTAACAATTCTAGTAGCTGTATTCTGTATTGCTTCCCCTCTGGTTAAAATGTCAAATAGTGGATGACTCTCCAGAGAAAACAGAAAGAACCAAGCATCCAGTCTCTTGTTTGCAGCCTTCCAGCCAAGTCCAAATTTCTGGGTAATTTAGCTACACTGTCTTGCTGCTAGGAGCCTGAATACTGTTTAATGAGATAGGATAATTACAGCTACATCCTAGTGACAGCTCCATATTGTTGTAGATAGGCAGGATATAAGAGCACCTGAAACAGTTTTCTAGTAAACAGGATTAATCAGAGAGGGGTTGAGAAGATTCTGTTTGGAGAGCATGAAAAACACTGCCTTTGGGAAGAAAGCAAATTTGGAAATTTCTCTTTTGAGTGGTGGGTAAATATTAGGACTGAATTACTGGTAGAGTATTGTATAATCTTTTTAATAAGCTAGCATTCATTGACTTTTAACTGGAAATTTTGTTGTTCAACACAGCAACATATCCTTCTGTTAATCTGAAGACCTGCATCTAGCTTTCAACAGGCTCCCATGTGCTCCTGCTCCATGGCAAAGGAGCCCACAGGAATACTGTCTGGGATTCTGCAGGGAGCAGGGAGTCTACAAAAGTGTATGTAATGCCCACTTCAATCAACACTGATATCATGTGGGATTTGAAGTTGAAGAGTATTCAATAGCATTGCCTATTAACATTTTAATGAACTGATCATTTTACTCCAGAAGACTGCTCACAATCACAAAGAAAATTTAGTTTCTTACAGTCACTGCAATGGCACGATAATAGATAATTTAGCCAGAATACACAATGATATCTCTCCTGCATATTGCATGTACAATAGAAATATAAAATTACTTAATGAAAGTTTTGTCTTACCTGCAATAATATCACCTTTTTAGGACAATATTTGTGGGAACAGAGGATTCATTCAAAAGACATCATCCATTTGTGGAAATGTAGAGTATAGATTATTAAACTTAAATGCTATTTAACTCCTAGAATGGTTAGTTAAGCCTGTTTCTGTCTGATGATACCTGGGAGTTATTGGACACTTATGTAAATGGAGCCTCTGGGCCTCGATGAAGCATTCAAACATATGCTTAAAACCACCAACTTATCTGAAATTTTGCTTAAGCATTCAAGCACACCATCCACTGTATAGCTAGGGTTCACTGGCACTAGTGTATCATAACAAGCGGTTGAAGTAATTTCAAAGAATTCTGAATGTAGAGAATGCTTTGATTTGTTTTTATTTCCTAGCTACTTGTAAAAACTGGCTTTTTGCCTTACTTTTGACTATGCTTCATTAGCTATGAATCAGAATTTTAGGTCTCAAAGGGACAACAATGAAGCATTAAAATCAAGTTAAATTACTATCCTAGAAAAAACCCTAATAAAGTTAGTATGCAGCATTTGACAACTTTACTGGAAAGTCCAAAAGCACTTATTCAAAAAAGTACTATTTAAATTATAAGAAAAAAAATTAAATCCCTGTTAATTACATGGTCCTACTGAGTGTTTTCAAGAATACTATTTTTCTTCTTTTTAGTTTTTTATTTCTAGACAACTGGGAAAATATGCGCAATACTGGAAGCTACCCTGCTGGGATGGGTAAGTAAACAAATTTTGGCAGACTAAGTTGTTAATTATTCTGCTTGTTATAGCAAAGTAATTACAATTCTTGCTAAGGGTCAAGAATTAAAAACTTTCATAGATATTCAGTAGAATTTAATAACAAAGTAAGAGCATGTGAGCAAGTTTTAATGATGTTGGATAGATTCAACTTCAAAGAGTGGGCATACTGAGGCCATTTAATTAAAAAATTATGGAATACGTGGATAAAATATGCTCTTGACTGGTTATTAGCTAAGAATCTGCTTTTGGCTGTCTATTAGCCTTGGTAACAAGTATGTGGCCAGTCTGCAAAACAATAACAAGAGTCTCCTTGTAACAAAAATAGTAATGGTTGAAAAATTCAGTCAGAAATACACTATTTTTACATTGTGAAGAGAAGATAACCAGTCAGCCTTTGGCTACTTCTAAACATATCATAGTTTTATCTGAAAAAAATAACTTCTGATATGGTCCGTGCATTTCAAATGTGGACTGGAGAGCTGAAAGCCAATTAAAAGACTGGCAGAGGAAACAAAGAAACCTGAGCAGTTGCAGTTTCACTAGGAATATCACTGGTGAGATAGATTTAAATAAACTGTGAGGGTTGGATATATGCTGCAAACCAGAAGGGTACAGGCGAGTCTTCCTTAAGCTCTTTATTTTCCTTAAGGCATCGTTATCTGGCACACCATCACTACAGCAGTCATCCACTGCATCCTAAGCAGATGCCCTGACTCTTTTCTTTCAAAGTTTTGCTTTTGGAAAGTGCTTTTGGACAAAGACTATTACAGGCAAAATTGCAATTCATTCCTTCAAAGCACTTTCTGTTGCTTCCTGAGCAGCACGGTGCACCTGGTGACAGCAATTAGGAAGAAGAGCTTGGCACATCTCTGTAAAGGCAGGGATTATGCAGTGGTATATGCAGAGCCATAACTGGAGAAAATGGATTTCTATTAAAGAAAAGTGAAAGGCTGGGAGAATGAGATCCTGTGGGAGGCTTTCAGCAAAGTCTTTCCCCTATTCAGAGGCTGGGAGGGGTTAGACTCACTGAAGGAGCAGTAGAGAAGAACTATGAGAAGAAAAGCAAGGGTACCATAGAAGGTTGTCCTGTGCAATGTAACCACTGATGGTTTCAAGTATGCAAGGTAGAAGACTGGAGTGTAATACCACCCGCTTAACAGTGAATGCTGCTCCTCCTGCTAATCAGTGTAACTAAATTCACAAATTTTGTGAGCCCCTGCCTCTCCCTTGCACAGCAGTCATGGAAAGAGCATGGGGCTTGGCTGACCTTGGGCCAATACACAAGTATCCAGAGGAGTTAAAAGTTCATTTCTATCCTATGGTGGCTTGGAGTCACACAAGGTCTTGGAAGAGGTATAAACCAGAGAACAGCAAAACAAAAAAACTGTCTGTGAAATGTTCATCAACAAACACGTCAAACCAGACTATGATTACCCAGAGAAGGGCTGGTACATCAAACAGAAGCTTGGCTTCTTGCATGTGGGGTATTTGTCGGCTGTCTTTGTGGGAGACAACAGAATTTGCCCACAAGAGAATACGGTGAGGGGCTATTTTCAAAGAGCTCAGCTGACTCCACAGAAGCTATTTGCAGCTATGATTTCTGTCATGTTCCTTCACGGCATTTTTCCGTTTCAACAAAAACGTACGTTGTGTGTCTGCATGTGGTGAGCTGCAGATGTGCTGGAGAGGAGGAAAAGTTCATTTCAAACTTGCATGTTGAAACACTTCATGCAGCGTGAACTTATTTTCTCTTTAAACTAAATATATATTTGTGTACATTAAAAAAGTGCTGATTTTAACTATTTTTGTTTCTGATCTGGGAACTCAAAGGGCAGTCATCTGAACAAATTTTTGCTTTTGACTGAGCTATTATTACAACTTAGAGACCTGAATGGTTCCAGTGTGTGAATTTGAAGGTAATTTGACAAGACATGTGGAATCCAAGGTAGTAGAAGTACAGATAGAGGCTCATTTTCTTGCAGAAAAAAAAATTATTAAGAGTATAACCTGACCTGAAATGCCGACTCAGCAATAAGGTGCCACAAAAATTTATTTCCAAACATTGTGGCATCTGTTTATGCCAGGAAACCTCACAAAAGTTAAAGAATGTGATTGAGGTGTTCAAAGAAAGATCCTGAATTCTACTTCTAGCTCTGGTGATGACAGTTCCTGGTATGTCTATGCAGGAAAAGTATTGTTGTTATATGTGCAGGTCCACCTTTTCAGCAAAATCCAGTAGCATATGTGACAATAATAACCAAGATTCAAAACTCCAACATATTAGCGGATGCCAGTAACTACACTAATAATTTTCCATTAATCTTGGCCATGTTAGTTTGCTTTTTAGCATGTCCCAAAGGCCAGGCCACCTATTCTTCTTGGCTGTCTTCTGTCCTTGCCTGCAGATGCTGATGCAGCTGCAAACACCTTTCCTCATTTTGCTGTGATGCTGGTATCACAGTGAAAATACTGAGATCTGTAGATTTAGATATCTAAAGAGGGAAATTGATTTGCATTTCATTCTGATGGTATCTGAAGTTGCTGCCTTACGGGCAGCTGTGCACTCCCACATTTTCCTGGTATCTCTTTCTGTCTCAGAACATGCTCTGTCACCTGGGTGGCCGGCAGTGTTGGCAAATGAAAGCAGCATTTCAGAGTGAGCACACAGAGATGAGGAGGTGTGATGCAAAAGGGTAATTCAGAAGTGAAAACTAGGTAGTTGTTCTAAAGTAATAATTAAGATTTATCATGTGTAAAATTCTCTCACCACATCTAAACCCAGGAGAGTTTTGGAACACCTGTGCTTTGCTTTTGGAAGCTCATTTGAGCTGGAAAATTCTTCCTCCAGAGGCAATTTATTACCCATGTAACGGATGCTATTCTGTTGAATATGTAGCATATTGAGGTTTGGCTACCAGTTTCACTCTTTCAACGCAAAGTGAAAATATGGAGATTGTGGGTTTGGAAGAATTTCTTTTATTGATGTGGAAAACTGAGAATTTAACTTGGAAATTCTTTGATTAATTCCTGATTCTGTTTATGCAGGGAAAAGGCTGTTAATGTTGGAAATTAAGTTCAAATATTAAGTTCAATAACAAATTCCCTCCTTCAGAAGCAGCTCTTGTTTTATCTTTTGATGGGACACCATTCCCTGAACAAAAAGTCTGTCTCTCAATAGGCTGCTATTAAGATTTTATATTTTAAAATTTTACAAAGTTATATACTTTACAAATGAAAAAATTGAAGGTCTGAGAGGCAAAAAGGGAACATTTGCTCTGATGTGGTTTTAAACTGTTGAGAGCAATTAAGAAGCCATCAACTCTGAAAAAAAAGCACATTGAACTGTGTAGCCTGAATCAGATTAAATCACTTGATTTTTCTGTGATTGATTTGCAGTGTATTTCCAGAGTTTTGGAACACACATCCCTGGAGTACATGCCTACCAATCTGACTGATATACAAGATTAGAGAAACTCTAAAACTAGAAATAAAATCACTTCATTTTTTTTTTTTCTAAATTTTTATTTGAAAAAATATTCTTGTTTCCTTTTGTATTTTAATTTCAGCAAGCACAGGAAGACAGGTATGACTGTTCATTCTGTGTATAGAACTGCGAAGGAATTACCTCACTAGACTGTTCACATCTATCTGATTTTTCAAAAACACATACAAGAAATTGTGAAATGACTAATCACAATATGAAATTAATTCATGTGAAATTGCTGTAGAGTAGTCACTGGTCTTTGAATCTCAAATGTTCCAAAGTGATCAGAATTTTATATTCCTTGTTGTAGTTCACCTCAAAATGACAATGGCAAGAATATTTCTATTATCACTCCACAGTGGTTTGATTTACACTCCATTTAATTACAGCAGTTTTGATATTGTTCTCAGTTTTGAACGGCTTACAATAATTTTTTAAGTGAAATATAAGAGTTGCTTTATTTTAGCTGTAAGTTAATAGGAATTTTAAAGAAAAAACAGTTAAAAGTAAATCAGTTTGATTCTTCCCTGGGTGCATAGCTGTAGCCCAGATAAGCTTTTGTCTTGAGGCCAATCCCCTATCAGTCCTAAAGGAAGGACTAGATTTATGTGTTCTCTCCTTACATCCTCCTTTGTACATACATATTTGGATTAACGTCTTTGCAAATGTTCTAGGGAAAATGCCAGATTTGCAAAGACAAAGAACAGGTATTGCTATTTTTGCTGTGAAGTTTAAGTTTATATAATGCAGAATGACAGGCTGCTTGTGCAAATGCAGCAGTACAAGTAAACAAAGTGGAAGGAAATATCTCAGAAGCCTACACCAGCAGATAAACTTAGCCATAAAAGGTCTGGAGAACAATTTGTGGTCTCTGAGGAGTAAGTGTTGAACTAGAAATCGGTGTGTTCATACAGTTTGTTGCTATTAGGAAAAAAAGAACAATAACAGTACACAGTACTGATCAAATCCATTACTTGAAGGTAGTTATTAAGACAAATACTGAAAAACTATTAGCCCAAAGGCATGTGTTGACATGCAAGTGGCTTATCAGAATTGTGTCATCCTGTAAACAAAGTTGCATATCTCGGATTTTGGAAGAGACAGGTCACACTTCAAGAACTGTTTATCAAACAAATATAAAACCAGAGCTATAGGTTTGTTTTGCTTTATTTCTTTCTATTTTTTTTTCTTAATACTGTAGTTATAATGCGACTTTTATGTTGTTTATATGGATGCTTTGTCGTTAATATTTGTCATTCAGGGTGCTTTTCCAAGTCTTGTTATCAAATCAGCTGCAAAAGCTGTATTTGCTTCCAGCTAAGGTGACTGCCCCATTCTTGTCATGGAGGCTTCCTTCACCGGCTTCCAAAACTTCAGTCTGCAGATAATAAAAAAGAGAGACCATGATATAAACAGCAGAGTTCCCCCTTTCATACAAGCCTACATCTGTTTCCTGATTTATACAGGAGTGAGGAGAATTGGGTCTGTCTGGATTTTTCTCCTTCACCCTCCAGTTCTTAGTTTCTTTCATCAGCTGTGCAATTTAAAACAGTCTTCTTCCAGGCCCTCAGCACGGACAACAGGAGGTGTGAGAGTCATAATACATGATAATGCCAATTAAATCTCTATCCTGTATCCTTACCATACCTGTCTTGAAGTTGCTCTTTCCCTCTTGGCTGTTTGTTTAAAACACATTGTCTTGCTGCATAAACCTGCCCCATAAAAGACCCCATTCCTTGTCTAAGGACAGTGACCCTGCCATAGGGGACACCTCCTCATGCCTGAGGTGGACAGTCTGTGACTTTCCTTTTTCCACTAAGCATTGCTGTCTGTGTTGTCATTCAACTTTGTGCCCCTGCTCCCCTCAATGGGTCTGCCTTTGCACTTCTAACTCATTTGCACACACTTTTGAGTGTGGAGGTGGAATTATCTTGACTTCCAGCACTAGCTTTGATGAGTGCACAGCACATATCCAGACACTACAGTTCTCCCAAGATTTGGACACATTATAAATGCTGTGCACTGGGGTCAGTTTGGAACCAATATAGAAAATGGCTGAATGATTTAGCCCAGGTCACCACAGAAACACAGTGGGGACTTCAGCCCCCAGTTCCCATATCCTAGGTTGCTTCCATAACCTACTTGGATATTTCCCCTCTTCTGTGTTCACATTAGTGCTGGAAAGGGAGTGGTGCTGGGGCTGCTCTTGTGCCTTACTCATGTAATGGATGCTGTGCCCTGCAACTTCACCATTGCCTCATGTACCCCCATGCAGGGCAGAGCCTTACCTTAAATAAACTTCTTGGCATTTAGCGAGTAAACCTCTCTGATCATCTTACAGTATGCTTGTACAGCAACACACAAGTTGGCACACATATTTTCTCTTATGAACTTACCTCCAGGAAGATGAGAAACCACAAGGAATCTGAGCACTTTGAACATAGGCTTTGCATAGAATTCCTACCATCTCTCCTGATAAACACTTGGAATCAAAGTTATTTTCAGATGTCCCCAAAGAATATTTTCATCAGATTGCTAAGATCATGACTGATAGCTTTATTAGGAAGAAATGTTGTTAATTGCCTGTTCAGCAGCAATATAAAATATGATGGTGCATATTTTTTGGCCAGATCTTTTGGACATTTTTTTTCTTCCCTTCAGACTTTCCTCTGGCATACATGAATGAATTAACTGTGCAGCCCTTTGCCATTGCCAAGATCCTTCTTATCCTGCTTTGTAGATGAAAGGATGAGGAATCAATTCCTGGATCTGCTTTGCATCTATCACTGCAGGCAAAAGTCCCTGTTATCACCAAGAAACACACCAAGGCTTGGTTAGGATTTTAGGTACAGCCCTGCTGTGTTCAGGCTCAGGTCAGAGCTCAGCAGGCTATTGACAGCTGGATCTAAACCTCATGAGCACTCGAAGCAGACAGGCAGTATTTCAGACCTGAACATACTAAGCTACTGTGACACTGGCATATGGGCCTCTTTTTGATCCATTTTACCAAGCTAGTAAACACAATTGCAAGGTCTTAGGTCTTGAGCTGGGTCTTGAATTCCACAGCCAAACACTACACTTGCAGAAGTGCTGAGTTAGTCTCCTGGTTGTGGCTTGAAGGTTCTATAAATCAGATCATTCCGAGGCATTTGTACATCCTAGACACTTTTGAAAATTAGGGCCATGATATTACTTTAAAAAAGTAATTTTTTATCTACTTTGAATTCAGTGGCATACAGAACATTTGGTACAGAGAAGGGGCTAGGAGACTTCTTAGTATATAAAGTACTTAATTTCGACACAGCAGAGACAACATGAGGGCCATTTCTACTCCTGCTTCGATGTCAGTTGGCTATTTACTTCCAAAAGGAGGGCTTTGATCTGCAAGTTGTCTCTACTAAAATAAATAAGGATAACAACCTAATCCACTACCATCAGTCTATTAACAGCATTCCAGGCTTGAGTGTGAATTTTCAGCTGTGACTACAATCCATACAGCACCAGCATTTTTCTTCTTGTACATTCTGCATGAGATACCATCATGATGGCCTTACTGGAGATCACATCTAACATGATTTCCATTGAGAAAAGTGCTTTTAAAAAGTTTTGTGAGCTTCTCTACACTTTCCTATGGATTCCTCTTTAAAATTGCTGTTCTATTTGAATCTCATTACTGAAAACATCTTTCCTCTTTCTTTTGGTCTTAATACGAAGGATAACTCAGAAGAAGGAAAGATGGTATCTGTTTTTGAAATACATAGCATTTGAAACTGGAGCATATATGGTAGCTCTGGCATTACAAATATGAATGACAAGTATGAGTGTCACCTCTCAAAGAGGTGACATAAGGTGACACAGCCTTGAAAGTAGCTGAACTCTGAGGCAATAGCTGAAGTCTGTGGGAAGACTCAAATTCTTATCCAATGGGGAATTTCTCAGTGAGGGACATTGCCCTGTTTCCTGTCCAAAAGCTTCCACTTGATTCTTTACCTATCTCACATATCTACAAGATGATCTACGGAGAAATTTGATAAGAAAAAGTGGCCCGGAGTTTTATTTTGCTTTGTTTTATTTTAAGGTAGCTTCTGAATGGTCTTGCTGAAACTGGAATAAACCTGGCTGACTTTTATGTAAGTTTCCAGGTAGTTTAGATCAGCTATAACAGTTAACAATGAAATCTGTAAACTAGTTTGACTGAAAGTGTAGGGTCTTGGCTGTTCTGCTGTAAGGACGGTTCTTTACTCTGTAATCTTTGCTAAATGCAGCAGAGATGGCTCTGTGACTACTGAAGTAGTGGGTTTTAGAAGCCCAGAGTTTGTTTGGTTACAAACTTTGGGAAGAAATGTTTTAGCAGAAGTGATTTTTACCTACTGTTTTAAAAATACTTCTCAGAGCAGCAGAAAAAGGAATGTGTTGCTCAGCAAGCCACAAAGCATTATTTAGTTCTTAATTTTCTTTACTATTTCTTACTTCTGGCTCTGCATGCAGCTTCAGTGGGTGCAGACTCCAGCCTTAATGGCCAAGATCCACTTCCTTACAGCTGAAGAATCTGGCCCTATTGGCATGCCATTACATTGAGCAGGAAAGAAAATATCCTAAAAGGTGCCCCAGCATAACGGAATGGGAGAGTAAGTGTAAATAAAGCAGAGGCTGGGCAGACCAACAAGAAATGTTTAACATTCCATGCTCTCCACAAAGGGCAGGTCAAGGAAAGGGAATGAGTGGTTGGGATGAAGCACATGCCATGGATATTTTTCAAGTACATTTCAGCAGAGTATATCTAGTCACGTAAACATCCACAACAAACAGAACAGCCTTGTTCTTGAACATGGCAGACCTCCTGAGGTCCCTCTATATACACAGGAGACGGGTCTCACTATGCAGGGAAGCCACAGCTGCTGAATTCGCAGCTGCAGTTTGAATTCATTGGCACAAATTATACTGAAAGTGCCGGACATTCTCGGGTATGACCAGCTGAACAATTGCTTGCTGATGCCCAAGTCAAACCAATGTATTGTCAAGCTATGTGTGCACTGAATGTCTGGGCAGGTAAGAGGTGGAAGAAGTGAATTTGTTGAAAGTCGTATGTCAGGGTTTGGGGGAAAGCTTAAAAAAACCCCTTTGCAATCAATGAAAGTTCCATATGTAGTGGGCAAGACTTCTTCTTTCTTATTCTCAGGTGCAATCCAAATTAATTGAATGAAAATCAGAGTTATTAACTGTATCTTTATATGGACTTGAAGCAAGAGTTCAAGTCACTCCAGACTTTGAATTTGTGAGGCTGCAATAATTTAAAAGTCATAGGAGATTAAAATTATGTTTATTTTTGGTTTATATTGAAACTTAACCCCTACAATGTTTAATAGCAGTTGGGAATGTAGAATGGGTCTTCAGAGAGATGCAAAACCTTCAGGAGGTGTAAAATACATCTATGAACTAAATCCTTATGTATCAGTGAGTACCCCAGTCTGAGAACTGCCATGCAGACATACAGAAAGAAGCAAGAGCATGTCACAGAAATGGAAAGGAATACAGTGAAGGTCAGATACCCACGAGGAAGACATCTTGCCCACTTGCTTATCTGGAGAATATTTTGTTAACGCTGCTTGCCCTGCCAGAGCAGGACTTGAACTTGAACTGCTCTTGAAGATGCTGAAATCTTCTCCAAGCATCCCATGAGTTCACACCATGCTCCAGCTGCTGCAGAGGTTCAGCGGTGGCCAACATGTTGCATTGATTGGCACAACCTTTAATTTATGGGGTATGAGGGAAAGGTAACAACATTGGGACCATGATTCTTGATTATAAGGGATTTCAAAGGAAAAAAAAGATTGGAAGAGTTTTTTTAATTCCTCTTTGCAAGACTTGAACATGGCCCAGGTTAGCATTAATAGTTCTCTAGAATACCATATATTTTTGGATGCCATGCTTAGAACTACCTCTGCCTTGGTGTAAAAGAATGCTGTAACTCTCTTCTTCGGTCTGTCACAGTAACCATTTTTTCCTTTTTTATAATTTTATTTCTTTTTTATTTGTTAATAGTTAGTAGCTATTTTGCTTCATGTGCAGTTTGAAACACCTTACTGGGTAGCTTGCATGGTGATCCAGAGAGATAAGTTTCCTGGAGCCTAAGAGTTTAGCAGACATGCAATTTTTATTTTTTTTTCAGATGGTAGGGTTCAGAAATCTAGCTGGAGTTCATGAACCTATTCTTCCTGTAACTGAAACCCATGTTTTACTCAGGGTTGATTCAATTTTTAAAATAAATGTTTTCCTAGTTACAGGGAAAGCCAGTTATATGTATAAGGGGTAGAATAACACCCTTCCAAAATCCTTGTGTCATGGGTGGGTGGCCTATATGCAGGATATGCATGCACACAAAATCTAGCTTAGAGTGAGTTTTCCTCTCCCCATCTCTTCTCTCCCACCTTTATGCCCTTGCCATAATTTCTGTCATCTTTCTGCCTTCTCATGGAGCTGTATCAACTACTGTATTTTTTAAAACTAAGTTTGTGGACATTATTTTCAGTTTCTCTAAATACAAACTGAGCTTAGATCTCACCAACACAGATTTTTTGTCCAGTTTCCTTTTAAGTTCCATTAACTTTTCCTTAATGGAACTGGGTGTCTGAACCTGGATTACTGGCATAAACAGAGCGATAAGAGGTTCTTACTGCTGGGGCATGTAATCTATCAGTCTGACTTACCAAAAGCACCTACTGTCCCTGAAGCACCTGGAATATCAGATGTTTCTGGAGACACCCAAATGTGGAGAGTAGAGACATGCAACACAAATGTCTCCAACTTAACCTCTGCAGGAGCAGAAACATGGAAACCTCAAACAAGTGCTCTCCAGTCTTTATGCCTGAGTCTTTTAGCCCTTTTGCTCAGTGGAGTACCACCAGTGTCCCATCACTCCCAGGAATAGATCCCTTAGGACAGCAGGATTTTTCCTTTTTTGGACTGTGGTCATACACTTTGTATGAAATTCCTATTCACACTCAGGAAAATTCCATGTACAGATCAATGGCCACACAATCTTAGGTATTCAGTTGTCTGCCAGGAACAGACACTAATTTTCTTTCATAAAATAGTGGAATTACCCTCTGCAAAAGGAAGATAAATCATTAAAAGCATGTTAGGACATCAAACAGGAAAATGTAAATAACCATACATAACAGCAGCTGTTCCTGATCAGGTTCCATTCTTTGATCTTTAGAAAGATGGCTATTAATTAGCAGGGCAACACTAAGCTTTTTTTTGGTAACAGTGATCTTCTGAACCGCCCAAATAATAGGTAGTTGCTTGTAGCTTTGCTATGCTAAGCTTCTCTGGGAAGGATTCTGCAGATAAATGGAATAACAAAATTATCTTAATATAAACAGTTTTGAAGTTAGGTCACATTTGCAGAAGATAGAGGATACATTTCATTGGTATCCAATCCTGAATCTGTTGAAATCTTGTATGAATTTAGTTCCAATCATACTGAAATTTGCAGTTAATTCCTATCGAGATTACTATTGCTGCTTAACATGAATATCTACCTGCTGTGCTAGGTTCCATCTGCAGCATAAAAGTCACCACATTACAGACTCTAAGATTGCTGAAACACTTCTGCTAAGCTGCATTTCCATTTTGCACTACTAGTTGGAAAAAATTTCATTGAATGTATTGGATAAACTGCAGAGTCCTACTAATGCCCACGTGATCGGACCCCTCGACAAAGCGCAGTATCAGACTCTGAGACTGGTATGAAATCCAGAGCAAACTGGAACAAACATCTAGAACAATCCAGTCAAATCCTAAAGCCTAGCAGCAAACCTGTAAAATCCTGGCAAGTGTAAAATCCTGGACACACAATATATTCCAGAGTGGGGTCTGACTAATCTCCAGCATGCTGTTTCTGATTCCACTTTGGAATTCAGCAGCAAACTGGAACAAGTTGCAATTTAATTGTGGGTCATAAAATTTACAACATCTTTCTTGTTGACATGGTAAAATCACACATCTTTTCAATGAAAGTCATAGCAACATGTATGGAGGGAGTCCACTGAAGGAATGGAAAATGACCTTGATTTCTCCTTTTTCACACAGCAATAAGGATGAGAAGTTCAGGGTCCATGATTATGTCTCTCCAGTCACAAGACGTGCAGGAGATTAGTCCGTGTGAATTTGCACATATGTTTGAGACAAGCCCAGTTGGCCCAAAATCATAGACTTAAGAATTAATCTTTCACAATTTCCATGGTCAAATGTTTGGGGAGTCATGGACATGCCATCTTATCTTGCTGCAAATGTAGTTTGACAGCAAATAGCTCATCCTCTCAAAAAGGGTATGTAGTCAAATACACAAACACTTCCTCCTACATCTGGCTGGAAGAGCAGAAAAAAGTAAATTCATCTGCCACTGGTTCATAGCTAAGGTCGTAGTGGTTTCATAGTTGAAAAGCATTGCATTGGATGCCATGAAGGGAAAGATGTAGTATGTCAAGACTAATTCTTCCTATTCCTTAGCGCATTGCAGAATCATAAGATTATGTCCTGTTTTAAGTATGCAGACTGGCCTGCAGATTTCAGCCAGGTCTTCACCAATTTATGTATCCAGCTCATTCTCCTGGACCTCTAAGTTCCAAGGCAGAAATGCTAATGTCTCTGTGGCTGCTTGCAGTACCAAAGAGCCATGTCAAAGCACAGTGTCTAACTGCATTCTCCCCACTCCACTACTGTTTCTTCCCTTTCACAGCCCCACTCTATGCACACATTACTTCTAGGCATAACTCACTGCCCACCTCTCTCATGAAGAACCTCTCATTGAGCTGGGGCTCATTGGATTACAGAATGTTTGTGACTGTATCCCCACACTGAAACACTTACATAACATGATTGATTTGGTAAAGAAATGAGGTGCACAAATGCCTTCAGCCACTTGAGCCATACTTATTCAAAGAACCTAGCTGGAAAGCAGCAAAAGGTGGTAGGAGCTCTTTAATATGAATTTTGCAATTCATAATGAACATAAACAGACTTGAGTTTTAGGTGATAAGCTGTATCTTACTTTTGAGTCTCTTGCAGATAACATCAAATTATTGACTTAAAATAGGTTGATATGTGTCCATTTCCTAACATGATCCTTTCCTCCTCATCCTCATTCATGTATTTTGTGCAGCCCTGTAAACTACAGCAAAACATTATCAGCTCAGAGTGCTCATTGTACCCTGCCTGCAGTGATACTCAGGTGCATTACAAGGGAATGGAGAGGAAACTTCTAAGAAATAAACACAAATATTTCTGTGGAATTGTTCCCTCTGTGTAGGGATGGAAGTGATGAGTTCCTTTCTCCTTTGGTGGACCCAAGCCCTGAGTTTATAGTATCTAATTGTGAGGGGATAAAACATAAAAATATTGTATCTTCCTACACCTTCTCTGTTCTCCTGTCATCTATGGCTTATAGACAGAGCACTGCATGGCCCCCTTCTGGGGCTCCTAACCCTCGGTTTCTAAAAGGCTTTATTTCTGCCCAGGGTAAAAGGGGCTAGTAGGTTAAAAATGTGGGGATGTGTTTGGAAGAGTGAACCCTGTAGTTCTTCCTGCAATTTTACACCCTATTACCAACTAGTGCATAGCACAGCTAACAACAGGGACTTCTCTGTGTCCCCTTCAGTCCAAACACTAAGTACTAAAAACAGATGCTAATTGTACGGTTCCAGAAAAAAGAAAAAGAGCATGCTGGGGTGACTCAGGACATATTCTCACTGTTGTGCAGGGAGAAATACTATTTAGATATGTGGAGATTTGTCTGTGGTTAACTGTGGCTTGTTTGGGGGCAGGGGAAGGGTATGCATGTGTATGCAAAAATTCACAAGCACCACCCTGAACTATTTTAACTCTTGGAGATGAAACTGGTGATTATCTTCTAAGCTGTTAGCAAATGGCTATTCAGTGCTATGGTGGGACAAACTGAACTCAGTGACAAATAAAGAATGGGATAATAAACAGAATCTTATGTGTTTCCTTTGAAGCATAAAACTTGCTACAAATTACATATCATTAAACAAAGGCATAAAAACTTATTGGAAAACAGAGGGTGGCAACACTTCAACAAAAATGTAAATATGACTCTGGTGCATATATTTTTACCTGAGGGAAATCAATGTCTGTGAAAACACTCAAGACAAGAATGCTTATGAAAATGAAAACACTCAAGGCAAGAATTTATTACCCTACCATTTTATTTTTTTATTGTATTCTCAAATATCCAGCCAAGTGATAGGAATGCATTGCTCTGGATTGCAGTCACCCTTCTTTCAGTGCTTGACTGTAAGCTCTGTCAAGGAACTTAGTACAACATTTTACACCTCAAGTTAGACACTTTATTTGTAATTAGGCACTTAAATAGTTAGCATATTTATCCTAGCAAATAAGCACATGAACAGAAAACTTCTTTAGAAAAGTTAACTGAAGTTGCTAATTTAGGTGACTTGAAAGTACAAAACCTTGACAGTGTTGTTGAGACCCTTGCAGCACCTTATTACTTTAGTTGGAGGAATTGTTACATGACATTGCATGCTGCAGCTGTTTTTTGTCACTGTAAAACTCCATATGGTGGAGTCAGGTTATTAATCAAGAAATATTTTTTGGCACTCTGGTGTGACTCACATCCCAAAAGGACCTGCAGCATGCTTTGGTTCCAAGCAGTTAGCTTCCCCAAGTCCTTTCAAGTGTTTCCTTGAATGTTTGAATAACAAAATCTCTCACAGAAGGATTAGTCTTCTCTTTGGTACAGTCCTTCCTTATCTCATCTGATCTAAATTCTGTCTCTAGGGCATCTGCTTTACCTTTTGGACAATTCTTTCTATATGCTTTAAACTGCTAATAGATGTGTTTATACAGACTGTAAGTGGTTAGCAAGAAGGAAAGCTATTTTTACAGCCATTAAAAATGAAAATCATGCTCCTGACATCACTTTACAAACTAAGCCTTCAGGTTATGAGGTCTCATTTCTTGCAATGAAATGTCAGGTTCATTGCTAGATGTCATGCTACTCTCCAGTTCCAACCTCCAGGCTGCAAAATCCTTCATTACCATCTCCAGACCAGACAGGATTCTGCTGTCAGGCTGAAGCCTGGAGTGAAAGAGGAGCAGTAGGCTATAGTGGAGGTAGCCCTCTGGGACTGCAGCAGTGGGAAGCTGCCTGTGGTGTCCAAGGCCATAAGAGCAGTAGCAACTTGCCAGTGGTCACCAAAAGGCTCCTAATGACAGAAATCCACAACTTGCAGGTCTGTGGCTTTGCAGTCCACAGTGTCTGTGGATGAAAGGAATAACCTTTATGTTGGGCCTGAATATATTAATTTATTTTCCTATGATGCACTATCCTAATGCACTAGCCCTCCATACCAGGGCTAGGTATGGAGGTGCAATCTGTATTTACATGAATTATTAAGGCAACTGTGACCTAAATATTTGTAAGAAATGTCTCTGGCAGGCCCAAAGATCTCCAATTTCTCTGCCTGTGCACATTTCGGGGTGCTGGTGTGACTGGCAAATGAAGACCCTGATGTTTGAAGAAACTAAGACTTGCTTCCAAACTTTTAGCAAGTGTATGGCAATTGCAGGTACAGAATCAATAGTGGCATCCCACTGGGCTAAGGGCAAGCTGGGCACTCTGCTTATGGGGTCCTCTGATATTTGGGGCAACATCTGTATTGTTCTGCTTTTTTAAAGGTACAGAGGCTGTTAGGCTGATACCTGTGAATGTGAACTTTTGTTAAAAAAGAAAATAGTAATTTAAAAGTGAGTCTTCAATATGATAAGAAGAAGTTTGAAATTGCAACCCTTAAATTACCTCAAATCATGAGGAAGCAAAGGCAATGCTTCTGATTTACTTAGAACTAGAATTTTTAATCCAACTTTTGGTGGATGCCCAGCAATGGTCTCAGTTTCACCAAGTTGTTTGGCTTTCCCTGCACATGTTCTGCCACTGGAACACAATGTCCAACGTCGCTTCTCTTACCAGTGCTGCTGGAGCAAGAGGGTTTGCCACTGTGAGCTTATGTTTACACTGGCTGCACCATGGCTCATTTTTGTGGTTCTTTCCCTCCTTCTTGCCAAATATTTAGGTTTCCCCTGCCAGAAATAAGAAGATGGGGTGAGTGAAGGGTTAGGGGGTGAGTGAAAAGGAAAGATGGGGTGTGTGGTGACAAAGGGAGCAGAATTGAAAAGTATGGGGAGAAATGCAGAAGTAGAGGAAACTGAGATATTGGGAATGCATGTAAGATTCAAATGCTATGTGTCACTGAACCTTCAGCACTTCCAAGACAGAGTTCTAAACACCATTATTTTTGTCTGGTTACTATAAACCAATAAACAGGAAATGTGTTATAGTAATAAACAAAGGACAGGAAAAAGGAAACACCACTAATCAAACAGGAACACAGCCTGGGAACATGAAAAAGGAACAAACAAGAGTTATGTTTTGCCCAATTCTCACTGAGGATTGAGAATGGTGATGAGTACGACAAAACACAGGACAAAAAAGAGGCACTTGTGGCAGGACAGAGAAGAAAATTGACATTCTCAGAGACATTTTGGGCTTTGTTTCCTCCTAGGAAACAGGATGGGAGCTCTTGGTGAAAACTCTAGCAGCTGTTCTACCTCTTACACTGGAAGTTTTAGAAGTGTGTCTGCATATGAAACTGTAACTACCTCATCTCAGATCTCTCTTGTCTTTTGCACAAATTTGCATCAACAGAATGAAGCTATTTAGCTTGAAAACATGTTCAGTACTCAGCAGTTACCAGAGCTAGGCTGCGTTCATGCTGGATGGAAAGTGAAAATATAATTTTTTTCACTGTTTATATATGCATTTTATATATATATATTCACATACATATACACACAGACATGCATTTCTTTGTGCAGGAGCATCCTATTTCTAGCATTTCTAGGTTTTACTTCAGGGCTAGGGACTATCCTTTAATGTAGTTTCTGTTCTTTTTTCATATGTTTGTTCTGTGCTTTAGCCACAAAAACCTCTTCAGAAAACAGACTGTTTCTGTGGAGAAACTTTAGTCAAAAATAAGTCTAAGTGTTCCTCTGGATATTTTTCCATGAGACTCATTCTGAAAACAAGACTACTTTCTTGGAAATATTCTGTTTACAAATTTGATTGGTATATGATTCACTTAATCATTCCATGGCTTTCTGTTCTACCTAAAACACAGAGGTGAATAATGATAATCATTTGGATATACTTTCTGCAAATAGGATATTCATAAATAAAAGGCTCAAAGGAGAAAATGAGCTTTCAGTGGATAAAAGCTATCAGCATTTGAAACATGTGACTATTCTTCACTAATGATCTAGATAACAGGGCAGACTGCCCCATCAGCAAGCTTGTACAATACCAGCAAGAGCAGTTGATGCGCCAGATGCTTTTGATGTCATTCTGGGAGACTTTGACATGAGACAACAAGAAATTTAGGAAATTCAAAAACAGGAAATGGGGATCCCAAGGTAATTAGGCCACAAGCAGGCGCTGTGGTGATTGAAAGGACCAGAGGCAATGGGCAGACACTAAAATACAAGAAATTCCATTTAAATTCCATAAGAAAAAAATATTGCTGTAGAGGTGATGATACATCGGCACAGATTTTTCAGAGTAGTTGTGGAATCTCTATCTGTGGTGGTATTCAAAAGCTGACTGAGCAACCTACTTTGGCTGGCCCTGCTTTGAGCAAAGGGGCTGGGGGTGTTGGCCTTGATGATCATGAGAGGTCCCTTCCAGTGTTAAGTACTTCGTGACTGTGTAAAATTAAATACACCCCACCCCCACTCCCCCTAAATAATGGCAGGCTGAAGATAAATGATTGTCATTTCACAGTGGAAGACAAGAAGGGGAACATTTTGCAGAGCACCTCTGGCTGCCAAAAAGCAAGGAGATGCTGCTGGACAGTGCTCTGGAGGTACAGGTGACTGGACAGCTGACATGAAAGGGGCTAAGCAGTTGAAGGAGCATTCTGAAACTTCCTCCACAAGACACTACAGATGGCTGAACCAGGAGGCAGTGGGTGAGGCAAATCATAGGTTCTGGAATGAAAGAAAAGAAGTGCAGGTGGAGTCTCAGCAGGATGTTTGGAGAGGGTTTACATGCTGGCACAGTAGCTATGGAAGTATGGCTGGCTTCTACTTTATGCCTCAGTCCTCTTGCCTCCCCTGAATGAATACAAGCCCAAATGGATGCTAAGCTGCTTGGGAACAGGCATGGCTCTGACATAAGTGATTTCTTATTTAGCTCTGGTCATCACCTGCTTCTCTCACTTTTCCTCCCAATTGGCTTCAGCTGATCATCCAATTCCTACCAACCATGGCATTATTACTTAGCTAGTCCTCAAGAAGCTCTTTGGAAAGTACTACCCAGTGTAAGGATGGTAGAAGGATAGAAGCATATCCATTTTTCTGGTCTCTTTTGGGTTGTTGTGCCAGAAAACAGCACCTTGGAGGTCTGGAGAAAGGAGACTACCCAGAGCTGACCTTCCATGACCTTCCCATGTGGTAGCTTAAAGAAAAGAGTGAGATAGCACCCTATCAGAGACCAAGGTATTTGCAGCATTAGCAGCAGGCTGTGCCTATAGCTATATTACTCCATCAGGAAGATGTGTGCTTGCTTTGCCCATTGTCAGGATAAAGGAATTGCTTCACTTCTGTGCCAGAAGCCTGACTCTGACAGGCTGTGAGCACATTTTATAGGTCTACATTTTCCCTGCAAATGCCCCAGCATCAGACATGCCTTTAACTGGCATCAGAAGGTAACTTCAGGTGTTCACTGCTGTCAGCTCATTTAAGCTGTCAAATACAGACCCTATTCATTAGTTTCTCTCACTATTGCAGTCTCTGTTGTCTGGTTTTGCCTTTCCAATACAAGTAAAAGCTTTGGCAGAGCAGCATGTGAGGAGAAATAAGAGGTTCAGAATGGACAGCCCTGCCTACAAATCATTTCATTAGGCAAAGGGCTCAGTCAGACTGGGCAAATAAAATATAATTAAGCTTATTTAATTTAATTTGTGTGTTAAAGGGACTCATCCCTGCTAAAATAGCAGTAACAGGAGAAAACACACGTTTTGCCCACACGAAACTATGCTGAACTCATGAAATACCAAGTGTGGTGAGCAAGTGGTGGTATTTTGGGTCTGAGCACCCAAAATACTGCACAAGGTTCATCATCAGAGCACATAAGGATATCAGCATGTATCACCAAATATGTCTGTGACTTTAAATGCTGGTAAATTATGGTTGTCATACATGTGAGCCAGATCTACAGCTTTAATAAAGTGCCACATTTTTCTTCAGGTCATAGTTTGAACCCATGCCTGATTCAGATAAAACTTCTGACACTCAATTTTTTTGTTGATCACAAGTATAAAGGATTTTGGTAATAATGATTGAGCACTCACACTGGCGAAATGCACAGCAAGCAAATCCTTTATGCAGTCAATTTCTTCTCATATTATTATTAAAACCATTGAAAGCTTAATTGGTCTTTTAAGTTCTTGGCTAGGCTTTCATTCTGCTGTCTGAATGAAAATAAAATTAAAAAACTCTAATGAAAAATTCCTGACAGATATTTTGTGCCACTAAGCTGATACAGGTGCAATAAACCATCTCACTAAAGCAAATTACTCTGGCTCTGAAAACTTGAGACATTTATTCTTGAGTCCAGATTTTAAAACCTTTAAAAAATCACGTTAGAAGTAGAAACCTGGGAGTAAAGCAAACCAAAGTCTGCATAAGTTAGTTTTGGCAAAATTAGTAAAGAAAACAGAACAAAATAAAATATGATCAAGGGAACAAACATAAAGGCACTTATGGTGTAATTTTTTTCAAAGTAGATTTTCACCAAAACTAGTGCATAAACTTAAAACTTCATTAAAACATAAGGCCTGAAAGGGTTTAGTGGACGAGGCTCTTGTTTATTACGTGTGACTGTGATGTCAGTCCAGGTGAAGGCTTTAATGAAAACAGTTCCAAGATTTTAGTGCAGTTTCTTTGAAGGTTAACCCAACATAACAAACACATCAAGTCATATAAAACCCATGGGCAAGGCCAGGGTTCCTTCCATCCAGAAAGCCCTCAGACTGTATGGACAGTACACATACTAACCTACAAGTAGTTTGTGGGACAGTGGCTCAGTAAACATAAGTTAAACTATTATCAATATTTTGGAAAAAATACATGGCCAATCTTGCCAGAAACATGTATCTGTCTGCATGAAAAATATTCTCCAGATGTGAATGCCCTCAGTATTTGCATAAACAAGTACCCGAGGGCACTTAATTTGCAGTTTGGTCCTGAATGCTGTGCACACTCATGTCACACATGATGCAGAACATTAAAAAACTAAAGCAAACAGCATATTTTTAGGTAATATGCTAGAAACCCAGAATGGAGAAGAAGAAAGACAGGAACTCAGCTGAGACAGGAAACTTACCTACATACCAAAAACTTGACAAGATTTTTATGAGACACTTAAGAGAAACTCCTCTCAGGAGACCCCATAATGGGCCTGAACCAGCCTCCAAAAGCCAAGTATCCCACAAACTTCTTTGCACAAGCCTGTTCCTAAAGAAGGTAAGTGAGGGGGAAAGAAATTCCTGATTTTGATTTGGAAAAGAAAGAATATTTTCTTTCAAGATAGAAAATTTGTGGTAAGCTACCTCTGTCTGTTGCTGTCTGAGAGCAAAAAAAAAAAAAAAAACTGCAGGGAAATTTTCTGTTAACACTTTTCTGACTTCTTCTGGGTTAAAAGAATTGCCACAGGCCTTTTTAAGGTTCAGCCACTGTGCACTGAGCGAACTGTCACACACATGTACACACAAAAGGCTGTATTACCTTATTATGGTGTATGCACCACAGCCTTAGCAGCATACCTACATTAAACAAAGCAATCCTTTGCTAAGGAGGTCTTTATTCCAATACCAATTCCAAACCAGTCTCCTCAAAAGCATGCATTTCAGATTTCTAATTCAGGTTTTCTGGGGTGCTCTGTGTGCCCTCAGCTCTCTCTGACCATGTTTTCTCTCATGCCCAGCAGAGGGGATCCACCACAGACACTGTATATGGAGTCCCTGGGTTTTCTGGAAGCTGAAATGCTGACTGTGAAGACAATAGAATGTGCTGGGAGAGAGAGCAAGACTCTGGGGCAGGTGAGACCTAACTTTTGGCTGCGTGCATTTGCCTCTCAATATTCATCAGCATGTGCCTTTTCCTCAGCAAAAGTCCTAAAACCAAGTCAGACCCTTTTAATGAAGAGGGTAATGCTATTGTTTCTTTTACATATAGTCAATGTCCTTTTTGGGAAAGGTGGAGGGCAGATTCTCGTGTTTTCCACAGATTTCACTTGGTAGATGAATCATGAGGAAACACCTTTGCCAGGAACACTGTGTGTCAGACCCTGTGACAGCATGAACACAAAATGCCTAGAGAAGCGACCTGCAGGCAATGTAGATCTGCTAATAGCTTGTTTAAGAATGGCTTAAACAGGTAACAGCATGGACATATCCACAGTTCAGTAGTTATGACATGCTGAGAGGCAGTAATTTTGGCAGGTAGACAGCTCCATTGCCTCCCCAGGCAGGCATGTTGGAAAAGCTGCCTGGAGATTTGAGGGCTTAATTCAGGTAGCTGAAGTGGCAGGTGGGTGCTTCAGCCCCTCTGGGCCCTGATCCTCCCATGGTTTGCTAAATACAGAGTAGGAAACTGAAATTTTTCTGCATGACTGAAAGAGAAATTGTGCTCTTAGTAAAAAAACCCACACTGCTACAAGTCTTTGTGATTTCAGCAAGGAAGACCTTGCCACAAGCCCAGGCAGCTGTATCCCAGCACAACCTTTAGAGACAGATTTATGGAGCTCTGCCACTGCCCTCCATTGAGCGTGAGCTGCTCCAATGCTTACACAGTAATGTGGAGCACATTTAGACTCCAGCTAGCCCTCAAAATATCCAACTCTAGATGTATTTTCCTGACCTATATTTCTCATCACTGTGGCAGTCTTTGGCTCTGGTTTGTAAAAGCCAGCACCAGAAGAAACCATGCATTTTTATTTTTATTTTGTTCTGAATTTGTTGGCTGGTTTTCCATCTGTCAACACCAGACCCCTCCCTGCAAAGTAGCAAGTTAGAAAAAATTCTGCTGTAAGTTGCCACCTCAATAAGCTACCACTAAATTCTGCTAACTGAGCATTTTTGCATGATGTATGAGGACCCAGATTTGCCTAGTGTCTGGAACTGACTCAGATAGTCCAGGTTTCCAGGCAAGTGCTGCCTGTCTGGGCTATGGTCCAGACCTGAGTGCTAAGGCAGCCCTAGGTTGAAGTAGAAGCCCACATGATGGTGCAATGCTTTGGTTTACGTACATACAGATTCAGCAAGTCCAGGGACACAGTACAGGTCCTACTAACAAATACAGAACAACACAAATCCTGAGATCTTCCCTAATTCAACATCTTTGCAAATGTAATGACCATTGGTAAGTTGTACAGACATCCCTTGGATTTTATTTAGAATTAGAAATTTTCATAGAATTAGATAAAGACTTTGGTTGATTAGGACATTCAAAGTCTGAGTAAAAGAACTTATACTTGAAAATCAAATGCCATAAGAAATTTGCTCACTAATTCCTCAAATCATCTTCTCTGGAGACAAATAGCAAATATATCTGCAGTTCTAAACATTTCTGCAGTTTTAAACCAAAGGAGAAATTAATGCTATTTTCAAATAATTTTTTGATGATTTGCGAATAAGAAATGATGGCAGAATGGCACTTGTGTCATGGCCAGCACAGCATATGAAAGGAAAGAAGAGATTGCTGGGCACAGCATAGCTCTACCTCAGAAATTCACCGAGTCTTGAGAGGGTCCCCAAGAGCTCTCCTTCCCCATAAGCATTAATTAGTTCGTTGTTTGTAAAGTATTTAGACTTTTAGGCATCTAATAGCAGTTATGCATTTGCTATTGCATCTTTGTTGGAAAGTTAATCTCTGTTGTTCTTAGACTGAACTATTGCTTTATTAGGCAATTCCAAATAAATTGCCTTAAAAAAGAAAATATATTTTTTGCAAGATTATGTTTTGAGAGAAAACAAATGCAGTTTTAAAAATGTTCTCTATGTTTCTAACCTCATTTTTATGTTTCCTTCCTTCAAACTAATTGCTCATTCCTGACCAGTTCTGTTTTCCAGTATCCCATCTGAACATCATTACACTCTGGATGTATTCAATCACCTTTTTACCAACTCAGAAAGAGGGGCTAGTAACATACTAGTTTCCCTAGCTTATTTTTATTCAAAGAAAAATAATATGTTACTATAGGGACCATTCTTTTTTTTTTTTTTTTTTTTTTTTTTAATTCTGGCTATTGGTGTTATCATCTGATATCCATCAATGAAGTTTTTACTCTGGAGAATTTTTATGTCCTGGAGAATCAATGTGAACTTTTAAAAATAATTAAAACACTGTACAAGCTCCTTTATAGGTGATAGCAAGTGAAAGCCTTGTGCAATTTATCAGAACTGGTTTGGTTTGGTTCCCAGATGTGCATATTCCACTTCTCCTGTAACTCTCTGAAGACCTCTATTTGGCTCAGTATAGCAGGTCTATTAAAAACTCCCCTGTGACATCCATATTAGTGTAGAACTGCTTGGCTGCTAGAAGGATTCCAGAGTTGAAATGTTTTCCTGTTGGATGCTGGGCTGTGACATCACCTTATCCCAAATCCTATCTTTCTGGTTTAAGCTGCTCTACTTTCCCATACTCCTCCAGCACCTTCTTAGGTCAGTGAAGAAATTTTTGACTCTTTCATCTGAAGTCTATCAAGCAAATGTTGGTTATGTAGCATGAGGGAGGGCTTTATTTGCTGAAATCTGCCTCTTAGGGGAAGTTTATTGGCATATTTGAAGAACTGAGGATGTTTTTGTAGTACAGAAGCCAAGTTGACCATGATAAGACCCTGTGGGGTGGAACACCAGGGTATTTTCTGTGTTTAGTTAAACTCTCATATCTGTGATTTATTTAAAATGCTGATTAGATTTTATTGAAGACTTGTGATTCCATTTTCTCCAGAGGCCTATAAACATGAGGGTCATCTTAGTCTATGAAAAACACATATTCCAAAGCCAAGACATAAAACAAATAAAAAACTCCAAAATCTAACTAAGACAATAGTTAAGAGCCAAAAGACCTATAAATTTATCAACTTTCCAAAATGAAGAGAGGGTGAAGTCTAGGAGAGTAAATGACTTCCCAAAACAGTGTGCTAAGCAAGCCAAGCTAAGATCCAAGGCTTGCTGAAGGCACTGAAAGGACCCTTTACAGCTGGACATGAATCTAAGGAATCTGCTTCATCCAATAGCACCATGAAATATAGGGGACTGTGACTCAAATGTTATGACATTATGGTCATTTGGATACAGGACATTTGGAAGAACTATCTACATTATGGAAAAGAACAACAAGGAACTTCAATTTTATATATGTGATACTATCTTGACATAAATCTGTGGTGTAGCAGAAGTTATCAGTGGTAATCATTGCTTGAACAGTAATAGAAATTCCTGCTTTAGTTTGTTTCATCAACACAAAGAGCCCACAAATACATAGGTCAGAACTGCTTCCAAATTTCTGTCTGTCCTTGCTGAGCAGATGCTTGTATGGTGTGTGGAATAGGTACAGCAGCATGTTGTGCACACAACCACTGTGCTGAGACTGCTACCCTGTTAAAAAGTGCTGTTCACTGTGTAGTTACCATACAGCTAAGAAATATTCATGCTAAACATTACTCCTGTTGGAAAAAACCATCAATGTTTGTGACAATCACTAAAGGAATTGCAAATGGGCAACAATTCCATACACTTTGAATCTCAAATACTCCACGATTTACAAAACTATTAGTTCCATCATTTCCAGGAAATCTGCCCTGCTTTTTCCCATGGGCTGACATGAATGACTTTCATTTCCATCTAACCCACTCTCTTTTCTTGTGACAAACACAGAAACCTCTCTTCTCTCTGTAGCAAAGATTGCAAACTATGGAAACACAAATTAAGTAAACTCTATAATTCTTAGCTAGTTGTATGTTGGATCTTTTCCTGTGCTAAGGTTCTCTGTTTCTGTGGGACCACAATATCACACCAGTTGTGCATCCGCTTTAAACAGCCATATAAATAGACATTGTCTGATGAGGGGAGGAGGGGATGCAATTGATAGGATTTTGACCAAATCCACAATGAAGAAAGAATTGTGTGTGGTTATGACAGAACAGGATAAATTTGTGAGTTTAGATTTGTAGTATTAGTCTAAAAACCTCTCTCTAATTATGAATGTTTTAAAAGTCAAACTATTCAAAGTCTTAATTTTGCAATATCTTACTCAAAACAAAATTGCAAACCTAAATATTTAAAGATGCGTTTCTCATTTTCACATATTTGAATCCTAATTCATGAGCACCCATCTGCTACTCTAGAGTATTAGCTAAAAATAAATAATGATATTAAGAAAAGACAATTATTTCTCAGGGTTTTTGTTTGTTTGTTTGTTTTTTTGTTTTTTTGTTTTTTTTTTTTTTTTTTGGAAAATGGAACTTCCATAATATTCTGGGGTATTTTTGCTACATACGCTATGTAAAGGACTGTGAGAAATACGGCTTCAAGCAACAGTTTTTTCAGTTCTAGAGCTGAGGGATCAAGAAGCCAGCCAAGAAACACCACAGAGGAATGTGTTGAGGGAATAGCAGTTCAGGTAGATGGTTTGGCATGTTTCCTGCTCTTGCACTGCTAAATTCCAGAGGCCTGCGCTTGCCAGGATTCAGTGCCTTCTGCATAAGTCTGGTGGGGCTCCCAGATTCACAAGACTCACACACCAGAAACCTGCAAGCAATACTGCAAAAAATGTAACTCTTTGAAAACCAGATGCAGACTGCAGCAGCAGAGAGGCTGGTATTGATATTCTCACAGTATGTCCAGAAAATCCCACCTCATCAGCTTCTTGCATGAGCATTTTAAGAAACCTTTCCAGAGTCTCCTATAAATTATTATTTTTCTGGAACAATATGCCTTTCATGGAGTTGGATGGGTTTTATCACAAAATACAAGACCCTGAGAAGCTTTCATTTTCTCTTAAAATGCTTTAGAAGTTCTGCAGTAATTTGTTCAGGTCACTTTCTGGCTTTATCCTTATCTAATTTTGTGAAATGTTTTCATAAAGGAAATAATTCATTAATGGTGGTAGCCTTTAGCACAGGCCTAAATGAGGAAGGGAAGTCTGGGTTCCCTGTTGCTGGTGATGGCAGTACATAGGAAATCCTTGCACAGTCCTCCCACCCAGTACTTGGCATGGACATGGATGGAGAGCAAAAGGTCAGAGCCTGGGGAAGCGCTATATTGAAGGTGATTACGATTTATTAGGGCTATACGCAAACAAATCCTCTGCACTAATTAGGGAGACTGGCAGAGGAGGGGGTAAATTGCAGCTGAAAAGGAAGACAGGAAGGTGAACTGATAAAAAGTCTCCCTGACCAGCAGCTTGCAGGCACTGCTGTCAACACCGCCTGTTTTCTGTTCCACGCTGAGTTACCCCATTTAAATCAATGCTGCCCATCACGTGTCATGGGCTCAACAGAACCCTCATTTCAACTGTCATCTCTAGGGACTTTATTCAACAGGAATGAACTTGAGCAATATAAAGACAGAGGAACAATGGGGACATTCCATAGAATTCTCAAAAAGTTCATCCAGAAGAAAATACAAGCTGTGTGGCTTTAAATTACTTGTAGGTTGTCTCCATAAAGTACTACTACAGGGAAGAACCAAGGCTTTTCAAAAGGGAAAAAATGGTCCTTTCTCAGACTATTTCCTTTGGCATCTAAATATTCCTTTGTCTTATATTTGGAGTGACAGAATCAGGTTTTCCTACTTTTGCTGAAGCTCAAAACTCTCTGTGATGGAAAATTGTCCTGTTTAATCTTTTCACAGTGGCTTACTTGGTCTTTGGCTCTGCTGGTTCACTCCTGATTCCATAGTCTCCATCTGTAAAGAGCACTCAATGTAGTAGTACTGTCTTAAATTTTGTCTGCTGTTCTTGTTACTAGGAGCATGATTTCAGTGATGAATGTTTATAACACAGCTTGAGGAATTTCATCCTCCCCTGGTAAACTGTGTAGGAGATTGCCTTAATGGACAAAGAAAAATGTCTGCTGGACTTTAGCCAAAAGCTTGGACTTGCCTATAAAGAAGAAAACACAAATATAATTTTTTTTTGCTGTGTACAGAATACATATTTTAAAAAATATTCACCTCTCTTCTCACAAAATAAAATGGAACCAGTGAAATATTAATGTGGTTTTCACTATTTTATGTCAAATTGCTTAGTTGTGACAAGTTTAATTCTGCTTCTTGATCAGATGTCTTACAAGGCTGTACGGCTCTATTTTCTCCTACAAATACCTTTATCTGAGAAAATAAATTACAGATGGCTGTGAAAAAATGAAGACAACTTAAAGTTATGAGAAGAAAAAATGGTCATATGTTTCATTCACAGGTGTAAGGAACCTAATTTGAAACAGCAAATCAAAAGTTGAAGCCCAGTTTTAACTTCCCTGAATAGTTTACTTGAGCAAGAGTTGGGAAATGAATTCAGCAAAGCCATGATGTTAGCTTGATTTATGCTTGTTCAGTTTGTTTAGTCAGGGCCTGAATAAAGACTTTGGGGTTTGAGCTGTTCTGAAGGCTACGTGAGACTGGTGTTCCCGTGCTTAAGTTAAATTCCCTGTAGAGTAGATTCTAACCTACGCAATAACCTGTAGATGCCTAGCAGTTTTAAAGAAGAGTTTCGAACAGGACATAAGCATTGCTGAGCTAGCAGCCAGAATGCACTAACGCCTTTCTCAGCCTGAGAACAGTAATTTGAAACTATGAATCACGCTCTGTTTCTTCCCCTCACTCCCTGGTGGAGGTTAAATGCCTGTTAACTGTATCCCCATGGAAAACTTTATGTGCCAGGAGTGGATAAGCACAGCAGCAGTAGTCCCGTGTAGCTGATGGAATGATTAAAAGTTGATGGGTCCTTTCTGCCAGTGCATCTCAGAAAAGGAAGAGAGGATGCCTCTTTTTCCTTATAGCACCTTATTCGTGCTGCATCTTCTGGGTTGGAGAAGGATGGATGCTCTTTCAGCTGTTGGCATTGCCTGAGGTGCTCTGGAGTAGGAGACCAACTGCTCTTTGCTTCATTGGAGCAAAGAGCCCTCAAGAACCGGAATTTGTCTCCCACATTTCTAGAGAAGACTACCCATCCAAAGTGGAAATGCGACTTTTAGCATACTCCCACATCTCAGTTTCACAGGTTCCCTCACTTTCCCTATCGAGCTCTCAAGAAGCCCAGAAAGCATGTGAACTGCTGATAGAGAAAGCCAAGTAAGCCTGCAGGGGAAGCAGGCAGCTTGGGATCTTGCCTGGCTTCTCTCACAGCCAATGTGCTACTCAGAAACCTGTCAATTACAGTTTGGGTTATTTCTTTTCCCAGTGGAGAAATTTACTGTCAGAAATTTCCAGCCAGCTCTGCTCTGTACTGCTACTGCTGCTCCAAATGGGAAAGCCAAAACGGCCCAGAGAGCCTCACACAGGGAAGGTGCAGGGCCTTGGGAGCCCTGGCATGACAGCAGGTCTGCAGTCCTGGCTGCCACAACCCAACCACGAACAGACTTCCGAAATGTCAGATGTTCCCTCCAGAATTACGTATGCCTATTCACTCTAGCGTGACTGCCAAAACAGCGCGTGTGCCTTGCCAGGGACTTCAAAGGCTTTTGTACAACACTGCAGTCCTCTGATAAAAAAGTTCTGCTTCTTATTAGAGTCCTAGTCCTGGTCAATATTCTTTGAATTTAAGACAAAAGTGAATTCTTCTGATTTTTTTTTTTTTTTTTTTTTTTTTTGGTATGAAGAGGGTTATGCTCTTTTCTATAATTAAATTGTTTAATAACTTGCATTTTTTACCTTGCTTATCAGAAATAGCCAAGTTGGACAATGATGTCTATCTGAAGTATACAGAACTACCAAAATTACTGTGTCCAAAACTATTACCACTGAAGCTGGGTTCTTCAAATGAGTCAGGACAGTGCTCCGGATGAGTAATATTGTAAAAGCCTTACTATGACTGGCTGGCTCAGCTTACACAACAAATCAATTATCATGTTATTTTCTTAAATAATAACTCTCCATGTACTACCCTTTTCCATATATTAGAAAGTGAAACATGATGAAAATGATGAAACGTGATGAAAATATCTGCTTAGTGCACTAAGTTTTTTACCTTCTCATGGTATTTAGAAGTAGATATTACAAAGTAAATGAAGCTGGAAGTAAGTTGTAATTTGACTGGTTAACTAAAGTGCCTATAATGATAATGTTTTCTAGCTCAGTTTGAACTAATTTTTAATATGTATTCCTTTTTAACAGTGATTGTGGTCTTAGAGCCATCACAGATGAAATGGCCATTGCCTCAGAGCAATTAAAGTATTAAAAAAAAAAGGGAAAAAAGATGCAGATAAGAAAAAATGCATTGAGAAATCCATGTTTGTTTATAAATACTGGCCAAGCTTGTTTGTTGCACCAGACTGCCATTCAGTACAACACTTGAGGAGAAGGCAGCCAAGATAAGCAGGGAAGTCACCACAGATTCGTGATATTCTGCTCATCCTCCTGTTTCAGTTCAAAATAGATTGCAGAACATTTTGCCAAAGGTTGTAAATAAAGTTACCCTTTTTACTACCAAAGGGATAATGAGGATCACATGGGCTGGCCTCCCATATAACGCAATCCAATACGTGCCTCAAATAATTTCCATGACAAGGATGTCTTGCAAGTGGCAGAGGTCAGTATACCCTAGGTACACAAAGAGCAAGACTGAAGACTACAGCCTGAAGCAGTTGAATCACTACTGACACTGAACCTGAAGGATTGTTCCCTTTTCAAGGGGCCTTTCTCCTCGGAGAAGTTACAGAAAATCTATAGGCACCCTGGTGACACATGTGAATTCAGGAGGTAGGAATCCAGGTCATGCCACCTTTGTTGCAGGGACAAGATCTCGTGGCATTTAAAATTTTACAGAGACTTTCTCCACCTTCTTTGCTTTTACCTTTACTTTTCATTTGTGGTTATTCTACCTCTGAGCATATGTTCTACTGCATTTCTCTTTGTTTGTTTTTTTTTTGTTTGTTTATTTGTTTGTTTGTTTGTTTTTTAAGACTAGAAGGACACAACACTCTGAGCTGAATTTTTCTTGTTAAGGGACAGATTACACAGAGCCAGGCCATGATAACACGCTGTCATTCAGATCTACACTAGAAACAAGAGCTTATACTACAAATGTATGCTGCTCTCTTAACTAGTACTGGGATATCTGATAGTCTGCCTCAGGTACAGATACAGGATACAAGGTGTTGTCTTTCTCAATTTGTATCTCTTAATTCCCTTCCTCCTACAACAATTGCAATTAGAGATGCACTTCCAAAAGATAAACCAAATCAGTCACTTTTCTCCTTCAGCTCCTGGCCACGCGCTCCTGCCCCTTTTTTCTCCCACAGGACTTTGCCTTGAGCTGATTCAACCCATGAACCTGGCAGAACAGTGACAACAAAACCGTGTCTTTCTCCGCCAAGGCAGCGAGCTGAGCTCACTTAGTGTAATGAACACTGGATTCAGCGCAAGGAAGGATGTCAAAGTACTGCTTTGGATGGCGTGCCCCGTGGCACGCCGCTGCCATCCGATCTCTGCAAATGCACCCGCACGGCACCCGGACGAGCGAGGAGCAGCGGGGATGGGCGTGCTTTAGGACGTTTCCTCCTGGCTCCTATCCGGGGCCGCCGGCGGTTTGGGATGGAGCCCGGAGCGAGGGCGGGAGTGACCCGCCCTGGCGGCCGCGGCGCTCGGGCGCCACCCCGCGGTGCCGCTGGGCTCGGCGCGTCTGAGGGCGCCGGGGCGCGGCGGAGGACGGGGTGGCACTGCCTCAGGGACAGTGACAACCGTGTGGCTGCTGGGCGTCTCCGAGAGCCTGTGCTGTGTGCGGAGATACTCGGGGACAGCCGCAGGCACGCCATGCAGTGCAGTACAGGCGCAGTACACGGTGTGGCTGCTGTCCCCTGCTGTCCCGGGGGATCGTCCCCTCACGGCCCCTCTGAAACCAGGCAGCGATGTTGCTTCTCACGCTCCGTTGCCAGGCTGTTGTGTCACCCGGCTTCTCTCACAGCTCAAGTCCGCAGGCCGTGCCTGCCCATGGCCGGCACGGACCGATTTGCTTTTTTGCCAGGTGTGTGCTGTGGCAGGGTACCCCTTCTCCCTGCCTGCCCCGCCGCGTGTGACCCCCGGCAGGAGGTGGGGAAATGGCGGGGCGGGGCGGCCGTGAGGCAGGTGGTGTCCCCAGGACGGTGTGCGGCCTTGGGGAAATCCTGTGGGCCTCAAGGCAGCCCTGCAAAAGCTCTGCCGTTGGGAGGGAACCAGGCTGGTTGTAGGGAGCCACTTGATCCACGTGTTGCCTTGGAGGCAGCCAGTACCTGGCTTGTGCCTTGACCTTCCCAACCTGGTGTTTCTCGATGCGCACAGCACCACCTTGCCCTCCAAGCTCCTACTTGCAAGCCCGCAAAAGCCGTTCCAAACATCATGGCCCAAAAGCAGTTCCAAACATCATGGCCCAGAGGCGTAATTGCGTCATGACACTGGCATGATATTGTTTTTAGCGAAAAATATCAAAGCATTTTTAAATGTTGTTGCTCAACTTTACTTTGCAGCCCAACACAAAAGAGTAGACAGTACCCGGAGATGAAACAGATTTCCAATTCTGCATATTTACAAATTCCATTTGCACCCTCGTTTGGGATAATTCTGTGGTAAGTTTAAAAAAAAAAAAAAAAAAAAAAAAAAAAAAAGCACATTTTTTATCTTTCTTTCTGTATTTTGGAATCAGGTTCTGATGCAAAATAGTGCAATGGATATGTTATCTACATCATTTGATGTCTCACATGCTGCTGGCACTTCAGAGTAACTCTTGATGAGTATCAGACTTGTTCAGGGTGTAGTGCTAAATTTTATGCATATTTCAAACTTCTTGCTCAATAGGATTTGTAATTGTATGAGGAATACAGATCTATAGACTCCTTTAAAATTGTCTTAAATTAAAAAAAAAAGTTTTTAAAAATTAGGAACGTGAGAAAAGGACTGTTTCGCAACTGGAAGATAAACCATATTTTAGTATATATTAAATATATCATAATACTTTTGGAAATTATTTTCTTGCCCTTTGAAAGGGCAGGACTGTATTTTACTCTTCTAAGTGTTTTGGTTGCATAAGTCCTGCTTTCACAATTCAAGACTACTGAGTAAAATATTAAATACTTCTTTTATGAAAACAGATGATCTTGAAAAGCTGCTTAGTAACCTGGTAAAGTAGATTATAACAGTATGCAATAGAAGTTTGTCAAATATTCTATGTGCCTGTTGACATAAAAATCTGTTTTTCCATGTCCTTTTGGAAACTGGAAAACAAACAAACCCAATAAAAACACGTTTCAGTTATTCATACTATTTCTTCCTAGCTCTGGAATCTTACTCTGTTGTTCTCAGAAAAAAAACAAACCTGGTATTTCAGTTTGACTATCAAAGTATGTGGCAATGAAAATGCTTTTAAAACAACTACTCTGGCCAAAAATCTGCCTGTTTCATAGAAATACTGTAATGTTGCCCAAGATGCTTTTCTGTTTTTTGATTAGATATGGATTTTTGCAATTGCACATTGCATATCCATGTAGTAGCTTTAAATAGTGCCTCTAAGATGTGGCAATAGAAGAAACAGTTTCACTGCTTTCAGGGACAGCAGTACTGCTTATGCCCCAGGATGTCCTGGAAGGGGTTTTATTCCTTCTGCTAAAAGCAGTACAAAATTCACACTGAAGAGAGCCCAGACTGCAATCTGGAGC
Source organism: Oenanthe melanoleuca (assembly GCF_029582105.1). NCBI lineage: Eukaryota > Metazoa > Chordata > Aves > Passeriformes > Muscicapidae > Oenanthe > Oenanthe melanoleuca. The sequence goes on from NC_079336.1 coordinate 74,954,740, forward strand.
CACTGAATAATGGTTCCCCATATAACCTAATGGATTAATTAACACAGTTTTTCTAAATTAGAAAGAAACATGCAAACATTTAAAAGGCCATCATTACAGTTCTTGACAATGACTCAATATCAACTTTTGCAAGTGTTGCAGTTGCTGCTGCCTTTTTTCCCACAAGATAGCAGCACTGTAACTATGAATGAGCAAAGGATCTGTGAACCCATCTCACCAAAATTCAGAAAGGCCACCTGGTTTATTTACTCTTTAGGAATCTGCAGCTCAGAATCACAGGGAAGTTTCTTAAACACCAGGATGGAGTGCAAACACCAGTTAAAATAATAAAGTCTACATTTAAAATTTACTTTAACAGACCAATCTCCTTATGGAAAAGCACATCAGATGTCTTGAAACCATCTGCAAAACTAAAATGCTGTGTGCATAAATGTATTTCTGTGAGTGTGTATGTGTGGGTGCATTGCATACAGTAATAATCTTGTCTTGTTATTGTATATAGCAAAACCCTTTTAAGTGGTTAGGTGTTTGTTTATGCTTCCCATTAACTCACCTGGTTTCACCACTTTTCCTCGTGCTTTTAGCTGCACTTATTGATTGTCATTGTTCAAAAGTGATCCCGTGATGAAGGAGGAACCCCTTTGCCAGCACGCAGGAATTGCCAGGGGGAGGTGAACTCCCCCCTGTACTCACTCTGTCCTGCATGATTGTGTAACCCACATCAAACTCTCCTAGTGTAAATATGTATGTATTCAGTAATGATTTGGGTTGGGTCAGGTGTGCACCTCGGAGGCAAATCTCCCAATTGTCCCAGCTTGGCAAGCTTTGCTTCACCATGAACCAGGCATGGAACACCTGGTTGCACTTTGGGACTATCCATTGCAGAAGCACAGCTGAGGCACTGCAGCCACCAATGGGCACACAGCCCCTGTGATCAGGCTGGAGTTGGCAAAAGTTAACCCAGGGCACAGCATGGATGTCATAGCATCAGCACCAGCTGTTTGGCCCAGAGACCCATTCCTGTCAGTCTCCACTGCTTGCTAATATACACAAAGCCTTAGTGGCCTAGATGGAAACTTCAAATCAGAAAGGAAATTTTTTTATAAGCTCACAAGTGATAGCAGAGAAAAGGGACAGAAATGATGATCATCACCTGGCTGATGATCTTTTTCATGTGAAATTGCAGATATCCTAGGGCCATTAGGCAATATTTACTGGAGTTCAGGAAGGGGCATGCTGCCATTTGCATGGTGGAAACAGTAAAGCTCTTTAAAATACTTCAGTATGCTCTTGAAATAGCATATTTATAGAGAAGCTGAATAAAAGGATATTTTTCATTCAGTAAAAGAAAAAATACAGTTAGTGGAATACAGTGTGTGCACACCCACATCTTTATAAAGAGTTTGATTCTTTTTGAGTTTTGAGTCCCAAGGGACAAATACATATACATGTAAAATACATATTTATACAGACATATTCTTTTTCTTTTTATGCCTATTCATATATTTTTCCTCTTTTTACCCAGGCACTCCAAGGACAATTTCTTTTTGTGAAAAAAGTGCTGTGGAATTACATCAGATGTAGCCTTGCTTATTTTTTCCTATTATTGTCAACACAACATGTGCCAACTCTTTTGGGCTGTCAACTCTCATCTCTTACATCAAGGAAACTGAATCATGTACCTTGGCATAAAAAAATTAACAGAGCTTGTATGAATATATTTTGATAACGTCCTTGAGATTCCTGAAGATACAAAGAAGCAGGAACAGTATGTACATTTTTTTTCCTTTTGCTGTTTAAATGCCATGCCACCAGTGGCCATTTGTACTTTGCTGGAATTGCAGCACTGGATTTTATCATCACAATAAATAAATAAACAGGTGGTTGTGAGTGCAGTTGAACTAACTAAGCCAGGTTTCCTATCAAGTTATAACTTGTAGTTCTGCTTGCTCACATCTGATAAAATGAGAGCTCTGCTTTAGATTTTTCTGTCCTTGCGAAATGCTTTTCTCTTGTGTGCATTCTCAGCACCAAGGGATAAGCAATGTTCCCCATAGCAGTGACTCTAGTTCAGGGGGTTCTTCTTTAAAAGATTAACTAACTCAAGGAAATTTTTAAGAGTTTCTCTGTTGAGTTTGACTGAGATTGGCCAAATATTCAACAATACTGTGGAGGAAGGAGACATACAATTATGTTTGCACACACAGAGACATAAAGGCAGAGGCAGCCTCATCCCCCCAGGAAATTGTGCTAAGCAGTATATCTTTATTTCAAGAAAACAGAAAAGATCAGTGTGCTATTACCCATCTCCTTTTAACTTCAATTGAGTAATTTTTCATTAGGGGCACTGGAACAACCGTTCAGGCCAAAAGCAGCAGAGAATACTGACAAGTCTGACAGTGAGTGCTTCCCTTTGAGGTAAGATACAATTTGCTTTATTTTTATAGCAAAAATGTCGGAAGAATTCGACCAAACTTGACAAAGCAGTGATTTCTGACTGTTCTGACATCCAGACATGGCAAGGTAGTTGCAAGTCTGGTCAAAGGTATTTAAGCTTTCACAATGTTTGGTGACATATTAACAATATTTGACTTCATGCCTACAAGACAACTGCTTGAAGTATGAACTGCTGTTGCCTCATTAAAGGTTTCTGTATCTGTTACAAGCAGTAGATTAAACTCTTGGGGGTGGGGGAGGGAGGGGCATTTCAGAATGAACAGCATATCACAAAAGAAAATGGACACAAAAGAAGAATTACCACGAAAGAAAATGATGAAAATTGTAAAATACAAATGCCTTCCATACAAGAATTAACCCACTAATAGATTATGCTACACCTTGTCTGGAAACAGCATGCATAACTTACTATGTAATGGCTCTCTGATCCATTGAACACAACCACTCAATAATGTGCTAACTTTTCTAATACGGTAAAAATGCTGTCCAAGTTCAAAATTTCCCAAGAAACCAGTAAACGGCCTGTCCTGGTTTTGCAAAAGTAGTGCTTTAAGAAAGCTGATGCCCTATGCAGGTGTGTCAGTGTTGCAGTACTGGTGTGCTAAGCTCATTCCTGTGCATCTGCCTGGGGCCAGGGGTGGAGAGAGGCAGGATGTTCACAAGGTCTTGCCACTCCAAAGCTGCTGGCCTTCTTGAAACTACCTGGAATGGTCTTTCAATACTTCAAAGAGTCTATAAAACAGAGGGAAAGTGGTTTTTTACTTGGGCAAACAATGATGTGATAAGTAGGTTTAGATTACAAGAGATTTAGATTAGATGTAAGGAAGCAAGTCTTTACTCAGAGAGTGGTGAGGCACTGGAATGGGGTGCCCAGAGAAGCTGTGGATGCCCCATCCCTGGAAGTATTCAAGGCCATGTTGGATGCAGCCTGAACAACCTATTCTAGGGAAAGGTGTCCCTGCTCATCATAGGACAGTTGGAATTTGATGATCATGAAGTTGCCTTCTAACCCAAACCTCTCTATGATTCTACAATTCTATGATCTTGACATATTTCTTCTGTCACTACTGGCTGAAATTAAGCTCCATGTTCATGAGCTACTGGATGGAGAAAGTGTCATGGTATGGCCTGTCAGAAGGACAACACACAGACAACCTGGGGGCATAAACTTTGTGTTCTTAGGAAATAAGGCTGGAAATACACTAAAAATATTTGGGGCTAGCCATTTTATAAGAGATGGTTATCTGGACCTGTTTTTTAGGACTTGAGGTTCAAAGTTTCTTTTAAACTAGGAAAAATTCATATGCAGAAGAACAGTACTTTTCTAACAGCATTTATTTAGGTTTTTTAGAACATATGTCATATTTAGGCCAATTGAATTATGTAAATTGATGCTTAGTTCCCCAACTTGGAAAGCTGCTGTGTTCCAGCAAGTTTCTACATATATGCAATAAATTCTATGATTCCATGCTGCTGGGTAAAATGGCAACAGGTATAAAGCAAACAAGGAGTTTGGGATCAGACAGTTGACCTGATTTTTATAGTTGCTACATATTCAGGCAGCTGTACATGGTAGTTTTCCTGGGCCAATTTTTTTTTTAAAAGAGTTGTCCTTGTCTAAGCCCTGAGACAATCGCTTTGGAAAATCTTTGAAAATACTCACTTAGCTTTTTGCATCCATCGTATTTTGTTTCAGCTCTGTGCTATGTTTTTTAAAAGCAATTCATGCTTTTAAAAAAAATCTTTTCCTGTTTTAATTGGCTTTTAGAAAGCTTTTGCAGACTATAAAAAAAAAAAAAAAGAAAACAAAAATTAAAGGTTTTCCAACACATTTATATTACCATTCCTGAACACTTGAAACACTATCAGCATATGGAGATTTATGTTTTCTTGTTCCATTTTAAAACACTGGGGGATTGTGTATCTTAAAACCATTACTTAGAGTGAAATTTGTTAAAATAATTTGAGTTTAGTGAAGTATCAATAAAATTGAAGAGATTACCATCCTTGGTTTAAAAATTTCAAATTACAAACATATGAACAGATTATGCACTTTGTTGTTGTAATTGTTGTTTTGTAACTGGGAATCCTGTAAAATACTGAAACAGGATTCATTTTTTCAGTCTAACAAATTTCTGCCTTTGTCTCAGATTGTAGTTTGGTTTCATAAGGGTAATTTCATCCTCAGGTTCTTAATGAAGAGAGCTGTAGTTGTTTTAAACTAAATTCTTTGAAGATAAGAAGACATTAGACTGATTTACAATTACTAATTTGTACTAAGACTGAAAATTCTTGAGTTCTTGGTACCTGTTTTAGGCAAGTTTTTGTTTCGAACAGCACTGTATTCACTTTTTAAAGACAATTAGTATGTTTTTTAAGAATTGTGTTTCTTTGTTTCTGATTGATATGGTTGAGGACAATTTCAGCTGTTGAAGAGCTTCTTCCATTGCACAGACACAGTGCTTTCCATGATGATTTCCTTAAGCTCTCACACAGAAAAACGTGAGTTCTGTGCTTGTAAATTCTGGCAGGATGCTATGCACAGGCCCTCCACAAGCCTTCAGGAAGATGAATGGTCAGAGCAGGTTGTCTATGACGATCCTTTTCCATTCAAGGCCAGAATCAGGAGCCAGATCTTTTTGTAATGGGCAAAGGAGAGTTTTGTGAGAGTCACCAATAGAAGTAATCTCAGATGGGGCACAGGAGCAATACCTCCCACACTCTGATAAATCCAGGTTCTCCCCTCTACTCTGCTCCAGTGAGACTCCACCTGCAGTGCTGCATCCAGCTGTGGTGTCCCCAACACAGGACATTGATCTGTTGGGATGAATCCAGATGAGGAACTCCAAGTTAATCAGAGGGATGGAGCACCTCTCCTTTGAAAAATGCTGAGAGAACTGGGATTGCTCAGCCTGGAAAAAAGAAGGCTTTGTTGTGACCTAATTGTGGCCTTCCAGTACCTGAAGGGAACTTAAGAGGAAGGATGGGGCAATACAATTTATAAGAGCATGGAGTGACAATACAAGGGGAAATGAGTTCAGACTGAAAGAGAGTAGGTTTAAATTAGACACTAGTAAAAAGTTCTTTATTGTGAGGGTGGTGAGGCACCACCCTGGTGAAATCTGGGACAGATTTCACAGGGAAGCTGTGGATGCCCCAACCCTAGAAGTGTTTATGGCCAAGTTGGATGGGGCTTTGAGCAATCTGTTCTAATGGTGTCCCTGCCCACGGCAGGGGGACTGGAACTAAATGGCCTTGAGGGTTCCCTTTCACCCCAAACCATTCTATGATTCTATGGTACGTTCCTTCAGACTTTGAACAATCTATAATGGACTTTGGTGAAATCAGCTTTGGGCCCTTAGATTGCTTAAACTGCAGCGAAGCTTTTGTGACGGGACTACCCGTCTTCCTGGCAACTGGGCGGGGTTTCTCCGTGATTTTGCAGCTTCAGGTCTCCACCAAGGCAGTGGAAACACAATTTCTGTGGCCTAGGAGCAGCAAAAGGTTGAAAAAAGGTTGAAAAATCGGTGAAACCAAGCGGCACCAGACTGAGGACAGACAGACGAACAGGTACACTTGCTGCAGAGCGGCGTATTTGGAGCCACGACCGAGGCAGGTGCAGCCCCCGGCGGGATTCCCCGGGCCGCGGGAATCCCTCCTCCGGCGGGCAGCGCGCGTCACCCGGGCGGCCCGGCCGAGGCCCGGCCCCCTCGATCCGGGTACCGCCGCCCCCTGTGCCGCGGCGGGAGAGCTGCGGCTCCTGGGCCGGACGCGCGCTGCTCCCGGCTCGGCCCGGCCCGGCCCGGCCGTGCGTACGTACCGGGGCGGCGCTGGGCTCGGGGCCGGGGCGGCCGGGGCTGGGGCGGCTGCGGGGCGGGCCGGAGGGAGGTGGGCGCGGGGCTCCGGCAGCCCCTCGGCGCCGTGGGGCTGGGGGACCGGCGGGACGCCCCTCCGGGCGGCGCTCCGGCCTGACAGCTGGGTTTCCGCCTCTCTGCGGTGTCGGAAAATCCGATTATACGAGTTTCTCGCATTAAAACAAACAAATCCCAGGATGCCGGGAGGGTTAAGAGTGAAGGCTGCGGTCCTGCCCACGTGCCAGCGCCCCTCACACCCCCAAACCCACTTTTGCCTTGTTTTTGCAGCCTTGTATTGCAGAACCTACAAAAAGTGTAACTTTGTGTCAGCAGTTCTTCCTGCCTTACACTTTCCTGATTTCAGAGCAGAGTAAGTCGCTTGCGTAGAGCAAGGGAAAACATCTTAAACTCTGTTATTATTGTCTCACAATTCTAGGAGCGTGCAGAAATGTCTCCCTTCGAAAATAAAGGACTAATACTGGGCATAGTGGCAGGGACCGCTGGATTGAGCCTGGTGCTGGTTTGGTACCGCAAGACCCGAAAGCCTGGTGCAGCTGTGCGTATACATGCGTTCCAGGATATAAGTAACAAAATTAATTCTGTGGCCTTGCAAAACGAGGCTTCCAATGAGCAAGGAGCAGTAATGGTTTTACACGGAAGGCAACTGCAGATACTAGAAAAATTGAATGGCCTACTACTAAGTGTGGATGAACTGAAGAGAGAGGTGGAATTTCTGAAAGAAGCTATTCCAAAACTTGAAGAGCTTGTTCGAAATGAGCTTCAAGGAAAGGGTGATGCTCAGAGAGTTAGCCCATCACACAGAGCAACAAGGCGAAGAAAAGCAGAGACAGCTTCTGGTGCAAGAGAAACTACCAGCTCTGAGGAGGCGGAAAGTGAAGGAGGGTGAGTTAATAATAATTTGTATATTCTACTGTACACATGCAGTGCAAGTTACATCATTACCTATATGAAACTGTAAACAGGAGCCCTTTAAAGGTTTTGCATAGATTTTATACATCTGGGGAAAAAAAATACAATCGTTCAGATTAGCAGGTTTTAGATCAGAGAAGACTCTTGGTGACTGTCTCTGAATCTGCACTATAGCTGAAGTTGGCTTAATGCCAAGCATAATACAGATTTTTTTTTTTTTAAGAGTGTGTTTGGTAACACTGATGCAGTATTGCTACATAGCTGTGCAATGAGAGGCAAAGTTCAGAATAATGGTGTAATTTTAAAAGTGCTTCTAGTGCAAAGTGTGTCTTTGACAGAGTTCGTTCAAAGTGTACAAATGTGCTTTTCCTGATAATTGTTTTCAATCAGCCTCACAGATAAGTTATTACCGTGTTCTGCCTAGAGGCATTCCATACAATGGCAGCTACGTCTGAGCAGAACCTCTGTACAAGTGGCAGTGTTTATGTATATGTGCTGTTCTGTTCACTTTCTGGTGACTCAAAAGGTGACCATGAGGAATTTAGGGTACTGACTCAGTAAGGTAGAAAGTTCCTAGTTTTGACCACATCTTGCAGTCACGTTTTAGTTAATGGGATTTTTTATTCTCATGAGTTGAGGAAAACACTGCAGGATGATGTACCAGCAGTCCAGGAGAGGCACTGTATTTTTGTCTTGACATTAATCTCCTGTAATTACAACTTTGTTTTGGTATAATCAGATTAGATACTTACATGCAATTTACTAATACTATGTTTATAGCAACTGAGTTTTTTGAGCTGCTTCTCAGCTTCTTAAATGTCTGTGTAGGCAGCACTATGTCTGTAAATTGCCCGTCTTATGTCACCTTTTGTCTTTAAAAGTATTTTAACTAACTGTAATGTTCTGAAGACAGCTAACATGCTGCATATTAATGAAATTCTATGTTTAAGAGTTTCTCCACATTCATTTTCAGTTCCTGTGAGCAGAATTTATTTTTGTGTTACATCTCAGCCCACATGGTTCACAAGTCTTATATTTTGATACCGTATTTTAAGACCTGTCAGTTCTATTATGACCCAGTTCTTTATTTTAGGTATTCAAGATTGGCATAAGTGTTCGATGACATTCCTCCTTCATCTGGTGTGGAAACTTCTTGGTTCTCTTAGTTTCTTAAATGATTTCATCCATTGGTTGGTTTGCAGAGGCCTTCATGAATAAAATATTCAGAGATGCAGATAAGGCAAAGAGACCAGTTTATGAATTACCAGGTCCACAGATACAATGCAGGATTTATTCCACATGTAACATTTGAGAAAATCCTGTTTTCTGATGAGAAATGATGTGTTGCTCTTTGAGAACAAGCCAAGGAAACTTTTGTGTTCAGGTTCTTCTGTGTGACGAAGAAGCTGATGTGGTGATCCAATACAAGTGATTATAGTGTGCAAGAGCATTGAACGTGGCCTTAAGAGAGGCCTTCTCTGACAAGTATTTATGTACAGTCAGAAGCAAAGAAGATAATTCAAGGTTATAGTTAGCGTTAGTCATTTGGCTATGTTCTTTCCCAATGCTGTTTTTCAATCCCTTTTGAAAAGAGGTGGGCTTTTTTCCTATTAACACCTTGTGCTTGATATGCTTGTTTTTCATGTTTTCTCCAAATTTGAGATAATTTGATTTCATTTAAGTAAATTGTATTTTTTCTTCCTCTTGCTAATAGATTGTTAATCCTAATATATATAGCTTTTTCTGAGGTGTTCTGTAACTAATGACTGTAGTGCATGGCCAGGAGGGTCAATAGCAGCACTTGGGTTTTTTCCAGTTACTGTACATCACCACTTCATATGCTGTAGACATTACACCATGTTCATTGTTTTATACTCTTCTGTGAATTCCACACACAATGTTGTATTCAGGTGCTTGTTTGTGCACTAGAGAAAAAAAAATTGCTCTTTATTACTGATAAAACATTTTTTCACCTTTATGTACTCCCATCTAAAGTACATGCAATGTGTTTCACTGCCTCAGCAGTAATTTAATGATCTAGAAGATAGAATTTTGCTTGAGTTAAGCACTTCTGGTTTTAATTGACAAATGGGTAGATGCTGGGAATTGACAGATAAACTAATCTGAAAAGTTTTATGGATTGGTTTCAGGTTTGTAAACTTCTTCCAGAAAAGCTTTTAATACTACTTAGTTTTTTCATTAAATCTTGGAAGCTGACAGTCTCTGATAAGGCCCTCACTGCTTTGATCTGCTCTGGGCATATTCTCAATGTCACTGTTGGTATTCAACACCTTGGGAAGAAAGGCTTTCTGTTTTGCTTTTCAAAAATGATGTATTTCTGTAAGTGGAGAAATATCACATGTATTTTAATAAATGAGCTATATTTTTGCATAATAACAGTCTGAATGGAAGGTGCACTGAATGGATGAGACATTAAATGGTAATGAGTATGTGGTTTTTAGTCTGTGCTTTTCTGTATTCTTTTTTTTTTTAGTTCTGGTAATGCCCTAGTGAAAACTTCAATGTTTAACATTTGAGAATGTATAACAAGCATTCATTCATTGACAAATGCAATAAATTGTGTCTAGATGATCACCTGGAATGGAACATGTCACGGAATTCTCCTCTTTATGATTTTCAAGCTGTTTCTTCCCTGATATGGCAGTGATGAACCCTGGACATCAATGTCGTGTTTGGCACCTGTCTTCAGCTGGCCCAGCATCCAAGCTCTTCAAATTGCATTTGGCATCAGGCACCAGAAAGATTCACTGCAGTAAATTCTTTTCCAACAGATGTTCTATTTATAAGTTTTCCTTGAAATAGTTTAGTCAACAGGAAAAAAAATTTCCCTTGCCTGCTTCTGAGTATCACTTCGCTTAGCATTTTCTAATTTATTTTTCTGTTCATTTCTTTTAAATGCAACCTTCAGTTGACTTAAGAATTCAATTTGCCAGTTTCTCTTGAAAGCCACTTATCATTACTGATATCTGGATCATACAGTGCAAATTTGATCCAGATCCATCTGTGACATACAATCGCCTTTCTGTGGAATTAGCCCGAGCAGATGAGAGGGTGTTTGTGTCAGCTTATGGCTTTTTCCTAAGTTGGCAGGGAGACGACAGATGATATTTGATCTGTCTAAAAGCTGAAGTGTTGTGGACAAATGATGCCTGGTTAGGCCCAGTGTCTGCCAATTTACAGACACCCCAACACAGTTTTTGAACCACCCAAGTGTGTTTATACCACAAGGGTGTTTTATACCATGTAGCTCAGGGTTTGTTTTAATCTGGTACTAGGTGCTGGGATTTACTGAACTGCTTAGCCACAGTGGGGTGAGTCTTCAGCACAGTTGCCATTTGTTCTTTGAACTTTGAACAGTCCACTGTGATACAATTGAGTCCTCTTGGTTGATCGTTGCTCCTCACATTCTTATCTCTGTTTTTCTCTTTTATTTAAAATCTATTGGTAATAAAGGTGAAAACAAGTTTGCACTTTAAATTTTAAAATGTTTTTCCATTTTCTCAAATATTGATCAATTATCACTTGTAAATACTCACATTTCTGTTTATCATCTGATAAAACCTCTTGCAGAAAAATACCAAGTAAAATTGCAGATTTCTGTTGTATGGAATATTTGTAAAACAAACCATAATGACTGTTCCTTGTTTTCTTATATTTCTTTTTTGGAGTAGTGTTATCTGTCCTTAAAGTCCTGGAGTTTTTAAACTGTGTTAAGAAGAATCTCCACTTCTGTATGTGTCAGTATTGATTTTAGTGTTTTAGAAGGTATAGATGTATAAGGCTGTTAACAGCTTTATTGCTCAACAAGTAAATTGAAATTTATGATGTTCTAGTCAACATTTAAGAAGGTCTATTCCACATTTAAATTCTTTGAGGGTTCATAAAGCAGTTAGAGGAGGTAGGAGAGAATTTGCCAGGACAGTGGAGATGAGAGAGAATGGGTAAGAAATTACCCTACCCTCTCTGCTGTTTTGTAATTAGCTCCTAATGGTTTCACATGATCCATTAGATAGTGACCTGCTTCACACTTTTTCTATGAGTCTCCCAAAAAGATACGACTTAGCTCATGTCACGTGAATTTGATGTTTGGCTTCAATTTGATGTTTTGTCATGACATTTGATGTAGTGCTGCTGGAAATCTGCTGGGTTTGTTTGGACTGACACCCAATGGGCTTGGGTGTCAACCCAACCTTGCATTTGTCATCCAGCCATCATATTTTTGCTGGGAGAAGTGCATTTTTTAGTAATAATTTTTGTCTGTTATCTAAGACTGGAACAGTAGTGATCATAGAAATTTTAACAGATGTTTATGCAGCAAAGGTAAAGAATACAACATCAACACTGACTTGCAAACACTGATTCCTCACTTTGATATCTACCTGATTAGGTAGCATTTGATGCATTGCCCAAATTCCTATAACTAAGGATATTGTCTTTATTACTTACTTGTTGCTCTTTTATATTATCTAGCATCCTTATTTTAGGTTGAGAATTGCCCAGATCCTCAGCACATTTATCTTTTTATTAGGGGGAATGGAGCACCTAAACTGTGTGAGGAAAGATACTTTCCAAACATACTTCACATCATAGAGTTTTGTATTGGAGCTAAAAGATTGGCCCACTCCCCAGGAACTCCTTTGTACATTTGATTAAGCTGGGGCTCTTACATATGCAGACCTCATATATTTCTGTGCCCACTTCAAAATAACTATGAAAGAACAATATGCTATGTTTTTAAACACACTTTAGAAAATGAAAATAAGTGTTCAGTGACTGAATATAGTTTCTGCAAGATACAACATAGGATATGTCATCAACTTCAGCATCATCAAGGTTATGTGAAGCAAGTCTGTAGAAATATACAAAGTTTCCCATCTCTGTTCTGCTCCATGATATTTTTCAGTTTGAACATGTACACATGGTCTGTGTGTATATTGTTTTATCTGAATGTATTTTTGACTCCTCTTTCCTTTGCCACTGGGTTAATTTTGCAGCAAAACTGTTGTGCCACACCAGCACTTCTGCAGCAGTTCATAAGCAGTTGTACTTGTTCATTTACAGGCTGTAGGTGTATCTGCTCTAATACACTGATCTGTTCTGAAAGCAACATATTGGAAACAGAATATTTGATAACCATAATTGATAACCTTCATTTTGACTGCTAGCATTCTGTCCTGGTTATATTTCTGAAAAAAGAAATAGATTTTATTTATTCGGATTGTCATGGCCTACTCTGAATATTCAGTTACCTAATATGTATAGTACAATTCCATGCTTTTTGTACTCATAGTAACCATTCAGAAAATCTCTGAAACTGACATATGATAGATTTACATTATTACTTCTCCCCAGAAAAGTATTTTCAGAAGCAGAAATACAGAAGATGAGGCTTCTTTGCCCATTTTTAGTACATAAGCAAAAGGCTACTTTTTAAAACAATGCCATCCACTGCTACTCTTTGAAATCAAAGTACCCTAATGTATTCTCAGCACTTTGGACATTAAGGCCACCTGCTTATCTCTGTGTGATATTTATGCTTTTGCAAATATTTCTTTGCCCTTGACCTTTGTCTTGTGCTAAGTAATGTGCAGTAAGCATCATGAATTAATATAATCTCTTTTCCAGTTTCAGATATTCTGAACTTCAAAATGTTTGGAGGAAATAAGGAATTTGTAACAATGGTGTTATTTTTATTGGCTTGTATTAAGATCTTAAAAGTGTTTAAGAAAATACTGTTTAAATAATTGTTATGGCACTCATATTTTGGTTAGTAAGCTCATTCTTTTATCAAAAAATACGGAAATTGAGGTAAAGAGTTGAAGAGGCCTATTCAGGGTTACAGAGCATGTCTTAAAGCTCAATGATTTCAAGTGTTCTGCGTTTGAAACACAAGGCTACATGTGTCTCTAATATGTTTAGGCCTTTTTTAATGGAGTATTAGGCATCAGGACAGTGTAATTACTTACCTGTTATGTTTGGAGTATGACTATGCTGTCCCTTTGAAGATAAAGATTTTGTAATAATAACAATAAACTTGATATTATTAATAAAAAATCCTTTAAAGTTGGACAACTGGGATAAATTGTGCTCTGAATTTTTTTGCTTTTTAATTTAACAACACCCTTTTTTTTTTTAAGAAAAAAATGGTTATTATTTTCTATTATTTTAGTTACCTTACCGCTCATACTGATTCTGAAGGAGACTCCGAGGAAGAAAAAAGATGTATGAAATCACCTGATGCCATAGTGAAATCAGAAGAAGATGAAGACTTAATTAATTTTTTACAGAAGGTGGACAATTTGCATAAGGGTTCAGAGGAGGATAAAAAAGAGGGCTTCAGACTGCTGCTTGAGAAAGATGACAAGGTATTATGGGTAAACTTAATATCAAGTTGCTATTATCTTTTACTTTGCTTTTTTTTATCTTCTGCTTTTGAGAACTGTATGCAAGCTTTAAAATGCACATAGAAATGGATGACGAAATTTCAAGCGTATTGTTAAAATACAATCCAAAAGCAGTATTTCAAAGTTGTGTCAATATTCATGTTGTGTGGGCATAGGAGTTCTGCTATTGTATATCCCATTCTTATTCAATAACTTTGAGGCTTTGTTTGACATAGCAATTCTTGCATTAAACCAAGAAAAATAATAGGTGTTTTCTGATGTAAATTATACTTCTGCTGGTTTTGGAACCTGTGAGAGAAAATCCTGTAGAATTAGGTAGTAACCAGACTTACTGTTCTCAAACTATGAGTATCTAGTCTGCTCATACCTTTCTAATATCCTTCTTGTGAATTTTTCCTTTGATTTTGCTGGGACCATATGTAACTCCAGATAAAAATTTAAAGGTGGTTTGATATGCAGTGCTCAGTCCAGTGTACTATTTTATTCTGGTTCAGCAAGCATTGGTTCTGATTGTATTTTCATCTGAATATTGGAATACCAAGGGAAGTAGATGAGATATTGTGAGTGAGTGTGGTGCTTATGGCTTCCCTAAAGAAGATACACACAACTTTGTTCAGGGATTTGTTGTGCTTTACTGGATTACCTTGTAAATGTTTATATTAATAGAAGTTTAAACTGATTTCTAAAATAAAACCTCTTTAGACAGTCTAGGGTGTTTCCAAAAGCTGTATTTTTTTTTGTTCCTGGAAAATTGATTAATTGGTTCTCACATGAACTAAAAGTAGTAGGTAGAAGGAAGGAAAATTAACAAAAATGATGCCATCTTCTGATTACTTGCTTTCAGCATGTTATTAATTTCAAGCATTGTGAAAATAAACTGTTTAAATCCCAGTCTGAACAGTTTAATTATGTAGCTGTCTTCTGCTTTCAGTATGAAAAATGTGTGGACTTTCTTTGGAGGCTTGCACGTGCTTATGGAGATCTGTTTGAGATGACTAGTGATGCTGAGGAGAAGAGGAAATATGTAACTGATGGTAAGAGAAAAAATATTTATGAAGAATGCCATATGAATGTAGTGAAACATGCTTTGAACTTTGGTTAAGTTTTCCAGTATAAAGAATTTGCAATCCAATAAACGGAAGCATATGTACTGTAATGATAATGTTTTGTGTAGTAAACCACCACAGTTAAAAACTTCAGTTCATTTTTTCCTCAGTGAGAGATCTAAAATCAGTGGCAGAGAACTATTACCAGTCATAATTGCAGGCCGTTGTCTCTGCAGATTGCCTTAAAACCCTTTATTTTGTTGAGAAACAGATGGATACAGAATGTGAAAACTCACAGATGCTGTCAGCAATGTTTCTTAATTCCATCTTTTGGAGAGCAAGAGGAATAAATAAATGCTGAGGCTGGGTCAAGGTTTGTTTTTCTGCTTTCCTGTGGTCAGGGAGCACTCCTGCATATCAGCAGCCTTTTTGTGGTGATGGTAGGGATGAAACTTTGTGAATCTGTAGGAACTGTTGACCAGAAACAGAAGTGGTGTGTGACAATTGATGTTGCTTCCAGACATCCCTCCCCATGTGTCCTGTTTGACAATTTAATCTCCACAAGATTTTAATTTTCTTCATCATAGCACTTTTTTTGGGTTGCTTTTAAAAGCATTGCCCTTTCTTTCACTGTCTGGATGGATATTGGCTAGAGGAACAGTTTGTTTCCCTTTTTATTTTGGGCCTTCTTTTTATTGCATTAAACCCTACATCTGCTCTACACTGTCACTCTCACAGTCAAGGCACTGTTCTTAAAAGAATCTTTTTTGCATTTATCTCATTTATCTTCTCTCTTTCTTTTGTCTCTCCATTGCGCCTTCCTTTTTTGCTGCACCAAATGAGGTATTGTAAGTGTAATGCGAGTTTGGGTTATTTTGTCTTTTGTGACACCTCTCATTGACCCTTTGTTCTGTTGGCAGTGACAATGTCACTGACAAAGCAGTTTGAGCTGTCCTTTGTCATCCTTAAAGGCAGTGTCATGCCTTCATGCTGTTGTAACAGACCAGAGACAACCTCAATTTGTTCAAGGTCCTTCCTTTTTCCAATCCTTTTGTCATCTACATACTCCTGAAGACTTGCACTGTCTTAGCAACTAAATTGATACTGGTTTTGCTTTAATAGCAACTTGACTTTGTACATAAATCCCACAGTGCAGTGAGGATAATGACACAAAGTAAATGAATTTTATGTAAATTCTATTGTTGGATTCTTTGCTTTTACCAGTGACTGGACTTGAAGCTGGCCAGGACTCTGAGGAACAATAAAAAGAGTTTTCTCAAATATATTAATGGCAATAGGCAGTGTAAAAATAACATCAGCCCATTACAGGATGAGGGTGGTCATCTCAAAAACAGGGACATGGACTAGGCAGAGGTGTTTAATGTATTCTTTGCCTCTGTCTTTGATATGGATGCTGGAGCAAGGAGTTATCAGTGCCCTGAGCTGGAGGACTATGCAAGAATGATCAATTACCTGTCAACCTGGAAATTGTGTAGGATCTGCTGCTCCAGCTGGATTCCTGAAAATCTGTGGGATTCACCCAACAATCCTTAAAGAACTAGTTGGTGTCATCTCAAAACCTCTCCTGATGATTTTTGAGCAGTCTTGGGAATCTGGAGAGGTCCAGCTGACTGAAACCTGGCTGACATTGTCCTGATTTTCAGAAAGGGCAGGAGGGAGGACCCTGGCAACTACAGGTCTGTCAAAGTTATGGAGAAGATTATTCTAGTAGTTATTGAAAAATACCTGAAAAACAACATGGTCATTGGTCACAGCCAGCATGGAGAGGAAAGTCCTGCTTAGCAAACCTGGTTTCTTTTGGTGACAAAGTATCCCACATAGCTGATCAAGGGAAGCCAGCGGATGTGATATTTTTGGATATCAGTAAAGTTTTGATACTGTCTCTCACAGGATCCTTCTGGACAAACTGTCCAGCACACAGCTGGAAAAACACACCATGAGATGGGTGAGCAACTGACTCACAGGTCAGGCACAAAGGGCTACAGTGAATGAGGTGACATCAGGCTGGGGACCTGTCCCTAATGGGGTTCCACAGGGTCCATCCTCAGGCCTGTGCCCCTCATCTTCATAAATGACTTGGACACAGGACTGGAAGTTCAAGACTGGAAGAGCAAGTTCACAGAGGATACAAAACCAGGAGGAACTGTTGAGTCCCTTGAGGACAGGGAGACCCTACAGAGAGACCTCAGCAAATCAGAGAGCTGGGCAATCACCAGCCATATGAAGTTCAACAAGGAAAATTGTCAGTGTACCTGGGATGGGACAACCCTGGATGTATGGACAGGCTGGGGAATAGGATGCTGGGAAGCAGCCCTGTGCATCCTGATCAGTGCCAAGCTGGACAAGAGTCAGAAGTGCCCTGGCAGCCAGGAGGGCTACCTGTGTCCTGGGGTGCATCAGGCACAGCATCACAGCCAGGCAAGGGAGGGGATTGTCCTGCTCTGCTCTGCACTGAAGTGCTCAAATTTTGGGTGCCACAATGTAAAAAAGACATTAAGCTATTGGGCAGCATCCAAAGGAGGGTCATGAGGATGGTGAAGGGCCTTGTTGGGAAGCTGTATGAGGAGCAGCTGAGGTCACTTGGTCTGTTCAGCATGAAGAGGAGACTGAGGGAAAACCTCACTGCAGTTACAACTGGCCTGAAGTTGTGTCAGGGCAGGTTTAGGTTGGATATCAGGAAAAGGTTCTTCACTGGAGGTTGGGCACTGGAGCAGGCTCCCCAGGGAAGGGGTCACAGCACCAACCTGACAGAGTTCAAGAAGCGTTTGGACAATGCTGTCAGGCACATGGTGTGACTCTTTGGGGTGGTCCTGTGCAGGCCAGGAGTTGGATTCAATGATCCTTGTAGATCCTTTCCAACTCAGCATATTCTGTGATTCTGTGACTGCATGTAACCTCAGCTGATGAACGATAAGGGTGTAGCAAAAGACAGGGAGAGATAAAGAATGCTGGAATGAAAGTGGGTCTTAGGTGTTGAGTAACCAGCCTAGTTTGGCTCATTCTCGTGAAGTGGGGGTGGCAGCAGCCTTTTTCATCTCAGTTTTTGGAAGTGCTGCAGAGGGCTTGAGACTGCAGGAGAGCTGGCGGTAGTTTCATGGTTATTTTTCATTCCCCTGGGCTGGAGGACTATGTATGCTATTCTTTGTTTCTATGAAGTTAACTTACAATACAGAAATGTCAGTGCAGCTTAATTGGTTGCAGCTGAGACTCTGCAAACAGCAAGCATCTCATCTGAACTTCTTACTGGGAGCATGGGTTTGATTAAATCACCTACTGTCATCTTTATTCAGTTAAAATTGGAACTTAAGGGAAGGCTTTGTGCTAGAAAAGAGCTTCAACTCATTCATTCCTGTACTCAAGGCAGGAAACAGCTTTGCTGGTTCTTCTGACAGGTGCTTGTCTGACTTGCTTTTAAGGCTCTTCAGTCTTACAGACATGGCCTCATTTGGCAGTCCAGTCCAATCCTATCCTGATTTAATTGCATCTGAATTGGATTTTAAAGGAAAATACTAAAATTGCAAATGTAGTTTATATATACTTATGTTTAAGTGTATGACTATGTAAATGAAGTAAAGCCAGGATCTTACATTGTTTATCTAAATATTTCTAAGAACAGGGAGCAATTTCTTTGCTGCTGCAGTAAATCAGATTGCTTTGTTCTTGGGAGTCACCTAAAACCTAGAAGAGTATGATAAATCCTTTCATATGTATCCATTTACAGGAAAGCTTAAAGCTGAAAAGGCTGTTCAGCTGGATGCTAGGAGTGCTGAGAGTCACCAGTGGTAAGTTTAAAAAAGTTTTTACAAACTTATGGGCATTTTTTAAGTTTAAAAAAAGACCACCCCAGTCTGACATCAGCTTCATAAATTAGTCATTAATATTTTTCATAGTTTTATGAAACTCAATTTCACCAGTTGCTGGTAAAAATTACATTGAAATATTCCACCAAGCATTTACTATAGCATGTGAAACAACTCAATAACCATACTTCAATAAGTACCAAGAAGTGTAGATAAGAGTATTTGCTTAAGCCACTATTTTGTTGCTCAGAGAAGCCATAGTTTTCCATTTACCTTCCCTTTCACAAATCACAAAGTAAAGGTATTTGATTTTGTGTTTTAACCTTTCCTTTTCTTGTAATAGTCTAAATTGTAATGATTAAAAAGAGACATAGAGGACTATGGAAATTTGAATTAACTTCTCAATTTTTGTTTTATAATACAGTTTTTATCCAAGCGTGACACTTAGTTTAATTTGTAGACTTTGCCAGAACTAACAAACTCCACAAATGTAAATATTTTTCATCAAATCAAGGTAAAAGGTAAAAGATAATTTATCGAAGGTAAAAGATAATTCTGCTGAGTTGTAGCTGATAGTTCCTCACCTTAGTATTTTATTAATAAATTTTATTGAGCTGCTGATTTCTTTTCTAATATTATTAGCTTTTCCTTTCCATTTTCGTTTCTACATACTTCATTAATTTTATCTTTGCACTTGTGGGATGGGATTTCACTAAACTTCTGCATATCTGAAACAAATACTTTTACCCCAGGCTCCTTTCACAATCTAAAAAGCAGCCACTTCTGGGGTGCAGTTCACTGGAGTCAATTTTGCCCATTTAGTCTTGCATGAGGGTGAGATGAGTTTCTCCTGGGGCTCAGTTGACAACATCTCCATTGCCAACAAAGGGAGTAGGTCAGCTATCTCAGGTTTAGATACTTGATTAGACGCAGGCATTGTCATTTAATTAGGTAATTCTCTGTCTTGCCTCTCTTCTTCTGAAAGCAGTTTCTGCTCTTTGCTAGACCACAGTCATGGCCCCTTCCTCACGGTAATGCTGGTGTACCCCTCTCAGCTAGAACTTTGTGTATAAACAACCACAAAATCACATTCAAGTATGAATCCTAACCCTCCCTTCCTCCTCAGCCCACAAGACTGACAAAATATCCTAGTATAAATACAGCTTCACTGGCAGAAGGTATGCTGATAAACCCTTACATGTTATTCAGGGAGATGTAGGTGGTCTGCTGGACTTCACATGTGAGATCCTGTCCTGGCAGGAACATGTAGCAGGGGAAGAATTATGAGTGTAAGGAGATGTGTTCCAGAGGTTAGCTCAGAAAGCTGAATTGAGAGGTTTAAGAGGAAAATCTTAGATTTTTTTAAGCTACTGCTTCCTGTAACAGGCAGTGGATTTCTGTATGCTTTGCCATTTTCATCCTTCATGTATCTGGGTTGCAAGTGAACATGAGGTTTTTATCAGTTATTGTTCAACTGATGTCTTTCTGGAGATATAGATGGACACTATAGATTAAATTAGTTGGTTTTTTTTGGTTTTTTTTCTGAATATATTATCTGCTTGTCTTTATTTTCTGACATCTTTCTGACTTTCTGCATGATCTTCAAAGTGTAGTGCAAGAGTAAGGTTGTGCCAATCTGAGGCTCTAAATACTAGGCAGAATGGACTTTCATGCTCCAGAGGGATATTGGTATATTTTTGTTTAGCATAACAATAGTTGTTCAATCTGCAGTCTAAGTAGAATTTTTCTGCTGTGCTGCTACTTAATCAGTTGGACTTGCTTTGTAACTTATTTTTTAGCTTGTTTTATTCTATTTTATTCTTTACAAAGTATTTTACACACAATTAGTTGATTTCATGTTTATTTCCAACCATTTCTCAGTTTTGAAGCCATTTAGGTTTGTAAATGCATCCCCTCATGGATTAACATTTTATTTCAAAACTGTTTTGTTGTATGGATTTTTTTAAATCATGGACTTAATTAATGAAATTAGGATGACGGACCCAGCACTAAACTTTGTGTGACACCCATAGTGATGCTCAGGTTCACATGAACCTGGTTCTGCAACCATCTCTACAGGTGATTTAATCTAAATAATATTTCCACGGTTAGATTTTTTGAGGAACATCAGGTAGGACAAAGTCAAAAGCCACAGAAATAAGGTATTTGCTGCATACCTCTTACCCAGGCTTTTATATATTGCCAGAATTCTTTTTTTTAATACTCTGTTTTGTATGCTTATGCACTTCCAGAATAATTTATCCTGGAATGTTTTCAGGTTAGGCTGGTTTGCCTGTTGTCTCCTTCTCCCTGATAGCAGCTATGTTTGCCTTTTTGCTTGCTGTTGGGGCTTTTTGCATTACCCACAAGACTTCTGTAGTCAGCTGTGTGTCAGATCTATATTGTTTGAGTCTGGTGTTACACAAAGTTTTTCAGTTTATCTAAACGTTATTTCGCATGTTAACCCACTTGAACAGGAAATAAGACTTCAGGGAATCGTCCCTGTTAAAACTGTGCTCTCAAAGTTGTACACAAACAGAATGTTACCTGAAGTTATAAATAGACAAGACTGTGTATAAACTGATAACAGTGCAATACAATTAAGTAATGAATAAATAATATGTGAAAGTAATAGGAAATTCATAGTTAATAGAATATTTATAAGAGAGAAAACAGAAAAGAGAAAAATAGAATAAATATTTATAGAAAAAGATGCTAGGATCATTAGTGGGTGGTCAAGATCAGAGCTGAAGGGCAGCCCTCAGCTCCAGATGGACACGTGGATGTTCTGTCTCTGCCAGGTGTGTCTGAATGTGAGCAAGGGCCTGGTCCTGCACCTATGGAGGATGGAGAGTTGAAAGGCAGCATGTGCCATTTGATGTTTGAGTGGCATGACAGATATCACACGGGACCTTTGGGGTCTCTACACTTCCAGGCCATAATCCAGAAATGGTGAGAACCCTAGGGCATCTACAGGGCAGTAGGCACCTGTGTCCAGGCAGGGATCCTATGAATTGAGCAGGGTCTCTGCTTGCTGTAATTGGAGATTAAATACACAAATGAGAAGCTCAGCGTGAGTGCAAGCTCAGTGTGAAAGCAATGCTGTCTCAGACCAAAATCCTTCCTTTTCATCTCACTGCCAACATAAAATTTTCTACAGCTAAAGTACAAGGCAAATAATCTTAGTCTATGTAAAATGAGCCCATCTGTTTGTTTCCTGTAGAGCTATAGTCTATATCAGCTATTGATGACCAAGCTGTTTTTCTGACCTTGACTGAAGAGAGTTTTTGTTGATTTCTTACTAATTTCTGAGGGATTTTGATATTTCCAATCAGCACAAAGGATGTTTTCACTCACGTTTGGTATAGCTGCTATGTTGTTCTCTCATACATTATTTCTAGGTCTTTTAAACTGTTTAATATATTATGGCTTACTAAATGAGTGAGGATTAAATGATAGCCTATTCTTTTCCTGGTCCTGTACCTTGCTCTCTACTTACAGTTAACCCTTGTGGAGCAGGAGGGTAATAAGTGAGGAAGAAACTGAATTCAGCTTCGTGAGTTTAATCTTCTGCCATTATTTCCTCATTGCTAATTGTTCTGCGCTTTCATTTCTGTTTTTTTTTTCCTTCTGGTGTATTTATAGAACCTCTTCTTACCAATATCCCTAGCTTAGATGTGTACTCTTGTTTTCATTTTTTAAGTCAATTTCTTTTGGGTTTTAAGTTAATTGAGAATTCCTCACTGGAGCTGAATTGATCTTTGAAAATATTCCCTGCTATGACTAAAGGGTCATTTGCAGTTGTGCTTTTGAGTATTTCTCTTACTAAATCTTCTATGGAACTTTTTCTAACATGGCATTTCTTAACAATTTCATTTTTTCCATTAAAAATGTACACTGTGCCTATCATGCAGTGGTTAAGTCTATGGACACATTTGGAACTTTCTTTTGGAAGCTTATCCCTGCTGCTTGAAAGCTCTATTTACCAAACAAACAAGTTCTTGTGACACCTTGACCCACATAATTGTCCTAGTGTAGTCAGAGTTATACAAGCAAAAATATTTCTTTTCCAGAGCAGGTATTTTTATTTTGTGAAACCACTATAAGGTGTCTGTAAGGTGTCATTTTTTTTGTGTCCGCCAATGGAATTTAGTGGAATGGTTCCATGAGCAAACTTGCTAATATAGGCTTAGAGTTCAGCTGTCTTGCCTTACTTTTGATATTTACTTCAGTTAAGAACACAAAAAATGCCATATATCTTCTTAGTGTATTACCTATATTTTTCTGTAGAATTGTATGATAAAGTACATCAACACTCCAACTGTTCAACTTACTGATTAGAATAATAACAAGTAACTAGTATTCAGCTTCAAATTAAATTTGAGAAAACATGCAGAACAAAGAAAGCAAAATATCTTGAAGTAGTCAGTTGGTTTTGGTAATGAATTGCAGCTGCAAATAATTTTCATATCTGAATCCAGATTTTTGAGAACATGTGATCATACTTAATCTCGTAGTTGCCAATGAGATCAAAAACCTTCAGACTTTTTGAATGTTGACCTCTAAATAACTGAAGTAAATGGTGACTCTGGAAAGGAAAAGCATAGCTTTATTAAGGAAAGACAGACTAAATATTCTGAGTGATTTGTGGCTTTGTTCAGCCAGTGTCAATTTTTCAAGTTGTGGAAGAACTCACCTGTAAAAGTTATCATCAGCCATTGCAGGTCCTCTTATTTTTCCAAGCCTCAAACAAATTCATTTTGTGAGTCAGTGATTCCCAAAGGACAGCTGTGAATCCTCGCAGCTCATCTTGGATCATGGAGCATCTTTATCAACCAGATTTTAATTTTAAGTGCTATATGAACAATTTGATGCTACAGTTTCTTTATAGTTGTTCTGCTTTACAACTTTACAGAAAACAAAATATCAATGCATATGAACAGTGCTTTTATTTGAAACTAAACAATCACTTTTAAATTCTTTTGCAAAACCAGCAAATTTTTGTGTTTCTGGGAGGTTTGTTGCTGTTTTCTTTAAGAGTTTGGGGAAGAAGTCAGGAAGGTTCCTCTGCTGTTGTGCCGATCCCCACACCTGCTTTTTTGTTGATGAGAACTCGTTACAGGCTTTGCAAGGAACAGAAAGGTTACTGTCATGGCAAATCTTCAGGACATTTACTTAAAGGGGTCATTCTTTGCATTGAGTTTTGGTTTGTTTGCCACAAACAAACTTAGTGCTGCTCTTGGGTTTGTGTTACTCTCTAGAACTCACCGTTGGTAGGAGTCATACAGCATGTCTCATTTAGGTGCAAGTGAAGGTAGGAAGTGAAAACCCAGTAGCTTTATGTGAAGACTCCTCCTGAATACACCTCCCTCCAAGAGTCTTCTCTGTCATGCATGTGAGTGTAAACTAGAAACAGATATTTTCACAAACCCATGGCAGTGGGTTTCCATGGAAGTGAATTCCAGAACTGAGGGACAGTCCCACACTGGCTGGCAGCACTACAGGTGAGGTACAGGTTGGTTCCATCGAGGACACAAATAATCATTGTCATTTGGGTATTTTGGTGATTTTACACAAACTTCCCACAAAAAAGTGAACATTCTGTCTCAATAATAGAATTCTAACAGATAATTTGTCAGGTTTGTAAGATGCAATGGCATAATAATAATTCTCCAGTGAGACAAAACTCTTCAAAATTTTGAAATTTGTTGTAGGATATGGTCATACTACAAGAACTTTTAAACTTAAATCCTCACCTGTTTCTAACTAAATGCTTGTTACCTGCTGCCCTTAATTATCCCTTATTTAAACTTAGATGAGGCAGGTAACTTGCAAGCAGCAAGCATCTGTTTCTATCATGCAGTCCGATTTTTCAGGAATTGATACTTTGTGCAGAAACACAAGGTTTCCAGCCAGTAATTGTTTGCCCTGATTTGATTTGATTCATGGAATGACCTAAGAAATTTTACAGCAATCTTTGTTCTTAATTATGTGTAATATTAGTCAGTATTCTTTGAATTATGTAATTTAAAAAAATAATAATTAACATTTCAAATTCAGAAGCCATTTCTCAAAAGCTGTAAGTTGTCCTGAAGTAAGTGGATCAGTGAAATACTGCAGCATGCTCATGTGAGTGCAAAGGAGGAACATTTGTGGAAGATCTGTTTACTACAAGCTTTTTGCTAGAATGGTCAGAGAGGAAATAATTCTGACAACCTAATGGTCCCTATTACATTTCTGTCAAGTAGAACTGTTGTGTTACTGTCTCTGAAAGCTATTGTTTCATTCTGTTTCTACACTTGTGATGACTATCCTACAAATTTCTTCAAGATTTTATTTCCATCTGTAACAACTGTCTGTTATAAAAATCAAAGTGAAATTTCTGAAAACAGGAATTTAACACAGTTGTGGGTTTCACAGCCTAAGGAATGCAGAACATGACATTCACGTGTTCTACTAGTGAACTTCTGTGTATGCACATTTCTGTGAACAGCAGCATTTTCCCTTGGTTTGATATACTGCATGTGTTGCAATAAATTATGCCAGAATTCTTTATGTCCTTACCTTTGAGGTTTTTTAAACCAAAGTAGGGGTTTGTTTCTCATGGTTTTACAAGTGTTACCTACGCAAGTGTGTGCTACATCTGATGTTTCCCTGGAGCTCAGCTTCAGTGCTCTGGTGAATTTTTAATATGAAAAGTGTATTTCTGCCAATTTCTACAGTACAGACTCATTTATATTCCAAGAAGAAGGAAAGGGAAAGGCAAATTAAATCCCCATTAACAAAAAAAATCTCACAAACAGCAATTCACCTAAACATTTCACTTTGCACCTTGGCCCAAGCTTACTTGGTGTGTTAGCAATCTTAGACATTCTCAGCCCCAGCTTCCATATCCCCATGAGGGTGATCATATCAAACCAATACTTTACCTCTCCATGGAACCTTCGTGTCAGATGCATTTTTGTAGATTAAATATCTTCATAGCAAAGTGATATAATATGAAGTATGCAAAACTGGGATCTCAGGAAGGGCAATGCAACAGGGATCATAGTCAGTAATTTAAGTTGCAAAATCTCCCTACATAGAAACTGATACCTTACTGAAATCGTGTTAAAGAGAAATCCTGTGGGTCTCACTGCATTGCAGAGACTGTCGGAATATTTCATAATATATGAAACTGGTGAGTGAGGGATTCAGGGGCTAAAAAATAAGATTGCATGCACAGAAGTGAGCCATGCAGAGGTGGGGAGATGCAAGAACGCATTTGGAACTGCAATGGAAATGAACTTTCTTTTCACTGGGCCTCTTGTGTGCTGCCTACACATTAGCCTTTGCTCACACTACTTTACACATTAAATATTTTTCATATAAGGAGGAGGGAGTGAAAAACAGTTATGAAACACATGAATTAAACTTTGGTGGTGATAAATATCATAAACTCTCCTTGCAAAATCTTCTCAGATACAATTAAGAAAAATTGATGTTTTTCTTTCGTGTTCATATAGGGATGCTATAATGGAGGTCTAAATTTCTAAATATAAGCCCTGTACCCACACATTTCCGAAGTCTATGTGACATAAAAGTTTTTTTTACATTTGGGATCTATAAAAGGGTATATAGAAGAGGAAGAAACAAGTCTGGGGACGTGCATGTTATCTCTGATTTTGGCCATGTAAAATTTATCAGGGAAAAGATAAATAACACCATATCTAAATGCCCTAGTGTTGCTTAATCTTAATTTGAAATTTCAAAATTTTCCTGTAAATCTGTCTCATACAGAAGAAGCTGTGAATGGTAGAGTCTTAAGTGTTAGTATCATTTTTTATATTATAATTCAAATTGTCTTGATAAAATTATTGGATCAACCTGCTTCTCTTTTTTTTTTATGGCAGTAAGTAGGACATGCCTCTTACAGTTTTTCCTGGCCTGCATACACATAGAAATTCTCTAGCACCCAAAGGGAAAATGTTAATTCACTTTGATCAGGACCTTCTGCATGAGGGCTACATAGGTACTTGGCATCTATCTCTGTCAGCTAGAGTTTCTTGCAAGTCTGAGTTTCAGGACATCATTTGTAAGAGAGGAACATGGTGCTGACCTATTATATTGAGTTTGTTTGACTGTGTTTATGCTTAATAAAGGTTTGTTAATTGGTGATTAATCATACACTTCTACACTGTGTTCAGTAATTTTTCTTCCGTCTAAGAATAATATTTTTTACACCAACTGAAGTACTGTGACTGTCTTAATGAGGTAATTATTATTGTGTTTATCTAGATGAATGTCTCTGGGGCTGTTTTTTTTACATTACCCAGGAGTAACATCAGCTCAGCAAATAGGTCATTCCTGACAGCTGTTTGCGGATGCAATCTCTTTATTTTTCTCTGGGAAAGTTCTGTAAGCAGTACTCTGATATTCAAAGGGTGTGAGGGAGGTAATGGCTGTGCAGAGAACCAGTATTGCTTGCACCTCTAACAAACATGTGCCTTTTACCCATTTCATTTGATATTTGCATGTAGTTGTGTGATCATCTTTTTAGTATTCCCCCTGTCGCCACGAGATGGGGCAGGTGACCAGGGAGCGCCGGGGCCGAGGAAAGAATGACACGAACCAGATGGAAACGTTTCTAGTTATTCCGTGCCTCGTTTTCTTTGGTCGTTTTCTTCACCATGAGAGTGGTGAGGCACTGGAACAGATTGCCCAGAGAGTGGGCATCCCTGGAGGGGTTCAAGACCAGGCCGGATGGGGCTTTGAGCAGCCTGGTCTAGTGGAGGATATCCTTGTCCGTGGCAGGGGGGTTGAAACTCGATCTTTAAGGTCCCTTCTAACACAGACCATTCAATGATTAACATTACCCTTTGCACCACTGAAAATAAAAGTTTGTTTTGTGTTTTAAACTCTTCAAAAATTATTTAAAATACATAAAAAGTCTTTTCAGGGAAGAAAGGACACAGATTTTGTTTTGTTTGGAGGATTTTTTAGAAATGAAATTAATATTCAAAATGCTATAGAATTTCAAAAATGAAATAATTTTTATCAGTTGGCTGTCGAGCCCATTTCAAAAGTATAAAATTTTTAAACAACCAAAACAAAACAAATTTTAAAAAAACGAACAAAAAAAACATAGTAAAGATATGAAAGATATTTTCATTTTTTCCTTGGAAAAATAATGGGTATTTAAAGTTAGTAGGTTAGCTTACTTTTAATTCAGTGAAAATTTCATTGGGATTTCCCTCCCAAGAGATTTTAGCTGTAAGTAGAAGTTTTTCTTTGAACTAGTTTAAACTAAGGCCCTCTTTCTTGTCACGCACAGACAGGGAAATACTGCAAGATGCTGGATTAGCTTGTTCGCTTTTCATTGTTTTCTTTTGTAGCAGCAATCCGTTTAGCTATGGTATGCTGAGTTTATCTGATTAGCACTTAATGAGTGAAGGGAATAGGGGCAATGTTGCCTGAGTTACTTAACCCTAATAAAGTTTTCACTACCTCCCCCCTCTCTCTAAATACCTGAACTTTCCTGACCCCCACCCTTGCCTTTTCCCTCAACTGCTGCTGATTCCCGTAGGAAATGCGCTCGGTCTGCAGCTCTGTCAGCAGTAGTGCTGCCATTAGCTGGATTTTATCCAGTGCACATTGGTCACAACAAACACCCTGCTCAACAGTGTTTGACAGTCTGCCTGGAGCTCTTACAAACTCAGCTGCTGTTCTTCTGACTCCCTGCCTTACCTGGGAACACTTACTGACCAAAAATGCAACAACCTGTAGCATGAGCATTTCTAACTTAAAATCATTAGGTATAAATGTAAGGAATAATATAATTTCTTGGGTTGTGTTAGCAATGACATTTTAATGAGGATTTGCTGGAGCTCGAATAATTGCATTATATAAAGAAATTTAAGAAATCTGATGTTTAATAGTGCTTAAAAACTGTGTGTTCCATACAGATTGTGGTTGTGTTACCATAATTAACTCAGTAAGCTTGCATAACTCATGTTTTCCTCAGGACTTCAACTTGATTTCCCTCTTTTAGGATTATTTTTTATTTTCATTTGGTGTTGCATTGTAAAATATTTGATAAAAAAGCAAAATTCTGGAAAATAATAGAAAAATAATCTACATGAGGTTTTGCTGCTTAATTATTTTGTTGGTGTTTGTTAGTTTTATACAGAGGTGCAAAGTTCTCTTAATATCAATGAAAATAGGTCCAAGGAAACTGAAATTTTTATCTGTGCAAGAAATTACTTGTGCATAGAGGTTCTATAACTGTCAAAGAAATAAGAAGAAAGCAATAGAAATTTAGGTGGAGTGTCAGTAATATACTAGTGTTGCTTAGGAGATCTGAATCTTTATAGGTTTACCTCTGAAACTATTTTCACCTGCTTAACAATACAAATATTTTATAGAAATTATCGCACGTTTGTTTTACCACTCAGTGTCCCTAGTTTATGATAAATTAATGTAATAATAATAGAAATAATAATAATAATCTTAGCAGTAGACATTCTAGTAATAGCAGTAGTGATCCTCTTAGAGCAGAATGTGTGTATATATTTTCAAATTTTAAAGATACTAGAAGAATGTCAGAAGTGCAGGAATGCACTGGGGTACTTGAGAAGGGTAGAAGGCAACTGTGAATGTTTCTGAGTTCTGTACAGCTTCCTACTGGGCACACCCCAAGCATTTGCCTTTGTGGGTGAAGTGCTGCAGCTGGTGGTGCTCACATTGCCAGCGAAGTGCCGAGCACAATATGTCAAGGTAAACTGCTGGCAATGGCAGAGCCAGTCTAGTGTTGCACTCTCAACTAAATGGCTGAAATTTTGGAGGAGAAATCTGGTTTTTCATTTAACTGACAACCCAAATAGTGTCATTTAAACTTCTCCTTGTTTCCATTGTTTTGTTTTGGTTTGTGTTTTGTCTGTTCCTGAATATGTATAGCTCATGCCAAACTTCCATCCAGCCATCTAGATGGAAAAAAAACAAGTGTAAATGTGTGCATTAGGTATTGAAATATTTTGTAATTTGATTCAAAGGTTTATTTAAATCACAAAAAGTATGTGTGTGTGTTTTTCTTTTCCCCTCTCAGGTTTGCAATTATGTGTGGCTATATGTCTCAGTTTGAAAGTGTACAAAACAAAATCAGGAATGGTTATCTCTTTAAGGTATGTTTTTGTAGGATTTGGGGTTGGTTTTTTAAAGCTATTCCTTTAAGTTATTTCCTTATATAGTGTCAAAGACAGGTTTTTCCAACACAGTAATTCAGCCTCACAGGTCTATTTTGGTGCTGAAGTTAAATCAAAAAGGTTATTATTATGTATGCAAATAAATTATATGCTTGCAAAATATAAGAGTTGAGGTAGGATTCTGGAAGCAGCGTTAAGATTTCTGATTTCCTTTGTAGTCAAAGGGAGGAGGAAAGGCAATAATGATTCTGTTTTGAAAAATCAAAACTTATGAAAGAGTGAGTGATGAACTAACACAGTTCTGCAATCATCCTTCATGTTGCCCTTAAGTAATGTTTGTTTTAACACTGTCCTTGCAAAGGTGACTGTGTTTTTTAGAGTTAGCTGTTTGTGTTACATGTGCTACTCTCCCCCTCCTTGTCCTCAGCATTGCTTAGACACTTTGCATCCATCCCTTGCTCTCCAAGCTGGCGTCCCCCCTTTCAGGGTGACAGTGAAAGGCAACAGACATGTTCCAGTCCCTGGGGAATGCCTGGGACGGGCTCCTCTCACATCATGTCTGTGTTTGGACTTGGAGTGTGGCAGAGCCTTCCTATGAGAGAGCATTAATTCCATCTGAGTCGTGCCGAGTGAGCTAAGCCCCGAGCACCGGGACAAGCTGGGAACGAAGGGAAAGCGACAAATAACACAAGTGCTGCAGCTGTTTAAGGATGGAGTTTTAAAAGAGTCACGCTGTGAGCAGTAGCCATTTCAGAGAGGTTTTCCTCCTCACAAGTAAATCCTGAAATCTATTGATTTGGGAAAATAGTAGTATGAAAACAAAGCTCCTATCTGAATAGTTAGTGGATATGGTAATATAATAGTCTCTTATATGTGTGTAAGTCAAATACTTTTGTGACTGACTTAATAAGAAAGAGAGAAATGTGGGATGGGGGGGAAAGAAATGTTCGAATGAAATTTATTTTAAAAGGAAAATGGTAGGGCTGAAATATTTATTTTTTCTTCCAACTCAGGTTGAGCAATAAGAGCTTTCTTTGGTAAATAAAAGAGAGAAATAAAGGTACTCATGACCTGAAATGAAAATGGTTTTGGAAGAAGGACCTCATTAGATACTTTATAGGTTTTGTAGCTTCACTCTAAACAGAAACATTTTATTTTCTGAATTTCACATTATGATAACATTTGGTTGTACTATTTCATTGGGGCAGTTACGCTCCAAGGTGGAAGGATCTTCAGTAATGGGTGCTGGCATGTAAGGTCTATTCAAGAGTAGTTGCTTCCTCAATTATTTGATCTGTGACAGTTTTCTAATATTAACTGTAAATGAAATGAATTTTATTGAAGTTGTTGCCTTTTTAAGAGAAAAGTTCTTGAATTATTTGACTGAACTTTAGAGCTATTTAGTCATGTTCTAAATACTGCATGCCTTCTTGCATTGTGTGCAACGTTGCTAAATAATTTTGTGGTTTCCCTCCATGAGGGAGGGATTTGCTAGTTAAAATATTTTTAGATTCTTAGAAGACAATTGCCGCAGAAGAGAATTTCTGAATTTGTTTCTGACTTGCAGCAAACTACTTAGAATGTAAACACACTTGCTGAAAAAACATCTAAAGTGATACTGATTTTCTTTCCAATAGGAGCACCTAGACAAAGCAATTGAACTTAAGCCTCAAGATCCTCTTTTATATTACCTAAATGGAAGATGGTGCTATTCAGTAAGTTGTGTTTTATTTATCTAACATATGAATTGAGTATACTAAAAAATGATAATAAATAGTGGGACTTAAAGTAGGTGTTTATTTAAGTAGATGTATGAACTAAATGAAGCAGACATTTACACTTCCCGAGTTCACTACCAGATGCATAATCTCACATCTGACCGTTCCTGCAATGTAATTAGGTAAGCTGTGCTTGGATGACCCTCATTGTTGTGTTCAGGTTTTTTATCTGAATGAATGAATGAATGAAAAGTAACTGATATTTGGAAGGGAGGAAGGATGACCTCTTGAGTTCCTTTCTTTGTTCTGCCATAAACTTTCTGGGTGAACCTGGGCTGGTTACATAGCCATGTGGTAACTTTATTTCCCATCCAGAATTTAAGTTAAAGGCACTTACATGCTGCAATATTATATCTGTGGCAGCAAGGCTACCATACTGGCTTGGTAAATTCCAAAAAATATTCATGCATAAAAATCTCTAATTCACCAATGAGTTTTGCAGAAGATGCAATTTGTGTCATACCAGTACAACAGATGCTTTTAAAGATTATTTTAGTTATATATTTTTTATATTTTATAAAAGTTATATTAGGTTGTAGTACATTCTGTAGTGATAAATACTTGTATATGAAGAAATAAAATAATTGGTTTACAAGATGAATAATTAATAACTTTTTTAGTAAAATTGTGCTTGTGCTTTAATAATAAGAGGGTTGTCTTTTTTGGTAATCCACATCTTTGAGGGCTCAGCTGGCTGTCGGTACTGGTTCATCTCTAGTGCTTTGAGAATCTTCTGTTGGAAGAAAACATTCTTGCTTTGTCTATGCTGTAAAAGATCACTGTGAGTCTTCTCAGAATAATGACTGCTAATGCACAGTGAATTACAGCCAAACGTTTTTCTTTCGGATACTTCCAATGCAAGTCACTACAAAGTGCCTGCAAACTGGAAAGAAGGATTTGCTGTGACACATTGCAGACTTTGTCTTTATCTGCAACAAGACTTACTGCTAAGTAATCTTTCAGCAGTTTTTCAGTTCATATATTTAACTTTAAAAGAGCTCTCAGCAACCATCTTTTTTCTCTGTTGATTTGAATAAGGAATGACACCAGCTTTTTCAAGGAACTTGGCTTTTTGCTTTTTGTCACAGTGTACTCTTGAATATCAGCATTAGCTATGCAAAAATAAGGTGCTGAAGATGTTCCTATGGTATGCCTGCTGTCCTGCCTCTGAGAAGCATCTCTCTCACAAATGATTCCTTAAGCACTTTTATACTGTGCTGTGGTCAGCAGCTAACTGCAGCTTCCATTTATGCTAAATACTCTCAGATGTTTTTCGTGGTTTATTTCTAATGTGAGCTGTTGCTTTTTGGAAACACACAGTCTCAGTATACTTCACTTTGTTCATATTGCACTTTTTTTTTTTTTTTTTAAATCTTGTTTCATTTTCATAATAATCACCACTTCCTGACTGAGTAATATCTGTGGTTTATTTACTGTATCGGTACAAATTCATATCCCATGCTTGCAACATCTATGCAGGGCTTCCTTTCTAAACATTGAAACCACAGATTAGCATTTGCTTTAGGTTATAACCTGACCTGCATTTATTTAAGTGAAACAATCTACCTAAACAGATGTAGCCACTGAAATATGTAAGGATTTATTTCAGATTTCTTCTGTTCCTTTTTTTTTTTTTTTTTTTTTTTTTCAATTCTTCCCTCCTAAGACTGCCATAATGAAATAGTAACCTGAAACATAAACAGATTTTCATACTCTAAATAAATGCAAGTATAGGACTGAATAACATCTTGTTCAACTTCTGGGGCTGTCAGCTCTTAAAAACTTACTGTCTTTGCACACTTCCAGTAGCAGGATGAGGTCATTTGGAAACATTAATTTTGAGGCATTACTAGTTTTTAACCCTAGCCCAGTGAAATTGTTAATATCCTCAATATTTAATTTAATTTGTGGAGTTGTAACAGAATTTGGCCTGACTGCCATGTCTCACCTTCCTCAGTGTAGCACAGTCCTTTGTAAAGAAGTAGTGGTACAGCACTGCCAGGTATCTTACTCAGCAGCTATTTTTGCTGGGCCAGAAATGAAGCTGCTGTCATTGTGTCATTGCACCTTCCAGCAGAAAGGATGAGCTGGGTTTTCACTGCCTCACTAGAGTTTATCTGTGAGGCAGAGCCAGTGACAGTTGTGTACCACCTTGTATAAAAATCAGTTTTTTATTTCTCTTACCATTACTCACCAAAGTCAGTAGAGCTGTACAAAAGAGGAGGATAATAGAATCATATCAGCCCTGTTGTAAAATTATTTCTGGTATCACAATCAGGTAGCCAAGATTTTCACCTGTCATTTCATAGATGTCATGGTGGGCAAAATTTTGCCTGTGAGACCTGCTGTGTATACAAGAAATGAATGGATCTGTGGTACATGGGATATAAGAATTATTTCCTTAAAGTTTTGGGAACAATTATCTGATAATTCTTTATAATTGTATGCTTGGGGGTGGAGTGGTGTTTTAATGTTTCAAACAGATTATAAAACTATCTAGTTAAGACTTATGCCTACTTCCTATTACAGTACAGGCACAGAACAGCTAGCATGTACTTGTAAAACTGGATCCGAGTCCCTGGTGAATGCTAGTAGTGTGTTAAAAATTAGATCTTCTGGGATTTTCTTTCTGCAGATTATATGCCATGTTTTGGATTTGTCTCTGGTGTATCCCAGTATCTGTTTGGGTTACACCAGGGAACAAATTGATCCAGTTCCCTAGTATGCTTGCTAAGTGGGCTTCCCTCACTGGAAAATGAAAAGCCCAGTTCAAGCTGGTTAAATACCTAAATGCCTGTGCAGATTGTCTGGGTTCCTCAGCTGCCAAGAAAGAGAATATTTTTGTTGGAAGCCAGTATTTCAGAATTGGTGTCCAGTTACTTAATCTCTTCCAGAAGTCAAAACATTGCAAAATGATTTAATACAATTTTACATTAATACATTATAATGAAAAAGAAAAAGAAACTCTGTGGGGAAATTTAATTAGGTGCCATTAATATTTTACTGAAGCTGTATCGATGGTGTGATTTGCCTTTATGGAAGAAAGTTGTGTGATATGTCTTCAGTGAGCTGTTAGCAAAGAAGCATTGGAAGAGGATGTCCTTTGGGGCTGAAAGTCAAGCCTGGATGGTTTTTCAGTTCAGGTGGGTTAGTTTCACTCATACCAACATCCTGGAATTTGAAAGGAGCTGTCAGTGGGCAGGGTTTGCTTCTCATAAAAAAAAAACAGTAGACAAAAATCCAGCCAGTGTTTCACTATATGTATATGACTTTTGCTGATTCTAGGCTAAGGAGGAGAAAGAGATATTTTGAAATTCATTTTCCCAGTATTTAGGGGAGAACCACATTTTTTGCCTTGGCCCTCAGAGATACAAGAGGCCTGATGGAAGAGTGCCGAGTATGAGCTTAAAGTTCAGCTGCAGTTTAACTCTGGGAGTGCCTTCCTTCCATCTCTGGATATAATAGAGATTTTGCTAGAATAAATGGATGACAGCTTGTTGATAGATCTGTAGGAGAGGTTGGTTGGTTGGTTGAGACAAGCATCTCTATTTTCTTTGGGGTACTGTAGAGTGGCCTCCTCTCCTTGGCAAAGGCCAGGCTGTTCGGGTGACCCATTGCCCTTCAGCTCTAAGGGAGATCAGGAATTGGCTGATGTTTCCTCAGGCCTTTGTTTGTTGCTCTTGAGTGGGTGGGACTAGCTCTCCTTATGCATGGCAGCTGGGGAGTGATGTTCCTTGAGTGACCCAGTGCATTAAAACATGATATTCTTTGGAAACACAGTGTTCCTTGCAGTACTTCTCTGAATTTTCAAGCTTCTGGCAGGATTGACATCAGGGTTTAGGGGACCTAAAAAACCAAAACTCACTTAACATTTGCAAATCATCAGGAGGGCAAACCAGTCTTTGTTCCCTAATTTTGTTGTTGTTGTTGTTGTTGTTGTTGTTGTTGTTGTTGTTGTTGTTGTTGTAGCTCTTACTTGCAACAGTAGCTGTCTGCCTTATTACCTTCGGTACTCTGCCCCTCTTGGATACTCACTAAGAGAAAATTACTGTTGTGTATAGTTGATAGCAGTTATACTCTCTTTATACTTGATTTTGATACACTTTGCACTATTGGAGTAACCTTGACTGCAGCAGTCAATTCTACATTACACTAGAGCATGTTATGCTGAGGATTCCATTACTGGTGCTTGCTCACAGAGAATGACTAATAACTTCTATAGTAGAAACAAATGTTTCCATTTCATTGAACATGGTGTAAGAGTTACTCAAATAAAGTTATTTCAAATTAAAGATTTTGCTTATGTGCGTTTAGGGGAAGGGTATAATTTCCTGTTCATCATTATTGCACTGGGACACAATTTTGTGTATTGCATAAAACAGGTCATTTCCATTTGTCCCACTTCAGTTGTAGAGTGATGCAGGCAGACTCAGGTGCGATGCAGTTAAGCTGTTGTGATGGGATTCACCTCAGCTGCATTTAGCTATCCCCAGGGTCTGTGCTCCTTTTGTAGTTGAAGGAAAGAAAGAAAAGAAACATAGGAGTGTTCATCCCAGGCTAATGTAGTTGAAGAGGAATTGCCTAATGAAAGTGCCTCTCTGTATTGACCATGCAAGGAACCTGGACAACTTGTGTGAACTAGGTGCTTCATATATGGGGCGCTAGGGTACTGTCACAAATTCATCAAGCCAGTGGCATATAAGTCTGATTGCTAAAACATCACAGAATTCTCAGATTGTCTCTGGAATAGTCACAAAGTATAACACTGGATAGAGTGCACATTAAATAAACCCTCACTATTGCCATGGAATCATGGAATTATTAAGGTTGGAAAAGGCCTCTTAAGGTTAACCCAGCACTAACCCATGTCCCGAAGTGCCACACCCACATGTCTTTGAACACTTCTAGGGAGGTGATTGTATCACTTCCTTGGTCAGCCTATTCCAATGTTCAACAACCCTTTCAGTGAAGGAAGTTTTCCTAAGATCCAATCCAAACCTCCCCTTGGTGCTATTTGTCTGCTTCATCTCTTGTTACCTGGGAAAAGAGACTGACCCCCACCTTGCTACCTTTCAGTGTGGGTGGTTTTGTGTAAAATGTGCGTGTGCTTACACACATTTCACTTTTAAACATTGTTTTAGCTTGATGGGATTTGTGAAATAAAAATGGCCAACTGCATATATTTTTTTAAAAAGTTTGAGTAGTGCAAAGCAGCACCCAAGCCAGACAAAATAAAGACTAAAACCTCAGTAAATCAGTTCTGATTATATCTCATAAGAAAATAAAGTAACTGCCAGGAAGAGCTTGTTTTCAATGGTTAATTATAACTCCTCATGGAAAAACTGCAATTTTGTTTCTTCAGTATTGCATAACAGCAGAGTGTGGTAATTGTATCTGTGCAGTGTGTATCTCCAGGGTGTTGTGTGCTCTTGCAGTGTAATACATTCCCTTTATTTTTACCCTCTCTCTTCCTCTCTCTTGATGTGATGGATCTAGAAACACAGAAATCTCCTTCCTCTTCCAAAAGAAGAGAAAGCAAGGCAACAGCAGATTGGCATGAAGAAAACAGCACTTTGGCAAAAATTTTTTTAATGATTCTTGCCGAATATGTCTCAGAAATATACAATGGTGAGAGAAATTAAATGAAGAAGGAAATTACCTACAATTAGAAGTTTTAAGCGATATGCTGCAGTTTGTAACAGTGGGAAAGCACTGCAGGGGCAGCAACATCTTGTTGCTTCAGTGAGTGAGAACTCCTTGATTTCTGGAGAGGTTTTGTAAAAAAACATTTTATGTTCTTAGAAGAAGCTTCAACAGCAAGATATGTGAAAAAGAATTTTAAAAAAAAGCTTTATTTTTGTAGTATTGTTTCTCTCTGGGTTATAATTTTTAGTGCTTTTGTGTGAGATGCTTACTGACAACATGTAACAAATAAAGTGTTGGAATCCTCCTGAGCAGCTAGCAGGACTTGACCAGGATGCCTTCTGTCTCCAAGCAATGCTGCTCTTATGTAGCTAGAGACACTGGGGCCAGATGAGAAAACATGCTGCTGTGTGTTTTCTGGTTGCGGCCTGACCTGTACTTCTATTCTTTGCAGTGGTATTTTTAGGGCAGTTTGCAACAAGAAGTAGATAGAACTTGATGTCTGTTCAAAGGAGAAGCATTCTAGTTGGTAGCTGTGGATAGTGAGCGAGTGGATTCTCAGATTTTACAGTTATTGACTGACTTCTGCTGGATAATTGGTGGATATAGGTGGAGCTGATAGGGGGAGCAGCAACAGCCCTGCAGATATTGATAAGCCAGGGAATGAGACAGGAATAATCCAAAACCAAGCAAAACCATTTTAAATTTTATAGTAGCAGAGAGACTTGACTTCAAGGATGAACTCTTGAATTGCAGTTCCTTCTGAAAAAGAGATGTCCCTATGAGATTCATATTTCATCTCCAAGTCTCTGATGAGAGACTCTTTTTCTTTGCCTGTGTGTGCCTCTTCTCTGTGTTGCCTCTGCATAAATCAGGCCAGAAAATACAGAACCTTTTTTTTTAACCATTCTTTGACTCATCTGCTCTGTAACAGGAGCCATCAGTGCTATGGTTCAAATACTGATGTGAAGGAAAAAAGTCCTGACTTTTCTTTACAGATGTGGTAAAAGTGTCCAAAGGAAAGTAGCTTCATTCCGCTTAAACAGGCTCTTCTTTCACATTGCATTCCTGAGCAACTCCGTCCTTTGCTAGGGATATGAGGGTTGGGTGATGAAGCCAAATACCTTATGGCAGTAACCAAAGCAGTTTCTGTCAGGTGTCAGTGTATGTAAGGGAAGAAATCATGTGCATTGTGTAGCAATATAATAGTTCCCTTAAGTCCTTTTATAGCACCCCATCTTCCTGAAACGAGGTCATTGGAAAGTGTTATTTGTCAGACTGGAAGAGCTAAAAATGAAGCTTATTTCTTAACAGTGGTTGTCACCATCTTCTGTGTAATAAATGAACTTGTTATATAAGCTCCAAAAGCACTCACATTTTTACTGCAGCAACAGCTTTTCATAATGTGGGAAAATAGTGCATAGATTATCATGCAAAGCTGTCTATCTCATGAAAACCCTAATAGGTTTCAAGCACTATTTCTAGCCTTTTTTAAAAAGGCAAGGTGCTATGGAAGCTAAAATGTACATCAAGCTTTGAATGTGGGAGTAATCTTATATTGAGAATGTTAGTGTTTGATCATATGACTCTAAAATCCAAAAGACTGCTTTGAGCTGGCCAAATTGACACTATAAAGCATTCCTTTACCGGTTATTTTCCAAAATACTTTATGTAGGTAGAACAATACGAAAGACAGTATTTAGTGCAAAACTGAGAAGCAACTCTAAAGAAATCTGACTTTAATTTTTTTTTTTTTTAATTATAGGTAGCTCAGTTGTCTTGGATTGAAAAGAAAGTAGCTGCTGCTCTCTTTGGGACTCCACCAACTTCAACAGTAGAAGAAGCATTGCAGAATTTCCTTAAAGTAAGTCCTAGCCAAGGATTTTCCTGTGTTGCTGTTTACCAGCTGTTATATGTGAGTATTGTCAAGATGTCTGTTGAACAGACTATGTTCAGTAGCTATAAATTCAGGACTCTTCTAAACACTGAGCTTTCTAATAAAATATTTTTTCTTTTCATTTTTAAAATTAGTTTGAACATGAATGGTTAGTACCTTTCTTTATTTCGTTTCAGGAAATTCTCCAATTTATTGCCATGGTAAATAGTTATTGAATTGAATGTGATATGGATATAGGTTAGTTACATATGCTGTTGAAACAAATGAACCATGGTGATAGTTGCTGATTTGCCAGTTTCTGCAAAAGGGTTGGCAAGGAGGACTTTGACATTGTGGTGCTTCTCTTTTTTCTGATCTGAAACTTTTTTCCATTGAATTTCAGTAGAAGTGTTTCTTATTTGTGGACATGAAATGGCTTTTGCAGTGAAGTAGAGAAGAAAGCTCTGTCATATAGGTCCATGTTCCTGGGCATTCTATTTGAACACAGTTATGAGAAAACACCACATTAATAAAATAAACCTATCTTTTAGTGCTTTCCATATGAATAATCTCAGCTTCTGGAGCTCAAAAGCATACAAGTTTTGCACATGACTGGATTCAGAGCATAAACTTCTATCATTGCAATTACTTTCAGAAAGTTTTTCTAAGAAATTGGACAGGCATATTTTTCTGCCTATCAAAAGTGCTTCTTTTCTGTGATCTTAGTTTATTTAAAGATTGAATGATCTCCTGAATTTTGGACAGTACAATACATTTTCATCTTCCCAGTTTAGGAGATTTTATCTTGAGGTCAAATTCCAAAAATGGTAGAAATAATTTGAAACATTCACTTTAGCTTCAGGGCATTTTGTGGTTGACTGCAGAGTGACTGTGGTTTTAAGTCATCTTCAGCAACAAAAATCAAATTACTGTCTAAAAGACAACTGTTTGTGTTTCTTTTTCAGTTGTTTGATTCTGCACAATTGTGGTGAAAGCAGCATTGTTTTGGTCCAAGGATTACAGCTACTATAAATTTCACTGATGTAATTTTTCCCTCCCAAAAGCTGTTTTTCGATTAAAAGATGCTTCTTCATTAGTAGATAATTAGTAAGGGTTTTACTCATCTTGCAGGCTTCTATATCCTTCATTTGTTTTTTAAAAAAAAGGCATTATTGAACTTCCTAAATTACCTGAAGTTTTCAAAAGACGAATATTAGAGGAGAAAGGTGAATTCAGAGCTAGAACATAAGAGACTGTGCAAGAGAAATAATTATAAAATTGATAAACAAAGTTCTTTACTCATTACACAAAGTGTGAATGGTTGATTGCTTTCTTATTTCTTTGACAAAGAAATAAATATTAATAATCTAGAGACAGTGTCTT
This sequence comes from Oenanthe melanoleuca, assembly GCF_029582105.1. NCBI lineage: Eukaryota > Metazoa > Chordata > Aves > Passeriformes > Muscicapidae > Oenanthe > Oenanthe melanoleuca. The sequence goes on from NC_079336.1 coordinate 74,995,133, forward strand.
TAAACCTACCCTATAAGTGCATGAATCCAATAGAACTTGTACAGATCTTTATGGAGCACTTAGGGAGAGAGGAGAGCAAGCAGTACAGAACATTTTTGTGTGTTCAGTATCAGCATCTCATATGCCTGGTTTAGAGTTTGAGTTTTGTATGTTCTTATTTTCTTGATTGTTTTTTTAAGTGCTGCTAGACAGATTGCATTACACAGAGTAGGGATGATTCTGTCTTATGTTTGAGGAAACGTAGTGCATTACTAAAAAATGTTATGCAGACCACATAAATCTCATTACACAAGTTTTATGTCTATTTTCTTTCCTGTTTTTTATTATTTAGGCAGAAGAAATGCATCCAGGATATTCCAAATGCAATTATGTGTATTTGGCAAAGGTAACCAAGTCCTTTTAAAAATAATGATTTGTAGACTCTGGTGTTCTTACAGTGGTCTGATTGGAAACAAAATGTTTTTTCTTCTCAGTGCTATAAAGATCTTGGCCAGAAAAACAATGCGCTGAAGTACTGTGATTCTGCACTGTCAATTCTCTCAGTTACTAATGAGGTGGGTATTGAGAGTGATAACTTGTTCCCTTGTGACTGCTCTCTTGTCTTTGGCATCCATTGCTGCACTGCCGGTAACAACATAATGTTTCGGTTTTTCCTCTCAACACAGAACATTCCTTTTTCCTCCACTCTAGGTTGGCTCATTACAGTTGTCTGTATCAACAGCATTAAAAAAATCTTTGTTTGGGGAACTGTCAGGGACTTGTCTGTATCAGAAATTGAATTGTACTCTTTGTAATTCAACCCACTTCATTAGATCATCTTGAGAATAAGCAGTTGAGTGTGTCACTCTAGCTGTGCTGAAATTTTGCCCCAGACCTACATTTTTCTCAGTTGAAAGCATTCTGGATTTTTGTCCTAGTGTCTGCTCCTGAAAGCTTCTGGTTTGTGATTCTTGTCACGGGCAGTATATTAACTGCAGCAGAGGCAGATGGGTTATTAAAGATAGGCTTTGTCTTCAGCCACAGGGCAGTTAAGGAGGCACAGTTCTTCAAGTCACATCTGCTGGCATATAATTTGTGCTAAGAGATTATAATATTCCTCTTGAAGCCCATTAGAGTATTTTAGGCCCATTAGAGTATTTTTGGTATGCGGACTCAAAATTTCTACAAATATTTGAGAGATTTTAAATTGTTTATTTTCTCAAATATAAACCAAGTCATGGCAAGAAGGTTCACTCTGTCTAATCTCATGTAGAAGCAAGTTCCATGACTGACCTATGACTGGAAACATCTTACCATCCTAGAGCATGGCGAGTTCAAACCTGAGCTGTTTCAGCCTAAGGGACCCCCTCTGAGACAGCAGATGTGGTATGGAGAGAGAGAGAGGTGATTCCTGAGAGGAATTGGCCCCATCCCATTAAATTCTTTGAAGTTAAGGAAAAAGACCATTAAATAACTCTGTAACTTGATTGACAATAAATGCTGTGTGTGGAGCACTAACATGTTTATGTCAAGTGTTCCTGCTGGGAAGAAAGACCCCTGCATGCCTCACCAGCCGCTGCTCCTGGGTGGCCCAATTTTTGTCCCCAGTTGTAGTATGTACCAGTCATAAATTAAGTCATCATTGCTTAAGTTCAGTGTTTCTTTAAATATATATTGATACTGATACGACATTAACAATTATTTAATTCTCTTTATTCTTTATGTGCTGTTAAAATACACCTTCAGCTGGCCTACTACAGAACATAGGAAAGGCTGCTGTAAATTATCTGTTTAATATCCCATCACATTTCTGAAGTATCAGCAGACCTGAGAAGGAGAAGGAACCCTGAGATGAGAGCAGGAATTCAAGAGCAGTCTGAGGGATAGGTGTAGGTATTCTAGCAAGCAGTGTGGTGATGAGAATAAGAATTAACACTGATTTGTGAACAGAAGAGCAAGTATCAAATGGGCCCCACCAATTTTTTGTCCATCTGAAGAAGACAAGATGATTTGACCTCTCCTGTTTTGACTAATTCTATAGATATCACAGATTTGTCTCCTTTGTCTTGTTTACTTGTGATGTGTTTTGAGTTAAATTTTGGAAAAAAAAAGAGTCCAGAAGAATATGGCATTAGGGCAGTAGTATGTAATTCAATTTTAAGAAAAACAGCCAAGCACTCAGCACAGGGTAAAAAAAAAAACAAGTGCATGCTGAAAGAAATTACTGTGAAATGGAGATCTGGAACATGAACTCTGCTGTTGCTGACTGTTACCTCAAATCCCATCTGAATTCAAATATTACATGTTGTTTTGGTTATTGTGTTACAGAAAGACTGTTACTGATTTTTGGGAAAACGTGTTGGAAGTGAAGTGGTTCAGGGCTTGGAGCTGTATGTAGGAGTAACATTTAGTGAGATTAGTTTAAGAGGGGGAAAAGACTGTATGTAATAAGGCTGAAGAGGCATTGGGGAGAGAGTAATAAACAGATGCTAATAAAGTGCCTGAATTGACTGCAGCTCTGTAGAGGATGGGGTTTGTGGTCTGAAAAAAAAATGCAGGTCAGCAGCAGTCTGAGGATTTCTTTCTGTTTGCCACAGCTCAGGGTCTCAAGGTTGTCAGCAGTGTGGTATTTTGTCACAGTCATGTGAAACTCGTCATTCCCAAGTGCAATCATAGTTTCTCATATGAGTTTTTTCTTCAAGCAGGGGAATTCCTTTATTGTTTTTAAATGTTGGCTTCTATAAGAAACATGTATTTGTATAAAGGCATAAAATCAGGAGCAGACTGAGAGACAAAGTTGCTGGAAAGGTGCCACATTGAGGAAACGTGTAGTATTTCATGGTACAAATCATGTTGCAGAAAAATAATCATAGACAATGGTTTACTTTTTATTGCTTCTGCACATCCACAGTTTCCAGTGACTTCTGGGAACCAGAGGTGCTTGCCATCAGTAAAGTAGCCCATAGCTCATTTTAATCCTCAGGTCAAATTCTCAGCTGCTGTAACTCAGGACACTTCTTTGACACTTTTTCTAGGATTCATTTCATGTAACATTTCAAGTTAAGTGATATTATTTTTGTCTTGAATGTTATGTCACATCCAAATATCCCTCTGTACATCTGTTCTACAATTTACAGGATTTGTTTTAATTCAAAGGGTAAAGGGGCTTCCAAATATAGCTAATTTTTGTTAAAGGAAGGAAAAGTCAGATGACCTGTTTCAAACCTATTCTGAATCTTAAAAAGGATACAAGAAATTATAAAAAAAGAAACAAGTTCTGATTGAGTGAGTCCTGTAAATTAAGAGTTACAGGAGGATTTTTAAAAATAGGACAGTTTTTAAAAATAGTTTGGCACATTAGTCTATATATTTTTTTATTTTAAAAGGAAATATGTGAGATTTGGTTCAAATTACATCTGGAAAAACAAAGCTGATATTACAGTGCAACTTTAAAGACCTTGCTCTAGTCTCTCTAAACAAAAAACCTCCAATGAATCATACAATCCTTCCTTGGCCATAAATAGTGTTGAGTGGTACTTCACTGCTGGAGGTGCATGGGACATTAAATTGTCCAGTTTTTCTCTGGTTGCTACCCAGGTGGATAACCTCAGGGTCCTGGGAAACATTTGCCCCTTCAGTAAAAGAGATCCCAATGTTCAGAGCTGCTGTGAGTTATTGTAAGTGCATAACAGCTGCTCTGTTCATCTAGTGGATGCTGCATTACCCTTACTGAGACTCATTACTTTGTAGTGTGCTCAAAGCCTTGCTGAGTGTGACTACATGAAGGGCTGTTAAAACCAGATGTGGTGAACTATTGTGGTGGAACAAAATTACTTTTTTAGATTTGAAGACAAAAATGTAATTTAATTTTGAAATCATTAATGTCTGTCTTGCATACAGAAAGACAGAACAGGTGTGCGTGTATTTGTGTGTGTGTGTATATGGTTAAACGTGGTCTTTTGCTTGTAAGGGGAATAATACTCTAATTTCTTGTTTATTATAAAGATTATTGGAAGTTTTCAAGGCTGGAACTCATAGAATTTCAAGTCTCAGTGTAGGACTATAAAGTATAATACTCACAGAATTATTTTTTTCTTGTGTCTGGAGATGAGCATGAGTATGACAATGAACTCTGTGCTTGAAGGACCAGTAAGCTCACCACAAAGGAGTTAACAGCCTAGCAGAGAGATTAATATTTCAGGGTTCTAGTCTCTATTATGTTTTTTAAAAAAATTAATCTGAAAAGCAACAGTTGTGTTACAAAAAGTATAGTCTTGGAAGAGATGAAGCAGGAAAGCAGGAAAAATGCAAAGGAACTCTATTTGCACTGAGTTGTTGAATGTATTACTTAAAATGTAGATAAAAACTTCCCTGAAAAGAGTTTTCCCTAAGAAAATGTTTTACAAAATTATTGGTGATTTTGTGCACTCCATCCTTCCCCATAATTAGAAATTACGGCAATTCAGTGTTGAAATTAACAAGCAGGAAAGATTTAGATACTACAAAAATTCATGATTATGGCAATCACTTCTTAGAGGTGAGGAATGGAAGGAAGCAGAGACTTAAAAACTCTGCCTTCAGCCTCAGTGACATCTGAAACTCGTGTGGAGGAGGTGATAAATGTAATAATAGGCAGAAAAAATGGCTAAATGTTTACACAAGAATGCAGCTGCTGAGGAGAAGTCATGCTCATACAATTTTTTTAGAATTTTTTTACACCACCATAATTGATCTCTCTGGCTATTAATTTCATTTTTAATATTGTCTATAAGGAAAAAAGTGGGAGTTGCAGAGGGATGGAAGAGAGGTCAGAGTATAAACTTCAGCACTCATCAGCTGTTCTGTTCCAACAGACCATTTGTGTATCTGGATTTTCAATATTTTCTGAGAAACACCGACTCCAGCCACCATGGATTGGTCATATGAGCAGACCTTGTTGTGATATTTCCAACAGATCTTATTTGAAGCTGCTATCGTAATCTGTTCTTCTAAATAAGATTTTGAGGAGAAAAAACTAATTTACTCTTGCTTTTGAAGTGAAGGTTGCAAATTATGACTTATTTTTGAAAAAAACCTATCAGTTGAAACTGAGTAATTTGCGCTAACCTTATAAGTGTTTTTGTTTTCTCATCAACCAGAATATTTTCTTTTCCCATCTTCAGCTCAGTACAAAATGTCATTGTTTTCAGAGAATATTTGTTTCTTTAGATTTTTTGCACATTTGTCCTCCAAATGGCCAGCAAAAGTCAATGGTGTTTCAATAGAAAAAATAATGGAAGTGTTCACATTTGTGTTTATTTTGAATTCTGGGCTATTGTTTTCTTGCTAGTACTGTTTGTGCTGTTGAACAAGATTTTCCTAAAAGCTACCACCAAAAGCTAAAATATTTTTTGAGTGTGCTTAAAAATTCTGTTCTTTAATTGGTGGTTTTGTATACAATGAATGTGATTGCTTCAAGCTCAGGGAATGAACTTTTTTAAAACTCATTATAAAGAGATCAAATTTAAACTAAAATTCCAGGGGAAAAGGAGACATTTATTAAAGAGTTGCTAAAATAATTTGAGACTGCCCATATTTTACATTATTTTGCACTTCAAAGAATAGTCTATTTTTCTCTATCTTAGTGATCAGATCAATTTTCTATCTGCATGTTTTTGAAGTCCTTGAAAAAAAGGTTTGTTTGCATTGTGTACTTATTTCTTCTCTTCCTCTAAAATTGATTCTGAAAAGTGATGAAGATATTTTTGTGGTGTCACTGTTTCATACATAAGGATGAAATTTATCGTGGTAAATACCAAGCTTATTATATTTATTATTAAACTGACTATCACACAGTATTTGTTTCAACATCCTACCAAAGTTAACACAGTTTTAGGGTAGTTCTTAGTCCAGTGAGACTGCTCAGCAGCCAGTTCCCAGAAGTATGGAGTGTGTTTCCTCCACTGGCATTCTGATTGTGCGGGGCAGAGTGGAAGAAGTATTCACAAAGGTGGTGGTACACTCCAGGATTACAAAATAGATTGGCAAAAACCCATTTTGAATGTTTGTAGAGTAATTGGGCCAAGTCAAACTCCTGGGATTTTGAAATATATTATCTTTGAGGCAATATACAGAGTGAAGGAGAGCCTTGACATGCACCTTTTTGAGGGGCTGTATCTAGGTGTGATTATGGTTGAACTGTTTCAGCAATGACTGTGCAGAAAGAAAAGCTGTAGGTCCCATCATGGCAGAGGCAGCAGCCGGACAGAAAGAGGAGAATGTCTTGAACACCTAAAGCTCTGCATTGTATACAACAGTAAAAGAAAAACAGATCATAAGTGAAATTCGGTCTTTCAAGTCAGAAAAGAACTAGCCAATTAAAATTTTACATGGCTACTAACTATTCTCAATTGTGTTCTGCTGTTCTGTAATTTTTCAACAGTAGTCCTTGAACAAGCTGAACTATTTATTCATATTCTTCTGGGTGTGAAAGGGTACTTTTCCCTCTACTTGATGAATATCCAAAAATCTGTAATTATTGACAGCTGCATATTTTAAAGCTGTGCTTGCCTTGATCCTAAAAGCCTTGAGAAGTTATGGTTAATCCCCAGAGAAGATAGTGATAATATGAAAGAATATAGAATGCCCCAGCTTGTGACGTACAGCAGTCATGTAGAAGGTGGCACGTGGATGATTGCATTGGTGTATTACAATATCAAAGGATAAATCTAATGGTATTTGTACAATTTTTAGTGCTCTACTACAGTCACAACATCTCAGAGAGTCTGTCAGAACCAAGAAGGGATAGGATAGCATTTAGCTTTGTATGATTTATACTGTCCACAAGAGCTATTGCTCTCTAACAACCCTTGTGCATGTTTGGGAGTCTCTTCTGCTACAGTCCAGGATTTCTCCTGGAGCTGTGAGGGAATGATACAGCTGTACCCAAAAGCAGGAGCGTCTCTCAGCACCTCATTGCTGTTACTGCATATCAGAGTACAGCTTTGGACCACCCTTGCAGCCCAACTCATTTAATATACCGTGCTGCCCTGCTGACTTCAGTGAAACCCTACAGGATGCATGTCAGCTTGGGATTTGGCAGTGGTTGCAAACAATTATGTTTTCATTGGCTGGTGTGACCATTTTGGTCGTGGTCATAAGGGTATCATTCTCTGTTGACAGTTGGGACTTTGTCAACAAGTGCGCACATGTGCAGTGCCTTGGTTGAGTGTGTTAGCACATAAGGAAATTATTAGCTGAGATGGAAGGTAAAGTCATTATCTTTCTGTCTTGCCATTAATTACCATTTAATTTTTACATGCACATTTATATGTGTAATTCACCATGTATATGTATCAGTAATTTTTTTTTTAGCAAAGATTAACTGTCAAAATATAGACTACTTCCAGTTAAGCCAACATTCCCTTTTTCCCACCAGCTCTCTCTTCCTCCTTGCTCTTGTTTTCAGCTCCCTCTCTCCCCTTGTTCAGTCCCTGGCCTCCCAGGCCTTTTTTTTCCTGTGCATATCCCCTGTGGATGATGAAACAAAAAAGCAAAGCAGCAAAATAGGAATAAGGCAAAATACAGTCCCTGACCCTGTAATTTGAATACCTTTTGTGTAGCAGTTTGCAGAACATTTTGAACTCATATTCAACTCTGAAAATGATATAAGGAGTGTTTAATAAATGTAAGCCTTGACAGTAGGAAGACAAGGTTGAAAATGGCTGTGTATTCAGTCAGTGCTGAACTAAGCCTCAGGGTGAACAAATGGGACTGACGCAAGCATATGGCATTCCTCTTACAATTTGTACTTCTTCTGCTTGCCACACTCTAAAGAGAGAGCCTGCTGTCTGGAAAGAAAATGAAAAAAAGCTGACCTTATTGTTCATTTTCAGAAAGCCACGGATCCAGAAATCATAAGGAAGAGAGTTGGCCCAAGGCAGGATTTATGAGTTTTCTTTCCATTAGCGGTCAAGCTTTGGGCAATAATGAAGTTTTGACCCTTAAAACCAGAAACTAGTGCACTGAACAGAGTTGTGGCTTCTCTCTCCTTTTAGTATGTCACATGTCTTGGTCTGGAAGGACTCTCTCCAAAGGTGACATAATAGTTCCCTCCACTGACCATTCTCAGCTTTGTTTTTAATGCCATTACTGATTTTTTTCAATACTTTTGCCATAGGAGTTCTTACTGACTGGAAGCTGCTGGCTCAATTAATGCAACTCGTTAAGCAGTTTGCAGCAATAATTCCTGCTTTAACTGATGTAGTCCTGTTTTGAACTGGCAAACCAGAGGTAGAACTCTTTGCACGTTTGCAGTTTCTTCTCCAGACAGTTCTTAGAACAATCATGGGTTTGTTCTGCTCTTTTTCTTAAGCCCAGAGGAAGATTCAGGGAAGTTTGCCCAATGTTTTCTGGACCTTTGCAACTTGTAAAGCTTATTGCCCAATATAATCCTTTACTTCTAAGGAGACAATTATCCAAAAATTTTTGGAGATATATTTTTAAAATATACCCTGCAAAATGAGTAGGGAATCCCATCAACTCATGAAATGCTGAACACTACTCTGAAATGAGAAAACCTGCACCTTTATAATTTTCATCTTAGAAAAGTGTCATGAGAGTACAACCAGATACGATGAAACTTTTCCATTTCTTATTAGCATGGGACAATATCTGGCTTTTTACTTTTTTTATTTAATGGTGTTTAGAATAATTTTCACGAGTTGACCACAGTCAGTACAGAAAAGAGTATATTTTCCCTGAATTAAGGGGAAATTTTGAGTTTTTCAGTTTTTGTTGAAAGCAATGGCATGGTGCTCCAGACAGCCTGTAGTGACGTGGAGTTTAAGGGGTGCTCAATATTGTATGACATTTCCTTCTGTTAGAGTATTTTGGCAAGAGCTTACTGGCTTTGCAGTGTGTGCCTTTTAAGGCCTCTGATAAATGATTAGGCAGATAGTTTAGCCTATTGTTGCCAGTAGGAGTAAGGCAGTAACTCCAAGAGAAGTATCCAGCCTAATGTATTAATGCCTTAATCCAGACCAATAATATGATGTAGTTTGACATGTCTGGCATATGGTTTCTATCATCTCAATATTCTCTCTGTTCCTCCATGACATTATAGACAACTAACCAAAATAAAGAGAAGCAGGAATTTCTTCACCCATAAAATATATTCTAAAATGTTCTGTATTTTGTTCCAGCTCTTTGATTGATTGGGTAATGAAGTGATCCTGAAATTTAGTGATTACTTCACTGACTGCCTACAGTATTTTCTTTCAGAATATCCTGTGACATTATCATTAGAGGTCCTTGTCATTAGAAATACACAAAAACTGTAATGTGCAGGCATTTTTCACTTACAGTATTAAATATCCAAGGGCACGTCCGTTGGGTATTTGGACCCTTATGAGCCTGCAGGCATGAGGTGCTGGCATTCTAGAAATGTGGTTTTAAACTAGCGTGCATTTTGCAAGAAGAAAGTTTTGCAGCAGCAGCTGAAGGAAGCAGATTATATCCAGGGGACATTTAAAAATAAGTAGAATAATGGAGTTTTTATACCATGGTTACATGCTTATATGCATGTGCCCTTTTCCAAGCAGATTATACATGGAATAGCCAAAACATATGTCACTGAGTACCTGTGAGACAGTCTTAGGCCTGGCTTAAGTTTAAAGCCCTATGCAAAATGTGCACTTAAAACATTGGCCTAAAAGGAGCCTTTTCCTGCTGCCCGAGGAGTACAGTGTAGTATTGGCTCTGAGCACAGCAGGTCGCTTGCCTCTTACTCCCACATTGGCCCCACTCTGCCATGAGCCCAGTAGCATAGCAGAGCCCATTCTGGAAGATACTGAGGGTGCAGTCAGCCCATGGTGGCTATTACAGGTGGGTATGGCTGGTATGTACTGAAACCATGATTTTAACTATGTCATTAATTACATTTCTCAGTGTTTTCTTCTTAGTTGCCTACTAAATCATTAGCAAATATCAAACATCACAGCACATCTATGGAGAAACTGCATGTGGTCAGGATGCAAGTATATGCCAGCTATAAGGCAAGGCAGTACTTTATGCAATAAAGTTATATCCCAAGCTGAAGGGCTTACTGGTCTGCTGAGAAGGCTGTTTGTGGGCTAACATTTTAAGTGCTTTAACAGAGTTGTAAAGAGAGGGCCACCATCTGGCTCTTGTTTTCACTTCAAACTTTATTTTTGTATTCACTGATAAATTAACTTACTATGCAGTCTTTACATTTTGTGGCTGTTGAAGTTGTGTGTTATGTCTGTTGTTAGTAAAGAAATGTGGATAGGCACGTATTAGGCAAATTAAGGGATTTATCCTAAGTTGATGCATGGTTGTCTGTTTCTTTCAGGATAAAGAGGCCCAGAAAGACTTAGAGGCTTTACTTCTTACACTGAAGCTCTGATACTACATACTTTTAACTCTTCATGCTGTAATAAAATTGCAAAACCAAAATGAGAATCTACAGTGACTGGAAACTGCGGGTGTATTTCAGCTAAGTCAATGGAAAAACAGTTGTTGATTTTGGTTGGCTTGGATCACAGCCTTTAAGTGTCTGGCAATTATGATATTAAAATAATACATTCATTTTTGATTATTTATAATCTTGTACTGAAGTTTAATTTTAGATTTCTGACACTGTGAGTCTGATTCTCTGAACATGAAGTCCACTGCTGGCAATGGACATACTGGGGGTTAGAATGCAAAAGGAATAAATCTCACTCTTTGAAAAAGATTAATCAACTAGTACATGATGCCAGCACAGAACTGTGTGTAGCATAAACAAACAAAAAAGTGTTTCTATGGTAAATTATATTTATATCAACTAATTTACACAGATGTGTACAGAAGAATATCATGAATATTTATGTTTACACATTTCTCTACTCTTAAAAAAATTGCAATCTTGTTGGAGTTAAACAAAGCAGTTGCCGCAACAAACCTCTTTTTACTTTAAACCTATTGTTGGTTTTACAAAGAAATGTAAAAATTTTATAAATTAAATACTATAATTTATTTGTAACATCAAATACAATATTAAAGATCAGACCAATTAAATAAAGTGGTTTAGATTAATCTATTACAGCTGTGATGTTTAATGGATTTGTATCAGGACCTCCATCAAGTTTGTGAAGTCTGGCGCTCTGTCTTTGAAGAGTTGCCTAATGTGGTTTTATCAGAGTGTCCTTGAAGAAACTTGTCCAGCATGTGTCCATCACTAACCTTTTATCTATATAACATAACCTGTACATAAAAATAGACTACTAAAGACCTACTACTTCTGTCTTAGTGTGTTGGACAGCAGTGTTTTCAATAAAATGTAGCAAATAGGGAAAGAATTTCTATTCACTACTGGGGTGATCCAGAATACACCGGAGTCTGTAGAAGAATAGAGTCCAGTTGGGTTTGGCTTCTAATTCAGGATCTTAATCTAGTTGCAGGGAGTTTATCAGGGAGAAGTAGGCATATGTGTTAAAGGGCATAGAATTGAGTAAAGACAACTATATGTTCCCTTGATCTATTTGATGTGTAAGATAATGTGGACCACTTTATGGCAAAGACAGGGAGATCTTCACAAATTAAAATATGCATTTTAGTTTTTTCTAATGTTCATCCTGTGGAAAAATAGTTTCTGTATGCCTTTCCTCAATTCAAGAGTTCTTTTTTTTAATACATAATTTCAGAGAAAAGGGAAAACACAATGAAAGATTAATCCTAAGAGTTCCTTCTGTGACACGGTTGTGATTCACACAGAGTAATTGATTTGTGAACAGGGAAGCTGGAAAGATGACACATCATGATTTTGGTAAGGAGCTATTGGTAAAGTCTGCTTTTGATGTTTTCATAGCCAATGCAGGAAGCATAGTTTAAAAGAATCTACAAGAGTGATTTGTACTTTGGGTTGTTAACATTTCACTATCACCTAGGAAGATGTAATAAGGAGGCCTTTACTAAAATCAATTTTATGCTAATTGATATCCTTTGTAAAATAAATTGGATTATGCAATAGATACTTCATTTACAAGTAATTATTGGTGATAAAAGCTGAAAGTGTATTGGAGGAATAGATTAGAACAAGAAGTTACTTACATTAATTACTGAAATTACATGACGTAAGTAGGATTTGCTTCATTAAGGGCAAATATTAAGTCTTGAATTGAAGTAATTAACAGAAAAAGATTGGAGGAGACCAGGCTAGTTGTAATTCTATGGAAAAGGACATGCAGATTCCAGTGAGTGGCAAGTTAATCATGGGTCAATAATGTTATGTTTTTGTGAAAAAGCAAATTTCATACTAGACTGAATAAGTAAACATTCCCCATTGAATTCACATGAAATAACCTTTTACTCTAATTAGGCCTAATAAGTTCTAATGAGGTCTGAGCTAGTATTCTGTATCTGGTTTCAGGCACCACACTTGAGGGAGGTTGGGGGCTAACTGGAAAGAGTCCAGTGGAAAGAGAGACAAGAAAGATGAGAGTACTAGACAACATTATTTTGCGTGTAAAACATGAAAGAATTTGGTGTGTTTAGTCTGCAGGAGCAAGGACTAAAGGAGTATTCACATTTGTAAAAAGCTTTTGCTGAGAAGGCAGTAAAAAAAGAACCCCAAACCTCGCTGTCCGAGCTTCCTGTTCATAGGACAAGAGGTAATTGCCTACCTTCAGATTAGGCATTAGGAGAAAATAATCCTGATGATAACTTTGCAAAGCCCTGTGATACATTTCCTGAGAGCATTATAAAATCATTTACTTAAGTTTTAGTATAAAAGTTAAATCAGATTTCATACATTGGCAGTGTTTAAGGCACAGTTCATCCTCTGGCAGAGGTTGGACTATATGACTTCTTAAGATCCCTCTTGGCCTTGCTGTCCCTGAGGAGTGCACAACTCCAGCTCCCTGTGAGCCATAGGCACTCCTGCAGGGGTTCCAAAGTTGGTGGGCTGTGTTTGCACACGCTTGGCTCAGCATTTGGGCCCAGACTACCAAATGAGTTTGCACTCTGAAGTATTTATCAGCATGTTTCAAGACTTGAATTTAAAGATGTGCGTCATGACTGCCATTGACTATTTATTATAACTGTGGTTTTAATCTATGTGGTTAGATTTTTAAAGAAATTTATTATTTTATAAATTCTTTCTTTTCAGCCTTCTGAATTAAGGCTGTTACTCTGTTTTAGTTTTTGTTCATTACTAGTGTATACGTAGAATTACAAATTAACTTTTGTGAGAGAAAAGGCTGGACTTAATTATTTCATTCTAAATTGTCTTTAGTAGTTTGTAGAAATATTAGTCACACAGGTAAAAAACAGCTAAGATATTTTGTGCTTTTAAAGTTTTTACTAATTAGTATACATGAGCATTCTCAAATTTTTTTGTTTCTGATTTGCTAATCTGAGAACGTTTTAAATTGAAGCATGTTCCCTAGATTGTTCCCTAATTGCTCCTTGGGATAAAGCTTTTGCATTTAGTTGTAGGCCCAGGCTATCTGTTCTCTGTGTCATACCAGCTGGAGAAAAAGCAAGCATAGCTCCAGAGGGCCATATGTTTTCTTTTTTGTTTAAAATATCCACAAGCAGACAGTCACTTCCGTAGTTTTGTCTCTATGGAGGAGCTAGATTCTGTGGTTCTGTATTAACCCCCTGCGGGTTTGAGCCATATGGAGCAGATGGAGTTGCAGGCTTCCTGAAGCCACAGTATTTCCTTCAGTTCTTCTACTGTGGCATCTCTTGTTTGGTCTCTGCTCCAGTACATACACTGTAAGTCCTCTGTTGTAATTTGTCTCTTTACATACTTGAAAAAAAGTGAATTCAGGGGGCCTTTACCTGGTACCAGGATTTATTACAGTTAAAACTACTAGTTCTGCCGTCTGGTATAGTTGAGGTAAGTTTTATTTCTTGTGGTGAAGCTAAGGCTTCTGTCACCGAATCCTTATGCCTTTGCAGTTGTCCCTCTGCAACACACAAAGCACACATATAGCTGTCATACTACTTTGTTTAGAGCACTGTCTTTCCTTCTGCAGAGTCAACGTGAGATACACATTAGTAATGTCAATGCACAAATTTCTGCAATCAGTTAGAAAGCTGTCCACCAGTAGTAAGTAGCTGGTGATCTAGAAAAGGACGTGACAAGTCCTATGTCCATTTCAGTTTAAAAAAACCCCTCACCTAAATCCATGCCTACAACTCTTTTATTATAGTAGTAAGAGCCTGAACTAAAAAACAAACAAACAAAAGACCCCCAAAAGCAAAAAACAAGACTGAAACCAAAGCAACAATAAAAGAAGTGCGATGAAGAAATGACTGCCAGAGATCCAGCCATGTCGAACCCAAACATAACAACTTGTATGGATCTACTTATCTTCTGCCATTACTACATGATCACATTCTACTTGAAATACTTAGAACTGAACGGCGGTATTATGAATTTCAGCAAGATTGATGGGTTTTCTGGAATTTTCCTGGACATTCTGGAGGTTAGTTTTATGGTGGTTTTTTCAGTGGGCCCAGTAATGCCTTACACCTATTCCAAATCAGAAAGTCTTGTGGTAATATGACAAAATTGTACTGCAGCATTCATCCAGTGCAAACTCAAGAAGGAGTTACTGTGAAGGGCCAACATTATTATTTGCTCTTTTTTTCTTCTGCACTTAAGATTATATTCTTATTTTCCGACACTTTTCCTTCTTACAGGCTTCCAAATTCCTTGGAGAAGAAACAAATCAAGCTGTCTTGACAATACAAAAAGGAGTAAGCTTTTCTGGCCCTGTCTGTGTTTGTGTAACCCATGCATGTGTGATGCTGGGAAATGAAGCACTGGAACTAAGAATATGAAACATTAATTTATTATTTTTTTTTAGGAAATATTTTTCTCATTTAAATAAACAACCAGTCACTCTAGAAGTATCTGTGGGATCCAGTGCAAACTTGAATATTAACAATCTGATCTCCGTGCTTGGTAGTGCTGCTGACCCATGATGTGACTGGGGTTAAGCTACTTAGCTACATACCCAAGTTACACACACACAAACACCGCCTGTCCACTCTTCATATGTTTTGTTTATTAAGATTAATTGTGAGCTGGATTGAATTGCCTGTGTGTATAAAATAAAAATAGAGCTACACAATATTTGCAGGGAATATTGTAACCTAAACATGTGTTAACGATATGGGCATGAATATGGATGTGCTTTTTCCAAATTGAGTTCAGGTTTCTGATTCATAGATAAAGGTAACCAACATGGCCGTTGAAATTTCAGTCTCCAGAGAGAAATGTTCTTGTTTGTTGTTCATAAAAATGTGGTGAATCAGCAAAATGGGTTCAGCTATTTACTTGTGTTTTCCTAATTCCTAAGAGAATAATTTATGAAAAAATGAAAATTCATTTTTAAAGCTCCTGACCGTGGCTCTGAGTTAAGGATTACTGTTTTGCAGAATGGTAGGCCAGCTTACATAGTGCCCTATAAAATCATATATGAAGTCTTAAACAGTAATAAAATACATGTTTTTTAAGTTAGAATAACAGAATACCTCTAATGCAATGCTTTTAAGTGCAGAAAGAGGTTCATACAAAAGCACTGCTAGAATAGGTGTTGATTTTGATACCACCAGTGTATGGGTGTTGGCAGTTTCAAGCACAACAGTATTCCTGGTGCCTTCACCATGAATCCCTGAGCAAGAATTACCAGTGCACACTGGCAAAAAGACCATGATTGAGTGTGTGATCCCAGAGTCATTTGACATCTTCTTTGTTTTAGAAGTGTTTTTCTTACTGAAGACTAGTTTCACATGACTTGTCCTGTGACATTTTGGTGCCATTGAGAGCATGGCAATGCAGCCTCTGGACATCAGTGAGTCCTAGGCTTTGTGCCAGGATGAGATTTTTGAAGTACCTGCATGACCTTGTGTGATGTTTGCTTCTGTACATCCTAGTACTCAATCCAGCTAGTTCAGCAGTGCGCTGCTTTCATGCCCTTTTACAGCCAGGCCTACGTATCTGAACAGGCTGATTCAGGAAATGAGAAGGCAGGTATTTTCAGCTGTCATGGGAGAAATTCAGAACAATAGATCAAGGGGGAAAAAAACCCAAACTACTGGACCTGGACCTATATGATGTTTGAGCAATACTTTTATTTAGTTGTCCACCATACATGGTTTCTCTAAAGGCCATTAGTTTATTTTCTCTAGAGTTTTGTGATTACTCTAGCCTATTGCACACCACAAAATTTTTCTTCCCTCCCACAACTTATTTCCCCATCTGAAAAAATGGGGCTGACAAGGCTACTTTCACCTATGAGGATGGTTTGAAATAAAACATATAAGATAAACACATGGAGAACACACAGAGCAATAAGTGGTAAAATAGAGTTCACTTTTTAGGCCTCTTGTACTCTTTCGATCAGCCCCCAAAATGCTGTGAGGGAAGACAAAGCCTTGAGAAGCATTTATGCTGGTTCCAGGCTGGTTTGGAGTGTGTGGAAAGCCCGTACAGCTCAGTCTGCTGGCACTCAGACCTGTGGCACTGAAGTGTGTGAGCGGTGCCCCAGCTGGTGAGCAGCACCAGCCCGGCAGGAGAGGCAGCACACCTGGCTGGGCAACGAGGACAGCGGCCCTGATGAGGTTCAGGTGGGCCTGGCAGCGGGGAATGGCACATTTGGAGCCTGTGGCTGAGCATCCTTTGGGATGTGCACTGGTGGCTCAGGAGCTGTGCTGCTGCAGGAGGTGCAGGATGGCGGCTGGGCCTGTGGGGGCTGCTGGGCTGGAGGCGAAGGAGGGGTGAGTACGTATCCAGCTTCACCCTGCTGTGTCAGTGTCAGGAGGAGTGTGTGTGGGATACGTGTGTAATGGTGGGTACTGTAATGGTGGGTGTTCCACAAGCCTGCGTCTCTGCTTGTGGCACAGGCTGGCATTAAGTTAAAAGAGGAAATCTGGAAGCTGTCCCTTGGTGGAATAACCAAAGGTCGACAGGATTTGATAACTCTTTTAACTCCCCTCAGGTCTGCCATGACGCCTGAGGGGATGCTCCAGGACTCTGTCACTGCCTTGTGCTGTGGGGCACTGCTGCATGTGGCAAGTGACAGTGAAGCGAAAATGGTCATTTTCTACTTTCCTTGTTTCAAAAGACGTGTTTGTTCATGTTCACCAACTTAAATTTATATGGAAAACTACAAGGCAGAAAAGGCAGCTCAAATGCATTGCCTATGAGCTGCCGTTTTCCTGTGGTAAGAGCTTGATACTGTAAAACGTGCAATAGCAGTGTGAAAACATTTCCAGTAGTTTATTCCATTTCTTCCATAAGTGGTTACAGGACTCAGTTAAAATCCCCCGAGGGCCCTGCAGGCAGCCCGTGGTGGGTGTGAGGCAGCCGGCAGCTGCTGCCAGCGAGCAGGGAGGTCACGCTGGTTCCACCAGCTCAGAGCCGCCTCATTAGCCGGCAGCCTTAATGGAAAGCAAAGAGGTGCTGTGTCTTTCCTAAATGGTTATTTATAATGGGGGGTTATTTAGTCCTTAAATTCAGGCTACAGAAGGAACTTAAATGAGCTTTTCTTAGGTCAAACTGGGACCAGAATAACAAAGCAAATGTTTGGTGTGTCCACAGTGGTACTGACTGAGGGCAAACAGGCTGATTGGCTTCACCTGCACTGCAACCTCCTGATTTCTGTGTTGCACTGGATTGACTCTGGCAGGATTGTTATGGATCCTGTCTGGTTTTGAACACAGAATTGTATGAGCAGAAATTGTATGGAGACCACAGCTTTTGTGTTTGGGTGCATATACATACAAAAATATTTGTGCGATTGGATACATCCATAAGTTTTATAGAGGAGCTAAAGTAGATACAACTTGCTGTGTTTTGTAGTTTCAATAAGGAATTTGATTACTTTGTGAACTTTTTGAAATTTCTATCCCTGTGTGAAGTGAAAACTCGAGGACTCTGCCTGCACATACTTTTATATCATAACTTCTAAATGAGAGTTAAAACATTAAAGAGAATTGCCGCAGCACATAGTTGGACCTCCCTCTCAGAGTAAAAACAGGAAAAATATCTGTTGAACACAGGATACCTTGTGTGCCAGAGAGGAAATGCTAGATGATAACCCTGCAGGCTCATCTTTATATAGAGCTGTCAGCTCCTATTGGAAGTTTCTTATGTGTTCAGTTTGGGGCAGGCAGATGGTAAAGAAAAAGGTAAAATATGTAAATTATTGTTTTAGCTTCCTTTGCCTTGCTGTAAATTATTGTTTTAGCTTCCTTTGCCTTCCTTTCTCCAGCTGTGACCTTGTGAACTCCATGAAGGGGTTACTGAGTCAGTAGGAATCAACACATAGTCCATCAATCCTTTTTCTATCATGTGGCTGATGGTTCCCAAAACATCATATCTGTTTCCAGGGAGTCTGTGGCTGAAGGAGAGGTTGTGGAGGAGGGGAGAGCTTTATGTGTTGAAGTGAGGTTTTGTCTTCTGAGGGTGCTTTTTTGTAAGTAGGGATTATGGTTTGCAGAGAAATGCTCAAGGAGGATTGTTTAGTACCCGTCTGTGGTATGTTTGACTTTGTTTGGTTTCCTGGACTCAGTACTTGTTCACCAAAAAGTGAAGTAAATCCTATGGGAGTGGGGAGGGAAGAGAAATTTCAGGCAAGGCTGAAGCTGTCTTAGCTCTTAAGTATCTGGAGACTGAAGTGCATCCCTGCTGAGATGCTAATAACTGGTCTGCTCACCCCTATTACTCTGAATCTCTTCCAGTTTTCTTGCCAAGACAAGTGGTATTTTCAGTCATATTCCAAGTAAGGAGAAGTCAAAATGTAACCTTAAACCAGTGAGCTTTAGAGGCAGCTTTGCAGGGGCTGTCAAGTGCTTTTTCTGCCAAGTGTATGGGCAGAACTTTCAGCAGGAACCACAGGCCTGTCAGTAGGTTTGGCCTGATACAGTTGGGGCCCTGTGGCCAGAAGGGAAAGTGTCCATAAAAATTAAGTCTGCAGCAGAGCTGTGAACATCTCTGGGACTTCAGTTTCCATGGGTTTTGAAAAATTCTGTTTCATGATATTGATTTTCTGTGACTCCTCCTCTCTGGAGCTGGCTTTGATTTTTATTCTGATTTTCCTGACACTTGGCAGTCAGAGGAATTTGGAATATTAGTTCAGCATTTTATTTCTGCACTGGTATCTTCATTACTATGTATAGCCTCCAATATAATGCTTAGTGCATGCAGTGTGTACAACTGAGGGGGGGTAATGCTGTGTTTACTGAGTTACTCAGTCACACTTTTAATTACCTGTTTAATTACTTACCTGTTTTATCGGATAAGGTCCCTTCTCATCTCTAGGATCAGCTTTTGCAACTTAGTGGAGAATCTCTTTTTCCAGAATCTTATAAAAGCTACAAAAATATTTTTTGCACCATAGATGTGAGAGCTTGCAGGCAGTTGCTCAATATAATTAAAATAAAATACAGGTGATGTGGAAATTTGGGTACAAAGCAACCCAACTGCTCAAGTCTGCATTTTTTTCCAATGACATAATAGGTTTTCCAGTTGTTATTGACAGTTTTCAGAAGGATATATCTCATATTCAGGCAGGTTGAGTAGTTCTTGATATTGCAGGCGTTGAGGCAGCCTTAGAGAGACTCATGGTCTTTCAGCACAGAGGGAACTTGCTGTTAGATTTTTCACATCAAAAAACCTGCAGTTTCTAAACTGTTATAAACTTAAGGGATGGGAGGAGCCAACAGATTTTCTGGTGTAGGAAAGAAAACAGTTTTCAGCACAATGTTATCATAGTAAGAAATTAGGTAAGAAATATAGCAACAAATTTTTAAAAATCATATTAATACCAGAATGAATGTGCTAACTTTGAGTTATATTTTACTTATTAATTAATGCTTTTTTCCCCCTTGTGAAAGTAGCTTTAATGTTTCCTTGAAATTGATTTGCAAGGAGGCATGTCCATCAATTAAATTTTTAAAGAAACATATAAATGCACCATGACTATGCTTCCATTGAACAGAGATCATATGGCAGCCTGCAGTTGTATCCTAATAAGCAGATGGCCCTGCAAGGACACGTGGGGGAAACAGTGATGCTGGGCAGCCACTGAGTCACCAGCCCTGTGATTCCCTCTCTGACAATGTGCTGCTTTGCAGAAGCCACATCCATTGTTTCAGCTGTTCTTGTTAGTCGCATTCAAGACTGTACTGCAAACATTAAGAAGGAAAGGAAGGAGAAAGCCTGATATGTACCAGGATTTTTGCTTTGAGTCTCGTGTGTTCTCAGCTGTTGTTCAGCTGGGACAGCGGGACACTCAGGAGGCTCAGCCTCTCTCACTGCCGGGCTGCAGTTGCTGAGGTGCCTGGGGCACAGTGCTTGTTCCAGGAACACAGTGTTTTGTTGATTCCACAATTAAATGCTATGGGATTTTAATTTGCTCCTTACTCATTTTTCATTTCCTTAATTTTTGGCATTCAGATGCAATTTTGTTGAGAAGATTGCCCGGGGATATGAACACTTTCCTGGAGCTGAATGTGTGATTAGCAAAGCACTTCCCTAGGATCTCCTCTTTAACAGCCATCCCTTTCCCCAGGGAAGGGCTGGGATTACTATGAGGGCTAGAGTTTGAAACGCACACATGAGTTTGTGTTTACAGGAAGCCCCAGAGAGAGGTTTGGTGAGGGGCTTGGCTGCATTGATGTGCTGGTGTTACAATTAGCTGTTTCATTGTGGACTGAAATTAATGAGCCTACTTGGGATCCCAGGCCATACAAGGAACAGAAAGAATTAAGGCATGTCACAGTGTAGCAGGATGGTGTTGTTTCCCCTCAAATGCCTGACACAGCATGTGTGTCTGCATCCTGTTATGTGTTCTCAGACCATGCTCTAAAACTTCCAAAGAACCCCCTTATTGAAGAAACTGATGTATCTGCCCTTTGGGAATGAAGAGACTTCTGTGCCCTAAATCCCATGACTGCCCTTGCCTTCAGTGCTACCCTGGGTTTGTTTTACACTTGCATCTTGTCAGACGTTACCAGTGGTGTAAAATGTAACGGATTATATTTAACTGTTGGTGACTCTGGGTTGGTCCCAAACAAGGTGGTCTACTAAAATCACCTTGTGTTTGGGAATTGGCCCCGGCATTATTTACTAATTCCTGAAATGCAAGGGAGAAACAATTTTAATGTGCATCTGTGTGGAAGATGTTTGGCAATATAACATTTATCTGGGATAACTCTTTATTCAATGATTAATTATTGTAAGGGCAATGAAAAAAATTTTGTTTTCCTCCTGCAGCAGTATGAAACTCAACTGCAGTACTTGTATCTCCTTACATAAAAGCTTTCACAGAAGGATTATGGGCAGGCTGTTGTCCTCCTTTTATGTGGGAGTTAGGTGTCTAAAGGACTTCCATGGCATATTGTCTTGAAAGTTTGAGAACTCCACCCTGAGGTGAAGCAGAAATATATTGGAAGCATCTGGTACTTATTGTGGTTAGACATAACCAGAAGTTTTGTCCTGCTAATGAAATCCATCTTCTGTTACTGTAAGGACCAGTTGAATTTCCTCCATAACAAACACCCCTCCTCTACTCCCAGAAAGCTTTGGCTTACTCACAACATCCAGAACCAAGGAAACTTCAGATGACCCAGCTCTGTAGTATCAAAATCTCCATGTGATCTGTTCACACTGGGAGAACAATGTTCAGTCCTACTGCAGCATCAGGCTGCTTAATAGGATATGTGTGTCTTTTTCCAAACAGGAGTGATACATGAAACAAAACAGAAATCTGGCCTTTTGTTTCTTCAAAGGGAAAAATGTATAAAAGAGTATGGTTGATCTCATTATTCCTATTTTTTTTTTTTTATTGAGAAATAATAACAAAGCTTGTGCTACCAGAACAAGTTCTGTCAGAAAAGATGCACCTCCCAGCTGTGAACTAGGACATGCAAGAATGGTTAAGGTTTTTCTCCTAGCCAGCTTATATGGACAAATTCTGCTACTCCTTGGAATGTTCTTATTAATAACTGAAACACATACTGGTTCTTTAATTTTCCATGGATTAAGCTCTCAGGTTTCATCTTGCTGGCCAGACTGAAGAGCAGGGAGATCTCTGGCTGCAGGTGAAGATTGCCCTTTGCTAGGAGATGCTGAGGTCTGTTTTGAAGGGGACCAAGAGCCTCTGTTTCTTATATATTCCTGTAATTGCCTTTTGCTGTTCCATGTGCCTTGCAAACCAAGATATGACGTGCAGATCAGTGAACTCCAACCCCAGCTTTGCTTTTAACAGAATTTCTTCTGCTGGTCATAACTCTCTTCAAGCATAACAGTGTGTGGAAACCTCTAATCCTGGGCTTCTTGAAGCTGAAAGCCCCAGCATGACTGCAGGGTTATTGCTTTGCACCTGGCTGTGTATTTGTACTCAGAAAAAAAGAGCCCATAGTCTCTAATGCCCAATATGAGGGAGATGTTTCTGCTAAGCCTTGGTCCTTGATTGTCTCAGGTATGGTACATCATTGTATATCCAGGTGCACCAGACGTGGAGCCAAAGATGGAGTGTTAGGCCTTTCTTCCTGGCCCATGTGCCCATATCATTTCCAGCAAAGGTGTTGCTCCCTCTTGTATAGTCTCTGTACCTGTCTTTCCTTGTTTGAGCTCTTCCCTGGGGTTCAGGTGGGCAGGATCTCAGATTCTCCTGAAGGTGATGTCCTAAGGTAAATGGATGTGTTTGGTTTGCATATGCAAACTTCTCAACAGATTCACAGACATAAGTGTAGGATACCAGGTTCACAGTCCCAGCTTTTCTAGAAGGTTACCCTATAGATATAAATGCTGTAGGAGCTGAGTTTGGTGTCACTGCAGCCAAGTGGCCCATCTGCTGTCTCTTGGTTTTTCTGTCACTGCAGGATAGCTCTGTAGATAGCACAAACAATTCATCACAGTTATTGAGAGCAATACAGGGACATCTGGATGGTATTCTAGGTACTATGCTACCTGTGAAACTGCATTTTATGTTGTCATGGTCAAGGCTGTAGCTGGACAATTAGAAGGAGAATAATTTGCTAACTAGGATGCAAATTGAGGTTTTCTAGGCATTTGAACAGTTTACAGCATACTCCGTTTTAATTGATGTAAACCCTTCCAGCAAGGAGGCAGAAGGGGATTTACCAAGCTGGAAAATAATTAAAATCATGCTGAAATTTTCCTAACAGGTACTAAATGTAACATAGTGTGTGGTCTCTCTGACAGGGTTGCCTTTCCCTATAAATGGAAAAGTGCAACATCAGATGTTTCAATGCATGCACATAGATAAACAGTTCTTTTATGACATATTAAGAACAGTTTGGTTTATGGCTTTTTAGATGTATCTTAAAATCTTGTTTTATAATGACTTTAGCAGAGCTGTCCAATTTCCAAGATGTGCTTCTAAAGCAGGATGAGGTTTGTACCTGGTTTTTATTAACTATATTACCAGCTAAAAATAAACCAAGTTGCAGACAGCTGACAGCAATGTGGACCCTCAATGTGTTTCATTAAAAATAATAATAATTCTTGGGGGCTTGGAGGCAGAAATCAAGCTCTTTTTGTCTCCTGTAAACTATTTTGCTTATGTGGGAGAGGAAAGTAACCTGACAGTCTTTGAAATTTACTGATTTTCATTAAGATCACTGGACTTTGAGTGGAGTTTTATTTAATTATGAACTTTAACCCCATGTTTTAGTGACTTCCTGGACAAAATATGTGGCTTTATCATGCCTTGCAGGCTACTGGTAGAGAAGTTCTCTGGTAGTGTGTATAAAAGATCCTGGGGTTGTCAATAGCTGAAAGCTGCAAGTGCAGGACTACAGTTAGAGTGGTTTGATTTTTTTTTTCTTTTAAGCCAGCATAAAGATGTGTTGATTCTTTCTAATTTGTTTTTTACTCATGTCTGAGTGCCTTTGTGAAGAAGAGACTCAAGCTGACTTAGAAGTTAAAGTTTCAGTGGACTAATTCATAGAACCTCTGCAGGAGTCAAGCCTGTTGCTGAGCACAGGTTAAGGCCAGTACCTTGAAAGAAGCAATATTAAAAATATATTTAGTCTGGCCAAATCTAGACAAAGGAAAAGAAATATTCTAGAAAAACGCTGGGCTGCTTTCCAGACTCACTGTGTAAGCTGTGCTGCTACTGAAATTCATTTACCCAAGAGTCATATGTCACTGAAGCCTGTCTTTTCAAATAGTGCTGCTATTTAGCAGTCAGAACTAAAAGGCAATAAACCACATACATTTAAGCTGAAAACATGATGTACCTCCTCATAAATTTGGAGACTACTTCTGTGGCATGGTTTAGTCATGCTGGGTTTGGTGAACATCTGTAAACACATGTTTTTGTGCTGGATAAAAGAAAGACTAAAAGTTTAAAGTAGATTTTTGATACCTGTTTTTGATAACTGAATAGAATGTTTTTGGAGCCTGGGTAAGCATGCATTCTGCAAGGGATTTTGACCAGTATCTATGCAAGAATGAGAAAGCAAAGGAAAAAATTCCAAGCCACAAACCAAATACTGGAAAGGAAAAGGTAGAGTTCTAATTTCTAGTTATTTTTAAAGTGCATTCAGTGGCCTGCATTCCCCTGCTCAGATTTGCATTGCCATAAATTGTCATTTGTTTCCTATCTCTAAAATCTAATTTTCAGTATACAGTAAATAAAAAATTTAAAAATTAAAAAAAAAAAAGTAAAAGGTAATGGCCAGATTAGGGACTTAGGTGTTTGCAAATGTGTTGCTCTGTAGGTTTTCCTCTCTTAAAGCCTGGCCAAAAAGTTTGATTGAAGACATATTATGCATTGACCATAGTTGCATTGATGTTTGGAAACATGAGAACAGATATGAATATTTTACAAGGTACTTGTTTTTTAAAAACTAAGGGGGAAGCTTAGATTCTTTGATTACATGATGACCATTATAATAAAGGTGGACTTCTACACTAAGACTCAGTGAGTAAACAGTTCACTACTTTTTATTATCCATGTCTTAAATGGCATCGCTGCTTCACCTACTGCCATAGGTAAGTTTGCTGCCTGTAGTGCTTAATTGATACTACCAGTATCAAAGACACTGAAATGCTATTTAGAAGTTTAAAAGGATTAAAATCTTTTGAAGGCAGGGGGCATTTTCACCAGATGGTCACACCTGTGTGCCCTCTTCCCATTAGTTTGGGAGTGGTTCTTTGTTAGAGCCCTCACTTGGGAAGCATCCTGGACCAACCCTGCTCCTGCAGGCTCCTAGTTCCTGAAGTCAAGTGGGGAATTACCCCCTCCTCTGTTTGTGCTGGCCCAGATCTTCAGGGAGAGCCAGGAGTACATGTGGTTCCTGTTAGTTCAGAAAACAGAAACATCTGGGCAAGATGTGAATTACTCTGACAGTTCGTTCTGGACAGAGAGATCCTCTCTATTATGTGCTGAAGCAAATGTACATAAAATCACATAAAATCCAGCTCAAAACAGCAAGAGATGGGCACTCATGCTGTCTTATATGGCCTTTCTCTCTTTCTGGCTATGGGGATGCCTCCTAAAGTAAGTGAAGGGAAGGATTTTCTCAAACACTAAGAGTGGGGAAGGATGCTGTGGAAGAACACTTCCTAGGGACAGCAATGTGTTTCCCAGGGTTATACCCATATGGGTTTAACTTTAAGAAGAAAGCAAAGTGAACCAGTGGTGAACATATTTACTATGTGTTTACTGTAAATAAAAAAGCACTGTGGGTAGTTTTTATTAACATGAAGGTAGAACAACTAGACCAGCTCCAGGAGGCCTGCTTCATCAGGGTGTCAGGTCAGATGACTCCCAGAGGCTCCTTCTCATCTCCACCAGTCTGTGATTCTGTCACATCAGGCAGTTGGGTTAAACTGTGCAACATGGCCTAGCTAAAACAATGTGGCTTATTTCCTCAATCCCTGAGGAAATGTGTCCCACCAGCGTAAGAGTATTGGTTTTCCCCTAATCTAACTGCACCACCAATGATGTTCTGCAGCTTAATATTTCTATTTCTAAGCAGATTAAAGTACAGTTCTCTAGCATTTGGTGTGGAAGCAGCAAAGACAGAGCATGGCACATCAATAACCTGAATGTGTTTGGTATGAGCAGGCTGGCTGTGCTCTCTTGCCTGGGGAGATAAAAGGGCAGATGGGATGAATTGCCCTTTGCAGAGGTGCCTGTGCCACAATCACATCAATCCAACTTGTGGTCCCTAGGGTACCCTGGGGAGCTGTTGTATGTGGGGATGGGGCAAATTACCATTAGCACATTCTCTTTGCTCACTTTCATTCTCTTCCATGGGATAAAATATTTCTTTCTATTCTCTTTGACCTGTTATTTCTCCTTCTCTGATGTGTTCTCCTTCTTACTTCTCAAATGTCCCAATTTTCCCTATGCTTATTCCTCCGAACACAGAGAATCTTCTTTGCAACTGACCCTGAAGACTGACTGCTTCTATTAGCCTATGATCAAACTTCGCTGGATTTCCCCAGAAAGCAGAGTGCCTTTATTAGAAAAATAATAATTAGTATCTATAGCTTGGGTTAAGCATGGTAATTGGCTTTTGCCACCTGAAGTTGCAAGTATTTCAGTGAAATTTTTGGAAAAAAGAGAGAGATGACAAATCCTCAGGGAGGAACTTGTTCCTAATCCCATAAAAAGAGCTAAAAGTCCTGTCACTTCATTAACTGACTCTTTATAAATCCTAGGAAAAGGGATCTATTCTCTTAAAGGCAAAAGCCTTAGTATCCAACTCTCATGCATCTCTTTTTCTTCCACAGTTTCAGTAATTCAGACAATTGATGGAGCATCTATCTATTCCAGGAACTTCCCTTTCTGTTCTGCTGAGCAGTTTTATGGCTTTATACCCAATAAAAATTACTGTATACACTTAACTCGGGGAATTTACTCAAGCAGAAAAGTATTGTATTAGGGTGAGAGATCCCTTGTGAAGATAGGAAAGGAATCTTGCTGGCTTTAAGTAGGGCGTGAAGATATTTGAACTGCATTGTATAGTGAATACATTATGAGACAAATGTTTTGCGTTGTCTCTGCTGATGACTTCAAGGAAATTAGTACCTTAACCTTGAAATGCAGAGAACAAGATTGTCAGTGTGCTATAAGTCTGCACACACAGGTGCTAAACAGCTCTGTCTTAATGCCATCAGGAGAAGGCGTTCTTTTGTACAAAGTTTCAGTTCAGGTATGATGTCATTGAACAATCTGCCTTGTAATTCTGTGGAGGGCCTTCTCAATTTAAATATTTATTTATTCCCAATTTTTTTTTTCTTTCCCTCCTTTATGGGAATTCTTCCTTGTTTGATTTTTTTAAAGAGTATTTGTGTAGTTTCTGACCAAAGCCCCGCTGGCTGATCTGCCCTCAGCTCACTGTGGCACTGGTGCTCCTCATGTACTGGAAAGATGCAGGCTGGGCAGGATGTTAGGCACATGAGAGAGGGAATTCTGAGAGAAAACTGGTGGAAGACACCTCTCTTTTGTTTCTGTGCCACCTGGAAGTGTTGCTCAGAAAGCTTCCCTGCAGGCCATATTGCTCTGGAGTGTAGGTACAGCTCTTCCTCTCTTCTGCCAGAGAGATGAACAGAGTTATGTCTTGGAACAAGTTGAAGCACAACACTCTCTCCCAGCAGCAGTACATGTATATGAAGGGAAGGAAAATGAGCTTTGTTACAATGAGACTAAGATTCATTTAGGAGTCTCATTTTTTCATTGGGGTAATTATTGTGAAGTTTAAGTTTACTTTCTGGTGGCACTTTTTAAAAGTTGAATTCCCTAAACTTCCTGAAACACAGAAGATTAATAGCCTCACAATTCATACTTTTCCTCTCTAGAGTGAAAAAGTATAATTAAGAAGAAGATATACAGTTGAATTAAATTTTTGAACTACAGCTTGGAAATACTTCACAGAATACAAAGCATAAAAGAAGCATGGGATATTATTGCATGATCTTCTGCAGACAATTGCAAACCATACTTGCTTTGTGGAGTCAAACTTTGTCTTGCTTGGTCAATCTTGCTTTTGTACTGGGAGCAAGGTGTCTCACTCCAATGTCCACTTCTATTATAATGAGCAGAACAGTCTAAATAAGTAGAGGGTATTCTGTTATTTTTAGCAGAGAAAATGTGATTATGTGAAATCCCATTTGTTATCATGAGAGGTTTAGAAACCTGTTTCTGCATGATAACAGTTATTTATGCTCTTACCAGAGGGCAGGCTGGGAGAAAGGAGATTGTGGAAATAAAGCCAAGTCTGAGCCACCATTGAAAACATACCAGAGACTAAGACCAGTTCTGGAGCATGCCACAATATATATGCCATTCTTTCTTTAGGGGGTATTGAGCAAGCTAGATACAGCTGAATAAAAAATTATGGTGTGAGAATACCCAGCTGATACCAAACTCTTCCTAGTCAGCTTGCTCAAATAAATGACACTGAACTGCTCTGAACAAACCCTTTAGATCACAAGTGTTTCTCTCTGGTCTAGTGCCATCTGCTACTACTGCTCTGTCTGAATATTAAGAGGAAGATTCCCCCAAAATGTGTCCAGACTGTTGCAGCTGGGCTGTCTCTTCCCCCTGTTATTCCCAGGATGCCAAGGCAAGGAGAATGACAGACCACCCATGACCTTTTGTTGTAGACTCTGTTTGTTCTCAAATCCTGCAACTGATCCCTCTGCTTTCAGGCTGGAGCAAGATCTGCTCTAAGTATTGAAGGACAGGGCAACACTAACCAAGCAACAAATTTTTTGGTTCATGAAGCTGTCTGAGAAGTTGGCAAAAAGCCCAAAAGGAAGGCTGTCAAAGCGTCAACTACAGCTGTCTTAAGTGTTCCAGACTGTCTGTGCTTAACATTGAGCTTGTTTTCACCTGACAGTTAAGTGAGTTGGCCTGATCTGAGTACAAGTGACTGAAACATGGAAAAAAGTCAGATGCAAAAATGCAGGGTGGTAAACAGCAAAGAAGTTGTTGAAACTTGAATCATTGTATCTGTGTTGTACTGTATACCAAAATAACAGCACCATTCAGGATCCAGCCCTTCATTCATGAAGAAAGCCAGATCCACCTTCAGTGTTATCCCAAGCTGAATTTGTTATGTAGGCAAATGAAAGATTTGAGTTATGTTTAACCAAATTAAAGATGCAGCAAAGGCAGATGTTAACTGTTTACTTTCCAAGGCTAATTCCTCAACTTCTCTCAGTAAAATGTGAGTTCCCAATTTCCTAGTCTCTGATTCTTCTGGTAGGATATTCTGAAACAATTTCCTACAGAAGGACCTATGCCTCAGCCTTTGAAACTCACAAAAAACACACTGGGTCTGATGCAAAACTATCTGCATTGCATTTGGTTGCATTGTGCCATGACTGTGCTGGTACCAACAGCTGTTGATAGATCCTGGACACCCCACACACACCTTTACAGCAGTGCTTGTTGCTCAGGCTCTGATGAGTCTTTTCCCTTGTTGTTCTATTATTGGTGTGGATTTCAGCAGCTCTGAACCAACTCCTGATGAAACCACAAGTTTCCATTGGTTTCATAAGGACTGTGATGGTACATTTGACTGGTATAAGCATATCCTGTATCAACTCTGGTAGCTACTACTAGCTCCTACTTGCTCCCTTGCCTTGTTATGTAGTGGGGTGGTGTGACAGCTACTGGCTCTGCAAGAGATGTATGCTAAAATCCAGGCTTCCTGTTTTGAGGCTTTGTGGGCTTTTTTGCTTCTTATGGTATTTGTTTTGGTTTTTTAATACCTTATCTCAACCTGAATAAAGGATGTTAGTAAAATCTTGGAAGATAGGTTGAGTGTGTGTGTGCACATGTACACAGAGAAAGCAAGCATTAAATGACATTTGGCATTCCCGAACTATTGAAGTCACTACAATCTGAGCAAGAAGGCTTTTAAAGGAGAACTTTTGCCTTGAATACAGTTCCCTACATTCCTCCTGCTTTTCTTCATGAAGAAAGAGCATCCTGTCTTTGTCTAGTATTGGTGTGGTGACCCATCACAGGTTGGTGAGGGAGGTACAGGCTTTTACCTGGGACAGCTGCTCTGAATCAGCACTGTCACTGGCCAGTCCCTGCCAGGTTCACACTGCGCAGGCTATCTCTGGACACTACACCTCCTCAAGAGGCTCTTAGCTATTCTTAGGAGGACTTTCTCAGTTGTCTTCAACTTGTGCTTCTGATTTCACCAACTCACCCTGAACTTAGATCCTGCCCTTATGGGAGAAACTCCAGCTGAACCTCAAATCAGAAGTCTCTACTGCTCATCAGTCTGTCCCACCCAGGTCTTGCTCGATTCCCTTGGAGTTAGGGAAAATGTGGTCATTTCTAAGACAACTCTGAAGTAAACAGGCTTGTGTAGCAGACAGAGGAAAAGAAGACCGAGAGGTGGGGAAGATGCTTTATCATGAAGAAATGTTTTACATTTGCAGTAACAGCCACCCTTCACCATGGGATTGCCTTCATTTTGTGAGAGGTTGCTCTGCAAGGGCACGTCAAGGCCTGCTTGGCCCTGAGATTTCCATTCCTGGCACTCCTGACTATATAGCCAGGCCAAAAGATCATGAATTGTTCCCCAGTGTCAGAAGTATATAGATGCCAGCACTGTATATAGGAGGGAAAAAGAGATAGGAAAACCAGTCTGTGGGCTCGAAAGTAGGGGAGGGGGAAGTAAAATGAAATGCCAGAAGGAAGAACATAGCAGAGGAGATTGTACAGGCTGAGGAGAGATTAACAGGTATTAGAAAAAAGCAAAAGACATGGGAGAATTCAGATCAATGCTGAGGCAAGCAGCAGGGAATGTTCTTAGCAAGGAGCATTAGAAAGGTGAACACAGGTGGCAAGGTATGAAAGGCAGACAGATCTGAGAAGTTTTAAGGGCAACATGGAAGAAAAACCTTTAAAATCCAGGAATGGGAAGAAGATGCAAAGTATATGAACAAGTATCTAAAATAATAATAATTTCCAAATCAGAAATAATAACTTTCGTTATCTTGATGTTAGAAAGCTGTATATAAACTAAGCAATGGTAGTGTAAGAATAATTTTATTTAGTATTTTGGTAACACAATGATACATCTCAAAATGACCATAGAATTTAACTTGCTAAATGACTGCATACATTCTAAATAGGTGCTACTTAATTTGAGTAACTTCACAGATTACATGAGGCATTATGTGAACAACAGCTATAAAGTGTGTAACCCCCGACTGACATGAGCAGTGTGGATAGATTTTGCACTAGTAGCTAATGCACAGTTAAAGCTTTTGGAAGGGTAAAAATTGCAAAAGCCATTTTTTTTATGAAAATCTGAATTTATGATCCTTGCATTAGAATAGCTATTCAGCTGTAGGTTGCGTACTTTATTTCATTTAATAACAGCACTTAAAAAGGTACAAGAAAAATTGTCTTGCTAGCATTTGATCTAATGTAGATCTCCATATGAAAATGAGTATCTTATAAAGCTTTTCACAGATATAGGCTAAGTTCTGGGATATCACAAATATGTGCAGAATTCAGAAAAACACCTGAGGTTACTCCATGTATTTAGCAGAAAGCTTTTTTTAGCTCTAAAACAGATGATAGATGCCATATGAAGTCAGAGACTATAAACAGATACATTATCACTGTGTGTGATTATAGAGCAGTGCTTGTAGGTTTGATTCAGGTTTTTAAAATCGGTAGCGAGGCCTTGTACTTAAGATCAGGATTGTGTTCCCTGTGTCAGTAGGAGCTCTGTCCCTGCTGCCAGCGTGACCAGGACTGGCCGTCTATCAGAAGTCACTGTGCAAATCCTTACTTGCTTAGGTCTCAGCAGAGCTACTCTGCTGTGCAGCACTGTACCCTTGTTTTTCTAATAATCTAATACCTTATCTGGTACTCAGCTGAGCACAGCAAGTCATGTGAGGTACTCTCATGTCTGATGGATTGCATATGTCATTGAAGGCCATCTGCAGCTCCAAAGAAGTGCCCAAGTCTTTTAAAATCAGGCATTGACGTAGAGCTGTTTGCTTTCTAGAGAAATATGCAGCTTTGTATATACGAACATTAGCTGGAGGTTCAATGCCATAAAGTTTCATGTGTGTTTTACTTTAAACTAATAGGTGTTTGAAAAAAGAAAACAAACCTAGGAACTTTGCCTCATAAATATTTTAAAAGTACTTTTTGTTCATTTAATGGGTACTTTAGGACATGTAACATTACTTTTCCTTCTGGGACTTTGTTGCAAACAAATTGTACTAAAAGTACATGGTTGATTTTCAGATATACTAAATAACTCAGCTTAATAGCATGACTAGTGAGTAGGGGTATTATTTGCCGTATATTTGTTCTATGCTTTACTTGAGGCTTGTGGCATGAATGTTCTAATATAACCTCCCCAATCTCACTTCTACCTACCTTGGTCAGTGTGGATTTTACTGGACTTGCCTAAGTGCTTAGGGAAAACAATATTAACTCCTTTCTAAAGAAACATTAAGTTCAGCTACACCTTTATATATCAAATTCAAATACTTTGTTTGTGAACATGCTAATGAACAGATTAGCATATGATTTGTATCACCCTTGCCATCTAGTGACATAGAAATACTGATCTTGCAAAACTTTATGGAAAGTTACTATATTAGGACATTCTGTTGATTTTCATATAAAACCTGAATTTTAGTTTCAAACATGCTTACAAACAAAACTTTTATTTCTTAGGCATTTATGTAAACATTTTGGAATGCTGAAGGCAAGACTTTACATTGCCATTTTACCAAAAATCATGTGAACACTTATTATTGAGACATTAACATACATCCCAGCAGCCACAACACCAGAGCTGCCATCAGCCTGTGGCAGTTTCCAGCAGAGTAAATTCAGAAGCAGGCTGCAGTGTTCTGAGCAGCTGCTTTTGTTTTTTAACAAGAGATTTCACTTCTGAATGTGCAGTCACTGAAGGCAAACTTAGAGTTAAGGCATAGTGCATGGAGACATGGAAAGGATTATAGAGACAGTGCCTGGAGATGCTCCAACCAGTCAGTAGATAAAAAGCACTTTCAATGACAACTTCTGTGAACAAGCTAGAAAAGAAAAGGCTTACTTTCAAATTGCATATGTTTTATCATTTAATATATTGTTCCCTGGCTCTCCTTCTAGAATTAAAAAGATGCCTGAATTATACCTTGTGCAACTTTTCTTCATGCTTTTATAACATGTAATATTGGCTATATACCAAAAATATCTCCAGAACAATCTATGAGTTATAGAAGTCTAAAAAGAGAGAGGGGGATTATCTGTAGATGCAAGGTTTATTGCTTAGGCATTTGCTGACAGCTGACTTTCACTGGCTGCTTTCTCTGCTTGCAGTCTTTGGACAGCCTGATCGAGCAAATCCATCGTATCCCTAAGCGTAACATTTAAGGTGAATGGCTTAGGTTTAATGGTCAGCCCATAGGTAAAGTCCATTTTAGGGTCCTCATTTGGATTAGCAGTAAAATTGCACTGATGCACCAATATGGAGGTAAAGAGAAAGAGCTGCACCTTGGATAACTCCTCTCCAATACAGCGACGCTTTCCCAGCGAGAAAATCATCACGCTGCTAGTAAGATCTTTATTGATGAACCCATTCTCATCCAGGAATCTTGTTGGATCAAAATCCTCTGGGTTGGACCATTTTGCTGGGTCATGATTCACTGACCACTGATTGACAAAGATGACAGTGTCCTTGGGAATGAGGTAGCCCATGATGAAGGTGTTGGTTGTGGTGGCATGTGGGATGGTCACAGGCACAAAGCTGCTGAAACGCATGGATTCATACAGGAAAGCCATGATGTAGGGCAGGTGAGGCTGATCTTCAACGCACGGCAGACGGTCTCTTCCAACAATCCTATCCACTTCTTCTTGCATTTTAGCCTGCACTTTCGGATACCTGTCATTTAAAGCGAGATGTGTGTGTACATAACACTTTCAAAGGATTTTTCGTAAAAATAATCCTTGCTGTAAACATTTTTCACAGAACCTCACCATTATCCTAAATGATGCAGTGTGAGCAGAGTTTAAATGTATTGCAGGAATGTGTAGACCTCAGATGAAAACTTTGCTCAGTTTTTACTTTAATATCCCATATAACTGACTCTTAACATAAAAATTAACAATAACCTAAAGTGTGCTGAAACTGAATATTCTGATCCAATTTTTCAAAATTGATTCTGAAACTAGAAATACTTGTCTCTTCTATTTCTCATGGGAACAAGAATTTGATTTTCCAACTTTATAT
Organism: Oenanthe melanoleuca; assembly: GCF_029582105.1. Classification (NCBI taxonomy): domain Eukaryota; kingdom Metazoa; phylum Chordata; class Aves; order Passeriformes; family Muscicapidae; genus Oenanthe; species Oenanthe melanoleuca. The sequence goes on from NC_079336.1 coordinate 75,029,384, forward strand.
GTGACTTAAAAGTTAGCATGGAGTTTGTTATCACTGGACATATTTCATACATTTGGAAGCCTGCAGGTTTCTAAACCAGAAAAAAAAATCCCTATTATTAAATAGTCAGAATGGCTTTATGGACATTCCAGTTTTAGTTTGAGAAGACTTTTTCTAATTAATATCAAATTATGTCTTCTCTGTAATGTATTTAAGGATTACTGTCTTGAGGTCTGGACGGTTTGTAAGGCTACAGAGTAACCAAACAAGATCAAAATGTTAATACATCTTCTGCTTATCTGAAAGCACACATTCTGCCCTGGAGGTTTTATTTGCTTCAAGTATTTAAGTTTGGCTTCTGCATCCTTGCTTTTTCCTCCTGCAGCAGACTCACATGTCAAATGCTGGGCAAACACGAGAAATGGGAAGAAACCCAAAAGTTATGTGAACACTGGGCATCACACCCTTAGCTAGAGTGTTAAATATCTGCCTCTTTTTTGAGAAGCGAAGGGGTAGATAATATTTGCATAAGCCTACAAATTATGCAGACGAAAGAAAAAGCCAGGATAGACAAGAGTCAGTGTCGTGGCACCTTCTCTTCAGCCACCTCCCTCTCCGAGTTTCCCCGGCGGGTGCCCGGTGCCAGGGCAGCGCTCCCGCCGGCTGCCCAAGGGGTCTGCCTTGCCCAGTCACGCAATGGCAAGGGAGGCACACACAGCGGCAGCTCAGCATAATAGCGGGTTTGTAAAGCGGTGCACGAACTCTTTATCGTGCTTAAGCAGTTGTTATCCTGTTCCTATGATCTCCTTGATCTTGACCTGCTAAAATCTGTTACTTTCAGGTTTTACTCGGCTGCCTTTCTGCCAGCCTCTCCTTAGGCACCGTAACCCGACCGCCTGAGTAGGGTGGGATTTCTTTTCTTTTATACTTCCTTATCTCTTTCTGGCAGGCTTCCCAGAGCTTCCGTGTTAGTTAATCGGAGGCCGCCGAGGCACCCGGCGCTGCCCGGTCTCGCAGACCCGCGACCCGACGGCGGCTCCCTGCCGGGACCGCGCCGGCTGTGCCCGGACCCGGAGCTCCATGCTCTGGCTTGGGCCGGCTGCTCCCGCCGCGGGAGCGCCCCAGCAGCGCCTTTGCCCATGCGGCGCGGTTTAAACGGGGCTCCCCCGGGGCTGGCGGGCGCTCGCACCCCGGGCGGGCTCGCATGTCCCCCCACACCCCGGCCGGTGGGCGCACCGGTGTGCTGCCGCCTCCGCCGGCACATACCTGATGAGGAAGATGAGGAGCCACTGCAGGGCTGTGGAGAGGGTGTCCTGGCTGGCGCCGAAGATGTCGGTGACGGTGGCGGGCACGTGCTCCAGCTGCAGCAGCGGCTGCTCCCGCTGCAGGCGGATGAAGGCGTCCATCATGTCTCGGGGGGCAGCCCCGGGGCGCAAGCTGCGCTGGTGCTGCAGGAACTTGCCGCGGACGAAGCCGTAGAAGTCGCGGTTGAGGTCGCGGAAGGCGCGGTATGCGGCGCGGATGGGGCTGGGGAAGCGCTGGAGCCAGGGCAGCGCATCCACCAGGCTGCCGGCGCCCACCGCCCGCCCGAACTGCTCGTTGCGCCCCACGATGCGCAGGAACTCGCCGTCGCCGTGGCTGTAGCGGCGGCCGAAGCACAGGGCGCTCATCACGTTGGCCACGGCCACCACCAGGACGCGCGAGGGGTCGAGGAAGGCGCCGCCGGCGCTGCCGCGCACCAGCAGCGCCACCAGCGCCCGCGCCTCGCCCACCAGGTGCCGCTCCAGCAGGCGGCGGGTGGCGGGGCTGCCCGTGGAGAAGGCGCGCACCGTTGCGTGCGCCGCCCGCCGGTGCAGCTTCCAGAGCTCCGAGTAGCCGCCGAAGGCCAGGCTGAGCCCGCCCGACACCAGCTGGAAGGACGGGAAGGGCGGCCGGCCGGCGAAGGCGGCCCCCTGGCGGACGAGGGCCTGCCGGATGGCGCGCTCCCCGTTCAGCACCACCACGGGCCAGCGCCCCAGGCGCAGCTGGAACACGGCGCCGTAGGTGCTGGCCAGCCGGGCGAAGGAGAGATGCGGGGCGCTGCCCAGCTGCGCAGCGTTGCCGATCAGGGGCCAGGGGAAAGGGCCCGGCGGTGCCCGGCGCTGGCCCTGCCGCCGGCGCTGCTGATGCTGCAGGACGAGTTTGCCCAGGTGGATGGCGGCGAGCAGGCAGAGGAGGATCAGGAGGGAGCTTTGCAACGGGGGAATGCCGCGCAGCGCTTCCCCGAGCCTCTCGAAGGCCATGCTGCAAGGGAAAGGGAAAGGTCAGCGGGCAGCGTCCCGCGGGGTGCGGGCACCTTCAGGTCCCGCGGGCAAGGAGAAGCCCGGACGGGGCGCACTGGCGTGACGGAGGGGAGAGTCGGCAGCCTTGCTGTGCGCTCCTCGCGTGCCTAAATCCTGCGCGAAAAACAAGGGATAATCGATAATCAAGTGGCAAGCTCCTAATAAGAGATCGAAGTCGTGTGTGGAGAGGGGTCAGTAGGAAGAGTTCTCAGCGGGAGATCCAACAGGTCACGGCTGAGAGAGGCACAGTGGGAAGCAGGAGGATGCTCTCTCCTGACGAGCCTTCGCAGATGCAGGCACTTGACGTGCGCTGGAGACAGGTTAATTCCGGAGCTGCACATCCCTGCCCCCGGCGAAAAATCCCCTGCGAGAAACGGGTTACGCGCCCCACTGTAGGAATTTCCCGCTGCTCTGGAGAAACCTCCGCACGCGGCCACGGAACCCCCTTAGTCCCGAGCCCTTCCCTCCTCCCCGCACCTTCGGGCCCGCCGTGGCATCGCAGGCTGGCGGTGTGCCGCCCCGGGATGGGCTGTGGAGGATGTCTAAGGGCTCTGCTTGGCAGTGCTGACTGGTCCCGCTTCCCATCCCCGTGCCCAGGGACCGCCCGCTCCTACCATTTGCTCCAGCCTTTCAGAAACAGCGAGGGGATGAAGGGATGAAACAAGCGGCGGGCTCCTGTAGCAGAACTGACCTGTTGCACTCTGCTTCCATCCGAGACCTTGGGCAGGATGGAGAAGAGCCGTGCAGCCGGCGGCAGCTGTAATGGACAGCCGCGGCTCCGAGAAGAGCGGCGACGGCGGCGTTCAGATCCAAGCCTTTGGGAAACTCATTAGGAGCCCCGGTACCTGTCACCCGGAGCTTGGCAGGTCATGTGCAGGCAAATGCCAGTTGCTCCCGATCCCAGCGCAGTTATCACCTTCCCAGCTCTTTAACCCTTCGGAGCTCGCCCCAAGGCAGCCACCTGCCCCGAGCAGCCCCGCGGACCGGGAGCGAGCGGGCTGCTGCGCCCCCTCCCTCTCTCTCGCTCCCACCCGCCTGCTGGGCTGCGGGGACGGGACAGGGCCAGCCCAGCCCGCTGCAGGGAGCGAAGGAGAGCGGCTCAGAGGGCGCGGAGAGGACGGCCCGCTGCTGTCGGGCTCAGCCGGAACCGGAGCCGCCACCTCTGGGTGCCTGGCATCGCCACTCCGGCTTTAAACCCGCCGGCATCCGCGGTGCGCGGCGCGGTGCGGGCGGGACGCGCACGGCCCCGCTGGCAAATCGCCGCTGCCTGGCCCGTCCCCTGGCTTGAGGGGTCGCAGTTATTTGCCAGCTGCCCTTGGGCCCTCGCCAAGCAGAGCGGCTGAGCCGCGGATGCTTTTATGGCCGGGGCCAAAAGTTTTGGCGGAGGAGGTGCCGGGAGGGGAGTGGGGTGGCGGGTGGACTCGCAGCTCTCGCTGTCGGAAGGCGAAGTCTCGCCTGCATCTTAGGGGCTGAGGAAGCCGAAGAGCTTCCCCTCCTCCGCCTGTCGCCTCCCCGTTGCGTGCGGAGTTAGCATTGCGTGAGCCGGGGCTGGAAAGCCTCCAGCCATCTCCTCCCCGGGCCCCTACCCCTCCTCGCAATACCTGACACCAGCTTCGGGGAGAAGGAGGCTGGGAAGCGCCGGGCAGCTCGCACCCCGGCCGGCTCCTGTGCCCTCCGGCCTCGCCTCCGCCCTGCGTTCGCTTCTCTCCCGCTTACGGCGCCTTTTTACTCTTAAATCTGGCGCCTCCGCCCGCACTGGGAGAGCTGGCGAGACGCGTGTGGGTACGGCGCTCCAAGCCCCCCCAGGCTTCCCGGCGCCCCGGGGGAGCCGGGACTGCAAAACCCCCAGATACGGAGGAAATCCTTCCCCAAGAAAACAGAATGCCTTTGCTTTGTTCTTGTCATTTTTGCACTAACAAGAAAAATATGAAAATCCAGCATTTATTTCAGATTCTTTGCAGTCACGTCATGAGGAGAAAATACGATGTTTTGGTAGCATTTAGGGATTAGACAAAATTAGATGCTGGGAGTCAGCCCAGCTCAGGGTGTGAGCCCGGTCCTGGCCAGGCTGCTACTGCTTCTGTCTTTGCTAAAAAGTGTAATCCTGCCTGTTGTCACTGTCCCAGGCTCTTCCAGACGGTAATGCTCCTTCTTGCTCATGCTAGCATCAGTCTTGGATCATCTGTTGGCTTGAAGCTTCTTCCTGTCACTGCCAAGTAACAGAGGTGTCAGAACCACTTTTTCTGAGCAGTGCTGGGGAAAGCAAGCTTCCTTTTCCCAGCCCCACTTCTAGGGTGAACTGGAAGAAATCCTGCGCACATACCCTAGCTTCAAAAAAGAGCAAAGACAGCTCCATCCCTATTGGACTAAGGCTCTGGTATCTCCATCACTATCAGAAGATTGAACCCAAATTTCACTCAGCTATGGAAAAGTTGCCACCACTCCCTCCTTCACCTGTCTCATGTCAAAGAAGAAACATGGACGTCTTCTGGCAAAGTTCCAGAAAAAAGATCTGGGTGGCAGTGATTTTTTGCCACTGAACAGAAGATCTGTTCCAGGCACTGGATTTGGGTGGTGAGGACTAGGTTGGATAAGTTATCTAGGTTGGGCATTTCTTATTGCCAGCAGGTAAATTTGCTCTTTTCTTGGTGACTGTGTTAAAAAGTCTCCTAAACTCCAGGCATTCCAGCTCTCGTTAGTAAGTCCCTAAACCAACCCCCCCCTTTTTTTTTTTTTCTTTTTGCTTCAGTGGCTAAATTAGTTGTATTGCAATTGGATTGCTCCTGGCTGCTTGAATGAAGTATAGAGAAAAGAACACATTTCCACAATTATGACTTGCAAACTCAAAATTTAAGGCAGGAGCCTAGGAGTTATAAATCCTGGTACTTTTTCTTTTAATGCTGTAAGGAAACAATTTTTTCTTTTGTCACTTCTCTTTGGTGTTCACGAGTTCTGTCACTATAAGGAAAGAAAGAAAACCTATTTTAGATATTTTCTTCCATAGTGATAGTACCAGCTGGTCCCCCTGTACTACTTACAGCTTTGGCTCCCTACTGCTTTTATTACAACCTGAGTATTCTTTTGACTGTATACACTGAAAGTTCACCCAAATTTTTTAGGTTCTGATTCTGTGTGACTATGATTAGTCCCTCGATCTCTGTCATATTCTACAAATTGCCCTCCTGCCCACCTCTATATTTAGTCTTCTCACCTCTTTTGTTTGCAGAAGCATAGGTCTTTAGAATTGCTCTTAGAGAATATATGTTCTTTTTTTCCCAGTTCTAGGGACTTAATTGACATGCAGGTCCTACTGAAACCAGTCCCAGACTCCTGAGTTGGCGTATTTTGTTAGGCACTGAAGACTGAATCACTGAAAATGTATGCCACGTAAAATGAATTATTTCTGAGGTCTAGAAAATCCTACTTGATATAATATATGGAAAAGAAAAGGAGTTGAAGGGCTACAGTGAGTCAGTTTGGGATTAAGGGAGAGGAATTCAGGCCTAATCTCATAAAAATCTTGATTGATTTGATAGGAATGCCAGATGCAGGGTTTGTGGGGGATATCAGTACCTCTGTGACTGAAAAAAAGTTGCTTCTGTATGTGGACAAGCATCCTTGTTGTGGAGGTAAAAAATTGATAAAGGAGGAGGAATTGCACAGCCTAGAGAGTCTTCATTTGCCCTTTAAGAGAGAATTTTTATGTCTGCCACAGTCCCCCATCTTCCAAGAAAGCTCCTAAACCCCTAAGAGATTTTTACAAGTGTTAAGAAATACTTGCCTAAATCAGGCATTGAAGACCCAACACTTAGTTTTGCTTCTAACCATGGCAGCCTCTGCCTTTGCTTGCCTTTGTTTTTGGATACTGGCAAGCTGCTCATAAATCCTCATGAGCAGCAACTGGAATTTCTCATGGACTTGACCTTCCTCTGTTTTCTTTTCTTACCTGTTCCTTTTGTATCTTTCCATGGAGAGCCCTCCCACACAAGATTTCTGTCTTTCCCATACCTGGGACTATGGGTCTTTTCCTCCTCTCTCTTAATTTTACAAAATCCTCAGATGGAATAATTGAGCAATGTTTTATCTTGGGATTGCTTCAGCATAGAGCTTGTACAAATTGTTTACTGTTTGTAGAGTGATCTAAGCCATTCTTTGTTAAACAATCATTGGCAATGTTGTTTCTGATTGTCTGTTTCTGAGTGTTGCACAATACTGTAATATGAATATATAAGATATATTCAATATAGATGAATATATATATATATATATATATATATATATATATATATATATATATGTACAAGATGAATAAACAAGTAGCATAACTGTAAGACACAAATCACTTGGAAATGTAACCAAGTGCAATATCCTATTGTTTCAGGCTGCTTAAAATTGTACAGATGCACTAATGTACCTCTAGTGTTCAACCCTAGTCTCAATATTGCTGTAAGTCAGGAAAATCACCACTGCTACAATCAGAATAAGAACCTGTAAACTTGTATGCTTGCAACAGCTCACTCAGACTTCATTTATGTGGTGATCCCATGGGATGCAGGGTTACCATTATTCTTCAAGTAATTTCAGATCCAGAGCAGAAGATCTGTGCTCAGTCCAGACACTGAACCACCTCTTGGCTGCTGGCTCTGTGGTCACCATCTGTGCCTGCTGCTCTGCATCCAGAGATGTCCCTTCTTCCTCTGGCTTATCTACACTGTACTGAGGGCTCAGTGCTTGAGACAGTCTGAGACAGCAGCACCACAAGTGTGGATGGTGGTGACATAATTTCTGATGTAGGCTCCTGGTTTGGCTCAATTTGGCAGCTTTCTGGTCATGCTAAGCAGGAGATTTAAGCAAAATAGAAGGAGCCACATCCTCAAGTCTATCCAGAGTGCCAGGCATATATAGGAGCCAGCTGCAGCTCCATGATTCAGGATTATTTACTTAGGCCACTGTGGCCTAAAATAAAGCATTTGTGGTATGCTTTTTAAAGCATATGCATTTGTGGTTGCGTATCACATTCTTAACCTTCATTAACTTGCAGCTTTCTTTGGACTTTCACTCTTCCCTGCATTCCTACTGACTTCCCAGCTCACTCTTTCAATTCTGCCTTGCTATTGAAAACCCTAAATTTGGTTTCTAATTCTGAGCCAAATTCCCGCAGCTGCTGTGGGAAGGCAAGGAACCTCCCAGTACTTGCTGGGGCTCAGCTCAGTAGTAGACTGAATTGTAGCCTCTCCATCTGTTTGCATTTTTCATGTTACTTACAAATTAAAGGCATACATTGTGGTCTGCTTCCACACAGGCAGCACACAGGTATGATTACAGAAATGAGGACATGGTGCTATGCTTAATTCAAGCATAAAACTTGATTCTGAAACTTCTAAATTTGCCTGATTGCTACAGTATTTATTTCCAAAGTTTGCTGCCTTTTCTTGACAGTATTAGATGAAACCATGCAGCTTAGTCTTTCTTGAGAGGAAAACACAGAGATGATACCTTTGTGGACATCTTTTGAGGAGCCTTTTTAAACTGCCTTCTGCTACAAAGCAAAAGGGCAAAATCTGATTTACACACTGTTGGGCCCTCATCCATGGTATTTTCTGTGTGTGTGTCTACTGACATTGTACAAATTCTTTTAAAGTGCTTTGAAAGAAGTAGTCTGAAGCAGTGGATTAAATGACATTTAGGAAAGATTAGACATTGCTCAAGGTGTGCATTATTGAGCCTGTGCTCAAATGTGATGTGTGGGCAAACTGCTGTGCCTGCTCACTCTCCTACCTCAGCAAGGGGGTACTCCCAGGGACAGCTGGCAGCTCTGCATCCTCACACTGCTTTTGAGTTTTGCAGAACCAAGAGCTGTGTTGCCAATGTCCATCTTTACATTGAAGTATTTGAACCTTATAACCTTTATGATGCGCTAGGTCACTTCAAAGTTTAAAATTATTGCTTATGACCAATATTTTTATCATGTTAACAAGCAGTAATATATCTCTTCTTTGTTTTCCAGACTTTGTTGGGTGTTATATTAGTAGTAGTGATAAAAGCTTGGCAGTGCAATTGCTTTATTAACTCTAAGATTTTAGTATTTGTCAGTTTAGAAAATGCCAGTGCACTTGTATGCTCAGAGTATTGACAGATGCTAGTTCAAAATAGTCCTGGGTTACAACTAGAAACAAAGTATTATTCCCTCACAGGCAGAAGCATATTCTGTACAAAGCCTTTACCATGAATATGCAAAATACAGTTATTCAGAGTTTAGACATTTGACCAAATTTGAGTGAATTATCAAGGGAAAAGCACAAGGCACAAATCTGGGAGAAAAAGACATTATCCAGATGAATGTCAAATCCCTGCATTAGAGCATTAGACAATTTTTTTCAAAGAAAATGCCCCTTCATGTTTTAACATGAATACTTATTTTCCTTGTTCTCATGAATACATTCAACTGGTTTTGGATAGAACACTTCAAAAGATTACAATGTAAAATATGGATTTGGCAGGAGGGATAGAAAATTTCAGACCAAATTATTGAAATAGAGTAAAATTATAAGTGAAGGAGAACCCAGAGTTTCTGGTTAAGGGAACTCTATGCAAGTAGAGACTTGCAGGGAGTTGACCCTTCAGGCACAGAGGGAGAAGCCAGTGAAGCACTTGCAGATGGAATGAAGAAACTTGCCATTCTTTGATGAGAATATGGGTTTTTCTATATTGTCACCCAGGTGTCCTAGCCATTGATTATTCCAGCCTATAAATGTTCATCTCACTACTTCCCAACCAATAATTTCCCATGGACAAATATCATCATTTCCCATGATACAAATATTGGTAATTCGGGTTCTTCAGTTTGTGTTTGATGTGTTCCATTTTTTGCTGCTTGACAGTAGAACAAGTGGTCAAAATAATAAAATAGATAACACAATTTGAATCTGGTCCCCTCCAGAGCAATCCAGGTTGAATTTCAGAATTCTCCTTTAGGCTTCTAGTCTAACTTGAAAAGCCTGCTCTGTTTACTTGCACATTCACATGGATATATTGAAATTTCTTTTACTATTAGGAATGGATTCCATAGTGCCTGGAGTAATTTCTTGTCTAGAAAATTTAAATTTTATAATGGGAAGTTTTCAGCATTTAAAAGCATCATTATCCTTAGTACTGCTGCTTTCAGGTGATCTGAGAGAGGAGGTGGCACTGGGCAGAAACTGATCGTTGAGATGGCAGCTGAGCCAAAGAGGAACGCAATAATCTGTCACTTGTAAAGGAGTTTCCCTGGCTTTTAATCATGAAGAGACAGGCCTTTAGCTGGGATTTTCCAAAGGAGATTCATGTTACGAACCTAATAAATTTCATGTCAGTCAAGGAGTTGCTTGTAAATGTCACCTCTTAGATAGCCCTGTTCACCCCCTCCTCCCTTCCACCACTGCAGGTCAATAAAATGTTGAATAGTACTTGTGAAAAAGCTGCAGAGTGATAGCTCATCCATTAGAAACAGTGGTAATGACACACTAGCTTCACTGGAGTATCCTCTAAGGTGAAAATGCACGAGACTGAACAAGGACCTTCTGTGATTTGGCTGATGAAGTTCAGCTGAGGAAACATTTGTATCTCCCTCTGTGGCACGGCATTCTTGGCTTCCTCTGCTCTGCTGTGAAAGGGTTTGGTGCATTTGCCTCCAGCAGTAACTGCATTTCAGTGGTAAATGAAATGACTCAAATACTTGGGACTGGGATGTATGCAGGTAATACCCTAGCCTATAGAATCATTTATGCTCTTCCCTGGGGTAGGGGAAATGGGAGTTATTTGTTTGCACATTTTTTAATTTGAACAAGGATTTGGAGAATGTATATTCAAACTAATGCAATAAGGGAAACTCCCTTTGTGGTATCTGTGGTCAGTGATGGAAAATTGAGTTTTAAAGCATTCTGTATAAGAGCTGCAGTCTTGATCAAGATGGTTGACTTCTTCTGTAAGATAAGTAATAATAATAATAATAATAATAATAATAAAGATTTTCTCTGTCCCTCAATAAATTTTTCAGGGAGGAAAAGCAGTCTTGACACATACATGCTCCTAGCATTTGGAAGCAAACCCAAGGAAGTGCCTGTTTCTGAGCCATTCAGGTCCTCTAACCTTCAGCAATGGCAGATCAAAGACCATGAGGGAAACAGACTGCAGGTGCCAGTCAGGGCAGGTTTCATCTTGTCATAGCACTCTGGGAAGAGGCATTTGTTAATGTCTGTTAATCTCATGGCACGCCAAAGTAGAAAGACAGAAAAAAATTGCCATAAATTCTTCCCTTTCCCAAGCAACCCACACCCAGGCTCAGGGTGGCTGCACAAAGGCTTGATGGCTACCTCTAGAAGAGAGAGCAGTGTGGGAGCCTGTGCCGGCCCTGGGGTGGCTGTGCAGATGTCATCCTGCAGGAAGAGTGTCTGGCTCTGTCAGAGACAGAGGGTTGAAGCAGCTGCAGAAGCAGCAATGCACTGGAGATGGTGACAGTAGCTGAGACCATGAGAAGAAAATTCTTCCAATGAAGAGATCCTAAAGTCCATCCTGGCTGTTGCTGTCTCCCACAGAGACACTCACTGTGCAGCCAAGGAGGAAGCTTAAATGCTGTGCAGCACCATGGGGAAGAAGTAGCAGCAGCAGAGATAGCAGGGTCTTTACCAGCTGCAGGGAAAAGACAGGATTAGGCACAGCTTAGGGCGCTGTAGGGGATGTTTTTGGCCAAGAGCCGCATTTGCCCCTATCTTTCTTTTGAGGTGTAAATGGCATGCAAGGAGGCTTCTCTCAGTGGCTTCCCAGTGAAGATAAATAACCTGATCCCCCGGTTATTATCCCCCTGCTCTCCTCCCCTTCCCCCTGACTGACTTTGATTATTGTAACTTTACATGCGCTTTTAATTTGCGTGCAGGCAAGTACAAAGGCACAACCGGATATACCTGTTATTTGCCAATGACCTGAAAGAGCATAGTTTATGTTAAGCCTTGGGTTATGGTAAGGTTTGCACGCGATTCCTCAATATACATGCTGCAGGCAACTGATGGATGGAGGTGATGGAGGGTGGAAGAAAGTTTTAAAGTGACAGAACCTGACTTGGTTCCTAATTAATCCACCATTTATGTAGATGCCTCTATAGCAATTTTGTGTGGAGACCAAGTCTTGGCCTTTCTTCAGGCAAGGAATGCATGATCACATTATTCAGGCTGTAGTTTGTTCATGGCTGCACCTGCAACTGATCATGAGCACTGAATGAAAATTAGGCAAAAAAGGCGGGTAGAATATTTACACCTGCCTGTTTGCACATACTCTTGCATGGCAGGCAGAAGACTGGAACTGAGGGAGAAAGCTACAAATGAGATCATTCATGGCAGCAGAGTCAGAGCAGAGTGCGTGGGGATGCAGACCTTGACAGAGGTGTGGGGGCCTGGATAGAGAGGGGATCCACATTTTATTGAATGGAACTCAGCCCCCACACAATTTGGAGAGGTTTCATTTGACCTGAATTCCCTCAGCAAGATATAAAGAATATCCATCCCTCATGGGTACATAGTTACAGCTGAAGACACGCAGTTACAGTAAGGAGATGTGGGACCCAGTGCTCAGCTGCACACTGCCTTGCTCACTCTGCAGGGAAAGCCTAATGATGTTTGCTAAAAACTTATTTTCAGGGATTTCACATCAAATTAGCTAGGTCTTCAAGCAGAAAGGAAGTGTCTTTATCTGCCAGGCAAATTAACCTTGAGGTCTTAAACTTCAGTGGTTTTATTGCTGCTATATGTTTTGAGCTAGTGTTAAAGGCTGCACCAGAGGAATTAATTCATATTTTGTTTGGAGGTACAAGAAAGGAAAAGGATCCTGTTGATTCTCAGCCCCAACTCTTATCTCCAGGGAGTTGAAAGCAATATGAGCTAAATAAAGCTTTATGGGAATTAATGGAGAGATCTACTCAAACTTCTCTCAGAAACAGTGGGGAAAGCTGCAGAAAGTCAAGTCTTACTCTTACAAATAAGGGCATAATAAAAGGATTGTTAAAATAACAGAAAACAACATGGACCTATTGATGCAAGACCTCTGTGTAAGTTTGCATTTCTGGACATTTAATCTTTTTTTGCCTCAGATTCCCCCTACAATTGGGAGTGATCGCTGTGTAATCTGCCCAGTATCTATTCTACTATTTTCTAGCTTAAGACAGACTCTGTACAGCCAGTATGCAGGAAAATGTTTACATTTGTAGGGCAATGATTGATGGATTGATTCTTTTACTGATGTTTTTAATTCAAATAATGCAACTCTGCCTTCTACCTTCACAAGCCCACAGTCATCAGGCAACCATGGTCCACTTGCAAAAGGCATTTTGTCTGAATCAGCTTTCAAAATAAATCCATTTGATTTTCCCTCTTCTCCTCTGCTATATTTTTGCTTCTTTCTTGCAACCCTCCTTAGCTGCCCTTTTGAGGAATTTGCTTTATTTTAAGAACTCTTTTTTCCTTATTAGTTTACCATTTACCGTGTTTTTCATTTCTAAGAATTCAAAGTACATAAGTTTTGCACACCTGCATTTTAATTCTTCCCCATTTGTCTTGATACTTAATATGAATGTAGAAAACTCATGTCTAACAGCAACTTCACAAAAGCTGTGAACTCTCAAACACATATTTGGTCTTCCTGTGGTCAGTATCTTTATAAAAATTTAAATGTTTCTACAGTCTTCTTCTGAGGAAGAAAGGTTTTCATTTTAAAAACCCAAACAAAACCCCACTGAACAAACAAAAAAAACCCAACCAATACACATTGCTGCCTGAAACCTGTTTTTTAACAAGTGTAGCAAAATCACCAAATGTTGCTGTAAGCACTGATGCACAAAAAAACCAAAAAACCAAAACCACCCCCCAGCCCCCCCAAACAAAAAAAAACAAAGCAAAACAAAACAAAGCAAAACAAAACAACAAAACAAAACAAAAAACAAAACAAAACAAAACAAAACAAAACAAAATCCAAACCAACCTTGAAGTTTTTTGAGCTTAGAAACTCGAAAGAGTGTGAAACTCTCTGCTCCAGCCTTGGAATAAAACATTCACAGCAGCAAATTCTGTTGTGACAGGGTTAAACAGTCAGGAAAGGGTTACAGGCTGCCTGCTTGTCACTTGATTCATCAGGGGTTTAGATGAAGATGTGTGCCCTTTTTTTGGCATGGAAAGCCTGGGAGCCTCTGCAGCTGGCTTTGGATGAGGGAATAGCTTTACTTTGTGTTACTTTATGAATTTGATGTTTGGATAATAAACTGTATCCTGGAGCGAAATCTGAAGAAGACTTGGGTATTTCTGTGCCTTGACCTTTCCCTTCCCCATGGGCAAGAAAGCCCACCAGCACACAGGCTGTGGAAGAGCATGTGACAAACATAGTAAAATATTTTCCTTCTCCTTCATTGAAGTAATCCTGGGTTATGTTATTGATAGAGAAGTGTGAGGAGGCAGGTATGAAGAAGTTGCAAAGAAGCAGCAGACCTAGATTTCACGTGTACATTCAAGAGGAAGTCCTACTGAAGATAAAAAATAATTGAAAGTAGAGTGATTGAGATTAGTTCAGGATAGATGGATAGATAGATAGATAGATAGATAGATAGATAGATAGATAGATAGATAGATAGATAAGATAGATATATCTAATACTCAGCATTTGTATTTGATCAGGTTGCACAGCTGTGGCTGCTGGAGAATGAGTTATGTCTTCTGTCTTCAGAAAATACTAAATTCCCAAATAGGAAATGACATCAGATTAGGAGGACAAACCAGTTACTATCATCTTCAGCTGTATAGGAATCACAAAAATGGATGCCAAGTCTGAAACAATACAAGGGTTAAACAGGGTAGCAGTAACAATCTGCTGCAGTTTCCCAAGTGGGAAGAGCTCTGCCTTCATGTCACTTACTTCTGTGGAGGTAAGTGGGAAGTCACTCCCAAAAGAATGCATAGGCCAGGAGAGAGAGAGGAGGGAGATACAAATAGTTCAGTAGGTATGACTAAGGACTGGTTGCAGCACCTTTGTTTATATACTCCCTGTGGAAAAAGTAATCTGACCATGCCAACCGTGCTGATCTTATATTAAACATTTTTGCAAGGCAGCAGGTTTTGAAAAATCTTGACAAACTCCATATTTTCTAAATTATCCCACTGACTTAAGCAGCATAGCATTTTCTTTAAAGTTATTCCAATCAAGAGAAATTATAGACCATTTGATTTAAGTCATTATTTTCACATTGATTCAAGTTAGAGAGGAAGGCTTCAGCAGGCTGCAAACTTGGGAAACAAGCTTAGTTTCCCAAGTGCTATGAGTATGCTGCAGAGAAGGCTGGACACCACAAGATGAAGTAACAGCAGTGCAGAGAACTAGATACAAATAATACTAGTTCATGGTGCCTGTCTGATAGTCAGTAGTTTCAATACTCATGTCCCTGAATGGCAACCTTGCCTGAGAAGGCAGCCTCTGCTTGAGCATCAGGGACCTTTGTCAAATTTAATTAATGAAAGCACTGTATTCAAGAGACACCTCTAGCAAGGTTTAAGCAATGTAACCCCTTTGCCTTGCTTAGGCTGATAAGGACTTCAGTATTTAGGTGGATATCTGAAAAAGTCATGAGGGCCAGAGCTATTTTTTCTTGCTTTAATGGATGTCTGACCAAAACTTACATGGTCACCACAAAAGATTTAAAAATAAGAAAAACTTGGTACCAAGACAGCACTTGAAAAGGCTCCTCAATGGAGGTTTTGGCAAGTTAGAAAAACACTTCTCTGCTGTTATTTTTGTGTACATGGTTCTACCTTGTTTTTCTTGGTGTGGATGAGTTTAACTGTGGCTCATTTTGGGATTGTTTGGCCTGTGGTATCTTTGCAGAGCAGGGATGGTGGCAGCCCTGGGGCACTTTAGTGCACTTTAATACACTTGTACCAAATACTGCCAGTGGAAGCAGCCAGGGAGCTGCCTGCTCTGTGCTAGCCCATACACCTTTTCTCTTGCAGGATTCTGAAGCTGACTCTTCTTTGCCTTGGTGATGCCACTCATATCTGAGTGCTTTTTCTATCTTATTAGTTGACAGTCTTGTTAGATGACTTTACTATGATTTTTTAATGTTCAATTGATGAACAGTCCTCCTTTTTGCTAACATGAACAACTGCAACTCCTTTCTTTAACTCTCCTTGAAGCTCTTAACTGTTGGAAGTCTAAGTAACAAAGCATGCACACTCCTCTCTGGCCAGACATCTCAGAGCATGCTGAGCTGTCAGATCCATGGATGAACAGAAATGCCACCACAATGTGCTATCAGATCATTTGGCACAATTAACTTGTCCTATCACAGATTTTTTTCACTTTATGCCAGCAGTGATACCCATAAGAGCAATATGAAAAAAAATCCTTTCTAGTCTGGCATTACCTCTGTACAGGTGGCCATGTATCTTTAGAATAATCTGGACTAATCTGAGTTAATCTGAACTGACAGAGCAAGTTCATGGCAGTTTTACATAGCCCAGGTATTTTAGATATATATTCCTAGTAAGCTTGGCTTGTGGAGTTGTATCACTGAGCTGTTGCCTGACTTGTTCTCCATGGAGAATAATTCTTACTATTCCATCAAGGTCAGCTGAAATAATTATTTCAACAGGTCATGGATTACATGTAATGTAATGTAATTACATGATTAGATTTCAACAGTACATGGATTCTGTTTATTAAGCCAACACTGAGCATCTAAAGAAGAGCTGCTTCCTGTGATTTTAATGTACCATCCTCAACATATTTTGCTCTGCAGCATTCTTGTTACATATTACAGGATGAATTTTTACTGGGCTCTTCCCTATTTGGTCTTGATTTAAGATTAGGCAACTGTCCAGATTATACAGCAAACCAGTTTGTAATAAGTATAAGTAATTCTGTCAATCCATTGTACTAACTACAGAAGAACAATTTAAGTGTAAGGAGTTACTTACATCTAAATTCCAGCCAGCATCTGAAATAAATCACCTAGAGACACAGATGTATTTGCCTAAATGTTCACAGATCATAGTGATAATGATGTGAACAACATTTTTTTTTCAGCTAATCACAGATCCTTTCACAATCATTCTTAAGCACAGCACTACAGAGCACTTGTGAGGTGGGTAATTATTAAAATTCCATTTTAGAGAGCAAAACAGTGAAACAACATGATTAGGGACTTTCCAGAGGCCATTCCTGACATTTTTTTACTTGCTTGGCAATAAAATCAAATTTAATTACTTCTGTTCCTGTACTTCATCTACAGATTCATGTGTCTTTTTCATACTTCTGTTTGGCATTACCTTTTATACCTAGTATCTTTTTATATTCAGGAATAACCTTGGTAAATTTTTCCACGGATGGATAACATTTGACAGATTTTTCATTTTACTAAGAAAATGTGAGAAAAAATCCCAACGTCTTCTGTATCAGGAGTAACAAATACATGCACCTGCTTCTGCTGATTCCCAGACCTTGTTTTGACAAGTCAGACCTGTATTAATACGAGCCAGGCACCACACTCACTTCTTAATGCCAAGTGCTGAGCCTGGCTGATGATACTGGCTTGCCCTACTTGAAACATTTTCTTGGCACCTCTGATAAACTCCTTTGGGAAATTTGACAATAAAACACAGATTTAAAACAGCAAACATGGCAGGAAAATAATAGTGGCAAAACACAGTCAACTCCACATGTGGTCAGGGAGAGTGTTCTGTTAGACCTGTCAGATTGTCATCTGGGACAAACATGTCCAACTCTGCTGTGGATGTGGTCATGCCCTGGCTCATGGGAGAGGAAACCATGCATGGTTCACCTGCTGACACCTGGAGACACACCTTGGCTGCAGGTGCATGTCTCACAGTACCAGCAATGCATGGTACTGAGAGATGTGAGCGTCCAGAGGGCACAGAGCTCCCCACTGGGACTCGTTATTCCTCAGCTTTGTGTCTGCATGCACAGGGTAGAGCCAGCAGCCTAGGAGGTCAAGTAGCTGAAAAATAGAGCTGGAAATTGCCAAGAAGAAGAATTACAGATCTGGAGCCATAGAGGGCTGAGAAGAATCTCCAAGGATAACACAGACCACCCTGTTGCTGCCAAAGCTGGATCAAATTTGCCTGTAATGCTTCCAACAGATGTGTGTCTGAGCTCTCCTGAAAACCCTTCCCTCTGGAGATCCCACTTTGTCCTTTGACAGTACATCTGGGGTTTTGTTACCCTTTGCCAAAAGTCATGCTTCAGGTTTCCTTCTTTCAGTTCAGACACATCACTTTTTATTCATTAAAGATCCAGTGAATAAGTTCTTCTGTCTGCAGTCTTGAACACATTTGAAGTCTGATGTGGTATCTCCCCTTAGTTTTCTTTAGATAGAACATACAAGTCTCCTTAAAAATTGGAGCTCCCAGAGTTATGGTGGTACCTATTAATTTTTTTCCAGGTACCTTGCTATTCCCCTGTGTTGCTTTTTCTCTAAAACAAGACAGAGTATTCAAAAAAAGTACAAATGAGTAGAACAAATTTTTTTTTAAGATAAATCTTGTGACACATCACTCCAGGATTGATATTTGTATTAGCTTGTGCCTCTCTTTTCCAAGTAGGAAGAAGTTCCTTTTCAATATTATAAGTGCTGAAGCAAGATCTTGTGAGGTAATGAAAAAGGCTGAATAAGTGCAGTGTGAAGAAGCTGTAATATTAAATACATGGATGTGTAGCTCTCTTTGATTTACATTGTTTTTATTAGTTTTATTGTCATAACAATATTGTGATAATTAAAAGTTTCCATGGGAATGACACAGGGGTTTATGTGTCCCCAGCTGCAGCTATTCTACTTTAGCAGAAGCTATTTTTATCATCTTCTTGGAAAAGATTCATTCCTGACTTCTCATTCACATATCCCAGAAAATCTGTTTTGATGCTTGAAAAAATACAACAGTGTTTATTTGGGTAGAGTATACAGTAAGATCATCTTCTTCATCAAAATCATCTTTCATTTCTTTCCTTCAGTATCTGTCCATTCTTCAGAAAATGGTGCTGGTATTTGAGTGGCATATCTTTTGTCATCCAAAATAGCTGTGCTGTTTAGGACAGAAAGTAGAAAGAGGGCAATTTTGTAAAGTGGGCAGATGTGAAAGACTCTAATGAGAGTCTTTTTAAAGGAATCAATGCCTACTAGGATAAATTTCCTCTCTGAAGTTGCTCTAAGTGCAGTAGCTCCACATCCATGGTAAATGCCTCTACTCATAGCAGATGGGGAGGGCTCATTTAATTACTGCACCCAATTACCAGATACTTTCCCTATTAATGACATGAAATGTGGGATACTTGTGGGATTTAGTGGAAGTTACAAGGCATTTCTGTATTCCAATAAGGTTCTTCTTGTGTTCCTCACACCTCCCTGGCTTGGCACATGCAGTAGAATTTCTTTGGACTTGGACCTTTTTTGGGGCAGTTGGGAGGATTCAGGCTAAACCTCTGTGACAGCAGACCAGTTTTTCCATGGTTTATGTGGCTGATTTCTTGATTTGTACTAACATTTACTTCTGTGACTAAGCTGATGTCTTCTAGCATGAGAGGCTTACACTGCAATGAGTGCACCAGCTTGGAAAGATGTGAGTGAGAATGAAGACAAGAATCATTAGTAAAGAACGTTAACACTAAAAAAACACCACAAAATACTTGGCTATGCTGTGGAACGTTGAAACGATTAAAAAGTGAGATGTGTCATTTTTTTTTCTTCTAGCTATATGCAGCATGTGTTTCCCATGTCTCATATTACAAGCAAATGTGAGCTGAGGGTTTATGGTAATACCACCTAGGAAGTATGATATCATCTTCCCCACAGGTGGTAAGTCAGTTTTCCAAGGTGTGTTTACACGAAGCATTTCAGAGCACCAGCACACACACCAGATACTTAAGCAATATCTGTAATTATGGAAGAGTTTAAGGAATAAACACTGTCTAGCCAGGTATGACTTGTAAAACACCTTATGGCCAAATATGTGATGTCATTCATATTACCTTGATAAATACTTGTTAGGGCATGAATTCAACTGAAGTTAAATGAAGTTGATAATGTGGTTTATAAATGTGAGTACACAGAGCTTTTGTAATCAGACTAGTTGTTAATAAGATAAATAATCTGATAGTGCAGAAGCAAATTTGCTTGTATTTTGAGATTTATAAATCCTGTGTTTCAGGGTGATGGTCTGTTTATAGCTAAGTTGTAAACCACAAACATAACAAATTGTACAAGATTGCTAGAGGAAAAGTGACAAACGTTACCTTCAGTCAAATGCCCAACTTGATACATTCATTTTCCTTTTGGGTCATCAAAGGACTGAATACCAAAGATTTTTAAGTTTATTAAAGTATCAGTTTCCTTTTATAGTCTTTTTGTTTGTATTTATTGAAACAATTTCATGAAGTTTAACAGACTGGAAATGGCTCTTGCCAGCTAAGTCTGTTTGCTATTTGTTTTTGGTTGTTTTTTTTTTACATTGGAAGCACATACATAAAAAATGTGCTTAGAAGGTGTTAAATGGTGTAAAACCATATTTCTGGATGTCACTTTGGTTCTAGTGCTGGCTCAAGGACAGATTCACGGCCGTCTTCTCTAGCACCTGGGATATTTTTGTCAGAAAATGGTACAGAAGGGTAAGACTCTATGTCCTACTGCCATTGCAGTACTCGGCTCTCACTTTGTTTTTCATTGCTGTTTTTTCCCAGTCAGATCCTGTTCAAGTGGCTTAGCAGATGTGCTTGACCACCTACAGCCTTTTTGGACTGTTTTCCTTCCTGGCTTTTCAAGCTCAGCTATTCATGTAATCTGAACTATGTGTTGATCTCTGAGGCTGTTCCAACCTCCCTTAATGCAGCAATTATTTAAAAGAAGTAGGCAACAGTCCTGCAAAATATTTGTTTTGTCCACAGTTCTCTTGGATGCTTTCCTTTAGTGAACAGATGAGAAGAGTGTCTGGTTTAAGCTAGTTTCCTGGAGAGGCCAAGCAAGTGCAATACTTGCTGTCTGCACATATGTGTGTGTCTTAATGACCCACAAACAGCTTTTAAACCCACTGGCCTCTCTAAACTATAGGTATTGAGATCCCCAGGGTACAGGAATTCCTATAAACTTCAGTCAAACTGAACAGAAGAGAGATGTATCATCAGAGGTTTGCTGAAGGACATACTTCATCACAAGCTCATCCTTTAATAGACAATTCAGCCACAAGACCGTAATCCACAGGGCAGGGGTAGGTTCATTAGTTTCACATCTCTTGGCCAGAAGTGAAAGCAGTGCTCTTGTGGGTGCAAATCTTGAATTTTATGAAATACCTTTCAGAGCATATTTCTCTTGACTTCCACATCAGTCTCTTATAAATTAATGTAAATCACTCTCTGATAAATTTGTTTTCTGGTCATTTTATGCATTATGGAGCCCCACAGGGCTTGATACTGCATCTACTTACTTTTTATGCATATATACTGTTCCTCAGTGCAGCTTTTCATTACAGAGCTACAAGGCATGGCTACATTAATCATTCTTCAGCACTCCTTCTTTCCTGAAGTGTCACATTCTTCTTGTTCGTGCTGTCCTCGAGAGAGAACATTGATAGCACACAAGTTTATGATCAAAAACTATACTGAGCCAAAACAAAGTAATATTTTGCCAGTTTTGTTGTTTATGTGACAGCATTTACAGTGTCTTATTTACAAACTCTTTAATCTGTAGCACTGAACGCTGCTGGTCTTCCTTTTCCTTGTTGTCCCCAAAGAGAAGTCTCTGACTGTCAGGCAAGTCTTCAGGCGTGGCTCTTCCCAGCGGCAGCATCAGGCCCAGCTGGATCCCCTGAGGGCTGTGGGATGGCAGGTCTCCTCTGAGCCTTGTCCCCTGCCAGAGGTGTGCTGGGGGCTCCACCAGAGCTCAGTGCCAGAAGGGGCTGGTCTGGGACAGACAGGGCACCCTGTGGGGATGCCCACCTCAGCATGCCAGCACACTCTGGTGTTGCACAAGGTCTCGAGCAGTGAGAGGGCCTTGCACCATGCAGGGACAGGCTGCTTCCTAGGATCATTTCAGCCTTTTATAAGCTATTTAGTCTGCATATTTTGGATACCATGAATATGCATACTCAGGACTTGGCCATTGCCTTGGGTTTCCAAAGCAGGTGGTTTATCCGAAGTCTGTCACATTAGCCCAGTTTTTTTCCTCATGGCCTCAGGCTAGTCAATCCCAGCTCCTAATTTTACAGTTGATACAACTTGGTTCTTACTGGAGCAGCAACAAACTCATGCAGTTATTAGGAGAGATTTGCTGCCAGAATTCCTACTCAGTCTTTTTGACCACTAAGTGTGATAAAGACAATGGGTATCCAGATCTAGATGCATTCAGCTCATCTGCATTTATTGATAAGAAAATGATCTATTTCTGCCCTAGCTCTCTTATTACGTCTTCAGAACTATGTTAATTGTTTCTAGTTTTGGATAAAGCATTTATTTTTTGCATTATAAAACAATAAGAGACCTCTCCAACTCACTGATGTTGCTCAAGGGGGTAGAGTGTCTCTGGGAGGAAAGATAAATAAGCCTGAGCTGTGGAGAATCCAAATATTTCAGTTTTTGTAATTCTGGCCTCTCTAAAAATTATGTGCATTGTATGAATAAGACATTTGGGTCCATGTTCCTGCAAAAGCTTTGAGATGAGGATTCCAATGTACAGCAAGTTTTATCTCATGGCAGTCTTCAGTTTTTCAGTAGTTTTGTATCTGTGAGAAATAAGATTATGTTGTGAAAAGTATTAAACCAACAGTGACATTTGAAATCTGAGTCTCTGCTTTCACTAGAACAAAGTTTGTATTCTCCTTGGGCCATTGTAATCACTATTCCTTTTGGGAAATGCATTTCTAAGATGGATTTGAAATGGTAATGTTGAAACCTAACAATAACTGAAGAAATGTGTTTGAAAGATGATGATTTGCACAGCTCTGCAACATTTGCCCTCAGCAATGCTTTAGAAGAGGAGTAAAGTTTCTAACTTGAAAGGAAAGAAGGCAGCACTGGATTAAGAAACGTCTTAAGGTGACTAAATGAATTACTCGTGTTTCATCTATTGACATGTGAGGTGGGAGCTGCTTTTGTTAGTGGCTGACAGCACAGAGTCACCCAGGAAAGCACCTGATAGTCCAATTTACTCATTGCCTTCCTCTACCTGACAACCAAGAAGTCTACAAGCAAATGATTTTCTAAGGATGCCTCAGGCTGATGCATAAAACAAGCTGGCTTTGTCTGGAACATGCTTGGTCCAGCAATTTGGTCCCCACGTCTTCAGATATTCCTCACCAGGTATGATGTGTCAGTCCCCTGCTGACTGCAGAGGTAGCAAAGCTGCCTCAGTTTCCCCTTCTAGCACACAGAGTAGAAAGAAGCTGCTTCTGCCTCCTTCAATGAATCCAAACTGGCATAGAGAATGAAAAGATTGGTGCTTTTTCATTTGGGTTGGAATAGGTCAAAGGGAATGTATTAAATTGGACAACATGGTAAAGCATTTAGAGTAGATAGACTTGTTGCTTTTATTGCCTTTCTCACAACACAGGAGCAAGGGAGATGAAATATGAGCAAATTCCAAATAGATTAAAGGAAATGCATTTTATGTAACATACAGCTGGAGCTTGAGGCTCGTGCCAAGAAATAACAACTAGACTCAGGAGTGAGTGAGACTGGGAAGAGGACTGGGTACTTCTGTGAGCAGCAGGAATTTTAGAAATACTTTGAAAGAGCTCAAAAACAGGTTTAGAAGGGATGTAAGACCTGAGCTAGTTGTGAAATTTACATGAAACAACCACTTCAGATTTCAACATACAAATTCAATGTTCTTCATTTGATCTTTTGGGCCTGTAGGTAAACATCCCTGTCAAACCTCACTGCTGCTAATTTTTCCATGTATCGAGAGTGTGCTTAGCTGCTATGGGGTGCACAGAGAGCACTTTGTCAGTGTCTAGTCTGGATTTTCCCAATCTTTAGGTTTTCACCATCATCTTCTAGGAATAATCAGCCTCTTCTTTTTCTCCAAGATTTTAGACAGGTAGGAGAGCCTGTTTCCCTATAGGAAATGTTTGCCTGGGGGATTTATTTAAGCAAGTCCCGAATGCTCATAATGTCGAGTAAGTTTTGAACAGAATAAGATTTTTGTGGCTGGTCATGATTCATACGTTAGTTGTTCACCTCCAGATCTAAGTCCTTCTGTCCTTCTTCTTCTAAAAGGAGGATAATTTTACTTGCTGAATCAGAGACTCACAGAATATTCTGAATTAAATGGGACCCATAGGGATCATCAAAGTCCAACTCCTATCCCTGCACAGGCCAACCCTAAGAATCACACCATATCTTCTCTGATAATGCAGAAGAGGAGATTTATTGGTATGTTATTTTTTTCCCATAAAGACGTCAGCCTGCAACTTTCTTCTCCCTCCAGGTGATTGCAAGGCCACCATTTGCACACTTCTAGCAATTTTTATCTCCTAAGGGCATGTCTCTTATGAAAGCAGGCTTGTGTCAGTAGGTTGAGAAGGAATCTACAGGTAAGGTGAAGTTCTTGTCTATGGAGACAAAAGACTTGGCTGTAGTCCCCATGTCCTTCTGGTAACACAAGAGGGAAGAGTCGAGCAATGTAGACCCACAGTTTTATCATCTGTGTCACCTACATCGTGAAAACTAGATCCACAAGCAAGGAAAGAAGAGGAAAGCTTGCTTTGTCATGTGGGAAAAAGTGCTTAGCAAACCACAGTGAGGTATTTCAGACTGTCTTCTTATTTATTCTTGAAACACTTTTACTTCTTTTTAACATTAGCCATCAAACAAAATATTTGAAGTTTTTAAGGAGCACTGTTACTTTTTGCTTTGTAAATAAGAGACTAACTTATTCAGCTATAGTTGTCTTTGTGATCTGCTTTTTGATTCAATGGAAAAGTGATGACAGGTGTTGTCAGGCAGTAATTAATTCTTTCAGCATAACTGTCCAGGCTCTCGAATGATTTATTTTGTGTAAAGTATTTGGCAAAAATGGAATCTACTTAATCTGTTTAAACAACAAGAGAAAATTATTTAACTAAACTTCCCATGCTGCCTGCCTGAATGCAGTGTATTGGAATGCAGCACCTTATCACTGCAGTGAGAGGTGCAGAACCAATTAAACTGATACTGGAAAAGGTCTCATAATGAGGAAGAATGACAGCCCTTCTTTCAGATCAGCACCAAAACCATAGAATTGTAGAATTGTTTAGATTGGAAAAGACCTCTGAGATTTTCAAGTTCAACCTTTAACTCAGTATTGCCAAGTTCATCACTAAACTGTGTCCCTAAGTGCCACATCTATGTATCTTTTAAACACCTCCTGGGATGGTGACTCAACCACTTTCCTGGACAGCTTGTTCTAGTGATTGATAGCCCTTTCTGGAAGGAATTTTTCCCATATATAATCTAAACCTGCCCTGGAGCCATTGAGGCCATTTCCTCTTGTCTTGCATCTTGTTACTTGGGAAAAGAGGTCAAGCCCCATCTCACTGCAGCCTCCTTTCAGGCAGTGGTAGAGAGCAGTGAGGTCTCCCTTGAGTCTCCTTTTCTCCAGGCTAAACCACCCCAGCTCCCTCAGCCACTCCTCACAGCACTTGTGCTCCAGACCCTTCACCAGTTCTGCTGCCCTTCTGTCCTGCACTCCAGCACCTCATGTTCCCCCCTAATGAGGGGCCCAGAGCTGGACCCAGCACTCAGGATGTGGCCTCACCAGTGCCAAGTACAGGACAGTCACTGCCCTGGTCCTGCTGGACACTATTGCTGATACAGACCAGGATGCCATTGGCCTTCTTGGCCATCTGGGCACACTCTGGCTCCTGGTCAGTGACTGTCAACCAGCATCCCTAGGTCCTTCTCCTCCAGGCCACCCAGCACTTGGCTTAATTGAGCATCATACATTTGGTGTCAGCAAATAGATCCACCCTGTCCCAATCCCTTTGCAGAGCCTTCCTACCATCCAGCAGGTCAATGCTCCTGCCCAGCCTGGTGTTGGCTGCAGACTGAGGGCACACTTAATCTTCTCATCCAGGTTGTTGATAAGGTTATTAAACAGGACTGGCTGCAACACTGAGCTCTGGGGAGCATCACTTGTGACCAGCTGCCAGCTGGATGTGACTCCATCCACCACCACTCTGGCCCTGGGCATCCAGCCAGTTTTACCCAGCAAACACTGCACCTGTCCAAGCCAAGAGCAGATGCTTTCTCCAGGAGAATGTTGTGGGAAATTATGTCAAATTCTTTACCACAGTCTGGGCAGACAACATCCTGTCCTGGTTTTGGCTGAGATAGAACTAATTGTCTTCCTGGTAGCTGGTACAATGCTGTGGTTGGCATTTGGGATAAGAATGATGTTGGTAACACACTGATGGTTTAGTTGTTACTATGCAGTGCTTACTCTGACTCAAGGAGTTTTCAGTTTCCCATGTTCTGCCAGTGAGGAGATGCACAAGAAACTGGGAGGGAGCATGGCCAGGGCAGCTGACCTGACCTGTCAAAAGGGATATTCCATAGTAGCAAATGCCATGCCCCATGTATAAACTGGGGGTGTTACCTGGAACTGGGTTGATGGCTACTTGGGGAATGACTGGACATCAGTCAGAAGTTGTTGTATTGTGCATTGCTTGGGTTTTTTGAGTCTTATTTCTTTATTTTTGTTATCTCCCTTTTCATTACTGTTATTACTAGTGTTAGTGTATTTTACTTTATTTCAATTTTTCAACTGTTCTTAGACCATGAAGTTTTTCTCTTTTTTTAGTGATTCTGCTGCCCATTCCACTGGGGTGGGGGAAGTGAGCCAGAGTCTGTGTGATAGCTGCCAGCTGGGGTTAAACCATGACACATCCACAAGGTTTGTGGATCCATCATTGTTCTCGTTCTTGTTGTTGGTTTTCGCTGCATTAGAACAGACTACAGCATTAAAAACAAAGGTCTTCATTCCCCATATCCATTACTTTGTTCTCATGAGAAGAAACCCGTGTCTGCCTGTTATAATAAACTGATGTACCAGATTATGGTGAAGTTAATCAGAACTGACAGTATAATAGGAGCAACTGCAGCTTAAGTTGCAATAAATTTGTTTGTTTATAGATGGGATTTTGCAACAAGGAAGTGTTTTATAAATCAAAGAAATCTCCCACCAAACTTACCTTATTGAGGAGTAAAACAACATCTAATAACTAGAAAACAGAATTGTTCTGAGAAAGCCATTTATCTAATTTCTTTTTAAATAGCAGACAGATGAGCATTTTGTTTACTTGGGCCAATGCAGCATTGACACTCTTTAATTCAGTCCCACAGGACCATAAGAATTTTTCTACATCCTAATGACAGGTGAATGCTAGTTTCTTCATTTCCTTTTGCTTTTAGTAAATTTGAAGGCTTTTCTGGTTTCAGGAAAAACTCGGGCTATCAAACCAGGAGTCACTTTAAAAATTCTCTTAAGTATTTTGAAATATCACAAAATTCAAATAATTATTATAGCTCATGTTCAACTCATGTTTTTTTCATGCTTGGGTTTACAGTTTTTTTATTGTCTATCAGTCCTGACAAGATAAATCCCATCAGGATGGGATCCATGCTGTCCTCTCTATGTATGTCCCAGTCTTGATCTCTAATTTGAAACTTGATCAAAGAAATGGTATGTAACAGTAACTGTCATCTTTTCGTCACTGTTACTGGGCTAACCACCTTTGCATTCTTCTTAGCAAGGCATTTGGGACATGAACAGGTTTGGATATACATTTAGAAAGCACTAACAGGAATTTTCATATCAGTTTAATTGCTATTCCCAGAAAATGCATCTTTTCCTTTTTGCTGGATGGACTATAAGTGTAGGCTTCACACATAATTGTGTTTTAACTTTCTCTAAATGTACTGGTATTGGTTAATGAATAATTTAAATTATTTTAACAGCAAAATATTTCTAAATGTGTACAGAAAACAATGCTTTTAAACCTGACAGATGAAGAAATATGGAGCTATATTAATACAACATTAATGCAGAATGCTGCAGCATTCTCCTTTCAGTAATAGTATAGTAATAGTATAGTAATAGTATATAGTTATAGACTATAAATCAGTAATTTGCAGCTTGACCAGAAGAAAGTTATCATCTCTTGCCTGCTGCTTAGATTAAGTTGCTTGCTTTCACTGCTGCTACAGGCAGGCTGCACCAGAGCATTCCCCTTCTGATAATCAACTTGGCTGGATCTTCTCCTGCCATGCCACTTTCCCCCTGGAAATTAAATTGCGGTAGTATAATATCTAATTTTAAATTTTGTCAGGATAAATTCCTTCAGTTTTCTCTTGCATCAGGCATTCCCATTCTCTTACCATCTTTGGGGTCCTTCCCTACCTATCTCAGATGGAATTAATTTTTCCTGAACACACAGACAGCAAGATTTTTGCACACCAGTGTAGCTGAGGTTTTACTCATCTGTGACATTAGCAATAAGACTGTTGCTTGAGGAAACTCCCTTAGTTTTTCTCTGCAGGTGATAATGAGCAATACCTGACATCCCATTCAGCATAATGCAGTGTAGCTGGCAGGACCCAGTGTAATGTTACAGGTACAGTGTCATTGCCACAGAGAATCACTAGTAAGAGCCCACCAAGTAATTTTTAATGAATTTTAATTTGGTAGATAAGACTTGTAATTAAGGACTGGATAAGCACTGTGCCAACAGGCTTTCTAGCTGCCAGGCCAGATAGGTTGGGATAAGGAATGAGCTGTGCCTCTCCGAAAATCAACAGCAAGTTTTCCTCAGAAGCTCATCCTCAGGCTTACCTCAGGTTAGCACATTACATTTTTATTGCTGTGGTGTTTGTGCTTTTTAAAAATCTCCATTGGAGGGAGCCTGTTAAAACCTGCCAGCAGCTCTTTCCCTTTGGCAGCTTCTGAGCCTGGGGTGCTCTCAACTGGCTGCTCTGTGACTACAGAGTGTTTGCAACTTGTCATGGCTTTGCTGTAAACCTGCCAGGAAAGGGACACTTCCAAGAATACTTTAAAATATCTTCTAAAATTCTAAATACTTACATTGAAAACAAGGTTTTGTACAAAGAGTCTGCCAGTGGCAAGGTTTTGTGGTCTTCAGGAGCAAGGCTCACTGTTGTGGAGTATCCCCAGATGTGGCTTGTGGCCCATCTGTGCCATGGAGTGCTGGCTGCAGCCTCCACCTCCTGCAAGATGTCCCTCTTTCCTCCTTCCAGGACTCAGCTGACATTACTTAGTTTTGCTGGCACTAG
The DNA here is from genome assembly GCF_029582105.1 of Oenanthe melanoleuca. Taxonomy (NCBI): domain Eukaryota; kingdom Metazoa; phylum Chordata; class Aves; order Passeriformes; family Muscicapidae; genus Oenanthe; species Oenanthe melanoleuca. Next base: position 75,058,018 of record NC_079336.1, read on the forward strand.
CTGGGCTCATTTGGACTGAAAGGGACAGGATAGCTCTCCCAAGCCGGGAGGTGGCAGCCCAGACAAGGGAGGGCGGAGATGTCTTGTCCCCACACAGCTCCATCACTCCGGGATGTCTGTCGGCTGCCAAATGTTGCCACATGCCAACACTGTTAGGAGTCTCTTATCTGCACTCATTCAGGGCCTGCCCTCTCTTCCTTGAAACCATGAGGTTTGAAATTAAGCATCATGTTCTCTATAAATAATCTTAATTGGCAGCAAGCTCGTTGAATGTGGTCTTTTGCACACAAATTAAAACCTGCTGTAGCAAATTTGAGGCTGTCCTGAAATAGGTTCATTGCTGCAGGTGGACTTCAATTTTGTGCCACTTCACATGGATTGGTTTAAAACTAATCTACCAGGGCACTACCTTTCTTCAGGGCAAACCCCTCTCAGGCTTTCAGTAAGGGGAGCTCTTCTACAGCCAACACTGAATCCATATTCTCCGTCCTACAAGGTATTTGGCTGGAACTCTAATGAGAATCATTTAACTGCGCCTGCAGCAAGAAACTCTGAAGAGCATGTCCTTTCATTAGTTGCCTCCAGGGTCTGTCCATGCTCTTACCTCTCTGTAATAAATACATTAGGTCTGTTGACTATTGAAGCTTAATAATGTACCTTCCTGTAAGCACTTACCTCTAGCCTTTGAGTGGTGTTTCATCCCATTCACTTCTGCATATGTACCCATATGTACAGAAATACTTGCAGAAGTCTAATCCATACTTGGCCTTCTCTTTGGCTCTTTTTCCTGTGTTATTGTCACTGAACTGTACAGCAATATCACCACCACAATTTCAACCACAGCAGAAATGGAATCACCTTAATAAAATCAGTGCAGTAGATGGTGAAATAAACGTTTTAAAAGTGGGATATCTGCTGCATGGGATTGAAGGGGACTAGGGGATTGGAGCAATTAAGAAAGATAATTAAAGCTACACTTCAATTTGTTTTACAAATGTTTTGCTCTTTTGAAAAATACTTTAGTCAATTTTTTTTTAATGTAACAGAGATATCACTTTATCGCTTGAATCTGTAGAAATGTGGGTTAGTGCTAGAAGCTGTTGGCAACCCTTGAAGTTTCTCCATGTGGGACTTCAACTTAAGCCTGGAAAGAGAGAATATTCACACAAGACAGTGATGATCTTACCCAGCCCTCATAAATTCTTTTCGTAGCCATTCCTGTTTTACGTCGGTGCCAAACCTGTTTGCGTGCGGCAGAGACTGCTCCAGCCTGGGCAGAGTGAGCACCCACACACACTTTTTGAGTCTCTTACTTTGGTTCATTTTAAATATCTACTAAAAGTAGATGTCAGCTAAAGGTAAATGGAGGACACAAGCTGAAAGACTGAGTCTTACATGGCTACTTACCCACACGGCGTTTTCTTGTCCTGCTCTCTCTTTTTATGGCTAGTTCCTTTATAAATACAGAGCAGGAAAAAAACCTGTCTGCATCTACTGGTTTAGCATGAAGCACCTTTCCAGATTAGAAAGCAGAGAGTTATTGAAGTACAAGCTTAGTCAGATATGGAGAAAAAAAATAAATATTAGGGAAAGGAGGGGATTTCATTTTAAAACCTCTCTCTCTGTAAGTTGACTTCCAAAACAAAATCGTAAAAAGATCCAATTGAAAACAATGTGAAAGAAAGTGCAAGAAATATTATTAATGAGATTGTATCTTCTGAAATTGGCTAAGTACTTACACAGGTTGCTGAAGGAAATTTGATGCTTGATTCTTTCAGACTATTTGGATGTTGCCAGAGGTGATGTTCCACCTGCCTACAGGACACTATCTTCAACTTCACATCTTAAAAAAAATATTAAAATTTATATTAATCATCTCATTTACAAGCTACTGGTACTATACATGTCGCTGCAGATTAAATGACTCATTGGCTGGGTTTCAAATAGTAGAAAACAAGGCTCTGTTCCCACATCTTTCCTTTCTATCACACTGATTAGACTGGTATTTGCATTCTTTTTATCCCATCTGGGCCTTCAGCAGAAGGGATTGTTTAGCTCTGGAAGATTAAAATTGGTCTGATGACAATCTGGTGGAAATTTATCTTGTTTTCATGCTGGCATTCTAGAATACACTAGGTTTCCATTAGGCCTGTGTGGGCACCCACATCACAGGGGTATGTCAGCTAGGCAGAAATGATAGATCATGGCCACGCAGTGATCTGGTGCTGAATGGCACCGGCTTGCTGGGAGGGATAAGTCCTTAGCATTTCCTATGGTATCTCAGGATAAGACATTTGATCACTGAGTAGTAGATTATATGCTCCTACTTCAGGCCTGGCTCCTGTCTCCTTCTTTGATGATGTCCTAAGGGATGAAAGAACCTTCTGGGCTTGAGAAACTAAAGAGGTGTATCCAGAGGCACAGCAGGTTTTCCATCACTTCATGCATTGTGTGGAGATCCTGTTTGCAAAGAGGAATGTTCCCAGGGCAGAGGGGTTGTTATGTGAGCAGAGTCCTTCTCACCCATGTGGCTGAGCTTACAATGACCAAATTGTTTTGAGTGTCCTCTGCACTCTCCTGTTGCTTACTGACAAATCTAGACCACCACCTGCTGAAGGAATTGTCTCTTCATATTGTGATGACTTTCATCATCTGATTATGAGCAGGGATCTGGGCCAGGGCAGTATTGCTCTGCAGATTTTCTATTAGATGCTCTAGGAATTTGCTCATCCATTATTGAATCACTAATTTCTCATACATGTGGGTTGGAGACAGCTGTGCAAGACATAAAAATATGGAGAATCTACAGGATACACATAAACTTCCGGGTGGCACTTGGGAGAAAAGAGATCCAGGACATGGTTTAGATGCCTCTAAACCCATGTTGAAGCTACTGCATTGGGATCCAGGCCATGTCTGCCCCCCCAAACCACCCTTACAATACAGTAATTAATCTATGAAGGGCACAAGAGGGCTAATAATTTCCCATAAATGCTGCTTTTGTTTATCTTACAGAGAATAAATCAGGTTTCTGATGACAGTTGTTGTTCTTCCTGATGATCTCGCTTGCTTTACATTTTTTTTACATTTGTATAAGTCTTTGTATCACTAAGCACATCTCTGCAGCCTGAGGTCAGTGCTTTGTGGGGCTAGAACCAGGCAGTGCTTGTGTGCCCTTGCAGATGGAGACGGCAGCGTGCGAGGTTATGCCAGGCTCCCAGAAGAAAAGCTGCTTTTATTGCATCTCTTGGACCTTCCAGGAAACAGAGAAAGGGCGTCTTACACATCAGTTGCTTCCCAAATAACCAGAATAAGCTAACTGATTATTGACAACCTGTCATTAAACTGTTGCTGAAAGCACTAAATTGTATTGTTTAACTTGGTTCTGCAGGATAGTTATGATGTCATGTATCATCAATCTAAGATGTATCAGTTCAAAAAAACAAAGACATATTGCTGTCTTATCTGCCTAAAATTTTACCTTCCGCTTTTACTGGAAGTCTTATGAAGGGACTTCCTGTGAAAACTTTGTAAGAGACTAAGACCTTATTAGAACATTTGGGTTAAATTTTCTTTCTTTCTAGATGTCTGTACTGCTGTCAGTTCCAAAAGTTAATATCCTGTTTCATGAATCATAGGAAAGCTGACATCTTCCAAGGATATCCACAGCAAAAGCTTTGTGTTTTATGAATTGTTATTGTGTGCTGCTTCAGGATCATAAAACACACACAAAGCTTCAATCTCCTATGCAAGTAGTGTTTATATATACATCTTTGCAGAAGTATTTTGAAAAGCATTGGCTACTATTTGCATTTATTTCTCATTGCCCAGGACTGGCTATTTAACCTCTCTTCCTTACCTCACTTTTTCTGTGGTCCAACAATGCATTTCACTTCTCTGTTCTGAATTGCTTCAGGTTTGCATGTGGAAAACATAGTGTTTAACCCACCCCACCCCAGAAACATTCTTCTCTCAGACAGCAAAAGGATTTTACTGTGCTTGAAATTCCCTTTTCAAATGTGAGCTACTTTATTTTATGAAACAATGAAAGGAAACCACCCTGACTCCAAATGGGCACACAAGTTGTAAAAATGAAAACTGATAGGTAAACACAACAAAATATCACTAAGCATGTGATGATTATTGAGTTTAAAGTCATATTTTATAGGATTTGTTAGGGAGTACAAGAATAAAGAGAGAAACCTGGAAGTCAGCCTGCCTTGGAGAGCAGATCATTAATGCAGTTCCAGAGACACCTCTTTATGAAAGAGTGGTTATGAGACATACCAACAGAAAAGATACTGCTGGTGTTTACTGCAAACTGTAAACAGTCAAGGCAGACTAAAAATAATAACAGGTTAGATAGACACAAAGAAGGAAATTAGAGTAATTGTTATTAAACCCACAGATCCCATTACATCCAAATTCTTCCTGATTATATGACCTGAGTGATGCTTCCTAGAAGACTTTTCCCAGGTTCTATTAATTTTGGTTGGAATCTATAGGAAGGCAGAGGAACCAGTTTAGGCAGTTGGTAGCTGAGAAAGCTTGGAATGGAGGCTTTTTCCTTTCTTACTCAAGTCATGTGGTGCTCTGTAAATGTTTTCTGTTTGCTTTGAGAAGGAAGTTGTTTTGCACATTAAGTGAGCCAACACACAGTGCTGAAGAGAGAAGGTTAATAAAGGAGGGAATAAAACTTCTCTTTACAGTGGATGAAAATAAAGACAGTTGGAATATAAAATGTGATAAGAATATAGCTTTGTATCCCCAAGTGTGAATTCAGTCTCTCCCATCCTTCCGTCCTTCCTAACCTACTCACTTTGGTATTTTCAGATGTTGGTAATCTTTGAGGATTTAGTCCTCATTTGCACTGCTCCCATTCAGGCATTTTTCTGTAATCTCTTCCTTATTTTACTGCTACTTCAGCCTTCCCACCAAAATTTTAATCTGGATGTTGACTACTCCGCTTCTGAAATACTGAAATATCTTCTGTTTAGCCCCCATTTTTCACTTTCTTCCCCAAATGATATTTGTCCATTTGTCCTGCCTTGGGCAGATACCCCTCCCACCATGCATGTGCACACAGCTTTTGGCTCACTCCTCAGCCCACCCTTGCTTTTTCCATCCAAGTTTCAGAAAGTTTTTGTTTTACCTTTCATGGTCCTGCAGACAAACATTCTGTGGCATCTCTTCTTCCTTCTTCATACTGCATCCAGCTGTTATCAGTGTTTCACCAGTTCTCTTTTTCCATCCATGTCCTTCATGCAAAACTTGAAAAACAGCAGCAGCTGAAGAAAGATCTGAATAAGGAATGTGGATGTTACCCTCTTGTACCTTAAGTAGCAGAATGGTTCAGCCCAACAAATTCCGAATACAGACATGGGAGTTCTTAGAAAAGAAAATAGCATTACAACATCCCCTTTAAAGGGGTACTCATTAGTGCAGTGAAGACCTAACATGTGGGCAAGTGCTGCTTTATCCCTCTCAAGTGCATAAAACTGTAAGAAATTGTAATAAATACACATTTACTCATTCAGGCCTAGCAGACTTGAAAAACTGTAAATCTCATTTCCGCGCCACGTCATGCGTAGTGTGTTTTATGTGAAGCAATAGACTATGCTGTACCTCCTGTGTTAATTGAAGGTACAAAACCAGAGAGCTGATAAGGATTCCCATGAGCCTGCAATTCCACTAGTTGCTGTTATTTATCAGGCATAATCTCTGCTACACATTCCACCACTAATGTTGTTAAAAAAAAACCAAAAAAACATTTATTCTTGGAAAATGCCCATCAGTGTTGCAAATGACTGTGATCAACAGATTGGATATCCTAATTGCAGCCTATTAGAAATAATGAGATTTGCATGGTAGAACCCAGAGAATTACATGGATAAAGGAAAAAAAATCTCAACATAAAGGTTAATATAAACATATACTGCCTGCGAGTGCAAAGGACACATAAATTGGCGGCTCATTACTGCAGACTGACCCACGGGTAGGAATGTCACCCAGCTCAGAGGCTTTCCCAGGAAGTTTGGCTGCAAAAGTTACAAAAGATAAGGACATGCTTGTGGAATCCACTAAACTAATGAGAGCTGAAAGTTGTTTGAAATATCCCGATGACCTCACAGATGGGATGCTTATTAAGGTATCTGCATCAGTCTCTTTTTTGTCTAGCAGATTGTTGTAAAGCTTTGCTGAGGCGTAGCCAACAGTCCGTGAAGGTGTCTCCATGCTTTCTGACATACTAAGGGCTGGGGTTTTTTTTTAGGTTAGGGTTTTTTTCTGAATGAATTCAAAATGAAAACCAACATGCAGATGCAATTTTTGTTCGCGGGCAAATTTGTGGACTAGCACATGCGAGGCAGTCAATTATGATTACTTCATCAACACGGGGTCTGCCCGCTACCTACGTGCCTATCTGCTCGAGTGCGCTGGTCAGGAGCCAACTGCAAATTTAGGTCTTGAAAGTCTGAAGAAAAGCGCTTTATGTGCAAGGGTCCCATGAAGGCTTCGTAATGCAATTAAGCCCCATTTTAACAAAAGGCTTGCCATTTTGCTGAGGCACGACATGAGTAATTAAAATATCATTTTAAAAAAGACAAATGAGTGTTCTTCTCTACTCTGTGATATTGTTTGAGATAGATGGGAGGAAAGATTATGATTTTTGTTTGTTCCAGGGTCCTTTGAGTGGAAATCACCAGCAATGCAGTAAGCCTGCAGCAAAACATATCTATGCAAGCTCCTAAGGGGATCCTATAAATGAGACTGTAGGAAAACCTATTTCCTTCCCTTCTGGAAAGAAATAAGTTTTCAAAGTGTTCTTTTATACTTTGTTGTAGATGACTGTGCAAGTATAGAAGTGTTTTAGTAAAATCTAGGTATGAAGGAAAAGGAAAGGCTTAGTACAAATTGGTACATAGACTTTGCTTGTAGTGAAATAGTGCTGGAATGGCATGAAACTATGGTGAGCAGACCAAAAGAGTGAGAAATGATCTTAGGTTAAAAGAGGGGAGCTGTAGTTCTAGCGATTCCTAAAGACGAGAAACAAAACATAAATTTGGGAGGAGAAATATTAAGCAAGGTGTGTTGAAGGAAGCATATTTCAGTGACTTCATTTCAGCAACTCTTTTGTTTGATTGCTTTTGCTAAATCACAATGACAATAACTGTTGCAGTGCTTTTGGAGCAAATTGTGGTAGATATCTCTTGTGAGGCAGAGGCATGGTGGATATTGCATTCAGCTCGTTTCCCTGGATTGGGATGGAATTCATTGTTGCTCTGAAATCCGTTGTTTTAGAATATATTATCATATTGCAGTGAGATGCTCACTGCAATGAGCAATTCAATAATAGCCCAAGTGTTGCCAAATTCTACCGCAATGTTTGGCAACCTTACATTCAGATTTAAAAGCCTAATTTTAGGTTCTCAGATGGAAAAGATAGATGTAGAGAGAGAGAGAGAGATGGAAAATTTTGCTAAGAAAATAGCAAGTGAAAATAAATGCGAGACCCACTGATCACAGCACCAGCTAGGTCTTTTTTGGGGCCACATAAGTCACTAAAACTTTTCAGTACATGTTCTCTGACTGTCTGACAGTTTCCTTGGATCACTGTCAGAAAGGAGCACAGCAGCAAGTCACAGACACAAACACACCATTTTGCTAAATTACTTCAGTGTCTCCCTTGGCCATTCCAAATGGGTCTGTTACTTTGCTGTCCCACAAAAACCTCTGGGTTTCAGATGTAGTGGGCAGGAGCCCTCCCAGGAGATAAATGTGTGACCCTAGTCCTCTCCTCACACCTTCCTGCTGCAGGCTCTGCTCTGAATTAAAGCAGCAAAAAAACTCAGGATCAGCGATTAAAACAAAAATCAGGGAAGATTCCTGTTGTGGCTCTTCTTTCTCTGACCTGTGGAGCGTGCGTGAAGGAGCTGATGGGCATCATGCCCTGGGGAGCTCCATTTCCTAGAAATACCTTTAAAAGTGTGAAAACCACCACAAAGCCTTACCCTGGCTGAGGTGGTGCTTTTGGGGCAGCCTGTTTGTCAGTCAGTGAAGGTGCATGAGATTACGGGAGGAGCTGGACCCTGTACATTCTCCACAGCATTTCTCTCCTTCCCACTCTTCCAGTTGGCCATTTTAACGTAGGTGTGATGCTTCCATCCAAACATGGTGAGAACCTTGGGTTAAATGTTGATTTTTCACACCCTGAGGCATTAAAATCTAATAGGTTTTTAAATATACTGAGAAGTATGTTCACTTTGTAGACTTTTATATTCCTGCAAAAAAAACCTATTAGTATGTTTGCACGCATTGGGCTATTGCAATGACAATTCCATTAAGCTAAAAAATAGGACTTAGAAGTATGCCAAAACTGGTGTTCTGTTGGTTTGCAACTTCCATAATTATCAGAGAAAGAACATGGTCATCAGTTTTCAGAGAAATTACTTTAGAAAGCGAGAGAAGGGCAGAAATACTTACACTTGAAAGCTGTCATTTTAAACACCTCAGTAATTCTGCTGTAAGACACAAGACATGGTGTGTGTGTGTGTGTGTGTGTGTGTGTCAGGGGAGTAGTTGCTCCAAGGAATCGAATGCAGCAAAGGTTATAATTCAGTTTTTATAACCCTATGCTGGATCTGAACTTCTGAACTCAGTATTATCTTGGGTTTGTCCTCTTGCTAATGTGCCCATGAGCAGCTGTGATACCATTACATTTCCATTTTCCCCAGGGTGCTGTCATGTGGTTCCATATTGAAATGAAATGAAAAATGATTCATTGCTTAGGATCAGGTTTTTGTCCTCCACAGTGTATGAATGTAAATCTAGGGCGATTTCCCATGCTCCTGGCAGTAGGTTTTGCCTGAAAAAAAAGTCTAGAATCAACAAATGGGAAAACCACTCTGGAACACTAGAAAAATAGGAGCATTTCTCACTGCCTTCCTGTGTTGGTCCAATAGGGCTTTGCTGATGTTGCTAATGACTGTGAAATGACTTACATATAAATTCTTTAAACCCCTTCTCCTAATTACATTTCACAATTCTGTGGAGCTGAATACACAAATGATGTTAAAATAACAGTCACATGATACCTCTGAATTCTTGATGTGATGCTATTGTGAGTTCAAGCTAAGTGCTACAAAGAGCTATTTTACAGAATGAAAATTCCTGAGAAACAAGAATTGATAAAACATATGCTATCAGTATTACAGCAGAAATCCAGACAGTAGAGAAGCTACCCAAGCAAATAATAAAGAAATTAAGTAAATAGGCTAGTCTGGTGTTAGTTGAGGCACAGATGAAGTATACATCATTTAAATTATTAAATGTATGGTAATTTATGTTGTTCTAAGCTCATATTTTATACTGTTACTCTCGGGGGATGAATTTCTGCCAATCTTATCCACCGACCCAAGCAAATCTCTCTCCCACTGGGACTGTTTAATTTCATGATATGTGATATTCTTTGTCTGCAATAACATCAGAGTTGTTTGTCTTCTTATTTTAGGCTGTAAACTTTCAGGATGTGTAGCCATATGTCATGTATAGCCTGTATCATTCCAGGGCTGGTGTCTCCACTGGGGCTTTCAGGACCTATTGCAGCACAAATCATAGTAAATAAATATTATTTCTTTCTCAGAAGAAAAGAAGTATCAACAGCTGGGTTTTCACTTTGTCTTGTTCGTCTAATGAGAATGTAGTCCATTCTTGACACAAGAAAGTTACTGAGAGGTGAGTGATGAAAAGAGTTTAACCTCAGTAGAGGATCACAGAAGATATGGCTAAAGTACTAAGACTTGGATAGATTTTGTCTGTGATGTTGGAAGACAATGTTCTTAAAGCCAAAAAGATATCCAAGGGCTCATGTGGGACGCATGAGGAAAAAAGTCAAGTATATGGCATTTCTGGAGAGTTTCAAAAGCTTGGGAATCCATTGACTCCTACAAATCCTGACCACTGATTTCTGTTTCAACAGTTTCTATTTCCAGTAAAAGCAGGAAAAGATGATAAGAGTGTTCTAAAATGTTAAATCTTCCGTTCTGTTAGCCAAGTAAATACGAAGAAATGGGACAAATGACGGATGGTAATTTATTTGTGATTTTTCCAGCCAGTGCTATTTGCAAGTGTCCATCTGCACCAGTCACTCCAGGGGCTGACCAGGGGGCCTGGGAAAGAAGACAAAGACAGACTTTGCTGAAACAACTTACATTTTCCCACTTGGAACAAGAATGTAGGTTGATGGGTGAAAAGATGCGAAAAGATGGATTGGCTGAAGTGGCAGCAGTCAGTCTCCAGTCTGGCAGACAGCAGTGACTTTTGCATTGTGGCATTACATGCTTGATATTGTGGCTCCAAATTATTAATTTTGAGGATAGCAACCTCCTTTGTGGTGCTGCAACCTGCAGCACAAGAGTGAGGGTACCCCTCCAGACTGAATCCCAGCACGATGGCTGAGTTGTTTTATTAATCCTAACGAGACCTGTCATTAAAAGTTACCGAAGCCTGACTTTTCCTTGCTCTTTGTCAGCCCCCCTCAGCCTGGGCTGCAGATCCCACATCCTTTGAAGCCATCTGAGCTCTCTTTGTTGTTTTTTTTTTTGTGTATAATGATGCTGGGCATCTCTGCTGCTGAAGACACCCAGCAAGACCCAACGAAGCGTGGCTGGTGGAAAGGTCAATACCAAAGTAAGCTGGGAAGCAATCCCCTGCAGTATTCCTTGAGCTCTCTCTGCCTGCTGGGATTAAAGGTGCCTGTGAAAAACCCAGTGCTTCCTCTGCCAAGGGTAGGGTCCGACTCTGTGTGCAGTGTCTTGTAGGGCATTGGATAAAGCAAGGTGTTTAGGTCTTTACATTTAAGGTTATGGATAATATGTAATGCAGTTAATGACATCATGCTTTTGGCTGGTGAAGGCAGTCTTGTTAGCCAAGACATGTTGCTTCAAAATCATAGAATATGTCATTTCTGAAAAGGCTGTCTGCTGTCAGAACCATTGCTTTCTTAGGTATTTCCTTTCCCATTTTGCTACATTGCAAGTATTAATAGATATTTCTATCACATATTATCAGCAAGAAGCTGACAACAGGATGAGTAATGAAGCCATTTCCTGTGAACATTCAAATGGGCCTGTAATTGGTATTATACTCTAAACACTGCATAGAGAGAACCATTTCTGTCTATATAAAAAATGCCAGCATCTGAGGGATTTTTACTGGAAGTTTAAAAAAGTTAAAGGAACTTGGAGCATGTGGTCACCTGTCAGAGACCCCTCCCATGCAACATCTGCACTCTGTTTCTCTCTTTGCCAGCCCTGTGAAGAAGGCTTTGCAGATCCACACTTGTCTGCAGCCTGGGATTGCCACTCATGGCTGTCCATTGTTACTGCTGCCTTTTCCTCTCACACATGCAGGGCTGATGCCATTTGTTGAAGAGGAGAAAATAAACTAATTCAAAGCTTAAGAGCATTTCTATTTTGTAATATTTGGGAATAGCGAAGAGATGCCCACATAGAGCAACCTCTCCCTGTAACTGGGACAGGAAAACAGTTGCCTGTGTCCCTAAGGGCCTTTGGCAGTTTCATTTGCATTTTTTGTCCTGTTTGGTGCCAATGAGGAATTCTTGTTTTCTCTGCTTCTAATATGCTTCCTACGCTGGTCACAAGCTGGAATAAAACAGAATCAATGGGTTTTTTAGCTCAGTTCCCTGTATCTTGTAATCATTCTGTGCTCCTCCCAACTTCTGCTCTTCCCTCCTGTGGACATCCCTTAAAAAGGTCCAGCTCCTGAAATAAGAATGGACTCCAAGGTGCTCCTGCTGACATGATTCAAATTGAATTAAGCCGATAATTTACAAATCAGAAAAATCTCTTGTTTTTAATGGATGAAAGCATTGGCTATAAATTCCTGAGCCCTTCTGTTCTGTGCCCAGTTAAATATGGTAAGTAAAATCTTGTTCTTTTCCAGAATTTACAGTGGTGTATGATAATGTGCAGAGTACATCTGTCTACAGATTTATTATTCAGTAAATTTCATCTGCTTGGTTCAATGGTAATTAAAATAATAAACACCATGGAGTCACCAGTTCACCCAAATAATTTCTGAGAGACTAGGTGAACAGTCCAAAATCTATCCAAGAAAAACAAGTACAGCCACTGAAGTCCCTTTTGCTGTTTCTTTAACTCCTCCTCATTTCCCTGCTCCAATTTTGCATCCATCCAAGGCCCAGATTTCTTACTTATCAAATCACTGGAACCATTCATTGCAAAAAGCTTTTCAACACTACAAAGACCAAGTGGTGACACAGTGGGTGGATGAGAAAAGTGGTGACTTGGCTCCTCACCTCTCATCTGCAGTGTCAGCAGGAGACCATGAAGTGATCCCCTCTTACCTATCTGGCCCAACCAATCACTTAAAGAGTTAACCCTGGAAATTAAGTTTAGAGGACAATTATAATCATCATTAGTATGAGTATTTGAATGAACTTGTTTGCAAAACTCTACTTGTGTGACAAATTGCCAGGATAAATCCATAGCTGCAGCATCAGGCATCACTGAGGCTTTTCTAGCTAAAAGGGAGCAGCTGAGACTACTCATCTTGTGTAGGGTGCTACCAAGTTAAGAAAAGTTGCTGTTACAGGATCAGAGCTGACAATCACCTGGCTGAGGCATAAGAATGTAATACATTTAGGAACCTACCACATTTAAGCAGACTAAGTAGGGCTATAAATTTGCACTCAGAGCAGAATTTATCTGTTGCTGCCTTTCTGCCCAGGCTACAGCCCATGCTGTCAGCTCAGCAAAACAGAAGAACATCCATCATCTGCTTCATGGCGAGGTTTTTCCCCTGTGGCAGCTTGATTTGCAATATCATATTCACCTCTACACCATTTTTCACATCTCTTCCAGCACCACATATTCCCAGATTTCTTCATTTCATGAACCATATATATGAATGGAATTTGCCCAACAGAAGGCCAATATTTTTCTTAGTCATGTCAATTGGCATTAATCTCACAAATGTAAATATTTAAATTTGCATAGCAAAGTAAGCCTACTGATTTACTTTCTTCCCATTGCTTATCTCTGCTGCCATTGTACTGTTTCTCAGTTCTCAGAAGTTATTGATACAGGTGTTAAAATTGTTTTCCAGTATCTTTCATGAAGATTGTAAGTTTAAATAGAAGAAAGCACATGAATGGATACTTGGTCTCCTATGAGAAATATTATCAGATTATAATGTAGATACATCTCTGATGTTGTTGGCTGTCCAAAAGACAACATGTTTTTTACTCCAATCATCTGACAGGATATGAATATCATTTTGCAATACAGTTATGTATACTGGACCAAAATACTCACCTTCACAGCTGTATAAGCCAGAAGCTGAAGAATGTACTTGTGCTCTGGGTGAGAGGGACAGAGGTTTATGAAAGGGGGTTTATGGCTTTGAAAATGAAGAGGGATGACACTTCATGTCAGGAAATAAGATGGCAAGGAAGTGTTGTCTAATAAACTCTCCCTGGTCATGAGAAGTGTGCCAGAAACAGGACTGGCTTAACTGGCCACCAGGAAGGGATAAAATCAAGTAGAGGCACTTCTGTTCAGAAATGCTGCTGCAAGATCTAGGGCAACTTGCAGTGCCTATAAGGATTTACTTGGACTGCTGGAACAACACTGCATCCAAAAGGTATAAGCACAGGTCAAAGCCACCTCTGTTTGTCTTTTTCCTTTTTTGAGTACCTTATTTGGGACTGTAGGACACATAGCAGATTTCCACATTAGAGTATCTTAAAATATTTTCTATTCAGAGGCAGAATGTCCTAAAACATTAAAATTATTTCAGACATTTTCAAGAGAAAAAAAATGGCAGAAAACTAACTCCTAAAGACACTCATGCTAAGTCCTGAATGAACCTAGGGATAAAATAATGTTATTCATTCACAACATACTGTTCTGTAGATGTTTCATGGAGAAGAATGTATTTGCACAACCGCTGAACTGGCTGATAGCTTGTGTGTTGGAGGGTGCACGATCAAACTGAAATTCAGACACAATTCTTCTCCTCTGGAAAGTGGCTGCAGACAAAAGGGCATGAGACCTGCAGGATTTTTGCTACCCACCTGATCTCTTTAGCCAAAAATGGACAAAATAAAGCAGGACTGCTCAAAATGTGATTGTCTGTGTTTTCATGACAACCCTTTCTGCTTGGATGGTTCTCTCAGCTTCACACTCACCAATGTTTCTCTGGTTTACAGGCTGGGATTAATACAAAATCTCCAAATGGCAAGTGTAGCCAAAATGAGACAGAAGATTTTACACTATGAAAAACCATTGAATCTGTTCCACCTAAACCCATAAATTTCACATCTGAACACATCTGCATGAAAAATTGCTATGTTTCCATTACTGTCATCCAAAAATTGCTGTTGCTATCTCCTGTAACACATTAAATCAAAGAGGTGTTAGGTCAGGCCTGACTGACATTATTAACACTACACTTTGGTGAAAGATTTCTGCTCTAGGACAATCAGGAGAGCAATGAAAGAAATTAATTTACCATACATTCTGGTTGTTTTCTCATTATTATCATTCTGGTTTTGTGCCCTTCTACTGTTTTTGCATCCTCTAATTCTAGCATGCATGTCAATTTTTATCTGAAAGATACTTCAAATTGTTTTCCTTCAATAGTAGTTTTTTTCTTCCTTCTGTTACTGTATGCTCATGTGAGCAGCACATTATTCTCTGGATACCACCTCCTAATTGTGGCCGATGTTTAGGGTCTGTGAATGATGTGATGTTCCATTTTTCACAAGATCTGACACAGGACAAGCAGAGATACTACAGGTAATACCTCTGTGGCTGTTCTACAAAGCCTGGCCTGTGAAGAAAACCAGAAAGTCTTTGTTGGGTGAATAAATAGTGATGGTGGTAGTTCACACACAGCCTGTGTACAGACGGTCATTAAGGTAGGTAAATGCTCTTTTATACTGTTAGGTTATATTTTCACTAAATGAGAACTTCACATTTACTTCCGGGGAGAAAAAACCCTGACTTTCACAAAATATTCTGTAGCAATCAATCAGCAAAAAAAGCAGTGTCACTTAAAAAAGAAAACTAAAAATTGAAGAACATATTAATGTGAGGGAAAGAAAAAGTTAGAGTGTAATGACTGAGATTAGAATTTTTCTTTTCATTTAGAAGACATCTGTTTCCTATTTGTATTCAGCATATTCTGTTCCAGAAAGATGCCTCACAGTATATCAGCAGGTCTCTTACCAGTTTTCACAAAATACTGTGCAAAACCTCACATCTGTGAATTAATTTTTGTCAGACTATTGTTCCCCTTCAGTAGTTAAAAAAAAAAAAATATTTAAATCTTACAGACATGTTCTTGGCAACCAAGATGGGATTTTATAGGGGTGCATGGAGCTGTAAATGTACTGAATGCCTCATAACAGTGATTCATATGGGCTGTACTCATTCAGTGGATTTTCAGTTATAGCCTTTAGGCAGTATCACAGCATGGACAGCAGACACTGTAGAATCATCACCTTTCATAGTTGTTTCCTCATTTACTGGTGATGGTAGGAAAATTGTTGGTAAAGCATATAAGGCCAGCATGTTCTTTGGCAGAGCTGAGAACAGCAGATATCACAACAGTCAATCACACATCAATGAAGTGTACAACATGCAGGCCAGCTATTACAGAATATAAAGATGACTAAATCTCAGTGTCAATAAAACCCAGTGAATTTATATATATATATAAAAGTAACTTCAAAGATTTGCTATTTAAAAATTAGGTGTAGGGTCAGAAGGTTGTGTTTGGAAGAGCCCTTAGAGAAGATCTACATAAAATCATTTTATTGAGAAAGGAGGAACTGCATTTAGGCATTGCCTATAAGGGTTTGTCCAGTGGATTTCTGCAAGCTATCAGCATGCCTAAAGAGTCTATTCTTCTATTTCAGGACTCCTATCAAGAAGGTTGTGTTTTTCCCAACATATAAATTAAATCTTCTTTGCTGCAAATTTATATAATTTCCTTTTATTTTCTCTGATTAACTGTGGAGACAAGTTTATCACAGTCCTCTCTCAAATTACCTTTAGAACAATCTATCAGAAGATTGCTATCTAATCACCCTCCCCAAACCTGATTGTGCCTGGGGTAAGCAAAGCAATCTTCTCTCATAGTCAATGCCTCAACGTCTTGTAACCCAGAGTCTCTCTCCAGTTTCTCCACGTCTTTTATAACCAAACACAAAGTGGCATTTCAGGTCTTTCCTGGGAAAGAGAAGAAAGCTGTCATTATCTCCTGTGAGATATGCATGATGCTGCTATTCAGCCGAGATGAATTAACGGCATTAAATTATTACTTCATATTCTGCTTAGAATCAGCCTTAAAACCCAGCCTCCCTTTTGGGCCACATACTTATTTGCATGCTTGATTTTTCTGTCTCAAATACTGCACCATGTACTGTCATTTCTGAATGTCATCCTTGTTTGGGTTTTGCTCTCTGTAATCCCTCACAGCTTGAATCCTGGTCCTTTATAGTTCACAAACCTTCCAGCATGATGTGTCACATTTCACCCCGTTCTTCTCTGTCCTTTCGGCTGCTCACTGGAGTGTTGATTGTTTTGGTCAGGAAAGGTCCTTGCAGGAGAACATATAAAGATGAACACCAAATTCCTGAGGTGTGCTCCTTCAAACTGTATTTCCAGCCAGCTGTGTGCATTTTATTTATACCAATGTTCATTAACGTGCTTTTGTGAGTATCATGTGATGCCATTTAAAACCTTACTGAAGTCAAGAAATATCTGGATCTAGTACTTCCAACTTATCCAACAAGTCAGAGACTGTTCTTCAGATCCCCACGCTGATTACTTTCAGTCTTGCTGATGTCTTCTAAGTAATTCCAAACTGATTTTATAGTTGCTTGTAAAAGAACTCTTGCTGGTATTGAATGTAGAATCACTGGTTTACTGTTTGCCAAGTCCTTGCCAAACAGAGGCAAGGTGACAGAAGATCTGTCACCAGAATGGGCACTCATGCTGCCTCACTTCTTCAGTGGTGCTAGTGTTTCCCTCTTAAGTGACACTGGAAAGGGAAAACACCTACAGTACTATATTCATAAGTCATGAACAGAATCTTGTTTTTCAAAAGGAAAAAGAAATGAAAAAAGTTGTGTCTAACTGATCCCAGTTTTCAAGGTGAGGGGAGGAAGATGTGAGTATACTTTTGGTGTGGCAGAAAAGACAGTAAGAAGACACGTATCTTTACAACCAGCACATTATTCTCACTGTTAATCCTTAACTTCTAACAGCATTTTTCCACCTGAAAAGTCTCTCGTTCTCTTATTTTCTAGATCAGTTCAATTTCTTTAGGAGTCTCCTAGAAACCCAGCTAGAGAATAAGAGTGAAATCTGATTTGTTTGCATGTTTGTTACCTTCAGATAACTCCAGGAAGTTTGTGATATATGACTTCACATGACTTTGCAGAAACCCTACAGCTTTTCATCAATATGCTGGATTTATCCATGTGCCTACTAGGCATGACCTTCAGAACATATCTGTTGTTTTACCTGGTATATATCATATTTACTCACCTGATTTTCCTATAAATTCTTCTTTCCTTCTTTTCATTTGCAATGAGAAAACTAATTTTTGCATCTAACAGCACCATTTTAAGGGCACACCATTTATTCACAGGTTTTAGCCCAAGGAGGTGAAATTTGTTGTGTTATAAGACTTTAACAGTCTTATATTTTCTGAATATTTCTTATATTTATGATCTATATTTTCTGAAGTCCTCAAACACTGATTTAATGTTTTCACAGACATCATTCTGCAGAGTAAAGCCAGATCCTGAAGTTGCAGATATTAACATGGCTCTTGCATTTTCAGCATTGTGTTAGAGTTATTAAAACTAAGCAATGTATTTACTAGTTCCCTGTCTGTTCAATTAGCATGATGGCTTTTTAATTTGGGTATTTCAGTCGTTTCACAAGACATTACATTTGATGAATGCCTCCTGCTGGAAATTGCCCTAGCCCCTCCTAATAGCCCGAAGTTATTCTCATTTTCTCTCCTTTGCTCTCTTCCAGCCTAGTATCACACTAGAAACATGCCAGTGCAGTGTCTTTGCACCAAGCATAGAGATCTCTGGTAATCTGCCTCCAGGATGCCTGGCTAAATCTGGTATCTGATCTCTTAATGTGCTGGTTAGTGCTTTAAAAAAAATGTGCAATGTTATATTCATGATGCAATGGCTCAGGTCTTAGAAAACACCTGCAGTAGAGAACGGGCAAGTAAGAGAAAGGGAGTTGCTGTAAGCAGTGTTTTCCTCCATTTAACACCTTTCATTCACCAGAAGGGGATTACGGAAGGGAGCATAACTTCCTAGCTCAGGGATTTACCTTGCTTCTGAAGCAGCTCCTGAAAGCCAGCAGAGACAGTGTGTTGAGGACCAACACTCCAGAATTTCCCATTGTGTTATTGCACTATGGCAAAATCAGAGCCAGCATAGCGTGACTGACTCACTAATCCCAAGGTGTAGCGTGCCAAGACAGTTGCCAAGTTTTTAGACTGCGTCTTTGTTGTCTTTCAGGCTGCAGATTGCCAAGATATGTGGTTTTGGCTGAGTGGAAGTACTTTTTGTTTCAGTATGTCAACATAGCAGGCTGGTAGATCAAAACATTCTATTACTGAGTTCCGACATGCATGGGATACTGCCAAAGAAAGTGATTTCTTTATCTTCAACAACCAGGCAGTACAGGATGTGTTCATGTCTGTGATGTTTGCTTTTGATTCATTATAGGTTTAGGAACACTGAAATAGTGGCAACATATATCTCAAATGGAAGGTCATGGACAGAGGAGAAAGCTGTTAATTGAGGAAATGAGGATATTCACTGCAGGTCTTCATACCAGAAGCCTGCAGAAATGTCATGTTTACATATTCATTCACCATACACTAGCCACTTGCTCCAAAGACTGAGTAGCCTCTATCTCTGTGATCCAGAGAATTTCTGCTCTGGTTTTGCCTTCCTTTAGTCTGCCTGTTATGGCACTGTCACCAAATACTCTCATGTTTGCCTTATATTAATGCTTTGTACTCTGCATCCTCAGTGCCCTTGCTGTAGTACAATTGTGTGGTTATCCAGCCTTCAGCAGAAGCAAAGGTAGCCTTCACCATCTGCCAGTTTTGAAATTGCATGATGTTCACCTTTATCTCCCAGGGAAGCTTCAGTTCTCTTTCTTCTCTGGACCTCTAAAAGCCCTTGTGTAGAGTGACTACATTGGCTAGAAAGCCAGTGCTCACCTTGGTCCTTCGAGTTAGTCTGGAAGATAGCCTGTCCCCTGACATAAGTTGAGACTGCAATTCTTCAGTGTTTACCACTGAATATGCAGGATAATAAGATTTAATGAACTCTAGCAATTTCTAGTCTGTCCCTTTCTTTAGGCAGCAAAAGAAAATATATCCATAATATCCAATAATCTTTTTTATTACTCTTTCTGATACTTCTGATTTGTTTAGTTCAACCAGGATTTCCTTCTGAGTTTCACAGGTCTGTCTGCTTTTCAGCTGTGGTTGAGGCTTGTGTCTGATCAGGGGAAAAAAATTACATTAACTCCTCTGAAATAAGAAGCAAAACCATAGAACTGATCATTGAAGACTTGGGACAGTTTCTGGATATAAGAGTTATAGAAAATAGATAAAAAGACTGCCTGCAAAGTCTGCTGCAGCTTCACTCTAAAGCACCTCCTTGTTGGAGCTGACCACCCCCAGGCTTTCCAAAACTTATTTGTAGAACACACAGCAAGGACATTCATGAAGCAGGTTCACCCAAGCACAGTGGAAATTTGCTGACCTCCTGGCACTCACATGTACACCATCTTCTGCTGAAGAAAATTTCCTAGCAAAGACTGGATTCCAAGATTCAATGTCTGATTAAAAGCGGAAAAATATTTTTGGGTAAAGCAAGAATGCTTATGAGAAATCAGAGGCAGACTCAACCCCTGGGGGATTGACTCTGTTCCTGTTGCAGTCACTGCCTGAAAGACAGTGGTCAAGAAATCAGCAGATGATTTAACTGAAGGTCTGAAAGAATCACAGAGAGTTAGTGAGGAAATACCAATCTACAGGAAATTTTGGCAAAATGTGTTTCATGGGGAATGAGTCACATGAAAAGCCTGCCTGGAATTTACCAGTGATATGGAAGAAACAGAGGATTCTAACTGACTGAGGATACAATTGCAGATGGCATAAAAATTGGAGGAATGGAAATTAAAAACTAAGGAACACCAGAGAGAATAAAAGCACACTCTGGCTCCTTTGTTGTGATAGGAGCAACCAAGTAGTGAGAAAGCCTGGACCAAGGGATCTGTATCACTTCTGCTCAGGAGGCTGGTACCAAAGGATGTCCATGTCAAGGATGCCTTGCCCAAGGGGGTGTATTTGGGGGCTGCAGAATGCTGAGCACACCAGGATTGCGGGGTGGAAGAGGAGGGCAGAGCCATGACAGATCCCCTTGCCATCACTGCCTGCCTCTGGGCTGGGGCCAACTGCAAAAAGCTGGGAGAGAGCAGTGATTTGGGAAAAGGGAGGCTGATGGGCACAGTACATTTAACTAACTGCAGAGAAAGGGAAGAGGGACCTCAATCAGAGTCTTAGTGTGTATGTGAAGGAGAAGGCAGGATACCTGAAACTGTGGTGCTCTTTAATCTAACAGATAAAGGCAGGACAAGATATAGTTTCTCAAAGTTGGAACCTGACAGATTTAACACTGGGCACAATTAGCTGCTGAAATGGGAGGAATTGAGAAAGTCTCCAGCATTTGGAGTCCCCACACCAAAGCTAGATGTTTCTGCCAGGGACAGGCCATTGCTCAAGCACAGATGGGAATCAAAGATCTCAGCTGCTGGACAAGAGTCCACAAGTCATGCTGTTCCAGAAAGCCAGCTGTATCATCACCTACTCTCTGCAGCTGGATTTGTGATGGGCATTTGAAACCAGGATCAAGGCTGTTGGTCACTAGCTGGTGGGACACTGCAGCCACGGCTGAAAGTTGTTATTATCATGACAGTCATCACCATTGTCCCCATTCCTGCTACCATTGTTATTTGTAGATCAGGACCACTTTGTACTGAGGAGCAGTAGGGACACTATGTAGCAACTAAAGCAACAGTGTTTCTTGACCCAAAGAAAAGTTCCCTGCCAGTTAATTAACAAATGCATAATAGAAATTGTCCATCGATCTTCCCTTCCCCGCCCTTCTCTTTTTTCATTAAATCATTATGGATCTTATGGATTACAATAGTTTACTATCAAAAAGAAACCCCAAACCTATCTCAGAAAAGTAACTATTTTATTTGTCTGTTTTACTGAATAGTGGGAAACCTAATCTCTACTGCCCAACTGGGTGTGTTTGGCTGTTCCTCAAACTAAAACAAGACTCAGAAGATTAAAGTGGAGCTTGGCTCAAGATCAGGTGAATCAGCACATTTATAATGCCACAAAATGGCCTGCAGGGTGGCCTTCTCTTCTGTAATTACACAGGGATTTTATGTGTACAGGCAAAGGAAGTAATTTGATTTATCTGTTCTAATTAAGTATATGATGTGAGGAAACAGTGATATGTCTGTTCAAAACATGCTTTAGGTTCTTTTGGTGAGAAAGTGAATGTGACTGTAAGTATTGTGCTTTAATGTGACTAACTTTCCCATTAACGCTCTTACTCTTAAATGTCACTTATGTAAGAAAGTGTAATGGCAGGTTTGGACTGGCATTTGGGATGAAATTACATGTGAAGGACCATACCCAGAATGCATGCATCACCAACTTTTTATATTCCATGGGCTGATTTTCCAATCCCTTGCAATTCACTTGGGGTAAATTATTATATCCACGGAAATGAGATGAAATCCAGCTATTGCAGAACCAGGACCAAGGAAGATACTTGAGAAAATTAATCCCCACAAACTGTAGTGGAAGCCAGGTATGACCCACATGTGGCCATAGTTTCTTTTAACTGGGAAACAGACATGTTTCCTTAGGAAGAGTATTTGAACAGTATTTTTCTCTTATCTATTGGTGAATGCCTGATCATAAGAGTCCTGCCTCTGGCTTCAGGAGCCAAGGTCAACCCTGATCTCTAACAAGACAGTGTTAATAAGAAGTAAAGAAGAGGAGGATTGTGGTAAAGTTAAAGGAAAAGGTTTATGAAGTCAAATTTTCAAGTGCTGCTTAAAAATATAACAAGAAAGTGAATCAAGTTGCCCCATTGTGTCTGTCTTATCTAAGGCCAAGACAAACTGAAGAATTGTTTGGGGACAGTCATGGAAAAAATAGTGTCAGTGTTCTAAGACCACTAAGAATGTGCTGTCTAACAAAACACTATGTGTTTTGCGGATCCTTTCACATATTTCTGTGTATGACTTTTTAAAAAGGATTGGGATTCCTAAAACCTGCCCTATCCATGAAAAGGACAAATGCTCTAGAGGGAAAAGTGGTTCTGTGCTCTAGGTGCCTGTTTTCTCTGAGCTGGAGCTATTACTTAATTATGTGCCATTAGCTTGTAGTGGTATGAGTTTTGCAGAAGGACTTGATGTTCCAGATGTTTAGGGATGAGATAATATGCTGCAAATTGGCCAACAGGTGTTTTTTTTTTTTTTTTTTTTTTTTTTGTTTGTTTGTTTGTTTGTTTTTGTTTTGTTTTGTTTTTTGTTTGTTTGGGTTTTTTTTGTTTTTGTTTTTTTTTTTTGGTTGGTTGTTTTTTGTTGTTGTTGTTGGGGGTTTTTATGCGGTTTTTTTTGGGGAGGGGGGTGTTGGTTTGGTGTGTTTGGTTTTTTGGCTTTTTGTTTTTTTGTTTTTTCCCTGAGGATTAGAGCTAAGCTTTGAAGGAGGAGACAAGAGCAAGTTTTGGTCCTGCTGACTGGTGTCATGCCTAGGGAGACATACCTGGCTAACAGCTTGTGCTGGGAACTTCAAATGAACATAAAAGAGAAAGGGTATTACCTGTACCATCCAGGAAGGCTTTGGCAACATTAGCCTGGAAAGCTACCAAGGGAAAATGATATTTCTGGAAGAAACTAATGACTTACTCAACTCCTAAAGTTGGTGGTGCTAATGACTCAGAGAGCAAGACATCTAGTTTATGTAGTTGAAAGCTTTCTGCTGACTGTGAGCAATGGGTTTGCCAGGGCAGAGCCCATCCAAAGCTTGCCAGCAGGCCAGGAAAAGGGTGAGGCAAGTCCATCTGCTTCTGACTTTCAGGAAAGGGGTGCACAAGCTGCCAGGGTGAAACACACATGAAGGTATCTGCTGGCTGTAGGTTTGCTCCCCAGTGCTTGAGAGGAGCCCCAACTCCTCCCAGTGGCCTTCTACTTCCCCAGGATAGAAGGGAAGACTCCCATCTTCAGTTTCACCCTGTACCCTCAGTTAGCTAACATGCAGTTCAACCTCCACTGTCAAAAAACCTGTTGTTCTCTGGAAAGTGGTTGTTGCTACCTTAGATTCCCTTGTCCAGGTTGTTGATAAAGGTGTTAAATTAGACTGGGCCAAACACTGAGCCCTGTGGAGCACACTTGTGACTGGCCACCAGCTGCATGTAACTACATTCCCCATCACTCTCTGGGCCCAGCCATCCTGGAAGTTTTTCACACAGAACCCATCCAAGCCATAAGCAACCAGTTTCTCCAGGAGAATGTTGTGGGACACAGTGTCAAACACTTTACTGTAGTCCTTGTAAATACATCCACAGCCTTTCCCTCACCCACTTGGTGGGTCACCCTGAAATAAAATTATATCAAATTGGTCAGGAAGGACTTGCTTTTCATAAATCTCTTCTGGCTGGGCCTGATCCCCTGGCTGTCCTGTACATGCACTCAAATAGTCCTTCTCCACAACCCTCCCAGGCACTGAGGTCAGACTGACAGACAGACCTGTAGTTCCCCAAGTCCTCCTTATGACTCTTCTTGTTGTGATATCACATTTGCTAAATTCCCATCAGTTGGGACCTCCCTGGTAAGACAAAACTGCTGGTGGATGACAGAAAGTGTCTTGGTGAGCAGCTTTTCCCTCTCCCTAAGTACCCTTGGGTGGATCCCATCTGATCCTGTAGACTTTTTAATTTCTGAGTAGTGTAGCAGGTCACTGATCATTTCCCCTTGGGTTATGGGGACTTTAATTCTACTCCCCATCACTGTTTTCCAGTTCAAGGAGCTGGGTATCCTGTGGTCAATTGGGTAGTCCTCACTCTTAATGACTGAGGTAAAGAAGGCATTAAGTACCTCAGCTCTTTTCTCATCCTTTGTCACTGTGTTTCCCCCCTCATCCAATAAAGGATAGAGATTCTCTTTAGCCCTCCTTTTGTTGCTGGTGTATTTATAGAAATTTGTTTTATTGTCTTTTATAGCAGTAGCCAGATTAAATTATAGCTCGTCTTTGAACTTTTTTATTTTCTTCCTGCATAATCTACCAACATCCTTGTAGTCCTCCTGAAGTGCCTGTCCCTTCTTCCACAGGGCATAAATTCTCTTTTTTTTCCCTGAGTTCTAGCCAAATCTGGAGTCCTATTCTGAGCATTGACATAGTTTTAACCTCAACACTTTGCTTAATCCCTACATCACTCTGTTCCCACATGAAAAACTTGCACTTTTTTGCTTCAGATTTTGCTGCCTGACACAACACACAAAAGGTGAGTGGTCACTGGCAGCTGGATGCACACCTTGTAACTGGAGAGAGCCAGAAGATGTGGCAGGAGGTGTCCTGTCAGGACATAAAAAGTGTGTGAGAAGAAAGGCACCAGCTGCCATCAGATATGCAGGTGTTTTACACCCACTGTGAGATAATCCCTGCAGTGCTGTGGTGTGAGGTGCATGCTATGAAACACCTTGCAAAACAGCAGTGCCAGGGATTGCAGAGCTCATCTGTGTATTGAGCAAAACCTGTTGGAAGCACAGATTTTTCTCACATCTCCATGCTAGTGATAGAGAGACCAGGGCACTGTCTTGTATTCCAGCTCTGAAACCCAAATGTGGAAAATCGCTTTCTCCTTCTCTCAACACAGGACACAGATTTCCCAAGCAGCCAAGTGAGAATCATCTGTAATGGAAAGGCTGCAGGATACATTGTAGTTCAGGAGGCTTCCCTGTTTCCTCCTCTCCCCCTTATCCACTGTGTTGACTGGCACCAGTGAGGTCCCATTCATTCAGCCGTGCCAGCTGCTCCGGATCCAGCCCTTGCTCTCCTGGGCATCCCTCGGGCACCGTGGTGTTCCCTGCCCCGTGTCTGTGGCTGTGTGCACCCAACCAGGGCACACTCAGTGGCACTCGTGCATGCTGCTCTGGGCAGTGCCTGCTCCTGGCTACAGGCTGCTTCCTTCTCTCTCTTCCAGCCCCTCTGGGCCTGTCCTGCTAGGTCTGTAAAACATCCTGTTCAATCACTTTCAGCTAGTTTTAACCTATCTTGCCATATATACACTCAAACCTACTCACCTACAGCTTCTGCTAAGACTCATGTGACACACCAAATACTCTTCTGAAATCCTTACTTGTTGTGCAAAACCTCTTCACCCCATTCAGTGTAATTCTATTCCCCAGATTACTTCTCCATTGCCTGCCTCTGCTGACAGTGATAAAAAACATGGACTGCTTCATTAGCTCACTGTGTGCACACAGACAATGTGCTAGGGAGACTCAGGGCATGGCTGCTACTGCTGCAGCCTCCTGCTTTTAATTACAATTGCTAAATCAAAAGCACTCCTTGCATATTAATTCTTCCCTCTACTAACAATACATCTGACAGAAAGCCTTCTTGTATCATCTGCAGGCTGCAGGTTGGCCATACCTGTGGATTTGTTTTTTCTCTATCTTGCAGTGCTTCCTTTTTTTGCTTTCATCATATTAAGAAAAAAGAGGCAGGAAATCTTAACATGTGGCAGAGCAGCGTTTGTCACCCTCAGGAGCTTTGGTCATTTGAGCTGGACCTCTGTTGTTGTCTTGGGAGCATGAGCACAGTGTTTGAGCATGGCTGGGGGCAAGCTGGTATTCACAAACTTGGAATTTTCATTGCCCCACAAGGGAAGGCTAAAGTGAGTAAAATTACAGGTACGTGTCACATCCCCAAATCTATCATATTGAACAATGACACTGTGATCTGCATGATGATTCATC
Organism: Oenanthe melanoleuca; assembly: GCF_029582105.1. Classification (NCBI taxonomy): domain Eukaryota; kingdom Metazoa; phylum Chordata; class Aves; order Passeriformes; family Muscicapidae; genus Oenanthe; species Oenanthe melanoleuca. Next base: position 75,084,186 of record NC_079336.1, read on the forward strand.
AGTGATCAAAAACAAGCATGGCAGTAAGCAGTCCATCACTACTGCTCCCTACCACGGACTGCAGGGCAGTGGCTGTAGGCTTGTGAATCCTTGCAAGAGTTCTCCTACCCCTAATTTTAAGTTTCACCCAGTGGCATGGTCTGTTTGTGAAAAGAAGGTCTTGAAGCAGAAGACCATTGTGAACACCCAGTGGTCTTACAAAAACAAAGTGCTTTAAGAAAACCCAGCTGTAGGAAGTAATCAGAATAAGATATGTTTAATTATGGAATCCATATATATCCATATATATAGGTTATGTCTGTCTATAAATATACAAATATAGAGTCAGGGGTACATCTACACCTTGCATAATTTATTCTTTCAGTTTTCCTGTTCAGCTAAGGTTCTGTTTCAGAAATTTTCCACCTCCTGCTTAACCTTCCTCCTTCATTATATTAGAATAAGCATTTGTTGCTCTCTGATGGCATCTAGCAAGATCAAACTCAGGAGAAAATAAGTGGGAGCCACAAGGCCCTCTATAAAATAGCCTACACCTTTTGTGGACTGGAATGGATATTTGTCAGTAATGAGGCAATGTAATTAAATTAAATAAGCCTTGGCAATACCTCTGCCATATCTGCCTGTACAATGTTCCCTTAAGCAGCAACACTCCCACGGGAAATTAAATACTGTATGTGCACTAGCCAGCCTTATTGTTTGGGTGTTCCTGCAGCTAAGAAACCCTCACTGCTGTCTCCTAAACAAAGGGAAGGAAGGTTCTGGGCTTCTCTGAAATTTGGGTGCAGTTCAAGAGCAGACACCAGCTGGGTCACTCTGACATGCATGCCCTGGGATGCAGGTGACCACAATGGGCAAGGAGATGGAGGAGACACCTTGGCTCTTCTCCTTCATTGGCTCCCCTGCTGTGGGCTCTTTCCCCTGCAGCACCTCTAAGCATGGGTATAATGTGAATGAAACAATAGTAATAATGGTCATCATCAGCATCATAACACTGAAAAATCAGGCTGCTTTCCTAGGATGAAAAGGTTCAAACACAAGTTGTCCTTTTCTCAGGAGATTACTCAGTCTAACTCTTCAAGTGGCCACGGCGGTCCTTCATTATCCATTGAGGTGATGGTGAGCTTTCCTATTATTGGGAAAGTCATGAGAGCCTGAGGAGAGCAAAAGCATTCTGGTGATAATGCTGTCATGACAACTCTCATTGTCAAAATAGGTGTTTTGGGGGAACTCAGTCCTTCTCAAGAATTTTTTCCTTTTTAAAGGCCCCTGTCACCCTACAAAAATGTTGTGGGAGTGAAAGAGAAGAGCTATTTTGTCAGTATGCTTTTATCTAAAAGCACCAGGTGGATACCACTTTCCATAACCTTCTGAATTATCTGCAAAACATGCTATAGGAATTACTCACTTGCTTTTTGTTGTCTTAATGTAGTTTTTCTTAAATCACATGCTTATTAGACTGGAGAAAAAAGACTAGAAATTTGTGAATTAATGGTTTCTAAATTCCTTCACTGGACAGGAAAAATGAAAGCATAGTTGCCTTTACAATGAATGCACAGTGTTGGTTTGACATCTCTCACTTTTAGAAAATAATTTAGTGAAACTCAGCCTCAGGGTTTTCTTTGGAAACCAATTTTTCCAAACCGTTTCCCAGATGTAATCAGTATTCTCAAATCTTTTCCAAACTGCTAGACTTGAGATTCCATTGTTTTATATATAAGGAGTTAAAAAAATTGCTTGTATCTAAAAGTGATGGAACACTTCAATTATTTCTAAGATGAAAACTATCAAACAATTTCCTGCTATTAAATATGATGGTAAGTGTGACAACATAGCATTGTACTCGTGTGTAATTAAGTTCTTTCCATTTTCCCATGAAACTTAGCCACTTCAAAGAATATTCACGGAAAATACTAACTTGTTCAAGCTATGTAAATTGCTCCAGTGTAATAGCCTCTGCATTACCCGCACTTCCATGTAATTAGTTATTTTAGAAATTTTTTGATGGATTTTTAAAAAATAAAACTAAAAAACAAAATCAAGAGAAAGAACTGGGAATAGGTAGTTCAATAATGAGAAACTCAATTAGAATATAAGACAAAAAAAAAGAATAATAGTAAGGGAATCAAGAGTCATATGAAAGAAAAATAGAGATGACTAGATTGCTTATGGTTTGAAGAGAAGGTGTATGCAAGGTGAAATACTACAGATACATGCAGTTGAGTATGGCTTAGACATAAGTTCAGCATCTTTTCCTAAAGGAATAATGACACAAAGGCATTTTAAAATTTCAGTTGATCACTACTTTCACAGAAAATACATACAGGAAACACTAAAATGAATGTCAGTTTGGAAGAGAACTCCAAGAATAGAATTGACAGACAGAATTAGTAAAATCTAAAATCAAATCATGTACTTACCTAAGAAAAGTAAGTATTCCAGAGAGCTGAGATAGTCTATCTGAGTGTAAGGGGTCTGTGTCCTCTCTGGGCTGCGTTCACAACTGAGCGCTCCACAGCGCGGTGGGAACTGCTGAGTGTGCCTCCTTCCTTGTCCTCTACAACACCTGGTGTTGACAGCTGTCAGGAAAGGGGAGTGGACTTGGTACACTGTTCTTCTGATTTGCACTGGTAATTCCTGCAGTGCCACTGCAGAAGTCAGGAAACACCCGAATATCAGTTGTGGAGAGGGAAAGAGAGGAAACGTGGAAGAGAGAAAGAGATGAAAATAAAGAGAGAGAAGGAGAGAAATAGAGAAAGGGGGGGAGAGAGAAAAAGAGAGAAAGAGAGCAAGAAAGAAAGAAAGAAGGAAAGAAAGAAAGTAAGGAAGGAAGCAAGAGAAATAAGGAATGAAAAGAGAGAAAAGGAGAAAGAGAGAAAAAGAAGCAGGAGAGACATCCTTGCCATGGAAGCTTGGTCAGATGCTCAGCTGATCACCCTGTCTTACGTGGGCCTACTCCAGCTGACACCAACTTGGACCTTGCCTATGACATTTGCACTTCCTAATCAAGTCAAAGTTTAATACTGCAGGGAAGAAGGAATGGTAAAAGCAGCTTTCAGTTACTTTGGAGGAATTTGGAGTCCTGTAAAGCTACGTGTCATCCTGGGATGTAACACTTGGTCCACCCTCCTCATGGAGTGGGGTGAGTGACATAGGAAGAGGTGTGCTCTTTTCAGCCTGGTGGAGCTGGGACTGAAGGATGTCTTTTAGGAGCTGCTAATTAATACAGTTAGCTAACTAATATGCACTGCTGCTGGTTTTCAGAGAAAAAGTTTTGGGCTTTGACACCAATGGAACAAGTTGGATTTTTCTAGAATGAAGCCCAGCAGCAAATGAAAACATATTCAATGTGAGCACTTGGGTGGTCTGAACCCCAAAATAAAATAGGAGCTGCTTCACCTGTGACCTGGGCTATGGATGGGTGATACTGCTAGCCCTGGCAGAGGTGCTGGTGAAGTCTCTGGACACATTATGTTTGCTAAATGAAAGTATAGTTGCTAAATTAAACTGCTCAGTTGTTCATTTGTGCAACTTCTTTCACTGCAGTTACCTGTATTCAGTATTGCTGTGGGATTTTTGTCTTGTCTGCTGGATTCTTAAAATAATGAATAGTGTCTTGGCTTCAATGCCAATGGGTAATATAATGGAGTTCACAGAATTGCTTATAAAGGGGAAATCCCAAATACAGGCAAAATAATTTGAGTTTCATTTGTGGTTGAACAGGCAAGGGCAAAAAATATTGTTAATCATATCAAATTATAATTTTCTTCAAAAACAGATTAGGTATTCATGACCCATGGCATTAATTTTAAACAGATATCCTTATTAAAAAGATCTCTCTTTGTTTGTGGGTAGATTTGTTTAGCTGAGTTTGAGGACATATTATCAACATACTGTGAGAGAATAAGTAATTTAGTTAAGAATCTCAAAATATGAGATTTCCTTGCATCTGGGATAAGGAAATTATTTTTCTGTTTTAGCAGAAGAATGTACCTATCTGAATAAGGTATCCTATCACCATTAGAGCAGTTCATCACTTTGAACTATTCTTTTATAAATCAGTGAATTTTTCCTTTTTCAGTTTAGAAAGTTTACTTAGAACTCTTGATCCTTTGGGTGGGAACAATATCTCCTTGGTGCCAGGTATAATTTAATGTGCACATATCTTCATTTTTTTTTCTGGTGTATAAAACAGAAAACAATTGTCTTTTTTGCTATGCTGTCATGGCACACTGGTTTCATTTAATATTTTATCCAGTCCTTTTCATACACATTGCAGCTCTTTAATTTGTTACTCACTGAAGCTCATCCTGATTATATTAACAGCACATTAAATTCCTGTCCAGCTATGGTTTCACTGTGCAAAGGGCAGCTCCCAGTGCAAACCTAGGTCCTGATGATCTCCAGCCCCAAGCTGGTGATTTGTGGAGTTCTTCTTTCAGTCTTTCCATGGTGATTCTGCTGTCTAAATCCTCTCCAAAAAATAGGGATGCCTAGCATAGGGAAAATTTACCTTCAAATTATGCTGTATAATTTAAATTTAGTCATATAATCTGAAGACACTTTTGATTCCATTTTAAAAGTTAAATATACCAGTTGAAGATGGTGATAAACTCAATTAACTAGGCTGCTATAAATCATATTTAAATCAAATTAAATGCATTTCTGCAGCAGTTAGCATCTATTTCATTAACTGTGATTAAAAACTGCTTGGGAATTAAATTGGTGTGACTCTGAATACAGATAAAGCCAGGGGAAGACAGAACTGGCAGCTGAGCCTGAACCAGACTGGAAAGTCTGGAGTTCTTCTTTGTACCCAGAACACCAGGGCTTTGTTTCTTTTAATTAAAACTGGGATCCTGCAGAATGTAGTGGATGTTGTTTAGAAAAGTTGCTCACTTGTTTCTGATAATTGGATTTTTCTAGCCCAGATAAATATCCTACTATGCCATTTCACTGAGCCCAAGAGGATTCCTCCAAATAATTAAAAAACGAGTGCTGAAGACTATAACCACCTCATTAAGATAAACTTACAACAACATCTTGGGTTCAAATAAGGAGTTCTTTTCTTTTTTTCTGGAGGCAGGCCACAGTTTGTTTAGCTTGGCAGCAGAAATAAACTGATTTTCATGTATGCAGTAAAGCCATTACTGCTGAATCATTATCTCTCAAGTAACTCGAAATTGGACTAGTACACTTTTACGGAGGTCTGCAGAAACTAATTTTCAGATGGCTACAGCAAACAAGTAATGAAAAATAAAATGTGAAAGTGTAAATACTTTGAGGCAACTTCTGGCATGTAATCTCACACCAAACAGAGGCTGGTAAACATACCTGCCAATACTTGGTGCTAGAAATTATTCACCAAAATTATATTACAATTTTGTTGTTTATGCTCAATACATTATATAGCAATATATGTAGTAACACTTATTAAGATAAATGATAGCTTGCTATATCAGCTGATATTATAATGACAGATCTAATTCATGAGCCATTTTTTGTTAGTCTGCATTTTTTCCTAAAAAAAAAATTCAGAAAATTTCTGATACAATTTAGCCCTAAAAGATATACAGCCCAGGAAAGCTGGCTAAATAATCTCAGATAAATTTGTTAAAAAAAAAACTTCAGTGGAAAAGTATTTGCCGACACTGGAGGGTTATAAAGGTCCATGTGAATATTTTAAAAATAAATTTAAATTACCAGAGCTGTAACAATGAACAGAGTCAGGGGGTCATATGCATTTAGTGGGCAGGAAGGGCAATGGAATAATGGAATCCTGGGGTGCATTAGGAAGAGCATTGCCAGCAGCTCAAGGGAGGTGACCCTGCCCCTCTGCCCAACCCTGGTGAGGCACATCTGCAGTGCTGAGTCCAGTCCTGGGCCCCTCAGGACAAGAGAGACATGGAGCTGCTGCAGTGGCTCCAGGGGAGGGGAACACAGATGACTGAGGCACTGGAGCATCTCTCTCAAAAAGGAAAGGCTGGGGGAGCTGGGGCTGCTCAGCCTCGAGAAGAGGCACTGAGAGGGGAGGGAGCTCATCAATGTCTGTGAGTATCTGCAGGGAGGTGCCAGCAGGATGGAGCCAGGCTCTGCTCTGTGGTGCCAGCAACAGGTCAGGAGGCAATGGCAGAAACTGATGCACAGGAAGCTCCACCTGAATATAAGGAACAGCTTGTCGGGTATCAGCAGATTCATGCTGCCATAAAACATTTTAAGGATATTGAAAAATAGGCCCCACTGTTTCCTACTTCTGTTTTCTCTTTAGAGGACCAGTGCGGCATTCGAGATTGTATGTACTTGCTCTATAATGGGACTTGCTTAAGAAAACACTTTTATTTTCCTATATTGCTCAGTGTTAAGTGTTGTCCTTAAGGAGTCAGTGATGCTAATAAGCTATTCTTCGCACATTAAAAAATTCAAATGTATTTCAGGATAGTTTTTTGATTGATAATTTTGAAGTGAAGAAAGAGAAAATAATAGGCACCATTTCTTGATTACAAGGAACCAGAGTTTGGAGTACAGTTGAAAAGAATCTCCTATCAATTTGGTATTTTGATATATGAATATATCTGATTATACTCAGAGTGGGTCATCTAACTTTCTTAAAATATTTTCAGCTTTTTTTAATACAAGAAAGCTCACCCTGAACATGAGGAAGATCTTTACTGTGTGGGTGACTGAGCACTGGAACAGATTGCCCAGAGAAATTGTGGAGTCTCCCTGAAGAGATACTCCAGAATTGTCTGGATGAAATCCTGTGCCATGTGCTCAGGCCCTGGTTGGACCAGATGAGCCATTCTGGTCCCTTCTAACCTGACCCACTCTGAAAGCTGAGTGCTTGTGTTTATAACATAGGTGAGTCACTGAGGTTCTGCTTAAAACAGGTGCAAACCCAAGTTTAAATCTGAGAGCAGACAGATAATGCTTGTGCCTGCTGAAACCTTAGTAGTCTCGCAGGGGCTTCCCTTTCTTTGTGAGAGCTGGTTTTTCATAGACTCTTGTGCAGTGCATAGCTGTACTGAGAAATTCTTCCCAGTGAAAAGTGCACATCAGAATTTGTTAAGTCCAGTAATATCACATTTGCGGAGGTGAGTTGTTAGTGTGTACTTATAGAAATATATTATTTTAAAGCAATATTTTAAAAACCTCTTGTTTCTGGCTCCAATCACCAGCATTACTTTGTTTACTACATAGGTCATCTGCCTGGACTCCTGTGATGTTTTTGGCGTGGTCATCCTTGACATCTTTTTCTCTAAATTGGAGAGAGATGAGTTTGATGGGTGGACCTAGGGATTTATTGTATTGCTGCATTCCAGGGCAATGGTCCAGGTCTCAGGGTCCTGATGGAGAGCAGTGGCAAGCAGTGTTCTTCAGGGGTCTGTACTGGGACCAGCATCGTTCAATATCTTAATCGATGACATAGATGAAGGGATTGAGTGCACCCTCAGCAAGTTTGCAGATGACACCCTGAAGAACGGGATGTCATCCAGAGGAATACGGACAGACTCGAAAAGTGGCATAAGCTGTACCCAGACCATTCTGTTCAGCATATTCTTTTGGATGTACCCTCCCCAAATTGGTTTATCTTTTCAGAAACCATTTATATTTTGGAAATCACAACATGCTGTGGGAATTAATGCATTTAAGAGGTAGGATGTCTTTCTTCCTGAATTTGTGTAATTCCCACTTGCCTTGTGCTCACCTGCAGTGATCCTGGGTGTCAGTTCTCAGGATTTCTCCACTTTCTTCCAAGCAGTGTTCAGGCAAAAGCACTCACTACGAACTGTGTTTCTCTGCATGCCAGACTGCCACATGCTGACAAATACCTGCCAGCAGCTATGGGATTTGTCCTGGGAAATTCCAGGTAAACACGATCCCTCAGCCTCATGAAAGTAACAGCTGCTACTTTTGCTCAAAGGGAATTCCCACAGACTTTGATCTGTAAGAGCACATCACTCCAGCTTTGCTTCACTGCAGTGAGGTAAGACAGTAGCTAAAGTGTTTGTCAAGGCTGTGTGATAGCAGTAACTTCACAAGCAGCAAGTCAGACTTTTCCACTGCTTTCCTTAGTTATACACTCTTTATTCTTAACAAAGGTCTTCTCTATGCACTCCAGTGAAAGCATAACTGGAGTCTGAGCCAAAATACAAGTTAGGATAGGATAAATAGCAGCTATTTCTCTGGCATGACCTGTGGAAATCTGAAGTATGTTGGATTTTGGCCTTTCCACCTCCTAAATTTACTGTCTTCAGTGCAAGGAAAAACACTGAAGCTTTAGGAGGTCTGCTTGTCATTGCACAATAAAGAAATATTATTTTTTAAAACAAAATATTATTAGTTGTGCTTACTTTAGGCATGATAAACTGGCCAACCTTCTGTGCTTATTTTATGTAGGTACTGGAGAAATGTGTAGTAAGACTGGTCATCCAAGGGAGCTTAACAAACATATCGTGAAAAGTGGGTGAGATAAGACAGGAGCTGGATGGGCAGGAAAAGCTAAAGTAGGATAACAAACACATCATGAGGCATGAAATTCTTGATTAGTCATATGAAACAGCAGCACCGGCCATTTATTCTTGCTATTCTAGACTTTAAGCATCAAAGTTTTGATATTTCATGTCATTATGGCCTGATTAAAGCATAAACATCTGTTAAAATCATTGCATTCTCCACAGCTGGTGTGTGTGTGTCAAACAGGCAGTCACTTAGACAAGTTAGCATCCTGCCTTCTGAGCATCAGGGGAAGATCCTGGGGCATTGTGTAAGAGCATTATTCAACATGGAAGAAGACTTCTTCTAATACTATGTCTATTGAGAAAGCCCAAAAATGTTCCAAGTTCCAAGCTTTTAGAAGAAGATGCATCTAGAGCAGAAATATGGGCTTTTGAGTGTGCACTCTAATTCACAAGTGCTTGTCAGAGGTGCTTTCCTGTGGGAATACTCCTGTACAGCCATGCTCTCAGGTGCAAGAAGAGTGCTGAGTGCAAGCGAACATTTTGAGCCACTCCAAAACATGTTTATTCTCATTTTATGGACAAGCCCTGCCACCATGCTGCTGTCCTTGGCCTTGGAGAGCTTCAGGGGAGGCTTTGCCTCATGTCCAATGGCCAAGGTCATTAAGCAGGGCCGGACATATCAGGACTGGAGCCATGTCCCAGCCCCAAGCTTGCTGTGTGACTGTTAGCTAGTCACTGTTTTGCTGAGTCTTGTTTCTGTCTCTGCTAGGATGAAGACAGCAGTATTTCTGTACCTCGCAGTGGTACCCTTTATTCTCTCAGCATGTTCTCTTTGTCATCTTATAAATTCTGTCAGGACAAAACCTAGGGCTCTTATATATTTCCCTGCTCTGGTTGACTGGAGCAGCAGCAGCGGCAGGTCCAGCCATGCTGCTGGAAGTCTGGCAGCCCAGGAGCTGCAGATGGCTCACCAGCCTGTTGGGCACCTGTCCTGTCTACACACCTTGCACCTATTGGGAGCCAAGTCTGTGCTGTATAAAACCCACTATGCCATGTGGCACAAAGTTCTGAAATGCAGAAGCCCACTGCAGGTGTGGTCAGTTTTTCTGTACTCTCAGCACCAGAGTGATGCCTGGGAAGGAGGCAGCCTGGGATGGGGCACTTGCCCTGGGCTGTTGCAGACCGTGGGCTGGATCTGCTGAGAAACTTGTCCCCAGCTGCCACCTGCTGAGCCTTGAGGAAACAGCAGAAATCCGTGTGTGTCAGGCTCCCTCAGGCGGGCGCCTAAAGCCATCACCGTGTGCTAAAATCCAAGACACTAGCTGGGGGCAGATGCTAAACGCCGTGTCACTGGGGATGTGTCTTGGACACTTCTTCAGGTGTCCAAACACGAACAAGGGTGCTGACTGTAGAACCAGCCTGAATTGCTCTTCTGAGGGCACAGTCAAGAAGTCCACAGAGTGAGAAAAATACAATGAAGTAGAAGATAACAACTTGTATAGTAATTGTTTGCATGAACACATAGAAATACAGTGCTACCATGCTTATATTTATAGGAAGAGGAGCTCATCAGGAGACTTTTGAAATCATAAATATGCTACTGCAGCATTAGCTGCAGAAGAAAAAAACTTCCCTTTCCTTAAAGAAATCCAATACCTTCATGATTTTAAGCAAATTCAGCTTAAGCACAGGTGCACCAATACTTTGGAAAGTTGGAATTTGTTTGGCACCATGATGTTATAATAGACTTGTTGCTGATCCTGACCGTGATGCTTATTTTCAACTGACTGTTGTGTAGTTTGCAAAATACACCACAGATCCTCATACTTAAAATAAAAATAATACTTACCCACTTCTATCAAAACTTCTCCTAAGCAAGACTATTTTGCTATGTACATTTACAACGCCCAGCAAAATGGGATCTCATAATTTATGATGTCTGGAGAGTAGAGTGAATTGAAAAGAAGATTGCATTGACCTAATTTATGCGTATGTTTTAGTTTTAAGATTGTGCCTGAAGAAAAAAATAAGGAGCATGGGAACAAATAAACAACCAACTATAAGCAACAACAGGAAAAAAATATGGTTGACTATATGTCTAACAAACCTCCAATGCCACCTGCTGGGGAAACACTGGAAGTGGGATTGAGGTCTCCAGCAGAGTACAAACTGTGTCTGTATCTTTGTTACTGACTTCTTTTAAAATTTTTCTTGTATTAAAAAAAGCTGAAAATATTTTAAGAAAGTTAGATGACCCACTCTGAGTATAATCAGATATATTCATATATCAAAATACCAAATTGATAGGAGTTTCTTTTCAACTGTACTCCAAACACTGGTTCCTTGTAATCAAGAAATGGTGCCTATTATTTTCTCTTTCTTCACTTCAAAATTATCAATCAAAAAACTATCCTGAAATACATTTGAATTTTTTAATGTGCAAGAATAGCTTATTAGCATCACTGACTCCTTAAGGACAACACTTAACACTGAGCAATATAGGAAAATAAAAGTGTTTTCTTAAGCAAGTCCCATTATAGAGCAAGTACATACAATCTCGAATGCCGCACTGGTCCTCTCAAGAGAAAACAGAAGTAGGAAACAGTGGGGCCTATTTTTAAATATCCTTAAAATGTTTTATGGCAGCATGAATCTGCTGATACCCGACAAGCTGTTCCTTATATTTAGGTGGAGCTTCCTGTGCATCAGTTTCTGCCATTGCCTCCTGACCTGTTGCTGGCACCACAGAGCAGAGCCTGGCTCCATCCTGCTGGCACCTCCCTGCAGATACTCACAGACATTGATGAGCTCCCTCCCCTCTCAGTGCCTCTTCTCGAGGCTGAGCAGCCCCAGCTCCCCCAGCCTTTCCTTTTTGAGAGGGATGCTCCAGTGCCTCAGTCATCTGTGTCCCCCTCCCCTGGAGCCACTGCAGCAGCTCCATGTCTCTCTTGTCCTGAGGGGCCCAGGACTGGACTCAGCACTGCAGATGTGCCTCACCAGGGCTGGGCAGAGGGGCAGGGTCACCTCCCTTGAGCTGCTGGCAATGCCCTTCCTAATGCACCCCGGGATTCCATTGGCCACAGGACACACTGCTGGCTCATGGATGGCTTGTTGTCCACCAGGACCCCCAGGTCCCTCTCCACAGAGCTGCTTTCCAGTAGGTTCAGCCTGTACTGATGCCTGGGGTTATTCCTACCTGGGTGCAGGACCCTGCATCTCCCTTTGCAGAATTTCAGAATGTTCTTCTCTGCCAATCTCTCCAGCCTGTCCAGGTCCTTCCCAAGGGCTTTAGAGCACCCTGTGGCATTGCCCATCCCTCCCAGCTTTGTGTCATCAACGAACCGGCTGAACTTGTTCTGGGCCTTCATCCAGGTCATTAATGAACAAATTAAACCTCTGGAGGACACCATTAGTTACAGGCCCCCAACTAGACCCTGTTCCACCAAACACAACTATTTTGGATCTGCCATTAAGCCAGATCCTCCTCATTGTTTACTCATCGAGTCCACACTTTCTGAGTTTGCCTATGAGCATATTGTGAGAGAGTGTGTCAAGTGGACAATCCAGGCCAATTACAATTCTTCTTGGCAGAGTTTTTGAAAATCAATACACAACATTCAGAAGCATCTTCTTTCCTCATCATTCACTGGAAACAGAACTTAAGCTGCAGAGAATAAGTCACCCTAAAAACTGCCAGGGCTTGTAAAACGTAGGAAATGTAAATACTAAAGCTAAAGGGTTTTCTTCTGTGTTTTGCCTACATCTCTTGCATGCCTCTCACCCTGCAAATCTGTACAAACACTTCTGCTCTACAGAAAAAAACAAATGGAAAGTCATTTGTATGGACAAAGCACCATTAAACAGGGCTACAGTTTTCAAAATAAATAGAAATTGTGAACTAGATAGATTTATCTCAGAGTAAAGAGTCTCTAAAGTAGGGGCTTGTTTTCATTTTGAGATACAGCTTAGAAATACAGTGTAAAACTATAATTATATAGTAGTAAGATGAACCTTTGGCTGCAGCAGTAGTAGTTTTTTAAACAGACTATATAATGTGCCACAAAGTATCAGGATAAAGACAACAAATATATCAAAGTAACTCAGATATCAAGTTGTTCAGCATTTTTAAAGTACTTTCAGATGAGAGGGATGGAAGCAGAAAAGTATTTTCATCCAGTTACATTTACTGAAAGAATAATAAACAATCTGTTTGTGTCGTTTATGCAGTTTCTTCCTGAAAGGAAAAAAAGGACTTAGAACATTCAGGACCCTTCTCATTTAAATGTCTGAAACAAAACACAATAGAAGGCATCAACAGTTTGGAAAACAAAGGCTGCCAGTCCATCCACTGCAGACTTCCTGATAAATCCTAACCCCAGTGCCATTAAATAGGCCCCATCATTAACAGCAAAGACCACTCCACCAGCAGTGCAAATGAAAACTATTAAGCCTGACTTTATCAAATAGACAGACCTACAACACATTAGTGAGCCCATTAAAGCAGCACAGTGACTTTGAGGATACTCACTGGCCTAATTAATGAGAAGAAAAAAAGAGAAGAATTTACTGAGACTCTTAGCATTCATGTAGCAGAAGAACTAATAAAACAGATATTTGTGTAGTTGATGTGTTTTGACATGGTTTCACTTCCAGCTGGATCTTTCTGTTACATGAAAGGTCACTGCCTCAGGAAACGGATCTTTCCACATCTGCCTGGATGCACACCATTGAGAAGACTCATCAACAACACAAACAAATAAAAATTTGCTCATCTGATGCTCACAAGAATTGATTTTGACTAGAAACACAATAAATGGAAATGCTTTCCACTTCATCTTCATTTTGGGGTGGGGGAGGGGAGGAAGCCATAACTATTCTAAGTGACTCCCTAAAATCACTGAAAAATAAAAAAATATCTCCTTGGTCTAAAGCATAGATCTTAGATTACCACAGTCATATAAACTCAGATACAACTCTGTACCTCACCAACTCTGTGTTGCATGAATTGGAGTCACTATCCCTTGGAAAGACTGGATGTGGCACTCAGTGCCATGGTCTGGTTGACATAGTGGTGTTTGGTCACAGGTTGGACTTGATGATTTCACAGATCTTTTCCAATTGTGGTTTGTGGTTCTGTGATTTTTGCAATATTGTTGGTGTAGCAACAGAAACATTTCCAGGGTGAAATACAAAGGAACACTCAATAAAATGTGAATTCATAGTATAAATACTTTGAATTAAACATGTATTTAAATGAAGTTGAAGTTAACATTTCTGGTTAGTTCCACATTGCCCAGTAATCTTATTCCTAAAATATAAATAAGTTGGATTTTCTCAGTTTGGCAAAGTTGTTTGTGAATACATTTGACAGAAAAATTATGATGGCCATTGACAGAAAAAACAGACACTGGGAAACTGCTGAGGTGATGTGTAGTGTTTTGTGTTGCTCCCAACACACACTTCTTCAGTTAAGTAATCATCAACACTAATTTTTGAACTTGAAGAATATTATCTTAGACTTGGTATTTAAAACTTCTTATAAACCTTGATATCTGTAGATGACGAAGAGATTTTGTTTGGAGGCACTTTTTTCTATTTTGTTTTTTCACCCCAACATTTCCAAGTTTTCTTTTTTTTCTTTTTTTTTTTTTTTTAATGAAAAAAATTGCCTAGTCTGTGTGATGAATCGAAGTTTGTTTGGAGGAAATTCCATTTAAAACATGCACATGCTTGCAGCACACAGTTGCTGTGAAACTGGTACTTAAAATGACTTTGCAACAGAAGATAGCTGTGTTCCAGTGGTTTTTATTGCAGTCCTCTGCCAGCTTCGTCCCAAATGCTAGATATGGTTGTGATTCAGAAAGATACAGAAATGCAGATGACAAAACAGATGATGAAGATTAATTAGCTGAGGGAGAAGAGGAAAGCAGATGTCACTTGCAGATTATCTTACAGAAATGAGCATGCAAATCTTACTTACACCTGTGAAGGTCCACTGATGTAAATGGCAGTATTTTTCCTGTGTTAAATCAGACCCCATGAGATGTTATCTTCTGGTCTTTGGTGAAGTGTTGGTGTGAGAGACATGGCTTGCACTTTTGAAGAACTGCAATTTCATCCATTAGCACCACAGTCTTATTTAATATTTTTTAGGTACTTTTTTTTTCCTGGCATTTGAGGGCTGTTCAGTGGAAGATTCTCATGCAACCTTGTTTCTAGTAGATGAAATAAAAGGTTAAAATATGCTATATGGAGTGTGCAACGTGATTCTCTGTTGTAGATCCCTAGCAACATAGGCAAAAAGTTGCAGTTTTAGCTTTAGGCACAGCTGACATCATCTCTGCATTGTTGTGGCTCTTGTATGTGCACAGTGTGATCTAGAAAGCAGGGTATAATGGAGACAATCCCACTGCAAGGCTGATGGTAAAAGCTGTGCACAAAAGAACAGTATATGCTATGTACAGCAGAGATATATTGCCTTTCTCTCTGTCGTACTTCTCAACATGTTCAAACGATTTCCAGATGACGAGTTTTGTTAGTATAGAATTAAGGTAGGATTTGAAATTGTTTTTTAAAGGCCTCAAAATAACCTGGCAAATTTTAGAGATGAAGCTGAAAACCAAATCACTACATATGTGAAGAGGAGAAATTGCTGTGATGGGCCAGACTACTTCAATTAAGTTCAAAACCCTAATACTGGTGTTGTCATGTAAGAGAAGCTTCAGTGGAAAAGAAACTGAATTGGTTGCACTTAGCTGGGGCACAGCAAGTTGTCTGATGTTTTTGTTTCAGGAAATATGAAAACCTTAAGATGCAGGGAGTAGGAAAACCTTAACCTTCATCCAAACATCTTACCTCTTTGCATTAATTTAGTACTCTAATGAAGGCTTATTTCCTGTATAAAATGCTCAGTCACTTTCTAAGATCTCTGTGTAACAAAATGCCCTCATTTCTGAGGTTGTCACTGTCCAGCTTAATGTCTTACATACATAAAGCTTCCTCCACAAGGACAGAAGGCCTGTGCTCTGCAGGTGTGTGATGCTGCAGACAGCTTGCTGGCATGGCCAAGTGCCCGCCATAGAAGCTGAGCCCTCCTTTACTCCATTTAATGTCCTACTCTCATGTGCAGTGACTTAAAGTACCTTTCTATCTTTCCATCCATCTCCACAGGTCCAGAAGATGGACATTGTTCAGAATTTATTCCCCAACAGAAAACAGTAAGGGAGCAGCTTGCTTTTCTGGAGCTAAAAAAGCCACAAGGTGAGCAACCTCCCACTCCCCCCCATCCGAAGTCACAGAGGTCAGAGTAGCAAGAGTTCAGATATGGCTTTGTCCCATAGCCTACCAGAATGGATCCCCTGGAGTTGAGACTTCTGTATTTACTGATCTTTTCTGCCTGCAGTGTGTTCTTAAGCTGTTGCAGCAGCCAATGCCATGACGTCAGGACACCTAGGCTTGTGTGAGCTGGCACTCAGCTTGGCAAGTCAGGTTCAACTATCACTGAACTGCAGCTGGCAATTCAACATTCACAGTCTGGCCATGAATCTTCATAAATGCGTAATTATGTTCCAGCCTGTGTTTGAAATTACAGAAATTACACTCAGTCACCACATCTAAACATGAGGTCACAGATTTCAAAACCTAATTCTGAGCTATTTTAAAAAACAAACAGAACTCTTGCCCTTTGTTGTAGATCAGGTCTCAAACGTATTTATCCACAGCAATCCAGTGTTCAAACATACATTTTATAAACAAAATACTTTTATTAGACTAGTACATGGATTATTTTAAATCAAGGATTAGAATACAGTTGGTATTAAACTTATTACTACTATTGATATTAAACTTATTATGATTGTTTCAGTTCATTTCACCAAAGTCAAAGTTACTGTACATTAGCCTCAGGAAATAATATTTATCTGGAAAAAAAAAATTAAAAATACAGATGGAATTTCTTTTTCCTCCTTTTATTTCATGTGTTTTGGCAATATAGTTTAAACTAGATGACTTAGTTAATAGAGCATAACACTAAGCAAAACCAGAACTTAATGGGAACTGTTAATAGACTGTTTAATTTATTTGTTCCTGCTTCTGATGTGAAAATTATCCCATCACTACATTTATGTTTTCAGTTTGCTAGATGCAATTATTTTTTCATTATCCTTTCTGCAAGAGCTCCATCCAAGAAAAACATCTTGAGTATTTAGAGATACTCCAGATGCCTAATCCAGCTTATTGGGTAACTGCTTCAGAGAATGGCCCTAGATAAAGTCTTCTACAGCTTCTTCTTGATTTATAGAAGCATCATAACAGTGTTTTCCTCTCTGGACACCAGTAGCCACATCTAGCCTGGTACAGTACTCAGAAATAAAAAAAAAATATACTTGGGTGTGGCCTCTAAAGACCACATTGTCACCTGAGTGTGCAGTTACTGTGGTTTTTCAGAATCAGAGATGAAAAGAAATGGCTGGCCATGTGCAAAACAAAGAGCAGTCTCTTCTAAAACAAGAGATCCTTTCTACAATAAGCAGGCTCAGCATGCCACTTCAGAATGATGCATTGGCAAGAGAACATGAGCCTCAACTTAGATTTAAAAATGGTAACCTGGTGTAATATATATATATACATATATATATATCCTTCAAGCCCACAGACAGACTTGTGAATTATTACTATTTGTTATTTTAAATATCAGCTCCATCAGAAACCTCATTCTGAATTAAGTTTGACTATCCTGCTGCTGTGTAAACAAGGCAGAGTCAGTTACCCTGTAGCTCCTTTGGGAAGTTGTTGTAAGCAAAGTTATTGCTTTGTATCAGATGGTATGGTTAGATTACTTCCGGGATCCCTCTAATCTTTTGGATACATTTCTATTTTTACACAGTATCCCTGACAGGCTCAATGATCTTTATCATTCTTGTCTCAATCATTGGTTATAAGAAATGTTATTAGCAATGCTTTGCTCATCGGCTTAACCAGTGACTGTTTCCACACTCTTCAAATGCAAACCAAAATCTTAACTGAGGCTTCTTCCTTCAGAAGATGAGACAAGTCAGTCCCACTGGTTCATGTTACTAACTATTTAATTAGACTGTTTTCAGTATACGCCCATTTCCTCAAAGGAACAGGTGGGGTCTGTCTCTGTACTCTTCCTTGTCCTGATGTCTCAACAGTCTTGCCCAGGTAAGACAAGGAATGTGGACTGCTTTGCCTTTTCCAATGGTCAACTGGGAAAGGGGTTCCAAATTTAATGATTATTTATTTTCTATTCTCCCCCTCCTCAATGTAGGAGCAACATATATTGATCCAACCTAAACTCCTTGTCAAATAATTTAATCCAGACTAGTAACAGCCTCCTCTAAACTGACTCTGTCATCCCATGCAAGACTTAACTGCATTAACTTAGCTCCTTTGTTTAATTTGACATAACTGTTTTTTGTACATAGAATTTCTTCTACACACCCATTTTGTAATAGGTTTCTGTACTGTTATTGCTGCCCATATGCCAGACACTCTTCTGCCAGTAGCCTAATACCCCTGTTCTCAAAAGATGTGTCATGGAATTATTCTAAAATATAAAATTTGATTTTTCATATATGGTCTGATACTCATCCCGGTGAATATATATAGCATGTAGGGTTGAAAACCACAGACTTGCCAACAAGTGTTTACATTTCCATTTAATATGAGAATACTTCCTCATTATGTAATAAGAATATGAGGCACAGGAAAAAAATAAATTAATGCAATAATCTACGAAAGAGAAATCTAGCTATTTTAGAGAGTCATCTACATGTAGTGGAAATATCACATATACCTTATAAAGTTGTATACAGTACTGTAATACATATGACATAATTTTCCAGTTTTCTGGAAGAGAATCATGAGAGCCATTTACGGACAACTAGCTTGTATTTTCTCCAGAATAAATCACATTAATTACACGGGCAAACTGGAGTAAGGAGGGATTATATAGCAGTGACATTAAAACAGTCAAAAAAGCCACTGATCCTACAGCTGAATCTGAGTAATCATACACCTGAGCAAGACCAAGAACAGTTTCTCCAAAAAGTGTGATCAAAATTCACTGATTAAATCAGACAGAACAATATTAGCTTCTGAAGAGTCTGACAGTACAGTAACGCCATTGAAAATATCCCTGTTTTATCCATTTCAACAAAAATCATAATCTGAATTACAAGTATGCTGCATATCTGCATAAGCACCAAGATAAAATAAAGTAAAAGCTTATTCATCAAGTCCCTCTGATAAATGGTCCCCGATAAAAAAGCAATTTTTGATGTACATTTAAGTACTTTTGGCAAGAGACACAGGTTCCATAAAAGTCACTGCAAAGTCTGAAAAAAATTCTACAACTTGTAAAAAAGATCAAAGGTAGGGCATTTCTAATAGTCTGAGAAATAATGAAATTCACTCCAGTTCCTGAGATAAACTGCAGATCAATTGTGAAGATTTACCATATTGTACCACACTCTCTTTCTCTCCTTCTCTTACACACTGCACACAAGGTTGGAACTGAAGCTTCTGCTAAGCTTACAAGTCAGCAAAGCATGTAAAAGCTCAGAACATTCGAATTTTCTACTATAAAAACAAGAGACTGGCAACTTAGGTCAGAGACAGACATACTTCTGTCACAGTCTGTCAAAAGAATTTCCAGAGGCAGTTGCCTTAAACTAACTGCACTTGCATCATTTAAATTAATACAATTCTGTGTTTCTGTCCTGTTTTCACTGACCAGTGTGCTCTTATTCATCCCTCTGCTGTTTAAAAGAGACCACAGATGAGTTCAAACTCCTAGGGTCAGATTTTTAAAAAGAGCATGTGTCACCTAACAGCTCAGCATGTCTCTGTATGCTGGAACCATCATCAATGTGCTTCATCGCTACTAGCCATATGGTCACTTTCTAACTTAGCATTAATGTTGTGCTCCATCTTCTGTAAAACTGCTGGAAGATCCAGTACAGAAGAAATAATATAATGAGGTACGGGGGTGATATCTACTGGGGTGGTCACTGCTTTGTTTAACCAGACCGTCGCTTTCAAGCCAGCATTCAGGCCTCCTTGAATATCTGTATCTAGAGAGTCACCGACCATCACACACTCTGCGGGCTGCACCCCCAGGAGATCGCAGCAGTAATGAAAGATGGATGGCGCCGGTTTCTCCTCCTTCTGCTCTCCGCCCACAACGATGGCATCGAAGTAGGGCTGGCAGGCGCACGCCTCGATCTTCTCCCTCTGCGTCTGCCGCTCGCCGTTGGTGAGCAGCAGCAGGCGGAGGCCTTTCCGCAGCTCGGTCAGCATGGCCCGCGTGTCCTCGGCCAGCGTCAGGTGCTGCAGCCGCGTCGTCTTCCACAGGTAATAGCACTCGGCCGCCAGGTCGCGGTTCGCCTCCCCCCCGATGGTCTCCTGGATCGCCTCCTCCCAGTGCGAAATCCGCAGGTCTGTGATGCACATCTTGGCGGGATCGTGGCACTCCTTGAGGAGCTTGGCCTGGACCTTGTCGCAGACGGCGCGGGCCTCTCCCTCCCCGTAGTGGTGCTTGGACTGCAGGGCGCTTATCACCTGCAAGGGACGCGGGGGCGCGCGTCAGGGCGCTGCGGGGCCGCGCGGCGCGCTCCCGGGAGTGTGTCAGAAGGAGGGAGGGAGCGGGACACGCGCGGCCCCGCCGGGCCGGGCCGGGAGCAGCGCTGGCCGCGGGCCCCGCGCCGGGAGGGGGACAGGGGCAGTACCTCCTCGATGGCGCGCCGCCCGGCCGCCGCCGTGTCGATCAGCGTGTTGTCCAGATCGAAGAACACCGCCTTGACGCCGTGCAGCCCCATGGCGCCGCCTCCCGCGAGAGCCGCCCCGCTCGGACGGCGGCGGGAAGCGCCCCTGAGCGCCGGCACAGCCGCCCGTGCCGGGCACAGCGCGGCGGGGCCGCCGGGCCCGCCCCTCACGTCAGGCCCGCGGGGCGGAGCCCGGGCGGAACCGCGCCGCCCGGGGCGCGCCGGGCTGCGGGCGGGCTCGGCGCTCCCAGGTGCGCCCCCAGAGAGGGAGGGTTAAAAGCGCGCAGGGCGTTGGAATGGGCTATGAGGAAACTCCGCCCGAATCCCGGCAGCTCGTGGGTGGGGCCGCGGCAGGGAAGAAAGGCGGCGGGAGCTCCCGCGGCCCGGCCGCCGCTGCGAGCGCCCCTGGCCCTGCCGGCCGCGGGCGGGGTGCGGAACGCGGGGGCCACGGGCGGCTGGGCCCGGGGGGAGGAGCGGCTCTGCGGGGCCCGGGCGTGGAGGGATTCGGGTGTGCGTTTCGCTGTCTTGCTTTGGTTTTATTTCCTCTGTGTAGGAGTGCTCTCTGGGTAAGGCAGCGGGAAGCTGGCAGCTGGTTGGAAAATAACCTGCTGAGATGCTGCCAGGGAGCAGCTTTGCTGTCCAGGAAGTCCCCCCGCAGCCCTTCTGCCCGGGCAGGCCTGCCCGCTCCCGGCTGCTGGCAGCTTGGCTGGCTGTGCCGCTGGGGCAGCCTGTCCCACCTTGGGGAGCGGCACCGCACAGGTCCCGGCTCGCTGCCCGGCGCCCAAAGGTGCCGAAGTCTGTAGGTTTGCTCTCCGAAGCGTTCCGTGCACAGGAACCTGCACGAGGGAGGAGGAGGAGGACACGCACGCAAAAGATTGGGTTCAGTTCGGCTCTCCCAGCTTCCCTGTTACTTTCTGGGGCGTGCTTCTGTAGCTACCTCCGGACACAGCAGCCACAGCACGCAAGTGTTCCTAATAAAGCCAAAGTCAGTAACTCCACTGAAACTCCACTATTTGGAGAACTCGTATAGTAAGGGATTATTTGAAACTCCAAAGGTCGATATTTTCTAGAGCAAATGAATCACAAAAGCATTCGAATGAAGGCCTGAACAGCTTCAATGAACAAGATTTTTAGGTGTATATACCAAAAGCTGTTTCAGAATTGATTGTTTTCCCCAAGGTGAAGTTTAACAGGCTTTTGTTTGTTGATAATGTTTTGAGAAATACAAGGTATTTTTTGACAGCCAGCAAGCAAATTTTCTTAATTTGATTAGTGTTTAATATTCCTAATTTCGATTACACATTTATCATTAACTGCAATTCAAAAAGCTGGAGGAAACTTTTTCTCTTACCAAAAAGCTAGAATAGTTCACTCCAGGTCACTTTCACTTCTAAAAACTGCACCTTTTCGATAACAATCTCCTTATCTGACAGAAGACACTGAGTCAAAGTCAAATGCAAAGCCAATGTAATTGTGCCCAAAAGCTTGGCATATGGCAAGTAAAACTAAAGAAGACAAGCCTTTAAGGAGAAAGGGGGAGTCTGAGAATAAACAGAGATGGCTAAGGATCCTGTAGTTAAGGCAGTAAGAGTTTTAATAAAATTACTCAAGTTGGCTTTTAATAAAATGTGCTTGATAAGCATGGAAATAGTTTTGCTTGATAAGACAGAAAAGGTGTTAGGCATGTGGATTTCATGTGCCTCTACTGAATTACTGTTTTTCAGAATTTACACAGAAGAGTGATTAAAAATTAAAATGTCTTACAAGATTTAATAAGGTATATATTTTTACTATATTTTTACTAGTAGAATTGAAGTAATTAAATCATGAATGATAATTACATTTTAATCTTAATTTAATTTTCAGTTTTCTCACTAACTGACTGCACATGTCATGTATGTTTGCTTTAGAGCATGGCTGTAATTGTAAAACGTGCTTTTGTGTACACTTGGAAAATTCTCTGTAAGATTTTGAACTTCAGTCAGCTGTTTGATGTGCTATTATTTATTTGGACCCCAGGGTCAGCAAATAAGCTCACTCATGACAGCTTTATCTATCAGCAAGTTTCTTTACTTTCTCCTTGTTCTTTCTTCAGGCTCACTAGAGGCTGGAAATTTCCTCGCAGAAGCTGAGAACCAGAAAAAGAACAGTCATTGGAAACCTGAGTAGGAAACAAGCTGAAACATGAGATATACTGCACAATCTTGAAGTGATAATGTAAGAATGCTTGTTTGGTATCTTTAAACAAGGAATTGCTCTGGGTATCTTTTAAAAGGAAAAACATGAGAAACACTTCCAAAGAAGACTTGTTGTCAATACATAAATAACAATTTGTGAATTATTAGTCTCATATCTTTTTTTGTTTGTTTGTTTGGGGTTTTTTGTTTGGGGTTTTTTTTTCTGCTACAAGATGATTGTGTTTAGGAGTTCAGCATTTGGAACTCTCTGATGGTTTCTTCCTGCATCCCACCTCGTGTATCAATGGGTTCCTTTTTGGTTGTGTTAGCACTGTGAGAGAGCAGTGAGCTTCCTGGGTGCCCAAGCCGTTTCTAAGGAAGACCTAAGGTTTACTGCTGTTTTCCTTTTACACAGCTGTCTGGCTTCTGATGGAGAGAGATCTTGCAGGGGGTGGGAATCAAATCTGGGTGATCAGGAGCAGGTGACCTGTGTGCACAGTCGAAGTCATCTGCTCCATCTTTTACATCTAGCCCCTGAAAACTGATCTTGGAGATTTTTCTTTCCCACTTTCAAAGAATGTTATTAATTTGGTGGCTGATTTTTTTTTTCCTTCATCTCAGTAAGAGATTTATTATGAAGTGCATTCATGTTCAGTGATACTCATAATGTATTTAAAGCTCAATGTGTTGAGAAATACTTCTCACCCAGGTGTCTTGGCCTGCAATCCGCAGATTAAAATGCAGATTTGGCTCCTGTTTGAGCTGAAACAAGAGGCCTTGAATGCCCAGCCTTTGGGGTAACAAAGGGCATGAAGACAGGTGACCCCAGCCAGGTGAATGAACAACGGGGAATAACAGCGGAGCTGGTGATTGCCGACCTTTTGGATAAGGTGACGCCAATGCGATGGACAAGCACGGAGTGGGAAGGCAGGAGGAGAAGGAAGAGCGGGACCGACGCCCCGGGGAGACTATGAGGTTATAAAACCCCGGGGGTTCTTGGGCTTGAGGGGCTTGGATGTGTTTGGGCGCGCACTGTTCTTCCGCTGGCCATGCTGCTGAGGTCTAGTGTGTAACAGAGAAAGGCGCCAGCGAGTCAGGAGCAAGGCCGGGGGTCCGGTCTTTGCGAAGCCGCTCGCTTTCCTTGTAGCCCTGGTTCCCGCAAGCCCAGGAGCGCGGGCGGCGGAGGCGCCGCTCCGTGCGGGGCAGAGCTCGGCGCCCTCGGCCCCGCCCGGCCCTGCTCCCTGCGGTGCTCTCCCGCCCGCTGCTCCTTTCGGTTTTCGTTTTCCTTCTGGCGCGGCGCGGGCGGTGCTGCGGGAAACGAAACTGGGCGGAGTCGGCGCGGCGCGAAAGGGTCCTCGGCTACCGGAGCGTCGGCAGCAGCTCGGAGGTACCGGCGGGTCGGGGGCGCGGGAGGAAGGGAGGGGTCCGTGCGACATGGGGTGCAGCAGCCCGGCTGCAGCGGCCTGGCCCGCCGTGCTCCGTGACGGTAGCTCGGGGTCATCTCTGCTCCGTGTGGCGTCATCGCTGCTCCGGGGGATAGGCTCAAGTGCCCTCGGGTTCCCTTCTGAAGGAACGTTACTGGTCAGTTTCCTCCCACCGAATTCAGTGAACGATTCAATCTTCTGCTGTCAAGAAATCCGCTAAGAAATCTCTAATCACTGAACTCTCCACTCTACTTTCTAAAACTGTTATTCCAGGCAATGACTTCCAAAACTTTTGCGGACCAATCCGCAATTTATTTCCCATGAATTTTGTTATTGGCACCAATTTTATATTTTATATCAAAGCAGTGTGACCTATCTACCAGGATTAGAGGCTGCCTTTATTCTATGTCTAGAGCAACAGACACATCTGTAACATCTGAATGTTACTTTGCAGCATCTGTTGAAGATTGTGTCAAAATGGATTGTGAGTATTTCGCGAATATCAACCATTACCGTCAAATACATAAAGCTACAGTGGTTTATGACACCATCAATATGACGGGCCCATCTCATGATCCTGAGTAAGTTTACTCTGCGTGTCAGTAACTAGCAGAGCTCTTCCTGCTGTGAACAAACTGCATAAAGCTTGAAGTCACAAATGTTAATTTGCTCAGAGCACATACGTAATGGGAAAGCTGGTCTGGTTGAAATAATGAATTGAGTGGTAGGTGCATGGGGAAGACATCATGTGATACAGTTTGTGGAGAAAACTTATTTCAAGGGTGATGGTCTTTTTCAGAAAGTACCAGCAATGCACCTGTTACTTACTAGTAACTCTGTTGTATATTATGCATCTCCTCCCAGAAGGTGGTTTTGGTTACGGCAAGAATTTCAGTTTATGATTGAAATGCCACAAAGCAAAGCGTTTACAAAGCATTGTTGATTTCTAAACAGAAAGGTTGGGAGTATTAACTGATTGTGTACTAATATATTTAAAGTGCAGTATATTTTTCAACATCTCTTACAAGAAAAGGGTCTTTTGCTTAAGTGGTTTTGCTTTCCGTTTTAGAGACAGTTACAGGTGATGGAATATATTTTGTTTTTTAGTGTTGATATATTGTATTTTTTCCCTTGCCAAGGGTTGTGGATACCTAAGATCTGTAATATTTCCTTGCGTGTTTTTTTTTTTTTTTAAATTTTGCTAGTTTGCATGAAGACAAGCCTTATGCTAATGATCAATACATTTCTTTTGATGTGTTGCATGTTGCCAGATAGCACTCTCCATGCAGATTTCTTCTTAAATCCATCTACTGTCCCAGAATAAATTAATAGATATTATTGGGATCTCAAATGTTAATCAATTATCTTATTTTTTTTTCCCCTTGTGGCTCATGTCATTCAAAAAAATGACCCTTATTACAGTAAAGGCCACAGCTGTGATCACTCAGCAACATATTCATTCTTCAAAAGTGATGGCATGGGACTGACAAAACTCACATACATTCCAAATTATTTATCCCATTTATTGTGGTTTTTTGTTGTTTTTCCTGTGTGCTCTTCTACATTCACAAATGAAATTTAGTCCACTGTGTGACAGTGGTACCTAGGAAAATCCTGGGTAAATTGGGCTATTCTAAGGATACAGTGTAAAGTATCTGGCTGTAGTGATGTGTGCTGTAAACCTCCTTCAGTCCCCTTGTGTGTTCTTTCCCGGTGTTCTGCCTGCTAACTGGGGGCATTGACCACTGCTGGTTGTGTGCTGGCTCCCTAACTCTTCTGTGCTGTGTCCCTTCTCATAAATCACCTTGCAGTTTTCTGAGGCATGATGCAGAGATCCCATCCTATCATGGTTCTGTTGCTGTGGCTGCTTCCAGTACTAAGTCTGACAGGGTTAGTACTGAACACAGGGCAAGAAGGTTAAAGGAGCCCAGGGTGGCTCAGTCCTGAGCTTTCGTGGTCTGGGGAGACAGAGAGTGGACAATTAGATCAGTTCTGCCTAAACCTGTCAAGTCTGGGACAGTTACTTATTAACCTGGGGTTCACAATGAATAAATATGACTCTGCATTTATGACCAACTCATGTAACGCTCCTGAAGGTAATCCTCATCTTGGTCATGGAGATTCCCTGCAGATTTCCTCAGGATACTGACATAAAAGGGTGTATTTTGGATACAGTGTCATAGCTGAATGTGTGTAGTATTCAGTGCTTAGGTATGGGTTGACTGACAAACTCCTTGCCAAAGAAGAACCTTTCTTACATGTTTTGTTTTTTTCTTTGTTGTTTCCTATGTGTAGAGTGTGTGGCACACTATGGGTGTGCCTTTTCCTACTGTTTGCCTGCTTAAGATTTCTTGTTAAGCCTTGCTTACACAATAAGAGCAAGCACTGTTCTGCATCTTTCTTGTTTCCCACCCAAACATTTCATTAAAGGGAAGTGGAGAATGAGGTTGAAAAAGTGAAAAAAGTGAGTACCTCAAGTCACAGCACTATTGGAGACCAGTTTTCACACGGAGGAGCTCATGGTGCTGTATCTTGACTGTGTGAATCCACCTTGTTGGCTGTGAGCATTTACGTGCTCTGCTGCAATCTGAAGCATGGAGGTGCCCTGAGGCTCTAATGGTCACTTTAACTTGGTGCAAGTGTCTGCTGCTGCCAAAGGCAGAAATCCAGTTGTTGTTTTCTCCTATGTTCCCTTTTGTGCAAAGGCAGTATCAGAAATATTAGGGGATTTGCAGCTGCAGGACAAGTCAGATCTGTAAGGACTGATTCGTCTGAAATCCAACCATTTGTTATTAGCGCACAGCAGTGGATTGACCTCAGAAGGCAGTGAAACTCACTTCCCCACTGTGGGATAGGGAGAGAATTAGAAAGGTGAAAGGGATAAAACTTGTGGATTGAGATAAAGACAATTTGATAGACAAAGCATAGCAGGATATGTTACCAAAGCAAAATAAGGAAGTTGCTTACTCCTTCCCAGCAGCAGGTAGATGTTCCCAAGAAAGTGGGGCTTCATTATGGCCAGTGTTTACTTGGGCATGTAACATATATGTATGTGTGTATATATATATGTATATGTGTGTATATATATATATATGCTGTAGCCCTGGGTATCCCCCTCTCCTTCTTCATCTCCTAGCTTTTATTGCTGAGTGTGATGCCATATAGAATATCCCTCTGGCCACTTGCCTTGGTTATGTCTTTTCCCAGCTTCTCACATATCCCTCCTTTGCTTGTTGGAAGGCTACAGTGGGGAAAAAGAAAAAAAAAAAAAAACTTCAGTGCTGTGCAAACACTACTCAGCAGTAGGTAAAACATCAACCCTGTGTTGGTCCCAAAGCCACAACATAGTGCCATTCTGGCTGCTCTAAGGAAAGTTGACCCCTTCCCAGCTAGACCCAGTACCATCAGTCCTGAGCTGCATCAGATTCCTTCTCTGACTCATGGAGTTGCCATATGGGAAGCAGGACATGCACAATTGTGAAATGGAGGGACAGAGAGGGAAAGGATCAGCAGAAAGGCAGGACTGGGGTTTGTGTTTGTTTTTTTTAATTGGTTTGGGGTTTTTTTTGTGTTTTTTTTTTTTTTTTTTTTTTTTTTGTTTGTTTGGTCTGGTTTTTTTTATTTTTTTTTTGTGGGGCTTTTTTTTGTGACTGCCTTTAAATTCATGTCTCACAAGCACCAGATGTGGTTTTTGTTCTTACTAAGCAGTGTACATCACAGGGTATTAAAGGTGAGTGTAATGGTACGTCTGGTTTCATGAAATCAAGATTAGCTATTCTTTCCCTGTGTAGTGTTGCACTGCTGAGATGTGTCCTGGTGTTAGGGCTTCACAACCTTGCTGACCTCATCCATTCTTATACTTCTAAAAATTAAACTATTTTGATTTTAAAAAGCAGTTAAGCAGTTAAAAATACTGTTGCAACTAATAAAGTACATGCATTTGTGACTAGAGAGGAAAATTTAAAAAATATTTTTACTGAAGTATGAAAATTATTTGATATAATAAAAACACATTAATGCTTCAATACTTCCCAGTTATTCTATAGTGCTTTGTAGATAACCCCAAAGTTTAATTTGATAAGGTTATTAAAGTATATGTGTGGGAAAAATGTAGCAGTGTTTTAGACAAGTTTCCTTCATTGCAGGTTCACAGTTGTGGTCAAAATAAATGGTAAGGAATATGGCACAGGCACTGGTAAAAGTAAAAAAGAAGCAAAAGCAGTAGCAGCAAAAGAAACATGGAAAATGATTGAGAAACAGGTGAGTAAATAGTAGAATTAAGTTTTGGGGGTTACTAAGCAGTGTAAATCACCCATAATGTAGTAAATGTTGAAGACTGATATCTAAAAGTAGACTTTCAATAAAATGTTGTTTAATTTGAAACAGCTTCTAATTACTTAAATTGTCTTTGTTCTGTCTTATTCAGCACTTTTGTACTTTTTTTTATCACTGAATTGTTTTCCTTATTGTTTTCCAAAAGGGTTGATATATAGTATTGGTTTTTTTTTTCCTCTGCTGTTATAGGATGATAAGGAAATGTATTTGCCTTTATTATGCTGCCTTGGTGTATCCAGAGTGGACAGTGGTCCTTTTATATCTTGAAAACTGTTCAATGAGTCAATGTTTTCAAAATGTTTGCAGGGCATTACTGATTGTGTCTGTTGCCACTTTGTTAATGAAATTGCTTACTTTCACTTGTTCTAATTAATTGGTTTTTTCCTTTTCATTATCTTCTTTACAGTATAACTGGTCATATACTCTATCCTTCCTTGATTAAGTCTAGGTTTGATTTTTGCTTCTTAGTTTTCTGCCAAGTGTTTTGCCCTTCTTTATTTGCCATTCTTTATTTTTCTTTTTGACTCTTTTAGTACCTTTCCTTACCTTTTTCTACGTGGCTTTTATTGCGTTGCTATCATTACTTTAACACAATTGCTGCTTGTTTGCTGATATGTTACTGATGTTGACTAATCATGAAACAGCTTAAGAGTCCTGCTTTCCTCTGTTGCACAAGCACGGGAACATTTGCAGCCCTTGCTCAATGGGAGCATCAGCAGTATCCTGCTGCCATCCCTTCTTCACAGCTTGTTCCCTATAGTTTCCTAAAAGGAGTGGGATGAGGCATGTGAGAGGTTGTTAAAGGCAAAAGTCTAGTACTTGGAAAGGCAGGTCTACATTTCTTCAAAATGTTATAATTATGCTTGGGATGTCTGTCCTCAGGACTCAGTTAATGGAAACAAGGAATTTAAGAGTCTTTTGAAATGTGGACAAACCTTGCAGCTATATTGGTTCTTTTGCACTGTTTATCTTAATGTATTTTTAAGTTAGATATTTTGTTTGTTTTATAGCAGGAGAGTCCCTCAAATACGGCAGCTGCAGAGTTAAGGACAACTCAAACAACCTCATCACCTCCACTAGACGAAGATTATGTCAGCCTATTAAATACCTATTCACAAAAGAATTCTCAAATGGTTGATTACACTAACAGAACTCGTACCGGAGATGCCCATGCTCCCATGTAAGATAAATTATATCTTCCTGCCTCCTTCTAATATCTTGTGTTTACTAATGCTTCCATTTGTTATACTTGGTCATGTTAGCTGAATCTTTAAATGAGTCACACCAACTGCCTGAGGGCATTATCCAAAAGCTTCTTGAGCTCTGTCAGGCTTGGTGCTGTGGCCACTTCCCTGGGGATCCTATTTCAGTGCCCAACCACCCTCTGGGAGAACAGTATTTTCCTGATGTCTGACCTAAACTTACCCTGACTCAGCTTCATGCTATTTCTTTGAGTCCTGTCACTGTCAACACAGAGCAGAGATCAGTGCCTGCTCCTCCCCTTCCCCTCACAAGGAAGTTGTATCTGCAATGAGGGCTTCCCTCAGTCTCCTCTGGGCTGAACAGACCAAGTTCAGCTGCTCCTCATACAGCTTCCTATTAAAGGCCCTTCATCATCTTTGTTTCTGTCCTTTGGACACTCCACAATTGCTTAATTGCTCCCCAGTTGCCATTTTTATATTATGACACCCAAAACTGCTCCCAGCACTGGAGGTGAGGCTGCCCCAGCTCAGAGCAAAGCAGGACAATCCCCTCCCTTGCCTGGCTGTGATGCTGTGCCTGATGCACCCCAGGACAGGGCTGGCTCTCCTGCCTGCCAGGGCACTGCTGGCTCATTTACAACTTGCCAGTGACCAGGATACACAGGTGCCTTTCTGCAGTGCTGCTCTCCAGTCTCCTGTTCCCAAGTCTATACACAACAACCTGGGTTGTCCCATCCCAGCTGCAGAATTTGGCACTTACCCTTGTTAAATTTCATGTGGTTGGTGATTGTCCATCTCTTAATTTTAGTATCTTGGTCTGTCTGCAGGGCTTCCCTGCTCTTAAGGGAGTCAACAGCTCCTCCCAGTTTAGTCTTGTCAGCAAAATTGCTTCATATCCTTTGAGTCCTGTGTACAAGTTGTTAATGAAGATATTGAAGAGCACAGGACCAAGGATGGAGCCCTGTGGAGCCCCACTAGTGACAGGTCCCCAGCCTCATGTCAGCCCATTCCCTGTTACTCTTTATGCCTGACCCATGAGCCAGTTGCTCACCCATCATGAAAGCATGGTTATCCAGCTGTGTGCTGTGATGTTTTGTCCAGGAGGACACTGAGAGATGGTATCAAAAGCTTTGCCAGAGTCCAAAAGGATTACATCATCTTGCTTTCCACAATCAGCTCAGTGGGGGTACCCTGTCGTAGAAGGAAATCAGGACTTTCCCTTCATGAAGCTCTGCTGGCTATGACCAGTGACTGTGCTGTCCTCCAGGTGTTTATCATACCTCCCAGAATAATCTTCTCCATGATTGTACCAGGCTCTGAAAGTTAGTTATCTTGAAGACACAACAAATTAGTTGTCTGCCATTATTAATTAGATTAATTGCGTATTGAAAATGATGTCCTGAATATATGTATTTCAAATTTCCATTGTATAATATTAGTTGATTGTAGTTTAAAAACCATTAAGACTCATCATAAGGGATATAAGACTCAATTCTTCTGTTGTATTTCACAGATATTCTGTTAGCTGTACAATTAATGGTCATGTGTATGGAAGGGGCACTGGACGTTCCGTAGTTGCTGCAAAACAAGCTGCTGCAAAAGAAGCATATGAGAAGATAAATAAGGAAAGCTCTCTGACAGTATGTGCTATATTTAGCCTTATCACAGAAGTTTAAATCTTTGAATCAATTTCCTCATTGCATTTAAAAGCATATTCCATGGATTCCATTAAAGAGGGAAACAATCCATATTTTTAGTATGTTGGTTGGGCTACTGTTAGTAGAATTTGTTGTGTTTCTATATTCAGTTCTGCATTTAAAAAAACAAAGCGCTAACAGTTAATATATCTCTGTGTTTCAGAATAGGTCTGATATGTTGTCATTCAAGGATGCACACATATTAAAAAAATTCTAAATTCTGACTCGTATACCAGTTGTGTTCTGTGTGAAGCATTGTTGAGCTGGCAGGTTATGAACATACTTCTTTTACTGTCTTCTGTTGGATCAAAAATCCAGAGAGGCAAAAGGAGACAGAATCAACAGGACTTGCCTCCTGTAGTGTTCCAAGGCAAAGTCTACTGAAACAATAGCTGACACCACCCTCTGATGAGCAGAGCTGTTGTCTTCGTGTTGGCAACTGTTATTTCCACATATATGCGAAAAATAATCAGAATTCCAATAGTGATCCAAACCCACTTCTGAAATGCACAGAACATATGAACTAACTTAAATGGAGTGTACATTAAAGTAAAGGATGGCAGTATGTGGGAAGAAAGAAATCTTTTTTGCTTTTAACTACTTTTAAAATTATTTGGCTGTTAGTGTGAATTTTCAATGCTTTTTTAAATGTTTTAAAGTCAACTATGTAATTAATTAATTAATGCCCTATTATAGCTCTAGGAACATTTCTTAATATTTTAATATATTGCAAACCCAGGATCTTTTCATTCAAGTCTGAAATTTACTACCTCAGGCAGAACTTGTATACCAGTTTGTCTAAATTTGGGGTGGGTTGTTTTGGTTTGGTTTTAATTTTTATTAATTCTCAGTGATGTCTGTATAACAAGCAAAATGTAACTGGGAGAAAGTAGTAAAGGTACAGTACTACTGTATTTATAAAAAAGGGGTTTGTCTGTTGGCTCTCATTGAAACATAAACCCTATGTTTTTGTTTCCATGATGCTATGATGGAAAACCAGGAAACATAAAAAGAAAACAAGTTTGTTTACTTTTTGTGAGGTGATGGTCTATATCCATTGTAGGTGTTGCTTTTAATGTTACTTTTATGCTCTTATTGCATGGGTAGTGGGAGGAAGGGGAAGAACCTCTGCTTAGTATTTGGGATAAGTTTACTCAACCCAAATTTAGTTATGAGTTTTGCAGTGTTTCCATGCTGAAGACATTGAATGTTAATTTCTGACTCAGATTTTCAGTTCTGCTGATTAGGTATATCAAAGCCTGTGTATACCTTGTTTTCCACACAGCAGTTGCACATGCAGGAAACAACGAAAATATTTGCTTTTTGTAACTCTTACTCTTATCCTGGTTTTGACTAGAATGCAGACTCTACTTCTGTAAATGTGTCTGTATAGTATGCTCACTGTGACAGGAAAAACACAGAGCCCTTTCTTTGGGTGGAAATTGGGCAGATATCTTTCTTCTGCAGGGCTTTTGAATGTTTAGTGCAGTTAACAAATTGCTCTTAGCACCCTGTAATCTTCCCTCTGCCCTCTTTGAGTGGCATCTTTTGCACTAGGAATTTGTTTGAGATTTTGTGAAACATTCTCGGCTTTCTTTTTCAGGTGGAAACTGAAAGATCTAATGTCAGTTGTACATCTTACTCAGAGTAAGTTGGGTTCACTGCTAATGTGATAACAATTGATTTACTAATCTTAGTGGGTAATGTGCTCTAATTTGAAATAAAATAGATAATTTTGTTTTTTTATTTGCAGTATAAAGCC
The DNA here is from genome assembly GCF_029582105.1 of Oenanthe melanoleuca. Taxonomy (NCBI): domain Eukaryota; kingdom Metazoa; phylum Chordata; class Aves; order Passeriformes; family Muscicapidae; genus Oenanthe; species Oenanthe melanoleuca. Next base: position 75,117,025 of record NC_079336.1, read on the forward strand.
ACCTAATTTTAACTTCCATTCTTTAAACTTTAAACTTCTGCAATTTTATGTGTGTCTGTATAGGATAGTTTGTAATAAGTTTAGAGCTTTCTGATTTATTCATATTTTCCCACAGGTAGTTCTTTCAGAAGCATTTTTACTGTGATGTGAATTGATTACCCTACCTTGTTCAATAGCATTCTTTCATGCCATTTTAACACTCATTTTCCTATTGTGACACTCTTGTGAACTCAGTATAATTCAATTTCAGTACTCTCCTGTACTCCATATTTGGCTTTCTTCTCTCCCTTTTTACTTTTTTTCCTGCTTCTTTCGTGCTACATGAGCCTTCATTTCCACCAAAGAGAAATTTGCTTAGCAATAGAAACTGAACATAAAGTTTGATATATGATTTGAGAACCAGCAGTTTGACTGTAGTGGCACTACCACTTTTACCTTCTTCTATCTTCTAGATATCATAGACCCATTGAATAATAGAAATAAAGGAGAATATTACAAAGTGTTGTTATTTTAATAGCTTTCAAGCAGGATGTTTTGTAGTTGAAATCAGTCATGATTATTACCTTTTCAGGTTTTGCTTTAAAAACTGTTTTTTTGGTACTTCTTTTCTTGTGGCAATAAGTTTATTTATTATTGTGTTACTTTCACCTGAAAATAGTCCATTATTTTTCAATAGAAACAGCATTTGCTTTGATGACTCAGCTGCAAAGTTGGAAGAAAATATGAAAGACATGGCGATTTGTGACAAGCCTTCATCTACTCAGGTATAGTATGGAGATGGTCTTCCTCATAATTACACTTTAGACCCTGAATAGGACATGCCTCTTGTAAGAGTGTCACATCAGTTTGTTCTTTTATCCACTAATCGTTGGAAAATACGTGCATTTTTCCTAATATTCACTGCTGTTAACCATGAGTCATTTCCTTCTGTATTATGGATCAAATTTATGTAGTGTTTAACAAATGGCAGTACTATCAAGAAAAGGGTCAAACTAAGCTCATTTTTTGCAATGATGATGTTATGCATGTTTTTGCAGTGATAATGTTATGCATAGCCTATGTGAAAAACACGGAGCTAAGTTTCATTCTTATGACATTGTTTACATAAGGCATGATCATATTTATAGGCATTTCCTAGATACATTATCAGACATGTTTGAAACCAAATACAGTGAAAATATTCAGGATACCTCAGTTAGGTTTTTTTTCTGTTTTCCATGTAGAGAAATGCACGAAGTGCTATCCCGAAGCCCATAAGGTATGTGCTTATTTCTAGATTGCTGTCTCCTGTAAACTATGTTCCAAACAATTTTATTTTTTCTGTTGCTATTAAAGAAATGCTGCTCTTGGGAGGTACATTTCTATTTCTTTTCTCATAATGTATTAGAAAAATGGCTCATTTTAAATTTTGCTTTTATTCTTGTTAAAGAATATTGGCAGCTAATTTTGCCAATGTAAGAAACAAGGAAGAAGAAAAAACTACGTCAGATTCAAATGAAAGTTTGCCAGGCATGGACACAAATACTGGAGAAGAGAATGGGAGACCACACACTGTCAATAACACGTAAGAAGGATTTATTTTTTTTAATTAATATTTGTAAGGAAATAACTGTATGTCTATAAATCTAGATTTGTTTCCTTATTTATGGTGGAAGGAGGGAAAATACTGCTGTAAAACAATTTCAAGAAAAATTGATATTAGATTTTTTTTTTTTTTCTGGAAATTTCAAATCTAGCATAGAAATTGGCAAGGAGTGGTATTTAATAAAAGCTCAAAACCAAACATCATTCATGTGAAGATGTGAGGGTAATTACCTGACAAACCTGAAAGGGTCAATTTCCCTTGTTTTAATCTCCAAGGCTGTGATTTAGACCTGTAGATTTGTCAAATGATCACTGTAGAATGATATTGCAGTGGATGTATTAAATCTGTCAAGATTATTTTTAAACCATTAATTGAAAATTATGTATAATTAAGTGAATTAAGTGTGGTTTTCCTTTTTTTTTTAAGATTTCTCGATCTTTTTGAAAACATAGAGCCTATTGATAAAGGTGGTTATGGGACTGTTTTCAAGGCAACATCGAAGTCTGATAAGACAACCTATGCAATCAAACGAGTTGAATTCACAGAGTATGTACTGTATATTTACTTCTGCCTTTTAGGACAACCTTAAGATTTAATACTTGGTTTTTTCTCTTCAACAGTACTAGAAGAATATAGGTGATTTTCATTATTAATTGTCCTTTCTAGTAAATGGTTTTCCTTATTTCCAAGTGAAGCTGAAAGTGGTCATGAACCTTTGTTAATTTTTCTGTTAAGTTCTCTTTTCTCTGAACACAGTAGTGCTCTGATTGCTAATATTGCAAAATGTGTTTGAAGAAAACCTGATGATTAAAACAGTGAAAGCAACTGTCATTTTTGACAGGCTACATGGAAAACTTCCATATCAGTAATGCAAAATAACTGTAGTTACGGAAAATAGAAAGAAAATCCAAATAATAACTTATTTTGGTTTGTAATTGGAAAATGCTTTATATGTGACCCATCTAGTCATTACTGTCATACTGTGTTACTTGTCTTTTATAAATCTCAACAAAGAGTTAGATCTTAAATTTTTTAGAGTAATTTTCTGTAACCATTACCTATGGAGTATTTTATCAACAGTTGAAAAAAATTAATTTCTTTTAGATTATCTATTGAAAATGTTTTAAATTGTTGGAGATACTTTTCCCTTAAATTGTGTAATGTGTACATTTCCCTTTGGATTCTTGTGTTCTTTGCACATACATGTTGTTTTCATTGGTATTGCTATCCTGAGGTCTATATTGAAAACCTTCTACTAATTATTCAAGTAATGATTGCTGCTCTGCTGGTGTGTTTGCAGCTATCTGCTTTTTTTGAGTGGATATTTAATTCCTAATGTGGTTAATTTAATTCAAAATACTTTTTGCACTTTGAGTATCTGAGCAGATGAAGGAAAACCCACCAAATTTGTAACTACAGTTTTGAACTTTCAACTTATATGAAGGAAAATACTATGCTTTGTTTTTAAATTAATGTAAAACTATCTGTTTCTTGCCACTTGATAATGTATATTTTATTGAACTTTGTATTACGCTGTAATAGGGAAATGCCTGTTTTTTTATTTTTTAATTCTTTGCCCCCTCCTGATAGGAAAGTAGAGCGTGAAGCAAAGGGACTTGCAATTCTTACACATGAGAACATAGTGCGGTATCATTGCAGCTGGCGAGGGTATGACTATATAAAGAACCGAGATACAAGGTAACTACAAAATAATAGTTTACATTCACAACCTTTTTTGCCATAGTGAACTTTATGCTGTTGATAACTGGATTTCAATTATTATACAAATAAAAAATGCATACATGTGCAATAGTACTTCTAGGAGAAAAGTCACAGTACATTCCAGGAGTAGGTTGTAATGTCATTAAGTATACTTATGTCTTCTTTTCCTTGATTAATAAGATATATAATATAATTTTATATTTCTCTCCTCTCTCAATATATGGAACTTAATGAATTTATAGAGGAGAGTAAGTAAGACTGCAGAACTCAAAGTTTTGGGCAAGAATTAACAACAGAAACTAAAAAATTGTCTGACACTTGGTTACCAAATTCCTAATCAGAAGAGTCCTGAGCCATTTAATGCTTGCTCTTTCAGTGCCTTGAGTAGCTTTATTTATCACACAGTGTACATAGTAAAAAAGAGTGCATGCTTCTCTCTATATTTTCCTTCCCCTCACCATCTCCAGCCTCAGCCTGTCTTATGGGCTTCTCTGGAATGTGTGAGGTTGCCAGATGGGTGAATATATTTAATCTAGATTTCTAGCTTTCAGAAGAGTTTCTGTGACTAGCAGACCAATGTCAAAAATGGTCACTGCATTATGTTATTGATAGGACAGAGCTGAAAGAACATGACCATTCTGGGCAAGATAGGAAGGCTGATGTCTCGAGCAGAATAGAGAACACGTGTCAAGGACTTGCAGTAGTTCCTACAAAGCCAGGTGGGAACCAAGGATAGTGGTATTTCTTCCTGGATAGGACATGCCTCCAGGTATGAGGGAAATGGAACTTGGGCTCTCAGAAAACTTCCAGTGTGAAACTAGAAAGCAAGCAAAACTTTAGAAATATTCCAGGAGTATGTAGCAACTGACAGGGATTCTTTGGATCCTTTGGGTTGCAGTTCTATTTATTTAATACAAATTGTTTTAGGATCTTCCTTAAAATTAAGGCACTTGCAGACTTTGTTTTGGGTAAAATAATATCCAAAATAATAATATCCAAAATAATTATTAGCAAAAAGGGCTTTTGAAGATAGCTTGGGAGGAATTGTATCTTGTCAATTTTAATATGGTATGTAATTTTCTTTTGAAGCAAGAATTCAGGCAAAGAAACCCTCTGTCTTTTCATCCAAATGGAATTCTGTGAACAAGGGACATTGGAAACGTGGATTACAAAAAATAGTGAAAACCGACAGTATCATACAATGGCACAAAACAAATTTTTACAAATAGTAAAAGGAGTGGAATATATTCATTCTAAAGGCCTAATTCATCGAGACCTCAAGGTATGTAGGGCAGGAAAATAAAGAAAAAACCACAAAAGTTAAAGATAGTATACTCTTACTGGAATTTCAGAAAATGTTGAATTGTTATAGTCTTTGCTTACTCTCTTATGCACCCTAGCAGTGTGCTCCTTTGGATATTGCTAGTGATTGATTTTCTTTCAGCAGCTGACTGAACTTCGTCCTAAAATCAAAAGGTAAACTTGGAGTATCTCAGAATGCAGTAGTTGAAAGAATCAGTACTCATCAGCTAACAGGCATTTTCAGTGTTAGTGGGTCACAAGACTTTCTACTGGAAAAAGAAAAGTTGAGTCTAGAGAGCTTGCTCTTGCCATATTGTAAAGGGAGAGTTTGTCTATCCTAATATATGCTGTGTTTGATAACATGCTCTAGTTACTTTTGTGTATGCATACAAATGTTTGAATGCTACAGTTTTGAATAGAATTTCAGTCTCTAGATGTGCAGAGTCATAAGATGATTTTTTTTCAGTATAAAAATTATAAGGGACAAAGCCTTCACGGCTTCAGGACAGAAGCTATGATGTTGCTTAGAGTCTTAAATCACTCACTGTGGGGAAAAAAATCATTAGCATGGTGGCATTCCTAGGGTTAAGCTAACTTCCCTACCTGACCACTCAGCAGCCACTCTGGCAGTCAAATTTCCACCACCAGAGACCTTGACAGCTGGGACTGAAGTCTTCACAGCAGGCAGCTCCAGGACCCACAAGTGCCTCACTTGACCCCCTACATACCCTGGCTGTATTTGATGCTTGACATGGGGCTCAGACCCTCGACCCTGAGATTAGGAGTCTCATGCTCTACTAGCTGATGTAGGAATAAGACTGTGGTCCATCAGGAGTGATATTCTCCAATTTGATGTTCCTACTGAACCCACACACTGCTTGCTCACTTCCTCCTCCCCTGTGGCAGGCTGGAAAGGAGAAATAGAGACACAAAAGGCAAAGAGCACAGTTGAGATAAGGACAATTTATTGGAAACAGCGATGAGATAAGAAAACAAACATAAACAAAAACAGTAACAGCATTAAAACCACAGAGTGATTCACATGCAAGAAGTTCACCATGGAGCCCTACCTAATAATACCATGCTCCCATGACCCAGAAGTGAGTCCTTCCCTCATTCCCAGAAAATGACATGAAGAGGTACAGAATAACCTCCGTGTTCTAGCCATGTATCCCCCACTGATTTTAGTACAAATTAACCCTTCCTGACCTTAGTTGTACTGCTAACTCTTCTAGCTGTATTTGAATTGAGGAACTTTTCAGTCTGCTGTCAGCTTAGGTGCTTGGCCATCTGACATCTCCATAGCCCAGAATCAAATTTGTAGGATAGGTTCAAGCTGAGATTAAAGCTAAAATATTAAAGTGTTATGCAATACTTATATTTAATATACAGTACTATATTAAATATGTGTGGACATGCTCAGACTTAAATAGAACAACTACACTGAGCATTCTTTACATGAAGATCTCTTCCTGTTGACTGTTAAGTATCTCCTGGCCTTATGGTCGACTAGAGCTTCTTTGACTAAAAGACAGCATGAAGCTATTTGGTTTTGTTTCAGAGGCATTCAGAAGTATAGTTTCCTTGTCTTCTCTGGGAAACTTCATTGAAACATATATATATATATATAGATCTGTTTTTAGTTGTTTGACTTTGTGTTCTGGTTTTGGCTAGGATACAGTTAATACCTTTTCAGTAGGTGGTACAGTGCTGTGTTTTGGATTCAGTAGTATAATAATGCTGACAACAGACTGATGTTTTGGTTGCTACTAGGCAGTGTTTAAGTCAAAGGCTAGTTTTTTACATGGAAGAGGGGCTGATCTGGGCTCAGGGAGGGAATATGGCATCAGTCAGCGGGTGGTGAGCAATTATTGTGCATCACTTGTTTTTCCTTGTTTTGTTTTTTTGAATTATTAAATTATTAAATTGTTTCAATTATTAAACACAGCTTGCAAGTTTACTTTTGATTCTCCTTCTCATTCCACTGCATGGTGCTTAGTTGCCAACTGGCCTTAAGCCATGATACTGCCAGATTTAAAAAGGGGAAGTTTAATGGAAATGTAAAAGTGATATTCGGTGCTACCTGTAGTAAGCCTTAACTCTGCATTTGATTTAGAACACGTGATCCTTCTGTGCCTAGGAGAAACTCTGACTTGAGTGGAATTCCATGTAAGACTAAATGCTTTGTCCAAGTGTATCAAATCCTGGCTAGGACTGAAGACTGAAAAACACTTTGGGATATAGAATGTTATATGCACAATGTATTTGAAGAGCAATTAAAGCATGACACAGTTATGACCGAGCTAGTGGAAAAAAGGTCCAGTTACTGCAGGATGTACTATTTGAAATTTAGTTTGTTTTTAAAAATTGATTTAACTTATTTCTTTCCACACAATCAGTTTTGTAATGCTACTTTCTGAACAATTATCAAATTTCATGGGGAACACTTCTGTGGCTGATTATGCTTGATGATAAACCTTGGTCATTTGGTGTTTTTGTTTTTTTTTTTTTTTTTTTTTTTTTCTTTTTATTTCTATACATGAAAATAGCCTCAGAATATATTCATATCCCGTGATGATAAAATAAAAATAGGTGACTTTGGTCTTGTGACTTCTGTGACATATGAGACTCTGACTGAGTACAAAGGAACAAAATCGTATATGGCACCAGAACAGGTAATTATCCTGCTGTATTAGTGTCTCTGTAATTAGATGTCTGCTATAAACTCAGCATTGGATGTTCTCAATCCTAATCTCTGTATTATAACAAGTTGTCTAAAATTCCCTGGTATGACTGTATGCGAGGATAATTGTATTTTGGAGAGAGCTTTACCACAAGTGTGGTAAAGTTTTTTGCTCTGTGAACATACAGTCTGAGACTGCATGGTGTAAAGAATGCTTTTGTAGAACAGGCTACCAGACAGATATTTAAATTTGAATTTAGGGCCCCTGTTAATTGTGTAATTTGAATTTTTGTGTTTGTTTCATTATTTGTCACAGGGCAATATTGGCATGTTTTTTCTGTACAGGTTTGTAGAAGTTTTAATTTCAGGGTGTTCAATGTGACATAATAGTCACAATTTACCAGGTCTGAGGCTGAAAGGGTTAATAACTAGAAGGATATTTACTAGAGCCAGTCTTGTAGCCTTGGGGTGGAAATTCCTACTGACTTCAAATTTTGCTTTAAGAAGTGCTGTTCTCCACTTGGATTTGATGCCTGTATTGTTCTGTTCTAATATTTCTAGTTTGGGACCAAATATGGAAAGGACGTAGATATTTATGCACTGGGATTGATTTGGTTTGAAATTCTTTCGGCATTTACTGCTCATGAAAAATCTAGGGTAAGTAAGTAATCTTTCAGTTTAGAAATTCCCACTGTTTTGCTATTGTTTTGCCCTGCTGCTGCTATCACATTGATAGCATTTTAGAAGGAATCTCTTTATTTACAGTGCCATCTCTATTTACATCTTTTTCCTTAATTATTTCTGTAAAGCCTGTAAGTCCTCACACCTCAGTTGAAATGTCATAACTGAAGGAAATATTACTGCTTATTTCACTTCTGTCCTATACCTGCACACTAAAGCCCAAGCATGCTTTCAAAAGGATAATGTCAAGCAAAAAAGGATGTCAAGTTTTTTATAAATATTTTTCTTTGATCAGAAACTTAAAGGAAATATTTTTCTAATTTTAGAAAATTGAAACTATGAATGGGTAACTTTTGTCTCTGCCATGCTCTTATCTTCACTGCACAGTGGAGCTAGAAGTGTTCCCACCAAATCAAAACCCTTGCAGTTTTCCACGATGAAAACAGAAGTAATTTGGAATATGTTGCCTTAAGTTAAACAGATATTATCTCAAAAAGAATGTTACTTAAGCTTTTTTTAAAAAAGTTATCTTGTATGTGTTTTGAGCTTTTTATGTGCAAACCTGCATATTGGTAGGACAGTGATGTAGCTGCTGGGTATTTTGTCTAAAGTAATTGTGGTTGGACTCAGACTTTGAACACTGTTAGCCAGATCCTTTTACCAATATGAGAAAATCATACCAGTGTGTCTTTTCAACTTGGCTCTCCCCAGCCACCTTGCAGTACTTAGATCTTCTGTTCCTGTTCACAGTTGACTGTTAACCAAAAGCCATTTCTAAAGCATGCGATGATAAATCTCCTGTTAGTTGCTTTGGAGGCCATGTAGCCTTTTATGCAATGACTCAAAAATAAGTGTGTGGTACTGACTATGATAGAAAGGAGGAAGCACACCTCCTTGGCTTGCAAACAGAAATACAATTGTCTAACTTTCTTCTTTTCTTTTAATGTCATTGGACAATATAAATCAATTACCTTAAAGAAAGAAAGATAAGGGTTCTGAAATAGAGAGGACTATTGAAACAAACATGTCATTGTTGCGTGTGAAGCTTTTAAGCTTAGAAATGCATAATAGTGGATAAAAAGGCCATAAAACCAAACCAAAGCACAACTAAACAAAAAACCCCCAACTTTCAAACTATTTACAGTTACTGTTTGAAGCCTTACATTTTCTGTAGATTTGAAAGCATACCAAAACTATTATTTTTTATTCATTTCAGGTATGGCCTTCTATTAGAGAAGGTAGGCTTCCAGAGAGCTTCACCAATCGATTTCCGACAGAGGTATGGGATTTTAATATACGTTTTGGTTACTGAATTAACTTAAAAAACAAAACAAACAAAAAAACCTTACCAACATTAATATTTTTTGCAGGCATCCACAATCAAAAAGATGCTTTCAACATCAGGAAGAATTACTATATCTCATTTATTTGACATTGTTAAGTCTGTTGATAGAGAGAAGGCACTTAAAAATTATTCTTGTTAAGTGTCCTTTCACACTGTGTTTAAAGCCAGAGTTTGATGAATTTATTACAATTGATGAAGTGACAACAGATGTCAGAAGCAACAGCAAGGCTTGGGGCATATCTGTTCCTCGGCCACATGACCATTCACGTCTGCCAGCTGTAACCAGGACAGGGCACTTTGCAAGAAATCATGTGCAATTTTTACCTGGAAATATGGGTTGTGGATGAGTTGGACTGTTTTGTACAAAAAGTAATAGAATCCAGTCCTTTTTCCCTCAAAGATTATGTTGATGTGCTAAAGTGCTAACTGGGCTGTGGCAAATCCCTGCATGTGCTGCATCCATTGTCCCTTATGGTTATCTGTTGCTTTCTGTGGAAGAAGTGCTGTGTCTGGTATGTGACTCAAACCTTTCTGATTTGTTCAGTGATACTTTCAATAATTCCTGGAATTCCCCCATTAATACCAAGACTAGTTTTGGCAGAAAATATACAAGTAATAGGTGAATGTTATTCCTCACTGAATTTCAGTATTTTAAGGCACGTCTTCTCATCTCTTCACAGCTGCTGCTGACCTAGCACCTTCAATGCTCCAGAATTTAAACTTGTAAAATAAGGATTTCTTAAAAATTTAAATGTTAAACATTCAGCTTCTAGGAAATATAATTTAGGACAAATCTCAGTTTTTGAAAACTTTAGGTTTTGATGGCTGTCCTTTTTGGAAAGGAACACTCAAGGTGCTTTTAATATAGGAAAATTCTCCAATTGCCTCAGTAATAATAATTTGAAATCCTAGGCTGAGAGAGCACTTTAAACATTCCCATGCTTCTAGGTTTTAGTCCCTTATTGTAATACTGAGGCATTCCTAACCCTTAATAACTGTACTGAGTACCTCTAGTGTGCCCACTGCCAGCCTCACAGAAGGGAACAGCAGGTTCTCTGCTACTCTTCATTTATATCCTTCAGAGTTCAGCCTTGCCTGAACTCAAAGTACTGTGTATGGTGTGGGGAGCACGGTGAAAAGACAGGCACATTGGACATTCAGATGCTTGTCTTTGAGCTCTATCTTGTCAAACTGATGTGGGGCCAACAAAACTCCATAAGGGAAAATGAGAAGAGATTTCTAAGCAAAAAAAAAGGTAAAGTGGGTGACTGCTCTAAAAGAAGTAATACATATGAATTTATTTATATTCTTAGGGAAATTACTGATGTTCTGGTGCAAGTGTTAGTTGCCAAATAAGAATGTGATTGTACATACTTTTGTAAGGCCTTACACTGTTTTCTTTTTTTTCTTTATCAAGAATCACATATATAGAATCATAGAATGGTTTGGGTTGGAAGGGACCTTAAAGATCAACTCCCCTGCCCTTGGGGACACTTTCCAGTAGATGACATTACCTAAAGACTTGTTCAACCTGGCTTTGAACGCTGCCCACAATGAGGTATCCGTAGCTTCTCTGGGAAACTTGTTCCAGTGCTTCATTACCTTCACAGTAAAGAATTTCTTCCTAGTATCTAATACCAACCTTTTACTTCAAAGCCATTCTCCCTTGTCCTGTCACTACATGCCCTTAGAAAAAGCCTCCCTCCAGCTCTCTTGGCATCCCCCTTTATGTACTGAAAGGCTGCTCTAAGGTCTCCCCAGAGCCTTCTCTTCTCCAAGCTGAACAACTCCAACTCAAGCAACTCCATTTGCCAGTTCCCTCAGGACCAGTGAGTGCCTGTCAGCAGGTCCCAAGGACTTGTGCACCTCTAGGTTCTGCAGATTTTCTTGAATCTGCTCTTCTCCTTGACATCCCTGACCAGACTGAATTCCATCAGGGCTTTATGCTTTCCTAACCTTATCCTTGACTGGAATTCATAAAGTATTTCATTACTCTGAACTAATTAGTATTTCTTTGCAGTGGTCAAGATCTGAGAGAAATTATATATCCTTACAGAAAAAATACTACTATTCCTGCTTTTTTTTCTCTTTAATCTATTGGGATAAAATTAACATGTAGTTGGATTTGATGGTCTTAAAGGTCTGTTTCAACCTAAACAATCCTATGAGAGTATTCATAATATGAAAATTGATGTGTGCCAATCTTTTTGATGCATTTCTTTTACAGTTTTTGGACAGAGTGAAATGGTATCATTAGTAATAGTATCACTTGAAATAGTGTCTTGCTGTACTGAGTTTGTCTCAGTAGTTTTTGATACATTTTCTCTGCATAGTATTTGTATACTTCATTAATTTTTTATAAATGGTTATAGTAGTGACTGCTGTTAAAAAAAGGTCTAAATTATAAAATGTCAATTAAAATATATTATGTAAAAAAATGAAAACCCATCATTATGATCTAATTCTATTTAATGATGGAAAATATGCACCTTTATATGTAACAAAAAATTGGTTCATATACAAAAAAATTGATATTACTGTCATGTTGCACAAGCTTTTTTCCCCCCACCAACTTTTAAGATAGTAAGCAAAACCAGTCTGATATTTAGGCATCTCTCTAAAGATGAACAAGCCCTGTTTAACACTTTATGTAATAAAGTGATTAGCCAGTATTTATGCCTTTACTCATACTTGAATTTTATTACCAATTGGGCAGTGCATAAACAAAGATGCGAAAGACTCGACCTACCTCTTAATTATGCTAGTTCAATTACAAATACCAAGTTTTAATTCCTGTTAAATTGTGCATCAAACGAAATATGAATTTAACTTAAATTCTTCTTCTGCATACTTGGCTATGAATTCTTGAGTATGGCACAGCTTTGAGCCTTTTAAAATATACTAGGAATTATACATACTTATCAGGGCTCCTTTCTTTAGACTGGCTTTAGTCATGATCTGCAGCACTATCTCCAGGACAGTTTGAAGATAAATCTTCAGAGTCTACAGGATAAGCAGGAAAAAAGTGAGTAAATGCAGCTCAGGGAAGAAAAAAATAGTTGCTAGAAATATAGGAATTCATGTAGAACAGAATAAACAGAATTCAAGGTTTTACAAGTTAGTAACTCTCAAACTTGTTTTAAAACAGTGACTACAAATACTACTCTCTTTGGTGCTGTGAAACTGGATGTTGTTCTAATTTTTTCAGAAACATCTGCCAGCTTCTGCAGCTTTTTATGGTATTGGTTTTAATAACTGAATTATGTTTTCTCAAAAATAACTAAATTATAATACAAATTCAAATAAACGTCAGTATGGTTGGCTGTGGTTTGTTGTGTGTAGGTTTTTTTGTTTGGTTGGATTTTGTTTTTCTGCATATAAACCTAAAAATTGGCTAACAATCACAATAACAATATGGACAAAGCTTTGTGCAAAAACCAGCAGCTTGGAAGGTAAATTTGCTATGTAGATTTGGAAGCTGCAGTAGGAGAAGCACAAAGGATATATTCTATAGCTGGAGTCCAGCTGCATACAAAAGCTTGGTTCACTCTCACCTTCGTAGGTTGTTCCACACCAAATGCAATAGAAGTGCTCCTCTCTCAAATAGGCTGTCAGGATGTGTAGCTTTTCTGGGACCTAGAGATATGTTACAGGTATGTGTTGACCTGGGGCTCACATGACACAAACCACTTTGAGCTACTGGTTTGCTAAAATAAAGTGTTTAACCTAATGCTATGGAAAAGCTACACAAGACTGTAGCTCATTAAGACAGGAAGTTCCCCACATTTGTAGAATAGTGCACAGGAATTCATCATCTCTGGAAAGTTAATGGCTGTTGTATCCTTCTTTCCAGCTAAGAAAACTGCTCTGAAGAGAGAGAGCTAAGAATATTACTCTGATTTCACATATATGGTATCTCTTGTGGGTTTTTTCACACCTAATCTCTGTCAATCAAACATAAGGCTAACAACAGCTGTGTAATGTAGCTTTTAAAAATATGTATTTCCAATGTCCATCTTGAGATAATCTGTGAAGCATTTTCAGAAATTAGTGACTCTAAACTTCAACCTCAGACATGAGATGAGGCATCCAAAATTAAAACTCAAAAGCAAATAACTGTGATCTTGCTTATCTTGGCTAAGGCACAAAAATGTTTAGAATTTAATTTCTAGGCTACTTTTTTCAAAGATCAGCCTCAAAACAGATAAGCAATAAATCAGTGGTTTAATGTTCTATATTTTATCATCTAACTGTTACAGAAGTCACTGCTCTGAGATTACAAAGAGGCTCTTTACTACAGTGTGGGAAACATGTACACATACATCCTTTATACATGTATGTATACATACATACTGTTTCAAGGAATATTAAATTCTGAATTGAACAATTAATTCAGTTGAAGAGCTTACACTTAAGTCTGAGCTCGTGCATTCATCTTCCTTGTCTTCCTCATCCTTTTTGTCTTCCTCTTCAGGTTCTATCCAAAACCAAGTCTCCTTAGGAACATCAATATCCTTAAATAACAAGGGATTTAAATGGAAGTTATCTGTCTTTATAAATTTTCTTGTAAGATACTGGATAAAATGAATTTCTAAGAAATGAGCTATTAGCCTTTAAAACTTGCATGTATAGTATAACCAAGAATTACTAAAGCTGTAGGTAAGTACAGCACTCCAAAAGAAAGATTATTCCCTTATTTTTTTTAAACAATAGAATGCATGCCAATGCTAACACCTAGTTCTATTTCATCTGTGTTTGGTATGTGCAGGGCTACATAGCAACATAATCTCACACCAAGCCAGTGAGCAGATACCCTTGTTTATTAGTTGAAGACATACTGCCCCAAGTTATTTTATCAAGAGATCACAAGGTGCTTCCTAGTTCATCTCAGGTAAAGTTAAAGGAAGAGAAGTAAACAAGGATGATCTAAGCTTAATTCAACTGACTTCATTTGAAGCAAACTAAGCAGTATTGAACAGTCTCAGTAGAACTTGTGAGGTGGAATTAACCTACACCCGGTTAACAGAGGGGGGAAAAAAAAGCCTTGAAGTTTTCCAGTGGCAAAAATTCATACTAGTTCATTGCTACTGCTCATGTTATTCCTTGCAATTGGAAGCTACTTAGTTTTGTGTAGGTTTTTTTTGTTTGTTTTTTAATGCTACTTTGGTGAATCTGCTGATTCCCTCAATGATGATCTCCATTCTTGGAGATACTAAAGATCTGCCTGGTCCTGAACAACCTGCTTTAAGTGACTCTGCTTGAGGAGGAAGGCTGAACAAGATAACTTCCAGAATCCATTCCCAATGTCAGTCACTGTGTGATGATGTTGCTCCCTCACCTGAAGCAAACAGCACCATTATTGAGGATGGCCTGATACTGGCTACTGGAAGATATGCAAACAGCTCAGAAGTAACCACAAGAATGCAGAAGCAAAAACACAAGTCCTCATGTAAGTTACCATGAGGTTGGTGTGCACCTTCAACTCTCTTAATGGTACAAACATAAACTTGGAAATATTTTAAGAGGACTGAAGTTTTGCCAAACATAAAGACTTTAAGCTAGTTACTCCACAATTGTAGAGAATTTCTAAGAACTGAAGCACTACATTGTAATCTGTGTCTCTAACCTCTGTGCCTTCCCTCCAACCCCCCAGAAAACCCCCCAGGTCTCACTTTTTGCATATCTAATTGTTGGCAGGCCCTCTGGCTTTTTCGCAGGTCCCCTTCCATCTTACGTTCTTCTTGTTTGGTTTTGAATCTTATTCTGTTAAGAACAAGCAGAGGTAAATAAGCAGGCAGACACACACTGACAGATACAATGCAGTCCACAGCTTTACAAAACCTGAAAATCTAAGATTCTATTCCTACTAATTTTCTTAGACCTGAACAACACTGAAGTAGTCATTCTGACATTGTTTCTGTGGGAGCACACCTGTATTTCTTGGCAATTATCCCTTCAAGATATACATATATATATATATATGTATAATGTACCTTTTTTATCACACTATACTGTTTCTTCATCAGGTTTTCCTAAGACATGAAAAAGTGGTTCACTAAACACCTTCAAAAGATAGAGCCTTTCCTAAGCTTCTCTTCTCGATATATTACATACAAATCAGGAGAAAACCAAAACAACACAATCTCTAAAAATATACCCTGACTTTTAAAACCGTTGAACCAATATTGTTCAGTGATATCTGTGGATTTTATATGTCAAAGTACATGTTTCTCAAATTTACAAAGCTGCATATGACCTGGGAAAGTCAGTATGTATACTGTCTGCATTATTACCAATTACAAAGCTAAATGGTGAAGCACATTCTTTTACCATTACAGTTCACATGCTTTTGCTTTAGAACTGAGAAACAATTACTCTGTAACTCTCACCTTTCATTCAAAACATTCAAAAATAGTAGCGCATTAAAAGAATAACCAAACTTCAAGCATAAAAAGTGCTATTTAGACATTGCATGGAATATCATTTGTATGACTTTACCTGAACTGATCTGCAGCTTGTTCATTTGCCTGTTTTTTCATATGGAGTTTTTGTCTATAGCTTTCCAGTTTTTCCTCAGCTTTTCGCTTTTTTAATTCCTCATGACCAAGCCCACTTCTGCCTATGTAAATTCAAAAGACGAATGTAAGCAGTCGAGAGGCTCTGATATCCAACTAAATAAATCAGAAAGCAACACAAACCTGTTTTTATGTTCAGAGGAATAGGTTCAACAATGCCTTCTCCTGTGAGAGAAAAAATAAGGCAATTTAAAAAACGGAATTTTTCTCAAACAATTATTTGTGCAGTATATTCAAGTCAGCAAGCTGCTTTTGCCATTACTATCATTTTTTTGCTTGGAAGTTGAAAACTTCCCAATTGATATACATTTAGTGCACTACAAATGCCACAGCTGTACTGGAAACTCCCTCTCTTTTATGGCTTGTCTGCTGGAATCCTATGGACTTTTTCTGTGACAGGACCAAACTGAAAAAAAAGGTGTCAACGTGACAGGTGTAACATGCCTGTGGTGAAGGTTACCACGTTCTGGAGCATTTTCATTTGGCAATCACAACAATGATGAAGAATAAAAAGAATCTGTCTGGGCCAGTCATTGTGATTGTCTGCCAGAGACACTGAACTGGCACAGCAGTTATTGATTCCTTGTTTTACTGATTTTACTTCATCTATTAAGGCTTCATAAGGGTAGAGCAGTATGCACTGTTCCTTTTTCAAATGGATCTGATGTTTTTTTGAACACTATCAGCTTTGCAAAACCATCAAAACATCCTTAATGCAATTCCTGTAGGTATGCACATATGCAAGTATATTTATTGAGCTGCTGATCTTCCCTTGCATCCCTCAATAGCCTGTACTATTTTTACTTCAGTTTTAGGGATTTGCTCTCTTATTTTGTTGTCATAGGACCTTCACAGTTCTGTAATGCTATGGCTCTTCAAGAGGCACTTACTGACCTGTCAACAATGAAATGACAGCTGCATCTGTAAAATATTAAGGTATAGCTGAATACAGACACACACGTCCCCAGAGTGACAAACTTACCGCTTTTGCCAAGGGCCTGGCCGCTCTTGTAGCCCATCTTCTGCAGCAAAGCAAAGCCTTTGTTCTCGTTGCCCAATGCACTTTTCAGTACCAAGTCACGTCTCTCTTTTTCTTCTTCTTTTATGCTTTTTTGTCTGTTCTTCTCATTGGCTTCTTTTTGCTTTTCTTCTTTCTGAAGAGCTTCCTTAACCCGCCTTACCATGGGCAAGCCTGGCCTTACATCCTGTCTGCGAGTAATTCCAGCAAACATTTTTAGCATTTTTTAAAGGGTTTGCAATCACTTAGGAGGGGTGAAAAAAAAAAAAAATAAGAACTGCCTACTTACTTAATAAATAAATCAGACATATAGTCTTCCTCTTCCTCCATGCTTAGCACGCCTTTATTGCGTCGCTCGCCTATAGACACTGTCAGTGCGTGTCACCGAGCATTTTACTTCTCCGCGCGTCCCCTGCGACGGGGGACGGAGGAGCGAGGGACGAAAACACCTGAACCCGCCGGGCTGGGCTGCCCCGGGACACCCGCGCCCGCCTCCAAGCCGACCACCGGCAGCCGCGACGGCGCTCCACGCCCGGGAGCCCCGCCGAGGAGCAGCCGGGCCCCGGGAGCAGCGGCAGCGGCAGGAGCTGCTCAGGACGCGCCCGCCCCGAGCCCAGCGCGGCGCCTGCGCGGCGCCGCCCCCGCCCGCCGGCGCCTGCGTCTCGCCCGCTTCCTGCTGCGCGGCCGCGCTGTCTCCGCGCTACCGGGCTGCGGCGGGGCCGGGCTGGGGGCAGAGCCGCTCGTGTCCCTCCTCTGCGCCCCTGCACGCCCGCCGCACCTGGGCACGGCGGGGCTGAAGCGGCCGAGCCCGCCGGTGATGGTGCCGAGGCCGGGGGCGAGCGCGGCACAGCGCACCCACGCCTGTCTGTGACCGTGACCGGCCCCGGGGCCGCGGTGCCGCGCCTGGTGCAGCCGGAGCTGGCGGGACGCGGCCGCAGCGCGGGAGGAGCGTAAGTGGCCGTGAGCGGCCCGGCCCGGCCCGGGGCAGGGTCCGCGCTTCCCGCGGCGTTGGCATCGTGCGGGGCTCGGTGTGCGGGGCTCCCTCGGTGTGCGGGGCTCCCTCGGTGTGCGGGGCTCCCTCGGTGTGCGGGGCTCCCTCGGTGTGCAGGGGTCGCTTGGTGTGCGGGGCTCGGTGTGCGGGGCTCCCTCGGTGTGCGGGGGTCGCTCGGTGTGCGGGGCTCCCTCGGTGTGCGGGGGTCGCTCGGTGTGCGGGGGTCGCTTGGTGTGCGGGGCTCCCTCGGTGTGCGGGGGTCGCTTCCCTCAGCATCGCTCCCTCGGCCTCGTCTCCTCGGTGGCATTGCCGGAGCATCGTCCGCTGACGGCCGGCGCTGCACCGCGGCTGTACCTCCTCCTAAGGGGCTTTCGGAATGGTGCCCTGAGAGCTGCTGCTGCTCATTAAAGTCGCCCATGCAGGTAGAGGGACCCAGGCGTGAAAAGCTTTTTACCTGATGGAGCCCTTCAGGGGTGTGTGACTTGCCCAACTTGCCTGTTTCTCGGCTTTGTCACTCCCCTGAAATGCACGCGTGATGAAGTACAAATAATTGATTTAGGCATAGGAAGCCAGCTGTGGAATAGAAAGGAATTTTAGTACAACTGAACGTTTCTTATCTGTGTAATGCTCCAACATACCTCACTGGCTGCTGGTTGACTTTGATCGGCTTTGGCCCTGCATCCTGTGGGGGATCACAGTGTATTTTATTTATTTCTTGTAACATGCACTGTCCTTACCAGGATCGGTAGAACTCGGTTTTTCACTGCTTTTCACTGCTTTTTGGAGTAAACCTTTGGCCAGTGAGCTTTGGTTTGTCTATGTGAGTGGCTCTGCCTTTGACTCTTCAGTTAGCTGGATATTTGTGTAATTGTGTCTGATGCCTTGTGCTTCAGCGGCACAGCTGAATGGATGTGCAGGTCCGGTTGCTTAGAGCTTGTGTTCCTGCATTTTGGATGAAGCCATACGGGACTGTGGGGACGGTGCATAAGGTGTCCAAGGCCCTTATGGCTGGGGACAAATTAAACCTTTTATGTGGGGAGGAAAAGGAATAATGAGCTGTGCTGTCCAACAGTTCTTATGGTACTTATGTGCTGTGTGGGTGTGACAAGCAGTGCAGATCTCTGGGATGATATCCAAAGAATCACAGTGCCATCATTCATTGCGCTTCTGCTCTCAAGTAAAGGTGTCTTGAGGTGATGTGTCAGAGTTAGTGACTGGCAATGCCTTCTCAGTTTTTGTAAATGTAAAGAAAAAAAACAAAAAAAGCCCGACAGAAAATGTCTTTGGAGGAGGTAGGGAGGGCTGTGTGTGCTTCCTTGTGTGACTCTTCCACCTTTGCTGGAACTGTATGCAGTGAAAAATAAGCAAAGTGCTGAAGTGCAGGGAACAACCTTACTGTTGAAGAGATTGTGATGCTTTAGTTTCATCAGGACCAAATCATTAAGGTGGAGTTAAAACTATAATACAGTACTAATACATCACCTTACTAATGTCTCATTTAGGAACTTCAGTTGACTTTTAAGAATTGTTTGAGTTTGACCATGGATGAGGAAGCAGCTGTGAGCTTTTGAGAGCACAAGTGGAGCAGTGCAGCTGTCAAAAGATGATGTCTGTTGAAAGTTGATGTCTTACATAATACCCTGTAGTTGTGTTGCTTTCTCTGTTTTGCCTGAGATCCTAGTTTCAGCTTCGCTGTGTTCAGGTTTTGGGGTTGGGTTGCTTTTTTGCTTTTTGGGTTTCTTTTTACTGAAGGTGATTGATTTAATTTTGTGATTTTAGGTAAATTTCATGGGCTTTTTTCTTCTGTCAGCTCTGCATTGAATAGCTACACTTCTTTTCAGGTGGTTTGCTAAGATGAAGTTGGCAGAGTGTTTACTTGCACTGAGTGTGCTTTTGGTAGTGCTTTCATGCCAGCCCCCATTGACTGAGCAGAATCACCAGTGTTCTATCTGCAGAATTTTGCCTGCTGGGGAGACCTGCAGTAGTTTGTAGGCTGCTGCTTGTGTCCCAGGCTGTCACCCCTAAGGCTTGCTGGATTTCGGGAGCTTACCTGTCCAGCACTTAAAGCAAGACTAGTGGGATCAGGGAAATCTTAGGTCAGTAATGCCAAATCCTATCACTGTTCCTGCTTCTCCCAAACTTGAATTGTCTGGAAATTCGTCCTTGTGGTAGGCTCATTTCAGCTTGTCTGTTGAAGGATATTGAGAAGGGGTCCAGGTTTATGTCCCGGCTTTTGGAGTGTGCTCAAGGGTCTTGACTTGCAACAATCTTTTTTCTCTTTCATGTAAGTGGAGACAGAGAAATGATTCCTTTACCTTCTTTAAACAGGGACTTTGGTATATTTTTCTTGGCTGAGAGTTGATACCCTGGAACTGCCTGTAGGTGCTCTTTTTACTGAAATACTAACGAATGGACTCAGTTTGTAAATATATGAGTAGCTTTTATGTGGGACTATTTAGCTAAGGCAAGTCTAAGTAAGCTGAATATTTTCATTTGATTTTCAAAGCTTTGTACTCATGTACTGTACTTTATACTAATATTTGCATTTTTATTTTAGTGTTTCTACACAACTTTGCAATAAAATTGGAATTTGACCCATTATGGAGCTGGCTCATAGTTTGTTACTGAATGAGGAAGCATTAGCTCAAATCACAGAAGCAAAGAGACCAGTTTTTATCTTTGAATGGTTGAGATTTTTGGATAAAGTGCTGGTAGCTGCCAACAAGGTAATTTAATGGGCTTTCCCCCTCCCACCCCTTCTTTCTAAAGATACTTTATTTTAAAGATACTTTATTTTAAAGAACATTTGTATTAATTTCATGCCAGAGAAAGTTCACAGGTAATGGTCAGATGGTACCTGTATGGTTCCAGCTTCAGCCTGAGGAGTCTCTCTGCTAATTTGTAGATTTTAAGTGTTTAATTGTAGGCAGTCAATGTGGGCAGCTGGTAAGTATTTTTAAACAGTACAAATGCAACAGGACAGTAGGTAGTTCTGAGCATTTAGCATCAGTCTCTGCTGTTGTTGAATGTATCTCATATCTCTCTGAGACAAGCAATTTGCTGAGGTACATACAGTTGGGAGTGGTATAAGGTTTACTTGCATTTCTTGTAGATTTTTCTGGGTGTTAGAAGCAACACAGAGGATTTAACTACTTATTTATTTTTGGCCTGTTAACAGACAGATGTCAAGGAAAAACAGAAGAAACTTGTAGAACAGCTTACAGGACTCATCAGCAGTTCCCCTGGGCCACCCACACGGAAGCTGCTGGCAAAAAATCTCGCTGCTCTCTACAGCATTGGAGACACATTCACTGTTTTTCAGACGCTTGACAAGTGTAACGACATCATCAAGAGCAAAGATGATACTGCAGCCTACCTGCCCACAAAATTGTATGTTTTGGGGAAAGGGGAATGATTTTTAAGCCAAGTGGTCCTGGATATTAAAGAAGAAACTGCCTATATGTGTGCACATTATGTTTACTTATATTTGGTGTGCTTGTTTGGAGTTACCTATGCTTGATATAGATAGCAGAGAAAAGTACTGGATTGAGATTGTGCAGGACAGAACTCAAAGGTGACACATACATGTCTATGTGAAAGTGAAGTGGTTTTCTCTAGGCAAAGTACTGTGTTATGACTCTTCACCTGCTTATGACATGGAGAGGATAACAGTTAATGAAGGCATTCCACCAGTGGGATTACTGCTGATTGTGCTCCCTTTAAGGTACCCCATTAAAGGTGGAACCTGCTGATTGTCAAACCAGAGTGTTATCTGTGCCTGGAGAATTGTAACCAAATATTCCAGTTTCTTTCCCCATGAAATGTTGCCATTTCTATTCCCCTGCCATGCTAAGCTGCACAGGTCTCTCAAGCAGAGTCTCTGCATGTGGAAATGTGTGATGCAGTTTGTCTTTAGTCATAGGAGCTGTTCTATTGGTAGGAATTTGGTTAAATGCCACAAACAACTTCCACTGAAACTGTTTTTGGTACTTTCCCATGAACTGCCTTATATATTCATGGTGTCTAGTGAACTCAAATTTGGTCTTGTCTTCAGACATTATGACAACAATAGGATTTGACAATAAAATCTGAAATAGTCTGTTAAAAAAAAATCTGTTTGGGCAGATACTGTCCTCTTATTTCTAGCTCTTGCAACTGTGTGAGGAACTTGTATAAGTGGAAGTGTTTTCTACTATAATATGCTCTGAGATTTGTGCTGCCAAGTCATAGTCCAGAAGGTTTTTTGATGGACACCTGCCCATTAAGGGGGAGGCTGTAAGGAGTTTGTGACATAACTTTGCTAAAAACTATTTAGCCAGCAATTACAGATTTTTAAAAAAGGCCCCATTCCTTTGTGATTAAAAAGTTTGTGTTTTCAGGAGCTGGTTCTGTGACTGTCCTGCAACAGTTTGTGTATATAACTGTGATGTGGTGATAGCTAAATATTCCTAATCTTAAATGGCAGAGCAAGAAAAACATGTAAAAAACTGTTTACAGATCCAGGGCTTTTACAGAGCCTGTAAATTTTCTTGTGTTATGCAATAATTTCTGCATTTTAAGTTCTTAATCTTGGAAAAACCCCATAATTCAGTATCTCTAAAACTGTGTCAGGATACATTACAGTCTATCATTCAGCCTATCTTGTTTTCTCCAGGATTTTTTACTTTATGTGCAGATCCTATAGTAATACCCTTTCAAATACATTTGTATTCTTAAAAGCTGATAACTTTTCTGTTGCTTTTTTTGGTAAGCAAAAATTTATTTAAATGGCCTGTGTTAAACAGCCAGTATAAGTAGTGGCTAGCAGTAGATTTTTATTCATCAATGATGATATGAACATACATTTCGATTTAACTATTTGTTTTAATTTGGATAATACATTAATATGTGTACTCTTTTTCTGTGTTTTCTCATAGGGCTGCTGTGGCATGTGTTGGAGCATTTTATGAAAAAATGGGCAGAATGCTGGGTAGTTCTTTTCCAGAAACTGTGAATAATCTGTTAAAGTCTCTGAAAAGTGCAGAGGTGAGTTTTAGTTTATTATATGATTTTAATTTGATTTTAAACTGAAACCTGCTTCCTCCAGAGGTGTTTGCCAAATTGCCTAGTTAGTTTTTCTTCTGCACTGAAGGATGCAAATCGCTTACCTAGCTAGTTTCAAGTCTACTGCAGAGAGTTTAGACTTTATCATATGAGTATTGTAATAGTTGCTTCATAGTGGCATCAGTAACTGTAATTCAGAAATGACTGTATCTGTAATTTCTGATTACTGTGTTGGGATTTTTGCCCATGTACTCTGAATAAACATTCAGTTGTTAAAAATGAATAATGAGTACTTAAGTTTTGCAGAGAAGTTGTTACTCTGTATGTGAGCAGAATACATTGTGCTCTGAGAAGAGAGAGTGTCATAATACTGAGAGAATGTATCCTGGACTGTCAGTTGGTCTGATTTTATGCAAATAGCTCTTTTGGAACGAGTTGAAATACTGACTGTGTGGATCTTGTGGTGGCAGCTGTTTCCTTCCACTGTGTTGTTGTACTCATGTGATTATTTATTTATTTGTTTTTGTGCATCTGGGTGCTCTCAGATTGTAAGTACCTGCCTGTGTGCAGGTATAGCATGAAGCTGCTAACTTACTTGGGCTTCCCATTCTCTCTTATCAGCTGCTTTTTCTTTTTTCCCCAAGTCTGCAGTTGACAAATAGTGGGGCAGTGCAGAAGCATTTTACCTAGAGCCAGTTTGTTGGGTTGCCTGGGCTGGGTTTATGTGACACCTGTGGGACTTTAAGTAAAGCTGTGTGTGGTGTTTACTTCTATTTAAAATCAGCTACATATCAGTTATCTATGCCTTTGTTTTCAGTGTTTGCAGAAACATTACTGCATAGAAGCAGGAAAATGCAGAAGTATATACCTGGTTCTTAATGTAACTGCTGTGTCCACATTTTTGCCTAAATGTTTTTGTGTGCGTGCAGTCTCAGGGCCGCAGTGAAATCCTGATGAGTTTGCAGAAAGTCCTCAATGGCCTTGGAGGAGCAGCAGCTTCTTGTCACCGTGACATTTATAAGAATGCCCGGTCTCTGCTGACGGACAGATCCATGGCTGTGCGGTGTGCAGTGGCTAAGGTGGGTGTCTGCTCTCCAGTCACAGAAATTCTTGTGCTCTGAGTACCTGCAGTTGAGCTGGGACCTCTGTTTAGGAAGGAAAATTTGATAATTAGTTGAACAAGGTAAGTCCTTACCAGTTTACACTGCAGACTCAGACATTTGACTTATTTCACAGGTAAAAAAATATGGGATAGAATACGTTATTTGTGAGCCTCAGTGTAGAGGTTTTTGGTAACATGACTCTTGTGTTGAGCTTTCTTTAAATTTCTTCATTTATGCATTAACCTCTTCCATGACTCTTCTGATTGTTTACTCAGCTAAGATAATTTGCATGTGGTAGAGTGTGTGTAAATTAATTATTGAAATTTTCATATTAAAATATTTTCTGCATAAACCTGACCATTGCAGTCTGATACGTAGATAAAATGTAAGAATGGTCTCCTGTTGCTTAGGAAATCTATTTTTTGCTACAGTGTCTGCTGGAATTACAGAATGAAGCAGTGTTTATGTGGACAGCTGAACTGGAGAATGTTGCAACACTGTGCTTTAAAGCTCTGGAAAACTCAAACTATGGTGTGCGAGTTGCAGTGTCAAAGCTTTTGGGGACAGTCATGGCTACAGCACTGATACCAAAACAAGCAACAGGTACGAGCCCTTCTGGATTCCGTGTCTACACTGGCAGACTTAGCTGAGCCTTCAGCACCATGTTACATGACAGTGCTGCATGACGCATTGATGTTCCGGTAGATGGGAGCTGGTAGATGGATTGTTTGTTTTTACAAACAATAAGCTAGAAAAAAAGAAAAGAATCTCTGTTGTAATCATACAAAGAAAAGACAGAGAAAACTATCAAAAATCGCTTGGGAGCATGCAAGGAAGTTTTTATCTGGAATATTGGGTAGATTTGTTTTTTCAAGACGGTTTTGAATTAATAAGTCAGGCTTCAAGATCATTGCTTGTGTTGGATGGAATTTTCAGAACAAATGATTACTTTTGTTTTTCAAAAGTGATGCGGCAAAATGTGAAGAGAGCCACGCTTGAGGAGGTCTTGGAGCTCATGGCCACAGGATTTCTGCGAGGGGGATCTGGTTTCCTGAAGAGTGGTGGAGAGATGTTAAAAGTAGGAGGATCTGTCAATAGGGAAGTGCGAGTTGGTGTTACCCAGGTTTGTCATTTTTTTTAATGAAGTAAAATTTGTACACAACTGTAACCCTTGTAGTAGGAAAAACACACGTTTCTGTTCTTTATAAGTTAATTTACAGGTCTAATTTGGCTCTTCTCTTTTGTGAGATGTACATGAGGTATCATTCACCTATCTGATTACTGATATGCAGTAACAATAGATTAAAATATGAGTTAAGGAAAACTTACTTCATCAGTGTATATTAGGTGAGATTAACTTGCAAAAATATTTGAAAACTTAGTAAGTAATATACCTTAGTCCCTTTTTAAAATTTATTTTCTTTTTAGAGAGGATTTTCTGTTACCCTTCTCAGCTGCAGCTCAGATTACTTAAACTGCATTTCTTCTTTTCATGTATCTCTCATGAGTAGGTGAAATCTGATGAATGTGGAAGCTACTTATGTCTGAGGGAGAAAGGTGATGGCAGCATCTCTTCCAATTCATACATTCTCAGTCTGACGTGTATTTCAATATGCTACAGTAACTTCCCAGGATCCAGATTCTTTGATCATAGGTTATTTTGTGAAATCCTTTATTTTTTCTCAGCCTTTTCCAGGTGAACTTTGTGAATATGCCAGGTTTTCATTGTGAACTGGAACACGATGTTGCTGCTTTTATTTACATGGTGTTCTTAACTTTTTTGAAAAGAGGCACATTTAAAGCAATTAACTGGGTTTTTCTGCTGTTATTCGAAGGGTATTTTATGCATCACAGTATAGGGGCTACTCTTGGCACTGGAGGAAATTGAGTTTCAGCAGCAAAGAATGGATACTGAATTGGTTCATGGCGAGTCATCTCATTAGGTTGGAGTTGCTTATTGCTGACTGGTGTTGCTGCTATTGTGCATTATGGTCAGGTCTGGCTGCAGTTTCCCATGGATTTTGTTTGTGTTTTAATTGAGTTGCTGTGTGACTTGTGGATTTGCAGGCCTACGTTGTCTTTGTTACAACGTTGGGAGGGCAGTGGCTGGAGCGCAACTTTGCTACGTTTCTGTCCCACGTGCTCGATCTGGTGTCCCATCCTCGTGCAACTCAGACCCACGTGGAGGCTGTTTACTCTCGAAGATGTGTGTCCTTTATCCTGAGAGCAACTGTGGGCAGCTTGCTGGGGGAGAAAGCACAGATTGCAGCTGCCAAAGAAATATGTCAAGCCATTGGTAAACAAATGAAGGCAGTGGGTGAGAAACATTTTTCTTCATTCAAGACCAGTTGAAAGTTAATGTAATTTTCCTGAGGCAGCCATTTTTCAGCTTTCTTCTACTTTGAAGAGTAATTTTGTTCTTATGGGAAGTGATAGTTCATCTCCTTTCTGTTTCAAATGTTCAGAGGTTGAGTTCTGCTTCAAAAGTGATTTTATGGCACTGGCCTGTTATCCCAGATAGCAAATGCATTTTCAAAAGCATAGAATGGACGTGGAGAGTAAAACTATGCATTTACCATCTGTCTTGGGATAGGTTGTATTGAAAGTGATACAGAGTTCTTTACTAACAGTGTTAAAGGTCCTGTAGGTCAAGATCTTGTATGTCCTTGTGTCTCCCTTGCTAATATCCATTCTAGTATCCAGTTGGATTTTGTGACAAAAATGATGTAATCTGAGGAATGTGACCCCTTTGAAAAATCTTTGCAGAATATGGAATCACTAAGAGGGCTAACGAAACTCTCTTGGCATCTGTTTCTTATGAAAGGAGTTAGCTTAAGCTGGATATTTAAAAGAGTAAATTGGAAATACACATCACTTTATTGATCAAACATATCTTTCTTTTCTGCTGCTATCTAATTTGAGTTAAAAACACTGTTCAACGTATGGAAATGAAATTGATTTAGAAACTTTTGCAGGTTCTTCTCATAACTATTTTGTGATGGGGTAGGCATGGAACTTTAAAAGATTTCTCATTACCATAAGTACTACTTCCAGGAAAACATGTCTGTTGAAAATGCTGTTTCTGAGAGGGAACAGTTGCAGAAAATACTCTTCCTGCCACCTTGTTAATGTTGCAGGAAATTCTGTTGTGTGTATGGATGGTTTGAAGAACTTTGATTTTTTTGAGGATTTCTCATGAATGTGATGAAAAATGGGAAGGGTTTTTACTTGGTAATAATTGCTTCCCTTTGTATACAATAGACCATTTTCTAAATTTCTTCTGTAGTAGACACACAAACATTAAGCTGGTACTGAACTGCCTTTTTGAAGAGATAGTTGCTGCTTCTGAGATATTTTGTAGGAGAACATACTGTGGAATTAAGGAACTCAGTTGGATAACACTGAGATGATTAGGAATTGTGATTAATTATTTACTAAAGGTCTCTTTTTTAGTTTCACTGAACATATATGCATTCAAATTTGTATGCAGAACTGAGATATGTCAAGATTGTGTATTTTCTTCCTGCATATAGATACACACATACAGCATTTGTGTTTTGTGTAAGTGCTTTTACTGTGTTACTGTTTATCCTACCTCTTAGTGCTCTGCTGTCCATAGTAACTGCTGAGCATCTGTTTTTTATGGTCTTTGGACAGCTGTATTTGGCTGATAGCTGTAAAACTCTTTCCCTGCAGAATATGTTTGTTTTTTTAGTTCTCACAATGACCAGACTTGTGATTTTGTTCTGATGTAGGATTGATGTCAAAATGAAACTGTCACTTTCTATTCTGTGAATATTTGGTGGGATTCAAATGGTAGTTAAGCATGACACTCTTGTTTTCTTTTCTGCAGAAGCAGTAGTGAATGATGCTAACAGTGAAAATAAATCAGGAGCTGCTGATGTAGCTGCAAGCCAGCATGTAATGGTGTGTGCCCTCCAGGAACTGGGGAGTCTGGTTCAGAGTCTGAATGCCACTGCATCTCCTCTTATTCAAGAACCCTCTATTGGTATGCAAATACATGGAAATAGATTAAGTGAGGCGTTTGAGCAATGAATATGAAATGTCATTAAATCTAGTTAAATAATAAATGAATAATGAAAAAAATAAATCTATGAAATCGGTACTTCTATAGTCTCCAGATAGCTACATTTATTCAGCTCATTGTGTCTAGTACCCTAACTTTAGTTCAAGTTTGACCAAGTATTAAACAGCTATTTTGATTGGAGTCTATCTGAAGCTCTTTCTAAGGGTGAGCGAAGTGGTGATTTTTGGCATTAGTTTGTTTACAATAATGGTTTTATAGGAAGTAAATACATAGCATTGTTTTGCTATGTAAGGTCTGATATATTTGCTCCTGGAAAACTATTGCCTTTAAATACCAAATTTATGTGGGGAGGCAAAAGTATTCTGTCAGGATGAAGCTGTTGGTAGGCCCCTTTGCAAGAAGTAGTTCTTTGGCTGAAGTTGACTAGGGTTTGTGTGGGATTTTCTTCCTGTTTTTTTCAATATCTGATTTGTGGATGCCTATGTTTTTTTCCACCGGAAGTGTAAGCTTCTTTAGACAATTCATCATATAGATTGTTGTCTTGTTGCATATGGCATTCTTCCCTAATTTTATGCCAGCTTTGGAGTAGGGGAGACTGCTCATGTTTATTCCTTCTGGCAGCTGTGTCCCATAAGAACAGAGGGGACTGTATCTCAGTATTATTTCTGGTAGCTTCTGTGAACTCAGCACATAGAAATTGTTCACTAGCTCCAGAGAAAACAGGCAGCAGTGGGGGCTTTGAAGTAGAAATTTGCCAAGATTTAGACTAAATGGTGTGGAGACAAATTAGACTGAAGGGTGCAGTTAGAAAGTGGGATTAGGTAGGCATTTGGAGAGTGTAGAAGGATGTGAACCTGCTGCAGGGGGGACAGCACCATGCTTGGCTACAATGTGAAGCAAATCTAAAGATCATTGTTATTGTTGCTCTGGTATTGGTAATCTGTAAAATATTATGGGAATTGGCTCATCCAGTGCCTGTTCTCTTATATAGCACTGCTGCCTCTTTTCAGTGTTTAAGTAGTAGGAGTCAGTGCTGTGGCTCTGACAGCTTCACCTTTGTTGACAAAACCTGATGGGGAGCTGCATAATGCTAGTAACAGCTACCATCTTTCCTGAAAAGGAAAAGTCAGTAAATTCAAGTACTTTAATTCTGACTTTCTTAACTTTCACATTAATTGTCTGATGCTGACTCAGTTTACTTATCTATATATATTAAAAAGCATATGTATATTAAAAAGTGCATCATAAATTAAAGACTGCAAACTCTCCTTTCTGTAGGTCTGTTGGAGACAGTAACTTCAGTTCTTCTTCATCCCAGCATGGCTGCTCGACTGGCTGCTGCCTGGTGCTTGCGATGTGTAGCAGTGGCATTGCCCTTTCAGTTGACTCCATTTTTAGACAGATGTGCAGAAAGACTCAACAATCTGAAGACCTCCCCTGAAGCTGTTAGTGGCTACAGTTTTGCCATGGCTGCTTTGTTAGGTGGTGTGCATCAGTGTCCTCTAGGCATTCCTCATGCCAAAGGAAAGGTGAGATAGTGTTTCATCTGTGAGTATGCTAAAAGATACCTTTTATTTACAAGTAAAAGCTTTGCAAAATGGGTGGCATGCTAATGAGTTAAAGCATTGTTGAAATAGAGCTTGTGCCTTGTGTGAGAGTAGTGGCCAGAGCATGTGCTTTTAGAATCTGTTACAATATTTAACTGCTCTTTTCCTCTCTCTTTAAAATTTGCTGGAGAGAAATTGAAAAATTGCTGAAATAGTTGCTGAAGAGAATATTAATGGGTGTGTTATGAAAAACATTAATCAGCATGAAATTTAATCTGCATTCATTTTTTTTGGAAGGTCAATTCAAATGATTTGAGAACATCTTTAGTCTGTCAGAGTGAGCAAGTGGAAGTAGCTTGCAGTGGCTTCATGTATGTTTTTAAGCCCCCTGTTTTGCTGTTGGTGCAGATGGTGGTCAGTATTGCTGAGGATCTGTTACGAACTGCTGCACAGAACAGCAGGCTCTCCTTGCAGCGGACTCAGGCTGGGTGGCTTTTACTTGGAGCACTTATGACTTTAGGTTTGTAAAAATGGTTTGATTTATTTTTTTATTTTTTATTTTAAAGCTTGTCCAACACTTCTGATTATCCACTCTGGTGAATGGTCTTTACACATAATGAGCTCATTCTCCAGCACAAGAGTATTTATACAGGGAAAGCAGAGTGTCAGTGCACTTACTTCAGAAACTGCGCTGGGGAGAAGTGAAATATTGGTGCTTATCTAAGCTGAAGTATGGTAGAAGGCATCATACCTAAAAAAAAGATTCTGTTCTGTTTTTAGAAACCCAGCCTTTAGTCATTCTCTGAAAGGGCAAAATTACCCATACTCTTCCTTCCTTAATACTGTGGTGCAGAAGAAATGGACAGTAAATGAAACCCAGTGAGCATTCCAACAAGTTGCATATGTGTCTCTAGATAGGCAACAGCACTGAATAGAATTGTTGTCTGTTTCAAAGCTCTTCAGTTTTCTTTTAAAAAAGCTATAGCCTTGTGTTCGTACCTGCCATTACAGAAGTATCACAAGCTGCATTTTGAGAGATTGTAAGTGTACTCTTGAATTTTGCAGCAGTGGTGTTCTTTTCTGTTTTGTTTTGAGTTTCTTTTGTACTGAAAAATATTATAAAGTTCAGATGCATTTTGCAGTATTTTGATCTCTCATCAAATACCATTTTTGTTTCTTCTCATTTCTTTAAATCATCTCTTTAACCAGTTAATCATCATGATTTTCTAACAGTGTATTCCTATTGTGGTTGTCCTCCAATATATTTTTAATGTACCTGCACTAGATCTTTTTCAGAAGTTTCAAAAAAATCTTGACTGTTAAACTAGTTTACCTAATCAATAACTATCAGTTATTTTTCTATTTATTTTATGGACAGACTAGAGTAGGCTAAAGAACCTGCCTTCAAATTATTATGAAAAAATTAGAAGTCAGAATAAAAAGATAGACTACCCTACCTACTGTATGTCGTACCATGGTAAACTGTCTTTTTACTATTTCCTATTTTAGGACTGATACCCACAAGCAGATGTGATGTATAGTACTTATTTGCCACATTTTCAACCTAGGAACGAGATAGGATTTAGTTTGGATTTCATTGTTCCCAGTGGGGCAAAAATACAATAAGACAAATAAGACAAAAATAGTTTGAAGATCAGAAGCCATCACAGCAGATTTTTCACACTGCAATACACATTTTTATTGTACTGACACTTTATTTTTTCACATAGGTCCTTCTGTTGTCCGGTATCATCTGCCCAAGATGTTGCTGCTGTGGCGAAATGTGTTTCCACGTTCTCTGAAGGAGCTGGAAGCAGAGAAGGCAAGAGGAGATTCTTTCACCTGGCAAGTAACACTGGAAGGCCGTGCTGGAGCTCTGTGTGGTAAGAAATTCAGACTTTGAGATTATACGTGCACAGTAAATCAAAACATGATCCCAAGTATTGTAGAGAGAAGTCCTGTAACTTCCCCTCTTTCTTTGAAAATGAGTAAAATGTGTCAGATTTTCATCAGTATGTCCTGGTTTTGGCATATGATTTTTATGAACAGATCACACAGTCTTTGAATAAATATTTTTAAGCTGCTCTTTTGATATTCTCAGAATTTGTGGCTTGTTTATATCTAATATTTGTTTGTTTCGGTGGAAGTTGAATTTAATTGTTTTGTTATTAGCTATGAGGAGCTTTGTTGCTCACTGCCCTGAGCTCCTTACTGAGGATGTGATCAGGAAGCTGATGACACCCATAGAATGTGCCATGACAATGATGTCGCAGTAAGTAGGCAGTTTTTGCTCTTTATTCACTTTTGTTTTTTCCTGGTCTTGAAATACTACAACTAATTTGGTGTTAGGTTTTGTGGTTTGGTGTCTTCCCTTGCCCCACCTGTAATTAAAATTGGACTTTTGAGGAGGTGCACATCACTGATTTATGGCAGCGTATGTTGTGGGTTTGCTGGGTTTTTAATAAAGGTTTTCTGTGTACAATTACTTCTGAAAATGTATTGTTAATTGAGTAGTATTGTTCAGAGTAGTCTTCTGAACACTGTTTTCTTGCCTTGCCTAGAGTTTGAAAAGAAATCTGAATATACTCTTTTCTGTAACTGCAGCATTTCTGGTTTCTCCTTTTCATTTTTAATTCTCTAGCATTCCATCAGTAATTAAAGCCCATGGAGCTCATCTCAAAGCCAGTGCAGCTATGGTTCGTTTAAGACTTTATGATATATTGGCTTTATTGCCTCCGAAGACATATGAAGGTACATAAATTTTTAACATTTTTTGTTGAAGTAAAAACTCTACTTAGTACTTGTGATGCTTATCTTTGAAGCAGCTGTAAGAGCCAAAATACAATTCTAGGAATCTCCAAGAATTTTGTACTCATCATATTCCTCATCTTCTGTATGCCATCTTGACAGTGTAACTGCAGAGTATGAATATTGCAAAGCACTCATAGAGTGACACTTGGAGTATAGCAGTTATGGTCCCCTTTATAGGATTGAGAGGTATGGAGATCATGGTCTGGGATCAAATAGTGATTTTTTAAGTCATTGTTACTTAAAACATAGAGAACTTTAGTATATTGAAAAACAGATGTGACAACGGAGATTTAGTTTCGGTTACATTCGGATCTTTTTGTTTGATGGTTTGGTTGTTTTATTTTTTAAATCTGATCTGAACTGTTACACTGATTTGCTATTAGTAAATGCCAAAAGAACTGTCACATGGTCCGAGAGATTAACTTTTTGGGTTTCTTTGGTTTTTTTGTTAATTCATTATGTTTACATGATCATGTGGATGAACAGTTGTTTTTTCTACATCTGAATTGTCATCCTGAATGGATGGCCCAATCTATTGTTTAGACCAGGACACAATCCTGAGTAATGTGCTCTAGTGGACCCTGCTTGAGCAGAGGGTGGGACTAGATGACCTCCAGTGGTTTCCAGGCTTACCTGTTATTTAGGTATTTGGGTACCATGATTTGGGAATTGATAGCCTGCAGTTCCATTTGAAGCCTTGCTCTCAACTGTAGTATTGTCAGGTTTACTTCTCTGTTAGCTACCTCTAAATTTGAGGTAATGGTACATTTGTAACGTCTGATCACTAGCTGAAATGTTTTGGCTAAGAAGCAGCAATGATTCTTTTTAATGTCTGTCTTTTTAGGATCGTTTAATGCACTTCTTCGAGAGCTGGTGGCAGAATTTACTTTGACAGACAACTCTGCTAATACAACCACATCACTCCTAAGGTCTCTCTGCCACTATGATGATAGTGTTCTGCTCGGCTCTTGGCTGCAGGAAACAGATCATAAGTCAATTGAAGATCAGGTAACAAAAAAGCTAGAAGAATTAATTATCTGCCCTGTCTGTGTGATGTGTGTGTGGGGAAGCCTTCTAAAACTGGAGTTTCAAACCTTGTTTTTAGTCTTATTTCAGAGCTTTGTTAGATGTAAGTGCTTCCATCTACAGGGTACTGTTTTGATTAAAAACCACCTACAGCTGAGATATAAATTGCATAATGCTACTCATAGGGTTGTGCTTAGTGAACTAACCTCTTTTTTTTTTAAAAAAAAACATGACTCAATATCTCTTCCCATCTGCCAATCTTCCTAGCCTAAAAGTTGTTCTCATGCATTTTTTTTTAACTAGGAGAAATGTAGGCTTCACTTAACATGTTTTATAATGAAACTGCTGTCAAAATATCAATATTGCAAATGAAGTTATAGCAAAACAAGATTTAACTGGTTTTATAGGTGTAGTAAGAAATCTTACTTTCATTTGAAAGTGTTGACACAATGTTTTTGGCTGAAAATGCCTCTTCTGCAACAGCCACCTATAATGGGAGAGCTTCTCAGAAGGTTTGATAGGGCAGATCCAGAAGCCAAGACTGATACCAAGGGTGTGGGAAGCTGTTTCTGAGGGAAGATCAGCATGTCAAAGCAAAACAGAGTTTTACAAACTTCCTTTGTTTTTTTGTGGAGGACTTCCAGTGCAGTCTTCAATCCACAGAGCTTTTTCTGTTCTCTCCTGCCCCTTTTTGTTTTTTTCACTTCCTGCCTGTAAAACAGGGGCACTCTTGGTAAGTGGAGATCTGTAGTCTGTCACAGGGCTCTGGCAGTGTTTGTGCTCACAGCCCAGAAAACCAATGGAATCCTGTGCTGCATCAAAAGCAGTGTGGCTAGCACGATAAAGGAGTTCTGCCCCTCTGCTCTTATGTCCCCAACATAAGAAGGACATGGAACTGTTGGGAGCAAGTCCAGACAAGGGCCACAAAGTTGAAAGAGGGACTAGAGCACCTCCCCTGTGAAGGTGGGCTGAGACAGTTGGGGCTGTTCATTTTGGAGAAGAGAAGGTTGCACAGAGACCTCACAGCAACCTTCCAGTATCTGAAGGGACCCTGCAGGGGAGCAGGAGGGGGACTCTTCATCAGGAGTTGTGGTGATAGGACAAGGAGTAACAGGCACAAATTGAAAGGGAAAATTTAGGTTAGATATTAAGAAGTAATTTCTCACTGTGAGAGTGGTGAGAAGCTGGAATGATTGCTGTAGGACATTTTGGATGCCCCAACCCTGGCAGTGTTTAAAGTCAGATTGGATAAAGTCTTAAGCAACCTGCTCTAGTAGAAGGTGTCCCTGTCCATGGTAGGAGAGCATTGGGACTAAATGATCTTTAGGATCCATTCCAACCCCTAACTTCCTATCATTCTGTGATTCTCTTCTGCTTTGTCATGTTTTATTTTTTAATGATATAGAGTAGTCAACAAACTTTGCTGTGTTTTCTGACCTTCTAAGAATACAGACCTACTAGACTCTAATTTTGTTTCATGATTAAATAATTTATCGGAACATAGACTTTGTTTCAGAGAAAATAGGTGATTGTTTATTAGTGTTTCATGAAAGAATGATGGTTAGGAAGTGTTTTCTTGATGATAGGAGAGTTTATAATTTTAGTACTGTTTCTAATTCTTTCTGTGTAGGGCATTATTGGAGCCAAAACTGGTCATTTGATATACTGTATTGTAAGTCTGTGCTCAGAAAGTGAATGAGTAACCTTTCTGAAATGGCACTTCATAATCAATGATTCAGAAGCTACTATTAGTACCAGAATTAATCTGCTTTTCTCTTAATTTTCATCCCTTAATACCAGAAGTGATAATTTGTGTGTTTAGCTGATGGTTTTGACCCTTCAGAACTCAGCTGACCCTGTAAGTGCTAACGTGTATGGATGGGGATACTGCACTTGTATTCAGGTGTTTGTAAGCTATTCTGTTGTTTTAACTGCTGCATATGTGTTTTGGTTATCTCTAGTTCCAAGTTTTATGTGCAAAGGTATATTCAGAGGTATTCATGTTGTGTGGCATCTTGCAGCTTCAGCCAAACAGTGCGTCTGGAAGTGGTGCTCTGGAACACGATCCCTCTTCTATTTACTTGCGCATCCCTGCTGGTGAAGCTGTTCCTGGTCCCCTTCCGTTAGGAGTATCTGTCATTGATGCATCTGTGGCTCTCTTTGGTGTGGTTTTTCCTCATGTCTCTTACAAACATAGGTCAGTTTACATGAGTATTCAGTTTCAGAACCTAATACTTTGTTTCTCTGGATACTGTTACGTTGGTAACGTTTTTTTGTTTGTTTGCTTGTTTGGTTGGTTGTTTTCCTGAAATAAGAATTGACTAAGGTATCAACTCTCTTTAAATTGGAGTTTAGTATTTGATGTCCAGTGTGTCTCAAGATTCCAGAATAAGTGTAGTCACTTCCTCAGTTTTATCTCTTGAAGATTAGTGTTCATAGATGGAGACTAGATTCTTCTCTTTTCATACTGCATTTAACAGTAGTAATTTCTCTGCAACCAAAATTTGCTGCGAAAGTACCTATTGCAATTAACTTCAAATCAGCCTTGAAAACAGCAGGCGCCTCCACTGAATTTCATTTGGCTTCCACAAGTAAGACAATTTGATTTATAGTCAGCAAGGAATTGTATGCACAATGGAAAAGAGGAAATGGAATTCAATGTGTTTTCCTTTATGTTTCACATTACCTTGGCAGAGTTAAGAGTTGTCAGCACTAATTTTGTTACTCAGTTTAGACAATTTGTCCCTGAGCACAGAGTGAAAGCAGTTCTAAGAAGCATTTCATAGTAAAATCATCTTTCAGTGCAAACCTTATGGGGGCAGTTTTTTCTTAGCAGTCAACCTCATTTTGTAGTAAGTGCAGGATAGACTTGAGATCCACCTTGGTCTATACCTGTAGGTAACTGTGAAAAGATGTAGCTTGGGAACTGCTGAGTAATTAAGAATGCTGATTATTCATTACACTCCTTGTTTTGATATCTTCTAGGGAATGTTCCTCCTCCCAGTAATGTTTTCTGGGGAGGAATGGAGGTTAAATGGGAAAAATAGAAACAGAATACAAACAAATTGAAACAGAAAAACAAATATGAAGGGTAACACTATTTTAAATGGTAGTGGAAAGTGCATTTTTCCACTCTGGTCTTTATAGCTTTCTAGTTATACAGCCAAATGCACCTGAAGATTCATTTCCTCTTGGTGGTGTTGTCTTCAAAGGAATAATAAATATTTGTGGATGAACTAGAAGAACCAGCAAAGGGATATTCAGAGTAACTATACTGTTATTACCTATAGTGAGTACCTTCTACAGCCCCTGAAGCATAACTTCTGTTACTGAACTTAAAAGGCCGTTTTGTTGTGTGTGGTTTTTACCAGCTGTTTGTATTTTGAAAAGCTGTCACTTCAGTTATGTTCTTTCCTTTGTTTTAGATTACAGATGTTGGATCACTTTGCTGAATGTGTCAAGCAGGCTAAAGGTGTTCGCCAGCAAGCTGTGCAGCTTAATATCTTTACTGCTGTTCTTAGTGCCTTGAAGGTAGGACTTGTGAACTTGCAATAAAAGCCCAAGTTCATCAGTTTGTGTTCAGTACAAAGGGCAGTTAAAAGAATGTTACTAAAGTTACTCAAGCATTCAAAAATTTGAAAATTCCATAATTGAATTTTTTCTGGATACTAGCTTGAGTGCTTGTCTTCATGTGTCAGTACAGAGAACAGATGAGGCTTGTGTAGTCAGCATTTTGTGGTATTCAGATTGCCTTTTCATCTTCAGTCCTGTGATTTTATTTGCACTGGACTCCTGGATTTAAGTACTTTGTCATATATACTCAGAAAACCCCTCAAGGCACAGAGTGTTGTGCAGATGTGGCTTGTGTAACTGAATACACAAATAGCTTTGGGTTTACATTTTGATTGCCTTACTGCACAGAATTCTAGATGCTTATGCCCAGTCCCACTGACTGCAGGTACTACTGTGTGCTCTCTGTCTAGACTTGGAAATGCAACCTGATGCTATGAAGTCAGAAAGTAAGACAGCAAGTCACAAATAGTGGCTGCCTAGTTTAAGCTGTTACTGGAGCTCCGTGTCCTTGCTTGATTGCCAAAATATGTTGGCAAAACAGCACCTCAGTTCTTTGCATTGTTCTTAAAAAAATGATCTACATTGCTACAAGTGGAAATGTAGATTCTGAGGCAGATTTCTGTAAGCTCCCATGCCATGCAGTGCTGTGCCATCAAAAAATTGTCAAAATTGAGATGAAGTGAGGACTTCAGAAAATTACAATCTAAGGTAGAGCCTTTGGTTTCTTGCTCTATAGTACATGCAGTGTTCTTGCTTTACTTGTGTTTAATTATTTCTTTGAGAATAAAAGAAACTTCAGAAGCTCTGTTTAGTGTTACTCTTTTGTAGCGTGTTCATATAAGAGGCTATATAAATGTTTGGAAGGATGAGATTATAATGAAAAAAATACTTTCATGTATCTATAATGTCTTCAATTTAAGTGATTCTTGTAGAAACGTAACTGGTCTGTGGTTTTCCTCTGCTGTTTGATTTTTTTAAGTTTCTCTTTTTTTTTTTTCTGAGGTGTCCTGTGTAAAGCTAGATCAGATTTCGTAGGACTTGGGTGCATGTAGGTAATGCATTTGATAAAAAAGGCTGGTGCAACAGGTCTTCCTGTATGAGAAATAGGTAGAGTATTGGCAAACATGAGACCCAGGATGTTGTTGATTTTGAGTTTTAAATGTTTTCAGCCAATGTGTTTTAGGATGAACTACCACAAATTTAGACAAAAGCAAAAGCACATAGTTTTCACTTAATGGTCTCAAATATATTTTCTTTTTCACCCCTACATTGGGATGTTTGGATTGTTTTTTGTTTTTGTTTTTTTAATGTAGGGTTTAGCTGAGAATAAAAGCACCTTGGGACCGGAAGAAGTCCGGAAATCTGCTTTGACACTTGTAATGGGTGCCCTTGATAATCCTAACCCTATTTTGAGATGTGCAGCTGGTGAAGCTCTTGGAAGAATGGCTCAAGTGGTTGGAGAAGCCTCTTTCATTGCTAGAATGGCTCAGTACAGTTTTGATAAGTAAGTTGATTTTAGTTCAGAAGATTAAATAAAATTGCAACTTAATGTAGTTTGTAATTTAATGTGGTTTGGAAGATTCTTTTTCTAAATGCTGTATTCATTATTCTCTTCTTTCATGCTTGATCCCTATGGTTATGTTGGTCTGAGAAACTTTCAAAAGATTCTTTTCTTTTGGGTTTATTTCATATAAGGAATAAAACCTGAGTTGTTAAACACTCAGAATGTGAAATGATACTGGTGAGCAGCTATTGATGAATTACCTGAAGGTGACTAAACTGTTTTAGATAGATAAGCACAGCTTACATCAAGTATGTCTGTAATATGTGTTATGTAATAGTGGTTCTGTTTCACCAAAGCATCCTCTTTACACATTGATTTAACTGATTTCCTGGCCCGTATTTTTTTTTTATACTCTATTGTTTTTCTTAGGTCTTTAGAAAGATGTTTGGCAGAAGCAACCGATTTCTTGCTTAAATTTAAGCCCATTTTTGTGCATATTTGTGACTCAGAATGCACCTGCCTCAGGGCTGCAGCCCATGTTTTGGCTGGGCCAGGTGCATGCACATGTCCAGCTCTCTTACCGCTGAGTAATTGAATTTTTCTCACCCTTTCATCTTGTAATAACGTACATCATCCTTGAATTTTTGTTACTGGGACTTTCCTTGGTTTCTTATCGAGATTACCTTGTAAGTTTTTAAAGATTGTCCTTTTGTTGACAGTCAAGTAATTTTTTTATATTTGAGATGTGTATTTACTTTGTTGTTCACTGATGGCCAAGAGCATGCGTGTCTGTCGTATACAGTCAACTGGGGGAAAAGAAATCTTTCTTTGTTTTTATTAGGAAATCTCTTATTTTATCTCTCTTCCTCACCCACCGAAAAAGCTTCTAATTTCCAAATGATGTATGTGACACGTGTTCAGAAGCAGCATTGTGGAGAATACTCAATAAGACAGTGCATACAACTTCCTACAACTAGATCATTCAAAATGCTACTCATTCTGTTTTAGTTTCATTATAAAAGGCTTTCTATTTAAAAAAATAAAATGGCTGTATTGGAAAAGGCATAAAAATCAGCTGTAGAAGAAAGCAGCTATTTTAAAAACTGGATTTGCAGTGGAAGATGTAGCTGTGGATATCTTTGTCATTTCTCAGTATGTGTTGTCATTTCTTTATTCTTGATTCTTTTTCACTGCAATGGCTAAGGAATTATTAAATTAGTTTGCTGTGAAACACTTGTGAAATCTGAATTCTTTTTCTATATCTCTCAAAATGCTTATTCATCTAACAGGTCAATTTCTGACCAGAAAAAAAGAAAATAATTATTGAAATACCTTTTTTTCCTCTTGTTTTATATGTAACCTGGATTAATAGCTATGTAGAGTAAGTAGATTGTTTTTGCTGTTTAAGTTTCTCCAGTTTTTTTTAAGATGGCCTGTGAAATTTTATTAGTCTTTTCCACTGTTGTGGTACTTCAAAGATTCTGTGTAACAAACTTACTGAATGACATGTTTTCTTTGTATTTAAACATTGATAGGTTAAAATCTGCTCGAGACGTCGTATCAAGAACAGGCCATTCCTTGGCTCTGGGTTGCCTCCATCGCTATGTTGGTGGAATAGGTTCTGGACAGCATTTGAAAACTAGTGTCAGTATTCTCTTGGCTTTGGCACAAGATGGAACCTCTCCTGAAGTCCAGGTAAAAAAAGCAATCACCACAAAATTACTTAAAATGTTGAAGATGAAGATTAAAAATCAAACTACCTGTTCAGATATTCTTTAGTAGACATTGTGACTTGTAAGACATGTAGCATGTACCAGGGGCATGAAGAAAGTAAATCTTTTCTTATAAACTCCCAGAGTACAGAATCCCAAGGATGCAGTGTAATTAAAATGTATTTTCCTAGCTATTTAGAGAGGCAGTAGGAAGTGGTCAGTAATTCAGAAGGACATGTGTCTGTTTGTCAGCTGTGCCACAGTGATGCACTGTGGGCGTATTCCAAACTGCCTTTAAAGCAACTTATGTTGGTATTGCCTTAGCTGCCTAAAAGGGAGCTTTTAATAGCTATAGCTGCTGACATGTAATCACTCACTGGAGTCTCAGGTGATGAGCAGTAGTTTCCTTTGTCAAGTAACTCCTGTGTGTGTGGTGCATATACAAGTCATCATCTTTGCAGGGTTACGTTATGAGGACAGAAATCTGCTGCAAGCTGAATTGCAGTTAGGGGGCAGAAGGGACGAATCAGTAGGAGCCAAGTGTAAGATAGGGAGGGGTTTCTATCTACTGTGGACTATAGATAGGTGAAGTCTCACAAGAGGATGACTTGACTGCTTAAAGTTTCTGGTAGAGTAGAAATGGAACTAAATGTGCTGTTGAAATAGTAGTGGAACTGCTGAATGTGGATGGACACTGCAGTTCAGAATGCTTAAGCTGAAAATACTGGAAAATTGGAAGAAAATGTCTTTACTTTCTCAAGCAAAGTGTGGGGGAATCAGTGTCCTGGTCTGTCTTTACTTTCCTTTACACCTCTGTTTGTGTCTGCTCTAAAACAAAGAGAGGGCTAGATGGGCCAGTACTTGTGTCTTTACTGTAGGAAGTTGAATGTTAGAGGAAAAAGTGCTGATTTTTTTTTTCCTTCAACAATGAAATGTGTCAAAGTACTAAAATAATTGCTTGAGAAGGAAAAAAAAGAAACTTGAAACTTTTTTGAATAAAAGCAAGTATCCTGTCTAAAACTATTGTTCTTCAAAGATTGTGCTGTAATTACATAATATAATAGATAACTTCTTGTCATAGTTTTCATTAATTGCTGCAAGGAGATAAGTATCCGGAATGATGACTTTTGTGCTTTAGCAGCAGGAAATTGGGTGCCACCCATGGGTAGGGGCACTTTAAACCCACAGCCTGAGAAACTGAAGCCCTCAGTAGCTATAAAGAATCATACTTACATTTTGGTTTACTGTTAACTTGATAGAACATGTGCTTGAATACCTTCTTATTTCTTTTCCTCAGAGCAATGAAAAAAAAATTAAAGTAACAAGGCTTATCACTTGGGAAAACAAGCCTAGGTTTTTTGGAGATAAAAAAAAAATCTGTAAATACAATTTTAAGTCTCTTGAATTTTCTTAGTTTGGAAAGACAAATAAAATTTGCATACATAACTAATTTCAAATATGAGTGGGTAACTTGAGGCTTATAATTGTGCACCAGTAATTTCAAAAAGAAATTGCAAAGGTTAATGTTTCATGAAAAAAAAGAAAAAGAAGTATATAAAGGGGAAGTCCAGGTGGAACTGGCATATCTACCTTACTTTTCGTTGAGAATACAGCACCCAGCCACTGTGAAAAGCTAAGCTTTAAAACCTCGTCCCTCACTGGATCAGGTTACACAGAAACTGCATGAAAGTATGAATAATGGAAGTTTACAGGAATGAGAGGATAAACTAATGTGCTACCACAGGATTAGGGCTGTAGAGTTAGATGATTGCTAGTGCTAATGGTTTTCAGGTTGCATCAGAGGGGATTAAAGAGGAGCAGCTTTAAAGGCAGGTTTTCCAGCTTATTCCTAAGAGTCTAGCTTTGTAATAGTAATACTCTTTTATCTTAGTCATGTATTTAATGTGAGAAAATTCTGAAATAAGACCATTTAGTAGGATGTTATGGAGATATAGCTAATGCTTTCAGGTCTGTCAGTGGAATTTATTTCCAGTGAAACGTCAGTATCTAAAATGACTGTCCTCTTGCCTGTTCCTTGCTTTGACAATTACAATAAATTACTTTGCTCTTTTGTTATTTACTAACCTTCAACTGAAATGGGTCTGTCTTTCACCATTTTTTCCCTTATGCTGTACAATGACTGAGCAACACTGCTTTTTGTTCTTGTACCCACTAAAAAGAAAGTTAGAAAAATGCATGTGAACCTTTCAGCTTGTCATGAAAATCAGTAAGAGACCATCTCTGCTAAGGGCTTTGTAAGCTGCCCATATCAGACTCTGCCTCCAGTTTTATCACAGAATGATTCTCTCTTTCTCCTGTCTTGAGTCAGTTTTCTTTTTTCCATTTTGTTTTAAGTGGATGTGTTATTCATGCTTCCTTGTATTTTATTCTGTTGTATTTTTCTTCTAAGAAGTGCTAAAGCATGTTTTTTCTCATATTCTTTGTCATCTTATTTCCATTAGCCCCAAAACTGCTGATAACCAAAGAATATGTTAGAAATATTTAAAACTCTCAGGTGATTGCTTGAGGTCCTGAAAGTTTGGAAACGCTTCTGGAATCAGAGTAGTGAATTAGACATGCTTAAGAACAGAAGTACAGAGCTAGACTCCAGCTTCTTAAAAAACTCTAATTTCTTAAATGCATTGCTGAAAAATATTTCTTTGTGTTTTTGGTAGACCTGGTCTCTCCATTCACTTGCCTTGATAGTGGATTCTAGTGGGCCAATGTACCGTGGGTATGTGGAGCCAACGCTCTCCCTTGTTCTCACCCTGCTCCTGACTGTCCCTCCATCACATACAGAGGTACATCAGTGCTTGGGCAGGTGCCTCGGAGCTATAATAACAACTGTTGGGCCTGAGCTGCAAGGTTAGTGGGAATTTAAAGAGAAAAAAAAAATTACCTTGTATAAAGATTGTATTGTAACCGTAAACGGAAGAATATGTTTTTGTTAGTTATGGGTAGGGGAGGTGGTGTTGGCTATTTCAGTTACAGTCCTGCAAACAAACTCACTTTGATCCTCCTCATGACTGCTTGGGGCTTTTTTGACTGCAGTTTAAAATTTGTATAAAGAAGTTGCAGTGATGTATGGTCTTTTGTCTAATGGTAAATTTGCATGGTAGGTAAGCCATGAAACCCTTGCTGCATATTTTGTTGTGTGTATTTTTGTGGAGCACATGACAAAGTTTTTCCTCTGTTTTTTTAACATATGTTTATTTTATTTTAAACTGATGATGATAGCTTAAGTTTGACACAGTTGATGATACTGTGAACTATAACTCATTTCCATTAATTCTTGTTATCCTTAGATCTCTGTACCTTATTGTAGAAACTTAAAATCTTTTCATGCCAAACACTGAAATTCTGTGCCTCGGGTATTAAAACAATGGATTTGTAACTTGGTCTAACTGGGATTTTTGGGA
The DNA here is from genome assembly GCF_029582105.1 of Oenanthe melanoleuca. Lineage (NCBI taxonomy): Eukaryota > Metazoa > Chordata > Aves > Passeriformes > Muscicapidae > Oenanthe > Oenanthe melanoleuca. Next base: position 75,160,713 of record NC_079336.1, read on the forward strand.
ATATTTATAGGATGGTCTTTGATGCAGTGCCAGAGAGCCACTAGTGGAATTTTAACTCCAAATAGCTAGACTTAAGGTTTTAGTTATGACATAGTTCTAGGTGGTTTAGTTGAACTTGTGTATCTGTGTGTTAACCTTTTGACCTGGAATGTGATTAACTTTTAAAATGACAACTTACGTAGAATGTCTTCTTCTGGTTATATTTCTGTAATTCAAAATGTTTTTATAAACCTGATGTGGGTTAATTCTTAATGGGATTGTTCTTCAAATTAAATATTGTTCTTTTAAAATGCTTGTTCTAGTAGAGTAATGCAGCTCAGCTATTGGAGCTAATTAAAATTGCCTGCATGCAATAGATACAAGCTTAAGAGTTACCTGGTATTTTAGGAAATGTTTCAGTGTGTGAAATGTTGCTTATACATATATAAAATGAAAGAGACTTTCAAAATCTAACTTCAGATAATTAAGTTGTTTCATGACCTGGGAAGATAGTCTCACAGTGTTTCTGACTGAAGATCATCAATCCAGAATCTCATTTGGACAGCACGTTGTTTAATTGAGCTGAGAAAGAGATACTGAAACACTCTGGTGTTTCTAATTTGCATGGCAAATCAGAAAAGTTGCATGTTAATTTGAGAACTTCTTTTTTGTGATATTGAAGCTTTAATAATTCTTGCTTCTCAAAGGTTTAAAGTCTGTAGCTGTGATAGAAAAGTTTTGCTGTGTTAAGGATATCCTCTTACATCATTAGGTAACGGAGCTACAATTTCAACAATCCGTTCTTCCTGTTTGGTGGGATGTGCAATCACTCAGGACCATTCAGACTCACTTGTTCAGGCAGCTGCTATATCCTGCCTTCAGCAGCTTCATATGTTTGCACCACGACATGTCAACCTGTCCAGTCTGGTTCCCAGTCTCTGTGTGAGTATCAAATGCATCCCTTTTAGTTCTCTAAGTTTTATGTATGTGCTTAGCAGAGGACAGGGAAAATATTTAGCAGGATGTCAAGGGCAGCCATATATAATGACCAAGTTATATTTGAAAAACCACTGGAGTCCCCAAGCTGTTCTGTGTATTTTCAGAATGCTGCCCAAACTGAAGTCATAGGTCCTGATTCTCTTTCACCCTGGATAGTGTAAGACAGCAAGCATTTATGGATAATAGGACTGAGTAAAAGAGATGCTGAAATGCTCTGTTTGGTCCAACTAGTTGCATGCAAAGAGGGAAGTGAGCAAGGGTAGCAGATTTTGGGTTTATGTTACCACTGTCAGCATATTGGGGGCTGACATACAAATTCTTGTGCTGCTACTGTTAATGTTGCCTTCTTCTTCTGTTAGTGTTCTGTCAGCAAGTCCTGGCTTAAGCCTAGAAGTAAGGTAAAGGCTTGAACCCAAAACATACCAAATAGGAATATAAGAGGAAAGGTGATGTGGGTGTGGTTTTGGTGTTGATAGATGTTTTGGTTTTTTTTAAAAATACTATTGTAGAAGTTATTTTTAGAGGGCTCTATAGTCCAATACTGAGGAATTTGAAAAGCTTTTCCCTAATGTCTGTTAGATGTTTTGCAAAGTTGTTTATGCCATTCTTTGTGGCACTGATGATTCAGTGTTACCTGAAGGAATGCAATCCTACTTATGCCAGCACTGGACCTTCTTCATAGTCTGCCATCCAGATTTTCCTAAGGCATCCTCCCATAATTAGGTGCTTCTCAGCCCTGTGCACACCCAAGCCCCACCCTGCCCTGAGCACTCCTGGGAGTGCAGTGTGTTTACAGAATCTGTCACTTGTCCCTTCACAAAATTTTGCATGAAAGGGGTTGCAACACACCCTGAAGTAGAAGCTCTTTAGTATGAATACCATGTACAAAATGACAGAAAATCCCTACAGCCATTTACTCTGTAAATACCAGTGGGTGATGTTACAGACAATGAAGTTCATACATGAATAACTAGTACTGTTTAGAAATCTTTTCCCATGGTTTTCTACTGTTTCTCTCCTGTTAGTTTATGGTCTTCTGCTAAATGAAAGCTATTTTTGTTTTCCTTTTTCATATTCCTTACTTTCAAGTTATTCTTAATTTGTTAGGATTTCATCTGAGTTGGGCATTTCTTCATAATGCAAATGCATAGTTATGTAGGCATGGTCTGCCTTACCTGCACCCTTAGCCAGCTCTTGAGAATGGAATTAATGCCAGGTATCAAAATTAAACCACGCGGTTCCAAGCTCTCGTTTTAATTTCTTCTTCCTGCATTGGCTTCATAACTTGTAGTTATTTGATTTGTAACTTGAAACAGGGAATACCCTTTATGTTAATAAATCTCCCAAATGTTCTGTGTTTTAGGTCATTAAAACAACTTCAGTGGGATTTTTAGTTCTTTAAAGACTGCCTGTTTTTTTAGGACTAAATTCTTGTATATTCATATGTGGAATAAAGATGTACTGTTAAAATGCTTTATGAACTGTAGAACTCTTTCATTTAGGGAAGCATTTTCCATCCCCATATTAACCTAATACCGAGAAAGCAAATGGATATTTGGTTTATTAAAACCAAATTTTCCTGGAGTAAATAAAGAATTAGAGTTTCTTAAAGGGCACTCTTCACCTCTTCCACTGTGGATAAACATCTCTTTTCTACACAGCTACTTCCTCACAGAAAAATAGATGCCATACACAATTCTTCTGTAAGGAAAATATTTACTTGTGTTTAGGTGATTCAGAGGAATTAGAAGCCAGTGTTGGTTAGCAAAGAAATCTTATGCTGTCTTATTGAGTTACTTTTAAGAACCTAATACTACAGATTCTGTTACTAATGTGAAATGCAAGTTTTATGATAGCTGTCATGTGCAGTGCACCTGATAATGGCTTTTTGTTTAAAGGAATGTGATTTACAACTATAGCAGAATGAGGCAGAGTAGTACTGGAGTGTAACAAATTGGAAACTGTAATTAATATAAATCACACTGGCACAGTACTTCCAATATTTAAGCTTTTATCTCTTTAACCAGGTGACAGCTGTCAGCTCTGTGTATGTCAGCTTTATTTTCATATTTGTATATTATGAAAAGCGCTTACTTCTGAACTTTGAGAACTTGATTCCCAACACCTGAAAACTGAACAACTGAAAAACAGAGCGCTTTTAGTCCTTAGCAGCACTGATTTATTGATATTGGGGTGCAGCAGTTCACTCATCTCTAATGATTTTTGACTTTCAGGTTCATTTGTGCAGCTCTCACTTGCTGCTGCGCCGGGCTGCAGTTGCGTGTTTACGACAGCTTGCTCAGAGGGAAGCATCTGAAGTGTGTGAATATGCCATGAGCTTAGCAAAGAATGCTGGAGACAAAGAGAACAGTGCCATCAGTATGTATTTCTTTCATATGGCCTTTTTGTAACAGTCGAATGCACATGTGTGCATATGTGCCCTTTGCCTTGAGAAAGAAGGGAAAAAACCCAAAACCCCCTTGTACCCTTAGTGGAAAAATACCTTGAGTGTCCCTTCTGGTTTCAATAACTTCTGGCCACACTCCTGCTTACCTCTGAAATTTTGTTTATAATTTAACTCTTTGTGAAATTTAGACTTAAACCTCTCTCTCATTAAGGCTGGCAATCGAATAGGGAACACAGTATATATACAGTGGAAGCATTTTACAGTTCTGGTATTACAGCTCATGTTATTTTGAAAATTGACTTAGTGGTGTGCTGTTTGATCAGGATGCCTGGTTGTTTTATATTCTGTTAGCATCACATCTGCAATGTCTCTGGACTTTGCTGGCTGGTCTAATTCTTACACATATCATTTTGTTTTGAAAATAGGAGGCTCAGAAGTGTTGATCAGAACAATCTACATAAAAATGTAGAATTGTGAGCTTACTCAAATGATAAGTCTTTCTCTGGGAAGAGTCTTTAGAGTCCAATACTATCACATTTTTTACAAATGCATGGGCTATGTGCCTTGAAGAGAGGGGTTTTTTAAACTTTTTAAACTAATACTTGGAGGTATTATTTGCCTCGCAGATGAAATTAATTACTGATTGAACAGTATGCACAAAGGTACACAATGTCCAAGTCAAGTCTGTTGTTCCAAATTTTAAAACTGAGTTTCTGATTTTCTAAAAGCTTTCTCATTCTCATTTTGCAGACATGAATCCTTTTGCACCAGGAGCTGGCTCTCGGCGAGACGCTCATTCCCGGCATCAGGGGGTCAATATAACAGAGACAGGCCTGGAGGGCGTCCTGTTTGGAATGTTGGATCGCGAGACTGATCGGAAGTTGTGCTCAGATATCCACGATACTCTGGGACACATGCTCTCATCTCTGGCTGTGGAAAACCTTTCTCATTGGCTCATGCTGTGTAAGGATGTCCTTGCAGCTTCCAGTGGTAAGTTCTGGTGAAGCATTCACATAAATGACAGTGTGTCCTTAGCATTAGCATGTTCTGGCAATATTGGTTTGGAGCTTGTCTTTTATCCTAGTTAAGATGTAGGTTATAGTATATACAGAACTTTGTTTATAGTGCAATTAAACTGCCATAGAAAGAAGGAATTATCAATGTTAAGTTTCAGAGTATTGCTTGTAAAAGAAAAAATCAGCTGCTTGAAGTAGGATTTCCAATGGAGAAGAATGGTGTAAGTCTGACATTTCAGTATCTTAGTGAAAGCAGACATCCTTTTTAGCCCAAATACATCAGGTTTGTACAGAGAGAACTGTACGCAGTCTGAGCTTTCTTTTATGAGGTTTTGTGAATTACTGATGTGATGATGGGTTACCATGGTGATGAAATTTTTGTTTGTTGTTCAGCTTTGCAGATTTGTTTGCACAGATTTTGTCCTCTGAGACCTTATTCATGTTTTTCAGCTTGTAGGATGGTTATGACGCAGAATCTCCTCATTTCCCTTGCATTTATACTTGTTTATTGGCATGTGTGAGTTCATCCTGAAGCTGTTTCTAAATGCTGCCAGCTTTACATTTACTGATGAGTAATACTACCAATAATTTCTTTATGCAATGTAGTTACACAAATCTGTCCAGTGAGAAAAATCTAATTTCCTGAGTTTTAAATTGGCTTGTCCTTTTGTTATTTCATCTGGGATAGGTCTTAAAGTTTTTAACATGGTTGTCCAACTTCTTATTTATTTATTAGTAGGTGACATGTCTTGGAGAAAACCATAGTTAAATGAATTTCTCTCAGGTGTACTGTAAGCCAGCAACTTCTCTTTGAACTAGTTTGATCCCACTAACTGGCATACAACCAAAATGTGGTTTGTTTTTAAGCAGAGATTTTTAAGCAGAGATCAGCTGCATGAGGTCCTGGATGCCTTCTCAAAACGCCTTTGTTATGAATTGGCATCATCCATGTTTGATTTGCTGTACCCTTTTTCTTTATTGAATGTCTTGGCTCTTCAGTTGCTTAAATTTAGACTTTCTAAGAAGCATGCCTTAGTTTCTAAGAAGCATGCATTGCAACAATTTCCTTTAATTCTCCTCTAATTATTGCTGGAGTAATTTTTGCCAGTATTTTGGCATTTTGCTAGTTTAGACCTTGTCTTTGAGGATTTATGTTTTCGTTTCTGAATAGCAGAAGTATATATGCATGTTTGGTTAGTGGTCCATGTTCAGCTTTTGGTTTTTATGCGATCTCTGAAATTATTTTTATTTTCTGAAATGAAGTCTCAAACCTACACCTAGAAAAAAGAATTTTTTGAATGTTAATCACAGTTTTGGGTGCAATCAGTGGCCTACTTGGCTGCAAAGCTTTCCCATGGCATGGAGCACTGTAATTTTGTTTCAGTTTAACTTGCTTTTTATCTTTCACTTAAAATGGGGGCTGAATAATTCAAAGCTAAGATGATTCTTTTATTCTCAGCCTGATATTTCTTTTAATTCTGAGCCTTATCCTGTATTGGCAATTCAATGGGTTAATTTACAAAGCTGGGCAATTTAGATATGAGATTCATCTATAGTTGGTAACTGTGGAGAATTAATGTTATAGGAATTTATCTCATATCATGTAAGACAAATAAAGAGTAATTTAACCCAGAACAGAGGTGAAAAGCATTCATTTTAATGATGCATTCTTGCTTTTGGACATTTGTCAAATGTTTCTACAGAAGAATTAGTCTATTCTGAATCTCAGTATAAGGAATGACTTGAACTCATGTCCTTAGCTGCCTCCTGTGGATTTTAACAGTGGCATGTTTTTCTTCCTTCTGTCTCACAGATATGAGCACTGCTGCTCCCTTGGGAGGAGGGAAGGATGAGGAGTCGGAGAAGAAGGATGAGATGGATGATGACACAATGTTTACCACCTTGGGTGAAGAGGACAAGTCCAAGCCTTCTGTAGCTCCTCGCTGGGCCACTCGGGTGTTTGCTGCAGACTGTCTGTGCCGAGTTATCATGCTGTGTGAGAATGCCAACAAGGCACACTTCGACCTGGCACTGGCTCGATCAGCCAGGCTCAAAAACCCAAAAAGTAATTGTGTGCTTGGTTTTGCTCTTCATTTTTTATTTTAATTTTGACACCTCTTTACAGCTTACACAACCAAGATTACAACCGAGAAAAAAAAAAAAGCCCCACTTACTCTTTCATTAAAATGGTTAAAATCAAAGGAAATGATTTGCAAAAGTCAATAAAACTGTGTCTTCATAACCACTGTAGTTACCATGAGCACAAGGAATGAGGTTTTCTGGAACATAACAGTTCTGAAAGACTGGTCTGCTTAGGGGAAAAAAAAACCTTAGAGATGCAAAGCTTTTCTCAATTCTGAAATAGAAGCAATAAACTTCTAGCTAAGGGCAAGCTGGGAGTGTTTTCAGAATTTAATGTAATGACAGCAATGAATTAAATTTGAGATTATTTTAGCATCTCCAATCTGAAGAGATGCTAGAAAAGAAAAAAAGGAAGGGATCAAGCTAGGTAATTGTTGCTATGGCATTGGTTGCAGAGAGAGGGGGAAGTGGGAGGGAGTTATAAAGAGTTCTAAAGTTCGTTCTTTTGGTAGCTGTGAGAGTGGTAAGTCTTAGTTTTCAAGCTCATGATCCAAATGTAGTTTTATGAGTTAGAGGATCAAGATCAAGAGGTCCTAGATGGCATAGTAGTTTCGTGAGGAAATGTTTTTCTGATAGTGTGAGGTGTCTGTCCTTGAGTTGTCCATGGTTGTGCTTTGTGTGGGTTCACCCGTGTTGTGCTCATGAGGACTTTGTGTATGTAGGATGAATATTCTGAGTATCCTAGAATGTGTGACATTAATGGATTTTGGTGTCTGTTATGATGTGAAGAGTTTTTAGGTCTTTGCCTGTGTTTCTTTAGTGCAGCCTGGTTTCAGCACTCTGCATTGCTTTTGTAAGAATCTGATTTTTGGTTTGATTTGAGGCCAAGGCCACTGAAGACTAGGAAGGAACTATTTCAGGGTAGTTTATTTTGTCATGGCATTGTATTACAAAGAAAATAATGAAATAACTGCTGCTTATGGGGTCCTGCAGAGAATTGCATATCAATCTGGAGAATTTCTCTCTGTTTATTTGAAGTGAACTTTGATGTGTTTGGTTATCACTGTAAAAAGGAAAACTCAGCAAACTTATGCCCCTCCCCAAATGCAGCTTCTAAAATATTCAAATTTTACTATTGTCTCTGATAGTCTGAAGAAGTAAGTGCAGACTATCACTGTAGTTTGTAACTGATTTTTCAGTCTTTCTTTACTGTTATGCCTCTGAAAAGTTTCAGCCACAAAAACGTTTTCCTTTTTTACCTTGAGACTTGAAAATAGCTTAGGCAATTTGTGGGTTTCATTAGTCACAGCGGATGTTATTAAATAATTTATTTTCATGTTAGTTGTACAACACCTGGTAATTTCAAATAGAGAGTAAGAAAATAAATAAAATGAATACATAGAGAAGAATAATCCTTTCTGAAATGTTACTGAGCCATATATTTTTCTTGTCTGCATGCTTGCAGCCTTAGATGTGGTTTTTGGGAGCAGAACTAGAGGCATACTCAGTTTTAAGTGTTTAAGCTTGGCATCAGCAGGGGTCACTGTAAGCACAGGACTTGAGCAGGAATTGCCTTGAAGATTTTCTGTATTTTTGGGGGATCATTCAAATTAGCTATACAAAATATTTTAATATATTCTATGCTACTTAGCCACATTTACATACTTCATTCTACACAATTTCTGCTCCGTTTTTAAGGTTCTCTTAGGAATAAAAGTCATAAAAAACTTAGGGGAGTGAGGAAGTAGAAAACAAGAAAGAAAGCTATGTTTCTTTCCTGCTTCTTCCATGCATTAAATGTGGACCCTTGAAAACAAATAGGTAAAATTCATGCATGTCAATAAGGAAAATATTGCAAGTATTCATCATGTTAGCTATCTTTTAAGTTACTGAATAGTTCTTTCTGTTTTGTTCAAAGATGACTTCTTAGTACTGCATCTGTCTGACCTTATCCGAATGGCATTCATGGCTGCCACTGACCACAGCAACCAGCTACGGATGGCGGGGCTTCAAGCTCTTGAGGACATCATCAAGAAATTTGCATCTGTTCCTGAGCCAGAATTTCCAGGCCATGTGATACTGGAGCAGTATCAGGCAAATGTGAGACCTCCTTCATAAGTTCAGGAAATTGTGTATTTCTGCCAGTATTGGCTTTGAGACCATTTTGTAGTTTCACAAAAGCTGTGGAGATTTTTTTGTGTGTGAAAATGTGCTGTAGAGACTCTCTTACTTACCTCTTCCACTTTCCTTCTTGTATCTCATTCTATTTATAGTAATTTAATAGCTGATAAAATTAAAATTCAGTAGCTTGAAAGCCAAATATTATAAGTTAGATTTAATTTTTGGCAAAAGAAACTATTAATTTGTAGAACTAAGAGCTGGAAAATATCGTTCACTCAGTTCTAGATTTAATCTAATAAATTTGTTTTTTTGGGAATTAGTAAACTTCTGTTTAAATGAAAACTAAGAAAGTACATCACTGGGAAATGGGCAATTAAAGATTTACTTGGGGACATTATTGTCCTTTTTTTGTTGCATAGCTTAGCCCTTTTGTTTTCACTCTGTCTTCAAGATCTTTCCAAATACTTTTTAAAGGCAGATTTTCATCCTTTTCACTTCCTGCCTTTTTCTTCTCCCTTCTGTAGTGCTGTAACCATTGATTCTTTCTCTTGGACTTGGTTCCTTTTGTTTCAGAAAAATATTGCCATATACCAGCTGTCTAAGAGGCATTTTTCAGTCAGTATTTGTCACTTTGTGGACTTGATGAAAATCCAGCCATAAACATTAAATTTCACATTGCTGTCCCTTTGGACATCAAATTGTCATTGGCTTATTCATCCTTAGCAGAAGTTGCACCTGGAGTACTGTAACGATTAAAAGGATACTTGTTAACAGAGGGAAGATAATACCACCTATTTCACAAAGGAAATTGACACTTAAAAAGGCAATGGGCAAGCAGGAAAAAATGTAGTTGAAGACTTTGTTGTTGTTGTTTAAAGAGTGCTATTGCAAGTGTTTGCTAGACAGCAAGGATAATTTTGGGATGTAACTACAATGCCAAATTTGGCAATCTTGTCTTGCTTGTTCTATGCTTGTCCTTGAGCCTTAAACAAGGTGAGATAAACAACACTGTGTTCCTATTATTGTAGTGGGATTTTAAACTTTTCTTTCTTTCAACAGGTTGGAGCTGCTCTGAGGCCAGCTTTTTCCCAAGATACACCATCTGATATAACTGCAAAGGCCTGTCAGGTACAGTGGAAAACGTTCATGTACTATAAGCAAACCTAATCTTCTTTCTCTTTGAAAGAAGGATGCAAAAGAGAAGTAGCATCAAATGGCTAGAATATTTTGTAAACTTAAACTGTGATGTTTTTGCAACATCTTTTGAGTTTCCTAGTTATACATTTTGTTCCTCAGATGTGCAGAAGTTCTTTTTAGGGAGCTACATCAAAAAATGTATGTGGAGCTATCTATGTCTGCGTGTCAATCCTGCAAGAAAGAAGAAGAAAAAAAAAAGGAAAAAAACCCCTTTGTTTAGTGAGACCAGTAGAAGTTTATTTATTGTCTTTCAGTCTCATCTAATATTTGGATTATTGATAATTTACCTTTAAACACTAAACTTCCACTCAGTTTAATGCTCTATTTTAGAATTTAGAAGGTCTGTACATTCTCATTACAGTCATAGTAACAACTTGTCAGTGAAAGTTTGCTAAAATATTTTTTTTGCATGTGTGTGGGATTGTTTTCTTGTGTGTGATCTTGTGTACTGCAATTTAAATCAACTATCAGCAACATAGCTGTAGTAGTATGTGATTTTCACAGCTAAAGAAACTGCTGTGGTTTAAAGCAGCAGTTTTGTTAGCTATGCAAACATAAGTTTTAAAATGATAATTCTGTGGTTCTGAGTTTTGTTTAGTAAATTTGGGTCATCAGGAGTGAGTGTGATTTTGTGTTGCTCTTTTAGGCTCTTAACTTTCAGCAAAACTTGCAAGGATAGATCAATTATGGCATAACTTGGTATCTACATGTAGGAAAAAATAAATATGTTTATCCTGATTGACAGAATATTTCTGCGTGTTTAAAACTAAATGAAGAGGCAGTTTGTGTGAAAACATTTAACATTCCTTATAACTTGTCAAAATCTTCTCTGTTCAACCAATTTCAAAGCAGATGTGTGCACTTACAGGATCAAATGGCTGGAGATTAGATTTGCATATTGAACATGGACAGAAATGAGCTTCCCTGAAGGGGTTGGATGTTGTTACAGTTTTATGTCGTTAGTGAAACAGATGTTGACTTGCTTAGCAGCAGGATTGAAGTTGGTCTTATTCCTGCTGTGAATGAATAACAGTTTTGTGAGAAGTTTTCAACAGATTTGTCCTGTACCTGATTGGGACACTTCCAGTGTTTGTGTTTAGGTTATTTTAAATATGTCTATCATTCCAGATCATGGGATAGTTCCATCTTCAAAAGATTTCATGGAACTGGTTCTCTAAAAGCAAAATAAATAAACCAGAGATAGATCAAAAATGCCTTGAAAAAAAGAGTTTGTAAAACCTGAACTGCTTGAGTTCTATGAGTTTTTTTGCTTCTGATCCTCATCCTTGTACAATAATCTCCATAATAAGAGCAGCTCTTCTGAAAGATTTTGTCCCTTTTTCTCTTTGTAGAAAAGCAGCTGCACCATAATTCTTCTATTGCCTGCATTATGTCTGGCATGAGTGTGTTTCAGAGGATGAGTGCCAATGTGTAGCATTAGTGAGGAGCAGTAAATCTGTGTGATGTTTGTTATTTCAACTACCTCTTTGGATCCATTTAATTTAAATGAAAAGTTGAGAGATGCCCAACTCTCTGTCCACCATTGTGGACAGATTGTTCTAGGTATAGAACTGTGGCTTCCAAATCATAGCTCAATCTTTCAAATAATTTCTTGGTGTTTTCTTGACATTATTAATTTGAAAGCTTCCCACTAGTATGGAGCCTTATATATTGATTTGATATATGAAGGGTTTTAAAGATCTTCTTTTGTGGGTTGCTGTCCAGTATATTTTTTACAGAAATTGCAGTGACCTGAATGGTTTGACCAGACACTTGGGAACAGCATAAAAAAAAAATAAATTATGACCTATTTATAAGGATTGAAAAATTAAAAAAATATTTTCCATGTCTCCTAAGTTCCCTTGTAATATGCATTGCAAATATTGCCTTTATAATCACTCACCTGAGCAGTTCTGTGGTGAGAAAAAAAAGGAAAACGTGATTTATTTGTCTTAAGCAGGAAGACACTGGCTGAGTTTTCCTGGTGGTTGTTTTAGGTTTGGTTTTCTTACTAATTTTTATTTTTTTTTTCATTTATAAGGTTGTTGGGGTTTTTTTGCTAGTTTAGAATGATTCTAAACTTTGTTGTCTAGGTATGTAGCACTTGGATAGGAAGTGGGGTTGTGAGTGACCTGAATGATCTTCGCCGAGTTCACAACCTTCTTGTCTCTTCCCTGGATAAAGTGCAAGCAGGAAAGGGATCTTCTAGCCAGCTCTACCGGGAAAGCGCCACTACCATGGAAAAACTCGCCGTGCTGAAAGCGTGGGCTGAGGTAAACAGTGACCATTACATCTGCCAAAGTTTGGAAACATGTTACAGTGTAATAGCAGCCTCACACCTCATCCTGGCTGTACATGCCTTCCTCCTAACCTCTTGCAGTTCTACTCCTGGGAGGTTTCAAACACAGTATCTTTCTCTGCCATTCTGTTGAGCCATATTTACGGTGAGACTTGATTATTCTTTGTTTTGCTGCACTTTTCTGTATAAAAATATGCACTCATACCCTGTCATACTTGAATTTCTTCCCATCTTACTGCTCTTAAATTTGAAAAAAACCTCCACAAACAAGAAAACAAAAAGCCCTAGAAATCAAACAACCTTAAAATATATTCTGGGAAAATATTGCAGTTAGTTAGCTAGTTAACTGACTAGTTAGTTAACACTGTCAAGTTTTTATAATTGACACATTTTTAGGAAAAAAGTGTGTGGCCAAATTGTTTTAGGGAAGTCCCATTTATGAACTTAAGCATTATATATATACTGATAGAAATAAAGCAAAGGATTTAAATAAAATGGAGTTGTATTGAAAATCCCTTTTTTCCAGTAATTTTCTGGTGAATTTTATCTGTGTGGAATCTGTTACATTCACATGGGAAAGGCTGCTGCTTTCCTTTCTTTTTAGAATCTCACAGCACATCCTTTGGCATGTTTTACTTCTAGGTGTATGTCGTTGCCATGAAAATTAAGAAAGAAGCAGAAACCAAACCAAAGCATGTTTTAAAGAGCACAGAGGAGGATGAGGATGATTTTGGTACTGTGGATGAGTTGCCACCAGACAGTTTGATAACACTTGTACAACCCGAACTGCCTGCATTGAGCCGTCTCTGGTTGGCTGCACTGAAAGATTATGCCCTTTTAACTTTACCAGCTGAATTTGCTACCCAGCTTCCACCAGATGGTATGCACTGAAATTTCTTTTTGTGTTCTGCGAAACAGAGAGAAAACTGTAGCTGGGCTTTCAGAATTATTCCATAAATTATTTGGCATGCATGTTTTTTATGCAAGTGATAAATTTCTGCCCGAGCATGTAATAGCAATGTTTTCTAACTTTGAATCTTTTTTCCTTCAGTTTGCAGTGAATATACTCTTTATTCAAATCAACTGAAATCATTAAAACCATGTCTTTGTAGAATTAAGAATACTTCTTCACCTCTAATATTTTGGTATCGAATGCAGAAAAATTTTGGTTGTATGAAAAACATAGCCCCTGAGATTAGAGCAGACAATGTTTTACAGTATTTTACGGAATTAAGAGTGAATGCTCTGTTTGAAAAACGCTGCAAGACCTGATGACTGTGCCTGCCTTTCTTGCTCTCTGCTTACTGCTTTATTGAGGCCAGTGCACTTTTTCATGAGGTACTATTATTGCTACTACCCAAAGAGAATTGGAATGTACTGCTGCTAACAAGTTTTGTGCCTGATTATGTTTGTGATCAAGCACCCTCAGAATAAATATAATAATAAAGTTAGAATGCATGCTTTTTATCTCACAGAGAATTTCAGAATTTAACTTTGCTTTGTTAATTTAACAGGAGGAGCATTTTACACTCCAGAAACAATTGACACAGCTAGGCTGCATTACCGAAACTCCTGGGCTCCCATACTGCATGCAGTGGCACTTTGGCTGAACAGCACAGGATTTAATGTGTCAGAGTCAACAGAAGAGACTGCTGCAGCAATGCCCAATTCTCAGAAACGAGCTACATCCATTATGTTAAACCAGACACCTGGAACTCCACCTCCCACTAAATCTTTGCCAGAGATAAACAAAGATCGAATGCATTTAATTTTGGGTAAGAGTTCCAAGTTTAGAATTCAGTAGCAGCACATTATGATATGAAATGCTATTAAAATGAGAAAAGATACTTTGCTTGAAATCTGTGACGTTTAAAATTTATTACAGGTCTGAACAGTGAAGTTTTGAAAATCACTGCCTCATCCTCCCTCTTATCTCTCTGCCTTCTGTGTTCCTTGTAGCCTTGACAGGATATTTGTCAGTGTGATTATTGTGATTTATGTAATTGAATAAAATGAGTAAGAACTGTTCTACACGGTAGTATAATGCAGATGATACAAAATGTTATGCTTCAAAGATGCAAAAGCTGAAAGGTTAATTAAAATACACACCCCTATAAAAACACTGCTTAGTAGAGGCTGATATTTGGCAAGTCATATGGAGTAGCTTTTGCATCAGTTTTTCATCTGTGAGTAGCATTCACTGTTTTCCTTTGTTGCTACCTAACAGCTTTAAGAGGTGGTCGTAATCTCTTATTCTGAGGGATGCCTGCAGTTTGCTGAGATATAAACTTTTAAGTCTGGAATTAAGTGCCATATGTATTGGATAAATATTGCGTGATTTTTGGAGCTTAACTTCATTTTGTTTGTCTTTACATTTAAAGGAATTCAAGAAAATAAAACTCAGTTTATAACTGAAGGATTCGTATGTCTGGCTTACAGATCTTTAGAACAAAGCGTGGATTTCTTTTCAGTAATCTTAAATTGCTTGTTGTAGCTATATGTTATTTATCCTGCCAAATTTTGGGGGAAACATGGTGCAGAAGAGGAAGCAAAGAGTCTTCTGCATAGACTCTTTTAATAGAAAGCAAGAAGAATTGAAAAAAACACCTATCTTTCTAAAGCTGTACAGAACCTGCTAGACTTACAAAGAAGTTAAAAAGAGAACTTGATTTTATGATGGTATGAACATTCTTTTTAAATTATTGCTCTTTTCAGGTGTTAGTATACAGTTTCTGTGTTCCCCAAGACCTGAAGAGCCTGTGGAGCATGTTACATCTTGCTTACAAGCACTTCATACTTTATTGGATTCCCCTTGTGCCAGGATCCATATTGCAGAGGATCAGGTAATGTACGAGCATGTTGTATAAATCAGCTTTTTCTGTGTCTTGGTCTTTCATCTATGATGATTACAAGAGCAGTAATTACTTTTTGTGTGAGAAAAGTATTTGTTTATCATAAGCAACTGACACAACAATTAGGAATTGTTTAGTCCTAATTATTGTTTTTCTATGTATTTTGTTTCACTGCAGCTCCTTGGTGTTGAACTCTTGAGTGTGCTTCACCGACTCCTCCTCACCTGGGATCCTCCTTCAGTCCAGCTACTGGTGACAGGAGTTGTCCAGCAGATAGTAAGAGCAGCTCAAGATTATTTGCAGGAAAAAAGGAACACTCTAAGTAAGATTCTGAAAACACAGCTTGCTTTGCAGAATAAATAAGCAACAGGTTTTCATATTGGGAAAGGAACTCAGATGCATTAGAGTGTGGTTACACTGTGGAGGAAAATGCTGTGTATTCCACAGATAATTTTGTTGTGTTCATAGGTACCTGCTGATTTCTTAACTCCTGTAAGGCATATTTTTTCTTCCTCTGATCATTCTTATTTAATGTCATGATTTTCATTCATTTTTCTGGAGCAAGAGTGGTGCAAATTATACCCAGCACATCCTCATTAATACCTTGCTTATTTTCCCTAATGTTTCTCTACTGACTGCCTCCTTAGCACTTCATTTTACCTTTTTTCTGAAGTTTAATGGTTTAGCCACCAGTACAGGGTATTGTGGTGTGTCCCTGGCACAGCTGACATTCATGAGATGAGTGAACTTCTCCTGAAACCAGTATGAAAAGTTGCCTGCCCAGGAGATCTTGCCAGGAAGTGGAGCAGACTTGCACCTGGATTCTTACTTCACTGACATTAAGTGAATGAATTTGGGGCACTCAGGGTGTGTCAGCTGCCAGGAGCTCTGGGAACAGGGTGTGCAACAGGAGCAAGGCAGTTGGAATGGAAAGGCATGCTCATGCTGCCCAGAAGTGCTGCTCAAGACTGTACAGGACTGCTGGAGTCAGCATAATGGTGGTGGTGACATACAACAACACAGTCTGCTGACTGAGGGACAATCACCTCTGCTGCATCAGAAGTCTAATGACCAGGTTTGAAATTGAGATTAAAATGTTGATGTGCCTGTGCTCCAGAGGCTTGTCTGTGCAGTCAGGGCTGGAAGTGACATTGGTCTCACCTCTGAGACATGAAGGAAATGCTTGTGAAGGTGAGCAGACTCTGTGGTGTCAGGAAAGGTAAATGGAGGAATGAAATGTTCTTCACAGAGGTCCTGCACATACAGGAGCTGAAGTCCTGTGTTTCTCAGAAGGAGAGACAGCCATAGGCTATGCTGAACATGGCCCTGGAGGATGATTCTTGCCTGAAAGTAGTGGCTGCAATACTGTGACTTCCAGCAACAAAGGGCTGTATCTCCAGATATCCAGTTGGAGAACACTGTAGAGATCTGGCAAGAGAAGAGGAGCCAACTGTTCTACTTTGACAGATCAGAACTGGTAACATTGAAAGGAAGTGAGGGGTGATACCAGTCAGGAGGCACAGGCTGTCTAATCAAGAAGGGGATGTGAATGAAGCCATGTTAAACCAACCCAAAAAAGCATTCCAATCAAGCTATGGGAGCCTCATGAGAGGCTTTTATCATCCAGTTATGTGCTGGAGGCTAACACTCAGAAGTGTATGAAGCACAGGCTTTTTCAGTCCAAATGCTGGCCTGTCCAAATAAGGGTGGGGCTCAGTGGATTTGCTTGCATTTATACAGATGAAATGGTTACGAAGGTTAATGACAGTTCTGGCTGTACCAGCTATGTAATAGTGGAGGTCATAATTTCAAGGGAAAGAAAGAAACAAGTAGCAAGACAAGAGCTTTGGCCTGACTTGGCATACTTTGTCTTCTGCAGGGAGCTTGTACCTGAGATCTTGTGGTAAGCTCTCCTGAAGGGCAAAGGAAAGAGGGGTTGTTCGTCTTTGGTGACAAAATAAAGCTCATTCACAATGGTCATGGCAAGAGGCTGACTTGGCTGAACAGGAGCTTCTGACCGAGCTCAAATGTGACGTTGAAATGTATGGATGTTGGAAATAAGGGCAAGACTTCCTGGGTATGGAGGAGTGGAACTGGGAAAGTAGAATTTAGGTAGAGCTGAGACTGATGATGAACGTCCAGTGTAACAAGAACAAGTTTTATAGCAGTACTGTCAGCAGAGGAAATTCGGACCTGCTGCTGAATGGATTGGGTGATCTAATGGCAAAACACACCAGAGGAAAAATGAAGGCACTGTTATCTTCTTTGCTTACTCATGTGTATGTGTATGAGCAAGTCTAAGGGAGAGCAATGCTAGCTACAGAAGGTGAGTATCCAGTTAGGGGCTGCTCACAAGAAAGCTGGCCATACCCTGGAACCAGATGGGATGTATCTGAGGGAGCTGGCTGATGACATGCTAAGTTTGTTGCAGTCATCTTTGAAAAGCTGTGGTGCTCAAGAAAGCTTTCCAATGAATGGCAAAAATGAGATGCTGTGACTAACTTTGAGTAAGATGTGAGGTGGGGTTTGAGTGAACTTGCCAGTAAGCCTGCTGTGCTTGTTGAAAGGTTTTTGAGTAAATTTCTGTTGAAACCACTTCTCAGTACATGAAGTAGAAGAATGTGATTTGAAATAGCACAGACTTACTGAGGGCAATTAATGCTTCATCACCCTGTGTGATGAAATAACTGGCTTTGGAGGTGGAGTGGTGGATACTGTTTACTTAGACTTCTGCAAGGCTTTTGGCCCAGTACTCTACAATATCATTGTCAAGTTGGAGTGATGTGGACTGAAAAGCGGGAGAATAATTTGTTGGACTGCTGCACTTGAATGGAGTTTAGTGGTTCAAGTCTGGCAGCTGGCTGGAACTGATGTTCTTTAGAGATCACTGTTGGGCCTGCTTCTGTTAAACATATAGGACAGATAGGAGAGAATGTACTCTCAGCAAATTTGTGGATAATACCAAACTGGGCAAGTGGTAGGTGTGCTGAAGGGTGGTGCTGCCTGTTAGGGGAATTTGGAACTGAAGGTCTGAGACCCTGCTGAAGTTCAGCAAAGACAAATGGAAAATCCTGCATTTGGGATGGAATATGCATTGGTATAGGCTGGTGGACTGACAGGTTGGAGAGCAGATTTGCCAGATGAGGAGTTATGTGTGTGAATATCTGGTGTGAAACCTATGCAATGCTGATGACTCTCTTATTGGGCTGTGTTAGAAAAGCATGACCAGTGGGTTATGGAGATGCATCTGGAGCAGTGTCCAGTTTTCTTTGCCCTTCCTCCTCATTCTGAGTAAGACAGATGTTAACAAACATGAAGGAAGTTGCTTGGAAGTCCACTAAGCTGCTTAGGGAGGTGAAGTGTGTGACCCATGAGGAGAGGCTGAGAGAGGTGAATTTACTTCGTCTGCAGAAGAGAGGGTTAATATGGGATAGAATAGCAATCCCCCTTCTTAGAGTGGATTTAAAGACAACGCCAATGAAGAGTCTTCTGAAAGGCATGGACAAGAGGCAATGAACACAAACTGCAGCAGTGGAAATCCAGATGGGATACAAGGAAAAAATTCAGTCACTGTGGGAGTGGTGAAATAGTAGAACAGGTGCCCAGAGATGTGGTATCTATGCTTGGAGATACTCAAAACTTGACCAGAAGTCTGAAAGCTGCTTTCTGAGGTACTTCTAGTGACCTCTTTCTTTCTTTTAAGAGAGAGTCTCTCTATTCAATCATCCCTTTACCTTTTCTTTAAAAATCTTATATTAGATGTACTGTTTCCATCTTTGCTAGTCAAATTAGTTTCCAAGAGGCAATCTGGCAAATAGTTCATCAATACCTGGCTAAATTGGGTAGGTCTGCCAGATTTTCTGTAACCTGAAAGACGTGAAGTAAACCTCAGAGAATATTATCTTATTAAGCAAAATTACTATCTTAATCTGGCAAATGTACTGTTGATAAAAACACCCCAACTGATAGCTTTTGCCCATTTTCCATATAAAAGCAGGGAGAAAATTTTTGCTGGAACTTGAGAAACCAGCACAACTGAAAAATGCAGGCTCTGTTCCTTCATATGAATTAATGGAATTGTTTACTGTCAGCCCTGTAAGCTGCTTTTTTCAGATTGATGAATGTGATAACAGTTGCAATCATTTAAATTCATAGGAGCTCTATAGGGGTAGTTCAGGCCAGCTTTGACTTACTGAATCTCTGTTGCTGTTTAATGGAGAAGGAAAGACTGCAGCTGGCCAAGCTGCCATCAAAAGAGAGACTTTTAAAACTGAATACACTCAAATAATGAACTTAGACATAGAATCCTACAGTGTTTTTCTGTTCTCTTATTTCATAATCAATTTAGGCTAGAATAAGATTTTGTTAGCATGGAACATTTAATTAATAGCTATTAAATTTTTAAAAATTGTCCTTACTGTTTATTTGGCATTGATTGCTGGTTATTTTATGATCAGTTTTAAGAGAAGCAAAATAATTAACTGTAGTTTTATTTTTTGCAAGACTACATTTGTTTTCTAGTTTCCAAAATGATCTTTAGTAAGTATTGTTGCAATCACAATATTACTAAGGCATTTTAAATCCCTTGAAGTAATTCCAACTAAAACATTTAGTCTGACATTAGCCATGTTTGTCCTATCTTATGTAAAGCAACCTTTTCTTCTTGATTTTTGACTTCTTTGTTAAAAGTGTGTCATGTAATCTTTGGTATGGGATCTTAACTGTTTCCTCAGACATTTCTTTCCTTTTTCAGATGAAGATGATAATGAGGAAAAAGAAAGTCCTCTTGCTTTAGGAGAGGGAGGTGAGAGCGGTGGTCTTGTGCCTGGAAAGTCTCTCGTCTTTGCAGCCATGGAATTGCTGATGTTTATCCTGGTACGACACATGCCCCACCTGAGCTCAAAAGTGTCAGATTCTCCAAGTCACGTTGCTGCCAAATCCCACCTCTCTGACGAAAGTGCTCGTCTTGTGGCTGCCACCGTGAATATTCTGTCTGACCTGCCTTCCCTGTGCTCTCCAGCAGGTAAGGCATTGTAACAGAATAAGTGTGAGTGGTGGCACAGTGAGGATATGATGCTAAAAACAAACTGTAAATATACTGCTGTGAATGCTTTAAGGGCCATATAAAACTAAGTATATTTAGGTGATTAACTAAATAAAAATTCAGGCTTTTCTAGTGAGCAACATAAAGGAAATTTGATTTTAGGTTTGCATGTGTGCTGCAGATTTGCTGAGGAAATTAGCTCTGTACCAATCTGATTTTATTGTTGGCCTTTTTCCCCTTTTTTCATGTTTTTGAAACCTTTTGGGCAATTATAATCATATTGTTAAAGAACACAGACATTTTGGAGATAATTAAATTCCTGAAAAGTTCATGAAAAGCAGCAGCTGTATGAAAAGACAATCCTACTGAGGGAAAAACAGCACAATTCATCTGTGGTGCACTTGGGCTTGCAGCCGTTGGCTGTCAGTCATTCCCAATATGATTATAAACTAAATGGAGCTTTCTTCTGCCCAGGAAGACTGTCACAAAGGATATGTGTAAGCTGGGATAATTGCACTGAGTGAAGTTCATGGGTAAAGGACACAATTACATGGGAAGCTGTGCTCTTTGACTTTTGCTTTTTGGAGAGCAAATTGCTTAACTGCTGTCTCAAGAATCTTTGGGAAGTTTCACCCAGTCATATAGATATTTTAAAGTTGGCTCCCTAATAGGGTGCACTGAAAATAACAGATTTGGACAAAGTCGTGCTCAAAAGACAATATGGCCTGTCTTCAAGCAGAAATTTGTGAATTTGTGTCTTGCACTTCTTTAAAGAACAATGGATTTGGAGTCATGCCCTGTTTTTATTTGATTCCTGATTTTTTGAGAGGGTGATGAGAAAGAGAGTGGGCAAAAAGAGTAACAGTATTACTTCTGTGTTGTCTAGAGTGAGGGTATTACTCTAAGTATTTGGCAAGTGGCCACTGCAAGTAGCTCAGAAACTACTGTTAAAGAGTGGCCTCTTCCTGTCATAATTGTTCTGCTTTATGTATTTATCCCCACAGCATTCCCAGAAGTAGGAAAATGGCAGGATTTGTGTTTCCAATGTTGTGGGAGAATGAAGCATAAAAGAGATGTGGAAAGAGGCTTGACTGTCTGAAGTGATGTGTAGATTGATTTTGCCTGCCTGAGATGCTTGAAAGCTGAGGATTAGGTGCATGCCTAAACCCAACAGCACTCATTTTTCAGTCCTGTAGGGGCTTAGAGTCTACATGTGTTGTTGAAACTCTTACAGCCTTTGTCCAGGATTTGAGACACCCTAACAGCTTCCTTCCTTTGCTTCTGGGGCCTGTACCTCACACCAGCTTACTTGGCAAGTGCAGTAACTTAGTTTAGATACTTGTTTCCAGACCTCTTATTTTTGCTGTGTATGAGACCCTAGTCATCCTTTTTTAAGGTACTTAGCAATCTGGACGACCTACCATGTATCACAGGCCGTGTAGTACAAAGCTTTAATAGTTAAGGCATCATTCTGAACTGACAGCAGCATTTCAATTGTTGGCTTGCATGACTTGTGTGATGATACACTTCAGTTGTTCTGATGAATGAATTTGGTGATAAAATGTTGAAGGACACATATCACTTGTAACCTGAATTGTAGTTTATCTCATCTCCTTTGTCTCCAGCCATATTGAGAACGACAAAGAGGTTATCTACCACACTTTAGAAATCCTATTTTTTCTTTTTCTTTTTTTTAGGGTGTATGACAGTCTTACCCACTATCCTATTTCTGATAACAAGGGTACTGAAAGAAACAGCAGTGAAGTCAGCAGATAATCAGGTCCCACCTCCAGTCACTGCAGCTCTTCAAGGGATAAAAACTATTGTTACTCTTCCAACAGTCAAGACTGATGAAACTCAGAAACAATGGACAGGTCTTATCCGCAGCACTCTGGCATCTATCTTGGAAGATTCTCAGCCTGGTAAGTGGTTTCCCAGTGCAGGAATTCAAATTCAAGAAAAATGGATTTTCTGTAATGAAAAGTCAAGTATGGTATTTGCCTATATCTTAATTTAAGACCTGAGTGAGCAAAACTCCTCAGTTGCTTAATAGATTTTATTGAAGAAAAGCACAACATTGGCTTTAACAAAGTAGTTACATCTCAGGACTTCCCACCTCAGATTTGTCCTTGTTTGGGCTGTTTTCTTTGACAGTGTCGATCATAACCTTCAGTTAGAAGTTTTCCCTTTTGCAATGCATCTGGCAACCCCTGCCTCTCAGGTTTTATGCTGGCACAAGTAATTTAGTCTTAATGACAGTCAGTGTTAAGGTGAATGAGTGGGAAGACAGCCACAGATAGTTGTGGCAAGGTTCATACTGGAGTAGTATACTCACAACAATGTTAAAAGCTTTCTTTGGTGAGAAAGAAATCCTGGCCAAAAAAATCCCTGTAACTCACCAGCACAATGGTGACTGTCTCTCCAGAAACTGCAGACCACCTCCTATGGTCACATATGTGCTTTGCCTTGCCCTTCAAAAAGTGAAAAAGATGTGCAGTCGTAGCTGGGTTGTTAGTAAAAGAGAGATACAAAGATTTGCCATTTGCATAGGGAGAAAAACATCCCATTACATTGCCAAGGAGCCATTTGTGGAGAGTGAAGAGAGGCTTGAATGGAGTTACTCATGTGAGAGATGGGGAATGAGGAGGTAATTGCACATGTCCTGAAATGTCCAAAGGGGGAGGATCACTAGGTTTGTGTTAACCAAGCCAAACTTCTAATTTGATTTGTCACATCAGCTCTTGTTTTCCAGCCTTTAGTTACTGTAGAGATTTCACTGTCCCTCTTTCCAGAAACATCACTGGCTGTAGGCCTTTTTTCAGGCTTCCAAAATTTTTCTTGGTTCCTTGCTAGAGTGTATGTTTTCCCTTCCAATCTTCTGTGAAGTGTGATAGATCACACACACAAAAATCCAAGCAAGGTCCACTGCATCCAATTTCAAACCTCATCATTTAGTAAAATTTAAACAATGTAAATTTAAAATAATTTAAATTATGTAAGAAAAAATTGTCACATAAAATGCTTGGAAATGCAAGGAAAAAAATTGTGACAATGGCAAATACAGGCTATCTGAAGAGCAGGAAAGGTTAAAACAGGACTGTTCCTATTGGTGACAATTGGCTGTCAGATCAACTAGTCTGTTCTGTGAAACCTCATGTTAAGTAAAAATCGTTGCCATGCTGGGTATCTGTTTCTTACTCTGCTGTATCAGCTGAAGATAAGAATTTTAAAAAGTGAAATAGATCTTTGATGGAGAAAGGATCTAAAATATTCTTTTTCCTCTTGTTTACACACTGAAAACAAAAAGCATTACTTGGTCGAAGACAGTGGATGATGATGTTTTCCTTGATACTTAAGTATTCTTAAGTTTCACAAAGATTTACTTACTTTATTAAAACAACTGTTAGAATAGAATTGCTCAGATTTTTGTCAGTCACAGTAAATAATGATACTGTAACAAGTAAATGCATGTGCAATTGCAAATAACTTCAAGTACATGTATTTCCTCTTTGTGAGTTTATCTGTGTTCACTGGCTTTTACTAAATAAATGCTAAAGTGTTTTTGGAATACTTTACCAGCATGTTTGGTTTTGTTTTTCAGAAGCCTCTAAACCTATTCTTGATGAAGTAAGCATACTTACAGCTATTGCTCTCTTCCTCTGGTCAGCAAGCACTGAAATAATTGGAGTGCAGTCTTTACAGAATGGATGTATGAACAGATTTAGAAGTGCATTAAATTCTTCTGATCCTTGGGTAAGATCATGTTATAGGAATGTGAATGATATGCAGCCAGCAAAAGCTAATAGTGATATATTTAACACATTTCCTGAATGTTTTGTGATGCCTTTACTTCAGGAACAGATACTTTTGTCAAGACAACTAGAATTTTCAACAATGCATTATTGAAACTCATGAGCAAAATAACCCAGACTTAGTGTTCTAGATAAAGTGTTCATGGCCTTGTGCCAGGTTCTTTACTTCAGCTTTTTAAAAGGCAAAAACAGTATTTGATATATGAAGTTTTATCAGATGAAAAGGTTGGTTGCCATAGGGGGGGTGATATTTTTACATTAGTGTTGATATTTTATAATAAAAATAAAACCATTTTTCCATAGATAAAATTACTGCCCACATTTCTGATCAATTCTATATTTGTTTGTACAAAGCCTGTGTTTATTTTGCGTGTTCATACAAAACTCAGTTTGTGAGAAAAAAAATAAATTTGTGGGCACCATCAGAACATCTACAGATCATGATTCATTCGACTTATGATTTCACTTGCCCTTTGGCTTGCCTTTGTGAAATGCCTTCTGAATTATTTTGTCACTGAAGAGGAAAGTTAAAAAATTGTAGACTGACTTGGTTCAAGCAGGCTAATGCACTGTATATGGATAGTAAAGCTTAACTTTTCTAGCCGTGTATGTATCAGTTTGAATGGGTATCTGCAGGTGGGATCTAAGGAGAAAAATCTATGATGTTTCCACAAGCAAACATTGCAGGGATTCCTGAGAAGAAAAACATGCAAAAAATATGGATGTATTTAAGGTCACAGTGAGGCATTTAAAATCCTGTTTAGACTGATAATTCTCCATAGCAGGGCAGGTGTTTTCCAACATGAACGTAACATTCAATTGATTTTGAAGCCTGACTCTGGTTAGAAAGCTACTTAGAATTTTATTGTGTGAATGGAAATGTCAGTTGTGTTAAGCAAAACTTCTGTGTTGTACTCTCTCTGAGCTCTGTATAAACACATGAACAATGTGAGAGACGTACATGGTCGCCCACTACCCTGCTGGAAAGCTGCCTGTCAGCTGGAACTTACCACTAGTTTTGTAACACACAGAGCAAGTTTGGACAGCAGCCAGATGGTGTCCACTCTCTTCTCACTGATGTGCAGAGCATATACTCTGTAATACTTGTTGTGTGTTCATGCTGGCTTTTTAAATGTAAAATACTCCTTGTTGCAGTTAGTAATGAGACACCTGTTTGTAATAAAAGCATGATCGTGATTGGACTAAGTGCATTGAACTGATTAAGGAGAAGACTCTTCCAAAGAAACTACTGATGCTTTAAAAGAAATACAGGAGTATTTTTGAAAGTATTACCACATGAAAAGGTCAAATATCATGTATAGTAATAACCAGAAGTCTGGTGAGCTCAATTCCCTTTTGTTCCAAAAAGATAAGTCAGTCGAGAGACCCAAGTGTTTCAACACTACTGGGCAAGTTTTACATGAGAGTGTGACTTAATGCTTTGAAGGAGCTCTGATTTTACCTTTCAGAAGTTTTTGTAGACTTCTGTGAATGCACACTAGTCCAAAGTTTTATATTACACAGATCAAAGGAAAATGGATGAAATTCTGCTGTCAGATGCAGTCATGAAACTCTTTTGAAATATGGCTGCATTTAAGCAAATACTTTTACTCCTTATTTCAAAGGCTAATCTAATCATCTTTAACAGCTAATAAGGAATGAAGTTTAAGGAAAGACAGAAAGGGAAGAGAATTATTTGTAACAGTGTGGAGAGATAGAGGTAAAATTTGTTGAAAAGGTCAGAGATGATGGTGAGGAGGGCATTAAGGAAAAATGTTCTTCTGTGGAGCTTTGTTATAAAGCATACAAATGATACAAGAACTGTTATTATTTCAGACCTTGAATATTGAATAGTGTCGAAAACGTGCAGCTGTATACTATTGAATTAACAGTAATATGAGCTGCATAATGCATATTTTCTTACCAATAGTTTTTATGATCTATGATTTTTAATATTTTTATTTATATATCTGTGTTTCCAGTAATCCCTGGATCTCATCACAGATCATTTTGTTCAGCAATACTTCCTCTAGAACATTTCTGTTCAGCATGTGCTCGATAACTCATCCTGTTCGGACTTGAGTGCCATTAGAAAACATGTGCAATGTTTTATCCTCATGTTTGTTGTGAGGCTTCACCTTTTAAAAAAATCCTGGGTTGTGTGGGATTTTGGAGGATGAGCTTTGTATGCCCCAAAAAATGCATTCATAAACTCATCTGAACAAGATCACCAGTGATTCATGTTCCCAAACCTTGGCTTTAATAATCTCTGCTTTCCACAGAGAGGGAAGAGGATAAAAAATAAATTAGTAGAACAACAGGGAGAGCATTCTGAGATCAGCTCATAGTATGGCTACACATACAGTCCTAGGCTACTACGAGCACAAAATGGAGAATGACAAGCAAGGATGGACAGGCCTGACACTTTTGGCTACAGCCTTGGCTCATGTTAGAACAATAAGATGACTTTGTTCTGAGTCATTTTTATGGGCTGTGTTGCCCTTCTGCAATTGGAATAGCATATCACGATTTTGAAGATTAGGCAACTATTAGAGCTTGAAGATGTAGTTCACTGTGAACTGGTGTGACTGACTTGTATGACATTAACTATGCCTTTATTTTCTCAGTTTATATTGTTACTGCTACTTAGTACCTGCATGTTCTTTCTAATTGGCCTTCCTTTTATTGACCACTGGGCTAATACTGCTTTATTAGATGGGCTGTATGCTGCTTTCCTCTTACTTAGCGTGCTTCCTTCCCATTTAGTAGTCTTTTTTTTTTTTTTTTCTTTTTTATCAGAGATGCCAAAGTTTATTAGATTCCCTGAGCTAACAAATAACTCTGAGGACAATGTATTTATCTTGATTTGATTAGGTTCAAGCCAAGTGTTACCAGCTTCTCCTTTCTGTGTTCCAACACACCAATCGTGCCCTGTCAACTCCATATATTCATTCATTGGCCCCTATCATGGTTGAGAAGTTGAAAGCTGTGGAAAGGAGCCGCCCGAACAACAATCTGGAGCTTTTAGCAGTCCAGGAAGGAATTAAAGTCCTTGAAACATTGGTTGCCCTTGGTGAGGAGCAGAATAGTAAGTATTTAGGTTTTCTAGAGAAATGAGTAATGCTAAACTAGAATATTGAACAATTAGAAATGTTGCAGTTGGCAACTTGATGGCGTAGTCACAGATGGACGGTGTGTGCAACATACTTTAGTAATTGCAGTGCTAGAACTTTTGTATCCGTGAACTTTCATAGCATATACAGCATGATATGCTGTAGCCTTTGCATTTCTGGTGATTGCTGGAAAAAAATGTAAACATGAACTGCAATAATGAGTGATATTTTATTCTGTTTGGAAATTTGTATTTCAGACTGTTAAAATTTACTTTTTCTTATTGTTAACGTTAATTATTTTAGTAGACTTTTATGAGGTTGCTTCTACCAGCTCAACAAGTTTTATCTAAAGAGCCAAAAAAATTGAACTATACTGGTTAGAGTATCTTGATTGTAGATGAAGCAAGATTCACTAGATAGAATACATTACTTACAGTTTATTTTTGAGTTAGTTACTCTTCAACTGAAATGTGTATTCTGAAGACTTACTGTCTTTGACATTTGACTTTAAACGCTGAAAAAGTTCCTTGTAAAAATATTACTATTGGTTTTGTGTAGGGTTTTTTTTTTGAGGTTTATTTTGGTTGGCTTTTGTGGTTTTTTATCCCCAGCACACTCCTTGTTGGAGTTCCTCTTTTTTGATAAAATACTAAATTTCTTGAGCTACATTCTGCTTCTGCAACAGTTGTTTGAAACACATGTGAAATGGAAATGAGAGGGTAACTGAAATGAATGAGTTAACAGAACATCTGATTTTTTGCTAGCTTGAGACAATCACGCCATGAATATGAATTAGTCAAAACCTTTAAGGGAAAATAATTAATAATCTGGTAATCAAAAACAATTTAGATAAATGAGTTACCATTAATTTTTAAGTTCTTTGAGCTTAAAGTGTACAATTACCAGGTTATACATTTCAAAGTTGTACTTACATTTCTTTCTAGGTACAAAAATTTGCTTAAGTTTAGCTGCCTTTTTTGTTCTCGAGGTCAACTCTCTTGATCCTTTTGCCATTTTGGGCTGTGGCCTTACTAGGTCATGCTGTCTGAAGTATAGCTGCCCTGCTAGTTTTTTTATTAGGGTCTCCCAGACCAACACAACATAATTAACAGCAGATAACTATCCCTGACTTCTTTGTGGACACTTGCATACTGATATCCATTCAGTTATGCTCACTGGGGAAGCAGATACTCAGATTCCACTGAATAACATTTCTGTCTGCCTGAAAAGTGTTTTGAAACCCTTTAATATCATAGGCACTCTACATCTTACAATCTTTCATCAATGATCTGCAATCAGATGGTGCAAAAGCATCTCAAAACAAGCATCGGGATTTTATTGTAATGAACAATAAAAGAAATCTTAAACTCAGTCCTGGTAAAACAGATTGGAGTGATCAAAGCACAGGAAGCCATCTACATGTCAGTTATTTAAATTTGATGATTTTTTATTACAGTTTCTAATGTCAGTTCTGAAAACAATATTACCCTTACCTGTCTAGTAACTGAAAATTTTTTTTTGTTTCATTCTCAGATATGGCAATTACATTTTTTTTTCTTTCATTTTTAGGAGTACAGTTGCTTGCCCTTCTCGTTCCCACTCTGATCTCCTATTTGCTGAATGAAAATGCCTTTGCTTCTGCATCTGCAGCATCTAAGGATCTTCACGAGTTTGCACTTCAGAATCTAATGCACATTGGTCCACTTTACCCACATGCTTTCAAGACAGTAATGGGAGCTGCTCCTGAATTGAAAACACGTCTAGAAACTGCAGTCCGAGCAAGTCAGGCCAGCAAAGCAAAAGCAGCTGCTAGGCAACCACCACCCACAGTAAATTCCACCCCAACAATTAAACTGAAAACTAGCTTTTTTTGAATTACTTTTATTATTTTTGGACCATTAAGTAGTCAGAAGCATTACATTATCCCTGCATACATGTCTAATTTTGTGTAATTTATATGTGAAAGGCTGTCTAATGGAGCTTTGTGTAATTACTTGAAATCCATGCATTACAAGGGAAGTGCTGTTACTTGTATTTGTATAGATTTTTAGGAAATTGTGATCATATTTATGAATTTCTGTTATAAATTATCCACCACAAAATTATTCTGTATCTAAATAGTTTTATTTATTTTTAAAAGTTATCTCAAACACTCCAGTGGTTTTTGAAATCTGGTGATTGTTACCCTGCCATTGTGCCAACACACTAACACAGTGGGGATGGAGAGAAGAGGAAAAACTGTTATGAAGTACTTATCCTGTACCATGGGGACTTTCTAGTGTAGAAGTATGAATTTTTTCCTTCTATTTAAAAAAAATAATAGGGAAAGGGACTTTGTAGATCGTTTCAGCTTGCATGAAAAAACCCCCAAAACCCCACAACAAAAGAATTGAAAATTTTCAGCCTTTCTTAAGGTGAATGATCAAGCATGCTGTCTTAATGAGTTGTCCTTATTTATGTGGTGTATATCTCTTTCAAATCCATTTCCATGCTTGAAAATTAATAAAGGATGCAAAGAATCTTATCCCCTATCTCTTCAAATATAAATTTTAAAGAATGCACTGGAAACTGAGTTTATAAAGAGAAATGCCTTCTATCTGCCTTTTTGTAGGTGTAGCTCTTGGCCCTTGTAAGGTGCTCTGTGTTTGCAGTCTTCCTGTTCTGCCAGCAACTGGTTGAATACATGATGAGTCAGTGCTCTGCCCTTTGTCCAGACTCATAAGTATTTAACCTTTCTGCTAGATTTTAGTTTCTGGATACATCCTACCTGTAGTGCTTGATCAAGTTTGCAAGCAGAGGTACTGGAGCACTTTGCACTGTCCTGACTCAGGGGGCAGAACAAAAGTGAGAGCCAGGCTCCTGCAGTTTCTTCCTTCCCCTACCAGGCTTTTTTCAAAAGCATGTGGCTCTCCTCACATCTGAGTGAGTCTGATGTGCAGATTTGGGGCTTAGGGCTCAAGTGCTGTTCAAACCTTGCAGCACACAGCCAGAGACTCCCAGTGTCTGTCTGCTGCCAGGCCTCACCCTTCCTATTGGCAGAAGTGCAGAACCATGTATTCTTGTGTATATAGGACTGACTTACATGACTTTTTGGACACAGCTGTTGAATTTATGGGCTTTTATAGGGATCTTTCTATACATTTTGCTTTATTGAGAGAAGTAACATAACTAGAGGTCTCCATTAGGCCTGCTGAGTTTCATCTCTGATGTTTCTCTGTATACTCTGTAAAGACTGCATATTTCAGATGCTTCAACTTCAAATATAACAAAGGGATAGTAAATAGAATTGAATATGACTAATATCTGCTTAAAATATTTGTAGATCACTATTTTTGCATAGATACTTGCCTCTAGGCTTTCTATTTTCCTCTAAGACCTTATCTAATATCTCTTTGAGTACCTATGCAAAATGGTCAAAACAATGCTCTTTCACCCTGTGGTAAGCTCGCTGTGTGCAAAATATTTAAGAAAAAATCCAAAATGCTTTTATTTCACAGGGAATGTTTTAGTACTAAAGTGAGGACACAGCAAGTGGTGCATACTCTAATCTCAATTTTGTTTTCATAAAGATGTTAATCAAGTCTTGTTCCATTGTTCTACAGGAGTAAAGATATATGCAGAAGTAAAAACTATGTGCTGTACATGAGAAGAAAAGTAACTTCACTAGTTTTTTCATCTTACTGTATGGGTAGTGGGAATTAAATTGATTTAAATATATCCCTTTCTGATAAGTCTTTCCAGCGTTACAAATCTGTTTTGCTTAGAAGAAGTTCTGAACCAGTTTAACATTCAAAAGTATTAAGGAAACTTCCAGTTCAAAATTCAACACAAATATTTTGCAAGTAAAACAGAAAACAAGTTTACAACCTGTTTTAGATTCCCTCCCCTCCACCAGGCAGTCTAGGAATTAATAACTTCTTGGAAAGATTTTGTCTATAATCATGTTTTGTTTACCTTAAGTTTTCTCTCAGCTCTTTTAAGTTTTGGTTAGACTCTGGTTGACAGCATGTCTGAAAACTCAGAAGGGGGGAGGGAAGTGTAGCAACCAAGTTACATAACTAAGAAGTCAGTAGAACAATAGAAAAAAACCAACAGAAAATGGCACTAGATAGATGTAGAGGGATAGAGAAGGGAGAGGTTTTTCTTTGTATTTTGTGTGGCTGTCTACAACATGCACAACTCTCGTTTGTATACATCCTTCCCCAGTTTGGTCTTCGTTTGCTTCTCTGCTTGCTCCTGATACTAAAGTTATAATCATGTGGTTTTACACAATATTTTGGCATCAAATTCCATTTGATTAAAAAAATTGAAGTAACTTGAAATGGCCGTAGTGCTTATTGTTGTTTGTCACTGTCCTATTCATCTTTTTCTTTGTCAGTGGCCTTTTAAATGTGCTTTTTAATGAACCTGTTTGCTCTGCTTCCCCTTCATATCTTTCATCTCTCTCTCTGCTGTTTCCTTCCCGGGTGAGCCCAGGTCCCCCAGATCCCGCGCCCTGTCCCGTGTTTCTCTCCGGTTCCCCGCTCTCTCCCGACGCTCTGTATAAGCTTCCACCAGCCACAGCTCAGGCTCCGCGGGCAGGTTAGGGGCAGGCGGCCGTGCTTCCGAACAGGCACCAGCAAACGGGAGCTGCCCGAGAAGGCAGCGGGCTCTCCCGGTGCGCACGGCCGAGGGCCAAGGGGCAAGGCGGGGCGCGTCCCTCGGGAGCCCCTGGCACCGCCTTGGTGGCACACGGCGCCTTTCACATCTCTGCCTGGCCTCGGCACAGCCCGATGGCCCGTCCGCCCTCAGCCAGGCTCTGCTGCGGGGGCACATGGCGGAAAGGGAGCCCAGCTCCGTGCCTCGGTGCATGGGGAGAGGGCAGCGCTGCCCACATCCGCCACCCTCAATCCTCCTGTTTTCCCTCTCTTCGCGAAACAGGCAGCGTGGCAACTCCTGAAAAATGTTGTGTCGCTCTCCCTCCCAACACTGCAAACGATGTTCAAGAAACCCCTGTAGCCTTGGGCAGGGTTTCCAGCTTTTGGCAGTGGGAGGCCGAGCGCCGCTCAGAACCGGGACGGAGCAGAAAAGCCGGGGCTGCCAGGGCAGGGCCCGAGCGACCGTGTGGAACTGCTGCGACACCTGCGCTTCACGTGTCCCTGGGGTGGGATGCGGGAGAGCTCAAGCCGTTTAAATCCCGCTCGGAGGTGGAGGTGACCATTACCCTGTGCTCACGCTGCAGGCACGGCACTGCCCCTGCCCTGCCCTTCCCGCCGGCTCCCTCGCCCCCGCCCAGGGGGACCGGACCGCACTGAGGCGCTGAGGCTCAGCCGTCCGAACGCCATCTCTGGGATTACGGGCGGCGCAGGGAGAAGGCGGCGATCGGGGAATCCTCCCCCCCATCCAGCGGAACTACATTTCCCAGGACGCCGCGCGAGGCGGCGGGGCGAATCGCTCCCCGTGGCTGTCCCCGCCGGGCCACCGTAGCAGCGGGCGGGGGCGGCTGTCAGGCGGTGACGGCGGGCGGGACGCGCCCAGGTTGTTGCTGCTGCTGCTGCTGCTGCCGGGACGCGGCGGGAGCGGCGGCGGCGAGCCAGGCGGACCCGGCCCGGCCATGGACGAGCAAGCGGGGCCCGGCGTCTTCTTTAGCAACAACAACAACAACAACGCCCTCCTGCTGCCGCCGCCGGCGGGCGGGCCCGGGCTGGAGCCGGGCGAGGCGGCGGCAGCGGCGGCCGCGGCGGCGGCAGCAGGAGGAGGCGGCGGAGGAGGGGGAGTCTCAGCCTCCGGAGCCGCCGCGCCGCTCTCGGCGTCCCGGGCTCAATACAGCGTGCCGGGCATCCTGCATTTCCTGCAGCACGAGTGGGGCCGCTTCGAGGCGGAGCGCGCCGAGTGGGAGGCGGAGCGGGCGGAGCTGCAGGTAACACCCGCGACCTTCTACCCCCCCACACCTCCGGCTCCGGCGGCCGCTCCCCCTCCGTGCCCCCGTCCCCGCGCAGCTGGAGGGGAGCGGCCGCCCTGGGCGCTGCCGCGGCTTGTCGCCTTCCCCGGGAGGGAGCGGCCGGCCGGGCTGTGTCGCTGCCCCCGAGGGCGGCCGCCCCCCGCCGCGGCCGGGCGGGGGTGGGACGTGGCGGCCGGCCCGGCGCGGAGCGGGCCCGGCGCGCTGTGCCGCTCTCGCCGCCTCCCCGGAGTTTTCCGGATGGCCCTCGGGGTCGCCGCCCCAGCTTGTCACCAGTTTCATAAGCCCTGGTGAAATGTGCCCCCGGCGAGCTGCGCGCCCCCGTTGTGCCGCGCTGCGCCGCTTGTGCCGCGCTTGCCCCCGGCCCCGGTGCCGCCCCGCCCGCACGGGGCCAGGCCCGCGGACCGGCTGGATCCCCTTCGCTACTATGGGGCACGTTATGTAGTGTTTTCGTTTGAAAAGCGATGGGGTTGATACGCTCATTAATGCATGAAAGGACTGATAGTGATCTTGTGGTTAAGGAACTTGTGAGCTGCTGGCCTAGAGCCATTGCTGTCAGATACTTCAGTGATGGGCGCGTTGCATTAACTCCAATAACAGTCGATAATGCAACCTTCGTTCCTCTTTGGTGTTGTTTACAGAAAAATCCCTGTGTTAAACCTTAACGCTGGCCATGTTGCTAGCAGCCCACTGTTTTAGCCATGTTTGAGACTGAAAAGTGTCTACGGATTTCCTTTTTAGGTCTCCTTTCTTTGTCTTTTTTCCTGTCCATCTCTTCTTTCTATGGCTTTCCTTGAAAGTACAGTCTTTGTCAAGAGAGTCTTGAGTCTCTTTAGCAACGCAAACCACTTCTCTGTTTTTTTTTGGTTATTGGTTTGTTGTTTGCTTTTTCTCCCATCTTTTTAATTTTGCTTTCTACAGTAACATCAAACAACTGCTCTGGGAAGAGTGGTAGATGTGATGTTCTTTAATGAGAGTTCCCTTGTAGGAATTTAAAGGAAGTTGTCAGAAGAACAAGAGAGTAATCTTTATTTTAATATCCATGATTTAGTGAGAAATTGGTTAGTAACCGAATCATATTTCTATTCACTAAATCCAGTAAGTACTGTGTTGAAAGTTACTAGCTTAGCTATGTATAGGAATAACTTCACATGTCATATATCCAGTGGAGGCCCATAAATATATTGACATATATTCATAGCTGATACAGATATCAAATACGGCTTTGGAGAAGAAAAATAAATCTATTTTACAGGACCTAGGAAGTTCAGCCAGGGCATTAAAAGTAATAACACTTTGCATATTTATCATGTCCTTCAACAGCTTGCCATCCCTCCTCTTCCCCCAGGTATCCTCAAAAGCTTGGTGTTATGGATGAGACAGGAGGAAAGAAATTGAGTATTTAGACTATTTCCAGAAGTCATGTATTATCAGTGGCAGATAACACCATCACAAGTTGTTTGCTTGAATGCCTTTGACTCTTGCCAAAACATCTCAATAAAGTTATAATTAGCTGTGGCTGGCATTGCCATGAGCTGTAACAGCATTTATCTGCTGCAGAGTCATGTTCAGGAAGGTGCAAAATTCTTGGCTATCTCTGCAGACATCAGGCGTTAACGTCTGCTGTGACCATTTGCAGATGAATGTTCTTGGATCCATGTAAGAGGTTTGTGGTAGGGGTTCAGCAGCTACAGTGTGGCTTTTAGAAATTGTACACCTGAAGCATGAGCAGTGTTAATTAAAGACCTGGTCTGTGCTCCTCCTGAAGTCTTTTGTTGGCCTGTATATTTGGAAATGTTTAACAGAATAATGGAAATTTGAGGTTGGACAGTTTCTCTCTCTCTCGATAAACATGCAGTGCTCCTCATTGTACTTTTATCCAATGCAAATTCCGGTGCTAGATTATCCATCCGCTCTTGGGAGGCTGTGGGGCAAAGGTCTTAGTATCCCATAATTTTTACCTGCATTTAATCTTCTTTCTGGGAGGTAGACTTCTTTTATCTCTGGTTCCTACCTGCCATGATATTGAAATACTTGGCATACCTTATGCCACAGTATTACTGTGTTTAGTTGCTGCTCTGTAGTTGTTGGTTAGTTCTAATCTACCCTCTCTCCAAAAAACACCTTGTAAGTCAGTCCCATTTTGATTTCCTGTCTTCCTTTTCTTCCTCTCTGGGCTTCTTTTATTTTCTGTTTTTTCTTATCCTTCTAATTAACCATGTGGAACTAAATGTGCTGGTTAGATAGAATACCTTTCTGTTGTGTTCCGTGGTACTTGTTCAGGGGACACACACCCAAGCTCAAAACATATGTGAGTTACCAGGCTGGGCAGCTTAATCTCTTCTTAGTTAGTGGTCTAATACTGCCTTTCCAAGGTTTTTCTCCCTTTCAGAGCCTGTATTTTGCTTTCCCTGGCTGACACTCGTGTTTATTCTGATTTTATAATTCTTTTTCTTGAACCTTTTGAAATTATTATTGCCTCTATTATATAATTTTCCTCATTTGAGGCAAAAGAGGACTTCACTATTTATATCTATGCTATAATGATATATCATAATGCTATATGATATCTATCATAATGATGCTAACATCATTAGTAAGCTGTGTATATCAAAGAATGAAAACAGATTATTATGGGGTTCTCCTAGATGCTTATCTGCTGATTACATATTTAACTTTTAATTCTTGCTTGCTGTTTACAGTACTTTGACATCTGCAGATTGAAAAATTATCCTAAGAATAGACTTTCGTGATGTCCTGTGAAGTAATTAACTAGGATGAATACTAACGTTATTAATCCTCATTTAAGTATTCACAAACTTTATTTATGGCATTATAATCTACTTTCATATATTTTCAGAAATCAGTGATTTTCCTTTTCTTAGGTTCTTCTAGCAGCTGCTTGGGAGAGTTGACAAGACAATGTTTCCTGTTCTGCAAGTTTTAAACTTCAGGTTTTTTTCATTCTGCATTTTTCTGGACTGACACAGAGACATTTCAGAGTTGTCATTATGTGTTGGACAAGCCCATCTGAAAATAGCAAAGGGTTTGATCAAATGCATGTACAGGGCACTGAAATCCATATCTTTGCTTGAGGCAAGCAGGGGTGGAACTGCCTCCCATATTGGTTGCTTTCCTTAACCCTAGGTCTTCAGGCTGGTTGGGAGTGACTGTCTCTCGGGGATGTTATTTCCCTTTAATCAGCCATCTGTCACCCCGGGGGAGCGATGGGGACTCTGCCCTGGGGGCTGAGACCCTGCGGAGCCAAGTGCTGCCAGTGCACGTCCTTGTCCCAGCAAGCAACAAGGCTGGATGGGCTTGGAAGGTGTGTGGGACTTTCGTTTTGACTAGAAATGTTGTCTTTGCAAGCAATGCATATGTTGCTGTGGAAAGTTCTTTTTCTGACAAACATTTTTCTGGCAAAAGTGCAGATTTGCAGACATTGGCATTTCTCTGCATTTCACAAATAGTCTAAATTTCAGCAAACTGCTATACTGTATGTGACTGTGTTTATGGACAGCCCCCCATCCTGCTAAGGAGTTTTCTAGGTTTTGTCCTCATCACTCCTGAAGTTTTCATTTCCTCTAGTAACTTGTTTCTTTGGAGTAGTAGACTCCATACGAGTGGTGGGACCTGATAGCATTACATGAAAATTATTTTTACTGGATAAACTTTCCTTTGAAAAGGTTTGCAAGGAAATTAGGGAGAATGGGTGGATACAATGTGCTTGTGTTTCTACAGCTTTGTTAAAAATAGTCCTTGTAAGACTGTGCCAAAAGAACAAGAAAACACCACCCAAATGATAGGGAAAGAGATAATGAAATGAGATAAAATGTGGTTAAATGATAGCAAACAGCTGTAATAGAAGGAATGTGATGGAAGGAATAGATAAGCACTTGAGATGGGGTGTGGAAGTCAAATTTAGTAATGTTGGCTCTCTGGGGGGGGTCACGGATGGGGATCATGCCCCTTGCTGCTGCTTTTCTGCTGCAAGAGGCAGGCGATGAAACCAGGCATGCTACGTGGTAAGATTGTGTCCTTGGACATAGACAAGTTAAAGTAATGAGGAGAAGGGGCAAATCAGACAGATGGCTGGGGCTATTTATGGTGTGGTTTAGGACATTTGTTACTTGATTCAG
The DNA here is from genome assembly GCF_029582105.1 of Oenanthe melanoleuca. Taxonomy (NCBI): domain Eukaryota; kingdom Metazoa; phylum Chordata; class Aves; order Passeriformes; family Muscicapidae; genus Oenanthe; species Oenanthe melanoleuca. The sequence goes on from NC_079336.1 coordinate 75,197,711, forward strand.
AAATTGTTGATATTTACAGTTTGTTGGCTTTTAGATAACGGTCCTCTTGTTAGATTAAATTTCTAGTTAGAAGTTGTTCTGATAGCTGGATAATCTGAGAACATTCAGAGAAAAAGTAATGAGCAGTGAGGTGGTGAAATCACTTATTAAGTTAATGGAGAAGTCCTAAAGACACAGTTTGATCAATAAAATAGAAGATAAATACAATTTGAGTAAATTTTGTATAAGATTTTCAAGTATGACGATGTGGGTCAAATTTTTGAGATTCTCAGTGAAAGATGAATTGGCAGAAGTGCTGTAAAAGTCTTCTATAAAATATTTTTTCTCATGAGGCAGATAGTACATAAGAACCAACAGTGATTAATGTTACATACATCTCCACAGCAGAAAAGCAATAATTTCAACTTTATTGTTTTGTATACATCAAATAAAAGAAAGGCAGAAGAAAACAATACTGAGGTGTGTTTATTTGGGAAAAATGATGCTACAGGCCTTGGTGACTACCAGACAGCCTCTCTTTCACAAACCTTTTCTTGCAAACTTTCTATTTGCCAGATTCATATGAAGCAAACTGTATTTTCCTCTACTTATATACATGTTTGCCAGCTAATTCCAATATAATCATTGATTATATTGCTATTATGCCTTCTTTTATATAAGCCAGGAGGACCAGTGAGAGTAAATGTTCAGTGATGTTTAGAAATTTGTAGAAATAGAATGTAAGTACAAACTGATGAGACAGTGTTTTTGCATGTGTGCACCTAGTTTTTTATAAGTTGTTTTTTTTTTGCATAATTGTTCTGACCATTTCCTAGCATCAGATATTTCAGTTCTTCTCATATCTGTCAAACCTGTAATTTAGTTTAAGTGTAATGAAAATGGGTTTCTTAAATAGCCTAAATCCTTTAGGAAAATGCTGCTGTAAATATTGATGTTGTTTATCTCTAGTTGATCTGACAAACAGATGGAGTTTTACAATGTTACATTGTCTCCAAATGGTCTTTAAACCTTTCAAACACATTTCATGCGAAGTTATACTTGCAAAAAGAAAAAGGCATTTTTCTGTTTTGTGTGATTGAGCAAAAATGGAATCGATTACTGTGTTCTAGGTGGAAAACTTTGGTTTTCAATGTCAGGTTATCATATGGTGAAACATCCTAAGTGTCTTTATTAGTGCACCTTTTTAATTTAATTGGTATCTCTGTCCTGTTCAAAATCTAGCCATTCTTTTACTGTTGAGGTTCTTGGCTCATGGCAATTTTATTGCATCAGAGATAAATAACTTGGCACTGTTTGAGCAACAAGTTGCAAATATAACTTAGCCTTTATAGACTTTTCAGTAGACACAGAAACTTTATTTTCCAATTTTAGAATGGTCTGTGTAAAATTCCCCAAGGAAGATCCCGTGAATTGCCTGAGACTTTTGTTCGTCTTAATTTAATGCTAAAAGAAGTAAGACTGTACAAAAACCAATCCTTAACTAAAACTGTTATCAATCACAGTTTTCTGAGAAAATAACTATTGTTCACTAACCTACTCATCTGTTTGGCTTCACAAAGCTGGCAAGCCTTGTCAAGTCCTCATCTCTAAGTTTCTTAGTTAAAAAGTGGCAAAACCTGACTTGAAAGTAGGTGAGGGATTCTTATGTTTTAGTTTTAAATACTGAGAAAAGCATGGATACCTGAAAGAGTTCGTTGGAATAATTTCAGAGTGCTCAGAATCTGAACTTTGCAGACAGTAGACTAGAAATAAAAATACTCTGAAGTGTGAAAACAAAGTTCTGTTTTATCTGAGTGGCCTGTTCTGTGTGGGCCATAGATTAACTCATCCAGATGTTCTTTTCCTATTTGAAAAAAGTTTGCTATATGCTCACTAGTATTGAGTATTTTTGAAAATAACCCAGTGATAAAGAAGTTAAATTAAAAATTGCAATGTGGAAAGACTGCATTTTTTCTGGTCTTAGCCAGGAATATGTTTCCCTTTAGTGCAGTCACATAGGGCAGGATTGCAAAAGAATTGGAGCAAATATGGCATGCATGATATTCGAATCTTAGCTTGTAAACAGGAGGTGAGAACAAATTAGAAATAAAACAAAATATAAATAAAATCACTTGTCTTTCTATTTGTTTCACTTGATGCCCAAGTCAGTTCAGAGTGGTCGTGCATGCTTGAATAAAAGGAGTAGTTGATCCTGGATGTAGGAGTGAGGAACAGGAGTGTGCCAATTGCCTCTGCAAATGCTTGTGTGGTCAAGTCTGGTTCACTCCTCTTTCTGTTACTGAAGCCAAATCTAAAAATCTCCTCCAGATTTTTTCTCCCTTCACTTGCCATACCCTATGTGATTCATTCAGCCTGTGAACTTCCATTGTCTGTCTAAATGTGGGCCATGAGTCTGTTTATCAGTCCTGGTGCTGACTGCTGTCACTGCATTTCTGCTGTTCTTGTACAGCAAGTGGAAAGGAATTTGAGCATTTGCAATTTAGACTCCAGCTCATAATATGTGATTATTTTGTGACATGCCATTGCAGTGTTGCTTATAGAATTACATAATAGAATTAAAAACTGCACTCTTTTTGTGCTTGTATCAGTCTACGTGGGACGTGCTCTTGGGTCAAAAAAAAAGTTAATGTTCACCACTTAAGTACATGTGTCACAGAAATGACTGCAGGTTTAGAGAAAATTTTTGCTTATGAAGAATGTTTAAATGAACTGACTGTACATTGCTTGGCAACTGTTTGATGCTTAAAATTGCTAGAACAGTGAAAGGCGGCATGGAAGAGAGGATAAAAGAAAGACTAGCTATCTGAACAGAGATCTATGCAGTAAAATGCTTCAAACTGCAGAAAGACAAGTCTTCCTGTTTTTGAGATGCCTAAGTTAGTTATCAAGGTATTGCCAGCTATAAATTGTGAATTCTGGATCATTTATTAGGAGTTTTTCAGTCTTACCAAATTTGTTTTTCTAACAGTATTTTCTCTTTGAAAACATTGTTTGAAAACAAGGAACGTAAGGGAATGGCATTTTCAGCCGTAGTTTTTAATTGTAAACTAAATCTTTAGTTTCTTTTGGATGGTTTTTCTGCGTTTATCTCTGATGCTACTTTTAGGTGTCTCTGAGAAGACCAGAAAAATAAGGTGCCAGTAGCAGATCGTGCTGTGCATTGGTCTCATGAGGTGCTATCATCCAGTGTGAGCATGTGAGGGATAAATAGGATGAAGTACTTTCTGTGTAGGGTGAAGTTAAATATGCCTTGGTGCCTGCCAGTCCTTTCAGCCTGTGGCCCCACTTCAGTTTTGTGTTATCTTAAGTGGCTGCAGGAATTACAAAAGCTTCCTAGCCTCTCCTGGCACAGAGTACTAGTAGGTGTGTGTAGTGATGTGAAGTATGGTGCCTCTTAAAATTGTTCCCTAGTTGTACTAGACCATTGATATTTCCCTTCCCCCCTCCCTCTCTTTTCTCCTCACCCCCTGGGCATGTCTACACTTATTTACAAATATACTTAAATATGTTGTGCTTCAGTGAGCCAGCTATAATCTAAAATACTGAGTACCCTGGCAGCCTGCAGAATCCTTCTGGCAGATCTTGGTAGACCGGTTAGCGCAACTCTTCCAGATTGATTCATCTCTATAATGTATTTAGTTATTTTAGCTATCTGCATATTTTTTGCAATACTTTCCCTGCAGTCTCCCCCCCCCCACCCCCCCCCTTTTGCTCTCTTTCTCTCAACCTCTGAAGACCTGGTTGTTGAATTATGAAAGCAATATGTAGAGAATTGTGTCTTAGTAGTTCTTTGTCAAATGGTGTCTTTTGACCTTTAAAAACCCATAAAATTGAAGTGAGATTTACTTTAAAATATTATAATAAATATTTTAGAGAAGAATAGAAAGGCTTTTTATCATTTTTGAGTCTTATGAATTAAAAAAAATAAATTGCCTTTTAACTTGAAATAGTTGTAAAATCAGGAACTGATAGAAGTTGATATTAAATGTGCATCAGTTGTTCAGTTGTTCAGCAGTCACAGTATGTTTATTTTTAAAAATTTCCTATTAAAGAGGAATATTTTTTATCTCTTGCTCTTAGGTAGTGTCCACGTATAAGCCTAAAAAATGTCTAAATACGATATATTTTAAACGTGTTTGTTGTGGTTTCTGGTTTGAGGAATTATAAATTTCAGTGTAAATTTTTAAGCTCTGGTAAAATCTGGACTTACTAAGATGTGATTTCATTTTTTAATTATGTTGTTATGGCTGCGAAGCCTGTATTAGGAACTCAACATTTTAAAAAAGAACTGTTTCTAGCCCAGTTCTACCTGAAACATTGTCTCACCTTTGTGTATACTTCAGGGTAATTAGAGAATGTTGGGGAATTTTGTGAAACAGTAGTGTTGTTGCCTCTGAATTTTTTTAAAATATAAGAATGAATGTTATTTTTAAAACCTCTTAGTAGAGAAGTGGAATAGTTGAGGTAGCTACAGTGCTGTAACTTAGACTGGGTGCATATGAAAGTTCTAGGTTAAGTTGCAGTTGGTCATACAAAAAAATTCAGTGAGATAAAGTGGAAAAAAAAATCCAGGACTCCACAATTGCAGCTGAAATAGACCGTTCCAGGCATGTCTTTTTCCAGTGTTCTCTGGTTTTGTGGCAGCTATTTTTGTTTGCTTTGATTTTGGGGTGTTTTGTTTTGTTTTGTTTTGTTTTCTTCTTCTCTCTTGATTTTAATTTCGCAGTTGAGTTGGAATACAGTAACTTGTAGCACTTAGCCTGGAATAAACTCGAGGCGGATCCTGCCTTGATTCTTGCTGTGGAGCCAGCGGGGCCGGGTGCTTTATGGAGACGATGTGCCCCACCCACAAGGCAAGGAACAATATGAGGTTTTGCGTGATCCCCGCAGGTGATTTTGAGGTTTGCAAAGACTGGCTTGCAACTTGATGCATTTTAACCTTATTACCTAGAAGGTCAGTTGTCGAAAAACCTGTTTGTTGGGAAGATTTGCGAATTCTTGACATTTTTGGCAAACTTTCCCAGGAGTGGCCAAAACACCAGGGTGGAACAGTGTTGCAGATTACTCAAAGCGGAAGGGAATCTTCTTTGCTCCTCTACTCCCTCAGGTGTAGCTCAGGTTTCAGATTTGACTTGGGCTAAAGCTGCAGCTGTGGTCTCAGCCTGTTGGTAAAATTCTGTCATTTATACCTGAAACATAAGAAAACTGCAGTTTTGCAGTTTAGTTACAATTTTCATCATGGTTCAACCCATACCTCCTGCACATTAAATGTTTGCACAGACATTTAGACAGGTGTTGTCTGTGTATTTTAATTGGAAATAGTGATCCTACAGTTACCACTGTATTGTTCTAGAGACTGCAAAAATACTGCTACATGCCATAATTTGTCGTTTTAGATATTTAAACTCATTGTTCTTGTTTATTCAGTTTACATTTATCTGCAGAGTGTTTCTCTTTTATGGTACGAACATTTAGGTTCCTTTGCATATTTTCAGTTAATTGCCGAAAGAATGAAATTTTAAAGAATGGAATCTGCTGAAGACATATGAACTGTTAGATTACTATTGTTAGTATAAAATTGCAGTTGTTATTTTAATACTGTCCTTATGTGCAATATAAGTAAACCTGAACATCATCATTAAGAATTTCTCAAATAACAGTTAAGCTTACATATATAACTGATGTTTATCGTCCACTGATTACTCAGTACATGTATGAATGATGGATAAGAGTTGCTAACATTTTGTGGAAAAGAGAAGGAATATTTCTCTGTAAGTATTCTCATTTCCAGAACCAGAATCCTTCAAAAATAGTGAGTATTAGGCATAAGGGTGCTATTCTGAAGAAAAGCATGAACAAACTATGCTAGAAACTGCCTCTTACAAAAGGAAGCTGTTAAAACTACTGAGAAGTTGCATTTTTAAATTTAGTTTAGACTGCTACCAGTGGAAGATGACTTTAGCCTCAACTGTTAGTGCAGTAATGCTGCTTTGACCTTTGTAGTACAGCAGTGCGTGAGCTGCGTTGTTTGCCAACCTTCCGGGTAAAAAGGCATCATTCCAGTGTGTTCAGTCAGTTCATTCTTGGCCAGAAATTGCTTGCAGACAGCAGGTCACATAACAGATGACTTCAGCTTGTGTCCTGATGGCATTGGATGATCTTCGTCATTCCAGCCAAATACATATTTACATCATGATTTTTATTTTTAAAAGTGTGTTTTGATGTTCTCTCCCTTTTGACCAGAAGGGTGCATGTTTAGTTCCACTGGGCCTACATGGAGCTAGGGAGTGAGAAACTGTGTGTCTGTACAGCTACTGCAATCTAAGTTATATATTCCTGATCTATATGTTCTAAGTTGTATGCCTGAGGTGTTCCTCTTGGGAGGGATGCTGACCTTGTTGAGTCAAGATGCTTCTCTCAGTTACATTCCTCAGGGAAGGAAATGCTGATTCCAGCATCAGCATTTCTTTCTCCTGTGCCTTTCTTTAAACCTGAGCATAAAATTGACATGAGAATTCAATTGTAGTTCTTGATGCCAGAGTGAGAGATCTTTCTTTTGATTCAGCTGTCTTTATGTTTTTTTGGAATTTAAATGTATTTCCCCTATTGAAGGTGAAGACTGACTTAGTTGGAGAGCAGCCAGTGTTTTTCTCTTTTCATAAACTGGCTGGTGTAGTTGGTGACTGGCAGTTAAAGATCCTTCAGGTGCCTGTCAAGCTATTTATTGGCTGTACTTGAGCAATGAAGTTATGTCAGTTGGTGTGATATTTTAGAGCAGCTGCTATTGCTGGCCACCAACAAATGGGCTTTCAGAGTAAGATTCATCTTGCATGGTCGCCAAAATTCAACCCAGTTAGTTGTGTGCCTTCCTTCCCTTTATAGCTGCTGGAGAGAAAATGAAATTTACAAACTCTTTCTTTTTTGCCTTGGGGTAAAAATCTGCAGTCAGATTCTTTGGGAGCAGCTATCTTCATTAACTAAAATATCTGTGGACTGCTTGCATGGTTGTGACAGGTGAGGATAGGATATTCCTGCTCATTTTTAATCCTTGACTTTCCTGGGCATTTATTTAAATGAAAGGCTTATAGGTCTTCATGCTCAACAGCTGATGATGTAGACCAGTTGCCTTTTATCCTGTTTGTGCTTCTCAAGAGACTGATGAGATGCTTGGAGACTTAGTAGAGTTGCAGAAAGCTGCTGGGCCTGGAAATGGCAGGTGAGGCTGAGGCATGACGTGGTTACTGCCTGTAGGTATTTTTGCCTGAAAATGTATTTATGAGTTGGGCAAGCACAAGAACTTGCCTCTTGATTTGAGCATTAGATACAAAAGCAGGTAGTTCTTCCTTTATGATTAGGAATTAATATCTTGTATTTGTCATAATTTTCTATTTAAAGGAGATTTTTCACAGGCAACTAAATACTTGTGCTGGAAGTTCATAGAGGTTAGCTGTCTATTTTCTACTTGAGTTCTATTTACTTATGTACCATCTTCTGTCCTTGTCTGCCTCACCAAGATACCTTTTCCTGTTTTCCTTTTTCATCCTCTCTTAATTACAGTATTTCTGGAGAACTTTCCTTAAATTATTTTAGTAAGTATCATAATTAACACTTAACCCTGTATTACAAACAGGGTTTTATTTTTTTTTTTTTTTTTGTTCTTATTTTAGCTGAACATGGTTAGCATCAGTTTTTTTTTACTAGTGTCATGTATCTGACATGTATCTATAGAATTATACCCTGTTGTACACTACTTCAGTTAGCGAGTAGAAATCTTTATCATCTTCTCTTGCTTATTGTTGGTAAATACTTTTATCTGCTGAAGGCTTTTTGCATCCTTATTTTATCCATTCCTTATCCTTTATTGAATGTTTATCCAAGAAAGAAAACAAAACCTGTCAAACAAACCAAAATTGCTTTATTTCTTATCTTTTTTCCTTTCATTTTTTTTTTTTTTTTTTGATCTGTAGTGAGCATGCTGTTTAGAAGGCTTATCTATGCAGTGGTTTTTGTGTTTAATGTTTACGATGCATACTAAGCCTATTTTTTTTGAACTCTACAATGAATATTAAAATAACTTGGGAAGACACACACACACTTAAGAGCTGTGCTGAATAGTTTTGAGGAAGCAGATTCTAAATTGAACACTTCCTTTTGCAGGCCCAAATCGCCTTTCTTCAAGGTGAAAGGAAGGGACAGGAAAATCTGAAGAAGGATCTAGTGCGAAGAATCAAAATGCTGGAGTATGCGCTCAAACAGGAAAGGTATGCTGCTTTTGCCATGACTATGTGATGAAGAAATGCTGAAGGCAGAAACTTTATTTTGCCTTTGCATTTGACAAAACCAAGAAATATTTTTTCTGTCTCTACTCAGTTCTCAGATTGACAGACTTTACTGTACTAAATAAAACCACTGGTCTAAATGTCTGCATTATGATAAGAACAATAGCTAAAATAGTATGACTCCAAAAATATGCAGTCAAAACCCATAGTTGATAATGAATGCTTTCCCTTGGTAAAATTTCTCTGAACTGTATAGATTATACTCCAGAATTACAGTGTATTCTCATTTTATTCAAAGTACTAGCTTTGTTTATTAATACATGACAACTGAAAGCTTGAATAACCATCTTCAGTCTAATAATTACTAGTTTGTAATCTTGCTAGGTTTTTAGTCTTTTCAGTCTGATAGATTCTACAGGAATATCTTCTGGAGGTGAATTGTGTGATTGAAAAAATGTTTACATTTACCAGTTAATCTGTGTCTGTTTCTTTATTCATGGATATTTTAGTATAGGTCCCAGTTTACCATTTTATTCTTATGTATGATTTCCTCTTATTCTAACCTTTGGGGCAAGCAAGTTGGTTTTTTATCATGTTTTCAGAAACCTCTGTGTTCAACCGATTTATTTTAGGCCAAGTTTAGTTTAATTATTTTAATTAGTGAAATGTATTTTTAAATTCTTGAATAAAGAGTATATTTATGGTACTGCTGCAAAGCAGCCATTGCTTACATTATCATTTTCCTATCATATAATTCCTTCTATTTAATAAAATAAGCCTCTGAAATAGTTTGCTTAGTAGAAATAAGATTAAAAATATACACATATGCAAATGAGGAATAGAATTTCACTGGTAGATGATTTTAAAAGGACACCGATAGTTACATTGCTGAATTGCATTTAGATTTGCTCATCTTACATGACATGACATGTATTCTGCCATCCAGTTCATCTTTTTCTGGTAGCAACCAGTTAGTCTGCTGGCATGGAGATGCAGCCAGGGCTCTGGCCAGCAGTAGCCCCAGAGCTCCAGTGTATTTTCTTCTGCTTTGGGGAGTTCTTGGAGGAATGCTTGAGGTAGATTCTCTTTTTGCCTAGGCCTTGTTATGGTACTGATCTTACATCAAAGAGCACAGAAAAATACAAAATGTGTGCATAATGGAGTTTGCAGTTTATGGCTGTGGAAAGGCTTACATTTGAAGCATGATTACAAAGCTTAGTGTCATTGGTTCAGCTAAAGATGTACTCTAAGTTATATGTGTTCTGTGAAGATTTCTTGTATTTCAAAACTGGGGGAGCTATTCCTGATTATATAAAAGTATCTCTAACACTTCATGTTCATAACCCACAGAAGTTAGCAATTTAAAATTATCAAATTATGTAATTACATTTTTGTGTACTATCAGAGAAACTTTGTAACATTAAAAAAACCCAAAAATATGGATGGTGAAAATGTCCCCCAGTTTTATCCTGTAAAATCCACCTAAATTATGACATTTAAAATTTAATGTAGCAGTCCCTATCAGGATTGGGAAAAAACACTCAGTGGCTTCTTACTACAGTTTTTGCATCTGTATCTTTTATGTTGCATGTTTTTCTGCAGTGTGTGGTGTTAGCCTTGGTTACTCGGGTCAGTAGGCTACAGTCAGCTGATCTGATCCAGTGTGACAGTTCCAGTATGGATGTGCGGTGGTTCTGTAAGCAGATGTGATGCTTGTGACTGGTGTGTGTGCTGGAGACAGCTATTTATGAGTTTGTAGTTTTAAACAGCAGTTTTATTTGCCAGTTTCTGAAGAAATAGTCTTGTATTTCTGTGGGAATTATCTCCCAGCAAATGTTCTTGCTTGATACTTCAAAGAGCAGCAGCATATTGAGCTTGGAAGCACTGCTCTCTTTCCCAGCATTTTCCTAAATCAGCTGTCAGCCAGGTCAGGCAGTAGTCAGGATGCTGGCATTTTCCATTAGGTTCTTAGAGCTGGAAAATGAGATCGTGCAAGGTAGGAGGAAGATATTCCTGTCAAGTTTGGGGAAGGTTGGTGTGCTGTGAGGGGAATCATTCCTGTGTTCCTTCATTTCTGCCGTGGCTGTGCAGCATTTCAAATCTTTCTCAGCTGGATGAAATAAGTTACTCATAACATAAAATTGTGAACCAGAGTATCCATGTTCACAGTGCCCTCAGGAAACCATGAAAAAGAAATGGACAACATTTGTTTTTCTCAGGTACATGCTTCTGTGAGCTGCTGTTCTTTATAGTGGCTGCTCTGCGTTTCTTTTATCAACTGAATAGTTTCAAATTTTACTATAAATAATCATCTTTGAGAGCATTGTTGTTCTCTGTTTCATGTCATGTCATTTTATTGTGGGTAAGGCATGTTTTTCTGGCAAATTTAGTTTAATGTTTAGTCTTTATGTCAGTAATTGTGAGATTACCCTTTTATTTTGTGTATAGCAATCCAGATTATTTCTGCTGAAGAATCTTAGTAGACAAAGTAGCAAGGAGTTTAGAAGGAGCTAGTGCATAGTTAAGTGCTGGCATTTTTCACCAGCAGTTTTGATGTAGTTTTGCCAGCATCCAGTAGATTGCAGTGTGAGGCTGTTTGGAGTCGAGGGTTACTTTTTATGACTTTATCAATACTTGCTCCATCACCAGTAAATCGCATTGGTGCCTCTGGATTTTCAGGAGCTAGCTGGAATGTAGTACTGTTTCTCTGAAGTATATGTCCTGTTTTAGCTAGTCTAGCTCACTTCCTGTCTCAACATATTTCAACCAAAGAGCTGGACTCCTGAGCCATGTCTCTAGAAGCAGTTGATTTAATTTGATGTTGTTTTCTGCGCTGATGTGTCTGATCAGTGTAAGGCTGGCGCCTTCTCCCCTGGGTAGAATATCTCGCCGTGCTGTTCCTGGCAATCCTTCTTGTTTATGTCTCTTGATTTGGCGGCAGCTCCCAGATCTTCTACGGATGTTTTGGCAGGCTCCCTCCGCACAGCTGGATCAGATGCTTCAGGTCTGGCCACAGATATTTCCAAGAAATAGTGGCTTTTTTTGACTGGAATCAAACTTGTTTCTGTGCGAAGTATTCAGAAGAGTTTCGCTGCAGTCCGTCTGAGAAAATTTGGATGGAGGCTTTTAGCACTTTACTAAGCAATTCTTGAAGTTGTGGCAGCCATGGTGAATGTTTCCAAGCACTGAATAGAAGACGCAGAGTTTAATGAAAATACTGCTAATCAGAAGAGGAGAATTGTGTAATGAAGGGCAGAAGCCAGAGCAGTGGTAATATTCATACTTATCTGAGTAAGGGCATCTATGCGGGAACATAGTTTCGCAGTGCTAAAATACCTTTCTTTCAAATAACTGGAAGGCTATTCTTAAGATAGCAGATCCCTTCTGTGAAGTGGTATACTTCAGGTAGTTATTTTCAAGTAATTTTTCTGTCTCTGCATAATGTTAATAATTCATATTTAATTTTCCGAAATGGAGGGTAAATCGTTGGAGTTGAACACATTTCAGATAATATATCTTTGAGATGTTTGGTGGCAGGGGAGAAAAAGAAACTACTGTCCTTTTTTTTGACCAGATGATACAAAGGTTGAAGGAACTTTAACTTTCTTTATAATTTTTTTACATATAAAATACTCCATCTCTTTTTTGTGATGGTAGTATCATACTACTGGCATGTGTGAGCTAGAGTTCAATGTTAGCTGCAGAAGACCAGTTTAATGCTGTTAATAAGTGGAACATGTGATTTCTGAAAAAGTGAAAAAAATTAAGGAGATATTCTGTCATTGTAAAAACAGATTAAATTAAAACGTGCTAATGGATTAAGTGATATTTTGAATTTGTGTAGAAAAGAATTAAAGGTTTTTATGAAAGGTTTCCTGGCCTTTGATTGCGGTATGTGTAACTGAAGGGTCAAGACTCCCTTCTAGTCCTGGAGTCTGAGTCATGGTGTTCAGCCCTTTACTCAGTGCACTTTAGAAAGAAGATTGTTTATCTTTCGTACCTGTGACATTTTCACCGGTATCATAGAAAAAGTCTAATCATGAATCTCATACTGCCTGAAGAAGTATAGGAAATATTTCTAGATGGCCTATTAGCAATTTATATTGATTTTACAGGAGTTTTTTGTAATATTTTTCTGACCTTTAGAATTTGACCTCAACTGAAGAGGAGTTCAGTGTGCCAGATACTCTGGCATGATACTCATGTTTCTGTTTCAAGTCTGTGTCCTGCTCAGGGACCTGAATATACCAAGTGAATTTCATTCAGGTTTGATTCTAGCATTGGGGTTTTTTTTTGTCATTTTGTGCAATCAGAACTCTATAACTTTGTTTTTATCTTTGTCAGCAATATTGAAAATAAGGACTCCTTCTTGGGATTTTCATCTCTTCAGTCACCTCTTTGTTACAAGGTGGTTCTTCTGCCTTTTCTCTAGTACTACTGGTCTCTGCCTGCAATATACAAAGTTAGGTCCTCTAAAAGATGAAATCTTTTTTCATCTTGGCCCTAAAATAAATTTAAAGGGCCGGTGGTATATAAACCCATGTAATCTAGATTGTCCTCTTGAAGTAAAGAATAACAGCAAAAGCTTTAAAAGCTGTTGCATTATAAGGTGGAACCAGTTACAAAATCCTGGTACTAACAGTTTAAAATGGATTTAGAATGAATAATCTCATTTTGCTGAAATGATTTTGTGATGCTTTTGATGAGTGCGGGAAATTACTGTTGATTTAAGAGGGAGGTGACTTAAAAAGTGAGCGAATATGGATTTAGGAGATTGAAATACATGTACTGGGAAGTTTAAAAAACTGCAGTCTGAATCTTTGAAAGATGGATTTTGGAGAACATGTGATCTGGGGAATGGGAAAGATACAAAGCATGATCCTTTCAGTGAACCTAGCAAGCATTTTACTTAAGCTGGGAATGATTAACAAAACTTGATAAGGAAATTAATGAATGCAGAGAGCATAGTGGAACGTTCTATAAAACCCACGATCTAAAAGCAAATGTTGACTGCTGCAAAACTAACTTCTCCCTGAAATTATTTGAAGGAATGAAGTAGAACGCAATATATGTCAGTAATCCAGATTAGGGCAGGCTATTAGTATTTGTTCACTTCTGATAAATCAGATCAAAATAGATTACACATTAAGGTCTCTTGAATTCATGAATGCATAAAAAATTGTAGTGTTTAAAGTTGGTGAGGTAGATTGGTGAGTGTAGGATTTCCTAATTCTTGATTAATCATTGTTTTCATTAATAATGGTGGGGGAAAAATATACATAGCATCAATATTTAACAATAATGAAATGCAGTTGTTTTACCAGGGTAACATGTAAGAAATGGATGGCTGGAAAAGGAAAGATAAATATTTTGATTGAACATTCAGCTTTGATTTTGTTCTACTCTTGGTTATTCTTTTCTGTACTGACCAAATTGTTTATCTTTCATCTATTGCTTTTGATACATTTCAAGCACATCCTTTCTCCTTTTCTTGTTGATTGCTGCTCAGCTAAGTTAGAGCTTAGTGCTCTGGCTCTTGAGAGTTAGTTCCTTCATCTGTAGAAGGTGCTACTAAGAGGCACTTCTTCACTCTTCACTTACCCTTCTCAGAATTAAATGTTTATTATAATTAAAACACAGCTGGATTATTAGGAAGCCAGTACTGTCGATATTGAAGCACAAGAACTACCAAGTGTTCTTGAGCACTATTTTGTTAGAAGTAATGGGCTTTCTTGATGAAATAAGAAAAGGCAAAAGAAAACAGTAATATAATGAAGATGTTTAAGAAGCAATCAAAAGGTGTAGGTAACTTGAAAACACTTTCTGCAGCTGTTCTAGATACAGTCATGCCAGCTTTGTGAAAACTTGCCTCAAACAATAACAGAGTGTCAAAGCCATTGATTTTTTTAAAAACCAAATTTTAAGTGGAAGAGCTCCCCTGTGCCTGGTGGAGCTAATGAAACTAGTTTTCATGTTGGTGCATATGAGAGATTTTTTTTGGTCTTTTCCAGCCTGTTTCTTGCTGCCCTACACTTTGCTTTGTACATTTGCGTTTGAACTGCATGTACGTGTGTGCTGTTTGATTGTCCCACTATTCCCAGGCTGCACACGCAGCATTTCCTGAGTTCTCAGCCTTTTGTTTAGAGTAGGAATTAGTGTAAGTGCCTCCCTTCTGCCCAGTTGTGAAGGTATAAAACTTGTAATTTTGTTCTTACAAAGTTACAATGAATGTCGGAGAAGGAATGAACAGACTGCAAAACAAGTAAAGGCTCGCTTTGCCTCGCTTTTCTGTTGCAGTGCTATAAAACTACCGTAAAGAATCTTGAATAACTTGCATGTGTAGTACTGTATTACTGTAGTGTTATCATGTGTATTTAAAAGTCTATACGTACTAAGTCTTTAGGATGAAGCTTTTTCAAATTAAAAAGCATTTCCATTTTTTTGGTAGCTACTCTTGTCATTGTTTGGCATGCTTTTTGGGCTTATTACATTAGATGTTCTGAAGGCCAAATATTTCTGGAAGAAAGTCTCCATTTATGCATTTGGTCAAGTGGCAGACCTAGCAGCTTTGAGAGAAACTGGTGTGGGTGAGCTGTCATTGCTAAGTCTTGTTTAGAATCGTTCTAACTGAGGACCTGCTGCTGCTGGAGAGCACAGCATTTTGAATAATAAAACTAAAGTTTGCTTAATGGAGTGACTGTGATATAGGAAGTAGATGGCACTGAACTGACATGGGTAGTAAAAATGTTACATAGTGATGGCTAAAAAGGAAAGACTTGGGGGTTGGGAAGGGAAGCAGAAGAGTTGCTCGTGTCCACAGGGAAGGAGCCTTTTCTTTAGCAAGAACATTTTGTAAAATCTGCAGTCAACTGCTCTGTGTGTTTCCTCAGTATTCATTATGCAATTACATGTAACTTGGAAAAAGATGTTTAAATAAAATTATGTAACTGAGGTTGTGGTAAAATTACTTGATTTGCTTTCTTCCTAGCCTAGAAGAAGGGAGTGGCTTTTCGAGTGAAAACAGGTGACATTTATGTGTTTAGAGATTCCCTTTAAATAGATTTTTAAATAGATTTTTTTTTTTGTTTCCTTTAAGGGCTAAATACCACAAATTAAAATATGGCACAGAACTGAATCAGGGAGATATGAAGCCACCGAACTATGATTCTGGTAAGAATTTATTGAGAATGAGTTTATTACTGGCATAAAAGCTTAACTGTGTTATGTGCAAATGCTGAATTGATAGTATTGATAAAACAAGTCTCTTAATGGAGTAGTGAGAGTAGAGATAATTAGTAAAGCCTGTATTTTACTCTTGTACAATTAAAAATATATGCTAGTAGACTAAGAGTCTATTAATAGAACAAGTTAGTTTAGATTTAAAAAAAAAAATTCCAAACCCAAATGAGCAGACTGTTCTTGGAGAGAGTAGTTCTTCTTAGTCCCTTAGTAATGTGTATGGATATTTTAGAACAGGATGATTCTAGATTCATAGCAATAGAATCCTTTTATCTCTGGATAATTCTTCTGAATGAAATACATAGTTCATAATTTTTTGTTTGATTATGTCAATGGTATTCTAGGAAAAAAAAATAATTAAAGTTCATATTAGACGTGAGACCTTTTGACTGGGAAATTTCTCTGCAGAATTCAAATGATCATTGGAAATGCATTTTGCTAATTTCAGATTTTTGCCTTGGTCTCTGGAAAGCTGATTTGTTTTCATCTCCTACTTCACACAAATAGATTTAAGCAGTGGACTGGGGAAATTAAGAATTTTAATTACTTCCTTTTATCCCTCTATCTCCCTATCCTTTCCTCAGGGGGAAAAAATATAAAAAAGAGATCTGGCTAGAGGTCAAGCCATTGAAAAAATAGGTAATGTTTCCTATGTGTCAGTCTCCAGATGCTTCTACTACAATGAAATTGGAACCACATATATGTAAAGGTAGAGCATAGAATGTCTGCAGATCTCATCTCTGTCACTTGGTTTGTGAAGGGGATGGTCTAGCTGACTATCATGGTGATTTCTTACCTCAATGGATTTTAGAAGGTCATTAAAAGACCCTCAAACAAGCAAAAAATCCAGCCCCACACCAACTAGCAAAGCTTTACATCAGACTTTTCTTGTCCAAGTTTTAATGAATTTTTGAGAAATTGTATTTCATGTGATTGTCAGCATTATTTCCATAACTGAAGAAATACTGAATTTAGTGCTGCTAAGTGGAAGACGTCAATCTGTATCTGGACCTTTAGAAAACTTGTCCTGATCCTACCACAGTCCTAGACAGCCATGGGGTTTTTGGTTTTTTTGTAATTTCTCAGGGTGCAGCTCCAACATGTTGCTCCTGTTTCCAGCTGAGGAATGTAGTGCAAGGTCTGGCTTGCCCAGCAGAGGTCTAGACTGCAAAGTCAACATTGTGGAAATACTTTAGTTAAAATTCCATTATTCTGATTTATCCCACTTTATTCTATATATAGCTATTGGAAATGTGTGTTTTTGTTCTACATCAAATCTGGACTGATGACTTAAAATAGAAACTTTGTTCTAATGCTATTTTGAAGTTGTCTTTGATAGATACTCAAGTTGTGTGTCCATATGTTACCCTCACCCTGTCCCTGTTTTTCCTGCCCAGTTGTGAAAAAAAATTGAAATGTTGGTAGTAGTTCTTCCACATGGATCCTTGTTGTTTTCTTTATGAACTCTTGGTGATCTGTAACACAATTTTAGAAGAAATATTTCAACCTCCTGGTAAAGGGATACTTAAAAAATGTATTTATACAATTTATCTATTTATTCTATATATACTATGTCTTCTGTTATAATTTTCTAATAGTGCAAGTCTCTTCTTTCTTACCTGTGAACTGCTGCTACTGCTAGCAGATGTCATTTTTGAGGAGACTAAGCACAAGAGAATTCTTGCCTCTGGATATACTTAATAGTGCCTTCAGAAAAATGAGTTTTGCTTTCAAAAGGAATTTTCAGGCAGATTTACCTCAGTCATATTTTAATAATTAAAGTCTGAGCTTTGGTAGCTGTGCATTGGATCCAGCTGTGTCCAGTTGTCATTGGAAAATGATTGTGCATTTGATTATTTCCTGTGATTGCTACTAAATAGATTTGTTAATATGAGAAATTCATATGTCTCTCCTTGCATGTGAATTCTGATTAGTATTTGATAGCTTCTTTGGGTAGGTGGTGGGGGTATGTTGTGTAGCATTAATTGAGTTGTTTAAAGGTAAATGATGAGGAAAAAATCCCTGATGAGAGTAATAGCTTTCCCATGTCACATATCAAGTTACTCATAGGACTATACTACAGGTTTTTCTGGTTCTTAAGTCTTGTTTACACAGGAAGTTTGTTCATCCTTCAGTGGTGAACCACAAGGTTTTCAAGTTTTGTAGAGGCTTTCATAGATAATAAACCAAGATCTTTTATCAAGGAGAGGAAAAAACGCCACCATCATGTGCTGTGAAACTATATGTAGAATAAACGTGTAACTGTTGTTGTATCAGCAGTATTCTGATAGTTTTCTTAAGAGAACAGCCAGATTTTTTTTTTTTTTTTTTTTTTTAATTTTTTTTTTTTTTTTTTGGTAAATTTTCCTGGAGTAGTAACATTTGGTTACAAATTTATGGTTGGGAAAAACATGAAAATTTTTCAACAACTTTTTAGGCTAAAAAATAGCCCCTATTGTTTGGTTGTTTGTTTCTACAAAACTAATACAAATAAGGATTAAATTGATGTAGGTAGATCTGTTGATTTATACTGAATTGTCAAATATTAAGGAAATTGGGAAGTTGTAAACCAATATTGTGCTGCAATTAGCAGTTAAAGATATTTGTATTCAAACTTAATGTGAGCAGCAATTATCTTGGAAGGCCAAAGCAAAAATTGGACTGCAGACTGACTGTCATTATGTGCCCCTAAAGTTAGGAACTTGCTCTTGTAGAGTAGGAATGTTTGGGCATTAGGACTAATGGAACTTGCTCTCATAGAGTAGGATGTACCTGTAAATCTTTGTGTATATAGTACTACAGTTATGTCCTGTGTGCAGTTTTTTTTCTCCATTATTTGCACTTAGAATTTTGTTATTAAACCATTCCTAATCATTTTAAGGCAGAGCACATTTGTCTTTTCAAGTGGATGGGTATCTTTTATGCAAATAAGAAAAGGAAAAAAGTGTAATAAAATAATCTTTTTCAGATGAAGGGAATGAGACAGAGATTCAGCCACAACAGAACAGTCAGCTAATATGGAAACAAGGACGACAGCTGTTAAGACAGTAAGTGTTGAAAAAAGGACTCAAATACTGAATGCAAAGAAAAATTCTGCTAATGAAATATGGTGGTGATGGTATTTGATTTTTTTTCCAATTCTATTTTACTGAAAAAAAAGTTAGTGTATGATGTTCATTGAGCTTCTGCACTACTTTTCCTTGGGTTTTGAAAAATTTTAATATTTCATAACTTCAGGTGAGAAGCCTTGTCAAGTCAGAAACACCTGATCTCATTTACTTTTCTTTCACTGAGTATTATCAAACAATTTGCTTGGGAGAACAGTGGATCGTGACACTTTGCAGTTAAAAAGCAAAAGACACAAGTAATTCTGCTAAGAGCTGTGTTAAATAAAATAGCTAGCATTGGAGAAGGAAAAGTTTTATTTTGGCTTGCTTAAGTTGCAGAATAGACTAACATCCAGAAGGTTAGACTAGATGTTTTCTAATTTTCTGTTCATCTCAATGAAAGAAATGTCTATTAATCTAAATTAGTTTTTGAGTTGTGAACATAGTAACTAAATTAATTGCCATGATATTTGGTGTGTTACAGAGGATTAAATGAGAGGGGACTGAGACAGTAAGGATGGTCTGGAACTTATATTAAAACACCTTTTTCCAAGGAGTTGTACAAAAGTAAAATTCATGGATGGCTTTTACAGGCTTCTCTTTTGCAAGAAGCTCAAATCTTTGCATGCATGTTGAGTAATTGTAAATAGAGTGGTCTTGACTTGAATCAGTGATTTTTTTTTTTTTTTTTTTTTTTTTTTTTTTTAAGACAAGTCATTCCTTCTCAGTACAGCTCATACAAGAGTGGCACACTGCTGAATATAGACTGCATATTACTAACAGACTCTGTTTTGCATAGGTGGCTCATTTGGTTTTTCTATAGCCAACAACCAGTATTTCTCTATTAATGTGATTATGTGGAATGATATTGTTAAATAACTGGAGGAGAATGTTCTTGCAGGAAAAGTGCATGTCCCTGATTCGTAACAGCTGTCACTGTAAAATAGCATTTGCCTTCTTCAGAGTTGTCTAGAATATTGACAGTTTAATCAGTTCAGTGCTATTAATTCCATGTTCTAGAGAGAAGGACACAAACCAATTTTTACTTTTACTTTTTTAAATCATTATTTCTTTCCTGTTTCTCTCAAGGGCAACATGGCATATTGATGAAAGAGCCAACTTTAAACCTACAGAGCTAACTTCAGGCTGTGAGGTTTTTATACAAGGGTTTTTGCTGTTCAGTCTTTATATGGAAGACAGATTTTTGCAGATCCATTGCAAAAAAGAGGAAAGGCAAGACAAAGATTTTTTTCAAGCCTAGTCCATCATAAATAACAATTCTTACTAATAGCCACAGCTAGAGAATTTGGTTTTTATTCCCTGTTTTCTAGGCTTCTAATAATGTTTATATAAGGAACATATCTGGTGCTTCTTGTATCTAGTTCCCATATGTCAAAGAATAAAACAACCATGGTTGTGCATGCAACTGTGTTTTTTTTTATAAAGTAGTTGTAAATATTTTAATTGAAAGTGCTTTTCCATCCATTTTAGTAAATGAATGAATAACGTATTGTATAACCTCTGACTGCTAGGCTCTCTAATTTTTTTTTTTCTCAGTGACTGTAGAGGCTGGTACTGCAAGAGGCGATCCCTCTGCAGCTGGTACAGGATGATTTACAAGCATGTTTCACCAGCTCAGCACCATAGTTTGCTAAGCTAAGGGATTGAGGATGAGTTCAGGGAGAAGTTTCCATTGCATGTTTTGCAGAAGTGAAATTTACAGAGAAGATTAGCATGAGTTCTCTCCTTCAGGTATCTACAAGAAGTGGGCTACACTGACACGATATTGGATGTGAAATCCAAACGAGTGCGAGCTTTATTGGGCCTCTCAAGTGATGCTTCAGAGAAGGAGAACAGAAATCAAGAGCCAATGGTAAATGGCACAGAGGGCCAGATGAAAGAAAACGCAATGATCGGGTAAGCATCAAGATGACTTTGTTATTCTGCATAAATGCACTTAGTGGTGTTGAACAAAATTTTTGTTTACTGAGAAGATTTGAAGATTTTTTTCTAGTTTGAGATCAGAGCAATTCTAATTAATTTTATTATATTAAGCAATAAGTATGGAAGTAATTCTTTAGATTCACATCTTAAAAGCACCATATTTTTTTTCCAGTTGGATGGCAACACTAAGTCAAATTAAGCCTCTTTTGAGATATGATTGCTAAGTATTTAGAAGTCAGTGTTGTTTCAAGTTAATGGTTTGATTCTATTGCTGGACACTTTACTGTGTAGGTTACAGGCTTTGCTCTTCTTGTCTGTGCTGACTATGATGTGATAATCTATATAAGAGAAGGATTTTTTTTGCTAAATCTGAAAAACAAAGTCACTCATTACATTCTGAGTCCTGTAAGTTTTTGGTTTTCTACTGATGAATAGACATATGTAAATATGACTGAAAATAAGGTATTAATTTCTGTGTTTTAATATTTCTAATACTGTGGGAAGTCAGTAAAAGACAGTAAAAGCTTGTTCTTCTTAAGTAATGTTAAAACTTGAGGCTTTTTTTCCATTTTCTTCTCTTTTCCATGCAGAGTTAAAAAAGAAAAAAAAAGTAAGTTAAACCTAACTCTAAAGGCTTCAGAAAAACAATCTGTTTATTCTTGTTTAAGATATTATAGTTGCAAAACTGGAAAAATTATGAAAATTATGCAGAATTGTAGGAACAATAGAGGTAGCTGTTTCCAGTAGTAGCACAGCTTTCAGCAGAAATCCTCACTCTTTTTTTCCTTTTCTATATTCATGGGGCAAAATTGAAGACCTTTATTTTTATAAACCTAATACTGCTATATATGCATCCTATCATCTAAAAAGCATTTGTAAGATTTCATTTATACCCTCCTGATAGCTGCAGCAACTTCAGGCCAACAAGTTACATAAGGGCAGAAGTTCATTGTTATGTAATTAAATGTAATGCTGTGAGATGGAAAACTTGAATGTGTGAGAAAACCTGCAAGCTACTAAAATATATTGTGTTGCTGCATAGCTGACAAGTCTTGTCCTTTATGTACAGCAGCTTTGTTTGGAAAAACAAGGAATGTTTGATAGCTTGCAATAGCAGTTTTGGTTAGATTTCTGATGAAGGGGAAGTGTGTAAATAAAGCTTCTTCTCTTAGACTTCAAAATTTATTTATGTGTATTTACTTAGTTTTGAAAAAGGTGGATATGTGTATAAGGTGGATGAAATACAGAGACAGTGGTTTTGATATAGCAGTTTTGGATGTATTTGCATTTATTTCTATCTGCCCGGTTTTGGGATAGATTGGACATTAGGTTTAACACTTTGTAATTTATCCCATGGCTGAGGATATTCACTGATGGAGAAAAATGAATTCCCTTCCATTGTGGCTGTACAAGCCTGTCAGCAGCAAGGCTGGTCAGGCTGTAGCATTGGAAAAACTGTTCTTGCTTGTGAGGCCTGGGATGGCAGGCTGCATTATAGAGCTTAGGGAAGTGTTTTGATAACATAATGAACAAGAATGAACTCCAGGCTTTACAGTGGAAAAATTATCCAGGGTTTTTGTTCAACGTGGTCATGTCAATGTTCATGGGTGATTTTGAATTTTTGGATGTCCACTGAGATCTCCCTCACTGGAAGAAAAAAGTCAGGATTTACCACCTCTTTCAATTTTTCTTTCAGGAAGCATTCTGTGGCTTGCTTCCTGGCAGAGTCTGCCTGTTATTTAACAGCTGTTTCATCTTGTGCTACCTCACTGTTCCTGTGATGTGTGGCACTGTTCACCTTCTTCCAATTGCATCGTTACTTGCCTCTGAGATTTCAAAGTACAGCTTTGTGGTAGATGCTAAATCAGAAATAAGCTCATATTTACCTGTTACCTGCCTCAGGTAATGACAGCATTACTTCAGCTTATATAGAACAGCTTCTCTTTGAAAAGTATAGCATTGAATAGATGACACAGGTCTAAGGCACATGAGTGTTGCTCCTGAACTCAGGATGTTACTTCTGAACTTAACTGAAATTTTCAGTGAGTGTTTGAAAACCTAATGCAGTGCTTTCCTACCTGATTGGCAGAACTAGGAAAAATTTAGGTGACTCAGCTAAATTCTGGGTTACAGTTGAGGTGGGTGCATCCTTTGAAGCAACGTCACCAGTGCTAGGCTGCTTACTTTGAGGGCAAAACTACTGGCAGTTCCTTTAGCAGCCTCTTGTTATTCCTTGTGTGCATGTAAAGTGGAAAATGGATTTGGGCTACAGCAGGCTTTTACAATTGGAAGGAGTGTAATGAATAAGTGTCTGCAGTTTGGTAGTGGTAGAAGAGGAAAGTTACGGTGAGAAGTTGGAAGAACAAGAAACCAAATAAAACCTTTGTGCAATTACAGGAAGTTTAAGGATATATGTGACTGTTTGCCAGGACCATGAAACACTGGGACAGTTGCAAACTAAAATGCAGACTGAAGACTCTGATTGTATGAGTACAGTGAAACTCTTCATAGGAGAAAGCCTTGCTAGTGAAAAACCTGTGATCTGCTCAAGCCAATGCAGTTGGGCAGATTTTCTGGTTCAAAACATGTAATAAACATTAATGTCAAATATCTGCTCACAAGTCTGAGGACACTGGTCAGCCTTAAGATGCTTTTGTTACCTTTGAAGAGCAGAGCACTGGGTAGAAAGTAATGCATGAAAGTGGATGTAGTCTAACAAGGAATACACCTCTGTTGGAGTGAGAAAAGACAGCTCATAGCGTGTTTGATCTGTTTGATCTTGGAAGAACTGCATAATATGCACCCAGTTAAATCTCTGCATTTTAAGTCTGTGCTTGAGAAAACTGTTTGCATGGAGTGAAAAATGTGAGAAGTGGAGTACAGGACTGGAGTAAAAAGAAGCTTTGGGAATGAGAAACGATAAAGACCAATCAATAGGAGTTTGGAAAGATTGTGGGTTAATGTGATGAAGATAATGTACAATAGAAGGGAAAATAGTACAGTGAAAAACAGGAGGAATATGGATTTATTGATGCATTTCCAGAATAGGAAAATGGAAGGCATACTAGCTTTTCATTTCCTTAAAGATTTCTCCATATAGCAGTGTGAATTGCAGAAAGAACAGATTGGCTCAACTGCCTTCTGTACAACTGAGCACTCATGTGATAAATTCCAAAGAAAGAAAAGAGATGGTATTTGATGCTTTTATGCTGCCATATGGTTATCTCTTTGAGAGGAGAGAGGGAGTAATAGCAACAGGAAACTAAATTTCCTTTATATTTCCATTATTTGTTTGGTAGTCAACCAGTTCTTGCTTAGTGAAATGAAAGTGGTGGAGCACAAAATGAATTAGTATTGCAAAAATTCCAGGGAAAGTATGAAAGAGCTGATCTACTTCTCAACACAGTCTGACTTTAACACATTTTTGTGTAAGTGTACTAATCTGTGCATAGTGCTAGTTGCTGCTGCTTAGCTTCCCTCAGAAATACTTCTGTGACTTGCTCTGACTGTACTTCTGAGCACAGTGGAACCCCATACTTTTCTGATTTTTTAATATTTTTAATGCCTTTGATTGTTTTAAAAATAATTCCTGGCATATCTTCTCTGACCTTGTGTGAAGTGTATACTTATGGTGGGTAGGAAGGATGTTTTTCCTCTGTTCAGCTTATTACAGCTTTTTCAGATTTTTAAGTTATTTGTTACAACAGCACTTGCCTATTATATGAGTTATATCTTGTTGTCTATCCTTTTTACCTATTTCAACAGCCAAGGTTTGGACACTCTGTTTGGGATACTAACATTGAGTTGAGCCTTTGTGTGGGAAAGGCTAGTGAGAATGTTTGGGGTGATTATTTTGAAGCTGATGCTGTTTGCTTTGGTGTGTAGAAGCATATGATGGTTAGTGTAGCACAAAAACTTAATACAACAATATTTATTTGCAGCAGAGACTATGTAACTTGAATTTTGCTAGGCTCTAGTTATTTTAGAAAATTGCTGTCTGGTCCCTCATATCTCTCAGCTTAGTTTTGTATATCCTACATGATTGCAGTTACATCAGAGAAGTTCCCCTTCCTTTGGTACAGTGATGAACAAACTACTGTTGTCTGACTGTTTTAAGCTAAATCAGTTTCTCTTCATCCTTAGGTGAAGTAGCCCCAGACTTTGTGTTACTAGCTGCTACATGTGTGGCCAGACTTGTATTCTTACATTGCCTGTTTATTTGCTGATGTACAGATCCTCTTCAAAACTTTAGCACTCAAGAAAGACCTCATGTGGATTTTGAATGCACCCTGCAAGATTTTGAATCCATAAATGAGATGTTAATATGATAACATGAGTTAGATATAGTCCTGTTTTCACTTATTCCATGGAATTTAAAAGGGAATCAGTTTTCAGTTTCTTCAATCAGCTCACTTGCATTACAAAAGATAAGTACCACTTGGCATGACTGGACTCAAAAATAGATACTAAAATAATAACCTCATAATAATGGTTTAAATTCCTAATACTTGCAGTGAGAGGAATGGGTGCTTTCTCCCAACAAACTGAAACAGAAACGAAAGCTTCCTGCAAATGTAGCTTGTAGCCTTGAAAGCATGAATGTACTTAAGTATCTTTAGTTCACTTATTACCTCATTTTTAGTAGCTTTATCTTAATGAGTGAAACCTAAACATTCAAATTAGTTTACCTTCTTGAAGGTGTGTATTTGACCACCATTTAGTAGGAGTGGAAGCAAATATAATAAAGGAATAGAACTGGAAAGGAATGAGGATATACCAAATGTGTGTATATGTATGCATAGATATGAATGTCTGTATATAAAAATGGTACAGACTAGTTCTTGCTAAGGGTTTGATCATTAGAACTATAAATAGCCAACAGAAAATTCTTATAAAAAATGGTCCTGAGTGATATATCAGTCTATGAAACTTAACCTGCTGCCTTTTCTTTTCCTATTGAAATGCAAAGAGCTTCCACTGCCTATACTTTACATGAGCAAAAAGGCATCAAACCTCAGTATTTGAGAGCAAATCTGAAGACTTTTTCAAAAATTAAACATTTTGAAAACTTTATATTTCTGATATACAACAACTGGCACTTCAGTGAATGGACATCTTTGTATGCCAGAAGACCTTAGTAACTCTTTTGCATCTCTAAATCCTATTAACACTGGCCCAAGTAATGAAAATGCTGCGTACTGGCTGATGAATGTTGTTTGTTGACTTGCTTATAAAATGGTTTATTTGGGAAAATACCTCTGAACTTATAAACCTCAGGCAATATCTGCCATGACAAAGATTTCCAAAATAGTGTGCAGGTAGATGTTGAATTGCAAAAAGGAAAAAGGGGAGAAAAAAAAAAAAAAAAAAAAAAAAAAAAAAAAAAAAAAGGAATAAAGCAAATAGATTTTGGGGTTTTTTTCACCTTTTTTGTGTTTCTCCCTGCCTCCATCTTGCAGTGACCTAACAGGCATTTCAAAAGTACCTGATTTAGACCAGATCTGGACACTTTCAACAGATGTACTAAAGCAGAAAAAAACCCATAGATAAACTGGGGGCTTTTTTGTGAAGAAAGAGGCACAAATGGAGCACACTTTTAATTGGCACCATTCTGTGGCTTGAGAGTTTGAAAGATGTTTGTTGGAAATGTCACAGTACAGGAAGAATGGGGAGAAAGAGACAGAAGTCATGTAGTTGAAGAGAGAGAAGCAGAGAGAGGGGAGGTGAATGGAGAAATAAGTTAAAAAGTTAGTCTGGTACCTTAAATATTAAGGTTATTTTTTATTCTTTATGAAGCTTATTATATTTAGCAGACTAGATTTGGCAAGTGCCCTTGCTTTTTAAATGTTATTCCTTTGCAATTCCAATTTATATCCAAACCATTTTGTAAGTGTTGCTTACCAGTTGTAATACATATTTCACTACTTCTTGCATTGTGTGGTGTGAATTCATAGGAGATGTCAAAGGTTATGACAGACTGTTAGCCTGGCCTGTGTTTGTTGTGTGTAAATTTGGATGACTGTAAGTGTTCCATAGTTTGTAAATTATTTTGGTATTTTCTGTGCTGCATTATGAATGATTTTACAGTGTTGAACATCTAATGAACTGTTTTTAAAGACACTCCTCATTGAATTTGCATGCATTTAATGAATACAGTGTGATAGAATTTAACTAGTCACATTGAAAAGACTGTTTTAAAACATGATAATTAAATTCTGTGGGGAATTAATAAAACTTACGAAGAGTATGCAGTAGCTATTTTGATGGTAGTAGGAAACTGAACCAGCAAAAGTGGCTCAAGAAAGAATATGGTAGAACAGCTCTGAATGCTGGGTCACAACAGGTTCTTTCTAGCTGTACAAGCTCCCAGGAACATTTCTCAGCCTAAGCTGAACTTGTATTTGTTCAACTTTATTGTGGTATTTCTTCCTGCTTCTGAATTTATCAATAAAATCCTGGTTTTATTTAAGATAACTTGTGTATGTCTTGGATAAAATAAACAGACAGAAATGGCCTCTGTTCTTTCCTTTGAGGCTGTGAGTAGGACCAAGGCAGTTAATGGCCTTGTGGTTGGGCAGTTCATGGGAGAAGTTTGTGATTCTCCTTGGACATGACCACAGACTTTCCAGTTATTATCAACGAAGAAGAAGGTAATGATAGAATTATAGATTGTGTTAGTTATGAAGAAAATACATGTCTATAATGTGACTTTAGTCTAAGTTAAACTTGATTTTGCAATTTGAAATGTTCTGGATTGTGCTGGGAGCAGGAAAGGTATCATCAGCATGCTGTTTAGTTTCCACAAAAGAACTTCACCTTGCCTATTGGTTATGGCTTCTGCATTTCACTCATTAAGAAACAGGATTTGTGTTAAGATCATGAGTATTAAACGTTGAAAGCAAATTCAGTCTGATTTATGCATTTTTTAAAGCTGGTAAATTTTCAGTTCAGAACCAACTGGACAAAATACTTGTCTCAAGGTATGTCACTATTGGGCAGAAAATGAAGAGTTGGTCTTATGGCCTGCAGAGCCCAGTAAAGCCAGGCTTGCTTTATTTAAATAGTATATATGGAATATCCACAAATCATATTTTTTCAATTTCATGAGAAGGTATTATTATTTTTAGTCTTAAAGAGGCCAAGGGTTTAACACAAATCTGAATAATTGAACAGCCTTAAAATACAGATTGGGATAGATTTTCACAGCCATCACAGCTGTGCAGAATTCTGACAGCTTCTCCTGAGGTGGAAAATACTCATGTAATTTCAATTTCATGTTTAAGGGACCTAAGTGCATTGGTTACCATCTCATTTGTAACAAGAATTTTGTGTTTTAAACAGGAAAACATTTCTTATCTTTAGGAATCAGAAGTTCCCTGTTTCAAGAGTGATATTCACAAAATCTGTGCTCTGCCCATCTGTTTCAGTAAGATGGAAAACCCAGCAGCATTAGTCCAGCTACAGTTACCTTCTGGCAGTATTTACTGTTATGCTCATGAGAAGCAGTTTGTCCTGTTGTACCTAATTGTGGGTAGGCAGGAGTAGCAGGGTAATCTTAATCTCTCTGTCCCAAAGAATTTCCTGTCTACTTGGATAAGGCTGCTGGAAAGGAGGATGTAATGCAGAGTTAACAGTATGTGATAGAAGATATGATACTGTTTAGATGATTTTTGTTGGGTTGGTTGGGAAGTACTGAGTCAACTGGGATGAGACCTTGAAGGAAAGTAGACAAAGGTGCTGGAGAGAAAAGCACACGAGAGTTTGGTTGCAGAGTCTGACTGAGGAAGGAGCAGTGGGAAAGAGATTGGGAACAAGCAGCTGAGGAGCACGGGGCTGAGGAGGTCCTGCCACAGTCTGGCTGCTCTGTGCTTTCTGCTTTGGCATGTTTTGTAGCTTCTTCTGCTGTCTGGGGGTTCTGGTTTATTCTTCCCCAGCTCGTTTTCTTTTGACCATATGGCTGGGAAGGAAGGAAAAAGCTGCACCTAATTTCTTGCACTTTGAAAATTATGTTCTTCCTTAAATATGTTGTGATACAGGACACTTCAGAAAAGAGGAATTGTTCCTTGTTGAGGTCTTTTTAGGGTTTTTGGTCTCTCTTTATTTGCAACAGGTCCTGAACCTTGCTAGTCTTGCCTCACTTGTGCTTGTAATACCACAGTTTGTATCAGTTCCCACTTTTGGAGCTTGATTCTATTGTTTTCAACCATTGATTTTTTAAAAAAAATACTCAAAGCTACAAAAGCCCCGAAAATGTCGAATTGTGCTTCTTTTTCTAAAATAGAATTTAAATCTATTTATTTTACTGCCTTATCTCTGAATATATTTTTGACGCTTCCGCTTTTTTATGTTGCTTTGTGAATGACCCCCTAAGAGAAAAAAAACTATACAGATGGAAAATTAATGAAACAAGCAAGCTTGAAATTGCCATCAAGGTATATAGCATAAATTAGCTAAGGCCAGACATTTTTCTTCAATACATTTGATGTTCTTCCTAAGTATTCATGCTGACAGCATTATCCAAAATGCATTATGTTCATATGCTGCTAAAAGATGACAGCTCAAATTATTAAACTACCTTTGATTTGGCTGCTAAAGTTTATTGGGGTACAGTATAGGAAATCACCCTGTCAGCTTGAAACTGTCTTCCTGTAGAACCTTTGAATAATTTAAATATTCTGTCTCTTTTGTTCTTTTTTGGTTCTCAAGAATTTTTCCTTGGAAGCTGAGTCTTAGCACAAATAATCTTCTGTGGCACTATGCTGTGACTGTACATTCTTGTACTGTGCAGGAGTTTTGAAGTGCATGACAAATAAGTTACCATGTGTCCCAATGCTTGAGATGCCTATTTACCCCTGCTCCCCATGTACGTTCAGACAGATTATTATGTATATATATCCTGCCCACTAAAATGCATATGTAGCATAGGTAAAAGAAGAGCTGTTAATCAAACAAAGATATATGTCTTTTGGTAGCCACTTTGAACTTCAGTGTGAGAGAGCCGGGTTTAAGAGCAAATGAGTACAGAGCCAAGTCTGGTATGAATTACTGCAAATAATTGTAGCTATGGAAAGATATTTGCTTCTTAATATTAAGTTCTCTTAATTAAAATTTTATATTCCATGTTTGGTATTAGCTCATACATTGCTGTTTACTGGAGTATATCTGATAATTGCTATTATAGATCATCAACCATGGTGTTTTCACATGGCAAAATACAGAGGAACAAAACACAGAAGTAGTTGTGGTTGGATGATTTAGTCAAATGAAGCACATTGTAAGTGTTGTCTTATCAAGATTTTTCTGTTGGAAACAGGAAAGCAACCATACTGTAGGATTTCTGTGAAAATTTATGTTATTACTACAGATTCATGAGGTGTTACTGGCTGCCAAAGTAGTGATTACTTAAGGGAAAATAAAAATATTAGAGTGTTTTCAGGTTTGTCATTGAAACGAGGGTCACTATAATGCAGGAAGCAGGGCGAATTTTAAACATTATTAAGATTGTTCTTATCTAAGTTGAGATCTGGAAAAGTGGAAGGAATATTCTTGGAAAAACCAGTGACCATGAAAACATACTGTATATCACGGTATATTATGCTGCTGTTTATGCAGAATTTCTAATGGCAAGTGAAATCTTTGTTGGTGTTTTTGGGTGATAAAGGTGAGCAAATGGAAAAAAGGAGTAGGAAATTGTCCTAATGAAATGCAGGTATAGTGGGGCTATGAAGAAGCCACTTCTGCTGATAGTTGTCATGTAAGCATGTAAGAACTGCTTGAGCAGAGACTGCAAAGAAGGAAGTGTGCTGCCTGTCAGGCCTTATTACACATGAAAGCTTTTGTCCTTGGATGCTTCCTGTAATAGACCTTTGGAAAGCATTACAGTGAAACACTGGAGTGAGTGATGGATGGATGGTCAGGTGTTCACACTGCAGGGAGTTTACAAGGCCTTACTGTATAGGTGTGTTAGTTGATTGAACCTTGTGAAAAGATGAG
This sequence comes from Oenanthe melanoleuca, assembly GCF_029582105.1. Classification (NCBI taxonomy): domain Eukaryota; kingdom Metazoa; phylum Chordata; class Aves; order Passeriformes; family Muscicapidae; genus Oenanthe; species Oenanthe melanoleuca. The sequence continues at coordinate 75,228,273 of NC_079336.1, forward strand.
CAGAAGCAAGGTACTTGCTGGTAGTAAGGGTGACTGCACAAGACAATTTAGAACTACAGTTCTGAAAAAAGAGAGGGAGACTTCTGCTGTTTCAGTGGTTGTGAGAATCAAGATGACGTGCATTTAGTGATGAACTATGAAAAAGTGACTACTGATTAAAGGTAAGAAAACAGTAAAGCTTGTCTTCACTGCTGTAAAGCCATCTAAAGAATGTACCAGGTTTTACTGGAAGTAATTGTAACAATTCAAAACGAATAAATTTTCTTCACGGCTGTATCTTTCAGGGGTTCACAGAGAAGTGCATCTTCTGCATAGAAATCACAGATCCTGTTGATAATTTCAGGACTGCTTTATCTGTACTTTTGTCAGAATTCTAATAATTGTTGCAGTCCTGTTTCTTGGATTCTTCCTCTTCAGTTGTTAATATAGCAACCCTTATGTTTCCTGTTCTGAGGCACTGCCTAAATTTCTGCCAGTGCAGTCATAATTTTACCGAATCTTCATCCATTTTCTTATTTGTTTAATATAATTTGAAATATTATTTTGTCATCAATTATATTTCTCCATTATATTCTTTTATAGTGGCATATTTATCATGTCTTAAAAGCTAATGAATGATAAATCTAGAGTTTGGTGTTTCCCCAGAAAGGTGAGGAGCTAGCAGGACCAAAATTTTCCTGCTTCCTGATGTGCCCATGAGAACCCAGCTTGGTGAGCTGTGGCTCATGTCCTTGTTGCTGAGGCTTTCAGTAATGGCATAGCAGTATTGATGTTGCTTTGGGCACGTGTCAGATAAATGTTGCTTTAAAATATTTTTCAAATAAAAAATTGAAACGTATGTTCTAGTAATGGCAGCCATACTAAGAATAACTATAGGTTCTAATAAATAGTTTTGTTGGTTCTAATAATACAGTTTATGTCTATTGTTTAGTTCCTTAGCCACAAGAGTCTTTACCTGTCAACAGTCCATTTTCACTTGTAGGCTTATTTTAGTCTTATATGTTGTTGGACATAATAATACAGAACAGGTTAGTAATTGCAAAAGAGACTTCATTGTTATTTCTTTTGTCTCATGATGGTGGTTGTTGTTGTTGTTTAGGAAACCTGAATTGACTGACTCTGCCTCTCTGCTAGAGACCTTCAAGTTTCTTGAAAATGCAGCTGCAGACTTTAGTGATGAGGAAGATGAAGAAGATATTGAAGGAAGAGAGAAAACAATCATTGATACCGCAACAGTGAGTGGAAAAAATAATTGAAAAAGTTACGAAGAACAGAAAAAGTGAGATTAATGAGGTGCCTATAAGCAAAGTATATGATTGTGTATGTACACATGCAAATCATTAATGCATCTTTATGATGTTCTGTCTAAGCATGTGTGCATAAGAGGAATTATATATGCATTTCTAAGTTTGTGCATACAAGTTATGCTTTGCCATCTTTATTGCTCCAAGTTAGATTAAATTTTTCGAAAATTTTCTCTTTACTGTTCCATGCTGACTAGTATTTTTGATATATACTGACACACAATTTTTAATGTATCAGATGTCCTTTTTTTACAGTTCTCAGCTTGGTTTGAAGGTATTGTTCATAATATTGCATGTCAATAATTATTGAATATTTACTTTAAAATTATTGATACTTAAAATGACTTGTAATTTGTGTCAGAGTACAAAATTGAAATACGCTTACATTTATAGCTTGTGGAAGGAAGAAGTGTAAATGGAAGAACTCTAATGTAGTTAAGAACTTTTTTTGTTTGTTCAGTCAAATGCCTTAACCTCACTTGTGATCTATACTTTGCTATAAGATTTGTTTATATGATCACATAGATACATGCAATCAGTATTCTTTTTTAACATTGATTCAGTGAATTGGGTTTCCTAAAAATTGAAGCAGATGAGATATGATGGGTGTGATTGTTTTTATGGTCAGTTTTAAGAATTAACACTAAAAAACTGATTAGTTTTATGGCATTTCTAAAGGGGATCTTTTCAGATCTTTCCTGTCATTCATGGACTGTGAACTAATGACTGAGACTCTTCTGTTAAGTCCTGTAAAATACTGTATATTCACTAAGCCTGCTGAAGAAATGAAGCTTGAAGTTTAGAATTGCTTCAAATTTAGAAATTGGTTCACTGTATTTAGAGGAAATATAATCACTTATACTCATGAGCTGTGGGATGTTGAACTATGTATTGAAGTTTTTACAGACTGACCCTTAGCAAGGCTCCAAACCAAAACATTGTGATTAATGTAAATTTTCTATTTCTGTAAAAGTAAAAATTATGTTATGGTTTCCATGTATCATGCATGGCATCAGCTTACTGGTTGGTCAAATAATTACAAAGAGTCTAGTTCCTTCTGATTATTGAGGGAAAAGTAAATTTTTTGTGGAAAGCTTAAAATTAAATTCTTCATTAAAACATTTTTTTTTTCTTTTACCAGAATTTGCGTTTGAATCTGAGAGGAAAATGCAGTTTAAACATGAAAAGCAAGATGTTTAAATAGCAGTAACATCTGAGAAAGCATTCAGGATGGAATGACTTATAGTGTCTAAGAAAATCAGTGCTTGTCATTTGTGGGGTTTGGGGTTGGTTTCTTTGTTTCCTGAAGTTGTGTCTTGGTCCACATAGAGAATGATTTCAGAATTGAAAGTTAGGCTATTTTCAGAGAACCAAATGAGTTTGGTTTTGCCAAAGTCTTTTCTTTGGCATTAATGGGATTTTGTTTGTGGGTTTTATGTGTTTTTTGAAAATGTTTTAAGAGAGAGTTTGTGCATTCTAGTATTAAAGAAAAAGGTAATAGTGGTGTAGATTAGTGTAGGTTCATTTACCACGGGATTGATTATTGATGGTCACAGGAAGAAAGAGTTACACACAAGTTTCATTTTCACTTAGAAGTTTGAACAAAGTCTGCATACTATTCCAGATTTGCTTATTAATGTGTACTTTTCTGCTTCCTCTTCAACTTCCTGTTTGGATTTTGTGTGGAGAACAAAACAGTACTGCTTGGATTAAAAATGTGTTTGTAACTTAATTCAGCTTTTTTTCCCCTGTCCTTTCTGACCTTTCAGATTGTAAGGAAAAGAGTGCTGTCTGACAGCAGTGAAGACAGAGATACAGAAGAAGCTTTGAAAGAGTTTGACTTTTTGGTTACCTCAGATGATGGTGATGGGGAATCGAGAAGTTCGGGAGATGGAACAGACTGGGGTAAGGAAATTTGATGGATCATACCAGGAGAAAAAAAAATGTGCTAAGAATATATTGTGACTGATCAATTAATTGAATGAGATCTCTGTCGGGATCACAGCATCTTTTGATTATTTCTACTATTTCTATTTTATTATCAGTAAATAATTGGCAGACTAAAGGCCTCTTGATAAAGTATTCTTATTTTTTCTGTGCTCTGCTTTAATGTAAAGATTCTTCAAGGTTTCTGCCTCAGGTCATTTTTCCTTTTCTTTAATTCTAAGGCAGATAGAATTTAAATTTTAAGAGTGGTATTTCAGTGTATTTTTCCAGTGGCCCATGCACATGAAGGGCTCTGATAAAGCTGTATTTTACAATTATTATATGAAAGTTATTTTTTCATCTTTGCTTTCTCCCACTATGATGCAGAGAGTAATGTGAGTCATAAAATCCAAATTAGTTGTGGGTTAGTAATTTAGTTAATATGAACTCTTTAGTCACTCAAACTTTCTTTTATAATTTAGCAGAATAATATATCTTTAAGTCCACTAGTCATAGAGAGACATTTCACAAACTGCTCTCTGTCCTTGGAGGTTTATATCTTGCAACCCAGATTGCCACCATCCACTTTACCTTGACATAATTATTCTGCCTAAACTCCCGGTATAGAAATGGGGAGAAAGAAGAGAATTGGTTAAATATCTTGGTGGGAAGTTGTTTCCTACTTAAGCTGCTCTGGAAAATCTTAAGGATAGGTGGACACAGAGGGAGCTATTGAAGATGATGGGAAATAATGGAGTTTTATAGTGGAGCTGCAGCTGTGACAGACCAATAAGCTGTGGCTCTCACATGGCTGTTGGCTCCAAGATGCTGTATTTCACTAAAGCCATGTCCATCTCCTGGTTGGACTCCCAAGTTACTGTTCAGTGTGGTGTAGTCTCTGCTTAAGAGGATGTTGTAATATTACAGCAGTCAGTATTCTATTCACCAAACAAATTTAGAAATACTGCTCTTAAAAAAAAAATTGGATACTTCTCTTTAATACTTAAATTTTATCAATTTATGCTTGGTCAGTGCAGCTATGGCTTGTATCACCAAAAAGTCAGTATGCCAAGAGGAGCTTTTTGTTCTCAAATTCACACTTCTGGTTTATTTTTGCTTTCATTGAAGACAGCTGAGTACAAGTTAGCAGAAGTCTAACATTTAAAATAAATTGTTATGAAAAGTAGTAGTTTCATTTCTACAAATGTGAAAGGGGATTTTTTGAGTTGGAGGTGATCATGTTTTTCAATTACGTCTTTCACAATTTGTCTTTTTTGGTAGCTGTATATGAGACTAAACTTCTTCAAGGAACTGTCGTTATAAATCACTTAGGTAAACTTAAGTGAAACTGTTAAATGTAGTAGAGTGATGTTGTTGTAGTGAGGGACAGCAGGAAACAGAGGAAATTCTTTCTTCATTTTGGATTCCAAGTATTACTGCTCAGTTACAGTAATCTGTTGAACTCATTTGGCTTGAAAGGTCCTCAGATGTTTTCTGGTAATTTTTAAACTAAAAAGCACTTGAATAGCATTAGTTCAGGATCCACTTCTGAAGTTGAACAGTATCTGTGGGACATGTGGGAAGCATGCTGGGACAGTCTGTAGAAAATTAATATATTTGGTGTTTTCCTGGCAACAACACAATCTAATAAAAATCTATTTAATTTTTTTTTTCCTTGAGGTGGAAAAAAGTCTTGTCTAGCCAGGGAGGAAAAGCACGATTAAAACTTCTAACTCCAGAAAGACTAGATACTTCTTTCTCTGAAGTATGATTTGCTCATATATTTTTTTGAATTCTTTATGCAATTCTTGCTCATTAGTGGTAATTGAGGTATATGCATTAAGAGGACATGACTTAGCCCATATACAATTATTTTAGAGTCTCTCTTCAGCTTACTAATGCTTATTTTTATAGCTTTTCTTAAAAGATTTAAGCTGCTAAACTTTGTCTTAAGTTAATCTGACACTCTATAAGATCATGGATTTCATCTTTGAAGCTGAAGGCTTCAAAGGAGTGAGAATGCACCTTAAAAAGTATCTTCTCCCTCTGTGATGCAAGTCTGAGCAGAGTCAGGCTCTATTTTCTCAACATCTGTATATCAGGTAGTTGGATGCCACACTAAGATGCCTTTTTTTGGCATCACTGAACTCTCACAGTAGTCTCAGCCCCTCCTTGAAGCTCTGCTGCTCCTGCTGCCTGAACCATCCTAGTGGCTCCCTTAGACTTGCTACACTACACCAGTAGTAGGCACTTAGGGCTCTACCTAAAAGGTTTCTCAGTATTAAAAATATTGAATTGGGTACACTACTCAAACGTGTGGTCTCACAAGTGCCCATGCTGGGCAACAGTCACTTCCCTCACCCTCTTGGTTACATTCTTGTTAATACAGCCCAGGATATTGTTGGTTGCTTTTGCTGCAAGAATATGTTGCTGAGTCCTGTTGAATTTGATGTTGAAAGAGGATCCCTAGGATCATTATTCATTTTTGATAAATCAATCACATTTATAACCCATGTGTGGTTTTTATCTCCTGTCCAGTCATGGTGACTGCTTCAGACTGTGATGGATAATGTTGTGCTTCCTCTACAGACATTTAAATTCTGCAGCTTAGTCTGAGGATAAGTTTATAATTGTTTGTATTTTGAAAGGTCTAGAATAGCTTATCAATGTAGAAAGCAAACTTGGTCTGAAAGGAAATAATCTTTAAATAATAAGGTTGAGATTTTAATGAGAAAACAAAGCAAAAAGATAATGCATTTCAAAGATTTTGGAGCTGTAGTGGTCATGAAAATATATATGAGGAAAAGCTGTATTACCTCCCCTCCTCTCACAAATTATTTTTCTAAGCTGCCTCAGGATAGCCTCCATATATGGAAAAATGACTTGGGGGATTTGAACTCATGTAACATGTTTTGCTCGAAATCTTCAGATACTGTGGAATTGGAAGGATACTTCTATTCTGTATAATGTCACAGAGGAAGCAATTTGAGGGGAAAAAACAAACCCAAAACAAAATGTGGGGATTTATTTTTTTTTTCAATAGGTGCGCTGAAATGTTTTGGACTTTTTTTCCAAAAATTACTACCTCACGCCTTCACCTTTTTGTGAAGTTACATGGCTTTAGTGCTCTAAGAGTTTATTTAAACCATGATGACGTGAATATTGTGTTCCAAAATGATTTAAATGTGCTACTGCTTTGTGTAAATGACAACATAGCACAAAGACAATAAAATGAGAATTTGAAATGCAGTAACACAACATCTGAGTTGTAAAGTTACGTTGACGAGTAACATAGCTGTTTCTTCTAGATATAATTTTTCTTTCCCTGGAGGAAAGAAAAAGCTGAAAAATATGTCCTGATTTATTGTACAGTAAATGTTGCTTACATTTATGGACAGCTATGTACTTGGTTATGGGAATTAAACACGTGAAATTTCATCTCATTTTTTTTTTGAGAACATTCTGAGCAAACAGAAGTGGAATGTGAGTAGCAGTTTTACAGCTTTCACAAGCTTGGTGCTATTTCTGTCTGTTTAAAATAAAAGACAAATGCCGTTGACAGCAGCTGTTGCCTCCTTCAGTGGAGATCACTTGGTGACATTATTGAAAAAGGATGTTTCATTTGTTTCACTTTGTTTAGAAAAGGAAGACCAGTGTCTCATGCCTGAAGCCTGGAATGTCGACCAGGGAGTTATAACCAAACTCAAGGAACAATACAAAAAGGAGCGCAAGGGGAAAAAGGGGGTGAAGAGTAAGTGGAAAACATTGCACCTTAAAATCATAAATCTCACATCTTTCACACCCTTAATTCTATCTCTCTTTCAATGTTTTCCTAAAATTACTTACTCTTTTACTTTGCTGCTCCTGACTGCTTTCCTGTTCACCAGTTCTCAGGGGTTGAAATTAATGACAGACAATCAAGTTTCCCGATAAATAGTTGGATTAGATATAACTTCTTCCAACCAAGTGTTGGGTTAGTTAAAAATTCTTGCTTTGAGCATGTTTTGAACTTTTGTTATTCAGATATTTAAATTGTAAAAGGCATTATTTTAATACTTCACACTTTAATAGAGAACACTTCAGAATCCTTAGCTGGAAACATGCCAATCTTGCAGGAAGAGTTAAAGTCTGGTATATAAACAAACAAAGAAACCAAACTGGAAACTCTCTTGAGTATCCTATTAGATGACAGTGGGAGAAAACAGGTTAATTTCTACCCCTGTTTATACTTGACATTCACAACATGAAAGTCATGCTGTCATCATAATTTGTTATGCAGGGCTCGAAATAGGAAGCAACTATGGCCATCAGTTTATTTGTAAATTACAGGATTTATTTATTAACTTTCATACCTCTGGGACTAGCCTTTTAAAAAGTTGGATATTGTTATCCAAAACAAAACCAACCTGTGAACAGTATCTGAAATACAGTTTCTAGCCCTGTACTTTTTTTTGTTACATTTCTTAAAATACAGATATGTTTTTTAAAATCTATGGGTTTTGATAGGTAAGCCATAGAACTTTTTGAACTCAGATGGGGAGTTTAAAATGAAACACTGTATTCCTGGCTGTGTTTCAAATACCTAGCCATATTGAGAATTCATGTGTGAAAGATGTATATTAATAGTATTGCATGTAGTCTGGTAAGAAATTTCAGGGATGTTTCTCCCTTTGTGGGAAGATGCTTATGAATACCAAGGAAATTCTCACTTTCAAAGAGATATACATAATGATGCAAATATGTCAGACCCTTGCATCATCGAGGCTGACTTGTTTTATTACTTTTTGTATTGATATTCTCATTAGCTGCTGCTCAGCAGTTGGTTATGTGGCTGAAATTATGTTATGAAATACAAAAACGAAATATCTTTTTTTTTTCCAAATTAAAAAAAAAAAGTATATAATTTTTGTCATTTTTGGAATAATTTAATCTACTGGAAGTTAATTGCAAGTCTGATAAGAAGCTGAGCTGGCTAACTAATGTATTCATGTTTAAAAAAATTGGTTCTAAATTTCTTTATTGTTAAGATAGGGCATTCCAGTATGTGATTACAGTGAAAGTGATTTTTGTAACTTGTCTGTTATATTTAATTATACAGACATATTATGTAGTTCAGGGAAAATAGCTGTTGGGTTAGTTTAGCAGAAATTACTTAATCCAAGTGTTCTGTTCTTGAACAGCTGTTGTCTTTTTATTTTTGATGAAAAAACTTAATTGTTAATATAGACGTAGACATTATTGGAATATGTTTTATATTGTTATGATAAGCATTCACAATGTAAAGGCAGCACTTGGACATTCAGTGCTCCTTCATGAAGATAACTGCTGCTCAGTACCTTTGGGATTGATTTGATTGGTTTGATCTTTGGAGACAACGTGGTTTACTGTAGCAATGAAATTAAGCATCTTTCCATGGACAAACCATCATTTGGAGGAGCATCAATACAGAAAAATCAGGAAGAACCAGAGCCTGTTTTCAGTTATTCATAATATGGCACATAGTGAGGAAGAATGTAAGGGAGGCTGGCTGGAGAAAAAAGAAGGGACTAAATAACATTAAATTTTACAAAGTTTGTTTCTGTGATTTTAATTTCATCATATATGGTGCTTAGCCACTGAAATGCTACTAAGTAAAATATTGTTTTTATAAAGCAGATATTATAGTAAAACAATCTTGCAAAATCCTTCTTAGTATTTTTCTGGATTGAGTAATATTTTGGTGACAGAGAAGTCAAATACAATTTAGTTTATTATCAGTCATTATGGTTAGGGTGGACAAAGTAGCATTTGCAACTGCATTAGTAAAACTCATGATTTTGCAAGGCTGTAGTAAACATTCCTGTGAAGTAATAAGAGAATAGAATCATAGAATGGTTTTATGAGAGAATACATATATTAGAGTACACTACTGTGTTAAAGCTGCTTAAAAATAGCTGTATTATTTACTGGTCTAGGAAAAAACATAATGGACTATGGGTAAGACATTTTCCCATTCTTAATTAAACTTACAACAGGAAAAACTACCGAAGATATGTTTCAGCCTCAATCCTATATAAAACAGTCAAAACAGGGATGTGGGAAAATGATGGAGCAAAGCACAGGTAAGTGTCAAGAAGGGCATGGGTCTTCACCATATGTAGCTTCAGGAAGTAGGCCAGTGAATCCAGTTGCATTTTTATTTTAATAAAAGTATAACTTTTTGGATTATATAGTTCACGATACTACACTACTGCACAAATAAATTTAAATTACAATTGTCATAAGAATATGCTGCACAAAGTACCTGATGCACAAATTCTAAAGTATTCACAGATACCAGCTATTGTTTTAGCAAAGTAAATATTCTAATAATCTAAAGTGTGACTCAGTTGGCGGCATTCTTCAGCATCCCATACAAGTAGCACTATGAGTTCATACATATGGGGAAAATTGTGTGTTCACAATTCTCAGTTGCTTCTATCACTTTCTTCTTGAAATTCATTTCATGCTGGATGGATGATTAGTTACTGCTGAAATAAGTGCTCATTAGTTTTTCTGTGGTAATGTCATAATGCGAGGTAGGATCCATTGTTGCATGTGCTGCTGTAGCATATCTGATATAAGCAGTGTCATCGTGAACTATGCCTAAACCCTTTAATTTTTTGTTTTTTTCTGGGTAGGGCCCAACAGGTCAAAGCTGCAAGATATGCTTGCAAACTTGAGAGATGTTGATGATCTCCCTTCATTACAGCCATCTGTTGCACCTTCTTCTAGGCCCAGTAGCTCAAGGCTCATTGAACATGAGATAAACAGGACGGATGAAGGTAAATATTAAAAAAGTGCATACCACTTTGTAGAGGGTGGAAGTTTATAATGACTTCTTAAGGATTATCCTCTAAGACTTTCCAAGCACTTTACAAATTCTTATTCAGTGTTGGTAAGGTCAAGACACCTACCTAAGTTCAAGTCTTGGCTGAATACCTTTGAGCATGATGGAAAAGAAATAATTTTGCACTTAATGGCTTTGTGATATGACCATCCTAAATCACTTGCTCAAGCCTAGCAGACAAGTGTGGACCTTAAACTCTGAGGACATAAGAGCATCATTTTTTTTCCCATTGGCATAATTTTAAATGTATGTGTGAAAAGCATGTCCTTTTTTCCCAAGTGCAAAGATAGAGGCTCTGCAGGTAAATACGGTTGCCATACTGTAGTTTTCAAAAGCATGTGGAGATTATGCAGTGAATCATACAGAACTTGCAGCTTGCCAGTGTATTAATTTCCATAATGTGTTCCAGAAATTAAGAAAAATTCTCACAGGGGCTAGTTCAAGTTTGGAGAGCCACGCATGCATCTTTGTAATGAAGCGCTACTGTTATGTCTGAAAAATGCTAAGTCATTTATTTGATTCAATATTTGAATTGCTATAATATAAAGCATAACATATAGTATATGAGGCTATATTACTGTGTCAAATATAGCAGCCTTCCAGTACCTAAAGGGAGCCTTCAAGAAAGCTGGAGAGGGACTTCTTACATGGGCATGTAGTGACAGTAAAAGAGAGAATGGTTTCAAACTGAAGAGATATTAGGAAGAAATACTTTACTGTGAGGGTAATCAGACACTGAACAGGTTGTCCAGAAAAGCTGTGGATGCCCTGTCCCTGGAAGTGTTCAGTGCCAAATTGGTTGGTGTTTTGAACAATCCCATCAAGTGAAAGGTGTCCCTGCCCGTGGCAGGGGGCTGGAACATGATGATCTGTAAGGTCTTTTCCAACCCAAACCATTCTATGATTCTGTGTTGTCATGTGGTCTGCTAAAATGGTAAATATGTGTTTTGAAAAACGTGCAAAACATGAGTTCCACTTAGCAGTTTTTCAGTGAGAGTGAAGAAGTAGGTCGGCCAAGTTATAATTAAGATGCATAAAAAGCCCTGGTGTGTAGAATCGTTACCAAAGATCAGTAGTTCTGCTTCCTTCATGCTCAGTGATTTTCTTTATGAAAGAAGGGGGTAGCTTAGCAACCCTTTGAGAAGTGGAAGAATTTTTTGTTGAATGTTCCCTTTCCAACTTTTCTCACATGTACTGAGAGCTGCATTAGCAGAGCTCTATTTTCATGTCCTTTCATTAATGTGTTTTTTAATTCAGAGATTCAAATGGATTCTCACAAAAAAAGGACAGCTGATTGTTACCAGTCTGACTTCAGTATTACTATTAGCTGTGTATTGCTTTATAAAGCTGACACACCATGATATTTTGGGCACACATTTTTTTATTCTAGTAAGTTTTCAAATTTGATGTCCTGTATGTATTGTGTGTTGAGTGAAACATTGCAACATGAGTTCAAGAGAATGATAGTGTAGACTTCAGGGTGGAGAAGGTAAAAGATGTTTGTGCTGAAAAGGTAATAACTAAAAGACCTAATCAAAGAGCAGTGCTTGAAGGGCTTTTATTTCAGCTGCTCCCACCAGCTGTTTTTATCTACATTTTTGTTGCTTCTTCAGCACCTATTTGCATATTTTGTAGCTGAGTTGGAGAAGGTGTTTTCTGTGTTACTTGTGCATTATATATGGATGAATTGTAGCACACCCTTCCTGCCCCTGGCTGGCTCCATTTGCTGTGTGGAGTTGCACACACCTCAAGTGTAGGTGTGTTTAGAGGGTGCTGTTATTGGTAAGTATGGTGATTATCTTTAGAATAATTGTTTTTCTATGCATCTCTGTGTATCTTTCTGCCCCTGGCTACTTGAGAGGTATGTAGCATTCTGAAAGTGGAAAATGCACTTTTATTGTACAGTGTAGTATAAACCTGTGTTTCAGGATTTTTTTGTTGTGTTTTCTTGCAGTGGAAGCTTTAACATTCCCTCCCTCCTCAGGGAAATCTTTCATTATGGGAACAGATGAAGCCCTTGAAAATGAACTGGGCCTTGGAGAACTGGCAGGCCTTACTGTAGCAAATGAGGCAGATTCGCTGACTTACGATGTAAGTGGTTAATAATGGTAACTCAACACCCTTCTGTCTTGGCAGATGCAAGTTACTTGTGTGTAGACTCAGCAGAAAACATTCTCCAGTTAAAATTATGCTGCCAGAGGATGTCACAAAGTTTTACTTGACAAAGCTGTCCTTCCAATACACAGCAGCATTCAAGCTCTCTGCAAGTCCCTCTCCTCTCATTTGCCTGCTATGTCATGCAAGTAGTTGAAAGTAAGCTAGTGATAGTGGTATAGCTGGGTAGATGTAACCCCAGTGACTGAGCAGAATTAGGTGTATCGTTGCCAGCAGATTGAGAGATGTTTATGTCCCTTTTACATGGACTGTATGCAGTTTTGGGCCACTCCACTTCCAAAGGGTTGTAGAGAAATCGGAGAGATTCCAGTAGCTTCTGACTGATGAGGAGGTGTTAAGTGAGCTAGTCTGGCTCAGCTGTTAGGAAGCTGACAAGTGCTTGAATAGCAGCCTTCAGGTATTAGAAGGGTGCTTGTAAGGATGACAGAGCCAAGCTTCTCCATAGTGCCAGGCATTAAGGCAGGAGAAAACAGCAGCAACTTAGGGCTTGGGAGGTTCAGGTAAGACACTGGGGGAGAAAGTTATATAGTAGGTGGTACTGAAACAGCTTCCTCAGAGAAACAGTGGAAACCCTCTCCTGAGAGATATTCAAGACTTGGCTGGGGCAGAGCTGTGCAGTTACATTACCAGGTGTGGGCAAAAGTTTCATTTCAAATGGGAAACTGGACCAGAAGTCTCAGGAGGGTTTTGTGGGCAGCACTTCTATGGCTATATGTGTAGCCTCATTTTTCTTTCACAGTTTATGAAAAAAATCTTTCTTAAAATTGCATCTTTTCAGTTGTATGCAATTTTTTTCTGTATTTCTGATTTCTTGGGAACAGATATTTCAGGTATTAATTTAATCATCTGCTCTTTTGTGATCTGTCAGCTTCAGATTAATCTTGCTGTTGCATTGTCCAGCTGTGTCAAGGTTGAGGGATTTCAGAGATAGTTTTTAATACTGTGTTGGGGAAGATTACTACCCTTTGGTAAATCTTACTCTTAAATAATAATTTTTTGGGATTTTACCATCACAAATGAAGTCTGAGACTTTAGAAATAAGATGCAAGGCCTTTCTTTGAAGTTCTACCCCTATATGTACTTGTAAAGCAATGAAATACATAGTTAATAAAAGCTTAGGAACCTTTTGAGTGCCACTGCAGAGATATGCCCTACCACTACAGCAAGTTTCTGACCATATGATGTGTTATGAATCATCAGTATTGCAATGAATGCAGAGCATTTCTGCTAAAATGCAGTAATTTAGTATTATGTCCTAATTTGGGCTCAGTTCTTAATGTCTTTACTAATTGTCCCTAGCTGTGTGTTCAGAAAGGGGTATGGTCATGTACAAATGAATTTCTGTTACAGGTGCTCCTAAAAATCCAAGGCTGGATTTTAAATTCAGAGAACATGACAAACCTAATCCATCTGTACAAGATGCTTTCATTGCTTAACTTCATTGTGCAAGTGTCCATATAAACTGTTGTGTTTGTTCATGTCTCTGTATCCTGAACTAAAACCTTGCATTTATGGAGTAGCACTTCTTTATCCACTCCAATCCTTTTCTGCATGGTAGAGAATAATAACTTCTGTTTGTTCATTTGTCCAATGCCTGTATGAAGTCCTGTGATCAGGAATTAATGGTTACCTCAACTCTTACCTTTTTCTAGTGCTGACAATTAAAAAAACCATTTACAAATTATTTGCTCTGGTACTGTGCACTTTATTGAAGCAAAATGAAAGGATGGTGTTTCTATTTCAAGCTTAATTTTAAATTTAGCTTACAGATAATATAATGTTTCTATTTTGGACTATTTCACACATCTGGCTACCTAATGTGAATCAGGTATGATTAGTGCAAGTTTAGTATGTTACTTTTAAGTGTCAGTTTTGAATAATATGGAGAATTAAGTTGAAAGATCACATGAATAACTCTTTAAATATATTTGCTCTCAAGAGTGGCAGACACTTCTCCCATTTTCAGTCTCTTTCATCCCACTGACATTTTTGCTGGATTCTTCTAAAAAAATGGCAGCATTAGCCTACCTCATTTCATGGTTTCAGTTTTTTAAATATTGTTTTGACTGTAAATTAAAGAATGTTTTTCACTTGCTAATAGAGGTTATAAATTTATTACTTAAAAACCAATTTTTTCTTTTGTAGATAAATTTTTAGAGTATCTAACAAGATTAAATTTTCCAGATTGCAAGCCAATACACTAAGGTTTGCCTTTTCTTTTTCCTTCCTTTTCACATTCTTGACAAATGTTCACTTTGGTTGGCTCTGTTTTTTTTCCCTAGTCCTTCTGGATAGATTAAACATCTTCATAAAATCGAAGTAGATTTTAGGTAAGAGTAACTGAACTACAAAATCATGGCATTTAATGTTAAATTTATTTGGAGGTTTCGGACTTCACAGTTTGATTTCTTACAGCTTTGAACAAGAGAAGTGCCTGTAATTGCATGCCATTTCTGTTTCTAGTTTTCAATTTGTTTTCAATTAGTTTTTGATTTTGCATAGACACACAAATATCATTATAAGTGGCAAATCCAGTGCTAATTTTGGGGTTGGCATTCCCCCAAACTGGAAGCCTCAGGTTACCTTACTGTTGTGCTTTGGTGGGAAGAGACAGAAGGAGGGAGGTTGTTTGCTGTGTGAGTAACCAGCCTCACAGCTTGTGAGACTGGTGGGTAGAGTGATGTGGTGCAGCCAGGTGGGTGATGTGTCAGGGCTCTCTCTAGGCTGTTTCCACCTCTGCTGCTGGTCTGCTGGCTGGGACTGCCCTCCATCTACTTCCCAGTTTATAAACTACCCATCTTGGACTCCCTTTTGGAAGGACATTTTTGAATGAAAGACAAGCAGAATGAGAATATTATCCTGCCAGGACTGGAATTCACTGTTAGGCCATCTGAGGTGTCTTTGTAGCTTTTACAGATGTGGCACAGAACCTGTGCTGCTGGTATGGCAGCTGGAGGGCAGCAGGTTCCCTCCATCACCTAATTGGCATTAGGTGTCTGTGTTGAGGCAAACAAATTCCTCTCCAGATATCTGTACATCTTGTACTCTTTTTGCTGAGACTTTCTTGGCCAGTCTTCAGAAAACCTGCCAGAGCTGCTAACCGTGCAGTCCTGCCCCATCCTTGTACCAGCCCGAGCATTTGTCTGTTCCTTCACTGAGCCAACTTGGCTCAGTAAACTGGCAAAGAAACTGACTTGTCTCCCTGAGCAAGGCAATATGTCATTACTGAGAAATATGATGAGACTAAACCTGCTGGTTTTCACGGCTCCTTTCTCCTTGTTTAAAATCTGTAGAACCCTTTAATTGATGTATATTTTTATTACGAAATCCAGATGTAACAAAGCTTAAGCAAAAGCACTTCTGTTCTTGAACCTCCTCTTTCACCCCCACTCCCCAGAAAAGATGTTTCTTGAAGTGGCTCAAAACAGTTGTCTTGCCTTTGCAGTTAAAGATCTAAATTATTTGGAATTATTTGTAGATTTCAACATGATAAAAATCAGTACAATTGTTTATTTTCTTGGTTTTCCATTCAACAGTGGTTATGGAAAGGTAAATGTAACTCATGACGTTGACTGACAGTGAAAAAGTCTGTTCAGAATTTTGTGTCAATATTTGTTCAGAGGATCAATATTGAAATAACTCACTTTTTTTAAAGCTTTCTTTTTGGATCTTCTAAAATGTATTTATTGCAAAGTAATTGTGTCTGCATGCATGATACCTTATTGCCTGCCACTTAGATTCTTAGTGTGTAGCCAAGTCCTTTTTGCCTTCTTTTTCCCTGTTCTGGCAAACTTTACTTGTCATGCGTTATTACAACGCTTGTTGCCTTAGCTGGGTAAGTTAGGTTGTGCTCCTTTCTGTGCTTCTAGAGACTTCTCTGTTTCTCTCAGATCTTTGCTTTAGAGGTGCCATGTCAGTAGTACTTCGGATATTCAGGGACCACAGCTTGCTGAGTCAAGCTGAACTTTGTAAGTGAATGAACCAGTAGGTATAGATTCAAATTTTAAATACTTAATTGAGTTCATTGAAGAATCAGTGCTTTTAAAGTGTGTAATTTTACAGACATGAGAGTATTTCAGATTTGCATAGAATTTGTTACTGTGGATGCAACATTACTTGTATGGAATATGTCTACATTGGTTCTCATTTTGAAGTGTCTGATTAGTGTTAAGTGGACAGTTGTTTGAGAGGGGAGAGTATTGTGAAAAGTGGTATAGGTAATTTGACATTTTCTGAAAATGCCAAACTGAATTTTTAATTTATTCCTTTTGTTGTGCCTACCAGCTTAATTACAAGTTTGGCATTTTTTTTTATTAGATAGCCAACAATAAGGATGCATTGAGAAAGACTTGGAACCCCAAATTTACGTTAAGAAGTCACTTTGATGGAATAAGAGGTCTCGCTTTTCATCCGGTTGAACCAGTCTTAATAACAGCTTCAGAAGACCATACATTAAAAATGTGGAATTTACAAAAAACAGCCCCAGCAAAAAAGTAAGATTTTTTTTTTTTATTCTTTTATTTAAAAACAATTTTAATTTATGAAGAAAACCACCCCCCTCCCCCCAGATACTACTTCACTGAATGGCCCCTGTAGTTAATGGAAAGTGTTCCCTGAATTTAAGAGTAGGAAAAGAAGCTCTCAGAGAAGGGTGGAGATGCCTAAAGAATGCCAGAAAATAATCCATGTGTGTTTGTGAATGTGTTTTGTTTGTGAAGAGGAAAACCATTCACTATTTTATATTTTCCTTGCAGATAACACGACAAATTAATTTACTAGCGAAAATATTTGGATGCAGCCTGTTAGTGTGCTTGCATGTGTATATAAATGTATAGGATGCATTTATATATATATGCATGTGTATGTATACACATACATGCATATACATGTGTGCAGCTTGAAACTGAGATGTTGCCAGGTTTCTTTGTTCACTGTCTGTTGCAAATTGCTGGGAATTTGCAGAATTGAGAGGAAATTCATAGTGAGGCTGTTGTGGTTAAGGGAGTACATCACACCTTTGAGAAGAACTGGGAACATGGAGTTCTCTCTTGGATTGGTAACATCCAGAGCAACAAATTTGGAAGCACTTCAGTGTTGATAGAAAAACCTATGAGTCCAAAACTTCTTTGTTCTAATAGGAACAATTAATGATATATGCCATGTGATGCTGATGTCTCTCCATTGCTTCTGCTCCACTGATGTACCTACCGACTTGTTTGATGGGTCTGTGAACTACCTTGAAGGTCTTTAAACAAAAAACAAAACAACAAATCCTGTTGTGTTTTGAAAGACTGCAAATAGTTCCTAGACACGTGAAAAATCATGTTGGGAGAGGAAGTTGTGGGAGAAACACTGCAAAAGATGTAGCAGGGATTTTAAGAATTCAACGATTCTGGCACATTTTTTTAAAGCATTGTATCAAATGGTATACATGTTAACATTTTTTTCATACCTCATTTAGGAGTGCTTCTCTTGATGTAGAGCCAATATATACCTTCCGAGCACATAAGTAAGTATTTCCTGAGAAATACTGTCATATTTTGAGATAGATTTTTGAACAGGAACAGAATTTTTTAAAAAGTCATTTCCACCTTATCAGCTACTGATTTCATGTGATGCTTTTTGTTGCCATGTTGTTCAGAATATCTGCATGTGTTCATCTCCTTTCTGCATAGTTATTTATGTCTGAAGTCAGATACACCACAATTTTAAAATGGAAAACCTACAAATGATACAGTCCAAATTTGATTAGATGTTCCGTTCATCATTGCAGCTTTTGCCTTTTTGTCTCATACTTGCATATGTGGAATGAAGCTGAAGAAGTATGATGCAATTAATTTAAATCTGCTGAGATGATTTAATGAAAGAGCCTCAAATCTTTTGAAAAGAGAAAAAAATCTGTTTATGTGAAATATGAAATCCTAGAGTTGAAATTGCGGCACTTTCACATTTCATGTGCATAATGATTAATTGTCCTGATTGTATTTGTATTACCAGATATTGGGGAGGGTGTTTTTGTGGGAAGTCTTGTAGCATATGATTTCATTATGTAGAGTTTTTGTTGCAATCCATGCAGCAAGTGAATGGTATCTAACATAGAAATTTAGGGATTCTGAAAATGGACATTGCATTTCATGTAATGAAAATGTTAATAATCCACGTTTCTTTGGGGCTTTCTTCCAGTGGACCAGTGCTCTGTGTGGTGATGAGCAGTAATGGTGAGCAGTGCTACAGTGGGGGAACGGATGGCCTCATCCATGGCTGGAGCACAACCAACCCGAACATCGACCCCTATGACTCTTACGGTACATTGCTGTCGCATGCAGCAGTGAAATGATCAGTGTAGTGACAGTAATGCTAGGGCACTGAGCAAATTGAATGTTATCTTCAATTACTTAAAGTAACCTTTTGTTTTAATGCTGATGCTGCTTGATGGCAAGATAAAATGTCATTTTCTTAAAAAAGGCCTTGATCTCATCAAAGTATTGAGACGCAGCTAGTTTAAAGTACAGGTTTTAAAAGTACAGGACTAAACCTGATAATTTGGCTGGTACAGGAAATGTGTATTTAGTGTTCTTTGACAAAATTCTAAGGAGTTGAGATAAAAAAGTTTTATAATCTGAGACCAGAGCTGTTAATGTTGGCTAGAAGCAGTCAAAAAGGTCCAGTTTGGTAAAATTTACTAGATCTGAGTGGATGTCAGCGTTGTGTCTGGATTTTATATTTTTCACTTCTAGCAGCTTCAGATGCAGTTGGCCTCCAAGCTAACTTCTGCATAAAAGGGACTGCTGTGGCATTAATGGCTATTTAAAAGTGAATTTTAACAGTGAAATGTGTTTTGCCAAAGTCACTACTGTCCCTTCTGCTGAAGCATTGTTTTGTCCCTTTAGTAGTAAACTGGGTAATTGAATGTCACATATGTTGCTGAAATTCAAACATCTTATGCCAGAATAATTAAGACTTCTATATTGATATGATGTGATTGATCTTGGGTTTTTTTATGGATTATCTTCCAAAGGTTGGTGCCTAAACACAGGCTAAGATACAACTATTGACTTAATTCAGTTTTTGTTGTGTTTCATTCACAGATCCTTCTGTTCTAAGAGGTGCTTTTGTAGGCCATACTGATGCAGTGTGGGGTCTGGTTTACAGTGGAGCTCACCAGCGTTTGCTGTCCTGTTCAGCAGACGGCACTATACGTTTATGGAAAGCTACAGAAATTGCTCCAGCACTCAATATATTTAATGATAATCAAGGTACAGAAAATCACCCTACCCTGAAGTTCACGAGCACTACTGTTCAGACTGATGAAATTGGCTACTGAATAGAAATACTTCTTGAACTTCTTTCTGAGTTTTGTGTCTTTATGAATGTTTTTGGGAAGAGTAAATTTTTTGACCCTTCTTTGACATTACCTGAATAGTTAGATACATCTAAAAGCCAACTGCTGCAGGTGATCTGCTGAGGTTATTAGCATCGTGGAGGATGATGTACTAACTCCATAATTCAGCTTTAAACTTGAGTTTCCACTTGGCCTGTGCTTTTGGTTTGTTCAGAATAAAAAGCCCTCTCTTCCCCCAGTTGGAGTTTGGAGTAACTAGGGTCTCATTTCATCCAGTGTCATTGTACCTTCCAGGTTTGTTCCTTGGGCCTCTAACACAGAAATTCCAATTGAATTTCTGAGTTTGCAATTAACTAAAAAACAATATCCTAGTGATTCTAAACACTGCTAGTTGAAAAATATACTCCTTTGGAGTTAGTTATTGAAATGTCATGCACAAGTGAAAATCCCACTGGTTAGAATCTAATTTCTGGAGGTTGCTGTCTGTTTGAGTCAGAGTGCTCTGGAATGAGCCCATTGACATTGCCAGACTCTCTTAGAGCTGATAGTCATTAAAGACTATCTTGTCTCTTCAGAAAAACTTTGAGGCAAAATAAACCTTGTCACAGCTGAGCAGACATGTCAAATTATAGTGTAAAGCTGGTCAGATATGCCATTGCTTGTTAGTTAAAACAGAGTGAGCAAAATGAAAACATTTCATGTATGCTAGTTTTTGCAAAACTCTGTTTCTAAAGTATGCAGGCTTCTAATTGCCAGCTTGCCTATCTGCCTGCTTTGAAAACTTCCTGGTAGAGTTACTGTGAGTTGTTTTGTTTTTAATTATTAAACTGAGGGGGAAGGAGGAGTAGTCTTGGCTCACAGAGCTAGTATTTAGGGCTTTTTTGTCTTCTAAACTGGCATGAAGCCCAGTTGTGAAATCCAGAGACTGAAAAGTCAGTTTTCCTATGGCTTGTTGATAACCTTGAACAAACTCCCTAAAATATCCATCATTCATTTCTCAAGTCCTTTAGATTAACCATTGTAGGCTTACCAGGAAGCTGCAGATAAGCATGCATGGCAGTGGTAGAGAAGGTCACCTGAGGAACAGTGTGTTTTCTTGTCACACCAATCCTTTTTGGTTTTTTTTTGAATACTTGTAGGTAACTACTGCTGTTCTTGAGAAATATTCTTGAGGTCCTGTGTCTCAGAAAGATATTTCTCCCATGAATCTTTAGAGAGTTTACAGGGGTGTGATGGTATTCCTGTGTTATCTGGATCTGTGATCTAACATTAGGTTGCTTAAAATTCAGTTTCTCACTATCTTTTTCTCATCCTCCTGGCATCTGTTGCAACTGGTGTTCTTTCACAAAACAGGTGGCGAACAGGACATTTGAGGAGAAGAATCCTAAGGGATATATGCCCAAGCTTTGCTGATTTGACTTTCTGTCCTGTAGTATGCAGATAGCTACAGTATAAGGAGATCAAATATATACCACAATAGGGGAGGAGCTTTGAAACACAATATATATATGTATATAATGTAATAAATACATTGTATGTATATAAATACATGTATAAACTATTTATACAACTTTACATTATGACAGTTCCAGTGTGTAAAATCTGCACCTGGAGAACCTTGGTGGTTTTTTTAAGCTCTGATTTTGTCTAAGTTAATTACAACGACATTAATCATCTGTCATATCAGTTGTACCACTTCAATTTCATGTCCTTTAACTCAAAGTAATGGAGTTTGGTGGAGTTTTTTGAGAATTGCTGTTACAGTTAAAGGAAGGAAAAGGAGCCAGGGAGCTCTTGCTTTTTTAATTTCAAAGTAGATTTCTGCACAGCTGCTGTTCCAGCATCTTAGTATAGAAAGTTGTTGATACACATGTCCAAAAAAATAGGATTAAAATAGCTAGCATACAGGGAAAGCTATTTAGATTGAAATAATTTATATTTTAGGATGCAACATTTCCTTTCGTAATTGTGGTCCTTTTGATGTTGAAGTGCTTACTCTTTTTGTAATGATTTTTTTGTTTAATTTTTTAAAATGTTCTTTACACCAATTGCATATTTTCTGCATTGTTTTCTAGAAATGGGAATCCCTTCATCAGTAGATCTTGTGAGCAGTGACCCAAGCCTTATGGTAGCATCATTTAACAGTGGGCACACAAGCATTTTTAACATGGAGACACGGCAACGAATTCTTACCCTGGAGTCCAGTGTGGATACTAGTATGTATCAAAGCCCCAAACCAATCAAAGGAAAATAATTTACTTGTTTAAGATTGATAGTGTTGATAATCTTTTAAGTGTTCTCAAAGAATCAGGCAGTGTCATGAGAAATTAAAAGATGAATTATGTTACAAGCTGTATTCTGAGATATAGCAGTAAATTGTTACTACTACAACAGACCTCATGGGTATTGCAGTAGCAGAAGAGTGTGCATACTTTTGAAATAAGATAGAGGAAACAAGCTCACACTCCGAATTCCTCTTCAAGGGATAGTAGCAGGAGAAAAAGCACAAGTTTCTTTAATACAGCTTTGTGATATTTGCAGATTCGACATACCAATTTTCTCTTTAGTCCAAAATTGCAAAGTAGAGGCAATATCAGGAAAATTCAGTGTTAAATTAATTTAAAAATTGGGAGTGTGTGTCAATTCTTTTTTATTTTTCCTCAGAGGTATCCATCTTTTAAGCTTTATTGCATTCTTGGCTCATTTGGACTTGGGCTTTAGTTGAAATTTGCACTGTAGGAGGAAGGCAAAGCTCCAGTGAAAGCATACTAATTCATAAGGTCCCATATAATGACTTGGATAATGGCAGTGACCAATATTATTGTGAAGAGCCTGCTATCAGTAAATTATTTTACCCTGACTTTACAGAAGAGACCAGAATGAGCTGAAGCATAAGGTTTCATATTCAGGCCACAATGGTAAAACATTGAGTCTTTTAAAATTTTGAAATTTCTTACCCCACCCTTAGGGTTTTATGTCACTGAATTCTACTGTTTAATTTTATTTTTTAAAAGGACTAAGCCATTCTTGTTGTCTTTGCTTGTGTGTTTTAAAATATTTAAGTGACTGTCATTTTATAAGAGCAAATGGGAAGTGCCATATCTCTTCTTTAGGTTATTCCTTACTGTGCTGAATTTCTTCTTTTAACATACATCTTTGCTCTTGTCTAAAAAAACAGTTCTAAATTAGTTAATGCAACTCAGTGGAAGCCACCTTTCTTCTTCCTTCTCTTCCCCCTTCTATTTTTTTTCACTTCCTCCTCCTTGCTGTAATTCCCTAATGTTCCTTACGGTATGGCAACCAGCAGTCCCTATTTAGTATCTTTAGTTATGTAACAGTACTATAAAGCTTACATGTATTTTAAAGAAATAAGTTATTATTTCTGCAAGAACTCAGCAAGAAGAAAGTATCACCTGAAATGCCCTATCACACTACTTAGAGACTCTGCTGCTCAGTATAAGCCTCTGCTTGGCAATTTCAAACTTGAGAATGGTTGGCTATGATAAGGATTCATGTTTTAATAATTTTAGTAATTTTAGGAGAGTTTATTAATATGAATGTGGAGTTTTTTTCCCTAATTTATACTATCATAATTTCTAAGTGTCCTGTGGATGCTGATACTGCTTTATGGTTCACATTTTTATAGAAAGGTGTAAAATGAAATCTTTACCATTTTAATAGCGAGTGAACCTTTAGTAGTATTTTGTTTTGTTTATTTTTGTAAAAAGTTTGATTAAATGATGTGAATGTTCTTTGGAAGCAATTCAGCTAAATTAAGTCAACATAAAAGACAGTATCTGTATTTTGATGTTCTGTGTAATGACTATTTGTGGGTTTTGTCACAATCTATGCCTCTTAAGACCCCTCTTGCATTAACCTGTGTATCATAGCAATGCCTGGATTTCTAACCAGAGAATTCCTGTACTTTTTTCTCTATGAGTGTATATATATATATATATGCATGCTATTTCAGAATTACTGAAGGCAAGGAAATTTGTTCTCCTATGAATAGTCTAGCATCCTTTTTTAAAATAATAATTTCAATACATATATCTCAGATAATAAGAGGTAGATTTTGTTTGCTTCAAACATACTACCTGCAGTGTTTATTTTCCTGTCGTTTATGTTACAAAGAAAGTTTGTCTTGGCAAGAGGAGGAATGTGTGTAAATGAGGGGTTTTCACTCAATTTTTGGTTCCACTTTTTTTCTGATGTGCCTATATAAAACCATGTCCAAAAGCTTGGACCTTATTTGGCATACATATGTTTTATGTATGTGTCTGTCCTGTGTAGTATGGAAAGTATTTTAGAGGAAAGTGCGTAACATAGGGTGCTAGCTGAGAGTTTCCAGGATATATATGTAAGAAGTATTTCACAAATTAGATTGATTATGTATTTATTTCTTAGTAGCAGTCTTTCAAAGAACATAGCAATTTAAATATACTGATGTGTATGGGTCTTTTCTTAGCAGTCAGCTCTTCCTGTCAGATAAACAGAGTCATCAGCCATCCAACTCTTCCAATTAGTATCACTGCTCATGAAGACAGACACATCAAATTCTACGACAATAATACAGGTACGCATCTTTCCTGCAAGTCTTAGCCTTAGCCATTGTACAATATAAATCATATTCCAAATTTTTTATGATCAATATTCTTCACACAAATGCTGAGGGATGTCAAGAATTGGATAGCCTCTGAAGCAGAAATCTCTCATCACCAAGTCTAAAGATTGCCAGCTCACTTAAAGCTTTGTTGGCAAAGTGATTAAGGAACTTGCATCTCTCTGTCCATTCTTGTAGGATGCCCTATATATTAGGTTTATAAATACTTAACATAAAAGGCATCTTTTTCAAAATCTTCATGTTCTTATGTTTATGTTTCTTCTATTGATTGTCTGTATTATTTTGCTCTTGAGAGCAGGAACCTCTGGCAATCCTTTTGTGCTTCCTAGACCTCTGCCACATTTGACCTGTGATTTCTTATTTTTAACATGAAATCATTGCTGTGATTATAAATAAACTGTGATAAAACATTAATTCTCTCTGAGACAGCTAACATTATCCTCTATTCCCCTCTCGTTTATATTCATTGCTTTTAGTATGCTCAGCCCCTGCCTTCCTTCCAATTCAAGATCTTACTTGAGAACTTAATTTGCTTAAGGGGCAGATATTTAAAATGTCAGGGTGGCTTAAAGCAATGGTCTCATGAAAGTTGATGATACTGCTACTGTGGTTCTTGGGAACTGTAAACATTAAAATACTGACTTGTATAATTTTAATGATTCAGTCATGGGACAAGATCTTCTTGTGTTTATATCAGCTGTGATAGGGTCATTAGCAGTGAATTCAGATAACAAAGTTAACTGCAGAAAATAACCTAAATAAATCTTTTCTTTCAAAGGAAAACTGATCCACTCCATGGTGGCTCACTTAGATGCAGTTACAAGTTTAGCTGTTGATCCTAATGGCTTGTATTTGATGTCTGGCAGTAAGTACATTCAGATTTCATTTTCTTTTTCTCATAATGGTGGCAGGCATGCAAATTATAAGAAAAACTGTTTTCCCTTTCTTTAGGCCACGACTGCTCGATTCGCTTGTGGAATCTTGAAAGCAAGACCTGCATTCAAGAATTTACTGCTCATCGCAAAAAATTTGATGAGTCCATTCATGATGTGGCATTCCACCCATCCAAATGCTATATTGCCAGTGCAGGAGCAGATGCCCTGGCTAAAGTGTTTGTATGACAGAGTGCTTGCCATTCAACTTTAGCTTTGTATATATTTAACCAGCTGCACAAAAGAGAAGAGGAGGGCATGAGTTGTTTTATCTTGCCCTATAATTCAGAGAATGTTTGTAAGTGTTTAGTTTTGCAGGGTGCTGTTTTCTAAAATGACATTTGTTCTGGTTTCTGTGAGCTCAGCTGGTGCTGAGAGCTTGGAATCTCTCAGTTACAAATAGTTAAAAAAAAAAAAAAAAGCTTTTATTTAGGGGGTGTGAATTTTCGTCCAGGCAGGCCTTGGGTGAAACTAGGTCTACATATTCTCTATTAATAAAACGGAGTACTGGAAAGAAGGGGTCTAATTGCATCAGGGAGTAGGAAAAGAGGGAAACTTCCTAGGATGCTTCTCATTGAGGAATCTTAATGTGCTCAAATCACCTGGAAAAAGTGATTCAAAGTCAGTTCACATGCTCATATCATGTGAGAGGCACTTTGTCATCCCTTTGGTATAAATAAAGTAGATCTTGTTCAGAGAGCAGTAGCAGATAGTTAATCTCAGCCACCTGGCTGCTAGCCTAAAATAAATGCAATTAAAGGAAGGCAAATTACTAACATAAATTAAAATGCAGTAAAGTTTCTGTTGCATCTTCTGTGTTTCTCAGTAAATATTTAGTTTGCAAAACAATTTATATAATTTTTTTAAGACTGTATTAGCGTATGGCTAGAAACTGAGCCTTTAGTCTAAATCCCAATTAACAACAGACTGACACAGTCTGTGTATACTGTAGTAGCAAATTTAACTTATTCAGATTTTAATGCTGTTTATTCTTGGAGATCTGGCACAAGAAATTATCACAAGGCTTTCCAAAGAAGCTGTCTTACAATTTTAGCTGTCAAACATTCATCTCCTCTTTCTGTTCCTGCTAAAAAGGGTATCATTCTGGGCATTAAGGATAACAGTGAAATACTTCATTTGAAGATTAAATCTGATGCTTTGTGTGAGTCCTTTTAGTGGAATAGGTAGGAACTCTACAAAGTTCCATGAGTTTGAGAGATTCTGCTACTGCTAGAGATATTTCCCAGCTGCACCATTTGAGGTACTTTTTACCTTGTCCACTTTACTGGGTGTATGTGCCATTGATTGGGTTACCTGAAGAATGAGTGCTTCTCGTAATTACTCAACAGATGTGCTTTGTTTATCTATTCAGAGCTTCTCTGTTGATTCGACAAATAACTTCTAATCCAATCTGTTAATCTTTTTATCCCTTCTTAAAGGAAGGTGAGTAGATTCTTTTATGTTATGTGTCATCATCAGAATTATTACTATTCATAAGCATGAAGCTGGTGTTTTTCTCTGATGGGAATGGAAGCAGAATTTCTGCTGGAGTTGATTTCTGGTGCAGATAAGAGTAGGAAAGAACCCAGTGCAACTCTTCATATACTAGCCTGAGGTTAAGACTGGAAACTGATAAATAAATCTTTACCTTTAAACTGACACTTCATAAGCAGGAGTCATTGAAAGATAGCAACATAAGGTTTGACTATGTTGTTTCTAGAGTGCCATTTGGGGATGGGACCACATTTGAAGTTGATCTCAGAGTTTAAACCAAGTATATTATTTAGAATAAAAGGTTGACCTGTGCTGTTTGAGCCTGCAACAAATTATATGTACTGCTAAAATATCCTGGAATACCTTTTATTGCTCAGAATATTCACATATGTCACTTCATGATACTGATATGCAATATATTTCCTTAGATAAGATTAGAACTTTTACCATGAAACAGATGACTACAATAATAATACAGATAATTTAGTTTTTATAAAATGTTTTGGTTTTGATGAAAAGGAGGAAACTTGGCTGCAAAACTGAGCATTCAACTTTGTGAGAGTTCTGTGTACTTGACTCATATTCTTTCAGTGTCATTATTTTATTTCTTTTTGAAGAGAAAATTGCAAAGATTTATTTGAAAAAATCTAAAAATTATGTATATTATATATGTGTATATATATTGTAAACATGTATTAAATGTGTCTAGTAAGGGAAGACTCCATCGGTGCATTTTAATGTTTTAGTATTAAGAGTTCTCTTGAGTTTGTGTATACAAAGGATAATGGTGTGAGTATGAAATGAATGTTGTGCTTTTGCTTACACAATACAATATGTAGTCACAGTTGTTTAAATTGCTGTACATAAAAACTAATAGGCCAGCATGCTTGTTTTTAAGGACTGTCATTCTGATTACAATTGGAATGTAAGAAGTGGCTGTTCAAATGTGAATCGAAAGATGTTTCCTTCTCACTATTGAGCTCTTGCTCAAACTGAAAAGTGATTTTTTTAAAAGCTGGCAATAGCTAGAGGATGAGGTGCCTTTAAAAAACAAAACAAAACAAATGTAGCCTTACAAAGAGGTTGTGGAATATATATATTTTTGTGCTTGTCTTCATAATTGATGTCAATGTCTTTTTACTGTACTTGCTCACATACTTGTAGGACTGCAGGGTATTGTGCATGAGCCTGTCAGATCTTCTGAGCATCATCATAGGAGATAGGGTTGAAAAAATTATTTAGGTTATCTAGTCCATCTGCTTGCTAAAGCAGGGTTGTAGACTTGTGTGTTCTAATAATGTCTTGGCCAGTGAGATCTTATTGTTCTAAGACAATTAGGCTTCCTTTTAAAGATTATTTTGATGATTATATCTCACTGGCAGGAGGATTTATGTGATATCTAGTAGCTCTTTTTTGTAACTTCATGCCAGTATTCCAAGCCATGTGTTGTGCCATTTTACATAGTCTTCATAGGCTTTGTAATTTGGAACCTGCATGCACACATGGTTCCATCTGTATGTTTTCATTCCTTTCTGCTTTCTTAAAGCTACTTTTTTTAGTCTGCTTTGTTTTTGCACAATATTTTCTTGTTTTCATCCTTTAAGCTCAGTTCTCCAAAAATTGCTGCCCATACCACCATTCCACATGCATGATTTGTTGGACTTAGTCTGAGGGTCATCTGTTAAGTATGGTTGTTGTTTGGTTGGCTTTATCCTCTGTAATGCAATGCTTTTGTGTAGAAAACCAAGCTTTTGATATCTGGCAAACTTAAATCATATTTCTTTATTTATGACTATTCCTTTAAATAACATTTGCTGCTTTTCAGGTTTCTTCTTCACTTTTAGTATGTTATTATTCTTTTGCAGCTAGAGACTTTATTCCTGTTTCATGATTATCCTGGATCTTACAAGCTTTGAACTTCTCACCTCTGAGGGCACTAAATTATTTTTATTTGTTCCCCTTCTATGTGCAGTTTTTCCTGGTTCAGTATAATTAGTAACTTTCATTAGTGTGATACATATGTTTATTGAAAGTGTAAACAAAACTGGACCCAAGGCTTGTTCTTGGAAAAAACATTTTTCTGCAGTATCAGTATATAGCATTTTAACATTACTATTTTTCCCATATCTAATTTACATGGTAATTTTTTAATGGTTAACTCATATAATTTTTTGTGTATGGTAGCCTGTGCTAATGATTTTGATTTTACTAACTAATTTACTGGGAGAATTTTCAGTCCTTCTGTATGTTGAAAGTTGGTCCACTGGGTTTAAATACTCTCACTTTTACTCTTAATTTATTTCACTGGGCTGTTTGCTTTTGCATGTTTTATTCAGTTACCAAAGTGCTTGCACAGAATGATTTGGTGTAGCTTGGAAGAAGTTCTAGATATGTTGTGTCACTCTTACAAAATCCTAGTGTCTGCATTTATTTTTGTGCCTCAGAGAGAAAACTTCCACATAAAAGATTCACTACTTTCATCTCATTCACCTTTATTTTATAAAGAACATATGAAATATGTTCTTTACCAAGAAGCCAGTAGAACTATATGCCATATACTGTAGGTTATTTTTTTCAGACATGTATTTTCAAATAATGTGAAGTTAAAGCAGTCCCATGTAATTTGATTAAGTGTGTTGTGTTCACCATACAGCTTTGTGATTAGGTCATACAACATTGTTTTTCAGTTGTGAATTTAAAGTAAACTGAGACCTTGTTCTTTTGAATAAATGTGTGAGAGATAGAGGACTTAGTTACACCACCTTTTCAGTACTTTTTTTGGATCACAGATGTGTCCCCTTTCCCTGCCTCCTTAGATTTTAACAGTAATTTTGGGGAGCAGCAATTTATGTAAACACATATGTTTTTTGAGCATATGTTTAATATGAACATATGTTTAATGAGCATAAGTATGGAAACAAACAATTGAAAAGTGGGCATAACTATCAGATAATCAAGTCTTGATTTTTTTTATGCCTTTCAAGATGTGTATTCGGAAACATTTGCATGCTGTGGCTTGGCAGTGTGTTTGCAGACTGTCCCAGCTATCCAAGAGCTTACTTGGTGCCTGTGTGAAAACACCTAGTCAACCTGAGATGCATTAAGGAAGAAAATGCAGCCAATGTGGTTTTCCTGTGCTGAAATTTGTGGCTGTTTAGTGGAAGTTTGTTTGGACTACACTATTAGAAAAATGAAGAAATCAGAAAGCAATAGTTAACCTCTTCCGTGTGGTAAGTTGGTTTTTACAAGATGTGGCAATCTTTGACATGGCAATATGAGTTTTTTTGGGCAGCTTCAGTTCATGAGCATCGTAGAGATGTGTAGCATAGTTGTTACTATTGAGTGGCTGAGAGGATGAAAAGATTTCTCTGAAAAAAATGCTCAGATGTTTAAGGAAGCTCCTTTTTTCCATACGGATATGAAGATATTGAGAATATTTTATCTGAATCTGACGTGTTTAGTTGAAGGGAGTTACAACAGGTGAACAGTCTAGACTCTTTCATCATCAGTATCTTTAAGCTTAGAGATAAACAGAGTTACAGAAACAATTTGCCTGTAAACTGCCAGTGAAAGCCTCTGCTATGTTCCTGCTGAGCAGCAGAGAAACTGATGGACATCAGTGCTGGTCCATCCAGTTATGTCAGGGATGTTCTACAAAAAATAGCCCCTATTTTTTAAAAAGGTAGTCTTAAATACAGCAGAGCAAAATGAACAAACTCCTGGGGATGGTAGGGAAGGACTGGGATGACTCTTGTGTAAATAGTCCTTGTTTGGGCAAATGCTCTTATTTAGCTGGTGGGAATGTTCCCAGGAGGGAGGGTGATTGGAAATGTGACCTTTAAAAAAATGTCTGTGCCTGTGCTAACGAACAGATTACAGATAACCTGTACTGGTTATCTGTCCTTTTGGTATGTGATTTTATCATCCCTCTTTAATTTTCCTTTAGGATACATTTTCTGAGAATCTTAAAATCTCATCTGCAGTGAGCTCTTACTGCAGGATGAATTTCATAAAGGACTACTGATTTTTCTCTTGGAGTGGTTTTTTTAAGACTGGTAGAGTTTCAGCTTCAGCCCCAGCCCTCTCACCACTGAAAGGCAGATTTGTTCCTCCTTACACCTAGTTCATTTAATTCTAGTGTATATCTCTTAGCCTGCCTTCTGACTTGGTTTTGCTGCTTCGTAGTCAGTTATGAAAGCTTATAAATTGCTGTAGCATTTAAGATATTTTTGAGAATCTGGATTCCACTACAGAAGGCATAAATCCAGTTGAATAGTGTAATTTGTGGATCTCATCTGGTTTGTTGTCAGGAGAGACCTGTTATTAGACTACAAAATCCAAACCATGGCTAAGCTAAAAAGGCATTTAACAATACTATGTTCTTCTTAGCCCAACTTCTTCCTGCTTAAGTTAGATTGTGGTACTGTGTGTTAGTCTAGTTTTGCCCTGCTCATGCTGCCAACCCATGCTGTGATCCTGAGATCACAGCAGTGTTTAAACCGTGCCCAATGCATGTGTTTCTGAGCTGCTCAAAGCCTTGTGTTGATGTGGTCCTCCAGGCCAGTCTTCTTCAATGCCCTCAAGTTTGAATTGCAGGCTTTCAAATTTACTTCCTGGCTATTTTGAGTAAACCTTGGTCCTCACACCAGAGTATTGGACTGTGGTGTTGAGAAAAGATTTATACAGCTGGATTTGTACGATTCTGAAAGGGAAGGGATAAGTTACTGCCAAGCCAAATATTATAATTATTTTTGGATTTGTTGTGAAAAGCAGCCAAAAACATTGTATAAGGGATAAATGATGGACTTGAAGCTAATATTTTTCATTAAGAATTTATTTTTTTATGCTTCCTGTCATCAAGATACAGTGCTTTCGAATGTAGCTTGTTTTCAGATATATGGCTCCTAGAATTGTTTTCTTGCAGTTGGACATTTGCAAATGTGCATCAGTTTTGAAAGCTGTCTGATATGTGTTAGCACTTCTTTTGGAAATGCAAACTGAGCATGTTAGCTAATTATTTCATGTACTTTTATAGTCCAAGCAGACTGAAAAGTCTTGTGCTATGTTTTCCTTGAATAATGCATCTGAAAAAACTTGTAGAAGGAATTCCATGATGACATGACTTTTATTGCTGTAAGGTTCTCTGTTGACATTTTTCAGCTTTGCATTATATTTTGCATCATTATCTTCAGTTGACTGTCAGGTTAAAAAAGACAAATTTCTTTGCCATATGGACTGTAACGTGGATTTTTTTTGTTTTTGTTGTTGCTTATATTAATACACTTTTTTTTTTCCTACTAGAACTTAGAGATACCTGATACAGCTCTCTTTAGGAGAAGTTACAGGTGATAACCACTAACATGTTAGTAATTACAGTGGCTTCCCTTCTGTTTTGGGTCACTTCCATGGCAGATTGTTGATATAAAAAGGCTACTGTGGCTCATATACAAACAGCTAAAGGAAATTAAGATTCTCCTTCAGAACTATGCTGAGGTTATGATTTTACACACCAGTTTTGAATGACTACTTTGAAACAATGTTGGGCATCAAGTGTCTTGCAGAATTTTGGATCCAAATAAGAAATACCTACTTGTCGAGTAATAGTCTGCTTGTCAGTTTTTTGTGTGTGGCTCAGTACAAGGCTGTGTCAGAATTGCAGTACCACCAAAATTACCTTGTTTAAATGCGACTGTTGTACAAAAGTGAATGTTATTTTGAGTGAGAAATTCTGTTTTCTAATTTATGAAGGAAATAGTTTTCTTGGGAGTAAGCATCCATAAATGTAATATATTTCATGATTTTGAAAAGGTTTATTAATCATGGGACATAAGAAAAATGAAAGTGATTCATTCTCCAAAGATTTGTTTAGCATTTATTATTAAATAATAGAGTATAAATTTTTGCTTTAAATGGAAATGCTTCTTCAAAAACTTAGTATTAAACTTCTTACTAAAACTCAGTAGTTTAAAATGCTGGATAAATATCTAAAATGGTAAAGATAGAGAATTCAGAGGGAGATTACTTTGAAATACACCAGTGTAATTTTGAGCTTCTCAAGTGCAGCCCTGAATTTTCTCTTTTTCACTGCAGTTCATATTTTGTGAAACTTCTTGGATAGGTTATATTTAAAGCTACATTCACTTGCCTGAATAAGTCAAATAAATACTTTGTCATTTAAAATTATATAGATCTGCTTATATTAGTGTGCCGTTTAAAATGAGACCCCATTGAGGTAACATGCAGGTATTTGTGTTGGTATGACAGTAGTGAAGTGGGGTATCTGTGTACTGTACCCGCATTCTGTGCTGAGCAAAATCACACGGACTTCCAGAAATAAGCAATGGTTTTTAAGAGCAGCTTTATTTAATGTTGCAGCAGCAAGTGTCATTTGTACCATATAATTATGTAAATTGGGTGCTAATAAATACTATTTTTCAACATTTTGCATTGTGTTCATAATTCTGCATTTTATCACAAGAGATGCTAGGAGGGGGAAGTGCATTAAGAGTAAGGCAAGTAGAAGGAAGGGCTTGAGGTAACTCCATGTGGCATTCCTGCTGAGCTGTGCAGCACGTTACTGTTCACAGGAGTGCCTTGGTTTTTGTGTTCTCTGTAAGTCTTGGTTTCATACTGTGGGCTGTTGACACCCTACATCTTCCATGTGCTGAGGCACGTGGTCCCTGTGTGGGGTGAGTGTGGGGTGAGCAGACATGCGGAGTGGGGTGGCTGTGCAGGAGCTGGTCTGGCAGCAGGCGCTGTTCACAGCCAGACACGTGGCTCTTCCCGAGGACAGCGTTCATTGAACGTAAAAATAAATGTGTGCTTCTGCCCCTGGGGAGGGGAGGAGGGAGAGCAAACCACACATCACAGATGGCAGCTGCCTTGCTACAGGAAGGGGCTCAGAACGGCACTGTGAGGGGGTGGCACGAGAACCTACACAGAACTGAGCAGAACAGTTGTCAGTGAGCCCATCCTGGGTTTTTTCTCAGTTTGTAGGTGGGATAAGCAAAAGCTTTATCTTTTCTTGGTAGGTATAAAATAGCCTAATTTGGTCCTACTCATCTTCCTGCCTCAAGGGAAAGGAGGAATTGCTTTATGAATTGACAGTACAATCTCATTCACACCCGTGTGAATGCCTCTAGAAGATTCCTGAGGTAGGGGAAAGAAGATATAGTGAATAATGCATGAGTGACCCTCACATGCAGAAGGTCTTCTTAACAAGCTTATGGGTTGCCTATGAACAAGACATGGCCCCATGATGATTTGCATGTGAGAAAAGTGAGTGTACTTGGTGATACAGTGGAAGTTCTACGATTTCTTGTGCTTAAAAAGAAGTAATTTCTATGATTTCTTGAACTGAAATTCTTGGACTGCACTATCAGAGTTCTCATTAGAAATCACAGAAGGGATTAAACATGGTGTTAAGAAAAATAACATGTTTCTTGCCATTCAGTAAGACTGACAAAGTTGATTGTGAGCAGTGTTGCTGATGCAGTGCTAAAACCCTCATCCCCCTCCTCCCCTAGTTTTTAACAAGGAAAAATTATTATTTTGAGGAATTTGAAGCATTCAGCTGCATAATGTACAAATGTAATGTTTTCAGTATGTAGGTGACTTAGTGAATGTAAATGGCCTGATACTGTCTAAGATGTCTCAAAATGAGATGGGAAGGGAGAAGAAAAGGGATTAAGTTGTTTCTATAATGTTGCTCCTGGACAGAATAAAATAGCAGAATGATAGTGGCTTTGTTCAACCATGAAGTAATTTAAGGTATGTACACCACAGAAAGGTGACTTAAATTTGGTGTCTAGGTAATATTTCTGATACTACCTACTGCTTGCTTTGACTTTCTAAGTAGATAACGTGGATGATTTCATGTGGGGTTACAGGTAGGGTGTTAAATCACTAAATATGTTTAGCTTGGGTTGGTCCTGGCTGGATGCTTAACTCCAGAGCTTTTCCTGATTACTGGTGTGGTTCCCTCTATGTGCTGGAGAGCCATGGGGGAAGGAGTAAGAGGAGGAAGGGGAAGCTTGTCTGCCCACTTGTCAGCAGCAGCCATGGAGAAACTCTCCTCTTGCCAAACCAGCAAAGCAGCAGCAGCTGAGGAGCAGGAGGTGCACACTGCAGGTGATGTCTTCTGAGCAGGGTGTCACAGTGACAGCAGAAATACTGAGTGTCCTGCTCTGGGGAAACAGCACTTTGAGCTGCTTCTCTCTGAAGAAATGGCTGAACTCTTAATCAAACGTGGTGGCTCACTGGAAATGTGAGTGGCTGATGCTGGAGTTGGCAAGAGATGCTGAAACTGAGCTCTGCCAAGGCTTCCAGAGCATGGATGTCAGTAGGTATTTCCAGGTGGGTGTTCTGCATTGTGATTGCTGAGCACTGATAAGCCAGCAGCCCAACTCTGGGTGCAAGGATGCTTATTTCTTACGGAGAGGGTGATCAGACAACACCCTCTACAATGTGTATACAGTGACTAGTTCAGACAGCTCCCATTTCTTCTCTTGGGGGTGCCTCTGCCAGACAGCACTGCACTGGTCAGACATCTGAAACTAAATGGCCCAGCATGAAGTGACTGGACATCTAGACCCTCTTTTGATTCAGTCCCACATCTAGAAAGTGTGTAGAGCCGGTGTTATTTTTTTTCAGCTTCCAAAGGAAGTCTGGTTCAGATAAAACGTGATCTTGAAGACCTTGGAAAGTACATACAGTTTTGATGCTCTTCAGTCATTAGGCTCTGCTTCAGTTGACTGATTCCTCTGACAGGTAATTTTGTGTTAGCTCACTCTAAGGATCTTTTTCATCTAAGCATGTAAAAGACAACACTGAAGCACCCGGGGCTTTGCCAGCCTTGCTGAGTCTTCCATAATGTAGTAATAACCTCAGCTGTGTTTCAGAAACTAAAATGTCATAGGCTGTATTTTCTGTGTATTTTTTAGCCCCATATGAAATGACATGTACGGCATGTGCCTTTAGGACAATTTTATTGCAAAAGATATAGCAACTTATGTTGATATGCTCAAAATAGCTTGCATATGTTACAGAAGGAGTTCTGCTGCTTTCTTCAAACAAATATACCCCTTTGAACATTTATCTATATGTAAGGTACCTTGGTTTTTTTTTTTAATAAAACAGTATGTAGAGACTTTAGAAGGCAGCAAGTGATTTGGTTGCTATGAAAGGTAAAGGTGAAGAGGAGCGTGTTCTGTGATTGCATGGAAGGGTGTATTCTTCAAAATTTTGAGGCTTCTGTATTAGGCGGTGTTTATGAATAGGACATCTATGTTTAGACAAGAGTTGGATTAAACCGCTTTCACAGTTTGAGTTTTGACAATTTCAAGATTGTCCCAAGAAGTAAATAAAAACGCACATTAAGAAGCAAGCGCCATAGTTGTTCACAAACTTACGATAAACCATTTGAACAACAAACCCTGAAATGCTTTATAAATGCTTGACAAAAGATAGGTGTGCAACTTTCCTGTGAAAAAGCATTTGAAAGCTTAATGCCATTGCTTGAAGTTTAAGCCTTAGGAAAAAATTATATCCCATATGTGTGTATCCCTTATGCACATCCTAAAGAACATATGTGCTCTAGCTATTCCTAATGTCTCGGCCATCACTGCTGTGCTTTTGGCAGAGCACAAGTGAAGCATTGGGGAGTCACTGCAGGGAACCAATCTTTGGTGCTGCAAGAGTACATTCAGTATGGAGAACAATATGTGGTGGTGAGCTGCTGCATTAAAAATTAAACCACAGTATTAAGGGTAAGTCTAAGTTAGGATTTAGGCCTTTTTCTCAGGCAGCCCCAAATCAAGCCCCAAACAAACAGGTTTTCAGAAAATAAATCTAGTGTCTGCACTGAAGTCCCCAGTAAATTCAGTTTATGGGTTTGTTTGGAGTTTTGTCCAGCCCATGTAATGTCCCTTGTTGACAGAGAAAGATGTGTTCAGCAGAATGGTAATGAGAAGCTGGATCAAGAGTTGGGGGGTATCAGAGTTGCTCTGCTCATGCCTAACTCCTTAGATCCTTAATCGTTTTTTCAAGCCAAAAGCTATTGCTTTGAAGTGCCACAGCACAGATTAGTGGTAAAAACTCTGTATACAAATACATTTGTGGAAACTGACAGTGTGCTGTGCTTTCAGCTGGGTGGAGCGGTTGAATTGATGATACTCAGTTAAAGCTGAAACTTAATGTTTCTTCTAAGGGGAAGTGATGAACTTGCACTGTGTAAAACCACTGTGTCATCCAAAATCGGTTTTGATAACCTCTTGAGAGGACCCCACCCTGGCTTATGTTACCCCACCAGGGGGATCATGCAAAGTCTTGCTGTTTTCATTAATTTGCATTATGCATACTTAGTTGATAGGTTATAAGCTACTTCAGTCATATTTCCATACATAAGGATTTAAAAAATTGTGCTACTTTTGCTGATAAAATGAGTTTCCCTTATGGCAATTCAATTAGAATTTATGTGGCTAATAAATATCTTGGCTCGTGGTTATTAAAACTATAAATGCTGTTAAGAGCCTGTAATATGGCAAATTTGAGTTTTAATTTCTTTCCATTTCATGTTAGTTCCATAAGCCTGGCACAGCATGGCTTTGATTGCCGTAAGGAGTGTGAACACTCATGTTTTTATTGGCTCCTTTGATAACTTCTCTTAATGAATGTCTTTTCTTAAATGATACTGGATGGAACATAATCAGCAACTGCTGCTTCCTAAACAAAGTGCAGTTATTTTCGTCCTCCTAGTATGTCTCTCCTCCTGCACTGACTAGTGATGTGCGTAGTTCTTCACTTAAGACACCACTGTGTGTATTCTGACTGACTGTAATAGGTACATTTTGAAAACAGTCCATAGAAGAGAAGTCAGTCCTAAATTTGAGGGAAAGTGTCTGATTAAAAGCTTGAAATTTTGCTTTTCCCAGTGTTAATACAGAACTTCAGATAATTCCCTCTTAAATCCTGTTAATGGCTCTTGAATAGCTCTCCTGACACTAGAGAGTGCACTTCCAAGTGTTGATTTCATGACAGAATGGTGGTTCTTAAATGCTTTTCTGACTGTGAGTTACTTAAACCCACTATTTCTCTCTAAGAGTCTCCTGTGTCCTGGCAACACTCCTGTGGTCCTACAGGACTTGAACCACCGAAAAGTGAAGGATGAAACTGAGGAGGAAAAACATTTCTCAAGATCAAATAACTAACACAGTGCTGTGGGAGACTAGATTCCAGTTCCTGCATGTTGGCTGCCTTGTGGATCCAAGGCTTTATTGGGGTTGTAGGGTTGTAAAGGAGGCAAAGGATGATAGGGTCCTGGGGATTTAACCTTTCCTCTCTCTTGCTTTCCAGTTTCTCAGGGTTTGGCTAAATCCCAGTGCTCGACTTGACACTAGCTGAAGCTTAATTTACTGAAAGGACAGCAGTATGGAGAGAGTACCTGCTTTTAAGAAGGTATTCAAATTAAGCTGTGTTCCCCCTCCAAAAAAAGCATTGTGGTATTTGAGCCCTGATCTGTGTGTCATCTGGTGGGCAGTGCCACATGAGGTGTTTCTACCACAGCAGCTCAGAAGCTTAGCCATTCCCTAAAGGGACCTGGTCACTTCAGAAAGCAGGTGGCACGTTTTAAAGAATTTGCATATGTCCAGAGGTGAGAATTGGGCAAGCTGGGGCTCTATGCTAGAAGCAGCTCTTCAGTCACCTGCAGTTATTTCCTCCATTTTTACTGCCTCTTCCGCTGTCCACCTAAATCAGAGTTTCTGATGCCCACAAGAAAAAAAAAAAAAAAAATCATCTACACAGAGCATTATCATGCACAGGCACAGAGCTGCAATCAACCTTGCTGACTGGAAAGTGCCAGAGGGAAACACCTCCAGTGTTTCTTGAACTGAGGACTGGCATTATTTCTTCAGCACAGCACCCAAGGGTCCGGCCTTGCTTGAGTCCATCAGTTCCGTGGCTGGGAATTAAACTCTGTGCAAATGTTTTGGATGAGCTGATTAACATAGCGGTAGAGGTTGTCAAATTCATCCACAAAGAAGGAATGCTCCTTAGCAGGGTCTGATGCAATGGCTTCCAGTTCATCTGGGGCTGCCCAAGCAACTCCAATGGAATAAGCGATGACTCCTGGAAAGAAACCCAAAGTTTAGAAAAGCATAAAAGTTTTCATTGTGGTAAATCTAATTTAAGATCAATACTGCAAATGTAGTTTCCAGGCCACAAAAAAATGGGCAGTGTGTTTCAGTGCTCTCTGTATAAAATGGGTATTTCAAATTGGAGGAAAGTTCTAGCTTGTGCTTTGAAAGTACCTTTTTCCAACAGCAAAAAGGTATAAACAATAGTGTAGGTTTTGCTCTGGGTCTAAACAACAGATCCAAAACAACAGGATCATGAACAACAGGATCTTGTTCCAGTGCAAATGTGTTGGAAGATATATGTCTATCTTGACTAGAAAGCCAAAGGAGTCCTGTGTTACTAAGACAGCAAAAATCCCTTGACATCTAGACATAGCTGCATATGTGATGATTTATAAGTTTTTTTTCTGGAGTTCCTTATTCAGCTATTAAACAGATGCTGATTTTGCTGGAGCTCAGTGGGACCCCAGGGAGAAGTAGTACTCTTCGTGCATAAGATTTCATCCAGTGCCTTCAAATTATAGCAAAGTGCATTTATGTGACCTGGATAAGTGCTGAGGCATGAGGGGAGAGCAGGCAGTGATAGAAGACCTTACCATTTTGGTGAGCTGCCATGGCTGGCACACTGACATCATCGTAAGACCTGCCGTCTGTGATGAGAATCATGATCTTCCTTTTGTTGGGTTTGGACTTGCTGAAGAGCTGCTCTGAGGCGTAGCTGATGGCTGCTCCCGTGCTGGTGCCCCCACTCCAGTAACTGATCCTTTTGATGGCGTTCAGCACATCCTGCTTGGTGCTGTACTTGTCGAAGCTGAACTCCAGCCTCTGCTCGTAGGTGTACTGCACGGCTCCGATGCGCGTGTCGGTGTCGGAGATCTCGAACTCCTTGCTGATGTTGGCCACGAACTGCAGCACGGTGCGGAAGTTGCCGGTGCCGACGCTGCTGGAGCCGTCGATGACGAAGCCGATGTCGGCGGCGTTGAGGCAGGTCTTGCTGCAGGCCAGGCGCTCCGTGTCGCACACCCGCTTCACCAGGGGCTGCACCGCCTTGTGCAGGCTGAACCAGCTGGGCACGCTCAGCGCATAGAACCCGTTTGTCCTGCACACTGCCTGCAAGGCAACACCAGCATAAGCGCCGTGGGAATGCAGGCTGCCTGCTCCTGCTGGGCATGGAGCTAAACTCTAAATACGGGCTCCTGGAAAGAGCAGTGCTGCAGTCTGAAATGGCCTCTCCTGCAGTCACCATCTGCTTCCCTAGGAAATGATGTCAGTGTAACATCACAGATACTTGTGTAATGTGACAGTTCTTCCTGCCTCTTTTAAAAAACTGTGGGATGGAGCTGATATTATAGTAGTGAAGGAGCTGTAATAAGCAAGTTTGCCACCTGTCAGGCTGTTTTGTGTGAGTTACATTGCTCGTGGGAAAAGCATTCAAATCACAGAGCTGCTCTTAGTGTGGCTCCCATGGACATTGCATGAGGCCTGTATGTTTGCCAGGCAGCAACTTCAACTCCCATCATTCAGAACAAGAAGGAAAGTTTTGCTTGCTGACAAATCCTACTGCTGTGAAGTGAAAACTGGGGCATAAGCTGAGGCTAACTTGGTTCATGCCCTTTTAAACAGAGAAAACCCAGGCTTATTGTGATGGCTCTGCCAAATAGTCAAAAAAACAAAAAAAAACCCATTAAGTTTTATAAGTAAATACTCATTAGGGCCAGATCTGCGGGAGGCTTCTATAGGGCTAGTGGGAGTCAGGTGAGTGTGGGTGGGAAGTAGGGTGGGCACAGAAGAGGGAGAGGTCAAGGGGTGGAGGAGGGAACAGGGAGGGGAGTGATACAAACAGTCTAGATCAAATTGTCTTTGCCTTTAGTGCCTTTTAAATGCCAGTTCCTCAGATCTCTGAGTGAGAATACTTTGTTTAGCCATGCTTTATCTATCAGCTTTGTGATAGTGTGTGTATCTGACTGTTTTAAAAGACCAAGGCACTGGTCTTGACTTGCATAAAGCCTAACAGCTCCAAGGGAATTACAGTTCTCTCCAGTCTGGGCTCCCTATGGTGTCCTGCTCGCATTTACTCTTCTTAGTGTCTCACTTCTATTTTAGTGTTATGATGCAGCAGTATCAAGCCACCATTCTCTCCTTACCTTCCTGTTCTGAGCCCACTGTACTCTCACTTCTGGTGTGTCCCTGGCAGGTTTGCAGAGACTCACTGTAGCTTTGTTCTTTTAAAAACATTAAATGCAAATGAGGCTACAATCTAATTGTGTGCTGACCAGAGACAGTGCACCTCTTTGGAGCAGCTCTGAAACTCATGGGAGATTATTTAATGGCAGAGCAACCCAGCTCAGATGGGAATCTGTTTTCTGAAAATACCAGGTAACTCAACCCTGTTTCCTAGGCCCAGTCCGGTCTGCCACTTGGTAGATATCTCTTGCCCTAATTGGGTACCAGCTCATCCTGAAGCACTGTTGATCAGACAGTGTTGATGCCAAATTCAAATCAATCAAAATTTGCATTCTCTTTTTCTTTTTAATTGCACATGGCAGGGATTTACCCTTTTTCCAAGAGCTACCATGAAATCCATAGCAGCAGAAACAAATAACTGAAAAATAGCCTTCATCAACAGTGAAAACAGAATGTTTGAGTCATCCAGTATAACTGAAAAACTAGGATGTGCCTGTGTTGGGCCTGTGCCAACCTTTGCTTGTGTGGGACCTGTTTGTAAATGCAACATTGACATTAGGTTGACAGGGCTCCTCACCTGTTCCCTAGTGGGCAATTCACAGCAGGAGGTTCATGGAAAAACAATTTCTAATAGCTCAGGCTGCAACTGTACTTTGTCACACTACTGTGTGTTTGGAAAATGCAGGTATGTGCTAAGGTTTAATCGGCCAAAAGCCATTTGCTTGATGATGTACCTTAGACCAGAACTTTACTGACTTCATCCCCTTTCCTACCTCAGCATCACTGCATGGTTTTTCTACAGAGAAACTCAAGACAGCATGCACAAGAAGGAAAAGAAATAACCATTAGTGGTAAGAAGGAAAGAGAAATGCCCTGAATGAAGTAGGTTGAAAAGTTTAGTCAGAGTCAAGCTCCTGGTCAGACTCAGCCCACTAAGTACCTTGTCCACAAAGTTCGGTTCAATTACGTTCTGCTTTTCACTTTGAGCAGCTGCTTCAACAGTGACAAAGAAAATGTTGATCCCTGATTCTCTGGCCAGCCTGGAGGCCTCTTCCACCCGGTCAGTCGGCCACCCATCCACCATCACTACAACCACATTGGGAGCTCCACCTCTGTTTCCATTAGCATCCAGGAAGAAGTTTTTGTTAACAAATGAAAGTGCCTTCCCTGCAATAGAAGAGGAGTTGAGGAGTTATGGGTCTGGAAGCACTCTGTGTGATAATATCCCAGGAAACAGTAGGCAGAGAGCTGAGGAAAGCAGTTTCTGTGGCTCTGTGAGCAGCAGGGAGGCCACTGCTGCTGGTGCCAGTGCTTCCTGAGCCCTCCTGCACTGAACCCCCTCCCTATGCCTCAGAGAGGCTGGAGATGATGAGCTGGGTTATCAAGGATCCCCACAGCATTGATGGGAACTGCCTGCAAGGAGACAGGTATGTCCTGTCATGAGTTTACAGTGCCTGGGATCAACACATGCAGGTCATGGGAGCAGTGCTCTCTCACCAGCCCAGCCCTAGCACTAAGCACTGTTTGGTCCCAGCCTCTGCATGCTTGTGAGGAGGTGTCAGTTTGCTATAGCCCAGGCTCTGAAGCCCTCTGAGCTGAGGATGTGCAAGCAGCCCCATCACTTACCAACATTGGAAAGTCCCCCTTTCTGTTGAATTTTCTCAATGGCATTCCTTAGATCCTTGGAGTTGGCATAAGTTTTTAGGTTAAATTCTGTGGAAGGGTCATCACTAAAAGGAGAAATTAGAGCAAATGTCAGTGATTTGCTTCATATACAACACAAAAGCCATTGG
Organism: Oenanthe melanoleuca; assembly: GCF_029582105.1. Lineage (NCBI taxonomy): Eukaryota > Metazoa > Chordata > Aves > Passeriformes > Muscicapidae > Oenanthe > Oenanthe melanoleuca. The sequence continues at coordinate 75,271,049 of NC_079336.1, forward strand.
GCTGGTCTGTGCTACCTGGCTCCTAGTGCAAGCTGGTGAGGCCTTTAGCATGTATCAGCTTAGAGCTACAGCTGCCAGGGTGTGCAGTCATGCCCTGGGGCAATGGGAATGTCTGGGAAGCTCTTACCCATACTGAACAATGCCCATCAGAGGGCCAGCACTGCCGATGCCAAGGGCTTGAGCCACATTACCAAGGAACCGCTTCTGGAGCTGAAAGCGGCGTTTGCCGATGCTCCAGCTCCCATCCATTAAGAAGGACAAATCAACCTTGCAATCTGAGGAGAGATAAAGAAACACAAAAGGTATTTTTAGTCCTTTCTGATTGCTCTGCTTCTTGCAAGCAGCAAAGGCCTGAAAAGCCTACATCCAGTGATTTGTCCTGCTGTGTAAACTCTACAAAAAAAGCCTTTGACAAGGACAAGTCACAGTTGGCAGCTCAAGTTTGTCCTACTCGTTGGTTAACATAGTTCTTGGCATGACTTTGTCCCATACAACATCTGAGCTTGGCTGTGGGATGAAAGGGCAAGAATCTTTTCACAGGGGTCAGTCTGGGAGCAGTGCATTTTGGGGGCCCCACTGGAGCAAGCTGACTTGTATATCCTGTGCCCTCAGAGCCACGTCTTGGCTCAGCACACTTTATTTGCAGCCCAGGGGTGATGGGAGTTTGTAAAACCAGCCATGGTGCTTGGATTTTGTGGTCTGGCCACCTGAAGAGCACAAACTAAGGAGATTTCTGTGGTGACACTTTTGTGGACTTAATTGATGTAATAGACATAGCAGGAACAGTTACTGTGTTAATGTTGCTCAGAAGGGAGGGATGTTCCTGAAATGTGTGATGCCTGGGACGTGCCTCAGGGGAAGGACTGTTGAGTCTCTTCAAGGTGATTGCAATCCAAGATTATCAACAACAATCCTGGTGGCTCAGTATTTATGAATAAGAATTGTTCATCAGCTTCCTTCTGGGCTGGAGCTAACATCAAGGATGGTGATTTTGCTTGGGAAGTTCAGACTGAGTAGGGGCTGTTCTTTTGCTTTCTATTGTAGCCTTGTACCCGTGTGTGCAGCAGCAGAAGTGTGCTGTTGTGTGTTTCCTCTCTGGGCTGAAAGCAATGTTCTATAAAAGAACAAAACAAACAAACAAACAAACTCTTCCCTTTAATTACACAGATGAACCTCATCTTTGTGCTGCAAATGCTGTCTTCATCACTGCCAGCCTGCCTTCATGTTTCTGCAAGTTAGTGGGGAAAAATTCATCTTTGGTCTGCGACCGGGAGTGGGACCAAATTTTGGCTTACTAGAGCGCTAATTAAACATTTTCCTCCTCTGGCATCTGGGTCATTCCCATCTCTTGATTTCCCTCTGATGATGCCTCTTACCAATCAGACTGTTCAAACTACTGTGTTTTAATCATTAGGTAGCCCGAAGGCTACAAAGCACCAATTGTTCTTAGTGGCTTATGCAACTGCCTCCCATCTCATTACCTTCAATTTTTTCTCCCATAGCTGTCTCTTTTTTGTAATTCTAATAATGCTGAATTACAGGAGCGTGACTGAGAACTGTGTCCGCTCACAGCAGATCGTGAGGCAAGGTCGGGAACCCAAAACAAATACCTCAATTAACAGTTAAGTTTTCCTGAATTTCTTGTCCTTCAAAGGGAACTAGTTCATGAGATCTATATGCAGAAAGTGGGCAGTTTGTTAGCCAGTAGGGTCTGGGGAGGCAAAGATTTACATACACTTATAGACAGACTTGGTTTCTGAGGAGGATTCAGATTCGGTGCTGGGACATAGAAGGACACTGCAAGAGCACAGACTAGAGGTGCCTCATAGGGAGGTGAGCACTTTCTGATTTTCAGGGAGGCAAGGTGTGAATTAGGGCTTTTATGGTCCTAGAGTTATCAGTGGGATAAAAATTTTGTTTCTGGTGTGGCTTATTTCAGTTTAGCTGCTAGAAACACAGCTATCCTTGCTGGCATCTCCACTGCACTGAGCTCTGTTTTCCTGCAGTGCAATGAGGTCTGCAGGGCAGAGCCTTCCCTTTTTCTTCTTTCCCTTATTTCTGTATCAGTTTCAGGTGTAGTTGACATCTTTGACAGGGAAAAGAATTCTTTAAATATTAAGAGGAATGCCTGGCAATACATAGACACTTGTTTCAGTAGTTACTGTAAAGAGCCCAGACAGTGTCCAGTGGCCCAAGGATGGGCAAGTGAGAAGCCAGGCACTGTAGGAAGGGTGAGCCCTCTCTTTGGGGTGGCTTCTAATGAAGACATGGCAGGCGACCCCATCTCTCCTTTAAGAACTTGCTCTCTCTTTCTTCTGCCACTTTGGGCCTCAGCTAAAGATGGGTTAATGGGTAAATCTGCATTTATAAAGGGCTGTAGAAGATTTCAGATTAGGGGAACCTGCATTTTCTCTCTAAACTTGAGTGGTCTTTGATGTTCCCTCTGCATCCTCTCTCTCCTGGCTGTGGCAGGCGTTGGGTCCCTTTCTCAGGTGGTTTTCTTCCCTCCCACCCACTGCTGTGGGAAGGGTGCCTGCACACAGCATAGCCATAGCAGCCTGCTTGGTCTGCTCATCTAAGCCTGGCTGCAGCACACTGGGTTGCTGTCCTCTGCCACCAAAGTACCTGAGTGAAGAAGCTCTGCACATTGAGAGCATGGAGCTGATACTGCCTGGGAAGAGGTGGTAGGGAGCAGCCACTATCCCACTGCCCAGGTAAGCAAAATTTTGGATGCTATTTCCTTCCCTGTAGAAGCAAAAACCAATTCTGTGTATAAGAGAGGTCAGCAGAGAGTGCTCACTTTCTCTCTGTGAGGGAAAAATGTGCTTTTGGATTTTCTCAGGCTTTCTTGAAAACTTACCCTTGGCTATTTAATTTGAATGCACTCTAGCAATATGTAATTAATAATGTCGCATAATTATGAAGTTAATTCTGAAGTACATACTCTGATTCCCCTGGGAGATGGGTTCCAGTGGCTTTGGATTCAATTCTTCTTTTGTACTGAAGCCTAAACAGAGAAAAGAAAGGTTATATCAGTGTGTGCTTGGTGGTTGCCCTTGCTCTTTAAGGAAATGGGCAACAGGGTCAATGCAGAGACCCCCTGGCCTGAGGATTAATATGGGAGGGAAACCAGGATGGGGAGGACATCCTTGGAGCTTACCTTTTTTCATCTACATCACTCTTGGGGTAAAACAAGAGCAGAGACATTTCTAGGAAAGCCACCAAAATCTCTCTTAGCACCAGCTTTGAGGTGCTCCCCTTGGGGAGTCAGTCCCCCAACTGTTGGGAGCATCATGCACAAGTAGTGGGTTCCTCAGGAGCAGAGGCTGGTGGCCAAGGTGTGGGATGGGGACTCCCAGCAGTTTTCCCCTGAGAACCTGCACTGCCACCCCGCTGGCTCGCTGTGCCTTGCAATGAGCTGCACGAGGTCTGAAGTGGATAAAGCAACAGATTGACCATGGTGTTTTCTGTCTGGAGAGGAAGGCACAGGCAGCAGCTCATTACAGCTGGGGAAGCAATGCAAGCCACAGCTCCTCAGGTGCCTCCAGAAGTCTGGGTTACTTTGCAAAGCACAAAAGAGACAGGGTAACAGAGAGCGATGGTTAACTCAAGGGAAAGAAAGTCTCATGGGTCACTAGTGGATTCTAATAAACTGTTTGGGTGGTAGCAGCCTTGAAAATATGAACTGATGTCCTTGTGAAAGGTACTGACTCACAGGACACCATCAGGCCAGCGTCAGTAGGTCTAAAAATGCTGAACTTCACTCATGACTTGAAAGTCTGGAAAGACTCTCCTACAGTCCAGCATCTCCTTTCCAAGCAAGGGCAAAGAGCTGTTTCTTTTCAGAACAGCATGACAAGATTAAGGGGATTTAGCTGGGATAATCCTCAGAAGAGACAGCAACGATCAGACAAGCTACAAACTGAACACTCACCAAGAAAGCTCTTGGTCTAAAGAACAGCAGAACAGCTTATTATTTTTGTAAACAGCATGTTAGAATTTTAAAGAAAAGTAGGAGGAAGACTTCCTTAAATCTTCATCGCCAAGTAAGTTGAGGAAAGATTTCTGACTTCAGAGACACAGTGAAAAGGAAATTTTATGAAGTGTGAGCTGTATAAAGAAAAGGATGAGAAATTACTAGGTACCACAGAGCTTGTCTCTCCACAGCAGCCAGCCATGAGCAGGCTAAGCATGAAAGCATCAGTGTATGTGAAGGGACATTAGAGAGGGTCACCACCTAAATATGATGGGAGGTGTAACAGCCTGAGCTGAAGGTGTTAAGGACCAAGCCATAATAAGGCAGAGTACTGTGAAGAAAATAGAGGGAAGTACCAGCTCCATCCTCCTCTGGATCTGCTCCTGTTTCTATTCCAATTAAGTCTAAAAATTGGCCTCTCATAATTGTCAAATACAACATTTTTGAGTCCTTCTAGCTGCATGCTGAAAGCTGCACATAGTTTTGGGTCAGGGTCTCTGTACTTAGCCTGAGTATGCAGGACCTGATTGGTAGCTGATCCCTGCTGAGGCTCCAGCACACTGCAGTGTCCGTACTGACAGGGGAGCTTTGGGTTCTCAGTTTGAAATTCAGCTGCCAGTGCACAAAGTTTCTACTGCAGGGATTAAATAGAGCTGCTGACAGCAGCACCAAGGCAGTGATTTCCCTCTGCTTTGCTTGTCCCCAGGCATCTGCTGTTGCCTGTTGCTAGAGCCAGGATGTGGAACTAGCTGGAGCACTATGATTTGCCTTGTATGGAACCCCACAGGGCTGCCTGTGGGTGAAGTAGGCAGAGGGCACAGAGTTGCTCTGCTTTGTTTACAGCAAGAGTTGGTGATTGCTTTGTGTGTTTTGTTTGAGAATTTCCCTGCTATGTCTGGCCAGGTTAGGAGAGCCCCAGGGCTGGTTTGCTTTTTGTCACTGTGTATGTGGTGCCTGCAGTGCCTGCACACGTAGCCTCCCTGTGCTCCTGTCCAAATTTTGGACAGGGTATTTTCTGGACTGGAATAGGAGCTCTCCAGCCATCCTGGCACTGGCTCTTGTGACAGAAATGCCTGTCTCCCACCGTTAGTGGAGCTGGCCCTCTAGTGCCAGAGCAGGCTGGATGCACTCAAAAGCAGGCTGGCAAGCCAGGCTCCAGCTGGCTGCATCTCTTATGGCTGGAGCTGTGTCCAGCACTGCTGGCTTGTGCCTCTTGTGTTGTGCAGTGCGGATGAGATCCCAGGCCAGGAACAGGGAAGAGTGCACCTGGTGTTGTGTATTTGCCCATGGGAGCCCATTTGGTTGGGTGAAACACCAGCAGGGAGAGGCAGAGTGGTGGAGCTGGGGCAGCACTGCCTGAGGCTAGCTGGCCACTGTTCCTGACTGAGGAAAAGTGATGTGGAACAGGGATGACACCAAGCAGTTCCAGTGATATCTGCTACAGGAAACATTTCTGACCTCTCTCAGACCTGAAGGACTTACTGACAAGGACCAAACCTGCCACTGAAGGAAGGCAAATCTTGTGCAAGTTTATGGTTAGTTTATCTGATGTGGAAGTTAAAGGCAACGTGACTTGGCCATTCACAGCATCTCTTTGTCAACCACATGGATGACAATGATTTGGGTTGTTTTTTTTAAAACCTGAAATAGTCATCAGCCTGCCTTCCTGACTGTGTATATTCCAGTACAGGCTTTAATTACCCAGGCACATAGTAGTTCCTCAGCAACAGACCAAAGCCTGCACACTGCATACCTCACATGTGCCAGCTTGGTATCCCATATGTGCAGTTCCTTCCCCCCACCTTGTCTTATTTGCAGAACAGAAAGTAGGTGGATTTAACACTGTAGTGAAATTAGAAATTAGCATGTACCATCCATTTTAGCAACTAAATTGTATATGAAGGATAATCCATAGTTAGCTATTTGCCTCATGCATTTATCTACATCCTTATTCTTTTCCCAGGCATACAGCTGACATTAGCTTTGTCAGCATGGAAAACTCAAGTGTAGGCAGTACATAATTTTTCATCTTTATTTGCCAGTGCAATTATCAGTTCTTGAAGGTTGTGGGTCAGGTGGCTGATTTGTGCTTAGTGGAACAACAAGGTCACCCACCAAACCCTCCTCCCCAGCTAATTGGGGAGGTGGTCAGTCTCTATGGGCCTCGCTGTTCTGCCAGTCCAATTTAATGTTGGTATTGCCATGGGAATTTCAACTCTCTGCATGGGCAGTCTACACCATGCTAATTAAAGTTCCCTTCACTGATTGTCACAGCTGTCCATACTGATTAGGCTTCCTATTCATTTAAGTAAGACAACAGTGATTATATCCAAGCCAGAAACCACTCCTTTGAAGTGACAATCTGAATTCATCAGACTTTATCTCACTGGTCTCTGCCAGCACTTCAGTTGCTGAGAAGCTGTTAATACAACATCCCTTCCCCCATGCCTAACCTTTCATTGCATTTAATGCAATCTGTCATTTTCTGCCTCAAATATCCCTCTGCACCCTGGTCCTCATGCTGCAGCTTTTCCTGATTAGCACACTAATGGCTTTGAAGCAAGAAGAGTATTCAAGGAAATGGCCTTTTCAAGGGCCACCAGCACAGCCCTCTCCAGCATCAAAACCAGTGGTGGGAAAGACCTCTTGTATTGGATGGTCAGGCCCCTTGTAAGAGGGAGAGTACCACATCATGAATTGGTCTGTATGTTTTGTAGTCTGCTTTTAATGTTCCCAAGGGAAGGGAGCTGTTAAATCTGCAGTTGGAAACTGCTCCTGATTAAGGGTTGTACAAGTCTTGGTTGGTCTTGTTGCTATTTGAGCCCGTTAAAAATGTAGGATTTTTTTTTTTCCTTCACCAGTACTCATAAAAATATTCTTATCTCCATACTGTCATTTTTTAAGGCTAAAATTCAGAAAATTTCAATGACATTCATTTTTCTTTACATTTGATATAATACCTCCTTTTCTTACCTGAATGTCTTCCCTAAGTACATTGACATCAGGATAATCTGTCATGTTCTTCACTGATTGCAGCTGTCACATTCCCAAAATACCTTCTCATATACAAATGGATTTCAGTAGAACCCCTTTCCTGTAGTGTAGCTGCCAGCTCTTTCCAGAGCTCATCTCTTCTGCTCCTGCTTTAAGCAGGAACTCAAGGTGACAGGAACATAGAATAATCTGCTAAGATGTAAACAACATGCCTTATTTATAATTTTAAATGCTGCAATTACTTCTTAAAATGAGATTGTTATCACCATTGTCATGGGGCTATTGGATAAATAGATTTTGCTTTTCCTGTGTGTATGGAAACCACTTACTCCCAGACTAGTTACTAGATGTTTTAAATATTTACCTGTGTCAAAAAGGCTCAGTCCAGGTTTCCATGAGTCTATTTCCATTGCTTTCATACATGAAAGAGAAAAAAAAATATTACTGATAATAGTGCAAATACTAGAGATCACCAAGATCTGACTCAATTTAGAAAGGTCAGTTCAGACAATAACATATATTAACAATTTAGGAGCTGAGGAAATTAGTAAACCTGGGAACTTTCATGTGCACATTTCAAGCCGTAATTAGAAGCCTTATATCACTGCCCTCAGAGCACTAACCTTTTTTAAGATTTTAAATACACCTCTCTAGATCTGTTTTGGTCTTGTTCCTCTAAATTGCATTGATACTGAAGCACAGGCCCCAGTATATTTTTTTGAGTTGTTTTTCACTGAAAATTTGCAAGTACCTCTCACCTACAGGGCTAAGTCAATCATGATGCACACAGAAGTTTATTTGTGATTTTGCTTAGGAGGAGAAGTAGGATAAAGGAAGAGAAGGCCTGGGTGATTGGAAAAGAAACAAGAGGAAAACCAGGAGGAATATTCCTATATTCTGGCAGCATTGTTTCCCAGTTTTATACATCCTTCAGTAGAGTCATGAGCAAACAGCAGTGACAAGAGCTGGGAGTGCTCGTTGCAGAGCAGGGGGACCCTACCCACAGAGAAGAGCTGATGCTCATTTGTTATCAGAGTGGCCAACATGTCTCCTGAATGCTGTCACTGAGAAGAACAAATTTCAGTGAAACCACTTTGTGAGTAGATAATCTCAAAAGGTGTGCTTCCCCCTCCCAGGCTGGAGGAGCACCCAGTAACTGTGAAAAATAGAGATTCATATGAAAGTGCTTTTCATCCTGACCAGCTGAAAAGAAAAACCAGACAAAGAGCAAATTATGAAGAAGAGTCTGCACTTGTCGAATCTTCTGTACAAATATGCTGCTCTGTGAGTTGCAGTGGCAAAATTATTTAAAGCAGTAGGAACTGTAGGGCATGTGGAACCAGCTGAGGAGCTACATAAAGATTTGCCCTCTTTTCTTCATATGTAGTGATGTGAGCTGAAGGATCAGAGCAATGAAATGTGCCCATGTCACATGTCACAGGTTTGTTTCTGCTGCCACCTCCTTGTCAGGGAGCATCCTCAGAAACCAGGCTTCTTTAACATCTCTGACTGTTTACAAAAGACAGGCAAATGCTCTAAAAGACTGGGTTTTATCAGTAGGAGCAATGCTGAGGTTTTTCTAGATTAACAACTTCAACTCGGATGTGCACAGGTACTCAAGTCTGTCCAAATACCTGTGGATAGGAGCTGTCTATTTCTTCTTCGTCTAGTCTTCTCCGTTCACATTTAGAACTTTCTGTGGCAGTCTACTATCCTAATGAAGAAGATAAGTACCAAAACTACAAGATAAGTACCTAGAATTTGGAGTAGCTGGCTGCTAATATGCAAAATATGCAAAGTATTCAAAATATACAGCTTTTTGAGTGACCTGTTTATCCAGGCAAAAGCTCTATTTCTTACATGTTGTCCTAGACACTTAATGAAGAAAGCTATCCATGAAATGTATATCTGAAAGTGAAATGATAATTGTTATAACTAGGGTTTTCTTTTCCTCACTTGAAGATGTCCATTAAAAAAGTGTTGATTTTTAAAATATTCCAAGACTGGTCTCTTTAAAAAAAAGAAAGACACCACCATGAAAACTCTTCAGTATAATTGCCTTGAAAAACATTCTTGAAAACTCAAGACTAGGTGAGTATGGGATTTCAAGAGAGTTAATGTGCATTGCACAAGTAACTGGTGTGTTGGTGAAGGCCTTTTCCCAGCATAACTTTTTTGGTAACTGATGAGAGGAAGTTCCTTAACATGATGGCCAAACCCTCAGAATTGACTGCTGCTGCTTGCACACACTTGGTGGGATCAAGAAGAACAAGCTGCCTTTCCAAGAGAGCAAGGACTTGTTCAGGAATTTTCCTTTGATTGTTAGAAAAGTTTGCTGCTTGAAAGCAACACATCTGAGCTGCCACATTCTGGACTCAAAAAAGGGTCAGGACTTACTGGTAATACAGCAACTATGTGCTTGTATTTATTTTCCTTCTTGTTCTGTGATGAAGAAAACAGAATAATTTATGATGGGAAATTTATGCTTTGTAATCACTTTAGGGTGACCTTAAGGTGCCTTCAGCAATTAGGTGAGCTCAAATACTGACTTTGATTTAAATAAGACTCAGCAGTATTCTCCTGTTTTTCTGTATTTGGCTAGCCTGAGAATTAGCTACCACATCCTGTGGTATGGCCAAAAAGGTATGAGAAAGACAAATACAGATGGAAAACAGAAGGAAGAGAAGGAGATTGAAATGAGGAGGAATAGAAAAGTGAGGGAATGGATTACATCTTAGGATGAGTGCATTTTAAATATGCTGCAACTAGGTCAACTACAAATTGTGATTTTGATCAGGAGATTGCTGGGTGAGATTACTTGGCTGGAATTATCTGGAAAGATAATAACATATCCTGCATAATAACATCCTCTAACCTCAACGTGAGCGACCTCTGGGCTCCTCCCTGTGGCACCCCTCCTGTGATTCCCAGTTCTCACAAAGCCCTCAGGGCCCAGGGACACCTTCCTCTGCTGGAGTCTCTCTCTCCCTCCCCAGAGGGTTTGGCTGCCCATGCCAGGTCAGCACTAGTGCAGGGCAGCACTTGCTGTGTGTGAAGGGCTGTGGGAAGCACCCATGGGACAGCACAGAGGTGCACAGCGTCGCCTTTGCTCCTTCTACCTGTGCCTTGGCTTGTGCCTTGCTGTTGAGACCCAGAGCTTCCCTCTCTTCCCTGGTGCCCTGCCCCAGCTGGTCAGACCTGCCTCATTGCTGGGCACTTGCCTGGCAGCCTGGGCCATCCTGGGAACCACCACGGGACCAGCTCTGCTGCCCTTGTTGGGCTTTGAGCTACCCTAGTGCTCCCAGACAAGATCTGTCTGAGAAACTCTGCTGTCCACCACGAGAGAGGGAGTGTTTGGTGTCTGCTGAGAGCTCTGGAGCCCCTGGGAACTTGTTGTCAGCCTTGCAAAGTGCCTGCTGGCTGGCTGCTCGCTGGGGAAGGGTCAGCTGCACTTCCAGGGAGAGAGAACAGTACAGGTGGTGTTTCTACCCTCAGTGTTAAAAGCAACCTCTACTTGCACTGTCAGCCTAGAGGTTTCTAGGAACCACAGGAACACAAGATCTAGCTCTATTGAAAATCTGATAGGCTGCACACAGCTGGCTGTTTGTTCCCTGTTTTGACTAACAAATAAGAAAATTTGAAAACACTTTGTAAATGTTGATCCCCATGGCCTGTAACAACAAATCACTGCTGACCAAGCTTCCCTTTGCCCTTCCCTTTCAAGATGCTGCTAGTTGGTGTTCAGTGCATGAGTCTTGCCCTGGTCCTCCAGGATGCAGGAAAAAGACGTGCAGTACACATTGGGCTAATTTGTGGTTGCTAGAACTGTTAAAGAGAGTGGAAAAGCTGCTCACCCAGGTGGGCTGGAGAGCTGGCAGCCCTCTGGAAGGTGGCAGCAGGCTCCTGGCGCTGAGCACCTGCGTGATCAGACACAGAGGCGAGAGGTTAAATCAGTGCCAGTGGGTCAGGAGAGAGGAGCATCAACCCAAGGGATCCAGCGGCCCCAAACTGTCTTTCTGCACATTTTCAAACCACAAAGAAAAGGAGGATGGAAACTATGAATTAATTGGGGAGGGAAAAAAAAAAGGCCTGAAAGAGGCTGGCAAGAGTTTAGATGTTAGTAGGTGCTGCACAGTGCAGCTGTTAGCTGGTCTGCTGGAACAACTGGTCCTGGGATGCTGACTTTGCTCAGGGCTTGTGAACTGGCTCAGGCCCTAGTCCTTACACAAACACAATGCTCACCTCTCATTTTGCAATAGCAAATGTTATAAAAGACCTCTTTAAATGATTTTAGACTACTGTTTTGAGAACAATTACAATATTAATCAATCTTGTTTACTTTTTTTCCTTAAAAGTTACACTATTGTCCTGCAATGGCCACTGTGATATCTTCTCTCATTGCATCCTGCTATGAACATGGTTAGGATGGAAAAACAGTGGGTTACTGCATGACTTGGTAGATGTAAGTGGTAAAAATATCTGTGGGGAGGAAATAGAGAAGGACTGCAATGCCTTTACCTGTATTGTGTTGTAAAATATTCCTGTTACTTGCAGAGGTGGAAATGCCCCTGAATGCTTTGAAAATATTATATTGGTTAGCACATTGGAACTTAAACACAAGATTTTCTAGTATTTGAGCAGTAAAAATCTACTGGTTGTTAAATTAAAACATACCTGTATTCTGTCCTCTTCCTTGTGCAGCCTGAACCTGTCCTGAGTAGACATCAAAGTAGAAAAGTGTGATTTATTTACTGAACCATGTTTCAGTACTACTCCTGCCTAGCTTTTTCACTGAATCTCACTTTATAGCTGTCAGACTTAATGGTCATATATGGAGTTATCATTAATAGACTTTCTTAGATGTTAACTAGATTTCTTGAGCCTGCTTAAAAACGATTATCTTGCTCTGTCTGTGGTACAGATTAGCTTTGTTAACATTCCCTTCAGTTATGGATATTACTTGTAAAGGTCTCTTGTCTGCATTTAAAAGATCTGCAGTTACTTCTGGAGTTTGCTCTCCTTTGTAGTTCTCTTTCTCTCACTCACTCTGGTGATGTGTGTTTATCTCTATTTCAGTACCATCTAATAGTTGTTTGAGGAAGGTTTTACCCCAACCACAAAACAACCCCCAGACCAGATACTACCCTTTCTGCAGAGTGGATATTAGCAAGCAGGTAGACTGTAAGTAATGAGACAGTGAAAAAATAATGTGGGAGGATTCATGTGTCTGACATGTCTTCTACACAAAAGGCTTTTTTAAAGGTGATTGGGTTACTAAATTGCCATTGTTCAAAAATACTAAAGCATTTGCAGATGAAAACCATGTCTTTATTCATGCCTTTCATTTCATTAATTATTCTTAAGAAGGCTGTTAACAAACTTATCCTTTAACAAGCCTTTATTCATTAGTTTTCCCAGAAAGATTAATTTGAAAGCCTGGTGAAATCAGTGGGAATGTTCTAGCTGACTCTGTGAACACTGGACAGGGGCCCAGGAGGTTAATTTATCAATAAGATGTCATCAATGAGACTGTTTTGAATGGCTGTCCCAGAAAACAGGAATTGCTGCTCCTTGGGAACTTGACATTGCAAAATTAGGGACAGTAAGAGCTTGTGTTTGACCCAAACTTGAACCTTCCAGGCCACTAGAAGGTATTTGATGGGATTTCTAGGAGCTGTCCTGAGACACCCTGTAAACTCCAGATGCCAAAGAGATCCTGTTTATGGAAGTAATGGGCTCATCTGCAAAACTGGCAAAGCTTTTAAATTCTAAGCTTGTAAGGCTCCAGATGGACCACAGCTACACCAGGCTGAGTATTCAGATTTTGGAGGGAAAAATCTGTGTGTGCAGCAGTCAGTGTTGTATGGGATTGTGCAGGGCAGGCTTTACACACAGGAGATCAGTATGTGCCAAAGTGGTGGTACAAAATTAAGTCTGAGTCTCAGAGCTGCCCTTGTTTCATGTTTGCCATGACTGAGCCCCAATGTGTATCTAACATTCTTTACAAGTTCAGTAGAAACAGAGCACAAGAGGGTAAAAGAGAGATTACCTCAGTGTCCAAGTATTTTATGCCACTTTTAAATTTTAATTTAATGTTAGCAGTGTGTATTTCTCTCTATGCACCTTTTGGCTGTGCTGGGCTGTGGGGCTGCTCCCTCCTGCTGTACCTCCCAAAGGCACATTACCCCCATCCCTGCAGTAAGCTGCTTTCTGCCAGGCTTTTGTTGGCTGGGGCAAACATGGTAGTGGTAGAGGAGGAAAAGTTGGAATTGCACGTCCAGGTGGCAAGGCATGTTATTCCTTCAAATCTGAGATGCCATTGAGGCTGTGCCATGGGGAATATGTGTTCATTAGAACAGAGCTCGGTGCAAGTTGTAGGCTGAGCCAGGACTAAGAGAAGTCTGTAACAAACTGGGGATGGACAGTCACTGAACAAATTCCAAGAACTGTGTCAAGTATCAAAGCAGTGGAACAAGAAACCTTGATTGGGAGCAAGTGCTGTTGTGAGCAGGGAGGCATGGAGGCAGGAGATTATGTGCAATTTAGAGTGAACCTTGTAAAAACCAAGGACTGATTTGGGAAGAAAAGCAGCTATTCTGTGCACAAAACCTGCCTGGCCATCTGCGACTTGGTCAGCACCCTTGATGTGCTTAAGTACTCAGGGATAACTTGGGGAGAAAGGCAGCATCCAAAAATAAACACCAGCTGTTCTCCTTGGTGCCAGGATGGAATGTTTGCCCAGTGCTCCCTGAAGGCATGAGCCCTACTGGTCTCCTGCTGGAGAAGTGCTTTCAATGCCCTCTCTAACACTAACTCTACCACTGTCACAAATCCTTTCAACACTTCTCTGTTTACTGCCCTATTAAATCCCAGCTGGGGATGAAATCTGTGTAGTGTACCATGGTAAGCAGTGCCCAGCTTAGAGTCCCTGTCTGAAAATAGATGCAAGCATTGAACCCATCTGGGCACAGAGGGCAGGAAAGCACCTCACCTGAGGATACCCAGGCAATCACTGCCTGATGCTTGGTTGCCAGCTCAGTGCTTCAATGTGACACCAAGGATCATGACATGATTTATGATTGCAGTGCTCACAGTAGCACTGGATTTAGTCCCAGTCCTCATCTAGGCTCCAAGCTGCTGTGCAAGAAGGGATTGCTTGAAGAGCTGGGATGGGAGAGAAGGAGTGAGCTTGTAGCCCTTGGGAGTGTGCTGGGTAAAATGCTGCTGGACAGAGGCAGAGGCCCTGGGAGGGCAGGCAGGAACCAGCTGTGTGTCATAGGGCACACTAGTCACATCAGTGTGTTTTCATTTAGCAGTTTTGGCACATCAAGTCTTTGAAGCAGGGGTCTGGCAATGGAGCAGGGTCTCCATTATTTTTTATGTTGCTCTATCTTTGACAAACAGAAGGTAAAGGGGAAAGAGCAGCAAGAACTAGGGCAGCAGTTTTGCCCCTGTTTTCATGCTCTAATCTGTGAGTCCTGCTTTTCTTTTGCTCCTGTGAACTATTGCCAGTACCAGTGGCTGGAAATGGAAACGGTGTGTTCATTCTGACTGTGCTCTGTTTCACAGCTATTTACTTTTGAGGTGTCTTTTGCAGGCAAACAACCAATGCACAGTGAGAGGTAGATTTGTGAGTCTCTGTGAGCCAGGATGGACAGGAGAACATTGGATTCTGTTCAGTCAAGCCAAACTCTGGTTAAGACCAACAGCCAGAAACTGTGGCCTGAATAATAGCAGTGGGTCCTAAAAGCTCCTCAGAGAGAGAAGACTAATAAACTGATTTATGTATGGTCATAGCATCAAAACTGTGTTTGTAATTTCTGCATTTTTTTATTTATCCAGCTTTTCGCTTTCAGAATCAAGAAGGGGTCAGGAGAATTCAGGAAGCCAGATATCAGGTACTGACATAATGTTGGACATAATCCTAGAAATGAAGCCGGTGAAATCAGAAATGGATCTCTACCACTCCAGCTCACAATATCCTGTTCTTATATCTGATCACTTTAATATTCTGGGAATTAATTTATGCTTAGAACTTCAGTAAAGAAAATTGTGAAGAAAGATGGTTCCAAGTTATAATTAAGTGGCCACTGAAAGCATTGGAAAATTTGAGAGGTTTTTGTTTTGGAGTCCTTGGCTTTTTTTTGTTTTGATTTGTTTGGGGCTTTTTTCCAATTTTTTGACTAAATTACTTGTCTTATTAAAGACAATCTTCCCACTGATTTCAGTGTGGCCAAAATTTGACTCTCAACATGCATCTTCCTGTCTGGGGAAGCTCAAACAGGGATTCCTAATTGCTAGTAAAGACAGTAAAGGCCTCCTCTGTGCTCAGCCTGTGGGAATAAGAAATAGAAAAGAAAGCAACAAACAGAACCAAGTTAACAGGCAGAGCTTAAACACTTTGGATAGTGTGGTCACTTCTGTAAATCCTGCCACGCACATACCTACCCACGTTTGAGTTGGTAAGATTAACCCCTCCAGCCCTGCCTTGATTCTGCACTCACAACTGAATTTTACTAATTTATGCTTCTCTCCAAGACCTGAATTACCCAAAAGATATTCACCCTGCCATGTTCTTGGCTGTGAATTACTTGGCAGTGGGGATGACTGCAGTAATGTGTGTGAGAGGAAAGCTGAGTTGAAAGCCCTCAGAAATAGCTATGGAGCATGAAAGCTAATGATAGCCCAGCTCCCTTTTCACTCAAAAGCAATCATATCCCCATGCTCAGAACCTTTCAGACAGTTGAAAATGTTCTCCTTTTCTTGACTGCACAGCTGAGCAATTGCACAGTGTATGGAAAAGCAGCTCTGTGCAGTTGCACTGCAGGCTGTGGGCTGGACGGGGATGCAGGGCTCTGAGCAGCCGCCGTTCCGCTGTCAATAACAAGTGGCAAGCCAGGAATAACATCACATGGGTGCCAGGCTCAGAACCACAGCCTGAGGTTTCTGAGAGAGGAGTGCTTTAGTGCATGTCAGCATTTCAGAGCTTCCAGCCCTAAGCTTAGATGGCTGTGCTGCCCTCTGCACAGTGGTATTTTTAGTGGTATTTTACCACTAAATCAAGTCTCCCTTTGTAAGAGAGTGACAGAAGGAGGTAATGGGAAAACTTGATTCAAACAGCAAAATCTTTGTCTCAAGTTCTACAAAATCCAGCTTTTGTCAGAGCTGAAATGGGCAGATACTCACTAGAAAGGCTTCCCCAGAGCTGTGGGTGATCAGCATCTTTGACATTCAGGCCAAGCGTCTGTTTTTCAGTTTAAATCCTGACTTGGACTCAGTCATTGAGTTTGCTGAGGCTTGAAAGGTTATTGAATCATTGCTGCCCCACAATACACGGTGCTGCATGCCTTGTGGCATACTTACATCACCATACTTACTTGCTGCTGCAGCTACCACAGATGCATACGCTGGGTGGACACTGCTAGAACCTAAAAATGAGAGATTTTAAGTTTCAACTATTGAAGCAAAACCCCACAATGCTAATGAATAATAATGCATGAAGAAGGAAAAATTAAGGAAAAAATGTATGAGAATTCCCTCACAATGTTTTAATCTTTGAAATTCAAAAGCTGTTACAGAAAACATATTATAATTTTAATCTATTGAAAGTTATCACAAAATTATTTCTAAAATTAGTTGTCATCTATCTTTGAACTCTCAGTCTAGACATGAGAATCAAAGAACTATTTATTGACTTCTATACCTGAAAAATCATCACAGTATTTGGGGATGGAGAGCTTACACTCACATGAATGAATCTGCTGGATTTACATAATTTTTTTCCACTCCTAGTATATCTACATTGAATTACTGAACTCACGATCCTCTAAATCATGGTATATCCAGCTGTATATCTTGTTCCTTAAATTTTAGGAAAGCTGTCAGTCTAGAGGGAAGCAATGCAAACATCCATGCTACTGACCCATATCTCTGGCCCTGTGCAGTGCAGGTCTAGTCTTGGCAGGAGCTGCTGTGGTCCTGGCTGCTGCAGGAGTTGTGGTTGGCTGTGGCACTGTGGTGGAAGGATCTGTGGTCGTGGTGGTCGGCATGGGGGTGGTGGTGGCCATTTGTGTGGCTGGGGTCGGCACTGGAGTGGTCTGGTGCTCTTTGCGGGCTGTGTCCCCTGTAGGAATAGTGACATGTCACTGTGGCTGGATTGTGACCAGTATGGAAGCAGCAGCAGCAGCACTCAATGCTTAAGGCAACCCAGAAACTGGCATTGTCTTCAGGATGCCCACAAGCATCCCCAGTTGTGGAGCCATTAGTGCCTTCATTGTAGTGCAGGTGCCTGTGTGACTCTGCTCTCAGAGGGTTCTGACAACAGCCCATTGCAGCATTAATGCTCCCCCTACTTTGCTGCTTTGGCCAGGAACACTTATCAAACTGACAGATGTCTCAGACCTATGGAATAGCTCAACCAGCCAGTTGCAGATTCTGTTTTGGCATCATCTTTTCTCAGTGTAATTCAGCACTTAGAAGGTCCATATAAGTGGAAATCAGCTGGCATCTGGTAGTAAAAATGGCCAATCTGAGTCATAGACCAGAAAAAAATTGCAGCACTGAAATGATTTTGACAGAAAGACAACTTTCAGATAAAGATGATTTGGGGGAGTAGATCACAGCCAGAGCAGGGAGGGTCAGGGCTCTGGCTGAGGGGAGTGGGGGAGAGCACCACCTGGAAGGTGCCAATCTCATCTCAGTTTGACTCATCTCACAGTTGCTACTACTTTTAAAGTGTATCATCTGTTGTGAGAACAGTGACAATTCTAGTTGCAAAATATACATCCTAAATATCCTTATAGAAAATCGTCAATATACTTAGGTTCTTCCAAGTAATTTTCTCAGAAAAGGTTCTTCACTGTTATCTTTTCCATCTAGCCACAAAAAACTGCCCTAAAATGTATTCCATGTTAACCTTGGTCTTGTTCCTTTCCTCCCTGCCGATAGCCCTGGGGATGGCCTGACACACTGTCTGCCTTGGAAGGGAATGGTGCACACTCTATTCACTGCTGTACAGCACAAGCTTGTATTTTATTGCTATTTCTGGATGTTCTCCTTTTGGAAGGCATCGTTGGGAAACTGTCTGGTGGATTAATTATCACCTAATGCTAGGCAGTGAAAAACTCAGATCTCAGACAGTTTTAAGGGAATAATGCTGAAAGAGGGCTCAGAAGAAAAACAAAACAACTCAGCTGAAAAAATCAGCATGAATGGCTCTTTTTGGGCTGAACAGTACACTGCTCCATGAAACTGTGCTAAAAGAAAGAAAACAGAAGGCACAGTGAGTCTTCCCCTGCGATCCTGTGCTGCTGGAGTAGGGAACAGGCACACTGGCCAACTTTATACCCCAGTCTGTGAGAAGCAAGGAGGCTGGAAGCTAACAGTATTAGCAGAAAACCTGAGGAAGCAGCATAGTAAGAGCAGAGGAAAGCTGTTGCCTTGGTGCATGTTGGCTGGGTTTTTGTGAATCCTTTGACACAAGAGGAGGCTCCTGGGGGGGTAGCTGTTCCCAGTGCTCCTGTGGGCAGAGAACCCATCTCTTTCACAGAATCTTCAAAGGGTTTGCAGGGCACGTGCCCTGCATAGGAGATTGCCAAGAACCATAATGCATGATTTTCAAGTTCACAAAGCCTGAACTCATTCAAAGCACAAGCAGAAATTAAACTCTGTGGGTGCTCTCTTCTCTGAATTAGCAGAAGTCCTTCAAGCACCACTGCAGTTTGGTTTCGTGGGAAAGGGGCTGTGGAGAGGAGGTTGGATGGGGGAGGTTAAGCTGTCTTTAACCAAACTGCTTCCTATTAGCACCTGCAGGCAGATTAGGTGGGTTAGATACTGTAAAGAGCACCAAGATCCCCAACCCTTACCTTGGTCTAATGCTTTTTCTGATGTGTTAGCAGTGTCTGCACTCTTCATACCTTTAAGGTCTTGCTCTGGTTTTTTAGGCTCTGAAGCAAAATTGAGCACATTAGAAAAGGCAGTGCTGTAAGAAAATAATTTCAAGTCTTCCATTTAGAGATTATCAGTCCCCAAAGGAAGGCATCCTGTCACATGGCATTAGTTATGTCTGGCAGTCCTATCAGACTTTATCACCTACTGAGAAAAAGCAATGACTAGAGAGTAGTCACCCCTCTCCTTCATGCCCAACTTAGGCATTTTTACAGCCCAAAAGCTCCTGCCAGTATTGACAGAGTTTCTGAAGTGGCAAGAAGTATGAGGGTTTGTCACCAATAAGCCAATACTCATAAGATTTAATGCACCATATTTTTTTTCCTCTGAGTAGTAGCATGTTCTGAGAACCAGGGTCAGATGTGTGTATGTTGTTTGGGAAATAATTGCTAGTGTGCAATCTTTCAGTCACTAATTCATGTTCAGATGTATTTCTTTCTTGCCTGATGTTTTGAGATCATTATGGGACCAAATCCTCTATGCCATGGCCTGGCTTAGAAGTAAAAGGGAGATTTTTTTTGGTTCTTTTTTTATTTCTAAGACTCAGAGACATCAACATACTTGGAATACTTATTGCAGTTTATTTACTGCTACCTCACAAAATAATCTGATTCTGCTTTTTTATCTGACTGAGTACTGGGAGGATTTTCTTCTTCCCTTTTTTGGTTTGGTTTTGGGTGTTTTGTTTTTTTTTTTACTCTCTAGATCTTTTGGCAGCATCAAACTGTTTGAGAATTTACTGCGGGTGTTAATGTTTTCCTAAAATTTTGTGCTGTTTTTTCTAAACATCTTTTAATAGTTTTGAGCAGCTGTGAAGAGTTACAGTTTTGGGAAGGCTTTTCTTGCCATGCCCAGCATTTGAGAAGCACTCTAACCACCAGAAGCATTCAAAGAAATGTCAGGCACTATGAATCTCTGGCATCTCTGGGAGGACTAAAATTGCATCTCTGACAGCTGATCAGGTATGAAACAGGATTTTTTGTTAATCTGACAGCAGTGAGTGTAATACTCAAAGGTCTGCTTTTGCCTCGTGTGGATAATGGATTTAAGTATCAAAGTGAACAGTGTGGTCCCTGTAATTAAAATTAGAAGAAAAAAGTAGCTTTTTTTAAATATTAAAAATAAGTAGGAAATTCTCTTTCATGAAAGGGCCCTGGCTGCATATTACAGAGATTTTTATCTTAGAGACAAGCTGTTTCTAACAGAAAACAGCAGAGATGGCTGAGTTGAGGTGGCAGATCTAAGGAGGGCTGATAGGGCCAAGAAGGGCTTGAGGAAGATAGATTGTGACCATCAGATCTCTTTGCTACCTATGGGACAAGGCTGGGCAAAATCAAGCAGTGACATTGGGTTTGATGTAATAGTTGCTTGCTCCTCTGATAATCCTGGGCTTTCTCTGCATGAATGCACAGTCTTTGTTGTTAGGATCCTGGCATTTTCACTCACACTATTTGATTCAAGAACAAAGTGTAGACTCGTTCCTGGTATGTTTTTTTTGTGTGACAGAACCCTGACTAATGATGCTGCCCATTTCTACACTGATTCTTGTATTTTGTGGCTTTTGGCACTGGTGGAAGACACCGTTGCTTACAGCCTGCTGAGCTCAGTCCTGGCTGTGATTGTCTCTGGTCTGCTGTGAAATGTTTGGGCTGATATTTCAAGTATGGCTCCACTTGGGAATGACAATTCTCAGGAAAAAAGTCAAGATTCCTAAGGTACTGCCCTCTCTTCTAGCAGTGCATAATATTTGGGTCAAGTAATTTCTGCACTTGTGGTCAAGGAATACACAATTCTGTACCTATTTGGTTGTAAATGCAAAGGTATTACAAATTAAAGGCATGGAATTGAGTGACACATACTTGCCCTGAACAAGTACAGCTTTGAGATTTAGATTTGCTCATGCTCAAGTGAAAAGATGAAGGGTAATGAAGCCATTGAAGGGGCTGGAGCACAAGTCTTAAGAGGAGCAGCTGAGGGAACTGAGTTGTTCTAGCCTCGAAAAAAGCCCCCAAGGCTCAAAGGGGACTTAATGGCTCTCTACAAGTGCCTGAAAGAGGTTGTAGTGAGGTGGGAGTCAGTCAAGAGGAAATGGCCTCAGGTTGCTCCAGGGGAGGTTTAGACTGGGTATTAGAAAGAGTTTCTTCTTGGAAAGTGTTGTCAAGCATTGGAGCAGGCTGTCCAGGGAAGTGATGGAGTCACCATCCCTGGAGATATTTGAAAGACACATAGATGTGGCACTTAAGGACATGGTTGTGAATTGTACTTGGGGACCTTTTCTGGCCATTATGATTCTGTGAGAAAAGACCTCTGTACTTTTCTTCCAAGGACCAAACAATAATGTACAGGAGAAGAGTAGGTCTCCAAGTGAACTCTCTGTGGTCTTGGATGAATGCACACAATGCCAGTCAGTTGAGTTCCTGGAGAAGTACTGCATATTTCCTTTTACCACAGCTCACAGTGGATATGCTCAGGAAGGCTCAGGCTCAGCAATCAGCAAAAGGACTGTGTAAGGGAGGTGCACTGTAGTATGGGACATTAACTTTCTTTTTGTTGGCATCCCCAAGGAAGAGTCTGAACCTTACACAGCTGTAAGGGGGAGCAAAACCTAGTGTCATTTCAGTGACAGAGGTAATCCATGTGCACTTGAATGTCAGCTACTCACAAGTGTGAAACTTGATCAAAGACCCCTTCAAACAACTAAATTATTTGAGTCTTACAGAGTAGGATGCTGACTAAAATGATTATACAGAGTAGTTCTTTATTGTAGCATTCTTAGTTAAGCTGCTATGCATTACCATCTCTGTTATTTGTGTTATATTACTATTTAATATTATACTCTCAGCACTGACTATCCCAAGAGATAACATGAGTAGCATTAGGAGAAAGTTACATGTATAACTTCAAATGCTGGCATATAACCAGTACAACATCATATTCAGTAGCAGATCTAAAGCAAGGGGGAAGTTATTTGGAAATGGAAGTCCTTGAAACACGGTATGAACAAAAAATAGAAATTGTCTGACATGATTTCCATATACTTAAGATAAAAAAATACCATGAGTGATTTGGATAACATACTAATGAATGCATGAATTTCTGCCTCTGAATAGTTATGTCTTTGTATTATACAGCTGAGAAGCTATGACACATAGTTGTGAATGGATGTAAGGGAAGGTCAGTCACAAATACTTGCCTGATTTAACAGCTGTACTTTTTGAAGAAGAATATTCAAGAGTTGATGGATATGTCACACCTTTTCTTGGCTTGCCCTCTACAAAAAATACATATTAAAAGGCATCACAAAATATTCTAAGTTTTCTTGATAAATTTCTCATCTAACATAGGCATTCAGAATCAGATCCCTCTTCTTTACTGCCTGACTCATTTTCATGAAGATTTCTTTTATCTGATGGCAGAATCTCAAAACCATACTACTAAAAATATTAGTGCTTGAATCCAGCATCATAAAAAAAGAGTTAGAAAGCATGAAAACACAGTACTGGGGAGGATTTGCAGAGGTCAGTTATTTCATTCTTTTGCTCTCAAACAATATTAAGCACAAAGGGACCATTCCTGAAGGACATCTGTACAACTTTTAATTAAACCCACAGCTTCCCTAGGCAGTCTTCTCCAATGTCTGACTATGCAGTTGACTTGGGAAGCATGTTTGATGTGGGATTCATTTCATCACGCACACAGCATTCTTCTCTGACCTCACTTCAGCAAGATGCCATTTCTGGCAGCAGTCTTTTGCAGTAATAACAGTGAGAGAAGGCTGTGCTCGTGTGTGGGAACATATGGTACCTATATTTAGATCCAAAATGAGAGTCCTGTCTTGAAACAATGAGGCATGTTTCCCTGTTAAGCTGTAAACCACA
Organism: Oenanthe melanoleuca; assembly: GCF_029582105.1. Classification (NCBI taxonomy): domain Eukaryota; kingdom Metazoa; phylum Chordata; class Aves; order Passeriformes; family Muscicapidae; genus Oenanthe; species Oenanthe melanoleuca. Next base: position 75,293,843 of record NC_079336.1, read on the forward strand.
AATCTTTCTAGTGCCAGAACAGACGCTATCTCTGTTGATACGTGTGGCCATGCAATTCCATCTCTTGGGACAGATTTTATATTCACAGACATCACTGGATGAAAAGTGCTGCAGAGAAGCCCAGCAGGGAAGACTTCTTTGGCATCTAGGAGAATGGATGTAGGTCTTCCAGACCCTGGTGACTGTCTCTGTGAGATGCTGTGTTGTGTCATGTATGTGGACCACCTCTGGTGAGACCACCTGACCACCTCCTGCAAAACCTGAGTCATGATGATCTCTCCCTCTTCCCTTGGGGGATTGTTTAAGGAGGTACATATGGCACTGCAAGCACATCAGTTGTCATCCTGGGTGATTAATGCAGAGACCAACAGCACTGAACAGAATTAATTCCTACAGACTGAGCCACTCCTGGGAGCTGGATGTTGTTTCCCCCATAAGGGTGATGCCTTAAGTTTTTAGGTGTTATATTTTTCAGATCCTGTAATGAATTAGTGTAAAACTCTGAACTCCATATAGAGTATTAGTAAGCTCCTTTCACATTTTTGTCAGGTAAAACAATTCTTCCAGGCCTGAGAACCAAGGACACCTTCTACCTCAGGCCCTGTAAAATATAAACAAAAGTGAATTGGGGGGGAAGCAAACTGGGGGAATATGACTTCATTACCTGAAGCTGTAATTGGACAATGAACCCCTGATATGCAAATAGACCAAACTTACATCTGTCTAAGAAACTGGGGACTGTCATCCCTCTTGGGTGTAGCCTCTGCAAGGATTTTGCACTGCCCAAAGTGCATCTATTGAAGGCCTTTTTGAAGTATCTACTTTATTCTCTGAACTCTGTCTAGCCTCTGTTCTAGGTAGCCATTCTGTGGCATCAATGGCACACAAAGAAAGGTACATGCTAGAGGAACTCTAATGAGCAGGGATGTTAATGGATCTGGAGAGTCCCTGTTTTTTGTCCCTTTTTGTGTCTCTATCTCCTTTTTGCTCCTCTCTGAAATTTCAGATGGCATTACAAAACCATAGATAAATAAGTTAGAGTTATTAACAAGATAATGATGCAAAAAGCTATTCCATTTCTCATTTTACTGTGATATAAGCTGAGAGCAGCTCCACTGAAATCAACACCAATCCACCAAAGACCAGAGCTGGTAAGTTAGCATGTGTGGACAAACTGGAAAGAACTTCCCTCTCGCCTTCTGGGCTTCTCTCTTGGAAGCTGGTTTAAGTGAAGGCCAGCAGGTTTTCACATCCATTTCCCCCTGAGCTAAAACTGGGATCAGGAGCCAAGAAGGACTAGGGAGATCTGCTAATTTAGTAGAAAGACAGAAAAGTTACAGGTCTGCAGATGATTTCTAAATGCTTTCCTTTATTCCCAACAGAGAATGAGTTGTGAGTATGAGCAGTTGATACTTGGATGCAGCAATAGCATGGTAATCTGATCTCAATTTGGAATATTTCTGTGCTAAGCTGTGATCTAATGTAAACCTGAAGCCTGCTGCTATGAAAATACATCAGCTAGGATGGGGAGGCTGGATTCTGGGATTTTTGATCAACAGCAATTTGCATCCCATATGTGACCAAGAGGTAGACCTGAGGCATGACCTGAATGTGGCCCTGCCCTCTGGGCAATGGTAATATGTCCTTTCACTACTGGGAAAAAGTTACACCTAGGTTGGAGTTTGCTTAACATACTTAAAAATATGTTTTCATATGGGCTGAAAACGTCAGCTTTGGCCATTGAAATGCAATCTGTGGCATGTGGCTGCTATAGTGCAGTGGCTGCTCACCCTCTCACACTTCTTTGTGACTAGCAAACCCAGGAGTTCAGGACTATTTTCTTAACCCACTAGCTGCAAAACTCCCACTAAACTGAATGGAGTCATTCAACTGAGTGCCAAGGCATTTCAGTACTTGAAAGTGAGTACCAAGGCGTTTGCATACCTCCTGGAGTGCTGGCTGCTTTAATCAAAGAGGACAGACCTCCTTCTCCATTGCCCTTATTTCCTGGGTCCCCCAAGGGTTCCTCTTCTGTGCTCTTTTGTGTGGATGTTCATTCACAATTTAAGCATCACAAACTCAGTGACAATATCCTAACCAGGAATAAGCTGTTGGCACATTTCCAGGGTACAGTATCACACACAGGTCTGGTCTAATGGAAGAGAATTTCTGCAAAATAGGGGACTCAGATCTAAAGTTCTAAAGCTGTGCTGAAATTAATGCCTTAGGTGACTTTATATTGTTATTGGGGAATGCTTTATGCAGCTCTGGCTTTTTATGACTCATAATCATAAAAAATACATCCCCAGCTCCTCTCTTTCTGAGAAGGAGATCTGTATGCATCCAGCCTCAGGCTGCTGAGTAGCACAGTCTGCCTGGGTTTCAGAATTCTAAATTTCTCTAAAAGTCTAAATTTCTCACATTTTCAATAGGTATAGTGAAAGTTTTCTTCCTGTTCATATATAAAATACGGTATGTATGTTATATGATATGTTAGATTTGCATTTGAGCTAATTTATAAATTAAGAGTTCTACTGTCATGAGTGAGAGCACTCAGTGTGCATAGAATTAAGTGCACAAGGGACAAATCTCATTATGCCTACACATACCCAGGTTTCTCATCATCTCCTTTGATATGCTCTTGTAACTTTCTCTTGTATCTTCTTTTATAGTGTCTCATTAATTAAGAATAAAGACTTATTATCATAAATAAAAAATTCCTACTGTTTCATGGAAGAATTTCTACAGTTTTATGGGATGACAACTGAACAGCTGCTGAGGCAAAAAAAAAAATCCTGTTTCCCACTTATGTACCAGAATTACAATGTGCTGTTTGTTGGAGAAAAAAACTGCAACAAGTACAAGTAGCAATTCAGCTATTCCAGGAAATTCCTACTCATCCAAAATCTTTCTCATAGTATGGTATACTTATGGCAGACTACTGTAAAAAGTGCATCCAAATACATGAATGCAAAATTAAGAGGACAGTTTGTTTTGGTCAGTTTCTGAGACCTCCTTTGCTGTTTACAGATTTTCACATGAAAATAACATTATTTTTAGTAGCTGTTCAGTTGCTTAAGCTGTTGATTTTTCTCAGGAATGCTGTAGTTAAATAACACCAATTGGTTGTACCTATCTTAAACTTCCAAAATTTCAGACCAGCAAGACCTAGCCCAATGTATCAAGAAGTTAGATTTAGAATTTTTATGTAAAGCAATGTAAAACAAACCCTCTTTCACACAGGTAGAATGAGTGCAAATAGGTTTAAGATAATGTGAAGCTGGTGTAAAGGGGGGATTAATTTGCAAAAAAAATTAAAAATTTGTGAATTTAATTGGTAAATGCAAGCGAGTTCCTATATATACTATGGGGAGGAAAATGGAATGAGCATTAAATTAAGATGGATTTTCCTGCACTGATTAGATAACTAAACTATTTAGCTAAGAGGTGGAGAGAGTTCCTGACATCCTTGGGATGCACCAGTCAAATTGCTTAATATAGGGTTTGCATGCATACAATAGGGCTACATGGGGTTTGACATAAGTCTGAAGTCATCCCAGGAGACACAAACTCAGGTGCAGGGTGAGGATGTTCCAAATGGCCAAAAGGCCTTTCAGTTCCCTCAGCAGCACTGCTGACCAGGGTGGAGAGCAGTAGATTTCATGCATCATGGAGTCAAGGTGCCTTCCAAGGCTCAGTGCAGAGCAGCTATCACCTCCTGCAGTGGCTCAGACCTGCACTGACCGAGCACGCCGCTGGCAGGGTGTGTGTCTTTGCATGGGATTCCCAGAACAAGGAGGGTCTCAAATGCCCAATTCCTGCCAAAGCTGCCTGGGGTGGGCCTGAGGTGGGTCAGCAGGTATGGAAAAGGAGAAGCTTCTTGCCCCTGTGCCCATGGCTGCCCAGCAGCCCGTGGTGGGCAGTGCCCCTGGAGTGTACCTGAGACGAGGAAGGATTCCCTCCAGCGGGGCAGGGACAGGGACCGGACACCATTGGAGAAGCTGCCGCGGTACCCAGAGTGCCCGGCCACTTTCTGGACAAGGATCTTCCCACCTGTGTTGTCAATTATGCCACTGCAAGGAGGAAACAGAGTGTCTGAGGGCAGAAATTCCACAACAACCTCCAAAGCTGTTCTACAGTGCAAGAGGTACGAGGTGATTCCTTTTCCATTTAAAGCAGGGGTGTGGTGGGGCTGTGGTGGTGCTACCAAGCCTGCTGCTAAGAAATATTTGTGCTCCTTCCACATAGAGAAGAGCAGTTTGTTGAAAAGTGCTGTCAGGTTCTGTTTGCTATTCCCACTGATCTAGTGGTCCTGTGTTTAAGCTTGACCTAGTTGCACACAAGAAAAAGCTACTGCCTTCGTTAAAATTCCTGCAAGCTTGATTGAGTGACTGAAGGTACAGGCAGAGGTTCTCAGAGGAGGTTTCAGGCCAACCGTGTGTCCAAATGTGTTTTCCTTGAGTTTCAGTATTTGTTTTCTGCAAAAACCTAAGCATATTTCTGACCTCAGCCTGGAGTAAACACAATATTGCTGGAAGCTGTAGGAAACCTGGCAGACTGCAGGAGTGCACAGCAAATGGTGTTTAACACATGCTGTAACATGCACCTCAAGACAAACAGAAAACCTTGAGTGTATGCAGCCTGCTCTGGCATCACTAGGAGAGCAGGTCAACTGGGAAGCAGCTGCAGCTGTAGGGGAATTGTAGGGCTGGCAATAATGACCAGGCAGGAAAATAAGTGCTGGGCAGCAAACAGGGCTAAAGAGTATGTTACGGGTGCGTTTTGCTCTGGTTATTGTGAGAAGCTGCTGTTAAAATAAATGTATGGGGAAGAAATGCACTGTCTGTGGAACTGCAACATGTAAGCTTACAATGCCAAAACCAGCTGGCAAATGAGAAAAATTGAAATCCCCACTGTAACAATACGGCCAGCCAGGCTGCAGGGAGACTGCAGTTGCCAGCAGTATTTTTTAACTTCCCTTTGGGACTAATTCTGATGCTGAGACACTTTCCATTGCTCACTGGTGTCTGAGGGAGGAATGTGCCGCTGGAAAGCTGTGAATTGACCTGGCAGTGCTCTCCCCAGGGAGGGCTGGGCTGCAGCCGGGAGGTGGCAGCCCTGTGCCCGCACAGGCACCCAGCCCAAGCACCCAGCAGTGCAGAGCCCAGGGGAGAGATCCAGAAACCTCAGCTATCCCACTCCACCCCTGCTATTCCACAGAACCGGCAGCACAGCGCTAGCTCAAATAACTCCAAACTAAGTCAAGCTGTCAATCAGGCTTTCTAGCTTCTTGCTGCATTTTTGGTTGGATACACCCTGCCTCTGCATCCTGCCTCCAGCTGCAGTGTGTTTTGATTGTGCAGTTATTCTCCATTAGAATTTTATGCACATTCTTACATGGCTAATAAAACTCTGAAAAACTTTTGCTACAAAATTTATGTTACCCATTTCCTTGTGCAGCGTCCTTTTATGTGGCAGGAAAGCACATTAGTCTTTGATGTCAAGGACAGTTAAATTCAAACCCAGAGAACCAAACCAATCCCAGAAGCATGAGAGTTATATGTATTCATCACTGGTGATGTGCCTATTTTTTCTGAAGATTTATTAGTAGTAGCAGCTCCATCTCTATCTTCCACTTGAATGATAATAGTACAATAGTAATTTGTTATGCATGAATGAGAGATCTGGAAATCTCAAGACACTTCTCCAAAGCTTGAGAAACTTCTTCAAACACAACTAATTTCTATAGGAATACAGGATTGACAGCACTTTGTAAGAATGGATCCATTCCATCACATATGTACTTTCTCTCAGGTTTTCTACATCAGCCTGCAATCAAACCTACAAGGAAGTGGGAACTGAAAAAGAAATTAAAAAGAAAGAAATCCCTGTGCTGAAATGACAGTTTTGTTTGAGTGCCTCACTCATTTCAATTCACTCACCTGTGAATTGCAGCATTGCAGACACTGGAAAAAGAAGCATAGATGTCTGTGCCATAAACACGGTATTTTACATCTTGACATCCAGGAGGGCATTTTGCAATGAATTCTGGATTGATTATCTTCCCCGCCTTGACATCACAATCAATCTGGGGTACATCTGCGAGTGCAAAATCTTGGTAAAGTCAGGTTGAATGCTTTCATGGCTGAGTGATCTTGTCATGACACAGTGAGTAATCGAGTGACAGGGATGCCCTCCTCCTAAGCCTTCGTATCAGTGGTTTTGGGATGCAAGGCATCTGTGTCTTCTGCATCTACAACATAACACGTAATAATCCCTATACCAAGGGATGTGGCAGTAACTAAGGATGGAATAAGGAAGCCTGTGGGTATTTCTGACCTTCAGTGTTTGCTTCTCTGGAGGAAATATCTGTTATGACACTTGGCTGGAGAGAGAAAGAAGCATAGTCCCCCAGCCTGTGGTTAACACGTGGGAAGGAGGGGGTGGGAGCTCTCCCCAAGCCTCCTGCTGTGCTCATGCATCTCTGTGCCATCTGTAATGTCAGGCTGAAGTCACAGCCCATTATCTCGCCCTTAATTTTTAAACTTTTTGCTGGGTGCAATTTACTTTGAGCAAGGGATTTAAGTGAGTTTACAAGCTCGCAGCAGGCTTGTTTGTCAGCTACATGAGCAAAATAATCTGTGGGCAGGAATGCTCCTGCAGCAAGAGAGCTGAAAGTTAAACATCCTCGTGCAGAGATGCACCACTTGCCTCAACACTAATCAGCTACATATGCTTTGTGTTTCAGCTGGTCCATTTCACTTATCTCTCTCTCTCTCTCTATGAAAACCTTAGTCTTGCTTTGATCCTTGTGTGGTATCTAATGATCTATGAAGATGCATTTTAGTAGTGTATTACAAATTTTTCCCTTTATAAATGTTATCTGGCACACACTTTACTTAGTGATTTGTTTTCAGTAAAAGGATCTTTTAGCTAACAGGTAATGCCAATGACTCTAGACAGTTGTGAAGAGTTACCAGAATATAATCTTACTTTGCACCTTTCTTATGTACTGAACATGTCTGCTGTAAAACAGCAAAAATTCTACTGAGACCACTTACATAGCTTAGCCTTTTTTGTCTTCTTTGTGGCTTCCTTGGCTGTGTATGTACATGTAAGAAACACACCTAGAACAAATAAACATAATATCAGGAAAAACGTGGGCTATCAACATCAGTCACAATAAGCTCCTCTGCATGAGATTTCTCAAATTTGCATCAACAGGTTGAAAATCTGAAATAGGAATATTCCCAGCCACATCTAAGTTTCTGCTTGGTGGTTAACTTTGCAGTCAAGATTGCACCTGCTGTGGTTCTTTGAAGGGGATTAAAGATCAGTTCGGTTCACATATTCATATATAGAACTCACTATCTAAAGATGCCATGGAGTCCATGTGGTCCAGAAACCACAAAAAATATTTCCACAAGCAGTGGGAGCTCTTTGTAATTAGTGTGATAGTGATGTTAATGAAACAATGTGCTCTGTGCATAAAGCAACTGGGAATTTGGCAGCCAAAAGTTCTTCTTAACACCCTTTGGGGAGGTTATTCTGTAATTTTGTGTTGTTTCATTTCATTCACTGGTGGCAGAAGGTGTGAGATACTGGGCAGCATTACAGACCATATGAGGTTCTAGGGTGGCATGCCCCAGAAAGGGCACTCATTTTCTTCAGTAAGCAGGATTATGATTTGAAAAGTGTAATAGTAAAAGACACATATGCTGTTAATATGCATCTGGTTTACCATGTTGTGTTTACTTGCTAGTGATGATGTACAAGATCTCTTTATTCTCTGTGCTTATTTTATATGCACTGTATTATGGGTAATAATTGATAACTGCATTACAAGTATCTTGACTTTCCTACTCACCTTTCCTTTCTCTGAGTTTTCAAAGGGAATTGAAACTCTCCATGATGTGTTAGCTGATCCTTTTATCATTTGTTAAACTAATCTTACTAGAATATGCAACAGAAGTAATTTCTGTCTTTTATGCTCTTCTCCCCCTAGACTGATTACAAAGAGTTTGTAGATTTGATCACACCTAGAACTTGCTCAAAAGTTAAAGCAGTCTCACACTGTCTGAAGTGACAATGCATAGGTGCAGTATTTGGGCTTTTTGTCACCAGTGCAGTTGTGTAAGCATGGCAAAACTGTAGTTAGATTTAAAAAATGGAATTCATGAGTGGAAAATAAAATGCAATATCTCAACTACTTGGAATGTTACAGCATAATCTAATGTGGGGAAAGTAATCTTGTATAATTTATGTAGAACTTCATAGATTGCTGTGAATTTGAACTAAGAACAACTGTCCTGACAGACTTGAGGATAACAGCTAGAGGGAATACTGTCTGGGACTGTAACAACCAGAATGTTCATGTAAGATGAATTGCAAGTTCTGGAGTTTCTACATGTTCCCAAAAAGTGAGATCCTGTCTGACTGCCAGGGGAAAGAAAATAAGACACATTTATAACCTTTTGGTACCATCTTGTTCATGGAAAGAACAAGAACAGGGAGAATTGAAACAGCTGATTTTTCTTCAGAGGGAATCTTTACATTACAGACATTTTTCAGGCCCACTGGGGACTGCATGTGACTGTTATATACTTGGATATCTCTGCAAGTAATTAGTATTTTTTCTATGCCAAAGTCAAGAAGTTTGTGTAAAGCCGTTTCTGAAAAGCTGTGCCAAGGCTTACACCTGCCATGAGAGCTTCATCAGCTGTGGAGTCCAAAGGGAAGAGAATTAGTCAGTAGTCACTGGGCATCCAGGATGGGAGAGTACAAACCCACAAACTACTAATTGCAGCACATCAGTACTTACCAAAGAAGGTTGCAATGACTGTGGCCTTCATGGTGAGTAAAGCAAAATCTGGATGAGTTGTTAAGGAGCACTGAAAAGGAAAAGAAGAGCAGGTCAGGCTGCATTTGGAGGTATGGTGGGGGAAGAGGGACTGTGCACTCTTCTGTAACCTTTCAGTCCTCACATGCTGCATCCTCTGCTTACACTTTTTAGAGCAACTGATATCCCCAGAGGAGATGGTGTTTGGGCTATCACACTCCCATGGACTAATTTTTTACTTCTCTCCAAAATTTGTCTTTTGCTCCAGAAACCAAGATTTTATTTACATACTTATTTCAGAAGCCAGTGTCAGGAGAGGGCATGATGGGCATGGACATGCTCTGACATCTGACATTCAAATCTGTTCACTGTTCATCTAAGAAATAATCACAGTCATATTTTCTGCACATCAAAGCATACCAGGAAACCTCACATAGATATGGGGAACATAAACAAACCCATTTACTCCTGAAAAATGTTGCATAAAGTATTTAGCAATTTTTCCATCTTTTTGTGAGCCAAATTACTGGTTTCTTTCCTTTTCTGAGGATATGTATGCATGTACATGTATGTAAGCACCTGAGAATAAGAGGATTCTATCAGAACATCTGGAAAACATTTTTTTCTGGGTCTGCATACATAGTTCATGACCCCTGCCTTCCCTGAAGCCCTTGGCCAGGCAACAAGAATTCAAACTTATCAGAGATAACCCCTCTCAGCCCCTCCTGAGCATCACCTGCTGCTTTTGCTATTATTTCATGATTGTTGAGGGAATCCTGTGTTGGGCACTCACAGTTAATCATAGTCATTAAAATACTATACAGTACAAAAGTAAAGTACTATACTGTACAAATACAGTAAAAAGTCTGAAAGGGAGAATATAGTTGTCTGTGGTACAGGGAGAATCTCAAGGATCAAAATAAACTTGATCTTCAGAGAAATTTATTACATGCTTACAAGTGCAAAGATTTGTACTAAAAAAAGAAGAAAAAAAAAAAGAGCTAGCTATCCAGAAAGAAAATATGAATGTTAAATCTGCATATGGGCAGGGAAAGTAAGATATCACATAGCAATTAATATACTAAGAAGCGGAGCTTTGGTCACCCCAGAAAGAAATTTAGAGAATAAGGCAGATACAGGACAGAAAGAGAAAAAAAATAATCTCCATTCTGTCTTCATATATAATATTTCCATATTTTTACTTTAATTGCTCTTCTTTTTCAAGGAAGCCGCCTGCTATGTGTGAGGGTGACTAAAATAGTATGCTAATCTAAACTGAGTTTAGCCAGTTCTGGGTCTCTATAATTTATAACTCTTTTTACATAGAGCAGATCCACCTCTGAGTTTTGCTTCTGTGCTGCAGTTGGAGAACTTCAAGTACCAGGACCTACTAACAGTGTCACTTTCTAATGGCACAATGTCTTTCATTGGTGATCTCTCTGAAAAAGTTTTCCTGCTAGGCTGCTCAAGCTGAAAGCAGCAGGGGTTTCTCAGAAGTCACTGAAATCCAGGGGGTATGGACCATGGTCACTGGGTCTTTCTACAAAAAGATGGGCAGTGCAGTGGGGGTGAGCCCAGGCTGTACAAGCCACATCAGCAAGTTCAGTTAAGTGGTGATATTCTGCTCTCATGCTTAGTTTCTATTAAAACATTGCCCATCTTTTGGAGCAAAAATCCATTTTTAAGCATTTACTGCAGTTTATTTCCACTGTGAAGCTGAAAAAAGAAATTAGATGTAGAAAATGTAGAAGAATGTTCAGAGAAACTTAGCTCAGATGCTTTTCTTCTCCCTTTTATATTTCAACTCATTAACACTTCAGAGGTATCAAATAATTGCAGCCCTTCAGGGAATTCTCACTTCAGGTCAATTGCAGACAAAGAAGAGGCAGAATAAGAGTTGCAATTCATTTACAGAATTACCATGCACCATTAAAGATTGTACTGTCACTGGCTTAGACTTTGCAAAAGACATCTTAATATGAGCCTTTCCAAAATTTGCAGTGAATGAATTCAGCACCGATATTTTTATTTAAAGAGATTTGTGTGACCTATTCCTGACAGTATTTGGCTTGGTGCTGAGATGTTTTCATCACCAGGTTAATTAAGAGTAGAAGAGATCTGAGATGGTAAAGCATCCATGTAAAATCTGCCTTCGTGGGTGGGCTGCTGTGTGCTGTGTGGAGAGGGTCCAACACTGCCTAACGTTTCCTGTCTTACAGAACATGTAACACCTGTACCACCAGGGCTGCACAAGACTTGCCATTGCTTCCTGAAGGCCCTGCTATCCCCAGGGCATGGCCAGCCACCCCAGGAGCCATCCCAGTCCTCCTGGGTGGCAGTGCCCTAGGCTTGCCTGCAGTTGCATTCTCTGCCTAGTTGGTGGTGGGCATTGCTCTTCAAGGAAACAGAAAATGGGCTTTTGTTCCTAAATTATAATGAATTCAGTGCAGAAAAAAGCCAGTAAATCTAAAAGGATTTAAGACTTAAAGTCTGTCAAGGGTTCAGCATAGTTCAGTAGACCCCTGAGCCTCCAATAACAGATATTTATCAGTAAGAAAGATACTGGAAGCATTTAGATTTGCTTAACAGTTTTGCTGTCACAGCTAAACAGAAAAGCATCTTATTGTGGACTCTGTATCTTTGGTGGTGCAGGTTATACTAGTATCCTCATGGAAATAAATTATAATAGTAAAGAAACTTGGTTTTGCCACTGTATTAATTTCTACATCAGGCACTGGCATATCAGGAGAAATGCAGAGACATCCTGTGACACAGCTCTGGTGACAATGCTCCAAGGGGTGGTCCTGGCCTTCAGACCTTGGGCTGTCACATGGGGAAATGCACAGGAGGACTTACACTGCTGACTATTAAGTATCAGGCATAGAAGCTCCAGGCTTTCTGTTGTGGGAAATCTGTGTGCATTCATTGTATTGAATGCCTAGGGTGTCACCTGATTTCAGCTGTGTGAGATCTATACTGTGCACTGGCGTGGCATCTGCTCCTTCAGACTGGTAAAGGGAGCAACAGCTTGGAAAAAGCAGTGGGGGTTTTTGTTTCTCTGGGAAGGGAAAGCAGGGCTCCAACCCGTGCTTACAACAGACTTTTTAGTCTGTGTAGATCCACTGAGAGGTCAATCATTGGGGATGTCTGATCTGTAGATCAAGAATGTTACTTTGCTGTTAAATATAAAGCTGTACTTCCTTTGCTCCTTTACAAAGAATAGATCCCATTAAAACAAACTGAAAATTTTCTACTCTGTATTAGTCTGGAGCATGAGTTTTGCTGAGATTTCTCCTAATCAGATTTCTATTAAGGCAGTATTTACAGTCCCAGTCAGAACTGGGAAGTAGTGACTACTCTCTATAAGATCTCCTAAAGTCTATGCTTGATCTCTATTTATCAGAGTATATTTTCCCATCTGATTCTTTCAGACTGACATAACAGAAGTTACCTTTATGCCAGAAAAGCTATTAAGTATATGCATTACATTAACATGTGCTTCAATTCCTGCTAAGTACAAATGTAGTAAGAAGTAGCTCCTTCAGTATTTTCCAGTGCCACTGATATTTTACCTTTTAAAAAAATCAAAGTCCTATTTGAAAGAATGTTGATTACTTTTTCCTGACCATAAACACTTGAAAACTCTTGAATGTTAGTGAAGAGACAGAATTAGCAAACTATTCTTTCTGAGTATAAAGGAAGATTTTTATACTGACCTTTTATTAGCAACTTGACTTTCATAAAGATCTGAGAGAGCTGCTACATGCTACAAACAAACAGATGGTTTAAATGCACATAAACTGTCACTGTATGGCAAACTGTAACATTTTCTGGAGGAAGTGAAGATTTTAAGTCCTTGATTTTTGGTGTCAGGCACTGCTGTCCGTTCCACGTGCAAGCTGAAATTCTTTGCTGGTGCCATGTGCTTTGCCTCTGCAGGAGTAAGCAGTTTATCTCCTGTAATCTCCTGTGCCACAAAAATTAATTTGTATACTCTCTTTGTACTACAATAGTGTGTGTTATTGTTCCCCTTTTCAAGGGCTTCTAATATCTCAGCAACACTGGCGCCATAAAGAAAAACAGAAGTGGACTTTGTCTGAAAGCTGTTTGAGCAAGTAGCATGGAGTTAACAGCATGATCTCTAAGCACTGTGGGTTGAGTTAAATATGTGCCCTTTATGGGAAAATCAAGTGGGCTTGGTGTAGGTGTGAGTAAATTGGTTTGGATAAACAAGAGCTGATCATAGTCTCCTAGAGGAAAACATTACAGATTTTTTTTGTTTTCTCTTTAAAAAAAATAAATTATTTTTTGTTATTTTTTAACCCTTTATTTGTTTCATGCTCATACTCTGTACCCATGGTATTGTACCTTGCTTGACAGTGCAAGAACTGTTCATTTTGGATCACACTAGGTAATATGACTAGCACTTGCCACACATGATTTAGTTTCACTCATTTCTTGTCAGAGGGATGAAGTTACATACCCTCAGTGCACTGCATTGCTCTGAAAGTCTGTACATAAAAAAAAAAAAAAAAGGGATTTAAGTGGCTGTTTTCTGAAAAACTGGAGGTACTGAGTTTTGCTGAGACAGAAATGTTGATTGATAGCTGTAGTTCATTTCAGAGGCTTAGGCTGACCTGTAGGAATGCCAGGCCCAGTCACAAAATGTAAGATCCTAGCTGCTATTTTGTGAGACCAGCTTGTCTGCATAGGAGGACAGACTGTACTTTTTGTGTGGTCTGAAACAGAATATAAGCATCCAGGAATTTAAAAACATCATAGGCTTCATCACCTACTGCTATAAAAAAAGATGAGTGAATGCTCACCCATTTTCCTTCCTATATGAAAGAACCAAAAAATGCTTCTTGGAAGCAGAGCAGAGCTCCAGAGCACTGTAGCACACTCTGCTTAATTACCAGTGTCTCAGAAAGCTGACAAGGAAACCCAGGCTCCTGTGGCTGCAGGTCTTTCCCCTGTGGTGGAAGGGTTGTAAGAATTATTGTGTGTCACACATTCAGCAGTTGTGTGTTTAGTAAAACCTACAAGGGGATCACTATCAAAGGAATCTCTGGGCCTGGGGACAGCTTGAGCTTTTCCCTTGAAGAGTCTTTGCATTCCCATGCTCCTTTCCCTCCAAGCCACAGTAGCCACAGCCTGTTTGCCAGGTGCTTTCCATGGCCATGTGAGTCCCACATCAAGTCTCCAGTCATTCTCCAGTCATTGAAGTGAGGTATGGGTGGATTCAGAGGTCTGAATTCTACCTAAGTTGCACTTTGGGCACAGGAGAAGTTGTTTTCCCTAGGTGATTGAACAAATGTTTATATGTAGGTTGGCAAGAGGAATTTAGTTCAAAATAGCTCTCATTCAGGTAGGTATAATGAAGAGATGATATACCCAGAAATTTAGAGACAAATAGAAACATACAAGCAGCCCTGTGCTACTCATTTTGTGCTCATGCAATGCACTGAAATTAAAACTTAAGGTTGGAGTAACAGTGATGATGACCTCTCTACTTTCCACAGAGCTCATTCAGAAGAAAGTAATTTATTTAAACTACAGTGTGATTTAACTTGCCAGACCTTTCTCAGAGCTTAAATAAAACTGCAATGATTATACATTTTCATCTGTCTCAGCAAGAAACCATCAATTATGTTGGTCTGACCTGCCCCTTCCAGCAAAGGAAGAGATACATTTAGAATATGTCACCCACCCACAGAGAAAATATAATTTAGGCTATCTGGATGATGATTTCGTTGGGGGCCATTACACTGTACTTTCCTGGTTTCTGCTAATGTATTATGCATTAATTTTTCATTTTGATGCATGGCTTTCATGCCTCATTGGGAATTGATCTTAGCTCAAACCTGTGAATCTCTGCCCATAAAACTTCCTCCCTCTGTTCTCCCCACCATGGTTTTTGTCTGCTCATGTATCTACCCCCTCACTCTCAGGCAAACTTCTACTTTTCTAATTTGACTTCTGCTTACCATCATTCAGACCCCAACTAGGTGCCATTGATCTCTGTCACTCCTATTTTTGCAAGAACTAGAGGGCAGAGGAAAGTACTTGAAATTCAGCAGTGCCGGAGGGAGAGATTTGTGGCCACATTTCTTTCTTTCTTTTTTTATTTTTTTTTAGAAAATGTGCCATTTGCTATTTCCAACAAATGGTTTAAACAAGTCTAAGTGACTTTTAAGTGCAATACATGGTTTCTCAGATTGGATGCACAATAAAGAGCACTGAGTAACCTTGCTATTGTGCTGCCTGCAAACTAAGAACTAGTGTTGTGTGTCAGAATTCCCCTGAAGGTGCATATTTAGTCTGAAAGCAAAGAATTTCTGTTAAAGGCACTGAAAAAACTACACATAACCCTGGGGATGGAATTTCTGTTGCATGTTCAAACAAAACAACATCTTTTTTAAGGTAGAAACTTAGAAGCAGAAATTTAGAGAAACTTTAGGATATTTACTCTCTGCTTAAAGCTATATATAACCCTTTACTACAAAAGTGAATTATAAACCTAGATATCTAGATATATAATATCTAGATAGAGATATACCTCTCTCTATATTATATATATATATATGTATCCATATATATAGAGATATATATATATCTATCTAGATATATATAGATATCTATATAGATCAAAAGCAAAACTCATCCCTTAAGCATGCTAGTAAATTTCTACAACAACTCACAGAAAACTTTTATCAATCCAGTATCTCCTACAGTTTGTTATTAGTGATGTCCTATAAGAAAGTCATGGACTGGTTGGATAAGGATTCAGAAAATGTTTGTAATTAAAAAAAAAATTAATCTGGTATTACTCTGGCATGTGGCACTTGTTTGAAGTAAGGCAGGAAGCTGTGAAATTCATTTGTGTCTAGTAACGACAGCTTGATCAAGGAAGCATCTTTTACAAAATTTCTTCAGCAATTCAGGAAGCATTACTTCTATTTGGAAATATTTTCTCCAAGCCTTCTCTGTCAAATATCTTTCTGATATTGTTAGTTTAGAAAAGACTAACCTGTGCTGCAAGGGATGTTGCTACCAAAGGCAAATCAGAAAACAGCCCCAAAACACCTTCTGCTCCTGAGTCATCTTCTTCTGCTGCTTTGTTGGGACCTCCAAATTGCTGGTCTTCTTTGAGTCAGCTGCTGAGGGCCAGGATGCCCAACCCCACATCCCAGGCCATCCCAGGATGTTCTGCATGGCCACCCTGCTCCCTGCCCTGCCCATGACCCTCCCCAGCCAGTGGTCACTGCTGCTTTGGCTTTGCTGCAGGCTGTTCAGCTGTATCCCTCCCAGCTGGTGCTGGTTGCAGCCCACCTGCAGCCCAACAGGGGCTCTCAGGCTGATGTCTCTCATCTGACCAGGCTGTTCTGGGGAACAGTTTGAAAACCATGGACCTGTGAGTAGCATTTCCATATTTTAATGGCTGAAGAGGATGTCTTGGGGCTCCAAGCTGCTTTTGGGAGGAAAGTGATCTGTGGATTAGAATGAGTGCCAGCATTGTAAATGAGGCTGTTATGGGTAGTGCTGGTTTCCTGAAGACTGTTGGTGGAGATGCTGGTGAGAGACAGGACACAGCAGGGCCAAGCTGTGCAGCCTTATGGCAAGTGTGTTGGCAGCCCTTGGCAACTGGCAGGAGAGGTCTCTCTAACATATGGGTCATGTGGACAGCATGAGGAGTAGCTAAGCTTCCAAAATTCCCCAGTATCTGAATGCCCTGGAAGGGAAATGAAGAGCTAGAAAACATGGTGGCAGAGAAAGAGGCCTTTAGACACCAGTCCTGGATGCTGTGACAGTGTAGGTGCAGCCAGAAATTGCTGAGAAATGTAGCACTGTTTTACTAATTTTGCATATTAGAATATGGTTTTGCGTAGAGACGAATCACAGGATTCTGTTTCTGAGAAACCAGGATCAAAAAGGGAAACCACAGGGACCGGAAACAGGATCTTGTAATTTGTGGTCTTTTGTTTTGAAAACAAACTAAGCCTGAAGTCCTCAGTATTGCAGAATCTACTTCCATGCTCAGGAATTTTGAACTTTGGCTTTAGGAGATTACCATAAGAGCTTCTATTCAAATCTAATTGTTGCCTAACCTATGCATTTCTTTCTACATACAGATTTCACCAATAAGAATAGAAGTTGTGGACCATGGAAGACTGACTTTCTGTCCCAAATTACCACGTTTTTTAAGATGCAGTTTGGTGGAAAGGCTTTCTCCAAAACACAGTGCAAGTAGAGTTTTCTGACTTATGCAGGTATTTGCCTTTGTAACATTTGTACCAAGTTGTTCCATTGGAACTACTCTAAACTTTCCTAACCTCTCATCCCGACACTACTTTCCTTCCCATGTAGCCTCATTTCCAGACAGCCTCTTTCTTCCTGTGCTTCATGTCCTAAAACTTCTTCAACCAAACCCAGAAGAGCAAAATTCTCAAGTGTGGAAGATGCATTGCACAAGAGGTGAGCAGGATGGGCTTCCACCAAGGCAAGCAGGGTGGACTTCCATCATCCTTACTGGCTGGCAGCTGTGAAAATACCCCTGTAGTCAGGCAGTCCTTACCCTTTTGTAGCTCTGACTCACTGGAGCTGTCCACAGCCAGAATACACAGCCCTGCTGCCAGCTTTCCTCTATGTCTCACCCCTGTTCTATGGGCTGAAGGGTAAATGATGTATTTGGGGGAAACTAAAAAGAATGGAGCCTTCTGAGTCCCTAAAGGAACCTGGCAGGGAGCTCGAGAGGCACAGACATGGCCGTGTCCAAACTTCCCTGTAAAGGAGTGATTTTTGAGAGGCAAAAATTTCCACAGTTTTGTGTACAAGCCTGAAGGTGTTGGAAATCCCCAGATCATCCTGGTGGGGACATTAAAGGGCTGCATGAAGCTACACAGGAACATTCAGAATTTTCCCGAAAATTTTGGCGCGTGTGTAATGTCACTTGGCAATTCTGTGCTTTTTTCATATGAAACAAGCTGCCAGCTGAAGGACTGCTGGCTGCTGTGTTACATGTGCCACATTTACAAAGATATTTTATAAGATGATAGGCTGAGTAGCAGTTTGCAAATGCATGCTGAGTGGATTTTTTTAAATCTGTGTCCATGGGATGTTCTGTAGAATGAGGCACATTAAGGATAACTGACACAGATTGTGTTCTTCATGTGCCACTGACCTCTTAATGCACTCCAGAGTTCTGGAGATAAAGCAAGGATGGGATGGATTTCATGGCTGCTAGAAAGTCAGTTCAGCCACTACAGCAAGACTGATGTTAAGAACTGCTTAAACCTAGATAATTTGAATGAACCAGAGATGGTTATAAATACCCTTCTGAACGTGAATGTGTTTCCGGTTTGGGATATGAGATATAGATTTGGGTGTTCTGCTTAAGAAGGGAAGGAAAAAGCTGCAGATGGTGTTATTTTTATTTTTTTAATCAAAATGAATTTTCATGAGAAATATTGATGCTTCCAAGCCATTGGGAAATTTTCTTTCTGATCAACACTTTCTGTTTTTGCTTCCAGGCCTCAGTCACTGAAAAATGAGCCCAAAGAGGAAAGGCAGCCCAAGGCAACCCAGCCATGTCCTGCTGCAGAAGAGAACAGAGAAGATGGCAAGAGAGACCAGGGTGAGCTGGCTGCAGAAAGAGGGAAGAGGCTCTGTTCTCTGCTGGCAGGGCACCTACGGAGGATGTGGCAGCAGCCCTCAGACACCACTAAATGTAGAGCTGCCCCAGAACAGGGTTAGTGCAGAATGTTTACAGAGCCCAGAGCAAACACTTTAGTAGCTTGCCTCTGAGTGCCATTCTGCCAGGACTGCCCAAACCTGGCACCTGCTGGTGTTTGCCAGGGGCAGCTGTACCCACACAAGCTGCAATCACTGCTGGGCACTGCAGCTGCCCCACAGGTGCCTTTGGAGCCTACAGAACATCAGTAGAGCCTGACTTGTCTATGGGCCACAGAGCTGGAAGAAAATTCATCAGCAGTACATGATCCTCTTTTAGCTGAACAAGTCCTTTTTTTTTCTTCTTCTTCTCTTTTTTTTTTTTTTTTTTTTTTTTTTTTTTTTTTTTTCTCATCACTTGCTTTCCACGGGGCATTGTCACGAGTCAGCACAAAGCAGTTTTATCCCAGCCCTGTGTCACTCTCCAGCGGTGCCTGCAGCCCCTTTGGGCCGGGGGCTTACAGAGTTCACAGGGGCAATGCAGGCTCTGGCAAGACAGACAGACAATTTACTAACAGAGATACAATCTGAACAGCTACAGATTTTCTGGGCATTTCTGCGCCTTTCTGAGCCTGCTGTGTGGCAGCGGGAAGCTGTGCTGCTGTGCAGCATTTACCCAGGTTTTCCAAGAGGGAAATGTGCAGCAGATAAAGGAGCTGGGATGCAGAAGAGTGGCAGCTGCTTTAGGACTGTTAGAGAGGCTTTTTACAGACGAATGAACCGTCAATTTGTAGTGAGACATTGTTTTCTAAACATAGCATGAAAACTGTTATCTTGCCTGGCTGGTCATTAGGAGAGAGATAATTACAGTCTCTGTGCCACAGCCGGGCCAGAACAGGGGCTGCATTGTCCCAGCTCCAGCTGAGCTCCAGCACAGGCTCCCCAGGCAGCGCCGGGACAAGGGGGCTCCTTGTGCCCCGGCAAGTTCAAAAGAGGAATTGAAGTGCTCTAAGTAGGTGTTAAGCACCTATTTCTCGCTCCGACTCTGGACTTAAATATCTATTCCACAAGAGAAAGATGTGGAGGGCAGACCTGTGACTACTGTAGCTGCATCCTCCCTGGCTTTTTGTACAATACATGCTATGATTATTATTTTTCTTTTGTTAAAAAAACAAAAAAATCAAACCCCAAACCATCAGTTTTGCAATTCTGTGTTTCTATTTTTCAACACAGATTAATGGGATCTGTATGATGCACAGGTTTTCAGAAGGAGGCACATATATGTTCAGTGCCCTGAATGAGAAACCTAAACCTCAGCTGATGCTGCAGCAGGCTGGAGGAGTCCTGGTGTGTATCCAGAGCTTCAGGGGGCGCAGAACATCCCTCTAGGACTGCCAGGAAATCCCAGACTTTTGTTTTTCCTAACCCACCCAGAAGAGACACTGCCAGCCCAGCCAATTGCAGTGGACCAGCACACACCTCGCTGCTCTGGCCCTGCCCTTGCCAGTCCCACTGCTCATGGGCAGTTCATGTCCACGAGTGCCACAGCACCGTTTTTTCAGGAATACAGTCATAGTTGCAGGTAGTAAACTGAGCTATCACTTTTTCTTGCTCATTTCATCCAGGTGCCTTAAATGACTTACCTATCAACACTTAAACTGAAAGAGAGTAGGTTTAGAGTAGACATTAGGAAGAAATTCTTCACTGGGAGGGTGCTAAGGCACTGCCACAGCTTGTCCAGAGAAGTAGATGTCACATGAAGTTTCTGGCTAGAGTTTTATTTGTGGTTCAGAGGGGAAAAGGAAAAAGTTCAAAATTCTTCAGGCAGACCATTGTTGCATAAAACTTCAGGTTTATTTTAACAATGTTTTCTAAGAAGCAATGGCCAGAAATAATAGATAATTCTGACATTTCACATGAAGTAATTGGCCTGTTTTTCAGCTTCTGTGTTCACACTGGGGCTCAGGTAGTCCTCTTTTAGAAATACTCCAGTTAATTTTGACAAAAAGGAGTGTAAATAATTTCCTACTACTTCTGTGAAAGTCAGTAACTGGGTAAAAAGGGAGCACCTTGTTAATGCCTCCTCTAAAGGAAAGGCTTTTGTAGGATCTCATCCTTGTTAGACAAAAAAGAATCCACGTGGAGTATCTTTCTTGCATTCCAAATGTGAGGTGTAGCTAGTAAAATTGCTTGGTTCAACCAGTCAGTGGTAAGTGCTGTAATTATCCCAGGAGGGAAAGAAGTGTCTTATGTTAAGGTAGGAACAATTAAAGACCAAGTTAAGAACACAACATTACTACTACAGGTGGAAACATAGTATTCGCAGTATACATAGTATTTAAGTTTCTTCTTAAAAATATACTTTTAATATCCTGAATAACTAAAAGACAGGAAGTCTTTTTTGTCATCCCAGTGAGAACAACCCCAACAACTCAAAGGATTAAATAAAACATGTAAACAAAATTAATCTGTTTAATATAAGATACTGAGTTAGTATTTGAAAATTAAACTGTTTGTAATGGAGTTACTTTTGCTTGAGTTCTCTTTGTGTCTCTGAAAGAGATCAGTCTTACAGCCATGACTGTCATTCAAGTGATGAACTGAGTAAAGTCTGAAGAGGATGGTAACACAGAAAAACAGATTTTCTTTGAGTGTAGACAAATGAAAAATGTTTTTAACTTCAGGATGTATACAAAAAAACCACAAGCTATAAACATATACAACTCCATGGCTTTTCTCAGTAAAATGTATTTTAAATGACATCTAAACAAACTTTTCTTTGTGTGTGTTTTCTTGTTTTGATGTTTTGTTTAAATTTTGGAGAGGTTAGAGAAAAAACAATGTGCTCTAAGGAGGATTTGCCTCTGTAATGTGTAATTTTGCTTTCTGCTCTGAATGTGGTGTAGTTCCCATAAACTCTAGGAACAAAATACTAACTAGAGCTGATATTTAGCTTGGGGCATTTGGTTCATGTTTGTACTAGTTGGAGAGAAATCACATTTTGAAGAGACTTATCAAGACTCTAATCTCTCTGCAGAGAGCTGAGTGGCTGTGGCAGGCTTGACAATGCTATTCATTTTTGGAGCCTCACCACCAAAACAAGCACTCAGCACAAAAGGATGTATAGAGTCTAGGCTACTGTACTGTTCATACATCTGTATCTACCCATTGCCAGGAGGGTTCACACCACAGAAACACACATCACTGGAACAATACCATTTTCCATTCTGTGCCTTGGAGATTAGCGTTCCCCAGTGCCAGGTAGTGTTATTAATGGTACAGCACACACCTTCCTATTGATCAAAAACGCTTTGTGAAAAAGGCTTGAAACCAAAACAGTTTTTAAACTGAGGAACAAGTTGCATTATCTATCACAAACTATTCGAACAGAAGGCTTGAATAAATGTCTATTGGTGTGTGGCTTATATTCACCATCCTTTATCACACAGTTAAGCCCTTGCTGTTCAGGCAGTGAGTATATGTGTCCACTTTAACAGTAGGGGCTTAATGCTTTCATAAATACTTTATGAAGCATATATAAGTAAAGTACAGTTTCATTCTACATTCGTGTCTTCATCTTCCTAGGTCTTTGATCCTAAGCATACAGCTGGAATGCTAAATAAAACATTATGACCCTACAGTTTCTCAGCAGTGAAAATATTTAACTATTAGCAACAGGCAAAAAACACAACTTCCCCCTCTCCCCCCTAAATAAATATAGCAGAAAAACAACATCAGAATTACCTTGCTTGAGGTGTGCAACTTTTTATTCCTTTTCTCCACACAGTATGAAAGTGGGTTTTTTTCCAAGCTTTTCTGTACCCCAAACTCCAGCCAACATTATTCTAGAGAAGGAGAGGCAGGCAGCAGAGGGAGGCCTGGACACCTTTTTTCTTTCAGAGAGGAGCTAATCAAACATTCCCATCAAGCTCCGAGCTCTGTGAAAGGCACATTGCTCTCTCTCCCCCCTCCCTCCCTCTGCTCCTCTCTCCCTCTCTGTCTCTCTCTCTCTGTCTTTCCCTCCCGCACACACAGACGTACAGAGCTCCTTACACTGATTTAGCAGCTGAATTAGGCGGTCCTGTTTTAAATATACGTTCCCTCCCACATATTTTTGGTCGGGATTTCTATGCTCCTTTTGCACCAGCCTGTCAGATTTGTCAAGTTTTTCTCTTTTGTGAAGTGAAGCTTTACTCAACTGATGTTGTGGCTCATTTTTTTTTTCAGTCTCCCCGTGCATTTCAGCACTGTAGTGAAATGACTAGAACTAGTAGATGAGAGTAAGCCACACAGCCTTAAAGATTTTAACTACCAGATTAGTCAGATGCAGATCAGGTTTAAAGAGAAAAAATATCTTTTGAAGAGACAGACTGTGATGCCTTTACTTACTTGAATAGCATCGTATTCCCCCAGCAGCTCCCCTGAAGTCAGAGGATTAGTGACAGAATAACTCTGCCAGTCTGGGCACAGAGAAGTAGAAGTTTGGCATGAGGGTTCTTTCTGATGGAGCTGGATGTGAGAATTTAATGAAATGGTCTCAAAGGCTAATAAACTGGTACTTGCTAAGTGTGACCTGGCCAAATGAGATATACAAGAGAACTAATTTCTTTAAGTATCTGTATGGAGATCTCCTGAAATTCTTGGGCAACTTTAAGAAGAAATATGTATTTAGATTATCAAGATCATAGCATTTATGAAATTATACAAGAAAGTGCTGTTATCATATTCCAGATACTAGAATGTAAACTATAATTTGCAATTCCATCTAGGTATTCAGAAGTGTATAGATAACATCCATGGGTGGACATACACTGTTTTATCTGAGATCATTATGGATTAAAAAAAAATCTAGCATACTGAAGATTGACTTCAAAACATACATTAGAAAGACACATAATTCCTGATTTAACAATCCCTTAAATGCATTAAGTTCAAAGGGAAAGTGATTACCTGGTGCTTGTAAATATCTACTCCAGTACCTGCAGAAACTGTGTGCAGAAACTCAGCATATTAATAAACAGTACAATATCAAAAATTTACCAACAAGTTCCAACTGATCCATAATTCATTTGATTCTCTTGATATAGGAGCTCTGGCCTGCCATGGTAAGTCCATGCAAGGCAGGATGCAGTGGACTGGCAGAAAGCCTCTTCAGACAGCAAACCTGCTAGCACTTCTCCCTAGAAGGTCTACTGAAAAACCTGAAACACCACCTCCCACCCCCCAACTCTTATTAATTCAAGTTAACAATCTGAGAATATCATCACCCTTTTTATAAGCCTTTGTGAGGTTTAATTATTCAGATAATGAGGGACAAAAAGACCAAGACCATAGGACTACAAGTTTAGAGGTATAAAGGTACTAGGGGACAAATATCTAAATACTGGGGTTCTGTAGCTAAGTGGCTGTGTAATTTCCTAGTGCTGGTGAGAGGCTGAAATCCCCATGACAACTCCTTACCTGCAGATGCTGATAGATATACTGAAAAATGTCTGGATGCAGACCTTCATTGGTCTTTAGCTGCTTTCCATTCAAGAAGCTTATTTTCAGAATTCCATGGGAATCTATGTAGATGTTGATTTGCCTGTATTGCTTTACAGTCTCAGGTCAGTGGGTTACCAGATAATCTTGGTCTCAAACCAGTACAAGTGAGAGGACTGAAGACTGAGCTTCTGACAACCCAAACCATGGCTGGGTGACAAAGGCACCTGCAGAGAATGCAACAGGACTGCATCAAACTAGCTGGACTGGTGTTGAACTGAGAAGCCAGACACAGCAGATGATTGGGATAACTGTAGAGGCAGAAAGCTCTCCTGAGGTTCAGCTTCTGGTCCCCGTGTCAGCTCATTGAGAATTGTAGCTGTTGGCATGTGGAATGTTGTCGACAAGGCGTCAAAGCGAGAGCAGCAGCTCCTACACCAAGGTCATGCTTCATTGTTGTTGCTGCAGGGTGGCAGTTTTACAAAAGAAACAGCTGATAGATCCACTTTTCATTTTCCATGGATGAATTATCTTATTTGTGGGTAAATTGTACTGTGGGCAAAGAGCCAGCGTGGTCCTGGCAGGACTTAGCTCAAATGCAGTGGTGTGAGAACAGAGCTTTGTTGCTTCCAGAAACACAGCAATGGTGCAGCCCTGTCCACTCTGCACCCACCTTACTCTCCCAGCCTTGCTGGCTCCACTCCTGGTTCAGGGTCAAGAATGCTGCCAGCTGGGTGGCACATTGCTGCATTGCTGCCTGCGAGCTAACCTGGCATCCTGGAAATGAGCATCCCTGGAACTGTGAGCAGAAACACTGAGTGGGCAGAAAAAGAAAACTATCTGGTTTGTTATTATTCAGGGTATTCAGCCTCTCATTATCGTTTGCAATGGAGAACTGAAGAGTATCAAAACAAAACACTGAGGAGGGCACTGACTGTCTCCTTTTATCACAACATTTCTGAGTGCCATCGCCTGTGCTCTTTCCTGACAGAGGCACTTTCCAGCCACCCAAGAGCTGGCAACACAAAGAACAGAAACAAGAGGTAGGCCACATTGAATGGGTCTACTTTGGTGCTGGGATTTGCCACAGGGAAAGATTTGTTTGCAAAAGAGATGGCTGTGCAGTCAGGAAGCCACTAATCTGAAGACAAAAGGTATTGAGCTTGATTGTGTAGGGGATGGACAAGTGTTCTGTATCTGTATGTGCTCATGTCTGCCACCACTGCTTCTAGTCTGAGGCCTCCACCTGAGTTTTCTGCTAACTCTTAGCAGTATTTGTGATAGTAGTTTGTAAGTTTCACTGTACTGTATTCTCATCTGCATGTAACTTAAAGCAGGATTTGTCATGACCCATTGAAACAAAACTTGAAAGCAAAACAATGCAGACCTCTTATCTGTGCTCTGAAGTAGCCAGTGATTGAGACCAGAGAATCAAAGAGAGTTGAGAAGGTTCTTAAGTTTTTGAAGAAAATTTAGTGACTACTCAGGTATTACCTTCATTCTGGAAGATAAAATAGCAGAAAGAGAGATATGATGTATATAAGCAGTGTTAGCACAGACAGAGGAGATAATCTGGCCAAGACTCAGTAAGGAAGTTTGGTACTTTCAAACAGAGGTAGCAGCAACCTGGAAGACTAGACACTTGCTAATGGACCTTAGTCACAGGCCCTTAAATAAATCTGCATTTTGAGGTCATATGTCATGCAGAATTTTCAAGGTACATGGTGTTTGTTTAAAAGACATTGATTTGGGTAACAGCTGGGTCGTGGCAGCTGAAAATCTGACTTCACTGAAGGGAAGCTCATTGCACTTAATCCAATCCTCATTAAAATCTGACTTCAATAATTTTTTAAATGCTTTTAAAAACATTTTTTAATAACATAACTAGTGGACTTACATATTTCAGCCAACACAAAAATGTAGGATTCATCATGCTTCCTTCTCTCTGCATGCAGTCATTCACAGGTAAATGACATAGGGAAAAGCTCCCCTATTCTGAAATGCAAATAAACTCACATGTTCTGTGTTTGATGCTCACCAACTGGTATGGCCCCTGATCTGAGAAGAGGCTGCTGTGAGGGAACCATCAGAGAAAGCTGTAGTTTTGCACTTTTTACACTTCCATGTTCAAATTCAGTCCAAGGTCATTACTGACTTGGTCCATTATCTTTTGATCATAGCTGGCCTTTCTGTACTTATTCACATGAACAGGTCAAACTTTTGTTGAAAAAAGGAGAGAAAGGTTTTACTGTGTTCACAGAGTAGGTCAAAATCTAAGTGAGGGCAGAGGATGGTGATTTCAAAGGCCATAAATTGCTTCCAAGAGGTCTGTGCAAAGGGTTGACAGGTGTATAGATTCTGTGGAGCAGGAGTGTGCTGCAGCCCAACCCATATTGTTCATCTCCCCAACATTCCAGAGGAATTTCTGGCTCACTGCTGTTAGCATAGGCAAAGAAAATACTCTTCAGGTATGTTATAAAACATACTGCACAATTTTTAGAGAAATCTAAGCTTTGTGGGAAATTTTTCCCCCAGTGAAATGTAGAGAGTTTCTCACAGGCCAGGTCTTTGTTCCACTTGTGGGACCCAAGGTGCACACTGCTCATCTGGTATGAGGCTGTGGCCACTCTTCCAAAACCATGAAATCATTTGCTCTCCAGGTTATGAGTAGGAAATACACAAGACCCAAGACTGAACTAATTGGCTTGTGATCATTACACAGATGTGCTGAGTGTATCTCCTCAGCTGATCCCTGTGGGCTTGGTAGGGCAGCCCTGACACTGCACACAAGGACAGAAAACAGACAAATTAAATGATTTCAAGACAACGTGTACCTATGTCACATCTAATCCCATCCAGGTGCTTAAACGGAAAGGAAAAAGTTTTCTGCTCTCAAGCAATTACCCTCGAGCCTTTTCAACCAAATACTACCACAGGAATCAGAGAGCAGAATCTTGCAACACCCCAAGATGTCACACACAGCCTGGCAGTGCTGGCTCTGCTCATGGTTGCACATGTTAGAGTTAACTCAAAATGAGTGGCAGTGGAGTTCAAAGTCTGCAGTTTTTCCATGTTTCTCAAACTCCGTGAAATAAAATCTTAACTTATGCAAATTCAAAAAAAAACCCCATATATACATGAAGAAAACAAGTCAGAGAGAACAGAGAAGTTACAAGTATGATTGGGATGGCAAGGCAGCTAGGGGGTTAACATTGTTTGGCTTTAGCTGCTTACAGCACTTATATTGAAATGGGCCTGAGGTAAATAAAATAACCAATGTCCTGTAAGGCTTATATAAAATACACTGATGTGTTTGTCTAGTTTTTGAGAAAGGTAGGGAGGCTGAATTATGTGTGCTGAGGGCCTTGCCAGCATCTTTAAATAATTAGAGCAATTGGGTAGCCAGAGCTCTGTTTTTACTTTTTTTTTATGAATGAGGAGACCTCATGGGCCAAATGAATGCATAATGTTGGCATGCTTGGTGAAATGGATGTATACCAAACTTACAGTGTGTAAATGTGACCCACTGTGTGTTTCTCAGAGAAGATGGCAAAGGCCATGTTTCCTGAGGCTGTAGAGAAGTTGGACTCTGTCAGCAAGTCCCAAATCCCCCGTTCCTTTGTGTGCCTTTGAAAAAAGTGACAAAAGATGACAAAATCAGCCCTTTCAGGTTGGCTGGGGCAATGTTCAAGAGAGAGCTGATAAACCCCATACCCTGGGCATTCTGCAGCATGTAGCAGGGGAATGGGGCCCTGGGAGCCTGCTGTCCCTATCCCAGCTGGGCAGGCTCACAGGCTCCAGGGAGGAGGTTCATGCTGGGGAATGGGAAAGAGACCCTTTTCTGTGATTGATAAGCTTGAGTCTGTCCAGATGAACAGTGCCCATTTTAACTGTCATGGATTTTAATTGTTGGGGTTTTGAAAGCTCTGGGTAGTCACTTTTGGAAACTTTCAGCCTTGCCAGCCTCTACAGTTATCAAAAGACGCAAGGAAAGCTGAACTTGGACTTGGAAGGAGAATCTAATAAGGCATTTGAGCAAACTCTGAAGTTGCTACTCTATTCAGATTTTGTACACTCTGAGAGCATTTTAACATGTACTGCATTAATTGTGGACATACAGAAAGTGCTAGTTAGGACCAACAAGTCTGGTGCATTTGCTTATAGTTCTTGGACTGTAGCAGAAAGAAGCAATGCTCAGATATTGCTTTCCATTATTATTTCAAGATATATCTCTATAGGAAAAAACAAAACAGGTGGAGGATGTACTTGCACTTGAAGTACAACACAGAGCTACCATGGGCATCAAGAAATCTTCATTATTTTTGCCATGAAGCTGAATCTACTCATCCCTCCTATAGCCCATATTCCCAATACCTGAATTAGAACAGAAGTTGCCACAAATGCTATGTTGAAACATAAATAAAATGAACAGTAAATGCAGTGGCTGGAAAAGCCTCCATCACATTTGGGATCAGGAAATTCCAAGGGTGGTACTGAAGAGGAGTTTGCCTTGATTGTGACCACGGACCTTTGGATCTGATGAGGTCTAACCAGCTTTAAAAGCTGTGACATTATGGAGGTGGATTGTGATGTGTGTATCTCTCCAGTCTGCTTTCAGAAACCAAGCTGCTGCCACAATGGAAATCAATTTTAGGTACCATTTTTTTGAGCAGAACTTGCAGCAATTGCAGACAGAAGTGTATTGTGACTGAACAGAACTGGGTCTGTAAGAAGTGCAGCATATGGATTTTGTTCATCTAGAATCCAGTGCAGGTAGGGATTGAGTCTTCCCAAGTAAGGTGGGATATTTTTCATTGCTGTACTACCTCATACAAAACCTGATTCATCACCATAAGACTTCTTTTATGAGGAGTAAAGTCATCTATTCAGGAGAGTGCTCTTTGTTAATCAAAAGCCTCAGCAATGATGGATTCAGTGTTGAAATTTGCAGCTGAGGACCAGAACCCTCAGAAAATATAAATTACTTTTTCAGCATGGTTTCCCTGTCTGCCCACTTCCAGTACAAGCCACATGCTATCATTGCCACTGTTAATTCCATTTGCCAAGAATACCAGGTCTCACTCTGGATCCCAGTACCTCTTACTGTGGCAGTAAAACTCAATTATTCACAGCAAATCAGGCCTGGAAAATGTAAACCTAGTAACAGTCTTCTGTCTGTTTTCCTGATTATTTTCCTGATGTGTTTTCTGTTTATACTTTGTAGAGCATCAGGTGTCAGAGCAAAAAGGTGATGCCAGTAAAAGCCACTTCACAGTAGAGAGCTGGTGGCTGCCTCCCAGCACCTGAATGCATCCCCTCTGTGGTGCCCTTATCCTTGTCTCCTCCAGCTTCGGCTCTCAGCACTGAAGACTGTTCAAAATGCAGGTTGTTTCTGGAGGCGACATGCAGAAATTAGAGTGCTGCCCTGGCAAGCAGAAGTGTCCAAACATGCAGCAGGGCCAGAACTGCCAGTGTGTTTAGTGGGTGGATTAATGTATTTTCTTTACTGGTATTTGCCAGAGTTCAGGAAAAGCCCTTCTGCATGTGACCCTGTGCACAGGCTCACCATGAAAGGCTTAACACTGTTCTCTCCCCTCTAGGGTCTCCTTGCCCACTGTTTGTGTAGAGTCCTTTGTCTCTAGAGAGGAAAAATGTCTATGGGGGATGTAACTGGTGAAAGAGGAAATGGGGTTGCTTGGCCTTGTGCTGGTGTGGCAATGAGGGATCTCAGTATGGAGTGGGAATACACAGGTTCCCTTAACTCCTGGATGGTGTTGCACCCATATGAATCTCCTTTTTTGTGTGAATCCAGGTCCCAGCAGCACCATGGCTGAAAGATGGTAAGCAGTGTGGAGGTAGAGTGTCCCATATTTCAGCACAGTTGAACTGAATTGGGAAGAACAGGAGTGAGAGTGTAGGATCCTGGTGCTGGGGGCTGGCAGTGTGGGAAATAAGAGGGGAAAGCTGGGATCCTACTGAAGGGATGGAGCAGCAGGAAGGTGCTGGGGGTGCAACTGGGGACCTGTGATCTAGGTACAAGGAGGATGTAGAGTGATGCAAGGGCCTCCTGGGCATGCAGACCCCAGTGGACTGGCAGAAATGCCAACACTTGCCATCCCTGTCTGCTCCCTCTGCTCCTTTCACTTCCAGCAGGGTGGGAGAGAGTGTTTCTTTTGTTTCTGTGACTGGCCACCACCAAGGTGTTCATTGCTGTGAGCAATACTGTGAGACTAGTGAAGCTCCAGACTGCTGTCAGTCACTAAAACCATTCAAAAAAACTAAAACCATTCAAAAAATTATCCTGCTGTGTGTGAACCAGGCTGACATTGGAAAGGCTTTGTCTGCCCAGGACAGCAGAACAGGCAGAGTTGCAAGCAGGAAACTCACTGCCCTTCCTCCCCTTAGGATTTTTGTGACCAAGGTTTTATTGCTGTATTATGTGCAAAGGGTCAGGGTTGGGGAGTGCAGGCTGTGCCCCTTTTTGCTGCTCATTTCCACCAGGCATCAATTTTCCAGCCCTACAGAGCAATACATTTCCAGGCACAGAGAGGGATGAGGTGTTCCTTAAGGGACAGATGTAGACACAAGTTTCTGCAGTGCAGTAGCCTATATCTATGCTTTTTATAAAGCAGCTATTTTTCATGATCAATTTCCACTCAGAAAGCAGAAAACAGGCAGTCTGCATAAACATCACTCAACACAGTAGCAATTCAATTAACTATAAACTCAATAATGTAGAAATAAAGCAGAAAAGAGAGTGATCTTTCTTCCATGATGCTTTTGAGGGCCACACAAACTTCTAATGCAATTTTAAATCCTTCTCTGAAATCAAGCTTTGAGAAGAAATGCTGCTCTTTTGTTACATGTAAAAGAAAGAAAAAACTCTTCAAATCTTATTAGAAAAATAAATCTGTCTGAATAAGCTCTATTCTCCATTCCTTGCCTCTAGTAACACAACCATATATCATAAGGTGAGCTCTGTGTTTTGATCCCCAAATCATGTAAATTACTTCTAATAATTTGCTTAGTCACAAGCACAGTTTATCTGGAAACACCATTTGCATTCTTATAATTACCAGAATTAAATCTTCCAAAGAATTGTAAGAGGAAAGCCTCTACATTTTCTGCTTGCTAACTCCTCAGAATATTTTATACTGTGAAAAACACTGTAAATGCTTTCCAAGTATTTCAATAATTGACATTTTCCACCTTAGGTTTTCAAAGCTCTTTTCAAAGAGGGGCAAACAATGAAAGAAAGTGAAAAATAGTTTTAGGAGAAACTTAAATCCCAAACATGTTCTTTAAAAATATCAGAAGAAAAGAAAGGCAAGCAGCTTTTACAGGAAAAAAAGCTGAGAAGTGCAGAGCTTACAGAACCACATCTGAGAAGGTATTTTCAGTACTTTCAGTAGTACAAGTAACACAGGGACAGACTTTTTAGCAGGGCTTGTTGCAATAGGTCAAGGGGTAATGGTTTTAAACTGAAGAAAGGTTGATTGAAATTTATTGAAAGGAAGAAGATTTTTATAATGAGGATGGTAAAACACCAGAACAAGTTGCCCAGAGAGGTGGTGGATGCCCCATCCCTGGAAACATTCAAGGTCAGGCTGGATGGGGCTCTAAGCAACCTGACTTACCTGAAAATTTTCCTGCTCATTGTAGAGGGGTTAGAGTAGATGACCCTTAAATGTCCCTTCTAAGACCAACTATTCTATGATAATTGCCTATTTTTAATCCAGAAAAAAAAAAAGAAAAAGAAAAGCATGTTGCAGACAGGGTCTCCCTATGAGAGATGCCCACAATCCCACAGACATTAACAGAAGCATAGAATCAAAGAAGATTCAATATTGGAGGAGGCCTTTAAGATCTTCAAGTCCATCTTTCCACCTGACACTACCACTGTAATCCTGAAACCACTAAGCCACCACCCAGGGCCACCCTGGCTTCTAAAACACCTCCAGGCACAGTGAACTATATCTCTTCCCTAACCTATTCCTGTGCCTGACCACCCTAAAAGTGAAAATATTTTTTTCTCATATCAAACCTGAATCTCTACTGTATCAGTTTAGGGCCATTCCCTGTGGTCCTCTCACTGCAGGCATGGTAGAAGAAACTGGTCCCCAGCTTACTATGATCTCCTTCCTTGTAGAGAGCCATGAGATCCCACTTGAATCTTCTCCAGACCAAATAAATCCAGCTCTCTCAGCTGTTCCTTATGTTTTCTGGCCCTTCTATAAGCCTTCTTTCTCTGCTGGACATGCTGCAGCACTCAACATCCTTTATAAAGTGAGGGGCCCAGAAATGAATGCAGTGTGGTCTCACCAATGCTGAGGGTGATGACCACTTTCCTAATCCTGCTGGCCTCACAATTCTTGAAACATGCCAGGATGCCATTGGCACCATGTTCAGCCAGCTGCCAACCAGCACCCCAAGCTCCTTTCTGCAGAACAGTCCTCAAGCTATTCTGCCCCCAGCCTGTAGTGCTGCAGGGGGCTGTGCAGACCGAGTGCAGACCTGGTATTCACCTTCTTGAACCTCCTGCAGTTGTGCTCAGCCCATTGATCAAGCCTGTCCAGGTCTCTGCACAGCAGATCAACACTCCCAGCCAACTTAGTGTCATCTGGAAATTTACTGAAGGTGCACTCAATCCCCACATCCAGATCATCAATGCAGATATTAAATGGGACTGGCCCCAAAAGTGAGCCCTAGGGAACACCCCTTATGATTGGCTGCCAAGTGAATTTGACTCCACTGACCACACATCTCTGGGCCTGGCCATCCAGCCAGTATTTTTCCCATCAAAGAGTCCACCTGTCCAAGACATAAACAGCCAGTTTTTCTAGGGGGATGCTGTGGGAGACAGTGCCAAACACTTTACTGAAGTCTGGAGAGAGCACATCCACAGCCCTCCCCTCGTCCACCAGGCAGGTCTCCTTGTGCTAGAAGGGCTATGACAAGGCCACCTGGTTATCCAGGGCTCTGAAGACACATGCTGTGAAAATGCATGTGCTGGGGAATGGGCAGCTCAGGACCAGCAAAGGGGAAAGGTTTCCTGCTGTTTCATCTGCAGCCCTGCATCACCCTGATGTGTGCTGGGATCAGTGCTCAGGATTCAGTTTGCAAAATCTAAGGATTTTTTTGTTGCATCCAGCTAGGAGTTGTGAGCCCCAGGCAGAAGGCATGGGAAAAGTAATGTCAAGGCTGAGTGAGGCCTCTGTTGTGCTAATTTTGGTGAGTTACAGCCACAGCCTCACCTCGGTGTGTCCCAATCCTGGTTGTGCCTCCACTGACAGCTCACCAAGGCAGAGCAGCCCAAAGCTGCTTTGAACTCTGCATGGTGAGCTTTTCCTTGGCTGTTCAGTGCTAGTGATGGTTTCTGTGAGTCCCTTACCATAAAGTAAAAGACATTCATGATCAGAGAGAAACATCTGGCAAGCTGTGATTGTGCAATGCAGGGGAACAGAGAAGACAATCCTGATTCACAGCAGTATAAGAGAAGGAGGTGTCAGAGGTGCCTAAAATGCTGTGTTCCCCTCCTGAGTAACTAATAAAGTAGGAAACCAAGCTGTGGCAGCTGCAATGTGAAATATTACATGCTAGCCTCTGTCACAGCTCCCTGGGTGCCTTGGCTGTTTGCTGCAGTGTGCTGGAGCAGGGAAGCTGCTGCTGCAGCCCAGGTGAGCTGTGAATAGCAGTGCTGAGGTCTCTGGTGCAGTGGTGCTGTGTACAGCCCCTGCTGGGCTTGCTGAGCTCCCCTTCACATGTCCTCCTCATGGGCTCTCTGCCATTCAGCCATCACTGCTGTGGATTAGGATAGTTTATCTATGGATGCTCTGAATCACCCCTAACAGAAGTTACCTGACAGGAGACCATCAGAGGCTCACTTTGTCTCCTTTGTGGCAGTGCCTGAGAAAGCCTGTAAAAACTTGCAAGTGCCAACTATAATTGTTTCCCTCCAACTATTCCAGTCCAGCTAAGCAGCCACTAATTTCTTTTGGAAGTTGCATTTTAAAGATTCTGCTGCTCTAAAGTGAATTTCTTTGGTCTTCAGAAAATTAATGCTTTTCAGCTTTCTCCTTTAAATTTTTTTTTCTCCTATGAGTGAATACATTTTATCATCTAGAAAAAAGTCAATTTACAAGACTGAGTAAGAAAATTGAAACAAGTCCTAGTTTGTATGTAATAAATTAATAGGGTTAATTTGTGAAAAGTAATTGGTTTTATTTTTAAGTCTGTTGCTTCATTTGTTTTTTTTTTTCACATGCAGGGGTGGAGAAAGGAATTAATGTTACTGTGGGTGATGCATTTTGCCAAACAACTCTGCCTAGCTATGGGAAGTTCTGAGTAAATTGCCTGCTTAGTTTGTTTCACATTTCCAAGGCTAAACTTTCTGAAGGCCACAGAGTTGGGGCACAAAATCAGGGTGATGTCTGCTAAGGATCCAAGAAATGAAAGACAAGAGATAAATTGAATTCAGGAGACATCTGCACCATGGTTTTTCCCATCATCACATCTGCTCTTATACAACAGTGGCTCATGCAAATTAAGACATACAAACAAGAAGTGCTCAGAAAGTGAGTGATCAAGAGCTTAGAAGCACCTGTAGAAAAATGGTACAAATGCTAGATTTTATTTATTTCTCTCTTTCTTTATTTTCCTTTTTTTTTTTTTTTTTTTGGAAAAGGTTTTTACAAACATTTTGTAATGCCTTTGGTGTTTCAACTGTGGGAAATTCTGACAAATGAACATCCACAGGATCAGTTGGTATGAAAATGAAGTTGATGTCATTACTTGGGCTGGTATTTCAGAAGACATTTGCATTATCCTCACTTCTACCACCGTTTTATAGAGTGGAAGTCAGCTGGTTGGACTAAGAGCTGTCTCAGGCACCCCATCAGTGGGAGAGTGGAAGTGGTGTGTGCATGTTCTATGCCATAAACTGTTGATGGAGAGTGTGTAATTTACTGCTGTCAGTGTGGTTATTGCTTCTAATCTACAAAACTTCAAAAAGTTTGGGGACTGTTTTAAGCACAAGAATTTTAATAAGAGAGACTAACCTTATCCTGCAGCACCAAGCACTTGGCCTTGGTGTTCTCCTTTCTCAACATTTTGCATGTTCTATGACTTGTCCTCATCCTAAGAGCATGTGGATGAAGTCTTTGCAAGCTGCAATTAATCATTTTGCTGTTGCTTGCAAGGGAATAGGATTTCTGTCTCCTGTGTCTAGGATAAAGGTATGACCTTTTCTCCCCTGCTCCAAGGGCACACAAATATGTAAGCAAGGGCATGATGGAGAACAGAGAGAGGATGTTTCTGATGCCCTCTATGTCTCCTTCTTTAGTACTGTGGGGACAAGCTGTAGGGAGGCTGCAGGCATGATCCTGATGTGTCAGGAGCAAATGGGGAAGACCAACAGCTTTTCCCCCAGTCCATCAACAACAAATCTTACAGGCCTGGTCATGTCCTGATATTGCTGTGGCCATAAACACCAATGTTGAGCTGTTACTTGGGGCTGGGAATAATTTCATCCTGGATTTGAAAGGGCTGATATTTGTGGTGGCTTTTCCTGAAAAAAGGTGTCCATGAAGGGATTTGCTGTAGTCACACAGCTTCTGTATCACTAGATCTTGCACAGTGAGGCTGAGGATTGGAGAAGTGGTACAAGGAATTTAACCAAAGCCCTAAACTTTCATTCTTCCAGGCAGGCAGGCAGAGGAGTTCTCTCACTCTAAATGATATTTAGGGATTTCTGCAGCTGAATGCCATTATCAAAGACAACATTTCGAATGAATAGCCCTACACATATTCTCCATGGTTGCCATATGAATATGAACACTTCTCAATCTTCCTCTTCCCACTCCCCTCTCCCACCTCAGCTAAAGCACAAACACTCATTTCAAGGCTGAAGATATACTCTTAAATAACTTCTGACATTTCTTTGTTGCTGCCTAATGAAGGCTGGGTTGGTGAGCTAGAGAGAAGTTTTATATAAGCCCTTGCTGAGATGTCATTGTGGGATCAGAAGTGGGCAGCGCTGACAGTCGTTAGCATTTGCCTCTGGAGTTAAATTAACTGCAGATCTGTGTGTCTGCATGTCTGCATGGCACACAGGGCTTTGTTGTGTTGGTTTGGAGCCCAGTGATGTGTCACAGTCCTGAGGACTGTGGGGTTCAAAGAGCAGGTCACACTGCTGTCCTTGCTGCACTAACATGGGGTTTCTGTGTGCCCTTATTTAGAGGGAGACATCCCACCAGGGACGTGCCAGATGCTCTTCTTGACTTTCCCAACCCTTTTGAGACACTTTTACACTCTGCTTCTTCCATTAATCGGATTGTTTGTTTTTTAAACTTGTTGCTGAGGAAGTCAAATTGCCCACGCCTGGTTAACAAAGCCTGAAATAATTGTAAGTCAAAGAGCAGTGCTGAAGGGGGAGGCCAGCTACAGAGACCAGGTTCGTGGCCCTGCTGAGAGCTTAATCCTTGCTGGGTTTATCCAGGTGTCATGGAAGGATACCTGGATGGCAGCCAGAGATGGGAAACATGTCCCATTGCTACCCGGTCTGGTCGTTCATCCTCTGTAACCTGTGCTAGCACAGGGATTTACAGACCAACAGGAATGAGCTGGTTTTTCTGTGGGGTGTCTGCTGTGTTGATCTTAACAAATGAAAATGCTCAGATCAAAACAAAGGCTTCCTATTGTTATCTGTAGGTAAGGGTGGCAGGACGCTTCTGCCCGTTGAAGGTTAGGTAGGTCAATGAGATGCTGTGAGTCTGGGAGACCAAGAGATGAGGTAAAACTAGTGTTGTGATTAAGCAGAGAAAATTATTTAAACACCTTTAATGACTGCAACTGCCCATACAATTGCTAGTTTTTACTTTGCTTCCTATATTAAAGAATTAAGATAAAGGGTTTTTTTAATGGCAGAAGTTCTTTGGGTCCATTCTGCTACTCAGAAAGCAATCGAATTCTTCAGGATTAGAGGCAGATGAGGCATGTCATCTTCATCAAAACCTTTGGGATCTACAGCTGAGAGACCATATGTTTAGCATCCTTAGACCTGACTGTGCCCACTGAACTACAACTGAACTTGCTGGGTGAATTCTATAC
This sequence comes from Oenanthe melanoleuca, assembly GCF_029582105.1. Classification (NCBI taxonomy): domain Eukaryota; kingdom Metazoa; phylum Chordata; class Aves; order Passeriformes; family Muscicapidae; genus Oenanthe; species Oenanthe melanoleuca. The sequence goes on from NC_079336.1 coordinate 75,330,939, forward strand.
CAGATTTTGCAGATGGAAGCATTAGGGAGAAGTCTTTAGGTTATTGAGCAGATTCACTGAGTGGGTCTTATTTGGAGACTATGATTTTATAAGACCAGAAATATAATTCCAGGAACAGATTGTGGCAATATAACTAATGTTCTTAGCTTAATTTCTACTTGTAAAGGGGAGAATCTGTGTTGTCTTTGCAGGAGAAGTTCAGGGAGATTACTCTCAGTAGTGGTTTTTGGATGTATGTACTAGACCTATTCTTTCTGCTAGAATGGTAAATGTTTAAAGGGCTCTTTGTACAAGAACACCTAAGAGTTAACCTTGTGGGAACTCCCCATATATTGCTATTCCATGATGACCCTCCATTTTAATAGTAGGTTGGGTGAGAAAAAGTATTTGACAAAAATTTCCCTTATTAGGCAGTGTTTTAGTGGTGCACACCTACTAACTTTCTGATTGTTGGTTGTGCTTTCCCCATTTGTTGTCAAAGCCCCTTCTGATAATGCATGTTGGGTCATTATGGAATGTGCCAATGAAAGAAGCTAAAAACATGAAGTTTGAAACATGGGATTTCTGTTAGACTGAAAAGGGGGAACTGATTCATGGTGAGTTAATGGAGAGTTGAGTGGACACCAGCACCCATTACAGAGAGCCAGTAAGTGGGGCATAAGAAAACAGGAGGTCTAAACTAACCTGAGAAAGACTCAAGTGTGCTGCAGCCCCAGGAGTTAATAGAGTCTTCCTCTTACCTGTTATAATTTCCGATGTCAAGCTTTTTGGCTCTTTTATCAGCATAAATACCAATCTAGTTATCCCAGTGCTAACCAGATCTTTTCTCACAGCCCACTAAGAGTCACATTTTCCCAGACTTCCTGAGTCCATGTACTTCACCTCTTGTAAAAGCTCTGGTTTCTTGCAGAAGTCAAAATACTTAAGACTTCCTTATGGAGAATGTGCAGCATCTTTCAAAGAATAAGATGTATCTGCTTCCCAAAGTGGATGACTCCAGTGATGTGGAATGGTCTGGCAATAGCTAAGAACTTAAACTTTCAAATTCTTTAACTGGTCGTTTGGCTGGGATGATTTTTTCTGATAGGACACACAATAATGCTGATGTCTTGACTGCCTTTAAGCAAAGGAAGCTGAGGGCTGGGTTGTCAGGTAACATGGCATCAGTTAAGCATGAGCTAAAGCCCATTTTCTATTCCCTTCAAATGCCTGCATAAGCTGCATGTTATTTCATTGTTTCCTATCTTCCTCTCAGAGAAGTTAGTGATACTCATTTCCCACAGGAGTCTCCAGTTGTGCAAAACACACACAGAGTTCTCCCAATTCACTGCATGAACACTAATGTGATATGAATCCATCAGAAATCTGTATTTGGCACATGAAAAGGCTTTGCCAGGTCAATCACAAAGAGATGCTCATGCTCTCACTTGTGCTGCCAGACACTATTCTTGACTTGACACTTCATTTTGCAAATACTGTGGCAGATGTGACACACAGAGGTGCCTTGTGCTTGGGCAGCTTGCAGTGACCTTGTACTGCAACCAGCAGAGGCGCCTCTGGCCACACATGCACCCTCCAGGAACATCCCAGCTTTGCTCTAGCAGTGATTCTTTCCAGGCTGGCTGGTGTACAGTGTCAAAGGCTACAGAGGCTGTCAAATATCAGCCAGGGAGGGAATTTATTGCAATGATTTTTGTAAGTCCTTTTACTAGGTTACATCCTATTACATAATTAAATGCTGTTTGTTTGTTATACCCAGAGGGCTTTTGTCTCATTCACTGAGCATCAAAGAAGATGGTTATTGGCACAGACAGCTGGTAGTTCTTTTTTTATTTTTATTATTAAGTGTGGCCCTACTTTTTCTATTAGTAATGGGCTATTTAGTAATTTTCTTATTGCTCTGAATTCCTACTGTAGCACTATTGGACATTCTTTGAATGTTATACTTATTCTTTTGCTTCTCCTGCACACCAAGACATTTTCAGTCTTGCTTCCCTTTTATGATGATACAGAAATAATCCAACCCAGAAAAGAAAGTCCTTTAAGAAGTATGTGTGAAATACATGTGGGTACACAAATCTATAGAGAAAAGCATAGGTCCAGATGACAAGCTTCTGCTTTCTCCTGCAGTCAGTGCAATTCACTTACCTCTTTTAATCTGAGTATATGAAGCTCTTTAAGAGTCTTTCAGGCACAAAGATTCTTGCAGGATGTGTGGATATGTGCATCCAGTAGTAGTTTTATTCAGTTCTTCTGGAGAAGACCATATTTTCAGTTTTGGCCTGTTTCATCTGGAATCATCTAATTGCCATCTCCCAGGAAGCAGGAATATCTGCTGATCATGAGGGTCTTAAATGTGTTTTTTCCCAATTGCACAAGGCTGTAGTTTTCATATTTCTATATCATCAGTGCAGGAAGGGATTAGGGAGTCTTTGCTGCAGATAGGAATTAGGCACTTCAGACCAAAACAAAACACAGAGCCATTTTGCCCTGCAGGCACCTTCACTTTGGTCTGCAGAGTTCCTGAAGTGCTTGCAAAACCTTTTCCATTTGTTGATTTACTGAGAAGGTTTACAGCAATTTGAGAGGTACATAGAGGGACACACACAGCATTGCAAGAAAACTTGGTTTGCCAGGCTGGCTTGAAAACAGAGCCAAGGTAGAGTTACCAGAGCTTTTTGTTATTGCCTGAGGTGAAACTAGTCACCAAGGCAGCAGAAGAACAATGTTCTCATTGAACCCTCTCCTCAGGAAGGGGTTTTGTCTCCATCTGTCTCTCCTGAGGAAAGTGCTAAGCCATAGGCCATGCTTAAATGGGCACACTCTAGATCTCTCTTATTGTGTGTCTGTGCAGCCAAGACTGAAGAACTTGTAGGGTGAAGAGAGAGCCTGCAAGGGGGTGCAAGCCTGAGAGGTTCACACTGTAATAAAAGCACTGTCTTAAGGGGGGATGAAGAGTTTCTTGTTTTCTGGTCCCTGCTACAAGAAATACATGACTTTTACATGAGTCATTAGATAAGAATGCATAACAGCACTGGGAACAGGGACTGGACTGGAGTAGGCTATCCCACTCCCTCCAACTACACACTCAAGTTATTCATGTTTGCGTTAGAAATGTCAAAGCTATTAAGAAATGCTCTTACGTATTTCAATGTGCCAACATCCTGAAGGGTTTTCAGCTTGGCAAAAATGCTAGCAAGGGAAATGTGGGCCCAAGAGGTTTTCTTGGCATAAATAAACAAAGGATTATAATAATTTTTTCCCTCTCCCCAGTCCAGAAGAGGCTATTTTTAATTGTGTAAATTGAATAGAAGTAATCCTGAATTAACTTAATTGTTTGAACTCTGTAGCCCAGTGAAAGGGTTGTGTCAGTGACAGGGATGTTGGTAAGCCACTTGCAAGGCCAGGTTGTACATGTGAGTATTAATAACTGCACTTCATGATTAATAACTGCAGTGATTTTGGTATAATACTGATATGTTGATAATTATGAATAGTATTGATAATAAGAAGTAATCAAGTAAAATTATGATGAGATTTTAATACACATGAATTATGTGGCCATTAAGAACTCATCAGCTGAGTGTAGTAATCAATAGCTAATCAAAACAGTTGGGAAATGGTTGGAAATTAATATGTAGAGTAGATAAAGCAATAATTCAAAGGGTGGCTTAAGGGCTTGAAGCATTTTTCAAGGTGATTTCATAATGCACATCATTTTTGCCAGAGTGTTTTAGCAATGTCAAAAAGGCTGTGATTACAGAAATGAATAATGAACAGCTAGCAAGGAGATTTAGGGTGGGTTCCTTGCAGCTAGGGTAAGATTTCTGTCTCAGATCCTGCTAGAACAAGACAAAAAATGCTGACAGCATCCTTCAAAGAATTGGTTGGCCTACTACCTTCTGCCAGATGGTGCTACTGTTTTGGTGTGCCATACATGAAAACAACCCCAACAATTACAAAATCTCACAGTAGAATCCAGGGTTGATCAAAAGAGACAGAAGGAGCCTACAGGTTAGAAAGGGAGAGAGATCTAAATACTGTTCTACCTCATGGCAAGAGACCATTTGGACTCTAGCAATAGACAGGAGATCTCATTTGTGCAGGCTGGCACTAAGCCATTCAATGCAAACCACACTGAAAGAGGCCCATGGCTGAGGCACTGGGAGAACTAGGTCCTGTTATGCAGCCCCATGCAGACTGCCCTCTGTGCCTTCACAAAATGGGAAGTGGCAGCCCTGGGATGGATGTCCTATGTCATGGAGATACAACATACAGCCCTGCCTTTAGTACACCTATCAGCCTTTGCTAATAGAAAAATGCAGAAATATAGAGTTGCTACAAATAAAGCATTTGAAGAAGGCAGTTCTTTGCTTCATCAAGGTGAGTGGGATCTCCCTTGTAAGACCATCTCAGGTGGAGAGCATTCTAACCTGCAGTTTTCCAGAGAAGCCTCCTTGCCACCAGAATATCAGCTAGGACAATAGCCTTCTCACACCTCTGCTGCTAAAAACCCAGCTGAAAAGAAAACCTGAGGCTGCAAGGAGCAGCAAGGTTATGGGGAGAAGTGATGCATACTTACTCCTTGCTGCCTGTCTCAAGTCACCAAGCTCTTTGCTCCTTTCTGAGCAGCAGCATTGGCTCAGCAGGCTGTGGATGCATGAGGAACCAGAAATCCAGGACACAGGAAAAGTGTTATACAAATGGATTTGTGTTGATTCCCATGCTTAAAATGCTGATGTACATTTCCTTACATGCACTCCAGTAATGGATTCTGGACCTTTTTTTCTGCCTTTAGCCACTTGCTGGTGCTGTGGGTGCAGCTGCAGGGCACTGATGCTTTAGGGCTGGAAGCCTATTTACCTGACCAACTTCAGTGACAATGTGGTCCTGCTGTTGCTGAACCTGGAGCACAAGCTGGTGTCTGCAAAGACACCTTGTGAAACCTGTGAGATCAGCTGCTCTACAGCTGTGCAATCCTGTGGTATCACCATGTATCCACAAAGGACTGGAGCTGTTTGCCTTGCAGGAGAGAGGTCTTGGGTGGTCCAGGAAAGGCTTTTTCTCTGTTGTTTTTTTTTCTAGTTGTCTTTCATCAGGTATGCATCTTTTGACTCCTGGCTTCTTGCTCCCCTTCTGATCTGGTTTCCCCCTTTTATATTTTTCCTCCACCCTGCTTCTATTCTGGCTTTTTTTGTACTCCCTCCTCTCCCCCAGTCTATCCTCGTCATATATGCTCAATGGTGTATGAACATCTAGAGATTTCAGCTGGAGTTTGAGGACAGTCATGGAAATTCTCTTGTGCTCTGCCTTCCTCCTTGCCTGTTCCACATCTTTCTGTGTCCGATCTGAATCCTGCAGATCAACAGTATTTTTTGCAATTTTCTCTAGGTATCTGTAAATTAGCAGAAATATAGATTACAAGCCAGGTTGGCACCTATGGCCACAGAGTGCCTCTGGGCAGGTGTCTGGCACACCTGTGGCTCTGGGAATGCAGTGGGGCTGCACAGCACTGCTGTCTCTCTGTGGAACAAAACCCAAGCACTTTCAGCAGTGAGAAGTCTTGGTCCATCATGGTTACTAAGGTGGATTTTGTGCTACACTTAGGAGCTTTCAAAACAGTGTCCTAGCTTTGGTTAGCCCAGCCTGGCTTTATCCAGCTGCTACAGGATTTTGCACTGAACAATTTCATCTATTTCTGCAGCTACAGCATGCACTTTATCTGGAAGCAAACTGTTTACTTATTTGCTTTTCATTATTTATGGTAATGAAATGACATCCATATCTCAAAAATTTCCACAAAAATGAATACTCTTGTAGTTCATTTCTGTGGCCATGAAAGAAAGCACAGTTCCCCAGTGTCGCTTAAAATGTTTATTTGTTTTTAACTTCAAAACACAGATGATTTTCTCAAAATAAATAGAGTAATGGGAGAAATGGAGGTGGGCTCTCTTAGTAACTTCCCAAGAAACATATATGGAAGAGCATATTTTTGCAAAGCTACATTTCAGCACACCCAGACAGCAAGATTTCAAAAATTTGTAAATAGCAGAGGTTAGCAAAGAGTGTTGCCAGGTTTTTTTTAAATTTTATTATTTTCCCTTCTTTTTCCCCTGTTCAAGTTGCAAATGGCACTAAAAGAACACACAATTTCCGTGGCTGAGACAGAGACACTTTAAAAGAAGTCTTTGAGTATGCAGTTAATTTACAAGATGGGGAATTATGAAAACATACCTCCTCATTTTGATTCTTTAAAATAAACTTGGTGATATAAATGCCTATTTCAATATCTGGTAGTCTGGCAACTGATTCAGGCCTACAGTATAGGTATTTAAATCATTATCCTTAGTTGCTACTTAGTTGAGTTTACAAAAAAGTCAATGTTACCCATAGACAGGTAACAACACTTTCTTTAGAAGCAAAAGTGAAGTGTTGGATTATATTTTGTAAATACCTCTGATGTACTAATGCTGATCATCATTAGTGCTCTTAGAACCTAAGTTTTGGTTTCATTACCTGTACATCTCTTGCTCCACCTTCAGAGGAAGGTAGAAAAACAATCAGTTTGGAGACAGATCAGTAAAATCAAAAGCCAGCTTTCCTGAATCACAATGGCACAGCCATGCCCTGCTCACCAGGAAGGTTGGTGGGGGTGGAAATAATTCTGCAGACCAGTGAGGAAAATATGCAGCCACTGCTTAGATACATTTTCTAGTAGAAAATAGACTTTTTTTTTTCTAGATTAGAAAATACCAGGCCAGTGTTTTCAATATATTCCAACTCCTAGTCCTTGCATAGACACACAGAGTCAGGCACAGACCATCAGAAGATGCCCTATGAAGGCCATCTATGAAGACAGGCTGAGAGCTGGGGCTGCTTGTTCTGGAGGAGGCTTTGGGGAAACTTTACAGCAGCATTCCAGTACAAAAGGGGAGCTATGAGATGGAGAGGGACTTTTTACAAGTGATGGGACAAGGGGCAAAGACTTTAAACTGAAAGACAGTAGGTTTAGATTAGATATTATGAAGAAATTCTTTACTTGAGGGTGGTGAGACACTGCAACAGGTTGCCCAGGGAAGCTGTGGGTACTCCATCCATGGAAGCATTCAAGGCCAGGCTGGATGGGGCTCTGAGCAACCTGGTCTAGAGGAAGGAGTCCCTGTCCATGGCAGGGGGGTTGGAAGAAGATTATCTATAATGTTCCTTCCAACACAAAGTATTCTCTGGTCCTGTAATCAGACACACTCCCATGAGGTGCCTGTGTGGCCTGGGATCCCTATGGTGGGCACACCTGGGTACCCTGAAGGGAACATGGCTTTTTCTGCCACCTTGCAGCCTTTGGAGCTGTAGCAATCTTAGCAGGGCCAGTCCTCTCCTACAGCCATGGCTGTGAAGCACCACAGAGTTACAACAATCATCTATGGCTGTGACTGTTAAAGAGCAAAATACGTATTTGGAAATGTAGTCCAGAACTGATAAAATTTGGATAGGAAGGTATTAGTTAATTTTGCTAGCTAATGCCTGCTCTCCTGAAGTCAGTTGTTCTTTCCCTGCATGCATGTGAAAATCAAATGTTTCTGGCACTGGGTGTGCTGCCCACATTTTAATGTTCTTTGGAGCATTTTGTACCTACACAGAAGGAAAATATCCCTTTACCATCTGATTTGCTTGAGTTGTATAGTCATCAGTGCTATAGCAAGAAACAGATGGAATGGGAATTAGTAAATTAATCAAGCACTGGTCTATAGAGGGTCTTCCTGAACACAAAGTGTGTGTGTATTAAGCAGCCACAAAGCTTACAATCTATCACATTCAATGTTGGGGTTGTTGGATGGTGTATCAAGAATGCCAAAATACACTTCCCTGTTTGCTGGAGGTGGGGTGTTGGTTGGGCTTCCCACCCCAGAATCAGGGCTTGGTGCTGGGTGCATTTCTGGTGCATACTTCTCTTCTTTCTGAGAAGGCTGTGGCTGCTTTGGTTTGAGGTTTTTGAAACGTTTGAGCTTCACGGGGTCCTTGGCTTCCTTGGCACAATGGAACAAGATGAAAATGTCCCTTCGAAACTTGGAGCTCATTCCAAAGTAGATAATGGGATTGTAGAAGCTAGCAGACTTAGCAAACAAACTGGCAAGGATGCTGGTAAGGTTGGGCACAGGGTGACCATAGGCAGACCATATAGAGATGACAGCATATGGTGACCATGCAATAATGAAGGCTGTGCAAATGACAATAGAAACCTAAAAGAGAGAAGAAGAATAATTTTAAATCTCTTTTGGAAGATTACAGCAGGGGAGCAAAACACTGAGAATAGCAACTTGAACACCTGGCTGGAAGGGAGAATTGTCTGAATTGTCCTGAGGGTATGGCTTATAGGAGAACATGGGCAAGCAAATGGTTTGCTTTGATGCAGCCAGGCATACCTAGGAGCTACATATTGAATTTTGGCATGGTGGTGTGGTTGAGAAAGGCCTCATCTAATGGAATGAAAATAGCTACATTCCCATATGTTTATATGAACACAGAGGGTTTCAGGTAGACTTAACTAAACAGTGAGTAAACTGAAATCCCCACTCTAAATTCTGAGTATGCTCAGAGGTAGTGCAACTTCTGTAAGAAAATAGCACATGCCAAACCAAATTTTTGGGATTTGTGCTGTAAAAGCCACTCCAGTTATATTTAGATTATTTTTCAAATGTTATGTAGCACCAATATTAACCAATTGATGCAGTAGAAATTTTAAACAAACCTCCATTCTTCACTGACTTCAGGCTCTGTCACTGGAGTTATAAAGAAAGGAAATGCAATTGACTGGTTTTGTTCTGTTCTAGCTGAGATCAATTTTTGGAAAGGCAGATTTCATTGAGATGAATCCACCTGATGTGAACCCCAAACTCACCCTGGTGACGTCCCGCTCTATTCTCCTCTGCCTGTCTGTGGGATCACCCAGTCCTGTCAATGCATGGCTTAGTTTGACAGTGTTGATGATTGACACATAACAGAAGACCATGACTGAGACAGGTAGGAAAAAACAGCAGATAAAAATGGAGATGATGTAGGACTTGTAGATTGTAGAGAAGTTGGCTTTTGCCCAGTCTATCTCACACGTGCCATACATACGATCTGGAAAGCAAGAATATGTTGGTTAGCATTTTTAGAATATTTGTCTGATTTTGAGCAATTAATTTATTCATTAAAATGCTGTATTTTTCTTGTCAAGCACTATAGAATGGATTGATCTTTCTGATTTAATGAGACATGACATTACTTCCTACATAAACAATTTTTCAAGACCATTTAGACTGTAAAAAATTTAATGCATATTATCATTCTGCTGAGTTTGTACTGCCAGTGGAAATCCATAATGCACAAACTGTTGTTTCAGAATAGGAAACTGTGACACTTTATTTTTTAAACAAAAGGTTTTATCCTTGGGTGATACATACTCTTATTTGTCATAATACTCTACATATTAACTTCCTAGGATGAGCACTGCAACAGCAAAACAAGGAATTCCATAGACAATATGCCAAATGTAAAAAGTCACCACTTACAAAACTAAGCAGGAAATAAAAATACCGAGGCTCCTTGAGGTAATGGAACTTCTACTGCAGTGAGAGCCATGAGGCTAAATTGATACAGCTAATGACAAAGATTATGAGAAGATAAAACATATAAATACTTAGAAAGTTATGAGACCTTTCAATAAATGGGAAAGACACAGTCCTGCAACACAGAGATGCAGACTTTTGAAAATGAAGTCAGGCAGATTGCAGGGTCTACCACTAACTGATCAGGGGCTTAGGGAAAAGGCACTGGGAATAACTTGTAGTCTCTGGCTCTAACACTTTTATGAATAACAGTTGACTTCATTGGGTCCCCTGATGTGATTGCAAAGAAGTCCTGATAGAAAACATGAGTTCTATAACTTTAGAAGTCTTCTACAGATTGTGAATTGCTTATTTTTCTTTTTAAGTGGAAAAAAACTGTTTTTCTTTTTTTTTTTTTTTTTTTTTTTTTTTTTTTTTTTTCTGACAGCTATGACAACAAATTGAATTACAAATAAATGAAGCATTAATCAAAATTAGGTAAGCCAAGTATTAACAGGTCCTGGAGATACAATACAGGTGAAGACTACATGATTCAGAAGCAGATCCCTCCCTGGTAATTTTGAAGAAAAAAATTCCCTTAGTTCCTCACAGGATAGGACATTTAAACAGGAGGAATTAGAAGAGCAAAAGCTTAAAATCTCTTTTGTGTTTCTCATCAAAAAGAGCTCGGTATTTTTATCACCAAAATCTCTAGATGTTGCTGTCTGAATGTGTTCTGTAATAGAAATAGATTCTTCTCTCCTTAGCCTTTTTTGTCAGTAGACCTCAAGATTCAAAAATATAACCATAAAATCTGACTTAATTCTGGGTTTCTGCTTTTGAAAACTTTGCCTGAAAAATGAAACCAGCCTCCAGATGACAGGAAAAGAAAATCCGACAGATTTTCCGCAAGTCAGAATTCAGAGCTACGCTTTCCCTCTCTGCAGGGACACAAAAGGTGTCTTTCCCCAAAATCAGTGGGATCCTGGGGGCCCCTGAAGATACTGTGTAGTAGTGAAAGGCCCAAGGCAGGCAGCTGTAATGTGTGTGGTCTGCTGGTGCCTGCTGCTGGACTTGCCACTGCTGGGCTCCCACATCTCTGTGGGTGCCCCACTGGAGGTGTGCTTAGAGACAGAGAGCCCAGGAACCCAAAATTCCTGTGAGTCTCAGTAGGGGAAAGCACTCCTAGAAGCAGTCTTGAAAACTTCAGTTGAGGAATTTAATTCAGATTAAGTCAATGAAAGCCCTTGAATGTCCTGACAAGGTAGCATCACCCAATAAATTCCTGGCTCCAGTTTAAGGCCAAAAGCAGACAGCAGAAGTCTCCCTATAAATGAAGAGCTGGTAGATTAATGTAAAAAGAACACGGATCACCAGAAGATACACAAAAAATTGCCAGTCCAAAATAAGCAGAATACAAAAATATGACATAAAATTCAGACAGGCTAATAAACAGTTTTGAATTTGTCTCAAACTAAAGGTCCATTGAGCCTAATATTTTGAGAATATTTTGGTTTGTGAATGGTAGAACATTTAACCAACCATATGTAATGGCTGCTTTTCTCACATCCATACTTCAATGGTTCAGAAGTACCTCAAAGCTTATGTCTTTAGTAACTGAAACTTAACACGGTTTCAGTTGTTAGGACTTCTGTATCACTACCGTTTGTTCCTAGATATTTGTTTTGTTTACTTCTTACAGGCGAAAATTGAGGCAATTTCTCCATCATTCCCCCATGAAGAAATTTTCTGGTCTGTCACAAGCCTTAGCCACTGAATTTCTGTAGTGTGCACTGCACAAATTTTTTTCTTTTTTTCTTCACTCTCCTTTCTTGATATGGCCTAATCTTGCACCCTAATTCATTCTTGGACTGTCAAACTTTCCAACACTTTTGAGTTCCTTTGCTATGTAAGTTTTCATAATATCAGCAAATTGTTTTGCCAGATCTTTCTAGCTTGTCTTACTATAGTTTCAAATTTAACTTGCTGGGACTTGGGTTCTTTGCTAGTTTCCTAAACTTGACAATTTTTGAAGGATGTCTTATGATAGTTTTCTTTATCTCATTGCTTAACCATGCCAAGTATTTCTGGCCTCTCTTTTTCCATAGGCAATATGCACTTAGTCCAAGTCTTCCCTGTGATATCTTCCAAAAAAATCTCTTTATGGCTGAAACCAAAGCAGACAACACTCTGCACCCACGTCACACACGATGAATGATTTGCTCAGTCCCACTGATAACCGGCCTGGCTTATCACAAACAGCAAGAAAGAAAGGTAAGTATCTATGTTAAGTGGAGAGGAGGTACAACTGCAGGACAGCTGTTACCTGTGTAGCTGCCCCAGCCAAGCAAGGGAGCTGCAGACCAGAAGAAAGCTGCCACCCAAATGAGGACCAGCGCCACCGATATGCTGCTGTTGCTGATGCAGTGACCTGCAACGGCATGCTTGGGTCAGAAAGTGGTACTGGGGAAGGCAAACACATCTCTCAGACCCAAATGCACTCCTATACCACCAGCTAATAAGTAAAACAGATATTTGAAAAATTAAGGTAGAAAAATGCATATTCATAAGAAAAGTTTGATTTTGAAAGCATCTGTCAGGCTCGTGTTCCCACTCAAGAGTGGAAATGAATGTTTTTTAAGCTGGAGACAAGTTTGTTGAGCTCTGTGGAATTAACGAATTCTGCAAGACTTATGCTTTGTAATTTTGTAAAATGCAGTTGTATTTTGCATAGTAACTAACAAGATAAATCTAAATTAAGGGGATTTTCTTACTCACATCAAGGTTTTTTTCCTGTTAAAAAGGGGAAAATAGCCCAGCCTGTATTAGCCATTCAATACAAAAGATTCAGTCTGTCCTGCTGCTTCCATACACCGTGGTTATTTCTTCATTTATGTGGAAAATATTTATGCATCCACCAATTTCTGTTCCTCAACACTTCTGTAACAGTATACTGGTTACTTGCTCAGATTTACTTGAGATTCAAACATAAATTATGCACACCATCAGATGGATATGTGGTAGAGCTTCCCAAAAGAGAAATGTGGGTTTAAAATATGACTTCTTAACAGGCAATGAATAGAAGATGTAGGATTACATCACAGCCAAACCCTATCAGCTCCAGCAGCAGTTTGTGCTGCAAGTGAACTTCAACAAGTCTATCATTACACCAAACTTCAGAAGAACTTTCTGGGGAAAAAATTACCTCCCTGCAGAAGTTCTTTTCACAGCAAATACTCCTCGTGCTAGTAAAGAGAAAATCTCATCTGATGCATGCCATGTACTTACACATGCTTTCCCTGCAGACATTGGTAGGTTCCTGCCTGGAAGATGGTGCAAGCCACTTGCAACAAAGGTATGAAAATTATCTGATCCCTGACCAGAAACTTCTCAAACTCAAACTCAAAAAATAGAAGATTGAATTTTTTTCAGTGAGATCCAGACAACAATGTAAAACTTAGGAGCAATTTGAGTCATATTTTGAGGAATACAGAGGGTCAGGAGTACCTGTGGTATCTTTGGCACAAGGATGTATTTACCCAGGGTGACCCAAGCGTGATGGAATAATTTGGCTCTTACTGGAATTAACCCTGAAGGATTATATGAAAACATGTTTGTAATGTAAATGACTGTATTATGTCCTGGTTTTAATTTAATTTATATTTTATATATTTAATTTATATTTAATATAGCCTGCCTGCCTGATAATAGTGACTGAGAGAAATACAGATTTGCACCAGGTTCAGTGAAGGCAGAACTGTACTTGCCTTTATTCCTTACCTCTCTCAGGATGGCAGCCCTTGATATAGCGTGTCACACTGATCACTGTAAGGGTATTAATGCTAGCCAGGCCAAAGAGAAGTGTCAGGAAGCCATCAACCTGGAAAACAAAGCAGTACAGGATGTTCTATTACTGCAGAGAGTTGAGGGGGAAAAGAACCTCAGGAATTTCTCCTGCCATTTTCATGCTAATGAACTCAAAACTTTTTCCAGAAACCCAATTAGCAGAGAAATATGAAATGTCAGGTGCAGTTATCTTCTATAGGATCAATGAGCAAGTAAATGTTCAAAAATTATATAAGTGCCCTGTCATGTACATACAATAAGCAAGCAAGCACACCCTTACATCTATGCTTCCCTTAAATGACTTGCTAAATGAAGGAGAAAAACTTTGAACTGGAAAGAAGAAAAACCCTGAACAGGCAAAAATGCCCTGGATGCAGCTGCCCTGCTTATACAGAACAAACATGCAAACTGATTCTAAGAAATCTAGGCCAAAAGAGGAAAGAATGAAGAAGGTGAATGGCTGGGCTGAATGAGAATATATATATACATATATATATATATATATATATATATATTTTTTTTTTTTTTTTTTTTTTTTTTTAAAAGACCCCAAAACCTAAGTAGCTCCAGCAGATCGAGTCTCAGTGTCTGGTGCTGCTGGTTGCCTGCTGTTTCTGATCCTCATCCCCTCACTGTGATGCAGGCAGAGCTCTGTGCTCCTGCTGACATCAGTGCCTCAGCCACATCCCAGGATGGCCACAGCCCTGAGCTTCACGCCCAGGTACAACCAGGAATTTCTGTCAGCTGTAGCAGACATGGATTCAGCCATCTGCTGGGGAGCCCTGTGTGGCTGGGAAATGGTGCAAAAATGCTGACAGACAGTCCCTTATCTTTTTGGAATCTTGCAATGATACATTAAACTGTCCAGAGCAGAGGAGCTCTTGGAGGTGCCAGTTTTACACCTAGTGAAGCAAGAATATTAAGCAAGTGTCTCTGGACTGCAGCTTGGCATTTAAATACTGAAGTTATCGGCAGAAAGGCACATCATTACTCTACAGGAACAAACTCTATCTGAATGGCCACATTTCCTGTGGAATTCAGTTTACCCCAGCACTGAATCTGCACATTCATCCAGCTTTAAAGCTAAGACCTTGGCAGATTGTATAAATTAAATTGGGTGAAGGGTTGGAAAAAGGACTGCTTCATCACTTCTTTCACTGGTGCTTTTTTCTTACAAGTGCCCTCATATTGACTCCAGATACTTCTTATTGCCAGCTTTTACAGACCCACCACATTTTAAATGCATGCAAGGCTTGCTCCTACAACAATCTACACTCACTGTGCTCCGATCACAGTCAGCTCATGCTCGGTGTATGAATGCAACCATGTTTAAAACAGACTTTTTTGGCTGTCTCAGCTTGCTAGAAACTGCACTTGGATGAATTTGGCCTGTTGTGTGCTGTGGATGCTGGTGAAATACCAGGACATGTAAATGTGCTCTGTGTTTCATTAGCCTCACTGGTGCAAACAGCTGCCACTTCTCCATTTGCTGTAACAATGCTTCATAGATGTGGAAAACATAATGGTCATAATCTTAAGGAATTTTGTTAGTTATTAGATTAGAAAAGAAACACTATTTCAACAAGGATGCAAATAAACACTTTGAAATGAGATTGAACACTAAAAGTACAGAACAGGCTTCTCACTGTGTATTGTAGGCCTATGCTGAAAGCAGGGAAGTTTTTCTGAAATAGATCTGTTTGTTTTTTAACTGGCAGATGTGAGCATTTTTCTCTTACCCTCCTTCCCTGATGTCAGACCAAAGAGAGAGAATTATATCAAGTGATGGGTTCAAACAGCCTTTGAGCACAAGGGAGGAAGGTGGGTCTAAAAATATACTCTCTGCCTTTAAGATGAAGCTGTCAGCATAAGATAGAAAAGCCTAAATGTTTTCTTTGGAGTGGCCTTGCTTAAAAAAAAAAAAAAGGCAGGTTTATCTAAATCAACACAGTTCATAGGATTAAGCCATTGTCAGCACCAGATCTTGTTTTCATACAATTTCATACCAGCATTTCACCAGACCTTGTGCAGGTGTGGGGGCTACCACCAGGGACATTGGCAGGGCCAAATGGTTTGTAAGGGCTGAGTGACAGCACCTCCCAGGGCAGCTGTCACTGCCCCCATGCTGGCCACAGGCTTGGTGGCTTGGGAACAGGTGACAGCAGGAAATGTCATGAAGCAGAGGGAGCTCTGGAGATAACAAGAGCTTAGATGAAATCAATAAAGGAGGTCAGTGGTGGCTCTCAAGCTGCAGAACCAATACAGGAGCTACAGCATCTGGAACATTTAACCACAAGAGACCATCCAACAGGCTGCTATGGGAGCATGATGCTCAGACCACTCTTGTCCCAAACTTTTATTGGCAACAAGTGGCTTTTGAGCCCTGCTGTGCATAAACCATTTCCCAGCAAGTTTGTCAATGCTGCAACATTTTTACATCATTGTCACTTAGACATATATCTTCAGGATAAAAGAAGGGATCTTCCTCTAGATAGAGCAACTTGCTTCAAGCTTACACCTACTAGATGTGGAAGAAAGATCTCTGCAACTTTTTCTGCTCTTGAAAAGACAACACTGATTGTAGGTAGCGAGGCAACTGCTAGGCACCCAAGTAGATATCAACAGAAAAATGGCTTTAACATAGTCCCAGTTTCTACAGACAGAGATTAATATCTACAGGTTACAAAAATATGTGATAATTTCAGTTTTTCTGCATCTTTAAAGATATATGGAATGACAGCCAAGGAAATACTAGATTATTAAATAACATTTAATTACTTTGGAAGATTGATGCTCTTTCCCTTACACAGTTCTAGTTTTCCTTTTATTCTACCCTCCTGCCAGATCCTTCCTTCCATAGTCATAATATTTCCTCCATTTTTGTGCAATGTAATTTTGTCCTTCTGATTATTAATTATGATAAATAGCAGCAGTGTTAACAGGCAATAATGAATTTTGACATAAACACAAACTTGATTGCATGGTAATTTTAATACACCAGCTTTCCTTTTTGCCCAATAAGAAGCAGAAGTAGATGTGCAATTTTAAAAGCTTTTTTCTCAGTGCTCTACCAGCATTACTCCCTTGGCTATATAGATATGCAAGGAAGGTGCTCATTATCTTTTTGCTGCCTGGAAGCTAAGACACAACTGAAGAAGAAATTATGGTTTTTTTCTGCTTTGTACTTTTGCCTGACTTTAAATCTCACTAATGCTCTTGGAGCATCATTTACAACCCACAATACATAGAGCCCCTACTGCATGCAAATTCATTTACTTCAACACAAGGAGAATTAGGAATCCCCAGTGCACTACGAAATTTTTAGCTGTGAGCTTGGGTGTGCCTCACTTTCACTACCTTTAATACTTATGAATCCCTACTGATTCATAAGGGTTGTCTTCATTTAAAGCATTTAAAATACAACGTATTGTTGTTATTATTGGATTAATCAAGGTTTAATTGCACACAAGCAGATTGCCAAAATAGCTATTATATTTCACTGTGGTTCAAAACATTGATCTCACCAGCCACAAAGTCTGCCTCGCTCCCTCCTCTGGCCAATTGCTAAATCTGTTGCAATTTTCCAAAGTCTGTTTGCTTCCCTTCAGAACCACAGTGTCCTGTATTTTTCTTCTATTGAAAATGAGATAATAAATATGGAAAGAAAAGCATAAACCTCAAACAGGTATTGTTTTCCCAGAGCATATACTTAAAGTTGCCACAATAAGCTTTCTCAGAATTACTATTTTTTTCAATACAGATTATTCTGAGATCATAATGTAAATAGATAATGGAATAATCTTCATTCAATATCAAGAAATGAAAAAGCACCTAAATCAATCTTCAAAAAGCACATTTGTAAAAGCAATTTAACAATTTCTTAAAGTTTGAGGTGAATGCAAAAATATTCCACTTGAGTCTGATGACATAATTCTCCCATCTCTCAAATATACTATGATGTGTCAGTTGGCCTACAGTAACTCTTTAGTCACAGAAATTCTAGAAGAGCTACTGAGTTCACTAAGCAAAATTAGTTTTCACAGAAGACTACTTAAAATTTAGTGTTCCTAAAGCAGATAGTTTCTTTGACATTTTCTACAATACAGGAGGTAAAAGAGGCTTATCATTTACTACAGTTCCCATAACATCTTTTGCTCATGAGACATGGTCCTGGTATGTTTGCATTCTGCCTTTTGATATGTCTCAGCAGGCTTCAAGGGTAGCTATGCTCAGAGATGATGGCATTAACCCAGGCCATTAGAGGCCTCTGACACAAATGCCACTCCATGTATAAGTAAACAATGAGAATTGATATGCTACAGGATTAAAGAGTTTAAACCATTAAGTGAGAGCATCAGACATTCAGTATTTTGCATTCACAAAGTGATTAAATCTTTCTGTGGATGGCGTATGTTCTAAAGATAGAAAAATATGAACGCAGTATTTAGACTGTACTATTATGTGTCCTGATATGTAATTATACTAATTATATTACATCATATAGTTAATGGATGTTCAGTGCCACTATTAATATATTCAGGTCAAATTTTGGCTTTAGTAAACCTGGGGAACCCAATTTCATCTACCAGGTTAATCAGTCAAGGTTCAAGGTATACTTACCTTGGGCTGGCCTTTAGCTGCTGTAATTGTAGCCTCTCAGGCCACAATTTCTACTCCTAGTTGTACCTGCCCCTATCAAGGAGCACATCTAGAATGCAACAACCCCACCATTGGCAGGGATGCCCTTGAGGGCACGGCATTTAATGAACAGAGAGGAATTGCTTGCAGAATTTCCTTACACAGCCTCACCAGATAATAATCTTGCTTCAAATACTCCATCTCCAAGTGCGTGGCAGCACCTGCTGTCCAGCTCTGGGTAGATGCCATGGAATCATGGCAGGTTCTGTGCCTCTCATGTCCCCCCACGAAGAATAAATGGGGAGCATGTAGTTCATACCACCAGAGGATCCAGACACAATGGAAAGATTCCCATCTTCAGGTTAAATGATGAATTGCCATTGTCTTTCTGTGAATTAGTGTAGAGGGAAATTAGGAAGCACTGGACAGGAAAATCTAGCATTGCCATTTGGGAACATCTGTGCTACACTGTGAAATTCTTTTCAGTGTGCCTGAGCCAAAACTCCTCTCCACTTCAGTGATATTAATTCAGAGTCTACTTGTTTACTGTTAGCATCACCATTAATACAAACAAAAAAATACACAGATAAAAGATGAGTCACTTGTCTCATCTTTACACTGCCATAGAAAGTAAGGCTTAGCTTTGAGGCATTGCAGTTATCTCAGTAGATAACTGAGATCCATGAACATCAGATTGGAGTCACACTTCTATTTTCAAAGTATTTTCTTTTTCCATTTCAGAATATCATGTTGTTTCTCAAGGTTTACATGCCTCAAGGGAATCAGAGGTCCCACTGTTGATGGACTTTGCCAGGACAGCCCAGACACTACAAGAGACCTTTCACATTCTCCAAAGTACAATCATCCGTGCTGCTACCCAGCAGAAAGGAATCTGCTTATGTAGCCACCCTGAGGTTTATACAAGGACATCTCTGACTGCTGGCTGAATGCCTACACTTGAACTTGTTCTTCTGCTCAAGAAGGTCCTAGCCAAAAGACAGGGCAGGTTAGCCATGGTACCAGCTCTGCCTTAAGTGGCCGAGACAGGAACAGGTTATTTTCCTGAAAACCTGAAAAAGCTGCATGGCTGCTAGCAGATGTCCTCTTAGGTTAATGCTCTTTTTCCCTATGGATCCTGTACCAAAAGAAAAGGAGAGTCACAAGCATTTCCAAGGAGTCCAGTAGACCAGGGAGAGCATGGAAGGAAGTGTAAAAGATACAATTTATTGGCCTTGAAGAGTGATTTGGAAACCCACCAGATGCAACATAATCTGTTTCTGCAGAGACAGCGGTGTAGAAATTCTGGATGTCATGTCACATACAGCCCATTGCAAGCAGCAGTCATCTTGTCATTGATCCACTCAGCACCAGATCTAGGTCAGGACCTGATTTACTTCCAAATCACTATCAGTGCACTGATGCACTTAATGGAATATATTTTTGTGATAGAGAAGATGAGTAAATGTCAGATGGAACTATACAAGGTATTCACAAGTTTTATCAGAGTGATATTTTTATTTCAGATGAAATTTTGTTTAAAAGTCAGTGAGAGGATGTGGCACACAGAGAGGAGTAAGAAGAATATGATTTGTTGAGCCCTGTGGTGAGATCTTGAATAATGATGGACAGCATTTTTTGAAAGAAAACATTTAATATCTTAGACATCAGCACAGCATCAGAAGGGTATGGAAGGCTATTATTTTCCACATAGAGAAATAAGAAAAGGGTATTTCAAAGCCCTCTGGGGAAGAAGCAAGTACAGAAATCAAAGCTTAGGCTTTGTAAATTCCTGGTTCTGTAGGACCACTCTCAGGAAATGATTGCCCAATCCAGGCAGCAGTGTATGGTTTGACACTGTCACAGCAGGGGCTACATCAGACTTGTTAAACAAGGAAACAGATAGTTTGGGCATTCATAATTTTTCACTACCAAATATTTAACTTACCTAATTAGTTGCAACGGACTGCAGAAATAATAATTTAGAGGAAAATGAAGAAGAATTCATGACTAATGAAAACTGGCGGAACTTCCCTGAAGTCACATTAGTTACACTGAAATGATCTTCTATGTTGCTAATGATTCTGTTTGTGCAAAGGCAGTCTTTTCCCCCTTCCCTGCAGATGAAGTATTTTTCTCATTAAAATTCAGCTCACAGATGTCAACATCAATTGCCTTTACCTCTTTGACTGCAATGTGTACACTCTCTAGATTATATGAAGGCAGACCAGAAATAAAGAAATAGCCAACACTCTGCAACTTTATATTTCAATATACAAATCTCAGATAGACAAGGGAACAAGAATGGGGATACATTCCTGTTCCTCATTATAGGGTATCCTATATCCTCAAGATTCCTGTTGAGATATAAATTTGTTTCAGAAATAGTGAAGGAAAAAAATTAATGGATGAGCAATGTGAATGGATAGTTAAGATGGAATAAGTCTGAAAAACAGTGGGTATAGATATTTGGCAGAATTGGCTGTCATTTTCCTCAGTAATCTCCCCAGCAGCAATATTGGGAAGGCAGTAAAAAGAAAACTTGCAAGGTTCAGTTTTGGCCCTTCCCATCTGACACTGCTTTTATTAGTGGACTTCACATGACTGTGGAGCTGCCACTGGTCTCTCATCTCCCCAGAATGTGAGAGAGTACCACTCCACATAAAGTAATGTGTAAACACTTTCTTGGTATTTATAAAACACATAAAATCACTAACCAAGTCAAAAGTGTCAATAGTCTAGCTAAATAAACAATTGGTTGGTTTGATGAGTTATATTAAATGGACAGAAATCAATGTGCTCCAAATTTACTCTGTTATAGGAACATAAATGCCTTTATGGATCTTGATTTATTAGACAATTTACAGAAGATTTTGTTAAAAGAGAAAAGTATTAATCCTCTGCTTCCTCCTCAGACAAGATTTAGCAATATTTTACAATCTGCGTATAGGAAAAGAGATAAAGGCATGTTCTGAGAAAGCAAATGCTATTAATAAAATACAAAAGAATTTATTCAAGATTAAAACCCTTGCCCTCAAAACTTCTGAAAAGAGCCCTGTGTTTTCATCATATTTTTCTCAGCACTTCCTATGCTTGCAATTTTCTTCTTGGTGTTTCAGGTATTCAGTTCTAATTTTTACAAAAGGTGGACATTATTTCTCCTCAGAAATGTAATGACCGAGCCCTAGATATTTAATAGAGCCCAAAACACTGAAGTTTTTTAGGTGCTTGCAAGAGAGAGTGGCTGGAAGTTGAATCTCCAAAAAGGGGCAAGGGCTCTTGTGCTCAGCTTTGCAGGCTTTGGTCACTTGCCTGGTGAGAGAAGGGTTGTGGCTCTGAGCTCTGCTCATAGATTGGAGGTGGCAAAGCTGGTGAGTAAATGAGGCTCCTCAGGAAGTCAACAGAACAAGATCATGGACATGTCTCATTCTCTGTTTGATTTCCCCCATTTTACTTCCCAACACAAAAGATTGTGATTCCTTGGTATTCACAGCCATTTCCTGCCCTTAACTGTGCAAGACCTTTCAAAAATTAAGTAATGCCACTGTAAAAAGCAGAGGGATTGCTGACCCATTCTCCCTTTACCCCCATGGACTGTGTGAGAGAGCTGGATTCACTTTTCTCCATTAAAGGTGCTCAGACTCACATTCCCTGCCTTGGAACACAGATCCAAGACTATTCATTATAAGGGGGTGCCCAACTATTCCTAAAGCAAACAAATACTGGGGCTAGAGACTAAAGGGGGCCCCCTACATTAGTGTCAGACATCCACTGGAGGAAGGGAACCCTCCTTGTCCAACAGCAGCATTGTTAAAACAGGGATTTCACATGTCTAATTTTGCTTTTCTTAGACATCCCTATTTATCTGGGATTTCAGATGGCAACTTGATCAGCTACACCACCACAATCTGGAAAAAATTCTAAAGTGCAAGAAACCCCAGACACCTGTGGACCACTTACTCCGCAATGCATACACACTAAGTCTGGTGCGTCCAGATGATTTTTGACTTCCTGACCACACCATGTCCATTTGGGATGCACATACTCCACAGATCTGCTGCTGTCAGGCAAACTGTGCACGAGGATATTGGGGCTAACAGAGCAGAGCAATACCTGTGTGCATGACTGCTGAGCACCACACTGCCATGTGCTTCTGTCCAGGGTATGCCACACAGGAATAAATAAGTGCTGTGTGAAGCATGGTAGCACTGTGGGATTCAAAAATAGATTTCCTCCCTGCTTTGTGGTAAACCCAGCCACAGGATGAAATAGTTTTCTCCTTCCTTCAGTGTATTTATTATTCTGCACAACACAAAGCAGCTTTGTAAGGCTGAAGGCAGGTCCTTGAAGGCTGGCCCTTGTGATGGTGAGGGAAGGATGCAGGGACCTGTCACACAAGCCACTCTGGTGCTCACTAATACCTCAAAGTGGGACTTTTTTTTAATGGCTGTTCCAGAGGCTGTTTCTGTGCAGAGACAGATCTGCTGGGGATGCTCTGGCACCATCTGGCTGGCCAGATGGACTGGGAATACCTAGGCTGAGAGTGAGGTGAGTGCATCTGTGGTAACAGCGTCAGTCAGCACGTCAGGGACAGGGGGTATGTCTGTGACAGCACCCTGACCTGGAGATAACCACCCTGTGCTCTGGGGTGCACAACCCAGACATACCTTACACCTTACACCTTATAAGAAACAGCCAGAAATAAAAAATGCTTTTTAAAAGAAGCCTATGCCAACAGAGTGAGCACATGGTAAGAGCAGTCAGCTTTTTTGATCCTTGTAGTAAAACCTTTAAGTGTTTGAAAAATTAATATTTAAATAATAAAACTGCATTTTTAAAAATAATTTTTAAAGATTAGGAAAGTAAACTACTGGAAACAAATTTAAACAGAAGTACCAGGATTATGAAGGATTTGAAATCCTAAAAGTGAGAGTAGATTCCAAAAGCCACCATTGGAAAACTGTATTTGTTTAGAGCATTCAGCAGAGGCAGCATTTGGATGTAGATGTACCATGTAACCTCATTCCTGAGAGAAGAGCCCTGTCAGACTCAAAAAATAATGTTTGGCATGGGAAAGAAAAGTGTTGTTTCTTCCATGCAAAGGAGGAGAACTCCTCTCTGTCCCTTTCAACAGGTATGCAGTGAGATGCTCCTTGTAGCTGGAGATGCATCTTTTGTTACAGAGGGTTTTCAAAGACTAGGCTGTTTTGAGAGAAGAACTCTTTGTCTGTATTTCCCCCACTCCCTTCAATCCAGGCAGCCAAGGATGGTGAACCTTAATGCTGAAAAATCTTACCTGAGGGCACAGAAGGAGACCCGAGTCAGGAAAACAAAATAGTTAGGTGGATTAAGTGAGGTGAGCTCATGAAGTTTCTTCATAAACAGAAATGACAGGCTAGCTTGGGAAAATAACATTTCCCTAAGCATACCTGACAGCAGAAGCTGACTGATCAATGGGAGCAAATGTGTAGTGAACCAGACAGAAAACCAGATGAGGCCATTCACTGGACTGGGAAAACAAACCAAGTAAGGGAAAACACACGGGCCATGCTAAGGAAAGAGCCATGCTCATGGATGCAAAGGGCCACCCCAGATACTTGCAGAGAAGCCTGAGTGCACGAGGGGAGCAAGAGACATCAGCTTCAGTGGGTCCTGACAGAAAGCATGGGCTGTACCTTCATGGCACAATGGTCCTCACTCCTCAGGTTCTACCTGTGAGATCCTTTCTGTAACACTACAAATTCAGACTGCAGCAATCAAAACACTATTCCTGTTCAACATTAAACATTTTCAGAATTACCTTTGTGCTGGCTGCCCACACATATGTGGGAATTTTCACATCTTTTTTTTATGTACAGAAGCTTCCTGCTATTTCTGAACAGTATTCTTGCTAGAATCCAGACTCTATTTCCATATCCTGATTTTTCATCACTGGCTTCTATTTTGTCAAGTTTATTAATCGAGAAGATGGATATCAGGGTTTACACATGTTTTTGCAGTTCCCCAAGACAGAACAAAATCTCGATGGGAACAGGAATCCTACATGATGATCTCAACAAACTGCAACCAGCTTGACCACTCAACAAGCCACAACAAATCTAAATTTAATTCAAAGTGACTTTTCCAGATTACCATTCATTTTTAATTAGAATTAATAACAGTACACATTCATATTTTGAATATTAATGTTACCCTCTAGAGCCTACAGAGGACTACCAAAGCCGAAACTTTAATGTTTTGCAAATCCGTGTTAAGGAAAGCCAATACATTATTAGTGCCACGCACAAAATCTTTGTATCCCAGTACCTTAAAACTTTGCTTGATATCCAAATTTTACAAAGGAATGATCTTAAAAACAAAAAAATCCAAACCCAATTACTTAACACACCCTGACCAACAAATTATCTGCATACCTTAAAAATGTTATGGACCACTACTCCCCTTGAAAAGGCAGTTCAAGTACAAGATTAAGCACATATCCATCTCACAAAGTTCATCACCCCTCTATCCCAGTACTTTTAAATCTTAAAAAAAAAAGTCAGATCCTCATAACAAGACTTAGTAGCTCCAAGTCAGCCAAAGAGGGATTCCCAGGCAGAAGCATCATGAAAGAAGGCTGCAGACCAAGGTGCACAGACACAGTGTGCCACTCCTTGCCAATTCCTCTGTGTGCTGTTTTATACAGACCCCAAAAAAGGAGCCAAAGTACAGAGAGGGCGCAGAAAGAGCCTGGAGTAGGGATGCAGAAAGATCACTTAATGCTACCTCTTTCAACCTTGTGAG
The DNA here is from genome assembly GCF_029582105.1 of Oenanthe melanoleuca. NCBI lineage: Eukaryota > Metazoa > Chordata > Aves > Passeriformes > Muscicapidae > Oenanthe > Oenanthe melanoleuca. The sequence continues at coordinate 75,355,790 of NC_079336.1, forward strand.
TTGTAAGCATTAAGTTACGCCACTGACCTTGGGTCAGGATTTCACACTGAATGGCTTACCCTGTCTTACACAGGAAATCTGCAGCAAAGCTAGAACTGAAGCTGGAGATTTAGATTTTACCTTTCCTTCCTCAGCCATAGAGCCAACCTTCCTTGAAAGAGGAGAGAAATATTCATCTGTTTAATTCCGAGTATGGGTGTGAATTTTACAGATTTCAGGTATATGGTTATTCATCTGATGACTTCAAAATTTTCCATTAATGAAAAAATTCAGAGTTTCTGCTCAACAGACCTTAGTTTTCAACTGCAGGTGATCTCATTAGAGAAAGAGCATGATTTTGCTGAGGAAATAATTAGCTTTACTTTGATAAATCCTTTTCTGCCAAATGACTATAGAGACACATTTTAAACAATGAAATAATATTTTTTTAGATCAAGCTACAGCTCCTAGGTTAATCAGTCCCCTACAGGAAGCCTTCCTCTCTGCACAAACTGAACATTTTTATTGAAATGGAGGGGACATGACCTGCAAATGTTCTTTGATCTATGTTGTACAATAGCTTAACTTCCTCCTTAAAAAACCCCAAAAAACCAAACATCCAAGAAAAGAGGATTATTTCTCTCTCCCTTTTCCTTCATCATGATCTTTCTTACACCTTGCCGTAGGCTATCCTGTCATTTTCAGATTTTTGATTCCCTGATGAAACAGAGTATAATCTTTCTCACAGATGTTGCTGAAACCACCAGGGAGCCAGCTTTGTGCCTATCTGTCCATAGGGTGCATTTATATTCTGCCCACACAGGTATGTTTCAGAATTAACAATAATAACTTTTTCCGAGTACTCCAACAAAGAGCTACCTCCAAGATCAGGAATGACTGTGCCTTAAAGCTAAATCACTCATTCAACCACAGGCAATGAATCAACCAAGAGTTCAGAAATCTGATTGAAGAGTTATAACTGAGTGGAAAAAGTTGCATGCTGAAATGTAGGTTGTGCCCAAATGCTGTGTGGAGGCTTTGCCCTACACGCCTTGTCAAGCAGGAGTTGACATTGGCACTTTAACATTTGGCTTAAAGCAACAACCAGTCCAGCTTCAGGTGACCTGAAGACAAGCAGAGCCCATGCCTTGATTTGCCAACTAGTGTGAGCTCTGACATGGAGTAAAAAATCCTAAACTAGTAAGAACTATTGTGAACACACAGGAAAAACCCAGTGAAAATTGATGAAGCAGTGATCAAATGCATTGATTTATAGGTGTAACAAAAGACAACAGTGTCCTTTTGAAAGGTTAGTGACTACCTCCTTTCATCCTTTGGCTCCTGACAGGTTATTTGTATACAGCACACCCACAGAAATAGTTACACCCCTTTTGTCTAATTAAACATCATCCAGTCTTACCTGGCAAGTCCATATGGATGTGATAATGAATCCATCATCTCTGAAGACGTTGAAGATTTCAATGATGCCCCGTGAATAACCAAACACGGAGATACTGGCATCTGACACTGCCAAGTTAAATGTGAGGTAGTCGGTAGGCTGCAGAAAATGTCTTTGTTTATACAGGACAAAAATCACAATGCTGTTTCCAAACCAAGACAACCAACCTGAAAAAAAAAATTAAATCCGTGGAACTTGATGATCTTTAAGGTTCCTTCCAACTTAGTCCATTCTATGATTCTATTAAACCAGAAAGCAAATAAAGAAAGCTGTTGAGTGTGTAAATATCACACATATCACATATCTTCAAAAATTCCTTTTTGTTCCATTAGAAGTGTATTATCCAGTAGAAAACTATGCATGAAACCTTTCTGAGCAGCTGGGTGCATTTCAGAAGTAGGAGCAAGTGAGTAATTGAGTGCAGCAATAAAACAGAACAAACCCAAAGAGCTGCTGCTGCACCTACTGAAGATGCACCATTTAAGGGCCTAAAGTAGACTTTTTCCCTTAAAGTTTTTTTTCCTAAAGTGGATAGATGAAACTCATAAGTGTTACACCTGGGAAAAAAAGGAAGGAAGAAAGATTGGTAGAGTGGAGCAGAGACCACAAACAATCTGCCAAAATCTGCAGCTGTTTAAGCTGCTCATATATAATAATGGATGCAGAAAGCTCCTGAACATAGCCAGAGAGCTGCTTCATCAATTCTCCTTAGAAAAGTGCAGCTAATACAACTAGGTTTATTCTCTTAGAACAATCTAGGATCTCCTTGCAGCAAGGTCTGTCCCAGATGGGAATATTTTTCAGTAATGTACATGATAATCTATATGAAGAGAATATTTGGAATAAATCTTCAAAGTCCCTTTTATTCAATTTTACAGAAAGTTGCACTCTCTCTTACTCTCCAGGAACAGAGAATGACCAACTTGTATGTATCTAAGTATGTGAGCAAAACACAAGGGAGATAAATGTGAAGCTGGTCAAAGTCAGACACTCTGCTGGAGAGACCTAGAGTTTCCAAATGCCCATAGCTATTGCTCTGCCCATCACTGCAAGACCCTGCTGGCTTGCATATCAGTTTTTGAGATTACATAGATTAGAGATGAATTACTTTTAAGAGAAAGTAAATTGCAAAGTGTCAGGTTCAGTGTTGAAAATGTGGCCTGGCCAGTTAAGGGGGTGGAGGGCTGAGCAGCATGTCAGGCAGCACCTGGCTCCCTGCTGGCTCCTGCTTCTATCCCACAAACCAGCTCTGCCACTTGTGACATTGGTGGCCTCACTTCACCCTGGCAAGGTAGACCAAGACATGCCCTCTTTTGAGTGTCTGCTGCCTACAGCAGGGTAAGGAATGCAACACCTAGTGGCTTATGCCAGGTTGAAATATTACCAGGTAGGGAGAAAAGAGCCACAGCCCTCTGCCCAGGCACAAGCAGCAGATACCCCAGAGTAAGGCTGCTGTATATTGACCCAGCAAGAGGTGAACAAGCACAACAAAGAGGGATGTGACACGATGGCACTGCACAGCACCTCTGGATGTTCAAGGGAGTCTGTGCCATGAGAGTGTTGCAGCAAGAGGGCAGCTGCTTTCCTTCAGGAAGCACCACTTCAGTACCAAGAACCCAGCACTTCACTGCCAGGCTGCTGGGCTAGGAAGAGAGGGGAAGAAATTGCCTCTCAATCTCCAGGCCATGTGGGACTCTCAGGAGCTGAAATGCCATTGAGCAAGGCACTTGTTCTGTAAAGAAAGAGATTGGGCAGATACCTCCCTGTGAGGTGGTTGATGGGACAGTCTCTGTATGGCTGCACTAACTGCTTCTTCTGTGGAGCAATTTACTTTCAATAACTTCTCTTTGCAGCATTGCCAAGTTGCTGCTACTCTGCTTTGTTTGGTAAATGCACCATGGATTACTGAAGAGCATTTGAACTGAGAAGAGCTGAAATGTCTTGACCAGAAATAGTTACTGAGATACACACATACATTCTATATATACCTTGTTACGAGAGCAGCAATAATAAATAGATCTTGTTCTGGCCACTAGGTGACAATGTTTCGTAATCAAGTCGTATTTTGAACAACTGCATGCACTTTAACTCAGGGATTTTCTGACTTTTGTATGAGTCTAGGTATTTTAAATAGGCAGAGCAGGGCACTGGTGGAGGAAGGCTTTAGGAATGCATGAGGACAGCCTGCAATGCAAACATGGCAGTTGTACTGTTTGTGTATGTTGATTCTACCCTCTGCAAGGTAAGATGATTATCAAGGCAGTAGGTATGAAATATTTTTCCCTGTCCATATGAAGGCATAGTGCTAAAGGGCAGACAAAATATAATGGCACCTCCTTTGTAATTAGCAAAATTTTGCCAGTGCAGTATAATGGGTGGGAGGGCTATTCTCACTGTCAGACACTTGCCCTTCCTGGGAATACACAGAGCAAATTCCCCCTAGCCAGGAGGGTAAGGGAGTTTACAGCTGAAGTATCTTAAGGAAGAACTTGAGCAAAACATCACATCAAACAACATTGCACATTTTGGAGCAATTAGAGGTGAGAGAGACACAGTTCTTGCAATAATTTTCAGGAACTACATTCACAAACTGAGGTTGGAGATGAGGGAAGTATTAAGGGAGATAAGGTTACAGAGTGAGTATGATTTCTGCAGGTAGGCACAGTTCTTTTAAGCAAAGGAGTGGAGAACTTGCACTGGCATATCCAGTCTCTAAAAATGGGTAGTAGACCATATTAATTCAGATTAAAACAAACAAACAAACAAACAAAAACAAACATAAGGAAATAAACTCTTAGTAAACCAGGCAGTAACAAAATCAGTGGTCACATAAAAGTGCTGTCAGCTACAGTAGTGACTGTGGGACACTGGATCTCTTTGCCATCAGACTCTGTGCTAGTCTGGGTTGCTGCAGGTGGTGTGTGCCTCAGGGGACATCACAGGAACATCAAGAGCCCAGAAAGAAACCTCTGAACTTTGAAGATCCTCCATGTTATCAGGTATCATCTCAGTAAAACAGAAGATAGAAAGGAAAAAGCTGAGGGAACCTGTTCCATCTTTTGCAAGCTGTCACTAATATTCACTCATAAGAGTATGCAGAAAAAAGCCCAAGCCAACCCCAAAATCGAAACCCAGCATAAGGTAATCCTGGTGAAAAAAGACAGATTTCAACTGAGGTCAAAATGTAGAGAGAGAGAAAAAAATGGCAGCTAGGTAGAAACTGAGCACTGCCACCCAGCATAATGTTCAGAAAGGGATCACCACATCTTTCCCATAAGCACAGTCTGACATGAGTTGTTCATCAGAGAGATGATCAGAGAGAGACCTTCTGATGTGTCAAAATACATAGATAATATGTAAATACTTAAGTAGTTTTGCAAACATTGTGAGGTAGGAGGAAAAGGATGGACAGCAGTATAGTCCCTACATAATTCATTAGTAATCCTTGTCCTGGAATAACACTCCCTAAGAGAGCATTTTAATCCACAGATGTCAAAAGCACTCCACAAGGGAGTCTGATGCTGTTATCCATGATTTCTTGGGGAGATACAAAAGAGCTGCCAAGCAAGCTGGTGCAAGTCAGCTTGCTTGGCAACCCTTCAGTTATTCACAAACTCCCATGTCAGTGTGATGCCCACCAGCCCATGTAAAGAAAGCACCAGAAAAGTAGCCAGAGAATGACTAAGGAGGCTGAAAATCGTTCTGGAAAAGCAAATGAGAACACTGAGATTGTTAACTCTAAGAATATTGAAAAAGTACATTATAATCTTACAAATATTTCTGTCAAATCACTCAAGCCTGTGCATTCAGACATGCCCTATTTTTCTCTCATGTACCTGAGATGGTCTTTGAACAAGCAATAAGCACCTGAGGCTGCATGCAGTTTCATTGTTAACGTTGTTTTTGAAGAACTAAATTTGACAAAAGTGAATTGCAAGGTTTGAGCTGGTCATCCACATTTCCAATAGACTAGTTCACCTGTGCCCAGCTGAAATAGGCTATTATGCTTTCTGCTTAGACTTGCTCTTATTAGAAATTGTTGCACGGCCTTTGCTTGTAAAGCCTGGCAAGACTGAAATAGAAAAATGGGTGTTACAACTCAGCCATACTCATTTTAAAATATATAGGAAGCCTTAATCAGAAGAATTCAAGAAATGAGAGCAAAAGGTGAGGCTCAGCATCCCAAGAGAAAGTAGGCCCTTTCCTCAGCAAATAACCTTTCTCTAGGACAGAAATTGGATTGAGCACCTTAATGCAGAGCAGGCATGAATGAAATCAGTTACTTACACGATTACATATACACAAGCATAAATGCCTATCAGAAGCGGTTTGCTGCAAAAGATTTTCCACCCAGAAAACTTTAATTAAAACAGTGATAAAATCCAGAGAACTGGCAAAGCTGTCATTAACTATTGCAACTGTGAAGTGACCTTACTCTGTTTTCAGTCTTCACTGCCAATTATACACGTACAATATCCTGTCCAGGGCATATTGCCAATTCTGGCAGGAAGGAGAAGAGTCATCTTGTTTTAGACTTGACAAAGCATGGACAGATTATTTATTCAATAAATGCAATCATTTTGGGGATGAATGTTCTGTGAATAGCTTGTTTCCTTTCCCACCTTCTCGGATTTATCTGTCAAACAAAATCCCAAAATAACACTCATTCTGTCACTTGTCAAGTAACAGTTTACTATTACTATTCAGAAGTGTGTGCCTTTTAAAGGCATATTTGGAACTTGTAGTCTGTTCTGATGGAATTGCTTATGCACTCAGCATGCCTTTCTGATGGAAGCACTCACAAAAAGTCAGAATTTGTTCTCTAATAAATACTCTTTCCTACTGACTTTAAATTTCCTTTTATGCCTTGTATTTACTCCAACAGGCTCGGTTAAATGTGAAACTAGGGGAAACAAACAGAGAACAAATTATGCATAAATGCAGAAAAAAACAACTAAAGAATTCTAGCTAATAATTATGAAGTGTAAAATGCTTTATATTTTTCCCTGATGCCTAGCAACCAGCAGCAGTAGGCAGTGCTTTTAAATTACACCTCATGATTTAAAACGTACAAGGATTTTCCACAGTATTGCACAGTATGGTGTAGGTAAAAAGGGGTCATATGTAATCCCAGCAGCAGGAGAAGCTTTCATCTGTCTGTTAGAGACAGTTCTGAGCTCATTGAAGGGAAGGATGGGAGCAGAGAGCTCCTGCAGACAGAGGATGCTGACGCAGGTGACCTGGCGCAGGGCACACAGCGCCGCTGTCACTTGCAGATTGTCCCTCTAAGAATGGATCACTGCTGGGATGGGATTGCACCTTCCCCCACTCCGCTGGTCCCATGGCCAAAGCATCAGCAAGGAGAATGATGGAACAGTGGCTTGGGTGTCAAGGAGCAGTGCAGTGGTCTCAATGTCCGTCAGCACACACAAAAAGCACTGTGCACCTCCTGCTGGTTTGCAGTGTGTGACACCCCTGCTCTCAGGCTTCCATGCAGGGTGCTGAGGACCCCTCACCTGGATTCAAAACTGCCTGGCTGGTGCACCATGTACAACACATGCATCAGTGTCCTGTCTGTCACAAATGACAGCTGGGCTACCTGTCACCCGTGAGAATTTCCAGAAGGGGACACACAAAGGCCTTATCTCAGCAAAAGGTGTTCAGGGTTCTTGGATGCTCATGTCCTCTCTCAAGGTGTGTGACTCTGGGAAGATTTAGCAAAATAGTTAGGTTTTTAGGGCTTTATCATGTGAAGGTAAGGAGGTCCAGAGGAACCCCATCTTCTGGATAAATGCTTATACCAATACATCTCTTTGGTTTTGGAAAAGTACATCAGAATCTGCAAGAAGCTGCACTACCATACTTAGATCAAAAAAAGAAGAAAACACTAAGTAACTACAGAAGTGTAATCACTGAAGCCATTTTCCAAGGCATCAAAACCCCAAGAGTATCAAACATGAACATTTTTGGGGCTTTATGTAAGGGAGTACCCATTGATTCCTGCCAGTGTAGGTAGTCTTGCCAGACCACTAAAGCAGTACAGTACAGGGAGCTAGCACATGGACTGGCCTTTTTTCTCTGCAGCCAGAAGGGCAAGAGGGTGTCTGCATGACAGAGAACTTGTTCTGCCACATCATAGCTCCCTGGGTAGAACGAGTTATTGGTGTATATAAAACTAATAATTATAAATTGTTGTGGCTGGTGCTTGCAGAAGTGTGACAGTAGACCTTTGAGGAGAAAAGAAATTAGGACTTTCCTGATTTATGCATGACTAACAGATTTTTTCAAATGTTAGCATTTCCAAAAGGTATACCTACATGCACCAATTCTAACCAGATCTACACTACACTTGGATTAGTGCTGCTGCTGCTTGTACATAGTCTGCAAGAAAAGGAACTGGAGTTTTGAATCTTGAGGTAAGTTTCAAGAACAGTAGCTGACATACAAAGGACGTGTAAGCTTGACTGAAGGATCTGAAGAAATCAAACCCCAATAACCCAAAGGCTCAGACACCTAGATATTTGCTAGAAGATGTGAGATCACTGCCAGGAAGCAGCAGAAGATTGATGGAAGAAGTTTGAACTACCAGTGTGATGCAGAGGCAATGCTGGGAGGGATCAGTAGGGCTGATAGAGTGTAAATATGAATGTGAATAGTGATGGCAGGACCTTGCTTGGATGCTACACTCAGTCCTGGCTATAAGGCTGCTGGGATGACAGGGGAAAAGTTATTGTGAGAGGAGGTAAATAGATATAATTATCCCTTGCCCCACAATCAACCAACTAACAAATTAAAATTCCCTCAATTGCTTAATGTAGGAATACAGAGGTTAACCTCAAGGCAGGATTGTTCCTTCAGGAACACAGATTTGCCATAGGATATCATTTGTAGGCAAAAAAATTCAATTTACCTATAATTCACTTAAATTTTCAACTTTAGCTAAGAATTTAGGTGAGGGCTCCTATCCAGCAGAGAAACAAAATCAGGAACACGCTTTCAATTGGAAGAGTGATAACCACACCAAAAAAAACCCCTAGCCAATTATAAGAGGGAGCTGTGTAAATGAGATTAGGCATTGTCTCAGTAGGGGACTGGCCTTGCTGACCTAAGATGTTCTTTCTAGTCTTAAGTGCAACTGCTTAATTCTTTAGCTGATGGTACAGACATTTCCCAGCCATTCACAAGGGGATACACAGATGTGAACAGAGTGGGGATAAATTGGAACAGCTCTGATTTACTTTACAACCACTCTCCTAATGAACTCTCCTAAGATAGAAGCCATATATATTTCTACTAGAATCTCTGTTTTTTTCTAAGCACAACTTTCCCTGGTTCCTATAGATAAAAATAGGAAAGTCTCATGTAAACATATTAAAATAATTAGCATTTAACATTTTAACTTCCACATCCCTTTGTCAAATGTAAGCAGAAGGTTAATTGAAATATGTAAAAAGTTTAGAATAAAAAAAATCCGTTAGACAAATAATTTAAAAACGGAAACATTTTTGTCCATGCTGTTTAGAAGAACAGATTTAATAAAAGTTTAAATTTCTTCTATTTTTCTGTAAGGTTCTACAGTTGAAAGTTTTTATTACCTAGCATTCTTGCACTCTTTGAAATTTCATAAAGCTTCCTTGTATTAGATAATAAGTCTGCCCAAAATAAATTTAAGCAAACAAAACAAAATTACAGTGGTATCAGAGTGCATTTATATTGAGTGCCATTTTGAAATCCCTGTTATACACTTTCAATAACTGTCTTCCAGCAGAACTAAAAGAAACACTTGGTATTGAGACTGCTAACATGGGATAAGGTTCCAGTACCTAGATCTTTTTTAGATCTAATTTGAAGAAGTCAGTTTCTATATGCATCCAACATTTAAAGCAAGAACAATACAAAGAATTAAAGTTAAGAACCACAAAACATATTTTGTGTCTCTGATGATAATTGTAGGATGCCAACTGACTGTCAACAGTCACAACTCTGAAAATCAGGTAACATTTATTTAATGCTACTAAAACACAAGAAGATACAGAATTATCATGTACTTCTGATATGGTACTTCTTTTATCTTCCCACATATTAAGCTTAATGAAAATTAGTTGAAAGTTTACAGGCTTGACTGCTTATTTTTTTTCAAGATTTCTGAATTGATTATAAATCTCAAAATCAAGCTGTACCTCTCTGATCTTGCAATTGCTTTTTAAAAAAAGTTACATTTTCTACCATCCTGTTCCATTAGGGATAAAACCCAAATGAATCACTTTGAATTTGATAAGAACATCTATTTAAGAGTTTCCTTTCACACACAAGCCAAATACCTACCTAAAGCCAACAGGTAGAAACCTATGATAGTCTCTCCTTGCTCTGTTACAGCTGCCTCTCTGGTCAGAAAACTGATGTTGTTGTTCCTCCAGGGTGCCTGTGCAGAAAACAGGACAGACATTTTCAGTGTAGCTTCTGACCCAGAAATCACCCTTTCCCAGAATGTCCTGCTAAAAAAAATGGTTCCAGCCTTTTCCTCAGTTTCTGCTCGCTGTATTCAAGGGAGCTCTCAATAAGACTAATGATCTAAAGAAGGAAATCTCGAGGGACAGGAGCTTTGCAGCCTTCTGACTGATTCTTCTTCACTAATCCTATCTATTAATACAGCCTGTGAACCTGTGGCCAGCAGAAGACACCAGATTTCCTTGCATCCTCATTACTGCTATGTGCAAAAATCTCTAATGAAGAGCGTGTATCTGACAAAAGAAATAACTTCCTTTAAAATAAGGTGACACCACATAACCTACAGGCTCATAGGCACACCCACACCATACTGACACACTGCTTTCATAGCTGTACTTTCATCTTTTTACTTCACTGAAGATGAGTGGAATTTTGGTTCAAATGAAATTCAAGAAAAATCTCACACAAATTAAAAAATGGCACGGTGAAAAAAAAAAAAAAAAACCAACCCAGGGAAGTGTCACCACCTGAGAATGTGACTTTAGCATAGCAGAAAAAATAATCTACTAACTTACTTTACCAGCAGAATAGCTGCTAATTTAAGAAGAAAGGAAGATAGTTTCCAGTATAGTCTGAAAAAATATGTATGCACTTTGGATCATATTTTTAGACTGTTAAGCACCCTCAAATCTTGGAGTAAGCTCCAAGTATGGTGTGGGATTTTTCCTGCACCATTGAAAAATTAGATCTTTTTTGGTTGAAGTGCATGAGACTTGAGTCAGCCAGGAATACTTTTAGCCTTTTCTGAGGTATCAGTGATTGTAGTTTAGATATGACCTCTCTTAGCAATCAGGTTGTAGTCACAACTAAAAAATTTGTGTCTAAATTAATTCATCTGAATCAGCAAAGTTTCTTGGTGAGCAACATATTCTCACTGCATCGCCTGTCTTGCCCTGGCTTATCTCTTCTCGCCCTGGGCAGAAAACTGGGCCCAGTGGTGGGACCCAGTTGAAGGAAGCAGAGCACTCCACTGTGAATGTCCCCTGTCTGTCCACAGGCTGAATTTGTCCTTCCTGGAGCACATTGACTGCTCCTGTCAAGCTTTCCCTGTGTTTGTTATGGAAGCATCACCACACTGGAGGGGAATAATGGCAATGTGACAAGAATTAAAGGGGAGAGCAGTCCTTTACAGTGAGGAGGGAGACACAGCCATGTTGTCATGAAAGAGAGAAGCCCCTCACCTTCCTGCTGAAGGTGAGGACAGTGACCCACACACTCACTTCAGCAAAGTGCCTTGCAAGGGTTGAAGTCTTGACTTGTTGCCAGTACTCGCTCTTGTACCAGGCACTGGACTGCTGCTCTTTCTCTGACATGAAGTCTGCAGAAGGGGTCTGGCAGCTCCTGCTCTCTCTGGAAATGAGACAGCCACCCAACAGCCCATCTGTGGACAAGTCCAAGGCCCCTGGGCAAGGTTCCTCAGCTTAGTGAGAGGAAAGCTCCTCAGGAGTTCCCCTTGCAATGAGGCACAGCCCACACAGTGCAGGTCTCTCCTGCTGTGCAGCCAGGAGCTGTACTCTGGAACAGGGTGTTGTTTCCCACCTTGTAGGAATCCACACTGGCAGGGTGCATTGATCTGCTACACCAGAGGCAGTGTTGAGGTGGCAGAGCACACTTGCTAACCACTTCCCTTTGTGCACAAGCAGTTTTCCATGGCATCTGACACAGGCCCAGGCTGCCAAGCCTGAGATGGCATCTGTTGTCACACTAGTGCTTGTTGTCTCTACTTTGATTAAATAGGGAGAGGGACAACGAGCAGAGTTTTTTTCATGCAAGGAAACTGTATTATTTACATAAACGTGACCTCTTTAGGTATAAGCACTTCAAATTGTAATAAGTAACAATGATAATTATTCTTTTTTGCCAAAATAAAAGGCAAGTTACATTATTTACCCTCACACCCTGGACTTGAATTTTGATTTTTCCCAGTTGTGAGTTCCTTCTGGCTTCACAGAAATACCAGAGCTCCATGGACACTTCAACTTTACATTTCAATGAGAAAGTCTTCTGCCAAGCCTTATCCCTTGTAATAATAGTGAGAAGGAAGAAAGAGAGAAAAAAACTTTTTTGGAATTTAAGGAAAGAAAATCTGAGTGAACTGCTCTCCATGGTTAAACATCCTTTTTGATGATGTTTTCCCCTCACCCTGGGCTTCAGACACTAAGAGTGATTAATTCCTTGAGCAGCTTGCAGTTTTCTGCTTCGTCCGTCTGGTGGCATCCCCCAGTGAAGAACAGAGGCTTTGCAAACTGCTGTGGTTTGTTTGGTGGGTCTGCAGGTCACCCTGCTTCCACAGGAGAGAAAGGCTCCCTCTGCAGATTGCAGGAGCCTAGTTTCATGTCTCAGTGCTCTGCTGGTGACCAGTTCAGTGGCTTCACAGAGATTATCCCCGGGTGCCTTCACTGTCTTCACCAAGTGCTTTGAAAGGATTAGAGCAGCATATGCTATGGGCAGTTCTATAAAATGCTGTGGTGGTACAGAGGAATTACTGTGTTTGACACAGCTGTGACTGTGGGAAGGCATGTGAAAAAGGAGGTGGTAAAGCACCCTATTTGGCTCTCTAAGTGCTTTCAAAGTGATTTATATACCAGCACAAAAAGGCAAATAGCACAGCAGCATGGACTGGTCTGACATGCTCAGTCTGGTTACATTAGAATCCAGTGTACTGTTTCCAATACAGATAAATCCTAAAAATTAAAATTTTTGTGTGACAGAAAACATGTGATGAATGTTCTTAACAAGCACCTATTTTCCCTGAGGAGCACAGAGATTTGGGCAGTTGCCAAAGGAGTGATTATGACTGAAAGTGTATGTTCCCACAGCACTATTTTTTCAAAAAATCTGTTATAGATGGGTTAAAGGAAAGGACCATGGAATGAAGAGGTAAAAGGAAAACTATGCAGAAGGGATGAGTTAAAATAAACCATGAGCAGATAGAAAATTCATTGTGAAATGAAAATACAGTATAGTCTCTGTAAGGCATAAAATTTTCTAAGATTTTACAGAAATATAATTGAGGGATTTCAAGGCAAATCCAATGGTATATTAGTTGGAACATGTCTACATAGATAAATTCTTTTCGATAAATTATTTTCATTTTTGCTTCACTTTTTAATTCACTATAGAATATTCACTATAAAATGAAAAAACTGTCACTATCCAACAAGACACCACTTTGTCTTGCAATGAACAGTCACACAATGATGAGTTATGCCTATGGGTTTCATCAAACTAGCCAGAAAATGCATTTTTTATCAGTGACAGATCTTTCCAAGTTCAGATTGAGTATTTTTTCCCCGGCTAAAATAAAATACACTTGCTGAAAGTACTTGCACAGATTCTTTCCTAACACATATTTGTCACATCCTGAGGTGTCTCCTTAAACCTGAGATCACCTCTGGTGGACATGCAGGTGGTTTGGAACCCAGCTCTTTCCAATGCTCGCCGATGAGAGACTGCAGGAGGCTGTTCTTAGAGGTTTTCATGGTTGTTTATTGTTGCTTATCTCAGGAATGCTTTGTCCAGCGAACAGCAGTCTGCTCGCCAGACGTCCATGGCAGAATCTGCCTGGCAGAGGCAGGACTTATCTTTTATAGTCTAAACTACGTACTAGGTATTTACAAATGACCCCCAATACAATACAATCTTGTTACATGGTCCAGATCTGTTCTCATCCAATCTAAGAGTGCCAGCGTGTCACCCAGCATGGATGACACAGAGAAGAAGGAGGAAGAATATCCACACCCCCAATTCTCCATTTTGGCCACGTGTCCCTTATCACAAACATTTTAGAAATCTGCTAATTCTACATTCTAACAGTCCAATTTACACTCCATTTACTTTTGTGGCTTGCATTTCTTCTCTCAATGTTGGCAAACTGCTCCAAGGAGCCAAATCCAGCCCCTGAGACACCTGGGTCCCATTCCAGGGTCCTTGGGGACCCCGCCAGGGGGGTCTTAAACCTTCCAAGGAAGCCAGAGGAATACTCTGGACCCCCACATCTCCCCCCTCTGTTTGCACCAAAAACATCTCTTTTACAACTTTCTCCATGGCATGACAAATGCACTGAATGATGCATGGCAAAATGACGAGAAGAACTACAAGCCCCACTAATATATAAAATTCTACTTTCAAAATTTCTTTTTACAAAGGTAAAAGATCAAAAATGTCAAACAGACCATCCATCCTTGATCTAGTAACTTTTTCAAGCTTTGCCACACCTTTTTGCAACTGTCTTATGTTCTTCTGAGTTGATTTTGAATGATCAGACAAGTTCATGCAAGCAGGGATAGCAGCCCAAATTTTGTCCCTACAAACAAAAAACGTTCCCAGCAGTAACTGTGCTAAAACTTGGAAGGATGGTTTGTTTGAGACTATAATACAATTATTATATACATCCTGTTTCAGAGTAACATTCATTGTTTGGTTCTTTGTCACTCCTGAAACATTAAATACAATACAGAAGTCCATTCTTGTTGAAGCAAAACATTTCTAATTCTTCTGGTTCGAAAAAGGCCACAGGGAGAAAGTGAACCCACACATGTCATCCGTCCACAGGAGCTGTCACAACTCGCATCACCCATGAAGGGATGCCCTCTGGAATGGGCCATTCTCTCACTGGCAATCCCACCAGACATATTGAAAATGGCCTTCCTGGCCTGGAATGTCCCAAACAAATTGTGTCCAACCCCGCTGTCTCTGCTAAATTTTCTCCAAACCTTCTCCCTTGGCTGCATCACTGATAAATCTGCTTTGTTATCTAACATAGTTGATAAAAAGATAAGATACAACATTTAAACAAACATGTTTCACTGTCAGTCCTTAAGTCTTTTATGTCTTGTCTGAAAATGAGTTCACATCCTTTGTCTTCAATTTTGTCTGCGAACTATTTTCCTCACTTCCACGATTGGCTTCTGCTTGCGTTTAGGCCCAATATGGTTTTATGTATTTTGTAGGAATCCATCTCAATCCTTTATCTGTGAAAACACAAGCACAATCTTTTCCCCACATGATTAGTTTGAAAGGCCCTTCAGTTTTTACCTGTTTCTAAATTTCTGATCAAAACCAAAGGATTTTCTTTTAGCTTTGCCCTTGTATCATTTGTAAAATATCTTATAATTGGTGGAGTTCACTCTAAAAAAGAACTATTTAAGAAGTTTAATACATAATAAAACTTTTGTTCAATCACATGTGAGGCATAGCTTCTGTCTCCCCCCCCTTTTTTTTTTTTCTCTAAAATTGTTCATAAAATGATGTCAACTAGAATATAAATGTTTTCTCAGTTTTCCAAAAAATGAGTATTTTGTCACATCCGTCTGCTACAGTTGAAGGCCTTGCAGTCCCCTAGGGTTGACTGCTCCCATAAAAACTGGTGACTATATCATTTGACAATCTCGACAGGACTAAGTAATTTCTTTTGCTTGGCTTTTTTGAAATGTGAAAAAATTCAATCAATACTTGTGTATTTTGATGAAAAATGCATGGCTTAATTTTACCTGCTTAAAAATATCTGGCAAGGTTTGCAAAACAGACATGGTCAATCCATCTGTCCATGCATTCCCTCTACCAAAATTCTGGGAATGATGAGCTTTAATATGTGTAATAGAATATTTATGTGTCCTGTTTTTCTGCAATGTTTTCATACATGATAAATATGAATATAGAATGTCATTGCTTGTTTTCTTCAAAAGTGACCCTTTCAATCTTTTAACTATGTTTGTCACATGCACCGAATCTTTGATTAAATCAAGGGGTTGCTAGAACAATTCAAAAACTCTGACCATTGCTGCCAATTTCACAATTTGTGGTGAATCTTGCACTGTTTCCACATCCAATTCCTATTTTCCTATAATTTAATTCTGATATATAATTACTGATTTGTGAGTTTTCCCTGAACCATCAGTGAACACTATGATCTCGTCCAATGGTCCCTCACTCATTTTTGATTTTTCTCTGAACTTTAATTTTGCTTTCAACAACCTGTGACTCAGATAGTGAATTGTATAAATACCTGTATAATCTAATAATACAATTGCCAAATGCAGTGATTTTGGTGTACCAAATCAAAACACTGCTTTTTCATGGGTAAATGCATTATAAAAAATCTCTGCCTGTCATTGTCATCAGCCTTGTTTTTCTCTTTATTATGATCTATTATTTTTAAATCTGTAAAAATTGTCTTCGGGGATTGGTAAAATAGAAAAATCCACTCTATAATTAAAAGTTGGTCCCTTTAAGACTCATCCCATTAAAAAATTAAACCATATGACTGTGTTCCTTTTCCCAACACCACTAAACAAAAAGGCAATGAATCTAAATAACGATGTGCTTGTTTCTGCTATAAAATTTTTGCAACCTTTTCCAAAGCTCTTCGTGCTTTTGGTGTGAGAGTTTTAGAAAATTTAATATTGCTGTTCCTTTCAGAAAATTAAATAAAATGAAAGGTCTTCTCTTGTGATTTCTAAAATCAGTTTCATCCAGTTTATCTTTCCAAAAAATTGTTGTAGGTCTTGCAAATTGTTGATTTTTGAGCTGATTTCTATTTTCTGAGGCTTTACAGTCTCATTCAGCTTTCTGAGATCATGAAGCAATCTCCATGAACCAGAGGTCTTCTTCAGAGTAACAAACATGAAAAATTCCAGTGTGCAATTTCACAAATCTTGAAGTGCTAATTTCCAATCCAGCCTTTTGCACTTTTGTGATCAGACAGTCATGAACTTTTTGCAGCTTCTGTTGCATGGATGCCACAATGAGCAAATCACCATCTTGACTAAATTCTTCAAATCACTCAATTTCTTCTTTTTCAAGGCCCACTGACCCATCTAAAGAGGTTTATTAGTTTTTCAAGTCAGGTGTCTGGAGAGAAGTTCATCATCTTTGTTTCTGATTCAATCTGTGAGCTTGCCCCTTCACTTCCAGGGCTGGCATCTGCCCGCGTCTTGGCTGGACATTGCCTCACGTATTTCATTGGCATTCATCTTTGTCCTCTCTCTGTGGAGACACAAGCAGAACCCTTCCCCCAAATACTTATTTTGAAAGCTTTTCAATTTTTCTTTGTTTCTAAATTTTTGATCAAAACTGGAGAATTTTCCTTCAACTATTTTCTAACAAAAAACAAACACAAAGTTTAAATCTTCTGAAGTTAAAACACAATTCAGCAATTATCAATACCTTAAACATCAAACATACATTTACAAGATTAGATAATCATCAATTTTTAAAAAACTGTGTCATCACCTCTTAAAAAACTGTGTCTTCACCTCAGGGTCTGCAAACAGCTGACAAACCTCGATTCAATGAGGAATCAGATGGTCATCTCCGGAAAATGAACACCAAATTCACTTCAAGGTTAGCTTCAGCTGTCATACTGACAAGGTCATATTGCCAATCCAAACGACTGGAATATTATTTTGATGCAGAAAACTCCTGGGTTTACACATTTTTCTCTTTCAGTTAGAATCAAGGCTTGGCCAGAGCCTAAACTCTAATTGGAAGAGAACTCCCTGACATCTTCTTATTAAAGAAAAAAAAACTCACAACTCTTAACAACAAAACTACAATACAAAATATTTCAAGGTGAAGAAGAAATCAAATTCCTTTAGCAACTCATTTTCTCTAAAATTCTTCTTTAGGGTAAAATGCTTTGAACATGGCAAGCTGCTGCAATGCTTCTGTGATAGCAACTCAGAAAAACCATAACACTAGAAATTCATTCTGAGAATGGAGCTCAAATAATTTTCTGGAATTCTGCAAAATATTCAAAACTTACACAGGTTCAGGTCACAAAAGACCTGCCAAAATAAAAGAGAGAATTAATAAAAGAAAGACAAAAAACCATTAAGTTCACAACTTAACTAATTACACATTTGATTCAAGAATACACTTGGAGACTTTCCAAAACTTACTTAAAATGCTGACAGAGTTCAAATTAAACAATGAAACAGAAAATAAAATCATTCTGTGATACAGAATTTATATAATCTTATTACAGTGTTTTTAAAATTAAATATAGAAATTATATTTAAATCTTAAAAATTGAACTGATAGATAAATACTGCTTTTCCAATATATGTGAAAAGAATTTTGATTTAAATTAAGTTTTACAATTCAAATGATGATCCTAGAAGTGGTCTTGATTTGTGTTCACACAACATTTCATTGATAATTTTAAAAATGTAGACTAGAAATCCATTGCAATTTGATTTGAAGGGAAAACTAAAATATTCATAAATCTGCAAAACATAAATCTGCAAGCTTCTTACAAGAATTCGAAATCTATTGATTTATATTGACAGTATTGCAAATACTTAGAAACTGGTTTCTTTGAAACAATTAACTATAGGAAAATTAAAACTCAATGTTGACATTTAAATAAACGTACACTCATATCTGAGAAATAACAAATCACTAAATATAGATGATGTGTATTCAAATAAAATACAAAATACCTTATTATACCTTCAATTATTAAAATACCTAATACTATTAAAATACCTTCATCACTCTTAAAATTTCAGCATCTTTTTAACAACAATACAAAAACAAACACCTTAGTTTAACATACAAGAACTGAAAATAAAACTAAGTCTCTTATCAATTTCCCTCGTTCTGCTTGTTCTCCACAATATAGATAAAAACAGCTCTTGGTGTCTCTCCATCCCCCATTCCCCCTCCCCTCAGCAGCACTTGACCCGTGCAGGGCAGGGGAGAGCAGCGGGGGTACTGTCGGAGCCCTTTTTTGGGAGCGGGGCAGCGGTGCTCCCCCTCCTCTCTGTGAGCCCCGGGCTGGTGACCTCACGCTGCTGTGCCCGGGTTTTCTTTGAATCAGCTCCGTTCGGGCAGCTGCCTGCAATTGCTTAAAAGTTGTTAAATATTTCTCTTTTGACTTTACAAAGCATGAATTTTTTCCCTTTTTTGAATCTGTCTTTCCCTGAAACAGTTTTCCCTGCATCGCTGACATTTCTGGGTTTTGTGTTTGCCGCGCGCTTCCTGTTCGGGGCCGGGGCCGGGGCCGCTGCTGCTGCACCCCGTCCACCCTGCCTCCGTCCGGCACGGGCCGGCCCCGCCCTGTGGTGACTCATTTCTGGCCCTGCCACGCTGGAATCACTGCTCTGTGAACTAAATCTTGGCCTTCGTGCCCGCATGCTGTGATGCCTATCTACATTTGAGTGTCCCTGTTCTGTTCCTGTCACTTTCGTGTTCGGGGATGTTGGCATCTCCAGGCGCCACGCCTGCGTGTGTTCCCCACGCCCAGGTCGAACCACGCATGCGTCGCTGGCTGCTCCCGGGTCGGGCTGTCCTGATCCCCCTCCCGGGTGTGACTCGTCCCCCCCCCGGACGTGGCTGGCCCCGCCGCCGCTCCTGTGCCGGCAGCCGAGACCCAGCCCGTCCCCAGCATGGGCAGCGCCACCCCCGCGAACCCCGCCGCGCCGATCCCACCCGGAGCCACCTCCCCCCGGCCGCGAGAAATTCCCCCGCCCGCCGCGTCAGGGATCGATCCCGCCGCCCCTGGGGGTCGCTCCGCCTGGGTTCCCCATGAGGCGCCACTGACCAACGGGGTTTTTCCGCGGACAATGAATCGCGCTGCGGTTTCTATACTCATATCTCCACCCCCCGCCGCTGCTGCGCGTGTTCCTGTCCCCCCCGCCCCGCTTTCCGAGATCTGTGGCGTCCCTCTCCGTGAAAATGATGTCAAAGCCGGTAAAATGTCCCTGGTCTGAAATCCCGATGGCGTTGCAGTTACTCTGTGTATTCCCGCAGCACCACGAATTGTCTGTTCTAGCATTGTAGAAGTATAAGGTATCGTGTGTCCCATTTCATCTCCCTCCCTTGATCCCCCCACCGCTCCCTGGGTAGAATGCAATTGCCTCCCTGCTGGTGGTGAGGTCATTTTTGAGGGATTGAAAAAACAAAAGTCTAAATCGTCAAAATTCTTTGGAAAAACCTCCATTCTGAGTTTTCCTGATTTAGGAGTAGGTTCAGGTAATTCTAGGAATTTGGGTGAATCTGAGGAATCTAGGATGTCCGAAGACGAACTGGTCTGCTGCTGGCAGACAGTTTGTGTAGACACCAGCTGCTGGCTGGATGTCCCCTTTTCAAGTCCTGAGAGACCCTCTATGGCCTTCAGAGGACTAGAAACCTTTATTTTTTCAGCAGACAATGCCTCTAACATAACTCGCGCTACCGTTAAAAAATCCTTTGCTGAACCCGCTGCTGCTGGCACGGCAGCCATAAATTTCCCTCCCCCAGCTCATAGCTAGGTGAGAATCCTTCCCCAGTCTCTGAGGGACTTTAATTGCTTTCTGCCAAGGAGAGACTGGATAAAGCTACACTTTCGGGAGTCCTTCACTCCCTTATCTTTCAGAGTTACAGACTTATATCAACCACAATTAACTTTTTGCCAGAATCCTGCTGTAAATAGTACATTTGTTTCTGCCTGTGGGTAATGAAGCTTCACCCACACAAACAAATCTCAGAATTCCTTTTCTGTGACAGAGACAGGATGAACAAAAGCTAAAACTTTCAAAGTGGATAGTAAAGTGAGCTGTTCCTGGCTGAGAGTTCTGCCTATAGTGTTCCTATGATATATCTGAATCTGAACCGTCTTACCCAAAAGCAATTTGTCCAAAATCGATTCGGAGGTTCCTGAAACCGACCAGCAGTGCACAGGAGCGAGGCTTCCCGGGACACCTCCTCTCCGACTCACGTCTGGATCTCGGATTTTCTTGGCAGAGGGCCAAAAATCTCCTCCGCAGTCCTTTTCAACGGCGTGCCTCTTCTGAAGCTCGGTCTTCTGGAGGTCTGTACCTGCCTTTGCAGGCTACAAGGACCAGCCAGGTGGTCAAATGTCTCTGCCTGAGGGGGTCTCCTCCAGCTGTGTGCATCTTCTCGAGCTGGGTTTTCAGGGTCCAGGGGTCCGCACCCACCTTTGTAGGCTGCAGCCCATCCAGAGGACGCCAAATGTCACATCCTGAGGTGTCTCCTTAAACCTGAGATCACCTCTGGTGGACATGCAGGTGGTTTGGAACCCAGCTCTTTCCAATGCTCGCCGATGAGAGACTGCAGGAGGCTGTTCTTAGAGGTTTTCATGGTTGTTTATTGTTGCTTATCTCAGGAATGCTTTGTCCAGCGAACAGCAGTCTGCTCGCCAGACGTCCATGGCAGAATCTGCCTGGCAGAGGCAGGACTTATCTTTTATAGTCTAAACTACGTACTAGGTATTTACAAATGACCCCCAATACAATACAATCTTGTTACATGGTCCAGATCTGTTCTCATCCAATCTAAGAGTGCCAGCGTGTCACCCAGCATGGATGACACAGAGAAGAAGGAGGAAGAATATCCACACCCCCAATTCTCCATTTTGGCCACGTGTCCCTTATCACAAACATTTTAGAAATCTGCTAATTCTACATTCTAACAGTCCAATTTACACTCCATTTACTTTTGTGGCTTGCATTTCTTCTCTCAATGTTGGCAAACTGCTCCAAGGAGCCAAATCCAGCCCCTGAGACACCTGGGTCCCATTCCAGGGTCCTTGGGGACCCCGCCAGGGGGGTCTTAAACCTTCCAAGGAAGCCAGAGGAATACTCTGGACCCCCACACATATTGAATGAAAAGGAAAAAATTCCCGAGATCAGGTAAGTAATGCTTAAAACTTATTGATGGATAAATGGGAACGACTGTGCCTGCTGCAAGCCATTTGGAATTGCTTATTTGTAGGAACCAGATCTATATCTGCTCTTTTGTTGCTGATGTTCAGTTTTGTACAACAAAACCACATCTGAAATATTTAAACTGAAGAGTGATCATAATGTGAAACATGCTTGACCACTTAGATTTCAAAACATGCCTATTTAACCCTGGACATTAACCCTTGCTGTGACATTTTAGCATGAAAACAACTGCATCCTGTTCATTCCCTAGTTAAATGCCTAAACCACATTTCTTCACCTGTGTTGGGTTATTTGCCAAACTCAGTTAAGAAAATGGTTACATCATTTTAACTTCCTTGCTCTGAGCTGAACTTATTCCGAGTAGGTTAGGTGATGGTAGGAAATTAAAACCTTTTGGATAGCTGAATCAGCTTGTGAGAGATCTCAAGTGACGTGTGGGAAGGAAGGCCTGTTTCTGAGGTTATAGAGTTTCCTAAGAAGAGGGAGGGCCACTCTTGGCAACAATTGATAGGGTGGCTAAAAGGTTGGAGCTCTCTGCGGCACAAAGCATACAAGATTTGAGCTCCTTTATTTCTAACCTGTCTTCATGAGTTGCACTATTTTTTTTTTTTTTTTTTGTTAACTAAAAGAATGTTACTGCAGCTCCTGCTACAGTAAAACCAGACTTTTTGGCTTTAAAAGCCTTCCAGTCATCCTTGGTGAGCTCATTACAGTAGCAGGTTTAAACAAACCCACTTCAAAAGGGTGGCTGGCTGGTTTTCTGTCACTGGGGTGCTCTTACTCTCTGTGTTGCAGCAGCACTTCACTGCCCAGTTCAGAGGGGAGCCCAGTGAGAGCATCAATTTTCCCCAAATACAGGCTTGCATCAATATGGCTGCAATTTCAAAATGGTACATGTTTTGAAACATGAAAACTAATCCTTACTTTCTTAGGTCTGGGTTCAAAAAGACAGAATGTATTGGGGTTTTTCTGCTTACCAAGCTCTAGAGTACACTAACAGTGGCAGGTGCACTGAGTGATCTGTGACTGACTCCTGAAGAAATCACTCTCTGCAGAAAAGGCAGAAAAAAACCTCCAGCATTTCATGTATCAGCAGGACTTTAATGTCAGGAGAAACTTAAAGTTGCATTCTAGGAACTGAGCAAGCTATTTCAAATTCAGCAAATTAGGGAATAAGATGAGAAGGAAAAGGGAAGCAAATGTATTTCACTTATGACAAAATAAATAAAGAACACTAACATGGGAAAAAGTCCCAATAACTATTCAATACAATGCATGCTTCCTAGCACCTACCATTCTCCCTGGTGTTACACTTAACCTTTCCACTCTTTCTCTTGAGTCTTCAGGCAGTTGGCTTCAGTCAGGGGAAGAAATGGTTACAGGGAGCATAATTTTTCAATATTTTTTTCTGGAAGGAACACCATGGAGGTGTCCAAACAGCATGATGTTGAAATTGCTTATTTCTTCCTTCTCTTTCTAAAGCCTGCTTGGGGCTTCTTTTGGTACATTTTCTTTCTTGGTTTACAGCTTGTTCTTTTTATTTGGTCTACAACTCCACATAATGTCTGAATGTCCTGAATGACAAAAAAATCTTACATATGTTGTATGCCTCTTTTCTGTTTCCTCTGCTACCTATAAACAAGTTTTGCCTGTGTCCAAGGTTTACATTTAATTGTTTGCAGCTGAGCTGTCCATGGCTCTTAATTGACATCCCATGCTCTCTTGTCTTATTCTCTTCATGTCTGCACTCCACTCCCCTGCATCTTGGGTTGCCACAGGCAGTGCTCAATTTCCAGGCCAGGCCTTTTTTCTTTTACACTGCAATAGCAAGATGGTGGAATAAATATTTCTCTTTACACAAAATAATTACTCCCTATTTGTGTCTGTACAAAGATTGTGGTTCTATCCTACGATCAAATCAGGAAATAGTAACCTGATAATTAAAATAAACTGCTGTCACTGCTATGCCAGCTAAAATGAAGTTCCAGGCAGGCTAAGGCAATTTGAGGCAAAGCAAGCCTGACATGCCTTAACACTGTAGTGCCAGTACATAGCCTGTGGTGTATCACTAGCAGTAGCAACAGCTGTATTTGTGGGCCTAGTGGTTACACAGACTAGATAGACCCTGGACAGAGCTGCACTGGCTTCACTAAAATTTTGTTCATCATATAAAATTATAGAGAACAGCAAGCCTCCCACTTAACTCTTACCTGCTCTAGTGCTGTGTCAAATTATGCACAGGTTGATTCTGACCACTTTGAAAAAGTGTGGGTTTCCTTTTGGAAGATGCTTTTTGATTGCTTTTGATGACACTGAGCATGCTCAGCTCCAACATCCAAACTAGCAAAACAACCCAGATTTTTATCTTAACATGTTCATATGAGATTGTGTGTAGGCAGCATCAAATAGAGCAAAACCTAGGGCACTGTGCTTTCATTGCATTGCCTTGTCCAAGAATAGAGCCTGTGAGGGCTCTGTCTTCATTACTGCTACTTGTGTTTGCCCTGCACAAAACATCCAGAATTTACGGGTAGTGAGGTTTACACCCTGAAACTTCCCATTTAAACCTCAGGTATACTGTCTTCCTAGAACTTCCATTCAAGGTGATGAGCTTTCCAAGGACTTAACCACAATTAGAATTTAATCCTGGATTAAGAGTATACACAACAGGGGGAGGAAATCACTGAAAATATAAATAATCTGGTGTTATATAAAAAACCTGGTGTTATGCTTCTGTCAGCTGAATCCACTTCAGTGTTTCCAGGTGGCAGTTGCTATTACAAACTACATCCTGTAGATTTCTATGAAATGTTTAATATTAGCATTCCAATAGGTGTGGGAGCAGGTAATAGGAGTGGCTCATAACAATGACCAGTCTAGGAAACTGCTGCATCAGAGGAGTCCTAGACATGCTGGTTTCTTCTCTTTATGGCCTCCTACCCTTTACTGACTTCCTGTAAGTTTCTGTTGAAAATCAGAAACAATGCATCCTTCCAGAATCCTGGAAATGAAAAGTTTCTCTTCTGATACCTGATAGCTCATGCTCCTGCACACCTCATGGATACACTCACAGGGATAATGGATATTTCCAGAATACTGAGAATGTCACTCACACAAACAAGATTAGAGCTTGGAAAACATCTAACCTATTAGGAGGTCACTTGAAAACAGTGTAAGTGTTCAGAGAATCACTTGCAAGCTATATAACAATACACAGTCAATTCAAGACCATAAAGTATTATGGACAACATGACACCTTTTCTTACTTCCTACTTTGTTGCTTAACATCAAATATTACCCTTTAATTTCTTATCTTATACTGGGCTTTGATCCATACATTAAAATATCAGTACTCACAAGTCTGAGTTCCCAAGAAAGAGGAAAACAAAAGTTTCCTTCCCTTTATATGATTTCGTTTACTTCAGGCTAGTACTTTTCCATACATCAAAAATACATGAAAAAGACCCAAACATCATATTTATACTCACACAATGGGAAAGGTCCCTTGTTCCCTTGTTGAACAGGATATATGACTCTTAACATCCACACTCTGGAAAGTTAATGGGACCATTATTCTTGGCCAAATCACTTCAGTTTTTCTGCCAAACTTAGGAAAGTCAGGAGTGCAATTTCTAGAAAAGCAAACTGAGATTTGGATTGCCACTATGTACCTACTGGCTCTTTTGTGTGACTGCCAAAGAAATTCTGCATAAATCCCAGGTATCTGGGGCATAAGGTAAAATCCACAAGTTTTATCACAAACATTATTTCCTCACACAAACAGTTTTAACAGAAGCATCATGCCACAGGATGCAAGTGTTGTGTAAAGCGACTCCATTCTGTCTCAGAATTTAATTTGGCATTTTATAGCAGACAGATTTCTGCCAATAAACTGTGTATAGACAATATTTTATAACCAAATTGTACACACTCTGTTAGAGAGGAAGGAGCTGCATATCCATACAAGCAGTGGGATTTCACAGAAGAAACTTCTGATTCCATTAAGCTTTTATTTACTAAAGTCAAGACTCATGCTCATTAGTGACAACACCAGTGAAAGAAAGTGAAAAATATCACAAACTCTGTGTATTTCATAATGCCAGAAAGCTCTGTCAAATTTCAGGGCATTGGCTTCCCGAAGAATATTTTGGAAACATGAGAAATGCATTACTTATAGATGGTTACCCTAGATATGAAACACAACCAATTGGTGATTCCAAAACTGCACCTCAGAGGCAGAGCAGGAGAGGCAGCACTGCTGCCTCACTGACTTTCTAACACCTGAGCCCCAGCACCTGTGAGGAACAGCTGTCCCAGTGCAAGAGCCCCAGGTTTCACCTTGAAGGTGGGTAATCCTGTGTGCAGTCACGTTTGCCAAAGAATGGGGGTGATGGGATGACAAGAGCACAGGCAGATGCCTGTGTGTGCAGCTGCACTTCAGCCATCTCTCCCCTGGTCACCACTGCCCACCCCACTCTCTCTTCCTGGGCTTTGGTGTCTGGGCTTTTTTTACAGTCCCTTCTATAAGGATGTAATGGAGCTGAAGTACTCATTTATTTCCTTTCCCATCCAAAATCAAGGACCTGTATAAATCAGAATGTATTATTTCAATTCACCGGGTTTATTTGAAGCTGACTGCTTTCCAAAGGAAAAAAAAGCAGGTTTGCCATCACCCTATCAACCTCCTCCTCCCTGCAAATTTGAAACAATGTGCCAGTCTCAAAACCTGCAACAGAGTAGTAGTTTCAGATGTAAGGATCATAAGAGGTTTCAGGTAAAGCTTTCTCAGCCTATATAATGCCAAATGAGAATAACTAATAAACTTTCCCAGCCTCTTCTTTTAAAAGGACATTAAAAAGGGGCAATAGTGGTTATTTGTCAGTGTTTTCACCACAAGGTTGGGATCAACAGTCTCACAGAAGACAGAGATACCTCCATCTCAGTCTTCAAGATGCCATGGTGGTACACAGACAGGCTATAGACGTCAGCCTTCCTTGTGGGAAACATTGATGCAAGACATATATAAAGAATATATATATATATATAATTTTATTTTTTTTTTTTTTGGTAAAACTTCCAATCATTTTACATTTTGAAGGTAATCTCTATAGCAAAATGGTATCGACACTGCAACTACAAATTAAAAGGTTGACAAAAAGGGTAATGGTTGCCAGTAACTTCCACTGAAAAACCACATGGAGCTACAAAGAGCTGAGAATGAATACAAGAGAATGAATGCAGCATTTCTACAAAAGGAATAGATTCAGCATAACATAAGACCTACAGAAGGGAAAACACTGTCTTTTCTTTCCCTGGAAAGTTGTAAAACATCAATGCTCTTTGCAGGAACTCTGAGATGAATTTAGGAAAAGAAAGGAAGAAGGTGACTTATTAGAGAAGAAACAGGAACAGACAACTCCAGCAGGGATTTCAGAATGGCTTGCCTGAAAATTACAGTCTCTTTGATCTTATAAATGAATGGTAAAGTTCTTCAGCACTTCAGAAGAAGCAGTATCAGCTTTACAGGGTTGTTTGCCTGTGTATAAATAAATGGGCTGCTTACTTGGGCAAGAGCACATGCTACCAAGCAAGGTCAGAAGAGGTGAGAAGTTACATCCAAATTGCAGCTTGACATGGCCAAGGAGCTGAGCACTCCATCACATTGCCCACTTTTGCTCATAATCCTTTGAGCAGGTCAGCCAAGGCTGTATCTGCTGAGGGAAAACAGAGACCATCACTGTTCACAGACACACAGGCAGTGAGCTTTCAAAACACTCTCAGTTCTTAGGTCACTTTACCAATGCAAACTGGAAAAATAAAGAATAGAATTTGAACAGCATTTTGCACCATTAGGGTGCCAAGGCTTTTTACAAAGAACATTTTATTTTCCCAGGCAAACCCAAAAATCTCTGTCAGTCTCTGGGCTTGGCCACAATTCAGGCAAGCAATCCGAGTCTTGCTTGCACCTGAGAGGAGTTTTAAGGTTCTTTTCTGACACTAGGTCAGAGATATTTGTTTTCTCATAATGCTTTCAATTACATGGTATCTCTTGAGAAGGAGAATTGTAAAGCTCAAGGCTGCTGGAAGTTTCCTTTAAAAGTCTACAAAGACTAATTCTCTAATATCCTAACTGGAAAGAGGAGTTGGTAGAGCCATGTGTGGCAGTACTACTACTGAACATTCACTTCCACTTGGAGCAAGAAAAAGTCAGACTGAAAGACATCTGTGTAATTTCAAGCGACAGAGACAAATCCAAAAAACAACAGCAACTGGTCATAGATAGAAGGTTGTGTCTCCATTCTCTTTGAGGTTCCTTCTTTCCCTACAGCAAAACGCCCAGGGAAGTAATTCACAGCATGGCAGCCAAGATGGTTCTCTGCAGAAATGTTAGATTTTCTACTGTTTGGGATTTCTGGGAGTGATGGCAACAGGAGACTGGGAATGGATGAATACCAATACTGCAACCAGCTGTTAGTCAAGAACAAATACCTTCTGACCTGTGTGAACAGCAGAAGGAAATCTCCCATCAGATGCATGCTTCTTGATGCAATCCTCATGATGAGGTACACAGCTCAGGAACCTGCATTGCCACTGCAGGAACAGCAACTGGAGAGCTCTGACAGAACACACCTAATTCACAATTATTCTCCTGAATCTTTAAATCTATAACCTAGATCTGTATGCCAAGTGAGATCATACAGATCTTGCCAATAGCTCAATTGCTCCCTGTCCTTACAAATACCTGCTAGAATCTCAGGGAAGAAGAGGTATGCTTTGTTAAATAGATCCTTGATCCCACCTCTGGCCTGACAGCTTCAATGATGATAAACCTCAGCTGTGCCTTTCCTACCCCCCTCAGGGCTTTCCATGTGTGGTTTTTTTTTTTTTTTTTTTACTCTAAGCATCTTCACACCCATCACCAAAGAGTATGATTTCTGTCATTTAGATTTGGATGTGCCCCAATTTACTCCCATTACATGCAGCAAACACTGGAAGGAGTATGTCTCCTACACCACTGGAAAAGGGGTTCTGCAGTAAAGAGGAGTACAAGTCTTTCTTCCCTCAGTACTATTCCTGTAACAGACTAAGATTGACTCTGTTGATATAAAAATGCGTCACTTCAGTATTATACTGTCTCAGGATATATTCCTTCAAATACCTGAAAATGACTTCTCAGACCCCAAAGGGATATGGCACCCAAGAGCTGGGCAAAGACTCTCAGGCTTTCCATCATCTGTGCAAGGTAACGAATTGACAAAAATAAGCTTTTTTTTTTTTTTTTAATTACTCTAGAACAGCAATTGATGCATTGCTACGTGGACTAGCAGAAGCAGCCAGGAAAGTCTACCTGACAAGAGTGCTATTAACAGCTTTGAGAAAGTCCCATGCCTTCTCTGGTACTGGGCTCTCCATACTCAGTCATATGAGAATATTACTAGCAAAACAGTTGACAATTATAGCATCCTTTTCCTGTTCATTGTGAAGCTAAGATTTGCCTTCATCTCACACTTTCACTTTGCTACCTTTGCCATGGCGAAGCTGAACACCCCATCTCAAGCCACCTGAAAGAGCCCAGGTGTGCTCCCCTCAAGTCCAGGGCTTTCTCTCTGTCATTTGCTTTCCTCACACCCCCCTTCACATCAGCCACCATTCAGACTGGCTCATTCCTGGCTTTATGCCCTTCTGGAGGAGTTTCTAGTCTCTAGTGCTCCCTAGGTATAGGGTAGCTCTGGTTCTGTGAGCAGCTGAGACACCTCTGCAGAAGCACCATTAGGATTAGCATGGCTCACGATTGTAGTCATTATTTGACTTAGGGGTGAGACTGGCCCTGCACTCTAGTGCTGGGCTGCACACCCATGGTGCTGGACAGGGAGATGCATATCCCTGGCTGGAAGCAGCATGAATTTACTGTCTGCCAGGGCAGAGAGCTTGCTGGCTACAAATCCTATTTTGCCCCTGCACTTTTTGATATTTAAAACTGTATTCTCTAACAGAAAGGCTCAGCTTTCACGAAGTAAGGGCTTCAAAGAATAATTTAATTTCACAAGCTCCTTTACATGGTAATGGCTATAAAGCCCCCCAGCTTTCACAGAGTCTTGCTTTTACCACTCAGTGCTGGGGAAAGTCACTGACCACAAAACTAACCAGGGACCGCTATAAGTGACCGCTACTTACAGATGCATGGATAAAAAAATTATTGTTTCAGAAGAGATGACAGCAAACTCGCTGCAAGTAGTTGTATATACACATGAAAATGGTAATTACTGGCTCCAGACACTGAATGTCTTCAAACAGGCCCTGAATTCCAGGGAAACAGAAGGTATATTGCAGACAGGCATCACACTGTAGTGATGTATAGTTCAGTTTGCTTTAGGAACAGGAAACACGTGCCTAAAGGCAAAAACCCCTCAGACATTGGTAGGAAATACATACTCACAGGAGAGCATTAAAAAGAGATTACTTACCTTACCCTCAGTATTTAACCCCACAGAATGAACTCCCACACCAACTGCTATATGAGAAAGTATTCAGAGCTCATCCCTAGGGCCAGCTTTTGTAGCTGAGCAAATTATCACATTGTAACAAACGGTGTAAACCATGGCTTAAATTAATAACGAGTAAGTGTACACAAAGGCATTCCTTCATACACCTTCACAAGGGTGATCAGTGTGAATAGCTTATCTTTGGGCTTCATCTTGAGATGCAGCACTCGAGCTGAGCGATGCTTCAGTGGTGACGGATTGCTGCCATCCTGTGGCACGCACATGCATTTCAGACTGACTCTTGCCTGACAGAAAACAGTGCTTTCAGGGGGTCGTTTTAGAAGAAATAAACAGCATTATTCTTAAATGCCACACAAGGCAAGCAAGTCGTCTGTAACCTGAAATATTCAGATCTTAGAAAACCATGAGCTATTTCAGCAATTCTACTACAAATCACTCTCATAAAACAATGACAAGGTGGGAATGCGCTGATGTCACCTTTTTACTTGGAGAGATACTGCAGCATTCAGTGGTCAGACTCCAGAAAGGATGTTAACCCTACCCCAGTTCTAGCCCTAACCGTTTCAGACTGCTAGTTCCAGAATGGACAAAAACAAAAAAAAAGGATATCCCCGTTTCTGATGGCAACTGTGCTGGTGTCCTCAATTGGAAAAGCTGTCAGATAGCTCACATAAGGGGAGCCCTCCGCCAAGATTGCATCCAAACTCAATACAAATAGCACGGTTCCTAACACTGAGTCTTAGGGGTGTGTTTAGGAAGGTATGTGGCATAAATGAACCAGTGAATGACCAGTTGTTACTTTCAGAGATTCTGTTTCTCCCATCTTGTCCCCAGTTCTAGTCTTTGGTGAGAGAAAATTTTCTGTAACATGGCTTTGAGACCCAGGCACCTGGGAAAACGTGAGAACTTGCAGATTGACAGTATTTGGCCCAGTACTGTTTAACTTGTTCACCAATGACCTGGATGAAGGGGCAGATGCCTCCAGCAAATTCACTGACAACACAAAGCTGGGAGGAGTGGCCAATGCCACAGAGTGCCGTGCAGCCCTGCAGAAGGACCTGGACAGGCTGGGCAGGGAGGAACCTTCTGAAATTCAGCCAGGGGAAGTGCAGGGCTCTGCATGGGGAGAGGAAGAACTGCCTGCACCAGTACAGATGGGGGCTTGTGGACGCCATTGAAGCCTCAGGCTAAATATGGCAAGGGCTTGAAACTTTTTTTTATGAGGCTTTCCCAGCCTGGGACAGTTTCTCTCTCATGCGGAGAGAGCTTTCCCAGGCTGAGACAGTTTCTCAGTTCCAGCCTGAGCCTTTCCCAGGATGATAACACTGGGGAAAAATAAAAAGGAATTAATAACAAGATTAACACTTGGGCTTTTATGATAAACAGTTCTCACGGTTTGTGAGAAAGATTTCTTTTCTTCAATTATCCAATAAACTGCTGTTCTGTTTGCAGTTTGCGGAACACACTATAAGAGTGCTCCGTGTCGTTCAATAAACCGCTTCTTTAGCCACCTAGCTAGAGGAGTCCGTGTCGTTATTTCTGCGAAATACATCACGAGTAGCGACAGGGGCTGACCTGCTGGAAAGCAGCTCTGTGGAGAGGGACCTGGGGGTCCTGGTGGACAACAAGCCATCCATGAGCCAGCAGTGTGTCCTGTGGCCAATGGAATCCCGGGGTGCATTAGGAAGGGCATTGCCAGCAGCTCAAGGGAGGTGACCCTGCCCCTCTGCCCAGCCCTGGTGAGGCACATCTGCAGTGCTGAGTCCAGTCCTGGGCCCCTCAGGACAAGAGAGACATGGAGCTGCTGCAGTGGCTCCAGGGGAGGGGAACACAGATGACTGAGGCACTGGAGCATCCCTCTCAAAAAGGAAAGGCTGGGGGAGCTGGGGCTGCTCAGCCTCGAGAAGAGGCACTGAGAGGGGAGGGAGCTCATCAATGTCTGTGAGTATCTGCAGGGAGGTGCCAGCAGGATGGAGCCAGGCTCTGCTCTGTGGTGCCAGCAACAGGTCAGGAGGCAATGGCAGAAACTGATGCACAGGAAGCTCCACCTGAACATGAGGAAAATCTTCTTTACAGTGTGGGTGACTGAGCACTGGAACAGATTGTCCAGAGAGGCTGTGGAGTCTCCCGACTGCAGACATTCCAGAACCGTGTGGACACAATCCTGTGTAATGTGCTCTAGCATGATGACCCTGCTATCCAAGTTTTATACGCTATAAAGGAAAAAAAGGAGGAAAAAATGCAGCAGCAAAATTTAGTAACTAGACCTCCTGGTTCATAGAGTTTCTTTATGAATTAGTGTTAGGACAGTGATCACCTAATACAGACAACCACTGCTGGTCAAGATATTCAAACAAAACAGACAGAATTCCTGAAGTAGGCCCTGGTCAAAAGAATGTTAGCAAAGGAAAAAGACATTTCATTTCACCAGTTCATTCCACCATGACAAACCACTTTAATATATTCCTTCTGGTTCCTCAGGTGTAAGAAACTTTGTAAGGAAGGTAATTAGCACTTCTCCATCATTAGATGGCCCCTATGAAATCCTCCAACCACACTTCTACCTGCAAAATTGTAGACACCTTAAAAATAATTTGTATTCTTTGCATTATGACAGGTAGATGGCCTATATCACAGAGTGTTTCTGTTTATGGTTAAATTAGACACAGGTGGGTCCACAAGAAAAGCAGAACACCAAATGCACACAATGTGACTCAAGATCCATTTTGTTCTGGGATTCCATATTTTTCTGTATGACAGTTAGTGGTTTCAGGAGTGTCTTTATATCCAGAGATAACGTGGGAGGTTAATGAGTTTTAAAAATCAGGGTTAGTATCTGACTCAAATAATAATTCCACCATTGCCCAAGAGAAAGATATGCTTCAGCATGACATGAGAAGTCAGTAGGTTTGGATCCATCAGAACCAGGAGCACTCCACTAGAAAGCTTTGCCAGTGAGGCTGCTGCTGTCCATTCTCTGTGGCTGCCAGAGCTGGAGAAGCAGGCCTCCTGCTGCACAGGCTCTGCACCACCAGCTTCACCAGCTGAAACCCAGACCATAAATTTGGAAATGTCCCTTTGGAAATGAGGCAGCTGCTGTGAAAGGCACTGTGCAGATACACACTTGATTATCAACACTATTGCTGCTGCCAAGCACGCAGGGTGCCATTTCTGGTCTGGCTACGGTTCCTGAGTGACAAGCACACATAGAGAATCCCAAGGTAATTCACTCTGGAAGCAATAATGAAGTGAACAGCTACAGTACTACTCCAAGTTAAAGGCCACAATTACCTGGCACAGCCAACAGCAGATGTTCTTTATCACCAATTCCCCACACCAGCTGAGAGTCCAGCTACATCATTACCTATCACCAGAAGTGAACTGATGTTGTTTTCAAATTTCTTCCCTTAACCAAAACCCAAAATTTTAGGACTCTTGACTACCTCTGACATCCTGTCCAGACAGACTGACTCAAAACTTTAACTCTGTTCATGAAGCGAATAAACATGAAACGAAACAGCTGAAACACATAAAAAGTGTTATACAAAAACAAACAAACAAACAAACAAGTAAAGTACAAACAAATTGATACAAATAAATTAAGTACCTTAAAATTCAAGGACTTTAGGGCAACTTCACTTCCAGGACTCTTCATATAAAAAATGGAGTGGATTTTCATGAAATCTCTGCTAAGGTCTGTCAGTTGTTTTTGGGTGGCCATTTACAACTGTCACATGCTAAAACTAAAAAGAAGAATGAAATCTATCTCCCTGAAAGAATGCAAGATTTAATAATGGATCTGGAAAAAAAACCATGCATAGTAGAAAATACAAAGTACATAGAACTCAGCAGAAAAGCAGATTTGCATGGTTCTTTTTATTCAAATGTTTTGATATCTGTTTTTTTTTTTATGTACATATATAGGTATACATATAATACTTGCCACATTTGGCAGCTGTTGTTTAATGCATACAAGGTAAACAGGTACTTTTCATAATGAAATCTTATTTAGTCTGATGAGAGGCATGAAATTCCCAAGAAGATGCTTAGCCCACTAAAGATGTTTCCAGTTTCATTACTTTTAGTAGTTTGTGACTAAGTCAACCAAGAGTTTTTACAAGTAACAAACTTTGACAGAAGTTTTTTTGTTGTTGCCTTTTTTTCCTTTTTACTCTTCTCTCAGTTGTTTTGTTTTGTTCCATCTTGTCACTTCAAGTCTCATTAGGAGACTGAAGCACCTCTGAATAATCTCATACAGAGACATGGTGGGTTTCACATATGCACCTTTTTTAAAATAAAGCAGGGTTATCCCCTTTGCCCATTTCCAGGCATCAACAGTCAACATCAAGAATTTTTACAAAAAAAGCATGCCATAATGAATTTATAACACACCAGCTACAGAAATAAATGGCTGCCTTCTTTTTAGAGAAACCACAAAT
Organism: Oenanthe melanoleuca; assembly: GCF_029582105.1. Taxonomy (NCBI): domain Eukaryota; kingdom Metazoa; phylum Chordata; class Aves; order Passeriformes; family Muscicapidae; genus Oenanthe; species Oenanthe melanoleuca. The sequence continues at coordinate 75,390,351 of NC_079336.1, forward strand.
GAATTAAAATAAAGCAACAAAAAAACTTCTTCACATATGCCACACGTATGGAGAGGATCTATTTATTCCTGAGCAGGCTGGCAAGTATCCATCGGTGGTCAAGTGGGGGAGAGGGAGGAGAAAAAAAATTCTAAGGTGAAAAAGGCACAGAAGACAAAAATATTGAGGCCTTTAGAAAAAAAAACAAACCCAAAACATGAGAACTATCTTCAAACCATGTTATTTTAACTGATTAAAACAGTATTTGGTGATGATAATAAAGCTGAACATTAAAGATGATGCAAGGTATTCAGGATCAAATTTCTCTTTAACTAACAAAACCCTGAAGACTTTAGATGGAAAAAACTGAAGAAAACACGTTTATCTCTTTAGAACCTCATATTCCAATGCCTTTAGATATTCAGTATATGCATCTGGATGAAGACCCAATAGGAATTCAACTTAGAAAAAAGTGGGATTTTTTTGGTGGTTTTTTTTTCCTTTGTTTTGTTTTTTTAAATTAAATTAAACTTCTTGCATTTCAATCTCATCTTTTAGACCGGCAAAATGACAAGTATTTAAAATTGAGATTATGGGATACATTTCTTTTACAGGATTTGTAAAATACATTCTCATCTGTTTGAATGCAGGTGCATCATCGCATAGGAGACACCATTTACAAGAGATATTTGTAGTAAAACTCAGAGATATACAACAACAAACATCTCAATATAATACTAACTTGGAAGCCAGATGCAAGTTTTTCAAACTGTACATGTATTTTTAAAAAGATACTGCCTTTTAAAATGTTTATATATTGAAGCATTTTGATTAAGACCAAACATCTTTCAAAACTGGTAAAATTATAGCAGCAATATGGGAGAATATCTAAGCCACATGAACACTATTAATTAATATAAAACCAAACATAAAATATTACATAAGTCAGATGTTTGTATTAATACCAAAAACAAGTAACACACAATTACTTATGTCAAACCAAGAAATCTGGATTTGTTCATCTATGAACAAATCTTTTGTATTGTTCAAAGTTACCATTTACAAAGCTGACTTTCACAATCACCTTTCTGAGGTGTCCTGGAGAACTCGCTTGAATCTTAAATTCCAAGTCTGACTAAGATAATTTTTTCATCTTTGTTTAGAAACTAAGGACTCTTTTAAATATGGATTCCTTAAAATGAGGCTTATTTTATTTACACTATTCAAAGTTTACCTTTCCTTCCAACAACAAAATGTGCAGGAGGATTTACTACATGCTATACAATGTAAAAATAGACTTTAAAAAGTCAGAACAATGCAAGTAAAACTGTACAATGCTTGTTCCCTGCTCCAGTTCATTGCACTAGTAAGTTAAACTGGATGAGTTGTCATGCCCAGATGACTTACTGCAGGATCAGAAAATCCACACACACAGAGGAGGTAAATGAATACTGCTCTAGGTATAGTGTCAAATGAAAAAATACTATGAGTTATATTCAAGGAAAGCTTCTCATCACAGAAAGGAGCATGGCTAATTCTGAAAGGCAGCCCTCTTCATGTAGGACACAGAACTGCAAAAAAACCACAAATACACATTGATAAATAGTAGTGAAGTTGGTCTGCATAAAAATGTAATGTATATACTGAAATATTTAAATGTTGGATTCTACCCTATTAGTAACACAGTAAAATCTAGTAAATAACTGAAACTGGTAATTAAGTTTTCAGCCTCTCTCAAAAGGTAGTGAAGTGACACAACCCACTATCTTTAACTAGTATTATCCAGAAATGAGTTAACTAAAGGTCATGTCTTAAATAGTGCTTTTAAAAGTGTTACAGAACATTAAGTAACAGGTGACGCATGCAGTTATATTTAAAAAATGTGCACTGACATTTTGAGATTCTAACTCTACTTTCTAATTCTGGTACGTGTACTAGAATCACACAGTGGCAAGATAAGACATGTCCTTCATGTGTTTCTCATTCCTGTTTCAATGTAAGACACAAACCTCAGAGAAATCCAGCTTTCAAATCAATGCTAGCACAACACAAAAGCAAATAAAGAAGTCAGGTGTAACAATAAAACAAAAAGTTTAAAGGCAAGAAAATACATGTTCTTATTATCAGAAATACTTGCATAATTTAAAATTAGAACAAGGTGCAAATTCTTCCATCATTAAAACATAAAAAATTGTAGGTTTTTACTTGAAAGATTATGTATGAAATAGCAAGGAGAAATAAGGGCAAAATTATTCTGCTTTCACGACCTCTACATTGAGAACAAAGAAGAAAACAGTATTAGACACTTCATGTATTTTACTAACTAGTAAAGTATAGCATATTATTTTTAGCCCTCTATTTTTGTCACAATTACTGTTTGAGGACAATTGGAAAAGAACACAAAGCTTAGCAGTAAATAAATCTTATAAAGTTTACTGTAATAACACTGATTTCAAAGGCAATAATTTCAGCCATAAGTACGTACTTATATATTTTATGTAACAGTTATGTAAAATTATCCTTGTACACAAAGCTAAATTTTCACATTTTGTAAAAACTGGAAGTAAAAAAGTAGTATAATCTTGAAATAATGTGTTCAGAAGTGATAGCAGACAACCTACCCTAACACTTAGTTCTGGGTATACAGAGGTTAACATTTCATATATATCATTGATTTGTTCTGGAAGTAGCTAAATTAAAGAATTCTTGCTTCCAGATTTTGTCAGTTATTCCCTACTACCAATAAAATAAGTGAATTCCCCTTCCCACAATGCTGTCCTCAGCTTCTACTTTAAACCTGCTGTGTACTCAATCCCAGCAGGCCCTATCCATGTTCTCATGCCCCCAGAGAAATAAGGAGCCCCTGTATGAGCATTCATGAAAGTGAATACATCAGATCCAAGGAGATGCTGGCTTTTCAAGGCAACAGCCATCAGTTCAATGCACACAGCAGTTTCAGTCCTTCTCCTACCTAGATGCTGTTCCCTACAGTATTTCTGTTACTCCACAACACCTGCTTCTGTCTTGTGGGGTTGAAATTGGCAATTATTATTTGTGAGATTGAAGAGATGAAAAACTGCACTGAGGCATTTTCTTCAGAAAGCAACCTAAACTTGCAAACTGCAAAGATTACAGATTCAACTACACTATATATAATATACATAATACTAATAATAGAAATATTAATTTTTATAATATATATATAAAATACTAAATACTATTTGCACTATTGTACTTAGCAAATCAATCATTATGAAGAAAGTCATTACATTATACGCACAAGAAAAACTGAAAGCTTAAAAAGAAAGTAAATACTCAGTGAGCACTGTCCATACAAACACTTTCATCAAAGGATATGGTTCCTATTACTGTTGCAACACCTAAACCCAATGCAGCTGGAAGGTATGACACAAGTATCTCCATCTGCTTTACAGCTTAACTTGTGCACAAAAAACTTAGCTTATTTAGGCCTTTCAATGGACATAAGCACTGTGTTTTCAAATCACATTGTATTAGTTTAACCATCAAAAAAGGTCAATAGAAAGATGAGAACAGACAGCATTTAAATTACTAAGCTAGCAACCTCAGTCCAGAAGTGTGCTTTCTAGGATAAAGATTTCAGTCTTGGTTTGGTATTTCTTTCCCTGTCAGTAAACTCATTACCCTTCCCTTTTTCAAATCCCAGTTTCTCCTTCATGACTCCTAGTGATAAAATATTATAATGACAATATTGATATATTAAAATACATTCAGAAAAAAAATTAAGGACAATTGTAAATGCTGATCAATTTCATGATGCCATCTATTTTAAGTCTAAATCTATAAAATATGTTAGTGGGAGAAGCACTAGAATTCACTTGCAAAGCCAAATCCCTAATTCCTTTTCATTATTGTTACGTTCAGAGTAGAAATGGACTGAAAAGTAAAAACAAACAGAACCTCAGAAAAGGAAAAGTATCTCCTTGAAAATAATTTAGGCTGCAATAAGAACACCAGGAATAAGAGAAGATAAGCTGCTACACTGTACCAGACTCTTCACAGGGTATGTACTTAGTCTGGCTTTGGGATACTTACCTTTGAGGAGATACTCCTTACAGAAAAGATCCAGGGGAGAGCTAAATGACCCCTGGAAAGAGGGACTTAAGCATGACAAGGAAAATGATGACATTTTAAACATTTGGGGGGACACAAGGGGGCAGTAGAAATTGGGGAAAGAAGATGCTTTAAAGAAAGGAAGCATCAGAAATAATTTCAAAACTAATAATCCTACTGAGAAATATATACAGAGGTGGTTTTATCCCCTAACATGAAAAGCACTGAGTTTAGTTCTTCTTTTAACTTCTTTATTACACTGGATTTGCACACACCATGTTTTGAGGATTTCTACTTCCAGCATTTCAGAAGGATTAGCTGGTTATGGAAAAAAAAAATCCAAGAATGATCCACGGTAGCATAGAAGGTCAATAGCAGATCTGTCTGAAAAACTGTCCTTCAAGTTCCAGCTCTTGTCCAAACAACTTTACTCAATCATTATTAAATCAAAATAGTGAGTATTAGACAGCACAAACAGAGGGGCTCTCTGTGTGTCTTCCTACATGATCCAAACTTCAGAATTTTTGGGCATTTAGTGCAAGTTATCCAAGATAACACAGAATTTGTGAATTCTACAAGACACACTGGAATTCAGAGGAAATATAAACTTATTTCACTATCTTCAGAACACCAGTCATGTGGTAAGATTTCATGTTACATCAACAATTATGGTCAATCTTATATTATGGTTCCATTCACCTTTCCATGTTCACAGCATTCTTCTATTTGCTCCTTTACACTGTACTAACAATACTTTGGCAATAATCTTTTCCTAACATTTTTAATTCAGTTCTTGCTTCTCAACAATTTTAGTAACTTTTCAAGACTTTTCAAAAGTGACCATTAATATCTGAGAAGTCTACTAATAATTTTGTCAACAGCTATAAAATCCACATAAACACTGCATACCCTAATTTTTTACATACCAGAGAAGAGCAAGACAGTGCTGGTTAAAAAAAAACAATCAAAAGCATATTTGTAAGATTTTCTTTCTGCTCTATAAAACAGAATATAAAGTTTGAGAAAAGGTTTTACCACTGTGCCACCAGATGCCAAACTGGATTTCCCATAAAGCTGCACTTATCCTAATTCACGTGTAATTTACTGTCTGCTTTTTTTGTTGCAAGATTGGAAAAAAATGTTCCTCAAAGGAACATGTACTTAACAGATTTTAACAGAATCCAGTACCTTTGGTGATATAATTCACACATTTCAAAATTTCATTTCTTGATTAAAGCTTAAGAAAAAGCAATAAAATCTATTCAGTGTAAAATGAATATAATTACCACTATACCATATGGATTATACCACTGAGTTCAGTATTTCTTTCAGAAAACGAATTTAAACCCTAAATCTTCTTAGAGATTTTTACCTTGCCAAGACATTTTTAATCTTTACAGTGAAAAGAGTAGAATCCTCAAAAAGTAGGTCACTCCTTTTATTTTGGAATTTAAGAAACAGGTTAGAATTTCAGGTATTAAAGCTCAGCTGAAAGCTGATTTAAGTGGTTGTGAAGAATTAACACAAATCTCCTCTTAACAAGTTATAATGTCCAGATAATAGACTAGTGTCTGGGAGTATTTTGTGCCATGAAAGCCTTGCAGGAGTTTCAGGCCAGAATTTTTTGCAGAAAAAGAGCAATAGGTTACAACTTCACAAACAACTGGAAGACTTTGCCTGTGCCACAGAATAAATCTACAGTACAAAGTAACACTGTTAGCTGAGTTGTAAATATTTAACATAATGCCAACATAGCATATGAAGCTTAGTTAAGGCTATACTGAAAGGAAGAGTAAAAGGAAGAGATACTAAAAGGAAGAGTTGTGTGCTCACTAGCTCTGCCACAATTCAGTGCTCACAAATGTCTGCCACTGAGCACACAAACCCACACAGGGTGAAGAAAGGAAGTGGTAGCTAGGAGAAACTGTCCTTTCCTTTCACCAGGAGTGAGGTGAGTGATTACTCTTCAAGTTCCTACAATTTGTGTTTCACAACTTTAAGATAACAGTGTTTGCATATGATGGATGACCTGTTTGATCCAAGACACTCAATGCACAATGCTTTTGTAATTGTTGCATCTCACTAGTAGAACATCCTTGGTGATTTTTAAGTAATGAGCATACAAGAGGCAGGAAGAAACTTCAGTTCAAGCTTCCTAGATTATCCTCTCATATGTTCAGATAATCTACTTCTACAAGCCTTCTTTGCTTTCAACAAAGATTACTCCACCTCCCTAAGCTGCCAGTTTCTTCTCAATATCCCAGTAATCTGGAAGTTCTTCTGGATAGCTACATCTAAGAGCAGACACTGTGAAGGGCACTGTTAAATCCAGTCACTCTCTACCACATGTATTATGAAGAGCAAACAGTTTTAATTACTGACAACAGTACATCCTCTTGGGTCAAAGATTCTGCTTCTCAAAACTACAGTTTAGTGCCATCAACACTAAAAAAACCCTGACCGTGATCCTACATGGCTCACAGGCAAGCACATCTGTCTAATTTAGGAAAAATTTTTAGAAAGAATAAGTAAAAAATGGAAAAATCAAAGGAATCAACTGAAGAGATCTCTGCATTCTTATTGTATGTGGCAGTTCTTCAAGCCTACACAAAACTTAGAAATGTATCCTTTTCAACAGGAAATCTGTTGGAGCTTCCAGAATATTGAAAGGCTTTTTTCAGATTTTCTGAAGTGATTGCACCCTATATGTCAGCTATAACTTAAATCTGGAAGTACTTCCAAATATCTGTGATATGAGATTATGAGTGACTGTAAGTTTGTGTAAGAAATACAAAAGCCTTTAAAAATCCTATGGAGTGAGTTAAGTCAAAAGATAGTATATTTGAAAAAAAAAAAGAGGCTTGGAATGCATGATATCAAAAGAAGAGAAAAACTTTTGCAGCCTGTGAAAAGTAGAATATGATAAACATTTTGGTGGCAAACAAAATGGCATCCATCATCCTTCTGTACAGGTATTTGCTCAGATCTTGGGAGTTTGATGCATTTGCTAAATTTTGAACACTTTTTACACTTGAAAATTGTATCATATTCCAAGAATTAAGTAAGAACATAAGCAGTAGCAAGATCTAAGTAAAAATGAAGTCAGACGAAAAACATTTAAAAATAATTTAATAACCTGGAAACTACCTGAAACAACTCCTTAAAAGCTAAGGCAAACAATATTTTTCAATATCTGACATTCTTTAAACACAAATGCGTAGGACTGGAAAATAAATGACTCATACAAAAACTTTCAGAACAATACCTGAAGAAGGTATAATAAATAAATACTAAATAAATACTTTTTATTATTGATCAGAAGGTAACACTTGAAATGAAGCTGTAAAACACTTGCATAGCAAATACATTATCTACATAGGCAGTCTGAGTTACAAATACTGAATAACTGTACAGTGGAAGATTCTAAGTATACCCATTTCACTTCATAAGCCAGACTCCTTTGTTCCTACTGCTGTCATTCAGCAGTTTGCTGTATTTTACTAAGACTAACAAAATAAATGTGTTTTATTTATGAACTGTATGCTCAGAATGCTTGGACAAAACAGAACATAAATGAGAGCTCTGAAATGCAACAAAATTCATGAATGCTGTAGGATCACTATTTTCAAATACAAGTTATATATAAATTAAGTTAATTTATAATCAAATAAAATGCCTGCTGAGAAGCATACTCACCCTTTAAAATATAGTCTGTTAACAAACTTGGCACTTTCTCGCTATCCTCTTTCATGGCATGCAGAACTAAAGTATGAAAAAAAAAATCAGATTTTTAGTCATAAATTTATCACAACACTTAAATACCTTGGAGCAGTTCCAACTTCTCATAGAGATACTACTATGAGATGTAAGAAATCTCTTAACTGAAAGATGAGAAGATACAATGAGACATCACATCCTCTCCACCTTTCACTTGTGTAATTCTCAGTGAGCTCCACAGTTCATGGATGCAAAGAGCCCCAGTTCCTGTGGTTAATATTACAGCAAAATGTCATCAGTCATAACAACAACTATAAGCACCTCTTCCCTATAAAAAATTCTCACCACAAGAAAGTCAAGACATCCAAAACTAAAGTATGCTAACAACTATTGATGGGCTGGAAATCTCAGGACACAAAAGTGTGCTCCATTACTTAATATCTTTGTTCGCTACCTCAAGCAATGGAAAAATGCTGTGAATGATTTTCTGGAAAGATTAGTAGTGCATTTTTCCCCCTCCCTGAAACCATGACTGTTATCTGCTGTAGGTTTGAAAAATCTTAACTACATGACTGAATTTGGCATTAACTTACAATAATGCAAAAATGCCGTTTTGTGACATATATGAGTAGATCATGTCCATTTTGCCTATTTCTGAAGAAGGAAAACACATGAACAAGCTTGACTGGACACATACAAACCTGTCCATCACTACATAAAGAAAAACAATGACTATCCTTTATAAAGTGCTCAGGACATGACTGAAAGAAGCAAAATTCTACTGAAAAACAGTATTTAATAAACTCCAGATTCCTCATATGAGACTCTAAGCTCAAATTATAGCAAGTGTTCCATTTCAATTTTTGCATTGAAATAAGACATCAGTGTTAATAACTATGGAGTAATATTGAGCTTTGAAAGAAAAAAACAATTGAACAACCGTAAACACCTGCTTTACTGCCTGCCTTAACAGCAGAGACAGTGAGTCACAAATCTGCAATTGACTCACAGGATCAAGTTCCAACCAGCCCACAGAAATCAATACTGTTAATACTCTTTACAATGCCTTTGTGCAATACTTTTTTTAATAAACCTCTAAACAACACAAAATGCTTTCAAGAGGTTTTAACTCGTGCTTCATAGTGCCATGTCAAATTTAAATATGGCAAGAGGATAAAATTTCATTGCAAGAATAAACATTAAATGAGAAATCCTTTGTCACAAAGTAAGGACAAATTAACACCTAAGGCTGCCTACTGTAGAAAAATAAAAGCAACTTTAATTCCTACTTAAACATTTCATTTACTCTAGAATTTATGCAATATTTATCTTCTCTTTCAAGGAAACAACCAGTAAGCCCTTTACCACCCCTCAGCCACCTGTGGAATCACAGAACTTCTGCTGAAAATCACCTTAAACACATATTGAGATTCTGCACTGAGATCTGATCAAATGGATTGATGCATTTTTAAACTGTTCCTATAAACATCCAATGAAGGAGATGCTATTGACTCCTAGAGATGCTGTTGTATTAAACCACCTTAATAAGTAATTTTTAAAAAATACAACCTTGATTTCTTGCAAATTAGAATGAAAAAAAAAAGCCCAATAAAATCAAACAACTAGAAGACTTTGAACGTTATCATATTTTTGAGGACCTGGCCTAAAAAGGTGTGAAGAATGAGGAACTCAAAGCATTGTCAAAACTCTGTTTGGTTTGGAATTCCTACTTATTAAAATTTATTAACAACAAAAGCCCCCCATCAAAACCACGGAGAGAAGCAGGACATTTTAAAGGCAATCAAGTGCAATCATTATAAGTATCTTGACATCCACTCCATTTTGTCAGTCTTTACAATAACATCAATAAAGCACAGCAAATGTAAACAAACAGGGATATATCAGGCACCGTAAGACCAAATTGCATGATATGCAGCCAACATCAAAACGTGGGAATATTTATTTCCTGATACATGCAGGCCTCTGGCCTTCAGGGTTTCAGACAGCAGCTAGGAAACAAACCTAACATGAAGGCTCAGAAAACAAGCTGGCCAAAATCTATGGTTAAAATCATGCATCTTTACACACATGCCCTAGGGTAAGGGGGAAGAGAGAACTGGATGGATTCATTGGCTATGAGCAGCCACAACTGGAAATACAATGGGGAAAGGATCAGGGGAATTTTATATGCTCACTTTTGGTTAATGTTTGAAGATCTTCAACAGATGGGGGTCCATTTTTCTTCTCGTAAGGAATGACGGTTGTTAAGTACTGTCAAATGAAAAACAGAGTTACTTGGCAGTCCTTTCATGCAACTTTACTGTTTGCATTTTATTTTGTAAAAATTGTAGCAACTGAAATTGCCAGGCACAAATAATCATATTTCAGAATAGATTAAGATTCTACCTTTCTATCTCAGAGTTTTTTTAACAGAAACCAAGTGGTTTGGGTTTTTTTCCAAATTATGTGGCCACTAGAAGTCATGCAGCTAACTGTCCTCTCTGCAAAGAAGATGATGCTGCCCCACAGTTAGGTGAAAATTGAAACAGATGGCTTTCACCTTCTGCTACTACACACTTCCAACCAAAAAGAAAAAGGCAAGCTTAACGAAACATAACACCCCAGAATACGATTTAAATTATCAGTTTTAATAGTTGAGTGTGCTAACAAATAGTTTCAAACCAACTCCTTTTTAATTCTATTTACTGAAATCTTTAATTCTTGTCTGCTTAAAAACAAAACAAAACAATACAATACAAAATTTCTTCAATCTTTCAAGATTTTCAGACCTGCTGTGCAATGAAGATTAGTTTTCAAATTCCTGATGTAACCCTGTGGTCTTTTATTATATGCATTATAGGTGACATCTTACTCTGCAGCCTATATGAATACATATTCTCCTTAGAGGGCAGAATTTCAAACATACTGAAACAGCTGGAATTTTCCCCAATGGAAAAGCTTCTTAAAATTTTCCACAAGTCAATTTTTAAGAATTAGACAGGAACTTTATTCTGGTTTTACAGCTACAAGGCAGTAGGTGAAGTAACCCTCGATGTCTCATTCAACTTCATATCTATGGAGCTCTCCAGGCAACAAGCAGGAAGCATGTTACAAACAAGGTACAAGGTCTCCCTCTCCTTGGTAACAGCCCTTCAGTGTGAGTCAAATCTAACTCAGCCTAGGGTGAAGAGCTGCACTTTGCAGGAGGAGGCTGAGGGCTGCCACATGCAGCTACAACCACTGCCATATTTGTAGTAGGATCATGCACCTCATGCCCAGCCACATCATCTGCCTAAAAGCCAAACAGACTCAGTTCAGTGGCACTTAACCAGCTGTACCAATTGTCCAGGTGGTACTGACACCTCCCCAAGACCTTCTGCAAACACAGGGTGCTTCTTTTCTCCCTCCCTTTTCTTCTGGCATTTTCTCATGTCCACTTGGCACAACAGAGAAAAGTATGCAATGCTTCTCAGGAAACAATCAATTTTCAATTTCTTTTCCAGGAGATGTAACCAACAAGTATCACCAAGAGAACTGTGCTCTTAATAAAATTACCAGGATCGATAGCTGGACATAAGGCTGCTGAATCTGCCAATGGCAGAGATGAAAGTGTTTCTACTAACACAGAAATCAGATTTCTGACTGTCTTTCCCAGCCTTCAGAACTATGTGGCATTCTGCCCTTTACCTAGACAATAAAATACTAGGATATGTCACTGTACCAAATATCAACTAACCCTGCTTTCCTTCTCCTGTAAATTTCATCTTCCATTTTTCTTCTCTAACAGTAGCAATTAAGAATAAAAAAAGGAATTTCTTAGTTTCCAAAAACACTTTCCTTCTACTCATCAAATTTGCAGCCATAACAATCAGTCTCTATAATAACACTCTAAAAACATTTGCTCAATTGCTGTGTGAAGGATAACATATTAAGAAAAGAATTGAGTGACTGAAGTGTAGCTTACTGACAAGACCACGTGTTAAATCTGCTGTGACCTCTAAATTTTTGAAGCAGATTTAATGACATGATAAAGCAGCAATTCCCACTGCAATTTTTCACCACCTATGAAAAGTGTTTGATAAACCTGAAGATCAAAATGAAGATGACTATTTTGAATTTTCCTCTGGAAATATGATCACAAAAAGAACTATCAACATTTAGAAAGAAGTACCAACATTCCAATGGCTTTTTTTTTTTTTTTTTTTTTACTACATTATCAGATAGGAACAGAGTTCCCATTGGAAGTTTAACGTAAGGACAAAAGTATGATCAATATGAAGAATAACTTCAGTAAATTACCTAAAAAATGACTGAGTTGTTCAATCACTGTCATTTTTAACATGTGATTATGCTGCTTATGTCTACATAGGATGCAGTAAAAACCTTTTAACCAAAAGTATGATGGGGTGGCATGTCTACATAAGATCACCTTATGAAAATATAAGATATTTAAAATACCTAAAGATACAGGTATAAACAGCAGTCATTTATGGTAATGATAGCCAAAAAAAAAAAACCAAAAAACAGAACAGCACACAGGTACAGCTTTACTAGTACTGTTATAGTGCAGAGTGATAAAAACTCTTGTTAGATAAGCTCTGTGCAAGTGTTCAGGATCCCCAAAGCTGGATCAATGTATTCATGAACATATTCATACATACACCTTGCCTGAGAAATAAGCAAGTCTGATTTCTAGCCTCATGATTGCAGAATGACTTGAGAGGAGTCGTTTTACTTCCCAAACTTCTCTGCAGTGTACAACACTCATCTTCCAGACAAAAGCCTAATCAGCCTTGACTTCTAAACTACCAGTAAATTTATTGCCTCAATGGACTCCTCACCAGGGGAAAAAAATAACTCTTAATGGACTCCTCTGACAAAACTGAAATAATGGGTGCACATTAAATAACATGAATTACCAGTTTTTTGTAGTGTGCTAAAATACTAAACAACAGCATAAGCAGATTACTAAAATTCAGAATGAAGTTAATAAAATACATACTACAGATCTGAAACAGCTGGCAAGTTATTACTTTGAAATAAAGCTTAAGAATCTTGCTTCCAGGGCACACACAACATCTATATGATGCCCAGTGAAGCTCTCTGCTCTACATTTCAATATTTAAATAGCCAATCAAAAGACACAAACTTGCCTATAGATTAGATCTGCACTGCAGGTATTTGGCTACTTTTAAGATCACACAGTTTTCAATGTCAAAAGATAATACAGTCTATACATTTCCAGATGCTGCTCTGTTTTTAAATGTATCAGCTCTGAACATTTGAAGAAAAAAGAAAACAAAGCCTTTTTTCATTATGCAAGTTGCTAATGCTGAAGGCTGAAACACTACATCTAACCTGATACACACATTCTTTGACTGCTTATTAAATTTTTACAGACATGCAATGTATCCAAAGCATGCACTATGCTAAAACAGACATTCAGTCTGGGGTAAGAAATACGGGTTATTAGCTCAGTGCATCAGGGTATCAAGTCTTGAATTTCTTCAGCTGCTGAGGAGAGAAAGAGACTGCAGGTGATCAGAAACCTGAGGTAGGAAAGGAGCAGAGATTCCAGCATTTTATCGTGGTTTTTCCTGTCTCAGCATTTATCTTCAGCTACTGTCAATTTTCAAGATCTCAGCTCCTACCAAAAGTGAAGGAAAGAATGAGGAAAAAGTGAGAAGAAAGCCCAGCACCTGTTTCTCTCCACTCGAGTTTCCAAACGTGTGGCGGAAGCCATTCTGTATGACATTTGAGATCCCTTCCATGCTGAAGCGCTAAAAGTGGTGAAAACACAGCAGAAAGAAAAAAAAAGGGACAGAGAAAAGTTCAGAAGACTATTAATCAGCATTTATCAAGACTATGAAAGACACATGGCAAAGACAAGCTCCAAGGTGTATTTCAGCACATTTCTGTTTCTACACTCACCTACTTTATATTTTTAATAATTTAACTTACAATTTTTAATTTATATTTTAATTTAATTATAATGGCAGTTAAGCAGTATTTCTACACCAAAATTTACTCAAACAAAATCTTCACACTGCAGACCTGATAATTGAGACCTGCCTTTTTACGGCTGTTTCATTTAGAAACATAAAAAAATAGCATTTTTCAAAGTTCAGCTCACAGTAAAATCCCCTCTAACATTTGTTTTTGAACAATTTATGTTTAGAGACACTATTAACACCAACTTTTCAGATTTTAAGAATGTACTTTCTAAAAACACTGTTCAGAGGTTGCAATTTTCATCTCCACCTCTTTAAAACTTATTATACTGTCATGCTTCCTTTTCCACAATTGAAGCAACAATTAGTATTCCCTATTTTCTGTAATATCATAAAATATACAATTAGATAGTAATATACCCATATTGATTTCAAGCTCCATTGCATGGAATCATGGTATTCAAGTAAAGAAAAAGCAGTATACAATGCAACTATACATTTTTCCCTGAACTTCATAGTTCTTTTTGTTTGCCGCAGAAGCAAAAAAAAAGAAAAAGAAAAAAAAATCAAAATCAAAACAGTTTTGATGTTTAGCATGTGATATAAAATCAGCAAGTGACACCAACGTAAAAAGAAGACACAGCCAAGCTGCTGACACAGGGCAGTACGATGAGCACAGCTCAGCATGTTTATCTGAATGTATTTATGTATGTGAGGGAAATAAAATGTGCTGGAATACAGTATTCTTTTACCTTCTAAAGCACACAAGGTCAGTAGAGACATACATTTTGCCAAAGCAATTTTAACTCTTTTAAGATATCCTGCTTGAAGGAACTGGTATCTTCAAGCCCTGACTATTTTTAACTGCTCCCCAGTTTCCCCCTGTGAAAGAGGTGAAAGTTTAGAAGTCTAAGAAACTGATTTACCCAAAGATGGTATCAAGGACAAAAAAATTAAAATACCTTGATGAAAGTGACATCTGTTTTCAAAGGAATCACACAAATGCAGCTACAGTCTCACCTGTGATCTAGTCTGTTTAATCCCTCTTAGAAGGCAACGTGACACATCTGTATCTTGAAGTGACCAAATAAGAAAATATCTTATCCTAGGACCATGGAAGTTATAACTGAAAGCATCATTCAAGTTTCTAATCTTTAAACTAACCAGAACAGTTTGTGAATCACTTGACTTGAGCTTCAAAACGAAGTAATTATTTTTCTTTCTAGGTAGAATATCCGTTTTTGGTTTTCCATGACTGGGAAGGAAAAAGGAACTATTCACTGTGCTCTTGTAAAGAGATGACAAATCTATATGTTTTTCCAGACACATACTTTCTCAAGTTCCTCTAAAACTTAGCTACACACACAAACTTTTCTCATTTAACAGATGAGATCAGAAACCTATTTGGGTTGTATCAGAGGTATCTTATGCTTGCAAGTTTAGAAATAAATTCTGAAGTATTAATATTTCATTATAAATGTTTATTCCTTACATTTGAAAAGAAAGCCCCAAAACCTTCTGATGTTGAACTGAAGCATTCTTTCTGGGACTTAGCCAAGATCTACAAAACCACATTTTGTGCACCCAATAAGAGGCACTAAGAAATTCAAACATAAATATCTCACTTAAGTAATTTTAAATTACACCAGACAAATAAGAAAAAAAAAATTCCACTGACAAGCTAATAATATAATTTGTTTCGTTCTTTGACTCCTCTTATCCAACTCTATTTGAAAGACATTTTCCTTTTGTTCCTACGTTCTGTAAAGAACAAAACAAATTATATCCTCCCTGTACACATGCAGTCCTTGGCTTCCCTCCTGCCTCTTGTTGAATGTAGTAACTCTGCCACAGGTTAGGAGATCCAGGGTAAGTCATTCACCTTTTTCCTAGAAACCAGCACGATCAACAAATATCTGTGCAACTACAGCAACAATAGTACTGAATTTCCTGCAAGACTAATACATATTAAAATTCACACAGTGAAACCACATTATTGAACTTGCCTACTGATAAGAGAACACAGAGCAGTACAGCCAAACAGTATTTTTTGCAAGAGGCATGCTAGCTCAAGGCAGATTTGCAAACAGTTAAAAAAATCTTTCTGAATACGAGAAGAGTAAAATATATGACCCTGTGAAAAAAAGAGCTTAAACCTTGTTTGTGAATGAAGGCATGGAAGCAGGAGTACCAGGTATCTTAATATAATCTAGGACTACTATTTCCCAGAGCAGAAAAAAAACCAACAAAAAAAATTACATGTATAAGGACTTATAAAAATTTTCTTACTGTTCCAGGCATATGAGCTCTTTCTTGTTTGCCATTCTGAGGACTACCATTTTTCAGCTTCTTTTTCTTCTTTGCTGTTTCTTTGTGTTCTCGCTGTTTGTTTTGTACTTCGATGAGGACAGAAATGAAGCTGTTTTTCACTTCCTTCTCAAACTCTAACTCATCTCGTAGAGCCAGCTGCTGTACCAGTTCCTCAGAATAATCCTTAATAGCAGTCTCAATTTCTTCTAGCAGTTCATTTAATTCAGCAACAGACAATCTTTTCACTCCTACAAACAGTCACATAAAAAGTAATATGTCAAGATTTTAAGCATGAGAAAACTTGTGGGAGTTACAAGAAAAACATACTCTGAAATTTCTCAAAACAAAAAATTCAGTTCTAAAACAACATAGAACAAAACAACATTCCTAAAGGAATAAACACATCCCAGAGGTGACAAGATAAGTAACAAAAAGATGGTTAAACTTTCTTCTTAATTCTGAGAAATCTGAGATAATCTGCAAATATGAAGAATGGACTGGTAGTTTATGCTGGAAGCTGGAGTAAGTGCTAAACTTCTGACACAACTGTAAACTGTGACTTTCCTCTGCACTCACAGTTCAAATGAAAAGACCTTCATATTTTCTGAACTACTGAGTGATGCATTACAGATCACTATCAGTATTATGACCAAGAAAATGTTTTGAGGCTTGCTTGGATTAGAAGTGAGCAGATCTTTGAGGACTGCTTTCTGCTCCAGTTTAGGTCTGCCACACCTAGGAAGCTGGCAAGTCCCAGCAGTTGCTGTGTCAAAGACCATAATCTTATTTGGCACTTGAGAAACAGCTAGTCCTGATTACACTGACAAGTACAATCTGTCTAAGGACACTGCATAGATGCTTACAATTATTTGGTTTCATTGAATTAGTCTAGTGAATATCCTGTCTACAAGAATTCTTGTAAGGGAAAGCAGGTATAGACAAGTGTTGAAAAATACAAATAAGACCATAAACTACAAAAAAGTGTAGCTTTTAGAAGCATCCTAGGTAGTAAGTGAAATGTGAATTTTTTCTCTTATCTTACAGCAGGGAAAATTGATTGGAGAAAGCTCCTTGAAACCTGTTAAGACAATTCTCTGACAAGGAACCAGTTTTTCAAGGTAGCTAAGGCCTTAAACTCTGTTCTAACACTGCAGCAGCACTGAGGGAGACCACCTGCGAGTCCCAACACTCAAGAACCAGCTTCACAGCCTAAAAACCAATTGTTCTAGACACATAGGTGTAGGATACCCAACCGCAGTCGTGACTGATGACAGATCAGTAGCCATTATCAAAGTCTTGAAGGGGATACATAGGAAATACTCAGCTAGTGCAGCTGAGTGGAGACAGAGGAATTCAAATGCAGAAGACTACATGGACTGAAATTCAGTAGGCTGAAGAACTCACTTGTGTAATCAGAGCTTTATTTTTGTATGTCTTTTCCTATCCAAGAAAAAAAGTAAATACAAGTGATTTCCTGTTCTGAATGCTAAATGAATGAAAATATCTGATCTATCATACAAAAACCAGACAGTTTGTAAGAAAAACTCTGTAAAAATTTAGAGAGATGCAGACCAGTTTTGAAGCACCTTCACACACTAAACATAGGTAGCAAGAGCTTTTAATAAAACAGTGACCTGAAAGACAGTAAAGCAGATTCTGAGAAATTGGTGAAGCAAAGTTAAATTATCTGGCAAAGTAACTCAAGGCATTATTTGGTTGAGACTGACCTTTAAACTGTAAAGATGCAACAGAAAATAAGGGCTCCTGAGGCAAAGCCAAATAGATATGATATGAAATACCGAGCAAGCTTGATTAGCTCCAAACCTTAAGACATATGGAACTGTCAGAAAACCAGGAAGCCCTGCTGAACACAATACATTTTGCTTTCACATTCCTGAAATTTATGTGTTGAGACAGTTAGGAGACCATTTTCATGGTTGGAATCTCTTCTATAAATCTGAAATGTAGCAGAAACTTTAAGTCATACCACAAGAGGTCAGCCAGTTTTCTGAATATTCTACAGAGTTTGTATTGTTGACCCAGACTACAGGAAAGAAAGCATCAAACTTTTTAAGAAAGGTCAAAGCAGAAAGATCATCTATCAAATATTCTTTTTGTCCCCACTACCTTCTAGAATTCATGCTGACAAATGCACAGATTAAGCAAAATTTTCCGGCACGAAACTGATTAGTCACAGTCTTTTTTACATATAATTCCATTTACTAAAATTAAATTATTAATCTAATTTCTCCTTTGCTTTTGGATAGGGAAGCACAGATGATTTCATTTGAGTAGAAGATACAAATGATATTTTTAACTTTTAAGCTTTATGAAGAGGAATGGAAAGAAAGGACTGAAAAATATGCACGGTCCTTATGGGACAAAAAAGAAATGGCTGCCTTACTTTTGTGTTACTGTCTATCAATTTATGTTGCAATGGCTGAAACTGTACCACAGGTATGGTAAAGCTTTATTTACTGAATAGCATTAGAGAGCTTTAGCTGATCTTCAACAGTGTACTGGCATCAAGAAAATTTCACTTTACAGAAAATAATGAAGTTTAATAAAAAAAGACCAACTTATCACTTTGCCCATGAAGGAATTTCATTCCACTGTATCAATCTTCAGAATATTCACTTTAAATTGAAATTCTATAAAGTCTTACTTTTGCTCTTAGTCATAAGAAAGCTGACAAAGGTAAGTCCTCTATGTACTAAATCTAGGCTATTATTTCAGGACATTTTGAAAATATTTTTGAATTCTGGTATTTCATATGAAGGACTTGCTAAGAATCAAAAACATGGCAAACTTACCCTTTAAACTGTTTTCAATAAGCATAAGAGCAAAAATACTGAATAAATACCACTTACTCTCTTCATAGCTGTTGTTTGTACTGGATCTCTTGAGGGTCTGAATTTCCTGGGAAAGTATAGAGAGCCGATCTGATTGGGTGGGTGTTTCATCATCTTCTGGATCGGGCGATTCCTGCATCATTTCCTCTATTTCTTCAATCACCTTTGAAAAACGAAAATCCTTAGGAAAACCCTCCTACATGAAGAGCTCGCAATTTGAAGCAAAGCTGGATGAAACCACCACCATAAAATGGAAGAGGATCAATAAAATCATACTGACATTTCCCCCCCATCCTAGCTCTTTGAGAATAATCACACCTTGTAACAGTAAACTGGCGATGGCACAACAGTGTTGAAACTGCAGGGTTATTTCTATGTGAAGGTACCCATGATTCTGTTTAAGATAACCAAATTAAAGTGCAAACTGGAGTATCTTTCCTGAGACACAACAAAAATCAATCACCTCCCCCACTCACTATTTCACCACATTTCTCTATGGAAAATATAACACTCCTCCCCCTTCCAACAAAAAAACAACAAAATGAAAAGAACAAAAACAACAAAGAAAAACTCACAAAAACCTCTCTGAAAGACCAAAAAGTCTCTCAGAACAGCCTGAAAATCAACTGTGCTTGAAAGAAGTTTTTTGAACTGATCCACCATAACCTGAAGCTGATTTGCATCCCTGAGCATAAGACCTGAGCCAGACAGAAGTACAACAACAGAAATTCTGTGCATAGATACCTTACTTTACATCTCATAAATGATTACAATTCTACAGGCAAATTATTAACTAGACATCTGAATAAATACCACAGCAACTTTTGTAAGTTTAAAGGCTGTAGTCAGTGCTGAGATCCAACTCACAGGAAAAAAGAGCCAAGGCACTTCAAGCAGTCCTATCTCCCATACTATTAATAACTGTGTTCATCAGAGTTCACAGCTTAACCATTGCTTAACCATTTAAGCAACTACAAAATAGATTATTTCTTTGCTTACTAAAGCAGGATCTTAACAGACCTTACTCTCATTAACTTTACTCAGAAGAGGAATTTTCAAGGTAATTGAAGTAAATTAATGGATTTGAAGACTTTAGATACCAAGTAATTTGAAAACTTAGTAGCAGATACACTGATTTGCCCTCATGTTAGGCAAAAATTCTAAAGAATTCTTGTTAACAACAAAGCCCTGTGAAACTATGAACTGCCACACACTCTTACCATACCACTAAGATTCTGAAAATATTTTTTCAACACATATATTTAATTTAGTAGCATTCCTGACAAAATCATGGTAAAAAATACACACAGATTTCAAAGACTCTGGATTATCAACCTCACCTGAAGTACTGAAACACCTTTCAAATCTGAATGACGTAATATCTCCCCCATTATTAAAACCCTAAACAAAGAACAACCAAGAAACTTAGCTACAGTGAAGAGCAAAAACAAAACCAAAAATTGGTAACAGACTAAAAAAATTTCTACACCAACAACAGTCTTTGCTGAACACTTTACCTGCTCTGCTGTGAAGAGTGGCTCTTCATTGATGCAAGAAACAATGATAGAATGCATATCCAACTGTTCTCTCAGCTCTTCATCATCTGACAAGTCAAGGTTCAAGTTGTCATTTACCTAAAAAGCATGAATAGGTGTTCTTATACAAACACATAAAACATATATATAAATATAAATTTATATATATACACACCCCTAATGTAAGGGTATAAAATGCATGTACAAAAAACAAAAGGGGAATTATCCTTGAATTTTAAAAATGAAACTGACTCTAGGTCCATAATAATGGAATCAATAGCTCTTTCTGTCAAATAGCCTGAAAAATGAAATCATAACTGCTACTAGACAAAGTTAAAATAGCTGTCAATCTTTAATATTGTTAAATAATATCTGCACATAAAGACCATATACACACTGACATACATATATCTACATTGGAGGTCGTCAAGGTAACACTTAAATCTTCACTGAAGATTGACAAATGTCTGTGTGGGGTAAAAAACTTGCCTATAATGTCTAATGTTACACAAACCTCTTACTTTAAGTGCTTTTATGGTTCCACTTTTTCACACAATAACAGACATGGAAAAAAGCTGAGAAGAGGTGATATTGAATGATATCAACATCACGGCTGGTATCACCCCAGATTATGAAAAAAATGTGTTGTTGAATATCTCAGGGTCTTTTCAGAAAGAGAAGCAGCACTGTTCTCATATATATATATATATATATATATATATATATATATATATCACCAACTGACATTCATCCTTTCAAACCAAAGACATACACTAAGAGACTTAAGTCCCCTCCTTAATAAGTCAGGCATTATTTTACTCTCACACAACAATATATCCTGGTTTATTTACAAAATTGTTTCTGTACTTTGCCTATTACTAGATTCCAGCCTAGAAAAGCCCCTCAAAGCTGCAAGCCCCAACAACTGTCATTTGAGCTCAACTGCTTCAATTGATCCTTGGGCTAATTTACAAGCATCAGGACTGGCTGTACAAAGTCCTTGGTCTCACAGTACCAGTTTTCAGTTTTTCTTGCAACTCCTCCAATTTTCTTCAGAAACCTTAACAGTTCTCTGATTAATTTTGAATCTGCAAATGATATCCCCAGATAGCTCATCTATAGGGGAAAATATACAATTTGCATTTTTTCAACCCTCAGAATGAAGACAAATGTCGACTTTTTTTTCCACAATCTGAATTCCAGTAACTGTGCCAAGGTTCCACTATGACTCTCTCTTCACCTCCTACACAGATACACTCCAATTTGACATTTTTTAAATGCCTGCCGTCCTCAAGTACTTTTTCATTCACATAGGATATGACAACAATGATGGGATAGTAAGCAAGGATAAAGTTTATCTAGGAGGAGATCTGCTTTCCCTGCTCTCATCTTCAGAAAAATTTTGAGACAACACCTGGCTTTCCACCCAGCCACACTCCATGCCTCCTTCTGTCCTGCTACCAGGGAATGACCCATTTAAAAGTAATCTAGCAAAACAAGGAATTGCACAATCCTATTCCTCATACCACCGTGCACATTTTCACCCAGCTACTTCTTTCACTGTCAGAGATGTATAAAAGTGTGCACAGACCCGTCATGTGAAGGAACCAAGATCAGATGAATCAGCCTTACTGACCTTGTATCTTTCCCTACTAAAACAGCAGGGGAAATGCTTTCCGCACAATTTCAGTAGCACATTATTAGGTTCAAACGCATCAGGGAAGTGTTGCTTAGCTGTTAGTTTTCATTGTAAGGAAGATAAAACAAGATACTAGCTGGTCCATATGTGCTGTCACATATCCAGCAATACTGCTGAAGACAAAGCAGCAGAAGAAAAGTATGTCAAACGCTCCCCACAGCCTTTACACATCAGAAGGCATGCCATGTGGAGTGAAAGCTGGAAAGACTTGAGACACGTTTCATCCATGAACTGGTTTTCTCTCTACTGGCAGCACATCTAAGATTCTTTCTAATCCAGCAACACCACTTTACACTTTTTAAATGTACTTTCTTCATAACTTCCTGCAAGTAACTTAAAAAACTATACCAAACATTTTCTTATACATTATACTTAGTTCCTTATCAAGAAATCCATTAGTCTTCCAGTCCATTTTTCCCTGACACAAGGTCACAGCACGGCGGGGTTGTACTTTTAGTTAAAATGTAAGAATTTAATTACTCTAAAACTACTTCTAAAATCTGAACAAGGACTCAATAAAAATCAGAAGAAACACAAGTCAAATTCAAGGGATAACCGTGACAGTCAAATCAAGAAAATGAGTTCCAAATTTGCACCCTCCTCAACTGAACCCTGAAGTATCCTCTTCAGCAGAACAATCTTTGCTCCTGTCACAGTAAAAAGTTTCTGTTGATTATCTAATGGATGGCAGAAGCCAAAGCATCACCCCATTCTTAGGTTACACACTCAGATATTTTTACAACATAACTAAACTTTACTATGTTTAAAAGATAAGCCACTAGTTTCCCCACAAAACCTGTGAGATGGGAATTCCTCCTAGCTTTTCTTCCTGAAGTATTTTAATCCACTTTTAAGATCATCAGAGGACAACCCTTTCTATAAACTCTCTGAAGCTTTTAATTCCCTGTTCCAGCCCCAGAGAACTATTCTAACTCTTAAATAAGGAAAACAAAACATTTCAGTGTCTCCTGGGCCACCTTTCTTGTTAAAGAAGCCATCTTTAGACTGTGGAATTAGATGAACTTTAGAAAGTCCTCACTGGATTTACTAAATCAGAGTACTCCTGCTTCTTTTCCTCCCTTACCCAGACCAGTGTTCAACATGAATCATACAGCAGAAAGATTTTATGTGAAACACTTCTTCATTTTATAATTTTTTTCTATCATACTCTGGCTTTAATGAAGAGTCATCTAAAACAAACCCGGAATTATTCCAACCCAGGGAGATGCAAACATTTATCAATGGTTCTTTGATTTTTAAAAAGCTCTCATGTATAATGGCCAGTACTAAAAATATTTTCAGCCACTTAATATCAACATTCTTTTATACAAATGCAAACAGTTTTATTTCCCTGCTGAGTACCAAAGATCCAAAGAGGGTACTTCTGCTGATCAGACCTTACCCCTTTTTCTGAAAGATTCAGTGTTGGCAAGTGCAAAGCTCTGGTGTGGGAAGACTTCCAGTCAACTGGCATCACGTTACCATAATTATCAGTCAAGGCATTCCAAATCCTGGAGAAAAGAATAAAGGAACAAAAATGCAGACCCCAAAACAAGCAGCAACTGAATCAACAATAACCATATTCCTAATGATCATGTATCTCTATCAGTAACTGAATTTTCCTCCCTACATATTCATCCGCAAGTTACTGACAATATTTTTAGTGTTTTAAAGCCATCGGAAAATGTTTTTTGATAAATATAATTCACTTCCCTTTTAAAACAACAGTGTATGCACAGCAGTGAAACAAAACAGTAAATGAAGACCTGGCTTCTAAACTAATTATGTAACGACACTCAAAATCTTTTCTGGGGGTGGATGAGCCTTTCCTTCAATGAAATTTGAGCTGAGCTATAAATTACACTCCTAACATTGTTCAGCAGAGGTTAAGTAGCAAATTTTGAGCCAAATATTTTCTTTTTTTTTTTTTTTTTTTTTTTTTTTCCTTTCCATTTATCACAGAATAATGAAAATGCACGGATCAAACTAAAATTTTGGAAGAATTAATTTTTTTTCTAGAAGTCCTCTTGCAGAGCTCAGCGCACCACTCTTGTCCTCGGTCAGTCTTTACTGTTTCTAGAGAGTACATCCTCTCTGGCTGTCCTGGAGGCTTGCCTATGCAAACCCGAGGCTTGCACAAGCAGATCTGCGCTGCTGAAGCAGCCCAGTCTCTAACCATTGCAGGCTGCTTCCCCAAGTGCCCTGCCAAGCCCTGCCTCCAGGCCTGTGCTGTGGGTGGATGTTTGGAATGGTTGCCTAGCTAAGGCTCACAGGAGGTCAGAGGGAAAGCCGAGGCAGACACAGAAGGGCAGACAGAGCCTCATCGCTGCCCAACGTGATTCATGGTTCACTGAACTTACCTCACTGTTTACACCACAGATCCAGCATTTTGCTAACAGGCTTTCTATTATTCTTCTCTCAGAACAAGACATACACTTTAGTTACCTTAAGGTAAGAGTGTAATATTTTTAATGAAAATAAGCTGACTAAGTTTACTATAAAATAAGAACTAGAAATATTAGAAATGTTAAAAACTGTACAGCAGGACGGCTCAGAAAGGATGTGTTCCTCACGGGAAACAAAACCCCAACAATTATCACAGTTGCAGCTGCGATTTGTTCTTCGCCTGCTTTGTGCACTTTTCATGGTTAATTTCAAGCACTGAGACAGCGGGCACTTTGCAAGAAGCTAAACAAACACGATCCACGGTCGCTGCACTTCAGGAACAAGTACTTCTCGCTAGCTCGGCGGGGAAGCAGCTCTGGGATGCCCACACTGGCAGCCAGGAGCTGAAGCCGGAGGGCTGCGCGCCAGAGCCGCGCCGCGGAGCCGAACGCGCCCCGGCCGAGGCCCGGCGGCTCCGAGCTGCAGCCCCGGGGGCGGGGAAAGGCTCCGCTCCGCAGCCCGCAAGCCCCGCGGGCCCGGCAAGGCCCAGGCAGCGCTCTGGCAGGGCAGGACAGGGCAGGACAGGGCTGGCGGGCCGCGCTGTCCCTCAGGCCGGCTCTGCCCGGCCGGGCCTCCCCCCGCTCCCGCTCCGCGCCCCCGGCCCGCACTCACTCGTCGTCCTGCAGCGCGCTCTGCTCCGTGAGCGGCCGCAGCGGAACGCGGCTCTCGCCGCCGCCCCGGGCCTGCGGGGGCTCGAAGCACAGCGACAGCTTCGCCCCGAGATCCCCGCCGCCCCAGCCGCCCTTGTCGCAGGCAGCCTCGGGGCCGCTCCCCGCGGAGGGCTGGAATCCCGAGAAGTCCTGCCAGTCGCCCGGGTCCCGCTGCGAGGCCGCCGCCGCCGCCATCGCCGCCGCCGCAGCTGGGGACGCGGCGCTGCGCGCTCCCGGCGCTGCGCGCTCCCGGCGGCGCGCGGCGGGCGGGGCCCGGCCGGGGCAGCGATCGCAGAGCCGGGCCGGGTCGGGTCGGGCTGGGGCAGCGATCGTAGAACCGGGCCGGGCTGGGGCAGGGATCGTAGAACCGGGCCGGGCTGGGGCAGGGATCGCAGAGCCGGGCCGGGCTGGGCAGCGATCGGAGAGCCAGGCCAAGCCGGGACAGCGATCGCAGAGCCGGGCTGGGCTGGGGCAGGGATTGTAGAACCGGGCCGGGCCGGGCCGGGCCGGGCCAGCCCCGGCTGTGGGAGCGATCGGAGCCGCACTCAGCGGTGTCGGTACTGACTCAGCTCCGCTCCGAGTAGGGGCGGCTCATCGGGCAAGTGTGGGAGATGCAGAATGGCTTGGGTTGGAAGGGACTTTAAAGATCACCCAGTTCCAGAGCCTCTGCTGTGGTAGGAGTATTTGCAGTAGATTTGTTGTAACTTGTTTTTATTACTATCATTGATGCCTCCATTCGGTCCTCTAGCACGCACGAATCTAAGCTTTGGAGATACTTTTTCTTACCAGCGCAGTGACTCTGATGCCCGTCCTTTACTAGCTTTTTATTGTGCCCTTACGCACCATGGCTTAAGGATGGGCTTTTTTTTATCTTGTATTTCTTTTTGAGCAGCCATGATCTTTTGGTTATCCTAAAGTATGTACCAGGAATTTTCTCTGCTTATCTTCCTGGTTTGGTTTGAGCCTCGTTTAATTCTCTTTCTGTACTTCCTACTTGATGTCTGGCAACACTGCAAGTGGAAAATGTGTTCCTAGTTAAGCATCTGAGCGCCACTGAGGTCATTGAAAGGATTTGCATCCTATCCTACTAAGGATTATGACAAGCTGACAAACCCTGGTGTTTATAGGCATTCCAAATACTATCCTTTCAGACATTGTAAGGCAGAGGAGGCCAGGACTACTTATGAGTGTTAAATGGATGCATCATTGTTTTAGACATTGGTACAGTGATGTTTTCTGCTTCATTCTGATGAAAGCCCAAAATGCTTGCAGAGTTTGAAGATGCTCTTCCAGAAGACGCAATTCTTCCATAGCCTTAGTCTTGGCAAAGAGCAGTAATGCTGGAACAGGTAACTAGCAAGGGAGAAAAAAATTCAGCATATGGAAATGTAGAGGGATGCACATAAATACAGATCTATCCTAGTTAAAGTCAATTATGGGCTTTGCAGTAACTACTGGGCATTTTGTATGATTGCAGCTAGCTCTGCGAGAACTCTGACTCAGCCATCAGTAGCAATCCAAACAGTAAACACCATGCTAGATCCAGGGAGTACCACATGTGAACAATGTGGACATTTTCAGTCCCCTTACCCTTTGTCTTCAAGGATGTACATGGAAGTACAAGGAACAGCAAGGTTGGCCATGAGGCATAGAACTACTCCTGAAGAATTGTATTTTGGGGTTATTAAAAAAAAAAATGGAAACAAGATACAGGACTCTAAATTAATGGGTGGCATATAAATACTGATCTACTGCTGCACATACAAGAATGCAGAGTCAGGAATATTATATGAAACCATTAGGAGAGTAGGATCAAAAAAAGGAGGCAGTTTTTTACAGAGCAAGTAGTTAAGCTGAAAACCACCTTGCCTCAGGATCTTACATATTACAACTTGGATATCAAGTTAATTAACCTACAAATTAAGTGAAGAAAAAAAAACCAACAACTATATATAGCCTAATAGATAAGTAGATGATCTGTGGCTCGGGAAGTTCATGAAGTGCAAATTCTGATTCCGCACACTTTTTGTGGGACCTTGCATTAGAATCCTGGCTTTCTGTCGAGTAAGACTAGACCACATAAACTCCATGGCAGGGCAAAGGCCAAACTTTGCATTTGAGTCATCTTTACTGTATGCTGGAACTATTTGGAATTCCACAAAGCTCTCTAATGTGAAAATTCTTTAGTGTAATATGCAGAACTTTCTGTACCTGCAAACTCTTCTTTACCCACAATACTTCATACAATATATCATATATCAAACTACATATAATATCAACCTATAAACTGATGTCTCAAGCACCAGTGCCCAGTAGTAATACATATGAACATTTAAGAAGACACACATCCATAGGTTTAAAATTTTTTATTGTGCTGCCAAGAGCCAAATTACAAGAAACCGCCTTACAGTTAAAAAAGTAAACAAGCAATCTGCTGAACTGCAGTGCACTCCGAGTGCCACATATGCATCTATTTTTCAGAAAATTATATCTGCATTTCTTTTACAAGAGCACAACAGGAACCAAAGTAAAAGAGTGTAATGGATACAGCACATAGGATAAATCATATCTTTAAAATAATAATAATAAAATAATAATAATAAAAACATTTTACACCATGTCCTATATCCTGCTAGTATTTTCAGAATATGGCCTTGATTGTAAAACAAAAGCAAGCATTTACAATTTCTGGATAAAGACTGCTTACTCTTATGCAAGGAATGGATGTTTTGTCTTGACAAAATCTCTGTAGTTACTGGACAGAAACATCTCTGTTTCATTATCAGATTGAGTACAAAACACTGGGGAGACTACATTTTTTCTTATTGGTGGTTGGAAACTGAAGTTATAAGCAGAAAAAATGTTGACCCTTAATGATACACCTATTTTTTTCTTTGATGCAAACACCTAGAACACCTTTTTGATATTCTAAAACAAAAAAAAATTGTTAATCTTCAGATTAATAAATTAGGTCATTATAATAATAAATTAGGTTTTTTTTCAGTTTTAAAGTTCAGCAATCTCTGACCAAGTATTTACAACAATACTTGAGAGTTCCTTTACAAAAAATACATTTTCTTTTCACATTTAGCATACTGGGTATCTGTGTCTCTTATGACAAGCAATTGTAAAAGAAAAAAGGCAATGCACAAATGGGTAATTAGTATAAAAGTGCCAAGACCTGTTTGGAAAGTTAACATTGTATTATACAGTCAGAGTTATAAATGAGGCAAGCTACAACAAACTTCCAGCTTAATGTGGACAATATTCCAGTAGTTGTTTCAAATAATTGTTTGCAAAAAAAAAAACAAAAACAAACAAACAAACAAAAAAAACCCAAAAAAAAAAACAAACCAACAAAAAAACCCAGAAAAACAAAACCAACCAAAATCCAGGAGCTGATCATATTATTTTATGGAGTTGATTAGTGCTGCATGTATATTGTCATCAGTGTCTCTAGCCAATGCATTCATTAAAAAGCCTTTTTAAGGCTAAGCAGGAAAAGAAAAATAAGAAACACCCTGAAATGTAGCAAGTAGCAAGAGCAACGCTTACTGCTATAATCGTGCACGAACTGAACACACGCCAACACAAGAGTGCACATACACACACACACACACAAACACTTTCAAATCAAATCAAATCAAACCAAATCAAATCAAACTGTAGGTAGAATGAGATGCTCTTTTCTTGTCTCTCCTAAACTCACAAGCAATTAAGCATTGATATGGAATGCCTGTTATCTGTTTCTGCTCTGGGTAAAATCTCTCTCAGATAAAAATACATTCAACAAGAAAAAAAATAGAAAAAAATATATACTGTATACATAGTATTTTATATATACAGTATATATATGTATAGTGTATATACACATGCACGTATATATACATATGTATACCTACATGCATTTGTATATACATATATATACACAAACATACAAATACTTTTTGTTGTTTTTAGCATAATTATATTTACATAAATATTCCTATAATGCTAAAGTTTAAAGAAGCATGATCTCCTTTTTTTTCTGAGCTTCAAAAAAGGTGCTTAAGTAATATACAATTAAAATTAAGCAGCTTCCTAGCATGGAAGTAGTTTCTAAATCTGCATACCAGTAAATAAGAACATCAACAGGAAAAAAAAACAACCTTAAAACAGTCTCTTTTTTACTCTCTTGTATGCAAGAGCTTTGTCCAACAAAAATATTTTTCCTTCTCCTGTATGAACAACCAGAGATTGATATAAAAAAACAAAACAAAAACCACAATAGACAAAACAAACAAAAGCCCCTGGAACTGCATGGTGTTCTTGACTTTTCCTTCCATCCATCCTTCCTTCCCTCTTTCCTTCCTTCCTCCCTTCAATACTGCTGTCAAAAGATCCAGTGCTCATATCAGGAATTACTTAGGCCTCAGTCATTTGCTAACTCTGCTGAAGTCTGGCTAATCTAGCCAATCAGCTTTGAAGAAAACAAAAATAAAAACAAAAAGCAGCACAAGGTATAATTTTATACATCCTTAATAAACCCACCCTTTATTTTCTGCTATAATCTTTTCCTTGCTATTTCATTAACTACTGCAGCTTCTCATCATATAGAAAAATATTTGCAGCTACACCACACCTGTGATGTGACAAATTCTGTTCTAGGAGTATATTACTGTAGCAACAGCTGGAAAAAAATAATCAGACCTTTTCATATTTTTTTTTTTTTTAACCTGGGGTTAGGCTTTTGCTGCAACAGATGCAATTTCAGAGCAACAAGGAAAATCACTATCCTGCTGCTCGGCAGTATATTTTCATCTCCAGCCAAGCATGACCAGCTTTTCTTCTCTGAAACTTCCTTTTACTTCATTGCCTACCCCTAGCCCCTGATTCCCCCTCCCAAAAAACCTTTATAGCTATGTTACAAGCAAATACATCTTAACAAGTTTTAAAACTTTGGTTCTAAGAAAACACTTGGTCAGTTATCTCAAGGAAAAGTGGGAATGCTTTTTCTGGCACATTGCAGGAGTCAGAGCTCATCCCAGAAAGGTCTTAGAGCTGTACATGTAGTCACAAATCCAATACAATCCACTAAGCAACTGCACAATTCTAGTTTTATTTTAATAGCAGACTGTCCCTCTTTCTCTCTCTCTCTCTCTCTTTTTCTTAGATCCTTGGTAAGGGTGCAATTCTTCAAACTGTTTGATAGAAATTATCTGCCTGGAGGTTGTTCTGTTTCTGCATGCTGTAAAATCCACTGTATCTTGAATCTGGGTCTGCAATTCTTAGCATCCTCTGAGAACTGTCCACCTGGACCATGGTACCTTTCTTGCAGTCCACATATACCAGCTGATTATTTAGGCAAGAAGGCTGTTAAAACAGAAAGGAAATATTGAGTAAATAATACATTTTTTTGTATTCCACACATAATTTGGTTCAAGTCCATAAGCACAAAACAAAATCAAACTAGCAATGAAAGGATTTAGACTGTCATTAAAGTTGGCTTATGTCAAACATAGTAACAGACCAACACTCTCTTCAGAGTCACCATTTTTCATCTTCTGAATAGAGCTCTGGTATTCTCATCCCAGCTGGGCTGGTTTAACTGTTCTCTGTTAATTCAGCATCACACAAAGGTTTAACCTGGTTGCCCCAGATGTGCAGCAGCTTTTTCCCCAGACTTTTAACCTCTTTATTGCTTAACATTTCCCACAATGCTTTGTTCCTGTTTTCATAAAAATGGGAACGCCTGGAAATAGACATGGCACCTTTGTTGGAGCTTTGTAGCAGGACACTGGAATCCACTGCTTTTTCTGGTTGATGAGCAGGAACACGATGATCAGCAAGAGCGCTATCGTGATTGGGATTGTCACCAAGGCGACAGAGCTGACGGATGCATCTTCGCTGGGGTGTGGCCCACTGCCACTCCGGTACTCTCCCTGCAGATGGTTCATGTCTGCAGGGCAAATGGGAGCTTTGTTAGGAATTATAAACCGGCCTTGGCCTTAAGGAAGAATGTAATTGTAAAAGTCTCAGTTGTACGTCTTGTCACTCATGTGAATTTGGACCTTCTCTCCTGCAATGTCATCTTATTTACATAAATTAGAAGTGCTGGTGTATTGTAGAAGGACTATATTAGTCAGGAAAAGGACATCAAAAATAGAGAAGATAGAAGGAAATCTAAAGCAATAACCAAGTCTGACAATAATCTCTTAACTCAGTTGTGTTTGCATGATCTTATCTGATCACAAACAAATTCCCACTTGTAAAAAAAGTCAGACTGTTTCCAGGCTGAGGAGAACTTGGAAATCTTAGGATGAAAGTAATTTTTTCATTTTTTTTTTACTTTTAAAAACTGGTAGGACAAGTATAATGTGTTCACTCTCTTCTGTTGAGGCCATATTACAATACCTGCAGCACACAGCCTATGGAAACAGACTGCTGGCAGAGTACCAGACTGTAGCAAGTTTTGTGTGTAATTGCAATGACTGGTAACTTTCAGTGACATATACAAATTCCCTCACAGATTGTAGTGTGTATTTTTAATCCCCAGGCAGGGTAGTTGCAAGCCAGCTGCTAATGCCTGAGAAATTAAAATGCTGTAGTCATAAAAGTGTAAGTCTAGAACTTTGTAAAGCAGTTACATTTCATGCATCCTTTCTCCAAACAATAGAATGCTGTGACATCATCCTCAGATTGAAAAAAGAACATCCTCAGGTTTTACAAAGATACATAGTTTAGGTTTTCCTTCACTTAGAAAAGATTAACAAAAACTGTGGCATGCTGGAATAGTATTACAGTGCAGTTTTAAACAGAAGATGCACTTACATCCTTAGACAATTTTATTGTCTGTGTGTCACTATACCTGAGGTGGTTTTTTGTCTAAGGTCTGACATCATGGCTATGATATATGTTGGGCTGTGGTACATGTTATTCCATCTTTGTTTAACTTTTCCTGAGAATGTCAAAAGGATCAATAAAGGTGTATCAACTCCAATGGTCTGCTTTCTCATTTTTGAATAAGAAAAGACTGAAGAATCACTTCTGATTAATCATTTTGTTGTATTCTTAATTTTATAGAACTCCATCATACCAACACAGATATTTCTACTGTGGAGAACATGGAGTGATAATGAGACCAAAATATATAAATATAATTTAATCGACTGACTCATCTTTACTCAAAGCAAAATGCATGTAAGAATTATGCACTGAAGAATATTCTCTACCTGCTCTAACTGCTACCTAAATAGAACAAGTAGATTCATTAAAACATGGGGATTAAACACATAAAGTCCTAAGTTTATAAGTCCTGGTTTATATCAGATCTGACCTCTGTGAATGTGGATTATATCATTTTCACTCGGTGTTGGCCAGTTTGGTACTTCTAGTTCAACATCTCCTCGGTGATTTGTCTTCTCAATGGGGATGTTAGTGGGTTCAGGTACATACATCTCTGTGAAATGAGAAAAATATGTTTCACAAGTTACAGGCTGCTTAATTTCTTGGTGCTGCTCTTAGTTGAGGAAATACACTTGCCCATTTGCAGTGCTTTGTCCTTTAAATTCTTGTATTTGTTTTGTAATTTTCATCATTAGCCTGGGATTTTGTTTGAAAACTTATTCCATATAGTATACAGGAAACATGCCTGTTGCCATTATCATAATGTGAACGAGACAAAGGACTGGTGTGGACAAACTTGCTTTTGAAAATACCATCTCAGAGTACATGCTTTACTACACGCTTGCTCCTCTGTGATACTTGACAAAAAACCCCCTTCCCCCAAAATAAAGAGAAGGCTACATCTTCCCAGCTGATATGTAAACACTCCCTACTGGTTTCTTTGCCTTGCTTTTTTTTGTAATCCTCAAAGGAGAGGAATTGCAAGAAGGGGTACAGCTCAATCTCCCCAGTTTTCCTGTCAGAAGTAGTTACCAGCTGCCTGAATAAGGTGAGCAAATTTCTGCAGAGGTATATCAAAACTCACGTTAAAAACCACTTGCAATTCTTATGGCCCTTGTGCCCATAGCTAAAAAAATATCACATTGCTTTCAAGCCAACTTAAATTGATAAATAAAGCAATGTGATATTTGAAAGGTAACCAAGAGTCTCAGAAAAGACAGAAATGTTAATCACTGTGACATAATCTGCAGAGATGTAAGGATATTAATTTTCCCACTTTTTTAACATACTTCCAAAGCCTTCTGAAAGGGCAAAACAGGGACAAGCAACTGATTTTTCAGTTCACAGTTCTCAGAATAAGTGAAATTCAAACTATGTTGTTGCACAATGTGCCTATCTGTTAAGAATATTAATTTTCCTGAAGTCTGTTGTCTTTGCGATGCTGTTCAAACATGGCCTGACATTCAGAACCCAATTAAAAAACCTTGTTATCAGCCCTAGGAAACCAGCATCACCACAAACTGGGTTGTCACATCACATTACCCGGGCACATGGGGCAGCAGCTTCCCTCCACGTTGATGGGTTCAGCACAGGGCAGAGGTGGGCAGCTGACAGTGGAGCACAGAGTCTGACCCTGCAGGCAGTAGCAGTGTGTGCAGCTGTCAATGTCCCAGCGTTCCTCATCTGCATAGGTTTCCCCACTGAAGTGGCAGACCACTTTCTTTGGAACTGTGTCTTCTGTGGAAGGAAAATGGTGCTGTGATCATGCAGTAACAGCCAATTACACACAAATCAGATTTCTTTCCTAGACACAAAAGCGAAACAATTGCCACAAAGAAATCCCGGGTGTAATCATAAGATCCTCTTTTCATCTTCCAGAAAATCTTTGTGAAAAAAATGTAATTTCTGCTTCTTTATGAAGTACATAATTAGCCTGGGCTGCTTCTCCTCATTTTCTTCACGCAAGAGGCTACAGCATGGATGATTAGGACATGAAAAGATGATATCAAAAGTGCTGTGAAAATTAAGAAAAATTCATTCTCTTTGACTGTTTGAGGCTGCAACTACTCATCTTCCTCCTTGTCTCCTAGTGAATCCTATTAAGCTAAAATAACCCCAAAACCCTAAGTACCCAAATTTCTAAGTACCAAAGCTCAAGAACGATGAACTCTGTCTAGAATACTTAAAAAAGTAGATTAGGCAGGATGCCAAGAAGGTTTGGAGCAACTCTCAGGTGAAATAACTAGAAGTGCTCAGACTGTAATGATAAAATAGATTTGAAGGGGATCTGATAATTCCCTGCAACTGCATCAATGGAAAACCCCAGGAAAAGAGCAATAACTGAACTCTGTACATTTTTAATGGTTAATATTATATAAATTGGAAATCAATGTGATCTTTCTGCTTAGGCATTCAATACACCACTTTTTAGTCTTGCATCCTATGCAAGCCTTTTAGGTGGTCTGCAGTAAAAACCTATTTCACTGAGTAGGCAGTAATGAATTGCTTAGCCTAGGATGTTTTTTGGTGCTGGAGCACTTTAAGGATAGCCAAAAAACCCCACAGCAGAAACTCCAAAAGCCATGCAGTGCATCATTTTCATCTTAGCTTCCTGCTACCTTTATTTCTTAGAGGAAAAAATTGTTATGAAACCTGCTGACAACATAAGCTTGCACATTAATCATATGAATGAAAAAACAGAATGAAATCATAAACTTCTTAAACTTTCAGATAAATACTGGTTTAACATTCACACAGATTACATCTTTAGGTATGCCAGTTAGATGTATTTACCCTATGTCAGCCTTATTATATATTTTGGCCATGAGTAAAGGTTTTAATTAGTGACAACATAATAGTGACACAATCTGGAATAACAAGGCTAGCAGTCAGCAGACCAGTCCAACAGATCTGAGAGAGTAAATTCAAATACAAAAGAAGACCAGCAAGAAGCACTATTGTGAAAACATTAATGGAATTATCTGAAAAGCACAAATGGTTCCCAAGGTCCTTGGTATCTCATGGCTTTCATGGCTTTTAGTATGGGTCCCAACCTCTCAAAAGAGATTTTATAAGTGAATGTGGTGGGGGCATGGGAAAGGAAGAGTGTGAAGAAAAGGTGGCTGCAAGCTGCAGGAAGGACATTAGGATTTTCCCTAGATGATGTGAATTTGGCATATAGAGGCAGCAGAACCCTGTGTTAGGAAGACATGCCTGGGGACAGGGTGAGGCACAGCAGCCTCTGCTGCTCGTTACCTATGCAGACCTAAGGCTGAGTGCTCTTGGCTCATTCAGATTTGCTCCCAAAATGTTACCTTGCTTCACTTAGAGCACCTTCTTCAGTTCAGCAGCTGGTTTGTCTGAAAAAGTCCTTTAACTTGCTCAGGCTTTTCCAAATTTGTGAAGAATACATCACAATTTAATTCAGCAAATATTTTTTTTTAAGAATGAGTAAAGGTAAAAGCACAATTACAGTGCTGTACCTTTGAACCTCGAGAGAAAAATTTTTAAGTACTGTCCTGTGAGTGTCTCTTGTTCTTGTGTCCATCTCTATGAAACTATAAACAGGGATGAAGATGAAGGCCACAACACCAACAGGTGCTCAATGATGGTGGAAACAAGACTGACTTGCAGTAAGAAACCTGCATAAAAAACCAGATCAGCCTCTAGCTCTACCCGCTTATCTCAAATTTCTTCTAGCTGCACCAGAAAATCAGTCTCATCTGGTAAACAAACCACAATTGCTCTGTTTTCTGCAGAAGACTAATCTTGTCTCCAATCAAATAGATATCCCTTTATCCTCTCTAAACTAGAAGGGTATCTTTCCAAATTAATCTTTCTTTGCATGAGAAAGACAAATGTTGAACACACAGGATAAATTTGAGGATTCAAACAACAAAGCATCCAAGACTGTAAAATTTTGATTTTGAGTCTATACAAACTGGATCCAGAAAGAAGCAGAATAAAATAATGCAGTGCTAAAATCCTGCATAGTTTTTGAAATTCCTAAGAATGAAGAATGCCTGTTCCACAGAGTTTGCCTCTGCCCAAGGAAGTGACTGAATCACCATCCCTAGGGGTATTTAAGAGATGTGTAGACACAGCATTTGGAGACATGATCTCG
The DNA here is from genome assembly GCF_029582105.1 of Oenanthe melanoleuca. Lineage (NCBI taxonomy): Eukaryota > Metazoa > Chordata > Aves > Passeriformes > Muscicapidae > Oenanthe > Oenanthe melanoleuca. The sequence continues at coordinate 75,426,589 of NC_079336.1, forward strand.
TGGTGGACTTGGCACTGCAGGATTAACAGCTGGAATCATTGATCTTAGAGGCTTTTTCCAACCTAAATGATTCTATGATTCTAAGCATTTTATCAAGTATTACATGAAAATCATTAGAAAGAATCTGTACAAAGATGTACTTCACAGTTCTCAAAAATGAAGAGTAAACCAGTAAGAACCAGAAAGATGAAAATTAAGTGCATGACATGACTCCTCTTACATGCAAGAGTATATATTATTCATGGAAACCATAAAAAAAGTTAAATTTCCATGAATTTTGGTTATTTAAACCACAACCCATTCTGACTACAAGGACAACATGGATTAATAAAATGTAGCATCACTGAAAATCTTTATATCTGAGTGTCGATTAAAATCTGGCTTCTGTATTTTGCTTTGCTGGGCAGTTGCTACTAAAAAAAAAATCACAGCTCATGCATTTAAGTATTTGAAATATTATACAACTGTATGGGATTCAAAGTAAATTAATTAAAGCTATATCTACATGCTGTATGTATATATTTGCAAAACCTGACATGCAAGATGTAGGCAACAAGGTTTTAAAGGCTACATTTCTGTAGCTCATTGCAGAAGTTCCCCTGGTGCATCCCCTCCTCACCCACTGAATTCTCCAGTGCAGTACTAAGGCTCATGTTCTGATGCTACTGCTTTGATTGCCCAACTTTTCAAACACTCTATATTTTTTTTTAATCTTAAAATGTTTTCTGGATTAAAATTATTTCATGGTTCAAACCCACTGGAAGAAAAGCCTGCAGAAAGACAGTTGTGAAATAAAATTAAAATTCTCCCCATTTTGTATGCAAACCATGAGAAGAAATAGTAATAGGATTAACATTGTACTGTCGCCTCAAAATGTCTTCATCAGGAGTCTAACTAGGGTTTCAAAGGTAACTGAAGCTTGAATACTTTCTAACTTTTCCAGGCATTCTTCCATAGAATTCCTTGTACATAATATAAAACTGAATCAACTGTTATTAAAGCTATTCTGTCTGCAATGATATGAAGATTTGAAGAGTTGTATCAATGTCTGAACACAGTTCACAATCTTGATGAAAGACTGTTTTATTTATAGATGGGTAAGTTGACTCATATGTTCAATTAAATATTTAAAGCCAATCAATTTCCTTATACTCCTTCTTACTGTTCTTTTCTACTGCATCTACTTTTGCAAATGAAGGTAAGTAAGCTTTGAATGCTTTCCAACAATGCTACAAAGATTTAAATTCAGTAAGTACATTATATGATTTTTCTCTCTCTGCAGCTTCCATTCTACAGCCTTTGTACTTACTGTGAACTCACAATAAAAAAAAAAAAAAGTCATCTGTACACAAATACACCTATTCAACACACAAAAGTGGAAAAGTGATCAGTAATCTCCAATTTTTCTAATTAAAAAATGCCTGGCAATTTTCACTGTCTACAGCAAGCACCATTTACTTCAGCTCCAAATCCAATACCAGTGCATGGCTCTAATTCCTTATGCATTTTCAATATTTAAAAATATTTGTATTTTCCCTATTTTTATGTTAAGGATATTACCAGCAATGAAATTCCGTTTTTTCCTATATTTTAATTTAGATCAGTTCTCCATTCTGTGAAATTTTAGAATGCCTCAGCTCATCTTCTGTAGTCATAATTAATGTTTTCCTCATATATCACATAAATTGAGACATAACATATGTGTTATCTGGCAGATCTTCCTTTAAATAAAATAATTTTTTTGCAATGTCTTCATCCAATAAGGTGTCTTACCAAGATTCCAGGAGGATGGCCTCTGTATTTGTAGGAAAATTAAATGTATTATCTCTATGTGCTTCTACCTAAAATCCACAAATCATGATCCTCAAAGCTCCCTATGCAGATTTCACTCTCCAGTTCGACTGGTGGCATAGACTGCATCTCACCAAACAGGAAAGCATTTCAGTTTGGAAATAAAACTTCTGTCTTATCCCCAAGAAGGGAACAGCAAATTAACAGCTATTTTTATTCACTCACCAATACAGTAAGGACAACACTGTCCCTTTCTCAAAACAGGTCTCTCACAGGATACTGGTGGGCAAGACTCAGAGTAGCATCTAATCACACCATCCATGCAAATGCAGCTAGTGCAGACATTGGGCTTCCAGGACTCAGCTGTCAGAAAAATATCTCCATCATCGTTCTTGCAGTAACTGGGCATGCTCTCATTGCTTGATGGAGAGGGCTGAAGAGTCTCATCTGTAAATATAAACAGAGTAGCTTATTTAACTTACAGTGGGTAACTTCTCTCATGGCTCCTTAACAGAGGGCTCACTCTTGAAGAACACAATGGAATTGTTACACATTGGCTCACTCCTTCAAATGAACTAGAAGGACAGAGCCTCATGACTTTTCAGTCCTTATATGGGATGAAGACCTCATGATATGCCCTAGCATAATGCTTATTTACACCTTTATTGAATTTACTCAAAAAAGAAAAAAAAAACAAGAAAAAAAAAAATAAAAAAAAACTTGGAAAAGGAGAGCAAAGAGAAAAACAATCACCATCAGAAGCAGCCCCTCAGAAAGCAACTCTGAATGCTCTAAATTGCACAGTGTAGGAATTCTTTTCAAACAAGAGAGATTAAATTTTAAATCTAAAACCTGAATCCTATCTTCTACCACGTCAGCCCAGGTCTTTGAGTGACGCAAAGTGAAAAGCTGTTATGCTGCTGTCACCTTCACCAGTGGCCTTAGGTGAGCTAATTATAAGCTGTTGAGGAACAAAGGGAACTTGATTGTGCTTCAGCCTGATGCCAATGGTTTGCTTTAATTCTCATGCCCATCCATGGGGGAGGCATATTCCTGCAATGAAGCTGTACCTTAACAGACATTACGTGCCAAGAAACAGGACTAAGAAAAAGAGAGGAAAATAAAGGATTCATAAGAGCACTGAGATCAGGTTCTCAATCTAACTGCATTAAGCTATGAGACTAAGCTTATTATAGAGCCAGTGAGGAAAGATCAGCTCCTCCAAAATAGTATTTTAAAGTAAGAAAATGTCCATTATTAATAATGAAAAAAAAGTAAGTCAGGAGAACTGGCTACCTTTTTTACTAAAAATATTTTGTCAGGAAAAAAGCCCCACACCCAAACCCAAACAAATACCTTGTAGCAAAACCTAATGGCAATACCTAACTTCTATTTTTTCTGAAAGTAAACTTTTAAATTTTGGTTTTAATAATGGTGTATTTTCTTAGTGAGTTTACATGCAATTCACAGGTTTGTACTAAATTTCCACTTCAATAAACTCTCCCATTTGCTATGTAAAATAGGAATTTATATTCATTTAAAATTGAGTATCTTTCCCTGGGGGAAAGCAAATCCTGTTATCTTCTTGACAGTGTTAGGGAGTCTAGGAGGAATCTGGCACACCTGCCAGGCTGGAATGCTTTGATATTACTCAGCTGCCTTCAAATCACTCTCAGAATGACCATGTGAAGGTAAAAGCAAACAGAAGTATTTTTGAGACCAAATCCCAAATAGACAAGATAGTAATAAAAATTGTTTTTTTTTTTACAGAAACCAAGGTGTATAGAAAGAAAAGGAAACAAGCCTGTATCTACCTATCACTTTGACTGCTTTCAAAGTTTCTCTAATCCTGCATGTATCCATAAATGAGTGCATATTTCATATACCTTCCAAGGATTCTGGTTCTTACACAACCCCTACATTATTAGATTGCCTTCAAGATTTTCCAAGTTCAGGGCCACAACTCCCCTTTACACATAAGATTTCTCTTGTACACAGTCAAGTTTTGCATTTGGATTAGAAGACTGCAGCTGTCACTCCAAACTGCTAAACAAAGGCACCACAACAGCCACCTGAGCTCAGACTGAAGCATTCTCATGCTGAGATGAAGGAAGGGCTCTGATGGGAGCTGGATGTCAGCACTTACCTGGGCACTGTGGGCAGCAGGAGTCCTGGGTGCGGGTGGGGTTCTGACAAAGAAGAGGTGGGCAGACTTCAGTCTCACACAGGACACGTCCACTGTGGCATGTGCATTGTGTGCAAGAATCAATGTTCCATGTCTCTCCTTCCACAAAGTACTCCCCACCAGGAGCATGACAGATTGAGGGACTGGTGAGCTCTGGCTTTTGCACTATTATTTCATCTGGGAAAAACAGAATAGGAAGACAGGCAAAATCAACTGTGAATCCTATAATTAACAACTGTATGCAAGATGAAGAATTTCTGTTATTATGGAAAATACATATATAAATTATTCTTAATGAAGCTCTTTTGACTTTATGGCACATGCAACTCATGAGAAATGGGAAATATATAAACAACAAACAATTTGAGAGTCAGTCTGAATAAAGACTAGTTACTATAAATCAGAGATAACTTCAAGTGTTCTTGGCATTTCAGAAAAAAACCAACAGCCCCCCTCAAAACCCCAACCCATCAGAAAAGAAAAAGCAAAAGACAGAATCCCCCCTCCCCAGCCCCCTAAAAATGTATGAGTATTTAACAATGGTGGAAGTGTTCACTGCTTAACTTAAAAAAAAAAAAAAGCCATATTTGGAAAAAACCAAACTAGATTCAAGGAATGCCACAGTGTGTAGCCTCATCCTTCTAGTAATTGTATCAATGATATCAAATGAACCTTACTTTCTTTTCAAACAATTAATTACATCACCTCTGCAGCCCTGGCTAAAAGATTCACCATGGTAGTTCCCCACATTAACAAAAATGGGGGAACTCTTCAGCTCTTGGTGTTTTAACAGAAAAAAGAAAAGAAACCTATCTGCTACCTTGAGTGCTTAAGCACCTACCATCAAGAAAAGGTTATGCCACCATCCTCAGCATGTTTAAAATCCTTTGAAGCTTATCCCACACTAGGGGCAATAAGGGCAATAATAGTTGCCTGCTTAGCATGCTGCTGTTTTGGACCTGAGTTATAGTCCATCAGCTTTTTCCATGCATTATGCACAGATACGAAGATGCCTCATACACCATATTTTTTCAGCTGCAGAATCCATGAGCTTGAAAGCTACAGGTTATAAAGTGAAGCTTCAGGCTTATAAGTGATGCCCTTCGGCCTGGATTCAACCCATTAAATATTAGATGGCTAAGTTAGATGCCTCTGTTAAGAACTGAATCTCCTTGGGTTTCCTATGCTATGAATAGAGGAAAAGAAAGAAGTGACTTCTTGCTAATTGTGCTCCACCTCTAAACCACTTTCTGAATGTGCCTCTCTCCTACTTCATTATAATGATGCCTAGTGTGGACATCATCCTAACCCAAATATCTTGGTTAAGGAGAGAAAAATTAAGTGTACAGCAGCTTCTCTAGTCATTTAGGCAGGCCAAGGCTCACAAAGTGCTTGTGGCTTCTCTTCATGTTTCTAGCACTGCTGTCCCTGTCTGGAGACCGGCGTTTGTGCCCTTTGCTCTATGACACTGCCATGTAGAAGAAACAGCACTCAATTGTTTGCTTTCATTTCTGGAGAATGATCAGTAGAACTCAAGGAAGCTGACTCTGGCTGATCTTACTCTATTCACAAAGTACCTGTGCTTTTCCTTCAAGGAATTATTTTATCTTTCACCAATTTGCTTATGCTATGCTTTTCCAATTACTTACATTTATGAACCACATCCATGATTCAGCAGCATTTACCTGAAATAAGACTGCTAGTCTGCTGCCTTGTCACTGTTAGATTTTTCCTTCAACTGGAACAATGTTACATGTTATGCAATGGAATCTTAACTCACCATGGCAAAGGCAACACTAAGATTTCCTGGGAATTTTCTGAGTCATCTCCTTTGCATTAAGTTTTCTGCAAAGTCACAGGCCTGTTTTGCTATAGCTCATTACTGTTCCTGATCAAAAAAGCACAGCCAGATAGCACTGCTGCATATGTAGCCTACTGCTCCCTTAGCAGCACTGATAATGATGTATCACTGCAACTGAAGAGCCACAAATGTGCAACTACATTACCTCAAGAAACAATTGTTTAAATAAATATACACTTCCTACATAGCATAGTTTTGCAAAACAGTAGAAATGAATGGCTTTTAAATTTTACAGGAAACCTTTAAGATTTTCATGAGCATTGGGATGATCCATATAAACCTTTTAATTTATAGAAACGTGATTATAAAGGATATTTTATCATTCAACATATATTCTGCTCTGCTGAAAACTAACTAAATGTGGAATTGAATGTAATCACACTTTTTCTTTCAGTTTGCAAAATCTCTGAGAGCTGCTGCTTCCCTGTTGATAGGTTAAGAGTGCAATTCCAAGTCCAGTACATCAGGACTGCTAATTACTTCAATATCCTTATGGCAGATACCTTTGAGTGACATGCTTACAGTCTCACAATTCCAAAGTGCACTCCAATCTACTTAAGGCCGTGATATATAGCTAACATCATCAGTGGGGAATCAATTGCAAAATAAAATCAGAATTACATTTCTAACAAACATAACACCTCAGTGGAGAAGAAAATAAAACCTGCACTGAGACTAATTTGGCCATAGTAATTTCTACACTTATATATGCCATCTTTAAAATGCTGTGTCTGCCCTAGCATTGTAAGAGTTTATACTAAGTATGACTTTGCTTACACAGAAATTTAGGTGACCAGTGTCTTGAAAGCAGGATTGATGTCAGACAGAGAAACTTATGCAGACCCTCTCTCAAAGGATTAGACACTGCTGACTAAGCAACTGCTCTTTTATGAAAGAGACCAAAGTTGCTGGTGCTCAGAATCAAATGCTGATGTCATCCACAAAAAATGTATAGTGTGAGATAAAAGGCTCTGCTAACTTCATATTGACCTTTCTTCCACAAACTGAACATTAGACTTGGGAATGAATTTAGCCAAACTCACTCTCCCAAAGTAACTAGCTGCTGGTCAGCTGAAAGACCAAAATTACCCCTACTCTTAGTTGAATGCCCTGAGGTGCTCTGTACATGTTCAGTAAACCAAGATGCACAAGTATGCTGACAGCAGAATGAAGTCAAGGATGACTCTTGGGGTCCTAAAAGGAGAATTGCTGAAATTGGAACAACCACCATGCATTTTAAAGTTTGAATCTTGTTTGTTTATATAAGGCAAGACTGATATGTTAACCTCTCCCCATCCATATGAAGTGTATCATCCCTTACAATACTATACAAATAATTGTGAAAAGGCTGAAAGAGACAGACTCTTTGGAATCTTCCATCTTTCTGGGGACTTACTGAATTTTTCCAGTTACCACAGGGTGTGAGCTGGGTTGGAGATCTCAATTTGTCTAAACAATCTAAAAGATCGGTTATCTTAGGCCACAGGGAGGATGCACTCTTCTCTCTCACTTTCAGAAAGAGGATCTACTTATTTTTCCCCCTAGGATTTCCTGTTCCTTACAAAGAATTTGAAAAAGTTCTTATTGCTTATATCCTGCCAGTACTGTCTTATGTTCTGCTGTTTATTGAAGCTTCATGAGCCTCATTGTTCTTACTCCTAACATGAGTTCCAATAAAGTCATAGACAATATGACTGTATTACAAATTAATCTATTTAGCACATAAAATACTGTAGGAACTGCACTGAAAACAGAGGGCATTAATCTTACATTCTACCTATAATTTTTCCTAGATGTTTTTCATATTAACACTTATTAAAATTGTTTTGGAATGCAACATGAACTGTTCTTGGCCTTCCCACTGAAAGTATTGAAATAATCTACTGATCATAATGCTAAGACATCTGTTTGTGTAGATCTTTGAGGGGTTGTAAAACATACATCAGGAGATACATTTTAATAAAACTCCACTTTAAAATAGAAAATGAAAATGTAACGGCTTATTACAAAACTTGTTATTATAGGTAACAGACTAGAAACTTTTACTTACTTTTTCTAGTTTAAAGATTCTAATGTGTCAAAGATTAACAAGGACCCACAACTTGCATATGCTTTAAATATTTAAGTTCCCTTTTTCCACAGCTGAGAACTTAACGACAGCAACTCATCATGTTACCTTAGGGCACAGAAACCTTCATCTCTGTCTGCTACTGAAGTATGCACGAGATCACTTTCATGCACTAAGAAACAGAGCACAAGTGAAATGGAACTCCATCACAAAGCATGCAGAAGATATCGGGTGTTACCTGGGCATGACGGACAGCACTGCCCTGGATGTATGGTGGGGCTGCCACAGTTGGGAACGGGGCAGGTGATCAAGGCACACATCTCCCGCCCGTGGTGGCAGTAGCACTCCCTGCAGCCATCGTGCCAGCTCTCCTCGTTCTCGTGCCGGCGCCCGTCCATGGACAGGCAGGAGCCCGTTTTAACAGCAGGCATAAGAGAAGCTGTTGCCTCTGCAAAAAAACGAAGAAAAATGAGGTGTCCTGACAAGCATCTCTTGCTTAGGAAGAAACACCAGCTTCATAACTGGACTGGGTTTATTTTTAAAGCACATATAAGAACAAGTAAATAATAGTTCTATTGTTCACACTTAAAGTAACACACAGGAAACAACTAAAATGTATACTGAAGGGGACAATAGCATGTTGTAGCAGTAGAATTTCCTATAGTATTTCCTGTAGTGTTTCCTTGGAAAATGTAATTCCTTCTGTTGAACCTATACTTTTTTTAATCAACCAGAAACATAGTAGTGTCTAAATAATGCAAGAAAAAGGAGAAGTGCAATGGAGGGAAATAGCAGATAGCATAAAGCATATTTAAAATAAATACTTAAATACCATAGCACATTAGATAACCTATAATGTATCTGACAGCAAGTAGGATACAAAAACATTTAAATGAGCTATGGATGGTCTTTTGAGTGATAAAAAATTGCAATGAGTGCTAACAGGGTAATGGTAGATGTTGGAAATATTCCATAAAGTCCTTCCTGTGAGAAATTATTTGTTTATATTACTATGATAAATGAGATCTTTGGAAGAGAATGATGAGAATTTCATCCCTCATTTATTTTAGCTTCTACTGTGATGAGAATGCAGTAGCTTAGACAGTGGCATTATGATTGCACTCTCTCAGAACACTAAGGCAGTTGGTCTAGAGAGGATAAAGTTTCATTTGTATCTTAAGGGGTATTTAAGTGCTGCAGCATTCAGCCTCAATATATTCTCTGTTAATCAGCAGAGTGAATTTAGAGCCAAACACTCCCTCATCCACATCATGATCCACATCAGGATGATGAAGGATGCAGCATCAGTTTGTCAGTGAGCTGACTAGTTTTCATGGCATGTCAACCATGTTCTGCTGGCATATATACAAGGTTATTTGTACTAAGTTCTTAATTTAATTTTCTGTCTTAAAAGGTTCATGTAAGAGAAGTAGTAAGGTAATTTTAGGAAGTGTTCATCTTTTTTGCTTGTTGATTTTTTGGTTGGTTGGAGTGTTTCTTGGTGTGGTTTTTTTTTTTTTTTGCACACTAGTATGTAGGGCAGCACTTCTTCAGCTGTGGCAGATCTATCAAAGATGATCTCACAAACAGATGGTACAAAGTTAGTTTGAGGCATATCATCAGACTAGAAAGCCAATACATGAAATTTGGAGAAATATACATAAGCAGGTATTCAAAATTAAGTTCACAAACTGAGATTGTAATTAAAAATTGAAGAGTGAAAACAATTAGTACAAAAGTTAATACTTGAAAAAATCTAATGTGCAAATACAAAATGGGAGTAACTAGCTACCAAGTGGTATGATTGAAATTATATGAGATACAGGAGTTCATAAGGAAAGGAAGTGTTCAATGTGATACCACTGCAGAAAAGGCAAGCTCAATATAAGACACAAGTACAGGAGTACTGTAAATTTAAATACAGGGCTGCTACTTCCACTAGCCTTAAGCTTTTACTATGGCTAAAGTATAATATCAAATTTTTGAACAGTGATAAGAAACATAGCAACTGGGTTTGTTTGACTTAGAAACCCATTTCCCACCCAAACAATGTTTGTAAGTCTCCAGCTGCAACCCCTTATTGCAAGAATTCTGAAGGGAATGGTGCTTAGCTGCTCTATATGTCTGTAAGCTCAGGACAAGAAATAACCAGTTCAATGTGTATAAAGGGAGACAGTAATTTTACAAAATTCATTTTAAAATGTCATTTGTTTCTAACCACAGGCAAATACTATTTTAGAAAGGTCTGGTTTTTTCTCTTTCTGTTTTGTTCTGGTTTTCTGTGTCTTTTGAAAGTGGAGATTCTTAATAAATTAAATCTTAGACAAACATCTGTCAAGGATTATCCAGATACACTCTATTATATGCAAGGGTAAAGAAGTGGACTCTCAGTTTTTCAGAGTTCTACTCCAGGCTGTACTACTATGGTTCTACTTCTATTAATCCTAGCATAAGCTGTTTCTGGCAGAAGCAATTTAGAAAGTGGAGCTAATTCACAGGAAGGGGATTTACCCAAACCTTTCTCTTACTTAAGGATTCTGGGTCAAAATTTCAACAAGGACTCACATTTTCCCCAGAACATACTGGTGATTGTTCTAATAATTCTTTGACAAAGTGGCTAATGAAGTGATGTTGAAGTGATATGCTCATGGCTTGGAACCTTTGTGACCATGACAACAATAAATACTACTTAGAGACAGATCAAGATTATTTCACTAAATAATTGTGCATGTTTTAAAATCCTTTTAGGGAGAACACTTAAAAGTGTGCATACACATAATTAGTGACATAAGTTTATAGTCTGGAAGGCAATTACAGTACATCTAAGGGAACACTTTGTGTCTATTTAGTCACAGCACTATGGCAATCCGGAAGTGTTTTGATTGTGAACATGGCGAATGACAAGCTGAGTGGTAAGAATTATCTCAATGGGACACCATTCAATAGTTACCCTTTCTTATTTAATTATTAAAATTTTGATTTCTAGTAAAAGTCATTTACTGTAGTTTATGCCAATGAAATCTCTGCTTCTCACATCTGCAAAATATGTTTATAACATTGCAACTTTTATTTTGCTAGAAGTTTAAAAGCTTCTTAAATATCTGAAGTGTACTATGTTACATAGAAAAAAGATAATGTTGGATATTTTTTATTCATATGATTGCATGTTTGCCTTCAACTACAGGGGAGTGACTTCAAGAACTCATACATTTCCTTCCAGTGCCATGTTCCCATAGCTTATCCTTTTATATTTTATATATTTTTTTTTAAATGCAGAAGAAATAGCAAAAAGTAAAGAATAGGGTCAATTGCACAAAGTAATGGGAAAGTAATCAAACTTATTTGACTATAGCTAGGAAGCAAAGCACACAAGTAAGAGTCAAAGAAAATAAGCATGAAAGAGCAGTTAGGATCAGAGGGACACTGAGCAAAACCAAGAAGTTATTAAATGCACCACAGGGAGATGAGCAATGAAGGAAGTCTGATACCCAGACTAACACAAAACATAACCTGAAAATATTGTAAAGGAGAGACATGCTAAAAGCAGCACAAGTATATGGTAGACAACAAATGAATATCTGATCTCAGTATCCACCTTGAACTTGGTGGTTTCAGGTTTGAGATGTGGCATTTTTAGCTTAATAATACCAAGTCCTTTCTTGTGGGCAGCTGTTCTCTCTACTCATTGTTCATTAAGACTGCCTGAAAAGCATCCAAGAAACAGCACTGCAATTTTAGGTGATATACTGGGTACATCACTATTGAAAAAAATGCCCTCAACTAGCTTATTATTAGTAGTTGCTTATTAAGAGCCTGATCCAATTTTTATAAATGGCAACAAACTTTTTGTGACTTCGTAGTGGGAGACCAAAGCAGAACTGAGGCTTTTCTGTTGAAGCCAAACAAACCAGCAAAACAATACATTCATTTGAGCAATGTTGAACTGCTTCCCCCCCCAGTTAACATATTTCAATTTGTAAATATTCAGTGCAGTATTTCTTTTCTTTCACCCTGGTTTGCACCTGCTTTGAAGACAAGTTTTAGTTAGAGGTGGAAATGCACGGGCACGTACCTCTGCACTTGCAGATAACACAGCCATGACTGTTCTGCTGGAAGCCCAAAGGACAGATTTTACCACAAGGCAGGTTGGGGCACTTCTTACACCGACAGATTTCACAGCCATGCTTGTTCTTCCTAGATGACCAAAATAATTTGCAAAAAGTCAGCAAGCCACTTTAAATATCTACATCTTTAAAGCAAGAGCACGCCCCCTAAGGAAGTGACTGATGAGCAAAGAAAATTACTGTTAGTTGTCTCCCTTAGATTCAGTGGTTTTATGGGCTGTACAAGCCTCCATTCCTGGCATATGCTCCCTCTGTTCAGTGGATCCTATGCTGAATGTTTCCTTGTCTTTTTTCACAAAGGCAGATAATACTATTCAAACTTTCAGCACAGATGTGCAAAACAAAGAAAGGACATGGGAAGTTATAGAACATGATCTAGGAGGATAGAGGAGAAATAAATTATGTAAATCTCTAGAAAGCCTGGCTTCATGATGTAGGAAACTTTATTTAATTTTTAGTCAAAAGGCTGAGAATAATGAATTGTCATACAGTAGAGGGGGGAATGAAAAACTTTGTCTTCCTATCCCATCAAAAGGAATGCTTCTTCCCATTATGTGTAGAGCTTTTAAACAGTGAGCTTTAGCAGATTTTTTCAGATAATTATGAAAAGGTTTTGGTTTCTTTAAAGATGCACAAACTCAGTATTTCCAATTAATAACTTTTAGCAGTCTTAAAAAAAAAATCACAAATATTATGATTACTCCTTAACGGTTCACTCTCTAATAAACTTTTCTTTTAATATTTTCTTCTTTTGTGTCCTGATTGTGACTAAATGTTCACATTAAAATAGAGATTTGTCCTCTATTACATCCCATATTTTTAATTATCACACACACATGGAAGTCAAATATATGGTATTTAAAAAAAGAATTTGGTAGCAGTAAACTGAATAAAGATGCTATACAACCACAAATCCAACTAATTTCCACACCAAGGTAAAACTCAAAGTGAAATGATCCTAAATTAGTTCTTGACACAACTTTTACCCTTTACACTCCGAACAGTTCCACAAAGATATCCTTAAATGTTATTAATTTCAATCAGTGTAATTATTCATGTATTTTGTAGAGAATGACAAGATTAGAGTACCCATTTCCAATCTCTAAAAAATTATCTGAAGATGTTATTAAACATTCATTATTTAAAAACACCAGCCATTCTGCATAATAAAATTACATTCTGCACATGAACCCACAATTTAAATTGAATGCTATCCTCCAAACAGCTTAAAAAGGTTTAAAGTTCATATATTTTTCGGGTGCACAAAAATAGATGGGAAAAAGCAGCCCAAAGATAGGGTTAATGAAAACACTGGCATCAGCTTGAAATCAACTTGTTTTTAAAACATCTTAATCTTAAAACTACCTTACTATGCCTATTAAAATGTGCTGTATTTTTTAAAATGCTCTTGCTATATAGTTCACATAGATTTTCTAATAAAACTGTTTAGCACATGCTCGAGTAAAAAAACAAAAAAAAAGAAGAGTGTGGTTCTCTATAATATATATATATATGGCATCTCTATATGTTTTGCCAGTAAATTTTATGTTTCATGGGTTCATTCCATGTTAATACCTGCTCTTCATAATAGTTTAATTTCTACCTCATGACAACAGATCTTCAGATAACATTCAAATGTAAAAATTTGTTTTAGGCTTTTCAATGAAATTTAATACATTTGCAACTCCTAGTGTTTGATAGTAATACTCCTCAAATTTCTGGTTCATTTTAGAGCTCTCTTTGGCCCTTGCTCATAAATGTTGCAGGTTTTCTGATAGCCATCTTTACTGTGGTGTGTTCTCTTAGTACACTGAGCAGTAAAAGAGAGAGGAAAACAAGAGATTTTAAATTAAGGAGTTAATAAAATTATCTCCAGGCATGTTGACTTCAGGAGTAGCTGAGACTTACTTCAGTTTTGCAAGTGAGAGAAAGTAGAACCAGAGGGAAGTTACAGAAAAGGAATCCTATAGAGAGCAGTAATTTTAGTCTGTATGTATCATGAGTTTAATATATTGACCTACAGAGCATAATTACAATTCATGTATGGGATTTTTCCACTTAGATAAGATTATCAAAGCATGCCAAAAGAATTTCAAAAAGCTACATGTAAGAGATATTACTTGTAAGCAGCTTTCTCATCTTGTTTGCCAAATCCTTCAAAAAAAATTAAGCGCTGATTTCCTTTTATAATCTGCCGTGTTCGAGTTTTGGTTTCTAACTCTGCTGACCAAAATCCCCTTTGAAGAACAGCGCGGTCCCACATCCATTTCCATTTTCCTCCGCTGCCCCCCGCTCTGCCCCAAAGCAAGCGCAAGCAGCGTGCTGGGTTTGTGGGCACGCACAGGGATGCACGAGGCGCGCTGTCGGGATGAGAATACGTACAAGTATCCAAAGGGACAGTACTTGTCACATACAATGGGTTTGCACTTCCTGGGCCGCGGCCGGCACTGACAGATCTCACAGTTGTGGGCGTCGGTCTGGAAGCCGAAGGAGCAATCCAAGGAACAGCCCGAAATGAGGCCGGTGCACAGCTCCTCCCCTGCAAGGGACACACAGCTCATCACAACACAAAAACTCTTTGTGCCAAACGCATCCTCAGCACGCTAAGCCTTCTGCTCCCTTCCACTCTGGGCCTTACCTTCAGACTGTCCTATTTCTAAAAGATTTGACAGAATTCTCCAGTAACAGCCCAAACTGTATGAGCAGATGCTACAGGATTCTTCAGTTCCTGTCAGCAGGTACCACCTGGTACCACAAACTAGCATGATTCTATGAACAGATGCACAGCCAGTGGAGTCCAACATCCATCACTCCATTGGCTTTTAATAATACACCTAAAATAACACAATTGCCACGCATTATACGGGTTTAGCAAGCTTTTGTTCAATATAGCTCATCTTTATTCTTCTTCTACTTATTTTAAATAAGTACTGAAAGGGTGGGATGCACTAAAAACTTTTATTCTTTCTGCTGTTTGCTGTCAACTTGACTAATATTTGCTTCTTAAAAATATAACTGCAATACCCTAAGATGTGATTGAAGCTTAGAGATGCTAGACTAAAAAATCTGTGTCTTGGAGTCCACTACCACGTTTCATCTACCTCTTGTGGCATAAGGAAGATGTTGAACTGCTGATATCTCAATTTTTCTGGTATAGAGATAAATAATGGTTATCATATCCCCTCTCATTTTACTATTTTGAGATTGATCAGTTTCTTTTCGCTTTTCTTGAAAGAAGAAATGTCAGAAAGACCACTCTTAACATATTGTGGGATACAATGTTCTTTTATTGGTTGCAGAGGTGAGAGGAAACAGAAAATTATGGGTTTTTTCCACCCTAAGGATGCAAATGACCATTATTACAATAGCCAAAGTGAGATCAAAATAGAAAAGAGGGAAACACAATGAAGATTCTTCAATAGAATAATATAATGGGTGATATCTAAAGGCCTGACTTTAAGAGTGATATTTAAAGGATGGTTGATCCCTAGCTGGGACATCCACATACTACATCACCATATCACTACTCTGTTTGTACAGAGGTCAGCTGAAGATTATTGCAGATGTGCTCCTCATCTGAGACCTGAAGACCACTTTCCTTTAGGGCATGAACATTTAGGGACACAGTTTTGCCAAAGAGATCGGTTATTATTCTCTAAAATGGTAATTTACTGAAAGAAAACTACAGAAGGAATCTTGCTTTACTTAAATGCTTCCTTTTCTGTTTCTGTGATGTTGCATTTTAAGATTTCAAAATATAGACTTAACCAGATGTGGCTAAGCCAAGTGTCTCCTTATCTATTCTACCAAGTTAATGCTCATTTGGTAAAGAAGGCATGTTACATACAGGGTCAGACTGAGACCAGGACCTCAGAGAAAACCAGCAAATCCACTGCCTACTTCTGGGGTGGAATTTGGGCATGCAAGTGCAACACAACGTAAAAGTCTCCTTATCCCAAACAACAGTGCTCAGTTTAAATACGATGAATATAATCAGGGTCATGGCCCTGACCTCTCCACTTTTATGCAAATTTGGTGTCTGAAGCAAAAAGGGTGCAAGTTCGGGGTTGTTTTTGCCATTTGGAATACAGAAAAAGAAATGCCAGATCCTTTCATAACTCTAGAGATTGTGTCTGGAAGCCGAGAATC
The DNA here is from genome assembly GCF_029582105.1 of Oenanthe melanoleuca. Classification (NCBI taxonomy): domain Eukaryota; kingdom Metazoa; phylum Chordata; class Aves; order Passeriformes; family Muscicapidae; genus Oenanthe; species Oenanthe melanoleuca. The sequence goes on from NC_079336.1 coordinate 75,442,767, forward strand.
AATAACACAATATTTAAGCATTTATTCTCGATCAGACCTAAACTTTGCACAGCAAGGGTAACCCTTGGTTTAGGTTCATGCTTTAGGGAGAAAAACACAAAGATCTTCATGAAGTTTTACACATTTTTGGAGGATTAAGTCAGGACTATCTACAAAGAATACTAATCTTCCCATTATGTAGCCACTAGTGCTGATTTTAAAACATTATAATGCAGAGGAAACTTTGATATTTTTCTCTGGTAAGGAGTGAGTTATACAAAGACTTTTCTTGAAGCAAGTTAAAATAATGAGAATTTGTCTTTCATTTATAAGCTTTTATACTAGGATATTTGTACAGAATTATTTCCTATCAACACACAACAATAATAAAATTAACTAAACCTTTCATTATGCAAGACTTTATAAGGTAGTCATAACTATTAAAGCTAGGCTTGAACTTTTTATAAAGAGTACATGGAGAATACACTAGGATATCTCCAAAAATAACTAAGTCCAGTTATGACCTTTGGTATAATGTAAGTTAGGATATCTCCTGCAGATGCTCAGAACTGATCAGTGAATAAACCTGGAATTGCAGAGGTTGAACTGAGCAGAGCCATTCCTTTTCTGAAGCATACTTTGTCAGGGAAATGAAACGTTTACATGGCTGGGATACACAGTAGGATCAGGAAGACAGGTGAAGAAAAAAGAAGGTACATATGCAAAGGCATGGGAGAAATAAATAAGTATCTTTAAAGTGTAAAAGGAAGAACTAGAAACAGTTTTTAAAAATATCTAAAAAAACAGAAAAAAGAAGAACTTTCTTTTCCTTTAAGTCAGCATATTTCTTTATTATTTTTGTCTCCAGATTATCTGTTAAGGAGAGCTATCAAAAGACAACATCCATTTTTGACTACAAAGTTATACAAGATGGCAAAATAATGATGCCTCAGAATCCCACAGCCAAACACACTTTGTTCTCAGTCTTCTATTCTGCTCTAGTGATTTGGCTAGTGAAACTACTTTTCAGAGACACAAAACAAGTTTGTTACATGTAAAGAAAGGTAATATACTTTATTAAAAGGTTCAGGGTGTCTAAGGGCAGTGCTACAAAGCAGGAAGACATCCCAAGTGTCTCTCCCAAGTAGCTTATGATGTTAAATATACTTAAAACTCAAATAGTCAGCTGACATACTAACCAGGAGATCCAGTCTTGAAGCAATATCCTCCTTGCTTAATCCTTTACACAGTGAGTTATCCTCAAAAGAATTTTCACTTTGTAAGTGGCCAAGAAAGAAAAGCTCTTCAGAGCCTTGAGGTGGGTGACTAATAATCACCATTGCCTCTCAGGAACAGACAGTGAAGAGCATAGAAAAAAACCACCAAAAGTGTCAAACATAAAGGGAAAGTTTGCTGAAGTCAGTACAGACAACTGTTAATGCATGGTCTGTCACATGTAATGCCAATGTTATATATGAGGTGACCAGAATAATCTCCACAGACCTCTGCTCACAGTCTTTCTAATAAAATGCTGAAAATTAAATTCTGGTACGATGCTTTTTACTGAAATTAACATGTTATTGCACTTAAATTTCTGATAGTATGATGGTACAAATTGTGGAAATAGATTTTAAATAGTTTTTTGAAAAAATTCTCTATGAAAAAATGTAGTGTCATAAAACTAAGAATGGGAGTTCTGGTCTGCTTTCTGAATTTACATCTAATCATCTAAATGTCTCCTATTAAAACATTATTAAAAACATGACAACAGCAGGCACTCACTAAATGAAATATCACCTGGTACACAGAGTTTATGTCTGCTGCAAAGGCCTGATGAAGTCCAGCATCTTAAGCCAGGTATTTTTTTTTCAGAAGATTAAGTGAATGACAACTGTTGCAAAGAAAAACATAGCTATCAGAGAAAGAATGAAAGAAGAAAAAGAGAAAAGGACTGAAAAGTTTGCAAACCTAAATATTCAAATGTGGATCAAATTCAGTGTATACAATTGTCATCCTGACAATTTCTCTACAGCTTTAGCTATTACTTTAAATTAATCACTACTAAAATAATGATGAATTCTTCATGAAAGGATAGCAAAAAAACTAGATTTTTTTGCTAAGGTTTTGCATTTCAAGTGACACATACTAAGGGACAAGGAGAACTAGTTCATGAAAGTCAACTGCAATGAACTGAGCAAATCTATTATGAAAAATATTAGGAGGGTATTTGTTTGAGGGTGTTTTCCATCTCTGCTTAGATAAATTTCATGAGGAAACTGAATCCCAAATCATGAATGTATTTGCAGAGAAGAGATCCAGCCCTACCTGGTCTAGTAAGTGCTTCAAAAGTGTACCAGAGCAACCAGACAGGCTGAAATGAGGGGATAGCAAACATTTAAAAACCTAATGCAGAAGAAAACTACCATTCAGAGTTTGACAGAACTGCATTATGCACTTGCACTTCACTGCAGCTCTAACTGAATGGGATTAAACTTCTGATCACATAGTATAAGCTGTTGTTCTTGTTTTTGTGACCTATTAGTTATAGGCACATCACATAGGGAACCAAACTGATGGTTAGATAGAAAGTAGAAGACTGAAACAGAAACAAAATGATGAACAGGAAATAAATTAAAGGGAAAATATTTCTCATTGGGCTGCTTAAGGAAATATGTGGATGGAGAGTAGAGTTCTACATGGTTAGTAGAAACACGTTCATTAATTTTTCTGATAAAACATGAATTGTCAATAAGGTCATGCCAATACAGAAAACAAATTGCACAACAAGCTCAGAGTTCAGATGAAGGATATTGGATGATTGCAGAATGATACTGATGAGCTATGACTTTAGGAAAAGATTAATGTGTTCCTCAATGTCTCAGGCCCATAGAACTATATTTTTACTACTAATACTTTGCTTTTCAATGTGACAACATTAGCTGAAATACCACATAAAATGCTGAAAGAATCAAGTACAGTAGAAGGCTAGGACACTAAACATGGAAAGGCTGTTTGTCCTGAACCAATGAAGTTATTAAATAGTCTCCTGCTTACAACTAATACTCACTTGAGGACTAACAAGCACCAAGTACTTATAGCACTGAATCCCACCCACACAAGACCTTGCAGTTTTCTTTGCCATGTGCAACCATGACTGCAAAAGCAGCAGCAAAGTCAGTTACCAACAGCTCCAGTTGGTAGTTCAGAGTCTTCACTAGCCCTCACCACACTGGCAAAAGCTATTTATTAAAGACTTTGAGTCCTCTAAAGACTGCAGTACTAGCAAATATTTTGTTCTGTAGTTTGATACAATTAAACACACTATATACTGACTTGAATATGGGAATTTCAAATTATTGGATTCATTTGGATTAATTTAATGTGATGCTGTTGGAAAAAATACAAGCAGAAGGAAGAGTGAAGATGAATTAGTCTTCCAAAAAAACCCATTTGTGAATTATTAACAAATAAACAGATACTGGTGAAGTATGAGGCCTGGTCACCATTGTCATAAACTTTTAAATATAGTGATATCCTCACTTTTACCATACACTTACACACCCTTCCATACACACAGACTATAATAAAACAAATACTGAGAGTTTTGGAAGAGCATTACACTGTTTAAGAGGAATCTCTTTGGTATATGGAGGATGGGAAAACACTGTAGAAGAAAGTCTTGAGAACTGCTGATTACCAAGATATGGTGAGCATGCTACAAAAACAAAACAAAACACACAAAAAAACCTCTTTTTAAAACTCTTTTCCAGTAAATATCTTACTCTCAACACTACCATCAACTCTAGTTTTAAAAGCTTGTCTGACATCTGTAGAACTGAGTCACTGGCTGCTGAAGGAAAGAATAGCATGTTCAAAAACCAGCATGTAGGAACAGCTGACATACTGATGTGACCTACTACAGCTGAGGTCCCACCTTGCAAACAAGACAACAAAAACTTTCTGATATGTTAGAAATGTCTGCATTTGGCAGAGTTAACTTAGCAGTGGAATATTTCAGATACAACACAACCCCTTCTCAGGTATGGCATCTCAGGGGGAATGCATCTCAAAAGGAATCACGGGTCTTCGTCCTAAATTCAAACCATGGTATGCATGATTTATTCCTGAATTCAGAGTGTTCACATCCCTACCTCACATGAATATGAATATTGAGAGAGTTCAAAATATTGCCCAAAAAAAATGCCTAAAAAGTAAACAAAATTCAATTCCATGAATTGCATGTTAGCTCTAAAAAGGGTCTTCTTGGCTTTCTATTAGCTTGACTGTAATTCCAACTCTTTAAAAAAAAAACAAAATACTTTGTTTTTTCTAGCATATAAATGGTATTTAAATACCTCTAGGTTCCTAAGATGGGATATTTATGTTTTTCCAATATATTATTTTGTTTATGGACAAGCTGATGTTTGTACCATAAGGACTGAAAATCATTTCTTACTCTAGAAAGTTGTGAAAATGCATTCTATGTTCAAATACTTTTAGTTTTCAGTCCTATAATTCACAGATGAAAAAAAACAACTGCCAGAGACTATTAATAGATACATGACAAGGATTATGTCAGTATTTCAACTTGGCTTAGACTGGTGTCCATTTTTACAAATTTGTAGCATGGCTACACAAAGGTAGCTACATACCTTTACCAGAATTATTTTCTTGATGCTGAGGACAGATCAAATCAGGAGAACTGTTTCACAGTACCTTTACAATTAAGCACTCCTCAGCCGTCCTCTCGGTGTGGATTGCTACTGCTGCTTAATCTTCGGGGGTGGGGATCTGGGGAGGCAAATTTATGAAGGAGAAAACTAGGTTACTTAACAGTAACTGGAATTCTCTGAATATATTGCCTCCACAGATCCACACTAACCCTCCCTCCTTTTGTTAGACTTAAATCATGATTCACATAAGCTGGATAAAAATGAAGGGACTGGGCGCTGTGATGCCAGAAAACCCTGTTTAAAGAAATCCTCTTGTGAGTCCATTGAGGCAAATTAACCACTTGGATATGTGCTCTAAACAAATCTAGGATTCACATACAACACATGAATTTATGAAAATGAAATTGTAGCAGTGATATCTCAAAGGTGGAATTACTGTAGAATGATCAAGCTTCGAGCACGCTGGTTTTTTGGGTTTTTTCACAAGTCAAGCCAAGTGAAATTCTTATCTGCTTCTGTTGCACAAGATATATTGTAAGCACTAACTCCAATATATTGTAATCTTCAGAGATCCTGCCAAAGACTTATTCTAGTGACAATACAGATAATATTTATTTGGCATGAGTTGTTCATCAAAATTCCATCCTCTTCAGGGAGCACTTCCACTACCTTGCTTGTTCTTAGAGTTAGTACTTCTGTTCTAATAAGAATATGTACCTTTTATTCTGATCTGAGCCTTAAATTTTTAGGAAACATGCTTCATCCTAAATTTTCTGTAGCTGTATTTCATTAACTGAAGTCTTGCATGTAATAGCTACTCCCTTCTACATCACTGCAGAATAAGTGAAAGAAATAAGACATCCTTTTTCTGTCTTACAGAACTACTTAAAAATCTAATATGTACTCTCCTTAGCACTAAGATTACCTGGGTTTTTATTTAATAACTTTTATTTTCCATTGAATTTGTTGTGAAATCAAAGTAACACTGAAAGATAATTGCTATTAAAACAGAAAAGTGTCACCTAATTTGTATTTTACTTCACTATTTCCAGGAATTTTGCATTGCCTGAAGTACATTTTGTGTGATTAGTATGCAATTACTGTCTGACCTCCTTTGACACAGAAATAAACACAAAATACGTTTATTTAAATGGGAAAAATGAACACTGAGAAAGTTTAACTGTTGAGAACACACATCCCTGAGTAAGTATGAGTATTTACAGGAAATGAAATATACAAATTTTGGCTATAAGATTGAAAGGTTAGGACTGTAACTATTGAAGAATTAACGCACAAAAATGAGGAATTGAGATGTGTTTTCCCACTGCAGACCCTGGAAAGTTTTCTTAGGCTTTTTCCCATCATCAGTCCCTGTGCTTTTTGAGAGCCTTAACTGTTGCTATTTATAGACAGTCTGGAGATGAACCTACCTAGCTTTTCTCCAACCTACCAATCCTGCCTTTGAATGCCTGTGCAACTAAACAAAGCCCCACATTGTCAAACCCGAAGTCCATGTTGGAATTTCACTCTGCTTCATCAGCTACTAAGGGAGATGGTGTGACTTTGCCAGAATATTGAGGACCATGCTTCTGGTGTGTGCTAGTATAGACTAAATGTCTCCTTTTAACTAACTCCATGGTAGAAAACATGCTCTTCTTATGAAAGGAAAAGGTACCAACACTTCCAAAGTAATTTCTGTGTGTATCCAAAGGATGTGTCTTGGGGAGAAAGTGGTTTCATGTTGAGAGGACTGTGCAAACACATAATATATACCAAGATTTCTTATTTTTGAATAGTGATTGCATGACTTGCTTTGACAGACAAAAGAAACCACGACATGAAGTGAAAGGTGATGCTTTACAGACTGCAGGGAAAATGACTCATCTCAGCCTTCTCCAGTTGCATCTCTCCATAAGGATTCTGAAATTAATAAAACTGGATGACAACTGCTTCTTGGAACTGCAAAGATAAGCCTTCTAAATGATGCAAATATTTTTTTAAAATTGACAACAGCACTCTAATTTAATCCCATTTTAGTAATTTTTGAAATGTTAAACAAAAATATTAAAGTCATACATGCTCACAGTTATATCCTAAAGAGTACTACACATTCAATTCATTTGGGGTAAAACACTAGTTCAGTCACAGGAGAGATTTTAAAGGGTTTTTTTTCCATTAAACTAATCCAGAGAACAGACAAGGCCTGCACTGCAGACACTTGCTGAAGAATGACTTTGTGAGCAGCAGCAACTACCAATCAGATTTTAAATCCTATGCTGCTTCAATCAGAAGGCATTATTTAAAATGCCATTAGTTTTCCTTGGGGCATGAGGAGTCCTGCCTCACAAACAGCAGGCCACTTCCACAAGGACTCCTCCAAATGGATTTGTCTTCCTAAAGACTCCATTCCACTCCAGTTCTCCCTATGAAAGTAAAAGCCTAGACACTCCAAACACAAGAGCAATTGCTGCACACTACATTTTTTTTCCCCTTATTTACTTTTTTCTGTTTGTGTTTTGCTCTTATATCATCTTATATCATCCTTTCTTTTTTATCTTTTTTATCTTTTTTATTTTTTTTTTTGTAATTCCTTTCATGTGTTTCCTACTTGTTTAGTTTTATTCTTGGTATTCTGCAGCGGTTCTTCCTATATTCTGGATTCCACTTTTTACCTTTTATGGCCATGTAGTGATGCTTTGCTTTCTACATGCTTCAGGTCAGTATGATCATTCTTTCTCCCTCATCATTTGTGGTTCCATGTATGCTTGCTGAACTTTCATCCCATATGCTCACTCTTTGCTCAGGGTTGGTTTTTTTCCTCCCTTGTCTTACAGCTATGGTCTGGCTCTGCTACTTTTAAAAAATATTTTATTTTAGTTTACAGCATGTACGTTTTCACTGCATGTTGCTACAAGCATGTTTTTTGCATTCACTGCAGAAACAGAAAGAAGGATAAAAGACAAAGTAAACTGCTTCTTTAAAATAATATTCTAGAAATGTTTTGATTTGCTTCTTTCTTCCTTCTCATTCTGTAGTTGGCTTGATTCAGGAGTGATAGACTTAAAGCTAAATTACGATGAGGCATCAAACTTACATAATCATTCCAAATGAACTAGTACTTATTTCTGGCAACATGAATGTAAATGAAGGTAATAAAAAAGAACAAATTACACCTTCACTCTAAGTTCTTCCATTTTATCATTTTACTTTTATTTTGTCTGAAATAACTGAAGTACAAAAAACCTTCAGCAGAGCTATCTAAATATCAATTAACAAAAAATAAAACTTTATTGGAAATAGATTCATGGAATTAGGATATGATGACTTCAAATGTTAATGTGGTTACAGGGGCTTCCTTACTGAGGTAGTTAAATCTGACTCTGTTGAGCAGCTTAGACCAGCAAAAGGCAAGAGGATGCAGTATAAAGATGAAAATGATGTTCCCAAAAGTCCACATGAGTCTATATGAGCTAAAGATAATACATGTTCTGACATCCTTGAGAGAACCAAGACACAACTGAACATGTTTGGACATTAAAGTACATAGGATCTCAAAATACAGAGAGCTAGCACAGTACATCTCAGCACATTTGACCTAAGACTCCTCTCTTCTCATTTCTCACACACTCTTTCGTCCAGAGAAGAGCCTCAGATGCAAGCAACAGACATTACTTGACAGAAAAATTCAATTTCTGTCATTTTGATTGATAGCCACCAAATGATGAAGATTTCCAAGCTGTTATTTTTCTTCACTTCCTTAGAAAAATAAAGGTCTCCTCTTTCTAAATGACTGAGATTTTTAAGCAATCTACTAGTCACATTATTTAACTGAAAAAAAAAGATGATAAATGATACTATTAACTTTGCTCCAGACAGTTTGTTACTGTAAAATGAATAAAATTTCAAGCAAATCTGGCAAGAAAAAAATTCCCCTGAATAAGTTCGTATGCACTATTTATCAGAAATACTCTACTCAAGAACATCCTGAGATGTGGTTTGTGTCCATATGCAGTGTGGTAACCTAGAACAAAAGAAATCACCCTTTGGAGGGGTGTGTCTCCAGTGCACCAAACTGGAGGGGATGACTGCACACACAGACATGGATGATGAAATTTGCCAAGCATGTCCATCTCTTTTGTGTCAAACTCCTCAGTCAATTTAATAGAAACAGAAGAAGAAGGAAAATCAAATCACAAAGTTAAAAGCAGACACTAATATTTCTGATGCTTTCCTTGGGAAGAACTAAGTAAGGTAATAGCTTGGATGTAACCTAAGGAAAGTCATCCTTCCATGAACACAACTTGTAATTGAAGGTATTATTTCTGTATTGCCATGACAATGTTATGGCTTGCCATATATTTACTTTTGTTAAGATGTCCTCTCCAACACCAATCCAGTCCTAAAGCTCTTTAGTTTGTACTGCTTCAGAATTTTGGGACCCCTACAATAGTTATATTGGTTTAGAAAGTGGCTGAGAATGAGTAGACTGAAACCAAGAGAAGAGGATTGGAGTAATACTTTAGTTGTGGAAGCCTTAGAGGATTGCAAGAAAGCTCAAAAACTACAATAACATTACAAAGAGATTTTAAACCCATTCCTAGGTGGGTTGGCAGCCACAGAGATGCATCCTGCAGCTGAGACTAGTATCCACAAGTGTCCTTTGTTGGCCAGTTCCAAAAACCAATCTGATACTGTTTTATATTTCACCTGTAAACATTGAAGTCTTAAGGAATCACATATAGAAAATACATTTTTCTTGATACACATAAGGTTCTCACAAGGCACAGTGTTTTTCCTTTGGAAAGAAATAGATGTTAAAGCCTGCAAAAATGCTAACTAAAATATTAAATGTGTATATAATATAAATATAAGAATATGTTAAAAAATAAATACAAATATGAATATACTTGTATATATACACCCACTCCCAACCATATGATTTTCAAATATTTATCCTCAAAATCAAAATTTTGACAAAAAAACTAAGTTGAAAACAGGAGTTGTTTAGCAATAGGAGTTTTTGAAGTGCAGAAACTTAGATGCTCTTAAAATTCTTTAAACAGAGGAAAATGAAATGTGGAATTCTCACAAGACTTCTCAAGGTCTATATGAATATTAGGTCCCAAATTATTACCTTTTCTAGCCAGCTGTTGATTTTTTACCTCAGAAGTCGAACACTGTACATTTTCCTTCAAACACACTTTAAGCAAGCAAGCAATGTCAGAAATCAGGAACCAGCTCTTTGGAGATGAACAACTATAAAGCACACACATACTAACACGACATATAATCAACATTATGAATGAAGAAAACCAGCATAGTGCCATTTTCACATACAGCTTGATAGAAAAGGTAGAAGCCACGGCATTTCTGCATACTCACTAGTTTTGCACTGACAAATGCGACAACCATTTTGGTCCAGCTTGAAGCTATAGATACAGTCCTTTTCAGTCAAAGTGCAGTTCACCAAAACCTCACAGGTGGGCGGACCTATTGTGATATACGTTGGTTCTGGGGGTAAGAAAAAACAAAAACCAATTAAATTGGAGATTCTTGAATATTTTAAGTTCACAAAAATCCATGCACAATGTAACAGTAAAGAGCAATTTTTATTACTTTTGTTTCTGATGAATATTCTTGGTACTTCAGAAACAAGTTGATAAACAGACTTTGTTTCAAAGTGATGTACACTCAACAAAAACAGCATGAAGCTGCAGAAAATTTTTGAAGTATTGAAACAGAAAAAAGTACCACTTTTTTTGTTTTGTTCACTAAGAAATCAGCTTTCCTGCACATGCAGTTTCAAACTAAATGCAAAATATTTGTTTTATCCACTTTTCTCCAGAAGTGTTTAATCAAAACTTCATGCAGATTTTTTTGCCTTAGAAACTGAACAGAGTTTCTTTAAAGCTGAATTGGTTGATTCTACTGAGCTGCACATCAAACATGTAACTCAGAAGTCAAATCCTTCTCTGTGTGAATAACATCACCTCTACTGAAATTTATAGCAGAAGAGACTCTGAATACCAAGAGGGAATGTAAGATGCACTGCACGTGAAAGATCTCTGGAAAACATTTCACATGGCTATTTATCAACAACATTATTTCTTACAATATACTTTGCAGTCCCAGATTATGCTCTCTGGAGTTGAGGAGATTATTACTGATTAAAAGTTATTTATCAACAGCACAATACTTACTTTTTGACACCATTTAAATATGCTAGAGCACAGAATTTGTTTTGTTACATAGGGTAGACAGAAATATTAATGTGCTCTAGAAAGAAAGCTGTTAGAATAAAACAAAATCCAGAGATTTATGGAAATAACAAGAAACCTCAAAATGACCATCATAAAACAGGATACAGAAGGAAAGCAATACCTATCTTTCCTCAAACAACTTTTTACTCTCTGAGACTAATTTTGTCTATCTTGTGTTCTTCATAGAACTCAGGCAGCAAATAACCAATGAGTTCATAGTTGTGAGTGTTATTAACATTATACAAAATATTCAGGAAACAAAAATGGCATGATTTAAAGAACTGTGAGCTTTCTTTTCAGTGCTTCAACTGTTTAAGTGTACTCTGTTTCTTCATCTCAAAAAATGAAGATTTATACAAAATTAAATATAAAAAAGCCTTCCATATGAAAAGTGTTAACTTGTGAAAATATGGAGAAATTATATGGAGTGGAGGTGGCCACATGCTGCCATCTTTCATCCTCAGACCACAGATTTTGCCATTTTTACCTATAAGCAGCTAGTCTTTACTTTGAGAGTAAGGACAAAATATTACTCAACCTAGATTAAGTTGTTAGAAGTATACAATGTTAAACAGAATACTTATTTCTGTACCTATTGGCTACATTCCAGCAGGCAGCTTTTGCACCCATGCCTTCCAGTCAACTGAAAATTATTCTATTACAAGAATGAACTTTTCTGCTTTCACTGTCTTTCACAATTTTCAGCTTTCATAGCTTCTCTCCAGCCTTGCTCTTCCCAGCACAACAGTTTATGCAGCCGATGAACGCTTTTAATCCTTTTAAAATTAGGTCAGCTAACTAGAGTTTGGAATGAAAAAATTGTATTAAAAACACTACAACTAAGTTAGATAACTTCAAACTTAGCTCCAAGGTCATGGTTCAGATTATGAACTTGCTGAGTGACACTCAAATTCTATTGATTATTTAATTTCTAGTAGAAAAGTAGCTGTACATTTTAAAAATATATAGAACAGTGCCAACAGCTTTCCTCATGCACAAACTGGAAGTCTGCATAATTTGCATCATATCTCCCAAGATTCCTCAAGTATCTTCATACTTAAATTAAAATTTTTCCCATTTTTCTTTCTTGGTAGGGATTTAATAAATAATGTGTTTGGAGGCCAAAAGGATCGCTTTCCATTAATTCTTCATTTCACAGCTCCAAGTTTGCACGTGTAGTATAGAATAGGAATAATGAGCAAAGTATTTCAAAATCAATGGATTTCCAGACTAGATTTCTTTTAGTCTAAATGAGCTCTTTGTAGTTGTTTTCAAATTAATTTAGTAAAGTATCTGAGTAAATCACATTCATGTTTGATACTTAACATTTGCAACTTCACCAAACCATTAGTTTGGGAATCATGTACATATTGCTATATACCAATGGCATCATAAATTCCATTAATTAATCCTGGCTGTTTAGGTCTCTGAGTATATAAACTAGTTCTGCAACCAAACTGATTGTTAGCATTGCTCTGTTTTCTAACTAAAATATCCTAAGAATGCAAAAGGCCAGAATGCAAGAGCCACCCTGAAGCTACATTCAGGTTACTGGTCAGACATCTCAAACCTTACACTTCAAATGACAAAAAGGCCACAGCAATGCCTGTACTCACAGGTAGCTAAAACCAGTACAAACCACCTGAATCATTAGTGCTGCCCAGAGCAAGGTTCACTGACAGTGACACAAGGCAAAGAACTGAAGGAGGCTGCAGCTTTACCAACTGACTGCAGATGTGAAGTAAGACATGTCAATAAAAAAAGCCTTAAAAACCTTACTGAAAGCTGAGATGCAGGTCAGTTAGTATTCATTGATTCACTTGGGTGTAAACTAAAGCTAGAGAGAAAGAAGATTGTGTCTTACTCCCCATCATTAAAGTCTACCCCTCAAGATGACTTCCCTGTAATTGCAGGTATAACTTAATATCTAGGAAAACCATCCATAATTTTATGTATCTATCTATATATCTATATTTACTTGTTGCATGATTTTTGGTACCTTTCCAAAACTAAACATCTGTATTTTGATGCTTCCTTGCCTTGGACACATGGACACAAATTTTGTGCCTTTGATACATGCAGTAATACAGTATTTCTTATAAAGGATGAAATTAAACTGTTGTTATAGTAATTTGGAAAGTTTTTTCGTCCTCTATTAATTGTGTTTTATTATTCTGTTACCTTCCACTTCTGGGCCTGCTTTCAGCATCTTTAATGTTTCCAGTCAAGCTTACAAATCTGTTTCTTTCTCCCTTCTCTCCCTAAAGGTAAGCCCCGAGATACAGTAATTTTATATGCATGCCTGCTTCTCAATGAGCTGCAAGCAGAGGACAAAAGGAATAATTTCATTCCCTACCCCCACATGTGCAAAAATGCAGCCAGGGGAAAAAAAAAAAAATTCAGGCCTTTTCACTTCACTAGACAAGACTCAACAAATAAAGCCAGATCTGCCCTGCCAGACTTCTGGCTATTTGAATAGGCAAGCAGTAGCTAAGCTTGAAAAAGCATGTACCACCACCCGAGCTGAACTGGGCTTTCACTGCTGCTCTTGGTAGAAAGGGCTGAAGAAAGATCCAGTGCACAAATGCACAGACAATGGGTGGGAAAAACGGGTGCTGTTTCTGCCTGTGTGCTTTACCAACAATACAACTATACCATAGAAAGAGAGAGAGAAGAAAATAAAGAGAAGGGGATTGAAGAGAGTCTGGATAAAAACAATGGATTATTTAATGGAGCACAGATTTTGCTGATGCCAAGTGCTAATATATAAAGGCAGGTTCCTATTAAAACACCATACTTCCATATAATCTCTCTGATACTTTCTCTGCTGAATTCTGGTGCAGATTATTAATTTGCTTGCTGTGAGGATAATAAAAATATTTGAATTAATTTTTTACAATGCCATTTACTTAAAAAGAACTTCAACCATTTTAAAATCTACAGCGGATATTTCAGCTGCTGGTGGACCTTCAGTCTGACCAGTTCACTGAAAAATCCTACAATATGTGATCAAATAATGAATCTCATAATTTCATCTTGAAATCAACTACATTTATGGTGAAAGAAGGGTGACATTCAAGTAATGCCTAGCTAGCTTTGTCCTTAAGGACCTGTAGAATGAATACCAACACAAAAACTGGCTGTCAAAAAAAAAAAAAAAAAAAAAAGGAAGAAGGTATCAGGGTGGAATAGATTTTCATTAATTTTTTTCAATCTAGAATACTTTTGTAATATAAGCAAAACTAATTCCTATACCCCTCTTTTTTGATTTCTGAAACCTCCCACTTCTCCTTAGTGATGTGACACAGCTTGTAGTACAAAGAGCAGATATTTACTTCTGTTAACAATGTGAGCTACTATAAATACATGCACAAGAACACAGGATGGTCAATCTGTCTAGTACTGTGCCTTATGCTTCTTCTACTTTGATAAGTATTGAGGTACTAAATTGGTGCACCCATGTTTCAGTGAGATCAGGGAAAATTTGTTTCTGAGGACTACAATATGAATATATACACAATTTGATCAAATATTAAAAAAAAAAAAAAAAAAAAAAAAAAAGAGGGATTACATTTAATTGCTCTAGTGTAAAGCCAAATATATTATGAGAGAACCAAGAGTTCATTTTGGTTTGTGTGAAGGACAAGAGGGACCTGCACCAGCAGAGCATGCAGGTAAAAAGAAATGATGGTTTTCCTCCATTTAGCACTTGGAAACCTGCAGCTGGAGTAGTGTCCAGCTTTGGGCTCCTCAGTAGAAGAGAAACAGGGACACACCTGAGCAGGTACATCACAAGGCCACTGAGCTGGACAGCTGGCACACGAGGACAGGCTCAGCCTGGGGAAGGAGGGTCAGGGAGCATCCTCCTGCTGCCCACCACTCCTTAACCCCAGGGTACAAAGATCACAAGGCTGGCTAATCTTGGAGGTGGCTCCAGGCTGGGATGAGAGGCAACAAACACAAGCGCAAAATGCGAAACAACACTTGATAAAAGCTGTTTTGATCTTCCTTTTAAACCACATGGGTTATCAAACCACAACATGGTCACATAGACTTCTGCAATCTCCATCTTCAAAAGACTCAAAATTTAACTGGGACAAGGCCCTGACATCCTTCTGTCACCGGACCTGCTTTGAGCAAGAGCTAGGATTAGAAAAATATCTGGTGGTCTTTTCCAACTTGCATGACTCCATGAATTTCACTTTCATATAAACTCAGGACATTTCCAGTGAAAGCAGCAATATCCTTGATGAATTCTAATCAAGTAACTGAAATCAAAAGATAAACATTTCAATTTCTGATGATTTCTGCATGCTTTTGCCAAGTACTGATTACCTTCCTTTTGCAAAATAAGTACATGTTTGCCTAACACTATCTCTCTGAATCCACTTCATGACTTAAAAACCAGCTTTTTTTTATTCAGGAAGCAAAATTTCTTTCAGGTGTTTGTAAGAGCAATTCTCTGTTAAGAGTTATTTAGTAACAGCCCCAACCAGCTTTAATCACTCTCATTTTTTTGTTCTCCTTTAAGCTAATATATTTGCAGGCTTCACCTCCCAGCAAGGTATCTTTATTATTATTATTATTATTATTATTATTATTATTATTATTATTACATGAAAAATAATCTCTTTGCTTTGTTTCATTTGGAATGCAATATTTTAACTTCAAAAAGGTTTTGTTTCATACTTTCATTAATATCATGTGAGGGAAATAGTTACTCCATGGCTTTACAAAGTTGGTTGGAAGCAGGAAAATAACTATTTATTCTAAACTTTTTCTTCTGAAACATTTCTTCTGAATAAGTTACAGAATATGATTCTAGGATGTTCAACACCTCTTTTGTTTTCATAAAATGAAAACCTCTTCTGGGGAAAAAAAAAAAGAAAAAAATGAATAAAAACCATGTTCTAAAGAAGGAGAAAGATCTCCAGTGTGAATAATAAAGAACATGCCCGTGTTTGGGGAAAGTGAAATAGCTCCCTCTTCTGTAGTAATTCAAAACACAGACTACACCTTTAAAAAAAGTAAATGTTTTAATCCTATGAAACCAAAATCCTATCAACTGACTTAAAGAAACTAAAAAATCAGTGCATTCAAGCATTTACCATAAAAAAAAAGGAAAAAAAAACCAACCAAAAAGTAGTCTAACTTTTTACCTAATGTTTTAAGTGACAACTGCCTCAAAACTGGGCCTGAAGGGTGTGCTGCTCAACAGCCTTTCATTCGAGTCTGCAGACTTGTTTAAATTTTGTCTACTGTCCAAAAAAGTTAACTGCAGCCTACTAAGCAGCAGCATGTGTGTTTACTTAAGCTTCCTGTAAAAACATTCATATCATTCCAAGAGTGACTAAATGTTTTCCATCCTCATAGTTCGCATTCCAGCCTTCCCCGCCCCTCCAATTCATTACATGAAAAATATCAACCCTGAGTCCTGGGCTAAAGAATTTCCTTCCTGCATTTGAAATACCTAATGCCTCACAGGAAATTTTTTCCCAGAATTTAGCTATCTCTGTTGGCTATCAGGGTTCAACAATTCAGCATCACACAACAATTTACAAATGTATGCAAGGACTTAGGTGATATAATTTTCTAATATCATAAGTAACACTGAAAATACATTCATTAATACCTCCAAACACATACTTCAGTTTGGCAGCCTTTTCTCTCAAATTTTATTCATGCTGCCAACCTGAAACTACTAAACTATGCATTTTTTCTTTGAAAGCAACTATTATAATCAAAGACTATTTATTGCTGCAGAGTAAAGAAAGGGGTATATGCATGTCTTTTTTGCAGTGATGCAATCAAAATACATACTTTCTACTCCCAAAATGTGAAGTTAAAACCTTTTTTCTGTCATAATCAATTCTAGCAGTTTTTGGTTTAACAGGCATATATATTCTTCAAATGAATTTTAATGCTTATAACTTTTTTTGACAATTTTAGGTGGAATGACATTAAGATTCTCCTTGCTGAAGGAGAATGAAGTCTATCAAGAAATGCCCAAATACATTAAGAAGGCATTCACTTATTTTTACTTGGTGAAGATAAATGCTAAATTAGTGTACAGCTGGGGCAAGTCTCTGAAAACCATTGCTTCTGAAAAAAATTAGGAGGATCCATGAGTTTTTTTATAAGTGAGACATTCTCTGACACATACTCATTAGGATTCTCTGGTTATTTATCCTTTCAGCAGTCTCCCACTGAATTCAATGATGAATCACTGAAAACCATGTAAATGTTATTCCATACTCGTACAGTCTTCCTGAATTTCACTGGCTTGCACTGGCCAGTTTGGTTTCATCACACAGTGGTTCAACAGTCTCAGCTTCCTTCTCTAGAGCCACTACACTAAATCATGATCTGGCAAAGAGAAGCCCAATTCTCTGCAGCGTGGCGTTTGCATCCCCTAATTGACTCTGATGAAAGGGCTGGTTGGGAGCTGCAGCCCAGCTGCTGAACAATAACTTACATTTCATGCTCTAAGGAGGACTCTGAGCCCACAGCCCGTGTCAGTGAACACTGCTCACTACCACTGACTTCATCCTGAATGAATCAAATTTCTTTTCACTGGACTCTGCTGCCTGTTTTTACTTAATGAAGTGCTAGACACGCTAAAGGAACTGAACTGAATTACATCTCAGCTAGAGTTTGGATTCCTTTATTGATGAAAATGTTAATTTCTTTTTGTGAAGATAAAGTGTCAGCCATAATGACAGCAAAGTACTGTGGGTCTTATTCATGAAAATCCTCTGACGGGATTTTGTTTAACACTTAATTTCTCATTCACAGCTTATGCTGGCACCCTGCCACTTGTACCTGAGGGCTCTTTTGCAGAAGGACTGCTGTGAGATAACCAATTACTGTGTATCAGCTTTCTCTATGAATAGCCTGAGCCTCTGAGAGATGCAAGGGAATAGAAGCAACCACAGACTTTCCTAAGGGACATTTTTGGCATCAGTGCCAGTGCTGAACACTTGTATTTATTATCTTGTTAAAAAAATATAAAAAATTCATACTATCCTAACCAATATTTACTTCCTGTGAACACAGCTATTACCCCAATTTGCAGATGGCTGTCCATAGATGCAGATGGCCTGAGGGAAACAATTATTTCTATCACTGTAGCTTCTTTAGAATTATTCACATGCTATTATATATTAATATAGGATATTCCCTCTTTTTTTTGTACAATTTTTTAAAAATGGAATTGCTATTTAAACCATAGTAACGTTACTTAGAAAGCAAAGTTATTAGCACAGCAAGAAGCAAGCAGGTCTGTAAGCAGCAGTAGTAACTGCAGTGATTGCCAATGCATCTGGTTAGCTGCAGTGGAACAGGAACCTAGACCAGCCCCCATGAAGAGCTGCTCTGAGCCAAAACAAGTGTGAGCACATATCAATATTTTGCAGTCCCTTATGGCACTTGAAAAAACCCCTTCTCCCTCTACCTAGTTGTCTGTTTTAAGCTGAAGAAATGGGGCCCTTTCCTTTTGCTGCAAAAATAAGCCATTGGCTCTAAAACCATGGGGAAAGCACAGAAGGCCAGTATGACTGCCTAAGCCTTGGCTCTTAATGAAGAGAAGTGTAGAAAACAAAGAAAGAGAAAACAAACCAAACAGAGAAATAGATAATAGATTAAATAAACAAAGTCAAATCCCAGAGGGACAATATCATTACAGAAGCTATGGAAGTTATATAGAAGCATCCATCAGAAATTTAAAACTAATTCTTTGTGCTGAATCCACAGAAGGGAATGGGCCTGCTTTTCCCAGCTCTCACCAGAGAAAGGAGGTGCATGCCTTGAATAGCTCTGTCAACTGAAGGGCTTGAGTTTGGGGACATAAAGGATAAAGGAAGGTCTGCCCCTCCACACTATCGTGTCTCAGTATGACTCTGTCACCAATTTCATGCCTTTTCTGTGGAAAGGTTTTCTGCCTCTCTCCCTGTGGAAACAGCCACCTCAAAGTACCTCTGCTTCACACGTTGGGTTTTTATTATTATGCCCCATGCACAGCCCATGGGCTTTGGTGTGTCAGGTAACAGGGAAACATCTTGCATCAAGATGTCTTCTCAAAAGGGTTTTGAACACTTTGATGTTTAGTTAAAAAGTCCCCTAAACACCCTCTCCTCCAAGCCCCCACTACATATCAGGATCTATATATTGGTAAGCTATAGCCACCACTTGCATGAGCACTGAAAGGTACACATGAATTACCATTACTGCTTTCAGATATGCAAGCAATTTCCTGAGCAAATCTCTCTTCACTGAGGCTGAAAATACAACTGCCATGCCCTGAACACATCAAAAAGACAATCTTAGTCACAACATGCCACAGAGAGAATTTTGTTTTCCTCAACAACTTTCTGCCTTCCTTTAAATCCCATCTTTCTCTTTTGTAATCCAATTCAATTCTTTTTTTGTCTTATCTTTTTCTTTGGAACAACCTTTTAGGCACTTGAGGACTGATATGTGAGTGCTAAAGTCACATTCTGACTTCATAGTTTAATTTTAAGCTGAACCAATCCAATTTACTCAGTCTGTCTTCCTAGGATGTGTTTCACAAACTTTGGACTGTGCTCATAGCTCTCCAATGCTCTCCAGCTCCCACCTTTATCAGAGAAGCAATGCACAGAAAATAACCAAGTATCTCCTATGTCATCCAGGGATATACCCACCCACAGGAAAGAGAGAAAAAAAGGATGACTTCAGATCTTGTGAATTCTCCTCTTGATCTTAATTTCAGTATGGTATTTGCCTTCTCAAGGCACTGTTAATCCATGTTCAACCTGTTCTTCCCCCTTAATCACCAAACCTCTCCTGGAAAGCTGCTATTTAACAATCATTATGCTTCAGGAATTGTGAAGAATCTCCTCCAAGCATGTCACATTCCACTAAGGGGGAACCTGCAAGGAGTTCTTTTAAAGCAGATGATCTAGGACAGAATCAAACCAAATGAGGCAAGTATTATATCTGAGAATCGTTTATGGGTAATGAAAAGGGCAATGCTCAACTAAAGAAGAGTAGGAAAGACAGAAAAGGAGGCTGGAGAAGGAAACAATGGCAGGGGGGAGAGAGAGGAGAGACAGAGGTAGAAATTGGGGTTACCACCAGAACTTGGGAGCGTGCCATCCATGATGTCCATGTGGCCGGGGGCGTGCGGTGCCTGCCGGAGAGGCACAGAGCTGCAGGCACAGCTCCCATGGACACAGGACTGGACACCAGGAGACCAGCACCCCAGACAGGGCTGCAGCAGGGATCCTGGGCACAGGCCTGATCAGAGACACAGGGCTGGAAGCAGGTGGCCCAAGCAGAAACCTGGGCAGGAACGCAGGGGGGCAGGACAGGTGATGGCTGGAGCAGGTGAGGAAGAAGGGAGTGGTCAACAGGTGTCTAGCCAGCAAGCAGAGTGAGGGGGCAAGAACAAGCAAAAAGAGCCAGGGTGAAAAATAGCCCAGCAGTTTGTGGCACAGTTATTTCCATACCCCCAGCTCCTCCCAAGGTCTGCTGGCTAGCAGTAGACTGCTGGCCCAGTTGAATGTTTGACTGCAGTCCATTGGTGGAGACCCTTTGCCACCCGAGTGGAGAGCCTCTCTGGAGGACACAGAGCCCTTGGTGGTCTCTGACTGCCTATTCCATGTGAGACATGAAATGGCTGTTAGGCAAAGTGTTCCTGGAGACAGGGCTTTCCTCCATCTTCTCCTAGCTGCCTCCTGCAAGCGGCACACATGCAGCCCTTTCCCCATGTACCTCTGGTCAAACAATGTTGAGACAAAAATCAAAATTAAGTTGGTTCCTCACAGCATAGCATGTTGTATTTTCCCTTGTTGAATCTGGTCAGCATCTTTCTGTCAGTTCTCTGCTTTAAAACATATATGAATTCATACTCTGCCTTCCAAGACACTGGCTCTTCTTTTTAGCTTTGTTGTCTATAGATAAATTTAGCTTTGATCTGAGCTAGTAAAAACACCAAACAGAGCTGGTAAAGGTACCAGTGGATACCAACTACAGTGCAACTCAAGAGAGGCTGCCCACAGATTTGGAAATTAAATCCATATATAAACCCATTGTTTTGGCATACCACATCCATAAATACCCCTCTCCTTTATGCACCTACCCCCCTCCATGCTCCTGTCTCTTCCTCCTCATCAATCTCCCCAGGGAGCCCCAGTGTAAAGCACCTCAAGCACCTCACCCAGCCTCCCCTTCCAGCAGCAGCAGGCAAGATTGAGATGAGGAGAGTGACTGTTACCATCTTCCCCAAGCCCAGCAAACCCAACACAAGCATTCAGAAAATTTCACTTTTCAAACCAATCTGGGCATCCAATCAACACGGGAATGGATATTGCATAGCACACATACAGGATATACACCATGGATACATATACAGCAGCATGTTAGGAAGAATTAAAAAGGGTTTACTACAGAGAATAAATACAAATCCACTCTGTATAGTAACAGAAATATCACAATTACTCCATCTTGGTCTCCAGTTTAGAGAAGTGTCAACAGCTACTTTTTTGTAACTTCAGTCTCTGCAATCCCCACAGCCTGGTTTTCTCACTGCAGTAGTAAGAACATCAGAGGGAACGGGAATGTTCCAGTTTGGTCTGAATTTACCACATTCAAAGGCTGAATACATCTGTGTGCTGACATACTGTGCTTATATTTCAAGAATCTTCATACACAGAATTTCTAGTATGTTATATGTGATCTGTGGCAGCAAAATTTTTTTGCAAGAGCAGTCCAAGAAAAAATTTATCCTTATGAAGCTGCTGGAATGTAAACTTATCTATGGGAACAAATACATCCTTCATTGAAACTGATTATAAACTAGCCAAGAAATAACTGAATTGGCAGAACTGCAGGTACAGCAGCATTTAGATCAAAGACAGAGGAAGAGTCAGAAGTGACTGATAAGTGACTTATAACATTTTACTCTGGATGAGCCACAGACAGGCCAGATCCACAAGCAGCTTTGATTAGAATTTTCTCATCAGTTTCATGCCCCCCAAATCCCTGTATCCCTCAACACTCCAACCAAAATATATGATAGAAATGTCTTTGACTAAATGTTTTGGTTTGCATATTAAAGAGCTTATATCTGACATGTTTAAAGTAAGTTCACACAATTGAAGCTGGCTGCTGGAAGTGGGTTCTCTTTCAAATGTAAATAGAAGCCCAATGAGAAACAAATGCATGCTTAAAAAATAGTGATAAGCATATAAATGTCCTCCTTTTTATTCTTTATCTAACATTTATTTCTAAATAGAAATATGGGCATAAACTGATCCCATCAGCAACTAAACTAAGATAGTAGGGGGTTTTCAGCAAGTTCCATCCTTTCTGCTTTAGACCTCATGCATAGTTAAGATTCTAAAATACACATTATTATTTCCTACATCCTGCATTAGTCTCCACAAAAAAAAAAAAAAAAAAGTTAATGCAAAAAGTAAGAGCTACAGCTGAATCAAGAAATGTAGCATACAAGTAAGAGCAAAAAAGCAAAGTATATTCATGATGCACTTACATAATACAACTTTTTAAAAGAAGTAATTTTAAAGTAGTCTGCAAAAATGATGTTATTTCTCTACGGTATAAACTCTTGTTCAGAGTGTTGAGATGTTGAGGTGTGAGTGAGAACTCAAAGTCATTCAAAAGAGGAGTGCAAAACCATGGTATGTTTATCTTTACAATCAGTAGTAAACTACTATTTCAAAATCAGCTGCAAAGTTTACATTATTTTTGTCCATTTATTGACTATATCACTAAAGTGCACTGCTTTTTCTGCTTTAATTACTTGCACAGTTGAACATTGGATACTTGTATAACATCATCAATGCTAGACCTTTGCCCACACTATATAAGAATTCTGCTTCTCTTTCCTGAACAGTACGAAGTTAGAGAAGCAGAAGGATGGAGAAACCAAACTGGAGAGCACAGGACAGTCAATGCTTTTGCTCATAAAGTGCATTGCAAAATTCAGGTTAAGCTGTGGATTTACAAGTGCAATGAGGTGGTATGCAGAAAAGCATCAAATGGCTGACAATGATGCATTTTATTCCTCTTCAGGAAAAAATGTACCTGGAAGTTACTTCATTGCTTGTAGCTCCATTAAAATGAACTGCACATTTTTTTCATTAGAATCATTAAAATCAAAGGATTGGTTTGTCAGCCAGCTTCCCAGCCAGGACCTTATTCTCCCCTGTTCCCACCACTCCTGCAGGTCATGGACGACACAGTGAGCATCAGCAGCAGAACTTCATCAACAGAAACAATGCTCAGGAAAAAGAGTGAGAAGCTGATCTAAAATGGGAAGGAGCACTGATCCATGCAGCTTACCTGATTAAGAGAATGGAGATGTCAGGTGGCTGGGTGATGGCAGAAACAAAATAGCATTTTAGATGGAACTAGGCTGACATTAAAATGATATAAGTAAAATTCAGGAAAAATCAGTTGTGCAAAGGAAGTAAAAGTTTTTAACTCTCTTTCCACAGCATGCATACTTCTCCAGTTCAGCCTTAGAACAAGGAGAAAACCAGAGAACAGAAATCTAAATTAGCTCCTTGCCTACTGGATTAGCAAGTGACAGCTGTATTGTGATGAAAGCAGACAGTGCCTGTTTCCTACCCGACACACTTAACTCCAAGTAGAAACACTACTAATCTCAGATTTAAGGCTTAAGACACATGAAACTATCTGACCTTGGAGGTGGGCCAGAAGTCTACAGCTAACACACAAGTCACTGCTGCCATCAGCTCAAACACTACCTTTTATTCAAAAAAAAATTTAGATACACATTGTTAATGTTAAATGCAGACAGTCAACATCTAACAAACCACCACACATTGCCATTTTCCCCTAACGTTCTTGGATTTTCTTAATGAGTGCTTTCAAAGAAAAATGTTAACAGATTCAGAAAGACACACAGGGCTCATACTTCAAATCAGGTAATACCTTGCTCTCATGTATCTAAATACTTCTATTCAAGCTGCTAATCACAAGGTGTAACAGCCTTGAACTTGTGTGATGCCCCAAAACATAACTTCAAGAGATTTGCTGGTACCCTTGATGGTTCATTTCTTAAGGATTTTTTCATTTGTTATTATTGCAAGATAAATTGTTAAATCTTAGATGCTGAATAACTTCTATCAAATCATCCAAAGATGCCTCTTGCAAACTCAATCTTTTAAATCTTGGGTGCATCTGAACTCACTAATGTGTTTTAACAGTCCAGTATTTTTCGATCCTTGAAATAATCCCTTATCTGGATTCCTGGAATTAAGTAATTTGCAATAATTGATCATAATAATCTGGTTTAATTATATTTGTTTGCTGTGGGAGAGAGAAGGGAAAAAAGAGGAGAAGATTCAAGTGTTTTCAGATGTTCTCTGACCTCTGGTACCTAAGTATGCTGAAACTTGATCCTAGCATGAACTAGAAGCACTTCTACTAATTGTTTGTTCCACTACTTACATAGTTTCATTACCTGTTAAAAAAAAGCCCACCAAGGCAAATGTGATGCTTTAAACTTAAAACTTAGAAGTTCCCCAAAATACCATTCAGTATCACTGCCTTCCAGATGACACACTCAAAACTAGATGACCACAATTAAGCATACATCCTACAACAGCTAACGTGACAAACAAATAATAAGCCAGACTATTTTTAAATAAAATATAATTTCGATTACACAAGGACCTCATTTAAATATTGATTCCACAATTCTATTGTGTGACTCCATAAGTCACTCACCCAAGCAACTACTGAACAACTTTTATGCACTAAAGAGTTGTAGCTACATCTTCTTCTAAAAGTAGAAACATGTTACTGCATAGAATTACACAGCCTAGCCCAGAGGACCTAACTTGTGTCCTGAGAGCACTGCACAGTCATTACTGTGGTGTGTTAATGAAGCACCAGCTTGTTTATTTTTGAACTTTTAGCAATGAAGGATGGAAACCTACACTTGACCCTGCGTTTGCTTCCCACGGCTCTTCATAATTAGCTCACATACACACACACACATATATATATATATATATATATATCTATATCTGCATTTAACTCAATTATCTCTCATCCATTTTCTCCAGTCTGGAAGAGGAAAATACAGACATTTGCCTATCCTTCCCTCATTAGAGGAAAAGAATCCTCTCAGTGTATTAACATGTTGCAAATCCTTCCATCAGCCTCTCTCTGTACTGCCTTCCCAAGCTGGCTCAGACACCTAGATAATGAGGGGTGACAGCACAGGCTCTGTGATACCCATCCTGGGGATTAACAGCAGTTAACCTGCTTCCTCACAGTGGCATTAATCCAGTGCAAGTAGAGCAATTCTGTACAATTCACCAGCAGCTTTTAAACATTGCATCAAACAACTTCTTCATACCTAGTGACATGAATGCTGGAGTTAAAGAGCATCTCTAAGAAATCCTTATGCTCTTCAGATTTATCCTAAAAAGTAAGTATCACAGTGAGCTTACTTGGATGGATCCTGCAAACCAAGAAGGGCCCTGAGACACATGTAGATATACAAAATTATTATTATTTTTTTTAATCAGACATGGAATGAGAAGAACCTAAGTGGCAACTCACTGAGCACCCACAAGTGTTTGTATAACGTAAAGATGGCTCTAGGTCCAGACGAACCATTTCTAAATGTGATTTTTTCTGAGGAACAGCTACTCCATAAAATGCAGCTCTAGATGTACATTTATAAGTACAATTCAAAATATTTTTTTAATGTCTCACTTTTCAAGTCTTCACATTTCCATTCTCAGGCTGGGCAAGCATTTTACCTTATAGTTAGGTTAAATCTCAGTCAGTTATACCATATACATGTACTTATTTCTACAAACAAATGAAAAAATAATTGTAAAGTTGAAAAATTAATCTATCTCCCAGGTAATAGCCTGTTCTATAAGTTTCACTGAAATAATTATGTCCAATATCAAGCGATGCTGTACAAAGAGATTTTTAGTTGCAACTGCATGACAGTGGTGAAGAAGAAAACAGGAATAATCCAATTAACAGTAATACCTAGTGATAAACATTTTAACCTTATAACTTCTCCTAAATTTATTAGTAAGGTTTGAGCAAAGCTACGAGAAAAATTAGTAAATAATGCTGACATCAACCACCTCTTACTATACTCTTTGTACCAAAGGAGCACCAGGGATTGCCAACATACAGGCATAGCTAAACCATGCTGATGTTCCAACGCCACACCAGCTTCTTCAATCCTCCAAAACCTTGCAGTGAACCGAGAGCTGCCAGGTAAGCATGGCATGGCAGACAAAGCCCAGGGAGTAGAAGACCACTCGTACCTTCACAGACAGGGCAGCACTCCCCGGGGACCTTGACGGGGTTGAGGCAGCTCTGCCCGCAGGCGGTGGCCACGCAGTGCGGGTCCCCGTTGATGCACTGGCAGAAGGTGCAGTCGTCCTCGCGCCAGCGGTCCCCGTGCGCCTGGATCTGCCCGTTGGCGTAGCAGCCAGCAGGGTTGCTCACTGGGTAGAGCGGGTCTGCAAGAGAACGTGTGCTTCAACTTGTGTTCTAATTTATTGTTTCTGCTCTTCAGCGGGAAACGGTTCTTGGATCTACTGGTTCTTTTTTTGCACCAACAACCCACTGGAATGACTCATGTCAGCACTGCAACACTCTTTTACACCATGAGAAGTTCACTTCAGTTTTTGCCCCTTGAAAGCCACAAGTCCCCACTTACATGCTAGCAATCAAATTAATATCTGAGTATTTAAATACCAGAATTTTAGGGAGTGTACTCTGTGTAAGATTTCTCCTCAAGTTCCATGCAAGTCTATATATGCTAATTCATTACTTGAAATAATTATTCATTACTTGAATAATTTTGCTTTTCAGAAATAATAGTACACCAGAGATGTGGTAAGATGCACTAATAGTTAAAAAGATGTATACTTTACGTGAATGTATACAACTTATCATGGTGGCTAATCAAAGGTAACTGTCAGGCAAAGAGGAAGAGAAAAACACTGACAAGTCATTGCTGCCCCACTGCTTTGCTGCAATGGTAGAGGCAAGAAGCTGTGTGCATTACTTCAGCTGAACAGAGTAAGAAGCAGGTTGCAAAGCAATGGAAATTTGTCTCGGGGCCACAATGGCAGCTCTGGAGATGCCTGTCTAAATGTATGTGCAGAAATTAGAAACAGTTTTTTTATCTTGTTTGTCAAGAAGGCCCCCCCAAAAGCACTGCACACTTGACCATATCTAAGAAGTAGTGTCAAAGTCAGAGAAGCACTGCAAAGAACACAACAGCACATTCAAGGAGCAACAAAATGTAGAGATAAACTGAATTATGGAGGAACTTGCAAACTTCACCCAGCAGAATTAAAAGCAGACAGGACTGAGAAGAGACTGTACCTTCACAGACGGGGCAGCACTCTCCTTCGGGCACGTAGTACCTGTCGCAGTGCAGCTCACCACACTGGGCAGAGAAGCAGATGGACACTCCCCCCTGGCACCGGCAGAACCGGCACGCATCCATGCGGAACATGTCTCCATCATGGTATTCCATGCTGTTAAATATGCACGTTGGCTTCACTTCTGAAAGGAGACAAAGGAAAAAAGCATTCACAGATACTGCTAAACAGGAAATGGTTAAGCTTATGTTGCTTCTGACAAAAGCATCAGTTGATTTTTCTTTCATTTTGTAAACTCAAATACAATTTCGTTTTAAGAATGTGGTATATTTTATTTTGTGTTTCAGCTATGGAAGAAAAGAAAATAAAATGCTGTTCAAAATAACCTTCAGAGCAACTGCCTACAATTAAAAGCCTCAATTAAAAAAATAAAATCCTGGAAAATAGCTGCATCACTAGTTATTTCTTTGTACGTGTTATGAATTTCTAATTCTCAATGAACCTGAAGCTACTTCAAATTTTGGCACATGAAACAATATGTTTTCTGTTTTAAGAGGTCAGTTTCTGATGTTTCTTAAGTGTAACCTTCCTCTCTGTAGGATTTGGAACTCAGGTGGATATATTGCACTAAAGCTGTCCAAGCAATAGGTAAAAAACCCCAAACCAATAAATCTCAAACATTTTGTGACTGAATTATCTGTTATGCAGAACTGAACACTTCTTTTTTCAAGCAACCTGGAGCTGTAATAGCCGGTTCACAACCATAATCCCCACAAAAATAAAACAAAACAACAAACTCAATTGTAATAATAGTTACATGATCACTTGAGTGCTTCAAAAAACATAAGATGGGTATTTCTTATATGCCTCCATCTAAAGCAGAGCCTTGACATATAATTAAAGCCAAACTTTGTGGGAAACTGAGAGCCTCTCAAAATTTTGAAGTATTTTTGGGAAGAACATTGCTCGTTTACATTGTTAACATTCAAAAAAAAAAAAAAAAAAAAAAAAGATGCTTTGATGAAATAGTGTGCAGACTTAATCAGCTTTTTCTCATAATTATACACCAAAGAGATTTCCTTCCAGATTAAGAAGATCTACACATCATGTATGTATCATAAGATCCTCACAGAGGTTTTGACCATGCAGTCATTCATGAACCTGCCTCCACCACCTATTGCCAGCAAAGCTCAACCAGTTCAACCAGCCCAAGTGATCCCCCCTGCACAACACTGTGCAGCTCCACAGCTAAGGGCTGAACCACTGTGACTCAAGACACTGTAGAAAACACACTCCAAATTTATGTTCAATTGTAATACTGCACATTAGTCATTAGGAAATCATGACTTCGGAGTATCATCATTATATTACTCAATGACTTAAGCCTCCTCCCTCTTCCCCACTTCAGAATAAAATTTTGGCCTGCTATTATGCTAGTCCAAAGTTTGTGAAGTAGCTACCTGAAGTACAGCAGTATCTAGTACCCCAGTATGTTTTTTTCAGAAGCTGTACATACGGCAGTCTGAAAAAACAAAGGTTCTGCAAACAGGAAGCTATTTATTTCAGCAACAACATTATCAAATACTGTAGGCAAACCCAACGTGTTTCATTGCATTTGAAGCAAACAGCAAAGAAAAGACAATTGCCCATGTTTCTGATTTCTGTAGAGCAGATGGGAAAGACTCTTTACTTACATATTAATGCATAGCCACATAGAATTGGAAACTGTGCTCACTTTATGGTCAGGTAATTTTTCTTTTACTTAGTGATCAATCTCACATGGGAGATGAAATATATTTAAATGAAAAATCAGCATTAGCAGATTCCTTTCACATCATCCCAATTCTCTTAAGTTTTGGGAGCTAAAAACTTTACATCTGAGTTTCTCTTGACAATGACCCAGGTTTTCTTTAAAACTCTAAAGCATTTCAAGTACTTCTTTCAACATATGCTTATACTGTGGTCCAGCCTTGAGTCATGTGAAATCATTGTAAAGCATTAGAGTTGAAACTTGGAAGTATCCTGAGTGATGTTTGATTTTTATATGCCTGTTCTGTCTTCAAGGCATAATGTAGAAAGCAGCATAGAAAGTAAGAGCAAGAGGAGGAAATACCACTGTGTCCAGGAAAACAGCTATGACCTCATTAGAAAGCAATTCACATAAACAAACACTTGAGAAATATTTCAAGTTTATGCAGCTCAAGCTGTTAGTTAAAAAACCTTCTCAAAAATGAAAAGTGCCAACACAACTCAAAAGGCCTTTAATCCATTTGCTTCTGGCTTCACTGTTTTGATTGCAGCTCTCCAGATTTTTACTGATTCCCCCATAGCCCAACAGTAGAGATGAATTCCTGCCTTGTTAGAAGTTGAAACATCATCTCCCATTAATTATTGTCATTTTTAAATGTCCAAACAAGACTATGCAAGTAACTGCAAATCCTGTAAGGAACCAGCATGTTTTATTCCTACAATGAAAACCACTGTAGAATTTCACTGTGTGTGCATTTTTACCATCCAGCCTTATGGTAAGGGTATATATCCAGACTAAACTACAGACCTAAGCCTATGAATCCAGCTACAAGACAATGAACACTTTTGTTAGAACCATCTGTAAGACTCCAAACTTGAGACTGAGTCAAGGCAAAGCATTTAAACAAAGAACTCTAGCTTTAGATGCTGCAGGTGGAAGCCTGATGAAAGAGTGAGCAACACACAGTGGAATTATAATAATGCATTTCTTCTACCACAATATGCTGAAATATCTTTCAGTTCCCTGTTTTTGGGTTTTTTATTTGTTTGATTAGTTTTTTATGTTCTGTTTTTTGGTTTTTTTTAAAGCATCATTTTTACTGGCTTATTGATCTAAGTATGACAGCTGCCAAGGGATAAAAGAACATAAAGCTAACATTAAATAAATGCATCTTTTCCTAAATTCATGAATTCATTGCTCTGCCAAAAAAGAAAAAAACTACAGGTAGGATTCTTCAAGCTTAGAGTGTCACAAAGGAATTCAAATTGCCAAAACTTCACAGCACAAAGCTGTTAAACATATCTGAGACTCCAAATCCTGTTTGTGATGCAGACTACCATAACAAAGCAATGGGCATGAGATACAGGCCATGGCTTAGTGAACATAAATTCAATGTCTGCTAGCTCTCAGATAACCCAGCAATACAAGACTGATCCAGCCCAAGCACTGACACACAACTGCCCACCTGTGAAAGAAGCCAGGACAGAGGGGATGGCTCCCAGAAAATACAGGATTTTTTTCTGGCAGTGAAAGAACAAATGACATCTCTGCTTCTATATAAAGTCAAGCATGACTACGATTGACTTGATTTGGCATTAAAGCTCCTGACACAAAGTTAAAAGAAAAATAGTTCTGACACAAATTTAGCTCTACAGATCCCATGGCCATGGCCTTTTTGTTGTGGGGTGAGAGCCCAAAAAGGTGGCACTAAACCCCACAGCCTCACACAACACAAACAGTGTTCATTTCTCAAACCTCTATCACCAATCTGAACTGCAATGTTTTACCAAATTAGTTTTCAAAGGTATTTTACCTTCTACATGCAAATCTAATGAAATACGTATTAGTTCTATGGCCTGAACTACTCCAAAGTAAAAGTTCTGTTATTGAGATTTCTGTAGCTTTCTAACACTTATGGTTTTCTTCAATTAGACTCACAGAAGCACATGCAAGTTTGGCAAACCATCCTTTGCTAGGCAGTAGTTCTGCACACAGTTACACCAAGCCCGTGAGATGCTTCAGGGCATCAGCTCTCTGTAGGCAAGTTTGGGCAACTTTCTTTTGCAGTATCAGAAATTCCAGCTCTCCCAAACCGGAAGCAAGATTCAAAACAATTTTCTGTTGTTTCAAGGATTAAAAGGTTCGTGATTCCAGGACCTCAGATTTTCCTTCAGTATAAAGAAGTATTTGTTCCAGAACCTTGGAAGGAACTCGGGTAAGTGCTGTGAACTTTCTATGAAATGAAAGGGAAGGAAACTGATAAATTTGAATCCTGTGGCCATATAAACAAAACACAGAAAAGCTTTCCATTTTTCAAAAGCTGAGCTGATAGAGAGTTTAAAAAAAGAGAAGGTTACATGCCATTGGAATTGGCCCATAACAATGTTATGGACAACTGTATGCTGTTGCTTCCTTGCAAGCATATAAAAACAAGCTTGGTAGAAAAAACTATTTGGATTCTGACTCTTCAGGTGGCACTGCTTAGTTTCCCTAAGCAGCATATTCCTTATTATTGCAGCATATTCCCTATTAACACAGTTACAAGACTATTCTGAGAGTCCTTTGGTCCAGCACATTCTAAAAAGGTCATCCAGAAACAGAGAAATCAGAATTAAAATAAAACGGTAACAATTATCTGTAAATGAATGCATTTATTTATGCAATTATTAAAAATACTTTCACAGCTTAAAGGAATGCAATACAGTTTTGTGGTAATGCAGTCTGTAAAAGAAATTAAAAGATACTTGGGATGCTGTGAAAACCCAAATTCAGCTCTATCTGATACATCCCTGTCTTAATATTTTCTTTAAAATCAGCAGCAATGGGGGAAGTGCAACCTGCCTATTAAACAATTCCACAGTTTCATCTACTGCAACAGAGCAAAAATCATGGAAGGATAATTCAGGTTAGACAGAAACACCAAACAAATACAAAGGAAGTTTCCCTTATTCTTCATTACATTTCTTCTCTTTGAGGTCTCATGTTGTACGGTTTTTTCTATCCTCCGGCATTCAAATTTCTTGCTAAAACTCATCCTCAGGACACCTCAGGGTGTCACTGCCTACATCCTCTCAGTTTTAGTTTTTCTCCATCAGGTCATGTTTTTTAGTGTTTGATTGTTTCTGTGACTTTCTACAAGTCTGTCTCCCCCTTCTTTTTCTTAACTCCCTCTAGAAATAAAGCAGTGCTTCTTTTT
Organism: Oenanthe melanoleuca; assembly: GCF_029582105.1. Taxonomy (NCBI): domain Eukaryota; kingdom Metazoa; phylum Chordata; class Aves; order Passeriformes; family Muscicapidae; genus Oenanthe; species Oenanthe melanoleuca. Next base: position 75,475,028 of record NC_079336.1, read on the forward strand.
AACATCCTGCAGTCCTAATACAAGAAAATACCAGGACAATAAAGGAGGAGCTGGGGCCACAGGGGGTGGTGGCTATGCTCTAAGACCCCCAAACAGTGACAGATTTTCTTGATGAAATTGCCAAACAATCCTTGGAAGCAAGACATGCTCTTCATAGCAGAGGAATGTGTTTAAATCCCAGCGGTCTCTGTCAGCCCATCACAGGAAAAATACATGTTGTGATTGGGTTAGCCATAGGCATGTTAAATAGGGCACAGACATCTGAAACAGCACCACTAATAAGTACTGACACAGCCCACCATGCAGTGCCAGGACATTTGTGAGAAGCCTCCAGTGCATGAGAGAAGTTAAGAACTGCAGAGGGAAAAATAAAAAAAAAATCTCCAAACCTGTAACACAAGGCTGTGGTCTGGCCTTATAACAGGTGTAGCCATGTCTTCCATGCTTTGAGGAAAACACTGAATTCTAACTTTGTCCTCCAAAGTACTGGCAACCTTGTCCAAGTTTAAAAATCCAGCAGTATCTGAGCCAGAACACTACTAAAGGTATTAGTGTACCAAGACAATTCACTTTGACAAAAAGCATTACTATTTCACCAAAGTAAACACTAGAAGTATATATTTAATTTTTTAAAAAACTTTTAAACCCAGGCAGAACTGCACCATTTGACATCTAATATTCTTTGTACATGTCATATCATTTCACAGAATCTACACAGTGTCTTGTGTTTCATTAACTAAAATGAAATAAGTGAAATGGATTTTACCCTTTTTTATTTAAAAAATAGCACTGTTTTTAAAACTCAGTCTCTACTTCCAATTCTCCAATGTAACAATCCTCCTATTGAACCACTGCAGAGCTTTGAATCTGGTTTCACATCCAGCTGTGGTCCTGACAATCCCTACCCCATCTTTTTTATCAATTTATCTACAGGCTATTTTTACCAGGAATTCTGGGTTGCCTGGCCTTCAGTTTTCTGTGTTTTCTTTTTCTTTCCTGTTTTAAATGTAACTGGTAATGACTTGCATTTTTCACGAACTTTTCCCAATTTCACTAGGGCAAGTATAATACAGGTTCAGAGGATCTAAAACATTTTACTTGGTTTGGCAGACTGACCAACTTTTTCATTGTATTAGACCAAATTCTCATCCAGCTGTGACTGGTGATTAGCCATGATTTTCAAATACCTTTCAGATGTTCTGACTGAATTAAAAACAATAAGCCCAAAACCAAATCTCAGCCCACAACAACTAAATCCCTCTACCTTTCTGGTATCAGATTATCTTCCTTTGATGTTAATCTTATTATGAACCAAACAATTTGTTATCTTTTGCATCTCACAAGCTATATTTTGCATCTTATTTTTTTTTAAGCAGCTGCCTATTTGAAGTCTACCACAAAAATCTGTGGTTTTGGATGGCCAAAGAGAAATGTGCAGTACTGTTCAATTAGTATAAGTATTATCTAGTTCTCTTCTTTGAAACAGACTATTACCTTGGTCAAAACCTTATTTCTTTAGCACACACATAAAGTAAGTTTAATGAAAGTGCAATAAAGACTGTCAAGACTAATGCAATAAATAATGGGAACTCCATGGTAGATGGTGTCTGTGAAGTACTTCACTTGGACTTCATTCCTCCTTCTAAGGTGAGTATTTTTCTTGCTGACCCTATATTCCCTATTAAATCCTTTCAGTATTCATTGATGCTCCATTTATAAACAGTCCATTCTTATTCCTTTTAGAAATAGTGGAATGACCTTTACCCTTTTCTGTACCATGAGATATGGATCTGCAAGTGCTGTGAGGAGCAAGTGAACCAACAGAAATGTGATTAAAGAGGATTTTTAGTCTCTCTTCCAATGCAGTACTACTGTATAGAGATGCAAGTGTGAAAAAAGCCAGAAGGCACAGAGGGAAAAGAAATGCCTCATTTATGTCAGTTTAGCTTCTCAAATAAGGAAAAAAATTCACAGAAACAGTTATAAAATGCTGATTATAAGTCACATCAAGTGGTCACACAATTATCAGTGCAGCCTAAACCAGCAGTATAGGAAGAGTCAAGGTCTTCAGTCCCAGGGAAGGTGAGATTTGATCTTCCCAGGATTAATGCCAGTTATTCTCATGCATCCATCAGGTAGTCCCACTTCCAATGGATAGGGCAATGAAAGTTCACACCTCAACCCCCAGGGCAAATGGATTGGGACTCCACAGCCATCCTAGGCAGATCTGGACTCTAAAATCACAGCTCACACATGGCCATGGCAGGGGGCAGCCTGGTCCCCCTGACCTTGAACCATGCTGACACATTGATAAGAACCCTCACACACGTAATGTATCAAATTCCACAATATTTTTGAAGTAGCAGTTGTTTTCAAGGAAACTCACTGAGAAGTGAAAGCCCTGACTGACAGAAGGGAGCAGCTGCAGCATGCCTGGTAATTGCTCTCTCAAATTTCCAAGGCACAGCTCACAGTCAGTATGTGCTTTAAGTGCAACTTACATTCAAGAGATCCATGCATCAATACCTAATTAGAGAACAGGCAAGTTTGGATACTCTCTCTTGTTTCCTAGCACTTGAACTCTTGCTGCACATGCAGCTTTTAATCTCCTCAGACTCACTTGTTGATGCTTGTAATTTAATGCTGAATCAATTTTCTTTCCTTACAAGGTCCCCCATGAGTAAAAGCAGCACACCAGGATTAGCAGACAAAAGTCCTGGTGAATAATGCATGTTGTATGGATCAGAAGAAACTAGCTTCTGTGAAATGCAAGATTTTTTGGAAGGCTGCATATCTTGGGGATCTCTCACTCAATTTTCCCCAAATGAGTATCACATAGTATCTAGTATTCTCTAGATGAAAAGCAGTTCTCAGGTAAGTGGAACTGGGGAAACTTCACAGCAGTTGGCATAGTCTGCCTTTAAACAAAACAATACTGGCTCTCACTTTCCCTAAAACAGGGCAGCAGAATCACACAACAGACAAAAACTCTTTGTTCAGTTTCATACAGAAAGATGAAATTATTTGCTACAGATTTCCCATGTTGCCTTATTTCCTTTATATTGACTTCACCCTTCTCAGAAATCAGTACATTTGACTATGGATGTAGCTCTTCCATGAAAACTTTACTACTGAACACCACTGTGCAAATCTCTGATTCCCATATGCAAAAAGTATTTAGCTGCATCAGTTATACCTCTAGTGATACAACTTTATGCTTTTAAATAGATTAAAATTTAGCAAGCCATACTTCTGTCTCCATCAGGCTAAAGCTGTGTTACATGCACGAACTAGGGCTTGCTCTGATGGTCATCAAGAATGTGAGACTAGAAGAAACAGCCAGCTATCCATCTAAGCACATCTAATATCTCTATTGAATTTTAAATCACTGTTTGCCAATAGTTCCATAGAGTTGCAAGGTTTAAGTTACAAATTAAACATAAAGACCTATCTCCTGACAAGGAAAAAGGAGCAGAAAAAAATAACCATATTGCTGCCATCACTGTTATCTGAGCTTTCATTTTTGATGTCCAAGGACCAAATACTCACCCTAGAAAAATCACAAGAAACTTAATCACGTCAAAAAGGAACTTTGGATTGATTGCTACCACCATTTAAACACAGAATGATTTTATTTACAAAGATGCTTCCCTTCAAAATGAAGGAATCAATGCATGCCTTAAAACTGACCTTTACAATTGACTGACCTTTGGAACAAGAATCACATTCTAATGACAGTAAGCATTAACTGCAACAGTGAAATCTTTTAAATACAGCAGTGCTTTAAAAAGAACAACTTTATGTCTCTAGTTAGTGTAACAGCTTTATGCAACATACTTGGATATCTGCATACATTCAGGATATCTAAAATATCACACAGAACTATTGTTTAAAATATCACACAGAACTATTGTAATCTATCTGCAATATAGTTTTTTCTTCTCACCATTAAGAAAGTTGTTCTCAGGACTTTCTAAAAATTTTTTTAATAAAAAAAACTTAGAAAAAAGTTTGACCTATGCAAAGATTGGACAGTTACAGACAGTAGCTACTTAACAACAAGCTCCAATTAAATGAAAATACCAGGATCATTTTCCATGCAGAAATAAATGTTATTTTGGTGATTTTAAATGTGTTTATAATTGTAGAATAAACTATGAGATGCAGCAGATTGCATATGATGTGAAGCATAAGGACACACTCAATATCAATCTGAAGCAGGAAAATAAAGACTAGTGTATTGACTTCATGCTGTATTTATAATCAAATAACACCACCATTACATTCTGCAAAAGAAGTAATTACTGCAGAAGTTTCTTTTGCCACAGATTAATATGCTTTTCTTAGACAGACTAACCAAAAGCTAGTTTGAGACAGTGGGTATCATTAGCAAAGATAACCATACAAAATCTACATATATATTGTAGAGTTTCTACATCAGTTTTATATTAAATCCAGGAAAAACATGTGCAAAAGAACAATGGATCTGTCCTCAAACAGCTGACAAACAAAAAAGAGAACATACTGCAGATTCTCTCCATGACATGTCTTTTGTAGCCATTATTAACTATCTCCTCAACACTGGCCACTATCATTCTACAACTACAGTACTGCTCTTTCCTAGACAGTAAAGCCAAACATATAATTCTGCATCTATCACATTAGCACAAAATTGCAACAAATATTGCAGAAGTCTGGCCTGCTTTAACACTCTGACCATATAAACTGGATTTTTTGCAGTCCACATACGCTAATTTGTAATGGCTACCCTTATTTTAAGGTAATGATGATCAGCATTCTTCTTGACTGCACCCCCCCCACCAAAGGAATTATTTAATTATTTTAATTATTTAATTCAATAAATGTTACAATAGCAGGAAAAGTATACTAATGTATGTACATTTCTTTTTTATTCCATCCTCTTGCTTGTTTTCAGAGGTTTTCAAACACAGAAGTAACTAACGAAGCTTGTTGGCCATGCTGATTATACAACTTCCCCAGTTACCATCTATAAACTCATTAAACTGCATTTGATTAAAACACATGCTTTAAAAAGGCATCTAATCCTAATTGGAAAGGATGAAGATAAGGAATTCAGCATCCTCCCAGCAGTTTGTGCCAACAGCTAGCCACCCTCACTGCTGAGAACAGCTTGTCCTAGATCTTACAGATTTGACTCTTCTTACTTTGAAGGCATTTGTTTCTTAATGAGGCAGAGAAATTGATCTAAGCCTGTAAGATATTTGCTCCATCTGTTACTGATATCAATTGTATCTCCTCTGCACTTGTTAGTATTTCAAAATACTGTAAAACCCAGACCTGGATCTTGAATTCAATCATCAGTTTCACTAAGAACATTCCCCCCTCCTCTTCATTTTAAAGTGACAAAAGTAATGGTAGGGGTTTATTACACACATATACACACATGTACCAGTTTGTCACTGCATTAAAAATTTATCTAGAAGTTTCTGTCAGGATTAGTTTTCTAGGAACTTAGAGGTTTAGAGGGCTTATTTGTAGTAGTTGCCCCTGAAATAAAAAAAAAATCTAAACATGCTAAAATGCATTTGAAAAAACCCAAATTACAAAGCAATGTCATGTTCTATGACTATTCTGTCTTCTTTACTGCCACACAATGCAAATGTCACACACTCATGAGTAGTTTCATGATTGCTCACAGATTGTTATTAAAAATATTTATCATCTTCAGGTTTATAACTATTTCCTCTTTCCAAAATGGAGCATCATTAATAACTGCACCTGCTTGAAGCACTTAAAAATCACATAATATAGCATTAGTTTTTAAAATTTGATTGTAGCATTAAGTAACATGATGACAAATGTGATTTTCTAAAAAAAGTATTTAACTTTTCTGACCAGTTTTCTCAGGATTATTTTCCTTTTTTAAAGAGAAACTTATTAAAGATAATTTTGATGCTGGCCTGGAATATATGAAAACTGATTTTTAAGGACATATATTACACAAACTTAAAAACCTTAATTCTTCTCCAATCTGCCCTTTCTGCTTCTCTCTGTGGCACCCCTTTCCCTTCAAAAACTCCTATTTCTTCTTCCAATTTACTCTGTAGTCATAGACTACTAAGGTATGGAAAGCCTGAGAGGCAAGAAGGAATCTTGATCCAAAAGCAGCTTGGATCTTTGGAGTGAGCTACAGTGCACAATAAGGAAGTGATGCCAGGGCAACAGTGCAAAGGACAATCCAAACTCACTGGTACTAATGAAAAATGAATCTAACTTCTACTTGGAAACAGGATGTGAAGATGCTACAAAAACAAGTGGGCAATTTAAACAGCTCCATCTCACTCCTGCTACAATGGATATAGTGCAAGTTTTGTCAGCAGTATCCACAAATAACATGCAGGCTGAAAAGAAGCAATTAGCATGAGACATCCTATCAGGAATTGGCTCTATACTTCTTGGTCAAACTACTAAAGTAAATCCTGAATTAAACATTGCATTGAGGTGTCTCACAGAGGAAAATCAGATTCAGAAATGATACTTTAACAGAATGAAACAAATATGAAACAAAGAGGAGTATGACTTCAATGTACATAAACAAAAAGTAGATAAGTTTAATTTATACAATCTTACCCAAATAGTGAAAGAATTACTCTAAAAGCTAAGAAATCAGTGATTCTTCCAGATAAAAATTCATATGGGAAAACTTAATTCTTTTATATAGTATCCCATTATAAGTACAGTTATTTTTTCATTTGTGCATTTAAATTATTGCTATGTGTAAACAACACAGACCTCCTGGAGAAATCTCTCTCTCTCTCCATTTACAATTACAATTGTAAATGTTGGTAAATGTTTGCTTCAAACATACCACTAAACAAGGTCAAATATTGCTGGATAAATATCCATTAATAAATACTGCAACAGCTTGTAATTTTTAATGGTCAGAAATTATTATGCAATCCCTCAAGAGTATTTTCCCCCTTACCAGTGGTCAAATATTGTTTCTTCCCAATTCCTCATATACACAGCATATACTGTATAGAGCATACAGCTATATATATAGAGCAGTCCTCAGGTAAGAGTCACTTGCATGACAAATTTAAGGTTTTTAAGTATTTTCTAAAAATTTAGATTGGGAAGCAAAGAAAAATAATGAATATATTCCTACACTGTCTTATAATTTCTAAAGGTTGTACACCTGTGTTAAAAATTTCTTTGCATTTGATTCTTAAAGCAAACCCCATAGTCTGAACAGCATGCTGTCACTGACAGTGCTGCCACAAGCAGTTGTGGTGGTTAAAAAAATTTCACTTCTAGAAGGCCTCTAGTGTTTGCTACTGGCAAAAGATTATATGAAAGACATGCAGTGAGGGAGTCTTGCTGAAACCTTAATTCCCTGAGTCACAGAGAAAAGTGCTTCAGAAACTAAAGCTGCATTACAACTGCAAAATGAGAGTTTCCCATGTCAGTATCTTCCCCTAAACTTCCAGGTCATTCTCGCTGAATGAAATTCAAGAAAATTAGTTCTCTTAGACCTTGACAGCATAATAAAAAACAACCAGGTGCCCAGCATCCCCCAGAGAGACACAAGCCCCTCGTGCTGAGCTGCACCTACCGCTGACGCACTCGAAGACGTCGCAGCACTTGCCGGGCGTCCCGTCGCCCCGCGAGACGATCTGGGGCACGGAGCCCGCCTCGCACACGGGGAACCCGCAGAGACCCGAGAGGCACTCGCACCTGCAGCCAAGCACAGCCAGGAAACAGGAATTAATAAACCAACCAACCAACCAACCAACCAACAAATAAATAAAATAAAGCCATACACAAGGCGAAAGAATAAACAAGAGAAAAACAGGAAGTCAGAGCTTTGGTACATGCGCGCCTTAGAATCGTGTTTTATTAACTCAACAAGCAAGGGATTTTATCAGCCTGAAGGCTTCTTTTTACCCATCCAAACTCTGCTGGCTGCCAAGCAAGAAAAAGGTGGTAGTGTTCAACACTGATAATGCTCTTCTGCTCTGTGTAAAAATTGGAAATCTGTAATAAATAATAATTCTCTAGACTTGCTAAAGAAAGCTACTCCTCCAATTCTGTCTTGAATAATCAAAATTGATGAAACACTAATAATAGAAATTGCATTCTCTCATCAGAAGGGTGTTGTCCCATTAGGAAACCACATTATATCCAATGTAACCTTGGGAAAAATGAAAGAGAGAGACCAGATTCATTAAATCTAAGCTGAATAAAATTAATAGGAAGTTGTCTTTTGGTGCTGATGGTGCTGCAGTTTGCAGAGGGGAAAACCAATTACATGTGACATGACATTACTGTGGGAAAGTAGGTATATTAAATACTGTGGTTAGTTTTGAATCATTCTAAAAGGACTACTTTCTCCATGTAAGTAATATTTATCTGTTTGTTTAAGAAAACATCCTAACAAACTGAGAGATATAAAATGTGGATAAGCAATAGTCACGTTTGCTTCCAGATTCTTTGCTTTATGATTAACACAAAAGTTAAAAAGTCAAACTCTTAAGACTTTTGGTAAGTTTACATTTAACAGAGTTCTTGCCCTGAACAATGGGCACATTATAGGGATAAGCAGCAATGATTCTATGATAGAAGATCCTATAATTATGAGTTAAAGAAATAAGAACTCTACTTGTTAATAACTATTTCAAATATTTTAAGTATCCCAAGATAATCCCCACATTAAACAACCCATTAGTAAAAAGCAGTATCAGCACTTAATGCATTTGCTTATTCTTTATGCTCAGAAAGCCAGAAGTTTGGTTGTCCTCTGCCATGCATGTCTCCTTTTGCCCAAGAGACATTTCATCTCAGGTCACCATCCAACAAATGAGGAAGAACCACCACTCAACAGACAGGTTTTTAATATCTCTCCCTTTAATCTCATCAGTGTTAAATAAAGTTATTATATTCTCCAGTGTAAGGACGTTTGCAAGAAATACAGGTAAAGTCAAGGAATCTCATGGAACCTCCACTAAACTATTTGAAAAGGATCCTTAAAATACTCTATTACAGAAGCACATTACTGTAAAGAGATAAAGTCCATTTCATGAATAATGTTAAATATGTCAAGACAAAGTGAAGCAATTTAACTTTACGTGCACATATATGCCACAGTATAGTAACAACTTCAAAGCAGGCATTTTAAAGTTTTGTATTTTTTTTCTTTGCTGGTTTGGTTGGTTTTTTTTTTTTTTTTTTTGCTTGGTTGATTTTTTTGTTTGTTTGTTTTTTTAATAATACTATGCTTCCCATAACAGTAAAGCATAATGGACTAGGCAAAAAAGTAAGTTTACAAGAATCTAAGTTTTATTTATCCCACCTTTGCTTGTCACATTTTCTTCTTAACTTATTTGTAAATACAAAGACAGAGGGAACCCAATTATTTTCTTTACTGTGTGTTCTTTGTCATCACAGATACAGAAGGAAAAAAAGACATTATGGTTTCCTCCACATGAGATCAAAAAATCCAAATTATTTGTGTCAGCAGTTTCCCTTTAAGATGACTTTGTAAATAATTTCACAGAATTACTAATATCTCTCACTTTTGCAGCCCCAATAGTACAGGAAGATGGGGAGGAAGAAAAAAAGATAACCTCTAGTAATCAATGTAAAAGAAAAATCAGCTCTCTTAGATTAATGGAATTTGTACCTTAACCTATTTAGCAGACTGTTTTGAAAGATGCTTTTCCTTTCTGAGAAGAATGAAACCCAGAACTAACTACCTACATATTACTAATGAAAAAGAAAAACATATTTTAAAAATGTTAGAAAAAAAAACTGCAGACACAACCTGATAGTGGTATTAAAAACCTAAATAAAAATTGAAGTTTCACTTCAATAACCCTATATTCAACAGCCTGATGACCTCTGGGAAAATAGGTAGATCAAACTTTCTGAAAATTCAGAGAAAATAGCACACATTAGGAAAATAGTTGTGACTTTGATTTTTCCAAGTTTCATGAGCTGACATTAACACTCCTAGTTCTACTGCCTTCACAATAAGCTTTCTCAGAAGTATCTTCTTTCTTTATGTCTCACATTCCTTCTAACTTATAGAACTGCAATATTAAACGATTAGGTTAATAGCTTGTACTTTCCCCCTCTCATTTTTTTCCCCAGTCAACAGTTAAAAAAAAACAAACAACCCAAAACACAAAACTGAACCACAAGAAACTATGAATCACCACTCTGAATAACTTTAGATAGGACAATCTTCCATATAAAGGCATGAAAGAGGTATTTAAAAGATTGGTGGGAGTTAACATTCTTTTTTTTGCAGAAAAGACTCTCTCTTATTCAGAGTAATGAAAGTTTCACATACTCACAGTGCAAGCAAACAAAACCTCAACACTCCAAAATTTTATAAATTGACTTCCCATTTGGTTAAAACATAATCCATGCATAGGAGAATGTCAAAGTAGAAAATTATCTCAGATGGACTTTTAAATAGCCTGCATTCTTTTCAGCCAGCTCTGCTAGGAAAACCTTTGACCATTGTCCAGGCTATTAGCATGGAAAACATTGTTTTGGAGACAGAAGTCTGTCAGAAAGAAACCCAAGGAATTCTGGTAGCTGAGCGTGGCTGTCACGCTGCCAACACAACATCTGGAAATTCAGAATAAGTGATCCCATTCTCAGCAAGAGAGCAAGATGAGCTTTATAGAACTAGATTTTTCTGAAGTGCTTTTTGGAGCAGAGGGATGGACAGAAGAGAAGCTGCAGCCCAGCTCTGTGCCCTGCCACAGGCAGCTATCCACCTGTGTGTGTCTTACCCCTGGTAATGGAACACTAGGCTTGAGGAAGTTCAGCAGGTCAGTTTGAGCTAAGCCTGTTGACAGTGCCATGGTCCCTCCCAGGCTAATTTGTCCAAAATCCAGCTGTTTAGACTGCTGCTCAGTGAGGCACCATGCTGGTCCTGAGCTGCTCCCCCATAACTGCAGCTTGCCAAAGGAAAACAGCCACAGCCTGCAGACACACCACTGCAACATCAAATGGCATTGTGGCATCCAAAAACTCTAGCTTTAAAAAAACTCTAGCCTTTGGCATGTTATTACCATAACAGCAGGCAAGCCAAGCCAAGAACACGTCCTTTTAACAAGGAAGAACAGTCCTGCACCAGAGCACAATGTTACCTTACAAGAGGGCCCAGAAAGACATAAAGAGGAATCAAACAGTAATGCAAGAGCCTTTATGGCACCTGAAGAGGTGGTGGCATGGCCTGGAAGGAATCCCAAGGAAGAGGTTTGCTGCACTAAAATTTTGCAAATACAGAATTAACTGTCTGGCAAAAGGAATTGTTTCCAGTTCTTCAGGCTAAAAAAACAAATAAAAAAACCCCAAAAAACCCCAACCCAAAACCAATAAACTACCACCCCAAGGAAAACCCAACAACAGTAATCCTAGAAATATCAACAACTGAGCAAGGCAAACTTCAGTATGCAAAAAAGCAGAAATGAGATGATGTATTTTAACCAATGCTTTATAGATTGAGGAAAGTGACTCCTCCAATAATATAAATGGCCTGATTTTTAAAATCAGTTTTTAAGTTCTTCAGAAGATAAGTTAAGTTCATTTCCAGTCAGTTTATGTTTGAGGTATATTGTTGCTGGAGTTCTTTGGATTTGATTTTTGTTGTTTGGGGTTTTCTTGATATAATCGCTTAGCTTTTTTCTTTATGTCCCCAAAAGTGCAAAAAGGAAAAGGAAGAAGACAAAAAAATCAAATTGAATACTTGTAAATGACAACTTTTACTTCAAATCCAATTATCTTGGTTCATTTAGTTCTGTTATTGAACAGATTTAAAGTGAGAAGGGCTTGCTTAGCCTCAGAAAAGCTGTTTTGATGGTAGGATCAAAAGAGTTCTCCAGGCACAAGGCATAATGGCTATGAAAATAAGAACAGGCACCCTGGAAAAAAAGATTTAGTATCAGTGAATGGGAGGGTTGAGGCAGGGGTGTATTGATGAGAGGGATATTTATTTTGAGGATCAAAACAAAATTAAAGTCTAAAGCACTGAGACTAGAGAAAAGCATTCCTGAAACATACATCACATTCCTGTGGAGATTTTATCAGTGTCCTTTTTTTTTCTCCCTTTCAGCAATCTAGTACAATTTGCATTAAGGTTATTAACATTTCTATTAGTCAGTCTAGTAGATAAAACTTCCACAGATGTCTTAATAATATAAGCACTTAAGGATATTGTGAAATCAGGAATTTTCAGAAGAACAGTATCAAAGCTTGACAGTGGCAAAGTAAAGTTTAACTGCAAGACCCCAGCTACCATCAAACACATGATATAAGCAATGATGATACAGCAAAATCAAATATTGACATAGCAGTCTCATGAAATTATTGAAGAATTATTTCCATGTTATTCACACCTGAATCCACAATGTGAGTTAAGCAGACAGAACAAAGCCACTGCCTGTACTGCAGGCAAAGCTAAAGCCATTGGGACAATACCATACATGAATTTCAACTAGAATTTTCCTAAATATTCAGTCAGACAGACTGGATTCAGTATCCCTAATTCAGTATCAGTATTTCATGTCTTCTTGGTTTTAAAGAGAGTATTCAGACAATCAGTAATTAAAATATTTATTTTTTTCATGGAAATCTTTCAGTATTTTAAAAATTAATAATAAACCTCTAAAGAGAGATAACAGAAAAACTGTGGAAGCTGCATATAACACTTACTATGAGACTGTTTGCAAATGTTCAAAAGTTTTATATCACTGCTATGTAAACAGACTCACATGGAAGTTCTTCCTATTTTAATTTTTCAGGGGGTTTACTTCTTGAGAGATCAAATTTTGAGTGCTCCCAAGTAAGGATTCCTTTTTAAAATCCAGATATTGTTAGAAACACACAACAGTGAATTTTTCCATGTGTATAGTAATCGTTATACACATGGGGCTTTTAAATATTGCAAAAGGCAACTATCTAGCTTTTCATTAAAGATACCATGAAAGGGAACTTTTTTTGTGCATCTTTTGCACATTATTAGCATTAGGAAATAGCAAACAGCTCCTAAGCAAGAGAAGTTGTCATAAAAATCAGCATTTATATCAAGTAGATTCCATGGCTGATGAGGATCTAAAGAATTCATCTGACTAAAAAACTTCATTTCATCCTTTGACTAATATTAAATCAATTCCTGTTTCCCTGAGGGCCAAGGCAGAAGAAGAGGATAGTCAGAAAAGAATGATGCCAGAGATGCAGTAGGCATACAACCAAATGTGGCCAAATGCACTGACTTTTCAAGGGCTCTGATTTTTTTCAAGTACACAAATAAATGTATAGACCCTTTTGAATTCATCAGTATAGGAAATAAAATATAACAAAAACTAGCTCAACCCTGTATTTTTCTCATTTTACCATACCAGCAGGTGCTTTTTCCTGTTGATAGTCTCTATGGTTTTTCCACTGTGTACCTCAGTTACTCTTTTCTTAGGTTTATCAGCTTCAGTCTTCATAATATTTCAAACATTTCAAATCTAAAAATAAGGTACTAGTTAAGATGTTATACAAATGTCAGTTTTCTGATATTATGAAAAGCTATTTTTTTTCTTATTCAACCACTGTTTATTGAAGAATTATAAATATCTGATCCTCTTACAAATAAAACACAATTTCTGAGGACTTCTGGTCAAATAATCACTTTCAGATAATAGTTTTATAAGTAATTAATAAACTTCTGTATTCCTATAACTCCTATAACTCCAAACTTTCTAACTCCTGAATTACATATGTCCCTACAACTAAGCCATTAGAGATGGGTTTGCCATGAGCAAGCAAAAAAAACCCTGAAACTAACAAAAAAGAAACCCTCCCTCCAAACTTCTCCAAAATTCATTATTGTTTAATTTATTTGACTATTTAATTTCATGACTACTTTCTTCTCTTTGCAAGAAAAAAAAACCCCAAACCCTAATAATTATTTAATGCTCAATTTTTCCATGTCATTCATGCTATTAAACACTTATCTCAAAGCCCTGGAGGCAATTCTGGATAAGTTAAGGAAAGTTAAAAAAAATGTTTTGGGTTGGAAATGATCCTTTAAAAGTCACTAGTCCACTCCCACCCCTGGCAATGATCATGGACATTTTCAACTACATCACATTGCTCAAAGTCCCATTCAACCTGACCTTGAAAAAAAATGAAGACCAAAATTTGCTCCAAAATTTAGGTGGTTTTGAGACCAAACAACTCTAATCAATTAATGAGACCCTTTCCATGTAGTAGAAACCATGCATGCAAGAACTGTAACACTTGTAGAAACCAGATTCAAATTTACCAAAGACATTTCTAAGAATAAGAGTGAGAAACTACTTTTCATTTTAAAATGATCCATGACCTTCAGTTCCACTTTTTAATTATTCAATAATTTGAGAAGGAAGAATTTGTGGCTGCTGAACTCTGCCATGACATTTCCTGCTATTTTCTTGAGGAAACACAACTTCACACTTTTCATATAACCTCTGTAATGTTGGTATTGTCATCTGCCATTGGAAGATGACAGTGCCATTGGAAATTGCTGGGGATTTCTCATATCTACTTCCCTTTTAAAATGCAAGCATCCAAATTATAATTCTATTGCTTTATTATGTACATGGGTCTCCCTAGACATCTGTGCACTTGTGAGTCTGATGACAACAGTCAGACATTATTGATCTCTGTGATACAAACAGAAATTTGCCTGTTCAAGTCAGAAATTATTCTCAACCAAATCACTTATTCAATTTCCAAATGAGCTAATAGCTGTTTAAGCAGAATAAATGAAACAAAACAGAGTGGGGAGTCTCAGGAGAAAGAGGAAAAACAATAGTCAGTGTGATCAAGGTACACACTAATTGCTAGACTGACAAGGGAAAACAAAAATTGAAACAGAAAGACATATCTACCAGCTTATTATAAGCTGAAAGAGTTCAAACACCAGCTTGCTTATAAAGAATGGAAACAAACCCAAATTCTCTAGACACTATAACCTCATTCTAGTTTCAAGCATAAAACATCACCTAAAAGTAGATACAATTAAGAGTCACTTCAATTTATCTTCATTAAAATTTCTTTCCAAGTTTCACAGTGTAGAAGTAAATATACCATCAGCTCAGTACATGGTCAGATTAGAGTACTACAGATACTTTTCCATCAAAAGGAAACTGCTTGCATAGATATCACTGATACTTCCTCGCCCAGTGCAAATGGGTTTTTTCATATTGCTCTTGGAAAACGTGCACCTTCCTTTAGGTTACATCATCTTTCAGGTTTTCCAATTCAACATTTCCTAGAAGTTAATGGAAGACCATGGATGTATTTTTAACATATCATACAGGCACAAAACACTGATCTTATAAAAGATGCAAGCAGGGACCTCTGTGTTTACAATGTTTTACAGCTTCTTCTGCAAAAGATTTCTTCTGCAAACATTCTATGTTTCCTCTCCTTGTCAGAGGTCTCTGACACTCAGGAGTCAGCCATCGGGCTCCTAAAATGTCTCGTGTTTCAAGAGCTTCTGTTCAAGTTTTACTGAGATGGCTTTAAAGAAACAACCAACCAACCAACACATCATCTTTTCCTCATTTGTGTACTTCAGGAAAATATGGTTGCTGGCCAAAACAACCCACATGGTGAGGCTCAATGCCAAGGCAGCAATAACTACCATCACACTGAGAGCACGTGGGAATTCCTGAGGCAGTTGTAGTAGGAAAGAATGGGAATGCTTGAACTCTGAGTTCAGCAATTTATTACCTCTGCTGGAAGACATCAGGAGAAGACAGATGAAACATGGGTCACCTAGAAAGGGTAATGCCCTGTTATCCCCACTTTTTGTGGATATTCAGTGCAGTGCAGTCTGTAAGCAAGACTGAGTATCTCAGCGGACCTGAATGAAGCAAAATGGTTTCCCTGAGAAAAATATTCACCATTTCCTAACTTCTGAGGATTTTAAAGACTAAAGTGAAAGTGCCCAAACACCTATTTCCAGATATTATGAAACTTTCAAAAAATTATAATCTCCAACTCACCACCAAGTGTTACACCACCACAGTACTGACGCACTTGAGATGGCAAAGTGGTCTGCTAGAGTTGAAGTGCAGGAGAAACAACCTGAGCAAGCTGGCCAAGATTAGAAACCAGAGTTTCTAAGGAGCTGATGACAAAACTGAAGGCATTAAAAAGCTTCTGCAGAGTCCTCAACACAGACCTTTGATCCAGCTACCCAGATTACTCAGGAACCAATCCCTGAAGAGAAGTGTCAGGAAGATACAGGTCTTGGATCCATGATTGGTCTTACCACTTCCAGCTGAACCTTCCTTTAACAAAAACTGGGATCCACAACCACCAGTTCTTGAGGATGAGATGGGTGGAGGAGAAGGATCTAAAATTCTAGAACAAATACAAGGGAGACCTCTGTATCAGCAAAAGCTGCTTAAGAGAGGTAACTGGTACAGGGGAAAATGAGGAAGAAGTTACACTTGCTGGAAAATCATGACTGTCCTCTAAAGAAGGTTGAAGGAATCCAAGTGATGAATGCTGAATGGAACACCAAAACCTTATCATAAAATGAAGGCCTTCCAAAGACAGGAAGACCTAAGAAAATCTAGACAAATATGAGAATCACAAGGAATGACACAGAGAAGATCTGAAACAGCCAAAAAGCTAAGAAGAAAGAATAGAATGGGAGAAAGGACAGAACAGGTGCACAATACCCTTCCTACTAAATGGGACAGGTGCAAAGGTAATCAGGGACTCAGAGGCCACCTCTACAGATGATGTCAGAATAAAAACATTATCCAACTAGCTGTATATGGTTGCTCTCAAATACAATGCAAATATATTTGATAATAGCTTAAAAGGGAACTTGCAACAGTAGACTTTCCAGTTATGATTCTGGTGGCTGACACAGAATGAGAACAAAATAACTGTGCTTCAATTCAATTACATGAAAAGACAGCATGTCTTTTAACATATCTACAGGTTTTCTGAAAAATACAAGTGAAACTGCTAATGGTGAATTTCTCAAGTGGCATCTATATCGGGCCTAAGACAACACAAGTTTTTATTAGATACAAAAGACTGAAAGTAACAAAATAGGTAATTTCTTCCTTTGGAATCAAAACCAATTCAGAAATGGTATATACCATTGCTCAAATGTTAGAGCTAGATTGCTAATCTAGATTGCTACTTATCCTTAATGCCTTTAAAATTGCTAAATAACTGCACGCACGCATTAAAAATATTTTAGTACAGGACAGATAAAAAGAGCCTTCTCTTAAGAAGATCCTTAAAGTGAAGTATATTTTTGTAGATTTACCCTTCTTCCTACTATGCCATAAATTGAAAGATAGTTAAATATGATAGAAAATTCTAGTCTAGTTCTAGTCTAGTTCCAAGTTATATTCCATTTCTATCCAGATATAGCTTAAATTAAACCTTATCTAAAAAACTATTTCCTACCACATCAAGGTATTACTCATTTTCATGAGCTGTATAAAAATGATAGTATTTAAAAACTTCAGGTGGGGAAAAAAACTGGGCTGTTTTCTAAGTAAATCTTTAATGCACATATTAATTGCCCCTCTGACTCTCTGAGTAGATTATGAAAATGTAAAACAAGATTTTATCATCCAGAGACTTAATACCTGGATTTGCTGACCAAGCACATTTCACTTCTTTACCTCACTGCAGACCCAACAGTGGCATTGCAATTTACAGTAGCCCCAGACTGAGACATTTTAGCCATGTAAAAGGAAAAAAATGATAGGGCAAAGACTATTAAAGAAGGAAAAAGGAATTCTATGACAAATGAAATTATTTCAGAGGTTTCCTTCCAAACAAAACAGATATAATTCTACTCCTTCATGCTACTTGAGCCAACTGAGAGGTTTGCATTTGTAATGCCCTTCAGCTACCTGTAACTAAGTGATAGTGATAGTGAAATGGTCCAATTCAAAGTGTCTTCCTTCCATCAAGCCCAAGCTTTTTGGGCTCTAATCTTCCAAGGCTGTACCTGCAAAAAGCTTTTACTCACTTCTTTGGCATATGAAATTTATCTGCTCCTGTTATGCTCAACTTACAATTGGTTTTTTTTCTCATCCCAGCACATCATTCTTGAAACTGCTGTTTTTAAAGCTAGGACTCAGGCAGAAAATAAAGTACTGGAAATTTTGATAGATAAACATACATCAATTATTTCTGAACTTTTTCAAATCTAGAACATAGATCAGGATTATGGTGTGAGCTTTTTTAAGTATGTGAAGCAAATTTATTACTGGGATTTTGTGAACATAATCGTGGATGCTTCTCTCCCCTCAGAGGAATACTACTATATCCTATATTATCAGCAAGATATTCAAGCCAGCATACACATGCTGCAAGAGCTCCATTCAGGAGCTAAAGGATGCTGACTCATTGAAACTGAGTTACTCCCAAAATCTGAGGGAGGTGTGGGAAATGCCCTTCAATGTTAAGTAGTTTGGGGAAGGGGATACATTCACATTTTATAAAGTAAACCCTGTGAGAATATTAATTTAAAACTCCTAGTTGTTTTTCATTTGTTTGTTTGTTTTGTTTAAAGCTAGAATCCAATTAAAAAAAAAAAAGACTAGTGACAATGGAAGACAGAAATTGAAAAGGAAGGCGCTCTGATGGGCAAGTTATTAAGGCAAGCTTAGTATCTTCAGGAGACAAAATCAGATTCCAGAAACACTGGTTGCTTCTAGCTATAATTACATCCTTTAATCCTTAATTCAATCCTCAATCAGTTTTCCCACTATTTCTCTCAGAACTGATAACAAGACAACGAGATTTAATTGCTTAGGTTTTGTTCTTTTAAATATTGGCCCAATGCCAACATCTTGCTGCTCTCTATGGAGTTTTCTTGGTTATCTGGTTTTATTAAAAGACTGACCAAGAGTAGCTGGGGTGAGGGGAAGAATGTGGAGTGTATGTGTGAAATATCTCTGAAAACAGAGCACTGAATGAATCTTGAAATTACCAAATCTGTAACAGATGACAGCACAGAGGCAAGGGTATAAAACAGTAACAAGAGGCAGAGACCTGATAAAGACTAAACTTCCAATTTATTCTGACAACAATCAATAAGAAAAAATATAATCTAAAAATATTTGGTGCAAAGCTATCCAAACAGGCCATATACTATGTTGTAAAAATCTTATGAAAGGAATAAAAAAATTTGAAGAAACTTCATTTACAACAGGAAAAACTGGGAATATCCAAAGTGAACAGATTCTGTAAACTTGATATTGATTGCATTCAACTTTCTAAGAGAAGACCACAAACTTAGATTAAAAAAACTACAGTAATGTTTTCTGTAAGAGCTCTAATACATTTTTTTGTTCAACAACCTCCTTGGAGAAGCAAATATCTTTACCAAGACCAGAGACAGACTGTTCTAAACTTTCCTAACATAATAGCTGTTTTCCTGTTTTCCAAACATTCAGCTTTCCTAACATAATTGCTGGAAATTTAAGATAAGTGTCTCATAACAACCTGATGAAAGCTGAAGTAACTGGTATTTTGATGTCAATGCCAAATCAGTATGTTCTGTTCTGTCTGAACCACTGCATTAGAAATCAGTGTGACCTCTGAGTGCAAGAACAAGAATTTATGGTTTCAGATGTTTACTATTCTCACTTTCCCCCTGGCATTGCTCAAGGAGTTTTCATGGTTATGAATATGCATTCAAGAGCTTGCTCACAAAAGAAATGCCAATTTATAGTCAGATTCAAGGAGCTCCATTTTCCTACTGTATTACCTACAAGAAACAGGCCAAGAACAAGATGTGAGGCAGAATCTGCTCCTACATGAAATTATCAACAACTTGTTAACCAGCTCAGTGACATGTAATCTGTGGCATTCTCCTTTAATTGCTTTCTGGTTCTGCTTGTATTATGTTTTTATTTCAGTGGGAGTAAATGGAGCAGATGATCATAATTTCTTCAAACAGTTCATAGCCTTAAAAACACAATTTCATGGAGCCTAAATGACTGTCTAAAGCCCATGACCTGATAGAACAATGACTCTGCTTTTAATAAATCATTCTCAAATGCACACTAAAAAAATAGTGTGCCACTTCTTTTGAACTTAATTCTAACAATAAAAAAGTGATGTGATATGCAATTAGGTGACTCTAAATGGAATCTCAAAAAAGGCAATGCAGTTATTTCATAATTCCTAATGTTTTATTAAGAAACTTTGAAATTATGGAAAACCATCCTGTTTCCCTACCGCAGACTCATTCATTTATAGATCTGCACTTTTTTTCTATAATTTTGACATGCAAGTCTCACTCTCATGCAAGAGACCCTTCAACTATATAAAGGATGTCAAATAGCTCAATGTTCAAGTTCCAAGTAACTGCACTATGTTTCCATTTCTGTTTTCTATTTTCATACATGGTTTCCACTTGCCTGCAGATATACTCGGTTATGCTAATTGTGGAGATATTTTGCAGTTTTATGCATCAGAGAGGGCAGAGGAATTAACACAAAACCCCCTTAGCTCATAAGATCAGATCCTAAGACTCCAGGAGCTAAGTACTCATCTATCCTAGCTCTGATCTCCTGTTAAACTCTGATCTCAGGAATGCACAACATCTGATTTCAAAGAGGTTTCAGGAATTCACAATTATCTAGTAATTCTCACGCTGTAAGTCTGCTTCTACAATTGGGACCTTTGTGCAGAGCAGAAGAGAAGACTGGTTTCATCACTGACTTGCCACACATGTGGACAAGGACACCTCAGACATCAGTTAGTGCTCAGCAAATTGACTTTATTTTAAATATTCTCAACAAAATTGAAAGATTCTTTCAAGAACATGCTTGCTGTAGGTGTTTTATTTAAGGTCAGTACCCACATGTGTACTAGAAATAGAAGATATTTCAAAGTGGTAATTTTTCTGAAGTAAATGAAGATTTATTTTCTTGGTACTCCATATTTCCTGTTAGAAGGAAAATTGAAGTTATCACTGACAAAGAATAAAGTGAATATTTTTCATTCCCTTCACCCGAGCACTAGAAAAATCAAACCACGAGTTATATTAGACTGCATAAAAATAGAACATAATTTTACTTCTGTGAAACAAAAATAATTTGGTTTATGTATCATTTTTTAGTCCAACAAGTTGAAACAAATTTGGAAGTAAAAATGTACCATTAATCTTTCTAATGTATCCACATTACTAAGTGTTAATCTAAACTCTATAAGTATGAAATATTAATCTGTGACTGCTTCTTTGACTTTATAATCTATCTTTCTGAATACAGTCCTTAGCAGCATTTTCTTATAGTTGTCTTGAACATGCTGAGCTATATTTGTAATAATGGCAGTATGATGACTGTATAAAATCTGCAGACTCCTGCACAGTCCCAGCCAGGCAGATCAGCTCAGAACTAATACATCATTGCACTTAATAGGACGTTTACTGACAATATATCAAAGAATAAAGGGAAGGTACTGAGAATCCATACCATGTTCTGGTATACAAAATTCAGAAAATAAGAAAATAAAACAACTCTGAATTAATACAATTTGTTGCATTCACTGAGTAAGGGTAATAAGAACTAGATTACTATCAGTATTCTACAATTACAAATAAATCCTGTCAAATTTAGAAATATATTTTCAAATTTTAAGAGGCAAGATTAGGGCATTAAATTATATTTTCCATATCTCTTTTTCTACCCTAATTTTATTAAATATCTTTGATTCTCCATGCAATAATACATTCTCATATGTCAACAACATATGAAACAACAGTTTTAAAGAAGATGCCACAGTAAATGTGCACCCAAAGGGTATCCAAAAGAGAATAGCCTTGATTATCTTTGTCATCTACTTTCTGAATTATTGGCAAATTTTGTGCTACTTTACACAAGGGGCTGAGAACAGGATGATATTCTATGGCTGCAAAGACCTTTCACTAAGTAAGTCAACTAGCTACATCTACAAGAAAAATTTTCTTTTTGGGATAAAACCTTTCAATTTGTGTCAATTTTTGTTGAATGTGTACTATCAACTCTAAAAATATCTTACTGGTTTTAATCGCAGTAAGTTATACCTACTTGAACAACAACAGAAGTAAAATACAAACAAGTACTTAAAATTTCCATTCCCCTACAGTTCCAGAGTTCCATCTTTTACTTTTTAAAGTATCATACAAAAAATTATATTTGTTTCTCCTTTAACTAGACGAGATTTTTTCTAGCATGTCTTCTGTCATCTCCATCACTTAACTCCTTACCATCAAACACCTTTAAAAAGTTAACTTTTGCAAAATTAATTGAATTATCTGAAAGTCAATCTAGAGGCATGAACTCCTCAAATAAATTTAGCAGAAATCAACTTCATGCATCTGTACTGTGAAGACTTTTGTTTCTGCTTTCAAAATACAAGATTCTGTATTTCCATCAGACTGATATAACCTACTTCACGTAGCTTTTGTTCAGTATCAGCATTTATTGCAGAAGCATGCATTTATATCCTGTATTTACAGTACTTGAATTGCTGTTGCAGTTGAGATTTTAGAGGTTAAAGACACTGAGCCATCAACACCAACCTTGTGGGCAGGGTGCAGCAGCCGTCGGCCGTCAGCCTGACTTGGGTTTCGTAGCTATCCAGGGGACAAACCACCTGCTGGACAGGAGGACACTCCACCGTGCTGCAGTCCACACTGAACACTAGGAGGAAGGGAAGAAGAACATTTCTTTTACTCATGCTTTAGAAGCTGTCTGAAAATTACTTCCTCATAAGCAACCACTTATGCATCAGACTTTTCAGTCACAAGAATTATCCAATGAACGCGTGCTCGATAGGTAGCATTACAAAAAGCCTCCCTTTGTCTTTAAGATTCACTTTTCAAAATTATTAGGAAGCAACTGAATTAGTATTAGTCAATAAAAAAATTTACACAAGTTAGACAGGCAACCTTACACAATCATTGCAACTGTGAATCTTAGCAAATAGAAGCACCCTAGTTATGAAGAATATATATTCCCCACAGCTTTTAAAACAGTAAAAAATTGTTTAATTTTTAACTAATTAATATCTGTTTAAACAGCAAAACACTTGTGTTATATAAAAAAAAACCAAACAAAACACACTATAGATATATGTGTGCATGTGTAAAGTACATTTTTAAAGACTATTTTATTAGGTTGTCTTGTTTATATTCATATATATTCATATATTCATATATGGCAAAAATAAAATGCAAATTAACAAATCTTTCTGCATTAGTGAGATGAATTCTACTTAACAAGAAAGACTGACCAACAGCTTTTAGAAAGTAACAAATGTCTAGAAATGCAAAAGAAAAAAGAAACCCGAACCAGGCTAAATATATATTTAATGTTCTAAGTCATACTCAGGAAAGCTAAAACACATCTTTTTCTTATTTTCCAGGTAACACTACCAGCTTGGGTAGTATGTATCTGCCATTCCTTTTCGAAATTATACTAAGAAAATACAGTATAAAACACGGTTACCTCTTTAAGAAATGTGCTACTTTCTGACTGAGCAAGCAGGATGAACAGAATGTTATCAGACTGCAAATGATGCAGTCAGATATCCCTGATTATGACTAAACTGCTCTGCTGTATTGACACTATCACAGCAGCTGGCTGAACTACCAAAGCAGCTTGACAATGCTACCCACATTTCTTGCAAGAGCTCATAACCTTCAAAGGCCCATTTTTTCTCTTCTGGTCCTACATTTTCCAAGCTTCCTCAGTGGTACATAACAATAACTGACTCTGTCATCATGAGACATCAGTCTCAGAATTACATCTGCTCTGCTTATCTCCACTGCAGTGGTTTACAGAGTGATAGTACCTGGCTCACTAACACTGAAAAGTAGCCCAGTCTAACTTTTTAATCAAGTACAAATTTAAAAACCATTACAAACAAACCCTAAGTCAAGACTATGCAAATAGAATTTTTCTGTTTATTATTACATCATTAGATTAAAGATGAAACAGCTGAGTTAGGACAGAACCTCTTAGAGGTTCCCAAGCCAGGCCATATAGACCTGGCTGCCCAGGATTGTGCCCAGCTACCTTTTCAATATCTCCATGGATGGAAACCCTACTACCTCTCTGGGAAAACTGTCAGTGCCCAGGCACCCTCATAATGAAAAAGTGCTTCCTGATGTTCAGAGGGAACCTCCTTTGTTTCTATTTGTGCCTCTTGGCTCTCTGATCCTACGACTGAGCACCACTGAAAAGAAACTGGCTCTGCTTTTACACCCCTTTCAGGTATTCATTGTATTGACAAGATCTTCCTGAGCCTTCTCTCTTCTCCAGGTGGAATAATCCCATTTCTCTGTTTCCTCACAGAAGGGAGATGAAGACAGATAAGAAAGGAAAAATATTTGAAAAAGGAAAAAAAGTTCCTACTTTCTTTCAGATTTAAACAGGTTCCTCAAACTGGAAAAGTATTGACATAAACTTATAGATGAGCTGAAACTATTTTGAGGTTATAGAACAGCCTGTAATTGGATTCTTCACTTCTTTAAAAGGTATCTCCCAGATATCTCTGCCCTACTGTCCTGAGAAATAAGACTGCAAACATTTGTCACTGACCATTTACTTTTCTTTTCATATCCTACTGTGACTCCAATAATTAACACATGTACATTTCATGAACAGTTTAATATAAGCTGATATTATATATTTTATTTATTATAATTTTTATTTATTAGAATTATTATTTATTAGAAACGTATCTGTAATTCTTCCTCCCTCTTTTTGTCCAATCCTTTCCCACACCCATCTCAAGTTCTGTCAACATAAGCTTTAAACAAACCCAATAAAACAATGTAAATACTATTCTGTAAGTAACACAGGATAAAAGAAAAACATTATAGAATTCTATTTCCCTGAGCTGTGTATAAAAACTTTATTTTGCTGACCCATGTCCTTAGTGCAAGACTGTATAAGCTCCAGACCTGATTTTCAATGCTGAAGCTGTACCAGGGTGGAGCACAAGCTATTTCCCTGTGTGTCATTACACACTGCCTACTAAATTATGCTGCTGATCTCTGACTTTCCATCAAGCCCTGACTGCACAGAATTCCCCAAAGAAGTAAGGCAAACAATAACACTTTCTTTACAATTGTGTTTAAACCAATATTTGGTACAGGGAAAAAAAGAGTAATTTTCAGGCCATGCTGGAGATGAGTGAATGAAAGCACTGCCAAAAAGACTTCTGAAAAAATGACAGATGAGTGGTATTTTCAACAGAGTTATGTCTATCATGACAGGCATTTTCCAATGCTTTCCCAAAGATGTCAGAAACTAAAAGATGACACTCTCCATTGCACCATATACAACAAGAGAAGTTATCAAAGGAGGTACAACAAACATCTGTTGGACAACTGCCAAAGTATATAGTTCAGCTTATTTTATTCAGAAGTGACAGCTAGAGTTCCTATCAACACTTCAGCAAAATACATTTTAATCCAGATTTTAACTCAATCTTTAAATAAACATACATGATTTTAAAAATGCCCTTGTTCATAGTGGTTCAGCACTTACTCTCCCACAAATCTTGTTTTGGTTTATATTTATTTTTGCTGTTAACACATTATGCAGTTTCATTTGAGATTGCTCATTCAAACTATCATTAAGAAAATTTTTTTTGAAAATACATTTTGAGAAATGTAATCCCCATCTTAAAAGTAAATTCAATGCACAAACACTAAATTCGCTACTCGTGAATGGACAGTTACACACATCTAGGAATAAAAGAGGTTGTTTATGGAACCAAACCAGGGTTATCTCATCTCAGGGCTTTGCAACCACAGTAAAACAATGAGCATGACACACTTGTGCTCAGTAGGTGCCACAACTGTGATGAGATGCTTTGTGGAGCAAAAGGTAAGAACATTTAAAGCAAATTAATCTGGAGGTTAGTGGACATGTATGACTAAGCTACTCCTTCATTTTTCATTTTAACTGAAACCAATGCCTTCAATTGTATTCCTAAAGTAAAAGGGGCAGAAGAGAAAGTGGATCTCAAAATGAAACATTTTATTTTTATTCTAGTATTTAGTGTTGAGGAAACACTTTCTATTTTCCTTTCACTAGCTCTGTTGACAATCACAGCACTTGAACATATGCAGCTCTCAGCAGAAGGCTTCCAACTCAAATGCCAGAGTAAACTAGAGAGCAGGGGTATCTTTTCTAAGGAACAGAAATAAATACAATTTATACTTTAATTGCACAAGCACTTTATCTTGGCATAAAGCAGCACTGCTGCCATAGGAAGGAGTCCTCCCAGCTTTATTTCCACCAGAAAGCCCTTGCTGGTGCAAAATCCCTATTGAGGCTGGTTAAGTAGATGTGAAGGTGCAGGAAGAGTGTTCTGGAAGCATTACTCAGAGAACTAAAATTTTTTAGTTCTCTGGCAAATAATGGAAACATATTTTTCTCTGTTCAACATGTTAACTCCATGGACCTGCTGACACATTCAGTAAAACTGATGACATCAGCCCCACCAGAGTCTCTGCATGAACACCAACCTCCCACGCCTTACTCTGTCCATTGCCCACATTTTTCTAGCAACACGACATTTCAGTAATAATTCATATAGTTCAGTTCCTCTCTAACTCCTCTTGCCTACGATTCTTCAGGATACCAAGTCAGATTCTGAAGATGCAGGGTTTATTACCAGGTCTCTCAATTTCTAACCCCCATTTGCAAAGCTTCCATTAAATCCCATCAGTTTCCTTCCTTCCCCAATCTCTTCAAAGCTCCTGCTCTTCTACCCTCCAACACACACCTTCATTTTTCCACTCCCATGTACCTTCGCCTCTTAAAACTCCCAACAGCAAAAAATACAAATTGCTTCAGAAAACAATACAGAGTTATATAAATTCATTATGTGATAGAGAATCATATTCAGTTTGAAGATTCTGTAAATCTAGCAAGTTGAAAACAGCTTTCAAGAAGGAATTTCCATGGGGAAGTCTGGATGGACTTACTTGCCAATTACAAGATTGGAATTCAAATAATATTCGGGAGGACATGATCAGATAAATAATCCAAAGTCAGCAAGACAAAATTCAGTAAAGGCACAATTGAAGTATACAGGAGGAATTAAAATGTACAAATATAACAGTTCAGTAGCAATCATACTACAGAAAGATCCTGGCATCACAGCAGTTCACCAACTAGAAATACCTCTTGCAAAACAGTTAAAATCTTATTTAAAGTTTTGCATGAGAAACAGAAGGCAATTATTCTAAAGTATTTAGTGCTGATGAAGACTCTCTCAAAATATTAGTCCGCTTTTGGATGCCACATGTTAAAGGGTGGATTAACTGAAAAAAACTTACAGAAGGGAAGCATAACCAGGGAGGAGTCCAAAAAGATCATGTCACAAGAAATAACAGCTAATTCTAGATGAAAGAAGCCCACGGTTGACAAAATGTTTCAGAGCAAAAAGTTATAGTAAGGCTTTTTCACCAACTACTCAGGACAGGGTACAAAAAAGTTTGCACTGAATATTAGGAAAAAAAACACAAAGAGAAGCACTAGAAGATACAAAGACTGCACAATCTTCTTCTGTGGAAGATTTAAGAAAATGCTAAACAAGCACAGGAAAGGCACAGTTTAAGCACACTTGAACTGTTTGCATATAATGTTTTGGATTATACCATTTCATACATTTGCTTTCAGTCCTCTGTTTTGACTATTTATCTTACCAAGCCCAGATCAAAGAGTGAATTACATCTTCCACTTCACTTGGAATAATAAATCACAAGAAAGGGTGATTTGTATTCTCATGAAATGGAAGACAAGCAAATACTGAAAAAGTTGTACAGTTTTTTAGTATGTCCCTCCATGACCCTTTTGCTCTGCAGGTTTTAAGGGTCAACACTTGATAATCTAGAGAGATCTTAAAACAGAAACCATAATTCCCTGTCCATGCACAATGTATTCCTACAATGAAAAACTTCTGTATAATCTAATCAATATATAAAATATGTCACTTGCACTAGCAGCATTCACAAAAATGCAATATCCTCACTAGGTTACTTTTCCCTTGCTACTCTGTTTAAATTAAAGTCTAAAGAAAAAAGAAAGTAAAATTTACTGTATATTTTATCCTTATTTTTAGTGAGTATTGCACACATATAATAATTAACTTTCAAGAATAATCAGAAGAATTTAGAAGTTCTATAGACTTTATTGGATGCAATTATATAGATTAGTTTGCTTGTCAGACAGAAAAAATTGAAAAATGGGAAAAGAAATTGTATCTACTTTTACCTGGCTTGCATTCATAGAGATCACAGCATTCCCCTGGCTTTCCTGATGCCTTAGAAACCAATATATTCAAGTAGCCAGGCTGGCAAACCTTCCTCAAGCAGCCTGCAGGGTTACACACACAACGGCTTGGGAGGGGACAGCACTCCCCAGGAGGTGCATAGCCTTCAATCAAGATGGAATCTTCTGGACATCGAGGAGAAAACTGGACCTCACAGCGAGCCTTGGAGCAGTCAGGTTTCTCTTCTGAAAGGGAGAGAAAAATCATCATGCCATGTGTGTCAGTAAATCACTGAAGTTGTAAAGATAAGCTCAGATAAAGCTCCTTCTCTTCTCCCTCCTGACAAAACAACAAAAAAGGAAAGGAAACAGTTCAGCTGATTCACAAAAATTACCAAATATCCTTTAAAAACTGCAGTTATTTGCAAGATGCTAGGCGTCTCATGAAATATTTTACAAAATTTCTAATTCATACAATGTGCATGACAGCTGAACCCACACAGCCTCAAGCAGACCTGTGGACTTACATTTGGCCAGGATGTTAAACAGCTTGCCATATCATGTCAGCCCTGATGTTCACACCTATTCCTTCACTTTCCTAAGACCTTCCATTATGGACTAATTTAAATTGATCGATTTATTAACCTGAATTGAGCTCTCACACATTCAAAAAGCAAGTTAAAAGTTCAACAGCTAGCATATTTGAATACATCAGCAGAAGAGGATTTTTTTCTGTACACACTCCCAATGTTCACATTAGAAGTGTTGTCTCTACGTACTTCAGCAGCTTGAACACTAAAACATAAGAAGTTTGACTATGGTGATGATGAGGTTTGCTGATGACCCTTATGCACTCCTTCTAGCTAAGGATACTCTATGATTCCTTCATGTACAACTACTTTATGTTTTTTCTTACAACCATCAAAGCTTACTAACCTAAATGTGCTACTAGATAGCATTATAGCTCTTTTCTCAGTTAAAAATCCTACTATTTCCATCCATCTTTAGAACAGCCTTGACTAGATATGTATTTTGCCTAGAACTCAAATAACATTTTAAAGACCAATGGTTTTTTTCAAACCTACCCTTATGTTTAGGTTCTTATCTGTTTTATTAAACACATGGTTCAGACAGAGCATTACTGGTTACAGAGGTTCACTGCAGAGAGCTGTATAAATAATAGATAACGTACTAGTTTCAGTATTTTATTGATAGCCTTTAGTTTATGGATATAATAAAAGGCTTGACATTCTAGCTTTTAAAATTATTTTCATTTTCCACTGCATGTCTGCTCAACATGCACAGAGAAGCAGTAGAATGTTGCAGTAGCAGCCCTTAAGCCCTTAAGAGGCTCTTGATAGACCACTTGTACTCATGGTGACCCTTAAATTCCCACTGTTCATTACTTTATGTGCCCTAGCATTATGCAGTGATCTTCCAATTTCCATGACTAACAGTCAATCTCTCTCTTGAAAATGCTTTGGATTATAAGTATTTTAAAAAGTGGACCTGCTTTTTTTTACTTGGCTGCATTTACACACATACATGTATTTATATGAAGATAAGCATTTCCTTAAGGACTGGTTAGATAATTCAATACAAATAAAATTTGAGCAATGCAATTGGTCAAATACAATAAAAACTATTTTTGACCAATTTGACTAACTTTCCAAAAGGCAAGGTTTGTCAGAAATGAACATCAAACTGTTTGAATGCAGACTATTCAGGACTCTAGGTGTATCATTTTTGAAGACCAATGCAAAGTCTACTGATGGAGTTGGTAAGATCACCTAGCAATGATATGAAAACAAGGATACATCACTACCAACACACAAGAAGCATCACAAGCAATAGAAGAAAGAAATTTAAAATAGAGAACCATGACAAGTATTTTTGTATGAAATATTCATTCAGTGTTTTGCAGTTATTTTTGATAGTTTTTCCATGTTAGAGTATTGTGCTCACTATAGTTAAAGGTTACAGACTGTGACAGGACTCTTGCACAAAGCCAGCACTATTTTCAGAAGAAATTACTTAAACATCACCACCACCTTGTGCTTATATTTTAATCCCAGGTAAAAGAACACCAGCAGGTATTTATAAATCAAAGGTTTTCTTCTTAATCCAGCATCACTGTTACTTTTATACTCCATAGTCCCAAAAATATACAAACAAAACCCTACTAATAACTTCCTATTAATACTAATGTAAATATTGTTCTTCCAAATTACATCTCAAACTATGTACATATTGAAACATTCCCTTCCCAATACACAAATGCAACTGAGCAACAGGAAAGTCAAATATATTCACCCAAGCTGGATCAACCAACAGACAATTATCTTTCAGTTTCCCAAACTCTAGCCCACAGCAGGGTCAAAAGCAGGTTAAGAAACTTTTTGAAGACTATGTCACAATTTGTTTCTTGATGTAGATGTTGTTTTCCTTTATGGAAAGCAGCTACTGACTAAAACAATCTGTGCTCAGCAGTATATAAAGTGGTCCCTTGAATCTTTATCTAAAACATGAAAATCCAGCAGCCCCAGGTGTAGCATTACTAGGTGTTAGTTAAAGCTTTAATCAGCATCACACTACTGTTCTGCTTTCCAAGTCCAGAATTCACTGCACTGTAAGAAGATGGGAGTTTAGTTTTGCTGCATTTCAGTAAAAGCTGATGTGGACTCCTCATTCTGACACCAAGTTTGGATAAAAAACAACATTACTCCTAAGCAACCATTCAGAAAAGTTTCAAGGTTTTTCTTCTGGTTGGCTCAGCAAATGACAAAATCTTCTCTATCCACAGGGATTCATTACACTAAACTAGTTCTACCTTTTCATTACTTCTTCTTCGAAGGCATCAAAATTTAATCTGTTCTCAAAATAAACTACAAACATAAATGTCACTGCTTTAGCAGAATTCCTGATTTAATTCCAATACAGACAGCTATTAAAGATTTCATCTAATAAGAACTGTTTAATAGCTTTTTTTTCCTTTATTAAACAACACTTCTACCCCTTAAAAAGAAACATTGAAAAAAACAAACACGTAAGAACAAAATAATTAAAAATACACCAACAGCCTCAAAAGACAGAAAGCAGGGTAATGCCAAGCTTTATCCCACAAAAAAAACCCCGTGAAATCACTCACTAGTGACATTTCTGCTACTTTGCCATTTTTACACACCAGACACTGTTTCAAAGCAGCTTCTCCACAGATCAAAGTAGATTCACAAGAGCCTACTGCCCCCCTGTCACACAGACACTAAAGCACCAACCTGTCCCCTGGATGTTTTAAGCTACTGCCTATTACACAAATCAGGTTCTTCCTGACCAGTGTCTTCACAGTCAAACAGTGCATTGGGTCTTAAACTCCATTTTGATAATAAGTACAATAGAAACAAATATTATGTATGCCCAGAAACAGAAGAACTTCATTTTCCAAATCACTGTGGTGAACCTAAAGAACTGGGCTTCTGAGGAAAGGGAGAACTAGACATGGGGGGCAGGGGGAGGGGGGAAATATATATATATGTGTATATATATATTCCTGAATAATAGGGCATCAAACAAACAGATAACACATCAAGATGTGTCACATTGTTCTCACTCATAGTGCAAATTCCTTGACAAGAAGAATTTCATACAACTCTAACTGCTTGTAGAGACAGTAAAATTGCTACAGCGTAAAACTCAATCACATTTCAATATCTCCTTTAAAAAAATACCCCAACCATTAATAAGGAGAAAATTACTTTTCAGTGATTCATTTATCAAGCTTCTCATAAAAGTTTGAACTGATAACTCACGAAGAAAAACACAGTTGGCTTCAAGAGCTGCCTTACATTTGAAAAAAGCAGCATTTCAAATAGCTACACGAAGAACAGAAAGTACTGGTTGGTTTTCTGATGAGGTTTCTCTGTTGGACACATTCTCTTTACATCCTTTCATCAAACACCACAAAAGCTGGAAGTGTTCTGGTATCCCTGACATCTCAGCAGCCTGAGCCAACAAAGCATCTCTACAGAGATAAAGAAGAGTCTGGATCAATCAAGCTTTCGCCAACTATCTATTCTGAGGCAGACAATTTTCTGAAGAAATTCAGAAATGTAGCTACAAATATAACAGTCTTAATAAACTGAACACAACCCAGACAGGAAAACTAACATTTTGATAATTCCAAATAAGACTTCTATCCTTGGAAACAACTTAATCCCTACTCTAAAAGGTAGCTCTAGAGATTATTTCAAGTAAGGTTTCTCATTTTATCAGTGACAGTGTTATTTTTAGATATAAATTACTACTGGCAGAAGTTTTTCGTTTCAAGACAAACTTCACTTTCTGTAGGTCTGAAGGTTCAGGCTTACTTATACTTTGCTAAGAGCCTGTAAGAAGAACTTGCTGTCATTGAGCACATGAGAGAGTACACCCTGCAATTATTAAGAATAACCTAAGTTACAATGTATAATTGAAATGGCTGAATAAGATACAATGCACTGCGTGCTTTATTATTAAAACAGGGATCATTCACTTCAAAAGTTAAAATGTCTCAAAAAAATTTCCCACTTTCATCTCAGAAGTGAGAAGGGAAGTAGAGGCGTAACAACATTTAAGCTGACCTTTCTCTGCAACCACAGCATACTTGTTATAAAGTGCATGAAGGGAGGAGAACAACCTTCAAAGGATATAGTAATAAGAAGAAATCAAGATAAGGATTTGGGTTTTTTTCTTTCCATTAACTTTAGAAAGTATCTATCATAAAGCAACAGCCAAAAACCCAGAACTTTGTCACAAAGTTTCTCCACATCAAAAACTACAACGTATTTTTAAAATTACACTTTCCATGACTACAAAGTTTTTACGGGGAAGTGGAGGTATAATAGCAACCAATGCTTTCTCAGAGAAGGCAACTTCTTTACCTTCCTGAAAGGTTTCTGCAATACTCAAACTGGGTACTAGTTAGCTATGTTTTTATTAAGACATCCACTGAGTATAGGAAGCCTAGATCTCAGGCATTTTCCATTTCTTTTGTTAAAGTAGAGCACTTGTAACAAAAACCAGCCAAGCCAAACCACCCCCTCAGCCCTCTTCTCTCTTTGGTTAATACCAAAGCAGCATGGAAGTAAAAATAGCTCCTTAAGAAAAATTAAACACTTTGCTTTCACCTCTGTATCAAATTCTTTTCCCTTATTATGTTTGCATGCTCTGCTTTGACACGCAGAGAAAGTACATGCCAAGTTTATTTAATGACAAAAGCAGAACAGTTAAAACATTGGTTAGTACAGTGAAAGGACCTGGTGTGGGAGAACCAGAGAAAAAAGCCCTGACAGGGAATGGGAGGGTCTTCTCTTTTCAGGTGAAACAGAACAGATCCATGCTTCTCAGGAAACCATTTCAGGGAGGAATTTTTATCATTTTGTCAAAACTTCATGTGATACTGTTATTCAAGTCACCATAGAAACAAGGGTAGAATATTTTATTGGAGGAGATGGCTGAAGAGAAATTGGTATTTCTCAGGTTCAAATGTTTCCATTGAGATATTTAAATGGTTCTACTGTTGATTCTTTAAATCAAATTTTTAATACATATGCATATACACGGATGTTTATAGAGGAAATACCTTTTTTTTCTGTTAGGTCCATACAATGAACACAGAATAAGAAGTACTTTGAAATAGCAAGCTTCATATTTGATTTTCTGAGCAGTTCAGAAAAGGATATGGTTTATAAAGACAAACATTTTGCATGACTGAACTAAGCAATGCACTACAGTAGGCATACATACTTTGAAGGCATGTGTTCAGCTTTGCATTTTTGTTTCACTGTAAACCATTTTTGTGAAATCTAGGCTAAAACACAGTCACTTTTATTGTACAGTCTTACAGTCATCATTGAGATACATTCCAAACAATAGGCATACTGTACTGCTATACAGTGGCAGGAAGGAAATATTAAAAGGATTAGGGATAAACAAGAAAAATGATTACCCAGCTGAAGCAGTCAGACAGACAGGGATCGATATTGGAATGCAAAATACCCAAAAGGATTTTCAAGAATCAAAAGAGCAGTTATAGTAGATTAAAAAATGAGATTAACTTACACATACAATATGCACAGTACTGTATACGGATGAACTGCTACAAATAAAAAAGGGAACTAGAACCTGACCTTTTACCTAAAACTGAACTTAATTTAAAATCCATTCTATTTTCTAAAAGAGTCCTGCTATGCCTCCCAGCTCTCTGGTGCTCCACATTTTATGTACAACACAGTGGGGCAACCTGTCACCCACATCATAGCCTAATCTTCTTGTAATATAACAGCCAGGAGTTAACCTGAGTTAAAAAAAGTCACACACAAAAACATAAGCACAGATACCAGTTTTAAGAAACATGCATTCATTGATATACATCCTTGCAACGTACTCACTACAGATTTGGCAAAGATTTTCCATTTTGAGGACCAAATAACCAGAAAAAGGGTTCTATCACTCAGGACAGCTACTGTGAAGGAAGACAATCCCCTTTGGGTAGATGGCAAAGCTATTATAATTTTGTAATTCCATTTCCTGAACTAGTTTCTTTTCCTGTACTGGAAATATTAAAAAGGTGGTAATTCAAAACAAACAGACCCCAAAAAACTCCACATCAGAATCACAAACAATCCTGCCTCCAAACTGATGTCTTCCAGAGAAAGAGTTAACAGACTCAATGAGGATCTGTCAAGCACCTGCACCTAAATGGAAATGCAAGTTCTATAAAACCAATAGTGTTTGTGGCAGTAGTTGCATTTGGGTTCAGACCTCCCAGCTCACAGCATTCATCTATTATGTTTAGAAAAAATCAGGTCATGAAAACTCAAAAGCAATTTTACTTTTCCTCCATTTCATTTAAGACCTGCTTTCAACAAATATATATTAGCTAGACACCAACAAGTTAATCCAAATCAATAATGGATAACATTAGCTGACAGAACTGCACATGAAGGACAGAGCCTAACCCACAGCACAGAGCATGGGAAGCCGTGCCATCCCTGGGACAGGATCCATTTCAACTGCTCACTGCACTGCTTTCAATAGAAATAAAGCACCTTTCAACTTCAGTAGTGAAAATCCTTCAGAACTTAGTTGGAGAAATGAGCTAGCTGTAGTCAGATTTACAGCTGTGTTGCTTCTATTGTAAAATAACATTTAAAAATTCTTTCAGTATTGTCATGGCTGGAATAACATTGTGCATTGTAATTTCTTTATATAAGAGAGCCTATTATGCTGGATGAATGGTACTACTCCTACTATTGCTCAATCTTTAGAGTAGCAAACCCACTGAAATTTTCAAAGAAAGAATATGTAAACAGTAATGAGACAGTCTCACCTACGGAGTTAGGACTTTGAAGAATGCCATATCATTCTGAGAATAAAGCAAAAATGGAAACACTAGACTTATAATCAGTATAAACTGCATATGTTTTGGTGACTTACAAAATGTACACTACTGGTAGATTTACTTAAAGCAGAAAGTATTATTTATTGCAATAGTATAGTCAGCTGCAAAACCAAAGGTAATGTTGAATGAGTACCAAAATAATGATAAAACACATCAATTTGGAACAATTCTGCTCAACACAGCTTAAAAAAAAAAAAAAAAAAAAAGAGCCTAGCTGATATCTGGAGAAATAATCACAAATATTCCCTGAAGAGAAGCACTGTAAGGCACAGTTTGATGTGATGAGGAGAAAGAAATTTGAATTTGGGGACACACTGTACACCTCCCAATGGACAAACCTCTGGAGGCAACTCAGGATGTAAGCAGCACCAAACAATACCACATAATCACACCCAGACTAATGTCTCAAATTACTCTTAGCTTCCTACTCAAAGTTTAAAAACATAAGCAGAACAAGGACTTAGAAAACACTTTCATTTGCAATAAATGCAAATTATAATGAAAATACATATATGAGTTTACAAAGAATAAGAATTCACATATGTATGAAGCTAGCAACTGAGATTGAACAGCAGGAAGGGCAATCAGTTTCCTAGAGCTGATTAACAAAAGCAACAGAGCTGTAAACATTAACTTAGAAATGAGCAGTTTGATATTCAAACACATGTTATTTTTGTTGTTAGCGAAATTGAATCAACTCCTGTCTGCCCTTCAGAGCTTTGCTTTGTTAACACAAATAAATTTAAGGTATGTGATTTCTTTCAGTTCTCTCTGATAATTGCTAATGTTAAAAAGCCCCACCAAAACCCACAACCCCAACCCCAACCCCAGTAAAAGAAGGACCTAAATGCTTTAGGACACTTCTGGCAAGTAAACTCCAGTATGCAAACAAGTTTTCCCAGGTATTATGTTCAAAGAACCTCTGTCTCTTACCAGCTTAACCTCTGTGTATTTATCAGATGCTTAATCACATGTTTCTAAAATTGTTCAGAAAAATACTCAAGATATAATGTTGAGAAAATAATATTAGGAAAATCATAATATTGAGAAAATAATATTATTAAATCATAACATCAAGAAAATAAACCCTTTTCAATATTTCTCTGGGTTAGCTTCTTCATAAGCCCTTTGAAATAACCTCTCTAACTTAGAATTCAAACACATTTTTATTGCACAAGATTTTCCATAAACCAGAGATCTTCCCAAAATCTTTCTTTTCTCCTTTATTCCTTTTTTATCATTAACATTTCTGTTAAGCTTATCTCCCCAGAATAAGTTCTAATGCCAACTAACTGATCCTTTGTGACTCATTGATTACCAAACCTGCATCATTATTGAACAATGTTTCCATGCATTACTTAGGACAACAGAAAACAATTCTACCTATAATAAGAAACATGACAGCAAAGAAAAAAAGGGCTATTATAATTATAGGGGAAATCTGTACTGACAGAGAGAATTCTGATGTAGATATTCTTGGTGTCTTGCAGTGAAGCGATGCTACAAACTTTTTACAACATTTCCAAATAGAAGAGAAATTGTCAACCTTAAGGAATTTAAACAGCTCAGTTGTCCAGAAAAAGTAGGTATTATTTCTTTTACCAGATTTATTTTTGCTGAGAAATGACACTTAAAACTCTACTTAAGAGCATTTCACTGAACACAGAAATGGTGCATATTCTGCACATCATCTTTTCTCTAAAGGCAAAGTCTTCTAATAAACTGCCATATTTGACACTTAAAATGCAGAATGCAGAAATAAGCAGCTTATCAGAAGAGTCCAACATAAAAGAAGCTAAAGCACTCTTTACTCGGGTTCTTACACTGAAGGCAACCTCTCATATTTCATGTAAAAACATGGAATAAATAAATGTAATAGAAACTGTGCTTTCTTGACTCCAGAGAAGGTTTGCACCAGGCAAAATAAAATCAAATAAAGCATCTAAAAAACACGCAAGGAATTCTGTCTTTGCTCCTCAGATCATCACTAAACAGGTACCTGCACAGGACTGTGCAGGTACATAAATAAAATATTGGACAATACCAATAGAACACAGCTTCAAGTCCACCATTAAATGCTACTAGATATCACCACCCTCTTGCAGAATCCCTTATTCTACCTTAGTGCAGCAACACTCCACAGAGGGAATTAAAAGTCAAAACTAAGAAAAAGCAGAAAGTCAGAGTTTACAAAGTACTGAGCTTCTGTTAACACTAGTACAAGTATTTTGCTGACTTCAGTAGCCATTAAACTTGGACCCCTCTGTTTCAAACTGGATGGAAGCCAACACCTTGTATTACAAACAACAGACAGCAAGTCTGGAAGAAGACCAACAATCCTATGCCAAATATATAAAAATAATCTCTCAATTTCAGAATGCTGTTGGCTGCAATGTTCTTTAATTAGATTCAGTTTCTGATCTCATTTGAAGCACACAGTTGTGTATTAACTACCTGGAAAGTTTGTTTCAAAGAGCAGCTTAAAGGGGAATGATCCAAAGGATTGTAAATGCGGTAATCTGTTTTTATCCAAGTGTATTGTTTAATTTTTTTAAAAATCAAACTACCTTATCATCCTGGCTCAGATTTTTTTTCTGATTCTTCACCCTCTGCCTTTCTTACTCTTTCTTCTTCATTGACCTTTCTGTTTAAATTATCCATGTATTGTTTATGTCCTCTTTAAAGCAAGCCTCAAATGCTATTTACTTCACATCTTTTCTAACCTGTCTTTCCTAATATACATCTCCATCAGTACAATACACAGCAATGTATTTGTTTTGTGTAAAAATCTGCCTTAATACAAAATATTACTTTCTCTTAAACACTAAGAAAAAGCATGTTTGTGGCATTTTGCACAGCAACTTCCATGACACAACTGAAAAAAGAATAAACTAGGAAATTCGGATGTAGAAGCTTTAGATTAGCATAATCTCTTAGGGCAGTTAGGCTAAACCTTGATTACAGATTAAATTTACAAGCACTAAAATGCAAGCTACATACCATTGTGGAACATTATGCATCATGGAAGAAGCTACTGCCAGGAAACTGCAGAAACAGTTGCACTTCCCAAGTGAAGCAAACTAGTATTATTTCCAGCAAGATTCCCTGGATAGTACCCCATGCACAAGATTGGGATTCAGTCAACTCCAAAGCCATTCCATTTTTAGATCAAACTCAGCACAGTGCACAGCACAGGAGACAATCAGTGCACATTAATCCCATATAAAAATGTTTGCAGCACACATTACAGAGAATGTCTCTGTGACCAGAGACAAGGCATACAGGCTTATTAATAAATTGGTCAAGTATGAAGATGGCACATTATCCACAAAAGTTATTAGCAACTTTAAAGCAGCTGAGAGACACCAGTGTTGTATTTGGTGAGGACAGACTCCTTGTCAAACCTGGAAAAATTCTAGGTGTGGGAAGATGGCAAATGGAATTTTGAACAATATCTACAGAGTACCCCAAGGAAGGAACTGGCTCTGTACACTCTCATGCTACAATGACAGTGGATTCTACCTCACAAACACACCCTGGGAGGCAATGTGAGCAGCCAGACCAGAATTTTAATTGAGAGCTATTGTGAACAAAATGAAAGTTCTGTGTGCTTGAAACAGACTAATGAAAATTGAAGAAAGAAGTTGAGGTTACCAGCAAACATTAAGAAATTTTTTTTCTCAAAAGATGTGATGACCCTTACAACCATGATACTGCACTGATGCTATAAACTCATATAAAACATTCAGGAAATTCCAAGGCTCAGAATTTATTCCTTCATATAGCCCAAACACTGCAGAAGTGAGCAAAGCCTGAGCATTGCTAACCAGGAAAGCCTGTTGAAATTCAACAAGATAACAGTAGTAAGCAAAAGCCACCAAAAACCCTTATTAAACACCAAAATCACTGATGCTTACACATCTCAAAGCAGAGATTTCACAGATTTTCCCTATTTGGTTGGAAAAAGACAGCAGAGAGAATAAAACCTAGTATTACATGACAAGATATCTCACATATCACTTAAGATATCTCCTCCACAGTATACCTCAGTGAACAGCAGTCCTCTCAGTAAAGCAGGAGCAGTAAATGAGAAAAAATTAAAAAATCAGGTCTTTAGTTAAAGCAGTTGTAGGTTCTAATTGCCAACAAAGGCAATATTAATGAGGTGAGTTTTAAAGGAGACTTTGCATTAGCACAACTCAAAATTCACTTTTTTTCAACAATAAGGTGCAAAACATGCCACTGAGTATTACTGCTGCAAATCAAACAAATCTGCTCTAATCTTTCATCCAAGCTATGCAATGAATGCACTTTCTCAACACAGAATAAGTACTTGCTTTCATGGATAACTGGATCAAGACCTGCTATCTGAAGTCTCTGTGATATAACCAATCAGGAAAAACAAGATTAAGCAATGATGATACATTAAAAATAGCAAAATAGGAGGCAAAAATGCCAATTCTGTCACCTGCATGCCTTGTGAACCATGCCTTCAGAATCTCACCAGACTAAAAAGAAAGAATAATTGAAATACAATGGAAGAAAGTTAGAAATTTTATTTAAAATTTCTTACTACATGCATACCCTCCCCATGCACTATGACCTTAATATAAATGCCTTAGGTGAATGCTCAAAAGGAAACAAAGCTAAGTCAAATAAATCTCTTGTACTTAACCTCACACTTAATCTACTAATGTCCTATAAAGCAGGATTTTAATTATCACCTTTAATAAACTGGTCTTCTCCCATTTCACATTATTTTCTTGAACTATGTTGTACATTTTAAGACATTTTAAAATATATTTAAGCACCATCTACTACAGAAAAAAAAAGTTTAAAAAATAAAAATTAAGCTAAGTAAATGCCAAGTTCAGCTACACTTTCTATTATGCCACAAAAAGAAGCAACACTTAGATCACATAAGAGTGGACAGTACAAGCTTAAATAACCTGTAAATGCACCATTTAAGCAACATGGAAAAACTGTCCTACCAAGTTAATTATTTATGCAGTAAGATTTAAGAATAAATATTCAGTTAGCATAAATTGCTTTAGCTTTTTGACTTTGAAAGGACTTACAAATACTTGTGTGGATTCATGATGTCTCTTGTCCTGTTCATTACAATGTAGTAACTAAGAGCACAGACTTTAAAAAGCCCCAAACAACAAAACCCCACAGAACAATTCCCTTCACCCCAACAAAACATCAAACAAAAAATCACCTAAACCCAAATTTTAAAAAATGCATCACAAAAAGAGGAGAAAATCAACAAGACATGACCAAAGGAATAGAGATGCTTATACAACAATGAAGTATCCAAACCAAGAGACACCTAACATATATAGAAAGGAAACTCCAATGGACAGAAAGTTCAGAAGACATAGGACCAAATTTCAGGACCACATTTAACTGGATAGTTTCTACTCCTGCTTTCAGTAAACTCAGACAAGCTATTTTGATTGTTTCACTCCCCAATTTACCATCCTTTTTAGCAACACAATTTCTTCTTAAGCAGAGGGGAACTTTGTTCTGCATGTGATATCATGATTTTGTGTAACACACGATCCTTTTTTCAGTCAAGGTTCTTAGGTGCTACAAAAAAACCACTCCAATCTAACCAAACAAAAGCCCAGCTTTCTAGTACGTATCTGAAAATGCTTTACAGCTGCTAAAAATTCTGATTATTCAAGAAAAAAGGGACAAGTTATTCTT
Source organism: Oenanthe melanoleuca (assembly GCF_029582105.1). Classification (NCBI taxonomy): domain Eukaryota; kingdom Metazoa; phylum Chordata; class Aves; order Passeriformes; family Muscicapidae; genus Oenanthe; species Oenanthe melanoleuca. The sequence goes on from NC_079336.1 coordinate 75,516,485, forward strand.
CAATAGAAAAACTGCATCCGAGTTGTATCCTTGACTAGATTCAGTGGAAAAGAAAGTAATACAGATGCATACTCACTAGCCAATCACTGGCAAATAGTTGTGAATTGGTGTTTTGCACAGAAAGTTCAGTTCACTCAGTTCTCAGTAGGCAAAATTCAGTCTAAACCAAACCATGATGTATCCATTTCTCTTCTTTAAATTAACTATTACACCCTAGGCTATAGACCCATATACAGCTAAAGAGTTTGCTAGAATCATGCTATTCTGATCAGAACTAAACAAGGAAGAAACCACATCTTGGTTAATCACCCCCAAACAATTTTTTGAGAAGGGAGCTGCTTCTAAGAAAAGGCAGAAGAGCCAACCACTGTCCCAGCAGGATGAGCTCTATGGAGTAAATTTGCAAGTATCTTAAATGCATTCCAAGAATAAACATATAGGAGATATAGACAGCAGCTAAAAAATCAGACTATGTAATAGATTCATGTTTCATAGGCATCACCTTGTAATGTATTCATGTCTCACAGAAATTATCTGTTCCACTGACATCATATAGAGAAAAACAAACCCGTTCAGGTAACAAGCAGTCCAGAACTGCTCCCAAGAATGGTGCCACTAAGTCAAACTTCTGAGCATTCTTCCCATGACAAAAACTTTCAGAGCATCAAAGGCAAGTCTGAGACCTTCTACCAGTTTTGGTGAGGAGCTGGAATTGTCAAGTCTGCCAGCTGCAGTGTAATTCCAGCCCAACTGGACATCATAAGATCATTTGGTCTCCTCTCCTACTCTGAGCAAAGCCTATGCTAGGCAGCTGCTCAGATCCAGGTAAGTTCAAACAATCCGGAGGATAGCAAAATCCTCTCTGGGAAGTTTATTCCTCCCATGGTTTTATTGCAGCTGATTCCTGGTGCTTCTCATCCATCCACTGAGCACCTTAGTGCAGCACCCACCTGCATATTCGGTGTGGCCAAACACGAGGACGCTGAAGACAGCATCAAAGTCCCGAATACTTCTTCCTTTTCTTTAGACAGAACAAAACAACTCCTGGCTGTACACGGTGTTCCCAGCTCCTGTCGAAGCAGGAGGGATGCCGAGGCTGTGCTGTGCAGCAGCAAGGCAGGGAAGGTGTGCGAGCTGACAAGGCTGCAGTTGGGGACAGCCACCGCCAGGGCACACTGCCGGCTCACCATCCTCCCTGGCACAGCCAGGGCACACTGCCGGCTCACCATCCTCCCTCCATGGCACAGCCAGGGCACACTGCCGGCTCACCATCCTCCCTGTATGGCACAGCCAGGGCACACTGCCGGCTCACCATCCTCCCTCTATGGCACAGCCAGGGCACACTGCCGGCTCACCATCCTCCCTCTATGGCACAGCCAGGGCACACTGCCGGCTCACCATCCTCCCTGTATGGCACAGCCAGGGCACACTGCCGGCTCACCATCCTCCCTCTATGGCACAGCCAGGGCACACTGCCGGCTCACCATCCTCCCTGGCACAGCCAGGGCACACTGCCGGCTCACCATCCTCCCTGGCACAGCCAGGGCACACTGCCGGCTCACCATCCTCTATGGCACAGCCAGGGCACACTGCCGGCTCACCATCCTCCCTGTATGGCACAGCCAGGGCACACTGCCGGCTCACCATCCTCCCTGTATGGCACAGCCAGGGCACACTGCCGGCTCACCATCCTCCCTCTATGGCACAGCCAGGGCACACTGCCGGCTCACCATCCTCCCTCTATGGCACAGCCAGGGCACACTGCCGGCTCACCATCCTCCCTGGCACAGCCAGGGCACACTGCCGGCTCACCATCCTCCCTCTATGGCACAGCCAGGGCACACTGCCGGCTCACCATCCTCCCTGTATGGCACAGCCAGGGCACACTGCCGGCTCACCATCCTCCCTCCCTGGCACAGCCAGGGCACACTGCCGGCTCACCATCCTCCCTGGCACAGCCAGGGCACACTGCCGGCTCACCATCCTCCCTCTATGGCACAGCCAGGGCACACTGCCGGCTCACCATCCTCTATGGCACAGCCAGGGCACACTGCCGGCTCACCATCCTCCCTGTATGGCACAGCCAGGGCACACTGCCGGCTCACCATCCTCCCTGTATGGCACAGCCAGGGCACACTGCCGGCTCACCATCCTCCCTCTATGGCACAGCCAGGGCACACTGCCGGCTCACCATCCTCCCTCTATGGCACAGCCAGGGCACACTGCCGGCTCACCATCCTCCCTGTATGGCACAGCCAGGGCACACTGCCGGCTCACCATCCTCCCTCCCTGGCACAGCCAGGGCACACTGCCGGCTCACCATCCTCCCTCTATGGCACAGCCAGGGCACACTGCCGGCTCACCATCCTCCCTGTATGGCACAGCCAGGGCACACTGCCGGCTCACCATCCTCCCTGTATGGCACAGCCAGGGCACACTGCCGGCTCACCATCCTCCCTGTATGGCACAGCCAGGGCACACTGCCGGCTCACCATCCTCCCTCCATGGCACAGCCAGGGCACACTGCCGGCTCACCATCCTCTATGGCACAGCCAGGGCACACTGCCGGCTCACCGTCCTCCCTGTATGGCACAGCCAGGGCACACTGCCGGCTCACCATCCTCCCTGGCACAGCCAGGGCACACTGCCGGCTCACCATCCTCCCTGGCACAGCCAGGGCACACTGCCGGCTCACCATCCTCCCTCTATGGCACAGCCAGGGCACACTGCCGGCTCACCATCCTCCCTCCATGGCACAGCCAGGGCACACTGCCGGCTCACCATCCTCCCTGGCACAGCCAGGGCACACTGCCGGCTCACCATCCTCCCTGTATGGCACAGCCAGGGCACACTGCCGGCTCACCATCCTCCCTCTATGGCACAGCCAGGGCACACTGCCGGCTCACCATCCTCCCTCTATGGCACAGCCAGGGCACACTGCCGGCTCACCATCCTCCCTGGCACAGCCAGGGCACACTGCCGGCTCACCATCCTCCCTGTATGGCACAGCCAGGGCACACTGCCGGCTCACCATCCTCCCTGGCACAGCCAGGGCACACTGCCGGCTCACCATCCTCCATGGCACAGCCAGGGCACACTGCCGGCTCACCATCCTCCCTCCATGGCACAGCCAGGACACACTGCCGGCTCACCATCCTCCCTCTATGGCACAGCCAGGGCACACTGCCGGCTCACCATCCTCCCTGTATGGCACAGCCAGGGCACACTGCCGGCTCACCATCCTCCCTGTATGGCACAGCCAGGGCACACTGCCGGCTCACCATCCTCCATGGCACAGCCAGGGCACACTGCCGGCTCACCATCCTCCCTCCATGGCACAGCCAGGGCACACTGCCGGCTCACCATCCTCCCTCCATGGCACAGCCAGGGCACACTGCCGGCTCACCATCCTCCCTCCATGGCACAGCCAGGACACACTGCCGGCTCACCATCCTCCCTCTATGGCACAGCCAGGGCACACTGCCGGCTCACCATCCTCCCTGGCACAGCCAGGGCACACTGCCGGCTCACCATCCTCCCTGTATGGCACAGCCAGGGCACACTGCCGGCTCACCATCCTCCCTGGCACAGCCAGGGCACACTGCCGGCTCACCATCCTCCCTCCATGGCACAGCCAGGGCACACTGCCGGCTCACCATCCTCCCTGTATGGCACAGCCAGGGCACACTGCCGGCTCACCATCCTCCATGTATGGCACAGCCAGGGCACACTGCCGGCTCACCATCCTCCCTGGCACAGCCAGGGCACACTGCCGGCTCACCATCCTCCCTCTATGGCACAGCCAGGGCACACTGCCGGCTCACCATCCTCCCTCTATGGCACAGCCAGGGCACACTGCCGGCTCACCATCCTCCCTGGCACAGCCAGGGCACACTGCCGGCTCACCATCCTCCCTGTATGGCACAGCCAGGGCACACTGCCGGCTCACCATCCTCCCTGTATGGCACAGCCAGGGCACACTGCCGGCTCACCATCCTCCCTCTATGGCACAGCCAGGGCACACTGCCGGCTCACCATCCTCCCTCTATGGCACAGCCAGGGCACACTGCCGGCTCACCATCCTCTATGGCACAGCCAGGGCACACTGCCGGCTCACCATCCTCCCTGGCACAGCCAGGGCACACTGCCGGCTCACCATCCTCCCTGTATGGCACAGCCAGGGCACACTGCCGGCTCACCATCCTCCCTGGCACAGCCAGGGCACACTGCCGGCTCACCATCCTCCATGGCACAGCCAGGGCACACTGCCGGCTCACCATCCTCCCTCCATGGCACAGCCAGGACACACTGCCGGCTCACCATCCTCCCTGTATGGCACAGCCAGGGCACACTGCCGGCTCACCATCCTCCCTGTATGGCACAGCCAGGGCACACTGCCGGCTCACCATCCTCCCTCCATGGCACAGCCAGGGCACACTGCCGGCTCACCATCCTCCCTGGCACAGCCAGGGCACACTGCCGGCTCACCATCCTCCCTGTATGGCACAGCCAGGGCACACTGCCGGCTCACCATCCTCCATGGCACAGCCAGGGCACACTGCCGGCTCACCATCCTCCCTCCATGGCACAGCCAGGGCACACTGCCGGCTCACCATCCTCCCTGGCACAGCCAGGGCACACTGCTGGCTCACCATCCTCCCTGCCTGGGAGACACGTATTTTTAACCTTGGAGTCAGTTTTTATCCTCCATCTATCTCAGTTATGTTTTTTGAAGTTCTTCAAATGTTCAGGAGTAGCACAGGCTTAGGCAATGCAAAAAATAGAAATCAATTTTGTCCACAAATTGCTACTGCAGTGGGGAGTTTATGCACTCCTCATATCTTAAACTGTGACCTGAATTCAACTTTACCTGTGGTAGACAATTCCTGAGTAAAGAAGAGGAAATTTTCCTAGTACTTCACTATGTTTACTGCTCTGTTTATAGAGAAGTATTTATTACTTTAATTAGGAACTTCAGCTTGTTGGGTCTATGAAGGAATCAATCCTGACTAGTATTTTGTGTTCCACCCTTCACAGTTTTGGTATGCAATATAATCCCTAGAGTCAGATGAGATCCTCTTTTCTGCCCTTGGTCTAAACATTATCCCTGAACTTAGCTTAATTCATTACTTGAGAGAGCCACATAGCCACTAATGTGCCAATAATCTTCCTCCTAGAGTTAACATATGTTCTTCAATAATTTACTGACTTGATTTGACATAAGGGGATAGTGCCAGAATCATTAGGGTGAGATATGACAACCTTCCCACTCATCTCAGCACTGCTATTTCTAGTACTTGAGGATGGTGTGCAGGGGGCGTGCTGTACGGAATAACAGCTGAGGAGAAACAATAGCACTCTGTCCCTCAACTCCAAGACAAATTTGTCCCTAAATATTTAATATAAGCATAAGTTATCCTAGAAGCTCATTTGTTTCCAAGCAAAAACACCATGAGGGTGGCACACTCTAGGAGATAGCATGTTCTGCATCTTGACTCACTGCAGCCCTGCTTCAGACACCCACTCTTGTGCGGACGAGTCTGAAGAGACCACAGCCACCTTTATACAGGTCGAGTAGGAGGCCAGTCCCAACACACCAAATACAACAGGCTACATTCTTCCATCTAAACACACCCATTTTCACTAACAGCCACAGCTCAGCTATCACAAACTTTTGATTACATTGAGGTTTACCACGTATGTTGTGGTAATGACCACACAGAAGGACTAGACAGATACGTATTATTTACACCTACACAGTGTTTAACTACAGAAATTAATAGCCTGCAGTAACATTTTCTCTTCTTCTAAGAATCTCAACATTAAGAGTGCAAGACTTCCAATATGAAATAATTTTCATTTCCACTACAAAGCCTTTGCCTCCAAAAAAAAACTTGGTTGTGATAAACACTAGGATAAAACAAATACACTTGCACTCGTGCCCATAGCCACAGCTCTGTATTTGCCCTGCAATACCAGTCACTCAGATGCTCCAATTGTGGATGCAGTTATTATTACAAAGCCTAGCACTGTAGTAATCATCTGAAAATAAAGTTGTACAGTGGCCAACAGTAAGTGGGTGACATTTGTTATGCTAACAAGGCTCAGATGCTATAGCTACATAACTTCTGTGCTTCAATAGCACTATCATGTTATACTTAGGTAAAAATAATGATCTATTTTACAGTGTGCAAAATGCAAATTATTTTGGTAAATTTTTATTATCACTGTATCTTTCAGAGATTTCAAGCACAATTTTTCTTAATATATAATATTTAAACATTATTAGAATATTTAATATAAGATAACTAGTGTATTAATATATTTGTACTTTTACACATAGATTAAATTCAGATCTGTATACTAAGCAAGACTAAATGGCAAATGTATCACTGAGGAACAAGAATACTGGAACCTTCTCTCCTTTTAAAATCTTTTAATTTTACTTTTAAACAGAAAATAAATACTGCTTGGACTTTAAAAGAAAATATACTGAGGACATAGTGACAGGACACTAGAATACTGTATATTAAAACCAAGCAATATGCATATAAAACAACACCCAAACATCATCTTACAATATGTACATGTGAAGTAGAAAAATTTCAAGTGTAGCAGGCTCAGTGCAGCCTCAATTTGACTACAGTGATTCAACTTCATGAGCAGCAGTATCAAACAAATAGTTTCTGTATTGCTTTAGATTCCAGAATAAGAAGTCAAAGTGAAATAGAGAAGCAAAGTGTCAAACCTAACATAATTATGGTGAAGTCTCCAATAAGCAAGCAAACCCTTAAGGCACGTACAGAGGAATCTATACAACATGCCACTGGCAGACCTTGAAAGCATATGAGAGTCCAGATTACTACTTCATATTAACTCAAAGCATTCAGCAGACAATCAGCCAAACCTTGCAAGACTTCATTTTGATAAGTTCAGTTCATTTGTGAAGGTTTATGTCATGGTTTCATCCATGGTTCAAGTACCACACAGCTTCTGGCTCACTGCCCACCCACCACTGGGATGGGGACAGAATTGGAAGGGCAAAAGTGCAAGAACTCATGTGTTGAGATAAAGGCAGCTTAATAAGGAAAAAGGCGTAGTATAAAAAGAAAAACAACTCCTCAAAGAAAAACAAAACAAAACCACCGCAAATAATGCAAAAATCCCACAACTGCTCATCAACAGCCAGTCTATTCAACTGCAGCAAGTCCCAGAGAAGAGGCAGTTCTGGCAAACCTCTGCCCTTCTCCCCATGCTTAGCAAGATGTGGCATATCTCTTTGTGAGTGTGGAATATCTCTTTGGGCAGTTGGGGTCAGCTCCACGTTAACACTGTTTAGCAATTCCCAAAACACCAGTATTTTATCAAAACTATTGCATCACAACTCCAAACAGTCTCACACAAACTCCTACAGAGAAAAGCAATTCTTTCCCAATCTAAACAAGCACAAGGTAACACCAGAAGGCAACTTTCAAGACGGTATCCTAGTGAATGCACACAGCTTCACCCACCCTTAAGTACAGCTCTTCAAGAGATTATTCTGATATATTCAACAAGAATTAGAATTTAGTTAAATACCCTTTTTTCTTTCAGCAGAATGTTTTCCCTAACAACTCAGTTTCCAGACCAACTCTATCCACATTAGTTTATGCATTTCCAAGCCCCGCTACCGTTGCCTAGTAAATAATTAAATGCAGAAACATTTTACTCCATGACAGCAACTGGAAGAGTATTAAAAACATATAAAACACAAGATGCATTTACAGATCCTTTTAAATGTAGCTCCACATGTACCACATGAATTCAAGGATTTTTGAGACAACACTTCTTTTAAAAAGTTGCACTTATTTTTAGGATAGAATATGAATTTGAATCATTTGCAGTTGGATAAATTCACTAATAAGAAGGATATTTATTAGATTCACCATAGATTTAGGATGCTTGCAAATATTTTCTAATGATAATACATTGTAAGGCAGGAGAATTAATTTATATTTGGAACAACATTACAGTGACTCAAGACCTAACTAACTTGCTAAGCAAATGGTGAATGCACGAAATCTGTCAATTATTCCAAGCTTGAAGTGCAGAGAGTGACAGTACAAAAACACAAACCTTTGCATATCTTCCTTCCTTATCACTCCCTCAACTGTTCTATTTTTTCCTATCTAAATTCCTTCCTCTGTTTCCCTCATCATCCATTCATCTCATGTTTAATTGTCTAGCCTTCTCTCCCTCTTCATCTTCAGATCCCATCACTATTCCACTTCATTCAAATAACCTCCTTCCAATGCACTGTCCAAATTTGAGGGGAGAAGAAAGAGCCCAAAAGTCTGTCCTTGCTTTCAATCCTTACACCTGACAACACAGAGTTACAAGACTGCATGAAATCCTCCCTTGCCTTCTCATGCCCAAAAACCCACTGATGGAAAGATTTTTCTCTTAAATCTCTACTGAACTTTTGCAAATATTTTTTTAGTTGTTTGCATCCTGGCCAACAACAAGCAATGCCTATTTTGACAGATAATGTCGTATCAAAAACTAAAGAGACAGCTGGTAAAAGAAAGCGTATAGTGAATACAGATTCCCTACTTGGTTATCTCCAAGTACAAAGATCATCAATGACAAAGTCAAATCTGAGGTTCAGAGTTGTTTTTTAAAATAATGAACACTAAAATGTACTTAATACAAAATCCTTAAAGAAAAAAAAAAAACCAACAACTTAACTGATTATTTGCTCTGGGATTGCATTTTGTTGTTTTTACTTTACTTTTAAATTATCCAGAAGCAGATGTAGCAGAAAGCACTTCAATGTTTTAAGTTCAGCAACAAAAATATTTGAATTGCAAAATTATCTCAACACCAGTTGCAATTTGCTCCCTCCCTACCTCTCACACAGGGAATGCCACCAAGGATGCAGAAGACTATAGCAACAATCAGGGCAAGTGTGATAGGCTTTTTGTCCCACACCATACCATGCACACAAGGAGATAAAACAGTAGAAGGAAAGACACCTCATCCATCCTCTTAAGACTTTTAAGTGGTACATTCACCTATGTTTAAAGGCATAGATGCTGAAGCACAAAAACTAGAATTCATCCTTAGCTTGAAAGAAGATTTGATAAAGGACAGGCAGAACTCAATAATTATTGAAATATCTTTTGGAGACAATCTAGCTGAGAGGCTAGTAATACTAAATTTGCACCTGAAACATGATATCAAACAGGGTCCTGATCTAGTCACTAACATACAGAGAACTAAACACCCAGTGTACTTGTGTGTACCAAAACATAATCACAACAGTGCCCCAATGGCCTAACCCACCAAAATTCAGGAAAGTTTAGTTACTGCTGGTTCTGTTGACTTCATCAGCAAAGTTATCCATTGTGCTTAGACATATGGACTATGCTTTCTGAGACAAGTGTGCTAAAATGTTACACTTTTAGTAAGTACTTTATAATTGCCATAGTGGTTCAGCAACACACTTCAAGAGAAACAAGGCAAGCCTGCAACATTTACTCTCTTCAAAATGCCAGCAGAACATCAGTAATATAACAGTGAAAGTCAACTCAGTCTTCATACAAAGACATTTTCACAGAACAGCACAAAATGATGTGAAATTAAATCCTGATGAACTTTTTATTGACAGGAAAAAAAGCCATAACTACTACAAACAAAACTAGGTTGTTAAGATTACGTACTGCACCTGAGGTATTCCATCAGCTGTGGAATAAGCACTATGCTCTGAAAAAGTAATTTATTTATAAGGAATTTACATCACAAGCTAGCCCTCAGAGCTCATATGGCAGAGGAGTAAACACATGCAGTCACACCCTAACAAGTAAAACATTGTAAGTTTACACTCCTAGCTGGCAACAAACACTAGGAATTGTGTCATTTGCTGTCTGGGATTTCTTTTTACTTTTTCTTTTTGAGTAGTTTCTTGTTGGTTCCAGCCCAAATCTGCGAGTTTAAAACTCATTATTGCTGACTAAGAAAAAATGTAGCAGGAAGAGAATACATAGAGAAGCAGTGTTCACAAATGAGATGCTTAGAAGTATAAATTAAAAAGGAAGCTTTTAACATCATTGCATCAGATTTCAAGAAAACTTATTTGTAGCACTGAAAAGGAAAGAGACTACTGTAAGACTAAATGCACCCTCCCCATTACATTATGGGTTTAGTTACTGCACCAGGCATGATATAATGGAAGCAACTACACACATGTATGAATGCAGAAGGAAAATAATCCAATGAAGTAAGCATAAAGCACAGCAATTTTTTTGAAAAAGTAAAAACCAATAGATAAAAATGATAACTAAGAAGGGCTGTTCCCTAATATGAGATGGTAAAAACTGTGTTTTTATTAGAGAAGAAAGAGGTATGGAAATACCTTCTGAAATACTAAGCAAGCAAACAGCAGAAGGAGTACACAGACCTGAAATAATTGGCTGGATGTTACACCATGTGTAGGCTATTTCTTTATTGTGTCCAGTAACAGAGGCTATAAACATCCCATGGACACAGTGCTAGAGTTTCTATGGATATGGGAACAATCAAATCAGTCTACTTGAACTAAGTTTCCAACTTCATACCAGACGTCACCATCTTAATATAAAATTAAACTGAAATTTTTGTAACAAAAATTTCAAACAAGATAATCTTTATTTTTTCATTGTTTAGGAATAGCAAATCAAAATACTGCAAGAGAAAAAAACTGCTACATTTGAAGTTTATTTCGATTAAATATTTTTCAAATTTTAGTTCAGAGTTTTATTTTGTCCTAGAATTATTTTTCCTGTGTTGCAGAGTTATCTTACTCTTTAAACATTTTTGCCAAAAAATTTCTGATTAATTATAAAAATCAAAGCTACAAAATTATTTAATATTCATATGCATAGCCAGTAACAGCTCTTCATACATAAACAGCAAAAGAAAATATATGTATAAATGTAAATGCAATATGCAAACAGTCACCTGGAATATTATTTTACTAATTCAAACTGTAAACAAATGTTACATACAAACAATATTTAATATTCTACTCTATGTTGCAAGGATGGAAGAAAGCAAAGAAATTATTAAATCTTGTTGAGAGAAAAATATTAATCAATAAAATTCTCAATCTGTTCACATAAACAGAGGTTCAGAGAACTGGAAATGTCCATGGCTTGTAACATAAATTTATTCAATTCTGGATATATAATCCATTCAGTATCCCCATATATCAGTTTCATAACATATAAAGAAGCCTGTCTTAACATTACTCTACAATAAATGAAGCTAAATATCATTGATTACAATAACAACAACAAAAAAGCAATTCCTATATTACTAATTTAAGACTGTTTAACTTTGGAGAAAACAAAACAGACACCACCTCTATTCCATTACCATTACCAGCGTACTTTTCTCACCAGCATACTGGTTTACCCCAGGTATTTCTGACAACGCTGAACTATCCATAACACTGGAAAAACATGCTGTTTTTCTTTGAAATGATACAGAAGCAATTTCTACTTTAGATAGGTTATGAAACACTGTTGCATCACATTGTGAAATTTTTGTCAGGTGGGTCTGCAGGTTTAGTTTATGTTTATATATATGTACATACACACACACACACACACACACACACGTGTATAAAAAAAGCCCCCCAGAACATTATGGCATTATGGAAAATCCACTCATTAAAATCATTATTGATTTTGCTACAATATTATTCAGACAGCTTCTGCTACTGGTAACATCTATGTTAGTGGATTTGTGTCCTATTATTTTTAACAGTAAATCAGAAGCATAAAGATCATTGGAAAAAGAGCTACCAGACCTGTACCTCCAGGAAAAACATGCTACTGTGTCTTCAAAAAATATATTTCTAGAGTATTCAAATCTCTTCAGACATATTCTAATTTCTCTGCATCACCACAAATATGGATGAGAAAGAAACACATATCAAGATCAATAGAAAAAGCTCTAGTGTATTCAAAAGAAAAGGTGTTTGCTATTGCACTGGGCCTACAGAGAACACCAAGAGTGCCTCCCTCGGGCAGCACCACTGAAATGGCTAAAAGTAAACTAACAAGAAGCACTTGTTTTGTCTGGAGACAGAAGAGTTACTCAGGGGTACCACACATTTGAGAAGAGTCAATTATCCTGGATGGATCACGAGGAACAGCACAACTGCAGAACATAGCAAAGACTGAGAATAATATTTTTGTCAAACAGGCAAAGCTGCAGAGAGAGAATCATTGGCATTGACCACAGGCATTCCTTGTGCAAACTTCCCTTCCCTTGGCCTCCTGACGGGACCAACAGCACCACAGAAGCCATAGGAAGCTAAGAAATAAAAGATGCAGCTAATGGAGAAAAAGTCAATGATTTGATCAGCCTGGCACAGAGTGTGGTGCTCAGAAACATGCTGGCAGCTGTGAATCGAGAACACATCAAACCTGCAGCAGCTCAAAGCCTCCTTTGCCCCACGAGCATTTCACACGCCTGCTCCATGCATATGCTTTCCCCATTAAATGCTACTGCCAGAACCAAACAAGCAATGAACTCATCCACTTTGTCCATAAAAGAGAAGAAATATTCAAATTAACTTCTACTGTTATTTTTCATGATGATAGTGATATGAAGTGCGCAGAGCTGACTAGAATATCAGATGGTTTAACCGGGCAGCTGAAGAGACCAACACAATTCTGCCTGAAGGTCAAATCAATATCAAAAAAAGATCTTGTGCTACCAAGAACATTTACCATCAGATGTGCAAAACCCTAGACTGCGAGAAGTTTAAAGGAGTGGAAGAGATGATAAGATTGAGAAGGGGTATCATACTGTGTAAATGGCTTTTATTCAGTGACGCAGTAAACACGAAAAGTGTCCCCTGGTCCGAGGCAGAGTAAACAGAAGAGGATTAACACCACAGCTCAGGTCTCTACCTGAAGGCAGTGCCAGGAAAGGTGTCTGACCTCCCACACTGCTGCTGCAGGCAGCTGGCACCATGGCTTTGCAGAGGGAGCAGCTGGCAGGGCTGTTTGCTCACTCACAGCCCAAAACAATCCCAGGCTGGACTCGGTCAGCATCCTGCTCCTCAGTGGCATCTCTGCAAGCCAAAGCAGCTTTGGCCACCTGCCCACTATCAGGTTCTCTGCAACAGAAATCACTCCTGCTGCTCACTAGGAAGGCAAACACTGCAGATAAACACAGGCGCACACCTATCATTCATCTCTCTGATCAGCTTTTTATGGTGGAGTTGAAAATATATGCATCAAAGGCAATTTCCATACCACCATCAGCCTTCATTCTACTAGTGAAAAATGATTTCAAGATACATTTCTGACAAATGTGTAGTATGTAGCTTCATATGGCAAAGATCATTCCACACAGAGCAAAGGGATGTAACTGTGCAATGGAATTCTAAAAATCATCGCATCAGACACTTAACACAGAGACGATTCCTTTCACAGGAACCAAATAGCTACATTCGCTATGTGGATGTGGTATTTGTGCACTCACCATGTCAGTTTTAATAGATAAGAGTATCCCAACCCTCCCCAAGTCTTACATCTATCTAAACCAGAATTCAATTAGCCAGAATCAGAGTAATATCAACCAAAAGATTGATAAAAACTATGATATAATAGTAATTTGAGCACAGATAACACTTAGACTCTAACTTGTATTGACTTTTTTGATCAAGACTTGCAAAAAATAAGAGCAAAAAATAAGCACAAAAATGTAGGCCACCATTTAGCCACTCTTACTATAATTATAACACCACCATCACTCATCATTTAACACACAAAACAGTGCTACAGTTGTCTGCAGATCTCATTAAAAGAACAAGACACAAGCATCTCCAAATAGTATCTGTTATGATTTACCACCCTGGATGATATCAGTAAGAGATTTTTTTTTAACCTCCTGTATTTTCTAACATTAATACAACAGCAGCAATATATTACTTAACACAGGACTGTACAACAGTTCAAACAATACATGTTAACTGGTATTATTTTTCTGGAAGGAAACTAACCAAAATTACTGGTTACTACCAAAATTAAGTACAGAAAAAACAAAGGATAACAAGAAGTAATGTACAATCATGATCAAGACAACAGTAAAGAAACATCAGCATAAAAAGTTTCAAGAAGTTGGAGACAAAATTTCTTCAAAGTTTTCATATCAACTACAACTTTAAATGAGAAAAGCTCCAAATTAATGTGAGTAAAGTAATCTCATTTTATAAACAATACATAGTTTTTTAATCTGAATTTAACATTTCTTATATTGCTCTGAATAAGGATTCACTAAGTCTATTTTAATTGACCACAGCCTTGTATATAATATGGAATTCTACAAAATAGTACTCAACTCAAATGTTGAGTACCTAAATTTAAGTACTAATTAATTAGGCAAATGAATAGAGATTCTAAAAATTATCTAGTCTTAAAAAAGATGAAATATTCTTTCTATAAGGTAAAAAAACACTTATGCAGGTATGAAAGCCTTCTCCACCTCAAAGTACATTTACTTCAGAAGTCTCCTCTTAATCTCCTTTGCTTGCTTACACATTCTTGTAGATGTGAGGTGCTTATTTTAAGTAAGGGAAGGTGCTAAGGAATGGCAATGGTCCTTTTACCACCACCTTCTTTAAACTCTCATTTAGGTAGCTTTGCAGTCACCACAAATTATTATCTTGTGCTGGTCCACAAACTCAAGCACCCATTTACTAAATGCTTTAACAGATTATTGTCACTAAATCTTGAGTATATGAACCTCTCAGATGCTCATTTAGTACTAAAAGCTACTATATAGCTTTTGAACTACATTGGTCTATTTTAAAGACAGCATTATGCAAGCCCTAAATGGAGCTACTAGCTAACCAAGAAATGTGCAGCATGAAGGTGACTTAATCCCACCACTTAAGGAAAGCAAAACCTTGATAGTTTGAAAAAGCTTGTCTAACTTGTTGAATCAAGCACCATTTCAAAGCACCACTTCCAACCAACATGAAAAACTTCATGATCAGTGATTAAGTATCATGTTGAACTACTTCAGACAAAAGATAAGAAATTGGTCTTTTAAAAGAAGCAGAACTGAATATATTGTTTTCAATCTACGATTTTCTTTTAGTTAGCCACCTCCAGAAACATAGAGGTTACATGAGCCCTAACGCAAAAAAATACCCAAACCAAACTGAAAAAAATACGAAGTTTTGTTAGTTCTTCCCACACCCACTGCTAACCAGCAGTCCTGCACGTGTCCACCAATTCCTGCTAACACAGTAGGACTCCAGATTGATGAAGAAGAAGAGAAACAAAGGAAGCACAGGAATATGTTCAAGCCATGACCTGTAACACTTGTTGGCCTTTTAGCTTTGTGACCAAGACTTGTGATGGAAGGAACCACAGACATTGAGAGGCCCATGGAATGGATGCTTCTTTCTCACTGCAGTTAACAGACTAACCAGGAGCTGCCACGTGGCTGGCAAGCTATTAAGAGTTTTTCAGCAGATCAAAAGACCTCCTCCATCATGCCTGTAAACTGGAGGGAAATGCAAATGCTGCATGCCAACTAGGTGGAGTTTGAGAGGAATTCCCAGGCTGCCTGGCAAGAAGGGAATAGGGGCAAGTAGGAGGAGAGGCAGTGGTGTCCAGCCTCCATCCCAAAGGCCTCTACTCACCCACAGAACGGCTGAGGCTGCTCCTCCTGCAAGGAGACCATCTGGGCACCAGCAGCAGCGGGAAAAGTCCCACTGTGCCACCAGGAAAGTGGGGAGAGCACCTACAAACAAAACGGAACAAAATGTAAAACTGAATTCAAGGAAGATGGGATAAGCAAAGCTAGGTTCTAAATTCCAAGGAAATGTATTTGAAACTTGAAAGGAAATCAAATCATAAATCCCAAGCTTAGCAACTGTTGTCTAGTGTGTTTTTAATAAAACAGAAGATTTTTATCCCAAAGAAATTCCCGGAAACATTCTGACTATAAAAAGCTTCATGAGAAATTCAGTTTACATACAAACTAACTTCATGAACAACAGATACAAGCTAACTAGAAGAAGCTATGAGAAACTTGCATCCAGTAAATTAAATCAGTATTCTGTGTACAAACATTTCCACACACGTCAATCTATAGCCAAAAAATTATGTCTTTGTAATTATTTATTGTCATCTAGGGCAAAACCAAAATAAAAGCACACAATGCTCCACCTGAAAAAAGCTGGGACTTAGGGGAAATGCAAGTGGTATTTGTTTATATAAATATTTCCCCTCCCCAATTTCCAAGTCCTTATTACATCAGAAGAAAATTATAGGGGATTACATTGCACCACAAAGTGACACCCATTACATCATAGCATCCCAGCCTGCATCTTGAGACCTATCAATATAAATAAAAAACAGATGAAATTGCCCATATAAGCACTATGACAAGGAACTTATGAGTTTGCTTATAACATTTGGTTTAAACATAAAAAAATTACAAACTCAACTATTAATCTTTTTTGCCTGTGCTACAATGTAAGCCTTCAATGGATCTATAACCCATGACTACTGTTAATTAAACAAGTATACAAAGAGAATATTTTCTTCCGTGTAAAAGACAGCTGGCTAGCAACATCTTAATTAAATTGTAAATTCTGTATTGAAAAAATATTAGATAAAAACATCTTAATTACCTTTGACAATCAATCTCACCCTAAATGTTTAAAATAATTAATCATGTTGAAGGCAGATGAGTTATTTGTTTAAAGGCTACAGTCATAAAGCCATTAAGGTCTCACATTTATAGAGCTATTTAGAACTAACACAAAGGCATTTTTTGCATGAATAGCTTCCTGCAATTCCAGAATCCCTGGAATGCAAATTCAGTTATGAAACCAATTAATCTTTTAAATTACTTAATTACCTCTCAGATCCAACAAACAGGCAATTGAAAAATATGAGAGAATCAGGAGGCAGAATGAAAGTATTCGTAATGTACGATGTCTAAGCTATTCCAGAAAAACAACTGCCCTTTGGAAGTGGCAATTTCCTCTGCCAGGCAGGAGCCTTGGTACATCTGCAAGCAGCTGGGCTTGCAGCACTCTGGCTGGAGTGTTTCTCAAGTGCCTGGGTATAGTCCATTTGAGATCTGCACATACTGTCACCAGAAAAGGTGAATGTGAAACAGATTGTCAAGTGCAACAAGCACCTTGGATTCAGCCTTCACTTCAAAAGGCTCATTTCCACCTTTCTGGAGAAGAAGGTCCATCTGTCTCTCCTACGCTGAAGTAGCCTGAGCAATAGTCTGAGAGACTTTACTATATATTATTTCTGAGCAAAATTAGATTTTCTTCACTGCAATTTATAAGGTTTATTTTGATTTAGCACTGACCCCTGTTAAGAAATATTTATTCCCCAATTTGATTTTTGCCAATTTCCTCTTATTTTGTCTATTTGCAGTGTTAATCCTGCACTTTCACCTGCAGAGGTTTGCCCCAATATAACACTGGGAGCAGTGGTAAATATGTGCTTCATGTTTGCAAGAGACCAATGCAGTACTTTACACACTTGCCTATTACAGACTCCCAACCTTTTCTTCAGGTCTGGGTAGTCCACAGCAGTTACCTTTTTTTGCAAATGGAAACTGTTCACTTTTTGGAAATGTTAAGATAAAAGATTTTAATATAACCTTTTGCGGTTTTTTAAGCAGCATTAGCATATCCCACTGAAAAAAAGTCTCAAAATAGCCTGTTTATATTGTTTGCCACCCAGTCATTAGGTCTGCAAGCCCATTCAACACACTGCCCTTGAACTCTCAATTTCAAGCACATTTCAGATGTGCATGTCTGGCTTCCTTTGAAATCAAACACAAGTGCCATAGATACTGCTCAAAGTTTTAATATAGAAAGCACTTTATGTTGAAAGACTATACAGAGGGGGAAAAAAACAAACCCATGAAAGAACAAAATAAGGTAGCATTAAAAGTCACTGGTTTAGACTACATTTCATCATTAGAAATTGTAACTAACACTTTTTATCATTTCCCATTGAAATTGCATTTTGGTTGCTTCTAACTGGCACACTTAGCCCTTTAACCCAGAACTCCTTATATTGCAGCACCAGAATTTTCTATTAAGGAGAAAAAACATCACATTTCAGCAATGTCAACTTGGATTTCTTCAAAGAAATGAGAGAAGAGAAGCAATACTGGCATTTCTTGCCAGTGCTATAAGCAAGTAAATCCTTTTTTATTTGAATTTCTCAAGCTTATGCAACCTACTAGCACCTCTACCTGAGAGGTTTTAAACTGGTTGCCAGTTTCAGTCAAATAAGGACAGAGTCTGAAATACAGTAAATTAAATTTTTTAAAGGCAAGAGTAATGAAGAATAAAGCCAGTTTCTGATTATTTCCATTATCTAGTAACCTGAGAGATAGAAAAGTAGAAAAGGTTGCTTCTTTGTTTTTGTGTTTGGGTTGGTTTTTTGGAGGGATGGGGTGGGTGGGGGATTTGGGGAATTTTTTTGTTTGTTTGTTGTCAGGTTTGGGCGTGTTTTTTTGGTTTTTTTTTGTTTTTTTTTTTTTTTTTAATTCAATACTCTTTTGCCTTTTAGAATAGTTAGCAATCTCTATATGTTTAGTTGTTAATTACATATCATGCATCTTTATTTGCCTAGTGCAGGTGCCATGGAAGTTGCAAAAAGAGGCAGAAAAACATAAAATGCAGCAAAAGCTTTTCTAATGATGACAAGGAGCTTTGTATCACCTAGACACACTCAACTTAAGGCATCCAGCTGAAGTGCCTGAACTATGAACAATTTCCCCATCCTGACATAATGCTATGCACAAGTCTAGAAAAGCATTTCAGACTTTTGGGGTTCTGGATCATCTTCCCCATTTTCCTGTTAAACACAATGCAACATATGCATACTTTGGACACATTAATAAAAGTGCAGAATGTACCACAATTACATCTACCAGAACCTATCCTAATCCAAACAGCCCAAGTAAAATCTTCAGCTCTTTCAAAGAAGAGATGCACCACTATATATGTATATGTTTTCTGGGCTTTTCTTTGAATGGAGACATGGTAAAATAGATTCAAGTACAAAGCAGTCTAGAAAGGAACCAGTTTCACCAGTTGCTCATATTTTTAGCATAAGTAATTTTTACGCTAAACTTATGTTTATATGCTAACAACCATGCCAAGGCAAAAAGAGATGCTGCAGTGCTGCTTGGCATCATAGTCTGCTATGAAGGAGACTGTTTTGAGTAAACTAGAAGTGGTGAGAAAATATATAATTATTTACTTTTTATTTATGGACTTTGTGCTGCATACAGGAATGTATGGGAGAAGGTGAGAGCTGCAGTAGAAGAGACATCACAGGAGGGATCAGAAGAGGCTGATCTGGACAGACAACTGGAAGAGTGCTGGGAGGAGCTTTTCAGCCAGCACTGGAGAGAAACTCTCCATGCTGGAAGGGCTCACCATCAGTCATAGGCAATTTAAACTGCTGCAACTGCTAGTTGAAGGGACAGCTTTAAACTCTGAATGGCTCTTCTACAGGACTGCCTCTTGAAGGCCTTTTACTTCAGGCACAGAAGTAAGTTCAAGTGTCCTCACTAAGTGAAGAAGTTTTGTCAATCTCCAAATAGTGTAACACAGACTAGTGGCAGATAATCACTTCAGGACATCCTTTAAGGTTGTACTGCAAGCAGCAAATGAAAACAGTGAGCGAGCACAACTTGATTTTCACACCTTCCTCAATGAGGCTTTAGAGATGAAAGTTTGGAAACAAGATGCCTAAGGCAATTCTTACACAATAAAACATTATTTTTGTCCTGCTGAAGTTCTACTGGAACAAGTCAGCATGACATTTTGAAAAACCATTTTGAAAAATAGAAACACTGTAGTTTTACAATACCTTCTTAGCTTTAAATTACCTCCATGAATTAAATGATTAAGCATTTAATGGAGAAGTATAGAACAGTCTAAAAAACTCTGCAGTATCTTTCATCTTTTGGAATTTAAAGCAACTATTACTACAATAAAAGAAAATTAAGGTTCAGTTTACTGTGCAGGACAGGATTTTGACCCTGTTCAAATGCTAAACTCTGTAGCACTTTCGGTGAACCAGAAAAACAGCAAAAGATTGCTCAGGCAAAGGAGGACACTCATGAAAAGCAGAAGGGAGAGAGGTACAAAACCCTAAAAGCAGAGCAATAAAAAAGTTCTTGCTGTTACTCTATATTTACTTGCAACAAACTTTCTTGGAAAAGACAATTTTGGATGTCAACATTTGTTGGACTTTTTCCTCCCCCAAAAGAAATATGCAGAGAAAATGTTCATGTATATTTTTAAACATTTTGTTTTAAAGACTGGATTTCTCATGACTTCATGGTTACTTCTTCTACAGTTCCAAAACAAGAAAAGAATGTCTCAATTGAACTATGAAATTAAAATCTGGATGTTGTATACATGGTGAGATATACTACCAAGAGTCAATTTTGCTCCAAATCTGAATGGTGACAGCATGAAGATCAAGTCACACTCTAAAGCATAATAATTACATGTTCTTCATCCAAGGTTTTAGGGCAAGAGATTGCAATAATCTTTTTAAAAAAAAAACCCATGAAAGTTATTTGGAAAATGGTAATTTTCTTGCAATATTTTGGCATTGTAACACAACTATTAAAGCAATAGTTTATTGCAGAATGCAGCTTTAATATTTTTACATAACACAACACTTGCAGTTTGAAGATATTAAGGTGAAAGCATACTAAGAATACAGAAGAATAAATTAAAATATTTTGTTCATGATTATTACAGTTTCTGAATTGGATGTTATTTCTATTGCTCTACAATTGTTTCAAAGAAGCAAAACCCTTAAGGCTTTATTTTAAAAGTTGCACTGACAACAGTGATTAGTCTCTATATTCAAAGGAAAGAACAGTATGATCCAGCCAGTGACTTCCTGTCTTACATGCCTACCCTAGAAAGTTTTCCCTGCAGTAAACACTGCATTTTTTCCATCCAAGCAATAGATATATCACTCGTCCTCTTCCTTGAAGACCTGTGCTGAAGTTCACAGTTGTGTGGAAGGGAATACAAAAGCCCTTGCATGTAGCCTTTTTATTTTTAATAAATTAATTTTTTCTCCCATAGAACAAAGTCAGTTGTATTATTTTACTTAAATTAGGAAGACAGAAATACACAAGGTCCAAATCTACCCAAACAGGGCCATCCTGAGCAAGCTGCCCAGGATCACATCTAGATGGCATCTGTGTATCTCTAGGGGTAAAGACTTTGGTTTAACCTTCGCCAGCACTTGGTCACTCACAATGAAAAAGTCCCTGGTGTTCAGAGGGAGCCTCCTGGGTTTCAGTGTGTGACCATCACCCAGTCCTGTCACTGGGCACCACTGCAATGAGCCTGGCTCTGCTACTGTATGCCACCCCTCCAGCTAATAACTGTAGAGACCTCTCCCAAGCCTTCTCTTCTACAAGCAGAGCAGTCCCAGCTTTCTCAAGCCTTTCATTATGAGAGACATTCTCTAGTCACTAATCATCTTTGTTCTCTCTGATGGACACTCTCTGCTATGGCCACAGCTCTCTTGGGAAGCCCAGGGCTGGACTCCAGGTTTGAACAGTGGGAAAGGATCACCTCCCTTCAGCTGATGGCAACACTCTTTGTTTTTTAATGCAGCCCCAAGACACCATCAGCTTCTTTGATGCAAGGGCCCAGAGCTGGCTCATGCTCATCCAGAAAGCCAGAGCCTTTTCTGCCAAGCTGCTTTCCAGCTGGGCAGCCCACAGCGTGTGCTGGTGTTGTCTGGGGTTTTTCCTCTTCAGAAGCAGTGCACTCCACCTTGTTGATCCTGCCAGCCCATTTCCCCAGGATGTTAGCATCCTTATGGATGGCAGCACGACCCTCAGGTGTACCAGCCAGCCCACTCAGCTCTGGATCATCAACAAATCTGCCCCATCACCCAAATCTTCAATGAAGATGTTCAGCAGGACTGGTTCCAGTACTCACTCCTGAGTACACTAGCTGCCAGACTCCAGCTTTGAACTACTGACCACCACTCCATGGACCCGGCCATTCAGCCAGTTTTTACCTCACTGCTCACCCAGCCCATATTTCATCAGCTTCTCTATGAGGATCTTATTGGAAGCAGTGTCAAAATCCTTACTGCTGCCAATTGTAGGCAAATGTCCACTGTTCTCATCTACCAAGCCAGTCATGAATTGGTCAAGCATAACTTCACCAAAGTGAATCCATGCTGACTAGTCCAGATGACTTTGTCTTTACTAGTGTAGACCATTACTCCCTTGCTTTACACTCCATTCAAATAAAATTTGTAATCATTCATACATATGCATCCCCAAACTATTTCAATAACACATGGAAGAATCAGTATTATATAAACTGATTTCTATAATATTCACATACCACTCCACCAAAACAAATAAACAAGCAGCTATTGTCTCCAATTAATCCTATGAATCTTTTTAGAAAGATACCCAGAGCTCGACTTTAAAACTGCAAGTGATAGGAAAAACACTAATTTTAAATTTAATCAGCCTTAACATTAATGATTTTTTCCCAAGTTTTAGCTTGCAGGTTCTAGATCTTTACACCTTCCTCTTTAAAATCCATGTATGTACCCCATTCAATGGGATCTTTTCTCCTGTTACAGAATTGCAATAAAAATAACTAAAACACTTCTCTTTATACACTAAACACACTGAAGAAGGTAGAATGAACTCTTCCAATTCTAAGAAAGTTACAAACACATCTAGGGACCTTTTCCTAAGAGCACAAGCTAGTTATCCTCAGTAAGGTTCTTGACCTGATTAAAAGAAGAGCTATGCACTAAGAGCAAGTCAACAAAAACAAGCAGAATGCACATCTAACATGAATACCTAAGGCAAGGTATGGCTCACTGCGATACAAAAATAATCTATATTTTAAAATGACCTGCTTAATAATCAAGTAATGAATATTCAAGTAGCATAATTATTTAGATATATTACTTCTGTCTCGCTGTAACCATAACCTAAGAAAAACAGAAAAAGGAAAGATAACAATTAAATAGCTAGGCTGAAGGACAAATGGTCACTCTCACAAAAAGGGCAGCTGCCACCCTCAGTTTACTAGACTGTCCCACAGTGTCATTATCCCTAGATCCTTATTAAGCTCTTGCTAAAATACCAAATACAAATCTTGACACTGCTACATTTTCAATGCTAGCCTTCATGCTAACCAGATTTTCACTGATTCTTTGCAGTTATGCATTTGTTGGTATCCTGCATTTACTTTCTAGATAAGTTGAATAGAAAAAGATATCTTTTTTAAAACTGTGTAAGCCTTAATGTACTTTGAGATGCTCATCCAGGCTTACATTATGGAAATGTCCTTTAAAAAATAAAAAAAACCACGACCACCTCAAAACACACGATCAAATGCAGCCTGACTTTATTGCTAGCCACGTTAATCAAGCTATTTAACTGCTATAGTTGATGACAACAACTTATAGTAAAAAAAAAAATATTGGTTTTTAATACATACTGTAGGTAAAATAAAGTGAAAGAACTATTCATGAGCATATGACTATAGTACAAGACTATGCTGATGATGTAATATTAAAATTGTTATCTTCTGTAATTCAAGATTCCTGTTCAGTCACATCAGCTAAATTTCAATAAAATTAAGCTTTCAACACAAACCAGCTGGCAAGTATGCACTTTGAAACAGTATGAGAGATGACAGGGCAGGAGACCAGAATAGCTGACTATGCCTCAAAAAAGAACTGAAGTCCTCAGCATAGGAGAGACTAGTAGAGAGTTCATCTCATATTTAATCATCCCAGGGAAAGTTCAAGCTTTGGCTGAAGATGCTAATTCCTTGTGGAAGTAAAATGTTCTGCAGAAATGCAACACTTGGGAATAGGCTATTATTAACAAAGCCTTAGTGAAAAATCGCAATGGAAAAAGATGTGGTTTATTTTAGATAACTGATTTTTAGATTTACGTCATTTCCTTGGCCTTACTATTTGTAGAACCCTGCCTTTCCCCTGCCTCTGGAGCTGTACCAGCATTGGAAACAGCAGCTGGCAATGGTCTCAAGCCAGACTTCCTATGGCTCACCACAGAGCAACTACCCTGTGGTGAACCATGAGCTGCAGAGCTGTGGGGCCACTGCAGCAACCCAGGGCACAGCGTGGTTGCTGGGGAATTCTATGGACACAGCAGAAAGGAGAGACAACTGATTCACCTGTCAGGTGCTCCTTAAGACAGCTATGCTCTTCCTGTAGCAAAATCAGGTATCTCAGAATGTGCAGGGATATCCCCAGGGCAGTGCTCTGCTCACTCAGGGGCACACTTGTAGTAAGTTCTCAGTGCTGAGTGTGCTGTTCTTCAGTTAAACAAAGGCTCAGCATTTGGTGAAGTGCCATGAAGAAGACTGCATGTTTGCTGTGCCCAGTGTGTGTGAAGAGTCATGAAGATTGCATGTTTGCTGTGCCCAGTGTGTGTGAAGAGCCATGAAGAGCCATGAAGAAGGTTGCATGTTTGCTGTGCCCAGTGTGTGTGAAGAGCCATGAAGAAGGTTGCATGTTTGCTGTGTCCAGTGTGTGGAGCTCTTTCAGGTGAGATCTTATGGAAGACAGAAAGTGTCTCTTTTCCTGCAGGCAGCTAACCATACCCAGCCAGGGGAAGCTACCACAGTCTCAGGGTGAGACAGCAGAGAGGCAGAGACACAGCAAGGCCAGGAGGTCCATGAGAAGGCACACAGCAGGTGAACAAACCAGCCACAGAGGTGGAAGAGACAGCAGCATCTTCCCAAGGTCTAAGTGAGGATTTGGAAAGGCTTACCATGAATCAGAAAAACTGCCTGGTTGGAAAGCAAAACTCTGCAAGGCAGAATAGAAAGTTCTCATTCTAAACCATTAATGTCAACATTTCAGCAAGCAGACATGAGTTCTTGTGGTATGCAGTTTGACTTAATATTTTGTACTCTTACATAATCTATTTTTAAAGTGAAAAATTAGCATTTTGGGAGACACTGTAAGCATGTTCTTACAGTTCTAGCTCAAAGCATTCAAACCAGAAAATCCATTACAACAAGCAGAAAAAGTATCTTTGCTTCTCTTTCCAAAATGTTCAAATTATTAAGAGCATAAGTTTTGATGTTACACACATACAATTTTTTATCTAGCACCCTTGCTCTTATTATATAATCTGAAAACAAGTAGTCTGAATGCCTATTTTCATCTTAAAGTAAGGAAGGCCTGAATTTCAATTTAAAAATTTTTGGTAAAGAATGAGTTCTGTGGTTTATGGTGTGTACTGCATCTGAATATTTTCACTGGTTATTGCATATGAGTAATCTTGCTATCAATCACTTCAACTAAATTTCACTGGCTAAAATTATAGCTGTCATTTTAAACTGGAGGTCAGATTGGATGGTATCTTTTGGCTTAAGATACAAGAAACTGGTGTTGGAAAATGCTGTAAACTGAAAATATGCTGAATTTTATCAAACAAAAATTATGTAGGTGATGTGGCATAATTAATAACCCTACTGGAACTACTACTCCAGATATAAGAGCTCCTCTTCTTTTACAGTAATATCCAAGAAACAGGTGCCTGGGTTACATTAATTTCTACTATTTCAGAGTTAAAGCTGTTATAGGCAGCACTACACTCTCCATAATTGTACTGCAGCACAAGGTGAAGCTTGACATGATTAACAACTTAACAGGAGAATCCTTAAAGTGAGTACTAAGCGTTTTCTCCATTGTGTCTTGGCTTGTCCTCTCAAAAATGTTCTACTTGGTGATGAAAATATTTCTCCTTCCATTCATAAATATTCTTCCAAAAATTTAGAAACTTCAGAATATGATGATGAACTATCAATTAAAATCTTAACACCTCTTCTTAAGAAACCTCAGAAGCATGAATTTATAATTAATGAGCAAAGCAATTTCTTGAAAAACTAAATGTTAAGGACATAGTAAAAATAAAGTGCCAAATTTCCTTGAATAATGCAGTTTCCAGAACGTTATTTTCCTGTAAGCTACTGCTAGATCTGACTATGTTACAGTCCAAGTCAGAAAGTTTTAAACAGCATAAACTGTTCTTTCACATACTAAAAATATGACTGGTACACACATTGAAACATGCTTGCTTTAAAAACAGGGAGCTCTGAAATCACAAAAATCTGCATTTACTTCTCTGTGCAGAGATTGCTACAAGAGACTGATTATAAAAAGTAGAAGATACATGAATGATACAGTTCTGATTTACCAGACCTAAAATGTCTATTTATGAAATCTCAGTATGAATAGATGTCATGTATATATATTTGGAAAGAGGAAAAGCTAGTGAAGGAAGGAAGATGAAAACCTTGACTCTCATCAAAGCTTCAGGGAAGATCTTCTATTCCAGTTCATCAAATTATCTAATTACAGTATGTTCTTTCAGCTGTATCCCAACAGACTTTCAGCCATTACACTGTTCATTAAATAATCAGTTTTTAGTTTCCTCTCCCCCTCCATAATGATTTCAAGTTTCTTTCTCTTTTGCCTCCCTCCAAAATATAAGCAGTATGGTCAGAAACTCCTGGTCTCTCTGGATATATATAATATATTTTACTTGTAAAAACCATAAACATAATGGAAGCATTAATTAATATCCTACCACTTCCAGAACTGATTGCAACACAAAAATCTACCCTTTAAACACAACACAGTATTCCAATGTCCTGGTACTCAACATTCTAGCATTCAGCATTGCCCTTTATCATACTTATGCTGCTCTCCAATACCTCTGTTTCAGCTTCTGGTGCAAATGAAGTCCTGGTAATTATATTAATAAGTCTGTGTTCAGCAAGTGTTAATTACTCAGTATTCCTAAGGAGCAAAGTGAATAATTGTTAACATAAAAACAAACTCACTATTTTTGCCACCTTTCTTTCCTATCTTGCTTAACATTATATGACTCATGAACCACCTATACAGCTCCCATCACCTACTTAATAAAGTATGAAGAATTGTTGCAGTAAATTTTAGCCAATGAAAACAATGAGGAGACTACAGATCACCAAGTCAATGCAAAAAATCAAAGGGAAGAAGCACAAAGTACAGAATTCTTCCCTCAAGTGTACACACAAGGTGGTAAATCTCCATGGGAGAAGCCTCACAGAAATGCTTTAATCTGAACCTTTTGCTGAGCAGCTGACTGTGGGAAGTGCTGCTCTGCACTGTGGTGTTTATTAGTCACACACCCAGGCACAACATCACTCTCTTGCTTGCCTTCATCATGTACAGCACATTTTCTGCTCAAAATAGTTGTTAGAACTTTCTGAAGTTTCAATTTACTAGGAAAGCATGAAAAAATAATTAAACTTATAGACAGCTATTGTCATTTTCTTTCACAGATTTTCACATATACTGGAATAAGACCAATTTCTTATCAATGCCAAAACCAATTCAATTAGGACTGGTACTAAGCAATTAACTCCCAAATGCTCATCATCTGGCCTTTTGTTTGTCTTACTGATAAAATTTATCAAATGCTGCTTTTCTAAAGCTCTTAAGTATATTTCAAGCATGAATATTTTTCTTCATACAATGTCATCAAGGAAGACAATGTATCATAATATCTTGGGAGCAAACACAATAATGCTTTTCACTGAAATTTTAATGCTGAGTTTTAGAAAAGCCTCTTTCCTTCCTCTTGTGTATCGAAAAGATAGCTAACCCCACTGCTGCAAATATTTAATAAAATTTACTCTCCTTGTAGAGAAGGTCAAGTTTTTCTCAGTCTACAGTGTAGACTGGTTCATATATTCTGTATACAATAACCAAAGTCTGTGAACAGCTCCAGTTAACCCAACTTTTCCCAGGCACCTCCTGAGTAATTTATATAAACTCAAAATACAGTTTATGGAAGTTGGGTTACTCAGAGACAATTGTTTAGATACCAGGATGACATTAGGACAGCCAAAGCTCTACCTGAAACTGGTAGTAGGGGTAAAAACCACAAGGACTTCTGAAGTCTAACATGACAGCAAAAAGATTAAGGAAAGCAAGAGCAGCTACCCAATGGAAAGGAAGACCTAGCAGTAAAAATATAGGGGAAGGATAATTTACTCTTCTCCTTTGGCTTTCCTGATAAGGTCTGTTTTCAGCCCTCCTGGCTATCTGACCCTGCACATTCATGAGGATGAAGGTCTCCATCAGGATTGAGAAAGGTAAAGTTTGAGACATCTAAGAGCAAATTGGACTTACAGAATTCCTGAGCACAGAAGAATAATGCAGAGCTAGTCACTGTGGAAGTGACTTCTGGGTACATGAAATAAGCAACTCAATGGTCACTGCTGCTGGAATTATACCTCATCACTGCCTACAACAAACAGACTGGTTTGGTGGATGAGGGGAGAGCAGTGGATCTCATTTACCTTGACTTTATTGAAGTTTTGAACACGGGTTCCCCATAGTTCCTCTGCAACCAAAGGGAGAAATTGACTGGAGAGGTGGAATGCAAGGTGAGTGAATACCACAGCAGACTACCAGCCTCAAAGCAGGGGGCTACAGCCCTGATGTCAGCAGGTGACCCCTTAGTGGCAGAGCTGCTCTAACTGCTGGCACCAAGTGCCTGGCTGGAGCTACAAAGAGAGCAGCACACAACTCTTCAGAGGGATGCCCAGTGCAAGAGCAGGTGCAACAGTCACAGATTGCAGCAGCACTCCAGCTCAACACACAGAAAATATGCACTTAGGACTCCAAGGCTGGCTTTTTGTTGGTTTGTTTTTTCTTTTTTTCTTTTTTTTAAATCACATTACAGTACTCCTTATTCCATATCACTGACCAACCATTTTCTACAGCTTTCTGAAAAACTGTTCATCTTTGATTCTACAATTTTTTCCTAACTAACCAGTTGTATTTTCTCCCTTACTCTATGTAGGACACACATTTGAGTATTTTTTTCTCTTTAGGGTCCATGCATAATTTATAACAACCACCATTAGCTATATTCACCTATAAGTTATCAGTTATTAGTCAGATTGCTAATGGTTCCCTGTGCATGCAATGGAGTACCAGTAACTATGGCACTTCCACATCACATCATACACGGTTTTGTAGTTAATGCCTTTTGATCATCTCCATATGGGAAATTTAACACATAAGTAGAAGTTATTAATTATATCCATATAATTCCTTTGAGAAGGAAAATCAGCTGTTGCCAGAGTGGGGAAATGCCACTTTTCCAAATCATATGGGAACAAGTGGAGTGAGAAATAAAAGCTGCACAGAAACCCGAAAGAATATTACCACTACAATTTTCTGAACAACTCAGAGGAGTAGGAAGAAAAAAGAAAGCAATTAAGCAGACTTCTCTTGTTTTCTAAGAAAAGTGAGAAAATTAAAAAAAAAATAAATTATTGCATTAAATTTGTTTGCTTCTTCTTGCGGCTGATTATCAAGTCCTTTGCTCCCAATCAGGAGCAGTAAGATGACATGGGTACTAACTAGATATATCAAAGCAGAAATGCTGTTTACAGCTAGAACTACTAATGGACAGTCTCGCAGTAGCATCATGCAAGAGACAAACTGTTTGTGAAAGGGTCACTGTGTAACTTACAGCAAACTAAGGGCTAATGTGCTGGCCATTAACGCACCTTTTCATCTGACACTGTAGCCAAAGTGTTTCTTTCTCCTTCAAGACATCTGAAAGTGGATACAAGTTAAATACTTACAACTTTTAATAGCTCCAAGAAGATATCAGTAAGTTCTCAGTACTAATTCACCATTTTCTTTCCAGCTCAAATAACCTCACTAAAATGTAACTGTCCACCAAAATCAGCTGTGGGATAATTCTATTTATCTTCAGAGCCCAGCAAGCCAGGCCCTTTAGCCTCAACTGCCTTGGTTATTAGAGATACTAAAATACATAAGAACCCTCTAATTTTTATTAAACTCACAGAAATTCATAGTAGTTTCTCAGATTAAGAAATTGAAGCAGAAAGAATATCTCTATTTCAAAGGGCTTAGGAGGAATCCTGCCACACTTACAGGAAACCTCATGAATTCTGTCTTTCTATACTTGCTGAGCTACCAGACTACATATATATATAGAGCTGAAGTTAAGAATATCAAGCATTAATATGGTTTAAAACATGCTTTCAAGGCATGAAGGTTGGAAATCTATGATAGCACGGTAATGTTGCCAAAAATAACTCTAGCTTGCAAAGTTGATGACAATAAAACCAAGGGAAGTATTAAATTATGAATCATCAACTGATTTTTTTAAAGTAAAACACTTTGAAGGCAATGCTTCCATGTAATTGGAGTTCAAGTAAAAGTTTGACATCTGCAAAGATTACAAGGTTAGCTTGTATTTACATATTTAACAAAAAGCCCAGTAACAAACCAAGTGTGTCTCATCCTCCAATATTTCCCATTCTTGTTAAAGTACTGTTGAAAGATGCAAGGGACAGCAATTTTAATTCATAACAATGCTTTATTCTATCCTGTAGAAAGGAACCATTTATCCTTGCATACTCAGGATCCTAAGGCAAACTCATGTGATACTCATTTGTAATCCATCTATCCTCCTGCTTTGCCCATAGCTTGTTTATCACCATGCAGATTTCAGCAAATAATGTAAAAAATTACTTGCCTAAGCAGATTTCTTTGTCAGCATAAATACCTTACCAACTCTTCTCAAGGCCTTCTGGAGACTTACATTCTGAAAACACAAATCTACCCCAACTCATTGCCCACCCAGAAGAATTGCAACCAATGTTCAATGAATGAACATTCCACCACCTGTTTTTGTGATTACACCTCCATAATTATTGAAAAATTTACCTGTAAAGCACTGCAACTTTCCCTGATTACTGTGACCAGATTTTTTTTTACCATGTGCTATCATTGTCTTCTAATACCTTATGAAACTTATCAGGTGGCCAAGGGCAATCAGGACAATTCCTGAAACCTCTACAGTAGTTTTTAGTGCCAGCTCTGGCACAGTAATTGTGCTCATGCACTTTACACCAAAAATCAACACCAAATAAGAGCTGCAATGCTGAAGCTGAATGTAAAACTAGTAATTATCATCACACAGCACAAAGCATTGGGTAGTCACCTGTTTTTCAAGGCTTCACTTATGGCAACACATACCAATCTTAAGTGACCACTCATTTTGCTTAAATACAGAAGGACAAGACAGGTAGCTGTCATTTTTTCATCCTTCTCTTCCTCTGGCTACAAATGCATGTGCTATTTTATTGGGATTTACTGATACCAAAATCCAAACACCAACTAGTCCATCCTCAAGCTTATTTTACAATCACCCAGAAATCTTAAAGATTTTAAGAGTACTAGAATGAAACACATCATTCCAGACACATACCAGAGGCAATTCAGTTAATGAATATACATTTGCCTACAACTCAAAATGCTGTTCAGATAAACAGCAGACATAACTTTGAAATGCTCATATTCCTTTAGCAAGGAAACCATGCTCTTCTATTTGACAGAGAAGAATAGAAAGTTCCCCTGCAGCAAAAATTAATACACTTCCTGACATTGTATTTGATCACTTTTAATCCAAAAATACATTGGAAATACCTGTTACTCTGAAGCCTTTCATATTGAGACTGCCCTTTGCATCCTCAAAACTTGAAACAAGTTCTTAGCTACTCTGACATCCTAAGAGTTTAAGATATGTCACCAGGTAATACAGAACACTTTCTGGGAAGCCTCAGAAATGGGCCTTTTTCACCTAGAATCAAACATTTTTTTCCAGAAAAATTGCCATAAACTGTGAGGACTTTTATGGGAGGGGGATAAGTGTTACTTACCAGTTATCCTCTTTATTGAAGTCTTCCTCTTCCTCCAGCCTACAACAGAGTCCTTACACTAAGAGTTACGGCTCCCACCTACCAGGAAGCAAAAGAATTGTCATTAAAGGTCATCAGGGAAGCACCAGCCTGTGCACTTCTATCTCAGCCACATCTCCATATCATGGATATCTAAACTGCATATGAAAATCCAGAAAAACCTCATCACGAACCCATAATAAAGAAGAAAAAAGGAAAGTAATTTCTTGATGCATTAGGAGACCAGAGAGAAGCACTGGCTTGTTGATATCTCTTTCTCCCCTATCACATATTTCTTACACAGAAATCTCTGCTGAAGAAATCAGAGAGAAAAGAAAGATTGCTACAAACAGTTACCAGAGGCCAAATGCACACTTGAGGCATACATCCAAACCTGTGCAATTTAAACACTAGGGGAACTGATGAAGCTTAATGGGGTGCAGCAAGTTACACAGCAATAGAACTTATTGCTATTACAGACACTTACTGGTTTTGCTATGGCAAGACCATGTGCTATTAGGAAACAAAACAGTATTTAGCTGTATTGGCTACTGTCCTTTGAAGACAAAGGATATGAAAGGACTTATGCTTCTCTACTAATGCAACCTCCAGAGAATGATCACACAAAGTTTATATGCATCATTCCTATATTAAACTATTCTGTCTGTACATGTGTATCAGTAAATACTCTGATTGCATTGCATACACACAGCTTTTTTAAAAAGGGCTGAACAAGCATGGTGTACTTACCTATTCCTTTTTTTGGAATTTAGGAAAGTATTTGCAAAATTGATCTAATCTTTGTACAGAGGGGGAAAAATTATCAATTCTCAGAAGTCTTTGAAGAGGAGGAATATAAAATGTATTGACTAGTGCAAAACACTGTTTTTAGGAACTGTGTGAGCTAATTTAAGACAATTTACCTGTCTAAAATGAGGACACATGACAAAGTTATCATAAGAGTTCATGCTTCTAACATGCTTTTTACAAGTATTACAGCTGTTTTATCAAAAAGGTGGCTTTTATTTTAAAGTAAAAGTGACAGGCATCTCAGCTACCAGTTATTGGCATTATCACATTTGAAACTCAATCTTTGTGGAACTTAGAGTTATAAAAAGCTTAGCTACAGACAAGAGGTTGATGTGATGATACATAAGATGATGAGAGAAAACAAGAATGAGATCATCTTCCAATTTGAGGTTCACTTTCCCCTGATGTCAACTTTCTTGACAAGAAAGTTTCTCTAAAAGTTTTTGAAATTCCATCTTTTAGGAGCTGAGAATCAAAAATAACCCACTGATTCCACAAATGATACAGTTTTCAAGGACATACACATTTTTACTATAATTTACAGAAAACACACTATAACTCAAAAGCCTCCAAAAGTAGCTTTTTCTATTTTAGCTCTGTCCATAACATTACATGTAGTTGTAAGCATCCAGAAACTACAGCTACCTAGGAAAGGGGGGTGAAATGAAAAATAACAGCAAATGAGAAAAAATTTATTTGATAAAATAAATTAAACCACAGAAAACATCCTCTGTGTCAAATAAATAGAACACATTAATGAAGTTACATCCGTTAGAATTACTGACTTGAGATACTTGTCAAGCTCACTTCACTTAGGGTAAGCAGGGCTCAAACACCACCCTAAACACCAAGATGGAAAAAGTTGAAGAAATGGAGTCTCTTCTTTACAGACTGCCAAGGAGTAATCCTGGAGGGATACTCACAGGGATAGCTCAAAATGTTAGATGGAGAAGAAGGCCCATGGGAATCTCATGTGGTTCAACAGGAGCATGTGCAAGGTGCTGCACTGGTTGGGGCACCCCTGGTCAACACAGGCTGGGGATGAACAGATGGAGCAGCCCTGGGGAGAAGGACTTGGGGGTGCTGGTGGGTGAGAGGCTGGACATGACCCAGCCATGGGCACCCACAGCCCAGAAACCCAATTCTGTCCTGAGCTGCATCAAACAGAGGGTGGGCAGCAGGTGAGGGAGGGGATTCTGCCCCTCTGCTCTGCTCTGGTGAGACCCACCTGGAACCCTGCATCCAGATCTGGGGGCCCAGCACAGGAAGGACATGGCCTGTTGGGGCAAGACCAGAGGAGGAACACAAAAATAGTCAGAGGGATGGAACACCTACACTATAAGGAAAGGCTGTGAGAATCTAGTTTGCTCAGTCTGGAAAAGAGGTGGTTTTGGGATGACCTAATTGCAGCCTACCTGAAGGGTGTCTCCAAGAAACATGGAGAGAGACCAATTAGAAAGGACAGAACAAGGGGGAATAGCTTTAAATTGAGAGTAGGTTTAGATTAGATATTAGAAGGAAGGTTTTTACAGTGAGAGTGGTGAGACATCTGAACACGTTGCCCAGGGAAGTTGCGGATGTACCACCCCTGGAAGTGTTCAGTGCCAGCTTGGATGGTGGAAGGTGTTCCTGCTCAGAGCAGGTGGGTTGGAGCTAGATGATCTTTAAGATCCTTTCCAACCCAAGCCATTTGCTGAATCTCTAATTCTATGAAAAGGTTGTAGTTTCTTTTCTCCACAAAAATAGAGACAGATGTTTACATTTGGGCTTCTATGTTTTTCATACAGTTCTAAAAAAACCACTCAATCAAAATTATGGTAACACCTTTACCAGCAAAATGCAAGCAGAAAAACTACAGCAAAGGAAAGTTTTGCTCCCCATACTGAATGGGGAACAAAACAAGAATTAAGCCTGCGTAGGAACTGAAGGAACATAGAAGTGTACCCAATCTTCCTGCCATTCAAACACACACAACACCCCTATGAAAATGAATTAGCCAGGATAACTGAACCGGAGCTAAAGATTCCCAGTTTGAAGTCAGAAGCAAAATACCTCCAAAACTTTAAAGTTTAATAAAACATGTATCTTTAAGCATGAAGACCAGCAGGTTTTAAAAAAAAAACCAAACAAAAACAAAAAAAACAAAAAAACAAACAAAAAAAAAAAAAAAAAAAAAAAAAAAAAACCCAAAAAATACAAAAAAAAAACCAAACAACAAAATAAAAAAAATATACATACCCCAGGGCACTGAAGATTTAACCTACACTATGGGATCAAAAATCTTGACCCAGTAGGTACTCTGCAAAGAAGTGCTCAAAACACCTTCAAACACCTAAGCAATGCTTTTAATATTCCTTTAAATGCTACTCCCACTCACTCATTGCCCATCACTATAAAATTAATTACAATAACAGAAGGAACATTTCTTCACACAGATCCATTGAACTAGAAAAACAAATTTATAAGTGGGCAATACTGCAGCCCTTCACCCTGACAGACTGTACCTTGCCACTACTCAGTATCTATCTTATCAAATGCTCTCTGAACACATTTGTAAACCACCAGGCTGCCAAAGCCCTTCAACAGGTATTTAACACTACAATGACTTTCCTGGATGGCAGTATCACTTCTGTTAGATGTCATGTTTCTGTCAAAATCAAAAGCAAAGTGAGCCCTTGAGTTCCAAATCCACAGCTGACCTTTCTGCCCTAGAGAATTAATACTCTTCACCTTGCTCAGTTGTATCTTCAGTGCTTTTCCCTGTCAGTGATTCATCATCCAGTAAGACAATTTTGTTTGAGAGTGACACTCTTCCACTCGCAGTGACAGGCATTCTTCTCAACAGCTCTGAAGCACCCTGCAGCCTTCTCAAGACTGTCTTATCCTCACCTAGCTACAGAGCCAGGCTTTCCTTTAGTTACTGCCTTCTTCACCTTCTCCCTTTACCCTTCTCAAAACTGCACATAACTTACACATGCTCAGTTATCTTCTTCACTTACATTATTAACACTTCTTTTGCTGCTTGCATTCCTAGACCTTCCTGTGCCCCACACCGGCTACCACCACACCTCAGCCTTTCTTCTCTGATACTCACACAGACCTTAAGCTATCAACTTTCTCATCTATTTAGTTTCTCTCTTCCATTTTTACAGCCAAATCATCCAATTTTTGGCCACACCACTGCTGTTTTTCTTTAGTCAGAGTTCCCATCAACAGGCATCACTGCATTTCTTACTCTATCCCATTTCAGCTTTCAGTTCCTTTGCAGGTTAACAAAACCCACACACACTGATGCTTGTCTGGTATCACTTCACATCTTGAAGGTGGAATTTCAGGACAAAAGCAGCTCATAAGAGAACTTTTGTGGAGCAGCATCTGTCTCTCAGTATTCAAATAGATGGCTTCAAGTTTTCTGTCCCTTGAAATTTTTCTGTCTCACAGCTAAAATTAACTTGGAGTGATGGAAACCCTTAGAGCCTTAAGCTCCAAAATACTACCTGGAGACAGCATGGCATTTACTTCAGTCCTTATTGGAGTTAACAGATGTTTCTATGAATGTTTAATAAAAAAATTGTCACAGAAAGCCCTGTTTGCTTCTGAAGGTTCACTATTAACTACATCAGTAATTATAATACAGAAAAGCTTTACCAGGAATGACAGCACCAGAAAAGCAAAATGCTGTTGAGAGTTTTCAACAGCTGTGCAGCAGTGGGGACAATTAGTATTTCAGAAAGTGTTTCTGCTTTTGTTAATGCAAGCTAAGCTTGTGAGATAAGCAAGGAGAGATTTGTTTAAAATACAGTCTCTCAAGCCATTAAGAACCATGTTTGAAAACAATGAAGGGAAAAAAGGATTCCAGCCTACTCTAATGGAAAGCATTCTATATGCAGCTCCCTCCCCAAAAAAAGGGAAAGAAAAAATTAAAGTGCACAAGAGTTCTAGGTCTCACTGGGA
This sequence comes from Oenanthe melanoleuca, assembly GCF_029582105.1. Taxonomy (NCBI): domain Eukaryota; kingdom Metazoa; phylum Chordata; class Aves; order Passeriformes; family Muscicapidae; genus Oenanthe; species Oenanthe melanoleuca. Next base: position 75,553,128 of record NC_079336.1, read on the forward strand.
TAAAATCATTAGTGTTCTAAGCATAACTTCTGCAAACAATGACAAACATCCAACACCAGAAGCTACTCAGAACTATCTGAAGGTGTCTGGAATTGACAGAATTAACTAATAAAGAATTTGGAACTTTGTGGAGGGTAAGGAGGGTTAGGATTATCAATTCAGAGCAAACAAAACCCAAAGCATCTGAAAATGCCTGTGCAAATTTTTCCAGGAAATTGCCACAATGAAAGTTTCCCTAAAAGAAGTTACAAAAAAAAAAAAAAATCTATTTTATTAATGAAAGGCTCTCTTGGGCTTGCAAAACAAAACAAAAGTTTAATGTAGAGTATCAATAGTGTATAAAGCAAGCACAGTGAGAACAGAAATTAAGGCTGGATAATTATGATAAAATTTTATATTTCAGCTTCCAGTGATATCAAGAACACAAATTATGCTATATAAACCATGTTAATGTTACCTTGTCTTATCAGCTAATCAGTAATAAGATATGGCAGGGTGCTCACTCTGTCCCAACTGCAAATCCCAACTAAATCTAGAAATTTGAGTTTGCATTTGCAGTAAGCTAAGCATGTGGGCAAGAGCAGTTACAATTTAATCAGCTGAAAATCACCTAGCTATTATCAGATCATGTATCCCCCACATCTTAGAGGGACAAAGTAAATCTGAAGACAGAAGGATTCAAAATGGTTGGAGTGTAACAAACACTCAACACAAATAAGCAGCAAGATTTCAGTGCAGCTCTAAGGCACTTTCACACATGCTTCCATGGATACTGCAGGAAGCAATTTCCCCCTCCATCAAAAAAAGTAGTGTTTTAAATATGTGGATAAGTAGAGCTGCTGTTGAGAAATATTATTCCTGTGAAAGGAACAGGAGAATACACTGTAAGGAAGAAAGCCAATCAAGACAGGTAGCAGGCTAGGGAAAATAACTTCTTGTATTGTCTGAAAGAAATGGACAACCCTAGATCCAAGATGAGAGAAGAGATGTATTAAAAGACAGAATGATTAACTTAGCACCATTCAACTTGAAAAGCAAACATACATTTTCATCTAAACATTAGTCCTATTGCAGGACTGCTAAAAATAAAATATAGACAATGTTTTTCCAATTTATTTAGTACACTTACCAGCATTTGCTGTATAGACAATTTCATTGATGAGTCAGCTGTACTTCCTCTCTAAAGTGCTTTGAGGGGAGCTCAAGTGCATCCTCTTCCTCAATCTTTGAAGTGTTTACTTGTACCACCAGCTTTGAAAGTAAAAGGCAACAGGCAGGCAATGCAGAGACAGGAATGAGGCTGAGTACAATAGTATATTACTCCAAAAATATTTTAGTGTTGCTCTTCAAATCTTACAGGGACAGACAGTCCTTTTATTTTTTTAACTGAAACTTTAGGTATGTTTTAAAATTAACACTTTAGAATTCAGTCAGCAATATATCAGTTGACAAGAATAACAGAACGGGTAACTTGAAACCATATACATTATATACACAAACACATAAAGCAAACAGGATTCTTTTCAGTGAATAAAATCATAGGTGTGTTGTAACAGAAAACAATTACAAAACTCCCAATATTTAATAAAACAGCATCAATAGTGGGAAGTAAGAACTAATGGGAGCACATTGCAATATGAATATTATGAATGTGGAATTACAAAAAATAATTACATCTGTGTAAATGTGTCAGAGTAAAAAGAATTCCAACAGTGGTGGAAATACTACAGGTGAAGACTAAAACTGGCAAAGGTTTGTCCACAAAGTGGGGAGGAAGGGAAGAGGAGAACTACCAAAGGGAGAAAAATTGACATTTAACATTCACATTAAATATTTTATATTCCAAAGCAATTAGAAAAGCTAAAGGACTCTGCAGTGTGTCACAATTACTAATAAAGTTATTTCCAAAATCCAAAAATAAATAAATCTTAAGGCAGAAATGCTTCACTCAAGAATTAAAAAGAACTAGCAAGCAGTCAATATTGAGTACTTCCATTTATGTTACTCCTCTTCAAGTTAAAAGTAAAAGCAGGCTGTGAAAGCATGAGAATGAGGTTGTGTCTGAGCTGAAGACTGCAACTAAGGAAATTTCCACTACTCTTAAATGCTAGGAAGCTCTCCAAGCACTTGGCTTTCATGGTATTTATTATATGTCTGCTGACCTAGGAGAAGTAACTTGCTTCTTATATAACCTGGAACTTTAAAAAAAAAATTAACTTCTTTATTTTCTTAATCAAATCTAACTGGCACACAGACAAGCTGCATAATACTAGAGAATCTAAACATGACTATACAAGAGCAAAGTACTGAAAATCAATGCAGTTTAGATTCCATCTCTATAGGGAAGACATTGAAAGGAAAAGATAGTGGTTGCCACTTCTACCTTTTCCAACCATTGGGCTTTTTTTATTTTGGAATGTTTCAGGATTTTTTTAATGTTTGGGTTTTTTTTTTTTTTTTAATTCAATATAATTTTTAAAGTTCTCATTACTAACATTTAAAAACACACATTAGATTTTTTTTTTCCCTTGACCATGAAAGTACAGAAATAAAAGTATTATAAACAGTGATAAAAACTTATCCTGTACTTCTACATGCAACTAGCAAAGAGCAATTTTAGCTTAATATTGAAGTGGGAACATTTCCTAGTTTCTGGGGAATAAAGCACAGAACAAAGCAGATGTCTTGACTAGAAGAGAAAGGATTTTGTTATCAGGAACAATGAACTTCTCCCTAAAATGTTAATCCTAGGGGTAAATTAAATGAAATGTATGAATATAAAGCTCCCTCAACTAGCTGAGAAAAAGCCAACACAAATGTTAGCATGTAAGAAGGAAAGTGACTACAGTTAGAAAACTGTAAGAGCAAAATGAGCAAGAAAAGGAGAGAGTCAGATACCATCATGTTTGTTGACTTAACAAGAGGGAGTTTCCATGTCAAGCTGCCTACAATGTAACATGGATTATAACAACTCATATTTGCTACATCAGAAGCTTCAGTAGTGAAAGCTACAGTGCATCAGTACTGTAATTTTCAATGAATGCTAGCTCAGGATTCAGCACCTGTTTTCCAATCAAAAAGGATGGAAATATGGCAAGACAAGTGTAGTGTCCTCTGCAGAGATCCTTCAAATGGATAGGAAACTGAAAATCTCTCACTACTTGTCTAGAAAGTGAGTCAGGAACAGTTTTTAACATTTATTCCTCTTCCCCAGTTTTTAAATTTTTGTTCCATTACTATTTTCTTAATGCTCTTCCTCTGGAATCTATATAAATTTTATAGATTAAGAAACAAAAACTGAAATGCATTTTAATTCCTATGTGGTCAAGACCTGCAGTAGGGGCAGGTGAGTTCACTCAGACAATGGTCAAAGTTCCTTCCACTGCTGCACAATGTTCACTGTGGAACAGTAAGAATTGTAAATATCTAGATATTATCCTCTTATGCCACAGACAGTGGAAGTCTTACTCATGCAATTATTTTTGGACATCAAGAATCACAATCCATTGATGAGCTTCTAAACAAGAGAGAGAAAGCTGTATGCCCTGATTGTACCTGAGGGATACTTAATGTTTTCCACAGAGCAAACATCTGTACACTTAATATTCCTTTTGCTAAGTCTTGACGGGGCAGTGAAGGCAATGACCAGTTATTGCACTTGAAAGAAGGTAATTCTACCATAATCTTCTGGAAAGGAGGTCAGCACCTTCACACACTCAAGAAGAATGCCCTCAAAACATTTGGAAGGCATGGCTCTTGCTCAGCTCACTTGTTCTTGCACAGTTCTTGGGATCAGCTGCAGCACCACTACTGCAGAGTGAGATGAGTGACAGCATCCATCAGTAGCTTCTGCAGATGCCAGCAACTGCAGTCTGTCATTTGTCTCCCACCCTGTCCAAACAGGACCCCACATGGAAGAGCCACAGAACTGCTCCTGAGCACTCTGTGCTCCCCTTGGATCCAGTGGAACTTTGTCAGACTCAAAAAGTCACACTGAGAAACATGAGAGCTATGATCCAAGTTATGGCAATTTGGCATGTGCAGCATTAGTAATAAAGGGCTAAATACACAGTGCTAACTCTTACAATTGCCTCTTCAAAAACTATCTGAAAGTGATGCTGGGTTTGATGGGGTGGATTTATTCCAAAGAAAATTCCCTTTTAAGGGACTTACCTTTTCCTGTGCCAACGAATCCACAGGCTCATGACTGATGGAAGCCAGGGACTGCAGAGCTGATAGACTTAATCCACCTGCTAAAAAGGATCATGCTGGAGCTGGTAAGAACCACTGGCTGCACAGTCCAAATCTAATTCACTTAACACAGTGTGACATCTCTAGGGAACCTTACTGCCCAGCTTCTTGGCCAGGCAGAGTCACAGAAGCCCTCTGAAACCAGCAGCCCAAGGTCTCTAAGGGGCACAAGACACACCAGACCAATGCATCACTCCCCAGAAACACTCTTGCAAATAAGCAGAAAAAGAATATCCCACATCAAGATACATTGGAGAATTAAATTGTTTGCATCCCAGTTAGCAATTACATCTACCGTGAAATGAAAAAAGAACTGCAAGGATGAAATTAAATTTCTTCATGCAGAAGTCAGCAGAAAATTCATTTGAGCCACAGCCACCATCTGGACAATCAAACAAGCATTGCCAGTCTTCTCTGCATCTTGTTTCAGGAAGACTAAAAGGATCATTATTATCATTTCAGGAATTTCTAAATAAAGCTCACTGCACTCATACAGCCTCAGTCTAACCCTGTACATCAGGACAAAACAGGGTTTTAAAGCCAAGCCTCTTCTCAAGTGCCATGCTATCTCATGGACAGATATCACAGCATTTCACATATTTCAAAACAAGGTCTAACACAACCCAAGGCTGATGAGTTACACAAGACATTTTCCCTCATGGTGGATTTCCAATTCTTCTCTCTCTAAACAAAAACCCATCAAGACCTCTACCACAAAGGGGAACATCTCCTCAGTATATTAGTCATTGTCTCATCAACAGGACAGAAATACACCATTATCTCTAATAGTGCTGTTTTTGATGCATACTCTGCAGCTATTTCTTGAACTGTAGTATTATTGGTGTCTCCATATGCCCACTACATTTCCTTTCAGTAAGCTTCTCACCAACACTGAACTCTTCAGCATCTCAGGTCTGCCAAAGCTGTTTAAGGAGTTTATTTTCTCCACCTCACTGCAATAGCTTCATCAGGAATCACCACCACTTCCAAAAAAATCAACAAAACTGGGATGTTACACCCAGACATCACTGCTCATCTGCTCAATACAAACTTGCTTTCATCATCAGTTTCATATGCTAGGGTTATATTATCTCAAATTATAGTAGCAAGATTCACCAGGCATTACACAGATTTTGTGTGTTGCAACAATCCAACCATCAGCTATTTTCAACACATCACAGGAAAACAGAGAGCCAACAAATTCCCTTTCTGAATGGAAGATTGCTTTCCATGCATAATTTCTAAAGTTCTACTTAAAAGTAGGAAATACAAAATATAATGTAATTTATAACAACCAGCTTCAAACTGTGAATAAATACTATTTTTCCTACTGTATGATGTAGGAGAACAATAACTTGAGCATAACTTGGAACTGAAGGCATATTATGCATAAATACTCCTGGCTGTTACACCACAAATAAAGCCTGTTGAATGATCTCCATGGTATTAGTTTGTAGGTAGAAATTATACAAAGCTGATGACATGAACAGGATACAAAAGAGAAACTATAGCATAATTTTGAACACCAAGATGCTTCAGGCATTTCTATCAGCATAGTATATTTTTAAAAAATATATTTACATGAAAAACAGATGATTTTTTTGGTATTTGGTGTTATTTCAATTCACCTTTCTATGATAAAAAGACTGAAAGCCAAAGTAGCACCTTCCTGAAAACTACTTTTTTTTTTTTTTTTGGCTGCATTTCTTTCACAGTACATCCTTCAGCACTTCCATACACATTCCATGAAGATGCTTCAAGCAAACACTAGTAGGAGCTGTAGAAACAAACAAGCTTCAGAAATGTGTGCCAATAAAGAGATTTTCAAAAAGGCCATGCTGCCTGCATCTGAAAGCCCAAAAATCTCCTCTTTAAAAAAAAACCCAGCCAAACCCAACTTGACCAGGTTAGAACAGATTTATATCTAGCACCACCAGGAGCACAAGTTCACAAACACCCCTATCACATCCCCAAAGTGGTACTGCAGAGCTGGGCAGTGGCTGCAGCAGCACTAGCATCTCTTATTCAGCTGTTCAGAGCAGATCCACAGAGGATGAAGGAAGGAATGAAGCATTCATGAGGTATGGGCACGCCCAGGAAGATCATCAGAAGCCAGGAATGATTTGATGCAGGGTAGCTGGAGAAGAGATAGTTAGAAGTAGGCACAGTAGATGTACTAAAAAGGTAAAGAAGACTGTGCACAGCTGACTGGATCACTGAAAGAAAACTGAGATGGGAAAAAGCAATTTGCATGAAAATTTTATTTGAACATACTGAGAAATAAGAACACTTGTACAATTCCTTCAAAACACTACATTCAAAAGGTGATTCTCATTCATGTGATTATTCCAGAAGAGCAAAATAAAGTTATAAACTAGTTATATGCTGGTTATAAACTAGTTATACTCCAACAAATGGAGCAAGCTGTTCTCCCTTCATATTTCTTTACAGGTGGTCAGAAACATCTGAATAAATCTGCCCTTATGCAGCACAGCATCACCTGTATACAAAATGCTGAGTAAGTATCACATTGTGTTAATTCTGATTAACAGATTACTTAGAATCAACCTTTAATCTCTAATAACTTTTGAAAACCCTAATCAAGTTGCTTTGAAATCTTACACTTCAGTTTTAATACTCCAAACTGAAATATCTACACAATGTTCCTAAAAATCCACCAAAAAACACCAAAAGAAACAGACTCATACTACTTTTAGATTGATCAATCAGTATTTATCAGATTCATTACTAAGCATGCATTCACAGATGTCTCCATTAAAAGAGATAGCATACTTATGTGCAGATCATGAGGACATGGATGTCTCCTGCCTAGTAGCACTGTACCCCCTAATGCAAGCTGAGGGCTGTATCCCAGCCAATACAACATGTAAACATAGATAATTGTAGGATTTATCCTGTCCCCAACACCCACAACTACATAGTCCTCTACTAGTAAATAGAGGCAGGCAATGACCCTATTCTTGGACTGTTTTCAGCCACAATTCCAGCTGCTCTAGAAGTCAAAACAACAATAAAATAAAGCTGAAATTGCAATCTCCCACAATGAATGGATGACAAGAACATTGCAATCAAAGGCTAGCACTAAGAGAAGAGGAACCTTATTGAAAAGAATCATTAACAGGTATTCTTCAAGACATATTTGTTTCCCAAATAATAACCACTCAGCTACAAGGATCTCACCAACAGAAATGAGTCACTCCAAAACACTGAGTTTCCAACACTTAAAAATCACACTCCTTCTACCACAGGTTAAACCATTCACCATCTCCATATTCCTGCCACTGTATTCTTCACAAGGCATTCCTCTTACATGTCACTGTCATCTCCTCATTTCTCATCGATTAACAACGGAATCAAGAAAAAGGGAAAGAGTTGTGTGGACAACTAAGTGCAACTAAATGAAAGCAACTGCTTTGAGTAGCAGGCTTTTCACAAGGGGTAACAGTCTGAAAAAGTAAGGATAAGTGTGTTGCAAGCCCTCCATGTTTCCCACAACAGCAGCCAATATGAGCCCAATTAGGATACCATGTAAACATCCCTACTGATGTCTTTTCTCATTACACAATAGCTGAAAAGCATTTTCAATATACTGAAGAATCAAGGCACAGAAAGAAATCCACAAAATAAATGCAGGGGTTCTGCCACCTAGTGGCATCTAGAGCCTCAAATTACTGTACCTACCACGTTATCATTATTTTTTTTTTATTTTTACTGGAAGCATTTGACAGCAGAGAACAGAATAGAGAACGCATAGTTTCACTAGCACTGAAATTACTAAGCCTGGTTCCCTGCAGCTTCGTTTCAGAACTGCATTGTGCAGCACTCAAGATGATGAGAGTTTCAATTGAAGCTTTTCTGGTTGATCAAATAGTAATAGTATACTTCCCTTCATCAGTCCTCCAGCTCCCACAGATTCTCTGCTGCCTCATACTGAAGTGGATTTCTTGCTGCATAGCCTCATAGTCACCTGCCCATATTCAGCACTTGCAGAATGGCAATATCTTTGAAGTCCTTACCCATTCGTCGAAATTGTTCAGATCTTATAAATCTCAAAAGTAATCATGAGCAGGAAACAGGGAAAAGCAGAGACTGAGAGATAAAAGCAACAGAATGATAAAAGCCTCATTTCTTCACAACACCATCTGAATCACAATTTGTCAATAAAGAACCTTTGTTGGCCCCAACAGCTTAAGGGATTCCTCTTCCCCGGTGGGCATGGACACACAGCATGTCATGTTGAGGCAACAGGGAGAAGGGACACAGAGGAGCACAGAGACATGAACTCCTTAGGGCAAGAGGCAGCAGAAATCCCCCTTTCCACCAGGCCATAAACTCAAAAGTCCCCTTTTCCACTTGGGATTCAAAGCCAGAAGCATTTTAATGCCTAAACTAGGTCAATCTTTGTTTACACAAAACACAGATCAGAAAGGAAGTATCAATTCATTCAACTTAGTCAGGATGGGTCCAAACCACCGGACTACATGGCACAGAGCAGTTTGCTGGTTTTTTATTTATTTTTACAAAAAAAAAAAAAAAAAAGCCAAAAAAAAAAAAAAAAAACAACAACAACAACAAAAAACCACCTTTATCAAAGGCACACTCAGAACACACCTCACACAGATGTAGTCAAGTAACAAACAATTCTTTTAACTTAAGATAGATATGCTTCTTCTGTGGAAAAATCGACAAAGAAATTTAAAGTGATATCACTTTCTTATTAGGCTATACCTCACAGTTACTTTAGGTTTCAGCTTTGCCAGCTTTGTAATCCTGGAACACAATGAGGCCTTTTGGTCTGTGTCTACTACATATACCTTAGTAAATAACAGATAGGTTGAGGTACTTTAGCTTCAGTTCAGGAAAATAAACAAACAAACCCCAAAGAACAACAAAAACCCTCACTAAGCAAAAGAAAACAAGCCACCATACTACAAAACAAAAAGGACAAAAAAAAAGCAAATCCCAAAACATAAGCAAAATCAAAAACATGACAGAGTTGCCCTATCCTCTTGACAAGTTTCCTTTGCCTTCTCAAGCTTTTCCTCCAACTCCATAGCAATCCTTGCACTAGCAATAGCAATCCAGAACGTTCCTTAACTATATGTAGCCTATGACAATTTTGCCCATAAGAGGTGAGGAAGAAGAAGATGGAGGAGAAAAATAACAAAAAAAGGAAAGATCTGTTACAAGGCATTTACAGGCGAGCCAATCCTGAAGATCAGCAATGATCCACAGATTTCCATGGAGCTTTTATGAGCTCATGTAAGTTTCAGTAAGTTTTATTTCTTGCTCCATATTCCACAGATTTGAATTTCAGCTAAGTAAAATTTCAAGCAAGTAAGAGCTACCATAGTGATGGAAAGAGGTGCACAAGTGACTTGATGTGAGACCATGTTTGATCACACAGTGATGAGTTAAGTGGACTGCAGGTGTAAAGACAGACTAGATTTCTGCTAGATAGCAAAGCACTCTTTCCCTTGTCAATGAGCTAGTAGCTTTTACAGCAATAGTCCCTAGGATTGAGAAGAAAAACAGAGATTGTTGCATGAATGAGTGCACTGGCAAATCAATGCTTCACAAATGCAGGACTCTGAGTAAACTCAGTGCCAGGCACAGACACTTCTGTCTGCAGCCTCCTGAACCAAACCAGTGGTGGCTTACAGAAAGTGCAGGGCTTTCTTACAATGGGCACTCAGGCTCTGGTCTGCAGGTAGGACAGCCACCCACATTATTGGAATGTTAGAGTATCATTCAAAAGAAGTTAGGGATGTGTTATTGTGAAGTTACAGCTTTATCTCAGTTTTCAGGTTTCACTTAATCACACCTCACATTAGTACTGAACAAATCAGTACTGTGTGTAAGGAACCTGCAGAACACAGTAGTAGAGCACAGTTCCCCTTACAGGACAATCCACATAAGGGATTGTTAACTAGGTTAGCCAGAGTCCTTATTTAACCTCATTTCAATAAACAGGTTGCTCAGACAACAGCATAGGAGAGAGCAAACCATTTTTAAGCAGTACCAATGTGTACCATCACTTCATATGATGCCAGCTTCCACAGAAACACCCCACAGAGTTTTGAAAAAGGCTAAGCAACCACATGCCTAGAAAACAAAAATCTTACTAAAGTTAGAATAACTTGATGCAGTAATGAAAAGTTCTAAAACAGAACACTTTACATGTTGGAAATGGCAATATTTTCCTCTTCTCGTTTTCTACCATGCCTCAGACTCATTCACTAGGTGTCATGTATATCATGTTTTGTAAGAGATTCAGACCTATCAGTGAGCCATTCAGATCACATGTTTCTCTGTAAGGGCCCTGCTAGCCAGGCACAGCCCTTGAGCCAGAATCCAATCCAATCCAAATCCCATCCACCCTCGCTTACCTGCATGCTCTCCCAAATATCCCGTTCCTGGAACACTCAGTTTCTTGCTTAACACACCTAAGGTCACACAACAAACAGCATTAGCATGCTGATCCATTAAGCATTTTAACTCTCCAACACTAGGAGGAGATGTCAGGAAAAAATAAAGATGGGTATTTGTTCCTCTTCTCATTCTCTCCTCCTCCCCTCCTCCACATACACAGTCTGCACTTTGATCTTGCTTGGCTCACTTGGGTTTGCAGCTCCTAGTAAAGCTGGGATGAGGAGACCTGCCTTACTCTGCTCTTCTTACTCATGACTTGGCAGCTGCCACCATCCTGCTCAGGGGCAGACCCAGTTCAAGGAGACTGACAGGATTTAACTCCCAATAGCTCTTCAGCTCTAGCAGATGAGTTCCAGGCTCAAGGTGTTTGTCCTTCTACCTGTTATTCCTACGTGCAGAACATTCAGAGCCCCAGCAGAATGTATCTAGTTATTGCAAGCTGGAAGCTAAGAGCAGTGGCATGCACCATGGTAAGGACTAGATGCTCAGATTGATGTCACAGACTGAAGTAAACACCTTAACTCTTCAACTGATATGGCAGTATGAAATGCAAGACTTCTGAAAAGCAGCAGCATGAAGATTGCTGTTTTAGTTTTCTGTCACATGTGATCTACCCAGGTAAAGAGTATCCACACTGCCCACAAACTATAGCATCACAGTAATTAGAAAATTTTGTTTAACGGACTTTACATCTTGTTTTCCATCCATGGTATATCAGTCACAAGTTTATTAAACCATTTTGGATGCTCGATGTGGTTTCCTTCAGAAGCATCCAGATTAGCTTCTTAAAAATATATTACTTTTACTCAAGTTGTAAAACCTTGATATCAGTATTCTATCCTGACTTATAAACATGAACAAGAGTTTAGGAATTTGTGTTCAAAACTACCATAAAGCAATAAGTACAAATTACAGAAAGACCCAAAGCAGAACGATGAAACATGTTGCTTTTGGCATTGCTCCGTTCCCTATTTACATCTACAAGAAGCCTGACATGACAACTGCAAAGAAAGACCTCAGATGTACCCATATAAGTGTGCCAAAAGGGCTGGAAGTCCCAGCTCACATGATGAGAATGTCAAGCATTTCCTCTGCTGCTGAGTGTGACTGTACCTCCTAGCCAGGGGTCAAAAGCTGATTTGAGTTTCCAGTCTGGGGCTTGGGGGGTCTTTTTATACTTGTTTTAAATCAAAAGAGTGTTTTCTTTGTCCTTCTAAAGTTATATGCTAGTGCCAAAAATATTCAACATATAACGTTATTAGTGCAATCATTTATAGAAGCTGAAATTTTGGCATATATATCTGACAAGTAATTTAAATTCTAGCACCTTAAATTATGTAGATTGGTTTGTTACTATGACAACAATTTTTACATGTCTAAAACATACAAAAGTACCATTTTTTCTGTTCCTTACTGAAGCTAGGAGTTACTAAAAGCTCTACCTCTTCTGGACAGAAAGGCAGAACTTACATAGTATCTGATTCTAGACAAGCTATGTAAGTTACTGGTTGAATGAAGAAGGAGGTTTTCATGAACTTGAACAGCTATAATTTAAAAAACACTTTGAGCACAGAACATTTGAGGGAATCTAGAACAATAGGGAAGAGAATATGAATGCAGGAATTCAGGAATGGGTAGAGCTCTTTATTACCATCACTAGGGCTAAGAAAATCCTTGAATGGCTTTCTCAAAAAAAAAAATCCAACCGATCTCACATTTAAAACCAAAGTTTCTCTAAAAGCCAACTGGTCAAAGGATCTTGCTTTGATTCAAGTCTCCATACACACATGTATCTTGGACACAAACACTTTGCTGGTAATGCTTCATTCTATTACAAAGAAGAATTAATCTGATTATGTGGAAGTGGCATAGTGTTTGTTTTATTCAGAAAACAACACAACAACCTCAAGGCCTAACTTTGGAGATAAAGTGCTAAAATAGTTGGTCCCATGCTATACAACTGTTCAGAATCACAAAATATTGGTATATCATTCATTTAAAGAGACAACTGTGAAGTTACTGGAGGTGATCCAACAACAACAAAAGTTGATTTTACAATAAACTTTTCCTTATTATTTACAGAGACATAGCCTCTGTACTAAAATTATCATATTGACCAGTATGCCATTGATACCACTATCACTGCATACATTCATTCAACACTCAGTTATCTCTGCCAGCATCGATGCCACATATATCCAAACAAGACTTGCCCTGTCAAAACAAGACCTGTGACCCAGCCACAGGAATATAGTTTCCTGCTACTATACAACATGAACCTCATGTTTACACACCATTCAATCTGAGATCTTTGCTCAGGTCTCTTCTGTCACGTGTAGCTAACTTTTGATCCTTAAAATCAACACTGACTCTGGAAGCGTCCTGCTGAAAATCACCTGCTCCTTTTTCACTCTCTTCCTCAACTTGAACAGAAGTAAGGTCAAGTATTCATTTAAATCTGTAGCTTGCCACTACAGTTAAAGTGGACATATTTCAAACACAGCCTGCTTGCCAACATGCAAAAGAGCTTTTGGAAGGCACAGAATTTATCAAGAGCAAAATCTGAGCAGCTGTAAGATACCTGCCCTGTTTTTTCCCTAGTCTCATAGAAGCTCCAGGTACAATCAGTTATTTTGTATTCAGTTTCAGGTGAATGCAGGTAAGCATCTGAAACAGGAAAAAGCAAGAAGAATGCTCCTTTGTCTCTAGGAACAACCCTGCTTTGACCATCACATCTGACTGCTGGCTTTGTAGGAGGCATTTGTCACACAGTCCTGTCCCAGGGCCTCCAGTAAAGGTTACACTTCTCTCCACAGCAGTCTTGAAAACTGCCAAGGCTGAAGGCACCTGAAGTGTCACAAATTGAAGATCCAGTACACACTCCACACTTGCTACATGCCCAAGGATATAGATTTAGAAAAGCATGCATGGCACCTGTACAGCAGCTCACATGAGCAAGGCAATAAGCTCAGTTACTACACTGCAAAAACAAGACACACTTACATGAAAAGGCAAATAAATGGCAAGGAAAAATAGAAAAGATATACTGCTGCTTCCAATTGTAAACAATTTTTGCAATGGTAACACTTTAGGGTTTTTTAACCAGCTGCTCAGTTTTGTGTTCTATATTTAATCTTCCCTCCTAACAGTTCCTGCAATGCAGCTTTTTCCCTATTAATACAAACTGCATTATTCATAATCTAATTAAACCTAAATTTAGGTATCCAGTCACATCAATACAGAAATATGAAAGTCAGTTTTCTCTTTTGATATCTTTCTGAAACTTCTACAAGCTTTTCCTCTGGTTAGCAATCCCATGGGGTAGATTTTGACTGTGTGATATCTTGCCTTAAAAACAGATGCTAAAATAGCCAATATATTGGCTAAAAAGATCATACTTCCTTGATCAAGGAACAGCTCTCTGAGGAACCAGAGTCAGGAAAAAGTGACAAGTCCTGCAAATGCAACACTCCACTGTCATGCTGTGAAAGCAACTGCACTGCCAGATGTGCCAGAGCCACAGAACCCTCTCATGATCGTGTTCTCTTCCTTTTTTGTTTTGGAAAATTGCTTTGTATATCCAAGTTCGTATTGGTATTCCTAATCTGTATTATTTCCACATCAAATGTGCTTTTTCCCTTCTGTCTCTATGCATCCAGAAAAAAAAGCCCAAAAGCTACACTGCTGGCTTTCTCTGTGTTCATGTGAAATTTTGCCTTCAAATGCACTTACTTGGCTCTCACAAGCATGTTCAAGGGTAAAATCTGGATCTCTGCCACAACTGCATTCCTTATTGCAAATACACGCCAACCTTCAAAGTTCAGTTATTTGAGCAAAAACATACGTTAATTGTTGTGCAAGGGGAGTGGAAAGTATATCAGATTAAGCACATCTGAAAGTATTTCACTTCACTCTCTGCTTGATAAATCAGCATAAAGCTGGATCTATTCCCCTCTAGTTTTTCAATAGTGCCATTAAGACCACACAAGTGAAGTTTTACACAAAATCAAACTTAACAACAACCAAACAAGCATTCAGAATAAAATTACCTTCTCATATTTGTTATTCCAAGACTGGTCTAACAGGTATTGCAACATTTGTCAGCATAAAGTTATTCAGTTACATGTAAAAAATAATGGAATGCAAGGAGTGTGTTGCAATAAGCCGGCTTAATAGATACCAGCAACTTAAAAGGCCTTTTCCTTTCACCTATGAAGGACAGCAGTGAATAGATTGGAAAGGTGCAAGCCAGGTAACCAATAAGCAATTCTTAAAACAACAGTTTCAATAATTTAGTATCAGCAGAATGTTTTACACGTGGACAGAGATACAAGTGAAAGAAGTTCATTTACTTAAAGCACTCTTTCATCAAAAAAAGACACAAATTTTATCCTTCACATTTGTTCTGAATAAAGAGTTTAACTTTGATATGGAAAATGCTTATGGTTTGGATAGAGTAGAATTGATGAAGTTCACTGGTTTCTCCTCTTACAGCTCAAATGTACACTGAATCTATCAGGCAAAACCACCATCATTGCTATGACTGATGGCACTTCTGCTCTCTCTGGAAAACATGTTTGTCTGTGTCACATCCCAACCTGGCATAACTCTTTGAAAGAATCTGCAGACTGAAGTTTTTATTAAATCAGTTGAAGAGAACCCAGCCTCATGTACAGCCCACCTAGTGAAAGACTGGATGCACTGACTCCCAACTTTCCCTTCCCTTTCCAGAGGGAAGAGGAGATAGCTACTCTAGCAGGGAACTTTTATTAAGAAGTGAGCTATCATTTGAAAACCTGACAATGCCTCTGAAGTGGCAGCTCATAAGAGCACAGATCCAGGCCTGCTCTAGTAGAGGAAGAGGAGGAGCAGGCTCAAGAACATCCTTAGGTTCCTGTTCTTTAAAGATCTGTAGGGCTATCTGAACTGGTGCCAGCCAGGCATAGAAGGAGAGAAAGCAGAAGGCCCCTGAACTGGAACACTAGTCATTGAAACTAGATTTTCAGCTAACTGAACAGGCACTACATTACAAATTTTCCATGCTACTTCCTATCAATGCCCTACAAATTTATCTTGATTAAAAGAATTACTTCCCCACTTAATTCCTCATCCTCAGCATCTCACACCAAGTCTGAGGAGCTGACTCTTTTGTGCTAGCTGCAGCTAATTCCTTGCAAACTGTGACTACAAGAATGCATAGATACAGTTTTATTAAGACTCCTGTTTGCTAACTGTGGCTCAGCAGACAGAAGGCATCTTGGCACTTTCCACCCCCTGGCCATTTATTTCACAGTCCATCCCAGCAATCCAAGTTCAACCAAGCTGTCATCATTAGCAGGCTCCTGAATAGAAACAAGCCTTCCAAGCTCAAGAACACAGGATTTCCTGAACCATATCAGAGCAGGCACTCATCAAGACAATAACAAAAAGCATTTTAAACAACAATAACAAAAATGAAACCAAACCCAAACACCCAAACACAGGAATCTATTATTGTTAGTATTATTATTACTAGGCATGCAATAGCTTTTCCAGACAGTTTCTTTCTAGGCCCAAATGTGTGCATTTCCTCATAGTAGAATGGTTCATGAACTCTATGCAAACCTTCTCTACAAAAAGTCACTGATGGTCCATGTGGAGAAACAGGCATTTCAAATCTGGTGATGGAGCTGGGAGGCCTCTAAGCATAAATGTACTTTATGATATATAATCTGTTGAAATAACAACTCTTTAAACACTTCCAGCATGTCTACATGAAAATTAGACAGAATTTGGCTACCAAGTTCTTTGACCAATCAAATCCTTTCAATTGTATCTAAAATCCTATTGTTTTCCAGGAAAACAAGGGCAAGGGAGATGACAACTGCCTTGAGTGCCTGCATTAGTGAGATTGCACTTTAGCCTCACCATACTTTCTTCCCAATAGAAACACACCAGTGCCCCTGAAGAGGCTACACACAATTGAGTAGATATTAATTTCTTCTCATTACAGGCTTTCCCAGAAATGGGTGGAGCAAGTCTCAAGGAGACAAAATAGAGAACATGGCTTCAGGACCTGTCAATGACATCTAAACAATGTGACATTAGAGCCCAGGTGACCTGATTTTGGGAAGGAGGGATAGAAGAAGTCATTTTAAGTGAACTGGGATACAAACAGAATTGAAAAGGTAGGAAAAGAAAAGGACAGATAGGTAAAGCTGGAATGAAATATGAGGTGCCCAGGAAGGCAGGCAGAACCCAAGCCAATAGGAAAAAAAGATCCTACGTGAAGCTAAAGAGAAAACTTTGGGTTAGCAGAGTAAGAAAGCTAGAATTGACATCAAGCCCAGAAGGGAAGACCACACACAGGCTGAAAAGCTTAAGTATAAAACAAACTAGATAAAGAAGGAAGATGAGTGGAAAGGCTCTTGAAAGGAAGGGTCCTAGCAGAAAATGGCACAAGAAAATGAAGTACATGCAAAAGCCCCAATTCCTTAGCATGTTCCCATACAGAAACAGGATTCCAGATTTCAGCTCACTTGTTACTTGTCAGGTTTTATCTATGCAACAGATTCCTCATCTGCAGCTTTCAGCAAGCAGTGCAGTTTTCTTCAGAAACTCTGATTATGGTGTATCCATCATTCAGGTATTCAGCTTATGTCTTTTTAATCACACCGTGGATCTAATTATCCATGTAAAGTGTGGTGAGGAGAGAGAAGTTAGATTACCCTCCCTTGGTCACACTTTCCATGGCAACAGATTCTATTAGAGTATTTAAAGGTTTAAATTACTAGTTTCAAATCTTCCTGCTATTATCTTTAACAGACAAGCCAAAAGAGTGAAGTATACATCAGTACTTTGGATTTCAGGAAAATCTTAATTTGACATATTGAGCAGATCTTATGAATCATCCCTTTTTACATGACACTACACTTTAAGATTTAGCTTGCCTTAAATAAACTGAAAGATTTCTCTTTTTTAACATGCTCATAGAGCCCTTTGGTTTGTGTACTAACTAAGCCATGTTTCAGGTAGACTTTCCAAGCGGTTGAATTCCATTTTCAAACTATTAAAATCTAAAAACCTTGAAATATTCATGCAGCAAATACTGGCTCAGACACACCAAAGTGTCTATTCCATTTTACCTAAGAGACTTGGCTTGCTTAGCAAACAGGGACGTGGCAAGCACCAGTGGAAAAAAGTTATTCTTCTTTTCCGTTAGCTTAGGTACAGGATGAAGCATTACTTCGGTTTAATTACCAAAACAAGAACTAATGCATTTAAAGAAACAACCTCCATTAGCAGTTAGCATTCAATTACCATCCTAGTCAGAGAAAGAGGGAATAAGCATTTACAGTGCAAAACCCAGTAGGCAAGTTTAACAGACTACATCTGAAAAATGCAGAAATCAAAACTGCATTATGACTTCTGCCTGCCTATTAGGAAATACAAAGGGATTTACCTCCCAACATCCCTCAGTGGTACAGTTTGATAGTCAGAGGATGCAAATGCAAATTCACATTCTTAGGAGTAAAAGCTGGACTGTTATAACACTCAAGTTGTAACTGCCAGACTTCTGTTATTTAAAGGTACCATTGTTGCCTCAACACTTGCATCAGCCATCCTTTCCAACTGTGAAAAATTAAAAAGTCAACAGGCCCTAAACACTTTTACTGGTGCCCCACAGTCTGAGGCTTTGGAAGAACACCATGCCCACTCCACAAAGAAACAAAAGCAATGGGGAAAAAAAGAGAAAATTCCACCTCTGCAAAAACAACTGCACCGCAGCTTATACCAGACAGTTGACACACAGAATATTGTTACCTCATGACTAATTATAAAATGCTGGTTTTTAAAATGAAAATTTAGCTGAAAAGAGATCGCTGAAAGCGACTCAGAATCAACCTGCTTCAGCTGTGCCATTCCACAAGGTAAGTCCATTTGTTCTGAGGCTGCAAAGTACAAGAAGACAACCCACAGCAGATTTGCAGAGCTAGTTAAACACTCAATGAACTCGTGCCAGTGGAGTCCTGCTGAAATACTACAGTACATATTCACAAGTCAAAAGAGAAGTGGTAAGACTGAAGAACACATACGTGCTATTTCCCACTGCTACATCAACAACAGACCAAAAGTGCTGCCTCTGCTCTTCCTACAGTGACAAAAGGAAAAAACCCCACAAAAATCCCAGACCAAGTACTTGTGCACCTTTAGTGAGCAAAGTCATGGCCAATGATCATGAGTATGTTTCTTTTAGTTTCTCACAACATCTCCTTAGTTAAAGTCTGTAGCACAAAACCAATTTTCTTAACACAGGAGTACAGCAGATGACATCACAGAACACTTCCTTAAGTCAAAGATTCCCTTAACTTAAAACACAGTCAGTAGCCTTATAAATACATTAACTTTTTCAATACGACTTTAAACATTGGTTTAAAGTAATCTAATTAAGCATGTCCACACCACTAATCAACTTCTGCATGTTCCTGAACACTTTGGAGAGTAAACAGTAATTACAGAATCATAGAAATGGTCCAAGATCACTCCTTTAATTGCTGCTCAGAACAATCCAGAAATACACCACTTAAATTTAATTTCAGCTGGATATATTTGAGGCAACTCATTTCCAGTTTAGCCATAAGAAACAAAAAGAAAACAAAAGCAAAACAAATATGGACGAATGCACAAGCATCAACATATAGAGCCTAATACAAATCTAATCAAAGGAACATAGGAACTGAAAAATACGAGCAGTAAGGTAATGTAACATTATGTAAACTTAAAGAAAATAGCAATTCATGCATTCATATAATAAAAGATATGAGTATAGTAACAACTCCTTTTTCTATGCCTTTTTTCTTAAAATCCACTGTGTTTGTTCATGATTCAGTCACATCAACACATCTCAAGAGAATCCCACGCTGCTTTACAGCTGAAGATAAGCAAAGGTAGCTACCACAAACAGAACCACTTAGTCTTAAAATCTGCAAACATTATAGCAGACAAAGCATGGTTTTTCCCATCTCAAACTTAAGCATTTGGAATTCCAAGCTTATGAGGTACTATCTTCCTTTAAAATATACTCCTGTTTTCTGACATGTAGAAGACCAGAGTGACTTGTGTGAATCCACACAAGTCATCCTCAAACATATACACTAGTTTTTCATCAGCTGCACAGAAAAAATGGCTAACTGAAATACTGAAGACAAGTGCTTACCTTCAATCCTTTTCAAGGCCGACAGACAGGTATCCCGGCTGGGAAACTCAAACGGGTTATTGCAGGTCCGAATGGTGTCACACTCGCACTTCCCGTTGATTATGTTACAACCTGTTATAAGGTTTTCATTGCAAGGTTCAAATCCAAGAAGCTGATCATCATCCCAGTTTTCATCTAAAATAAACAAACAAACAATTTTACTATTGGATTCCAGCTGCAGTACGTAAGTTTCAGTTGCTTTGGAGTTGGGTGCAATACACCTCAAGTTCAACACAGTGCTAAACAGAAGATAACAGATTTAAAAAATAACATTAATCTAAACAGATTGCCAGATACCATGTCTCACAGCTGTTCTACTGCTAAAGCAACTGGCATTGTTTACTTCCATCTGTATGAAAAACTATGTCATCTCAGGAAAATGCATAGCTGTAGTACAAATGAGTGCTATTCTAACAGAAATAACTTTTGCAGACAGTTGAAGTTATATTTATAATGGAAGTGAGAACATTGTACAAAATCTGCAGCTGTTACAGAAGTCAAAATTGAGTCAGAAAGACAGCATTTTAAAAGATGATTAAAAATGCATCACATAGAATTCACTCCACGGAGATAACATTTTATTACAGAAAAGCTGCAAGGTGCCAGACCTCTGATTCCATTATATGACCAAAAATGAGTTTTCCAGCAGTCCCAAAAGACTAAGAAGTATCAGGAAATTGAAAGGGAAATAGACTGGTGGAGTTCAGCCCTTCCATCTTTGAGGGAGGTCCAACAAGAGTCAGAGGACTCCTATGTCTCCCACTGCAATAGAAGGGCACCTGGTGCATGAAGGGGAGAGGAAATGGGTCCCTGCTCAGGGCGGTAATAATAAAAATTCCTCCTGACCCCCATCCCCTAGCCAGGTGCCACTTCAGAATAGGTATGAGGCCCTGGATCTGGGGAGTCAGCCAGATGATTTAGATGACTTAGAAGAAAATTATCTGCCCAGTGAGCCTCTTCATTATGTTTCATCTGTCAGAGATATCACCACCTCTGACATCAAAAAGAAAAGAAGGGTAGTAGACTCCCTTCTGAGAGGAACAGAGGGCCCCATATGTCAAAGGGATCCATCCCACAGGGAGGTGTGCTGCCTCCCTGGGACCCGGGTATGGGATATCACTGAGAGGCTCCCCAGACTGATCCAGCCCCTGATTATTACCCACTGCTGATACTCCAAGCTGGCAGTGATGAGATTGAAAAGAGGCATGTCAGGGAATGCTCACTGGATGGCTACAAGCTCTTCAGAAGAGACAGGAAAGGGAGAAGAGCTGGAGGGGTGGCCCTTTGTATTAGGGAGGCTTTTGATGCCATAGGTATTGAAATGAATGACAATGAAGTTGAATGCCTGTGGGTAAGAATTAAGGGAAAGGCTAACAAGCCTGACATCCTACTGGGAGTCTGCTATTGTCCACCCAACCAGGGAGAAGAGGTAGACAATTTATTCTATAAGCAGCTAGATAATGTTTCAGGATCACCAGCCTTTGTTCTTGTAGTCGACTGCAACCTACCAGATATCTGCTGGGAACTTAATATAGCCAAAAAAAAGGCAGTCCAGGAAATCTTTAGAGTGCATGGAGGACAATTTTTTGACGCAGCTGGTGGTGAGCCCATCAGGGGAAGGACTGTGTTTGATCTGTTGTTTGCAAATAGAGATGGGCTGGTGGGAGATGTGGTGGTTGGAGGTCGCTTGGGGCACAGTGATCATGAAATTGTAGAGTTCTCAATATTTGGTGAAATCAGGAGGAATATCAATAAGACTTTTGCATTGGACTTCCAGAGAGCAGACTTTGGCCTATTTAGGAGACTTATTCAGAAAGTTCCTTGGGAAGCAGCCCTTAAAAACAAAGGAGTTCAGGAAAGGTGGGAGTGCTTCAAAACAGAGATCTTGAGGGCACAGGAACAGACTGTCCTGTGTGGCAAAAAGGCAAGTCGATGAGGCAAACGTCCAGCCTGGATGGGCAAGGAGGTTTTGGAGAAACTTAGGAATAAAAAGAGGATGTACCATCTTTGGAAGGAGGGTCAGGTCTCTCAAGAAGTATTTAAGGGAGTTTCTAGAGCATGTAGGAAAAAAATTAGGGAGGCCAAAGATCTGTTTGAACTATAAATGGCAACTTCTGTTAAAGATAAGAAATGTTTTTGCAAATATATTAATGGTAAAAGGAAGGGTAAGTCCAGCCTTTGTTCCTTACTGGATGAGGAAGGGAAATTAGTAACTGCAGATGAGGAGAAGGCAGAAGTGCTTAGCACCTTTTTTGCCTCAGTCTTTAGTGGGAAGATGGCTTTTCCTCAGGACAACTGTCCTCCTGGGATGGTAGATGGTGTCAGGGAGCAGAATGGCCCCCCTGTTTTCCAGGAGGAAGCAGTCAGAGACCTGCTGAGCAGCTTAGATGTTCATAAATCTATGGCACCAGATGGGATCCACCCCAGGGTGATGAGGGAGCTGGTAGATGAGCTTGTGAAGCCTCTCTCCATCATTTACCAGCAGTTCTGGGACACTGACAAGGTTCTAGATGACTGGAGGCTGGCCAGTGTGACACCCATTCACAAAAAGGGTGGGAAGGAGGATCCTGGTAACTACAGGCCAGTTAGCCTGACCTCAGTAGCTGGTAAGGTAATAGAACAGTTTATACTGAATGCCATCACACAGCACTTACAGGATGGCCAGGGTATCAGACCCAGCCAGCAGGGGTTTGGGAGGGGTGGCTCGTGTTTGACCAACCTGATCTCCTTTCATGACCAGCTGACCCACCTGGGGGATGCAGGAAAGGCTGTGGATGTTGTGTATCTGGACTTCAGCAAGGCCTTAGACACCCTCCCACAGCACACTCCTGGAAAAGCTGCAGCCCATGGCTGGGACAGGAGCACTCTGTGCTGGGTTAGGAACTGGCTGGATGGCCGGGCCCAGAGAGTGGTGAATGGTGCTGCATCCAGCTGGGGATCAGCACCAGTGGTGTCCCCCAGGGGTCTGTGCTGGGGCCAGTCCTATTCAATATTTTTATTGATGACATGGATGAGGGCATTGAGTCTTTCATCAGTAAATTTGCAGATGACACTAATTCTGGGAGCATGTGTTGATTTAGGAGGGCTCTGCAGAGAGACCTAGGCTGGTTGGACGGATGGGCACAGTCCAGTGGGATGAAGTTTAACAAGTCCAAGTGCTGAGTCCTGCATTTTGGCCACAGTAACCCCCTGCAGTGTTACAGGCTGGGAATGGTGTGGCTGGACAGTGCCCAGGCAGAAAGGGTTGGACTTGATGATCTTGAAGGTCTCTTCCAACCTAGTCATTCTGTGACTTATCAGACATACTCTTGGAGAACTGATCAAGCACATTGCACCCCTTGCTGCCAAGGGTCTAGGGACAGAGGGGCCAGGACAAGTCTCTCTCCTTAAATAACTCTGTTCCTTTTGAATCAGTCCTGACAAATGTGTGTAACTGGTGCTCCCACTCTAACAACTGCCCATCTTCCTTTGAGAAGGCCACATGCAACAAGATCTTGTTTTCCTCCAGAAAGAAATGCAAATCCAGTCAATCCAGAATTCCAAAAGCTTATCAGTCCAACAACAGTTTGGTTTCCTTAGGTCAAGTGCATACAGCAACATCCCACCAACTCAAAAGATTAATCAAGATAGAAAGAAAGAACAGCCTGGATTTGAACAGACCTTCAAGAACATCCAGTTCCAACCCCCTGCCATGGACAGGGACACCTTCCACTAGATCAAGCTGCTCAAAGCCCCATCCAGTCTGGCCTTGAACACTTCCACATGGCATCAACAGCTTCTCTGGGCAACATATTCCAGTGCCTCACCACCCCCACAGTAAAGAATTTCTTCCTAAAATCAAATATAAGCCTATGTTCTTTCAGTTTTAAAGCATTCCCCCTTGTCCTATCACATGCTTTTTAAACCAAGATTGAAGAAACTAAACCAGGCATTAGGTAGTCTTAGATACAGTACACCAGATGTTTTATAGACAGACAAGCCTGGAAAATTAAGTGCTACAAAATAGTTGCACAGAGTCCACTAATTTCTACTAATGACAAAAGAAAAAAATAGATATTTTGTAATCTTTATATCCTTGCATTCATGAGCAGCACTCACATTGCACATTTTAAGTAGTTCACTCCAATTTTATTTATTATCAACAAGTAAGTTTCCTATATGGATCCTGCAAAGAAACACTTCAAAAAAGTTCAAAAAATATCTTCCAGTAATGCAGAGTGGGTTTCTTCATGTTTGGGTTATCAGAGGCTGTCATCCAGTATGAGGGGCCACAGCCAATACAAAACTGTCATTTAGTAGTAGTGTGATGTTCAACAGAAGCCTAAAAACTAATAGCAAATAACAGTATATATACACGTATATGCTGAGGTCAGCAAGTAAATTCTTTCCACTCATGGAAACACTCAGAATATCCACTAACCTGAAGTTTTTCCTGTGGGTTTTTTTTTTTTGGGGTGGGGGGGAAATCTAGAAAGAGCTGTTTACCAATTCAGTACTGTACATGATCTACAGGAAGAGTCACAGCAGATTCTTACAGGTATATTTCTCCCTGTACAAGAAACTCCTTGTCTTCTATTATGAGCTGGCAAAGTACCCTGCTGACAAAAAAGCACTGATAAACAACAAAGTCCATTTTAGATGTGAAGCTGGGAACTTCCATGGGAACCTCATGGCTCTTCTCCATAAAAATAGCAAAGGAAGAGTAGTCATTAACCCCAGGAAGTAATTTTTTTTCTTAGCTTAACCTATCATCCAATGCAGCAACTGTATCAATGAAAGCCTAAGGAAACACAGAAGTTCCTGAAGAGGAACTATTAAAATTCTTTCAAAAGAAGATGCCTCTCCAGTAATGCTTGGGAAACTCTCATTGTGATGAGGTTGTGCATACAGAGGAGAAAAAAAAAAAAAAAAAAAAAAAAAAAAAAAAAAAAAAAAAGCCCTGAGAATTTGGAGAACAATAATACATCCTGTTTTTGAGAAGCCGGAATACAGCCTGGACAATTTGTATTTTAGAAGTCACAGCAGTGATCCATGCAATGACATGAACAAAAGCTACACCTCTATGGTCCAAGGCTCTCTGTTTGAGACTGTGTAACAGCAAGGACCACAGCTTGGCCCAGATCAGCCTGGCAGCCCAAAAGAGCCTGTGCTGTGCCTGTTTTGGCAGGAGCACCCCTGTGCTCCTGGGTGCAGGGAGGAGCCCAGAGGCAGCGTGTGCACCCTCAGCCCGGCGCCTCCCACGCCTCTGCAGCGCAGGCTGGGACGACACACAGACAGAAACGCTCTGCTGCTTTCCTAGCAAACCATTCTGGAGCACTCGTGCTGCTCTGCCTCGTGGTATTTCAGCGCTAGATCTTCTCAGGGCAGACAGATCAGCAGGATTTTGTCACATGAGAGCTGCCCACCCCATGTAAGGTGGGACCATGGCAAGCAGAGTCGTGCCTTCCCCGTGGCAGAACACCTCGATGCAGGTGCACAGCGCAGTGTGGCACTACACACACTGATTGCCAGGACAGGTTAGTGGTTGGTGCCACATCTGCCAGCTCACATAAGTTTCCAGAAAAGGAGTACACAGGAAACACGTGGCCCAACACTAGTCTTCACTGTCACACACCTCAAAAATTAGCTCAGTAGCCATTAAAGTCTTAATAAGAAGAGAAATCCCTCAGTAATACTTGTTCAGACTGTACTTCTAACATGTTGAATCTTCAAACAAGTTATTTTTCATTACTCAGTGTGAATAGAAGAAAGTCACATTCAGACAGGAAGAATTCAAATCCAGTTTTAGCCTGCACATCTTCTACCAGCCTGCTTTTCACACAAGTTTATTTAGAAACAAGATTTCCATCAATGAAGTAGCAAACATGTAGCAAGAGCTTATTCTGTTCAGTAATTCAGTGCCAAGTCTACCGTGATTTTTCATGCAGACTGCAAACTCCTTTTCCTAGCTGATTTAGTCCACATCAAAGTGTTCATATGAGCTAAAGGGATGAATCCAGCATATCCCATCAATTCCAAGCTCTGGATGCTGGATGCAAAGGCACCTAATCCTGTCGTTGATGCAGATAAACAGTGGTCCAGTACAGTACACTCATACCTTTAGCAGTCAGCAATATTTCAACTGACAATGGAATGAGATCTTGTACAAAACTTATAACCTTGCCTTCATTACTCACAAAGACCATCATGTTCTGGGGACTATTCCAAAAATAAACTTGTACACACCAGTGATTTGGGACCTAGGACAGTTCACAAACTATTCCAGGCTGCATACATTTGCCTGCATGCTCTGCTTGACCTCTACGGCTTCCTTTCCAGAAGACTGTCTTTTTATGCCTACCTCTCAAGACTGGATAATGTGGAAAAAGAAACTGAAATGTAATAATTTCTGAAAGCTTTATTTCTCTGCAAGCAGGGCCAACAACCCCCAAATCTAAGAATCTATGCCTCAAGCACATTCTATCCCCTAGCTACTTCTAGGACACCTAAAAATACAAAAATCAGAGTTTTTAGAAGCAATGCAGCTGAAAAGAAGCCCAAGTAAACTACTAATTTTCATCCAAACTGATCTTTGTTTAGCTGTGATTTTCACCACCTCATTGTGCTGCCACTATCAGGTAAGGGCAAAAAATCAAAGGGCTGCACTTTTTAACTATCCTGAGTTGTCACTGGAGTCTTGTTATACAGTCACTCAAGTACCTTTTGCACACAAGCCTCAGAGAGTTCAAATGCTCCCAGCAGGCTCATAACTACAGCTTCAAAGTCATTTCTCTTTCAAATAATTTCTATCTACATGCAGTTTCCCAGTCTTTCCAGCTCATTCAAGCAAGTTCCAGATAATAAAGTTTCAGATATTAAAGTAGTTCTGCATTTACTCAGATCAAAGTTAAGTCAGACATAATACCTTTTTAATTCTTCTAACTGTGCTTTCATACCAAAAGGAAGCCACAGGAAGGGAGAATTCACATTAATTCCAAACTTTTTTACTTTTCTATTATTCATATAATCACTTGCTTTCTGCAAAGCAGATGTTTCAGCACGCTAAAAATTCACATACTGCTCTGAGTTGCTGAATTCTCAAGCCCTGTCATAGCATGCATCTAAAGTAGGGAAGAGGATTAAGGCATTAACAAGTTGAACAAGAGGTCCTTAAACAGGTCTAGTCTGGGAAATAGCCTGAGAAATGTCTCTGGTAAGTAGCATTCCATCACTTCTTCCATACTAAATCCTACATACCAGCACTCACAACACAGCACTATGCAAGGTACAATGGTCATGACTGAAGCATTCACCTTCTTTGCCTGAAGGGCTGCCTGTTTTTAGAAAAGCATGCTACTGAGAAACTAACTTTAAGCCTTACTTTCAAGGCACACACTACCTCATTATATTTACATTTATTATTTATTATTCCCACTGGCAAAGGATCCTCTCAAAACAGGTGCAAACTAAAAGTACAGGGAAAGACCTTTTTAGACACTGCTTCTCCATTGCTTAAATTTTTGCTTTCCCTTCCTTCAAGCTCTCAATTCCTTCTGCCTGCCACAGAAACTTCTCTTTCGTGCCCAAACTCTTCGCCTTCCTTCTGGACATTTAATAATCATAAGCTATTGTTTGGAGAATGCTATACTGCTCACCTTCACAGCTGAGGTAATACATCACCTCAAAACAGCAAGAAACACACTGAAATGATCACTAAAGTATCACTGCTGAAAATGAATACACAAGCATTTTGCCCACAATAATCTTATGTTTACCATCCCACCCTTTGAACTGTAGTTTAACTGGGGTGGATTGAGTCAACTCCCATAATTTACATTTAACTGCAGCATGTTACTCTGCTAATTCCCCCTTTTTTTTTTTTTTTTTTTTTTTTTTTAAAGCATCCCAAATAGCTCTTAGGATGCTGAAACGAGCAAAGACACCATAAAATATATAGATGACCAGAAAGTGAAGCTGTCCAAGTCACATCTTACAGACTCTTGCATCCTTTTAAATCTGCATTTGAAGACAAGGGAGAAGCAATCCTTATTGAGACTGGCACTGCCCTCTGGGAACTGGGAGGCAGAGGGGGAACCTTTCAGAAACTCCTCCACAAAACTAGACCCAAGGTCTGAGCCCCACCAGTACACACAACGGCATTTTCAGATCAGTGGGATTCATTAAGATGGTATGAGACTCTGAAAGGATTCTAACTTGCTAAAATAAAAAAAGGAAATGCTTCTTGCCAGTAGACTCTCGCTTCTCTTTGAACAGGAAAAAAAGAATGATGGAAAGGAAATCCATGTTTTGGAGGAGCTGAACAATAGAAATGACTAATTACCACTAAAGAATGTTTGAAACCCAGCCCCAGACCTTGAAAAGCAGCAGAAGGAAAGGCTAGCCTTGAAGTGAGCTTGAGCTCATACACTGGCTTCAATCCTTTCCTCTCTTGCAACTTGTTCCTCCGCTGAAGTCATGAATCAAGGACTAGAGCCGGCAGAAACTTTTATGGTGAGAAACACAGCTGAGAGTTTTGTGAGAAAGCATTTTTTTTTCCACATTTCAGAATGATCCATTTTCCAAGATCAAATGTGGAATGTACAGCAGTACAAAAAGGTTTTGCAGCTTCCTGAGAAAATTCCTAGTCAAAACTAGAAAGCAGAACTGTACCAAAACATTTAGATAACTCAGGAACACATGTGTAATGCTTGTCTCCAACCTGACTGCCTGCTTTATCTTAGCATGTATCTCAGGTGATCCAATCCCCAAGGTAGTGAGAAAGATTTTCACTGCAGCAGCTCTTCATGTGCCTGAAGACAGTTATTTCATACTAAGGAATGCAGAAAGTATTTAAACAAACCAGCTTTCCAGTGAATTATCAGAAACTCTACAGAAGTCTTGAGGAAGGCAAGGAGATGAATGGAAATGTTCAGTGAAGCATGTGACATGGATGACTGCTGCAAATTTTGAAGTTTTATTTTCCCCACACTGTCTGGAATATTTTACTTCTCCAGGTAGCCCCCCACCCCCCACCTTTTTTTGGGGAGGGTGAATGGAGGGAGGGATGAATAGGGAGGAGTGTATTTTATCTTTTGGGGTTTTTTTGACTTTCACTCTTAGGGTTCCCCACAGCAAAAGTAAATGGTACTTCCAAAAACCTTCTTCCCCCAAGATGGTCTGAAACAATAAACTATGAGTTTTGAAGTCTGACTCCTACGCATTTACACACCTGAAAAAAGACTTACAAGCTAATTATTTTAATGTGATGACCAGAAACATGTCTTATTTGTAAATAGCTGACTGAAACTACTGCACTGTGTCCCAGGATTTAACAGGTCAGAAAAAGCCTCTGCCAGTACTCCCCTGATTAGAACAAGCACGGACAGTGGTGTTTCAGCTGTCATAGCAAATTTTTCCTCTAGCTCTAGAAAACTCTTTGCAAAAATAATTGCTAAAGTCTCAGAAAAGGGCCAAAGCTTCATAACCATTTTCAAAAGCAGTCCAAAATTTCAATTTTTTTTTTTCCAGGCTGCCCTCTGCACCCACACACTGCAGAAGCCTGCATGTACAGCAGCACGCATCAGCTTCACTGCAAACAAGGAGTTGGCTGGCAGCTTGCTGAAGCTGCTAGGCAGAGGCAAAGCTGACAGCAGTAGGAAAAGTTTTGTCAAAGACAAATTCTGGAACAGGGCCATCAGCAAAGCAACCTATACCAAGAGCAGTCCACACTATTGTAAGAAATCTGATATCCTAAATATTTTGCCACTTCCCCCCAAGTCATTAATGCAGCACCACTGAACACCTTAATTACAACATATTTCAGAGGAATTGCACCCCATCTCTTAGTCACGGAAGAGTACAGGAAAAACTCAAGCCTGGATTTAGAATTACCCTCAAGGCTTCTTTTCTTTTCCTAAAACCTAACTTAGAGATAGACATCAAGTTTGGCATTTTTATTGTGAAAGCTGCACAGGTTACATCAGTGCATGTAACCCCAGCTTTTTATCAACAACCCATCAGTGAGGGGACAAAATACCTCCACACACATCCAGCCTTCCTGAAAAATTCTTGAGCAGAGTACAACACAGCTTGTAGCAAAACACTGAAATTTAATTCATTTCAAGGATAAATGACCAACAGAATGGGCTCTCTTGGATTTAGAAACATTGCACTTCCTAGATTTTTCACCAACAAATAAAACAAACAAACCCATCCAAACAAACCTAAACCAACAACTGAAGCCTAACAGTGGCTAAATAAGGCTTAAAGTTTAGGAAATGAGTAAGAACATGGGAATTGGTGCATGCCTATAAGCCAGTCAGTGCTTTTCCTCCTGCCCACAACCCTGTTCCCGATTTTGTTTTCTTATTCAGTCTTAATAATGACTCGCATAATCATGACCCACAAGGTGGTGTTAACATGATTTGCAGATCATCAAGCTAAGTGGGAATCTGCAAATTCAAAAGCTTTCACCCAGTATACCCAGTGAAAGCTGCTGGGGACTGACTATTGCCTCTGGTAAAGGTGTGACCTGCTTCCATTCTTCTCAAAACATTAGGAAGGGCTTAAGTCCCCAAAACAAGGCCAAACTAGTCTGTTTAGACAAGAGTTCCCCCAGGGACTATTTTTAATCCGTATGCTTACATGGAATTTATTCTAGATGGTCTCTATGCAAAGTTATCTTCCAACCTTAGTTTACGTTGGTATTGGAAAGTTTCTCCATGTTGGTAAGTTTCTCCACATACATAAGCTTTCTGTGTCAGTATCAGTCATTTTCCAAATTCCAGTACTGTCAGACACAACCAGTGTCACTCAAAGTTTCAGGCAAAACTCTGAGTTCATGATTTCCAAGTTTACATTCCCTGTGGATTAAATGCATTCTCAAATGAAAAGCAGTTTATAAGTCACAAGAGATACTTAATAGGTCACCTCTACAAAGTATTTAATCCATTAAAACAGAGAAACATTTGGTTCTGTCTGCAAGATCCTATAAACTTACTGAGATGAAGAACCCTTAAAGGGGGGCCACAATGTAAGGAGAGGAAGAGAACAGCATTTTTGAACCATATTAATGGGTTAATTATTGCATAATATGCTTGTCAGTTAAATGACATTTTGGTTGACTAAGTACCAGGCAAGAAGTTAAATGATGCAAGAATCCTTGAATTAGCTAGAAGGTGCTTAAACCGGCAAAGATGCCTACAGGCAAGTTTGAAGGTAGTTTAAAAAAATTTAAAAACCAAAAAATCTTTATTAGCACTATGATTTTGGGGAACCTGGTGAAATTATCACTTTCTGTGTAGCAAAATTCACATAAGCGGAGGATACTTTCACAAAGTTTTAAAAACTAAAAATAAATAAAAAGAGAATATTCCTCTTATAAAAGTTAAAAAACTTAGTAATCCAGCCTATCTACAGTGAGATTTCTAGTTTTAAACTAACTGTGCTGATCCACAACAGCAAAATCCTACTAGTTTCTGCATCATATCTGTTAGACTTTTCCATTTAATTTTTGCTGAAATACTGGAACCAAGTCATTTCTAAAATTGAAACACGATGCCCAGAAACAGAGAGGAAACCATTTCCAAGTCAAATAAGCACCTGATCCAATTCAAATTCCATGCCACACTCAGAGTTACATGTTCTTACTGATGTTGAGATTTCAGCATTGATGGAATACAGAGTAGAAATAGCTTATAAATTATCCAGTCTGTGTGAAAGAAGTCAGCATTCTCCTACTAAGTGTTTTTGGGGGCAGCAGGGAGGAGGAATAGGGGAGGGGGACTGTTAAATTTGATCAAGACTAGCATATCAGAAGCTGAATATTCACCAAAGAACTACTTCTCATTTCAGTTTCACAATTTAAGTAATTTTTCTGATAGTTTTCTTTTTTGACAACACAAATATTTTTTCTGTTTGTCTCCCTGATAGTCTGGATTGCTGACAGCCCTTGAATAAAGTACTTTGACTGTCTTCACATCAACAGCCATTGGTACACCACTTAATATTGGTAAGTCCCCAATTAGATCATCAGTTCTAACACTTGATGTTACTGAAAGAAGTTCTCCACACACATGGACATCAGAACCACTTGGACATTTCCCCAGCCATTCACTGCATAACAAAGAAAAAAAACCCAACCAAACAAAAAGTTAAGAAATCTGGGCAGCACTGTTCCAGTCCAAACAGATGTAAACAACTGGGTTACCCACATGCAACTTCCAGATAACTTGAACTTCAGTAACTTGTACTGAAATCAAAATACTGCCTGATCTTTAGGGGTCTGGACTGCATCACAGGCAAGAAGCCAAGGATATAGTATAGCAGTCTGTCTGGAGACAGAGCACCAAGTTGAGGGCTTTGTGTCCATTGACCCATTAGAGTGCACAGGACTGAAAACAAGGTTCTCCAAAGGGTCCTAGCTACCAGTCACTTATGGTAAAAATAGTATCAAGTCTGCAAGCAAGTTCTTCTCACTTCACAAAGCAGGAAAGAACTGCATTAGCACACACGTAAACCAATGCCCAAACAAAAAAAACCCCAGAAGCTCAGCTTTCCTCTTCCAAATTTTGAAAAAAAGCTAGGCTTTCAAGGTTTAAATTCTTCTCATCAGCTCCAGTTTCACTAAGCTTCAGTTACATGCCATACACTGTGCCCTTATATATTTCTCAGGGAGAAAAACTAGGCAGACTTGTAGGTGGGGAGAGGACAATGGACACATCCAAAAAGATGCAGTTCAGTAAATGAGACTAGGAGTAGCCACAGTAAGGAAAGCTTCTGCCATCATCCTAGGAGATTAACACACATACTTCCCAATGCTTGCCTAAAATCTGCTACAGCAACCTTCTCCTGGTCCCAAGGAAGCTTCAGTTCAGAAGTTATGCACTAGGCAGACAAGCCTCAAGTACTCAAGGCAAGCCTTAAATTACCTACGGTAAGCAAAAAGAATACAGCAATTACTGTACCCTCCCCACCAAAAAAAAGAGACCCATCTTACAATTAAAGCAAAAAACACCCAAACCCCACTAAAACCAAACCAATAAACCAAAACCAAACAAAGTAATAGGCATTAACAGTAAGCTAGTGGCACAGTGATACCTTCTTGCCATGTCTACCTAGAGGCTAATTCATATGGAAGAATATTCTAAAGAGAAACTAAGAACACCTTCAGACTAGCAGTTTCGTTAACTACGCATTTCAAATATATCACAAAAAGATATGTTTCTGTTACACAGTTAAAAATAACTTCCAGACATTTTCAGTGTTATATTATTTGCTACTGTCATAACTTTGAAGAGTTTAGCAAGCAATCTAGGCCTCCTCATCTAATAGCACCAGAAACTGGGGACACAGGGAAACAGACAAGAAAGAGTCATCTCAAGAAATGCCTTCACAGAGTAACCTAACTTCTTTGGCAGAGCTTTTTCAAGGCTCTCTGATCCTCTGGAAAGCTAGAGCCCTGCTCAGCTGCACTGCTGAAGAAAGCCAAAGCTAATGTGCTTCTAGAGAACTTCAGTCTAATTCAGTGATAGCTCTATGACTACCTGTAAAGGTAGAGAGTAAGGGCAGCTCCTGCTTTGCATTCAAAGTTTCTAACCTTCAGAATCTTTGGAAGGGGGTGTAGGTTCTCAACACCTCACAGAACCAACCCAGCAAACCCCTGTAAAGGATGTTGTAAAGTCAATAGAGGCTGGAGGTGTGCCAAATCTCTCAAGAGTGCCCTTTAGGAGGTGCAGCTACCAGCACGAGGACCTCAGAATTATTACTTTATTACTATTATTACTAAAAATACATCTGCATTCAGGAAAGGCATTTACTCACTTCAGGATAACAACACAAATGGAGCAATAGAACTGCTTAGAGATGTGAACAGTTAAGGCAGTGAGATAAATGAGAACTTCCTTCAGCTTTTAGAACGATAAAGGAAAAAAACCCCTCAGGATCAGCAATAGATTTCATTAATAAACAGTGCTTTAATAAAGAATAGTCTGTTTGTAATTTCAGAAAGAGAAGCTACCAGCAACAGTTGCCACAGAGACTTCTCTGTCAGGTGCTACGGAACTCATTTATGACAAGTGTGTTAAATGCTAAAAACAAGCTAGAAGACAAGTATTTCTACCTGTTGCTATTACAGCTCTCAAAGTCTTCTGCAGCCTAGCATGTGCTGATAGTCTGAAATAAGACAGGGATGAAGCTTCAAAAATGATACAAAAAAAACATGCTTATAACTGTAGCCAGTAGGGGTCATTTCAGTGTAAAAAATTGCAATGAAAGAAAAGGCTAGAGACGGGAAGGAGAGTAAAAACATGATTTTCTATTCACACAGATCTGTAAGACATTTACATTTCCTCCTCCCTGGACTGGGGAAGGAAAAGGTTTGCACTCCCAACGTGCAAGACAACAACAACAAAAAAGAAAAGCTCAGCCTTTATTCTGTTAATGGATAAAGGCATGGCTTAGTGCTACTCATATCAGGCATCATCAGCTTAGCCTGTTGCATGTGTGCCTGTAAACTGAGCAACTGTTTAGGTCATCACAATCAAGAAAACAGAGCTATTCAACCTCACATTACAGATCAGAGGCAGTACAATCAGTACCCTTTTATCCTTGCTGCCACCTCATGTGCAAAACATGCACCATGAAGAACATCACATTACCTCTGTTCCTTAGAACAAGGCAGTTTCCTGACAATTCACTAATAGGCATTCCAGGACTATTTATTAGGCTGACAGTTCAGCTCTGTTCCTTTTCATTTATGAAAATGAAAATTAAATAGATAAGTTAACTTTCCTATTTAATTTTCTTATTTTATCTCCCTTAGTTATAGTTAATAGATCGTTATCTCCCTCCCCTAGGACTATTCCTATAGGGACAGCTGGAACTAGTTTCTAACCACAACACTAATTGAAACACAATCTTGCCAACAAATGCTTCATACTATTTTCAACAGTAGATGGGACGTGTTATGAGTTGAACTACAGCAACGTACAGATTGCATCACTTCAAAGGAATGAAATACTCCTAAACTGCCAGAGATGTCCATACTGTGATACAGTAAGGGAATTGGAACATTAAAGCCTTTAATGACTGTAGGCTTTTAGTTCCTTTAACCATTGAGAAGAGGGAAGCTATTTTAACTCAGCTTTACCTCGAAAACACACACTCCTGCAAAACCAGGTAAGTTTTCCAAGTACCTTTGCTTGTACTTTTCTATTTACAAAAACTTTTCCAATACATATTAAAAATAAGAGGCGACAGTAATGTACATATTCAGAAACATAGTCTCAACCAAAATCTT
Source organism: Oenanthe melanoleuca (assembly GCF_029582105.1). Classification (NCBI taxonomy): domain Eukaryota; kingdom Metazoa; phylum Chordata; class Aves; order Passeriformes; family Muscicapidae; genus Oenanthe; species Oenanthe melanoleuca. Next base: position 75,588,344 of record NC_079336.1, read on the forward strand.
CAAAATGCGTTTAGGGCCATTTTAAAATGGTTAACAATCCAGCTTTTAATCTGGAGCTCATCCTACCCAAGCATCAGCTCCCGAGGCTGACAGCATTGGTTGTAGCACAGGTGGGACACACTGCTCTGCTGTGGTTTGCAATTTATTTGTTATGGAGGCAAATGGAGTTTTAAACTAATAATGAGCGTCAGGACAAAGGTCAGCTGCCCACTAAAAGTGACCGGGTTTAGCTTTCTTAAAATAGTGTATCATTTTAAATGCAAGTTTTTTGGAACAGATGCTGCCTCACCAGCTCTCTGGACTTTCTACTGCCCTCTACCCGCCGAGAGGAGACCGCCTCCGACTCCTTTTCCAGAATTGTCGAAGCTCCCGCTCCGAATCGCATATACATTTATACATATCCCAAACTACTGCTTATTTGTAGTCTCTTTACAGCGCCATGTTTTCCCTCAACCTGGGGGAAAAGGCAATTGGAGGTACAAGAGAAAGAGAGACCAAAAAGTTGTCTCCGACCTTTCATTAATGTATAACATAAAAAAATAAATCTTAGGAACTCTGATAGATAAAAAACTGAAGGGGGGTTGAAGTCCTTTTGCATTTCATACCAATTCATCACTTCACAAGACGGCAGGAAGCTGAAGTGACTTTGAGAGGAGTTCTACCGTGGGTATTTCCCCCCATTGACGCTCCAGCAGGGAAAAAGACATCCCTTATCATTACATGCTGAGCAAGAGAGGCAGAGCGATATTAAGTGACAGGAACAGGAAAGAAAACTTTGTAACAGATGATCAGTCTTTGTTGTTTCTTTACACCGGAGGGAATCCGGAACAGGCATCATATGTGCAAGACTGACCTCCGCCGATCTCCATCTGCGAAACTCTTCCCGAGTCCTTTATCAAGGAATTTCAGCTGGGCATCAGCAGCTGATACAAGCTATTAGCAACCCAGTGACGCGCTACAGAGAACACGTAGAACCCTAAGGTTTAGGGTAAGAAAATTAAGGGCAAAACTTCTTAGCAGGAGTTTGCGGTGGTTTTAAGCAGGGAAGGTAAGAAGACACGCTCGCAGATGGGACAGGCGGGCTGGAAGGGAAGGGAAGGAGGGCGCACGTCTTAGGTGCGCCCTCCTCCCTTTCCCGCCGCCCATCGGGTACCCCCACCGCGGGGGATGGATGGATGGACGGATGGACGGGGTCATGGATGGAGGGATGGATGGTGTCCCGCCGCCTCTCACCTTCGCAGACGCCCACTTCGTACTCGGTGATGGAGTCCCCGTTGAGCGGCGGTCGGATGACACAGCGCAAGCCCCGGTCGCAAGCTCCGTGCAGCCCATAGACTCCCCCGCAGCTCTCGTTCCGCTGCCGAGCGCACATGAAACAGCAGCCGCAGATCCCCAGCACGATGCTGCCGGGGCAGCTCTTGGGCTCCTCGCATTTGGATTCGTCGCAGGGCAGGCAGACGAGAGCACGCGTCCCCGACTCGCCCAGCAGCAGGGCCAGCAGGAACAGCCACCCCGCGGCCGCCAGGTGCCAGCCGCCGTCTCCGCCCGGGCGCCTCCTCCCCGCCGAGACCGCTGCCAGGTACATCCCAGCCGCCGCAGCCCGGCCTGGGCCGGGGGGAGCCGCTCGGAAGCCCCCTCGCCGGGCGGCGGACCCGAGCGTGCCGCGGCTCCTTCCCGCCGCCCCCGCCTCCGGCCCCCCGAGGAAAGTTTCCTCTCTCTGCGGCGGCGGCTTCAGCCAAACTTCTCCTCCGGGCGGCGGCTCCGCCCGCTGCACCCTCCGGGAAGCGGCGATCCCCGGTCCGCCCGCTCCCGGCCCGCCGGCTCCCGGGTGCGCGGCGCCGAGCGTGCGAGCGGCTGCGAGCGGCGGCTGGCTGCGTCCCCCGCGCGTCCCGAGTCCCGACTCGCCCGCTGCCTCCCTCTCGCCCCGCTCCAAGTGCGCCCTCTGCCCTGCCCCCATTGGGCGCCGGCCGCCGCCGCACCGCCCCGGGAGCCCGGCCGCGCCGCGCTCATTGGGCACGGCCGCGCCGGCCCGCCCCCTTCCCGCCCGCGCCCCCCCAGCCCCAGATCCTGGGGCTGGAAGAGGCGCAGCGGAGGCGAGCAGCAGCCTGGGCCCCACGGCGACCGCCGCCTCCGCCTCCCCCTGCACCTCCCCTCCCCCTCCCGGGGCTCCGGGCGCGGAGCGGAGCGGGGCGGCGGCGCCAGATCGCGGGGACGGGCTGGCGGCGGCCCGGGGGACACCGGGGGCGGGGAGCGAGAGGGCCCCGCGGAGGGCGCAGCCCCAGCCGGGCGATGCTGCGGGGAGCCGTGAATGGGGCCTCGCCGTCCCCTGCCGTGGAGGCGAGAGCCTCCTCCTCTTCCTCCGCTCGCTCCCTCGAGGGGCGCGGGGATCCGGACGGGGAGCGGCTCCGCGCCCTCCCAGCGCCAGCGCCGCGGGCAGCAGAGCCGCTCGCCGCCCGCCCCGCCCCGCCCCGCTCCGTTCCCTTCCCGCAGCCGGGCTCCGGGCGCGCCCAGGTGCCCCGCGGGCGCGGGGGAGCCGCGGCGGAGCCGCTCCGCGGGGGCGGGACGGGCTGTCCCGCTCCGCCGGCGGCGCAGCGCTATCCCGGGCCGCCCCTCCGCCCGCTCATAAACAAGCGGCGCTGCCGCCGCTCGCCCGCCGCCCTCGGCACCGAAAGCCGACCCCGGGCCGCCCGGCGCTCCCCGCCGGCACACGGGCAGAAGGCGCCCGCGGCTGCCGGCCGGTGCTCCCTAGCGAGCGGCTGCCGTCGCTCCGGAGCCGGGCCGGCACCGCGGCCCTGCGGCCGCCCGGAGCGCCGGGGCTGCCGGGCCCAGGACGGCCCGAGCGCGGGCGGCGCTGCCCTCACGGCCGGCAGGCGGCAGCGCTCGGCGAGCCCGAGCTGCCCGGCCCGAGCTGCCCGGCCCGAGCCGGGGCGAGGCGCGGCGGGAGGGAGCCGACAGCGGCGGTGCTGCCCAAGGTCAGAGTGCTGCCTTGTCTGCGGGCGGAGACGGCAGCAAACAGGAGGGAGCTGGCGGCACAAGGCTGCCCCTCTGTGTAATCTCAGAGCGGGACCTGCCGCTGCCGTGTCCTGCCCTGCCCAGCTCAAGGTGCGAGGGCAGCTTTGGGAGCCGTGGATCCCGCGGTCAGGAGCGCCCTGGGGTAACTTACAGTATGAAGCCATTGGCTCCGCAAGTGGATTTTGTCAGCTGCAGGGTGCTGAGCCTGGGAATACTTGGGTTGTGTGTACGGGTGCCAGCAGCTTGGGAAGGAGGTCTGGAACCTTAATAAAGATTATTACAGAGAGGCCAAGGTATGGTTTCTACAGTTTCTCTAGTCCCACACACATGTCCACTTTGGCACAACCAGTTCTCGTCTCAACCGAGGAGTTGCTATGGAAGAGCAAAGCTCCAAACTGGCTATGCAAAATTGCCATCAGGAAGAGACGACACTATAGTGTAAAGCTTTGTCAGCGCTAGCATACCTTTTAGGTGAGTTTTAAAGCATTGTCATTCACTGTTGCTGCCTCCAGCCCAAATACCTACTGCAGCAAAGATTCCCTATTGCTAGAACAGGCCCATTGGTAATGGAAACAGTGCAACCATGTAACATGATGCTGAAAAATAAAGCATTTCCATATTTGTCTAAAAAAAGCGTTTTCCACGTCTGTCTATTTCAAAAAATAATAATGGTTTTATTGTAGCAGAATAGCGTTTTAGTGTGATCCATTCAGAATTTAAACTAAATTGTAGCAGATATTTTTCAAGAGCTACAATGTTTTCATTAGTCTCAATAGTTCGCAGGACATTGGTCTGTTTCTCAGTGAAACGCCATTACGGCAATAAAACACTTGATACAGTATACATTACATGGATTAGGGCCGTTCAGCTGACATATCTCAACAACGAATGGACAAACAGCGATTTACTGGGCAATAGAATGTGAAGCAATACTGTGATAGATTTTTTAACAGATTTAGAGAGTAAATGACAGGCTGGTCTTGCTAACTGCACTGTGTTTTGGTATAAACAAACCCAGTGTATACATTTGCCAACAACCAAAAACATTGGATGTTCCTGAATTCCGGAAATCTGTAGGTCAGGAAACCACACTGAAGGTCATATTAGACAAGGCCTCAAACTCTGTTATGCAAATGAAAAATGCTCTCTGGTGAAGCAACACACCAAGTAAGAAGTTTTGTGCCGTTTCCTCAAAAATGCAAATTCTTCCTCCCCTTATCCTCAGCCCTCTCAGTTTGTCAGTTTGCTGAAGCACCTGCAGGGGTCAGAGTACTTTTGATTCACCAGAAATTTCCACCAAAAAACCCGCTGTGATTTGGATGAGAGCAGTTTGTAAAAACCTACTGTTTCCTACAACGTGGAAACACTGCCTTTTGGTCATTATTTCACTGACGAGGTGCATGAAGGGGTTTTGCCTTCCATGTACAGCATTGCTGAGATTGCTTTTTGAATGAGGCATACAGTTCCTGCTACTGTATTTTTAAAACACTGTTCACAAACCTGGGATTGTGCAGAAAGGAATCACAACAATGATTTTAGTGCTGGGGAGGGTGCTGCACCATACAATACGTGATCAGAGGCTTGAATTTAATAGGCTTAGTTTATCAAAAGATGAAAAGTGAACTGATTACAATGTATTAATCCCCTCATGTGAAAAAATGAACTGGTCTATGAAAAATACGTAGGTATTTTTCCAGGACTTATGTACATAGCCAGCATGGAAATCCCAGACATGTTGGATTGCATGCTCAGGCAGTTCAATATTTCCCAGACATGCCAGACCTACCCGTCATGTACTGTACTGATGTACAGTATATTCAACACACAAAGAATTCACTGGACCTACTGTGCCTGTTTGCTTGTGTGGGAATGAACAAAGAAGCTCTAGAAGCAGTACAAAAACAGATGAAGAGGAAAGCTATGGACAGCTTAGATAAGAATGTTGTAGGGCCCTGAGAAAAAGAGAGCAAACTTTTGAGCTGACTGCCAAGTGAGAGAGGCTTCTGTTGTGAACAGGATTAGTATCCTGATTCATACACTGTTTATCCTGTGATGGCTGCATGTAAGAGAGGAAAATACAGACATATGTATGGAACAAGGACCAAAATTTAGGCTTCTTGTCTCCTTGAGTCTTGCCCTTTAGGTATATGTCACAAATTGTTCATGCTTATGCTTGTGTTTCCCTCTTCTGGCCCCAGGAATCAAAATACTTCATTGCACAGTGGCACACATTCAAGAAGAAAGGTAGAGAATTCTCTTGCCCCAAGCCTGAGAGGAGTCCATAGGGAAAATGAGATCTCCTTGGAAATCAGCAAATCTGATACCTGAAAGTGAATATCCCTGCTTTCCCCAGCAAGAAGCAGTGGATCAATCTGTAAAGATGGATCCTTCCTGGGAAATTAATTTACCCCTGCTCCTACTGCTTCTTGATTTATTATGGGTTCCACTGATCCAAATAGCTTAGGAGTAAGTGGATTCAGCTACTGAAGTGAAACCCAGCTCCTTATTTCCCCTAGAAACAGGTTAGTAACTACTGCTGAATACAACTGTGGGAGGAAGAAAAGCATTCTGATAAACAGGCTGTAGCAGCTGAAATTTCCTGGGCTTGTTCTCCTGTAATGTTAGCGTTGTACTGAAGCCACATCTCGGTTGGATGAAGTTACAGCAGTAATTGAGTGGAGCTGTATATCTTTCTTGGTCATCAAGGAATGTGGAGCTTTTGCACAACCACACAGTGATATGAGGAAACTACCATCCCCTTCACTGATTCCACAGTTCTGTACTCACCACCCTTCCTTCTGGTAAATCTCCCCATGTGAAAAATACGTGTTCAGTGTCAATTTCCTGTAAGTCTGAAATTCACAATAGTGATAACTGAAATGATTTCATTTTATTACGTGGTTGAAGACCTTTATACTACCAGAAACACCTCCCCCCTCAACACTAAATAAAATATCAAAATGTCCCCATTTCAATTCAAAAGACTGTTTCCACTGTGCTGATATATGCTGGTAACTCCCTGTATAATTCTGAATTTGGGAACATTGGTGTTCTTCATACAAAAGTTGTATATTTTTTTCCAACACAAATGTTTTGTTTCTATTCTGTACCGCATTCTGTCTTTGTTGCACATTAAATTTCTTTTTTCATTCTTTAGTTTGTTAAGATCATTTATCTCTCCTTTGTTGGAGTCTCTTGACATAAACTCTTTCGTAAACAGGTTATACACATGAGCAATCTCTACAATCAGGAAAGAGAAAGGACCAAGATCAAACCTGCCACTAATACAAGCAGTGCTGAATCAGTCTAAACCACATGAGAGTAATTTCTCTCATCTTCACAGAAATATCATGGGCTTATTACATTAGTAGCTGCAAGGTGTTTCAAAATTCCTAAATGGAAAATGGTGGGAAATTGAGAAAGTGAATATAAGAGTTCATTTTAATACAAACAATCTATGTAGGAATTGTTTTGGACCATTTAATAACGAATAAATATCCCATCAGGAAGTCTCTGGGGTGTTTTTTAGACTTGCAAGTTTTTCCTCTCAGCTGAATCCTTAGCTTGGGACAGCTCAGTAGTTCAAAATTTAAGTCTGGAATAGCTAACAAGCAGGTTTGCAGCTTTTTTCTAATACATCTTTGATTCCTCATGTGGAACATAGAAGTAAAAGTATCTGGTTTTTGGCCTCAGTGAAACTGCATAAGCAATTTTAAAATACAATTGCATGACAAATTTACTTGTGAATATTTTTTTATCAAATTGAGAAGTTATATATTAATACAAATTGTAAATAAATAAGCTATAAATGAATAGGAATGGCCATTTACATGTGTAGCTCTTCACATTGCACTCAAGTTACTGAAACTGTGCATTCAACCCAAGGATTTTTTTCAGACCTTAACGTGCTAGAATATATAACTTTAAAATTGCAAAGTTAAGGAACTAGGGAGTCAATATCTATTTAGGGATATGTACCAGAAACATATTGGGAGAAATAACTACTATATCTAGAACTGCAGTGTTGTATTTAAATTGATCACACTCAAGGTCACGTTGGATTTAGCTTCTTTAGCATGAAGAAAATATTCTTAACAAATAAGCATATTTAGCAAGGAAAGACAATTTGCTGCCAGTTTACAGAAGAAAAGTAGAAGTATTTTAAACTGGTATGTCATTCTAGGTATTATTTGCATTTTTATTACAGAAAATCTGGCCACCAGAAAAGTAGGTGGATTAGATCAGCATCCACAATCCTCTTCATAGTTCTGCATACTGATAAGATTTAAAATGTTAGAATATAAATCTGAAAATACTGTGTTTATTTCACTGCAATCTGCCGTGTATCAATAACAGCAGTATAAAATAGATGAAATCAAATAGGATCAGGGATACACTGGATGTGAACTAGGGTTTGCCATAGCTAATCCCCTAGTTTAGTAAGTTCATGGAAGGTTCATGGCATTCTAGTCAAGGTATTTCCTATTCTGGATATGTTTCAGCTCAAGGTTTTGAGCTCTTGAAGGGAAAGCAGGAAGGCTGAAGCTGGAGGGTACAGACAAAGCTGATGGGTAGCTGCTTATCAAGGTAAGTCAGGGCCCAGCTCTAATACTTTCTATTTTAGTTCAAACTCATCAAAACCCGTCTGAGCTTGAAACTCTTCAAATGACTGATTCAAATAGGGGCAAAATGGTTTGTCCTCTGGTTTCCAGCTCAATCAAATGCTGAAAAGGGAAAAAAAAACCCAAAACACCTGAAACCCAACCCTACCTCAAACCCCAGCAAGTACAGGATGAACGCAAGATGGTCAATGAGATCACTCCATGAGAATGAGGTGGGGAAAAGAGAGATCTGGTGACAGCAGTGACTGCAGAGGGTGGGACCTGGCAGGTGTGGAGCACACCAGCATTTTGGTGTCCTGCCAACATTGCTCTCCTTCTCAGGGGTGGGAGCTGGCTCATGCAGAGCCTTTCAGGAGGCTCTGGGCTTGCAATACGAGCAGTCCATAACCCAGACAAGCCATCAGCAGTTGATTGAGAGGCAATTACAGCTGATCCTGCTTTATGGCAAGAGGGCTATCTCTATAACCCCCCGTGAGTTTTCTGACAATGTTTCTATAACGTTTTCAGGCACCATTGCATATTCTGGCTGGAAGTCATGGGTGCCAGAGGCTGTTACAACAATCTCAACCTGCCCCTTTACTTGCTTAGCAAATTAAACCTATTTTTGATGTCTTTATTAAAGCTGGATAGAAGCTTTCATTCCAAGAAATCATAGCAAATTTCCAATGTTTTTCTAGCTCTTTCTAGATTTTAATGCTGATAGATATAACTGGCCATAAAAGCCTCCTATCCCTACTGACTTGATTCCCTTCATGTCCATAATCACCTTCTCAATTTCTGTCAATGATGATGTGGGTCAGCAAAAATGTTTAGGACAATCTGAAAGGCTGTTCTGATTACATCAACTTCATGTATGCCAAATTAAGAAGTTTTTCTTCTGGTATCAACCAACTATGTTGAGGGAATCAGATTTTGCTAGTTCATCCATTAATCCTAGGAAGATAGTATTGCTTATTACAGTAAAGCAGAGACATTTTTCCAGGTTAAACATGTATTTCTAGAAATTGTTTGAGTTTCTTTATTTCTCTTGATGGATAGCTAGCAGACAGTCTATCTGCTCAGCTTTTTAATATATTGGTTAGAACCACATACAGCTTAGATACCATTTGCAAAGTCTTTATATCTAACATTATTGAGGTATGGTTACATACCTCAAATACTAAACAAATACTAAACAATTGTTTAGTGTGTGTTAGTTTTTGTAACATCTTAGGGCAAACCCCACATATGACTGTTTTTTCCAAGGATATTTTGGCCTTACTTATTCATTACTGGGATTTTTTTTCTGTTAATATTTTCTTATTCATGTTATGATACAAATTGGCCTTCCATGGCTGATTTCAGTATATTAGCAATATCTATTTGCTAATCCCTGGGGTTTCTTTTCCTGTACATAATTAGAAATATGGTGATTCATATTGTAAATTGCTAAATACCCTCCGAGATCTTGCAAGTCTGCATTTTGTTGTAGGCTTCAACAAATGTTAATGCACCCATCCAGTTTTAGGAGATACTCAACATCATGCTAGTTCACACACCTTTTCTTTCAGTGTGCAGGAAGACATGTTTAGTAGATTTCCTGGTCAGGCTTGGCTGCAAGAAGCAAATGAGTGTAGCTGTATATCCAGTGCTTTGAACAGCATGTATCTGTTCAAGTGTGACTTTGGAATCTTAACTTTAGACTTGGATGGGAGGTAAGGAAACAAACAGAAAGGTAAGATGACTTGCTTTTAACAGAGGCAGTGATGCAGTCAGGATCTCCTGCTTTGAGAAAAGCATTTCTGCCTCACAAATTACCATTTCACATGAATGTGAATGATGGTGAGAGGAAACAAGCCCTGAGGAGCAGAGAAGTCTTAGCAATAAGAAAGATGGGAAGGAGGATAGTTTGATTAATTCAGACTCATAGAGAACATGCAGACAAGAAAAGTTTTCTCAAATCAGGGGGATAGATGGGTTGGATGGAGTTATGGGGAATCCTACCATGGGTAGGAACTTGCAATATAGTAGCAGTTTCCTAGATAATTCAAATTCTCTCACTTCCTAACAATAAAAGAATAAAACCACAAGACATTATCAGTATTATTCTCCCAGTCCTTCCCTCTTAGTATATAGGGGATAAATGCTATCCCTTTTAAATGAGAAGGGTTATTCTCTCAGTGTTCAGGTCATCATTGCTTTTGAGCTGAAGCAGACCCTCTTTCTAGAAAATGCCAAATGCCTTATTTTTAAAATTACGTTCAAGCAACAATTCCCATCTCCTTTCCTAGTTAGTTGGTCTAGCCCCCACAGCTGATTACATCCTTTTATAATCTGCCCCCATGGTAACTAGATTCTAGAGCATGTAGGTAGATTTTAGCATGCTTTAACTCATGATAGTGAGTTTAGTTATGAAAGACTTTGTAAGGTTTAATACAATTAGTGTATTCTCTTGAGTGTTTGACTGTTTTTTTTCTCACTCTTTCTTATTATTATTTTTTTTTTTTTCATAGAAGATTAAAGCATTTAGGTTAGAAGTTTGAAAAAAAAGTTAATCAACTCTCACAAGCTAATCTTTGAATTCTACCATAAACACTGCTAACAGGCTCCTGACACCTTATGGCAGTGAAGCTGTTAGAGTTTTTGTACTTAGTAATAAGGAGAAAGATTTGCTGTTATGCAGAGTCTGCTTAACTCTTCACAGCCATGCAGAGTAGGAGTAAAAAGGTATTCTTTACTGTCCAGTTGATTTTTTTCTACAGGTGATTTTTCATTACTAGATTTGCAGGCGGCAAGCAGATCACACTTGTGACTATTGTGGAGGCTATATACAGATTTTCACCTTCTGTCTCAGCTACAGTCCATCTTGGGGAAGTCTAGCACTGTACTGTATGATGTGCATTTTGGAAATTATTTTCTCAGCCCTCAGAAGGATCTTGTGGTGAGATTGAGGCTAGAGTGGTGTTCCAGTCCTGTTGACATACTGGTCTTTGTAGTAGATTTTATGAGGATAAAACTATTGGTACTTTCTCAAGAACTTGAGCAGGCGAACAGGAAGAGGACAACAATTTGCAGTTCCCTTGACTTACATGAAAGAGACTCAGAACAGCTGGCAGTGGGATGCAAATAAATCCATGTTGTCTCTACACAATTCTGTGTTTATGTCCAGCATCAAGGCAGGAATAAAAACATCTTGAATCACTTTCCTTTCTTTGGTTGTCCAATATTACTTTCAGCAGATCAAGGTGCCAACACGTTATTTTTTTCATAACATTTTCTTATCTCTCAGGTTACAGAGAGGGTTTGGTGGGAGTTTTGTTTCTTTGCTTTGTTTTGGTTTTTTTTCTTTGTTTTTTTGTTTGTTTTTTTTTTTTTTTTTTTTTTTTTGTTTTGTTTTTTTTTTTTCACTTGTACAAGAAAGTGTGGTCCTTGATTCATCTTAAGTGATGTAATTTGGTTTGGATCATATGTTTTATTGAGAACCTTTTGGAATGAACACAAACAAACTATACAAATGAACTATTCTAATTCTTAAAGCTCTGTGAGTATTCATTCTCAATATAACAGTTCTGAGACACAACTTTAAAAATATGAAAAAAGATAAGGGATATTTAATTCTTTAGCTGAAGCTTAAAAATACTGTAATTATGCAGTATGCATTTGGGTATTTGTATTACGAATTATTCCATAATACCTTTGATATTTTACATTTGTTATAAGAAAAGGAATTTTTTAAAAATTTTATAAAATAGGCAAAGAAAAGTACAAATTATCAAAAGGAATACTCCGTGGACATTCATTATTCTCTCCTAATCACTGAATTTTTCCAGATCACCCTGAATAATTCAAACAGACATCTTATTTTATATTCAATGCTTTGTCTTTTTGCTATTAAAATGCAATTTTTAGTAAGTGAGTTTTAAAGCCTTATAGAGTGACAAAAAGAGTTTGGTTTAACTATAACTGTCTGATGAACATATTTTAGTAGAAAAATTTAATTTGTCTCACTCCTAAAACCCCTTGAAGCTAACGTTCCATTACAAGAACTTTATGTACGTAACTAAAAGACAGAACACCTAGTGAAGCTGGTAAAAATGCTCTAATTAACTTCATGAAGTTCTATCTAATAATTACTTATGTGAAATACATGTAACTTTATTCAACTATGATTCTGATTTCTCCTTTTTTTTTTCCCCTTTCTGGTAGGCAGAGAAGGAATGTACAAATCTGGAATGCTAAGTTTCCTTCTAAATCTAACTGCTCTCAGAATTTTTGTACATATGTATTAATAATTTAGCTGGACTGTAACCATGACAATATTGATAGCATATGTAGTATAAATAGGAAATAAGACTACTTACCCAAGAAATGTCAACACATAGAATATTAGCAGGATATTTGAAATTCTCAGATGTGAACAAGCCATTAGTTACTAATAATGTTCCTTATATTATAAACTATTACAGGTTAATTTTTTTCAGTTGTTTTTTCCCTGTTATACATTTGTCTATCAATAGTCTCAACCATTTAACAGTCGTGACATGTAAAAGGTTAAACCTGACAGTTGTCCTTTAGATTATATTGCTTTAAATGCCAAAGTGTGTCTTTCTATTTAAACCTTCTGCTGGGGAAAATATTAATTGAGGAATAGTGTTCACTATTTAGTGAAAATATTTCACTGAATATATTCACTATTCAGTGGAAATATTATATTACATTGCAGCCATACTATCTGAAATTATTGTTTGGAGTCCAAATCAGAGCAATCAAGTGCTCTGTCTTTTGCAAAACTTCCCATTCATTCCAAAATACTATTTCATTTCTGCCTGTTTTCACAGTTACTTTCCTGTTTTATTGTTCACAGTTTCAATTCATTGGAATCAATACCAAGGTGCACTAGGGCTATAAAATTAGCTTTTTCAACAATTTGGGGACAGCACAGACAGCGGCTGTCGCCTGTTGTGACATGTATTTCAGATGAGTGAGATTAAAACTCAAGTTCTACCGACTTTAATGCTGGATAAAACCTAAAGGAAATCAGAAACTGTCAATATGTTTGGTGAAAAGGGACAGAGAAATGCTTCTTTGGTAGTCCCAGGCCTCCATTTAGATGTATTTTTATGTTTATTTCACAGCTACAATGTGTGCAGAACACTTCCTTTCTCTTTATTACTATAGTTAGAACAGCAACCAAATCACCAGTATCTTTAAAAATAACACTGAAGTGGCCAATGTTAATGTTAGCCAAAGGGCTGTTTATATGTCTACATATATTTGTAGATCTTCCTTCAGGATATATGAGGGTTAAAACTGTACTGTTAAAATATTCCAAATGCAAAAACTGAAGAATAAGCAATTACAAATAAATATAATCTTAATCTACTATAAGAAAAAGGTAATTTCTATAGGCCACTAATGTTGAACTTCTAGAATGGCGAATTCTGTCAGAATTGCATGTTAGTTTAACGTCTGTGTTGCTTTAAATGCAATTAAGCCAGAGCTGGTGAAGGAAGGGAAGGGTGGTGGTGGAAGAGGAGGGCTGGACATTGTTGCATCATTTGAGTAAGGTGTAACAGGGAAGTTGGTACCTGGCACTTTTGTCCTGTTTGGGTAGTTGGAGTACCACTGGTTCCTAATCTCATCTGTCAGGTACTGGGACCTTAGGAGAAAGCACCTCCAAATCCATCTTTAGCTGGAATTCCACTAAAGAATTTCTAAGGCCTAAGGAAAGCCTTACTAAATAGAAAAAAAAATTCTCTGAGATACAGGTACGTATGCATGTGTAAAACAATGGAATTTGGACATTTAGGAGGACTATCTGTAAGCTGCCTTTACATAAGAGAAGGCAAGAGACTTCTCACCTCTATGAATATTCAGCCTTGGTCTTCTTTAGCATCCTGGCTTCAATTCCTCTCCTCTCCTCTCCTCTCCTCTCCTCTCCTCTCCTCTCCTCTCCTCTCCTCTCCTCTCCTCTCCTCTCCTCTCCTCTCCTCTCCTCTCCTCTCCTCTCCTCTCCTCTCCTCTCCTCTCCTCTCCTCTCCTCTCCTCTCCTCTCCTCTCCTCTCCTCTCCTCTCCTCTCCTCTCCTCTCCTCTCCTCTCCTCTCCTCTCCTCTCCTCTCCTCTCCTCTCCTCTCCTCTCCTCTCCTCTCCTCTCCTCTCCTCTCCCACATATTTTCATATTTTGGGTATTTAACAAAGCTAATTTCTTATTTGAATTAACTCTGTTATGTATAAGTTCACTCAAAGATTTTTGGAATTATTTAAAGTACTGTCTAAAAGTGTAACCTTAGTAAAGAAATTGAGGCAATAGGCAAAGGATGTAGTAGTAAATGAGAGAAGAACAGTAGTTCAGAAGAGAGGCTGAAGGTGAGTTCCTATATACAGAATCCTCTGGCATCAAATACATACCACAAAAAAAAATGGTAAAGAGTGAATGTGGCTGGTTGGCAAAAGTGGTAGTTAGTAGACTAAATTATCATTTTACATTAATTTGCCCACATCACATCAGTCAACAAGAGCAAGTCTGGGGAAAAATGACATTTTATGACATGCATTAAAATTCAGTATTAATTGAAATAATTTGTTCAAATACCACTTTTTGTATGAGGAACATTTTGTATCAGATAATATAATTAAATTATCCAGATTCTTGGAAATAGAAGCATATGTGCTCAACAGATGACGTTTTTAGCTCAAGTCTCTTCCTTTTATACAAAAGCAAACAACAGCAAATGAAGTAATTACATCTTTTCCAGTACAGGAGGTATGGCAACAATGATAATACTGTGTCTCAGTGGCCATTTACCTACATCAGCAAAAATCAGCTGGAAATCTAAGGGATAATGTGACAGTTTTTATACCCCAGGAAGGCAGATGAGAAAGCTGAACATCTTTACATGTATCCAAGTGTGCTCTACATGATCACATGGATTCTTGACAAGCCAACCGTCAGGAAATTCAGTCAGAAAACAGAAAATGAATTATTCAACACAATATGAAAGAATTTGACTTTGAAGGGTGACACTCATTTCTGCTGCATTACACAAAGAACCTTGCTTGGGGGGCAAAGATTCTGAGGCAGTTTCTTGGTGGTTTTTTCTGTTTATTTTTGAGTTTTGGTTTGTGGCAATTTTTTATTCAGCTGTCAAACCAATTACACAGACAATAAGGCCATTTGAATATTTTTGTTTCTCATCATTCTCATCAAGATTAAAATCCAGAAAATTGAATGGAACCCAATTCATCCATACTGGGGAAATTAGATTTTTGATTCTCCAAAGCTGGAACGTTTTGGTAGCTTTTAGGCATTAGTTTAGCATTTAGGACACTAAAGTATTTTGGGCTTTAGTTACACACTTTTATCAAAGTCAGGCAGATGAAAAATTAGATTCCTAGTAGTATTACTGTCAGGGCTTTTCCTCACATCAGACAGCCCAGGAAGGGGGGAAGTGTTAAGGAGACCTTTTCTCACCTGAGAGGACTTGAATCTGTATTATCCTCCTTCTTGAACAGTATGGCCACAGCACAGCACAGATGACTGGGCAGATGCTCAGTCTCTTTAGGTGGGGTCACTTCCACTTTGCATTAAAGCACAACATTGAGCCCAGATGTTTCATGTCTTTTCCAGCCACCAACCACTGTATTGCCTGTATCTGTCTCTTTTTCTAATAGGTCTCTCATGATGGACAGTCACAGCATCAAGAAATCCTCAGTCACAGTGTATTATAGTGAGAGGATAGTGCCATGCCTGAGAAACACTAGTTCAAAACTTCTTAAGAGCTTGGAGGGCAGCATGCATCTTTTTTTCTCATCTGGATGATGTAGCCCTTCTTTTCTCTGCCTTTTCTGTCACATAGTTAAACAATATTATGCTGAAACAATCCATTATGTAGATATGTCAATTACTACTATTTGATATTTTAAAAATTATTCTGCTAATATTGCTTGGCAAATTCAAACCAAACTAGTGACCACTTTCTGTATGCTTTGGTGACATCCTCTCAAAAGGTTATTAACATATAATGTCAGTTCTTTTGCAGAAGTCTAAATACACTCTGAATGATATTAAACAAGACTAATAAATATTACAGAAAGGTAAAAATAGAAGAGGGAACTCTACAAACAAAAAACTATACTGCATTACATTCCTACTATCCAGGGAAAGCTATTTCCATTAGAATACTTACAGAATTATTGTACACAGAGTAAATCAGAAATTTGTAACACTTCATTTCTATTTCTGCATTCTTAAGAAAAAATAATCATTCAGATAATCTTCCTTGACATAGTTGTTTCAAGTTACTCATAGACATGGTTAATTTATTTAATGAAGTCTGATTTCTTGCTGTTTTGGTAATAACTTGATCCAGTTTCTCTACTGTACTATCTTGTGGCAGTCAGGTCTCCCTTACAGCAATCTTCTTTTTCCTTACATATTTTGGATAAATCAAGCTGTAATGCTGTTTCCTAAGCTCTGAGTGTCATGCTGTCCTCTTTAGCTCTTCACAGTACATGGTGATCTTACAGAAAGAACTTTACCCAGAATTACTGCCACACAAGAAGAGTAAAATAGGATTCTGCTTATAAATATTTTATATCAAATACTACTGCCATAACTTTTCCCACCTTCCCACCTGATGCCTTTCCTCCTGACTCATTTGGCCTCAAGTAGAATCAGCAATCAGTTGATGACTTTTTCCTAGAATAGACACCTCAAATGCTCACACTTAAAGCAAAAATACATAATTTTCTTTATATATATAATTTTATATATGCCATTTAGCAACAAGAGATGGACAACTTGATAATACAATTTTTGGACGAAGTAGATAAAAAATGCTACCACATGACAGGGGAGTTTTCTGTCTGATTGCTGCTGCTAGACCCTGAAGAATCCTGTGAGAGCCCCTTGGACTGGGCCCACTGATTGTTCTGTGGGAACACAGCCCCTCTTTCTCCCTACAGGAACAATACTGCAGAAAATCTGCTAAGACTTTGCCATGGAATTTCCATCCCCCCGAAGGATTTTCCAATACAGGATTAATCTGAACAGTTAATGGCTTCTTAGCTGAGCTATAACTTAGGTTCAAAAGCATATGAATGCTCTCTTGGGTGGAATAGAAGGCTACTGGAGGATATGAAATATTTCCTCCATGGAGGCATTTACCAGAGCCTCTTTAGGACTTCCATGAATCCGTGAAAGCCAAGCCTTCTGAATATTCTCATGTTAATTTATATAGATGTTTTAAAAAAGGAGTCATGGAATCCCATACCTCATATACATTAATTTTCCATCCAGCAGAATAACTTTGGCCATCTTGCACTTCAATGAAAACCTCCTCTGTAAGCAGAGTGTTACTGAATAATGGAAAGTTTCATTTCCAAAATATAATAAAATTGCAGGAATAGTGAAGGAAGTGAACATTACTTGCACTTATGGTACACTCATTTATGACTTTATGAATATGAATTTGTGGTTTCATTTTATGCTTTTGTTTTGTGTAAATGAAATCTACCACAGCATTTAAAACTGGATTAAAATGTTTCTTTGTTTCTGCTTTTGAGCCTCTTACAAAATAATTATATTTTAATATTAGTATTATAAATGCTTATGCATGGACCTAGTCCAATTCCCTCTTAACTTGGTGGAAAGATCCATTTGATGTTGATGGGAGCAGGATCAGGCAAATACATTAGTATACAAAATTGTTAATGATCCATAAATTAGCGAAGATATTTCTGTCATCTGATTTTCCAATGTAGATACTTTACCTAAATCAAGTAGTTCCATAAACAGTGGAATTAATGAAGCCTTATTTTATATTATTTTTTTCTGAGGGTGAATTTCCATGTGGATTCTAACCATGATTGCACTCACACTGCAGCTTTTGCTGCCAGGACAGCAATGTCTGTATCCTCTCGACCTTTGCGGCCAGTTATTTTCATGAGACTTGTAGGAAATGTACACAGAAGAGTCTTTCAGCTCCCTTCTGAATTTAGGCAGAAGTAGCTAACAGATTTTCCAGGGGCTGGCAGATAGGCAACAGGAAAGCTTACAAATGCTATAGCTGCAAGCCATATTCCTGGGGAAACTGGACTAAAAGTAAAGGAATGCACATACTGGACTTTGTATCATCAGACTTTGATAATATGCAAAAGGAATGGTTAATAAGAAACCACAAATGTAGACTTAAAAGGAACAAGAAGTAATCTAAGTTTTAATAAGCAACACAGGAAGCCTGGTTATCCCCGTAAGCACAGCTCAGCATTACACAACCTCATGACTTCCCAGGGGAGGCATCTTGTTCCACTGAGACCCCGATGCCTCCCGGAGCTTCCCAGCGTACAGTTGGTATTTGAAATATTTATGGTACTGCTACATGCCTTTGGGAGCAGTTGACTCCACCAAGAATTAAGACTTTCTTTATAAGCCAGAACAGGATGGGAACAGACCTTGGCTTGCTTCCCTCTGCCCTTTGGTAAGCAAAATAGGGAATGATTTTACTTAATTTCTGGGGAATGCACTCTTAAGAATGAGGAAAGAGTCCTTAAACCAGCTAGAAGAGGGAAATGAAGAATTCATAGTGTCAGACCTTATAGTCTTTTTTCATTCTTCTTCATTCTTTCCATCCTTCTACTCTCCATTTTCAAAAAGGCTGCTACAGAAGCAATAATAAGTGTACTGACCGTTGGAATTGACCTTGCTTCAGTTATTCTTGGAGGAAGTTGATCCTTACATTTTTAAAATGAATTGATTAATAACTAAAAATTGAGAACATATTATAACATTCCATAAAAGTAAAAGCCTTAATTCCAACACATTTCCTCATTATGGAGTAGATACTTTTATGCTGCCTCCCCAGCATCCCTGGGATATTACCAGGAGGCTTCCTAAACTATTTCAGCCCTCTTATTATTATCCTCTGCTGGTTGTCCACATTGGCAGTAATGAGGTTGATAAAAAAAGTACCAGGATAATTAAAAAGTACTTCAAGGCTCTGGGTTGATTGGTTGACGCGACAGGAGCGCAGGTGGCATTCTGCTCACTTCCTTTAGTAGCAAGGATGGATGATCAAAGGAACAGGAAAACCCATGTTATGTTATCAATAAAAGCCTAAAGGGCTGGTGCCCATCAACACAATTTTGGGAGCAGAGTAATCCAACTAGTGATCTGCTGAGCCACTTGAGCAGGACCAGGGAAGCACTTCTTCCCCTGCGCTTGGCACTGGTAGGCCATAACTTAAGTCCTGTGTCCAGTTCTGGTGCCTCAGTTTAGGAATGATGTTGATATGCTGGAGTGTGTCCAGAGAAGGGAAATGGAGCTGGGGAATGGTCTGGAACACAAGTGCTATAAGGAGCACCTGAGGGAGCTGGGCGTGTTTATCCAGGAGGCTCAGGGGAGGCCTTGTCACTCTCTAAGCTCCCTGAAAGGAGGCTGTAGCCAGGTGGGGGTTGGTCTCTTCTCCCAGGCAACCAGAGGCAGGACAAGAGGACACAGTCTTAAGCTGTGCCAGGGAAGATTAAGGTTGGGTATTATGGAGAAGTTCTTCACAGAAGGAGTGATTGAACATCAGAATGGGCTGCCCAGGTGGGTGAGACAGAGGATTCACATTTATTCTTTGTTCCAAGCAGATTTTTTATTCTAACTTAAATTCAAAAGAAAAATAATGAATGAAAGGTAAAGAAGTGTCTCTGCAAATGTTCCGTCATCTCCTCTTCTCACAAATCACTATTTACTAGAACTCTACCACTGCCATCAAGATTACTTTAAGAGACAGAAAAAACAGTCCTGAAATAAAACAGATGAATGTGCCAATCTAAGGAACATCCAGACAGAATCATCTAAATTATAAACCTTTGAGAATAAAATTTCTATATCCTCAGTAGATTTTGTTAAAGATGTACTGATAAAGGTCTTAAAACTTCTCACTTGCAATTCCTGACTAAACACTTCAAGTGGGTGTCATTAATTTTGTGCACATAACATGTTGTGTAACCTTCTTTTGGTTAATTTATATGCCTAATTTATGCCACATCCCTCTCTGCCATTTAGAGTTTGAGATAGATGGTAAATGAAGCAAAAGAGACAGAATGAAAAAGAAAGAAATTTTCTCTTTTACTTAGTTTTACCAAAGTGAGATCTGCAAAAGCTATACTTTGCCAGGAACTTTTGTGTACTGCAGAATAAGACTGTCACAGTGCATATGTTCAAGTAGGTCAAATCAAAGTTCTTAAATTCATGACATTTTATCATTTTCCGACTTTAGCGTATTTTTAAGACAATTTTTAATTTGAAATCAAGTGTACCTGATTGCTTTAAAATCTACTACTACTGTTAACAGACCATAATTTACCTGTGACATACATTAAAAGGTTAATCCATTGTTGTTTTTTAAAGGATGTTAGAATTCATGATGCTCTAGGGAATGATTTGTATCCTACTGGATGCTCAAGAGGGTAATTTTTCAAAACCCTAAGTATGTCAGTGTTTTTCTTGCAAATGCTTTTCTGGTCATAAAACATAACATGGAGAATATTATATCCTGAATAGGTGGTTTATTGTTCATTTAGTAGAATATCATCTTATGAAATTGTTGCCATATTTTTGTGACTGTGTATCCATCCTGTTGCAGACTTCCTCACAAAGTATTTTTGTGGGGGTTTTCCACAAGATGAATGTTTAAAGAGTTTGAAATCAATACTTCCTGCTCTTCCATGTAGGTGGTATCCAAAAATCTCTTCCAAATATAGCTATGTTTTGTAGCACCTGTTTCACACGTTCTTGGTGCCTGCTCCCCTTAAGGGTGAGTATTAGCATTTACTCCAGTAGATAAAACATCTGGTCCAGTTTTTGTTGTAGTCCCACACAACATCAACAGCTGTACTGCTAGAAGAAAAAAACATCAGATGAACATGATATGCTGGCCCACAGGTCCTTCTTGTCTTAATCCTTTTGCTATTAGACTTCAGAATTTACTACTCTGGGTCAAGTGGGGAGGATGCAAAAGCTACACTTCCCAATGGGATTCTGGTGAAAAAAACTGGATACAGAGAAAGGGTTTGCACAGTATGGCTTTCACAGATACCTTATGCAATCCTCAGCAAATTTTTTGTTTGTTTGTACCCTAGCATGCAGCTGATTTGGGAAAAGGCATTGGCAGCCAGTGAGCCTTTACAGTCTACCTCTGCCACTGTGGAGGTCAGAGCAGCTGAGGTCTGCTTCATTTGCTGTGGCTTTGTGAAGCTGTGAAAGATCTGTCCTTACCCACTGACATTATCCTGAGCAGCAGCATTTGAGGCTTAGCAAGCAAACATTTTAATGGAGCACTGCAACAGGGGCCAGGACTGCACACATGAATGTTTGTGCTGTCTATTGTGACAGCTTACAAGATCAGAAGAGTTTATGTGTAAATTCTTAGCTAGAAGTCTATCTTCTGCTTACGAAATACCCACAAGTGCAATGGTGGCTACAAATTAGGCTTCCTGATTTTTTTATTACAGTATTTCACAATAAGTGCATATTACATCCCTGGGAAAACTCTGATTTATGAGACATTTGAGGTTTTAAGATTCTTTTAGCTTACCAGAACAGAATATAAATTTTTAGCATATTTGAGAAGCAGGGACAAAAATTTAAACTTTGTTGGTACATACTTGATCATCACTGAACACACTGACAGTCTTTACTATTTAAAGGAAAATTGCTCTGACAATTACCAGTGACCCTGCATTTGTCTCCTATTGTTTCAATTTTAAAAATATATATAAGGATTGTAGTATTTTCATTAAACATTTTAAAGCACTCTACAGAAGAAGTCAAGATAATAATAACAAAGAAGCCAAGGAAGAGCAAGAACCAAAGGAAAAGAAGAATATAACCCCCCAATGTTTTTCTCAGTGCTGCCAGGCAGGTAACACAAGTAGTCCATGCTCCCACTATGGGACATGAGAGGACAAGAATGCAGATACCTGTGTTGATCTTGCTTTATAGCCCAGTGCAAAGCTAAAAACGGGACAATCTTAGCTTCTCCTCTGGAGGAGGGAAGCAACACATTCCACTCCTTTCTTCCTCTTTCATCTCAGAATGAAAACCTTTGAGAAGTGCTCTGTACTCACTATTTAACAGTATAGTCTAGTCCTTAGCATATGGTCTGAAATGAAAATACTTTGCTGAACTTAATATTAGCTTCTCAGGTGAAGCTAGTTTACTACTTTTTCTACACCTTAAGAAAAAAAAGTAACCAAATTCTTAATGTCCAATGCACAGCCATAATTTACTATTAAGATTCCTGCATGCTTGAACTGGTGGTAATTTTTTTCCAGTATTATGAATCTTTATTTGGCACAAATTGACTGTGTTCAATATACCCTAATTTGTTCTACATTATCATTGCCCTTGCAGCTGAACCTTAGCATTGATTCTAAAAAAAAAATGAGGAGTGCAAAAGCAACTGTTTGCAAGGCAGAGCTAGATAGAAGTTTTATCAGAGTAAGAAGTTCAGGATTTCATCCTCTGAGTAGATTTTATTTTCAAGGCGGTTTCCCAGAAGCCACACAGAAAAGGGAAACAAAGCTAAAATTGGGACAAGGTCAGCTGGATATAGAAGTGACTGTAACAAACCTCAAATAGTTCTGTTATTTTTGTTTCAGCTAAAGTTCACAGAATTTTTATTAGGAATCTAACCTAGATATTTACACAGGAATCGGAAAGAACAACTTTCTAATGGTTGCCCAGCAGGGAGGTTGTATTCATAACTGGTGTTAACTTCATATATGATGCTGACAGATATCAGTTTAAATATTCAAACATTAGGAAGTCTCCCTTTACCAAGGGTAAAACATATTAGAAAGCAGCCTTTTAATTTCTCCATTCTTGGAAATATGCATATATGTATACATATATATATATAATATACTCATGTAAACACATGTATTTTATCAGAATAAGATATGGTTCTTTTCAATTTTAAGAGCTCCACAATCAATATGAATAAGAATGTCAGTTCTTATTTAAACAAAACACAAATGAAAATTGTGCATATTTTCCAAGCAGAAATTCACGATTTCTAATCAATTGCTAGGGCTAGTTTATTTCAATTAAAGCAAGACACACTTTTTACTTTAAACACTCCTCTTCTAAAAGGAACTTACTCTATCATAGATGGAGCAAATACATGCATGTCTATAGTGTCTTCATGTGGGACTTCACCCTGCTGTCCCCCCTCCCCCAAACTGCTCAGAAACATTAGGTATCAGATAACATAAGTCACAGAGGTACTCAGAATTTCCTCTGTTGCTAAGAATAGACATTACTGTTAGAGGTTTCTCTGAGAAGGTGTCTGCAAATTAGAATTCATTTTCTGTCCAAACTAAAATAGCTTAAATTTATTTGTTCTCCTAGAAGGCATGTTACTTTAAAATGAAAAATGCTGAATATCCCAAGTTGGTGTTTACTTGGAACTTTTAGATCTGGGAAGATTTAATTTAGATAATTTCTACATTTTGTTGCTGATGTGTTTATACAAAGAATATTCTGTCCTTTTGACTTTCATTTTTTTTATGATTTTGTAGTTTATTTTTCACTGTTGAAGCATACAGATATTATTTTATTTTACGTGCATTTCAGTAAATATTAAGCGAATATATAAACTACATAAACAGCATACTGGGAACATAGGTATACTCTGTATGCTTGTAATGAAGGCTGCTATCCATTCTTCTGAAAGATGACACCTGACAATTCATGCGACATGGAAAATACAGAGGTTTTAAATAGGGATACAGCTAAAATGCAAAACTCAGCCAAGGGCAACAATATCCCTTGCAAACTGTTTTTAATAGTCACAAACTGCCAAATCCTTTAACAACAGAATTAAGTCTAACTGACAACTGAAGAAAAGCACACCTGATACTTAGAGATAAACATGTATCATTTTCAGTGTCATAAAAAAGGTAGCTAAATCTAACCTTCAGCCTGGATTCAGAATGTCATGATACAAAGGGAAATGCAGTTTCTTTTCGTTCTCTCTTGGTTGTTATCATATGGGCTAAGTCAGGAGCTGTCTCTGAGTTTTTCTTAAAAATGGGAGCAAGAAGGCAATTTAATGGCATCTAACTGCAAATATGCCAGTAGCCTTCATACTTTGTGACAAATCCTAAGGACCCTGTAAAGACAGGCCATGAAGAGATCATCTCAGTGGGACTCTTATTTTTAAAATCATGAATGTGTTAAATTTGTTCACAAATTATGGTTCTTATTGTATAATTAGTGAAAGCTCTTGATGCTTATTGCATAAAATTGCAGTAATGAACAAAGACAGGGACTAAGAGATGAGTCACTTTTTTTCCATTTTACAAAGAGTAAACTTAGGTGCAAGCAGATGGAGAGTCCTGTACAGGCTGGGCAAGGAAATCTTGGCCAAACCCTGAACTCTTAATTTTCATCTGGGTACCTGACAGCTGTAATTCCAGTTTCAATAAAAAAGTTATTTATTTACTAATTCGATGTAATGACAGTTGACAGAAGGACTAATTTCAAGCAACTCAAGTAATTTGAAAAGAGAGGATTTTTTTTCTGCTGTCCACCTTAAAAGAGCACGAGTAAATTAAACAATTAGAACTAGTTACAAAGGTAAGCTAAAATCTAAACATAATAAGACACTGTTTTCAGCATTTCAAAAGAACCAAATACAACACATCAGCAGCTTCAAAATCCTTTTGAATAAGTGCACTCAGAAACAACTAACTAGCAAACAAAGCTTTTATGAAGACAGTGTGGTCAGTGAACTTTTGGCATGTCAATTCTATAAAATGTAGGCCTCTAGAAATATTCCTCACATTTGAGTAAGTAGAAAAGAGCCAAATTTAGCAACAGATGCTCTGGATGGGGCATGATGATTTGCTGCTTTTTACAAAGTTTGACAGGCAAGAATTTCTGTAAAAAGAAAAGCATACTCCTTATATATTGTTAAAACTATGTAACTTTTCTTACATTTTGAAGGATTGAGAATAATAAAGTGATCAGAATCTCAGAGACCAGTACAATGATTTTATCAGA
This sequence comes from Oenanthe melanoleuca, assembly GCF_029582105.1. Taxonomy (NCBI): domain Eukaryota; kingdom Metazoa; phylum Chordata; class Aves; order Passeriformes; family Muscicapidae; genus Oenanthe; species Oenanthe melanoleuca. The sequence goes on from NC_079336.1 coordinate 75,613,014, forward strand.
TTACTTTATTTAGGTGAACTTCTATTCTTTTCAAGTAAATACAGACACTGATCAAACAACATCCCATATCATGGGATAGCTGTTCTGTATCCTAGCATTTATCATAATTTCTAGGCAATAAAGCTAATTCTATTGATAGATAGATAGATCAACTTAGTCTAATAGAGTGGGTCAAGTGGTACAGAATCACAGAATATTTTGAGTCAGAAGGGACACACAGGGATCATTGAAGTCCAGCTGCTGACCCTGCACAAGGTCAAGAATTGCATCATGAGCAGTACATAAAAATGAATGTCCTTTGAAAATAAAAAGCCTCAGGTTTGAATTTTGGTTATTTTAGCTATTGATTTCATGTAAATATGCACATGAAGATTTATAGGAGGAAAAAGTGCTTCAACCTCAGTAATAACAGAAGTGATAAGAAATAAGTAGGTAACTGTATCTCATTGTCTTTGGTGAATGTCAAAGCAGAATCAGCATAGTTTCAGCAAACATAGCGCTGGGATGTTTCCCTTCCTGTGTCTTTCAGAAGGGCTATTTTACACCTCCAATAGGAAATCTTCATGCTTAAAGGAGAATTGTAAAAATGCCAAATGACAATATCAATTATTAAAAGGATCAAGGTGGATTGATTCTACTCATATGATATGAATTGCTCTTCCAACAAAATCAATTAAAAATTGCACTAACAAAGTGGATTTTCTAGGTTTTGATTCAGGAAAATTATTAAGAACATGCTTAAAGTTAACTTTCCTGAATTGAAGGCCCTTAAGAATTAATATGGACCTCTGAAAATGGGGTTCAGGATATTCTGAAATATGCTAGGCTCCAAACAAAACAGGGCAGAAGTTACAAACTGATGTCTAATAGTCTCTTGTACCACCAGAACCACTAAAAGAATCACAACAACCAAAGCAAAGCCAGAGATGCATCTATGCCTGGCTTTAGCACATGAGAAAAACAGTCCTGCATTTTTGGTTTTGCTCTTTATTAATTCTTATTCTGCTCAGAATTCACAACAAAGTTGCTTGTACCATCTGAATATATCAATTACTTTAATAAATTTTGCTGTAAGTTTGAATTGTTTCAGCACTGTTTATTTTGTTACGTCAATTGTTTGTTTATGTTGATTGCATACTTTAGAGTTACATAATCTATTTGTTTGATTTCTGGACATCATTTTTTTAGATGTTGCATGGATTCTTAAAATAGGAAAGATATTGTGTACACTTGTGTCATTTGAACATTATTCAGCATATTGTTTCATTAAGAATGGATATGTTGTAAACTTTTCATGGCAACTACTGCAATCAAAGCCCTTGTTTACTTTTCTTAAGTTTTCTTCCCCACTTGGTTTCCTATTATTAAATTTAGATAAATTTTTATGGTGTCACAGTTCTCACAAAACCTTCATAGGGTTAAGACGTTGAGATGAAAGATACAAAAAATAACATGTTGATATAAAACCAAAATGGAAACTCTGGGCCGAATAATTCAGATCCCAATAGCTAAAAATAGAAATGTAGCAGTAAATGAGAGGGAAAAAGAAGAGGGAAGGGAATTAAGATTAGACAGCAATTCAAAGCTGATAAAATATGTTTTTTTTTTTTTTTTTTTTATATGTTTTTATACTGGCAGCTATGGATATAACTAAAATCAGCTCTGTGTTATTTAATTGAAATGACAAATGTATTTTTTCTTTTCATGAAAGTTATTCAAAACAAGTAAGAGTGCCTTCCCCAAATTATCCACAATGAGAATGCATTCAATGCATTTTTAAATTCAATTATAATTTGCTCAAGTATCATTATTGGACATTTGAACAGGTATGCTTAATTGAGTAGGCATGGTAAGTCACACATTATGCATGTTACCTGATAGGATGAGCATGCAAGCAGGTATTAAGTAAAATAATGAATGTTTTAAAGTCTACTTCTACAAGCCCAAGTCTGCAGTTTTTAAATTCAGCAAACATGAATGTCCCAAATTTAATTGCTAAATATTCCCAGAAAATACAAGCTGGGGCTGTATTTATTTTTTTTTAAACTTGAGTGATTGAATAATTGTTAAGTTTTGCAACAACATCCTGATATGCTTTTTTGTTTGTTTGTTTGTTTGTTTGTTTGTTTGTTTTTCTCTCTTTTTTTTTGCCTGATCACTGTATTAGGCACAAGCTCAAGCTATTTATGGCTAAAACCACCAACAATGAAACAAAAGCCAGAAAACAGAAGATATGAACAACTTCTTAAATATTTTACAATACTTTGAAAAAAAAAGAAAGCAAATTCAATTGCTCAGACTGCGATATTGAATTTTGCTAAATATGCAAATACAGTAAGGATAGACAAATTCCTCAAAAGTGAAAATTTGCTACAGCCTTTGAATCCCCAACAATCAGACTTACCTAATAATTGAAATATAAGTATGCATTTCTGTGGAATGTAAGTACTGAAATGAATGAAAAATGTGGAAGAAAATCAATGGAAAATAAAACTTCAATGAAAATGGTCATGTATGGAATATGTCTTTTAGCATTGGTCTTTTATACGATATTTTTGTTTTCCTTTTCTGTAAAGCTGTTGAAGAGAGAAATGTACAAAGCCTAGTTACTCCTAATCATCATTCAGAGCACCTAAATTTGACACCATCTTTGACTTTGATATCATTGTTTTGAAGCTGATCTAATACTGTTGTCCTGGAAAACAGCAGTCCTGTCTTTTCCCTCTCCATCCCACCCAGACTGATTGTTTCTGCCCACTCCCTTGCAGCAGCTACAGTGACTTGTTCAGTCTCAGGGAGATCAGGTCAATGCACTACTGTTGCTTAAAACTCATTACATTCTTCCAGGGTTAACTTTAAATTGATTTACCTTGGTAGTAGAAAAGAAGCAGCAGAAATGTGGTGAAAGCTGGACCATGCATCTCAGCATCAGGCTGTCAGGCTGTTTTTAGGTCAGCTTAAATTCATCATGAAACTGACCTTCAACAAGATGTCTAAAAAATATGATATGAACAGGCTTTGGTTTCCTCACTTCAATAAAAAATGCTGATGATATGAAATTTCTCAGCCAACTCTGACTCAGGCTTTTATTCACTTTTCTTGCTTGTTTAATGACAGGGGACATAGAGAACATTTTTCACTGTAGTTTCTGCTACATCTGTTGAATATGGGTTCCAGAATCACATTTACCTTCTCTCACTTCCTCAACTATAATCCCTGTTTTCAATCACTCACTTTACCATGGTGCTGCTCTTTATATCAGTGGTAGATATTACTGTCAAGGTTTATATTGATACATATATTTTCCTATTTATATCAGAATTTATAGTTCAATGCTTAATAGCAAAAGAGATTCCACTTATTCTGCTCCCAACAAAACCTCTTAAAACCTTCTCATATTCAAGCTCAGAGGTAATTCTCCATCCTTACCCAGAAAGTCTTTCCTAGACAATAAGTAGCCCCATTTTCTTCAACATCACCCATGCCTCTTATATCATTTAGACTTCTCTGCAACTGTGCTGTAGTGCTGTGCTTAAACCCACAAATGTTTCCATTATAGCATCTCTGAACATGCCATTTCTTTTTACCCTGTGAGACACCTGCTACATCTCAAAAACTATCCTTGTTTTTAACATTTACTAATATTTACCTCTTCTTTATTCCCCTCTAAGGTTGACAAAAGGAAGGAGATTCATTGACAATTCCGCTGGAAAGGCTGATTTTCTCCTTCTTGTCTTTGACAGGCTCATCTGTTCCTGTGCATCAAGACGTGGCCTCCCTGTTCCTCAACCATACAGAGCAGTGTCCTGCTCCTCCCACTCAGGCTTCCTCCTGTAGCATTTCTCCCACTCCTCTCTTTAGATCAGGTTTAAAATCCTGCCTCCGCTTCCTGTCACATTAAGATTCTAGCATCTATCATCCACCTGTTAACATTTTGAATACGCCTTTTCCGAGTTTGCTCTCCACATAGTGAGAAGGCCACGGCTTGTCCCTGTGAACCTGTGCAAAGTTAGCATGTCATCTGCAGGTAAACATTTCCTTAATAGTCTCCTGGGCAACATTTTCTGCAAACCTCCTGAAAGCAGCCAGATTCTGTCAAAGGCTGTCAATCTATCATATTAATCAAACTGGCTTTTCTCCTTCTTGGACTTCCCTGTTTTAACTCCTGTACTAAAAGGGACTTGCTGAATGTACCCTTAAATTCAAAGGCTTTGGGGAATGGGTTATTTTTTCCTGCTTTCTCCTATGGTACAGTACTTATGACAGAGAAATCTCACCTATGGCAGAGGTTGTGGCTGCCATGGTAAAAAAAATCATTATAATAGATTAACAATTATTAATTTGAGCATATAAAAATAATATACCATAACCAAACCCTAAGTATTTCCTTATTGCTCTAGTATGACATTTGTGACCAATCATTAGTGTTTCATCAAATTAAAAATTTCTTTATCTATTTAAAAAATCTCTTCATTCTTGCAATTAAAATATTACAACAATACAAAAACAGTGGTAGAGTTTCTCTACATTAAAATTGCAAATGATGGAGAATGCACTTTGGGATAAAAGTCACTGGATGGCACACAAAGAAGTGGCTTTCTTTCACTTCTCTTGGTACAGCCCCTAGTCAAAGAAAGGGGCCATGAGTGGCTATGGAAGTTGCTGCTGGTATTATTATGGTAGGAATTCTAATAATGTTTTATATTTATATAAAGTTATCTAATTATCTAAGAAGAAAAAGGTAACTAATTGCAGATTTCAAATGTATGTATGAATAAAGAAGAAACACTGTTTTTCCAGATTGGATTCTTGTTTTCTCATTATACCTTACCCTAAACATGCTCTTCAAGTTGTGTATCCCTCTGTGTGCATATAGAGAGCAGGCTGATGTTCTGCACAGAAGTCCCCTTGCTCAACACCCACCTTCTAGGATAATCCAGAAGCAGCAGCAGTAATCTAAGAGGACATTCTTTCATCCATGATGCCATCAGAAAGAGCTGCTGTGTGACCTTAACATTTGAGAAAAATGTCTCCATGTATAAAGTAAATTATTAAATAATTTATGTTTATCCTACTACAGCTCTACTGCTTTCCCAGTTCAGATAAGAAACAGTGACAGCTCTTCACAGAAAGCAAACAGGGTCTTGGTAAAATGGAGACATTCCTTATTGTCATTAGCCTCATTTTAGCAGACCAAAAAGATCCTGAGTATAGAGAGGAGATGAGTTGGATCCATTCCACATGTTATTATTCATACGTTAGACCTGATTATGTCTTCTGGTATCAAAATCTAGTAGTAATCCATGAGAACAGCCATCAGTCAGAGTAATCTGACTTTTAAAGGGCCTTCTGTTTGCAGTGTCGTTTCAGTTTGCTGCAGAAGAAGACATACTGCTCGAGGGCACCTACCCTGAGCTCCCTCAGGTCTCCAGTTCCTTTGGGCTGGGGAGGTCAGGGATGGCCTATGACAGCTTGGTGATGAAGTGCTCAACACTTAGGACAAGGGGAGCATGAAGGAGTGATTTAACAGATGTATTTGTGCCTGCAGAAATTTATGGGCATGTGGATATTCTGTGCCAGGACTTTTGAGCTGCTGGCAAATATCCTTGCCAAAAGTCATGGAGCTCAGATTTACACAGAGTATATTTGTCATTAGGGTTGGTATTCATCAAATGTAACCTCGGTATCTTGTATTACTAAATGTCTCAATGTGAGTTGTTTTAATTTTTTCCAGAGATAACCCTGGAATTATCTTTAGAGCACTCAACATTCAATCCCCTCCTCTGGTTTTGCCTTTGCTCAACTCCCAGCTCTCTGTGTTGAGTGTGATTGGTGACATTTCTAAAGAAAGGCACCATGACTGAAAGTTGTTTCACTGTCAATGTCCATACTGTTACAGTTTGGAGGCGATGGATTTTTTTTTTTTTTTACCTTCTGAAATACCATAAAAGCTTTGGCTTCATAGAAGATCTCACACCACTACAATATGACAACTGCAACTTGAGGGGGTGGCCTCTACAAGCCACTGGCATATGGGTTTTATGTATTAGGGTCTGTAAAGGAGATACCACTTGCAAGGATTTACAGTGTGCCAGGACTGTGTGCCAGATGGTAAAAGCCATATGAGTTGCAGAGTTCTTGAAAGACTTTTTTTAGTTTGTTTTTGTTTATCGTAGAGAATATGCTTCTGGGTTCATAAAGTTTCAGCATGTTCTGCCTACTGCGTCATGGAGAAAAATATTAACTCCATCCTGAATCCAGGCCACCAGGAGAATAAAAATAGTATTTAAAAAAGGAGGTAGGCAGGCCATTTCCTGGGACAGAAAAAATAGTTCTTGCTATTTTAATACTAAAATGAATAGTTACTGCTGGTATTCTCTGAAACGATTTATTCAGAAGATTAAGCAGAGTTCTTTGAAACAAGTGTATTTAAACACTCTGCTTATCCTATTCACCAGGAAATGCAAAGTTTTTCTTGTTACAAAAAATTACTCACATTGAGTTTGAGCAATATGTACACTCAGTATCACAGAGGGGCTTTCCCTACCACAAGCAGTTGGTATAATATAGTAAGCCCCTGTGATTTGAGCTCACAGGCTAGGGAAGCACATGGGACGTGGGACTAGCAGGAGCTGCAGTTATACCCCACAATAGTATGGGAGTAATGGCACAGCGTGCATGGGATCGCAAACCAACCCCAAAACACACGTACTGCGATAAAGAGGACGCAGCATCAAGGTATTTAACTGGACTGCCCATCTCCTCTGAAGCCAACTACCGTGCTGGTGAAAGTTCATCTAAACCCACCATTTCTTCACAAGAAAGAGGACGCCAGGAAGGCCGCGGGGACAGCGGGCTGAGGGCAGCCTGAGGGCAGAGAGGCTTCCGCGGGCCCAGCCCTCAGGCTGCAGGCGGGCGCTGGGCCGGCCCGCCCGGAAAATGGGAGCTCGCCCTCCTGGTTCGGGTTGGGGTTGGGGTTCGGGTTGGGGTCCGGGTCCGGGTTCGGGCTGGGGCCGGTGCCGGCAGGCGGCGGCCGCGTGTTGCCGTTCTGGTCCCTAAATAGCTGACCTTGGGGAGCGCGGCCCCGCTCCGAGCTGCGCGCTGCCGCCTTATCGCCATTTGTTTAGCCGGGTGGGAAGCCGGGCCCCGCCTGCCCGGCCCGCCGGCGGCTGCGGGGTTTTTCCACCCGCGTTTTACCGGGCTCCTCGCAGCAAAGCGTCTCGAAGCACGGGGGAATGCCCTGCTTTTAAAATTGGTGTTCCCCGGTGCCGCGAAGGCGATCAGAGCTGGCTCCGAGCTGCACGCAGAAGCCGCGGCTTTATGTGAAAATGGAGTAATCGTAGGTTCGGTATGAACTCCTGTGTTAAACCCCCCGCTACATGCTTTGAATCTGAGCCACTTCAGCTAGACTACAGCTACCATTGACATACAGGCTGTGGATGTGATCCAGGAAAACAAGATATTTTGGGACCGGGGAAGGGCATCTCAAGTTTGTGTTGCTTACTGGTAAAATTATTCATTTTTGTTGAAACCTGCAACTCCTGGCTGAACCATGCTGTGATAAATAGGGGTAAAACATGGTTTGCTTGACTATTGATAGTAAGCTGCATGCTGCTTTTTGTGAGTGAGAGATCACTGCTGCTTGTGGAGGCGTCCCAGTCTAATCCCTTCCCCAGACAAAATTGACAGCACAGCCACATGGTGCACATGGCAGATGAAACTCCATGAATGCTTTATGTTTATGTTATTAAATTCGGAGTGTAAATTGGGAGTGAGAATTCTGTTGTAACCACCAAAAATAACCACCCCTTGTGTCAATTCTCCTCCATGTTTCCTGATACATCTTTGTTTTCTTTTCCTTTTTGTCTGCTGCAAAATACAGAGTCTTTTAGTCAGTCTCAGCCATTTCAAGGATTGGGGGGTTTTTGCTAATTGGGCTAGCACAGTCTTGTTTTCAGGCACCTGGGCCTAAGAGATTTCCATCATGGGCATTTATGTTCAGAATGCACTAAACACATTTGGAGCCAGTTTTCTAGCTTAAATCTGCCATTGTACCTACTTAAGTGATTGCTTTTTTCTTTTTTCTGTTCCATTTTTCTGTAGTAGTTAAAAAAATATACTTTCAAACAACAAAAATTACAACACAGACCAAAATATAAAGTGTTGAGAAGCTCCCAGTCAGACCCAAACTTGTAGCTGCTGATCCAAAGTGTTAATCTAATTTTTGATACATCTCATAGATGGGAATGATTCATCTCACAGAAGCCCTTTACAACCAAGAAAGCAGATGCAGCCTATATTTCCAGAAGGGAACAGATCCATAAATGGAGACAAAAAGAGAGTAATTCTTACCAAACAGATCAAGTTGGGCTTTTTTTTTTTTTTTTTAATGAGGGGGGGAGGGTGTGGATAGTTTGGGGGTTTTTTGTAGGGTTTTTTTTGGTCTTTTTTTTTTTTTTTTTTTTTTTTTTTGGTAGAGAAAGGCTTTGGAGCTGTTTTTCAGAAGTTTGTGCAGCTGTTAGTTTGGTTGGGCAGAAGGAGGTTTTGGCTTTCAGTGTAAAGTAAATATTTTCTGGGATCAAAGAGGTGGAAAATGGGGGTGAGGTGAGTGTGCATGTTGAGAGGTAGCTACTCAGCTCTGAGTGGGCTATTATACAAACAGGTGTTATGCCTGTGTTTTTGTCTGCCACACATCTAATATCCTAATAATGAACAAAAATGTATATTGACTTATGTTTTGGATAATTTGAATAAAACAAATCCAGAAAGCAACCCTGAGAAGTTCTTGTTTTCATGGTCTCCTTTCTCTCTCATGACTCCAAGGGGTATGGTGTCTGGCCTTATGTCTTGCCACACTTTTCTCTACTGACAGAAATGCTTTGAGCTTCATTTGGAGGGTTAACCACTAGCTAGAGGTCAAGAAATTCTCCATTCATGTGGGGATGGGCCCTCAGTCTGAGTGTTCTCCTTGATCTAGCTCCTGCACCATGAGGTTTGTCTTAAAAGCAGGTAGAAGGATCTATTGGATATTTTAGCTGTCTTCAGTTTTTAAAGAGGATTTTGGGATTCATAAAACAGACATTTCTAAAGCAGCAGCTAGAAAAAAGGGCCTAAGCCTGAAGGCATCTCACAAGGTGAGGAATGGAGGCCTCTTTTCCAATAGTCTGACCAAAGCAACAGCACTGCACCAAAATGCACCTCTTAGGTAGAGGCAGCCAAACACCAGAGATGGAGCAGGAGACAGATTGCAGAACCATTGAGAGCATTCAGGGCCCTGACAGATGTCAGCTGTCATGAACACCAGAATCAAATTAACTGCTCTGAGGTCTTTACACCATTCCTCAACATTTTCTTTATACATAGCAAAGAGGAGGAGATGTAACTTGTCCCTGCCACAGAAGAGGAAGAAAGCACAACGCTCATCAGGCCTGCAAGGGCTGCACAGAGCTCTTCCAGCCCAAAGTGTGATGGTTCAGTAACAATCAGGTTGCAAGGACCACCGCAGCTTCCTGCCTGAGCTAAGTACTTCCTCTGGCTCCCCATGCTTTTGTCCTTACTTTCATGGGTCCTTGAGAGTTCCCTAGTCAGTCCCTGCAGTAGCTACCTTCCCTCCCCACAGAGTTAGCATTTGTCAGTCTCTGGTACAGAAGTCACTGACTTCTGCTGCTCTGTGCTGCTCTTTGTTTATGGATAGCATCCCTTGAAATTACTTGGAGAGCTGTTCATACTCTACTCCTTCAGATCATCTGCCTTAAGTTTCCTCCTAAGGGGGATGCATTTAGAAAATCAGCCAATTACACCAATGGTGGCTAACCTGAGGGGAGGGTAGGAAGAGGTTGGAAGGTTTTAGGTACTGTAATATTTAAATAATAATTATCTATTAACATGTTTCTAAAATTATTTGAAGTTCAGATGTATGCTTTTTACCAATCACTCCATTTCATAATTTTATTAGTTTTTTAGATAGAATCTCCAGTTGATTTGATCTTAAAATGTCCCTTCGCTAACTAAAAGAGGTTATTAAGAATATCTTAATTATTACTCTGATTCAGAAGAATAGACAAATTCAGTATGTCCTAAAGAGCTATACAAAACTGGAACCAAAATTACTAGTGCTACTTGTAGTATAATTTTGGCCTGTATTAATTAGTTACCTTTTTCTTAATTGTAAAAGATTACTTCTTTCTCTGCTGGGGATTTGAGCAGTGAGTGTATTTGACCCATTAGGTTAAGCTATGGGGCAGTCTTTTAGCTTTCATGGAAATTTTTTTTTCTTGTTTGCCTTAATTTAAACATCATCTCTGATTTGTCATGAGCAAGGAAAAAGAACATTGAAAAGAATGACAATAGTAGTTCTATCAATGTTAACATGCCCAATCTGCTAGCAGCATAATATTTCCTTTAACAAATATGCCAAAGTTATTATGTCCAGAACTGAAGGAATTCAAGTACTCCTAAAGCATGGAGGAGAGGGCACTGAAAGAGTGCCATGTGTTAGTTTGCAGAATTACTTTGAATAAGTAGGCTTTGGAAAGAGTAGCCTCAGAAAATACCCTGCTTTCTGAGAATGCAGTTTGTAATTTTAATAACTGCTTTGGATGGTAAAGTGACAGAAAATGAGCAGGTTTGAAATCTTTCACTTTGTCACAGGACACATAAATGAGACAGAATTTTTCTAGATTTCACAGAGATTAATAATCAGTCATGTAGGTGGCTATAGCTGGTGCTCGATCCAGCACATAGCTTTGTTGACTGGCCAGAATATCAAAAACTCAAGGAGTTTATTGTTTGCTTCTGGATTATCTGAAGAAATTGTTTGATAACAGTCCACAGTTGTTTTGAAACAATTTCAGAGGCATTCATTAAAGCATGTTAGAACTGCTGCTTATCTCTCAGGATCAAATGGATAAACAGGGCTTTTGTACATACATTTGAAAAAGCTCAGGGGAAAATTAAGCAGAATTTTATTTGCAAATACAAACTCTGTATCAAAGTCCACCATACCGGCAACTTTAATCAAAGGCTTTCTAGACTTTATGACTTGTTACAGATAGCATGTGTTTTGCACAAGAACTGGATAAATGTGGTGGAGGAAATAGAATCTATAATATCTGCCTCCCAGACATTCTGCATCCATCAGTAGGATGAGCATAAAATTACAAAGGATGAAACAATTAGGACAAGGGTATTGTCAAGAAGGTGTATTGCTGGGAGCATGGCATGGCTGTTTTTGGAAAAAGGGGCATAATGAAGAAATATATTGACCAGCTGTTACAAGACAAAAAAGGTTTAGGAAGAGAAAAGTGTGCTGAAATTAAAGCTGATGTCCATGCAGTTACTGGGGAGGAAAATGATTATGCTTTTTATTGGCCTGAAGGGGTTGTAAATGAAAATGTTACAGTAGGATGTGAATCTTTTAATACAGATGAAGGGCTGAGAATGGACAAATGCCAATTTCCTTCCTAACAAGCTACCTTAAGCCCTAGGGCATATACAGAATAAAATCTAGTTTTAAACATGTCATGGCAACCATGTTGGGTATATGTTACATGTGGCTCTGTTATTCCTGAATCTGTTACAATATACAGTAATTAATAAATATGTATACTATATATGTATGTATAGATAAAAAACTACCCTGATTTAGGAAGACTTTGAGTTATGTGTTTAAAGAAAGCCTCTATTTAAGTACCATTGAATTTAGAGCTGTGCTTGAATCTTTTCTTGATCTGGGACCTGAGGCAGTTACTTTCCTTTTCTGGGCATTGTGACATCTTGAAACTCACATTTTGCAAGGCAGAGTCAATGTGATATGCTACAGAAAAGTATTTTCTCATGAAGACTTTGTTATTGTTCCCATTTTCTTTCATCTCAAATAAAAATAACTCATGCTGAAAATGCAGTCTGTGTATACTGGCAATTAAAAACAAATCAGGAAATCTCTCTGCTATATTAAATCACACATGCCTAGTTATGATTTAACATGCTGGGGAATGAAACCAAATTCCACCCTGAAGTATCAAAAGCTGGTTTTGTAAACACTAGGTTTCTCATTCAGAATAAATTTTTTCTTCATGCTTATACCATTAATGTATGCATCCCAAAATTCCTGTGGAGAATGAAATTATTGGGTTGCCTACCAGTAAATACATGTGATTCCTGTTTAAAGCAATGTTCCAGGTAAGTGAAAATGAGAAATCTTGGAGAGCAGACAGATTTGCTTTTTCAAATGCAAGCAGCCTATCTTGCAATTTGCAGTGCTTCTTCAGTGAAAAGGCAGCAAGAGGAGACATTAAAAATAGAGAGGAAGCAAGAGAGAGAAAGATCATGTGGGAACCTAAGACAGCACACTAGGTACAAGTTCTACTCTTGTTTTCACTGGAGCAATCCTACTGAAATAACTACTCCAGGAAATAAACCTTGGTTTATCAAGATATTCAGTAAACAAAAAATAACTGATGTCAAAGTACCTCAAACTGGAGGAGATTTGCCAAAGATTCTGATATAGGACATTCAGCCAAGCTTCTTGGTTAATCTCATCAAAACAAGTTAATTCTCTTGTTTTTCACAGATCTGTTTCAACTCCTGTCTCTCTAAGCAGGGAGATAATATACTAAGTTTATGTAAAATATTTTCTATGAATAATCACAGTCACAAGGCTGAGATTCAAAGCACATGTAGGCAGTTATTGAAATCTTTTTTGGAGAATTAATATTGAAAAATATGATGATGATTATTATTAATACTGACTTCTGAGGGAATATTGAAACAGGCCTAAATGTATATAGCAAGTTCATATGGCTGCAATACAATATGGCAGTAGAAAAACAACATGGTAATTTGATGCTGCACACAGAGAAGCTGTATCAGAGGGGAAAGAGAGAGTTGCAGGAAAGCACCAGTGTAAACACTGCCTGGAATTCTCTTTTTAGATTGCTGGCCAGGATGCATTGCCAGATAACTGACACCCAAAGAACAGCAAAATTCCAGGGAAATGTTCAAGGTGAGTCTTGAGAACGTGGCTTGGTTTTTTTGTTTGTTTGTTTTTGTTTTGTATTTTTTCTTCCTGAGAATGACTGAAGAGAAATATATTTTAAGTATGTAGATTTAAATGGCAAAGAAATGCAAGGATAACAATTAGAGAACTTTTGGAAATTCTTGGTATCGGGGCACTTGGTGTGCTTGTTGACCTTGCATACATTTTTTCAGCCTCTCTCATTTAGACTGGCTGCTAGATATGATCTGATTGCAGTGAGCTGTCTCAGGACACTTGTCATCTCTGGCACTTGCAATTAGCCTCGTCCAAATGTTAGAACTGTAGGCTGCTGAGGATATGGCTGCAGGCAGGGGAGCTGTAACAGGCACTGTTGGAGCCTGTCTCAGTCAGCAAAGCTGCAAAAGCTGCTTGTAAGCTGCTGCACCAGACAAGACCCTTGTTCTTTGGGTGTCTCATTCAAGACAGACAGGGCCAACTTGCTGCTCAGGCAGAGCAGTAAGTAGCCAGCAGTAGCAGAGCCAACAGCTTTGCCTATGCCAAAGGGCACAAGGACTGTTTGTAAGAGGAGAGCTTGCTGCATAAACAGCAAATTCCTGCCTCCTTCCCCTCCTCCTCTTCCTCCTCCTCCTCTCTCCTGTGGCTGAGAAAGGAGTGAGAGTTTGCCAAAAGACAGGCATTATTAAATTCCTGTTTTACAGACACCTCGAAAAAGGTCCACTGCTCCATCTCACTTTGAGCCTCATACACCGGGGTCTCTCAAATTCTTCCAGCCCACCATCTGCCCCAGTGACTATTAGCTGCCTTTTAAGTCCTTTCACTCCACTGGTGTGCTGAGCCACCGTAGTCTTTTCCCACCACCAGCTTCCATACAGTACATTCTCTGAGACAGTCAGTTCTCCCTGTATAGAGGGATATAGTTTTACCACCCAAAAGACAGATGATTAGTCACATGAGGCTGATTTTTTACTGCCTCAAAGGGGCATCCTAGCTTGGGATGTTGATGAGTTGATATGGTAACTTTCACAGGAGGAATGTGAGCCCCAGACTAGGTCTGCATCAGCCAGCAGAACATCTCAGGGTGCACAAGTCTGTTGACCAAAGCAATTTGGAGTCCCTTATGTACATGCCTCATGCATTTTGGGAGTTTGTACTCAGCTGGATTTCTTCTGATACAGTCTGGAGTTTAAGTACACAGTAGCATTTGAGGTGTCACAGGTCTGGTTTGTGCCTGCATCTTCTGATGTATATCTGTCTGGAAGAAAACCTTCTTCTGCATTCTGATGCAGCTCCACATTGTAACCCAAACTAGGGAAGATTTGAATTAGAACTCTGCTGTAGATGCACTCTCAAATGATTTCCAAATATTCTTAAGGGCCACTTGTAGGAGATTTGGTTTTCAGAAGTCTTTGCAAAGAACAAATTAATTGTATCCATCAGTTTGCTCTTATCTATCATTGTGTTAATTCTTTCTAAGAATTTTAATGGGATAAACATGTTTACTATTACAGAAGCTGAATTGTTTAGTTCTTATCATTTCATATTAATCTGTGGTGCTTTTCAACTCTCTATTCAATTATGTTCTCATCTGTTTTTCTTTGCACTGAAATAAGACTATAAACAGACTTCACAAACATACTTCTAATACTGAATGTGTAAAGCATCTCTTCTCAATCTATCAAGTGAAAGGAGGTTGTTTTATAGAAGGAATTTTGAAAGATCTTTGCCAGATTTTCTGCCTTTCAAATGTTTGTACCAGTTGGAACAGTGAACATGTTGCTGAATAGATGGTGAGTAAAGTCTTCCCATTCAATGAGACTAGGAGATCAGATACTAGATCAGACACCATGTCTGGGAGATTATCTTAGAGGCCTTTCTTGGTCTAAGTGTAATTGTCATGGCTCAGTGGGACAACAGGGAGCATAAACAGAGGAAAACAGAGGATTTCCTGTGAATATGTAGGAGGTAGTGGTGGGCATTGATAGGAGTCAATAGAAGAATGAGCCAGGGTCTGCTGCTGAGAAATGTAATGTTTGCATATCTCTTGTATGGGCTGAAACTAAGGAGAGAGAAGGGTCCTAGGAACTGTACTGTGAGAAAAGAAAGACTAAAACTCTGAAGAAAGGACTTCTCTTGAATCTTAGGTTCACACATCCTGATCAGCTTTGCAGCTTGTTATTTTTCACCCTTTCTTTGACTCCTAGCGATCATGTTCAGGTAAACAATGCTGCTTCTCAGAAAGTTGAGGGTTCCCAGGATATCCCTTTTCAGCAGCCAGAAGCTGGCAGGGCAGGGCCCTTCTGTGTGTGCACGAAGACTGCAGGTCTGTCTTGCAGGGGCAGTGACTGGCCTGTCTGCCCTCCTGCAGTGGGGCACCCTCTGCCTGTAGAATTGCTCAAAGGCATCTGGAGAAATGGCAATTTCTATATAAAGGAAGTTATAATTGTCAATATGGGAATAATAGCAGAGAAAAATAAAATCTTGTCCTTTACATGTAGCAATGCCATGCAATACAAGAAAGAACACTGGCACTGAGTTACATCTGAACTGCTGAGCTCTAAGTAGATGTGCAGGGAAAGATAGCACACAATAGCCAGAGAAAGAAACCTAGTTAATTCAACAGCACCATCTTTCACATGCATTTGTCATGGGGAGAGCTAATGAATTTTGATTTTTTTAGGTCTGAGGCAGCCAAATTTTCAAAGAAATCAGGACCATTCATAGTTTCTATCAGCAAAAATGTTTATCTGATAGGATATGATCTCTATTTGTCATCTGCAATGCATGATGGAATCCTTTTGAGTCATGTTTTAAAAAATATTAATGAAAGCAAGAAGACAGCTGGAAAAATTGCAACGAGAAAGTGCCAAGACAAATGAAGTAACTTTCTTTAGAAAAATTCTGAAGCAAGGCTTTAAGTGCAATTTAGGACATCACATAGAGGAAATAAGATACAGGATAGAAGATAAGCTTTCTTCTGGAGCTTGAAATTAAATTGTGAATCAGCAAGGTACAGAAATATCATGCAGATATTTCAGACAGGAGGTGCTGCAACTAAGCCCCCGTGAATATTATATAGCTAATTACTTTTGTGTTTTCTGTATGAATCTAATTTTAGGTCTTTTTTAATAGATTCACAAATAATCTTCTGGTAACAGTATTAGTGGTTTAAAGCATCTTCTGGTATTAAAGTTGGGAATCAATTGCTGCTTACCAAACCAGTTTTGGCTTCTGAAAGGCATATCTTATTTATTTATAAAATTCTATCTTAATTAGGATTTAGCTGATATTTTTTTTCTCAAAAAAAATCAGACAAGGAAAGGGAAAATACAGATGCTTTTTTTTTTTTCCCCTGAAGTATAAGCCTTTGATTTGTATGAAAGGTACTGATGAGTGAGGATGCAGAATATCTCAGGTCAGAGAAGAGGCTGGAACTAAGATAAAATTGGGGATTGGTTGAAAGGCATTGATAAAACATAACCACTTTCATGACACAGAGTTCAAATGCCTTTATATTACTGGTTATTTGAAACAAGAAATACACACAAACTAAGAAAGGGATAGAGAATGCAAAAACAACATGGTTTGCCAAAAACAAAGCAAGCTGTCACTGAATTAGTTAATTTCTCAGCCTATGAAAAATATATCAGGCTTCATTCCAAAATACTCTATTGTCATTCTGAGAAAAACAACTCCAAACAACCTTGGAATGTCTGAAACAGTTTGAAATGAATCAGTTAGCATTCACATTTTGGAACAGTTCACAAAAATGTTGACAAGCACTATATTCTTCTAACAAGTTTCAGATTTGACGGATTTGGGTCTTTCTACAGAATTTTGGGGTTTTAGATTGAAGCCTGTTTCTCTTTTTGCAGCTATCCAAATTGACTGTTGCCATTGCCCCTGCAGCTCCCACATTTTACAGGGAAAATGCAAAACTGAATTGAGGAAAAATCAGACAAGGTCACTTCTGTGAGCTGCAGAGGAGGCATCCATGACCTGACAGCCTAAGCATCAGAGTCTATTGTAATAACTTGTGCATTGTCAATGCTGCATAAAATCCAGTCACAATAAGATCCATACTGTTGTGAAAGTTTAAACAGTGCTTTCAATAACTTGCTTTTTAGCCTGCACCCAGCTGAAAGCCAGATGCTGAGGGGTGCAGCAACTCAGGGTGTGTGTGTACATTGTTCTGGGATGATTTTTCACCAGGTGCAGTGGTGCATTGTGGATTGTAGGGTGCAGCATGGTTCCCCATGAAGTGACAGCATCCACATCTCCCTCTGGAGGTGCCTGCAAGTGTCAGGAGAGGAGAGCTTGTGATCCACACTCCACTGTACACACACTCCACCTTGTGTGTGCATCACTGTGTACTTAGTTGTGTGTATGGGGTAATAGTCCTTCTTGGGATTACTTGTAGGAGCCGATTTAGAAACTTATGGGTATTTATGAGCATTTCATGGTATATAATACTATGGTTTATTTGTTTTGTTATTGATATTGGTCATGATTACCAGTTAATGATGTCATTTACAGAACACTTTTATTCTAGATTGGTTAACCTATGTGCAATGAGCAGGTTTTGCCTGGGACAGGAGAAGAGAAATCTCTTCTGTTTCAAGAACAGGAGAGAATGCAGGCTGCCAAAGAAGAGTGGATAAGCAGCCCTACATTAGCAATACAAACGGGTGCCAGAGGGGGATTCATGGGCTACATAGAAGAAAAAAATCTAACCAATGTAGATCATGTTTATGGTAGGAAAATTAAGCTGAAGAGTAAGACCTGGAGAATTTTTGGACAAGCCCTGCAGAAGCACTTTCTCACACATATTGGTGGGGGTCTGAGTAGCAGAAATAAAGGTGAAAACAGAAATTTTCCTGCACCAGGGGAACAGTCAGTGTTAGCTGCATTTCAAGGCATTGGGAGACACATCATGAAGAGCCTGACAAGTTTCAGGGAACAAGTGAAGTTGCCAGATGAGGTAATGAAGAGATAGAAAGAGCAACATCTTTGACTTAGTAAAGGAAAGGACTAAGGAGAGATGCCCTGGTAAATGATAAAAAAGAGCATAGACTGGAAGGCTCGTTTGAGAAGTGGAGGTGAATCTACTGTTGTTTTTCATGGCTTTGGATAGAACAAATCCAGGTGTAGACCTGAGCAGTAAGAGCTAGGTTGCTTTAAAAAGGAGCATAACTCCTCCATATCCTGTGACTGTATCTGTACCACTGCTGCAGCACTTACCTGTGCATGCAAATCTCTGGCAACAAGCTGAACCTTGAAAGAATTATAAAACCTTGGTAACTTTCAGGAAAAATAGTGAATGTGGGGCATCACTGAGATTATACCAATAAAAAAACCCTAGCACTTTTTACAGCCATACAATTTATGGGATTCTGTATTTATGTGGTGGTATTGTTTATTATGCTCACATAGTAGCTACTTCCTCTTCAAAATTGCTCATTTTTAATAATCTCCACAGACTTTTGGCTACATTGAAATGTTACATTCTTGAATATTTCTTAACTTATTTCTTATTGTGATAGTACAAATAAAATTAATAACTCATTTTCAAGTCATTTTCAAATCTTTCAATAACAGTCAAAGCCCCTTTCTTGCACTTTAACTTTGATAAAGTTTAGCAGTATGAAAACAGAAGTGTGAATATTAAAATTATTTATATATTTTTATATATAGAGAGCTTTTAAGTCACAAGGAAATTTATGCAGAAAACTTTTGAATGAAAATATAATATTGTGATATTTTTACATAAAGTGTAATTGTGAAAGTTAAGATTAGATAGGTAAAATGACAACCATTATTAAATGAATGGGCTCTTGCTTTCACAGATACTTAAAAATCGAATGT
Source organism: Oenanthe melanoleuca (assembly GCF_029582105.1). NCBI lineage: Eukaryota > Metazoa > Chordata > Aves > Passeriformes > Muscicapidae > Oenanthe > Oenanthe melanoleuca. The sequence continues at coordinate 75,631,873 of NC_079336.1, forward strand.
CAAACTGACAGTAACTAAAGTATTGTTGGAAGAAGTTGATTCAGCATGACTTTTGGCACCTTTTGTTCCTTGTCTGATACTTTCTTGAGTTGAACACTTTTTTCCCTTTACCAGTTTTATGACAAGTTTGTTAACTTTTATGGCTCTTCCTTTCCTATCATAAATTAAAGGGCTTAGGGAGGAGTTGCTCCCTTGAGTTACTTCTAAGTTCTGAAAGTTTTGGCACAACCAACCTTCAATGTTCAGTAATTTTCTAAAGAATATGAGCTTTCTGAGAGACCTGCAACAGCTTCATCCTGTAACTTTGGGATTGCACTCACTGTTCCAAAGAGGAGTGGCCTTTCAATTTGGCACAGAGACAGTGTGGTCTGATCAAGTGTTTGCTGCTCACAAGTTATTCGAATGAGGAGGAAGCCAAGAAAAGTTGCTATGGTAAAGGATTGTTTTGATTTTAAAAAAAATAGGGAGGAGGGCAGCACTGACCTACCACCAAGAATGACTCTGTTGTGATGTTGTATTATAAATCAAAATAATGTAAATACTGTGTTAGTAAAATGGCAGTTCTGAAGGCAGTGGTGATGTAGGGCTGAAAACAGATTCAGGTGAAAAGAAGTGAAAAAAATTGCCTTGGGAATTAATACACACAAGATGGAAGATTTCATTTTTAGATCAGACCTATAATTAATTTTCAATTGGTAGGGAGTAAGCTGTGTTGTATGAATGGTAGTAGTTTAAAAGGGAGACTAAACTTTAGGGAAAAACCTAATGAAACTGTGACTAATTATTACATAGGTTTTGAGTCCCCCAGAGCATTTTCTGTGGGAATTTCAAGACTTCATCCTGTGCATTATTTAAATTATTTTTCAGGTAAACCAGACTGGCTTCATCCTAACACTGCAAATTTCTCACACGGTTAATGAAGCCATTGTCTTTGGGGTGGCTGGTCCCCCCCTCCACTCAAATTAACAGAACAGTGGTAAAATAAGCAAATCATCCTGTCATCCACTTTAATTCAGTGATGCTTTTGAACTTTACTGGATGGGAGAGTGCTCCTTATTTTGAAAACCTTTCCTCATGGGGTGGGGAACCAAGTTTGACAGAGTGAGTGCTTGCTTGGAGATCTGTGCAAACCAATGTTCATCCAATTTGCTGTCAGCAGCTTATAGCCATGCACATCCTTATCAGATGCTGTGCTTCCAGACAAGAAAATACATTGATGCTTTGTTTTTTGTTTTTGTTTTTGTTTTTGTTTTTGTTTTTGTTTGTTTTTGTTACCAAACAGTGCCAGCTCTCATCAAAGAGAGTGAGGAAGTGGGAGGAAGAGGTTTTTACCTTGGCTGGCACAGTGCAGGTATTCCAGTGGGTGTCACTGCCCAGGTGACACAACAAGGGATGGACCTAGTGAGACATTATGTCACATAGTGGAGTGTGGGAATGAGAAAGGAAGCTCCCAAGCCAGTGGAGGTTGGGCACTGGGGCACACAGAACTTATGAAGACAGGCCCAGCTCTAGAGTGGGCCAGACCTTGTGATGGATCTTCCACCTCAGCTGCAGGAGATGGGGGAATTGGAGCAAGAGTTTGGGCAGTGAACACAAGAGAAGCACTTTAACTGTAGTGTTTATTTGATCATTGCTGTAAGGGAGCTTAGACTAGTATCTACACAGCTGAACAAGACAAAAATAAATTACCCCTAATACCCTGTTCTTACACAATGCTCTCCACCTATAGATTTCAAAGTTCTTTCCAAAGAAGCCTGACATTATAATTCATACTTTTTGAGGGGGAAGCTGTGGTAGAAGACAAGGGAATGACTTCTCTCTCCATGGTTACCCAGCAAAGCAGTGACACACCTGGGACAAGGACACAGTTCTCCCAAATGCCAGTGTGAAACTATGCACATAGGAAACCTGTTATTTCCATTTATGCTGGTGTCCTTCTCTCTATAAACAATTTTCCTGGTACTAAGAATGTGTTCCTTAATATTTCAAGGTAAAGAGTAAAAAATCCTGCTAATCTAATAACTAACATAGGCAGATTTCATGCTTGAGCTTGGTATTAAACTAACCATCTTCACAGTTCTAAAGAACTTCACCAAAAAGAGGAATCCATTTTAACTTTCCATTCTGTGTATCCATGTGACTCTCTACAACATCTGTAGGAGATCATTGATAGCCTGTCATCTGTCCTTTCACCTTTGCAGATAGTTTACTGGGTTTTTGTCCCTAAATTGTTTGATGGATGATACAGGACTGTTGTCTTCAGTAAGTTATTAATGGTGATGTGGGCTCAAAAGCTCAAACCCATCCTCTTTCAATGGAGCAGCAAAACTTGTGGCTAACAAGTAAGTTTCATCCTTTATTTTTCTAGTGGGCTAAAACCACCTCCACAAAGGCCACTCCTTCTGAACATAAAGTGATTCTAAATGCCTCTGCCTGTATCTCCAGGCCACAGAGAATAGTATAAGTATATGGCCATGCACCAAGGCAACCAGACATGAAAAAGCTATGGAAAATTTGCAATGAAACATTCCTGGAGTCATCCTTCTAGCAGAAATTATGTGCAACAAAAGGACAATTGATGTTAATAATTCATTCAGCTCTAGAAAGGACTTACTATGTTTTCCTTGATTGAAATGATAGCTAAATGATGTCTGTCCAAGATTTTGTGTGCCCAGTGGGGAAGATGTAGCCTTGATCTGCCTAGAACCTCCAGTAAATCCATGACTGCCTTAACACATCATTAACAGAACAGTTTAATACATACAGTATTAAAATGATCAGATCCTTTGAAAGTCAGCCAAACAACACAGAAACTCATTTCCAGGACTGACTTCTACCTCTTTATAGTTGCCCTCCCTGTTCTCTCCAAAAACCACATGGTGAGAAAAAGTCCTGAATTCTTACCTTTCTGCCTGAAATCAGGAGCAAATTCCCATGCCACTCTGCATGTCCCAATTTTAAGCTGAAGTAGTCTGCTCTTTTTTTCTCTAGCCTAGGTGTTGTTTCAGCATGTTTATGCACTTTGTCATATGTGCAGTCCAAGGTGCAGAGAAAAATCTTCTTGCACCCTTGGGCTGTGCCTCAACTGTTCTGTTTGGAGCTTTCCATGGGAAAAGTATTTGGTAGTGATTAGTCATTGAAGGGCTGAAAACTGGGGGAGGCCTGAAGGAAATATTCCCCAAGAGCCTTCAGAAACTTGAGCAGGCAGGGCATAGTGGACATTCCTGGGGCAAGGAAAAGGCACAGGTGCTGTCAGTGATGAGTTTGGGGAGCAGCCCCACCATTAGGTGTGCCCGTGGGGTGGATGGATTATTGCTGCTCCAAGAGTGCTGACAGCCAGTGCTGGGCCAGGGCTGGTGCTTCTGGAGTGTTCTGTTCCTCAGCATCCCTGACTCCTCCAGTCTCTCACACCATGTCTGTCAGCAGCTGTGCCTGCACGCTCCAGGCCAGGCAGGGATGGGGCTGAATGCAGCTGGGAGCAGCAGCTTGGGTGGGAATAAATTATACCTGTATGAGAAGCCTACGAGTCACTGTCACATCACTGGTTCTGTTTTCCTTGTCTGTCTTCATTTTGCGAAATGGTAGGTGAGGACCTGAACTGAAAGGCTATTAAAAATAGAGTTCTTTAATGCTTTTTGGCCATGCATTGGGAGAGAGAGAAAAAACTATTTACTGAGGAATTTCATCTGAAACCTGGAAAACTGCTTGCCAAATCACAAATGAAGTGAGCACTCTGTGTCACAGTCTTTAGGAAACACTGCATTTCGTTTTATTTAGAAGCAGCTGGTTATTGCTGGCTGGTGACAAGGCACAGGATGGCAGTGGAGGGGTCACCCTTCCACAGAGCCATTTACCAAGCTCTGATCTAAAGGCAATCTTTAAAAATAAATGAAAAGGGGAAGCAGTCTGTATGAATTCAGAGATGACCTAGCACACATTTTAAAGATGCTTAAAAGAGGAGAATTCATGTGTGTGTGGGATGCTGGAGAGCTGCCCTGTGTTTGGATATGCAAAATAAAGATCTGTTTTGTAAAGGAGCTGAGCACCTGGAACTTTCTTTTGGCATTAGCTTACTAGTCAGATAAAAGAGATAAATGCTAATCTAATCAATCTATTAAATAATTATTTTTCAATGAAATAGAGGCTAGAAAAAAATCTTAGTAACAAAGGTCTCCAGTCAATATCTTTGCATAAATAGTGTGTGGGTACAGAATGCTAAATTGAGGCTACACCGATATTTGTGTATACACACACATGTGCCTTCTCCCACCCATATCTATACTAGAAAAGAGAGGATAGCTGATGAATGAGCCAAGAAAAACATTTGTTTTGGATGATACCTTTTTAGAACTGACTTCTCTGAAGAATTTAAAAAATGTGTTTGAAATTAGAGAGGACTGTTTATAGAGGATATAAAAAAGTAGATGGAAGAAGAAATCACTTAGAGAAATGCTAATCTCCTCCTCCACAAACTGCCCTTTGCTATGACCCTGACCTTTACTTCTGTCGGTTGAAAAGATCCTTAAATATTTGTTGTGATATTTTGGGAATAGACAGGTACAGATAGAGCTGTATGCTGGCTTCTCTGACTCATTCCTTCCCTATAGATGAAGGTGGAAGGAAAAATCTATCTAAACATGCATACAGACACATTATTTGTCATGCACTAAGGCATACATGTTTAAATTAAAACAGTCCCTTAAAGGTATTTATTTTTATTAGTGCTACACTGAGCTCTGAAACACAAAATAAATAAGTAGTGATTTCAGTAATCATCATAATTACATATTTTCTTATGGCCTAGTTACTTAACTTCTATACTGTCTGTGCTCACATGGGCACCCTCTTTGCTGATCATGCTTATTCTCTCACAGTCTGTCCATGCTGTAGATGTAGATGTGCTTACACCAAATGGGGTTTCACACACGAGAGAGACTGAGAGACATGCAACTGTGAAAACATTTCCACTTTTATTAATGCTAACTGTTACCATGCCTGCCACTGCCAAGTGCTGTGCAGCAATTGCAGTGAACTACCCTTAATATAGTGGCCAGTGGGAGAGGGGGAGACTCTTTCTCTCTTAGTGGCACAGTCAAATGCAGCAGCTGTTTTAGGGATGAAAACATGCACACAGCTGGCTTCTGAGTAGTAGCTTTTGTTCACTAAAACACTCTCTGTAACTACACGTAAGCAAAGCATGAATTTCACATTCTTGGCATTATAGTTGAAGATCTCTTGTTGATTTTTTGGAGAGTGAGTTTCTGTCATGCACTCCAAGTTTTTATTATATGAACATCAAACAATGTATGTGTTGATTGTGTTCCTTAAACTCAGGTTCTGAAAGACTTTGGAATCTGTCCCTCTTTCCCTTGTGATAATCTCAGGATGTAACCAAAACTCTTTTGAATAAGAAGGTAACTTGGAAAGGATATATTGACCTAGTCCAATGCATACTGGCTGCTACCCCTTTGCAAATAAGGCTCCTTTCAGATGTGTTGCTGTTTGTACACCTGAAACTGCTGCTTATCTGTGCAAAAGTAAGCCACTGTTTAAATGAATGATGGAAAACATAAAATCAGTTGGATATCCTGTACAGAGCAGTGGGGAATTTTTTTAGTGTTATCACTGGGGGATTTTTTTAGTGTTATCAAGTTTTATGCCATATCAGCAATTTGAAATTACTGCTGAGCCAATAGCACTTATTTTAGGAAGAATGAGCCCTGTGATAATTTGTGATATGATTATTTGATTTACTGTACAGCCACATTATACTTTGTCTAATTGTTTCTTTCCTTGAATTCAGGGTTGGGTTGCAGTATTTCATACATACTCTGCATGACCAGAAATGACCCATGACACATATGGCACATGTGACAAAATAACCAAAAGCCAAACTGATACTTGCAATTTTATAAACCCTTAAGAAGTCATTGTAGCCCCCTCCTAACTTGTTGTGTTTATGCAGTTAAAAATCTTACTTATTATAACTAAAATATGGGGTTTGTAAGCTAATTTAAAGCTGAAATGTGACTTGTCTTCTGTGTGTCACACAGAAGAATGTACTATCTCTTAAAAATTAATTTATCTTGCTTCTTGGAATTGCTTTGCAGCAATGCTGCAGAGATAACAGTGTCAAACATGCCTTCTCTTTTCAAAAGAAAGCAAGCAACCATCTGGGAGTGATTCCCAAAGCGTCATTCATTGTGCAACGTTCAGAAAGTCCCAAGTGGAGATGCAAACATCTCTCTTGCTTCCAGGGCTGCCCTACATATGTAGGACAATTGACTTCCTTACAATAGCAATTGGAAAACTGGAGCTTCTGCAGCGGTATGCTTAATTTTAATCAGGCAGTGTAAACTCAGAATCTCAGAACAAGCCAATAGCTCACAAATACAGCAAAAATGTGGATTTATGATGCATATTATCAGTTTTTGTCTTTTTTACACAGAAAATCCCTCCCTTTTCCTCCATCTCTATATTCTTCTCAAGCCAAGCTGATTAGAAACAGCCTGTACTAATATCTTAGATCACCCACTCTCTCGACTGATCTTGGTCAGAGATTGACTATTGAATGATTAGTGCTCTTGAGGTCTCCTATTTAAAGGAAAAATGTTGATAATTTGAACATTTTTTAGTAGATTCTGATGTTTTATAAATGAAACTGACAATATAAAATCTGAGGTTCAGTAACATATGGCACACTGAAAAATCCACATGCTGTGATTTTACCAGGAGTGAAAACTTACATTTACTCTAGAGAGTACAGAAACTTCTCATAGTTCAAATAATAGAAAAAAGAGGAGTGCTTTACTGGCATTTTTAGGTCATGTTTCAATACATACTGAAATATTCTCTTTTATTCCAGAGTTGTTCCAGATTGAATTATTTTTATATTTCTTCCAGCAAATTCTTTAATGGAGTTTTGAACTCTCATTAGAGCGATGATTTATTTTCTCCTTTCAGTTGTGTAAAGCTGCTGGAGCTGTGTGGCTATATTGGGAGCTAACTGGGTGACAGATGTACAGAGGTATAATTAATACAAACCAAATGCACACCTACTGTAAGAATTATATTTGCACTTAATCTAATATACATTCATATCATGAGTGAGGAGATGGCTTCTTACTCTTTCACCTTCAGAGGTTAAAGTAATAAAGTTCACTATGAAGGAAAAAGACAACAATGAATATAGAACTCAGTAGTATAAATGAAGGAGAATCTGCTTTCTTTTTTACATGTAATATGTTGGGATTTTTTTTTTCCAAAAAAAAGAGAAGGTGGCTGGTATAACAAGTGCTGCTATGTGTGGCTGTAGCAGCTTCCCAAGTGAGTCATCAGCTGTGTTTGGATCCAGACTTTCAATTTCACTGCACAGACACCACTGAATTAAAGGAGAGGGTTTCCTACGTTGGCTGGCAGAAACAGTAGGTTTTTATAGTCTAAGGATCATCTGCTTGAGGAAAGAGAACTAACACTGAGTTGCAGCTTCAGGAGTTGCTTCATGGCTGTGTTTGACAGAGCCTGTCCTGAGGTGCTGTGGCTGCTTGCTTCGAGGGAGAAATGGATGGATTGGTTCCACCTCTCATTCTGCAAAAGTTGCAGCCTCTGGCTCCCCATATGCTCCTTGATAATAAATGCTGCAAAGTGCATCACAGGGAGCTGAAATACACAGTTCAGGATCTCCTGTGTGAGGTCCAGTATGAAGTGCTGAAATACAGAGTAAAAGGATCTTTCCCCTGTCCTTAGAATTATGTATCTGGGTGTCGTTGGGCATGCCATTAGATGCCTATATGCATTTTCCAACTCCTTTCAGTTTAAAAAGTCTGTATTTCAATATCTTTTTTTTTTTGCCTGTGAAGAGAATCTAGAATAAAGATAAACCAAGTCTAACCATTACAGAAGGAATCAGTTCTTCTGCACAGATTCTGAGAAAGAGGAGAATTTGGTTACAGTTTCTTTTGACAGATATTGTGAAAGATGATCCTAACTTAGTTAAATATAATATCAAACCTGTTTTGATAAAGAAGACTAGGTGAGTTTTGGCAAGACTTTTTTTTTTTTTTTTTTCCATTTATACTGATTTTTGTGTAAGTAATTTTTTGTATGAAAAGTCAAAATTCAACAGAAGATTGATGTAAGTGAAGATGTCAGTCTTTTAATATGAAGATGTCAGATGGCAAAAAATCCCAAGCCACTTTCTGAACAGTTTTATTGAGCTTGGAACTATTCTGTTCATCTCAGTGGAGTTTTAGTAATTTCATGGTAATTCTTTTTTTCCCCGTAAGAAAGGGTAGGATTGAGGATCTGCACAATTTGTTGTGATTGATATCTCATTTTGGCTGTCAGTCAGCAGTGGGCTTTGCTCCCAGTGGAGGTCAGCTGTGAGAAGGCAGAATGCCCAAAGTTACCCCTCATCCTGGGCAGAGCTCAGCCATCATTTCCAAGCCCGGGGGCTCTCGGGTGTCTCCTGAGATAATTGTAATGGAATCTGGTCCCACATGTTCAGTGGATGGACTCAAAATGAGCTGCAGCAGCTAGTTACAAATTTTTTTTGTTCATTGGTCCTAGCTATATTCCTTGCTGATAGGCAGTGTCAGTACGTGTTCTCCTGCAATGAACTATGCAAATATAAAATTACACAGTTAAATAGTCAAAAGTCAGGGTGTGAAAGCAGAGTGATACCTTCATTCAAATACCATTACCCCAGGGTTTTAGCCATTTCTTCATGCTTCTTAATCATACTTGGCTCAGATGGATTAAAGGCACATTTCCCTTTGCATGGGAGTCTCATTGAGCTCTCTGTGACACGGGCTGATTAATCTCATTCAATTTATGCCTGTTTCCTTTGGGGACACACATCAGTGTCTGGGAGGGCAGAGTCCATCTGTGCCTATAGGGATCAATCACATGGGTGCAATTAGTCTATAACAGTTCATAGCCTCAGATCAGTTCTGTATGAGAGTGTTTTTTCACAGCTGCCTCTGACTTGCTTCTATGAATTCAGAGTCATACGAGTTATTAAAAATTTCCTTGCAAAGTATAAGTTTTACTTGCTGGACAGAAATAAGTGTTCATATGTCCATTTCTGGGATATTTCTCCTAAGAGATTTGCTTGGTGACAAGAAAACTTTTTCTCAGCTGCAAATGCAATCCACTTTTTAGTATGATATTTTATATTCCCGGGCTGGGAACAAATTCATCAGAAGGCTATAATTTTTTTTAATTCTTATAGTTACCATTTTACATATTGTAACTGTGTTGATTTTTTTCATTTAAGAGGCTGAAAAAATAGCAAAAGCCTACTCTTCACTTCTCATTAGTGTTTGAATGGATAGATACTTCAGACTTTAACTGTGCTATTATTGTCATGTATCACAGACTATTTTTATTCAAAATAAAACATTACTTATGCAAGTAAAATTTTCCCACATTATCACAGCTTTATATTTTGATGAATTTAAAGGGACCACTTCAGGCTACTAGAATAGATGAATATGTGGTCTGACAGAGTTTGGTCATTTTGATGTCCATGTAGAAACAACTAAGATGACCAGGGGAGCAAGTCTGCTTTTAACCTTAAAACACAGACTGTTTTCATTCTCCACACCAGAAATGTGTCAGATCTATGGTATCAAAGCACAGTGACTTGCTGCTCTATGTTGTCAACATACTCAGTACTAAGGAAATGCCAATGTATACTGGTCCTGTCCATGCTCTGTGCAGTGCCCATTTGCACCAGGAGCTGCAATCTTGCATCTTTGCTCTCCTGTGTTGCAATTGAGGTATTCCATGTAAGCTGCTTTCCAGAAAAAATTAAGCCATATGTCATACACTGATAAGACTTTTCCACATGGCTACAAATGAAAGTGCTGTTCTGCTTCCTTGTCACAGAATTTAATTAACTTACACATCTGTGTCCACAGAACCAGTTTGGCCACTCGGTTGGTTAGTCACTGGTTCAAAACCCATGCAGAGCCTTGCAACCCTCTGCAGGCTTTCCATAAGCCAGTATCTCTAGCATGCAGAGAGTCCAAGCTATTTGAAGAAAAATTCTTATTTTTTTTTCCAGCAAAAAGATATGTTACTGAGGTGAAAACTCAACGTTATACACACCATGCAGCAATTTTATTGTAAAGAAGTTCTTAGATAAGCATCCTGTGGACTGCATGTACCTGCAAAGGAGCATGTTAATGGAAAATATATTAGCAAGCAAAATGCCTGCAAACAAAATTAACCCTCGATGTGAAACGTTAGGAAAATAAAAAACCAGAACACATTTAAAAAATTGAAGGTGTCTCCTGGTGCTCCTTCCAAACAGTCAAATAAAATTATTAAGAGAAGCACAGAAGGGGCTTTTATTGTTATTATTACTTTTTCTTTATTGTTATTATTACTTTTTCCTTATTAGACTTCAGTAAACTGATAAAAAGAAAAGCTACACATATGAAAAGCATCCAGCTGTAGCCTTGAGTCACGTGAGAGCTGCAGGAAGGCAGGCCAGGTGTGTGGGTGTTAGTGATAATGAGAAATAAGAGGGAACAGGGCTGCTCCTGCTTCTTTAGGGCTGAATGTCCATGTGAGGGCATCTCCTCTGCTGCTGATCACCAAGAGTGTGGAAATCATGGGGTTGAATGGTTGATCAAGGTTCTCTTTCTCAACAGAAGTAACTTTTCTGTGGCCTTTTTGTTTAATGAATCAGTTATTTGAACTACTCAACAGCAATCTGAGGTATCACTGCAATGGCAAAAACTGCTTTGATTGACTGTGCATTTGGTTCTCACTTGAACTGCTCTCCTTTTTTGCCTCTAGAAGGCTGTATTGGGTTCATCATGCAAAGGGGCTGAGGCTGCAACAAAAGGCTGGGAAAATAAACAGTGGGAAGTAAACTTTTCAGTGTGTTTTGCCCCTGCCCTTCTGAGAGGTGAGGTCTTCCTCACTCCCAGGCTGTACAGTGATTTACTGTATTCCCTGTGACTTCCATTGGTGTAAAACTAGTTACTCATGGCTGCTTGTATATCAGACATATCAGATTCTGAGTATTTTACATGTCTACAGTGAGAGGTCTCCATTCATCCAGATAATAGCTACATGCTGTGTCCAGATAAAGGTAGTTTAGGATTTTTGTCATTTCACACTATTGAGCTGAACAATTCTTAAAATTTGTTACTTCCACAATTCCATAAACAGCAATTAGCTAAAAAGGAAAAGGAAAATACTTATTTCTGTTTAAGCATAAAGAGGAAAAAAATACACCTGAAAAAGTTCAGTGATTAACTTCTCGGAAGTTTACCAGGGGTGATCTGGCCTTAAGGTTTAAAGTAAAAAATACTGGGAAAAAATAAAAATATTATTTTGACAAAATACTCTGCCTTTCCTATTTTCTCCCAGCTATGTATTTTTAAATTTTATTTTACTGAAATCTCAGTTATGAAATTTATTCTATCTAACAATAGGTTGAGGAAGTAGGTCAGTCCTTTTTCACACCCAATTGCTACTGCCATATTCTAGGCAATTGTGTAGATATTTTAGTATGTTCAAGTGGACATAAATTATCTTGGAGGACACACTGGAGCCAAAGCAGTATTGCTATGAAAATCATTGAAACAGTGATGCCTCAAACTTGTAAGTCTCCATAGCAACTTAAAAAAAATAATGACAGCTGTACCAAGAAATTTGCTAATAGAAGGCCTTAACACATTTGTCTAGACTCAGTCATACTTCATACTCATTATAACCTGTAGAAGGATTGTGAGAAAATGAAATGTAGAGAAAAAATAGGGAACATCTGCTTTTCCTGGAATTTTACACTGGCTTCATTTAAGTTACCTGACAATGTCTATGGCAAATATAACCATTACAGTGAAATTTAATAATATTTAATAACATAGAATAATTGCAACTCGTTTAATTCTAATATGTACAGCATTTCATTTATTATGTGCTATATACACAGTGGAAATTTCTCAATAATTAGCATAAAGCTAGATGTTCTGAAAACAAATAGAAGATTCCCATGTTGATAATGTTAAAATTATTGGCTGTAACAATGCTGAGAGCACTGAGTGAAAAATGCAGCAGTGTGGGAGAGATTCTGTTTTAAAATGGCCTCTCTCAAGTTCAAATTGCAGGCCATGGATAAAAAAAAGAGAAGGGCTTTGTAGGATCAAAGCACAAGAGAGTTTGCTAGCTTTGGTCTGCTAGAAATGCACAAAAACACTAGAGAATAAGAAAATTGGCTGTGCAACCATTAAGCTTCAATATGTAGCAAGAACAAATATTTTTATGGGTTGGCATCAGTTCGAAAGACGTGATATAAGTTGCTGATTTTAAGGCAGCCTTTGAATTTTTAAAATTTTGTATATAACAATTTCCTATATAGGCAAAAATTGTTTCTAATGGGGCAGAACTCTATTCAAGACCTTACAAAGTGAAGAGTTAATCACAGAACTGAAAAAATAGATGAAACTGATTTTATCTTGATTACATTTTTATTGTGAGTTCTGCCAAGAATTCATATTCCCAGGGGGTTGAAAAGGACAATTTAATAAAGCTGAAAATAATATTGAGACAATCAGCTGGAGAAAATGTAAACAGAAACATGAGAAAGATAATTGTCCATTGTTGAATAACATTTTACTAGATGCCCAAATTGCACATTTCAGAATGATGTTTTTGCAGGGACTTAAGGAAAGAACAGTATGGGTCAAAGTAAAATGAAAAACATCTCTAAATCATAGTGAAAGTAAAGAAAAAAAAAAAAGCTGGAACAATCATAGCAACAAGTCTCTTGGATTTTAGGAAGTAGATAGTGGAAGCACAATATTAAAGACAAATATATGGGCATCAGATCTAAAATGGAAAGGCAGAGAAAGGAGTTCCCAGTTGTATCAGGAATCCTGATAGTATTATTGCTCCATGACTGTATGATGACAGCAGAACTGACCAGAATTCATGGCAAGCAGAATCTCAGTCACTTGGAGTCTGCATTTGGGGAAAACCAGAGGCTAGAGTGATGTGAATTGATGGTGCAGTCCTTTTAATTCCAACCACTTACACAGCAGTTTGTTGAAGCTAGACATTTAAAAAATCTGCATGTCTAATTAACTTTCATCTGATAGTTTTAAAAGAACTAGCAAAATAGACATTTTGTTTTGGTGATTACAGAGTTGAAACATGGGAATTTACAAGTTGGGAAAAATCTAAAGTCTACCAATATTTAAAAATTATAACTCAGGAGATTAAGGGCCTATCAAGATGAGATTGCTTAAACAAAATTAATATCCATCAAAATTAGTTTCACAAAAATCGTTTTTGCCAGACTAATTTGATCCCAACTTTTGATAAGATTACAAGTCCTTTTAAATTAGTATTGTTGATGTAATTAATTTTTTAAGGACATTCTCTCACTCACACTAGAAGACATTTTGTTAAGGAAGTAAAGGATTAGAAAATCAATCTAACACCTATGAATTTTATTTAAAATATTATATAAGTATATTTAAGTATAATTGCAAATAAGGAGCCACCATGGTGAGAATTTGGTCCTCATGAGGTTCATCTCCCTCACACCTTATCTTTCTTAATAAGACAAGAAAACATGACATTTTCTTCATGAAGGTTTCTTATACCACTAAAACTAGTGGAGGGTTAAATGATAAATAAGGCTGGAGAATGACAGAGCAATCTGACTTTCTCAACAAAATGGAGCAAGTTATTTTTTTGGAATCCTGTGCAGTGAGGAACAGTGTGAGCCTGTAGGATGGAACACTTGTAGGATGGAAAAGACTCCATGCTGGGAAACAGGGACTGAAAGGGATTTGATTTTCTAATGGATAATCAGATACAGGTGGAGCTCCTGCCGTGGGCCACGGCCAAAGTGCCAAAATGATCATTGGACTGACGAGGAGAATATGAATAAAAGCAGAGAGCTTGCATTGTTCAGGTGAAGATTTACTGTGAGGGGAAAGGGAAAGTGCTGCACAGCCTGTAGCCCTTGGCAAGGAAGGCTGGGGTTCTGCCCCTCTGCTAGAGGAGAAGGGGAGGCACTGCACAGCCACTGCTGGGGTCCAGCAGCTCCATCACTGCTCACCCTCCCTGTGCAAAAGGATTTTGGTCTTCTTCCTAATTTCTTTTTGAAAACATTATTATTTATTTGGTTTTCTTTAGAAAAAAGGGTTTGAGAGCAGCTCTGGTTGAGCTTAAAGGACGGGAAAATATACTGAAAATGAGGGACTACAGTTCAAAGTCTTGACTTACTAAAGAATAGTAAAATGGTAAAAAGGCATCTCTAATTTATCTGGAAAAGATTAGCAAAATCCATTGCCTGAAATTAGAGAAATTTAGCCTTGAAGTAATTTATCTCAGAGAAGGGAACTGATAACTGGAAAAATTTACTGTAGCCTGCAGTGGGCTTGGTCTGAAGAGAAAATTTGAAACCATGATCAGTTTTTATTCTGGCTTAGCTGCACTATTGGTACAGAAATTCATTTAGGGGAGCCCTGTAGGTGTGTGAAATAAGAAGTCACATTAAATAATCAACAGAACTCATCTGATATTAACATATACCAGTCAAAAATATGAAATTATAATGTTATTCTGTTGAAATGATCTGCAATAGGTCTTAGTGATGTTTTGTTAAAATTTACTTTGCAGATAATTTTAATTTTTGAGCTAACGAGCACAGATATAAGATATGAAATCTTTAAGTTCTCCACTAAGTAATAAAAGACTGATTTTTCTGAATGACATAAAGAAATCCACCTAGATCACAAAATCTGGTCGTCTCCAAATAAGCATGTTCAGAGACCTCAATTTCTGTCCACGTAGGAAGAGGAAAGCACAAATCCCTGAGCTCTAGAGGTTAATTCTGCAGGCCAGGAGGCTCTGCCCTGCTGTGGGAGCACAGCCCCCAGCCCCAGCCTGCCCTTGGGACATGCAGGGCTGTGCTGGGGCTGGGCTTGGGGACAAGGGGCTGGAGTAAGGCCATAGACAGAGGCTGCTGCCACTACTGTGGTGCTAGAAAATCTTCTCCTTTATACTTTCAGATTTCTTTATTTGCATAGTTTGCAAAGTGTTGGTTATTTTATTTTTTTGCCAGTTCTACTCCAAATTGGGTATTAGCTTGAGCCATTTTGTTTCCTCTTTCTCATTGTACCTGCTGGCACCAGTTTCACCTCTGCCATAGTGCCACTTGCCTTTGAGTACTGGAGCTGCTTCAGCTACCCACTCCTCTGCTACCCTGCCCTTCCTGCTTGAAGTGATTCACCAAAAAGTTAACAAAAAAAGGAAGAAAGCCTTCTAGATCACACCAACACACCCTGCTTCTCTTATGGTTGGTCATTTGGTCTGTGTTACAGGCATGGTCCCTGCACTATCAGTGAAATGACAAAATTTGTGCCTTCTTGTATTGCTGGCAAAAATCTCCAAGATGATATGCACAGTTTGTGAACAACACCTCTGCTAAAAGAAAGAAAGGCTGAAGTGACTAGGGAACAGGATGGAGTGGATTTCAGTGGTTTAGGGAGTGGTGCTGTGTTCCTTGGGAAAAAGCACTGCTGCAGGTTGCCCCTAGAAAGGCCAACATCCCAAAAGACAAGTGTTCTGCTGATGTAAATGGCAGGTCTTATGTCTTCTTCAGCCAACTGATAGCATCTTCAGAGGTTGCCTCAGAAAACCTACCTTTGTAGGTTATCTTTGTTTCATTCTCCAGGTTTTAATTCCCCACCACCTCTCCTCTCCTTCTTCTTCTTTTCTTTTATTTTCTCTTTTTTTTTTTTTTTTTTTTTTTTTTTTTTTTTAAATCAGTACTCACCAGCCCTCTGAAATATCTGTATATTTTTCCTGGGTCACCCTCTGTCTCAGATACATTTCTATAAAGGTGCAGCCTCAGCATTTCTTCTCTTTAACGTGGGTTTGAGTGCATGTACTATCTACATCTGGAATGAGGGGCCGTATTAAAAATAAAATAATTATAAAAATAAAATGAAATGGCCTCACATGGAAAGCATTTGGAAAGGAAAATACCAGAGTAAAAATGGAAAAATAAGTATGTGTCAGGCCAGCTGCAGGTTGGTTGCAGCGCTCTGGGAAGCCAGTGGGATTTGCTGGTGCCCTGCATGGGAAGGCAGAGACCAGGCAAGCACAGCTGCCCTGCAGCACTCTGGTGGCCAGGACTTCAGCTATGCAGCAGGACTTTAACCTTGCTGGCCTCAGGAGTATTTCTCAGAAGCTGAAGACGTCAACTTTAGCAAGGCTGTGCCCATAGATAGTAATGGCCAAAAGGGAAATCCCTGGGGCAGGCTCAGGAAGAATTTGATGGTATTTGTGCCAGCAGATATCTGGGGCATGGCCATAAGAAAGTAAATTTCAGTCAAATTCATTTATTAAACCCTTCTCAATTTACTCCTGCACAAAGAATAAAGGGACTATGTGTTGCAAATAAAGACAGCATACACTGACTTTGTCAACCTCTAAATTAAGAAAGAATTTTAATATCTTGCTTCAAGAGATTTACTCACATGATTAAAGTTAGGCATGATTTTAGGAACCTCAGAAGATCAGTCACCTGATAAACTCCCACTCCAGGTTAAAATAAATTACATTACAAAAGCATATTTCTTGAAAAAAAACCACAAGAGATATTATAGTAACAAAAATTTGTCTTAAAAATTATTAAATTGTTTGGTCTTTCAATAATTGAAAAGGCTTCATTACCATGCAAACAAAAAACAGGTTGGCTATTCACCTTTGGAAGATGGCATTTGCATTGCTATAGTGGGAGAGAAGAACCTTAGAAAACTAATGAAGGAGCATAAAAATGCAAATTACTGCAGCTAATTGGCTGTGCCTTCTTACAGCTTCTGAATTATTAATTTATGACCGAGTAAATCTGCCCCTTTTAAATAATATAATAAAGAACAACATTGTGTTCTATGCTGTTGAGTGGATAGTGTTTGTTCCCTTAATTTTATGGTGAGTTGCTCTTGTTTGCACTAGCAAGATGCTTACAGTGCTCTGTATAACTCTGCAGGTCCAGCACTCATCTCATGCAGACTGACCCCATTTTATTTCCTTTTTCTAATTTCTAGAAATTTTCTAGACAGGGAAAAAAAGACAAAAGATGATGCCATTATTACAATAATGCTAATTACATCTTTATTGCCATTGGCAGTAAAGTTTAATCATAAAGCAGGCTCAGAATTCTGCAGAGACCTATTTACATGCCAATATGTGAATAATTCAATTCAGTTCAGTGTAGTAACTTAGACCTGGTTGTTGCCCAGGAGGTTGAAGAAATCAAAATAAAATCTTTGATAACTGAGGTTGATATATGCACATTTTTCCCTGAATATTATTTCTTCTCCCATGAAAAATTTGGGAAGACTCTGGGGAACTTCTTATTTCATCTGGGATTCCCAGCCCTTTGGTGCTCATGTATACAAGAGCACAGTTTTGCAAGTGCCAGATGCTCTAGCTGGCAGACCTGTACATTCACAGTGTACATATATTCCCAGGAAGGCCTTCACATTCCCTGTGAACTCTCACTGGGGCTGTGCAGGGCATGAGCAGTGTGTCCATCACTTTCTGAACTTGCCTTACACTGCTTGAGCACTCCACAGTTATCTGAAAAACCTTGGAGTCATGTGTTTAAATAATTCTGTGCAACAAGGGCTAAGAAATTAAGCTCAGCTTGTGTGATTTCCTTTTTTCCTTTGGCTTTGCTTACATCCCTGTAGCATACTTAAATCACCAATTTTTCATTAAAAACAGATATGCTACAGCACTGGGCACCTTTGTGTAGGTGGTGCCTGCAAGACCCAGGTTGGAAGAATTTGGCCTGTGGGATGGATCATTGCTTCAGAGACACAGGCAGCAACCCTATGCAGCAGGTGGGAGTGCTTCTGTAAGGCAGAATGTTTTTTATTACAGAAATCAGCCTGCTGAGATGAACTTTCTCATTCTCCATTTTAGTCTCTAAATGATTTCTTCTTTAAAATGTAGCCAAAACAGGTTAAACATCATTTTTTTGCATTGCTTAGTGCATGGGATCTCTTTTGTTTGTTCCAGCCACTGCTGTGTCTGGGGTGCCTAAACCAGCTACGACAGTGAAGCAGCTCATGGAAAAAGCTTTGCCTGGGTATAAGTGATCTGGCCAGCTCAAAGCTCCAGTTACGAAGACAGCACAAGGGAATAACAGTGAGTCCAGGGAAATTCTGGTACTGAAGGTAGGTAAACAAAAGCCAAAGAATATTAAATCTGATTTATTTTGTTTATCTTCTAGAACTTCTATAATTTGACTGTGCACAAGCTTTGCCTAGGTCTTCTTTTATAGCATCCAAATATCTCACTAGTACCAGTGCATTTCCCAAGTGGGAAAGGAACATTATCTTCAGTTTATAGAAATGAAATTGAGAGATGCAGGTAGGGTAAAATAGCTCCCCAAGGCTGCCTATTAAACCTTGGGCTGGAATCTGGACTGTCATCCCACTTGCTGCAAAAACTACTGACTATTTCCTAATAAAAAGTATTTTCAGAGTATTTTCTA
Source organism: Oenanthe melanoleuca (assembly GCF_029582105.1). Lineage (NCBI taxonomy): Eukaryota > Metazoa > Chordata > Aves > Passeriformes > Muscicapidae > Oenanthe > Oenanthe melanoleuca. The sequence continues at coordinate 75,650,417 of NC_079336.1, forward strand.
AATAAAAGAAAAGAATACAAACTTTACTCTAGGATGACTACGGTATTGTCTTCTTAGGCAACAGAAACTTGGTGGCTGTAGGATGCCAGTTTTTGTTGAGCAAATTTCTATATATCAATCACTGAGGAACTGTCTGTAGCAGTCCAGGATCAAAACCAAACCTATTGCCATTTGAAAGGGTCATGTTAAGCATCAGGTTTATAATATGTGTTACCTAAAATATTAATGTAGTATGTAATAACTGTTAAACTAAAGCAAACAGAAGCAGTGAAGAAAATATCCTGATATGTTACCCAGAAGAGCAAGGAGGAAAACACTCCAGGGAGAAGTATTTCAGGAAGAGCCTATAGGTGGTGATTAAAGGCACTTAGACACGAAAGAATTTCATCCAGATAGATGTATGGGGAATGTAGCTTTTACCAAAAACTTGCAGATAGTGTCTCCTTCAGTCATCTCTGAACACCTGGAATCTTCTCTCTTAACCAGGAAGGAGAAGAGCAGCAGATGTTTTCATGCTCTAAGAGTTGTTGGAGAAACAAAAAATACCTGAAAGAGAAAAGTGCCCATAGAGCCACAGGGAGAAGGAACAGGAGTACAGGGACTAGTCATTTTCGTTTGTCAACAAGCCAAAAACTAAAGGGATTAACCTGCAGCAAATTAGATTAAATATAAAGGAAAAATACGAATTAGTCATGAAGGGAATATTTTAGAATTAACACCATTGAGACTAAGGCTAAAAGAGCTAAAAGGCTAAGACTTCCTAAAGCACAGCTGGAGATGGTTTAAGGTCAGTTTAAGTCTCCCATCACTAAAAGGATCGTGCAGATTGCTGGGAACGGGCTCCTCTCACATTCTAGCCATGGGCTAGAACCTCGGCGAGGATTTTCCTCTCCCTTCTGGAAAGTGACTGTCTGCTGGAGCCCTCTCTCCTTCTTCATATTTTAGCTCAGTAGCCGTACACTCTCTACACGGCTTTCTCACATGCATCAGAGGAAAAGCAGCCGTCTGGAACTGTGCCTTGCTGGGGAGGAGGCGGAGATGTTCATTCAGAAGGGCATGGCATTTTCTGCAAGACGGGCGAGCAGTGGCCATCCGAGCTTCTTTAGCACCGGGGTTTTGAAGACGGAGCCAAGGGAACACTTACTACCCCACGAGGAGAGAAACCAGCGCAGCGACTGAGAAGTGCGGCGCTGACCATTCCTTGGGGAAGAGCCACGTGCTTCTTGCCGGGCTCGGTGCTTCACCCCGAGGCGGCTATTGCTCGCTCATCCCTGCTGCTCTCCGCAGGGTCCATCTCCGCTGCGGGGGCTGACAGGGCGCTGCTCTCCCGGTGTCCAGGTGGGACAGCGGCCCGGCCGTGCCCGGGGCTGCGGGGCGGCGCTGGCCGGTCCCGGAGTGCCCTCTAGCGCTGACAGCGGGCCGAGCCGAGCCCGGGCCCCCCGGGAGCCGCGCCCGCACGGGCATCGAGGGATGGAGCATCTGCACCCTCCGGGAGCCGCGCCCCCACGGGCATCGAGGGATGGAGCACCTGCACCCTCCGGGAGCCGCGCCCGCACGGGCATCGAGGGATGGAGCACTGCACCCTCCGGGAGCCGCGCCCCCACGGGCATCGAGGGATGGAGCACCTGCACCACCCGGGAGCCGCGCCCGCACGGGCATCGAGGGATGGAGCACCTGCACCCTCCGGGAGCCGCGCCCGCACGGGCATCGAGGGATGGAGCACTGCACCCTCCGGGAGCCGCGCCCCCACGGGCATCGAGGGATGGAGCACCTGCACCACCCGGGAGCCGCACCCCCACGGGCATCGAGGGATGGAGCACCTGCACCCGCCGGGAGCCGCGCCCCCACGGGCATCGAGGGATGGAGCACCTGCACCCTCCGGGAGCCGCGCCCGCACGGGCATCGAGGGATGGAGCATCTGCAGCCTCCGGGAGCCGCGCCCCCACGGGCATCGAGGGATGGAGCACCTGCACCCGCCGGGAGCCGCGCCCCCACGGGCATCGAGGGATGGAGCATCTGCAGCCTCCGGGAGCCGCGCCCCCACGGGCATCGAGGGATGGAGCACCTGCACCCGCCGGGAGCCGCGCCCCCACGGGCATCGAGGGATGGAGCACCTGCACCCTCCGGGAGCCGCGCCCCCACGGGCATCGAGGGATGGAGCACCTGCACCCTCCGGGAGCCGCGTCCCAGCACCGCACGGGCATCGAGGGATGGAGCACCTGCACCCGCCGGGAGCCGCGCCCCCACGGGCATCGAGGGATGGAGCACCTGCACCCTCCGGGAGCCGCGCCCGCACAGGCATCGAGGGATGGAGCACCTGCACCTTCCCTGCCTGGCAAACCGGCTCATCACCCCTGTGCAAGAGCAGCCTGTACTGGCCATAAGTCCACTGTCCTGCTTCTGCCACAGAACCTTCCTGTTTTACCTTAATTTCCCATAGAACAGTTATGGGAAATGCTTTATTTTTAAATACGGAAGGTGCAAAGTGATGGGCAACCCACACTTGCAATGTTGTTGATGAATAAACCCTAACCATTTTAATTTATGGATGCAGTTCTATTTAAACTCATTAGAATCTGAAGGGCATATTCACTGAATGTGAACAGCCTGCTCTTTGTAAGGGTGACCCTGTGTTGCCCAGCAATTTGTGTACCTGGGTCTGTTTGACCTAAGGGAAAATGATTGGCTATGTGTGATGCAAATAGACTAAAAACGAAGAAGGAAAAGATTTTTAGTTCTTGTCTATCCTTACCTCCTTTGTCTTGTATTTTAACTTCCCAGCTGGTGGGAATTTTATTTTGAAGTTACTAATGTGAGGCAGCTTTATAATACTGGTTATTTCCAGGTGGCTTTTGATGCCAAATCTCATCTTTTCAATATGTAGGTCTCCTAAATTCTTACTAGAATTAAGATGAAATGATCTACTTTGCATTAAGTCTGCTGCTGGAAAAGTATTGACAAACCAGGGACTGCAGGGAAAAATCCCCATGTGACCATGCTAGCTGTGGAACATGCCACATCTGTTCTTAGCAAGTCACTCACTGTAGTTTGGGTTTTCTTTTTGAAGCAGATACTACTACCAGTTATTACTGTTGTGGAGATAGTCTTGGGATGTAGGTGAAGCTCCTGTTGTGGTTTGACACACAGGAAGATGGGGTTATAAATAGGCTCAAGAAGCTCCAGAAAGTGAGTGATGTGCTTGTTGAGCCCAGATGGGGTCTTCAGAGGAGAGCTGGGTGAGATCTTTTGAGAAAAGCTTTACATCTCTTCTCTAAAGATTTGCCAGCACTGAATGCACTGCTCTTTTAATGACTTTAGAAATTATTGACAACGTGTCTTCAAGCACTTCTCTGTGTTATCTTCAGTGTTAGTCAATCCACGTAATTCCATTTGTCATGTTACTCATCATTGGGAGTGAGGACTGCTTCTGCAGTAGCCATCATTTGTTACTTCAGGTAGTTACTGAGGAACCAAGAAATGGTTATTTAGCAGGGCTACATCAGGGGGAAAAAATCAGTTATGACTGCATGAAGACATAATATTTACCCTTCCTGAGAACTTCAGTGTATTCAGTACCTATCTGGAAGATTTCTGTGCAAAGTGTTAGGAAACACTTTTTGGCATTTGAACAAATATTAAAAAACCAAATAAACTGCTTTTGATATAGTTTTCAAACGTGACATCTCACCACATATTTAATCTCTTTAGCAGCAAAAGATAATTGTCTCAAGAAGTTAAGAGCCTCTTGGGGAAGAAGGGCATCAGACTGGTAATAATAATGATGAACACGAACGTGCTATTGTGAATTCTTTTTCCTATGTTTGAAATAGCTCACATTAGATTTCTATCTAATCTGTTACTTGGAATAACAGAGGGAAACTACAGCTTTAATACCTATGCATGACAGCACTTATCTTTGACAGCAGAGCCATAATTAACCAAGTGATTTATTAAGGGAAGGGACTTTAGGAGAATGACTTGGATTAAGTTGTGTGAAATACTGAAGCAGCTTCCTGAGATATTTTTCTTTGTCTTCCTCTAGAATTTCTTGAACAACTAAAAGATTTTTAGCTGTCAAGAAATCATTGGCTTATGAAACTTGTGGAAAAATGACAGCTAGGTTGAAGTGACTCAGAAATCTGTTCAGGGATTCCTATTGAACTGAATGCTTAATCTACTTAAAAAAAAAAATTGCTTTCACTTTGGTTATTAAAAAAAAACAAAACACCAAAATACTGTAAAATACTGTTTCACTTTGACCTTTTTTTATATGCTTTATGATTTTTTGTCATAGTTCCTGACAATAAAGCTGAAGAAGAAACCTAGAGAGGACTCCTATTTGATGTCACAGAATGATGGCTTTTACAATTGCTTTGCAAATGCTCTTCTTGCTACAGTCTTTCTTATGGGAGATTCTGGAAAAACAGCAAAGTGACAAAACCAGAAGCTTTTCTCAAGTATTTCCCTTTTATTGAGTGATAACTTCATTTGCTGTAGTCAAGTGCTTGTGTGGAAAGTATGTCAATCTGTACAGGTGTGTAGGAAAGAAAGGCTGAGGTCACTAAATAATTTCTGGGGGCTTTGGGTATGTTCTGTTGATAACAGTGCTGTAAAAATGTTGATAATTAACAATATTTCCAGAGGAAGAGATTTCAATTGCTCTGGTATCTTTAGCATGTAGTGTCCCATGATTTCTGCTCATAAATTTTTTCTTATGAGCTGGCCAGGTAAGCTTTCTCTAAAATCTCTAAAATGCTGCTACAGACCTAGTTTTACTGGATGTTATTTGCTTGTTTTGGAATCTAGAGGGCCATGTAAAGTTTATTTTCTTCTCTGAAACGATGTGGTTCAGGACTTCAAAAATAAGCGGTATGTGAAGTTTTATTTCCAAATATAAAGATTTTAAAATGCTGAGCAGATTCATTTCGTTTCAGAGAGTTCAGTGCTTTAGAAAAAAGTGAAATTTTTTTCAACCTAAATTTAGACACTTGCATTAAAAAGCTCTGATGAGTGTTCCAATGAAATAAGTTAATAGAAATTAATTATCACCCTAACACTTAGCTTTAAAGAAAAGTCTTTTGAGTAATAAGAAATCTGGTAAAAAAATTCCTAGAGATAAAAGTACTTTAAAATGTGAAAATTATTAGAAACCAATGTGAAGGCTACCTGGAATAATTTCTTGACAGAAATAGGTACAACAAAAAGCGAGATGGTAAGAACAAACACCCCAGACACACTGGCAAGGCTCAAGTGGTTTTTCCTAAGCAGTAAGGAGTTCTTCAAAAATTATAGTTTTACTCAACAGAATGAAATGGAGGACAAAAAGATGAGAATTCAGAAACGTGGGGATACACAAATAACCAGAGATAAAGAAAATCAAATAAAGCTTAAGTCTTCAATAAAGTGAAATCAGAAAACCAGTATGAAAACCTGTAAGTTTGCTGAGCTGTAGCTAAGGAGAATGAGCAGTATGGTGAAAGATTTGTCTGAATCTTCACCATGTGAATTAATAGCAGATATACTTTTCTGAAGCCTATTCTTTATAAGGAACAAAAACAAAGGATGTTGTAAGATCAGGGTGATGACACATGGAGACACTGAAATAATATTCAGATATTTTTAATCCTTGTTGCGCTTCATGTGATAAATCATAATTTCTGTATTAAAAAAACCAACACCTTGAATAAGTTAGCAGAAATCTAGTAAAGAACAGGATGACATTTAAGCTGGATTTTCCTTTCAGAAAATTCTTTGTCCCTCATTAGAGGTATGATGATAATAGGTTTTCATGGAAGAAGAGCTGAAGTCCTGCACCATCTTGACTGAAAACCAAGAAAACCTCACTGAAGAGGGATTAAATGGTTAAATCTGAGTAAGGGCAAAGGTTAATACTGAAGTGCCTCTGGCTCCCTCTCTGCATACACATGTTTAAATGTATATTTTTCTTGAAAAGTAGGTGAACACTGAGATGAAAAATATGCAGTAGGCAAAGTGATCAGGGTTAGCTTGGATGAGAGATGACTGAGGGACTTGGAGGAACTAAAGCATGGTAGAGTGGAAACTGAAAAATATCCCTGAGTAACACAAGGCAAAGTACATGGAAAGAATAATTAGAAAAAAATAGCTTCATCTACTCTGGAAAAATTAAGAACAAAGTGTTATTGCTATTTTAAGTGGAGGTCAAAGCAAAAAGAAACATGTTAGAAATCTTAAAAGAAAAAAAAACCCAAAACAAAACCAGAACCCAAAACCCTAGGATAAACCAATTCAACAAATTAAGAACAACTCAGTCACAGTTATGGGTGATATTTTACTGCTAGAGAAGTAAGTGGAAGAAAATATCCTGCTGACAACTTTAGTGTTAGGAATTCAGTTGTTTTCATTTATAGTTATGCTTTTATCACAAGGATATTAAAGTTGAAGACCAAGTTCATCACACAGCTGCATTAGAGATGTGGTTGTTACAAATTTCACCCAGTAGACCACTGGTCAATCATTATTCTTTTGGGAAAGCGAGCACTTTCTAAAACTCAATAAGAAAAAAAGGGGATCCTATGTAAACATGTCATGGTTAGAAATTCTCAGTGCAGGTTTATGATAAATATATTGAAATGCGTGGAAAAATTTATTAATCTGTCACTCATTTTTCATGACAGGATGACATCTTCATCCACTATTTATCTATTTTTGCACTTATATGCATGGGTATAGTTGCATTTACCATATCTCTGTTGTTTCATAAAACTGCTGTGTTTATAAATAGTTGTGTAATTTAATATTTGTAAAGTGTGAGTTTTACAGAAGCACAGCACTCTGGTAGCTGTCACTAATATTACCTTATAAAGCAGATAAAATAAAGTGCTTTAATTTATTTTTAATGTAATAACCACAAAGCTGTAGGTGTGGAGCAGAATGCAAAGTCAGTGAGTCATTTCAGTTCCCCAGTGATTTGTATCATCTCTCTGTTCAGCACTGATCCCTTGCCAGGCTGTTGGCTTTACTTCACTGTATGTGGCACAGCCGACACAGCACATAACAGAGCTCTCCATGAATCAGCTTCTACCAGGGGAAAAAGTGGGCACAGTTTTGACCTTGATCTTGCCAATATCACAGCCTTGGCACATAAATGTAGGCACTACCTGGCTTTCCTCTAAGGCAGCCTTCTGAACAAAAAAAGGAGCACAGCTACCAAGGAGTTTCGGAGAGCAAAAATGGCTATTGCATTTCAGCTTGAGCAAGAGAGAGCTCACACCTTCCTCTTTGTCTTGGCATTGCAAGAACAAGAGTCACAAGCTAAAAAAGAGGAAATGTAAGCATATGTTGCCACTCAGATTTAGGGAAAGCTGGCACTGCTCTCTAGAGAGCCAGTTCCCTTTGTTCCCTTTCATCCCTGCAGGACAGCAGCATCTGGTGCCAGTCAGCAGAAAAATGATGCTGCTCTGCCTCTTCACCAGGTGAGAGCAGTGCTCTGGGGGAAGGAGGAAAGTTCAGCAGAAGAGGAGCTTGTTTATCTTAACACTGCAGAATGCAAGCTCCCCAGCATAATGGCATCCACTGGTTTGCATTCCTGCAAAGTTTGTAAGAACTCCCAGTGTGCATTTTTTGCACTGATTTCAATTAATTGGAAGCTCACTGTGTGGGAAACCCAACTCCTGATGAAGCTGAACAGCACCACTTGCAGAAGTCATGTTTTGCCAGAGGTGTTTTGCTTCCAAAATTTTTTGTTTCCACTTAATATATTATCTAGCACAGTACAAAGGTTTTTATTCTTTTCAGGGCTTAGAGGATAGTCTGTGGGGTATAATGTACTTTTAGCTACCAAAACAAACCACCTCACTGGTTCTGAGGAGAAGCTTGTAATAGCACCATTTGTTCAAATACTGAAATAAAAGCAAAGCAGTTAATCTAAGAAGTTCTGACAGACAAAAAGCAGTAGCAATAAAAGCTAATTGTCTGTTAGCTGCAGGTATATTTTTATTGAGTGCTTCAATCCTAGCCTAGAAGCATATATTAAGAAAAGGCTCTGTGATTTTCACAGATCAAGCAGCAACCAGAGCAGGCTGCAGTCTCATTTCTCTCTTTACTTTCCTTCCCAGCCCATCCCTCCCTTAGCTGTCTGCTTCCATTGCAAGGAGCTTGTAGTTTCCTCATGTAGCTGCTACTGAAGCTTTTCTTAGTAGTCACAGTAATAAAGTGATTTCCTGATATGCTCACTTAAATCTAGCAAAGCTAGAGGAGGTCACTGTAGCTCATATGTAGAAGGAAGGGGCAGCTCATTTTCACAAGAGTTTGATTTTTTTCAGTGTCAGAAAGCATATTTTTCTCGAGGTCAGTAGCATAATCAAGGCTTTCATTAATTACTTAATTCACTTTCTGTATAGCACACTTTAGACATTTCCATGGTAGGCAGAGGATCTGCAAATTTCATGCTATGCTTTTGTGTCTGGTTTTGTTTAATGCAACCTTTCTGGTGAGGCATCAAGAAACTAGATTTTTTTTAAGATGAGATGCCCCAAATCATCATCTATCATCTGTGACTCTATTTAATCTGGGTTTCTGTCAATGGAGCCTGCTCAGGTTTTCCAGTAATTTGTTTATTCACCCAACAACAACAAAAGCCACAGACTTCAGTGACTTTAAGCTCCAGTCACTATCTTGAATATCAGTAATTTGTTTTTTCTGGTATACTTATACTAATAATTAATAATTAATCAACTATTTGCTTTTGCCCTCCAGTAATGGATCATGACCAGTAAGACTGTGCACATATGAATAAAAAAAGTTATTTTCTATTTGACATAAGTTTCATGAATCAGCTAACCCTTAGCAGACCAAAGATGGGAGATGAGTTTTCCCTTTAAAATACTCTTTGCCATAACCCACATTGATCAGCACTGTTGTGAACATACTGTATTTAGTTATTTTTATCTAGCACATGGCAGCAACTTGTGCATCACTACTGAAACCATCAATTGAGCTATTAAGAAGGAAGACACACTTAGTAATCCCTGCAGTTCTCATCACAGCAGGGCTAAGTCTAACAGTGACGTTAGTAGCATCAGCACTGAATTTCAGTGCTTTTTATTGCATTGGCCTTGTTTCATTAGAATGCAGCATTCTTCAGGCTTCTCACAAAATGTATACTTTGTACTTTGCAAATTCTGTTGGCTGTTGTGAGTGGACTGGTGTGGCTTGAAGACCAAGTGACAGTATTCACAGAACAGAGGGAAAAATCAATTTAACTTTAAAATGTAAGCACTTATTGAGGCTAGAGATTAAATAATAGAGGCAGGCTCCTCTGCCTAGCATGACAGGGGGATCTGAAAGCAGAATAAAATACAGAGGAAAAACAGAGTAAGGAGCTGGAGCGAAATGCCATGTTTGTTAGGCAGGAAATCAATAATCTTTGATGGGCAAATCTTATACAAACCTTTATTCTGGGCCTGCTATGTTTGGAAAATGCAACAAAAGAAACAAAAGCTTATTACTTGGAAAAATCCAACCTCTGGTTATGCATGTTTACCAAGCTGAAGGAGTGCCTGGAATGATTCTTTTGCAGAAGAAAAGCAAGTGAGGAGGATTTTGCATACTCCTCTGGGAACAGAAAACACGTGGATTTGATCACACCCCTTTTTCTTGCTTGCCTGAAAAACGCTATTCTCCTGGGGTAGTTCAAGAATCCAGCGTGGTCATAAACTTTTCCAAAGGCAGCAGTGGGGAAGCAGAAGCTCAGGCAATGCAGTGGTTCCTTATGTGGCCCTGGGGAGCTCCTGGTGCATCTCAGAAGGTCATTTCAGGAGATGCAGTCTGCTGGGACCACTGGCAAGTGGGCCCTGGGGAGCAGCTGGATTGTAGGAATATGTTTTCCAACCTGCTTGCTCAGATTGCAGCACTGCCAATCCCAGATGTTCACAAATCACAAGAAAAGCTTGAGAAAGGCCTGAGACTGGTTAAAAATCTTAAAACTCAGATTTTAAAAATAAAATAAGTTTAGGGTGTGGTTTATTACCTTCAGGTTTCTTAGCCTTTAGGGTGCACTTGAGTCATGTTTTCAAGTTTCTCTTTGCTACTATGAGGTCTAGGAAACTTACTTAAAACCATAAGCCAAGATTCTCACCTAATCATTGGGCTGTGGAAGCTGAAAAATACAAACTTATGAGAGGTGCAGCACTGACTGATGGGGCCATGCATATGGCAAATACTTGGGCAAGAGTATTTTCTTGGAGAGGGAGGGGAAGCAGCCTGGGAAGGGGGTGCAGCAAAAAGGTCTGGGAATTCAGTGGGGGTAAATGTTGAGAGGAAAGCGAAGTTGAACATACCAAATTCAAATTTGCTAAGGAGATGGGAAAGTGTTTGCTACAATGAACTCCATTAGTTAACCCCTGTGATTTCTGTTTACCAGATGAATTTGCTTTCCCACAGAGATTATTTGGTTAATTTACAGAAACAATATGCCATCATAAGAATGTCACCAGCTCCAGGGAGGTGACCCTGCCCCTCTGCCCAGCCCTGGTGAGGCACATCTGCAGTGCTGAGTCCAGTCCTGGGCCCCTCAGGACAAGAGAGACATGGAGCTGCTGCAGTGGCTCCAGGGGAGGGGAACACAGATGACTGAGGCACTGGAGCATCCCTCTCAAAAAGGAAAGGCTGGGGGAGCTGGGGCTGCTCAGCCTCGAGAAGAGGCACTGAGAGGGGAGGGAGCTCATCAATGTCTGTGAGTATCTGCAGGGAGGTGCCAGCAGGATGGAGCCAGGCTCTGCTCTGTGGTGCCAGCAACAGGACAGGAGGCAATGGCAGAAACTGATGCACAGGAAGCTCCACCTGAACATGAGGAAAATCTTCTTTACTGTGTGGGTGACTGAGCACTGGAACAGATTGTCCAGAGAGGCTGTTGAGTCTCCCTGACTGGAGATACTCAAGACCATCTGGACACAATCCCATGCCATGTGCTCTAGGATGACCCTGCTTGAGGAATGAGGTTGGTCTACATGACCCACTGTGGTCCCTTCCATCCTTGCCCATTCCATGACTCTGTGGTTCTGTAATTGTTAGTCAGAGAAGTGGGTGCTTGGTCTGAGCTGAGGATGATGAGTAGTAACAAGTACAGATTAAATGATAAGAAGGGGACCTGTGGGAGCCCTAACTTAGCTTTTCAGCATAATAATACAGTTTTAAGGTCATGAACATTTAGATTTCTCAATCTTTTAAAATACCAAGTCAAGACAGGAGTGCATGAGGATGTTGAGAGCTATGAATTAGCCTCATTTTAGCTGTGAGGTGCTTGCAAATGCAGAGCAGAAGTAGACAAGGCTACCTCTCAGTTCAAGCACAAGGTGGAGATTTTGGAAATTGCAGTCCTTCTGCCAACTCAGTCACCACTGGCACGGTGAGTGTACTCAGTGTGACCAGTGTTACAGGTGAATTTAGGGAGCTGTGTATGCAGATCTGAATCACTCTTCCATGTCCTTGACTGTGGAGCAAAGAAATGGCACAACATATTCCATCAGGGGTTTTCCTCAACTCAACTCAGCCATCCCTGCCTCCTGTCAGAAACCCCTTGGCTGAATGCAGCATTTGCATTTCTGCATGCTCTGTGGACTATTTGCATACAACTTAGAGGACTGGTCTCTGACAGGTGGAAGAAACAGGTTCTTGCCAGTGGTGAATGTGAGCACAGCCTTCTGTCTCCTCCTGCAGTGCACTTCAGACCTGGGTGTGCAAACACCCTTCTACTCTGTCCAGAGGCACCCTTGGGGGGCTCATGGTAGGCAAGCATGGAAGTTCTGTTCTGTCTTTGACATTGTTGAAGAAGTTACTCTCAAAAATAATAAAAATAAGCCAAAAGGAAACAGCTTTTCCCCTCCTCCCCCAAAACCCACTGCACTGGATGAGGCTTTTGTTATGGTTACTGAGCAAACTCCTTGCTGCACTGAGAGCTAGCTGGCATTTTGGGATGGCCAGCTCACACTTTCCCATGTCTTCAAAGACTCTGCACTGATGCTGCATACTGAAAAAATTGTGCAGATTAGGCACTTTTGAAAATCCCATTTGAAGGATCAGTTCAATATATTTTGTTAAGAAACTTGAAGTAAAATAGAGCCATGAAATCAAAGCCAATCCAGCATTAATATTCCATGAAAGTAAAAGTGGAGCATTACAGGCATCAAATCAAAATTAAGTCAACAAATTGACTGTGGCACTGGATCAGAATGGAGCCAAATTGCCAACTTGATGGAAACTCACAGTGTTTGTGAACTCCAACAATCTATGAACGCACGTGTCTGTTTATCCAGGAATTTCAAAAAGCACATTTTCCCAGAGCCAGACAGAAATGTAGCACTGAGCTGGGTTATTTTATGGTGAAACTACCATTTCAGAGCCAATTATCTAGCTTCCTTCTTTAAATTCTATTCCTCAGTAATGAGTAAATCCTACCCCTGCCTCCCAAAGTGCCATCATATGTAGCACAGTCTCAGAAAAGGACACTCCTGACAAGCAGAAGTTTGTTAAAAGTTATTTACCAGAAATTGCAGATGACAATTTCAGGTCTTTCAGGATCAAACAGAAACCCCAGAAAATACATTAAAGACCAATTTTATGCAGTTTTATATATAACTTCTGAGCTTCAGGAACTTTCCTTCCTACCTCTTTTTCAGAGAAATTTGTGCATATCTGGAAATATAAATCTGGAAATATAAAGCTACATTTCAGCACTAGGAAACTGAAGAGTATAAATGACCTGTGTGTCTTCTACCTAACAAAATAAAGAAAAAGTAGATGACTAAGACAAATGAGTGTAACTGCCTCCTGAACTCTCTTACTCCTTCACCCTTGCAGAAGAGTGGTGAGAACTACAGTTGAAGAGGGAAATGGAAGTGGTCACAACCCAATTTGAAATAGTCTAGTTGAGCTGTTAGGGCATGGGTTGGGACTCCATGGTCTTGGAGGTCTCTTCCAACCTAGTGATTCTGTGATTCTGTGTGAAATTAGGTTTCCTGCTTTTGGAAAAGTCTCATGAAATGCTGATGCTGCTGGCTGGTGCCATAATTCCAAATAGCCAGAGTTTTTAGCAGATCTTAAATTTTAGTCCTTTTCCAGCACTACAAGCTTCTGTCCTGAAGTCAAAGCATCTTTAAATTTTCAGATGTCCCTCAATCATATTTGTAGTACTTTCTTCCAAGTATGAGCTTTGCAATTTGGTATAGCAGGGCTCAAATGCACTTTAAACATCAAGTATAATTTGAAAAAAACCTTTTAAAATCACAAGAATATTGTGCTTTAAAAGCCACTGAAAAGGATACCTTAATAGACTCAAATACATCATATGGGTACATATCACTAAATAGCAGGAGCACAGCTGACTGCTTTTGAAGGAACTGACATTATCTTTGGTGAGGCAGAGGTTTCAAGATTGCACTGTGCCTTTATTCTATGTAGTGCTCTCAGCATTCAAAAGAGTTTTTTAAAAGTAGCTGTTTGGGAAAAATAAACTCCAGAACAACTTTGGCAACAAGGGGTGCCAATACTGTCTTTCAGCAAAATTAAAAAATAAAAATGTAATGTGTGTCTCAGCACCTCAGCTATATTTTAGAAGTTCTTGCTTTATATCTTAGAAATGAGCCAGACAACTTCTCAGCAGGAATCTTTGTCTTCATATGCTTTATGCAACAATATTTATCAATATGAAAGTTACCATAAAATCTTACATTTTATATGCAATCTGCATACAAGCTACTTTTCTCAAACTGTATTTTAATCTCATATTTTCACAGTACCATTTCTGAATTTGTTATCATTCCTCATCCTCTTGATTTTTATTGCCAGTCACTGGTAGGTATTAAAATGCCAAAGGTCCAACACATGACATAAAGGGCAGTATTGTTCCTGCCTGAAACCTACTGATTTGACATCATGTGTGCCCAATTTTCAAATGCAAAATTCTACTTTTTTTCCATTTTTATTTGGTATGGTGGACAACATCCTGTCAGCACTGTGGTAGAAATTGTGCAGCTCAAATTCTCACCCTTCTAGCTAGCATGAGTGCACACACACTTGCTTCTCCCTGTGAACAAGCTGTTACACCACTGACTCATGGCTCTTGTCTGTGCAACTGAGGTGACAATAGCAATTTATCTCACATGAAAGACTGATTTAATATTTGACATGTAGGCATTGTGTATTGCCCATTTTATTAAGAGTAAAATTAATGCTTCGATTTTAACTTCCCCCCCCCCATGAATATATATATATATATATATGATATATGTGTGTGTGTATTTTTATTTTTCAAAACTGTGCAGAGCACCAGAGAGGAGGGTGACTGAAGAAGTATAAGGAGAATTTGTGCCCAAGCAAGAGTAGCTTAAGGAGATAAACCTTAGGTCAATATTTTCATCCTAATAAAGTTCCTTCAAAGTTAGGAAAGTGTGAGCTTTTCTTTATTTCTTTATTTCAGTGAAAACTCAAGATTAAAGTCAGCCAGTAAAAGAGAAGCCTGCCTTGAGAGATTTTTGATTATGATAAATTTTATCAAAATAAGCTTCCACATTGAAGCTCTTAAGCTGAGTTTACTATTGAATTTAACTTAGAATGCACTAGAATGTTAAGAAATGTTAAATATAAAACCATCTCCAACTTAAAGATCCCACAATGTGGAATTGTTTTGAGGGCAAAATGGCAAAATTCTGAGATAGTATCTGAGATAATTGGAAGTTTAGTATTGCCTCCAACTCCAGAACACCATTTTTATATTTGAATAAAACCTGAGTTGGTCTCTTGCTTTGTAAAGCTTAGCTGAAGAAATCCCCTAAACAAAACACAAAACTGTGACCATATTGAGTCTTAAGGTTGCAACATGATGCTGTTATTTCTCTTGCACAAAGTTTTGCAAAGGAAATTGCAGTTGTGTATAAAATGTTTGTACAAAAGTAGTTTTCTCTAAGGGAACATACTAAGCATAAACACGGGGCAGCAAGTTAAATTGGAGCTTTCAGGTTAGCTTTTTTGGAATGAATTTCCTCTGGGGCAGAGAGAGGCCGCTGAGATGAAGGATAAAGTGACTGGGTAGAAGCTCTCTTCCCAGTCTGTGATCCCAGAGATCACAAACTAAAAAATGGGATCATATTGTAAGCCCTCAGAGCCTTTCCCTAAAACTGCAATTATGTTACACATTTTAATAAATTTTAAATCCCTGTATGTGCCTCTAATGAATGCAAAGGCTAATTCCAGTGCTTTCTTCCTAACAGAAAATATTTCCTGTCTTTTTAATAGCAGAATTCAGCAGACACTTACATCAGTTGATGCTAGTGGCCCATTCCACACTGGCTGCAGTGAGGACTGGGACTGATTTTTGTTACTTTCAATACTTGCCTTTTCATTCAGCAAAAGTCATAGAGATGAGCTTTCTTTTTGAGGAGAGAGCTGTGAGTTTCTCTCAGAATTAAACCTCAGGTCTGGTTGTCTCCTGCCTCCTTGTACCCCCATTTTGTAGGTGTCAATCACCTAATCCTTCTGATCACAGAAACAACACTTGCAGTAGTTACCCAAGTTTTGAAATATTTTCTTAAGAGATTCTATGCTACAGATTCACAGGCATTTCTTTAGTTTGGAAGAGGGATGTCAATCAGCAGCACAGCCACTTTATCAACTGCTCCTATTTCCAAAATCACTTCCATTGTTGCAGTCTGACAAACTAGCCAAAGAGTTCAAAAAATTGCTGGCTGCAGGGGCTAATTCAGCTCCTTTTTGTGGTGTTTCATTCTTCTGCCCTGCCATGATTACTGTCCAATTTTTCTGACGGTTGCTAAATCACCAGCTAATTATGTATTATCAAAGCTGCACACAACAGTGGAGCTTGTCTCGGGGTTGGTGTATATAAAAACAAGGCAGGTGAGTGAGTCAGTCAGGGTACAGATGTGCCACTCCACCTGGTGCCTGTGTTAGCACTTATTCACGCCTTCCCTTTGTTCTTCTGGGCTCCTTTTGCTTTTTACTGAGCAGCTAGAATAGGTACTGACTGCTGCATTATGTGTGCCTTAATGTTTTTTTATTATTACCATGGGAGAACAAAAACACTCATAAAGGTGCATTTTCTTTCTGGCAAAATTTCTCAGTAAGGCAGTGGCTTCTTTGTTGGGGAGCTTGAACCTTGGAGAATGTGACAAAGATTACTAGATGCCCACTTAGTTTCCTAGCTGCTCAGGCAGTTATTTGGAAGAAATGAAAAATCTCTAAGCCTCCTTCCATGCTGGTATGAGTTCAACAGTCTGTAAATATCAGCGCAGAAATTTACATGCTTATCCCTTGAGAAGTCTGTGCACATATGGTATTCTTTTTCAAATTATTTAATTAAAGCTCAAAAAGCACATGAAATCTGGAATGCTCACTTCCGAGAACACCTACCACATGAAATCTAACTCCCCAGGTTGAAACATGGAGGGATTAAAAAAAATGCAATTTACTTTTCCTTTCTGTATTCTTCCCCCCTCTCCCCCAGTTCCCTCACCTCTAGCAACAGTGAGAGACCTAAATTCTCTTTGGCAATTTGCTCAATTGCACAAGTGAACCTGTGCAGAGATGAACCTCTGCAGTACTGAAATATGGAGGTTTCTACCTTACATGTTAACTAATTTTTTTTAATACATAAAGAGGTAAAAATAAAAGTTCCTGTTGTCTGCAGAGTCTTGTTCATTTTGGTGGGTAGAAATTCTAAATTTTCAGGTCTCAATGTGACCTGACAGCATTCCTTCTATGTTTGTTTAGTACTTGGCAGTTGAGAAAATACACAGCAAGGGAAGACAGAGATTACACACTCTGGGGTAGGAGGTTGGGAATTGCCTACTATATTCAGCTGCCACTACTTAAAAAGAGATAGTGAGCTTGCCAAAGCACACTGCCTATAATTATTAAACCTGTCCCTTTGATTTCTGTTTTCAAATGGGGAAAAAAAGGACAAAATGAAAGAAAAACTCCAAGCCTTGGTAATGAGATTGTAACTATTTTTCAGAAGAATGTGATTTCCTTTGCCAGGATGCCTGCCTTGGTACCTGAGTGCATGGGGAGCAAATCCTGGATTTTCTCTGGGCTGTTCTCAAAGGAGCACGTGGAGCATGTGGAGCTGTTGCTGGCTTTGTAATGAGCACCCACAGCCTTCTGTGAGAGGGTTGTTCTACCAGAGCCCCTCTCTCTGCACCATGGACATGGGCTGGCAGGTTACTGTGAAGTCTACAGCCCTGTCTGTGGCTGCTCTGCCTGGTGGACTGCTTCTGTAATACCTGAAAGAAATGGGCTCAATTTCTCCCATTTCACATGTGGATTCAATAACTTCTGCCTTGTGCTGTCTTTCATGCATGGTCAGAAAGGATCTGTGTTTCTCAGCTCCAGCCTTTATAACTCAAGTGTGTTTTCAAAGAGAAAAAGTGGAGCCATTCTGCTCTCCTGCCAAAACTGCTCCTGATGCTCATGTGGACATGCCCAACCTGGCTGGAAACAGATGACAGAGTACCTGTGGCTGCTGGGCAGCTGCAGAGCTGGGTGTATTGCTGCCATGGCTGCCTGCCCAGCAGTGCTTCAAATGGGTCTAAAATGCTCCAGAAGGGGTCTAAAGACCAGCTCTGTCATGGTGCACACAAGCAAATAACAAAACCTCTAATTACATCTGTAGAGGTATAGCCATAAATACAGGAAAATGCAAGTCATTGAAGTCTGACATTTCCACGGGATACCTCATTCCCCCTGCCTGGTTTCCCCTCTCAAGGTGTCCCTCTGGAAAATATGCAGGTAATTGCAGCTTGTCAAATTACTGGGGAACTTTGGATAGCTTAGGCAATTAGCAGAAGTTTCATTTTGATTACTTTGTGCAAGTTTTGTGCAGAAACGATGCTCTGAATACTCGTTTCAGGGAGAACACTGTCACATCAATGTAGGTGGTGATTTCTCTCTGATACCAGTAACTCTTGGTTTCAGTGAGGAAAACTCCATGACTGCCTCTTCCAGCAGCGAGATCTGATGATTCTTAAAATGAGGGACCCTTAAAACTGCATTGTGAGAAGTAAATATTTACCTTCAGTTATAAACAGTGCTCATTTTAGTAGAGGCACCATTGAAAGCTGTAAACAGAGGGTTCTACTACTTCTTTTTTGATTTCTGTGCCATAGCCAGACAGACTGAGGGAACCTGGCAGTGAAACATGCTGTTCTACAACATTCAACTGAAAGTGACAGCCCAGAGAAAAATAGGTTCAAACTTGCATCAACAGTCCTTGGATTATTTTCTTGTGAATGGCAGAGTGAAATAATTTGTGATTGCAGATAATGTGTGAGCAATTACCAGAAATATGGTATTTTGGCCCAAGGAAATTCGTGTTCAGGCAATAATTTCAAATGTTTTAAATTCTACACTTCTGTAGCAGGTGACACAAAATCCTTTTTAGGTAATGATTATATCACTAAGTCTGTCCTTGCATGCCCTTCCTTGTTAGCTATTCAAGCATTAAAAAGATTTATTAACCTTGTCTGAGTTTCAGTAGCCTCTCTTTTTCTACTTTTTTTACTTTTGCAGTATTTGACATGCAAAAGGCTTTTTAAACCAGGTGCTCCAAGTAACAAAGTACTGCATTTTAGGAAAAATAGGTGGCTTTACTCTTCTCACCTGGAGAAGTCTGAACAGTTACAGAAACCCCAACATCTCCATTCTTGATCAGCCCAGTCCAGCTATGAACAATGAACTGATAATAATAGATGTTCCAGAGGTATAAGCAAGATAATTAAGGATGAGATGTAGAAAGCAATCAATTCTTTAATAATACACTAAGAATAATTTGTGGATGTTTATTCTGAATTAATTTAAAACCTACCCAATAACTTTGTGAAACTTTGACAATTCAAATTAATGAATAGACTTTCACCAAGCCTTGAAAGAAATTCTAGTCCAAAGGGGTAGCATCTTTCCTTTTTAGCATAGAGAAAGGATGTATTGAATTACTTTCTCTAAAAATCCATTATTAGATATACCTACTGCATATCATCTTTTTCATTTCTCTCTAAATCTTTGCTGTCTGTCTTCTTATGGATAGTCTTTTAGTTTCTTTATCTTTCAAAGTGTATTTTCAGAACCCATCCTATATCTACTTTTTTTTTTAATAACATGAGAAATACAACATTCCATATACAACACTGAAAGAAAATAGAATAAAAATGTCAGGGTTTTTTTCTCATTCTCTGTGCTCTCTGCATTTTGCATCCTTTCATAGCTTCTGGGTTACACAGGTTACTCCCAGTTTGTTTGTTTTTTTTTTTTTTCTGAATACTGCTACTTAAATTATGTGCATAATATTCGAGGAAACTAGAATCAAAATGAAACAAGAACAGAAATTGAAATCAGAGGAAGAAATAAATGGAGCTGCAATAAATGGCCAGGGAAAAAATAAAGAGATCAGCCAACAGAACCCAGGCTTTTCTATTATTAATACCTTCTGGAATAAAAATAAATTGGCTTTCAGGAGACATGCCTCAAAATATTAGCTGGTGTAAATCTGTGAGCCGTTGCCTCCATTGGGAGTGGGGACCCTGTTCAGGGATGTGCAGTGAGCATGGCATTTCAGCAGCTTTTCCAGCCTGAGGAGTGACAGGTCTGCAGGAGAGAAGCAAGCTGCAGTTCCTCAGTTTGCAGGGAGAGGAAAGCCAGCGGTGGCCCTTGCCTCACCAGGTTTTGCATGACTAGGGGTGGCAGCAGTGGCAGCAGTGGCAGCAGCTGGAGGGAAGATGCTGGTGGGAAGCCTGGGTGCTGTGGGCTCTCTTCTCTGCCAGCACAGGCAGCTTGGGAGCACACCCAGACGTGGCTCAGGTGGCTCACCTCCAAACAATGGCAGTGTTTACTGTGGGGGCAGTAAGTGCCAATCCACATGCCAGAGGTTGTGAGGTCTCATCAGTGCTCAGACAGTGCAGCCCCAGGCTGTGCCCCAGCACCACCACAGTGGTCACAGCTGGGGCTCCTCTCCTTGGGGCACACCAGGACCAGCCCAGAGCTGGGGTCCTGTTCCTGGTCACCAAAGAGAATAGATCAGTGTCTGCCCATTCACTTCCCACTGTAAGGAAAGTGCATGCCATCTACCCTCGGTTTCCTCTTCAAGCTGCACAAGCAGATCTCAGCTGCTCCTCATACAGCTTCCCCTCAAGGTCCTTCACCATCTCTCTTGCCCTCTGGATGCTCTCTAATTGCTTTATGTCTTTCTTAAGCTGCAGCACCCAAAGCTGCCCCCAGCACTGGAGGTGAGGCTGCCCCAGCTCAGAGCAGAGCAGGACAATCCCCTCCCTTGCCTGGCTGTGATGCTGTGCCTGATGCACCCCAGGACAGGGTTGGCTCTCCTGCCTGCCAGGGCACTGCAGGCTCAGGTTCAACTTGCCATAGACCAGGACCCCAGGGCCCTTTCCATGGAGTTGCTCTCCAGCTTCTTGTTCCCCAGTACCTCAAGGGCTGTCCTGTACAGCACTAAGAATGCTCCTCCTACCCCAGATGGGACCCTAGCATGAGCTCTAACAACACACTCTGTAATTCAGCTGTCTGCCTCAAGCATACACGGCATGCCTGGGTAGATGTTATTTCATGACGACCTGATACCATCTGTAAATTTTCTTTGGATAACAGGGTTGAGAAGCCATTCTCCCAGCTGTGGATGGAGAGTTGGAAATATGTGCACATATTGCTTATGTGCTGTGGATGTATTAAAGTGCTTTTTCCCCTCCCAGGGATGATGTAGCGTGACAGGGTGGGGATGCAATCAGTCACTGGTGTTGCTGTTAGTTTTACAATAATGATCTTTTGATATTTGCTCTTAAACTCTGTCACATATTTTTTTACTCCATCTTCAACAGGTGTTAATCTCTGCAGAAACAGCTGAGCATTTGGCTTTGCTCAGCTGTTTCTAATCAGAGCCAAAGACAGTCCTGAAGCAATCACAGTATTTTTCTTTTTAAATTGTCTGTGCATATTTAAAAAGAAATATTGAATTTCTGTGCAGCTCTGGCTAAAAGTACATTTTCCTCTGCCTCCATTATACCTGTTTAAAATAATGCAGAGCCGGCTGGAGCCCAGTTGCCCAATTTTGCTCTTTCAATACACAATGAAATGTCCAGGGGATGACACAAAGTAGGGGAAGAGGCAGCCAGTGAGCCTCCCCTTCACTCTGATTTTCTGCAGGGACCCAGTCCTCTGAAAGGTGGTTGGGATGGATGGGCAAAGTCCCTGAGAGTTGATATCATCTACACAGTGGTGGTGGTGTCATGCAGAGCAGGCAGCACCACTGGCTTTAAAAACTGGAGGTTAACATTCAGCAGAACACCTCTAATATCCTTGGAAATTAACCACATGGAGAGCAAAGAATATATTGGATGTCTGCCACAGGAACACACCCTGAATGCAGCAGAGATGTGCCTTGCTGAGGTTGCAAGTGACTTTGGGGGTGTCATTGCCTCCTCTCCCTGACCATGGGTTCATCAACCTTCTGGGATGGCCACCAGCAGAAATGTCATCAGGCTGCACTGTGTATCTGTTGTCAGTGTGCTGAAGGAGTTTTGGCCCTTGATGTAACTAACAACTAATGGGTTTTATAAGTCACATCAGACATTCTGGTCCATCATGGACTTGCACATGAAATTTCTGCATTTGAGGATCATGTTGTTACAAGAACTACAATGCTTGCTCTGGTACAGGGGTATTTGACTATCTATAAATCTCACACTGCTTTACAAAGGAAGTTCTAGAACATAAATCCTGGAAATACACAGTAAATATCAAACCTGGAAGAAATCCAAAAACATAGTGGGATTAAAATGTGCATACCTGAGGAACTCTATTAATTTGGTTTGCAAAGCAGAGAAGGCTGGTAAGCAGTCAGTTAGGCATTCCCTTCTATTGATCAGGAAGTATCCCTATAGAAAAAACCTGGAGCAAGGCTATCTCAATGAAATGGTTTGTGGTCCTGTGGCAAACCAAATCCCCCCTTCTCTCTCTTTCTCTCTGCAGCTTTTCTGTCCCTGCCAAGAAATTAATCTTTCTCCCTTCCCTTCCCTTCCCTTCCCTTCCCTTCCCTTCCCTTCCCTTCCCTTCCCTTCCCTTCCCTTCCCTTCCCTTCCCTTCCCTTCCCTTCCCTTCCCTTCCCTTCCCTTCCCTTCCCTTCCCTTCCCTTCCCTTCCCTTCCCTTCCCTTCCCTTCCCTTCCCTTCCCTTCCCTTCCCTTCCCTTCCCTTCCCTTCCCTTCCCTTCCCTTCCCTTCCCTTCCCTTCCCTTCCCTTCCCTTCCCTTCCCTTCCCTTCCCTTCCCTTCCCTTCCCTTCCCTTCCCTTCCCTTCCCCAACAAAGAAGGCAACTGAGAAGGCTTTAAAGAACTAAACAATATTTGCTTGTTTTCTTATTTAAGAATTAAACTGGCCAGTCTAATTATTTTGGTTTTCCAGTTTGTAGATATTGAACAAATAGACAAGAAATTAAAATATGTCTCTCCAATCCAAGCTTTTTCAGCACTACTAAAACTGAAATTTCTTCTGATCAAGTGGCAAAAGAAACATGTTACTTACTGCATGCTGTTAGAAAGAGAATTTCCTGATTCTTATTTATGCTCAGATGTTGTACTTGCATATGCTTCCAAAAGGGATGAAAATTGAACACTGTGGAGAACACATAGGGTTACTATTCTACAATACTCAGACCATTGGACAAATCAATATCTGAGTTTCTGCTTGCTTTTTCCTCCTCCCCAGATCAAATACAGCTATTAATTAGTGTTATCTGTGATGGTGCTCCCCTTCACAAAATATACTCATTAAAAAAGCTTTTTGGTTCAAATGGTACTTTGTAAATTTTTCTCAAATGCAGTTTACAAATATGAGAGAGTTTGAAGCAAAAATATATAATGTCCAAGAGGCAATCAGAAAATAATAAATAGAAAAAGATTTATCTGTAGAACACATGTAGCACAGTAACATTATTATCCTTCTAGCCTAAACAATAAAATGAAGAAAATCATGAAGTACCTATTAGGATTACCTACAGCAGCTCTAGAGAGTTGGATACCTGCCTTAAAAAAGCAGCATTATAAAGCCATAGCAAATTCCCCATCTCAGACTGCAGCTCATTATGGGCCCTTCTGCACACACCCATCTGAGAGTTAACAAGAGGCACAGCCCTTTGTGCTGGAGAGTGCTGCTCAGGGTCATCAACACCTCAGAAACGGGGCCAGGGCAAATTCCCTGAAATGTGTGTGTTTCCCGCCTGAGCAGCTGTCCCGGGAAGCTGGACACAATGAAGTGCTGTGCAGAATTATTTTATCCATGGCTGAATGGTGGCCAGCTTTGCTGGAAAGCCAGCAGCTGTTTAATGGTGTCTGGTCACATGCTGCACCAGCCTATGGAGGGAAGGGATAAATACATAATCCAGCTGATGCCTGAGGTTATAGCTGAGTAACCCAATCTGGAAGTAAGTCAGAACAAAGAAGGCATCCTGATGGGTCCATTTTTACCATGGAGCCTTTAGCAGCACCAGGGATGCCCAGGTGATGCCTTTTACCCAGGTGGCTTCTGAGGAGTGCAGTGTCTCAGAACAATTTTGTGCTGAGCACTTGGCATAGGGCTGTTTAGCAGCTGTGACACTCCTCTGAGTATCCTTTTGAGACTCAAACATTTCACATATAATGTCTTGCACTGTATTTGCATTCTTAGCAAGGCTCATTGCTCCATGTTTTCATAGTAAAATATGTGTTCTCCAAATCTGGTCGGTGCTACAGGGTTTATTAAACATTTATTTCCCTGTTGTTGCTCCCAGGAAGTCCTGGAATGGATGTGAGTGAGTCACATCTACAGTCATCTTACAGGGTGGTCTCTGTGTAGGGTGCCAGAAGGGGCAGGGGCTGCAGCTCTCCCAGTTCCCAGGGGCACGATGGAGAGGATGGGCAGGGCTGTCTGTTGACCTGAGGCTGGCTGCCCCTTGCCTGCCCCACAGCACAGCATGGAGTTTAGGACTGCAGCTTCCTTTTGGGGGCCTGTTTCATTCTGATAATACTATATTTTTCCTAATTTCAGTCCTGTACTTATTCATATATCAAATCCTTTCCTTATGAACTGCAGCATAAATGATGTACATGAAGAGCCCCAGTCCTCTCTCCCCCAGAACTTGAATTCCTTATGGCAGCCAGTGTCCAATGCTGCCATGCTCCTCCTTCCCTTCTCCTGATGTTGCATTTGGTTGTCAAAGCAAATCATGGAAAGGCAGCCAGGTTTTGAACCCCTTAAAAAATGTGATGTATCCTACTTCTAATAAAACTTTACTATTTCAGTAGAGCCTAGAGGAAAGAAAAACCCAACTTTCTTCTGTCTCTTGTCTTTTATTGATACCTTTCTTATCTCAAATTTCCTTCTAAAGTCTAGTGGTTTGGATTGTACTACTGTCCTTCTGTCCCAGAAGGTTCTGGCTTTGAGGAAGAAAACTAATTTTGGGTACCTGTATATGTGTTTCCTTTAGAAGGGGCAATGAGAGGCCCTACTATCATTTTCTGATTTGTGCTGTCAGATAGAGTCAGGTCCTTAACATGACATTTTAGGGCAAAAGCAGGCTGCTTGAAGCTTCTTAATTAATCTTCAACAAGTGAATCTTCCAGAATAATAATAAAAAAAAAAACAACCCTACTATTCACAGAGTAAGAATCATACACCCAGAAAGTAGTGAAAAGTCACCTTCCAAAATTGCCATGGAAATGTAGCACCTTGTGATACAGAGACTGTGTTTCTCATACAGTATTTTTTAAGTTGGAACCAAGAAACTTTATATTAAAGCAACTTGAAGACTAATACAAAACCTAGACTCATCTGTTTTCAGGAATATCTTTGAAAAATATTGGCATCTTGATAATTTCCCATTCTGTTTAGTATATGCTAACACTCATATCAGAGTGTTATCAGTGTGAATAAAATGTCTTTCCTTTGAGAGAAATGATTTAAAATTGTGATTGGTGGCTTAGTGTGACAAAAATGGGAAAAGAAAATCTTCAGCATTGTCATGAAAGAAAAAAAAAATCACAGCATTTAGAGAATATATTATTCTCCAAGGAAAATATTGAGACAAATGGGACAAATAGTCCATATTTTGCAAAAGGAACATTTCAGGTCTTTCAGTATTTTACACTAGTTGACAAAAATACTTCAAAATAATTTATCCTCTTTCTTATATTCTGTAGTGTGGGATACTTCCTAGCTCTCTATTCCTGGTCCAGGATCCTGGATGAGAGGAAATGTGAAAATATGGATTGTGTTTATCAGCAAACAAAGCTGAGAAGTTTGTCAGCTGAGCAGTGAATTACCTAAAAAGAATTGGCTAAGATGGTGTAGGACTCTGCAAATGTGCATGCTGCTATAGAGCTTCATGCCAATAGAGGTATTGGGCTGCTTTTAATTGGGTGCTGTATTTCTATAAGGGCCTGTGAAGGCAGATCTTGTATTGAGATTGAACTCCTTTACATTATCATAAAAATGG
This sequence comes from Oenanthe melanoleuca, assembly GCF_029582105.1. Lineage (NCBI taxonomy): Eukaryota > Metazoa > Chordata > Aves > Passeriformes > Muscicapidae > Oenanthe > Oenanthe melanoleuca. Next base: position 75,675,933 of record NC_079336.1, read on the forward strand.
ATGACTTTTGATCTCTTTCATGCAGCTTGCAGAAGCATTTTCACAAAACCCAGAATACAGTCACTGAATCACAGTAACAAATAATTAGAAACGGAAATGCCCTGCTGGGTTATTGAGTTCTTTCCTCTTAAAATGCAAATATATTTCCTGTGATACATATTTTTTCTTGTGAAGTTCACTCTTGAATCATGCTTCATGACCATTTCATCATTTTCCTGTGCATTTCAACCCACAGATTCAACTATTAAGTGCCTCGCTTATGTCTCATTAATCTTGGTTTTATCTCTTGACTGTATCCTTGTTATCATGTTCTCTAAGAATTAAGGAGAGCTGTGGGAAAATCTGTTTGCATGGAATGACATTTAGATTTCTCCAAAACTGCAAATGTAACATTTTTGAGGTTCAAATATGTTTTGCTAACCTTTCACGTTTGTTCATCCTTTGAATTTTTTCATTTCTGATCAGGACAAGAATCTGAAATAGCAAAATACATCAAGAAAATTATTCCTATGATATTTTGGGACAGAAAGAAAATTAGCATCACATAAAGCCTCCCTTCTGTCTAGGTACTTTTTGGGAACCAGAAGGAAAATTAATTAATTTTGTGTTCTTCTGGATACCCATGAAATTATCCCAAGTAGTGTTGCATTTGGTGGGCTGTTCCCATATGGTGGACATTAAATATGACCTGTTTTCAGAGCAAGCCTGAAAAATAGAAATAAGAAATATGCATATTTGATCACAGATAATATTAGTTTGGAGATCCTGATTTGACAGCATTCTTGGAGAATGATGTTCTACTAATATTCCTGGACACAGCTGAGAGAACAAGCTAGAAAATTACTGGTGTGCATTCTTGTCAATTTAATAGAGTATTTTAAACCTCATTCTCTGCAAAGCAGCTGTAGCCCTAATAAGTCTGCTGCCTTAATAGGAGAGAATGACTGTGCCATGGCTCAGGAAAGGAAGTCCCTGAGGTGCAGACAGGCACAGGAGTCACCACCTGGAACTGAGAGAAGGTTCAGACAATCCTTGCCACGGATACCTGGTCCAGTGGCATCCAGGAAGATATTGTGACCACTCACCAAGTCATGCAATTACTAGGAATCAGCAGAAGCAAGGATCTGCCCTGCAAGAGGATTGCCCATGGAGAGCAGAAGAGGACTCTTGCTGACTGCTTCATACACATTATGAAAACTATGGCTTTATTTAGAAATCCCAATGGCTCCTCTGTAGGCAGAACAGCTACTCACTTCAGGTCTGAGTAGGGACTCCAAATTCAGGCCCTGTCTCTGAATTATTCATCAGTGCCAGCTTTATTTCTCTCTTTATTTCTCCTGCTCCCTGAACATTCTGTGATCCTGGGAATAAATGACTTGATATGCAAAAGTCTTCCTAATCCTCTGAGCAGGGAGATACATTTCCTCCCCTCTTGTCCTGAATGCAGCAGCTCACCAAGGAAGTGTTGGGACACCAATTTTTGTCCCTTTGTTGAGCCACACTTGACAGTGAATTCGATAAAATTTAATGGAGGTGATAATTCCTTTTTCCAGTTACTGTATTTTTCTTTTAAATTTCATTGTTGGGTAATGATCTGTCTATTTTTTCATCTCACATGTCTACATGGCTGAAGAGCAGCTCCTCAAATTGCTCCCAGGTGAATACATCAGCAAATGGCTACTTCCTAGGCATTTTATGATACTCCACAACTAATTAAATCTATTTCAGGAAATGTAAATCAGGAAGGATTTTTTTCTTATCCAGCACTTTAAAGCTGCATATCTGAAAACTTTCTACAAACAGGAAGGAAATTACTTTATCAGTTTGTGACCAATGAAGATTCTTTTTGATAATATTTTAGTTTGTAACTCAGGTGTGTGCCTTGTAGACCAGACTGACATTGCTATTCTTGTCCTTGCTCACAGGGAGTGTCTTTATCCATGCTTTGGACAGTTCTGGCTTCTGGACAGTCTCTGCAAGCAACAGAGATTTTCATTATTATGTATAATTTGCAGCTGGGAACACAGAGCTATTGCATGGCACAGGAAATCTGTCAGACAGCTCCAAGTTCTGACTCAGGTGCTGCTTGACCATGACAGCTTTGCTTTTGGTCTGAGCCCTGTCCAGGCACAGAAAACATAGCAGTTGAAAAGTGATACTTTTGAAATGATACAAAATGGACTTTTACTTGCAGGATCAAAGATGATAAAATGTTCTCCAGTAGTGGCTTTGACAGTTTTTCATGAAGAAAACACCTTGTTAGGGGCCACTGCTTTCTGTTTTCAGGGTTGTCCTGCCCAAGAGTGGGGAAATGGCAAAGAGAAGAACAGAGGGATTCCATATCTTGACACAACTATTCCTCCCTTCCCCATTTCCTGTCTTCCCTGTCTTCTGATGGGTGGGATGCCATGCCACTCATTCATCATTTATGGTTCCTCAGAAATGTACCATGACCTCATGCAGATTTTATGGAATCTGGAATGCTTATGTAAATGTCAAAAAGACAAACTTCTCCAAAATGTTGTTAGCCCACATGTCCCAACATGTCTTCCACCAATATTTAGCATTCATGTACAGATACTTCATTTGTAATTGATCACTTCAAGCTTAGGCATCTAAATGAGATGGGTGCTCTCATTAGATGATGGATGCTTTTGTGTGTTTGCAGAAACACAGTAGAGGGTTGAATTCCTATCTTAGTCAATAATCTGAAGGTGGAGAAATGAAATTCAAATTATTACTTACATCTTTTCAGTGTTTGTATTTCTAGAAAACTAATTGTAGGAGAATTTACTTTGATAATGAGCCATGACCAAAATTTTCTGGTCATTAAAAAACAAGGAAACTTGGGATATGAGAAACAGAGGGACCAGGCAATGGCAGCCTGATTAGGGAACAGAAAGGCTGATGTTAAAGCAAGGAAAATTGCCTTTGCCCTCTAACTTAGCCAAGGGGAGCCTTATTCATCAGTATTTGCAAGTAGTATTTGCAAATAGCTTATATTGGTTTACTGTTTATCCACTTCCTTCTGTTCTGACAAAAGCTCCTGATATATGTAAGTGCAAAGTCGAAAGTCCTACAGTTATCAAAACTATAATTTGTTTTAAACCATTTCCTGTGGGGCAGAGACATAGTCTTTCTTCTCAGATTTATTATGCTGTTTAGCATCCCCTTGGTTCTGACAGTACAAATGTTGGTGGAGTCTTATTGAAGAGTGGATCAATGAGATGAGAAATGATCAAAGACAAAACAAGGTCAGGACTCCTCTGGTGACTCCCAAGTAAGGATGATTAATTTTTGCAGAATCACTCAATGGGGTGGTCCTGCTGAAACCAATGGGGAAGATGGGTTTTAATTATGAAACCATCCAGGAGTACAATGAAGCAACAGATTAGGTGGAGATGACCAAGAAGAGTTGGTGACATTTCTTCAGAAGATACAGATAGCAGAAGAGATGATCTGGGGTTAATTAAATCCCAACCAGCAGGCTGTGAGTGCTAGGAAGGGAGGAAAGCATAGAGCTTCTGACTCCTGGGGTAGGAAGGAGAAAAAGCAGCAAAACAGAGACCAGAGGTGGGCAGAAAGCTGGAGGCAGCAGAATCAGAGGCTGTCTTGCTCTGGGCCCTCAGGAAGCAAATCTGGGTAAAAGGAGCTGGGTGAGTTGTGTGTTGCTGACAAAAACAGTGTGAAGAGCACAGCTACAAACCCTCCCTGTGCTTGGACAGTGAGGAAAGATAGTGAGAGACCCACTGGCTGAATCACCATCTTCTCACTGATCCAAGGACAAGAAACATTTGTGCAGAAATTGGAAATTAGGTTGACTTAGATTAGCATGAGTATAAAAAGTTATTACAGACAAAATAAGAAGGCTCTACTATATAGTTTGATGCTTACAAAGACTGCTTTGAAAATGAGCAAAAATAGGATGTGTACAAACAACACCAGAAAGAAAATTATTGCATTTGCCTCACCCTATCACTTGTTTATTTTTTCTTTTGCTCTGGAGTATTTACTGAAATTACTTTTTACCTTCTCATATCCCTGCCCTTTTTAAAATAAGGAATGTGTACTATCATAGTTTTGTTTTGGAGCAATAGGACAGAATTTGCTACAATGAAGAGGGAAGAAGAACCCAAAAATGAGAAAAAACAGTGAGAAAAACACAGTTCTTAGTTTAAAATCTCAGAGAAAACGGGGTGATTTAAATCAAGAACCACTTGCAGAAGCAGGGCTCCCTTATAATGCACCCTCTGTAGGGCTGAAATGTGCAGTGTGCTGTTATAAAATTTCCAAATTCCCCAGAGCAAAGCAAGCATCTGCACCTAACATGCAGATGTATCTGAACAGCTTAAAAATCCCTGCTGTAGCAAAAGACTGGGGCAGGCAGAGTCCCCCTTTAAATGTGCTCCTAAGGTAAATACATGAGAGCAGGGATGAGGAAAGATGTGCTCCAAGAGACTTCTGTCTCAGCTGGAGCTGACCCCTGAGCAAATACCAGGGTTTCTTAACCCTATTGCCCAGCCATCTGAGTGAACAGCTCCATCACCCAGCCTGCAAAGGAATTCAATTCAATCTGAGTTTAATCTTCCCTAAAAGCAGGTCTTGGGACTTCCTACCTATTATCTGTGACCTTCTTTGTAGTTTTCAACTACTCTCTGGTTATCTTACTTTTCTTAACCCTCTACTGTGTTCTTTTCTCTCCAGACTTAGCTTCACCCCTTTCCTGCTGTAATGACTGTCTCTGTGCTATGGCTGCTCATTTTTTGTCTTTGAATTGTCTGAATTGGCCTCTCCTAGATGCCTCTTTTCTCAGAATTCCACATTTTATTCTTTCATCCTTCACCTTAGGTACAGCTTAGTGCTCTTTCCTTCCAAGAAGGTGCTTAGCAGGTAAAGTTTAGTAGCTAAGGTTCAGACCCTGTGGAGAGAGGATTGATTCTTACCAGGTGTGGCTATGCAATCAGCTTTTTAGTGGGAGAACTTCTTTTAGTGGGAGAAGCTGGTTCCTTATATCCTTCACTGTTTGGTAATAGGCCAGGTTCTCACTTTATGCTCATGTACTTGAAGTCAGCATAGAGACTTGCATCCCAGTCACTAATGGTGCTTCAAAATCATTTCCTGCTATATCCATTACCAGATCATAATTTTTTCTGTTTTCTGGGTGGAATGTGTCTTCTATGGAATTTTTAGTCATTTGTTGGTGTCTGTGTAAAACAATCTATTTGTGATATTTGAAGAATCTGGGGACTGAGAAAATTTTAAATTATTGTCACATTAATGGCAATGAGAGTGAAGCAGAAGCTGTGATCAAGAGTCCTTATCCCATTTTTTATTTTAACAGGAGAATTTAAAAAATGCCTGCAAGTGCAAGCTGAGTGTTGCACTTCCCTTTTTTATAAACTCCCTTTCTTAAATCTTCAGAGTTGCTAATTATTCCTCTCTAGTATTGTGTGTTAAAACACTGTCATTTATTTCTCATTCACTGTTCTACCTTGTGGGGGGGGAAAGAAAAAGCTCATCAGATGAGTCACCACCCTGAAAACATAACAGTGATTTGAGCTGGGCAAAGGCTTCCCTGAAATGCACCCTCCCTGCTCCTTCAAACAGCTCTTTGCTTGCTCTTTATTAGATGTCTGCAAGTGTGTGAATGTATGTGATATTTCTATAAAGCACAGATGGTTCTGGAGATCTGCATTCTGCTGTACATTCATTTACACAAATATGATGGTGGTATCCTTAGAGCAGCCTGGGACATTTTACAAGGGCATGTAGTTACAGAACAAAAGGGAATGACTTCAAACTGAAAGATAGTAGGTTTAGATTAGATATTAGGAAGAAATTCTTTACTGTGAGGGTGGTGAGGCACTTGCATAGGTTGCCCAGAGAAGCTGTGGATGCCCCATCCCTGGAAGTGTTTAAGGTCAGGTTGGATGGGGCTCTGAGCAACCTGGTCTAGTGGAAGGTGTCCCTGCCCATGGCCAGGGAATTAAAAATTTTTGACCATTATGGTCCTTTCCTACCCAAACCCTTCCATGTCTGTATTTGTGATTATTCTGTTTGTGTCATTCTTGTCTGCAGTAGTAAAGCTGTCTAAAGTGAAAATTGGAGGAGAGAAAAGTGGACAAAGAGTGCTACCTGATGACCCACTGATGATCTGGTTATTCTTGGCTGAAGTCAGAAGATGAAAGGAAAATAATGAAACTTTTGTTTCTTTTTTTAGGGGCTATATACCAGGAAGTTATGTGACTTCAGTTCATGCTCGTATTACAGTGACATGACTGTTCTTGAAGGACCCTTGTTATGTGGTTTCTTGTAACATTTGCATTTATATATTTCATGGAAATGTTTATTGAAGTTATGAAACCATGAAACTAATTTAAAAATTTATATTTAAAGAAAAAATAATATAAGACATTAAAAAATCAGTTTAGATTTCAGTTCTTGAGCTGTTTATTTTAATTTTTTTTTCTTTTTAAAATATGTTTGTATCTTGATCAGGATGTATTTACTCTTTTTTTTGGCTAAGCCTTTATCAATATTAGATTAAAAATTATCTACAAATTGCTCCTATAACAATAAGAGTAAATTGGTACATCTTCTTCAGGGTCCAGTTGTCTGACCAGTGCTTTCCATCCAACACAATTATATCATTATGCTCAATAAAGTAAGACTAATGCTGAGTTTGAGCTCAATATTAAGTAGTACACAAGCACATTTTAGGAAGCATTTGCTGTCTCTAGAGCACCAAGAGGGGCAAAAGGCAGGAGGTGTGGGTGAGTAAAACTGCAGAAACTGTGCATCACAAAGGATGCTCCTGCCCCAAAGCCTTGAGGCTCATTATTACACCTCCTAGCACTCAGGATGGCAAAAACCTGCCCAAATATGTTGGTCTGATGAAAAATCACACCTTGCAGCAGTCTCATTCTTCTGCCCTGCTTGGTCCTGCTCTGACACCATTACTTGTCCTTAAATGTGTCTCCAGTGTTTCTCACCCCTGCTCACAATCAGGTGCATTTCCTCTGAACCTCACCTGCTCTAATGCATTCTACTTTTTGTGCCTGTCTCTGCTGTCTCCCCTCTGACCTCTCAGGTGCTTCTTTCTTTCCTCTGTCCTGCTGCTGGTGAGACAGGGTGCTTTTGGCAGCATTTCTGGGGAGTTTCCTTGTGCAACACCCCACTCCCCAATGCCTCCAACCTCCAGCACCTCAATTAACCTTTCCTGACAAGATTGGCTTCCTGTGCCTCTGCTTCATGAAATTACTCTTGTGGAGGGAAGGGATGGGGACATTTATTTCCCTCTGCTGTCAAGCCTGCTGCTGCCTCTGTGAGCCTTTGGAGAGGCAGAATCAACCCCCTTCTCTTTGGGGTGACTGGCTCCCCTCCATATTTCAATTTATCCATAATCCTTATTCCTTAGGTCCCATAGACATTAAATTAATTAGCAGTGTTTCTTGGGAGATCCCAGCATGTTGTATTTAGAATGGAAAAATGAAAGATTTTGCACAAAACTTATTGAAAACCCCATGGGATTCCTTTTGTTCTTTGAAGGGTCCCAAGATTGAGCTCCACATTTTCCAAATATTTGGAATTAAGTTGTTTGCAATGCAATACTGTATCCTCTGGCATGCATGTCTTAAAAAATGTGGCCCATATTATTTTCTCTATTATAATAGAGAAGAAAGTCTGATGAAAGGAGCTTCATTCAGGTTTGTGTGTGAGGGGAATTGCTACCAGAGTCTTTGGAAGTCAGCCTAGAGTAAGGATAATTTCCACATTTTTTTAAATTGTCTTTCCCTTTTCTATACTCTTTACTAATTTCTTACACATGCTTTTTCCCCCCCAGCATTGATAATTTGCTCAAAACTTGGTTAAATGATAATAATTCTCTGGGCAATTTAACTATATTATTTTAGATGAAATCTAAAGAATTTTTAGAATTTACTGTCTAGACTAATACTGTGGTAAGACAAAAAAAAGAAATACTTGAGCATCCTGTTAGTAATGTGTAAACTAATTTCATCTCAGCTGCAGAAACATTTTGAAGAAAATTTTTTCTTTCATGGAATTTAAAGTATGGAAAATCAGGATCTAGGTTTCATTTTCTTAAAATGAAGCCTGTGTAGTAACTCAGACATTGTCTGGTGTAATTGAGAGAAGAATCTGATCCTTGTATTTCTGCTGAATTGTGCCCTCACAAAGAAAAATGGAAATAAATGAGAAAAGCAGGCTCAATTTACTAACAATCTGCATGACACAATCTCCACAAATTGTGCTAATAGAGCAATTTATAAAAATTGTGGTAAGATATTAAGGAGAGCAATTTACAAAATCCTTTTAGAATAATAAGCTAGGAATTTCTGGTAATGCATCTATATTTTCAAATACTGTTTATGTATAAAACAAATTGACTGTCTGTTTTTGTTTACTCTATGTTATGTTAATACCAAGTATAGACAAGTGCAAATAATGAAATACTCAGATTTTTGTTCATCTACAGATTGCAACACATATTTTAGATGCATCACACTTTTTTATAAGAAAAAGATTTCTCAGCTGGACCATCACCTTGTTTATGAATTACTGAAAAATGTTTTTCTGAAACTGTTTATTTTGTCTGATGTAAAGCTCAGCATATGAAATTAATACACTAGGACTGCAGTGAGCCATGCTCAGCTAAATGAAATGCTTCAAAATCCATTTGGAGTTTAGTTGTCCCTCCCAACACAACAATGAAGATTTAACAGGACATGCTACAGTGAAGTTTTACATGGCTGACACTCTGTAAGGATTTAAGACAAATCCTTAACAGACAAAAAAAATGGAAAGACTGCAAGATGTGCTGCCTTATCCCTGATCATGGAGGGATAAATGGTGCCCTGCAGCTGCACAGCTCCTGGAGGTGGGCTCCTCTGAAGAATGGTGCATTGTCCCAGGTTGTTTGGAGAAGCAGGATGACATGAAAGCAACTGAGTTTGCACCCCAAGGGCAGGGGACTCCCCTTGGCTGAACACAGAGCCACTTGAAGAGCTGGGTCTGTCCTGCCAACCTTATTCTGCCCCCTCCTCACTCACTTTCTTCTCCTGCTGCACCTTGCTGCCGTGTGTGGTGCCCCTCAGCTAAGCAGAACAAGCTGCAACCTCTGGCTAAAGCTGGCCATAAGGGACTGCAAAGTGTTGTGCATATCCAGCTACTGATAAAGCCAGGATGAGGTGGTGGGGGGAACAACTCTATCTGCTATTTTCAAGGCACTTGTATATAGGGTTTCCCCCTTGCTGAGCTCTAGGATGCCAGAAACTCGCCCCAAGCAAGGACTACCCCATAACAGGTGAGTTAGAATGAGTCAGGGGTTGAAGACAGGCTTGGACTTTTTTAAAGAAAAATGCATATGCAGTTGTGGGATTTTCTTTCATGTTGTTTTATCTGGCAAAGACACGTGGCGCTGCACAAGAGCAAAAGTAGGAATTGAGGTGGGTCAGTGTGTGCACATATGGAGATTATAAATATGATGACCTGCTCCAGTGGTGGGGTTGATGGTTTAGTGCTTCCCATCTCTGACACATCAGGGTGGTGGAAACAAGTCTGAAGCTGCAAAAAGGCCCTCAGGCAGTGCCTTGCACCTCCCTGCAGGGAAGAAGCATGTACAAACTCACTGCTTATGGGTACAGCTCTTTAACATCCCCTCCTGCAGAGGACTGCTCAGCTCTTCCCCTTGTCTGCACATTCTGCTGCCTCAAAGACAAATAATTTAGTTAGTGCCCTGGGGCATGCAGCAGAGATGCATTGCATGATTCTTAGTTGCTTTGTGGTGACTTACTCACCTTTAAGGAACCCTACATCTGGATAAAACTGTGCAAGGGAATTTTTTAATAATATCATAAAGCTGAAATACTACAGGAGTAGTATCTTCCTTCTCATACTATTTGAAGGAGGTCTATGCCTAGCTCTGCCACTATTGAACACCTCAATTTTCAGCAGAAAATTTAATTTAATTCTCTTCAAAAGGAGTCGTTCAGTTTACTTTAAGGAAGTGGAAGATTAGCCAACCAGTCCCTCAATATTCAGGAGAGTGAAGACAGATATATTTGCATATTCTTTTAAAACACTGCTGAGAGTGAATGTTTCATGATAACATTTAAATAGAAGTTAGAATAAATTGTAAGCCAGTACAAATGCCTGAAAGAAATCCTAGTGGACAGGGACATGAAGAAATACACAGACATAAAATACAAAATATTTTCAATACATACTATTTGACTTTTTAGTTTGTAAAACTTTGAAAAAAGGTTTTTGAGCAGTGAACAACTGAAAAATTTATCAGTTAATTACTTCTATGCACACAAACATGTGGCACTCCTACAACATCAATTTTTATGCCAATAAAGTCTCCGTATACTTTTAATACAATTCTTTGCTGTTCCACCATCTGCAACCTTATTTTATTTTGATGTGTTTCTTCTCTTGCACTTCAGTTGTTTAAGAGATTTCTGGGATGTTGCCTGCTGTCACTGCCAGCTCCTGACAGTGGCTGATAAGTGGACATGCCTCCAGTCACTTCCTTCTCTGTGCTGAGCTGTGCAAGATGGGGAATCAGAGCCCAGGCACACTGTGCACACAGTGAGGTGGACTCCAGCCACAAGGCCTGATAAAGAATGTGAAGAGAAGATGGAGATGGAGTGGGATTTTCTTATTTACTAAATGAAAGATGTTATCTCAACATAACTTGAAGAAAGCATAAATGTATGGCTGAGACCAGAGTTATCAAACAAAAATCCCTTAAGGCTTGACCTGTCTTTGTCTGTCAAACCATCCATAGAAAAAAACATTGTACACATCACATGTTCAGTCAGTGTATTCATTTGAGAAAATATATGGTACTGATACAATTAAGAGTTTATTCCTATGTGCTGAGAGTTACAGGATGGTCTGACTATTGTGGAAGCATCTGATAGAGGAAGGCACACTGTTCCTAATCACTGAGATTTGTCAGCTAGTTAAAGGTGTCTAACAGCCTAAGAACCTTGGGCATTATAAACTGGGGAAATTATAATTAATAATCTGTGTGTTAGATTACAGTAAATTCTGAAGTTGCCATGAAGTTTGTACTAAAGTACTTGTCTGAAACAAGTGGCGGCCATGGATGGTTGTCTCAGCATGTCCACAGGATGCAGAAGTAGTAGCATGAGAAGAGTTCATCCATTCTCTGTAGATGTTTGGGGGGAAGGGTGGGCATAAGAATCTGAGTTCTTGGGCTTTGTGTGGAAATGGACACCTGCTAGCAAAATTCAAGAAAGAGAATACTAACCAGGACGAAAGTATTAGATTTTTAGTTCACTGATTTGATTCATAAACTTCTGTAGAAGTTGAGGTGCTTGTGACAAATCTCTTTGTGCTTGATGGTATTCAATAGAAACATTCGTGGATATAGTTTTTGTAGCTACAAACCAAATTGGTAAAGCTACACCTTTGCATGTAACCTAGAAAATGTATCAAATGGTATGGAATGTCTAATTTCACCATTTGGGTAGACAGCAGAGTATTGAGCAAAGAGAACTCAGCCAGAAGGCTTTTTTCCTATGGATTTCCTAAACTGAAGGAATAGCTGTTTGTAATTTTTGGGCTGAACACAGCTTATTCTTTCAGAAGGGAATGGATTTTGGTCTCAAGTTATCCTCAAAGCACTAGATGACGAGGCAGATTCTTTCACTGGTGTAGCCCTACAGATGTCAGGGCACTCACATTTTCTGGCTAGTTAGCAGGACATCTGTGTCAGCTCAGAAACTCACTGTAAAAACATCCCAACAATTTGTTGGATATTTCTATATGAACTATTTACTCTTGAAAGAGACCTGGAAATCAGGCAACCACAAGGTATGAACCACACCAAAAGTTAATAGTTTTTTCAAGTAGTTCAGGTGACCCCACTTTTAGTGGGGCAATGGACATTTTTCTATAATCTCTTTTAAGGAAAATATTTGATTCAGCTTAATTAATTTTAATGGGTGAGATGGAGAGAACTGGTAGATGATGTGGCAGTGAGTAGTTAAAGGGAGAGTGACTCATCTTGTGGAATCATGACCAGGTACATGAGTATTGCAACCTTCAGCCTGGGTGTTCAGAGAGCAGGATCAGGGGCAAAGAGTAAAAAGTGCTCTTCCCATAGCAAAGATTAGAAATCAGAGACCTTACACAGGTGGGTTAGTAACTGCTTTCAAATACCTTTAACATTTTTATTGGAGAAGCATGGAGGCTATGGTGAGGTAATAGTTTCCTTTAGCTAATGGTGATGTAGACATGCTTTGGAAAAGGGATTGCAGATGGACAGGCTATTTTGTTTTCTAAAGAAAACATGAATTCTCCTGATTTTCTACTGCTAAAATGATCATTTAATGGGTATGGTGATAATTGGTTCTGGCTCTGTTTGTAACTAGTTTAAAACCTGGGCCAAGTATTCATAGGAAATTTTGTCTTATTGAGGGAAATGAAGGACTGCCTTCTGCAGAGTCTGATAGAGTGCAGGGGGTGGGGTGGGTGACAATAAACACAGTGGTGTAGGTGGCAGGAATAGGAACCCAGTCATGAAGCATGTAGCATGGTGTTGTCAGATCAGAGAAACACCCCCTCCACCCTGTATTTCCTTAGAAGAAGGAAACATTCACAGAGTGCATACATCCCTAGTTTACATGTAATAAAAAGGGAAAAGCAGCAAATCTGCTCTCAGTTCATAGAAACTTCCTGAAATAACTTGGGGAATGCTTTGTTCTGAAGTACTTTAAAAATAGAGATCTGAGACAGGAAAGTGTCATGAACTTCTTATCTGATAGAGTGACCAAGGGAAGAAGAAATAGGAAACTTCTGCCAGATCATTCAACTCATTAGAAGAGCCAATGGCATCAATGATATTCTTGTAAGCAGGTGCTGAAATAATGGCCAAACCAAAACAGGATGGGATTAAAGTGGAAGGGTGGTAAACCTTTGGAACAAGCATACACACCCAGGTACAGATGGGGACTTTTTAGCAGGTGATGAGAGAGAGAAGGACATGGGGCTGTGCCACCTGAGGACAAAGGGATCTGAATGAACAGGATATCCTGAAAAAATGAGGAAATCACTACAGGTATGCTCAAAGCCTCTCAAGGGATTATTGGCACAAGTGACATCTCCTGGGTATCCCATATTCTTAAATTTCCTTTTCCCTGAGGCTTCCTTTGAAGATCCCCTTCATTTGTTTCTGGGATAGGGGTTTCTCTGTGCTTCCCATTTTCTCTGTGCTTCCCACAGGACTCTCCTGCCAAGCTGTGCCAGGGGCTGGTGGTGGGATTTCTTTGCAGTGTTAGTGTTGTGCTCTGTGCTGAGAAAGACAAGGGTATCCCTAGTGCTGTGAGCTATGTGTGCAGTCCTGGGAGATGTGATCACTCATCTCAGCTATATCTGGATAGTGTTGGCTCATGTTTCCTATTAATGCAAAGTAATAAAAATATTATTATTACGAAAGTCAGGCTCAATGACAGCCTGAAATAATGAGGGAAAATTCTTGGCTGCCTAACAAAGTCCTTTTCTGAATAGCATAAAAGTAATTTTATTTTTGTTACTGTTTTATTTTGAACACAAAATGTGCCCTGGAAGTAAAGGGAATGTATTTTTTTGCAGTGCTTCAATAACACATGAGCTCAGGAATTCTTTTTCATTTCTAGAAGAAAATCTCAGCTCAGGATTTGGAAAAAAAAACCCGAGAGCAACAGCAGCAGCAGAACCACTCTGAAATAGCACAGAGTCACCTTTGGGATTCCTATGGTGCTTTTGTTGAGTAGTGAGCACCTTGAATTTAATTGACAATCATCAGCCATCTCCCATCCTTTCCCTCAGCTAAGCATGTTCAGTGTGATTCACTGAGAAAAGTTTCAGCCTTTTTCCAGTTTTTTTTCCTTCTCTTTTCCCTGCAGTAAACAAAACCAAGCCCAGGATCAGAGGTGTTGGGCTGGTGTTGCTGTGGCTGGAGGGGGAGCAGCACTGCTAGTGGAGAGCTTCCACAGAAAGTCTGTGTGTGCTGCTCAGGGTGGTCTGCTAGGGCCACATTAAACACAGAGGGAAGCTGGATTATTGCCAGGCGTGGGGCTGGAATAATTCCATTGACTTCAGTCCCGTTTTGGCCGTGCTGCTCTGCAGGAAGAGGTACAAGGTACAGGGTGAGAGTGGCTGTGAAAGGGTGGCAGGGTGGCAACAAGCCTGTTTATATGGCTGGTGTTCTCAGCTGCTCTTGGTCTTCCCTGTGGATGCTTGCCTGAATTAACTCTGTGAAGAGCTGAGCCCAGAATGCTGCCTCACCCCAGTGCCTGGACCAAGCCACTTTTCTTCTTTTAGGAAGACCTAGCCCATCTTGACAAAAAAAAATCACATTTTACTTAACAATAAAAAAAAAAAAAGAAAAAAAAAAATAGACAGAAAAGAAAGGTGGCCCAGCCTGGCTCTACTTAATTTCAAATGTGTGTAACAGGATTTTTTCAGAAACTAAATCCATCTGAAGGGACATTCTCCTCACAATTTCACCTGAAAGTAAGTACCTGCTTCAGGGCTGTAAATGGAGACCTGAGACTGAGGTTGCTGTTCAAGTCAAGACACCAAAACACTGATCTGTATGAATAGGAAGGGTGCAAAATCATTATTAACCAGTTCTCCTATGTGCCAGATTTATGAACTGACCTGTTTCACCTTGGAAAAGAAGAAAAAGGAGTTAAACAAAACAGCATGGAGTGAAGAAAAGACAGAAGCAAACTTCCCTTTCTGTGGCAAATCTCCCAAAGTCCCTTCCCATTAGCAGGATCTCCAATATTCCAGCATGGAGTTACATGTCCCAGTCTGCATCTTTGTCCAGTATTACTCATTTAAGGTAATTGCTCAATCCTGCAGTCCAGCTACTTCACTCTTCCTCTGTCTTCTCCATGGGATTCAGGGTACATTTACCTTCTCAAGGCCATTCCTTGGAGAATGAAAAGCTGTGGAAGTTATTTAATGAACTTAAATAATACTGTTCAGATAATTAACACAATGAAAATGAACATTACTAAGCATTGGATTTCTATGTTATTTCTGCTTGCTCTTGGATGCTGAAGTTCTGTGCAAAATTCAGAATCAGTCTGATGCAAATGTCAGATGTAAAATGGTGCAAAATCACAATATAGTTTCAATAAGTGTAACAGGCTAAATTAATTAGTTTCTTTCCTATTTTACAGCACCAATTTGAGCCTTAGTGGTTCAGATATCAGAATTCCTTCTGATCTGTCTGCATGTGTGTGTCAGGTGTTACTGGAAGGCCATTCCCATGCACTGGGTCAGAAAAAAGGACAGTAAATTTTAGATAGATCAATCTAACACAATGACTAAAATAAGCAGAGATGATGTTTTATATCATTTGTATTTTTCACAATAAAAAAATACAGAGGAAATTGCAAACACATGCAGCAACAAGGCCTTTATGTTCACACAAACCTGTCCTCAGGGTTCAGAGCTGACCTCTCTATGCTGTGCAGAGCTGTATGAAGCTTTAGGTCAATAAATGCTTTCCCAAGTATAAAGAGAAAATACATTCATATTACCAGCATAAAAATCCAAACCTATTCACCAGTTTATTTGGGTAATTAATTGTTAATCTTGCCATCATAAAAGTAATTAATCTAAAGTTTGTCATTGTGTTTGCTTAGAGAAGATTTTGTGCCTAAAATCTCCGAACAAGAATTAAACAAATGGGAAGTTCATCTCCAGGTTGGATTGGGGAGCATGGAAGGAAATACAGTAAGGAAAACAAAAGAATGAATTTTGTGCCTCAGAATTTATTTTAAATTAAAGCATAAAAGCTTGGGAATTGTACACTCAAACAAGTCTCCCACAGGACCCGATTAGCATCTTCAGAAGGAAAAAAAAATAAATCAATTTCTTAGATAATACAGTCAACACATTATAATTAATGCATTTAAATATGTGCATTCCTTAAGGGCAGGTACTATGTTAGCAATTATGGTTTCAGTAATTTTTGCAAAAGAAGCTGCATGTCATTATATAACCTTTTATACCCATGTTATTCTTTCATAAAGGAGCTGGTTATCTTGTTTATGGATTCTTGAGGGAGCAGAGCTGGAAGCATTAAGTATTAATGCAAATGCCTGAAAGTACATCACTGGAAATTCAATCTCTTTCTTTTCCTTTTCATACTATTTCCTTTTTCTAAAACTGGTTTTGCTGCATTCAGAACATTACATATGTTTGTGAAAAAACAACTTTTCATTTACAGAAACTCTAGACTTGTGCTTTTTACTCAGGCAAAACTCCTGACTTAGAATCCTTCTCTCATAACATGTAAATGTCAATAGTAAATATAATAGTATAAAACCAAATTAACTCTTAAAATATTAAGGAAGAGAAAGGATGCCTCATGTTACAGTGTTAAATTTGTATTTAGTGTCTCCTGGCAATTCACAGAACAAAGCAGGAGATGATTAACTCTATTCTCAAATAATTTAATATGGCTCTTCAGTTACTTTAAGCAGAAGCAGAGCTAGAATAAAAGGAATAGGCTTTTGCTTTCCTCTTTCAGTGCCCAGACTCTGAATTACATTAGATACACTGATGACAACTTAGAATTGCATCTGAAATGCTGCAAGTAGAAAAGGCAGGGCGGTGAAAGCTGTTTATACAGAGCAGACACTTTGCAAGTTTACACCAGAGTGAGTTTTATACTCTCAGTGTTTGGATCAGGTTCATGAAGAGGTCATGCCCCTGAGTGATTGCTGTGTGCCCTTCTTTGCCCTGTGCTGCCCATCAATCCAGTCTGCCAGGCAGCGCCCTGGGGGAACACTGAAAACACAGAAATGTCCACGTGCAGGGACAAGCTGGACACCCCCTGGCACAGGGTAAGGGCACAACTCTGCCACTGCTTGAGATTTCCCCAAACACTGTGACAGGTGCTGGCTGAGGAGCTTTGGTGTGGGGCTTGCATGAGACCGTATAAGGAGCCTTCTGTGTAAAATGAGGCCACTGTGTTTTCTGACCTAGTGCAGGGCAACTCAGAACTTACATCAATTTGAATTAATGTAAATAAACGCTCTGCTGGTCAGCTGTTCATCTCCAGAGATCTGTGTAACCCTGAAGATGCACACTAAGGCACTCAGAAAGGAACTGGAGCCTCCTTTCCTTCTCCAGGTCCTTTTGAAATCTTCCTCATCACAGATGCATCTGTAGAGACTGAGAATTTTCACGCCCTGATTGACACTTGCACCACGGTGCTACCTCAAAGGGAGTAAAAAAGCCAAAACCAAATCCCTTTGTCTGTCAGCCAGAAGTTCCAGTTTCTCTTACCTAACTTTAGATGTTCATAAAGTCATCTGAGTCATGCTGTGATCTCTTTATAATCAATGGAAAAACAGAGGAGCTCCAGGAGGGAAATTTATTCCATCCTCATGTAGAAGTCAAAATCTGGTCAGAAGAAACACACCCTAAAGGGCCTATTTTCTTCCATTGACTATAAAGACAAAGATTTGGCTGAGGTGTAGATGTGTTTGCTTTAACTGTGTGAGGTTAAAAGAGGGGAATGCCATCCCAAGTCACTTCAGTGAGCATTGGACCAGGTCTGCTCTGAGCAGTAAGGATGTGCTTTTGGAACCTGTATAATGTGCTCAGATTTGCCCTTTGAATACAATACCACTGTGTAGCTTTAGTGCTCAGCAGCCTTTTGGAAGGAGGGCAATAAAACTGGGACTGCTTCAATGATGCAGAGCAGACTTGGCTTAACCTAAAGGTCAGGAGGACAGACTGTAATTCACTGGTTTCTACTTTGCTGTCTGCTGGTTCAAAGGTTTCAAGGAGGGAGAGATTGTGCATAGTATAATATGCAATGTCCAGTGACCCTCCCAAAAATGTGGAGTCCAAATAAAAAGTTTTGATAATCACTCAAAGATTAAAAATTGTTTTACTCAAATTATTTGGTGAATCCTCATATTCAGGATCAAAGTCCTAAGCTCTTGGACTATTTGAGAACATGAACAAATTAAAAATGTTTAAACATCAGTAAATTTGCTTGTGGGCAGGAGAGATAATGCTTGCAGGATCAGGTTTTTAATTTGAAAAAATAATACTATAACCAAGAAAAAAATAAAGCATTTATACGGATAAAATGATATTGTCTGGTTCACTGGGATGTAAATTCCATTTTACTTACTCAACAACTTCACAAGGCACTGAGGTAGCCATCATAATCAGAACTTCTCTAGATAAATACATAAATGAGAGTTTATCTTATTTACAGTACAGCAATTTTCATCCTGTATATAATAGAATTTTCCTGTATTCTGTGCCTGTAATTGCCTTTTCTCTTTTATAGAATGTAATCAATTACTTTTTATAGTCAGGTACTTCCATTTAAGTGAATTGAAGTTTTATCATTATATTGCGAGTGTTCATCAGAATTTACTTTCCTGCAGGTGAGAGTAATTTCTGGCCTTCCCCAAGAGAGGCTGAAAGCTGATGTCTATTGATTTAGGTGCTTCCCTGAATTCAACCCTTCTTGCATACATCCAAATACTTTTAATCAACCTCTTCCTTTATACCCACAAGCAGCAGTCCTTCACTCTTGGCAGCTGAGTCAGCCCTGGATCCTCTGTTGTGTGGCAGCGACATGCACCAGACTTCAAACATGATTTATTGCAAATATAGTGCTGATAGAATACCAGAGGATGAAAAATTCCCCTGCCAGCCTGGGACTGTATATCATGCTTTAAATGGGATCCAATAGTGTGGCTGTGTGTATATACACACATCTATGTACTTACAGTGCTCCAGAGGGCATGGAAAAACGTCCTCTCAAAGACCAGATTGCTTGGGAGATATATATTTATATAAATCTGCTATAGAGCCTCCTATGAGGATGTGTTCATTGGACATTCATGCTCTTTTCTGTTATCCCACATTGCTCCAAAAATCGAGGGAAGAAGAGAGGCCCTCCATCTATGACTTCTTTCTTCTCTACCTGAAGTGAAGCCTTTTCAAAGCACCTGTCAGAGCTGAGGACACAAGGATTTATGGAGAAGATGAGGAGGAAAGGGGAGTCAAGAGGGTGCCAGCTCACACACCAGCCCTCCAGCAGTGCACACATGTGCCATGGTTGTTTTAGCCTAGTCTGTTTGTTCATATTCTGGTTGTGTCTTCCCATAAATGATGTCTGCCTTATAAATTAATATAATTTTATGTGTCAAGGTTCCTGGAAGGTCTAGGATCAATCCAATAGTCTTTACTTAGCTCTGGTTGCTGGGACTTTACATTTTAATTGTTGCACTAAGTTAATGTTCAAAACTATTGAAAGGCTGTTTTCCTGTGATTATGTTTTAAATATTCAATGGGAATGAGGAAGTGAGAGCTTTTGTTAGTGATCTTCATAAATTTCAGGAGTTTGCTCCCGAAAGTGCGGAGCAGTTTAGTTATAAATGGAGGACTTATTCCCTCATCATAGAAAAATGGATAAAACCCATGTGGAAGTTATAGACTGAGATGTAAGTGCTGATAATTGGCTTGTTTTGTCAGAAAAACAAGGTCCTAACCTGACATTTCTGTTCAATCCTGAAGGATGAGGATATCTGTTTCCTCTAGAGCTGTCCTGTTCCAGTCTTGCTTAAGTGTTCCTTTGCATGTCACAGGAGAAATGTGACACTTGGTGGTTATAACACTCCCTCGTGGCCTTAGAAAGCTGTGAACCTGCTCAGCCATGGGGACAGACCAACAGGGCATGGCACACCTGCTCTGCTCCCTTGGGAATCTTGGTAATGTGCTGCTCTGACTGCCGCAGGGCACTTAGCCTGAGCAAAGAGATCCTGCCATGCTGCAGAACCTGCACTGTCACAGGCAGGCACACAGACAGGGGAAAATGCTAACAAAGCATCCACAGGAACTCCCTGTGCAAGCACTATTGTATGAGAGGACACAGATCATGTGTACATTGGAAGGGAAAGGATCCTGATTATTTAAGAGTTTCCTTTAATTAAATCCAACTTAAATCTTACCTACATAATCTACTGCATCCAGCTTTTTATGGAGGGTGGGAGTTAAAGACAGATCTGCCTGAAGGATTACAAAGCAAGCCAAACATGGGATCTATTTATGTGTAGGAGAGAGTTGCATGGTTTTGTTTTAAAACCATCATTCACCAAAAAAAGAAGTTTTTGAAAAATAGGAGTGCAATGGGCTGTTGCCAGGCTTTGAGACACACTGTGCAGTTCGTGGGCGTTTCTTTTAGGAGATCCCATCTGGAATTTGTACTTCCATTCAAAGCTCAGTGTTCACCAAAATACAGAGCTGAAGACCTCTATATTTGGGCAAAATAATTGTCAGTTCCTTCTACTTTTCTTGGACTCATGTAGTGTCAGTGACTTTTCCCTAAATTGTTGATTATTTTATATTTGTTTGCCAAGTGATTTAAAAACCTTCTCTGGTTTGTGGAAATTCCTAAGTTGCATGCAGTGAGTCTGAAATTCAGCAGTTTCTTTTAATCTTTGTGATCTGATTCATAGGATGGCAGTTCCTTTTCCTAACCAGATATCCAGATTCAATGAACAGAACAGCTGATTAAGCAAATAATCGCAGGCTGTCCAAAAAGAGTGAAAACTGAGCTATTGAGCAAAAGAGATGGCTTGCCTAGGGAACTACAGATACAGATTTCCTTTATAAATATTTCCCTCACTTCACTGTAAATTGAAATATTTTTCATAATGCTTACAGGTTTCAGTTGTAAGTTCCTGAGCCTGACTCTTGTGGCCATTCCACTGATCCCAACAGTTGCTTCCCATTTGGAGAACCCACTGTACACTCTGCCACATTGACCTTTCTCAGTGAGGTGCATGGGCTGGTGTGTGTGTGTGATAAACTCCTGAGCCTAAATTTAGATATTTGAGGAATATTTTGGTGTATCCCCTTAAAAATAGCTGTACTGTACTTGAGAAAGAGAAAATTTGCAGTCCATCTTGGTGCCTGCCTACCTCAGTTTATATCCTGCTTTATTTTATCACTGTCACACTATTGCAGTAAATAACAATCATTTACTCTGGTTATATTAGGGGATTAGATGCTCTGACATTTATTTAACATGTTCCATGTTAATATGCCAGGACTCTGGTCACTGAAAATAGGAATCTGCTGTGTATTCTTTGTACAATCAAACACATCTGCCACATATGTGGCTTTAAGTCCACAATCTTTAATGGCATGTCATTATCCAAGCCTTTCACTTTATTGTGCAGCTTACAAAGGGTCTCTCAAGACACTGCTGTGCCTTTTCCATTGATTTCATTGTAATAGAAGCAGCAGACCATGGGTAAGCTAGCAAGACTTTTGACAGTGCTATTTGCTAGGGGATGTATCTGAAATGCATTTAAAAAATGTTAGGTGGTTTCTTCACGACCAATACAACAGGCAAAATTGGGAATGAATCAAATAATTATAATAATTAAAAGTAGATTTTACTCAGAAATAAAATATTTGCAAGCCCTCTGAAAATGCTCAGCTTTGTGTAAAGCTCTCCTGCTGCCAGATGAGAGTGGTAAGAAAGGAACTTATCCAGGAAAGATGTGGCTGGATCTCATTCCCATTTTTCCAGCAGCCAGCCCTTGGCCCTGCTTTTGCAAAACCTGTAAATTAACACAGGTGCACACTGTTGCTCCAAATAGTGTTATTAAATACATTGTTTACTGGGATCATTAACTACTGCTGTAAAGTACAGAAAAAAATTTCAGCCTGGTTGCAATTTATGCTGTGCCTCTTCAGAGAGTGAAGGAAAACAGTGATCCTTACGTTGACCCTTTGCTTATCCTCATCAATCACAACTGAAAATGAAAACATTTTAACTATCTCTTAACAGTGTCAGGGATCTGTCACCTTCCTTTGACTTCCTTTGTCATCCCTGTCTGTGGGTGATCCTTGTGGGCAGGACCAAAGCTGCCAGAGCAGGGCTGCCTACCTGCCTGCTTTGTCACCAGGCTGTAGACTGGGATAGTGCAGTGTCTGCTCTGTGTGGCTCACTGCCACTTAGAGATAATCACACCTGGGATCATGCAGCCCTGTGAGCTGTGGAAACCTTCACCTATGGCTTGTCTGTGGCTATTTAGCATCCCTGTGCCTGTGCCAATGAAACCTTCCGGGTGGGAGCCCAGGCTCTTCATCAAGAGCACACGGGAGACTTGGCTATTAGGTAACTGTATACATTCATGAGCACCCGGAGACAGAATGAAATATGACAGCACAGGAGAGAGAGCAGAAAGAGTAGACATGCAGGCAGGTTTACTGCCAGGTTTGGGTGACTTATGGCTCCTCTGGTGCCTGGGAGCTTCTGGAAAAGGTCAGAAGGTTCCTCCTATTTTGAAACATGAAACCCTCACTCAGGAAAGGGCTTCTCATAAAGATTGCTGTACAGAGAGCAGGGAAGGTATTTCTGTGAGGATGTGGGAGATAGTGGGGATGGTTTTAGCCACTAAAGTAGAAATATTCCATGGTGTGAAAGGGGCCAGCAACTCTTGTGTCTTACTTCAAGGCAAGGGCTGAGCCATGCAATTGGTGGAATACCTCAGGTGAGCCTCAAAGCCAAAAAGACCAATCAGATGCTTCTGAAAGGCAATGTATATATAGAACTGAGGAGGAGGAATTCCCCTTCATGTAGATAAAAGTGGTGAAAGAAATGCAAGTATAAAACTACAGCTTTGCGACAAATTTTTCAGCTTTATTTCTTTTTTATTTTTATTTCTTGGTTTGCTGATACCAGAAACAAGCTCTGACCTAAAAGAATTCAGGTGATAGTGAAAATATATCAATAATTTTGATTATTGTAGCAATAGGTACAAATTCTTCACACAAAATAATCTCTATTGTGAGACTCAATGTACCGTGAGGAAAATAAATCTGGTTTGTAGGAAATTCTTCTGGATATGAGAAAATATTTTAGGTGATGTGAGACTGACTGCCCTTCTTGCAACAGGCAAAGCTGACAGTTAACTGGAAAGAGATTCTGAGTAAGTTTTGATATTTGGATATCTATTCTTTCTGAAAACACACCTGTGTAAACTTTCTACAATTGCTAGTACTATGAGATCTTTGTTTTTATAGATCAACAACATAAAAAAATTAAACTGAAGAAACCCAAGCTTTTGGTAGAATTTTCATCACTCCTTGGTGCAAATGATTATTGCTTGATTTTACATGTTCTTCTATCCATATTCAGATGTTTTGAATACTCTCATAGACAAAAGAAAATGTCCTAGGCAATCTCTTCATAAATTTCATGCAAATACTTGGCACAGTTTTTTCTTTATTTGCCTGCTATTCAAATTCTAATTTTTTTGTGAAGAGGTGGAATTTGAGGAAGGAGGAAAAGGATCTGGTTGTATATTGTGTTATCTCTATACCAGCTTAGGAAGGGACACATTGTTATGGGATAGGAAGAGACCATACAGCACAGTACTGTAATGGTAACAGAACAACAGAAATAATAGCAATAGCACTGTCACCACAGCTGAAGTCCTGCCCTACCTGTATTTGTTGTACAAAAGAGCAGAACAATTTTGTCCTGGAGCACACAATCTCCAGAAACTTGTGGAAAAGAAAGGGGAGACAGTAATTACATCTCTAACATATCAATTGCTACCTGGACTTGCAAAAACTTAGAGTGTAACTTTTTGCATCTGCTCCCTGTGGAGAAATTAGTTTTAATTAAATAAAACCCCATGGTGTTCTCAGGGACTTTTCATTATTTGCCTCATTTTAGGGGTAAATTTGACTCATACACAGGTAAAAGCAGTACAGTAATAATTTGCATGAATCAAAGAAAGAGGAAAAAAAAAAAAAAAAGAGAAAATTAAATTACACTTTCTATATAAAAAAAATCAAGAAAAAGGAAAGGTTGTAATTTAGCTCAGTTAAATCAAAGATAGTAGAAAATATAGTACTGTACTTCATAAAAGTAATTAATTTAAGTAGTATAAAACTCCCCAAAATAAGCACTAACATATATTTGTAAAAACATGATCCTAAGCATTTAATGAAAGGAAACCCTTCATAAAGCCATTAGAGCTCTCCTTTTTAAAGCCTCTTTATGGTTTGTTAGTGGGACTTGTTTACAAATAAAAAAATGCAGGGGACAAAACCATACTGATATTAAGAAATATCCAACCAGTTAAGCACATACTTATCTTTCAGCACACAGGACAGCCATTCATTCATATTTGGTAAAGCACTTTGGCATGTGTTTACTTTCACATATGTGATATATCAGCTATATTTGTCATGTGGGGATACACTTTGAGCTTAAATTTAAAAAATGCATTGAAAGTTAATCATGTGCTTAATGTTTTGTGGAAGTGAGGCCAGTTCACAAGAGAAGCTTTGTCTGCTGCAATATTGAAATGCTTTTGTTGGATACAAGAAGAAAGGAAAGATATTGGAAAAACCCTCTCACTTGCTGAGGGCTTTTGGAAAGTGTTTGAAAGGGTGGAGTGGAATAACCACTTGCTGTTTAGATGATATAAACTTGGGCATGGGGATACATAAATCCTGAAGATTCAAGGTACAGTGAGCTGTATTTCAGGAGGATTTCCTTTGCATTAAAGCCAAGAATGTTAACACTAACTTTTATTATTTGCTGTCCTAAATGAAACTTCCAAATAAGTGCTTAGGTTAAATGAAGACACCATGGCTGAAAAATAACTGCCACTGGACATAAAATACCTGAATATGAAGATACATAATTGTATTTCCAGTAAAGCTAAATATTTTTACAAATTTAGTACATTTAGACAGACTGTTTGAATAGTTCTACAGATTTAAAATGTGACGGGGTAAGCATGTAGTACCAGAAATTCTTATTTCAGTCTCCTAAAAATTGCCTAGAATTATAGTTTCATTTACAAAACCCAAACTTTCTAAAATCACCTTAGAGTGACTACAGCTAGGTAAAATGTATATTTGTATATTCTTTTTTTTATACTCTCTTCAGGGACAGAGGATCACTAAAATCTTTTTATCTCAAATAACTGTAACTTACATTTTGGAAATAATTTTTCAAACTTAGCTTTTAGAAACATTTCCTATAACATTGTCTCAGTCTTTCCAAAACCACTAAAATTTTTCATATGTTCCATGGTGGTTTACTAAACCAGGTAATTAGATGTTTCCTCTGTGGTGCATTAACTACTGTTATTTAACCAGTTAAATAAAAATTAAGGAAAATAAAAAGAAGTCTGGCTTCGTGAATCAAACTAGCAGCTTGCCTAATAATAATAATAATAATAATAATAATAATAATAATAATAATAATAGTCATCGTCATCATCTTCATCATCATCATCATCATCTTCATCATCATCATCACAGTAGCAATTTTGCCTGATATCTCTAAATATATAAGATTTATGATGAATGTTACAATGGTTTATATCACTGTTTTTCTGGAGTGTGAGACAACCTAAATCACCATTAGAGATTTGATCACCTGATCACCTGTGGTGACAGTGTGTAACCTGTCCCCTAATACACCATGTGTGTATTCAACCACTGCAGTTTCTAAGGTCATAACATAAAAATTTGTATATTTTTTAGTCAAACTGGAGATGGCAGAAAGTTATGAGGAGAGCATCTTAGAATCATAGAGTCATTTTGGTTGGAAATCAAATCTAACCACCAACCCAGCACTGCCAAGTCCACCACAAGATGATGTCCCCAAGTGCCACATCTACACATCTTTTAAATGCCCCCAGGGATGGAGAGTCAACCACTTCCCTGGGCAGCCTGTTCCAGTGCTTAACAACCCTTTCTGTGGAGAAATATTGATAAATATTCAATCTTTACCTCCCCTGACACAACTTAAGGCAGGTCTCCTGTCCCAAGTGGTGGGGCCATTTTCAGCTTCTCCCCTTGCTCTCCGCAGCCACTTTAGCTCAGGAGACTTTGAGGTCTGTCAGCAGATATGCCTCAAAAATACTTAATGTACATTTAGGGAGGCACACAGAGAGGATTTCCTACTTGTTTTCTGATGAGCTGTGAGGACATCTGAAGGCTGAAAAATGCCAGTGTGAGCTGGCTGCATAAGGCTTTTCTTACTGCCAGACTCCAGTGACTTCTGTGGAGAGTGTTGTGCTCCAAACTCACACATTTCTCTCTAAATGGACACGGCACTCCCTTCCTGTGTTCATGAAAAGGCTTCCAAAGGACAATTAACAGATTCTTTCCTGTGCTCTGGTGCTCCCAAGAACATTCCCAGCTACCACTCTGCTGGAATGTGCAGCTCTGCAGGAAGGTAAAGGCAGGAGTTTTCCATGCCCAACACCCCACAACAGAGTTGTTTGCCCATTTAGTGACATTTAAAAGACCTATAAGAGCATATTTTAACTAAACTTTCCCAATTTTTCCATGTGTTTATCCAAAGCTAAAGACTTTTTTGTTTCTAATTCTGCATGCAAAATAGCTTTATTGACAGGTCGTGAGTAGCCACCTGCTATTTAGACTATTGCCTTTCAGCATAGCACCTGCATAAGTGCACAAACCTGATCAAAGTGCTGAAAGGAAGCAATACCACAAGTGGCCAAAGATGTGTGCCAGTGTTGTGCAGGAGACACACACTCTCAGGATCAGGTTATGTCTCCTCAGGCCACAGTGTAAGAAGAAGGCACGAGGAGTGTCTTCATGATAAATATATACATGTGGAAGGAAGAGCCCAGATTCCAGTTTCTTAACTGCACTGCTGAAAGTCACACTTTGTACTCATCTCAGTCAGTGCAAAGTGCTTATCCTAGATGACTTCTAGATCTACTGGCAGAGCTGGCCTCTCCTGAAGGAAATGGTGGGTGTTGGCAGGACCAAAATGTCACCCCTTCTTTATCTGAAACATCCTGTTCCTGTTGCCTTGGCAGCAGAGGCTGGGTGTGTGCCTGCATCCCACTATATCTCGTCTTTTTTGTGTCTAGCATGCAAATAGGTTAGGCAAAAGAGGGCCCTGTGTGAGGGCAGCCCTGAAATGTTATTGGCTGGGACAGGGTGAATAAAGTGCAGAAACATTAAAGCCTCCAGAAGATACATCCTGATATTGAGGGCTGCCCTTCTGCAGAACAATCTTCATAATGAATGGCAAAAGCTTAAATGCTTTGGTCATTTAAAACTAAATTTAATAACAAATTGTGGGCAGACACTTAATTTTTGATTAATTTTAGAGTGTTGTGTCTTTGAAAAAGATGACCTAGCTGGTGTTCACTCTATGGGGTTATTGAATTCTTTGGGATGTTGTAGATAGTTTCAGTCTGTACTGCGACTTTTGAAACTAAATGTTACCAAGCTCACCTCTATTTGGTACTTGCCTGCACTGAGCAAACATGGAAAAGTTAGTTTCTCAGCAAAGAGCACCACTGATCAAAAGCATTTATTAAAGTTTGCATCAAACAGGAAAGAAATAAGAAAAATTCAATAGTTTTTTCTTATACCACTTCTTTGCATAAAACCCAAATATTTGTGCAGACAGGAGTGGCATAAAATAATATAGAATTTCATTTACTTTGTTGAGGATTGAGTGCCATGTAATAGAAAGATTTTCAAAGGATGAAGGTTAAAAACATTGAAGTAGAGGAACTAATTGTAAGCCATTGCATTTTTTAAAAAAAAAATTGATTTTTCATCCAAGTGACAGCAGACTTAACTTCACAGCTGGATACACAGGGAATATGCAAACTTTATCTGTCCATTAACAGTGTTGAACTGGGAAACTACAACTGTCAAATTACTTAAAATTAAGGCAGCAAAAGAACAACTTAATCAAACACAGAGCAACATACCAGTTTAGCTATTCAACACAATTTTGTGTTAAATATGCGCTACTGGGCCTGATTCCATTTTTAGACATGTCTAAAGGGACACAAGAGAACATCTGAAATTTCCATGATGAACTACAGATAATAAAAAGATGAGTTTGCTAGTAGGATTGAGCAACACCTTAGCTTTTACTTGGTACTCAGAAAATAATGAAAGTGGGCCTCATAATTAGAAAGGAAAAATCCAGCAATGAACCACCCTAAGACCTGAATATGCTGTTTATATTGCTAAAAAATAGTGGGAAGATTTTCTGCACTAGACTATTACTTTATTTCCTTGAATAGAAAGTATTTAGAATGCAATCAGTACGTTCTGAAGAGAAGGCAGTACAATCCCACTTCGAGAGGCATCAAATAATAGTTTAAAAGGATTGATGAAATTAAAATGCATTGTTTTAGAAATACAATCTAGGCTACCTGAGAGCAGCAGGACTATCCATGCCTGGATGCTCCACACCTTCATCAGCACTGCTTGTGAATCTAATCTTGTATCTAACATCCAGATGAACATTGTAGATAATCCTTGGAGTCCATCTTGTTCCTGGAAAAATGGCAATATTTTGGTTCAGAATAACATAGATATCCTCCAAATAGTCTGATAAGGGAAGAAATGGCTTTCACTTAGGCTCCTGCAGAAGGTGTAAAGACAGAACTGACAGGACAGAAATGGGAGGGATGCAGGGCATAGGTGTCCCAAAGCAAAATTTGCTTTATGCCTAGAGAGCCTCTGGCTTGCCTGTGAGGTGGAAGCTGACCTCAGGAGCTGTGGTTTTTGGCATTGTTCTCACTGAGCAGCAGCTACATCAATTCAGTTCCATACAAACAATTTACTCCCAAGCTGGGGACACACCTGCCAAGATTTAGCCTGATGTGAATAAAAATGGCC
This sequence comes from Oenanthe melanoleuca, assembly GCF_029582105.1. Lineage (NCBI taxonomy): Eukaryota > Metazoa > Chordata > Aves > Passeriformes > Muscicapidae > Oenanthe > Oenanthe melanoleuca. The sequence continues at coordinate 75,704,691 of NC_079336.1, forward strand.
ACATTATAAAACACTCAAACAGACAGGTCTTAATGGGAGAGCTGAAAGACCCTGTGACCATTCAGTGCAACTTCCCAGTTGGGTGCCACTCTTAAACAGTGAGAGAAAACAGGCCTTTGGAAAAAAACCCCATATTTATAAAAAAAAGTTAATTATAAAGGCACATGATGTAATGTCAGTGCCTTTGGAATGCAGAAAGTCAGATTTTATTCTCTTTTCAGGGGTTTTAAGAAAGGCACCCAAGAGACAGGATTGAACAGAACTCTCTGGAGGTTAAAATAAACAGCACAACTGTTATACTGAGACCTAGATTATACACTTGCACTGCTTATGAATTTCAAGGAAAGTAAGTTCTATTGTGTGTTATTGTGAAAATGTTCAGTTTCTAGTCAAGGAGAGTAGTGAGATATCAGACAGCTGCAGCTTTCCAAGTAGCTCACCTACAACTGAAATAAGGGTTTCTTACTTCTACTTTGGTAATTAAAATAAAGATTTATACATTCACTCTCTGATCAGTGACAGCCACATTTTTAACATGAATGCAAATGTAAATGTTCTCTGGTTTTCCCATGAAAAAATTTTCTATTGGAACATAAAATTTATGTAGCAAGTCTTACTGTAAAATAGTATATGAAAAATAAATTGTTTCAATTCTATTTGAAAAATTTTATTTCCCAAAGTGTGAACTTCTATTGGATTATCATTTGTACAAATTGAATTTACATTCTTCTACAATAATTAATTTGGCAACCTCATGTACTGTTTATAGTTTTCTTATATGCAGCATTATGAGCAAATGTTAAAAAACACAAGAAGTTTTCAGCTATAAACCCTGTTTTATTAGACTAATAAATTATTAAGAGTGATTCATCTGTGCAGTTCCTACTTTCTTTTTTTGGCTTCCACCCAAATGCATACTTTTGAAAGTGTGATCAGAAACCTTTTTATCTGGTTTAATCTGGCTAAGGAGAAAATCAAATTTGTCACTGTACACCTCTCAGCAAAGAAAAAAATTCCACAAACCACCAAATAATTCTTTAACAAAATCCCTAGTCAACCACTTTGCAACAGGTTACTTGTCTGATATCATATAGAGACCTCCCTGTGTGCTTCTTGGAAAAATGAAATCAGCATGGCTAAAAAAGAAACAGGGTAACTGTAAATTTTGAGATGCCTTGTGAGAAAAGTTCTACTAGCAAGATACTGTCAGTTCTTTATAGACCCCAGAGTCTTATCTGAGCATGGAAAATAAAATTTTGGATGGCCTTAATGTGTAAGTTAATAGATAGGAGAAAAAAATACTGCTAATTGTGCTCAGATGTTCAAAGGTGTAATAACTAGCTGCTATTCACTGAATAATCACTGAAGCTACAAGAGGCAACATTTTATTAGACTTGATTTAGGTAAGCAGTGAGAGAATTTGTAGAAGAAATGACATTATAGAAAATAACCGTGGACCGAGTGAACACGAACTAATCCCATTTGAGACACAAATAGGACAGCTAAGACTAATAAATTGAAAAGCTTAAGTCTGATTAAATGTGGCAGATAATTTTAATGAGACTGGGCTGGAGAATATAAAGCCTCAATGCAGAGAAGGGTCACAAAGCTGTTTGTATCATTAAGAGTTTGTATCAGAAGTGACATGGAAAGATTTTTCAAAAGAAATACTGGATATAAACAGATAAATAACTACCTTATTGATATGGAGCCTGGGCAGTCAGGCAGCCTCTAAGAAACAGAAAAATTTTGTGGTGGGTGAAGAGAGCTGTGTGTTGTAAGTGAAAAATCGTAGTGCTGAGGTGAGAATTGCTAAGTCAAGCTGACTCATAACTCAGAAAGAACACTCAAAAAAAGGCATGAAGTTCTTCAGCTGCATATTTTTAAAGAAAATAGTGTAAGAGAAGGTGGAGTGGATACAGATTTAGAATAGGCAGGTATTACTCAAAACTCAAATAAATACTGCAGCTTCTTTTCCATAGATGAAACGAGGCTGCACACAGAGTTAAAGACAAGACTGATAGCAGGAATACATCTGGCAATGGATCATTGAGGCAAACTTGTAAAACTGCAAGAGGTTCCTTTAGTCAACAAGAGATAAATGCCTTCCCAGGATTTTGGCAGAACCTTCGCATGAATTCGCTTTTCCGACTGTATATTTCTTCTAGAAAATTATAAAAATGTGTTAATACCATGAAGTTGAGTATTACCAAAGATAATATGTGCATTTAAGAAGAGGGGAAAGAAGGCAAGGTGCTGGCAAACCCATTTTTGTGTGCATGGATGAGATCTTTTGTGGAAATGTTTAATCTTGCTGATGCCTTTCAGCTCTGCTGGGTAGAGCCAGAGGTAATTCAACTTTGCTGTCTACTGAGGGCATGAAGGGACTCAAGTGTTCTATCTCTTTACAATAAATAAATACTCTACAAGATGAAATTTTAATACTGCTTTAATAAATGTTGAGGGCTTTTGTGGCAATCAATACTAGTTTAACAAAAACTATTGTACAGGTGACCAAAAGAAAAGCCAGGGTATCCATAGGGAAAAGGAAAGAGGTTTGGCTAATTTCTCAAAGCTGGGAGAAAATTCTCAGAAGGCTCAATAAATACAGAAAGGCATTAATCTGAAAAACAGGACATGAATAAAAAAGTTTTCAGTTTCCCAAAGGAGGTCAGAGAGGGTTAATCCCTATGAGATTCTTTGACCCCTCCATTTTTATATATTTCTCAAGCAGGAGCTGAATTTTACATGAATGATGAAATCATCCAAGGTAAAACTAATAGTGGTAATAAAAGGATCCCACAAGGCCTGAAACTTTATGTTTTGGAGCAGAAGGAAATCTCTGATTTGGGAGCAAGGAAGAAGATTTCCTGTCTGCAGACATGGGCCATTGCAAAGGGGCTCTTGCACTGTTTTCTACAGCCTTGGCTCCCTTGAGTAGGAGATTGCAGTGGGAGGGTTTGTGGTGACCTGGAGTGTCCATGAGTGGATATTGGCTTGCCCTGGCTCTGTGCCTGCTCTGTGGGGCCACGTTTGTCACCGGGTCACATCAAACCCAACAGCCCAGAGCAGGAGGCAAGGAAAACTTAAATCACTCTACCCTGTAAATGGGTTAATTGTATTATTATTATTTTTTTTACTTTGAGTTAGGATTAAAAACATAAAGGAAATTAATTTTTTCCTGTTCAGACTTGGTTGTTTATTACATATTATTTGGAGTATAGAGAGTTTTGTAACACTTTTAGCTATTAGTTAAAAGGGAGTAAAATGGAGGTGAATTTAGTTAGTTAAAAGGTCTTTTAAAGATAAATAGTTTAATAAAGAACTAAACCTATATTATTTATACTTTTGACATAATAACTAAATTTTGGGACCTGTAGAGTCACAAAATTTTACATTAATATTTAACCAAAAACTACTTGAAATCCTGAAGAAGGAAGACAGAAAGAGACAAAACTTAAAAACCTTCGTCTTGTCCTATACCTATTATTATTTTCTAAAAAGTCCACATTCAAAACCCTTCACCATGTGAAATCACACATTTCTGTTTTAACTACACACTTGTGACTCTAACTCCATTATTCAAATTTGAAAAATTCTTCTCCAAGACCTTAAGTCAAAAACAATATTCTCCTAAGAGTTAGTATCAAAAACCACAAGAAACTCAAAACTCCTTTTTGGGTTCCAACATCACCCAATCAATAAGTATGGGAAATTTACATTCTGGACTCCTCTGGTAATTTCTGGAATAATTATTTTGTTTCTTAGCATCTTAATGCCACCTGTGCAAGAAAAGGGGCAATAATACCTGCTTTGGCTCCTGTAGATCGATTGTGAACTTTCAGACACAAGGACTTCTTTTTTTCTGTGTAAAGTGAACCTGGAAAAAAGCAATGTTGTTATCTCAGCTGGAGCCTCTTTGTGTTACTGCACAAATAAATCCTAAATGCATATTTGCCTTTAGACATCCAGGAAAGGAAGGCTCCTTTCTATGAGAGACCTCCTGCTGTTTATGCAGGAAAATTCACTAAAGTCTAGAGGTTGTTTATGCTGATTATCAGTTGTTACATCACTTTCTTTTCCTCAGAGAAACTCAGAAGGATGAGGAAAAATCACAAATACCCCAAATTAAGGTATTTAGATAAGACCTATATAAAGATAAAGGCTGACATTTCTTGTCTGTGGAGTAAAAATGTAATTTCCTATATGATATCTCAGCTACACAGAGGCTTTAGGTGGTACCATCAGTTGCCTTTATACAATTCTCGATGTAAAGTCTCTTTTTCTCCTCTCTGTTCTTTCCTTTTCCTCCTGAAATTTTAAAGTGCTTTTATCCATACCATCACATGCCCTTCCTTTTCATGCTGGGAGTGAGAGGCATCAGGACAAACCTGGAACACTGAGGTGAGAACCTCAGAAGAAGAGGCTTTTCCTAAATATGTCCTGACCTTAAGGATTCTGAGGGCAACATCCTATCATCCTCTTCCCAAATAGCATCATTTTGTCCAGGACACAGCCAGAGGAACTGCAGTCCAGCAGGGAGCAGTAGGGATTTAGGAACTTGCCCATATTGGATAAAAAGGGTTCCACTGTTGTGCTGTGAAGGGGAGGCTGAGGTTGAAGAGAAGCTTGATGTGTAACTTGACAGTATTCATGGGGACATGACCATTGCAAAAATCACAGCCCATACATCATCCCTTATACAAGCAGCCACCATCACCTTCTGGGTTCAAATGGAGTTTTCAATATATTGTGCTTCATGGAAAATTTGCTATCTATTAGGAAAAAAAACCAAGTTCCTTCCTATGTTAACAAGGAAACCTGTATGAACTCCTGCCAAACTGTTCTGTGGCACACTGCTAATAAAGTTAGCCAATGGCTATTTTGCACTTTGAAAACATGATTTCTTTTGCTTATCATATTTCCAAAGAACACTACATCCTTAAGTATTTAACACCTAACTTGAGGAGGCAACCCTTTTCCATTTTTATATGGTATGGAGATAGTTCAATATGATGTGTATATCTATTATTTTATTGTTATTATTTAACAGGAAATAAATATGTTAATTTGTATGCTCTACTTGAAATTTTGAGGTCTTGTCATAAAAGACCCAATTTGACAGTGAGGCTGAAACAGAAATGTCTTTTGTTAGATTTTGCATTTTTTCTTATAAAGAAATCCTGCAGCATGGCAGTAACTAAACTTGCAGAAAGGAGGAAGAAATTTGGTGAAAATTGTATGAAATTCTTCTTGGCAGAGCTTAAATGCACTAGCAACCTGGTTCCCCTTTAGGGAAAAGATCAGGGAGAAGAGAAACATTAAACAGCTTAGCTCAGTCTAAGCTTCCATGAAAGTAAAACTTCTGGGCCAACCTGACATAACCAAGCCCTCTTTCCATGTAAAACTAGGGATGACTTTAAAGAAATATTTTCTCCCAGGGAAAATAATAATCCTTAAGATTTCTCACTGACTCTCATGTTGAACGTGTTTCTGATTTTACCCACTTTCCCCACAGGCCATCGGCTCCCTCTCAGCATTTCCATTGAGCAGATTAAAATGTGAAGGGATAAGAATGTAGGAGAAAAATCAATTCACTAAATACTTACAAAACCCCTTGACTTTTAATAGGAAAACACCATAAATAACAGAAATTCCACTGTGTGATTCTTCCAAAATCCTCTTTCACTCCTTCCTGTCAGATGAGGACACTCACAGCCAACTACAATCTGATGCTTTGTAGATGGCCAGGCTGCAGCATAAACTGTGGACAAAATTCAGAATTGGAAGAAAATCTCCATCATTTTGACAGAGATCTGCCTTAAGTGGGGTCAGCCTCCCATGAGGTTGGAGTCAAGCCCTAATTAGTGACTTTCCTTTGACCCTAAGTGTGGCAAAATCTCCTAGCCTCTTGCTGGTGGCTCTTCTCTTGATTGACAGGAACACCATGGACAGATGAAAACTACATGAAACTGTACAATCCAGCAAAGCTGCAGGTGCCCAGGCTTTGGCACAGGGCTGCTGCCAGTGGAGAGCTGGATCCAGATGAGAAGGTGGGTGCTCCTGCTGCTCAGCTGCAGCTTGAGATCCAGCTGAGGCAAATCAGATGATGTGCTCATTTTCTGCATGTTTTCCTAATGCTCTCTTGGTTCTTTAAGCATTGCAGATGGCATCTCCTGAGAGTTTAGCCTCACTCAGATACCTTGCTCAGCAGAAGATGACTTTGAGTGAGAAGCTGGGTGCCAGTGTTCTGTAGGAGGCCCCTTGGGAATCTCACCTGGCTCCATTTCAGCCCCACACACCCATTAATACTTGTGCACTTTCACATGCCACACAGATTTCAGTATCAGCCTGCTAAAAGCTCCCTTTTAGCCTAGAAGTGCTTGCTGAGGAGTAAAGATGAATTGCAGCTGCTGTAGTCAGTTTTTGGTGCCTACATTGCTTAGCCTGAAGAGTTAATAGTTGGGGGATGACAATCATCTTCTTGAGAAAAATGGTAGGGAAGGAGTGAAAGTACAGGTGAATTGCACCTTTCCCCTCCCCATCACTGTTATCTGTTATTGCCAGGGTCCCTACTGAATCCTCTGGGCTGCTTCTGTGTTTGGCAGCAGCAGTTTCAGATGCCTTGGGATATCAGCTATCTTTACATGTATTCATGGACACACTGATGCACTGGTAGCTGCCTACTGCTGAAGGTGTATGGGAAGAGACAGCAGGCAGTATTCTTAGAGTTTCTAAGTTTCTCTCTGGCTAAGATTAATTCACACTTTTAATCTTCCTTTCCTTCTGGCTCTGTTCAAAGTTTGCCACATTTCCTTAGCACTCAGATTGTTCTTGGGCTTTTTATTTATTATTTTTACAATTTTAGTTTCTAGGACCCTGGTACTCAAGGTAAAGACAGAGATGGCAGCTAATCATTTGATTGATAATACCACCATTCAATTAAACTTTGGTTTTTTTCAATCCAATAAGTTGTTCTTAAGCTCATGACTGAACATCTCCTAGAAAGAAAATGGTCCTGTAATTTAATAGAGACATTAAAATCACTAAAAGAATGTCAAAGAGCTAAGCAAGGGAGTCTGCTTATCTACTGAAGGAATTTAATAACTCAGAAATCTACATAGCTGACATTGGTTTTAATTCTAATTAAATCACATTCCAAAATTGAGCAAATAATTCTTGTTCATGCCTCAGTTATCTCTGAAGAGGATAGGGGAGTGTTCACTAAGCATTCATATATAAAGGCTCCAGCATTTCTTATTAGGGAGATGAAAGTTGTCCCCTGGCTGCTGATCTCACTTTTTTTGCCAGAGCTACTGACCCAGCACAGTGGCCAAAGAGCATCCCATGGGCCTGCCCTCTGCTGGGGGAGTTTGCTGTTCACTGCATTGGGTTACAGCATTATTTAGGCTCATACTGAGTTCCACAAAGTATGTGGAAGTCTCTGGACAGTAGTTTTAACTATTATTTTTTGAAATGGAGGAGTAAAAATTTTGCACAAGGAGTCAGAACAAAGTCCTGATTTTACTGACTCGAAAAAGTATTGATTTGTTGGAATCCTCAGTGGTACAGCTGAGGATTATCTATATAGCTGTGTAATGGTATATACAATGGTTGTGTTTGAACTCTTTCAGCTAACCTGGTAAAGGTCCAGAGTGACACAGGGTGCCAAAGAATAAGTGCATGAACAGTTACAAGGTTATGTTTCGTGGATTGTTCAGCTACTAAATAAAACCACAAAAGGGTTTCCTCACACTCAGAAGACAAGAAGCCTTATAAAAATTAACACCTCTGAGGACTAAAAGGAGTATATGAACTTCACCAGTGCATCAGTGGAAGTGGCAGAGGTGATTCCTCTAAATGTCTTCAGACAGGGTTGTTTTAAATAAAAAGCAACATTGTGTGTGACTGAGGTGAAATAATGGTCTATCAAAAGATAATGAAGCTGAAGTCTGACAGCAAGAATGAAATGTAAGGATGAAATGTAAGCTGATGTGGCAAAACCCATGTGGTGCATACATATGACCAGAAAGGCACTGGATGTGCTTGGACAGGATGTTAAGAGGAAAAAATAACTGAGGGCTCTGATAGTACAGCAAGGTATTTGTTAAAAATTGAAAAGGAAAGAGTAGTGCCATGCTGCATTTACCTGGGGGTTTCTTTGGAAGTTAACCTCTTAACCAACATATGAGGAGGCAAGAGGTTTGCAGTCTTTCTTGACATCACATTTGAAGCAAAATTAAAGGGTGTATTAAAGACCTGCCTCTCTAAAGTTCTCCTTAACCCAACAGAAGTTCTCCCTGGGGAACACACATCTCTGTCCTTGGCCCATTGCTCTAAGCAGCCCTTGACAGAGGTGCTGCCCACACCTGTACTGTGTGTTACAGGCAGTGGCCACAAACAGCTTTTGCACAGTCTTGTGAATTTTTTTGACTGCCACTGGCTGAAAGACATTCACTCTTTCTCCCTGACCTTCATTCCTAGGAGAAACCTTCTCCTAATGTAAGAGTGAATGCTGCAAGTGGTATAAGAGAAGGCAGAGAGAGAAACAGGAAAATGTGCATTTGCATGGTGAGGAAGAGCAGTGTCCCAGCCTGAGCCCTGTGCAGGGCTCCTAGTGCAGAGCTGTGCAAAGGCAGAGGAGATTTGCCCAGACACATCTGAGCCTAATAGCCATTATTGGGGAATGAAAGAAAAACATTTGGCTGTCGGCTGTAAGTAGAAAGTTATAATCAGTAATCAAATAACTACCACCTCCTTCCACCCAAAGTTAAGCAAGCATTAATAATTAGCTGTAGCACAGGGGTGTAATTCATTACAGTGACTGATTATTTGTAAATGTCCATAACATTTTGCCACAGCAATTAGTCATTCTTGTTTTACTCATCTGAATTCTTACACGACAACCATGAAATCGAAAAATGTAAGTATTGACAGCATTGATGGTTGGCTTGAGACACTGTGTTTTTGAGGGCAGGTTTTAGAAAGATCACAATTCAGTAAGTACAATGTTAGCTTACCACCCAAGTAAAAAATAATACTCTCACAGAACAAAAATATAAATATAGATATTATTTTTTTTCCTTTCAGGAAAAAATATGAATTGTAGTCCCTCATGAAACAACAAAGCTTGTTCTTTGAAAGGAAAACAAACAGACTATTTTGTCTACATACAATTCAGACATCAACTTAACAGTGACCAAAACACCCCCTCACATGTTGAACTGATTAATTCTTTGCCAGGAGGGATCATGAGAAACCTGGATTGAAAAGGCTTTTTAAAACATCATTTGTCTACAAAGCCTGCTGCAGTTGTTTGGTCAGTAAGAAACCTGATATCTATTCTCTAGTAAATACTAGAGAAGAAGAAAAGCTGTATGCTTCGTTACAATATGTGATCCACTCTGATTTGTTCCTCCTGCTCATGTTTCCTACCTTGTGTATATTTGTTTTCAGATGCAAGACAGGTAGCAAAGGAGAAAAGACTTCCTGGAATAGAGTGGATGGGTGAAAGGGAACCCCTGGGATGTGAAAACTTGCTGAGCTCCTTCAGGTGTCTGGAGCACATGTCCCTGTGCTCACCTCTCTGAGGATCTGAGGAAATAAAATAAAAAAATAGTAGGAGTGCTTCAAATGAAACTGGTGAGTATATTAAGATCTTGCTCCTTGGGAAAAGTAATTGGGATTTGTAGGTATTTCTCACATAATTCCCACATTGGGCTAATTTCTTCTGGGGAAAATCCCACAAGAGCCTAAGCAAACCTTGAGTTCAAGTCCAATTTTTAAATTTGACTTGTACACAGAATCTGAAATGCCTAAGAATAATAACATTGTTAGAAACAATTGTGCAAAGCAATTGGAAAATGAGAACTTAATACTTCTCAATACTATTTAATGCTCCTAAGTTTTGAGTGTATGGTGCAAGGACACCATCAACACCTGCAAGGAGCTGTGTGCCTGGTACCCACATAGCTGTGGTGGGATGGTTTGCCCTGCTCTGTGCTCTGTGCTGCCACAGAGACAGGGGCCAACACCTCCTCAGTCCTCTCCTGACATCCCACTCACCAGGGCTGGACTGAAGCACGTTGAAAGGATATTTAAGCCATCCTGAAATTACCTGTGCCAGCTTGGACAGTGGCCTCACACCCATTCTCACCAACCCCAGTACACAGATGTCTTGGAGGGAAGATGGCCTCGTGCCTGTTATTGGGATTTTTCTGTCTGTTGCTTGTGGCATGTTATAACACTTCTCTCTTCTGGGTAAATTATGGAAACTCTCCTGCAAAGCAAGGTAATGAATGCCTGGAATATTTTGTGGAGTAAAGAGTTGCACTGAATTTCCAAGACTTGCAAGGACATTTAGAGTGCAGCCTAGACACCTGAATGCTTCTTGAATATTGAGTATCATGAGGCTACAAATTAGGGGAGTCTGTGCCTGTGGTTTTCATATGAGGAAGGAAAATTCAAATGAATTCTTATTAGAATTTTTTATCCATCTTTAGTTACAGGACTAATAAAGCCAAAGCAGACTAAGCTAAAAGAAAAAACTGTATCCCCTCATATGAATATAATGTCTGAGCCCCAGTGCACATGACTATGACACCTGTGACTTAGTTTGGACCTGTATTTTAAGCTTCACATTTCACTTTCAGGTCAACATTTTCTCACCACACTGGACTCCTAACAATTGCCTAGAACTTTTGCAAAAATACAGAGAGTACATGAAAAGTGAAAAATAATGAGTCTGCTCCCAGATGCCTTTTATCAGCCTGTTTTTCCTGACACATTGGATGTGATGCACAGCCAGCTTCTCTCAAAGTGGGCTGAGAGCTCCCACACTTGATTGTGCTTTCACAACTCCTGGGAAAAGTCGTAACATTACTAAACTCAGTTCCTTGTTTATTTCCATAAAGCCAAGATTTTACCTTCAGAATATATTATTGAAGTTCATTTGCAAAACAAAAATTTTCCTGATGAAATGTACAAATTTAAGGCTCATTATAAATGAAAATTGTATTTACAGATCTTATTGCTTCATTTTGATAATAAAAGTGCAGGGTCCTTACTGTTCAATTTCTCTGTCACAATCACAAAAGGGCAAAGAGAATTTGCACTTATTTCAGGCTAGATTTTGTGTAGGCTTAAGGACCTTCTAATGGGGTTGATTGTAGAAAATTACCTTGCATTGTATGAGTGGAAGTTAAGATTAAGTTTAAAATAAATAGAGTCATTTCAGGAAGGCAAAGTTTGTGAAATTGAAGGAAGTAGTTAGTAAAGTCAACTGGACTGAAGTGCAGAGGGGTTTGAGTGTGGAGGAGGCTTGAACTCTCCTCTAATCAAAATCACAAAACCTAGAAGGAATTTGCCAAACAAGCAGAGGGATAAAATTATAAGAAAATATTCCCAAAGCTATTTGAGTCAACAGCTGCCTGTGAACGAGGGTAGGAGTGAGCATATCCAGCAAACAAAAATTATTACAGGGACATATCAGGAAAGAAGTTAATTCATACAGATCAGAGAGCACAGGAAAAAGTAAAAACCACCAAACATCAGGGTGAAATAAGCCTTCTAAAAAAAATGCTAAAACATATTGAGAAAATATGTTATGTTATGAAAATTTAACCTTCAAGTGGTGGGCTTGAAAAAAGTGGTACAGGTGCAATACCTTCAATACGGGGCTGAGGTTCAAGATGACTAAGTGTAACTCAAGTTCAAGGTTGTTTTTTTTATCAAGAAAGAAGAGGATAATGGCTCCTAGGAATCAGGAGCTGCAGCAGAAGGCTTTAGAAGAGAGAAAAAAATCAGCTGGCCATAGGAATTTTTTCCATAATTCTGAAATATGTCTGAAATATCACATCTGCTCCTTTAGGCATGGAGGGAGCAGAGCATGTGTCCCTGAGCTCTCAGGGATGTCCTAATCCAGCAGCTGGAAACTCAGCCCTGGAACCTTCAACCCTGCAGCACCAAGGGGGAGCTGCCTGTGGAGCTGCTCTGAACTCGTGTTTGCAGCAAAAGAAGAAACCCCTGGTGCTGGAAGCAGGTGGGTGGGAGTGAGAGGTGGGTTTGTGACTCCCCAGCCCTAGGTGGGGCTGAGGCTCTCCCTGCTGGGCACTGGGCTCTGGCACAGAGCAGAGGCCAAGGGCTGAGCGAGGGATGATGGAGCCAAAGCTGAGAGAGAGGATGCAATACGAGGACTGGGCACACTCCACAGGCAAGAGCAAAGAATTTGGCACAGGAGAGCCTTAGAGGACAGCCCTGGAGTTTCTTCTGCTCTCTCAAAATACCCTGTGATTTCTCTGTGTTAGGGCAGCACCAAAAATAAGTACAGGATTTGAAATTTGTCAGTAATAGCCAGATTTTAGTCTCAGTAGAATTTTAAAAAGTAGCAGTTCTGAATTTCCTGTAATTTAACTAGATATATTTAAGGTGCAACCTACCCAGTCTTGTGACTATAAAATTATGACACCACAGATCAATAGCTAGCTTTTCAGGCTAATGACTCATTTAGTAGCCTTCCATAAACAAAACTTAAGGAGCATTCAGTTGAGGAGGAAAGGATTTTGAAAGAAATTATAATGAAAAATATGGGTGAACGGAACAGAGGACAGAATTCAACAAAACCTGTCAAAGAGCAGTTCACACCAGAGTAACCTGATATTTAAATATTGATAAGGCTAGTGATTTTCTGGGGAAGTGAAAAATAGTACATGGACAAGACCAAAAGAGTGAGATCCAGAATGTGTACAGATAACATGTTGCTTAAATATTAGCCTTGGAATTGAATTAACTCTCAGGTGTCAGGCTTGTAACCTCCTGTTGTGCATTTATACAGTGAAGTGGCACTATAGACATTTATGATCAATTATACAGTTGTATATCTAAGAAGAAATTGCATAGAAGCCATGATGTTGGTCAGGGCAACCCAAAAAGCTAATTAGTAGAAGGTACAACAGATGTGTCCAAAACCCTCTTTCTTGCCTCGTTCTAGTACATCTGTAAACTATCCTTCATGGTATAAATCCTTTCTCAAGGCTTACACACTTAAACTGTCTCTTTTGGAACCAAGGACGGGGACAATGCCCTTTCAGGCTACTTCTTACATGAAGTTTTCCCCCTGGAAAACTGCAGGATTTTCCTGGTCCAAGCCTCAGAGACTGAGATGTCCCAGAGGCTGAGAGGTACCAGTCCCAAATGGCTGGGAGAGGCAACCATGCTAATGAAGATCTGCTCCTCTGTTTCAACACCTCTTGAAAACTCAGAGGAGAAGCAGCATTTACCCAGCCAGAGAAACTAGCAGAGGAGCAATCTGTCCCATTGCCTTCTGAAGGCTGCTTCATCTCCTGTTCAGTGGCACTCTGCTGGACAGAGTATCTTGATTTCAGTTCACATCTGAAGGCCCTCTGGCTGCTATGGCCAAAGTTCATCTTTCAATCTTTTAAATCTGTAATTGCTCAGATTAGAGAGAAGGACAGATGTTAGAGAGGAGAGACAGGGGAGGGCAGTATGGCAAAGACTTGGACAAGCCCTTACAAACAGGTCAGAGCTCTGGCAGCTCTTGCAGCCTGTCCTCTATTCTTGTAAAAAAGAGGAAGGTTCACACCAAAGGCCCCACACATCTACAAATTTATTAGAAATGCCAGAATATCTTGAGCTGATTCTCTGTGAAAAGTGGGAGTGCTGGGACCACATTTCTGACCAGAATCCTTGAGGAGCAAGGAAGCACCTCAGAGGAGTGCTAAATAAAGAGCTGTGACCTTCAGCTGTTGACTTATCCCTTCAGGACTGGGTATCCTGCATGCCTCAGCTGGCTTCCTTGCAAGACCATCTCAAAGTGTGGGCACCAGACACATCTGGACATCAGTTACTGTCTCCTCACATTCCCAAGAGGTGATAATGGAACTCAATGCACTGATCTTCCCAACCCTTTTGTGAGTTTAGTACCCACAGTGGAAGCTCCTCATATGGTAAATGCTGAAACTAGTTGCTTAATCAAGTCTTTTTTTTTTTTTATTTTCTTCTCTATGCAACCAGACTTCAATTCTGATGAGTTTTTTAGCTGTTTTAAAACTTTGTGTCTGATGCTAACTATTTTGCAGAAAAATGTCCCATACAATCTCTGTAACTGTGAAAGAGTGACTTCCTTCAATGATAGTGTTTCATTTGCTCGAGGACAATGTTCTTCTTATCAAAGCCCATCTGCCATGTTTCCCTTGCCTTCTGCTCTCCTTATCTGTTAAATTATGCTGTTCATATCAGCAAACAGAGAGGCCATCAAAAGAGGCCAGGATACAATTAAGTGGAGGAAACAATTGAGGCACGGGCAATATAATCACACATGTATTCATCGACTAACATTGTTTCAAAAAAGATATTTTTCAAAGTGGCTCCTAGGTGATTTTTGCTCACCCCAGCTGCCACAGGTTTCCCCTCCTTGTCAGCATCCCAGAATATGTATGTTGTGAGGAGGAATTTGAAGGAGATAAGAAGCATCTTTCTGGCTTGATTCAGGGAGCGTGTGCGAGGGGATCAGTGAGGGAAATTCGCCTGAAGCTTTACAGATACACCAGCAAAAAAGAGAGAAATATGCATTCAAGGTTGGCAAAACTAGAGCTGGAGAGCCAGAAATTATGTGACAGGAGACATGATAGATATGACTATTATGGTAATGCTGCTTTGGTCTGCTACAAGAAAATTTAAAGCCTTACATATTTTTGTAGCCCATTCCCCTACCCTCTACTTTTTCAGCTATGCCTTGAAGTAGGGCAGGATGTTCTGCATAGTGATACTGAGAAATTCTGTTTGCCTACAGCTTTCCAAAGCTGCTTGTAGATAACTTCTTAATCCATTACCAGGATGGATATTTGACACATTCACTTGCATTAATTAAGCAGATGTAGGAATAGAAGGGTCATTTTTCAACAGCCCTTCAGGACTTGTTGAAGAATCCAATGGAACAATTCCATATTTTTTCCTTAGGAAATAATAGGAAATGAATGTTGCATAGTTTATTTGCATATTTAGCTAGTTATCCATTTAAAAACATTTACTCACAACTTTTTTTTCCTCTTACTCCTGCTGATCAAAACATCAGCTGTTCACTGGTAAAAAAATGCCCCTTTGAAGGGGGGAGCCCCTTATTGAAATCAAATACTTTTATTGTTATTATGAATTTATAATTAACGTACTATTTATATTTTGTAATATTTTGGAAATGCTTTATCAAAATTAATTTCTAACATCTTGACAGAAACTCTGCATTTCCTGAAAATGGTTTCTTTATTTAGAAATGAAATCTTTCTTTCCTGCACATTCTGAAAATAGATTTATTATACTGAGCAACATTTTCCAAAGCATACAATGTAAATGATTACCACACACCTGTGCTGTAGCCTTAAAATCATGAAAGTGTAGCACGGATCTGATGCCCATGTTGATACAGATTTGAATACAAATGTGGTTAAGGTAGCACAGCTATTTTTTTTTTTCGGGACTCCTTTGATAATGCCTTTGTTTAGAGTGCTACTTACTTCCAGGAGGGCTCCAGGAGGTACAGGGCTTTCTACATGCCCTCCTCTCAGTTGTTCCCAAGGAAAACCTTTGTCTTGAATAATACCCTCCCTCTTGTTTTTATCAGCAACATTTAAAAACTGTTTATCAAACTGTGCTGCAAAATACTCTTCTTGTGTATGCAAATAAATCTGGAGCATGACATGTTTCTCAAAAGCCACACTGGCTCTGCCTTGAGGAAGTCTGGGGTAGCTAAGCTCACAATGAACCGTGAAGAAAACAAACCTTGCTCTACTTGTTGATCTTTCTTAGTACTTTGATTTGAGAACATGTTCAGGTTATGATAACTGGAGCAGGATTTCCAGCAGATATCTGCTACAAACACAATAATCTCTTTCTTTCTGTGCACTAGAAGATTTTTTGATGGTGTCTTTTTTTCAATGTAGATGCTTTCAAAGAAAGAAAAATCTCCCTGAACTTAGGAATTGTAAACTCTCATAGGGCAATATGTACTAAGGAGGAGATTTTTATTAGGTACAGCCAGATTCTAGATTCATGCTACAGGGTATGATCCTCTCCAGTTTTGCAATGTTTTTTAGCTAGGCTTCTTTTTTTTATAGATAATTTACTGACATGGGACAGAATTTTTTTCGGCACTTGGACCTTTTCAGCGTTTTCCAAGGGCCCTGATTAATGAACACATTTTCAAGTCTAAAGACCTCAAAGTGTTTGTTTGAACAAACCCCTATTACTTTTCCCTATGTTTTTTTGTTTTTTTTTTTTTTTAACAGAAAGGATTTGTAAACAAATTAAGTAAACTCAGTTACTCATCCTGGCCTAATTATTCTTGGAGATTTTTCCCATATGAGAGTTGGTAAAAATCAGGCAAATATTTTGCAATTTGGTCACTTTACTCTCCGTGAAGGTGAGGGGTGCTGTCCAGGGCCTTGCCAGGGGCTGGGGCAGCTCCTTTCCCATAGAGGCATGGCAGGATACTTGGAGCAACCAGGGCAGTAATGTTATAGCATGTGCTCTGCATCCTCCAGCCTCATTCTGTTTTGTTAGCAGTGGACACTTTATTGGATGGGATTGAAGAGGCAGATGTAGGAGGACAGTCCGGTTCACGCTGTTTGGAGCTCGCTCTGGCTTTTAGCAGCTGGGCTGCATTTGGGGGAGCTCACAGCTGCACTGATGTAAACAGAGCTGTCCCTCAGTGGGATCTGGCTGGAGGAAGCACAGCCTCCCCAAACCGCAGGACAATCCGCACCCTGCCCGCGGAGGAAGCGGAGCTTCCTCCTGTGCGTGCTGTGACCTGCTGGGCTGTGCTGGCTGGCCCAGGGAATGCAGGACCCCCTGGCTCCCCCCTGGCCGTGGCAGTGCTGGGGATGTGCAGGGTGAAGCTGCAGCCTGGGATCCAGCTGTGCCCGGCGGGCAGCAGGGATGCTGCACAGCTGGGGGACAGGGCTGCGCTCCGCGGCAGCTCTGCAGAGGAAACCTTTTATGTGCTCATCCCTGCTCCCTGCACGCCCTGCCATGGCCAGAGACAAACAGCCTTTATTGCATTAAACGCAGAAAACAACCACCCTGGCTAATCTTGTTTTGTGTCAAGGGAAAATAAAGTTGTTTTTGTTTTTTTAAAACCCGAATGAAATCATGGTGCTTTATGGATATTTGTGTCATCCTAAGAGAATGATTCCATTAAGATTAAAACAAAGGCTTCTTTTTGCTAATAACCTTTGAAATGAAATTTGTTTTCTCAAGAGTCCTCCCTTTAAATAGGAGTCTTTCTCTTAACTCCAGGGAAGAAAAACTGGTATTGTTTTTCATAATTAATCAAAAGAAATTTGTATTACGGTAAATATGTGGCCATGTTTCTCACAATGAGCAATGACTAATGTTACTAAGAGATACACACTTTAATCTCTTTAAAAGCTTAAGAAAAGATTGTTATTTAAATTAATAATTATTTTCCTAATTGCACTATAGATAGGTAGCATCAGGGTGTTGAATTCAATGTAATCTCAGATAAAAATAGAAAATTATTTATTTAAGGCAATGGATAAAGTAATTCCTATATGCAACAAATGTGATTGTAGATGAAATTAAAAATCACAGCTGAAATTTTGAAATTTGCTTACTAAATAAGTTATAGCCACATGGATGCAAAGAATATAGGAGCTGCATAACTTTTAATCATCTCTTCTTGTGCTGCTGTCAGTGCAGATGTTTGCAGTGGGAACAACTGCTCCTTGTGGGACTAGATACTACAGATTACTTCCTGGAAAATTTGGCATGGGGTGGTTTAGAGAGAAGTTTGCAGATTTTGGTTTTGCACTGGCAAGTGGGAGAGAAAGAGAAAACAAACTGTGTAGTAAGTGAAACAAAAACACAGAGAACTTACACATCACTTGCCAGCTTTTAGGGGAATGAAAGCACTTGAGATTTTGCAGTCTTACCGGAATAATTAGAACTACATAATATTTGCAATACTTAAGCCCAACAAGATTTTGGGAATATAAAAAAGAGTGATGTTAAATCCCCTGTCGAGGAAGGAAGAGCCTGGCCAGGCTTTGAAAGGATGCACAAAAGGGAAGATCTGTGGTCTGTGCTGGATGTGCTGTCTCACTGCTAACAAATTCACGCAGGTGTGAGAAATACAGCATGAATGAAAGCTAAAAGAAGATTCATCTGGAAGAAAAAAAATAAAGTGATGCATTTATTTATTTTCCCAGCTTCCTACAGGTCTATCAATGCAGGCTTCCCAGCTTCCACTTTTGTAAAGCTGATTTTGTCACCTGGAGCTGTGCAGTGTCAGATAAGGACCGTGTGTTGGCATCTATAGGGGAAGTTGTTTGCAGTGTGTCTGGTCCTGCTGGCAAAGGGTCAGTGGCTGTTTAATGACAGGAACTCTCATTTTGAAAAGCAGTGTGACAAGTGTGAGGCCAAGCCCATTTCTGATAGCTTGCTCAGATGCTGTGGGACTACTCACAAACTCTGCTCATGCCTTCATGTACTACACACCATGAATAGGAGCAAAAAAATGGACAGCTGGGAAATAGATCCATGGTGGCAACAATGTGAGTGACCCCAGTGTCTTAATCCCTGAGCTCAAAGATGAGGATAGAAAGACTGCTGGACCCACAGCTCAGGAACAAATACATGTGAGGAGGATTACATTCAAGATTAGACAGGTATTTTTGTTGCCTTTGATCTTGGTTTCATAGATGACAGCAGGTTGCTAAAATCTTCAGGGCTTAAGTGAACAGAGAGCATATTTCATAAAAGGTGGGAGTTACACCAGTAAAATGCAGAAGGGATGAGTGAGGTTACCACTGGTGGGTTTCAGCTGCCTGGCACTGACCAGCACAATGAGTCATATGTGGTGAGGGCTGTGCTCAAACTCTGCTCAGATTTCAGCATTCCTCCTTTCTTAGGTCTGAATGAAACTGGATACTTTCTTCTAGAAAGTCACACTTTGAGCATGAATTAGAGATAGGTGTAATTCCAGGAGGTTGGAAGGAAAAAGATCTGCTCTTTTCTCTCATCCAGGGTATGCACTTTAATTTACAGAAAATCTGTCTCTCTTCTTACATCAACTCTTGTCATCAACAGTTGCACTTGTATCAAGTAGAAACCCAGGAGGTGTTGATGTTAGACTGACCCTGTGTCTGCAGTCATGGACCAGGCTCTCACCAAGCAGACTCAGACCAAAATCTGTAATCTGAGTAAGATAAAGCAAGGATAAGATATCCTGCTTACTCTCCTCGTATCACTGTGGGGCAAACACTTCTCTCTGTCTCTTAACTTAGAAATGCTCTTTGGACTAAAATGTCTGTTTTTGAAATTTCATGTTTTCCAGTAAAGAAACTAGCCAGAAAATTCCTGGCCAGTTCCACTCACAATGTCAAGTCCTATTTGCCAACATTTAGCTGAGACTAGAAAAGGTTTACTTTATTCCTAGCAGACTTAGCACGACTTAAGTAAGGCATCAGAGGTGACAGAAGAAATGCTCTGATGCCAATTACCAGCTGCCATCTTGATTTGCAGGGAAATTGTCTCCAGTGTCATCCTTCTTGCTTTTGAGGAGGGAAGCACACCTAGGTTTGACCCACCAATAATCATTTTGGCATCTCTAAGACACGTTCACACTGACTGTCTCAATCTGCTTCATGCCAAAACCTAACAGGACCACTGGAAATATGAGCCATGTTTTCCAAGGAAAGGGAGTATTAATTTCTTTTCCTAGTGTCCTAGGTGAGGCTGTAAGATAGGAACAATTTCCTTACTGCTCCGACAGAAGACAGCAAACTTAATTTCCCTCCATTTCTGCTCCACTGTGTTGCTTGTTGCAAACCTTTTCCCACCAAACTGCCCTACATCACCCTTGATGATCTATTTCCTCCAGCACAAAAGCTTTTCTGAGAGTTCTGTGCTTCACTCTGCCAGTGATCAGAACTAGGAGGCATCTTTTGGCTCTTGCTGTCTGTTTGGGCTTGTGTCTTCCCTGCAACACATGTTGAACATGTGCTGGGTGAGCATTTTCCTGTCTAACATAAGTCACATTCCTGGTTCTGCTGCACTGGCAGCATCTGACTGGCTGGGAGCAAGGAAGGAAACAGTGAATGCATTTGAAAAATCACTGATGGCCAGGCAGCTGAAGGACATGACACATAAACTTTTCAGAAAATGCTTTAAGGGGCAGACATTCACTTAACCCCATCTGGAGCATGCTGTGTGATTTTGTTCATTCTTCTGGACAATTCTGGTGACGACAGCACTGGATACTATTTTTATGAGGAAAAACACATTGTGAGCACCTGCATGAATAATGCTGTCAGTCCACAGCATTTTGTCTTGCATGCTCTTTGTAGTGTCAGTTTCTGTACTGAGTTGCACACTTTTTCCAGTTTAAAAATCCAGAATTGGTATTTTTTCACAGAGTCTACAGGACAGGTAAAACCAGCCAAAATATATAAAAAAATCTGAGTGCAGAGAACAAATGGATTCTTGAAAAACATCTGATCTCATCCTGACAAATTCATTATGTTGTTCTCATGCAATAGCAGAAGAATGGGAAGGAAGAAAGCCCTGATGAGCACTGAAAATATTTGTTGTTTTTAATGAGAGAGGTTAAAATGTGCAAACCAGTCATCAGGTACACAGAGGGGATACTGTGCCAGAGGCACAGATTGATGGGTTTTAAAATGATTTGAAAACTGAAGGTCATATAGATGGCATACTGCAAATTAGGCATTTAAGCAGATGGCATGGGTATTCACTTGTCCACCTGGCTGGAAGAGGGAATTTTCCAATGCTGTACAAAAATATCAGCAGATAAATATTAAAAACCAATTCAGATAAGTGGGCTAAACTGTTGTAATTACTTACTTGCCATTTTGCACATTCCTGATCTTGGTCATTTTTCACTTGCAACAGTTTGTTTTTCTATATGGTAAGTCAGCCTAGTCCCAGGCAATACAAGACACCAAGAGCGTGGAGGGGGGAATTCTGAGTGAAATTTCATGTCCAATTAGTATGACACCTAACTTTTAAAATTTTTCCTCTGGGAGTGCAAAAGTAATTAGTAAGAAGGAAAGGAAATTTAGATAGCCATTCTTGTATCTTGTCACTGTCATAAGCAACAGAGAGTGGGACACAGAAAAGTGAACAGGAAGGGGAAAAAAAGCCCTGTGAGAAGGTCAGGATGAGCAAGAGACAAAGTAATGAGATAGAAAATGTGACTAACTGCAAGCCCTCAAAATTCCCTGTGTAGAGACATGATGTGGTTGACTTAGCACAAAGGCAGCATCATGCCAACTATCTGGAAAGTGGAAATAAATGTAATTTTGGTTTCGAGGCAGAGCTAGGAAATTTCTGGCACCTGGTCCTCCCAACAGACCCAGTGGGACCTATTGCTTGTCCATGTCAGATATGACCCTCTAGCTGAGAGAAAGCCACCTTCCTTCCACCATCAGTTCTTGATGCAGATACACTGAAATAGAGAGGGAGGGAGGTTTCATTAGCATCACTAAGCAGTGGCCCATGCCCTTTCTGGGATGGGATTCACTGGCATTAAAATTCAATGGCAACCAGCCACACTTACACAGGAGAGATGCTGGATTGATGGGAATGGTTTATATTCTCCTGCTGTTCTGTTTTTCGTGTTTTTTTTTTTTTTTATCTATGAAATAAGAGGCTCAAGAGGAAGTGGATGCTGAAGAGAGACAGCACAGTGTCAGACAGCTATGATCCCAACAAGAAACACATTACTGAGGCAAAAACAGAGCCTCTTTCTCTGCTCCTTGAATAGTCTTAGTCAAATCCTGAGAGTGGAAAGGTCAGAATAATTAGACAGAAGCACTCAGCTTTCTATTCAGTGGTGAGAGAAGGGAACTTTGAGAGTGTTGTTTTGTACTATGACAGGATGCATTGCTCTGTGCTCCTGTTAAACACAGTTCAAAATAAATCTCAGCTACAGAAGTTCATGTCATGGCCTCAAGATATCTTTTCTTTCTTGAAAGAATATTCAGCTATGTCAGAGATGAAGGCCCTACCTAGAAAATGAGGGGTCCTGCTGCAGAAAGGGCATGACAATCCACAGCACTGTGTGACAGAGCTGTTTCCCACCACGCCCTTCTGTTGAGGGAGAGGTCTCATTGCAAGGTTTGTTTTTTTACCCCAGCTGACATAGTATTACTTCAAGAAGCGTTCTCAGAACAGCAATAGAGAAGTATTCTCAGAACAATGAGTTGGCAGTGGCCTTGTTTTGAAGACAGGCATTGACTTCCAGCAGAAAAAAAAAGGCTGTATTTTTAGGATCGTGATGAATATTGAAGGAAGAGTAAGACCCTAAATATTTTGTGGTGCTTTTAAAGAAAAATTTTCATGCAAAAAGGCATTGGCATTCATGGACTTAAATGATTAATTACTTGCCAGCTAGTATGATGACCTTGTTTCTAGTCAGCAACCTGATTGAATGTACAACAGTCCTACCTGCAGGTAGAGGGATTCATGTGATTTTGAGATGTTCATTGTTAGTTATCAGGATAAAATTTGTCCTCTACCTTTCCACCATGGTGAGATCTTAGAATAAAAAGGAAAACAGTTTGTTGTCCTGGGACAGTGAAACAGTTTAGCTAGTCCAGTGCCCAGTTTCCTCGAGGAATGACAGTGAATGCCCTGGAGAGGCAAGGGCCAGGCAATACTTCCCTGGACTGCTCTCCAGCTCCCAGCAGCTTATATTCCAGATACCCTGAATTAGAAATAGTGACCCTGTATTTAATGTCCTTTTGGGTGCTCTGCACAGCACTGAGAGAATGGGGAAAAATTGCCTCTTTTGGCAGCAACCTGCCTGCAGGTAAGTGGGAGGAAGCAGAGCAGAAGGAGCATCTCCTCTCAATTGCACAGCCTACAGGAAGCTCAACTTCTGCTGACACACCCAAAATCTGCATGCTTTGACATTCTTCAGGGCCTGTGGGTTTCATGGAGTGGCATGGACTCCTGGAATGTGGAGCCAACATCTTCCTGTTTACCTTAGGGGACACCCGTGGGGATGGGTGGGTTCAGAAGAACACGAGGAAATGCATCCATGCATGACTGCCTGCTGCATACCTGGCTCTTGGGGCAAATCCTTGCCCCAAAACATTGCAGCTCAGCCCTGCATCCACAGGTTCTGGCTCATCAGCCACCACAGAGCTTTTCCTCACTAAAAAATGGCATTTAATGTATCTTTGAGCTTTGTGCTTATTTTTAAAAGGATTATCTGCCACCAAGTGGAAAATGTTATCACTTCACCAATATTTAAAGATTATTACCAGTAATAATCTTAGCATTAATCTCGCTTATTACTATAAAAGAGTTCAAAACAAGCAGACAGATAGAAAAATGTGATGCTGAAACAGAACATCAGTCGTTTTGCTGGTTCCTTTTCAGCACAGATTAGAGACCTTAGTGAGGCACAGCCTGCTGGGTGCCTAAACACAGAAAAATGACAGAGGGGCTGTGGTGTGGAGACAGCCTTTCATTCTTCAGCTCTACAGCTGGGCCTCTTGACATCAGAGATAATTCTTCTGAAATACAGGAGCAGCAGAAATTCACACTCAAATTTGAAACTTCTGGAGCATTGGTTTCTAATTCTTGTACCAAGCCTCATCTGGTGCTTTGACTAAAGCCATTTTCACCTAACCCTAGCTGCAGCAATAATTAATGTGTTTAGTTGCAGAAATCTTAGGAGGAATGTCCTGATGTATCAGTGACTGATGAGAACAAGGGTTTTGGTTTTTCCTTTCCCATATACTTTTATAACAGCTTCAGCAGGGACCAAAGAGACCTCTGAAAAAGAGACCTCTGAGAAACCAAAGAGAATTTATTCCCCTGGCCTGTGGATGTGTTGTCAGCAGTTCCTGGCTGCTCATGGCCAGAACCTCAAATGGCTAAAAGTCAGCTCTTAATTTCTGGATGTTTCCATTTCAGCTCTGCTCCAGGTTCTTAACATATTTCCAGACACAGCAGAGGTGACATAAGGGAAAATAACATGAAACAATGGCAATGAAAGGATAGAGTAGAAGAAAAAGAAAAACTGAAAGAAAAAAAAAAAAAAATCAGCAACATTTGGGTTTGATTCTTCAAACAGGGCCAGTACTCCAGATGGCCAGGTACTACAGGAGGTGGTCCCAGCACTCCAGCCCAAACTCAAAAACAAGAGGTGGAGAGGATGGACTTGGGGAAGGTCTGGTGCTGATGGAGACCTGAAACATTACAGAACATGAGGCCAAAATAAGTCTGTGCAAGTGCTGACTGTGCTTGTATAGGAAGCCACACGTGGGCAAAGTCAGTGGGCAGCTGCTGGCATCTTCCATGAGCAAGCAGTATTTTGTCAAAGCTTCTGTGCTTAAACAAACACAGGATGCTAAAACAAGTTTATTTTGTTACTGGTGAGGCACGGACAAGCAAGATGCAGTGACAGTTTCTTTTGCTGGTCTGGACCAGCAGCTCCACAAAATTACATTCTTCTACTTAGGAAGGCAGGCAAAATGTGTAGGTACATAATAAGCTTTTAAAAATGTCTAGATAAGACACATTTTATTCAGCTTTGGGTACTCTAAGACAGGTTAGAGGTCTCTGCCCAAAGAAAAGTGCCATAAATGCAGAAAAATTTACGAGGTAGTAGGGAATGTTTACAAGATGGCTTTTGTATAAAACAACATCACTTTAGGCATTTGCTTGTGGAAAATGCAGGCTGTGTTCTTATGTGCTCAAGGCTGTATAGAAAGTATTTACAGGGAGGAATGGATTGATTTTTAAAGTAAATATTTTTCTTTAGTTATGTTTACTTATCTGATCAGCTCTCCAGCATGGAAGGCAGTAAAACACTTTTTAGATGGAGGCTGTACAGGGATGCTGTTGATTCTGGTTCTTTTAGGCATTGCTGGCTTGCTCCAAGGAGGAAGTTCACACTTGCCATCTTACATGAGTATGAAGCAACCTTTGATTCACACTATAAGCTTACCCTGCAGTAGCAGTGGTGACCCTTAGCACAAATGTTTGGGCTTTGAATGATAAATCCTGGACCAGGTCTCAACTGTGCAATGGAGGAGGCAGAAGATCTGTGAAATGATAATACTGGAAATACCTTATCTTGAATGTAGAAAGAGAAATCTAGCCAAAACTAGTGATGTTCAATTCCATGTCAATTTAAATTAGGATGCAGAAAAAATTATATGCACTGTAAATAGATATAAATTTTTATTCTGTGTATGTACTGGTTGAGATAAATTTATTCATAACTCATATATTTGGATGTTCTCATGAACTGCATGTCTCTGTGACAGGTGCAAAAGCATAAACTCATTTATGCCTCTACCTAAGCAGTCATCAGAATTATTGGCACAAACACCTTGTGGCACTCTGTGTGGATCATTCTCCATGAAAACACAGTCCACCTTGGGCTTTCATTAGGTTTACATAGTCATGGTGTCATCAGCTGTAGGGAAGGTTCTAAGGTTCTAAAGAAGCTACTTTTATTTTTCAGTCCCAGCATATCACGTTAGCAAACTCAATTTCACAGCCTTTGGGAGAAACAGAGTTCCTGATCTTTCACCCAAAATGTTTGCACTTTCCTCCCTTGAGGGAGTGTGTAGTCTCCCATCTCTTCCCTACCTCCTGTCAGCTGGAACTGACTCCTGCCTTGCTGCTGTGAGCTCTCAGTCCCTCAAATCTTGGATTCTAAGCATGCCCACCTGTGTGAAGCACAGTTTTGCAAACACCTGGCAGTGATCTCAGTCTGCTGCTCCTTGTGGGAGGAGTGGTTTGCTCACCCTGGCCACAGACAGGGTTCTTGCAGCCTGTGCAGACTGCTTGGCTGCTATGAAACTGTCCCCAGATGCTGCTCTTCTTTGCTCTGCCCCCTTATTTCTCTGTCACTTCTCAGGGCTGCCCACACATGCAGCTTTAATTGCTTTACTGCCACCCTGCAGCCTGAGCACTTGCTGTGGGACAGTTTTATTCTGGTGCATCCTTTTCCAGGAGTGCCAGACACACTTAAATCAGAGTCTTAAAATCTTTAAGGATATCTCTAAAATATTTAAGGATAAGAAAGACTGGAACCAAGTAAAAAAGGAGAAAAATGCAGTTTGACTCAAACTCAGCCAACAGGTACCTTATTATGTTGTGTACTTAATCCAGTCAAAGCACATCCCAGCTGCCAGGTGTCAGCCCCGGTCTTCAGTGCCCACTGCAGCAATCCTAGCCCCAGACAGATGGAGTCTGCAGTGACACCCTTTTTTGGACAACCTTACATGAGGTTTGTACACATATCCTGAGGACTGATGGCTCTATCTGGAATTAGACATTAATTGGATTCTTAATAGTGACAATTTCCTCCTTGCCCTGGCTAGGAGCTACCATGAGAGATCCACCTGGATGCATTTCTGAAGCATTAAAGATATATTTTTTTAATTTTTCATATGTTCTACTGAGTGAATGGTGTTGTGCCCATAATGAAGTTACTAGCAGCATTTATTAGTATTTATACCAGTAATGGGCTTTATACTCAAGGCAGCCCATGGTCTCTAGTACATTGTTATCTGTGTTTGGAGAGCACACATGGCAGGTTGCTACCATGGAACAGACCTCACTGGAAGTTGCTTTGCTGGACATTTCTGAAGGAATAAGCTTTCCTTGAACTTGGAGGTCACATCACACCACTCCATCCTGGCCTCCTGCTCTGCTACTTCTCAGCTTCAAGATCTGGTTCCTCCCCACCTGCAGGGGCTTCAGCTGCTGTTGCCTTCCACAGCTGTCCTACCTCCCATTCCCTCTCTCCCTGGTTCCTTCAGCCTCTTTGTACCTTTCCAACAGCTGCCTATTGGCTTTCAGCTCTCCTCCATCCATCCTGGATATAGGATGTATCCTCCAAGAAACTACTCCCCTGTTAGTCAAACTCTTACCAACAGCCAACAACTGTGGTACTTATTCAACATAAACAGCTGAATAAGTTTGGCTGAACAATCTCATTACTTCAGTGATAACTTATAATCCATTCCTTCACTTTCTTGGACCTTGTAATTGTGACAAATTTGATGCAAAATTTCCAAGGAAGTGATCTTGATTAAAGTTGATCTGCACTGATAGCTCCCAACAGCTCTATGGGGTGCTATACAATAAGCCTAAAAGGACCCATTAAACTGGGTCTTGAACCTGGGAATACAGTATTATTTTTAAAAGTTCAAGAAGTATATTGTTCTTATCACAAATATCAGCATTATCAAAGTCAAAAAATCCAGATTTCAGATTGTTAAGTGGATATCAAAATGTCTTAACCTAGAGGATGTTTAAAACACCCATACAGGTTTAACTCAGTCTGGCCATTGGAACAACCAAAAAAATGCCATTAAGAATTACAGTAAGAGTGAGAAGCTGGGAAGAGCTAAAGAAATAGGAAGGGAAGGAGGGAGAAGTAGAAACTATTGAAACTATTTCAATGTATCCAATATCTAAACTCAGAAATTTAGTTTAGCAATTTCAGCTAACCTGAGATGATTTGGATAACAGCTTACTCTAGTTTGTGAGATGACTAGGATGTTATTATTTTATTCCAAGTGGTCTTATAGTAGTTTTACCTTTTTTCAGGGTGTTGGGGAAAATGAAGGCTTTTGTTTGTCATAGAACAGATGACAACTTAAAGAGGGAGTTTTGTTGAGTATACAAGCAACATTAAAAATGAGAACAATTTCAGTGAGTAAAATACAGGGGTTACAAGGTAGATTTATCTATTTCAGAAAATATTTCAACATAAAATTGAGTTGAGGCAAACTGATTTCAAGGGTTTGAATTCAGCTCATCAGTCACACACTTATTTAAAATATTGCAAACCAATATTTCATTATTTGCAACAGAATAATTTGATATGTCAAAAGGCATTGAGTATATGGGTAGACATCGTTTACAACATATTTCTGCCAAATTTTGTTTTCTCTAAATGTTTACAAACTTTAGGGAGCTCTATATTGTATATAAAAATGTGCAGTGGGTAACCTGAAAAATAATACATTTTTTCTTACTGCACTTATGCAGAACTTAAGGTCAATTTATTTAACAAAATTCAGCAAATGCTTTTAAATATGATGATGATGATGATGATGATGATAATAATAATAATAATAATAATTTCTATGTTCCCATCAGGAATTCAGAATTGCTGTGCTACGTAGTATTGGGAATGATGCAGATCTATATGAAAGAAGACAGGAAAGTGTTACCATGCCAGCTGCATGTGATTAGTGATGGCAGCCTACTGTCAACCATTCTTAGCCCTTATGGTGTTGCTTAATTTGAGGTAGCTTTATATGGGCATTGTCTCAAAGGCACTTCTATTCTCTCTTCTTTGAGATCAGTCTTTTAAAATAAAAGCCTACAATGGTCATTATGAGTATTTGTTGTATTTTGTCTCATTATTTAAGCATTGAGGACCTGAGCCCTCCTTAATGCAGAAACATCCAGTACAGACACTGGAGAAGATGTTCCAATCATCTTTGTGTGACCCATGGGTCTACAAGGTGTTTGCCAAAGCTGGAGGTTTGAACAAGATTTCTTATGCCAGCAAAGAATGTGAAGCCTTGAGAAAACCCATCCAAGCCTGTGGATTTTTTGGGGGCCTTCATGGTTGTTTCTGTATTTGATACACAGCAGAGAAGATTCTAACATTGCTGGGAAAACCATAACGAAGCAACTGGGTGATTTATTTCTCATTGTTACAGGTTGGCAGCTGGGTGACCTGGAGGCCATCTCAGGCTGGCTGGAGAAAAAAAATATTGGCTTTCAGTTAGTAATACAGTGATAAGGGGTTTTCTCTACATTTCTACAAAATACTACTTGCTTTCATCTTCAAAAAGAAAAAGAAAAAATTAAAACAAGAAATAGTATTCCTCTGTGGTTTAAAATGTGACAGTGCATGATAATCAAAATGTGACTATAAATATAGATAAATTGCAATGAATTTGTTGTCATTGGCTTTGTGAAAGGCAGCAGTAACAAAATGAGGGGATAGAAGAGGATGATAGAGAGGATTTGCCTTTGCTTTGCTGTTAATTGATTTTAATCTTGCTGCCTTCTCCTGGTGATCAATTCATGTCTGACTTTTGTGTATCCTTCTAAATGCCAAATCTGTGCATGACAGAGGCAGTATTCATGTTACAGACTTTGATAGCATCTCTGTATTCTTGCCAGGTGAATTCACATTAGCATTCAATATAGGAATAATTCATTTGATGTATCATTATTCTTTGTAAAGAGGATTTAGATATGCTTTTATGGAACTAATATTACTTAAATAATATCTTCTTGGGACAAAGAATTTTAGAAAATTGTGTGGAAGAAACTTTTTGTGTGTCTCATACAAAAAATTTCTGCTTGCATGTGCCAGCACAATATTTACACTTTTTGCAACAATATGAGATAGGCAACTTATGTTCAACCTTTGATTGTCCACAAGTCTCAGAGCTCCTTTCCTGAAGAATTGATGCCAAGTGAATATTTCTACACAACATTTTTTCAGTTTGCTAAGATCTTTTTTGAATTCTTACTCCATATTCTAATTTACTGTGTCATATGAGAATGTAGTAACCATACCCTCTGCACTGTTTCCAGGCTATTAATAAAGAGTAGTGAGAGCCCAGGATATATCTGTGGTGAAATGCTGATTGACACCTCCTTCCTTTTTGACTATGAACCTTTCTCTGCACATCTGAGCAGCTTTCCTCACCACATTTTAGTAGTTTCACCTGGACCAAATTTCTCTAGCTCCTTTGCTATATTACTTGAGATAATGTCAAGAATCTTAAGAAATGGAGACTTTTGACATGTTTTCTCTGTCCACAAAGCCTGTTCCCTGCCAAAGAGGGAAATTGCACAGGTTCAGATTGATATGTGCTTGACAGACCAACCTGGCCTCTTATTTGCTTCTTTTGAGTCTTAGTTTTTACAAATAGTTTATCTAATTTCCTGGCATTTCCTGGGAGCTGGTGTTAACTGAAATCTCCATTTTCTTATCTACAGCTTTTGAAACAGGTGGCTTGTTTGATCTTTTTCAGTTTTCCAGACCTAACCTTTATGAAGGCAATCACTGATGACACTGACCATATTTCAGCAGCTAAGGTGAATTCTACTTGGCCAAGAAATTAGAAAAAAAAAATAGAAAAGCAGGCCCCAAACTAGAGAACTGGAGTGCTCAATAGCTTGTCTCTTCCTTAAGTAACCTAGGTTCTTTTTCCTCATGTGTGACAGCTTTTCTTTTCATGTGGAATTTAATGAAGAGTTAATCAAAGGAACATACTAAGTATTTCAGCCTTTTAGCTTCTTCTGTCCTTTTTAAAATCTCTCTCTCCCTCTCTTTGTTTAACCTGCTGTAGAGGGCTTCTGAATTGTTTAGTCATCCCTGTGACTTGTTTTGAGTCATATCTCATTTCACTGAATGATGTCCCCAACTGCAGTAATTCTGAGTAGTGTTTCCACCTCTGGTATACCTCTTTCTTCTCTCAGAGATTCTCATGGTTTATCAAACTGCACTCCTGGTACATTTCCTACCTATTTTCTCCCCAGCTGGCTAGAATATTCCACAATTTTGCTTTTATTATCTCCTTAGGAGTCAATAATCCTTTTCCCTATTTCCCATGGGATCTTATTTATTAAGGTCTTCAAGTTCCTTTTAGAAGTCCAATATCTTGTCTTTGCTTTTTTTTTTCCCACTTGTGGAGACTCTTTACTCTCATTTCCTCAGCTCACTCCCATTTTCACCTTCCACTCTGACATTTTCAAATGGAATTCAGACCTACACTGGGATTCAGACCTATTTCCCTTCTGGTTGCTTGCACAGTTTTCTGCATCAAAAAATCATCAAACTTCCTCTTTGGAAAATTTCTGGAGAGCCTGCTCTCCTCTTTTCCAGGAGGTGTTTGGAGCATTAAAGGTTCTTACATTGAAGCCCTGTACATTGGGGGCTTTCTGCTAATTTCTCACAGAAGTGCCTTCCACTTGATCCCTTGGTTTGATGGCTGACATTTGCCAGGATAACAGCTTTGCTTTCCCCTCATTATTATCAAGATGCTTCTCTACAGATATTTTAACATTCTGCCACTCAGCAGCACCTCTTTTCTGCCTTTTCCTGGCTGAATAAGCTGGTAAGTATTCCAGCCATGTGAGTATTCCCACCAGGTCCCTGCTCTAGTTTGAGTCATAATTTTGTTCTTGTTTGAGGACAGCCAGCTCTGCCAGATAGCTCCTCATGCTTTTTGTATTAATACACAGGCATCTGAGATGTTCAGAAATGCAGTCTGTTCTTCCTGCACTGTTGTTTTCCTCTGTTCTGTTACTCTTGTCCCTCATCCAAGTCAGCACTGCTTGCACTTACTTCTCTCACTTGTTCCCAGCTATCAAGCTTTTGTCTCAAGATGCTGTTTTTCTTTGGAGTGAGACAGATCCCTTTTTCTTCTCATTCTTCTCTTGAAAAAGTCAGCTGTGCATGAAATTATTCTGAGGATTTCACTGTCTATGTAGCTATTAAAAAAATGTTATTAACCTTTTGATATAAAATGGGGGTTTTGGCAATGGCACTGAAAATATGTTTTAGTATTGTATCACTTCCCACTGCTGCTTACAGTGCCTCTTCTATTGTTATTATTTCAGATATTTCCTGGGAATGTTTTGGTATCTTGGAATGGAGACCTGGTCTGATTGCATGTCTGGAAGAGAGAGATAACTACTACCAAGTGTTCTTTGGAGTGTATATCATCACAACAGATCACTCACTCACCTGCTCACCTGCTCACAGAGCTTTTTTCCCTTTGCAATAATGCATCATGATTTTATTTTCTTTATCCATTTTCTTTTCTTCATAGCTCTTTGCACTCCCACCTGATGCCTGGAAATTTTTCTGAGACAATTTTGATGTCTCCTATGCTGACATAATTTCATGCTTACCTAGGACAGTTAAATGTTTTGGGTTTTTTCTGCATTTTGGGTTCACATAGAGACATGGAGAAGAGATGTCTTCATTTTTTGGTATGAAATACAATATTCTGTATTTCTTTACCTTTTTCTATTATCTTTGATCTTGTTATCTGATTGCAGAATAAGTGATTCTTATCATATAGTGACATGTTTAATATATTTTCAAATTTCTGGTTCTATTGTATGAAGTGCTGTTGGATCAGAAGGCTTGCTAGCTTTTTTAAGGCCACTGTGTCTTATTATTACAAAGTATGCATTTATATGGCCTGAAGATTTTCTGGAGGTCTACAAAAGAAAAAAAAAATCCAATTAATGTTTTAACTGGCTGCAATCTAAAAACAATTTTGTTTGTTTGTTTTCTTTTTTAAAAAGTATGTATTTCTAAAGCTGAGAATATCTCCAGAGGATGCAATACTGAAGAAAGATATTCAAAAGATCACTTAAAACTTTACATAAGTATTATACAGACCTATAGTAAGAATAATTTTACTAAGGGGGGGTGAAATGTCCTGCTGTTACTCTAGATTATGCATTATGTTGTTATGCTGCAGAAAGCAATGTGGGTTATTTTCCCATCTAACCTAGGAGAGTATGTGAATAATCATTTAAATCAAGCACTGACATCTGCCTGTGCTTTACTTGGCTTGCTTTTAATCAACAAACTGTCAGCCTCTGATATTACTGTAAGTACACAGTTAAAGTGCCAAGAAATTACAGGCCATTTTAAGTCCTGGGTCTGTGCTGGTTAGTGAGTTAATACAAGTGCATCTAAGATGTATGCCTGAACAGATACAGAGAATGCTTATTTTGGCTGGTGGAAGTACATCCTGGAATGTGTTTTCTGACTTAGAACAGCTTGATGAAAAAAAGCAAAAAAAAAAAAAAAAAAGAGAGAGAGACAAGGAGTTTCTAAATGTCTGATTTAAAGGTTATTAACTCACCAAGAATTTAAAAGTAGAATAGTTGCTGATCTATGATGGGAAAATATGTATAATGAATACAGGAACAGAAAGCAGGGGTAAAAAGAGCAATCAGGAGGAGAGATTTGCTGCAGTGTTAGCATTGCACTAGCCTATGTTTGCTCTCACTTGCCATGGGCTCCCTGGAGCTGCTGTTCCTTGAGGTGGCCCCAGCAGCTCAGTTCACCCTTTCAGCTCTGGCAAGGTCTGCTCTGGGCCCTGGGACTTGCTTCACCAAGGAAGGCAGAGGCCAGCTGGCAGGATGGAGCTTGGTTCATTGGCTGTAGCGTGATGGAAAACATTCCCATTCACCAGAAAGCTGTGAATGTGAAACCCTGCCATACCATCCTTTTCCTTTATTACAGCTTTTTCTTTCTTTTTCTCTCCTTTTCTTGTTCTTTCTGTTGCAGAACAGGGAGTTAGCAGGGCTTTGGGGAGTAACCCTCAGCACTTCTTCTCCAGTCTTCTTTAACTGGAGAAAACAAAGCTGGAGAGAAAGAGAGGCTGGTGTTGGGCTCATTAGGTACTGATCATCAGAGATGCCTCAGGCTTCAGAGCCCTTGTGTTAGCAGCACTCTGGGAGGAAACTCCACTGCTGAGATGACTGCCAGCAAGGTGGCAAGTCTTCAAGGCAGAGCTGCCTTAATTCTTGCTAGGTCTCTTCAGGCACTTGATCAGCTGTGCAGTGTGACAGGCAGCATTGGGAGGCCAGGTTGATACCATGACCTGTAGGAACTCTTGTAGAGTTACAGAAGAAACTGTCAGCTGAGAACCAGAGGGCAAATAAAAGTGCTGCTTTGTCACTCATCCTCCAGGCTGTAAAAAAAAAAAAAAAAAGGTCCTACTCAGCAAGAAATCCATTTCTGAGCAAAATTTGAGGATGCAAATGTAATATTACATATAGGCACATATATGAAAATGCTGAGTTGCAGAAAGGGGAAAAAAAAAGATGAAGCCACATTTCCCATTCAGAGAAGAAACACTAAAGTCTCTTAAAATCCTGCTTCCTATAATGTCAATGCATGGTTGAACAGATGCATTCTCTCTCTCACTTCCCTGGCTTCTGAGACATCAGACACTAGCTGTGGTTGGATGCAGGATGCTGGGCTGGCTATGGCAGCTCTTGTGCTCCCAAGGGATTGCTCTGCTGGAGCTGCCCCTGCTCGTCTGCATTCAGAGATGGATTTAAACTGAACTGATAAAGAAAGAAAACTTGTATAAAGCATACAGTAACTCATTCTGTTAAGGATTTGGCATGGCATTCAAGGGAAACCAATTATGATTTATGTCAATACAGCACAGATAATTTCCCATTGATTGACTGCCAGATCCTTCATAAAATAATGAGTTAGGCCTGATGCCAGTGATTCTTGAGCACCATCAGGCCAGTGTTTCTATTTCATATGCCCTTGACAAGGCTCCTCTCAAAAATGTGTGTGTTAAATGAGTTTATAAGTTCTCTTCAAATATGCAGGCTCAAACAAACATAAGCTGTGATTCCCTTACGTGTCAGTGGGGTTTTGAAATGCATGCCCTGTCTGGGCATTTGGCTACAGGTCTAGCAAAAGTGAGTTTTCATTCATTACTTAAAAAACAAACAAACAAACAATAGGAGTTTCTCTGTTTGCTAAGGATTCCTCTTAGGAGATTAGGGTATGTTCATATTCCAAGTAGTTCTCAGAGAAAAGTAAGTCATGATCAAGCCTAAAGTTATCTGGAAACAAATCTCTTGAGGACTAATTGGTGTGGGGAAAATCCTCTGTGCTTATCTGGAAGAGTTATTTGCAAACTTTCTATTGCTGTGGGCCTGACCAATGCCAGTCACTGTGCAGTGTGCATGTTCATTATTCAAGAGACATAGAACTGAATTTTCCTGCCCCAAGGATGAGGAGATGGGGGCTGGCCATGTCTGAACAGCTTGTGCTGTGGGATGGGTAGGTGGCTGAATCTCCCTTTTCAAAGGTGTGAGCAGAGTGAAGGCACCAACTGGTGTTTCTGGAGAGGACATATACCCTCTGTCTCAGGAGAGTTTGCCACCCAAAACAGAACTTCTGCCTGGAAAGTATCTGCAGCTATTCTGGTCTTCTGCTCCCTTGCAATAAGCAGACAGGTCAAAGTCATCTGGTGTGAGCCGTGCAGTTTTTTGGGCTGATTTTGGCTGTGGTGGAGTTAAATTTCTTCCCAGTAGCTGGTAAAGGGCTGTGTTTTGGATTTCTGCTGAAGACAGTGTTGATAAGACAGGGATGTTTTGGTTATTCCTGTGCACTGTTTACACAGAGCCAAGGCCTTTTCTGCTTCTCCCCCATCCCACTGTGAATGAGCTGGTGGTGATGCACAGCAAGCTGGGAGGGGACACAGCCAGGACAGCTGACCCCAACTGACCCGAGGGAAATCCCACACCAGATGATGTCATGCTCAGTATATAAGGCAGGGGGAAGAAGGAGGGAGGCAGGGATACTCAGAGTGATGTCATTTTTCTTCCTGAGAAACCATTTCCCATGATAAAACCTGGGTTCCCTGGAGATGGCTGAACACCTGCCTGCCCATGGGAAGTAGTGAATGAATACTTTGTTTTGTTTGCTTGAGTATGCAGTTTTTGCTTTACCTGTTAAACTATCTTTATCTCAGCCCATGAGCTTTCTTACTGCTACCCCTCCAGTTCTCTCCCTGGTCCAAGGCAAATGAGTGAGAGGCTGTGTGGTGCTTTGCTGCCAGCTGGGGCCAAACCCAAACTTTCCTTTTGCTGACAGTCTTCTGTCTTAGGATACTCCCCATCTTGCCTATGTCCAGTTACATCCAAAAATGTTTCCCTGAATGCTGCATATCTAACTATTTTGAGAACCCTGCAAAATTGAAATTATTGCTTTCCAGGCAAAATAAATCTAGAAAACCTCTTAAAAATAGCCTTCATCTCCCTTTCTGAGAGAAGAGCAAACCAGTTTGGTGAGGTTTACCTGGAGGCTCATAGCCTCTAGGGAATTTAAGTAGGAGCACAAAAGAAATAGAAGCTAGGTATCGTGAGGAAGAAATTAATTTTAAAAGACAAAGCAAAAAGATAGCAGCTGGAGGAGACACAGTTTCTAGAAATGAAATAAGTCTTACCAAGCTTGGCATTTTTTAGGGGTTGGGTAAAGTGAAACAGCTAAAGCTGGACTTAAACATATGGAAGGTAAATTAATAAGTAGTCTCCCAAATGGAAACCTATAGACAATGGCAGTTATATCCATAGTTAATTATAGACAGAAAAGCAGAGGAGCTGCAGATTCAGACACTATTTAATAGTAGGTGAGTTAAAGATATTTTTTTCTGTGAGAGGAGGACTCTGAAAAACTCCACATTTAGTGGCACAAGCCTAAAAGCACTGTTCACCTTGTGGCTGTGGGAGAGGTGAATGAGAACATCCATTAAGACAGACCCTTCCAGCTCTCCTTTCCTTACACACTCAGAGGCCAGGGCCAAACAGGCTCCACAGGTGTCCCAGCTCCCAACCAGAGTTTCACATGATCTTATCCCAGCTGCCCTTCCTGCTGACCCTGGCAGGAAGGGTGAGAACTGGCTGTGTTAACTTCTGCAAGAACAAGGCTTAGTCCTAAGGAAGCTTTCGTGTTTGCCAGAATTTTAGCCAATAATAGCTTGAATCCTTGTGAAACTGCCTGCTCTCTACTTCAGCTGGTATGACATGAGCCTGTAACTTCACACACAGTTCACAGGGGTAGCAATTTCTTCTCTACTGCATAAAGCAGTGAGGAGGGGTGAGACAGACAAGGAAATGTGGTGTAATTCACCATCTTCTGTGTACAAAGGTTTCTGATGGATCACCCTTTCTCACCCTGACAGCATTCTGTAATTGTTCAGTGTTATTCCAGAAAACACACAAGGTGCTCCCTTTGCATGATAATTTTTCTGGTGACCACTGAGGCATATTGATTTTTTACTTCATTGAGGTTTCCACAGAGGCTATGACATTTAATGTCCAGCTTTCACTGCTCATTGCTATGTGGGATATGAACCAAATGTGGCCCTGCAAAATCATCTCTCCTCATAGCACTTCAGCAGATGTAAATAACAATCTGTTGCTCCAAGTTGTCCATGCATGAACAGCAAGAAAAAAATGAAAATTCGGTTCCACCAGACTCACTCCCATCTGCAGACTGCAACAATTCTCTAGAATAATAAATTTTCTCTTCTGTTCCCATTCCCAGTCAAGAATCCTATGGGAACACCCTGAGCAGGATGATAAGCTTTGTGCATGCCTTGCTGGCCAGCACATCTGGTTACTGCTGGAAGAAGAGGCAGGCTGACTTCCTTCAATGAAAGGTCTTTAAACAAGGACTTGCTGCCACCAAATCACCCAGTGAGTGCCCTAGCTGTGGAACTGCCCTTCAGGGGTGCAGCCTGTCCCATTTGGACAAACTCCACTAAATGTGGGGTTTTTCAGAGTCTTCCTCTCACAGAAAAAAATGTCTTTAACTTTGCAGTCCGCAAGGAGGGAGGAGGTTTCTGAATGCCATAAATGATTCAGGGGTTTAAATCCAATATATTTGGCCTGGTAACCAATGTGTGCTGTTGAAGATGTTCCTTATCTAGGAGACACCTGGAGGGTGGGGTGCAGATGCAGAACAAAGTGCAGTGTTTCATCTGAACTCAAATGCAATGCACAACATGCAGCAGAACAGTGCTTGGAGCAGAATAAGCTGAAACATCTGATGTCAAAGAGGTCACAGCCTGCCATGGGAGAGATCTTAAGAGAGGCAAACTCAAAAGGTGTCCAAGCAGCCCCACATTGGTGTAAGTTGTGTTAGAGGCTGCAGGCCATCAAGAGAAGCTGAAGCTGACTGAACATGGCTCTAACTTTGGCTGTGATGAATTTGGCTCAAAAATTCATCAAACAAGAGCCAGCTCTTCCTCTCTCTCTTTCTCAGGTACAGGAGAGGATCAGCCTCAGTTACCTCACTGACACAGTGTGGGAAATAGCAGTTCTGGAAATTGGCTTTAAAAAGCAGTGGACATATGCTGGTTTTCCACTTTTAAATTTTAAATGTCTCATAGAAAAATATTTCTGGTTTGCTTTTCTTAAACACTGTATGTTTAGCAACAGGCTAATTTTCATCAAGTGTACTGCCTAGGAGCTCTGGGAGTGCTTAGGCAGCCTAGTTTGGAAGCCAAGCAGGTTGTGTGAAGGCCAATTTTCTCCTCTTGCATTAGAGTGACCGTCTAGCTCAGTTTTCCACTGCCAATTCATACAGCAAGGGCTACAATTCACTAAGTGGATGACCAGCCAGCTCATTAAGAAGTAGTTATTCCATAATTTTGTTCAAACTGACAACAAAATCCATGCAAAGGATCCAAGTGATGACACCTGTGTAGGAAAGCATCTGTACCACCATAAACTCTTTGTTTGGATGAATTAAGGGGTATTTGAAAGTCAAGCCTTTAGATTTCTCTATTGTTTTAGAAAATTAAGTTAGGTAATACAAAAATACCTTGAAACTGTATTCCTTCATAGGTCCTACAGCATCAAAAATATAGCAAATTCTTTTGTCTGAATGGGAATCAGTCCATAAGTATATAATCTTACTTTCCCCCTTGCAATAAGGCATAATTTTAAACATTAAGCATCCATACTAAAAACATTGAATAAATAATGGTCCAAGATATCAGGTTTTAGGTCAGTTGCAAATGAAAGAATTAATATTAACTATGTGTGCCACTGAACTTTGTTCTGTTTTCTAGTATCACCAAGATGTTTGATAATCTTACCCATTCTCTTTTGCTTGTAATTTTTCTCAGTGTTTGAGAGCCAATATGCTTTTGTACTCATGAAAAACAAATATAATGCTTCATATTTTTCTATCACCTTTTTCCTTATAGGACAAACAGTACATCAATGTTTTTGCTAACTGTTATTTCCTCACCTCACCCTCACTGACAACTGTTTCATTTACTTGTACTAAAATGTTTGTACACAGTTTTGTTTTTTTTCTTCATAACTTAGGGCTAAAGAGAGTGAATATTCTAGATACCTTCTTTGCTGAAGTGTAGAGGTTATGATGGTTTCACCTGCAGTATTTTGCACCTAAGCTGTTGCTAGTTGTGGATTTAACACTGGAAGTGCCTGATCTGGTGATGAAGGGGAGTGCCACCGTTCTTGATTTGTGGAGCTGCTTGAGTACACACAGAGAGGACAGTCCCTGGGCAAGGGAATGAGAGCTGTAAATAAGAACAAATATTAAAGAAGACTGAACAGTGCCTCTTGCCATTGCATTGTAGGTCTGCTTATATTTGTCAGTCTATTTTTAAAGTTCCAGACAATGCAGCTTCCACCTCATCCCTTGGGAAGTTATTCACCAACTAATACATCTTGCCATCTGGAAGTTTTTTCATGATATTCTCTGTTAATTTTTCCTTTGTTAATACCTTTTCTATCATAAAAACTTGTTAAATTGCTTACAAAATTGCAGCTTCTCTGTGGGTTATTTGAATCATCAGGATAAACTGAGCAATTATACCTCCTGTATCGAATTCTATATGATGAAATTAACTCCTCACCAAATTTTTAGAATAAAATGTGCTGAGTTGGAAGGGACCCATCAGGATTATAGTACAGAATTGTAGCATTGCACAGCATGGCAACTCCTGAGTTAGGACCCACAGGGATCATTGAGACCAATTCCTGGCCCTGCACAGGTTGTCCCAAAAATCCTGTCATGTGCCTGACAGTGTTGTCCAAATTCTTTTTGGTCCTGTGACCACATCTCTGGGAAACCTGTTCCAGTGTCCAGCCACCCTCTGGGTAAAGAACTTTTTCCAGCTCTCCAAATTAACCTACCACGACTCAGCTTTGTGCTGGTTTCTCGAGCCCTGTTGCTGTGAGAGTGAAGAGAGCAGTGTCTGCCCCTCTGCTTTCCCTTGTGACAATGCTGAAGAGCACAATGAGGTCTCCCCTCAGCCTCATCTCCTTCAGCCTGAGCAAACCAAACGACCTCAGCTGCTCCTCACGAGGTAGCTCTGTATTACATCCATCACACCTAATCTGAAATACAGCTTTGGAACAAAGGAAAGAAAAAAGACCCCAACACCCTG
Organism: Oenanthe melanoleuca; assembly: GCF_029582105.1. Lineage (NCBI taxonomy): Eukaryota > Metazoa > Chordata > Aves > Passeriformes > Muscicapidae > Oenanthe > Oenanthe melanoleuca. Next base: position 75,744,743 of record NC_079336.1, read on the forward strand.
CTGGTAACTTATGCAGAACTCAGTGTCCAGCCTGCTGTGCTCTACTCTTTTTCATGTGTCTCATACTTTACACACTATTTTGTCACCTTAGGAGAAACCAATTGTTCAGCTACTGGTTTTAGGACATTTAAAAGTTAAGGATTGCTGATTGGTGTTATTATCTTATACTCATGGTGTTATTATCTTAAGACCTGGGGAAAAAAAACTGCCCTTTATCAAAATACTTCTTACCCTATGCTTTTTCTATCTGAGGACATAGCTAATCATTCTGGGTTTAAACCCTGGATAATGTAAACTACTCTCAGCTTCCTGCCTGTTTTTCTGCCTGAGTTTTAATGTCCTCTTCCCCTGGATTTAGAGGAGATGAACAAGGCCTGCAGCTCTTCTCTGGGAACACGGCTTCATGGCCCAGAGTCTTAATATAAACTGAAACTGCATCACTGGACATGATCTAACTGGAATTAAAGGTGCAATGTGAGTGTTATTGCAGGGTGAGTCCATGGAGAGCTCTGTTGCTTGCATGAGGCTGAGATCTTTGAAATATGAGGCTGGAGGGAATTAGGTGATTGTCACAATTACCTTATTTATTAAATCCTTTCTGCCATTGCTCAGGGAAGATGGGATTCCAGTGTCAAAAAATGGCTCTGCAATAGATAAACTGAAGATTGAAGGGGTGTGTATTCTGAACAAATTCAAGCCTAGGAAAGTATTGCCAAAGAGCAACTAGCCTATATCTCTGCTTGATAAATGCCAACCTATGATGCTCATTAACTTATAGTACATTACCAAAAAAAAGGTAGGTAATGAAATTTTGGTTACCATAATTTGATAAATCCTTTAAGGACCTGGGATATTTAATCAACATGTCTTAATTGACAATCACCAGTGCCCACTTCCAGAAAAGATAAATGGAAATAGACTGATAAAAATAGAAATTATCCACATAAAAGATTAGCCTAATATGTGAATTAAATTGTTTGAGGGTCTAGAAAGAAGAGGGAAAGAAGGAAAAGATGGTTACTTTGCCTTTGCTGAGAATCTAAAGAATGGAACAAACAGATTGTCAAAGGACCATTGCGATTTATTTTTGAGATACAATGGAAGCTCAGAGCATTTTAGGAAATCAGATGGTTCTTCATATTTTGGTAAAGTCATCTGGATATAATGAATGCAAAGATGAGCACATTTCCCATGTGCTTTTGGGAGCTACAGCTCCCAAAGATCTGCTTAGAAAGAGTATGGCAGGAGAGCATGCCATTGTGTGCATGCTGCCTTCTGGCCACCTTGATGGTCACCAAAGTCAGGAGAGGAATCCAGTGATGAACCAGGGGCTTTGGGAGTAAGACAGAAGGGAGAGAAATGCCTGGATCATTCCTCTGTTTATTTCTTTTAGGTTTAAAAACCTTTTAATGTTCATTTTATCTGGTAAGTCTTGCCGACAAAACTTCTGATAGGGCAAAACGATTGTTCTTTGAAACGAAAACGGTTTTCCCCCACTGATGCAGCAGCACTTTCCTGTAATTCCTCTTCAGAGAATTAGAGACTTCTCTGCCTTTCACAGGCACAAATCAGGAGCATATCCTCTGTGTCTAGTACCCAAATTAACACCAGTGTACTTAGGACTGGAATTTGATGTGCTGCTTTTATTTGGCAGTGGACTGGAGAGACTCATGATTTAGGAGCTGTTGTACAAAATAGCTTGAAGAAAACAAGAATACTTGTTCCAAAAGAAGGATGGTTATTCCCGAGAGAAATTATGATATTTCATGAAGCTAAATCAAAAACTAGAGAAACATGTGTCAAAGAGTCCAGGCCTATGAGTAAAGTTGAAGCATATTCTTGCAAGGCTATTTGGTACATTTATCCACAAACTTGGCTGAGACTAAAAATAGTCAAAACCCCAACACATGCAATATGATGTTTATCACAATTCAAAGTACTCAATATTCTTGTGTCAAGTTACCACTAGAAATGTCAACATGTCTCAAAGGCTGAATCAGGAGATTTTTGACCACAATTGAGTGGTAAAGATTAGAGATTTATTATTGGAGTGTATTGAAATTTGACACATTACATCATGGATCTGCACATTATTGCAACAAAGATGTTTTCTTTGACTACTAGCTTAATAAAGCAACTGAGAGAAGTGAATCTGTAACATAAACTGTCTGGTTGGTTATATAAATTGTCTGTTTGATTCTGTTTGATTTGTGCAGCTCTTTGTATCGTTCCAGGTTCATGCTTTGTCCCAGCCACTTAGCTGTGGTTGAAGAGGGAAAGAACAGGCTGCCTCACAGGAGCTAGAACACTCACAAGGCTGCCCTGACCTGGGTCTGTGTACCCAGGTCCTCAAAATGTGACTGCAAGGGAGTGAGAAGACTCATTGGAACCTTGGCCCTTTTGACCCACAACTCAGGGGAGAAAAAGCAGGAAAAACAGGGTAAGAAGAGGAAAACATATCACTGCACATTTTATCCAGTATCTTTTTGTTTCTTTTTTTTCTAAAGGATTCTCTATCATTAAGGAAACTCTGTCTGTGCCAGAGAGCATCAGATGTACACTCAGTTCTGCTGCACATCTGTCCAACCCAATCTAACTTAGGATCAGTAGCCAAGTGGTGCAAATGGCATAGGATCCTGGGGAGTGGAGGGTGCAGAATGCTGCCTTTCTGTGCCTGAGGATATATTCAATGTGCAGAGAGGAACACTGAACGTGGAAACTGAATGTGTATGAGCCACAGGTAGGGACCATGGTCTGTCATTGCCAGAGGTGTTTGGGTTCTGTTAACTGAAGCAAGTCACAACTTTATTCTGGGAATCAGTTAGGACAAATTATGTAAAAAAATAATGTTCCCTTAAAGCTGATCATTCCATAAGTACACCCAGATTGGTCCTTGGTATTTCCCATGGCAGGGAGTGCACTGACCACTTGGTCCATTCTTCATATTGTCTATGGCTCTGTGTCTCAAGTTATTCCCCCTGGTGAGCCAGCCCTTCCTCAGCCTTTCACCCTGCTGTTCTGGGAGCTTAACTCCCTGGAGGAGATTCTCAATCTTGAAGAATGCTGTTGAGCATAGCTAGATACCTAGTGGGCCTCTCCAGCATGGCTCATACTCTTCACACAATGCCATGTTACTCTCTACTAATAGCTGGTGAGTACAACCCTTAACAGGCTTTGTTTGTGCTCATACTTGGATAAGTCTGTTTTTTCAGTGCCAAAAAAATGCTCCACAAAGAGAAAAACATGAGCAAGTTAGGAAAAAACAAAAAAATGTCTAATGAAGAAGGATGATCCTGTTGTGCACTGTTTTTTGAAATTTTTCCAAAATTTAGAGACCGTAGGAGTACCCAAAAAGGAAAAATAAACTTATTCCCCAGCAAGTGTCTTTCTTCACAAGGGGTTCAGAGTTGATTACAAGCACATGCACATGCATACACACACAACTATTCCACCTGTGGAAGAAGGCAGTTTCTGACCAGGCTGTTGCTCACAAGGCAACAGTGAGAGCTGAGTCCAGCTGTGGCACAGCTGGTTGTTGCCAGGAGGAAGCTGACCCTGGGGCACTGGGCTGTCCCAGAGGTAATCACTATCCAGGTCCAGCTGTGGGCATTGCAACAAACAGCAGTGAGTGTGCAGACCTGCTTCCAATTCAGACCCACTAGAAAAGCACTCCTCTGGAAGATACTCATGGCTTCAGCTGAATATGGTCTTAAAATAAGGACCTGCTGTTGAAGGTGTATTTGGGGAGCCTGGCCTTTTCTTCACCAGGAACTGGGCTATCAAGCTTGGCTCCCTTAGATTTTCCCAGTGGTATTGGATGAGCCATTACAGCCCAACGCATACAGCTTTTTCTTGTAAACTTGCTTATGGATCTGTTAAAACTCCTCAGAAAACACCATCCATCTTTGCATGTACCATCTCAAACTGGGATCCAAAAGATGGGTCAGGAGAGCAATAACTGCATATCATTGCCTGGTACTCAATAACATTTTGGTGCTGTTGAGGAGGCACACAGCAGATGCTTGCTCCAACATCACTGACAAAGGATGTGCTGAATGCCAGGGCTTTCCAGATGTGTGGGTGTTCTATGATAGAATAAAAGTGACAGTCATCTACATACACACATTTTCCTTCCAAAACCCACTAAGAAACCAGAAATGAATGCAAACAACCTGCAGACTGTGCCGTCAGAATATTCTGTATCAGATTGTTTCCTTCTATCAGATACATTTGCACAGGATTTTAGGCAAGACTCCTGCTTCATTATGGATTTGAAATAAAGGCAAGAAGGGGAGCTTTGCCCAGCAGAAATAGACAAATGCTTTTCAGTCACTCCTCTCCTGATTAAAGCATTTTGCTTTTAACAATGGCTCCTGCTCACAGGAAAGACTCCCCAAAGTTTGGGAAGCAGATATCTGAAATAATTTCTACAATGTAGAGTAGGTATTTTCCTGCTCCCCAGTTACACAAACTGTTAATGGGCAATTGGAGGAAGGCTAAGTGCTAAAATCTGGTACCATTACATTGAATGACACTCTATAAAATAACATCTGTCTGTGTGTAACATGGCCTTAATTCCCAGCACACTGGCAATCTGTAATGAAAACAGCATGCTGTAAGCACTGAACATATATATGTATTAAAAAAAGAGAAGTGCAATTAGAGTGCTTTTCTGATAGAATTCAAGTAGGAAAAAGGCAGGCTTATTTATTATCATCCTGCAGTTTATAATATAATTTTATTTTGTTAAATGCATTTATAATCTGTCTTTCTATTCCTCTTCAGCATGCATATATACACATAGACATAAATGTATGAAAGCATAAATATTAATGTGGGTATATACATATATATATATTCATATATTTATATATATAAACACAAATAAGTTTAGATGGAGTTTCATAAAAAAATTAAATACTAATCATATATTAAAGTCAGTGCAAAGATTCCAACTGGATGTACAGCTGGAATCAAGAAGAGGCTGTAACAAGCTCTAAATCTGCATGCCTTTCTTTTGTAATGCTGGCCCAGATCACAATATTCCCTTTGCCTTTGCTTTGTTACACCCTCCTCCTAAGAGCTAAAGGTTCTTGACATTAAATGGGCCACAGGTAAGGTAAAAATAATTTAGTGTGAATGTCCTGTTGCAGTGTATTTTGTGTTTACAGATGATGTCACAAACTGTTTGCAGCCAAACTGATCTCAGTCAGGGAAATCCAGCCTCTGGTGTGTGAAATACTAGCTTCCACAGCTGACTGAGACAACACACCCAGAGATGGGGATTTTAGGACACAAGAGCTGAAACCACAGAACTGATGAACCAGTGATGAAATTTTATCTTGACCATCACTCCATTTTCAGCATTGAAGATTAGCTTCATGTTTTTCTTTTTTATCACATTTCATTTGATGTAAGATAAAAATGTTAGTACATGCCCATAACAATAGCTATCATTTTTGATTTCTATGCCAAAATACAAGAGTAATGTCTCAATATAATCCCATATGAGAGATCTTTATTTTTCTAAGTTGTGGCTTGATAATTAGTGCACATTATCTTATCAATTAGTAAAACATTATCCAATAATGGTATCAGCTCTGACACATCCAGGTAACATTTGAATAGATACATATTTGCAGTTACATTCACATTTACCACAAAGTCGTGTTTTTTGGCATAAACAAAAAATGGAAATATTAATAAGTGCTCAATGTTAAGAAAATGCTTTAGCAATGTATGAGATTACTTGTTGCTGAGAAAAGCTCATTCTACAGAACCATTATATGAGTCCTGGAATAACAAACAAATTATAACAGAAGAACAACCCCAAAGCTAAATGTAACACCCCTCCATAAAATAAAGGAAGAATGAAAAAATTATGGAAAGAAAGGTACACTGTCATGATATTTCTTTGTTTTCTGTAGAAAAACTGTAATTTCTCAACATAAACTGGTTTAAAGTGGGATTTTCCCCATAATGTGTTTTGGAAAAGTGTCATTTTTCTTTGTAAGGATGCTGAAACTTCTTATTTGGTATAATTTTTTACAGAATGTTTGACACCTTCTGCTTATATCTGTTCTAGGGAAGAAAAATATATTTTGCCATGTAAAAAGTTTTTCCTAGTTGAAGAACTTCTGTGAAAACATGAGCATTAGGTAGCAGCCTTCCAGGCTCGGTGACAAAATTGTGTTTTTTCTATGTCCTCACATATATGAGTCACATGGCAACCATTAATTTGGTGAGTATATGTTGTTTTTCTCCATGGATTTCCTATATTCTTCAGGACTTGGCTGCACTTCTAAAGCCCATGCTAACATAAGGGCAAGGTAGTGCTTAAGCATCTCCTACTAGCATTTTGGATGAGGCAGGGATTTCTGCACATGCCCTTGCAGGGGCTTTTTGTGCATTTGTTTTTGGGAACAAGCACAGTCTTACTCCTCTCACTTTAAGATTTCCAAATTGTTTTTTAGTGCAGGAACTGGTGAGGGGAATGTTTTGCAGTGACTGGCATGGCTCAGGCATTAAATGGTGCTTCTCAAGGAAAACCTTAGCTGTCCTTATGGAAAGGGATATGCAGGCTGTGTAACTAACCAGAGCAGGGAATGAGTGTCCATGCTCCATCATAAACACTGCAGGTCCTATCGAGTTCTTATGATTCTGAGTCCTCAGACATTGTAAACTCTTTGCTTGTGGTGGTTAGTTTGCAAAGGCACATCATGTTCCATGCAGTCTACTATAGGACAGAAAGAAAAATTCACCATCAAGTCATATATTCCAGATCAGTCTTGTAAAAAGTCAGCAGCAGTGAGTCCTTCACTAATCTCTAATACAATTCTGCTTTGTCTTTTCGCTTGGAAAACCTGGTTTACTTCATAATTGTAACATATAAAAATTTATATTCTATAATCTGTTTGCTCAGATTTCTGATACATGTTAGTTATTTTCCCCCATATATTACAAAGAAAAGTCCTTTGATTGAAAGGACTCTCTATGCTCTGCTTTTCATTTTCTTTAACCTGCTATTTCCGCTCTCATAATGTTTTTCAGGAAAATAAAATTAATTTTATTTTATCAGTTCCCGGAGAGTTCATTATGGGGGAAAAATAGCAAAAGCATAAATTGTCTGGATTTATATCCTGTCACTGCTTAAGTCCAAATGCTTGAGCCTGGAGAAAGGATGGAGATAAATTTGGAAAATCCAAGCCAGACCATTGTCCCTACTCAGCTGCTTTGAACACTTCAAATATTTGGGATTATAGGGAAAAAAAAAAAAAAAAAAAAAAAAAGAAAAGAAAAATATCAGTTTCACAAAGACAAGGCAAGCCCCAGCAAATTTAGCAATATATTGGCAGAGTGGTGCCTTGTTGCTAGATGTGCTGGTGAGTAGGTGTCCAAGAACAATTTGTCTGCAACATACAAACAGGCTGGTGTGGCTGCAGTTGACACCAAGATTGCCTGCTGGGGGAATGATGTGCCTGTTAGCTGGAGCAGAATATCATAAATGTGAAGGCATTTCTCACAATGATGTGGAATGATCAGTGTGAGCCCCCTGGAGACCCCTGGAGCATGGATGTGGAAGGAGGAGGAGGAGGAGGAGGAGGAGGAAGAACTGTGGGGAAGAATGTAGGCAGTGATAAATACAGCCTATCTGTGTTTATCTCCCAAGTGGCCATGTGTGTTTCTGTGTGACAGAGAGAGCAGGGAAGCCAGGGATCTCTACCTTAATGTGTTATGGAAGAAGCACTGAAGTTTCAAGGGGATTCATGGGGGAATCAGAAAGGAAAGGAAAGTGTTATTTAATTACTCAGAGACTTAGTGGAAGGACTTAATTACTCTGAGACTCAGGGACAATAAATGACTGAGGGCTCAGAGGATGTGCCAGTGAGCACCATACAAATGTTCAGGGAGACAGACAGGATTTCACAGAGGTTTCAGAAACCAGGGCCCTCTCCTGCTTGCCTGGGGTGCTGGGCAGAGCCAACAGCTCCCACATCCCGAGGTCTGGAGCACAACATCAGCAGGGTCCTGGTGTGGGCACTGGCTGGCCATCCAGGCTAACACCACATGGCAACAGCAGCTTGCTCTGGAGCTTCAGTGGGGAAGCTCAGCTCCCTGAAAGACTGTGCAGAGAATATGTTATGGCTTTATTTGTTAGATGATGTGTGCAGTCTTTGGGGAAAAGGTGCTAGTGCCTTTCTTCACTAATTTATGTTGCATGGAAAAAAAACATTTACTTAAAGCATGTTTGTGTTCTACCTGTTACTCTAGAAATGCCAGGAATGTCAAGTCTGATCTTCCATGTTTTCAGAGCAGGGGATGACTCAATTGTGACAAGTGCAGCACTTTGGGTTTTTAAACTGTGTTGAAAGAACAATGTATATCTAAACTTCTAGTTTCCCAAATATTTAAAAAAAAACTACCAACCAACAAACAAACAAAAAGAAAATCCCTACCACAAAATCTAAACAAAAGATTTTGGAATATGCATTTCCTATCTCAATAAAATGTCACTTCTTCAGTTTGGTTGTCATGTGGCCATCACTACTGTTGTTCAAGCAGAAATTGAGACTTTCAGGATACATTGAGAGTGAATTTTGAAGTGAAAAAGAGGTTTTTGCATCTGTAAAGGAGTAAAACCTTATTTTTGGTGACTGTAAAGGACCACAAGCTCCCTTCTTTTTCATTAGTTCATTTCAAAATGAAATTCCAGAACTTCTGCCTTTCTTATAGAATTGTCCAGATTTGACAGTCATATGTTTAAGATTTCTTTTCACATTATTTTCATAATACCTTAATTTAAATTGAGTTTTGAATTATTTTTAAAGCAGTCATTTTGTAGCCTGCAAGGCTGAATTTACCTTCTTGGTCATAACACTTCAACCTAATTTTTCTTAGTAGACAATTTGTCTTCATGGGGTCAAATCTGTCTTCTTCTGATTGACTGTTTTTAAAAACCATTGCTTTGCTTCTTGCTAATGTGTTTCTTGGTCATTCTCAGATTTTTGCTTTTTAAAAAATCAGTTCCTAACTGCAAAATGAGAAACTTAAAGACTCTTATATTTCTCCAGCCATAGCTCCTCCTTGGAAATTAATTAGATGGAATTAATTAGATGGAATAATGTCCATCATTAATTGGCTTACTGCAAACTGCCCCTTTAACTCTATTTAGTGGACTATCAGCAGTCCCTGTTTTGCTCATTAAGCAATGGGGTGTCCTTAACTGGCATGAAACCTTGTCCCTGGGATGCTGTGATACCTCAGTCTTCCTGCTTGGAAAGAGCACTTCCCTTCTCTTTGTCTGGAATGCAGCATGAATGGGTGTGTGTCTGCAATGCAACAGAGGGCAAGGCAACTCTGGGTTTTGACACACACAGGAAAAGCAGGAGATACAGAAAAACAGGGCTCACAGAGCTGGTTTTAGCAAAGAGACCCTGGTGCTGCTGGCACAGGACCAAAGTTGCTAGGAAAGAGAACACTCCAGGTCCTGTATGATCTTAAAAAGCAGCTTGCTTGTTTTGGAAGACTATCATATCTTTTCAGGGACACCAGCTAACTGAGCACCCATGTGCATAAGGTAAAGTCGATTTTGACTGGCAAAGCTCTGCATCTTGAGCTTCCTTAGAGCATTTCCAGGGAAAGCCTAATGTGCAGACTGTGGACAAAGCTCAAGAACCCTCCCTCTTCTCTCTCCCTGTCTCTGTGCCACTGTCCTGTCCCTGCAGCAGCAGCCTTCACTCCCCACAGATGGAGCTTTGCTGGTCCTTCCAGCAGGGGACACAAATGTTTCGTGGAGAAGTGGTGGCTTTGGTGGGTTTTAGCAATGGCCACATCTGGAAATCCTAAAAAGCTGATGGATGTTAGAGTAAATAACCATTTGCATAGAAAACTAACTTAAATAGTGTAAGGAATGGGTCAGCTGGGTGGGTTAATTGTTATAAGGGGCTGAGTGTATCATGTGTGTGACAATGGCCACCACACACTGCATGTGCAGTGCTGTCAGGAACAGCCCCAAACAGAACATTCTGTTCTGGCCTGTAGCTCCCTCTGAACTAGAGTGATGGGGCTCAGTCCTCAGTGCTGGCCAAAAAGGGCTTGGCACATGGTTTTCTGGTCACCAGTCTGCTCAGGGCTGTGCTTGGAGCAGCTGGTGTGTGCTGCAGACTCCTGCTAGGGTCCCACACACTGCCATTAGCTGGGGTCTTGCACCATGGCTCCTGAAATGGCAACACTGCAAAGCCTGCAGTGCTTTGAAGCTGGATGGATTCAGTTTGAAGTCAGTTTTAGGTTGATGGAGCAGTGCAAAATGACTGTGCCATGGGCCAGGATCAAGGGCAAGATTTCACTCCTGGCTGGTAGACACCTGTGTAACCTGCCCTACTTGAGTGCCTAAAAATAATGGCTTCTTATTTAAAATGAATTGCTTTCATTATGCCAGGAAAGTACACCAATGGATGCTGAGTAAACTTTTGTTGAATAATAAGATATTTTTAATAGGAATAATTAAATAAACAAGCAAACAAAAAAAGGGGCAAGAGAAACTCCAAGATTCCCATCTCCTATTATTCAATGCTGGAAACCTCTCTGTGTAAAAACTTTCATCTGAATTATCCCAGCTGGTATGTTGCGATATTTCAAGATCCCTGTTCATTTTCACAGATCTGAGACCTTCTGTATTTTGCTCCACTTGGGCAAAAGGGTGAGGAATAGCAGTTTTTGTAGATGTTTGCAGACCCCACTATTGGTGATTAATTACCAAAAGCTTATAAACTCCTTGCAAGACAGGTTAGCTACTCTATTCCTTAATCTCTGTCGTCTTTGCTTGTCACTTTGTCTTTAACCTCTAGAAGGACAGGCAGCAGGAGGCTGATTTATGCTCCTAAAGTGATTTACTTTCTTTTGCCCTGTCACACAGACTTTATCTGACTTGTTTCTTACTCTTCTAGACAAGTCCAGGCAGGGCTTTCTGAGGTAAACATGAATGGCATGCTCATAGAAACAAGGGTCAAACACTTGTTACCAAAAATCTAGTCATATAAAATTAAAGGGTGAGGGGAAACTGAAAACCTTGAATAACTTCAGAGTATACTGCAAGAGAAAGAATGCAGCCCTCCTGAGGGAAAAGTTGCTCCATCTAAGAATAAGAACATCTAGGTTGCTCCATCTAAGAACAAATCCCACGTCACACTGGATGCCACATCTGTGTCCAGACTGCTGCAAACCCCTTTTCTACCACACTCTGAGGTTGCTTTGCAGGCATTTATGGAGTGGAGGATCAGCTGTGGATGGAAGGGGAGCTTGCTAGCTCACTGTCCCACGGCTCCTTCAAGCTCCCCAGGAATGGGGGGAAGCTCCAAGGCAGGGTGGGGCTGGGCTGCAGTGCCATTAAAAATAAGGTGCCTCCACAGAGACTGCGAGTGAGTTTGAGCAGAACAACTCTAGTTCATCCAAGCTGGCCAGCATTGGGTCAAAGTCTGGGCTCAGTTCTGGGTTGGATGGGCAGTGAGACAGTACACAGGCACTGAGCTGTGTGGTGAGAACAGAATTTCTGAGAAGAAACATGTGTTTGTCTACTATAACCTCAGTAGAATAACTCCTACTTCCTTTCTACTCCAACAAGAGTCAGATTTAGTGTGCATGTGTTTTCCCTGTTGGAGCTTGCAAGTGTAGAGCAAGCTGACTTTGTCCTGTTACTCAGCAGACCTCGGGGCTGGCATGTGGAAGGTGGAGAGAACCCTTACTAGGAATTCATTGGGGCATAAAGTGCTTTATAACATCCTGTAAGATGAGAAAGAATTCAGGAACTTTGGTAATGGTTCTTCAAGACTTAGGAAGACTTGTATGTGGAGGAGACCTTGAAAACATGCAACCCATTACCTGGATATATGGAATCTCGTTTTTCAGCTCTCAGAGTGGGATTAATGGGGTAGAGTGGCACTGAAAAACAAAAAGTGTCATTAAAGGAAATATAGGAGTATTACCTTGCTGCCATGGTACTATTTCACAGGCATTTAGTTATCCATTGACGTGCACAGTGAAGCAAAATCACTTAGGGCTGGCTCCAAATGATACTGGTCTTAGAGCAGAATGTCACTAGTAAAATGTGAAATTGGCATCAGGCTGGCTCCCTTGGCTACCTGAATGACATGGTTTCTGGGAGATAGGGAGGGCTTTTCTGAGAACCTGGAATATCCATCTTGAGGGATGACTGTTTAAAAAAATTCTCTGATCCCTACAGAAAAGACAGATCATAGGAACTTGAAGTTGGACAAGAAAAAATAATTATAACACGAAGCTGAAGTGCTAAGTAGGCTTGATTTTTCATTTCCATAAAGACAGTCTTCAAACATATTTCTTTAGACATTCACAGCCAATTTCCATTACATTAACCAGAATCTCCAGGGCTGTGTCTGTAGATTTTGATCTGTTAAGTTCTAAATAGACTTTTTTTGAATGCTGACTAAAACCCCTTGAAATATGAAATTGATTTAAGGAAATCCTACTTCTCGGAAGAACAGTAATAATAGGTGCTGAGGTTCCTTGTCTATTAAGTGGTCATTGCTGCTGCACTTACCAGTCATCCTGTGAAATTCTGCAGTATTGTCACCACCTACTCAGAACAAAACCCGTGGTTTAAAACCTGTTCAAATGTAATTAAATGACATAGTGGTCTCTCTCACTGGAAAGACAAGATTTTTTTCCAAACATTCCATTGCTGCTAGTCAAAACATAGCTCTGGAAATTAGCAGTGTTTTTAATCTTACCAGAGGTGAGTTGCTGAGTTAGTTCAACTTTGCTTTTCAGTAAGTATAACATTGATGCTATTGTGCAGACACTGAGCTGACTGTCAATAAACAGCAAATTATGCCTTGTATTGTAGTGCTATGTGAGTGAGCCAAATTTTTGCAAAAGAATTTAATTCAGACAGATTTTTCAAGGCTTTTTTATACATAAGTTCTCTAGCCTTGAAAAATCAAGGTAAGCAGCATATGAACAAATCATGGCTAAATTTTTAAACTTGCAGTGTATTTAGTAATTTTAGGGAGACAGACAAAGCTAAGGAAGTGAAAACTTAAATTAACCCTTACTTTGACATAATTCAGCAGTGTCTGCTACATGGCAGAGCATGAAGGCTACACAGAGACTTTCAGTGACATTTACTCCTGTCATCCCTGCAAACTGACTTGTATATAAGTCAGAAATATTACAATAGAAGATCTAATGAAAAGGATCCTGGATTTTAAAGTATTGCAGATACTTCTGGGCTTAGAATTCCCCAAGTATTTTTGTTAAAGGCTTTGACATAATCCTGTCTGGCTTTACTGTGTGCAGAGTGGATCAAAGGTGCAGGCATATTAGCTTCCTCTGAATTTCAGCCCTCCTGGGGATTAGTTTCCTAGGGATATCCTAAAAGTTTTCCTCTAATGCAAACACAGTATCAGAGGAGCTGTTCACATGGACTGGAAGTTTAAATTTTCAGTTTCTACAAGCACACTTTAAAGAGTCATTTCTTTTGAGTGCAGTGTGCAGTACCTTAGGTTAAACATGTCTCACTTGTTATCATTACCAAATGCACATTACACTAAACAAATTATCATGCTAGACAGAAAGGCTATTTGAATTTCTTTAAGAGATAAAATGAAGATAAATCACATTCAAACATCTGTAATACCTCCATTTGTCCTTCAATGCACACCAAAAAGTGTTTCTATGAAATTTTGCACGGGCTGCTGGTTGTACTGGACAGATCAGCCATTACCATTGTTATGCACCAGTGGGGAAAGTAAACATGCATAATATATGGTAAAAAATGCACAAAAGCTGAAAATAATAATAATAAAAAGATCATAAAATAATGCTATGTACTTTCATAGTGAGATTTTTGCTCCAAAAATGTATTCTAATAAAACCGTGCAAGTGTTTATGATGAAATTTCTCCTGGTTTTGCTTTTTAATAACACCATGCCAAGAAGCTGTACAAACAATTCACAGGCTGCTCAGTAGGTTTCTGAAGTTAGGATAACAACCCATTTTCCTGGGTGCTCTCTTGTTAGCTGAGGGGGTTTTTCCCCATGACTAGTCAATTTACACTATTCCAAATGGTTTACTGTTTATGATAGGGTTTTTCACAATCTACTGCAGTTTCAGGATTTTGTTATAAAGAAGTGTTAAAGAACCTCTTTCAAGTACATCAAGAGATACCTGACTCCTTGATTTGGGAGGGCTGATCCTGGGAGACACTGAGTGCTCCTGACCCTGCTGAAGACCTTCTGCTCCTGCTCAGCCTGGTATCCAAAGAAGGGGCTCCACATATCAGGAATTTTCAAATCACTAGGGAGATGTGACCCAGATGTGACCATCATTTCTCCCTTTGATCATGTCACTTTGACTTCATGGTGCCTGTTCTGTGAATAATTACTTGACAGGATAAATGAAATTTCACAGGTTATTAGGAAACTATCCTTGAAAAGGTTTTTCTTAGGGAAAGAGCTTTGATTATCACACAAGATGCCAATGCAACTCAGGCAGAAGATATTTTTAGCCTGAAAAGAAAATGGTAAATCATTATTATATACATTATATAATTATATCATGATATTATGATGTCATTATATATAAAGCCTTTTGATAATTTAACTACAAAATAAACATACAGCATACAGTGTGCACCCACTATTGATGTTGCAAAACTGTATAAAATCAATGTAAACATGAAAAAAGAAACCAGAAATTTATTTGGAAGTGCTGAATGAAGCTTGAGGTAATTTGAAAGGGAAATCTATGCTACACAGGCATGATTTCTGTAATTCACTACAATTCACTACAATTGGACTACTACAGTTTGGATTTTTTTTGTTTTGCAAAATGCTACTGTTTCAAATAAATACAAAGCTTTGAGTTTTGGCTAGCTCTGTTCTCAAGCTGGTCAACAAGACTTTTGTGATACTGTCAAGTGGGGACACTGTGGCTAGAGATGCTGTTAAAAATACTGGAATAAGATGAGCAGATTTGACAGGGGGCAGGGGGCCATCTGCACTGGGCCAAGTGATAAATGGACTTGGAAGAAAGAGAGTGGAAGAGCAGGGTCAGAAGGACAGCTGTGACCTTGCCATGTCCCTGAGGCATCACCACCAGCACAGGGTGCTGGGGCAAGTGGCTGGTGAACCAAATGGACCCTGCTGCAGTCTGCCTCTCCACAACAGGAGTGGGAACTGGGGATCAACTCTGTCCTGGTAAAGTCAGTTTTATTAATCTCTTCTTCCTCCTGAAGCAGATGGGAAGCCTGTTGTTGACATGATTGAATGCAGACACTTTGTCTAAAGGATGTGCTGATAAAATTTTTCTGTACATTCCCTTTTCTGTGCCCCTGAAATGCTGGTGTGTCACCAATGACCAAGGTTTTGTCTTCTCAAGGAAGTGTAATTACCTGGGTTTTTTTGAGGTGACATTTAGGAGACTTCTTCCATAGCTTGCACTGCACAGTAAATATGTCTGAGAGCCAGAAATGTCACCAGTTTTGTTTGGTGAAATACAAAGGAGAAGAAAACACAGCTCTGTGTCAATATTGTCTGTGTGTGAACTTTTTTAGCAGAGTATTTTTGTGACATCAGTACTCAGTCCTTTGTTACAGTTAAAGATCATCTGAGCTTTTAAAATTATTTTTTCTCCTTAAAATGCTATTGTAATTTTTCTTCTTATGGTGACCAGAATAATGGATTTCATTACAGGCCACTGTATGAATTATCTTCTTTGCCCCATCCTGTATTATTAAAACATCTTTCTACAAATGATGCACTGAATTTCTCAATGTATGTCTCCATGTTTTTCATACAGCTCTTTTAACACAAATATTTTCTATAGTACTCACATTTTTCTTTAGCATTTGCAATTTCCCACTTTTGCCTATTTCCCCAATATTTCTTATTTCATTATTAGCCTGATTTTCTGTATTGCTTTCTCAGAAATGAATATGTTTTTCTAATACATTTGATACTATTTTAATTTTTCCTTCTTGAAGATTCATACCTTGTTTGGATTCATTGGTTTGATGAGAGCTCATACATACTGAAGTTAAAAACAGTTAAAACTACAAACTGAAATACCAGAAATTTTTATTCTTGCCAGTGCTGCTTAATATACACTTGTTCTTCCATAATTGCCATTTGTAATTACCTAACCCTCAAACTTAAAGAAATTGTCAATTAACTTAATAATTTCACAGTTCAATTATTTTTAAATACAGTAGGTGGCCTATAAATCTAGAGGTCTATAATTAATTCACTCAGTACAGGATTTTCAATCCCATTCCATGTGGATTGCCAGCAGCCCATAAATCAGAAGTAAATAGCAGAGCAGTGAGTGAGGTGAGTGTGTGTGTGTGAGGGCAGGGCATCACTGCTGGATGTGGCAGGACCCATTGTGTACTGCTGCATCCAGTAAATAAATACATGACCTGCTAGGAAGAGCAAAGGTGGCAGATAAGAGCACATTACCCTGTGTGGTTCCCTCCTCTGCCTTCCCAGGGTGTCAGCAAATATCTCTGGCAATCTACATCTCAGGCTTACACACCACCACGAAGGTTGTTGTTATCAGAGATCTCTAGAATGCCTCTAAGATGCCCTGGCAAGAGGCTGCTCCACAAGGGATTGCTGTCCAGGGATAACAAAGGGTTGGTAAAGCAACAGTAATGAGCTAGTAGGAGATGCAGGTGCAGAGGATGCTGAATGGACAGGTGCACAAACATGTGCTCCCAACTCTTGATCCTAGCCAGCAGTGAGTGCCTTGGTTCATGTCCCAGAGGATATTGCAGCATTCTGCAGGTCAAACCAGCACCAGCCAGGGAGCTCAGCACACCCACTGAGCAACTCAGAACTACCCAGACCCACGGCCAGTCTGACCTGGTTGCTGAATTTCACCATTCCTCCTCTGGCAGCCAAGTGGCAGGGGCATGGAAATTATGGCATTGGTCTTGTAGCACCATTTGTGTTGCATGTACTGGAGCAGTGCAATGGACACAATTGCAGTGCAGGTTGCTACCCACTCTTATTCAGATTGGTTTTTTCTTCCTTAATCCAAGATATTTATGTTGTTTTGCTTGCTGCTGTATTATGGATCACCTGATCCTCCATCTGATAGGCCTAGGTGTGTTTTGTGGCTTTCCTGGTGATGTTTGTAGGAAGTAATTCCACAGAGCCTCACTATATCTTTCCCAGACATCACATATGGCTGTAGAATAACCCAAACTGTTGTTGTGACCTAGCCAGTCAGAAGATGAATCTTGTGTCACTCTTCATTGGCACATAATTTTTTTTCTGTGAGAACCTCAGCAAGAGAAAGGTACCAAGAGGTCAAATCACAAATTACAGAGCATCCTGCAAGCCTTAGGACTCTGAGTGTACAAGCTGTGATAGATTGCCTCATTTCTCTGTTGTCTCTTGCTGTAACAGAGAAAGACAAAAGGGTGGAAAAATTCCACTGTATTTTGATTGATACACACTTCCACATACATTTCTAATGTATGTGTTATGTGATTTCATCTGTCACTAGGAAGTCAAGTAGGTGAGACCTTTTCAGTTAGAAATGTTAATATAGTGGTTTCAAGTAGTTTATCTGCCTGCTACTGTCTTCTCCAGAAACTTCATTCAATACCCAAACTTTTGAGCAGGTTCAAACTGATGTCTTTTTCCCTCTTTGTCGCAGTCTAACCTTCTACACATTTATTTCCTTTCCTGAGAAAACACCTATATTTATCCCTAAAGATATAGTAGTCCTAGTGTCAGAAGACCAAGCAAGAGTCCTGGAAAATGGTCAAATTCCGTGTATGTAAGAGTTGCATAACCTGTAGATCTCAAGAAAGGGAAGAGGATATTTCCTATGATAGGAAGTGGATAATATCAAAGACACTCAGGATTCACTTCTAGCCCTAGAAGGGCCTGAGACAGAGAGTTTTGCAGCTGTGAGGCTGGTATTTAAGCTGAAGTTTAGAAGCATATAGTCCAAAAATGCTATTTTATCTATCATGGGCTGTTTTTGTGGCTTTCAGTACTGCTTTCTGTCTCCACAGATCTGCCCAAGACATGCTAAGTATAGAGATTAGTATAGGGGTTGTTGTCACTCTGCTGGGGTTCCTCAGCAGTAGGGATCTAGTGACAGGAGATGTCCAATCTCTGCCAGAAAATAGCTGGTAGGGGTAAGAGGTGTCCATCATGTGCTCTGGAGGCAAATTGGAGCAGTAACTTGACAAGGAGCTCCAATGCTCTCCAGGTTGTTCAGACATATGCTCTGGCTATTTCTTTTTCAGATATATTTCTCACTATTTTGGTACATTTCTTTCCCTTTTTTTCAGTGTAGAAATGTCTGTAGAAACACACAGATGCATATTTATAGAGAATATACAAAAAACATGGAGGTATTGCTTTTTCAGAATTCACTTGGATGTAACAATAATGGTCTCAAATCTTTGTTGACAAATATGATACACCAGACTCCATGGATTATGTATATCATGGAATACAATCCACCATTCTTCTTATTCATAAATCATGCTTTATATAGCAAACAAATGCATATTAAAAATAGAGTGATCCTTTCTTGTTTTTTTCTTATGAATGGAGAATATTATTATTTAATTATTATTATTTAATTATTATTCTTAATTATTCTGCCACAAAACCCAACCCAAATGTTTTAGGTCTCATTATGTGGTATTCAGGGTATTGACATGGCAGTTCAGGAGGACTTTCCTTCCTAAGTGTACCTAACTTTCAGGACATGGATAAAAGATCATAATGCAGGGATTATTGAGGACTGTGGTACCTGAAACACACACAATATTTCATTTATGAGAGAAATCTCTTCACTGCAGTTAACCTGCTTATTTACTTTTATCAGAAACTGGACTAGATTGACAACTGTGTTTTTCCATAGAAGCTGAACTATTAGACAATCTTCTTGTTATTAAAGGAAGTAATTTATCCAAACATAAAATGAAGAAAAAACCCCCTCAAAATTCTTCCCAAGTTTCTTTATATATATATACATATATATATATATAGTGTTTTAACAAAAGGTTATCTTTAACCAAGAATGATTGTAGCAAAATAGTGTAAGAAGTGATTTTTTTCCTTTCCATGAGAAAATAGCATGTTTGCCATTATTTTTCCACTTTACAACCCGTTTCAAGAGGTTAACTTGAAGATCAGACATAGCATTGGTGTGAACAAAGCAATGTGCTAGTTATAACCCATGAAATATGGTACCAGATCAGATGAGTTATCCAGTGACCTGCTCCCACAAAGGGCCACTTTCAGACACTTCAGAGATGAGTTTAGACATTTATATTCACATGTGATGGATGCATGCAAAACAACTTATTTAAAGAAGTTAAACCAAGGGAGGCAATAGCTAGTTGCTGTCCTGTGCACTTGGAGTTAATGTCCTCAAAGTTGTTTTGAATCTGTGTAAGGCTCACCCTTACCCATCTTGACCCCAACAGACACACAGATCCTACAATATTTCAGTGCCTTACTCAATGCTGAATATTCTTTAAGAATATGGATTAAGTGGAGAATGGTTGGAGTGAAAGCCCCATCTGGTACCAGTGCACTTACAGAAATAAGTGCCTGCTGTTATAGCAGGGGATGTGCATCCCTTATCCCCCAGGACATGTTTCCATGAAAACACATGCAGGGATAAACCCAGAGTGACATGTGCTTGGCTTTCCTCAATGCCCTGGGTGGCAGGAGATGGAGTTAGTGAGCATCCAGTGCACATCAGGCTTGGGTCACTCTTTTGCCCCAGTGAGCAGTGAAGGAGAGCTCAGCCTTGTGTGGGCAGCTCAAATTGTGGCTGTCCCTGCCTGGAAGCCACAGATACCTAGACCTAATTTGGGAGTGAACTAGCAGCCTGTAATATATTTCTTCTTTTTTTCCCCTTCTGTTCCATGTCTGTCATGTCAAGATCCTACTTCCAGAAGGCAAACTGTTCCCAAAACACCTGCAATTTGACCCAAAATTAGCTGTCCCCTAAATGAGAGGCAGAAGACTCCTCCATAAACCAATCTAGTCTCTGGGAGCAGGCATCCAGAAAAACATCCACCCTTCCTCCTAATATCTGCTCACCCATGCAGATAATAATGAAGCACTAAAAGAGACAGATAGTCACAATAAAGAAGGGTCCAGATCCTCTTTGTGTGTAATCTGGGCTCATTCTTTTAAGATCAAGGTGCTGACAAAATTTTATGCAAGCTGAGAGACTGGTCTGTAAGGATTTGCAGCAATATACTTCCTGTGGGATTATGGTCAGAGAATTGCACATATATGTTAGCAATACCTTTCCATTTGGACTTGACTGGATTTATGATAATACAGAATCTCTTGGGCACTGCACACTCGTAGTGTGCATCTTTTAAAAAAAAGTCTTCTATTATTCTTGGAATGTCATCTGAATACTCTTTTATGAATGTGTCCACAAGCTTTCTGCATGTTTGAAGTAGTGACTTTCATCAAAAGGCTTTATATTGGCCCTGGAAATGTATTTTTTGTGCATGTTTTTTCCCTAAGAAGTGAGATCTCCATTAAACACAACATGAAAATTGTATTTTTGAATTGGATAAAAGCCATTTTCATAGAGAAGAGACATTTCCTTCTAATGACATGCCACAATCTGATTCATCATTTGCTTTTGTAGTTTCAGCAACAATATATTTTTCTTTTTTTAATGAGGTTTTCCGCCTTTTTTTCTGTTCCCACTGGTGAAGTTTGATTTCCTAAATCTTGCCTTGTAGGTGCATAATTTTCAGAATACCTCTAGTATTTTGAGTTCAGCTCTCCTTCTGTTTCAGATTTGGATTTCCTCTTATTATTGTTACTGCTATTATTATCACTGAAATTGTGTGGGATGCTCAGCACTCAGGAATGAAAAAAGTTAAATATTTTGCAACCTAAAGACCAGATTTTCCTTTTTTTTTTTTTTTTTTTTTAACTGGTATTTTTTTTAATCCCTCTTGAGATAATATGTTTCCGAAGTAAATGTTAATATTTTACTGGCATATTTCACCTGGTGTTTGGCAGGTGAAACATCCTGGAGGGATGTGTGATCCAGGCATCTTCCCTACTGAGGGTCCAAGTCTCCAGATCATGTGAAGGCTTGGGAAGGTGAAGAGGAAAATGTGCTGCTCTACTCCTGAGTTGCCCCATCCCAGTTTTTCCTTGCTATTTAAGCATGATTCATTGCATGTACAAATGAGAACCAGTCATGTGGAGTTTTTATGCTTTCTGTGTTTGTCAAATTATATCAAAGACAGTTGGATTCCCAGCAAGGTGAGTGCCTTAAGGCTGTAAACCTTATTTACAGAGGAAAAACAGTGTCTTAAAGCACTGAAAAAACTCTGATCTTTGGGGTTGTTTTTAAGATCACTACAGACTAAGCAGGTGGACTTAATTTCAACTGTTTTAACAGATTTCTACAATGAACACCATGCTAAATATACAGTAGTTATCCAGCATTAATGAAGTTATACAGACAATGAGATTTGCAACATTAACTTTTAATCTTATTTTCTGTAATGTTTTTTCTTCCCTAATGGAAACACATGCTTACCTAAGCATTTTTTTTTATTGCTTTTTTATAATTAAACTATGAATTCCACTTGTTTTAACTCCAGCCTGAGCAGGCATTTATATATCTGGAAAGAGTGGATGTATTCTTAAAGCTCTTTCAAATTTCTAACTTTGAATAATTTGCCTCTGATGCTTTTCTTAATTATAATCCATTCAGAATAAAAGAGGATGAATTTTACCCCTTGAGCAAAGCCAGGATAAATCCTAACATATCTGCTCTACATAAAAATTTCCTTTTCATTCTGCCAAAGTGAATACTGCATCCTAAACTACTTCATCGTTCATTAGTGTACAATTAGGCCCATATTCACTGGTATGTGCTGCCTGCTTTGGGCCATTCTGGTGATGCAAAGCAGCTGTAAAGTCGATTTAACAGCCTGGTTAATCCAGGTTTACAGCTGTTTTGTGTGGCTGTTGAGGAGTGATGTGTCGGGGTGTGCTGCTAAGTCTGGCCTGTCGATGGAGAAAGAACTTGCATTATTATTTTATCACTTCTCAAACTGTCTCAGTCATAAAGCAGCTTTTGCAAGTTTTCATTTGATAAGGCCTCGTTCTCCACTTCACTGAAAAGCTTTATCACATTTTCTAATTAAAACAGAGGAAAAACACACCATAAAACTAGAGTTTAAACAAGAAAGATATTAGAGAAATATGGATTAGGAAGTATTCCTAATTAAGGCAGAGAGATTGTGTATGACAGAGGGACTATACTATAACACAGAAAAGGAAGGACACTACCCTCCCTACCCCTGGGTTTTTCCAATTAGCAGCAATCTCCATGCCTGAGAATCACAGAAATCCTGTGCTTCACCATGGCAGCCTCTGCTCCCAAGAACTAGTTTATCTAGATGGTGCAGACCCATGGAGGTAACCAGATGATCATTATATACCTTTATATGATCATTATATACCTTTACATACCATTAATCACCTTCCCAGACACGGCTTGTCATACCTCTTCTGCCAGAAAGGGGTGTCTGCTTGGCTCCTGAAAGGGATGATGTCTTTTCACCCAAAGTCCCCTTCCTTGTCCATTGTGAACCCTTAAGAAGGGCCACCTTAGGATCAGGTGAAAGAGGATTTCAGTAGCTGTCTCTGTTCTTTCAGGAAATCCCACTGTGTTGGTGTCAAAAATATTAATGTGAGAAGCTTCCCTCGTCCATGGCAACATCAGGCAGGACAGTGGTGCACAACACAGCTTGAAAAACTTCTTCTGAAATCAACCAAGTTTTGTCTTTTCATGTTTTTCCTTTAATTCTTTATCCTTCTGTGCTTGATCAGGGCTTTGCCATGCTGTGTTCCTTGCACTTCTTGCCATACCTTTTGCAGAACTTATTCTCCCTCTCACTCTTTTGCTGATTCTTCTGTTAGCAGTCAAATATATCTAAGGAAAATATAACTATACCTAAATACAAACCTGATTCAGAATAAGCAATCAAGAATTTTAGAGCTTTTTCAGAATTAATTTATATAAAATCAAAGGGAACTGGCAATATCAGCACATCTAGCTCAGCTTGACTTTGTTATCACTATGCCTTGGCTTCTTTAATGAATATTTGTAATGTGGTTCTTGGTTTCACTTCCATCCCCATTTCTGAGTTCAGTGGAAACTCTGGGGATTCATCAGAGCAAATCACCATCAGTGCAAAACTCTGGTGCATGAGGGAGATGCAGATCAAACAAAAAGCTTGGCTCATTGGGGAGAATAAGGAGGAGTATTTGCTGGTTGCAAGTGCTATCAGGCACAGTGTTGGTCTAACTGGAAACAGAAATTAATGTAAACACAAAGTATTTAATTTATATTATCACGATGGGAAAATTTAATAAAAATTGATCTTTCCCTGGAGATACATTGATTTGCAGAGCTTCTGTTTTCCCAACAGAAAATCTTTTCCAAACAGTTGTTAGCCACTTTCATGCTTTTTACAAAGAACAAACAGCTCTAAAACACAAAAATATTTTATTTCCAAATTGAGTTTAAAATAGTGAACTAAACCATGATAATATTCAGTGTTTTCTCTCTTCTACTATCTCTTTGTGTGCAAGTTTACATAACGATGGTGAAATGGGATAAAATTTATGGAATTCCATGCTCTCCTCATGCATGCCAGTTCTAGTGTAAAGGATCCTTCAGTGTGCTATCTTAAGTGATGGAATGTTGTAAAATCAGATTAGGCTGAAATCAGGCTCTCCCCCTGTTTCTCAGTGTGCAAGCAGATGGAGAGGAAGAGAACCACTGCCTGTAAAAGTGATCTGTCTCCACACACCCGTGGGCAAAGAGCACTGAGGGCTGCAGGCACTGAGGAAATAGATCAGACCAGAGCTGATGTGTGGTGAGAGACCCAGAGCTGGTGTATGGTGGGAGACAGGGCACTGTCCCCAAGCACCACCCTCTCACTGCCAGTGGCAGCAGTGCACGGCACTTCTGGCTGTTCCTGATTCCACTGCAGCCAAGGACCATGAATGGCTAAGGGAAGCAGGGGAGGCAAGGGAGCAAAATATCCTCTTTGGTGTTTACACTGCTAAAACCTAAAATGAACTTCTGTGCCTTTCACCTTTTCCAGAGCTGATGGGCTGAAGCATCCTGTAGGGATGTCTGAGTAGCACATCCCCCCTGGAACCAATGGTGCCATGGCAGGCCAGGAGAACATTTGGCAGCACCTCATGCATTTATTCCTCAGCTGCCTTTTGAGATTCACCAGCTGCAGTACTATTACCATGTAGCTCTTCTACAGGACAATAAAAATCATAACCATTTTCATTTTCAGAAATTACATTGCCATCAGTGTTGCTTCCAGTGCCTTTTAACCTTGCTGACCCATTTTCTTTTGGTAGCAAAGGGACCATTATCTCTCTCTGCACCTCTACCAAATGCATAACTACCTCTACTATTTTCTCTATATTGCATTTTTCTCCAATTTTCTTTTCTTTTTTTTTTTTTTTTTTTTTTTTTTTTTTTAATTAGGTGCCATCACAACTCTCAGATCTAGGCATAAAATAAGTGAGAAAAGAAAATCTTCTCTGGACCCACGTGTAAGTTTCATTGACAGCCACGTGTTTGGTCTAAAACCAGCTGTTCTCTAAATTCAGTTTGAAAGAAAAGATCCACATATTTTTTCTCTAGTAGCTTTTAGGAGTGCCTAGTTCCTATCCTGCACTTTAATGCAAAGGGTGCCTTCCTGGTTGAAAATTTTGCAAAAGAAAAGGAATCCAAACAATGTTTTTAAATTATGAAACAAACATTTTCTTACATCTAACTGTCCTGTCCTGCTACAGACAAATCAGTCACTCACTGTAAAGCAGAGAGGAATTCTCTCTGTGGCCACTCCAAGCTGAGACACACACATTTGCCCATCAGAAAA
Organism: Oenanthe melanoleuca; assembly: GCF_029582105.1. Lineage (NCBI taxonomy): Eukaryota > Metazoa > Chordata > Aves > Passeriformes > Muscicapidae > Oenanthe > Oenanthe melanoleuca. Next base: position 75,769,725 of record NC_079336.1, read on the forward strand.
TCCTACCTTCTTTCCCTTTTTGCCTGGATTCTGGAATGCAGCAAAACACTGTGGACAAAAGAAAAGCATCTAGACACCTGTCTGGATAGCCTAGGTCCTTTTTCATCTTACTTTTTTTTCTGAAGTGTTTCTTCAGATCTGATTTGAAATAGATCTTGTGGAGAAAGATGTGACAGTATCTGTCATACTACCAAATAAATAGTCCCCCCAGACAGATTGAAAGAGGGTGTTATACTCTCAGTAGTACTTTTAACAGTGTTTGGTGCTTGGTCTCAAAAGAAGCCCAGTGCTTAGCCATACCTTTCCCTCTGGAATGGAAAATGTGGTCAAGCCTGACAACATTTTACTGTGTCATTTATTGAAGGTGTGCACAAGTTCCAGTAATACTGTCAGCACAGTGGAGTGCAGCTGCACACTTTCAAGCATCATACTGTCTGTCTGTCTGTCCTGGCTAGGACGATTTGGGGGCAGTGTAGCTGTATGTGCTTGGCATGGCAATTCAGGCATCTGAAACATCTCCCTGTGCTTTCCCATACTCACACAGGAATGGTTATTTTCCAGACTTTATGAAGATGCTTTCTTCCAGGAACAATTTTTCATAGAGGTGCTGCATCCACTTCCTTCCTTCCTTTCCCCAACTCCAGCTACTGACTCTTACATCACATATCTTACAACTTACCCACTCTGCATTCTGCTTCAAAGCTTATTGAGCAAGTTGAGACCCAGCCCCATGTCTGGAGAGTGGGACAGCCTTTCCCCAGTGATGCTGGCAGGCAGACTGGTTTTTCTTACAGAAGCAGTATAAACCATTTGCTTTCCTCCAGGCAATTATTCAAGAGAAGTGATGACAGGCCCAGGAAAAATGTTCCTGTGTCAGGAAGGTAAACATTACATGTTTCCCAGGCAGCTCCCTCTGCCTTCCCCCTTGGCACATGCCAAGGCTGTGTCATGGCCTGTTAAAGCACAGCACATCTTTAAGGTTTTTGCCCTTCTCTTTGTTGCACATTGCAGCCCTTTCATAGGCTGGTGAGCACTCACTGTGTTTCCAAAAGACAGAAATAATCAAGGGCTAGCCCCTATCATGCAGTAGTAGATGCAGAGAGGACTGTGTTGATTTTTGCAGCTGTGGTAGCTGTTTTGTTGATTCCCAAGTGAGAGTGAAGAGAATGCCCTGCAGAGAAAGGATGGTCTGTTGAGTTGTTTAAGGGTTGACAATTCAAAGTGTTTGGTAATATTGAAAAAAACTTTATATGTTAATCTAGAAGAAGTAAGTTCCCACAGATTGTTTTGTCTCTGGTGTGCTTTATCTTGCTCTTTGGGCCTTAGTGAGGGATAAGATTTCCCAAAATCATGTTGACCAACAACGAGACATTCAAAAAAGGCTTTCTTTCTTTCTTACCCAATTACAAAAGTTAATTGTGTGGAGTATGAGAGACTCCAAAACCTCTGCATGTCACCATAGGAAGAACCAAGGACTGTACATGGTGAGAAAACTTGATTCACCAAAAATCACATTTCAGTCAACAAGCGTGTGGTTGGTGGCATTGGGATCATGGTTCCTTCCAATACAGCATGACAGGTTCTGGAGAAGGATGAAAGGCACTAATTGATTTCTAGGGGGTTCTCATAGTTTGTTTTGCTGCATTCCATAATTTTCCATAGCCACAAAGAGCATCAAAACTTCTCCAAGCTAACTTATAAAGGGTGTAACTGGTAATCAGAAATTTTCAGTAAGGAATTTCTAATTCCTAAATGCATTAGATTTCCACCTTAAAGTTATCTTGGGGTGGTGTTTTTCACCCCCTTTAACTATTCTTTGTATTATTTAGAGAAAGGGTGTTAGACAATTTTGGCATTTGTTCCCTTTTAAGGTCTCATTTGGCATCATTCTCTCCCACAGCAGCATCCTAGCCAATCTCTATATGTTAATGACTGCTAACCCCCAGCCACATTTGTCATTCTATTCTAATTTCCTTTGTAATTATCCTTATCTTATGATATTAAGAAGTAGAAATATGTTTTCAGGTTTCAGTGTGGAATCATAATAACCAGATTCTGCATTTACATCCCAGATAATATCTACAGCTTGATGCAAAGTCCTTGTCTGTGTGCCATCATCAGTCTTACACTCACACCTTGCTTGGAGCCTGGCCCAAGGCCTGCTGATGTCAGTAGAAATCTTTCTAATTACCCTGTTGATGACCTATGGTGTGATTCAGGAATTAGCAGCAGGACATGTTTCAGCCCCATGGCTATGAAATGTTACCTCATGCAATTCTGTGTGCCCACAGCTTTGCCTTGTGCAGGGCTGCCATTTCATTCTGCAGGAAAAAGTTTTTTCTCAATGGAGATTGGCAGATGCTCTGGAGCTCTGATTAAATTAAAGCTTTCTTGCCTGTCTCCTTGTTCATACACTCTGCTAAAGCTCTCCTGGCACTAGTACTACCCAGAGATGTTCCTCTTCTTGAGATGCTGATTTTAATTCCTGTTACTGTTCTCCACATAACATGATTAATTAATTTGCATTTTTACTTGGGAAAATCTAATGGTATTTTTTTAATTTAATTTTTTGTTATTTACATTTTCTGTTCTTTTCAGTATTGCTTGGGGAAAGTTTTACTTTGCCCTCACAGGAGTCCAGGAAAGTAAGAATAGCTTTTGTAATTTCTATTTATGAATTTTACCAACATGCATCCTGTAAGGGAGTAATGAAAGGAAAACATATGACATACACTCCTAACTTTAATCTAGACAGAGTAGAGAGTGTCACAGCCAATATTTAAGTCTGAAAAATATCTTTAATGATCTGGAAAACTGCCAGGCTAAACTGAATGAGCTAGACACCACTTTTGCAGAAGAGGGTTATATTATCTATTATCTTAAAGAAGGGAGATAAAATTAATGTAAAAGGGAAAGAACAAAATTATTACCAGAGATAATTAAATAAAATACTAAAATCTTCTTTGTCATGGTTGACTTTTTGGAATCATTTATATGAGCATTTGGCAGAGCCCATAAAAAAGGCAGTCTTCAGTGTTGTAGGTTTTTTCCTCTATGGGCCACAGAGTTTTCCACAGGCACAGTGGAATGCTTGGTCTTGAGCAGGAACAGTAAATATAGTGGTCATCAATACAGCTCTTACCTGAACAATGTGTCACCCTAATGGCCCTTCTACAGTCTGGAAAACACAGAAAAGTTAGGGCAGGGCCCAGGGGCACAGTAGATAAAGATTTCTATTGTTCCTATGAGATTTCAGAGAGTGTCATTTCATGTAATTAGCTTGTTGTCTTTTAGTAATTTATAAATTGTTAGTAGATAAATTTATTAATGTGCACATTTACAGATATGGGTAAAGGTGACATTAGTCCTTACAATAGCTGTCTGTGGGACACAATTGCTGTGTGACCTGGTAATGTCACTTTGCCTCATGCAAAACATTTGAAGAGCAGGGTCTTCCATTATCTTTCTATTTCATGTGTATTGATTATCTTCCTACAAGTGCAGGCAAAGGACAGCTAAAAGGACAGAAGGGGAAAACATTACCTTTTGATTTTGAGATTGTTTGTTAGATGGAGTAATAGTATGAGGAGTCAGATTTTGGCCATCATGCTCAGCTGGTAAAGTCTTACATAAAGCCCCATGTCAGGGAGAATCTTTTCATTGCTGCAGCTGAAGCCTGAATCACAGGGAGGGAGTGCATGGCTCACACCATTTTTACATAAGTGTCTAATTTTGTTCCCAGGATCTGTACCTGAAAGGAAGTGACTGACCCATCCTGCAAGCTGAACCAGGTGCACAGCTACATAGAGTAAGTGTTGCCTTTTTCCCCAGGCAAAGGACTCTGTTCACACAAGGTATAAAAAATATGGAGCAGGGAAGATAATGAGAGCAGAGACCAACAGAAAGGGATTACACTAAATAAAGGATTTAAACATGTTTGAAAGTTTAAGGTTTCTGACATGAGGAGAACACAAAGTATCAAAGCTTACCCATTTGATAAATCCACATAAATAATTTCAGCAATAATTATTTTGTAAATTTTGAGGCAGAATTTCAAATGACAGTCCCCAATCTAACACCTGCAGTTACAATCACTTGTATATGCAGGTACCTGATTGCATCTGTAAATCAAATAGTTAGATGTTCAAGTAACTTCAGCTGTGCCTGGAAAATTGCAGAGGCAGAAATGCAGTCCTTGCTGAGGGCATGCTGTGTGCTTGGCCCTGCACTTCTCTTAGGTGCCTCCAGCAAGGGAAAAAATGCTCAATGCTAAGAAAAATTATGAATCCTTTCTTCCATGACAAAGTAGCACAAACTCAAAAAAGAGGTTAAGCATGACAAAAAAGAACATATGTTTTAATATTTTTTAGCAAATCTTCGTCATATCTAGTAATTGTGAGTTTCAGAGTGAAAGGAAACAGAGTATGCAGAAACTCTAAGTACAAGATACCATAACCTTTAGAATTTTGTATTAATTTTTATAATTTTTTTTTTCTGCATGTCTTCAGCTGGTTTTCCAATCTAGTAATACTTAAATTTTTCACTATCAAAGTTAGACTTTGTTGAATAAGTACTGTTAACGTATATACAGTGTTCTGGAGAACATACTGAAATTTAAGTTTAGATTGTTTTGGCTTAGCAGTTATCTTGAAGATCAGATAATTCCAAAATTGTTCGTATCTTACCTAATTTTATTTATTCACTTTTTTTTCCCCCAGAAAGAGAAATTTTTTTTTTCCGTTTCTTGATTTTAAAGTAAGGGCACTGGGATTTGGTTTCTTTCCCAATGCAGGCATTTCCCTAATATTTCATCTTCTGCTTGAATGGATTTCAAAATATAAGATCATCTTCAATACGAAAAAGCTCTGACTATCAAAGTTGAAAACAAGGTCTAAGGTAAAATATTTGATGGGAAAATTTTCACTTTGAAATGCAATTATTAGCAATTACATGCATGAGTGTTTTCATGGCAAATTGATAACTTGAGTTACACATAATTAATCTGCACAACTCACAAGGAAGTCATCAGAAATAAAAAATGTTACAACGCGTGAACTTTGTGTAGGCGATTCAGAGTCAAGGTGGTAATATACAAATTTTATACTAATATTACAATTTCACCAGTCATTACTGACAGATATGTATGGATAGCCTCTGACTAGTATGTAAAGATGTTTTTCTGTGGAGTGCCAGGATAAAAGAGTTTATATATTTGATATTCCTTCATTTAAACAAATTGCAGAGTTACTGACACGTGCATTCCTTCTTTAAACGTCACAACAGATAATTTTTATCCATACATTGGAAAGATCTTGCTGTCAACATACTGCAGGCTTTGCACTCTGATGGAGATCTGTAATTACAGGAACCTTTCAGCTTTTTAATGGTGATGCATTCTTTGTTTATTTTTCATACCTTTGGTCTACAACAGCTGCTATCAAACTGTCATCTGCAGATCATTAGGAAACATATGGCAAAATGTGATTAATTTTGTCAGGAGCAATTGTGGCTAGTGACATTTCGGCTAAGAGGACAAAAAATAAGCATTAGCACCAACAGCTCCAACATGCTGGAAAGCAGCAGCAATAATTTCACAGTGTTGTGTGGCTCTGTGTTGCTGTGTTGTGTAATGCCTCATCCCCCATCTTCTCTTTCCAAGATCACTGTACATCTGTGAAGGGTATACATGGGAGAATATTGCCAATCCATATGCTGTAGAACTATATAATTACATAACATTACTGAAGGTTTGAATTAGAAATTAAAATATAATTTGTCAATTACATATTCTTAGCGGCAGCATGGACATTTTTCACTAGGTGTATTTTGGCATAAAGCAAAATAAAAAGAATCGTTTCTTTAAAGTATGTGCCTTGTATTTAAATATTTGTGAAAACAACAATATAGAGAGGAGTAGCAGATGCAATGGCTAGTTATTTTAGCCAAGGTAGTTTGGAAGAGGGAACAACACAAGGGTATTTCACAGATATGCTCTTTAGTCATTGTGGGGGGAGTTCACCTTGAAATTGTGAACTGAGCACATGAATGCACTTGGAACAGTGACTCTGCAAGCCATAATCAGCTCCATCCATTCACTGGGCTGTTGAGCTTGAGACAAAGATGAACATCTGAATGCCATAACTGTACCACCAGTGATTGTCTCACAAGAGAAATCCAGCTACCTTAGATGTCCAACAAGTTTCTAAGATTTCTATGTGCTAAAATGCCAATAGTAATCCCTCCATCCTGATAACTTCTACAATATTGTGAATTACTTGGTGTTGCCAAAATACAGATTAATTAAACAATTATAAAGTTAGTGGTAAGAGAGAAAGAACCACTGGATCCACTTAGCCCGGATGTATCCTGTAGATGCTAAAATTTCACCCTGTTACTTTGTTGTTCATTGCAGCCAATCTGTGCTTGACTGAAATAAGTTGCTCATTAAAGAGAAAAAAATGCAACAATATAAACAAAAATGGATTCTGACAGACCAGGCAGGTAGTACCAGAATGAAATTGGAGGGGCCACAGGTGGTCCCATCTCATCCAGGCGCCCATTTTCTGCAGTGTCATCTGCCAGGGACAGAGCAATTCCTAAAATATTGCAGTGCTTAGCTGGCCATGTTGAGACAGGCTGAGATCACAGGCAAAAAGGCCACTGGGAAAAGCAAACTCTGGTAGACTTCTTCATGTACCCTTCCCACATATCAGATGTGATGTTGCTGAATAGCAGTTGTGTGTTTTCCTTTCAAAGGTGACCTGTCAGTGGCAAGAAACAAAACTATTTTCAAAGCGTGGTATCCAGGGGACAAGGTATTGATTCTTGACAACAACTTTACAGCCATCCCCCAGCCAGTCCTCTGGGTCTACCAGACAATTCTTAGCCCTTCTAACATTCCTAAAGATGCCTTATTGTTATCACACCTAATAACACCCACTATGAATTCTCTAATGTTGAGCACCTTGTTGTAATGTTCATCATATACCCAGCCTTCCACAGGGTCTACAACCACACAAACTTGCTTTAAGCACCTGTTTTCACAGCTTCAGGTATCTTTACCATGCGTGTGGAATTGAAGATGAGGCCAGAGGGATATCACACAGCATTGTGATATCTGCTGTCCCATAAACTTCATGTAAATGTTATGAAAATTATCTATATATGTCTATATAAGCATGTGCAACAAATCCCTTATTTGTTTTCTAAGCAGAGCATTAAAGTTGTCAAAGTATGCATTGCTGTGTCATGTAATTATTTAGTAGCCAAAACACTTCAGTCAAGAAGTTTAGAATTCCAGATAACTATGAGGAAAATTTAAATGCTATCCCCCTTCCCCCTTTTTTATAATGCCAGACTATCTTATCAATTGGTTGACTGTAGTGCTTGAATCCTTATGGCAATTGCAGTGTTACTCAATTATGGGTAACAGCATAATGAAGCAATTTTGATTTAACTGTACTTCAGTAATGATGATGTCTACTACTAAAAGCTGCATTCTGAAAACCCACCAAGTTAATAAAAGATTCTATGGATACATGGAAGACTCTCAGAGTTTCTTTTTCATGTTTTCAGTGGAGTTTAGGAGTAGTTAATACTTATCTATTTCTACAAACACTGTAGAAGCTGGATTTCACATTATGAGCCATTTCCAAGGGTGTGTGGGACTTCTGATCCTGGTGTAATTGTTGGGACTAATTAACTGTAATGTTGGCATTGTCTTAAAAAAACCACCAAAAAATGTCAGTGGAGAATATTAATTTTGAAATTTATCTGACTTCCCACCCTCACTTGATTTACAGTTATATTTTTTTTCTATCTGCTTTAAAAGATCAGGCTTTTTGCCTGTTCTCATGAGGAATCTTTCAAAGTCAACAGAGTGCTGTAAGTACTTCTTCACGTTAAGTGGTCTGTCTGTTTATATGGGCACCTTGCAAACAGCACAAGCCTCTCTTTATTTTTTTTTTAATTTATTACTTATTTTTATTTTTCTGAAAGGGTAAAATGCTTTGGACTGACCCAAATACTAAGGGACACAACTGGCCCCTGCAATTCAGGACACACCAGTTCAGGGTCCTCTCCTGCCTGAGAGACCTGAGCTCACATCTTGGTTCCATGCCTATTATCAAGCCTTTAGCTGTTGCAGTGCAGGTTTCCCTTATTCCTTGCTCTCAAAGCTCTTCCCAGCTGCATGCAGTAACAATTCATGAGGCCAGGGAGGGGCTGAGCAGGTCCCAAGCTTGGGAGTGAAGGCACAGAGCCAGGATGCACAGAGCCAGCTCCCACACTCTGCTCCCACGGTGGGCTGGTTATTTGCTTGGTTATTTACCTAATGCAGAGCTGGTTCAGTAGGAAAGAGCTCAGCCAGGCTGCCTGTGGGATCTAAATAAAGTATCATTTTAATTTGTTTTTAAACACACCCATCTGACTGAGACTACTGTGTATTTTGGGGAAAAGACATGAGTATTATGTGCTTAGATCTTGATGTGATAATGCTGGGTTTAAATATCTGTTGTCTTTGAAAGACAGATGAGAAAAAAGGCATCTGGAGGATACTAAAAAATCTTGCCAAGGAAATACCATTTTACACTGCTGGAACTACTGGACATTCACCTTGACTGCAGATTTCTCTGAAAATTATTTGTTGATGCCAAAAGCCACATAGCTCTTTTTAAATCCTAGTCCATGTTTTCTTACAAAACTGATGGTAGGTTTCATATTTATGTCATACTTGCATCGTATTTCCTAAACTGCTGTGCATCCCTCTCTTGAAAAGGGCTCAGCTGTTATTGAACAACAGGAATAAGCTATTTGAAAGTTACAGAAGGACTATATCCCACTTCTGTGTAAACTCAGGTCAATAATAAGAGTTGGTGCAGAAGCAACAGATAAAATGTTCTGAGCAAAGAAGGTTTAGAGCAAAAGCCTATATGTGACATCAGTAAAGGTGAAACTTTAGGCCTTTTCTGTACAGAGCTGAATGAATTGGATTGTGCTCAGGGGAAAACTCAACAATAGGGACCTGTCTTTAGATAGCTCTGATGCTACCAGGCTGTAATAGCTTCAGTTCCTTCTTCTCCCAGTACACAAAATCTGTTCAAAACTTGATTTGGGTGACTGCTTGAACTAAAACAATCTCTTAGTCTGCTCCACCAAGTAACATCCATTTGTTAGTTATGTGAGAAGAAGGGCTGTTTATGCTATCTTTTATTAATATCCATATGCTGTGCCTCAATCCAAAGTGCAATACCCTGAGGTTATGCTAAATTCAGTGGGGTTATTCCTGGATAGATCACAGTTTGCTGTGTCCAGAACAAGAGAGACATAGAGCTACTGCAAAGTCCACCAAAGGGCACTAAGATGTGTGACAGACTGGGAACACCTCTCCTGTGATGAAAAGTTAAGGGAGCTGGGGCTGCTCAGCCTGGAGATGGGAAGGCTTAGGGGGTAACTCATCAGTGTATGCAAATATCTGAAGGAGAGTGTAAAGCAGGCAGAGCCAGGCTGTGTTCAGTGGTGCCCACTAACAGGAGGCAATGGCACACACTGAAACACAGGACATGAGGACTGAAGCACTTTTTCACTGTGACAGACTTTTTTACACCAAAAAAAGAGGCGCAGGTTGCCCACAGAGGTGGTGGCATCTCCCTCCTTGGAGATATTTAAAAGTTGTGGGGCTGTCTCAGGCAGCCTGCTCTAAATGACCCTGCTTGAGCATTCCAACCTCTGACAGTGTGTGAACCTGTGAGCCTATGATCACTGTGAAAAACTGAAAATAAACATTCATATATTATTAACACATATGTCAAGAATCTCTGTCAAGTGTCAGTTCAACTCTTTTCTTGAATTCTGATAAGCTTTTGGCTTTGCTAGTAGATGAGATAATCTGTTACAAGGGTCAACAATGGAGCAGAAGTGAAAGCCTAATGAGTTTTCCTGCTGATAAAATTCTCCCTAATTTAAAAGCATATATATTATTACATTGATAAAGACACTTATTGAAAATAATGGGGTACAAGGGGATTTAGAAATGAAACATGATATTGACACCTCAGAAGAAGGTACACCTAAATTATTTGTTTGATTTATTTCTCTGTGATATTACAGCAACCTAATCAAGAAGAAAAATTCTTATATCTCACAATGCCACTGGAATGATAACCCCATATGGTATTTATCATTGCTGGGTGCAAGACCAGTGGACTACATGGATTTGACTGCAATTTAATTTATTAACTTAATTTTTAGGAAAAACAACAAATATGAACTTCTCTTCCCCATAGTTCTAATACACTAATTTTTTAAGGTCTCTTGCTAAGGAATATCTGGTGATAAATACAAGAAATTGTAAGAAAACAAATCCTCTGTCTGTCTTCAGAGAGCTTTTAGGAAAAATATCTGACTTTCACAGTGTTCTCATTAAAAGTGCTGAGTCCCAAAACAGCATATTGAAAAGTTTTAGCAACATTGAACTGTTACAAATTTCTGGTATTATTGAGCCAAATTATATTGTCCATCTACCAGTAAAGAGTAGGGTTATGGACATAAGCATCATGCTTCCTCAATGTGATTAACAAACTCTTTTAACTTCTATGTAGATTTTTTCCAAGTGGACCAAGATCTTTAGATCCACTGAGGACTGACTGTTGGCCTAGAAGTTTTTGTGACTTGTAATTCATAAGGATAAACATTTGATTTACAGGTGAAAAAAACCAAGATGTCTGTTGAGAACTGAACTGCCTGCCCTTTCTCAGTGTGTGCTGTTCAGAGCACCTTGGACTGCTGCCATTGCCTATGACAGAGAAAAACCTGTCTGTGTTACTGATGTGAAGCATAAAATATTTAGAAAAATTGAATAACCAAGGTATTTTGAAATCATATTTCAAGGTAGCCTCCTGCTGAGACAACATGTCCTGGAAATACAACAGTGGCATTGGCATAGCACTTTTTCTTTATGAGACGAAAGATGAATAAAAGACTGTTGCTGCCCATTCACCCACAAAATCTATCTTGAGAGAAGGTGAGATCCAGTGGGTCAGTGTAAGAAACTATAAATTTCAAGCTCAAAACTTAACAAAAGTGCTTCAATCTAAGGAAACTCCCATTCCAAAAGAGTAATGTGCTCATCATTCCTTTGAGGTCTTTCCAGAGTAATATTTAAACTGCCGACAATTTTCATGTTCATTTTTTATTTTGTCATAAAAGAGATTAGTAAAAACCACAGATGGTTTTAAAATGCATTTTCTCCTTTTATTTTATTTTTATAAGAGATTAACAACAAAACTATTCACATAACCCAATTGCAGTAGTTAAAAACATAATTATCTTTTTTGAATTAATCTGTAAATATTCCTGTATTTCATGTCTGATGCTGGGATCTGATATCCATATAACATTAACCCAGTGTTGGCTCAAATCTCTGAGAGAAATGCTATCACTCCTGCTGTCACACAGCAAACTAGATTAGATAGATTTTAATGGGACCAGGGTTCCCCTCTTGCAAATCTTTCAAAGAAATTGATGGCTAATTTTGGACAAACTCTAGCAATGCCAATAACTTTTTTCTACATTAAAAAGATAAAGAATTTAAAGTAATTTAAAAATAAAGAATTTAAAGCAATTGTATCAAAGGGTTTGTTTGGGTTTTTCTTTGCAAATTTGAACTACACAAACTGTTTTCAGCCTGTGCAAATAGAGGAAATCCTTTTCCCTCCACACACTAAATTTGTTAATTAATAGGAACAAGATTTATAAAGTACAAACAGAACAAATAATCAAAATTTTTGAGAAAATAAAATTGTAAAAACAGTTGTATCACAGAGGTATTTCCAGAAACATACATGATAAATCACATACATGGTAAATACATGATCCAGCTGATACAACTAACTACTGAGTACTTTTGTCCCTGAGAATATTGAACTGGTTGTTTAAAGAGTTTCAGCTCCTTGGAAAATATGTATACATATTTTCATACAAAATAGACATTTCATACTTACAGCTAATATTTGCAGAAGTACTCAAGTTTAGAGTTGAGTGGTATTTCAAGAGGTTAAGAAAGGCCTGCTATATTTAAGTTTCTGTTAGAGGACCAATAAAGTATTCTTTTTTACACATACCTACAGAAAAAATGTGCTGCTGATAAACAGAGTTGGCTACAGGCAGAGTTAATTCTACATTCTCTCCAATTCACAGATCAATGTTTCTGACCTAGAGGCTACACAAAAGACATAAAAGTGAGATTAGGCTGCCCCTTTAGAGTTTTTCTCACATATGCACACAAAAGTAGAAATATCTTTTTTGGACAGAGCTGCTGTCTGGTGCTCTGGAGGAGAAGGAAAAGCACTAACTCATGTGCTGGACAGAAAAGCTTCATTGTGCTGGATATTCAGCCTGTGCATCAGGAGGGAGTGTGGACCTTATTTAGAGTAGCAGCTGCTGTGCAGTTTGCACTGTATACACTCAATGTCCAAGCCACTTCCTCTCCTCTCCTCTCCTCTCCTCTCCTCTCCTCTCCTCTCCTCTCCTCTCCTCTCCTCTCCTCTCCTCTCCTCTCCTCTCCTCTCCTCTCCTCTCCTCTCCTCTCCTCTCCTCTCCTCTCCTCTCCTCTCCTCTCCTCTCCTCTCCTCTCCTCTCCTCTCCTCTCCTCTCCTCTCCTCTCCTCTCCTCTCCTCTCCTCTCCTCTCCTCTCCTCTCCTCTCCTCTCCTCTCCTCTCCTCTCCTCTCCTCTCCTGCATCCAGTTACAGCCTCAGGCTGTGCTTGCAACAAGCACCTGGTCACTGTTGTCTCCATTTCATCCAGAAAATTCCAAGTCTGCCATTTTTGGTGTGTCACAGAGGCTGAAGATCCTGTTACACTTCTAGTTAAGTACATACATTTCCAAGGACTAAAATTGAACTTACATGCACTTTCTTTGGACTGAAATTTGTGTTTAATTCCCCCTTAACATTGGCAAGGGGAGTGGCAGGAGTCTGCCACAGAGAGAAGTTGTTATATGGTTTATGGCAATTACCGTGCTTACTTGACTCATCTTCATAAATTAATCATGTTAAAAGAAAATTACATGGGAAACTTTATGGGGTACCAGATAACACAGTGAGGCTGAATGCCACAGAGACAATATCTTTTAAAATTACTTAATTAGCTATTTGGGGAGAATCCAGGTCTTCTAAGAAAATTAAATAATGACTTTATTTCACAGAGCATTTTTTAACTGACACAATACTGAGATTGAATCCCTTCAGTGGGACAGAGAAGTGATACATAGGTGTGAAATAGGGAGACAAGATCAGTTGATAGGACTAAGTTGCTAAAGACAGAGAAATCAGAGTTAGATGGAGGTAGAACAGATCACCCATTGGGTGGTTTCTCTCAGGGAGCACCTAACAAGGCAGTCAGAAGATGTAAAACTAAAATAAGTGCAGTTTAAAAAATAACTTAATTTGCTGGGCACTGCAGTAGGAGCTCTGTAGCCCAGGAAAGTGAGAGATGGAGAAAGATCTTGGGTATGCTTGCAGAAAGTGGGGAGCAAGCCAGTGGGTCTGGCCTGTGTGGATGCTGTGGTTTTCCCTTCTACATCACAGTTATCCAGTGTCTTATGTCACCAGGCAAATATGAGCAGGCCTGTTCTGAAAGTGTCTGGTCTTTGTCACTGAAAACACACAGCCCTGTCAGTAGTCTGAGTTCTAAATTTGGTAAGCCTCCAGGAGAATGCTTATGACTTCTTGGAGCCATTTGAAAGAAACAGGGTGAGAAATCAAGGTGTGGAAGCAAGTGATAATCTTGGAGCTCTGGACTGTTGTGTTGTAAAAATGAGTGTGAGTGGTATGGCCTGCAGCCTAGTATTTCATCCCCCTCTCAGGGTGAGCACATAAACCTTGAAGGCATTCATGGCCCATGGATCTATGATGATGCTGTCACCTCTAGTGGGAAAGATATCTGGTTTTGCATGATATAGAATATCTCATTTTCCAAAGTTATACTGCATATAATAAGAGATTAAATTAGGTAGGGTTTTGAAAGCTGGCTGGTAAAGCTGTCTGCTGATGAAAACAGGACTGTCAGTAATTTTTTTAAGTGAAAAATATGTAGGACAATGCTGGCTACTTCCAAATTACTTATTGCACAGCTGAAGGCTGATTATGTATGACAGGTGACAAAACCTGATCTAATTCAGTTGGGTGCTGTGTTCTGGCATTTCCTACACACTCCTGTTTAAAAGTTGTAATTTCTTCCACATAAACACAAGATTGCATTTCTTGGCCTTATAATGCAGAGATTTGGGGAAGACAGCAGAAACTTTCATAACCAACATATTTGAGTTTAAAGTTATGCAAAAGATAGCTCTGAAGGCTTCAGGGAGTACAGCTGAGATCATGCTGAATTTTAAATTATACTCTACACAAATAGCTTGGGGCCACATTATAATTAATAACTACTGCACTTAAGTAGTTAGGAACCCAGTTTCATTTATTATTAATTATAGCTTTGTTTAGCAAATGTTCTCCATGGTAATTGCCTGTTTATCTTGTCTATATATGATGTTAGCAGGTAGCTTGGACTAACAAACTGATTAGCAGGAGTCTTAATTATGTTGCAACAGTTGTCCCTGTTCTAGCAGGTAATAGGAAAAAGCCTGTAAAACAGATAAGAAAAGATAAGTTGCACATTTCCAACACAGTGTTGGAGTAGTAAGGTCAGTTTTGTGAATGAGTAAGAGTAAAGAGTAAGTTTTAGAAAACACAATCCAGCAACCCATGAACTACCCAGTGATCAGTGGGGAGCAACTGTGATTATGTAGGAGAGGATTACTGGATTTTTGAAATGCCTTTCTAACAGTGACCCATGGTCACATCTCTAAATCCAGAAGGAATTCTCTGAAAGAGGGCAAACAGAAGAAAGAACATTGGTAAGCAATTATTTTCTGGTTTGCCATCTCTGCAAATGACTACATCTGTACTCACAGATAAACTAATTTCTTTTTCAGTGGCAATAATAAAAACTGGCTGTATGAGCAAACAGAAGGAATACATTAAAAGTGCTTTACAGCTAATCTGGAAAAGTAAGAATTTTTATAACCAGCTATCAAACATCCACTGCTTGGTGCAGGCTTAAAAGACTGATAAAAGGCTGCAAGAGGGTTTGGATAATAAGTAGTCAGCTCTGGATCAGGTCTGCTTTTTCCTGCCCAAAAATTTATTTTCTCACTGTCCAATATTTACTGCCTTGGGGATTTTCCTTTTCTCTGGGTGGGGATGTTTCCAAAAAAACTAATATTTGCAGGAAAAATAATAACCTCATATTTACTGTGTACCTAGTCAACTAATAACCCATAATTAGATCAAAACAGAAATAAAAACAACAGATTTACAAGAAACTGCAACACCTTGTGCAAAGGCTGAAATGTTGCTAAATGAGAAAAATGTTTTCCCCTGGGATTCTTATAACACAATATAATGGTGATTGAGCTGAGAAATTGGTCTTGAGCAAAACCTGCAAGCAGACATCAATCTGCTTCATTAATCACTAAAAGAAGTGAACTTTCTGTATTTATTGTCCAAACTCTTGTTCTGTCACTTTTTTTAACATGCCCTAGGAGTGGGGTTTGTTCCTTTCTCTGTCTAGGGTCTTCTTTTTCAATGTTAATAATTGAAAGCTTTGAGCACTTTTGTCATCTCCAGCTTTTTCTCTTGATCCCAATTCTACCAAGACCTTAGACAGCATATACCCAAATTTAAGCACATGATGAATCTGGCTTGGGGAGGGCACTGTGCTGGCTTAGTGTAAATTTAAACTGCAGGAATAAGTGCTCTGAGAACTCAGCCCACAAGTAGGCACCTAATTGCTACTTTCACCCCCATATTTAGGCACCACAGAGAATCTCACACCCCTCCTCTTATCAGCTACCCAAAGCTGTGAGAAGTCATTTTCCTGGTTGCTGTGCCAAGGTACTGATACCACCATTGCCAGCTAATATTTAAAGCTTTGTGAGGGGCTTGAACTTGGCATCCCTTTAGCATCAGGACTGAGGAGACCTCAGAAAGAGTGTCTGTGTGGCACAGGGGATGAGAACAATAAAATTGTAGTGCTGGGGATGGTACTGCTGCATTGCCCTGCTGGCTCTCTGCCTCTCATGGTGATTCCTTTTATCCTTCTAGTTTGGGGCAAAGACCCACAAAAGCTGAGAGAGGTTAGTGCCTCAAGAGTAATAGTCCAGGGCAGAAAGGGGAAGGTGACTATTTCCCTTGGAAAAGATTACACTATTCTGCAGAAAAGAACTGGAAAAGGGCAAAGAAAAAAAAATTTGAATCTCCCGCAAAGGTGGTAGGGAGCTGGAGGTGAAGAGAGGAGGACCATGCTGCCCACCTGTCCACAGAAGAATTCCAACAAGGCAAAATCAGGCAAGACACATCTTGGAGAAGTGACAGCTGGATGGCTGGGATGTGGCTTTGGGGTGCAGGAGGCCAAGATCCAGACCCCATCATGAGCCTGAAGGGCTTTGGTGGATTCCCAGTCAGCTCTCTAGCTGGCACCATTGCTCTCCAAAAGATCCCTGGGGAGTGTGGGTTACAAATCTTAGGGCTGCATGGCCCATTGGGGCAGGGAATGTTCACATTATAGCACCAAGCTTCCTTAGGGACGTTTGTCCAAGTCAGAAAACGTCACTCTGTTTTGTGACAGGTGTTGCTGACTTTGAATAGGGTGAACTTTTATGTCCATAAAATTAGGATGGAACCATAATCTTACCCTGAATCTTCTTCTGAGAAATATTTTGCATCTTTACTCTTCTTTTGTAACAAAATCCAATCACAAGCCAAACTCAAAACCACTTCAATTGACTGGGTTTGGATCTGGATGTTTATCTCAGAGCCTGAGGTCCAAGAAGATTTGTAGCTGAGACTTCTGATTTGTTTGATGGCAGAATAAAGATGTCTGGGTCTGCAGTTAGAGACTCAGCACAAGGGTGAGTCTGAGCAGGCACCCAGCAAAACCTGAGATTAAGCCTTTACTGCTGGCTGAGTGAGGCTCAGTGCAGTTTGTGCTATCAGCACAGCACCATGACTGCTCTCAGTCATCTGAGCACCACAGGCTGAACACTGTCTACTCAAAGTGAAACATACACTGGCTAGAACAGCATGAAAGACTTAACAATTTGCCTTTGCCTCTTCTCTCTAATCTTGGAATCTCTTTTGTTGAGCTTTCCACAGAATAGCCATTAGTGCACTGGAGCTGGTGTGAAGTACTCATTACGACTTGATCATCTGCTCTTTGTAGAACTGGCAGGAACACCTTTTCTGTTTCAGTGGTTTTCATGTATCTCTGAATTTAGGGACTGGATGACAGTAATTGCAAAAGAGCCTGAAGTTACAAAGTGGTCTTGACTGTCTCTGAGACTGCAAAGATATAACTTGATTTTCAATCACAGGTCAATAGTGGCAGAAAAAAGAATGAAGTAGCAGGAGTGCAGGTGACTCTGGGCACTAAGTCCATGCAATTCCTCGTTTGTTAGCATCAGGTCCATGTACATTAAACCTGAATATCCATCATGTGTTTGCATTTAGCAACTCCACACAGAATTTATTTTGTGTAATCTTTAAAATATTTTTATTCTCTAAGCTGGTTAGGCTTTTGGTCACACTTTCTCTTGTCTGCCTGTTACTGGGAGCTTCTATTCATTTTAGCAGAATCTAGAATGAACACATTTCTGTGTAGCTGGGACTAGCCTAGTGTAAATTCTTTTGTAGTGTACTCCAGCTGTTTGAGGTATCAGTCATTTCCTATATCACTTTTTTTTTTTTCCCTGTCAATTTTAAAGAAGAGAAATGAATCATGACACTTCTCCACTACAAGTTCAGGCACTTTCTCCCTTGTCTGAGCAGAGAATCATTGCAGATGTTGCATTTATAGCAGGTATCTCAGAAATCCTTGATACCTAGTGAATTGATCTGACATTCTTTAAATCTATCTGGTGGAAGAGCTGCTGTCACCTTCCAAAAATGAGCACAGAAGGTGCTGGAGGAAGGTGGGGGGGAGTAAATGTGTTCATGGAAAGCAGGAAGAGGGAGGTATCCCCTGCATGGCCACTGCTCTGTGCTTGGCTCTTGTCATGCAGAGGCTGAGCCAGCTGAAGAGGTTGTAAGCAGCTGAGTTAGGCAGCTCAAAGCTTTGCATATTGGTGAAGCTGAAGCTGCAGGGACTGTGTAGAGTTGTGACCCTAGCTGGCAAAAGCTGCTCTGCTCCTGTATCTTGGTCACAGCATTGATCCCTAGCTACAGGAATGAAGCTGCAGTGCCTGGCTCTGAGGCACTGACTGAAAGGCTGACTTTGATTTCTGGTACACGCTTTCTCTCCATAGCCCTTGAACAGAAAGCCAGTAGATGCATGGAAGTGAAAGTCAAACCTTCAGCTGGACCCAAGTTTTTAATTTAAGCAACCAGCAAGAAAAGGCTAAGTTCTTACAGCTACTCCAATTTTACAGAAATTTGTGCATTATAGTATCATCCAGAGTTATATCTAGAATTACAGATCTGTTATATTGACAACTTTTGAAAGCAAGTACCATGGAGCATATTCTGATTTAATGTATCTTCAGGATCAGAAGTAAGTTAACCAAGCATATCCAAAAGCCAAGTGTCCAGGAAGAGTAAGGCATTTAAACAATCATCATTTACTGAGCAGCAACTGATAGTCCCAGTGAAATATCAGCACTATTAAAACACAGTTTGACTGAAGATCCAGATTAGAGGGACTAGTAGAATCTAATCTAAATTACCACAGAAAATAACTCTGATAAACCTAAAAATTTTATAGGTCTTGAAATATATATATGGTAGGCCTTAATATTCTCAAAATGAACTAGTATTTTTTGCTTTTATATTCCTGATTTTTACTCATAGACAAAGTAGAGTGATAGAACCACACAGGGGCTGAATTCACTGACTTTTGTTTTAAATGAGATTTTAAAAAAAAGAAGTTATGTGTGAAAAAAGTAAATGGTTCAAGCAACATTAAAAAGAGCTTTTTCCTGAAATTGTATTTACAATTTCAATTTTTATTACACCATAAAATTATACCACTTGTGAAATGATGCTTCATTCTTGAAATAAAGTTCCAGGGAGACAGAATTTGTGTAAAATAGCTGATTCCAGTAATCAAATTCTGCCTGTCAGTATGTACCACAGTTGTTACTACGTTGTTAATGCATTTGGAAAAAAGCTCATATGCCAGATTTTCTACTCTTGTAATTGGAAAATTGTGGTTTAATTACACAAAGAAAATTTGTGATTGTAAATCTGGATGATATGGCTGTTTTCATTTGTCTGTAATAAAATTTAGATTCCATAATATGTGCCTTTATAGACTCAAAACCTCACCCACTTTTTACATGGCTGATTTACTGGGTGCACTGTTCTAGGAGAAATCACTATGAAAATCATCATCGTCCTCTAATCAAATGCAAAAGCAAAAAGTGTTTGATATGATGTAATTCACAGAGCTTGGGGAGCACAGATAAATATTCTGGGTGTGCAACCTGCATCCCTTCCATTGCTTGGCTTTCTGGTACAGCAAGACTCAAGACTCATGGTCATTTTAAGAATATGAAAAAAATAATTTTAAAAGAACCAACAGAACCCTCTCTTTGCAAAAATGTGTTTTCTTTTCTTCATGCAACTGCACATGCAAAGACAAACCCTCTAGCTGATTTATCTAATTTATCTCTTTGTGAGAGTATGCAAAATAGATAAAAATAGATATCTCTCTTGAACAGATTTAAAGGAAATAAAATTATGAGTGTTTCTTCATGTCTCAGGATTCAAAAATAAATTATGTAATAAAACCAAATTAAGTAATTTCATGCTATGCTATAAAGTGTTTTCTCTATCTGACTTCAAGTGGGAAATCCATGATGGTTTGAGGAGAGGCAGGATAGTTAAGATTTGCTAAAGTGGAAGAAATAGTTGAAGGAAATTAATGACTGTATAATCACTAGGTTCTTTTATTACACCATTTATTCTGAACCGAAAATAATTTTGAAATGCTTTCAATTATTCTGAGGCACAGGCCATGTAAGACAACCCTAGACAATCAGTAGGCTTAAGGTGCATTTGTTGTTGGTCGATTACAGGTGAGCAAGGGATCAGCAGCATGCTCACAGAAAACTCAAGTTCCATTGCAGCATTCAGGGCTGACTTCTGGCTGTGCTAAATCCCAAGATGCCAAGTCTTGTCCTCCCCATGGTGCTCTGCATATAGGAGTTAGGATGATTGTTAACTCTTTCTTGGCAATTTTCCTGCTTAAGCTGCATTAGGTGTATTTGTAGCCTGTCTTGCATGTTTCACCACCTCATTCAACAAAGCACTCAAGTACCTGAATATTTTTAGAAGCTGCTGGAATATTATAACCAAATCCATCAAAACAAAGTGATTAAAGATAAGATGTGCTTAAGTAACTTGCTGGATACATAATGAGAAGGTGGATAAGTCAACTTCTTCAGTAGAAATTGGTGTTTATGGAGCATTCATGAGGCAAAGAATAAAAGAAAATTCACCCTGTAATACATCCCTGTAGTTTATCCAGTACCAAATTCAGGAAACATAGAGAGTGATTAGGATAGCTACACAGATTTAAGTTCTTTGTTATAGGTTCTATTTTTTCCCAAACACTCATTTTATCATAGATTCAAAGTCATCTATCTTGTCTCAGGAGTTCTTTCCCCTTACTCTACATCATGTGAAAAAAATTTAAAAAAAGATCCAAAAAACCTATCCAAACCCAAATAGACAAAAACCTCATCACCAAATCAGTGGTAAATAAATGAGACATTAAAACTACCAGGCCTATTGTTAATGTTCTAATAAAATATCTTCAAATAAAAAGAAATCATAAATGTTCAAAGATGCTTTCAGTGTTTTATAGCATAATAAATGCCTTATATGATCTCATTAATGCCATCAGGATTCTTTTTTGAGTTGAAGAAGGAAAAGAAAGATGCAAACTCTGAGCATGAACAATGACAGAGCAAAAATACAAAAAAAGGGGTTCTGAGCAAGCAGTAGCAGCAGCAGGTTTATTCATAATGCAATGATTTCAGGCTTTGCCTGAAGTTTTCATGGTTTGGAATGATTTCCTTTTTTTCCTGTCATTTATTTATACTTTTCAAACTCACATAACTTCCCTGTCTTCAGAGTCTGTAACAACCTCCATGAATCACTACACGGTATTTTCTGTTCCTTGCTATCCTGCTCCAAGACTCTTCTCATGCATCCTCACAGGTACCAGCCATTACTGATGCCTCTTCCTCAGTAACCCTTTTGGGAAACAGCAACAACCTTGTTTTAAACTCCAAGCTTTTCAAAAGCCCAAAACACAACTTAACCAAAATCTGAAATGTCATAAAGTTTGGTTTAAAAAGAAATAGATGTAATTGCAAGGATGATCTTTGGTTCCTTCTATTTGCCTTTTTATGTGTCTATGTGTGTGTGTTTCTGTAAGCTGTCAGGACTCTGTTTCCTAGATTTTATTTTCTTTCCCACTCAGAGATGGGAAATGTATTAATTTGAAATCTAAACCAAACCTAGGAAGCTGACAATAATATAAGAACCATTTGCTGAACTAACCTTTTTCCAACAGTACTGATGGTGGAAAAGAGACAAGAATAACTGAGATTAAGGTAATTTCTTGTTGCTCCAGCACACCTTGTTAATTGACTGTGCAGTTTAAATCTTCACCTGTCAGCCACAAAAAGGGAATCTGTGTATTGCAAACCAACACACAGGACTGTGGCCACCACAACAGCAAGTTGAGTGCTTTGCATATGGCTGGTTCATATATGTGCCTCAGTTCTTGGACAGCTAATACCTCTTCCTCCTCTGAAAATTTCTTACACTCTTTCAGAAAATATGATATAGTAAAATCCCTTTTTTTTTTTTTTTTTTGCTTATGATTGAAGAATATTTTTTGTTACAAGTAATGGTAATAAAAACTGAGACGACAATAAATCTGCAATTCCCAAAATTCCTGGAAACTGCTTTTTTTTAGGGATTGATTTGTAATTTAATATTCCATTTGCATGTATATACCTTTTAGGCCTTCAGCTATGTGACCATGATAAATACTCCTGGCTCCAGATAGCCTGTACAGTGCTTGCCAAATTCCCATCTTCTCTTCCAGCCAGCTCCCTGGTCTGCTTGAAATACTTAGCAATGTACAGTGAAGCTACATAATCCTGAATTGCCTCTCCCAAAGTACTGTTTATAGAGACATTTGTTTGGCCTATGAACATGTAGCCACATTTTTACCTTATTCCAGGAGCAGCTTCTGTCTTCTAAACTCTGTTGTTTTTAGGAGTTCCAGAGAGCTGTAGAGATCATCTCATTGCAGAATGTTTTGCTGGAAAATGACTATCAAAAAGCACTTTTCTGGAGACCTCCTGCTGCAGAGGATACACTGGTAATTATTTTTCTATTGGCTTAGTATTGGGAGATTTACTATGACAAATATGACAAACTGCCATTTTTGTTATCAAAATCCATGTCAGTGTTGACACTGAAGTCTAATTTTTTTGGACTGTCCAACTAATGAAAGTGCCATCAGTTCTCTGTGGATGATGTGCATAAACAGAAGTACTGATGCATGATACTTGAGTCTTGTAGAAGCAATAGAAATGACTGTAGATACAGCAGGTTCCTTCTAGAAGCTCTGTATGTCAGTTCTTAGAACTGCTGCCTGTTTCCTTTGATCAAACTGTGGAGGTTAGTGCTCTAAACATTTAAAATCTTAATTTCTATTCCTCATCATGGGCTGAGCATGGTCTGTTACACTGCCTTTGGGGTGTTATCTGCTGGTACAAAGGTACAAGGAAACCCAGAAACCCCTGGTGCCAGGGTTAAACCCTGGTTAAACTTAAGCATGGAAGATTTTCACTCAGCTCTTGCAATACAAAGTTTATGTGAATTGTTGCTTGAAATACTCTGTCTTGATTGCTTGCCATCTTCCATATATATTTCCCTCAATTTAATAGTTATATCCTCAATGATTTTTGCAAGGTGCAAACTGCAGGAAGATTTGATTCAGCCTGGGCAAAGAACATGACAGCTTCAGTGCAAGACAAAAAATTAAGTGGAGAATTTGGGAACAACAGTTAGTTCAGAGATGGCTGAAAATTTCAGGAAAATCTTTTTCACTAGGTTTTTGGTTATCAACCCCTAAACATTAAAGCTTCCTCTAGCAAAGGAACATGTTTGTCACAGCTCTGGTGTCCATAAAAACAACGTACCACAGCCAGCAGTTGTGCTCTGAAACATTTCTCTCTTTCCTAAAATAACATGGATTATTTTCCCATCAGCAGCTCTTCTCCAGGAGAGCAGCAATTGCTTCTTCATCCCTCTGATATCTATAAACCTGGACTAAGAAAACTCTGAGGAGTTTGTAACAAAGCCAGCTTTAATATGGTGAAATGAGAACATTCTGGTATTTCCCTAACAGCATCTGCCTTTCTGGTACATATCTCCTCTGAGTGGAATTGGCAGGTATCAGAGGAAAAAAATTCTTCTTTTTGGAAATTATATGGACATAAACAGTAAAAAGACAAAAAAGTATTTCCCAATTCACAAATGAGTGACTTTTTTCACATAGCTTTTCATCTTCTTGTGACAGATGGCCCAATTACAGGAACTAATTAATGAAATTTAAAACTCTATTAATGAGCCTCTCATTCAGGGAATTTCAAGTACATGCTTGATATTACATATGTTCTCATGGCATGGAAGGTGATTTCTGGAAAGAAAATCAATTAACACACTTTGTCTAAACAAGAAGTAGAAATAAGAACTACATTTTAAAATTTATTTCTAAAAATCAAATATTTTAAAAACCAAAAGATAAAAAGTTCCTTCCTGAAGGTAAAATTATGATTTTCATCTTTCTTCCTCCTCTCCTGCCAGAAAGTTGATTAACGATCCATATTTTCTTAGATTTTTTTAAAGTCATAATTCTGAAATTATTTATTTAAAGGAACCACATCAAAGTGTTCTAGCTTATCTGAAATAGAACATTTAGCAAAATAGCCCAAAGATTGTTTTCTGAATTTATGTATACATATTAATATATATATATATATATATATATATATATATATATATATATATATATATATATGAATATATATGTTATATTTAAAAGACAATGAAAGAAAGAAGAGGAAACAGTGTAGAAATAGAGGCAATAGGCCAAAGCTGAGAATGAGAGAGCTCCATCCTTTACCTGCCCAATTCTCATGGTATCTCTGCCCCTCAGAGAGAAACTCCCAGGTAGGAGAAGGGCAGCCAGATGCCCTCCTCCCCTGAGCTTTGCCACTTCTGTTTTGCTTAAGTACCCAGTTGTTAGTGTTTCCCAGCAACTTATGGGGAAAAAAATTCTGAAAGTAAAGAGGAACAAAAGCAAGATCCAGCAAGATCATACTTGTTTATAATTATTTTCCCAAGAGGAATACTTTGTTTTACATGTTATCATGCTTTTTTTCCTCTGGGATGAATAAAAGAAGACAAACTAGAGAGCAGCAATAGGAAGCACAAAACAGTATTTCTCATTTACAATTGGTTTCATATTCTTCAGCAGGTTTTCCATGAGATGGGAGGGCAGTTAGAAGCTGTGGGGCTTCTGCTGCTGCATCACAAGAAGTAGGACAAGTTGGGGGAGATTAAGTGTGCCTAATTAATTACAAAATATTCTATTTTAGGCTAAAATGACAATTCGGACACAAATCTCTAAGTCCTCAGAGGAGAGAGAAATAAAATAATGTGACATACAGTCTTTAAAGGCATAACAGCCTGCAGTGTAGGGAACTTGGAAGCAGAACAACTGAGATCAGAATTGTTCAACCTCAGATAGAAATTAATGTGTTTGTGATATGTCAGCACTTCTGACACTTGCTCCAAGCTGGCTGATATCACACTCAGAGGGTAAATACTCTTCAACCTTCCTTTTCCTCTTCTGATAGTTGCTGGCTGTCACTGTGTGCACACAGTTTCTTTATAATATAGTTTGACTCCTGCAGAAGTAATTTCATAGCACATAAGGCACCATTACTGTAGCAGTACAGCAACTAATGGTCAAGTTTTCTGGCTTATGAACTGCTAAATGCCTTTTCAGTTTAACCATGCACAGGAACAGAAGATGGAGTTTGTTTAGACATAGAAGGAAATCATAAAAATGTTGTGTTCTTCACATCATGATCCATTAGGACACAGGAGGCTTACTGCTTGTTGGAACCCTGGTCACTGAGAATTTTAAACTTTCTGTGCTGACAGGCACTGACCCGGAGGAAAACACTGCATTTAACCTGAGACCATAGAAAAAGCTTCCTAAATTGAATAATAAAACTGGGATTATGAGTGTGCAGTTTGAATAAAAGTACATAATATCACATAGTAGAAAACCTACAATATATATTCAGTTTACAGATTTTGCCTGCAAGTTACATTTTGAAGAAGAAGAGATAGTGAAACTGCACTTGTTGTCCACCCTGCTGCCTTTTTTCCCCTGTTTACTCCCACTAATTAGGGCTGCTTGTAGCAATTAAACATCCTTGGAGGGCACCTGTGTTTCAGTCCTCCCTGTGCACACAGATGTCCTACTTTCTGGAAACCCATCCCTTCCTTTCTAAATTCAAATCGTGGAGGCATGCCTAATTGTTAAAATTTTCAGGTAGATTATTGAGCAAGGACAGAGCACAGGTGCTGCAGAAATGTATTGGGTGGAGTATCTGAGAGCTGCCAGCCTAAATTATCTTTCACACAGTTTACCCAAGAAGGTTAGGAGAGTGTGAAAAATGGACCCCACAAGCCAGAACAGAAAACAAAGTCATTCACAGAGCCAAAATTTAAAGCATGTACTAACTTCTGAAAATCACAAGGGAGTTGTGATGGAATGTTGATATCCTTTGGGAAGGATTGTTCATAACTTGGCATGAGTTTTCAGCAGGCTGTTCTCGTAACACACAGTACTGAAATTCCTCTGTTAAAACCCTTGTAGGATAAGCTTTGAGCCACCAGAGATTTATAACTATTCATGTTGTAAGTACTTTAAACAAGAATAATGAAGAAAAGGAATCAGAGTACTGAGTACTCGTCAGGTAAGATATTATGGTTTCATAATAATTAACAATCAAATACAAGTTTATTTTACAGATATATTAGAAATTTTTACATTCATTATAATATAAAAATTATGGTGGCATTAAAACCTAAATCTTGGCATTAATTTTGATTTTAAGTTGCTTTACTAATTTCTCTTTCAAATCTAATAACTGCAGAAAAATACATACAATATATATATATCTCACAATATGCAAATAAAATTATTAATTATTTCAAATTATACATTTTCAATCAGTAGTGCTGTCTTTGTTTTAAATCTACATTCTGCATGTTATTTTTTACTAAGTGCTGTAGCTATATTTCCTCTGGCCTTAAGATTTAGCTAAATAAAAATACAACCTACACCAAACAGTACAAGTTTTAGTGTATCAAAACTGTGATAATATTAAGATAAAAACTTTCACTTAAACACTTGAAAATGCATTATAATGTGATATTCACTTCCCTTTAGCAGTTTTTGTTATGGACATCATTGTGCCATATTTACCTGCTGCCATGTGGTTCCATACAATCCCACTTCGCCTGCAAAAATGGCTGAAGTAATCTCTCCAATCCTCTTTAGACTTTTATTTCTATAACTTGCTTTTGTATTACTTGAAGGAAGAGACCATAAGAACCTGTTCCAGAAAATTGCACTCTGTAATACTGCTGCACAACAATTATTGTAAAGGTACCATGGTATTACTTCCTAAAGGCATCCTACTTCTTGTAAATTGAGAAATGTGAGAAGAAAGAATTGGATCAGGGATGGTTCCCTTTATGATATCACCAATGTCAAATCTGGGCTCATTTTAGCTGAGCCAGCTGTTATTCTTAGTTGTTGTGGAAGAAAATAAATATATTTGATGAAGTCTTTACTCTGGTAAAATCAAGTTTGTGGGTCTAGACAGCTGAGAGAATTGGGAAAAAGACCTGGAAGGTTTCCCTGTTACCTTATTAACTAAAATGGGTCCCATGGTGACAGCAGCAAAAAACCTATCTTTGTTTCTCATTTGTCTCTGTGAAGTTAATTGGTGGTCCCAGTAAAAAGTCCATGGGGATATAATGGTATAACAAAAATCTCTGAACATTTGTCAGATAGTTGTTCCTTTATAAATAAATTTGGGAGGCAAATTTTATTTTGTTTGTCAGAAACTGCAATTATTACACTTCTAATGCACAGTTGAAGGGTGACTAAAGCAGCTAGGGACAGGGGCATGAGAAGCAGCATCCCATCAGCAGTGAGAATGACTGTGCTAACAAAGTGATGCTGCTAATGATGTAAATAAATGACAATGCTGCTTAAACCTTGGTGGCACCTGCTGTGAGCTTCTCAGACATCTGAGAAATGGCCAGGCTCAGAGTTATGCTCCTGGTCACCCTGGGCTTTGAGGCATCTCTGGAGGTGCCAAAGAGGTCTGGCTGTGCTGAGGCAGGAGCTGCCCGGGGTGGTGAGACTTCCCCACTGCTGGCAGCTGGGCAGCACCTTGGCCCTCAGTAAGTGCAGAAATCAGTGGTGGCTGGAGGCACTCTGATGTGCAGAAGGCACTGTGGTGGAAGGAACTGGAAGGCAAGTCCAGAGCTGTGCACTCTCTAAGTCTCCCCCAGGATAACAAAGGAAGAATCTGAGGTATTCCAAAACTGCCACTCGTGGAGAGGCTGTGCTGCTTTGTGCCTTGCTGCAGTGCTGGGCTGCCTGTGCTGCTGTGCCTAGAGCAGCTGCCTCCAGTGAGCACTGGAGCCTGAGCAGACCTTTAATAGGATTGTTCTCTCTAGCACAGCTAAAACAAGGATAAAGTGCTACAATGTTCTGTTTATGGAGCAACATGAACAGATATGAAAATAAGTTACTGTTTGGGGATGTAAAAAATGCATGTTTATATTGACTATGTTGGTTTATTTTCCCCTGTCAGGGATGAAAATAAACAACTTTACAACAATAACAGAGAAATCACAGCACCTGAGCTCTGAGGTGATGTTCACTGAAATCAAAGTCATCAGCCTTTCAAGGCAGGAACAGCTATACCTGTCTCAGAGAAACACGAGTTCACAGTGAGCATTCCCATATAGAACACAACACAGATAATAACAGAGGTAATGGAAAAACCTATGAGCCTTCTTGGCTTCCACAGGCCACAATGCTTTTTAAAAATATGGAGAGGGAAAGAGTATGTTATAAGTGGACTTTTTCACCCTCCCTATTCATATCTGTTCATGTTCTGTTCTATCTCTTATACATTTCCAAATTAGAAAAGAATAAAACACAAGAAGCAATCAGTCTTCTCTGTTTTAGAGAGACCTGTCTCATTGTTTGTGTAGCATGGCAGCCTATTCTGTAAGTGATTTATATGATCAGTCATCCTTTGAACAGAAAATGTTGTGAATTGGTTATTTTGGGTATCTCATTTGTCACCCATAGCTTTTGTCACAAAATTACTTGTAAAAAGAAAATTGATGAAAAAAATTACATTTTTATTCATGAACCAGCTTTGCATGGAAAAGAAGCTCAGTTTCTTTATTCTTGGAGTATAGTACTTATCTTTAGCAAGACTGTGTTAAATAATGCTTTGTAGCTAGTTCACCTTTGTGACCTCTAGAACTATTTGTCTACACAGACAGGCAGCTGATTTGATCTGATATATTTAATTTAATTTCTAAAATTTTAACACATGCCTTCTCAACCTCACCTAAAGTCAAGACAATCTAATTGATAAGATATCCTTTCAAGAGTCCTTAATGCAGTAGGGTCAGATATTAATATATTTCAAAGGGCTTTAAAAAAATATCTTCATTTTCTCAGAAAGACCAAACCCCTCCATCTAAAGACATAGTAACCCAAATCTAATTTAACTGTGTATCCTTCTAATCATCTTTACATTTGTATCTTAAAATGGTAAAAGTGGAAATCTAGGTAATGGCTTTTACCTTTCCTGATAAATTACAGCAGCAACAGGCTCCACTAAAGCTTCATTTTATCTCTGAGAAAATGACTTCAGGCAATTTTGTGAATTAACTCAGGACTCCAATGTCCAAGTCTATCATCTTGTTAAATTTTGCTGGCCACAGATTTTATTTAAAGCCAGTTGAAACAAAATGAAAACCAGATGATTGAATCTTCCTGAACCCTAAAATCTATAGGTTTAAGGGAAAAAAATGTGGAGGAAGGAGAGATTTGTGAATGAAGTTTGAAGACAACTGACATTCAACAAAAGCAACCCACTTAAAAAAAAAAATATAGAAATCTGTCTTCTGTGTTACTATCTTCTGTTTCCATGGAAACCAAGGCTGGATTGGCAAAAATGGGTTAAGTGCTTTACAGTGACAGAGACTAATCACTGTTATTTTATAACATTACTATTACTAGTGGAAGGGAGGGCTGCATTTTAAGGAGACATAGGTTTGTGATGAGTTTACTTCTTGCTGAAACTATCAGACAGCAAAACCACCTGACATGAGAAATTTTGATTAAATATAGAGGAAATCAATACAGACTATACATAAGTCATAAGAACCTGAGAAATACTGTATCAGTTAATCCCAAAGTCAATGACTAGCAAAATCCAACCATATAACTACTTGACTTTTCAAAACACTGAGAAAATACTCAATTACTTGGTAAATGCAGAAAAAAATTATTCTGTCTGTCCTCTATTTCACTGTGTGCCTTATTCTCAGGGGAATTTACCTCAGTGAATTCTCAGCAACAAAAGTCTTCAGCATGCATTGTTAACCTAAAAACAAGTTTTATTCTTTGTGGTTGAGAATCTAGACTTTTATGGGGTGGAAAAGTTCAGTATCAATGTTAGGTTTCCAGAGCTTTACTTATGGCACTAAAACACTTTCAACACTTATTTTCTTTTGAGCAAGTTAGACTGGAGGAAAAAAAGCAAATCTCGTTTCCCTCAGAAACATTGCTTTCTGAAAACAACAACATCCTCAGATTTTAGGTGGGTGTTCACAATTGCTCAGGAAAAAACAGTCACAGTTTTGGAATTGGCACTCATTAAACAGAAGGCAACAGGCTTGTCTTCTGGGAACACAACAAAATGTTGATTGTTCCAAACCCTATTTAAAAGTGGTGATGATCATGCCAGAACTGTTTCTACTTTGAGATACTTGTGTATATCAGGCCAAGCTGAAGATACTTAAGTCATGCTTTGTCAAATAACCTTTAGCATCCTGGAAACCAGGTCATTTTTGTGAGTTATTCCACATGCAGGATGCCTGTACCTACATGCTGACTTGGATTCCTAAGAGCAGCCCTCAAACACCATCAGACTCTTTTTCAGCCCCTGTGCAGCTCCACAGACACCCAGACCCTGAGGTTTGGGGTGCAAGCCCACCTGACTGCTGCTCCAAAGCCCAGTGCTGTGCTGCTCTGGTCCTGGCTTGCCAGGGACTGCAGCTCCACAAGGAAAGCAGGGCAGGGTGAATGGGGCCAGGTTAAGTTCAGGCATTTCTGCTTTACACAAACCCCAGGGAGTGGCTGCTTGGGCTGACATTCTGAACATCCCCTCTGATTTATTACAGGTATCTGATTTATTAATTACAAGTATCTGATTTATTACAGGTATCTGGAATGATGCATTTACCTGGGTTTTCCACAAAGCTAGGCTGCAGGACACTCCACAGTGAGGCTGCCTCTTTGAAGTTGTTTGCTATGTTTAAAGTGTTTAACTGCTGCTTGGGCAGGAGTGAGAAGAGCCTTTGCATTAGGAGGAAGTATCTTTTTCATAATAAAATGAAAGGATATCTCAAAATGCCATTTTTTCTTATATCAAATTTATTCTGCCTAATGCACATGTTAGCAGTTTATTTACAAGATGCTGTTAATTGAATTCTATTTATACTTAAATAGAAAAGATTTTTCACCTCATTACTTGATTAAAATATTTTAAGAGATGATGCAAGAATAAAGATGTTCAGAGCTGGTATTAGAATTTGTAACTTTGGTAACTCATATATGAAGGCAATATTTTTTGTATAAATGAGAAAATGGAGTTTACAAAGTTTGTAAAAAGGAATTATTACATTCAATAAAAGCATAGGGTAGGACTGCACAACTGGGTGAAATGGGGTCAAAAATACAACATGTTGAGAAGGATTTGGAGTTGGAGGAGGGCAACTTTGAATTTATCCCGTTTTAGTCCAGCACAAACACAAAAAATAAAGTGATGTAGAGCAAAGGAGAGATATATTCAGGGATTTTTAGGGCAATGAAAGCATAAGAGAAAAGGAACAGTGTAATTACATGAAAAGCAAAGAGAGTTGGGAAAAAAGAAAGAAAAAAGTATTGCAACACTGAACATTGAAGAAAAATTATAAGAGACTCTGGACTCCAAAATCACAGGTCTTGCAAATGACACTTACTATGGGAATGAGCAAAAGATATCAAAGTAAAAGAAAATGAGCTGAAATAGTGATCTGGTATGCAGGAATAAAGAAGATAAGGCAGCAGTCATAAAAGCAGAGAACAGAAAAATAGGTCAAAGGGAAAGCATTCAAGAAAGAAAATGAGATTTTCTTTAGAGAATTTTTAGATGGGGTCTGAGAATAGAGCTATTAGCAAAACGATGAAATCATCACAAGAGTTGAGAAAACAGAGACCCTCTCAACTGGAACATAAAGAGACAGGACTTTTCCCCAGTCTGTACTTGGGCTGAGGAGTAGAGGGGTAAATTATCTGAGGAAAACAGGTCAAACTGGAGAAGGATCATGGTGCCACCTGCCTGTGTGGTCCCAGACAGGTCCTGGTTTGCCCAGAGCCAGCAACCCCCAGCAGCCAGGCTGCTGTCTGCTGTCAGCCACTGCCATGACCCCTCTGTGCTCCTGTCTGGAGAGAGGGATGCAGGTGGGGGATGCACACCAAACCCCCGTGAGCCCCTGCTACCCATGCAAGGGCCTGACCCAGCCACCACTGGCCACCCCCACAACAAAAAGCTTTTCCCAGACCACCTCCACTGCACCTCTCAGGCACACAGATGCAGCCACCTTCCCTTTTTCACTCCCAGTGGCCTCTCCCTTTGGATTTCAAAACACTGAGTGGATTATACCACCGATAATTCCTTCCATTTCCTTTCCAGGATACTTTCAGTCCCTGTACCTCCAATGATTCAGCTATTTATGCCACACTCTCAGCAGTTTGTGAGGCTGTCCTGATGTCACAAGCTATACAAGAGAGGCTTTGCTGGAAAATAATTTTAAAAACTGACAATGAGCTGAACATTCCTGGTTTTAGGGCAGAATTTTTGCTGCTCTCTGCACCTGTGCAATCCTTTATGCTGGCACAATGTGAAACACATATGCTCTCAGATTAAGCCTGGTGTAAATGAAAACACAAACTAATGCAGAATTATTTGGGCTTTTTTTGTCAAAAGGTTGTTCCTTTGTCACCTCTGTGAGCAAAAATAGCAACAGGCAAAAAAGCCTCGACAAACCCAAAAAACACCAAAACTAAACCAAACCAAAATACCCCCCAAACAAGAAACCTGAAGAAACTTCAATATTAATGGACACAAAAAGGTCTGTAATTGATGGTATCATTTTTTAGAGTCAGGATTACAAGAGCACTTTCATCGATGCTCTTTCACACTTGTGAAACTTGCCACGCTTATGTCAGGATTGTGGAATACAAAAACTCCCAAGACACACCTCTAAACAGAGGATACAGGAAAGTGGCTTGAGAGAAACCTTTATGCAAGTTAAAGTTTTCCAATAGCTCCATGACATCCAGGTCAAGCACTTGTGGTTAACAGAACTTTCCAGGCACTCTTAAGTCTTAAGGTAATCCATACTGACCTTTAAATGCACTGCAGACACTGCAGAAATAAATAAATACAGGAAAGTTTGTATTTGGTGGAAGGCTTAGGACACCTGGCCCTGTGTCAGCTTGTTTGTTTACAGCACAGAGGCCTTGCTCTAGCAGAGGAAAAAAGTGGTACTGCACTACAGATTAATACTGGGCTCCTTCCTTCCTTCCTTCCTTCCTTCCTTCCTTCCTTCCTTCCTTCCTTCCTTCCTTCCTAGGCATGGACATCAGGGCTGCTTCCATCCATCACCAGCCTCCATAGACCTATCCAACTTGGAAGTTGAAATTTCACAGCTTTGTTGGGTTTTATGGCACCAAATGTGTAGATAAATTCCTTTTTGGAGATCAGGGGTCTGTACCTCAGCCAGGACAGCTCAGCTCATTGGCTTCAATAGAGTTTAGCTGATTGATGCTGGCTTTGGGACTTCCCTGCCTCGTCAAACTTCATTCTGGTTGTTTCATCTGAATGAATGCAGACTGGAGGGAAGGGCTAGGAAAAATTTTATGTACAAAAAAGATGAAATTGCTCTGTTAAGATCCTGTGTAGACCAGCTTCCAAACTGACTGCTTACAGCTCCCAAAAGCTGTGGCTCTCCAGGGAAATATCTTACTGCAATCTCTAAGTAAATTTTGTAGAAGAAGTTTCCTGAAAGTAGAAAATCAGTGCTGCATTTCTCATTTTTAAAAATAATTTAATTGGTATACCAATTACAGAAATTTTATAGAATATTTTTATTTTATCATAAAATAATTCTCAGTAAATCTGGACTTCCATAGTGGGAGATATCAATTGTTACATCCCAAAGATGTTGAATTCTAAATTTTTGGTTTTTTATGGTGAATATAAAAGATAAAGTAAATTATTGAAGAACTGGTTGTTACCAATAGAAATACTGTTAAGATGTGTATTGAATGGGTGCTACATGTTGAGACCAAGTGAATAGTTCTTTTGGAGCTCAGTTTCACATTTTATTCTGACTACAGGAAGAATAAAAAATCTTTTTACACTTAGTTAACCTAGAAGTATTGTTTTAATGGTTAAATATTCAGCAATTTAAACTACCTAGCTCCACCGACTTTTGAGATACTTCAATAGTAGATAAAAGTGGAAAATGTTGGTTCTTCACCTCTTCTTTCTCTGAATTTCTGCATCCTGAATTGAAAAAGCACAATATATTTTAAAGAGTTAGCTGCATCACCACAGTTAATTCTGCCCCTCCCCTCATTAGTTATCATATTTGTAATTTATGGTAGGTCTCTAAACCTGTAGCTGTAGCTGGCATTTTGAAAACCACTAGGTTTTTCTCTTGCCATTTAAAATCAGGAAGACTACAAAGGTTAATCCAAAGCAATGTCCACAAGCAGTTATATTCCCATAGGTATCATGAGTAAGTGGTCTTTGATAAAACCTGAATGATCCTGTGATAGTACAACCAATCTCTGTTCTAAGTGTCCTGATAAATTCTACTAATATTAAGATATTATGGAAGAGTAAATAAAAAGGAGATAGGTTGAGGTTTGTTTTTTTTTTGTTGTTGTTGTTTTTTTTCTTTTTTTTTTTCTTTTTTTTTTTCTTTTTTTTTGTATAAAGTTAAATAAAAAAGAAATATTCCCTTTAAATATTGTAGGTTGTTCTGTGTCATTCTTTTTCTTTATCCTTTTCCTTTTCTTTTTCTTTATCCTTTTCCTTTTCTTTTTCTTTTTCCTTTTCCTTTTCTTTTTCTTTTTCTTTTTCTTTTTCTTTTTCTTTTTCTTTTTCTTTTTCTTTTTCTTTTTCTTTTTCTTTTTCTTTTTCTTTTTCTTTTTCTTTTTCTTTTTCTTTTTCTTTTTCTTTTTCTTTTTCTTTTTCTTTTTCTTTTCCTTTTCCTAATTCCTTTCTGATTTTCTTTTTCTTTTTCTTTTTCTTTTTCTTTTCTTTTTCTTTTTCTTTTTCTTTTTCTTTTTCTTTTTCTTTTTCTTTTTCTTTTTCTTTTTCTTTTTCTTTTTCTTTTTCTTTTTCTTTTTCTTTTTCTTTTTCTTTTTCTTTTTCTTTTCCTTTTTTTCTTTTTCTTTTTCTTTTTCTTTTTCTTTTTTTCTGTAGAAGGACTTCACTTTGTTCTCTGAGTTTTGAATTGTTATGGTATGTGTAGGGATAAATTAAAGGTCAGACTAATGGGAAAGAAGCAAACACAGAGGAAACTGAAGCTAGGACAGCTGGCTGAGGAAGAGAACAGGGATGAAGGGCAGTGGTGCACGATGGGGTGAGGCCAAGGCCAAGGCAAAGCTGTAACTGAAGGTGGCAGAGGACACAAGGAATAACAGGAGGGGCTCCTACAGGTTAACCAGAAAGGGAAGGTCAGAGAAGGTGTACACCCTCCCCCCATAAACAATGCTGGAAAACTGGTTACAGTGGAAGAGGGGAAGGCTGGCATACCCAAAAATGTTTGCCTCAGAATTCAATGGTAGCCTCTCTTCCCACACCTCTTGAGTGGATGGACAGCAGGATGGGGACTGGGAGAGCAAAGTCTCTCCCACTGAAAGGGAAGATCAGGTTCATGAACACCTGGGGACCAAATCTATGGGATCTGAGGAGGAGCATCCCAGAGTCCTGAGGGAATTGGCTGATGTAGTTGCCAAGGCTCTGGCCATTATATTTGAAAAATGGCATTTAGATGAAGTCCCAGGTGACTGGAAAAGAGGAAATATTGTATATAAATATTGTATAATGTCTTTAAAAAGGGGAGAAAGAAGGACTTTGTGAACGACCCACCTGTCAGCCTCACATCTCTCTTCCAACCCAGACCACTCCATGATTATACTGCAATTATAATGCATAGAGTTTTTTTATTGTTTCATGTCTATTTTATGCTCTGTCCCTTGTGTTGACTGTTAAAAATTTTGGAACAAAACCAGTCCAAAAATGTTGTCAATTTTTGCCTCCAATTTTCCTTTTCATGACTGAATACAATTTCTGTGTTGTATTTTTTTTACCAGATGAGTGACATTATTTATTTGCAAAGCCA
The DNA here is from genome assembly GCF_029582105.1 of Oenanthe melanoleuca. NCBI lineage: Eukaryota > Metazoa > Chordata > Aves > Passeriformes > Muscicapidae > Oenanthe > Oenanthe melanoleuca. The sequence goes on from NC_079336.1 coordinate 75,805,671, forward strand.
CTGCACTTTTTAAGAACATGAATTCTTCTCTGGTGTATTGTGTAAGATTCCTAGAATTTTGAGAAAAAGCCACACCTGAATGTGATCTATTTCCCCATTTTCTCTAAGTATCTGTTGAAAAGAACCAGAATCCCCTAAATCTTCATGATTTTATGAATTTTGGTCAGGAAAGCATCCTTCCAAAGCATTTTATTGCCTCAGATATTTCTTCTACTGCTACAGGAAAATTACTACTATTATTCTATATTTGTTTGGATAGAGAAGGGATTTTGGCATTTAAAAATATATATTACAATTTGCTCAGTTATAACAAAGAATTCAGATTCTAAGACAGTAAAATAATCTTATTAAATAATAATCTAAGAGAGAAAATTATCTATTGTGGTTTTTTTTTTTTGTTTGGTTGATTTTGGGGATTGGTTGGCTGGTTTTTATGCTTTTCCTGACATTATTGCTCTAAACAATCTGCATGGTGAGATGAGAGATTTCACTTCTGTTGTATCTGTGCTCCCAACCAGGGCAGGCTGCAGCTGCTATGAAGGAGAGAAGCTGTGGGCTCCTCCTCATCCAGCAGTGCAGGCAGAGGTCCTGGGACATGTGGCACTGCAGGCAAATTATGCCCCATGTGCCCCTTCCAGGAACATTTCCAGGTTCCTGCCTTCACTTATCTTCTTCATGGACATTGAGCAGAGTGTAAGCTGGAGTGAATAAGCTAAAATGCAGTTTGCATTTTGCACCCCTGCAAAGAAAAAAGAAGAAAGAGGAATTCTTGTTGAGAGTGGTGTTGGGGTGAGCTGACATAAATAAATGCTGTGAACTTTCCTATTTTTTCCTGCCTTGTTCCACAGCAATAGGAATGGGCATTCGAGGGCAGATCAATACACTGAACAGGGCAGCTGAGTTAGGCAAGAAATATTGATATTTGCTGTTCATTTGGGCTTGCAACAAATGACCATTGCTTTCCTTGAAGCCTGAAAAAGGAGGGAGGGTCTCATGCTCTGGAGGCATGCTGCCTCTTGGGATTTCTGCAGGAAGGAGGCAGTTGATGCAGAATTAAAGGTTAGAATCCCCAGCCTGTGCCTGGTAACACTGTCCTCCACAAACTGCTCTGGGCACCTGCAAGGATTAGCCTGGAGTCACTCTCCTGAGGGAAATCTCTTTCTTTATAGGGGTTTAGAGTAATTGCACTGAGAATTTCCTCACCATTCAGTATGGGTCAGGGCTGAAGCATTTCCTTAGTGCAGGGTTCCTCTGTGTAAAGCAGCTTCTCACATTGCTCATTCCTTAGGGTGAGGAATGGCAGACCTGGCCAGGGAAATTTGGGCATGGCCGGAACCAGCAATAATCTTCTGAAAAAAAGGCACACCAAATATCACACAGCTGGAAATGGTTTTTTTGGCACAAGAACATAGGATGTTGCTTAAGAGACTAGGGAATTTAGACACCTCTGAATTAGGGGGACAATAAGGGAATTATAAATTTGTGTACACATGTGTTTAAACATGCAAAAGTCCCTCTCTGGATTTTACTTTGGCAGCAAACCTTCCAAAGATTTGTTTCCTTGTCTGGAGAAAGAAGGGTAGGTAAATTTCTATTTCCTGTTGATTAAATTGCCCCTAAAAATAAGAATTAATTAGTCAATTTTTTCTTACTGCATTCACAAATAGTTCTGTGCAATTAACAACAGCACGTGAAAGGGAGACAAAGTATAAAGACTGAAGTATAAGTAGCAGGGACAAAAATGTTTAAAATGTTTAGGTCTTAGGAGACTTATGTCTCAAACTTTTCCTATTTTTAGAGGTTAACCCATAATTTCTATGAATGGTAATCACCCATGATCTAAATCCTGGTCCCATGAAGTCAGTGGGAGTTTTGCCACCAAATTTAGCAAGAAGACTGAACTGTGTAACTGTTATTTAATGCCACTGCATATAGGAAAACTGAACACATTTATTTTGATTGGAAACAACATCATATAATAATTCCCCAAAATTCTAAGGTTATGGCTGGTAGGAAATATAGCTCTTGGGGGAAAAAGTTGCTCCAACAGATGTCATTTGCAATATATCACAATGTCAATGTTAATTCCAGTTAATGTGGAAGGAAAGTGTCCAAAATAATTTAAGATGCAAAGAATAGCATTCAGTGGAAGGAAACTTAAACATAACATTATGGTATGCCAACAGGCTTATATAAAAAAAAATTAGTCTGCCAGGGAGTTGTTCACATGGGGCTACATCATGCCATGGGAAATGCCTGAAATGAAGACTATGTTGAAAAGTACCCAAAACACTGAGCCTTGGAGAGAGCTCGTCCTCATTGCTCACAGTAGGAGCAGGAAGTAATTTGTGGCACTTCAGTTCAGTGGTAGAGCTTCCTTTCATCTCACAGTGCAGAGGTTTTCATTCCTTTCACCAGAGTATGATGGTGGCAGAGCGGAGTCTACCAGGTTTTCACTGGGTCTCACCCCGGCTGGCCCAGGGGGACGCCTTGCAGCCATTCTGGAACAGAATGTGACCTCCTCACCACACCTGGATTTGCCTTTCCCTCTCCTAGCTTCCAATACAGATGCAAAATGCAAAAATGTCTCTTTGGGCAAGCTTTTACCTTGAATATATCCTCAATGAGAGTACACATCCTTATGCACAGTATGTAAAAAAAATTCCACAAAGAATAATCAGAGACCACTCAAAAGTCTGTATGAAGCAGGTACTTGTTATAAACCAGTCTGCACTACGTCTTTGACTAAAGTTGAAATAATTTATTTAAAACTGGGACAACTGTGCAGTAGTACAATTGCAAAATTTCTCTTTGTGTCCAAAGATAAGAATCTGAATGAAAGCTATCAAAATGTCAAGAGTTCTCAATCACTGACATAATAACACTGTGCTTACTTGTGTGATGAAAATTGCTGTTGGGAGCCTGATAAATCTCAGTAGATGTTATCCAGGGTAATAACCTTGACCAGTTTACTTCTTTCTAATACAGTGCATTCATATTTAGATGTGGTATATCCAGGATATCATTTAGACTATATTCCTTCACATGCTGGGAAATAAAAGAACAGCCTTCTCAAATACTCTTTCTCTCTTAAGAATTCCATTTTTAAAATAGAACTGATTGCTACAAGCATCTAAGCCTCTCCTCTCCTTTTTCTTTCTGACTGTTTCAGGCCAATAAGTTCAGTTTCCCATGGAGGCACAACCTGGTTTTTGTTACACACATGGAAGAGGTATTTTGCACATACATGAAGGGCTATCATGGTACTTTTCCCAGTTTGAGGCACAGCGTGGTTCAAACAGCAGAGATGCTGGGCTGGAGTTCTGATAGAAGATGGAGCCCTGTGTGCCCCCTTTTATGAAAATACTGTACATAGGCATGTGAAATGAGGAATAGAGGATGAGGAATACATTCAGTGCATGTGGCTGCAGATGGAGCTCTGGGTGACAGAATCCCAGGAAGAGGCTGGGAACTCTGAGGCAAGGGGCACACAGCCAGGTGAGGGACACCCAGAGATCCAGCTGCAAAGGGCCTTTGGTCCCAGCTCAGGTGGTGCAGGTGTGACTGTCAGACTGGCTCCTGGATGGTCAGACAGGGAAGTTTCCTTAACAGGTAACCTCCTCTGCTTATCTGAAAGGGCTTAATTCAGAGACAGAATAAGAATGATGTGTGGGGTGATTGGTGACTAAAGAAGGGACCATAGGGCAAATACTGATCAGCCTTGTCTTCCTTGCCCACCCTCGAGGATAGTGCCATCATAGTCAGTGTTTACTGACTGTAATGGGATCCTGGACAAATCCAGCCTTGGGCAGAGTCCTGTCTTGCTGCTGCTGCAGCTGTTCAGTAAGGGCTGTCCAGGAAGGAGAAGCTTTGAAAACTTTTTTCCTTCCAAGGTGTTCCCATTCTTTCCTTTTAGGCCAGAAAAGCTTACCTTCAGTAGCCAGCAGTCTTGGCAGGAAAAATGAATACTTATATTCACATATGAATACTTGCATTTGCACATGAATATCAGGATCTCTGTGAAGGGCAGGAATCCACAATTCCAATGATATCCAGGATCTCCTTGCATGAGTGGTAACAGAGAGATGATCAAGCAGAGAGATGATCATGCCAAACTGAAACAGAAGGAAGAACATACTGAAGCATTTGTGAAAACACTCCTTTCCTTATATATCACAGCTGCACAGCATTTTCTGTCATGCATTTGCTATTTATAAACCTTTGTAGAGAATTCCAGTTTGTTATACTGACTCCTATGTAGTCTGAGTAATAATTTATAACAGCATAAAGACTGTCTGTATTTTAACAAAGAGGCAGAGCCAGAGTAAAGGTTGAGCCTGACTTCTGCATTTCATGACATTTGAGAACTTGATTTATCAACTTTAATGCTACGTTAACATAAGTACAGAATTTCCTAGGAACTTTGCATCAAATTTAAGGAAAAAAGAAAGAAATTAAAAAGGTTTGAGTGTAAAATTATGGTAAATTATTTCCTCTGTGTCTTGCATTGCTTCCACAGAGAAGACCAGATTGTGCTTTGTAGCTCTACTGTCCTATGACCTTGGAAGGAGGAAAAGATCTCTTCACCAACATGCAGTTGCTGCTCAGAAGAATAGAATGTTTTTCTCCTCAATGCATACTGACAGGGATGTAGTATGGGATGAAGGAAGGAGCAATCCATGCTCCAACCAGTCCCTCAGGGGAGGTGGACAAGCACTTAGCAGCAAGGATTCTAAGTGTAGGGTGTGGCAGGCTTCAGTGTTGGAAGGTGCATGTGAATTTCCTCAGTCACTGGTCAGACAGAAAAGCTCTTAACTGTGGTGACAACTCCCTAACTGTGGTGGTAACTGTGCATTATTTACTCTTATAACTACTGTGGTTGCTTATACAGGGAAAAAGTTTACATTCAAACATGGATCCATAGATGTTGTAACCCTCTGTGATTTTGTTTTGATTTTACCACATTCTTCCTTTGGGAATAAAACAAAACCACTAAACACACAGACATACAAAACATTTAAAAAAAACCCCCCATGTTTTATTCTGAGATTTCCTAGGTTTTGATTTCTAAGTTCAAATTACCTTTTTTTAAAGTTTATTTTAACTGTATTTAACAACAACAACAACAACAACAACAACAACAACAACAACAATAATAATAATGATAATAATAATAATGATAATAATAGAAAATCAGTTAAATATCCAACAGGTATAGTTTCCTTCACAATTAATGAATCATCTAGGCAGGTCTTCTGGGCTACTGATTTTCCTTTAGAAGAAAGTGAACATTTTAGTCTCAGATAAATAGGATTGCAGGAGGTTAAACAGGCCACAGGAGGCTCCATGTTCAGTTCAAATTCCAGCTAGTAAAGCTAAGCAGAAAAAACCTTGCCAACTTTTGTGCCAGATTAATCCACTTAACTGCTACTTATTTCACAGCCACTTCTTGCCTACTTCCTATTGATTCACTGAGTGTTTGAATTTTCCCCTCTCCTTTCCTGTAGATGTGTTGCTGGAGTTTGAATGCTCTGAAGAAGGGAAGCCATGAATTTTTGGTAAGCACTTAGGTCCCTGACTACAGACTCTTCAAGGTAAATCTGTCTACTTTACTTTTTCTTTATGAAATTTGGCTTATCAATAGCATAACTTCTTATATGCTGGACTTCTTAGTAATAGTTCAGAGGGGAACTTCATTAGACTTTAGGCTAGATACAGTCTTACAAACCAGAAAACATAAAAGGACAAAGATACTGCATTTCTATTTTATCATGTATGAATTTCATCCCCTTTTTTTTTCTTCTTCAAAACATTTTTAGTCAACTCCTCCACAGCAGTAGCAGGCACTAATTATAAATATGATGTGCTTTGCCAGTTGCAGGAAAGGTCTCTACAAATCCTCCTGACCTCAGCAGTGGTAGACTGAGGCCAGCTAGGCAGCACTTCTGTCTGAGGCAAGCCAAAGTGGCCAAGAAGTTCTGTTGTAGTTCTTTTGGTTTGGAAATAGCTGGTTTGGTTGACATTTGCACCACCTAAGGTCAAAATAAATATGCTACTGTGAGCTCAAAAACCTTATTAGCCCCCTGTCCAGTTTGCTGCAGTCAAGGTAGGCCACCTGTAAGGGCAGAAGAACTAGTTTAGTTTTTGGGAAATAGCATTGATTTACCTGGATGCTGCTGGAGATTGACTTGGAGCCCCAAAGGAAGCTAACTAGTAGTGTACACACATTTTCATTCTCTTCCAGCAGATTGACATGGCAAGTGTGTCAATAGCTTCAGGAGTCTTTAAAATGCCAGAGGATCAGTGTTGCAATTACATTCTAGAATATTGCTACACATACTTTAGTAATTGCTTCCATTATTTCTGCCAGCATTCCCCAAAATGCTTCCTACCTTGTCCACATTGACTATACAAAATTTTCCAAATTGCTACACTAATTCTGGTGAAATATGAAATAATTTCTTTACTTTCTACTGAGGAAGGAAAAGGAAGTTTCTCACATAAGACTCAACATGGATAATCAGAGAAAAGAGATGTTAGTGATATTCTCTTATTTGGTATATCATAGCTACTTCCCCATCTATAATCACTTTACCTGCTGTCTCCTGCTTTACCAGGTTGAGAAAAGATTGAAACAGCTTCAGCAAAATACCACAGGCTGGCCCTTCTGTTTTCACTGAGCACTGCTACAGGGCCTTTGTGAGGTGTGTGCTGAAGGCTGCAAGAGGAAATGATGGGTATAGAAATAGAGTTCCCAGTCCTGCAGATACTGTGTCTGAAATAACTGAAGAGTTAAAAATTATAGATGTTTCAAGCACATATTCCTTTATCACAAAATTCTTTTCAGGAACTGAGGCAAAAAAGATTTTCATAGAACGGTTACCAAGAATGTAAAGCAAGGGCAAAGGACTGACTATGCTTTGTTATTAAGTCTGTATAATTATTTTACACTTTGCCTGTCTTCTGCTATAGTGGCTTCTTCCTTTCAAGATTAGCTGTCAGACACTCTGCTCTGTGTTAACCTGTATTTTCACATCCATTTTATAACAAATAGTTCAGAAACTTCCTCTCTGGAAAGGAGAATTAAAATTCGGTGTCATAGAAGTGCAAAAGGCAATTCCATTATCAAGGGATTCCTATGAACTTTTGCAACCCATTTTGGGATGTGTGGCACCTTAAAGTCACCATCTCTTAATATAGCTAGTAGGAAACTGTGACCTTCTTAAACTTCCTCTAACCTTGCATGCAGAAAAGCTATTAACTTGTACAGAAAGCAAGTATTTATATCCACAGCAGAGGATTCTAATACAGGCTTGTTTTTTCAAGGATGAATTAAACTACTTGATTTTGAACTAAAAGCAGCAGTATTATGCAATGCTTATTAGCCTTCAAATTTGTGTTGGAAAGGAATTCACTAGAGTTATCCCCCTTTTCCATGCTCTGACTTATTCCAGCATTGAAATTAGCTATAAATGTCCTTGGCAGCTATGCAAACAAAGCTTGCTCCTGCAGCCTAGATCGTGTGAGCTGCTGAGCACTGCTGGAGAGAGGCAGAACACCTTCTGCTGCCATTGTCTTCAGCACAAATTGACAATGACACATCACCCCTTGCACAGCTCACTGGGCTGCAGGGCTGGGTTTATAATTAATTCACAGGGTTTTTTATATGCCTTGTTCCAGACCATTGATAAGAAAAATATGCTAAAATCTGGTGAGAGGAAAAAAAAAAAAAAAAAAAAAAAAAAAAAGTGACAGCAATATCACAGGTTAAATCCTGAGCATGTGTGAGTCAGCACAGCACAGCTGATTCCAGTGATGCTGTATCAATCTGTCCCTGCTGAGGTTCTGCTTAAAAAATTTTAATGGCTATCAATTCAGAAGAAATACTTTGGATATACTGCTAAATAATGGCTTAGATGTCACAGCAAGAAACAGTATCATGCCACTTATTATGCCATTTTAAAACAATATAAGCCATGTGTGAGAAATTAAATCTGTCACCCTGGGAAAGAGTTCAGGCTGTCAAAATGGTAATAGAAATGAAATTCAATTACCTACTTTCTATGTTACGCATGGTAATCCCCCAGAAAATACTAAAGGAAATTGAAGAGGAGATTATCTTGTAAAGTGCTTCTATAATATAATTGTTATTTTAATTATTATAAGGAAAATATACAATTTTGCAGAAAATCAGATGAATTTTATAAGAATTGCAGCTGTTTGCCAGGCTAAGATTAGCTGCCACTGGCCATGACCGTGACACTCTGAAGGCAGCCACAGGCTCACTTCTGTAGATTTTCCTCATGCTCAGCTTTTCTGTGGCAATGTCTGCGAGGGATGAGACTGATGCTGAGCTTTCAGTATCTCTAGAAGAAGGAAACCACTAGGAAAGTAACTAGGCCCTTTGTCTCATTGATCTCTGTGCTCTTTCCTTGCTGGAGCTGGTGCAGCTCCACCCTAAGTGGATCCCTTGGGTGGCAAACACTACTGAAGGGCCAGTGTCTCCCAGACTAGGTAGGAACTGGCCTTCATTTTCCTGTGTGACTTCTCTAGCAGTGAGGAGTGGAGCTCAGAGACTGTCCTTGGCCCAATTTCACTGTGCCATGAGGAGTGGAATGATGCAGCAGGAGGTACTTGGAGATCCCATTCCATGGTACAGCTTGAGGGCAAGCTATAGCCCATAGGCTAGCAACCTGCAGTCATGAAAACCCAGACCTCAATGTGTTTGCTAATCATCAAGATATTGCATAAGGGAAAAGAGGAGCTCAGTATAACATGCAGGATGAAGAGTCAGCTGTGATTCAGGCTCCTTTGTGGATATAGTTCTAAAACAATGCATACATAGTCTGTATGTAAAAGTCAAAGGCAAAAAGCACTTAGTCTATAAAGAAATTAGGATTCTCAATGCAGAAATTTTTAAATGCCATGATGGTATCAAGTGCCTGGGTTTTGGAAGAGTTTTGGTTGCTTTTTTTCAGGTCAAGTTTGTACAAGAAAAAAAAGAAGAGACAATCAAAAGGAAAAATAAGATAAAAAGGAGGTCATTACCTGCTGATGCTCTCAAAGATTGATATTTCCTATCTTAACTCTATAAGCAAGAGCCAGCACAGAAGACTGATTATATTTTACATGTCAAGAAAAATACTGAGAACAATGAATGTTTATGTATTCCCAATCTCCTTAATCAACTTCAAGATTTTCTGTTACCTTCCCAGATTCTTAATGGGCACAAACTGGAAGTTGTGCCAGAGATTTTAAGAGTAGGTTGTGAATTGTGTGTGCAGCCCACATGGTGGAGAGGCAGCATTGGTGAGTACAGAGCAGTGCAGGGGAGGTCAAGTAGCTCATGTATGTGAACATATTTTGCCTTTGCACTATGGACTGCAGAGCACCTGGCCTCTAAGTGAGCCAGTGCTGAGATCTGTAATGCTTGACAAGACTCTTGCTGATGCTTGAGCTAAACTGTTTACAGCTTCCTTGCTAATTTCTCTGCTTCTCTGAAGCCTCTAGCACAGAGATGCCCTGATTATTAATGACCTTCTTGTCAGCATCAAGAGGTCTTGGTGGCACTCAAAATAAATGGATACTGTTCAGGGAACCTAAGCCCTCATCAAATCTAATTGTGAATTGCAGGGGGAGTTTGTACCATGACATGAAGTCAGACCCATTCTGAAGAGGCCAGTCTCAGCAGCAGAAGCAGACAAGCCACAGCACAGGGTCTTAGCAAACTAGCCCCACAGACAGGCTGTGCTTATAAGCCTGAGCTTATAAACTCTGACAAGGCTGATTTTGGGTTCACAGTATTTCTGTGTGTGTAGATGTACTGTTAGCCTAGGGCTGGCTTGGGGCAAGCCACATGAGACTGCACTGCACTAGGCAAGTGCTTCCTCTTTCTCAGTATCTTCTGATACTTCCCTGCATGCCAGTCACTTCACAGAGGCTCTTGGAAATGGGTTTAATTTTATCTTCTTTTGGCTCTTTCTCTAAGCACATTTTGCAATTCCTGGTTATTTGGTCACATGGAACTCAGAGCACAATCACCATTTGGAGCTGAGTAGCCAGTCAGGATAAGGAAAGTTGCATGTTAATAACATAGCTGTACAGAAATAATTATACAGAGCTAGATCACTGCCTCAAGGGCATGACTTGTGTTTGGAAGAGTTTTCATGGCATGAATTGAATGTTCTCTCACTTGGCAGGCACAGTGGCATGGAAGCTGCACAAAAGCTGCCACATCATGCCTCTGGCTGAGCCCTGGTGGAGCACCACCACTTCCCAGAAGAGCAATTAGGTGCAGTGCTGGTGTTCCCCCTGACATCCATGCTGTGAGCCTGCCTGGCCCCTGTGCCACAGGGGAAAGCTCCTTATTCCTCCCCCTTTGCTGTGGCCATGGAGACAAGCCAGTGCATAACTAGTCCTGTTGGGACCAAACAGTTCAGCTATGCTGGGGAGCTCCAGAGGAAAGGACAAAGCACAGTAATTTCTATTCCAAAAAAGAGGAGGAAACACAAGATCTTACTGCTTTGTATCACTTCATATAGATAAAGCTGTGGGGTTAAAACTCCCTCATTTTTTAAGCCCTCATAGCAATTAAATATTTAAGAACAGGAGCAAAACAAGTACTGCAACCAAGTAAATCTAAGGCAAATCCTCACTGAGATGTGGTCTGCACAATACAGGAAACATGCTTTTAGCCTGGCTATTCAGTATGTCTTTGTTTGTTTGTTTGTTTGCTTGTTTTATAAAGATAATAATGGCAAGGCTCTTTGAAGACCTAGGGGAAGGTTTTGAGTGTGGCCAAGGAATCTGCTCTTTTTAAGCAAGAGTTGGAAGTACTGAAAATTGATTCTATTTTCTTAATATAAAGTTTGTGCAGCTTTATATCCTCAGCTCCAAGTGAACAAACAATGCTGATAGACATGTATTTTAATGAAGCACCATAAAGGAACAGAAATGGGGAAATACATTAATTAGAAGTTAAATAAGTCAAAGTTCATACTTAGTTTCTATTTAAATGTTGAATTTCACATAGGAGTTTCATTAATTTCATTTTGCTTCTTTTCTTATGGCCTTGGAAGGTCCTAGGAACTAGACAAGTTTAAATTAGATTAAAAATATTTTCATTTTAGAAATTCTCTGACATGACAGATTTAGTGGATATTATGCATTGTATGTGCTTTTTATAGTAGTATCTGTTTTATTTGGTTTTGGTCATGTTTATTTAAAGTTTCCTGTTTATAACTATTTCTTAGATGCCTATCCCTCAGTTACTTTTATGGGGTGATTGAATTACATTTTCAAGTAGAGATTTTAATTATCTGTTTTTATAAGACATAATTATAATATGATAACTGCCAGGACATTGCAGCCTGTGTCCTGCAGGCAGCCTTCTATGAATTCAGAACAATCAACTTTACATCTTACACCTGAAAACAACAAAAAGGGCCAGCAAAGCAGCATCACAGTCTGTCTTGAGAGTATATTCAAAGCAAGAAAATCAACAATATGTTTCCATTTTGTAAGTCCTCTCTCAGCCCACTTGAATGTTCTGAGCTCTTCTTTCTGGTGTAGATAAAAATTTTCCAGGTGATAGCAAACAATTCCTAAAAGTAAGGCTAGCACTGAAGTTCCTGTCAGTCAAAGATTTTCAATACATAGAATAAAAAAGAAAAGGAAGCAAAGAAATGGAAGTTAAATCTGTAAGCTTTGCCATCTGTAACCCAGCCAGACTTTCTACCCTATGGCTTGTCATAGAACAAATCTGTACATAAAGTGAAAAAGCAATAAGGGCTTTACTGATATTTATTTAAGATATTTTTGTGCTATGTACACGGATACAGATCTCTACAGATTTGTCAACATCGAAATTATCTTGCAGATTACTATTAAATGAGTTGATATTTTACCACAGAAATATGCTTGCAAGCAGAAATAGTTCATTTGGACACCCTCCTTTTTTTTTTTTTTTTTCTAGTTAATTAATGAAATTTGTTTATTTCTTTATTCACATGTGGAAGTAGCAGGTAAAATAACCCACAATGAGTAATTTGTTCAACAAAATTTCCCAGTCTTTTGTCTGCTGCCCATGAATTGCCACAAATATATGAATTCTAAAAAGCACTCATGATTTCAAACTATTAGCATATTTCAACAGATTATATGAATAATTCTTGCCACGTGTATCAGTAAAAAAATAATATTACAGATTATAATTGGCATCTATAAACAGGAATGAATTAGAATGTATCAGATAACATTTTTAGTACTAGCAATTTTTTCCCTAGTGAGTATTTATATCTTGACTAGTAGTGAAAAATACTAAGAGCAGTCCATCTAACTTGAAACCAGCTCAGGTTACTGAAAATCAGAAGCCTTCTTAGAAAGAAGTCAAGAAGTGCAGGAGTATTTTTATTGTTAGAACTATTTACTCTTACACAGCCTGGCAAAAGTATGGTAATGCAGCATCTGGAACATCCCTGAGGGAAGTAATCTGAAGAGCCACTTTCTTGAACATGTTTTCTACACCTCTTGTTTAACTACTTCACATACTCATTTTCCAGTCATCATATTCACATTAGCTAATAAATTAAAACACTGGCAGCATAAAAGAATATTATCAAGTTTGTACAGACAGTTATTAGCATATTTACCATGGCCAAATTGTTTCACTTGATTTATTTCTAAGTCAGAAACAGTTTCAGCAAATAAATCAGCATTTCACCTCAACAAAAAGTATTTATTTCCTCCTTAGCAAAGAATCAAGTTGATAATATTCTGAATAATATATTATCTATATCCATTCATCCATTCACCCAGAACTCAATTCTCTTAGGCTGAGCAATGTTTTAGGTTTAAATTTCCCTGTTTGCATTTCTCTAAGGGTAAAAAAGATCTTTACAAAACACTGAGTCAAAAGGGCTTATTTTCATCCAGTATTGGGAAGGGATTTCTCATTCCCTTAAGCAGGCAAATTTGTATATATTATTTTACCACTTAGATCTGTGTCCCTTAAGCTCTTGTCTTGCAGTTACTCCAGCACCTATTTCAGTATTAATCCTACCACTTGCATTTTGCCCTCTAGACCTCCTACTGCTTGGCTTTTACAACACATTTTTCATATTCACATTCAGAATTTCTATGCCCCTCTGTGCATTCAAGGCTTTGGGTTTCATTTTATTAAAGGGCTCTTTTTGAGAGAGTGATATTATTCAGCTCTTAGCTTTCTCTATTGTAGGGACATAAGGCACACTTTTCTCACCCTTGTCTGTATATGCAGTGAAGAGGTTTGTTTGTTTTTTTTTTTTTTTTTTAATGAACATAGTTTACTGGGTCTCCCATTGCTTTTGAGATTACACACCATCCCTGAAAAGCAAATGCAGCAATCTGTGTAACAGCTGTATAAATCAGCAGATGAAAATAAAAGAGAGGTGTAGGAAGAAAAAAAAAATACAACCCATGGGGCAGTCAAGACCTTGAGGAAAAAAATATTGGGAAAATAAGAGGAGTGAAAATAAACAGGATCCAAGAGAGCAACCTGAAGCAAACAAAGGAAGCTGAATTGAACCTCCCTGCAAGGTGAGATAGTTGCTTACCAGAAACTGTGGCTGGTTCTCTGACTACATTCAGCATATTGTCCATTGTGCAAACAGATTGAAATACGCTGAACTACAGTTCTTGTTCAGACTGAGAACATCCCTTGTGTTTTCAGAGATCTTTTCCAGGGTGGTTGAAAATAAGTGCATGAGCAAAAGCTTTGAGGCCTGAATTGTGAAAGGAGCTGCACTCTCTTTATATGCAGGTAAACTTGAAAACTTAGGGCATAGCTATAATCTATCCTAGGCACACAGAGAGGGTCAGTGCTGCTTGTGTGCCTGAGCTCCTCACACAGGGATTCCTCACAGCTGCTGAAAAAGGCTAAAGTGCAGATAACCACATGCAGAGACACAGCTATTGCTTTCTCTTTTCCAATCTTTTTCTTCATGGGAGTCTGGCTTTTCCTTGTGCTCCACAGGATTACACTGTTCTCTGGATGGCAAAAGTGTGTGGGGGGGGCAGAGACAGCTCCAAGATGGAATTCTCTGCCCAGACCATGTGAGGGACAGTGTGTCCTGCCGAGGTGACTGTGTAGGTGGCACAGGTAGGTGTTGGCTTGGGAGCAGCCTTGGGACAGTCAGGCAGAGCAGGCAAAGCCAGAGAGGACTCTGAGCTCACCCAGTCATGGAGAAGGTGTAGCTGAGATCTTCCAGGATCTCCAGACTCTTTTGCTCCTGGATTATCCTTCCTTACTGAAACAGAAGAAGCACCAGGGCCAAAGACTCAGAAAGTGAGAGAGAGAAGGCATTCAGAAAGTTCACAGTGCCAGATATGTATGTATGCATACACACATCTTTCAAAATTTACAGGGGCAAGTGTATATAAATTGCTGTATTTTGATAAGAACCTTTCCTCATAGAAGTGAGGCACATAAATTTAAAAATCTAGTTTTCTTTTGCTTTTCTCGAGCCAAATGAAAGCAAGCTAGAATGTAACCATGCTGAAAACAAAGAATTTGCATCCAAGGAAGGCATTAGTAAGTAAATACAGTTTTCATGTGATTGCAGTCATAAGAAGAATGATGGACTGTGGCTCTATTGTAGTTTTTTTTCCTGCAGTAAATTGCAGAAGCAGGTTTTCTATCCTTATTTGTTTCCCGGACATTGGAGTTCTTTAATTCTTTGGGAACATTGTAGATATAGCTAGCAAGGTGTAAAATATATCTACATTTACCAACATGTGAAAGCTCTATCTTTCATCTAAACAATACAAATATGATCATTTATGGAAATTCATGAAAATTTAGCTCCTGTAGAATGTGTGAGTCATGCAGTTGAAATGCTTATGAATGACAATTGCTTCTCTCTCATAGCTCTACTAAAATACTTTACTTCTTCATTTGTACTCAGGTTTACAAATTGCAACCAACCTCAAATTTTATAGTTGTTATATTTAGCCATAGTTTTCAATCTCATGTTTATTTTATTGTGATTTTTTATTAAATCTCATTGTACTTAATTCGTCAATTACTGCTAAAGCTCATAAAAATCATCTAGTTCAATTACTCCTCTTGTTGTCCTACCTATTACTATATTCTAAAACCTTCAAATTCAGACCCCTTCACTATGTGAAATCACACATTTCTATTCAAACTACACACATGTGACTCTAATGCCATCACTCAAATTTGGAAGCCTTCTCCAAGGCACCAAGTCAAAAGCAGTGTTCTCCAGGGGGTCAGTGTCAGAAAGCACAGAAAGCTCAAAAATCCCAGGTTTCTGGGTTCCAACAGATTCCCTGTGTGGTTATTCATGCAGTCTTTTTTGGTTCTGTGAAAGAAGAGAAAGTACCTACTGACTGCAGAATAGACATATTCTAAAATTCCAGAACTTTTAAATAAAAAACCCCAACCCTAAGAAAAAAGAAACATAAAAAAAAAAAAAAAAATTAAAAAAAGGAAGCATGTGCTAAATTTTGGTATAGTTATAAGTCTAGTAAACACAGCACCTTAACAGCACTAAATGGTCTCTCTGGACTGCTAATTGTAATTCTGGAGACAGTTTGAAGGAATAGGACATTCCAAAGCAATGAAAAAATTACCAGTCTCCTTCCAGGTTTAAAAAAAAAAAGGGAGAGGTGACATTAGCAAATGAAGTGATCATTTGACTTGACCTTTATTGCTTTCAAAATAATGAACTTATTTGTATTGGCTTTCCATGCCCTACTTTAAATGTGCCCTACTAAAATCTGAGGAACTACTGAGTATAATGTAGAGATAAAGTAAAGGCAAGCAGAAAAATATTCTAAAAAAAACCATGCTAATAAAAAAAAAAATTAAACTAAGGAAAATAAATTAATTTTCACATGTAGAAGCAATGAAACATTCATTCATTCATTCAATCATTCATTCATTCATTCATTTATTTTGAATATCAAAACTATCACCATGAATTTATATAAATTTATATGAATTTATATAAAAGACAAAAAGCATTCTTTGTAAAACCTGCAAACCCCGAGCATGTACCAACCTGTGTGTGCAAAGCTGGGGGATCTTGTGCACTCACACAGTATGCAAGATGCAAAACAAGCACTGGCATCCTTCACTTGCCATTTCTATTAACAAATGCTCACAAGCTGAGTCAGGGAGGTCTTTGAAGATTCAGTCTGTCCAAATGGCAAACAAGTAAGAAGTGTGACATTAATTTCTAAGCAAAGCTCCCCTCTGCCTCATCCCTTTCTGAGATATGGAGAAAAGACTTTCAAGGCTTTAAAATAAATGTGTTTAAAATGTCAGGGAAACTGGACTGTTGGATCTGTCATCTATTTCATTTCAGTAGGAGTATAGAGTTATTTATATTCATAAAGGAATGCAATCAGAGCAGAGTGCTTTTATGTGTTTGCATAAATACATAAAATGGAACTCTTAGAAACTCACAGGATCACACATAGAATGGGTCAGGTTGGAAGGGACCTCATTGGGCCATTGGGTCCAATCTCCCTGCCCAAGCAGGGCAAACCCAAGAGCACATGGCACAGGATTGAGAGCAGATGATTCTGGAATATCTGGAGACTCCACAGCCTCTCTGGACAGTCTGTTCCAGTGCTCAGTCACCCACACAGTAAAGAAGATTTTCCTCATGTTCAGGTGGAGCTTCCTGTGCATCAGTTTCTGCCCATTGCCTCCTGTCCTGTTGCTGGCACCACAGAGCAGAGCCTGGCTCCATCCTGCTGGCACCTCCCTGCAGATACTCACAGACATTGATGAGCTCCCTCCCCTCTCAGTGCCTCTTCTCGAGGCTGAGCAGCCCCAGCTCCCCCAGCCTTTCCTTTTTGAGAGGATGCTCCAGTGCCTCAGTCATCTGTGTTCCCCTCCCCTGCAGCCACTGCAGCAGCTCCATGTCTCTCTTGTCCTGAGGGGCCCAGGACTGGACTCAGCACTGCAGATGTGCCTCACCAGGGCTGGGCAGAGGGGCAGGGTCACCTCCCTTGAGCTGCTGGCAATGCCCTTCCTAATGCACCTCAAAGTACCACTTTCCTTGCTAGCTCCTTTCATTCTCTCTCCTCTAGTTTCTTGATCTTTGAAACAGCCTCCCATCTCAGCTGTCCTTCATGAGATCTATCTGCTTTTCTAAATAAAATGTATCAGCAAAAACTTTCTTTCTGCTGTCCTTCAAACCTCCATCGTTTGCCCAAGGCAAAGAAGCAAGGGTATAACATGTACATCAAATTGTACAACTGCCTTCACAAAAGCTTCTCAATAATGAGAATAATCCTACTATTTAAAATGTAAAATTAAGGCTATACCATTGCAAAATATATATATATCTTTATATATATAAATATATAGTAGCTGTGTGGGGAATTAGTTAAAATATTAATTTATTTAATCTTTTTTTGGTAAACACTAATTTTGTTTCTTGTCTCTCCTTCTTCAGACACCAGAGGCATCCTGACTCACACTATTTGTACATCTACTCTCTAATGCAAATAGTTCAGCAATGAGCTCAGCCTCTCTGCTAAGCCTGTGGGGAGGAAGGATTGGCTGGTAAAAAAGAAGTGTAGTTTGAGTCATAGTTCTCCATTTTGCTCGATACAACATCAGGATATGTGGCTGAAAAATGAGCAGCCTTTTCTTTGTGAACTGAGCATAGAAGGTTGTACGAACAGGAGTCATCTGTTCGCCATTTGTCACCTTTTCACCAACCATAGCATGGGGGCTCTGACTTGTTGCAAACTTTAGCAATCAAGCTCTATACATGTAAGATAAGAATCTCAAAATGCAGGACTACTTTTATGATGAGAACTTTTGCTGGCCCTTTTTTCCCCTCTCCCACCAGAAGTCCTGTATGGGCAAGTGAATACCCACTGCCAGTGTCCCATCTCCCTTCTGATGTCAGTGCCCATGGAGCACCAGCCTCAGCTGGTGCTGAGGGATCAGCATCCCTGCAGCATCTCTGACTGCCTGGCTGCCATTGTCAATGTTTGGGAAACTGCTTCCAGGCACCTGCCCTCTGACAGCCAATTCTCACCAACTGCATTATGTCTCACTGCTAATCTACCACTTGATCTATTTATTTGTCCATTTGCTGACTCATCTCTCTTCCCATTGTACCTGATGAATTAACTAGCTTGGCTAACTCTTCCCCTGATATGCTCTGTCCACCACTTATCTTCTGAATCAATGCACTGCTGTTTGCTTTTCTGTTCCTCTAGGTAGCCAACTCAGAATGTAACTCATTCCCTTCCTTTTAAAAAGGCACTGCTGCTGAATCTGCTTCCTTAGCTAATTATTTGATTTAATTTGTTAGACTCCTTTTGTCATCTGCTAAACTATGCTTTTGACTCCTTGAGCCCTTCCCTGTAAACATATGACCCTGTACATTTGTTCTCTCATCATCTCTAGCACTATTCCTCTCCATATACTCTTTTCCTCTTCTTGGCACTTCCTTTCTCATACTTTCATGTCATTTGTCACTCACACTGTCCTTCCTTTTGTCCCTTTGACTGCCCACACCACACCACACTCTTGACTACCCTTTAGACACCCAATCCTTCCTTCATCAGTCCATTATTTCTCAGCAGAATGTATGAAGTTACTGTAATTACATGAATTATCTTGTAATTACACTTCAAATGTGGTTTTTTGATACTTGTAATTGTCATGAGTCCACAGGTTGGAAAGTCTGTAATCTGACCAGCAGCAACTGTACAATGCAGCTTAATTATTGAACTTGGAGAGGAACAGCACTTGTACAAAGCAGAAGACCTGGAGGATAATATAATAACTCAGTGAAAGTACATGAATCCCTAGTAATAATTCACAGAAAAGCAAAGCAAAAGCTAATTACCAGAGCTGATGAATAGATAATTTTAAACTTGTTAAAATACCCTGAAGCACCCAGGCTGCAAAACAAGCAGCTTTTCCTTTTGCAATAAAGTAGAAAATTGAAAGCAGTTATATTTTTTTCTGTCCCTCTTCTTTTTAAAAATTTTGTATTTTCATTTGTTTCTGAATGTAAATAAGGGACTAATCAAGTTTATACCTCTCTTTCCAACCTCTGAATAATTTTGTAAAATGCCTATAAGTTTTAAAAGTTATCCAGAGGAAAAATAAAGTTGGTGATCTTCCTACTTGGTAACTTCTCAAAAAGTGGTAGTCAAGTATCTAAGTCAGGAAATCCAAGGTCTGACAGATTCTGAAGAAAACAAAATTCTTGGTAAATTGGTTTTATTTAAAATAAATTCACCAGCTTAAAAAACAAACAAACAAACAAAAAAAAAAAAAAAAAAAAAAAAGAAAGAAAGAAAGAAAAAGAAAGACAAAAAACCAAAACAACAAGTCCAAAACAATAAGAAGGTTTTTAGAAATTACTGGTCCTTTTATTTTAATTCTTAACTATGTAGAAAACTGGTCACACACCCTTTCAAAACTTAAAAATATTGATGAATCCTCTCCAATTTAATTTTAAATTTTAAAATTTAAAATTTAAAATTTAATTTTAAAATTTAAATTTAAAATTTAATTTTAAATTTTGATTGTGGAGATTTTAAAAGAGACAACATTTCCTTTTTTCTTTTTTTTTCTGGTACTAAGCCAACTTATGAAATCTCAATAAGCCTTCCACAATACATTCTTTATCCAGCTCTAGTGATGCATAAGCACTGCAGGTCATCCTTTCTGCCTTCTGTTATTCCAATAAAAACTTACTTTATCTAAAACAAATTCCCTATATTTCTTGCAAAAATAAATGTACTTGCTATTACTTAACTTCCTATGAAGATTTGAAATTTTCAATTTTCTCTGCTTTCTGAATTTCAATTTCTGAATTGAAAGAGAAATTAGAAGAATTGAAGCTGTATTGATTAGTATTTATTTTCAGCTTGGTTTCCTTATGAACAAATATATAAGACATTAAGGTGGTGGGACCCTTAAGTCACTCACTGCCTTTTGGAATTCAGTATTTTTTTACTCTCAGTCCATATCCTTTTTTATTGACAACTCTAATTTATTTTAATGATAATTTTTACTGGATGCCCCAGCCACAAACACTTTCAGGAAAAACGGTTTCGATTTTTTCTTCCTAATTATTTTCAAGACTGATAAATATGGTTGATAGCTGAGAGGAGCTGAAGTTCCAGGGAACCAATATTTTTCCACAGAATCAATAGCTTTTTAACAGAGCACTAGTATTGCTCTTTCATTTATAACATATTGGCAAATCAGAGAATAAGCTGAGTTGGGAGGCAGCCAAAAGGATTGTGGAGCCCAGGTCCTGCCCCTGCACAGCCCCATCCCAAGAATCACACCATTCCTTCAGTGAGTTAACAGCTCCCCCCAGACACTTGTCTCTCTGTGAGGATCAGCATTTCTAAATAACTTGCCATTATTCTTTTGGGTTGTTTGCATTCTTTAAAAAGGGTCACTCTTAAATAACAAAGAAAATATGGAAACACTCTAGGAAAACACTTTCTTTTATTTCCCACTCAATTTCAGAATGCCTAATGAGGGCCTGGGAAAAAACATGAATGTCTGGTTTGTTGCTGATTTTAGGTGTGAAAGTAAATTGAAGAAAAGCTGTTGCCAAGTGAAGATATGCAGAAGCAGAGCAGCCATTAATATAGATAAGAAAGTCTATTTTTACACAAGGGTAAACAAAAAAAGTGCGATTCACATATAAATAAAAACATTGGAGTCATAATTAGTGAGATAAAATTAAGTAGATTTACTTTTCATCCAAGATGCCTCACTCTGGGATACTAAATTCTAATTCACTGGCACTAGATCTATTCCAAGCAACTCTATCAAAAGAGCATTTCCTGATTTGTACAGTGGAGAGAGACTGAAAACTCTCACTTTAAAGAGAGAACCTGGATAACAAGCCAGTTCTACAAAGGAAGCTGAACACTTAGTGATCCACCATATCACAGGTAAACCACTGGAGCTAATGTAGGATCCTACTGCTTGCAATCAATAACTTACAGGGTGCAGTGCAGTGCTTGGGAAAGGATGATTTAGGAAAGAACAGGTGGTAGGGGGCTGGAGCTGAACATGGATTCTTTGTGTCTCAGAGCAGAAAAGGTGCCTGTGCATGCTCAAACAGAGTAGAAGTGTGTAGAAGTGCAAAAAGCAGAATTATTGTAGCAATCAGAACACTGCAGTCAGTAATATACTGTGTACCCTGTGAAAACTACACTTTGGAAAACTAGTAAATAGGAGCATGTATAAATATAACATGGAAGAGGTTTCACAAGTAGTTTTCTGTTTTGGAATTTGTGTCTTCCAACTGGATGCTAAGGAAGCTTTATGTATTTAGCTTAAGAGAAGATTAAGTGAAAAATTTGATCTAATTCACTCAGAGCCATTAAATAAAGATAGGATGTCTTCTCAAAAAATCATTGATTTTGTTCATCCAAATAAAATAAGTGGAAGAACTGTTTGATGAAATTTTGTGTCCTTTGTTATAAAGAACAGATATAAGAAAAAAAAATATAGAAAGGAACAGGCATAATTCCATTTTTGCACCATTTACTAGCATCAAATATTACATTTATATTTAGTATTATCCTCAAAGCAGATTGCCAGCCTCCTGCATTCCTGAAGTCTCTACCACCTTGTGTGCTGACTCCTCTCTGACTTTCCCATGCTCCTCTAGAAAAGAACCTTCACTGCTGCTTTGGAATGGGGTTTGTCAGGGATGTGAGCAGTGTCTGCATGCAGAGCTGCAGTATCTCAGACTTCTCCTAGGCCAGGGGGTATGGACAGGCAGAGATGTGGCTGAGCTGTAATAGCTGCTATCAATAACTTTGAAATCTGAAGATAAATGCTGCAGAAAAGCTAGACATTATTACAGTTTTAGATCTGTGAAGAAATGTGCCTTGTCAAACAAGGATGGTGTGATTGTAATTGTTCTGTAATTTAAACACTCGCTCCAGTGAACACACACATCCTCCAATTGCCTGTTTCATTCTTTCTGTTCTGTTCTGTTCTTTCACTGTTCTGGCATGTTTGTAGGTAGCTGTGTAGCAAAACACACTTTTTTCCAAGTATTTTAAATTCTCAACATAGGTTAGAAAAAAACCCAAGAACTGAAGTTTTATTTTTGTCACTGCCTTCAAAAACATCTTATTTGCTAAATGGTTCTGACCTCTGAGCATAGTCATCACATTTTTCCTTCTAGTCATTACTGGAAATAGTTCATGTGTGCATTGTATTGTGTTGATTTTGGCTAGTACAGAGTTAATTTTCATCCTAGTATCTGGCAATGTTGATAACAGGGATGTTTTAGTCATTGCTGAGCATAGCCAAGGCCTCTCCTGCTCTCACACCATGCCAGGTGTTGGGAGACATTACATTGAATTCTAATAACTTGGGAATTCATTTTGTAAAAGAAGGAGAAACAGTAAAGCAAAAGGCAATGACCACAGGCTGGGAATTCATTTTGTAAAAGAAGGAGAAACAGTAAAGCAAAAGGCAATGACCACAGGCTGGGAATTCATTTTGTAAAAGAAGGAGAAACAGTAAAGCAAAAGGCAATGACCACAGGCTGCAGCTTGGAAGAGTCACTCTGGATAGAAGGAAAATCACTCTTAGAGAAATGCCCTGCTTTGAGCCATGTCACCAGGAAAGCCATAGACTCTCCATCAGTGCAAGTTTTCACACAGAGCCAGGCAAACCTTATGTGGCTTGGGCTCCTGACAGCCTGGAATTTCTGTTCAAAGGTCAGACTAGATGAGCTCCAGTGGTCTCTTACAAGTCCTAGAATATCTTGTTATCTTGAAAAGGCTGTGCAAAAAGGTACCATTAATTCACTTGACCTGAAATATTATGAATTAATTTACTGCTAATTTAATACTCTGGTTCATTTCTGCTGACAGTTAATGAAAAACACATAATACTGAACATCCCCAAAACTTTGGACTCAGTGACTGCTGCTATAAGAGGTCTATGAAGGATCTGCAACACATATTTTATTGCAAGTGCAGACTTGTTCTTATCGCTCCACATTTCTAGATTCCTCCAAATATTCAGCTGCATATGGCCCATCTTTTCTCTTTCTGCACCTGTAATTTATTGAACAATCTGAGGAAGAAAAGAGATGGAAAGCACCATGTCACCTTTCCCTCTGAACAGTTTTGAATTACTTTCCTGTAATCATTACTGCAGACTAATGCCATCAAAGAGCAGTTCTGCAGGAGATAAAATGAACAGCTTCTGATAAATTTATCATTATAGCAAATCACACCAAGTAGGATTTCTTTCCTCAGCCTGCAGAATGTACAAATGATTTTTTTTTCCTTTAAATTTTAAAGGTTTCCCTAGCAGACAAGGGCAACCTGAAAGTCAGTGTGAAAGTCCTGAAGGCATACAATTCTGGCCATGCTGGGGGAAGCATTATGAAATATATCTGCTTAAAATTTGTGGTACTACACTGTATCATTGTGTTGAAAAGGAACTCATATAAATGTAACCTTCTTTAATGAAACGTTTATTGCCTAAATGATGATACATGTGGGAGCAGAGGCCACTAGGGAATCCTGTATAATTTCGTGGTTTTATTTTCCTTTATCCTAAGTCATCATCACTTGCATTAAGTAGGATTTAGCAGGCTTCCTGGTTGCAATGTGAAAAAAACCAGAGCCACAGTCAGGGTCACCAGGTTTCTCTGCAGAGTAAAATCTGCTGTGCATGCTTCTCTGTCTTTTATCTCTCACCTGCTCCTTTGGCCATTAAACATTAACAACTATTGAGTGACTCAGAAGAAGGGCAGGAGGCACTTCTGGAGGAAGTTCAAGTACTCTGTTGATGAGAGCAGTACCAGCACTGGAACAGCACAGAAGATATGCTAAGCTGCATACTAAGTCACATTCCTCACTCTGCACAAAAAGAGGAGAAAGAATATCAGTGTTAAATAGAGGAGGAGGAGTGATCACTCGGGCTGAGATAAAAGTACAATGCAATCAACGGGATTGCACTATTAAATGCCATGGATCTAACATTTAGTACTGTAAAGACAAAAAGGAGTTATTATAGGACTGAAATCTGAATTAGAAAAGGGCACCTGAAGCAATGTTTGTGCCTCTTGTTTTGCAGTCTCAGTTGTATGATCTGTTTGTTGGTGACTGGGGAGAAGTTGACCTGATCCCCAAGAGGCTTTCTGCAGCCCAGACTCCAGCTTTCCTACAGGCAGCAGCAGAAACACACAGCAGCCTCCCTTGCCACCACCTCCCTATGTTCCACCCTCTTTCTTCATGACTCCTCTTTTTTTCCTGATATGATAGACATGTAGCACACAGTAAAGTTAGTTAATCTATATGGCTGCTAAGTGATAAAATTGTTATTACAGCACCTGTACATTACTTTATGCTATGTTGGTGTATATTATCCTTAAAGAGCCAGTAATGTTACAGCATGTAACACCCTACTGTAGAACCATTGTACTGCATTTTTGTTCCAGGCTTCATTTTTCAGTTATGTATAACTCAGAATAATTCTCTTTAATCTGACATTGATTCAATTTTATAGCTTCTTTGACATAATTGAATTGGATAATTCTGTCAAAAATCTCCTAGCCATTTTTGATCTATCCTCAAACATAGTTAATCAAAGCATGCTTCATTGGTTTAAGAGAAATAACCAAATAACTTCGAATTTTATGATTAGACCAGTCAAATTCCTGTTATATTTGCTAGTTATATTGTCTTCAAAGAGTGTATGTAGTTCTACATCTTAGAAGATAGCTGAGTTGCAAGGAGCTGGCTGAGAGAGGAAAATATTCTGTGTGCCCTCTTGCTGCTGCAGTTCTTTACCTTCAGGAGAGGCCCTGAGAAGAAATGGGGCTGGAGAAAGGATCTTGGTGAATTATAAAACTGAGATCTAAATCCTGGCTTTAGCACCAACTCAGGATACAGCTAAGAACAAATTATTTTACCCCTTGGACTTCATCTCCCCTGTGTAAAATGTGGTTAATAGTATTTACAGCCCTTGCCTGACTCTTTCACAGGAATCATGGGGATGTTAATGAAAAAATATATAGCAAGACACCATACTGTGAACAAGTAAGACATTGTAATATCAGAATATATTGTAAAAGAAGCACACCAGTTTCCACAGCAGAGTATGTTTTTCCACAGATTACATCTCCTTATTTAACCCCATTTCTATTGATGGACACCCTGAAAGCATGAGAGTAAATAGGTGAAAGCAGACAGGGAGTTTTCAGCTCCAGGACTAATTCCAGCTTGTCTCTCTTCCCAAAAATCAGAATTTTAGTTTAGATGATCACAGAAAAGTCTGAAACTGCTTTCCACCTTTCCTGTGTTTCTCTGTTGCACAACAGTGCAAGGCAAAGAAACCTGACAGGGTAAAAAGGGTTTTTCAGTTACTGTATTTGATTTAATTAATATTTAGTTTATCTTTGCTTAGCTGTTGTCTTGGCATATCAATACCCTTATCTCATGAAAGATGGCCCAGACAGGGGTGGGCTTAGAAAGTCAAGGAGGTTTAACTTTGCATGTAACTAGTCTCCATAAAGAATGAGAAATTTATGTTTTGAAAGTACATGTACTCAAAGATTCAGCCTTTTTTTTTTAATACAAGAAATGAAGCAGTGTGAGGTCTCTATTCCTAGCTAACTCTATCCTTGCAGGTATTTACTTCAGTAGTTATACCCAGTCTCAGTGTTATTGCTGGCTTCTGCTTTGTTGTCATGGCCCTCTGTTTTTTGTGGATTTGATTTTCCTTTCTGTCTGTGCCCTTGAAGTTTTTCTCTTTCCTCTGACCTAGTCCTTGACACTGACACTTGACATGGTTTAGGAGCAGCACTCCCCACTTTTAGTGCCCTCCTACACACTCTTGTTTCTCTCCCCCTTCTGGTGGGAGATACAAAAGGCAGAAATTATAAATTGAGATCAAAACAATTTACTGGAAACAGCAAAAGAAAACGAGCAGTGACAACAATGCTAATATCAGCAGGGTATGGAAGAGATGGTTTTTTACAGGCAGAATGCTCCCTGAGCTGAACCCAGGCATGGGACCCCCTGGCATGACCCCAGAGGCAATGCACCAAATGGCACTTGCACCCTCCATGCCCAAATTTTTCTTCCCCATAGCAATCCATGCCCACTTCCACCTCAGAAGTGAAACTTCTTACTTCTGCCTCCCAGCCATGTGTGGTACAGAACAATCCAGGCATGCCCACATGCTCCAGGCTCACCTACCATGGTTACTGAGAAAAAACTAGCTCTGTCCTGGCTGAAAACCAGCACAACACTGAACCCAAAAGGGTCTTTGGCAGACTGCTACTCAAGGAGCTCAGGAAGCTCTGGGAGGGGTGTTGGACAGCAGAAGGGTTTGCAGTGCTGAAGGCTGGCGACTCAGGGAACTAATCTGGGTCCAGTTGGTGTCATGAGATTTTTAAACAGAATTGGTCTTGCTCATGGAAACTTTTCTCTCACAATATAATGTATCTCATGAAATCAGGAGAAGGTTGCTCTCTGTGCCATGCCCTGATCTGCTACAGTATTTTCAAATCCAGCTCCTTTTATTAATGTTTTTTTCCTCATTTTTTTTCATTATATAGAAAATTAAATGAAGGCAAGCAAACCTAAAAGTTAACCATATTTTCCTATTTAGGGGTGTATACAGTGAACATACAGAGGTGAGCATAAACCAGCTTTTGGTCATTGTATAATGAGAACTTACTCAGAGAGCTGTATCAACATTTTGTTCAGTATGAGGCACAACTCCAGGGTCATATTTTTGATCATACTAGGCTTTTTAACAGGTCAGAAAAATCCTGGGAATTTCATCTACAGTGAAACACCATCCCCTTCATGATTACACAGTGAGCTGTTTGTGACATATCACAGTTTGAGTGTTAATAATGCAGATAGCAGAAGGAAAAAAGATGGAAGGAAACTTTCTGTGTGTAGATTTGTACAGAAGACAGTAGTCTGGATTAGGTGAAGTATTAAGAATGGAGTACTGAGTTCCTTATAATGCTTTTACAGAAGTTTTTGTGGGAATGGAATGAAATGGTCCTGAATGGTCTTTGTCTTACAGGGCTTCCTGAGGAAGTTAATGATTCACAGAGCACTGGAAGTTTCTCTGTTCTGGCTGTTTAAGCATCTGCTTCTAAATGTCAGGACAGGCCAGCTGTCATATTTTATACATGTCCTTAGAATATAGATATGCATTAGTCACTGCAAGAAGCTGCCATTCCAAGTGTGGGAGCAACTAGTTTCAGGATTGATTTGTGAGGAGTCTTTCCCATTCTCATACAAGTTTTTAGCTACTGTCTTAATGATGGGCTTTGTTCAGAAAAGCATAAGGTGAGAGTGTGCTTTTTGCAGGTTCAATATGAATTATAAAGAAATGGTGCAATTGTTCTTCATCCACCCACAGGTTACCAACAAACTGTCTCAAAATCAGGTCGAGTCTCAGATGAGTTTTGTGGTCATTTGTCATGCGTGTTTGGGCAGAGTATTACCTTCATCTCCCATTTTTAGAGTTGTTTTTCTTCTCTCTGTCTCAGAAATAGAAATACTTCTATTTTCTGTTCTTAGGGGAGAATGTAGAAGGAAGATTTGGTTATTTTCCCACTGAATTGCATTCCACAGAGGGGAGGGGAAGACAGAGACAGAGAAATACCTTTTCTGTTGAAGCAGTGAAATTTGCCTTTTGGTTACATAGCTCTGAAAAATTTTGGACCACATGTCCATTTAGATGTGAATGGCTGTGGGTAGACCCCCAAACAGCTCAGGGGGTGGCAGTGCAAAGGCAGCTGGAGGGGAAGGAGAACTTCCAGATCCTCCCTTGCTGCTGGAAGTCCCTGACTTGGATGGCATTTCACTACCTTCATCTGGGAAGCAGCCTGTGGTTCACAGTGCTCCTGATATGATTGGTGTGCATGTTAGTTCTGTCATGTTTATTTGAGTTTTATTCTCTTCTGGTTTGTTGGTTGTTTTTGGTTTTGTTTGGCCTTTCAGCTTGTTTAAATACAGAACACAATACTAGCTAAACCTGCACTCTGCTCCCAGATGACTCTTTTTCTGTGGCCTTGCAACAAGCACCTGTCTTCCCACCATTAATGTCCCCTCCTGTCATGGTGGAGCTTGAACAAAACGGTTCCAGTGATAGAAATTCTGCCAGGAGTCCTGGGGCTCAATCTAGCAGACCCAGAAGCTGTGCCTGGCCAGGGAAGAGAAGGAATGGTTGTTTGGGGTGATTCCCCAGCCCCTGTTCCCCTGTGACCCCCTGCTGCCCATCCCAGTCCAAGTGCAAAATTAGCACTGTGTCTGGCCCCACTCCAGGGCTAGGAAGGGGATGGGGGGCTCTGCCTGCTCTCCTGAAGGTAAATCTCCTCTTTGCTCCTGGTGTGTAAATGATGCAGCACTGTTTGCCCAATGAGAACAAATATTTTGCCAGTGAGCCACAGAGTTGCTTCTCCAGTGTTTGCAGCTCCTTTTTACAGGAGTGCTTTAGTCACAGGGCAGCTTACAATGAGCCAGCAGACTGTAAGTGCTGCCATGGATAATGTTGTGAGGTGCACTCATGGATAGGGCAGAGAACACTCATTTCACTCCAAACACAAAATAGACCTTGTACTGGTAAGCATGCCTGTGTGGAAATTACTTGTATCCAAAACCAGATGTGCCTCCAGTTATTATGATTCAGACCTCCAGACAGAAGCAGAAATAATACTACACCATTTAAATATCTAGTTATCAGTCTTTAATTATGGATAACAAATAGCCACTGTGGCTGCTTTAAGAAAAAATCACAGCCTAGCTTTTTCCTCACAATGCATTTGCAAAAACAGGAAAAAAATTTAATGCAATCTAAACTGATTATGAATTTTTGGGAAGCAAAAAATATGCTTACTTCATGGCAATAGTATTTTCCCAATGAAGGATATGATCCACCTGGTGGATTTTCTGGGGGCTTGTACCATTGAAGGGACTAGGACTTCATTCACTATGAAGTTAAGCACAGGTGAAAACTTTTGAAGGCTTGGAAAGGACTAAAATACTTGGGCACTACATCAAAATACATGAATAAGACACAAAATAGTAGTTATTGTGGTGATGTGGTCTAGTGAGCTGGAGGTAAGGGGAAAAAATAAATAATTCAAGGAGGATTGATTTATTAATATTTCACCTTCCTGCAGTTTGACACCTTGGTCTGTTTTCCTCAATTTTTTCCCTCTTCCCTGTCTTTTTTTTTTTGTTTGTTTTTTGTTTTTTTTTTCCTTTTTGCCCTTCCATGTATGCAATATGAATCTTTTCACACCTCAGCAGAGGCATTGAGGAGCTGGATGACTGTTTTGCCCATGGTTGAGGATCCTTGTTGTGGGATCCAGTCAGCACCAAATGCTGTGGGGCCACAACAGCTGTTGAGCAATACCAGGACATCTTTTGGGGAGCCACCATCAGCACTGGGACATGGGGTCATGTCAAAGGGGCCCAGGCTGTTCTCCCTAATCTCTGACATTGACCACCAGATGTTCCAGAATGGATTAACAAAGTCTCCATGATGAAAGGTCAGCTTACCTACGAGGAATCTAACAGAACCTAGAGTGACTGCAGTGACCTTGATAGTTTATAATGCTCCTGTTTAGTTAAACTTTTATAAGTGTTGATATTTTCCTATTTCTGAATCTTTCTCACTTCTGCAAAGGTCTAGGAATCAGGCATGAGGAGGTTTCCTGCCTGAGTCTGGACTGTGCCCCAAGCCAACGTTTTTAAATGCTATCAGTCACCCTCCTGTTCTTATAACACAGTTTTTTCTTTTCCTTTTTCTACTGGAAAACACCTTCAGGCTGTATTTCATAGCCTGAAAATGTTCTTTATTATGTGAATTTTCTCTACAATTTTGATTGCTGATAATGTCTCCACAAATCATGCAAGATTGCGCTGTTTGGGAGAAATAATGCACAAATATTCAGCAGCAATTGTATAAATATTTTTCCCTTTGAAATAACCTGAATCTATCAGACAAAGAGCATAGTACAGATGCAACATGCCTTTGATATTGGATCGTTGACTCCTCAGAAGATGCTTGTATGGATATGCATGGAGGATAATGGGTTTATTGAATATCAGGATCTTCTGTAAAATACTGGAAAGGAGGCACATACAACTGACCTTGCATTTTACTGGTAGAGTACAAACACTTTATTTTTATTAGCTTGTTAGGACACCAGGACTCAGCTAAATGGTTTTATAGTTAAATGGAGAAAGTTTAGTATATTAATATCCCACTTGTCCACACTAAATTAATGGCCTGGAGACTGTGAAAGCTTTATGATAGATCTGGGCTCTACAGTGCAATTTAAAGCTCCCTTTTCTTCAGTCTTTGGTGTGGGTGCCTTGGCTTTCAAAGTGACTGAGGAGTCTGAAGTACCCAGAACACATACACCCCCGAGTGAGGAGGATTTATTGTGGTTAGGCAACGTATGGCTATGCTGAAATGTGTGATCCTGAAGAACATGGGAAGAGAAGAATGGTATTAAAGCAAATTTTCTCTGTGAGATGTGCAGGTTCACACAGTCCTGCAGCCACTGAAAAAAGTTGTAACAGTGCTTCCATGAAAAGTCACATTTCCAACCTTGAATTTGTTTCTTTATGTTCTGCTGCCAGGCAATTATATCACTGTGAATTTTGTTCTGCTTTGTTTTTGTTTTTGGTTTGTTTTTTTTTTTTTTTTTAATTTGTGCCCCTCAAATAAGAACTGAAACATTTAGAGGTGAGATCTTTTGAAATTAAAGTGGGACATTTATAAAAATTAATTGTCAGGAAAATGCAACTGTCTTCACACAGTTTTAATGTGTCTTGTCTTCCATCATCATTTTCCTATAGCACTGTTAGTATCCAAATAAACTTTCATTCTCTAGAGGAATGCAGCAGGATGGCTGCCATCATTCACCACTGTGCTGTCTATGGACCAGCCAGCTCCAGATCCTTTTTGTGAACAAGACAGGTTAACTGCAGATGTTATCATCCCTGTAGCCAAACCACAATATTAATTGATAAAATAACTGATTGCTCTGCAGGGT
Organism: Oenanthe melanoleuca; assembly: GCF_029582105.1. Classification (NCBI taxonomy): domain Eukaryota; kingdom Metazoa; phylum Chordata; class Aves; order Passeriformes; family Muscicapidae; genus Oenanthe; species Oenanthe melanoleuca. The sequence continues at coordinate 75,836,762 of NC_079336.1, forward strand.
AGAATAGTAAGGTCCTAAGTTTGGAGCCAGTTCCACCAGTCATGTTTTCCTCGTGCTCATTTTAAGACAATTTAAATTGGGGATGATCAGTGCCCCCAGTGCAAAATATAATTGCATCTCATTTTAACTTGGTTGCTCTAGGGGAAACTGCAATGAAAAACCTAAACTGCTAAATTAAAGGAATGGAGTCATCTGTGTTGTCTGAATGTGACACCACAAAGGAGGATATGAATCTGCCCCAAATGTAAATTTCTTTGCTGTGTTTATTTTTTTATCAGTGTTGAAAATACCTGATTGCTCCGTGGCTTTGTGTCTGCTAAGACAGTTGTGGATATATATAGCAGAAGGTTTAGAAAATAAGAAATCGATCCTCTGCCTTGAACCTCTGCTGGATAAGTTCTGGATGAGAGGTCCCATGTCTGCATGGAGCAGGTGTGTTTTCATGTGATTACATTCTTTTCCTTTTTACAGTCAGGAAAGTAGAAACAGACTTTTTCAATCAGTTGTTTTTTTGGTTTTTTTTTGTGAGAATTTGTTTTCCTGTTCTGTTAATGAAGTATTACAGATATTAACCACTTAAAAGGAACCTTTCCTTTATAGTATGTTTCCTGAGAGGCATCTAGCTCTCTCTATATTGCTGCATACTTTTCAGTAACTTGTCCCTTATTTGTCCATAATGAGATCCACCAACTATCTCATCTTCTTTGTGATGTTGTTACCTCTTAAAAAATTCAGCCTTTCTCTTGTAAAGGTTTAAGCTACAAGTTACTTAGATGCACTCATGTACACATACAGACACAGAGCTCTTTATCCATGGTGCAGGCTCATTGAATGAACGAGTTTCTAATAGAAAACAAAAGTTCCTGTTTTGCATCACGGTAGGTAAAGTGTAATTTTCCTGTATATAATCACTTATGATAATTTCAGATGCTTTTAAAATGGAGTTTTGATTTGTGCAGTAATTTGCATGGAATTCAGTTTGGTTATTCTGAAAAGCCTTTTATTTCAATAGGAATGCAAATAATTTTACACTTAACAAATTTAGATGTTGTGTGTGATTGCTATTTTGACATTACAGAATATATATATAAAAGTAAAAAAATGCAAATTTGAAAATTATAGCCCACATTGCATTAAATTAAATAAATTCTTTCAATAAGATTGGGAATCCCATAGTATTGTGTATTAACTCATCATGTTTTTATGCAGAGTTAAACATAATATTTTACAGTTCAGATGGCAGAAAAATTCAAAGATATATAATAAAATTAAATCTTTTTTCTGAGTCTCAAAATGTTTTTCATCGTTTTTTGTGACTGGATAATGGTTAACTTAGTGTTATTTTCTCTTAGCGTTCTTCTGTACATGCATTGTACGTTTTAAATGAGATTTCAAAAAGTGTAATTCCAGGAAAGATCCTGAAGTAAAAATTAATTAAATATTTTAAATAATCAAGATATTTTTTTAATAAAAATTAGGCATGTTGACTGTATATCTAATCATTAATGGAATATGATACCCTTTAGAAATATTTCATGGAAGACATTTCAGTATGCCCTCAGTTATACTTTTTGTGATTTAGTTTTTTAGCATTTAATTACATAGATCCTATACAAGCACAATAGGATTTCAAAATTTTCATGTTCTGAATTTTTTTGGCAATCCTGCCCAATGAGTTATTCAGGTATGCCTTCTCAGGTGCTTGTCAATCCTCTTGTGTGCATTCTGCATTCCCTTCTGCTTCACAGGATGAAGGTGGCATGAGATGGTTCAGGTATGCAGACTGTTTGGTTATACAGACTATTACCCTTTCCTTGCTTGCTCCTTTGTGGCTTCCTTACTTGGTGCTAAACACTGCTCACCTGATTGTCTTTTCTTTTCATTATGGAAATGATGTTTGTACACCCTGCAGCAGAAAATTTGAAATGGTGCATAAAATCAATTGGATTTTGAATACTACACTACATTTATCAAACTATAAAACTAATTTTTTCTCTTCAAAGTTATATAGGATCTTTGGGCATTCATACTGATGAAAAACAGTAATCTAAGAATTGGATCTTACAGGACAATTTTCAAAACATATTAATTCATAATGTAGGCTTGCAACATAAAAACAGTAAAAACACATAAAATTGGCTCATTGAATCCCTACAAAATATCACACAGTATCTCTGCAGGGATTCTTTGAGAAAGAAACAGAAAGTTATTAAAAATCTTCTTTTCAAAATTGGTTAAATTCAAGGCCATGATAGAGTCACCCTGCTCCACTTAAAGGCACAGGTTAGCTCAAAAAACCTAGAGTACACTGATCAGCTTTAAAAAATAGTTCAGTCTGAACTAGGCTCATAAAACTGGAATGATTTGGTCTCAGTTATACAGGAATTTGTCAATGACAATGTACATTCTGGAATATCTGGCAGTTTACTGTGCAGCCAATGCAGTGAACTGCACATCATGCTGGGGGAACCAGGCCTTTGATAGCACTTGGGGATTGGGCTTTGTGTTTTTATAAAAATATTATCCAGCTATTAATACACATGGAGTCAGCATAGTGCCTTACATATAGTGAATTGTCACAGCATATAAAAGATGGAAAAATCCAGTTTGGCAGCCAAGAATTACATGGCTGCTTCAGAAACATGTGTCCATGCTAGCCTCAGAAACATAATATGACTTATCTTGAGACAGAGCATGGAATTTAATAGTCTGTGTTGCTAAAAAGCTATATGTGTGTAAATGAATTTGTAAAATTTAACCAAGAAAAACTGCTGTCATGTAAACAACAGGGCCCACAGAAATTGCCATCAATTGTTGGAGGTTATTCAAAGCTGAAGGAAATTCTCAAGGGACAGCATCTGTTGGAGTCCAGGGTGTTCCCCTGGTTTCCCTGGATGCCTTTAGACCCCCCTGGCAAGGGAGTCAGAGACTCTGGCATGGTGCTCAGGGGTCCTGGGGGCTGGATTTGGGTCCCTGGAGAAATTTGCCAACATTGCAGGAAGAATTACAAGTCACAAAAAATAAGTAGAGTATAAATTAGACTGTTAGAAGAAAGAAAAGTGAATTTTTAGAAATGTTTATATTAAGGGGTTTGAGGTCAAGATGGAGAACTTGGGGCATGGTATGCTTCTTCCTCTATCTTCTCCATGCCATCCATGGTAAAGTGCCACCTTGGCATCCTTTGATTGGATGGAGACAAAACTAGACATTACAATAAGAGTGAAGTGTATTGGGAATTAATTGTAAATATCTTACATGTAATTTAGAGTATAAAAGATAAGTCCTGCCTCTGCCAGGCAGATTCTGCCCTGGACACCTGGCTGAACAGACTGCTGTTTGCTGGACAAAGCATTCCTGAGACAAGAAACAATAAACAACCATGAAAACCTCTAAGAACAGCCTCCTGCAGTCTCTCATTGGTGGGCATTGGAAAGAGCTGGGTTCCAGACCACCTGCATGTCCTCCAGAGGTGATCTCAGGTCTAAGGAGACACCTCAGGATGTGACAAGCATCCACAAGAGAAGGTCTGTCATTTAGCAATGCTAAATCCTGCAAGGAGGGGAGATCATTTTCCTTCCCAGGCAGAGTATAGGGAAGCTGCAGACAAAGAGCTGGATGGTCTCCAATAGGAAGTACCACTTTCCAATGGGAAGTGCCACTATGCTTGCTCTGCTCCTGTTCTCTTTGCCAGCACACTGCTGTCTGCTGGAGCTGAGCTGATGAGCTGCTGGGGGCCTTTGTCCCACCAAGCTCAGCTCACCCTGTGCCATGATCCCCAACAGCTGCACAATGCAGCAGCAGCACTGGAGGCTGGACTGCTGCAGTAAGAGCTGCAGAGCTCTGAGGCAGGGAGCAGCTGGGTTATGTGCACAGCACTGAAGCATGAGCCATAAACAGCAGCTTTGTTAGCCCAGACCTGCAGGGCCAGAGGGACTGCAGGCCCCCTGCACTGCCTGCTTGGCCCTGTGTGTTATCTCATTGTCATTCACAGCTATTGGCAGGACAAGATAAACTCTTCTTGCAACAGTGCCCATCATGACAGATTTTGTGGCAGACCTCAGTGCTTTCTTTCCCGGTGCCTTAAAACATTCAGAGTGAGTCTTCATTCATCTTTATGGCAAATGATGAATCCAGCAAGTTTATGTCAAAACTTTCTCTTTAAACTTCCAGAAATTGTGCATAAGTGTTTTCAATGTGTCAAAAGCAAGGCAGATTCAGACTGTGAAATAGTCTTGTCCTTGCACCATCCCAATATATTAAGATTCTGCAGCTGGATCTGATGAATCTTGGGCTGTGCCATTAACTCAGACAAGACAAATGAACAGACAGACCTAAAGATTTATGTAGATTTCCTCTAACCAGCTTTTTTACCTCTTGTTAGGGACAGTCAACCATAATATTGCCAGGCTTTAGAGAAATTCAATGGAACAAAGTATTTTATAGTTTTCATTCCAATCTCCTGCTTATATCTAAAAAGAGAATGGCTGAATCATTTTGGCATAGGACAAAATAGCAGCATTCTCCTAAAGGAGAAACTCTTCTTCAGCAGTCCTAAGGAATGAACAACATCCTATTGTCTTCTTTTCCTTGCTCAACAGCTACAGCACAATCCATATAATTCAATATTTCCTTGCTGGAAGTCTATTACAAAACAAATAAATATATATTTCCTTGACCTTGGATTAACTATGTCCCCTTGCTGCCTGTGTGTTTGTATCTAACAACACACATCTAAACTTGTGGTTAACAAATGAGTGGTGACTGTGGTAGATCCAGGCTGCACTGTGTTAAGTCTCACTGCACTTAAGTGTCAGCCAACAGCTACCAAATACCACAGTAGTAACCCCTAAGTTAGGCTGTGATTCAATAGAGAAGTATTTAATGAATAAAAGAATGCTTTGAGGTACTTGTTTTTTTATTCTACTAAGTTAATTATGAGCTCAGAACAAAAGAATAAATTTCCTTTTTAATCTTTTTTTAACTGTTCCGTATTTATGACTGATTATCTGTAACCATAGCAATCACTGGACAATTTGATGGCATTTAAAAAAGAGTAACTTCTATCTGCCTGCAACTGTTTATCTGAAAACCACAGCTATGCAGAGAAAAGGGATCAACATATTTATTTTTTATTTAAATTTATGGATTTTTTAATTTAACTTTTATGGATTTTATTTCCTTACATATTTTAAAATTGGTAGGTATATTGGTATGATGTTCTCAGTCTGTTCTTTGCTTGTGCTCAAGTAGCTGAAGCCCTGTCTGCATTATTTTGTTCATTGCATTGTTAAGATTTTTCATCTGTCCTTCTCTCTTAGGCCAAATTGCCATAGTATATGTGTACATCTGATATCAACCCAATATGAACCTTGGACCCAGATTCTGATGATGTGACCTCTTCCCAAGGATGTAGCAACTTCTGATAAAAAGTAAATGGGTTATAAACAAGAAGGTATCATGACTCTCCTGTTATACCCCCTAACAAATCTCACCCAGGGCTTCAGGAAAATGCTTGAGAAATCAGAGCAATTTTCTGGCTTTCTATATATTTTTTATATATTGCTGCCAAATTCTGTCCCAGTGTGTCTGCATCTCATTGTCCATTTTTCTTCATTTCAGGGCATTCCGTGTGCTGTATATGTTTGAATGAATCCAAGAATGAAATGAAGGAGGAAATACAAAAGAGTGCAAGTCATATTTTCAAACGACAGAAAGCAGGAAGGGATAGAAAATTCATGGGAGAATGAGAATAAAATACACTTTAGTCATCATAAATTGGAGAAATGGCCTGAAATCAAACTGTATCCATTAATGATACTGGTAAAGTGGCTCACATAGGAAATAACAATCAGAACAAAAAAGAAAGCAACATCAAAAAAAGTCAGCAATAACAAAATAGAGGTTAAATGCAAAAGGGAAAACTTTATGTTTAAAGTAAGGGGAAAAAATATGGGCTAAATCCTGAATAATATGCAATGGTTTCTCCTGATTTCATCTAGATAGTACAAGAAAAAATCAAGCAAGGGAGATTTCTGAGAGAAGCTGTGAACTCCCTAACATTGTCTAATACTCTTTAAATTTGAAAGCTGTTCTAGTTTTCACTCAGAATTTATTTTGGTGAGATGCCTGAGTACTTGCATAATGAAAAACTTCGAGTAAACTAAAAATATGCATGAGTCCTTTCCATTCTTCTCCCTTTTTGAATACTTTCAATAAACCCTTTTACACTGGAAGCCACATAATTAAATAGGAGCTAACTAACCCAAAATGTCTGCCTTTCATCCCAAAAGACATTTTATGACTAGGGAACACAAAGCCTAATTCTGTACAGTGTCAGCATATTACAAGTAGCATTCTTCTTTCATCAGTCACAGCCACACAGGACTCCCTGTCAGTCCTGCCTTATAGTCCTTTCTCACTGGAATTATATCTATGCATTAATTGCATTGGAGGTCCCAATTAAGCTTTCTTTCACTACAAATACTGACTGGAGTGATATAAATAGAGAGTGCTTTATACACACTAAAAAATGGTCATTAGAGGAATGAAATGTGTTGTAGGAGCAGACTCTGCCTCAGGGGAGAGCCAGATGGAAGGGTAATAGGGGATTTAGCTTTCCACTGCTGCTTCCCTGTGTACCTGCCTACCATGGGTCACAAAGTGGAACAGGAGCTGTGCAAATGGTGAACCTTCAGCTCTTCTTTTTTTCTCTCATAGTTTTTTGTTTTGGTTGATTCCCTTCCTCAATTTCTTCTGGGGCTTTGACCACTTTTAAAGCTATAAATAGGAACTAGGGTAAACCCAGCCCTCAAATGCTTGTCTCTCATGATCTGTTTGGAAAACTGAACAAGAAATTCTCATAATAAAATATTAAAATTTTAAGAAATTCATTAAGGTAGGTGGTTCCTTTAATTATTTATTAGATTGCCTCAAATATAGAGCCAGGCTGTTATGGCAGAAGGCCTTTGGCCAAATCTATCTGGAGAAGATTGGAAGGCATAATATAGTGCCATTTTATAGCACTAATAATTTTTTTGCAAGTTATTGTACAAGTTAGTATAAGTTTGCATTCATTTCTTGTGTGAGAGCACAGCATCTGCTGTTCTAAGGCCAGCATTACCAGTTGTGACATTTCAACATATTCCAGCAAAAACATCCTTACACGTTCTGCCACAACTTTTTAAGGAGCCCGCAAAGCAAGAGCAGCACTTTTCACTGATTGCACTATGGGTGAGCCTTTCAGAAAAGGTTTTCCTCAGATGGGTACCAGCTTGTGGTACTGGAGAACAAGCCAGATATCTCTGAAGTTCAGGTGCATTTTATGTTGAAATTTTCTTTCTCAAAGCCAGAGGGAAGTGCCTCTGACTATTCAGGATCTTCTCCTGAAGCTGAGCCACAAGCCTTTCACATATTGACTAAGGGCATCTGGGAACATCCAGTTCACACTGCTGCCTGATGTTGGTGGGTACACTTAGCCTGAAAGGAGCTGTATAATACTAGTCTAGCTTCCTTCCTTCCCTCCTTTTCTCAGTCTCTCCTTTGAGATTTGTAAGATGCCCAGGAAAGAATATAATTTCTAAAGGGCAGTGATTCAAACCTGAGCTTTCTATATCTGAGCACAAGAATTCAGGGGAGACTTTCAGGAATGTGGCAGTGTTAAATGAAACTGAAGAGTGCTTAGCTTTTGGGAAATATTGCTGCAAACATAACCAAAGAGTGTGGATAAATAGTGGTGTTATGATACTGAAGGTGGAATTGTCATCCTGACAAAGAAACAAGAGGCAAAGAGGGGAACTGATTCATTAGGTTGCATCCACAGATCCTACAGTCCTGCACCATGAAACTTTTGGCTGGTGTTGGTATTGTTTGAAAACAGATGGTCCTACTGGCAGAAAATATGGCACTTGCTGTGTTTGGTGAAATTCCTCTCTAAGCTAATCTTAATTTGTTTTTTTATGCCCTGTTGAAACTGGCCCACCCCTGTTAGTGGTATTGTTCCTCCCGTAACAGGTGGGAGTGAGTATAGCACACTACTGCACAACTCTGTACCTGTTTTAATTATCATAGCTGAACCATTTCTGTGAAGGGCAGTTAAGAGGAGAATATATCACTATTACTCTAGCAAGAGAAGAAAAATCAGCCACATTTCTAGAGGTGAGGAAAGAAATGAGAGTCTTCTTCAAAAGGAATTTACAAGCAATGGCAATTAACTGGGTTCACTTTCTTCTCCAGGAAAAAATCAACAGTCTTTTCTGCAACTTACCCAAGTTCAGCTGAATGGGTAAGAAAGGTGCATAAATAGGATGCACTAATCAGCATAATTGGTCATGAACTATCAATCCCTTCTTCTTCCTAAGCAGGGAAATTTAGTTTCATGAGCTATCTTCTCTACTTTCTGTAGTAAGGTGCTACTAAGGGTGAATGATGCTCGTCCTTTATTGTGTACTCAAGAAAAAGGGGAAGGGGGGAAGGAATGAAGAAACTACTTTTAAAAATGAAGAGATTTAAAGTACTCCTAGTACTGAAATGACTTTGTTTACTTTGTCTTTTTTTCCAGTATAGATTTACATTACATGTCCTGATTTGGGGTTGTTGTTCGTTGGTTTGATTTTTATTTTTTAATATCCCTCAGTATGCTCATCTTGCTTATTTCATTCTCTTTTCAAGTCTTCCTGGTGACACCTTGCTATATATTTTTTCCTTGGAAATGCATATTTTCCCCATGTTCTAAAGCATAAGTAGTATTAAAAGAAACCAAATTTCAGCCTGGAGGCTGAAAGGATAAATGGGAGGAAGGGCAGTAATTTCCTAGGGAATGAGGTAGAAGAGGAAGACAGGCTGAAAAATAAGTGAAATAAAGAATAAATTATGTTTAGGCAAAGCTACATGACTTTTTTATTTGGCTTGTGGGAGGATTTATGAATGGACAAATCAGAGTTTGAAAATCAAACTTTAAAGCCAACTTCAAAAGTTACTACGTTTTCCTCCCCTTTGGAAACATCCCCCAGAAAAGAAAATATTTTTCATGTTCTCCTTTACGTTTCCTTAAGGAAAGTTTGATTTGCTTAGGGAGAAAAACTACAGCTTTAGAACTAAATTTTAGATCTCAGCAGACTAGCAAGCCAGGCTCTGTATGAAATCTGCCCTGAGAAGGACAAGCCCATGATGCAGAACACCTCTCTGCTCCTCTTCCCTCCCAAAAGCAATAGTAATTCCCAGTGAGCAGTGCCCATAGCCAGCTGGGATATTGCCCCTGCAGCCCATTAGCTCACCCCTGGGTGCCAGAGGTGGAGGGATTTTGTCCCTTATTCCCCAGGGAGCAGCATGAGCCAGCAGCCCTGCCTGCATGGCACAGGTGCCTGCTGTGCCAGCAGCACAGGAGCACGTTGGCATGTCCAGTGCTTGGCAGAGCTTCTCCTCTAGGCTTCACTGACAGCGACAGAGAGAACAGAAAAAGTTCCAAAGGGAAGGCAAAGCTAAGCAAAGTGAGGTAAAGTACAGGTTTAGCAAATGACTCTAATAAAAAGTACAGCTTCCACTAAATACCAGAAGGAAAGCAAGAGCATCCCTGAGTGTGCTGCTGTTAGAAGACATAAAAGCAATTTAGTGGAACAAATCAAATCCCAGAAACTACTTAACCACCTGTAAAGGCAATAACTGAATAGGCAGCACCTGAAGGATTGGCTTTATTGTTTGAGGAATACAGCATCTCTTGTTATGGAGCACACAGACAATAGGAATACATTACAGGGAAATACTTAGGACAAGCATGAGAGGAAAGCAAGTATTCAGTTACCTCCAAAAACACTTCAGTCATTTCTATCCAGGTAACTATTAAAATACCTCTGTGGAAGTGAATTCCATAAAGTCATTATCAAGGTAACTAGACTCATCAGCAAGTGATGGCTTTATGGACATAATACCTGATTGTGGAAGTTTGTTTGTAGAACTGTGCAATTACTGAAAATTGCAAACAACATTTAGGTCTTTATTCTCTGCTGGAAATATGTGTGCAATGCAAACTAAAACACTGAAAGAGCTACAGCAGATGGGGCTAATACTTAGGCTGCTGCAGCCTTGGTTATGTAATTAAAATTAAGCAGCTTCTGTAGGATTTAGTTAAGTTTTTTCATCCCATAAACTGTTTCCATTAGGGTTTCATTGATGTAACATATTTAATACCAGGTCACAGAATAGAGGTGAAAGTTTACAGGAAAGTTTCTAAAAATCAGACAGTTTACTTGCACTATGAAACACTGAGCTATTTTTGCTTTATTGAAAGTATTGTGGCCCAGGTCTGCTTTCCCAGAACTCTAACACTTCTTGTTTTAACACTTCAAAGTTGCTGTGCAGTTAATCTTCAATGAGGATGAGTCCATGTGACATGTTTGGAAAGGTCTGTGCTAGAATTGAGAGTGAGAGGCATGTATAAATTTGTTAACCTCTTAATCTGCATCACCTTACAGTAATGGATATCATAAGATGTGCCAAGTGTTCTTCAAGGTTATAATACCTGCCAGATACAGTTGTATTCTTCATACTTATCACTGCATCTGCTGATCTCTACATCAGCTTTTACCTGCTGGCTAAAAGGGGATCTTGCACATTGCCATGCTATTTAAATATCTTCCACAAGGAAAGCCTGCACTGGGCTTTTTAATCATAATGAAGTCTGCTCCTTTTGGCATTAAAAATGTGTAAATACATGCCAGGATAAATATGAGTTCCAGAAAAGCACAGGTCAATTGTCTGTTTTAGAAAATAAGTAGCCCTAGTCTGGGAAAGATGAGCTTTGGGGCATCTACGAGATGAGGCAGGAATTTTCTGGCTTTGCCTTTTTTTCCTGAAGATGTTGATTCATTGATATAATACTTGTTGATGTCAAAAGATTATTTCACATCATTTTTGACTAATAAGAATAAATGGATAAATCTAGTATTTTCTAGATGAAAATAATCAGCTTGAATTGAAATGTCCTTTTTTTTTTTTTTTTTTTTTTTTTTTAAGCTAACATAAAAAAAACCCCAATCTACAAAGACTTTTGCCTCTAACTGATTTTCTGAGACTTGGATTTATCTTGATATTGGAGGGAGACAGCTTTCTATATGTCTTGTTCTTTCCTGCCTTCTTTCCCCCTCCAGTGGGAAACCAATTTTTCATTCAGCTATGATTACCATATCCTGCTTTTAATTAGGTGTGACATGATGAAGCATTTATCAAATGTTAGGTTCTTAAACTGCAATGGAAGAATAGTAGGTGAAGATGATATAGATCTGTGTAGATGTCTGTACCTTTATCTCAGTCTGGAACACAAACTTGCCTGAGTGCAGCTGTTTTTTTCAGAAAATTCTGAATCTCCAAGCCTTTGTATGCAAGGCTTCCCATCACTTTTGATCAGTCAGCCAGTCATTTATTCATCCCTGCCTTACATAGACAGATGATACATACATAGGCTATGTTTGGGTGGTACTTTTCAAGTGGGTGTGAGCTGTGTTTGCTCACTCACCCAGCTGACCCAGCATGCAGGTACAGACCATGGCATTCCTGCTCCAGTCAAAGACCTGGGTCATGGTCATCATGGAGATGTTTGGCTCCTCTCTGTGCCACCTTCAGTCTCTTGTTTTGGTTACCTGCTCAACTTGGGGCATGATCAGAGGCCACCCTGTTGCCTCCTGATCAGCTGCCTTTCAGCCCAATGGAGAGGGGGTGCCCTGCAGCCTGGGCACTCAGCTGGAGCACATCCCCAGTCAGCACTGTTCCTGGACTTGGAAAGGTGTTTTCAGAGGTCTGGCTCCATTCCTTATCTTCCTGTTACACAAAGGCTCTGCATCCAGGGTGAAGTCTTTAAAAGTCTGAGGCCATTACCCACGTCTGTGTGTAGTTCTGTGTTGGTACCACAGTGACTATCCAGAATGACCAGTGTCTTCCATGAGCCTCAGTTTCCTCATAATTACAGTCAGGTCTTTTCAGAGTTCCTCATGCTTAGATTTTGGGTCTGGATCATCTTTAGAGTCAAACTCCCACAAGGTTTGACCTATTTCTCTCCATGTTCTTTGTATTAACATGACCTTGTGGACATCCATTAACTTCTGGAGTCATCACTATGTTCTTTAAAACTAGAAAATCTGCAAATGCTGTATGCTGAATAATGACATCTTTTATGCTACACTACTAGGAAGTTTAAACTTCCCTGAAATGATTTAAACCTTTGATACATTATGTTGCTCAAGAAAAAGAAAGAAACTGGCAGTCATCCATCATTTAGCCTCATTCTCTTACGTATGTTTCTTTCCATTTAACAATTGGTTGGCACAGTAGGAAAAAAAGTTACTAAAGTGTTCTCTCCTGTTAAATCACTCCTGTTCCAAGCCATAAAACTCCTGCAAATTGTAATAAATTTCAGTTCCTCATAGTAAGTGCCACTGAATAGAACATAGAGTTAAAAATGCAAAATAAGCAACTATTCAGCTAGCCAATAGTATGGAAATTTTGCCTTTAAAAGTGATAGTATAAGAAGCACTCATTTGCACTGATCCATGCTAAAATGTTTTATTTTCTTTAATTTTTCCCCTCACTAACCTTCAACAATCTTTTGATACCCTAAAAGCCTGAAATGTATTTTCTCTCTTTAATATTACATAACAAGTGCATTCTGAATGTTAGAAATCATTATTTTATGATTTTATTATCATAATCTGTCTGACTTCACAATGTATATCCGTATTAGAAAATACCTTCATCTGAGCTTTGCAGTATTCTTCAGCCATGCCTTTTGCATGAGGTGTCAGAAGAACAGGTTACTCCTTTATGAAGAGCTTACCAACCCATGGGAAAGTCTATCTGCTTTCTTTAAAAGAGCAAGTCATACAACAACACCACCTGAGATGTTGAATTACTTGATGATGATCAGACTACCTAATTTCTGACCTGCATAGTGTTGTTGAAGGACAAGCAGAAAATTTGAAGGCAAATTTCAGAAATGATGAATACTGGAAGCCTTAGAGCGGATGGGAAAATATTATATACACTCTCTAGGAAGAGGAAGTCTAAAATGCTTATTCCTTTTGGTGGGCACACCTGATTGTGGCAGAGGAGCACAAAGGAGGTTGTGTTCAAAACTCACATGCAATCAGAGCTACAGCCAGGATGTGATGCTAAGATTCAGATGAAAAGTACTACAGGGAAGATGATGGTGTGTTTGATAGAAAGGGAAGCCAAGCTGCCTTCAGCCTGTCATCAACATCATGAAATCTTTGGGAATGAGAAATGCTGTTTCTTTCAACACTATTTTGATGGACAGAAAATTACTCTGGAGGTAAACAAATATCTCCTTATTCAAGCAGCCTGTGGTTGCTGCACAACTTTAATGAGGAAATGTCATCTTAAATCTGGTTTTCTTATCCCTCTTGATGTTATTTTTCCTTTCTCATAAAAAAACAAGAGCATCAGGGACTCAGAGATGCCCTGTTAGAGGAAGAAGCTGCAAAGCCATAAATAAGATGCAGAGCCAAGTGGCTGGTGAGGCCAACTGCCTTAACTCCTCTGTCATTGAGAAGAATCTTTGAGGACTACATGTGTGGTTGGGATTTTGCTTATAAGAGGTTTTTACTATCTGAGGACCTAGTCTGGTATGCCATGCAATCTGAAGCTAAGGCAATAGTCTCTTCAGGGGATGGATGTATCCAGGACCTTTTCTCTTGATGTGCATTGTTTATTGTTGAGAGCTGCAGGCCTCAGCTGTGTTTAGCAGAGGTCAGGTATGTCCCACAGTGTGCTCTGGAGTCCTGCTGCCCAGCCTCTCTGAGCAGGGGTGTAGAAGCTCTGTCCCACCTGCCTGCCTGGCCTTCCCCTTCCCCAGCCCCTCACCTTGGGGATCAGGTGCTGCTGAATCTGGGATTTCAGATCATTCCTGAAATCACAGTTCAAATACACTGCTTGAAAATATGTACAACCCTTAGGTCATCTCATTGTCATCAACTGAGGAGTAAGAAAATCAGGATACATTAAAACATCATTTTTAATATTTGCTCTCCACAAAAATTCCAGAGGCAGGTGAGACTATGACAGGCATGAGACTTTCCTCTAATTAGCAGAGTAATTAGGGACTTGGGACTTATGAAAGTCATATACAATAGAAACATACCAGAATATTAATTGATGTTAAATTAATTGAGACATTTTTGAAGGATACAAATGAGTCTTGTCGATATACCTAGTGGAGATCAAGCTCTCCATTTAAAACATATGGAAATGGTCCAAAGACATGACTCTGGAGAAGATGTGACCACTCTGCTTTTCAGGTGACCCAATTTCCACAGCCTTTGCCCACAAAAGCTGTAGGGTGCTAGCATGACCTTCTACAGAATGAGGCAAGGGGACTTCTGACTACTGTAATATTAAAGAGATTAGAAAATGTATGAATGAAACCGCTAGAAACTTTTTGAGCCCAGTTCCTCAGGCTAAGTGTCCAATTCTGTTTGCTCCTTACTCTGTCACATTATTATTTTGTATTCAATGAAAGTGCATTGCATTACATATACAATGCAATATGTTATTCTTCATGGAAAAAAAAAAAAAAAAAACCAAGCAGGAACCAATCTGAAACAGTTTGCATACTATTTGGGAATGCTTTATTTTCATTCCTTAAAAGTCTTTTGCATTTTTTCTTCTTGGCAGAACACTGTTTTGACTGCAAAACTGCTAAGTGTTTATCAGTAATAAAATAAATGTCACATGTGATTGTATGCATTTATCTTAAAGTAAGGGATAAAATTCTGCATTTATGGCAAACAAATTCCCGTTTTATGCCTGTCGGCTGAATTTATTCTGAATTGCCAATCTGCAACTCAACAGGTGCTGTTAGTGTTGTTCAACATGTGGTACTGAGGGCAGATTCAAGCACGCTCTCCTATCCAACCTGCTCCAGCTGCTGTTCACAAAAACAAAACAGCCTCTCCCCAGACACATTTCCCTGTTGTTCCTTGCCCCCCAAGCTTATTAAAAGTGTTCTTCAATACTTGCTCATCAAATCCCACTGACTCCAACTGGTGCTTTCTGTGTATACAAAGAATTTGAGGTCATGACTCAGAGCTGCAGCATCCTGAAACACTGTTAGCAGAATAATTGCTGAGGGAACACATGCCATTAGACTTTTTATAGAATGACAACAAATTTTCAAAATTGGCCAAAATAATTCATTTTTAATGGGAGGATAAGGACAGGACTTTTGTAGCTTAGTGATTATGGTTATATAAATAATTAGAATTGCAAAGGTTTGCTCTCATTCTTTCAAAGCTGTGTGTCATTTCAGCTGTGCCCCTTTTCTATATATTTCTTCACTTAGAAAGAAAAGGTGACTTCATTGAAAGTCAACACTTTCCAGCTTCCTAGCACTGAAAGGTTTAAAGGCAAAATTCAGAATGCCTTTGTTCTGCCTGATGCAGTTCAGAAGTTGAGAGTGCATCAGACAGTGTTGTCAGAAATCCAAGGAACATTGTAAAAATACAAACAGACATTGTTTGCAATATTTCCAGAGACCTTCTGATGTGTATAGTAATGTGAAAATCTGACACAGTTGTGGGTTTACTCCCTGGACAATATTTGATCAATAGTGCCTTTTGAGTAGGAACTACATTAGAATGCTTGGAATTTTTTTTTTTCCCAGATGACATAGGATTAATTAGGCTTTTTTCAATACCTGAATTATCAGTTGGAATCAATGACCATAAAGGTCTTTTGCAAGATAAATTATTTTACGGCTCTTTGTGAATTTGCAAAATTTTTCATGGCCTGGATAATATGGAAGAAAAACCCACCCAAACAAAACCTATCTTAGGCAGAAATTCTGCTTTTTGCACATAACATATGCCAGGGAGAAGTACTGAGAACAAGGTATCACTGCCAGGTACTTCATAAGTAATCCTTGGAATCTCATGTGTTTGTGTGCAATGGATTCACTACCAGTGAGTTCTATTCCTGAGGATATATAAAAACCAGGGAAGGTAAGGGGAGTATTCTATGTGATGAATCCTTGCTAGAAGAAATTCCCACAGCATACAAAAGTCTGTATCTGATGTAGCCATGTTACAGGACCTTGAGAGAGCAAGGTGATGCCAAACTGCTCCAGCCCTGGAGACACCAGGCAGATGCTGAGTAGCAATTCCTCTACATGGGTGTAACAGCCAGTTCACCCCTGTGCACCCCATGTGTGACCAGAGGGAACTTGGGGGAGATAATAACAATTTTTTCAACACATTTGCATTTCTGCAGGATGAACACTGCCAGGCAGGCTGGATCAGTCAGGTTTATGGGGAGGTGGCACCCAGCTGGGCACTGGCAGGACTGTGAGCTGTGTTCTTGGGCTGAAGCACTCCCATACTCACCTTGCCCACCATAACATTACAGGGTATAAATAACGTGGGGAATGTAGCCCAGAATAACTGTTCTGGTTCAGAAGGTTAAGCTCTGGCTCTTTCTGTGGGCTTTCCCTGCAAGAAATTGAGCAGATAACTTCAATCCAAATCCTTGTATTCAAGTGTAAATGAGCTAAATGTGTGTGCATGTGTGTGAGCCTGTGTGCATGTGCATGCATGTGTGTGCCATCGAGATTATTCACAGGTAATAGTTTCTTGCTTTTTAAATTGTAAGATTCATCAAATCACAGGTGTGGTTTCTATAAGAACTAAGTGACCAATCACATTAATAGTTTTTGGGGACACCTTCAGAGCACAGCATAGCTGGAGATGCATTTGTGCAGAATATTCCAGCCACGTCTGCAAATCAAAAACACATTTGCAAAATCTGAAGTGAGAGTAATTCACTATTTGAAAAATGAGCTAAATCTCTAAGATTATTTATTCAAAACTTTAAATTAAGTCTGTTGTAGATGGTATTCATTTAACACGGATGAAATTATTGATTTAAATATCAAGAAAAAAAATAAAGTCAGATAAACTGCTGGAGTAGAGGAAGGTGATTTTCTATTTAAAGATGTGCTGTAGTCTTCACTAGGTGCTCTCTTTTTTTTTTTTTTTTTTTTTTTTTTGCTTCTGGATAATTACTTTTCAGGTGGGACAACAGATTTTCACAACAAAGCTGCAGAACAAAATGCATGTGAGCTAGGGAGCAGCCTGCCTCTGGCATGGGGAGATTTGGGAGTCCCAGGCTGATGCCCACAGAGAGGGCACATATCTAGAAAGGTCTCTGCAGCCTCTCTCCCCATCCATCAGTAATCTGTAAGGAGCACCATGACTGAAATCTTTTGCCCTAGAACAGCACTGTGGGTCACCAGTGACATGACTGCATGGCTGCCTGCCAGACCCAGCACATCTATTAGTTCAGTCATATTTTTATGATCCCACTGAATTTCAAAGGGACTTTTCTTTTTTTGGGTGCTTGCTCTGTCGAAATTGAGACACCATGAGCAAAGGGTAGCATGTGAAAACCATGGTCTTAAAATCAGACAGCAAGAATTGCTTCCAGCCGGTTGTGGAAAGTCTCAACCCTGCTACTCTGTTTTCCTTCCAGGCACGGGTACTTACTGACCCCAAAGGCAGTGCCAGAAATCACAAGTCCATATTCCCATGTAATTGCCAAATGTTTCCCATTGTGAAGCACCTTTTCATTTCAGCGAAAATTTTATGACTAAATCCTGAGCCGTTGCATTTCTACCACAATGTTTTCGTATCTTTTAAATGTTGCCAGGCTGGCAAAATCTGTGGTTGGTGGGACAAGCAAATGCCTTGAAAAGACTAAACATGTTTTTGGAGAAACAGTATGGTAAGTCAGACTTCTCTACAGTATGTTCTATAGTACAATCGCTCACTTCATGTTTCTGTAGGAGTTCCAGGGATTTAAAACCAAATTTAATTTAAGCTTGGCACCAATGAACTACAGTACCAGACATCATACAAGTAGTAATCATGAAAACAAATGAAGCTCTATGGTCAAATCAAGATTGAATAATAGATTTAAGAGACATAAATTTGTACAGACTGCTATTTATATGCATTTCCTTGGGTAGGTGCCTGAGATATATTAATGGGCAATTGTTAGAATGAGAGAGTCTGGAAGCTTTTCTGATCTTCAAAATAAAAACAGCAACAAAATTGATCAAAAAACAAAACAAAACAACAACAAAAAAGGTAATTCATACATTGAGAAAGGGAAAGAAATAAGTAGTACATTGTTTGTGAAGTTCCAGTGCAAACAGGTCAGCTTTTCTTTCTCTCCCAGCACTCCCTTCTCCCTTTCACTTCTGAGTGACTTGAAAGGCCTGTTTACGACCACTGCATTGATTTCCTTTCCTCTGACTCATTGCAATCTGGCTCCAGCCCTCCCCATTCAAACTAATTCAGCAAGGTCTCAAATGACCTCTTTCTGGCTAACACGGGGAATCTCTGTGTCCTCTTTGACCTTCCTGTCTAATCTGATACCCTTGATCACTTTTTTCCAGGCCTGGCTTTTGTGGCAGTACCCCCTTGTGGCTTTCCATCAACCTTTATTGCTCTTTCAGCATCTTTTACAGCAGCTCCTTCTCCCTTCTTCATGAGACTCTCTCGAAGCCACTGCAGACTCTGCTTTCTCTTTGTATACCTTTTTCTCTTGTTTTCTGCTGTAATTCCCTGGCTGAACATTTTAACCTCTCTGTCTTGTCTGTTTCTGTTCTATTCTATCAGTTGAATTGACAGTTTAGTGTATTCAGGATGATTCCCTGTCAGTTGAAGCAAAAAAAGATCACAGGTAAGTTTTTAATTTGAACCTGCCACTCTTCTCCCTCTGCTCATTGCTGTTGACAACTTCACCATTCCCCTTCAGCTCTCCAGCTCAGGATCAGTTTTGTCATCATCTTACACGATTGCATGTGTTTAGATAATAATGGCAGACTTGCTGCAAGACCTGTGGGAATTAGGGAAATCTTTCCCACACAGCCACAATTGTTTAGGCAAAGCTCTTTTCTCTTTCCATCTTTTAAAAGCCTTATCCTGCATTTTACTCCAAGAGCCATAACTTGGCCACTGATGCAGCAATATTTTCTTCTCTGGATGATGCTCTTCAAGTGTCTAATATTTCTCAAAAGCATATGTCTGATAATTCCTTACCATTTCTCTTCAGAGTTGCTCGGGGTTATTCCCTGCCAGCTGATGGACCAGTTGGTCAATGACCATAGTGACATGGACTTGGTAAGGTAAAGTTAAGGTAAATTTCTGATCTTTGTCATCTGCTATAACATGGGATTCCATTTTGCTGTGCCCTTTGCCCTGTCAGAAGTGCTGGGCTGGATGTCCCATCAGTATGTCTCACAGGCTGGCCTTGCCAGAATGCCAGAATCGTAGAATGCCAGTTGTTGTATTCCTTCTACAAAGAAACTTCCTAAATCCCCTCTGTTCTCATCAGATGAAGAATTATTATGGAGGATGAAAGTCTCCAAAAGAATTTTCTGCTGAGGAATTCACTATGAGCCTTTTGGGCCAGACAACTTTATATGGCAGATAATCATATGAAATAAGGATGTCGCTGAGCTCTGCTGGTCAGGTTTAACCCAGATCCAGACCTCAGCAACTACACTCAAAACACTTTCAAGATACATGCTTCTCAAACAATTTTGGCTTGCACTTGCAGCAGTGGAAAGCCAAGTGAAGAGTCTTCCTTCAAACAACTGGGTGGAAATAAATCACTGGGTATTTAAAAGAGCAGTCCTTAGGATCAACATCATTAGTGCCTTTTTGTAAGAGAGTTCAGTTCATGGTGACTTTCCCTCTTGTCGGCACCCACACACTGTTTTTGCTTGTGGTTACCCACACTTCATGAATTTTTGTTTCCAAAAGGTGCCCACTGAATTCCCATGGAGAAATTAATCAGCTGCACTATGATCTCATTTCCCTTGGCATGCCACAGCACCAGACGCATCATGTTTTCATTGCTGCAACCTAATTCCCCAAAGTACAGCAGCTGAGAGATGTTGCCAGGAAAAATGTGACAACTATAGCCTAATTTACCAAAAACCAGCAGTGACACATGGGTATTGAAATATGCCACCTAGGTTAACTGATACCATAGAGCCCTGTTCTAAGGGAAACTCCTCTTTGTATGAATGACAGGAGTTTGGGTTTGTTTGTTTGGTCAGTTATTTTTTTTGTGATTGTAATTGCTCTAAGTTCTGTTACAATTTAACCTCTTCCATAAATCTGTATGCAGATGCTAGAGACAGATGAAAAATAAATGGATGGATGAAATTGCTCACAGACCCTGAGATGCATTTTCATAGATTTTCCCAAGATGGAGACATATTTGTATTAAAGACTTCAGAGACATACACTGAAAGGCCCAATATATCTCAGGAGTGCTTTATTTAATCCAGAAGTGGTTTATTGTTTTGTGCTTGCATGAAGAAAAATCAGCAATTTACCAGCAGAAGAGAAAACATTTAGTTCAAAAGAGGAAAACTGAAAACAAATAACAATCTCATAACTATACCAAACATTGAAAAAAACCTGAGACATTAAAAAAAAAAAATTAAATATATTGAAGGCTGGACTTATGTCTTTGTATTCAGCCCCAATCTCAAAAATAAAATCTAGTATAAGAAATAAAAATGAAAAAAAAAAAAGAATCTGCAGATATATGAAGAAATTTAGATAACAACAGGGAAAAAGCAAGAAGTAGTCTTTAATCTTCTTTTGTCATAATTCTCAATTTTACCTCTTGCCTTCTACTTTTCTAGCATATGTAGATAGAAAATTAGAACCTCTTATGAAATTTGGAATGGTATGGCATTGGCATAATCCTCTCAAACACTCCTGCAGGAGATAAGCATAGTGTGGGAGCAGTTTCAGGGCTGCAGTACATAAGAGCAGTTGCTGGGATCCCTGGGACATTGCTTCCTTCTTTGTGGTCACCCTGCAAGCTGAGACTTGTAATGGGCATTTTCCTGTGCCCCAGGTTAGTAGCTGCAATCAATTCAGAGAAGGAAAAAGTAGGCAAGAATAAGGGAGAGAGACAGCTGAAAACAGCAATGGCAATTAGCTGGCATCCCATCTGCTGCCTTTTGCACATTGGACAAAAGCAGAATGGCTTCCCAGGTAATGATTTCCCAGGAAAAACAGCAGCAGGAAACTGTTGCTTCAAAAAGCACTAACAGTGGTGAAAAGAAAAAAAAAGTACTAGAGTTACTCTCCTTTTATGTTATAGTGTATTGAACAGAGTTCTCTTTGAATCAGTAAACCTCATGTATTCTCTACATGGACTTCTATAGGTTTTGCTTATGCAACCACTACAGCTCTTTCATGACAAATGAACAAAAATTGTTCATGACAGCATCATAACTTTCAAGACTGATTGCTTTTAACAAATTTAGAAAAGGCAGGAAATCACCACACTGAGAAGTTTTGTGTGGCAAAGGACATTAATATCCAGCTGATCCACAGCATGGCCTCACCTCTGCTGCAGTAGCTGCCTTTGAGTATCTGCTTGCACAGAAAGCTCCCACATTTATTTTCAGAGCCCTGAAGCATGCAGGGCATCCAGAGGTACTTCCAGTGCACCCAAAGGATGGGCTGATTCTGAATGACCTTGACCTGAACCCTTCAGCCCTGCTAGCCTGGAATTACCAAGCAGCAAAGGAGATGGGGATGAGCTGAACCTCTCCTATGCCTGTCATCACCCTGGAAAGAGGCACTGCTACACAGCAGCAGCTCCTGGGTAACAACAGGCAAAGATGAAGATTCAGAACTCGTGATTTCAAACTCTAACTTTCCCTTCTAAAGTGTTCTAGGTCTCTGTTGTCTCCTATGCATTTTATTAGCCCTTCTGGGCTGCCACAAGCTTCTGGCAAGAATGGGGAGACTAGTAAATGAGGTTCCACAGAGAAAATGGGAAGTGGGAACATTTATACAGTTGCTCAAGTTGGGAGAACATTGAGTTAACAGGAAGTGGCTGGAAAAAGTGGAGACTGATGAAGGAGAGAATGGAGAGGAGAGGAAAAACAGTCTGAGGGATGACTTTTTAGAACTCTGCTTATCTTTCTCCTGAATCTTCATCCTCCACATGGGAAGAGGATAAAGTATTAAGTCTGTATGAGATGTGAAACTGAGATTTGTTGTAAATGCAGAAATAAATTAGAAAAATGAGGAAACGGTTTTTCTCTACTGAACTTGCAACCTTTAAACTTCTCTATAAGTTGCAGCTCAATAATACTTACTGTGGAACAGTCTTGCATAATAAAATCCAGCAGGAGCAAAAGCATCATGATGAATTCACCATTATTATTCATAGAGCTGTCATGAACAGTCTGCTTACTCTACACAATTCACCAAAGAAATACTGGTTTACCACAGATTGGTGTGGCACAGTGCATTTTAAAAGAGCAAAGTGCCATTCAGTGCCCTGCCCTTTCAACCATGCTGTACATACACACATAGCAGGAAACTCTCAGATTACACTGTTTAGAAAGGTGGTCAAAAGAGTGAAAGAGACCCACAGCCCAATTTTTCTCAAGACTGTACTTTTTCCTACAGTAGAAAAAATCACTTGACGTGTTTGTGTCCACTGAACATGTGATCATTACTCTGGAATCACTTTTTGCTGCTCAGTCTTGTTAGGAATTGACATGGTGTTCCTGGAAAACCATTTTTCATGGTAAAAAAATAGATTCACTGAAGCCATGTGCAAGAATGGACCACATTAGTCACATAGGACCTTTCCTTTTTCCTAGGAAAGTGTGTCCAGGGTTGTATGATAGAGGTCTACCCCAGGGCATGCACTCAGTTGTTGTAGGGAGAATGTCAGAGTCCTGATGAAACCAAGTAGCCCTGGGAGAATA
Organism: Oenanthe melanoleuca; assembly: GCF_029582105.1. Classification (NCBI taxonomy): domain Eukaryota; kingdom Metazoa; phylum Chordata; class Aves; order Passeriformes; family Muscicapidae; genus Oenanthe; species Oenanthe melanoleuca. The sequence goes on from NC_079336.1 coordinate 75,859,581, forward strand.
ACACCCACATCATCTCCTTGCCCCAGGCATTGGGCTGCTCAGCTGAAAATATTCCTGTTCAATTCCTCCACAGCTGAGGAAACAGCTGAGTGTGATAACACACCCACTCTAATTCCCCTTCTGCTGCAAAAGGGATTACACTAACTCAGGAGCCAGTATGTCTCTGCACCACTGAAATGAGAACCAGCTTCCTGCTGTAGATGATTCTGTTGGTCAGAAACCTGGCACTTTGAAGTGACTGATTCACCACTGTCTTTACTGGAAGCTGCATTGGCTCAGTGTGAACAAGTGGGGAATTCATACAAAGGAATAAGGAAATATTAAGGAAATAAGGACTGAAAACTTTTTACATTGAGGAGTTAGGTTCAATATTAGCAGTACATGGAGTTAGAAACACGAATAACTGTTCTTACAAACAAAAGGTGTTGTCCACGGGTTGTTTTCTATATATTAATTTTGGAGAGCCTAAATACAACCATCTGTGTATTTTAAACCAATCAGCAGAGACCAAAGCCCAGCCACACTAAACCAAAGGCCAGAAATTCAAGTGATACCAGAGAAGGCTGATAAATTTCTAGCTGCACATAAAGATTCCCATTTACTCTGGAATTAACTTGAAAATTTTGCAATTGTGAAGCAATATTTGTGAATAAAGTAATCTTTTCCGGAGAGCCCTTCAAGAAACACATGCATCATTTCTACCCTCTCATGGATTTTGCCTCAGTGTTCCAAGTTAGGCAGAAACCGGAATTTAGATTCAATGGCACAGTTGCTCTTGGAAGAGAAACATCTTTCTGCAGGGAAATCTCTTTATTCCCAGGTGTGGTACATGCATTGTGCTCCTGCATGGCCACAGAGCTGAAGAGTTAAGCTCCCCTGTTTCCTGTGGAGAACAGCTGTCCTGAGTATTTCCTTGAGTCAGGCTTTGTCTCTCTTATTTTCCATTCAAATTCTCTGTATTCTTTTCTGTACAGCAAGGTCATGTCAGTTGAACACTTGGGAATTCACCTCTCCATTGTACAAGCATTTTTAAAATACATAATGTACTTTTTTTATGTGTTTGCAGGTTAATTATTTAGGCAATGCTTGTCATTCATAATACCAATTCCTCTACACTGCTTACCTATAACCAGATATATTTATTATTCCACCTGTTCCACTCCCCCCAGCTTTAGTATCATTGCAAGATGATTCCAGTGAACATAATTATTTCCATGCCCTCAAGACAAGGGTCTTGTTACACTAATTAATTTACAGATACAGCATGAAATGGTTTTCAAAATCAAGATGGGAAATGTTGTGCAGAAAAAAAGTTGTTATAGCCATTTTAACACAGCCACAGAGGGTATAGCTAGAAAGATTTTTGGCATGTTCATACCCATTTAGACTGAAATATAAATTACCCAGAGCCAGTTGTGATGGCATTACCTGTAGGAATCAAGTTGGACTAAAAGCTACCAGGCAGCTTTTTTGTTTGTCCCCTTGGAAAACCAGCTGGTTCATTCCAAACTAGTCAGAATGGGAATCACCTGAAGATGTATGACTGACTGGGGATCCTGGAGTCGTCTGTGTAGCTACAACCATGACAATATGGCTGTAACTGGAGACCAATTAACTTGCAGAGATCTTTAACTGCAAAACTCAGGGATATTTCGAGTCTGTAAGCAGAACGCACTTTCTGAATCATATCAATGATACCTCACAGTAAATATTTGTATTACTGCACACACAAAGAATATATACTCATAACTGAAAGCCAGAGCAGGGCTCAAATATGAGGCAAGAAAAACAAACAATAGTAATTGAGAGACAGGAGAGAATGATAGACACTGATGTTTACAGGTGTTTTCAACCAAAGATAACTGGATCTGACAATGCAACTGTCCTGCAAACAGTGGAGCTAATTACAGCATGTTTCACAGGGTCTTTCCCAAGGGACTAGATACACTTGGAACATATGAAGAAGGAAATTAAATAGATGGGTGAGCACAAGAAGGTGTCTGGCAGCACAGGGAGCTGTACATGCCGTGCAGTGTGTGCCAACAGAACAGTACATCAGATTTCAGCTGCAATTGTGACAAAAGCTGTGGTATAAAACAAAAGTGCCTTGTGCCTGTGTTCCTAAGCAGGGGCTGGGGAGGAGATGGTGAATGGTCCAGCCTGTCCTCACCCAGCACACAGCAGATGGGAAGGAGGGAAGCAAACTGAGCTGCCTGCCTCTAACTTCAGCCAAAGACAGCAAGAGAAAAGAGAGAAAAAAAAAAAAAGAGAAAGGATCCTTCTGCCATACAGTGCATGAAAAAGCAAGAGTGGATCTGGTTCTCATGCTTTAAATATTTTGTGGCTAAAGCTATGAAGTGCTTCTTAACAGCTGTCCTTTCCTTTTGCAGCTCCTCCACAGGCTGATTTTTAAAGATGTTTAAATACATAATTCAGCACCTAGATACCCAGGTCTCTTCCATGTCTTCCATTCTTCAACTATAAAGCATAGATGCTGACAATACTGGTTTTGGTTTTTTACCCTTTCTGCCTTTCTTATTCATACAATTACAACGCTTTGAAAAGATCCTGCCTCTTGTTAGGTGCTTAGAGAGAAAGTAATATGACGTGTTTGTCCCCAGCCTTTTTAAGAACTACAGGCATTGTTGTGACAGAAATAATAACAAACTTAAGGGGAGGTGAAACTGGACATTTACAAGAGAAGATTTTAATCAGAAATAAGAAAGTTTGGGGGCCTGACTGTAAAAAGCCTGACTAATAATTACGCAAAAGAAATTTCAACTTGGAATATTAAAAAATATAGAAAGTGAGTAAACACTGTTGCAAATATAAAATTGTTTTTTCTGGTAAAAGGATGGAGAAAGGTGTCAGCAAATGTGTAAAACAAAGAAAAATAGAAGGAGATACAACAAATACAGGAGGAGATACACCAAACAAATTGGTGTCCTACAAGGCTTTTAAAGAGAACACTATTCAAAGAATTAACACACAAGAAGAAACTTGTGCAGAAACGCATATTCAGCATATTTTCTTTTTTTTTATTTTTTTATTTTATTAACTGTTTGGTCAGTTGAAGGCCTGGAGGCAATAAATTCCTGTTGCACAGAATTCAACAGTGATAAATAGTTTGGAAATCACTGAACTGCTAGTTGTGCTTGAGGCATTTGCATTTCAGTGTTTCAAGTTTCCAGCACAGTCGATTTGTTCTGTGCTGGAAAGCAGGTGAGGACATCATGAGGACATTTTCTATGAAAGTAGGTGAAAGCTGTTTCCCTGAGAATTATGCAGCCATCAGTGCTTTTACTAATCCTTATTACATTTTCCTCATTATCATATTTTTCAATTTATAACATCGTCTAGAAGAACATGATGTAAGACAACCTGCTAATAACTTTGCTACACATCTGTCTTCATAAAATACCCATAAAAATGTGAAAGATTTTTTTTTTGGTGGGATTGATTACAAAGAGGGTTTTATGAATAAATTTCTTTTTGAAACTAGGAAGTGCTTTAAATTGAGCATATTTTTTCAGATTCAGATAGGATATTTAGAAGTTATGTACCATAGAAAAGTGGTATGGGTAATGCAATAAACCATAAAAATAAAGCATAAACAAATCGAATATTTACCATGTAACTGGTAATACATCATAGCATTGCAGCTTATGGAGTTTTTATATTAGCTCCTGTGCCACAGCAATAATTACAATAAGGGATAAAATGGCACAGGGTAGACTCTTGGATACTCTGTTTTGTTGTAGATAGATTTTAAAAGTATCTATTTTGGTAGGAGTCTCTCTCTTACCAACTTAAAAAAAATAATAATAAAAAAGCATTAAAAGAATGATTGTTGCACTATTGGTGAACCAATAGGTGGTAGCAGGGCAGGCAGCCTTGTGAATTAAGAATATGGAAATAAGTGCATAAGGGGAAAGTGGGAGCTGTTCCTGAGTGTACCTGGCATCTGAAGAGAGAAATAACAATTTGGCAAGGGGCTCATCCAGTAGAAGACATACTGTTAAAATGGCTCATAAGACAATCTGGTGGTGCTTGCTGTTTTTGAGGGGGTGGTTTTTGTTTTTGTGGGGTTTTTTTTTAAGCTGAAAACATTCTATTCTGTTAAAAAGCCAAGGACTCAGAAAATATGAAATGAAAAGGAATGAAATTTTAATTCTTCCTGTTTACACATATGAATTATGATCAAGAGTTTAATGTGATTGGAAGAAGTAGTCAGCTGTTTTTGGGCTCACTTAACCAGGCTGAATATTCAGGTATTATGAAAAAAAGGTGATCAGAAAGTCAGTATTAAAAATAATTCATTTAGAAATGCTGAGGAATTGTGGTAACAGCTTCCCTTTGTGTAAAGAAACAAAAACTAAAAGCCATGAAATATATAATTTAAGGACTGCAACACTTAAAGTAGTGAGAGTGTTTCAAATAATTCAACAAGAGTCAGATCAAGATAAGCAAAAGAGGCACTGATCAAATGAAAAAAAATGGGCTGTGGGGCAGTTATTAACATAAATTTAAAGGCTACAATATTATGCTCAGGAAAGCTGTTGGTGAGACAAGCTTATTGCTGGCATTTCTTACCTTTTAACTGCTTGATTTGGCATTCCTAACAGCAGTCTTTTAACATCTTTTTTAATGAACTCTACCCATGCTTCTGGGCATGATGGTAGGCAGCAGTTCTATAGGGTACAAAATTATTTCATCCACGGAGCTGCTAGCAGAGAACAGCATATTAAAAGTGTAATTCACTTACTGAAAAGTTCTGTTCTTGGTGTTTTGTTTTTTTCCTTTTTTTTGCATCTGGTCTCCAAATGAGCTTCTCAGCTTTGAGGCTTAAGGGAGTCTAACCTAGTAGCAAACATTCAGCACTGCTGTGTCCCCTGCTGAACACAATCTTTGCTCCCTTGGGAGCACATTGCCCTAAAGCAGAGAAGCAATAAAAAAGTTGCTTAAGAGGCCCTTTGGAAATCTCTCATGTCTAGGAGGAATCATGCCATGTTACAAATCAATCATGTCAGGATGTTATGTGGTCCCATCCCAGCTCACTCTCTGGTCCATGGCCTGGGCATTCCTGTTTCCATGAGTGCTTGGAAGGGAGCACTCTGGAGCTGTTTTAGAACTGGAAAAGCACAAAGGTGTTTTTATTCTGACTACACTCTCTCCATTGGTTGTGCCCTCAGCTGGCACTGAGCTCAGTGTTACTGTATGTTGTTTAAAGCTCTGTGGAAGCATACCTACACAACTAATAAAAATTACAGCTTGACAAATGGAAATAGGCAAAAAGCTTTGAAAAGAAACAAAGGAAAATTGATCTCATAACTAGCAGGGGTATAGATGAAATGAGTAGGTGGTAGAAACACAGCAGAGCAATGCAATAAAACAAATGAAAAATAGCTTCCACTTTCACCATATAGGGAGAAGAACCAGAGGAGAGGAGTGCAAGGTTTGGGAAGGCACTGGGACACCACAGATCTTTTCTCTCTGATATTGAGGGCTTCTCAGGGAACTGCCAGAAAGGAAATGACATTGTTGATGGTTTCAACTAATGCTTGATCTGCCTGGAAGGTGAGATTTACATTATTGCCCTAGTTCCCATGTGCCATCACTTGTTCACTACTTTATTCCTTCCTATTTCTCTCCTTTAATATAATCTTTTAAAAATAAATAACTAAATTAATAGAATCCAACTTAGCTTCTCCAGAGTGCATCTTTTGCTGCCTTATGACCATAAACACCTTCACTGGTCACGGTAATGTTAAAACAGCAATGTTTAAAAATTTGCACATTTGCTGTATGCTAATATTGACTATAAGGCCATGTGCTGTGAAAATCACCCTTAAGTGAGCCTACAACTGTTGGAAACCTGAGGGGAAAGCTTCATTTTCAATCCTGAACTTGTATTTTGGTTGTACTTTATGCAAAGGATCTGCTTCAGGCTTAAAGAATCATAAAACTTCTAGCATGGCATGTCATCAAAATTAATATCCAAGTCTTTAATATAATTTAAGAAGAATGTCAAGTTTTGTCTTGCTAAAAGGAAAAGAGAAAGGAATATCTGTAAGTTGAAATTGTCCTTGTGAAACTTTAGGTTGGAATACCAAGGACTAAACTATTGAAAGGACTTTACAACAGTGACTATGACATTGTACATTGTACTGAACAGGCTGCCACCTCTTTGTAATGCAAGACCCCCAAGTTGCTGAATTCTTTCATGTTTGGGTGGGGCATACAGTATTTTTGTCTGTATGAAGACTTTTGGTCCAAGAAATAGAAATAAAATAAAAATAAAAAAAATAAAAAAAAAAATAAAAAAATAAAAAAAAAAAGAAAGAAGTAAATCCTATCCCTGCAGAGGTGGGTGCAGAACAGAAATCTACAAGGATTACAAGGATGCTGCTGGCTTGACCTTTTCAGAAGATGCTCTAGTTTTGTTGTTCTCTTTATATGCCCCAAAAGAAGTGCTCCCAGAACAAGGAAACACTAAAATCAAAGAACTTTACATCTGACAGCTGAGAGCACTGAGAGCTGGGGTGGGCAGATGGGAGGCTCAAGTCCCTGATAATATCATGGCACAGTAGACCTGGAAGCTAAAAATATAAAATGCATTCCCAGATCTTCCATTTGCAGTTAGGTTGGTCCAAGAGGATTTAACATTGGGATCATGAGTTTGCCTCTTCTCTTTTTTATAAAGGGTAAGTTTAATAAAGTCAGAGTTGTGCTAAAGCTACTGAAGGACACGTGGGAGGGACTGCCTGTTCTCTGAAAATATAAACATGCCTTCAGGTAAATATTTTCCTGCATAAACAGTTTGCTTCACCTGAGAAGGATGATTTAGAAAACACCTGCTGTGAGATGTAATTAGAGCATGAATATGTGCAAAACTATGAGTCTGCTGAGACCTCATGAGGAGCAGGAGGTGCTCAGTTCCTTTCCATGCCTGCAGAGGTTTAGGGTTCAAAAACATTCTCTGTGACTCAGATACTGCAGGTGATTATATTCACTAGGACTGTAAATCATTTACCAAAAAAAGTGGGTAGCAATGTAGTTAGCACACACTGAGTAGGGAGAGAGACATAAATTACTTAGAATCTCTTTTTTGTCTGAGTCATGTATGCTTAAAGCTACAACTGCAGAAAGGTTGAATGTGATCAAAGAGAAGTTCCATTGTAAGGGCTTTGTCAAAAGTGTTTTAGAAAGTGTTTAAATTATTTCTAAGAGAGAATAATCTATTTGGCTACCTGAAGATATAAAAATAAGTTATTTAATAAAGAGTTTAATTTACAAGTTTTTAACTAATCTACAGAGTCTCAGCTGAGCAAAAAAAAAAATCTGTGAATATCACATTAATTGCATTAGCATTTCATTAAGAGGGGCTGAAGCCTCATAAGCAGTAAAGCTGGGCTTTTAGTGAGCAGAAAATACATCAGTTCTTTAGTTGGAAAGGAATTTTATGCTTCTCTTCCTTCAGGAAAGCTGCAAAGAGCTCGGTTGTCTAGGAGTCTCCTACAAGGCAATTGTTCCTAAATGTTGAAATAATATTAAATTTGAGGGAGTGCCTCAATTATCAACAGAGTCCATGAAAAGGGTAATATTTGAAGTAGGTTTTGGATCAGGTGAGGATGAGTCATGGTATTTTAAATTAAATTTATTTTAGCAGTAGCCTATGTGTTTGTGGTTCTAAATAAGCTATGTTCAACTTCCAGCTACATAATTTCTGCAAGAGACAGAATAAGAGATAACTGCATTATTGGAGAGATATCAACTAAACTAAATCTTTCCTTACATAAATGATTGTTCAACATAATCAGTGTCAACTGAAGCTGACCTGAAGGAACAAACTAGTAGGATCTCCCTAGTACAGAGCTGCATTCAGTGCTTTGTAATAAGGAACCAGATGAATGTTTGAATTTTCTAAATGAGCTGTTTAATTTTAATCAGCCATGGGGGAAAATGCTTCAAAAATTAGAGCAGGAATTGGATACCTACCCTGGCTTCAGGCACTTCACCCTGCTTGTTCAGCAGCAGCTCTCTCTTTCACACCCTTACTTCCAGACCAGCTAATTAAGTGCAGGTTCAAGCTCAGATGCATTCTAGCAGGCAGAAGCACAGTGAGCCCTTGTAGTTATACCTGGGGCAATTGACAGAGATAAGAAACAAGCTCTCAAGCTGTGCAAAACACTTTTTTTTTTTTTTTGGTAAAGATACAGTCTAGGGACTATGGTTTTTCCTTACTCATATAGGAAGGAGACTTCCTTCTTTTCCAGCCACTCTTTTTCTTTAATCTTAACTGATGTTTTCAGTATTAAAGTATTCAGTTAGGATGAATCATTGCCACAGAAGGCCAGATTCTCAGAGATCCTTAGCTGCTCTAAGTCAGTGCAGCTCCAGGGAGGTCACCCTGCTGCAGTGCAGATTGACCAGGTGAAGGGACAGCTTCACTCTCCCACCCTTCAGAGACCTCAGGCAGGTTCAACACCTGGCAGGAGCACTCTTATGTCTGAAATAAAGCCAGGTCCCCACCACTGTGAGGCTCATATTGTGGTCTTCCTGCCATTGAAATTACCTCCATGTGGTATTTCACATATGACAGACTGAAAATGATTCACAAATTGCCTAATTGCTTGACCATTTGCAATCACAGATACAGGAACTATTTAATTTCTGTTTTATTCCTTCTACTCTTATCTCTGTCTAACACCTGCTAAGAAAATATATGCTATCACTTTTTATTCCTTTGCTTTCAGGGTCTTTCACTGCCTTATCTTTCTATTTGTTGCAAATATTTTCCTATTGGGGTCTCAACTCTTGAAATGAAATCTGATTGTGAGACAGTTTCTAAAAGAATTTATCTCATATTTTTTCTCTGGTTTGAAAAGAAGCACAAAAAGAAAATAAAATGCTTCCTATACATTTTGGGGTTTTTTTCCTTCTTTTTTTTCTACTCAGCAGGTGAATCAAGAAATTTCTCAGCAAATTAGATATGAGTTGGCTCAGGGGATACATGTATTTTGCAGTTTGTCCTTAGGAACCCTTACTACGATGGCTAACTCCAGCTGGTATGGCAAAAGCATCTCAGAACTCCATTGGCAGGTAGCTGAAAGCACCTGAGTACTCCCAGTACAGAATCATAGACTATCCTGAGTTATAAGGGACCAAAAAAGATCACAGATTCCAGCTCCTGTCCCTGCACAGGACACCCCAAGAGTCACCATGTGCCGGAGAGCACTGTCCAAACGCTTCTGGAGCTCTGTCAGGCTGGTGCTGTGATCACTTCCCTGGGGAGCTGTTCCAGTGCCCAGCCACTCTCTGGGTGATGAACCTTTCCCTGATATCCAACTAAACTTGCCCTGACAAAGCTTCAGGCCATTCCTCAGTTCCTGTCAGTGGGCACCATTATGAATGGATGTGGGGTTTAGACAAGTCCTTGCCTTTTGCCCAGGCCTCTGGCAGCAGGCAGTAACTTTACTGAGGTGGCCAGCACCTCAATACCCACTCTCATTGCCAAGTTCTTTAATAATGGCTGATTCAGTCTATTATAGAATGAACTCTTCATTTTATAGACACAAAACTAACAGACTTAAGACTTATCACAGACTATATTCTATGGAGGAATAAGGACAAAAATAAAAAATAAAAGGACTACTAATAGGTTAACATACAGTGCACAATAAGGTTACACAGCTATCACAGAAATTTTATGAACTTAGGATTCAATGCATCTTACCATCCAGTTGTTGGTGTAAAAATCCTTTTCCCCAGTTCCCAAGAACATAACCAAGGGCTTGCTCCAACAGCTGGGAGAAGTTCCTCACACCTTCAGGGTGTGTGTGTAGAGGCTTCTGCCTTTGTGAAAACAAACCTATTTTTGTATCTAAGAAAGCATAAGTCAGACAATATGAGAAACAAGCAGCCTTTTCTTCTTCCACAACATCCATGTGTGTTATCTAGTGTAGTTTGCATGAAATAAATGCACAAATTATGAAGGAAGATCCTGCAATTTTATACTCACCTTGTCCATTCAGTGTTTCTTCTTTGTGATCTAAATAAACCTGTTTTTAATTGCAGCTTTCCTCCCAATTAGTCCAATGCAGTTCTGGACATGAGTGGGCTTAAGGAAACTTCTGTGTTGGAAGGTGAAAGTCTGAGATAGACCCAAACAAATCATCCTGCTGTGAGCAGTGAGGTTGGAGAGGATGACCTACTGTTTTTTATTACTCTGTGAGCCTAGTTTTTCAGGCAATGTAACTTTTTTATTATTATTTTTTTTTAAATGAAACACTGCATTTTTAACAGACACCTCTTTAGTACTTGAACACTTGATCTGTGGAGCCTTCATGTCTGTGGGAAAGCTCTTGCCATTGCTCTCTCTTTAGAGCAGGGATAAATAGTAATTACACTGACGAGAACAAGTTTTTAAAAATGTGTAAAGTTCAAGTGAGAGGGGTTGTTTTTAAACATTTAATAATATTTTCAGCTCCGTTTGAAAAAGTTTAAATTGTCTTTTGGGCATAGTTTAAAAAACAGATGCAAGGTGACATGTGGTCTGAGGTAATTCACCCATCCCAAAGCCAGGGCATCAGGCTTTTGTCTGATGGACTTTGCAGACAGAAAAAAACCCTCTCTGACAGTGTTAGAAAGTGCTCTGTAGTGATAACTTCCATTTAGCTTTAAATTATAAAGTATTTTTCTGAATTATGGGTTAGGGCTCTCCTTGGGATGTGTGAACTCTTGGACCTTACTATGACTCTCATAGCATTATACTGCCAAATTCATTGAATTGTCCTAAGGAGAGCAATATATGAAAGTAAAATCCACTGTCTGGTGATACAAGTTTGTATTTATTCTGCTAAGGCAAAGTGTGGATCAGAAAATAAATCCCCTGCTTCTTTCTTCTCCTCCTCTCTGATTTTACCTAGTCTTCTATATATGTACTTTTAAAGTACAGTTTTAATGAATACAATTCAAATACAATTCAAATTAATTTACTGGGCCAACACACCATTTTTTGCTGTGAATTAAATAGCTGAAAAGATTTTGCCAACTTTTATCTGTGGTGGTGCAAGTTATCTCAGGCTAGTTCTCTGAATTTCCTCCTATCCTTTGTCTATATCTCTCTATTTTAGTAGCAACCAACACATACTTTTTCTCCAAGGTCTTTACTGTGCTCCTGTCTAGAGTGTCACACACAAGTGCCCCAAGTTCTCTTCCCTTTGTAGCCATAACTTCTCCCTTTTCTGCAACTACTGCAGCATTGGGATTCCCATTAATATGAGGATATTCTGCATGATCTGTCAGTTGACCAAAAGTTTTATAGCCGTATTATATTTTAATCACTGATTGCAAGACAATGTTCTTTGTTGCAGACAGCACAGCAAAGGTGGGACCTGTCTGAAAGAAACATGCATCCTTAGATCCCCTATCTTGGTTCTTAAATGTATGAGATGTATAAGACATAAAAAGACATATATTTATATTGGTGTTAAAGAGAAGGAAAGTAGGGTAGGTCCAGAAGTGTAGCTACTGGAAAAAACTCCTGCCTGTGGTGATTACAAATTCTGTGCTAGCAAAATATTATCCTGGATAATTTATAGCCCATGACAGTGAAAACTATCTGCATTAGAGGGCATCTTTCCATTGGCTTCAGCAGACTGTCAATGGTGTAAAAGAGGTTAAATGGATTTAGCTCAAATGTTCCAATAGTTACTCTCTGGACTTTAAAGCAGGGAGAACATTTTAGCCTAGAAAAATGACTTTTTAAAAGCAGCTGAAAAAAAGTATGAAAAAATTATCTGCAGTAGAAATTTTCATGATTGAACAGGTATACCAAGAGGAGGAGATGCTAGCTCTCTTGTAAAGACTCACTACAAACTCATATGGCTGTGTCAGTGTAACCTAAGGACATACAAGGAAAAGAGCTCATGCCTTAGTTATACAAAGATCTGTATGATGGCTAAGGAACGGTTAAGGACAAATCACTTCAAAGATGCTAGAAGCTGATTTTATTTCTTGCTAAGATTTTAGTATATATATATATATATATATCTACCCCTCATAGCTGGAGACTACATCTTCTGCTGTTGTCCTTGCAGACTTTCAATCAGTTTCCTGATTGAATTTAATAAAATTTAGATTAGACTCTCAGTTAATTGTCCTTATGATTGTTCTTATGTAAAGAATGTAGATATTTTACTTTTGGACTGTCTATGAAGCATAAACGTTTCTTATTAATATGTACACTTTAGGAGAGTTTTAAATTTCCTCTAAGAAACCAATCAACAATGAAACAGAAAATGCTACAGTGAACCTTTTGCAGATAATATAAAAACTGATTGATAAGATTTTCCAACAAGCTAATGATACTCATGGTTAAAGCATGGCCTTTAATGATGGTTTTACCATACACAGAAAAGCTATTGAGCCAGCAAAATGTGGTTTAATTTGAAAGCACTTATAAAATCATTCTCTGAATTCAAGCAGAAGAAAAAAATTTCCTTTCTTTATTTATTTACATCTTGCTCTTTCTTTTTCTTTCTTTCTTAATATATTACATTCTCTTCCTCTCTCTACCTGCCTCTGCTGATTCTGCCTTCCTCTCTCACTGTAGCTTAATTTCATCTTCCCTTCCCTTCCCTTCCCTTCCCTTCCCTTCCCTTCCCTTCCCTTCCCTTCCCTTCCCTTCCCTTCCCTTCCCTTCCCTTCCCTTCCCTTCCCTTCCCTTCCCTTCCCTTCCCTTCCCTTCCCTTCCCTTCCCTTCCCTTCCCTTCCCTTCCCTTCCCTTCCCTTCCCTTCCCTTCCCTTCCCTGAAACTTCCCTTCCCTTCCCTGAAACTTCCCTTCCCTGAAACTTCCCTTCCCTGAAACTTCCCTTCCCTTCCCTTCCCTTCCCTTCCCTTCCCTTCCCTTCCCTTCCCTTCCCTTCCCTTCCCTTCCCTTCCCTTCCCTTCCCTTCCCTTCCCTTCCCTTCCCTTCCCTTCCCTTCCCTTCCCTTCCCTTCCCTTCCCTTCCCTTCCCTTCCCTTCCCTGAAACTTCCCTTCCCTGAAACTTCCCTTCCCTGAAACTTCCCTTCCCTTCCCTGAAACTTCCCTGAAACTTCCCTGAAACTTCCCTGAAACTTCCCTGAAACTTCCCTGAAACTTCCCTTCCCTGAAACTTCCCTTCCCTGAAACTTCCCTTCCCTTCCCTGAAACTTCCCTGAAACTTCCCTGAAACTTCCCTTCCCTGAAACTTCCCTGAAACTTCCCTGAAACTTCCCTGAAACTTCCCTTCCCTGAAACTTCCCTTCCCTGAAACTTCCCTGAAACTTCCCTGAAACTTCTCTTCCCTTCCCTGAAACTTCCCTTCCCTGAAACTTCCCTGAAACTTCCCTTCCCTGAAACTTCCCTTCCCTGAAACTTCCCTTCCCTGAAACTTCCCTGAAACTTCCCTGAAACTTCCCTTCCCTGAAACTTCCCTGAAACTTCCCTGAAACTTCCCTTCCCTGAAACTTCCCTTCCCTTCCCTGAAACTTCCCTGAAACTTCCCTTCCCTGAAACTTCCCTGAAACTTCCCTGAAACTTCCCTGAAACTTTCCTTCCCTGAAACTTCCCTGAAACTTCCCTGAAACTTCCCTGAAACTTCCCTTCCCTGAAACTTCCCTTCCCTTCCCTTTAGCAAATCTTTAAAATGTTCATGAAATAAAAAAAATACATACAGTATAAAATAATTTTTAATCTCTCCTTGGATTATTGAAAGTTATACCAATACCTCATGACTTCACTAGCAGGGGAAAAAACCTCACCTTCTATGTACATTTAATGGGGAATGAGGGGGAAAAAAAATCAGAAGAGTAATCCAGAACAGCAAACAAGCCCCTCCTTTGAGGGAGCAGTGGGAAATGACAGCATACTTTCATTTTCCTACCTCTGGGGAAAGACTTTCAAAACAGTTCTGGGCATGATGTCCAAAAACTACATTTCAGGTGAAAGTATATAAGCCACTACATTCAAAAAGCATTAAGCATCTGTCTTAAGCTCACCAAGGTAAGGAAATTCAGAATTAAGACTGTAACTCCATACTTAACTCACACATTTGTAGACAGTCCATATAGAATGACAGATCATCCACTGCTGAGAGACCACTGTGATTCCATCTTTAATATTGAATGTCTTTGCTCTGTTTGCTCTGCAAGTAACCTATTTGTTAGTTTTTCTTTTTTTTTTACATCAACGGGGATAAAAGCAAATAAAAACATATGAAAACTTATGTTTTGAAATAGCTTTTATTTTATTTTTTGTAGTTTCTGGGTTTTTTCCAATGATCCAATTTGAAGAAAAACTAATTATGGGAAAGAAACATGCTTTTTTACTATGATCTTATGCCAAGTTTCAATCCAGTGCAAAATTTTACAGGCATGTGAGCCCCTAAAAGGAGAGGTTTATAATGGAAGCATTGACAAATTCTTAAGCAGAGCAAGGCAAGTAGGTGTCTCTATAATATTGCTCAATGAGAACCTTGTAATTACAGCTCTCAATAGAAGGTGGGAGTATAGGGGGAATGAAGGATTTTCCTCCATGTGATATTTCTGGCATAATTTATGCTGAAGTTTGTCGAGCCATAACCACAACTCACTTCTCCACTAAAAAAATATTAATGATACGACAGTTTTTCACTAGATTGTAGAAAAAAATTCTTGTTTTCTTACCACAACTATATTTTATTGCTTACCTTTCAATTGTAGCTGAGAACATGATTTTGAAATTTCTCTAATTTGTGAAAATTGTCCTTCTCTTGTGAGAGGAAAATGTGACATTTCAGCAAAATCACACTTCATTCCAAGGATCTGGATTTTGTGGGCTTTTATATTGTGAGTTCAAAATCTCCACTGTCAAGTCCTTTGAAACTATTCCTCTTTATCAAAATTTAAACAGGCATAAAAACTTTTCAGTGATTCATTCAGTCAGGTTGCTCAGCTGCAGCTTCATCTCTAAAACTTTATGGCTATGATCTTCCATCTGTAATTCTTTCCATGCTGCATTAAAGAGCACCCTTGTCTGCTTGGATGTGTCACTTTTTCTCCAACATCAACACATTGCTCCTGTAACATCCTCCAAAGAATAACCACAGAAAAGCTCTTGCAATTAACTTTTCAGGATTGGACCACATGGAAGAATACTGTAACTGTGATCATGTGAGATATCTGTCTCTAGGACAGGCAGGATGGAGGGGAAAGAAAAAGGAGATAGTTTATCTAGTAATTTCATATACAGAGAGACATGGAAATGTATTAGCAGCAGAGTGGAAATGGACAGAAACATAAATCAAGGCATTCTGGTGATATTAAAGACTGAGTGTAAAAGGTGTAGGCTTTTGGCAAGTATTCTTGAATATGAATGTCCTTTTCTCTCATTGCACACTAATGGTCACTGTTCTTGGCCCCTACTTGGGTCACATTCCCATTAACCTGTCTTTCAGCTGGTTTTCTTCCATATAGTCTTTGATTTACAGCACATTAAATAAACTGAGATTAGCTTCCCTGAAACCAAGAGAGTTTTATGCCAGCATAAATCTGATGTAGCTGAAAAGGCAGCTCAACTTTGAGGACATTAGGATCTGGCTTTAAATTACAGTGTTAAAAACCTCAAAAAATTGAGTCTCTTCTATCAAATCCTGCAGAAAAGATAAATAATACCACTTTAGATCTTGTTCTCCAGGTTCACTGTACATGTCTATTGCTAAACCCATTGTACTCCTTTCTCTATGCTGTTGAAGTACCAATTTCTCCTCCCACTCCTCTTTGGATGGCAGTGGTGTAAAGTGAAATGCTTTTAATCCAATCAGACAAAACTCCCTTAGTAGAGATGCTGATGAAGACAGCATCTTCCCCTCCAGCCACAGCCCTGAAAGCACAGCAGAAGCAAAGGCAGGATCAGCCTCTGGGCAGCACTGCTGTTGCCTTTAAAAGTGATAAGGCTTTCTTGACAAAACTGTATGCCCAGGGCACCAGCACTGAGGCTGTCCCTTGATGATTTAACATCCCCTTCACCTCCCAGCCCCGTTGTGGAGAGTATTGTGGCCTCCAACTCACAGAACAGCTGCACTGCTCTCATGCCAGATGGGACTGAGGATACAGACACAACTTCTTTGACTGCTTTTGACTGCATTGACCTTGAGGCCAGAGATTTTCCCAGGGCTGCCTCACATTGTTGTTCCAGGATTATATGTCCTCCAAAATTGTTGCTGAACCACAATGTGTACTTTACTGTCCATATGCTAATTTTTTTCTTGCAATAACTTAAGACCATATAAAAATTTATATATGAATCACACACATGCAGGTGTCTGTGGAAACTTCCCAGCTATATTGTGCTCAAAAGACCCAAACCAACCACACTGACTTCCCTTGCATAAGATTAATGGCTCATCCATCTTTGTCAGTTATATGCCACATAGCTACATTTATTGCCATTTCTAACAGTATATGGAGTTTCTTCTTTAAAGTCAAAGGAGTTTTGGAAAACTCTGCCCTGTAGTCACAAATTGGATAAGCAACCATATAGCTGTGCCCCAGCATCTACTACATATTTAAATTTGGATTCAGTTAAAGCTTTCAGTGAACAGTAATGGGACATTTCTTTCTTGTGTGAAAGGTCATTTTGGATCTTGTGCTCAGATTTTGACTGAATCTCCATTTACTAAACTTAGACCATTCTTCCCTTGCCCATACGCTCTGGACATTCCCTTCCCCATCCTCCTGGGACACAGTCTGGCTGATTGTAATTCTTCTGCCATGTTTTGCATATTAACCTAATTGCCTTGGAAATCACTGCAAAACTCCCAGCTCAGTGTACAAGCCACTTCCATTTCCTTTCTGGGTTTGTGATGCTTAGGGACATGATTTAGCGCTGGACTTGGCAGGACTGGATTAGCAGTTTGACTTGATGATCTTAAGGGTCTTTTCTAACATAATAATTCTATGATTTTTAGGGGGAAAATGGGCAGCCAGAAGCACCTGAAAAGGCTAAAGTGTATTATATCTCCTTGTGCTTGAATATTATGTTCAGTTCTGTTTTTCCACATCAAAAAAGTAGAACTAGTATAGGGAAAAGTAGCAAGGACGTGGACAAATGTGTGGACCAAAAAAACCTGAGAAACTTCTGCAGGAAGCAAGGATTACAGCCTAAAAAAGAGACATAGCACATCCATTATTAGTGCACATACTGAAAGCCTAAGAAGGCATAAACAGCTCAGAGAATATGATTAAGGAAAGATTATTTACACAATCTCCCTACAAAACCTGGGGAGATATCAAATAAAAGGATCACTTGTCAGAGTGAAAGTCTACAAATGGTGATAGTCATCCATAAGAAATCTTTGTGGAAATCATTGCAGATACTATGTAGCCCAACACTTTCTTGTGACTGGTGAAAACCTTGGAAATACAGTCCAACAAAAACTGTTAAAACAAATCTTCTATCCCTGTCTCAGAAATCACAGGCCACTTGGATATTAGAAAAAATCTTGGTCAAATCTTCGTCACAGACACTTGGGTGAAAGAGGGAGAAGCCAAGGCAAATTGTCTTAAACATTTATAGGTGATTTCTAATCTCTCTTTATATTTCTATGATTCATAAAAAACCATTCTGACTCACCTTAATTCAGGAGTAATGTTAACCAAACTTAAAACTTCATCAGGAGAAGGTAAAACAATAGTGAACTAAAACATCTAATGGAAATAACATAAAAACCAAAATTAATAGTCTGTACAAGTCTGACTTTGCATTTCCATCAGGAGAAGAAAGGAATATAACCTGGAATTTCTGTTGATTTTTTTATATAGAAAAGTTATAAATCATACTAAATTTAGATGATTATTGAAAGAAACAAACTGGAAAAGCCCATGGATACCCAATGCCAAAATCCACAGTAATTCCAGCTCCCTAGCTGCAAGGTTTTGAATATCTCAGCAAGACATTTTATTTCTTAAAAAAAAAAAATCAGTAGAGAAGTAAAATCAATGAACAACCAACGATGCAGAAAGGATGAAGTGTAAGAAATTTTATATCTATAACCAAAGGAGGAACAGAAAACAAAAACTGCCTTATATGACATCCCTCTTTTCACAGGAGGAGAAAAAAGCCCCATGAATAACCACGGCACTCTGGTGTCTCTTGTATTAATTATTAGACCAGGAAACATCACAAGGAAGTGTGAAGAGCCAGAAGCAGCAGAGGCATTCTTCAAAAAGCTGGAAATTGAATTGCATTGCAACTTGGATTTCAACAAAATGAACTCACAGAACTTGAAGAAATACCTTTAGATTGCTACCCAGTAATGCAAAAAGCTAATTGGAAAATAGATTTAAAGGAAAAAAGGACCTCTGGAGGAAGAGAGAGGAAATAAGAAGAGAAAAATCAGCATAATATGCTATAGAAAAAGAAAAATATGCCAGGTGAAAGAGAGCTTCTACAGTCAGTATAATTCATGGTATTATTATCGTTATAGTGATATACTGAAACCTTGAAATACATGTTCCTTGCAGATAAAAGATTTCTAGTCAGCTATCTAAGATGTATTTTTGCTTTGTTTCTAGAGCTAGGGAAGATAAATCCCATGGTCTTCAGCACCCTTAAAAATTTATGACACTGGACTTTAGTCAGATTCAGAAGCACTGGGATTCTTTACTTTTTACTCTTTAATTTTTGCTGGTGAAAAAATCCAGAAAGATTGTCTGAATAGCACTGTACTAGGCATTAGTATTCTTTTGTAAGGGTCATACATTATTTTATGAGATAGAAGAGCTGAGATCAAATCTTTAGTCTTAATCAAAGGATGGATTGAATCATATTCTTCTAGAACCAGAGTCTGTACCCACACTATTGGCATGTCTTTGAAATTGCTCTGTTCCCTCTCTTATTTTAACTAGAACCATCTTTTTGTAGACACATTAAAAAAACACAATCTAAAGAATTTTTTAAAGACAATGTCACACAGGAAAAACCCCTGACTTCACTGGAAAATCCTTTCTTCGAGCTATTTGTAAGACAAATAAGGAAAGATGTGTAAAAGGAAACATAAATAGAGGAGATGAAACTGCTTAAATTAGCAAATTCATGTGAATCTTCTAATGCAATTTATCCCACCAAGTTTAAGAGTTGAGCCCCTTGCACTCCCCACAATGGATTCTGTGGTGCTGTGACATCAAATGGCAGCTCCATTAGCACCTCCCTCCTATAACAGAAAGGGAGTTCACCATTTAGAACCTTGAATCTCACTAAAAACTGTGTGACTTCACTTTCTGTGTGACATAAGAGAAATGAAGTTTGCCTCCCAGGCTGGAGAAACCTGCATGGCTGTAGTGAGGCTGGACAGATCCTGTGATCTCAGTGACACTGGCACGCTGGAAGGACACTGAGACAGCAACAACCTCCTGGTCCACACTTTCTCTGAAGGAATCTGGTATTTACCAGTGTGAACAGCTGCTCTGCAGTTAGTGGCATGAATAATTTGTTGGCAATGCTGTGATTAATGTGTGCTTTTCTGGGAGTTTGCATACTTTTTCTTTAGGCTTCATGACTTCTGTTTTCCTCTCTCCAGAAAGGGTTTAATTTCTCCAACAATTACCCTCATTTTGTGGAATAAGCATGTTTCATTAGAATTCAATGCTTTACTGAGGAGAGATGAATCACAGAGTCACAGAATATTCTCAGTTGGAAGGGACCCACCAAGTGAATGGCCCATGTGGAAGACACAGCTAATCAGGATTTCTGCATCCTGCTGGTTTTATGGGGAGATGCTTCCAGTCTCAGAGATTTCTTGAGTTCTCCAAATCAAATAAATAACAATAGTACCTCATGTTGTCTTCCAAAGCAAATCCTTAGTACTTGAAGAAGCAACCAAAAAAGATTCAGTGCTTACCTCTCACTTCTTCTTGGGATTGTTGTTACAGCAAAGAAGCAAGATATGAAGAAAGAGTAAATTTGGAGATAGAGGCCTGTCAAAGTAACAGCTGAAGCAAAACAGGAATGTGAGCCATGGTAGCAGCTCTTCAGTCTGCTGGAAGGGATTTTAATTATAGGTCTTAAACCTTGTGACTTTGCAGCACAAATAAAAATTTCGGCTAGGCATAACATTAACATGGAAATGCCATTAGATGTTGAGTAACAGAGTTTGACCCAGTGCCTTTTACCACTGTTGGAAAGATCATACTCTATTTTGTTTTTATTTTAACCAGATAATATTTTGTCCTTTATTTCAATAGCTATTAGAAAATTAGAAGGTAGCAATATTTTGGTTTCTTTTCCCAATTTTTGTTTTGCATTTGTTGTCTATATGCTGTCTATGTGCTGCCTCTTTGAAACACACAACTTCAAATTTATAGAAGAATCTCTTTATAGACTCTCATTTGCTGTGAAAACAGGCAAATAAGTGTGTGGCACTTAAGCATTTAGAAATACAGCCTTGTTTGCTTATAGGTCTTCTGGCTTTTGGGTTTAAAGAAGCAGTAAGTAAAAAGTACATGAACTCCAGGTTTTTAATAAGATGACTTTTTTAACAACGTGACAAAAACTGTAACAGGTAAATCAGGAATTGAAAAACTGTGATTTCCAAATAGGGTGTTACAACATACCTGTAATAAGAAACCAGAGAATAATTGTTTGAAAAACACTTGTGTAAGGTTTGGAAATATGAATGTAGCATCTGCTTCTGAGTGCTAACTTTCTCTGACTCCTTGAAGCCAGGATGGAAAGACAACATGAGAAGTCATTGTCATGATTTTCCTAAAAGGAAAGAACAGGTATACTTGCCATGTGGGAGCAACAATGGCAGACTGAAACCATTCAGTTAGCTGTCAGTTCATAGCAGCTGAAGGATTTTATATATTTGATTTTTTTTTATTTGTCTGCTTAGCTAGTCCTCTTCTATGTTATCATACTTAGTGTTCTCACACAATATTCTTCCTGGCACAAATGTTTTCACATACAATAATAAACCCATGGTGGTAGTAGCTTTCTGTGAAAAGTGGTATTTCCCACAACATTGAAGTTAATTTGTTAAGGGTGGCTAAGCATGTGCTAAGTCCTCTATTTCAGTCCCCTACCACTGTCTGGTCATGCTGCCAGACCAAGCTACGTTATTCAATGCTCTTTTACAGCCACAGTGTATTTTGCACGACTTCAGGCACCTGAATCAGTTGTCACAGCTCAGCTAAAGCCTGAGGCTGAGGACTTCAGCTCTCATTAGCAATCATGCCAGTGCTCAGCTGTCTAGGTAGCTGTCTGAACAAAACTGGGGTCAACACCATGCCACAATAAAGGCACTCTAAATCAAAGAATCACAGAATATCCTGAGTTATAAAAGGCCCAGAAGAATCATCAAAGTCCAAGTCCTGAACAGGACCACCCCAAGGACCACACCATGTGCCTGAGGACTTTCTCCAAATGCTTCTTGAGCTTGTCAGGTTTTGTGCTGTGACCATTTCCTGGAGAGTCTGCTCCAGCACCCAACCACCCTCTGGGGGAAGAACCTTTTCCTAACACCCAACTTAAACTTCCCATGAGACAGCTGCATGGCATTCCCTCAGGTTTTCTCACGGGTCATTAGAGAGAGATGAGATCAGTGTCTGCCCCTCCTCTTCCCATTGTGAGGAAGCTGCTGACTGCAATGAGGTCTCCCCTCAGTCTCCTCCAGGCTGAACAAGGCAAGTGATCTCAGCCTCCCCTCCTATGGCTTCACCCCAAGGCCCTTCACCATCCTCATGGACCATGGTACACCCTGTAAGAGCTTTATGTCTTGTGAAACTCAAAACTGCTCCCAGCACTGGAGGTGAGGCTGCCCCAGCTCAGAGCAGAGCAGGACAATCCCCTCCCTTGCCTGGCTGTGATGCTGTGCCTGGTGCACCCCAGGACAGGGTTGGCTCTCCTGGCTGCCAGGGCACTGCTGGCTCATACAGATGTGTGGAGGAAAGCAATGTGTTTTACAGGAAACTTCACTAAATAAATATCTACTATAAGTAGATGGACTGTACACTTGTCTGACATCACTTGCTGAGGCATTGCATTTGGTTCTCTCCATGCACACCTCTGTGGTTCACATCCACTGCATTGGACAGACAGAATTTGTAACCAAAATCCAGGATCTGGCTGGAGCATTGCGACATCAGGGGATCTAACAGATCTACCAGAAGGTCTTGCCTGAGTTGTGAGGGAAACCCTGCTTGGGAGGAGACTCATCTGCAAGAACTAGTGTAGGTAGAGAGACATTAACACCCTGATGCTGTGCTATCAGGTGACTGCCATTTTAGGTTGTTCTTTTTTACTTCTTTTTATCTTCTTGACTTTCTTTCCCTTGTTTCTTAAAGTACAGGCTGCATGCAGGAAAGTGCTGGTAGGAAAGTGCTTAGTGTATGTGAGGTATTAATGCGCTCTGCATTGCTTCAGAGACAAGCAAAGTCTTTTATCTGCATATTCCTTTGATGTTATCTGGCATACATCCAGGAGCTGTGCTAAAGCTTCCCAGTTCTTTTCTTTGCATTGCTGCATCCATACCACATATCAATGTCCCCTGCTCTCCCCCTGACTACTGCTCCCCACACTTTGCCTTTTTTCTTCTATGTCCTTCCTCTACCTACAAAACCCCCAAATTATCCTCAGTCAAAACTATGGGGACACTATGGGGATTAAGTATTAAACTGAAAGGAAGCACCCTTTTCACTGCTGCAGTAGTTACAGAAGGTGAGGTTAAAAAGTGTTCTGAGCTTTTAACCAATGTGAAGCATGATAGGGTAGAGCAGCCAAGTCACACAGCACAAATTTTTCCAGCAGAGGAAGATATTTTGGTTTCTGTAAAATTCTAGCTATTTTGCAGTGCCCATTATGTTGATCCATGAGTGTCTTCATTTTAGAAAAAAAGTGCCCAAAAATTCTTGATGCACAGATTGCATGGCAAAGCAGTTCACTTGGCACTATCCAGAGAGCCCAGTTTTCCTCTTCACCCTGTTCCCAGATCTGAAAACACCATTCTGGCAACTGAGATCACTACATAATTTCTCAGCTGGATCAGTATCAAATGTTTTTATTGATAGAGGACACACCTAATGAGTTTCAGTCTCCAAAGCAAGGACTGTCTGCTGGAGTGTCCCTGCAGTACCAACTCCTTTCAGTAGCGCTGCCCTGAGAACAAAATGCTTTATGCACCCTAAAGGAGCTATAAAGAAGGAAGAAGAGAATGAAGAAAAGAGAGATGAGAAAACAAGGAAGACAAAACCATGGTAGAGTTGGCACAGACAGCTGAGGAGGATAATGAAAGGGTAAAGAGACTCTCTGAAAAGCAAGGTGGATAATGTGACAGAACTCTGTAAAACAGCCTGTACAAACCTCTTCTGTTTTATTTGGGTTTAAGGTTTTGACTGGCAAATGATCATCTCTGTTTAATAATACTTTTTTACTGGTCACAGTTGTGTGTTTAATCCTTCTCTTTTCTACCGTTCACAGAATTTAATTTGGCATCCTCATTGTTATTTATTAAAAATTCATTGAAAATATCTTTGCATTCATGGGTTCCAGTCTTGAGTGATTCATTAAAATGGCTGCCTTCACTAATTCATTAAACAATTCATTAAAATGCCTGCATTCACTGAACATTCAGATTCTTTATTTTAATCTCCAAATGTGCAGAATTTAAAAATCTCCCAACAGAGTACACTAAAATCCCCACATGAAGCATGATAAAAGTTTCATAGCATTGTACCCACCACTTAATGAATGTTAATCACAAATCTTATATGGAAAGTTGTGAACATGGTTTACAGGTGGTCTGTGTGGAATACATTCCTTATTTTATTCCTATCATTAAGTGTAGTATCTCAGAGCAAACTATTCACTATGTTAGGGAATCTTCCTTGTCCAACCATCCAGGAGCCACTCTGGCAGTCCCTCTAGCACCAGCTGAGCTGTGTCTGAAGCCTTTTCACAGCTACATCCTCCACATTGACACAGTCAGAACAGATTTCCTTACAGGCTTGACCCAGGTTTCTCATAGCAGAGCCTCCTTACAATAATTTAATCACAGTGCAATAACTAAATGCCTAATTAACAAAATAACAGCAGATCTGGATGCTTCTGAGGAGTGACCCCTAAGAGAAGAAACCCTGCACTCTTATACTCTTACAGACTAAGCATGGAAAACTCTGGGAGTCAGATCTCCTGCAGTGTCTCCCAGTGTCTGGTCAGCTGCTGAGCCTCAGTTACCTGAGCCCCTTGTTCCGCAAGGGTTGGCAGTTCCTGCCTTCCTTCTCTGGGGCTCCTGCCTCCCCAGAGCTCAGCCTGCAGCAGCTTGCACCCTGAACTCTCTGCACTGAATTTATTCCTTGACAACTGGGCTACCAACCCAGCCATCTGCACACTTCCATCCTTGATTTCACAAAAGTAGAAGCAGTATCAGCAAAGAGCTGCTGCAAGAGCCTGGGTTTTGTTAATAACCTCTTCCTTTCCCTTGCATATGTCCTTAGTTCCTATGGTCTGAAGTTACTGCATCACCAAAAACTTGTTTGCATAGAACACTGGAAAGTTGCTCACCAGAGGTTTTTACATGCTGCCACTAAAGGGGCAGTAGAGCAGATGTGCAAAGCATGAGATAAGCACTGCTTGGGCTCTGAATTGCTTTGTCTTCAGGTCAGCCTCTCAGGACATGTAATATGCAAAATGCCAGATATAAATTCAAGATGGGAACAGCACAATGGCAGAGCAACAGGGCTTTGAATGCTTGACAGGATAAGGAAAAGGCTGATTTCAAAAATGCTGTGTGGATGTAAATGACTTCAAGTGACAGAATGTTAGCTCTGGGACAATGTGGCATGCACCATGCATGGAACTGTTCTTGTGACTCACTCAGAGGTTAGGAAAAGCTGGGCCATATTTCAATCATAAACGTGTGCTAAGAATGGAGATGTCTTCTCCAGATGAGTGCCTGTATAATTCACAGTTGTTGCCTCAATGACATTCCCCTGTAATATCTTGTATAAATATTAGTTTTTGCAAACATAGGGATTGAAAACCATCTGGCCAACTCTAAATTTCTTTGCTTAGCAGTGATAGTAATGGAACACATCATCTGAAGGGCAATTGTAGAAAGAAGTACAGGTGTGAGCTGTGAAGACCTGGCTTTCAATGGCCATTTTTTCTTTTGTCTTCATTTGTTATCTACCGAGAGATGCATGAAGACTTCAAAAGGTCAAGCCCTACAGTATGATGACCAAATATTTGGGGTAGAAAGTTTGATTTGAAGGAATTTAAAAGGGTAGATTCACAGAAGAAACAAATAGACAGGATTAGAACAGTCTATGCTCTGAGAAATGACCAGAGTTAACACAGATCTGTGGAGGGTGAAGGAACATCTGATTGTGTTTCATTCCTAAGAAGTGAAATAAGAACAATTCTGCATTTTGGAGGAATGAATCTTCAAATAGATGTAAGTCACAGAAATAATGAATATCCTTTGATTCAGACCACAAGAGCACAAATCAAAGCACAAAAAACAAGTTTGTTTTGTTATTTTTTTTTTTTGCAAAAATACATAAAATTTAATGCTTGCTTTGCATACTTATATATTATGACTTTGCATGACGACTGCAGAAATCATTAGTTTAAGTGGTTAATTGTCATTATTCTCATTCATCACTGAACAATATGTGCAGTGATCTATAATTATTTTTCATAAATATGAACTCTATAACTGTTTCAAAAAACTTTCAAGGTACTATTTCTGGTGTGCATTTCCATAGAGAATAAAATTCTTCTCAGTTGTAGTCTTAAAAACACATCAGCCTCTCAGCACTGGGAGAACAGTGCCATTTTCTGACTTCTCCAAGACTCTCCAAGTGAGTATGAGGCAGCATCCTTTCTGGGAAGCCTGGTGACAAATTAATCCCACTGGGCAGAATTGAGCAATGTTTTTGAATAGTCAGTTCATCAGAAATGTGATTTGGAGAATAGTGAAATGATTTGTGACAAATCCAGTCATAATTTCAAAAAAAAAAAAAAAAAAAAAAAAGAAGAGGAGAGAGAGAGGAAAGAAGTGCTGGAAAAGTTGAAAAATAAACTGCAAATTTTAGTTCTGAGACTGATCAATAGGTTGGGAAAAAATTATCAAAGAAACATCACAAGCGAGAACTCAAGAAGCCTAAATGGTGCAGTTCAGCCTAATGCAATTTCTTTCTGTTGTTCAGTCAAAAACCAGAAAGTTCAGACAGTCCTGTAGTCCTGCTCCCAAGGGCCTGGAAGCAAGCAGAGGCTTGAGGTAGCCTGTTCCCTTACACAGCCTGCCTGTCCCATGTGCTGGTTAAAAATAGTAGAGCTGTAGCAACATCTTCAAACATCACCTGCTTTCAGCTTCACCTCAGCTGCCCCAGGATTACACCTGTGACTTTTCTTTGCAGGAGAACAAACAGCTGTGCTCCCACTCCTCTCTTTCCCAAAAGCTGTTCCAAAGGTTGTCAAAACTTATGTCTTCAGGGTCAGAGGGATGATTTTTATGTCTTCAGGGTCAGAGGCCTGATCTAATCATTGCTACCACCTCTAGGGACCTGGACCTCTGGAAAGTCACACACTGGATGCTGTAATCCAGACGCATAAATATATTCTGTTACAGATTAAAAGGATGCTGCTCTATGCCACAAAACAACTGAAACAACTTACTGTGCAAACTTGGGAAGTGAGTAGTTATGTTGGTAAATATGTGATTTTGAAGATTTCCCTACATAGTTAACTGTTGTCTGTTCAGCAGTCTGGCATGTGCTTGCATAATTGACTGTAGAAACTACTTTTAACATTTTGGTGACTGCTCCCTTTGGTGTTTTGAAGCATGCAAATAGACTCATTCATCCAACCCTCTTCTGTGACAGATTTGGCAAAAAAATAGTTCTCACTTCCCCCATCTTTTTATGGGCAGTATCTTCTTTATGCTAAAAATAAAGTCACATTTATAATATACTTTCATTTTTATAAGGTGGCCTATTTGCAGCATGAATAATTCCCTGTTCTGCAGATCAGCAGCATTTTATGGTTTCACATTCAGTTCCCCACAACTGCCCATGTTGAGTGTGATGGTATGGGATGTCCTGGGTTCAGGCTCCTCTCTCCCTGCAATTTGTCTATTTAATTTGACAAACCATTGCATATATTGTACTTGGCAGTACTATGAATAATTTCCTGGCAGCTAAATTCTCTTCTGACAACATTTTGCAAATCAACCAAAATTTATGCCCACCAGAAGGCTGAAATAAAAAAAAATATCTTGCTGATGATCACATGCTATTTAGGGTTCCTGCTTTCACAGGTTATCTACTGCAGATTATTGTTGTTTCTGTGTCTCCCTGGAAGCTTATTTGTGAAAAACAGCCCATTCAGTTTTTTATATAAATATAAAGTTCAGGCTTACTTTAGAATATAGTTTATTTCAGAACTAAACAGAGCTAATGGGAGTTAAAAAGTCCCCTAATAAATTACATTTTTACCAACATTTTAGATCCTGAATTTGAATGTGAGGTTGCTTGTGTATAGCGATATATTGCATACTAATTTCCTCCAGATATGCCCTTAGAGGGATAATAAATCTAGTTTTTCAATCCATCCAGAGCTTTACTTTAAGTGCCTGCAATTTTTCTTCTTGATGGCAGTGGGTATAATCTAAAGCCCAGTGAAGTCAACAGGAGTCTTTTCATCAAGTGTTTGGAATATGGGCCAAGGATTCATCTTGCTATTTTTTTTCTTTTTATGGCAAGCTAATCATGTGGCAGCTAAGCAGGTCCACCATGAGCATTTTGGTCCTTACTGAAAACCAGATTGCTATTATGACAGCATAGTGGTTAGGTTTTGTTTAAGGAGGAGAATACAATGTATAGAGGGTGCCTTTGGAGTGAACTCAAGGTGGCATTTCTGTAGACACAAATTCCTCCACAACCTCGTGAGCTTTTTGTGAGTGTATGAAATGGATGTCAAGCAGTAGGTGAGAAACCACTAGCTGCATCTTGCAGTCTCACAGGATTTTTCTGCTGTGAAAATTGTTGGTCTTTAAAAGGGATATCTTCATTGTACATACAGAAGATATGTTGAAAGGAGAGTGGACAGTTATTGAAAATTTTCTTTAGAAAAGTCTTCCTAGCATGTTACTGAAATACAGTGGTTCCCATAACCAGTTTTTTTGGATGCTCTATAAAAGGGTTGACCGTAATGTGGTTGTCATTTGACACAAATTCTTTGTTTGTTAGTTGTCAGCTGCTCTGGGCAAAGAGTGTATGATATTTCACAGACTTCCAAAGTAGAATGCTGGATGAACAGTGTCAAACTGAGACAGGACTATCATTTAAAAACTGTGGCAGAACTCCACAGAAAAATAAATATACTAATTCTAATTCACCTAGTCCATGTTCTTATCCCCCTCTGTAGGGAGTATTAGACATCATGCAATCTTATTTTAAGTGCCTAAAGCAACAGATTTAAACAGCTTCTGTGGCTTCACAATGTTCCTTCATTTATCAATTTAATTTAATCCCGTTGTGTCTAGTTAATTCTTGCTGTAGCATCCAGCATCTTTGCTTCCCTGGCTACCTCTTTGTTCCAGCACATGCATTTGCCAGGTTTTGAACTGCAGCTGATATTTATTTAGCAAGGAAAACAGCTTAGAGATTATGACCCTTTAGACTATCCACACTCTTGTTCTCTTAACAGCAGATTTTATCACTTGCTCCCATATTCTTTCCCTCTCTCTGCCCTTGCCCTTGTCCTTTCTCTGCATTTTCAAATTTCTCATGGCTTGTGTTATAATTAAGCAAGAGAAAGCAGTTCTCCATGACTTGATGCCTTCAAATCAGGATCTGCCTAAAATCAAGTGGTATCCAGGTAGCACTATGTTATGCAGCCTGACTTTTATCTTTGATGCAGAAATTTCTTATGTATTAAGAGAAAAGACAGAATAATTATGGTTCCTTGGACAAACAGCAACCCTTAATACAAACATCAAAATTATCAACTGAGTACAGTAACTTGGGATCTAGAAAGGCCTTCAAGCACTTGATGCTGTTGCTTCTCATGCTCTCCTAAAACAAAGAACCCCATTGCTTTTTCAAACTTCATGCTGAGCTTTATTCACTCCACAAGAGTTCAGACTCTGTCATGTAACCATTTTCATTGTCCAAATTTATTTGTCATAAGCGATCACGAGATAGAAGAGACATTAGCTAGGTTTGAAAATATTTTTCTTTGACATTGTAACCACTAGGAGTTTCAGACTGAATTTTCAAAAAGGGTGGATCATATCTCAGCTTGCCTGGTCTCCTAGCTGCCATCAGAAGGTTTTTGTGCCAGTTGGCTTTGAGACTTGTTCTAGCATAACTTAGCATGAGCACATTTATTTTTCAACTGAGACTTGTTGATGCACTAAAGCTTTGTGAGGACAGCAGCAGCCACCTCTGCTTCCCTGCCAGAGACACATGCCCAGCAGGTACTCAGACCCTGAAACTATAGGATGGCTAGAGAGGAGCAATTCAGAAACTTTGTTCATGTCAGGGAAGAGTAGTACTGGGTGACTTAGCCATTTCAGTCAGAGACTTTTCAGAAGGGTCTTTAATGTTTACTGACTTATGTGACTTTTCTTGCCTAAAGAAAATGGATTCCACATTCTTTTGTTGCCTCAAAACACTTTAATTCCTTTCATCCCAAAGTATTCTCTGGTATGAAGAGAACTTTACATATAATGATTTGTCTATAATTACATATTGCCCTGTGGTTTTATTGATTTGGATTTCTGTCTGGTGTCCTTCAGCACTTTTGGCTGCTGGTTTCCTTGACCTAAAAGGCACTGTTGCCCTTTTTATTATCAAGGATCATTGAGTTTCACTGACTTTCAGGATATTTTGCAGTAATTGTTTTCTTTTTTAACCTCAGGTCATCTGTATTTTTTGGAACTTCCTCCTTTTACTGACTGTATGCTTTGTTAAAGCTTTTGTATTTCTTTAGCCTTTTGAAGTTCTTTCTGCACATTACTTCCTTTTGCTTACTGCTGCAGGAATTACATCATTGTAATCACTGAGCAGGATTTATGTTTTATGTCTATTCTCTTTTCCTCTTTTCTATTAATTTTGGATGGAAAGAGTTAAATATTCATTTCTGTTTCACCTTTGGCAAGGGCCACATCTCTTCAATGATGATTCTGCAGATGACATTTTGCATATTAAATCATCCTCTTCATCAGCTGAGCCTTTATCTTTGGAGTGATAGAAGAGAAGCAACCATGCCAGCCTGCTAATTAAGTTAAGGCCAAGTGTCTGTAATAGCTGGCTTATGCACCTTGTTGTACTGCATCTTACTGTGCTCTGGGGATGCTCTTTATTCAGTCAGAGTAGGCGAATCAGTAAGGACTCTACCTTTTAAAACATATTTTGTGTAGTTGTAGGCAGGTTAAAAAGCAGCCTGATAGAAATGAAGCAGAAGAGATTCTGTAGGACCTAATGTGATTTTGCAGCTACCTAGCTAATCATATGAAATAAAAAAATGTCATGCACAGTTTAGGTATTTTTCCAAGTCAGCCTGGTACAACATTGAATCCAAGGAATGTGACATAGGATAAGGTGAGATTTTCTAGCATGCCAGGGCTCTTTCATGGTAGTAGCCAGTGTTTTTGTTTAGACCTTGTGACAGCTTGTTCCTAGACCCAGTTTTCTGAGCTATTCCCTGCACCCTGTGCTGACTAGCAGCACAGCAGCAGCTGAGAGGCAATGAGGTGCTCATTTCCAGGGTAAGGTGCAGAATTCTAGCACAGCACTGTCCTCCCTTGCTCCTTCTTTACAGGTTTTTCTCAAGCTTTTACCACTCCTGTTTGCTCAGAGAAGCACTCTTGCTCTCCAACTGATTTGGAAAAAAAGAATACAGAGAGAGGAATGTTATTATAAGTATAGCTCATCAGGATTGATGGGGTGAGAACTGACCACCCAGTAAAAAGGCCACTGCCTTTTCTTAATTATACAATATCCTATGGTAACTAGAAGTGTTTCCTGAGTATCTCAAGGGTCTGAAGTATCCCGTCTTTTAGAATTCTTTTTTTCATTTGTTTTCCAATTTTCCTTTCCTCCACCTCTGAGCAAAAAAATGAAATAAAGAGATCTTTGCTTTTCATAGGGGTTGGAACTGGGACATATTAGCATGCTTTTTACCCACTCCCAGCATTTCTTTCATTCTTTCCACAAGTCCAGCACTTTCTTTGCTTTTCAGAATAATTCAAACTGAAGCTACTTGATGGTAGATGTTTTCATACTTAAGGGCATAAAAATAGAAGCTGCTTTAATGAATCCAATATGCTCAAAGAGCAAGCATTATATTTTTTGATGCCCTTAAGGGAAGTTTACTAACTCTAGGTTAGAATACCACTTGTAAACAACCACACCCTTTGCTTAGCACAGAGTAGTTCACTTTTTGGTCAAAAAATCTTCATGTAGTCGGGAAGGAATTTCTATTAACTTTCAAAACCCCTTTTGAAAGACTGTACTATTCCCAGTTTATGCCCATGTCCTACTCATGTTAAAAAGTTGGTCACATGAGTCACAAGTACCAAGTCATGGGGTATAAAGAACTGCCTGATAGAGTGTTGTGTCTGACATCTGTCTGAGCCTGAAAAAGCAAGGTGAGGTGACCCATACTGCTGAGAAAAGGCAACATGAAAAGGAGTCCAGTGGGAGCTGTGTTTGCTGAATTAGGGGCTTTGGAAATAAGGTGCTGCTGGACATCACCATATGCTTGAGAGTCAGAGCTCAGAAGAAGTAAGTGTAATTTAAACATTTAAGAGCTGATGTTAAACTAAATCCAGCTGTGTGTTGAAGTCAATCTGAAATTAAGGTCTACAGATTTTCAGTTCCAAAAGTTTGAAAAGGGAAGTTGATGTAGTAAAAACACTGAAACAAGATGGAAACGTCTTTAAGACCTGCTGTTCAAAATGAAAACTTTTGCTTGATGCAGGATGTACAGAAATTATTACTGTATTTTCAGTTTAACAACAGAGTGAGGTTGGATAAATCCTTTTCAGGGTTATCTGCAATGCTTTCAAAGCACAGCAAACAGTATATTTGCCTGAAGTAAAAATATATCCTTTGCAGCAGATTACACTGAAAATCAGTTTCTTATTGCTCTCATAATAAGATTTGTGTCCCTGGCCCAAACACCCTGCTCAGAGAAGTGTTGACAGCAGTACTCTCTGGTACAAATGCTGAAGAAGTTCACAGCACAGACTGCTTTTGTCTGCAATTACCCTGATGCAGAAGACCCAAGAAAAGTCACTGTCATTTTCATATTTCCTTGAAAAAATAGCTTAACAAAAGGAAAACCAATGAAAGTGTTTCTTTAGCAAATTAATTTAACGAACTGCTGTGTAAACCAGGGTATGTGCAAACAGGATATGAGGTCAGCCAGGCTTGAAGCCTACATGGAGATGTTCCTGTATGGATAGAGCTCCAAAGTGTCTTGCAAACATATGCTGTGTTTATAGGCTTGTCCAGTGACTTAACATTCAGCTAGATTGGAACTTACTGGGAAGATACTTAGTTATCCATATCATAATCAAAACAAACAGAACCAGTAGTTGGCATTGACTGGATAATTACAAAGCTAAGCATATGTAATGTCCTATCTAAAGTCCTTATAGCCATATCTCCCCTGTCATTTCTGTAATATGTAAACCTGAGTAGGTTAAAAAACTCTCTCTCTTTTTTTTTTTTTTTTTAAATTTGAGGAAAAAAAGCCTGTTTATGGTAAGTTGTGTCTATTACTGTGCAAAACAAAAGATAATAACAATGTGAAAATTAAACAACCATTTTATAAAAGAAGTATGCATTAAAACAAAACTGTCATAATAATTAATCCTGAATAGATTTATCCCAATTAAATTTTCATTATATGCTACATTCAGTATGCATTACTGTTTGAATTTGAAAGAGTATTTGTATCATAAATCAAAATATAACAGAATCTTTCATTCAGGTGTAAGGTGCTGCTAACAATCAATCCAAACCTGGCCTCCTTGAATGCTGTAGGTTTATTAAACAAAGTGTACTCATACATGGGAGTACAGGCAAAGAAGTTTGCTATTTAATTTTTTTTTTTTTTTTTTAATTTTTCATCTCTATTTGTGCTTTAGTCAGATTAATAAAACTGTATACAAAGTCAGCTGCCGAGTTACAGCCAGTTATTTCTTTGTGTGGTGGACAGTTTTCTTGTAATTAAAAAATCCTGCGATGATAGCCCACATACCTCACCCAGAGTTGTACAATGCTGGACTGCAGGGATGTGAAGAAGGAACAGGTACTCAGCTCTTTAGTCTGCATTGATATAGCCTCAGTATCTCCCTGATTGTGGGCACCATTGATCTTTAGAAAAAAATTAGTTTGGTGATAAAGTAATTATAGCTCCCCTGATGCCCTTTTCTAACTGTGGATGACAACCACTCCTAGCCAAAGGTTGCATCCAGATGATCATGCTTAATAGACAGCTGTTAACCAACCTGTTTTTGTGAATATGTCAAATCTTCTGAGTTCCCAGTGGCACTGAAGTCTTGAAAGTTTGTCTTACTTGAAAATGCATTTTCTTTTGTTGGTTCTATATTTGCTGCCTAAAATATTTGTTGTACAACCTCAGTGCTCAGAAAAATTCTAAATTATTGCTGTTTTCTTTCCTATCACCCTATCATGTGTAATTTGCAATTACTGTCTTTGTCAAGAATTTTTATTGTGGGAAAAGCTGCCCCATAGTCAGAAATATGATCATAACCATTTATTCTACCTCTCTAGTTTTATTGTCTTACATAAATGCAATCAGTAAGCAAGATACAAGTACATGACAGTGTTTTACAGTGGAACAATGATGCTTTCTCTTTTATTTTTCCATGTATTTTCTAGAATTTCAGATACAGCTTTCCTTATATCTTCTCCTTTAATTTAATGATTTTCCTGCTTTTAATTTAAACATATTTCAAAATTGATATATTGGTCTCTCTCACCAGAGAGCAGCCTGTTGTTGAAGTCACTGGCTAGGAGTGATTGTTAACACAGTATGTGACACTGGGAATAAAATAAAGTTTAAGGAAAAGGGAGTGGTTTGTAATCCTAGCAGAGGTGAAATACAGCTGGCACACACAATTATCTCCAAGAAATATGTGTTAGGCAAAAAGAAGTAGCAGCCAGGAATTAGCTTAAGTTATGACAAACTTAAAGTTTTAAGTGTCTTATAGCACTAAGAGAAGACAATTGAAACACTGAACTCTGATGTGCTTCATAAATTCTTTAAATAAGAGTCAACCACAGATGAACATTTGAAGAGGTATTGATGGATCTGAGGTGGAAAATCAGTTTTCCCTTACACTGCTAGAGGTCCCTGAAGTAAAAGGTCAGATCTATGCTATCAGCTACAACCATGGTCAAACCACAAAAACATTTGTGGAAACAAAGGGGTGTCCATTTCTTACAAGACAACTCATAGCTGCTGAAAAAAGGCAAACCACTATCCAGAGTGATTCTTATGGAGTACAGATGATGATCTTGCACAGTAGTTAAACTATTTAGGTGAAAGAACCAGCAGCAGGAAGCTGGCAGCCTCAAAGGCAGCACATGAACATGTGCATCCTGTAGCAAACAACACCCATCACTGTAACTGATAGTTTTTGGAAGAAGATGGAAGTGTAGTGGATTTTATCATGTTGCCAGGGATTGCAAGAACCGGCAGAATATGAATAGTTACCAAGGACAAAGAGGATGACTAGAGAGCCATTAGCTCAGAGCTGCTCCTCATTGCAGTAATGGCCAAGGTGGCAGCAGAAGATGAATGAACTGTCAGCCTGAAAACAAATGGGACACTTTTTAATTTTAAGTTGGACACAGGTGCTCAAGCCAAGTTGGTACCTGGAACAGTGATATTAGCTCTGCAAAAAAAAAAAAAAAACAAACCCCAAAAACCTCTCATCAACCCACAGGCAAAATAAAAGAGGATAAAGCTTGGGTTTATGGCACTAAATGGGTATCTGCTGAAGGTGCTTGAGTATTAAGCACTGAGAATGATTGGAAAGGTACATGGACCACAATAGTACCTCAGAAAAAAATACGTGTCTTATATTTAAATTAATGACCTCCTCTATTCTCAAAAGGGATGCAAATGTTCAGATAGTAAAATGTATTTTTGCAGGGGGGACTAGGTGATCTTTAAAGGTTACTTCTGATCCACTCTGTGATTCTATGGTTCCATGATTTTATGTCAAAAGACCAATGGAACTGCATTCTATGCATCTCCCAGAAGTGAGAAAGGCAGAGCTGAGTTGCAAAAGTCTCATTACTCCATAACCTCGGTGAAAGTTTCTGCCCGCCCAAGTCAAATTCTGAAGGATCTAAATACACATACTTCTTGGAGTCTCCAGAGGCCTAAGAAAAAGAAGAAAACAAAAAAGAAAAAGGATGTCTGTCTACAAGATAAGTTATTGAGGGGAAAATGTATTAAACATTTTTCTACAGCTGGATTTTAGAACTATTCTCATGTGGAGTAGATGACTATAGCATGGTGAGTTCATCACCAAAATAAAGCAGTACTAACATAAATGGATAGACTATGAAATTTGCTGGATTATCAACCTGGTGGCAGAACTGGGTTCACTTCTCCTCAGCTTGTCTACATCAGCATGTAGGAAGGGACTGCTATTGGCACACTGGGAAACTGGAGACACAGCTACTGCTGCTTATTTGTTTATAAAACATGTGGTCAAACAGGAAAGACATTTGATTAGTTAGTAAACAGGTTTGCTGCATCTATGAAGATCAGTATTTTTGAAGACTCAACAACCAGCACTGTCCAAGACTGATCCTGATGCAGTGCAGGCAGCAGAGTGTAGCTCAAAGGAGGCAGGACAGGGTCCAGGGATGCTGTCAGAGTGGTGTTTACAAAAGACTCATACATGTTTACTAACTGCATGAATTCAATAATCAGCAATAAGAGTAGACTCTGGGCAAATATCAGTCTCTTGAAGATGAATCCAATAGGAAAGATATATGTGTAAAGACCTTACACATACAGAGTTTGTATTATTTATATATCTTAACAAAAAATTATATGTTTCAGATTTATAAATGCACTTAAATAAACTTGTTTAAATATGACACTATAACAAGACTATATGAGCATGGTGGTGATAACACCAAAGTTGTGTGTTTAATCCCTGTGTGGGCTATTCACTTAGAACCTGGACTCAATGATCCCTGTGGATCCCTTTCAGATTGGAATATTCTGTGATTCTGAGTGTAATACATGCTTATTTAAACATTTATGACTTTTATATTGCTTCACATTGTTGCTAAATATTTATCTATATCTGTATCATCTATCTATACATCTATATTTGGGATTCAGCTGTAGATCTCTTGGAAGAGATTTATAAAGGAAGGAAGAACTAAAGAAATGAAAAAGTTTAGTATGGAGAAGAAACAGGCTTTAGAAAAGAAAGTGGCATCAGTAAGATGTAAAAACTCAGTTTATATGTTCTCTGAGAGCTTAAAACCATGGTCCCCAATTTTTTTAACTAGATCCTAAGCCAGCATTCTCAGAGGTTTCCTGTTATTGCAGCAATAAGAAAAGGGGACAAAAAGATACCATATTTAAAAATGCAAGTGATTTAGGAAAAATGGTGGTTCTCCAAACCTGCCAATGACATATATTAACAGATGTATATTAAGGCATTAATTGTAATTGATCTCAATGGCCGTTTAAATGGTGCTACTTACTTTATACACTCCAGAGTTATAATTATACTTCATGCTTTCTGGCTGGATCTAGAGGTAAAAGAGCACCAGGCCCTGTTTCTAGCATTTACATAAATATGCTTTCTGCCTTTCTGAAATTCTCTGCACTGCACATTGCATATTGAGAGCAGATGACTGAAGGGGATAATCAGATGAGCCCAGGTGACAATGATGAATATATAAAGAAGCTCATGGTCCTCTGTTTAGTCACTTAATGAGACAGTACTACACATTTCTTGATAGAGATAGAAAAATAAATCATGTTGACAGACAATTATTTCCCCACATTTTTTTCTTTGGCTGCTCTGCCTATTAAGGCACTGCTAATATGTAGGATTATAATTCAAGTTTGCAGATGAGTTCATTACCAACCATTTAATCTTTAGAATTAGCTATGTGATGATTACCTAACAAATGTTGCATAGTATAAATGGAGAGATGTTTTAAAAATCATTTGGTCATTTATTTGTTTTATTTACCAGACTAATTGCTTCATAAAAAACACAGCCTGATAAAAAGGTAGAAATCTGGGTGAAAGTTATGAAAGATAAAAAGTAATTTCAGATGTATAACTCCAACCAGATAACTAGAAAACTAGATTTGCATCACTGTATGACTTGAAAGTCTCACTCTGGAGCACATAAAGGGTCAATGTTCAGTATACAAATATGCATTATAATATATCTGGGTCAGTATGAAATGGTGGAAAAGGAGTCAGAAAAGTTATATTTAATATAGGTATTTTTTGTACCTATCAACAAAAAATGTGTGTCATCCTAAAAGTGTGACATTTGAATAAATTTAAAATTTCTCTATACATATTTTAGAATTCATAATGAGTAAATTATATGTAAATATATTAAAAGTACCAGCAGCCACTGGGGATATGCAGGTTTTTTTTTTCTGAAATGGCAATGACAAATAAAGCAGGCAGAGAAACAAAAAAAAGTGCAGCAATAAGCAGAAGCTTTACAGTAGAATGGATTCAGTCAGTGATTGCAAGTATAACATTGTTTTCTTTAGTCTAATATGCTTTGTTTCATGTTATTATATTAAAATGACTCTTTGCCATTGCCTGAATTCAGAGTATATGCTCATTCCCAGAATCTTGTAAGCAAGTTTTGTTATCAGTCTTTTTAAAGCATATATTAATAGTTTCAAAGTCAAGGAAAATAAAAACTATAACATTTCTTCATGTGAGATCAAAGTGTGAGCACAATTTAACTATGGGCATTGTTCCAAATATTTTTTCATTTTAGAGAAGGAAGACAACCCCTTTCTGCCTATAACTGTGTAGATAGCTTATTTGTTAGAAGATTTATGCATTAGTATTGAAATGTACTCGGTCCAGTCAGTGCTATAAATCATTCCCAGACAACTTTTAAGCACATTTTCAAATGCCCATGAAAAATAAGTTTTCCCATCAATAAGAGGGCTCGGTTCTGCAGCCCTTGCTGAGAAGGGTCATTTCAGCAAAGTCACAATAAAGTGCTGAAGGATCCAGTTCAATAGACTAATTGACACAGTCTCAATTCTCACCAGTCTCTGAAGTAGGAGTAAATAAAATTTCTTGCAGCAGACTTGTCTGGAGACAGAAAGACAAACTCCTTTGACCTTAATGAAGAGTAGCTCTGGGATCTGTGGAGCTGAGTCTCCTTTGTCTCCTGCTGCTGCCAGGGGCTGGGGTTCCTGGGAGCCAGCACCTGGCTGCTGCTCTTCCTCCTCTGGGGCAGAACAAGGCACACCTACTGCTCTGTAGGCTCCATGTCGGAATTTTTTGCTTCATTTCAGTAAATGAGTTCCCAGATAAGA
This sequence comes from Oenanthe melanoleuca, assembly GCF_029582105.1. Taxonomy (NCBI): domain Eukaryota; kingdom Metazoa; phylum Chordata; class Aves; order Passeriformes; family Muscicapidae; genus Oenanthe; species Oenanthe melanoleuca. The sequence continues at coordinate 75,898,195 of NC_079336.1, forward strand.
TGCTTACTGAGCTGCACCTGCCCATTCTCAGGGCAGGAGCTACCTGTGGGTATGGAAGAGCCATCTCTCTACTGGTGTCTTATTTTTCCAAGCCCTCAGGAAAATGGGACAAAGGGCTTATCATAAACCATTAGTTTTGTTGGCCCAGGTAGGAGATGGAGCTCAAATTACTTAATCAAACCACAGCCAATAAAAAGATTTTGATTGAGTTCCACAAGACTTCCCAACAGTGTGAAAGTAAAGGATGACTAGATTACAATGCAATTTTTCATTTCTCTGAATAAGAATCTTTTGAAGTATGAGCTCAAGCTAAATGTGCTTTCATGAACTAAATCAACCAACTGTTTTTTCATTATAAATTAAGGAATTCATCACATTGACTGTGTTAGAGACACACTTTGTACAGTGTACAAATTCTGCAACTTGCTTTGGTCTGTTCACATAGAAGTGTTCTTGTTTTCTTTTGATTTTAGAAAAACTTCAAGAGCACAGACTCTATAGGCTCCCTACAACTACTGCTGGAGACTTCTGTTGATCTAAGGAAGATATCCCTTCTTTCCACAACTAGAAATTTCTTCTCATGTTAAATGTTCCCTCCAGCTTTCTGGGTTTGTAATTCATTGCTCAGAAACTACTGACACTTGAAGCCAACAGATAGACAGCTTTTGTGTGAACTCCAAAAACCCTTCAGCCTAATGGAGCCAGGATAGGAACTGCAGCAGTCTATTCAAGGTAATAAATGTCAGCACACTTTTTTTCTCCTCTATATCCTCAATTTCATTTGAAATTAAGTCAGATGCTTCAAAGAGGTCAAGAATTTTTCCAGGTGGCCTTTTCAATGAAGCACACTTTTTCTCTTCTAAGTGGATTCCTTCATTGCTGACTGGTTCCCCAATTAAGCCTGAGGGAGAAAAAAGTGCATGCTTGCTGTTTCCACTCACCCAAGCTTCTCATGTTTCTGAAAGATCTTCCTGGTTCATAGAGTGTCTTATAAATGAGATATACAGTGTTTCTTAAACCCAGCACTAGGTCTGGTTTCTTGGTTTATACTTTCTCAGTTTTCTTCTGCCCTTTTATTAGTCTGGTATAATACAAGTGAACTAGCTATCTGAAGGATAAATCCAAGGGATATGGCATCTCTTGGATCTGAGGTAATTGTGTGACAATGGCAGCCAATAAAGAGTTTTCCCACTCTCCTTGGTTGGGGCTACAAAAAATATTGCTGACCCTACATTGACCATACCTACAGTGAAGTAAATGCAGATCTTTGGTACTCACATGAAGCAGGTGAAGATGCAAAGGTGACAGCTACCAGACTCACCCCTCTCCTCTTCCTCAGTCACCTCATCATAGCAGAGACTGTCAGGTTGCTCAGGCATGATTTACCTTTTGTAAATCCATTCTAATAACACCCAACCACTCTTGTCCTTAATATGCACTGAAATATTTTTCTGAATCTTTTTCTTTCACCTTCCATAGACCCAGATGAGGCTGGCTAGTCTGTCATTCCCTGGTTCTTCCTTCTTTCTCTTTTTGAAGATGCCACCGATGCTTGCTTGACTGACTCCTGACTGCTAGGATTTTTCAAAGGTACTCATGAGTAGCTTTGTCTTGGCATCCACCAACTCTGGATGTGTTACCCAGGTTCAATGGTCTGTCCAATTTGTTTAAGTGCTCTCTAATATGACCCTTCTCCACCAAAAGTAAGTCCTTCTTGCTCTAAACTCTTCCACTGATTTCAGGGACCTGGAGTTCCTGATGGCAGATCTTACCAGTGCAGACTAAAGCTTTCCAAAACCATCCCTGCACACTCAAGCAGTGTTTATAGACTACCCTTAGATGAACTCATGTTCCTGCAGAACATCTTTTGTGTGCTTGCTTTCATGCAGCAGTTTAGCCAGGAGCTCCTCCCTCATTCATTCAAGCCTTTGATTTTTGCTTATCAGGATGGACATCCTTGAGCTTAAAGGAGGTAATCCATAGTAAACCATCATCTCACCTGTACCCCTTCTCTTCCAGGACTGTCTCCCACAGGAGTCTTCCAAGTAGGTCCCTGAGAGGACTAGGTCTGCATATCCTGTTAGTTGTTTTCTCATTTGCCTTTTACTCTTTCCTCAGGATCCTGATTTCCACCATCGCATGATCACTGCAGCCATGGTGGCCCCAAACCTTCATATCAGCAAATGATTTTCCCTTGTTCATAGGCATTAGATCCAGAAGAGCACCTCCCCTCACTGACTTCTTGATCACCTCTGTTAAGCTGCTGTCACCAAGGTGCTCAGAAACCTAGTGGCACTTAATAAAGTGGCTACAGTTCCCCATGAAGGTGAAAGCCTGAGAACATCAAGCCTTCAGTTTTCTGTAAAAGGCTTCATCTGTTCCTGATCAGGGTGCCATTAGAAGAAACCCACAACAACATCTCTTATGTTGTCTTCCTTCTAATTCCAACCCAAAATCTACCACCAAACTCACTGTCCATTCTTAAGCAGAGCTCCAGGCACTTCTGCTGCTCTCTCCTGAAAAGGGCAAATCTCCCTCCTGCCTTCCAGTTATGTCCTTCCTAATTCTCCTTGATCAGTTCACACTGACATCAAGTCGAATCTGCTAGATAATGAGGTCACTGCCAGGAGAAGGCCAGGTATAGTATAAAAATACATGGTTTGAGCACAGATGTGCCTGTCTTTGGGGAAAATTGCTCACTTTTTACTGCTGAAAAAATCTTCTAATTGCTACTAGGGAACAATTCCAGAGACTCTCAAGAATGATGCTTAGTGCTTTATCAGGATTCAGATTATGTAGCATAAGGAGGCATTAAAAAGCTAAGCAAATATCTAAACATATCTGGATGAGAAAGCTCATATTACACAAGTTAAAGAGGGCAACAATGCAAATTAAAGCAATCCCAAATCAATATTTCTTCACTGTGGAATTCATTACCAAGTTAAAACATATGGCTGGAATTTAAACGAGGACCTTCAAAATATTATCAGTGATAGCAGAAGATGTTCTTGGCAAGTGTAACACTAATTATACACAGAAACCTATTTAACTGATCTTTACAAAGATAATGATTAGTATACAAGCCATTTTCAAACACAAACCATTTCCAAGATCAGGTTGTTGGCTATGATCTCTGCCATCAGCTTAGGAAATTTAGCTTTAGATTTAGTTCCTTTCCCTGCCAATTAGCTGTGTTTGTGACATTGGGTAAATCACCTAATTTCTTTGCTGCTGTAATGAAAAGTCCTCATTCTTCCTCTGCTTTGGTCACAGGGTATTGACAGTAGGAACAATGTCCTACTAGGTGAAAATCTCTGTGCAGATCAGTGCAGTCACAATCAAATCAGAGGACTTTCACTCTGCAGCAATGCATGTGCTATTTTGATTGTCAATAAAGACAGTGAATCCTGACTGGCACATTGAGAAAACACTGTTTTTTCCAAATTGGCTCATATAAAATAAATTGTGATAAAATGATGATTTTGAAAAATAATTAGTATTCCAAATAACAACTTTACACAACACCTTAATGAGTCACCATATATATGTAAGAGTTTCTATCTATTATTTAAATCATTTGGAGATATTTGACTAAAGCAGGTTTTGTTCATCCTTCTCCTTTCAGTGAAGTGGTCCTTACAGCAACCTGAATAGCCTGAATGTTTGTCAGTTATCTGACACATAAGGAACCCTGGGTTCATATAAATTAATATTCTACAATTTATGTACACATTTATTATTAGAACTAGACAATAGTTGCCTTTGCTGGATGACCCTCTAGCACTAAGTAAAAATGGGGGAAATTACCTAGTCCACTTTTGATCTCTTCCTTCTCCAACCAGTATAAAGAGAGATGGACCCAGTTACCTCCCAATAAAAAAAAATTTCTTTTAATCTTGTACACAAGAACTATAAAGGAAAGCTAATCTGAATTCTGTAATACATATTTTAAATGCAAGTGTGACTCCTCAGAGCTTTAAAATCTTTTAACTTAAATTAGCTGTAAATTCAAATAAAATTATCCAAATTAACTAAAATTATGAAGCCAATCTATGTGTAAAAAACCCCTTAGGTAAATTACTCTGCCAAATCCCAACAGGCCACTTCTAAATGGGCAATCTGACCACACAATAGCAGAGCCAAAGACCAGAAGAATCTCCAGCACATAAATAATCAGTATGGTATTTTGGAAGCTCAAAACAGAAGCTGTATCAGAAGACAGTCCTTGATGCACAGTTTCCATTGGGAGAGAGTGGATTTGAGCAGAGTGGACACATTACTTCCAGTAGGAAATAAAGGACACTTTTCCAAGTCCATGATTATCCTGAAATTAGGTCTGTAATGAGCCTAGGGAATAAAGAGGACATTTTGCTCAGATATACAGGTGTGCTAATTAACATTTTAGATCATTAAAGCCTTTAGACTTTCAAGTCCAACAGTCAGATCTCAGAAATCCAACTGCTGTCTAACTTCAAAACACGTCAGGAACCTCTTGGGTTATTTTCTGCAAAGTTCATCTGGTTCTGGGAATTCTTGGAAGTTTCTTATCCTTACTAGTGCAAAGTGGCTCCATAGCTCCTCCATGTGACTACTCTATTTGAATTATCAATTAAGCAGGTTATTTACCTGCCTTTGTCTGTTATAGTCCAAGGCAGGACACATTCTTTGAAGATTTCTTATGGAGAGTCAACACAAAATATCTGGTGGTGGGTTATAGTTTCCCCATCACCACCAGTCACAGAAAACAATTCTCTCCAACATTAAGGGTTCAGTTCCACCCCTTCTCACACTCATTTCAGACGAATAATATGAATTGGCAGCATCTGAGCCTCAGGTTTCCCCTTCATTCTGGAAATATTGTTAATATTGGTCAATATTACTCAGCTTCCATACAAAGAGAGGTGGTCCCTCCCTCTCTTTCATTCCACTTCCTTTCTGCTATCTGAATGAATAATTAACTATACCAAGTAAACTAGAAAACAAGGTTACTATTAGGGGCTGGAAGCATGTCCTACTTACTCCTTGTACCCTGGGCAGTCTTAAGGTACCCACACACTGTGATGGGACAGCTGGAATGAGCCTGCATGTCCTGCAGGAGCTCCATGAGTGCTCTGCTTCAAGCTGGGCAGGAGAGAGGGGAATCCCTCAGCTTACTTCAGTGTTTTGGCATAGGCACCCAGCTCCAACAGAGATTTGGGCTGTGAATCCCAAGCTGGGTCATTCCTGAGGGGAGGGGTCTGATCCTTCACCTTTCCTATTGTCCCTCTCTGTCACAGCTTTACTGAGGGACCTGCAGTAGCAAATAACTCTTCTGCAATGCATAGGTACTGCAGGAGGATTTTGCCAGAAGCCAAAGCGCCTGAGAGCTGTTCCTAGGGGTGGAGAATGCCAGCCTCATCACACAGTCTTACTCCTGGATGGTATGACAGGGACTAAAGCATTTCCTCCTTTGACCTGCAGGTCTGCCTGAGCCAGCCAGAGACTGGCAGGGAGAGTCCCCAGGGAGGGCTGAGCACTCCTGTACAAGGACAGCCTGCCTCATCACCTGTGAAATGCCTACATCCTCTCCCCTGGCTCATTAACTCATTTCACAGACATGTTGACACAATCCCTGATTCCCAGAACATCACCAGCCACTTAATGTAGTGCATGCTAACCAGGCCCATCCACTCTTTCAGATCAGTTCAGGGGGTATTTTAATTTCCATTTGCAGTCTGTTTCTCTAGTCTGATTTAAGGCAGGGAGTGAAGCAATCTGCAGACTGCCCCACGACAGGCTTGCTGCATGTTTTGCTGAAGCTACAAGGCTGACCTATAATTTGCTGCTGCCTTTTGTACCAATGTCCAGATTCCTTGGATTATTTTGGTGGATACAACAAATCATCTACAAATACCTACGTCAACAGAATGACATTCTGAGGGTAATTCAGAATGAGAACTGTAATATATTAATTGTATTAAGACTTGCACCATTGGGAACAGCATGGATTATATCTGTCTGTCAACGGAACAAATGCAACATAGAAACAAAATATTTTTTTCTCAGCTTTCCATTTTGAATATCATTAAAAATGGAGGGGAGAAAAGGGGAAAATGAAGGGATGAAGAACAGAGCCCTTTTTTTTGGTTGTTGTTTTCCTTCCTTGATCTTTCTTTCTTCCTAATAGGATTAAAAACTGATCTGTTCTGCAAAGAATCCATCACTTGTGGAAAGCATGTGCCAGGCTTGTCTAGCATGACAGCAGGTTTTCAGTATTTTCAGCACCTGTGTAAAGCTATGAATGATTCATGGTTTAAATGATTCACTATAAAAATATGGTACAGTCTGTCAGCTTATTTTGTGATGAGTTGATATCACAGCACAGTAGGTTTTATGAATTGGCAGTGAACTGACAACTCAATTTGAAAATAAATACCTCTAAAATTCATCCACTGCTTCATTGCAGAAAATCAGTTGGTTAGTAACTCTATGCATATCTGAACTCTGACATTACTGAATGAGAGATTAGCAACAATTTCTTATTTTCTCTTCAAAGCTGCACATTTACTTCCATAAAGAAGTCACTTGCTTGATGTATCTGCGAAAAGAAATGGTTAATTTCTACCATTACCTGCTGTTTTTAATTTTAAATAAGTTATGTGAACTTTCCAAATATCCCTTTACCTCATTCCAATGCTTCGGGCTACACAGATGGACCATTTCAGAATTCAAGAAGCAACAGCTTGCATCAATCACTTTTTCTGCCTCTCCTTGTGGGACTTCTTGAATTCACTGCTTGCCCTTCTCATGCCTTTCTTCCATGTGACATGCACACAGCCATAAACATACTGGTCACTTACTACATGACCTTCACCATATTTTGGTAGATTAAAAAATAAAACAAAAACCTAAACAACTGAATAAAATAATCTTCAGGCAATAAAAAAAATCCTCCAAAATTAGAGAAGTTGATAAAAATTATTGCAGAAAGATCTGATTATTAACTTTTAAAGATGAAGAAATTAGTAAGTTTAATTGTCTAAATTTGTCTTGAAAACTTTTTAGATACACAACTCAATTATCTTAAATATATATATATACACACACATATACACATATATTTATATATGTATGAGTACTTGCACAATGCAAGAAGCTCTACTAAAATTACAGGAATAAATTTCCTGCATCAACATTTGCAATTGTGGGGACCTGGTATGCCTGAGATCAGAAAATAAAGAGGCAATAATTTGTGGCAGGGCAATCAGGGTAGCCAAATGCCAGGGCAAAAACCAAGAAAACATTTAGTAATATATAAGAGTTTATAATAAAATCCTCTTTACCGTGTAGTCTTTGTTTTTAAAAATGAATCTCTTTGAATAACTGTAATTTTGTTAAAAATGCAAGAGGAACTATATTGAAGTGAGTATTGCAATGGTAAAACAATAGTGGTCAGTGTCTTTTTTTCTGAGCGTACTGAAGGCAGAGATCTACACATTGAATAAAGAAGTTAAGTCATCACAACAGAGCATTTTCTTTACTGAGCTGATAGTTGCACAAAAGAGGTGAATCCTATATTCCCTCCAAATTAATGGGTGCTTTTTAATTGAACTCATTCAAGCTGAGATCTCACACCAAGAGTAAAAATGTGCTGGATAGTGTTTCTTCCAAAACTGAAATCTGTGATTTTGGTTTAACTATGACTGCTCTCTCATGGACCCCAAACCAGGTAAACCACCTTCAAAAGTGGTGAATCAAACCTGGGGAGACTTTCACACAAATAATTTTAGGGCTAGTTAAAACTACTTCATAAATGTTATAAAAAAGGGAAAAAAAAAAAGAAGAGGAAAACACTTTGAAATATCTTTTAGGGAACAATACTCCACTGACAGGAAAGCCAGTAGAAAGAGTTTATGCTACTTTTCCATACCCAGATTCTAAGGGTTTTATATAATTGTTCTCTACATTGCACCATGATAATTTCCTATAAATTTGAGCTGCATCAAAAGGCACAACCAGTGAAGTCGAATGGTTATACAGTACTGTAGTAGCTGGTAAAATAACTAGAACATGAAATAATGCAATTGAAAACCTCTATGCTAAAAAGCCTGCATTACAAAAAAAGCAATTTCTATTAGGCTGTAGCTTGAATAAAAATTCTAGGCTCAATTTTTTTGTGCATTGCAAAATGCTCTGTTTACATCCTTGGAATGTTGCAAAAATGTTGTTATAAAAATATTAATAAACTCCACTTTTAAAATGCTCATCACCCTGCTAAATTGAAACTAATTTTCCCTAAGAATCTGTAAAGCATCTCTCATTTCCTAAATTCTATCTTCCTGCCAAGTCTTAATTTTTTTACCACAGTTTGCTAAGGAAGTGCACAAACTGAGTCAGTGTTTCCTTGGTTTTGTTTATTTGTTTTCTTTTTAAATGAAGGACTGAATAGAGTTTTCCCTAAGAGCATAAGTCTTATAAGACAGCATATTAAAACATTCATCTTTGCATGGTAACTTTTCTGTTCCTCTTTGGACAAATGGACTTTCAGCTTGACAGCTGAAAGTTTTGGAAATTTAAAGCGGGAGGATGCACACAATTTTATTTATGGCTGTTTAAAATATGTTCCTCATTTTCAGATATTTAATATGCAATACAAGCTATCCAAGTTTTACTGTAATTCAGACATGTATTTTATATTTCAGATTCTCTTGCCTGTGCATCTAGCCAAGGCAATGTGAAAACTTTGCTCTCTGGTGTTTGATGTCATGTTTTCTGTGTGGTGATTCTTTGACATTTTGCAAAGAATGTCAAAGTGAGACAAGAGGTAGGCTTTAAAGTGAATTAAAATCTCTTCTGCCAGAGTTTGAGAGGCATTGTTCTCATTTTTATTCAGAATTGGTAAACAAATGAACTCTGAGCTTCATATAATTGTGCTCGAAATGCTGAGAATCTAAAATCAAACATATTTTTTTGTCCTTATTGGAAAACAAAGCCTGGAATATTTTCCATCATTTCTGAATTGGTGTGTTCCTTCAACTTCATGCCCAATGCCCTTAATTCATGCCATTTCCACCATGCTAGTCACTGACTTTTAACCACCATGAGGCAACTCAACCCTCCCTCCCCCAATTAAAAAACAGTATAACATTTTTTTCTCCTTAGACAATTATTCCCTCCATGTTTCACTTGAAAAATCGGGCCATAAATTTTAATTAAAATGCATGGGCAGAAGGTATGACTTTGGAATCACTTTTAAATCAAATGGGCAGTAATAATTTCCACTATTGGGATATTCAAGTTTTACAAGAACATTAAAATAAGGTGGGTTTTTTTACTTAAAATTGCTTGAAATCTAATAAGAAGTGGGCAGTAAATAAAATAAGTGATTTGAAGGCACCAATGTGCTTGCTGTTGGCAACTATAAAACATTGTTATACAGAAGATATTTAAAATAAGGCTAAAAATGGAAATTAAGATTAAATTTTATAACGAAGACTGCAAGTTTATTTATGAAAAGATCAATTTGAGTCCTAAATTCAAAAAGAAATTTTTTTGTCATCTGAAAGCAAGATAGTTAAAGAATTCTCAAAACTGGAGAACTCTCTTCAGTGAAAAAATTCGAAGTGTTTAACACATTTTGGTTTTGATGAAGCTGCATTCTCTGATGCAAAAATACTAGTATCCTGATAAAGGAAAAGTTAGTAATGTGACACTTGGGCACAATCACAAGGTATAGATGATGAAATTCAGCCATCTCAAAGCAAGTTTTTAAGGTCTGAAGAAAATCCCAGATCTACAGGAGTTAGAGAGAGTTTTGACACTGATATTAAAAGCAGGAGTGTTTCACCTCTTTAGCAAAGCTTCAGCTTTCTCCACACTTTATGGGTTTGAAATAAACAGAAAGTTTCCTCATTTATTTTTCTGGGCTTTAAACAAGAGTCAGAATTTGCAAAGTCACCTAATGATGGCACACAAGCATGATATCCCAACTGGAGCTCACACACATTTGAGGCACAGTGTTGTGAATAATAAATGACTGAGTCACAATATGGAGATAAAATTTCATGCCTAAGTCCTTGACTCTGTATTTACAAATACTCACAAACCTACTTGTTGCTGAAAAGTCACAAATCATGATATTTTAGATGAAAGAGCAGCTCCCAAACCTTATTTTACCAAAGGAATAGATAAGCTGTCTTCTAAACTCAAGGGAAAAAACAAGGATTAGGAAGAAAATGTTCACAAACACAGAAGTGAACAAGAGAAGCACAAGACTGTCTGCTTTTGTGCAGTTTTTTGACCATAATTTGATGCAATGGTAGCAGAGGGTTCTTTCTCTCAGCAGTGCCAGAATCTCCTGGTACCTAAAGTTAATGAAAACACAATTCAAAAGGCAGTCCTGAGGTCAAAATTTGTTATTTGCTTTTTCTCTCTTTTGCACTGCCAGTTGCTGCACAAAGGTTTCCCAGAGGTCATTAGTATTTCAGCACTCAATTTTTACAGGACAAAATAGAGTAAAAGTTCACAGTCAGATTCTGCCTGTAGCTTGTGATCAGTTCAAATACAGCTTTTATTAACATAAAATTGATCCAATTGTGTTACTACTACCTAGGGCCAGGCAAAATGCTATTGACAATTAATTTATTAAAAAATGTGATTAAGCTATTCCAATTATGTACAAATACAGTGTTTTCCTGGAAAGGGGGATGTATTAAAATAAAAAACCTAAGTAATACTAGTAAACCTGATTGGTGAACAAGGGATAGAGGGACGTTTGATGAAAGGTGGGAGTAACAGATTTTATTCATGTATCAAGAGGTGAACATGACTTTGAGATTGCTCCCTTGGAGTTCTTAACCATGCAAACATGGTCCTTTTTTTCTCTTTTAAATGTTTCTTAAATTGTGTAAGCAAATTGTACAAAGATAATAAACTCTTTTTGTACCAGGGTAATTTAAAGGAAGATGATGTTAAAATTATATTTGTATTGAATACGTAATGACCCTCCTCAAATCTTCCAACATGAAAATTCAGAGTTCCTTTCCCAGGATAGGCAACTGAGTACAGAGCACATAGTTGTATACTAAATGTATTAAAGAAAAACACAGAATGAACAAACAAAAAACTCCAAACCCATATCCATTTTTAATTCCCAGTCTGCAGAATATGATTCCTCTTATTTGCTTAACAGAAGCTGTTAGATTGCAAGATTTTCTTTCAAGATAAGAAACAGATTTTCAAAAATTGACTGTGCTTATTTTTTAGCTTTTATATCAGCCAGACAAACAAATAATAATCAATATTCATGTGGGTCAAGCCCATTTCACTCCCCCCTTCCTCTCATCCCCTGCAAATATTTTGTTTTCACCACTGAAGTGTTTTTCACATAATTTTTTGTGGTCTACAAAGTGTTCAGTTTGATTTGCCTTGAGAGTTAATTTACCTGAATTTGAGTAAGAAGTTCAAAGGATGAACCTTGACTAAGCAATTCAAAGCAGATAAGATTATTTACTTATGATTCACTTCTGCTCACACAGAGCGATGAAGCTCTTGAAGGAGAGCTGGTTTTAAACTCTCAATTACAGCATCTTCTGCAGTGGAAGAGGAGGACATTTGCTGCATTTTTCCCACTTTCTCTTCAAGAGATATTCCCAATATTAGAGAAGCATTAAGTTTGTGGCCAGCTCCCTGGTGAGGTTAATGGGAGCAGCAGCCTTGATCCCAAGTGGCCAAGCAAAGGTAGGGGGACACTTTCTGTGCACAGCCAGGTGAAAATCTGCTCACCATTAATGACACAGCCATTAGCTCTGGCCTTCAACACTCTTGCTCCTCTCCCCCTTTAACAAGCACAGTCTGTTCAGCTGTTTAAATGCTGTGCACCTTTGAAGATCTCCTTCTGCAAAGCCACTTTCACCAAAGCCTGACCCTTGCAGGGTGAGCTCTGATTCCCAGTGGTTCCAGACACAACCTCTCCATCATCAGCAGCTTTTTATCAGGCTCTTTTGCCTGGATAGAAGCATCTAGAAAATGCACCATTTTATTATTCTCTCATCATTTCAGGAAACAAGTAACTTAGTTGTTTTTTCCTGCTTTGTTTTGTTTTAGTTTTTTCTTTAAGAAATTCTCTATATTAATTTCAAGACAAACCAAAAGATGGCTGTAGAATGCAAAATGCAACAGTGGCTTTTCAGAATTTGCATTTTGGTCTCCAGTTGTTGGTGATTCCATATTTCAATGTCAAAGATAGTAAATATGTACTTTATAATATAAAAGACTTTTTACTTTTGAGCTTCATTCTACTCAACTGTGTCAAACCCATGCGAAAAAAGGCAGATGTGGCAAAGCTGTCAAGATCTAAGATTTGATTCACACAGATTGAATTTAGAATTTTATATTACAGGCTGAGCAGTAAAAGACAATTTTTTTGTCTTGTGACTTATTAGCCTTTCTTTGTAGCAGTGTGATTAAAAAAAATCATCTAAAAAAGCTGTTTAACTGTTTAAAACAAGACCTCATATAAGACATGTCATTTTTCTTCTATGCATCATCACCCTTGTAAGGGCACTGAATTTGATATTTAGTTTTAACTAATAAAGTTTTAGTGTTTGGTGCACAAAACTGAAATAAAGCTGTAGCATTGTTTGTAATAGCAATTGTTTGTAGCAGTGTGTAATAGAATGGGGATTTATCTTTCCAGTGAAGTACAGGAGCTGGTACTTCCCCAGGCTATAGCAGGAACTGTAAATTGTTAGAGGCTGTGGTCAGTTCAGTGGTAGAAAAGGCTCCACTGACTGGAGTAATGAAATAATTTAAGTTAAAAGAGCCTTCTGGAGGTTGTTTCTGCCAGCTTCTCAAAGGAAGGTCAGCTCAGAGCCAGACATAGAATTTTTGGGTGCTGTCTGTGTCAGCCTTCCCTCGTCTCCATTTCTGGACACAATTGGATGCTGGTTAGGTGGAGGTTTGGTTTGACCCCGTGCATCTCAAAGAGTTGCCATTCTCTTGCTGTTCTTAGTGCAGCAGTGCTTCCCCAGGAGCCAAGGAATGGTACCTGGCTTTGCTCCAAGTGACTTTTCCTGTTTGAAACCAGCAGGGCAAGGAGGCTGTGCAGGTTGCTTGCTCCCAGGGGATTCCTGTCTGCAAGTCATCCTTACACTCACACTTTGTAATGGGAAGCTGAAAAGCTGAAGCACAAGCTGGATTGTCGTGGGTGAAGTGTCAGTCAGTGGGCTGAGGCAGTGGATCTTCAGAGGCATGCAGCATGTGAGGAAATTACCCCTGTTCACTTAATGCAAACCCCATATTCCTGCTTAAAAGTATCATTGTTTCTACTCCCTTTTTTTGGGAGACTGTGTTCCAAAACAATCCTGTGACTAGTTGTGCTACTTATTAGAACCTCTGACTGATGACTCTGCAATCAGGTAGCTTCTGGGCATAAGGAGGATGTGTCAAATGGAGGGGTAGAATTAAAAACCAAAACATTAATTGTTAAAAGTCATAGTGGTTTTCCTTCATTTCCAAGGGGTATGCAGAATATACGTACATTTGGGATAAACTCTTGCGTTATTCTGTCTGATTTGTAACATTGTGACTCAAGATTATACCTTCACTAGGATACTCAGTATCATCTTGACACATCAAACTACCTCTCATATTCTTACTGCGTGTAGGTGGCAAAATGAGAAATTATTTTCCCTGTCTTGTTGCAGGTGTCAGGATTGCATTTTCCTGAACACAGCTCCTGGGTATCAGTGCATGCTAACGTTTTCCTGTCTCTGCAGCTCATCCCCTCACTCTTTCACAAAGCAATGAGGTCAGTAGGGTTTCCCTAGTTTGTGCAGAGTGAAAGTCACAGTAGGTGCTTCCCACTGACAGGAAATATCTAGTGACAGCACAGATCACAGAGAGGCGTGACAATGTCAAATCCAGCATAGCTGGATGCCAGCTGAGGAAGTCCTTGCACCTTTGATGAATAGATATGAATATGACATGCCCTGATGAAGTTCTAGGTAGAATACTCCTTAGAACCTAAAATATCCAGTAAGTTGGGTCAGTGGGTGAAATGGAGCAACTCTAGAGAAAGCAAAGCAACTCAGGATGAATCTCCCTTCCTTCCCCATGGCTGCAGCTATGCCTTGGAAAGGATGGTACATAAATGATGGCAATGACAGTGTGTGAAACTCGCAGGGGATGTAGCACCCAGCCTGCAGCAGAGCTTCTTCCAAAGTAGAACCCAGGGCTGGAAGATCAGACACAAGAATAGCCTTTGTTCCATTGCTTTCCCCCTTTGTAGAGCATGTCCAGGCAAACAGAGATTGTTTTAGCCAATGAAATGGAGCTTTGACAAAGACTCCAAAGTAGAACTTGACAGAATCAGAGCAGTGGAAATGTGCAGAACCCCGTGTAACTTGTGGCCAACACTTCCAAGGCTGTTATCTCAAACCCACTAAAAACTCAATTTTAGCTATCCATTTATTGTTCCAGTCAAAATGGCTACAAATCCCATCTGCTATAGCAGTAAAGATTTCAAGACTTTTTCTGACAACCCTTTGAGCATATTTCTACTCAGTTTCCATCCAATTTTACTGCATTGAGAGAAGGCTTGAAGGCAGGCCTTGGGGCTGGGATAAGGTTTCCCTATGATTTGGAAAGCATGTAAGAAACATAAGCCTCTGTGCAGGCTATAATTCATATAGTTTTAGTTTAGTTTTTAGTTTAGTTTTAGTTTTCAAATTGTTTTGAACATGGGAAAGACGAGAAGTAGTGTGAAAGGAAAACAGATTTAAAATCATGTGTTCCTACACTCTTTATAGAAATAAGACAGCTCAGCCACAGTGACTCAGGGTTTCAGACCCAGCATTAATTGCACATAATCAGGTGTTGCTTTTGAGACTGCATGAGAAAACCTCCAGACATGGGCATACCTCTGCCAATCAAATATAAATGCTTACAGGTATCAATGGTAGCTCAGCAGCTGATAGACACAGGAACGTGAGACATCTGCCATGGGACCTGCTACCCCCATGAAGAGAAAGCTGACAGACTTCTGTGTCTCTCACATGCAGGTGTCTTTGAATGCAAGAACTGGTTACCAGGCAGTACACATCAAGAACTCTCTGGGAAGATTGGGTTTTTACTGGAAGGAAGATCCAGAGACTGAGAGACAGTAGAGGATAACATGACCACTAATATAAACATTGTATATAAACTTTTTTTAAATTCAAAATCTCATGTAAAGAACTTATGCACTTGAGTCTCTTTTCAATTCTGTATCAGCAATGAGCTGTATGAAGTAAGAAGAGGGAATGAATTTTTTTAAACTTTGGCATATAAGACTGTAATTCTATCAGTCTTAAACTCATGGTTGTGCAGAGTCTGTAGCTGGAGCTCCTCATCCTTGTTTGGGAATATACCTTTTCATCAGGAACTGGAATGTAAAATCTGTACCTCTGCAGGCTTTTTGTGGTGGATGAGAGTGGACTCTCCTCTATAAAGAAAAAGATTTTAAAAGTTGTATCTGGAGCAGTTTGAAAGATTTAACATTTTGATAGATGGATTTCAATTCAAGAGAAGTGCTTCCAAGTAGTTGAAGGGTACACATGTGAATAAATAAGATTTTTATTTTTGTTTAACAGTAAAAGAGCTTCAATCTGTGTAGATTCTGAAACTGATGAGGCAAATACTAGTTTGAATAGTCTGGGAAGAGTTCCTACCACATGAGTTTTACAGAATGTGGTGTCCAGAGATTGGATCCTCAACACCTGAGTTATCTAAGGCCAGACTCAACCTCCCCCCAGATCTGAAAACCTCTAAGAAGCAGTCTGGCAGACTTTCCATCACTAATTGCCTTGAGTCATGTGCACCTAATCTCCATCTTCCAGAGCCACAGAGCCCAAAAGCAAGCAGAGGCTCTTTCAAGCTTACCTTGACTCTGCACAACACAAAAGGCTTTTTGTAGGAAGCACTGTACAGTACTAGACATCCTAAAGCAGCCAGGAGCTGCTAAAGTAGAAAATGTCAACTTTTAAAATTCAAAAGGATATTTCTCTTCAGGCCACCCCTATCTCCATAGTAACAGTAATTCAGCAAAACACATTTTCATAAACTAAAGAATATCTTGTGGCAGAATTCTTTACTTTCAAGCTCCCTCTAACAGCATTTTTTAGAGGGATCAGAAGAATCAAAGTGAGTACTTTCAGCATTCCTTAAAATCACAGGCATTTCCCTCAACTGAAAGGGACATAGTGAGAAAGGACATGTTTCTCTACTTGTACAAAACATCTTTGTGGTTGATAGATCTATATTTATTTTAGGCAAAGATTCAGCAGTCTTGATGGCTTTTCCTCTTCTTCATCCCAGAGATTAATGTTCTTTAAGTGAAACTTTACCAGCAGAAGCACACTGATTAACCAGACAGCATCACCAGAATCTAAACCAGAGGTCCACATTTGACTTCCCCACTTAGCTGGGAACAGTTTATTTCGAATTTAGCACTCTAGAGTAAGTATTTCAAGCTTTCAGCTGACCCAGGAGGTCTTTTATTGTATAAAGTGACCTATAAGTGCATTGCTGAGTCTGCTCTGAAAGAAACAAAATAAATTGTTTAGAAGTCAATCTGGCATAGTGTGAAAAGTGAATCACACAATTTTCAAGTTCTGTGATTTATTTATCATGACAGGAGATATATATATCTATATATCTATATATATCTATATATATCTATATATATCTATCTATATATCTATATATCTATATATCTATATATCTATATCTATATCTATATCTATATCTATATCTATATCTATATCTATATCTATATCTATATCTATCTATATATATATATATTTTAATGTCCATATTTATCTAATTATAATTATACAGAAAAAAATATTCTTGGTTTTGCCTTTACATCATCCTGAACATGGCATCTCTCTTTATACATGACAGCAGGAAAAGATGCCATAGTGTGCAGGTATCTTTATTTCCTACTGGAAACAGTGACAGTAACTGCCCCATTGTTTTGTTGTGTTTAACACAATTAAAGAAGAAATAATAAAGCTAAGTTTCCAAAAATGTCACTTGAAAAACAGAAAAAGGAGGAAGGACCATCTCTTCTACTAATTACTGAATTCAGCCAAAGCAGCATCTTATGTAGCACAACTGAATAAACAGGAAAAAAATCCTAAATATATATGCAGTGTTTAGCTACATGGTGACTCCAGTATCTTCATTAACACAGCTGTGTCAATACTGGGAAGAAAATTGGGAAAAGTATCTTTTGGCAATGCTAGTCTTTTGGAAAACTGTGATAATTTTTTAATAGTTAGATGGAAATCATATGCTAGCTTTAAAAAAGGTGAAGCAAATAAATCAGAAAAATAATTCCTCTTTAAATACAACTAAACAACTTGAAAACACTACAACATCATATATCAAGGTATGAAAAGTGGTTTTTTAGATTTATGAATGAACCATAGCATCAATTTTATCAATAGTTAAAATTATTATGCTTTAATGCATTTTTAATTTCTGGGATTGAATTTGATATAGGGATGGTAAAATGAGTCAAAATCTTGGGTTTGGAAGTATGCAATTCATTCCTCTTAAATATAATCTGTAGAGCCACTCCTCTCTTCTCCTCCAGAATAAAATATATGTCAGAAATGGGAGCAAACTCTGCCTGAATATTTATTTTTCTGTGTTTGATTAAGTCACTGCATGCCACTGCCATGGACAAAGAGTAAAATGCAAATAAGAAAGTGTACCTATAAATAAAACCTATCAATATTGTGATTAATCCTACTAAAGACAGCATTACCACCCATTCTGTGCTCTCTGTCCTTTATGAGAGCATATATCATAAAAGAAAGGGGAATCTGTGTTAGGCTGGTTTCCAGTGGATGTGTTGCCCAGCACAGCAGGGAGGCAACATCCAGGGATGTTGGCTTCTTTTCAGCAAGTCTCTCAGGAATTGACTGGATTGCAAGGCCAAGGCCAGAGCACTCCAGGAGGAACCCTGCAAGTTTCCTGAGTCCTCTTCCTTCTCTGTGTGGAATTTATCAGGGATGAAAATGCCACAGTTCTGTGAAAATCTTTTCCCAAATAAGCTAAGTGACTCTAAGCTGCAAGTTTACAGATGTATTTCATTCCTCATGAATAGGAACAATGCCACTCTTTTGGCACAGACCTCTCTCCATATTCATTTGGACTAAGTGGGTAAAGGCAGTTGGCTGTAATTGCTCAGCCTTCAGAGTTCATGGTTTTTTTATGTTTGCCTGAGTTTCAAGTGTTAGAAAGGGCTGGACAGAATATATCTAACTTCAGAAAAACATGTTAGACTTCAGGAAGGTCAGACTGGTTTAAAGCATCTTTCTCTTTCTTCTTTCTTTCAGGTCTGAGAAAATGTAAATGAGATGAATAGTAGGGAAAAGAAACCACAACAAAACACACCAGCAAAGCCCAAATGTACAAGATCCTGAAATACATCCTTGGACATCTGAGAGATGTGTCTTAATACCATTTCTACTCTGTCATCATGGAAATTATTTCAAGGACAGGAACGGCTTGAGATTAACTCAAGGGGTAACACCTTTAAATGCAGAGATGGCAGGTTTAGATTAGATATTAGGAGAAAATACTTCACTGTGACGGTGGTGAGGCACTGGAACAGGTTGCTCAGAGAGGCTGCCCTATCCCTGCAAGTGTTCACAGCCAGGCTGGATGGGGCTTTGGGCAGCCTGGTCTAGCTAGAACTTGTCTCTGACCATGGCAAGGGGTTGGAACTGGGTCAACTTTAATATTCCCTCCAGCCCAAACCATCCTATGATTCTGTGATATTGCAACTGACTTGTTCTTGGGGCCATGGTAACTCTGTTGCATCCTGGTCCAAATTAATAATCTCAGTTACATGATGCCCAATGAACCTGTGCTCCCAGACACCTAATGTTGGATAGGAAGAGCACGGATGAGCACACTGCAACTCACACCATGGCCCAAACAAAGCCTGCAAGGAGCACTGTCTATCACAGCCCTACTTCCACTAGGCTGGGAATAATACAGAATGAAGACAAAACCATCGATTTTCAGTAAAACCTGGTATATTATGAATTCTGATAAAACTGAAGAAAATCAAAGAATCCCTAGAAAAGTGTGGGATTCAAAATATTTAATTGTCCATTTTGCCCTATTGATTAAGTGCAGCTGGTGTTACCACTAGGGGCTGGAAATTTCATCAGCTCTTTTTAATTTTTTTCATGCACTGTACTTGGAGCCCAGGCACCTGGCCATTATCCCAGCATAACTCCAAGCAGAAGATGTCTAGAAGACAGGGGTTTCAGCAGTGCTGCCATGCTAATTCTCCTCCTCTTCTGCCTGCAGGCTTCAACCATGGCAGCCTTAAGGTCTGCACATGAAAGCCAGCACACAGAATTTACAATAGAAATTACATTTCTAGTTACAGCCTCCCACTGTCCTCATTTGCATTTAGTTAGGAGCTTGCACCTGCAAATAAAACATTTATTTGGACCTTCATTTTTTACCTTGCCCTTTCAAAGCACAGAGAGGGAATAAAACCTCTGATTTATTGCAACAATTGTTCCAGATATAAGCATCACTATATTCATTTTTAACTCAGTTGTTTTTCAGTTCCAATGTTGATCATTAGAAACACTCAGATTAGGCTTTCCAAATGCATTGGTGGCAAAGAATGGCACTGCAATTAAATACTTCCAACATATTAAGCAACTATTAAAATGACTTATATAAGTATTTTATCTATCCATAGATGACAGTAAGTCATGTCATAACATTTCACTTAGAAGCAGAAAGCATTTTTAATGCTTAAGAGCACTATGTTAGGAGCAACAGTAATTATTTTAATTATCTTAATTATTAAAATTGTAATCTCAGAGTTATTCCTTGGAAAATTTCTCTTTGCTTATATTGTGCAATGCTTTCAGAATAGCCAGCACTTGCAGCACAAATTGATCTAAAAAAGAAAAATAATCCTAATTGTATAACATATTTGAACACTGTCCCACTTCTAACAGGATTTAAAAAAATTATTCTCTTTGTTAAGGATCACTTGAGAATGCAATCCCATTTTAAGTGATCACCACTCCTTCCCTCCTCCTAGGAATAGAAATGTAGAGCAACTCACTAGAGAATAAAGAAATTAGTTCCTAGGATAAAAACAAGGCAACACCCAGGCCTTTCATTTCCTTTATTAAATTTATGCTTTGAAAAGCAAGGAAATACTATACTGAGAACAAGAATATTTCATTTTCCAGCACAAAATGTGATAGAAGCCTGAGCCTTTTTGGTGTAACAGACATTAATGACCTCTATGAAAGCAAATAGAGATTTAGGGTGGTGTTTTTAGAAGATAAAAGGGGAAGACATTGGTCAAAGAGATAACAGGGTAATTAACTAATCATAGTTATGTACTAAAATACTTTAACAGGAGCTTAAAATGCATAAAACAGGGACTCATCAGATATAAGTAGGTTGTTTGTTTTAAAGCAATAATTAATTAGCCTTCACTAGAAAGACATTTGAAGTGCTTGTAACCCCAAATCAGGCTTTGTTCAGCATGCAAACTACAAGAAGTATTCCTGATTTCAGCTGCAGCCTATTTCTCAAAGGCTTGTCTCTCTTTGAAGTACCTGCAGCTGGAGATGAAGCAGCTCTCAAGAGAGAAACAGGATATTTGAAAACAAATAGTCTTTAAGTTTATTTGCAGTTTGTTTAGTATTTCAGGCAGCAGAAGTCACCTAGCTGTAAGTAGATTTAAAAGGCATTTTTAAAAACTAATAAAATTAGATATTTATGTTAATTCAAAGGCAAAATGTGGTATGAGAAATGTGAAAACTCCAAAGGGATTTTTACCCTTTTGTTTGTGTTTTCAATTTTTACCTTTTTTTCATTCTTATTGCAAGTTTCCTTGCTGGTAGGTGTCAATATACACCCTTTCCTAAAATCTATATTTGCAATACAAATTGCAATTACCTCTTTTCAGTGGAGGATGAGAAGAAGAAATTAACATAGCATTCTTGGTTTGAGTAGGTCTTAATCAGGAAAAAGAAGTCATAGGTTTAAAAATTAGGAGGAGAAAAAAAAATCTACTAATCTTTTCCAAAATTAATCAAATGCTTAGGATTGCTTCACTGTATCACATTTTTGTCTGTAAACAGATAGTTATCTGCTTGCTTTAAGTAAGACCACTGAGGAACAGATTCCTCAGTACTGTGAGGAAAAGTGGCAGCTGAGTTGGAATGACTGCTCATTTTGCTTTGCATTACCTTGTGTACACATTTCCCTATTTACTGCAATGGGAAGCCATTGGTGTGGCAGATGTGAAATGGGATGTCCCCAAATGATGTTTCTGCAGTTCCAGAAGGAAGACCTGAACACAGCCTGTGCAGCTTACCAGTGCCTTCCCTGTGGGCAGGTGTGAACCATTTTTCCAGTGTCACATTGCTAATGCACATGTGAGCAGAGCTCATCGAGCATCACTCACTCCACTGCTCCGAACTGTATTTAGATCAAGATGGGACTTATCCTTCTCTCTTCCTATGTGTCCTACACATATGTGACTATGCCAAATACCTTTTTAGTTATCCATTTGTCTTGTTTTATTAGCACTGGTTTAATTCCAGCACTCCTCACATGTACAGTTGAGACAAAGTCAGAGGCACACGCACCCTTTTATTGGCAGAGCTGCAGAGGCTACAGTGTGCAAGCCACCCATGGCTTTTAAAGCTGGCCCCACTACCAGAAGAGCCGAGGACTCCAGATTACACCATTATTGATTTTAAAGGAATATTTCCTCATTATAGAGGGCAGCCTAAAACTGGGGGGCAGTGGCAGAGCACCTTGTCAGCAGCACTTAAATGTAGCTTGCAAGGGCTTCAGCTGGGAATGTACTCGACAAGAGTGCACTGGATTTTGAAAGGCATCATATTGTTAATGGAAGTAAAAGTCTTGGGAGCAAGCACAGGGGTAATAGGAGGCATGAAGTGCTGACTCTTCAATATCAGCATTTGCAATGTGACATGCAGCTTGCTCTAAAAAACAGCTTTTAAAATCTTCAGGACAGTGCACAGGAGAGTTCAGCATAAGCAGTCTTACTCATTTCTGAATATAAATGATGGCTTTGGGAGAGAATAAAGATAGAAATGATCCACAAGAGTTTGGTTTGATATATATCAGACTGAATTGTCAATTTCAGACTAAGTGTGAAAATTATCATAAAATCTTGCAAGTGGACATTGGCTGGACTAAAAATAAACAGTAAACCTCACAGAAATTAGGGGTGGATAATATCTGGCTGCATGAAGTGTCGTAAATTTATCAATATACACTTTTAGCAGACAAAGAGCCTCAGTATGCTGCATGGCTTCTATTTCCATCATATATATTGTACCTGAAGAAAGGGACTGGCCTCCCTGTTGCATGCCATATGTGTTTGGATGGCTGCTTCATAATTTTCCCAAGCTTCAGATCTGAATTCCAGGTTTAAGGCTGTACATACTGGTGTTCTTAGGGGACTATTTTTATAATCAGCTTTCCAAGACCAAATCAGTTTATAGCATTCTCCTCAAACAAACCATCTCTTTGCCACACTGAGTGACACCCTGGGGTAGATGGGCCAAGTCCTTTTTGCACCTATGGTCCTGGCTATCCCCCCCAGGTTAGTCAGGGTGCCCCTTCCAGGAACCCTGTGCCTCTTGCATGGCAGTGGGATTTGAACTGGGTCCTGGGTATACCTGCATCCAGACTGGTTCTTCAGCTCTTGGCAGGACTTTCCAGATTGACACAGGACCAGAGCTAAATCCCAGCTATCCATGAGGAAGTTTCTATGGCCTGTGTTGCAGCCAGCCTAAATCCCTAGTCTGGATCCCTACTTAGTGTTGCCCCAGGGATGTATGTCAACTCCTCTGAAATTATTGTACTTCCTCTACCACAAAAGCATCCATTCCCTAGCAAAATAAACTGCAGAAACTGGTTGTCTTCAATAGGTGTGTTGTGATTTAAAAGCAGTTAGAAATTGAGCTCCAAGCAACCACTCCCCTTCCTCCCACCCCCTCGAAGGAGAAAGGGTGAGATTATGGGTTGAGAAAGAAATTTACCAGCAAAAAATAAGGAAAACAAGCAATAACAGCAACAATACTAATAACAAGTGTATGAAAGAGTGTGATAATATGTCAAAAACGCTCATGGACGTCTGACTGACCTGATGTTACTGTGGCAGTGACCAGTCTTCCTGGGACAAAGCAGAAAGTGGTGGTTGTCACTGCAGAGAGTGTTTTTTGCCCTGGACCTGAGACAGTGATGGACAAACCTCTGAGATGGAGTGGTCTGCACTGCACTGACCACTGCTCACCCATCCCTGCTGCCCCACCAGCTCTGCTCAGCATTTCCATTTCCCTTGGAAAAGGGAACAACCTGCCTGTGATTCCGTGTCAGGTCCATTTTTCTTCCACCCAAAGCCACAGTTCCCAGTGAAGGTGTGTGTGTAACAGAATAATAAACCTGGCTGCACACACACTGCTCCAGGCTCTGCTGCCCTCGCCACGACTGTGAGAAGATGAACTCTGTCCTGGCCAAAACCAGGATGAATGAATCAGTCCTAGTCCTTGCCATGCACCCCCAGCTGCTCCCCAGTGCTGCAAGGGGCTGTGGGGAATGTGCAGAAGCTCCTTGTTAGTAGTCAAGACAATGTCAGGAAACAATGAGGTCGCTTGAGAGTCTCAATAACAGAACATCACTTCTCTCACGTCGCTTTTTCCTCACTTCTTTTCAAATACTAATTGTGCTAGCTATTTTTGAGTGTCTGTATCTTGTCTCCTAAGGTCAAGAGCCTTGGGAATGGTTGACATGACGGCAGTTATAAATTTTTAAATAAAAACCCTAAAAAATTTTTGAATTACGACCACTTTTCTGAGCTGGCTGGACAAAGTTTCCACAGCACATGAGAATACATGCTGTTCATCTATATTCATTTTAAATGGATTTATGGTATGTTATCCTTGTCACAATGGCTCCCATATATTTACTGCTGCTCATGCTACTCACCAAAATATTTATGTAATAGTTCATTGTCTTCCATTCAAGGCCTTTGTATTTGAAACAGAAAATAAAAATAGTTATAAATAATTGATCTTGTGGAGATGACTTACAGCTCCACATAATGTAATGTGGCAACTCACTTTGTTTTGAGAACAAAAAATAAACATCAAGGTTTGGTTTTCAGAGACATTTGGCAGAAAATAACCCTTCATTGCCAAAACAATGGAGAGCCATGATTTTAATTCAGTTCTGTTTTACTTCTCTTTCAAAGCAGATCTCCAGAAAATAGGGTATTCCTAAAATACAGTGAATATTTTCAATTGAAAATCTATGCTGGAATATTTGAAAAGTCTACATCCTATAAGTGCAGACTCAGTTCTCACACATCTCAGAAACCCCAGCCAAGCTGAATTCCACTTTGAACAAAATGGGCAAAACAAAACCTCACTTCTGGGCATCTGCCTTAGATACCTCATACAGCACCATGCTTGCTAAGGCTCCTCAGGAGCTGCTTGCTGCCTTTCCACCAGCATTGTGTAATGCTCTCACAGAGTCTACTGCTTTGCCTGCTTTCTTGGCAGTTTTCCTTCTGAAGATTTTTCTTTCTATTCTCAGCCTTTCTTTAAAAACCCAGTCCTCAAAGTAAAACACTTCTCAAAGCTTTCTAACTGTCCTTATGCCCTCCTACAGACTCTGTGTAAATCCATGTCCAGGGTGTATCAAACTTCCCATAGCAAGCAGGCTAATATCTTGTCTAGTGGTCTGTGAGGTTTTGCTGTTGTTGTTGTTATTTTTAAATGCTGTACAGTAATAAAGTAATCCAGAGAGCTGACTTAAAGTCTGGATAAAGGTTGGTGATATTGCTACCTTTGAGGAAGCAATTGAAAGAGCTAGAGAGCATTATCCCTTAAAGTGAGCTGACACTTTATTTATATAACCTAATAAACACCTGTAGACTTGAGAGAGCTATGCTGATATAGACTTTATGAATTTCATCTAAAACCAATAATTTTTTGTACATTTTTCAAAAGACAAAATCCTTTAGGGGTTCTTTGTTCACACTGTGCTTGCAGTAGCAGATAAACAGATCTTCTTTCAGTGCTTCCATCTTTCTACATGCTTCTCCTGTGAGTTTGTCCCAGCTGAAAACACTCTTGGTGGTTCAGCACCATGAAATACAACTCTTCTGGCAGAGGAAGCTGTTGCAATACTTTGCTGCAGCACAAGTAATTACCCAGGAGATTCAGGCAGGGGCTTCTCTGGCTCCTTGCTGAATTCATTGTTTCATCATCTACACATCTCACATTTAATTATTTCCATTTTACTACCAAAGAATTGAGAAAGAGTGTTTGAGGAGTTGCTGGTTAATCAGCATGCAAGGATTGCCTGCCTCCTGCACTTTATTAGTTTTGCAGACTGAGTTTGTAACAGGATCATTAGTGCAATACTGGATTACATAAAATCTAGGCACTTATGGACTTTTGAGGTGCCTCACCTGTAGAAAAAAAGCTTTCATAATTACTTCATCCAGCTTTAGTTATCTGCCTAGCCCAGACAAACTTGTGGCAATATGCCCTCTAAAATGGGCAGTTAGAACAAAGTTGAACTCTTTATGACAAGTATTTCTTAATAAAGTGTAAACAGTTTTCTTCTGCCTGCCAAGGCCACAGTAAGATGCTGTTGTGAGGGAAGTACAAATGGGCTTTGATTTTTTTTTTCTTTAAATTGTGATATTATGATCATTTTATTTTTAGATTGCAATTCATGTTTTGTCTGAAATTAGGTGTTAATGGAGGTTAGAGTTTCAATACTTAAAATTATTTAAAAGGATAAGTAGTTATTTTCTTGTGTAAAATGGTAAAAAGGTGCCCAAGTTTCACTGATTCTTTGTCTGAGAGAACCTTACAAGTACAGTAAGTATTGTATAAGGAACTAAGGAGGATGTTTTGATGACTGGCTAACTAAAACCCTTTTCTCAGAGGAGTCCCCAAAAAGTGACTTTTGAAGTTTTCTGTTATCATTTCTAGTTCTACCACTGACTTTCTTTCACTCACCTCAGTAACACTGGGATCTCAAAGGTGAATTTGAAATTATTTTCTTAAACATATCCCACATTCCTAGGTGGAATCAGAGCTGTATTGAATCAACCTGTTGGCCTGAACCTGGTCCATGCCCCAAAGTACACTGTGAAACTGGCTTATTGCAGAATGTTTTATCCAAACATGTTGATCCAGCTGGGGAAACCACATTATAGAGCATAGTTTACCACATTTCTGCTCTCCTAGCTTTGGCAGTTGGTGCATTGATTTCAGTACCTTTTTATTTTGAATAGCATCAATCATTCAAAAAAGCCAAGCAAGTTTTTTTTGGCCTGATTAGTGTCAATCAGAAGTGATTTCTGAGCATATGTATCATACTAGGGACAAATAAAGTTATTTATCACCAAGTGATACCTTGCATAAGGACTTGATTGATTGATTGATTGATTGATTGAAACCTCCTTCTCACCCATTGAGAAGTGAAGGTTTTCAGAATCCTGAAGAGAGAAGAAAATGAAAGAGCTGTCTGGAATGTGCTTACAATTATGACTATCAGTACATATAATAAACTTATTTTCCTGATACTTTAACAAGAATTTATTATCATGTTTGACTCACAACTTATGGATTTGATTATTTGAGGAAATTCAATATATAGTCATATTAAAAGCAGAATTTCAGTTTATAATACAAAATAGTCAAGTTTTCTTATAAACAAGAGAGAAAGACATCTTAATATTATCAAATATCAAATGTAGTGAAAGTGTTTCAGCTTTTATTCAAAAGTAAAGAAGAAAACAGAACAGTGGTGGTGCATCCTCCCCACCCCAAGCTGCACCCATCCAGTAAGCAGCAGAGTGAACCTTGCCAGTGTTGTTGCTTTTATATTAGACCTGACTCTTTAAGAGATCTTCAAACACTCATTCATGACAGAAACAAACCTTCCTTAGCCTTTGAAAAGCTAAAAGCAAAGCTGAGAGAAGTTCTTCAGACAGCTTTTTTAGCTAGTAATATCAGACATATCTGTTACTGGGTACTTAGGATTGAAGGATTATATTGCCTCCTAGGAGAAGAAAAAAAAAAAAAGCACAAATTCCATAATGACTTCTCTCATCTTCAAGAAACTAGAAACTATTCACAACAGATCGAGGTTGCCCTCCACAATACTTTCTTGAGATCTTTTTCCTTTTCCATAAAATTTTTTACAGACTTTTCTCCACCTATGGATTTAAATTTTTCAAAACCAGAGCCTGGGACTTACACAAAGTAATTACAAAAAGTGTAAAACACAAGCTGGCTGACAGACCTTCCTCAAGCAGAGACACCAGTAGATCAGAGAGAACTCCTTTTTCAGATTGAAATGAGCACAGGAAGAAGTTCCATAAAATCACTAGAGGCAGGAACCATCACCTGACACAAGGTTTCCAGACTTATCAGAGTGAACATCTTGAATTGTGATACAGCAGAAAAGTCAATAATCATCTGTCTGACCTGTGATTAGATTGAAACTGTAGAAGGGAGATTGTAGATTTGTGATGCAATCTGCAGGGAAAAGGAGAAAAATGCTGAAAATAGTAAGAGAGGTGAGAAAGGAAATAGGGCAATAGGAGAATATAAGAAGTCAGTGCAATTGCTTTAGAACATCACTAAAATAATAAATCTTCCATCCACAGAAAAAAAGAAGAAGGTAGTTCATTATAACTGGGCTAGACAGTACACACTTTTAATCTGCCTCTGCAGTCTCATCCCTCCTATCCTTTCAGAAGTGAAAAAGAGCCACAGCATGCTTCAGGGTTTGTGAAGGCATATTAATAACACTCACTACTCAGTAACTAAATAATGCTTCCTGTGCAGATGTGATTTTAGACCTAATTTTCACATTTAAATGTGAAGACAAATGTTGCCTTCAGTTGCCAGACAAAATCCCATAGAAAACAAATATTTGACTTTGTCTAAAACTCTTTGAGGAAAACAGACTCTACCAAAGCACAATACTGTAAATGTAAGAATTACACCTCTAATACCATCATGAAGGATATTTTATTATTTGCTGAAAATAAGTTTTCATTTTATTATTTACAAAACAAGCCAGAGGAGAATGGATTTACTGGTATAGTCCAAGAGCCAAGAAGACATAAAAAGGTCTTAGTAAGGTCTCCTTGAAGACACTGATACTCCTTTTGGAGGAATATCTGTCATTGATCCCTCAAGGAATTTGATCATTATAAATTATGTTTTGTTTGGATGCTTAAGGGTTGCTAATATGTAACCTCCTTATGCAAATAACCATCTTACCAAGCTTCCCAGTACATTATTTTACATTATTTTATCACTGAGCTTCAGCTTTACAATTGTCTTATTCCCCTTAATGCTTCACCTTGTCCACTAAGATTGTAATATTTGTAGACCACACTTCTGGCAGCTTCTTTTCAAACTATTTTTTCTTGTATTTTTTTTCTATATTTTAAATTTTTTAAAAAATATTACACAGAAACATACTGCATTCCCTATTTCTCTAGTTAAACTGCTCTAGTTAAATGGCCTGCAAAAGCAAAGTTATGCAGAGCTGTTAGAAAATTGTTGGCCTAAACAATTGAGGTTGGCCAAGACATAAGAATTGACATGGCCAGACAATGAGAATTCATTTTAACTTGAGTGGTGAGAAAAGTATTAGCAGAAGGTCTTCCTGGATGCAGCATTTGTCCTGTCTGAAGTGGGATACAGCTTGATATAGAACCACTGCAGGGTGTTCTCTGCCAGATTTGTGTGGATTTGCTGCACTTGTAATTTAGAGAAATTTCAGGACCCTTGCAAAGCAATGTTTAGTTTACTTCTGCCAGGTGGATAGTCTATGAATTTGAGAGTCATGCAGAAGAACAGAATCAGGTGGCTTTAAAGTGCACAGCTGTAAGCCATGAAAGGCTTCTTGCTGTGCTGGTAGGATCTTCTGCTGAAATAGAGACAAATAGAAGCTTTATCCCTTTAGAAACTCAGACCTTCTGTGTGTATAATGCTGCTACATATCTTTCATACTCCACTCTTTATTTGGTGTAGATCCAGATGTTTTATTTCACAAAAAATTTTCTTATTATGTAGGCTGCCTCTATAACTTGGTATCTCATGCATCTTTATTGATAAAACTAATAAAGTCTTTTTCTCCTGCCAAAGATACACAGTTCTAAACATTTTCCTGAAAATTCTGCTTTAAACTAATCGAAAAGCTCCTTTAATATTCCTCAGTGGACAATAAGATGTAACTATATATACGAATCCATTTTTTTTTTTTTTAGAATTATAAATTAAAGTTATATTAATCAAATTATGTCTTCTGCTAGTTAGGAATGTGTAAGATGGGAAACAGCAGCATTAAATCTGGCTGACAGGCCTTTGTGCATGCATTCTCATATGCTTTGTAATTCCATGCACGGCTGATACTTTTCCCACAGCACCTCTGCCTATGCCAGTGGCACAGGTGGTTACACCTGTGCCAGGAGATGCAGGGTGCAATGTCAGTCCCATCCTTCCAGACACCTTTCTGCCTGTTCTCTGGTTCTTAGAACTGGCTCTCTCATCCTCTGTGCTTCCAGCTACCCTCTCTCCCTTCCCACCTTCATGGCAGATTTATTTCTCCTTCCTGCATTACAGAATTGTTGCCAGGTTGTTGGTAGGTGCTCCTGACCCATTTCAATCTACAGCTGTCAGAACTGCCTTTTTTTTTATCAGCTGCAGAGCTACAGTCAATTTAGACTTTACACTATGCATTATAAGTGTGTAGATATATGAAAATCTACATCTTCCAGTAATCTTTTCAATGCTTATAACTTATGTTTTCCTGCCAAAAGAAATAGAAAACAAATAATGTTTCATTGCAAAATATTAAGCCCTTAATGAAAAGCCTCAAGAATTATGTACTAGAACACAACAGTTATCAATTTTTGCTTGATTTTATTTAAAATAGGTGAAATAACAAGTTGTTCTTGTAATGTTATTCTCAGAAATGCCTGAATAGTTTCATGTGAAGTATTTCATTAAAAGTATTTAAAAAAAAAAAAAGTATTAAAAAAAAAAAAAAAAGTATTTCAAAAAAACACCACCACAGCTTGAATTGACAGGGTGACAGTTTGGCAGAATCAAGAGTATCTAATAGTGGAAAGAATAGCCTCACAACAAGTTGTACCAACATTGCAGCTTGTATTATATTTTCTCATAATCATATATATGCTGAGTGCAGCCCAAGAGTTCTGAAAACATGGAGTGATAGCACAAACATCCAAAATTTAGCAGCAGTAGTTGAAAAGCAGTAAAATTTAAAAAAAAAATTCTTGGAGACTACTCTCTGAACTCTTTAAAATTCTCTCTGCCATTCAGTTATTTATCAATGATGGTTTTGTTATTGTTATTGTTGTTATGAACATGCTGGGAAAAAAATCCAAACTAATCTTGCCCTGGAGTGATTATTGTTTTATACTCATTTGGAAAACCTGTCATGCAAAGTATTGAATGCATATGTGAATGATGATAGCTTGAATGAGAGAGTGTAAATCTGACCAGTCATATATTTATGCCATGCACATTTTTTAATTGTATGAAAAATAGCTTAAATCATAAGATAGTGTTAGTGATTCACTTCAGCTGATAGACACAGCTCTTGCAACACTGCAGCAATAACAATTTAAATGCATATTTCTCTGCTCATAAGTATGCTCCAAAAGCAGTAGGCAGCCGAAAGAAGAAATGAATAAATGAACACTGAGAAAAGAAACAATTTAAAATATTTCTTTTTTTTATTTTTTTAACTGAACTGTGGCTATGAGCTCCCCAGGCAGCATATTTGACAGTATGCACTGAGAAGTAAAAGAATTTACAGCAGCTCAGACCTGAGCACTAATCAATAAGACAGCAAACAAGTCCAAAGCAGCTGACTGCAGTACATACCACCCACCTGTGTGTACGAAATATGATCTAAATTTAGTAGAGCATATTGCAGTCAGTTGGCTACCACACTCTTTTTCCCTGCATAATCACTCAACGTTGCTGTGTGTTCTCTGTTTATTGGTATAGTCCACTTTAATTTGACTTGTTTTCAGTTTTTGTACATGCTGCTGAGAGAAAATATTTCCAGCAGTGGGAAAGGAGAATTAGTCATACATGCTCCCACTCCCCCTTGCAGGTGCTGTGCCAATAGCCTACCCTGAGGACAGATGTGGGCTGGGGATCATCTGGGCTCCTGCAGAAAAGTCAATCTGATTCCTCTGGAGTGGCATGAATGGTACAGTGGCATGAAGGAAACCAGCCAGCTTCAGATCTTCAAGATAAGGTACTTCAGGCAACTGAAGAAATACCATTTCTGTGCCTTGTGTGGCAGATATAATGAATGCATAACCTACTCCTTGCTTTTTTCCATCCAAAACTTTTCTATAGATTTAGGATGCATCAATACATTATTTTACAATATAGTCCTGGGCAAAGCTGAGATGAGATGTGCATAATCCTGCAGCTATCAATGGTGTTAAGTGTGAGTCTAAATGTTGCACCAAGTTGAATAAAGTTTCTTGGCTCTGCTGCTGCAGAGAGGCAGTCATCTGCAGGACCAGAGATGGTTTCAAATATCAAAATATTAACATTTTTATCATCTCCCAGAAAACACTTTATCAAGTTTATCTTGATAAGGAACACTCCCTGACATTTCTGGTTCTACTTGCAGGTCCTTGTCTAGCTTTTGTGATAGAGCCATATCTCCCACTAGGATGCCACCACGTCCATCACCATGCTTTACTTCACCCAAACAGCAAGTCCAGTCTTCCTGCATCCACAATATTCAGCATTTGAGCTTGTACTGCACATCTATTCCTGCCAGCCTCCCTGCTGTTTAGGACAGCCCTGCTGATGCAGCAGCTATTCCAAAGCCCAGTCTACTAAGTGGACAGTTTGAATCTGGTCATGGTGCCATTTCACTTTAATCTTTAGCCCTGAAAATCTAAGTCAATTACACTTCTTTGGTGGGAACAAAATCAGACCTAATTTCCTTTTTCTAAAGTCTTAATATTATACTTAATATTTCAATGTCTTAAACTTGTGTTCTTAGATTTAATGCCTTTTTAGCTAAATATTCCCAAAAGCACTTATTTCCAGCTGTGTGCAAAATTAATATCCAAGCACGAGGAGCAATATAGCTAAGCCAATGTCTTAGTTACAAGGGAGAAAAGTTAATCACAATAAAAGAAGAAAGTATTTACAGTAAAAGGTGCATCTAAGAAAAAGAATTGAGCGTGCATATGTTAACAAATAATAATAAAATGTAAGTCAGAAGTACCAGGGAAACCAAATATATTAAAACAGCTAATACACAGCCTTCCACCTCCACTCCAATTGAGATAAATGGTCACTAAATAACTCCATAACAAATATTTTCTAAAATCAATGTTTAGGGTGGCTAACAGAAGTTGGGATAAAGTTCATTTGGACAATTCTAAGATTTAACAGATCTAGTTGAAATAAAGGATCTCTCTGTACAGCAACAATGTGCTTTAACTTTAGAAAGTATCTGCTTTTTTATTATTGAATTATTGAATTTTAATAACCAGTTCTTGGAGCCTCTTACCTTGACTATGGTCTTGAAGGTATTTTTCTGTTGCATCATTTTTTTCACAAGCAATTTAAATTACTTAAAAATATCCATTTCTTATGAGGAAAACAAAGCCATCAATTTATTTATTGATCTCCTCTTCTAACTAAACAGGCATTTGTATAACACAATCCAACACAGCT
The DNA here is from genome assembly GCF_029582105.1 of Oenanthe melanoleuca. Taxonomy (NCBI): domain Eukaryota; kingdom Metazoa; phylum Chordata; class Aves; order Passeriformes; family Muscicapidae; genus Oenanthe; species Oenanthe melanoleuca. Next base: position 75,931,047 of record NC_079336.1, read on the forward strand.
GTCAAATTATAATTGTTTACTATTATACAACAAGTATTCAAACAAGATTAGATAGAAAATTATTCTGTTGAAAATTATTCATTGATCCTGCCTGTAAGAGATGAAGACATGCATGTGTACAATATGCATCTCTTTATGGCTTACAGTGATCAGTGATGCTCAGCCCCAGCAAGAAGCTTTACAACAGCAGGGTCACCTGGAAGGGCAGGGAAAGGGTCTCTTGTTCTTAGTGTTTGTCCAGATTTGGGAAAAAAAGCCAGACAATTGTTAGGATACAATGATCCATGTGCTAGCTTGGAGATGGGCTACAAATGCTCATGACCTGTGACACCCTGTAGAGATTTTCTAAGCAGTGGGAGCCCACACAGCCTGGAGTTACTGTTTAGGATTGTTATCTCAAATTGCTGGTTTGCTGGTCTTCCTCCTCCAAAGAGGAAACCAGGAGACTTTTCAGATGGCTGCTGTATTTTGAGATTGAGAGGTAAAACAGTGTAAGCTTGGGGCTGAAGTCAGAAAACATCTTATTGTTGTAATCCTCTAGCACACCTGGTCCTAAACCTTATTTTAAGAGACCTGTATAATTTAACATTTTGATGCAAGGAAAACAGACCCAAAAGCACTTTCTGTTGTAGCTTTCTGTCATAGCATTCTGTTATAGCCTTGTCAGTGAGACAGAAGAGAAATTCAAGATCTTTCATTAGCTTCTCAGCCTGTTCCTTCTAGAAGGCTGATCCACAATAAATTAAAGAGGATGATATTCAGAGACTTGGCACAAGTTGAGCATGTAGCCATGCACACCACTCACCAAACAGCTGTGTATATGAGATACATCTTAGGGAGGAGATGAAGAGTTGACTATGGAAGATGCTTTCTTTGCTGCTTACATCTTGGTGCTGCCACAACAGAGCAGAGACTGCATTTCTCTCAGCACACATTGCAGAGTCTGCTTGTGTCTTGACATCCAGTTGAAGATACTTGTAATGCAATATAAAAATATTGCTCTTGTCTTTGACATTGCAAATCTCCTTAGAAATCATCTGACGAAAAAAAATGAGCAAAATTATGACAGGCCTAAAGGGAAAAAAAGTTTTTATGGTTGACATTTAGTTTAAATAAAATCAGAGAAAGAAAAGAAGTCAAGCAAAAAATTCAATATATTTCTCACAGAGCTGAGACTACATTTTGAGATCAATACTGAGCATGGATGATAATAAACCATCTGGCCACTTGAATTTAACAATTTTAACAGTTGACACATTCATGACTTCTCTTTCCTTTACTAAAGTCCACAGCAGTAATTGGGGCCATACCTCAAGATTTCTTTGCTTTCTTTGCAAAGATTACAAAAGGCACCTGTATTATTCTTCTTTTAGATAAAGAATGAATCAAAGCAACTCAAATGCCTAAGCCTTATGAGGTTGGGTAAAATTTTAGAGAAGCTTGAAGGAAAATTCTGATCTCATGCAACATGTAATAAAGTCTTAACCTTTGTATTTTCTGAAGGTGCTGGAAAATAGCATTTTATCTACTCATTCACTTGCATGCAGTTCTTTAACTTAAGAAAACTCTTTATTTACACCACCCCAGTAAGAATCCAATTAAAAACTTTGGCTAGGGTTTGGAAATCTGAGCAGCTTCTGTACCAGGAAATGACCTAGGAACTTTCCTGTTTGCCCTCTGTTTCTTGAATGGCTTCCTAGACTTTGAAATGAAGCTCAAATGTGGGCACAGTGGATGGAGTTTCATAAATATACCATAGCACAAATACTTAAAAAAAGTAAAAAAAATTAGTTATGTTAATCCTTAATATCTGTCATGATATATAATAATAGAGACCAAAACTCATAATGACTTTTCAAAGACAATGTATGTAAACAGCACAAAAAAAACAAACAAACAAAAACAACAACAAAAACTTAAGAGTAAAATTCCATATTTTCTTTCTTGTATCTGCATTTCTCTTTGATCTAGATTATTTGTCTTCAGAATGTTTTAAAGATTATTATATTTATTAAACTTGATGTTGAAAAGCAGAAAACCAGCACATATTATTGTAAATTGATGCTGAAGTGTAACAGATGTTATATTCCTTATATACCATTTTAATAGCACACACATTTTTAAAATCTAGTTATTTTATTTTTGATATAAAGAGTGAGGTATGGAAGAGCTTTGATCACTGTCCCAAGTTTAAAGGCAGGATGCAGAATAACACATACATATTGCAATATGTAATATTCTGCTCTTTGCTGAAAACAATCCTTTTCTTTTCATAATACTACAAATACCCTTTATGTACCTGAACCTTCCAAAAGAATAGGCCCAGCTGTCAGTCAGATCAGCTTTTTCCCTCTAGGTGCCTCACTTCTCTCTTAACAGTTTTCATCTCTTTTGAGACAAGTTGTGTGTTACCACACTAAACTGATTTAGGCTGTAAACTCACTGGGGCAGTGGTTTTTAGAATTTGTGCAGCTGGGCCTGAGGGGTTTTGGCATATTGGGATCTCAACCTAGCTACAATTTTCAGGGTGATCAGTGTTACCACTCAATAATTACAATTATAATTCCTCCTTAGTTGCTATGGAGTTTGGCATTTCCCAGTGCCTCTCCTATAGAGAAAATATTAAATTCTCTTGCCTGGTTGTTTCACTTCCAGCTTTCCATGTTGCACCTCTGCAAGTTAATGCAGGTCAGAATTGTTTGTGGGGCCAAAGTGAAGAGGATTCCCTGCAGAGGGGTGTGGTGGTAGGTCAGGATATCAGAATGGACAGCTGGGAGATGTTTGAGGCAATCACTTAAGAGTTTCTGAGCACTACAAGGAATGAACAAGCAATGATGAATGGTAATACTGTGGCTCAGCTAAACTCAGTCTTCTCTCCTTTCCCTTTTCAGTATAACCACTCCTAAGAGGCTGGAAAGGTGCTCATATCCAAATTTCTCTAGGTAAGCAGGTCTAGCCCAAGGCAAGCAAAGTTAACCTTGCTTTCTGTAATACAGCCATCTGTGCTAGAGTGCTTGGATCCTTGTAGTGTATCTTGAATTTTACTCAGTGCAAAGAGAAAGGAATAATTTGCACATCAGACTTCCTTCAGCAGGGAGATATTTGTGCTGCATCTTTAACAAATACAGACCCTTTCTGAGTGAAATGGGATAAACACAGCTGTAGCCCTCCATTCTTATTGTGTTTAAGTGTTGGTGATTCTCATAAGAGTTCTGTGAATCTAGGCATATTTAGTAGGACATTGTTTTTGTTGAGGATTTTTTTGTGAGGCTTTCTTAAATTATAAACTCCTGTACTCATGTGAGCATCCATCTTCATTAAAAAGTAAAAAACAATCCAACCTCTCACAAGTCCTGTGGGAAGACTGGACCAAACACATTTTGCTTAAAATCCAAGAAGATATAACAAAGATTTCTAAATTCTATTTCTTATTGATGGCTTTAAGTCAGTTCTTAAGAATTTTGAAGATCTGGCTTATATGCTTTTGAGTTGCCATTAGTACCTATTTGTCAAATTTGCATCCTGGTTATACTAAAATTTCTGGGCCTAGTCCTAGTGCAGGCAATGGGAAGTATCCATTTTCCATTCTGTCATATGTCTGCATGTAAGTCAGGTCATGATGCATTAATGCTAAAATATTAAAGGGTGATCACTGTGGGCAAGGTGAATGCCAAAAAACATTAATGCTGGAAGTAACCTGTGTCTGTCCAACACCAGTCTAACAGGAGGGATAGGCAGAGCCTTTGGAAATCTTTCAGGTGTATTTACAAAACTTACTGATAGCAGCAGTGGTGGAGGAGGAGTGTTCACAAAAACCAATAAACCTTCATGCTAGTTTCTTATCAGGTACCTCTAATTTCTTCTCTAAATATCAACAAATTCCTCTACAATATATCAGTTTCTTGAGGTTTTGCTTAAATCACTTGCTGGCTTCTGTTCTTGAAGGGATTGGACTTTCAACACTTGCCAGTTTTACTAAAAAACATGTATTTTTATATTTATTATTTGATGTGGCTTATAGTCTGTTTAAAAGAACAGTTTCAGTTTTTTGAACAATACTTCTTATCCTTTTCCTTCATCTATTTAAGGATGCATTCAAGATTTGGTCCAACCTGATATCCTCAGGTATGTAACCTCATCAAAGTCTGTACTTATATGCATTTGGAGTCACTGTATTAATAAGGGAGGCAATGAAGCACATCTGCCTGTCTGAGGGTGAGACTGAAAAACTAAATTGTTTATATTCATTCTTCATTAGACATAGAAATAAATATTTTGGTCCCTTTTTGCCCTTCACTGGTCCTTTTGTCTTTTCCAACACATGGGCCACCTTGCTGACTCATGTGTGTAGCTACCATTTACTGCTGTGTATTCTGTTCCTAATTGCCATTTCCCAATCTTCAGTAATAATGTGTAATGAGCAAAGAATAACTTCATTAATTTAGATTAACCAAAGTCCAGATCAATTAGAAGACTGTAACAAGACTGTAAGACTCCCTTGTTCTTCCATCACCCATGACTAGCACTGAACAACAGAAAAAACCACAGTGCAGTTTTCAAGGCAAGGGTGGTCCTTTCTGGTTTATGTAACTGCTTGAATTGAGTGATCATCTTTGTGCACACTTCACAGTAACCTCACTTCACCACCCACCCTGTTACTCTTCTCTAGGGCTAGCATGTTAATAATTCCCTTCTTCCTGAGAACAGAGCTCTTGTAACTTAACTTCAGATGCTCTCTGGGTGAATGGTATAGCAAAAACAGTTTTGTTATAGCAAGAACAGAAGGGGCATGCTGAAGAGAAGTGCTGCTGTGTTCCAGAAAGGATCTTTACTCCCACATTCAATATATTTTGTAAATGGCAGAAAGGACAGTTAAGGAATTATGTGAATATTATTTCAAATCTCCAAGAAGGGAGACAGGGCAGTTGCTAAGGAAAATCAAAGAAAATCTGATGGTGGTTATTGATGAAGCAATTCTACCTCAATTTTGAGCTTTGTAGCTGCACAGAGTCCACTAGCCAGTTGCATGATGCTGCCTGGGAAAAACTTCTTGCTCAAAGTGCAAGGCAGAGCAAGTCAGAAAAGTTTGCATGAGTGGAATGAGGAAGATGATCAAGCCAGGTTTGTTTATTTTTTACTTCTAACAAAGATGATATTGTTATACTGTACCTGGAGATGTATCTGGCTGATCAGGATTCAGATACTGGCAAAAACTGTGAGACTTACTGCAACAAAGTCCAGATGTGTGGATCCCAGCCCTACTGTGCCCTTCTCGTGACTCTGAGCTGTATTCAGAACAGGAGGCTTAATGATGCCTTTGGGAGCTGGGTACACTACTCTTTCAGAGACTTTTATGTGCCCAAGTGCCTTTAAGCTCACAAATAATCAAATAATGATGCATTTAGTAATTAATTGAGTGTTCTACATCTGTTCAGTTTTTGTAGGTAAATATTGCAAATAAATTCTTATTTTTAATGTAGGTAGACCTAAACAGTTTGTTATATAAAATGGTGAAATAATGTGTGTCATTCACCAAAGAATATGGAAAACATGTCCCTGATAGGATCCCACTGTTTGGGGTCTAAGCACTGTGGAAGTGGTCTCATCAGTCCAACAGCAGGACTTGGGGAGCAATATGAACCTGATCCATGTTTTCCTAAATGCAGAAATATGAGCCTCTACAGAACCATGCAGTACATTGCATCCATGAGACAATGCTGCATTAGTGCATGTTTGACTGTATTTGCAAAATTCTCCCTGCAAAGATGGCTGGCCAGCATAGCACCCAGTGATGCAGTCAGCATTCCCAGCTGGGATACTGCCATGCCCACACTGTGCTTATCTGGGACTGTCCATTTAAAACCTGCATGTGCAGCCCCAGAGAAAACTTCAGAAAATTAATAATTGATAAATTACATCACTACATTGGGCAGGGAAATGTTTTCATGTCCATTAAAATCTGTGACTAGATTTTTCAAGCTGTATCTGTAGAACTACTGGCTGTTATTTTCTAAACATTAGTTTATTCAGCTCTATATTTCCTTCTCTGTATTTTTAATTTTTTTCTCTCCAATCTTTAACTTAACTGACTTGTAAACTGTATGCAGCCTTGTATACTCCTTAATGAAAAACACTGTGTTTAAATCAATGTAGTAATGCTTCCTCCTCCACCAAAGTGAACTTGCCAATTTCTTTGGCTCTAAAATTCTCATTTTATTGAGTCTGCATTCTGTATCAGCTGGAAAGTTTTGATCTCACTTAAAGTACTCTCATTAATTTCCTTCAACAGAAGATCATTGCTGGTAAAATCAGTGTTTAATTCCTAATATATGTGTTTCATGATAATATTTTATTGTATATACATATGCAATATTTTGTGGGATTATTTCCTAGAGGAAAGATATTAACTATTCAGTAAGTATATGGAGTCTGAAGTTTAATAGGCAGCCCTATTCCTCGGTATCAGTGAATACTTTAATATTGTTGCAAGCCACAAACAGTTTTGGATAGCTTGTCATAGAAGCAGTACATGCGTTATCTTGACCCCAACTCATTTGCTTTTTACCTTCTGGAGCATTAAAGATATTTTGGATTTGTTTGAAAAAAACCTAGGAAATACATTCACTATCTCTGAAGCCTGAAGGTCTGGGTGAGCAAACCATAAATCAAATGCTAGCACATGATAAAACTAGGCATGCTCAAAGCTAAACATGTTGACACTATGCTAACAGTAATTATTGGAGAGAAAGCTACTAGATCACAGAGTCCTAGAATGTCCTGAGTTGGGAGAGGCTCACAAGGATCATGGATTTCAGCTCCTGGCCCTGCACAGGACACACCAAGGGTCACACTGTGTGCCTGAGAGCATTGTCCAAACACATCCTGAGCTCTGCCAGGCTGGTGCTGTGACCCTGGGGAGCTGTTCCAGTGCCTAGCCATCCTCTGGGTGAAAAGCATTTTCCTAATATTCAACCTAATTCATTCCTCTGACTCAGCTTCATGCCCTTCCTGAATGCTGTCCCTGGTCATCACAGAGCAGAGATCAGCCTCCCCCTCCACCTCCCTGGGGAGGAAGCTGCTGGCTGTGATGCAGTCTGTCCTCTGCCTCCTCTTCAGGCTGAACAAACCAGACCCTCCTCATATGACCTCCTCTAGAGCTTTCACTGTGTTGGTGAAGGAAGAAAAGAGAGAAAAGGAATGATATCAGATCTCTTGGAATGAGAATAAAGTACAGTATAGTATTTCTGAATGTCAATTTAAAGTTTCACAGTCAAGAGAAAGAACACAACCAACTAAAGTCTATCTTCATGTACAGAAACAAAGCTCCTTAAAGACAGTAGGATGGCCAAGGGTAAGTACATGTATAAGTAGTTTGCTGGGTGATTACAATTTGCCTTCTGAAGATCTTTCCAAGGCTAATTATAAGATCCAGACTGAAAAAAAGGAGCTTTACTTCTTGCAATGAATGTTGGGTTTGGGGGGTGGGGAGGTGATTTAAATTTTTATTAAATCAACACAAAATTAGATCAACACAAAACTCAAGTGTAAAGACCAAAAAGGCTGGCATTCAGGAGCTGGCAGCACTTCACATCCACTTTGCATGGATAAGAGCAGAAAAAAAGCAACAGACATTTGAGTCATTTGTGTTTCATAACATCTTCTGATCTGTGCCTTGATATTAAGAAGCTGCATTAGGCAATGGCAATTTTGTTAATGCAAGAAGAAAGACAATTAGTTAAAAAAAAATATAAGCCCTTTAAAATTATTATTACAGAGTGGAAATTACATGTGCATTACCAAAGATTAGCAGAAAATTCCTAAGATCAGGAATAGTTTAGGTGCAACTTCAGAATAGGAAATAGGTACAGAAACATTTCCTGTGGGTGGCTGTGCTAAAATGAACTAAATTATCATTCTGTCTAAACTTTTTTTGTATTCACTAATTTGCCACTGTTGTTGCCAGCAATTTACCAAGTGCATGAAGGGGGAAGAATTCAAAAAGAAGATTTAATTAAGGAATTCCTTAGAAACACAACAAGCCTCAGACACCTCATACTTAAAATGTGCAAGTTAATAGGAGACTTGCAGCTTCCAAATTCATAATTATGTCCCACAGCTAATTGTTTGGCACAATTATGTTTCTGAACAGTGTTCTGTTAACCAAGAGAGACTTGGAAAAGTCAGAAAAATCGGAAGGGCTTACTTGCCAAATAACAATTGCTTCAATCTTAAAAATAAGCAAACAAACAAACAAACAAAACTGGTTTGAAATAACTTTCACTGAAAAGTCCTTGTTCACTTTTCTGGCCATTTTTTTTTCTGAGACTGGGTCAATGACCTCGGGGGATTGGAGAAAAAAAGAGACTGATAGTGAGGAAAATTTAAACATCTCAAAGAGATTGGACAGGAAGGTAGCCTCTATAAAAAGTTCTTTGTTTCTCAGACACTTGCAAGAAAAAATGGTATCAAAGAGATCCCCAAGTTCTGAGACATTGGTAGAAGAAGATTTTACTCAGCCCTCTGGAAACAATTTGTCTCAACATTCAAATCTCAGGCCTGTATGTTGCATCCAGTACTTTGCATGAATACTGAGACTATGAAAGATTAATATTAAAGTGGTGCTCATGGTGATAGAGAGATAAATCTCTCTTCTCTCTTTCCAAAAGCTCACTTTACACTTTTTGGAGCACAAGCCTGGCATGTTTGCATCGCTCATGCTCCAATCTCAGACAGTCTCAGGCAGTGTCTTAGTCAATGGCTTTAGTAAACAAAGTGTCATTTCAGCCAGAGACAAAGATTAAAACTGAACAATATGAGTTGGTCCTGTTAGGAATTATCTCCAGTGGCCATTTAGGTTCAGCTTTTTGAAGTTATAGCAGATAAGTATTCAGGATATGTGGAGACCTACTAACACAACTTTGATGTAACTCAGTGGAACTAAACCACCTTGCCCAACAGCATGTACAGTTTTCATTGAAATAAAAAATCTGCTGCTTGTATAATGCTCTAAAGGCATTACTAAAGTCATAGCTGAAGTCTGACTCCCTTAACAGTTTACTAGCTCTTGAGAATTATCTAACGCCGATGAAGAGGAAGGAAGAAAATTGTGACAGAGGATATCTAGACCCTGTTTAGAAAACTCTAATTTCCATCCAAACACACATATAAAAAGATGAAAAAGAAAGTACCCTGTGGGTTAGTGAAAAATTCATAGGGAGAAGCCTCAGTACAACAAAAGTTTCAAGATAAACACATTCATCTCAATATTTAGGATATTTCAGAAAAAAAATCTGTGTTGTTGAGAAGAGCCATGTTTTAATAATTAAACTTCCCAGAATACCAGGAAGACTTTGGGAAGTAACTTGATGGATTAAACTCCATCTAGTATAGGATTTGTTTTCTGACATTGGCAAAAGCTTGACATTTTTTGCTATCCATCCTTCCCATTCCCTAGGATGTACTTCCACTGAATTAAGGATATTGAAGGTCACATTCTGGCTTGTTTTCTGTACATAATATTTAAAATTTTAACCTGATGAAACCATCTGCTATCCTCAATCTCCTGTGGTGAAAAGTTCCTAAAGTTTACCACCCATTGTGTAAAGTACTTTTAAATATTTCAAACTGATTTCAGAGCCCCCAGGTGTATTGTGGGAACTGGTGAACCATGGATCTGCATTCTGCTTACCATTACCTGCATGATTTGCTTGCTCATGCCTTCCCTCAGTCTTCTCTGCTCCAAACTAAGTAGTCAAAACTTTCTAATCTTTTATTCCAACACACCTTCTGTATGTCTTGGATTATTTTTATGTTTTCTAATACCTCTTACATCTCTCTTGAGATGCAGAGACCAAAACTGTACCTCTGTCATAGAGGGGCAGCATCTTTGTGTTCCCAGCACTCTCAATCTTCTGTTTTCTTTGATGGAGAAATAGAATATAATTCACTGTAATTTTGCCACATAATTAGAGAAATATTGCCATCTTGTCTCAAAAGCCACTGCTGAATTATCTTCTTAAATGAGTACCTAAACTTTTTAATTCAAAACCAAAAATGGCATATCCAAGGAAAATCCACAGATCAAATTTAGAACAGTTCTCAGGGTTCCAAACTGGTTTTTCTCTTTATGCTGCCTGAAGTTTTGTACAAAGTGTGAGTATAAAGCAGATAAAATTTTAAAAAATCTTCCTGAGCCTAGAGGCAGGCTGTGGCTTAGCTTTGTAGGCAATCACAGGTTGTGCTGGGAGCAGCCAGGATGGAATGATGGCCAAGGGCTGTTGCACACACTCCTTACACAATGGCCTTTGTACATGAAATCACACACTGCCAGTTCAAAACACCTCTTACCAAGTGTTCACCCTCAAATCAAATAAAGTCACAAGCCAACAGACAATGATACTCATCTTCTGCCTGTAGGAGCTTGCTGCATCTATGCTTTTTCAATGAGTGAACACACAGCCAGATAACTACCTCATTTTGAATGGAGAATAGAAGAAAAAAAGAAAGAAAATAAATAAAAGGAAGAATAAAAGGGGAAAAAAAAGGGGAGGGTAGGGGGGAAGAAAGGGAAGTGAGTCTTTGATGTGATTATCACATTTTGGCAAACTTTCCTGGAAATGTGAGTGAAGAACCATTCTTCATCTCAGTACTGGCCAGGTGAAAATGCAGTGGCTGTGCTCAGGCATAGACTCGTTTCTTCACATTTCTTCAGGGTGAGCAGAAAGAGAAAATCAGACAGAAATAGGATTTACCTGATTCATTCCAGCCATGCAGGGAGAAAGGTGTGCTGCTGTTACCCTCTGATAAGGAATGAGTTTGGGCTTTCCCCTCATGGATATTCTAGAGGCATTTGTGTTCTCCAAGTCACAACAGGAGGGAGGGCAGAGGAGGAATAGGGTCACTCTGTCCCCACAGCCCCAGTGCAAGACATAAGCCATCTGTGGAGCACTTTTCTACCTCCAAAAGGGAGGAAAAACTGAAAACAGACTCATGTACTGGCTACTATTTTCTCATCCTTGTTATGTAGCCTAGATAAAAGGAAGGTGTATATCTAACTGATCTTGCTGAAGCAGACATTACACAGATAAAATTGTTTGTTTCTCGGTGTGCCAACAACACTCTCTGCATGTTAATATTTTAATCTCTAATTTTCATAAGCATGCTTTCTCATCTCCCACAGACTCAAATCCTCTCCTACATTGATGCTCTGCCTTCCCCCAAAATTAGTATTTCTCTCAAAGTGATTCAGCGTCGTGAATCACTCTTGATAAATACAGCTAACACTGTTAAATTCACAGAAGGGCAGAAGCAATGAATTTTCTTTTTCTAGTGACCTAAGGACCTTGCCCATCACCCAGGGAAGAAAGATGCAAAAGTAGTGCTGAGCATAACAAAGACAAAAAAAAAAGGAAATTTGAGGAAATCCAAATATTAGTACTATCAACACACCCCATGATTTCAAAATGGGGAACAAAAGCATATTAACTTCCCAAAATTCTCCCCTCATTTGTTACCACATATGTTGTACTGCTTCATTGTGCTAACCACCTATATGGCTCTGGTCACAGTAAAATTTCCTTAGCAGAATGCATCTTCTCAAAAAATAATTTGATTTCATTAATGTGTTCCATTCTATAATGATATGTTTACTTACAGCAACTTGGGTGAATGAGGATGATTTCTAGAAAAATAATGATACTTGCATCTTTTGAATATCAATCAAATTTGAAAAAAAAAAGGAAGTTTGGAATCCAGAAAGTAATTAATAGTCTAATTATATGGTTGCCATGTCTCTACACTAGATAGTTTTCTGACAGTGTGTAGTCTGTGATTAATAGGGGCATAATAAGGAAATTACCCATTTTTAAAACCAAATATTTTCTTTATCCGTGGTGGTGCATCCTCCCCCTCACTTCTTCTTGAGCTGCACCAGGATCTCAGAAATGCTTATTAGGCCTTGGCCTTGATGAGCAGCACCTGAGCTAAGCTCCTCCTGAGCTTATCAGAAACACTGGCTGCTCCCAGGAACTTATGCTGTCTAACAAGCTCCTGCTTTTTAATGAACAGGAAACTTATTTTTCCTGCCTGCATAACAACCCAAGCGGAACAACATTTTTGTTATTGAGCTTTAAAAGAAAGTTACTGACCTAAATTGTGGCCAGGATGGAAAACTACTGTGGCTAAAGGCAAGATGTTATAACCCCATTGTGTTGGGCTTGCCTGGCCAGGTGTGTCTCTGCATCCCTGTGGATGTCCATGGGCTGCAGGGCACAGCTCCCACCCTGGGCTGCAGAGGGATCCCAGCTCCGGTGCCTGGAGCTCCTCCTCTCCCTCCTTCACTGGCCTTGGTGTCTGCAGAGCTGTTCCTCTCATGTTCTCACCCTGCTCCTCTCTGGCTGTGGCTACAGCTGCTCTGAAACTTGTTTTTTAGTTTTTAAAGTGTGTTATCCCAGAGGCATAACTGCCTTTCTGGGACTGACCAGCAGCTGTCAGCCTTGGCACCTGCTGGCCTTGGCTCTGCTGGACATGGAGGAAAAGTCCAGCAATTTCTCACAGAAGGCACCCCTGCAGCCTCTCAGCTATCAGAACCTGGCCATGCAAACCACATACACCCATAAATGGCTGTATTTCTCTGAGTATATATGTCTGAGTATATACGTCTCTGAGTGAGATCCTTTGAGCTCTCTTGGTCCTCAGCAGGCTGCAAACAACTATATATATATATCTTCTGTAGAATCTTTTGTTAAATTGCCCTTGTTAAACCTTTAGGACTAAACCTTTGGTCAATTCTGAGGCTAAGTTTGCCAAGAGGGTCCCCTCTGAACCGTGTGATTCAATGGGAGGGCCTCCCTTTATTCCTTTTTATCCCTACCTTTTCCCATCCTTACCAACATCCACATAGGTAATTTCTGATTGATTTTAGTTTCAGTTTGATTGTTTTTAGATTTTTAGTTTGCTTTTTTGTGTGTGTGCTTTAACCATTTAGTAGACTGAGCCTTGACAACCAACTTTATATTAAACCTGCCTGTGCCAATACCTTCACCAGTGATTCTTTAAGTGTTCTTAAAACCCTCATTTGAGACAGTGTCCTACCATATATGCTTCCAAATAGAGTTTGATTCAAGTGTCATTCAATGAACATCATTCAAAATGACAGGAAATGCAAGACATAGATCTAAACTCTGAAATTTTATAAAATAGAACAGAAAAAAATTACTGCTGTATGTTTTTAAACCACTTATTCAATGTTTGAGAAAACTATTTCTTCAACCTGCATCTGGCATTTTTCTAGCCTCCTATCACTAATTTGGGCTCATCAGCATCATTGGCTTCATCTCAAAACAGTCCTTTGGTTCCCTATCCTCAGGGCAGGTATCAGTGTCTCCAGAGAACTACAGGAAGGAGAGCTGTGGGGTCACATTGCTTTATTAATTCTGCTTGTTGTACATGCTTACTCTTGAGCATCTTTGTTTAGCATATATGTGCTCTCTGGAGTACTTCTTTATGGGTAGAAAAGGTCATCTCACCACTTTTTCAGACTCTTGGTAAATCATTCTGCTCTGAAAAAAACTATACATTATTGGCATAATTTAAATATTGTGTCTAAGATTTCTATAAAATTTCTAGGCTAATTAAGAATTAAATTTTCACAGCAAGGAATCCCTTGCATTTCCAGTGGCTACTTGTCTTGTTTTCCATGGATGATTTCTACCTCACATTATTTCTGAAGTTCTAGAGAAACAAAAGAATAAGTATCTTCAGCTTAGAGATAAGCTCCTTTGACATCCTTCAAGGTTTTAAAAAGATGCACTTAAATGTGTTTACAGCCAAGACTGTCATTAGGAATTAATTTTCTAACTTATTTTTCAGATTTTATATGTCTGAATTTCTTTCCCCTGAGGAAGACAAAAAAGCCACACAAAACCAGCAAAACACAGATAATTCTATTCATTTTAAGGAATTTAATAACTCAGATAAGGATAATTGCTCAGTTAGTTATTTAACATGCAATTAAGATGGGGATAGATGAAGAAATACATTCACATATTCTTGTGCTCCCAAAAGAGAGAAAATTTATATTATTTGAAAGTAGATCTAAGGAAACAATAGAAAGAATCTTTTGCCTTGGAGGATGAACTAAACTTTGCTTCTGAGGAGTAGGCCCCCTCTCTTGTTTGTTCAATGCACATTAAGGATAAAGGAAAGACAATGGTAACAGAAAAGAATTCATATACTTATACTATGATGTCTGTATATACATTTTCTGAGTCTTGCAAAGCTAGCTGCAGATACAGGGAATGTGACTCTTGATACAGATTCTATTAATAAGAATGCAGAATTTGAGGAAGGAAGGCTTTGGAGCATTACAGAAATCCAGGGCAATGAAAATATGCATAAGGTATTAGCATGAAAGGCTCTGAAGGCAGAAACAGGATTCAGGCACCAAGTAGGCATGCAAAGCTTGGCATATTGGCAGAATGGGTCACTATGACAGTTCCCATGAGAAGAAAACAGCAGCAGCTAATCAGCAAGATGAGTAGAATGCCTTCAAGGTCAGAAGAAAAACACAGCATTTTCTGTGAAAAGGAGGTCCCTGAAACAGAGAAGGGAATTAAAGGGAAGGGCATTTATCAACATGACTGGTAAGGAGGAACTTAGACAAATGGGAATGTGTATGGACAGGAAAACAATTTAGGGCACAAGTTTTAGGTTCCATTAATTAATTAATGGACTATTGGATTTAGAAGCTGCTTGTGACAAACAATATATTTGAGATCAAGAGACTGAAGCACACTCAGGACAGTGATTTCAAAGGCTTTTTGGACTAAGATCTACTGAAGTGCAATGTTGTGCAAAGAAAAACACAAACTGTGGACTGCAAAGTTCTGAAAGATTTAAGGTTCTCACCATGTGTGAGAATCACCACCCTCATTTTAATCAGCACATGCAGACTGATTTTATAGCATTTAATTTCACTCTGCAGGGATGGGATACAACACAGAAGACAAGGTTTTCTCTGTGCTGGTTGCTTTCTCGTTGCTTCTGGCCCTTAGGAGGAAATGTGGACAAAGGATCCCTAACCATTTAACCCATGCTGTAGACTAGGAGTCAAAAATCCCACAACAGCTTGGAGATTGTACTGTACCAGCACTCAGGGCTTGGCAAGGAAGTCTGACCCTGATCCTGCTGAGAACCATTGCCCCATGATATCTGCCATCACCCCTGGCACCTGTGCAGTCCACTGGCTTTGGCACTGCTTTCATTCCATTTATTGAGGGAGCAGGCATCACACTGGGGTAGGAAATTCATTCAGATGCATTTGCATCCATGATGGATTCCTCAATAAAAGGTTGAACTAAAAAAGAAATTTTTACTCTTAAAAAAAAATACAACTTTAATTTCACTTAAAAGAAACCTGCACTCCTCTTTGCTACCTGTTTCAAAACAGGCCAAAAGCCAGCACCATCCCTCTGTCATTTCTCAACTGAGCACTGTGGTGGCCCTGCAGTTGTGTCCCAGCATCACAAACAAGATTCCCTCTGAGTGCAGTCTGAGGAAGCTGCAGGTTGTTCCTGCTCTAAGAAACCAGAAAGACTTCCACCTTTAAATCCAGTTCACAGGAAATTTAGATGTAGACACTGAGTCAGCACTGGTGTGGTGTCTCTAAGTTGCTTGTCTCAATTTGAAGAAGAAAAAGGAAGAGAAAAGGACTTCTTTGTAGGAAGGCAAATAGTGTAATCTCTCTGTCACTTAAGATTCAGGTACTAGATAGTAGACACTCATGGTTCTCCACCTGCAATATGAAGTAATGTGACAGAACAAGAACATCTGGGTTTTTTCCAGTTTACATGATATCACCATGAACATGACATGAATATAGCTTATAGCAATTGCACATTTCCATGTAACTGTAAAGTTATTGATTAAATAAGGAAAACTTTAATTCTTGAGATAAAAATGATAAATCTGTTTTGCTGTAAGTAACAGGACTTTTTTTTTTTGTAAGAAAAAAATAAAGCATGGATATTAGTTGGTCTCATTGCCTGCAATCTAAAGAGCACTTGTGAGAAGAGCATTCTGTTACCTATCTATTTAAATTTGCTTCCCAAGCACATGAAGAGTGATATTTCACCATCTGTCACTGAGTAGCTCATATCACAGCCTCCTTCATCATCCTTAGCCTGTTACATTGCAAGAATTTATAGAGCAACAGTTAAACAGCATCAGAGGAAACCAGAATTCCTTTGAAAACACTGGAGAAATTTCACATATCTTCAGCAAATCATACTTTTCACAGGAAGGACTTTGGTTAAATGTGACATTGTTTTTTAAGAGATGATCCAAACTTTGGGTCTGGTCAACAGGGCCAGTAGATAATTGTGATAGTGATTCCACCAATTTTTCAGCTGGCTGCCAGGAAACCCTCCACAGCTGAATTGCACCAGAGTATTGCATTCAGCTTTCACTGAAGTTCCTTTACCCATTCAGTGCCCTTCAACTACTTCATGAAAAATACCTAACAGTGCCATCTGCAAACACCAGAAATCAATAAATTAAGCCACAGACTGCCTGAAACTCTTCACAAAGTGCAAGCTTGACTCTGCAGCTCTTTGCTGTGCTGCCAGCTATATGGGTGCAGATGGTTTGGATGGACTCCAAGCAATAGGCTAACAGCTACAGCATGCTTTCAGTGACTGAGTAGGAAAACACAAAAGCCACAGGCCCATAATTGCTTTCTTTTATCAGGTGTCATCTGGTATGGCACCTTCTCAGCCCAACAACACATTTCTGCAAAGGATCTTCTGCATCATACTTTGTGTGATAATTTTTCCAGATTTTCAGCTCATATTTCTATGCAATATATGAATCTGAAATCACTGTGAGATACATGCCATCTTTTGACAAACATCATTTTGACAATACTTTTTTCTTGGCAGTACACATGATACATTTAACTTATCTGTAGGTGAGTAATAGTAAACACCAAGATAATATTTTTATGATCTTTGATTACCTGATGCTTTTTATTTTTTCCAAATATACCAGTTTACCTGAAAGTTGAGAATTTGAGGTATTGGACTTTCATGAAAAATAACAGCCTCAATATATCATGAACCTAATTTTTTAATTTGAAATGTGATCTGAGTGAGAACTGTGCTGATCTCCATCTTGTACCTGAGATTATCCCCACTGAATTCTGCAGAACTGTAGTCAGTCAGTCAGTGTAGGACACAGCATTTCAGTGAACCTCTAGGAACAGATATTATAGTCCAGGCAAAGCAAGCTTATGGTATTGACATAGGTATGCTTCTAGGTTGAGAGCTAGAAATGACCTGAGAGTTCCTTGTTTAAGGTGTAAAATGTTTCACTCTTGTTAAAATAACCTGTGAGAAAGGATAGGCACTAAAATATCTTGGCAAACCTGGGCGTTAGTACCTCTTAGCTGTTTGACATGGATGGAAAAGAGTGGGAAAGACCACAGCAAGGAGCAGAGTCTCAGATGGCTTAAATGATCAGTGCTAAACTACTATCAATTCACTTACATTGAAATAAAATCTGATTCTTTGAGCATGATATGACTCTTTCATTAAACATTGTAATAATGAAAGAGCCACTGAAAGAGGGATAGAAAAATCCCAACATACCTCATTGACATATAGCACACACTTCATAACTTCATTATAAAAAAACCAAATCTTATAGCATTGGTTGTCCTCATGAGCTGTTTCCAAAACAAATATACATATATTTATATATATATATATTTACACTAAAAACCTGTCATTTCTGAGAAGTATTACTCTTTATCCTGTTGTATTCTTTATAAGATGCTTAAAATATTTTGGAAAAGGCTGAGTTCTTCGCCTTTGTTGGATTAACTGTCCCTTTAATGTGAGATGAAATTCCATCCTAACTTAACAAGAATTAAGAGTTAAAACTCAGCTCCAAAATTAAGTATAAATCAAACTGATAGACAAAGTCATAGATAACTCCCACAAGAATTGCAGTTTTCTGACACAAGTAGCTCTAAATTTTTGTTAGTAAACCTGAGAACTGTCCTGAAAAAATATTAGACTCATCTCTAACTTTTATGTTGTTGACTTTTGCTTGTGTTCAGCTGTTCCCCTCTATCTAAAATATATATCAACTTTGAATAGGTGAGTGAAACTCACTCATAGTCATATAAAAGGAAAAGAAGTTATTTATGTTCCTCTTGAAGTCTGCTCTAAGGGCAAGAATATTTTTTCTCTTTGTGTTGCAGGCTCAGGCACACCAGCTTCTCAGCTTCACTAATTAATCTTGCCCTAGCTGCTGACTGCACAGGTGATGAGACTCTCCACTTGTCACCTAGGATATACAGTTTCTGTAATAGGGAAAGCTTTCTGTCTGTGAGAGACTTAAAACCTCTGTTAAAAGGTCTATAGAAGTTCTGGAGACCTTGCTCATATAATTGAAGAATATTGTAACTTTGAAGGCCCAAAGTATAAACTACTAGAACTTGTTTGGTTTGGGTTTTTGTTGTTGTTTTTGCTGTTTTAGGGGTTTTTTTTTTGGGTTTTTTCTTAATCAAGTTTCCATTTCAAATCAAAGTAACAACAGCTGCTTGATAAATATATTTTTTACACATGCCAGGCAGTCATTTTCCTTCAGTATTTGAGTTTTTAGTTTGCAAACTGTCCAGCTTCCTAGAAAAAGAAAACCACTTTCTTGTAAACTAATTAAAATGCTTGCATTACTAGATATTTGTAATTTTCTCCATAGCAACCAGAGGAAATGCTCTTCTTGGGGGAACACTGTAAGAATTATTTGCTACTATTCTGGTGAAAAGAGAACACATGAGGATTCACTCTCGGCCAGGTGAGTTGATGATGAAGGTGAGATAAGCCTTTGTGACATTTTGCCAGTATTGATAGGAGCTTTTCATTTATCCTCCACCTACCCTGTCCATCAGGAATTGATTTCCAGCAGACACTACTTGGGAAAGCAGCCTGTCTTTCCCACAGCCGGAGGGAGCAGTACTGCTGGTGTTTATCAGGTCAGCGTGTTTATCCCCTCACATTCACCAGAATGATCAGAGACAGCCACACAGGGGCTGCACCCCTGAGGACCTGCCAGAGACAGGGCTGCTGTGGGTGGTGACAGCTGTTTATGGCACTGACCACAGCTGCAGCCCTCAAAGTTACCCCCAGTTCTAGCTGTCCCCCCTCCTACCGCCCATGTTTGCTCCAAACTGCTGCCTCTGTGTTTCTGCCACCCTGCACAGGGTTCTGGAACATCACTAGAGACTGCCTGACCTTGGCTTTCTGTTTCACACTGCTTGGCAGTGGGTTTCTTTTTTTGCTAGCTGGACTCCTGCATGCTCAGTCAGAGCCAAAGCAGAAGGAAATGGGAGCAGTTGTTCTCAGTTAGATTTGGAAGTCTGGGAGTCTGAAAACAGATTTTTTGAGGACAATTAGGATAATTTGAGGATAATTGAGGAAACTTAGTTGGAACCAGAGGATGAAGTCCAAAATTGTCAAGAGCAGCTCTGTGACTGATCTGAATGCATCTACTGTGTAGAAGACCTGAAATCTAGTTGGATGTTTATGAAGACATCATGCTGCTGCCTATCCTAACAGATTCAATAGGGTATAAGCTGTTCTTGTGCCCTGGAGGAAAGGACAGAACACAGCTGTGCTCCTGCAGCTGAGGTCTTTATCCTTTCCTGCCACAGCCCCAAGGACAAGGGGGCCTTGTATATTCATCTGGCTGGGAGAAAATCCTGGGTCAGACTTGTGCCCCAGACAATTCCTTGGCATCACCTAAACCATGGCAGGGCTCATGTCTGTTGGATGCAGAATCAACAGTCACATATCAAGACCTGAGTCCATATTTAGTATATTAATATGTCAGTAATTCAGGCCTAGGGTCCTTGACACTGCTGTGACTTTGGTAATGCTTGGTAATTTCTTGGGATACTAAAGGTTGGAAGAGTGTACCATTTTTTATTTTTCTTTTCTGTTCCTGTGTCGCAGGACAGACCATATCTGAACCTGGCAAATTTACTCTCAGAAACAAGACCTTGTCATCATCCTAAAAGGCACAGAAAATATAATCTCAAACTTTCCTTCTGTACCATAATTCCCAAACTCTTAACCATTCTTGTTGCCTTCCCTGTTTAAGTGGTATAAATCCTTCTCAAGCTGAGGCACCACAAATTGTCTGCAGCACTCCAGCTGCAGTCTTAACAAGTCTGAGTAGAGAAGAATTATTATGAATGGTTTTTATATACTACATTCCTATTTATGCATTCAAGTAGATTTCTTGCCTTTTTCACAAGTATAACAATATTGATTCCTATTTAGCTTTCTATTTGGCCCCTTAGATCTTTCTCTGCAGAGCTGACACCCCACCAGTTAATCCCTGACCTGTTTTTTGCTTGGTATATTATTCTTTTCCAGGTGAGGGGTCTCCCTCTTGACTATATTTAGTAGTATATAGATTTTTCAAACCAAGTTATCAAGATAATTTTGAATAGTGTTTGAATCCTATTTTTTTTAATCCAGAGAAGCTACTAAAAATGCACCCAAAAAGTAGTTATCAGTGAGTCATTGCTAAAATCAAGAGGTACTGAGTGTGGAACTAAATGAAAGCATGAGTTTGTTAAATGTTTACCATTGTTAACACAGATAATTAAAAAATAGGTGACAGAAGCACCAGTTTTGAGCTGATCCTACCCAAATATTCATACAGAACACTTTTTCCTAATTGCTTACAATGACATCACATGCTGTCCATGAGCTGTTCTCCTGTCCATATTCTGCTTTCAGTTGAAATTTGATCTGTTCAATATGGTTTGTGCACTAGTCCATGTTGGCTTTTATTCATTTGCCTGTTCTTTCCAGTACTTCTAAATGGTCAGTTGTTCATCACAAAACTTTTGGAGGCCATTAAAATTAAACTTATATGCATTATTCCCCTACTTTTCCTTTGCTTATGTTGTTTTCCTTGTGGGCAGAAAGATACCAAATGAACAATTGTGTTTTCTACCCCACAATAAGACTGATGAGTTGAAATGCTCATCAAGTATAAGAATTAATTTAAATTTAATGAAAATCTAATGAGTGAATCATCTAACCCTGTTCAGTTGGGATTAGCTTTAAACACAGACAATAGTTGAAGTGAAAACAAATAAGAAGGGAGAGTTTTCTTTGTCTTCAGAATGTTCCCAAATGTGGAACAGAAATCAGAACCCTGCCTCCTGCATGTGACTGACACAGATGATTTACAAGGGAATGATATTGCAAACCTAAATCCAGTTTCCTTTGGCAAAAGCAATAGTTCAAAATATCTTGAGAAATTACCTGGATTTTGGGAGTTCAAATTAAGCCATGAAATAACATGAAATAAACAGTCAAAAAATGCAAAAACAGGAATTAAAAATTGGGACAGATTTTCCAGTCACCCAAGAGAATATATTGAAGGCACAGGCATTTTAGAATTGACAGAACTACATTTGAAAAGTTACATAAGAACAAAAGCAAGCAAAACCTGTAGGAAAAGGTTCTCATCCTTTAGTTCTAGGGGGAGAATTAAATGAGCTACTTAGAAGATAACAGTGTTCTTAATGAAAAGCACGAATTAAAGGTTCTATGGAGAAAATAGCACTAAAGCTGACAGAATAATACCCAACTGGCTTACAAAGTGCCCCCAAAGGGACACTGACCAAGCTAACTGAAATTAAGGCAGCCATTAAACACTTTTTTTCAGTCTTATGTGTTACTCCCAGAGAAACAGAGCTCATATCAATGACATCAACCACAAATTAAAGGTTTGGGGTTGTGTTGAATTGCATTTTTTTTTTTTTTCCAATTCTTCTGCTGATCCCTATTTATTTTAGATTCCAGGAAAGGCAAATCTCCAATCCTAGATAGGTATCAGGTCCATTTCATTAGGGCAGTTAAAAGGTAATTGCTCTGTTCCTGACTTTTGTTTAAAAATTAAATGAAAAAACATTCTTTTAAACTCACATTACCACATTTACATATTTTCTATTAAAATATCTGACCTACTGATGAGAGTCATCTGTACTATTTCTTGTGACAGACAAGTATCACAAAGGTAACAAGTCCAGTTCTCCAAGAATTCACTGGACCTAAATCCATTATAGAAGTATTTTTAATTTAAAAACCACAGATTAAATAAAAAATTATTAAAAAAAAAAAAAAGACCAAAAAAAAAACAAAAAACCAATACAACAACTAAAACCACCAAACTAGAATGGCAAAAGTACAATGCTAGATTAAAAAAAACAAAGCAAAAAAACCCCAAACAAACAACAAAAAAAATAAACCTCAGAACAATTCTATTTATTTCTATTTATTTAAAATTACAAAACTACAATCTACCATGTGTTTTTCTGGTGGCATGTATGCTCTGTAACACGTTTCCATCCAGGGTCTCAGAGCATGAGAACAGGAGAGAGTCCTATGGAAACCCCAGGGCTAAGTTTTCTGAAAGATGAGGAACTTCATTTCTGCAAGGAACTTCTGCTCTCATCTGTGTTAATTTAAAGGAATAATGACCTTTTAAAACCTAAGAAGGAGCAGAGAGAGTAGAAAGGTGTAAGCAGGTAGCTACAAGTGTGCTGCTGCCACCCATACAGGCTGGAGTAATTTTGCTGGTTAAAATGCTGGAAGTCAGTGGTGGTGCATGGGCAACATTAATCCCAGAACCAGCACTATGTAAGGAAATTATCTCTTGAAATATGGAAGATTTAGCTTCATATTTTCAAGTTGTACCACAGAATTTTGGGGTTTTGGTATGACCTCAGAATACTCTGCCTTGATTTATCTGGATGATTTTACTCATTTTGCTTAAAGAGGACCCAGCATGCTCCTAAATCTGGTTGTCCCTCATGCAGGGGTATTGGGTCTGGCTGAGATGGAGATCCTTTTCCCCTCAGCAGCCTGCACAGGGCTTTGCAGTGGCAGCTGCAGAGGTGCTGGTAACTCTCCAGAGTTTTGGGTACTGCTGGGCAGTGCTGGCACAGCACCAGCAATGTCTGTCCAACATTCCACCCTTGTCAAGGGCCTGGGAATGGGTCACAACCAGGACAGCTGACCTCAACTGACCAGAGGGGTGTTCTGTACCCTGTGACTTCTGCTTGGATTTGAAAGCTAAGGAAAGGTGATACAAATAAATGGAATTTGCTGGACCAAAAGGCACAAGAAAATGTAATTGTACAGAAATGAACCAATAAAATGTACAGAAACTGAACACAGTTGCCTCTTTTTCTGAAGTTCCAGAGTGAACTGGAATAATAAACCAATGTCTTCACTCTTTTGTCCAGTGACAGGACTAGAGGAAATGACATGAAGCTGAGTCAGGAGAGGTTCAGGATGGTTATCAGGAAAAGGTTCTTCACCCAGAGGGTGGCTGAGCACTGAGCAGACTCCCCAGGGAAGTTCATTCCCAAAGGCAAAAGAACCATTTACACTTAAGCAGCAGTAGTGTGAGGTCTAGAAACTGGACACCTATCATACCTAATGTTGCATTTAGAGATTAAAAATGATGTTTAGCTCTCAAATCCTGATTTATTTAAGTTTTGAGGTTTTTAAAATGAGAGTATAAATCACTTGATGTAGGTTAAGAGTGAGATTTTCAAAAATGCCCTGCACTGACTTGGAAAAAAACCCAGTAAATATCACACCAAGCAACACAAAAAGACTAGAATCATATGACTTTTCTGAAAATCCTGTCTTCAGCAAATTTCAGAGCCCTGGTTTTGCTAACACTCTTCATTTCTGTGCTAACAATCACACCTGGCAGATAAGTTAAAATGCCTTCCTTTTTGTTATGCAATGTATATATATTTAAATATGATCTTTCTTCCAGTTTTCATGGAACTGGAAGTCTGACTCAGGAAGATCTCATCACATTAAACATTAAAAATTATTACTTACCCAGTGACCATTAACATGAGAATATATATCATTAATTATGAAAATCCATCTGCCCTCTGGGTCCTGAGCTATTAGGCTTATCAGGGTTGCCAAAAAAGAGTGAAAGTAAAGATTCTCATAGGAACATAGTGGTTTGGAATTATACATACTGGTTATGGAATTATAGATTAGAAAATCCATTAAAAATCAGAGAAGCTGACAACAATATTAATTGGAGAGATTAATTCAGTTATGAACCTGCAGGTAACCATGGATCTTCTTCCAGTAAAGTAAATAAACAGTATTTACTGTTTTTTTTTTTAATTAAGAGGGAGATCTGAAATCTTTGAAATGTTAAAAGGTAAGGGCTATCATGATAAGGGATAGAAATTCCTGTATTTCCTCCACTCTATTCTTTTAGCCTCTCACTTGTGGGATGAGAAGGTAAAAAATAAATCAATGCATGTTTCATTATAATACTGAAATTGGCAAATAAATTTTTCCCAAAAATGGATTGCTAAATCCTGGGAAAGCAGCCTGCAGGACAGAAGACATGCTGCCTCCAGCAGCTCAGTGGAACATCATGGAATTCTGTGCAAAGAAGATGGATAAACCTAATCCACACTCTGGAGCCAGATGGAGCCAGTTCAGGCTGCACAAAGGGTAAGTCTAAGACAAAGCACTGACAATCATGGGCCAAACCATTTTAGGAACAACACAGGAGAAAAAAAAAACCCCATCACGTACAAATGGGGTGAGAATTTTTTCATAGTCTTCGACAGTGGACAGTTTCCAACTGTTTCTGCTGGGATAGGACCTTCCCCTTTGCCCCTTGGATATAGAAGTTACTTCAGCTACTTGCCTAAGTACTACTACTATTATATATACTGCACTTTTTACAGTATATTCTAAAATAACTTATTTTAATTTTATCTAGGTGTTTTTCAGCCAGAAAATCTCCTCAAACCTGAGAGGCCAATTTTAACACATTATTTGCCTGAGCTTAGACAACTCTGGAAAATATTTTAGGGCCATCCAGGACAAGAAGGAAGGAGCCCTCCTTTTTCTAGGGTTTTGTAGAAACCAAGACTACCCAACAAACACCCTATAAAAAAGATAACTTGAGTCCCCAGCTGCAGGAACATTTTTGCCACCAACAGTGCTTTAACAAATTTGTACCAGTATGGAATATTTTTTACACAAAAAGGGGATTGAGAAGAATTCTTTATCATGGCTCCAAACCCTGAGTATTTCCAACCAGTCTCACAAGATCAGCTTAGAAAAATGAGCAGTCAGTGGTTTTGGGTGATCAAGTTCACCATTTTTTTAATTCTAGTGCTGGCAACGTTGCATTCTAGCAGTTCACCAGGCAAAAGGTTTTACACACATTTTTCCTTTCACATACACATGACAATATGCTCAGGAACTCCACCATAGCAAAGTGAGGATTTTTTCATTGATAGCCCTGAAGTCAGCTTAATTTGAACTGTGAAAACTCTCCAACTTGAATTCACAGTTTATTTCCTTTATTTTTGTGGCCTTGGATTTTATTCAGCCCCTGGCTGAATTAGTTCCTTTTATACAATAAAGCACTCTTGGTTAATTTTTTAAACAAGTGAAGAGCCACTTGAGCACAGAATGCATGGAAGTTATTTTTCCCCAAATCTCCCTGAAGAAGATGACTCAGAAGATAAGCAAGTGCTACAAGCCTGCATATGTGAAGGTTTCTAGCAGAGGCCTTTGTACATTAATAGCATTAACTTCTGCACAGGACCAAAGAAAAGGTCCAAGCTGGAGGACTGGGATGTTCTGTGAGGCATCCATCCACCTGCCCTGTCATGTTCCTGACTAGATTACTACTAGGTATTACTTTCTAAATATCTGATAATACCACTGAGGCAATTAATGAAGAAGGGTCTTAAATTACTTTTTTTTAAATGGCAAATTTCTTTCTCAGGCAGATGAAAATTATTACTTTCCCTTTTCATTAAAAACCTGCTCAAGTGAGCTGTGCTGCAGCTGCTCTGTGATTCATTTTTTTCTGGAGGACTGCAAAGATCAGAAGATAAGCAGGAGGTATCTGAGAGGAGACCTAACAGCAAAACACCACAAAGACAAAACATAATCACTGGAGCTTGATCCCGAAGCACAGAAATCAATTGCAGCATCTTGACTGTCCATCTACCTCTAATGCCAAAGCTGTGCAGTGTAGGTATGTCATACACATGAAATTTGACATTCCTGAAATAAAAACCTTCAGTCTTTCATCTGAACATAAGGCCCTTGTTGGTCTTTCATAGCATTCTAGTGCAGGCTTTTGATTGATATTTTTAAAAGCTTTGTTTTGAAATTTTAAGAGACCTTCAAATTGTACCTCTGCAACATGAACAGAGTTACTACTCTAACTCCCTGAAATGGCCAGATGACAGCTGAATATCCACTTGATGATATCACAAAATAGAACTCATTTTTTTTTCCTCTGTGCAATTTATTTGGTTTTCAAAGTCATTAGAATGTATCTGATAATAAAAGATTCATTCTCTATTGTAGATGCAATCATATTCTTTGACATCAATACAAGCCTGTTTGAAAACAGCTGTTTCCATAGGAACAGTTTTTCCAAATAAATTTTACATGGAAAGTATGTCATAAATAATTGGCTCTGCCCTGAGGGAACTGCTAAACACCCAAAGAAAATGCATGGGTAGAGAAAGGAATAGAAAAAGCTATGAGAAATGCATGTAATGTTGGTAAATTCAGAAAAGTACATACTTTGTCTGGAATTATTTTCAAATTTAAAAATTAGGAATATCCCTTGCTTTTGGAACACTGCTGATTTAGAGTAGGAGTTCATATTTTGGGATCTTAGTTGCATTCAAGTCATGCTCCATGCAAATCTCCCTAGGTTATGCTGCAGGTATACCTTGGGTTTGGTTTATCCATTCATATTGCACACTGCCTCTTTAACTAAGAAGGGTTTGCACATGCTCACAGTACATTTTTAGAATGTAAATTTTAAAATGTGTAAATCATATGGAACATCCTACAGAAAGGATAAACACTGCGTTGTAGCATCTTCTCAGATTACAATATCTCAGGAAACAAATGCACTTGCATCCAATAAATAACTACACTCCCAGGAAAATACAATATAATGGACATTTGCACTGTCTAAAATTTTCCTAGGGAGAAAAATTCAGATTTTCTTCTTAAACCAAAGAGAGATCAGAGGACTATTACCAAAACTAGAGAAGTGCAGGTGTTTGGTAGTTAATACAAGAGTGTTAGCTGCTCTTCAGGGGTAGGGATCAAAACAAAGAGCCTCAGGCACATGTTTCAAGTGATTCCTGAGCTGTGACTTAGGTTACTTAAATTGACTTGTATGAATGAAGTTAGGTGATATTTCTTCTCTTCAGTAACAGGCTTGAGAAGTCTTACCTGAGTCAGAGTTTCCAAACTGTAAGAAGACTTTGGGCACATGTTTCAATAATTGTTTGCTTTGAATTATGTTTTAGTTGTCATTAGTTTCTGACAGTTAATTATAAGCTTGGTCTGGAAGCCTCAGCAGTGATGGCCAAGGCAAAGAACTGCCAGCTTGACTAAAGGCTCTGGAGAGGCTCCAGACCCAGCTAACTTCTGTGGACATGTGATTTAATTTCCTGAGGTTTTGTCCTCTGCCATGACTTCACAGTGGATGATTCAAGGGTATCTCCTTGGAAAGATGTGCATCTTGCAGAAAATACTGTCTGGATAAAAGAGCATCTCCATTAAATGCTAAAAGATGAGTTTTCTCTTTCTCAGTAATGAGCTAAATTAGGTAACAAATAATTTGAGCAGAAGATTAAACAGGAACCAAAAAATGCCATTTACCACAATATCCTTCAGGGCCTGCTGACAGAGAAATGACTTATATAGTGCTACTACTTACAATACTGGGTCAACTGGCTGTGTTGTCTGGCTAGGTAAGAGAAATTGTCAGCTCAGTCAAAATATACAGCTAGAGTGTAAAGAGTCTGAATGATCTGTTACATCTTCCTGATTTTCTTTTATATCAATGAGCAGTGACATAAGAAAATGGCATAAATTATGAAATATCTCCTCTATATATGCAACTCAGGCCTCCAATTATATTCTTTTTCATTTGGAAAGTCAACACATTTGATTAGAAAAAGCTCTAAAAGAGTTTTTGCCATTACAAAGCTGAATTGTGCTTTCCAGTACACAACTCATCTTCAAGTTTCTATTTCAGTGCCTTTTTGCACTGCAGTTGTACAAGTCCAGATTGACTTCATTTGACTTGCAGTGATTTACATTGCACAAGAATTGGTTTTGCATCTGCCTATAATAGTCAACATCTTTTGGTGGAAAAATATCCAGCCAAATGCCAGCACAGATTGGAGAAATAGGACACAGGGTGTGTGACCAGACCCTTGGACCCTCAATGGAGTAGGTAACATAATCAATGATTGTTGAACTCAGAATGGAATTTGCATCAGTTAAAGCACACCTTTAAATATTGCAATCTCATCCCTGTACACTTCATTGTGACAATAAAAAAAAAGTAGGGTCGTTTGTTAGTTTTTGCAAACACTGAATTGCTTGCAAGCCTGCATACACATACAAACACAATAAAAACTTAATTAAATCCCATGACTGGTTTTATTTATACCAGGGACATGAAACACTGTCTCCAGAGAACATCACTAGAATGAACATAAGAGTCCATGCATGGTTATCTGGAACTGTGTTATGGTTCTTTCTTATACATATTTAATTTCAAATAAAAGAATTAATTTTAGCTAATATCTGACTATGGGTGTTCATGGTAGTCCTCTCAAAATGTATGTGGGTTAGGTAGGACTTTCATGGGTAAAGATAGAACACATGGTCTACACAAAATAAGGCAGAAAGATGCTGCTTAGAGCTATGGGTGTCCACACTTCAGCACTGCAGAATCAGATTCACCACTAGAATCGAGCTGGCCTGTGAAAGCAAGGAGATCTCTTGGCACCAGACAATCATAATGAACAGAAGAAGCAGCATCATCACCTGTAATCTGATATAAATGCAGCACAAACTCTTATGTAGATTCTATTATAATCTTTCTGGGTGATGGTCTGGGAAATTGCTATCACATAAGCAATTCTGGAGAAAGCGAAACAGAGACGGAATTTAAAGCAGACAATTTGGTTCTGTCCCAAAACACAGAATTGCTGATAGGAAACAATAACAGTTGCTAAAAAATGCTACTTGAATGAGAACAATAACATTTCCTCTGCAGGAAATTATCTTAGGAGTGGAAAATACCTAAGTAGTAAATGACAAAACCCAAAAGCGTGTAAAAATGTTGTTTCTGACAGGGAAACTTTCCATAATCAAGACAGACAGCATTCTCACAGTCACTAATGAACCAATGTATTGTGTGCACAACTAATGAAGGTGCAGACCTGAATTTGCTCTTTTTGAAACAAATCTTATAAAATAAGCTGCATAGCCTTTCTTTCTATTTGCCCTTCCCTTGATTTACTTCTTCAAAATAATTTTAGTTTTTTTCTTTGGAGTCACAGCACTTTCACATCTAGAATGTATCCTGCTACTCCCAAATATGATAAATTAATTTTATCAATTAAATAATAACTGCAACATTCAGAAAAAGCAAGATATCCTGCTTCTCCCATTTAACTATTCCTATCTCTAAAAACACCTGAGTCACACTCTTTTCCTCCCTCAGAAATGTGATAATTAAATAATAGTTATGCTTTAGGGTTTTCTTTTCATTTGCTTTCTGTTTCCTCACCTTGGACTCACTTAACACAAGAAGCTTTTTTTTCTCCATAACCTCAAACGTTAAAGTCTAGTTAAAATTGAAAAGTAGATCTACCATAAAATCCTGATTCCAGGGGCTGTGACTGTGAGAACTATTTAGGAGATGTGAAATTGCAAGAAAACCACAAGAGTGGGCAACACTGCAGTTCCTCCAGGAGAATGCTTTGTTTTATGGTTCGTTTCCTCATATGGGGCTCAGAGTGTGGAACAGGGAATGGCAGAGAAAGGCTTCCTCCTCTCATGGCTGGGGAACAGGAACAGGTGCCAGGTAGACTTTGTCCTTCCCTCTCGTTCCTGCATTCATGGATGACAAGAATTGTTCCCCAGGTGCCTCTTGCCCAAAGGTGGTGAAGGTGAAGAATTCGGGGAGATGGAAGGGGCAGTGACATTTTAAACGTGAGGGTACATGAATCTCAGGTTTCTTATCCCTGGAGGAGGGAGGCAAGAGGGGAGGGGCAATCCGAGGTGAATGCCCTGCACCTGGACCACCCTGGGGAGCTGTAAAGGTCCCACAGCAGCCTTGAGCTTCAGAGTTTCACAGCAACCCCCAGACATGGTCAAGAACCAGCTGCAGAAAAGTCTCTTCTGCTGGCAGCTCATGAGGTACAGCAGGCTCTTTCAGTAAGAAGGGTGTTTTAAAGCCTATGTCTATAAAAAGGACTCAGGAAGATTTTTTTGTTTTGTTTTGTTTTTTTACTTCTTTTGAAAGAATGAGAAGTCCTGCTCATTTTCCATGGCATATTGCTACAAATGAAGCTTACCCATAAAAATTATGACCTAACCTTTGTTTGCATTTTTTAAATAAAGCAGCAGGGCTGGGAGCATACATTTTCATAATTTTTGGATTTTCTTTTCTCTAATAATACCTTAGCTCAATTGACCAGTACTAATGCTGTATTATAGAAGTGGATATATCATATAATAGGCGAAAATATAGAGCTTCACTTCTTACACTTTTCCTGTTTCCTGCTGGACTAAATTATCTCATGATCCTATTTTCATTCAAGAGTAAAGCTGAGCTGCCTCTCAGTGAGACAGAACAGGCTGCACAATCATAATTATTTAAATTCTTTTGGCTGGAAACTTCAATTATACAGGGTAACTACAAGAAATATACAGAAATATTCTCTAGGTTAATTTTGCCTGTCGAAAGTCCACATGTTGATATTTAAACACCATTTTTAACAAGATTTTTTTCTATAATATTATAAATAAGCCCATTCTTGCATTCTTTTTTATCACTGTGGTATATGTAAGAAAAAGGGAAAAAAACTACATGTTTTTGATGGTACTATAAATTTCTTGTGACACTACAGGGAATAAACAACAAGAAAAAGATAAAATTAGAAAATGAAAAAAAGTAATCTGGTACCCTAATCTCTCTCTAGATTGGAGAACAGTGAATTTGAGAATGAAGAATAAATTTACCTAAAAGGGTAGCTTCAGAGCACTATAAATTTTTGTGAATTTGGGGAAGTTTCTGCCCTTCCAGAATGGGAAGTAGAATGTGTTGGAAGAAAAGGATGAGAAGATATCTTCTGTTTGGACTCCTTCCAAAAGAAGAATTTATACTAATTTTTATTTCAAAATAATATTTATTTTTAAAGTCAAGTATTTTATTATCATGTTTTAAGGACTTACATGATCATGAACTGAGACAGTCAGTGGTTCTGGTTAAGGGTTTCCATTTCCATATGAGCTTTTCCAAAGTATTTTTTTAACATAAAATGGTGTGGAGATGGGTGTGGATTTGACCAACAAGACAAAAAAATCCTGTTGCTTTCTCACATTTTGCAAAAAGTGTTTCCAGTGTTGTTTTTGATATAATTTCTGTATAAATTTGTTTATGCACTGTTCTAGGGGTTAAAGCCATGAGGGTAGGCTATTTGCTCAAGGGTCTGTGATCTGGTCCCAGCTGGATGGAAAGTAGGGTGGGGCTGGTTCTGCCCCACACCTGGCCCCCAGTATAAGATGCATCTTTTGCCAGACCTCTATAAAGATTCACAGATTCATTCCATCCCAGATCGACTTCTTACACTGTTCCATCTTCAGTAATTTTTAATTAAATTTTTAATTTGTCAAAATTAAGTGACAATATAGTGAATTTCCCAATAAAATAAATTACTTAAGGTGAGATCATACAGTAAAGGAAATCACATGAACATTTCATTTGCCTCTGCTCCCTGGGGACTGGAGACAGCTGCAGGATCTCAAATGGTTTTGACTTTCAAGGAACTCCAACTGCCCTTGATGCACTGAAAAGCAGGGGAGCAGGTGGCAGTGCAATGGCCATGGAGGGTTTTACAAGGCTGCTTGTCTGACTGGCTCACAATCCTCATTCTCTAGGTCAGCATCAAGGAGGAAAAGTGGCTTCTCTCCAGGCTGTCATCACATTAGAGCCTAAGTGGTGCAGGGAGGTCAACAGCTAATAAATCTTGTGAGCAGACTCACCACTTTCACTCTGCAGTCCCTTTAGAGATCCCTGCTGTCTTTTTTCCCTTTTCCTATTTTACCCCAGTGAACCTTCACATCCTCAGAAGCATTTAGCTTTTCCTGGCCTCTGACAAATCAAAAATGCTAGGCTTTAGGTAGGGAGTTTCTACTGCTGACAGTTAGTCTTTCAAAGAACCAAAGCAAATATATTGCCAGATTTTGATTTTTCCTATGAGCTCTGAGATAAAGGTTCAGATTAAAGACAGAGACATGCAATTACATGAACTTTCTGAAGGGCATTTTGCTTCTGTAGCTTTGATTAAATTATTGAAATGTTACTACATAAAGGAAAAGGTGTCATTTAGCTGTCTTTGTGCTTTAGAGCTAGTTGTAAAAGAGCTGTACTACAGACTCTGTTATTGTATTGATGGATATTTTCATTTTATCAGAGTCCCCAATAACTCTGCTGAGACTCAGCAGAATAGCAGCCTGTGACCATCACTTTATCCATTTTTCTCTTGTGCAAAAGTAATGAGGCAAGTGCAAATGAGAGGTTTCAAGAGGAATAACTAGGATGGAAGTATTTGAGAAATATGAATTCTGAGTTGTTTATGTCTTGAGCTATTTCATAGCAATGCTTTCTCTTTCACAGTTGCTTAGGTCTCGCGCTGTCTTGCTTGAGTGTCACAATTTCACTTTATTTGTTCTGCAGAGGCAGTGTGAGGCTATTTCCTGTCCCAGGGCAAAGGCAGAGACCCTGAGACAGCTGGACTGAGTGGTGGCAGCACAAGGAACCACGGGTTTTCCCTGTAATATGTGTAACTAAGTGACATGCAAGTATTGTAGGTTCAGTACTGCTGCCTGTCAGAGACTGGTGATGTCAGGGCAGGACAGGACATTTGTGTTTCTGACACAGCAAGAAACAGATATCTGAGTGGCTGGAGACAAGATTGCTGCCTCAGCTAGGGCAATGTCATGTACTACATACAAACACTGTAAGCTGACTTAAGAAGCCAGGGTCATTACAGAAAGGAAATGTATTGAATTATAGTTTTCTAAATCCCATACTTTTTCCTACATTTCTTATTATTCTTGGAGTACAGAGCCTCTATTATTTGTTGTAGTTTGAAAATTGGTTATACTTTCTTTCAGGATAAGCATGTTTCTAACCCAGAAATGAAAATGTCTCAAATCTGATTTCTGATGGTCTCAATCAGCAGCTGTAAGTGGTACAAGGCAGACTGTGGGCAGGGAGGAGAGGAGAGCACAGTGCCTGTGCCATTGACCAGCCCAGGTCAGCCCAGCTGTGGAAGCACTGCATTTCTTACAGTGGCAGATTAACAAAGGCAGTGCAGAACCTCTGGTAGTTTGATGTTGTGTCTACAAAAAAAAAATAAAGTAGGTGAAAGTTAACATTTTTTTTCCATTCACTACTCTAATGGAAGCAAAACACTCTTATTAATCCAATGTCACATACTTCTTTGGCCCATTTCTTAAAAGTTTATAAATGTTGGAAAGCATTTAATCTCAATTCTTCTATAATATTTTTTGAAATTCCTCCAGTTTATCATTATAGAAAAAAAAGTCTGTGAGGCCCAGTCAAAGCTCTCCTACAAAGACCCCTGGATCTGACTATGTATTAAAAGGAATAACTTTCAGGATGCTCACAGAATTTCAGCTGTTAAAGGATTGAAATACCTCAAGTCAATAGGTTCTGAAAGTCAGAGCTGCAGTGATTCTGTGATTCCTGCCATCCAGGCAGAGCACTGGGCCAGCTGGTCACTGCTGCTCAAGAAGTGGTTTAGCTGTCTCAGGAGTAACCTCTGCCTCATGTCCAGCATGACTCCAGCTGTGGAGATCAGCTGATCAAAATAATAGCATGTGAAAGTAAAGGCATCTTCATGAGGAATAAATGTTCTCATCCCATTGCAGCATTTGCTTGGGAAGTGCCAATTGCTGCAAGTGGTCTGAAGCAGCAGCAGCTGCAGTATGGGAGGTTGTGAGGCTGTGTGTCTCCTTTCTGTGCATCCTCTTTTCTGTGAAACATCTTTTCCCCAACTAAACATTCAGGAGGCAGAAACTTCACAGGCTACTTTGTCATTGGTATCTGACTCATTTTACACAGGACTGTGGAGGATTTGCAAAGAGCAAAATGAAGGCATCCAGTATCTCTGCAGGGCACCCTCATCCCACGGCCATCAGCTGGAAAGGGGTGAGCCAAGGAGGCAGAGAAGCTGCTCGGTCTTGAGCTTGGCAGAGGAGGCATGGAGGACATCTGAGGGACATGGAGGGGGAAGGACAGAGTGTAATCAGTTGCACCTCACACTGTAAATTATGAAGATGGCATTTCACACTAAGGTACAACAACAATTACGCTGTATCTGAAAACCAGCTGGACTTGCTGATGTTCCCAGAGACCAGCTCACCTCTCCTTTATCCTAGACTTTAAAAAAAACTGTTTAGAGTTATTGTAACTTCCTGCTGCAGCAAACCTCAAGTGTGTGCTGTAAGGCCAAGGCAGAAGAGCTCCTAGAGAGACAAGTGTGTGGGAGGAGAGAGGGCAGGAGAGCAGAGTGAAGAGTTTCTGACCTAACTACGCCTTGACATTTCAAGTTTCATCAGTTTGTCTGCATGCAAGGCAGTGAAGTTTTATAGGTGTGCAGTGACCATTTGGTGGGTGATAGATTACAGCAGTATTACCAATTCCCTTGCTGAAAAGCCATATGGGGAAAACAGAAGTAAATGTTTTTGTTTTCCAGGTATACATTCTCTTTCTTATGTTGTTCTTTAATGGAACTTGAATATTAGGAAATTTTATGTTAACCTTGCCTATATATTCTGTACAGCCTTCTTATTCCTGGCTAAAGTTTTTGGAAAATTAACTGCTGGTTTATAAATAACTAACTCCTGGATGAAATCTGCCCTAGCTCAGAGGAGATGGTGAAAGAACTAAAGGCTGTAACTTCAGAGGCTGTAAGCAGAGCCAAGTGAAATGATTGCCTTGGGATATTACAGATGAAGAACAAGCAATGACAACAGCAATTGTCAATACTTCCAGCCTCAGGGACTCCAAAATGAGTGTGTCTGCTGCTTAAATAGGATGGTCATTGCCTAGGACAAGGATTAGCTGAGCTCTCTGGAGAAGGCAGGACTGACTTCAGATGTTTCCTACCAGCTTGGCTGTTTCAGGCTCTGTGCTCATCTCAGCCCCATTGCTTTCAGCATTGCCAGGCTGCAGCAATACTGTGGCTCTTCCCTGATTCTGTAAGTCTGTGCATGTGTGGTGTTTGCATAAGTGCCTGCTTGAATCTCAAGTCAGGTCTATCAGAATATACTTGAAGGACCTCTGGATTCATGAGCATGACCCCAGATAAAGAGCTGAATGCACAAATGATCTCCTCACTTGCATTACATGTAGGCATAGGTGGATGATAACACTGCAAATAATAATAACAGGTGCAGATAACACTGCAAAGTGTGAATATGAGACTCTCAGAAACTATCCTGGTGTTCTTGGACAGGCTGTGATTTTTTTACTTGGAATTACATATGACCAAATACTTAGAATTCTTAAAAAAATGTGCCGATTAAATGACAATTGACTGCAGAGGCAACTGAAATCATCCCTTCTATTCTGCTGCATGCTTATAAAATTCTCCCATGGCATAGTTCTGACCCTGGAGGGATGTGATGGATATGACAAGTAGCCCATGGTGAACAGTGGTTCAGGTAGAGTTGAGAGCTCTGAATCTATTGCCTTTCAGGGTCACTGAGATGCAGGTTGCATGGAAAACACCTTGTTCATCACACCTCTGGAATTATAGCAGGAACATACAGAGGTGGAAAAATTATATACAAAGCAAACAGATAGAGTTGCTAATTATTAAGCCTCTTGCTGAACTGGGAAAAAAGAACATCTGAATAGGAAAAAAGACATTCTGGATGCTCTTTTTACTACTATAAGCATATGGTTCTTTGAAAACCTGTAGATAGAAAGAAAAGCAAAAACTTACAAATAAAAAAAGAGTCTGTATTTCCTTAGATTTATGTGCTTCTGATCCATAGAGGACACAGCACTGTCTCCAGAACCATCAGTCATATTTCTTAATTCCCATCCCACGCAGCAGGATAAGGAAGAGTCAGTCAAATGTGAGCAGGGGGAAATGAAGACTAGAACACATCTTTAGCCATGAGCAGGGCATGGTTTACCACCAAGGAGCACTGGTGCCTTTATATAGGGTATCATTCTCTGCACAGCCACCAATAGACTGCATCCACTGGGCTGAAGCAGTGCTTAGCACATGCCAAAAATACTGTAAAGGTACTGGAGCAGGGCTCCAGCAGCTGCTGTTCCCCATTTTTCTGCCAGAATCATAGGACCAAGAAGGTAGCTGGCCATCCCCGTTCTTGTGCTGTCAGAGGATGTCTCAACTTTTTAATTTATTAAGTTTCAGTTCACAATGCTTAATTTTAGGCAGCTAAATAACATGGCTAACAGTCCCCATATAATTGCAGTCTCTGGGTCACTTTTTTGGGGTGCCTCAAAACTGAACCACCTCTGGTAATATTTATGCTGCCCTAGTGATGGTAGAAGAAAAGTGTGAATATGGTCTCCATGTAAAAACTTTATTTTAGATCCCTTACAGCAAAATTCCTGCTCTGTTCTACTTCAGGACACCACCTCGTCAAAAGTTTCTCTGATATCCTTCTCCTGTTCCTGCTTTCTTACCCTTAAAAGAGCAGTTCCTTTGTCTGAAGTCCTGCACTCTCAAGGATCATAGAAAAGTTGCAATATCACTTTGAAGTTAAGAAATATGTATATTCTCCATCTAAAGTCCAAAGGATCTTTGATCATAATTATTGTTAAGGCCATTCAGAAAATCTCTGCTACAGCTATATTTTGGCACACCACAGAAGAAAGTTTACAGCCTGTGCTTGCCTGTTCCAAGGTGGGAACCCAAGGTGCTGTGTCACCAGTAAGAGCATCTCAGCTTAGTTAAAGCAACCTCATCTCACAGGCCAAATGGCTTGAGGCACAGCACAGACAATCTTCTACAAGTGCTTCTTCTACAACATTATGTACAACACAAGAAAAAATCTTTAATGGGCTGGTTTTTTTTTCCTTTTAGTATGACATGTTTTCATTTAAAAAGCATTAAAATGTTCCCACTGCAATATTCTGAGAGCATGCAATGCAATTAATGTTGTAGCTATGCCTCTGAACAGGGAAGAAAATACTTATTTTATAGAACAGTGTAAATATATATTGTGAGCAAGATAAAATTATATCAGTATATTTTGGGGGGAATTCAATACTAATCCCATCTGGACTTGGTGTTTTACTGAAATGAGATCATCAATTACTGTCTATGTTTCCTCATGAAGTAATGTTTTATTTAAATTGTTTCTGATTTCTTCTGACAGTTTAGACAAATGCAATTTTCATAAAAGGGCTTCTACTGCTTTCAGCTTTTTTCCTCAGTATATAATTTCTAATAGAATTTTTGAGGCATTCTCTAGTCTCTATTGATGATTTTCTGTTTTTATCTCTCTCTGATGTGGATGAAGGCATAATATGGCATCTCAAACCTTAGCTTTGTTTAGTGATTAAATTTAGTATTAACCACCTAGATTGTAACAAATTCAGGAAGTCTTTTTAGATACTATCTGTGTATCTGTGCATCTATCTTTCCTGAATATGTCCTTCACTTCTCTGCCAAGGAAAACAAATTACAGCTTTGTTTCCTGAGTCTAGAAGTAAGGGATAGCTCTATCAGTTATCATAACCAAACTCCTCAAAGTCTGGCTTGCTTATAAAGTAAGTTGAACATCCCCTTGGAGTCACTTTTTCTGATAGTCAAGCTTGGATAGTGTCCACAAGCCCTGTGATACCTTACAAAGAGGAAAGATCTTTGGGCTGGAATAAGAAAAATCATCATTATCATCAGTCATCATCAGCAGCATCATCACAAAACTGGTTTTCTAATGAGAAAAAGTGGCAGAAATGCAGGAATTTCTACGCTGAAAACCACATAAAGGAAGACCCAGGACAAGTAAGGTTAACATTGTTTTCCTGTCAGCATCAAAATATCACTTCAACAGCAAATTTTATCACAGCTTGAGAACAAGAAAGCCATGAGTGAATGCAAGAAACTGCCTTCCAATAGCTTATGTTCCAGTAAAGGCCAGAATTCAGGGCTGTTAAAGGCATATTTATCATGCACTTTGGTACACAGTGTGAAACCACTGTCTCAACATCCTGCAGCATAGTTGAATAAAACTTCACTGGAGAGAGCTCTGGAATGATAGGAACTAAGGACAAATGATAGAATTGCATGAATAAAAACCTGCTGGTATTATCTATGAACTTCTGATGCAGAAGCAAGAAGACAAGCACTAAAAAAAGGAAGATAGTTGAAATAAAAGCAACATAGACAAGTGATACAGATAATCTCTTTCTGTCCAATGGATTCTGGCACCCACATCTTATAGTTACAATGAAAGTCACTTCATGAAGCCTCAACACCCCAATTTGCAGTGGGATACTCATTGATTTTTAAAATTTTTCTTAGCTGCTAGCTGGAATCAGGGCTGCAGCATACTCTTGTGACATGCCCTCTGCAAGTCCCAAAATTGCTGCCCTTTCCATACTTCTATATCACTTTTCATATACCCAAAACCCCCTTTCACAAAATAGCCTTGGTGTTGCAGTTGCTCTTATCCACTTCTCCTGATCTGCATAAATAGCAAAAGTCATTAATAAAAACTACACCAATCAGTTCTTCTCAGCCTAGGAGGAAAACAGAAACACAAATTACTATCTCTGAAACCTGTAGGCAGAGGCCAGTGTCACTCTTTTGACCATTTCAGTTTTTCTAGACCTGACAGCTCTAGAACTGTAGGAGGGAAACACTTGGTAAAGAAGCAGGATATAGATTGATTTCCACCTACTACTGTCTATTCATCACTCATTCACACACTACAAAATTACCAATCAGTTCTCTGAATCCTGGCTTGTCTCATGAGTTCTCCATCAGGCACCCTAGGGATAGACTTTAACTCACTGTCACCTGAATAAACTGAGGACATTTTTTGCCATTTTTGAGGCCTGAAAGAGATAACTTAGAGGACCCTCAAACTTATGATCTTACTGCCAGGAGAGCTACAGGTCTCTAAAGTCAATTTTATCACAACTGAGGCATTCCTCAGCAGGAAGGTGCTTGGAGGAGGTGATGAAGAAAGTAGACAGATATAAACCTTGTGGAAATACAAAGGGGTGAAATGTTTGGCACCAAGGGCTGGCCAGAACAGAGTGCTGGTGTGGGCAGGCAAACACAGAGCCCTCTGAAGCTGACCTGTGAGCAGAGCTGGATCTGGGCAGATCACAAGGACTCCCAGGACACACCTTGCAGGTATCACAAAAGTGTTCAGAACACTCTCATGTTGAACCAGCACAATTCTCTATACGTTTTGCCTAGGGGGTCTAAGGATTTTGTTTCAGGCCTGCTTATCTCTATCAAATAGTAATGGAGATAGCTGTTATTGAATATGATGGGTACTGCAATAATGCTGCCTTTACCCCTTCCATCCACTCTGAAAGTTTTGGAAAGTTCCTCTCAGCAGGTCACAGGAGAGGTTAGGAAATAAGGAATGAAGGGAGCAATAAGGACTGATACCCTAAGAGCCACTGCCATATCTAAGAGGAGATGTTTCCTGGTTAGAGATCTTCTGCACATCCTACTTTTCTAATTTGGACTTAATTGTAACCGATATCAAAATGGATTTTTTAGTGACAAATTGAATTACTGTAACAAATCTCTGTCACTGAAACTGTCTCACTCTCTTCTTACTCTCTTCTTGTTTTATCAACCAATCCAATGTTTTGTTGGTGAAGTACACATGCAAAGATTTGTAAACAAAATTTAAATACTCACAGATGTCGGAAAATATTGAAACTAGTTCCCGTGCTTGCTCAGCAAACCAAGTATGTTTAAATACCCACAGATGTCAGTGTGTTACAATAAGCCCTCATTTGCTATATCAGCAAATAAAACTAAAAGAGTTGTTTTGAAATGAATATTTCCATATAAATGGTGCCTCTGCCATGCTTTCAATAACTTCTTCTCAAGTAGGAAAGCCACCATACACAAGCTCCTCTATGGATGCACTAATGGCTTCTCTCTTAACTTGTGACTGAATATCCTTCTCAGATATGTTTGGACCAAAATGGGTACTGACTTATCAAGAAACGTTTCTAAATTAACTCCAAAGATACTTTCAATGATAATTGTCATTACTGTTATATGCTATTCATCTAGTGAATTTATTCAATTTGCAAGTAGAGCAACTGACCTCAGGGGTTTGAGGAGTAACCAATTATT
Organism: Oenanthe melanoleuca; assembly: GCF_029582105.1. Taxonomy (NCBI): domain Eukaryota; kingdom Metazoa; phylum Chordata; class Aves; order Passeriformes; family Muscicapidae; genus Oenanthe; species Oenanthe melanoleuca. The sequence goes on from NC_079336.1 coordinate 75,971,611, forward strand.
AGTAATGCCCAATTAGCCAATTCAAATGTGGTTTTAGCAAGCTAAACTTAGGGTGACAGAAAAATACACAGATTTATGTAAAATGGGTTTATGGATGTAGAGAGAGTTGTGAGAGCACATAGCCAGCATATACAAAAGAGGAAATTCATTGTCTTTCAGTACATGGATGTCTGAATGGAGCCATCAAGAAATCATGAGTGAATTTATAGTGGATGTCGACAGGGAGGGCAAAGAGACAAGAAGAGCACTAGATGTTAATTGGAAGTTAAGTTAATCACACCTTTTATCTCTGGAGGTATTTAAGAGATGCATAGGTATGGTCCTTAGGGACACAATTTAGTGGTGGACTTGGCAGACCTGGGTTACCAGGTGGACTTGATGATTTTAAAAGTTTTTTCCAACCTAAATTATTCTGATTTTATGAAATGTGCATAGATAGGCATGTTGTTTAGGTTTTCTGTGACAAAAATAAAATAAATAAATTATAAGATTGATGTTTTACACATTAATTTCGAAATACTAAAAAGAGTTTTTCATCTGAGGATTATCAACATCTTGAATGAACAAATCAAACTGATATATCCCACTACCAGGGAGAGCTTCAGTGGTTTCCTAATGAATATGTAATTCCTACATTAACATTTTTATTAAGCATAAGTCATCATTTTTTCATATCCATAAACACAGTGGACCATGCATGAAATTACTGCTTTTCAAGAGAGTGAGTTGTGTTTCCCATTGCAAAGACTTGTAAAGCACTGCTTAACTGCCGTGTGGTTTCCACTAACAAGGTTCTTTGGGATATCTTTTCTCTTTTGTTGTTCAGGAAACATATGGCTTTGACAGAACCACAATTTTTTTGTAATTCATATGTTTAACTAACAAAATGTAACTAATAGTTTAATCTAGCCTGGAGGAACGATGGTGCTCCAGTTCAACAGTTTGCTTCCTTCTTAAGAAATCTGAAAAAATTTAGAATATTGCTTCTTCCACAATATGTGGATGCTTAAAATTCCTTCCTGAGATTTTGAATATTTTACAGAGCAATCTGTCAGAAGGAAACTGATGTTTTTCTTTAGTTTTAGTAAAATTTTATTACTAGTTTTGTGCAATTCGTGTGCTGAAAATAAATTAACTGCATTTGAATGAGTCAAAAGAAGAAATTATTTGTAACCACATGAACAGCTTGATTGTAGATTGTCTTCTATGATAGGCTGGAGTCCAAAGTTAGGCTAAATATTATTTATGAGTATCTTCATTTACTCAGGATTCAACAAATCCCCCATTAACACGAGCAGAAATTTAGCAAGGTAGATTGTCATATGAAACACTGTCACTGCAAAAGATCTTCTGGATCACCCACCCTAGAGATGAGTAAAAGGAAGGGATTGCTGGAGGGATTCTCCCTAAGGTAGCTGAGAGCAGACTTGTACAGCTCCCCATACCCTGCTCTGTCCAAAACATCCCAGAGCAACATCCCTAAAAATAAACATACTTCTCACAGAGCAGTCATGGGATTCTGCAAAATAGGGGGGCAGGTATATATTTGTATTTGTTTATTTATACAGTGGCTGATGCTAACAAAAAATCAGTTTTAATAACTGCTGGGATAGTGATAAAAACAGAGGAGAAGGAAATTGAAACTGTGTGGACATCTGAATGAGTAAGTCTGAGGGATGTGCTCTTTCAAAGTCAATCAAAAGTCTTTGGTGAGCTTAGTGGAACCTGTAAAATCTGAAGTGTCATCAGGTTGATCAGTCCTGATTCTGAAAGATTTTGTTAATTGCAAATCTACTATCACTGAATCTATTGTAAAGATTAATTTCACAACCATCTACTGCTTGACAAGTGCAATAAATCCTTAAAACAAAATTATTTGAGGCACTAGGTGGTTTTCAACACCTACATTCTACCCTCAGGGTAGGAGATCCCAAGCCCTTGGGACCACAATTGTATTGCTACTGTAAAGTAGTTTGATTGTGTGCCTTAACTAACAAAATTTACAGGTCCTGCATGGAAAAAGAACTTATTAATGTTTTAACACTATTGGGTTTTAAATAACACTATACTAAACATTTGGAAAATGGTAAAAAAGAAACAAAACATAAACTTAACATTGGAATTAGGGCCACCATAAAATAAAATAACTAGCATTCACTCCTATTCACTCCTATTCAATCCATCACTTAACCAAGTCATTTTTGATCCAGAATATCTAAGCATGACATATTAGTTTTGGTCAGGTCAGATAGATTCCCCATTGTTTGCAATACAATTTGAAAAGTGTAGAAACGTTTTTATACAGTTGTTTTGTGTATTTCTGAGCTTGTCAAAGCAACAAAGTGGTGTGGTTTTTATGTTAGTGCTGCCTGTGACTCCTACACTCTGAAAAGCTGCTAGGCACAGATAATAAGCTCTGAGAGACTGACCATGATTGCTCTGATGATCTAAACAAATCTGAAAATTATCTGTGACAAGGATACAAACTGGACCTGTAAAACCAGACTTTACTATCAGTATTCATGGAAGAGTAGTAATTTTTATTATGTTCTGCCTGTAATAACAGATTATAATAGTTAATTTCCAAGGATAGTGATTTGAGCCTATGAAGATCCATCAGTATAATTTCCTCTACTTGGCCTTAGACAGGTACTTATTAGCCCATTTGGACTTCCTTGTGGATCTCCTGATTGCTCAGCAAGAATGATCAGAAAAGCAGTTGAAGTAATCCTAGATTTTTGCAGAAAGTAAAAGAATCAAACAAAAAAACCCAAACGTTTTTGACTGGATGTTATCCTTGCAAATGCCCTATTTAACATGCAGGCATTGTTGTGTTCTGAATGAGCCAGACACAGGCTCCTGATGTGTGAGTAATCAGCCAGTTTCCACTGTCAGAGAACACTGTATTTCACAAGTGGGAAAGACTCCCAAATCAAAGCAACGAGAAAACCTGAAGGGATAAGAACTGAATTAAAAATCAAAGAGGATCCCTGGAAAAGCAAATATTTGCCTGAATATTTTGCCAATTTTTTTTTCTTTAAAACAAAATTTTCGGATGATGGTAAACACATATGACTGAGAAATAGCTGTTTCCTAGAATATGAAATGGCTCTCCTAATGAGGGTATTTTCCAAACCCTTAAATTATATCACTACATTAATAAGCAAATTATGCTTAAGTTTGGCTGATGAAACCCATAGAATACAGTGAATTAATCATTGCAAATCTCACTTCTGCAATCAAAACAAAACCTTGAAAAGCCCTAACCATTTTTATATGCTTTTATTTTTAAGGATGCTGATGCCAGGGCCACCAGTGCTCACTATTTCTACAGTATAGCACAACATGTTTTCTAGGTGTTGAAAAATATTTATAGTATCAAATTTTAATATCTTAAACAGTGAACTAACATTGGTCATGACAGCTATTTTTTTGCAAACTGTGGCCAAAGTAAAATTATGATCTTATTTATATTTTATGTAGGTTTTTGACACCTAGTTCCCAGTACTCTGTACAAACACAGATTGCATAACAAGACTATTTAGCTAGAGGGTTATACTGAACTCCTCAGGTATTTATAACATTTTAATAAATTCATTTTATTGTGTTTTGTTTGGCTGATACATTTTAGATTGATAATTTTTATTTTTGCAGCTCCTTGCACATGTGTGTATGTGTGCTTGCATTTATTTATTGGTTTTAGTAATGTTAAAATAGATTATTCTATTTCTCACAGCATTTTTGGTGAAAAGGTCAAAAGAAGTACTTTTACTAATTTTGAAAAGTTTCCCATCAAAGATCCATAAGTTACCAGGTAGGCTTGAAACCACATACCAACAGCTCAGAGTGCAAGGCCATCTGAAAAGGTGGTCTGAAATCCCTTCAGCCAGAAAAACTGGCATAGGGTAACAAAGTGTGCAGAGCAGTTATGATTTAAGTCTTTCCCCAAGTTGCATTACTGTTTTTTTTTTTAAACACTAATAAAATGCACAATGCCTGGTCTGTCTACCTTTATTCCACTGACAATCATGTTGCTCTCCAGAGTAATAGCTTGTGAGCACATTGGTAAGCACAGCAAGTATCAATAACTGTCAGATCACTTCAGCAGGCACTGAAAGTAATTAATATTTAATCATTCATTAGGAACACACAGAGCCAAAAAAGACTATGCATTGTTTTTAGATGTATTGGCACAAGGCTTATGGAAAGCTCTGTGGCTCTATGGAAAACAGCTTACAAATCTAATAAATAAGTTGTAGGAGTGCCATTATAGAACATTTTATATCTTTATATTTAAATGTGCACATCCTTTTAGGAGCATCTAGTCTGCAGCATGATAAGCCACTAATAAAACTAAAGATCTATGGGACTGGTTATGGAGCATATCCCAGAAAGGAAACAAACCTCAGTTTTAAAGCTTGTACTGGCTGCTACCAGGCTTTATCCTTCACTGTTTAAGATTACAGTTTTGGTCTTTATAAACTGGCATCTACACATGGGATTTAATACACTTACAACCTCACTTTTATATTATACACATCAGAAGCCAAATCCATTCAAAACACAATAAAGACAGATCTGCATATCTTGGTGAGCAGCCAATGACAGAGTTGCTGCAAGTAAGAACATTGAAAGGTAGGTTTTCCCCAAACATACAATCCCTTTGGTGATATTTCTAGTGGCCTTGCACTAGATCTCTGATGCTGGAAGTCCACATGATGAAAAATTTCCCACAACCCAACACATGAGACTGCCAGGGTGCATATGTGAATAATGCACCAGTCAAGGAATGGCCTTAGCAAAGCAGTATGATTCCAAACATGGACTGCCTCTGTGACCATGCATTTAGGAGGGGAGCATGCAGAAAGATTCTGACCTGGACCAGAGATGTGGACTGCAGCTGTGTTGCATGCTTATGTCCTGCAGAATGGAAATGCAAGCTCATTTACACAACAAAGCACACACACACATGCTCACCTTGAAAACAGAGCCATTGACTACACCTATTCCAAATTTTTAATCATATTTGTATATTGAGACTGGTTTGCCCTTTACTATATGGTTGTCAATGATATTGTATTTGGCTTCTCAGTGCAAGGAGACCAGTGCAGGGCTGTGCCTTTGTGCTTTAGTATCAGCACTGTGGTAAATCAACACTGACACTCAAAGGGCATTGGGATACATGTGTGTGGGAAATCAGATTCATAATTTTTTCAGAGTGCTTTTCCCGGTTGGGAAAAGTCATTTAGTTTTACTTTTCTGGAGTGAAAAATAAGTTAAAATTTGGGTTCAAAATTATTTGGATTCCTAAAACAAGAGCAGTTGTGACAGAATCTCTGTGTGATGACCGTGATTACAGGTGGCAAAGTGGTTGCCAGCCAAAACGTTACTGTCATTGCTATTAACAACAACTCCATTAAAACTTCTTGTCATGCCCTGTATTGCCTACAGAATGGACCCAGTCTAAGACTGTGCATCCATTATACTTAGTCTTGAGGAAAGTGAAATTGGAAGCCTTACACCTATTTCTGGAGTGAACAAGTCACCCAAGAGCTCACGCATGACTTTGTGTTCCCACTACAGTGTCTCTGTCTCATTAAATGCAAAATGTAACAGGGTTTGAACTGTGCAGAATGGAGTATGGGAAATCAGTCAGAGAACACCCTGATGCTTCTTTTTTGCTTTTATTTCCATGTACCTAATATTTAAAGTCAGGTTTCATGACACAAATGGTATTCAGGAATTTGACATCACAGTCAGTAGAATACAGAACCTACCTTAGTGTGCTGCTCCTGTGGGGGAAAGAGGGTGTCACAGCAGGAAGTAATCTTAGCCTTTTTTGAAAGCTTGCATTTTCCAAAGCTGTAAAATGTCAAAAAATTTGTTCTCTGCTTCTATTGAATCTTGTCTGGCTTTTGTCAGTGAGTTTAGACAGTTCCTCACTTTTGCTTACCAGCTGCTCTCAGGCATCATGCAGTTGCACAGTTTACAAAGTTACCTAAGCCACTTTCTCTTTGCACCTGGTTGGCTCCTAATGTCTTTTCACCTATTTGTGTATTAAAATTGGAACTGATTTACCACTTCCTTCTCAGAAACGTTGCATTCCTGTGGTCACCCAAAGCTGGCTCCCACTTGCATAATTTTTCTTTCTCACATCCCCCAGATCCATTCTGTGACATAAATGAAGTTCATTACTAAGGGAATAGCTATAATAGTTATTTAGCTACATGATCCTCACTAAGATCCTCCACCTGGAGCTGGAAAACAGCATGTACTGGAGCATATGTAGGTGTCCAAATGTGAGGAGTAACCATCATGAAAGAAAACTGACTGCAGAACTGAACTACAGCCAAACTTGCTTAGAAGAAACAGAAGATTTTGAAGGCAGGAAGAGGAAAGGAGCAGAGCAGGACAGGTGTACTTCTATTAGAAGAAATGTTTCCATAAAAAGGCTCTGAAATTACTTTAATTCATTTGAGAGTTGCATGTCACTCAAACTTGTAGGCTTTATGGGGCTAAATGACAGCAGCCAGACACTAGACAAAGAAAATAGAAAATTACTTTTTCCGCTCTAAATAAGGTTGCTTTTAACTGCTAACCTTACTTAATATTATTCTAACTTGTCTTGAACCATCTATCATGTGTTTCTGTTTCCTTCTGTCTAGCAATATTACTTTTAGAGAGTAAGCAGTAAGTACTGCAACATATGCAGCTGAACATACTAATGACATCTGCAATCAAATTTGACTTACACAAGGAGCATTAGAATGCCTCTGCTGGAGTAAATATGGACTAAATATGATTTACATAAAAATAGTGACTAAAGCACACTTGTTTAACAGAGCCACACCTCATCTCACAGAGAAATCAATTACTCCTGCACCTCACACCTTGCTAGTTTGGTGCTACTTACTCTGGTAAAGGAATGTGGTAGTTTGGCCAGGCAATATGCTGACCTCAAATTGTGCTGAATTACACCAAATAAAAGTGACAGCACAGTAGTCTGCTGCAGGGCTCAGGAAGTCCTTGTGAACCTCTAGTGAGGAGCTGAGGTTGTTTAGCCTGGAAAAGAGGAGGCTGAAGGGAGACCTTTCACTCTCCACAGCTCCCAGAAAGGAGGCTGCTGTCAATGGGTGTCAGTCTCTTCTCCCAGGCACCAAGTGGCAGGATAAGGGGAAATGCCTTTAAGGTGCACCAGGGGAGATTTAGATTCAATACTAGGAAAAATTTCTGTGGAAAGGATTGTAAAGCATTGGGAAGTCTGCCTGGGGGAGATGTGAAGTCGCGATCCCTGGAAATGCTGAGAAAATGTGTGGATACGGCACTAGAGGACATGGTTTAATAGTGAGCGTGGTGGTGAGGCTAAACTGATGGTTGGACTTGACAATCTTAAAGGTCTTTTTCAACCACAACAGTTCTAAAAAACAGTTGTTATTAGTGGTCCTTTATGGATTTTCTCTGCTGTCCTTATTGCATTCTACTTTTGTTTCTGTTAAATTTCTCTCCATAACTTCCTTTTGCTTACCAAAAATTAGCTTCCCCCATGAATTAAGAGAGATGATGTCTCCTTTACCAGTTCTTTATTATTTTTAATAGGTATTTTTCCTCAGGAAGGCAAATTAATCCTTCAAAATCTTATTATTTACAGTGCAAAACATAGCCACCCAATCACTTACAAAATGGAAAGTTACCAGGGCTGTTGAGAGGATGCCAAGTAACTCAAAGTGCTCTTCACAGAGGCTCTATGTTCACTGGAGCAGGCTACTAAAAAGTAACCACTGTGCAAAGAATTCAGGGAGTGAAAGAGGAAGCTTAAGAGCAGTCTTCCAACTTACAACCAAGAAATATTTGCTCTTCAAAGACATTTCTTAGCAATTTGTATCACATAAGGTCCAGGATCTCAAAGAGTGTGCACAATCTTTTAACAAAAAAATTTAACATGAAATGTACTAGTTAATCTTTTTACTCCCTCTTTTGTAGTCAGTATAATTGGGTAAAAAAAATACTTAGCAGACCTAAAACATGCTTGAAGACCATAGAGTTCACACAATTTTCTTCAAAATAAATATGTTGAATTATGTGGGTTATTTCTAAATGGCTTACACTTCTGTGTGCATTTATGAAAACAAGACATTTCTACCTCATTTTCAATATTAGTCTATTTAGCATAAGAATTTGACAAATTCTTGTCATGTTTAGGAAAGATAGCTTAGAAATAATTGTATGCCTTTTTCTCCTTCTCTCCTGCAAAAGACTTTAAAAAACTTTCTATTCAAGGCACAGAAATGTTGCATTTCATTACTGACACCAGTATTATCTGTTCAGACAGAGGCAATTTGGTGGTTAGAGATCAACATATATTTTTCCAAATCTCCCATCAAAATATGGGGAAAAAAATTCCAATCCCAGGACCATTAGTCTTATGTTGAAATATGCTGAATCCTGAGTGTAGTGATTAATGGCTGAGAAATCTGCAAACCAAAAAGCTACACTGAATGAAGCCAAAAGGCATTTCCCTCCCAGAAGGCAATTAATAGATGGCAAGAATGCTGTTAGTTTGCAAGGTAATGTTTAAGTGGTAGTGATGTCACAGAGCTGGGTGAATGGTAGAACTGCATTAATGGTCCCCAGACCCCAAATCTCAGCACTGATTAAACCTGAGTCACAGACTAATGAAGAGGCATTTATACTTTCAGTCTGTGCCATAAATAACTATACATCATTAAAGTCAGCTAATAGGGAGTCAGATGTTGCCTTACCAGTAAAAACACGTTTTAGAGATATTTAGAGGTATTTTTCTTAAATGATGCATTAAAAATCACACAGAGGAGCTACTCAACCTGTAACTAGTGTTTCTTCTGGGAAACTATCATGCACACTGCAAGAACAAAGTTCTTTAAACACAGAAGTTTAGCAGAACATACGTTCTTTTAGTAAATTGCACACTTTTAGGTAGTTAGAAAACTCAGCAGTAAAGATGACCTTTGACTAAAAAGAACCTTTCAAGTTTAGCTGGGCTTTTTTTTTGGGTTCTTTTTTGGTAAGCTGGAAAAGAGACGACTACAGTGCACCCTATTGGACACATTATTCTTAGGTTGTACTTGGTCATAAACCATAGATAACCTTTTCACTTATAGGAAAAAAGGCTGGATTTTAAACTGTTTCCAAAAGAGGAGTAGCCTCAGGCTTAGAATAGCAATTTCACACTAAAAGCTCCACAAAAGGTTTTGCTACTCCACTACTGCAATTCTTGCAATGTACTCTATACTTAGCTAGTCGTATTCACTCTACTTTTTTCTATGTAAAGTTTTGAAGATACTACTGATTCTGGGAAAAGCTTCACTAGAGTAAGAGCTGTTATTTATCTCAAACTATTTTTAATAAATTTAAATAATATTAATAAATTACAGATTCAGTGAAGAGGCACAAGTATGGTTAAAAAAACACCACAGTGATTAATTGAGCAAGAATATAAATTTTTATTGGTTTATAAGTAGTCAATACATATTTTACACAAATATATCCACATGTGAGTGCCATTATTAGAATTTTACTTGTGGGCAAGCAACTCAAAACAAAAAAGGTCGACTTTAATGAATAATTGTTAATTTAATTTCATAATTTCAGTTGAATTTTTGCTTTGCTTATATGCAAATAATATAAATATTATTTTAGTATCTTTCATCTCAGAAATGAAGACATCTAAACCACATTACACTGTATTTTATATTTAATGCAATTTTTCCTAATTTAGTACTCCTAGGCAAATATTCTTAAAAGACATAACCTGAACTTTGTGATATAGCAAAGAAATGTACTATCACTGCTTTTAGGCAGAAGCTTTTTCCTGAACAGTTTTTCCATGGAGAGTAGACCAAAACCACTGAGACTATGGCTGTCAGCCATTGTGACTTTTGGAGCAGACAGAGGCAGAAAAAGGAAAGTTTTCCCTCATTAAGTTGTTTATAAAATACAGGTGAGGGTAAGACTGATTATTGAGGCAGTCACTAGAGAAATCAGAAGTGTGTAATTTATGGAGAATTTTATGAGCATAAACCACAAGTTGGTCAGGACAGAGGACAGAAGAGTCCCTGACATAAAATACAGCTTGAGGAGACACCTAGCACCTTGCCTGACTGGCTTGCACACATCTAGGCTGCATCCTGATATCAGATCAGGAGCAAGGACAGAACAATTACAGTTTTAACAGGATTCCTGCCCACCAGCCACTCTGAATAAGCTGGTTCCATCAAACCAATTACTGCACCAGAAGTATTTGTCTCCCCAAGCAGATAGATTTTGTTGTGCTCCTCATGTGGCCAGCCTGCTCCTACCCCAGGAACAATTCTCCACGGAGCACCCACAGACCAGGATGAGGAAGGAATATCCCTCTGCCAAGGACACAAATGGTTCTGTGCAGAGGCTGGCCCTCCTGGGTGTTATCAGCCTTCTCACCTGCTCTAAGGAGAGGAGGCTTTCCAGTGTTTTTTACCCTTTGACAGGTGTGCATTGGCATGCCAGTAATGAGTGCCAAGAAGTCATTCCAACATGTGCACATCCTCTATAATTCAGAGCCATTTACCTTAAACTTTTACAGAGGGAACTGGTACAACTGATGAATAGGAGACAAAGTTTCCTTTTTCCAAATTTACCTGTTGTAAGAATTAGATGTCTGCTGGGAATAATGTCTTTAAGACAGTGTGATGAAAGTCTTTAAGTTAGTTCCCTGAACAAGGCAATTGGAATTGACATCAAAAGGATTTACAAGAAGAGGAGATTATAAGGAGATAAAAAATCAACAGTGAGAAAAGAAATTAAGAAAGGACTGTTTCTTATAGTTTCAAACAGGCTTGTAGAATAAAGTCATAATAGCTTGATGTTTTCTACTTCTAAAAAAAAGAGTCATATTTCTTTTATGCTGTAAAAAAAGTTAATGTTATTAATCTCCATGTTTCTGTCATACAAAATTTGGTGGGAGGTTGGCAGAAGGGCTTGAAAGCTTTGATATCTGCCACATTCTAGTTCTCTCTAGAAACTGGTCAAGAATTATCATTGCTGTTCTAGTAGCTGCATTCCAGCTTTCACAGTGCTTGGTTATGAAATGCTATTGCTATCAGACCTTGGTTTAAACCATTATCTAGGTGGTAAAAACATGCTGGAATTGAAAGGCTGTTTTAATAGATCACTTTGCTTGACCTATCAGGAAAGTGCAAAAAACTGCCAAGAGAAGATCACTTTTCTTGACCTATCAGGTAAGTGCAAAAAACTGCCAAGACAAGATCACAGCTGTAGCTAAATGAAAAAGCTGAAATCTAGGAAGAAAATGAAATTAATTTTCACAATATCTTCTGCCTTGGTAGCCAAACCAGTAAATAGCCCTCTTACAAGGTGCCACCAAAAGTTATAGAAAAATGACAAATTTCTGCTTGAACAGTGTGTCAGAGAACTTTGATTAGCTGAGCAATATTTTCCTTCCCACCCATATAAATTGGTTTCATATGAGATTGGCATAGCTCTGCCACCACACATATGGATCTGTCTCAGATCAGAAGCAATCAGAAGTTCTTGTAAAAGGGAAGAGCCAAAGGCTATATCCCAGTGCTGTATGCACTATCTGTTAGTGTTAGAACATACTGTCCAGTAAAGTCTCCTGTAATACACTCAAAGATCAAAGATCCTTGACCAAAGAAATTTTTATCATTAACTGTTATCCATAAGAACATCATAAGTTAAAAATTTCTGCCCCCACTGGGTCAAAATTTACCTGCAAGAACTGAGCATTGTACTTTGCATAGTATCAATCATCAGCTTGGTTTTATGATGAGGAAGAGCATCAGCCTAACTGGAAAGGGTCATAGTTAATAGCTCAAGTCAGGCAGGCAGAATTATAAGGGCAAAATCATTAGACATACGAACCAGAAAAACAGCCAGGAATAATAATTCCCAACATTAGCAGCAATTTTCTGAACACACTATTCTGGAAAACCCCTAAGATTACTGCTACTAGTTATGAGATCACATTACCCAGCTCATTTCAATATGCACAAAGCAAGACACATATCACTTGTCACTTGTTTTTTTCCTCCCAACCAAAAACAGGGATAACAAATCCCCTGAAGGAACAGGTGGAATTGATGATGCAAACCATTGCTTATGAAAAAGGGTCACATTGCAAACGAGAAGGTCACTGAAAACAATCTGAAACACAGAACTCAATTTTGTGGTTACTAAATTTATATTATTTATAAATTAGCACAGAAACCTGTTGCATCTGGGATGACATAAAAAAATAATTCAAGTAGAAACAGGCCTTGTGGATGAAAGAAAAAAGAACTAAAACTAAGTATAAAGCAGAAAATTATTTTAAAAAGGTCAAAGTATGTGTTTGTGGGTGTATAGCAAACAATATGCAGTCTTCTTGTAATTTCCCTGTAAATACAAAACACTGCACACTTCATCTATATCCATACTGAATATCTGCTAATTTCATTATAATGTTGGCAGAGTTATTGTGTTGTACTAGAAGGAAAAATCAATACATTGTGCATAGCATTTCCTTATCTGTTGGGAGCAGAGACATGCTGTTTGTGGAGCTGTAGAATCTGTTCCTGCCAGCTTAAAATGCTGCATGCTGCAAAAGTAGGGTTAAATAATTTCATAAAACCCAACACTTCCTCCTTCTGTTTTGGCTAAAGAAGGCAGATCACATTTAACAAACTTTGTTCTCATTATGGACTATTGCTGGAGCTGAGATAATGTGTTTTCCTTTCTCTCAAAGTTTGTGATACAGAATGACAGCATTAAAAAAAAATCTGCCTTTTTAGTGATGATGAACCCCATGATATTCCAGGTTGTTTCAAGTGCAGAATCAAGCTGAAAGTCTGTAGGTACTTCACAGTCTCAGGTGATCAAATTTGGTCAGTGCTGGATGGCACAGTGATAGCAGATTATGTGTCACTTTCCTCTTTGGAGCAAAATAAAGGGCCAGATGGAGTTTTCTACAATTTCACCCAATCTTGCCTTATTTCCAAAAAGCACCTGACAACTGCAAATTGAATTTAACGCTGGTGGTGAAAGTCAATGGACTTATTAATTGTGACTGATGTTCAAGAAAAAATGTATAGACAAATGCCAACACATTTAATTGAATAACACTGACTCCTCGACCAGAAAGCCAACTCTTGATTGTGGTTTACTTTCTGCTAAAAAAACTGGAATATGACAGTCTTTTTTGAAACAACTGATAAGTTAGCATAGTATACAATCAGATAAGTTAGAAGTTTTTCATTCTAGTTTCTGATCTGGATAGAAAATGAGAATTCTATTAATACTGGGAGATATGCATATATTGCAGAAGAAGGTAGATAATAACATGTTAATATCAGTGTTGTTTCTGCTGAGTTTTGTCTTTCATTGCTTCCCATAACAGATACCCATGAAGTCTGGTTGATAATTGCAAGGTTGGTACAGAATAGATTATGCAAGTATATGCAAAAAAAAAAAAACAAACTGGTTTCCATTTTTCCAAAAAAAGAAAGCTATTTTGGATTACTCACATCAACAGTTACATTTTGACCCTGTACTTGTGCCAACAATCTGACCAGTGACACTCAGCTGTTGGTAGCAAGAAATGCTGTTACACTCACAGAATTTATTTATTTATTTATTTTAACCAAAGAAAAAAACCAAAAACAGACCCAAGAAATTCCCAGCCATACTGATTGCTTACAGAAGGAAGTCAGGCTTCAGTTGGAAAATGCCTGTACTTTTAGAGACCAACAGCTGTCATACAAGGGTCCAGCTGCCTTCTGCTCACACTAAGAAGCTATTACATGACACATTATGTTTCAAAGTCATGGGTTCCAATATTACATCCCACAAGCTCAAACTGGTTCTGTGGAGCTTGGCAAAGGAAATAAAAATGAACACAAAAGTTTCCTACAGCCCAGCTCCCTGAGCTGTGAGCATCAGCACTGAGATGTTACCTAGCTGTTATTGAAGCTAGCTACCTAGATGTTATTGAAGTTAGCTACCTAGATGTTATCCAGCTTCTTACAGCTCTTCCTAGCTATCAGACCTTCCTGAGATGCAAGATAGGAAAAAAAAAAAGAAAACAAACAAAAAAAGCTGAATGCCTGCTTTAACACAGCTAGAAACAAACCCCCATCCTCTCACTCCTTCTCCTTTTCTGTTTTCTGGAAATGAGAGGAATTGCTGACAACTTCCCCCCATCACCTACAAAAGAAAGTGAGGATCACCTGTTCTTTCATTTTAGTAGTGAAGAAAATCTGATTGGAAGAGGAAATCATCCTGGGGATAGAACTTTTTCACCCCTGCAAGGTGTGATCACTGTTCTTGCAGGAAGACCTGCTGGCCCTTGCTCTGGCATTTTAACAGCCTTCTGTCCCTCTCCTTTCCCCAGACAACTCAATTTTGGTGAGACTTCCCATGACTATTGGTTTCACCCACCTACAGCTTGAGGGTAAGAGAGCTTTTCAGCCAGAAGCATAAAATACAACAGGGAATTAAGGGAGGCTGAATTTTCTTTTTAGCTTTGACTGATGGGTGAGAGGTTTTCCTGAGCTGGTAGAGGAGGAAAGGAAAAGAAAAAATTGAAATTTTACAGTACCAGTATTTAGAGACATAGCACACTATAAAACACTGATTTCAAAACAAACTGGCTATCTTCAGCCAGGAAAACTGGGATGAATAACTGAAACTCCCTGAACTCCTCAAGTTACTGATTTTAGGCCTACTGAGCCACAAGACAGTAAGTTCTTCCTTTCAGCCAAGCTCTTCAGCAATAATATCTGAACAATAGCATTCAGCCTTAATGAAACACTATATCTTGTATTTTAGAGCTTATTTCCTCATTAAGGCTGTTTCTTTCTGGTGCTGGTAACCACATAAACCTAACAAATTCATTTACATAAAGATGTGATGCTGCTATTCTCTCCCATCTACTTCTATCCAGAAAAAATATCCTCACTGTGGTAATTCCAGAGCTGTTTAAATGCCAAAGGAGAACAATCAGCAAGTTAAGTCATCATTCTTATTGTCTATTAATAAAAGCTATCAGAAAAGGCTGGTTTTGGTGAAATAAGAGGAGCTGGGAAGAAAAGAAGTGACAGCCAGGGATGTGGTTGGATAGTCTGTTTTCAATGATTCTACCTGTGTGGTCTATTGGGAAAGTTTTTAAACTTGATGGGAAAGTTGCCACAAGATATTGAAAAAAGGAGAAGGGATTTACAAAGAGCTCCTGTTTTCATTTTTCTAGACTTCACTTTACTACAGCAGGGAGCAATACATAGAATTGGCATGATATTGGTCTGGAAAGAAGGAGACAACAATTGGCTGTGGCAACTTTTGAAAGGAAAGATCCTATGCAGTATAAATTATATTTTTGGCATTTAATTGGCCAGCATCATGTGCCAACTGTGAGACTGTTGATTGTTGTCAAAATTCATTCTGAGGTTAATAGCCCATGCTAATATTCTTGCTCTGGGCTGAAAACACCACGTTACAAAAGCTCACATTGTACATTAAATGTAGAAAACTCTGCAGGGGTAAATGACACAGGTGATACAGGGTACACACCTTCAGTAATAAACATGAGGAAGGATGGGAAGTGATCTCAACAAAAGCAAAGATCCCAGACAAATTTGAAAGAGTCAGTAGATAAATAAGTATATCTGGAAAGAGAGCATATAGGTTTCTCTGGATCTATTCCTTGGACTTGAATCCAAGCTTTCAAATCATAAATCCTATATGTGCATGGAAGGAACTGGGTCTCTTAAGAAGGCAGATGGAAAAGACTAAGCTGCCTAGCAAGGTCAATAGAGCATTTAACTCATAATGCTAAATGCAAGCATTATTTAAATTTATTTTTCTTTTCTGGTACTTAATACCTGAATCAGAGTCATTTCTGTCCCATTCTCCAGAGCATTCTCCCGATGGAAGGTAGCTCTCCACTTTCATTTTAAAAATATGTAGGAATATTTTACTCAGAAAGGAGGTAGTAGGGGTTCATACTTTAACACTTAGTGTTTAATATTCAACTGACTTGATCTTCCCATCTTAACACTTTGACAGCCACTCTTTCCTCTGTAGCACACTCAAATTACAGCTGTCTAAGGCTGGGCTGAGCCTTTCCCTCATCTTGTCAATGCTGAGGTTCTGGACTGACATCTTTGCAAGAGCCACAACACACAAAACAAACAGGCAGCCTTCTGGAATCCTTTCTTCTTGTCCATTTTCCCAACACAATTTCTTTTTGTTTCTAAAACTAGTGAATGCTTCAACAGTAAAGCTGAGAAGCTCTAGGGAGGTGTCCAACCTGTCAGTGCTTTAGGTGAAGACTGTCCCCACTGAGACACATTAGGGCTAGCTCTGCTCTGGGTTGCAAGGTAGTATTATATGGTCATCAGTGAAATAGCTGTGCACATGTTTCCAGGTTTGGACCTTGGTTGGAACACTACCAAGTTTTTAACTGATCTAGTGAACTGAAGCAGAGTACATCCATCCTCTGCACATCTGGATAAGATTAACTGTTTTCCTAAACCACTAACATGGAGAACTAAGAGGTTTGCAATTAAATATTTCTGTGGGCTGTGCCCTGTTTGATATAGTGACCCACTGCTAAGTATAACCTAATTTCACAATTTATTGGTAAGTTTTATCCTCATTTTCAGACATATAAATAAGCACAATAATAATGTAAGAGATTCCAAAAGACAAGCCCAGTTTCTAGATCCAAAAAGAAATAAGGATAATATTGATTACATGCTTAGGAGACCTGTCCTTGAAATTTCTGATAGATGTCTCTCTTTATAGGATATTATGAAGACAATGTGAAATGGGCAAGTAATAGATATATAATTACATTTTCAGATTAGAAATTAATGACAGAAGAATTATGAACATGTCCAGAATGCTGGTAAACACTGGTGAGACCCTTAACAAATGCTTTTAGCAGTGAGATGTTGGTAATAAAACATGAGGTCCAAACACGTTTGAAAATTGTGACTCCAGGAAGGACAGGGCTCTGAGCAGAGGCAATTTCCATGACCTGAGTGCCCAGGAACAAAGATGTTCTCTGGAGTTGCAGAGGATGCCTGCAGCAGTTGACTGGACAAAGATACAAACTGTTTTTGGAGCAGAAAACAGACTGGAAAATATCAAGCACAGGAAGGAAGAATGTCCCAAACCTGGTTCCCAGCATCTGAGATGTGCAAACACTAATCATGAACTGCTTCAAGAAGAACCTGCATGAAAGATAGGTATAGTGATGCATTTTCCCCCTACTTAATTAGGAAAATTTGAATGCAAATGAAGCTGAAAATTGGGCCAAATTTGGAGGAAAGGGGAGCGTAATTTTCTTCTGAGCAGGAAAATGACATTTTACATGTAGCAGAGGGCTCTTTGCTGGGCAGTAAGTCTACATGAGACCCTTACAGGGTACTAAGGTACTCCTGACTTGGGCTGTCTGAAGATGAGGCTACAGCTTCTGGGGGCTGTGGAAGTAAAGCAGGTCTGGATTTGAGGCAGTCTCAAATTTATGTCTGTAAAGCAGAGCAAATAGGGCTGAAAAAACAATGATTGTTCCTCTCTTAAAGTAGATGTTTCCTCATTATCACAGAGATCTAGACATGGAAGGATGTCTGAGAGTCTGGACAAAGTATCTTGCTTTAATGTTAAGACTTTCAATGAATTCAAATTTTTTAACCTGTCTTTTGGCCTAAACTTTTTTAACACTCAATGACCCTGTGATTATGTGGATGGGTGGTTATTAAATTATGATCTCTGACAAAACACTGAAGTCCTAGTATTTTTTTATCACCTCATGGGTTCTACATTATGGTCAATATTTTTTGAAATCAGATAGATTAAGTTCCTCCATCTGTGTGCTCCAAATGATTGACTGCAGTGTGAAAGTGTCAGAGCTCACAAGAGAGACAAAATTGCAAAGGAGCTTCTAGCAGATGCCACTTCAAGAAGAGCCACCAATCTCCAACACAATAGGAAATAAATTATTTCCTGAGCCAGCCAAATACACAACACATTGATTAAAGAGACATTATCTAGTGCAACAATCGATATTCAATGTGAAATAAGTACAATATTAAGACTAACTTCAATTTCCCTTCTGTAGAAAATTAAGACTTTAATATGAACAGGTGAATGGCAGATGAAAGCAACAAAATATTTCACAAAACTGTTTAAGACCAACTATTTTCAAGGATTATTTGCTTTTTAGCACTGTGTTTCCCTTAGCATCACTGTTAGCTCTTGCCTAGGTATGCCACTGTTTTTCCCTGCAGAGCTTTCTGTGACAATCCAGCCATTCACTCTTGGCTGGCTGGGGTCAGGTTTTCCAATGTGTGGTTTCTGTTCCTTTCTTTTCCTTTGGTACCTTCGTTCTAGTTGACTTTTATTAAGAATTACTTAAGGCTAATATGCCACTATAACTAACACACTGGCTCATGGCTTTTCTCTAGTAATTTCTTAGTCCCTGGGATGCTTAATTGTTGGATTTTGGGTTTTATTTATGGTTGGTTTTTTTTTGGTTTTTTTTTTTTTTTTTTTTTTTTTGACACAAAGTGGTTAGAAGAAATACCAGAACAACTTTAACTACAAACACAAACAGTTAGCACAAGTGTTTTTGCACTTTAGTAAGCCTTCTGTTTCAAATAATTCCCCAGAAAAACCAAGGGATTGTGGAGATGATGAACCAGATTATGCAGAATACGTTTTTAGGATAAGCCAAGTTGAAAAGTATCATGTATATGTGCTGAGCAGGGCCAATTTCATTTTGGAGTGTTTTAAGTTTATTTCCCTGTCTAACCTTCATTATAAACAAGCAAATAAAAAACTGTGGGTCCTAAAGTAGTCAGGAATTTTGTATATCTAATTACTGATACCCAGAAAAATAAAAATAATTGCTTTAAATTCTGCGCTGTTTTAAAAATAGTTAGAGGGCAAATTCAGCCATGTGCAGATGATGTAAGTGCATTACATGGCAGCCTAGATGTGAAAAACTTTGCTAGAACTCTTCATTGATTGAACTTCTGTTAGTTCATTCAGGGTTAGTTTTATTTATTTTCGTATTTTAAATAACGCTAGCGGACACACACACACATATAAATGTATAGAAATGTGTATAAAACAGACTGGCAGCTGTCTGGGGCAACAGACTGCCACGGGCATCATAAGGACATGCACAACTCCTGCCAGAGCTGGAAGCCAAGGTCTGGCCACTGCAGCAGGAGCCAAAGGCAGAGCAGGGGCAGGTGGGATGGCAGAGGGAATCTGCCTTGCAGATTCAGCTGGATACTCACAGCCCTAAAATCTCTCCACGATTTTATTTCTCTGCTGAGCTCTGACACTTTCAAATTATAGTCAGTCATTTGGAGCACACAGATGGAAGGAAATTTAACCAAATTTATTTTCAGGAATACAGACCATAAAGGCACTCTCCATTAGGAAGGAAGTTTCAGAGTTTTAAGCTCTAATTTTACAAGTGGGACCAAAATCTAGTGACAAGCCACAGAACATAATATCCCAGGTCTCTCCTTCCTTTTTTCCTGTCTTCTTCCTGAGGCAGGATTTGCCCAGCCACAGTCCAAACAAGAAGCTTCATTTCAGGGAGATTAAAAACTCAACTTGCCTACATTTCTGAGAAGTCTTGTGTCATCACTGAATTCCAATTACCCAACATACATTTTAGTATAAAAGGCAAATGATGACCAGTGACAAAATTGCTTGTAATTTATGAATAAGCCATCCCCAAGATAAAAACATGGAGCAGAAGGAACATTTTTTTTACTCCTGTCAAAAGTCCCTCTATTTGACATGTAAGCTCTGTTTGATGAAGCATGTCCTATACAGTTTATACAGTTTGGGAATTATATTTTAAGGGATTTTATTTCTCAAAAATAACTTTTTCTAAATGAGCATAAGAAATTGAAATCAGTTAATGTCTCAGCTTCACCTAGAACCTGCTTTTCCATGCTTGATAGATTTCCATGACTTCAGCTACATTGTTGTGTTATGCAGCTTCCCTTGGCATCCTTTCTGCTCCAGAGTAAAACCTTGTCCTTCCAGCACAAACCACTGTGGAGGAAGCCTTGGGAAGAGTTGAGTTTAAAAACTTGACAGAAAGCACTGCAGGTGCTGCCATGGGTTTTGGAAGAGTTTCCATGCACCAGCAGTTGCACTGACTGTTTCATTGCTGTGTTCACTACAAGCAACATGAAGAAAACAAACAGGAATCAAAATTTAGAAGATGTTGCTAAGGAGGGTGAACAGAGGTTATGCCCAAGGCCAGGAAGGGCAGGGTAGAATAAGGGCCCATGAGGCATATACAGGCACAGCATGGAAGCCTGGATGTCAGTTCCACAGTTTAGACTACCCATGCAGCCCCAAAAAAGTGGTGAGAGGAGCTGCTGAGAGGAAAACTGAGAAAAATTAAGATTTTCCATTTAGGTGGTATTGGAAGCAAGTGGATAACTCAGAGAAAGGAATCTCACAGGAACAATAAAATCTTTACACACTTACAGGCTTTATACCCAGGAGAAAAAAAAAAAAAAAAAAAAAAAGAGTTTTTAAGGTTTGTTTTGCCTTTTTTTAAGGTGCTCTTCATTTTTCTCTCAAAAAGCAGCTCCTTACTTTTCCTCCCTTTGTTCCCTGTACTCCCTATAGCCCTGTGGTTTGCTGTCCCTTTAGGCACTGGCTAAGCCTCAAAGGCAGGCAATCTCATACAAAAAAAATGTAAATGAAAAGAACAACAGATAAAGGCCAAAGGCTTTTAAATGAGTTATTCATAGTGATGTTTTTCTGTCATGTGCAATAAAGTCAGCTGCATTCCTTGTCACCTGGATGCATTCCAGGGAAATGCAAATTGTCACTACAAATGTAATAACTGGGCAAAAAAATAGTGTTTTCAGACCTCTTCCTCTTGGGATGTTTCATTTAGTTATTTCTTGATGTGCTCACTTTCAGGTAAGTGTATAAAAATTCACTATGCTCATCCCAGCATGACACAAAGAATTGAGATGACATGGGAGAACCACTGGGAAACTCTGCTTCTAAAATAATGTCAGGTACTTTATGTTAGCTGGTGGATTTTAACTGGTAAGAGGCTGAGGGATGCCATTTATTGGGCTGTGTCACAGAGCAGGCTTGGCCTTCCCAGGTAAGACAATATATTTAGGTCCCATTTCCGACTCTGGTCCATCTTCACATGTGATTCTGAGCGAGACATCTCTGGGAAAGAGAAGACAAGCTGTCTGAGAGCATCCACTTCAAAATGGGTTGCTGATGTCAAAGGATGGATGCCAAGACTATATTATTTCATTCCCCTCCCCTGCCTAGAAATTTGCCCCTTCAAGAAGCCATGAGGAAGATTTTATTTCAAATGCTCTCATATACCCCTCAGCCTCAAATAAAGCATGAGTAGTCTTGCAAAGACTGATCACTGTTTCGTAGCACAGCCCCTTTACACTACTTTTGCCACTCCAGACTTAATCTCTGGTGAAATCAAGAAACCCAGATATCCTCAAGGCATGGTGGACAAATGCCTGAAAATCCAAATGCTGTGAGTCACTTGAGTGAACTGCTGGGTTGGCTCCCAGGAGGGAGCCCTAGCATTTTCCACAAATCAGGTGTGAAAATGGGGAGAGGTGTGTTCCTGCTATGAAAGCAGAGGCCAAGGACTATTACTTAGCATGAAATATTTTAAGCTAATAGCAGTAGCAGTGTTTCCTCTGTACAATTTCCTCTTCCAGCTTACACCACACAAAGCACAGAAGCTAATGCAGTCATCCCTGCCCTGCTTTAACCCTTTACTTGATGCTCATGGGAAGAGCAGCAGTTAGGTTATAGACTGTCTGCCAAACTGCAAGCATAATTCGAGTCAGATCCACTGAAGAATCATCTTAGACATGAACAAGGAGCTACAGAGCACACCATTTTTCATCAGCTGTATAAGGAAGCCACCAGAGTGGAAATTATAGGATACAAAAATAGCTATTTTCTGGAACTTAATGGCATTGAGATATGCAACTTGTACAAGCAAGACTGATAGTTTTATGAATATTAGCATCAGAAAAAATAGAGGATTGCAGATCATGAAATGTTTGGGTAAATTTTGGTTTATGTGATAAACCAAATAAGCCTTTGATGTCACAGGCTATGATGAAAACAGCAATCAAACATGAGAGATAAAAATGGATATGTATAAATGTGGAAGACGAAAAATAAATACAAATGCACATGTATGGGGGGCAGGGCCAGGGGTTCCAACAGAAAAAAAATCAGAATTTGTTTGATAACTTATTTGAACAGCTAATTATCCTGACAATCAATTTTTTTCCATTATTTCAACTTTAATCTCACCAATGTCAACTTTCAGCCATAAGCTGTTGAATTTTGCTATTTGGTAAAATACAGTTTGGGTTTTTTTTTCTGGTAGTTTTGAATAACAGTATTGCATGAAATCCTCTGTCAGAGAATTACCTGAGATGCAGACTTCCCTGACAGAGTGACAGAGGGGATGTTATTAAAAGCAAGGATCTTCATTTTAAGCTTGACATAAATGATTCTGTAAACTGTCAGGGAAGACAACTAATAACTCTGAAAGGTCCTCCAGAAGGGCAGCAGTGATGAAATCAAACCCTGTGGAAACCTTGTTAAGAAGAACAAACTCCTATGGATCTAGATAGGGGGTTAATTATGCTTCAGACCTGATCAGCTATCCTGCTGCACACCTCCTCAGTAGGAACCAATACCCTGGATGCAGCCAGGGACAGCAGACACCCACTGGCCAGTGCCAGTCTGAAGTTCCTAGGCTGCTGTGTTATGGACACTGTCCCTGCGCTTTGCCTGTGTGGTTGTTAAGGCACAGCCTAAGCTCCAGGAGAGCCCAGGCACGTCAAGGCAAGCATCATTTCAGAGCTGGAACAGGTCAGTAGAAGGCCAGGCAGGAGAGATTTGATGGTTCTTCATCTTTGAATGTATTTAAAGTAGGGACACTTGGCAGTCTCAGATACAAGAAACAGGTCACTGATGCCATCGACATTTCACATGACTTGTGGTCTTGTTTCTGCTTCAGTTTCCTGGACACATCCCTACATTACTTTCTGTAGCAAGGCTTAAAAGCAAGGCACTTCCCAGGGGAAGCTGATATTCCATATCTGCCATGATTTGTTATTTATTCATGCCGAGATGAGCAGGTCAATCCTCACAAAGCACCTGAAGGGAGAGGATTGGGGGTGGATCATCTCTCACAGGCTCAGGCTGGGCTGCAGTGCCAGCACTCCATGACAGGTGCAGGGCTCTCACTGCACCCCAGAGAGCAAAGTGAATCACATTTTACACCATCCTGGGTGTGTTAGCAATCTTTGTTCATCTCTGATGGTCTCTCTTTCCCAGATTGTTGCTCCCTGCAGCAGAATTACAGGAGCTTTTGATTTTTTCCAGGAGGAGGGGACATGAACCTTAGCTACCTAAATCCTCTCTTTTATTTAGACTACTCATTTCTCACTTATAGTAGGAAAAAAAAGTATATCCTGAATTAATTAATGTATGTAAAATTATATTAAGCAATAAACTGACAAGAAGTGATAGCCTAAGGAGACATCCTGTACACTCCTGTGTATCCTCTGCTTCCACCATCTATTCAAATGGAAAATATCTTTTCCTTCCAGCAAGTGTAATACTGAATAGTTATAGTTATAGTTCCAACTGAATGGGGACCAACATTTTCTATAATGGATCATAAAGAAGATATGGACTGAATTTCTAACTGGACTGCGACTCATCCTTCATTTTCATCAAAAGATCTATGCAGCAGAAAATGAATTTGCCTAATTTATTTTAAATCCATGATTAACAACAAGTCAGAGGCATGATGACAAATAGGGTTTCAAAGGCCTGACTACTGCACTCATAGAAAATGCCATTTATGTGCAGGGCCAGTGGTGCAGCTGTCTGAATCTGAGAGTCACTTACATGCAAATGGCACTTGTGCTTCAAAACCTGAACCTCCATTTGGCATTTGCTGCTCCATAGAGTAGTTCAGCATACCTTAGATAGCTGCTTTCAAGGTATAATATTATTTCTCAGACCATTAACATATTCTGGACCTGAAGAATACTATTTTAAGTCTTTGCAAGGCTTGCATAAGGTTTACTTATGCCTTAGTTAAATTTAAACTCAGCTAACTAGTTCAGTTTAGTTTAACAGACAGTTATTCCCTATTCTTCTGCAGAGAGAAATTTTTATTATTTCCTTTCTATCCTTGCACTCTGAATCTCAAGTCCAATAGCCAAGCAATATTAAAGAAATTCTGAAGTAGTCAGTGATAAATCTACATAACAGAAATATGTGATGTAGGAAGTATATGCTATTTCTCTAATGGTGAGTGTTTTTTATTGGATACTGTAGAAGGTAAAGCTGTATGGCTCAGAATATAAAGTCATGAAGCCTTAATGCTCTTAATCTTGTTAAGATTAATTAATTTGTGTCAGACTGTTTTTAATGCTGTCATGGTTTAGGAATGGTACTCCCCAATTCAGTGCCTCCACTGAGATTCTCCCAAACCAGAGGCCACTCACATTGCTCCCCTCTCCTTCCCACTCTGGCAGGATGGAGCTGAGAACTGGAGGCACAAAAGGTGAAAACTGTGGGCTGAGATAAAAACTATTTATTGGAAACAGCAGTGAGACAAGAAAATTAACAGTAACAGCAAGAATATTAATAACATAAGGTATAAGGCAAATAAACAATTTATGGAAAGCCAAATACTGGCTGGCATTTCCACATGGGGCTTTCTCCCCTTACTCCTGCCACTGGAAATGACACAACACCTGAGTAGCCATGCCTGCTTGGAATAGGTTGGACTTACATGTCTTGTAAGTGAAATGACAAATTCCTGAAGAGTGGGGAAAATAAATTCACAGTTGAAGATTGTTGTTATACTTAATGGATTTGGGTGGTGAGAAACAAAAAGACAAACATTTAAACAATAGATTTCCTGTCCTCCTCTGCCTATCCATTGTTTTGTCTTTCTTTAATGTGTTGTCCCAGAGGCACCATGGCTGGGCTGGTGGGGCCAGCTTTGCCCTGAGGTGGGTGTGCTGGCTGACACCTCTTCCTTTAGAGACCACCCTGCTCTTCACACTTCAGCCCAGACATGAAGAGCACCTGCCATGGCCTTATGGATGTCTTACACCTGTGTCCATGGTGTCATCTCAGTTTTGTGCCCTCGTGCCTGCTGTGTAACAGGGATATCTCCTGCTGAGTTCCAGAGGTAGAAAGGTTTCTCTGTGCACTTTCTGGCTGCCATTCCTAGCAACTGGAGGGTAGTTCTTAAATATTTTCTTGGGTCTAGGTCATTATGGAAGCTTAACCCTTACCAAGAAATTACAAATTGCACCCTCTAATGAGCTTTGGATCACTCAGGCAGAAGGAGCTCTCTTTTTCATCATAATAGGGATTTTCACAAGTGCAGCCTCAAGACGTGACTCTGCACTTCTGCTCTTCATTCAAAATTCCCAATGGAATGTCTTTACATTATTAACTCTAGCAAAGGATTTTGGTGCCTCTGTTGTTAAACTGAGAGGAGAATTTTGACAAGTGCCTTTCATTTCCTTACCCATTTCAGCTGAAGAGAATAGTGCAGATGTGGATGTCTCAGGCTAGTATTAGATTAAACACCTTTGATTTCCTTTGCACTTTATTTGTTGCATTTAACAAATAATAAGTGAAACAGAACCAATCAGGAACCTCAGTCCATTCCTGAATCTGATGGACATAGGATTGGACAAAAAAATGACAATGGAATCAAGATTACTTGAAATGTCATGGACTTAAAAATAAAAAACACTGGGATAATTCCCTCTCTGGAATAAAAGACAAAGCAAACCAGCTTTTCAGTGGATCCCACTGTGATACTTTGACTGTTCTTTGCAGGACTGAAAGGTACAGCAAAGAACTATTTCATATCAGTTCTGCTATGTCTAATCTTCTTTTTCTTTTTCTTTTTTTTTTCATTCTTCCTTTGATTCTGCAGCACTAAGGGTAAGAGTCATGACTCAGAGTCTCTGAAATTCTAAGTGTTGGAGAGTTCTTCCTGTTGGATGAGCACAATAACTAAAGAGCTCACAGCATGGAAGTGGAGCACAAGACCCAGAAGTATGTGGTGATAAAATTTGACTACAGTCTAGGGCACTGCAGCATCAAAGAGACAAATCAAGGGCCCTGAATTGGATGCCTGTAGCCTTGTGATTAAAGGTTTATAGAGCACAGCAAGCATGGAGCCTAATCTCTTGTATTGGTTGGGGAAATTTAACCCAGGTCTCACACCTGCTGAGAACATTTTATTTTTTTTTCTATGCTCAGTTCTGTAAAGGAAGCATTCCAGTCTTCCAGATACACAGAGGCACCTGCATGATGCCTTGAGAGAGAAGTCAAAAGTCTAGGGATAGGAGAGGAAAAGGAGGCTATGAAGTCTGCTTTCCATTAAGATTTCTTTACTTTGTTTCCTAATTCTAGGTGGTTGTCTGCTTAATCTTAGAATTTAAAGATTTTTAGTATGATCCCTGCCTCTTCCATTGCATTGCACTGAGGTATGTCCAGCATCTGCAAGGGTAACATGAAAAGAGAGGGAAAATGAGGGAGGAGGAAGAAAAAGGCAAGCAGGAATTAAAAAAAATCTGATGCAATTCTGATCATCCATGCATGTCTGTCCTTGTCACTAAATCTAGTTCTTAGCCCTCAGTTCTTTCTAAACTGAGAGAGAAGATCAGCCTTCTGATTAAAAACCAGCCAAAGAAAGGGATCTAAACTGTCTCTGGGAAGCTGCCAGCACTGCATAGACTGTACTCCATTCACAAAGGAGGGTTTGCTTATCTCCCTCTTGTTGGCTCTGTTCCATGTTTCCTAAAAATTCACCACAAAGAGAGCAGGGAGCAAAATGAGTGATGTCCAGAAACTGCAGGGATTGGTTCCATAATCGTGCTGTTCTTTTATCCAGCTACAGTTTCATGTGAAATGCATACAAAGTCCATTTTCAGGAAGCAGATTCTGGGCTTTATTTCAGTCACCATTTCAAAAACATTGCTCACCCTTTTCAAGCACAGCATTAAATTTCATCACTTTGTCCTGAAATCACTGCTAAACACAAATGTTTAGGGTCATCCAATCTGTTCTCCTATCTCATATACTTTGCCAGATTTTTTGCATTCACCACTGCCTAAATGTAGGGTTTTTTCCTTAGAAGGAAATGAAAATTTACACACACACACACCCCTCCTCTTCCATCTGCCTTTCCCTTGTAATTAGCTTTTTTGCTTGGCCACTTTCCTGGGAAATGGAAGATGTATTTAAAGCATCTCTGAAATCTTGAGAGAAATCCTCTAAGTGCAACCTCACAGCCCAGCGTGGTGATGCTGCCACCTCCTCCAGGGAGTGGTGGTGCACAGAGCTGTGTCTGTGTTTGTGCAGCAGCATTCTACACGGGTGTGTGCTCTGCAGCTGCCAGAAGCTTTCCCTGTGTCCACCCAATGCCAGCCAGTTCAAGATGGACCTGCTGATGGGCAGGGCTTGGCTCATCATCAGCACTGGCAGCACCTCTGGGATATCTGAGGATGGAGAAAAAAGCCCTGCACAATTTTAGCCAGAGAATACACGAGTGAGAATGTACAAGAGAAGCAGTCCTGCAGACACTGAGGTCAGTGGAAAGGGAGAGGCAGGAGATGCTTCAGGCCTGGAGCAGAGATCCCCTGCAGCCCACGGTGGGGCAGCCTGTCCCTCTGCAGCCACAGACACCCACTGCAGAGCAGAAATCCACCGGAGCCCGTGGGGGACCCACCCTGCAGCATGTGGATGCCCAAGGAGCACTGTGACCCTGTGGGAAGCCTGTGCTGGAGCAGGCTCCTGGCTGGGCCTGCGGAGAGTGGGGCCCATGGTGGAGCAGGAGTCCTGGCAGGGCCTGTGACTCCACTGGGAAATCACATGGAGCAGCCTGCTTCCAAAGGACTGCACACCGTGTAAGGGACACATCCTGGAGCAGTTTGTGGAGAACAGTGCTCCAGGGGAAGGACACAACTGGAGAAAATCATGGACAGCTGACTCCTGTGCAGGGAGGGAACAGGGGAAGGGTGTGAGGAGTCCTCTGCCTGAGGAGAGAGTGCCCAAAACAACGTGGGATGAAACCATAGTTGCCATCACCATTCCACTGCACTGCTGAGCAGGGAGGGCACAGGAACTCAGAAGTTACATGGAGCCCAGAAAGAAGGGAGGGGTTGGGGGAAGGTGTTTTTATGATTTGGTTTTATTTCTCATTGCCCTACTCTGATGTGTTTGGCAACAAACCAAACCAAGTCCCCCAGGTCGAGTCTGTTTTGCCCATGATGGTAACTGGTGAGTGATCTCTCACTGTCCTTCTCTCAAAACATGAGCCTTTCATTATATTCCCTCTGCCCTGTCCCCCAGGAGGAGAGAGGGCACATGGCATCCAGCCAAGACCAACACACCACAGCATATCAGAGCAGACCCTGATAAATTTTTTGATGATTCTGAGGACTGAAGTTTTGATTTAAGCACATAGATCTCACTAAAGTCCTACCTAAAGCATCTTAATCTTTTGGGATGTGGAACAGAGGGCACTAAAAAAGCAAACCATGTAGCTGACATTTGCCTTGGGAGTAAGTGCAGAGAAAAGCATAAGAGAAGGGAAGCTTGAAATAATGCCAGCTACCTGCTTTGAACATTAAGATAAAGGAAATGCAAGCGTCCCTTTTTGAGCTTTTATATTTTATTTAAAAGTTTCATTCTATTATCTTTTTTAAATTACTGGAGTAAAAAAAAAAGGGGAAAAATTTAAATGTATGTGTATGCCCGGAGCATCAGAAATGCCTATTAATTGCTGTCTACAGCTTGTAGAGTTAATACGTTTAAAAAACAGCTAGATGGACACCTGCACTGAGTTAAATATGCTTGTAGAGATATAAATGCAGATGCATTTGTCAGGATTTGCACTTTGTTAACAATTAACCTGCTAACTTCAATTACTTTTTTACTTTTGATTGTTGCTTATTTAGATACAGGACAGGACTGTTTGCTCTACATGTTATTATTCCTGTCAGCTGCTGTCATTACAGAGCTCTGAATGGAGAAAGAGTCCATGGAATACTATAAAGGAAAAGTAATAATGAATATGGCAAGTCAGTATAAGCAGTTCAGCTTCCCAGTAGCTAAGAACCAACATGTTCATTAAGCCTCTGGGTTATAAATTCCCTGTTTCTTCAAAGCAAATACAATAATTACCAAACACATATTTCTTCCCCAGTCATGCCTCAGCCTAGGCTAAAACTGGAGGCTCAAGTGGACTCACTCACTTCCCAAAGTCCATTTCTGGACCCCCCAGAGAGCATTCTCCCAGTCCACTTGCAGTGGTGATCAAAGGACCACCTTTTAGGTACAAACCATTTAGAAGCACATAACTAGCAGAAATAAACAACTGGGGAAAGCCAGCACACTGCCATAGTGAACAGGTGTTTGATAAAAAATGTCAGTCACACCACAATAAAATCAGGGCCAAAGAGGGAAACATGGATAAAGGTAATGGAGTAGAAAATAATACCACAGTTATAATAGTGCCTTTGTACTCAGGTGGAATATTGTGTCCATTTCTGGACTATAATAGCATGACAGGCTCATGGGCAGGAAAATGACTGCTGAGGAAAAGATTTCTGTATAAGAAGTAAGTAATCTTAGAATAGAGTCATTTTAGGTTGAGCTGAATTACATGGGTACATTGCAAGTAAGACTGAATATCCTGGGTTTTTTACCCTACCTGGAGAAGAGCTCTGGAATTTTCAGTGTTGTCTGAAGGCTCTGCACTGAGAGGAAACCCCTGCTTTCACACAATGCATAAATTAACTCCTCATTGAAAAATGGCATCATGCCCAAGAGCTTTATAAGCCTCAAAGTACATGTTGATATGGCTAATGAGAAACACTATTGTTTCGTAAAAAAAAAAAAAAAAAAAAACAAAAAAAACCTAAACAAAACAAAACAACAACAACAAAAAAACCCCCAACAGAATAAACCCCTTCACTTCATGCTCCAGCGAAGAAAAGAAAGACTAACAAGCAGAAGCCAGAGAGAAGCTCCCTTCACCATGCATGGACAGAAACTGGAATTCAATATTTACACCTCTGAGTAAGAGTTTACTAACCTGTTTAAAGAAAGTACATAAGCAGATAATCAGCCTTTGAGATATCAGAATACCCCTTAGACTCCCAGATCTAATGCACAATTAGGGTGCAGCAGTGCTTGAACAATGGCCTCACCCTACCAACAGGATTGAAAAAACTCTGGTGCTGGAGCAAGGAAATTGTGTTCTGATCAGCTCATTTTGCATTATCAGAGTTTGCACTGGCTTCAGGTCAATAGTATTTGTAGAACTACATTTATCTAAAGGGGATTTAGAGAAAGCTGTGCTTGTTTGGGTTAAATATTGCTGTCATGTTTTGTCAGATCTGCCAAGTCTCAGCTAGGAGAATTAACCAGACAATTTGGCATAAGGAAGCAAGGGGACCAAGATGTGCCTAAAACTTGTCTCCCAAAAGTTGCCAAGCCAGCGTTGCAAATGCCAATGTTCTATTTTTACAAATGCTCAATAGTTGCAATAGACATAAAATAAAATGACAGCTGCTGGATAAAAGGCACATTTCTTACAAATAAAAATTATAATATCTTGGTTTTTTATATTCTTTTTTTTCATTTCTCAATTGTCTTCTAACAATGTCATGTAGAGGATTTTTAATTATGATTAGTTTGAAATAAAAGGGCCAAGTTCCTTTTCTGAGCCCATAGAAACTAACAAACTCTTTAACAACAGTTTAAGATTAAAATTGAAGTAATTTTAGAGGTATAATACATGTTCTGTTTTATGTTTAGAAAAGAAATTTTCAGTACAAAGTAATATTCCACATTTCAGAGATCAAAGTATTTCAAGACATTTTTTAGGCTAGAAATTTCATTACTAGGGACTGCAGTCTTTTCATTGTTCACTGCTCTTTGAAATTCTGAGCAAAGTAATTCCTAAAAGATCATAGAATTATAGAATGGTTTGTGTTAAAAGGGACCATAAATGGTCATCTTGTCCAGCCAAGTGAAAATATTATCCCTTCATACAGTCCTAGAGTAGACCTTAATGACACCTCTGACTTCATTCTTACAAGAGTGCTTGTTCTCTCCAGGGCAATGTGCTGGGCAGTACCAAAGTCAGGGATTTAGATATGTCCATGGCAGGATTTGCTTTGACTGCTCTTTTCTGCATACAGACTCAGTTACTGCTGTGGAGACAAGGATTCTGTACTCAGTCCCATGGTTTGGGAGTGAACTTCTCAACAGTTTTCTCCTTACACAAAAAGAACATCTTTTTTAAAGAATAAGTCTTTGGAGCAACTTAAAATTAATAATTAGCATGTTAACAGTATTGATACTTTCTCTTTTATTTCTTCTGCTCCCTTTGCTCAGTTTTTATTATCTTTAAAAGCACTGATGCTTTCTCTTTTATTTCTTCTGCTCTCTTCTGCTCAGTTTTTATTATCTTTGTGAAGAAGAGTGTTACTTATGAATTTGTCACTTTTGAAACCTTAGGGGGTTTTTTTTGCTATCTAAAATTTTTATGACTCAATAATTCCTTGAACTTCCTTTCTAGTTACCTTCAAAGATTTTTTTTGCCAGCACTGAGCTGAATATAAGCTTTGGAACATGCTGGTATTTTCTTTGTTTCTATATGAAGGATGTGATTCTAAAGCAATTCAATTTGTTGTCATTTGCTGGTTACATGCTTTTCTCTGTTGTAACTTTTCTCAATTCTCTGTATGTTTGCAGAAAGAAATGTGTACTTGTTTTATTGTCACCCTATGTTTGGATGGGATTTTTTCCCCTTTTCACCTTTTAAGAATAGATTGGCTAAATCAATTTTCTTCAATGTTTTCTCAGCATGTGAATGAGACTAAAACTCTAAATTGCTTTTCATTTATATTAACATCTTCTTTTCTCTCTCAATGAGTGTGCTTCAGTCTCAGAAACTAATCTCCTGTATTTTCATTTGCTTTGCACTTCATTCCATATGCTGTTCTGGTAGCCTCTGCATTGTTTCGGAATAAGACAAAAGTTTCTCACATCAGTATAAATCACATAAAGACTTCCATTCTTTGCTGAAGGGTGATTATCAGAATTCAGTGATCTGCATGTCATTTGCTCATTGAAAGGGAATGGTAAATCAGAAGTTTTTCTAGAAGTTTTATAAATGGCAGATACATTCTTTAAATGATCCATTTATCTTTCAATAAGACTATAAGGCTATCCAGATTGTCTCTTCTGAGCTGGACACTGATTTTTCTTAGTTATGTTTATGTTTTGTTATGATTTGGTAATGACATGAGACTTATTTCCCCTACTTTCCTTGAAAGTGCGAAACCTATTTTTTTCTCTTCCTAATTCCTCTCATTTAATACTATAATTTCAGCAATTGAGGGAATGCATTCACTTTTATAGCTAATCAAATTTTTACATCAGCATGCTATGTAAGGTTGTGTTGTGAAGTGTAGTTTAGGAACATGGAAAGATAGGAATGGAAGTTAATTGGGCTAAATTGTTCTTTCAATCCCACATCCTGCTTCTCACATCACAAAGATTTTAAGGAACCTTCCTTAAGGAACTAAAGTGAAAGAATATTCATAGTGGACAACTACAAAAAACCTTGACCACAGGAAGAAGTCTGTCTTCATTAGTGAATGTTAGTCTGTGACTAGAGACACAATGATTTCATAAATTACAATATTTACTGAAGAAGGGGCAGCAAAGATATTTGGGGCCACTCTGCAATCTGAGACATGTCTAAACCATCACAGAAATGAGTCTGTTCTCCTTGCCTACGTATATACTTAAATGGTGCCAACATTGAGCTAAACCTTAAAGCTCAGTGGCAATGAGTTCACCTACTAAATTTTGCAATTTACCCCATTTAAGGTTATGTTGGTTGACTCTCAGCGTCACTGAAGACTTGTTTATTCTGGTATTGTAAAGAAAAATATGTGCATTTTTTTTCATATAGAATTCTGTGTCTTATGTAGTCTTTTCATATCTTTTTAAATTCATTTCTTTCCCAAGTGGGACAATCTGAGTCTTGTCAATCTGTCATCACAGAAATTGTGTCATGCTCTTAGTAATTTTCATCATCTATTTCTATGTCTTATTTTTCAAAGAGATTGACCAGGATTGAGCACATATTGTGGCTGAGGACACATCCTTGACATTAATAATACTTTCAGAAAGACAATCTGTCCCATCCTTTTATATTGTAATATCTTATTTGCTGCTTTGTCAGTTTTTTCGACCACTGCTGTACAGAGACAGAGCTTAATTCCACAACATCTACCACAAATAAGGAAAGCAGAATCCATTTGATTTGTTCAAGTAGGTGCTTAGGATCTGTAGTATCATGTTATAGACAATACAGTATTTCATTTGTCATCATCTTGTTCATTTGACTCTCTGGCACTCCCTGTCCTTTCACTTACTCTAGGATTTATCTTTTTTAAAAATTCTTATTTTCTCCTTCTCCTCCATTTCAGAAGCCTGCTCCATATCATTAATACTAAAACTACCCTGTTTCCAGACTGCTTGTTAAAGGAGATAGTCTAAATGGAGAGAGTTGCCTAAGAAATTTCTGATTCAACATTGCCCATAATAAACTTAGAGTTTAATTTGTGTGGTGCAGAGTGAAAATCTGATGCTACCCAGATACCTAGCAGCGTGCCAGAGCTTGTCAAACGAGTAAAGCACTTGTATACCCAGAGGGATAGCCTGGAGATATGTGAGGATAGACATGGCAGTGCCAGCTAATGTGCCTGCGTTTTGTGTCACTGTGAAAAGGTTTTCCTGACTCACTGATAACCCAGGCAGGAGGACACACTATTTTTTTTTTTTTTTTTTTTTTTTTTTTTTTTTTTGTTGTGTTGTCTCTTCTATGATTCATGTGCTACAAAATTTCAGAGCTGCTATCAGAACGGTTCTTTCTCCTCAAGCAGTTTTTGGGTTTGTCTTTTCTTTTTTGAAAGCAATCAATTTTTATTATAAAATAAAATAATCGTCATTAGGAAACAAAATAAAACCAAAATGTCTTCCTTTGCTTCTTAAAAGAAAAAAAAAGGTGTGTGCATGTATTTGCATGTATAGAATATTTGCCGTTTGCCTTATTCATGTTGATTTTTGATGAAATTATTTTTTTTTTTTTGTAGGGACAATTGATGTTAAAAGTTTTGCTATATACCATAGAATGCTGTTAACAATACCTGACAACATTCTGAGTTTCTAGGAAATGTATTGTTATAATTTTTGGCTGCCTGAGTTTAAGTTATTTCTACATACTGTCAACTATCCATCCTCAGGGTAGTTCTGTTGTTGGCTTTGACATCTCACTTTTGTGAGTGCAATTCTGAGTCAACAGGTGTTCACATCTTACCCCTCTTGGGTGTTGGTTTGCCATACCAGATGATTTCTGCAGCACCACTCAAAAGTTATTCTTCAGCCATGCATGTTCTTGGATGGTAAAAATCAGCATCTGATTTTGACATTCATAATTGCAAAAGTAGAGAAAAAGTCTGTAAATGGCTCATGAAATAAATTCTCCCTCTGCACTGAGGAGATTTTATTTAAATATAATATTAGTTATTCCATAAATCTAAAATTCTAAATTTCTTAAAAAGAATGGTAAATTTTATATGGCAGATTGAAGGAAAAAAGAATAATGTCTACATTGATAAATAATCTTAATTACCTTTCTATGGCTACCTTTAAACAAGGTTCAAAATAGCATCCTAGAAATGGTCTAAATTGTTTAAGCATCTTCTGCACTTTAATTCCCAAGATATACATCGAATTTTCCAAGGCTGAGGTTGATGTAGATCATCCAGTCTTGCGGTCTTGGACATACACCTCTGACATGCTGATAGAAACTTGATTTATCCTATAAAGCTGTAAAGCTGGTTCATGATTTTTAACCAAAAAAATCCATAGCTTCTTTAGAGAACTTCCAAGATCTAGATTTCCATTATTTTCTCTGACAAGGTTTCATGATCAAAATAAAACCAGCCTTTAAAATGAACAAGAAATATGTCATAAATTGAGAACTGGTATTTAGAAAAGTCAGGGTTTACTTTCAATTTAGTTAAATAATTTGAAACTTTTTTTCTTCATCTTTTTCATTGTCTTTCCTTTTAAGAACTACTGGAAAAAGAACAAAATAAGGCCCAAAGATTAGACAAGAATGATTGGTAGATACCAGAACACCTAATCCTTTCTTCTCTGTTAGTTTTAAGAGCTGAGGAGGAGAAGGGAGGTCAGCCTTGTACTTTTGTGATGACATTTCAGAAGCAGCTCAATGGGTGCTCTTCAGCTTCACTTTGCCACAAGTTCTACCAGCAGCATTGCTGGTGCTCCAAGCTACCTGATGCTGTGGATATCCCACTATAATTATTCTTTTGTTGACTCTGTTAATTAAATATAGCTGTAGACCAGATATGAAGAATATAAGCTCTTTTTCTCTCAGTTTTAAGGATAACCAAGTGTTAAATGTGAAAACTCATCCAATTTTTTTTTAGTCAGGATTTAAATTCAAGTGAAAGAATTAACCTATCTGGCTCTATGCTCCACAGGGATTTTTATTATTCAGATTTATTCATTAGAAGACTTGCTATTCATTTTTGTTCTCTCTGCTTTCATTAAATGTTTGGCATTATATATCTTCCTATTGTGTTGCTAACTAAAAAATAGAATATCTTAGTGCTGTGATATAAAATTCATATATCCCTACCAATATAAATGGTATATTCTTTCAAAAGAAAATAAAGGGAGTAAACAATATCAGAAAAATATTAATTTTAAAAAGAAAAAAATAGTAATGACTTTTGTGGTCACTGAAGAGTAAATTTCTTCTTATGGTAACACAAATGCTGCTTCCACATCGTGATTTGTATTTTGAAATACAATTATTTTCTTTTTCATTCATTAAACACATTTACAAAACCCACAGTTGATTCAAAGAAATATGTATGTATTCTTCCTGTTTCACAGGCAACAGACTAAATGAAGTTCCCAGTATGATGCAAAGCCCACCTACTCAATGCTTCTATAAGCCCATTAAAAAAATCATGGAAAAGAAGTTGTTAGTGAAAAAAGCCCTCCAGCTATTGTTCCTTCACCATGAAACTTGTTCTCAAAAAATGACGTCAAAAGTTGTTTTTCTTTCCATTTGGATGAAATTCTGCCTGGCAGGTTGACTCTCCTGTACCAAGGTCACAGCATCTCCTGGGCTGGCTGCAGTGGTCTGTCACTCCATGTGCTCAGGTGACCTCTCCTTCGGCTGGGGTTAATCCTTAACTAAATACTTGGGCTCCAACCTTGCAGGTTTTGGCTCTGGGTGTCATGTAGCACACATAGGACATGCATACCTTCTGCCAGGTTCACATCTCCTTTCCTTCAGGGATGGATGCTGGTCCCAGTAACTAACAGGCAAAAGCAAAAGCCTTGGATAATTGAATTTTCAAATCTCTTTTACTTGTCCTATGGGCTGTCCCCCACACTTGGTGCTCAGCACAGCCACCTTCATCAAAAGAGTCACATTTTTTTCCTTCAGCAAGGGAAGGCAGGATTTGCTGGAAGCAATACAGATGCAAAGCTCCAGCTCCCAGGAGCAACCTGTGCTATCAGCCACTTCTAGGGTCACTTGGCAGCAGTCACAGGTGCAACCTCTGTCTTGTCATGTCTCATCCTGGACTTCAAGGGCCAGACACTGACATGAAACAATAAATTATAATAATCTAATTTATGTGACAGTGATGTCCAACTCAGCCCAGGATATTCAGCAATTTCTGCAGATATCTCACCCTGCATCATCACATCCTTCTCCTCTCAGATTTTATCCTCCACAGCCTCAGTGCCATGCTGTGAGTTAAGTACCTCTCCTCATTCAATCATAGGTGAGGCTTGAACTCCAGTCAGTGCACTTAAACAACAGGTCCTGGTCAGCAAATACAAGTGGGGCCAAGTTTAAAGTGCTGTTCAGGAAGAAGAGATGTATCAAGGTGAAGCTGCTTAGTCCTCATTAACTTCCCAGCAATGTAGGAGTCTGTGGCCACAAAGCTTACCAAAAAGCTGTGTACAAACACAGAGATGTGGGGAGCAGTCAGCTCTGGGGTGCAGCCCTGACAGCACTGCAGCTGGCTGGCCAGGCAGGGCTGGCTGGGTTAGTGCTCACCCTGCCCCTCATCTTCACACACGTGGGTCAAAACAGCTCTGAATTGGATGTGAGTCTTTCTTTGGTACTGGTATTTACCTAACCCTTTGCCCTTGCTTTCTTTATGTCTAGTTCCTCATCAGTGAGAGATACATAAAGGGCAGGGCTGTCCATAGACTTTAAACTGCTTTTCCAGGATAATGAGGGCAGGAATGAATCAGGCAGAATTAATGAAGAGCAGTGAAGTGGCACTCAGCCACCCTGCCCCACCCAACCAGAGCAGTCAGTGATGATAACAGGACTCTGTGCCCCTCTCCTCCACACACAGCTCACCTCACAGGCAGCATCAGACAGCCCTCCCCAGGGCACTCTGCTAGCTTCAGTCCTGCTGACATGTACCAGCAGATCAAAGGTCAGAGCAAATACAAAACTTCTATTAGTTACTCCTTAAGCAAATATTCAGTAATTGTCACCTATTTTGGTTCGGTGACATGACTGCAGCAAGGCCAGCTAAAATGAGGACCTTCCTTTAAAAAGATTTAAAAAAAAAAAAAAAAAAGAGAACTAAAGATAACTTAGAATTCAATAATGGTAATTATATGTTTCCTCAAAATAATATATAATTAAATGAAAAGAAACAATCCCTGGATTCTCTAAGAATTTTTGTAAGATCAGTCAGATATATTGGAAAATTCATTTTGGTTAATTTGTCACCCTCCTTTTTTCCCTACATTAACAGGGTTGAGGGAAGCTCTAATACTAGTGATCACAGAAACTGAAATCTGTTATGCAAGAGACATTTATTCTAGTCACAGGCTGAATATTATTCTCTAGGAAATTTTACACATGAAAATATGAAGTTGCTTTAATGCCAGGACAACCTAAGTTACTGCTGCTGTTCATCTGAATTATTGCCAAAATTTGAGCAAAGAACTCATAAACCAAGGTCCACACTGAGGAAGAAACCCACATACAGGCCATGGTCATTTTGATGCAGAGCTCAGGGCCCAAAATATTTCCTGAGAGGGGAGGAACAAATTTGCATCACAGAGTAGCCAATGGCCAGATCTGGAGCTGGTGAAGGTTTTGCTGCTGGAGCCTATGCCTAGCACGAGCATTAATTCCTGAAGAGCACAAATATTTCCTTTGAACTTATTGATCAGGTGTCACTAGAGAGCATGATGTAGATCTCCAAGGCTTGTATTGTAGCTCAAATTCAGCCAGTTATACTGGCATTCTTGGCAAAGTGTGCAATTATTGGCATTTATCTGTACTTTATAAATTAAAGTACATAGTTTTCAGAAAATCATCACAATTTGTAAAAATATATTCATCAGTATAGTCCAAATTTAAATGACAGACCACATCTGTAAACTGAATACTTCCCAACTAATTAGAATATTTCTTCAAATATCATCTAAAGGTTTTGTGTAAGGAAAGAGGGTTATTACATCCCAACAGGGAAGATATACTAGGCCTGTCAAGACACTCACAGAAAATCTCTATATATTAATACTGCATGTGTGCTTGGTCTGTGCTTTTTACCAGAGATAATCAAGAAAAGATGGTGAGGTGAATAAGAATAAGGTCCCCAGAGGGCCAGGAAGGAGTAAGGAAACAGGACCCCTGGCAGTAAGTGCAAAATACAAATTACTGCTAGAAAACACAAAGTCTAAGCAAAGAAAGGGGAAATCAGATACCAATGTCTGATGTGAGAAAAAGGTATATGCCTTAGAGGCTTCCATTTGGCATAACAGAGAAGAAAGAAAAGGTGGTAACACAACTCAGGAGTGTACAGGAGAACAGGTACCCAAGCAGAGGAGCCTAAGAGGAGAGGATGGAAAAAAAAATAAAAAATTGAACAGGAAGATGGAAACTGAACCAAAAAATAAGAAAAAACCCACAAAATAATAAAAAAAAACCCTCAAAAACCCCAGAAGTGTGCAAATCACAGGGGAGAAGGAAGAAAGTGAAAATAATGGAGACAAATGAACAGTCAGTATCAGCAGAACCATGAATCACCAGAACCACTGCAGTACCAAATTTGTCAGGTGATTACACAATGAGTGGGCATCTCAATAAATGTACTGGCAGGAGATCAGCATGCCAAAGGAGCCAGGTTCATCTTTCACATGACTCCAGTGAACTTGCTGGATTTGTGCTTGGTTTGAAATGTGCCCCTGGAGATCAGTTGCCCAGGAGACTTCAGATCAATAAGCAAAAGGGTGGATAATTGATATAGCAGTAAATAAATGGGGATTTTATGGTAATAACAATGATCTCTTGGTAATTAAATCATCTATATGGCAGCAAATCAACAGCAGCAGATGACTGTAGCAAAGCACAATGGATTATCTTCGAATGAAATATAAGAAAATTATACTGCTTTCAAATTCTATTAGCCACAAACAATTAAAATGACCCCAGGCAGAAAATGGACACAGATGTCTAAAACAAATTAAATGGAAAAGTAATTAAAAGCAAGTAGATGTAGCAGTAGTCAGGTTATCAAAAGTGACAGACAGGACAAACGGGGTAATATGAAATTTGAATGGCTCACAAGAAAGGAGTCAGAAGGGGAAGGGATGCAGGTCAGCACATCCCAGCAGACACATCCCAGCCCCTACAGGCTCCTCTGCTATGGGAACCATAACTTTGTTACCAAACCACCACCTGTGTTGGGTGCTGGGGTGCCCACAGTGTGCAAAGTGGGTTTGGGCACTCCCTGGCAGGGGTGATGCACTCTGGCACAGAAGGATTGCCAGGGCAGCTGATGGGGCTGGTGAGGGTCTGGGGTCATTTGCAATGCTGTCATCCAGCTGGGTGCTGGTTGACTCACAGGGCCACCACTGGCAGCCTAACATTATTTCTGGAAGGCTGGGAAAAACACTGGTCTCCTCCCTCCCCCTTTCACTGAGTAAAGCTACTATTAGGGCAGCTTTAACAAACTGCTGTTCCCAGTTGATGTTTTCACTAAGAAAGTTTTCTGACATCCCTGTGCTCTACTCTCTCAGATCAGTGAACAGTGAACACATATGGATAAATTTTTATGTAAATCATGTGTGCCCCCAGTGCAGTTCCCATGGTACCAGTTTTCAGGCTCTGGGGGCAGTGGATGCTCAAACATTAACCCAGCATCACCATGTTCACCACTAAATCATATCCTCAAGTGACACATGCACTGCATGAAAATGTAGAGGCTTAAAGAACAAGTTGAGAGGATTTCCCCCCATTGTTGAGTATTTTATACCCACAGTAATAAAAGTGTGCCATTTCTGGCTGCCTGTGAATGTGCCAAGTCACCAGCTTGCTGACAAGTGTGACAGACACTTTCATTGCTCTACTTAGTACCATTCCTATATCAGATGGAAAGCCATTCCTAACCCTCTTCTTCATCCCACTGATTGCAGAAGGATATTAAAAGGCTGCCAGCAGCACATGACAGTGCAGAAATACCTCAGGGCAAAGCCACTAATGAGATTTGGAAGTTTAAAATTACCTTTGCCTCAATCAGAGCAGAGACTTGCTGAAAGTTTTACTATCGCTTCAACCAGTTCAGTATCCTCCCCATATGTGCTAGTGTGGCTGTGAAACCTATATTTTTATCATTTTCAGAGAAATTCAAATCACAAAATTCAAGA
This sequence comes from Oenanthe melanoleuca, assembly GCF_029582105.1. Lineage (NCBI taxonomy): Eukaryota > Metazoa > Chordata > Aves > Passeriformes > Muscicapidae > Oenanthe > Oenanthe melanoleuca. The sequence continues at coordinate 76,012,570 of NC_079336.1, forward strand.
AATTAAAATCAAACCTGGGTAACAGAGGTGAGCTATTAATTTCCTTTTCTTCTAACTGATATGTGAATTGAATTGTAACAGATCCATAAAATGAAATAAATTATTTAAAAGTACCTGCAGTATTTTATACTGAATTAAAAAGTCTCATCAAACCTTTTTGAGATGACAGAGAGAGCAGGGTCAAGACTTGGGTGTGAACAAAGGGATGGAGGAGAGAAAAACACATAAACATATGCTGTTGGTTTGATCCAAAGAGTTTTTTGAGGTAGTAAGCAAAACTGAAACATTTCTTTGCATTTTCCCCTGTGTTTTTCTTACACAACACAGGTTGAAATTAGGAACCATACAGATACTGTAAGAGTCTAAAATGAGGACGTGGAACTCCAGGTGGCTCTTTGAAATGCTGTTCATTGTTTTCAAATGATGCAGCTATTCACAGGTGGTGGGTGACACGAGCCCAGCCCACAGCCTTTTCAGCCACAGGCTGGGTTCCTCTGAAAGCCTCTTCTAGTTTTGGTTACAATGCAAGGCTTTTCATTACAGAGCATCTTAAAACATGACAACTAATCAACACTTTTACTATTACCTGTACCTTATCATACCTACTAACACTTCCATATTCATGTTACTATTCTCCAATCACAAGAGGTTAGTGTGTTACAGTTTAAGCTAGAAGTTGTTTTTCAGTTTTCTTGCAGTGGAAAATTCTGAGATCTTTTCTCTACTTGCAACATGGCATTTTTGTTTGTCTGTGAAAATCTTTTTGCTTGGTAAAAACATCTTTTATTTGAGGTGGATTTATCCTTTGCTCTGAGTCATAAATGCCCCTTCTAACTCACTCTTTGCCTTCTTAGTTACCCAGTAAAACTCGCTCAGCAATTCTTTTCTTCTACATCAAAACTTGCTATCATTTCTATACCTTCTTCAGATTCTACATTCAAAGACCTTTTTGTTATACATACATATCTGTGAGACCTTCCTGTCAACTCGTTATCCTTCCCAACAAGATACAACATATCCAATGTATATTTTTTATAAAGTGGAGGGTCTAGAATTTTTTCGTGAAAATCAGAAATGTCTTCAGTGATGGACATTTTTCCAGGGCAAACCTTTTTTTGAGAGGAAAATTTGTTGATTGACATTTTTTTGTTTCTGTCTGGTTCTTCCTAATGAACACTTCTGTATTTCTTTCAGCTTTTTCACCATCTGAAGCCAGAAATAAGCTCCTACCACCTGAGGTGCCACAGACCATCTCAGTGGCAGGTTGCAGTGCTTTCTGCATTCACTGCTTTTGTGTTTGCTGTGTGTGTGCTCTGCCTCCAGCCATGGGGTATTTTTGGCTGCAGACAGTCAAATACTGTGGTGTAGAGCCACATACCTACAGAGATTCACACTGGGACTGGAAAACAGGAGAAGAGTGCAGTAAGATGGTGGCTGCCAAGCAGTGGGGAGAGATGGCCCTAGAGCCCTGTCTCTGAGACCTGAATGATATATCCTGGTTTAGGGAGCCAAGACACAGGCTTTGAGTAATAGAACATATGCATAAAGATAATTTTTTTAAGAGTTTTCTCCATTTTTTTTGTGTTTCAGTTTTCCTGCTAACCATTCATACAATCTATTCCTACCATGGACAGTTCTCAGTGATGCTCTCTCTTCACTGTCTGCTCCATGGCAAACTCTCCCCCAGTTTAAATGGACATTGCCTGTGTAGAGAGTGGCTTTGATGGAAGGCAATATACAGGCAGCACTACCTGGGAGAAATAAAGGCAAATAAACTCACAGCAGCAGTGAAGGAATCTTTTACTAAAATGTGAAGAAAGCTTCAGCAAAGGCATATCAAAGGATAGGTCTGTCTTTGCTGTAATGGCACACTCTATTTCACAAAGACAGCAAAGAAACAAAGCTGACAAGATAAATATTTCTCTGGTACCTTTAGCAGCTCCAAGGTTGATGGCACATTTTGATTTCTGATCCCTAGAATACATGTGGACTTAGTGCCAATTGATTTTGGAATGATAAAGGGAGAAGATTCATGCAGTTTATGTGCTTGCAGTTAATTGAATATCAGACCTGCTAGGACAAAAATCAGAAGCAATAGTGTAGGACACTCTAATTAATGTTAAGTGTAAGAGTCAAACCAAAAAGTCTATTTCTGAAACTTTTAATCTTCAGGTATGGCCTTCAAACCTTTCCATTGGTAGCTGTTCATGGCTCCCACTGAAGTGAGTAGAAGGAATCTTCTTGTTCTGAGAAATTGCAGACCCAGAGCTGCTTTTGTAATAAATACAAGCAAATTTAAAGTAATTTTTTGAAATTGATCCCTTTTAATTTAATAGGAAATGATGACCCATTTGGAAACAAACTAAAGAATCTCCAGTAGATAAACAACTCTACAGGTCTTCCTTTAAAGTTTGATAAGCAAGACTGTCATAGCTGTTATTTAGTTAAATTCTACCATACTCTTTTACACCACAATAAAGCACTACAAGAATCTCCAGACTCCAGCTGAGAATAATTTAATTTCCTCAGATAAACGCTGCCTTTTCCAGATTGCCTTTGAAAGTTTAAGAAACACAGATACCATTAATGCTTAAAGAAGGCTATCAACACTCCTAGAAAGGGATTCACACAAATCTGGTGCCAGGTACAGTCATAAGGGTCTCCAAATCATACAGCTTTTCCTCCCTGATGTGACAGACACCCTGCAGCAGCTAAAATTAATTGGAAAGAAGGATTAAAATCTAATATTTTCTTCTTTACTATGAAATCCATTCTTGTAGCACCCATTGAATTTGCAAGTATTTGAATATTGAAGAATATATAATGAAGAATCCTCATAGTTTCAACTCCACTTGTTCAATTAGTGTTCTGTTTGTAGGACTGATGTGTACAACAAAGTAAGGATTAAAACTAATTCTTAATAAATGGGGTCTCGTTATTTAGTCTAGTGGAATCCATTTGGCTGATTATTTTGAAAAGGCCAAATTCAAATTTTTCATCTGAAGTGATTAAAGGACGATTTCACAAACTCAATATCAGAAGAAAAATAAAAATACCAAACTAGAAAAATCCAGGAAACTACAGTATTTTCTTATTGATGTGTGTTACACTTTTACCTGGTGCATTCAGCCAAGCTCAAGTTCACAGTGTATGCTGTTCCAAAGCAAGAACACCAGCTCAAGCTTGTCTGGTCTTAGTAGAAAAGCTGATTGAAGACAGGTCTTCCAAATCAAGTGCAGAAGTTTGACCAAGTGTGTCAATCACAGCAGATTACCATTGTTGTGACAAATACAACACAGGATTTATGAGTTTGGATTCAAGGGTCTTCCCAGACTACTCGGTTTCCATTTTTGCTTTAATGAGCCTCTTCGGTGTTGAGACTTCTTCTATCCCTTCCTCTGCTCTTCAGTCTCAAATTATGTTATTATTTAACAATTATACAATTTATACAATTATCATGCTTTTTTTTCTCATGTGTTTTCCTGCTTCTGCCTCCTACACTGTTACAGCCTCCTACACCATCTTTCAAGGGTGAGTGGCTCTCACATGTCACTGACACAGAAGGCTTCTCTTTGGATGCCATTTTTGAGCATGAAACTTTAGCTTAAATACAACAACTTCCTAAAGTATAAATACATTAATAGCAAGTTCCTCAACAGAAACCTGAAGACGTGAATGCAGCAGCTGATGGACATAAAGGGTTTACAACCAGCTCCCAGTAAGTTCCAGTAAGTTGCACACACAAACACCCACAAGCACTAATATTAGTAACAATAATAACAATAACAACAACAAAAACAGCTTGGCTGAACATACAATTTTCTCATTTAGGATTTCGAGCTCAGTCACTGAATGAACGATGCAGATGTAAAAAGGGAAATCTCAGAGGAAGGATCTTGATAGGACTTATAGCCACTCTTGCAGGTTGTGTATTCATGAAACATCAGGGGATTTAAATCTTTGTGAAAATATTTGTGAGGCTGAGGCCTTATTATGAAAGTTTGTGATTGCCAAGATATTTATAGATGCTAAAATTCAGAGTTTAGCAATTTGATGTACTACTTCTGTCTGTGATAAACAATTATGATTTGTTTTGCAAAGCTGTTTAAGTCTTAATGTGACTTTAAATCATTGGAAAACATTGGAATGCCACATGCTATTCCTTGTTGAATTCAAGCTGGTTCTAAATCTCCAGTCTGCTGGTGGGACTACTCCAGGGAGAAATTGCAAGCCATCTCTCTTTTATGAAAAATTAAGCTCAAAGTGCTCCACTTTCAGAGAATCACTGTAGAAAAGTCCCTTACCAATTAACCATTCACATTATTAGATCCTACTATATGAAAGCACTTAAGTACAGACTGGTTTTCCATAGGACTTCAATATATGCTGCAAGCTCATTGTATGGTTATGTGATTTCTTATATAAGGAAGTTTACTTGTATAAGAGTTTATAAAAGGGCTAAAGAAATGCAGATGCCACTTTCTTAATGGCAGTTTTCTTATTTTGTCAATAGTAGAAATATGTCCTAATTGGACTGGGGATTAGCAGCCCAGTGCTGCAAAAGTGGAATGTGAGCAAGCCAGCTTTACTGCTTGAAGGGGTATGCCTATCTTTCTGTTGATAATTTATATAATTTTTGTATGAAATGTGGCCACCAAACCAGTGAAAATGTTAAGTACCTGTTTGGTATTTGCAGAAGCCAAGTATGGGCTATCAATAGTAGTTGACATTATGCAGCAGTGCTATCCATGCTGCTGCATGTGTAATGCCACCCTCTAGATGTGTGTGGACTTACCTGCATTAGCAGCAATTATTTTTGGACACGTGTTACCAGTGGGCAAGAAAACTGAAAGGGGAAAAAGAAGGAGCTTATCCTCTTTCAACACAAACACAAAAGCCACAAAAACCACTAGAACAAGTAAACAAAAGCTGTTTTGAAGCATCTGCAATGTAATAAAGTAGAAAAAAATAGTTACTGTGAATTTTTGAAGATGAACTAAGGTGCAAGTAGACACAGTCATGCTGCCAAAGCAGCTGTCCTGTTTGAAGGCATATGAACTTAGTCAGGCTTTTGACATAACCTGCATGACAGTCCTGGAAATGAATTGATCAGACATTACCTAGATGCAACACGTGCTTACCAGTAGTTGAACCACTCTGCTTATTAAATAGGAAGCTACATGCCTCTGTTGTCAAAGTGCCAGGACATTTCCCTCAGGATTCCACAGCTGATGTATTCTCTTTTGGCACGGTTCTGTTCTTAGTTTGAGTAATATTTTTACATGACATCAGACTACATTGGGGGAAGAAATATAGTGTTCCTTTTGGAGAATTGTGTCTGACTTTAAAACTGTCTTTATAAACTAAAGATATTTTTTCAAACAAACAAGTCGAAAAGACAAAATGCTTCGTGTAGAAATACCCAACAGGGAAATATGGCATGCCAGCACTTCTTCACAAAAGGCTGTGGCTGTGCTACTGAAGTATCAAATGGGAATAATTAAGGAATGTGAAAATGTCACAGGAGAAACCAGATCTTGTTCTTGCATATATTAATGGTCAGTGTCATATGGAAGGTAGAAGGCATTATTTCATGTTACAGCTTAAGGTACAGTCTGATGTCTAGTGTGCTTAGTTCTGAATATTATATTTCAGGCAAGAGGCAGCTGAATCAAACATACTCTAGGAGAGAGACACAGGCATTACATAAGGTTTAACAATTTCAAGGAAAAACAGAAAGAGCTGGATTTGTTTAGTTAAAAAAGAAGAATCAAGCAGGCCATCAGGTAAGTCATCAACCATCAAATATAAAAAAAAAGAGTTTAGTTTTTTAGTTTTTTAATTTTGTACACTAGAAAAAAGTCTTAATTTCCACCAGAGACATCCTTTCTGTCTCTTCTGGAGGGCAAGGAAAGGGCTGCACCAAAGGAGGAGCTATGGGATAACCTGACTTGGATATTTTATTGAGTTTAAGGCACTGGTCAGGAGCAGCACATATTTACTCAATTTTTCGTGAGAGGCGTGGACTAGCTGCCCTTTCACAGTTAGTTACAATTATAGTTTACAATCAGATATTTCAAATTTAAGAATTTTAACCCTGACTAATTTCTCCCCCCCCACCTTTAGTCTTATTTCCTAGTAAAATGAGGCTCATGAGACCATGCTCCCTGTTTGACCATCTACCTATCTTTGATAACATCCATTCTCAATGACTTCCTCAACTCTTGACCACTTCCAAATGACCTGGAAAGGGGAGAAGGAATCAGTACCTGGGCAGAAAACAGAGATGAGAGCCAGGCAGGACTCACTCCACAGGGCAATACAATATGTGGCTAACCAGTTTTTGTGTTTGCCACCCAACCAGTCACCATGCATGTCGCCCCTGGGCAGCTCTAGCATGGCTAGATGATGGTGATGGCATCACAGAGGACAGGGAGATGGAAAAGAGCAAGAGGAGCTGGGCCACCGTAGGCTGAAGGATGAAATTGCAGCAGGTCATATCCAAGCAGACAAGTTTTAGGGTTTAACACCATTCTTCCCACCCAAACCCACAAAATTTTCTGATATATCCCAAGAGGCTGGTCCCAGGCTCCCTGCCTGCTGGAGAGGTGGATGCTCAGGGCAATGAGCATGGTAAGGCTGAAACACTGCAGCTCAGAAAGTGATAAAGATTTCCATTCTCTGGCCCACTTCAGCAAATAGCTAGTTCAGCTGGCAAGAAATGCATTTGTGATTACAAAGCAGGATCTTTACAGTAAATTCTACTGTATTCTACAGCTAATTCTTTTTCTCAGAATTCAAACATATTAGCAGAGCTAGATTCCTGATTTTGTGACAATTATGAGAATATTGAAACTCTGCTACAGGAGACAACACAGCTAAACTGAACAATAGAATGGTACAGGAAAATGACTGCATGCATAGAAACAGGCCAATTATTATAGAAGAAAATTATTTAGAGAAGCCCTGTCTCAGCAGCTTAAACAATCACTTGGGAACAACTAGCTTTGCTCTGTGTGAGATGTAATTCTTCTCAGTCCAAAATGACATTGATTCAGAAAGCAATTACAGCTGGAATCAACAGTTTGCTTGAATTTGAGGGCAGAAAATTATAGCATAAACCAAATCAGTGATTGTGATTCAAGTCCTGAACACAAGGAAGAAAAAAGGAAGGTAAATAATTGTGACCAAATAAAACCCCAAAACAGCATTTAACTATATTCTTGAGAGTGTTGGGATTGCATAATCAGAAAAGTCTGGATTTGGGAAGCATATATATCCAGTTTATTGAGAAAAAAACATAGAAAAAGCTGAAAAATATAAAGATATTTTCAGAAAGCCTGGAAAAACTAGTCCCTGGCCTGAAACTTGGCTAAATCAATTCTGAAATAGAGACAAGGAAGGGACACAAAGAAAGAATGTCAGCAGTAATAAAGTATAAGAGAAATACAGGAAAGGTGGGAAGGAATTTGCAAATAGACAGAAAGTGATAAAAAATTACAAAATAATTTAATATAAGAGACATAGATGGCCTGAGGAGAGGAGGTGAATCCCAGGAAGCAGTTGAGAATAACAGATGAAATAAGAGAGGATGAGGGCATAGAAGAAAAGAAATAAATTATTTTAAGCACAAATTTTTGCCTCACACTACAATGAAGAAATATCTTCCATTAACTCCTTTTCTTAGGAATGAGATAAAGTCTTATTACAGTTTGAGGCATCAACTGAAAAGATGGCAAAACAAACCTATTCTAGAAAAGAACATGTCACCACACCTTATTCTATTTGAATTTTTGTTATTATTTTATTTGGATCAAATTAATATATGTCATTTGTGTATGGGTCTTTTTAGAAACTAGTATAATCTGTGAAATTTTGCTAACTAAAATCTTTATATTCTTTCCCATATTTTGAAATAAAATTCATTTACTGTTTTACTTGCTCAAAGTATGGTGAAATATGTTGCCAGTGTTCCTCAGAAAACAAAATTTCCCTGTGAAGCACTTTGAAGAAAAAGTGGCACTGTGTGGAATTTTATTGATTACATCTTCAAGGGTTTGACTATATAACTTGGTGGGGAGAATCTTTTTAACAGAAATACAAAGTTTTTAACATACTATTTAAGTCCACCTCTTTACACCCCTTAATAATCTTGTATTCTGCCAAATATCAACTTCTAATCTAAAAAAAAACAAACAAAAAACAAACACCCACCACAATGAAGCATTTCTACTACATTTGCTATTCTCTTATTAATATAATGCTGGAAATAGATAGCTATTAACAAAATAGCTGAAACATTTTTAAATAAATAATTCTGTAAACACAGAAAGTTGCATGGGTGTTCAACATGACTATCAGCTCACAGAACTCCTTCACAGCTAAATTAGATTAATAGAAGCACTCTAATTGATCTTAATTCACTTTTAAATGTTAAATATATATTCTTTTTTAAGCTTTCCATTCCCATGATAGGTCTAAAAGCTTGATTCTGCATTTCCTGATTGAGGATTCCTATGCAGAAACTTGAGTACTAAATATGCTGGGGTTGGGATGTTCTGGAGGAAATTTAGCTGCACAAAGTTGCTATCTAAGACAGTATGATCATAAAGCATGAAAGACCAAAAAAAATCCCAAACAGATTAAAGGCTAGAAAGCAGATTGCTCAACAAAATACCAATATATTTTAGAGTGTACAATCCATAACAGCCTTTCAGAAATTAAAAAAGACATAAGATTTATTTTATTTTTTGGGATAGCCTGTGTGCTTGAGACTAGACCTCTTTACTAGATTTTATTTCTATGATTCTCAAGGAATTAAAGTGATGTAATTATCCTAATTTTGACAGTTCTCCTTTACCAGAGGCCCTCCATGAAGGATTTCCTACATCAGAAAATATAACAGTTGTATTATGTAAAACAGATTCCTGTATTAAATCTCTAATAAGAAGTATTAAATCACTGTATTCAGCTGATGTTTCTAACTGGAAGGTAGAAATAGCACCAAAATTAGATCTATCATAAAACTAGCTATAACAGTAAGAAAATGCTTCACATGACAGCAGAACTGTCCATTTCCTTAAAAAAAACCAAAAAAACAAAAAAACAAAAAAAACTTGGATCTTTATAGATAGATCTTTACATCACTATGCATCAAAGCTTTTTTCAGTTTTATATCCAAAAATGCATTATCACAGTGGAATGAAAATATTTCAGTTTTCTTACCAACACAAATACTTGAAGAAAATTGCTTTGGATTAAATTAAACATGCTTGGAAACTCAAAAGCAGAAGTTTCAGACTTCTGTTTACAGTATGAATAGAAATCTAGGCAAATTTAATCTTAAGATGTGAAATGAAAAATCATAATGTTTCACTTTTAAAATGTAGGAACAAATAGTTCCATTCTAGTTCATACAAACATTTCTTGTTTACATCTGTTGGACTTAAAATACACTTTCAGCTGAGCAAAGCATTAAAATAAAAATAATCACCTAGAATTACTATTGTGGTAATGAAAACTTTTACATAGACAAGCTTTTAAGTATTCATGAAGCTTTTCAAGGGCTTCCAGATAATGATTGACATATTTGGATATATTTTCAACTTAATGACTTTTTTCTGCTCAAAAGTCACTACTTATTTTAAAACAACTGAAGCATAATTTCGCCAAGCAAACCTCATGCAAATATTTGCATGCAATGTTTTCAAACAAATCGAGTGTAATGGCTATAATTAAATTCAATGCAGAGTAAATTGGAGATAAAAATCAATAAGTGACTCTGAAATCTCATCACTTATTGATTCATGAGTCATTTATCTCCTTCTGCAATCCACATCAAAAGCAATTATCAGTTAATGAAATCCCACAGATGCAAATCAGAAATAGGAAAAATTATTAACTGTGCCCCAAATCTCCACAAATTAACTTAGTCAGAAAAAATGTGATCTTGTTGTGCTTAGCTCTGGTTAGGAATTGTTTGATTAGATATTTGGTGGTTTTTTCCTGTAAAATAAAAACCAAAACAACTTTGTTCAACCAAAGCTTCCTCCCTCTACCCAGTCAGTGATTTTTCTGGCCAATGTAGAGAGCTGTAGAACTCACAAAATGCATGCAAGGGCTGGACCCTGGTTAGAAACCCCCAGTGCCAGTGGTGGAGATGCAGGTGACAGTCCTTGGCACCCCTGGTGGCCACAGGACCCGAGCCAATTTGTGTCAGGGCTGGTTCATGCTGGAGAAATGCAGCTGCCTGCTGCTCTTTGAAGTTTGCTCATCGACTGTGAGCCACAGGGCTAAGCCTCGTGCTGCAAGAGACAGAATTGAAAGAGACTGAATGGTGGGTGATAAAATGTCATCTGAAATTCACTGTAAATAAATATAAAATGGTGCTCAGGGCAAAAATCAGAGAGAATGAATAAATGCAGTGTGTCTGAAAAGAAGAAAAATAGTGAAATCATTTTTTTCCCGGGAGGAATGTAATGGCATTTCCATTTCTATACATGTGATGTGGCCCTGAGACCATTAGTGGAAAGCAAAGATATCTGTGGTCCCAGCCAGGATTCCTGATGTGCAGTGAGAGGTGGATGCTTTTTGCTGCTCTCATGGTGGGTTGCAGACTCCTCACTGAGCTCTTGAGTTAGGTCTGACCTGGGAGACAGCTGAGAGTGTCCAGCCAGGGCTTGCTGTCCTTCTTGGTCAGGACAGCAGCCCTGTGGGCACAGCACTATTCTCAGCACAGCATCCAAAGGTATTTGTTGTTGTGATTTAACCCCAGCCAGCCACCAAGTGCCACACAGCCACTCACTCACTCATGACCCCACTAGTGGAATTGGAGAGCGAATGGGAAGAGTTAAAAAAAACTTGTATATTGGTGTAAAGACAGTTTAATAGGGAAAGCAAAAGCCCTGCACACAAACAAAACAAAACAAGGACTTAATTCACCATTTCCCATGGGCAGGCAGGTGTGCAGCCATCTCCAGGAGAGCAGGGCCATCACATGGAACAGTGACTTGGGAAGAAAAAAGGCATCACTCCAAATATCCATCCTTCCTCCTTCTTCCCCCTACTTTATACCCTGAGCACGATGACATTCAGTCTGGAATATCCCTTTGGTGCCTCTGGGTCACCAGTCCCAGCTGTGTCCCCTCCCAGCCTCCCATGCATCCCCAGCCTCCTCACCAGTGTGGCTGCAGGAAAAGCAGCAAAGGCATTGGAAATAACAAAATGCATCTCTGTATCATCAACATTGTTTTCAGCACAAATCTGAAGCACAATACTAGCCACTAGGAAGAAAATTTACTTTACCCTGAACCAAAAGCAGCACATAGGTGTACTTATATAGATATATATATTATATTTAGTGTATAGGTACTATATAATGTACAAGGTATTCCAGTTAGAGTCAATATTACTTATCTAGTCATGACTGTGTTTCAAAACTTGTCCTTTGCAGGCAGAATCACATTAAGGCAAACAACTGACTGCATGTTCAAAAATAATTGTTTTAGTCATAGTATTTACACATATTTTCAAGGCTTTGGGGCATATAATATTGAGTTGTTACTGCTAGTATAAAAAAACCCCAGCAAACCTTCAACAGGATGAAACTTTTAAATGTTTTTAAGCTTGGAAATAAAACATTTTTTGTGTGTCATTGCATGCCTTCTGAACCAGAAAGAGGAAACTTAACCCTGACATTTAAAACATAGCCCTCGGATATTCCAAGTATAGACATGACAAGAATAGCAAAGAAATGAAAAGCTCCCAGAAATCTGGATCTTCATTCTGTGTCAGCATCCTGTCTAAACATATACTGATCCTTTCTTCTTTCACATTCAAATCCCACATGGGTCCTTTTTTTTTGAAAATACAAATCAAGATACACCATGTAACTAATCAGTTTTAACTACTGCCTGTTATTTGATAGCACGAATAATTATTAGTGGTACAGATTTAGGAACATTAGTCTAAATTGCAATCCTTTTGAGAATCATGGCTTCAAAATTAAAATTTTAATTATGGTGGCATAAGCCACATGAAGACAGTAACATAGATTTAACTTGCATCAAAAGGTAATTTTGCACTTTACTGACAGATGTCTATGGCAAATATATTGTGGTGAAGAAAATAATCATGGAAAAGAGAAGTTTTAGGTGGGAAATAGAAATTGGAGAGCTTATTTTAGCAATGAGCTTGAAGTATAAATAGGGCTGGACTATTTTAAAGACCTCCACACAGGTAATTTTGAAAATGGACACATCTTACATAGTCACCCACTGTGTACATCCATGCTGACAGCCATTCCTCAGGCATTGCCTTCCCAGCAGACAGAAAAGGGAGCAGTCAGGGCACTCAGTATGGAAATGTTAATGAAGATGCATCCACGCCTTAAACATCTGCAAATGCTTTTAGAGACTGGAGCATAGCATTCCAAGGCCATCCACACTAGGAAGGTCCCAGCTGCTGCCTCTGTAAATGTCTGCTTCTGCAGCATTTTATGACACTGTGCCCTGAACTGGGGATTGTGTGATAGAAGACATAGGAGAGGGTACCATAGGTACCAAAGCATGTGCAAAGTACATCCTCATGATGGAGAAATGCAGCTCTCATGTGCAGAGATTTTGTCTCTGTATGACCCTTTTGTAGATTAAGTGCTTGTATATACCAGCTTTTCAACAACAGAAAAATCCAGTAGATGAAAAGAGGGTTTATTTTGTGCCAGAGAGCAAAGAGAAGGTGTGAGTGTATATCCACAGGACAACTTCATGGCATTTTCAGTGACAGCTTGCTACAGTTAAATGAAGGAAAATGGCAAATTATGTAGATGAGCTTCAGTATCAGCTCCAGGATAAACCTGGTTAATCTATCCTGGCTATGGGATCCTTAGCCCTAAGTCAAGGCAATAATTCAAATAGTACTTGAGAGCATTGGACACATCACCCAGGGTGCAGATAAGCAACTAGTGAAATTGTAACATCTGCATTAGTCTGGACTAACTCCAGTGGAACTGACAAAAAATCAGCCAAATATTTGATGCCTTATGCATCTAAATTAGGCCAGGTACTATGTGTGATTGCATTTCTGCATGTGACATTTTCAGAACAAGATTACTGTTATCATCTCTGCTTCAAGACAACAAGGTTATGTGTCCAGAACAACAACAAAAAAATAAATACAGGGAATCGATGAGGTTTTAGTTCCATTACTTTTTTCTTTTCTTTTTTTTTTTTTTCTTTTTTTTTTCCTCTTTATTTAAATCTGAAAAATTATTCTTTATTCAGACTTAAAAAGAAGAGGCTTCTCTCAGGTTCTGCATACTCCACTGCTATTGACAAACACTTCACTGTCAACCACAACAAAAGCACTACCACGTCTTTGAGAGGTGTACTGTGATCCAGTTTGAAAAAACTCCTAAAACATTCACTCATTTTGCCAGGAATGGAATGCTATTGTCACTAACAGGCCTCAGGGGACTGCAAAACATGTCATTATTACAGCATTGAAACCATCTGACCTGCTATGTGCTGAAGGGACAGATTCAGGCATTTCTAAAACCCCTAAACCCCTCATCCTTACAGAACTGGGACACTCCCCCTTCCTCCGACCCCCTCCCCCAGCCACTTTTGTTTTTTTGAATGTTGGAGGTGGAATTTGATAAATAAGCTCTTTTTCCCTCCTCTATTATACTTTGGCCTTATAAAATAAAGAAATAATAAAAATTCCAGCATATGAAAGTTCTTTGCACATTCATGTGAGAAATACTTGCTCAGTTTTTGAGCTCACAACAGTAATATCGAATTGAGTCCTCCTTGAATTTAAAAATATTAATAAAAATACATTAGACATCTACAGCTGTCCATCATACAGATTTGGTCAGACACATTGCTGATCTGCCTCTCTTACTACTCTATCCTTTTCATATAAACTGACTGGTGAGGATTTCACAATATTTGGTTTCCAAGGCAAAAGATATCTCTGGATGAGGAAGCAGCTGCCCTTCTCCTAGGTTCCTTTTTCCTTTTCCACACACTCTGAGCCAACAGTTTCTTCAGAAAGAGAGGTGTTAGATTTAGCTGACAACCCACCAGGGACAGTAGTATATTTCTTGTGCAAGTCAGCAGTTTTTGCCCAGAGTTTCTGACACATTTTGCATCCTTCCCTGTATGTATCAGTGTCCAATGTAAGTTCACTTTTCCCATCCACTGTAAATTGTGACATATATAAATAGTTCTGTCTCTTTATGGCCTTATTGCACAAGTTTTATTTAAAAAGAAACCTTTCTGAGCATACATTTGATTACAGAACCCCAGAAACAATTTATTCTAAGAAACGTTTACACTACATTATGTTCCAAAGTCTAAAAATATGATTCTAGAATAACACTCTGAATTGAACACTTTAGAATGAAGAGTTAATTAATGCATGAAGTAGGATCCCTATTACCTAATGTTGGTAAAGCCTAATCCAGGCTACTCATTCAGCTTGCTCTGTAAACACTCATCACTTTTTATTGACTAGAAGCAGCCTAGAAAATCATGTTAGATCAAGCTAATTCTTGGATTTCAAAATTAAAGGAAGATGAATTGCACTAAAAGGGATTTTCACACATAACATTAGTCACAAAACAGAGACCCACAGGAATAATCTTGTGTCACTGGTAATTACACAAATAAGGTTCTCAGCAGACTCCATTGGGCTGAATACTCAACAAGCCTGTGTGTGTCAATGATTTGCCTTGCATGTGTTGCAGTTAAATCTGATTCATCAAAAGTCTGTGACTGAGTTTAGTCTTGGAAGTAGCTTAGGGCAAGGTGCTGGAGTCCCTGAGGTCAGATGTGTGCTTAGGGACTGCATTGAACTGGGGCCATGTGCAGACTTACAAACTATGGAACTGTTTGTCTCTACATGAGGTAGTGTCTTAAAATTGGGAATCAACAAGAAAAGCAGGTTCAGTGATCAAATAATTGATTAAAAAGTTTTACAATTTGATATAGTAAATAAAATCCTAAAAGAAAAGGCAAGGACTATCTCCAGATAAGGAGTTGAGATTTATTGCTCCTCCTGAAAAATCCCCAAAAACCCACCACCAAAAAAACTCAAAAAAGCCAAACACAAAAACTCAAATAAACCCTAGTGTAGTGAAATGGCTGGAATTGTGTTAACTGAGGATGAGGCAATCAAGATACCACAGGTAATGAGACATGAAAATCAACCTCAGAAGAAATATGGAGATAGACCAGAGAGGATGGCCTATAGACACCAGAAATTTAAAGGACTTTACAGGCACGTTAAAAGCATTTAAGAGGAAGAATTGAAGAGACAGATGATGAATCCTTGACTATTTCAAATTCATTGCCTGGCAAGTTTTTGTGTGCTGAGGTGTTTCCCTCACTTACAATTTATGACACTATATTTAAAAGAGAGATGGAGTTAAACATGGGACTGTGCTTCAAATACAGACTAATTGCTTAGGTAGGCTTTAGTCTCAGTGTTTTCAGATGGAGTGAGTGCAG
Organism: Oenanthe melanoleuca; assembly: GCF_029582105.1. Classification (NCBI taxonomy): domain Eukaryota; kingdom Metazoa; phylum Chordata; class Aves; order Passeriformes; family Muscicapidae; genus Oenanthe; species Oenanthe melanoleuca. Next base: position 76,028,082 of record NC_079336.1, read on the forward strand.
AATCTGCCATTTTGTCAATGTGCTATTTCAATTTTTCAAAAGAGAAGATGAATATTTAATTATTTCAAAAGCTAGCACTTCAAAAAATATTTACATGCATGTTCATAACCCACCACATAAAACTGCAAACAGCTGGAAACTGGCAACCTGCCACTCTGGTGATTAATACAAGAATCAAATTAATAGCTGTCCCAGAGCATCTAGCAATTATCTTTTCCTTTCCTTTAATTAATGGGTTTTATCCCTTTTATGTTTGTTGTGGGTGGGTAGCTTTAGATTCATTCAGTTATCCAGAGCCCTTTCCTCTCTAATTCCTCAAAAACGTTGAAAAATTAAACCAAACTAAATAAGAGAGTCCACATAGATGTTTTTATTGAAAATAGTGAGTTCTTCTCTTCTCTTCTCTTCTCTTCTCTTCTCTTCTCTTCTCTTCTCTTCTCTTCTCTTCTCTTCTCTTCTCTTCTCTTCTCTTCTCTTCTCTTCTCTTCTCTTCTCTTCTCTTCTCTTCTCTTCTCTTCTCTTCTCTTCTCTTCTCTCTTCTCTTCTCTTCTCTTCTCTTCTCTTCTCTTCTCTTCTCTTCTCTTCTCTTCTCTTCTCTTCTCTTCTCTTCTCTTCTCTTCTCTTCTCTTCTCTTCTCTTCTCTTCTCTTCTCTTCTCTTCTCTTCTCTTCTCTTCTCTTCTCTTCTCTTCTCTTCTCTTCTCTTCTCTTCTCTTCTCTTCTCTTCTCTTCTCTTCTCTTCTCTTCTCTTCTCTTCTCTTCTCTTCTCTTCTCTTCTCTTCTCTTCTCCTCCCATTTACCCCCATTGCCCTCCCCTCCTCTCCTCTCTTCACATATTATTGGGGTAAGGAAATAGGAGTTATTGTAATTCCATCTGTTCTCTTTGTCTGTTACAGACCTTTACTCTACAATTAAACTTCAAGTAAATCTGATTTTAATCCTACACTAATAAGATATACACCAAAACTCTGAATCAGAACAACTTCAAGTGTCATGAGGGACAGAAAATTATCACATTTGGCCTCTTGTTGTTTTTTGTTTTGTTTTGGTTTTTTTTGTTTTGGTTTTTTTTTTGGTTTTTTTTTGTTTTTTTTTATGAAATCAACCATGGAAAGTACAGAATTTGGATGAAGTTTTTGGAGTTTTTACCCAGCCTCTTCTATCATTACTTGTTAGTAACCACAAAGCCAGTAAAAGTACCCCCCTCTATGAAGTAAAATACCTGCTCTTAACTTTCAGAGGCCTCCCTACTCATTTTTTCTCTTGGTATGATATGCTACTATTAGATAAAGATATTATAAATAAGACATTGTAAAAATAACATTTTGTAGCACTGAGTCCCTCTCCTCTATAATCAACTTTCCTTATAATAATCCTTCAGTTACAGAGTGGCTGTAAAGCAGAATATATAAAATTGAAGAAAAAAAAGTAACTAAACTATAATTTGATTAATCTTTAGGTACAATCTATTTTTTTCTTTATTCTTAACTCAAAGCAAGCCCAATAGTAACAGAAGCCCTTTAAAAAGGGATTCTAAGACTGTCATAAGAGAATGAATTTAACGTTAAAAATAATTAGAACAACTTAATTACCTGTAGCATATCAGCTGTCAGAACTGTTGTTGGTTTGCTAACCCTTAATTAGCAATTTTATGATTGATTAATGCACCCAAAGAGGTTTACATGCAGGCTGTGTAAAGTGTATTAAAAAAAAATAAGGCACCTGTACTTTCACAGACCAGTTAACCTCTCAGAGATGCAGCTTTCATTTCAGTGTCTTCAGAGGTCAAAGGACATCCCAGCAGATTTTCCAGCAGAGCTTTTTATTTAAACAACCAACCAGAAGAAAAGAGTGGGGAAAAGTTTGCTGCAATCTGGTAGTTAATAAATCTTACATATATATATTCTTATTAAATTGAAAATTAATTTTTTGCCAAATCATGTTGCCATAATTAACCTTGGATAACATTTTAAGTTATTTTAGGCTTTGAGGTTTGGGGGTTTTTTTCCTGTTTTTTTCCTTTGGAGTTAAATTTCTGAGACATACTTTTTTTTCATAGGTCCAGAAGTAAAAATCACATGGTTCTTAATTAGAACATTAAGCCACTGACTTGAATAAACTGTACAGCCATTTGCCCCAGTCTGGCAGTTTTCATTTTTAAGGCCAGGAAAGGATTCCAGGGGACAGTGTCTGAGGTGGTCAGTCTATCTCAAAATGAAGGTGGCAGCAGCAGAGGAGGGTGTAAAGCAGGCAGCAGAAAGGAACAGAGGCACTGTTATGGATTCATTGGAACAAAAAATGCCTGTTTTTCAACTAGATATCAGTGGCCTGGTGGAGTCAATGAAAATTTGCTAGACTCAGTTTCAGACAATTTTGAATGTTTTTTTATGTAAATCCATGAGCCTATATTTTTAGTTGTTCCAAAGAATGAATAAACAAAGCAGGGATCTTATGATTATCTGTAAGTGGAAGAGTTGTGCATGTAAGGCAGAAAAGATGGCAAGATACTTAGAATTTAACATAATTTTTAAGGTCATAGTCTTAGCTGCTCCTGAGGATATCTTTTATTGCTTTAGGTTATTGCTAACTCTTGGTGGCAAACAGATCACCAAACCAATTTTAAAATCATCATGCAAATAAAGGAAGACAAGCCCTAACATTACACAGGTTGGCTTCCTTGAGGAAGTTGTTTTGCAATATCATACAGATATTATGACATAAAACATATTGCAACTGCAGTACAAGTAAAAACACAAACCAGTGAAAACCTGACTCATTACTCTGAATATTCATGACTTCATGCCTCATATAAGTCTACCTGCTTAAAAATCCTGCCAGAAAAAAGGTGTGTGTGGAAAGTAATGTTAGAACAATGAGAAGGAGGAGTCAAACTCATATAACAAACTCATATAACTGTGTATTGGTCCACTTTTATTCATACATCAGCCTTTTCACTATCCCATCACACAGGATAAGAAAGAATTCATGTTGTCACAATTTTTTTCTTGATTCTCTGAAACTGGGTGCTTTTCATCTTTCATCAGTGATTTGATATTGCCCCACAGTTTTGGTTACAATTGCTTCCACAAGCAGGTTCCATGGGAGTCTTAAATATGAGGTACAGTTATTAGTACTTTTTTCTTTATTGGGGAATATTTTTAAATGCTTTGGTGGTGGGAAAATATTCATTTCCTGATATCAATATAATTTAATATAAAAATACAAAACCAAATAGAAAATTATGAAAAGTGTCTCTGAGTGTCATTATTCACACTGTTACTACTGAGGTATTCCTCAATTGTATTGGTGCTTTGTCAAAGCTATTTCCTTGATCATTTTTTGACCCTTGATGGATTATTAATGGCAAAATATTTTATCATCATGTTTCTGTGAGTTATTTTAGTCTTGTAGGCTTTGAGAATACCATCCATTAGAACCTGAGATTGACTATTTTCATATTTCAAGTGACTTTGGCAAGTTGGCAAAACTGGTTTTGATTAATAATTTAGGAAATTTTAGACAACACAGTTCATAAATACACAAAGCTGCTGAAATATACCCAGTCTCAGAAGAGAAATGTTGTAGTACATGGTTGTTTTTTTTTACTTTACTGTGGTTGTAAAAGAAATTTCTTCAACTTTAATGAATACATCATAGCACAAAATAAACAAGGCAAGTTTGTTTCTTTAATGAGAAAATCAGTCTGCATAAGAGGATATTATATTGATTTATAGTTATTAAAATACTGATAGCAAACCATGGACACACATAAACAATCAATCAATCAAACTTAAATCAGATATATTCTTAAGGTCTGATTAAAAAAAAATAAATAAATAAGATCTCAAATAAAGAAATACTGCCATCATCTCTCACCTTCCATTTGGCTTCAAAGTGGCCACATTTGCACAACACACAACAAGGATGGTCACTAGCTTTTTGTAATAATAAGAGACATGTTTTTGTTTGGCTGATTTTTTACAGAAAAGCTTAATAAATTCCAGTTTCTGGCATTTCTGACTCCAGAACTGACATTTATTCATTTGTAAGATGGAGAGTAAAAATGAGGCTGAACAACAACCTCTTAGCCATGTATCTAAATAAGCATTTTTGTAGGAAAGCAAAAGCTATGAAAGCAGATATAATGCATAAATCATACAGCATTAACAGGCTAAAACTGTGGATGTATGAGGAAAATAAATACGGCCAAGTGATGACCCCAGTTAGTCTCATAGAGTCCCATTAAATTTAATAGTTCTTTATGGATATAAGTGATGGCAGGGTCTAGGTTGTAACTAGAATCCTTGTCAGAGTTCCTCTGCTGGTGGGGAGTGAAATAGAGAATGTCTTGAGGTTAGTTTCCTGTTCTTGGGGAAAACTCTATAGAACAATTCTATGGAATAACACCTGTCTGGAAAAACAAATCCTACAGATAATTTTTAATCCTCTAATAATTTTTAATATTTTAATCTCCTCAACAATTTTAAATTCAAACACCTTGCACATGTTTAAGCACCTCGTGTCACTCTGTCAGCCCTGCAGACTGGAGGAGGAGCATCCTGGGATGACGGGTGCCTCCACATTGGTGCTCAGGCACAGGCACTATTTGTGGGTCATTTTAAATTACACATTCCAAAACAGCTGTTTCTCTTTGTTAGAGCAGTTTCCACTGAGATAACTACATCTCAAAAAAGCACACAGAAGAATGGATATCCTGTGGGATTTGGAAGTGTTTCTCAAGCCTAAGGTCTGGAGAGTCAATAATTTTGGTGTGGGAGGAGACATGGATATTTATGGCACCTCCCACCATTCCCTGATCTACATGGGAGGATTTCACATATATGAGCTCAGCAGTTCTCCAGCAAGCCTTTTCCAAATCCTCTACCAGCAGAGTGCAAGACAAAGCAGGGCTGGCCCACAGATGGGACAGGGACTGTGCTGAATTGTTGTCACAAAATATTTGTGCATGATTGGTGTCAGGGGCTGTAGGTTGAAAACTTTTGTCATTGGCATCTGTAATTAACTTTAGCAGTGCAGATATTATGGTGAATAGCTGCAGAGGCAGAAAGCTGTTCCTCCCCCCCTTGCCATTCAGCAATTACAGCCATGTACATCTGGGTGCAGCAGATTTGCCTAATGCTTCCTTCATGCCTTTATTGTTGCAGTCTGGGCATCTGCATTGGTTCTGGTTTCTGGTTGGTAATTCTGGGTGACATCTGATCCAGCTGGAGTCAGTCCTCCCTGTCAGCTTGAAAAATGACAAGAGAGAGTGGAGGCTCCCTACTGTCATTCAAGGAAATACATGGCATCTGCTCTTGTTCATGCTTCCATTTCTGTTTGGTATTTGTATACCCATCAGTTTCTGCAAAATGTCCGTGTTTTGTCTTCTAGAACAATTTGGTACTGATGCCCCATTCCACATCTGACCTCTCAATCTGTAGATGCTTAGCAGATATGGTTATGCATTTGGCACACATGGTGTGATGTACCCACCAATGCCTCACAGGGGGCAGAAGGGTGTTGAGGTGGGTAATGCAGTTGTAATTTATCAGTTATACTTTAACTGATATATACTTTATATATAACTATATATATAACTATATAATTATATATACTTTAACTGATCCTTTCAGTTCAGTATTTAGTCTTCTCTCTTCAGGTTGAATTTAAGAAAAACTGAAAATATTGTGTCCTTTATCAAATATGAAAATACCTGACATTTGTCCTGCTCTAAAGCCCATTGATTTTCAAACTCTAGTCTCTCAGAAGCTCAGAGGGTTAAATCTCCCTGACACATTTTAAGTAGCGTGGCTGACAATATAAACCTTTGTTTACTCAGAAACTTGTATATCTTTGCTCTATTTTTTGCTACTCTAATATATATGTATTTCTTGTATTCTGTCATTCAATTTTTATTTATTTTTATCTTTTCAAGACCAAAATATTTAAACATATTTGACATGTCAACAAGAAGAAAAGAAGTTTCACTGAAACTGGCTGCCATTCTGGACTTCTCTGTAGACAGTTTTTCTATCTTGGTAGGCCTCTAATTTCTCAGTTCTTTGCATGCAAATAGGGCTTAAGCATCTTTCCTCCTTCACACTGTACCTTGTTTATTTAAAATCTCAGGGCCAATGGCTGCATTTTTTAGGGATTTGTCCAGTCTGTGGTGCAAGACAATATGGCATAGGCTGTGATCTCTAGGTAGTCTTATGATACAGGACTAAGTAATATATAAAATTTATACTATTTGTTATAAACTATTCTAGATTTTCATTACTGTAAAGCTCTGGAGAGTGCTGCAAAGCAATATGCCAGAGGAAAAAAGGATGTTATGGCAAAACTGCTACACCCTTGAGAGAGGAGCCTCAGCATGTGAGTTCTTCCATTTTCAGAGGGGAGACACATTTTGGCTGTGCTGTCATTGTTATGGTTCCCATTTGAAACCAAGGAATACTGGAATGACTAAAAAGAAATATATAAATACACATATTTAGCATCTTGAACCAAATTTAAAGAGGATTAATTTTATGGCATTAATCCCAAGTCCCTTTGCATATCTGTAAGGTTCTTGTGGAAAGACCACCTGGTGGTTGAATCAGGCTGCAGATATTGATATTCTTTTCAGGGAAGTCCAATCACCACCATTAATGTATTTCACCCCCTTTTAATTTTTTATTTTTTCTTTTCAGCTGGTAAGAGCAATTTGTGCATGTGTGTGACAAATTGCATGCTGTACTGAAAAGCAGCCCACTGAGAGATTTGGTATCACAATGGAAAAAGCAGAGAAGAGAGATCTATAACACGGAGACTGAAAGGCTGTGTAATTGAAAGTAAGAAGAAGATTGAAAAGAAAGACAAATAATGCATATTTGGAGTACAGCCATAAAGCTCATCTGGAAATGGGGGGAGAAACAGAAAGTCAAGGGACAAGCTATAGTTGAGCCTTGAGAGTTCAAGTATCCTTAGATCCTGGGGATCCTGAGCACCAAAAAGGAGGCACAGGGAGGAAAAGTATTCAGCTGCTGTTTGCTTCTCCAGCTGTCTTAGGACCTGATATATATATATAAGAGAAACATGGCAGAGGCATGGAGAGCCGTGCTCCTCTACCCTTTCCCAGAAAATGTGGGATGGATTCTGCAGCTGCAGGGGCAGGAGTCAGCAGAGCAGCATGGGCTCACCCTTCTCCAGCAAAACAAAGTGATATAAAACAATGCACAGGGGGTAATAAAACTGCTATTTACAGCTATTTAACAAACTGCTCCCCAAATGATATTTCTCTCATACAGATGTAAATAGAATGCTGACTTATTTTATGCTGCACTGAAGAAGGCAGTGCAAACAATCCCATGTAATAGCTAACTCTAAGTTGAAACGCTCTATGCTATAAATTCTGTCCATTTTTATTGCAGTTACTTGGTGTGCTGATGCTGACCACAACATTTTCCAGGGTTCTGTTTGTATTAAGGATCCCCCCTGGATTTCACTGAATTATGTGGCTAGCACAGCTTTGAGAGGACCATTACTTGCATGCTTGGAGGCATCAGTTAATTTTTGAAGTCTGTCATATGGATAAAATAGACCACTAAATAATCACAGGAATATTCTGTTTGATTTTGAGAAGATATTTTTCCCTTCTCTGATGCAGTCTGCTTGTATTCCTCTTTTTTGTTAATCATATAAATTATTTATCTCAGGCTGAGCCTCATAAAATTGCTTTAATATTAACAGTAAAATCTCTGATGGCATATTACCTCCCTTTTCAGCAGTTCCATGAGTACCACTGATGAGGAAACTTTACCCATCAATACCAGGACACAGGCCTGAAAGGCTGAATCTGAAGAGCTCTGAGCATCCTCAGCTCCTGGGGACACCAATGGGCGTCACAGGAGATTTTGTTGTGTTTATCCCTTTGGATCCAGGGTCTCACTCTGCACACAGAATTCCCATTGAAGTTAGTGTGAGCTATTCAGTGACACTGAAAGCCCATCTCTTCACTTACCTGACAGTAAAGGGTAAGGAACCACCCTGGAGTCTGTGAGTTACACAAGCTCAGGGAGAGAGCAGGTAGACATGGATAGAAGTGGGATTCCTGGGACCATCTGCAAGATGCAACAATAATTCTTCTTAAAATCAGACTTACAGTCTTTGCATACTTCTGCAAGGTCAGATGTACAATAATGAGGGAAAAGTAAGTTTTGCTACTATGGACTGTAAAGTGCTGTAACTTTTCAGTGTGTCTGATAAGAATTCTTGTGGTTTCCTTCCAGCACTGCATGTAGTTAGATTAAGGCATGTCTCTCATTTGGCAATGGTGTGTGAAATTGTTCAGGATAACCTCTGCAGAGACTTCAAGAACAGAACTACTGCAACTTTCTTATTGAGTTCCCAGGGAAATTAGTTGCCTTCAAAGAAGTTTTGCTGAGGGGTTCATCTGAGAAAAATGTATCTTTCACAGTAAACTCCCATGTGAACATTTTTGTCACTATAACAATGGAATATACAAGTTTCTGGACATTCTGTAATCAGTGTAATTTATGTATGTGACAAAAACCAGTGCTGATTTATAGCTGTTGAGTATCTGAAATTTTTCTTTTGTACAAATATTATAGCTTCAATTAACTGTAATAACTATACCAATGCTTCCCCTCTTTCATTTCCTTTGGTGTCTTTCCTCTTCCTTCTCCCCTGTGGAAAGCAAACACATATACCAGGAAACAAAAATGGTAGTTTTTAGATGTGGGGCAGAGACTTCTGTGTCACAGAGCTCTGACACTTCCACTAGAAGTTCTCCTGTAGTTGTTTACATCCTGAATGTTCCCTTGGTAAGAACCCATAAACAGGAGTGGGTTTATTTTGTGTCTCTGTGTATGTGTGTGTGTGTAACAACAATATAGAACTGTATTTACATTAAAATAAGGGAAAAAGTAAAAGAATAAAGAACATCACAGACATATAGTACAAAGATGCTATTTCCCAAAGAGTAAGTTTGAGATAATCAGATAAAAAACATTTTAATAGTTTTCTGGAAATGCAACATAAGCAAATACTTCTGTATGAATGCCCACCAACTCTTCTCATCCCACACAGTATCTCTGATAATGAAACAAAAAGTCTGTTTTTAAAGGCTCTTCCCAAACACAGACCTTGTGACTCAGTATTTCAGTGTTTTACCATTTTGTGTTTGTACACATGTGAAGTAGATTATGGTATAATTCCGTGACATCTTACTGCCTTTTACAGACTGACCTTGATCTGTGTGTGTAATATCACTCACATGCATGGCTCTGTGAAAGACCAAACAGAAAATTGCAAATAGAAAGTTTGAAGGAGAGCAGTGCGCATATAAATGAAATTACTATCTTTACTGGACGTTTAAGGCTGAATAAATACAATGAATTTCTTTTGGTAAAGGTAAAGAAATTATTGCATAACAAGTGTTACCCTATCTTATATACAGAAACACAAAACAATTTGGCCTTAAATGCACATATTTGTGTATCAACTCAAAGCTAATAATACTTTAATATTTTTGACAGAGTGTTTCAGGAATGGTAAAATCCATATTTCAGCACAATTTCATCTTTTGACCCTAGCCCTGTCTAGATTGTTTCAGCCTTTAGTCATGTTTACCAAGTTCAGGTTCTTGGTGGTTGAAGGGCTGAGCACCAGGCAGTGTCCCTGCAGGCTCCTGACTGGGTAACAGCTGAAGGCACCTCCAAAAAAGGTTGTGAGGCAGTGGTAGGAAGCAATGCATCCTGAAGTGATGGCAGATTATCTTACAAATACACTGTCTATCCAAGGATGTATATGCCTGCAAAGGGAAGTTCAACAATGTGTTAACAGATTTTGCTCTGGTGACATTGTTTTCTTTGCTTGAAAATTTTGCTTGAAAATCTTCACTTGCCACAATTTTCTCTTTAAATATTTTATTTCAATGGTATTAATATAAGTTGGATTTATCAGCATCTTTGTATTGCTAAAGAATTTCCAAGTGTTTAATTTCTTTGTTGAGGAAGACATTTTTTTATTGAAAATTGATTTTCACTGGTTTGAAATAACACTGGAACCAGTGTATTTATAATATTCAAAGTGTATAGTTTAAGCAGATTTATAAATTTTATTATATTCAGGAATATATGAGATTATTAGTTACATATAATGAAACATCTGTTTCTCCCTTGGTTTAGGTAGAAATAAAAATGGATTACTTAAAAATAGAAAATAGAAACAATTAAACAATACCAAGAAATGTGGGTAAATAATTGAAGTACATAGTGGGAATTATTTTCTTTTTATGAGGAAAATGTAGATATAATGGTCTCAATAGAGAAAGTTAATTAAGATGTATTTCATTAAATTTATTTTAATATTAATAGGAAGATATAATTGAAAAGCTTCAAAAGGAAAAAAGCCAGCTGAAAGAAGATTGTGTAGAAAGAAAAGAAAGTGTTTCAACAAACATAAAACTTTCATTTTAAAATACTATTAAAAAAAGCAACAATCATATGCTCTTCATGTTTTGTTTAAATCTCTTTTCAAGAAGCTTGAAAATCTAAAATAGTGCTCTAAAAATGAAGAATATTTTCATTTGTTCAGACACTTCATTCTGTTCAGCTTGATTTTGCTGATTTTATTTCTTTTGTATGCACGGAAATATTAAGATGACGTAAAAAAACTATCAAATCAAAAGAGAAAACAGAAAAGATGTTCTTTTAGGTATATTGAATTGTAACAAATGCTTATAAGAAGTGCATATCACTACAGGAATGAGGGTGGTTTTTTTATGCTCGCCATTTTTGCTTCATCAGAGGCCCTATGCCCCTTAAATCGTATTATCTGCAACGTTTGCACATCCATCAGTCATGTCCAGAAAACGCTTTGGTATACAAGTTGGAAAGATAATTTTCTACTGTTTTTTTATTAATCCTTGAATGATAGCCTGCTACTCGTTATAATTCCATCAGAACAAATCCTTCGTCCATTATTGATGCCAATATAATTTCTACCCTTTGTACATTTCTTCTCTAGAATTTGAAAGAATATGTGCCTAGATTGCAACACCCCTAATTATTAGGTGTTATTAACTAGGGAATAATAATGCTGCCAGAAAGCTGATAATGCTCTGGTTGAGGATTATAGGAATAAGGACCGTGGCACTTGGCTTCAGACAATAATTACAAATCTGGAAAATGAATTTACTTCTAGCAGATATTCGTGCTAATCCATCTGAAAGACACTTCATGAGTTGAAGTTTTAAATGTATTCTTTCATCTAATTTTACTGGAGTGCATGAAGTAAGCCTGTGATATATTTTGGATACTATTTTATGAAGCTTGACCAGAAAGATGTATATTAATCATCTTTTTTGTAGAGAAAAAATAATAACATAATAAGATTAGTTTTACCAAAAAGATATACGTGACTAAACAATGTTTTCTGTCTTATTTTACTTATCTACTGCCTTTTTGTTTAAAAACACAGTAATTAATATTTTGTTTAATTTTTTGGGGGGGGAAATGTTAGACCAACACATATGAAATCAAATACTTCAAAACACTACTATATCTAAAAAACATGTTCCTGAGAAAGATATGTCACCACTAGAATGACTTTGTGACAATAGCAGTGCTGGCTTAACAATCAGACTCAATGGTCTTAAAAGTCTTTTTCCACCTAAATGATTCTATGATTCTACATCTTGACCCGGTCAAATATGCAGCTGCTGATTCTAATATAAAGAATGCCTGGTAGCACTGTGGATAGTTCCATTATTAGAAAAAAAATGTAGGGAAAATTGTTCTCTGCAGGAAGGTGGTTTATTCTCTGTATTATATTACAAGGATGTGAATCTCTCATCACTGAGAATTCCTCCTTACAGGTGATTTGACTGCATACTTAAATCTGCCCTCTTTGTGCTAAGAAATTGGAAGTACTTCTACATATCACAGAGCAAATACTTGAATTCATCAGCCAGCTTTTGTTCAGTTCCTGCTCAGGCATATCTTGTGTTTAAATTGATTTTGTTAAGTAAGTGACTAGAATTGACTACAGAATTCAAGATAGTTCCATCCCAGAGTGGATTTCAGCTTTGAATACTCTTAAATTAAAGCAAAACTGATTAAATGACATCACAGACTATGGGATTTGGGTATCATTCCTAAAAAATTAAAGGAAATATGCACTGATATGAGATGATGGTTGCAAAATATAACTCTGTTCCATGTGTCTGAGTTAGATGAAAATACACATCTTTTTTCTCAAAGTGAAAGTAGTTTATTCAAAGATAAACAATAAACATTAAACAACAACAAAAAATCCTCTACTTGTCTCCTGCTACTGAGTGAATGTCAACACCAAATGAACCTGTTGCTTCTTTTACATTTCTGTGCTTAATGTCATGACTAGTAAAGGATAAGACTAAATACATTTTGTTACCAATGAGAAAAGATATTGGAATTTTTTGCCAAAATGGAAGACAAAATAAATTTTAAGATTAATATATAAACTCAAACCAAACTACGATCTTTTGCTTTATTTTAGTGATGGTCTGTGAATCTGTGGTGATGCCATAAAGGCATTATGCAGCCTGTAATGTGATGTGCTGGAATCTTAACCTCTGTCACTGCCCATTTTGTAGAGGATTCTACATTGTATACATAATGTATTATTACAAAATAATAGCCTTAATGGTTTCACATTAAAATACTTGGCCCTAAAGACAATTGATCTGCTATTCTTTTCCAAACTTACCACTTCAGCTACTGTTCAACCTCCAAACAATTTAGGACAGTGATATTTGAATATACTCAAGTTGTTCTTACAGATATGGCTTCAAAGAAAATCTAGTGGCAATGTCCAGACAAATACCACTGAATACCACTTGCAAACTTGATGTTCAGAGAAGGAAATAGGATGGTGCATTGGTCAAATTAAAACACTGGAAACACTGCATTTACAGTAGAACTTTGAGATAGAACTGATACTTCAGAAGTTTCTAACCAGATCAAAGTTTTCTAAACCAAACAGTATTTAATTTTTTTTAATCAGCTGGAGAATGATTGCACTTGCTTTTTACAGGTGGGTTTTTTATGTTACTGCCTGTAGGGAGAGATGGGTTAAAAGCTGAAGACTTTTAGGTAGGATTGTAAATATGCTCAAGTGCCCTTGTAGCTGGGAATAATCCTTGATAAACAGGTGAGGTGAGCAGGGTGGTGATCCTTCTCAGGGATTAGTTTATGGTGCCTGCATTTTCAACTCTGCCAAGGAGCATCTTTGGGGACCTCATGGTTTGCATGATAATGGCAATAAACTCACTCTCTGTGAAGAGGCTGCCTGTGCTGACTTACACACACCCCTGATGCAGTTGTATGCCTTTACTTTCATTTACAGAAAACACTACCATAAATATTGTAGATTACAGAAAAAAAAATTGAAATTAAGGGGTTTTTTCAACACAAATTTTTTTTTTTTTGCTGGAGCAAGTTATGACCTATGACATTATTTGATTAGACTAGACTATGTCAGCTTATACATAATTTCCAACATTGGTCTGTCTAAAGTTCTGGATTTAGATTGAGATCCAGACAGTGCATTTTGCAAAAGATATTTACTGTTGGTTTAATTGTAAATGTTTTATTTCTTAGGAATCTGAGGTGTTCAGCCTTTGCAAAAATGCAAAAGAAATATGTTTAGCTCTGCATAATGCCCAGCTAACCCATACTGACCTGGAAAATGTAATGCTCAAAAGAGAGCATCCAAGTTTAGACTAGCAGTATGTGTGCAGAGTAACATTGGTAGGGGATGGATAGTTTGAATCTCACTCCAAGAAAATATCTTTAAATTGGAAAGAATTTACCTGAATGTATTTAGTAACAAACAAAACCCATAATTGTCAGGATCCTCATAAAAGCCCAATCTAACTATTCTTTTCCTCTAACTCCAAGGAACAAATGAGAATGAATCCAACATTCAGCTACACAGTATTTAGAAAGTAGTCAGGGATGTTAAAATTGATTCAGTCAGGTGTAACAGAAGAGCAGAATAGCACAAAATTAAATGATTGGCCAAACAATCAGGTCTGCTTAGGCAGTTTTCATGATGTAGACTGAATCAATAAAAAATATCATTCTACACTGGAAAGAGACAAAATCTTAAAGAGGTATGCCAGTGCAGTAAATCTGTGGTGTACTGTTGAATAATCATGACCTGCAGCTGCCAGGAATCTACCAGGTTACATTGCAAGAAGGTATGCATGCACATGTATGTAAAAACAATGTTTATTTGCCATTTCTGTATCATGCAGCATTAAATAGGCAAGGTCCATGTCAGTCTATTCAGTTGCTCCATTTGAAAGGTGAAATAACAATTGAAACAAATGTTGTCTATTGGTTTTAATATCTGTTTGCTGTTTCTGTTTTAGCATCTATTTGCTGAGAGAGTAAAAATAGCCAAGAAAAAAGTGTTTTTATCTATAGAGTCCTGTGATGAACATGACTGCTGAAATAATACCATAATGGTGTTAATATTACACCTACTGGAACTCAAGACACCACTTGTGCTTTGGAAGAATTTCCTCCTTCTGGTGTATTGGAAAAAGCTACACAAGACTGAAAGGTTTAATGTAGGCTTGTCAGGGGTACACTAATTTTTCTTAAGAGTTTTAGAGGTTTATGGAGGGGAGGAAGAGATTAAAAAAAAAAAAAAAAGAAAAGAAAAAAAAACTATAAAGCTTTTATTGAACCGAACAGAAATATTCCTTGCTGGATTCAAGCTGGACTATGTACTTCAATCTCTGCAGGTTATCTAAGGCACACTTGGCCCATGACTCATATTTGATGGAAGACTAAGAGGCAATTCAGAATTTACCACTGAACTAAGTAAAGAACTATACATTATGCATCTAGGACTCAAAAAGGGAGCAAGAAGCTGCTAGACATCAAAGGGGGAAAAGAATCCAGCTATCTAATCATCTAAAAGATGAATCTCTGTCTTGCGTGTCAAGCATGCTAGAGAGATGTCACTAAAGTAGCTCAGAAGTGCATTTTTGCTTTATTCTCAAGTGATATTGCCTGAAATATTACTGAAGTGTGAAATATTAATAAAGTTACCTTCATTATGTCCATTTCAGACAAGATTGCAAGGGAAGGATAGAAAGCATTATCCTAGTGTTTCTAATCAGGAATTTAGGAGTGGCTGTTTTACACGTTCCTTTAGCCCAGCACAATGTCCTGTGTGGGTTTTTCAGGTTTTTGGCTTGAGAAGAGTACCCAGTGAACTGTTTGTTCTGCACCAGCACAACTACAGTCTTGGGCTAGAATATGTGTGTGTATTCTGAAAAGCTGAAGAAGTCTCTCCCTGTCTTTCATACAGAGTTGTGGCAGAGTGGATTCTTTGCAACAAGGGCATCTCTGTGGCCCCTGCCTGTGCTAACATTTGTGGCTGGGAGATGTTTAAGATAGGGACATGGGGTCAGGCTAACCACAAGTGACTGAGGATAGAAGGACTTTACCCTCTTTAAAGCTAGTGTTCTGGCTCTGTATCTTGGAGACCTTGAAAACTATCTTTTGAGACTATACTGAGCCTAGCACAAAGATGATGAAGAAAAGTGTTTTCACAGGGTTTCAAGATTAATTTCATTAAGCTTAATTAAAGTTCTAAAACATCAAAGTAAACCTGGCATCTGGACTCCTGCAGAGCATACAGAAATGCCAGACTAATAACACTCTTCTTATCATGTTCAGTACTTTCAGAATATTTTTGGATATTTTTCAGACTACCTCTTCCCCACACCCAGTGAAAACCACCTGAAATTCCTTTAGACATGTCTTCTGTATTCCAGATGATGTTGTTTACCTCTGTTCTTCAAATATTCTTCAGACATTACATTTGGTATCACTCTAATTTTCATTCCCTATTTTTCACTCTAAACAGTTTTCGAAAGCACATTTCATATGTGGTAAATTGAAGGAACAAGTAGGTTTTCAGATGTTCCAGCCAAAAACTTTACCATCCCTGGATGGAATTTTCTATGCATCTAAATGTTTCACTCTAGTCCTGAAGAATGCAACTCTCTTACCTTGAATTGGCGCAGTTCTCTGCAAGCTTTCTCGACACAATATTATACATATTCATTAAATTCTAGATTTGTGAGTTACAGGCAGAGAAAATAAGGCTAACAAACAGCGAAGCCAAGAAAAGTCTCACAGGGTAGCAATTTGGAAATATTGCTAAATGGCCTCATTATATCCCATAGCTGTAGCTAACCAGACAATTGGATGCAGCTTCCACGGTGGCTTGAAACCACAAGAAGAGGGTTGGTTGGTAATGAGAATGGAGATTTTGCATACCAGTTTCAGGCCTATAGAAATACTAATGCTGTTGGTCATCATAAGGGAGTTTGTAGCATCCAGAAAAGAAAAGGTTCTACAAAAATCAGGAAAAATTGAGCCAAGGCATCATTTTCTTCTAAGGGAGGGTGGATGGGAAGAAGCCTGGGCTAAAGCTAGCCACTGACCCACCCAATGCAGAAATTAGGGTTCCTATCTTTGATAGCAGCCAGCTGCAGGGAGAGAGAGGATAAGTTTCTCTAAAAGCACCATGTCACCAAAAAGCTGACTCAAGGGTCAGAGAAAAGCAAGAGAACCTGTCTGAGCCCCTTTGTAGAGTGGCTATAGTACAGGTTCCTCCTGAAGGACTTTGTTCCAGGTGTGGACAAAGAAACCCTGGCAATGTTGAGGCATGAAGATGGAGAAGGTCTGCATTAATATGTCCCATGTCCTTAAGTCTGTCATCAGATTTTTGTCTCCAGTATCAGGACATCTGTGGCTTGAGAAAATGCCACCTGTTCTGCACAGGACAGACCCTATTTTTTCCCTCACTGGGACAATTCTGAGAGCTTGGAGCAGTGATTTCTGCCTAACTTTTAAGTCCCAGAGGTTTTTTTAAAATTTTCCAGGTATTTTTTTGTTTTTTCTTCACTATCCAGGTCTATTTAGTGAGGAGAGCTACTGCCAACAGATGGATCATGAAAGCTTATGTGCCTTCTAATGAAACCAATCCTTCTAATTTACTTTTCCCTGCAGAATGCTTTTATGTTTTCCTCATTTCTTTAGAGGGCAACTCTCAAAATCATCTGTTTTACCATGTTCCCAGGGTGGTATTTGTGATATAATAAAACATAAACATAAAAAATGATAGCTATGCTTAGTCTAAAAGTCAGACAGGTTTCACAGGTGTTGCTGAAGAGCTTTCAATTATGTAGAAGTGACACAATAGCATCACAATTGCCGTTACCTTGGATGAATATTCATGAATGGATTAGATTTGTAGTAGTACTGAGAGAAGTTCAAAAGGTCTAGAATTAACTTTTGATGCAGAGAAATATTCAAATGTTTGGATGTCTATCTGAAGCAAATAACTATTATCAAGGCATGAATATGAGAGGGGTGAAATCAGTGCAAGTTTGACCTCTGACACAGAGAGCTAGGTTTAAGTCACTGACTAATTATTAAAAAAAAAAAAAAAATTGGCTGTAAAACATAGGAAAATAAATCCCTTAAAGAAATCCCTGTAAAGCACACTATACCAGTTTTAAGGCCTTCATGATGCTATTGCTCAAAGCCCTGTTTACACATTTCAAGCATAATGAAAAACAACCTTTGCCTGTGCCAGACTAGCTTTAAACTATTCAATTAATTCAGTAAAGCATGGTGAATGAACATTAGCCAGAGATTTTAACATCACTCTTTGATATCAGACATATTTCTTTGATTTTGCTTAAAATTTTTCCAGAAATTATTGAACTTTCTTTATTTACCCTGGATTTTAAAGTGGCACAATCCTCTTCTAATTTTTTTTTTTCTGAAGTAATTTATTTTATAAGACAGGAATTGATTTTTCTTTAAAACCTGTGGAACAATTTTGAAAACCCCACCAATTATGTCAGTTCTGCATCTTAGGAAAGGAAGAAGTTTAGAATTATCTCCTACCTGTAAGTCTCAAGATTACCAGCTGAAATCTCTTCTCTGGTGGCTTTATGTCAGATTAGACATGTAAAGAGGAATTCACTGCTAAAAGAAGTGCATTAAACTTTCCAAACACACAGTGAATGAATGGGAAATAAGGCTTTTTTGAATTGTGACTAGTAAAGTACATTCATTCTTCTACATTCTACATTCACTGAGAAGAAAATTTTTCAGTCCTTTAATCCATTGAAAAAAAAACCAACCAAACAAACTCACAATCTGAAATATAAGGCTTTTGTTCATGCACAGAGAGACAAATAAAAATTTGTACAAATTGCTGGGGATAGCATCTGAATTTTCTTCCAGTGCAGGAGTGTCACAGTTGTTTCACCTCAGCCAAAGGAACAGCTTTTGAACTGACATACAAGAAAAGCAAGATGAGGATCTCACCCATGAAGAAAGATGCATTTTCAGCCTGGGGAGCTGCAATAGGAACTGACAGCAATTTTCTCAGACAAAAATAGATAAACTCATTGAACTTTCTGTCGAGGCTCCACTGTTTCAGCATTTACACATATCATTTTGTTATTCATTGGAAAAATATGAGATTCCCAAAAATGAATAAATGTCATCTCCCCAAAGAAAATTCAGTATATTAAACATTATCATAAACAGGAGAAAAATTATCAGGCTTTCTTTTTGCTGTTTTGATGAGATGCTAGACTGACATAAAATTTCTGAAAACTGTGCATCACGAGTCCAGTGAGGAAGTTGGAGCCTATGTCCCCTGAAGATCCTGTGCTCCTTGTAGAAACCCTTCAGCTAAGGAGGGGAAGAATTTTTGCCATCCTTATGAATTTCAATCTAAAGAAATTTCCTTATAATTTCCAGCCTGCATAACATTCTTTCTACTGAGTCTTCCCTTCAAACAAGAACCATGACCTTTTCATGCCATGCCTTGACTTTTTAGCTATATATTTCATCTGAAAGACTTATTTTACAGTTTCTTGGATACAGCAACACTGTGATTCCTACACTTACAGGATTATGCTTTTTTTTTAAGCACTAGGAATAAGAACTTCTCTGCTATCCCACTTTTTCACACCAGTGTCACTTAAGCTTAGCCACTTTTCCCATTGTTCTTTATATTTCACCATATTTCCACACCTATCTTGGGCATTGCTTGTGGTCTGGGAGAGCCAAGTAAATCCTGAGATTCTCCTGTGGGATGTGAAAGAGCTCCTTTCCTCCAGGGCTGAGGGAGAAATTTCAGAGATTGCTTTTCTCTGATGCATTCACTGGAGTCACTGTGACCAGGCTCAGTTGGAAAGTGTCTGACTTTTCACAAGGCATCAAAGTCTCTCTGCACCTTCCCTATCAGATAAGACAGGAGAGTGACACCTGCAGACTAACATTTTTTTCCTTACATGCATTCAGTTTGAAGAGGGATGCAGAAAACATTTGTCATGTACAGGTCATTCCAGGCAAGCAGTTAGAAGAAATGAAAGAAAGGCATAGAGGAAATAGAGACTGTTAATGATTTCAGTTGAGAAGAAAATAAGTGGAAAATATCATCTCAGTCAGAAAGTAAGATAAAAAGTACTTTGCATGTAACCTTAAAGAGTTGAGGTCAAATGTTTGGTTCCAACCATGCTTTTCATTTACAAACCATTTTCTTTGGCCCCAGAAACTTAATGAACTATTTTTAAGAAAAAAATCTAGAAGAAGAAGCCCAAGTCAGTGAACCTAATTTTACTGTGGTTTTACTGGAACTTTTGTTTTTCTTTTTTGGATGCAAACCAAAGATTAAAAGCCACTGGGTCAGTGGTATTTTTTTGAGTCAAAACTATGGTCATAGGGTGGCTTAGGACTGCAACATCACCTTGAGAAGAAGCTGAATAAATTGCTCCATTTCAATCGTTAATCTCAGATTCTGCACCCTGAGCACTGCATTTCATGGGGAAGAGTGCTAGTGAAGAGTTCCTTGGCCTTCAACAAAAGATACAGAAATGTGTGTTCTTTCAGAGAAGAGGAAAGTAGGAGGCAAGGGCAATCACAAGAGAGGAGTCAGTGTTGCAGGATTTTGTGGGGTTATTTTGTTTTCTCCTGAACAATTCATAAGGTTGGTGAAGATAATATTTGGCTGAATTCTCTGAATGAGGAGTAAAAATTGCCAAAAAGTGACTAGAAACATGCCTCCCTTTTGTATTTTGAAGTCATTTACAAGTACCTTGAACCTGAAGCTTCCTGGTTAAATCATTGATCTTTCTGCAGCAATTAGCAGAATACCTCTGAACTCAGGATGAGACCTTCAAGTTTCCTGGGCTAAAGGCAAACTACTCATTCAGATACAGCTAAAGGTACAACTAAAGGGCATTGAGCAATACTAGATGACAAAGAGCAGATTTGGAATACAGCTGTACTTGTGTGCAACGATTCTGCAGAAAGAATATTCACTTTATGGAGTTGCTTTGAGAGGTTTTTGGTGAGGTTTTTTTGTCATATTAATAAGGAATGGGAATCAAGGCTATACAAATGAAAATATTTTCTAAATTTAAGCATATGTGAGTTGGTGAACTCACAGAGGAAATCTAGAATTCTGTATCTGTATTTCTAATTGTATGTGTCTTGGATCCCTTCTGATATTTGTGTCACTGGAAATCTCTGTGATAGTGAAAAATGGAACTGTCTTTCAGCCCTGTTGTCCTGTTATAGGTCCAGTGTATTTCTCAGTAATTATGCTTTATGCATTCTACACATAGGCTTGTTTTCCTATTAAAAGAGAAGTCATACTTTTTTTTCTGAAGAAAATATTTGATTAAATAACATTTATTCATTAAGATTATGTACACAGTGCATGTTGATATTTAAAGCAATCAAATCTTCAAGGAAAAATCGCTCCTCTCTGTTGGTGCAACTACACCTAACCCAGACATACACAGGGCTTCTTTTGCAAGGAAAATCCTGATGAAAATCCCAGATTTGATGAAGAAGTGAGGAATTTGCGGGCTTTCTAGGGCCCAGCTCCCAGATGAAATATCTAAAATACCCACTGGTGAATATCAGGAAGGTTGGTCTTTGTCTTACTACAAGACACTCTTAAGACAGGCAGGGGAGTAGAAGAAAGGTTGTTTCACATTCCACAAGTTTTGCTTTCTTTCCCATTCAGAGTAAAATGGAGACCTTAAAAATCATGGAACCAAAATCAAACTAACTCCAAAACCAAGATATTATAGCAAGAGAGTAGTCAATGCTTTCTAGGATACAGAATATGAATATGGATCTCCTGTATTGTGTTATTTCAAAGTTATAGGTTAGAATGCACTCCCTGTCTTCTCTCACCCCAGAAACTCTGCTGGGATCTCAGGAAACTTTTATTGAAAAATAATTAGTTTGTGTCATATAAAAATATTTAATTGAAGAAAAAAAAAAGCTGATTTATTTCAAATTAGTCTCAAGAGATCCTCAGCATGTTTAAAAAAAAAAAAAAAAACAAACCTGCAAGAAACCACAAAAACTAAGAACACAGGAGATAGTAGGAAACTGCTTGGAAAGACTAATGCAGGCTCACAGTAAGGGGCTACTATTTCTATAGTAGTTGTTTAGGATTCAAAGTTCTCAGCCACATCCCTCCATGTGCAGCAGAGAACACAAAATATGGCACAGTTGTCTTTGTACATATGCAAATCCAGTTTCTGGACCCTAACAAAGAGGAAGGGATGCAACACCAAGGGCATGGAGTGGCTCCAAGAAGTCAAGGCAGCTCTTTCTCTTCAGGAAGCAGCTTGTCACTGCACAGCTCTGGGTGAGCTCATTGCACCAAGCACCAGCCTACACCTCCTACTGCTGGACTCTACAAGGGACTGAAGGGAAAATTTTTCAGAGGACCTAGACTACTGAGATCTCAAAGTGCTTTTAAAAAGCAATGACAGGGAGGCTTTTGAGTTACTTAAGTCTTTTATAAATCCCAGCTCTGCACCTAATGTTCTTTAAATACATGAACACAATGCATTATACACATTTAGACATGTCCTTATATATATTTTTATGTAGAGTAACGAAAAAAGGAATATAAAGTAATAGCAAGCCTCCAACCTTGAGGTTAATTATTCATTTTTGTTCAAGAGAAAAAAAACAATAATGAGCTTTCATATTTGAATCCTTTGCTCTGTACTTCTGTATCCTCAGCCTGACACTGCTAGGAAATGCTTCTGCAAGTACATTAAATTTTAATGGTAATTGAACACTATTTTTCCTTGGTTACATGTTTTAAATTAATATGTAATTTCACTGGAGGCTAAGCAAAGATAATTCTTCATGTACCTTTGTGCACTTGGGGCTAAGAGGTAGGGCACACCAAACAGTAGACAGGAAAAATTTTCAGGAGTGGAGTTTAGTCTCTTAAACAGAGTCCAGTCTCTTAAACAGAGTCCATGACAGGTGCAACACAAGTCATTTCTCAGAAATAAATACAACTTTTAATACAGAATTAAATAATGAGAAGACTTGGAGAAGATCATATATGTTTCCTTCATTTTTTAAAGTTTTCATTTCCAAACACATTACTATGCTTTCACAGGTGTTATTCCTGTCATAGGAAGTAGAAACATCATTATAAATTCCTGAAAGAGAAATGCTAGATTAACCCTTGGGAGCACTTCCACCCAGACAAAGATCCTGAACACAGCCTCATGAATCCTCCATGTCTACTTTTGTGTTTGCATGCAATAGCCACACAAGATACATATCAAAACATGGATATTTGATACATATGCTGGCCACAACTGCAAGGAGGAAATGGGGAAAGACTAGGACAATTTTGGGAAATAAACCCCTGCAAACTTCTTGCAGAGATTTTTCCACATGAACAAAGTCATGGGTGGCCAGCAGTTCACTCCCTCTCCCCTACACACCCTACCATTGTCACTGAGAGCAGAATTCAGTCAATTGCTTTTTGGACATTAAACATAATGAACTGTGTTTTCATGCTTTATTTTCTTTCTACTGACACTTAATGGATATTAGATATTAGATATTAAATATTAGAGCTAGAATAATCTCTTGGGCAATTTACTCTGTCTACCTGTACTATTAAAATTTGGTTTTCATAATTTTCTACACAATCCCTGGTAATTTACCCAGATTACATTCAAGGATACTGATTCTGTACCTCCCCTCATGTGACTTTATTATGATGCAATGAATCCTGGGTTAAAACACACAGCATGGACTAAAAACAACACCTGCTGATAGGCCAAATCCCAGGTGCACACCTGAGGAATGTGTGAAGGAATATGTCCAAATCTGAGGACTATGTCAAGACATGCAGTGATAGACATTCCCCTGATCAGGGGCTGGGAATCCTCCATCAGATCCAAAGCTGTCTGTCTCCACAGAAGCATTCTGAGGTCCAGCCTGCCTCCCTCCTCAGATCTGGGTGCCAGACTGTATCTGGCTCATGTTGGCCAAGGTGCTTCTGCAGACCTAGGATCCCTTTTGTGACACCAAGGCCCATGTCATGCTCATAGTAAAGCACAAGACAAAAGGTATGTTTTTTTAGCTGTGTCTTAGACTTGATTGATTCCTAGGTGATAAGAGTAAAATTCAGGGAATTCCCCTCTTACCAAATTATCTGAATTCCCCTTCATATATCACTATCACATTTTCCCACCTATTGTGCCTGTGGGTTAAGTAAGGTTAAAATTCCTTCCTTTAGCTCTTTATACAGCAGTAGTAAGTCCTATCACTTAAAATATGAAAAATATGATGGACTGCTGACAAGGCCAGAAACCTTTTTAACTTTGGAGACCATCTGCTCAGGAATCAGTCTGAGAGATGTGTGGAGGCTTGTTGAAGATCTAAGTCATCTGTCTCAAACTCAAGCAGCCCTAAGGTAGGCTTAAGATTGTCTGTTGTGGAGAGCAAAGAAATAGAGACAGAAAAACAACTAGACTTTACAGCAGGTAGGAAGGAGGCAAGGAAGACACAATAGTATACTTGGATCCAGATCTAGGAAGAACTTTATCACTGAGGACAGATTTCAGATTAAGGGCTACATTCTTCAGAGGAGTTACTTTTGCTGGCTGCATCTAAGAATTTGTGCTGTCAGGCAATGATTTGCACATGAGTTGTGTACACTAAAACTGCCTAAAATCCTCATAGCCATTATGAAACTTGTCTGTGTTTACACCAGCATAAACTTGTTCCCAGTTATCTTACAGAACTTCTCATTGCCTTACAGAATCAACAATCTCAAACGTGACTTTAATTACCTTTTCCCCACAGTTTTTACCTAATGAAATATATAAGTAATAAGATTAGATGATGATTCCTTGTTTCTGACACCTCCCTCTGGCATTCCTTACCTTTTTATAAGTGCTTTCCAGGTTTAACTAGTAATTATTCTAAATGCTTGAGAGTTTTGAAATGCCTGGGTTCAGCATTCCCTCAATTTATTTGCTCATCCAGACCTCACAAGCTGTATAGTTTATGAGCATTTAAATAATTAAAGTTTGAACCTGCAGGGCTTTTCTTGCTGATTTTTGAAAAGAAGAATAATTTACTGGGAAATCAACTTTAATTACATTATCTTAAATGGAAAAATGATTTGTCAATGTGCATTACCAGATTTTATTTGGCAAAAAAAATTCTTCCAGTGAAAAGATTGTGTTGACTGATTTAACTAGGCACACTGCAACAGAGATTAATAACTTCAGAAGCAGATAACGTAATCATCTGACATTATTGACACAACACCTTTCATGCTATGTTGATACTAAAGGGCCAAATGTAAACTCAGCAGTCTCAGCTATCATTATTTCGTGATATTTTTTGTCAGACAGAATTGGACTATTATTTTGGCATCACTTACATCAACCCAGAAACTCAGGTAATTAGACTTCAAGTGTGTTTTCACTGAAGTCTCAGCTGAAAATCTAATCCTGTGGGGTTTTGTGGAAGCCCATTACATTTTTTAACTTCAGTGCTGTGTTTAGCTAACGTCATCATGCCTGTGGTAAAACACAAACTGGGGCCTCTCTAGAGTTCATTTTACAAAATGTGGGTTTTGGTCTACCCTGTTGCTGAAAGGGAACAGTTGGACAGGAACAATACATCTTAGCAGACATCAAGTCCTGGAAAATTAATAGCAAAAGTGTTTTTCCTGGTTCTCTGTCACTTGAGTGGAGGAGAGCCCCAGTATTGCCATACCATGTTTTAAGGAGATGTAAAACCAGAAAAAGATGCACTTTTGCAAATGCCTATGCTGGGAATTAGAGTGGAACATCAAAAAACCAACCAACCTCTCCCCCCTCAAAAAAAACCGCCAAAACTAGATAAAACCCCACTCAAACTGGAAACAAAACAAAGCTGGAAGAATATAAGAGAATATTAAGGAAATTGGTTTAAGCAGATGGGCACAATCGTGTTAATTCTTTTTGTACACCATAAACAGGAAATTGCCACAAATTATTCCCCATTCTTATTCCCTGAGAGACCTAACTGTAAAAAAATATCATCCAAGCTGCACTGGTGTCATTGTTTGCACTCTGATTGGTGTCAACCAAGAGCATGAATATCTTTACAGCTCTTAACCATTTGCTCTCCCACTGGTTTGAAGTATTTTGTTGTGTTTAATGAAATGATCCAGTGCAAGCATATGGAATATCATAGAATGGAATAACAGAATCATAGAATATGTAGAGCTGGAAGGTTCCTTGAAGGCTATTTAGTTCCAACTCCCCTGCCATGAGCATGAACACTTTCCACTAGAGGAGGTTATTCAGAGCCCCATCCTTGATCTTGAACACTTTCAGGGGTAACGAGTTCACATTCTGTCTGGGCAACCTGTTCCAGTGCCTTGCCACCCTCACAGAATAGAATTTCTTCCTAAAGCCTAATCTAAGTCTACATGACATTCTACAAAGTCCTTCTCCAGCTCCCCTGTAGGTCCCCTTTAGGTACTGGAAAGCTGCAATAAGGCTTCCCTGGAACCTTCTCTTCTCCAGGGTGACAGTGGTTCTTCTCTGGACTTGTTCCAACAGGTCAAAATCTTTCTTGTGTATCTTTAACACTAGTGTAAACTTCAAAGTAACCCAAACATTTACAGTATAACTGGCAAGTTTATTTTTATAAGGAATATATTCTCCCACTTTAAAAAATCCTGTTTCAGTCTTAATGATGCCAGGATGCATTTTACACTAATCCAAGAGAAGCCAAAATGTCAAGTCATGTCAAAATTAGCAGGGATCATCATGTCAATCTAACATATTTTTTCTTTTTTTTTTTTTTTTTTCTAAATTTAGTTTTCCAAATATATTAAAAAGAAAGAGGAAATTTATGAAGATAAACACCAAGAAATCTGTGGGTTTAAATTGTAACCTGTCCCAGAGGAGTACTTTTGTATCATAGCAGGATTGCAGTTATAAAAAAAACACTATCTTTCCTCACTAATGTTTCTGAACTTCTACTTTAGGAGTAAATCATGTCTGCCTCCAGAGAATTTGTTTTTAACTGCATACAAATTATTCACTTAAGTGCTTATGCTAGAAAATAATTCTTCTTAAGCTGAAAATTGCCTGAAAGTTATATTATGAAGTGGGTTTTGTTGACTTAGATAGTTAGAAATTGTGGAGCTGTAGAATATATGGACAGATGTGATTCTGTACAAACACTTCATATGAAATCACATCTGGCAGAAATCATATCTCAATCACAGTAGAAGGACACTCGTGTCCTGTCAGTGGTACAAACATAACAGTACAAGAAATGGTCTTGCCAGTGCTTTTGGAAATTTTGCAAACATAAACACAACATGAGGGGACTTGTATACCGTCATTAAAGTGCTAACATGCATGTGGAGGTGCTTTTATCAAAATCTGATTGAGTTGGTTTCATTTAATCAAGAATTTTGTCACTGGAATAGAAAAGCTTAGGAAAGATCAAGAGCTCTGATTATTTTTTTCGTTTCAAGTGCATTTGGAGCAAAAACTTTGGAAAAAGTGACTGGCAAAATTCAAATGTGATCCATTTTGTTATGTCCAAGAGAGTAATGGAGGAAGCTGACCTGCTAATGTTGCATAAATCTTAATGCCTTAAACATGGCATGAGAATTTTCTAGAAACCTTCATTTTAAGCTTCATCACATAGTTTTCCACTGCCGTTGTTTCTCTTCAGAATCCAGGTGGTAATGAGGAAGACATATGGATTTTATAAGTTCAGAGTTTTCAGGGGCCATGTTTTCTGAAAATATTTCTGTGTTGTGAAAATTCCCATTTCAGGAGCTCATAAAAACTTCTGCTTTCTTCCCACATCTCTCTGGGGAGTGAAAGTAAAAAATGAACTGGTATGAATTCCTGTTTCTTTTCCCTACCAAATGCTTTGTTACCTTACACCATTTTTTAAATACTTTTAGGGGAATAAAACAATAGTTTTGTGTATTTTTGCATCATAAGCAAGGAGGGCAGAATTATCCTTATATCAAAATCTGAACAATAACCACGACTTTTTCTTTCTGTCTCTGACTTCATCTGCCATGGGAACAAGAGCATTTGATGTGGAAATACAAAGGAAAAAGGAGTCTCTTGAAAAACAGACCTTGCATGCACCTCTTCCATCTGCCTCACCCTCTTTGAAGCAGAGTTAGAGATTTTGCATAGGAGCATGTGGACGTGAGGAGTTCATGCTGACAGTTCATGCTACCAGCCATGTTTGGTTCTTAGTGATGCCCAGCTGAAGTCCATGGAGGCTCACAAAGTGCTGTTTGCTTCAGATGTAAATAATGATCTCAGAGCAGCAGTGGAGGAAACAAAGCACTTGAAATAACTCTGCTGTTGAGCAATGACAGGTGAAGAATGGGTGATGAACATTAGCTTGACAACTCTGCCAATACTTAAGCCAAGATCTTGTTGACAATACCTCTTTACAAGTCTCCTCCTGAGTTTTGAAGAACAAGTCTTGTTTTCATTTACACCTCTGCAGCTTCCTTGAAGCCAGAAACCTGAAACTGTGTTTACTCAATATTTAATCTCAACCTCACAGCAGTGCCAGGGGTTATACTCTCCTTGGTTGCAAATGAGCTGCTCTGCTAAGGAGTCACAGGAACAGAAGCATGTTGTGGTAGCACCTTGCCACTCCCCTATACGGGGCTAAACAAGTCATCAGCCTTTCCCCTCAAGGACTTATTTTGTTTTTAAGGCCAAATTCTCTCCTCCTGTATACCTCTTCATCCAGTGAAGGCAACTAGAGCAGAATTAAGTCCTCAATATATATAGCAACGGACTCAAAAAGAAGTTGTCAACTCTGTTTTATCAGATGGAGTTAAAACTGTTCAGCTAATAAGAAAAAGGTGATGGGCTCTGAGTCCTAATGAAGCACAAATAGTCATTCAGAGAACATTGGGAAATGGCAGCAAGATAGGCTGGTACTGTTTAGGATGAACCATGGGCCCCAGGCAGCACATTTTCCAACTGCAGATAGAAGCAATAAGTATTAAATTGCTACAACAGAATTATAAGGTAGTTAAGGCACACAGTTATCATTAAAGTAGTCCTTTTGTCTTTTGCCTTTAGAAAAATCCTAAGAATAGGTGTCTAATAGAAGATCCCTAATCAGTGTTAAGGGCTCAGTCTTGTACTTTGTGGTTCAAAACACTTCAAGTGAAATCATCTGTGTCCTGGCACCAGCAGAGATGCATAGATAGAAGGAGGAGTTGACATTTTTAAGTACCACATTTTTAACTAAACTGACTGTTTTCATCTGGTTCCTGTATCTAATGTAATAGTCAGTCCCCTGAGTTTAGTGATTAATTTCTTCAGAATTTATCCTACAGGTTTAAAGTGGCTGGATTTAATTTTAACACTTACCATGGGAGCCCCCTTCTTTCTGTAGCAATATATACCTGAACAAATACTAGTGAGAACATTCACCTTTCAAATTAAATTATATAAGTAAGTAGAGCCTGAAACAATAACCAAATATACTCTTGTCAATATAAGAACATGGTTAGACAAAAAGTTTATATGTGTCTATCATGTCCTGGCCTTATCTACTTTCTCAAATTGCATACTGCCATAATATGTTTAATATTCAAAGTTAATAACTTTGCTTTTAACAATCAATCAGGAAGTAATCAAATATCACATAAGGCACAGCATACCTAAACTAGGGTGTTTGTGAAATTAAATTTAAATTTTTAATTATTTTTCCTTCTATATTTTCCTACATTGGGTTAATCAAAAAAACATGAATAGAGTCAATAGAAAAATAAAAGGCTTTTTTGACAGAGAAATAACAGAAAAACTAATTGAATTTCAAGTTCTAATATCAAATATCTTGTCCAAATGATTCTATTGGTTTTGGTTGTGTTTTGTTTATTTGTTTGTCTGTAATTTTTTAATGTAGATTGTGAATAAAGATTAGATTATTTCTAATTATAGAAACTGAGAACTTAAAATTACCTTGTAGCAACTGTTCTGTGAACTCTCCTGATTAATAGCAAAGCACCAAATCACATCTCATAATTCTTTAAAGAATCATCCATAAATATTGTGAAAGTGTAAAGCCTGTTTACCAAGGCAGACTTTCCAAAATATTTCTGAAAGACTATCTGTGGTGAAATTCATACCAAATGCTCAGAGACACGGTAGCTCTCTGAATCCCTGGAAACAATGAACAGAAGAGTATGGGTAGGGCATTTTGCTTAGAAAGGAGCAGCCCTTGCTCCTTGGGAAAAGTAAATGGTTTTCTTTTCCTTTGCTTAGAAGCTTGTCTAGCTGTTGCTTGAAGGTGTGGTTTAGCAGCAGTTTACAAAGTTTGCTTTTGCCTGGGCTTTTTGAGTAGCCCAGGAACTCCACAGCTTCAGGCATGAAAAAATTTCCTGTCTCTAATCACAATGGGACTGACAGAGGCAAAAGTCTTAGAAAGCTGAGCAACACAAGAAACAGAAAAAACAATAGAGGTTGTAAGGAGAGAAGTGATAAAGGCATGTATAAAATTGAGATATATGGGTTATTTTGTTGCCAAAATTAAGGATGAGAGAAGAATGTAGGAAAAATCAAAGTGACAGGAATAATTTAAGCCTAAAACTACTGTTCAACAAATGGCCACCAAAGGCCCACCAATACAGTGATTCTGGGAACTTTCTGAATATTGGAGCAGTCCTGCCCGAACCCAGCTGCCTTGAAGTAGCTTTTCCGTGTGCACAGGGAACAAGACAATAACTTTAAAAATTTAAAATGACATTTGAGCAGATTGTGAAAGAAATTATTTAGTTTAGTTACATGCAGCAGCAAGATGTTGGTCAGAATGGTAGAGGATCCCTTGAGCTGCAAGTTTTTCATGAGATGGCCACCATATCTGTATATTTTATAAACACATGTAAGTCAGAGATTTTAAGGGACATTCAGCTTAATTTATTCATGGTATTGCTTCATGGCCATATGTATTCTTTTTTACTGGGGATAATTAAAATAGTGTATCTCTCTTTCTATGATGTGTCTGAATTTCTGTCCACTCATTCTCTGGCTAATGGGGCTGGAGCCATCCACAACTTTTTCTCTTGACCTCTGCTAATGTTAACACTTGACCTGCTGAGTACAACTCACTAGTGACCATTTGTCCCTTCTACCTGAAAAGACGTTTTCATTTTAAATAAGCAGTCCATTCCAGTCAAAGATAATTAATTGATTACAGTCTTAATGCATTTCATTCCTTCTCCACATTACCAGGCTACTCAAAAGATGCTTGCACTTGTTGCACATAACTCACAACAGGATTTGCCATCAGCTGCTGAAAATATCCTATACTTGTAAATTAAATTTTAATTACAAATGCTGTTAATTACTCTGTTATTTTCAAATGTTCTGTTTTGCTCCCTCCAAAAGAAGCTGACAGGTTTTTCTGTGTTGCACAATCATCCTGCTCATTAAGTGCAACGTTAATGTAAGAACGATCAGAGTGATCCTGTGGCTGGTCCCAGTTATACTGAAGAGCAGTTCCTCCAGATTCATTATGACTTCTTATTAAAACTAGGAATAAAATCTGGCTTTTTTGGTTTACACTGGGATGGTCCTGTGCCTTACCTTCTCTTTAGCACAAGTGGCTTAATTTAAAAACATGCAGTGTAGCAGTAATCACTTCCATTCCCTCAGAGGGGATTACAGGCTAATCTGCAAATGTTCACTGAAATTCTACCCTTACTCTCTGGGGACAAAATTATGGCACGATTAATGCAAGAGGGAGTTTTGCCATGGAGTTCAGTGGAGCAGGGCTTTCCAGCTTTGCTTTAACCTACTCACAGTACTGCTGTAATGTCTCATGAGTCATTTTAACAATGGATTGCACTGAGCTGGGAGCATAACTGGCACAATCTAATTTTTTAGGGCATGAGTTTTATACTGGAAAGGTCTACTAGGAGACACATTCTGTAAGCAAGCCTAAGAGAGAAATTCAAATATCCATGAATAGAAAAAATTACAGAGACCATTGAGATTTCCTGGTGGTTGTTGATACTGTGACTCAACCCATGTTTAGGGTAATAGGAAAGACTTCTCACAGATGTAGCTTCCACTTTGTGCCTTTCCTTAGACAGAGCTTGAGCAGTCTTAGGATCTCACTACTATAACATATTTTGTAGCTTCAATATTTGTTGGGTTTTTTGGGGTTTTTTTCGTTGTTCTTGTTGTTGTTGTTTTGTGTTTGTTTTTGGTTTGTGTGTTTGTTATTTGTTGTTGGTCCTGTCCATCTCAATTTCAAGTCCACACACAGAAAAAATTACCAGGTATGATCCTTGGGAAACAAAGTTGCAGAACTCTTGAAAAACATTTATTTTAATTCTAATTATCTAGTTAAGACTCTAGAACTTCAGAAAACCATTCAGACAAGAAAGGTATTCTAATTAATAAAAAAGAAACAATATTTCAAAGGAAAAACAAGATTAATTTATTTCACTACAGGTTTGAAACTAGACAATATTGTGAACTGTGTATGAGTACTTTTAATCATTTCAGAATTGTGCAAATAGAAAAGGAAACAACAGAGATCAAAATCTGTTACAGGCTTAGTTCATAATCAATTTTAAAATTCTCTTTGCCTCTGTAAATCTAATTCAGGCAATCAACTGCCCTGTCCCCAGAGGAATCCACAACTCCACTGAATTATTAAGTATCCTCCAGTCTGAGAGGTCCAGCTTCTTTTCTCAGTCACATAAATAAAACAAAGAAACTCCATTTTGGGGGAATAAGGATTCACTGGGGGAGTAGATTTTTACTCATGAAACAGAATAGAAAGTGATTTTCAACTTACTCTGAAAAAAATGTGAATATGAAAAGTATTTGTTTTGCTGGCTATCTTTCCATTTTTCTTTTTTTGCTTGTAGGTTGTGTTTTCTGGATATAATCAATAGGAAGGATGGTTCATTGCCTGGAGATACAATGGGTGGTAGAATCCCTCTGAGGCTTCTGAGATATGCAGAGATTGTGCACATTAACTGCTTCACACCTTCATGGCTTCATCTTTCCCTGGCCACAAAGCAGATGGAAAGGAAATCACAGGGTGTATGGGCTGCAATTATACCTATTCTTTGCAAGGAATAAAGCTCATTGTCTCCTCCATTCCAAGCTACACACCAGTTTAAAAACTGGGGAGGAAAATACCCTTGGTTAAAAGAAATACCACAGTCAAATCTTCTGGAGCAGAACTTGGGATGAGTACAGAAACAGATATTTGGATGAGGACAGCCAATTAGTAATCACAGAGCAATCTGAGTCTAAATTTTACATTTAGGTTATAACCTATGTTATAACCTATGTTATGTACCATATCTGGGATTCAACACTAATATAGCATGTTCCTTCCCCATTGGAACACTATCATTAAGTCCTGGGGTACCTGAAGCTTTAGAGTTAACCCCAAATGTTAATTCCTGTGACCTTAATACATAGGTTGCACTTCAGGCTCACCTATAGCTTTAGGCCTCATCAGACTGAAGCTGTATAAAATGTTTTGGTTTAAGAAAATTGGAAAATAAAGCTCCTCCCATATAGAAAAGTTTGGTGGAAAAATGTCAAAAACTGCTTTTTACTTACATGCTACGCCATCATTCAATCATGAAAGCTAAGTTTGTGGTTGTTTTTTTTTCAAGAAGCTTCAAAATGACATTTAAAAATGGTTTTAAATGCCTCAAGAAGCTTCACAAGACCAGAGACATGGCAGATGTACCTCCTGTACCTCCTGTTGGCAAGCTTGTGTTCTTTCCCAGCTGTGTGGCTCCCTGCACCACACCATCCCCTCCTGCTTCACAAAGGGGGCAGGGATGTGCTGCTATGAGTGGAGACCATCACAAATGGGTCCTTTGTTTTATTTTACTGTCATTCTTGCTGCTCTCAGGTGTGATGAAAATGAAGAGACAGAATGACACCTGAAGCCAGTGCTCTTCAACATGCTTCCACAAAATTCGTTGCATGTCCAGCCAAGCAAGGCAGAGAGAACTTTTTTATTAATTCTATATAATCCCTTTTTTTTTGCTTTTTTTTTAGTAACTGTATTTGTTTTACTACTTTCTTGCTGATAAATCTTTGAAAATAATTGCTCAAAAGGAAAAGTCTCTGTGCTTCCTAAGTGGATACAGCATCTCAGAGGATATCAGAGACTAAAGACAACATAATGAAAATGAAGAAAAAATTCCCCAGAATAACATGGAAAAATGCATTTCAATGTACCACTGGGTCTGATTCTTCTAAACAGTTAATGACCCCACTGCTCAACAAGGCTATGTCCAGAGGTTCTGCAGGATTTCAAAATGCAGACACCAATATGGGAGGGTATACTGCATTTCTAATGACCTGAAAAATAACTGAGTACTAGTCATTTAAGTATCTGAGAAGCTGGATCGTGTTGCTTGGTTCTGCATGATAAAATATAATATCAGAGAAATTTTGTTTTCCACAATGCATGCTTAAGAGAAAAGGAGGGAGAAGAAAGGAAGATAAAGAAGTTAGAGAATATTTTCTAATCTGCAAGTACATTCTAGTCTGGGGAAAAAATTCTTTTATAGGTATTAGATCAAAAACAACACATAAGCAAAGGAATGGGAGGAATCTTTGCTGAAAGAATAAATCATAGACCATCAAATAAAATTTTTGTTTCGAGACGAGAAGAGAGGTTTTATGTTTGTTTATTTCCTATACTTTCTCAAAAACAAGAACATTTTTAGCTAAGGGAATATTTTACAGCAGTATCCCATTCCTCTGGGGTAAATACAAGACATTGTTTAGCAACCTTTTATGATTGGAAGACCAAAATATCTTACTATATAAAGTACAACTGTGAAAAATGGTCAGCCAACAGACAAGTGGATGGATGACTTGAATGATTCATTAGATTAAGATTTTTTTAAGAGGCTTTCTCTTTGGAACTCCAACTGTAAAATCAGTAATGAAGCACAGCAATCATATAGGGATCATGGAGGCAAATAGGCAATGATAGTTTTCTCTGAAAAGAGGAGGAATCAGCACTCCTGTGCTCAAGGGCTTTATGTACATTAGATCAGAAGAAATTGCTGTGTAGCTGTTATGTGATGGGGTTACTAACTGCAGCTGAAGCAGCCCTGGCAGGAATTACTGATGGAGATGGAGTACAAGGCAGCTCTCTCTCCTTTGCTCTCATTTTCACCTGCTAGGACTAGAACCATCTCAAGGCTGCACAGGGCCAGGCTTGGATGTGATCAGCTTCACTGGCTGTTGAAAACAGAGCCTTTCTATTTTCATTAGCAGACAGTGTCCAGAAGAACAAAGAAAGTGGAAAAAGGAAAGGAAAATCAAACTGGGGACTTCTTGCCTGCTGGATGGATATCAAGAAACCTGACAGGCATGGAGCAGGAAGAAATCTTGTTTCCCTTGCAGGCTGTGAGATATTCTGGGCTAAGAGCAGACTTAACACTTGCATTACATGGATAATTTTTCACCAGGACAAACCAAGTACTTGCACATGTGAAAATACATTTTTCTGTAGATTGTGAAACACACTTTCATTTGAATGTTGAATTCTGTATTTGAGCTATTTTGCTCTGTACAACAGACATTCATGTTTTTATCTTTCTGGCAGACAGTGACCAAAGCCCTGGAGCCTGAGTGTTAAAGATATGAGTGAATACACAGACCTAAGCACTAATCAGTTGTTAAAACAGTACCAGGCCAGGGAGAGCTCTAAAACACATAACAGAGCACCACAAATAACACACACATGCTGTCAGCAGCAACTGTGAGACACTTGCTACAGAAGTACGTCTGGCATTTCTTATTTTTCTTCCTCTAGAAATTGCCACTCACAGGTTAAGTTGGCTGTGTTGGCCTTATGTCCTGGGCCTCCATCAGCTTTCTGAAGCTATTTGCCCTCCTACTCCCTATTCTTCTAAAAAAGGCCAGAGGAACCCTAATGGAACACAAGGTTTTTCACAAATTATCATTGCATTTTTAAATATACTTCTGCCACAGGATAAAACAATTAGGGAAAGATTCACTTGTAAAACATTCAGACATTACAATAGTGCTTTGGTAGGATGTTTTGGTAATGGAAAAATTCCTCTTAGAACACATTAATTTCTCACAAGCCCAATGATCATGCAGCTATTGGAAATTCCCCTTAGTGACATTTCTTCCTGACCAGACTGGACATTTCCTTGACAATTTCTTAAATTTGTTATATTCTGTAAAATTACTTAAGGACAGAAATGATGTTTCTAGATTTGTGTTTGGGGCTGAAGGATGCTAATCATGGGATAGATGTGAACAGCACAGTACAGAAACTGAAAGCACAGTTAGGGGTTTAATTTACTTTGACAATAGTCTCCACTGAAATCATCACTTCTCCACCCATGCAGCTAACCTCCCCAGGGAAGACACTGCAGGGAGCAGAAGCAAAACCAAGTATTACAGCAATCATTCATCTTTATTTTCCTTTGAAGACAATTGAAAAGGCAGAATCTGATGTTGAATTATAAAGATGGTTTAAGAGTAGATACAGCAGAGAAGATACAAGAAACTTTTGAGTTTGGTGGTATTTTTAATTAATTTTTGGTATCTGTTACTAGAGATTTCACTGATGCCAATGAGAGCTAATCTTGGCTATCACAGGATGAGCTTCCAGAGAAGTACCAAGTTTGAAGGAAGAAGCAGGGTGTTTCACTCCTTTTTTTTTTGACAGTGAGCCCACATCACCTTGAATTCAGCTCAAGAACAGATCTATTCTTTATATATTCACAGCATGCACAGTTTTAGTTGTATAGCAAGCATCCATTACCTGAAATGTGTTCATTGGTACCTATTTTTCCTGATATATCAGGGTGCAGTTTCTTTGCTCCTGTGGTAAATACTTTAAAAACTGACAATAAAATACCTTTTCAGTCCTACACATCTTCCTCCACATCCACCTCCACATTACCCTTTCATTAAAAAAGTGTCTTAAAAACAAACACAAAAGAAAATATATTCAAGAAAATAATGTCTAAACTCTTTGCTGCATATGAACTTAATGTTTTCAAAACCACAATGTATCAGACACAATTAGCATCCCATATGGAAAGATTTTCTAAATTACCTTATTACTACCCAATTACTACTACCAAAATTGCTAGAAAACTTAACTTACCATCTGTGTAGAGAAATCAGCAAGACCCTTTCTCCTGATTTTAATGTGTCTTCTAGAAGGTTTCAGTTTAACAGCAGACCGATCCTTTCTTCCCCTGGTATTTTTCTTAAATTCATTTTAATTTTTGACATCAAAAGCAAGTGTCCAGACTTGTGAAATGAAATGGAAATAGAAACAAAACAAACACAACAAATAACTTTTGGATTACCATTTGATGTAAACCTAGATCAAAGATGATTTTGGTACCTTGAAATACATTGGATACAGCTTGAAAAATATAGCATACTTCTTAAAGATTCTCTGGCATTATTTCAGTTTCAAATAGAACTTTCAGAGTAGGAAGGGCTTATCATAGAATATGAAGACACTCATTAAATCTCTAGCAATGAGTGAAGAAGGAGGTAGAACAGAGGCATCACTCATCAGCTTCTTTGCAGATACAGAGCCAGTTCAACAGGGTGACAGGGTAAATCCTGATTTGCTCTGCTGGTGGTCAGGTGTCTCTGAGAAAGGTGAAAATCCTCCCCTCCCTCTCCTCTTTTTCCAAGCAGAAAAGAATTCCTCATTAGTCAAATTGTTTTGAAATGTAGGCACATAATTTTCTGCAAACATTTCCTTATTTGTTTCATAAGATAGCCAGGAAGGTATTGCTGTATAAAGCTGGAAGGGGTGATATCTTGATAGAAAAATAAGCACTAAATGAAGCATCTTCATAAGAGAGGTTCTGAGTGGCAGAGACAGCAGAGCTGAGTTTGCCAGAGGGACTGCCAGACTACCTTATTCAGAGGAGAACTGTAGAAATCTCTTAATAAATGGTCCTTAAAATATGTGTGTGTGTATAGATTAGATATAGATGATATATACTGGGGAAATGTTTCTCTACTTATTTTTTCTAATTTCATTTTTCTGTTCTTTATCTATTAAGTGAGTGCAGGAGATATGACATACAGAGCAAGAAGTAGGTGTCTTCCTCAGAGACACCTACAAGTTCACAATAGGTTCTCAGAAGAATGAACTCCAAATTCTTATCTTAACAGTCATTTTGCTCTAATGAAACCTTTGACAATCCTGTCAACCTCCACAAGCAAAATCTTATATAATGAAAAATAATCTAATAAAGCCTGCTCTGATAAGGTAAATATCAAGTGTTAGAAAATAGCTGACTGTGTTTAATGATGTTGGACACAGCCACGATTCCTGTTCTCCCAAATTCTTTCATATGTTTGTAAACATATGAAGCACATGAATCAGAGTACTCATATATGGTGTTCCATTTAATAAAAAAGTAGCACCAATTGGCCTTGCACTATTCCACATAGGGATGCCTTCTTATGGCCTTTTGCTTCCATATCAAGTAATTCACAAGTACAGATGATGCAATGCTCATTCTAAGAACTACATGCTTTTGATAAGAAAATAGATGCATGGTGTAGATAATTGCATCTGAAATTTTCAGCAGCTCTAATATATTTACCTTCATTTTTTTTTGCTTTGTTTAAAGAAAACTGAGTCAGAAAAGGGCAGCCTGAGGGGGAAAAAAAAAAAAGCAAACAAAAATTAAAAAAAAATCTATACTTCCTCGTTCTTGCTCATTTACCTATTCTCCTTCACACTGCTGATTCCTCATGGGTTTAACAACATTTCTGGGGCCTCGACCTCTGAAGTCAAATGGGAAGACTTCTGCTTCCTAAGAGATACCTTAATTAGGTTTTGAAAGAGACATATTAATGCAACCAGAATTCCCTTGCATAATTTACATTGCTAGTTATAACCACAAAGTAAAATCAGCACGAAAAAAGAAATTTGGCTGCAAGATACTGGCTTGGATGTCTCAAGGATCACACTTTTAAAGACAAAATCTCTTTCATTATCTATTTACCAAATGTAAATACAATAGTTTGAAGAAAACATAATTTGTTACAGATTAGGAAGAAAAGATAACCAAACTTTCTATGTTTCAGCATGAAGCAGAAGGTAAAAAGCTTATAATGGTCAAGTTTGACAAATAAGTAATCTTAGAACATTAAAGATAATTGTACACAGCAAGTAGTACAAAGAAAACTTAAAGCACCAAGTACTGTAGCATGTCCACAAAATAATGTAGATGCAACACCATCTAAGGATAGCAGTCTATAGGTTATTACAACAAGCACAGTGCCAAAACAAAATTTAAATCCCAGAGAACTTAGGAAAAGTAGGAAAGAGACAATTATTTCACATGCATTGTGGACACCTGAATAGTAAATTATCTTTTCCTTGTACCTGTTTTTTTTTTTTTTTTTTTTTTTTTTTTTTTTTTTTTAATACCTTGATGGGATTGAGATTGAATGCCTGAAAAAATAATATTTAAACCAAGTATGTCTCCTTCCGGGATTTCATGATGAGACATTGAATGGCATCATGAAATTTGCAAACACACACTATAGTGCAGGAGAGAGATTTTCTGATTTTAAGGCATAGATTTTGACTGACATAAAACCACAGAAGTGTGTGAAAACTTCAATAGCCTTAAGAAAAAGAAAAAAAAAAAATCTGATAGGCAGTTTTAAGAGTTAGAGAGCAGATCCACAAGTGTTCACAGATCAGCTTTATTCCATCTTTACTGTAACTGCCTTAATTTTTCTAATTTCCATCTAGATGAGACATGTCTTGTGAACTTAACTGGAGTCAAACCATGGTATTACACATGGATCATTTCCAAAAGGAATCTTTACACTGGCATCCCCTTCATAAACACAGCTACTCCCTTCATCCAAACACTCTAAACCAACCAATTTTCCTCTTCCTCCTCAGACTCCCTGACTACCAAAAAGGACTTAAAAATAAATATTCACCTGGTTTTCATGATAAAGAATCAAATCAGATGATTAGCTGGCCTTAAGAGTGCATTCAGCTGTGATGAGTGGTAATTCTACCATGAAAAACAACTAATAAATGTTAAATTAGTTTCAGCTAAAAGCTCAAGGCACAAAGTTATGTACTGTATTTGCTGGACTTTTAACAAAGTGGAAAATGCTGCAGGTTAACTTTTAATGTGTACATAAAATGAAAATTTTTTTGGGCTTTGTACTGCTTTTATTACACCCACATGGCAAATCAAGGTATGCTGATGCACTCACTAACTAACGTTTAACTTCTCATAAAAATAACAATCTTCCCCACAGACACAGAAACAAGAACAGTTAGCAAGAAAATGTACATGACATATCTGATTACTAAGTTGTTCATTCCTAGGTGTTCAAAATAGAAGGGTTTAGCAGTGGCTTAAATCATTTGAGCAAATACCTTTGAAAGTTGAAGTCTGTCAAATTACACAACCACAGCACGAAGCTCAAAGTTTTACATCTACGTGGAAACTTAGAAATGAGGACAAGCATCAGTAGAGACAGAAAGACGAATGGAAAAAGGGATCAAAACTTTAAGCCCACACTGTGCCCTCTTAGCTGAATACACAGCTGTGTATTCAGCTTAATTTAAACTGCCTAGAAGTGTTTTCCATATACAAGTGCATTTTTTTTCAAATTTTAATAATACATGAATATATTAATTAGTAACGCTCCATGTGGCAAAAATGAGATGTAAGCAGACAAAGAACCACTAGTAAAGCATAAAAGTTCTTTCCTATTACTTGAAAGAGCATTTTTCCATCATTGGGAATTATACATTTGTTCAAAGGACCAAACTAGGCCTGATTTTCCTTCAAATCTTACTGCTTTGATGGTGTGCTGAATGTCTGCATAGGCTGTGACTTCCTTGGCATTCCCATGACCTTGACTTTGAGAAGGTGGCATTGACCACATTTAGATTAGGTGATTGTTGCAGGTCCCTTCCAACTGAAAAACTTTAACTAATTCTATTCTATTCTATTCTATTCTATTCTATTCTATTCTATTCTATTCTATTCTATTCTATTCTATTCTATTCTATTCTATTCTATTCCATTCCATTCCATTCCATTCCATTCCATTCCACTCCATTATTTTCTATTCAGCACCTCCAGTATCCACTTGGAAAGCTTTGTCTGAGGCTGCTCATGGTGGAGAGGCAGCTGCATTCATTTTAGCAAGAGCTTAAGGTGTAGAATAGCCAATTTACAGGCTAGCAGGGAGAACTACCCCAGGGAGTAGGCTGCAAAGAGCCTATTAGGCAGGCATGTCACATGTGGCAATCTCCAGACCCAGGACAGCTTATTCCCCACTGGTACCCAGCAAAGAGAACAGAATCTGACTGCATGATGGCTAATGTCACTTCACAGAATTGAGAGTGGGTATTTTTATAGCCCATTAAATAGTACAATCCTCTGTACTTATTTGCATTTGCAAATCCTGATCAATCTGTGCATTAAAGAGAAATGTTTATAAAGTGAAAGGCCTAAGGAGGGAGGGTGAAACCTTGTTTCACTAGCAGTTCTAGGAAAAAGGCTTTCAGATAACAAATCACTAGAAACACAGAAAATGTCTTTGTTAAGTATCCCGGTTTTCAGAATATGATAGAAAATATGCTCAACGCCGTTTTAATAAAAAAAAAAAAAAAAAAAAAAACAAAAACCAGGCTTTTATTTCCTTTCAACAATTAATCATATTCTAGCTGAAGAGAAATTTACCCCCAAAAGGCAGGATAAGAAACTCCTCACCACTCTGGAGCAGTCATGCTTAAGGAAGGAAACCCAGTTTTCAGAATCATAAGCTTCTTTGTTTAGGTTTGTTTTGCCTTGATGAAATCTGGAAAAACATATTTTTTGCCTCTAAATAAAAAATAATTCCTTTACACATGCTGATTTCATTATTATGTGGTCCTAATCACCATCTGAGCAAAACAGAAGGATTAAAAAAATCCCACTTCTTTGGGAAAAAAAGAAAAATCTGCAGACAATAAACATGGGAGTAAGCTCTGTAACCAATTCTGAATTCCTCTGTTATCTGAAGTGGCAGATCAAGACTTTTCTGCAGGTTAAACTTTTTTAATACTGCAAGTGAAATTTTGCCTTTCCAGCCCATTCAGATCCCAGCTCTAGCCTTCAGGAAAATTCAGTATTGAACTATAACATCTCTTAATATTTTATTTTCTCCTCATCTTTATTAAGACCTCTGTCAAGAGTTTTGAAGAGTCACAATTGTAACTATAGTTTTCTGTTGTCAAAATATTTTCATATCCAACTGCAAAAATCAGGGTTTCTCTGCACTTCTCATTGAAAATCAAGTCAGTTATCAAGAACTGAGATGGGAAATCCAACCTGATGAAAACCCCTCTGCTGCAGCAATGCTGAGTTGTATTCACCAGCATAGAATAAAAAGATTTTCTACTTTTTTAAAGTAAAACCTGAGAAGTTTACCAAGAGTTAAGACTAGTGCAAATTCCATGCAAAGCAAAATTTTCCACAGAAGATTAAGTTTAATACTTACTTATGTTCCTGAGGTAAAATAAACAGTGATTAATATAAGATGTGATTTACATACCAGTGTATTACTCACTGGACATTAAACAGTAAAGCCATGGAATTCACACTGCTTGGGGCATTCATGGGTTACCCAAAGCAAGATATTTAGTGCATGACAGACATGATTTATCACTCCACTACTTCTGATTTCTGTCCACGTATTATAGCAAAGTTGCACACAGGAGAAAAAGAGTAAAATGGCCATGAGTTAGTAGGTAAGGGAATTAAACTGTGAGACAGAACAGAAGAACATCATTGTGAGAGATGAATAATCTCTCTAACAGAAATACTCTGGTTAAAATGTATAATGAAATGAGGCAGTGCAGATAAGGTTATGTGTCTGGGCACACCTATTTAATACATCCTATAGAATATTCACTCCCATTTGAATCAGTTAGCTATATTGGAGAGACAGCTTTGAATTAGAATAAAGGCTAGAGGGTCTAAAATACATTTGAGAATAAACCTAAAGCTCTACCCATCCATACTGTGAAGAGGAAGATTGTGGCTCTGCACTCCTGTGCCAGCATGATGTTGGCATTAGTGCACTGAGGGGAATGGCCAGTGCTGCAATGCTGGTGTAGTGCAGAGCTGAACCAAGCCAATGAACTGCAGCCATAAACATCTTTTTAATTGCTCCTAATGAATTCTGAAATGGTTTGGCATTTAATTTCCATTTATAAAAATGTTTAAAAGGATGATTCATTCATTCATGACCAGATTCAGGTCATAGGAAAATAATACAATGTCATTTTTAAAATCTATTTAAAAATCTATTTAAGTTTTGGTTTTTTTTGCCTAAAGGCAAAGCTCATGGTATTCACATCTACAAAAGCTTCAACCACCACACAAAACATGCATTTGTGCATTTGTAAATGTATCAGGATGGCCTCTGAAAACAAGATTTCATGTCCATATATACCGCTGACCAAGAATTATAGAAAAGTTTGTCATGCTTTATATGCTTACAAAAAGGCACAAGACTTTCATTCCTTCTCCACTTCCCCATAACTATAAAACTCATCCATGTTGTGTCCCACCCTTAAGGGGTAGGGAGCCCCATGGTACTTACATTGCAGTTTTTCTGCTGTTTTTATGTTTAGAAGTGCTCTTTTTTTGACTGGAAATGCCCAAAAGATAATAAGTTATCTCATTGTGTATGCAATACATTTACAAGTTCCCTTCCTTTTTTCAATGCCTCATACATCTTCCATAAAGCCCTCATTAAACACTCCCAGACCAAAGATAATTTATTTATTGATACTAGGTAGTCCAAAGGTTGCCAAATTGGAGGAGGCTAAGTTATTAAAGGTTAAATCCTGAAGATGTATGGAATAGAAATTTAAGTAAATAGCTTTAGAGTTGACAGCTGGGGTTTTGGGGATTTTGTTTTTCATTTATTTTTCAATATTGATGAAGTAAGCTTGTGCACAGAAGCTCTTTCTTGGAAGCAAATAAAAAAATCACTTTATTACATGAAGAAAAAATGCCTGCCACATACTTGAAAGCACCCACTTGGAGCCCAATCTTGACTTTCTTTATATTAAAAAATGTATATTTTATCTTCTTCTGTTTAGTAGCCCTCCTTTTGAGGGATGCACAGCAAGATGATAGTATTATTCTCAGAAAACTATCTAAGATTAAGTATGATGATTGCTTCTTACAGATAAATTCTCTTCTCCAGACAATTTACCTGATTCCCAGCTCTTCCCTGGTGTCATGGCACACTGTAGCTAATGTCACATCTAGCTCTATCTAATCTGTTGTCTTATAAAATACCACAAAACTTATTTGTTTTCCACTCTCAAAATGTTCAGCTTTCAGGAACAAACTACTGACCTAGGCATTCCTCTGCTCTGCCCCTAACACTGGTATTCCAGTATTAGGGAAGACTGTGATGAACATTAAGGGTTTAGTCTGGTCTGATCTGCTGGAAGCTAACCCTGCCCATGGCAGGTGAATTGGAACTAGGTGATTATTAAGCTCCTTTCCAATCCTATGATCTAGGAGCATCCTTTCTATAATACCCACTCCTACATTTAACACTTGAAAAACTCAGTAACCATGAGTTGGTAAGCCCTTTTAGTAACTGAGTTTATCTTTTACCAGCAAAAAAATCATGTTATATTTGAAATTCCAGGGTGTATATGCATACTCTGTTCCTGTCTTTCCTGGAATTTTTGCTGTATTTATCCTCTCTGCTTTTTCTCTAAATAGTGGCAACAGCACAATGATTTGTGGTGGCTGCTTGCCCTTCTGCACTGTGCCAGTCTGCCAGTAGCTGACCTCAGCCAGGGGCAAGTCTTAGAATCAAGTCCACAGAAGTCTTAGAATCACAAAAAATTGTGAACAATCACATTCACAGTGGAAAGAGGAACTATAACCATGTGCCTCTGTGCAAACAAGAGATTTGGTGTTCTGCAGTAACCTTCTGTATTTAAAAAAAAAAAAAGGGTGGTCATGCACAGATTATGACACAAAATTGTTGGAAAAGGTGCAGAAATAAATGAATTCTACTTAGGATAATCTTATTCATAAAATCACATAATTTAAATAGCACTAAAGAGAAGGGAGGGAAAGAGATCTCCTGAGTCAGCCTCTCAGAGCTGAACTCAGTGAGGTTTGTGCAATTCTCCTTGCCCAGGAGGACAGCCATGGCTATACAGTATGTCAAGCCCAAAAGGCTTGGGTAAATTACAATTAAAAATAATAAAGCATGGGTTTGAGTGAATGGTTTCTGAGGAAAACTCATTTTTAACCTGGAGTTTATAAT
Organism: Oenanthe melanoleuca; assembly: GCF_029582105.1. NCBI lineage: Eukaryota > Metazoa > Chordata > Aves > Passeriformes > Muscicapidae > Oenanthe > Oenanthe melanoleuca. The sequence goes on from NC_079336.1 coordinate 76,072,898, forward strand.
CTACACAACTCTTTGGTTTGGTTTGATTTGGTTTGGTTTGGTTTGGTTTGGTTTGGTTTGGTTTGGTTTGGTTTGGTTTGGTTTGGTTTGGTTTGGGGTTTTTTTCTTCTTTCAACACACTTCCTGGGGTCTAATTTTTTTTTTCCTTTTGTGAATCTATATCTTTTAAACCAAAGCAATTATATGATCCTTTGAACAGATTTTCCTTACTGTCAGTTGGTAAAATGTAAATCCCCTGCAAGAGATAATATAGCAATGTCTTCCTCATCACAACAAGCTACAGGCAAAATACAGACAAGCAGTTCTCCTGCTGTCTTAGACATGCCAGGCTTACCAGAATCACTAAGTCCACTAAATAATAAGTCAAAAATATGCTGTAACAGTCTGTATCTGTGCATGTGTATAATAACATCAATAGTGCCTGGAAGAAAAGTCTTTCTTGTTGGAAAAACAATGACTGTTTATATACAAAGCACAGAAGAAAATTAATTCTAGTTAAGATAATAATATTTACATGTATTATTTTTTTTAGTCTAAAATTAAGAGGAAATGAAAGAAGAGGGGAGGTTCTTTTTCCCATTTAATTGCCTAATGAGGTCCCTTAAAGTATATAAGTAATAGAGATTGGACTCTCTAATTGATTTAAAATGAAGGGTCTGTTTAAGGAAGAGATTATTTACTGTTTGCTTCTTGTGTTTCCTTCAGGACAATCACAGTGATGAAAAGATTTTGTCTGTACTGAGGTATGTCTTTTTTGAGTCTAACATCTGTTTGTATCCCTCAGTTTCGATGAGTTGTCAGGCTGTTGGTGAGACATTTGCGATTTGGAATAAGAGACTTCAGAATAAATGCACAAGCAAAATGTATTTAAGCATCTACTTCATAAAAGAATGAAAAGGTAAAAAAAAAGAAGAATGTAAAGAGGAAAATGGAGAAGGAGAAGGAGAAGGAGAAGGAGAAGGAGAAGGAGAAGGAGAAGGAGAAGGAGAAGGAGAAGGAGAAGGAGAAGGAGAAGGAGAAGGAGAAGGAGAAGGAAAAGGAGAAGGAAAAGGAAAAGGAAAAGGAAAAGGAAAAGGAAAAGGAAAAGGAAAAGGAAAAGGAAAAGGAAAAGGAAAAGGAAAAGGAAAAGGAAAAGGAAAAGGAAAAGGAAAAGGAAAAAAAGGAAAAGGAAAAGGAAAAGGAAAAGGAAAGGAAAAGGAAAACTTTTCCATGTTAAAGCCCACAGTGGTCTCTATACATACTTAATTATGCTTTTTTTTAATATCTAAAATAAATTAATAAGCACTTAATAGATGAATGCCATCCTTAAATAGAGCACAGGAATCTGTGTTATTATGACAAGCATTCTGATAATTTTGTCACAAGTTCTGTGAAAGTCATACTCTTCAGGTTTAGAAATTAGTTTGTAACAAAAATCTATCATGAACTTTTTTTTTTAACTCGGTTTTTTCCACCAATTTTTGGGAAGTATCAGCATGTGTCTGATAAGTGACCCAGACACAGAAGGAATCAGGAATGCAATCTGGAAAGAATAGCTCTGGCAAAGTGCTGAGCCACAGCAGAGAGAGGGAAGCAGGCAGTGCAGAGGGTAACTTCAGAGTGCAGAGTAACTTAATTCATAAGAAGAAGTTATTAGAATGTTCTTTTTTCAAGGGGGAGTTTGAAAAAGGTTTAAATAATCTGCAGAAGATATAGAGAACTGATTTGAGCAATATGAAAGACATTATGAGCTGACTACTGAAATGCTGAAATTTACTGAAAGGAAAGAAAAAGCATTTGGGCTAAGGTGTCACCATCTCAAAACTGAAACATTAAACATTAAACCACAGAGTTAAATTAAATCTCGTGGCTAAGAAAGAGTGAGAGAGGATGCAATGAGCTCTTCAAGCAGTATTCCAGAGAGGTTTGCTTGAGGACTTGCCTTAGTTTAGTTGTGTCTCCCCAGCTGTGCAGCACAGGGAACCAGGAGAGAAGTGAACTCTGTTCATGCCCTCTTGCTTCAGCCCAACAAGATGCTGCTGAGGGACACATATGACATAGAGATGTCAAAATAGCTTTATCAAACACCTTCTGATGATTAACTTTCAGCTTTCTGCATTTGAGCAGCTGCTTCCTAAAGGTGCCTGAGCAGGACAGCAGAGAGTGGTGCAGGATCTTGGGGACACTGGAAGGTCCAGAGGCCAAGGTGTCCCCAGGTCAAGCATCATGGACCAAACAACCCCAACTGCTGCTGTGTGGTTTGGGGCACTAAGTGCTCTGCAGCCTCAGGCATCCTTCAGCAGGGCAGTGTGTGCCCACACGTGCAGACCAGGCTGCAGCTGCTCAAACCACTCCACTGAGTAGCAGAGAGCACAAGAAAAATTCCCTGGAAAGAAATCCATCTGAGTGAGCTGTACCTGAGAGCAGAATACTGCTTCTTGCCAGTGGCTGAAAGACACTGATGAGCTCTCCTCTCAGCAATGACACTGTGACCTTTCTGAAGATATCCTGGACCTTTGGAGGAGGAACAATTTCTTTTACAGGTGCAGTTTTCCAATGAAAATATGCACTTTATAGACCCAAAACAAGACAATTAGGTAAGAAGAAGTGACCTCAATTAAATATTTATTGCACATGAAAAAAATGAAAAAAAAAAGTAAGTCTACATTTTTTTTGCAGATGTATGAAGCAGAGAAATTATTAATGAGGTGTTCTCAAGAGGGACATCCACCATGAGCTGTCTCTAGAGTCTTTTGCTTTATGTATTCATAGCAGTAGAAACCAAAGCAAGAATTCATAGCAGTATGCCAAATCTAAAATACTATCTGTTATTTACATTCTGCATGTAAAGTGGGTAAGTCACTACACAAGGTATTACATCATTACATTTCCAATATGTCAACTACATGTTTGCATGGAACTGTTTAATCTGAGAGCAGGTTAATAATCTGACGTGTTTAATCTGAGAGCAGGCAATTCATTATATTTTTCTTCAGTATTGGACCTATTTTGCAATTACAGAAGAAGCTCAGAAGCCACAGAAGTTAATTTTAGAGCCATTTATGCATTGAAATTCAATTTCCATGTGTTTCCCACCTACCTGTGCACCCACCTTCCCCAGCAGAGAATGTCATTTAGGGCTGCCCTTGAGATCTCATTTTTCACATATATTTTTCCCTGTCTGGGCGAGTGAACATCATTCCTTCCACTCACAGAGCTTTGTATGGGACAAGTCACTTCAGGCTTTTTGTCACTTAACTTCATCCACTGCCTGAGCTTCCAAATTTCTCACACAGCCTAATTGGGCTGACAGTGTGCTCTCAGGGGCTTCTCCAACCAGAGCACATTTTCAGTCTCATCTGTCTTGCAGGACTCTTTGAGGAGCTGAAAAACAGCTATCAGAATAAAAATCCTGAAGTCTAATGGAATTTCTTTTCTTTTCTTTCTTTCTTTCTTTTTTTTTCAGGGAAGACATTTCTCAAGAGTAAGATTTGTTGAAAACATGACAGGTTTTTAGCTCAAAGCTGCTGGGGTTTGCCTCATGCTAGTTTTCTCTGGCAAGTCATAGAGACACTGATAAAAACACTGTGTCTGCACCTGTACTGTGTTGTTCATGGGGGGATCTGATCAACAAAGCCAGAGACCTTGCTTTTTTTCAGCACAGCAGCAATCCTACAGAATTGAATAACCAATACAGGGATGAATTTCCTGGATAATGCTTGCCTTTTTCGAAGTAACATATGAATGCATATGTCTGAAACATTTTCTAACTTTCTAACCCTTCTGGGAGTTGGGGGAGCCTCAGCCTTCTTCATGGGGCTTGAAGTGCTCTACAAAGCAGTTGGCAGAGTTTTTTTATCAGTTTCTTTTCACTTGTGTAGATACTTGGAGCATCAGTCCTTTGTAGTGTTTGGATGTCATCACTCCTTTCTTCTTGAAACATTTGTCTCATATCTCAAAAGCTGCAGGTTCTTGCTTTGCACACTCCCTGGTTTCTGGACAGGAACATGTAGGGCTCTTCTGAAACCAGCACAAAAATTTTTTAAAGGACCTGGACACAGGGCAGACAGCTATCCTGGCAATTTGGAGACCTCAAAGCAGAGAGACACATGCTCTGTTGCCAGTTATCAAAAATGTGTCTTTATTGCTGACCCAGTTTCAGGATACCTCAAATTAACTGTGCATTAGCTGTAAATGAGCAGTAATGATGAAATGCTTTATGGGTTGATGAAGCAAGGTTTGGTGACACCTTGCCTGTTATTGAAGAGGAACTTTGGTGGTTGTGGTGCTGGTTCTGCCCCTTGGTGGAACTGTCTCTGCTCCCTCCCTCTACTATTCTGTCCCCAGCTCTCCTGTACAAGCTCTGCAGACCTTTCCTCTGCTCAGCCAGAAGCTTCAGACCTCTCTCACCTCCCACATCATCCAGCTTGCTGCAGAGCAAGAGTTGTCTCAATCTAGCTTATGTCACCACTCACTTCAATGCATATCACACATCTTTCATTAGAATCAGTGTCTTCACATTTCTTTGGTTGCCATCTTTGTTTTGTGGGTCTAGGATGAAAATGGAGATAGTCTATATTTTCAGTTTTTATTCTACATTTCTCACCAAATTATTGAGATTCTCAATATATGTTAATGAAGATTTTAACTTATTTTCACTACAGCAATATAGTTTTTTCTATGACAGTATTCATCTTTTCAGTAAAATTGGCACAATTCTGTTTGAGGTGAAAATATTAATTAAAGAGATTATCTGCTGAAAAGTATCTATGAACTTCTGCTTGAAGAAATCTAAGTTTTAGTTCACGTTTAGTTAGTTAAAAAATAGCTGTTGCAATTAACATTTTATCTTTCTAACATTATTCAATCTTGTGTCACCGCTTTCCCTCAAGTTTAGATATTTTAACAATGGCAATAAACACAGCACGTGCAAGGGATAATACATATATATCTTGTACAGTCATTAAGGATTTAAAGCACCACAAGAAAAACAGAGTTCATTGCTTTCCAGGGAGTCCTTTATCTGCAATGAATAAATAAATGTTTGATCAACAAGATCTTCCTTCATATTTTCTGTTTCTGCCACAGAAAAATTTAACTTGCCATCCAGACACCCAGCTGAATGGTTTAATAAGAATGTTTCCAGTTTTAGCATTAGGAAAGGAAGCTGTAAAGCTCATCCCCCTATCTGATTTAAGTGAAAATAAAAAGTTCAGCCTCTCTACTGAAGGAGATCAAGCCCCCCTATATAACTACACTAATTAGAGCCAGATGTATTCTTTTAGCTAAACAAACCTCTGAAACACATTTATTGTGCACTTAGTGCTGATTGATTTTTTTTCCTTGTGAAATGGTGAGAGTTTAAATTGTTTCAAAATTCTTTAGCACCATGAATATCTTTCTAGATATCTGTTTATGGAATAGTCCTCAATCTTTTAAAGTACCTGGCTATGCCTTTCTCTTTTGCAAAATTCACATGTGCAGGAGGTAGATAAATTTGGCTCCAAATACCTATTTTTTGCCCACTGGCTATTCTTTCATCTTAAAGAAAAATGAATTAAAATTTCGTGTTCAGAATCATGAAGCATATAGTAAATCAAATTCTAAGTTTTAGCTGAATGGAATTTTAATGTCACTGCTAATAATGTAAAATTTTGCTCTTAATTCTAAATAATATATTTACATATATATGCTCATAACATTTTTTCCAAGCCACAGATCAAAATGAACGAAAAATAGGGAGGTTTCTGCTCCTACTGGAAAATAAACAGAGAATCAATGTTGTAGCAAAACCAAATGTGCCCTAGACTTGTACTCTGGTATGATTCTGTGTCAAGCTTTTCAATGCATCATCTTGCATTATTTTGTAGCCTGCTTGTGTTGAAACTTGCTCCCATGAACACATTTACAGGAAGGTGGGTGTGCAATGAGAAGCATTAAGTAAGCAACTTTGACAAAAGATGTTGTTTCATCCTTGAAAGGCCATAGGATGTGAGAAGGATAACAGCAGGTATTTCAAATCTAGCCAGTAATGCAGCAGCCCACATCCTTGTGCCATCCTAGTGCTCTGATGTCAGGTCTCACTGTGTGACCTCTGCCTCCTCTGCCTTTGCTCCCTGGGCACTGTGTCCCAACAGCCTGGAAATCATGTGTTTTGGTCCAGAGAGGGAGTGGAGGATTCCCACACAGAAGAAGCAAAGAGGGAAACTCTCAGAATGCCTTTTTGTTCACTTAAAAAAAAAAAAATAAAAAAAAGTCTAGTTGAATAGGCTTCAATCTCTTTCTTTGTTACTGGAAACAGTAATCTCAAATTTAGACAGAAGATGAATTCCAAGAGAGCAGAGTACAAGCTTTTCTGGCTGCCATTTCCAAGCCTCACAGCTCTGGGAGATGTGGAGCTGACTTCACTGACTGGAAATGTTGGTCATCTGGACAAGCTCAACCCAGCTTTGACAAAGCCAACTTAATATCTCACTGGAGGCAGCCTCTGTTGTAGTGCTGCAATTCCCTCATGGGATGGATGAAGTGCCCAGAGATTTTGGCTCACACCTCTATGGGAAAACACCTGAAAATTCACAATCCCCTTTCCCCCTTCCAGCCTTCTTCCCCTTACTCTGCTGCCCTGGCTCCCAGTATCTTGTTCCCACAGGATGGTCCTGGCAACCTGGTGCAGTCCAAACCCAAGAAGGCAGCATAAACAGGCTGTCTTATATCTCCATGGCCACTGAGGTCCCATGTAGGCAAAGACTGATTGCCCAAGAGGGAAGGGGAGAGGCTCAACAGAAAAGAGACAAGACCTAAAGCCTTGTTTGATCAGAAGATTCATCAAAACTGGTATAGTTTGGCATGGTTTTACAACTTGGCCCTTCAAAATTAAATTTTTCTAGGTGATATTTTTTCCCACAATTAGTTCTACTTCGTGGCACTGTGTTTTTGAAGGATAAGTCAGCTGGAAAACCCTAAAAAAATAGCTTTCCAAAGAGAGTTTGGGTGACCTAACTCCTTGCAACTAGATGCAACTGAGTGAACTCAGTCAGAAAGGTCTTCTCTAAGTATCACAATGCCATACAAATACAGGCAAGTGGCAAACTGTCATCACTGTGGATGTGCTTGATGGATATTCTGGGGGAAAAAAGGGGTACTTTTTAAAGGTTTTCTGTATGTTCAGCATTGTACTTACTTGATCATTTGTGAAAAGAGCAAACCACTGTTGACATTCATCCACAGAGAAAAGTTTAAATTTTATACACTACTGCACCCATTATAGCTCAAGCAAAGTCCATGCTCTCAAGGTCACTCTTCTTTGTAATTCGGTCAACAAAATTTATTTTTTTGTCTTGCTCTTCTGTCTTTTGGGAATTTTTTGAGCAGAGCTCAAAATTAGTGTAGTGAATGTAGCTACAGAAATGAATTAAGATAGCAATTTGCTCTTTCTTTTGCTCAAGATAAAAAGATGCAGAGATGGGAAAGATTAAATGGAAGAGCTCAAGTGGGTGAATCTGACAAAATAATATTAAAAATATATATTTGCAATACCAGCTCTTTTCTCTTACCATGGACCCCAACTTACAGCTCATAACACTGTCTTGGGTTGCAATACAGGATGTGGCCAGAAATGTGTATTCTGTCACCATCTGTTGAAGCTGGGTGGGGCAGTGACCCTTATCTCCTGGCACATATTATCTGCTAATGGGCCATCTTTAAACCAGCTGGGGCAATCATCTTTATCTTTCCACAGCCCATCCTCCCTCCAGGAAGATATCATCTGCTGCTGGGCCATTCAGTCCCACTGTGTGACTGATAAAATTACATCATCCCACTGGGAGATGCTCCAGCCAGGGGGAGGAGCCAAGCCTTTCCTACCTAGATAAAAACTGAGGTTTTGGACAGCAAGGTACCTTCTTTCCACTGGATTCCAGAGGAAAACCAGACCTTCCCACATGATCTCTGGGCCTTCAGAGGAAAACTGCACCTTCTCCAGGAGCACTGCTCCAGCTGAACCTCATCTGCCACTGCAGGAGGATGCAGCCACCATTTAATGGGACTGCTGCCAACACCCTGACTGACTGACAGGGTGTCAGTTTGTATTCTGACTCTGTCAGTGTTTTTGCGATTGTTCTTTGCAATACTATATTTCTATTTTAATTTTCCTAGTAAAGAACTGTTATTCCTAATTCCCCTATCTTTGCCTGAGAGCCTCTTAATTTCAAAATTATAGTAATTTGGAGGAAGGGGGTTTACATTCTCCAAGAGAAGCTTCTGCCTTTATTGGCAGACACCTGTCCTTCAAACCAGGACAAACACCATTAGCAACAGCAACACTGATATACAATTTAGAGGCCTAGTGATTATAAAACAGTAGATACATTTTTTAAAGCAATCAGTAACTGTTATCTTGTCTTTTAAATATGATTCTGATTTTCAAAAAGCAACACACAGGCATTACACAAATTTTGTCATTTTAGAAGGGTATTTCTATTGCAGGATTTTTTTCTTTCTGTGTTTTTTTTTTTTAATCAGTTGTATTCTTCTTACTTTTTAAAGTTATTTTACGTTTACCAGAAAAAATTATAAAATGAAGGTTCACTCTCCCATAAATAAAGGTGATTTATGAGGGAAAATTAAGGCACAAAATAGGCAGAGCTTGCTTAAATAATTTGTAGTAACTGCCAAATTAAAAACTAGTGTAAAAGCAAATAAAAGATAACTATTTCTCAAGATACTACAGCAAGCTGCAAAATGAAATCCAGTAAATTATTATTTAAAACGAGATTTTTTTGAAAGTTACATTAATAAAACATATTAATTATACTGAGAAACAGTGTCTCAGCTGAAAAAAGCACAGTCATGATAAAGCAGTGGAGAACTTACTGCAGAGAAAAGTCCTGCATTGTCAATCTGATATTCAAAAGTCACCAGTAGTTACCTTTTTTCATCTCCACAGCTTTTGTGAAACTGCCTCCTGTGAGCCTTTGATGCATTAATTGGTGTTTTATACCATATGCGGTTTAAAAGGATTCTAAAGTTTAATCATCCTGCATTTAACATCTTCCCAGGGGTTGTCCACCTGACCAATTACATCTCAAGCTGACATTCTAATCAAAAGGCACTGAGCTGGAGTTGGCCTTCTCCAGAAGCAGACACACTTGTGCCTGGGGAGAGACTCTCGGGAGCATCCCTGAGACTGTAACTCACGATCCAGAATACACGGAGCAGTAGTCTTAGGAGCCAGAAACAGGCAGTGCAATAGGTCAGCACATCTTCCAGTTTCATAATTTCATGTTATGGGGTTTCAGGAGGATGAATAGGAGATGGAGGGAGTCAATTAGTCTGCCACGCTGAATGTTTCAATTTTTCCCTAGAAAAGTCAAAGCAGAATTCAAAGCAGAAGTTCTCTGGGAAGTGCTTTTTGACACGGCCTGACGGGGCCCTTCAGTACTTACTGTGACTGTCCCAGCTGAACACAAAAACCCACTGTGGATTTCGAGTCTTCTGAGCAAAGAGAGGTTTCAAGACAGTTAAAGAAACTATCTGGAAATCACAGCTATAGAACTCAGATGAAAAGTATAAATAAATAAATTCATGGTTGTTCACATGAAAATAATTAATTTGTATTTTGAAATAAACCAGCACTGACTGCAGAGAGCAGAAGAATAGATATTACGATATTATGTTCCTAGAAAGAAAGCAAAGGGGAAAAAAATTAAATCTACCACAATACAAAAAGAGAAAGGTTCAACAGAATGAATAAAATAGGTTTAACCACTCGTTTTCTCCTCACAGAAATCAAAAAGGGAAGGCATTAAGAAAATTACATTAGGATCAAAATATTTTCATTTATTTGAACAAATATTGCTCTAGTCTTTTATAAAATCAAATAAAAACAGAGATATTAGGGGCATATAACTTTGTCTTCTTGGTTAAGATGGTTAAGTTGGTTTCCATCAACTCTTTATTTCAGATGACCTTTAATACCTAAATATACACAGAATTCTTTTAGAAGAAAAACATCTCTTAAAATCTGATCTTATAACCAGTTATTTTGTGATTACCAATTGTTAAAGATTTATTTTGATTCTGACACTTTCATAGTCTTACTGTAAAAATGTCTACAACTAGACTTTCACTGAGGGCTTCATTTTAGAATACTGCTACATTATATCTGGGGATAAAAAAACCACTTCAATTAGAAATTTCAAACTTCAGGAAAATTATACTGTAATGTTTTCAGGACTTAAAAATATGCAAAAATATAATTTTCTTCTTTTTTATTCAATTCTTAACTTTGATGGTTTGAATACAGTAACTGAATGAAATTTCTCTTGCCTCACATATTTATGAGATTTCTTGTTATTAATTCTTTTCAATTTAAAGAATAGAATTACTGGATCCTTTTGAAGTTACTTCATCCATGGTGAAAATGGAAAAAAATAGAAAAGGATGAATCTTTTCTTCTCTAAGAAAAGGGAGATCAAAATTTCATTTCATGCTGTCAAATTGTTATGAGAAGGGTAATGTAAAAAAGAATACATTCTCTAAAAAAAAATAACATTTTTGTCAGTATTTTAATTTTTTTTACATAGTGCCTACTTTTAAAATTTTTCAAAACATCAGACCAAAACAGTCCTTATAGACAGACAAAATTTTTTGAACAGTAAAAATTAAAGAAAAAATGGGCTTAAATACTCTTCAGTAATTTGACAAGCTAAAATACTGAAGCTTAAAAAGTTTTCTCACTCAATATGAAAAGCTTCTTTTGAAAGGGGTAAGATTCGAAGCTGATTTTGAGAAACAAAACTCGAAATATTTTCAATCTCTTGCTAATATTTTGTGCTTAAGACAACATTTACAGCTGCAGAAACAGCCCCCAGAGCTCCGAGGAACTGTCAGCCCTGGGAAGCCCAGAGGGAATGGGAAGCACAGGGCAGAAAGTCTCTTTCAGTCATCTCATGCTGCTGGTGTCACCCTCACTTCTTTGTACCCAGCTCTGGCAGGAACAGAGGGAAGCAGGGAATTCCTGCTTGTTTGTTTGTATGGATGAGAAATAAATTTGAATCTCAGTGGTCTTTGGCTTACAAGAACCCAGATCAGAGCAAGGCTACTCCAGCAGTTATGCTGCCATTGACCCCAGCTGCACCATCAACCTCCTTGTTTTGCTCCATCTTCCAAAGCCCAGTGTCTGATAACTGGGGAGAAAAATACAAACTGATCCAACTGAGTCATCTAGCTGCAAGTAAGAACAGAGCCTCTTTGACATTTGGTTGATGTTTCTCTTTTGAGACCACTATATCATCTTTGAAATGCACTTTGGGTTTCTGCCTTCAATCCTGCATGCCCTGATTTAAACACTGAAGACAAAAGCACTGGCATCTATCACAGGAGCTGCTCAACACTTTCCACTTCCTATGACGCTGTTTTCTGCTGATCAAAACTCCATAAATATTATGATTTTATGTGGAACGTTCCATTCCTGGTATGTGTCTTAGGCTGTGTTTTTGTTTTGTTTTCTTTTTAAAATATTTTAGCCAAAAATAGTAGTGTATAAGAGTTTTCAAGAGTATATTTAAGGAAAAAAGCACATCGTTCTGACTATAGAGAATTAAAAAAACAACAAACAAACAAACCCAAACCAGCAACCAAATACTAAGCAAAACATTCAAAACAACAACAATATACCAAAACCAAAACAAAACAGGCAAGTGGCTGATAGATACACCTGAAGGCTGTGCTGACATTCAGCAGGACCTGGATAGACTGGAGAGAAGGGTGCAAAGAAAGGTGATGAGGTCCAGCAAGGGCAAGTGCAGGGTCCTGCTCCTGGGGAGGAATGACCCCAGTGCCTGGGGCTGACCTGCTGGAGAGCAGCTCTGCAGAGAAGGACCTGGGGGGTGACAAGCTGTCCATGAGCCAGCAGTGCCCTGATGGCCAGGAGGGCCAGTGGTGTCCTGGGGTGCATCAGGAGCAGCGTGGCCAGCAGGCCAAGGGAGGTGATCCTGCCCCTCTGCTCAGCCCTGCTGAGGCACCTCTGGAATGCGGTGTCCAGTTCTGGGCTCCTCAGCACAAGAAAGACAAGGAGCTACTGCAGAGGGTCCAATGGAGGCCTCAATGTGGGGTCTGGAACATCTTCTGTGAGGAGAGACTGGGGGAGCTGGGCCTGCTCAGCCTGGAGAAGAGAAGGATCCCATTAATGCATTTAAACCTCTCAAAGGAGGTGCCAAGAGGAGGTGCCAGACTCTTTTCAGTGGTGCCACTGACAGGAAAAGGAGCAATGTCCATATCTAAAACACAAGAAGTTTCACCTCAGAATGAGGCAGAACTTCTTTACACTGAGGGTGGTCCTGGAACAGGCTGCCCACATCATGGACTCTCCCTCTCTGGAGACGTTCAAAACCCACTGGGCATGTTCCTGTGTAACCTGCTCTAGGTGACCCTGCCTTGGCAGGGAAGTTAGACTTGAAAAACCTAGTTAAAGTAGGAAAATGCCCCAAGATGTGAGGCAGGAGGCTGCTTGGTGTGAAGAGGTCAGGCCAGACCAGGCAGGTGGATCCCCCTGGCTCCCTGACTGAGATTGGTGAGCTCAGTGTTTCCTGCCAGAGTGGGGCACAGGAAGAAGTCTGGTCAGGTCTCTTGCTGGATTTAAGGATTACATGGCCAAGGAGAAGAATATTGAGCCTACAAGCGGTATGTGGGGTGGCAGGGAGGGAAGAAAGGTAAAAGAAGTTTTCCCTAGCAGAAACCACTTCTCCTGGACAGATGCTCACTGCTCCCAGCTGGGAGCCCCTGAAGATTAAAAAGCTTCCAAGATTAAAAAGCTTCCAGGAGGAGAAGCAGCACCTTCCCACACACATTTTGGCAGGACCTGAGTTTTCCTGCCCTGCAATGTGGCACAGACAAGCCTTTCAATGTGCAGGAGTGCTGAACACCACTGTCCTGAGGAAGGCTTACTCAAGGGAGCACACTCCTCCTAAAAGTAGAGGTATATCTTTGTTGGAATTTATGGGAACTTTTAAGGAATGCAACACTGTAATAATATACAGGTCTGACTGTGGCCCATCATACAAAAATAAAAACTAAGAGAATAAAAACTGGGGGTTGCAAAGGCAAATTCAGAAAATTTAGAAGCAGTCCTAGTGAAGGACTATATATTCTTAATGCAGCTGCTCTAAGTGTACCAATTATTTGATCTAGGCAGCATCACATCCATCCACAGCAATGTGACAAAGTCCATTCAGTTCTCCAGGGCTCTGGCAGATTACCAGCCCCAGGATCTCTAAGCAAAGAATAATGCTAAAGAACATGAATTCTCCTCTTGAACACGGAGAATGCAATTTATCATTTTTCAGTGGATTCAACTGGCAGGATGAAAAATCCTACTGTGCATGCCTTAAATGAGCATCTACTGACACAGAGAGAAGATGCCACTGCTTCCCCAGAAAGCAAGAAAAAGATGTAGTCTCTGTTCCCTTCTCCTCAGCCAGAAACAGTAGGGCACTCTGCCTCCACGATGCTAATTAAAGATCAGATGTATTTTCAGATTTTGGGGATTCCTTCAGTGCATGGATCAGTCATTCCTAAGTAACCCAGGTTGCTTCTGCTTCACTGTGCTTTTTGTTGGAATTTCTTTTTTCTGTCTCTTTGATCCAAATATTTGACTGGTGTAAATTGGTACTGTTCCCTAGGGACTTATTTTTCAAAGATAAAAGAAAAATACTTTTTAAAAGTATTGCTTTATCGGTCTGATAGTAAAAAGATGAATAAGAATGTCTGCTGCTTGCAGTACACAACTGGTTGCCTTAGTAATACAGTCAAAACTGGATTGAAGGAACCCTGTATAGGAGAAGTAATATCACTAGAGAAGTGGAAAAATAACCCTGGCAGAAATGTTTATGGCAACTGGATTGAAAATGGACATTGAAAGAACAATTAATGGGCTCTTTTGCTGCTCTTCAGTTATGATTGAACAAACAGAACCCTGGCATTTTACAGTGGTCTTGCTGAGCAAACTGGCTTTACTCATAGTAAGAGTTATATGATCAGATAAAGCTACTGTCATTTAGTGTAGAAGGGAATGCAGCATTGATGGGTTAATCTCAGTACTTATAGCAGCCTAAACTGGAATCCCTTCTCCCTGTCATGGTGCAACTGCAGTCATTACCAGTTCTGTAACAACATCTTTTCCTCTGTTTCACACAAAAACACACTGTGGATAACTCTTAAAAAAAAAAAAAAAAAAAAAAAAAAAAAAGGAAGAAAAAAGAGGAAAAGTTTTATTGTACAATATCTATTACAATCAGTTTTTACTATTTATGTTATTTGAAGGCACAGTCAGTGATATATTTTTATTTTTGTCGTTTGCTATATATTTTCTATATATGCCTAGGTAGTCAGGACTAGCAGTTTTAGATGTACAAACACACATACAAATCCAGAGAGGTTTAGTAAACCAGAATATTGAGATTTAGAAGAGTGAGAAGATTACTTTCAATGACCTACACTGTTGCAGATTTACCAGATAACTTTTAGGAAATGTGCATTTGATAGGAAATTCATTGCCTAAATGGGTGTCCTTAGATTTGGTTTATCAGTTTATGATATGCAAAACTTTTTTCCTTGTCTTTACGTTTCACTGCTCATAGACTTGTCCAACCTGACCCTCATGTGCTTTTACTCCTTCTTCGAAGGCTCCCAAACACCTTTGCTTTGTTTTGTAGGGTTTTGTTTGTTTGGGTCATCTTTTTAAATTAAAAATTAAAGATTCTGTCTCCACTTGAAGTCTTGACCCAAAGCAGATTTTCTTGTGAGCTCTGGCACTGCTTCCACCAGGGGTTCTCCCTGTTCTCTTTGTACTCCAAGTCTCTCCCCTGGAGCATTCTCACAGAACCACGCAGTCAGCTCTTTCAGCAGCAGAGTTACGTGACTATCCAGCAAAGAATTTCCCAAGAAAGATTCCTCTGATCCATTCCAGTGATGGCAAAAAGAAGAACACAGTTAAGTAGGGTCCAAATACTGAGCAAAGAATTTAAAAAGGGAATTAACTGGGGCAGGGTGCAGGAAAGGGGTGTGGGTGTGTTAGTGTGTGTGTATGGAGTTAACAGTATTCATTAATAGTATTAATGTTCTCAAGGGCTGGACTGCTGCAGACTAACAGCTTACTCAGCACTTCCATGAAATGCATTTTTTTCTTACCTTAGGTGACAGAAAGCCCCCCTTTTCAAACAGGTGCCTGATAAACCTTGTGCTAGAGCAAACTAATTGGTATTATATAACCTATTTCCAAAATAAAAGCAAACTTTGCTAATGTCACTTGAATTTCATTTTCCTTTTTCTGTAGTGTCTCCAAGAAATTGAAACTAGTCAAAAAGAACAAGTGCATACAAATAGTGCTGACAGAGTTGCAAACACACAGTATATTTATATTCCCAGGGTACCAGTGGAGGCTTTTTCCTGGTTTAGAGAAGCTCTAGAAAAGGATTAAATCAAAGCAGTATGGAGGTGCTTTCTATAGTCACAGTTACATGTATCAATTGTTCTGCTGAAATAAATGCTTTAATACATAATATTTATACATTTATGCATTAAACTGACAATGATATCTTAATTTTCCTAGTCATATATGGTGGAGTCCTAGAGTTCAAGCTGCTGCTTCTGTGTGTCTTCTACAGCTGCTCTTCATCTTCCTTGCTCTCCCTTCAGTTTTGTGATATTTCTCTTTCTTGGCCCCAGCACAACATGGAAGGAGAGTGTTGCCCTTTTTTTCAGTGTCATAGGTGGGGGAGCACAGAAGACCTGGAGAAGTAGGTTTGAGCCATACATGTGTCTTTATATCCTGATCATGTGTGCTCACAATTTTATTAATATAAATCTTGTGACCTTTTTTTTTTTTGAAAAAGACTAAAATTCAAACTTTGTACTGAAGAACACAACATAGATTTTGGGCTGTCTTGTGCCTTGGATCATAGCATCCTCTTACTAAGTCACACATTTCCAGTTAGAACCCCTGATTAGAAGCAGTGGTTTCTTCACCATAGACAGATCCAGAATTAAGTACATGTTCACTTAATTCATAACTTCCCTTCTGTCCCGTGCAGAATGAATCAACATATTCCCACAAGTCTTCCTAATACAGAATCTTACATTAGGAACCAATAATAAAGTACATCTGGGAAGATTAAGCCACCACATGCCTTGGCATAATTTGAATAAATATCAATGAACTGTGTGCATGCTGGAATTAATGTAAATTGTGCTTTCATTAAATAAAATCATTATTACCCATTTATCCTATTTTAATAATAAAATCCCCTCTAGGCATAAAGTTTATTTCATAAAAGGTCTATTTAAGTAGGTAAAATTGTTGTGCTTATATTGTTAGTCAACCAATTTCTACATATAAAATGAAGGATGTAATTCATATTCAGTGCCTGAAACACATTATTACAGGCATATTCAGGGAAGAAAAACTCACTTTGTCAATAGAAATATTTCCAAAAACAAATTTAAGTAAAAATTACCAAAGAAAACCTTTTTTTAACATGCTTTTACTTCTGCTTTATTTTGAAAGATTGACTCCTACACATTTCATTTTACTGCACTATAGTTTCACTTGGGAAATTGTATCACCTATTTTAACTTTAGTTATCATGAAATTTTTGCTCTAAGGAGCAGGAGCTCTGTGAAACTTGTCATGGGGCAAAGGAGCCCCTAAGAGCAGAGTGGCTTTCACTCCTTGTCTTGCTTCCCAGGGCTCATATGAAGGGGGTTGCCTTCTCTTTTCTTGCCTATTTTTCTTCTGTCCTGAAGTGCTGTGCAAGAGAATTCACTGGTGGCATCATTAGCATGATAGCATCATGCAGCAGCTGCTTTCACCTCCAAAGCACTTTGTAAGCATTAGTTTAATTGATCTTTTGCATGAATCAAGATAAAAGAGTATTTTATCAGCATTATCTGAACATAACCAAGACTTCCTCTTTTTGATAAGCTATTACTATTTCTGAGATTTTTCTGCTCACAAATCTGTTCCTAGCTTGCATATATAAGGATAGCTTTCAAGGGCTTACTCAGAATATTAAAATCTTACCTATTGATTGTGGCCTGCATTGATTTTAATGGGTTTGTTCCTGGCAGTGTGGTATTCATAGCTTTGGTATTTGTTCCCTTTATTTATTTATATTCAAGGCTTTATTCTTTGGATAGCTGAGGCAGCATTGCAAATTATTTTTGAAAATTTTGCTGTGAGTGGTCATGTGCTAGTGTTAGTTAAGAGCATCCAGTCTAGCCTAAAGGTTCTGGGACTGCTGAGATATTGAATTTGCTTTGGTGTGTACACTGGCCAGGTGAATACATATGTGAGCTTTAGTGACTCAGTGGGAACACACTTGCTAATCTTTACAAGCTCCCCATGAAACACCATGGCATCTGTTCCCATCTTTATGAACTCCCAGTAAAAATGATGCCTTACAAATGGAGGACAGAAATACCCATAATTAAACTTAAAAAAAATCCCCACCCACTTAGTACCATAATGAGGATTAAAAAAACCTTTGATGTCCATAAAATGTGCTTTGAGATTTCTTTCTTATTTCCTAATCTAGGAGATACATTGTCCTACTTCCTGTATCAAGGAGAATCATAGTTCCTCTCACATTGCTATTCCTGTTTGTGTTACTGTAGAATTTCAGGATTGAGATTTCAGGCTACAAAGCTTCAATATGTAAAAACACAATGAAATAAAACTCCCTTTCCCAAATAATTTCCCATATGGGAAAAACCAGGCAGATGTACAACAGATAGAGTCATAACAAGACAGCAAGTTTTTAGCACACCACTGTAAACACTGGTCATCACATATGTCATCTTTTCAAAGACTTATTAGGTCTAGAAATTGATGTGATTAATAGGGTTCAGAGTAATATCATTCTCTCCATTAATTTGCTATTTCATATCCTCAGTAAATTCATATTTATCAATTAACTGAATATTTAGTTCCATTTCAGTCTTCTGGAGTCTGAGGAAATGAACTGCTGAGGAATTTTACTGAGAAGTAACCACATGCATTTCCAATACTGATTTAATTTCTGATATCGAACTTCTTATTTCCCTAAATTGCAGATACAGATGAGAAATGACTGTGTGAGACTTACAGGAAAATTCCACTATATTGAAAACCAGGCATCCCAAATATGAATATAAAAGAAATATACGGATGAAAAATAAAAATTTCTGGTACCAGTGCCTGAAACTCATTGTTACTTCTGAACATCAGCAGATGACCTACCTACTTAAATGTTTGCCTAGTATGTAGAGACATTATGTTCTAGCTAGATCATTTTTACTATTTACAAGTTTTAACTTTTTTTTATAGTCTTTTTAACAGACACAGGGAAAATCAAGATTGGTTTACATGCTATCAATAGCATTTTCTCATGTGATCTTTTTAAAAGTGATAAAAGGAAACAGTGCACAGTCTCTGAGACTCTGAAATGTATTATTATTTTGATTGAGCTTTTGGTAATGCAAATTGTATGCCACTGTGTTTCAGGACAAGAAGTAATCATCAACAGTGAAATGAAGAGGAAAGAAATGAAAAGATGGACAGCAAAGGAATTTTATTTATTTGACTAAAGACTGAAAATGAACAAAAGCGAGTAGGTACAAGGATAGGACAAGCCTGACATCTCAGATAAACACAGACTGAAATTAAGAAAAAGTGAAAGTAAAACAAGTTAAAACATTTAAAACTGTGATCAAATAATAGATTAAAGAGTTTGGCACCTTTTTTCCCTTTTTTTAATCAGGCAAGTCTTTCTTGTTTTAGCTAATGAGACAGTGATGGGAAACTTTTTCACCTTTTCTTCATTATTTCAACTGGTTCTGACCCATTTGCTGACTATAGTGTCATCTAAGACTTAATAACTTGGTAATTGCTAACATTCTTGTTTGCATAAGAATTTTTAATTTGAATGCAGTGTCCATTTATGCTTATAAATAATGATCAGTATTGCTGAATTAGTTATTCTGATTGTTCTATTTATGTAGAACATAGCAGCCCTCAGCCTCTAAAAACCCCCACTTTTAGAGTGTTTTACTAACTTTCCTTGTCTCCTCATCACAGGTGTGTGTGAGAAATCCACTGTGAAATGCTAAGCCTTTCTGGCCTTTTGTAGGATATTCAGCAGAACATTGGGCACCACACTGATCCACACGAGAGATGTGCAGGGAGGAAATTACAGATAGGAGCAAAATAGGAATCAGCTTAAGGCCTGATGGCCATTTTCCTAAGCTGCCCCTGCTTGAAAGCTTACTTTTTAAATATTTACAGTGCAATAATGATTATCTCTATCCTGACAGTGCAACTGAAATCTGTCAAGCTGTTAGTTCTGTTAACACTCCAGGCCTTACAGTTCTTATCACAGAGAGCCTATGGAGAAAACTCAGTTCCCTCAATGCCACAAAATTAACATAAACTTTTTTTTCTTGCAAGTATAACATGTATGTTGACATTCTTTGCAAGGGAAACATCATCAGGGCTGCATAGTTATCTGAAGTTACCAGCTCTCACTTTTCTCTTTGATACTCACTTCAAACCCCATTACTCCATCCAGTGCCAGCTGGCATGCCAAAATGCAGTAGGGCAAGTAGACCCTGTGCTCTCACTGTAAAATCCTCACTGTTCCTCCATGAGATGTCAAGCCATCCTGAATGGATGTGGCACTGTGGAACAAGCTGGCTTACTGCAGTAATCATCCTCTTTACATTACCAGATCTCACAGATAATTATTGCATTGCAGAAGGCAATCTGGTAGGAAAGCTCCATACTGGCATATTTGTGTGAATATCTATTGAAATGAACTTCAGTGCCCTGAGTCATTTATAGAACAAGACTAGAAGACTTAGAAACCATTCTGGGCCTTAAAGGTCTCTGAATCAATGACATTAGTGAGGGGATGATGCACAGCCAGTCTTGACAAAATGACCTCTAATGGTTTGTTCTTCTTCTACAGCCTTTTACACCTCTAAAAAATTCAGAAAGCAGCATATTTGCCTGCCTCATTGTCCAGACCTCTTCTTTAATGTGTAGCTCTCTCAAACCTTCCAGATCCACACATTTCCCTTCACTATGTTGTTGTGAGTTTCCTGAAAGAAGTGGTCTTGTTGATGAACTTCTGACACAGACCTGTGTTTTCACATAAAGACAGGTCTCTTCACATGTCTAGAATTTCGAGACATTTTTTAATTGAATATAGATTGCACCCTCTGTTTGCCTTTTGCTTTCACCTTCTTTCACCTTCCACTGAAAAACACCTTTCAGCAAAGTTACTTCCTTAAGTGAATATAATCTTTACCACAATCCAGCTAAAAGATTAAATTCAATTTTACCTTGTTTTTCCAAGGCTATAAAGTACAGCAACTAAGTGAACAGCTGTTGTCCAAGTACAACCAATACCACTCTACAGGAAAAAGCCTATAAAATTCTAAGTGAATTCAGTCCTGAAAGAAAACAAACAAAAAACTCCAACAATTTTATACTCCTTCCTGCAGAGTGTCAGCTGCCCAGGACTTAATGCCACAGTGAAGTTTCTTTAAAAGGCTTAACAGTCAGTGTAGCATAATGCAATTGAAATCATTGGAGGTCTGCTCAGCTGTATCAGCTGCGGATATAACTGGAATATTAAAATTCACAAACACTCTCTGTTGCTGAGTATGCCACTCTGCAGTTTTGCTAAAACACAGTGCAGAGATGAGAAAATATGTAAATAAATTTCTAATAAGGCAGCTTTAGGTTTAAGTGTATGGAAATAAAATTAGAAACATTCTGGCATAAAATCTCTGCACTTAAAAATAACAAGAACAAGAACAACAACAACAACAAAAGAGGAAGCCTTTCTTCATTGACAGTTAAATATTTCTGATAGGCTTTTACTATTCTGAGTAAGTTTGTATGTGAAAGTGTGCAGGCAATATTTCAACATGGCTATACATACATGCTTAGAGGTTTAGAAATTATTGGTCAGGCAGCATGTTTCTAAATTTAATAGCATTGTTCTGGTTTTGTTCTTATGTCACATCTCTCACTGGAATATCCAAGTGTTTCTCAGCTGCACATGGAGTAATGTTACTGCCATCAGTGCTGTGCTATCTATACCCACAAACTCTCCCCAAAGGGTGAACAGTGTGCATTAAAGCAGCTTATCTTGGTTTGTTATCAAATGCTGATGTTTTCTGAGATGTTTGGAGAAGCATTATGCAGCTCAAACATATGTTCAACCTTACAGCACAGGGAGTTGCTGGGTGAGACATCTAAGGGTTTGGCAACCAAATTGGTACCCCTCTAAAAAGCACCTGGTTGAAGAAAGAAAATGCCTAATTTCATTCATAAATTACATATCTAAGCCTCTAGACCATATCAAAAAGCATTAGTTATTTATTTGAAATTAAAGGGCTTCTTCCCTTCCTGATTCCCTCCACTGTTTTCTTTCAGATTGATGAAATAATCCCAGATGACATATTCTTACTTACATTTACAATGATGGTTTGCAACTCAACCAATACACTTTGGAGATATCAGAGTTGAAGTACCCCAGAGTATCTTCAGGGAAATATTAAATACCAGGTTTATTACAATATCAAGATATAAAAAATTAAATTAAAGCTTTTTTACATTTGAAACTTCTTTTTTTTGAGGAAAAATAAACTTACATTTCCTCCCTTCATTCCCTGTCTAGTATGTGAGCTGCCACACATTTCTGAAATCTTTGGTAGTTACTGCAGTTTGAAATTTTCCTTTTTTCTAACACTGTGCCTGACCCTGCTAGACTCGTGGCCTCTGAGCAAGCCTTGCTACAGCTTGGAGGTTCATTAAGCCAAATGCAGAACTATACAAGGTAGCATTTAGTGTAGGTGTGAAAATTCAGCTGAATCCAAATAACACCTCTCATTTGTTTAGCTTATCTCCCATATTTCTTGCAGCTCTGATAGCCCTTAGCCTTTACTCTGATATTTTACAAGCTTGAACCTCATATCCTTTTGTTCTTTATTCCTTTTCACTTGCCTTTTTAAAATTTGTGTCTCAGGATAAATTAGTAGTGATGATCAGTGGCTGGGTTGTTTTGAAAAATTCTGCTTCCTGAAAGTAACCAGATGTGGGATTTCAGCAGGGCATTCATTAGGCCAGCATAAGTCAATTTAATAAAAAATAAGAAATTCTAGATGTATACTGAGAGAAGCTGGCAGATCTAAGTGCTCCCTAGACAGAAGAAAATTCTTTTTTTCTGTGTGTTGTTATGCACCAACAAAGAAATTAAAGCTGGTGATTTTGAAAGACTTAGGATCCAAAACAGTAATGAAGAGAGAAAAACTGTAACAGGAATTTCTTTGTAGTCATCTGCAAAGTTTGACAGAATTTTGAGGTTTGATCCTCAAATACATGCAAAATGAGGCCTGTGAATAACTAGAGGCAAACTGAATTTGTCTGCCTGTGGTTTGCTCATGGCCAGGAATTGTTTCCAATGGACAGCTAGAATCTTTTTGGCTTTGACTTTGGACATAGGTGAATACTTACAGCTTCATTATTAGAAACACTGCTCCTGCTCCATTTGAAATGTACTTAGAGGTAAAATAGTGCCTCCCTGCACCCCAGATTTCTTTAGCTTACATGTGATCAGAAAGATGGCTTTACCAAAAAGCTACTTTGAACATAGTAAGTAAGCTTTATACTTACTGTAATTTTCCTGAGATAAGTATTTTCCATTAAGTTTTACAGGGTTATATTTCCATAATAGGTTTATTTAGAATGGTTCAAAGCCCTACTTAAAATATGCATAAAAATGAGTACCAAAGGCAAGTTATACTATATAATCTACTATGAGAGAGGAAAAATATTAAAAGAGTCAAAGGGTCTTAAGTATATGTACTGCAAGCATAAGCTTCAGCAGCTTCATCTTCTATTTTGTTTTTCCTTGCAGTACCTCAGAAACATATGTATGACATGGAAGTCATACATGAATGATAAAATGCTACTCAAAATTAACAATAATTGGGCTTTAATTTTGTTGGGATTTTTAATGATACACATTTCCAAGCCTCTGTTTAAAACAAACAAACAAACAAACAAACAAACAGATAAACAAACAAACCAAAACAAAACCAAACCAAAACAACCCCAAAGAAACAAAAACCCAAACGAACCCAAACAAACCCAAACATCAGAGTAAAAAACTGTTTTTCTGAAATAGCTCTGTTCAATACTGGAATCACTGTCTGCAGTAAAATCTAAGAACAAAATTAGTTCAAGGTTAGAACTGCTTCTAGACTCCCAAGCCACAGGGAGCTGTGGCCTTGCTGAACCAGACTCGTGCCTCTGCCAGAGCAGCCCAAGGACATCTCTGAGATGCCTGGCACTGGATCTTCCTCTGCAGTACTCAGGGCATTGGGAGGCAGGGGCTGCTCCTTCTCAAGCAGCTCTACCAGAGACTGGCAGGGCTTCATCCTAGGGAAGACGGCTCAGAAATTTCAAGGAGAGTTAGACAGTTAAATCCCTGGAGGCTCCTTTTCCCTGGAGAAAAGTAAGGAAGTAAAAGATTATTATTTCCACTCTATGTATTAAAAAAAAAAAAAAAAAAAGCCCAACGGTTACTTAACATACTGTGACATTTAGAACAAATTGGTTGTGTTTCTAAAATACCATTTGCACTTATCTATAAAGTGTCTGTATTTCCTGATGATAAAGATCATGGACCTCAGTAGATTATCTGCAGAACAACAGAGAAAGAAAAGGCTATCAGTGCCCATATATATATATATATATATATATATATACATATATATATATATATATATATATATATATATATATATATACTTTAGCTTTGGGTTTTTTTAGGAAGCACAGACATTTGAAGGATCACAGATTCATCTGTTCACCTTGCCATCAGGGGTCAGCAGTGGGGCTGGCCTGCACCCTGGAGAGAGCACTGAGAGGGGTCCCAGCTGTGCACCCAGCAGAGGACACCCACCCCCATTTTATGACCTCTGGCCCATCACAGCTGAGTGAGCTGGCTGAGATGGCCTGGAGGGACCCCCTCCCTTCTCTGCAGCATCTTGGGGTGTCACTGAGGAACCCATTTCAGCTGGCATGTGCTACCTCTTCAAGAATATTTTGATCAGATTCCAAGCTCTTGCATGCAAACAGCAATTCCAGGAACTGGTTTAATGATAATTTCACTCCTGAGTGAACCAAAATTGCAAGGAATTCAAGACCCTAGGCATAGGCTTATAGCCCTTCTAATGCAGCCCTGCCCTGCATACACTGTAGATGCATTAGTAATGTATATTCCACCAAACTTTGCCTGGAGGGTCTCAACGAGATACAAGAAAATACAAATTGGATTAATCTAAACTCATATTTGTTTGAACTTCAGGGCACATAAGTCCATTATATAGGCAAGCCAAAAGAAAAAATAGGAAGAAATAAAAAAGAGAACCTAAACACACTAACAACTGCTTCTAATAGGAGCAAAAATATCTGTGAACTCTTTAATATGAACTTGGAAGGATTTATATAATTGCAAAGGAGCAGAGTTGTACTTGTGTCTCCAGCCCTAGCAGAACTAAGCCTCATACCATTAATAACAGAAATACAGCTTTACCTCCTTTTTCAGGGAGTTATTTAAAGTGAGAATGCCCTGTAACAAAGAGTAGAGGCTAAACAGCTTTGGCTATTAATTCAGTTTTAATAGGGATTGTTATGTACTGTAGCATCATTCTCTGTTCACATCAATGTTCCTGTTTTCTCTCCTCTCCTTTCCTTAGTGTGAAAGCTGTCTCTTCTTACTAATTAAATTTCATTACCTCCCACTGAAGAGAAGAGACTGAGAGATTACTGGCTGACTGCCTTTGACACAGTTAATCAATCCCCAGAGAACAAATAATGACCCTATTTTTCTTTCTTTTTTAACTTGCAATTTTTTTTTCCCATCCTGAGACAATTTCCCAGGTCATTTGAATTTATGTCCATCTTCAGTTTCAGGACCCCAATGATAAGTAATTCTGTGGTCATGTAAATAATCAATAAGAGGAAAGTTATTCATCTCATCTTTGGTAAAAATATTAAACTTGCAATGTCATTTTTCCCTTAAAGCTTTAGTATTTTTCATGGAAAACACAAGAATCTTGTTTCTGGGAACACCACCAGCACTGTATTCACCCAGTCTTATCTACAAAGTTATTTACATAGGAGCTGGACATCAGTTACAGGGTTTCCTTTACTTGTACCTCATGTTTTTAATTATAAGCATTATAATTCATATAGAGCAGAGCTCCACTGATTTAAGAGTAGTGACATCACCTGTGAATTCTACTGTAGTTTTTAATTTATGGCAAACATAAATGGGTGTTAAGGACACTTGTCAAGTAGTAAATCTGACCAATTCAGAAAGACAAGCTGAAAGAAATAAGTAAACCTCCTAAGAAAAGGAGCCTGTATGACTTTTTACTTATGTGTATCTGTAATGCAGGGCACATATACCTTTTTTCTCATTCAGATAAAGCACAACTTTTACCTTCAGACACGGGATAATAAGATTAAATTTCTTCCAAACTAAGTTGCACTTCAGGTGCTGTGTAAACTGTGGTAGCCCTCAGTGGATCAGGATGGCAACCTTACTTGAACTTTAAAGCATCAATACACAGAACATTTGCATACATGCAAATAGATATGGGTCAGTTTTAGCCTCTGATGTAATTTCTCTCTGTCCCTATCAATTTCCAAACTGAGAACTTTAAAAAATTTCTGTTTTCCTGCTGACTGCACAAGACCACATCCCTGTGGTGAAACTTTGTGGGACTCAATTACATTTATGTGATCTCTTACTATATGTAAGCATTTAACAACCCACTGTCATAAACCACCCAAGTGTCTAAGCCCCTTGACTATACAATTTGCCATGATAGCACTGAGGGAATGGTCTATATCTCTTTCTTGATCTGTAAAGCTACTGTTGTACCACTCTTTCAGATTTGCCTCTTCCTTTAGAGCAGCTTTCTTAGCTGGGATATATATATATATTTTGTACACAACCTAGCAGTTCTGCTGCAGTGGGAATCAGTGTGTTAAAGGTGATGGACTCTTTAATTTTATTATTATAACGATTGCTTAATGGATTAAATAACTACCTGCTGGTTTATGGAAGCCTCAGTTTTGCAGACTCTCTCCATGGTTTAATGAGGAAAGTATCAACATATTTTTATTTCCAGAGCTGTCTAAATCCTCTTCTTACCATGACAGGTGTTACCTACACAGTATGAGCCACTCTCCAATTAATTGTAAGACAGCTATGTAACCTAATAATTAGGAGTGGCAAATATTAATTTAGAGGGTTTCAGACAAAGCAACACTCACTTTCAAAACTAGACAAATTTCCTAAAATAAGAAGCAAAACCTAAAATTCAAGCAAATCCATGACTAAAGGACGTATGGAAAAAGTTATCTTTTTTTTTTTTTAAATAAATTAATATGAAGATGTTCACAAAAGGAGCTGTGCATATTGGTCCTGCTATTCTGAATAGCATCTTGCTTATATTACGGGAAGAGTAAGAAGGAAGATGTGAATACATTATTTCATATCTATAATTATCTAGAACACAAGGTTGCCCAGAAGTAAGGTTTTGGGTTTAGGACTCTTTCGTAGACATGCTGAATTAATATAGACAAGTTTCAGAGTTTATGTCTTTATCTCTTTGATCTTTGTCATCTGAACATAGATATTTGGAAACAAAACAAGCTTTCCTATCTCACAGGATATTGCAGGCATGAAAGACATTGTGATGTTAAAGAGTTATGCAGGTATTCCCTGGATGAAATATGTCTGAGTTTTCTTTATCCCATGAAAATGATAGGGTTGTGGGGGTTTTTGTCCTCATAAATGAGACCTCCTTTTAAAACCCCCATAAAATATGAATGTGGTCTATCAATACAGAGCACTGATAGTAACCTTATACAAAATTAGAACACACTATATTTTTAGGAAAAAATATTTCAAATTCTTTGGAAAGTCCAATCAATTATAAATTAAGTAGAATGACCTTTGGAATCTTATTATAAATGTCACTTTCCTAACATCTGAAGTTAAAATGTGAAACCCTCCACTCCTCTGCTTAAGTCAGTAGCAAAACTCTGATGAATTTCAGTATGATGGAGCTTTTGCTGAAGTTGTTTGCTCATTATTACCATTATAATTTATAGCATTACTATGCTACATCATTATTCCTTTCAAACCAGCTGCAATACTTGTCATTTAATACTCCTGTGAAATTGGTATTGATATTCATTACACGTAGATTGGAAAGGAAAGCATCTGTTTTATGCAGTGACTAAATGATACAAGCTAGTCAAGTAAATCTGAGTAAAACTGGACCATTTATGTCCTCTTGCTGTTGTCAGTCATATTTGTAGGTGGAAAAAAAGATTCATTCTTTCCTTGCCTGAAGCAACATATGAGCAGTTCATGGCAACTGTAATCAACACTGATGTTAAATGATGCTTGAAAGATTATTTTATTTTGTTTTAAAGTCTCATTCTGTTCTGGCATCATCAGCCTATTTTTCACTTTCATGATATTTTTGGGATATGAAGAAAATACATTAATATGCAATATACAGCATATATGTCCATATGCAATATAAAGCTAATGTGTTCCAGGAAAAACAACAAATCATATGAAAAAATAAAGAATAAAAAATTAAATTCATAAAAATACCATTTAAGTTAATATTTGAAGGAATTACAGAATTTAGAGTTTCTGGGGTCTGTTTTATGTTTACTAGAATGGTACTATAAAACAACTGGTGCAAATCCCTTTGAGTCTGTCACTGACTACAGGCAAAGGATAAAACCCTGTGGTAAACAAAAATACAGCACATTTCCATGATCTCTGCTCAGAAAAAAGATGCATTGAATTCATAAGAGCTGTTTGCTTGGGAGGAGCTGGGAAAGCACTAGCCTGGCCTGTGGTAGCTCCTGTTTTCAAACTCTAATTATGTCACATCTGCAGAAGAGAAAGGAAACAGTGCAGAGCTAATGACTGTAAGTATTTTACTGTTACCTATTTTTCTGCTTTAGGCTTGTGTGATTCAGTGCATTATATTTTGTGTATATAGACTTGAATCCTTTAAGAACCCAAGGAAGGGACTCGTTTGACCTTACTTCAAACTTCTAGA
Source organism: Oenanthe melanoleuca (assembly GCF_029582105.1). Classification (NCBI taxonomy): domain Eukaryota; kingdom Metazoa; phylum Chordata; class Aves; order Passeriformes; family Muscicapidae; genus Oenanthe; species Oenanthe melanoleuca. The sequence continues at coordinate 76,101,089 of NC_079336.1, forward strand.
TGTGGAGGTCAGCAACAAAGCTGGTTGTCTAGACTCCAGAATTTTGGCAGAAAAAGTAGGATATCGTAAGATACAAATCAACTTCAGGCAGATACCTGAATTAGGTAACATCAGTCACACATAGAATGCTTTTTTTCTTGTCAGTCATCATAAAGATAGCACAGACCCGTGGTTCAGATACAGACTAAAGCATTATAGTTTAGCATTATGGTTTGGTCAGTTTAGTCTGCTCCTCCAGGTGCATCAAAACCTTTTATTACAATACCAGGTCACAGTTTAATACAGAAATCCCTCAAACAAAGAAGGGGGAAAACCTATTTAGCCTTTTGGACAGTAAACCCTTGGGTTGCTGTCTCTTCTTAGATTCTAGATGAATCCTTGCTCTCTGTAGCATTTCCCAAGATACAGAGGGCAAGGATTCATCTAGAAAGACTTCAGTGTTAGGCTTCATAAGCCCTGTATGTGACAGCACTAAGTACTAGAAGTACTAGTGGCACTAGAAGTACTGGGCACTAATTATAGCTGGTTTATTGTGTTATTGTGGGGACCCAAACATGACACTGAGCTCCTGGGGCTGCTATGCAAGCACTTGCCTAGAGAGCAGCTGCCTCACAGCACCTGAATAGCAGGTGGGCTGAGAATCCCTCTGCTCTGAACAGTGAACAGCTAAGGGTGTATGTGCAAGTCAGGATCAGCTGTGGTGAGCAGAGCTGGAAGAACTTGGTTGTGATTCCCACTTTTAACAGGAAAAATCCTACTCTTTCCCCCATACTAGGAGTAACACCCCTAGAAGTGTTATTTCTTTCAGCTTACAAACTCACTGACTTGGTGTGTGCAGACTTCTTTGCAATTAGAAAAAAAGAAAAAAATATTACCCCTAAATAACCTAAAACATGTTCTTCAGCTATATAGAATGATACTTGTGTTAAACATGGAATCACATCAGGTTATCTCGGGCCTATCAGGTCATATCATGTTATGTCAGCAGTGATGTAATATTTCTGAGCTACTATCCAGAATGATTTGGTAAAATATGGCACACATCATGTCTGAATAATAAAATTGGAAAGATTTTGAAATCGAGTTATAGCTGTTTTAGCAAGTGACTGGCTCACATCAAATTGTACCATGCAAGTACTGAATGCTGTATAAACTTTTTCTGATTTTCCTCTCTGTTGCTTTAAAAAGTGACTGCTACTTGCCCATAAGACTGCCTGTCTACAAATTTTTGTCAAAATCATCTGAAAGTGTTGAAATATAGATCTCGAATTGCCACTGGGCAAGTAATATCTACTTATGGTTCTTTGTAGTCAGATCATCTTTGTTTCTGCTGAAAGAGAGCAGCTCAATCCCTTTGGCTCCAAGATGCTGTCTGGTAAACTGTTCTGTGACAGTTTTTTCTACACAAATTATTTTAAGAGATTGAGAGTCTACTCTTTTAGTCCAGATCACATTTCTGTTTCTCATTTAATCCCAAAGACCAGACTAAAGAATGGTAAATTCAGTCTGGATGCACTCAACTGAAGAACTTGAGCCTTTATTCCCAGTAAATCTGGCCTCCAGTTATTTAGACTGGTGTTTCACCCTGTCTAAAACTATAATCTGAATTGATAAGATAGTTTTTAACAGGCTAAAATAATATCACCATATATTATGCTCAAATATGTGCCCCAAAGCTAGCAATTGGCTCAAAAGGTTTACATTCTTTTCTGTATCACGTGTCTTAAAGGAAAAAAAATGTGCAGTCTCCAGAAACCATGGTAACAGCACAAAATTTCCCTAAATAAATGGTCATGTAGTACTAGGCACTGTAGCCATCACCAGTGCTGCAATGGCTTTGGCACAAGTCAGCAGAGATCCCAGTCCCTGCTATTAGCATGGACACCCTCTGCTACAATGACCAGCCTTTCACATTATATCACCTCAGCTTCACATAAAGACAGAGGAGCAGAAGACTAAAATGATACATTACATATCTTCAAAGATTTCCCAGCATTAAGAAATCTAATTTGCTATTAGCTATGATTTTGAAACTTTTCTAGAATAGAACTGTGCACTTAAGTCTCTGTAGGTCCTGTGGAAATATACCCCTTAAGTAGTTACCCTAGATTCAGTTTAAAATACTATAGCATCTTTTATCACTGAGAGGTATTTTTCAGCATAAATAAAGGTAATGATATCAAATCTCACATTTAAATGGACCAAGGAGTGTATATATACTGTACTTTAATCCTTACCAGAGCCCTGGAGCCAGCAACAACTTGTGTGAGCACAGAGAAGCACAGAGTCCCAGGTGGCCATGCCCTGAGGGCTTTTCTGTTCCTTGTCAAAGAATTAGGCTCAGAAGCACTGCAAAATCCCAGAGCAGTGCTATGTGAAGTGTCAGACAGCTGACTGTCACAGGGGCTTGATTTGAGGTAGCTGCTCTAGGTCTCAGGTAAAGATTTCAAGTTTGCTATGGATAGATAAGTAAAGAAGGACAAAACTCAGTCCCACAAAGGAAGTAGCTTCTGTCTCTTCCCAGCTGCAGCTCCATTCCATGATAAAACAAAGCTTGTGAAAGGAACAGTCCCTTTGCATCTTTCCTGAAGTATGGGATGTTTTTGACTAAGTTTAATATAGGTTACTATGAAAGATATTGTTCTATATGTGGCTGTCTAAAGCGAGGAAAATTTAATGTTAAATATTTTTATTATAAGAACAACTTATGTGGAAAATGCACAATATGTCAAGCACATAAGCTCTTCCATGGGTGGAGGGAAACGAGGGTTTTTTTATTTCCAGTTGTATCAATTGTCTTATAGGAGTTATTACATTCTTTACAAACTTGGATGAGCTTAAAACTAATTTGGAATGGCCATGCACACACAGATCTTTCCCCATGCAGTATAATATTTTAAAATTCAAGGCAAAAGCCTTCCTCGGACTTTGCAGCAGGATATCTGTCTGCAATTGTGCTACCTGTCAACAGCTCTGCTATGGGACTTCTTTAATGTAACTTTTTATCCACTGAAATGAATACCTTCAACACAGAGACCAGCCTGTTCTTTATGCCTGTGTGAGGCCCATTCAAAGACTGGAAAATATTTACTGGAAGTGTACCTAGCAATGAGACAGCTGTAGAAATTGTTTAGTTGAACTCTTTTGGAAGTTTGGAGCACCTGTTCAATACCTTCATGCTGGCATGACTGGATTATGTCATTATGTAATGACTGCAGGTTTCTGAGCCTTACTGGGTGGAGAATCAAGCAGGTAAGTAATTTAGGACTACACAACAGGGGAAGGGGAGCTTTAGGAGTTTAAATATGACTCTAGATCCCAGTTAAGTCCTGGGAACCACTCCCTTTACCACCTCTGCCTCCAGCAGAAAGGCCTGTACCCTGTAAGAAGCAACATAAGAGAAAGTAAAATGCTGCAACAACATTTTCTATATTTCTTGCAGGCCTTTCCAAAGATTAAGTCATTGTACTGTGAAGGTGAACTGTAGCCTATAAAAACTGGGAGTTTTTGGTAATGGGATGAAGAATATGACAGATGTATTCTCATCATCTCTGAGAACAGGGAACAAATGGTATAAAAATAGCACTCATCCAGTGTCATTACAAATGTCTACTATTTAAAAAAAAAAAACTTATAAAAATGAATGCTAAAACATTACAAACTCTATAAAACATACTACAGTAGGAGCAATGATAATTACTGCCAAAACAAAAATGGTTTGACAACAAAAGTGAAGCTTCGTACCAAATTTTCTAACAGTTAAAATAAAAAGATTTTTGTTCCCTTCAGAACTTCAGCCATTTTTTTCCTTATTATGTTGTTTTCAAAGGTTATACCTTTTGTAGTCCCTATACCTGGCATCTGATCATTTTTTGTGTGTGTGGTAATGATTTCAAAGTTAATGCTCAAGTGGGAAACCCTTTGAATTGTGATTTTATAGTAGTTCATTTTGGACAAGTTGTCTATGTGCTATTGTATGTTTAGAGCAGCAACGAGGTGATTACTTAAAAGAATCCAATTAAACTGTATTTACCCCTAAATGTCTAGAGGGCTAATGTCTATGGTCACAGTTGAATCATGTGATCAGTATAATGAGAAAGGATTGATCTAATTTCTATTCCTTTTAACTTTTAAATCATATTGTGCCATGAGTGTACTTATTAAATTTTCTGTATCACTTGCACTTCTCATGTACATGCTTACAACTTGCTAATTTGGGCACTAATGAATCTTCTAAGCCCCAGGATTAATTACTCTGTAAAACCTAATATCTGGGGGGCAAGAGTGTTGAAATTTTGCTAGACTGAACTTACTTCTTTAAGGGTAGCAAAAAGAATAAACAAGTTTAATAGCTTAAAGCACCTAATCTTGGAATAGAGAACATGAACTGGTTTCAAAGTCAGTCGTATCCTACATGGACAGAAGGATCTAGCAACAGGAAATCTATCTGCAGATCTTGGTTTCCAAATTAATCCTCATTACAATTAAATAGAGCATATCCTATTTTTAGACATTGAAAGATGTTTTATTAACACTTTTTAGCAAATTAGTATTTGAACACTCAAAAAACTCATGTGGCTGCCCATGGTCAACAGTGCATTTTTTAACTTTGATATATATGGTAGGATATAAACTTCAAGAAACAATGGTACTATTTCTTACAAATGACAATTTAATGACAGAAATATGAAGTGATTGACTCTGCAGCTTGAACTGGGTTGGGCTTCAGACATTTATGAAAGTAAGAAATCTCATTGAATCTGCAATTCAGAGTAAGGCCATGTTATAAAAAACTATCCATCGAGAAAATGATATTCTTTTTGTCATGAACCTTTTAACTGCATTTCTCAAAAATGAATAATTGAAAAAAAATAATTTTGTTAAATTGCTGTCTGACTGATACAGTATTTCCATAATGATGGAACCATGAGAAAATGTTTCTATCTAATAGAAAGCGAATTAAAAGCCCCAATGAGTATTTTGGTGGATGAATTCACATACAAAAAATTATCTCAATAAAGTGCATTAATAAATTACATTATCATCCCAAAGGGCCTGCTATGGTATTTTAAACTTTATTCTTGAAGCACAGAAAACATGCATACTTTCAAATAATATCATAAAATTGCTAAACAATGTTGCTTGTTTGTGTTAAGCACAAATTACTGCTTGCTGTACAAATGGTAATATTTGTTTATGAAAGATTTTGGGTTTAGTTTACACATTATTCCAGTCAGATAAACAAATGGCAAGTTATGTTTCAGCAAATAATTTTTTTGTAAAGATAGTTTCAGAAAGTCTCTTATAGTTTCCTCTGTCTATCCTATAGCATGTTGCTATATAGATTTTTAAATTTTGAAGCTCCATATACTCAAAAATAGATAAAGGAAATAGAGGGTGACTGCAAGCTGTGACAACAGAGAGCTTATTTCCTGTTTGTTTCACTCTAACCTTTATTAATCTTTACATTTGTTTCAGACATAGGATGTTCTGTGAAAATCCAGTTCAGAATATTTGAATACCACTGACTGGAAAAATCATGATGGCATAACTTCTGCACATAAAGCTATTGGCCATATATCTGTGCTGTTCCATTTTTATTACAGTGTAGCTTTAGCTTCCAGGAGATTACCCAGTTAGCTAAATCCCTGCTAAATATTTATTTGTATCCAAATCTCCTTTACATGTGCAAATCCCGATTACACAAATTTTGTATATGGCATCTCTGCAGTGTTTGGGACACAGAAATCTCTGTATGGAAGTGTCATGGCCCCAGAGCTGCTGTTCCCTGCAGGCTGGCAGCCTGGAAGGGGCTCTTCAGTTTGCAAAGAGCTGTGGACACCCTGGGGAGAAGAAGTGCACACACATTTGTCCCAGGAAGGATCTGGGGAGTACCTGTCAGAAATGCCCATGGCATGGAAATGCCTGTCATTAATTTGCTGATTTTACCTCAGTCAGATGGAGTGCTGCTGCAGGTGAAGCTCCCAGACCTCCCCCAGCTCCCACCTTGGCACCTCCAGCCTGGGCTGAGCACAAGGATTCTGATCTTCTGGGCATAGAGAACTTCTGGGTGCAAACACTACCTAAAGCCCATTGGTATGCTGTTCTTTAAAGCAGAAATGAAGATTGCCATGAGAAAGAGAATGCCATGAGAGAACTTCAGTGAGCTTACAAGGCACAAGAACTTTTGCACTACTTAAGAGTAGGCTAATTTCTGTAATGTCTGAAGGAAAAATCAATATATGACTATCAAAGATTTTTTTTTTTTTTAATTTCCCTTGGCTTTTTCAACCTTTTCCTTGAATTCAAGCTGAGAAGAATAAAAATTAAACAATTGTCAAAGGCTACATCAAGCTGCTACAACTAATAGGCATAGCAGGAAACTTAGCAATAATAATGCTTTAAATCAAAATTATTGGCAGAAAGCAAGCAATCAGTGTGATTTGAGAACTTTCCATGAGAAAGATTTTTCAATGAAATAATGCTCTTGCAAACAAGTAAGTTTCCCAAGGAAAACTTTAGTTTTGAAAGAAAAAAAAAAGCATGACTATTATTTAGAAAAAGGGAAATGTCTGCATCCCACCATGTATACCTTCTAGTATCCTATGACTCTGTATGTCATAGGCAAAAAATATGACAAGTGTAAAATTACATTGTTGTTTACATTAGGCTTTTTCTGTGGGTTTTTTTTAAATTATTATTATTTTCTGCCTGAAAGATTTTGATTTTATTTTTTTTTTTTGATAAAAGTTTTATAGACAGATACAACTCTCTGTCTGAAAACGGTAAATTTTTAATTGGAAAACTTTTGTTGTGTATTTTAATATTTTTTTATGGTTAATTGCAATCTATTAAAACAATGTAAACATTTTCTATTCACTTTATTCTTTTTTTTTTTTCGTATCTTACCTTTGCCCAAAAAAATAAAAATTGAAAAAAAGGGGAAATAAAACACTTCATTACAGGTAAAACAAAATACAGACAAACACTTAAACATGTTTTCTGAAATGTGAATAAAAATATGAAAATTATAATAACACCTTTGTTTTTTGATGATTATAGGGTATTGCAAAAAACTTACTACTTTCAACAAGGATGATGGAGAAGTGTGAAAAAAAAAAAGAGTATGTCAATCTTTTGTTTTTTCCCAGGTCCGTGATTAGGAGTAAAACTCTAATGCCATTTAAGACAACGCCAGCTACACTGAAAATTACAATTTGAAACGTCTAAGAGCTGCTTTCCTACCCCAGAGTTATTTCCCAAAAGACAGACCATCCATCAGCTCGGGTGGGGTCACACATGCCTCCCACACAGCTTTGCTCACCCACCTTCCTCCCCCACAATGAAATACCTGATTGTGCTCAACAGCACAGCGAGGCTTCTTTCTAAAATTCAGTGAAAACCTCAGCCTTCCACCATTTCCAAAGGATTGCTGTGTTACTGTTCAGCAAACATTTTAATAATAGGCAATAATGCTGCCTTTAGCACAAGCTTTACTGCAGAAATTAGTATCTCAACAAATATGACAGTGTGAGGGCATTTTGAGTTTTGTCGTCTGGAGTAAGTAACAAATGTGAACTTGGCAGTTGCCATCTGGTTAATTCAATTACAATCAATAATTAAATGATGAGTGAAAGCATGAAGAGGAGGAAACCTGTGAGCATCTCGACTGATGAAAGTCTGAATACAAATGACAACAGCCATGGCCATAGTTAAGCTGCAACATCTGCAGACTAAATAAAGAGGATGTAAGTTGGCTGGGTAAAAGTAAAAAAAATAACTATTAGAAAAAAAAAAACAACATAATAATCTAATTTCATTGCTTTTCTCAATAGAAATGAAACATGGAGGAGAAAAATACCTGCACAGTTTAGAACAATTTTGGCAAATGATATAGAATCTCATCAAATTTCCTGTGGAAGATTTACTGAAGTTGTTTTGGACACAAATGCTCAAGACAAAATAAAACTGTGATTTCCACACACGGACATTGTGTACTTTGTACTTTAATAGAAAATTTATTGCTTGGGTGTTGACAGCACATTTTCAAATGCAAGATCTAGCTAGAGGGGTTCCTGCTGTGCCCTCAGTAATGCATTTGAAATAAATCCTTGTTACACACTGCAAGGTACTCTAGTCCAAATACATGCAGCTGCTAAGATGATGGTGGCAGTTTAATTTTTATAATATCTCTTCTGTTTTCCTGCTTTGAATTAAGCATCACCCACTTTCCTCTCTTAAATTCCTCTTTTCTGTCAACAGCGAGCTGGAAAGTATTGCATTGACCACAAGTGTAGCAAATTGATTATGAATTGGTCAAGGGACTAAACACTGAACAGTAATGAACAGCCTGAGCTGTCTGTGACTGCTCCATATTGTTTATAAAGATGTTAAACAGAACTGACTGCCTCTTGCAGCATTGCCCATGGGAGCAGCACCGTGAAGAGTGCTAGATGTGATCTGAGGGTTTCTGCTAATTATCACAAGAGAAACACAGAGCTCTTTAAATGTACAGCAGAGGAAAACCTCACTGGGTCTGAAGAAAGAGCAGCTGGAGTTGCAGTCACATTCATCTGCTTCCTGCACTCCCTTCTCCCTGCCCAGACCTGCATCCAGTGAACACAGATAATCTGTGGGCATCCTTTGGCAATCCCTAGAACTTGGTTTCAGAGAGGAACCCAGCAAAAGTCACTGCAGTGTCATTTATTGTAAGCCCACAATATTTTGACATTGCTTGTTAAACTATTTATTAAGAGCTCATTAATTTACTTTTCTTCTCTAGCAAGAATGGCTCAATTCTTTATGCCTCTGAACTGCAGCCTGGCACAACAACAAGGTCTGAAATTCTGTTTGATTATCTCTGTTAACAAACAAAATGAGCACAGTTTTCTAAAAGGCTTTTTCAGCTTGGAAATTTTTTAAATTGGCTGCTGACTGAATTTAGTCTGTGAATGTTTGGCATTTCTGCAAAGCTTCAATACTGAATTTTTGCACTTTTATGAATTGTGTGTTGTTACATCTGCAGGTTCAGGTAGCAGTTCATTCCAGTATTAAAATCATTTTCTTATCCTTTTATTTATCCCCTAACTATTATAGTCTTTGCATCCTTTTCACTTGAGAACTTCCACACAAAAGGAGGACTGTCAGCTGGCTTAGTGATCAAGTATTTTTAGACTCAGATTTTCTTACAATATAAACTTAGGCACAAAATCCATTCATGATGATGACACTCTCAAACTGTCATCTCTGTACATAAGAAGTCTAAATCTAAACTCCAGGTGGACAGCAGTGAGCTAGGCAACTAAAAGTGGCTCTGCACTTACACAGACTAACATAAACTAAATATTTAAATGTGTTTTGTGATACTGCCAGGATCTATCTTTGTCAAGGTTCAAAATATTAACCCACCAGTGAGACAGCACAATCTTTGGAAAATATTTCTGTAAATTTTATCTTCAAAGTAGAGAGCATATTAAAGATTTTTCCTGGAGGAAATCAACATCTCCTTTGCTTTTGGCAAAACCTCACTGATGGTTCTGAGCCCCTTCTTTCACATACCCAAACACACACAAACCCACACACCCCTTTGGTTAGAAGTACTGTATATCACAATTGGTTTAATCCTACATGAGCAGAACTATGGACATTCTGCAGGTCAGATATCATTTCCTGAATGGCTGTAGTTCATAAATACACCTTGAATTCCTTGGTGAAGATTCGAATTTCTTGTCAGTGGCATAGCCACATTCTCCAAGAGCTTCCAGCCCATCACTGAACCTAGCAAATGCTAATCCATGCACTCTGCTCAACTTCTGTGTGTGTGTAGTCACTCAGGCTATTTCTCCAAGAAGCCCTCAATGGGGTGCACAAGAAGAAGGGAATAACTCTGATCCTCCCAGTGCAACAAGATGTTCAGCAGGGAGCACAGTCCACATTTGAGTCTTGGTAGTATTGTAGGAAATGCAATAATGCTTGTCATATAATTCTGAATCATCAAGACAGATCAAACAGAGAGGGAGTTCCTTTAAATTCCTTCTGAGTTTAGTCATTTTAAATAGCTCTGCATTTAAAAAAAAAAAAAAATGTGTTTAACCCTCAGGCTAGAAATCTTAGTACACAAAAAATACTATTTTAGCAAGACTTGTCTTGCTGTCAGTTCACCCAGGAGAAAGCTAAATTGAAATATACTTTAGAACTTAATACATAGCAGTTTGGTCACTTAGTAAATAATTTCTTAGATATTGTAGATGTTTTTACTGGTGCAATATTTAATATTCAGCACATTTAAGAAGACCAAAAGTCATAGAAAGTTGACTAAACACTTCAATTATCACCACTTAATCTTCTTGCCTTTTTCAAGTTATGATAAACATGAGGCCATATCCCCATCACCCAGACTGCATGGATCTTGTTGCCACCAACAGGCAGAGCACAACAGGTCTGCTGAAGTCACTGGGATTCCCCTGGATGTCAAGAGCAGCAGCCCAGCTCCTACCCTTTAATTTGCATTGCCTCAGGACAAGACCCTCCCAAACACCAACAGGGGAAGCGAAGGAGATCCCAACACCATGGAGAACCACAGATTTTATGAAAAAATTTCCCTCCTGCTTGTTGCTTTCAATAGCTCCTGTTTGTCCAAGAAATTGAAAGACACCATTAAAATTCAAGACTTGTAACTGGTGCTGATGCCCATGTACTGAATTGAGAAGCTGTATGATAAAATTAACAAATCTTTGACCACACCTCTACCTCCTGCACACTAACCCACCTCTTGTAGGATTATCTTGGTATTCCAAATCTCAGCGCAGTTTTGCACAGCTGTAGCATCATAATACCTTAAGTAATAATAATTTTTAAAAAATTGAAAAACAGCCTGCAAAGACATATTTTATTTTTTTTCCCAGGTGCAGCAGGTGCTCACCCAAAATTATGCAGCTCTGGTGTCTGGGATGCACAATATGCTGGAGATAGCTCAATCTCTGAGATTTTTACAGCCCATGAAGGAAAGAGAAAGTTATGCTTAGCAAAAAATGAAAAACTATTCTTATCAGAGCTCCCTATCAGACAGTAAATCAACTACAAAATAGTCTGTAAAATATATATGTGTGTATCTAAATGTATGCACACATATAAATGCACATGCACAGACCCAGTGACCCCTGCTCAGGAATGTCCTGCTGTTCTGCAGGGCACTGGGCACACTTCTGGGATATCTGCCAGACACACTGAATACTTTCCCGAGGGAAAGGCTTGACTGTGGCTGCAGGCTGGAAGCTGAGGAGCTTCCCTGCCTGCTGTCTGCCAGGGCTCTGGGGGCAGAGGCTGAAGGAGCAGGCACTGTGCCACAAACCAGAGCATCCCTTCAGAAGACTGAAGCAGCACAGTCTCAGCCCTGGGAGCCTGTGAGCATCCCCTGCCCGTGCCATGGCTGGGGCTGAGGGCTGTCTGGGAGCACCCTGTGCTGGATCCATGGTGCTCATGTGCGTGCCCTGCTCACCCACCCTCATTTTGGTGTTTTGTTTTGGTGATTTGAGGAGGGTGTGTGCTGCTGTTTCTCTCAGATAGTCAGCTGTGGGACTCTGCAGTGCTCATGGCACTGAGTAACCCCTCAAGGAGGGACCCTGCTGCCATTCCTGCACAAGTAATGGATGGTTATCATTAGGGAAAAAAAACTATTTGCAGCATTACTAAATGTACACACATGACACTACCCTCACAGCCTGAATTTAAAAATCTGTTTCTTGTTTGGAGTGATTGAATGAAGGTTCATTGGAAATCTGTTTCAAACTTTGAGACACTTGCAACCACTCCCCTCCAGTTCCCACTTGCAGTTTCTCCTTTGTAAGTGCTCTGTTCTTCCCGTTGTGCTTTCCATCCCCACGGTCATAGGAGATTGTTTTCATCTCCATGTGCATGGCTGCTGCACCACATGGGCTTTGAAGATAGTTGTGTGAACATTCTCAGGGGGATTCTGCATGCAAAATATATTTTTTTTCTCTGCAGAGTATATGTTGCTATCCATTCAGAGAATAGTCCCAAAGAAAAAAAATTTCCTCCAGGAACATGTGCAAGGCATAAATAAAAGGGGTCAGAAATATCACTAGAGCGTATTTTATCTTCCACATTTGAATTAGGTAATTATTTTCAGGGTTACCTTCCAATATTTGTATCATCAAGAAAACTTTTCTCAGATTTTAGAACAATCTTTTTTTCAGACACCTCTTCAATGAAACCCATAACAAATCTAGCCTCCCAGCATATCATTTGCTGGTCTCCAAAGTGTCTGTCTTAGGTTCCCTGCCCAAACTCTGAGTCATATCTGAAACAGTATTTCTATGAAAATAAGAATTGTGTGATTCTGTGGGTTTTTCCAAAGAAACTCTTCCACAAAGCTACCAAAAATGTCATGACAGGAACTTTTTCACATTTTTCTTTTTTCTGCAGTGCTTTTAATTAGACGGCATTTTTTCTGTCTATCCTCCTCTTAAATTGACAAATTAAAGCATAAGTTGTTCTTTAATGATTCAGCCTCTGCAGAGGTTGAATTTTGTGTTCTGTGCATGAAGAGCATATTCTATTATACCTGTTAATTATTTTTCTGCACTCAGTTTCTGGGGGCCTGTGTTCAATCAGCCTTTTTCCACAGGGACATGTAGTGGTGACTAATTTTACATGACTTCCTACTGTAGTGTGTATCTGCTGTTTCATTTCCTTCTTGCTAATGCCTGCAAATATGGCTCTCTTTATCTGCAGCTCTCTGGGACATGCTTGTGAAATTCAGCTTCTGAAAAGGATTTGTGGCATAATATCTCTGCTGGAGATATTGTAAGATAATACTTTTTCTGTAGCAACAGGGAAGAAATTAGCCCATATATCCGGTGGGATATTGTGAAAGCAGTTGAGAGGGACAAACTAATTACACTATCTCCTCAGCAGAAGACAGATTAAGAGAGCTACATCAGTTAAAAATTGTCAAGAAAGCTTACTCATGATTTTATCCATCTTGTAAATACAATGTCTTATGTTAAACTGATAAACCTAAAATCAGCATGTGTAGAATCTATGTCAGGAGAGGACAGGGATGGGATTTTTTAAAAGGCATTTAAATAATTTGGCCTATTTATTGTGCTTGCAAATCACTTACAGTCTTCTTGGAAATTTCCAAATTAAATTATAAGCACTTCTACCCAGGCTGTAATATTCACTTAATTCTTTTATTTGAGTATCTTCCATTCTGATGTATTTCCAATCACTAGATGCTAGCAAGTGCTTGACAGAATTATTTAAAAGGTAAGTACTGGAAGCATACTGTGGAGTAACTACTGGCACATGTTGGATTTTAGATTGATTTTCACTCCATATATCTGCTTTTTTTTCTCTCTCTGTAAATATATGTGTTTGCATAGATAGATAGATACAGATGTACAACTTATGTACATATAAATTTCAAGTATCTACCTGTTGCTTCCTCAGAAGATTTACTCATTAGAGAAGGTTTTAACTTGTTGAAGTGAGTCACTGCATAATCTTGTAAACTCACTGGTTTCTTCTTGGTTAAACACATCCAAACCATTTTTTAATAAAAACATCTAATCAGAAGGAATAGACATGTTTTCATTGCTGTCTACATGCCTGGTGTTAGTTTAAAAATATTGTTCTAAACTTAAGCAAAACCCCAAAATTACAATGTATGAAACCCAAAATATCAATGGCAAAATTTGGGTGCTCCAAGCTATTTCATGAGCTTCTTGTGCAGATTTCTTCTGGGATTGCAGAGTCATTTAGCTTGTGAGAGGCTCAGAGAGGTCAGTTAGCCACCTTTGAAATCAGATCCAACTCAGACCAGCTCACACAGGTTCTTTGGGCCATGGGTAGACAAGGCCTTATCCAGTCAAGATCCATTCAGGCTTCTTTCATAGATCTCATACTAAAACACAGGAGTACATTGGTATCATCTCTTCAGCTCAAATAAACACTGTTAAGCCTTGAAACTGAATTGCAGGTTAAAGGATCAACTTTTCCAAGATCACACAAGAAGCCTCAAGACAATATAGTAAAGATGAACCAAATCTTAGTAGTTTAGATTTGTTATTTCACTTAAAATGCCTTAAAGAGATAAAGCTCCTTAAAGATAGACTGTACTAACACTTAATTACTCATTAGTGAATCAGAAATCTTCATGTCTACACTCCTCATTTTCAGCCTGTGGCATTATTGTCCCTTTCAGTTCTTCAGGCTATCCCTCTATTGTTCCTGCATTTTTTCCTCTTACCTGTCTTGGCAGAATCAATGTCCTTTTCTCTTCTGTGTTAATAGCCTCTTCCACAGTTATAATCTCTTCCAACAGTTTATTCCTACGGACATGAACTTCAGGAATCTGTAGACAAAAAATAGTCTTCTTCAAATAAAAAAAGATAAGCAATGACACAAAAGTTGTCACCATAAGCCACATTGGCATTGGCATGCCAGCACATAGTGGTGTGTTGTGGCAGTGGGAGATCTGGTGAGACAGAGGAATAAAACTACCCAGGGGCAAGAAAGGTATTCCCATTTGCTGGAAAAATTCAGAAATGGTGGAAGGTTTTAGCATCACAAATTGTGTTAGGCAAAGATCAGTCCAGCAAGGGGAATGAGAGGTAAAGGATGACATTATGAAGAGTACAAAAAGTGAAGCAAAGCACTACAGAAATCAGGAACAGAGACATGATGAGATCAGGTCAACACATTGATAAAATTATCTTTCTTGATATTGCCTCAAGCTTGCCTTAAAATATGATGTTTTCCTTTATATTATTATTTTCTTTAGTATGTTCACTTCCATTCCATTCTTTTCCATTTTTTGCTTTAAAATTAAATGTGTTTAAAAACCGTATTGATACTACTATCAAAAATTAGAGAAAATCAACCCATTTATTTATCCAGTGCATGGTTCTTATAAATACTTCTTTCCCAGAACAGAGAAAACTTATTCCTCCTTCTTGATATCTCTATGGGTTTAATCTGCCCAAAAGTAGAAATAGCAGTTTCTGTTTCTTCCGTTTGTTCCAGGGAGAGAGTGGACCTTCAAAACAGACAGTTACTTCCTGATAACAGGAGCTTTGTCAACAGTCCAGAACAGCTGGTGCAAACTGAAACTGTTTTAGGGGAGCAATTATCCACTAACAGAAGATGCTGTATTTAGGGCCAGAAGCAGAATAGCCTGCAGTTGGCTTGTGGATTCCAGACCTTGTTAAAATATACTCAGAAAGCTTGGGTAGCCTTTGTAACAGCTTGAACTTTTTTGTTTTGTTTCAGTTGTCTTGTTCATGAGATACAGTGAAAAAGAGCACAAGGCCAAGTTCACAGTGGCCATTTCTATACTATCTTTCAACAGCATCCCTGGCAAGATTGTTAATGTCAAATTCTACTGGGCACTCTGAGCTTGCCCCAGTTACAGCACCTGAGGAAGAAGCTCACAGTATCTGAGCTTCAGAAAGCCCCTCAATGTCACCATCACTCACCAGCTGAGCCAGCCACTTGGATAGAATTATCACAGAATCATGGGATGCTTTGGGTTGGAAGGGATTAAAAGGTCAGCTAGATCCAACCCCCTTGTCATGGAGAGGTGGCTCCCACAGGGCCAGATTGCTCAAAGTCCCATCTAGGTGCTCTTGAACACTTACAGGTTGAGACATCCCCAGATTCTCTGTGCAACCTCTTTTAGTGCTCACCACCACACAGTAAAGGAATGTGGGAATCCTTAAAATCAGAGGGTCTTGGGAAAGTTGCAACAAAGCAGGCCTCAGAGACAGCAAACTGCAATTAGATCTAAGTGGGAAGCACAAGGCATGTCAGCAGAAAAGTTATATGAGATGTAGAAAGCAAGGGCGAATAGGAAAATGGTCTTGGCTAGAATAACTCTCTAAGCTGCAGAAAGATCTATCTAGCAAGATATTAGGAAGGTCTAAGCTTGATAATGGAGGTCTGTGCATTGTATTTTAAGGCTTACAAGCAGGTATTGTATTTGAAATAAGCAAGCATTGTTTTAACCAAAGGTATATGTACCTATAGTGGTTGGATAAAACTACTGTCAATATGTTTTTGCTTTTTGTGATTGGTCAGAAAACTTTCAAAGTGCGTTGTAACATCACATTCTCTGGCTGTTGCTGAGGACATGAGCTGCTGGCATCTTCCTGCTGTCCCAGCCTTGAAATGAGACTGGTGCTCGGGAGGAAAGGAAAAATAATAATAAAGCAGCTCAAGACACGTTCCACAGCAGTCCCATCCCATTTGTGATTCTGTGCATAAACCCCTGGCCAGCAATAAAGAAATTCTTTTTTCATTTCCCTTTCTGATCTGCTCATAAAATAGCCCACAAATCCATATTTTTCATCTGTGCCAACACTGCCAAAGATGAAACTCTATTGGTGCAGCCCATTTGCACAGAGCTAGTGTAGGAATAGCAGTAGGCATGAGGAGTGTGCACACACCTTTTAAACCCAACCACTGGCCAGCTCCACCTCAGGCTGAAGCCCATTCCTCCAGCAAAGTATCCCCTTTGTAGTTTGTAGTTCACAACATGGTAACCACACATTGTGGTCTTTCCACAGATGTGAATTACATGGGAATGTTTTCTTGACTTGCTAAAAGCTTCCAGACAAACAGGCAGTAAGAAATAGGAAAATATGATAAGTCCTGTGCCAGAAGGAACTTCAATGATCCCTGTTCAAGGGAAGTATGGATTATTTTGAAAATATTTAGAAAAGATGATTTATGTCAGAGAAAAAGCAGCTGTCAAATGCTATTTGCTATGAAGGGACAGTTTTTGTTCCGGTGTCCTCACAGCCCACTCTTGGCTGAGCAGCAGAATGCTGAATTTCCAGCTCAGTGCCCTGGCACAGCCCATCTTTCCCCATGACCCAGCTCCTGCAGACCTGAGGGAAAGATGTTTGCTGGTGAGGTGGATAGTGTTTGTCCTCTGGGACTGGAAAGGGCTGTGCCATGATGCCTTGAACATACTAAAGCCTGGCATGGCAGCAAGGGAGAATGGTGCAGAATCAAAGGGCTGAGCCCTGTTCAGTAGGTCTGAGACTTGGCAGGCTAGGACAAGCAGGTCTGAGCTTTTGGCAGTAGGGTGAATGTCCTCACTGTCCTATAAATCAGTAAATGCCAGGAGGCAAGGATCCTTCTCACTACATCTCTGCTACCTGTAAGGGATCTAACACAGAGGTACTGGTTAATATTTCCTGATCAGTAGAAAATTATCTCACTTCATTGATTGAGTCTCCAAATATTCCAGATTCTTGATAACTGACTAATGAGTTTAAAACTGCAGAAAAAGCTTGGTTTCCTTACATTTAAGCAGCTTCTTCTGAGAAAACATTCCCTTTGGCACACAGGTGCCAGCTGTTCTGACAAGAAGCAGCCATGGGAGAATCTGGTTTTGAGGATACCAGTTTGCTAGATTAATTTCCCCCTTTGTGGCACTCAACATGCCTCAAAACACTGCTTGAAGAAATTTTATGTTGTTGAAATGTCTGCTTTGGAATTTTTACTTTCCTTCCTCAGTGCTTCTTGCATAGCTGCTGCTGTTGGATTAACTCAGAGCATTCCTCCAGTCCCAGCACTGCCTGTCCCACATCACCATGTTCAAGGAGCTTTCAGACACAGAAGAGGCAGAAAGCTCTTTTGTACTTCTGGCCTTTACCCTAACTACTTGAATGCATCCATGCCTTCTGACCCCTCTGTACTGTAACCCTTTGCCCTCCTGGGGCTTTCCTGGCACAGGAACCTTGTGTGTCACTGGACACCAGACTCCTCTGGCAGGGCTTGCAATGCTGCTTTACCCTGGACACCACTGTAAAACACAGCTGTGTGATGAGGGCTGAGAGAGGAAGGAGCATCATGTGCAGCCCTCTGTCTAATGTAGGCATCAATAATGCAGTGAGCTCCCAAATTGCAGAGAAAAAGCCAATTTTCACCAAGAAAGCTGTGAGTGTCAGGCTTTTGGCAGATGTTTTGGGGAGTTTTTGCTGGAACCTACTGCACTTTCTCCCATGTACCCTATGGAAAATTGTCACAAGTAGGACTCTCATCCTCCCTGAACAAACATCACTCCTAGTTTAAGAAAGAGATAGTTAATTGCTTCCCTTGAAACAATGGGCACATTGCAAAATTACTTCTGAAGGGGAAACATTATGAGAGTCAGGCAGGTGCTCAAAAATTGTTATGTCTGTTACTCTCTTAATTAATAAAAAAGTGACATAAAAATATGGGCACATTTATGGGATCATCTTTCTCTGCCAACTACTTTTAATAATTATTTGCAAATCGAAAGAGAAATAAAAAGAGAAAACCATTTCCTAGAACATATTTTTTTGTAAATTTAGATTGCTATTTAAGCTAAGCAACAGATGAGTATCTTTAGACAATATACAATTATTCAAGTTTAACCAACCTGACACCCAATACACTGCTAGATACAAAGCACAAAAATTGGAGGGCAAATATCAGGGGCACTGGTTTGAATTATGCTGTTCTAAGGTGCAAACTTTGCCTGGATATTGCAGAATTTCAGCAAGGCCTTTTCCTCTGCATTACCACTATATTTTTATTGACCCAACACTGAACTTCAACAGCTTCCTTTCCTCACCAAAAAGTATAGGAATGGCACATCTGAACAGTGGTGTATAAGATTTAGCCATGGTATGGCACTGTTCCTTAGCATAAGCAAAATAAAAATTGCTTATTCTGTTTGGATAAATTCCAAAGCCATTCAAGTCACTAAGCCTTTTAAGCCAATTATTCTTTTGAAGTTCAATTTGCTATATTGTGACCTTTCCACAAATATGATTTGGTTAAGGAAAAAATGTACAGCACCTTGATTGAATGAAAGATCAAAAACTTTCCAGTGTTCTGTGGTGACAATAAAAAAACTAAAAACTAAAATAAGTACCTGGGGACTACTTGTCTACAAATTTGCAGAGAGGAAATTTAAAAAAAAAACAAATATGTATTGTATCATACTATGTTTATGCTCATGACACCCGGTCTGGCAGCCCAAAGACCAATTTCCATGCTATATTTATGGTTTCCACTCTGGAATCCTGCAGTAATAATCAGCTCTTAGAGCACTGTTTTTGGGACTATCTATGTGGAAATTTAGATACATAGCCACTTTCCTACAAGCCTTCTCCTCCCTTTCTGTGTCTGTTGTGATGTGAAATTGCCTCCATGAAGATGAAAACCTGGCTAGCAGATCTAATGCTCTTGTGTGAGCACCATCATGTTTGAGTGGAAGCTCTGAAAATCCATGGAGATTCCAAGGCCAAAGCTACAGAAGGAAGTTATGGAGTTCCATGTCAATCTGTAGAAAAAATACCATATCCAGGAATTTGTTCTAAGTTGCTACTTAAGCTTTCTCTTTTCATCTCCTGTTTTGCTGTTCTATCAGCATTCATTCCTTACAGCATTCCTCTGCTTACATTGTACACAAGTTTGGAGTTGTGCCATGTGTTTCACTGGATTTACCCATCAAACCAATGCAGTTATCCATGTCCTGTCACACTCACAGCTGCATTACTCTCCTCGAAAATGAAGCTTAAAATAGGGCCACATTCATTACCAAAATTCACCAAAACTTCCTGGAAGTTGTTACCATATATTTTTTGCTGGATATTTATGGACTTAAATATATATTTATCTATCTCTATTACAGTGTTTTTCTATTTTGCTTGGGTTAATGTAGGGCAATGTGAAAAATTAAAAAGAAGAAACAAGTTGTTGTTGTTGTTTAACTTTTACCAAAACAAAAAAAAAAAAAACAAAAAACAAAAAACAAAAAACAAAAAAAAAAAAAAAAAAAAAAAAAAAAAAAAAAAAAAAAAAAAAAAGAAAATTTTGTGGCACAATGCCTCAGCAAGCTGAAAGGAATTTGGCATGCTACCATATGATTATGCTAATCACCTTATTTTCTTTTCTTTCATATTTTACCTCATCCATATAAATATCCACTCCTTCCTGTTCCACATTCTGAAGAGTAAAAGTATCTTGAGGCAAAAAGCTGAACTTGTCATGTGAAAGCTGATACCAAGTAATCAATTGAAAAATACTTAATTTTGCTAAGCTTTCTACTGATCAATAACTCCATGACTCAGCTGGATTTTGATACCTGAAGCCATTTCTCCATCTGGCAGACAAGCTTTCAGCTTTTCCTTCTTTAAAACAAGGATTTCCCAGAATCATTCTTGCTGAGAAATACTTTCTTATGTCAATACACAAAAACCATTGCTCACAACCAAAGAAAAAAAAAGTGAAAAAAATTCATGCCAATGCCTGAAATACTAAAACAAATTATCTATCTTTCCAGCACATTTTTGTTAACAAAAATGTTACAATGTTCTGTTAACATCTTCTTAGCCATCCTGCTATATTTTTTGCATACTTCTTTTTTACCTATCAATCAGCTGCAATGCAAAGAAATCTGTAATAAATACACATACAAAGAGTGATAAACAAATCTTAAGCCATTTTGCAACCATGTCAACACAAAAATTCAAATAACAGAGCTCTAAGAAGTGCTTATATCTCATTAACATGAGCACAAAAATATCACCAGTTCAAGAACACTATAGATTTCACAGTTTCATCAGTGCATTTATTATTTTTTTGTATTTATAGTTTGCATTTAAAGATACAAATATGTAATTTCTTTTCTTCTCCAAGATTATCTGTCTTTTCAAACCAAATAATTGTTTTCACTATTGATAAAAGAAACTCCAGCTAGATAGTAGGTATTTGTTTATAGAGCTATCACAGAAATTTTATTTACAAATACTTTTTCCATCATGATAGGATAGGTGACAAAATATCTGTGTCATGTCACTAGAAAGTTTAGAGATTAGGTATGAGCAAGAATTCCAATAAAGTTGCACCAGAAACAAAATTTTTCTTTTACATGTGAAGAAATAATCATTAGAGCGTGGTTTATAAAGGAAATGTCTTTTTTCTTTCCTTGGTGACATTACAACCAGCCTGTATCACTGCTGAGCAGCACCTTCATCTATAATATAAATGTAATCTTCCCCATTACTAGCTGACTATTACAGCTTTGCTCATTTCTGTATGCAGCAGCATTCATTATCTTGTTCTTTAATGCATTATCCAATTTCCCAATAGATCCTAATAGCTAGAAAACTTGTCCTCACAACTTGGTCCTGAAATAATTAAAATTTATAAAACATTTAGATATACAGTTTCATTTTATGGCTAAGCTGGGTCCATTCTGGGCTTTTTTATGCCCACAGTTAACATATATATTTAAAGCTCTATTTTCTTGTTTCTTGGTGTGGTGCATCTCAGACTTTTTGCACTGTTATGAGTAACAGATGTGCCTTGCCTTTTCAAACTGAGTCAAACTGGAATGCTTGACCAAGAAAGCATTTTTATCTTTGGGGTTCACTTGAGTTTTGTGTAAAGAAAAGAAGTAAATATCTTCTAAACCAGGATAGGCTGTGAGAAAAGCATTCATTTCTAATACACTGTGATGAGTTGCTTATGCACAACTGTTTAAAAGAAACAGGGTACCCTTTTCATTACCCCATGCAGGACTGAGAGGTCCACAACTCTCATCTGAAAAGTGCAAAATGATGTCCCTGTGTTTATTTGTCTGGGAGATGAGGGAGCAGAGTGTGGCAGCCACGGTTGCACAGCTGCTCTGGGGCATGAGAACAGGGCTGGCTTTTTGCTGCAAGGGCAGGAGTTTGCTTCCAAATGTTTGGTTACCTTGATGTGACCTCTTGGAGACACACTTTCTTCCTCGTGATCATTCCTGGGTCAATGCCACCATTGTCTTTGTGCCAGGCCAGCAGGGAAAACAAGATTAAGGCTTTCCAGAGAAGGAAATCAAAACGTTTACAAACATCCTTTGCTGGGTGACTATAAAAACAACTGGATGAAAGGGAAACTAAATTTTAGGCAAATCAATTACTCAGGGAAATCCTAAGCTTTCATCAGGAAAATTTCCCTGATGTTCTTGAGAGGACAAGGTTAGCTTGTGCTTCCAGATGTGAAGGCATCTGTCTGCATCCACAGGGCCACCAGTGAGGAATGCAAAGGGGGCCCACCTCAAGAAAGATGAAACCTCTTTCCTACAGTTTGTGCATTTTATAAGTGCATTTTAAGAGAATTGTATCCACTGTATTTTGGGCAGAGCTGCAGGGCATCTCTGTCAGAGATGTGGTCTGTGCTAGGAGCTCTTTATTAGGGCCCTTGAGCTTGGCTCCTGTTCCACCCTTGCTTGAAGCCCACCTTGGGAAAAGCACAACCCTCCAAGGGTAGGTAGGTGTGTTCTATTCCAGCAGAAGAGCAGAGATCAGAGAACTTCAGTCAGGCAAAATGGTGGCTTGAAAACATACCAGCCCACAGGCTCAGACAAAACCAGACCTTGCTTACTGCATAATTACCTTTCATTTTCCTGCTCCTCAGAACTGTCTTGTGTGTTATCAGCTCTAACAATTCCACACTAGCCATGCTCAGGCTTGTTTGAATAATGGCTTCTAGTCTACTCAAATTCCCCATCCACAGATAAAGCTAAGAAACACAGTTAAGCTATGCAGGAGGCAGGGAGAGGAGGGGAAATAAAGCAGCAGAATTCACCCAGCCTTAGAAAATCTTGGCTGTCTCAGTTTTAGTGACTTCTAATTGAGAGAACCCTAAAGAGATTATTTTAAAAATTATATTTTCAAGGCCACTTTATTTTTCAGGGAACCTGAGACCTGACATCTGAACAATAGCAATGAACCAGTGCCCCCAAGCACACATTGGTGTTTTAAAATGCATCTGTGTGTCTGACTATTTATTTCAGATTTCTCAATCTGTTGTGGCAGGAAACTGGAATAGGTGTGGGGCATAGGTGTGTGGCAAATTAGAAATAGGTGGTGACAGGCAGAATGCTTAAAGCACAGCAGAATACATTCCAGAATACATTCTTTTCTGAAACCACCAAGTAATTACTTATTTCTGCTGACACTGGTATTTTCTGTAATAGCAGTAATGAAGATATCAGGTGCATGAGGAAAAAATGGTCAGCTTTGAGTCTACAGTAAATGACCAATATCTTTTGCAAATTTCTTATTTTTAAAATGTAGCCTTAGCATGTCTCTAGTTTTTCCTCCACTTCATTGTAATGTATATGCTCACTCCTGCCATTGTCCAGTCCTCTTTAATTTTGTGTCAAATCCTACCCCAAATATTGATGTTTCTGCCATCTCATATTTCTTATAAGACATCAAAATGGTATTACTGGCAAGGGGAAATATAGCTTAGTGTCTAGCAGGTATCTGCTGGAGGAATACACAATGCAGATATGTGTATATATTCCCACTTACAGAGCTTCATCCAAAACTGGCAGAGATGGGAGAAGGAGGAGGACATTGGTGCTGTCTGTGCTCCTGTGTGTGCTCTGTGTCTCTCACTGTGTGTGGGCTTGTGCTTCTGGGTCAGTCTTGCCACTGGTTGGACCTCAGGCTGCAGCAGCCTCACCTCTGTCAGGACACTGCCAGATTCAGCCCTGCTTGCCTCAACTCTTTTTATACTTACAAACTGCAAATATTTGAATGAAAACTTTCTCATATTACTGAATTAACTGAGCTACATTATCAACAATATAAATATTTGTAAGGAAAGATCTCTGTGCTTGTGTTTACTGAAGTACCATTAAAATCAATAATATTTTTTCCACATAATTCATCAGTACCCAGTCACTTTATATTTTACCCAGTCACTTTATATTTTTAAACATAATCATGGAGAAGAGACTCACAAAGCAATGAAGTAAAGCCAGTTATCCAAATAGGTAAGAGGCAGAATTTGAGCTTAAAAGAACAATCAAATGTGGCTGAACATGTGGTTGGTTGTTTAAGAAAGCAAACAGACTCTGCACGGTGTTGTGGATTTTATGTAATAAACATAAAAAGATTTCTGACTCTATGGGGATCATTGGCCAAGAATTAGTTCCTACAACAGGTCAGAAAAAAAATGAAATTAAATACTCTGCTGTGGCTCATCAGAGTAAATATACAAAACAATACAGTGTGTGCTCTAGATCACTTTGTGTGGCATCTTGATAACACCTTAAAACATTCCCTTTGTGGTATTCTGATACTTTATCTTTTGAGAAAAAAAAATACATAATTGCTCTCTGTTTTTCCACGTTATCACCATAAATTTGTTTCACTCCTCTTTCTTCCAGTCCTCACCAGATATCTGAGAGATAATAGAGGGCACATCCTCAGCTTGTAGAAAATGATACCCCTTTACTTTTTGTCTGTGCTAGCACCCAAGTGTGACAGGGGTCTCTGTGCTCTCGGCTCTGTTCTGGACCCAGATGAACTTGCTTCTTCCTAAAAGGTTTCTTCATACTTGCTGTGGTTCCTTGCTTTCTAGTCAGATGTCTAGAGTAGAAAAGGGACTGACATAGTTTCAGCTTGATTGCATTACTAATTTTTCCATACTCTTTACTCACACCCTTACAGTTCAAACACCCACTGATGGGTGACAGCCTTCCCTCTTGTCACCTTTAGCTAAACCCTTTCTACCTTCAAGTGCCTCTGTTTTTTCTTAATGTGACTTCCACTGTTTCCAGCAGCAGCTTAACTAAAGCATTTCTGTCCAATGTAGCTATTTGGACATAAACAGTGCTTCTTTTCAAGACAAACATCAGGTGAGCTGCTTCTCTGGGGATGGAATCCTCTGAGAGCTTTAATGCTCTCCTTCAACACCTGCTGTGCACACACTGCTGTGAGTGCACACGTGTCAAGCACTGCCCTCCATCCTCACTCGTGTGTCTCTTCCCAGTGTCCTGACATGCACCACTGCCCTCACTGCTTCCTGCAGGCTCCAGCACTGACCCCTGTGTGCCTTCCTCCCCCAGGTCTCCCTCTGCAGTGCTCTGCATTCTCTGTCATACCTGTGGGGTTAGGACACTGTCAGCCTTGCTTCTTGCTCAGAAGATGCTACTGGCTAAATCCCAGGGCTCCAAGTGCTGGCCCTGTGGGATTATGCTCCTCAGAATTTAGGAGTATTCTTACCTTTTTTTGGAGACTTTGTTGATGTTTCTCCCCATAACAATGAGACTGCAGTTCTCCTTCTGACAGTAAAATTAAAGGATTTCATTTATTTCACACTTTTCCTAGTAATGAATTGCAAGTACTCACATCCTCTGCAGACACTGCTGTGTTTCTCAGACTGGGTTGTTGCAGGTTCATAGTTTGCCTGCTTTTCCAGAGTTAATTGAAAGCTGTCATGTCCTTTGGTGCTAGCCATTGAGAGGAATAAGGACACTGAACTTTTTCCACTCCACTGGCAGCCACAGCTCACAAATGCAATATGAAGCTCTGACTAAACCACATTTCTGCAGTTTAAGCTCTGCTGATTGCTTTAGTTGTTCTATCTTTTGGCTCAAGCTGTTCATGGTTTATTGTATGTCTAGTACCAGGTGTAATCCAGTAACTATTAGGGAGGGAGGGCTGACTGTTGTGCCTCATTAGGTGCCTGGAGCAGTGGCAGTCCCTGGCAGGCTTGCCCACGGCAGCTGCAGGAGCCCAGGGAGCCCCACACTGCTCCTTCCATTGCACAGCAGCTCATGCAGACACCCCATTACCTGCACTGGGGAACAGACCGAGCTGAGAAGTTAATTTCCAGCTGAATTCCAGGGTATTTAGTACCCTGCACTTGTTTTTTTGTTTTTTCAGGTTTTTTTTCCCCCTAGCCCTCTAACATCTGTGCTAGCAAAGTGCCAGTACAGCAAAGTGACAAGCAACCATGGGAGGGCCCTGCTTGAAAAAGGGTTTTCTCCAAAGAAATTCTGGCAGGGCTGCAACCTGAGGGCTGGATTCTGCCTGGCCTGAACCACAATGAAATGCTAGAGCCAGCTGCCATTGCACTGCCTTCTGCTACAGCCACAGGAAACAGGGCTGGTGGGGACTCTAAAGGACCATGGCTCAAATATTACTGTTCTTGACTCTGAGGAGGGAGCAGAATTGGGGGCATCCACCTGCACACCTGCCAAGATTTCTGTGGCTGCAGGTAAGCTGGCAGATCCTTAGGAGCACACAATTTAAAGATCTTATTTCCAGCATGTGGCATATAGCTCTTACCTAGTGTCTTGGAAACTTTAGGGAAATATTTGGGTAAATCTGCCTATTTCATGGGACTTCTATATGGAACAGCATGACCAGGGTTTTCATTTTGAAAGGCCAGGTGCAGTATTTTACAAATAGGTATTCAAACACAAAACTATTTCATGTTTTATCTGTAGCTATGGTGTATTTTAACTTTCAGAAACTTTAAGTGAGGTTGGTACAGTTGCTGAAAAAGAAATTAATCACTCTGGCTGAACTTTAATACCCATTCAACATCTAATTAGTTGAATTAGAGCCACTTTGCAAGAGAGTCAATCACTTCTCTAGCTTTAGCTGCCCCAATGGTTCTGAAATTTGATGATGTTATCATTACTTCAGAGGAGACACTCAGTTAGCATTTTAATAAGTACATTTTTCTCTGGCACTTTACCTCCTTACCAGGAACTATAATAAGTTAAAATATTATCAGCAAAGTGCAGACTCTCCTGGGCCAGAACTGTGTCCACATCTGAAAACTTTCCCGGGAGAAAATTCTTGTTACTTTCACATGGGTCAAGAGAATTATCATCAACTGAGTATCATGATGTGAAGACTGAGAAGGTAATTAAGAGGACAGAATCTGAACTGCAGTAATACCTTTGCAGGAAAAGCTCAAAATGAATTATTAAAATTCTCTATTCACTTTTGAATACATAGCAAGATGAAAGTGCCTCCGGAAGTTTTAAACTAGCCTTTAAATCCAAACCAGATGAATACTATGCTACCAACCTCCTCCAAGTTAAGCAAATACATTTGATGTTTCTCAGGAGCACTGTCAAGTGGAAGCTGAAGATTATGGTTGAAATATAAAGCATACCAGATAAAAGGATGTATGTGCATAAAGAAAGTCTAGAGTGGCCCAAATTCTTGAGTATTCACCCTATTCCTTTAGGAAAAGTATACCTAAAAGTATACCTAAAAAAGTATATCTTGTATACCTAAAATTGCTTGGTCTGACCTCTAGCCTTTTTGTTTTGCTGAAAAAGTTTTGTGGGTGACTGGATCCCTCCTTCTGCTTTAGGACTTTAAGAAATTTTTCAGGGGGTAACATTCTTCATGCATCTGTACGAGTCTGTGTTTGAAGAATAGCTCACAAGGCAGGCCAGTTCTAGTGGGAACCCAGCAAAGTGTAATGTCTCTCACCTCTGAGACTCTGGATTAGCAGTTTGGCTTTCCAGGGAGGAAAAGATGTGAGTTTCCAATGGCATCTTGTGGAAAAGCAGTAGGGTGGGTGGAGGGAATGGTAATTCTGCCTCCCAGAACCTGTCTGTCAAGTCCCTCAGGTTCCAGCATGGGTTCACTCTTCAAAAACATTACTCTATTTATTTGTGCTTTCTTGACTGTATCTGCATGGATGGTAGGGACCAAAAGCTCTTGAAAGCTTCTCCATAATATTTTCAAACACTTCTAGCACACAGCCACCATGGACAAATCCACATTTAAAATAGAAAGTTTCAGAATGAATGAAAACAACAGTTTAGAATAAAAATTTTACATATACCATGAGCCAGCCATGGTGTCAGTTTTCATTCCTGCTGTAGAGCCTAGCTGTGTGCCAGACCAACCTTATTTGTTGGAGTGCTGCAGTGCTCTGCCTTCTTATTTGTGCTCAGTTTTAATTTTTTTCTTATGTGATAGCTTTGCATAGATGTTCCCACTACATTTGTTTCAAACATATCCTCTCTCTGGAACTTCATTTTCCAACTGGATCTCACTAAAATACTGAGCTCTTGGAAAACAAAACAAGCCAGCATTTCTGAAAGGTGCTAAATTATCAGAGATCATTATCTCTTTCACCCCCACAACATCCCCATATGCTTTAACAGTTGTTGTTTTTAACATTTAGGTAGATGTTACAGAGAAGAACAGAGAGGATAAAGGAGGAAAATGGAAATGTGCTGAACCATCTCTGGAGCATCACAGTGGCAGGGAGCACCAGTTTTATCTCAGCCATTGCCTGCAGAGGAACAAATCAGGGGTCATGGGGATGTGCAGGCATCAACAGTTGCTGTCAGCAAATTACTGCAGGATTCCTTCTCTGGGTTACAAAACCAGGAGCCTCAAAAGAACGAAATATAGTGGAAAATGAGCTGGAAGATTCACATGGAAACTTTCTAGAAAAAGATTTGAGTGAGAGCAAAAAGAAAAATTAGGTCATGCAGACAGCAGGGTAATTATGTGGAGAGCAGAGGGGCCAAAGAAGGACAGAGATTGTAGTTTTTATCACTCTTTAGAAAGTAATGGCATTCTCAGAATTACCACATCATTAGCATTTACCTGCTTAATTAAGGAACTAACTTATTTATATCTTTGCTTATGGATCTGAGAAGTGCTAGCATTTCCTCAGATGTAAGGACCAAATCTAAGGATCAAATCTTGTACAGATCCCACTGCCACTTCTGTTCATGGAGATTATGGACCATGCCTTTGATACAGTTAGCCTTACAATATCCCTATGCAGGAGGCATGAAATTACTATTTCTCTTTTAATTTTTAAATCTAATCTAGCAAAATTTCCTGTTGAGTTTTCAGAAGTTTCAGGTCTGCAACTAGTAATTTAGGCCTGCAATGATGCCTCTTGCAGAACAGGTGTTTGAATTCAGGACCCTGAATTTTTAAGTAACTTCTCTAACTCATGATAACTCCATGATGGCTTTTTATAGTGTTTATGCTAAAGCTCACAAATCCCAGTAAGGTATGACATGGTTGGTTTTTAACATTCCTTAAGCTGATCAGCTGCACTCACCTCTTCTTTCTGTGTGTCTTCTCAGTACCATGGTCTACCAGATATTTCTTATCAAATAAGCCAGCCTTTTGAGGATCCTAAGAGACAAACATTGAGAAAACAAGATGAGGCCATTAAAAGGAGAGACATCTCTCACTACAAAATCAGCTCTTCAGTCAGAGCTCTGTTCAAAATTGTGCATTTAAATCTAATCCTCTATGCAGACCTTTTGCTTCCTCTGCCTGAAAATGCTCTGGTACCAGGACAGTGACCCTGCACATGCTAAAGCAAAGTCCTGGCTTATACAGATTGAGACCTCGTGGTAAAAATGATCCCTGGAGAGGAACAGGGACAACAAGCCATGGACATGGTTCAGCAGAAAATCTAATTCTCCATGTTAAGCATCTTTAGGAATTGTGCCTCACTCAGCTTAATGCATTTGTCCTTCACATTCATGGACACAAGTTTTTAAAAGAAGAAAAATGGAAGACAATCAATGAAAAGGGAATATGAAGGGTACTGGAACAGCTGTTTTCTCTCTCAGTATATGAGACTTTGAAGAAAACAACATGGAATGAGTTAATTTCCTTTCCATTCTCTTCCTGTTAAAGATTGCAAAATAGTGAATTATAGAGCAGCATATTCATAGCAGATTAAAATAATTTTTCATGCAGAGAATAATAAGTGTGTTGAATAGTTTACTATTTTAAAAGATTTAGATATAACCCTGGAGGTAATGTTTGTGCTTGAAGGTGTGAGCAAAAGCAATTAAGGTAACTCCTTTCTACATTCCAGCCCTTTAGGGTATTTATATGCCATGGCAACCAGGCAGAAGTCAATGGACCAGATCTAAAGTTTGTAAAAATCAATGGAGAAGTTAATAGGACCAGCTCACTTAAAACTTGGTGGGCACCTGACCCAGGATCTGCAGTGAAAGTACCAAATTTCCTCTTCTTTGTTTATTTGCAAGCATTTTAGCTTAGCTTTCTGCAGTTTTCCTGGTAAGCTTAGCTAAACCAGGTCTGTCTCCTTCTGGGAGCAGGTGGTGGTGAGTATGATCCAGGGGTTTGTTGAATGCAGCCCACTCCAAAGCTGAGACTGGCAGCTGCAGCAGCAGTTTACATGAAGGTTTCCCAAGGGAGAGGCAGGTGGAGTGCTCAGCTCCCTAGCAGAACAGGGCTTGGTCTGCCTTTTTCCTTTATTTTTTTAAAATCTTTTTTTTTTTTTTTTTTTTTTTCATATGACATATTAAAGCACCTGGATAGCCTGAAAAATCTCTCAGGCAGATATTCCCTAGATTACCCTCTCTCTCTACCCAAAATCCCAGATAACTACACTTTGCTCTTGTTTAAAACTGTTTAAGATCCTTGTTGCAGGCACTTGACTCCCTCCCTAAGATCATAAAGAGCTTGTAGCCCCCTCCCAAACTTTGCAATTGTTTGGCTGTTTAAGCACAGGTCTGGACTGACTTCATTCTGTAATGTGCAAGCCTATATATACCTAGTGCAATACAGAACCTGCAGAGAAAGAGGAAGCTTTAGTTCATCAATGTGACTTTTGGAGACTCACAGACACCAGAAATTAGTGTTATAAACTTGTCAGCAGGTGATGTGTGGCTGCAGAATTATCCCAGCACTACCCCTTGTGTCCTTTGGACGAAATATTAAAGAAGAATGGAAGTTAACTATGCATGAGATGCACTAAACTATATGCTTAAATAACACCCATCCACACATTTTCCCTATTTTCTTCCTGAGTATTTTATTTAAATGCTTGCACTGTGAGTCTTCTAAGCCTTGCAGGAGAGCAGCTTTTTAATCCCTTGCAACTGGACCAAAACATGGGAAAGGGCAACTATTTTAAGCATACATTGAATAAGCTCATCAGTTGCAAAATATGCCAGATAATAGAGAGCATTTCCCTTCTTGTCTTGATTCTCCTAGCAGGGTGATTCCATAATGATCTCACTTCTCATGTCCTTCACAGTAACTCCATGACCTTACACTGGTTTTACCCTGGAGTGTCTGAGCCACATGCCCAATTCACTGAAACAAATGGAAAGATGCCCCTTTTTTAGAGCACACAGGAAGAAGTTTAGATGAACATATATCAGTGACATATGAAATATTTCTGCCCAATTTTTATTGTTCATCACATTTCCACATAAAATAAACACATAGTCCTGTTCACTGGAGAAAACTGATATAATTAATTCAATAAAGATGAATAATTCTATTGATTTAGCTGGAATAGGCAGCAAAACACAAACTAATTCAGGTTCCTGGGTTTGAGATACTTTCCTTTTAGAAAAATTAGATATAATTTGTATATTTTCATATTTTCAATTTTCATTAAATTATTGTCAAGAAGATATCATTATAAAAAGAAATGACAAAAAATCAGATCAACCCAGGTAGGATATCTTCTCAATTTGAGGAAATATTTCTTATGATATGTTTGAAAAGATATAGACCTTCAGTGAGAAAATTAACCTTAGAAATAAAAAAATAAAAGCAGTGAATGCAATTGTATTAATCATCTTTATAACTTTGAGAATTGTGTTGTCAGTATCTGGTCTGAAATCAGGCAATTCTCTGAAAATCTGTAGTTTCCAGAGGGAGGTGGGAGGGAAAATGATCTTCAAATTAACATGTATGGTCTCTGCAGCTTATAAGGTGTGAATCTGATGTCTTGTGGCACAAATCCCTTCAGCATTTTCTGTGAGCTACATTCCATTTCCTTCTCAATAACTGTGCAACAATATACCTGCAGTACATATTTGCTGTAACTTAATATGGTTTCATGTAAAAATCAGAATTAAGCAAAGCTGTCAAGGTCAATTCATGCTGATGACTGTCTCATATTTCTTCCTAGAGAAAATATAAACACATAAATGATATTTAGAGTCATGCTGAATGCCCTGGTGATGTAGGTTGAGTGTGAAAAGGCAAATTTTCCTTGCTTGGACAGAATCAAGAGCTTTTCAGTGTAAATGAGCATCCATTTTTAAAAATTATCAGCTGGACAACCACACATCTGATTGTCAGCCAACAGAATCTGTCAAGAACCTTTCCATAAGGACTCATAGCCACACACTAAAGATGCAGTACAAAACTGATAACAGTGGGTAGATCAGCCCTGGACCACTTGTTTGAAGCTCTGTGTGGGTCCACTGCTATTCTGAAAAGGATAAAACTTGATGTGGAAAAAGAGGAATGATGGTAGTAGCTTGGTTTTTTAGCAAAAGTACCAATCTGGTCTGCTCTGAAATTAGTACAGAAAATGCATTTTTTGGTTTTCTCCTTTTTTGAAAGTCTTTCAAAAACAAATGTCATCTTGCAGCTGGAGGTAAGGGGGAAATTGCTTTTACAGCTTTGCTGCCTTTTGTGCCCAGGGGCAGCATTTTCATATCTCTGTAACACCCATACATCGTGGGAGAGATTCTCACCTGGTATAATTGACATAAACCTATAACATTCCCCTGAGGATGAGCACAGCAGCTCTTCCTCTGCACATTACTCCTTCCTGTGCTATTACAGATCCCTGTACCTAATGTTGTTTGACTGACTTTGATTCAGTCTGCACAGTACCAGGATTAATGACAATACAAATCAAAACATCCTTGTAGACATCTCCCGACGTGTGTCTCCAGAAAGAAAATGTTGGTGGGTCTCGTATTAATTGGACATTATCTCCAAGAATGTTAGATGGATTAAAACAGCTTTCAACCTTTGTAATACAGCCTATCAAACCCAAACACAAGTTTGATTCTCTATAAACAAACTGGCATCCTGTTTTATGATGATACCTGGATGTACTGTGGGAACAAATGACAACAACATAAGTTGTGTTGCTATCTCCTCACAGCTGTCAGGAGCTCATTTCTGAAGGGATCCAAATGCCAAATGTGCAGATCTGCTGGAATTAGTAGAAAAGCACAACAAAGAAAAAAAGGAATTCATTTGGAGTTTGGCTACTGGGAAGAAAACTCTACTTATCATTAGTAATATTTTTGTCTCCATTTTGCTTCTATCTAAGAAAGTGTCAAATTTTCCCATCAGAAATTTGACTTCATTTTCCTTAAACACGGCCTAATGTCTTTTGCAAATTAATATAAAGTACTGTCAGCAAAGTCTACCTTTAATAATATAGATTATTAATATTATAGAACACACATTCCAGTATATAAAGAAAATTATGATTTATGGGAGATGTCAAAAGGCTTTTGCTATATTTAGCTATCAAAGCCTAAGGAGTGTTTTATTATTTTCTTACCCTTTGTTTCTCTCAACATTTAATTGTGGAAATTTTTTCCAAAAAACTTGGAGGGATGTGTGTTGTGTGTGTGTGTGTGTGTGTGTCTGTGGGCATTTTATGTATCCACTGGTTTTAGGAGAGGTTTATTTGGGAAGGGCTGTAAATTGGGGTATTTGAATAGGACTTCAGGCTACCTGAAGCAAATTGTGGAGATTTTGTATTTTGGAAGCAGAGCTCAAGAAACTACAACTGCCCACAGAAATGAAAATAGGACTGAAAGTAGAAATATATGTATAAAAAAATGTTGGTTTTTTTTTTAATCTCTCACAATTCTGGGCCATAACACCTTCATTCTGTTATGAGTTTGATATTACAAAAGTTCTGCTCTAAATTTTGGCCCTGTAAGTCACAGGGCAAGTTTCTGTTTCATACTGTACAATACTGAATAGTTCTGTATTGTTCTATCAGAAACTGACAAGCAGATTTTTAAGCTTGAATTCTGAAAATAAAGCCAAATGTCTTTGACACTTCTCTAGATACCACTGTATTTTGTCAAAGCCATCAGCCAAAATTCATCCTCAGTATAAGTCAGCTCAACTCAGCACCATTGTAAGAGAATGAGCTTAGCTTAATGGAATTGAGGTCAGGATAACATTTAGTTGGTGTATGTGGTACAGCATAAAACTGCAGTTTTTCAAATATGTTTTATTCCTACTTGGCAAACACCTTCCCTGTTTCAGAAGTGGGTTCTCATAAGTCATAAATTTACACCCAAATTTGGACCAATTTAATGAAATTCTGCTTATTTGCTTAAGTTATGCATCCATTACTTGACTGATTAGAAAGAGTTTCATCTCAAGATGACTTTGTCTTAGAAGTTTATATGTAGAAGAAATGGTTCAAGAAAGTGGTGATGCAAAATAGGACATGCTGATTTCTTCTAATTTAGCTGATTGCAAAATAAGCCCAGGATTCCCACTGAACAGCAGATCCATAGCTCCTTATTGGTGTATCTCTTCAGTTCAGAAAAAGTGCACATCTCCCAGAATTCTCCCAGCTAACACATTTTCATTTGAGTAATTTCAGAGGGTTGAATTTGCCCCTATCTCTCACTAAGGCTCAGCTAACACATGAAATTTATGAAGCAGTTCCAGTATTTTGAATAAGCAATTCAATGAGAGTAAGAAATTATTGCAAAATACAGCTGCTGCCTTTCCTTTCCAGAGATAGAGTATGCTAATGTGTTTAATCTCAAAGTCTGACAAGGAAATGGGGAAGGAAGAGGATGTAGTAGCCTGTTGAAATGTAAATGTTAATAATGAATGCTTTTTCAATGAAGCAAACCGAATAGAAATTTTCATTCATTTTTTCAAATAATTAAAAATACTGCATTTCTACAGCCTGACTGTTAATTTTTCTTAAACTATTCTTTTGTACTTCATTAATGATATTCTGTTGTTTAACACTTCATTGTATACAGTAGTCTTCAGCCAGACTCTGTATTTTTTTCCACAAGCCAACTTGACTTTTGGGCCAAAGTACAGATTTTGGGGGCTTTGAGAAGATGCTATCTGATCCTAACCTGTTTGTAAAATGAGAACAAATAGGTTTTAAAAGTTCCATATCAACTCTAAAATAAAAGAACCTACCACACTCAGACAATACAGCTGACACAAGGACAAAGTAGCAATGCAATGTCTGAAATAATATAAATTAATTTTAAGCAAAACCAATTAGTAAATCTTATTCCTTATGAAGGCCTCTGGGCTACTCTTTCCTTAAAGATGTTTAAACAAGCTGCTCCAACTTCACACATTTCTGACTTTAATACTCATATAGAAAACTATTCCCTGAGTCCTTTTTAACAAACTGTTTATTAAACTTAATTTTTGTGAATTGTGTGGTGCATTTCTCCTGTAATTTGGGAAATTCCAGACGAATGGCAAGGGATGGCATGAAGCAGCAGCTCATGGTGGGATTTGTGTAACTTAACTTGAGCTATTTAGAATCTAGAGGTGTAGCCTAAGTCAGTTGACTGCATGGTCTCATACCAGTAGGAGAGACTGAGGAAGACACTGGAAGCAGGTGAAATCAGCTGGCATTTAGAAATGTCTTTCCCCTCTCCATTGGCTATCAAGTGAGCTCCAGGTTAGAAATCTGGAGATTTTAAATGGTGAGATGGCATAAGATATAACCTACCAAAAGGGATGAAACAGAAAAGTGACATTCAGAGATTCATTGAACCTGTGCTGTAGTTATTCCAACCCTGGTACTCTGGTATTTCAGGCTCAAAACTCTCCTTTACTTCATTTTATTCCAAAATTATGATTAGGTAATAAAATCCAACATTCCAGAATTAAAAGTGAGATAAGTACTATTAAAAAAAAAAAAAAAAAAAAAAAAAAAAAAAAAAAAAGCCATTTAAGGATCAAATGATTAAGAAAACAGGCCAAGTGCTTTTTATTTATTCTAACTTGAATGGTCTTTCATCATGTGAATAAATACACTGACTCCATAATTTACAGCAATATATCCAATCTCTCTTCATGCACACACTGTGGACTCTTCTTCAACCTCACAAAACAATGCATTTACTAAATGAAAAATCTGATGGTGGATTTGACATTTTGATAAGAGAATACTCCTTCTAGTCCTCTAGGTGAGGTGATATTTTCATCTGCCCTAAAACTGTGAGAAAAATATTCTTTAAATCACGTACCTGGGCAAACATCATTTACAGTCATTTACTTGATAAGACAACAGTTCAACCCCAGAAGTTCAGGGTTGGAAACCTATCATCTGTATACTGTCACCTATCTTCAATAAAGGTTTCTAGCTTTGTTATCAAGGCATATTGCCATTGGGATTTTGTTAGCTGAAGAAAAATAGAATTCCACAGGAAACTGTTATTTTCTGATTCCAGCACGTAGGTTTTGGCTACTGATAATGTCTCAATTACCACTACACTACCAAAGGTTATGCAAACTCGAAATTACAAGGAGGTTGGAAATTTTAGTAGTGAAGTTTAGAAGTAAAAGTATCATTATTTCAGGAGCTTTTAAAATTGTTTATCTGACATAAATTATTGATGTTATTTTTGTGGTTCCTTGTCATATTCGGGGATGTATTGGTTTAATATAGCTTTGTCAAATCAATTCTCTCACTAGTAGGATGTAACAAAGTATTTTTATTTAATTTGGATAGATGTTGAGCTGTAATATCAATTATGGTGGTTACATTTATTTGCTACATTATCTGAAATGTTTTGCTCAAGATTGTCTTGGCGCAGTATCCTCCAGGAAGAAAAATCTCCATGGCAGAAAGAGACAATTTTTGGGTTTACCATGAACTGATTTTCAGAGTTATAACCACATGCAAAAGTTAAAACCATAAATGAGTTAAAGACAGGTCTTAAAACTTACTTCTGTGATCTTTAACATAAATATAAAAGAAATAATGTTTCTAATACAAGTTAACAATATCTAGAAATCTTATTTCATCAGTATTTCTGAAGCTTTTATACACCAGGAGAAACAGAAATAAGAAAATTCCTAGTGTAAACAATATATATACTTATAAAATCCCTTCCTTTAAAGCTTTTCACCCCTTTCCACCTTTCTGCCTGTTCATAAGTCTTTGTCTGTGGGAATTTCACAGAGAACCAAATGCCCCTTCTTGGGCACGTGGAGAAAGTCTCATACACTTGTTTTGGGAAACAATGAGGGAAAAAAATCACATTATA
Organism: Oenanthe melanoleuca; assembly: GCF_029582105.1. Classification (NCBI taxonomy): domain Eukaryota; kingdom Metazoa; phylum Chordata; class Aves; order Passeriformes; family Muscicapidae; genus Oenanthe; species Oenanthe melanoleuca. The sequence continues at coordinate 76,137,972 of NC_079336.1, forward strand.
ATACCAGATGACAAATAGAGCCTTTCTGAATATAAGTAATCACTACTAAAAAATTAGGGCCTCTACACCCCGTTTTCTGCTCTCTCCACTTGATTTCTACTGCAAGTAGATTTCAGAAGATTTGTCCCTGGTACAACCACTGCCAAAGAACTCAGCTTAGGAGTCCTTATGCATTTTAAAATAGCACATGGGACATTCAGGTCAGGAAGACAAAGGGGTCAGGTGGGCCTGGTTTGTGGATGAGTGTGCCAAAGGAAAGAGCAGGAGCTGCTGAAGGCTCTGAGAGGGGTGGAGGATGCCAGCTGTTCTACAGTACACAGGGACTTCAGGCTGCCTCAGTGACCAATGGACATGGCCTTTAATTCTGCCATGATCTCAAGAGCACAGGGTGCTTTACTCAACATCAGTGGTCACTACAGGACAAGTTCTTCAGCTGAAGTGGCAGCAGGTTTTGTTATGGCCATAAGAGATATTGCTTCTCCCATTCCCTGAGAATGATTGTCACTGTTTATGATATGAGCTACTGACATCCAGAGGAAATCTCATAACTCAGTGTCCTGACAAATGACATTAGTCTTGCAGGTGAGCGAAAAGAAGTAACCAAATGTGAAAACTGTTCTTACTTGAGACATATCATCCCTTATGTTGTCTGAAATAGTAAAAATTAGGAAGTACCCAGCACGTAATAATGAAAATTGGCTTAGAAGAGTACTGAAATTAAGAGAATTGAGATGCATTTCCTTGGTGCTCTCTGAGCATCTGTGCTCTGGAATTCTGCTCATTTTTTGTCTTGACTGAATTTTAAGTGTTGTCTTTGTGGGTAAGCATGTGCTGTGTCTCATTCCAGGCACAAAATAATACATTCAAAGGTTTTATCCCTGAGATGTCCCCTTATTTTATCAAAATGACACTATGTTTTTACTGAAACCCATTTTCACAAAGGTAAAACAGCCTTTGATTTCTCATATTTTTCTTCATATTGTCTGCTTTTATCAGTATTGGGTTTTTGCCTTGGAATCAAGGACAATAAAACAGCAATTGACATTGGAGAATGACCTGTGAGCTAGCTACATCCTACAGCAGAAACAGGATGTAACAGTGTGCCTCTTTTAAACTTTCTGAGAATCCCTTATTCCTATTATTGTCTGGTGCACTTCTCATGCCATTCACTATTTGTTTTTTTTTTATGTGCATAAGATGAATTTGTTTGAGTTAGTTATTGCAGAAGCCCCAGATTTTCAATGCAATGTTTTCCAGATCACCTGCTCAGTGACCATTTATGCATGCTCCCTATGCAGACTTTGAAATTACTTGTTTCCATTAATTTCATCTCAATCCTTCTGCTGCAGTTCATTGTTTCTACTAAACAATGTGTTCCTAACACGTTCCCATTTAGCATTGCTGTAAGACATGTCAGCAAAGTTCTTTGTTACATTTGGCTCCTTGGCTCCTATTCCGTTTTTCCTTTCAACACTGCTTGCATCCTGAAAATAAAAAAAAGCCTTTTCCATTAGTACCACATAAACCTTTTTCCTGTTGCCTCCAAGGCATAAAGCATGCCTTCTCATTCCATTTTCTCTTTTGGTCTCTGCACATTCAGAGTCCTGCTCTCCCCATCATTATATCTGGGTTTCACAAGTTCTGGGGAAGAAAAAAAGCTTTAAACACATCCTTAAACATATAGGTATAAACATTTGTATATGTCTTAAATAAAAACAAAACTGCTTTATCATGGAATAGCTTTCGGAAAAAATTAGCATGTTAAAGGCCTTGTCCCCTTTTTTTTAATGTGTTCAAGAGTTTTGTAAGGGACTAGAAGAACCTTCAAAACAGGGCATGTTGCCTAAAATGTCCCACCCAAAGCCACCAGTATCTAAGAAAACCCATACACTGCCCACAGAGAGTCTGCCCAGACAGCCAGAGTCTGGAAACACCAATGCACAATGTACAATGAAGCAGACAACATGAGAGATCCTCTGAGGCTCAGGGGGACGTCTCATTAACCATGCTCCAACATCCTGCTGTCTGAATGACCCCAGGCAGCTCATTTAAGTAAATGTCCTAGATTTCCAACTCATTTTCCTAATCTTTTCCCAACACAATAAGAGTTCAGGATTATTGGGAGACAGTCCTAGGGTGACTATCCTGGGTATCTCACAATTTAATCCCTAATTTCACATGCAGTGACAGCCAGGGTAAAATCTCCAGCACTTTCCCCTACCTGGCTCACACAGACCTTACTCTGCCAGCCTGCTGGCACAGCAGATGCTACCCCTGCCAGAGACTGGCCAAATGCAAGGATGGCACATGCCAGACTGGCATGCATGGTGTGCCCCAGTCTCACATGGCTCCTGCTGTATTAATAAAAACTGATGTATACAATTGCAGATGGTTCTGCTCTGCTCCGTAATGACCCAGTCAACCACAGAGGGAATGGGAGAAACTCATCACAAGGAATTGAGATTTTTGCTCTTAAGCCTCTCACATCCATCTGCAAATCCTGCCCTTCCAAAGAATCTGCTGAACACATAAACACTGCTAATGCTGTGTTAATATGGGCATATAAGTGGGGTCCTTCTGATAAGCCTAGTAATGATCAGGCTGTCTGAGGTGTACCAGTTCTCTACTATTTAAATGCTGAATGTCTTCTCAGAAACTAGGGAGGCAATTTAGCCTCTTATTATAGAGGTCCAACTCATTTTAGCAGTATCAGCTGCTTCAGTTTTTAAATGAAATTGTTAACTTTTAATTCCTTTGAAAATTTGTGAGTTCATCAGGAGAAAAACAGTTTTGAAACTTACTTCTGCTTCCTTACACAAAAAGTGTTAGCTGCATGCTAAGATTTTACATGCTCTGAAGAGAAAAATGAGTGCACATTCCCTGCTGGCTCTATCCCAGTACTGCTCATCTGGCTGGTTTTGACAGGCTGGAGACTTGTCACAAGTGTAGTCTGGTTCCCACAAGAACACAGGAAAACAAGTCTCTTCCTTTGCTGTTATGGTAAACTGTCACAAAACTCACATTCTACCTGAAAGTACTCAAGAATCTAGAATTAAAATGTTTTCCATGGTCGTTTTTACATGAATTATCACTAAGGATGCAAATGAAGCATGCCATCTCTTGAACCATGGATGGACATGTTAGATAGAGGAGGAATCTCACAGCCACAACACTGCAGCATCTTCTCTCTCTTTTGGACCTGGATTTAACAAGATATTAAAATGACTCTAACTCACCACAAAAACAGTGTGGGCACTCACAGCTGTTTGAGTCATGCCCATCTGTATCTACCCCTTTGCTATCTACTCTCTTGCTATCTTTAAAGTCTTTCCCAGCTCCCATAAATCTATGGATGTGATGCACCTGGCCCGAGTTACACCATCTGCCTCCCCATCTTCTAACTTTGAGGAACTTTCACATCTTTGAGTCTCCCTTTGATGCCTGGAAAGGCTGACCTGGAACAGAAACTAGATGGAACAAAAGGAATAAAACAGGTATTTCTTGAAAGGATACACCTTGGGCAGTGCAAGAGCCAGGCTGGGGCTACATCCAAATCAAATCCAGGATGGATTCTGGTCACGAGTTTTTACACTTTTACAAGTTTTGGTTTATCTATATATTGGGGTTAATTGTCCAACTACAACCCAAAGTTATGAAGTGTCAGCCCCCTGGTTTGCCCCCTTTCCCTCACCATTGTTTATTCTTTTTTGGGTATTGGGTGTCCTTGATTCTCTAGATGGGGAGGAATTGTTTTGTGTAACCACCCTGTGATAAAATCTAATATAAAGTTTCAGAGTTACACACAGCAGAGAATCTGAAAAATATAAAAGCTAAAACCCAAGGCACCACCTTTGCTTTGTCTCTAGTCTTGCTGATTGCTCTTCCCCAAGCACTGTTACATTTTTTTCAATACTATGTACATTCTGTGGGGATTGGACTGAATTCCCTATTGGTGTTTCTGTTTATCATGCTATTAGCACTGGCTGAAGAACTCTACCAAGGCATCAGAAATACCTACAGATCAGCTTTTAAGTCTCCATGCACATGCATTTCAGTGTAATGTTTATCAAGTATTTGATTGTAACCTGCTTTGTTGTTTCACTTGGTTTTCCCCAGCACAAACTAAAATCAGCAAAACAAGAGTGAAGAGGGCTGAGCTGGAATATTCCTCATGCCAGTGGCTTTTGCTTCCCATGAGAACCCATGTAACAACCTTGTTGAAGCCTGAAGGTGTGGGGGCATGAGACCAATGGTACCAGCATTTGCATACAGGCAAAGGAATGCAAGGGAGCACAGCCTGTGTGGCTGCAGGCAGCTGGAGTGAAAGAGCTGCAATATCCACCTGCAATATTGCACATCCTGGAGCACTCAGGCACCTCAAGCACCACACAACTTCATTTTCTGTTTACTTCTTCACTCCCCATGTGATTTCACAGTCATCTGCCATACCGTCCCTTTATCGCCTTTCTGTCAGAGAAGTCTCCTTAGTCCATCTGCATGCAAAGTCAGTCTGGTGTCTGTGATCATCCTCATCACCCTTCTCAATGCTATTTTTGATTCTACTACAATCTTCTGAGAGCCTTGCATTAGAATTATAGTCAATTTTCAAGACATGCTGTGTGAAAGAATTACAGAGTGCCCTGGTGATGTTTTCTGTTTCATTTTTCCTCAGCTAAATAATTCCTACCATTGAATTTGTTTTCTCACTGAATCAGAGTAATGCAATAACCTCCTTGTTTTTATAACCCCTTGTTCACAGCAAGCAGAATCAGCCAAATAGTTATAATATATTTTTAATCTTTATGTTTTTAAGCTTTTCCTAATAAATTATGCAGACTGAAGCTGAATCACCACATGAGCCGTAAGCACTCTGAAGGTCAAAAATCTGTATGTACGCAGACATGTGAAAATCAAAGAACATTTATTCAAATTATTTTGATAAAGGACATTTTACATAAGTTGAGAGACATACCCACAGTTTTGCAGTCATTTGATCTGTTTGGGGAGAGGACTTGTCAGGTTTTTAAATTCCTAACACCCATTTTCCTTTAATAAAGTTCCTAACACAGGCTTCCCCACCAAAATACCTAGAAGTGTTGTCACATTTTGTACAAACAATCTTACATGCAATTAGTCAATCATGAAGAATATTTTTAAGTGAATATTCATTTAATGAAGCACCTTTTTTTTTGTAGAGGACATGCTGTTTGTACATGAAGAGAATAAACACAGTCCATTTGTGACCTGTGAGTGCCTAGATTCTCTTGGGCTACCATTTCTGATATGGGAGCTAGCGAACTACAGAAAATTAATCCATTCCTCCTTGGGTGTGGAGAGTCACAACATTAGCAGCATCAGCCCATACTAAGGAATTTCACTTTCCAAAAGCCACTGGGGACCTGATCCTTATGCCTGGCTCCCAGGGCACTTCAGGGACTTGAATGTGCTTCTCGATGCAGCGTGAAACTCATTTGCGTATAAATTCCCATTGTAGCAAAGTGTTTTATGCTTCCCATGTGACTGAGATGGAGCAGAATAGGTCACTAAGAAGAAAGAAAAATATTTCAGTCTTTTGGAGACTTTGGGGTGACCCCTATCACCTCCTCTCCTGTCTCACTCACCCCAGTGTTTGGAGGCCAAAGAGCCCCTTGTCCTGAGGGTGGGTTTCTCATGAAAAGCTGAAGCACAGGGAGTGGGAATGCAGCACCTTTGGTTTAGCATGCCAGCTGTTTGCCTGCTTAAACATAATCTGCCTAACTAATTACCTGCTTTTCTTAAATTTGAGCTAAAATTCATTTTAAACTTCTTCACAATGTAAAATCCAGACAGACTATTCAGCTCCTCAGACTTGTAAAAAACTCATCTCTAATTATATGAAATTAATGCAGGCAGGACAGAAACCTTAAACCTCCAATGTGCTGAAAAATGCAGTTTATTGAATACGTGAAATCAGGCAAATGTAACAAATGTTTTTTGTCAGTAGAAAAAAACCTGTTCCTCAACTTGGAGTGCTTTGTTTATACTTATTTTAATAACATATTTCTTTTTTTCTTTTTTGAGATAACTTTTTGTTTCCAACTTTTCAGAGCCTGTGTGAGCAAAAATACTTTCTAGAGATGTTATTCTTTTCCAATAACTATGTGAGATGGGCTCACTGCAATTCTGTTTAGATTACTCCCTCAGGTCACTTATACTAGTTGGCATGAAAATGGCTATGCCTGTTCTTCAGAGACAAAATTGAAGAAAATCACAAAGTCCTTTGGAAAAAAAAAAAAAAAAAAAAAAATAAAAACACCACGAAAAATCAGTCCAGCTAATATGTAGCAAATAGGAATTACCCAGAGGATCTCATAGAAAATGTGAGATAGAACTTCAGGGGTACTTAACAACTTCTGTATTCACACTGAAAAGAAAACCCAGCCTAGTTTAGCTCTTAGAGGAGCTGATTGCTGAAAAAAAAACCTGTTGTGAGTCCAGGGCAGGATGAAAGGGCTGCCTGAGATCCCTTTCTGTGAATGTGCTTCTCGGAATGGTTCCACACTGCTGTAGAAATGAGGAGGAGCAATTTGGACAGAAAAAAACTCCTTCTTCCCTCTCATAGCCCAATCTTTTAAGATACCCTTAGGCGAACTTACCTCCATCAGTGAGCACTGTTTCAGGTCAGGATTAAATTGTGCTTGCTGTTTTAAATGGCACACCAAGGGAGAACATCAGCTCTGACTGAAAACATCTGTCCTTTTCCTAAGCAAGGCATTGTCCCTCTGCTTCCTTGTCACTGACCCTCTCCTTCCTTGTCAAACAACTTTCTCTTGAGCACAGAGGGGAAAACTGTAGAAAAAAAGAGCATTCCAATTTTATAGTACCAAGGAATGTTCAAGAACCAGGGAATGGCCTAGCAGACTGAACACTATGCTTGTTTGCTTGCTCACTTGCAGCATGTGATACAAAGTTGACGGAGATTTCAAGCCTGATTTTTATGAGGGAAACCAAGTTTAAATACAGAAACACTAGCAGGAGAAGAGAAATAAGCAGTTAGCCTTGCAGAGGTCATAACATGTTTTTCACTGATTTGAGTTATGGGTATCTGTACATGTGGATGTGTTTCAGAGGCTGGGGGCGTGGGATGAATTCCACACTTCTGTCACCAGACCATGTTGTTCACCACTAAGGCTGAAATTTTAATTCAGCCTCTTCCTGATATTTACACATTAATCTCTCAATATACATGACAATATGCTCTTTCCTGAGAAATCATGCTTCATTCAATGCAACGCCACCCTCTCCCAGGAAATATTTTCTGCCTTTTATGAAACGCTGTAAAGTGAATGTATTTAGTACAAAATGTAAAGTACAAAAAATATAAAATCATGTAGGGAGAGATAACTGACCCAGCAGCTTTGCAGTCCAGTACTTAACACAGTCATGAATGAGCAATTAATTCACAGATGCTATGACTGTACACATGTGAAAAACTGTCCCCAAGAGAAACTGTGAACAATGACCATAGGATATCTTCAAATCCAGCCATAAAGGCTTGATACCCATGAAGCAGCTTTAAACTGTCCCAACAGAGAAGAGACTTACACCTGGGTTTTCAGCAGACTGAAGTACTAAGATATGTCATAAAAACAGAACATAAACGTCTCTAAAATCTAATCTTTCTGGTCTTGTAAAGGCAGCATTACATTTTGGATTGAGCATGCTTGATTTGGCCCAAGATAAAAACGCTTCATGTCTCTTTACATCAGGCTAGGAGTTTTACTTTTTTGTCTTTGCTCAGTTGTAAATTGTGGATCAAATTCTCATCTTACACGAAAGTAGAAATGCATATCCAAGAGCAGAATTTGTCCATTTAATATCAAAGTAATGTGCACTTCTGGTAGAGCACATTTTTAGATTCTGACACGGAAACATACATTAATAATTTTCAGCAAAATTTAAAAGAAGCAAAATTGACTCTTCTCTATTTTTTACCAATGAGATCTAAGCAGTGAATCCAATCAGAATATACAAATTTAGAAAACCACTGACTTGTATCAAAATAGTTATTTTATGTCAGTCACTCCTGATTTGGATTCAGTACGAATTCTTGTTTTGATAGAAGAATAATTATGTATCTTTTTCAAATGGAATTCATGCTGCAGAGAAGCAATGTAAATAGACCAAAGATTCAGTGTTAATAAATAGAATTTTTTTAAATTTAGAATTTCTGTTTCCTATTATAAGAGCCCAGAAGAAAAGGCACTATAGTGTATGTGTCTAACACTGATATCCAGAGTCAAAGGCTGTTGGTAAGAACACCCTGTGAGAAGGAATAGGGTGTGGCTGGAAAAGGAGCCGCACAGATGTAGAGCAACGCTTTTCTGGGACAAATGCTCTTGCTCTGGCTCCTGGAGAAGCACAGCACAGCACAGCTAAAGCTCATGAATGAGGTTGAGAAGCGGATATGGACTTTTGGCCAAGGGCTGACTCAGTGGGGTGGGATCAATATCACCAAACACCCCAAAACTTGCCAACGCTTTTTTGAAGGGTCTGCAAGAAGGAACTGCACCTGATTGATAATTTGCTCAGAAAGCTTGAAACAGCTCCAGCAGGGGGAAACATGTCTATGGAAAGGCCCCCTCAGGAAGCCTGGGCAGTGTCTCAAGCACCCTAAAACCAGCAGTGGGATCAACACTGGAGCTAAAACTGGCGACCTCTTTCTTTCATTCTTCCCTTCTTTGTCTCTACCTCTCTTTAATCTCTCTCTCTCTTCTCTTTCACTCTACCCCTCAAGAAAAATCCATCCAAGTGTGTTTATGCTAAAAAATGAGGAACTAACTTATATCAATCTCCATGTCAGCTGTGTAATTTATTAATAAAACAATTCTAAGTTTTTGAGGATCCTTTGACTGTTGCCATTCGTTTTTGACCATGGACATCTACCAATCTTGGGTACACCTACAAAACAATTCTTAATACAAACAGCAGAATTCTCATAAAGCTTAGAAATAAGTAAAATACAGTGATTTTGAAGCATGCTAACTTTCTTCAGGTGCCAAGTGCAGTTCAGCCTATTCTGGATCTGAGTTCCTTTAACAATTCAAGAAAGTTTAATGCCTAAGGCCACCAAAGGAAATCACCCTTTTACACTAAGGTTAGACAACATAATTTCTTACTTTTTTATACCTTCTGGCTTTCTTAAATCAAATACCTGACTTGAAAATTAGATAAATGTATTTTTTCCCTCATCTAATCAACTGCACATGAAAATAGAAATTTTAAGAAAATAAAATTATTCAAGCCTTTAATAAGCCCTGCTAGTGAGGAAAGCCATGCAACAGCTTTCATTTCTGTATCACATCTGCATTTGCTAAGATTTTACTGTTCAGAAGCTCCTTCTGCTCTTTTTTCCATTGTTATTTAATGCTATCAAATTATTCATCATCAAAATTCAAATTAGCTCATCAAATCAAATTTGATTTATTAATCTAAAATTTCCAGGACTGATCATCCCTCTCTGACAGAATCTGATAAAGACATTTACACATGCATTTAAACAAAGACATGGCATGCACGTTTTGGATGTGGAAAGGAGGCATGATTATGAAACCTATTCCAGGAGCAAGCTGTTACAGCCAGGGTATGTCTGAATGAGAGAACCATCTAATTCCAACCACAGAGTCCACTAAGGAGACTCATGTCATGCTAAATGGTACAGAAAGCCAGGGTATTCTGCATTTCACAGGTTCAGATTAAAAAAAAAAAAAAATCAGAAACAAAATCAGATGGATCTATCCTTAAAAAAGTAGGAATTGTTACTTTTATTAACATACATTGTGACTGAGAAAGCAGCAAGTGTGCTCTATCCTAAATGTATCTTTAGCTCAGTGAGGCTGATGGGGCCTGAGCACTCAAAAGTAAAAGCCATTGCTTAGAAATTTTTCTTTTAAAAATCTGGATGGTAGAAATCTGTTGCAAATGCAGTAGCAGGAGCACGTACCTGGACCAGATGGAACATCAAATATTCACTCAAATGTCGCTGTGGACATCCATTTTGAAACAAAACATTCAAAGTATCTTGGAAATTACTGGATGTGACAGATGTTCAGTTGCCATAGAAAATAAAATCCTCTTTACCAAGATGATTAAATACATCTGTGGGTGGCTGGTTTTGTTGAAAATGGCTGCCTTAAAATCAATGAAGCTTATTTTTCTATATTCTTTGTTTTGTGTGACCAGATTATTCATGTTTATTTATTTCCTGGCAGAACACGGCTTCCTGAAAATAACCTGCTCAACTCCTAACAAAATACTGAGAAAAAAATAGTCAATATTGACTAGATACCCAAGTTTAGAAGCTACTTGTAAAGATTCTGATAGCATTTTCCTTAAATATATTGTAATATCATGCCTTTCCATGTCTTGATAGCAGCTGGATTAGGAACCTGATGTTCACAGAAAGCACATAGGTGTTCAAAAAAGCACTGCAAAAAAATCCACCTGGAGTGTTCAATCAAGCATACAAGACATAACTTGCTGGAATTACCAACTGCATAACATTGGAAATGTGATTGCTCCTTGTGCTATGTTGTTCTAATCCATACACAAAAATTCTCAAGTTAATGCCAAAGACTCATGTTCTAGCAGAGATGTTAACATAGTGTGTTAGCTTAACTACATGAACAGCAAAATTCTGCTGTATATAGAGAACACAAGTTCATAAAGAAAAGTTCATTTTATTTTGCTTTTGTGAAGGACATCATGATTTTTACATTACTGATAACTAATTCTAACATTGTTCAGACTATGTGCCTATGTTGCTGGGATCAGAGCAATCCTTATCCCAAATTTGTATCACAAGGTTGCCACAAAATCTATAGATTTGGGACATAAGGTATTGGCAAACTGAGGGGTAACAGCATTTTCAATTTGTGAACAAATGTTCTTAGACTGTAAAATGTGAAAATATATCAATATCTCTGGAGCCTGGAGAATAACTCATTCTTTAGTACCTAAATTAACTGAACTAAAACCAGTTTGTTCTCCATGGCAGAGATCAGAGACCACAGAGCACAGGAACAGGTGAGAAACCAGAGGGTACACAGCACTTTCTACTGGAAGAATTTGCTTGGAAATGCTCCTGACTGTTGCAAGATGAATTTCTGGGCAAATTTCCTTATTGCTTACTTGTGAAACCTAAACATAATACTTTGATCAATGACTCCCATATTATCTCCCTGTTATCTCTACTGCTGCTAATCCAGGAAAATGAGGAACAGAAATGTCAGTAAGCAGGCTGAGACACTTTAGCCAAGTCTTGAGGTTTCCAAGAACTCTGTTTTCTTGAAGTCTCATCTCAACAATACTCAGTAAAGCTCCTTAAAAACCTCCTCATGTAGGGCTATCTAAAATTTCTCACATTTCTATGTTACTAAGAAAACTGTCTTACATTTAAACAGTTTTCAGGGTGTTTGTGATCCAGGCAATCAAGTCCCACTTTGAGAGAAATTGTCTAAGTGCCTTTAGTCGTGTCTGAAAGGAAGATTTAGATTTTTAACTTTCTTAAGCTTTTCTAAAAAATATGTCTGTCATCCATCTGAAATTAATTTACCCTATGCTTTCTAACTCTCTAGGCATTCCTTCCAAGATGTCATCACTCTGTTGGTAGTTTTAAAATAGCTACATGCACAAATTTCCTGAGCAGTTCCAATTTTGCAATGAGTGATTTGTCAGTGCTTCTTTTCAGTCTTTCCCTTTCCATGGCTAAAACCTCAACAAGAATAGAAAGAATTAAGTTTGTTTGTTTTTTGGGGTTTTTTTAAATATACATTTACCACAAAAATAATTTGTGCTGTGTGGCTTATTTCCTTTATTTTCATGCCTAATAATAAAATAGAAGATGCTGAGGTTGAAGGACCACCTTGCAGTTTGTCTTCAGGAGCAGAGAGAGAGGTGAAGCTCCACAGAAGCTCTTTCTGTGTTTGTCCCAAGATCAGTGCAATGCCTAATATTGCCAACAGAAACAACAGCATCATTAGTCCTCTCCTTGTGGTGATGATGGAAAAGAAAAATCTGCTGCAGTCCACTCATCACCATGATGTTATTTTGAAACCTGTTGGCACCTCTTTAGCCAGCAGGGAGCAGGATGTGCTCCTTGGGTGTGCAGGCTCGTTCCTAGCAGGGGTTTGGCACACTCCACTGGCAGGCATTGGTGAGACATTTCACTCTGCTTTTCAACTTCCATCAGTAGCAAATAGGCCCCAGCATGGCCTCAGATGGGACCTTTCTCCTCTTATTGGCACAATTATTCTCTTCCATACAATCACATGGATTTATCAGTGTAAAGCAACAGTTCAAAGGGGTTCCTCATTCTAGACTTTACCATGTAGACATGAATAACCTCAAGCTGTCTCTTGCCCAAGAAGTAAGGCTGTTGGGAGCCAGGTCTTTGTCCTCCCTCCTAAACAGGGCTTTCTCAGAGCAAGGTAGTTACTAAAGATGTAACAAGTACAGAAATAACTGAGTTGCCCCCTTAAGGTTACCTGAGATATTTCTTCAGTAGATATCACTTCTCTCATGAATACTGTCACCATGAAGGTGCTGTTCAAAACATCAAATTGTATGCAGTTATTCATATTTTGGAAAATTTTTGTTCTGCTCAGCTGTTTAATCTTGTGGCAGTCCCACTGCACTTGTGTCTCGTTCTGACAAATTCCAATTAACAGTCCAAAACTGATTCATGAGCAAAGCTCAATTTCTTTTAAAGCAACAAATGAATATTTTGGATATTCTGTAAATCACTGTGTCATAGATTTTTTCATTCTTATCATCCAGTATACAGATGCTCTTCTACTCTTCATCTTATCTCAGAAAACACCTGAGGATATGATGAAGAGCTGTCTGTCCACCAGAAGAATTTATTGGTTTGTAGAGAGATGATTGAATGTAAAGGTTTGGGAATGAGAGAAAGAAAGATCTCTCATCATCTCATTCAGATCTGAACAAGTAACTCCTTTAGCAAAATGTTTTTGAGACTGTCATCCAAGCAATCCTTTCATTGCATTTTTTAGACAATGATGGGCAAACGAGACAAAATGGTGATTTCCTATAATGTTTCACTCTATGATACACTACTAACTTTTCAATTCTCATTAAATGGCTCCATATTTAGATTGCAAATATATAATAACTTTTACCATTAAAATTATGATATAATTGCAATTTAATTGGCATTCCACACTCCACATTCAAACATACACATAAACTACTTTAGGAAATATTTCATAGAATTGAGAATGCACCTTTTGCTTAGAATCTGAAGTAGGTAGTTTAGAACTAGATATGAGACTTTAGTTTCTTTCAGCATCTGCGAATTTTCTCCAAATTCTTTCCATCCTTTCTTGCCCATGGTCACTTTCCTATCTGCTTTGTAATTGTGTCTCTTTTCTTTCCTCTTTTCTGGTCATCCAACAATTCTTCCTTGCTGCCATTCCTGTTTCCCTGTTTTTTTCCCTCACCTTTGAAGGCATGCCACCATGCTGATATAAAACATTCTGCAAGAGTGAGCTCTCCATTACTTTGTCATACCCAGCTGTTAAAGTCATTCCTGCTCCCACTGGCAACACAAGGACTCTCTTTTCCAAACACTGCCAGTTATATTTTGCATCATGCAAGTTTTGTACACAGCCAGCCAGAGTTGTGTGGCCACAGCACCACACTGCAGACCACAGGCATGCCCTGAGCCTCCCTCCAAAGGCTGCCCAAATCCTTGGCTGGCCAAGGTTAGACCTGGCATACCAAGGAAAGGAGGACTGCAAAGGTTGCAATAGCCTAAATAAGCCTGAAAAAAAAATAATGAGCACTTCTGCTGTTGCAGGGAAAGTACTTATTGTAATGATAGTTACAAATGGGAGTCTGAAAGAATTCTGAGATACCTTAATGATAACCTACAGGACAAAAAAAAAAAATCATCCTATAAAAACTGATAGAGAAACCTTGGAATGAAAATGTATGAGCTGGGGATTTACAGAAGTAGTCTGTCTAATTTTTATTTATTTTTTTTCTTTTTCTTTTGGCATTCCAGTTGCATGTTTTCTGTCTGAATAAACAACCAGTTCTTAAGATCTACTGATGATAATGTTCCTAAGCCATCCTAAAAACTAGATAATAAACAAACAGTAGATTTCTATAAATATTAATGTCTTACTATTCACTTCAAAGCTAATGTAATTCCACTTATTCTGGTAATAAGCTTTTTTTCCCCATACTATCTCAAATATCAAAAATAATTCATCGACTATGGACTACTATGGCACTGAAGATGAATTATTAAGTTCAAGGGTCATAGGTTTTATCTGTATGCTAGAAAACTAGAGACAGTTTATAATTTATTTTAACATTTAAAAATGCAGTGTTTTTCTGAACATGCTGCAGCTCTAATCAATCTTTGATAAAGTCTTCAAAAAATCAGAGGAGAATGTATAGAAGGTTTCAGTACTGCAAAAGCAAGTAAGTTCTCTCAAATCATGAGATCTTTGAAACTCCCTGCAAGATTAATATGGTACTTTAATACAAGTTAGCTCTGGAGGAAGTATTCCACCTCCATTATGTGCCAAGCCTGGCAGCTGTGCCAGGCTTTGTGTTTTAAACCCAGCTGTCTCTGTCTTAATGTAAGTTCTGTTCAAAGAGATATTAATCAGACTGGCTAGACTGTTGGGACTTAATGTTTCAGTACCTACTTTTTTATCTAGGCTTATAAACTTTATATTGAGATATAAATTAAGACTATTTGCTTCTTCGACTCCTTGCCTGAGGGTACCTTTTATTCCAAGCTATCTGATGAGCTATACAAATGATGCATGCAAGAATGCCATCAGCTTTGATATGATGTTTATTTCTTCCTGTTAATGAAAAGATTTCCATTTTTTATGCATATTTCTTGTGATTTAAGAAAATGCCATCTCTGTATTGCTTTAAAATTCACTATGATGGAAAGACTTTTTATTAAAACAATATTTTTCTCCAGTTTCAAGATTGGCACTTACATCCTCTCACTCTGACAGTTTACATTATTTTTCTGCATAATAGGATTGAAGCAGTGGAAGATTAACAGGAGGCAATCTAATTTAATGGTTGCAATTATAGTTGATGAAGAAATGTGTTAATCAGGAAAAATATAACTCTGATGACTTCCTATGTGGAAAAAAAAAAACAGAAAAGGAAAGAAATGGAGATGAGAAATCTGTGCTGGGTGAGCTTGCTCATCTGTATATCCACTTTTGTTCTAGAATAATATTTTAATGTTGATATTCTGGCATAAAATTGTATTCTGTAGTACATAGGCTGTGCCAGCCTGATGGCTCAGCCGGTATTAAATGTTGAGGAGTCACTCAAATGTCTTCACTAACACCTGAATAGGTACTGACAAAAAAAAAAAAACAAACACTTTGCTTACTAAATCATCTGTGTAGGCAGGACTCTTGTCTGCATAACAGGAATGATCTGTGGGACTGCTTCTCCATTTCAGCTGCACATTGATCCTACAAATGTCTGTAAGTATATAACACCTTGAGAAAACTGAACCAGGGTATAGTTGACCATTATAAACTGCAATCTGCCTGATGCTCTAAAATATGCTGTAGCATGCAACCTCACAGATCAGACAAAAAGGATTCAGGGAACTCCTGACTGTCCCTGCTCAGGTGTGGTTGATGCATTTTCATAAAAATGTGTATGGCATTATTTAGTTATCATCAACATGACATGGCAGAAAAAATACAGAAATACAGCAATTTAATAAAATAGGATTTTTTACACAAGGAACACACTTCCTCATTTTGGTCTCTTATATCAGGAAATGAGAGAGAAGGGACTGATCTAAAGCATGACCCTTCCTTCCCAGATATCCTGAGTATCCCCAGCCATATGCATGATGCATCCAAACAACCAACACAGAGATCCTGGTGCTGATTCTGCGTTTCCCACCATGGGACAGCAAAGGTCTCAATTTCTGCAGCATTCCTACAGCTACCTCAGTGGACCTGCCTGCTGAACCACCAGCTGCTGGCCTCATGTAAGACAGCAACCTTCTTCTCACAGGGCTGTGAATTGAGGTGATTCTCAACTATAAAGCAAAATTCACTACTTTAGACAAGACTTACCCCCAGGCCCCCCTGCCTCCCTCCCAAAAACCCCCCAAAAACCAAAACAGACAAACAAACAAACAGAAAACACCAGCCCAAACCTCCATTCTGCATTCAGACATTTCTGTTCAAATTCATCCTGGAAAAAAAAATGCATTTCTATTTCAGGGGAAGTTTCAATGAGTGACATAAAAAACAGAGGAACATAAACAGTACACAAAATGAACAGTGAACACTTTACATAAATATTTTCAGTAGAACTGCATATTTTTGAGGATTGATTTTAGGATTATAAAAACATATTCTGCATGTGTTGTGACTAGTCTGATGAATCCTTCAGTGATGTATAACTCTACTGAGCTCTTTCACCAGCTAAAGGTTCTCAACCTCTGCAAGCAGGAAGAGCATCCCTTCCCAGCATTGCTGTGCATGGTCTCCTCCCTCTGCCCACCATGCAGAGTGGTGAGCCCATAGGATTGGAGTCCATAAGAGGAGGGTGTCAGAAGGACAAAATGGGCCCAAACCATTGCTCCTGTCAAGAAATTAACCCACCCTTTCTTTAACACTTTAGCTTAAAAATAACAACACTCAGCAGCAGAGGTCTGAGTACCAGAATTAACATCAATCACCACTTTGTGCTGAGACTATATACCTTTTTGGCAAAACTCAAGAAACATGTTATTATTATTATCATCATCATCATCATTACCATCATTATTATCTTTTAAAGGTCATAGAATTAATGGAATTAATGCTATGAACAAAAAATAACTACTGATTGTAAACATGCAGAGTACCCTCTGAGGCAGAACTTTGGTTCTTTTTTACTTGTGTTACAACAGAAATACATCTGTCATCTGAAAAAGCTGAACAAGGACTTGTGTTTCAAGTGACCAACCACATATTACAAACAGTCTGCAGTGAAATGTTTGCAGATATAAGATTTATATCCAGTGATTTAGTCATTATTTTGTGAACAGTTCTGAATAGCAAGTATCTTTGCATGCTTCATGGTCCATTCACAAGCAAACAAGTTAAATACAGTGGATAATATATTCATAGAAGATAATTCCTGAAGCTCCCTTGCTACATGTTTTTAGACCTGATCATGTAACTGCTTCTTAGGGGGGAAATCCTTGTACATAAAAGATTGAGACTTCAAGATCTTGCACAATCAACAAAATGTAGCACTTTTTTCTGATTTGCAGCACTTCAGTTCTTCCAGAAGGCTCAATCTTCTGAACTCAAGAACTTCTGGAAGCAGCAAGTTATGTCATTACTTTTAGCATAGGGCTGTTTTCTTGACTCAGAAGAAAAACAATACTACTTAATTTCTAAACTTGGGCATGGATGTAACTAATAAAGTGGACTCTGAGGCAAAATTTTGTTGTGCCTTTGGGTTTTGAAACAAGTACAACCATTAGCAGATGCAACATGTACACATGATTTATTATCACTGGTGGACAATCATCATGCTCCTATCTGTCCTCCTCCCTTGAGGCTCTCTCATTTTGAAATCTTGTCCCAGCACTTGTCTTCAGTGCTTGACCCAGCCTTCTGCATTTGCTTAACATTTTTTTCTGAGCTAAATATTAATTGTTAAAATTGACTCTTAGAGCAGTTAATGCCATGGCTCCTTAGTGTTTGAAACATTTGTTGTGCCTTCAGGACACCTCATGGAAAAGCAGACTGCAAATCCACTGTAATACAGTAGCCATTTCCCCCTGTTCTCCTAGGAAAGTTATAATTGTCCTTTCCAACTGGTCTGGAAATGAAAACTGAATACTAATTTATTGGAGTTACAGATCTATATTCATTCAGGATACACCATAAATAGCAAAAGAATTAATTCAAAAAATACTTTTGATTTCAAACTGAGTTAGGAAACTGACATTTAAGAAAATATGGGCTGTGCATACCTCATATTTTATCTGTGGAGGATATTTAGTTTAAAAATTTAACATAGAAAAATAAGTCAACAGTCTTGCTTTTCTAAGCAACTTTATATTTGGGAATTCTTGATTTTTTTTTTAATCAGAAAAAAAAGGAGAGAAAACACTCAATTTTGAAGAAGAAAAAGAAAAGAAAGCAAACTGGCTACTGAAATCAAAGTACACCTCTTACACATTCCAGATCCATAGAGTAAAAAATACTTGGATGTAGATTGCAAATTGATAGTGGCAATGATAATATGAATAATGACATATAAAAAAAAAGAGAAAGAAATGGAAATAGAGGAAATGAATAGAGAATATAAATGACTTGGAACTTTAAAATGAGCTCACTGGAAACAGAAATGGAAAAACCATTGGACTGGAACATTGAATGACAGGGATGGAAGAGGAAAGCGTGGAAGAAACCTTGGTGTGCACACAACTGAAGTGCTTTCAGGAACACTTAAACAGGAGGATATTAGCTGGCTCAGTCCAGGAATTATTTTGAGTTACTAAAGAGAACAGAAGGGGTGATTATGAAAAGGTTCAGCTTTGTGGATAATATTTAAATGTTTTCCAGTACTGCAATACACAGCAGGAAAATCTATTGCTATTATGCTAAACACTGCATAATAATATGAAACTTTTCAAGGAAACTTTTCAGCAGCTAATGTCTCTAGCAAGGGAAGGGGATTAGGGCAGGGACAAAAACCTGCTCAAGGAGAGAAAGAGCTGGGTCTTTTACCAAGATGTGAGTTGTGAAATTAGAAGTGATCAAAACCCAACAGTTTGCACTTGCAATTTTCAGGGATGCGACGGAGATAGGGAGTGAACAAAACCGAATTTTTTATTTTCTTTTTTAATAGGACCAAGTCCTAACCAGCTCCTTATGCTTGTTGGAGAATTAGAAACAAACCTGCTGTTTCTACCTCAGAAGAACCTGACAGAGCTTCTTCTGATTTCTGTGTTGTCCCCTTGGTGCATGGCTAAACCAACAGCAGAGCAGGACATTTCCCACTTGGATTTCTCTTCCTCTGACCCCACTCTTATTTTTCAGCCATTTCTCTGGTCCCCTGAGACACCAGGACTCATGGATCTAGACCACAGTCAAATGAGAACCAGCAAACAAGAAGAAATAGCAATTAACATTGGCTGAACCAAATCCAGTTGCATTTTAAGATTTTTCTGTGCATCTGAAGAGGAAGATGTAGCAAAGAGCCAGAAAGAAAAAGGAATTTTTCGGTTTGGATAATATTTCACTGGCAGAAATTCATAGAGTGGGATTAATAAAGATATAAAAATATATATATTTTATGCCATGTTTACTGTTACAAATTTAGTTCTTTTAATTTATAATTTGTTTAAATTTCCTATCCATCAGCATATTGTAAAATTTCTAGGCATTATGTGAAGGAATACTGTCTCTTAAAGGAGTGATCCAAGGAAGAGGGGCTGAAAGTCTTTTATACATCTGTTTATTCTGACCACAAGAGTTCTGTTTTGAAGAGCATTTAAGGACACTGAATTTTTCCCTCAGTTATTTTGCACAGGGCTCCATGGTGTAATATGGGTCTGTCCTATTCAAGCTCCTTTTTGTGTCAATCCAGACAAGCCATGATTGTCACAATTTATATAGCCTGACACCACTGATTTTTGGAAAAGACCATTGAAGGAATGGTCTGACAAACTGCCTGGGTATGGTAAGCAAAGAAATGTGGGTTTGGCCTGGAATGGCAAAGAAAGAAGCAGCTATCTGGAAAAGTCATTCTGTCTAGGAGATGAGAATAAGCATTTTAATTTAATTGCCATCAGGGAGGTCCATGCCCTGCTTCTGAGTGATTGAAAATATTTTGATGCCTTTTCCACTCTGAAATAACAAAAATTACAAAACAAAACAAAAAAAAAAACCCAAAAGACATCACTCTCTTCCTGACAGATTTCCTGGAGGGATTTTTTTAATCACTTTATGAAAAAAATTTGATACTCCTGTGGGAAGCACTGAGGAGTGAGGAAAGATTTAATGCTTCATTGCACTTCTGGGTATCTGCAGGAGACATCTCTAAAATTACCTTATCTTATGAGTAGTGCCTTTAAATGTTGTGTTAGTAGCATTCATATCACCAGAGATCAGGAGCAATTTCATTTCCACACCCCATTACAGATGATCAGGTGCAGCAAAGTCTGAATCCCAGCAAAGAGAAAATGTACTGCTCCTAAACATCAAGCAGCATCATTCTAGCTCAGGCAGCAGCATTAGCCCTCTGTACCCTTCCAACAGAAGGTTGGTCTCATTTTACTTGTTTACACCTTCCTTTTCCCTTCCTAGCCCTATGATATCTTTTTTAAATTTCTTTTTTTTTTCTTTTTTCTTGTTTTTCTTTTTTCCTTTTTTTTTTTTTTTGCAACTGGTGTTAGTAGTGTTATGAAAATATTGAAATGCTGTTATTGACCATTATTTTGTACTCATGCTGTTTCCAATTTTCTTTTTGTTCATTATGTCATTCCTTTTTTCTTTAGAAAATTCCTTGTAACCTGTTTATTTGTTCTTGAAATAAAATACAGGGATCTGTCTGGGTGAGTAAGTAAAATAATCCATTGGTATGGACATGAAATGATTATCCCATAAAGCTTTATAAGTTTTTATTTTTCTGTTTGGTCTCCTGGCTAACTTACTCTGTATATTTTCTGTTTTATTTCATAGAGTTTATTTTCATGGTTTGGCTGGAATTGTCATAACAGACATTTAAAAACCTCAGGTACTAATTAACTTATTAGCAAAGTTGAAGTGGCAAAGCCCTTAGATAATCTCTGTTAAACAATTTTCAACATCAAAACAGAATTTCCTATATGTTAGATAGAATACCTTCAATATGTAAACACCTGCTCAGTTTTTTTAAGGGTTTCCCAAATGCCTCTTAAACATTGACAGGCTTGGGGTATCAAGCACCTCTTTTAGGAAATCTGTTCCAGTGGTTGGTCACCCTCTTGCTAAAGAAATGCTTCCCAATGCCCAGTCTGAACATCCAGCTCTGGTACCTAGAAATATTCAAAAACCACTCACTCCTTGTTACATCATTTTTTCCCTTTTTACTTACATTATGAGTCTACATGGCTCAATGTACATGGCCTATCACATTCACTTAAAAATCTTTTACAATCTGTAGTAATACGTAGGCAAAGAAAAAGTTACAAATGTGTAACTCAAAGTTTGTATGTATTTTTCACAACTCTTGGTTCTAATACTGCTTTTCTTGATTTTGTTATGTTTTGTGTTTTTTTCAATCAAGGACCCTGAGGCACAAATTTAAAATTTTGTTTGATTCTACTCTGAACTCTGCTTTAACTATAATGTCCATCCTAAAAATGCTTTAGTCAGGGACTAGCTTTTTGATATTAAATAGTTTTTTGTATGATATGACATAGAAGAGTTATAAGATAGTAAAATATTATGGTAATCAGTGAATTTCAGTATTTCTGTTATGCATTCTGATTTGATAAGACTTGATAACATTATATGAAATAGTGAAGAAATAAACAAAAAAGCTTAAGAGAACACTTTCATAATCGAAAGAGGGTGTTGTTTTTATTTAATTTTGAGCAAGCTCAAATTGCTAATTGTTTAAATTATTGTAGTTATCCAGCCTAAAAGGTTAAAATGGGAAAATCTAAATTGCACTTTCTTCAAATTAAGGTTTTCAGTGAAAATGTGCTGTGTTTTTCTACTGATGATGCATAAACATTGCCTCTAATAGATAAAACTACAGGAGATGTTTAAAAGCACACAGTGCTGGCCTAACTAGTGAACACAGTGAAAACATTTTCCAATAACTTCAATGCCTGATGACCTGGGTCACTGCCAATTGCTTTAGAAACTCTTACTTTCAGACTTTTTCCTACTAATAATTAATGCTTATTGCATCAGTTCTTATACCTCCCCATAAAAACCAGCACTTCTGCTGCTTCTTCAACAAAATGGCTTGTCCAAATACATTTAAATTTCTAATTTATTTGAATATGTTTCATCTCAGGAGCTCATTGGATTTATTTTCCATATAAGCCATTGAATACCATGACATCCCCAGACTTGAAAACATGCTTCTGCCTCTTAAATCTGATGAAATGCTACCACCACTAGCATGATTTCTGTCAGACCATCTGGAGCAATGGACTCACCCAAGACAGGCAGCTCCTCTCTCACTCTCCCACACCTGAACTGTCTTTTGCAGTAATACTTGAGTTTTAGTGTTCTTGTTTATAGAACTTTCAAAGCTAGAAGCTTCTGCCTATTTCAAAGTTCAAGCAAATGCTCAGCTTTACTCTTGTTTAAAAAGAATGTAAAGCATATTTCCTAATTAATAAATGTTTCATGTTTCCTTTAAAAATTGAAAACCAAAATCAAAATATCAGCATGTTGCTGATGTAAAAAAATTACATTATTTCAATTAAAACATTTTCCCATACTAAAAAATTTTTCCTTAATCTTCCCTGGAAACAAAGTTTACGTACTGAGCAGCTTTCTATTAAATTCTTCCCAGAGGTCCACATGTCACAGTTAGAAACAGGTGGGGTAGTGGACAGCAAGTGGGGTCCAGAGAGAAGGAGAGAGAATCTCCTGCTATGAGAAGCACTCCTATGTCCTCCCATGTCATACCCAGCATTTATCTTCTACCAGGGGCTTACTACCACCCATAACCTCACATCTTATGAGATGTTCCAAAAATTCAGGGCAAAATAGGGCTGGTTCTTCAGGAAAAGAACTTCCCAAATGTTTTTAACTGACGCATTTCAGGGGAGATGCAAACAGCTGCAGCATACACTGAACAGTAAAAGGAGGAGCTGGAATGTCTTTATTTCAGAAAAACTTATGCAATGGGCCTTTACAGAATTTTTGGGGGGTTTAAGGAAAAAAAATGACAAACAAGAGAGTTTGCTGACTGCAAATTAAAATATCATGTAAGAGGTATAATAATAAAGCTTTGATTTAACTGCTTTATTACTGAAGTGCTACTAACTTTGCTCAACCACTTGAAAAATATAATTACTCTTTGCTCATATACTAATCATTTGTTTTTTCACATTAATATTCAGGACCTGAAAAAAATATCTTTTTTTTCTGTTTTTAATCTTATAACTGATGACTTTTATAAATTAGAAATATTATTGCAAGTGGAAATTCATATACAAATTTAAGAAAAGCAGGCGTTTTTTTCAGGCAGAGCCCCAGTTTTTTAAAAAGCCAGCAAGTCAGGAAAATTTTATTCTGAAAATACAAAAAAAAAAAAACCCAAGCAAACTCAGAATAATTGTCACAAAATATTTTAATGTGATATTTTCAAAATTCTCTTCAGCAGCCACTACATTCCTAATTCTTCAATTCATTGGAGTTTGAAAAGTCTGATACTGTCTTGGGGTCTTTCAGGTGTGAAAGAAAATTATCTAGCCTCTCTTAAGAGCTGGAATCCAAAACCCAGCTGTGTTCCTGGGATCCTCTTCTCCCAGTCATTGTTCTGTGTGGTTTACCACCTGAAGAGACAATTACTGAATGTGTCACTGACAGCCTGTAAAATGAAAGGATTTAGTATGGCTTTGGGACAGAACACTCACTCAAAGCAATGCTCCTCCACCTTCTTTTCCATGCTATGGAAGAATAATTTGCCAGCATTTCCTGAAAGTTTCTTCCTCACTTCTCCCTAGTAATTCACACAGGGATATACTCTTTATACCTGACATATTTTGTCTCTGGTGATTTTCCATTCTTTTCTTTCTTCCATTCTTACAAAAGGTAGGAAAAAATCATAGGGGACAATTTCCACAAACCCCTGGAAGGCTCTATGTGTGTGTGTGTGTGTATGCTAAGTTTCATCCTATATGTTCTGAAGGTATCTTGAAAATCTTTGTAGGATACCCTTTTTTCTTCTCTTGTATTTTTTTGTTGTTGATTTTTTTTTTCAGTTATTACAGGTTATAATGGACTTGTTGACCAGAGCAACTGAATAAGTAAAGCTTCCTTAGTGCAACCAAAGAGGACACCTATGGGACAGAATGCACCTCTTGTTTAGAACATCAAATATTTCCTGTGTTAGTGACAAGGAAGAGAAATAATCGCCTGCAGAAAAATGTCATGCAGTCCTCAAGTAAGAACTAATATATTTAATATATTGCAATAACTGAAAATTCTAGGAAGTTTATGATCCAGGAAAAAGATTTTTAAAAGTCTTTAATCTGATACATCTATTTCCTTCTCCCAATTTGTGCTTGACTGTGATTCAAGTTACATGCAAACTGAAAAATAAGGTTACCCTGAAAAGGATTATTTTTTTATAATGTCCTCCAAAGTTTTGTAAGTTTCATTATTTTTCTGATTAGGACTGTGAAAAATGCCTAAATCCTTTTCATGTTCTTCTTTAAAATTGTTCTTCATAAATTGAAAGCCTCAATTCCTCCTGTAAATTCCTCCCTCCACCTTCTTCGAGATGACCGGTCCTTAAACAAAATATTGTTTTCATTTAAAGTAAAATGCTGTTTAAGATTAGCATTAGAAGGCATCTCTGAATTTATTAAATGCCATTTTTATAAGAGACAGAGAAAGAATCTAGAGAATTTTTGTACTGGAGGAACACAGAGGGTACAAAAACAAGCCACTGTTGGAAAAGAGGTGTTTAGTTTTAGGTAAGGGAAGGTTGCTAAGAAAGATATATAGAATACAGAAATTAAACTGGATAGGTGGAAAATCTTCTTATAAGTCCAGAGCATTGAAATGACTATTCAAGGTCTTTAGGAAAGTTAGAAAAACATGCAAGAGGAAAAATTGATCTGCCTGGGTGGGAAACCTTCAGTGTCCCTTCCCACATTGTGATTTATGATGTTTATTTGCCATAGTAAATCTAATTTTATCTCACAAACCTTAGTATATCTCTTTCATTCAGTCTAGGATATCTGTCACTTTTTGTCTTGTTCCACATCTCAAAATTCTATTCTAAAAGAACTCTAAACAGCTATTCCAGTGAGCTGTTGTCTGTTCAGAAGTTCATAATTCACAAAATCTCTTTCTTCCCACCCTCCTGTGTGACAACATATTGAAAATCTTCTTTTATGTGTTAGCCTAGCCCATTTTATCTCAGAACCTGCCACATATATTTGTCTTGGTTGTGCCTGTATTCCACGCAAGTCTTCCCTTCATTTTTGCTGAGGAAAATTACTTGCATCAAAAACATAATCCAGCATAACTCAATCACAGAAACTGAGGAAACAGAGGTCATTGAATTTTTGTTTTACTCTAGGGAGGGTTTTTTTAACCATCCAGCTATAGGTCCTTGAGAAACTCTCTAGACGACTTTTAAGGGGTAGAATTAAAAAATAAATAAAGATAATAAAAGCAAACAAACCTACCCATTGACAGTAGACTGAACATCCATATACAGTGATGCACAGGGAATGTTTCAGGAGATTTGCAAATTAAAAGTGTTTACCTGAGAGTAATTTACACCTCCAGTTTTAATTTGTATTAAATATTAGGGTGCAACTTCCAATAGATCTTTAACTGTGATAGCCCATCATGGTTTAGCAGGACAGGTACAGTTGTAAAACATCTGGAGCCTGGGGGAATTAGATGGGTCCAGCATCAGAAACAGAGACCTGTGGTTTCTGTGGAAACAGAAACTCCTACCCACGATAGAGGCAAGGGTGGCTTCCCCCTGGAAGTGCCCTGACACCTCCTGGCAGACACACAGCTGCTTTTCCTGGCTCTCCTAGACAAGAGCCTGATCTTCACAGAACTGATGTCTCTGAGATGGAGGCTTCCTGGGGCAAAAGGCAGATGTGACTTACAGGAAAACAAATGCCAGAAACAGCCCCATGAGCCTCTGTGCTGCAGTCACAGACAGGAAAGTGCATTTCTCACTGCACAGGGAGATGCTGGGACAGCTGCAAGACTGGGATTTTCTGTCCTAGCCCCAATGCTATCATTAACGGAAAACAAGAACATGAGTTCTGTCCTGGAAACTGGCTATGAAACATTCAAGAATACACAAAGAAGAAAGATTTTTATACCTGCTGAGTTAAACATTAGTAATTTATGTCTTCTGGGACAACAGAACACTTTAATTTCCAAAAACTCAAGTTTGATGTTGAGCTGCTGAAGTTTTGATGGAGTTTTCAAAGATACAACTAACCATTGTAATGGTTCTTGAAGAAAAGAAATTCTTTGTAACCATATAAGCTGCTGTCTTCTAGTCACAATTAAGCTTTTTAAGTATGCCAATTAGAGTGTATCTTGTTCTTAAGAGATTTTGATTGCACTTCTGAGAAAAGTGATGTGGGAATCAAGTCAATTCTCTGAAGGGGCTCAAGAAG
Source organism: Oenanthe melanoleuca (assembly GCF_029582105.1). NCBI lineage: Eukaryota > Metazoa > Chordata > Aves > Passeriformes > Muscicapidae > Oenanthe > Oenanthe melanoleuca. The sequence goes on from NC_079336.1 coordinate 76,164,382, forward strand.
CTTTTAAAATAATTTTTGTGATGCATGAAAGCACAATCTAAATGGAGCTGTGTGTTTTCACATAAGGTCTTTTTCCTTAATGTACCATGTATTAAGCAATACTGCTCATAGCTATAGTTCAAAGAATTTTAGGAGGCACCAAGTTTATTTAAAAGGTGGTGGGAAAAAAACACCTTCTTGAATTCTTTCTACAGAACAAACATCACTGTAAAACTTTTTTTTTTCACCTTGCAGGTAACAGTTTTAACTGCTGGTATTTTCACTCTGTATTGCATACAAGCTTAAGAGCATGTGAATATATTTGCACTGTAAGGGTGAAGCTTTTCAAGTGCAATTAACATTTAAAATTTTACTTTAAGAAGGTAGAGAGGGTCAAGATGGAAAGAGGGATTAATGACATCAAGAGCTCAGCCTGTTGAGCTACAAGAGAGCCTGGAGGTTCAGCAGCTGTGAAGACCTCTCACTCCAGACAGTCTCCACCAAAAGGTGGCTTGGGAGCCAGCAGATCACAGGATTACCATTTCCTGGCTGCCAGGACTTCAGGGAGCTATGGTTTTGTTTTTCACTCAAAACACAAATGTTTTCTGTGTGTGGAAACTGGTTTTTTTTACCCCCCAGCTTCCATACAATGTGTACAGAACTTCAATGAAAAAGGTGTTTTTAATCTGTCTGTATGCTATATTTAAAATAGCTGGGAGCATATGGCTCTTTCTTTCCAGGTTCTGTGAGTAAAATTCACCAAAGTGAATGAAATACCTGAAAGTGAGTGCAGAATTATAGTACAATGCAAATGTCACTAGTTTCAAAAAGATATAAGAAATTTTATGGTGACATTGTAATAGGTGGTGGTTCTAAAGTCCTTACACAGCTGTTGCCAGAAGGTCTCAGAATAGTACAACACACACACACACACACAAACCTTCCCCCATTATAGACTTGGTCTAACAAAACACCTTAATTTTGAATAATTCTTAGGAATAGTGAATATTTCCACTTGGCTGAGAGCTCCAGGACACTCTGCTCTCACCATCTGCCCTCTCACACCCCTGCAACCCCTCCAGCCCCACATCCCTCACTGCTGCAGAGGAGTGGTGCAGTGCCTGGAGTTTGGCCTGCACCTCAATTTTCATCAATTCTTAGCCCATCCCTTAGAAATTTTTTATAATTACTATTAAAATAAATTCAAAAACTAGAGTTAGAAAATGTTTTGCATGCCATTCCTTCCAATGCCAAAGTTTCTGACATAACAGAATACCCTGAAAATTTAATATTTTGTCTTCTATAGGAGCGTTAAGGAACTCCCCCAGTAAAACCCAGCTGGAAATTTGCCTGTAATGGAGTCCTGAAGGATTATAAAAGTAGCTGTATTATCCTGTGCAAGTACTCAATTGCTACTTGCATGAATTTTTTAATTAGTCATTAAGAATTACCAGCAAATCTGAATGTATTACTGTGATCCTACATGGAAGAGACAGGGAAGATGGGAAATAAAAGCTGTCTTGTGCTGAGGATGAATTTCTGAAATAAAACATCCAATATCTCACTGCAAAATAATAAAAAAAGGAACAGGCAGAAGAATGCTACAGCCCAAACATGTGCTCTCATTCAAATCTAGCTTATTTTGGTTCAGTGCAAAAATCTATTGAGAAAATAGGGATAGGAGAAATTCATGTGAAACACAAAGCATGGGAAAAATGTCACAAACTGACTGTGATGTCTTAGAAAATATCTGTATGGAAGTCTTTCCGCTTTTTCATGTATTTTCTAATATCTGTTTTCCAAAAAATGATTAGTACAGATAATTTGAAATAATTAAACAAATTGAAATAAATATTGGAAATAAATATAGGCATGGATTTAAGCCAATCTTAATAGTTAGTTGATATAGTTGAATAGTTAGTAAAGACATGCACTACTAAGATTCTTAATATCTTCCCATCTATGTTTTATCTAAGCTTTAATTTCTTTCCTGTTGCAGTAACAACCTACTCTGCTTCCATCCTGAATGTGCTGTTCCAATTAAAAATACACTGTGCTTATATTTACCTTTGTTACAGGCAATGGGTTGATACTTCAATTCTCTCATCAATTTTCAAATGATCTTTATAAGGAATATCATTTTTTGTAGATTTTTTTCTGAGACCATGTTGTCTCCATTTAATTACAGATGTAATTTTACATCTATATTTTGAAACTTGGACTTTTGGAGACAGCTTTCCTTTTTTCAGGGTATTTTTATATGATTATAATTAATTTGTTTTCCAGCAGCATTCTCTTTGAGGTCAATAAAACCCCAGTATCTATACAAAGGAGCAAGCTATTTAATGCAAACATGGACAGTGTCCCATCATTTCTCAACAGAAAAAAAACAGCACCTCTGTTAACCTCCTTTCTCAGTTCATTCATGAAAGTGGCATTTAAATTAATTTTGTTTTATTCAGTTAACTCTTGCTTGGGTAACAGATTTGTCCCTAATAAGATTCGTGTGGGTGAGTGGCAATGTGGAAGGATGATGTGTGCAGTATTTATTTTAGCATTGAAGGAAAATTCAGTTTTAAAAAATGTGGTTTGTATTAAGTGTTGGTAATGGCAGAAGACAGGGCTATTTTTTGACCTCCTGTGAGTTCCACTGTTGTGTGCCAGTTTCTGGGAATTTCATCTCCTTAGCCTTGAATTTCCTTCTAGCCCCTTGACGTTGGAGTCCTGGTGGAACATAACAGTGCCAGGACCTACAAAGCAGGTTGTGCCAGCCTGGGGGCTGCAGGGAGCACCAGGGCTGGGCTGACCCTGCATGGGCAGCCAGACCTGGCTCTGGGGCTGGGCACATGGGCAGCTCCCCCCTGGCAGGGAGGGGACATGGGACACGGGGTTTAATCCTAGCAGGTGATTGGCAGCAGCTCCAGTTATTGCAGTGACCTTTTGGGAACCACAGATGCCCAAAGGAGAGCTGTATTTTGTGGGTGAAGCCAGGGCTATTTCAGAGCTGGAAGAGGTGAAGCACCTGCCCTTTTCACATATTCCTGAAGTTGTAGTGCCTTCTGTTTGGGCAATGGAGCACACCACCATCTGCTACCCTCTTTAAAAGTTCCAGCATCTGCTTTGCAGATGTGCTGCCAGTGCATCTGGCAGCAAGGTGAAGCTCAGCCAGGCCCCTCAGTCAGGAGCAGCTGCTGCCAGAAGCTGTAGTGGGGCCTCAGAGACATGGCAGGGAGAGCAAAGCACCAACACCTCCCTTCTGGGAACAGCCACAGGAACCAGAAGCTCTTCCTGACAGAGAAACACATCTTTTCTGATCCTCACCACATGACAGAACACAGTGAGAAATTATTTTATGTGATATTCTATAAATTGCTACAACTTTAAGCCGATTAGAAGCTGTGAATAACATCATTTTCTCCTAGGAGAACTAATAAATGATCATTTTTAGCCTTTTATTTACAGCATTTCAAAAAAAGCTCTCAGCTTTACCTGCATGAGCAGTCAGGCTAAAATTCTTCAGGCAGTTTGCAGGCTCAAGGATTGGTACCTGCAAATAGGATTGGCCTGATTCTCAGAGTTTGCAGAGCCCCTTTAACAGCAAGGAGGGACATCAAAGGGTTAGGAAATAATTTTATACATGGGTTCATGTAAGTCATGCAGTTCTGGTGTAGTTTGCTACTTTTTGAAGCATTTCATAAAGTGGTTAAGGTTGGAAAAGACCTTTAAGTTCTTCAAGCCCAACCATCAACCCAGCACCACCACCATGTTCACCATTGAGTCATGTCCTAAAGTGTCACATCCACAAGTTTTTGTCAACACTTCCAGGAGGGTGACTCCACCCTTCCAATGCTTTACAACCTTCTACATAAAGAATTTTTTCCTAATAACTAATCTAACCCTACCCTGATGCAACTTGAGGTCATTTCCTCTTGTCCTGTCATTTAAATCCTGTTTTCCTTTGACAACAGAATAATTAAGATGCAGAAGTACCTTTATGCAACAATTTTAATTATATGGTTTTGTTGTTGTTGTTGTTTTTGGAGGAAAAAAAAAAAAAGCATATTCACATGTTTTGTATTAGCAAAAATAGCTGTGGTATGGCATGACCTTTGAACACTGTGAAACAATAATTATGAGAGGAAACAAACTCCAATCATTTAATAGGCTGCAGTTTTCTGTATTTCTGTATTATTAAATCACACATATGTTTTCACTCCAAATATGAATAAAGATGAGGTGAGTGCTCATTTTATGTGCATCATTTCAGCCTTTCTTAATGAGCAGATTTATTTTCAGTGCAATTTGTGATTTTCTTTTCTTTTGAAGTTTTTACAGTAGGTAAGAAAACAGAACAAAAAGCATCACTTTCCAAAAATGCTGTGGCACGTTTTAATTCAACAGCTGTACAGCAAACTTGCTGCACATGTTCAGGCAACAGCAACATGTTAATAAATCCCATTAATTCCCTTCCCCTGAGGTCTTTGCTCACTGTTTGACTGATAAAGTTCAAATTTTATTAGTTATGACAGATCAGGCTTTGATTTTCCTCTCTCTGGGGAAATGCCATCCTGTTATTTTGAGGTGAGTTGTTCAGTTCAATTAAAAAAACTGCCTTAAGTTCTCATGGCTGTTAATGCAGGGCAGCTTTTTTAGCCAAACTCACTTTCCCTGACAGTAGGATTATACTGATTATGAAAAAAATGAAGACAGTAGATGTGATGGACAAGGATCCTCCTAGGGATTCAGTCCACAACACCTGGAACACCTGCATCCCTGAGCTTCAAAAACATGCACCCCAGAAAGGTGAGCAAATAACTTTGCCTTTCCCCTTTAACTTGTTTGGGGTTTATTATTTTCTGTATGGTTCCTCTGCAAGCACTTAGATAACCAGCCACTCCTGTGCAGATGGGAGCAGCTGGAAGTCCCAGGCTGTGATGTTTCTGCCCTGGTTTTGTTTCCCCCTCCTGTCATAGATGTGTTCCTACAGGCTCACCCAAAAAGCTGAGCCAGAATATGGAGCAGGCAAATAAAAATCCAACCTTATCTCACCACAGCTTTCTGAAAACCCATTTCTCAAAATAAAGGAGCATAGATTGTTCTTGAAATCCCCAAACTGTGGATTACTAAAAGCTGCTCTGGGACAAGTAAGAGAAATGAGATTGTCATTGTATGTGGCAATGGGCAGATATCAACAGTGAATCAAAGCTGGGAAATTCTGTTCTCTTCGTTTTTAAGACCTGATGAGTTTCAGTCATCAGTTGCATTGATTAGTTGAAATAATTTTGTGTCCTAGGAAACTTCCAGAATTTTTCTTTTCAGCCCCACTACTGTTTTACTTCATACTTGCTATACGTAATGTAATAGATTTATAATGTTTTTCCATTAGCAAAATTGATAATTAAACAATTGATCTAGTAGAGCACCTTGTAATACCTGATGTTAACTTTCTACAATTTAAAAAAATGGTCTGTGCTCATATTTTTTCACAGCTGAGCTGTTTTAAAGGCATTGAGGTTACATTTCTCACTGTGGGATCACTTCATAGAGTTTTTAAATTAACTTTATTATTGGCTTTTTAAAAAATATTCACAATTTATATTGACCTTTTTCCTACAGACTGCCATTATTTTCATATGCTCAAAAAATTGCAATAGGTTAGAGGAGGATGGTTTTCTTTTAGAGAAAAATTGCTGCTGTATCTCTGAATTACCTCAAATCTCTGCAAATTGAATAATTTTGTTTTTAAAGATCAATTTTATGGCTAAGATAAGTCTTAATTTTCTTCAGTTCTCTGAAGCATCAGCTCTGATTTTTCAAAGCATATATATAATGCTTTCCAACTTCTTGATCCTCAGCTAGTGGAATGACATTAGTATTATATTCATCATGAAAAGTAGCATTATAGCTTATTTATGGGGTAACCAAAATAAGAATGACAACGAGTCTAAGAAGAAGAATTTGAAATACAGTGTGGGAGCACCACACAACTCTGTTTCACTGCTGAGTGGTGAGAAATTCCCTTCCACTGAATCATTACTGGCTCATACATGCCTGAATTATTTCAGAAGTTCACTAAAATGTTAATTATGTTCTTAAAAGGATCTATCTGCCTTGTGAATGTTAAGGGTCTTTCAAAGTGATGCATGTTCTTGGGGAAATACAATCAAAGCCAGAAATAATAAAAATGCTGTCCAAGCCCCCATGAATCCTCAAAAGTACTCATCTTCAAAATTATTTTTAAACATGAAAATCCACTGTTAGGAAGCTCTTGGCAAAATCACAAGGGATTTGTGCCACAATTAACCAAACTGATAACCTGTCCTGTGCTGATATGCTCCTGTCAATCATCTTTGTCAGTTTTTCCTACCCTTAGACAGGCAATCAGGAGTGTCAGAAAGCTTGCACAAAAATGTCTATGTTTTTCCTGTCAATGCAAGAAAAAGATTCATAGAATCACTAAGGTTCAGAAAGACCTGTAGGATCTTCAAGTCCAAGCTAACATTGTGAGGTTCACAACTAGACCAAGCTCCCTTGGAAGGTGTAAATTATCAGCCAGGTGTAGGTAGTCAGGGCAAGTTTCACTCCTGTAGCCTGTCCAGCTCAGCATTCATCTCTCATCATCAGGGCTGGTACAGTTCAGGACAGAACATTTTGTCCTCAAATAAGCATTGCAAGGGAAAGGAGCAACAACTTGTGTGTTTTCCACAGACACAGCACCTACTGTGCCTGGCATTCTCTCAGAAGAGGGACTGTGCAAAGAGGCACCACATAGCTGAGTACCAGAAACATACCATGAATCCTCTGGTCCTGTGACCTATGCCACTCTCACTGGCCACAAGTGATGGAAAAACAGCTTTCATCCCTGTCCTGAGTGCTATCATGAGTACTTAATCACCTCTTGGATTGATGTTTTATGTCAGATCTCTCTTGGGGTTTGCCCCATTTAAAAGAAGGAGACACACAAAGAATTAATAAATGGGAGTGGAAAGGTTGGATGCCACGTCAGGGCTTGTAGGGCTCTGATTATGGCATGTCTGAGAGCAGAAAAATCCCATTCTTGCATGACCAAGGAAAATATAATCAGCAAAAGGACTGGAAAAAAACCCTGCCTAATTACATATTTACACAATACAGAGAAATGGCATTGGAGTAGTTCCAGGTTTTTTGGTTACATAATACATGTTTAACAAAACTGTCTAATTATAACTGCACATATTTGCTCAAGAGACGTAAAAGGCTTCAAAGAAGATCTTTCAGCCTCCAGGAAATATTTTTTTAAACATTTAAATCATTTACTATTGCTTCAAAATCTCTTACCTCTCAGTTTATAAATACATGAACAGAAATATTATTTAGTACTATATAATAATGCTCTTTGGGTCTCTTTATTATTGGTTTCAGCCAATAATAGCTTGGAACTGAAGTCAGAGTGGGATATTCCTTGTAGAATAGACAAAAATAGAACACAAGGGTTTCAAAATTTTCCTTTCTCACAGGATAACTGCAGGATGCAATCTTAAATCCTGAAGAACTAAAATACCTTCATGTATTAACATACAAGGGAGGTGATGGCTTCTTGGATGACAGAGGTTGTTGTGATGGGAGGTCGCCAAAACAACAACAAAATCCAAACATAAGCTGTTAACACTAGGAAAAACAATCCATCCTGCTTAAAAACAAAATAACTCGTGATTTTTAAGCTTCCCTTCTGAGTATTGGCAAAAAGGCAAAATCCTGAAATGGACTGATTTTCAAACAGATGTTGTTTTGGAAATATGGAAACAACCTTAAAGGGCAGGTTTCTGAAACATTTTGCTTTTTTTCTTGCCTCTAAATTTAACCTTTCCCTCTCTGTCCACCCACTGGGCTTCCTGCTTCGCTGCGTGGTGCAAAGGGCCAGGAGCCTCTCCCTGCACCCACATTTCAGCTTCTTTCCTACCCCTTCCCTGCCATGTCATAGCACACAAGCAACCCAGCAGCCTCCCACCCCTTTCTCCTGGACAGTCACAGTGCCCTGGAACCTCGTGGCCATTCTCTTTCACCTGTCCCTTCTCCTTCCCCTGTGACACCTCCTGGGCTCAGCCACCAGCACAGAGAAGCCAGTGGGCTCTCCTTGAGCTGGTGTCCTGGGAAAGCTGCACCCCAGCTTTGAGGTCAGGAGAACTCCAGCCCAGGAGGAAAGTGGGGTGTCAGGTAGGACAGAAGGGTTGTAACCACCTGGAGAGTCAGGAAGGTTCAGGAAGATCCAGGCATCCTGTCCTTTGGCCTGAGTCCTACAGGAACCAGTGAGTCTCCACAGATGGTCTCATTTCCATGGAGCCAGTATTTTCTGATGTAAGAACTATTCTATCAATGATTCCTCTTTTTTTTTCAACCGCCTCTAGTCCTGAGATAAATTTAATGAGGTTTTTTAGAAGCACCACATCAAGCATGGACACAAAGCTGTGCCATTGTCTCATCAGGTGCAATGCAAAATATCTCAGCACAGCAGGGCTTTAGAAGAAGCTCAGGGAGCAAGTGACTCTAGTGCCTGTACCTTCTGTCATGATGAACTCCCAGCTGAACAGCAACTTCATTTTGTTAGTAAAAAAGTACTCTTTAGTCAACAGGACTTCCACACAATTGACAGGGCTACACATTAAACCAAAATTTTTCTTCTCCTGGAGTGTGTACAATAAAGTAGTGTCTTCACAGTATGTAATGATAATAGTGGTACACAGGCTTGAGATGGTGGGTCTGCATGTTCTCACCAGAGACTAGAGATAAATTATACCCAGGACAGAAGAAAACTCCCTTTTGCAGGAGCCATTAGGAAATCTATTTCTTGTTTTAACAGATGCACCTCCCTCCCACTTTTTTGCACTCCCTTTAAATATGTTAAATATCCAAATACATTATCAGGCAGGGAAGGCTATTACTTGAATGCTGATTTTTAATCTGTGACAAATACATTATGTATAATAGTTTCCTCTTAATATTTCATAATCATCCTCATTTAATAATTGATCTGAGTCTAATTTGTAATGCTCATTACTCATCTGAATTGAGAATGCTTTTCATCTCACACTATAGATCCAGCACGGCAAAGACAGGAGCTGCGACTGCTGCTCTGGTTGTGTTAATCGGGATGCAAGCCTGGAGAGCAGCACAGGTGCAGAGCAAGAAGCACATCCCTTCCCTGGCAAGGCTCAAGGACAGCAATTGCTCCTGCTGAGTGTGCTGTGACGTGTGCTGAGTGCCTGTCAGCAGGGCGAGGGGCTGTCACTGCCAGCTCAAGCATGTCCTTCCCTGTGCTGACATGCATGACAAATGCAGAAAAACCTCTGACTGCTAATACTTTCTTCCTTCATCCCAGCTTTCAGTGCTGGTAAAATGCAGTTAAGCCTCACAAAAGGGCTGTGCTCATAAATTCTCTTTAGATATGTAATATTTTGCTGCGTGCGCTGAGATGATCTGTCATGGAATAACTGTGTTCATGTTTTGGAATCCTGCATGTTCAATCTATTGTGACAATTATCACTTAAAAAATCAAAAGATTTTTTCTTACATTGTAATATTACAGCATGCCAACCAGCTATTAGGAGGATCTGTGAGGATCTGTTGCCTGAACTATAGCTGAATGTAGGCAATTTTTCTTGCTGCAATATGTTTTTGTAGCACAAAATATACCACAGTGTTTGGACTATCAGAGCAGTGTTTGGATCAGCAGGTGAATTATCCAGAGTTAACAGAAAGGCTAACCCAAGGAAATCAGCAATTAGTCATGTATCAAGCAAATATTGGTGGAGGTATTTTAATTTGTAGAAACTATGAAGCAAAAAAATGTGGGAAACTTGTTCAGCAACATGCTCCTACAGAACTGTGGACCTTTTCAAGCCTCAGGTTGTTTCCACAGATGTCTTGCACTCCATATTATTCAAGCAGTAACAGGTCACAAAAAGCATGAAAGAAAATCCAGGGTGAGATGCTGTGGTAAAGCTCCTGCTGCAGCAGGCAGACAGACAGGGGCTCCTAGACACAGCCTGCTGCCACTCTGCCCAGTACTGGGTGGAACTTCCTCCCTTTTCCACATCTCTGAAATGCCTCAGACCTCATCTAGAGATACTTAAGGTGAAGCCTTCCATGAAAATAATGACGTTTACTTCAACAAATTATATGCAAACTTCTTTTTATTATATTCTTTTTTGCATAAATTACAAGGATTTTTTTTTTTTTGTTCAAATAGAGTACTTTAAATTTACTTCCTCTTCTGCTACAAGTTTTTGTAGTAGGAATTATTTCTTCACATGCAAAGGTAAGACACTTCAGGCACTGAGTGCCAGAATTTGGAGGGAAGCTAATTATATTATCAATACAATCATTTTCAAGTGTAGAAACCCATCTGTTCTATAATATATAAAACAAGTACTTTGGTACTCTCCATCCTTCTTTCCAGGGAAAGACTGTTGAGAAATGAAGAGGAAAGAAATGTTTGCTGAAAAACCTTTGAAAAGAAGAATTCTGGTCTACTTTACTCCTACTTTCAAATGCCCTACCCCTAAAATTCTTACACTGGTTAGTCTCTTGTGCTTAAGAACATTCTCATTCCAGGTTATTTGGGTTACTAATGTAAAAGTTAGAGACTGAAAAACCTCCAATGCTGAATATGCACAGATGAATCCCACTGTTTCTGTGTGCAGTACAGAGCATTTCCAGATGGCTTTGATGCATACTAAATGTTTATTATGTTTTCTAAAATTATTTGATTGAGTTTAACAAATTATAACTGAGTATCTGAAAGGAGAGAGAAAACAACTATAATGTTTCAAAAAGCTAAGTAATTGTCTGTAATTGCAATTCAGAGATATTTGTTTTCACCTGTGGTAAAATATTTTTGTTGTGTGCTCTCCAACAAGTACTTTGGAAAGCAGCTTCCAGAACAAGGTGTTCCTATTTACTGTTTGAACTCCTGGCAAAAAGAGAATAGGGGTGAGAAAGTCCTTAAAAATAGAGCAGGCAAACAAGGTTCACCAGCCTGCCAGGATGAATGCATTCAAACTGGTTTACTAAATCTGATAATTTCCCAGTAAGATTGTCTTTATTTATATTTTTGTATTTATTTTGGTGTATAGTAAAATATTTCCAAAGCAGCAAAGTATTACATTCAGAATATTAACTGTTCAAGTTAGCTGCTATGGTTTTTCTTGACTTCAGAGAGAGCCCTGAGAAGCAGAAGGTCCCAGGTTTTTATCATTCCTTCATAGAGTGCCATGTCTTCATATTGCAATTGTTCCATTGAAGGTAAGATTGCAGGAGGTGGCATGAATATTGGATTAAATTACTTGGGAGCTTGACCTTCATTGCAACTCACTACAAATTATGTTCATGATGCTTACCACCCAAGCTAGTCTCTAACTCCAGTAAATTCTGGTAAAAGTTTGTCACAGAAGTCTTTTTGCTGACCTGGATCTGAAGCCTTGCAACATCTACAAGTCTGTGCTTAAGTATCTAAGTCACCCAAGAGGAAATTTTATTTTAGTCCTTCTACTCCTAATCTCTAAGTGTTGTGATAACCTCTGAAGCCAGTCTAGTGAAAGAAAAGCAGACAAAACAATTTAAAATTTAACATGAAGTAAAATTCAGTTTGCCTCCAGCTCACCAAAACAATCTTCAGATAATCATCAAGATTTAATTAAAATTTCTCTTGCACCTCTTAAACTGCTTAAACTGATGTTTGAGGTAATTTTCCACTTTTCACCTCTTGAATAATTATTTCCCCTATATAGGTGAAATGGGGAAAACCACTTGAAACATCAAGCTCAGTTTGAAATGGCATTTATAGCTTTTCCCATAAGACTTCCAGGATCTCAGTAAATGGTAGGTTTCTGAAGGATCAGATTGCTGCACATCAGTACACCTCACATTCATGGTTATATATTGGAAAGGTGTTTTGTAACATACTGGGGATACCTCTCCCATAACTTCTGAATTTAAAGACAGGCAATGCAATGTCTTTGACTCACAGCTTTGAGCATTTTCAGAAACTAGTGTTGGATTTTCCTCAATGATAAAAAAACCCCTATCATCAGATTCAAAGCCCTATAAAGAATTCCTTTGAAAAGCATCACAGTGAAGTACAGATGAATATAGACAGGGTAAGAGTGCTGAGGCAACAAATAAGGGATGTAGTCTGGAGTAATAGGCTGTGTCAGAAGATCCCTTTGGAAAGCTCACAGTCAGCACTGCTAGAGAAGTCTTCAGAAATTTACCAGGCAGCATTTCACATGGCCAGGAAGAAAAGACAGGTATAGGAGGTGAATTAAAGCTGGTTCATCTGAGCTGTGCTGTGCACTCAGGACCTGTCAATCTCAGCCTCTGTGCTTAGGTGAGGTTACTGGTTATTTCTTCTTAACTTCACCTGCTCACATGAATAATTTCATAAGTTCCCACACTAAGAAAATGTTTGTATTTCTCCTCATGGCAAATATTCTCTTCTGCTAATTTTCTTATTATAAAAGACTATATTAACTCCACAAGCTGAGGCATTCTTGTTGCCCAGTATGAGAATGGCAGGTTACAGCTGGCAGCTCCCTATGACGGTATTGCTGAAGCCTAATTTTCCCAAATCCTCAGTCATCCTGGGTATATCCACTGCATTGAAAAAAACCAACCAATCAACCTACCAGCCAACCAAAAAACAAGCAGAAGGTGAAAGAAAATGAAGGTGAAGAAGGCAGTGAAAAACAGACTTCTTTTAACAGAATGAAAAGCTAAATTTTCTGTTTCTCCAGAATTTCAATGAAACAAATGCAGGTGGAAGGATCAGTGGAAGAATAGCTTTCCTTTTTGTTCTTTTCTCACAAAGGGATTTAGATCCCATCAAGTCCAAGAAGAACTGAAATATATTTGAAGGTGTACTATAAAGGCTTCCATTTTGAATCATTATTTACACCAAGGTAAAATAAAACAAACATTTCCCAAATATGAGTTATTCCATACACCTCCCACTGCACAAGGATTCCCTTCCTGTCAATTTTGTCTCTCTTTATAGATAGCAAATTCTTTCAAATGTGAAAATTCTACTGTATGCTTAAATTCTGTATTTCCCCAGTATTTTGGAGAATGTGTCAATGTCTGAAGAAAAGTGCTCTGCTTGAGGCCAAGCTCAAAATTAAGTCCACTGTTGTGTTTTACTGAATTAAGATGTCAGTTTGACCCACACCTCTGTCCTAAAGCCACTAGAAAGTGATCACCCATGTTACTTAAGTTTTTTTCAAATCTCTTACATCAGAATCCTGATTTAATATCTCCTAGAGCCTTTTTCTTTATATTTTTTTCTTTCCACACTTTCTTTAGTATCTCCTATGTAATTAAATCAAAAGATCCTGCTTTATTCTTCATAGTGACTCACCAGAGCTACAAAAGCTACCCTGTTTCCTCTGAGCTTCTACATAAGCCCAGAACATCTGTCTTGTGTTTTGGTTGTTTTTATCGTCTCCAGATGTTCCCTGGTGGTTTCAGGAAGTCCACCTTCAAATTTTTGATGGCATTTTTTTTTCCTCCTTGGTATTTTACACAAAATGTATGTCATGCATTGTGCTATTCTGATCTCTTTAAGTCTCCTTGCAGTTTAACTTCCTTCTGTCTATTTGCTGATACACTTGTTTTGATGTATCTGTCAAATTTGACCAATGACAAATGTAACAGACCTTTTAAAATAATCACAAGATCTTAAACACAAAGGGTCATAGTACAGCTGAATGCATTAACCTCAGCTCTCTGTATGACAGAGATTCTAGTCTATGATGTGATACCTGATGTTTTGATTCCAGCATAAATCAATGATGTAGCACATGCAATATGGAATTTTACATGTGAGGAGATACCCATTAGTTTAGTTTCTTTTTTTTTAACTATATAACAATAGGTTATATTTACTTGTCATGAAATAAAAGCATATTTCTTTACTAGTTCAGAATGATAGTCTTATTATAAATATTCATACAGGACTCATTTCAGACCTTACCAAATACAATACACTGGATGATTAAATAGGATTAATATCTGTATAATCTTTTTTGGTTTTTTTTATTCTCAGACCCTTCTTTGTGTGTGTCCATACAGAATATCATATGAAAGCATAGGTTCACATTTCTGCAAGTCAGCTCAACAACCAAAAGTAGGTACGTTAGTGCAGTTCCTGAGTTTGGATAATTCAGCTGGAGCACAGCATCAGAAGACCAGGAGTTTCTGGACACAAGTGGTCTGAGAGGAATTATTTCAGCTTTCTCTGCATGACAATGTGCAGTGCTGAATGCCAGGACCTTCTGCAATCAGTACTTCCATGGGTCCCATCTCTGTAACCAGTCAGGTGTGTATTGCCAGGGTCTCCATACAGAGATTCATGCCTTTTGAAAATAAAAGGGAAGAGGACCAAGAAGAGGGAAGATTTAAGAAACTGTCCAGACTTCAATGCTTTCTTCTGACAAAATTCAAGCACTTCCCTGTGGACTAGAAGTGCTTACTCACAGTGTTCCTCTTAACAAATTCTTATTTTTTGCTAAAATGAAAATGATCTAGCAATGAAAAGAAAAGGTAGACTTTTTTTTAAAAACACCTTATCCACACTTCCAAAGAGCAGGCACAGACAAGCACAGCAATCAACAGTTCAGGCCAATTATGAGAAAAGCTGACTCTCTGTGGTAGCAGGAGCCAGGGCCCTCTTCTCCTTGAGTACCTGGACCATACTCAGCAGTGCCTTTCCTGGATTTCCAGGCAGCTGACCAGTGCATTAATCCCAAGATGAAATGAACTTTCCATACCATTTCCAAGCAGCATGATCACAATTGACCTGACCCCTGTCATTACTGTCCTCTTCTTACTCCTGGGTGTCCCTCTGCATTCAAGTCTAAATGAAAAAAATCATTTATTTTTTCATTTAGACTGCAATAATTTCTCTTTAGCATTCATAGGGCTCTGCCACCTCATTCTACTCCCCTAAAAATTATTCACAAAGTACTGAGGTAAATAATAAGCCAGTGCAATGTTTGTGTTGCAAAGTATTTACTATTTTTTGTTAGCCATAAAGAAAGTGCTGGCAGATCATTATGTGCATTTCTCTGTGCCATACAATCAAATTTGTGTCTAACAAATCCGTTAATTTCATTATAATCACACTTGGAGAAGGACTGGATCATGATGGCCATTGTTAATCATTTGAGATTTCTTGTTTTCTCAACCAGTTGTTCTCCTTATTGAACACTTGAATATAAAATTATATGGTTTTGTTTTTACAATTCTTCATTGAGTGAGCAGTGTCCTTGGGCGGGACACTTTTATTTTGCTCTCCCTTGTCAGGTACATCAGCAATTCCTTATTCAACTGTTCTTAAACAACACAGAGATTTGCAATTGATATTGCAAGGTTTATAATCTGGGGTGCAGCACTTCCACACACAGACTCCCAGAAAGAGAATGAGCAGAACCAAGAGAAAGGAGTGAAAAGATCTCCCTCCTCCTGCTGTCAAGGATATCAGAAGTCCTGAGGCATTACCTTTAATGTCTCACACATATCACAGCCCCCAGGGAAGGACTGAAAGGGTGATTTGGGAGTTAGAAGAACACTAATGAGCTGAGTCTCTGAGCTCTGCCTGTCTGATTCCATTGACTTCTTTGCACCCTTGCTCATTATCATCATAGCAGTTCTGCCTTACACAGTGTCTGCCACTCTTCATGTGAGCTGAACTTACACAGCAATCGCTCAGAAGATAATAATTGTGAAAACTCAGCATTTTGTCAGTGTAAGGCAGAAGTCAGACACAGCAAGGTCTGAAGTGCAGTGAGACTTTTCACAGCATCTGTGTTGTTTTCAGTCCATGAGATACAGGGGTGCAAGTGTGGAGGGACAGGGAGGACAGGACAGAACCCACTGTGCCCTCTGCTCAACTTGTAGGTGAAAGCAACCTCTACAGTGCAGAGAGAGGGGACAGAAAGCCACACCACTGATACCACTGATAACAGGGAAAAGGAGATCATAGAGAAATGTGGAAAAGTTTCAACAATTTTCCTTACCTACTCTAAAATTCATGCTCTAGCAAAGTCTGTATCGATTTCCCCAAACCAAGCTAAGAAAATAAGAGATAGTGTCTTCAAGAAACACCATGGTTATCATGTCTCTCTGCACTACTCAGGAATCTGGTGGGAGGCAGCAAGATTTGACTGTATCCCAGTTAACTTCTTGAAATTGCCATAAGAGATGGCAAGACAGTGTTCACTACAAAAATTCCAGAGCATTCTTTAGTCTGCTTCACTCTGCTGAGATAGCCGAAGAAACTCTGGAATCTGGTGAAGGAGCTGTCTCCTAACTTGCCAATGGAAATATTACACTGCATTTCCTTCGCTGTTTTGGGGGCTTGTGCATGAATTGGCAAGACAGCATTAGGAAATGAGCCTCAGAAATGGGCAGTGATGGAGTTCTCAGGCTGCATCAGTTTGTCAAGTCAGAGCAATAGGTCCTCTCACCGTGGTGGCAGGGCATAACACAGGAGAAATGTGCCAAAGAAAACCACACTCTATTGGCAGATTTTTCAAGGGTCATAGAGATGCCTCCTGCTGTGCAGTTTAGCTCCATTTCCAGCCTCAAGGAAAGATTTCTAATCTAGGAACCTTTCCTGGGATAGGGTGAGAGGCTTTCAGGCAGCAGGTGCCCAAGGCTATCTAAGGCGGAATTACCTCACAAATTTCTACTCACAATTTTTATTTTATACACCAACAATAAAAGAAAGATATGAGGAAGAAATCTCCTTAAGAACCTGGAAAGAAAAGACTTGGTTGATTCATGGTCCCATTCAGTCTCAAATATGGAAATAAAGTTGTAATAGGAAGATGATTTGAGCAGAAGGAAAAGCAGAATTCTATTTCTTCAGTTACCTTGAGAACAATTCACAAGGACTAGACTAACAAAGCTAAAAACTGGTAAAATCATGTCCCTGGTAAGCTGCTCTTCTTTGTGCCAAGGCAATGGATTTTGTCTCATCAATCAGCTGTCTCTCAAATACATATGTTCTGTTTTCAAGCAATTACAGAGAATTTTAGATACAACTTATTGTTATAAAATTTTATTGGATGTGTAAATTGAAAGGCTGTTCTTTGTTGAACTATAAAAATAAGGGTAAGCATAAAAGAAAAAATTGAATAAATGAGATACATATACATTGGGTATGGAAAGGCTAATTTACACTAAGCAGAATAATGACTGGAATTGGACCAAAGAACAGAAATAAATAATTATTAGTCAGGCTAGAGGTAAATCGCCTGTCTTCCAAAGAAGGCACTTGAGCCCAGCAGCAGAATATGGAAAATGTACACCCACCACATCTGTGGATTATTTTCCAATCACAAAACAAAAGTTACATTATCTTAGGCAGTTGCCAGTAGATTCTGTGACCAAAGAGTAGCAATAAAGAAGAGTTTATAATATGACAAAATTTATGTGAGAAGAAGGAAACCTGACATTTTGGCTTCACTGAGGAATTATGATGCATGAAGGGAGATGTAGGCTGACTAGCAACAAGAGAACCTGAATACACTAGCTAGAACCACTAAGAAATATTTCCTGACCAAAATATTTCAGAGTTTTGACTAACATAAATCACTAAAATTTTAAAGGTTTCCACAGAAATTAAAAAACATATTCTGACCTCTAGAATGTCAAAGGATTAAAGGGGAATCTTTCTCCTATGTGTCTGAATTAATGCAGAACTAAAATATGCTTTTTCTTCATATACTGTGATACTCAGTATGCATTCACTAGAGTCACAGGGAGAGTTGCAGACATCCTTCCTTCACGCTCCATATTTCAGAAACTGCTCCTTAAAAGCTCCCATCATAACCATAAATGAACTTCAAACAGTTATGCAGCAAAACTTGTCTTTCATATAACATTACATATGCCTTGTATTTCTAGTAATAATGAGTGTTTAGGTTCTCCTCTGACACAGAACAAAGATAAATCTTACAGAATGGCAAATTTCATGCCTTTAGATAGGAGGATACTCTATGGGCAAAAAGAATCAATGATTTACTTAAGTTATTTCAAAGCTGCATCTAAGTAAGAAAAAACCACTAAAAGCAGATCTCACCTTTTAATGATAGAGCTTGGAGTTTTTAAAATACATGGAGGAACTTATATGTGACAATGACTTATTTAAAATGTCCCTTAATCACCTTTCCCTTTGCTGTCACATCAGTTAATCTCATGAAGATTCATTTCTCAGAAAATATTGACATCTTTGAGAAGTTCATCAAGTCACTGCAAAGTTCATAAATTCAATCAAGGATACAGTGTGTTTCTTGGCTCTGATACACTCTATTTAATTGAATAGAAAGCTTCTCAGGCCTCTTGGGGCAGTGAACCATGGCCTGCAGAAATTCAGGGTAGCCCTCAGACAATACAAGTTGCAATGAAAGCCAGTGAAGCAAGCAAAATTTGTCAAAAAAAACTCACAATTTAAGCTTAGCTGGTAAAAATCTGTTTCCTGTATGACATATCTACCCTTTTAAGAAGAATTAGCACGTAAAAATCCCATATTTTTGGCATACTATTAAATTAAAATTTAGGTGCAGGTAATGTTGTAAATGTATATTCAGAAAAATAACAGAGACTAGCATGGACTTTTGGGATATTTGATAAGCCAAAGTTTGTTTGTCTGGATTCTTTTTAATTTTAACAGTTATAACTAAATATCTCAAGTCCTTAAAATATTGTTCCATGTACAATCCAGGCTTCCTCACACAGCTCCCACTCCAAGGCTTCATCCTCAGTCCAGAATCCTGCAGTTTTCTTCAATATCAGGGAAGCAGAGTTAAAAAGAAAATGAGTTACTAACATAGCTTACAGCTGTAAATTTTGCCCATTTACTGGCCAAAATTCACAGCAAAATCTACTGAAACTATCAGTCACACATTTACATCTCTCTTCCTATTTTATGCCTTTATGGAGAAAACATGCAATTTTTTTTGTGAAGAAAAAAAATAATCTGTGTCCAGCATTCATCCTGGCTTTGACTAAAATGGCTCAAACCTCTGTGATGCCTTGATATATGATTCAGATCCTGTACTGTAAGGAGGCTGATAGAGGGTGGGAATAAGCATCAAATCTTAGGTCAATTTTGGAAGCTTAAGCCTGAATTTCCTGACTTTAGTTGCTTTGAAGATAATTATTATCCCCTTGTAGCTATTATAAATATTTTCATAATATTCACATTTCCTGATTCCACCCTGAAAGAAAGCAGGAAATGCCAACAATTGGGAGAATTGGCATTTGCTAAAGGAGCAAATGGCTGGCCTTTGTGTGCAACACACATGAGCTGGAGAAGTGAAGCTTTACTTCTGGTCCAAAGCAAATGAAAACCCCGAATTTTCTGAGATTTCTTCCTTATTGGAATTTCTTCTCACATATTTCAGCTGTAATCTTTTTTCCCAAACTCAAAACAGCCTGTTGAAGTGATAGCCCAATGAAAGTAAAAAGTGTATAGCTTATGATATCAGCATGTAGGGTGAGAGGGTAAAAAGAGCAGGAGGGCTGTGTATCAGACTGCAGACACAGGGAGGAAAAGTGAATGTGTGCTTGTCAGAAACAAGAATTTTGTAGTATGAACACATGATATGCAATAAATACTTACAGAAAATCCCAGGTTTTCAATGAAACTTTCTTCAGTTCAAAAAGAGCCCTCAGGTTTAACAATCTGTCAGAACTAATATTATATATGTGACCTTAAATATTCATTGAGTTTGTAGAGATTTCATCTTCTTTCGCATTTATCAAGAATTATTCATAATATGGCAGTTTCTCTCATAATTCAGACACTTTAGGCCAAAAAATGTAGAAAGAAAACTAAAGCCCAAAAGAGAAAATGACAGCTACAGTGATGGAATGGGGATAAGTGATAGTTTTAAAGAAACTCACTGTACATCTATAATTTTCCCTTTTAACACCTTATCTTTAAGCTATACTTCATTTAAGATGTCGACACAGCTTGATGTGAAGTGCATAATTTATTGAATGCTGACTTTCTTGTATGATTTATTTTGTTGTTTTGCAAGTCAAGTACAATCTTGCAACTCGTCTTACTTGTAAAATACAAAAAAAACCCCTTTGTGTTTACTGGAGCAGTGATCAAAACATGAACATTATATGCCACATCTAGTTTAAAGCACAACTATGAGTGCCAAATTTGCCTAAAATCAAATCACTCATCCAGAATGCACAGCATCAAAGAGTTTTGATTCGATTTGACAAGGTAGCACAAGGCACTTTATAAGACATTCAACATACCAATATAAATTTGCTTTGCCTGTTGCAAAAATGACTCTCTATTTCCTGGTCTGTAATTCTTTCTTATTTTATGAGGTGATGGAGTTGACAAAAAGGACATTAGAGAGATCTAGATGGAAATCTGTACTTTGAAACTTGCCTGTTTAATTATTATTTGTCTTCTCTATTACATCAAGATGGAGAAAGATGCATAGTCCTTATTTTCAGAATAAATAAAAAGGATGAACCATGTGACAAAGAAAATTCAGTGATAAAGCATAAAAAATAGGTTCAGAAGTTGTTTGTCATATTGGGCATGCAATTCATACCAAAGATCTAGGCACATAAAATTACATTTTTAGGCCTGTTATTACCAATTGCAGGCTTTAGAATTGCAGAGTGTAGTCCTTTCATTTGAAGACATCTTTTTACCCACACGTGTATCCATAGTAAAATAAGCCTCATCAAATCCTTTTATGCAGGGGTAATATGGAGGACAGGTAAAATCTTTTCTAGAAAACAGCATTATTATTATTAGGGAATATTTCCTATACCTAGAAATATATCCACTTATTTCCTCATTAGAATAACTGTTTTTCTACCACCAGTGTCCAATAGAGATGGATAGACAGATATGAATATCATTAAATGTAGGAAAAATAAACTGTAGAAAACAAGAAAAAAAATACACAAAATGAAAACCCCTTTGTACTCTCTGTCAGTTCTTACCAGCTTGAAACATAGCTGGAACTCAAGTATATATAAAATAAAAACAAAAGTTTATTAAAAAGGCAGATTGCTCTTCTGTATTTTGAAAGATAATTATTCCATGTCTGTATGTGAATATGTGAAGTATGAAATAACAAAATACTCAGACTCCTCTTATTTAAGCATGAAAAAAGTAGAAGAAAATGGCTTAGCCTTCTGCCTTCCTGGTAAAGGCTTCTGGTCTAGTTCAGACCCAGGAATCAATGTGACATTATAACCAGGGACATGATAAGAAGCAGCTTGGACCATAAAAAAGCTCTCTAGTTTTTCAAAACAAATCAGTCTTGTTTGGATGTGTGCACAGTCTGCTGCTCTTTAAATCTTCAGAGCACTGAAAACATGGCATTTACCTCCCAAAATCCAGGCAAGTTTTTCCTGAGAAATAGAAGTACTCCTATATAGACAAGATTGTGTGGTCTGTGACTGAGTTTTTGTTCAGGCTGAGCAACTGTTGAGTATTCTGGAAGGCTCCACAGAGACCCTGACTGCATTCAGCATGACTGCATTAAGTTGACACAATCATTTGTCCACCTTGCACAGTCTAGAAGAAAAGAAACCACAATAGGTATTGGGATTAAATAATTCAACATTGCTGGTCTGTTTACACCAGACAAATAGAGTATCTGGAGTGTCCTGAATCAGCACATTTCTGCTTCAGGAATAAGGAATTCAAAGAGCTTCCAGTACCATCTTGGCAAGTCTTTCTCCCACTAGGTACTTGAAGTGACAAACTAGACTGAGATTCAAAACAAGGTCTGGGCTTCAATCCAGCTATCTGCAGCATCCTTCAAAAGCCTACAGTGCTGCACAGCTCACCCTCTGCCCAATTCCCCCTCCAGCAAAAAAGAAAATGAAGACAACACACAGGTCCTTACCTCTGAGAAGCAATAATCCATGCCAATCAGCCAGATAATGCAAGATGACATTGTGGGAAAGTGAACAAAGGAAGAAAGAACAGTCAGCCTTTAATTTCACTGTACATCATGAGTTACTGACACATGAAGTGTCAGAAGCTAAAACACCCCCATCCCATTCCAACAGCACATCCATTTCAAGTACTCTTTCTTTATAACATGTGATTATATGAAGCATTGTTTTATTTGTATCTAATTTCAGGATCTTAGGAGTTCTTGAATGTCCAAATGACCATAAGTATCTTTTCTCACAAAAGGAACATTGTGTCAGTCAACCAGAAATCTGCTTGTCAAAGCACTGTGAATAGTTTGAAATTTCAGCTCTAACACTAAACAATAGACATTCTCATAGATACAGCAAGCATTCCCAATACTTTGTTATCACAAAATTTTGTGGAAAAGGAAATATCGTTAAGAACAAAACTCAAAACTTTTGTTTTCTGTGGGAGGAAATGATGATCACACCAACATCATTCTCTACTCCAATTCATTGATCGAGATATAATTAATTAAATCTTTATCATTCCTCAGAATGGAGAAACCAATCTCTAGCAATGGTCTGCTGAGCTGCAGCCATTAATCTTAGGTCATAGGCTGTGAAGAAATGACCTGAAGAGGTACTTTAATTAACAAGTATTTTTTACAAGTGATAATCATGATCCTTTTAGTACATGCCAAGCAGAAGATAAGACTGATGAATCTCTTGTGGTTAGAGTATTGATTTGTAATTTATATGAGAGAAAGATATTTAAACAGAAGGGAAATGGTATCAAACATTCAGATCAGAGGTTATAATGTTTTACAGGTCTCTGAGGACTTTGCTTTTCTTTTGAAGAGCATGTTTCTCTAAGTCATCACTGTGTACACCACAGAAGATAACAATATTCAGCTTTATGATATGGCATCCAGATTCACACATTTGTATGTACTATGTTGCTTTGATTCACTTAATATAAACACTTACAAAATCCTAAATTTGAACATTTCAGCCCTTTTATAGTTTTTTTAGATCCAATCCTAAAACTAGCAGCATTTGTGAAAATTAAACTCAGAGTTCCTGTTCAACAGCCAGTATCCAAGGTCAGTAACTACTCTTTAAAACTTGTGCCTCATGAAAAGACTTGTACCCAGTACACCTTCAGAAGTGTTGCAAGGCAAGGTGCAGCAAGGTGCTAAGATAAAGGAAAGATAATTTCCCTCAATAAAATCAAAAGAATTATATGCATAAGAAAATTTTACTCTATGGGAGGGGAAAAAGGGGGGGAAAAAAGAACTGAAAGTCTGAAAATTGGCATTTTAGACACTAATGTAAGAATGTTTAAATTATTCCATCCAGCCCTTTTGTTTTGACAGGTGCTTCAATAAGTTATATTTGACAGTTCACATTTTTCTAATGTCATCAGTGTAATGTACAAAGTATATTTGAATTATCTGATGGGCCTAATGTACTGAGCAGAAGGAGTAAATCCAGCTATCTCTGGGGACATTAGTTTGTTTCAGCATATGCCAATTCACATTGAACTTGAAATTGATGTTGTTCCCCATTGTGCTGTTACGTCACTTATGGACCTTTATAATGCTTCCACAAGTGAAAAAAGACATCATTAGAATAAAAGCTGTGAGCATTTTAAGGGATGATTCTGAGGCAATGGAAGAGAATTTCCCTGTGGCAAAAAAAAAAAAAAAAAAAAAAAAAAAAAAGAAGCAGTGAGAGACTCAATATCTTAATGGGCTTACTTGGATAAACAAGGCAATGAAATTAAAGATTTATTCTTCTTCTGAATGGTAATGGGGTTAAGAAACTTGTGGAATTTTGCTACACTTGAACATCAGGGAATGTCAAGTCTTTATGTTCACCTGTCAAGCTCCAAGGGCATTAAAACATGGTCATCTTAACAGCTCCTGGTTTGGATTTCAATGAGAGCTCCGAGAGCTCCAAGTCCTTAGCACTGCAGAAAACACAACCACTCTTATCCAGGCATCCAAATTTTTGTCCAACAGCCAGCATTTCAGTTTGAACTTTTTGCCCCTCGTTCATGGTCCCATTTGGGATCTGATCTTTTCAACGCATTTGCTGTGCTCAAAACAGGCGAGTTCCACCAGGAACATGAGAGAACAGACAGAGTAATGGATGGTACCTCTGGACAGGAAAGCAAGGATGGAATGCAGTGCATGCTTTCCTGGTGCACAGAATAATAGGAGGAAGTCAGACCTGCCAAAGAAAAGGGTCAGGCAGAGAAAAAAGCTTGACTGTTTTGGTTTCACGAGGAAGGATAGCTGTGGGCAGTCAGAAAATTGTCAAAGAGCGACCTGAATGCCTGGAGCTTGCTCTAAGCCAAGCTCTCCTAGAGGCAGGCACAGGAAGCTGCCACCACTGTGGTCCAGTGGGACAGGAACAGAGCATGGCATGCTGTACCTGTGTGCTACTGCACTCACACACTGTGCTCTGATAGCTTTCCACCACAGTGCTACACCAGCTCTTCCAAATAGCTTATCAGCAGCAGGAGATACTTTCCAGGTTGGAGACACTGCCAAAGGAGATGAGAGAGGGTGATCCTCAAAAATGGTGACCAGCAGCAGACAGACTTGTCCCCCATCCACATGTCTGAGACTGTGCTTGTGCTTAGCCTTGCATTCTACAGGGGGAGTCCATTTCCTCCACTACTGTTGGAAGAACAGAAGACCACTATCCAAACCTTCTCCTCCAAGGCTGTTTTCCCACCTGTGATGTCAGCTGATTACTCTAGATTTAAGCTTTAGAGAACAAAAAATTAAACTAAGTGGGTGAAACGAGGCACGATCAGAAGCTCATACCCCAAGCTTACACATCAGGGCAGATTCTGCTTTTGGTTTTTGACAGAGTCTGTGGGGATGGTTTAAGTGAATGAGGAGAGCTGCAGCAGCAATTTCAGAAAGAGCTCATCAGAGCTGTATTTTTCTGCTAAATCCAGAATCAAAGCACAGAAGAAATATGCTCAGGCTGAAAAAAAGTATTTGGCATGGAGGGTAAAGTGGAGAGCTCAGTTTGCAACTGCACAGATTCAAAATACTCCATCTATTCTGCAAACAAGCAGCAAATGTATGGTGCCACTGATGAGCAGCTGAGGTATAAATCACCACTCTGATATATGTGCCTACTGATTAAATTTATGAGATTCACCACTAAGATGCAACTCATTCCAGGGAAGATGCTGATTGTTCACCATGTTTGCTCTGCACTTACAAAGCCTCCTGGATTGGAAATATCCTAATTAGAAAATGTGTATCCACACACTTGGACTAATTATATAAGAAAGCATATAATATTTTACCACACTTACACCATATTTTAGAGAAAACTTTAGACTCCTCATCTTCCACCTTACAGCTCACTAGATAAGATCATATCTATAGTAAAATACAGACATTTTGTTGCTGAAATGTATGAAATATCTCTTGTGCTTTAATTAAACATACACTTTTTCAACAACACTTTTTCATCCTCCAGCAAGCATCATGCATTCATAAGGTCCTGGCAACCTCCTTGCCCTGAAACAAAACCTTGACCATCACAAATCCTCAGCATCAGTTTCCTCAGATGCATTTGGACAGCTCTGACTGTGTGAGATGGTTTAACAATGTGGTGACACTTGGGGGAGTGACACTTGTGAAAAGTGATATCTGGAACAAGCCTATGGCAATTCCAATGTCAGCTGCATCAGCAGCAATTCCTGTATGCAGCTCAGAGCTGTGGTTGTCTTTCTTTTCCCTGCATACAGGGTAATCCTCAGAGAAATATACAGAATTACCAAAAATGTCACTGCCTTGTGTCAGTGTAAGAAGCCAAGTTAATGCGGTTTGTGCATGTGCATGATGATTGTATCTTCCATTTTCCATTCAGTTACTGAAGTCATGCTTACCAGGGAGAAAAAATGCTATGGATTATTCTGTTCCAGTATGTGAAAACCATGTGAGAGCCATGATTGATGACACAGCTCTGAGGAATAAGCCTCAATGGCATCTGCAGCACAGCTATGAGGTTACTAATAACCACAACCTGTGAATTGAGAAAGAAGCCCTTAAAAATGACTGCTGACAAACACAATGAAAGAGATTTATGGATGCCTACATCAAGAGTACCCAATCCTTGTGAAGTGGATGGCTTGCCTCATTCATTATGCTACTGTGACATGAAAATGATATTCTGCTCTCTTTCAATTTTTTTTTTTTCCATTTCCACTGACTGAATATCAGAGACTACCTTCCAGGGAAAATAAACATGACTTATGTAGCCACTGAACTTTCAGTGATTTTAGCCCTTCATTCCTTTAATGGTTGAGGAAAACAGGATGTCTTTAGCTCCAAACAAAAGGGATATCAGCTTATCAACAGTAGATTTTAGCAAGCCTATTATATGGCAGTAAAGTCAAAGCCACTTTTAAATCCAATTATCTGCATTCTTACTGCTTTTATTCCTGAAAAGTGCTTATACTAAATCATTGAAGGCTGATGTCTGTAGTGTTAAATATACTCAAACACTGCTAAGTTCTCGTGGTCAGGGTCATTTCTCAAGTGTGTTGTTATAAAATATAGTCAGGAAGAATCTAGAAGGCTCTCAGCCACACACAGACAAGGACATAAGGGTTGTTTCTGTATCACAGGGCAAAAATTAATATATTAAAGTTAGAAAAGAGACAGTGGGTCAAATATTTAAAAACTAAGAAGTCTGGTTCACAGGCAAAGGTTATTCTCAGAACCACTTGTAACCAAAAGACCAGAACTTGCAGTGAACACTAGTTCTGACACTGTGATCTCCTGTTTTAGTCTGGTGGAAAACCATGCAGCTGTGAAAGCTGAGTTGGAAATAGATATTCTTCTTACACCAGTCAGGGCTTCTCCAATAGTATCTTGCTATCCAGAGAAGAAAAAAGGGTGATAATGTCTGAATCTGAATATAAAGCAATTCCTGAGATCCACAGCTGGCACTGCATGAAAAGGACCTTGTGCTTTTTGAAGGATTTTTGTGTCTTGAGGTCTAGAGAGAAGCTGTATGGAGGGAACAACAGGTAATGCAAAACTGCTGAGCTGCTAATTTATGTCAAAACAACAATCTTAAACTACAGAAATGCTGTGGATCACAGGAGCACAGGAGTGGTTGAGGCACTCTTGTTAGTCTGTTAATAAGGGATTCTGTCAGGTCAGTCAAGCTCTCCATCTGCTTGGGGACTTTCCACTGCCACCCATTTGTGCAGTGGGATGCACCTGCCCTGCTCCACAGCACACTGTGTTACACTGCTGAAGGGTTTGCTTGCCTTAGTAGAGCCCATGTGCTGGGACAAAATATGAGAAGGAAACACCTTGATCCACATCTGATCCACAGAACTTTACGTGGATTACTTTTACAAGTACTGGTATCTCTCATTCCTAACATTAACCATGAGCATTTTCCCTCTAAAGACCATTTAGAGAACATTTGGGAGTAAGATACACAGCCTAGTTAGTTGCTAATCATCATCAAAGAGATCTCAAAGGGTTACAGAGAAAGTTTAAATACTTATCTAACCTAGTCACAGAAAAAGAAGCATCAGTCTGCAACTAAGTCATAAGAGAATGAAACAATATAATTCCAACACATCCTAGTGAGAAAGACTGGGTGTGAGAAATGTGACAAGAGGTATAAAATGAACAGGCAAGTAGCCTGATGGACTGCATTGTGGAAATATGAGGAAATTAGTGTATCTTGCAGATCATGTGGAAAGATGAGGAAGTTATTGTATGTGGTGTGTCGTGTGAAAACATGAGTTCCACCCTAGGCTTCATTATCAGTGCTTTCTTGTTGATGTAGGCTGCTTTTGCTGTGGAATCCTCCAAGGAGGGAGGTCACACAACATCCCTTGGCAGCATGTTCCTGTCCTTGGTTGCCCTCAGGCTGAAAAAGCTTATCTCTGAACTTCTGTTTCAACATGGCACACCTTACCCTTTGCCTCTCACCAGGCACTGCTGTGAGCAGCCTGGCACCCTCATACCCTGCAGGGAGAGACTGGGGGGCTGCTGTGAGCCCCCCACTAAAATCTTCTCTTCTCCAGGGCAGCTGAACCATATCACCAGCCCTCTGCTCTCAGGGCAAGTAATCCAGATCCCAGCCTGGATCTTGGTGGCTCTCTGCAGAACACACTCCAGTTGTCTCCCTTGCACAAGGGGGTCTCACATCCCTTGCCCTGCTGGGTGCACTGCTCCTACACATCTCAGTGTGGTCATCTCCTTTTATGAGGAAAGAGAACAAGATGTGACTGTCATAGCTGTAGCTGGGACAGTCTGAAGACACTAAACAGCAGGCTTAAAATAGCTATCTTGGTGTAAGAAATGTGAAAGTTCTAGAAGTCAAACTTAATCACCTACTCAGCTTCTTGAATGCCTGTGCTCTCAGCACCAGTGACCTTGAACCAACTCAGAGCTTTATTTTCCATAATACAAGGACACCCTCACACCCAATATATAGTGCTCAGCACCCAATATATCCTAGACAGAGGCAGATGTAAATGCTGGCTGCTTCCTGATACTATAACTGTGAGTTACAAGCTTCTGATAGTAGTAACTGTCTCTTTGTCCTCACTAAACGTTTTATTTAGCCTGAATTATAAATGTCTCTTTTTTTCCCCTCAAAAATGTATGAAAAATCCTATAAGGGATATAAAGTAAAAACTGTGCATGTGTCATGCTGAAATGCAAAATGAGAAGCCAGGCAGTCAATTGTGTAAGACTACTTTAATAAAATAAAATTACAATATTGAAAAATGGTTCCTTATAAAGTCAGCTCTGGAAGGGGTAGGGAAGAGTACAAGGGAAAGAAGAGTATATGCTCCAGAGGTATGAAACAGTTAAATGAAACAGAAAGACTATCTTGCCAATAAATATGCAGATCAGATTCTCAAACACCTTTCTGAGATGTATTGCATTTTATGTGAAAGAACATATGAGAGACACTGCCTGTGTCATTATCTGAAAGGCATAATCTTTGGTATGGTACATTAATGTTGCCATCTAGTCTATGTTTGCTTGGAGACAGGGCAATTTTATATTTAGCACTGTGAAATCAGCCAGGTCTGATGAAGACCCACTTTGAAGTTTCTGAAAAATCTTAACTGTTCACATACCTGGAAAACTCTCAGCCTGGGCCAGAGCAGTCAGTGTGGGCTGATACCCTCCTTCTCAACATGTCTACTGGTAGATAGTTAGGAGAAAGTTGTGAGTCACAAAGATTCTTTCCTGGAAATATCTTGTGACCATTTTTGCAAAGATTTAGAGCCCTTCAGAGACACCCATCTCCAATTATTACACAGTTGTATTCCTAAACCTAGATAAACCGTGTAATCACAAAAAAAAAAAAAAAAAAAAAAAAAAGGGTTTTTTTTCTCTCTTCTGCCTATCTGCCTTATACAGTACATTACAAACTGTCTGAACTCTATTTTTTGTATAATTAATAAAGAAGCAAATAATTCAGTGAATAAGTTAAAATGTGCCCTCCTTTTGTGGGAAAACTAGAACAGTAAAATGCTGCAGCACTAAATCTCTTCTGAGCACAGCAACTGTGGTAGAGTCTCATCTCTTACACTCTGCCTAGGGTAGCCCCTGTCTGTTCCTTCAGACTTTGCCTTTGGCACCAGGAATTGATGCTAAATAGTTAGTGCAGCAGATGTGAATGATACTATTTTTCTGAAAGATTCAGAGGTGCCTTTCTTTTCTTTGGAATCCTGCCAAAATTGGTTTGGCCAACTTCAGAGGTTCTCCACCCAGCTCTGTGTAAATTTGGGTCTGATAATTTTTCAGCAAATAAAACAAAGTCATTAATCATCCCTTTGTGTCACTTAGGACAGCAAGGTCTAAGATGATGAGCAGCAAGTCACCCAGACTGCTGCTATTCGAGTACATCTGTTAATGGGGAGTTGAATGGAGCTGCACAGGCCTTCTGCTCTTTCTGGCCCTGCCTTGTACAATACCCAGCTAAGGATGGGTCTTGAAATGTGGAATGGTGGGCAGAACTCATCTCTTTTGGGTCATACTTGGAGTTAACAAATTCTGAGTGGCCACATAATCATAAGCAGGGGACAGCAAACTGGGTGATATGTGGCATACAGGATCTGCCCAGGATCAGATGGGAAGTGCCATGGAAATCAGAGCCATATGACAGCTGGTAAAAATGTCACTCAGGGTTTCATGCCAGCACTACCCCAGTGACACCTACAGCCCAAAACAGGTCTCTCAGCCATACCTCACTTTCTGGGGAGGGATCAGCCACCCCAAGTGCTTGGGCAAACAGGGTGTCTTATACCCTGCTTATATTTTGAGACCTTGCACGTCTTGTGTGGTGGGAAATCTGCAGTCATTGAATCTGTACATCCTGGACACAGGAGCTGAGAAGATGTTGATGAGGATCTCCATGGAAAGTGCAAGGAAAGAGAAGGCAATGATGGCCACTCCTGACCAAGCATGGTACCAACCACCCCATTTCAGGGAATAAAGAAAAACCAAACACCATACATACCTTTCCTTACTTCTGTGCTCAACAGTTCATCCATGTTCTCAGGAGCTGGCACAAACCAGGGCTTTAACACTGCACTTTCTGGGCACTAACCCACTGAGGTTATTAATTCCCAAAAGCATGTTCTCCAATCTGTCACCAGCCCTGTCCTCTCTTGTCTGGGTTTCACTTTCTGACTGACACTCATTCATAAAAGGGAGCACTGAAATCGATTCCACTTCATGTCTCAGACTGGACAGTCTGTTTTCCTGTGCAGACAGTCTCCAGCATGCACCATCCACTCTATATGCTCCTCTTCTCTCTTTCTCACTTGAACACACCAGGTGATATACCTGGCACCTTTCCCAACAGTTTGAAACTTGTGAATTATTGATCTGGCTCTGGCTGAGGCTTGTAATCCACCCTTCCAACAATGTTTGTATTATCTCTGTGTCAGGGTGCACAATTTTTAGCAAGCTCAAGCTGATCATGGCAAGTCTTGCCCCTAAATATAATTGAGACTTTTCTCACAAAAATCCCCTCAAGAAATTCTCTGACTCCCTCTCCCCACCAGCTCTCTGGCTTATTCTTTGAGCCACAGTTTACTGTAGAAATTGTCATAAACCACCCCAGCTCTGAAACTATAAATATAATATTTATGTATATATTTATGTACAGTAGTATATGTATATGTACATGTATATCTGTATATCTGTATATCTGTATATCTGTAAAATCCTTCTTTATACATACCAGCCTCCTTCAACTCCTTCAACTCCACAGCAGCAACTCCTTCTGGGTTGCTTTCCATTAAAGTTTGGGGTCATAGCTTAACTATCAATTAACATGATTCATCATGGTTAGCCCTTTCAGCACTCAAGGAGTCAGGCTGGTCACATTATTTTGGCTGTGATGAGGGATGGGGGAAGACTAGTATTGTACACCATTTTTCTCAAAATGATATGAAATCTGTTTAAATGTTACCTTTGGTTTTATAATTGTTTAAACATGGTTCAAACAGGAAAGGACATTTTCTTAGTTTCTTATTCTTTTCAACCAAAAGTTTGAACCAGTTTTGTGTGAGCCACCCCTTGAGCCCAAGCACTCTGGCTAGCAGAGCAGAGCACTGCTAAGGTGTCCCATTCACAAAGTGATTTATCAGAAGTGCTGTGGTGCAGCAGTGAACAGGGGATCTACCACAATAAGTAGCATATTTCTTGAATGCCTCAAGGACCAAAAAGTGTCCAATACCCATGAAGGTTGATCAGGTTTTTTCATTAGAAATTATTCCACTCTGTGGTGGTCTGTCACCAGGGAAAGGCTTCCACAGCTGCAGCAGGTACCTAGTGCAGAAGGGGTGAACCATCCTCTGCATTATCATTCCTGCTATCATTGTCATACACATGACATGTGAAGACACGTTTTTCTCCATTAACAGTGCTGTAACTTGCAAAACATCCAGGGTTACATTTGATTCCTTTTTTCTGTTGATAAAATGCAAACCATTTATCTTTCCTGTGTATGCACCCATGGCTATTTATTACTGCTTCCTGTGCCTATCAGCAACAAAATTCTTACTGTTTCATCAGTAAGAAAGTCTAAAACAATTTATAGAGCATAACTTCCTCTATGAGAAATGTGAATTATGTGGCCAATAGAGCCTTCAGCTACTTGCATCAGTATTTTTTTCCCAACCAGTCTCTGAGATGGTTATCTACCCTTTCATTACCCCAAGATGACATTAATGCCATTCAGTGCTGACTGGTCTGCCTGATAAAGCTAAGCATAAACCCTGGCTGATGCAGAATGTGACTGACAGTTTTCATAAGAAAAGCAAAAGCCAGGAGCACATATCACCTCCCTAGAAAGAACTGCATTTGGCTGCCAGTTAAATATATGAATTTTAAAATTGTTACATTTGATATGCTGAATTAAATTTTACATGAGCTCATTATAGTCTATATCACTTTCTCCTCATGCTCCTGAATGTCTTTGACAGTCATCTGTCAAATCACAGGAGCTGATGTCCATTTGCAGAGTAAAACCTTGCACATTGGCAATGAATAGGAAGCCACATTTCCAGGGAAAGCACCTTCATAAGGAAGAGGAGGAAGAAGGTAGGAGAGAGAATCAGGATCTTGCTTTAAATCTGGGATGCAGGGTAGCACCTGAGAGCTGTTGTCCCACAACACACCCTGCTTCTTAAGATGAAGAATTCTGAAACAAAAAAATGTTTTTTATGTTGTACACATGTGGCAAACACAAGTTTAAGCAGTGGATTTATTTGTGGATTAAGAAGAATACAGAAAACTGAATATAACACTAATACAGTCACCATAGTAGCTGGTGGCTTATTTCAATTAAATAAATTCTCACTTTAATTTGTTCCTATTTATTTTTAGTATTGCTGTGCCACAGATTTGTGTATTGACAGACTCAGTCACATCCTAAGCATTGCCATGAAAATTTAGGCTTCAGGAGCTGGACACAGCTTGGACTTTTGACACCAAATTTGGCTGAGGTATTTCCAGTGAATGTACAAACAACCAACCCATTTTGAAACCAGGTTATGATCCAAATCAGGAAAAACTGCTGGTCAGGACAATTGAAAGAAGCAAGATTTTCTGAAACAAGAGGAAAGCTGTTCATTGATAAAAATTATTTGTTTCAAAAATTGTCATAACCTTTTGACATTTTAAAATGTGAAACAGTGATCTCCTGAAATAGCATTGCCACTCTCTGTAATGACATACAGTTTTTGAAAAGAAAAAGTTTAGAAATATCAATAATTATTCAAAGCAAAATAAAAAATATTTTCAATTACAAATACATTATTTGAATCATTTTTATTCTTTTATTTCCTTAAATCTCTGATAATCCTAAATGCCTTACCTTATTCTCCTACCCTCTTCTTCAGAGTCAGCAAATTTGTCATCAAGTTCATTTCTTGTCCAGCTCAACTTGACATCATAAAGACATTCAAGGTAATAGAATACTGGTCTAAACTTTTAGTGATAATAGAAGTGAAATGACTATGAAATGCTGGCATTATCTCCAATTTGTCACAGGAGATGAAGGGTCATTCACTCAGAACCACTGTTATAAGCTGTCTGCCAATTCAAGCTATTGTATTGCATGAACCCCTCCCCCACACAATTTGCTCACTTAATTTGAAATCCTGTGATCCTTTGCAATTTCATTTCTGCTTTCAATTACTTGACTTGTTCATTTTCCTGAGTAGCCACCTGAAATTGCACACGGACTGCCTATATACAGTTATAACTTTTTCCCTTTTACTTTCTTGTTTCTTTTTATGCAATCTTTGTGCTTGTTTCAGCTGAACTTCTTTGTTTCCTTCCTTAATTATAATCTCTTCTTATCTGGTTGTCTATTTATTTACCACTTGTTTGCCTCCACAATTCCCCAAACTTTCTTTCTTTCAAATGGAGAGGAGAGGAGAGGAGAGGAGAGGAGAGGAGAGGAGAGGAGAGGAGAGGAGAGGAGAGGAGAGGAGAGGAGAGGAGAGGAGAGGAGAGGAGAGGAGAGGAGAGGAGAGGAGAGGAGAGGAGAGGAGAGGAGAGGAGAGGAGAGGAGAGGAGAGGAGAGGAGAGGAGAGGAGAGGAGAGGAGAGGAGAGGAGGATTTGCAGTCTTGGGCTCTTCTTTGCACCATCTGTTGCTGCCTATTTCCAAACAAAACTGTAGTACCCTGGCTGTATCACCATGAACAGATCACTCTAGATATCTGCACAGCAAGCACAGGTGGTCAGAAGAGCAAACAAGACACGAGACTGCAGTGGGGAGGGATTAAAGAATAAAATAGTTTTGATTTCTGGATGTGCTGAGAATTTTTTGACCACACTGGACCTGTCCAAGCAGAGAAGAGCATTGGCACCTCTGGAAAGCAGCCAGCTGCTGGAACACTCTCCAGTAGACTATGGGGTCCAGATGCCCACATGCCTGTGTGGGCAGAGAGGATGTAGGCAGCCTCAGGAGGTAAGAAATCCCACCTCAAGGGTCCTGTCTGTGTGTGCAGGCTGTGCACAGACTGCTTCAGGTGGCTGTTTTGGCAGCTGACACCATTGTAAGCAAAGCAGTGACAGAGAAATGTCCATAACAGGATGAGGAAAATATTTATTTCTCCTACAGAGGCTAAGCGGACACTGCTTGGTCAGAGGGGAAGAAGTTATTGCTGGCCTTGACCTTCCTTCTGGATAAATCTCAGCTCTGAACTGAGATCTCCCACCACCATGAAAGTCGTCATTTTTTCCATAATGGGACTACAAATATTTTAGCTTCTGAGAAACAGTTTTGCAGCCACTCATAGCTCAGTTCTCACATACTCCCATTCCTCTGTCTTCCTGCCTGGGCTCTGGAAGCTTTCAATGCCTGCTGTCAGCACATTTCAAGACACATTAACTTGAAATGAGACAAACTTCTCTTAGCATTTAATTCACCTGGCTGGCATGTGCCAAGGGAGGCATGTCATGTTTGCATATCACTTTTTGTTGTAAAGTATTACCTGTCATGTGACATAGTCATAAGTCACCTCCTAGATTAAAAAGAGACTGAAGTGAGGTAAAAACATTCTCAATTTTCCAAAACAGCACTGTGACAATATTCCCACAATGAAAAAGGCAAGAACATGGAGTTTAAATGATATTGTTTTTATATATTATCCAACTTATTGGAAGCAGATATTCCACTATTTAAGACAACAAGTGCAATAAAAAGATGTATTAGCACCATGCAACACTGGCCCCAAAGCCTTGCCAATCACACTAAAGGCAAATTGGCTTGCTTAAATTTGTTCTGTTGAGTTTTTTATCTTTGTAAGAACTGCAGTAATTTCAATATTGTTAATACCTTGTTACATAAACTAATTCCTTATGTTTCTTATTTAAGTTGTTGGGAGCAGAATACAAGGCTTGAACCAGTGGTAGCAGTGGCTCTGAAAGGAAGGAGTTGCTTTGGGTTTTTGAGTCTCAGTCAGAAACACACATTCCCAGACTCCTGCATAGACACTAAATCACTTTCTGTAGGAATGTCAGGGCAAGCTGGCACTGCCAGGTTCCTTCCTAGAGGATGGTGAGGTCGGACCAATACGAGTCCCAGCCAGGACTGAGCAAGCTGAGATTTCAATTAACAGTTAATTACTGCCCACTTGTGGCAAAATGGCAGGGGCTGAGTTGGAAATAACCTCCAGAGAACAGCACACACACAGCTGCACCTGCAGCAGGTCTCTAAAATTTGATAACAAGGTGGTGGTTTCCCTTCTCCTCCTCTATCAGGGAAGATGTACTCAGCAAAGCAAGGAGAAAGGTGGATAACTGGAAGACCACTAGGCTATATAAAACATGCTTCTGCTGCAGAGATTGAAAGAGTTAAATGTTTAGTGCAGTGCCAGCACATAACAAAGTAAATACAATCCTACAAAATAGGGAAGCTTGCAGCAAAGAATCTCCACAAAATATTACTGTGAAAATCCCAATAAAAATGTATTTTTGTCTCTTATTTACAATGTAAGATTGAATTCAGATCCTAAATTTAATGAGTTAATTGTGGACTAATAGATAATCTGCTAACAAACATTGTTTCACAAATAGTGGGTCTGTATTTCTTCCAGTCAGCACATAGGGATGAATGATCCATCTCTTTATATATGACTAAACCTAAAGCAATTTTATCAGCTTAATATTACACAAGTGCTTTAGAATAGTAATACTAGCTTCTCCCTACAAATCAGGAATTGAAAGCCCTAAAAGCAAGGCTTGTGAGATATAAAGAAATTTTACAGCCTGAAATGTTTAACAGTTTTATGAAATGAGCAGCTATTGCAGACTGATTTGTTGTTTTAAAACCTGCTCCATGAGATGCTGTTATTTGCTGCAGAGTACATCAAGGACCTTTCAATTCAGAGGCTTGAAGAGGCTATAGCCTGGAAAACTTCAAGGGCAAGACCAGTGAAGGGAGGGGCATGGCATTATATCATTCTTAGAGTATTGCAGCTGTTATACGTAGCTCAGCTCAGCAAGAGCAGCTTTTCCAGAGTAGCTGCTGTGGCTTCTCACAGAATCAGAGAATAAGCTGAGCTGGAAGGGACCCACAAGGATAATTGACTCCAACTCCTGGCCCTGCACACACCATCCCCAAGAGTCACACCATGTGCCTGAGAGCATTGTCCAAACATTTCCTGAGCTCTGTAAGGCTTGGTGCTGTGACCACTTCTCTGGGGAGCCTCTTCCAGCACTCTTTACAGCCCGTGAGTTAGATCTTGCTTTCTTCCTCATCTCACAAGAGGGAAACTAGAGCACAAGAGAATTAGGAAGCCTGTTTTCAAAGGTGTTGAGCACACCTGCTCCAGGTAAAGTGAATGGGATCTCTGCAAACCAGACCATAAATGATAAGTCTGAAGTCATAGCTGCCTGCTGTATTGGCAACAGGAAGAGAATCCTTATCTCCTGTCCCCCAGTTTTTGCTCTAACCAGAAGTTCTCACCCTTGTAATGACAGTCCTTTTTTATTTTCCTTGAAATCTGAAACATTTGGCTTTAATAAAATATGTGGGTCTTCTTTGATCTCATGCCTAGCTCTCCTTTGGCAGAAAAAAGGAAACCTTCTTCCCAGCAGTTCTTCAATGAGATGGGCTGGTAGAGCACACATTTATTAGGGACCATTCCTAAAATCGTTAGCCAGATAACATTACATTGTGCCCCCATTATATCTGCCTCATCTACTTTTTTGTCTTGCCTGTCAGTAATTAACAGCTAAGCCAAGTGTATTTTCTCCAATTCAATTCAGAGTAAAATAGGTCTTTAAAAATCTACAGAGGGAGCATGCAAGGTGTTCATGTACTACAGTGATAAGTGTAGTACAAATTAATTGTGAGACTGCTTTGCAGCTGTGAGGTGAGTCCTAGCCCCTGCCTCTGATATGGACTCTGCTTTCTGAGAAGTTTGATCAGAAAAATCCAGGCTTTGCAAAGTCTTTGTGGTACAAGCCACCCTTGCAGAACCTCTATTGATTTTTATGTGCCAGAACAGCAAGGCAGAGCTTGCTGCTGGAGTGTGAGGCAACAGCTCAGTCACAAAGAGCTGTTGTTTAGGGAAAATGTAAATTAAAGAACTCTAAGTGAAAAAAATGATGAAAAACAATGGAATAGGATATCAGATAGTCAATATTCTCTAGGAATCACTGGAGCAGGAGCACTCGCATGACCTAGCATTTTATAATAAGACAAGGTAAAATATCTGAAAATAATGAACCATAATAATTGATCCCAGCTGTAATGAAAATATCACTTGTTATCCTATTCCAGTCCTATTTGGCAGTGGCATTGATTTGGGAGTGATAAAAAGAAGGTGTGACATTAAATAGCAAGTGTTGGAGAAATGATGATCTGGCTTCTGAATCTGAATTTGGTCTGATTGTGCTTTCAAAACTCATTGCTGTAGAAGGGATCATGTTCAATGAGTCCAAGAGACTGAAGTGTGAGGGCTTGAATCTGGACTTGAGGAGGAAATGGATCCCAGTGGGAGAGGGAAAGAATCTAGTTCTTGCCAGTGAGAAAAGCTTTTGCCAGATTTCTGCTGGAAGAGAACAAGAATGATGATGCCAGAATGAGGAAGGTGCAGAGGGACAACTGATCTTCAGTGGAATATTTCTGATCTGCTAAGGGAAAGTTAAGGACTCTAGTACAGACTTCACAGGATTTAACTGCTTTATGGATGAAAATCACTTCAATAGAATTTAAGAAATCAAGTATCAATCTTTTCTTTTCTGTGAGAATTTAACTTTCCAGGTATAGAGACAGAAACTATAGTAATTTGGGTGCAAACATGCCTGGAGATAATAAGATGAGGTATTTTTCCTATTAGGTACTAGCTGAAAAGAAATAAAAATTTAGTTACATAAAGTAATGAGGACACTGTAGAAAGTAATAGCTACAGAAAATTAAGCCAAGCAGAATGACCTGTAATTAACTTGATCTAAACAAAATGAAACAATAAAGTTATATCTGTAATTTATATTCTTTAGGGAATATAAAAATTTTAATTAAATAGGATGAATGTAAAGTTAACTGTATTAAGAAACTATTGAGAGAGAACCTAGAATTTTATTGGGATAGATACTTTTAAAATCTATGCAAAATCTGAATCTTGAACAAAAAGAATTGACAGAACAGTTCCAGGCCTGCAGACATCAAAAGAATGTCAATAAGAACACAAATAATAAACTTACTGGAAAATGATAAACAGAAAAACTCTAGAAAAACTATTTTTAGTAGATGTGTGGACGTGATTGAAATATTTTATTAGATATTTATAAAGCCTTAACTGGAATTTAGTACAAACCTGCAGTTCCCACCACAAACCATTCTCTAACCAGGTAAGCAAAGATAAGCATGATGGATTATTTTTTGAGGAGTGGATAGGAAAGCTCACTTTTAGTAAATAAAAGAGTGAGTGAGGATACCAGAGCATTTTGCAAGATTATCTGAAGAGCAAACCAGCATTTAAAAAAAACCCAAAACAAGCCCAGACTAAAACAACAACTTGACAAAAGGAAAAATATTGTGAATAAATAAATTTACACTAGAAATGTGAAGCCAATTTCTACTCATAAGCATAAAAGTGAGAATAGCTTCCATGTGAGAGCTCAGAGGCATAAAAGTTGATGTTTATGATAGTGATCATATGATTTCCAATATCAAAAGGTGGAAATCTTTGGATAAGATTAAGAAATGTCCTCTAGCTTATCTGTTCCTGAGTTTCCTGATGTTCCTGATACTGTATAGTTTTTCTGTGACTACTTTGCACTGATCTTTATCATTTGCTTATCCAGCATGGGACAAACTGAGAAAAAGACCTGCCACTTTAACATACTGCATAACTAGCCTATAAATATATTTCTTTGACCCAGTAAGGCCAAGAATTTCTCAGGGTCTGAAGAATAGGCATTTATGAAGATAATGAGCACAGTCAGTGCTGCTGTAGAGAAACAGGGGGAAAAGCAATATGAAAAAAAGGTGTTGAAAAAAATAAGATGATTGAATACCAACCTTGCTGCTTAGGTTCACAAGCCAGCTACTAATTGGTCATTATGACAAGTTAGTTCATTTTTATATAGTGCTTCTTATATTCTCTTCAAAAGCACCTAGCATTACTCAATTTCTAGCAAAAGGGTACCAGTTTTAGATGATTATTTGAAGTAACATGTTAGAGCACATTTTATATAGTTTCTCCATCAGCTTTGTTTAGAGGAAGAAGAGATGAGACTTTTCTGCATATCAGCTGGAAAATTACAAAATATGAAGAGATTCTGGTAGTTGCAGCAGTTGATAGTGAAGACCATGGAGAAATAGTGACAAAAAATCAGGCTTAATCCTGCTGTGTCTGGGGATTTGTTGTGGTTTTTGTGGTTTTAATTTTTTTTCCATCATTTATACATGCCACTCTCTTTCTCTGGTGCAAAAAGCTTAAGTTCCCAGGGTGCACAGGTGTAATTATTAGTAGATATGAAAAACATAAAGCAGTGGAGAATGAGAGTGAAATGTTAAAAAAAGAGAGAGAAAAAAATGTTAATATCAACAATAAACACCATTTCCCCTCCACACGCTTCTGGGGTTGCAGCAGGAGTATGAGACAAAATCAATTACTCACTGAACTAAACAATAAAAGGGTAACCTTAACACCTACAAGCAAGAAGTTCATAAATAATGGACAAAGTAATTCAGAACAGTGGGAGTAGGAAAGAAGTTGAAATAATTTCAGTGTATGTAGCTTCTGCAATGGTCAATACTTCTTTGTATTTTAGCATCTCAGAAATCCAGATGGGTTTCTGCCTTAGTTTTGATACATTTGTCTCCACTTAAATTCCAGGCACAAGCTTAGCTTTGACTAAGTGATACAATCAAGAAAGATATCATATGTTTAACCGAGATACTAAGAACCTGCATTTCTTCTTAAAAATAAAGCACAAATCTCAGAATTTAAATACCAGTTTTCCAGAAACACTTCAGTTACACCAAATTGAAAGAGAAACCGAAACAAAAAAAAAATACAACAAAAAAACAAAACCAATATAAAACCAGAAAAACAAAAAAACCCCCACATCCTATCAACCAAATAAACAATGAAAACCAAAACCACTGACAGCATGGTCTAAGATAGTTTTTAAAGAAAATACTCTATGTTGAAAAATACTAAAAAGAAGTTAGAAGTAGAAATGACTGCAGTAAGATATGGGCTCATTTTCTGCCCAGTAAAAAATAGATAAAGCAGTCTGGAAATGATAACTAACTCTAAATTATGTCCTTTTTATGTGTGCATTGAAACAGTTCATTATTCATATAAAATGGTGGGAGAAAAACCTGTCACTCATGCCATCTGTGTGACAGAAAAATATCTTCTCACAAATAATAGGAAGACTTATGATTAACAATTCACACAGAAACATAGAGAAATCTGAATCTGAAACACCTGTGAGCATGATTTGCTTTATTTGTGACACACTGCAGTATATTGGAAGATGTTCAGGTGGATTCATGTATATCTCTTTGGATTTCAAAAATGTTAAGCATTTCCAAAAGGGATTTTGTTTGCTTGTTTTTTACTTTTCTTTTTTTTTTAATGGGGCAACTGTCATGTTCCTTACCCTCCCCAGTGTTTCTCACAGCTTAGACTAATCTGTGACTCAAGAAAAGGCTCAATGCATTTTCATTGTCTTCAATGACACAAGAATTCTTTGTGGCATTTTTTTCTCTTTCCATAAATATCTGCATTCCTTTTTTCAAAATTTACTAAGCCAGGAGAAAGTTAGGATACCAGTTCTATTTGGTTCTCTTCTTCCCTTTAAGTGTTATATTCCTGATGGCTCATGCAACATCAGCCCCACTGATGACCCTCGTCTCTAAGAAGATATCCAGTGGCTTCTTTCTTCCCTGAGATAAGAGTGCCACTTTTTGAAATATAAAACAAAAAGGAATCATGTGGTGACTCTTGTGGACTACAAAAAATATGCTACAAGACTTTTCTGAGAGCTGCTTGAGAGCTGTTGTCTTAAATTATTTCTTTTACACACCAATGAGAGTAGTGTTTACATTGAAAGAAACTTCAAAGCTTTAAGTTGTTCTGAACAGGAAAAAAAAATAAAGTATGCACCAAAAATTCTATAATAAAATGCCTTGACTCATTTGGGAATGGTATTATTTGAGGGATACATTTTTCTGTATACTTGGGCAAAAAGAAGAGATGCAAACTCACAACAGATTTGATTTTTCTTTACATCAAAAAAAATTTCTCCTGAAAAATTTCTAAGGCAATAACTATTGCCTTAAGGAGAATTAAAGACACAGGTTGTGGTTTTCAGATGGACAGAAGCAATTGGCTAGAGCAAGAAGAAATCTAAATTATAATTCTTTGATACAAATTAAGGAAGTGCTGATTAAATTATTGTTACAATGAATGAGATGAATTTGGATGATAATTTTCTATTTTGAGGTTAAAATGCAAGAGACCAAGAACCTAAAGAAACAAAGCTTAACCAAAAGAAGGTAACATAAATTTCCCATGGATGTAACACAGTTTCTATGGGATTCCACTGGGAGTTGGACACGGTGAAGCAAAGGTTATAATCATAACTCAAATGGCAGCTTCCACTGATTAAAGAGGAAAGGCTTGGCTGGTGTTCAATAACCTTGACAAAGACATTTTAGAACAGGTTGACCCCTCTGAATTTTTGGTATAATTTTCTGTGAAGAGTTCACGTGGTTGGCACTGCCCCAGAAAATGAAGCTGCAC
Source organism: Oenanthe melanoleuca (assembly GCF_029582105.1). Taxonomy (NCBI): domain Eukaryota; kingdom Metazoa; phylum Chordata; class Aves; order Passeriformes; family Muscicapidae; genus Oenanthe; species Oenanthe melanoleuca. Next base: position 76,206,630 of record NC_079336.1, read on the forward strand.
GGAGGCAAGGGGCTCTCAGCAGAGGAGATGCTCAGTGCAGTGATGCCACTGAATCACACACCTACTAAAAATGCACAGCATCCTAACTCCAGCCCCAGCTGCAGCATGAGCCCCACACAAGGCAACCAAGCCTTGCACAGCCAAAACATTTTATTACAGCTGTCATTGCAGCTTATACATTGCTCCAGCAGCCACATTCCACCTGCAGCCCTCGGGTTCCTTTTGTAGCACATGAAATGCAAATTTGCTATTAGGAGTGGTAATAGACTCCAGGACTGATGTTGACTTGTCTTGAGCTGGGTTTAGCTTGTTCAAACTGTAATAGCAATTGTCTGGCAACTATGTAACTGTTCCCTAAATTGGTTTTGATTTCATTTAATTTTGTACAACGGTGTGGTTAATGGCTATTGTTAATAACAATACCCAGTAGTTGTGTTCTGTGGCAGAAACCCTGGAATGAAATGTGCTGTGGAAGAGCACCAGCACTGGTGGGTGCCAGAGGTCTCCCACAGCAAACACAAATAAATCACAGTGGCTGCCACTGGTCACAGCAGGAGTGCAGCCCTGCAAATCAGGGACAGCAAAGACAGCTGAGACAGAAATGACAAGCAATGAAAGGAAAGAGCTGTACATACATATATGTTGTGCCAGGAAACAAGAGATTAATAACCCCTTAGGAGACTGCAGCACCAAGAGAGAAGGTGTCACTGTGGCAGTATCAAACTCCTTCTGGGCAAAAACTCCAGGGCACCAATGTCTCTTGATAGCCTCAACCCCTTCTGGGAGAACTCTCAAGCTGTGACATGGTGACTCAGAGAATGAGTGACCTTAACATCAGTGAAACAACCAGATTGGTTTTTTCAGGTTTTGAGGGTTTTTAAATTAATATTTTAACCGTGTTGTTAATAAGGTGGGTTACTTTGGGTTTTTTTTCCTGTGTTCCTTTGGACTATGACTGTTCTTATTTTTATTGTGTCTGAGCTAATAATAACTATTTGTTTTATGTGTCAAGAATTTAATGAGACTAGCAATAAATTATTCTGTCTATACATCAGTTGTGCTCCCTGTTTGCCCATAACAGGATTTTGAGAGCAGTATGAATAGGTGTATAGATCAGTTTTGTGATACAATGCAAACTTACTGTGGAATTAATCTTTTTTAAATGGCAGTGTAGGGATCTGCAACAAGGCTGATGTCCTTAGAGCAATGGTGTTAAGAGCATGATTCACTCAGAAAACACAGACATTGACTTTAGGATAAGATGGATTGCATTGGATACATTACTGACTACAAAAACTAGATAAACTCCATTGAGCATTAAGTGATAAGACTAACTGTAAGTCCTGTACTGGAGATACTCACATTTAGTCCCAAGAATAGGACTCCTGAGACCCCAGTGATCCGTGTCCAGGGGCAGGCAAAGTCATTCTTGCATGGGACACTTCATCTGGCTGATGGAGGAAAAAAATCAGCAATAGCTGCATGCAGGAGACAAAGCAATGAGTGCTGAAGAGTTTTGCCATTGGGACATTCTTGGATTGCCCCTGTAGCAATAGGTTGAAGTGCTGTTAACCCCTACATTAGTTACCACTGGATGAAAACACAATATTTTTCCATAGCCAGGGCCATATGTATCTATGGACAATTTTAAGCCAGTTTTAAGCTCAGCCATTCCTCTCTTCTGAACAAAACAAAATTCAAGAGCAAAGTCTGGAAACTATTTGTGGAAACAAATTATAAGAGGAGAAAAATATACACAGTGTTTGAACACTAACTTTTTAGTCAGCCCTCCTGAAGACTATAGGAGAATTTCTTTGGCATTGGTTTATGAAAACAGAACGTTTTGTTCACAAGCATCAGTAGAAATGCATGTGGAATAACCAACCATTTAACTCTTTTTTCATTAAACTTCTGGACACTAGATAAAAGTGAACCCTGCTATGATTAAAGACTTGTGACTGGGTGTGGATTGCTCATATAGCATCTAATGGGTTGGTGGCTCTCCCAGTAGCTATGCTCCTAACAGACTCCTCACAGAAAATCACTGATTGTATTAAAGAAGGGGCAGGACATCTTTCTGAGAATAGTAAGAGGGATGAGGGCTTTTTTCAAATCCACATTTACAGTATGTGATACTGGATGCTCTTAAATCCTGCCAACATGGTAAGATTTAGATGCCTGTCTCAGAATTACATCTATTTACTCCTTTAGAGAAAGTGGTCTCTGGACACAAATTTTATCAAATATGAAACAGACTGGAAACACACATAAGATGCACTGGAGTCTATCACTCTGGTTTTTAACCTTGTATTTCCTGTCCATAGGACCATGCCAAACCAACTGACTTCTTTTCACAAAGTGCAATTTCAAACTTTTACCAGCATTGTCCTGCCACTCCCTCTTGTTTCCATAGATGAGTTGGCAACACTCATTTATGGATTTTTTTTTTTTTTTTTTTAATGGCAGCTTTAAAAAGTTCTAAGTTGTGCAGTTTTTACTTTCTTTCTCTTTTGGGCAGCAGGGAGGAGGGAATATGTGGAGGAGGGCTGTGAGACCTTCCTGCATTGTTTCATATTTCATTCAGGGATGGCATTCAGTGAAGCCAAGCCAACACTTCTCTTTTTTCCATCTAGGGTCATTTACCCTGAGTGTTTGACTGCAAATATTTGATAGTACTTTTCTTAGTTAATAATCCACATTAGTTGGGTTTTTTGTTGTTTTTTTCACTTTTGACACCTAGATTCCACTGTAATGAACACAGAGAATATCTATCATCCTGCCAATCTCTGGTTTGAGTGCCTCTCACTCCTGTGCTGCATTTTTCCTCAACTGTCCTTGATTCTGATCAGTTTTCAGCAGCTCCCTTGTCTTTCTCTGATGTCAGTGATCATGTCCCAGCTCTTCCCTGCTGCCGCTTTCTGAACACATATTCATGGAGTGAAATAATTCAGTGAGTACTGTGATGGACTAGTTTTTATTCATTTACCAAGATGCCTTCTGCTATCTTTGTGTGTAAGCAGAGATAAATTTAAGTCGTGCACAATAACACAGTCAGTGAAAACACAAGAAAGAATCCAATAGAACAAAACACTAAACAAGGAATCCATAAAAATACAGGGTTTAGAACAACATTTTTCATACCCAGGTATGATTATAAAAACAGTAGTTATCCAAGATGTTGACTGAAAGATTTTTCTTTTAGAAAGTAGTCCAGAAAAGTAAAAAACACAAGAAATCAAAACTATTTCAGTCAACTTTTCCTTCACAAACTGATTTTTAACAAAACAAATACTATAAAATGTTTACCTTCTTTCTTGCCCCAAAGTTATTAGTTGTAAATTTCCTAGTATTGATCTATGAAAATTCCATTTCAGGAGTTTTGGAATTGTTTCAGAAGAAGTTTATTATCTTCAAAAAAATAATAAATAAATGGAAAATAATTTAATCTTTTATAGTGTTCTCTCATTTTTTTTGATTTCCAGTCCAACAAATTCTGATAACATTCTCCAGGATGAAACCCTGGTTCCAAAGAATCATGCCTAATAAAGGAAACATTCTAGTGAAGTAAAATAATTTGGAAACAAACTAAACAAACTAACCATTTATTATTCTGTACGTATTTCTATCTACATGGTGTTTTCCAAGTGGGCACAAGACACCAAGGGTGCAATACCAGTCTCTATACTTTTTTTTTTTGTCTATCCAGTGCCTTATGAAAATTAGTCCATTGTTTTGTGAGAAGGAGTTCAAAGGCAAACACTCAACTCTCCAGGTTAGAGATGAGCCTTGTCTTCTTGGCTAAATTTCATTTTTCCAATGATGCAGGGTTGTCTTGAGTGGTTATATGCCCAATTATTCCTCTAGCCAGCTGACTAAAGTCTTCCAGGTGCAGTAATCCTTCTGCAGCATTCCAGCACCAACAGAGAGGACTTGTCATACCAAGATGCAGTCCTCAAAGCCTCAAACTTTCCTCTGCTTTAAATTTAAGACAATTGCCTAGTAGCAAGACCATATCAGCAGTGAATCAGCAGGAGAGTGTCAGTTTTGTTAAATTACTGTTATAGAGTAAAGCCTAAGATTGCTGTTACCATCCTATATTTTTAAGGTAAGTGATGGTTCTTTTCAGATTTTTTTTCCAAAAGCCTGTCTCAAGGGAGAAAGCGTTTCTTTTAAACTAAAAAGGCATGAGATATAAAACGTCCATTAAAATATTTCAGCTTTGATGCTATTTTTCTTTTTTTTTTTTTCTTGTTGTCTTTCTTTTGATTAAAAGTTTCAGTATTTTCAACGATAAAGTTTCCAGTTTTCACTGCAAATAAGATTTTAAAAAGTGAAATGAAGGGGCAAAGGATATTATTTCTAAGAAAAAGTGTTCCTCCAGCAGAGTCCAAAAAGGAGCTGCTCATTCTGCAGAAAAGCACACACAATGCCTGTGCTTAACAGAATGGAGTCTCATTTTCCCTCTGAGAAATGCATTATGTTGAGTCCTGTCTGTACTCAGTGGTGGCCCCATACAGCAGCCAGACACCACTGCACTCAAAGGGGGAAAATAAAGGTCATTTTCACTATTATTCTTTCCACCTTGAAGATTTCTCTACAATGGAAGCAGTCTACTGCAGCTAACCCACTGCAAATTATCGTTTAAGAATAAGAGTTTAATTAAAGCACTTATGAGAACTGTGTTGACCTCTAAATACAGAGTCCAAACCCTGAAATAGCATTGCTCAGTCCTTAACAGAAGTCACTTTCATCACAGAATGCAAAATACCTAGCAATACACCAGTGAGTGTTAAGTACTTCCTTCAAAGTGGATCTTGAAAGTACTCAGCCTTTGCCAGCAGCACATACTTTACATGTGTGTAAATACATGTACATATATGCAGCCTGTGTATTGTGGTGCTTGGTTTGATAATGGTGCAGAAAGGGACACAGGTAATTCAACTTGAAAATTCAGATGTTAATCAGGACTGATTTAAAGCACAGAGCCATAGGCCCCTGTTTTGAAAATAATCCTACAGCTGGTCCAGCATTTGAGATGCCAGACCCAATCTCCACATGTCAGGCAGTGACTCTGTATATAAGTAACTATTCCCAGGATGCAGGCATGCAGAGATGCCCACACCAGCCTGGACCTTACTCTGCTTTATCTGCATGCTGCTGCTCTGCCCAGTCCAGAACTCATGGAAGTCAATAAATCCTAACAGAGTTCATCTGCTTTTTCAGTTCACAATTTCTTCAGAGGTCCCTGTTCCTGTAATGTATAAATTAGGTGCTGGTAATGGCAGAGATGTCCAAGTAAATGCTCTGCAGGCTGTGACTGACTTACAACCAGATCTGCTCATGTGCTCACACTCCATCCCTTGTGGCTTCATATGGGCACAAGCTCCAGAGCCAGATGGAGCAGAAGACTTTTGAATTAAGTCTAAGTCTGTCTATAGTGATAACAAAGAATGGGCTCTGAATTTCCAGTGGGGCATTTCTGTGGCACGAGTTATCTTTAGGCATAATTTTCTATAATTATGTTTACTCTTGGTGAGTAAACTTCCAAATGATGTTTTGCATCACAAACAGACATAATCTAATTTCTGGTTGTAGAATAAGCAGCAGAAAATACATTAATTGTGAGGATAGACAATGAACATTTTCTAACAAATAGGCATTGCAATAACATTTGGAATTCACAGACCTTTCCATGAAGAACCAGAGATTATCAGCAGTTTGTTGTGCAATCATGAGCTTGATTACATGAGTCTGAGAAAACTTATTAACTCTACTGGGTTTTAATTAATTTTTATTTTATATATTGCAATTAATGATCAGAGCAGAAGAGAAGGCAGTATTTGAGAACAAAAGAAAACTCTTACAAGCCAATTTATTAAAGTCAGCAATTAAACTGACAAAAGATCAACAGAGCTGTGACAGAGACCTGTAAAAGCCATCATAGTTCACTTCAGTGCCTCTAGCACGGCTGTAAATTTTAATCCTACAAATGCAACATTTCACCCTAAAGCCTGAGACACCCATCTAACATGCCAAAAAGGATTTCTCATCTTTCTCAGATTCCAAAGCTCGGTGCAGACACTCACTTGTTAGGGAATGAACAACTGCAGCCTCAGCATCATGCTCTCAGACACACTTGTGGCTCTGCTGTCATTCCTGTGCTCTGCCACTGCCTTGTCACTCCTGCACGCAATGGGTTTGGAATTCTGTCAGATTCACACTTGCAGGCTGTTCACTTCCTCTCTTGCTTGTTAATTGTGTCTCTTCTGATAACAACACTATAGGCTGTTTTTTGGTATTTCATACTGTCTGGAACAAAAGCACTGTATGTACAATAAAAAAGAGAAATCACACCTCATTACAATGATAAGAAAATCATATTGTGAATTATTATTAAAGCACCAGACAGTAGCAGTAGCAGATGATAACATAATTCTGTCCCATGGGGCTCATTACCTGAAGGTACAGCTGAAAAAGAGATATTTCCTGTGCAGAGGCACAGTTCTCAGCAATGCTAGTTTGTCCTGGTTTTATACATGTAATCCTGAGCTCTGTGCCTGAGTGTTTTCAATGCCAGCCTGAGCAATGCAGTGTTCTGCAGCTCACACAGTCCCTCAGTCCCAAGGCACCAGCAGGACACCAGCACTGATGGAAACACAGCTTGAAAACTTTGATTTTTCCACCTTTCTTGTTCAAACTAAGGTCAAATGGGAGTTGACACCATTTTTCAGTGAAGGAAACATTTTCCAGGAAGAATGAACTTTCCCAAGGGACTGAAATGACTTACAAGTTCTGCTCAAATTTAGTCTGTAGCCCCATGGCAAAGAGAGGGAAGAACATGGAAATATTCAAGCATTTGTATTTCTGTAGCTTATAAGATCCTAATACTTAAACATGTTAACTAACACAAACATGCATTAAAACTGAGGTAGAATTCACCATAGATAACATTTATTTTGGTTTTCCTCCAGGTCCAATTTTTGTCTGCTGGAAAATAGTAAATGAAGAGTAAAAAATTTATTTCTAATGGCATGGATAACAAAAGATTTAAACAGACAATCACTAATCATATGAACAAGAGCTGTTTCAGGCATGAATATTCTCATTCTGACCACCATTCTTTTGAAAACCACATTTGCACAGCCTGATGCAGAGTTAAAAGGATGTGCACACCTGCTTAGGGATAACTTGCATTCAATGAACAGAACATCCACATAGCATTTAAATACTAATACAAATGCTGTAGCCATCAATAAGGACACAACTTTGTAATCATACTTGCTGAAATCAGCTTGTAACTTGGAGATGGGAGCCATAAAAAGTCAGGAACTAATGGTGTGTGGCTGAATGTGCTGCAGTGTAGGGAGGAGATGAGTGAAAGCACAAGTGTTTACAGAAGAGAAGATGTTAACCTTTGTATAGGACTCAGAGTAGTGAGAATGTCCAGAGTTATATCTATAAAAACAAACAATCAAAAGAATATTAAAAAGGGGTGTCTGGAGTCCAGGAGAAGGTTTCATAATGGGGGAAGGATGAAGAAAAAGGATAAGGAAGAAACTGGTGGAATGAGTGGATGCCAAAATAGCAGGTGCATCCATATTATAAAAATCCTTTTCTTCTATTCTGTTTAATTTTATTTCTAGATAGAAATTATTGCCTACAAGTTATTAATAATATTTAAATGCATTTCTCTCTGTTCACAAAACTCATACAGATTCTCTGTGCAAGACAGATTTTAGATCACTATGACATACAAATTTTTTTAATCCCAAGGACCTGTTGTATAAATGTGTTTATTAGAGCTTTGTTATATGAAATGCTACATCTCATACACTGGTGGAATCAGAATTCACTCTTTGCAAGAGTCTCACTGAAGGTGACAAGGTTATGTGTGTGACTAAATACAGCACACTTCTGTGTTCTGCACTATGATAAACTAAAGCCTGCCCACAGCTAATCCTGGAATTTTTGTTGGCTTATACGTGATTTTCCAGTGCAAAACTAGATTGATTTCTTTTTGTTTAGTTGCATGATTCATAATGGCATTTTGAAGCTAAATTCCTTTCCATACAGTCATATAAAATGCTAATCACAAAAGGCCTGTTTTGGGGGCCTTCAGAATGTCACTGTCGACTTTAAGACAGCAGAATAGCATAATAAAAAAGTAAAGTTTATTGGAGACTTGGGAAAAATATTGCTTAAGTAAACTATAACTGTGCAACTAAAACATGATTCAGTTCAGTGGAGGTTTATCAACAGGTTGTGCTGAAAACTGAGAGAGCAGAGTAATTAGTTTGTCCTGTTAACTCAACCTAAGAAGAGATTGATGCTTTTGAAACCAGAGGGGATTTAGCTGAGCCATTAGATGTTATGTCACTATAATTAAGGGATGTTTCTCCTATAGGTCTAATATTTTTAAAAATATGAAAAATTTTCTAATCTCTATTCTCCATAAAGAGTAAAATCATCTTTCTTGTATTAAAGTTCCATGACTCTAAACTGAGTTTCAGTGCATTTGATAACCTCACTAGGGCTCTATATTTTAGTGGCAACATATTTAATGCATCCCTTGATGTCATGAAGATGTAAATCTGAGTTGAAGGTTATAGTTTTAAATGGCAAATACAGAGTCTCTTTATTAGAAAGGTAATTTTCCAGTGATGAAACGTGCACATAATTTGACAGTTCTTTCTTTCTTGCCCACCTTCCTTCAAGGATGCACAAGAATGTCTGTTCTACACATGGTACATCATTCTCTAAGAAAGAGGGAAAAGAACAGTAGGCAAGGACAGCTATTTTTTCTTTTACAGCAACCAGTGCAGAGAGCTGTATATCCCAGTGTTAACATTCACAAAAAGGGAGTATACCAGCAAAAATTAATAACTAACTCATTTTCCTATAGTGGTTAAAAGCAAGCAGGTACATTTCTGACATTCTATCATTTTATTAGAAGGCTTCTTGCAAGAAAATGTTTACATCTTCGGTATCTTGCCCTTTAAGTAAGTAACTTCTAGCAGATTAAGTTTATCATTGATGGGGTCATTTTGTATCAGGATAGCAGGCTGTGTTTCTCCTGTTCAGTACTAGCAGGACTTATCATAAACTGCTATTGTGCAGTGCAAAATGTTGTTTTGTGAAACACACAGATCTAAAGGAGCTATAAACATAACATACCAGATAGGGAGCTGTCTGCTCTTCCAGAACTGAGGTTTTTTTGTCGTGGATTTCTTGGGGTTTTTTTGTTTGTTTAAATATAATTTATCAACAGATTTTAAGAATAAATGCAATTTTGGGGTAGGGTGTGTATTGAGGGAAGGGCTGGTTTATCTCTGAAAGGCTGAGACCAGTGGGGCCACTGGGATTTGTGGGGATGAGGACAACTTCTAAGTGACAAGGAGGGAATGAAAGGAGTCCTTCAGCTCTATGCTAAAACCTGTAGCTGAGATAGAAGAAAAATGAGGCCCCAGAAAACCTGGCTTCAGATTGGAACATCAAACGAGCTTCTTGCTGCATGGCAGGCTGAGCCAAAGCCCACACAGCCATGGAAAGACATTCCCACTTTTTTGTGTTCATTCTACTGAGAATAATGAGCATGGCAGAGACCTGGCTTCCTGTAGAGCAGCCTAGGACTGCCACACTCTAGCATTTTTCACTAACACTACAATACACAAATTTCTGAGCTTAGGCTCATTTTGACCAATATTTTGTCTCATTATATTTCTGTAAATGTCCAAAACTGCTTTGGCAGATCAAACCCCATCATTTGCTAGACTAATTGTTGGTTGTTAAAAAAAAGGACTGCAATTTACCACTTACTATTGAATTCTTAATTTGGCAGCTTATGAAATTTAAGAACACATGAAAGCACATCACAGATGAAAGGCTGTGTGTTTAATTGCTTAACAGATTTGCTGCTGTGCAAAGACTGCAGAGCTGCTGTCCAAGGGTGATCCCTTGGGCTTCTCCCTCCCTCTTTCAGAAGTGAGAGCTATCATTACAACTGAGCACTCTCCTTCCAGGACTTTTCCAGACTGGTTTGGGTAAGTGTAGAAATTCATACTTATGAGGTAGATCTAAGAACAAATCAAAGTACATTTTGGGAGTCTGGCATTCCTGGCTGTGAAGTGAATGGCTAATCTTCCACTGACTTGAAAGTCAGCAGGAGCAGCTTCATAAACAAGAAAAAAATACAAGATTTTAATTCTTCAGGAGGGAGATTTCTAACTGCCAGTAGTACCTATGCATCACATGAGCTCTCCAGCTGATGCTTGACCTGACCTCAGAGATGCACAGGCTGTCAGCTGGCAGTTTATGTGAGAAAATATCACATATGTTTGTGAAAATTCACACTGAAGACTGAAGGCTAACCCTTCTTCTGTTTTCATAAGCACAGTCTAATTGGATATGATAAATAGCATAAATGTAACTGCCTTCATATTTCTGCAGATAATAAAGTCAAATTCTCATTTGGTATTGTCCTACTTCTAAAATTTTAATGAAGCATTATGATAAGAACCAATTTTCTCTGTTTAATCTAATCTGAACATAACAGACTCAGAACAGCACAATTACTGTGCTATGGCATATATAGAAAATTACTCATTATTACTGAGCTCCAAATAGAGAAAGAGAAGATTTCCAAAGGCACAAAATGTCTAGGGCTGTAATTCCTGTTTGCACTAATAAGAAACTCTCACAGTACCATTAACAAAGTAATGAGCTTTTCAATATTTAAGGTGACAAAAATAAAATTACAGAAATAAGCAAATAATTTTACATTGCATTTCAAATTTTTTTGTTTACTCATTCTTATTTCCAGATTCATATCTTTATATTTAAGACTTCATATTTAAGATCAAGGACTGCATCAATCTTGTTAAAAGGACTTTAGTCTGAGAAACAGTGATAACAAAGCACATATATTCACTCACTGAAGTTATTGATGGATTCCTGTTCTTTGCCAAATTAATTACTGAGCAGTATTTGATCTTATGTGAGTTGATAAATATACCAGATCACACATTTACAGACTAAAGGATCCAAGATGAAATGTCAGCTGTCATGGCTGAGTTTTGCTGCATACCTCAATGCCTCAGCCCACAGGCACAGCCTCCTGCCCAGGTCTCAGCCTAAAGTTAATGATCCCACTGTCTACTCTGCTCCATCATTTTTGATCCTCAGTGCCATCTATTTTTATTATAGCTATGATTGTGATAAGAAAGGTTTCTGGCATGTCACTGTTTATTCCAAAGAGATCTTAAGGCAAGGAAAAAGGAGAAAAAAAGAAACAAGAGTCCAGAAGAGAAAACAAACAGCATTCTCACTGAAAAGGAGGGCCTGCAGAGCACACTGCTAGATCTGATCACAGTCATAGTGAGACCCACTGCCAGCAGCTCATATGCTGTGATAATGACTTCTCCACTACCAGGCAGGCTCAGCCTCATGACTCTGCTTAATTCCTCCATGAATCGTGTCAAGGAGTCAGCACCCCCTCCAGCAGGGAACAAAAACCTGCTATCCACATATTCCAAGATCTGAACACTCTCAAGGAGAAAGATCTCCCTTTTCACTGCACATTATTTCTGAAGGTTCTCTCTCTAGTGCTTTGAGTCCAAGTAACAAGATCTTAAAATAAAGAGAAGAAGCCTAGAATAAACCATAAATTCTCATAAATACAAACATTTTCTTGTAGACACTGAAGTAAAGGCAAATAGAACAGAGACTTTACAGGGGTGCTGTCTGAAAGCTTGGCATTTTGCAGCCTCTCAAGACCATGAGAGAACAAAGAAAGTTTCAGTTGCTGTTTGTTGAGAGGTATGAGATTATGTTTTGGATATATCCCCACAGGTAAGAGTTGGAGGAAAAACATGATTAATGGTTACTATGCAATCTTGCAAATAAAACTGTATTTTCCAGGGAGATAGAAAATAACAGTTTTCCTTCTATTAACAGTGAAAATATGCTCTGGTAAATTGAAACATCCTTAAACACCTAGCTGCTTCCTTGCTTTGCTGCTGGTGTGGTCTCTGTTGTGGGTAATACAGACAGCCAATATACACAGGGCTGCAGGATTTTAGGCATCTGAGAGATTGATTCTGGCATCAGCAGTATCCTCTCTCACCCTCTCAAGCATGTAACACCAGGGATATTGCACCAGGGATAATGGTAAGGGAGGAGGCAATGAGAACTCAAGGATGTAGCAACAAAGTGAACACTGGGAAAGAAAACAGAAGGAACAAGGGAGAAAAATCAGCTTTGGGAATGTTATTCCTCCATTTCAATATCTTTGCAGTGGGAATAATTCTACATTGGCTTGGTTCGAATTAATTCTTCTTTTTGTGTTACCTCACCCTACAACCACCTGACAGACACCTTCAATCAAACCCCTGCCTGAAGCTGTACAGGCAGGAGTCTCTACTGTGGGGTCTAAGCAGTGGGGCAGAGCTAAAAGCAGCACAGCCAGACACATCACACCACCCAAAACTCCAGGGCAGCAATAAAGGCAGCAGAGCTGTGGCACTGCAGGTCAATAAATGTGTGAGAATAAAGCCACCTCTCCTCACCCCCTCAGTTGTCAAGCCACTGTTTTCTTGATTGTGGTAAAACAGACATTTAGTTGACATGGAAGTCCTGTGGTATCACTGACACTTTTTCCTGGCAGTGGAACCATTGCCTTGTCCTGTGACTGCACAGCCACTTGGCTGCTCTCAGATTCACTGAACTTCATTGATGCCACCACCCACGTGTCAGGAAAATCTTTCATAATTGCAGCCTGTGTGGCCTTAGCATCTCCCTTAACTTTTGGGGCCTGGCTGCTCAACACATGGTTTGCCATTCTGGAGCAGATTGCTTGGAAAACTTTACACATGGAGGTGCAGCTATCTGTGAAATTAAGGAGCACCTAAAGCAAATAATAAGCCACTATGGGAATAGGCAGACAGCAGGTACACAGTTCACAAATGTGACTGCTAAGAAGGTTCTTAGGTAGCCTCTGATTCACCTTGCTGGGACTCCACATGGGACTATGTCAGAGGCTTGCAAACAGTCCAAGGGAATATATAAAGGGGGGGATTTTCATTCAGCTCTCCATCTTTAAATTCAGTGGTTATCTTTACTATGACAATATCCCATGGAAGCTTTAAATATGCTAGTCATCTAAAAAAATTACATAAAGAAGGGGAAAGTCATCCACACCCAGGAATTTCTGCCTCTTTTCTCAGCTCATTTTCCCATTTGCTTTCCTTCTCACATTTGCTTATATAGAAAATCTTACTCTTCTCCCACAGAAAATCCATTGCTTCTTTATTCTTCCCATTCCTCAAAGGATTCTGGTTCTGCTACAGTGTTTGGAATAGACAAAAATCACATGGAAGTGTGCCATGTAGTCTTGTTACTATATTTCAACAGATGGTAAGCAGTATTGTTCTCAATGCCTGCACAAGAAGCTGTGTCTATATCCTTGCAGGGTTTTTTTTCCTGGGGAGCTGGAAGATGCAGCAAAGCAGCACTTGATGTCATTTTCTTCTATTGTTCCTAGTTCTGCTACACATGTGTAAAGCTAAACAAACAAGAGTCTCATTTTGAATGTGTTAATCACTCCCACAGTTTGAGAACAATGAGGAATTAGATTTACTTGTATTTGTAGTTGTGCACGTTGGTCTGCATAAAACACACACACACATTTTGTGGGAAATTCAGGTACCCTTTCTTTCCCTCACTGTATCTTGTGACTGTGTCCAGTGGAAGTTGGTGTAATGAGGGTCACATATCATGATTGTCAGATATAACACTGCAGCAATTACCCAGGCGAGCAGCAATTGTGACCACTCTCTGTTCAAAGGAGCAATTTATAGAAGTGCCTCATGAGCTGACAAGATTAAGAACCACCAAAGCTGATGATTAAAAGTTTTGACTAACTCTGCTACCAGCAGTTATAAAACTGTAAAGCTGAGGAGGGAGACGCCTAAAATGCAGGGACCTTTCCAGTTCTACCTGCACCACAGCACCAGCCATCATTCTCAGTGAACACTGGTCTGCATAACACTTCTGTCATCAAAAGTAGTTGAGGAAATGAAATTTGTCAGAAAATCCTACCCAGACACAGAAGTTTTTGTTTGGGAAGTAGTCAGTAGTTTCTTCCAAAGTGCTTGGATGGTCTATGAGCCATCTAGCCAGGAAACAGGAGTAACAACAAAATGCCTATTATATCCCATATATATATACATATGTGTGTGTGTGTGTGACTGTATAAAATTTATGATTAACAAACTACAGATTATCAGGAATATTAAGTATGAAAAGAAAAGTTTTCAGTCTCACATATGCCAGCAGCACTGAATGATTTTGAATGAAATATTTTAACTTATTTTAACTTTAATTTTTAACTTAAGGACAGTTCCTAAACATGGAAAGCAATTAAAAGGATGTTGATATTCTTTGCTGTACAGAAATAATCAAATTCTTTTTCTGAGGGACACAAAAAGCCCTGCAGGTCATTGGTGCCAGATGAGATGGTGAGGAATACATTCAGTGCAGGCAGCACAGTGTGCAAGCTGCAGATTGAGCTCTGGGTGGCAGGAGCCTCAGGCAAGAGGCCATGAACTGGACCCTTTGTACAAAAAAAGGCACAGGGACCTGTGGCCCAGCCAGGTGACCAGACAGAGACACAGCAGAAGCTGAGGACTCAGCAGGAAGAGCCCAGGCTTTCATGTGCATAGACTGTGAAGGTGTAAAATCCAGATGTTGTGTCCCTTCCGGGAGGCACTCAGCTTGAGCTGTTCCTGTGTTACTGCAACATGAATAAATTGCTTTAAGGATGCAAGAGAAACCCAGCCAATACCAAAATCTGATCTGTGTGACTGGGGTGGGTGTGTGTAGGGAGCCAAGCAGGGCATCCATGGGCTCACCAGAGCCACCCCCTGAGGTGGGGCTTCAGTCCCAGCAGTGCAGTCTCTGGTGGGGGGACTGTGGCTGCCAGAGTGTCCTCTGAACAGTCAGACAGGAAAGTTTCCTTGCACACAAGATATTTATTATAGGATAAGGGAGTATAAGTGATGTACCACACAGCCTTAAAAAATGCCAAGGGCCACATGGGCTAACCCAAGCAATCTGTCCTGCCCTTACATCTGTGACACTATGCTGGCTTGGTGCACCTTTTATCTCAGTGTGGCTTGAAAGGAAAAACACATCACCAGGAGGCAAGAAGAAGAATTTGGAGGCAGAAAAGAATGAAAGTTCTGTCTTTCTCCATTTATTTATTATTCCAAGGGTGGTATGAGACCTGATTGGATCCCTATCTGGGTGTGCATCTTAGTTAATGTGTCAACAGGCATTTGAAATAGCAACTCTCTCCACTCAACCTGCTCTATCTGACTGAAATAACTCAGTGCTTTGAATGAAAGCAAGACTGCCTATAACCAAATGACTGCAAAGATGGAAGGAGTGGATGAGTGCTTTGAGCAACTGACTCCAATTTCAGTCATTGATGCTGACATTACTGTATGATGAATCTTAAAATTAGGCTTTTTTTTTTTTCCCTACTTTTCCTTCTAGAATATGGCTCCATACTCTCCACCTTCAGTATATTTCCTTTTTGCAGCTTCATCTGAATTATGGCTGATTCACCCCTAAATAGTTTTATCATAAGTACATCCTTTGGGTTAGCTAGTTCTTCAGTTTCCAGCAGTGTCCTCTGGGACATGCATACAGGAGACAACCATCCTCTCCAGCCCCATTAGAGACATCATTTTACATTCCTAACTAAGCCAAATTATTTTGACTTCTTAAAGATGTTTTCCCAAATGTCCTTTCCCACCACTGAGATCCTAGCACAGACTCATGCTATTAGCCCCAAGAAGTGCCTTGAGCCTGTGTCCTGCTGCACCCATTTCTACCCTTGCTGTCCTCAAGATCACACCATATCAGCACACAAGATTCGGATACTGCCATACACTGCAGATGATTCCTATATGTGTCAGTCAATTTAATTTTCATGCTCCTGTCTTTTATGCCAAGGCCTTTATTAGAAATAGTAAATAAACTTTGTCCAGAGAGTCCTTGAGAAAATTGTCTAGTAACCTCTTCCAGCTTGATCATTTGCCTCACAGCATGACTCATTGTCATCTCTCATTTAGAGAGCTCCTTACATCTCAGTTCCTGTAATAATCTCCATCTTCACCGTTTTATCTGATAATTTCCCATGTGACACTGCATCAGATGCTTTGCTCAAGGTCAGACAGATTTGATCAACTGCTTTTGTCTACAGAATCACAGCCTTCTTTTATTTTCTAGAAACGTGAATGAAGATTGTTATCAATCTTTGATTAGACAGGCATCAGGACAGCCTGACACAATGTGCCTCTGACCAAGCCTTACTACATTTCATCCCCCTTTCCATTTATCTGCAGAGTTTTAATTAGTGTTTCTTTCAAATTTTCCTACATAATCCCTGCATGCCAGTGAGGTCAGTAAAGCCCATAAGCCACAAGGAGATATTTTAAGTTTCCCAGGAGGTAATGTGATAATTATGACAAAGTGATAATATGTGCTTGATGCAGCTGTGGGTGGCAGGGGGAGGTAGGAGAAAGAAGTAACTTAACCTCTAACCTCTAACCAAAGTTATGCATATTGTCCCTTTCTTTCCTCTACAAAATCAGGGAATGACATTATCCAGTACAAAGTGGATAAGCAGGAACAAGTAGAATTAAATTCAAAAGCTATACCTGTACCAGCTCAAATCATCAGTCCCTCTCCTGCAGGGCTGTCTCTGTCAGGGCACCATGGCAGGTACCTAGGGAAGAGGACAAACAAGAAAAGCCTACTGCTCTGTTTTCCCACTAGCTGCTCCCAGCTCCACAGGTCTGTGGTTAATGGATCGTGGAGATAAAGGCAGTATCTGCCTGTTAAATAGTTCTTACTGTACTGGATTGCTTTCCACAAATCAATGTAAGCTTCTAGCATTCACAATATCTATGAAAACCTTGTTTATTTTGAGTTCATTACCAGCTGCTTCTTCTTGATGTCCTGTAGTTCTTTCACCAGAGAAAGACCAAACCATCACACCTCAACACCTCCTCCACTCCACAATACAATTCCTCTGTTTTGCCCCTTAGCTTTGTTTTCTGGAGCTGAGCAGCCATACTCACAGAGGTATTACCTGGGTATAAGCCATTGAAAACCCTTAAACACCTTTGCTGCTCTTCTCTGGGCTTTGTCTTGCCTTTTCTCTGCCTCCTCAATGTCCATCCTACTTTTGCCCAAAGCACTTGGGCCATCCACAGAAGGAGAAGAAAGTTTGAGATCTTTGAGGATGAAGCCAGATCCATGCAGAGGTTATTCTGGGAGGTGTTGAAGAGCACCTGAAAGACAATGCAGTCACTGGTCGCAGCCAGCATGTCACTTTGCTCTGCACTGGTGTGGCCTCAAGTCCTGTGTGCATTTGGGGCACACAATGACAGAAAGACAAAAAGCTATTAGAGAGTGTCCAAAGCAGGGCTGTAATGGTGGTGAAGGGCCTTGGGGAGAAGCTGTATGAGAACAGCTGAGGTCACTGGGTCTGATCAGCCTGGAGAAAAGGAGAGGGAGCCCTACTTGTGAGAAGGAGGGGCAGGCACTGATCTCTGCTCTGTGGTGACAGTGACAGGAACTGAGGAATGGCCTGAAGCTCTGTCAGAGACGGGTTAGGGTGGAAACTAAGTAAAGGTTCTTCACCCAGAGGGTGGCTGGGCACTGGAACAGGTTCCCCAGAGAAGTGGTCACAGCACCAAGCCTGGCAGAGTTCAAAAAGTGTTTGGAGAATGCCCTTGGGCACACAATGTAACTTGGGATATCCTGCACAGGGCCAGGAGTTGGACTTGATGAACCTCGTGGATCCCTTCCAACTCAGCTTATTCTGTGATTCTGTGAATTTCCACACTCCTGTTCCTGCCCCTTCAGAAAAATCTAACCCTTTAAAACTTTGTGAAACCCATTTTACGTGTCTGCTCCTGGTTCAACAGGTAACAAACAGAAACCAGCAAGTTAGCACTTTACACTGCCATGTGTAAATCCTGTTAGAGAGATACCACCCTCACACCTGCCTGAGGCCATTCATAATTCCTTTCTGATTTACCTTTAATTTCTGCACAAGATGCTTTCACACTTAGTAGATCTAATTACCCAGTTACAGACAAATTTGCCCTCACATGCTACATTAAAAAAGTCAAATAGACATTAGCAGCCAGACAGTGCTGCTGTACCAGAGTGGGGCTGCCCAGAAGGGCTGCCCACTGCTGGGGGCTCAGCTCTGCCCAGGCACCTGCACCTTCCCAGGGCTCCAAAAGCTCCAGCACAGCCCTGATCAGGCAGCCAACAGTGCTGCCTTATTCTATTTGGGGCAAAGGGAGAAGCTAATAGACCACTGTAGAAATGGCACAAGGGAAAAGGGGGCATTCTTCTTTCAATACTTTAATAAAAGTAAAAGGATGCATTACTGGCTCTTTAACTTTTCACTCAATGTCACTTACACCTATTAATTTATTAGAACATTATTTTGTGCCAAGTGACTACACAAGCAATGGTTTTCCGTTTCAGCTGAAGAAAGACTTGTGATTTTTTTTTGTGAACTCAAAGAAGAAAGTGAGCATAAATCTGTTATACCATGTTCACCCACAGCACAGATGTGATTGAGATTTTCAGTTTTCCCTGACAACTGCATGTCTGCTGACATTGCACATGTGATCCAATATAAAAACTGATTTTAAAAAGCATTCTGTATAGCCAGTACCTGTATGTCTTGCAAAGCTTCAAAACTGATAGTCTATCTTAGCACACAATGCCATAAACTTCCAGTTTTTCAAAACTGTGGTCTTTGTTAAAAAGAGCTTTTGCCGGTGATGCAGATTTTTTCAGGCTTGTGGTTTTGTACCACAACCAGTATAACAAGAGAACATTGCCCTCTGGTGTCACAAGCTTTGTGCTTGGCAGAGCTCCCCACCTGCACTTTGTTACTCCTTTTCTTCCTTCTCTTTATTCACTGCACTGAGAGCCAGGCTGTGGTTCACAGGCATAAATCAGCAGAAGGCATGGAAAGGGATGTTTCCTTTTCATTTGGGAATTTTTTTTTAGTGTAAATTTCCATGGGTATGAAAACAATCCTTCTAAAGTACTTAAATTAGCTCTTTTCAGGTTGGGTGATGCTGTTAAATCTTAGCTGATTCTTTGTTTTTTTCAACAGTTCATCAACTTATTTATTCATCCTCTTGAATGAGTTGTTTGGTTTTTTTAGGATTTTAAAGTGAATATTAGAATTAAAGCTAGCAGAAGACTGAAGCTAAATTCAGTAGCTCATGCTACCAACTCCTTTACTATCACCAGAGTTTCCTCATCATAACTAATTTCTCCAGCCTGCACTTTGAGACATCTGAGTTCTGCCTCACTGCTCACAGGGTTGTCTCCAAGCACACTCCAGTATATCAGGACAAAGGAGTGGCAGAAAACAGCCAAATCAAATGCAAAGAAGCCAAATTATTTCTTGGTGTTGGATGACAGTACCAAAAGAGATAGAAGCAGCATTATTGTTTAAATAGTTGGGGAAGGGACAGGAAAAGTTGCAGTGGGAGTAGCACAAATATTAGATTTACCTGCCCTAGCCTTGCAGGCTCTGCTGTCAGATGGTTTGCACAAAGCAGAATAGCAAGGTAAAGCGTCAGATTTTCTACCTCAACTTTAAGGCCAAAGATAATTTTTTCCATTCAGATATTCCAGGTGTTTAGTAAATGCCATTTTCAAAGAGATAATTGCCACAACTAATAGATCTTTCAAGCTAATTAGTCCATACAAAATTTATAGACAGTAATTTTTTATAAGGAGTCAGTGATGATTCCAACAGATGATCCCCTAATTCCATCAGTGACTTGCAGCCACTCTGAAAACCACAAGGTACAGAAGTTGAAGGCACAGCCTTAAAACATAAGGTAGAGGCTGACTGCAGGGGTGGCCAGATGGTGCTGCTTGTAATTGGCTGCCTGTTATACAAGTCCCTGGGTGCTGTCTGATCACTCACCTTTTGCTCAGTGGGATCCCACATCTAGCTTTAGCCTGATAATAGCTGATGGTCTAGGCTCAGCTCTAGGTAGGACCACTCACAGACCATGAAAACGTATCCAGGGATTATTATTTTTTCCTCTTACCCCATATAATGGAGGCACATGCTCCATTAATCATAGATAAATAGATAAATAGATAAATAGATAAATAGATAAATAGATAATGAGAGCAGGCACACTCAGCTGTATATGTGGCTTTCTATCTGCCCTCTTGACCTTTCCCCAGAAGCACCAGACCAGTTTTTACCCAGACTCTCCACTAGCTTCCAACCACTGAATTAAATCCTTGCTGATAAACACAGATTTTCTTCCCAGCCATTTACAGGACTGTTCACTTTGAATTATTAACCGAAAAAAGCCCCATTTTTCTGCTCTTACAGGAAAATATAAATTGCCCTCTTGAAGAATTGAGGGCTGACATTATTTTTTGTGCATCTCCTCATTTGTAGATGGCTTTTACAGAGGCCTTTGATGTCAGAAGGATTGAAAGAGGGGAATTAGGAGGCTGAGGTCAGATAAGATGTTTAATTTAGGAATTAGACAAAAGAAAATCACCGCAAAACTGAAATTTGAGAGGAACTTCAAGCCAGACTTTATGAAAAAATTACAGGGGAAAAAAACCAAGAAAAGCATTTTCTCTTTTCAAAAGAAAATTACATGTAGATAAACAAGTTCTGAAAAATCTCTTGAGGTACTGAAGAGGGAAGTAGGGAGATAACTGTAAGAGAAAAATTGGTGCTGAAACCAAAATGCAGTTTGCAAGCACTGCTCTGTGGAGCTATTTTTAAAAAACAAACATTGTAATAAATATGTGGTTAACATGTATTTTGTTGGTGCTTTTAGTGTCTTTAACAATGTCTGTCTATACCTCCCTTATTTGGAGCCAGCATAGTCTTTTGGTGGGTTTATACCAGACCAAATCCAGGCACTGGTCAGGCTAAATTTTACTTTATCTTGCAATGTTACTTCTTGGCTTGTTTCCTCTGTATTTACTTCTTGGCTTCTTGACAGTTTGGAGGATTTGGCAGCAATGAAGCTAAAACTTGTTTCAGGCTACAGTGCTTCAATCTGGGTGTGAAATTCAATGACCATTTTAAATTCAGATTTTGCAGAGTCATGACATAAACAAATGTAGCATTGAAAGACATTCTCCACAGGAAGCTGTTGAGCAGACAGAGCAGACTGAAAAAGGTGGGGTGACCTCACCAAAACTGACTACTGGATTACCACACCAGGGGCCAGGCATTAATTTTGCCCTTAAGGTTTATTTGCAGTAAATCATGTCATGCATGCTCCCTGGCTGGTAGATCCCATTTCTCTATTTTTGCAATACAAGTATTTAAAATTAAAAAAAAAAAAAAAAAAAATTTGCACATTACCTGCCAGGTGTGGTAGCCAATGAAAGGTGTTGGTTTGTCCTCTGTGTCAGAGAGCCAATATCTTCCTATGCATCAGTTTGTCTTGCCACCTACTTCATTAGTTTGATTTAATTTTAGGATTTCAAATAAATCCGTGGAGATTTTTGCTTGTCACTCCAAAAAATCTGCTGAAGTGCCCTTTTGATTTTGGTGCCATGAGATCAGGCCTATTGCTCCTCTGTTGGTGGAGTAGTGGTCTTCAGCAAGTGATTTAAATTCTTGCCATATTGCTTGCCAAGGATGCTGGTGGGAAACATGCTTGAGACCACACTGACTGGAAAGGTTGCTCCTTAGCTCCTGCATGGCTGTCTCCAGAGGCTGGTTAGTGCAAATCCCTGAATTTGCAAGTTACTGGTGGCTGAAAAAGGCACTGGACCCACTGTAAACTGAGGCAAATTGCAGACAAGCTGACTTTCCCTTCCCTCTCTTTACTTATTTACCAGACTAGAAATTTGCATGCAAGCATGCCTGGGAACAGGCACACTTGGGAAGAGGGTCTGCAGAAGAGAGCAGAATGCTTCAGGGACAGTAGCACAATGAGGTTCATCCAGACCTCTGTCCCTGGAGGTGAAATGGAAGATCAGTCCCTCAGACATCTGTCTCAGCTGTCATCCATCTGCTTCTGGACTTCATGCACTGCTGTGGCAAAGATCTTAGAGGCACACACTGTCTCTTACACATTACTGCAGCACCTGGCACAGCAGAGTGTGATCACTTTTAAGGCTTTAAGCAGCACTGCTGCAGTAATGATTGGTAGAGAGAGACAGATAATTAATTACTTTCCAGAAAAACTTACTCCCTAGTGTAGCGTTCAATACAAGTATTGACCGGATTAATTTAATTTCAGAGTTGCAGAAGCAGCTTTATGGTTGGTTTTTATTTTGGAGTTGATTTTGTGTTTATCAAGGCTTTGTTTATGCTAGACTAGGACTGTCTCTGAGATGTTTGGAATTGAACTTTAACCTTTTATTTGCATTCAGACCCAGTAGAGCCACCCTAACCCAACCCAGCCATGCTATCTGGGTGTTGGGTGGTTTTTTGTCCTGGGTGTCACAGCTAGTGCTGTCACTGCTCCCTTTGCAGCTTCTTCTGCACACAGTGTACTGAATAGATAAACTCTGTCACTCCCCATGTAAATCCCATTTCCTGAGACCTCTCCTGCCTTTCTGTCAGCTGCTGAAAGAAGAAAAGATGACTCCTAAGCCCACTTTAAACTCTCACTGGTCTATTCAAAGAAGTAGATGCTAATCTCATCATAAACTGATACAACTCCATTATTTTCAGTGGAACTATGCCCATGTACACAAGATTCAGATCCAATTGCTCTCCAAAAATATTGAGGCCACTGCCCTTTGGCTGTGTCTGTTTAATGGTTTCTGTTGTAAGTTACTGTTACCAACAAAGACAATTCTTCAGCCTAAAGCTCCTTATTGAACTGGGGCAGCCTCCTACACCTTATCCAGGACATGATTCCAAGTGTAAGACTATAAACAGAAATGCAGGGACTGACAGCAGCCTGCCTTTTGGAAAAATCTGTTTTTTATCTCCTGTCTTCAGAACAATAACTCATTTTTAATGAGTCTGGATTTTTTAAAAGATGTTGCATTATTATTTAAGGCTATTATTTTATTGGGGAAAAAAAGCACAACATGTAATGAAACAATAGATAAATTCATCTTAATATGCAATGCCTATTCCAACAATATTTTGGTCTCCTGGTAACATTACTAATGACTTGTCAACATGAAAGAGAGAAAGAGTGAAGCCATTTCACTGGATTCTGAAACAGCATGAAATCAAGTGCGGGTTACACCGATTTTGCAAAAACACACTGCTGGCAGCAATTCTCCCTGTGTTCAGCAAACCATGAAATAACACTATATCAAATTTCTGGAACTTGAAAACAGGGAAGCAATCCAAAGAGAGTGGCCTTTTGGCAGTGTCTAGCAGAAAGGTGGAAGTGCTGAAACATGGAACTTCCTTTCTTCCCCCTCTCCCTCTGCTCAGATGTTCACAAAGGCTCAGTGTAACAATCCTCCAGAGCACAGCTCAATGGAAACATGGAAATTAATTGTTGCAGTCACCTCATTACTCGACTATCAGTGTTAATAGATGTTTAGCACTGCAATAAGAGCATGGGTGGTGTATGACTTTGTCACTGCAGGTAAGTACTTTTAAAGGAACAGCTCACCCCGAGCAGCTGAGCCAGGTGCTGGCACTGGAGAACAGCTCGGGATGCTCGGGATGCCCCTGCCCTGCAGCTGGAAGAGAGGGGGGATCAGAGCTGCACAGCTCCCTGCTGCTGGCTCCCAGGAGCAGCTCACTCATGGCCACTTGTCTCACATGAACAGAGCAGGGCAGCCACAGGGAGCCCTGAGGTCTGTGTGCCATCGTGTAAAAGTGATACAACATTTAGAAGGATCTACAATTTGCAATTTCTTCTAAATTTCCAGAGGTCTATTATGAATATAGTGTCACCACCACTCTGTGGCACCTGCAAGCACAAAGATAGCCATGCACCTGTTTGGAGGCAGTGCTTCTGAGAAATAGGTCAGCTGGGCTGAAATCTAGCTCACCACTACTTTTTCAAAAGCCCAGCATCAAGCATTGAAGTACATCAACAGTTTGTTTATTTATGTATCATGGTGAAGCAAGAAACATCCTTCCAAAACATTGGTAGCTTCATCTCAACTGTGACTGTTTTAGAAACAGACTAAGCTAAAAAACTCAGAAAGTCTATGTGAATCCAGTCCTGAACAGAGTATCTGTCTCAATGAGGTTGGAGATACGGCCATAGCTGATCAGAGGTCAGATATCCTGGAAATAAATTCCAGTGAAAGCTGGGAGAGGATTCCTCAGAGTCCTTTCTTCATGTGGAAATATAACCCTGGGGAATAAAGACCAATGTGCTCAGAAAATTCCATCTAATTCTATCCTAATTAAGCAAGGTAGTTCAGACCCTGACAAGACAAAGGACTAGGATGTTATTTTTATTATTCTTTTTATTTCTATGGGAGAAGGTGCATAGTGAAAATGATCTCATAAGACACTGCATTTGCTGCTCATCCCTTTTATTTTCCAAAACACAAGTAATGCTTCAGAAGCAGAGGCCAGGTTTAGTCAACAAACAGTAAGTAATTGTTACAAACTCACAGCTGTCAGTGCTTGTCTATACCAGAGGAAATATTTTACTGACCTTTGTTAAAGTGACACTGGTTTCATGCATGTTAAATTGTCATCCACACACAAAATCTTTATTTTGGGCTTTCCAGTGCTGAAGCTCAGTTCAAGGTAGTTACTTTGGTCTGTTTCTACAGATTTTGTTCTGCAGATGTCACTTTCTCCCTCTCCTTCTGTGCTTACAAAACATCAGTTGAAAAGGAACTTTGAGTGTCTGTAATTCACTAGAGAAACTTTTCATGCTGCAAAGGAGACAGATGAGACACTAACATTGACAGTATCAACAAAATAAATCTTTCAGCAACAATGAATTGTATCTGTGCTTGTTTATTGAGTCTGGGTTTTTTTTTCACCTGTCCAAACTGATGGCAGCTCATCACGACAACCATACACAGGTTTGAGAGTATACTTACTAGCTGACACATTTGTAAAGCCACACAAATCTTGAAGCTTGTATCAAAAGTAACCAATGTGTTGTCTCTATCTTCCCTATGTCAGTGTGGAAGCCCAGAAGATAAGGAGCTAATGTCTCAAACACTGATAGCTGGACGGCTGCAGAGCCAGCCAAGGATTGCTGATAATGACAAGGAATGTTGCTAGTAACACATGGTAGGAAAGAATGAGATGCACCTGGAAAAGGGGGCCATGCAGAAGTAGGGCAGCACTTTTCCAGGACAAACTTGCTTGTTCTAGGTCCTGGAGATGAGCACAACACAGTACAGTGCAAGTGTAGGAATGAGGCTGAGAAGTGGGCATGGACTGTAGGGGGGATCAAGGCTCCTGAAGCCCTTCTGACCCATGTCCAGAAAGGTCTGAAAGAAGAAACTATGCATAGTAACCGATTTGCATAGAAAGATAAACCCATCTTCCAGCCAAAAAATCCTGTCTATAAAGAGGTACCCCAATCAAGCCTGGGCAGAGCCCCCAGGACCCTGGACATCCCATCAAAGCTGGAACCAGAACTGGGAGCTTACTTGCTTCTTTCTTCTTTCCTTCTTTTTTTCTCTTTTTTTTTTTTTTTTTCTCTCTTTGTCTTCCCTTTAATTAATCTCTTTCTTTTTCTTTGCCATGTGCTGATATAGTAGGTCAGGGACTAATATATCACTTTCAATGTCCAGTAATTTACTGACAATACTTTATGAATTTCTGTGAACCCTCTGACTTTGTCATTCCTTTCAACCATGAGCATTTACGAACCTTGGATGTTCTTTTTCCACACAACAGGAACAAACAAGCTTTGCTCTTGAATTGCATGCCTCATTTCTAATGCTCTCAGATCAGTACCCATACACCTACACATTCCTCATTTATATGTGCTCTTCATCTCAGCCACCACCCCAGCAGGTAAAGAAGGCTTTTAAAGGGGCAGCTCAATTCTTTCAAAGTGGTCATGATCAGAAAGGCTACCAACAGGTTCCAGTGATGTAGATGGGATCTTGGGATCATACCTTGCAGCAAGTGAAAATTCCAGAAATATTCACATGAAAGGAGGAAGAAGACATATTGCTACTGCAATCTATGATGTACTACCTAGACTATTTTCTTCGCCCTGAACCAGGCTTATTTCTGCACAGAAAATTCCTCCTGAACAAAGAATACCCTTTCTCTTAGGCTGTATGGGGTGTCTTAAGCCTGGATATTAAAAAAGTTTTTGGTGAAGGTGGTAAGAATGAAGCATGAATTCATTACTTTTTTTTATTGAGCCTTGCATCTTCTTGAAAGCAAATTCAGAAAGCTGAGTTTTATTTCTCTGTGGAGAAGAGAGATGGCATGATGCCAGTAGCCTTTGATGAATGTCAGCAATGTAAAATCCTTTAGTACTTCATGCCTTTCGAGGCTCCCTTTGGAGATTTTCATGCTTTGCCTAAATGCAGCCAGGATTCTGATATAGGTAAACTTTCAAATGATTAGGCTCTACCTCCTGTGGTAAAACATATTCTGACTGCCAGCAGTTCAACTCCTGGACAACAGAGGAAAAAAGACAGAAAATGCTCTTGATGATAGGGGATGTGACAGCATAATCTCCCAAAAATCTTGCTTTTCTACTGCAGTCGTGGGCATTGATATTGGTCTCTAGCATCAAATATGCCTTATTACTCAAAATGGAAAAATGTTACATTAGAAATCACTGGTTAAAGAGTGGTAAAAACTGAATACAACCATATGCTGCCATGTGAACAGTTAGCAGAGACTCTTGACTTTTGACATGTCAAAGCCCAAGAGGCAGACTGTGTCTTTCAGAGAAGGGAAGGTGTAGGATAATGAGGATTACTAACTGATAAGCAACTGGGATAAATTTGCTCCTTCCCCAATATCAACTCATAAAAAGGAGTAATTTATTCTATGCTTGCCACAAAATATGAGTACTGTGGGGAGCAGAGCTCATTAAAGTATTACCCCAGAAACTGGCTCCCCACAGTGCATTGCTTCTTGAATAACAGGAGTCCCTACAGCATATGCCCTCCACCAGCAAAGAGAGAAGCAAAATTCTGTGGATCACAAGCTGCTGAAGTGGAGCAAAGAAATTGAGGCATAGCAACATTGACTTTGGGGTGGTAGAAAATGATCTGACTCATCAATAACCTTTCTGGCTGCTATTAGTTTATACAACTTGACATCATGTCTATCATATGTCAAGGACCCCTGCAATGAACAGAGAGTTTCCTCTTCAGCATCTCTTTAAATGCAATTTAAAAAACAAAAATTACAGCACTGACAGTTTGGGTACCAGAATCTGTTTTAAAATCCAGATTTGCTCTTCAATTACCCCCTCCTTTATTCTTTGGATTTATTTTTACATCCTTACATCTAAATGCACTTTTCCTGATTCACTGGATCCATTTATATTTTTTATAACCTGTCATAAAGGACTCAGTTTTAAAGATGATATTTTGGTTAGCAGGGCTTTTTTTGCTTATCAGTTTGGGGGGGAGTTGAGTTTTTTTATGCTATTAGTGGCCCCTTAGATATTTTGATGCTTTTACTGTCCTTGAAAAGAAATTCTCCTTCTGAGTATTTTTAAATACAGTGTATTTCATTTTCACTATATAAAAATTGGTGGTTATTAGCATTCCAGAGGCAACATGTCTACCAAGCTGACTGCAACAAAGATAAATTATCTGGTTTATACCATGAATTCTCTTCTTTATATAAAAGCATCATTCTAGCATCAGATAGCTACATTAAATTAAAAATTCCTTGGAAAAAAAATATTTTATTTCCTTAACCCTATCCCATCTGAACAAAAATAAACTATAATTACTAAAAATTTCTGTATATAAATTTTCCCACCTGGTAATTTCCAGGTATGCATTTCCAGTGTAACACAGAGCTATCTGTTATACAGTTATAAACACGTACACATAGCATGCAAATATCTCCATATGCTGGGTAGTTATAGCTTTGTTCATATTTCTTTGTTCATATTCCTGAACTTTTGGTCTTGAGCTACCTGAGGTTTTGACATAGCTGGGCCTGGATATACTGAGTGCATTTCTGAACAGAAAACAAGAATTCCTGTCAGTGCTCTGGAGGAGGCTGGAAAGAAAGGAAATGGCTTAGGCTACCATTTCATGTTTCCAGAATGAAAAAACATAGTTTCAGAATTAGACAAGGGTTTCTTATCGCTCAAAAATATATTTCTAGACACAATGCAAATAAAAATAATGAGAACAAACTACATAACTTCCTAAACAAAGATAATAGGAAGTTTCTGACATTTCTGGCAGAATTTTGCAAACCTGTAAGCCTTGATAGAATTGAGCTGAACTTTGTGATGCAGATCTATTCTGGTCCTAAGAGTGAGGTTACAACATGTCACCACTAAAAAAGAGATACAAATTTGTGTCAGGAAGGACAGGCAGAGACAGCTATCTGTACACATCAAAAGAAACATCACTTCTATAGATCCATTCCCCTGTAAAAAGGGTTATGTTTATATTCATGAAATTTTTTTGCCTCCTGAGACCTATTTGGTCTCTTCTTGATTGCACTATTACATTTATTTGAATATTATTTAAATTCATATCTCACCATCCAAACATAACAAAGCCTACAAGAGAATTTAAGATGATATAGAGCAAGCTAAAGTAATTTTCAATTTTTAATCCCTGTCTTCCCATATTAAACAAAAAGGATGAACATGTCTTCAGCAAGTGAAACATTGCTGTGTCATTGCAGATTTCCAGATGGTGCTAGCAATAACTGAATGAGTTCATATCTCTGATGTAACTCCCATTAAATTAATGGCACTATACCAGGAATTAATTGGCCCTAGATCTGTACAAGTCAAACACAGAGAACTGTAGTAACATCAGTTTTCTGCACTCTATTCATTAACTATATAAACCACAGAAATTTCTTAATTTACACAAATCCTTTTTGTAAATCACTTCATCTGCATAGAATAAATTTTATGTATGCATTTTATATAATTTAACAGAAGCATACAATTATATAAAGTAATTTCACTGGAACCTAGCATGTTATCTTATTTATTATCTTAAGCTATGTGGTATTTCCACTTATAATATAGAAAACTGGCCACACTGGATATTAAGGGATCTGTGGTGGTCTTTTAGTGACTGATCATTACAGAGGAATAGCATTAGAAGTAGAAAAATAATTTAGAGCTTAGTTAAAATATCTAAATCATAGAGCCATAGAATGGGTTGGCTTGGGAGTGACCTTAAAAATCATCCAGTTCCATAGTCAGGGGCTCTTTCAACTAGACCATATTTCTCAAAACCCACCCCCAGCTTGGCATTTAACAGTTCCAGGGATGGAGCATCCACAACTTCCCTGGGCAACCTGTTCCAGTGCCTCACCACCCTCACAGTAAAGGATTTCTTCACTTCCCTGAATTTATCAATGAAAACACTTGCAAAATAAATTGTAAAAAGAAAATATAAACTGGAAGTTATGACCACAAAACAAATTGTGCCCAGGCCCAGGCTGCAAGAAAAGGCAGCAACAGCATGGAAATTACACCCTAGAAATGCTAGTTAAGACAGTAACTTTGGCAAGAGTAGTTGGGAAAGGACAAGTCACTGTTCTAGGAAATGCTTCTAAAGCTGTCTTTCCTGACAATTCAGTGCAGAGCATCTTTCTTATTGCTCTCAACAGCTAACAATACTGGAGAAAGCTTAAGCCTATGCTTGGTATGATAACATGTTTTATTTTTCCACTCCTAGAAAATCCCACCAGGCAGAATTTACAGGAGATTTAGGAAGTGAGAAGTAAGCAGATGAGTTTGAAAAACCACCTCAACAGTCTCCAAAGCAAGCCAGCAGATGTGCAGTATGAGCATCATGAAGTATGTTTTCAGCAAAGTTCAGTCTTTGTCTAACCCTGTTTTCACATAAATCATTGAAAATTTCATACCTTTGTTTAAACATTTTTGAAACTCATGGCTGGAGTTTTGGTAAGGAGCTATTTAGGAAGGAGCCATTTAGTGAATTCCCTTGTAAGATTCAAGATTTCTAGTCTGCTTGCTGGCTGATGCTACCCTAAAAGTACAATGGAGGATACTGCATTTCTGTGCTAAAGACAATACAGGTGGTATTCATCAGAGCAGCTACCTGAAGTTGGGCATCCAGTCTAAGCCCAGTGTCAGCAGGAAGACCATACAGACTCAATAAGGAGAAATTGAGGCTTCCATTACAGTTTCTTGAAAGAAAGATGTGTTTTCAGCAGCAATTCATTTCAACCTGCCTAATGTACATGAGAGATTCTCTAAAGTTTCTCTTCTATCTCAACTTTTCTCAGTTCTACAGGGAGCCTAAGTGACTTTCTTAGATCAGACACCTATTACAGTCTAAATTGGGCAAAAGGAATTGCACCTTATCGACTAAGACAGTAGTGGAGGGTTTTCAGTGAAGGAAAATATTTGCACATAATTATTCTCTTCTCACATTGAATGTAGTTTTTAATAGGATAATACTTGGGCAATACAACCTTGAAGCATCTCCAGTTCTCAGACCTAGCATATTTTGATTTTTAAGTCCTTTTTCATTTGAGATTTCACAATACAGTTGTTATTGCTTATCTTCACAGGGTACCTAGAGGAAAGATTCTCAGTGTGCCTGGCTCCATTCATGTGTGTTAACAAATTCCCTCTTCTCAAGATTTTGAATGAAAATTACAGTAACAAGCAACATATGAAGGTAAACACCAAACAGTAAAAAGACAAGGAATACAAAATACTTGGGACGTTCTGTTATAATAACAGCTTAGCCATTATTGGATATGGAGAAGCACCACACACTGTGTTTTTGGGTCAGTCTAGCAGGTTCCCCCAGATTTAGACACTGGCAGAAAACATCAGGGGACTGAAAGAAAAGCTGCTATTGCAGCTAATTTATTCACAGGGCAAATGTGGGGTTTTTATTCATTCTAACAATAGCTCAGTGCAGTTAAGAGAACAAAAGAACCAGACCTGCTCCTTATCCTTATCCTTCTGAATAATAACATTTCTTACAGGACATAAAAAAATCCCACACACAGATTATGATCAGGTTTTCCATGTCATTCAGTTTATTGTGTTTCGGGGTTCTTTTTAATTTTCAGGTTGACCTAAGTCTTGAAGATACAATATTAAAACACTGTGAGGTAGATTGGGATGGATGGATGGATGGATGGATGGATGGACATAGATGCACATAATCTATCTGGAAAGAAAGAAATCTGGGACATATTGTCAATATCTATTTTGGAGTAGGTTGTAGGCATTTTTTTGCAGTTCTGAGTTCTTAACTCAAACTTAACCTCTAAATCTTCCTAGGTTTGGCCAGTACCAAGATTTAGAAAGGTGGCAGTCAAACACTGTCTGTTATAATACAAGTTTTCAGTCACAGCTGAAGACATTTTTTACTATACTTAAATATACAGCTCTCAGTTTTGCGAGTGACTTATTAAAATTAATGGACTTGATATTTGTACACTGGAAAAAATAATTGCTTACTTCATGAAGTGCTACAAATGATGAGTGACCTGAATATTATGTTAGTTAACATTATAACACAGTGGATAATTTTGTAATTACAGATTCTTATGACATTATTAAAGCTAGGTCACTTGTTGCACTAATCTCTTCTCTTATGTCTCCTGGCATAATTACAATAGTTACTAGGTACAGTGCTTTTTAAAGAAATGCACTGGCTGACATTAAATATTTCAACCTTACCTATAATGAGATCATCATTTACAAACTTCTATTAGTACTATAGGAAGTTTTGATCAACAATGAATTACAGAATTGAAGACATATGTTACAACTTCAATTTCTTTCTAAGCATTCTTTGTTTTTATCTTGTGAAAGTTAAAATACTCGTTGAAAAAAAAAAAATCTGTTTTTCAAGGTAGATGCAATTATACATGTGCAAAACAAAGGCATAAGGGAAGAGCAATGCAGCATCTCATTCTTCCTGTATATGAGGCAATTTTCACCTGTGTCAGCACATTTCTTTGCAAGCAGGAATACTGTTGTGGGTAAAAGAGTCAGTGAACATAATGTGCTATATTTGGAAGTTCAAATATAAGGTGTAGAAAAAAGTCCCTGCAAGAGGTTTTTAAGAAAAACTTAATGCACAAAAAGAAAGGCTCAACCAGATATCAAAATTAGATAAATCAACAGGAAAATAGAGACCCAAGAATCCTATACCTTTTGCAATAGCATGAAGTGGATGCAGCACATCTTTATGGATACATGAATTGCCGTGTGTGAAGTAGAAATTCTAGGCACAAGCAATTAAAAACCTGCAAAGAAATAAGAGAGGAAAACATTGCTATTAAAGTTAATATAAACTCATGCAGGATAATGATTCACTCCACATGTAGTGAATGGAATTGGGAGACTGTACTGTATCACCACAAAATGACTGAGAATGTTAATAAGGACATAACTTGAACCAACCTGTGTTTCTCAAGTTTTATGAACTCTGGGATAACAAGATCCCTTTAGAGTGAAAGATCAATGAGTTTGTCTACTGAGGTTATATCAGGAATTAAAGAAAATTGCATAGATTTATTCAAGTGGGAAGAAGAAGGGTAAATTATTGTAAGGGTTACAAGCCCTGTGTATTAAGTACTTTTAGGTATAAATTGAAGGCTTCCAAGAATTTTTTCAAGGATTTTGAAAGATTTTCAACATCATAAAGTTAAGCTTGAGGCTTTGCAGGATAGACTATGAAAACACATATTAATGTAGCCTTTGGCAACTCCTGCTGGACAATAGAAAACTCAAGATTGTCATTTGAGTGTTTCTCACACATATTTTGACCAAAAATTCCTAAAGCAGCCTTTGCTTGTCAAACAAATGTATGGACCTAATTCCTACAGATGCAGATTTCTACTGTAATTAGCAGAGTTGAAGTCTCTGTGGCATTATATCCCTCTTCTCCTACTACATGCTGACGGATTTCCATGGAGTCTTCATTTTAAATGCATATGAAAAGCTATAGAGTTATGTGATGCTGTGTGAGGGGAAAGTCATTGAAGTCACATAGGAAAAAAGTGATATTGTAGACTATAAAATAAAGCTGACAATCTGTCCACAGCAAGGAAGCAATGATTTCATTCAAAGCTAGAAAATTACAATTATATAAAAATGTTTTACCCTGAAAAGATCAGCTCCTCCAAAGTAAGAAAATGAGTCTGTATTTATTGACATGTATTTCCCTGATGAGACCAGATACAGAAATTACACCAACATTTTGTACAGTATTTGGGGAGAAAATGTAGAACATAAGTGAACACAGTCTTTGTCCTTTCCTTAAAAACAAAAAGAACAAAAATATCCAAAGTATTAAAAAAAAATCCTAAATTCAGTCACACATAAAACCAAAGGTACTGTTCTAAAAATCTCTGAAATTTGCCATCAGCCTTTTGAAAGACACTAACATGATGTACAATACCAAAATGCATTAGATATAACAATTTCCCACTACTTTTTCCTATGTTTACAGAGTGGAGAGGCATTTGAATTGATTCTCTTCTTAAAACCTCAGGAGATAGAAAAGCTTTTAAGGAGGCTTTTTGCACCCCTTCTAATATTTGTTTTTATGTCACCCTGTGCACCAGCTACTGTATATCTGCATTATTTTTTTAGCAGGTTTTTTACCTGACAGTCACCTCAGGACAGAAGAATGGTTACAAGGATCTAACTTCACATTTGCTCTCCTATCTCTCTTCATATACATCCAGTGTCTTTTCATGTGCATTTAGTATTGAGGCAAACACAAATTTTCTGTGCATCCTAAGATATTTTCTAATCCTGCTATATGGTTGGCAAGCCCTTCAAAGAAAGAAGGCTAAGA
Source organism: Oenanthe melanoleuca (assembly GCF_029582105.1). NCBI lineage: Eukaryota > Metazoa > Chordata > Aves > Passeriformes > Muscicapidae > Oenanthe > Oenanthe melanoleuca. The sequence continues at coordinate 76,240,626 of NC_079336.1, forward strand.
AGGCCTAAATGTAGAGTTATTTGTTTTAATCCTTGGCATCTCATTCCAGGAAACTTTAATATCAGTAGATTTACTGCAGCCCACAATGATCAATGATTCTTCAATTTAGGGACTGCTGTTTTGTTTTTTGGTTTTGTTTTTGTTTTTTTTTTCTGTCCTGTACTTTTATTACAGATAGCTTTGGCAGCTATATTTAAGTGCTACTATTATTTGTCTTAGCACATGGAACATAAGAGATCAAGATGATTTCCACCACTTTGTGTTTACTCACTGCCTATATCCAGGCATCTAGCCAAAGTCACATGTACTGTCAGAATTGAAGACTCACACCAAATTGCTACTGAACTATCAATTCATCAAGAAAATTGATGCTGTTTTCATAGCATTGACCTTCCAATGGTGTAGATTGTTTTCCCTGCTTAAAGCAGCACTTTCCAAGGAAGTAATTTTCATAAATTATTAGGGGAATAATTGGGAATATTTTTAAACATCTTCAATGCATTTGATATAGCCTGCCAAGGGGAAAGTGTAATAATACACATCCATTTTGATTACTACTCTACAATCCTGACTGTGTTTTCCTGGTCTTCAGAGTAAAGAGAAATTTTCAGTGTTTTAGTCAGGTAAAGAGACAAAGGATGTTCAGAGAAGTAGTCTAAATTAATAGCTTATTCCTGGCATGAAACCATACATTCATTCATTACAAGGCCAGAAGAGGCTCCAGTGATCTTGCAGTCTGACTCCTGGACAGCAGGACTTGCTGAATTAGTTACTGTTTGAGGCAGAACACATAATGTAAGAAAAGTACTGAACCTATATTCACACACTTCTGGTAAATATATCAAATATATCTGTTTTAACCTGGATGGGACCATGTGCCAAGATAAAAGGAAAAAAAAAAAAAAAAAAAAAAAAAAAGCTTATTTAGGTTTAATTATTGCAGCAGAGTTTTGGGTATGGAGGTTTTCCATGTGTTTATGGTATTTAGGCAACATTCCTGCATTTCAGGGCCAGAACTCTACGGAGAAAAAAAAATGTTTTCCTCTAAAAAGTGTATTCTCCTGTCAGGAGACACTTGGCAATAACAGAAGAATACACTTTTTTCACCTCCTGAATCCCTAAAGAACTTCTGGTCTCAGCTGACTGCTAAGTAACAAAGTATGAAAAAATTCAAGACTAACATGACAAAAAAATCCTGTATTTAAATGCTCTTGGTGTTACAAGAGGACTGCAGTGTGACAGGAGATTTGATCTGCATACCATATGGCAGTGCTTCCCTCCAGATGTGCATAAGTGATGCTCGCAGCCTATGGGCTTCACTTTGGGGTAAGAAGAGCCCTTCCTGTGTGAGGGCATTTGATGCCCCATAGAAGCAATGCTGCAGGTACAGTGAGAGGCTTGGTTCATGCAGGATAAGGATGCTTCAGTTCTTGCTGGTGGGAGCACAGAATCAAAGGTTTGTCACCATTTCTCACCACATAGCTGCTCTTTTCTAGGTGGCTTAGATCCAAGCAGTTTGGATGTGAGCTGGGCTCAATTCCAGCCATGGGCCAAGGAACATTATCAGAAGGCAGAACATGTGTGCTCTTTGAATCATTGATACTGGAGGGGGGAGGAATTAGCTGTGTTAAATAAGTCAATATTTAGACACTCACTTAAGCAATGACTGTTGATGGACCTACAAAGTCCAACTTCTAAATTTTAATTTTGAGTGATGGTTTTTGGTAAATTAACATAAAAAGAAGGATTTGTAATACTGGTGTAGTTACAGGGAAGTCTTAACATTAATGGTGCTGTCTGGTGAACTCCAAGCAATTGATAAAAATTACCCATTGACCTTGGAGGAATCACAGTTTGGCTCATCATACAGCAACAAGTTTTAACATTTTGTATTAATATATTTTTTAGAAATGTAATCCATAGTTGCTTCTGCTAACACTGTTCAGCCTAATGTGTTGAAGCAGATTTTAAAATGCCATGAATGTAATACTGAGTTCCTGGAGACATTAGCATGTACTGACAGCAGGATTTTGCAATTGACATTTAACAGAAACACATCATCTTGCAAGAAAATTCCACCCTTTGCTGAACTCAGCTCAGGTAAGCATGCAAAGGTAAAGTAAATCAGATGAGGAATATTCTTATCCCAGGAATGTGGTTTTACAATTGATTGAAATGTAAAATGTGTTTTACAATTGAACAATCGATTACCTTTTTTTTCCTAATTTGAGATTCAACCTGCCAGTGTTTTTAGAGCTGGTTCAGTCATACAATTCACTCACATCTTGCAAGGATGCTTTGGTATAGAAATACAGCTTAGCTTTGAGTAAAGCAAGCATATTGGCTTCTAACAGTCTTCAACACAAAGGTACACAAAATATTTGAGGAAGTGGGAGCTCTAGCTCTAGGGTGCTCAGGATCTTGGTAGGCATAAAACCAGACAATTTCAGAAAAGAGAAGCAAAAGAATGGAATCCTTTTTTCCTTAAGTGCTGACAGTGCCTCTCTCTCCCATCCTGAAGTACATTTCCTCACTGTGCAAGCCACCATCCTAAAATACTTTATTCCATGTTTTAAAACAAGGCAATTTTCCACACTGATATTTGTTTCTATGTCACTTAGCGAGTAGCAAGACACCAAGGCCAAATAATCTTTCAGATAAGCGATCAGCAATTTAATTTTCTGGAAAAATTTGTTTATTCAGTTGGCAGTCTAGGCTAGACATCCTCTGGCAATTGCTATGAAGGCACAGCCTTCAGGATTTTCTGATACATAAGCAAAGTTTCTGGCAGACTAGAGTAAACTCTATACTATTTCTTTATATATCCTATAACTAATTTAACAAAAATTGTTATGAAATGAAAAGCTCTGAAAGCCACTTACCATATAAGCCTTTGGGCACTGTATAATGATTTTCCATTATGGTCTGAAATTAAGCATTTATAAAAAAGCAGTAATTTCACAGTTAGTCACCCAGAAATTTGGCCATGTTAAAACAGCATTTTAGAAAATTACAGGTAATATTATTCCTGAATGCAAATTAATGTCACTTCTGTTTGCCTCTTGGGATAGGAAAGCTCAAAGAATTCTGCAGCAGTAAATAGTCACTAAGTCTATTTCTGAACCTCGAAAATTAAGTTGCAAAATGAGATAAAAGTACATGTGATTCAATACAGGAACACGTGCACTGAAAAATAAGAAATAAATGGCTGTTGTGACATTCCAGTATGGCCTTATGGCCTCCTGAGGAATGAGAAGAGGAAATAGATGGTTTTATGCAGTACACAAAACCCATCCAAGCAGCACTGAAGCCTCAAGTGTCTTCTGAAAGTCATGCCCCAGAAATGAATCCATATTAAATAATGCTGCACTCACATACTCCTTTTCATTTTATCCATTTATCCATGATGGCTTAACTTCAATACACCCACTTATTTTAAAAGAATTTGGTTCGATCCACTTTTGTGCCTGAACTGACCAAGGGATAAGAAAGAGCCAGTGACTTGGAAAGAGTTGTATAATCAACCAGAGAAGGTGCTTGTTTTATGTCCTCTTCTCAAAACAATGATACCCAGAGCACTAACACTCCTCCTACAGGAAAACTCCAGCCATCCAGCCAACAGAGATAAATCAGCAGCAATAAATCAACATCAGCAACAATCAAACCAAATTACTCACTTATTGCTCCTTTAGTAGAATAAACCTCTAATGCCCATGACCCCAAGAGCTTTATTCCTGAAAGGACAGTGTTAAACAGGACCCTGAGCCTTCAGACCTGCCATCAATTGGGTGTAGAAGGTGAGCAGGAACTGCAATACTGAACACTGGCACAAAATCGTCAGATGCTCCCTTTGATGATTAATTCACAGTATCAACCTTCTCTCAGCCCCCTATTAGCAAAATATTTTGCATGAACTGACTTTCAAGAGCATATTTACAACACAGTGAAGTCAATCTGATGACAAATGTGAAATCTTTCCCAAACAGGCCATATTTTTGCTGTATTTATCAAGCAAAGAAAAAACAAAAACATTTTAAAAGAAAAAATGAATGTAATTGTTAATTTTATACTCAACTACACAAGTATTTAGTGAATTATCTGTCTTTCCAAAATACTAATAGAAGCTTTAATTAAGCAATTAAGCAGCATACTGAAAACAGAAAAAAAGTGTTGGTTAAGCTGAAATAGTGTTACCCTCTGTGTTTATAAAGATGATCTCAGTTTAATATGCAATAGTGATTTTATTTATGAGTTGTTACTTTTAGACAACAATAGTTTTGAAATACTGCTAATTTTAACCATTTTCAGGCATTTTTTCATATGGATTTAGAAGTTTATAAACACTTTGAGCTTATACATTACCTGGCAGGGAAATAAACTTGTTTTCAGCTTTTATTTCTGACAATCTTATAGCATTTCACATTTTCAAAGTATTTTGTATCTTTTAAGCCCAAGATTCATTTCTTGCCAGTGCAATGCATTTCATTTAGCATCTTTAACTATTAATTTAATATTGGCCTGTCCACTACTGAGAGTCTGAACCAGCCATTCTGGCTCTGAAGCAGTCATTCTGGAATTTTCTGGCTCACCAGTCAGGTCAGAAAACAAGTCCATATTATAATACAGAGCCTTGCTGTTCAAGCAGCAAAAATCTCTAAAATACCAACAAATATTTAGAGCCTTGTAGGTTGTCAGCTGTCCACAGTAAACATTAAGGAGTCATGCATCCACTTAGAGCCACAGTGCTCATCTGTAGAGGAAATAGAAAATCAACACAGACTTCTAAGTGAGATTTCCTGACTGCGAGGGGAAAGATGAAAAATTAATTCAGAATATTTCTGTTTCTTTCTTCTTTCCTTTGAACAAAATTTGATGCCCTTCTATATAATTTTGAAAAGCAAAATATTCACTTTTTTGATGAACTAGGGAGCTGTATTCTAAAGTAAAACAGCTGAAGGTGAGAAACTTTAAAATATTTTTCTCTTCTGCAATGACATGTAGAAATGAAGCACTTCAGCTTTGTTAGGGCACCTTTTCAAGATACTTTGAGAATTCCAGAGTACATAGTGTAATATCTTTTTTTACAAATGCCTTTTTATCAGCTGGTACTATTTTTTCAGATTTCATAGCAGTAATTAATGAGAACATTATAAAAAGACTAAAAAAAACAGATGAGCAAAACATCACAGTATGCAAAACATCAAGTAAAATAAGAAAAAAATGAAGGGCTGACAAAGAATGAAGAAGAAAACACTGATCATCAAAGACAGAGCTAAGATTGCACAGGCAATAATATAAAAGGATACAAAATTTAGACTGACATGCACATTACAAATTAGATTTGAAAAATATAAATAAAAGACTTGTCAGCCATACAGAAAAAAGGAGGGAGGGGAAGAGGAAGAAAAAGCTTGGCAGCTGTGGAGTAAAGATACAGAGAGACCAAAATCAATATAACACAGAAAGACTGCCTAGCAGTAATGACAAAAATAAAATGAGATTTCTGCATCCAAGATGGAAGGATAACTCAGAGGCTAAGGCTTTAATATGGAAGAGGTTCATCATTATGAGGGTTCTGAAAATGAAACAATAGGTTGCCTAATTTGGCTTGATGTATACAAAAAGCTGGAGTCAGTAGTGGAGAGCCATCACATAGAAATCCCTACAGTTACAGAGGAAAGTTAAAAGATACAGAAGGAGAGATTTGTTATTCTTGCTTCAGTGGTGCAGAAAGGAAGCCATACAGATTTCTGAGGAAAGATTAACTTTGAAAAGGTAGAAAATCAAAATGCAAAAGGCAAGGTATTATGTAGATTTACCAAATAGATCTAGTAAGACTATCCTGATGCTTTGACTTAATAAAATAACTGCTTTTCTACACAGGGGGAAGGAAGCCTGTCAGTCTGTTTGGATTACAGCAAAGTACAGCACCACATGGGAAATTATCAGTTATATGGGAGAAAATGTAGCTCTTGTACAAAAACTCTAATGCTGTTAGAAACATATTAAGAAAAAAAAAAGAAACAACCAACCAAAAAAAAAACCAAAAAAAAAAACTAGACCATGTGTTCAAACTAGATGTATTTTAATAAAGCAGAGTTTCTTGATGTTTTGTCTTGGTTTGATCTTATTTAATATTTTCCTTAGTCATCTCAGTGCAAAAGCAGGGAGTGTGCTAATACAGTTTCTAGTCACACAAAATTGGAAGACACAAAATTATCTTTATATCATATATTATATTTTTATAAGCTAAGGATATTAGGAAATTAACCAAAATAATGGCAATAAGTGAATAAAAGGGATCAGATGAAGACACCTAACACTAAGAGAAAGTATATTCTTTCAGGAACAGAAAAAAAGACATTACTATTAATTGGCCAGCAATGGCTATCTGAAACCCATGTCAATCCCACATCTCCCAAATCTATTCAGATCTGTGCTAAATTATCCCTGGCAACTATTTAAAAAAAAAATTTCTTTTGATATCTCCTACAGTTCAAGATGGCACATTCTCCTTGGATAATGTATTACAGAACCTTCTTCTTTTCCTGCTGCCAAATTTCTGCTTCATATGTGTACTTCTTCTTTCATCATTCAAGTCCTAAGAAAAAAGCTGAATTCTATCTGACACAGACAGACTATCTGAAGTCCTCCTCTGTTATACCTATGTGCAAGAAATATGAATTTGGTTGGGAATGATGCACAGGAGCTATTCAGACAAAGTACACATGGAGAATCTATCATATGGAAAAGAAAAAAGGTGGAAATGGAGATTTACACTGAATCATACTTCATATATAACAAAAAAACAAAACAAAACAAAATAAACAAAAAAAAAAAAAACAAAAAAAAAAAAAAAAAAAAAAAAAAAGAAGTAGTGAATAAACCAGCTATAAATGTAAGTAAGGTTGGTAAAAAAAGGAGATTTTTACAACAAAATTTTTGCTACAAATATCAGCATCAGAGGCCCAAAAAATCCTGGGTTTAAGTTGCTTTTAAGATGGTTAATAATGGTTTGTTAAAGAACTTCTATGAAGGTGTTACCTGAAACAACTGAAGCAAAACTCAATAACAGAAGAGGACACTTCCAGACCTCTGATCCTGGAAAAGGGGTCTCTGGCAACTCACAAAAACATCTCTAGGACCTGGCCCAAGGTCAGCCAGAGAAAATGTGACAAGAAGAGACCCCAACAGGATACCCAAAGCACAGAGTGGTTTGATTGCAAGGTTCTGGCAGGTCTATACACAACATGTGCAAATTGGGAATTGGAAAGACTTAAGTGATTCATGTTTAGTCCATGCTCTCTCACACAGAAAAGCCCTTTGCATCTCTAGTTTTCAAGTTCTTCTCCAAAGGCTAGGTGAACCAGAGCAGCTCAAGGAAAAAGTACAAGGGGTTTTTTTAACTTGAGCAAAATAATAGTTTCCTAGTTTTGCTCTTGCACACAGCTTTGAAAATTTCCTCCGGAGTTTTTCAAGAAAGTTCCAGCTTGAGACAGACAAAGTACATCAAAAGTTATAGCATGAAGGATATGAGCCCAAAAACCACATATACAACAAAAAAGAGGCCTTTCTACACCTTGTGTAGTCAGCTGGAGGTATGTGCAGGGGAAGGACAGCAACAGGCATCACTGCCATCTTGACTGTGTTGCCAAAAATACAGGCCCTAGGATAAAAGCCTTGCAGTATTAACAGATGGTGAAAAAAAATGAAATGGCTGCAATTAATGTGTTTTTGAGTAGGCACAGGAGATACCAGATAATGTTGAATGCATTTAAAGTAAATAAAGAGGGGTCCAAATGGGCATTTAGTTCCCTGATAATTAGCAAGCCAGCAGGTATCAAACCAGGCACAGAGAAGATAAGCCTTTCCTGATCACATCTGACCCTGTGGGAATTTTTAAGCTCTGAATGCAGAACACAGTACAGAAGTGTTAAAGACTTTGCTGCTGTTTCTTTGGGAAGAGAAGACTCCAAAGAACAGGCCCAGCACTGATGTGGAGCTATGCATACAGGAATCTGACCCACAAGCACTTGCTTTTTGGGGATGTTGCCAATTCATCCCTGGGCAAGTTCTACGTTAAGCACTCTTTTGTTGTGGCTGTGGAGGAAATTCGTTGTTCAGTGATTCACAGTGGTAACACAATGCTCTTGTCACGGCTCTCATCAGCTTGGCTGCAGCTCTCTAGATGAGCTCAGTGGCATTAGCTTAGTCTCCATCCTACCAGGGTCAGAATCTATCAGCTTCAGATGCTTCGTGCTCAGTCTGTCACCTAAGAGCTGAGGAGTGCACATAAATAAAGTTAGGGCTTTACCTCTGACTTTCAAAGGGAAAAGCTCTCATCTCATGACATTTCTCAGTAGTGTTAAGAGGCTAAGAGTGCTCCACATCTTTTTGAGACAAGTGATCATTTGTTGGCTAGCCCTTCTATTGGAGCAATGCTTTAGATTATACAAGGCTTTAAAGTGATTAAGCCAAATTTTTGTCATACAGAGAAACTTATCTGTAATCATGAGGTCAGATTGTATATTCAGACATGGAATTTTCATTTCTTCTCATTGAGTTTCAATAAAGAATCTTCAGTAGTCTAATCTGCATATGTTAAATAGTGTAATTATAAGCTGATCCTTTATCCAGTGAGTTCAAATGCAAATATTGGCTCTTTCCTCAGTGCAGAAATTGGTTTGTGGAAGTGAATTGCAGTTTAGCTGAAGCTACTATTCCCTTTCTATTTTACTTAAATTAATGTAATTATTACCTGGCTAATTTTCTTGTTGAATGACTTGTTTTGTGATTCATTAACTGTGAAATTTCTTCCTGGATATAGAAGAATATCTGAACATCCACCTATTTGTATCACAAAATACTGATTATGAACAAATCATGTCACCCAGTGAGATAGTAATGATTTCTTTTAGAAATGTCTTTTATAAGAAAACTCTTGAGTCAGTAGAAACGAGTCTGTTGTAAGGACTGTGAGTTACTTGTCACTCTTGGAAAAGGCAGTTAGTTTTATAGCAGGAGCAGAAGACAGATACAAGGGAGCCTTCACAGCTGGTATCTGGTGCTGTTCCCTTTCCATAAAGCTGTCCTTGCTGTCTAGCACAGCCCTCTGCTTTACAGCCTCTCATGGTGTTACCTATTCAAGCAAGGAAGCAGCGTGGGAAGAATATTGCCACAGCTACCAAGTACATTCCCAAACACTGATACAAAGTCGATTCCCAGCATGAAATTATACAAATAAGTCAATAAACCTCAAAATCATCTTGTGCAGAAGCAACAGTGAGAAGAAAGTCCAGAGCATCCTCATTGCAGCAAAGCAGAATTCCAGTGGCTGCTTTATTTGGGTTGTAGCTAATTGGGGAGACATATAAAAACACACACAGAGTTACTTTTGTTTTCAAAAGCTTCTTTCACCATTCCTATTATGTTTTGCTATAAATTAAATAGTTGCTGCTGCAAAGTCTCCGTACAAATAAGCGTGGAGGCAAACCTGATAAATACTCAACAATCTGTGCAGAGCTAAAGAAAACCTTACATTTTTCACTGCCTGCAAACAAAATCCTTGTCATGTAAGAGCATTCTTTATTTCTTTGTAATCAAGCATTCTGATTTTATAACCTTACAGACTCCTGTGCACAGAACAACTCCCATCAGTTCTGAGTTCAATACTAATCCTGACACAAATACACAAGAAATAGATTGTATTTCTAACAGGAATGCTTAGGCCCCAAAATACCACTAAATGATGCAAAGCTTCCTGGAATCCTATCTTTTTCCCCATTTGCACTTGTGTCTTCTAGATCTTGCTAAAGATTCCCAAGAAGTTGGATTTAGAGTTCGAAGACATTATCTACAAACTATTGTTTAAAGAAGCTTTAGAAGGAGATGACACATTTCAGGTGGAAAAAAAATGACATTCACAAGTTGACACATGGACAAGTATGAATAAAAGAAAGAATTTTGAGAAGGTAATCCTATGAATGTGTCTATCATTGAAATCTCCACTTAGGAAGCTGGCACAACAGATTATTTCTTTACTGGAACAGTGTAGGAAAAACCAGAGACTGATAAACGTTCTGAAGCCCAGCCTATGTCTAAATGTCTGAGATCTGGAGTCTTCTTAACATGAGGTTCATGAAATTATCACCCTTTATTTTTTTTTTTTTTTCTGTGCAGAGCTAAATTGAAAAGGTATTGTTGGCAGGTCAATAAGGAATCAATAATTCAATCAATATTTTCCAAGATGGTCCTTGAGCAAGTGCCAGTGATTATTCTTTATTCTTGCAACATCTGACATTTATTGTAAATCAAGCAGAAGTCCACAAGATTAGTAAAAATTATCAAAACCTTTCTTTTTCCAAGCCTTGACTCAAAGGATTGCTTGACTATTCAACCCAGGCTCAGCCACATTCATGATTACTTACTATTTTACCATTAACCAGATTATTTCATTTATTTAATTTCATTATTTCATTCAATATCTCTGTGTAGCTGTGAGGTACAAAATTAAGCAGAGCAACAATTACAAATGGGATCTCCAAGAGCTACTCATAGAATATTGACCAAGTTATGTTTGAACATACACTGACCAAATTAAATGCAATAATCTGGAGAAGAGATATTCTCAACTATAACTCTACTAGAAGGTCACAGCCTTCCTTTGAAAGCATGTTGCTAGCATTAAGAGAATTTTCAATATCTTCATAGCCCAGTTTAGCAGATGAAAAATCAGTGATTCAAGGGGATGAGATGCCATAGGACCATACATTTTAAGTTTTGTGGTTAAGGCATGCCTCTAGAACTCATAATCCCTGAAATTTCTCCAGCCATAGACTCATTTTGAGACTGATGTACAACATCTGGGCTCAAAGCCTAAGACTTTCCCCAATGGACTGGTATTTCTCCACTTAGCAGATGTATTGGGCATCCTAACACTGTCAAATTCCAATATCCAAAAATCATGACCTATTTCTAACTCTTCTACTTACCATGTGATGAGAACTGGGGAAGTCTCTTTCTTTGTCATTGTGTTTTGAATGTAGACTGTCATATTTACTAGGTCTTCCCTGGAACAGGGAGAATTGGGTATATTTTTCAATGGCAGCTTTTTCTTGCATTCCTGGGGATCTGGAAAAATACAGCAAGCTTCTCACAAATTCACATATCCCCAAAACCACCCAAGCAATGAATAACTTTCTATTACCAATAAGTAGCAAGCTGTCTTGGTACACTCAACCAACACAGCTTGTGTTTGTGCACAATATCTAATGCATTCTTCCTGCCAGGAAAGCAGTTGGGCCCTAAGTTTCTTTCTTTGCCTACATTCCTCCTTAACTATTGACATCCTTAAAGCAGAAAAAGACTCCCTTGGAAGCACAGGCAGATTATGTCTCTGAAGCTTCCACTGTTCCATCCAGTGCACATCTACAAAATCTGATTTTCCACACAAAACCTCAATGTATTACTGCATAGAAAAATTGATCATTTTATTAGGAAATACTTCAAGAGCTCAGTAGCCACAGATTCAAGGTAAATCTCCAAGTCAATATTCTTATTTGAGGATAGACTTCACTTCATTAAAAGAGAGATTACTACCACTCATTTGAGAATACTACCAGTAGCACTAAACACTGTGATGTGTTACAAAGCATTTACAGTATTTACATTGAAGTAGCTGGCAGACCAACCCTTCACAAGTGGAAACCTCCCACAGTTTCAAAATGCTGGCTTCTGGCTTTAGTTAGCTTCATATTGAAAGCAGAAACATTGCAAGGGAAAGGCAGATTCTCCCCAAAATGTCAGTGCAGACAATTGAGGCTGCTACTGTGAACAAGTAGAGTGTATCAGACAGAACTGTCCACTGCCAAAAACTTGCATCTATCTTTGCAAACACTTCACAGCTATTTCAGAAGCTATTTCCTTGATATTCATTTTAGTTGATTTGTGCCTCTGGATCTCTCCAGAAATCAGGCATGGTTGACATATTCTCAAATCTAACAGCATGTGGGTTTTGCTTAGAATATGTTCAAGATCCTTAGAGAAAGAAAAAAAATCAGCTCCATTCCTGAAGTTCCTTCTTTTGCTTTTCACTTTCCATGGTGTTTGAAAACAAAAGGTTTCATTCACAGACGACATCAAAAACTCAAGTAATTTTAAGCCAGCTAAATTATCAAGTTTACAATTTTTCCTTGCTTTAATTTTGTCCTGCAGGTGCTCCGTTCATTATTCCATGATCATTTGCATTTGTATGAGCAGAATATTTTAGAGTCTTTTCTTTTACATTTTGTGATCTTTCTTGCAGGCTTCTGGTCTTCTTTCATCTCCTGTCACTCTCTTATCCAAAGTGCTAATCTCAGCTGTAACTGTCTCCAACCTTTCCTTTCGTCCAGAGAGATCACTGAAGTCTGTAATTTATCACTTCCTATTGTGACTGCAAGAACGGCTCTGAGCAGAACAAGCCTTATCTCACTGATAGCTACTTTGTCACCTTGTGGCTGCAAAGCAGTCAGAAATGGCAATTGGTACATTAGCTGCAGATGGCATCAAGGGGATTCTGAACAAACACATTTCCTGGTTTCTTTACTGTTATTCCTCGATACAAAAATGCCCAAACAACTGTGCAGTGATGGCATTACATTTTTTAAATAAGGAGACATATTCTGTGCCAGGTTTCACATGTTCTGGGGCAGATTTTTATGGGTTTGGAGCTAATTCTGCCAGCTAATTCTGCCAGCTTCTCTGATAAACATGTCTTACCCTATTAAGCTTCAGTATTAACACCACTCCCCCTGCATGACCATTGTTTCTCCTACATGTGGCTGTGGGAAAGTTAGACTTCTCACTAATACCATCAGAGTTTGTGGCTTCCTGGTAGCTATTTTACTGCAATCCATGTCTAATCACAGTATACCCAAGAAGCTTAGTGCTGTGTTGTAGCAGACTACAAATTAGCTTGCTTTTCCATTAAAATACTCTTAGTTTATTCTTTCCTGTGTGGTTATAAAATTGACTGGCTGAACACTTGGGCACTTGTGTGTTTTGTTTGCCTAAATGATTGATATTTAAATGGCTTAATTGCATTCATTCCACCTTTTTATGGTTGAGCAAATGTTGATTGCATATTTTTTTAAGATGCAAAGAGAGAAAATTCATTTGGAACTCAGGTACGAATTTTATTAATATGTGCCAGGTTGGTTTGAATTTCAGAATGGACCTTATTTCTTGAATATGTATTGTGGCAACATAAGGTTATAAAATCTGTGAAAGTGCCAAATAGTCCAGCTGGTTTAGCTAGAGGGGTCTGCAGCTAGTATTGAGGCTATGGGGGTAAACCCTGTGCTGCTGCTGAAGAAATATAGGGGCACAGGCTGGAAATAAGGATTATATTGTTTAAAAGAATAACCAAAAAAGGAAGGGAAGGGAGAGAGAGAGGGACCTAGTGCTCTTCAGAAAACTTTAACAGTCTTCCCTACAGGCAATCTTAAAATCAAACTGGTTTTCTTCAGTGACTCAACAAAGAGGATTTAAAAATCTTCTTTCTCCATGACTGCAAAGAGGAACTGGAGGGACTTTGACTTGATAAACTCTAAGCAGAAAAGTACCAATCAAGCTGGTATATATGAATAGTACTCCTGGAATTTAATCTTCATGTTGGTTAGTGAACTACTGTGAGGAGATCTTAACTTTCTGCAAATATATTATTAGTAAGAAATGCCTGAAAATCTGAAAAGCAATATTTCTGTACAGCAATTAGGCCTTGACAAAGCCCTGGTTAATATTTATGATATATAGCTCTATATGTCATAAGGTGTTTTCCTGGTATTTTTAATTTGTATTTTTCCTTTTCAAGTGAATACTCAGAGCATTGTTAACAGGAAAATCACAATTAATAATTGCATTTTTATTTTAGCCTCACAATTCCTCACAATACAAGTCCTAAAAATGTTAATGTTCACTTCCATACAGCTCTTGCAAAATGCTGATTGGGTTTGCTCTTACATAGAAAAAAAAAAAACCAGCTCTAAATTAGATTTAGCTTTGGATTCAAAGCATCAGCATATAGAGTGAGTAGATACCTTTTCAGACTGAAACTATCACACCTATGGAATAATTGTCCTCCCATGATAATAGATGTTTAGCATCACAGATGCTAAATATCACAGAATTGCACTACCAGGTTGAAATGGACTACATCTGCTCATCTGGTCCCACCTCCCTTCTCTAGCAGGGTCATTTTGGAGCACATGGCATGGGATTGTGTCCTGACAGTTCTGGAATAGCTCCAATGAGGGAGATTCCACAACCTCTCTGAACAAATTTTGCCACTCTGTGGTTACCTGTACAGGAAAAAAAGTTCTTCCTAACAAGTTCTTCCTAAATCCTTATTAAAATAGCTTTCTTTTGTCTCTTTTGTGCCAGCAAGAATACAGAAAATGCAAAGAAATAAATCCAGTTGTTTAAGATTTGTCTAACTTTACTTAAAATAATAACTGTATTCTGCAAACAAGAATCAGACTGAAGTTCTACTGCACTTAATGTTTCCCAAAGTACTTGTCCTTCCTCTAGGCTGTGTGATCCATTGGTTTATGCAGTGACCAAACAACCACCTAGTTACTGCTTCTAGTTGAGGTTAATGCCTTCTTATGTTTTTCTTCCTTCTACTTCACTGTAGTATCTTCAGTAATTTCTTTTCAACATGAACTTATTACTTTCACTTGTACAAATAAAAGGGGAGGAGAGTAGTATTGGGTCTATTTGCTTAGAAGATCTCAAAATTAGTAGTATGAGATGGAAGAAAAAATACATTTTTTCAACTTATCTTCCTGCTCAAACTTCATGTTATAGCAAATCATAGAGATAAGGGGGGAAAACTAAGGTGGAGGCAAAACTACAGTAGTGGTAATGACAGAGGCAAACCACGAACACAGTTGAGAAAACCAATTTCAGGAAGGCTGAAGAACAGTTTACAGGTAAAGCAATTTCTTTGCACTTTACAATCAGTTATAGGCCTGCCTTGTAAGCTAAGTCAGTGTCATCCTTGACAGCTAAGACCAAAATATTGAAGGAACCATGAATTCTTGTACTACCTTGCCTATACTCACCATGCAGGTGCACCCACCTCACCTTGGTGTGTGCATGGTTTCTCCAGTTGCACTGAAACTGGACTCACACACTTTGTTTGCCTTCCAAGACAAAAATAAGTTCAATATTATGTACTCCACCATAATTCAAAAGGGATTTGTCACTGTACAAACCAAGTCCAAAAAGTTACTTTGATAAATATCCTTTCTCTTTGTTCCACACATTATTTAGGGTTACCAGAATTTTGAATCTACTTCGTGGAATTTAGATCCTGAAAAACATTATTATAGTTCTTTCATGTTAAAAATATTGCATGGATTGTCTACTAAATAGAGAATCTACTTTTCTCAAAGCTGTTTATGAAGTCTCTGACACCCTCTTTTCTGCTTTATGATTCTGTCTAGTGTCTCTGGCTCTGATCTGATCTTTTCATCTGCTGTGTGTACCTTTCCCTATTTTGCTGGATGCATATACATTAGCAATCCATATTGCTGTTTTTAGTAGCCATTTCACATGTTTCATTTTGGCATCAGATTAATAGTCTGCTCCCCTATTAACTTTTTTAATTTTCTTTTTTCCCCTGTCTTTTGTTTTGTGTCCTTTTTCACACATCCCTTATGTGAATAAGATGGGATAGTTTTATTTCAGTTGTTATATTAGCCCCAAATTGGTAAAATACCTATTTGCAAACTATTACTCTTAAAATCTAGTATACAATAAAATGTTTAGGAAGAGTAACAATACAGGGGCCAAAGAAGTGTGGTGATGCAAAACTGAATTAATATCTAGGACAATTAAAATTAAGACACTTTTTTTTTGCAAATGACAGGTCTGTAGTCAGAGGCAGTGTCTGACTCCTAAATTCCTGGATACAGAGTGTGTTCCTCCAGTCTTCTGGCTTATCACTTTACCAAGTAAACTGTGGTGCAGCAGAAGTGAAGTGATCACCTTGCTATCAGCCACCCTCTCTCTGTGGAGGTGAGCCTCAGCAATGCTAATATCAGTGCCCCAAAGGCCATGCACTTTGTGGGGAGCAGAATGTCCATTCCATGCTGTGAACCTTCCAATCCTGGAAAATCAGCATAAATTTTCAATCAAAAGATACAGGTAACATTCTTTTAATTAGAAAGTGGCTTGCCCCAAAATATGAACCATTATTAAGTCATATTTGGTCTAACACTAAATTGAAGGCAAGAAATAATTGTATACTGAAAGAAAGAGGATTTTGACCAAAAATAACTTTTTATCAGACTACAAAAAGCAACCATGTGTACTCAACAGTGCATCAGGCAGAGAGATTGAGGCAGAAGCATTCATGGCAGTACCTTCCAGTTCAGTTGAAAGCTGCTGCTGTGCTGTCACTATTTGCTTCTGGTCTTCCTCCAGCTGGTCTGGTCCCTGGACACATGGCACTTCTCCACCTGAGTCCCTGGGGACAGGCACATTTTCCACCAAATAACACAGGCCTCAGAGTTCTGTTCCTAAGGTATAAGGAAAAGGCACACAGATTGCTATTCGTGCCTAAAAAGACACAGAGAAGAGGACAGTCAGCTCCTGCTGAGGTCAACCTTCCAGCATCCCAAATGCATTTTAAATCTAGTATGAATCAACATTGCTCCATTCCAGTTTGCACCAGAAAGCAGAGCTCTTGCTCTCTAGCTCCCTTTGCAAGCAGTGGGTAAAAGTAAGATTTTACATCAATTTCTCTGGGACTGTGTTCAAAGATTTCAGAAGCCTGCAGAAAGTTCTTCAGCAGTTTGTACCTATATTTAATTTATAACTTAAATAAACATCCTGTGAATATTATTTCATTCCTATTTTTCTTTTTCTTCACGTGAAGCCAGATAACTTCAAGACTATGAGTAGAAGCTAATGCACTGAGTTCATTATTTCTTCTTTCCATTTTTCTTTAAATGGAACACAAATTTCAGCTAAGTGGCAAATTGACTGAATGAATTACTGTTTTACTGTCAGGCCTGGTTTGCCTGGCATGCTTACCTTTCAACTGCTTCCAGTAGCTTGAAAAAACTGTCAATATTTAGCAGCACTGTTGCACAAACAGAAACCCTTCACTTGCTTCGTGCTTCATGTACCAGACATTTACATGTGGCTAAAGAATTAATGCACAAGCAAATGGACTGATACAAGCACTGCAGTAGCTTTAGCTGATTTTGCAGCTCTCTTTGTTTTGGAGATCAGATTAGAAATTCGATCCAAGCACTGACACATGAACAGAGAAGTCTGGCTCCCATTCCCAATTCCACTCCTTTTTATTATGTGCACATTGCCCAAGAGCAATCATGGGTTTCTATACAGCACAGTACCTCACTATACATACAGAAGGATTACCTGGGCTTGTTTCAGACTGGGTAATGCAGACCCTTCAGCTCATGTCTCCTGAGACTATCAGCCACATTATGAAAAAAGGCTCATTAGCCAGAGTGCACCCACTCTACAGAGCTGCCATTACTCCTCTGAGACATAAACTATTCCCAAAGCTACAATAGAACAGAAGGGTGATAGCCCAAAGACCTGTTCAATTACCAAAATATAACACAGCTGGCGTGCAACCTCTATATTTTACTCCTTTATTTGCATTAAGATTGTAGAGCTGAGGTTAAAGATTTTGTATACTTAAAGACATGTAAAATGTGATTGAATAAAGCCAGGAGCACCCTGTTGTACCTTTGATGGTAGCCTTTTGAGATCCCTCTCAAACTAAGTTTTTATGATATTATGATTCCTGCCACTAAAACCTACTCCTTTACCACAGCAATTTCCAAATCCTTCATACAAGGAAATTCAACTGTATCCTGTGGTCTAAATCAGATATATGTCACCTAGCTTTAAAAGCCCCTCAAGGATGTGGACCACCCCTAAAATACAGCTAGGCTAGTACATATTTACAATGTGCCAGGAGGCAGAGAAGGGGTGAAGAAGCAGGACATAGGAAAATCGTAAGTGCAGAAAGTCTTAAAGCTGATACTACTGCCAGAGACAGCATATTGTCAAACCACAGCTGATACTCTCCTGGGAACTATCTTCATGGCTTAAATTCAATCTACAGTTGAATTGTCAGTAAAGTAGGGCACACAGAAAAGTCACAGCTCATTTTTTTAATTCAAAAAAGGCTCTTCAAAAAGTACTATCGATGGTGCTCAAAGCTTTTTCAAACTCAAAACCAAAGGTTTTAATATGGAATAAAGGTGGAAGCCAAACACAAACTTAGATTGCCAGTTACAGGGGAACAAAACATTCTTTACTTAAACAGTGAAGTCCCACTCATGACTGAGGCTATGAAGTATCACAGCAATAAGAACAGGCAAGACTAAAACTGAGATAACAACCATAATAATTTTTATGATCTCTGTGTTCATTTGCAAAGATTCCCAGAACCAAATTCCCCAAAGCAGACTAACTCCCTTAAGAACTGCCCTTCTCTCTGTCTTGGTAGCATTTTGTGCTCCTATTCCATGATCCTGCACTGGAAAGGGATGCTGTGCTCCATCAAAGCCCCTGTAGAATGAAGGTGCATAAGCACAGCATGGCTCCAGTCCTGCTCTTAAAAAAGGGAAAATGGCATGTTTCCAGGCATTCATCACTCTGTAAGTGAGGGTAGGAGGCATGAAAGGGATCATATCCTCAAAGAAGCAGTACCAGGTTTCTAGTGGCAAAAATGGAAACTGGGCAGTTTCCTCCAATTTATTTTAAATGAAAGGCAAACACATAGCTGCCTCTCGTAATAACCTTCACATAACCAGCACATTTTTCAAACAAAGATGCAGTTAAACACGACTGCATGCACATGGCCCCTCTAACAGGGCAAAGTGGTGGGTGGGAAACTGGAGACAAGGGCCAAGAAACATGATTTTCAATAGTGGACCCAGTAATAGAGACACATTTTGGTACCAAAATGGTAATTCAGATCAGAACCACCTTTTTTTTTCCATTTCCAGATAAGTATAAATTCATTTAAGCTTTTTTTTTCTCCAGTAGAGATATAAACATTGCTTTAAAATTAAGGATAAAAAGTCCTGTTTGGGGCTGAGTAGTCTGAAATAAATTTTGAGAAATACATATATACCCTTGAGTAAGTTTATACAGAAACAGCAATTACAGAAAATGCCACCTGTGCTTTACTGCCACACAAAACCCTGCCCTTTCACAGATGGACTTTTGATTTCTCTTTCTCCGGACTAGGGCAAGGAGGGGCTGTGCTGATGTATGCAGGATGATGGAAGGGCAGGCACCTCCAGGGCCATCCTGTCAGCTCAAGGACACCAAGCTGCTCTTTACAGATGTTGAAGGTACTCCTGGTCCTTGCAAGAGGAATGACTCTGTTCCTTAGTCCATGTAATTGGCACTACCGTTCCCAGACATGACACTGCTCAGCTTCCAGCATCCTGGGTGGCCTTTCCATAACTGCAGCCCTACACACAGACCTCTGAAGGCTCTGCAGGGGACACAGCTGGATCTACAGCCATTAATGAGGTGAGAGAGAGAGAGCTGGGAAGTAACTTCAGTCATTTCCATTGACCACATGGGAAGAGGAAAAGCCTTGGACAACAGCACACAGCAGATATATGAAGGAAGTCAGATGGAAGACAAGAGCAATGATATCTACAGGCAATCCTTTACACATCAAAACCTGAAGATCCTAAAGACCCTTGCTGCCTCAGGAGCTCATTCCAAGTGCCCACGTTCCCCACCCAGCCCTGTCTGCACTTCCCAGCACTGCACCATCACTCAAGCCATGGACACAAAAGCAGAAGGAACTGGAACTTAGAAAACTGGAGATTCCCAAGAGCTTGGGGGCAGTTAGGAAGCTCAGAGCCAAGAAGGTTGAGAAGATGTAGACTTTTTGCACTGGCAAAAACTTATAAAGGAACTGGACCTAGGCCTGAAGAATAGAATACCAAAGGGCACAAAATTAGGATGTTTGGGCAGCTGACACAGCAAGAGAGGGGGAAAAGCAGCAGCATAAGTACCTCTTCCATCCATGGATAAGGAGAGAGGGCCAGAAAGAGATGAGGGGTGAAAACTGAGAGCAGAGGGTGTTTTTCTCTGGACAGAACCAAAGATTCTCTCTAGGACTGAACTGGGAGGATCAATGAGCTGTGGGTCCTTGTGGGATGGTGCTCAGCAGTGCTGGAGGTGGTACTGCCACCAAAATTCTTAAGCCTCTTCCAGGTGTGTAATTCCTGATGCCCTCCAAAGAGATAAATGCAACAAATTTGTCCTGTTTGCATACCCACATGTGCTGAGTAAAAATATCTGTCCGTACCTTGGGAACAGACATTAATGTGTTCAGCTTTAATAATGAGAAATCAAAACTTCAAAACAACAAACAGAAGCTCAGCAATGCAGTCACCTCTGAAAAACAGGAAATATTTTCTTGGATTTTAGTACTGAAAATATATTAGATTTGGATTTTCCTTTTGAAAAGATATATTTCAATTTCGATGTTTGGGTTTGGTTTGGTTTTTTTTGGGTTTTTTTGTTGTTGTTTTTTTTTTTTTTTTCCCAACTAGGATTTAGTATTGACAAAGCTTACATAAAGGCTGATATTTGCTCCCACTCTAGTAGTTGCCATTCTACCTGAAAACTGACTGAGAATAATTATTTTGGTAACAAATACATTTAGTAATTGATGATCTAATTGCTGAACTATATATAATACAATATCTTAATGATAGAAAATTTAAATTTATCACATTTTAAAAATATTGCTTCATTAACTAAAATGATATTTCCCTATGAATCATTTAAGTTTTGAATATTCAGTAGCTCAAATAGCAAACTTTGCACTGAAAATAGTCAATCTGCTTAATTTTGACAGGCTTCCCACATCAGAAAAGGCACACAGCAGCTGAGGTAAGGGACTGTCACTTTTTGGCATCTTTCACTGTAGGAGTATAGACATTCAGAAGCAAATGGAGCTGAAGCTACTTTACACCTGTCCAGACTTTCACCTTGCAAGTATTCCAGCCCTGTGCTTGATATTCCTTATTTGGGAGTTAACATGAAAAGAATGGATATTTTTATTGTTTTTTTCAACAGCCTTTGAAACGAAATTAAATTAAATACACCTCTGTTTTTACACAATCTCTTTTGCAGTATCTTTAACTGTGTTTCCAGTGAAGGTATTGTAAACCCTATTGGATTTCAGATTTTTAGCAGTTTAGACATAGCACAAATGTATTCATTGTGACCATTTCACAAATGTTTCTACCATTTTTCCCCCAGAACAGTATCTCTTTAGAGGTTTTTCAGCTTTCTTTTGGAGAATATTCTATGTAGAGAGCTCTCACTAAAATCTACCTGCTTTACCATTTTTTCTGCAACAACATCAAACTTTACATTACCAGAATAAATGAAGTATTTTTCTCTTAAATCTTAACTCAGAGCCCATGTAGACAGGAAGAAAAAAACTTCCCTGCAAATTCAGGGAGATTTGAATGAATTATTATCACCCCTGAGTTATTTTCAGTTCAGCATGAAAACAATGAATATTGAGATCTTGATCATAGTATTTGTATTTTAATAAAAAACAAAAGCAAACCAAAAATGTCTTTGATAAGGAGAAGTTAAAAAAATAATAGGAGTAGCTGCCTTCCTTTTATCAAAGGAACTTGTTTCACCACTTCAAATTCCAGCAAGGGGATTTTTTTCTGAGTGCAAAAGGAGAGATATTTGTTCAAATGCTCACACCTTACCCAATCCTAAGCTTCCTCCACAGAGATTTCCCTGGTGATTCAGAAGCTTGGTCTTATTTTGTAATGAGCTGCACCAAAGATTTTTGGCTAATCGTGTCAAGCCCTGCAGGAAAAACACAAATTAACAGGAGTCCTAACTTCAAAGGTAAAATGCAAATACTTTCTCTGGTCTCTGCACACAAATGGGGGTATGAAAGTCCTGCAAATCATCTTCTTATGCAAGATTCTTCTAATTCTAAACCAAGACCTGACAGAGGAGCTGCTCATGGAGACATTGTGGGTAGCTGTGTGATATTTACCTAGTGAAGTAGCTGGTGGAATAAATCTCAGTTGTTTAGGGCAGTAAGATTGGGCTATAAACAAAAGGCAAAGGTAATATCCATTCTTTGGGGGAGGATAACAGCTGTGACCATTCAAAAAATCTGATTTGATAAAATTGTCTCCAGAAAAAGAGTCCCTACAAAAGACTCAGATTTTGCAGGACATGATCAGATGTCCTGAGGGAAAATAAAAAAGCTTTTGTTGCATTTTAATATAAATTACTATTGTTATTTTAACATCATGGTCTCAGAGCTATAAGGCAATGAAAAAAATAATATGAAATTTCAAAAATTAATAACATTTCACAAATCTACAGGGGCCCCATGAGACACTGGAAATGTACCAACTGCAGTACACAAATTTACTGCTTCATTTGCACTTCTTCCCTTTCTAAGTATAGCTAATACAACAAATACTGCAGGAAATGTGTCAGTTCTGTTTAATGCCTTGACTGAAAGGAATTTTCTTGCACTTCACAATCTCTATCCACAAGGCAAAGGCAAACACTGCTCTTAGTGGATATACATGGACCAATGATTTGAGAGAAAAGCCTAAGGGGCTTGATGAAAGGACAACTCTGAAACATCAATTGTATGGCAAGCACTTTGCACTGGGTTTGCAGGGCAAGGTTTTGGTGGCAGAGGGGGCTACAGGAGTGGCTTTTCTGAGAAACTGCTAGAAGCTTCCTCCATGTCCAAAGGAGCCAATGCCAGCTGGCTCCAAGATGGACCTGCTCCTAAGTCTTAGCCCATCAGCAATGGTGGTGGTTCCTCTGGGATAACAGATTTAAGAAGGGGAAAAAAAAGCTTTGTGCAGGAGTAAATTGTGGCCAGAGAAGAGAGGAGAGAGAATGGATGAGAGGAACAGCTCTGCAGACACCAAGGTCTGTGCAGAAGGAGGGGCAGGAGATGCTCCTGGCACTGGAGCAGAGGTTCCCCTGCAGCCCATGGTGCAGACCCAGGTGAGGCAGGATGGCCCCTGCAGCCCATGGAGGGCCAGATCCACCTGCAGCCCGTGGAGGACCCCACACTGGAGCAGATGGATGCCCAAAGGAGGCTGTGACCCCATGGGAAGCCCCTGCTGGAGCAGGCTCCTGCCAGGAGACCAGAGAAGCCCGCTCCAGAGCAGGTCTGCTGGCTCCATGCTGGGGCAGTCTGCTCCTGAAGAGCTGCACCCTCTGGGAAGCACTCACTTCTGCTGAACTCATGAGAGTGACCCCATACTGAACAAGGGAAGAGTGTGAAGAGTTTTCCCCATGAGGAGGAAGGAGCAGCAGAAACAATTGTGATGAAATTATTGCAACATCCACTCCTTGTCACACTGTGCTGCTCAGGGAAGAAGGTAGGGATTCAGGAAGAGAGTAAAGCCCAGAAAGGAGGGGGGGAAGGTGTTTTTAAGAGTTGTTTTTACTTGTTGTTTTTCTACTCTGACTTACTTGTTAATAAATTCAATTAATTTTCCCAATATGAGTCTATTTTGCTCATGATGGTAATTGGTGACTGCTCTCTCCCTGCCCTTATCTCAACCCAAGAGCCTTTTGTGATATTTTCTCCCCCTTGACCACTTGAAAAAGGCAGTGATAGAAGAACATAAGTGGGCACCAGGCACCAAGCCAACATCAAACCACTACACAGGTACTTGAGCCCACCACCACTGAAATCCTAACTAATCACCATTAAGATAGTGCCTGGGGATTTATGAGTTCACTATTAATTTTGAATAGAAAAAATGGTGACTCTGTTGCCCTTCTCTATTTATTTATAATTCCATTTGGATTTATGTAATTTATGGAAGCTGGCAGTCAAAACATTTAATTAGTAAGCCCAGAGATCTCCTGCACATTTTAGGAACATGCAGCAATACTCTACATGTTCTACAGGTTCCTGTTCTGGTAGAAATTTTCCATGAGGGAGTAAATTAACAGCCAGTAACACACAACTCTCTTCTTTGCTTAATGCATTATAAAGGGCTACATCTTCCACCTTCCTATGGGTAAATCCAAAACAATTTAAATGAGTAGATTTCTGTGTCTACTGTCTATTCAATAGAGCCCATGGAATTTTTATATTGACTTTTGGCCCTGAAAATCTTTGTTACAATCATCTATTTACTTCCAGACCATTCTTTCCCCAAACACTCCATTAAGTAATATCAGCTTGTGAAAACCTATTAAGTTTGTATTGTTAAAGGCCAAAAACCATCTAAAAAGATGAATGGAAAAATAACTGTAACTCATAATACATATTGGCACAATACCTATCTGAATGGGTGCAGAAGAAAAAATAATTCTTATAGAAAGCAAGAGGTCCTTATGTATCAAAACCCAGTAGCAAAGAGCAATCAGCCTTCTACCAAATGCAAACCCAAATAGAGATAAACATGGTTACCCTCACCTAGCTAGACTTAAGAGACACATCCTGAAATATGAAATACACAGAGCTAGAACAATCCCACTGGAGAAGAGCCTGGAGGAAAGTTACTGCATCTTGTTGTTACAGATTCCATTTGATCTATTCTTTCAGTGGCTTTGAATTTCCTGCCCTGCTCCTGGATAATTACCCGTGCATTGAAACGGAGTAAAAATTTATTATATTATTTGGTTATTCATGGTATGAATAGTAGCTTGCTTAATAGGCCCCTAAAACACTTAAATGGGCTTGTAATGGAAATATATAGATCAAAATATATCTCTAAGACCTATGCAGGGCTATGCCTATTTTTGTTTAATACCAGGTTTAGCATATGTACACACTGCAGTCACAGAGGTGATGGCTGCATAGCATAAAGATGGGATCCTGTGGTAGTCCAGGCATCACTGGTTACCTCACCTCAGACCTGTGACTGGATTGTGGGAACCCTGAAGTAGTGACTTTCTAGACTTTTCCCTCAAGGAAGCTTTACTCCAATTAAAGTCAGGTAGATATCAAAACAGAAAACAGTGTTTCAGGTAACCGAAAATTTCCACTGAAAAATTACTACTTTCAAAATTATTTTTTTTCCCCCTCCTAAATATTTCAGATTAGACCTGTTGCCATGCTGAGTGATGGGAGTTGCACTAGACAACATTCATTCTGTTCTGCCATTTAGATTGCATTCTGCCAGAGGCACTGCACCTTCCTCTTTAGTGAAAAGAGACAGCACATCTTGGCACTCCCTTGGTCACTGAGCCAACAGCAGATCAAATACAGCTCTGGATTACCAAAGAGAATAAGAGCAAGAAAACAAAAAAAAACCATGTGGTTCAGCAGTATTAGAGATATAGAGAGATCTCTCAAGATATTTCCACTGGATATTGCAGTTTTGACACTCAAATTCCTTATTTTTTCTCTATGTCATAAAAAAACAAAAAAGTGCTTATTCAAAGGTCCATCCTGTACTTCAAAGCTGCTTTGAAGTGAATGGTTTTGCCAACACCTTGTAATGACTGACACATCTAAAGACCCTGCACTGGGCAAGACACTGCCCAGAAGTGAAGCAGTCAAGTGTCTTTCACATCCAGTATGCCACAATGTCATTTTAAAAACTCAGGCATCCTAAATTCTAGGACTACCCTGGGAATTCAACCCTACATATCATAATTTCAAGTAGATAAACCTTGCAGACCACAACAGACATTGTTGTGAAATTGCTGCTGGTGGTTTTCTTTGTTTTGTTACCTTGAACTGCATCAGAATATTTCATGTATCCTTATTTATGCCAGTCATGAAACACTGACTTCTTTTGACAATTTAGGGGATGAGCACTCTGCATTACACACCATCAGCACTGTAATCTTTATATTAATTCCACAAGAGATTACTCTGTGTATATATATTTATGTATATACATATACACACAAAACACCTGCCAGAATAAAAATATTCTGATACCATCATTGTAAGTTAAGTTAATGCTGGATCTGACAGGCTGATAAGTAAACATAACCTCTGGTTTTCCAGTTTGTGCTATGAAGCACATTAAAAAGTGTTAGTTTATTCTGGTCATTTTAAGCAGATGGCTAATTAGTTTCTTATTGTCTTATAATATTAATTCACTTAGTTTGCATGTTTAATTTATTTACTCATTTTATTTTTGCTAACAAAATACACAAAATAGGAAACTGGATATTCAAGCTTTTCTACCTTCATAACATGGGTTTAGGTTTAGAGGGTCACATGGAATGCGAATTTATGAATTATTTAATCTAGTCCCTGCTCCCCATAATACACTTTCAGCTCCAGATATAGCCTGAAAGCCATCTGACCATTCCTCACAATTTTGAAGGTGATTTTTACCACATCTCCACAGAAGCCTGCCTTTCTCATGGTTTGGTATCCTCTCAAAGCAGACCTGATCCAGCTGCCTCAGGTGCTCCTCTCCAATTCATCTTTGTTTGAACTCATCACAAGCAATTTCCTGCCAACTCCACACCATGTCCTCATCCCAGAGCTACCTATGCCCAGGATCTGCACTTTCAGGCTTTCAAGCCTTATTCAGAAAACCACTGTAACCAGCAAGAGCTCCTTGGTGGCCCCTTTATTTTAGGCAGTTCCAGCATTTTGCTACCTCACCTTCATGGTTTTTGAGAAATGACTCACCTGAAACTATTGCCTTGCTATTCTGCTTGT
Source organism: Oenanthe melanoleuca (assembly GCF_029582105.1). Lineage (NCBI taxonomy): Eukaryota > Metazoa > Chordata > Aves > Passeriformes > Muscicapidae > Oenanthe > Oenanthe melanoleuca. The sequence continues at coordinate 76,267,354 of NC_079336.1, forward strand.
CTGCTGGGTTTTTTCTCCCCAGTATCCCATATTTGACTCAGTACATGCATTTAAACAAGATAGCAGAGATATAGAGTGACTGTGTCATGGTTTAAAAATAAAATTATTACATAGAGCAAGCCTGCACCTGTGTGAGCTTCTAAAAAACTGCCTCCAGAGCTGGAGACTTAATAAATTAAAAAGCCACTATCCTGTGAGCCTCCTTTGGTTTGATTAGCTCTTTTCCATTCTAGAGGAATATGAGATGACACAGGAGCTGCCGCGAGTCTGACACCACCATCTATTCCTTCACTCCTTCAGTCCCATGGTGAGAGGAGAAAAGCAGAGGGGACAAATCTAACAGTTTGCCACTGCTGCAATTCCTCCCCACAGGAGACCTCCCCTTCATGTCTGAAAATGCAGAGGTACAAGATGAGGGCAAGACACTGTGTGTCCTGTTTTTTAAAATTCAGATGATTAGGCATGTCTTTTTGTGCTAAGAAAGTAGCCAGGTTAAAAATCATGTAAATAAAGCTGAGATTCAGATAATCTCATGAACCACATTAAGACAGGCTGCTATGGAGTTTAATTGTTGGCAAGGTTCAGCTTCCTGCTACCAGGACTGTACCCACTGAAGTCAGTACAGAAAAGGAGACAGAACACTTTAAAAAGGAGGCAGAAAGTGCTCCTTCATACCCTTCACTGCTTTCAATGTCAGCTCTTAGGAAGGGGACCCCTCCAGTGATTCAATTCCCTGGTCTTCATCAAACACTGAGTATTTGTATGAAATAATTTAATGATTAGACTTCTGGTTAAATTTTTCAAAGAGTGATTATGTTAATTACTTCTGTAAGTTAATTTCCTTACATAATTAATGTCCCATTGAAATCCATAATGCAGCTGTTTAAGAAATATTGGACTGTATCCGCCAAAATCTTCCAAACCCATGTACAATTTCTTGCTTTCTAATCTAATAGAGTTTTAATTAGGTTTCAGTGAATGTGTAATAGATTAATGCAAAGTTAGTATTTTTTTTCAGTGTTGTAAATTATGAATGGTTGCTCATCACAAATTCAGCCACTCAGTCAGCTTGCAAGCAATTACAAACAATTCTCACCATGTAGCAGGATAGCATAGAGCTGCATCGAATAAATTATTTAAAAACCCAAAAGATTTAATTGTCAGAGCAAAGCAAGATACCCTCTGATATCAGCAACTGAGAAACAGAATTATTAGGATTTCTCACTGAATGCTTCCCATACTTTTGCTGAAATCCAAGGGAATTGCTTTGTATTAAAATTTGGCTCTTGAAAAGAAAAAAAAAGCCCATTAATAGTATTTTGGTAAATGTGTCATATATATGAAGCAAGCAAGAATGCTGGCAAAGTAAATTGAATACATGTCCTCTGGCAGGATTCTTCATAGCTGGGAACTGAGAACTTAAACTGGAAATCCGTGTCCTGATGGCATTAATAGGCTTACATGTTATAATGACCTTATAATGGAAAATGTGTGGCTGCTTTTGGTGAGGGTACCTGACACAGATGTCATAACAGCCTCAGGTGCTCCCAGGGCACAGCAGAACCTGTGTCACAGAGATTTCTCATCTCACATTCATTGCAGAGATAACCTGAAGAAGACTCAGAGCTATCACCAATATGAAATCAGGTCAGCCATGACTTGATATAGTTGACTTTTGAAATCCTCCACCACCCCCTACTTGTGTAAAAGGTTTTTTTATGACCCAGTCATTGAAGCTCTAAATCCTCTGTCTGGGGATGGCTTGTGTGTAATCTGTCACCACTGAGAAAAGTTTAGCTTTGCCATCTTTGGCACTGAGATATCTGCAGGCTACCACATATCTTCTGAGCTTCCTTTTCTTCACAGGCAGCTCCCTTTTGTCTCCTCAGAAGTCATGAGCTTGAGGTCCCTGACATTCTGCTCCTTCTCTGGATAGCCTATCCAGAACTTGTCACTTTTCTCAACATTCCTTTTTAATTGGAAACCCAGATTTGGACAGTCTTCAAGTACAGCCTCAACAGTACTAGAGAAAAGCAAACAGTAAATTCTCTGGGTCTCCTGGCCATACTTCTCCTTACATAGATCAGCATGTTTTGTTTTATTTGCATTAAGAAAGCACTACTGACTTAAAAGAGTTTGACCATTCTGAATCAGCAGTGACTGTGAAAGATTGTGATGAAAATCTTGCTTAGTGGAAACCAGAAAGTTTAATTGTTTTGGGGTTCTGAATACTGGGTAGGAAAGCTCTGGTTCTCAGTAATTTATACCCCTGTTTCATCAAATATTTACCAATATGGTTTTACATTACTACCCAGGGTTATTTCTTTTTTGTCTCAGGATTAACTCTATTCAATCTTGAAAATACTGGTAACTACCAGCAGAAATTCAGGAAGAGTTTGTTAGCTATTGATACTGTAAGTATAGGCTTTTTTAACTTTCACTGCTCTGATCCCTCAAATTCAAGATGACAACTTCTGCCCCATTACATCAGGCAGAGCCATTACCTTATGTCACAGAGAAGACATAAACATTACTTTCACACAGTTTTTGCACTGGATCTTTGTTCCTTTCTTTCCCCATCTCTCTCTTTTGCAATTTTCTTAACTGAGTATTACTTTGTCCAAAGACACATTATCACAGTGTAGGCAGAGAAATAAGTTTCTGAGCTCAGACCTGCAGCTGTTTCTACAGATCAAACAGAGTCATTAGTCAAAATTGGATGGGTGTATGTGAAGAAAAAAAATTTAATGTTGCCAGCTACACACCTTTTTTCTTCACCTCTAAAGAATATTTGCTCCCTTTCTTGCAGAAAACTTATGTTACTTTTTATTGTTTAAAGGAGTATCTTCTCACATTCCTTTCCACAACCTGTTATAACAAAAATATTTCTGCAGTTTTCTGCTCAACATTGACTGACTACTAAGATCACAACCTGATCAATGGCACTTCCTACTTTTTAGAGGAATATAGGTAGAGCACAGGCTCAGAGGACTGTAATACAGATATTGAAACATCCTGTTTTAATGTGACAACCAAGACCACTTTTCTATTCCATGAAAAAGAAAAAAAAAAAAAAAGTAGGTTTTTGTGGTCCACATAACTGAAATTTGGGTGGAGGAAGCTTTCAAAATAAACTCTCCACCGTGACCTTTGACACCTCACAAGAGCCTCTTCTCCAGAGGCAGAAGACCTGCACAGCTACAGGCTATGATGCCAGAGATGAATACATCCCCTCCCAATACATGTATATATTCATGTGCTCATATATGAGCAAGCAAACATCCCCCTTTGAGCAGGGCACAGCACATGTGAGCATCTGTGTGTTACTGATATTTCTGTTTCTTCCGTGATAGAAAATTATACACCTAAAGCACAGCTCATTTTCTACTTCCATAAGCAGTACAATAGATCACCTTATTATTCTGCCACAAATTGAGTATAGTTTTCACTGTGATTCCTCAAAATGCAGACAGCCTCTTTCACTCACAAATGAGGCAGCACACAATGCCTGCCAGAGCCAATACTCCCACGTACCAGCATAATGCTTCACTAAGTTGAAGAAAGAAGCTTGTCAGCCTTTTGTGGTTGTCATTTAGCTAAATGAAAAGTACAGAGATACTTGCTTGGCAGGCTGTTGATCTTTGAATACCAACTCTTTTCCCCTTCTAAAAGTCTCCTGTTTCCTCACTAGAAGCACAGGTGGAGGTTTGGCAGCTTCTGTTTTGGATGTGCTGCATTTCAAGTTTCTGCTCACTCTGCCTCCATTATCCCATGGCACAGAAAGCCAGAAGCTTGGACAACAGTGTCCTCAGCCATGCTGAGCTACCCCTGTGTTGCATCCCTACTGGGAAGTCCAGTAGAGCCTATGAGCAGGCTAAAGCAAGGCTATTATGCAGCAGGTTTTTAGTACTGGGGTATTGCATGTGCTGGAGGAAGAGATACACAGCATGCTGTAAAGAACCAGATGGCTGCTGCACACACAGCATGCACATCTTGCTTTAGATGCTGGATTGTTAGGACCCCAGGATACTTCAAATTATGTCAAATGTTGAGCTGGCTTTCATCTGGCTTCCAGAGTAGGAAGGTGAAAATGGCTTCTCTGCTGCACATATTTGCATACAGCACAGCAGAAAACATGGTCCTGGTTTGGGGCTGTTTTCTAATGCCATCCCTCCTCATCCAGAAGAAAGGGAAGGCCATATTTCAGTGCTGTGTATTATGTCCAAGGGAGAGGTGGAGGGAGAAAAAACAACCCTGTCCATTGGCTCAAGAAGAGTGCCTTGACAGGAGCTGTGGAGGACAGCCCCAGGAGTGATGGCATTGTGCACCTTTCCTATAGAGAATATTTAATATCATCTCCCCATCAGTAGTTCTGTGCTCCTTTCCCAGCTCACTGCCCCATCCCACCCCAACACCTCAGTCCTGCATTTGCTGGCTGCATCTCTATAACCAAATAGCATCATTGCAACTCCCTGGCTGCTTCTCTAAACCAGAATTTGTAATCATTCTTACAGGTCTGTTTTAATTGCAATTTCTGATGATAACAAGGAAACAATAACTTTTCTTATCACCAGCTTTGTGACTGCAATGTTTACAGTTTTACTTTCAAATGCAGAAAAAAGTATGTCCAGTCTTTCAAGGGACAAGTCAGTCTGCAAGAGATCGTGTTTTGGAGTAGAATTATTTCAGTGGATTAGGTGAGCAGAACTCAGGTCCTGGAGGTTAATGTTTTAGAAATGGTTACCCATGGCAAATTGCCTGCATCCTGGCATACAATCACAAAATAGCATGTCTAGCATCTAGGAGTGACCAGCTTTATTCTACCCACTGCTATTTCTTCTTGTTTATCCACCACTCAGATATTACCTTCCAAGGCTTTTCCGCCTCCTTTTTGAAATATTCCCATTGCAAAAAACATGGTCATGTTATTTCTTCTAATTCAATAAAAAAATATGGTACATCAAAGCCTTACTTCTGTTGCAATCATATTTTCATATGCAGAACAACACATGTGGCTTTATACACAGCTACAGACAGAAAGAGAGATGCCTCACTCTCCCCCTCTCCTCATGTTCAATTCTCATTCATATATGCTCAACAGAATATAGCACATTTCAAAGTATTGTAATATAGCTCCTCTATCTCTTTATAGTAGTACATTCTTTTTATTTGGTACTATTATCTCTAGAGGCTGTAAATAAAATGCATCATGTATAAGTCAATAAAAGACAACAAAATGAAAATATGCAAATAAATCAGGAAAATATGTAAATAAAACAGGACTATTTATTTATTGCCAGAACTTGCCAGCTGTTGAAAATAACCTGTTGCCCCTTCAAGCTGGCTGACTAGACAGTAATCTAGAAAAAAAAAATTCAAGTGCCAAGCAGTTCACTGTATGATTGAATATTTATTATAATGGGCATATTATCACCTAGGCAAATGAAAAATGCCTCTGGCATGTGGCAGTGAGAAGCAGCCAGACCAACTGAGAAAGTCTTTAATTTAGAACTAAGGACTCCTAGATAGATTTTTAAATGGACTTCAATTAAGGTACTCCAGCCAGGAAGGTCCATTGTAAGTGGGTTTTTTATTAATTCTGATGGCATGAGTAGCTCAGTATTTCACTGTGAATTTCACAAGTGTTATATAAAGGAATTATTGATTACAACTGCTAAAAGTCACCTAACATAATTATCTTAGTGCTTCCTTTCAGGGTACCTCAGATCTCATCTAAAGATTCCCTCATTAAAAATGGATAATGTATGGCAGGATTTCTTATCTCTACTTTTTCTCCATGTGGAATTTTTCAAGACTCTTTTACACTCATGTCACCTTCTGCTGAGTCCACTGCTCTATAGCAGTATTTTGAGCATTTATCCTTCACATCTCCTGATTCTTGTTCCTTGAAATATTTCAGGCTGATCTGACTCTGGCTGTGCTAAAGCACACCACATTTCCTGAGCCTGCTGAGGCAACCAGAGAGCTTGAAAGCACAGCTACCCACAACCTGTGGTGGTGAGAGGAGAGCCTACAAGGAGCTATCTGCTCACACAAGACTCCTTTTTCCTTCGTCTTTGGTTTCTCCCGAAGTATTTGTAGACTCCTTTGGATATGACAGTCTTTGATTAATACATAAAGTTCTTCAGTCCATTTTGATTTATTCATCTGTGATCCTTGTTTTTTGTCATATTATTACTACCTCAAGAAGACTCTCATGCAGGCAATGCTGCATAACATGGCTTTGCTTGGAAATTCGTAAGTCAATATCAGTGTTGTGGAGCCACTTAAATTCCCTACTTTATGGTGGTACTGCTGAGCACTCAGTATTTCTTGAGCTGCAGAATTGCCACTGAAGTGTTTCTAAGGTGATCAAGGATCCTGATTGTAAGAGCTGTTTTGCTTGCTCATGCTTTTCTCCTTATACTCTTTCTAGTTCAGTCACATTTCACTCCACATAGACATACATGGCACATATCTGCTGAGTTCTTCCAAGAACTAGGCAGTCACATAAATTCCCATTCCAAAATGATGTGAACTTGCAGAAACAACTCCATATCTAGGGCAACATTGAGTGAAGATGGCTCAGCATGCTACAAATTACACTTCCCATAGCTAGCACAGCTCCTTTCTGCTGCAGGGGAAATCATTTCCTAGGAAGACAGGAGGTGTACCAGCACTGCCTTCCCTGAGGGTGATGCACAAGAAACAAACACTGCTGGCTGCTGCTCTGAGCTCTACATGCTCTCTAGGGCTATAGCTGCTGTGGGAAAATATAGGCTTCTGAGCTGCAGTTTAACAGGAACTAACAGCATCTGAAATAAAAACAAAATAATAATCTGTAATAATAATAACAGTGATTGAAAAAAGAACTTACTGGGCTGCTGTGACTTAAAAGTTGGCCCCAATTCCCAGCTGCAGTCATACCAAGTTGAGAAAAACACAGCTCCAAGTTCCAAGAACAGGACACAGTAAGTAATCTTAGCCCTTGGGAACTGGTGATTCAGGATATGAATTAGTGTGTTCTTAAATGGAAACAAGTACCACTTTGCTTGGTACCAGTCCTCAGAGGCTTGGGCCCTAAGTTCCTATGGGGATATTTCCTAACCTCCTTTCTTGTCTCTGCCCATATAACCAACCTCCAAACTTACCAGTAGACTGAGTACTCAAATAGGCACTCCAGCTGGTTTTGTGGCTGATTTACAGGAGTTAGAGAGGTTTCCTTCTGCTCAAGCTTCATCCTTAACCTTACCCATCATTTGCATACTGTCTTGTCTTCACCTGGCTAGTTTAATTTGAAGAACACATTTTCTTTCTTGCCCTGTAAAGAATCACCTTTCAGCTACTTCACTGTCATCTCTTCAATTTGAAGTCTGCAATTACAGTATGACAGCTGCATGACTGAGGTTAAAGAAAAGCCAGCAAGTCTGATTCATTGGTGGAAATTTAGAGCCTTCTAAAACTAATAAGCAGCAGAGTAGAGGGAACTGGTGCAATTGAAGTGAGAGCTCTGGGGCTTTCTGTTCCCCTCTTAAAAGGAGGAAGAGTGGGAGGTCAGGCAGAAAAATGAATTTTAAGATGCCTGGATAAGATTATTTGATAGATGATTTGCTACTATGCTCTAACTGCAATGGTTCTACTGCCTTTAGCATTCTGAAAATAGGGATCATGAGGCTGAAAGATAAAAGGCAGAGTGTTCAAGGGGAGAAATGGCAAAGGATGAGGCAAAAAAAAAGAGAGGAAAAAACAGAAATTAGATTTGTGGTTCACATTATATGCTTTTCACTACAGAGTTTATTTCTGTGTTACGTGTTCTGGCACCTTTGTGGTTAATACATTACTTAGAGAACTGCTATGTTTTTACAATTATATTAAAACTATAGCTCATAAATCTAGTATTAATTCCCAATTATTCAAATTGTGCCTTAAGAAACTAGTGCTAAAGTCTTCCTTTTCTACCAAAGTGGTTCTACTCCCTGTACACAGAAGAATGAAAAGCAAAGAGTATTCAAATGGGTTTGAGAAGGCACATTCTCTGTGCCATCCCCCCTGCATGGGGACTTTATGAGACAATCATGCTGGCTGCTAAGCACTCCACCACTGAATCTGTAATTATATCATTATCCAGTTGCTAAACAATGTGGACTTTGAGTGCTTTCATTATTTTCTGCCAACTCATCATTTCAGTAATTTGCTTCTCAGATGCACCTTATATAACCTAATTTAAAAAGAAAATAGGTTTTCTTTTTTCCATTGGACCCCTGGTTTTGTCACATGCTGGGAGATATAGATGTCCCATGTGCAGAGAGAGGTGACAGCAGTGGCAATGTTTAGGTGAGTTGTAGTAAGAACACTATGGGATGGCAAAGTTGAAAGAGCCAGTTAGCCTTCTCTGCCTCCAGAATTATCCTATTCTAATATTCCACTATTGCAGATCTCTTGATAAGAAATTCACAGGCTGTAGTCTTGCAAGGCAGACTTAGTTTTAAGGAAAAAATGTGAAATCTGCTTTAGAAGATATTGTTGAGTCTCTGGTTTTCACTCTAAGGCTGTCACAACACAAGAAGATGCTGACATTTTGCTCCTGTCTGCATGACACAGCTCCAAAGTTAGTTTACTACAGCAGTCTGGATATAAGCTCTTAATGCAACTAATTACTCTTAGATGGTAAAATCTCTATTCTTTCACTACACCTTGAAAAATGCCTATTAAAATATACTTGAGACAAATGTAATTACTTATTTCCTTTGTCACTTAAAACAAGCTAACCAGATGGCATGGAACAATCTCAGAAAGAGTCTCTCAATTAGATATTTAGATTTAATTAATATACAGTAACTAGCTCATTAAGTTAAATGATTATTTGAGACTAGTAGTAACCTCTTTTATTTTATTATAGTTTCCATTTGCTGTAGCTGGCAGAGCAATAAACTACAGCTCTGAAAGCCAGCAAACAAAATGTTTTACATGTCCCATTTTCAACTGGGATAGAGCTAATTTTCTTCCTAGTATCTGATACAGTGCTGTGTTTTGGAATTAGGATGAGAATAATGTCAATAACACAGGGATGTTTTAGACACCTCTGAGCAGCATTTACACAGTCAGGACCTTTCCTGCTTCTCACACCATGCCACCAGTGAGTGGACTTGGGGTGCACAAGATTTTGGGAGGGGACAGAGCCAGGACAGCTGACCCCCAAGTGACCCAAGGGATATTCCATACTGTATGCCAAGATATTCAGAATATAAAGTAGGGAAAAGCTGGTCAGGAGTACTTCCTTGAAACTGGTTGGGCATAGTTTGGCAGGTAGTGAGTGATTGCTTTGTGCAACATTTGTTTTGTATGTTCTAATTATTTTTTATTATTATTATTATTGTTATTGTTATTATTAGCCCTTCCTTTTTTTTGTGCAATTTAACTGGCTTTATTTCAACTCATGATTGTTGCTGGGTTTTTTCATCCATTTCCCTCTCCATCCCATGGGGGGTGGGATGGTGATTTAGCAGCTGTGTGCTGTTCAGCTGTCTGCCAGGCTAAGCCATAACAAACATTTATCATCTCTGATCACCTCTGTGGTGAAGAAGATGAGAGTAATTCTGTGGCATTTCTGCAAAACAGCATAGTAAGAAAATTATTTAAAGAAGAAGAAATCCTACCAGTGTCAAGTTAGGTGAGTATAGGAAGTTGCCAGCCTCAGGAAACCTCACAGCCTGCAGAGCATCCCAGCAGTTACTCACAAGGAAATGGGTTCAGCCTCTAAAGCAGCTCCCAAGTCCCATCCACCCTGAGAGAATGTGGCAGGAGAAGGAACCCAATGCAAGACACTGAGAGACTGAAACAAGAGGAGCACCACGAGGTCAAACTTGTCAGTCTTCCACAATTCCACTGATTTCTTGGCAGCCACCTGAGAAGCACAAACCTAAGACATATATATGTGTATCTGTATTCAATTTCCTTTTGAGCTGTCAGTAAAACACTGAGGGTGTCATGGGTATGTGCAAGCTGAAGCAGCTCTGTGCAAACAGCACCTTTTAAAAATAAAAAAAAAAAAAAAAAGAAAAGTCTTAAGGTAATTGTTAATTACATCTGCAGATGACACAATATCATTAGCAGCATGTTAGATCCCAAGTATGGGGAGGGAAAAATTCTGTCTCACTACCAAACGAAAGGCATCAAGACATTATATTATAGAAATATTTAATTTAATTTCATTTAACTTGCTTGTATAGCATTCACACTCTTGGTAATCTCCCTAACTCTTTCTTTCATTCAAGACTTCAATATTTTAACAAGCTAGAGTCTTAGAGTCCTTTTAAATTATTAAATGCGAATTAAATCTACTGTCTTGAACCTTTTTAAAATATAGCATAAAAAATGATGCACAGTTTCTTTCAAAAGCCATTTAAAAAAAAAACAAACTGTAAACTACTTTCTAAACATTGTAATGATGTTCATCTAAAGCAATTACAGCTTCAATTAACTGCAATTTCATCATTTTCATGCTTGGAAAAAAAGTTTCTTTTCCTTAAAAAATCCCAAACATACAAGTACCTTGCAATCAAAATTAAGCACTTGTGATTATCTACTTGAATGCTGGTAATGGAATAATCGAAATTTGACCCTTCCTCTACTACACATCAATGCTAGTATAATGCAAGTCAGATCTGTACATTTTTTTTCTCATAAGAGTTGAAATAAATAGGACCTTTAAAATAAGTTTCCGATTCTCCATTAAACTGACAGCATGGAGTCTGAAGACTAAGTAATGGAAATGAGTGTTTGTTATGCAGCCAAAAAATGTATCTAGTATGCCCAAAGCAAAATAATTGTCATTAAGAGAGACCTCTGGAACCTGAACTTAAAGGTCACCAAGTTGTGAGGAACTAAAGCAACTTGTAACAATGAGAATATAATCTACCACTTCTTCTGCACATAGCCCACCTGCCAGGCAAGCAACCTATCTCAGGTATGAGCATTTTCACAATGACATTTTATTATTAATTCACTGCTGTTTCTGTTGAGCACCTGTAAAGTGTCCATTGTATTTTTTTTAAATCCAGTGATAGGGGCAAAAAGCAGCATCTCAAATCCTTCATATTTTCCTAATATCCCTCACTCACCATGAGCCTTACCTCAGACTTAAAGGTTTTCCAGATTATCTCTTCTCCAATGGATGAGGAGAACCTTTTAGAATCCTGGATCAGATATTTTTCAATTATTATGGCAAAGGCCATTGCCACATGCACTCAGTAAGGCAAGAAACACCATGTTGGAGCAGCCCTGTATCTCATCATTGCCTGTGACATGCACTTGTCACTCAGAGCAACACGAAAATATTTTACTGTTAAGGTAAAATATAAGAACAGTACACCAAGAAATAGATTTTCTCATGTTGCCAGTCCAACATTTACAAAAAGATTGGATCATTCAGGCAGGTCTTTTACTGGACATCTGTTTGAAAATTAATGAAGAATAGTTCCTGATGTGAGCCTACTGGCTAACATTTTGACATTCACACAAGCATGGCAAATGACAATTACTTTGAAAGGTACATATCTCTTTTTTTCACATATTCAATCAGCTTTAGGTATCACACATTCTCTACTAAATCTCTGTTCTGCAGGACTGATTCATATCTAGTGTAAATCAATCTGGATTGAATTAGTGTAGCTAATTTACACTGGTATTCAATCCAGAGCATTGATTTTGTACTAATATACTGTATTTCTATACCATAGAAATACAGTTTTCAGCTTGACATAGTACTGTATTTTGCATCTCTTCAAGGAACAAGATTAAGATGTGATTCATATTTTTTGAGCTCTTTTCATATCAAGCTCCTATAAGCATTTATCACTTGTACAGGGATTCCTGCAGATCTTCAAAAGCACCAACAGCACCAGAGCATCCAACAAGACAGCTGACTAGAATCATCTGTAAATTCTGACTCTGTGTATTTATAAATCTTGTTGCTTAATTTTAAAACCAACCAAATAACTCTAAGATTATAAAAACAGATAAACAGCTATAAGATTTCCCACAGACGAAAACTGTTGTTCTTCCCTTCCCCCATAACCATAGACATCCTTGGGGTCAGCCAGCTCCCCTGCCTCCTAAAAACTGAATATCCAGGCATCCTATTCACAAGCTGCATCAGCAGATGGAAACCCCAGGTCCTACCAACAGCAAACTCATGAGCCAGGCCAGCTCCATCACAATCACTTTGAGGATGGAAGAACCAGCCTGATTAAAGAGACAGGGCCTGGCTCACAAGCCTGAAGCTCTGGGGCAATTAAACAGCCTGTCTAATGAGCCATTTGCTCATAAGGACATCCCAAGGAGCTGAGAAGTCCAGAGTATGCATACAGTAAGCCAGAAAGATTGGATATAGTTGTCCAATGTCCCTGCCAGGAAAGGAGCAAAGATAGCTAGAGAAGGAGCAGAAAAAAAACAAAATAAGAAAAATCCTAAGAAGCATCATTATTGACAGCATCTCCTCTGAGTCTTGAAGGAAATGACAGACCTTTGTTTCAATTCATCAAAACACCATTTCTGACAAAGGAATGTTTTGTGAGAATATTGTCTTTGAGTTCAAAACTTTATATATGTTAGAAATAGCAGAAAATCATATTCATATTTTGTTCTTAATGCAGTGCTGAGAAACCTTCTAGGTAGATATAAATGTATTTATCAGCATATGTTTAAAAATGGATAAAAACAAAAAGAGGTGCAAATACTCTTCATGGTTTGATTGAAGAGTCATGAAAGATCAGGTAGTTCAAACAGAAACTCAGGAGGTCCACAAATCAGTGGAAAAATCAGTTCAAAATGCTCCTCCCACTCATTCAGTGTGCATCTCCTTGCAATGAGCGTGTGCCTCACAGCTGAAAATTTACATGATCATGAAAAGCTGTGAAACTGCAGAGCCCAGATACCAGAGACAGGGAATCATAATCAATTCATGCCTTAAGAAGCACAGAGGGAAAAACAAGGCAAAAAACCAAATCAATATGGAATTTCACAGCAAATAAGAGTTTGGACTGAGTAGGACTGATATGTACGAGCAGCTAATTTTACACTATTGGTTCTTGCCTAGAGAAAGAAGAATCATAGATGAGCTGCACTTTGGATTTGATCTAATAAGGGAAACTGTAAGAAAGAGCAAGGTCCTGACCAGTGAGCAGAGCAGACATGCTAGAGAAGTTTCTCTTCTGAGCTGTGTTTGAAGGAGTTTCATGCTAAGGCATCTCTTTTGAAGTATTTTCTGTCTGAAAAAGTAGAGTTTGAGTAGAACACAATAAACCAGGTTAAAGTCTCAGTAGATTATAATCACACTGCAGTCCAGACACTCCCTTCAACCCCAAGGTTTCTAATTGTCTGAGAGGTCAAATAACTTGTGGCCCAAATTTTCAGAAATAACCAAGGCTCACATCTGGATTTGCACTTGAAATAGTTCAATAGGGCCTGATGTGGGACTTACTACAATTCAAGTTTATTTGGAGTTCCCCAAGAATGAAAACTCAAAGAACCTGGACATGCAAAATTCAATCACTAATTATGCAAGAAACAAACCTAAAGAATGCAAAAGCAGAATTAGCATCTTTGTGCCATCCTTACTAGCCAAGGACCAGATTTTCAGCATAGCTTCCCTTCATTCAGTGTCTTTGTCTCAATGGAAAGCATCCTGGGCTTACATTAGTCCTCTGTACAGCAACAGGCTTAGGTTGTGCAGTCCATGCAGCTAATTATAAAATGGAATGTACCTGTATTTCCAGATTTTAATGCCTTAAGACTCATGCCCACCCAAGCACTTCAGTCTCCCAGTTAATCTTTTCATGGAACTGCTAATTTCTGAAATGTTTTCACTTACTCAAGCTCTAATCCCCACTTTAAACAGGATACTGTTAGTGTGGTACAGCATTCACAACCATAAGAACAGATGTCATCAACAATTTAGTATTTGGCTTGCAGCTTTGGTCATTGGGGATCATATTTTCCTTGACAATATTTTTAAAGGTATGTTTTCAAAGTGAATCATTTTAGTCATACTTTCTCTCAAGTCTTACTGATGATCTACATTACATAAATACTTTCATTATATATATATTTAAATTGTATAAAAATAAGCTATATAAATACCTTCTCTTACCTTTTTCTGAGGATCCACCTCTAGCTGGGACAACTGGGTGCATCTATGAACTTAGAAGTGGTGAGGAATATTCTTCTCATGTCATGTAAGAGTAGTACACAATCACCTCCTTACTTTCTACAGGACAGTAACAGACACAACAGGCCAACAATAAAAACAAGGAACAGCAGCCCTGACCTTCCCTGTGCTCCTCCCTGCCTAGGCTATCACCAACAGAGAGGGGAGATCTGGAGAAAGGTTTCCTGCAGGGTGTTCAGGCTACATTCAAGGTGATAGCACAAAATAATTCTGCACTGGAGGACTTCTTCCAGAGATCTGGTTGGCATAAGCATTTATTTTTTACTTCTTTTTCTTTACATCAATTGTGACTGTGGTTCTCATTCACTCTGACCTGACATATATTCATAAAAAACAGTGGGACTACTCTAGTTCATACTCCCTGAATATACTGTGTTGGTTGGGCTTGTCTTTTTATTCTTTTTTTTCACACTGAGTACACTGATTGATATTCTTGTCATAATTCTTAAGATATAAAATTATCACCTTTAGTTATTTTCAGACTGGCCCAACTATTTGTGGGATTTCTTGCAGTCTATGCTCAGAAGTAGCCACCAAGATGACAGACATTTTTAAATCTTCTAATTTTTACTGTCTCATAGCTTTGTCAAGGCCTAGGACAATGAACTGCAATTGAAGAACACTGGAACAGATAGAGATTCATGCTAAGCCTAAGGAATTGACTTGGAGTTAAAGATTCATTGCATATATGGGCATAACATATGTCAAAAGTCTCTCCAGGGAATAAATATATGAAGGCTTAAACTTGCTCTTGCAGAAATCTATGTAGCCATAGCAATAGACACCTCATAAATAAATAGAATAAACAAATAAGAAGTAAAGCCAAGTTAACACACAACATGTCCACAGGTGGGAACCAGACAAATCTCTGATTAAACCTCAAAACACATGCAAACAGAGTCTTCAAGAAGGCAGTTTGGAGTGAATGACCTGTGTAAAGCCACAACACTTAATTTATTTTTTAAAAGTCTGTGTATTCTTCACATGCAGAATTCACATCACTTTTTAGTCTCTTAATTGACTATAATTATCATATTTACATTCCTGAGGGGTTTATTCAGATGGCACCTCAGCTATGGTTTGAAGACAATGAATCTGCACATATAAAACTGAAGGAAAATTAATTCAGTGAAGAAAAATAAAGGCCAGTCAGAGTTTTAATTGCTGATGTGATTGGCAAAAAAAAAAAAAAAAGAAATAATTCCTCTGAAACACAACAGGAGAAAGACAGACAAACAAAGCATAAGGGAAGAGGAAATGAGAATGGAACTATTGTAGGCTGTAAAACCTCAGTCACTGCAAACACCATACCTATGTTATCTCACAAGTTCTTCAAGAAAGAACTCCAAGGTGTTGTAACACTGCCCCAGGCACTGACAGACCTGTGAAGTGCTGCACATCCCATCCCTTCCATTCTGCACAGCACAGACTTTGCTCTGACCTCAGGAAATCATCTTGGTGCTGGACATGGAAAACACAATTTCATTCCAGGATAATTAAAAGCAGGTGATGGATGGCCTAGAGGAGGCAAAATGTGATTTAATCTGCAATTTGACCCATAATAGCTATAAACAAAAGGATGAAGTTACTCAGAAAAACACTTCAGCAGCAAGCTCATAAAAAATTAGTGTTTTATACTAGTCCAATATCAAAACACCATTGAGGGTAATGCTAAGAAAATGTCTGGGGTTTAAGTGATGGCTTTTAAGTGATGGCAATTTTAACTGTCTATATCTAAACTATGGTGCACCTCACTCTATTATTTCCATTCTTGTTCTTGTTGTTACTTCTGATCTTTTACAGACAATCTTTCTTTTTGCCTGATATTATTTTTTTTTTTGCAGAAGACTGTTTTCCTGACCATTTCTCTCCTGACCATGAGACAGGTGGCCCAATTTCCCATTCAGCAGGAAGAAATGCACCATTACAACTCAAGTAAAAATAATAAAAATGTTTCATAAGCAGTAGGCACTACTAGGATTACTGCAGCAATCTGAAGAGTTTGGACTCCTAATTAAAGTAATACAGAGTCAAATATCTATGTATGGTCCAAATGGTTAAAAGTTGTTTCTTCAAACAGATTTATGAATGAAATTTGCAGAGTATCTGTGACCTACATCCATTAGTTGGGTAAAGTATCATAATTTCTGAAAGATGAAAGGGTTTTTTCTACTTTTTCTGACAAAGTTTTCACACTTGTTATAAAACAATTAAAGATGAGGGAGTGAGAAGGGAGGGAAGGATTGCAGGGAAGGCCTCGGACTCCAAGGGGACTCAAAAAGTTGAAGAATCCTCTCTTGTCTCACACTCAGAGAATATTTAATTCTTTTGTGTGAAGTGCAAGGATATCATATTATAACTCCAGAGACTGTCCTGAGAAGTGATCCCCCTCAAACAACTGACAACCTACAGCTGATACTTCAAAACACTGAATAAGGGCCCTAACAATATTCCTAAAGGAAAAAAAAAAAAAAAAAAAAAAAAAGATAAACTGGTCATCACCCAAGTTTTACAGAAAATTGCTGGAGGCACCTGCCTCCCTTGGCAGGATCTGGGGCAGGAATTCGAGTAGATGGAGAATGGGATTTAGGACATATTCTGGTCCTCAGTATTTCACTGTCAGATGCAGTAGGCACCTTCCTGCTCAAACACCAAGTATGAGCAAGATCCCAGCTATACATGCTGGTGGTATTCAGAGGCTTTTTGCTTTCTGTATTCCCCTGAAGACCTCCCTGCAAGGTATCCCAGATCCTGCAGCTCTGTGACTGAAGACTGTTCTCTTACATTCATCACTAACACATTTAAGCCTTTCTTCAGATCTCAGCTTTAGAATTTAAATCTCAGTTTTCAAGCAAATTTGGCATTACAATGTTAATCCTCCCTGAAAGCAGCTTTTCAGTAAAGGACCTGATGGTCCTGGTGGACAACAAGCTGACCATGAGCCAGCAGTGTGTCCTTGCAGCACAGGAGGCTGGCTGCATCCTGGACTACATTGGGATTGCCAGCAAGTTGAGGGAGGTGGTCTCTCCTCTCTGCTCATCCCTGGTGAGAAAAACCTGGAGGAGTGAGCCAGTTTTGTACTTCCCACCATATGAAAGGGCCTGTCTAGGACCTGTATAGCAATAGCACTTTGCCAACAGGTAATAAAAACTAAGTTTTTTCAATTCTAGACAGCAAATGCTAAAGAAGGCTGGAAAATGGATTATGCTGTTCTGCAAACAGAAGTATGCTCTTCTCTGAGGCTAGACTTAACAACACTATGGGAAAAAATGCTTTGCTCAAAAAAGATGTAGATACACCTAAAGCACTAAAAACATTCCTCCTAAGGCAGGAAAAAACTGCATTAATTTAATGATTTGCTAAGAAATCTGAAAAACTCTTCTATCACTGCAAACGACACAGATTTCCTTGAAAATGTCCACAGTTCCAATCTATATGAAGTCTATCAGATAAAGTAAATCCTCAACCAGTTCAAATTTATTTTACACAAGTTCAAAAACATAGAGACATAAGTAGAAAGTGAAATCTGAATGACCCTGAAGGGAAGTTATGCATTTATCTTGACTCCAGATACTAGTTCTCATTCTACTGCAGCCTGAGTCCAATATTTACCTTCATATATTATTAGATTATACAGATATTTGCTTAAAAGCAAATTATTTGATTACAAGGCATATGGTGAGATTTTAAGCAATTGAATTGCTACTGACATAAGTAAAGTCACTCAGGAACAAATGTGTGAAAGTTTAAAAAATATTTTGCATTTTATCTTCTGCCCCTTTTTCATCTCACTTGCCTAAGATGAACGTGCCAAGTCTGTGCAGGAGAGAGCAATACCCTCAAAATCTAATTATGATTTCATAGGTCAAGACATATGTCTACTGAAACATGAAGTTTGTTGTCAGCTGATAAAGCACAAACAATGACATTACTTCCTTAAAAGCAACTTTTAGGAAGATCTAAGAGACAAATTTTGTCTTCTGAACTTCTGAATGTAGTAGTCTAAATTGATTTCAGTAGATCATTCGCTAACACCTGATTGAAGCAGATCCAAACATTCTGGATGCTTTAGGCCTGTTTCTAAGTAGGTAATATGATTATCATTAAAAGTACCAAAACAGAAGCAATAGTAAAGATCTTCTTAGGTCACTTGCCATTGGAACAGACAGATGCTGGAGTTCAGAATGCCTAAAAGCTTATACAATAAGACTACAAACCACTCCAGTGTAAATTTTTGATAAATGGCAACAAGCAGTATCTGAGACACAGAATACAAAATAATTTCTATTCATGTGAAAGTTTTACATAATAAATAACAGACACAAATAATCTTTTTGCTGATGACCATATGTATGTTGCCTTCTAATTGGCAAGCAGTGTCCAAAGTTGTTTATAAATAACAAGCTGTTTAAAATATCAAGAAAAATAGACTTTCTGGTGAAGTGCCCACACAGCATTTTGATAGTACTGTAAAAATACTACACAGAAACTACTAAATTCATGTACTTTAAAATACCTGGAAGGGTTATGAAATACTCTCATACATCATAATACTCCTATACAATATTTATAACATATAAAATGCTGCCATTGCACCATTATTTACAGTAATATATTATCAGGAGAGCCAACAAGTTGTAGATGATGTAAACCATTGTTGGCTGAAAAAGCACATCAGAATATATATATACACTATCCTATATAAAAAAAAAAAAAAAAAAAAAAAAAAAAAAAAAGAAAGTGGGGGAAAGCCCAGTCTATCTGAAAAATAAAGAACCCAAATGTGGGGTTTTGCCTAAAGAAATCTGGGTACCCAAAGAAGGGTCACTTCTTTCAAGCACTAAAGTCATTAGGAATGCCAGCAGAGGTCCATGAGTAAAGGGACAGAGATAACATATGCAGCAGATGCTGCAAGTTTGCTTATTTTCCTTCCTCTCTTGTCATTCCATGGACAAAAAGGGCATCATTGGAATGCCACAGTCAGCAGTAGCAGCAGTTTCTTTTGTATTGGGCAGGTATAAAGTGATCATAAAAAGCAAAACAATCAGGCTTTTATCCCACACTTACCTTCCTGTCTTAAAATCTCTCCAAGCATTTCACACCAAGTTCAAATAAATGACACTTGCTCTACAGCCTAGGTTGATGTTCTGAGAATTTATTTAGCAGCAAAGCACAGATATAGTTCCACTGGATATGATTAATAGGGGTGTATTACTGTGCATATTCTACATTTCAAGCCAAAGCATGTTCATATGAGCACTTAAAAATGTCTAATATCCTTATGACAACACGTGTAAAGCACTGAATGCACCAGTTGCATACAGTTACCACTGACACTATTAAGTGTGTGAGGACAGGCTGAGAGAGCTGGGATGGACTGCAGCCTGTAGAAAGGAAGGATAAGGGGGGGTCTCATCACTGTATACCAATACCTGGAAAAAGGGTGTAAAGACACGGTCAGGCACTTCTCAGTGGTGCCACAGACAGGATCAGAGGCAGTGGACACAAACAGAAACACAGAAGGCTCCATCAGAACATCAGGAAACATGTTTTTGCTCTGAGGATGATCTGGCATTTGGTCATTTGAGGAATGATAGGACTGATACCTCTGGATCCCCTGCTTCCATCCATGGTCAATGGACTACTCCCAGACTGCAAAGACAAAAGGGATATTTCTTTCAGAGCAGGCACACAGAGAAGTGCAGTGGAAAGTCCAACAAACCAGTCTAATACCAGCAATGATTCCATGAAAATAAGTCCTCTGGGAGCCTGTTCTAGGGGGAGAAGATATGGGGAGTCTCAAGAGATGCTGGCATAAATGAGAAATGCTCTCCTGCATTTATTTAGTGCCACTCCATGTTTGTAACATATTCATTTCCTCTTCTGCTTTTGTCATTATCATCCAGTTCCACCCTCCACTGAGTCCAAGGATACTGGGAAGGCAAAATAACATGAGAACAAATTCCCTCAGAAATGGGAATCCAGATATTTCAACTAATAATTTTTTAGCAATCCTAACAAGTCATAAGGAAAACTTCTAATTCTGTCTTCCCATTAGAATCACATTGATCTTTATGCTGTCAGTCAGAATAAACCCAGTATTGGGTGGAATACATCTGCTGAGACAGAGATACCAATTTATGAAGTAGTGACCTCACCTCTTCTTATAATCATTGAAGTGAAACAAGCACTTTTGGATTCCATTTCATCTTGAAAAGAACATCCAAAACAAGTCAGATTAATCTTATCCTAAAAGTACCTATTTCTTTCCACAATGCTTGAAGAGAGCTGATGGCAGCCAGTGTAGGCAGACACTTACATGCAGATGAATGTCAGACTGTGATGCTGATTTATTTACAAAGACAGTACTGGTCTGACCTGATACAAAGGTTGCAGATGAAGTAGATTTTCACTACCATTTGAAATTCTTCTGTTGTTTACAGACCTCTATGTCAACATAACTGAGGATCAGGCATTTCAGCAGGAACATGTCCTCCCAAGCAGGCATCCAGAGGGGGCAGAATGGAAAAAGAAATAGTGACAGCTGCCCCTGCCTTGCTTAGTCTGCTAGAGGACATTTTAGGTTAGAGAGGGATGTCACTAGTTTTAGCATTGCTGCACTTTCAGTTATGGGGAGCTGCTGTAATGCCAGACTCAGGAGATCCCTTGCTAAACCATTTACTGTGTTTCTTGCTGTTACTATAATCAATCATCTTTCTTCAACAGCTGCCTCACCCCTTTAGCAGATTTTCAGGAATTGGTGGGACAGTAGTGGGCACTCCTAATCCTGGTATCCAGTAGGATCACAGACCACAGTGGGAGGGAAGTATTACTGAAAATCACGTGGTTAAAGGTTCATGACCTGGACATTCATCATGCCAAAATATTTTACAGAGTTGTTATAGAACTGGTAGTAAAACAATCCCTGTTGTGTGACAATCTCTGTTTGCCCTAAGCTGTAAATTTCCTTCTTGACTACGATTTCCACAGGAATAAGAGTCATAAGACATGCGAGTTTGAGTATCTCTGTGAAATACATGTATTTGAGGATGCTTTCTTCCTCCCCTTGCTTGGCTTTTCAGCCTTTCTGGGCACTAATATTCTCAGAGAAAAAACCAGAGTGCTGCCTCAGAAGAGCTGTTTCAGTGCCCTCCAGTATCCAGTATCCTTCACCACACCCCAAAAATGCACAGCCCTTACAAGCACAGAGAGGATCAATCTGAATTTTTACTGAAAGGCAGTCTGCTGGCTCTGGCTGAAAAAAAATGTAGACTGGTCAGCAGAATCAAACAACCCTTCTGGGACTGCAATGAAAACAAAGAAATGGCAAAGCAGAAAACGCAGAAACAGCCCTTTCAGGTCAACCTACAGGTCCCAGCTAAGTAAATCAATTTTGAGAATGGAAATCTTTTTTACAAGTATATCATGGCATATTCAACATAAACACACTTTGAGATATCTTTATTTTTTCTCCTGTATTCAGAACTACTCCCTACTATGGACATAATGTCTGCAGTGTTCCAAAAGTCATGGATTTGTCTAATTACCTTCAATTCATACATTTGTTACAGGCTCACAAAAATCTGTGACATTGAAAGACATTATGGAAAGATATCATTTCAAAATTTGGAAGGATCTTAGGAACAGTATCACAATCATTTCAAAGGAACAGAGCACAAAATAATGATGTTGAGATATGGAGGTGGGTAGTTTTTCATTCACCCTTTCTCTTTACACAGCAATAACCAGCATAAGATCAAAAATATAAAAGCTTTCTCTCCTCTACACATCAATAACACATGTCTCATGAATTATTTTTGCAAAGTCTGCTGGTCATGTTTAGTTCTGTAATCACTTCCATTTTATATTACTTTTTCAAAGCAGGAAACATCTGCTTGTTTCATACATTGGAGTCTATGCATTAAGTCCCCAGGAAAATAAAATTCTAGGTCCCACCCAAGTAAACAGGAAAAAATACACTGACTTCTCTGAAGGCCAGAACTTCATATCAAATCTTTGGGTTTCAGCTTAATTTTCAAGGCTGAAAGCTTTCCCTGGACTTGTGAAGACCCAAAACCACAGTTTCCTTCATCCTTAGCCTTTAGCTTTCACATGATTTACGCTAAAAGTGCTCACAGCTGCCTCAATTCAGTTTTTAAGTATTCTTCATGCAGGTAAATGCAACATGAATCTGGAATAAAAGCAAATCTGTTTTCTGTGCTAGTTACTGTTTTTCATCATTTTTAAAGCACCAAAAAGCATATATACTCTATATCCAAAATCAGAAATATCAGATAATGGCACGCAGAAAAAGACCAGTTCTAGGCAAGAGATTTTGTTTGATGCTAATTCTTGGAATTACAACATTATCTCCCTGTCATTTGAATCCAATGTACTGGTTCACCCTTGACCTTTTCTTGACCTATCCCCATTTGTTTTCTCCCCCCTTTCCCTCCTCTCCCTTATACAGATGTGTAAAAGCAACCCAGTCCTGATGATATAAAATGTGCTGGTTTATGTGTTATGCCAACAAGCCTGCATGGTTTCATTTTTCCTCCAAATATGGGCAAGTCACCTTTTTTATGTGCATTCCTTTTATAAAATGATCATTCTGAAAAATAAAACATGCATTATTGGTTTGAGTTAAACATGTCTCAATATGTATTAAAAGCCCATCTACATTGGAAAGTGCTTTCCTCATGGCATGCAGAAGGAAAATGTTTGTTATGATTCAATTAAGAAATCATTTACACATTTGCCCTTATTTTATATGCTGCTTTTAGTGTACAACATTTCTTTACTCAGGAGCGTTCTTAATGCTCTGAAATAGTCATGAAATAAAATTAAATGTTCAAAGTTTTTTCCATCTGGTGGTTACAGATATCACACTTGTGATGCTGAATTTTGGTTGCCAGACCCAAATGTGCAGAAAGTAATTAAAAGTCTTTACTTTGATCATGCAGGAGATGAGAAAAAAGGCTCAGTGTGCAATGTGATGAATGTGAGCTCTTGGAAATATATGAACTATTATGCAGGGAGATACAAGCACTATGGGCTTATGGAATATCCAGAAAATCTTTTGGATCAGTGCTATAAATATAATAGCACTCACTCTCCCAAGAAAATTTGTTTATACCAGCTTACTCCAGTACCAACCAAGAAGGCAAAGGATGAAAGAAACATCTCTCCTCAAAGCAAGCACACAAAGCCAAAAACTGGAAATCTGACAAAGTTGCACCTGCAATTTCCCAGGATTCACAGAACTAATGTCTCACTGACATAGAAAGTAGGGCACCTATTTCCAAGGTTTTTTCTTCTCAGTTGTTGATATGTAACGCTGTGTTCTAGAGGATGAATCTGCCACCTTTTGAAATCCAGTTTGAAAGTCCCTAGTTCACCTCATTCTTGCCTCAAAAGCAAACACTGTTCATGGAGAACTAAAGCCAATGTGGCATTTGGAGGTGTCCCATTTCCCTCAATTAGGCCACTAGCCTTCTCTGTCAGAGCTCCCTAATTCTCATGGAATCTTTGAATTCTCCAGTATTCCTCTAATTACATGACTTATCATTCCCAAACTCTGATTTGTCACAGCAATATGATTAATCTTTGCATAAAGCACATAAAACCATTATCAATGGAACATCTTTTTTTGGAAAGAGAATCATCAACCTCCCTGCCAGCTTTTGAACAAAATTTTTTTTCTGACACAAACATCTTTTTGGCACTTTCTTGTTCTCATGAAATAGCAGAATAAATTCAGTGGATGATATTTAAGTGACATTTACTCCAGTGGTCTCTATGGTGGGCTTTACATTTTCACATCACAGTTGCTGTCTGCATAAATATTTTAATTGAACCAATGTTTACGTAAGAAGACAAGAGACAGCAGCATCCCTCTTTCCTGAGAGGTACTAGCTCATAGAGAGAAGAGCACATGACTGACAGCACACAGCAAACATTACTTGATCCTGTTGATGAGTCACTCTTGAAGCCCTTAGCATTACTCCAAAACTGCAAACCACAGACTATAGTGAAAAGGCAAACATCACCCTGAATTTCTCACAGACATTTGGCAAACTGGAGACATCGTTTACTCCTGCTAGAGCAGGAAATCACAGGCTAAGGAACTGAAAGCAAGTACAGTGACAAACAAAGCAAACTGTAGTGAATGGGGCATAAGAAAGAGGGCTGTGCATCCATTTCACAACTGGGGTCTGCTGCTCTCAGTAGCAGCTCCTATGCATGGACACATTTCTGAGACTATGAGCCAAAATTAACTAAAAGGAACAACTTTAAACAATGCCACAGGCAGCTTCTGACTGCTAGCAAGCTTTCACCAGGCTCACTGAGGTTGGTCTCCTGCAAGACTGCATTTCAGCCAGCCATTGTGCTGCACTGGTGGGAAATTCCAGGGTAATATTGCTCTGAGATGCATGGTCCTATCAGCCAACTCACTCCAAACTCCTGTACCAAATATACATGGGGATGGCCAGTGGAGAGGCCAGGTCTGCTCTGCCCCTTCCACAGAGGTGTCCAAGGAGCTCCCATGACTCCCCAGATGCTTGGAGACTGTACAAGTTGAGGATATTTGCTATCAACAAGGACCCTAAGAGCTTTCCACAGTGATGGCTCTGCAGCCTTCATTGACAGGTAGACATTTCTGGGCACTGTGGTTCACACATCTGCTTCCAGGGGTAATGCAGAGTTCCCTTTCTTCTCCTACACAGCAGAATGCACACATGCTTTGAGCTCAAAGAACTTCAGGCTGACAATGCAGCTCCTGCTCTTTCATCTTTCTACAGTCTTCCCTGGCTAGTTTTGTTCATCTGTAATTTTTATTGTAAAATACCTTAAATTTACTTTATTAAACATATTTATAAAAACATCCTTTTTCCCCCTTCTACTCTCCTGCCTGATTTTCTCTGTTGGCCCAACTTTGAAGCACTAATCCTTCAGCTGACAGCTTTTTATTATAGTTACATAGACACTGTAATTTGAAAGGCCAGGAAATTCCTCTTACTCACAGTATAATGTTTGCTGTCATGGAACTATGCATTGTAAATATAATAAGAATAGGCAAACATGACACTGCAGGGAAATTGGCACAACATCAGTTAAAGTACACAGTAAATGTTGTCCTTTACAGAATGTTTAGGCTGGTAAAGGGCATTGGCAGAGTTGAGCTGCCAAACAAGTTCCTGAGTCCTTATTGGTTTTCAATCCAGAACAGCCAAGAACTAAATCCTATTCTCTCATTTCACCTATCTCCTCAGAAGAAGTTGTGACTGTCCAGTGGTTATCACTTATCCTCTCTATCTTTTAGCCACTCCTGGAAATAATGTTTAAACTATAACTGAGGAGGAACATCTTTTTCCAGCCAATAAATAACCTTCCCTCTTCATCATTTCCATCAGAGTTTATATGCTTCTTTTGTTTTCTGCTGCTTCTTCTGTAATTTCTAGAGTATTCCCACTATATCTTCCCTCTGGCACTTGCCATCAAAGAAACCCAGCAAGGATATGAGTATATATAAGCACCTCAATGAATTAAGGCTATTCTACTCTGTTCTAACTAAAAATATAAATAAAAATATTTTCACCAGGATAAATCCAGAAAAATTCTATGAAATTCACGAAATTCAGCTAACTTCAAGGGTGGATGAAAGAAAAAGAGGAAGTCAGACCAGAAAGGCTTAATCTGATCTCTATGCCTAAGTAAGCAATTCCCTCAGGATAGCCTGAAGTGTATTTCATACACTTGATAAATGTCTGCCTGTCAATATTTGTGTGCGTTGCAATTAAGGTTAGTAGAACTGTAATGTCACTCTTCCACAGAAAATAAATAGACTACAAGCAAACTCTGATGAAAAATATACAATTGGCTGTTAATCTACATACATGAATACGTAGATAATATGTGTAAAATCATAAATATGAAATATGCAAATAATTGTTCTTGCAAGAATTAGCTCACTGCATGAATCTCTCACTTTTCTTTGTTTCGCCCACCCTCAACATCCTGATTCAGAAGTGTTTGGGTGTGTTTAACTTCAGTGTCCTGAAAAGCTCTCTTGAAAGTAAGTAAGAAAGTAAGATCTTGAGGATCTTGGCAGAAGCCCAAATTACAAGGGAAGTTGATCTTTCTAGGAGAACATATTTTCAAATGGTTTCTGTCTTGTTTTTTCAGCACCCTCTAAGCCATGATATCACAATGCAGCATTTTATAAGTTGTGGAAGCAAAGATTTCCTGTTAGAGCAAGCCTGCACACCGCAGGTTATAATGGGATTTTAACTCTACTATTTTGTTCAGAGCTACTGGATTATGACAAAAATGATAATGCTGCTAATGGCAGAGAGGACTGTGACAATGTGACAGTTTCCCCTGACCTTTACAGATAATGTAAAACTACAAAAGGGTGTTGTAAATGTTATGCTTTCAACATCTTTATCTACAGCTGAACCCAGGCTAAAGGAATAAAACTTTTTTTTATATAATTATGCAAATACTGAAGTCTTTCTATCAACACATAGCTAGAAAACTGATTTCATTATCCCTTGATGAGGTCAGTTGGGTAATTTGGGGTTAACCAAGGTGGTAAGTTTCTTATATCAATGCAAATTTTAATTGCAGACAGAATAATTACAAAACCATCACTAGCAAAATTGCAGAACAGGCTTCTTAGAAAAGGTCCCTCAGTTTTGCAGTTCATTTTTGCACAGCCCTTTACTAGTTAATTGGTTTACAATTTAGATGGTTGGGTGAAATTTTCTTGTTGAATTCTAACACATAGTAATAATTTTAAAGATTTTTCCCAAGTGAGAGGATTAGAATAAAAGTCATTTATTTGATTTTTATGTGGTTCTTCCAGACATCTAATTAGAAAATTATTAACTCCCACTGAAGACCTTCAAAATTATAACCATGGATGCTCTTAAAGAACATATGGATAAGAATGTTTTCAAGGAGATCATGAGGGGAAAGTGTTGTAGTCCATAAAACTAGGATGGGTTATTCACACTTGAAAGGAATAAATTTTTTCAGTGAAAAACAGAATGTGAGACAAAATGACTTTGCAAGAAGATCAACTACTACAGACAGAGCAGACATGGAATTCATCCATCATTTCTTCCCTGAAGAGGGTAATTCAGCTGGAAGGATCCAGTCCCCTACAGTCATGCCTATCAGACAAAGCAGTTTAAAAATTAAGTGGATGGATAAAAAGGAATGGCACCTAAATCAATTACACAAAGCAACCCCTTTGACAAGGGAATGAGAAAACAACAGCATTTTTTTCACTGAACTGAGAGAAAGGTTGAGGTGATTATTTTTGGTAAACTGTCCCAAAAATTCTGCAAAACAAAATCATTTGACTGAAATCTTTAATCTGTAATGCGCAAATTTTGTAATAGTTTAAGGGATGGTATGGACCTGGAATTCTACTTTTCCCTTTGGGCATGAAATACAGATGAATAAACATTTCAGGAATTTGATACATCTACATTTTGTTGAAAAATACAAGGTTAGAATCTGCATAATCTGCTAAATTTTGATATATTAATAGAAGCCTATGCTATGTTTACTTAGAAACACTTAAGCTGGTCGACAGTTAAACTAAATGAGAATTTAATTTAGTGATCAGCAAATGATTGCTAGGTAAGAGTTTATGTTGATACAGTATTGCCCTGATTTCTCATCAGACTTCTCTCACAAATAAATATTTGAGGTGTTTTTAAAAATTTTCCACTGCAGGAATATGTTACACCATTATAAATAAACCTTCTGATCATTAATAGAACTAAGAAGCTGCTACATATTGACATGGCAAAAAAATGTATCACCATGAATTACCATCTTACCTAATTCAAGATGGAAAGACTCCAGGGAATTCCAGGAAAGGATGACACTAGCACAGATGAAGCTGCTGGACAAAACTTCAGATAGTAGGAAAAGATACTCTAAAGAGATATTAAACAAATTAGACAGAAAAGCAGAAAAATCTCTTTCAGCAGACAAATTTCAAAGCAGTTCTAAGAGTACACTGATTAAAGTCCTGCAAGGTGGTTATACAATATTGATACAAGTTTTAGTTTTAAAACTAATGTACTGATATTTTTTACTAGATTATGGGTAATAAAAATTGCAAACCAATATAACTACAGATTTTAAATATTCTTAATCACCAAAATAACACAAATGTTAACAATAGAAACAAAAAAATATTATTCGTGGTCATGACAACTATTTAAAGTTCTCCAGATTCCTTCATTTATTGGTTCTTAAGTGAGATTTGGGGTCTAACAACAAGAATTCAGTAATGGAGCATTTGGAGCATTTCCCCAAAATAAAACTCAGAGCTAATGAGTAGTAGGCATTACCATCTTATAGGACCTAGATAGACATAACATTGAGTAGGATAATAATTTCTCTTTTGCTGCTCTTCTGGTTTCAAGATTAGCGATAGACAGGTCCTCACCATGCCCAAAACAAAAAGATCTCACTAAGATTTTGTCTGAAAGTCTGTTCTGTGTAATCCTTCTGCTCCACAGTTTGCCTGGAGAAAAAAAAAAAAAAAAAAAAAAAAAAAAAAAGAAAGAAGGGAAAAAAAAAAAGAAAAAAAATACTTGAATGAGAATGACTCATTATGGATACCCCCAGTTAATACCAGGATCATTTGCAGAGGGTACAGATATATCAGGTAATGGAAAGAAATGACTTTACCACTTCCAAAGCAGGCTACTGCACTTCAGTCCCATGCAGAGACAGAGGAGCATTTCCTCTCTTAGATCACTATTTTAGCCTGTTCACATGCAGAAGATTTTACTGTCTGCTCCATTAAAGCATCTGCATCTGATGTGTTTTTGATTCCTTTCCCTTTTTAAGCTCTCTGAGTTCATTTCTCAGGATTTGATCTTGGAGAAACACCAGACAATCTCTACCCTGCCTGCAAACTTGAACACCAGATTGAGAGTAAATTTTGTTAAGCCAGCAAGCCCATTTCCTTGAGTGTGAGCCTCAGCAGGCACAAGCTGGGAGGCTGGTGCTAGGTGAGTGAGTACACTCTTCTGCTAAGTTGAGCAACTGCCTAGGAGCTATCCCACTATGCAAAAATTTCCTGTCATTTGGAGGACAATACAGTAATGATGTTGCCCACAGCAAGAAAATTATGTTGATAATTACATGTTTCCTTGGGTATGGAGTTCAGTGAAGAAACAGAAATTTCTTAGAGGGTTTCTATGATAGGTGATGATACCACTACCACACTAATGCAATTTTAAGTAATTTCTTAACACACATTGTGAATAATAAAAAAAGTTTTCTTTCTGAATTCAGTGACTCTACCAAGAGCCTTTTTAACCCACAGAACTGGTAGTTTATTTCCTTTTCTGGCTCTTTTCCATTTAACTTCATTAAACTTCCATCCAGGAAAAAAGGGAGGATTCATGAGTCTCATTTCCAAAAGCAAAACTGTTGACTGACTTTTTCTAGGTGGCATTGATCAGATCATCTTAAACTCTTAAGGTTTAATACAAATTTTCCTATTTTACTGCAACAAAGTCTTGAATTAAGGTGTCAAGACTTTGATAAGTATTCAAAAAATTACCTTCTAATATTTTAATAATATTTCCAAAAATTATACCCACTTGCAAAACCATACTACAAAGCAAAAAAAAAAGATTTACAGAGGAAAATGTTTGCCATATTAAGGAAAATTTTTGAAGTTAGGAATAAATAACAGGTATTTTTCTGCTATGATGGTGCCATTAAGCACTATTGTAAGTAGCATTGGTGATGTTGGAAGAACATTTATAAAAATGAATGGAACTAGATTCTTAGTACTTATAAATGGAGTTAACACCACTCATCTCCTTAAGATCTAAGGTTGTCTTGAAATATAAGCTCATTCAGAACAAAGAGAAAATGCATTTACTAGACAATCTAAGACATGTTTTACTAAAAACTAGTGACAATTGAATGCTTTGAATCAAAAAGAGGTTCTTCTGAGGCTGAAATTGTCTCTTTGAAGATAGTTAGAATGTGGAAAATGAGAGTCTGCAAGACTTATGTTGTTCCCTAAAAACACATGGAATTTTTTATCCCCAACAGTTTTCTCCATTTCCTTCTGTTTCCCCATTACTGTCTTCATGCCTCTGTTTCTGAGTGTGGTCTACCACCAATTATCACATTATATTTCTATAATTAATGGCAGTGGGACATCTCATTCTATCCACAGACCTCACTCCCTGTAGCCTCATGTACCTCAAAATGTACTGCAAAGAGAAGCATGTGTTTGGATAGAAAATCTGGGGTGCACAGAGATTTGCAAGTGTTGTCTGAGATCTCATAAGGACCCATCACTGAGTTAGGTGTAAACCTCTGTTCCTTCTTTCTCAGTCTCCTCTCAGGTCTCACAAACTGTTACAGCCTGATCCAGAAGAATCCTGGGATTCCTTGTCTAATTCTGGTAGCAAAAAGAGCATGGAAGCTGTCACTCAAGGCTTACATTACAGCCTGGTATAATGGATATTCAGCTATGCAGACCCATGGATATTAATAGCACTGGTAAGGCTGAAAATCTGCATTTAACTCCACGATTTCATCAGATCTCATTTTTCAGCATTTATACAGCTGGTAGGCAGGACACTACTGACATCTAACAGTGCAGTGGTAACAGAGGAAAAGCTGACACATTCAGGTCCTACCTGATGAGTTTTGTTTGGTGGTATGGAAGTGACAATGCACAATGCCATCCTACTGAACAGCAGTTTATTTGTAGCCTGCACATTTAGCACCTTATTGCTCCACATCACCAGGCTGATCAGATCCTGTTAACCATCAGCCAGAACCTGATCCTTTTGAAACCAAAGGTAGGTTTAGTATTGAATTTAATAGGGCATCAGGGTGAGTTAATGGAAACAGTGAACATAACAGATATATAGCAAAATTTTTAAAAAGCATCTCACAAAAAAAGCTCTTCTGCATGTGTCAGTGACTGAATGCTGCAGAGTTCACTGACAGAATACACATCACACAGAGATTTGCAAACAGCCTGCAGAAAACAGCTTCAGTTCCCAGCCTCTGAACACAGAAGAGCTACAGAGAGACATAGGAAAGCATGTTGAAAAAAATTCTTGGGGAAACTATAGATTTTTCTGTTTATTGGGGAATTAAGACTAAAATTAACTGTGAAGCAAAAAGGGAGGTTTTTGGAACTGCAGGTGAGTTGGCAAGAAAATACATATTATTTATGTCTTTAAAAAAGTAAATATTTCATTTCAAGTTTTTTTTTTAATTTCAACCATTTAAAATGTTTCTGCATCTCTTAAAACCTGAGTTAAATTTCAAAATGAAAACTCATTTCAGTAAGAAAAACATTCTCTACAAATTGAGGAAATAAAAAGAAGGGGAGGGTGCTGTTTGTTTATTTGGTTTTTTTTTTAAGAGATTATTTTAGTAGGAAAATACAGTGTTTCTTGATATAACATCTGGTACATTTGGAAAAGTTGAGCCTTTATTGGCACAAAATCTCTCCATTAGGCTTCAGGTTTTTTGAGGAAAGGGGACCAGATTTTTACTGATGTGAAAGAGTTGTTATAAAAGAAGAATTTCAAACATACTCCAATGTCACAAAAGCTACATTCCTTTTGTCAAATTAGATGGAATTTCTCACCATTCTGTATTCAATGGCACATACTTTATTTCCAGTTCTTTTCCTTTTTCCTGATTCTTTACCATGAAAAAAAAGGCAATTCTTGTACAAACTCATCCTCTATCTTTAAGCTCATGCCAGGTGTCTTAGGAGGCCATTTTGTGGCATATAAAATACCTATTTCTGCATAGAACATACTGCAGTTTTGAGATCAGATGATGATTAAAAAAGCCCTACTGAGACCATCCTCCACCCCATACATGCAGTCCCCAGCACTATGGCTGAATCCAGGAATCTCATTAGCAGTATCAGACAGAAGGAGACACCTTCAAGGCTTTCTTCCTTCCAGATGTTAATCTAATTTCTACCTGCTAGCAAGGGATGGTGAGAATTCACTGACATGAAAGAGTGAGTAGTTACAAGGGAAAAATATAAAAATCATAGTCGCTGTTTCATCTCAAATGTATTTCTTTGTAGGCATTTCATTACTCATTTTAAACCACATTTTCTGGACTAATATAACAAGTAGTCTTGGCTTTCCACACTGGGGATAATGTACTCTGAGTTAACAATACATGTAATCTTTTCTTCAGCCCAGTACAGTTTCTGAATGATTCCAGGCTATGAGGAATTTCTTCAATGCTAATTTCTGAGCAGCTGCTTTGACAGGTTGGGATAGGGAATCTTCTGCATTTATTTATTCTGTACTACCATACAGAAAGCTGTTGGACTAAATGCTTGGCTGGTTGCAGCCTGATATCTTGCCTACAATGGACCTAATTTAAATTTCTCTTATGTTGATTTAACAGCACCAGAATCAATAGAATTCCTCTTGATTTTCATTAGGGTACTGTAAGAGACAGGGGTCAGGCTCAGTATGTTGAATGCAGAAACTTTTGTTGTTGTTAAAATGAGCTGCAAGTAAAGTCCAGTGAAAAGAATGCAATTAGTGTCATTCCAGGCTGACATTCCCTTTTGTTCTGTTCTCCATTTTTTTGTTTCAGACCAGCCTATAGCTGAGGGTTATGGATCAGATTGTTTTGTGGTATTAAACAGCCAAGGAGAAGAAAGCAAGAATAACTGTAAAAAAAAACCCTGCAACTCCACTGAAATTAACTGAGCTGCACAGATGTGAGGAACGTTAGAACTTGCTTTCAGGAGACTGGAAAAATACAGGGATATAAAGCTTTCAGCTTCATTAAGACAAAAAAAATGAAATTCAGATTTGTGCAGAGGCAATCCAAATGTTTTAGATTTCTCCCTAGCCCCGATTAAGGTTTATGGCTCATACTAAAATGAAATGTAACCTGTGAAGGATCATGAGATCTGTGGCCTCACAGCTCAGGCTGGAGGTAGTCTACAGGTGAAGATTAAAGATGCAAACTTATTAAGAAAGACTACACCCTGTCTAGGGCAGAAGGAATAAATGAATAAAGGTCAACTGTACCTATTAATGTTGATTGTTGAATAGACAGACTTTTCTCCAAGTCCCTGGAAATTTTTGAGGGCAGTAGGCTGCAGAAAAAAACCCCAAAACCAAAAAACAAACAAAAAACAAACAAACACAAAACCAAACAAACAAACAAAATCCTAAGCTAGAAACACATCCAGAAATATCTTCCAATTTCTTTCTCATTGTTTGGCATCCTTTTGAGCCTTGATTAGGAATTGAAATCAGTGTATTTCAGTCTGTGCTCAATGCACGACTGTCTTTTTTGCTTCTGCTAAACTGGTAGTCACATTTTGAAAATATCTCCAAGACTTGTCCAGCTGCAGTTTCCCTTAGAATACTCCCTGCATTAACCAGGATGAAATCCCAGCCGAGCACAATTCCAACACTCTTTGGCTTTGCACCTTCACATTCTCTGGTTGCCTTCGTGCAACACCCAGAGGCATGCAGCATAATTTCAGGTTCCTGCTATAAAAACACCATTCTAAAAGGCTGCTACATAATCCCCACACTATTTCAAATCCTTTAAACTGAAAAGAAACACAAATAACAATTTTGCCCTGCAGCCACAAGGGGCCCAGTGGAGGCAGAAGGTCAAGTGCCTTAGAGTTTGGATGCAGCTTCTGACATTTGGCCTGACAGCCAAGAAATGCTCCCTGGCCTAATGGTACTTAGCACAGATGCAGCCAGTGAGGCCAGAATTTTATTCCAACTAATGGTAATCAGGGAGAGAAACAGAAAGAGAGGCATTTCCAAGACTCTCTGAAAAACTTATCAAATATCTGCTTTAGCTGCTATAGTAGGGTAAGACAGAGACAGGGAGGACAGGAGGTGTATGGCAGTGTCTTAGATAACACTGACTGCCTAGCTGAAAAGGGAATAAAACATTATTTAAATATTTAAATAAGCATTGTCTTCCTGGCAATGCAAAGTGCATACACCAGAGAGGTACAAAGCAGAGCTGTTCAGTAAATACCAGGATTTGTTCTGTTTGGTGAAGCAGGTCCAAAGGAGTCAAAGTTTGTCTTGCCAGGGATCAAAATCTGTTTTAAAATCCTGCACCAAAACACTACTCCAAACAAAACCAGAGAAAAGAAACATAAGGATTTTGAAAAATGTGGCAGGGGAAAAATTTATGGTCTAAAAAAGAATGTTTTTTAAAGAGCAAACCCTTTTCATAAGGGTTCAGCTGCATCTGATACTTTGGCTGCAGTAAATCTAACATGAATCTTCAGGGCATAAGAACAGTTGAGATAAAAAGGGCATAATGAGTAATTGTCACCTATACACTAGCCAGTAGAAACCCAACAAAGCTAAAACTTAAAATTAAGATTTTGTTTTACCTTTGTGGTGCAGTGCTGTACTGTGAGACCAGCTCCTGCACATTGTGAGTCTGGGATGCACACAGAAATATCTGTGTAGCAGAAAACTGCTTTTCACTGGGCACTGCAAAGATGGAAAAGTCCTTAGTGACCTCTTCCAGGCACCTGGGGTCAGAATAAGGTCTGGAGGCAAGTCAGCTCTTCTGAGCAGTTTAGATGTATCTTGAACAACATCACTTCAATCGAGCTATTATAAAGTATTATTTTGAGAGGCAAAGCTATTTCACCTTAGAGAGAGCACCAGGAGTCATTCTGTCTCCACTATGCCATAGGCTCTGCAAATCTAGGACCTGACAAAAAAAAATTAAAAATAAAAATAAAAATAAAAAGCTCAAAGCCCTTTCAGGGTCCAATTTTGTAAAGATTTTGACATTGTCAACACTTATTCATTGAAAGGGAGTTGAGAAACCTCTGAAAGTAAAGACTGTAAGAACATAATAGGATGAAGGAGGCAGTCTTTCTTTCGAAATCTGTTTTGAAGCTCTTAACGTGTAAAACCGACAAACTTTAATTTGAAGCTTATCTTCAATAAAATCAATACTTGGAAAGCTTGGCAGATTGTACTGTGTTTAGAAAAGGAAGAAATTTTTCACAGTGCCCATTACAAGGTAAGAAAGGACTTAATAAATTCTGTGAGTTTTAAAAGGACTATAAAAACTAAGATTTGAAGATAGACCATTACACTACTTATACTTCTGAAGCAAGTGCAGACTCTGTCCTGAGTCTCTTAGCAAACACTAATTCTTACCAAAGAGCACCATATCCAGCTTGTTGATCACTGAAAATGCTTGCAATTTCCTGAAAAGTCAACAGGGAAGTGTTTGAATCAAGTGAAGCAAATCTTCTTCAGTTAAAGCAAAACCAAGACAGTGAAGCTGATGTATACTACTGAGAAACATAATAGTACCTTTTCTGCATGTTCATGATATCTTTTTAGGTAAATAAGGATTACATTTTACAGATTTTTCATCATTTTTTTATTGACACTGACCCTTAAGTTAATGTATTATGTAATAAATTTCAGTTCATAGAAAATCAGAGTGTTTTAATTTCAAGTCTGTACCACAAAGCAGATTATGAAAGAAATATAACTAGCCTTCAGACACTGAAAGTGACTCTCTATGATCCCTATCTTTATCATCTTTCAAGAACTTAAAAATTATCTCCAGCAAGTTTTCATGCAATGTATAAACATCACAGATCATGTGAAAATAAAAGTTGTATCTTTTTTCCCTGCTAGTACAGTGGACAAGAAATTTTTGACAATGCATGAAAGTTCTGAACTACTAGGATACATTATCTTGGAACAAATTACTATTCAATTTGTTGATAAAATCAAGTGATCTCTTCCACTGACTACACCTGATAAAGTCTGGTTGTCTAATTCAGCAAGCACCTTTACTGCAGTTGATGTTTCTGCAAAAGTCACTTTGTCATTTAATGTATCTGGGCATTTGTTATTGGCTAAAGTGCTTCAAGAGTTTTGTTCTTAGGAGCTGAGCTAGAATTATTGTTACACATTGACTTCCACCTGACAGTCCAACACAAACAATTGAAAAACCTATGCAAAAATCACTTAAACCCTATGGCAACTGTTGCTACCTTTACTGGTCCATGTAAAATCCTTTTTCCACTCATGACAGAAAATGCAAAGCTTTTCTTCTTTTGAGGGCATGTACCTAACTGGTTGATAGAATGTGATTGCAGTCACTGTCATGTTCTTCATTCCTGTAGGGATGTAATCTGAGACACTAAGAAGACTTTAATAGTTGGACTCGAGACCACAGTAACTCTGTTTCATACCCTCTGCTGCTAGCCAATAAATTCTAGATATCAAACAGAACATAATCAATGTGTAGCCAACTATAAATTTACAGGATATTATCATTAAATGCACAGATCATTAAGCTTATATGGCAATACTTGCTGCATTTCTTTTAGGTACAGAAAAGCTTCACTGAAAATACACTTCAGATACAGCTTGAGCTTTTTTAAGTGGTAGTTAAAAGTCATTCTATATGCAGTTTTCAAATAAATGTAGGGTCCTTTGCTTTAGAAGGCACTGCACAAGTGTAACATACTTACTGGTGCACAACACTCAGTTTTGTACAGAGAGCTGATGAAAAACTTAAACATATTTCTATAAAAGTATTTCCAACTTCAGTGCTCAGAAGCCTCTCCTTGGAAGGTGAATGCACTCAAGAATTTCCCCAGTATCTTGCTTTAATCTGTGTTTTTCTGTCTGCATGCACTGGTGTAGGGACCTTTCTGAGTGAGACAGATGAAATGCTCACCTTTAAGTTCCTTGGTTTAGATATCTTTCCACCTCATAACTTCTCTGAAACCCTCGCCCAGCCCTCTTAATACCCTAACTAAAAACCTATCTTGCTCCTTCTACGACCATCACATGTGTCTAACCTTGCCCCTGCCATCTGCTCAGCAGCCAAGAGCTCATGGCACACCAGGGCTTCCTCACCACCACCATGCCCCACTCTTTATGGATTGTTGATGGCATTTCCAGAGAGTGTCAAAGTCATCTCAGAACAAATGTCTCACTCCAGCCAGGAGGACCTGGCTTCCTACCATGCATTAAGTCATACCACAAGGACAGTACTCACTCAGACTTTGCAAGAAAAATACTTAGTGCCTCTGTACTGGAAGCATTTCTAAACTGAAAGATTGTAGATTTAGACAGGGCACAAGGAAGAAATTTTATACAATGAGTCTGGTAAGACACTGGAAAATGTTGCCCAGAGAAGTGGTGGATGCCCCACCCCTGGAAAGGTTCAAGGTCAAGCTGGATTGGGCTTTGAACAATCTGGTCCAGTGGAAGGTGTTGCTGCCTGTGGCAGGTTGGCTGGAATTATGTGATCTTTAAAACTCCCCTTCAACTCAAACCCTTCCATTATTATGTGACTTGTTGTTTAAATAAGAGACCTTTCAAACTCTTCCTCAAGTGCCATTTCCTCACCTGTGTTAAAAGTACAAAAAGTAGAAATGTTGTGTAACATCAGGTTTTAATAAGTGTAGGCATAACCTTGCAGACAGAGACACAACTTCAGTTTCACATGTGATGTGTAGTGCAGAAGGTTACTTGTCTTTCCTCAGCTTTGTGGCTAAGCATCCCCAGCCTGAATTCTGATGCAACCTCAATTAGCAGTAGCATTTCTTTCCAGGAATTAAGACTTACAAAGATCTTAACTGAGCTTTCCACTTGTTCATGTGAACAAAAAAAAAAAATTAAAACCCTTTAAATAAATGATGAGTTAAAAAAGAAAATATATGAGGGGCATCTAGAAAATGCATCTAGAAAAGCACTCTGAACAGGACTTTGGCAGGTATAAGGGGAAGAACACAGAGGAAAATAGGGAAAAGGGAAGAGGATGGTTGTTCTCAGCTCTTTGTGCTGTTGACAGGTCTTTGTGAATCCAAAGAGAGCAGAAATTATGCAGTGAGGAGGACAGCAATT
The DNA here is from genome assembly GCF_029582105.1 of Oenanthe melanoleuca. Lineage (NCBI taxonomy): Eukaryota > Metazoa > Chordata > Aves > Passeriformes > Muscicapidae > Oenanthe > Oenanthe melanoleuca. The sequence continues at coordinate 76,305,529 of NC_079336.1, forward strand.
ACAGGGGATGGAGCTGGGGTTTCACATCCCATTCCCTGAGATTTGCATACACTTAACATTAATCCACTACTGAGCTAAAAATAAAACACAGAAATGGGAACTTTGGGTCACTTTCCTCCCAGGAAAACACCCTAAACATTAAGCTTCACATCATCTTCTCCCCATGTCTGGATTTGACAGTGTCCTCAAGCACCAGCAGAGACCCAGAAAAATGCTGTCCCTGTGTCTGGAGCCTGCATTTCCCTGTGAGACAGAGGCTCCCTGGCACAGGGCAGGCTTCCAGGCAAACTTTGGCCCCCCTTTCTCTCCATGGTAGCAGCATCAAAGAACAGCAGAGAAAACTGGAGGAGGGGACAGCACATTACCTACTCTCACTTGCAGACATCCAGCACACCCAACAATGAGAACCCTGCACGAAGCACCTAGTGAACATTTTTTCTGATTTTGAGAAAACTGGTGGACATGACCAGACAAGTGACTATACAATTTTCAAGTTACGCACACAGTAAAGAGATAAAGGTCTTAAATCTAAGTGAAATGAAGCTCTGTGGAAAAGTAGCAGAGTAGCCAATGGAGACAGCTAGGTTCCAAGAAAGGCTGATTATTGCCTTGTGCCACATGTGCCATTTACTTGACATCCAAAAATACACCCATTTAGAGCTGGAAGCACTTTTTCCTATGGGTACAGACACTGTCAAGACCAGCCTCAGGCTCATATCAGGTTCCTGGAAAGGAGAAGATAAACCTCATGAGTGGCCATGAACACATCCTGTCTAGCATAAAGCATCAGCACATAAACTACCTCTCTGCAAAAAGCAGAGCATTGGAAAATGGACCCTAGCTGCAGCTAAAATTAATGAGAGTCCTGGAAAGAGAAGAATTTTACTCATTCTGCTGTAAAATCTAAAAGAGCAGGAGAGATAAAGCCAAGAAACAATGGGGGAGTCAGTCTGGATTTACTGGGTGTTTTTCCAAGTTAAGCAATCTTTTCTTTCAGATTTTAAAAGGGAACACTTGAAAGCTATATTGCTTTTCAGAAATTATTGAAGGTTTAGTGACAATTAGAGATTGACACACAGAAAAATGTTTTCTGCTTCTTATCTTCAAAAGTCAACAGCTATTAATAAACACACTGCTCTGCCCTGATTAGAAAGGTTGAAAGAAGCAAAGTTTCCAGCTTTCAGTTTATTCTGCAAAAAGGCCCTTGTTGACTATGTTTTGTTTGCTGTGAGCACAGGAGGAAGACAAGAACAAAGTGAGGTTGTGTAAAAATTTGAAAGTATTGCCTGATGATTGATTGATTATGCTTGATTGATAATACCTCAAGGTGATTCTGCAAACAGAAAATGCTGTGCTGGTCCCACACTGACCGATTACTGAGGGGTAAGAAGTAGACAAATTGCTCACCTGTGTTTACAGACTAATAGTAGAAACCCACCTTTCCAATAAAAATGTCAGAGTGGAAAAACAAACATATGCCCTGGTAAAGTATATTGCTAAGGTGTGTATTCCAGCAATTGAAATTTATGCTTTTGTGTAAGACTAAATATTAAATTGAGCACAAAATGTTCAAATATATTTATGATCTTTAATATGGTTTAGGTAAAAGTTATTACCTATTTATTTTCTGTTGTTATTGGTAGAGGTAGTGTTACTGCTGTTTTGGTTTTATTGTTATTGCTCCTCTGGAACTTCTTTTCTCCTTGGGTCAAAAAAAATTTGTATTTGACTCACTGGCTCAGTTATTAAATCCTATAAAATTCATTCATTTGTTCTAATCAAATATGATATATTCTTATCTAACAAAATAAAAAGGGACATACTTTTTTGAGGAGAGACCTTAGAAAAGGCCTTTTTGCTTCTGGTTATGGCAAAAAGTCTCCTGAATTTTTTTTTCTTAAACATAAAGATTTTTCACACCCCAAAAGATTGTTAGAGCAGTAGATTATCATGTTATAGAGCTCCAGGGACTGCTGTGTGCACAGTGCAGAGGGTGGGCAGCTCAAAATGTGCATTGACCAGCCCTGGAAAACCTGTGCTGAACTCTGGCAGCACACTGAAGTCAGTCAAAACTCTGAGGAATCCACTGGATGCAGACTGACCTTTGCCTCACCATCACCCAAAGGGCCAGGCACCCAGTTCCTCCTGGCAGAGCCAGTTTTGAAGCTTCAGAGCTCTATTACCACTGGGAAGCAGCAAGAGGGATTTTGTCTGATGCCTTGATGTGCATAGAATACTCACTTAGGTGAATTCTAGGGGTGCCTTGAAATCATTAGAGGCTCAGCTCTCAAGGCTTCTAAACACCTGAAGCACCTTGCAAAATGAGAGCCAATGAAGGAAGACCAAACGTATCTTTCACAGTATAAATAGATTCTTGCTAGAAAAATCAATTCCATTGCACTATCTTTACAAAATTGGTTAGTAAATATGATGATGAAGCACATCTGGCTAACAGGCAAGAAGATATAAAAAAATCAGACTTAATTAAGACATATCAGCCCACAGCCCATTTAATTGTCAGACACAAATAACCAAACATGGCTCTCAAACACCACGAAAGATCTCCTTGTTACCTTGAAATAAACATTTAAAGATGTGTGAAGGTGAGTCAGTTGTTTCAACCAACAGAGATGGCTTCAGTTTAAAGCAATAATACCCCAAGAGCTGCTCTCTTTGTTGCAGTTTTCCCTTTGGGAAACTTAAAATTTGGATGGACATTCTCTTTGAAAAAATCCCACCTTACAGAAAACACACTGCCTCACCTTGTAAGCATCACCAGTGCAAGCATAGGTTGTCATTTGGAGGCAACATAAGGATAGCTGGAGTTGCCTGAACTGAAAACTTACTCATCCTAATGACAAAATGCTAACAATAAACTCTAGTTGGTTTACAGTTATAATTAGATGCTTATATTTTTGTCTCATAGTCAATCTTCAAAAGCCCATATGGACTTTATATGAGAATTCAGTTATCAGAGTCTGATTTCTTGGCCCAATTTCTTGGATTGTCACTTAAGTGCTGAAAATCAAGTACTCTGGCATACCTATTGCACAATAATATTCAGTCCTGGAGATTTTGTTGACTCTCTGAAATGGCAAATTCCACCATTGTCATTGTGTTTCCAAGCAGCTGCTAGTTTCCCTTTTCCTATCTTCTTCCTTCTCATGTCATAAAATGAAGAAAGGTGAACTTAGATAATAATAAAACTTTTTATGTATTTCTTGGAATATAAGCAAACCATCTGTTTGAATGAAGCTTTACTATTACTACTCTGGTTTTCACAGTGATTTTATTTACTTGCTTTCATTACTTTACAGCTTGTCTTATCACATAAAAAAATTACAGCTTATTCTCTTTCTTCTTATATATTCCTTTCCTTTGCTCCCTGAAAAGAATTTTTCATACCTGCTACATTTCCCTTCCAGATGCATCTTTTGCCACTGTGAACAGACAACTTTTAAGGTTCAAAGTCCCTTTTGAATGTCAGAAAAAGCAGCCTGCTCAGCCCTAAAAGTAACCAGGTTCCTAAGGGTTCACAGAACCAGTAGGATAAAGAAATGAAGGCAGAGACCTGGAACACCAGTGGCATTAATAATGAAATATGGTGCTTTTCACCTCTGCATTACTGATGAAAAAGGAAAGTTGCTGCCCTGTGATCATCATTCAGTGACCCATATGAGATGTGTGGGTGACCTCCATCTAGCTCCCAGTAGATATTTCTCTGTCTTGCAAAAACAAACACAAAGGTTAGTGCTCCAGTTAGTAGTTTCAAAAGAGGTTGATAACTGTTCTTGCCACCACTATTGTAAATTGTTGGTCTTTGTAGTTTCACTTTCTGGCCTTGCTAGTCTCAAACTTCATTGGAGTGGGAGATTGATTTTAAAAACAACAAAGGGTTGTGAAATCACGTGCTAACTTGGACAGCATAAGGAAATCTGCCTCTGTGGAAGCAGAGCTTCTGTGATACGGTTTTATTTGCCTTGGTCTGATTTTCTTATCCCTCACAACACCTGTTTCAGTAACTTTGAAAGATTTTAGAAGCCTCTCATTACACAGTCAACAGTTCAATGGGGATTAGCACTTCAGTTCCTTTGATATAATCACTAAATTGCAGTATGCATACCATGATAGAACTACCAATATTTGTGAAAATTGAAGGAACAAACCCCTGAGACCTCATGAATTTTCTGCATTTGGCTGAGTAAAGAACCTAAAATCACATCCAAGATTCTCGTATAGAGACTGAAGAAAATTTCTGCCAGAACGTCTTCAGAGACTGGATATTCATGAGCACCTAAATACACCCATTACACTCAAAAGCATGTGGAAAAATGTGTTCAAAATACCACTGAAATGTTCCAGGAGAGGGGAGACCCAGCCTGCTGGGCCAGCCACTGACACACGGCATAATCATTAATTATTTTTGTTCCTGTGATGCAAGGATACTTCTTTGTTTTCTAGAAAACAGCCCAGTAAATCTTCACCAAAAAAAATTTTTAAAAATTAAAAAAAAATGTGTGTGATGATCAAAGGATGGATTGTTTCTCTTTTTTTCCTGAAAGAAAAAGATCAGTGATGAGTCTACAGGTCTGATCGTTTATTATATTCATTTTCCCCAAGAAAACCATAGACATTTTTCTACAGGAATATTCATATGATCTCGCTGCTGCTACATGCTTGGACACACCACATTAACCCAAGATTGTAGCAGTGCTTCTTCCCTTGACATTCATCTCAACTACAATCACAGGCAATTTGCATCTCCATTGGAATGCAAATTCTTAAACTAGCACTTAGACCTCTCTCTCATTTAATCTCAAGACCCTCACCCAGAAACTGAACAGTAGATTGTAAGGACATCAAAAGGAAGAAATCCACCAGTCCCAAGAGCAAAACCTCAACAGGATTTTATGGAAGATTTCAGAGAGTAAGAAGTAGATAAGAAACTGAAGAACTGCAAGTGATATGGTTTGGAAACAAAGTATTCAAAAAATAAATTTCATAAATAATTAAATCTTACAGACTGGTGGCATCTGGTAAGTGTGACTTTTATGATAATAGATTATTTCTCAGGCTTCACCAAGATTATAGGGCTTTTACCCTTTCATTTGAGGAATAATTCTTCAGTCTATTTCATATCTGAATTTATTAAAATTTGTGAGACCCACAAAGTCCACGTTAAAGCCAACTTAGTATTTCAGGGTTTCAAGTGTAGAAAATTCCTATAAGGCACTCCAATAAGATTGGTTTGCATTCACTCAGCTTTGTTTTGGCACACCCAGCTCTATGAGCTTCCTACAGGCTCGGGTTTTTCCTTGGGCTGGGATAGGGAACCTGTCTTGGTGAAGAAACTCAATCTGCCACATGGATACTGTACCAAACATATAACACATGTCCTTTTCCCAAAGTTCCCTCCTGGCAAGGGAGAAGGTTTTAAAAGTCACTTTTATAAGCAAAATATTTTTCTTTTTAATTTATGCTTGTTTTTCTTATCCCTGTATTGGATGACACTACTGAATTTGAGGTCTAATGCTTTATATTAACTTTTGACAAGGATCTAATTAATTATGTGTTTGCTGATGCCCCTATTTTTTTTCCAAGATGTTCACAGATTATTCTCAGAGTCATGTTCTTTACCCACTTCCAGTACAGCTGATTTGTTGGGGATGTAAGGACCACATAGGGGCTCCAAAGGCAAATAAGTTAATGAGAAGAAAAAATCCACTCTTTCTGAACTAATGGCAACTAGGTGGCAAGCTGTAGAGGGGCAAGTTCCCCTGAAATCCAGGTTGAAGCCTTTCTTGCTTTATGCCTTTTGTCAATAACCATACAAAGACAGAGGATAGAGAGCAAAATAAGCACAAGAAAGAAAGAATGACCTGAGTGATTTTCACTCCAGTTTTAGCTCCATGGAATATTTCCAAATATTCAGCATGACCCAAACTGAAATTTTTGCTCATGGGTACTTTCATCATTAATTTTGCTTGCCTGAGGGCACACCCTCTGGATGAATTAATATTTAATTAGGATGATTTCAGCAAGAGGGAAGGTGAATTTCCTTCTCCTCATAATAATAATAAAAAAAGACATCAGGCAAAGGGCACAACCAAAATTACATTTGATGCATGTTGAGCACTACAATTAGAGAGTGAATGTCTTCTGCTATTACCACCTCCTCCTACAAGCATGTTTTGAAAGACAAGGACTGCAAGAAGGGTTTAAAACACTGTACATTTTAGGCTCCAAAAATTATTGATGAAGAAGCTGAATAGGAAGGTGGCCATAGGGTCAGTGACATGAAAAAATTGATGTGGTATGCCTGTTCTGCTGAGTAGAACTCAAATACTTCCAGGGATGTAATGGTAGGATGGTGTAAAACATGATTAAAGATTTTCTATTTCCTCATATACTACAAATTATGAATGTTTTGTTAAGACTGCAGACGTGTCACTATCTACTGAAATAGGTAATGTTTCTTATTTCAAAGCTACTGAAAAAATATACATCTGTGAGTGAAAGCAGAAGGAAATATCTACTATGGCTGCAGAGCAAAATAATAAATGCAATCCTGGCATGCTGTTCAATTTATGTATTATCATGATTAATAGACATTATACTTGCAGCCATTTGTTCTTTTCCCAGGAAAGGTAATCCAGCCCTGGAAAAGAGAGATAATACATTTCCTTGAACTACAAATTAATTTCAGATAATCATGGTAATTGATGTGTTCCAAAATGTTATCTTGAAAACGGGATTGAGCACATTTCATTACAAAAAATTAAGCAGGGCAGTTTGATTAGAAAATACCATTTAGAAAATTATATTCTAAACACCGTGTAATGTCCTAATTTTATCTACAAGATTTCTTTCTTCTTCCCTCAATGTTTCACCAAACCTTCATTCTCTAGTCTGAAGGCAAAGTACTTTTGTGCCATTAAAGGCCCGTCATGATATTTGGTCAACCAAAATTCAAAAGCAGCATTTGCTTTGCACCTTGCCTTCAGTGTCACAGAGCAGCACCATTGTTACTTCAGTTAACCACAACTAAGAGACTGGGCTGTTAGTGGACAGTGACCCAAACAATCACCACTTGCAGAAGCAGCAGATGTTTTGTTGATGATGTGCAGGGTCCTGGCCCAGGTGAGGGGGGTTGTGAGCACCAGAGCAGGACCACCACAAATGAGCCTTAGTTTAGCAAGAAGCTGGATTTTGATCCAGATAAGAGAAAAAAACAGTCCATAATATTTTCAATTCTCTCTTTTACTGTTTGAGTATTTTTGTGAATAATTGACCATTACCACAGTTATGCAATAATTTTCCAGTTACTCTTTTATACAGCTATCAAATCCACTTTTCCAAAAGTGATGAGCAGCCCTTTTGGTTCCCATGAATTTGAAAAATATAATTTCTGAAATTTCAGACTTTTTCTCCTCACTATTTTCATATTCTCTATGCATTTTGTATGAATCTACATATTTATCATTTGTTTTGTAACATTCTCATGAAACATCACTTTGTTTACTCTGTGCTCTTTCTCATTTAATTCTTGTTGCTAGCTATTGCTTCCAGCACAAATCCTCTGATTTAATTTCTATGCCCTCATTAGACATCTTTATTGAAAATGAACACATGCAGCTGATTAGGATTTCTTCCACCATTTGGAATTTTCAATTTCTTTCTCATTGTCATTTTCTTTCTCATTTTAAATTGCACGTATTTTTGCTATTAGTTTTATTTTTTTTTATGCAAGCATCTACAGAGCACATATATCACCTTCTTAGTTTTCTTCTTTCCTCTGCTTTAAATAGTTGACAGCTTAAATTTTCACCTCAAATGTCTTCCAAACCCATAACAGCAGTAGAATTTGTTTCTTCTATTAAGCTTTCTTTGAACCGTGTGGTTTTTAAACAATGTCCTGGAAATTTTCATTTCCTTCTAAATCTCCAAAGTTTTATCACAGGGTTCATGTCTGAGAAACCCTACCTGAAAAAATAATGAGCATTTCTAAAATATTCTTCTATTCTACTTCTAAAATATTTCTCCTTAATTCTTCATATAATACCAACCAGACTCTGTAATTCATAAAAAATAAAGGGACTTTATCTGTCTACACCTTGTATTTAACTCAGTATAAGCCTCTGGAACCAAAAATTAATAATCAGAACTTCACTGCACATCATCTTGAGCAACCTGTTCTTGTTGGATCTGATTTGAGTGGGGAGTTGGAACAAATATCCTTTTAAGGACCCTTCCCACCTAAATTATTCTGTGACTCCATGAATATCTGAACACACCATATATATCATCCCAATACTTCAACCTCCATAACATTTTAGATCTTCTTAATATCCAAACTAAATCTGATTTGATATAAATTAATTTTCTTTCTGTCATCAATTAGCAATGCAGAAAACTCTTCAACTTCCACAGTGAAATATTCCCTTAATAGTTAAATTCCTAGATTTTTGCTTATAAATTTTTTATCATTTTTATGTTCCATTATGCTGTTTATCTGCTCCTTCCCTAAAAAAATGTCCCAGGTAAAGCTCAGTAATCCACACTAATTGAAGTGATCCTTATTTGATCCATGTCTATCCTCTTTACTGTGATTAAAGCTAGACCATAATGCTTTACAATGCCTATGAGAATGTCACATTGAAGAGTGTCAAAAAAGCAATACTAAAATACAGATTTCTTATTTTATTGTTTTTATTTCTTCTAGATATCATGCTGGTTACCTTGTCAAGGAAGGAAACTAAATTATTTTGACAAAATCTTTTTCTGAAAAACCTATAATGGCACTTTTTACCGTTTTATTACCTCTTGATTTTTTTAAATGCAAAGGATTATTTATTTGTTTCTAAATTTTCCAAGGGGCCTCATTTTTCGAGTGTTAGCCCTTTTCTATTTTTAAAAATAGCATATTGTCTTCACTCATCTGTCAGGGAATTCACAAGTTTTTGAGTTCCCATATGGTTCAGAAATCCCAGATATTTCTCCTAGTGACAGTGCATGCTATAAAACTACCTTGCAATTCTCTGAAAAGTGGCCATAAGCACATTGAGGATTATCATGCAGTCAGAACAGCACCCTGCATTCCAAACTATGATTTCTTAATGAGTTGAGTGCTGCTGCACTTGCCACAGGATTCATGCATAATTGATTCCAATCCATTTTACCAATTAACCACCTTCCTAATGTTTGCATAGAGTTACTGGAAACAGTCTTGCTTTCTCCCATCATGAATTCTTTCTTAGATGCTTGTTTTAGCCTCATTGCTTAGGACATCATTTCCTTTTAGATAAATACACTATGTTTATTCTAGGTTATGAGTCATTATAGCTTTACACCCGTGCTGCATTATTAATGTGCAAAAAACTGCAGTGTAATGCTGTATTGAACTGAAATGAAAGTGCAGTCATCACTATGTTTGAGAAAAAGGGTGGCCTTGACTGTTAATATTCCCAAGGTGGTGAAAATATTTTAGATCACCAGAGTTCTAAATATAAGCTATATTTGCATTGGGCATACATGTGTTTGAACACAATTTTTTTTTATATACTCAACTCTTTCTTTGACCATCCAGAAATTTGGGACTAATCTTGATTGCTTTGTCATTTCTCTATTATTTATATGCACTTGAGGCTTAACCTAGAAAACTATACATTTAACTTCAAGAATATCATTGATTCCATCAGCATTTCTTATTTTAGAATAAAATTAAGTCCTTTTATAGGCTGGGACAAGCCTAAAATGATGTGGATTTTAGCCATTGTAGCCAGAAATTGCACTCTTTGACATTCAGTACTTTGAATAGTGTTCTAGTGCTGTGGGCATGGTTATCTGAGTCACGAGGTTTTACTTCCATTCCTTGAATGAATAACTACCCCTATGTCAAAACAGCAGGCTTGCATTGAAATTAAAGGGGTCATTTGCAATTTCATTCAGTCTCATCTGAGGAACCTTATGAAAACTGGCCTCCAAAAAATAGTAAAACTCCTACTGGCTTCACTGAGGTTAGGGTTTTATCTCCAATTGCCCAGAGAGACTCAATTCCTCAAAAAGTTTTAAAAATAACTTTAAAAAATTTTAAAATAGGAAAACCAGAAAAATTATTGGGGAATTGAAGAAAATGTATCAAATCAAGTTTTCCCTGTTGAATGAAGATGTTATGAACTCCTTATCAAGGACTGATAAGGAGTAGAAATTACTGTTCTTGTTTTCATTTCTTGGGAGTAATGTTTCTATTTAACACAAAATTAAAGCAGTTGAGTGTGGTTTTGTAGTAGAAAATAATTCTAGTGGAAACTAAAAATATTTTCAGTATGAGGGTGTAATTTCTTTAAACTAAGTTGCAACAAAACTGGGACTTCTAATATGTCCATCCTGCAATGAGGAAAAAATAACAACCAGAAACCTCTGACCTGAATGCTAATTGGCAAGAATACTGCTTGTCTAGTGATATTTTATTTAATAAAATGGCATGCTAGACATATGTATTTTAAAGTTCAGGTTTAATTAAAAGATAAGACTAAGCAGCAGCTTGGCAAGAGGATAAGGGAAACTGTTGAATTCTTTGTTTCTGTTGACAAAGCAGCTGCTTTTATTTTTTTTAACTAATCTTAATGTCAAATCAAGAAACTACTTTCAAAATGTTGGTGCATTTAATGAGTTACTCAAGTTTGCACTCAGGCAATTATCCTTCCTCATCTGATACATTTATGAAGTGAACTATTGCAGGTCCCAGTCTGCTTGGGTTTTTAAAAAGCTTCTTTCCCTATATATATTTTAGTAGAAAAACCTTATCTTTTAGACTTAAACTATCCTCATCAGTCAGAAAGGAGAGGTTAAAAGCTAAAGTGTGGGAAGCTGAGCAAGTGATTAGCTGCTTAGAGGGTGACACTTGGAAACATTGTCTTTCTACAGCAAGGATTAGAATGCAGGAAAACGCTTTAAAATATATTAGTTCAGGGGGCAAAAACATTTATGGCATGTCATGAGATTGTAAAAGTGGACATAACTCTTCCAGTGGCAATAAAGCTCTGTATTTTCATCTGAAGAACAGCAGGCTCTGGTTGCATTTTGTGTGTCCCCTTTATAAAACAAGTATCAAGGGTAAAGAGAACAGATTCACTTTATTTTTCAAACACAGTCGCATGTGAAAACTCAATGAAAGATGAAAATCCCATTATTATTGGCACTGCAAAAGTGACTGAGAAGATATCCTTGTGGGAAGGAGCTGAAACAACTGGATGTGAACTTAGATAAGTGAGGAAACAGAGACATGAGGCTGCACTGGTGAGCACAGGAATGAACACACACATCAAAGCTGGTGTCTTGCTATGTTGATAACTGTGTGGAAAAAGTCAGAGTCATTCAGGTGTCAGGGAGAACTTTTGAAGCCTACAACCTGGTTTTCACATAGCATAAGCTGATATCAGCTCCTTCCCAGCTTCACTAATCTCTGACAAATGTCATGGCTACAGCTGTCGTTACACGTTACAGATGCTCAGAAAGCAAGACATTTCACTAAAATGAGAAGAGCAGAAGCAGACAGAGAAGTCAACAAGTCAGACTATTGCAGGGTGTGTGTCTTGATTCAGTGTGAAATGCAAAATGCATTTTCTTTTGAAAAAAGTATCAGCTTTTCCAGCAAAGTTTGAGACCTCCCTACTAGGTGAAAGACGTGGGTAACATCCCTACCTCACATCAATAAAGCACTGAACTCAGACTATCTGAATCTCAAATAGTGACTGGAGACACAAAGCCATTTTAAGGTTTTCTATTCTCATATGTGATCAGAAATCTCTTTGTCAGAAAGCACCATATAACAAAGACATTCTCAAAAATTATGCTGCTGTATTAAAAAAACAAAAGACCCAGCAAGGTGAGCATGTGTACATATTTGGGGGATTGTTTCTTACAGTGGTGTATCAGAATAGAAGAACCACTGAGACTTTAAAGTTTGATTCTTCTCTTTCCTTTTGTCATTACAGAGTCTTTTCCTAACATCAGGCTTCTGATGCAGCTGTGCATGAGTGAGGTCATGTGCACCAGTTTCCTCTGTGGGGGCAGGACTTTGTTCCCTTTGTCTATTCATGACACTTGAAAAATAATTTCTGCAATCTGCACAAACCAGGGACTTGGGCAAGAGCAACTCAAATGCCTTAGATGCCCCACTACTCAGTTGTGATAGGCAAAGCCAAAGAGCAGGAAGATTAATGATCACAGCAGAAGGAGTAAATGTCTTAAAACTCTAAGAAGGGTTAAACTGAATTTGGCTTTCTGCAATAGCAGTTGTTTATAAGCAGATACTTTGGAAAGAGGAAAAACACAGGAAATTTGCACTAAATTGCTTTCCTTGAATAGATTTCAAACTATTTTTACCTCAGGGACTTACTTTTCTAGAATTTACCAAAAACTTTAGTGAAACTTCTTCCATATCTGACCTTCACTGGGAAATATGTGCCCTTTATACTAAGAACTCACAGTAAGCAGGAATTAGATATTAAAGCTACACCCTGTTCCTGAAGTTGACCAAAATATTAAGGGCTATCTTCATCTTTGTAGGGCTCAAGCTGCAATTTAAAAATCACTAATGTGCCTGCTAAAGCTGCTTGCCAACTCTACCAAAATGTAGATGTTCACACAGGCCATTTTACTGAGGCTAAAAGGAATTATGTTACAGAAAAAAATTTTCCCTGGAAGAACTTTCCAGGACTAGAAGAATCCTTGTTGATTTGCTATCAACACTAATGCACAAAACATCACAAACTATGTCCAGACTGGAAGTATCTAAAAGGATGAAAGGCTTTAGACAAAGGAAAGCCTCCTGTTTTCCTTCAAAGTCATCCTAGCAGCACTAATATACCCCCCTGAGTACCTGTCCTAAAATGCCAAGTGTGATGAGCTGCCTCTTCATGGACTTTTGTCCCTTCTCTTGGGTGTTCCATAATTGCTGAAGATGTACCAGCTGCTCTACAAGAGGGACAGCTGCCAGAATAAATTCCCCTCCTTCTTCTCAACTTGCAGTATGGCAGAAAGAGCACATTCATGGGGAAACCATGTAGAACCTGGTAGTTAAGGCACTTAGCAAAAAGAGCCAGAGAGCAATAATCAGAACACATTTCCTGTAACATTTATCAAGTAAGCAACTTAGCAGCCCTAGGCCATATTATGCCACACCTTGTTCAACAGATATCCCCACAGACTTCAAAATGTAGTTGTTTTGAAAAACTGACAGCAAGATAGATCCCCTGATACTCTTGTGCAAAGTTTTAATGTGAAAACTTTTTTAAAAAGTTGAAGGAAACACCCAATCATATTGCAGCAACTCATGGAACTCACTCTGAAGGGAAAGGCAATAAATATAGAAGCAATTTTTAAAATACCAATATAAACCTATATCAGAAAAAAAAAATCTTTAAAGTTGAAGTCTATTTACCGCTATTTTGCCACATGCTTACATATCACAAAACAATATTATTTTTATGAAACCTTAGGCAACATGAAAGGAAACTCTGCAATGAGGTTAACTCAATGACATTTACTCACAAGCTGATAGAGCATTCAGATGTTTCACAAGTGTCATGTCAAAAAGAAGCAAAGATTAAGGGAAGTAATCATAACTACTTTTGCTTTTATGAAAGCATAGTTTTTTCACAGAAGCTGTAAATATCCCCTTTTCATGGTGACCAAGGAGGTACAACTGGTAATTACCTTCTGCTGAACTTTCTTGCTGCTGCTGCTTGGCTTGTTTTCAGTAGCACCTAAAAGTGCTTCCTCCTGCAGTGCAGGGAGATGGAACACTGAGCCACAACCTGTCAGTGACATCTCTCTGAAGGTGAAATTGGATGTGCCTTCCTCCACCTGTGTCCACACAGAATGAAACTGTCCTTTTCCTTTCATCTAGATATTTCCCTACAATCTTGCTTCACTGCAAAAAGTGGCTCTGCTCTGTTTCTGAAAAACTCTCTGAGGCAACCTGTAGCCCTTTTCCTATTTTTGACTCCTGTTCTGTAAGGCACTGCATTTATTTGTGTGCACTGCATTTATTACACCAGACTCAAACCGGAGCAACATGCATATTTAAAATGCTGCACCAAAAGTGCTGGGCAGACATGTCTGGGCTTCCCCAGACATTCCAGAACAATGGGCAGTAGACCCCAGGAATGTTCTCTGTGCCAGGGGGACTCAGCCCTGATCCTGGGCTCAGAGGGGCTGATGCTCCCATCACCCACAAAAGCCTGCACAGCACACAGCACCTCTGCAGTGCCCAGGCTGGTGGCAGCTGGGAACAGAACATCTCCTTTGGTTTCAAGCATTTACAGAGAGCATCACAACATTTTAAGGAAAAAAAAAAAAAACCAGCTTTGCTTATCCACATTTCCTACATTTTCTGAGACAGACATTTTCTGAGAAATCACACTCAAGTTTTTCTTTTCTTAAAAGTAAGGGATTTTGGAGAAAAATATCCCATCTCTTCTATTTTGCTTTAACACACATACTACAATCTCTCCTTATTCCTTCAATTTCCAAGGCCAGGAGGAGGAATCAGAACCCATGACACATTGCCTTTGCAGTCCTCATCACCACCTCCTCTCCCTGGGCAAGGGTTCCCACTGCTGCAGCTCCTGTGAACCCCTTCACCAGCTGGACTCTGCCTGCCCTGCCCTCTCTCCTGGGGGACAAGCACTGCTCTTCCTCACTACAAACCTGTGTCCCACCAGCCTTTCTGCCAGCAAACACCCACCCAGCCTATGAACATGAACCTGAGCTTCTTTGTGGATCCAGGCAAATTATAAATTATGAAAATGTACATTAAGAAAAGAATTTTTAAAAAACAAAACCTAAACAAAACAGCAAAAACCCTACACAAATACTTCATTCCCTATTCCTCTCATCCTGCAAGCAAGATGACATTTATTTAAATCTTACATATTCATGACTTTTGTGTCTAGCTAGAATATTCTAGAGCTGTTAGACTTCATCTTTCTGAGCAGCTGGGGTCCTGTCACTGCCTTTAATGGTGCAGAAGAGACACATCCAGTGAAAAGGATCTATGAGAAGCCCCAGTAAAGATCAGGCAGACAGGAGAAAGCCTGCCATGATCCTGTGCTGATGGTGTCAGCAGGACCACTGAAGTGAGAAGCACAGAATTTTTCTTTGATGACAAGCACCATTAAAATTTTCCCTCCCAGGCCTCCTCGGGCTCTGACACATAAGGGGCTGTGACAGCTCCATCAATCAGCTGCTGCAGATCCTGAGGAAACCAGCCATCCCCACACAATATCCACCATGATACCAGCCTCAGGGGTTGGATCAGACAGCTCATATGCTTCTTGATGCATAAGGCCCAAGATACAAAGCTTTTCTCAGATTTCTACTCCCAGATGCCAAAATTACCAAGCAAATTCTCTGAATCCTTTTTTACCCTCTCTGCTGTTTCCAGGACAGATTGTTAATCTTCTGTCAAGCCTAATTCCTGATCCTAAGTTTATCCCAGCAGCCAGTCCCTTGACTGGCCCTGCTGCTCTCAAGTTGTGTGCTCTTTTAGCCATGCTCTGTCCATGGACTGGCAGAGAAAGTCTGGAGCTGCATTCCCTGCATTTTGACTTCAAGCAGTGCCCACCATGGCTAGATGCTCCAGGACAAAGGATGTGGAGAGGCTCACCTGGCACAGATGGGTCTCACAGTGTGCTGGGTCTCACAGACCAGCAAACAGGAAATGCAAAGTTTTCCTGGTTCCAGGTAATGCTTCTAGACAAATGCAAGGGAATGTAATTTTGTCTTAAAAAATACAATCCTGCTAACTTGACCTTAAGTAACTGCCCTCCTGTGTAGAATGGTCCTGTAATAGCACAAAAATACAGAGCTACAATTAATATAATGTATGGTGTATAATTAATATAAATTAATTTATCAAGGCAAAGGACTTAGTTGTAATTATTGACACAGCAGCTCCTGTGGAAGGCTCAGAGAATACTTATATGAGCATATATTACTGTGAGCTTAAGTCAAAACATATTAATATGCCCTCATTTGTCAGGGAAAGAACAAATAATTTGCTTTTGTCAACATTTCAAGTTGTCATTTCTAGCTCTACTGTCTGTGTATAAACCATGAATATAGTCTCATACTTAGTGCCACAGGAACAAAACTCGTTATCTTTATAGGCAAATCCAATAACATTTTTTAGATCTCCAAAGCACTGCTCACAGAAACAAGAAAATCCATAGAAAGCACATAATTTTTTACATGCTGCAATACTAATCTTGGAAAAGTATTGCCACAAGACATCATTATGTCAGCAAGTCTAGGAGAGCTATATAAAGCATTCAACCTGCATAATAGACTTACTATCTCCACATTTATTTAGAAAAAATAAAGAAAGTTTGGCCTAGAGACAAGTGATAGAAAAGCTGAATAAACTATTGTCATGGTTCAAATGAAAGTAGTAGCTAGAAGCAGAAGGTTCAGGGTGATATTCCTGGGGTTTAAATTTTAATTTGTTTTTTTCAAGGTTTAGTGAAATTTTTCATCCAAATAACTTAGGCATACAGCACACATAGCTTACCCAATCTCACCTGAGCAGTTGATGCCAATAGATATTCACAAATTCAAGTTTACGTGGGTGAAATATAGAGTTGCAAAATAATTGCATTTTTAAAAGGTTAAAACACCTTCATCTCGTATTTTCAAAATGCTCCTTTGGTTGAAAGTAATAAAAAACCACCACATTTTCTCTGAATTTGATCTGGTTTTGGAGCTAAACTGAAACACTAATTCTACTTTTTCATATTTGTAAGGCAATCAAAAATCAGTTACTCGAGTACAGTTGACTGTGATACTATTTCACTTTGAAGAACTGGTACTGATCAGGCACATTTAACACAGCAATTCTCACATTCCTCCAGAAATAAGGGAACTTTAGCAAGTTCTCTTTGCTAGTCATCCCAATCATAACCATTACAGACAAGACACATGAGTGAGTGCAATCACCTCCTCACATCTATGTTTAATTTCATGGCAGCTTCAAAGAGAATGGGGCATATTCCTGTTTGCCACTGCATTTGTGCATGAATGCAATCATGCATGTACATAGGTGCAGACAAAGAACTCTGGTTCTGCTTTGTTTTTCCAGAGGTCATGACAATGACCTGAACAGACCCTGCACAGTGCAGAGCAGCATCACTCAGAGCAAGAGCAGAGCTGCTGGGTGCTCAGAAGAGTTCTGTCACCTGTGGCTCCCTGAGAGCCCTGTAACTCACCCATCTTCCTCAACTCCACCACCTGAGCACAGACAGCTTATGTTTTGGGGGGATATCTGTGTTTGTTCAAGGATCATGTGTTTGCCAGCTGATAGGCAATCTCCAGCAGCTGTGCTGCCTATCACAGTCTATCTGTGGACTGAAGAATAACATGGACAGGAAACTCAGCATCCTTAGCAGTCTGGCCCTTGAAATTATTTGTGTACCAGCCTTCCTTCAGTAGCAAAGGAAGATTCTGTGCTTCTGAATTCCAGGTTTTCATAGTGCTCAAATATTACAAGTATACAAAACAAGTACCAGTTTTCCACTTTAAAAAGCCTGGTGGTTTTAGTCCTATTTCTTTCAGGCTATACCTTTTCACATGAATTTTATGAAAGCAAGCATGGAAATATCTTGCTTGGATTTTCAATAAACGTAGAGAAGGGACAGGGAATTCCCCTTTTACTGCCAGTTCTAACTTGTATTCAAACACATACCCATACACAAACACACACCTCTCAAATAAATATATTTTGTATAGCCATCCACTGTTTATCCTTGTAATTCCTACACTCTCTGTAAAAAGATTTAGAGGGAAAAGTGCTCCTGCAACAACAAGAAATAAGTGGGAAATTCATTTTTCATTACTCATTCAGCAACAAAATTTCCATGCATTGGAAAGTTACAGTAAAGACAGCAACTTTCTGCAGCCTGGCATGGGGAGGAGAATCATGCTCCCCAGTGTTGAAAGGCATTTTCTGCCCACTGGTCCAGTTCTGTCTGGATTTACAAATGGAGCCTAGCCCTGGGACACTGGAATATGTGCCCTAATTTGATTCAGTCTCAAAAATCTGCTAATCTAAGAATCTTTTGCAAAGAACTCAGTTCCTCAAGGTGAACCAGGCAGCCTAGAATTTAACAATTAGCTTTTAAAGTATCAGTCTTGGGAGGAAATTCAACATTAAAATAGTAAATTTAAGAAAAAAAGATGTATTAATTTCTGCAACTAACATCCCCCCAAGGGGCTGCTTAATGAGGGCAGGGGGGTTCAGCTCAGCACTAAAATAATGGGACAGGGTTACAGTATTATACAGAGTCCTGGCACTGGCAGAGGCACACATTTCTCTCTTCTCCAGATCACAGTAAATCCTGGGTGCCCTCAGCCAAGTAATTCCATTTCTCTGCTGTCCCTTTCTCTGGACCATTGCCCATGATTTCTTTAGCCTGGCAAATCTCTGGGACAAGGGTTGTCTATTATGACATATTTGGATGGTAGCAATTCCAGTGGGCATGAAAGGGATCTCTACACACTAACAAGTACAAATGAATAAAAACAGAACAGGAATGCTGTCTTTTCTTAGAGCATCTTAAATCCCTTTTTCTATTCCTAGACATTTCACAGTGCTTAATGAGCATGTGAGAAAAAGCCACAAAAGGACATTGCTTTGAAAGCAAATGCTTGCTTGCAATTTTGTATGGGTAAGTGAACCATTTTTTCATGTTCAAGTTCAGTAAGTAAAGACTTGGCTACTTCATATTTGAAAGAAAATCTTTCTGAACATGCACAAAGCCTGTCAGCCTGAAAAATTGCAACAAACCGGCCGAAGGAAAACAAAAACCCCACAGAAAATTGTTGAAGGAGACTAGTAGAGGACATATGCAAAAGGCTTCCACAGATGTGTTGGGATCAAGGACTAGGGAATGCAGACAACTTCAGACAGGTTAAGAATCTGCATGGCAAAACGACAAACAAATAATATTCTCATAAAACACCACAAGGTTAATAAAGCTGTGCTAACAGATATAAAAGGATTCCATTCTTTTTAGGCTGTGACATCAATTCAGCTTCCCTGGCCCTTCTGTTCTCTCTCTCTAATAGACCTACTGAGACTAAAATCAGACCTGGGTGTTTTGCCTGTTGTGCTGATATGCTGCTGCAATGCCCACGAAAAGCTGATATCGACACAATCATACAGGAGGGAGAAAACCACAGTCAGAACGACTGTGCCTGTATCACCTGCTGATTTAAATCTGGCACCCCAAGGAAGCAGAAACCCAGCTCACTGAAGAAAGGAGATGGATGGTTATGTGATGTGGGACATGCTTCACTAGATCTGATGCTCCTCTGGAGGCTCTCTCTCTCCCTCTGTAAATCAAACCCGATGATAGCTCTTACTTCCTTTTTATTAAGATATAAACAATGGAAAGAAAAAAACAAGTTCTCCAGCTCATATGGAGGCAAATGGAAACCAATGTTAACAGAGGAAAGGAAATTATTCTATTGCCTGGTTCAGCTTCCAACACTGATTCCTCACCAAAAAATACAGATTTGCATCAATTCCATTCTCATGAACATAATGCTGAATTGCAAGAGGATAATTTGGTGTACTGCTTCTTATTAGCCAAGATTAAGCATAATACAGAATCCTCCAATTCTGCACTCTCCTAATTAGACAGTCCACAGCCTGCCTATACACATGGCATATGCAATTCCTCCTGAAGCCAGATGGAGAAAAGTACCTATAGACTGATCCTTGTCCGTTAAGCAGACGTTTTTTTGTGTCATTCTTTTACATCACACTGCAAAAATTCAAAAGTCAGGAGCCCAAAAAATAATTTGGACTTTTTTATTACCCTGCTCAGTACTGTCTACATTCTCTCCACATGCTCACACTTGGTGGGATTTACAGACCTAGCTGCTCTTTGCTCCTTTGAATATTTCCCCAGAGCTGACAGCCAAAAGCTTCATTTTGAACATCTGGAACAGTAAAAGCAAAAACAGCAGCAGCACCACCAAATTCTGTGCACCAGCAATGAATGCTTTCTTCCTCTCAGCAGCATTTTGTGCTATGCAGCACTAAATGCTTCAGCTGAGAGTATTACAGTCATGTGAGTGTGTTGACATGCCCTCTGTGAGAGTTCCCAGAAGTGCCATCTACCAAATTATACTTGAAGCAGAAAGTGCCTCTAAGCTTTGTGCCTACCTAATCAAACTAGAAATATCAGATCATTGAGGAGAAAGCTTTTGTCAATGTTCTATTTCTTCTAATTAGCTATCTTTATTATAACTACCAACCATGTTTCAGAGAAAAGATATTAAAAGTTAGAGCAATATCCTAGGGACCTTACAATCAAAATTAGAGAAGGCACATCAGCAGATGGCAGGCACATGAAGATGTGGAAAATGGGAAAAGACTCTGAACCCTTGTGCTTGACAGCACGAGCTCCTCACAATGTGTTTGGCATTCAAAGGAGTTTGTTTCAAATATGGCAGTTAGCATGTCTTCCTCTCCTTGTGGTTTCAGGCCAGGCACTGGAAAGGTTTATTAAATAACCATGCATTTTAAAGCAAACAAACCCATCTAAGGAGGTGCAGGGGACTCCACACCACTCCTCCCTGGGAGGGTTCCTAAAGGTGACAACCATGGCAAGGGGCTTTGAGCAAAAGCCAGCACTACTCAGTGTCTCAGTTTTGCTTTGAATGACACAGAATGACACCTTGAGGCTCCTCTCAGACTGGCAGGGCCAAGCCAGCCAGGGTTTGACTCCTTCAGGCACACACACATGCGGAATGGAGCCAGGCATGAGCATTCCTGTTCACTTTCCAGCATGGCCAGGCAAGAGCCAGCTCAGACCTGCAAGCTGTGCCAAAGAGGCAGCAGATAAACGCTTGGGCACAGCATCTCACAAATGGAGCTCTACAACTTCCAGAGCAGAGCTGGCTTTATTTTGGCTGGCTCGCAGAGTGGACAGGGGAGCTTCCAGCTGCCTGTGCCCATCTGTTTAGATATGCCTTAAGAGCCCAACAGAAGCTTTGGCCATCAACACCAGCTGAAAAGCGTGTCCTAAATTTAGGGCATTAAAACAATTTGGCAGAACAAATACAACTATTAGGCACCAACACAGATTCTGGACCAAAATTGTGGAAGAACCTCCAGTTTATGACATGTTAAATTATAGGCTAACTTGTCAAATTAGTTTTAAAGTCTGAGGGGAACAAAGCCTGACAAGAAAAATAAACAACGAGAAAAACAGTTTGCCAGAATTAAAGAAACCCTCAGCACCAAGCATTCAATAGTAATGGGAAAGCAGTGTTACCATGACTACTGACAGCCAAGTAATAATACCACACCCTCAAAAACCAGCAAACATCATCTATGTTTCTACCTAGGCTATTCAGGAGTAAGGAGAAAATACCAGAACATCCACAGGTCCCTCTGCTTCCTTTACTCTAAGACATGAACTGCAACAGAAGAACAAGATGCAATGTGTGTCAAAAATATTTTTCTACATGAAATGCTCATTAAAATCAAGTGTCTAATATTTACATTTCCTTGATTCTCTCCTTTTTTTTCCCCCCTCTCTCCCACTGTATAAGAAACCTGAACAAGCAACCAGAATACCCTTAATAAAAGTGATTTATGGCTTCCCCCTCTGTCCTGCTATTGAGTTGCACTCACAGGGAAGGTCTGGAAGGAGCAAGGGGAGCTGAGTGTTGTGCTGTGTGAGCTTGTGTCCTGGAATGCTGAGCATTTTGAGAAGCCAGGCTCCCTGCTGCCCAGTGGATGCTGAACAGCTCTAGGCACCCACATGCACAACCAGCCAAGAAACAGGCCTTAGCAGAGACTTGGCAAATGTTGTGACAGCTGAGTGACAGCTGAAATAAAACCAGATTGCCTAATAACAGCACAGACAACCATATGGAGGACTGGGCCTGTAAATATTATTCATGTGCATGCTACAGTAAGTCAGCAGAACTAGTTTGCAGGAGAAAAATACACTGTGGTGACTTCAGTCTCAAACCTAAACTGTAGATTTTTCAGGATTCTGCATTTCTTCCTTCTAGCTTCAGCATTCCTCTTTCACTGTCCCCGCTTAGAAACTGAGGGTTGTTTCTTTACCTCAAAGGGTAGTCATGAAAATCCTCAGTAAATGGAATTATCTATACCTACAGATGTAATCCACACCCTGTGTATTTTGGCACCATGTATATATTGCAAGTACAGGTGGATTAAATCAGTTAAATCAGTATTTCAATGGCTTGAACAAGAAATCAATAGGTGAGAGAAAATAACAGAAGAAAACAAATCTCTCTAAACCTCTAAGAATGTTACATGGATCAGCAGTTATCATGTCAACTAAAATTCCTCCCATATCCCTCTTACCTTGTCCTAACTTCCACAAAGCTTTTAATGTCAAATGCCCAGCTTTGGTCCTTCCTCACTCATTGGGAAAGAAATAAGACTGAATCAGTTTTGAGACAATTTAAATATTTACCACTACTTCCTTTTCATTTCCAAAGTGAATTTTAAACAGTTTAAGCCTGTCCAGTGATCAGCAGAAGAGAGAATTGTGCAAGAACTGCACCTTGAGGAGCTCCAAGACAAGGGTGACAGCCAGGTACACACGAGGTGCTGGGCCAGTCTTGGCTGGATTGTTCCCACTGCATGGCATCACAGCAGACAAACACTTCCAGAGCCTTGTCTGTCTGCCTCAGTGATTGCAGAGAACCCCTCACCATGAGAGGTGATCACTTTAATTCAGTGAATACTCAAACAAAGCTAGCTAGGCAATATGGATACAGAATTATGCAATATGCTTTTAGAATTACACATTTCTGAGCAAAACACACTACTCTCAGGCACTCTTTCATGTGGTTACTTACAAAGCATGAACTACCTCTATATTTAGTATTTGAGGAAGAACCTGAGTGACAGAAACCTTCTGGTTTTTTACCAGAGAAATCATTTATTTCTGAGTTATAAGGATGAAAAATGAGAAGCATGGGGAGTTAAAGCAAAGGTAGTCAGGCTCAATCTTCTGCCCTGGAGTTCAACTAAAATCTGGATTCCCCAGAGGCAGGAAACTTGCACAGGCTTGCACAACTGCCACTTAAACTAATCTCTACAGAATGTGCAGAAATGAAATAACCCAGGATAATTGTGCCTAAATGGAAACATGAAGTTGAAAGGCATGGGTCTCTGTCCTATTGAGGACCTGCCAGCAGAGTTTTCAGAGAGTACAGTGGTGATTCAGGCAAATTGATATATTGTTAGAAATATACATGGGAGGGGATGCAGCAACTGAGCAACCTAAAGCAAAATAAGGATGGCAGTTTTGTTCATGCAACACTACTTGCATTTATTAAGTTCATTTTTATATCCAAAAGAAGGTAATATCTTCAACTTTTTGTTTTGCTGGGTCTGTGTTTTGCCTATTAACAAGTAATTTTGACAATAGCCTTCAGTTTACCATCAGAAACAGAATTATTTTTTTCTACATGTGCCCTTCATGATTTGAATCTTTCCTGTAGAAAAATTCTATTAAGAGAAGTTCTATGAATGAAAGAATTTCAGATGCAGAACCAAACCTTATATCAACTCTATGAAATAATTTGAAGACTTGCAAAATCTCAAGTCTGGAAAAAAATCACACTCTTCAGAATTAAAGAGAAAATATTTTGTGAAACTAATGTCCACTACCACTTCAAATCAGGTAGTTGACTGTGTGCAAATACCTGTAAAATTGTTAATAAATGTGTACTAACAACATAGCTGATGGCTAATGTGCCTTTGCAAGCATTCTGTTTCACTAATTATTTTTAACTTTAAAAACGTAGATTTAATAAAATAAAAGTTTTTGTGAAAAGAGGAAGATGGTAGAAGTAGTGACAACAGGAAGACAACAAAATCAGAATTTTTCAAATAATTTGCTTATCATTCATCCAATTAATTGTCTAGCATTTCAATGTATTTGCAATTATTTTGGTTAGAATTGCTTTATTTCAAACAAATGCATGATTAAAAAATAAGTACACTCAACATAAAACTGAAGCATTTTGAAATAATTTTAAAAATCAAAGCTGTCATGCTGAAATATTCTTTTCTCAGTGATCCACCACAGTAGATGCTTTAGCAAAATGCAACATGTTCTATGAGGTCCAAGAGAAAATTTGTGCTATGTTTCAAAGGTATGTGAAAGAAGTGAGTTTTGACTCCCTTAAGTTTTGTGGTGCTGCATATTCAAACTGTATATTTCTGCATATTTCTCTCCCTGGTTAAAAACTAGAAGTTATCTGATCTGGAATTTTAAGAGTTTGTGTCATCTTGAGACTTTTAAACCCCAATTTCTGAAATGATGCTACTTTTCATGCAAATAAATTGCTTGGGTCCTATTTTTCCATCCAAAACAAGTTACAGGAAAGCCTGCTGAGCAGGGAAATCATGGATCTCAAGGGTGAGATGCTTTATGCACGTGGGCTAACATACACACTAAAAATACATTTACATAAAATATATCAATTATGCCATTACACATTTTTGCTCTCTTGAAAAATTGATGAACATCTCGAACATTCTGTGAAATGCACCAAATAAAAACAGTCTAAAGCACTAGTTTAGAATAGTAGAAAATTCTTTGGTTAATATTTCTGGCTAGTTATCACCTGCATAAACACTCATTCAGTTCACTCACATCACACATTAGCTATGACCTCTTATTTTTTCCATTTGGGAACCAGTTAGCTCCTACTCAGAAACGTTTCTTTCTGACACAAAAATACGAATAAAGTATTGCATATATCACCAAACTCATAAGTAGTTAATATTTCATTAAAACTGTTTTCACTCCAGAATTTTTACATAACTGTATAGACATATGATTCTCACAATAACTTTTGAATACTTCTATTTAAAGGACACTTTGCCTCACAGGTAGCATAAGTACACTACTCTAATATTCACAGCATATATAAAGGTAACAGTTGAGACTCAGTTCTTTGACA
Organism: Oenanthe melanoleuca; assembly: GCF_029582105.1. Lineage (NCBI taxonomy): Eukaryota > Metazoa > Chordata > Aves > Passeriformes > Muscicapidae > Oenanthe > Oenanthe melanoleuca. Next base: position 76,330,561 of record NC_079336.1, read on the forward strand.
ACACATTGTTTCAAGTAAAAAACATAGACTTTTTGTACAAAATCTCCCACCCAACAAATAAAACACTTCCCCAGGGAATCCAGATTATTACAGTTTTTTCACTGACATGAAAATCTGTGACTCTTTTTATATTCAAATCTTATAAATCAAGGATTCTTTAGTTTGTGAAAAATTCAGTAATGGTTTGGAAAAATAAAAAATGGTCTTACACTGTACCAGTAATAGGGACTACAAGAACAGTATCATATTCCACATCATATTTATATAAGCTGGTTCATTACACATGAAAATATTATTCTATCATTTCCCTTTATTCCTTTTTTTCACTTGATTTGACAGAATAAAAGCACTTCAAGTACATCTATGATTCAAAAGAAGACCAAACAGAAAGAAAATACTTTAAATTTGTAAACTTGCCTTTGTGAACACCCTTACTTTTTGTTGTAGTCAGCTTGCTGTCCATAAATGCTAAACTGGATGTGACTCCCAGTGTTTTGCTGCCAGGGTAGTGTCTGCTCAGTTAAACAAAAGGCAACAATTAAACCTGGACAGTTTCCATTCAACTGGAAGAACATTACAATAACAGATTTTCCTTAAACCATCAGAAAACATCCTAGATGTTTTTCTGAAAGGCTCAGGGATGAAGGATGCTGACCCTCTTTCCTAATCCATGTGCTACCAGCTTTACCCTTTCCCACAGAGGAGAGCAACCCAGCACATCTGAACCTCAGCTAGCCAGGGACTTATTTACAACTTGTTGCCAAGGAAATCCCCTCTCCTTTCACAGGTCTCCACCTGCAGCAAAGGAATATTTATTTCCTTGAGACAGTGCTGAAGATGCTTCTTGGCAATAGCAGCAGTTAAATGTGTGTTATACACAATGAGCCTCGAAAATGACAAAATATCTGATAATTTGCAATGACTGGTGGAATCAACTTTCAAGTGACTTGGGCATGAAGCATGGGTAAGGTCAGAGTGAGATTTGTGGGAGGGAAGGGAATTGCAGAACTGCCTCCTGTGCCTCACCCACCTACATAAGCACCCTGACATCAAGCTCCTTTACCCCACCACTACCAAAATCAACCCATTGCTTGACAGTTCAGCAGCCTGAGGAAGAATTAACTCACCTTTTTTGCCACCCCTGAATGTCTACTCATCCATCTTGTTTCATTTTACAGTGTTATTCTTTTTCCTCACATCTGTGGTAAAAGCCACAGAAGAAAAAGGCAGTCTTAGACATAATATATGAGGACTTTCAATCATAATATTTCATTCTTACATAAATATAGGGGCTAATACATACAATTATATGAAGATTAACCCCCCAATTGATGCCAGATCTCTGTTGCTCTTAGTATTACATATATTCCAGTTGTGTTATTTAGAGCTCTCATACACAGCTTTAATATTTGCATCAGACTTCCTGAAGATGTTTAAGCTCTTTATTTACGACTCAGTGCTCTCTGCTTACTCTTGCCTGAACTATCTTTCTTCTCTAAGTCACCACTTCTCTTATCAGCCTCTAGCCTCCTTCCTCTTTTATTAGAATTTAGCACTGTGTTGATGCTTACAGGCTCTTCTGTAAATTTACCAGTGGCTTTTAAGGTTATAGCTGAAAACTTCTCTATCAACTGGAATATAAAACACTTTAATATGCAATGATGTGTTGCAATAAACAACATTATTGAAATATTTCAGAGGGTTACTGATGCTTAATGAGATACTCTCAAGAGCAGTAGAAATACAGAGTTGGTGACATTGCTAGTAGACTTTGCTTTGAATTTTTGGTTAAAAGTATACATGTTTATTTAGAAGGATTTTTGATTCATTATCCTTTTCTGTATCCCCAGACAGTGAGTTCTGAGTGTTTAGGGAATTTGTGGGGATACATAATGAAGGAAACAATGAGAGAACACATAGAGGACTTTAAGCTTGAAGCTGTTGGGATTTGAACTTCAAAGAGCTCTGAGCCATATCCAGAGAGAGGACTGCTCTTGCTTTATTCTTCCATGTGTTCACTGGGACCAGAGTAAGCATTCTTGAGAGATATGGGGGAAAGTGTGAAAGGGGAGAAAAGTACACACGTTGGGAGAAAAGTGAGACACCAGAGTAGACACGAATAAATTCAGAATTCAAAATATATAGATAACCAGCTGATAAACTTCTCTCACGGGGTTGTGGAAAGAGACTCCCAGCCTGATTTTGGAATCAACAAAAGTATCTCTGTCAGCAGAATCAGCAGCAAATTTGTGGGCTAGACAACAAACAAAATAAAATACACCTGAGCCACAACAACTGTGAGTGCACCAAAGGACGAGGATGACACTATCTATAGCTAGCTCTATGTGCCTGCTCTCCACAGCCAGTTGAACCTGGTTCTCAAGAGTTTCTCTTCTACGAAAAGTTCAAGAAACATTCAAGAGGCTTTCCTCTGTGAATATGTGAAATTCTGGAAAGCAGATAATTAGACATTCAGCATCCATCCCAAGACATGGTCACATTTGTCTCAAAACTTAGCAGTCCCTTTTATTTTTGATTGACATGTTTGCTTAGAATACAAGGTTCGATGTGAAGACTTCAAATTACTTTTCATGCACTCATTCAATGGCTACTACAGACAAAACAAAAATTCCAAACACTTTTTATAATTATCTACCTTACTGACTACAATTTAATCTGTCATGCAGGAAAAAATGCTGCTGTTTATTAGCTTGAGAATTTGCTAATATATGTTTTGACATGTATTCATGTGTTTCAAATCCAGATGTCTATATCCCCTCTCCTGCTGCGTCCTCCACTGTCAGAATGTGCTTTCTAATTTTGCTCTTGCTCCTTAAACCAGTAAGAAATTGATTTTTTTAAAACTTTCCAAATACACGGACAGGTTAATTTTCATCTAAAATGTACATATGCCCCCACATAAACCGAGAGAAGAGGAAAAAAGAGAAAGATGGGAAGATATTGTTTTTTTAGGAAATCTATCAGAGATATTTCTCCAGAGCACTTAAAGGCACTAAAGTAAAGATTTCTATGCAATTAGTGCATACCAATGCAATAGTGCTTTGACCCACCTCACTGCAATTAACCAAGCCAGTTAGCAAAAAGTGAAATTAAAATGCCATAACTGGGTGTTCCAGTAATGTTCTTAGCAGCTTTTGGGAGATTCTAAGAGACAGTCCCTTGCAAATGTTAATAATTCCATAGACAGCAATGGATTAATTTTTTTTTTTTAATTTGAAATAAATTATACCCTATGCTTTCTCAGACACATTAAAGTTAAACATTGAAAAAATAATATTCAACTATTCACTGTTGAAAGTCCAACAGATACATTCAGGACAAATAACCTGTGGAAACTTATTGGGCTAAAATTTACATAAAATGCTCAGTGAAATGGCTAAAAAGCACAAGAGCTGGGCTTAATGCAGTAGCTACATAAAATTGCCATCCAAAATTGTCTGAAAATTCAATCATTTAACAGGAAACTTCTGCCCTTCCTGCCAAGGTCATGGCATTTCACTGGGTATGCCTCATTAGGTCATTAAGGCTGTTACCTACCACCTGTCATCTGTGTGGTTTCACATCAGGTTAAAGCCATGCCCTTTGTGCAGAGTGCAGAACAGCAAGGAAAGTGAAGGCCAAGGGGTGGCAAACAATGCAGCCTGTGGCTCCAGCACAGTGTCCAGTACCCAAGAGCCCTGCAGGGGGATCCTATGGCCTCAGGGAAACTACTGTGCAATGCCACAGTGTGCTGCCATGAGGCTGGTTTGCCACTTTGGGCCACACCTCACAGCTGGCTCAGTTCAACACCTTAACCTCTCCTACTGAACTCTGCCATGCCATTCTCTTGGGGAAACTCCAAGGGCTGCAGCAGAATCTGACTGGGAAGTGGCTCCCTGGCAATGCCTCTTCCCTGGGATCCACAGGGCAAGTGATGCTATGTATCACAGAGATGCTGTGATACACCTGGGAACAGCTTCCCTCCAATCTTCTGCATCTTTTGAAACCCTCTTCATTTCTGTTTGCCCTAAAAAATACATGTTAAAATTAGGAAAGATGTAGGCACAATCATTTAATGAACAGCATTCTGTCTGAAAGCAAATTGGAATGGACACTTGCAAAAACTGTTTGTGATAACAAGGTAAGCAAGGGACAGGAGCAGTACTAAATCTAATTGCAGTCACATGCAGCAGGTGTCAGATGTGCCTTCAGTAGTTGCTACTGTGAAAATAACACAGAACTCATTTGTTGAAGGTTGTGTTAAGCTGATGCAGGGTTTTTCTTTAGGTCTTGTCATCTCATATGTATGTACAAACTTTTATAGCCTCTGTGAAATGAGCAACCTCTGACAAGCTCCTGAGGGACATCTCTCTGTTGTGTAACAACTTCTAACACAAGCAGCCCATGTGTTGGTGCAGTGACAGGAGCCTAGAAGAGTTAACTTCTGTGATCTGCTGCGTGATCCCACCAAGGAGAGGCACAAACCATCAGGAGGGTGGAGCTAGTTTGTTCAGCAGCTGATCACAATCCTGCTCTGCATTACACAGGAGAGCACCAAAGTGACAGACTGTGCTGGAACAACTGTCTGCCACCATGTGTGAGGTTAAAGACCAGAAAATTCTGCTACCAGTGACAGAGGATGACTGTGCAATGTAAATCTGAGATTATTTCACTAAGCCCTTCCCAAGACACAGCCCAGATGTAAACAATCTGCTAATCTATTTCTCAGTGTCTTACAGCACTTTTTTGCATGCAACACTTGTGCTTAGTGCCTAATTTCATTTATGTTACTCAGAGGAATGCCAAAAATATTGGTTTTGTTTCTCTCCAAGGACCACTGTAAATTCTGACACACATCTATGCTGGTTTCAAATCCTATTAGAGCTCTATTTATTCCCTACAACACAATTAACAATGGAGTGATGAACAAGGGCGACAAAAATAACAATTCTCAGTCTTCTGAATCTTTTGATTCCTTTTCAGCTAAATAATTAATAATGCAAAATCCAGACACAAGCCATGCAGTGTCTTCAGAGTAACTGATCAACTTTCATAGAATATTTATCTTCATTATAATATTTATTATACCAGTAGGTCTTGGACTTATATTACCCACTTCTTTACTGCATTCATTTCATAATTATTAATGCCAGATAGGTTAGTATCAGCCCAAACATTAGATTAATTCTTGAAGTTTAACTTGAATAACATGTCTTTCTTAGTTTGCAGGTCTAGGAACTGATAACAGTAGTTTCCCCAGAACTGAAAATGTGCTTGGAATACATGCAGTCAGAACCACCTTCAATATATCACAGCAGTTATAGCCAAGTCTAATCCCATCCCCCATTTCAAAACCGAGTGGATGAGTCCCATTACTTTTAGCATTTCTGTGACATTGTAAAAGAATATTTCTGACTCGAGTCTATACACTAAACATGACTTGTGTTTGAAATTATTTCCTTGCATGCTTCATACAATAGGAGCACCTTTCTCAGTTGCTATGAAACTGTTGGAGACAAGGAAAGGGAAAAAGCATTGTGGTTTGGAAACACTATCTCTATGGAGCCCATTATTCAGGTTCTAGAAAATACACAAGGTCACACTTCTCATAACAGAACACTGGTTTAGCATTTGTATGCACAGAACAGCTACATAAAAATGATGTATGGTCCTTCTGCTCTATATCTGGAGCAGGACTTTTACCCCTTGAAAATGCAGCTGGACCACTTACCAAAAGTTACATGTTGCACCACACTATTCACTGCCCTTTTCCAATATATGTGCATGTCTTGATATGCTTGTCACACACAGATCCATATTTTCTCTCAGACTTGAAGACAGACAAAGGGTCTCAAGTACCCAAAAGTTCATCTGGTTTTGTTAGTTGTTTTCCCGGAGATGGCACTTGAGCCACTTCAAATCTGTAGCAGCAGCAAGCTTTCATAGAAATTATAGCAAAACCAGGACTTGTCAAAATGCCATGTCACTTGAGCACTTCAGAAATGTGATATCCTAGTCATCTGAGCAATCCTAACCATTCAGAGCAGTCTGAAATTTTCAGGAGACAGGTGCCTAAAAAGCTTTCAATAACTGTGACAGCAGAGCCTTTGTAGTCATGATGGGCAAAGGCTATGAAGAAAGCAGGGGGTTTGTGCAGGTAATACCTGCTATTATTCCAAAACAGAAGGAGGTCGTTCAAACAGTTTCTTTTTACCTTTCAGACAGGGTGACCACTGTCTAGGAAAATTGCCTTATCTAAGTATGTTAAGTCCCTTCTTCAGTAACAAGGTGGAACAGCATCTTCAGTACAAATTCAGAGCTTCTCTCACCCATTCCACCAGCACAGCCAGTACTGCACGCCTCCAGCAGAGCAGTCCTTAAATCTCATCTGATGCCCTGTGCAATGCATGGTGTAATTAGCTCAATAACAATGACATGGAGCTTAAATGAAATTTTAATGACAACATATTTCCATTTTTGTGTCACCTCTGCATTTTCAAATAAAAATGATAGTTATAAAAATTTATAGAGCTTTAAGTGATATGCTATGATGGTGCTAAAAAATACTTTGGTGACTTTAAGCTTGAAACAGTGAAAATAGGTGCTTAGGTCAGCACTTCAAAATTCTGCCAAGAACAATACTCTGAGGATTCAATTGCATATGTACCTTTAGACCTTCCTCAAATAAATCAAATTTTAAAATTTTAAAAAATTTTACAAATAAATAAATAAATAAATAAATAAATAAATAAATAAATAAATCTTATTTTGACTGTTGTGGAGTAAAAGTAAGCCAAATAAGTGATGTTACCTCAGAGGAAATTATTATGAGAGAAAAAAAAAACCAAAACAATTTTCCAGTTGCTCAGTAGTAGGTAACAATTGCTTTCCCATCATCATTACATACAGAAACCTGGTACTGAATTGAAGCAACAAAAGACCAGATATGTTAACCTTTCTATAATTGCTTTGAAATCTTATTTTCTCCCACCTGAAAGTAGCAGCTTTGTGCTCACTGTTTTAATTCCTAAATGTGATTTATAAACATTTCATATTATTCTAATCTGTCCCTGCAGTGTTGCAGCAATGGCAAGCACACACAGAAATCTTAATGAAGCACTCACCACAAACTGTAAACACAGAGGATGCCAAGGTGTCATGTACAGTTCTGATAGAGGTTAATACCTTCCACAGTCATTAGGTTTGGATTTGGGAATGTTTGCACAGTAGCCAACTCAGATAAAATTCAATTGTATGCAGCAGCCTGTGAAAACCTCATGCATCATTGAATCTCTCAGCTACACCTGGGTCTTAATGGGATAAAATTCATCTCTGGGTACAACATCCTTATGTGTTGCTCCCACTACTGTGTCTTGGTTGGGGACATGGGATGGTGGAGAGTCCCGTGCATAATCGCTGCAGAGGGAATTATCAGCTCTCTGAGGACATATTAAGAAAGGGTGCACTTGAAGTGCTGAAGCAGAAGAAAGCTGAGGGCACACCTGTACTTCAGTGACACCCACTGAATTCTGTGTAGCAAGGCTGGGAGTGGGGCTGTTGTGGCAACAAAGCCCAGCAGCAGCAGATGCACTGATACACCCATACAGAGCTGCAGGATCCACACTAGAACCAGGCAAACCAGGCAACTGCAAAATAAAATTAGAGCTTTTTGAAAGAAAATTTCATATGCAATATATTTAAAAAATAAAAAAAAATTAAAAAAAAAAAAAAAAAAAAGTATAATCAGCTAGACGTTTTCAAGTAATTTTTCAAGTCAAGGTGATGAAAAATCCAAAAAGTACCAAGATGAGGACCTGGTAGTGGCAGGGTCAAATTCCCATGCAGTAGCACCTTCCATTATTACCAAAGCACCTAGATGATACAACTGCACTGGGGTAGCTTATGGGATATCTAATTATATTCTTTGTGTCATCTCACATAACAGCTCACTTTATATTCCCATAAAATAAATATGTTCCTCTCTTAACAAATGCTAAACTAGTCACCAGTTTTACAGTCTTTACTTAGTATTATACCACCAGCTGGAATTACAAAAATTGCATTCACTAATCTGAAAAATAGCACTCAAAATAAGAACACCTGCACCTTTTAGTTTTTGCTTTCTTATTCTTAATAATATTTTTTAAATCATAGCTGTCCATTTTTCAGGCTATTTGCACAGCTTCCACCTGCAAAATTGTCAGTTGTTCCAAGAAGGACAGATTATAGCTTGTCAAAAAGCCTGAAATTGAGCCAGTGACAGCCTGAAACCCATTCCAGACTCCAAAAACATATTGCAATGCCTCTACATTTTTCCTTTGGCAGCTGGTTACGAAAAACTTAGCTGCAGTGCAGGTATAAAAATGATAGAGATTAAATTAGAAAGATGTTTAGAGGAAGCATTCATTTCACAAGACTGGATGCCAGACTGAGGAAAAAGGCTTTTGTTTTATCCTTAGGACAGTATTAGTTTCATTTGCAGACAGACGAGTTTTATATTCACATATTCTCTTCATTCCACTCCTCTCCTTTTCCTCTGTCACCTGCAGGTAGCAATCATGCCTCTCTGATAGTTAAAGTAAAGGGCTAAAAAGGTTGAATGGGTTGCTGTAAGCCAACTGCATACTGAAACCAGCTGGGCTCTTACAAACAATAAAATCAGATCAATGCTGAAAATGGCAATAATGTGCACAGGGGATAAAATTTAGTAAGGAATTATCTGTGTATATTACTTGACCCAGAAACTCCTCCAAAGTGACACAATGTGCATTAAAGAACTTAAGAAATAAGTGTTTAGGTTACTTCCCAAGGATACTTCCAGGACATTGCAGCTTGAATTTAAGCACCTTTTGTTCTTGCCCTGCACCCTACCCCTCAGTCTTGCCATCTAAACACCCAGTTTAGCACAAACAGTGCTCCACACAGCCTTTACACACACAGCAAGCTGGCTCCCCTGAGCTGAGAGATTCCTGTGTGCATCTTGCTGTTCAGATGTGACTACAAACAGTAGAAGGCATGACTGCATGGAGCCATTAAATAATGCCACTGAATGTAATTCCACACTTCCCAAATCTGCAGTCTATCCCTGTGTGGCTGTATTGTTTTCTCCTTCTACCTCTACGAGCTCCTATTTACAGCACAATCACCTGCTCCATTTGAGTGCAGTACAAGTCCTTGGCTTAGTGGCTTCGAAATACTGTCCTTTCATGATGAGCTATACTTTTTTATAGCCTTACATGCTATCTCCTTTTTCTGCCTGGCCTCGGACAATCAGTCACAGTGCCAAAATTTGAAACAAGTTTACAGGGTGGCCTCTAAAACTTCATGACTGCTCACTTCATTTGCAGCAGTTTCCAAGAGGCACAGGCCATCCTTCCCAAAGCTAACATGTGGCACAGGTTTCTCCTGTTTTTCTGATCAAAGGCAAGAGGTGAACCTATTACAGCAGGTTAAAGGGTGGAGAGGATTGCATTTTTTTAGATAGGTTTATAGAGGGGCAAGTTAATTTAAACAGCTGGCACAAAGCCTACGGCAGTTTTAGCCATGATGAATTCTCAGATTATTATAGGACCAGATGGGCTTTGTCCTGTAAGTAATTGTGTATTCTCTGGAGTGGTCAGGGGGCCATTGAACCATCTGTTTTGTTGTTGCTCCAAAGAGTGTCTTAGTGCTGTCTGTGTCTGCTGGTTCCCTACTTGATTCCCCTAGGCCTACTTTACATCAACTTGCTCAGACACAAGATGCCCCCTTGTTTTAAGCAAGAAAGAGAATTGTCTTTGCCATCCCAGCCTGCCATTCTATGCCAGTAGTTTTCCTGTTCACAGTTTGCTGCTTTTGCTTGCTTGTTTTAGCTTCTGAAAACATATTGGAAGGACAATAGATTTACAGGTCTTTCAGCATTCTGGTGGTACCACTCAATGCTGCCCAGAGTTAAATTTGCAAATAATAACACCTAGTTCTCACACAAGGCATTTTTCAACAGAAGAATACACAGCTTCTCACACAGAGGTAAGCATCACTAGTCTTATCCCACAACTGATGAAATTCAGGGACACAAGAAAGCTGTCAAGAATCATTGCCTAAAACCAGGAAATTCAGAGATACTCAGAACAGGATCAAATTATACAGAAGGGATAAGGTACACACAAATCTATATAGGCATTCCCTACAAGATTATGCATGAATGAAAGAAATACAGTAAATAAGCAGGACCTAAAATCTCTTGCATGTGGCCAAAACAGGCATTTAGTTGTTGTACAAGACAGTTAGTGGTACAATTCATATGTCTGACCTATAAATAGTTTTTATTAATATAAAAAGATATATATTTTTGCCAGAAAGGACAAACTACAAAACAAAGGACAACAATGTTAACCATACACTTGAGAGACTTGCTGAACTCTCTGGGTTGTGTTTAAATGCCCAAGTCTATCACCAAAGCCTTTTAACACTGAATCAGTACAGAGTTATCTAATGGCATCTCAGTGTCATGTGAATATTATATTAAACAGGGTCCCCTCACATCCTTTATGCTTTCCCTTAAATATATGTAAATAATTACAAACAGGACCTAAATCCAGAAGGAAAACTGTAACCATGAGACTATAAATTAGCCTGTACCATCCTCAGGAGGACCAATTCCAAAGGATCAAATAAAAAATCAGCCATTCAATTCACAATGAGACACTCCAGCTGAGTGAAAGATACAGTATGATCCAGTGGGATTTGTTTATTTTTAGCATATACTGTTATCCCTGAGCAGGTATACAAAACATTTCCAAAGCTAGTTATTTTTCCTCCTGGAAAAACAATTTTAGACCTTTTGGACCTCCTCAGTTAACCAAAGATGAAGAGCTTTTTCATTATCTGGAGAATTGTACCCTTCATTGCTCTCATCATTGTTGAGGTACCCCACCACAGATCTCTATATCATTATGAATAAGCTACATATTTCTGAAAGACTCAGAAATGCAGAGTCAATTTTTTGTTATTAAAATTTGTGAAATTAACTAATTTAAATTCCACATGGGCCACTGATTCAGATAACATGAATAGAGGGTTTTGAAAATATTTGAATACCTTTGTTGAACATCAGCTCAATTAAAAACAAGCTCTATGTTTAAAGTATTTTTATTAAGTATATGGGGCTTGAATTTTTCATGTATTTTTGGAAACTAACTTGAGATTTGTGATTAGTTTTCTCATTTTTATCATTAAACCCTTTAATAGAAATCTTAGGGAAACACAGTGTTATTTCTCAACTTTTTCTTATGTCTTGGTGTCTTTAAATCACCATGTGTATAAATATTCTTTCCTGTGTCAGCCTACAGTCTGTGCATTTTCCTCAGAGAAAATAAAACTGAGCAGCCAGTTGGCTCACAGCACTCACCACAACGTCACCAGAACAGCAGAGGTGCATCCATGAGCAGGTGAGGACCTAAGCTGGGTATCAGAGCTGCACATAAGTCCCAGGCCATACCTGACATGAGCCTCCTGTTCGCTGTGATTTCATCCATAATCATTTTGCATGTAATTTACAATCGTGTTCATTACCCTGTCTCAATGTATGGGGAACAGGGGTCATTAGTACATATCTCCAAGGCTCAAATTTCAAATTAAATCTCAGCCTCTTTTAGGGAAAAGGCTTTTTAATTTTGTGACTGAAAACTTGTAATTCCTTTTTCCAAAGTATTCTCAAGAGGCTTTTCTCACTCACTAACAGTAATCGACTTGTCAGAACTTAGAAACTTCCCTGGTACCTTATGAAATTCTAAATTGCTGTAAGGTCATCTTTTCATTTTACTAACCTTATGAAAAGTTACATCTCTCTTCTTTCCTCATATGTCAAGTACATTTATACTGCTAGTGGTTTACACTTTATTCAGGTAGAGTGTACTTCAGCTTTTCAAATATTACAGAATAATTTGATACACTAAAAGCATGAGGGAGAGAGCTAAACACAAAAAGAACACCAAAATTCACACTTATCTTTCTGGTACAATGCTGGAATGCTCTTCACTTTTTCCAGCTGCATTAGACATATGCTAATGTAAATGTGCTGCAGAAAACTATTCAAACCACCTTTTTCTTAAAATTATACTTGTTTTAAGATTGCTAGGATTTTAATTTCACTTCTCTTTCCAGCTGTTCTTAGGATGTCAGAACTCACTTCAAGATTGCCACCTTCCTGAATATATGCAACAGACAGTACATTGTGATGGACTGAAAAACTGATTTTACACAAACATGGAAAATATCAGGTCCAAGTCCCTTTGGAAAATGGGTTTATTGATCCATGGCAAAACTGCAGCAAATTCTTCAAAGATGTGATTGCTAGAAGACATGACAAGAAATAAGTCTTCAGCTAGCAGGAGACAGTCAAGTGAAACTCAATAAACACCTCCTTTGTGGCAGGTGGACCAAAGAAAGGAAGACCTAAGAGCACAGTTCTCAGCAGCAGGGTTCATCCCTCAGTATTGACCAGGAGAGGAATGAACACACAGCCTCGATGCACAGCACTCATCCAGACACTGACCAGCAAGACTCAAGGCCTGAGACAACCCAATTCCCCACAGCTGCAGAGGCAGGGCTGAGCTAAAGGTGAGGTGTGAGTGTGTCTCTGTCAGACTAGGAAAGGTGAATACAGCAACACACACACGACTTCTTCAAGGCAGCAAGAAGTGGTTTATTGAAAGGCACCGCACTTATATAGGACAGTTCGTGCAATACAGAACAGGAAAGGCTCATTGGTCCAAGAAGGCAACACCTCTTTGAAATCATGCTTTCTGCAAAACATCACACAGCACACACACTGCTCTGGGACCAACAACAGGTGTTAATCTATGCTATTCACTCTTTCTTCTCTTGTTTATCTCTGAGAAAAGTCCCCATCCTGGGAAAGATCTGAGCTGGAGCTGAGAAAGCCAACAGCCTGGGAAAAATCCAAGTTGGATTTTCCCTTGAGGATTCAGCAGTGTCCACATGGGTGTTCTCAGAGCAGGCTAAGCAGGCTGTGGTATCAGCACTGTGGCCCCACAGAGGCCATCAGACCTGGTCCTGGTGTCACCAGGCACAGTTTTACCTCATGCAACATTGTCAGGAAAAGGAGAACCGCGGGGAAACTGCACACACATTTTTCATCCACAGCACAAGAATGTCTCCCAAGAAAGGACACAGAGCAGACCTAGCCCAGAAGCAGTAGCACATCTTGTTTACATCTAAGGCAAAGAGGCTACCTCAGGACACACTGACATAGCAGGTAGCATTGCTTCATATTGTCTGCTGCAGCCATGTCAGTTTGAGCACAGCACCCCATTCAAACCAGCAGCATCCCAAGAAATGGGAAAGGTGTTACACCACCTTGTTTCTGAAGGTTGAGCACTGTGGTGTTGGTTTCTGGAGACAATCAAAATCAGGATGGACTGAGTGACCTGATCTAATTAAAAAACGTTTCTGCTCATTGCAGGGTGGTTAGGCTACATGACCTTTAAAGGTGCCTTCTAACACAAACTATTCTATGACTCCCAGTATCATTAAAAATCCTATCACATATCCCCATAGTTTGAGGCAACTGACACATTGAGAGATCCTTCCATCATCATAGATACAGGATGTGATATGTGGGCAAATAGGACTCTATCACTTGCATCTCCAGCATAACATACTCTGTGGCTGAAAAGAAACCAAAAACTTCAGAGTTCTCAGCCTATGCATCTATGCAACACAAATGCACATGTAGATTGTTTTCTTTAAAAAAAGGTGAGTAATCCTTTACTAAGGTTTTGCAGATGTATCACAGAATTTGTTTTTACCTGTCAAGTTATGAACAGGAAAGAAAAATTTACATCCTGAAAACTGAACACAGTTTGCACTGTATTTTTCATGCACAAAGAGTAACTGTATATTTTTTTTGCCTGAAATACTATTATTTATAAGAAATAGAAATAATATATATGTTTCTGTGTATGCATACAGGGAGGCAGAAAAGCAAAGGGGGATAAAAGAAAGCATACAGACAATAATACTGATGAGCTGCATACAGAAAGCATTAAAATGGGAGATCATGAAGTGAGTGTGGGACATGCATAGTTAACAAACTTCCTAGATATTTTCCAACTGTGAGAACTGTTCTAACACCCATCAGCTTTCATTTCCTATCTGTTAAATGCCAGATAACAACACATTTTTTCCCCCCTCTCATCATAACTTATAATATCCTTTAATTTATTGCCACCTCTAATTCAAACTGACATCAGTAGACATCTTAGCAGTCTTAAGAAATAAACTGCTGGTCAATCTGGAGAGAACTTTAAATAATTTTTCTGTCATACACTTACAAAGAACTTTCCTGGTTAATTTGATGCCATTAAAGATAGGGCCAATATGTATCTCTTAATCAGTTAAAAAACACACGAAAATTACTTTCTAGGGAAAGAGAAGAAAAATCAGTAGTAAAAAGGCTAACCAGGATTTCAGTATTAACTAAAACGGCTCGAGGGCTACACAATATAATATGCAGAATTTCAAAACATAAATAAACAAGAATAGTGTGGTTGGAAAGAGCTATTTACTTTAAAAATCTTGTGTTTTATATAGTAATAGAACTCATAGTAGATAAAAGGGGACAAAATATCTGGGGGTCATTTTATTTTACCATAAAAAAAAACTCCGAATATACAAGCAATTTGACTGCATTTGGGTTTGTGCATGTTTTATTGTTTCTGTTCTAGGCTTTTGATTTAATTAAAACTAGGGGCAGATGGAATATTTTCTCCGAATCTCTCTGCCAACTTTTTTAGTTATGTAATAACATTTTCCCAATTTAAATATTGCTTTTCGCTGTCTGGTTTCAAAACATCCGCATGAATGAAGCATTCCCCACAGAAATCCTCCTGCTCCCCCAAAAGTTTTATTGGGCTGCCTTTGTGTCCCTACACAGCACCCCTAAGCCCCTTCCTTCTCTTGAAATGCTGCAATTTTACTTTTTTTTCATAAAGCTTCTTTTCATATGGTGACAAACATAGACATTACCCAATGACTGTGATACAGCTTTTATACAAGCAAAATGCCTCAGCAACCTTGATAATTTGGGGAATTTTCAGCAAACTAGCATTTCCCCCTTCCCTCCCATCCAAAACTAAAATCTGGTGTAAGTGGGACAATATCTATCCAGGGTGACAAATTCCAACTAAGAATTTTATTAGCTATCTTAAGTGGTGTTTCATTCTGATATAAAAAATTTCTCAGTGCTTTGGAGCAGTGACACAGTATCCTTGTCTCTGCAGCAAAACTACACACAGTTCTGCTTGAAAGAATTATCAAAAAATCAATAACTTAGTGTGGAACATTTTTTTCCTGGAAAGCAAAAATATTTTAGAATGTGTTTGTCATAATAGATTAATTAGACATGGTGCTCCTCTTTTCTTCTAATCTGTACCCTCTAAAATATTTATCTGAACAATATTCATCAAGATGTATCTATTTTAAGTTGATTACTACTGCTGAAGAATAAATAATTGAAATAACTCTAAAATAAAATCTGCATCTATCCACAGGAGTAGTAAATAATAGTAATAGTAAACAAGCCACCAAATCACTGACTTTGAAAGCACTTGTTGGTGTAAGGTACTTTTAACTTTACATGGACACTAGATGCAGCCCATTTTCTGTTTACCTGTCTATTATAAATCTCTTTGAGAGGACTGTAAGTGTGTTTTACTGATCTTTACCCTGTTTAATCATGGACAAAATTCCATATCCTTGAGCTGGTCTGAAGGCTGTGGAAGATTGCTCCCAAAGAGCAATCAGTCCATGACAGGGTCTTCCCACTGAGTTGAACACCTTGCATCCTGATTAACAATTATACTCACTGCTGAAGAATATAATCCATGATCTCATAATTGGGTTCCCAATTAAACAACCCAGCCCTGAAAAGCATCCTGCCATTATTCATGAAAACAGGCTTACTCAAATCAGTATGGATTTGCAGGACTGGTCTGTCTTTGACCTGGGACAAGTCACTCTGAGGGGGCACTGTGGGAAGACTGACTAGAAAGAAGACCTTCTAATCTCAATTTAGGTAGGATCCAGCCATGGGGAACTGGATCTGGAACACCTGCCATATCTGGGTGGGAGCCTAAGAATCTCAGAGGGAAGCCATGGGATCCCATCCCCACAGTTCAGTGACAGTAATCTGAAGATGAGAGTGAGGTGTACCCCAAGCTCTCTGTCTTACACTCCCACTTCCTTCAAACTTGCAGATCACAACTTGCCCTGTCTCCACATCAGGTCCTTAATTGTATAATTAAGAAAGCTGAAAAACTGATGCATGAAGCAACAGAGGAAATCTAAACAAGAAAATCCAGAAATTCATGACTCATATTTCCACTGTATAATGCATGAGACAAAGCTTACAAGGACTATGGAATCCAGACTTCAGCCAGAAAAAAAAAAAATGCAAATCAACATTGACATATAGCAGAACAAACTCATTTAATTGATAAGAAACTCATAAAATATAGTAGTTCTTCAAGGCTTCTGACCTGGCTGATTGCCCCATCTTGAATATTTTGGCTGAATCATTTAATAAAAAATAGATGTTATTCATTAACTGAGGGGCACAGTTGAGTCAAGTCTGCTATTCGTCATGATTTTTATCATACTGCTTTGTTATGGCTAGCACAAGACTTCTCTTGCAGAATTATTGCTGAGATAAGTTCCAAAAGTGATAGCAGTGGGAAGATACTCGGGGAAAGAAAAAAGAAAAAAAAAAAAAAAAAAAAAAAACAAAAAAAAAAAACACCTTCCTAAGTCAGTAAAGCACATGGTTAGTTTTGACAGATTTGTATTCAAAACATTAACCAAATCCCTTAGACAATTACTGCAATATTACTCTGAGACATTTTATTGATACTAGTACATCATTTACCTGTTACTATTGCCTGTTGCCTTATTTTTCCTCCTTGTCTTCTTTTTCTAGAATTCCAAGTACTGCCTTTTCTTCCAATTGCTGTGCTTATTTTATTCTGTTTTTTTCCATACCGTAGTTCAGTCAATTAATGTTGTATCTGGCTTTGCAAGATTCCTACCCAGCCCCATGTTTTCAATCCCCTGAGGATTTTTTATGCTTTATTCTGACTTTATTCATTGCACTAGTGAAATCTGTTTCAAAAAAAACAGATCTTTGTGGCACAATGCAAACTGCCTACTTTTTCCATTCACTGTAAAATGCATCATTTGTTGCAGTCTCCTTCAGAGTTGAAATTTGATCTCAAATTAGGTTAGCTGATACCTAGAGGAGCTCTCCAGTGTAAACTAATCCTCTGTGGTAGTTCAGAGCTTACACCTTGCACCCAAACCAGTTATAAATAAGACCAGACAAATACCTGAAGCAGTGTAACCACACTTTGTATTATGCCTCATATACCATATACCTTATACTGCATTATACCTCAGTGTTTCCATACTCCTCTCCAGTGACCTCAGCAGAATCTGCCTCACCCCAGCCAGCAGAAACCAGGCACAGCTAACAAGAGGAAGGCTGTGTGCACTGCAATAACCACCTGCCATCCTGGCCCTTGCTGGCAGCACTAACAGCAGCCTTCAGACTCTTCAGAAAGATGCCAAATTAAGTGGTACTGGCAGTTCAAGGGCTGCTCTATAGTATGGCAAGAGATGTAAGACCTGTCTACTCTCTGTTTCATCAATCTTTTTAGTTGGAAGATCTTTTTCTCCCCTTTTAATTATAACACTGGGATTATATCAAATAACAACCATTGAGAGAAAAAGAATAAAATAGAAGAAAAATGTCTGAAACTGCTTAAACCAAACAACACCCTGATATCTTTGCAAGTTCTTCACCTTCCTTATATTTTTCATACACATGGATGGTTTGCAATATAAGTGGTTTTTACAGTCAATATTCAGAGCAGTGCCATTTCTCCTGCAAGAATTATTTGCTCTATATACATCTTTAAAAACACCACTGCATGTTAGCTTCCATTGGCTAAGTTATTTCAAAGCAGCACCTCAAGAGATTAAGACAGAGAATAGAACAGTCATAAAAGCTGAATACTAAATGAACCTTGGTTTCTGCAGAAAAAGATTTCAGGAACAAGTACCCTTTGAAAGAACATAATGTATATAAAAGAAAAGCAGACTATTTGATGGTTTAAGAACTACAGCAGATTCCTATTTTTGGAGCTTAATTAATAACAGCTTTGGATTTTCCGAAGGAATACATGGAATAGCAGTCATACTCTGTGGAAGTCACCTGTGTAATTATTTCTGGCATCTATTACATTTTCCATTATAACTTTCATATTCTCTCAAACCATTTTCCTATGCTAAGGGCATCTTTCCTTTTCTAACTGGCTGCAATTTCACAGCAGGATGCATTTAGCAGATGAGGCTAATTTTATACTCTCTAAATTGTCATATTTATTTGGAGCACCATGAAGTGACCACTAGATACCTGGAACCTCATTCTCAATTACAATGTGTCCTACATGGATTTAAAGTCTATTCCAGTAAAGCTGGCAGCTAAATGACAACCCCAATTATCTGATTTGTTTCAAATTGTTTAAGATACATGAAGAAAATAGGTCCAAATTTGAGACACACATTGGAGGATGCTAATTATTTTGTTGTTAATAGATATTATTGTAGTAAAATATATCATGGGTTTTGTGATCAAAGCCACAGTGTAAATTACAGAGCAAATTAGTTCCCTAGTTACTGTCATTCACAGGAAGCAGATTTTTTTTTTTTTTTTTTAATACCTGTTGAAGACAGGAGAGCCAGGAGTCATTTACATCACTGTCTCAACTGTTTAGACTGTTTAATACTTTTCCAGGATTTTGGTTTTGTTAATTTGGGGTCCTATGTCCTTTGGTTCTAGTTCTGTTATTTCAGCCAAAATTCCCTACTCACCTTTCTATGCATTCATATTTGTGCATCATCTCACTGTGGATGTCCTAGTGAAATCAAGTTAATCCAGTGGGAGACATTTACATTTCCATGAAAGGTTGAAACACTTCCTGTAATTAAGAGGTTGCCTTGCAAATACTCGGAAGTCTTACACTCATCTATTTGCCATTGAGCATGAAGTGAAACCAAATGCAGAACCAATGGAAAACATTCTCTATAAGATTAAAGGCCATGACATAATAAAATGCTTTTCACTTGCTTATGCCACTGACCATCTCCAAACTCATTGTATCTCCCCTGCCTTGTACAACCTGTGCAAAGACAGAGGAAGTGTAAACTTGAGTTATCAGGACAACAGGTCTAATGATGGTTAATCATAGAATCATAGAAGAGCCTGAGTCAGAATGGACCTTCAATATCATCTAGTTCCATCTCTCTCTGCCATAACCAGGGACACCTTCCACTCGACCACGTTGTCCAAAGCCCATCCAATCTGGTCCTGAATATTTCCAGGGATGGGGCATCCACAGCTTCTTTGATCAGCCTATTCCTGTGCCTCACCACCCTCACAGTAAAGAATTTCTTTTTTGTATCTAATCTAAACCTACTCTCTGCCAGTTTAGAGCCCTTTCCCCTTGCTCTCCTAAATTGTCCCTCTTCAGCTTTCTTGCAGGCCCCCCTTAGATCCAGGAAAATACTGTAAGATCCGAGAGCCTTCTTTTATTCAGGCTGATTAATCCAAACTTTCTCAGCCTGTGTTGGTAGGAGTGGTGCTCCAGACCTCTGATCAGCTTTGTGGCTCTGCTCTGGACCCAGTCCAAGGTGGTGGACCCCAGATCTGGATGCAGTGTTCCAGGTGGGGTCTCACAGAGCAGAGCAGAGGGGCAGAATCCCCTCCCTCCCTCTCCTGCTGCCCACTCTGCTTGGGATGCAGCCCAGGATACAATCAGCCTTCTGGGCTGTGAGTGCACACTGACACTGACAGGTCATGTCCAGCCTCTCATCCACCAACACCCCCAAGCCCATCTCCTCAAGGCTGCTCTCAACCATTTACAATCTCATTCTCTGTACATATTTTGAGACAAATCATGCTTCTAGCTTCTCACTCTAGACAGCAACAAGTATTTTTGACAGGCTACAAAACAAAGCAAAAGGAATTTGAGCATTCCATTTTACCTTATTTTTCAAATGAATAGGCATCAATGGTTTTTAATGGGTTTATGGATATATTGCATGTGTGTATTTATGGAAGCTATGATTTTAACAGCTTCTCAAAAGCAAAAATCAGCCAATAATGGGAGAAGTCAATAGGTACTTCAGGCATAAAATCTTGCATTATTGTGTTATTGTTGCTATTATGTATAATTTACCTATATCTCCATTGAAAGGCTTTGTCCCATTTTAGTAAGGGAGAGAAGAATAAAATCAAGCATAATGACCAAGAGGAATCTTATTTAAGATGGAAATGGAAATAGGGAATCATTATAAGCACTTCTGGAACTGCCTGAAGAAAAACAAGAGGACTGTCCTAGTTGCTGTGGAAGAGAAGAACAAATGCTCAGGTCCTTGAATAAATACATTTGAGGGACATCTGTATCTTTTACCACCCAGGTCAATGTAGATGTATAGCACTGACTAGATTAATACTCTTGGTAAGTATCAATAAAGATCAGTCCTCCACTTAAAATTGTCCATGACAAAACCACTAGTAACCTTACAATCTGGAATTATTCTGTGATTTCAGGATTCAAGAATTAACGATTATTGATTTAATATTACTGTGACCTTGACTTTAGTGCAGTCTTTTTCTTTAATTAGCTGGGTAAAACTGCTGGATAGCATACAATAGCAGCTTTCTTAGATGTGTATTTACTTGCTCATCTTCTCAACAAATTCATACAAAACATATATTTAACCTATCAAATTGCACCAAGAGTGCCTAGCCACAGGTAAGAAATTTGCTAGCCACATGGCTGTTTCTAAATCATGACATCAGTTCCTTGCATTCCCTGGATTGCTCAAGAAGTGGGTTGTGCTTATGGCATAACAACATACTGGCAGAGGATATTAAGTTTTTAAATTTAATTTAGAACTTTTTTCTTGTACAATGGGTGTGTAAGTATTAGTCTTAGCATTCTGTCAGTGAAGTTTCCTGTTGAACACCAAGGCATTTTAATTATTTATACAGTGCTGTAGCTTTAACTGTGCCCACCTCTACAAACAGAAGGAATATCACACACTCACAATGGGACAATTCTCTGCAGTTGTGATTATATGAAGCAGAACTGAAGAACATGCCAGCCAGGACTGCCATGAAAAATGAATGCAAATTACTTCTCTAGAAATTTAGTCCCACAGATACCTCCTGTCCTTCCATCTTTCTGCATTTGGCCCTCTCTGTGCATGCTTCTTGCTACCAGTAAAGAGCTGGCAGACTTTGGTCGTTTTTTTGGTGACAAGCCCTCGCTGGGTGGTACTGAGTGCTCACTGTCAATTGTGCAGAGCTATGGTTTAATGCCATTGATCAGCACTTAGTTAAGGGGGATGCAAGTCATAATATACTGATTCAGCAATCTCTTAACTTAGCACTTTTAGAGAAAAGCTGCCTGGAAAACTGGCATAAAAAATGCCAACTCATTAAGGCAGGAGACCCCATTCAAAGCACCTCAGGCACAGCAAACCAGAAAAAAAATTTAAAACTACATTTTCTCAGACAAGAAGCACTTTTTTATCCCTCATTTTATGTGTATGACTTGTCTGAAAGTGTCATTAATTATTTCCAAGAAAATAATGTTTTCCAAATAAGAATGGAATGCATCAGTTCTTCAATTATAAAAATTTTATCACACTGCAAAGCAGGAATTAAATAAGAGGCAAGACAACAAATCAGGTATCATGCACACAAAGGAAAGGCCATTTCCAAACCATCAGTAAAAATGTTGCACTGTATCTGCCAGAGAATGCTTGCAAAAAATATAGCACTCATAAGATAATTTTGTGATGCTTTAGGAATTGTGATAAGATTAAGCAGCAGAACTTTCTTGGTTTATAGGTATACATCCCATTAAATAGAAGCTCAACTACACACTAAAATTTAAATCCATAAATCCATACAGTAAAATGCAATAGCCAGCAGCACCAAACGTTGCCATTGTTTTCCAAGAAGTATCAAAAGAGATTAAAGGAACATCAACACTTTTTTTCTTTTTGTAAATTGTTTTCTAACAGGTCTTTCTGATGGTTCTAGGCACACTTCAAAAGTATTACTCATCACTAAGACTCATGCTTCAAATATGTCTTGTAACACTGAGAGTTTGTTCACATTTAATTCTACAACATGGCTTCAGCCCTACACACACCTGGAGTACACTCATGATTGTCTGAGCTGGTTTGTTAGTGCATTTTTTAATTCATCCAGTTTTCACTTGCCACCAGGAAGCAACTAGCTGGCCTCTGTATGCCTTTCACATGACCATAGTGCTTGCTTCATTTTATAATTAAATATCAGGGAAAACAGAGCCTTGCACTTCTCTTAAATCTACCAAAGAGCAGAAGGATTTGAGCTGTGGCAGTGGGGTATGAATACCACAGAAAATGCTCAGGAAAGTGGACCATCTGTACTCCATAAGCATGTGCTGCAAGATAGAAAATATATCCTGACACAAAAAGAAAATTAAAGAAAAAAAAAAGACGGGGGAAATAAGGCACAAAAAGACTAAAGAGACACTTGAAAAAAAAGCAGGTTATCTAAAAAACAGGATTTAAGGAAAAGAGTCATACAAGCTGCTGCATAACAAAGATAAGGGAAAAAAAGCACACCTGATGGATTTCTGAAGGAATAAATGGGGAAGGTCTAGTTGTCAGGAATATAAATATCAAAAACAGTGGGCAAAAGTCTTCTAGCTTAGAAGACAGCAAAAAGTGCAAGTTTTGAGGGATATGAGACTTATGAGGAAAGGACATAGGGACTTTTAGAGATTTAAAGGAGTTAACCTATTTCTGATCTTACCACATCTATTCTCATGCAAGTGTTATAAACATGAAAGAGAATTAAAGAATATTTCAGAATCTTATAGAACATCTGGCTCTAGCTGGGAAACTCACAAAATCCTCCAACCACAGAGATAAGCACAAAAAGGGGAATATTATTACAATAGCATTTTTACTTATCTCTGAATAAATTACTTGAGTGAAATAAATTATAAATTATAAAATACTTTTGATAGAAATAATCCATATTTTCCACCACACATGCTTTGCTGCCATTTTTACCATCTCCATTTATAAGGTTCACAACATTTTTTTGGGTATCCAAAACCTTGCCTTTTCTGCCTCCTATACAGAAGACCAGCAGAAAAATTGGAAATAATGCATATTGTTAAAAATTCTACACAAAGAAAGTAAAGACAAATAAAATACAATATAATTTCAAGACCACTCATAGAGAGGAAAATACACATTTCAATTTATTTGCACAGGGTTAGCAAGGCAATATCAGGAACAGAATGATGCTGAAGTGTTCCTTTCTGCACAGGTCTTACCACATATCCATTGTCCAATTTATTCTGTGCTATTTTTCTTTTTTTTTTTTTTTTTTTTTTTTTTTTTGTATGATTTGCCAAGCAAAGGCCTCTGGTAGTCCATCAGTTCAAGAGAGATCAAAGAACTTTAGTGCACGTGGTGAAAATCCATCAGTGCCAATGGAGACACTGAACCAGCTGACACATCATGAGAGGTGGATCTGGGGAACCAAAGTTATATCCTGACCTGTAAAACTGCTGGAGGGAGGAATCACAGTCTGTACTTGCACAGCTCCACATGTGGCTGCAAAGGACTGTCTATAAGCACTGCACATCCAAGGCAGGACTTGTGCTCTGGGTGTAAACACTGATCACACAATCAACACTAACGAGGCCGTGACCTCACTAAACTTCTAGCACACTGTCCAACCATAACAGTTAGAAATGGGGTTTTGGGTTTGTTTCTTCAAGAAACACTCCAAACTCATCAGATAATCGTGCAAATCCAGCATGCCTGCGCTGCCATGGAAGATTTCCTGGCTCAGGGGAGGAAATCTCATATTCACTGAGCTGATATAGCAGACTGTGTCATCAAAGACACAGCCACCTCACCAGCTACAGTGAAACTGTGCTTCCTCATGTTGACAGTGATGGAAAACAATTATAACCACTGCCACTTTTTTTCTGTTACTGGATCTTGAGGGAAGAGGAGAGTAAAAATACCTAGGTGCAAACATAGATAATTACGAAATCCCTACTAAGTTTTTACTGAATTTGACAACCATGCCAGGAAGATAAAAGGCACATTTCCAAAAGAAAAAAAAAAAGTATTTTTTTCAACTGTACATAGTAAAGAGAAGGAAATTCTAATCTTCAAGTGTTCCAATAGACTCTATAAACCACACTCCTTCTTAACATACAGAAAAAAACAATTTCATCCACCCTGTTCAACAGTCATGGAGTTTTAAAAGCATTATACCAAATTTTCTTTTAAAAGAATTTTTAACTGTCAAGAGGGTAAAACACTGGAGTGAATTTTCTTCAGACATGGAAGAATTCCCACCACCAAACATTTTTAAAAACTGGTTGAACAAATAATATACATTAGGAATAGAATACATGTGTTTCATCCTGTCTTTGGGGAACGGACGAAGCAAGTGATTTCTTCACATCCTTTTCAGCACTACAGATCTAGAATAGGCATGAAAATATAGTTATGCAGCAACCACATGCACAGTTGCTCCTGTAACAGTGAATTAATAGAATGACAATTCATGTTTCACTGCCCATGACTGCGAGATTTTAAATTTTTTTATAATGAAAATATAAAAATATATATTATCTGTGGCAGTGTAAGAGCTTCCCTCTCCCCCCCCCCCCCCCGCCCCCGCCATATGTGTCACAGTGGAGATCCAAAAGTGATCTCAGCACTCAAAAAGTATCAACTATGAGTGATCTGGGTTCATCAGCTCCTGAAGTGTTTGTGAAAACACCTTTTCCTGTGTAATTATTTCAGTGCTTCTCAAAGGGCTGCCCATCTTTTAAAAAGTTCAAGTTAAATATATTAGCTTGTGAAATCATGTCCAACAATGTTCTTGTACAGCAAGGACATACCACAGGAGTACATGAAGACCCAAATTTATGTTGTTCTGACTCAGGTAAAAAAAAAAAAAAAGAAAAAAAAAAAGCTGGGAAGAAAATTTTGATAATTCCCTAACCACACTAGCAAATGCCACAGCACAGCAACTGGGGGTCATATTGAATCTTAGAAAATGCAGAAATAAAATATAGACTTTTTTTAGTAATGATAATACATTTTGGGATCTACCTCCCCAGGGTCTGAGTTTTCCATCACAAACTCTGAATCAAGGCTGGGTGTCACACTAAACTGTAAACCACGGCTCTGTAAACCAAGCTGGAATTAGTGGCACAATTCAAGTAAAATTGGGCTGCCACATTGATATACAAGAGGTCAAACTAGCCACTCATAATGGTCTGTCTGGTTTTTATATTAGCAAACTGGCAATCCCAGAAGGCTCTACACAGCTGACAAAGGATGCCATTTCCAATTCCTCAGTACCAGAACAAAGGAAGCAGAAGGTGATGAACAGTGTTGGTCAATGAGACATTTAGACAATAGCTTAAGGGGAAAATCTCTGCCTTGAAAAGAGTTATGGCAGTGCAGTTCCTTCCCTCTAACTGCCCATCTCCAAGTGTTACCTTCTGAAATATCATTATCATTCCTTAAAAACAGGGAGGTTTTGTGGCTATCCAGAGCCTTCTAATATTTTAGCTGAAATTAACAGAGGTTCTAATGTGGAAGGATGAGGATTATCTGTGCTGGCTTCAAGGAATACAAATGGCAAAGTAATCCTCACAAAGACAATCATACTCATAAATGAAAACTTTGGAAATTGTTTGCAAACTAAATGTCTGCCTTGAAAATGTGTTAGAAAATTTGATGCTTCCCTTGTACATAGCAATTCTGATTATTGTGTCTTTGAAGCACTGTCAGATAAATGTGTCTAAAAGGCTGTTTAAGACTGCTACAAAAGCAATGTCAGGTATTTTTTAAATTGTAGATATCACCACTAAATAAATAATTCCATATATATTTCACAACTTACTATTCTGTATCAAGTAAAACCCTTTGTTTCTTTTTTTTTTATTTTTAAATAATGCAGGATCAAAGACTGTGTACATGATTCCAGCAGAGGCAGCAGAAGTTGGTATTGCTGACCAACAAAAAGATAGGGCCCAAACTGAAGTTACACAACTGATAGGAAATGCACTATTACTGCTAAATATGAGGGCTGAGTAAACCTGCAGACTTATGCCTAGTGTTATAAATACCTATACTTAGCTTCAAGTGGGGATATTGGGAGTTGTATCTCTTTTGCAGCAATTATATGCCAAGTAGAGATTAAGTGAAAAGAAATAGTAATGAAAGTTGCTGCTTTTGAACACTGACAGTAAGAGCAGAGTCAATTGAACCAGGTGCAGCTTTTTAAGTTTTGCTACTGCATTGTTTCCCTTTCTCATTAACTGCTCTTGGGCATAAAAACCCCACATATTTGTGGGTGGATTTTATGTAATAAGTGGGGGAGAACATTGTCTGGATTGTAAGCAATGACCTTAGGCTTTTAATCCTATTCTTTACTTTTTTGGAAAATCTATTCTTCATCATACTATATCCCCTTCTTTGGACACATCATCTAAGATGGCACCTGCTGCAACTGGATCTATCAAGCTCTTAACCTTGCCTTATAAATATAAAAATTGGTCAGAAAGCATCTACTCTCTGCATCTCAGTGACTTTTAAAAGTCATTCACACAGAAAATTGGCAATCTGACAGCTCAGGAAGACTAGTTTCAGTTCTGCAAAGGAAATAAATTGGTGTCTTGGCTACCTCTATTAGATAGTGAAAGATCCTCCCAGTGAAAAGGCTGAATAAAGAGGGAAAATGTTGACACAGATCAGGACACTTAGAGTTGATATGCATATCAAGTGCTGCTACTTTAAACACATATGACCTCAATGGGAGGCCAGCACAGCTGAAACCAGAGCTATAGGGAATTCAGATACAGCACAGGATCTGCAAACCAGAACCAGGCACTAAAAGGGAAGAGTGGGAGAGATCTCTAAAATCCATTATTTATCAGAAACAAGTATCACCATTAAATGAAGAACAGTAAGAGAATAAAAGGAGTTCCTGACTTCCAAAAATTAACTTGTTTATTCAGTCCTGATTCACTGGCTAACTCAGACACTGAGTTACTGTTGATTTAAATAAGCTTTGGCTTAATGCTCACACTGAAGAACACCACTATGTAAGCCTTGTTCTATGAAAATTATATCAGAGCATAATGATAAAATCATATCACCATCCCTAGGAATATCACCTGAGTTAAAAATAAAAAAATATTTCCTACAGCTAATCCCCTCAAATCCAATTATTTCAGCATTTACCAGAATCCACTCCAGCAGAAATGGAAGAAATTGCACAACATACAAGAAAAGAAAGCTCTGTGTCTCATCTGAACCACTAGTCAGAGAGAAGTACCAGTATGAAAGTACTTTTCTGTCTGTATAAAAAATACTCATCCACTGAACAGTTTGTGAGGTGCTAGAAGGCTCAATGGAGGCAGAGGGAACAGTCCC
Organism: Oenanthe melanoleuca; assembly: GCF_029582105.1. Classification (NCBI taxonomy): domain Eukaryota; kingdom Metazoa; phylum Chordata; class Aves; order Passeriformes; family Muscicapidae; genus Oenanthe; species Oenanthe melanoleuca. The sequence continues at coordinate 76,358,170 of NC_079336.1, forward strand.
TCCTCAGTTAGGTACTAGTGGTTAGGTCATATAAAGAACAGTACACCTTATCTACCACAGAAACACTTCAATCTACAAAAAAAAAAAAGGAAATCTGCAATTTCACAGAATTTTCAAAACAGTCCTCTAAGAAGGAGAATATGCTCTGGAGAAGAGAAAATGAGCAAGAAATACACAACCATGTGTAAGACAAGCTGAGAGACAAACTGGCAATGAAAGCTAAGGCTTCCATTTGAAGGACAGCCACCAGGCCATGCCCTACTTGTGCAAATACCCCCAAACCAACATGTACTCAAGCACACCCCTATGCAAACAGGGATGGGGATGAAATGTGAGACTAAATCCAGCAAAACCTGAAGGTCTCCACCTTCCAAGGCTCCAAGTCTTTACTACCATTATGTCATCTTTAGCCAGGTCTTAAAGTCCTCCAGCCTTCTGTCTGTTACTGGAAGAACTCAACACAAGTGCAACAATCCTTTTCTGTGAAGACAAGGAGGTCCAAGGCAGAGGCACATCCCAAAATGTCATATGACTGCAACCTGTGGCTCAGGTAAACCCTAAAGCTTGAGGACCAAGGTACACTAGAGGTACCCATCTACATATGGTTGAAGAATGACAGCATTGTCCCTAAATCCACATTGGACAGCTTTTCAGGAATTTGGAGATTTAATTTCTTCTAGGAGACTAAAATAGCCAAGAAGGATCTCTAGCATGCAGTTCAGAGAGAAATTGAACCTTAGAATGAAAACTCCTGAGGCATAGTGCAAACATAAGCAAATAATCCAAAGTACCTTTGACACAAAATCTAAAGCAAAAATCAGATTTTAGATATTCTAAATTTTCTTTCCATAATTTTTATATAACCTTATTTTATTACTATATGTAATATATTATTACTTCATATTACATAATTCATATTACATAATACCATTTGTTTTATAGTATGTTTAGTATTGTATGTTTAGTATAGTACTATTGTAGTATGTATTATTTTATAGTATTGTTTTATAATATGTTTCTACATTCTATAGAAGTTTTTCGATATTCTATATTCCATATTCTATATAGAGGTTATGCTATATTCTGTATTCTATAGAGGTTTTTTAGAATGCGTTTCTGAAGGGAATACAGATTGGAAAAGGAAATGATCACTCAAGATGGAAAAGGTACCAGTGAAGTGATAGCAACCTGAAAAGTCATAAAAGAATAAATGTGGACCCCTTGACAGACTGGTCAGATATTTAAAGAAACTACTACCAAGGCAATGTAAGTAAACTAGTACCAAGGGCTCTATTAAAAATAGGAACAGCAAATTTACTTAAAACTGTTAGAAAAAACCCTAGCAGCCTGGTAATGCTCAGGATCTGTGGAAAATTCAATCCAGGTAAGAAAAGCCCAATTGGGGACCAAAGCTCACAGCAATACAAGGATTCATAAATCAGAGTCATATCCTGCAGGGCTGTCTAAAGTCACAGCATTATCAGAGACAGGTTACAGGGCAAATCAGAATAGTACCAAGAGCCATCCCCTAACTAATGCAGGTTCTTATTTCATGAGGTATTTTATTAGAAACATAGCTTTATCAATAGCTGTTCTTCCCAGAGGCAACCCCAACCTTTGCCAGGTGAAGGTACATTTATGAACCCTCTCCCTGCTTGTTAATTCCTGTTAAAGTGGAGCTTAAGGTGTCACAGCGTAAGAAAATACTGCAGCATGTTAAATCTCAAAAATAAAGGAAATTAAGGAATGTTGAGACAAATGTCTCCTGTTGTTGAGTTTCACTTCAGGTGAATTCATAAGCTGACAGACAGAAATATTTATGCAATTTGGTTTAGAGTAGTACCTCTGATGTTCACAGTGAGAACACACCACAAAAAGAATTATCAGTAAACAGCAGGAGATACAGAAGTCATAAATGACAACCTGTCCCTGGAGGTAGACAAAAGGAAATGAACTCTAAGGATTTTTATCTAAGGACTACACTGAGCACAATATCTGATAAGCCTCTAGAAGGCAGAATACATGAAAAAACTGCTTTTGGCTCCTTTTCACAGTGTATAGTACCAGAAAAGTAAGGATAACGGGAAAAGTAAAAGTCTGGGTGACACCTTTATTTTCCTATAAATTACTCTTCACATTTTTTTACAGAAGAAAAACTAAACACTTGCATTTTAAGTACAATACCACTAAAAATTAAAAAATCAGGATGAAAGACTTCCATTCCTAAAAATTAACAATCCAACAGCAAGCACTGAAAACCTGAGGAAGAACCCAAAACACGGAACATAGGAGTAGCAAAAAAATTCTCAAAAATTATCTCCAGTAACAGTAGACAAATAATTTCAAATGTTTTACATCTCTCCCATCTCACCCTCACACTGCTATCCCTCAGTACGTGATGGAAATGTCAGAAGCAGAGCAACAAGGGATCCATTCCTTTGTTGTTGTTTTTTAAGCTGTTTACAGCCTCTGCCAAATAAGAGTCAGTCAAGGAAAAATTAGCATTCTGCTGTAGAGGTGGAATTGTGCCAGGGATGAAATACCTGCACAGCAAGAACAAATCCAAGAATTAAAATGAACCACCTTTCTGCTGCCAAGCTTCCCCAACGTCATCACAAACATCTCTGTTCCTGAATTGTGTGAGCAGCTGTCTACCTGTGGGAGGTGTAAAGACTTAAAGATCACAGTGGCCTGTCTCAAACACTGCTAATGCCACAGAAGGACTTTGCCATGAGATAGGCACAGAATGGAGCTAATTCCCAGCCTGGCAGAAGCCAGATCTGGCTATCACATCCTGAGTACTGCATCCAGGCAAAGCGTCCCACTGTGGCAAACTGCATAAAGAAGCAACTGCTTTTATACATATCAACAGCCAAAGATCATCCCAAATTATGGGACAGATGGCACCTGGAAACTACCACTGAAGCCCCACCCCTGAACATACCTGGAACTTGGACTGTACATTAAGCCACCATGGCAGGAATTTGAGATAAGATAGAGGTGATACTCTTGTCTGAATGTTATCTCAGCTCTAGGGGGAGGTTAACAACGCTGGAGAAGAAGGATGTATCACTGATTACGGATATAAAGAAGGCAGCAACAAGGAAAGGCAACTCAGCAACAGTGCTGAAATCAGCTCGGGCTGAGAAAAAGCCAGTTTTGGCAAGGGGACACTACAACCACCAATTGACAACTCAAGGGAAAGACCAAGCATGCAATTAATTACCTTTAGAGGAGAGAGAATCATTAAACCAACAGCATAAGAGAACTGTGTAGCCAATGAACATTAATTCCTTTGTTTGCTAAAACATATAAACAGTGAAAAGTCTTCCACCACCAAGGGTAAAGAAGGGCCAATGGGACACTCCTGGAGCCACAGGTGGTGACTACCTTACACATTCTGTCTCCTTCCCTTTTTCTCTCTTTCCTCTCTTTTCTGTTTCTTTCTACTTCACATTTTATTGCTAGATAAAATCTATACTATTGACTTTAGCATATGATCTCATTCGCACCTTAATTCAGGCAGAGGCATCTCTCAATAATCAGTTCTTAACAGGAGGAGCAGAGGAACACGGGGGTGAAGAGAATGTATCTGGAGACAGAGCAGAATACAGAATAAAGGTGAGAACACAGAGAATTGGAGTATTTTCTTTGCTTTCTGGTAACAAAGTACTATGAAGAAATCAACTTTAAATTGAGAGCTTTACAGAATCACTTCTGTTAGGGATCTTGGCACCCATAACTGGCTAAATATGCTATGTCTTGACAGAAATGGAAGAGAAAAAATATTTTTTTTTCCAATAAAAGGGAAAAAAAACCAACAGAGCACTGCAGAAATCTGTGCTGAGAGCCCCTGCCGAACCAAAACCTCAGCATGATGTTAAAGAGATATTGTATTGCAGGAGGCACCATCTGTTGTGCTTGGATCTGAAAAGTTGAGGGCCAGAGGCAAAACTTGCTCCAGCAACAACCTTTATTCCTCAGCCCTGAAAGCTAACCCCTTCTTGAGCTGAGCAGATCAGATTAGACCAGGTCTCCAAACCATATTCAGCAACATGTGTTTTGTGTGCTCTGAGAAAAAACACACATGCTTAGGTGGAGCCTTAGCTTTTAAATCAGGGCACTGCTGATTTCAAAATCAGCAGCTATTGACACATCATCCAATAGTTACTGGGAGCTGATTAATCACTGCATGGGCAATCCAAAGCATCATTTTCTTGCCTAAGTCCTAACAGAAATGTCCAGAAGCTTTGCATTGCATCAGGACTCCATGCTGTTCTGCTCACATGTTTTGGATGGCTTAGAAGAAAGGTGTGGACACCATCTGAGATCCATCCCAAGGATAGCCATCCTTCATAAGATTTCCAGTGCAGCCTCAAAAAATGAGAAAAATGGCTGAGCTTTGCTATAGGCAATTAATGGGCCACAAACCCTGTTGCCCCTATGTCATGAGTGCTGATTAACCTGACTTAGCTAGAGTAAAAATGAGCTGTGCTGATAAAAAAAGAACTGTATAATGATACAGCAAAGGGAGACAGCGGGAGAATTTGTGATCCTCTGAATCATTCCTTCTAGTCTTTCACTAATATCAAATGCAATCATGTGAACAAACTCTGTCCAAATTGTTCAACCATTTACTACTTGAATACCAGTACTGTATTTGAAGAGAAAAAAAAAAAAAAAAAAAAAAAAAAAAGAAAAACAAAACAAGCAAACACCACAAACACAAAAAATACCAAACAAAAAACCCCCTTCTTTATATTAAAAATATCCAAATTTATAATTTCCAGTCGGGGGAGGGGGAACTTTCCTCACTCAGCTTGGAAGTCAGAGAAAATAAGATTTTCTCCTGAACTTGCCCTTCTGTTTCTAACCTCCAGTCAAAATTTTCCCCCTTGTATAATAATTTTCTGCATTTAAAATTCAGCTACTTGCCAAGCAAACAGCATCTGTTTAAACAAAAGGAAGAGATTAGTGGCATCTACTGCCTGTGATAGGAAAACAGTCAAGCTTTGATAAAAGTACGTTTCAAGTTTGCCTTTACTCTTTTCAAAAACTGCAGCTGTTCCCTCCAACTTTTTCAAGCCTTAAGCTCTCTCACATGACCTTGAAGACTTACTAAGCTGCAAAACTGTCCTAGGCACTTGCAAACTTTCCAAAGTAACCATTCCAAACTGTTCCCTGAGACTTCCATTTTGTGAACCGGCTCATTTAATGTCAGTTAAGTTGAAAGGCACTCATTTGAAAGATTTCTTCTAAATGTAATCTCATATACTTGCATGAAAAAAAAGTAGACCCTATAGGGGTTAGCTAATTAACCCATCCAGAAATTCTTACCATTAGGATGACATCAGAGAGAAATCTATTGCCAACTCCTAAATGCAACACAATGTTATCCCTTTAATACCCAGATTCATTCTCCAATAATAAAAAAGTGAAACTTAAAAGGTTACCTAAAAAAAATTCACTTTTCATGTTTACTCTCTATGAGATTTCCTTATAATAAGACAGAATAATAGATCACTGTCAATTACCTGAATTTAAAATTGATTATACTTTTCCTGCATTTTCTTTTTAATGGGTGCAAGCAGTTGTTTGGTTTTTTAGCCTGAATGAGGAGTGATGAAGAGAAAAAAGATTTTTAGAGTGAGGTAGAAAAAGTTTTTCTAATTGAGGTCAAACTGCTCTAAGCACAAAATTTTAGTTCTAATACTCAATCAGACTCTGGGGATATTCTAATACTCTGAGATGTTTTCTCTTATTTAACAGTGCAATGAAGTCTGGAATTTTCCTTCCCTTCTTCAAAGTACTCATGATAGGAATGAAAATTTCCTACTCAATGAACTCTATTGATCATGTAAGTGCCTAAACCTGGAGACAGGCAGAGAATAAGATTGCATTACTGTGGTATGCTCTGACACAAATTTAAAGGCACCATCAGCCATTTAGATCATAAGATGGATAGATTTTATAGGACACTTAATTCTTTAGTTTCCTTGTCAATATGCTCTTCACCAGGGGTGTTCAGAAGTAGGGAAGCATAGGTTCAGAGGAAGATCTGTCTAAAGCCTAAAATGGTTATACAAGGGTTTATAATTTCACTTAATGCTGTGCACCATCAGATTAACAAAAATTATCAGTGTTCAGTCTTTCCCTATCTCCTAAACTCTTGCACTAACAGAACATTTTGTGTCCCAGACTGAGGATGTGATGCATCAAGATTGCTGATCAAAGACAAATACCAACATCCAAGAGCTGTTAGGCAGGCCAAAAAGCCCACCAAAAAGCCCTTCAGAATTGTGACATTTAAAAATTATGTTTACAGATGTTTTCTGCCTTCTGGAATTGGACTCCACAGGCACTACATCTTTTAGGCTTTCATCTAGACCAAGAAGGATGAAAAACTGCTTTGACTTTTAAAAAGAGTGAACACAAGCTCTTACAGTTCACAGAAGGGGGTTAACACTCTACACAGAGTGCTGAGTATGGTAGGGCTCACACCCAGCCCAAGGTATTAGCATGGCTAATGCAGTCAATTAAATTTTTAGCTTCATGGAATGGTCCCAGAGAGCCCCACACAGCTACTGGATTTCAAATTAAACATTTGATGAAAATAATTACATAAAAAAACTGATGTGGCTATGACAAGAAGAGACATATTTGGGTGTGATCGCAGCACTAATTAACACTATAGTCTCACTGACAGAAAAATGCAATCAATTAGTAGTGAACTTAAGATCTAGGGGAAATAAAGGGAAGGAACCAATGAAGACTACATAAGATGAGTTAAAGCTTGCAAAAAAAAAGAGATAACGGCAGCAAAACAGAATGAGTAACTGCTAGCTACAGGGGCTGAAGGTGTGAGAAGTCTTTATCAATTATTGAAAAGAAAACAAAACAGAGCAAAAGCTGAAAGACCAGCCCTGCACACAGACAAGTGAGTGACCCTTTTACAGCATTACAGCATCAGTAGCACATTTTTGCTCCAACACTGTAACCCCCTAATAGTGAAGGTCTCTTGGTCTCTAAAAACTTCCGAGGAGAAGAGACCTATTTGCTTCAGTTAATTAAAAAAAAAAAATGTGGAGGGAGAACTCTGGAGAATATATGACAGCAAAAAATAAACTTGAATCACCAAAGGACAGATATCTTATTTCTCCCTCTCTCATTCTTATTCAGCATGATTTCCATTCACAGGCTTATCAGCAGATTGTTGCTCACTGACATTTTTTGTTGAAAGTACAAAAGAGTATCTGTAGGGAGAAAAGATCAGTGATCAGTCCCAGCCAGATGAAACAATGTTGATTTGCACCACCTAAATATATGCATGTCATCAACTGAAATATCATTATCTGTATTGATATCAAGTCAGATTTATAGCTTCTGTCTTTCCTGAAATGTTCAGGAAAGAAATAATTTTTTAGGGTTTTTTTATGTGGCTTGTTACCTTTACTCCTTTTGTAGCCCATGTAAGAGGCACTCAAAATTGCAGTCTCTGCATTTGGGGAGTCAGTATTATCCTGTCAGTGCTCTTCTGCATGGGGAATAAAAGTAGATGAAGATATTTGGGTAGGAGGAAAGGCTGTCAACCACCAGGCAAAGCAGCATGACAAGAAAGTGTAGGGGAGTCTCTCTGCCTAGTGATTACACCAAAGTATCCATAGCCAGAGACTTTTATCAACAAGGACAAGAACTTTACAGACAGCTGGGTGTTATCTCCAGCCTGACACATTTGCAAGGACTGAAAGGCAAGGGGGACTTCATCTGCTGTCCTATTAAAGTTTGCCTTAGTATCTAATTAAATTTCCCATGGTCTAGTTTAAATGACATAATTCCTCCTCTATACCCAGAAATGAATGAAAATAATAGGCAACAACTCTGAAATCTCTAGGAATTCATAGAAATCTTTTAAATATCTACTCTCTAGCCTGAAGATATCTGTTTGTCTAGACTCTTTCCTATATACCATTTATATTATCTAACCCTTCAGTCTCGTTATTCATACCTCCTCTTTAATCCCAGAATCACACAATGGATAAGGTTGGTCAGGGCCACATAAGGTCATCTGGTCCAACATCCTTGCTCAAGCAAGGTCACTCCAGAGCACATTGCACAGGATTGTGTCCAAATGGTTCTCAAATATCTCCAGTAAGGAAGACCCCACAGCCTCTCTGGACTGTCTGTTCCAGTGCTCACCCACACTGTAAAGAAGGTCTTCCTCATGTTCAGGTGGAGCTTCCTGTGCATCAGTTTCTGCCATTGCCTCCTGTCCTGTTGCTGGCACCACAGAGCAGAGCCTGGCTCCATCCTGCTGGCACCTCCCTGCAGATACTCACAGACATTGATGAGCTCCCTCCCCTCTCAGTGCCTCTTCTCGAGGCTGAGCAGCCCCAGCTCCCCCAGCCTTTCCTTTTTGAGAGGGATGCTCCAGTGCCTCAGTCATCTGTGTTCCCCTCCCCTGGAGCCACTGCAGCAGCTCCATGTCTCTCTTGTCCTGAGGGGCCCAGAACTGCTCCCTCCCCAGCCTGCCCAGGTCCTTCTGCAGGGCTGCACGGCACTCTGTGGCATTGGCCACTCCTCCCAGCTTTGTGTTGTCAGTGAATTTGCTGGAGGCATCTGCCCCTTCATCCAGGTCATTGGAGAACAATACTGGACCCAGCAGTGACCCTTGGGGGACACTACTGGTGACAGACTAGACCCTGTGCCACCAATAGAACCTTTGGGATCTGCTGTCCACTCATCCAGTCCACACTTCCCGAGTTTGCCTATGAGGATATTGTGAGAGACAGTGTCAAAAGCCTTGGTGACATCGAGGTAGATGATATCTACTGCTCTCCCCTCATCCATCTGGGGTGTTTTTTGTCATTGGAGGCAATCAGATCTGTCAAGCATGATTTAGCAATTATTCATTTTAAAAACAGGTTTCCAAAAATCAATATTTCTGTTAAGAGTTCATCACACAAGCCTGTATATTGTTGCCAAGTAAAGATCACTTCTCTTTTTTTTTTTTTTTTTCCAAAATTATACTATAATTATATTAATATGAATCCCATGTATCAATCACCATCTCTGCTAGTGATTCCTCCACTGGTGGAAGAATACTCCATATTCAGTTTTTCTCCTGCATATTCTTATATTTCTCTCCCAGTTTGTCTGTTCATTTTTATGACAACCTATGACCACAGCTGCACTGCAGAACTGCCTAACCTGCCCAAGGAATGCTCCTCTTACTCCAGACTAGACTTGTTAAATCCAATACCATAAGTACCTGAGAAACCTGAAAGGCTGGCTCACAGCAAGAGCCATATACCACATGTGCACAGCACATTACCTGGTCTTCACTCAACCTTCTTGATCCCACAAGCCAAAACAGGCATCTGTGCAACCTTTAACATGCCAAGAAGCTGCTCCAGGCTTAAGCATCTGAGAGCAGTAGGAAACCAGCATGCTGTTTTACAGAGAGGAGCAGGACATGCACTCAGTACAAGGATGTCCCCTTGAGAGCACAGCACCCCACAGACACTCCCTGACCCCTGTTCTTCACCTCCTTTCTGTGCCACACACAGGCCAAAGGTAAGCAAAAGATCCAGCAAAGGGAACTCTCCATTAGTAGAAAATAAGTGCAGTCAAGCTGCACATGATCTCTCTCACACCTTGTTAACACACATATGCATGCTAATAATGAGAATTGTCCTGCTTAAGGCACTGAGGCATACAGGAAAATCTGCATCTCAGTCTCACTCTGGTTTTGCAGGTGCAGCACTCACTGGCTGTGCCTTATGTGGACACACCTCTGTATCTGTGAACACTGGGAGGAGCAGCTGAACAATACCAAATAACTACAATTGTTCCAGCCACAAGCACTCTGTAGGAAGCCTGGGGATTAGAAAAATTTATTGAACAACAGCTACAACTCAGCACTTTCTGACCTAGCAGAGTCCTTCTTTATATTATTATGTTCCCCAGATCACGTACTGCAACAACTCACAGCAAACTCTAATTTTAAAGACTGGTAAAAATGCATATATTTTCTATATGTGGAATTTACAGTATTAAGAATATTTAGAATAATATCTGACTGAGCTATATTACTACAAAATTTTCAGGAAACATGTATAAAAGATACCATCTTTAAACAGATATCAGCTATGGCATGCATGTGTATATATTTCTGTGTGCAAATAAAATTTTCAAGTATTTGTTACACTAACACTTTCTTTCCTGTTTCTGCTAATATTATTAGAGGGTGTCTTAGAATATTACTTGCATTTTATTTGTTCCTAACACTGTTTTTTCTGAATTCATGTATCAGATCAATCACTGAATAGTATAGCATGCTGATATATAGTTACAAAGTCACAGTTGCATTTTGTGTCTCAGTGAAGGACAACTCACATTCGCTGATAATTTAGAAAATAAGTTGGTTTTGTTTGTTTTTTTAATGAAAATGTCTCATTACCTTCAAGGTGTGAAGAAGTAAGGGTTCCATAAATTCAGAATAATTCTTAAAATTATTTCAGTATTTTAAAGACTTTCATATTACTCTCAAAATTTCAGCTAAGTCCTTTAGACCAACACAGATATCTTATTCAATGTCTTTAGATCATTTAAGCCTCATTTGCATCCCCAAGGTAGTTTTTGGACAAAGTGCAATCCCTTCTGCAGTCTCTGTGAACTTTCCCTATCTAGTGATCACTACTGGATTCTAGGGAAGCTCTCTCCCCAGACTGAGAATCTTCAGCTCCAAAATACTGTGTTAGACCAAGTACCAGGTCCTAGTGACCAGAGCTCTGTAGGGTCCCTCTGGACTGCACAGCACTGTGCAGTTCAGATCCACTCTCAAACCACCAGCACCTCTGCTGTGCCACCAGCCCTGCTCTTAGGAAGATTTGCTGCCAGAGGGGGCTGTGGAATGATGGATTGCTGGCTTTGTAGCTGCAATCAAAGGAATAAAAGAGAACTAGCAATGAGTAAAATAGAGTTGGTTATGAAAATTTCACATGCTTGTCATATCTACAAAGGTAATCAGGTCTCTCTTTCACCAACCTCAGCACCTAGGAAGTGTCAGCATATCCCAGAAACCTCTTTACAAGCTACCTAAAATTTATTTTAGGATGGGAGGCACTATGAGTAGGAAATGCAATCATTGTATGCATTCAGTTTCCAGGAACTTCTCTGGGTTTTACATTAAACTGTGAATGTGACATTCAGCACAAATCACACTTTTAGACAGATTTGCAGATTGAACAGGCCTTTCAAAATTACGTTGGTAATTTTCAAAGTTCACGTTTTCACACCTGAATTCCTCAGATCTCACCAAATGTACTAATTTTAGTATAAGTTCAGATAAGATTTGGGGTACGTGTGGTTTAATGTCTGGTATCAGAATGACTGCCAATTATCTAATTGCAGTTTGAAAGGTATCAAGCAGAATGGATAACATTCTCTTCTTAATTCCTCTGATAAACTTAGTTATCTCACTGAACTCCTTGAGAGTAAAAATGAAAGAGTATTTCTCGTTTCTTTTTTGCCTATTCCAAATGTTTCCAGTGTGGTGCAATACATATTATACTCAGTGATTCAAACCCATGTACCTGTATTTTAGTAATACTCAGGCTCTGTTGAGCCAATTGGGTTTCAAGGACAGTGGGCTCTTCTAAACTGATATTATTTGCATTTATGTGGTTGAAGAGGTTTGCTTGGCTGATTCAGGCTTTTTGAAACTCAAAAGGTCAAAGGTCAAATAAAACCTTCATGCTGCATCCAATGAACCAATAATCTAGGGACTCAAGGTATTTGGTAATAATATGTTCCAGAAGGAAGTGCAGATATCTTCCCTCTCCATGATGTAGACTTCAAGTTACTTTTCTGACATGACAATAAATCTGCAGATAGAAAAAGCACTGAAAATACATCACTCCATGAAATGGAATTATTTTCTTTTCAGTCACATGAAGTACTTTGAAGGTGAACTCTATTTCATTTTCTGATGGTACTCTTTTCTTTCTATTTTTGAAAGCTTTGTGCATGAGAGAACAAAGGGAAAGGATTTATTCTCTTCAGATGTAGTTAGAAAATGGAAAATACAATGCAATAAATGCCAAATAGATCTAACTAAATAGGTATTGTTCTACAAGAAAGGAAGACATTTAATCTACTGAAAGCAATATGACACTAACAAATTTTGCAAAGAAACCTCGTTAGTAGAGCCTCGTCTAAATGCACTATTTAGCACATGTAATTCTGTATTACTCTTTTAGTCATGTGTTGGTGTGAAGAGCTTGTAAAGAAACAAAATACACAGATTATAGGTTTGACATGGAACTCTAACAGATAAAAGATCATTCCTCTGCTATTTTGTGCAGCCAAGTTATTTGAGTAATAACCTTGGAAAGCTCTTAAAATAATTGTGTGCTGGCTGCCACTGCAGTACTATTGGGAAGCTGGTCCAGAATGACTTTTTTCCCAGAACAAAAAAGCTTTTAATTAATTTCCATCTTAAATACATTCACAGTTACTTAATTACTTGTTTCTTTCTACACTTGTCTCTTTTTTTATTTCTTGTATTAAGTAATTATTTTGCAGTTTAACTGGTTAATTACAACTTTTACTTTATGAATTATAAATGTTATAATTGCATAAAAGATTAATTATAAATGGTTATAATTGCATAAAAGATTGCATTTAAATTTAATGGGAAACTGTGAGAGATATTGCTAATATTACTAAGATCAGTGAAGGACTTTGCCCACTATAGCAAACTCTATAAAGAACTGCTCATCTACAGCAATGGAACCACCATTCCCAAAATATACCTCCTGGATTCCAGGAATTTGGGTTGTGAGTTAAGCCACCTGACAGGAACTTGAGAAAAGAAAAGGTAGTAGTATTGTTCAATTATCTCAGGTCTAAGTAAACAGGGCAGGGGGAGAAGAATGAATCCACAAGGAAAGTGAACTCAGCAGCTCCCCTGAAAATCAGCTCTGACTGGGTCTGGCAAGCCATGGCCCACTGCCCCATTCCTGAGGCCTTCTGCCTGAGAACTGCACATGACCCAGTGTTGCAACAGGTCCATAGTTTAGCAAAAGACAAGGCAAAACTCCCTCCCTACAAGGGAGGTGCTTGGCATCCCCATGAGTACCTGAACATATATTAACCCATGGAAGTCTGTGTTTCGTAGGACTCCACCACCAAGACCACCAGAGTGAAGAAGGAGCAATGGGATGCTGCAGGATCCACAGGGGCAGTGACTATCTTTCTAATTAATTTGTCTCTCTGACACTCTCTCTCCCCTCCCTCCTTTTTTATTTCTTTCTCTATCTCACATTTCCTGTTGAACAAAATCCTTACTATTGGCTTTGGCATGTGGTCTGACTTGCACCTCACTTTGGGCAGAGGCATCTCTCTAGCAGTCAAAATAATCAGATCATAACAGAGAACCTTGTGTCTTCTGCTACTAGGTAACACTGAAAAATATTTAAAACCAAATACTAATATTTGCACTTGAGTTGCAAGGACTGGATTTCACAAACTGCAATATTTGGTGTAGCAAACCTAATTGCTACCCAGGGAGAAATTCCCTCCTTTATCCATAGGCTATATATCCATCAATTCCTATTGTATCCTTCAAAATTTGGATTAAATTGCTGGTCAGAAATCAGTGTCCCTTTGTCCAAGGCCTTATTCTGCTTGATTGAGTAAATTGATCTTCAGAATTCCAGTGCTTTCCTATTCTGTAATTTCTTGGTTACTCTGTACTTTAACATTAATATTGTGGCTAGATAAATGGTAATAAATACAAATATTTAAGACTCCCTGTCACAGGCCTCAGCATTTCCTAGGCTGTAATAAAGAACCCCTGATGTTTCCTAGGGGTATAGAGGAGGCAGTTATTAAAGCCTGCCAAAAAGGAAATACTGTAAGCCCCATAAGCACAAAATATTATCCATTCTAACAGAGATTTAACGATTCACCAGAGGAAGAATTTGTGCTTAAAGATTTCTGTGAGCATCTGTGTCAACAATCAAGTGATACAGGCATTTGCAAAATTTCTCATCTTACCCTGGAGACATGTCAGCACCTAATTTTGCTCCTGTCAAGTCTCAGACTTTACTTTTCTCTGCTTGCCCTGTCTTGCAACCTTGTTAGAATTGGCAATAAATTGTTCAACTTCTGCTTCAGAAAACTTTACTCTCTTTTCACCCAGTAATCAAAAGGTCAGAATACTTGCCTATTTTGAGAAATGTTGATTCTCTGCTTTTCCTGGGAGTGTGTAAACTCATGTCCTCCATATTAGCACAGCCTAAAGAATGTTTCAGAACTGCATAAAAAAAGAAGAGATGTGGGAATGCTTCTGAACATACTTTGATTTGAAGCACAAGAGGAGAAAAATCCTGGAGAGGAGAAACTATGAGCTTACTTCTGACATCCTTGGAAAAATACCCCTGTGAAATGGAGCATGTTGTGGGGGAGGGAGTGTAAACAAAAATATATTCTAAGGCTCCTTGAAGGTTAAGACCCTCAAGTCAGCAGAGTAATTATCTATTAGATCTATTCCAGATCTAGGTATGCCATTCACTGCACCATTTTTCAAACACACTTCACATCACCTCCCCTCCAGACATTTCAGGCCTCCCAAGTCCTGCAGAGATGGGACCTCTGATCCTGGTCCCCAACAGCCTTCAGGCAAAGCCAAACTCACTACAATAATCAGTCTCTGTCCTTGATGACAATTAAAAAATGATTGAGCCTCTTCTCCCACCAGAAAAGTCATCAGAGAAGTGCCAACAAGTAGGAAGCTGAACATTCCCCCAACAGAGCAGCTGTTTGCCCAGTTCACTGTGAAAATGGAGAATTGGTGGAATGGAGAATACCAGGCTGCAGCCCCTTCGCAAGAGAAAGGATGTGAAAAGGGCCAGGCCTCTCCTTTTTTGAGTGTGGCATTTCCAGCAGTTTAAGTTACTATACTGGATCCAGAAAAAAAGCACACTTTTTTTGGTATTCAGTTTTTGACACAGACCACATAGAAAATTAAAGCACCTGCTTTGAATGGTTTGATATCCACTATGCTTTACTTGGTCAGTCTGGCCAAAAGCATGCTTCTGCTTAGGCTCCAAAGAAAACTCAGTGATAAAAAGACAGCCTTGCCCTCACAACATTTTCTTTTTGCATTCCCCAGGAGATTCCTTAATCTCAGGTGTCCCAAGAACACTGCTCCTGATTACCCTGTACTGCTCCACAGGAACCACAGACAGGAGAGCAAACGAGGTCACACAGGAAGGGTTTCTCCCCTGGAATGGCAGGATTCTCCCCCAGCTCTCACACACCACCTGCAGGGACTGGATATGACTGCCAAGACCTGCAATATCTGTTCTGACCATAAAGCAACTGCAATGGGGCACCAAAGAGGATATGGCTGCATCACCAGATGGTATAGGATCTTCTGTAAAATGGACCTTTTCTGATACAGTGAACTAGCTAATAAACAACTTCTGCAACAGTTATCCACACACACTTCTATATCTGAGCATGGATTTATTTTCCCAAGCCTACCTGAATCCACACTCAAACATGATAAGCATAACTCTACAACTGATCAAAAGAAATCTGAATCTATATATAAAACAAAGCAGTTCTTTTTTTCTTTTTTTTTCTCAAAATGTTTTCCTGAGTATTTGCCCTGCTTCATAGTAAAAAACAGAGAATTTTGAATCACAACATCTTATGCACATCTAAAAAGAACTGCAAAAGCATTCAGGTATAACCTCTCCATCCTCCAGAGTTATCTTCAGCTTTTGATGACCAAAATGTTAAAAAAATTCCATGAGCAGATGATTCATCCTGGTTCCAAGATCTGGTTTTTATTCAGTTCACAACATGATTTAAGCTTATTTCTCATGGTGATGTACTTCTTTTGCCAGTGCTGATTACCACTGATTTTGACCCTGGTTCATCTCAACTATACAAAAATATAACCTTGCTGAGAAGCCATTTTTAATGGCCATGAACTTCCCATGCAGAAGATCATTGCTTTCTGTATGGAGCAGATGCACAGAATGGGAGAGACCTCACTACATGGCTTTTTAAAGTCCCTTTATAATTAGGTCTGAATAAATCTCTCAGGTGTCCTATGAAATAAAACAAACTTGTTTTCTTAACAAGATCTGAACTTAACCTCTGATATACAGAATTAATCTAATATTCCTGTAAACCAATCATCCAATGCAAAATCCAAAGTTTCTGATCTAGAATCACATTAACCTTCAAAAAAGGAAACAAAACCTTACAATATTTGTTTTAAATAACTGAATTTTGACTCACAGTAACAATACTTAGAACAACGAATGCTATTAAAATATTATCATCTAACCTGTCATGTAAATAATTCTGTGGCGACAGAACTCCATTCCCTAGAGAATATTCTGTTTTTTCAGACCCCAGCAGGTTTGTCTGGTTTTCAGTTAGGCTTTAATTTGAGAGTTCACTGAATGTACCTTGCTCAATTTAGCCCTCTCTGCAGGTGATTCTCACCCAGAGTTTATGCCTGACATTTTTCTCACTATTGCCTGTAATATTGGAAAAAAATAATTTTTAAAAGAATGCACACATGGAAGAGATAATATATGGTTAGATCATTGTGTCAATATTGATTTCTTGAATATTTTTAGAATATGGCATTTGTTATCTCCTTTAATAATGATCCAATGTTTACTAAAGGTTGAAGATCTTACTAGCAGTGAACAAATGACTATTTTATCCTATACAGCTCTGATTCAGCTTCAAATCTTTCTGCTAATATAGAGTATAATGTGTATAAGCCATTCTGGTTTTCTTTCTCACTTACATTTTTGGAAGCAGGTGCATGTTTTATAGTATGTAATGTCTCTTTGACAATTTTCCTTGACAAAATATTTACAAGGAATTGTGGCTCCTCTTCTCACCCTCATGGAATTCTTCAGCATGAGACATCTGACTTACTACCAATAGCACCAGGAACTAGTGTCAACTTTGAGAACTGCTAATCAAGTTTTAATACACAAGGTTTTTTAGCACTCTCTACTTACCAGAAGAATAATTCTGTGAAAATTATTGCTAGTCACTGGGGAGCAGGATTACACATACCATGCAGTTAATACTTTGCTTTGCAGTAGTTTAACACCTAAGTTTTGCCAGTGCCATCATTGCTAGCTCAGTTATATTCTTTTCTTGCATTGCACTGATTAAAAGACAAGAAAACTGTCACTTTAAATAGAATATTTTCAGATTTAATTCTAGTGAATTCAGTTTATAGCACAACTTTTTTGCCAACAGGACTCTGATACAGATGCTTATATGTCTGAATGGTGCATTAATATTTAAAATTCTATTCTCAAGTGGGCAGATATCGATTGATACACCAATTATTGCCAATAAGAACTGGTGCTTTATGAATTGCTTCACTCATCTGTCTATTTAATGGAGAAGTAACATTGTCCAATTAGCTCAAAGCTGGCAACACCTGAGAAGTTTATTATAAATACTTTCCACAGTGTAATCTAATGATTTAAAATACACTTAATTTATCTTGAAAGCCTTTTTTTTTTTTTTTAAGCTTTCATACCATTCCAGAAAAGTTTATATTTTAAATCAATGTCAGCAATTTTGTTTTATGCTTATTGTTCACAAGAAAGAATGCCAAGAATGTTGCTGTTTTGGAGAGGCATATTTATGAACTCTATATTTTTAGAAGGTAAATCTTCTTTTACACCAACACAATAATCTTATTCCCATAAATAAGTCTTTCTCCCTAAGGTCAGTGATATTTTTTCTGCATGAGAAGCATAACAGCAAAGTATTAAACACTGAATAGGTTTCCTACCAATGGTTTAGTTCGCTCTTTTGTATTTAGCTTCAGCACATATCTCTCTGTTAAAAAGGTTGGATTTCTTCTAGCACCAAACATTGAAGGACTCATATCATAATCCATCATTCTGAAAATACAAATGAATCAGGCAAGGTCTGTAAGTCCTTTTGCAAAAGTATAAAGCACTAACCATTTATCACAGATAAGACAGGTAATACTGGGACATTAAAAGCTGAAATGGTTCAGAAACCTTTTAAAATAGCACTTCTCCCTACAGCTGAGATTAACTGAGATTCCCCTCAGTACTGTTAATTCTTTGAAGGAGAATACATCATGTCATAATATTGCTATGTATTGTAGCCCACAAAAGTCCAATTCTGATTTCGGCCTCTAGATACTATCAAACACTAAAATTATTTTTTTTCTAATTTTTTTTAATGAAAAATATATGCTTCTATGTCCAAAAGAAATTGTGTCATGTACATAGCTCACTGAAAATTTGACTACAGGGAAAAAAATTGCACTAAGCTCCTGAAGAGTCCTCCATTAATATGGCTAGGAAATAAGATTATTTTTGAAACAAAGTTCTTCGTGCTTTTTCCTAGTTCTCTGTCAGCATCAGACCTGGTCACAAAATCATCTTCCATATGAAATGATAAATAGCCAGATAATAAGATAATAATGCAAAGCAATAATTACCATGAGTGCTTCAGATCAAAGCAGCTAAAATGTTTCAAGCTGCAGTCCTGTTCACTGAAATATATTTTTCCAAGAACAATGATGCTCATAGACAAGTAAAACACACTTATAAGACTTCTATAACCTCCATAATGGAAAGATACTGGAGATACCACTTCACATGTGAAAAGAATGTGGGTATCTAACCCCTGTACAAAACAACTCACTATGGGGAGAAAACACCCAGGTTTTCTCCCTTAGTGACACTGCCATTTACAATCTGTGGAGACAAACTCAAACCATAAAAAAAATTTCTCAGTTCTGATTTTTTCTCAATGTTTGGCTCAAAGGTTTGGAGCAGCATACTCCTTTCTGGGTATAACCACATGCTCTGCACTAATATTTTCCTTTTAGTTTTTCTGGTGGGACCAAACCATCCAGTAAGACAAGAAGTGACTTCATCTTGCATATTTTCATTTTTTTTCCACGTTTTGATTTTTTTACCAAGGACAGAACAAAATTTAGTGAAACATCTCACATACCTTCCAAATAAATTTCAGAATAGGCTGAAGAGAACTACAGGAACAATTCAAGACTTATTCATACAGTAGCTTTCTGCTCTTTGTCAGCATCTGGAATGCAAAAAATTTCCTGAAGTGTGGCACAATAGATGCAACAGTAAATTTTGTACAGAAAACAATAAATTCTTTTTTTCACTTGGATTAATAAAAAAAAAAGAGATCACTAATTCACTATGCACTATGGACAAATAAATCTATTCCATCTATCATAAAGGTAGCACAGGCAACAGATTAGAAAGGTCCCAGCAAAGGCAGCTCCTGCTTCCTCTGTTTCAAAGAGCTGAGGTGCTCTCCAAGGTCAGCATCTGCTCTGCACCTCATCCCCCAGGTACAATAGCTGAGTAGCCCAGGTCATCCAGAATTTTTATTGAGATTGCCAACAACACCTCCAGCAGAATCTGTAGATGAAATAGCCTTGCAAAATATACAGCACTGACACAGTGTGATCTTATTTCATTCTGCAATAAGCAAAAAGGTTTTAAACAGGATCTTTATCAAAGTCTCAAACCAGAAATGTAACCCTGTTAGAAAGCTGAGTGTGCTGGAGATACTGTCAAGAAAAGGGGGCACATACTTGAAATGGTATCCAGGGGCTCAGTGTTAAAAACTGGGCTGCTTGCACACATTAGAAGGGGACAGTGCCTATCAGAGCTTAGCAGAACCACAAGGCAATAGCAAGCAGTGTGACACCTGTGACATGACAACGGGCATCCACTTACATGGGTGGGAAGCCAAGACAGGGACCAGCAGTAAAAATTCATTTGAAAGACACTAACAAGTGCTGGCAAGAGACACTCCACTGAGAAACCTGTATGAAATATGACACTACAGAAGCAATGATGGCATAACAGCCTGAGTACAAATGAAAAGGATGGCATAAAGTGGGGGACCACTGTGGTTACACTTACAGCATCACACAGGTCCTGGAGATCCTTTATCCTTCATGGATATCATGCTCCATATGTAATATAAATAGCTGAATTTGAACATTGTTTAGAGAATGGAAGGAAAAAGCAAGAATCAAAGTCTGTTCACCAAACAGTATACCAATTTATTGCATCTGTTATGTGAGGGACATCTGTATTTTATATTCACAACTAATATTTTTGACAAAGCAAAGGTAATATTATTGTCAACAAGCCATGGGATGCTCACATTCATACTAATGGTCTTTCTGCTATCTCTCCTCACTGTGTTTGTCATCTGTCACCCTCTATGACAGAGCAGGTGAAATAAAAAGAAAGGGATTCAGTTCCTTCAAAGCAATGACATTCAAGAGCTGCCAGAGCCTGAACAACCAGGTGCTGCAGCAGAAATACACTGAAAGCCAGAATACAGAACAGAATGGCACAGAAAATATGGAGAGGAAAATAAGTTATAGCAAGAAACAAAAGCAAAATGACTCTGCAAAATACAGTGGAAAGTATCTGAGTTTTCAAATGCCAATGTCTAATGCTGAGTGTTGAATCTATTTTTCACCCACAAGAATTTGCCTGGTTTTATAAATTCTTTTACAACACTGCAGGAAAGAAGTTTACAGTATGATAAGAAATGAGGTTCATATCTGTCCTGCACAAAAGTTACAGCCCTGTACCACTGAAATAGAAAAGCAGGTCTCTATTTCCTAAAATGAGCATCAGCCTTTATTCACAAGTGTGGGTCTTCACTATATGTCCATTTCAGAAAAAATGGTCATGATCAGCTTCATACTTTTGCAAATTGATTACATTAAAAAAAAAAAAAAAAAAAAAAAAAAGTCTGCTTATTTATATCACTAATGTATTATTAAATCAAATTAAACCTTAGTTTTTCTAGTTAAGGGGCTAGGAGCCAGGATGAAGACATCTACCAGCAACCATAGAAACTGCAAAATTTGCAGCAAAATATTTAGGAGCAGGGGAAGAGAAAGGGGATTTTTTTTTTTTTTTTGTACACAGTACTTCTCACTCGTAAATTTTCCAACCATTTTTAATAAAAATCAAAAATTTTTTAAAACATTGAACTGCAATTTTAAAAGCATGAAAATTTCCTGGTTAGTGTAGATGCAATCTCAAACTGTGATCTGAATTAATGCATGGAATGTGATGCACCAGAAATGATCTGTGAAATTCTGGTGTAATGCTCATCAACAAGAGCACAAAGAATTTACACCAGCAGGTCTAAGAACAGAATCTGACTGACTGTCTATAGCAGAGCATTTGAGAGAAGGTTCTCAGCCAGACACAAGCAGTAGGACATATTATGTGAATGATGATGACTTGTTTTATTGCTAATACATGAACACTGCCAATGCAGTATCTAAGCAACAGCTCTATGATCTATTACAATGGATCAGGCTGTGGTCCCTCATGTTGTGTATGAGCTTCAGTGAGACCCCCTTGCTTTCTAAACTTGCCTGGTAAATCTAGGTGCCACCAATCCACTTGGATTTAACAGTCAACATATATAAGCAAGTTTGACTAGAAATATGCACGTTTGCAGACCCTGGCCTTGCAGAATTTACAATTACAAAGCAACAAAACACCCACCTAACCAATTCTGGATTTTATCTTTGCATTTAACCAGATCTTAGTGCTTTTTGCCCACCCATGCAAAAGCCCCCAGCCTGCACCAGTGCCCAGGAATGTTCCTCCCAAGGTGCAGGATCCTGCATTTGCCCTTGGGGAATTTAAGGTAGTTCTCTAAGAGAAGTAGAGCTTCTCTTTGTGCCACTTTTTACACAGTCACAGTACAGCTGGGAAGCTTGTACAAATTTTCAAACATTCTGTATTCTTCAAACTATGAGACATCACGCAGATTCCAGGCAACTGAAGCCTCACTATGATGATTCTGACTCTTTTTATTAATCGTTATCAATGATACAGACATTGCAGGGATTTGTAATTCTATAATTGGCATCATTCAAAAAATAATTGCTAGTCTGAAATCCTCATGAAATGAAAAATTTTTGCTGGATATTCACCAGATGTGCAGTAGACTGGGTGCTGTTGGCTGCAAAAAGTTGGGAGGAGTAGATGAACTAGAAGACAATAAACAATTACGAGATTATAATGAAATTAGATAAAAAATAAATGAGAACACATTGGATCTGGATAGCTGAATTCAGTTGAACACAGAATTTCTACGTACTAACACACAAAACAGATGGCTCTCCACAAGACTGGAAAGAGTTTTAGGAATTGGAGTAAATGAGCTCCCACTGTGATGAAACCAGTCTACAGCCTTCACTGCATAAACAGGGTAGGACAAAAGAGAAATAGAGTATTTTTACCTTTGTTCATGTATTTTGTAGGGTGGTTGTAAAGCTGGGTAAGATTCTGTGTACCATACTTTTCAAATAATGTTGAGAGAATGAAGGTACAGGAAAGTATCCACCCATACACTTCAGGGTTGTAGAAAATACCTTACAAAGACAGTCTTAAAGAACTCATAATTGTTTAGCTTATCAAAACTGCAAGAAATGTTTTGGCTATTATATAAAATCTTCACTGGGATAAAACACAGAGTAATAGAAGACTATAAATCTGCAAAGGCAAAAGTTAGATGAGTAATAAGACATATTTTTGATCATGATGAAGATATCTCTGTGGAGACTGGTGATGGAGTTGTCTAAAGTGCCCAGTTTTAAGACTGAAACTGTCATCCCTTCTCAGGATAATAAGCTTTGGCAGAGCATTAACAGTAGCATTTATCAAATGTCATAATTCCATGGGGATTGAAGGAGGAAAGGTGAAATTCAGTGGGGACATCAGGGATCAGAGCAGATGACCTTTTGGTGGGCAGTCACTTATACAGCAGGCCCAATGACCTCAGGACCAGTAAAGGGTCAAGGGGATTGGGAAGGTAGTTGTGAATTGTTTTGCTATAGACTCTGATCACATGGGGAATGAAAGAGGGATACATCAGGAGAATCTTATAGGAACAGTTACTTCAGCCTTCCCAAGCAAACCTTCACCAGTTTGTGGCTTTAATCTAAGGCAAAACCAGGAAAAATCTGATTGCCTGAAAGAGTGCTCGTTTTTATCTCCCTTAGCCATGCATTTCAAACCAGCTCTGTAGGACCAGGCTGGGGAAGAAAATGAATGGTCTGATTCTGCAGTATTGCAGTGTCTCAGGTAGCAAACGCATGACAGCCACTTAACCAATACCTGGGAAGCCAACCAGCAAGGGTGGCATTAATGATTTTGCAGAAAGTTAACTAAGGACATCTATCACTTTGTCATGTAGGGTAAAAGAAAGCATCAGTCAAAGGAGAAAGAGGGGAGCAGGCTCTGCTTCCTTTTTTTGGTTCTGCTAAAATCTGCTGTAAGAATCAATGCAGCTGGAGCTGTGAACTGTACTCAGGCTGATTAAATGGAACAGGGATAGAAAGGGGAGGAGTAAGGCCAGAAGCTGATCTGGAGCTAAACAGAAGAAGAGTATTATGGGCCAGCAAAACTCCAGGGGTTTACTAACGGACTCCCCAATGGCCATGCCCTAAAAATTCTCTCCAGGGGCTTAGCCATTCCAGTTATCTTCAAACGAGTGCTTCACCTTGGCCAGTGACAAACTCTGAAAATGCTCCTGTTCACACACAGACTGCACCCTCAGTCAGGTATTTCCAATACTTTCCTAAGAAAGACCATGCTGAAGTTATTCCTCCTTGGGACAGATTCATTCTGGAGTGAATATGAGCACCTTCAACTGTAATCTCAGTTTACAAGAGCTGGGGTTTCAGCCAGCTGATTTTTACAGCTCCTAACTGCATCCAGTCTGTACAATTCCTCTCTTTTCCTTCTTCCTTGAAGAAGAGGCATACACCTTTCCATCCCTTTTCCACTTGCTAAGCCTAGCACAGCTCCCACACTGAAACCTCTACTGCATGGAACTGTTCTTTTGATCCTTTTCATTTTTAAGATAACCTGTTTTTTTGCTGAAGCCTTCTTTCCAATATGGACTGCAGAGCTCATATAGTCAAAACTGTAACTAGAGATGGTGGAAACATTTGTGTTTGGAACTGTGTTTTAAAAGGATTTGCTGCTTTTCTGAAGTTATTTTTCTGATTTGTGACAAATCTATTTCTACAGATTTTATATTCTTTTTTTTTTCTTAATTTTTCTTCATGAAAAGGAGGAAAAGTAGAAGAGAAAAGCAAAAGTAAAGAATCATAATAAGAAAGAGAGAAATACTAAAATATGGCATCTAAAAGATTCTAAGTTAAAAATAAGTTTTCCCAGGAATATTTGACAAAAAACCTATCCAGTAAAAAATCCTACAAAATTTAAAATCTTAGGAAAATGTCTCATTTTTTTTAAATAATCACTATTCTAATCCGTATAAATTTCCACTGCATTAGTAGGATAAACACTGAAATCTGTTTCAAAATAACAGTATATAAAGCTCATCTACACTTTGTTTTTAATTATTGTGGAACAATCGATCTTTTTGTTCAACCAGATGCAAAAATAGAAGAAAGAAATATATCCTCACTATGCCTTCCTAGAGCTCAAGTAATCTTTTTTTGTTATTATTGTTAGTAATTTCATTCTCCATTTTTAGAGTATCATATACCTCTCTAACTTGGCAAACTCATTATTTTATAATGAATTAATTACTAGGGAAACAGCTTGTCAGTTTGAGTGGCAGACAGGGGCAGGCTGCTCTTGTACCAGAGGGCAGGCACAGCACCTGACTGCAGCCTGATTAAATTAATAGGCTGCCAGTTCCACCCTTTAAAACTCTTGGGGTGAGCACTGCTGCCACCACTGCCTGAATGTGCTGTGCTCCCTATCAAGTGATGAGTAGGCACTCTGATTTTTCATCTTTCACTATTAGGAAAATCACTCCCAGAGGGTCATATGGGAGCTCACTCAGTGTAGAAGGGAACTTCTTGTGCAGTGGCCACTACCGTTAATATATCTGATACGGAAATAAACAAGTAAGAGAAAAAATTCTCATAGCTTCATGATGTCCCTGCATAAGTGAGATTTGCATTAGTTACTCAACCACCAGCAATTTGATTGAAATACCAAAAATTAAGAAATGCTGCAAGAATTGGCATATCCTTTGAGCTGTTCAGAGCCCATGCACCACTTAAATTGTTAGTCCTGAGTGTAAGGCTTGCACAGGACATTCCAACCAGCCAGCTGCAAGCTCAGGTCCCTCTCCAGTAAAGCCTTTGAGCACAGAAACCTTAAGTGACTCCAGTGGGATTATTTGCTTGCTTATAGTTAAATGCACACATGGACATTGTGCTGCTGAAGCACTAAATTACTTCAAGACAGTGATCCAATCCTTTCTGCTCGGGGCACTCTGAAAAGGAAAGAAATAATGGTGTTTCACACTGCTCATTCAGCTCATGCTGGCTTTCTGCTCCCATAGGAGCAGAGAAAGGGGCAATTACTGTCTCACATTAGTGTGGAGGGTCATCCTGTACCCCAAGGAGCAGTGGAAAGCTCCAGTGCTTATTTCAGTGCTCTGCAGCTTCCCTGTTCCTGCACTCTCAGTACTGGGAAATGCAGGCTGCTCTGCCATGGCAGCAATAAATGGGACATGAGGCAATCTTTCAGCAGGACTTTTCTTAAGCTTTCAGCTGCTGCTGTTTGTTTTCCCCAGCATGTGGCATGTAAAACACCACAAAGATGCTTTTTAGAACTGCTAAGAGAAGCAGGCTGATTTGTTTCCTCTAAAAATTTCAGGAATCCAAAATTTTTTGTCTTAATACTCAGGTAGCCTAACAGGATCTCCCATCACATTTTGATTATGTCAGTAATAATAAAATAAAATCACAGAATCACTAAGATTGGAAAAGACCTCCAAGATCATTGAGTCCAACCTTTGACCACCTTGTCAACCAAATATTAAGTGCCACTTAAGGGACATTTGGAGAGGTGTTTCTGCAGAACTCAAGTGCCTACACTCTTCTTTGGTCCTGATTAAAAAACAGGGGAAAAAGGCAAAGGGTTGATTAAGAGACAATTGAATGAGGAACTGTGATACGGTTGTAATCTAATTTACTTTTTGCTCTCCCGCACACAGGAAGCAATTGCTTCAACAATTCATTAGATTCCTCCTCTGTGTATAAACTCATGCTTACCTACCTCACAGAAACTGTGTGAAGCAAAAATATTAAGAACTGAGAAGTGCTGACATACTAAATTGAGAGATTATTTATAACTGGCTTACATAAGACTAAAGGAGGAAAGTTTTAGCTTACATTGGAGAAAACCAATTTTAACCTAGAAATGTCACATCCTCAGCAGCATCCCAAGGCTCCAGACCTGCACCTCTCATACCTCCTCCCTGCTCTTTCATTTCAAAACTTTATGCTGCATGAACGCTCCCCCAGCTACCAATAAAACAAAATCTATACCACTGCCTGTGAAATTTCTATGACTTTGATTGCCCACAAGACTAGCACTTCTTTCCTTTGATGGGAAAAGCTGAAGTCCTAAGTAAATGTAGTTTCTACTAAGCATGCAACTTCAGGTGCTCAACAGTTCATACCTGCTGTCCTTGGAGAAATCAGCCCCTCCCTGGGAGTATGCAGGGACATGGAAGTGCAACCCCCTGTTCTCATGTGTAAGAGCCCAAACATAGAACAGAACCAATCCAGTGATATTTCTCTTCCAAATTAAAGAAACAAAGGGGAAGAAAAAGGTAACACTATCACACCTCATCAGACTTCCACAACTAGCAGAAAACCTATGGACATTCAGATGTCCTGCCATATTTCTGTTCTGAGGGAAAATCAGCTTTAACAGATCTTCCCACTTTTCTTCACAGATCTCCAGACATCTCAACAAGAAAAAAATAAGCATTTTCATCAGCGTGTCTTTCATCTTTGCCTTTAAAAATGACACATTTCTTGTTCATTTTATGTGAACACTGGATATTTGGTGACCTAATATATGCAGTGTAAGGCATCTGAGATTTCTCATGTAATCCCAAAGGGAAAATATACTGATCCAATCACTTTGATGCTGCAACAGAGGGCAATGAAGAGAAAAGTCAATAAAAGCATCAGAGCACAAAAAGGCAAGCTGTAATCAATATATGATCTTGATATGGGCTATCTGGTAAAGAAAAATCATTTAGGATTTAAATTTATTTCCTGTTGCAAACTGCTTAGAAAGTGAAAAAAAAAATTATGGGCTAAACCTAGTTTATTCCTCTATCCTGACTTCTTTTTATTTTTTTCCTTTTCTTTATCCAAGAAAGCAAGCAAATATTTTGACACTGGGTAAATTAGCCAGGCAGAATTTGGCAAGAGAACAGTAGTCTGGTTTACACCTTTTGCCAGGCAAATGCCCAAGCCACCTGCTTGCCAGTTATTCAATGTCAGAAAAAGTCATCACAAGGAAAAATATCTTTTTCTTTGATAAAGGAAAAAAAATCCTCAAACCAGCATATTTTAGCAATTCCATCCTGATGGCAAAGGAAATATTTTAAAGTAGCTACATGTATGTAAAAAATAAAAAACAAATTACTTCTACAAGTGATTTTTGCAGTCCATTTGCCAGCATCCCTGCACCCAACACTCATTCCCACCCACTCTACCACCAAGTCCAGAAAACTGAAAAGATTGATAGCAAACTGTATCAGTAAAAAAATGGCCAATAAGGCATTTTCCATGTCCATCACAACTTGCCCTGCTTCCCTCAGTGATGATACTTGAACACTTGGTAAATATGAATATATATACATATTTTCAGACAAACAGTACCAACACTAATTTTTCCAGTGCTTCATGTCCATATTTTTAAATACATTTCTGTCGTGCTGTCCTCTTTCTTCATGGGGTTCTTCAGTCCTTTTTTTATCTGAAAAAATATAATTGCCAAATTCTGCTTATTCACCTAAAACTTGAAATCTAGTCAGAGAGGAACTACATTCACTAAAATGAATGTTACTGCCAGGAAACAAAACTCTACCTTAAAAGTACATTAAGTTCACAAAAATAGACAGGCAAAAGTTAATAAATACAAGAATTACAAGCTGCCTCTGAAGTCTTGTCTCAATTCCCCTGTGCATTATCAATGGTCTTTTAATTTCACTGATTGTATGTTAATTTTTTCCCATCAAATCTTGTTATTTCTACTGATTCTCCTTAACCAAACTAAAATTGCCTTCTCTGTACCAGTCTTTACACTGCATGTGGGACTTCATCTCCAACTCAAGTACATCACCATTCCCTTAGCTTCTGAATTAGGGAGACACAGCAGCAGAGACTACATCCACAGACCACTACCAAGTTCCTTTATGCTTTTAACTGCAACATACCATAGCCATTAATCTGACCTCATCATCCAAAATGTTCCCTCTTTCTGCTTCATCATTTTAGTTGCTCAGCTGTAAAACCTACCACAATAACAAATCATTACTACAGGACAGGGTCTCTTATCTCTCTGCTCCACAGCACAATGTCCACATTGCTGCCCTGAATTGAAACCTAGGTCTCTGAGTATCAGAGCAGCACATGTTAAGACTGACCTGACAGCATCAGACTGATAAACAATCTACTCCATCATCTTCTTTCTGGCACTGGCTAAAAGTGGATGGTTAGGAAAGAATGGAAGAGTAGTGGTGCTGCCTCACCATGGTCTCACACCTTCTGGCCATCTATAGCTCAGCTGTGGAGTTTCACTGATGGAGGTGGTATCTCTGCATTTAATTGCCCATAAAGATCATCTCTCATGCATGAATTTGTCCCATTAGCTTTTGAAGTCATCCCAAGACCTGGCATCTACAGTTTTTTGCAATAATATATTCCACAGTTTAGTCATACATTTGGTGAAAAATCCTCTTCCTATAGTTCATGTTTTGAACTAGCACTCCATTAACTAAATATTCTCTTTGTTTGTTTTAAGGAAAAACTGCACCCACAACCCATATTGATCTGTTCTTTGCTACTTTTAAGTACAGATCTCTATCATTCCTCACTGATTTCAGTAGGTAATGTCAGTCTATGTGGTCCTTTGCCACACAGAAGTAATGCCATACCTCTGATCATGTTGTCTCCTCTATGCATTTCTTGCAGTCCTAGTTCATAGAACTCAAGGCATGAGTCCTCCACAGGTTTAGAAAATGGTATATTATTGCTTTCTTTTTTACTCTTTTAGTAATTCCTCACATTCAGTTTGCCCTTTCATCTGCTGTTGAAACCACAACTTTACACTTTTAGAACCATCACCATTATTAGAACTTATCATTATTCATTCTACAGTTAATACAACGAGATATTTTTGCACATCTTCACTGTCAGTTTATTATCTAGACTATCTCTTTTCCATGTTTCTAAAAATACTCCATATGGCACAGAACCTCTGATGTCCCCAGTAGAGACAGGTCTCTGCTGAGAAGACCAACCCTTCCTTGTTTCCTATTCAACATTGGCATTAGTTGCCATAATAACACAGCTCTACATGAGTGCTCCCAGGATGCCCTAAGCACAGTCCTGTAACAGCACACTGAGCACTGCAGTACCTGAACCTTAATCCTTTTTCATGGGCTGGTGGATGCTTCTTTCCATTCCCATTCCACATGATGGAAAGATGTAAAGGTCTGCTTTCTGTAGCCCCATGAAAAGCCTATGGACCTAATACAATGTCCATTCTTCTCTGTTATTTCCACAGTTCTAGGGAAATAATTTCTAAAAACTAATTATATTAATTTCACAGGAATTATGCCTTATATAACATTTGTGCCACTGTCTTACCAAGCAGAAGAGACAGCTAAAAATATATATCCTTCATGTTAAATGTTAAGTGCATGGTCCTTTAGGCTTAAATCAAGTAAAACAAAATTGTTATGTACTTTACTACCAAATTTCTTCTCTACTAGATTACTATTAGTAGCCTTTCCCTGGCACAACTATCAGAAGGAAAACATCTCTGCCTACTGCATACTTAAAACATCACAAAATCAACTGCCATTCACAATATACATTTTGCATCAAGGTGTCAATATCACTGCAGAAAAATAGTTTTGATATGCCAAGAAAATTCAGCCCTTCCTGGCCAAAGCCAGAAATCTTAATATTAGTGGAGCTCATCCAGCCTTCTACCAGAAACAAGGTTCTCAACCAGCCATTCTTTCTAGACTTTTAACTTAGTAATGGAAAGGGAGATGGGGTGGGTGTGTGTTAAGTTAAAAACTTCTTTTGTAAATATTTTTATGAATGACACGAGCTAAAAATTTCAAAAGCATTTATGTGGCCTGAAAGACCAGTTCTCACTATGAGTTTTCACAGACTTAATGGCAGAGTTTCAAAGGCATTTAAGTATGGTAACCTTTTGAAAAGGAGTTACATGGTTTTAAATCTCTTCCAGATCTTTCCAAAAAACAATGGCAAATCAAGCATATTATAGCCCTATTCTCATGTCTTCATGCATAAAGGCATCATTGGGGAAATAAAGTTATCAAAGTCAGAGCATCAGCCATGGTAAATAAAGCTTTGCAGTATTGGTTCTATGTCATACTATGTAATTGCTCAGTGTTAACATCCACTGTGTGTGCAGGTAAAGTCCTGAAGGCATACAGAATACTAGGTTTCTTGTAAATTTAGGAAAAAGAGTAAATTAAAGAAACCTGATGTTGAAATTCTTCTTGAGTTGCTTTTTTTTTTTTTGGTCAAAAGCTTTAACTTCTGACAACAAAAACACTGTATTGTTATAGTCCCAAGCTGATATCTTTAGGACCAAGACCTGAAATGATAAACTTCTTAGCTTGTACCACTCCTCACTGACTCACTTCATTGAGGAGTGGAAGTATAAAGCATGCCATGGAAGATAATTTCTAAATCTTGTAACTATCTCATTACAACAGACTGAAAGAGAATGTTTGATCACTACACAGCTAAAATGGATTTTTTTAAACTTTAGAAAGGAAAGAGGAGGATAAAATCTCCCCCCCTCCCCAAAAAAAAGTGTTAATAACATATCCTAGATACCTTGGATATCATCATCATCATATACCAAAGAGCTTTAGTTGTACAACTTCTGAAGGGGAAAATTGCCACAGAAATTATCCCAAAAGTCAGAAGGAGAAAATTAATCTTATATTTTAGAATGCCATTTTAGTATTGGCTGTTCTCTGTTAAAAGATGTGAACTTAACTAATTCTTGGGATTCTTTTGTGGATTCGTTTACATAAATATCAGTATATGGATTTACCATGAACATATATGACTTTTAATGCATTTAAATATACCAAACATTCAGATTTCTTTTTCAGGCAGTTTATTAATTAGGCCTAAGAATATCATGAGAGTCTAACTATCAACATACCATTTTCCTAACATATTTCTGCTACCCTTTAAAATTGTATCTTATAGCAGTTGGCAACAGTACTGCAATGTCCATTTCTAATGACAGAATTTGAATCAGCAGTACTTTGATAAAGTTAATGAAGCTTAAAATGATTAAGTAGATGTTTCAATGATTGGTTATTAATATTGAAATGAAAACTGAATTCACTGTGGCTATAAGCTCTAAAAAATTGTATGTCTAAAATAGTAGCAGTAGCTAATTACCATTTATTAACTCCAGAAAATTTCAGTGTGCTGTTTACAAACGGCCTAAGCAGAAATATTCAAATCATTTTGCATGCAAGACTTCTTTTAAAAGGAAATTCTTAATCCTACAAAGGTTTGGGGTGGTGACAAGTTGCAATACAGAAAGCCCAGCACTATGACTTTGCAAGAGAGAACACAGATTGAACTTTCAGGATCTT
The DNA here is from genome assembly GCF_029582105.1 of Oenanthe melanoleuca. Taxonomy (NCBI): domain Eukaryota; kingdom Metazoa; phylum Chordata; class Aves; order Passeriformes; family Muscicapidae; genus Oenanthe; species Oenanthe melanoleuca. Next base: position 76,389,982 of record NC_079336.1, read on the forward strand.
TGTGAAAATCAGTATCATTCATCAAAGGACACTTGTTTACCAGCTATTATAGCACCTATGACAAATTTTCTTCAGTTTATAGGAAAGAGGTCTCTGGCTATGCTTAGCATTACAAACTCATTTTTCTTGAATCGAGCCTGTTTTAAACTCCTGACACAATGCAGAGAAGAAAAAAACTCTACAATGCTTTATCTGGTGGAAAAAAAATACAATGTACACCAAGTTAGAAGAAAGAGGCCAAAAAGTGCCTGTCTACTCCACTGTTGAAGAGTGCTGACAGGAAAGTGTCTGTTGGCACCCCAGCATCTAGATTTGCACCATTCCAAGAGAGATGGCTGGCAGGGATTTGTTGTGTTCTCTTTTATCATCTTGTACTGAAAGAACAGGTGGAATGAGGGAGTGCTCGTGTTGCTGGGGAAGAAGAGAAATGAATTGCTCCATCAGCACACACAAAAAGTAAATATGAGGGTGCATACAGTAAGTGGAGCCCTCTGCTAACCCATTCCCACATATAATCTAAACAAGCACTTCTACAGCAGATCTACAGGATCTTGTGTTCCTGTATCAGCTATCCCACTTAACCACATCTTCTCTTTTATGGGATCAGGCAGAGACTGATCCTCCTTCACAAGTCTGCTTTCTGTTCCACTGAATAACTGAACAAAATATGCTCCAGAGGAGGGGCATGGCTGTGCCTCTGCACTTTCACTGTGCAGTGAAGTTAATTATGCTGACACCGTTTCCAAAGGCCTTTGAGCTCTGCCTGCATAAGAGTATTGTAAATCTGGAGGACAAAGAGGGACAGCCTTCCAAGTTGTCCACGTAATTTCTGTCAACAATGCCAAATAGGACAGCCCATAAAAAAAGCAAGAAACAGCAAGAGCATTGCCCTTTTGTGCCTCCCATGTTGCAGCAGAAAAAATGACTTTGCTGCCTGTTGGGGGAACCCCAAACTGTACTAAAACAGTTTTCAGACATATTTTTCTTTTTTTTTTTTTTTTTTTTTTTCCAGTTTGCCAAACAGGCAGTAAGTATAAATTACCATTGGTTAGACTCAGAAATAATGCCTGTGGGCATATAGAAGAAATGACACTAACAACTGATAGGCAGTATCAGTCAGTTCTGAACTGTGTCCACTTCTCATTATTTCACAAGATAAAAATCACAGCATATACTAGTAAACAATTCAAGTTGAGGTAGGCAGGTAGGTAGATAGAACAGCAGTCTCTCATCTGTGATTTTCCACTTCTTGCAAGCTAAAAAAATAATCTTCAACTATAATCTTAGAAAACTTCATATTCAAGAGCCAAGATCTCTGGGTAACACACACTTTAAAAAACATCAGGTATACCCTGTAATTATGAACAATGGACAAGTAAAATCTGAATAAAATTCCTTGAGAAAAGCTGTGGGTTGCCAATAGTGCCTTAAAAACTTCGGGGAAACTGTCTGAGAATATTTGGACAAATGCAAGTATTCAGTTCACTGATGTTCCTGACCTGTGTTTGGTGCTTGTGAATATGCTGACAGTGAAGTTTTACTCACAGTAACATTTGGGAGAAGTTTATACTATTGCCAGTGTGTAGGCTTGCACATAAATCTGCATGCTAGCATGAAGACATACTTGCAAGACAATCTGTTATGGATTTCCCAGAGAGAACAGTAATGAAAAGTAATTTCAATGACCAAGTACACAGCTCGAATAGCATGCAAGAAATACCATTCAAGCACAAACAATCCCCAGCAGAAAATATTAGCTCTCAGAAGCTTAAAAAGACAATTCTGTTCAGTAATAAACCCTGGTACCTCATTTGCAATAGTCAGCCAATCCAGTGACAGAACGAGGCAGCTACAACTAAGGGTGAGAGAATACAGACAGACTGCCAAATAATCACCTACAGAGGAAAAGTAACAGCTTTACTGCCAGCCTCTGCATTTGAACACCTAACTTTCTATTGACTAGACAAAAGACCACCTCTGCTCTCTAGGATGCAGTTTCAGTCCCTTTCTTTGTGTCCCTACTGAAAGATCTGAAAAAAAACCCCAGAAAAGTAATGAATATCTGGCATAAGTATATGATCACATATTTCCATCAAATTAGTCAAGCAGCCTCCATGGCAGTCCATTTGGGATCTGGTTCTGCATTGCCTGCCATTGTTCACATTTTTCACATTCATGCAATGTCCCATGACAAAGATACTTCTGGTTGGCTCCCTGATAAGAAAAAATTTTCTTTTTTGTGATGTGAACCTCTTATTCAGAGGAAAACCTTGGACTGTCTTTGCACTGTGGAGATGTGCTTCAATATGATAAAGACATTAAAAATACATCTTAGTATGACCTGGGTAGCTTTGCAAGTTGCAAAGCCACACCTAAGCCTCACAACAATTCTTCCTTACACACATACAATCCTTCCAGCCATACTTGGAAGTTATTTGTTTCATGTTCAGCATGGGCTACCTAAAGCTAGGTAAGCCTGTAAGCAGAGGTGGGGATACACATTCAATTCATCTTTTTGCTAGATATTTTGCCATGATGTTGACATTCCCACAGGAGCATATAGTTTATGTCTTTACTTTAAGAAGACATAAACTTTTATGTCTTCTTCCTCTTCACCAGCAGAGATGCCTTAGACTCATTTCATCAAAATTTTCACACAGAAAATTCCAATTAGGGATTATAATTGTATAGTACCTTAAAACTGAGCCTTCTCTATGAACAGAAAGCAATCCTTTTGTTCACTGCAGTCTTTGCCTTTCCTGTAACTTCAGCTCAGATCCTGAGTCTTGTTTTGCAGTTATCAAAGTCAGTATGGTATCCAGGGAGATACACTTGCTGTTGTCAGTACCATTGTCTCTTGAGTTCCAAACACAACACTCCATCCCTATAAGCACACCATGTGCAGTTCTCCAGGCCCTACTGGATGAGGGTACTGAGCTGGGAAAATGTGGTTGCCACATTCATATGTGGGGTGTTCTGGCTCTGGGTACTGCTTTTGGTGACTTAGCTGACTGATGGGCGCTGTATTTCATGCTGCAGTTCAGCAGGCACAAGTCGAGATTTAAGTATTGAGACTGGCAGAAAAGAAAGATTAAAGTCCAACATCCATTCAGATCAAAGAGAGAGTGCCTTGGTCTTGTGTAAGGATGGCTGCATCTGGAATAAATCCAGACAGTGGAGCACTGACCTTTGAAATGGGAGCTAGGAAAATATTGGTGATAAATCTCCTGATTTTCTTGTGCAATATCCAGTCTTCAAAAGGGACAGGAATATGCTATCTGGTCTAGCCAGAAACTTTCAGAATTAAGCCCTCTTCAGGATTTGTTGAGCACCATAAATTGGTACTTTCTTCTTTTGCTTCCAGATTAGTCAATCTGATAGGAAATAGGCTTAGACCAGATTGCTACAGGAGCCAGTGAATAAACACAGATGCATAATCAGTGAACAGAGAACACTTCAGCACAGAGGGTATCCAGGGTCTTTTGTATGTCTGAAAGACCACACAGTTCATGCAAAAAGTCCTGGCATTCCAAACTAAACTGAAGAAAATGTTTGTGTGATTTGGCTAGAGGTTAGGAAAGAAAGGATTCAACCCATGTAACAATATTTACGTGGAGTTGTTCATAAGCAATACAAAAGGAATCATCTGCCACCACAGTGAAGGAAGAAATCACTGAGTCTGATGGTAGAAGGAATACATGACTCAAATAATAAACTGGAGTTTGTTCCTTTTTTCCATTCCATTATTTTATATTCCTGTGGTCATAGGACTCTGAGATGAGTCAAGTAATTATATAAATTGTGAAATAGCCATGCATAGACTGCAACACTGCTGAAAACTGAGACTGTAGGAGCCTAAATTAGCAAGAAAGTCTTTTAACATCTCTCAGCCAAGGTCAGACTAGACAGAGCTTTCTCCATTATAAGTCTTAGAGAAAACCTCTTCCCACCCCACTAGCATATTTCAGGAGGCCAAGTTAAGAAATCAATTATTTAAGCTTCATTATGCCTGTGATGAGACCTTCCTCACACAAAATGGACTTTTCACCCAGGCATGACAAGTGAGTGGGATATCATCTTGCTCGCTGTAACCCAGCAAGTTTGGGAGACCTTAGAGTGAATTTAGCAACTAATACAGAAGATTTCTGAACTTCAGATTCTCTGATACTTCTGTCTCTTAACCTTTTAGTCATCACACCATCTCCTCCTAATTCAAAGGAGACCATCAACAAAATTTTCTAAAAGGCTTCAAACACAAAAATAAAGCAGGGCCCCATTTTTAATGCACTTAGAACTATAGCACATCTGACAAGTTTTATTTTCCTTTACGCATAAACCATTCTTATTTGTATTCTGTTATATTCAAATTCTTCTATTAATCTCCTTTTCTTTATAGTTTCAAGCAATTTACTGTGTGCTAAAGGAAGATGAGGTCACAGTCTGTAAATCCCATAATCATCACAAGTGCCTTTTTAAAACATAAGCCTGGTATTTGCTATTCATCAGTACCGCTGTAATAGCTACTTCTATAAGCAAAGACAATTAATTCACGCCAAATAAAAATAATTTTAAAAAATTTTACCAGACATTCTTTGGATTTCAAATGTGTTTACTCTTCCATTTAATCTTAGGACTAGCTAATGTATATAATATGAGATTTCTTTTTTTTTTCTTTACCCATACATCAATATATTTTAATAAATTCTACAGAAATCTTTTCAAGGCCAAGCACCTTGAATACTCTTGCTTTGACAGTGGAATTTGTAACCTCATTCATTGTTTCTTTTCCATGTAAGAGGACTGGTTAAAGTTGACTAAAAGTTTAAATGTGTTTATTTAATTTAAACAACACTTCTGCATTATTTTAGGAATAGAAAAAAAAAATCTCTAAAAGACAGCCCGATACAAGCAGGCTACAAACTGTATGCTTATTGTATTTTTTCTCTGAATTCCCTCACCCATTACTCAACTAATTTGCTTTTCTCTTTGTTGCCTATGTGCCTTTACATCTTTTGATGTATATTCATCATTACTTGGCCAGTTTGTAAAGTACAGTGAGTTATCTATACTCTGGCATTTTGGAAGTTTTATATATTTTCCTAGAAAATCAACAATACTGATAGAATTCTCGCTGATGCAATAAAATGCGTTGCCAACCTCATCAATTTTTTGTCACCAAATTTCAATAGAAAATGACAGATATACAGAGGAGTCAAAAATAATTATGTTCCTCCAGACTTCTTGGAAATTAGTAACATAGAGGAAAGTGTCCTGAAAGAAGACACCAACTTAGAACTCAGGTGCTGCTGTAGCCTGGACCTTTACCCATGAGATAAAGTGAAGTTTCTAAAGAAGTTTCACAAACTGCTCACCCATGGGACAGAAATTGTCACAAACTTATGGTTGCAGAAATGTTTGTTATTATCTCATAAATACTGGCATCACCCTCCCCCCCATCATAAAGGATGTTAACATTATAACACAGACAAACAATTTTAAGCAGGGGTTAGTTTGCTTATCTTAACATTATGCCCAAATTCCTGAGGCATCAGGGAAAGCTATGGTCACCTTGACTTTTATGGCAATTCAGGGAAAAAAACATCCCACAAAATTTTGGTATAAAAATGATAGTTTAAGGTTTATTCTAAGTGTAGGGTCTACTACACAGCAGTATAGCATACCTGCAGTTAGGCTGGTATGAGAATCCTACATATCTTTACCCTTATTTAAGGGATAATCTTTATTTCTTACAGCTTTGCTACACAATGCCATAAACAGCTGGTGAGATTAATAACAGAAGTTAAATCAACTTCCAGAGATGCAGGTAGAGAGCACACAACAGGGACACTGGGACACTGTATTTTAAAGTAAACCACACATAACAGGAGACAGCAATATTTTTCTCCTCTTGGAAGGGGCTCTGCAGATGTGAAATTTCTTGAACTTTCTGGTAACATACAGCATGCACTAGATAGAAAAGGACATACAAGATCTGAAATCTGCACTGATGAGGAGACACAGGCAATGGAAAGACTAATTAAAGTTTGCTGTGAAGTGAAAGCACATTAGCTAAAGCTCATTAGATTCCTGTGTGGGTTCTTTGCTTCTGAATGAGAGGATCCACAGTGAGCTGATTGCACTTCAGCTAACATGATTTTACATCACACTCTAACTGATTATATCTTGACTTTACTGGACATGTGCCTTAAAATGTTTCCTAAATGTTTCCACAGTGAGGTAAAATCTCCAAGCAAATGAAGAAAGGGTTCCAAGTGCAATTGCAAGAGGCAATGAGACTTGTGAGACAGTTAAAGCTGCTAAGGCCAGTGCCTTCTACACACCATCATGCTCAGCAGAACGGGCAGAGGGGGGCTCCTGCTGCACATCAGGAGCAGCAGACATGCAGGCAATGCAGTGACTCTTAGAGCCATAAGGGGTAGGAGCCAGGATAAATAAATCTAAACCTGAACATGACACAATACAGGAGAGGACCCTGAGACAAGTTATCAGACCCAAACCCCTGAACACCTACCAGCAGTCCCTGCAGGACTCTACAGGGACAGGGAACCTTTCCTCAGCACCCTCTTGGAATGCCAAACATTGCTGCCCTCCAGAAACCAAAATCTGCTGGTCACTTCTTCCTAAGGGTTAGAAATTATGTTCTCAGTCAAAAAAAAAGAGAAATGTTTATGGCTAATATAGTCAACTTATGGAAATTAGTTATAAGCAGCATCTCAAAAGCAACATCACAGATAATGCAATGAAAGCTTCCAGATCAAATGGATCTTCACTTAAAGTAGAAACATATCTTTGTCTACTTTAGCTTCTCTTTTATATGGCAATCTGTGACTCAAGACACATTGAAGTCCAAAGATAGAGAGGTTTAGCAGTGGAGAAACTAGAGAATGTACTAAAGACAACTGAAGCTTGATTTCTTTTACTGTATGTTCTAAGGAGAACAAAAATATGTGCTAATTTTGACTAAACCAATTTAACTTTTAATGTAACAAATTAAAATTTACATCACTCACACTTCTTAAACATGAGTTATTTAAACTTATTCAACATAAGCTTAATGGTTATTTGTTCTGAATATTGCTATTTTTCAATAGCATGATGAACACAATTTAATGGAAAGAGGATTAGTCGAGTATTGTATTTGCAAATTTTCAAAGCTAGAAGCAGTTGCAGACTTATGAAATCTAAGAGATACCTTGCTATGTGATTTATTTTGGACAATCATTTAAAATATATCTAAAGGTAGTAGACTATGTTTAGAGCAAACTCTAAAATTATAGACAAAAAAAATTAGGTTTAGTTAAAAAAAAAAACCAAATTTGTGTGAATTAGAAATATAGTTTATTAAATCGCAATCTTGCTATAGATATGTTATAACAAAAAATTGATGGTTACATTTTCTAAATTACTTTTCTTTACAGGTCACCCTGAAATAAATCAAGAAATAACCACAAGAGTGGTACATTTAACATTCCTCTATATCTGTGGGTAGGCATAGTTATACAAACTCTTCTAATAAGTTTTCTAATAATTGTTCTAAATCCAGAAATCAGTTCCCAAAAGGACTAGGAACAGCAATGGTTTAGTTTCATTGGCTCCATCCACTCATTTCACCTGCACTAATTAACAGAAAGTAGAACTGACTCAGTTGGAAATATAAAAACTGTATTTCTGTCTTCCACTGAAATTGCAAAATGGCACTTCCTCTCCAAATCAAAGACAACGTGCTTCTCTCAGGCTCAGTGACTGCACCACAAGCCTGCTGAAATTACCAAACATCAAAGTTCTCTAAGCACTAATAAGATGTCATTTAGGACAATGTCACCTGGAAGTTATTATATATTTACATCTTCTTTACCTGTGCCTTATATTTCTGCCTTGTTTATTTTATAAGAGCCACTTACTTAAATAAATGATAGCACAAATGCAGGTTGAGGGCTTTTTAGTGAGAATAATGTGTTGTTTTCCCATGTTTTCTGTATTTTCTGTGTAGGAATAGATGTGGTGTCATTACCCTAGCACTCCTTATCTCTAGGTGCTGTTATTACATGTACCTGTTATCAGAGATGTGTATCACATTAGTAAGTACCTCATCACAGAAATAGCAGCTTTTTCCTTTGATGCTGGAGCATGCAGTACTGATTTCTGCATATGTACTGCATTACCATAGAGGCTTAGCAAAAGATAGCTACCAACTCACAAAAAGAGCCCTGAGGTCGTGTGGAGATTAAACCAGAAACACTCAGGATGCCAACAGCACCTTCCTCAGGAAAACATCAAAGAGGATTTACTCAGATTTTACCAATCTTCCCCCAAAGAAACACTTGCAAATTGTTTGAGGAAAGCATGTTTCATGTTAAATACACTGGCATAAACAATTAATTAGATTAAAGGGCATTTATTTATCAGAAGCTTCATAATTCCCACATAACAGGCAGCTGTTGGAGTCATAGCAAATGGAGTTGCAGGAACATAAAGAAGTGCTGCTCCTTGCTTATACCAGGATTCCTCACACATTTAAGGTTTTGTTTGTCTCTGCCTGCTCTCACACTAGCTTAGCTTTGCAGCACTGAGGTTTGAGAATCGTGACTCCTGTCTGTGCCTCAGCTGTTTTTATGCCCCTAGTGAATTTGATTCTAGATTTTGAGCATGGCATATTAGAGGAGCAATGTGGCAAAGCTTTTCTGCCCAGATACATGACAAAGATCATAAAACCCCACACATGCAGAGCTGTGCAGACAAAAAAAAAGGCTATTTTTTTTCAGCCTTTTCATTACAATTTAACAAATATTTCCTACAGCAAAGAATTTGATTAAATTTAAAACTGAAAAACTTTCAATCTGGAGAACTTGGAAACCAAACTCACATAGGGTTTTTGTTCTGTCAAGTGTGCACATTCAACAAGAACTGAGTACACTATCAAGCTCCTGATCAGCTCTGCTGTCCTGCCCTATAAGGAGACTGAGTTATAATGTAATTCTAGTCAGGGTAAAACAGCAAAATAGAAGAATTGAAAGTGGCAACTGTCACATTAAGTACACAGCCTTACCCTGCACTGCACACTGGAAGAACACAGAAAATAAGGTTCCAGTATAATATGTGCCTCAGCATCTGCCTCCCTCACAATAACAAGAAGAAATAGAGTGTGTTATCTACAGGAGAAATGCAGAGGTTTCAATAATTGCATAAAGACTGCCTGGTGCACTGTGCTGTATGCATTTCTGGGAGTGTGCTGGCAGTGCTGGCTGCTACCATTTGCATTCCCCTCACATCACCAGCTGGCAGAGTCACTCTAGCTAGAATTTTAAAACAAACGTGCAGAATACTTTAGAAGACAAAAGATTAGATGTGTATTTTTTAAAAACTCCTCCAACCTTGACACCATTGGCACAACAGTTTTCTCCTGACTTGCTAAATGCATTTCCTCAAATATCAAAAGCATACAGTTATATTACCTTTCTCTGCAGGACATTTAATCCTGGGAGAACTAACTATTCATTGGTTTAGAACTTGCCCAAATACATCTTCAGATCATTTAATCATACCACATAGTCACACCTTTAATTTGCACAGTCTATGCAAGATTTCAAAGTATTTTTTCACTCCTTTGATCTCTTAGCAGAAATCAGTCTGATCCTTGATACCACATTGGGTTTGCTGACTTTCTCTTTGAATTGAGCTAGCCCACAACAGTGCTGAGCTGCCACTCTGTCAGCAGAGCCTCTTCAAAGGAGCATCTGCTCCCAGAAACTGGATTTACTTTGCAGTCAAGGGAAAAACACCCATATGGCTCTCCATGACTCATACAGAACTTTATGTGAGTCAGTGATAATGGTCACTAGATTCCAAATCTGAATATTTTTAAAAGCTCCTGCTTGTATTTGCAAACTCCAGTAAAAACTCAAAAAGACACAAAATATTAATAATATGTTGAAATATATGTGTTCCCTTCCTTCTGTCCCTCAACCACCAATGTGCAAAAAGTAAAATGCAACAGAATAATTGAGGTAGGAACTGTTGGAACATGAGTTTTCCTAATAACCTCCCATGTTGCTTTGCATTTTTCCAGTTCAAAGAAGTGATGACAGTATAAGGGATGTGGAAAATAGCTACACTGCTACTATCAGACTCTGAAATATTCTCACACTAATGCTTCATGTCAATAGCAGAGTTTGGACCACTACCTTATGCTGTCAATGTTCTAGTGACCTGCATAAAGCTACTTACCAAAATGGAGAGAAACATGAATGCACCATTCCCTATTAGACAATTTATTGTTATAGTGGAACTGAACTAAGAGTTTTCTGCTGACAGCAGATTTTAGTCTTCCTCTCTTAACAAACCTGTTGTTTTTATTTTTTTCAGACTCCCCTGATCACTCAGAAGAGCTTTCCCAGACCACTGTAACACTGGCATTAAATAATACTCTTTTTCTTCCTTTCTTGGAATACTTTTTGCCAATTTAGCAGGCTCTAAACATGTAATTACTGAGGGAAATGACACATGGCAGTCTAAAGGAGAAGAGAATAACATGCTAGTGATCATCAAAACAGTCTATTGATTTGGATCAAATCCCAATAGGAACCCTCAGCCTTGCAGATCCTGGAGTCCTCAGCAGAGATAATCAATCTGCCATGCTCACTGACCTGCCTTACATATTCCTGATAGCCCTTGCTCCCCAAAGTTTAGAGTATAAACAGACAGAGCAAACAGCCAGCAGGAAGACAGAATACTCAAAACTCATCCAACACTTCAGGGTCACAAGCAGGATTTCTTTAGTCTCAGATCAGCACCAAAGTCTAAAGGCAATGTGATCTGAAACTTTCAAGGCCTTCTGATGTGAGCTTTTACATTTCTGGTGTCCTGGTAGTTTCTTGGTCTGATTTTACCTCATGAGCCTGCAGATTTTTTACTCAAGGTCTAAAAGGATATATAAACAAGATTGAGTCCCAAGCACCAGTTTGTATCAGTACTTTTACAGTTCCACTATCTTTAACACAGAAGTATTAGCAAAAAGATGCATCACAACAAAATAAATCCCAACGAAAAAGAATTCCAAATGTTCATAAAAGTAAATGTTGTTAAGAGTATGTTAGTGCACTAAGATATAGACAGGCAGGCAGGCAAGCAGCTTGGTTCATAAAAACCTAAATCAAAAGGCAATCTTCAGTCATGGATCAGCCTGCTAGGTGCCCATACACAGTGTAATAAACTTAGGTACACAAAAATAAGTGATGCTAGACAGATTCCCTGTATCATTCTCTCTTCATGAGTCTTACATCAAGAAAAGTGGAATATTCAATTGTGAAATACAAAAATGCTATAAATCCTCTAATATAAAGCACATGCCTGGCCATTGTTAAGAATAGAACTTCACAATGCCACACAGGTGTTCTTTTCTCACACTAACTTGTCTGTAACAGGACTTTGCAAATAGGAAAGCACAGAACCCAATGGACATGCCTAAACCTAAAACAAAAGAGAAACTAAATCAACAAGGTGAATTTGTCCCAAATACTTGGAGACATTGGTATCACCTCCAGGAGACTATTTCTAGACAAATGCACTAGAAGAATGATTATTTCATGGCTCAGCTCCTTGCTTGATGAAGATCTAGTTAATTAAGCAGGTTTATTGGCTGAAGGTCCAATTAGGAACTCAGAGTTCAGCCTGAAATTTTGATCATGTATAAGTATCCTTTCCATATTCTGAAGAAGGAAAGTTTATATATCAAATAAGCCAACTTTATTTGAGCAATAAGTCCACTTTCTTCTTTTTTTCCCTGCACACAGAATCAAATGGGTGCAGGGCTACAGAGAGGGACCACAAACCCAGCTCATCATCCCCCACTGAGCACAGCAGCAGCCAGCCCACCGAGGCTCCCACAATAACCAAATTGTTGGGTGTGAGTGGGTCCCAGCCCACTGTAACGCTGCCATACCAGTCACACAGGTGTGCCCAGCCACCAGCAACAGCCCCAACCCCTGATCCCACCTCCTGGGGGGTATCTGAGTCTGCTGCAGTTTCACAGTGACCTGTCTGAACCCAAACCTACTCGAGTCTCTGAAACCAAACCTCTGTGCTGGAACCAGCAGCTCCCATCACAACAGAACTGAGCACACTTACACACCCCTTTTGGAAACAGCCCAAAAAACCTAAACAGTTTGTTCAAAATGAACAATCCAAATTTACACAGTCATGCCAGATGACAATCTAAACTTCATCCAGCCTAAAATAAGACCTGTGACATCTTCCAGATGGAATTTTGTGTAACAGATATTTCTGATACCACACTTATAACACAGTGCATTATAAGATTTGTTATCTGAAAATGCCAGCAACGATTGATAATTAAGTCTACCCTATAAAAACATGTTGTAATTAACAAAGTAAAAAGAATTTCAGATTACAAGTCCATACCAAACTAACCTAACTATCCAGATATTTTAGTTTTAGAAATAAACCTGAAAGCCTTGAAATTTGGAAGTCAAAATCTGTCTTAAATCCTTTTTTTGTTTTGCACAAATTTATCAGCCTTTGCTAGCTCCCAGAAAACATTATATTTCTGTTTTCAAAAAATGTAAAACTACCTTGGGAAGATGAAAATGTGAAATCTAAAAGGTCCATCCTCAAAAATATTGGCTTTCTGGCACACAAACAACAAGAAATGGCAATATGTGCAACAGATGTATAACATTTTCAGAATAGCATTTCTGCCCCCTATTTTAAACCCCTGTTTTTAAACAATAGAATAACTTCCTTGATGAGCATATGTGGAATAGTAATTGAAAATCAACAAACCTGTTTTTATACAGCTCTCCTCTATTACAGCTTTTGAGATCAGTGTAATTCTACTAATGCATTAACACTTTTCATAACACCTCTCAGGTTATTAGTTCCTAGATGAGCACCAAAAGGATATGAATCCTTTAAACATTTTAAATAGAAATTGGGAAAAAAAAAAAAAAAAAAAAAAAAAAAAAACAACCAAACCCCAAAAAACCCCCCAGAGCCCTACAGGAATAAAAGTATTGCCATAGAGTAAATATGAGGTAGAAAATGCAGTTATTTCCTTCTTCTAGAACATATTTGTGTGTATTTGTACATAATAACTTGCATGCTAATATTATATCTGCTTATACTCTTCCTCTGTTGAGGCAAAAAAAGAAGTGCAGAATTTTCCACCTAATTGGGGAAATTACTAAATTTGCTGTCAGCAATGCATTACTATCATAGAACAGTAATTTCAGAGACCTATGAAAACCTGTTATAAACAAGTGTAATTTTTTTCCATTTAGAAACACAAAGAAATCCATTTTATCAATGGTAGATGAAAGTAAAACTTTGCAATACAGTCTTCTTTAAAGTTTTTTGGTTATTTTTTTTTTTTTTTTTTTTGCAGTTTGTTTGACAAGGAGAATAAATTATCACTGAGAATAATATATTCGGGCATTTATCTATTTGGTTTTTTGTAAATTCCATATCAACAAACTCAAATTACACTTCCCACTAATGTATCTTCAATGGAGGGTTTTCCAAAGACTTATGCAACCAATTAGGAGGATAGTTCATGTGACACATGAAGTCCTGGGGCACATAATTTCAATCATATGCTGTTGTTCCTGACTACTGACTAGATGGCTTCACTTCTCAACACTTTATTTTAATTCATTATAATTATTTCATTAAAACTCAGATTTTATTTCTTGCTCCAGAAAATCTCATACAAGAAGCTGCAATAGACAGGCACTGTGTATATCAGACAATTTTGCACTCGTCTGGGCACTCATGATCTGTGAATACCAGAGATGCACAAATACACTGAGCCTTACTTGCAGCTCAGCAAACAGTTCATGATAGATTTTTAAGCTGATGATCAGCCATATTTCCATGTTTATTCTCATGGGTTTTGTTCTTTAAGGAGCTGGGTGTAGTTACAACATTTCAAAGTAGCATTCTCTTTCAGATCAGTAAAACAAATCTAAAGAACGTAAGAATGAAATTGACAAAATTTCATTCTGCAACTACATTTCTTTGACTTTCAAAAAATTAGCCTGATCAATTCAAAACCCCAGGGATGGGTGCAGATCAGTGACAGTTCTTGTCAGTGTGCTCACTGCAAAGCTGTGTCCCTTTTTGTCCCACTGCTCTGCCTGGGATAGGAAATCCTTCTCTCCATAGCATTGGAGTATCAATTCCATCCACACTGTGTACACAGGCATGTGAAAGCCACAACTACTATGTCATTATAAGTATCATGACAGAAGGCACAGCCCATCAGGGAACCCATAAGATCAGAATTTCTAAGAAAATTTCAACTCATAGACAGCTGTGCTTTACCTATTAAAAAACATTTAACTCATTTGCATAGCTAAATTTGGATCAAATAAGGGAAAAACACTAGTTTTTAATTCTATTGCCTAAAATTGAAATTGAGGAACTCTATTTTATATTTGAGAAATCATTACAGAAAATAAATTCTAGCCAGAGATCTCTCTTTATGTTTCAATTATTCTACTTACTGTTCAGCTTACACTCCACTGTGGGATTTCTTGTCATGGTCTTCATTTCCTCTGAATTTGTCCCTGTGCTCTTAGTTCCAGGAATTTTAACATTTTTCTAAGGATAAAGCTTTCAAACTTCCTTGCTTAATGACTAAATCTCATTATCTGAGATTTGGGGTTTCACTTTAGGAATATTATCTGGCATCTCTGTCATAAGAAATTCTGCATTTTCATATTGTACTTGCTTGAGAATAATGGGCTTTTTTTCCACCAGTGCTGCCAATGCTTGAAACCAAACTTTCTTTTGTTGTTTCCACACATGCTTTTCACTTCCCCCCATTTTCAGTTTATATACTGTTGATGTGAATTCAATCCTGAGGTTGCTGGTATTAGCAGCTCAAAATACTCCCTATTCCACAAACATTATCATCTAAATAGACAATGAAAATCAAAGAAAAAGAAAGTCTGAAGAAATTAAATAGGACAACTGCATCTCTGATTATCTGCTTCTTCATTTTCTTACTCATAGTCCTATAGTTTGCAAAATATTTTTAGCATTTTTTACTGAAACTTTTTAAGATGCTGGATGGGGAGTGGAAAAACTGAATTTATTGTCCCTCTTTATAATAAAAACTCTAAAAACAATTCCACCACGTTTAATCATTTTAATTATAAGTTTATTGCTCAATTCTCAAATCTTCTGGGGCATTAAATTAGACATTTTGGTAGTATCTATGTCTTTGTAATGTCTTGAGAGACATCATAGAAGACCCTCGTGAAACCATTCCATTCTGCTGTTATCTGCAGTCAAAAGTAGAGTGAAATCACTGTAGGACAAGCACAAACAGCAGTAAATTAAAAAAAGCAAAGTGAAAAGCAGCTACTTGCACTGTCCCAAAGAGCATTGCACTGGATCCAAAGCACAGGGCAAACCTAGAGAACACTTTCTGCTTCTCCTAACCAAATCTTAATTTCTGGAAACAGAAAGAAACTCAAAGCTGAGTTTCTCTAATACCATTTTCAGTTGAAAGAGGGACAATAGATAAAGTTGCTCAGAAGCAGTACAGAAATGAACTGCAGGGAGGAATAAGCTGGTGATTCAGTTGTGATGAGGAAAACAAGATCTATTTGATGGAAGCCTCAAACTCTACATTAAATCCCACTAAGACTGATTTGCAGTAGCTAGAGCTTTGGATACTGCTTGTCACTATAGTACCAACATCAGAGTCCTGTTCCTCCACAGATTTTCATTCTCTAAAATCTGTCCCCTGGCTGCTTTCTTGGCTCCTGTCATTAGAAACCCAAGAGTAGAGCATCAAAAAGAAATGCTCACCGTATTACTCGCTTCAGCTCAACAGCCTGGAGCCACGTATTTCACTGCTAATAGAATAATACCACATTGTGTGACTTTGAAGGGGACAAACACTATTTGGAGTGAATAAACACAAATTGTAAGCATGGGAAGGATTTGGTTCATTAAAAAAATCACAGCTTTTCAGCGTGGGTGAGTCAGAGCAATGTATGCACTCACACCACCACGACCAAAGTCACAGCATTTCCACAATTTCCAACTCGTACAGCACAATATTCCATTTGCAGATGTGTCTGGTCTGCAGGCAATTATTTCAACTTTTTCCCCATGTTAAGTTTCTCTTCCTGAAACCCACTGAAAAGTTTCTCAAACAAATACCTGACTAATGCTAACAAACCATATGTTAGATCCTAAGGGCAGTCAAAGACAACACAGCAGAGCTGCCTGAAAACTTACTAGATACTATAATCTGCACAGTTGGGTGGCTGAAACCTGCAGATCATGCTAATTAAAGGGGAAATGGGAAGAAGTTAAGAAAAATAGTCTATCTCTAAATAAACCTACTACTAACAAATGCTAAGTTTCAACATGCTAGGTTTTTCTAACTAGAGAGAAGCAAAGTTAAAATAAAATTTAAAAAGAGATACTTGTGTAATATTAGTATATCAAATGGATGTATTTTCTCAACTATATTTAAAGGATTTTTTTGTTTCTCAATGCTATATTTCAATAAACTGCCAGGCAGTGCTTAAGGGGCCAGGCTAGAGTCTGTCCAACAGCCTAATCTTATTTTGAATCTTATTTTAAATCAATGCTTAGGGTCCCTTCTAGCTCTCCTCACAAACAAGAGTTTCACCCAACAGAAAATGCTGCAGTGGTCAAGATTCACAACTACACCTGCAGAGAGTGGAAATCACAAAAGATTGTGATTACTCTCGTCTCTGTCTAATTAATCTATTTCCATTTCTCATTATTGTTTTCTACATTGTTTTGAAAAAGAAAGCAGAAGACTCTCCTGCTGCTGAAATATAGAATCTCAGGGTCTTCCTTCTTTGCTTGTTTTTGATGTAGATGTCTGGGAAGCTCTCATTCTCATAGCCTTGGTAAGGAAAAAATCTTGCATCCTCCCCACAAATGGACTGAAAATACATAGTTTTGCACAGCAATCTCCTTAAACACATACCTCAGCCTATTCCATGAAAATGTAGCTCAGGTGCACCTCTGATGTATTGAGCCAGGAACAATATATGCAATCCATTATTTGGATGCTTGGTTCACTTTTGGGGTACCCAGTGCAAAGAGACATGGAAAAACTGGGGATATTTCAGCAGAAGGTCACCAGGATGGTCAGGACAAACGTTTGACCTATGAAAAGAAGCTGAGGAATCTGGGTTTGATCAGCCCAGAGAAGGGAAGAGTTGGCAGAGTCATAGCAGCAGCCCCCAGTAACTAAGAGGGTATAAAGATGATAGATCAGGGCAATTCTATGAGTCTTTCAACTTAAAATTCAGTCATTGGATTCCCACCTGTCACTTTTTTCTGCTGGCCACATTTCCTTTTTCATAACAGGAGGTGGCCACTACTTGATAAGTATAATTCCATGTATTTTTATGACCATTTATCCTCTCGTCTTCATTTAATATTATAGAAAACCATGACATTACAGTAATGCAGTAGTAAAATATTTGGAAGATTATATGTGAAAAGTCTTACCCAAAATAGCAACAGTCAGAGAAAGAACCCTAAGAGTACTGTATCTTGCAAAAAATTTGAACATTCTGGTCACTTTTTCTGGTGTAAACATATATGTTAGCATTCAAAATTACATTGAATTAATTTTAAATTAAGGCAGAATGATAACTGAGAGCATTGTCTATTACAATCCAGGAATTTGGATGCAAAAATCTAAAGCAAAACAACCAACTTAAATTACATTTCTTTAAACAACAAACAACTTCCAGCCATAACAATCTCCTTTAGAGAAATTTAACTTTCAGTAGAACACTACCTCGAGGGGAACTGTCATTATTTCCCCTTCTTGGTTACTAACCAGTAATTTGCCACTGGGAAGGCACAACCCACTAACTCAAGCCAGTAATTTGTCACAAACATCACAGACATTCTTCCTAGATATCAGCATGTAGTCCATTGATTTTACTACTGGCAGGAGGGAGCCCCCACCAGGAAGGAAACCAGGAAAATTCCTCATCGGACATTACCTGGACTGAGCAATTCCTTATAGTGCCATCTTGAAGTAAATCCAGGTTTTCTTGCACTCAAAAATTACAAAGTGGTCCTTTCCTCCAAATTATTCATGACTGTCTGAAGACAATAGTAGATTCTAAGAACATGTTATTATGAGGTCATCCATCAGTGGATGGTATCTGAAGGAAAACCCACTTGTGAGCCAATCTTTTCTCACCTTCAACCCCCTCAAAATATTCTAGCAATGGCAAAAATGGCATCACCAGAAACGGTCTGTGTGGTGAAACAAATAACAATAAATTACAGGGATCAAGATTTCCTGTTCCATTTTTCTGAAATGCATATCACTCTGCCCTTCTCTATTATAATCCTCTTGAATCAAAGAAGATTGGGTCATCCCACATGATTCAGGGCTGAAGGGGAAAGGAAAAGATTAAATCTTTGCAAGAATGAGAATATTAAAAGAACATCCTCACCAAAACAAACACACGTACACCAAAAAAAAAAAGTAAAAACTGCAACAAAAAACCCCAGACAATCACACTTATTAAAGTTTAATCTAATTATTTCTGTGAGTTTGCACATAAGGCTAAGCACCCCTATATCTTTACAGACTGGGATAATAATGAGGAAGTTCACATTAAAATAGTATTCTATATAATGCAATTATCTTACAAAATACAACAAACCCAGGAATGAAACATAATTATGACACTCATCTTCCCCAATTACATCCATACACCAAAGATGCTTAAGAATAAAATATAGTTGTTGCACTCCTCACTTTTAAATACTCCTTCCATCTGTATTGGCAAAATAAGCCTGAATAGAAATATGAATTTCTGTGAAATTACTTAAAGTAACATCACTATTTTCCAAGTACTTTGCTTGTATGGATTATGATTCTTTCCACATGAAAAATTTTGAAATAAAATCTTCAATTCTCAGATTGCCTCTTTATAATTTTTATAGCCACATTCTGAGACCTATGTGGTAAACACGTTAATTAAATATTTGCACCACTAGGTGTGCTACTAGAACCTAATGAATGTTATCTCTATAAGGCATCAATATCCAAAATATAAAGCTTTATACTTTATTAGTAAAAGTACATTCTTTATACCATGATAGCATTCAATTTTCTTCTTTGACTACATGATAATTCAAAACTGAAAACCTTCTGTTGTTCAATGTAAGACCACACACAATCTAAATGTTGAGCCTGATTCTGTGTAATACTACTGCTTTACTGCACTCTAGAATGGGATTGAACAGTCCACTCACAGTGCAGTGCAATCAAGCTGTCAGTAAAGCCAAAGTAAATTAGACAAGGTCATATATCAGTACTTACATGGAAGGTTTACTATCTTGATTTTGTTCCCTGCAACTTCCTGCTCTCTTTTTTGCTAAAAGTTACATCTCCTGCATTTTATATGAATCCTGAGCTGATCTTGTAAATGCTGAAATAAAGAGGTGAAAAACTTGAAACTCCCACAATATCATAAGCTCTGCTGTCATTCATGGCAAGGAACTATGCTGGGTTTGCCTGACCACCTGATAAACACTGACCAGTTCTAATCAGCAGTGATTCAAACATCCCAGAAAAAATAACAGAGGCCTCTTTTTTTTTTTCTTAGGCCACTAAGCAATCTTAGCACCAGCAAATCCTGTTTGCACTGACCTTCACTGCTCAGCTGTGACCTGAGCGACTCAGTTCAGCAGAAGGTATTACCAAAGCTCTAAAAGGAGCTGTATTTAATCAAGGCTAACTTAAAGTCAGTGCAAAGTGTCATGGCTTAAAGGATAGGTCTCTCAGGATACCCAAGTCTTTCCCATATCTCATTAGCTCCATTTAGAGTCAGTGTGCACACTTTCCCACTTGCCAAACCTGTATGCAGGTGTGCATTGTGCAGTAAATTTTGAGTGACATTTCTATGCAAAGGTGGGGACAGGGGCTATCAGCCTCAGATGTTCTCTCCACAAGTGAGCAGCCCAACACTTTCTCAGATCAAGCATGAAAAAGCTGATAAAAGGAGCCCCCATAAGGCCATATGAGGGGATGAAGAAAGGCCACCAGCCCACAAACCCTCCTTAGTCAGGTCAGCAGGTTCTGAGATCATGAAGCACGGAGCATATCTTCAGTGAGTGCTAAATCTGGGCCAACTTCACTTTCTGATACAAAGCATCTGGCTTCTTAGAGTCTGATTAGAGGAAGACACAATAATAATTCTTCAAAAGCAAAACTGCTGAGGCTCACAAAACTTTTTAATCACACATGGAAAATATACTTGTTTTTTCCAGAAAGTTGAGTCTTAAGACAGTATCTTACAGCTCTATGATAAGAGATTTTTGGGATTTTTCACTCTGAACTCCAGCCTTGGGACACAGAGATGCATTTTTTTTTAATATTTAATTAACTGGATTTGAGTAATTTTCAAACAGAACAAGTAAAATCACATTAGGTGAAATCAATAGGTGATGTGTTAAATCAGTGGTTAGTTAGCAACATAAAGCATTTTTATACCTAAATGAAGTTTCTGTTTAGTAGAGTAAATGAAGGAAGATCCACTTAAATCCCAAACATATTTAATTAAAATAAGGTAATTATTGTAGAGCTATATTTGAACAGACAATACAGTTGCAGCAATTATCTCTAATTATGCAGCTTCAATCACAGAATAATGGAGGTTTCAATGTCACTAAGCACTATAAGGATAATTACTCTTTCCATTATTCTGATGGGCACATAATTAGCAACTTTAGAAAAAAAAAAAACTTCATGGGGACATAATAGCCACACTTTAAGTACAGGCTGATTGAGAATGATCAAGGTATTCACTGCAAAAAGAAAAGGCAGCAACCTCAGTTGGTTCAAACTGAATAGTTATACACTTCCCCAAAAATTTATTCCATGCTTACAATCATGTTTTATTAAAATACTATGCTTACTGAACAAGACCTTAAAATAGTAGTATTTAATAACACAGCTGAAAAAGTCTTAGATAAAAACCTCTCCTCTAACAGAGGATATTGTGGTCCAGAACACAAGTGCAAACATCTCATTCATTAACTGGTTCTTAAATATTATATTCTTGGTTTGAGAAAGAAAATATTTGAACCAAAGCATAGAGTTTTTTCAAACATGTAACTGAAAATCAGATGACAAGAGAGCAGAAACCCTGGTGACACTACTAACAGACTGTACCCTGGGGACTTGTCTCACAAATTTCTGTATTTGCTGTCCCCAAATTGTCAGTTTTTCTGTGGTTCACCTTCAATGCCAAGGAGAAACTGGCCTTACAAGAAGTGGTGTATGTGAGAGCTAGGCACCCCTCCAGCTTCAGCCCATTCCTCAGTCTGGGGCACTGGAATGACCTGCTTTACAGGAGACTGAAGCAGTCTCTTTGTGCTGGCAAGGAGGCATGGCATGGCCACACCAGGTGAACAGGCACATTCAACCAGCTGGAATGGCCACAGGGCCACCTGAGAGCTGCTCAACAGGGCAGCACCACCAGACACTGCTGTGCTCATGCTGACGGGAATGCCCATGGGATCACCACTCCTCATACTCTTCCCAGTCACCTGTGACCACTGTGGTGCCCCAGCTAACTCCCAGATTGGTTCCCTCCTCCTTTAGGCATGTTGAGACTCACCTAAGCCAGAGAACAAAGCCCAGTTTTCTGCCCAGTCAAACAGGGAAAGAGAGCTATCTCTAGGGGAGGTCTGGTGGCTTGAATTACCCTTTGAAAGGATCTGCACCTCTTCTGCAGCTAAACAGCCAGAAGTTACCTCAGCTGCATGCCTGAGGCTATATGGGATGACTACAGACCTAAGAGGAGACCAGTCATTGCTGTCCATCCCTAGCAAGGGTGGCACAGCAAAGAGATAATGGGCTGTCCAGTCAGGGTTGCCATGGCATCACTGTTCCTCACTTAGCATATAGTTCAGAGCTTCAGAAAGACTAACAGCTGCTATTCCCAAAAGCTAGCTGGAAAATTTCCCCCTCTGTGCTGATGCCCTGTGTGTGGGACACAAAAGACACCCCACTCACCCCTGGGCCAAGCCCTAAGGAAAATACATTGTTCTCACTGACAAGGAATATCTTCTATCTGTACAAAACTTGGCAGCTACAATCACTGAAGTTATGTTCAGGGAAATTAATGTGGTTTTAAAGGGATTTAATTGGATTTTTAAGTGACAGTCAGTTCTAGACACGGACCTGATAAGCTCCCAGATTTTCCCTTTTATGAGTGGCATGATCTTTTCTGCTCGTTTGCAGAAGCAGAAGCCCATCTAAGATTCCAAACAGAGGCTTTCAAGCACAAACATTTTGGAGTGTGAACTGGAATCAAAACTACTAAAAATCTCAAATTTTTGTTCCCAGCCCAGACAAAAAGAACATGCAACACAGAAAATATATTTGGGGATGGGGGAGGGAAGGTACCATTCTTACATAGTTGTAGTTATAAGACCTGAAAAAGATTAGTGATTCATTTTGTAGGGTAGAAGAGAAGTAAAGGTGTTAGAAGCCTATTCATGTTTTCTTTCAGTGCTTAGATTTAAAAGAAAATTGAGGAAACGTTGTGCTTTTAAGAGAGACTGTTGAGACTCTCTGCTAGACTAACAGCATAGCCAAGACAATTTGTATTTGTATTGCCAGCTTGACAGACACTGCACGCTGATTGCAAGGTTGAAAACACAGATTTGCCCCAAACAGGGTCCTTTCCCCACAGGCTGTTCATCACATATCTGCAGCCCAGGGCACAGCCTCTGTCCCCCAGTATGGAATACCAACAGCAGCTACAGCAGATCAGCTTGAGCTGCCACCTGATGGCCAGAAAGCAGCCAGGTACCTCCAAGTGACACAAGGAATATGTTCCAGCTGTCCACTCACTAAAGCCCTACAGAAATACACATTCCCTGCTGGCACCTTATGCTCTCTTAACATATTTCAGTCATTTTCAACTAAAATGTACAAAGAAACTGAAATTCTATCATGCACTTGCCTCTCACAAGTCAATCCATCACCTCTGCCAACAGAAAAAAAAGGAGTCCTGCAGTTTTCCCATTAGGCCAATTCTTTATTGGCAAGGCAAGATGAAGTGAAGAACACTTTCTACATTTAGTGAGGCCCTCCCAGCAAATGCTTGATTGTTGTGCCATATAAAAGGAGCTGCAGCTTAATCAAGACTTCTGACTCCCATGGTGATTAGACAGCATGAGGAAGGCCAAAGTTTCCCAAAGAGACATGCACGGAAAAAATGTTCTCAATATGTTCAGAACCAAAATTGCAATGACATCTGCACGCTACCAGTCTGGCATGCTTATTATATGGTATAAAAATGTCTTCTTGTATTAGGTTTTGTGACAACTAGCCATTGCTTTAGTGGACTAAAAACATCCCCCATGGAACTGGATATCAATTGTTGCCTCTTAGTTTGTAGGATTTCAATAATTGTGCATTCTTCAGAATAGTGAACAATTAAGACAGAAACTTCCAACTTTGTCTGCAGCAAATACAATATACTTTGTCCTGTGTGTTTGTTCCATATTTTTCAATTTCTTGCATTACTGTGTTTGTGCACTTTCATCTGAGATGACTGAATTATTTTGCTTCCCAGTAGTGTTTCCTTTGTGTGTTTTTTTTTGGGAAAGAGGGAGATGATGTTGTCAGAACAACTCAGTTAATACACATTCTTCTTTTGTATGTTAGCACTTACCTTACTTTTTCTTTTTTTTTTAACCTCAAAAGGCTGTGCTATTGCATTATCCCAGTTTCCTTCTTTTTATTTCTATGATTTTTTACTTAATTTAGTTCTGAACCTCTAACAGTTTCCCTTTTGCAGTAGACTCTATTTAGTTCTTTTATTTGTAGGATTTGTCATAATGTTGACTAATAAAAGTTACTGTTCATACCTACTCTGCTGCATTACAGAGGCAAGTTTTCAAAGTCAACACTATCTTCATCTCTCCCTGTGCCTCTGGGCACACAGAGTACAAACCATTTGGGTTAAAAAAAAAAAAAAAAAAAAAAACTAACAAAAAAACCAGGAAAAAAAATCCAACACAAACTACCACAACAACAACAACACACCAGCACATTTGTATTGCCCTTCTCTGAAAGCAGTTCAAAACCCTGCCAGAGGAAAAATGCAGCAACAGAGAGCTCTAGAGGCCCTGTCCTGCATTGCACCAATTCTCACATATACATTATATACATATACACATTTTCACATAAGCAGAATGCTTGCCTCATCTT
Source organism: Oenanthe melanoleuca (assembly GCF_029582105.1). Taxonomy (NCBI): domain Eukaryota; kingdom Metazoa; phylum Chordata; class Aves; order Passeriformes; family Muscicapidae; genus Oenanthe; species Oenanthe melanoleuca. The sequence continues at coordinate 76,414,280 of NC_079336.1, forward strand.
TCTGTACATGAGAAGTGCAGAAAGCTTACAAAACACTTCAGCCATAAGCTGCAATTATATGACACCCATCACTCTGTTCAGTTACTAGATGCAGGTTCATTTAGTTCTTCAAAATTAAGGGGGCAGAGGAGTGTTTTGCTTGGCTCTTTCTTTGGGAAAGAAGACAGTGCTTTTTGATGACAAACTATAGACCTGGGTCTATGTCTATAAAGTAAGAAAAGGGACATTAAAGTAAATTCTGGACCTGTTCTGTAGTCATCTACTTTTCCTATTTTTTTTTTAAAAGTCACAAAACCCACAATGTTTTTTCCACTTCAGGTGAGGAACATGCACTTACAGTGACTATGCTCATCAAAATCCCTTTGAGGCAAGCTTTAAGTGGTTAGCAAGAAGAAAAACACTTTTTAAGAAATCCCAAACTCATACATAATAGAGGCATCATCAGGTACCCCTGAAGGACTTTCCAAAGTAGTGGCAGGAGGCAGGTGAAGAGCTTGTGAAAACTGCACTGCTGCATCCCTGACCATCAGCCATGACTGTTCCACAGAGCTTGTGCACAACAAGAGCTAAAATACTGCTACTACCCAAGAACAGAGCCTCAACTTGCCATGCCACAAACACAGGTCTGTCCCACAGGGTCCATTTTATCTCAGGTCCTGAAGCATTGTCCTTACTTCTGAACCAGAATTTGCCTTTCTAATGGGCAAAATTCCCCACTCAGATGTATCACAGCTCAGTGACTGCCCCAGGGCACCTCTCTATCTCTGGGGAGGTCTCTTTCCCTGTTGTTCCTGAAAGGCAATCCTGCCAGTTCCCAAAGCAGAATTTTCCCTCAGATGCTTATGCAACAATAGGCTAGGCCAAAGGACAAGAGCTTAATTACAGAACGTCAATTTTTTCAGTGATCAGAATTTTTAAATCTGCCTGCAAACTCTCCTCCAGGCCTTTCAAATCATGTCCTTCCACAAAAAAAATACAAAAACAAACAAAGAAAACTTAGATTGGAGCCACACAGAAATCTTTTACAAATAGTTTGTTCCTCCTTTTTCCTTTCTACATAGGACATGTTCCTTAACATCTCTCAGTTTTAACACTTTAAATTCCATGGTAAAACAAAACTGATTCACAGCCTTCAGGAGAAATGAAATCATAAGGATCTCAGAAGCAGGCCTCAATATAGTTTTGCTGTGATTCCCCTCCTTTTCCAGCCTCCTTCCACTCTGAGGTCCTCAGAGGTAGATGGATTTTTCCCTTCCCAGCTGTAACCATTCCTTTTCTGAAAAGCTGCTCTCTCTTCCTCTACTTCTCCTCCAGAGCAGCTACTGGCAATCTCCTTCAGAGACCAAACCTTTTCCTTAAAACTTTTGCTGCATTTCTTTCTGTTGACCACTCTCAGATTATTAGTCCCAAAATCCACGAATGATGGGTCAGACTCTAAAATTCCATGGAACAGCAACTGCACAAAGCTTAAAGGTAATGGCTGTAGTCTGGGGATGTCTCCTGCTTGCTCCCAACACGTGTGCATGGTGCTTATGGCACTGCAGCTCTCACACCTGTTACTGAGTGCAGAGATTTTGGCTACAGATGGGGTACCCTCAGCAGAAGGCTCCATGGGAAATCAGACCTTTGGGATTGGTCACAGAATCATACAACAGTCAGAGCTGGAAGAGACCTTAAACATCATCTAGCTCTTAGCCCCATGCCTATGGGCAGGGACACCTTCCATGAGAGCAGGTTGGTCACACCTCCATCCAGCCTGGCTTTGAACACTGATGGGGATGAGACAACTACAGTTTCTCTAAGGCAACTTATTCCACTGCCTCACAACCCTCACACTTTAGAAAGCATTTCTTTCTAACATCTTATCAAAACCTGACCTCTTTCAGTTTACAGCCATTCCCCTTGTCCCATCACTACATGCCTTGTAAATAATTTCTTTCAATCTTTCTTGTAGGTTCCCTTTAGGTATTGGAAGGCACAATTAGCTACCTGTAAGTCTTCTCTTTTCCAGGCTGAATAATCCCAATTCTCTCAGCCTTTCCTCATAGGAAAGGTGCTACTAATCATCTTTGTGTTCCTCCTCTGGTCTTGCTCCAACAGGCCATGTCCTTCCTGTGCTGGGCCCCCTGATCTGGATGCAGGGTTCCAGGTGGGGTCTCACCAGAGCAGAGCAGAGGGGCAGAATCCCCTCCCTCACCTGCTGCCCACCCTCTGTTTGATGCAGCTCAGGACAGAATTGGGTTTCTGGGCTGTGGGTGCCCATGGCTGGGTCATGTCCAGCCTCTCACCCACCAGCACCCCCAAGTCCTTCTCCCCAGGGCTGCTCCATCTGTTCATCCCCAGCCTGTGTTGACCAGGGGTGCCCCAACCAGTGCAGCACCTTGCACTTGCTCCTGTTGAACCACATGAAGTTCCTGTGGGCTCACTTGTCCAGCTCATCCAGACCTCTCTGGATGGCATTCCATCCTTCAGGAGTGTCACCCACACCACTCAGCTGGGTCTCATCTGCAAACTTGCTGGGGGTGCACTCAGACCCTTCAACAATGTGATAAATGAAGGCAGCACACACGCCCAGTAGGAGTCCCCAGGCCAGACAGTCAGGGCTGGCCCATTGCTAGGCAAAAACAGCTCTGAACTGGACAAAACTCAAACTGGCAACCTGTCCATGAAAGCCTCCACAGCTGACTTAGCTAGGAGCTAAGACTGCAGCTGAAATTCCCATGACCTGCTGTCCTCTGCCAGGCCTCACAGGGACGGAGGGGAGCAGCTTTTCTGGCAGCACATGAGAATTTTCACAGCTTTCCAAGGCTTCCCTGCAGCTGTCAACACCAAACCTCACAAGCTTTCCCAGTCATTTCTGCAGAGGAAGAGAGGACTGTCCTGATCCAAAGGGCAATGCTCCCAGCCAATGGTCAATTACATTTTTGGATGGAGGAGCCTCCTAACTGATCTATTATCCATTTTGCCATGTTAAAAAGGTTGGACGACACCAACCATGTGTACAAACAAGGTGTGCATGGTGTGGGTTGATTAAATAGTCCTAAATAGTCAATGCAAAAAAAAAAAAAAAGAAAAAAAAACCCAAACTAGGCAAAAAAGAGCACGCTCCAGCAAATGAGCTTGAAAAAAAGGTCAGTAATGGTCAGCTTGAAAGTTTAAAGGAGTGCCTAAAAATAGAATCAAGAACTGTGGTTGCTGTCTCAACATATAAGCACCAGAAAATTACTCATATGTGTCTAATTACATGTGAAACAGCTCGTATTTATCTAGTTCAAAATAAAAAAGCCCAAAGGAAACTCAGACAAGAGCAAGCCTTAATTCAGCCTGATATATTTTTGCATTTGGGAAAATATTCCTCACAAAACATTAGACTCCATAGGCATAACAAAAATTAATGCAGAGAAATGGCTGTGTGTGTATGTATAATTTATATATACATTTGACTCTCTTAAGTAAAAGTAACTTATTTGAAATAACTGGTCTTAGTTTTCATTCTGAAATTAAGGGAAAAGCCAAGTGTATATTGTTTGATAAGCACAATAAGCAATGTCATGGTCAAACAAAAAAAGGACAGGCTTTTTTTGTTGAACATGCACCAAGAGAAAATAAACAGCTTTCTGTAAAAGTAACAATCAACAGCAAAGTGCAATGCCATTAAGCTTTTCAAAGGACAGAGTGGAATGTGTGGGAAGATTAGAACAAAAAAATAAAGAAAGCTATTCAAAAAAACTCAGATGCCTGTCAGAAAAATAAGAAAAAAACATGGGTCGAGATTCTGCAAAAATTATTTAAATAAGTCTATATTTTGGCAAATAGGAAAGGGAAACAGAATAGAAGCAAGAGAATCCAGATTTTTATTTTTTTTTTTGCCATTTCATTTGACAGCAATAATATCTAAGGTCATCTCTCATATAAACTTACCGTAAGTGGAAATATTTTGCTTCTATTTATATTGAGATTGGACAGTAAAGTCATTATCATTTGTTCATGTGTTCTTTATCTTATATAGTTTCTCACAAAGTAATCTATTTTATAATTGGGGGGGAAAAAACACCCCTATTTGTATAATACCAATGAGCATCATACAGAGCAAAGATAATTTTGCTGGCTTATAAAAATTGAAACAGGAAGATGGCCACAAAATCACTCAATATTTGCCAGTGTGTTCATACTATTCACAAGAATACAAACTCCTAGGATACTAACTTTACTAACTTTAAATCATCATTTCTACCTCCTATTATGCCTTATCTTTAGCATGGTTTATGAACAATGTTTCCATCTCTCAAAACTGTTTGATTTCCATAAGATACTGACAGCCAACTTTGTTGAAAGAAACGAGCCTTTACATCTTCAAATATTTTTCAAAATTTTCCATTGGCCTTCAAATAAAAATCACGTAACAGGGTGCTTTAGAGAATGCTTGAAAGATATTCTCACAGGAGTATTTACAGACATAAAAAATAATCACAGAATTAGTTTGAAAACATTTTTTGCCTAAAAAGAAAGAAAAAACATCCAAAAATTTTCTGAGGGTGCATGCTATGTGGTTTGGGATTTACAGTACCCATTAGCTGAGTTCCAAAATATGGTAATGTAAGAAACACTTTTGAGTAATCACTCCAAAAGCTTGGCTGCAATTATAAAATACTATATCCCTATACCTTCCTCTGTTGTTCTATTCCTTTTTTTCACCATGCATTGAGGATGATATTCATGCATCAGTCTCATACAATGTATGCTTGTTATGTTCTGTATCATGTTTAGAATGAAGGCACTGACCTTTTGCCAAAAAATGTTCTTTCAGCCAAAATTCAGATCACTGTGCTAGCACTTATTATAAAATATCACCATTAGAATAAGAACAAGTGTCCAGGTAATTGCTGTGACAATAAGTAGGATAAGATTGTATTTAATGTCTCCTTTCATTACAAATCCATTTGGCATCCATTATAATTGCTTTCTATTCTCAAAAAAAAAATTATTTGATGTGTTGGTGGATGTCATGTGTGCCTTGTACATTTACAGCACTCCTATTGTAATTCAACATTAATTATATTTCACATTATGTCCTGCATAATGCAGCAGTATGAAATGCTCATATTTTGTAAATGAGAAAATTAAGCTCTACTTTTGTCCTCTGTAATCCCATTTTACCCTTATTACACTTCTGTATCAGAACTCTCCCATTTTATTACCAAATCCATGAGCACACAAAACACAGCTCTTTAACACAGAACAAGCAAAACTTTTATACATTTTAAAAGAAAAAAAAAAAAAACAAGAATCTAATTTTCATCAATTCCATATCACTTTAATATATTTCCCTGCTTTTGAATTCTTACTGGGATCATATAATACAAGTTGGGAGGAAAAAAAAAAGGCAATAGAGTCCAGTCTTCATAGAAAGAATAAACATCCATGAAAGCAGACTACTGGTGTATGATTTTAAGAAATGTGTTACTTCATGTATACCCTGACCTCTTCTCAGTCAGCTGGACATTTGCTCAGAGAAGACTAGTGTTTCTTTTCCAATAGCTGTGTTTATCACAAGAACAAAGGATAAAAGAAAAAAAAGGCAGCTGGAGGGTTTTTATTGAGTCATAGAGAGTTATCCCTGCTAAAGTGAACCTGATTACTAGTATAGAATAAGGATGTTCAAAAAGGAAGAGTATGACAGAAGATATATAGATATTTGTGGAAAAAATATATTTTCAAACATCAAGACTCTTTTTACACTTTTTCTAATGCCTTATCATTGGCAAGCTTTATAGAGGAGAGTTCCTTCTGTAGGAACTTCTTTTGGTTGCCTTCATTTCACCAGTACACCAGGTGATCTTTTTAGAGACTCTGTGTGTGTGTGAAGCCTTAAGGTGCTCAGTGTGGACAGACAGATTACATTCTTCACACAGTTTACTAAGCCATCCTTCTGCCAAATATTTATATCAAATGTGGCATTTCTCAAACAAATCTAAAAACACCCGTGAAGAAGGGATGGGGGAGGGAGAAATAAGAAAGCATAAACAAGACATGAACTTTAAGACCACCCAAGACATTTTTGTCCTCCTTTGCTGACTCTTGGAGCAAGACACTCCAAAGACTTTCTAGCAAATAAGACAGAAAGATCAATGTTAGCTGTTTGCTGACAATCCCCCAGAATAGACATATGGAACTCTTTCATTCAAGAAAATCTTTGAGAATATCAGACCAAGTGTTTCTGCACCTGTGAGCAGATGTTGCTGTACCTGACTTACTACAGTTTCAGAAGAACCTTATGAGTTGTTACTTGACTCTGTGAGAAGTTGCCCATACTAGACCAGAGGAGCAGATCTCATCTTCATCAGGGCAAGTGGGAAAACCTACATTCCCACATGCACTTGGTTATCTTCACTTGCTAATTTTTGTGTCCACACCAAGAAATTAAAGGATGTGATGACTCATGGGAGACCCCAGCTACAACCCCCCTAAGGCCACTCAGGAAGATAATATCTACATGGAAACTCTACAGTCTTTCCTCAAAAACTCAGCTGATTTTCCATCACCAGAAACAGGGCTTTTCTGCATTGTGTCTCAATATTTATAAAAGCAGCCAAAGCCTTCATCCAATGTCTGTGGGGCTTGCAACCATATGAGTTACATGTTGGAATCACACAGCGTGGGAGGGGAGGGCTTGATTTTCAAAGTTCAAGTACTTGAGACCTTTAAGATATATCCCACTGACCAGATAAACACACAAATAAAAAAATCCTCCCTCACTTTTGAGCTTCTAAGGAAAAAAACTATGTGAAACAATATGCTAGAGGAAACTAAAAAATAAAACTACAGCTGAGCAGTGGAAAAAGAAGGATGAAAGGGGAAGTAACAGCGTGATTAAAGCTTAAGACATTTTTTAATGTACCTTATCCATTTTTGCTTTTCAAGCAAGACAAGAAGTCCATACAGCAAGCTCCTACAGAGTTAAACATGAACAGCTCTGTCCTGAATTGAAAAACCACAGCTGCCTAGGCCAAAGCAATGCCTTTATAAACCATGTTTTCATTGAAGAGCACTTAAGCCGTGCTATTTTCCAGCTAGAAGAAAACAGTAGCTTTTAATATAAACACACACTCCACAACAGTCTAAAAATATGCTAAAAGTGTCAAGCAGTGCCACAAAAATTGGGAAAAAATCAGGGATATCTTTAGGGAAAAGAGCCAGAAGAGATACTGCATACATAACAGCTGCTCAACAAAAGTTTCCTGAAGGTACTCCAACTATAAAAGGTTGAGCCTTGGTTTTAAATCTTATTAAGTACTAAAAATTTAACCCTTGAGGCTCTCATAAAAAAAATAAAGACCGCCAACAAACCACATATGTAGGTGCTGGAAGTTTCTAGGCCACTTTCCCAAAGAGCCTCAGCCAAGTAAAAACTTACTGCATCAAGGAATCATTATAAACAAAATTAACTATTTTTTAATATTATAGATGGCTTTCAATGCAATCTCCTAACATTGCTGCTACAGTTAGTTATGCCATTCCTGAACATGTTCATGTTGCCATATACCTAAATATAGGGCTTCAGTAGAAGAGTCTTGTTTCTGAAAATTTATCATATACCTCTAAAAGTTTCATGTTGAAGTATTAGAAATTTAATGTTGTTATTATTGTATGTCTGTTATATACTTATAATAACAGCACTACTGGGCTTCAGAACAGAGACAGGGCTGGCATTCTCTGTCCAACATTTCAAGATTAGTCAGCTAACCTTCAGCCAAGTATCTCTGCACATAGAAACACTGCAATCCTGAGCTTGACTAAGCCAAAAAAATAAAAATTTAAAAAAATTAAAAAAAAAAAAAAAAAAACTAAAAAGAGACAAATCTACAGCCTGTATTCAAAGGACTACAAGAATCAGCATGCCATGCACACAACAAAAACTTGTTATGCATGGATCAGTCACTGAATCCATAAAGATTTATTTAATATTCTCCCTTTACAGTCAGAATTTCTTATGTCTTTTCAGAAGCCATGACCATGTCCTGGACCTGTACCAAGCTTCCTGAGCACAGCAGCCTACCCTAAACTTTGTATGTGTAGTCTCAAGACTATCCTGTGAATCTCCTCTTCAATGGTCGCTCTGCCAAAAATCAGCTGCTGCAGGACCAAACATTTTCACTGTGTAAATTAATAATACAAGAGGCCAATACTCCATGGAGACAATATTTTGAAATAGGTTTGAGCAGGACTGGGATACTGCAAAGGGATGCAGTGTCAACTTATCATCCCATTTAAAATCCATTCAACTGTTCAGTTTGATGTAACATAGATACAATTGCTAAGTTAGCTAAAAAAGAAAAAATAACCTATACAATATAAATGGCACAAGTGTTCTCTTATGGCAGTTTATGCTTCCTAGTCTCTTTGTATGTAATCAAACTAGTCTTATCAAAAAATTTCCCCCAAATATTTGCAATAAAACTTCTGAAAATCTTTGTCGGCTATTATCCTTAATAGCATTTTCAGAGGTGCTGCTCTAGAGAGGTTCACAGGTCCTGACATTTAAAAAAATCAGTCATTTGTTATTTTTAATTACTTAACAGCAGCTCAGAATAAAGGTGGTGTGGGTGTGAATGCATTCAAGTGCACAGCTGTTCTTCAACACACATCTTTCTTCTGAACCTCAATATTTTTGGTACTTGAAGTCCTATAATAGCAAGGTCACATTCAAGATTTAACCTATGTCAGTGAAAGAAGGCTATTAAGAAGCTAATTGCTTCCAAGTTACACTGTCTGCTGGCTGTTCAACTTAACTTGCTACACATGCTTACACCTGAAAGTCCAGACTGCAAAACAGTCCACTGCAACATCTCTGGGAAGCTTGCAAAGCCTGTTTGGACATAGCAATAATTCACCAGAAACTGGTCAGCTCTGGACTTCTGCCCTTTTTTAGTATAAATCAAAGGTAGTTTTCTTTAATAAAGTTCAAGCCTTTTAGTAGTTTACAAAACAGAAAAAGAGTCATGCCCACGGTACAGATCAGATATTCAAAGCTCAGATACACATGAGCTGTACAATAACACCAAGCAGATCAATACCAGAATGGGAAGAGGACTTTTTCTGTTTATTCTAAACAGTGTGATATTCCATGAATTATCCTTCCACTTTTGAGCCTCTTCAAGATTTATGATTGTCACTTCTTAGTATCCCAGTTTAAAACACATATTTTTAAATGCATTTTATGAAAGGGTAATGTTAACATGAAATTGAAATAGATGTGTTTGTTGGTTTGTGGTTTGGTTTTTTTTAACAGAAAGAACAATACACTAATTCTTACTCAGCATTGCTTTCCAGGCTAATGGCAGAGAGAAGGTCTGTGTCTAGCTTCATATTTAGGTTTCTGGAAGTTTTCCAATTAAGATTTCTCTTCCTACCATTACCCTAAGGTTCTTTCAAGAGACAACAAAATTAGCACAAGGTATCCAAATGGGATGACAATTCACTATGACAGTTAAATAATGGGTTTTCTTGTTTTTCCAGCTTTAAAAAAATTGGGAGGAACTGGAATATAAAAGATAACTTCATACTGCATGAGATAAAGTGAATTGTTATGCTCCCATTAGCTCCTTTAGAGCACAGACCATAACACATCTTGTTTGGAAGGCTGAGTCATTTTAGGTCAGTTCTAGGGTGTTGCCTAATGTTGCCACATTTGGCATCAAACACTGCCATCACGTTCTTCTCTCTTTACTGTGCTTTGAAAGCCAAAGCAACCACAGAAAGGAAGTTCACAGGTAGTACCCAACTTCAGAAGAGGGCATAAGGCATCCCACAAAGAGCTGTTGGATGTTCCTGCTGGGCTGCTTTGGTGCCCAGGTCAGAGCTGCCTGGTTTGCTCTGCAGGTACCATGCTGTGCTGCAGACACACCCCAGCCCTCTTTCTCTGCTTAGCCTCAGGTCCTGCTTCATTGCAGGATGGTGACAATAGTATAATACACAAGAGTACAGCTGTTTTGAATGAAATTGCAATGCCAGACCCTTCATCAGGCTACAGAGAACCCAGGAAGGAAATAGCACTATAACCTCCTAGCTGGTCCTTATAGAAATAAAGGTCAAGATTCAGTGAATTACTTTTTAGCCAGAGAAAAAATAATCACTGTTGTATCTTTTATTGGTTATTTTAATAACTATTGCCACTGATTATTCCCTGTGGTTTGGCTTCTTTCTCATTATTCCAGTAAGCAGAGATAAAATAAAGACTTCAGAAAAATACAATGGGACAACACTACAGGGAATACAGATATTTCCAAAAGAACAAAAAGATAAGAACGAAAAAGAACCTTAGCCTTTTCCCTACTGTTAGCTGATTTATCAAGCCCTATATGGCAAGAAACAGTCAAAGAAAAAAGTGGAAAACACATTTAAAGGACTATTGTTGCAATCCCAGTTGAAGTAAAAATGGTATCATTAGACATTCCAAAAGGAAAAGTTTCCAGCTGCAATCATACACCTTTTCAGCAATCTGAAAAGCTATTTAGAAGAAAGAGAACTGCTGACACTTCCCCATTGCTGTCCCTTGATTCATGTGTCTGGATGACTCATGATAAATAATAGCATATTTTAAATGGTCTTTTTTCATAAGACTATGTACAAACTATATTACCATATTGTAGAGATTTCAGAATTCCAGATAGAAAAAGAAATTATTTCCAGTGTCCCATCTATTTTGCAAATCACTGCACCAAAATTTTTCATTATCCCTCAGAATCCTACTGTGCTCATTTTTCTGCTGTGCTTCAGTGAACGCTTCACCAGCTGCAACTTTCTGCTTCAGAATAAAATGAACATAGAGAAACCTTTTAAACCACCAAAACACAAAAAAAAATTATCTTTTCCCCTTCATTTTTCTTTACACCCACTGTCTCAGGTGCTTGTAGAGACCATGATGTGATCATCTGGTTGCAGTAGTTAATTGCAATGATGAAGCCACACATTGTAAGAGAAAGTGCTTGAGCTGCTTCACTCAGATTCACCATTTCCCTCACCACATCCTCATGCCTTTTCCTCAAACTGGACATATTTAATAAGCTCCTCTTTATTAAAAAAATATTTTAAAATTGTGCATATTTGGTACTAGAATGTCTTGAAATTTCAATATTCCAAAATCTGTTGTTTCTTTCCAAGAATGACAAAGCAGGATCTGTCCAGAGTAGAGAAGCAGTGTCTAGCAGCTTATCAGGAGTCTGGGATTGGCTGCATGGCTTTTGTCAAAGCCAGGAAATGCACCAAGTCTGTTCCCATAGGATTGAAAAATTTAAAATTAGGTAGATATTAAACACCTAGTCACACTTTTCAGGTGTATTCTGGTCAGAAGAAAGACATTTTGCAAAGTGTTACAGGAGAGCCAAGCTGGATGTTCTTGGAGAAAGCTCTTGCTGCAGTCACACAAGAGCAGAAGCTTTACTAACACCACTCACCACAGCAGAGTCCTGCACAAGAACAGGCAGTAAGGAAGGAGGCACAACTAATGAAAGTTTGAATAGATCATACCTTCCAAGGGCAAAGAAGACCAAAGGTAACAGGTAGCCTGAGCACAGCACTCCTGGAACTCTCTTTGCAGTCAGAGGAAAAAAGAGTGTGAAAATATTCAGAATAAAATCTGGATGCTTTTTTCTTAATCAGATTCCTTAGGCAGACAAATCTGCTGGTAGATTTGTCCAACCACCTAGTAAAAGTCTAGTAATTAGAAAGCAGTTTCCATCTAGACTCATCTAAAGTATATTGTTCTCAATCTCTCTTTATGCCTTCCTTTTCCACATTTATTTAAACAAATTTTATCTTTGCTAACTCTTCAAGGTACTCTACACTTATATTTGCACTTCAGAACTGCCCTGGAAGGCAGTAGGATGCCAGCATTCCCTCTGAAAGCAGAGAGCCCAGTGAAATCCACCACCAACTGCTGACACACACATTCAGAGCAAGTGGTGTCACATGCAGTCCTTACCACTGGCTTTATCCACGAAGAATAGCAGTAACTGGCAAATTGTGTTGGTGTCATCAAGCTGAGCCTAGAGAATTAGCCAAGCTGTAGATACTACACAGAAGTATGTAATTGGTTCTCCCCTCAGGGAAATACCTTAATTTGATTAGTGTTGAACCCACATTATTTTCATTAGCTATTACTAGCCATGTGGGAAAAGGGCCTGCTGTGCACAGGTGGCTGAGACATCTCTTCATGCTTTAAGGACCTCTGTTTATGCCAGTAGGACAGTAGCATAAACTATTAGAGGCAAGGAAGTGATTCAAATTAATTTTCTCTAGGCTGGCAAAGCCATTTAATTTAGTCCTGTGACATAAAACAAGAGCTTGTAGTAACAAAAAATTCTGAGGCTGCTGAAGCTGGGCAAAGGAGTTCAGGGGTCATTAACAATAACAAAAAAATATTCTGCTTCAAAGAGTTCTGCTGGCTTGGATTTATAACCCAAATGTGAGAGAGAAAAAAAAAAAAAAAGCTATAATTTATTTACACACAAGTTCCTTCCCTCTGTCCTCCTTCAAATGGTTCTTCATCACCATCATCCCATTTCCAACCTCTGGACTGGAAGCCAACTTTTTCCAGAAGCCTTTTTCCCAACCATATCTGTACAATCAACTCAGTCCATACCTCTGCTACAAACATAGTTTGTAGAAAATACCATGAAGATGGAGAAGTGTATGCCTACAGCTATATTTCTACTAAAGCAACACTGTTCTCTGAATTTCAAAATGAAGTAAAATATTAAAATGTTTTCAAGGCAGAAATCATCACAGCTAGCCTATCTGCCATCACAGTTCCAAGGAGTAGCAGCTAAAATCCAACCTCAAGCCATGATTCACATGTGTTTTTCAATCCAAATATGTAACTGTTTTCAAATCTGCAAAATCATGATGTTCTCCAGTTCTACATAGACCTACTTCCAAACATGTTCTTCACCTCCCACAAGTTTCATACTTTTAGTAGTAACTTTGAAAATTTACTCTGATTCAAAGCCCAGCATCTTACACTACTCATGGATTTTGTAGTCCCTTGAGCTCAAATTCTTTACCTCTGGATGAATTGCATTATTTTAACTGTTAGCAAAAGGATCCATGTTATAGAAGAGAATTATAGTTGGAAGTGTTTACAAGTCCAGATGGGAGCTCAGCCCTTAAAGGTGAAGCCAGACACTGCAACACAACATCCATGTTGATATTCTTTAGTGCTGCAATATTTTCACCTTGTGCTTTAAATATACATATATTTATTCTAAAAAAGGTGTCTCCACACACAGAATGACTTTCCATTCAAAACAATATAAAAATAATTATTTAACTGGAAAAACCACCTTTTCATGGAGAGAAACAGCCTTTCCTCATGTCCTGCTGCAGGAGAGCCCAAGGGGCCAAGAAAGTGGTCAGCTCTGTAACAAGAGGGTGAATGAGCTTTGTGTGTCTGTCTGACCATGGCTTTTGCTGCTCTCTCTGCTCATTTTCCTTTCCTGCACTCACTTGCCTGCAGGAAGGGAGCACCCCAGGAAGAACAAGCCTCTGACTCCCTGCAGTAGCTCCCCAGAAGAGGATTTATAACCAGGAAGAACAAGCCACAGAGACTTTCAGGATGGAGCCAGCTGGGCACCACACACAAGGGAAAACAGCACAGGGATATTTAGGCTTCCCTGAGCAGGATACTTCCATTCTTTTGCACCAGGCAAGGCAGCCTTTAGTGCTGTTTATACCACAAGTGGTGGCACTGAGCCCAGACACTCATTTCCACTGCAGTTGCTGCTTAAGAGATTTCCTGGCTTCAAAAACAGGTTTACACAATTCATTCAATAATTTCTATTAGCAGATACTCATTTATTAGGAAGTTCTAAGCTACACAAACAAGGAAGTCATCCAGTGTGCTGAAAAATAAGCTCTTTCACAAAACTGAAGCCTCTTAATACTGCTCTTCAGCATTAAATTTTTTTCCCTGTCCCATTTTTGTGTTAGGCTTTCAGTCCATTCTTCTGTGCCACTGAGGCTTCATGTAGTCCACTGGGGGTAAATGAGGGCCATGAAGGCTTATCACTTTGTGAAATGTAGCCTTGAACTGTGTGGCTACAGTGCTGGGAAAGAGCACTGGGATATACTTTAGTGTCTTCTGTGCTCTGATCTGTCTGTGACAAAACTGGAAACCAAGCAGAGATACTCTCCATGGAACACTGCAGCACTTAAGGTAAATACACCAAGGCAGATAGTTGAATCCTGACCTCCTTTTGTACCAAGTTCTCCACTCCTCTTTTTCCCTCATTATGATATTTTTATAATGACATGTCTTGATAAAGGGAAAACTTTTCACACAATGTTATTCTGAAAACTCACCTTTTTCCTATTATTATATAGTTGCCATAACAACTTGATGCAACATCTTAATAATCATTCTCTGCATCCTTTTTAGCATTGTAGTTGTCATGACAACAACATAGATTTTATTTCAGACCTACCTCCCAACATTCTTGGCCATGTTTTTATTGCTTTGAATGAAATCAGACTCAGTCTCCACTAGAAAGACCAAAAGAAAATCTGATGAAGTGCTTACAAAAGAAAGCATCTTTATGGAAAAATATTCTAAAGCTGTTGTATACAACACTTAACTTTATCTTTTCCAGATGTATGCAGGTTTCCTTTGACAAAAAGCTCAATGCAAATACTACATTTGAGAATAGAAAGCAGAATAGAGCTTAAAAATATCCAATATTCTTTCTAGAAATAAGCAATAGTTATTGATTTAAAAAAATATAGAATAGAATTTTTAAACAATTGTAGATATAAATAGTTAACTAATCTAGAATAATTCTAAGCTTCAGTGGAAAAAAATAAGAAAAACAAACCAAATGATGTTGTGGCAATCTGATATCTCTCTATATTTTATGCAGTAGTAGAGATAGACACTTTGTTAGGAGATGGCTGTCATGAAATAGGGAGCTAGTGTAAGAAAAGCTTCCTAGCCAGTGCCCCTTTTGCTGTTGAGTGCCAGAAGAGAGTTTAAAATCATAAACTGAGATTTGTAATTTATAGTATCATGAGTCATAAATTCGCATTGCTGATATAGAATAGAGAGATTGTGACGTTCACTGTGGAAAAAACCCTTCAATAGAGATGTCAGGCCAAAGACAACAAGTTTTTGCCTCTTTTCCATCGACAGCAACACAATCTCTGTTGCCTGGAACCTACCCTCCTCCTGGAAGGACTGCTCCTACCTTTTCACTTGAAGTGCTCAACTTTTTGCAGCTGTGTGCGTTGTTAAATTCAGAGCAATATTTATGTAATAATTACAAGCTGGAAAACTTAAGATCAGCCCAAAAAGATTTCCAACCACTTCCTATTGCACATCAGAATATGCTTTATGCATTTGCAGCCCTTACAAATGTTTCTTCAGCTACAGGAAATGTTTTAGCTTTCCCTGAATATTTCAAGCTTCTTTTCCCACAATGTGAAATTCAGAGTCATCCAAAGTGCAACATGTGGTTTCTAGGATGCAGTAGCTGTAATGGTGGGAATGGTGAAGCACTTGATTAGGGAGATAGAGATTAGGAATTCTGGAGATATGAATCTTAATTTCCATCTTGTTGATTCTGTGAATTGGTATCATGCATGCTGTATGCACATGCAGCTTGACTTTCTCTATTATCTTCAGTTCTAATAAATCCTATTATCTGGGCACCCTACCCTGGAACTTCTGCTTTTCCCTAAACTTCCAGCTTCAAAAGTACACAGAAGCAAAAACATGAAAAAGAAGTGGATTGGCTGATTTTTCGAAATATGAAGAAATAATTTATTTGCAAAAATGAAAAAAATGAAAAATGAAGAAAAGACTGGAACACAGAGTAAAAGAAGAAGGCATGAAAAGTAATGAACAGATCAAATACCTTAATCTTTTTCTTAGCACAAGAGTTAAGCAAAAGCCACCAAAAGGTAAAACACAGAATGTTTTGACACTTATTATTGGTGAACTTAGTAGACTAAAATTGATCAATTGGGACAAAGAAATAGCTACAACTACCTAAACAAGAGGCAGTAAAAGAATTATAAGCCCCCATACTTAATTGCTACCTGCAAAACACGTGAGATTGGAAATTTCCTACTGGCAGAAATTCCCATAGACATTTACAGCTTATAAACAGACACATAAAAAGCATGGCAATACACAACTACAGAAAACATTGTGCTCTGTACCAGTGCACAGCAGGCATTTGAGAGACAATCTAAAGAAAAACTAAATTAACACCTAATTGTTTGGAATGGAATGAGATAAAAAGAATGTGAAACTGAGTTAATGTAAAAGTCTTTCCAGAGAAGAGAAATCTGGTTATTTAAATCTTGCTGCTTGCAATTATAAAGCTACTACATGCAAAATCTGTGCTGATTTATTTATCTCCATCTTACTCTTGACTCTAAAAATGTTCTTAACTGTTACCATTTGTGTCAAAACACTAAAAAACAGCTTGCTTTTATTTCTTCTGTGTGAATTAAGAATTTACTTAGGAAAGAGATCGACATGAATGCTTCTTAGTAAGAAATACAGTTTCTCTAATTTTCTCCTACAGGAAACATAAATATTCAAATTCTTCTGAGCCTTATGTTGGGATAAAAGGCAATTGATAAGAACCCATACCAATAAAAATACACTTCCATTCTACTCTAGCACATTTGTATGACCTTATTCTTCATATTTCAGGACTCTTTCCAATGAAATTCCAGTTTCTATGTGTTACTAGTTTAGCTAGATGATAATTTTTTCCAAAGTCAGTTTCAATTTAAATCACCTGTATCTGCTCAGACTTCCATTTACTATTTCAAATAGGAATTACTACCTTTTTGAATTACAAGGGTACAAATCTTCTTCAATCACTTCTGCAAATGAATTCAAGTTATAGAATTATGGAGAACATTATATCTCTTACATTTTGTACATTTAAATTTCAAATATGAGATTTTGCATGAATATTTTTCATCTCTTGCCATACTAAATCTGGTTAACTGTTATCAGCCAAAAAAAACCACCACCACCAAAACAAAGCAAAAAAATCATAGAAGAAAAGCCTTTTCTACTCTGTAAGTTCTAACCTTTCTTCATAAAACTTCCTTATGAAATAAAGCTGAAATACAAGTTGCAGGTATAAATATTACATACTTTGGGAGCATTCAGAAATTAGAAGAAAATCTGAGATATCTCCCAATATTTCCCAAACAGAGTTATTAGAAATCTGCTTCAAACAGGTTTGCAGAACCTCTTAGGGTAGCCAGCTCTGAAACTAACTTTTAAAAGTACCTGGCAATAGCAGACCCTATGTTCAAGACTTTATGATCTTCCATACCACTCTAGAATCTTCTTCTCAAACCTCCCTCTTTGGACATAAAGAACAGTACAGCTCAGGTAAGAAGGGGAGAAGAAAAAAAAAAAAAAAACAAGGCAAGCAAAGAGGCTCTAGAAAGCAACTTCTGCAGACTCCTGACCTTTAGAGGGGACTTAGGTACTCAATAAGTCTTAAAGAGCTCCCTACATATTTGCTGGGCTGCTCTAAATTGTATTAGCCACAATAAGCAAAAACCCTTCACTTTCCAACTCTTCTGGACACCTAAAACTCACTGGAGTATACCCCAACACAGGGAAAAAATTGTGAGTTACCTGCTTAGCCAATCCCTATGGCAGTTTTTGCTGCTGTAGCAGCATACAGTGAATCCAGGAGGTGCCAGAGACACAATTAAAGCAGTTCCCAGGTAATAATGCTTGACAAATGCTGAGCCAAACTGCTGGAGATATGAAAGCACACAGTTCTCTTCCCACTCAGCCAGAACAAAACCAAACCAGTGATCTCAAAGGCCCCTAGGTTCCAGTGATGGCCAGACTTACTTTTGATAAATGCAGGCAGGCATTAGCCTGTGCTGGGGATAACAGGAAAGAAGAAAGCCACTTTGTGCATGAGGAAGGCCTGTAAAGAAAAGATGGCACATGTGGGACATGAGAGTCCATGTCATTAACCCCTGTAAATGACTCCCAAAAATGAGAGCAGGAAATATAAATACAGAAAAGGGGTAATAAGACCATTTTTCTGAGTCCTGACCTGGTGATCCCATGTTGTCCAGGGACCCCTGCTTGAGCAGGAGGCTTGGACTACCTGACCTCCACAAGGCCCTTCCAACCTTAGCCATTCTGTGCTCTGCTTCTCTGTGTGTTATGCAGCAGAGCCCTGTCATTTCCAGGCAATGTCCACAGCAGTACTTCTGTCAATCATAATGAATCTCAAAACACAGCTCCTGGTCACATCTTTTCCCAGACAGCTAGGAAGATAAATTACTTTCTTAGAGTGGCAGAAGTCTGAGGCAATTTTCTTGCATTATTTGTAATAATGCAGAACACTGCATCCTGTTACCCGCATTTCCATTGAAAATGATGGCTTTTGCTCACAGTGAGCAGAGCCAACATTATTATTATTATTCAGAATCACATTCTGTGTCATGGCAACTGGGAACTTAATATCATAGTGCTGGGGTTTTTTTCCCAATGAACTGATTGACTGCTTTGATGGCAGCGTTAATTATATCATTGGCAGAACTGCAATTAAATTAACATGATCACAATTTACCATTGGCCAATATAAAGCAATCTACTTCAGACAACTGCCAATTAGTTAGTTATCAAAAAAATGCCCTCCAGAGACTTGATTTGCAAGTTCAGCTGTTACTCTAATTGAAGTGCAAACAGTACTGTGAATACTTACCAAAACATGTGGTCCAGCAGGACACTGATGCCCTTTGGGCATCTTGGAGCCTTCTCTGTTTACCTCTGAGCAGGTATGAGGGGAAAGGCTAGAGAGAGTGCTATCAATACCATCTCCTGTGGAAAAGCAAAACCTTCCCCATTTACACAAGCCCCTGGAATGTTTTACTGTAAAAACTGCCTGAGTTATGAGGAAATTAATATAACCCAGCTGATCAAAGGCCATGGAGGAATTCATACGAAGCATTCTGTTCAGTATTTATTTTTGACCCTAAGTCAAATTGAAAGGATGCTGAAATTTTATGAACTTAAATACTTATACATGTGAGAATTTTTTTCAAAAGCCAGGGGAAAAAACTCTATCTCAGAATATTGTGATTTACTGATTTCTGCTGGGAGTTTAGTTATTTGTTTTTGGTTTGTTTTTTTTTATTTTTGGAATTTTGTTAATTTATAAGATCTTTGGGGAAACTCCAGAGCCATCCTTTCTGTAATATACCTAGAAACAATCAATATATGGATGCATACTTTCTGTTTAGCAAGGAGGTTTTCCATACCTACCTAAGCCCTTTATATTTTAACCTGTATGAACAATCACTACTATTTTCTTTTTCTAAACCCAAAGCAAATAAATTTGAAGTACAAAAATAGAATAATGTCTGTTCCTTACAGTGAACAGTGGCAAAAGTTCTGCCAAGTGAGAGAGCACCTCAGTGTCCTGGGTCAGGCAGGCACGTCCATACCACAGACAAAAAACTCTCTTGCATTTACTTGGACATACAAGGCAACACTGCAAGCAGAATAAAAAAGTTATACCTAACCTACAAGGACTGGAAGAATTAAGACCTGATTTGTGATCTCTGTGGGAAAGAGGAAGCTAAGAAATGGAAGAGTTTTGTTCCCACAAAAATATTTGCAGATAGGCAAGCTGGTTCAGAGCTAGTGAACTCAAGGACCTAATCCAAAGTCCAGCCCTTTAATATTTTTTTCTGTGCAATTTTCAAATATTTACAAAACTACTCCAGTTTCTTTCTCCTATTGATTAATACTACAGCACAGTAAGGCACATTATAGATTTAAATATACAGAATCATATCTGTTGTAGATGGTCACATTGTACAAGTATTAGTCTAAAATTTAGCACAGAGAGTAGGACTCTCTGTGTAGGACTCTCTCTTACAGTGTGAGAATTGTTTAGAGATGCTAATTACGGTCCTGTTTTCACTCTTTGAAAGTTTCTGGGACAAAACAAAAACCACCTACAATAACAAAAAACCCAAGTAGAAGAAAGAGTGGCAAGATGCTTTGCAAGTTTACTAAATACATTGCTACTCTTTAATAAAAAATCTATTTTGAATTATACATTTTAGAGGTGAAGCAAATAATATGAACTGCTCGGTTGACCTAGGAACAAAAGAAAGCATAAACACCTGAGGTCTGATTATTCATCCTGAGGAATTTATGTTTATTTATTACTATTAATTATTGTTATAATATTATTATTGCTATTAAAATATTTTCAAGACCAGTTGAGCTTTTGAATTTCACTCACCCTAGAAGAAGGACAAGCCAAATGTGTTCAGTAATGTTCTTCACCTGTTTAGTATGGTCAGCCTGAGAGCACCAACTCTTCTGTCTCAGGTGAGCAATTTAAAGACTCCAGTATAAGCTCTGGAGCAATAATGGACAGTCCATAAACTGTTCATTTCTCACTTATACTATCAAATATTAATGACAGAATAAAAAATATTATTATACCATTTCACAGGAACTGTCAAGCTTCATTGAGGAGAGAAGGACAATACACATTACTATTTGAATGTGTTGGATATTATTCAGTCATGGCTACTAAGTGATGCTGTAACTTGACATTAGTACTGTCAGCACTTAAGTAGTAAAAATTAATTTCAAAAAAGTTGGCTATTTTTCCAGCCTGGACAATTTCATTTAGGACATTGCACAAAAGTTGCATTCACAGGGAAAGCCCTGGGACCATGGGCAAACTAACCATAAAGACATACAACAAAATCCCTACAACGTGATCCACAGGAATCTATTTTGTATCTCCAGCCTTTCATAATGCTGTGAAAGTACTGACTGCACTTTGAGCCCCTTTACAGCTGACCCTTGGGTGAAAAAGATCAAAAGGAATTACTCACTTGAAAACTGATGCTTGAACAGCAGATACTTCAAAGCATAACTTGGTGGGAAGTCCCATCCAGGCTCAGCGTCTGCTGAAACAGAGAGAACAGACTGATTTAGTCTTGGGAACCTGCAGACACGAACTGAGAGCTCGTTCTGCCGAGTGGTGCCACTGAAGTGAACTCTGTAAAGTTAAAGGTTGATATAAAACCTTCTGGCTCTTCCCTGGAATTTTTTCCACAATAAGAGACACCAGTTCAGGCCAGAGCTTCATGCTATTAAATACAATGGATCAGGGCCAAAGTTGGATCCAAAATACTTCAGTTCAGGCAGAAACTGTTACTCCAATAATACTCAACTCTCTGCAGCTGAATGATATGTCTTCCTGCTGTGAGTTTTGCAAATGTTTATTTAGTTGTCATTTTTATTTTCTCTCAGCATTAACCAGTGTGCCACTTACCTTTCATCCAGCACACTGGCATGAAAAATAAATAAATACATGTCCAAGCTCCAAAAAATTTCTTCATTTTCCTTTAAAACAGAATCCTGATTACAAATTGAGTGTTTATTCCAGTGACTACCACCTAAGCTAGGACTGGCAAAATTATTGTCCCAAATTAATCAGCACTCTGAGACAGGTAATAGGGTTTTTGGGGTTTTTTTTCTGTTTGCCTTCTTCAGCTCTCATAACCTATTTATTTGTTGCATCTGTTCTTGGGCTATGTGCTACTATTAAGCTACTTCTTAGCAAACTATTTTGATGCTGATCATGCATTCTTCCTTGGCTTTGACTGGTCACACGGGGGTAACATAACACCTCTTTGCTCTATCGTACAGATACTTTCATAACAGGGAAAACCTGCAAGCCAACAGTGGTTAAAAATTGGCATGTTGTAATTCCCTAAGCACCACTGTAAAGACAAAGCAGTTTCCAAAAACATTCAGCAACAGCCTGGCTACTTGGTCAGCTTTTTATAAAATGAGTGTTCAAAACACTTCATATAGTTATCTATGATCTTGCACTTCAAAGAACACAGCAAAAACAACCCAAAAAAAGGCAGAGGCCTTAGCTGAAAACACAAGTGTACTGCTAACAGGGACTTATAATGACCTCTTCTGCTCTGTATATGTTATACTGCAAAATGGTTAGAAGTACAGAAAAAAGGAGTAAGTAATCTGAAAGCTCATTAAGGTTTTTTCAAAGGATGCTGAATCACAATCTCATCCATCCTTTTAACTGCCACAAAGGATAGCAGTGTAAGAAAATAAAGAATTGGGAAGGAGAGGGGGACTGTATTTTTCTGTTCATAATTATCATTTCCTCCAGCTCTTCACTCTGCCCAGCACAGATTTACATGTCCCCCAAGCAGCTTGTCATTTATCTAATAAAAGGTGAGATTCTTGCAATGGCAATGGAGCTGACTGGGGCAGTGCTCCATAAGTAGGCTCCCTGAAGCGAGTGTGGCTGTTTGGACAGCAAGACAGTGCCCACCAAGAGTTGAGGCAGACAGTATCCAACACTGAAGTATTGCCTTTGGTCCAAAACTTCCTCAGTCAACTCAGCTCACTGGGGTGTGAGTGTATTCTTGGTCTGAAAGTTCTCTTCCAAAGAACTGGGAGTTGGCAGGTTGTGGTTGGGTTTTTTCAGTTGCTTTTAAACCCCTTGAAATGGGCAAGTTACCCGAGATGTAGTGGGCTTAGCTGAAGTGCATACAATCATTCAAGGATGCATTCTGCTCAAAGGTGAAATCACTCACAGTCAATACAAAGGGTATAGGATGCCTAGGGACCTAATTTGACAATAGCAGTGCATGACATTGGTCAGTAAAATCAATCTTTTCAATTAACATTTTATCTACTGGAGGCTTATTTAAGTTGCACCAAAAAATTAAAAATCTAAAGCCCAGTGGTGTGTCAGACAATACATGCTCTGTTATTTGCAAGCTGTTAAAAATCATGGTGCAGATGTTTCTTTCCATTGTAGCAATAAATGTGAAGCAAAGTCACTGCAGCCAGGGAAATCAGCCCATTTCTGCAGTGCTGAAATGGGGATGAGGATCCCATTCCTTTTTTGATATTAGCAAAGAGGTACAGGAGGACCCATGCTTTTTCAAAATAACAAACAGTGATGAACATGGTGTTCCATAACACATCTATTTTTATTTTAAGTGGTTTAGCCACAGCTGAAGAGCTTGAAGGAAATTAAGCTAGATCAAAAATCCTATTCATGCTTTCCAAAATGGAATGGATAGCCTGTCATTTTACTTATGCAGCTCTTTCAATTCCATGCTTATGGAAGAGTGGTTTTCTGATTTGTTTCTTCCACTGTGGGCTACTGATTGTGTGCTGTACTTAAAGCCTCTTCATCTTGAAGCAAACTTATTACTAATACATTGTGGGATGCCAGAGCTACTGTTGGGTGTCCAGTAACTTTAGCAGTTCATTAGACTGAAACTAGGAACACGCAGCGGGTGGGACATCTGCCTGGAAAGCTACAATAGCATCAAAGACACACACACAAATTATAATAATGACTCATTACAAACTCTTTGTGCCTCTAGAAGAAAACACATATCACAGCTTGCCATCTTGTTATCATTAAGAATGTGAAAATGCTGCTTGAAAGTGGGTGAAACATATATTCATGTAAATATCCATATTTATAGGAAAGGAAGAGAGTGACAGTTAAACTATATCAAAGTAAAACACAACACTGATGAAAGCAAAAAACCTCTTTAACTATCCACACAATCTTTTAAAAAAGAAAAAAATCCAAAAGCAGCTCTATTTTTAGAGCAAATATGTGAACATGGAAATCCATTTATTTTTAAAGGATGGGTAGTTAGACAGTATTTGGTGTCCGTAGGAAAACTATGTAGTTTTTTGGTCTATACACATTTTCTATGATTAGGACTGTGGATATCCCATCCCTGGAAGAGTTCAAGGCCAGAATGGATATGGCTGTGAGCAACCTGATCTAGTATAAGATGTCCTTGCCCACAGCTGGGGGGTTAGAACTTGGTGACCTTTAAGTTCCCTTCTCAAATAATTTTCTTGATTCTTTGATTTTTGCTTTCTCTAGATCAGATCTGTTGTTCAGGATCCTCCTAATGTTATATTAAAGTATAAATTTAGGTCCATGCAACCTGCTTGCATTCACAGGGGTTTTATCATTGCCACATTTGGAAGCACACTATACCATGGTGTAAGAGTTTGCAAAAGTGAGGTGAGCCCAAGTCCACAACTACCAGCACAGGATTTAGATCAAGTTTCTATTAGAGAATGCATTAATGGTGAAATAACAATTCTGAGAAACATTTAAATGGTAGAAGGTTCAATACTTAATAAAAAGTGGTACGAAAGCTTTATTGACTGGAGGTCAGAGAGAAAATTCTGCCTTACACATCCCTAGTACTCTACTCCCAGACTGAAATAAATCCAGAAATACAGGACAATGGAGTCAAAACCATTTCAGAAAGGATTTGGCAAAGACATTCCCCATCCTTTGCCAGGTCCTTCCACCACTCAAGATGGAGAGAACACTGTGAGAACACTTTCTGGAGGTTTATCCAATATATGTACTTTGCTGAGGAGTGCAGTTTTTCAAGAGATTGATTTCTCAAACATACGGAATAAAAGAAAATGCTGAAATAAATAAATAAATAAATAAATAAATAAAATTTTCTTCTTTGAAGCAGCTTGTACAAAACACCCAGGTTTGGAAGTGAATTGCTAGCCTTCAAGGCACCATTTACAAAACAAAGTTCTAGCAGCAGTCTTTCATCTCTGACTGTCCCACACACATCAAAGTGTCTCCATCTCTCTGCTATCGTGTTAGCAATAGAAATTTTCACAGCAGTAGAGCAGCATCACTAACTGGTAGGGAAAACAACCCACTCTCAAAATAATCCTTGCATATCATGTTGTGGTACTTCCTTGAAAAAGAACCAAAACATCCAGTTACAAATTTTAACAGATGAACAGTGACACAGGCCAGGATCTCCCAACACTCCCAGCAAGTTCTCCAAAACAGAGTGAACATGAAGATGTTGAAATTGCCACCAGCTGCACTGGTGTGTATGAATAAATATGTGCCCTGGGACAGAGGTAGTCACAGGATATTACAGGAGTGAAATAGCAGAAATAGTTTTTTTTTTTTTTCAGAGATACTGGCCAGTGACTACTGGGCTTGCCCGCAGCCAGCATGATGGAAACACTTTTCCACATCTCAGTCGAGGCAGTTTGCCAGTGTTCAGAATGAACCACTGCTTATCTCTTCCACAGCCCCTTTGTGCTGGCTGAGTGCCTCTCCCCAGCTGTCTGCATGCTATCATGAGCACAGTCAGCACAGCAAAATCACAGTGCACACACTGGTAAACCCACCATCACCTCAAGGGCAACTTCTGGCAAACATTCCCTTTTATATTAACCCAACTTTTCCTTCAAACACTGCTGTGATCCGTTTGTTCACTGCCTTTTCCCATCTAAATTCCTCTGAATAAACTGTGCACCAAATCAGAACTGACAACAAGCAGACATCAAACGGGATTTAGTTCTCTGGACCACTTAACTCCTGAGGGGCAGGCACAGAAAAGGAGATGCATGGATTCCCTGTGCAGAAAGGTTTGAGGTTTATAAGAAAATGCCTCATGCCAGTGAACTTCAGAAAATTTTAACATTTTTAAAAGAGAGAGGAAGAGAGAAGTACAAAAAGGAGAGCCCTGGTGCTTTCTTAGGAGGGGAAGAGAACTTACAGAAAGAACGAACAGGAATGAATACTTTAATACAGGGAAACAAAGAGGTATCAAAAAAGGAAACCAATCAAAAAAGAAAAAAATACATAAATCTGGAGATGCCTGGACCCTGAAAAGGAAGCATGCAAACCAGGAGAGTAAGTAGTAAATTATTTACCAGGTATATTTCTTCACCAAACTGGTGAAGGATGCTACCATCACCAAGGACCACCTAGAGCCACCAACCTCTGGCCACCACTGAGACCTCCTCTTCACTCTGAAGGGCTGCCAGAGCAGCAGGGAGCCTGCTGGCCCCAACACTACAGGGAGGTCACCTCCCTCAGCCAGGTACTTCACCTGGAACCACCATTGGCTCATTGCCAATCCACACTCAGATATAGCTACAACCTGCTCAAAGAAATCACCACTAGAGCTTGCAGAATGCACTAGAAGCTGTGGATGCCAAGGAGCATCAAATCCAGGCCTGGGACAGGAGGAATGTAAAACTCCTTTCAGGCACTCCCCCATCACAGTGACATCCACCCCTTCTCCATAATTCAGAGGTAGTTTAAAATATTGTCTCCTTTCTGTTCATTTCTTTCTCTGGAAGTCAGAATAAAACTCGGGCACCTAGAAGAAAATTATATTTTTATTTATGGAAACTTATTTTCTGACTTACTCAGCAAAGTCCAATCTTTTCTCTCTTCCAAAAGGCACCTAGCATTTTAAACCAGCAGTCCATGATATCCACATATATAGAGGATCTAATTCAGACAGATTAAATCGATTTTTCACCTTAATCTCACTGCATTTAACAGAAGGAGATAGTGAGGGTTTTTATTGGCAGCTTGACTGACCAGTGCTGCAAGCAAGACTGACCAAAAGTGGGATCCTGATGTTACCAAACTAGCAGTAACTCAGCACAGGTTGCTTATAATCTGAGTTGCAGTATTTTTCTTATCAGTCTTGCTGCTATCAGGTGGCCTAATGCTCTGCTACAGGGAACAATTAATGTTACCCAAAGTAATACTGCTTCTTGGGGGAAATACAAAGTTAACTGGAACCTAAACAATATGTTTTGCTCTTATGCAAATAAGTCTGGCACTAAGATAAGGAAAAACAACAAAAATGGCAAGAAATCGGCAAAATCATAACAGTTTGAGAAATTCTCCATAACACATCTGCTGTTCTTTAAATGAGACAATCTGTTCATTGCAGGAGCTGCCTCCTGAAATCCAAGTTTTCTAATACCAAGCACTTTCAGCATTACTAAAGCTTCATTTGTTTCCTTTCTTCTGGCTCTTGTTCTGTTTTTATGAGGGGCATATTGATAGCCTAGAACAAAAAAAACCCTTAAAACTGAAAAGTTCAGTGCCAGTTTCTATAAGGCATTAAAATAAACTTTTGTGATAACAGCAATAGTTGGTGCAGTAACAATCAAAGTGATATTCAGTAAAGATTATAATTTCACAGCCCCATAAAACCAGATACAAATGTGAACTCCCTCAAGTGAGACTTATTCTTCACATTCTTTATTCTTACCTTTTATTGTATTTCCAGATATCATCCTTCCTGCTGGTTTCCAGCAGCTCTTAACAATAATGTAAAATTACTCTGAAGTTGCCATGCATTAATAAAGCCAGTCCAAACCACCTTATCCTGAGAAGCTGACCACAGAAGTATTCCCTCGTGTGACAGTAAAGTATTAATTGTTACTCTCCCAAAGAGTCAGTTAACCAGGTTCCTAATTGATAGAAAAGAAAATCTAGAGAGAAGGCAAACAATTTTATGAGGATATCACGTGTATACTTTCATATAACCTACACAGCTATTTCTGTCTTCTTTCTTGTGGGAACATTTTCTTTTTTCCAATAGAAAATTATGCATTTTAATATCTTTACTTTTTGTCATGAACAGGAGAACAGTTATAGTTTGAGGATATTTTCAAAAATGCAGTCTTTAAACAACATTAGGGGAAAAAAAATTAAATGGATCAAGGTATTGGAAATACATATCTTAGACTAGGTAATCCTTTTCTCTCTTACTAGTCCAGTCTCATCAGTCAAGTTTCGTCCAAGTAACAGTGCTATTACAGGGATTCCTCTTACCTGTAAGGTCAATATGAGAAATTCAGGGGAGCAGTAATACATTTCAGTAACCTGATAGTATTTTACAATAAATAAATAAGTAAACAAAGATGTATCATCTCTGTTTACTTAATTTCCAAGTAGTATTTTCACGTATTCATTTCATGCATTATATTCTGTAGCAAAACTCAGACTCTCCTCTATGTACAAAAAGATCAGCCTTCCAGAAGAGTAGAAATATCTCAGATGTGTGTGCAATACCTCTCCAAGGGGGAACTTGGAGCCACAGCACACTGCACAGGCAGGAACCCTACCTGCTCTAGTCCCTATTTTTCATCAAGTATATTACACAATACTAAACAGCTCCCAACAGTAAACCCTCAGAAAAATTCCATTCTGTTTGTATCAGACAAAGACTTAAAAGACAGGAAAATGATAAATTATTATCTAGCTGCTACTGCTCTCATTTTAACTTTAATACTCCACACTTGAGAGTCACAGAGTGGGCAGTAAGAATGGCTGTTTCTTTATGGTTAGGACATTTACATAATAGGAAACTCATCACCATGCCAATCTTCAGCAAATACTTGTCTAAACAAAACAGAAAATTCAATAGGAGAAACAAGAAAAAAATCACCCTAAAACATACTTTTATGCTCTTCTTAATATGGTCTCCTTGAAGACAAGTTTAGGTGCAATCCAGAACAGAAAATATTTTGTCTTGGCATTAACATCCTGAATGCCTTCATCTATAATTACTGTGTCTTCTAGCAGCCTTGCAGGTCACAGGGAAGTTTCATTCAAAAGTGTTTTTGAAGCAGATCTCCCAAATATATCCCTTCTCACTGTGCTGTGCTTCAATTTTACAGAGATTTCAGAGCACATAAACAGGAAAGCTTTGGGGGGAAAAAAATATAATGAAACACCAAGCCACTCCAAGACATTTTCCAGGACCTCACCTGATGCCTTCTAGTGACCAAAGGACATTCAGTCCATGTATCAGTCTAGGACTAGACCAAAGAAAAACCTGCTGAAATATCCAGTGCAGATGTCAAGTCCTCAAAATCAGTCTGCTTTCCAGTTCTGCTTCTACTATGTCACTTTTTTTCTAGTATAGATGCAAGACAAATTTACTCTTCTGGGCAAATTTAAACCAATGTTATGAACAACTTTGGAAGAATAAAGCCTGCACATTTGGATTAATCTTCATGGTTGCCTGAGAAGGTTCACTTTTCTAGATTGACTCAGTGGGTTACCAGAACTAACTGCACAAATAAATACCAATACAAAAGAGCACTCAGTAAATTTGGAGTTAGTCACATAAGATTTACAGTGACCCAAAATGACCAGATCAGTTTGGAGTGGGTAGCAGCTTTAAGAGCCCAGCAACTTAACAGGCTTGGTAGCTTAGCTAATCTGAAGAGGGATGGAAAAAGGCAAGTGAGCCTAAAACAAAAATTAGTTGATCATGGTACATGCCAGTTGGCAAACACATCATTAAATACAACTAGAGGAAGAAAGATTTAGTGCTCCAAGCAAAACAGAGCAAAGATCATATCTGCTGAATTTTACTCCTACATAGTTTTCCTGTTGAGTAAAAAGACATACCAGCTGTAAATCTACTGTCCCAGCAGAGCTGCCTATGTCTCAAGCAGTAATAGACATAAGTAGCTAAAAGTGCAGTAGAGAACATTGCTGTTGCTTCAGGTGGTAACCAAGAGATCAAAAAGACAGGTTTTTCTCAGTGAATTTCTAGACAACACAAAGAAAGATTGCAAGGTCTCTCTTTGTGTTTCCTTAACCCATGCTTGTCACAATCTGACCAGTGAGAGATGCCTCTGACCAAATTAAAGTGTAAACATATGCCAAAGTTAATAATGCAGTAAATGTGAGGTAGAGAGACAGAAAGAAATAGAAAAGCAGGGGAAAGAGGAAGAGAGAGAAAGGTTAAGCAGAAGATAGTCACCAGGCACAGACTCAGTGCCATCCCATTGGCCTCTCTCAGCAGTGGGGGTCTCCAGCTGTCCTTCTTCTGGGGAACCACCTGGATACAGCCCAAGTTCTGCACACCCGCAGGGTGGTAGCAGACACCATGCCCATAATTTGGGAAGATATTGTGCATGACCACTTGCTTCCCCTGCCACAGTGGGAATTTCTGTTTGGAGGCATTAACCAGGACAAGCTAGCCACCATCTTGCTTCTCAAGGCCTGGAATTAGCAGCAGTTTGAGATGGGCAACTGTGTCCTTATAATGTTAGAAAGTAGAATGAGTCTTCAAGATGTCATTAGAAAATCAGAGATAACCTAAAATTATAAGGTTGAATTCCCCATTAAAACTGAGAATCAAAAAAGCTGGTGTAACACAACAAAACCAAGCTAGATGCCTTTAAAAAAAATCATAATTATTTTTTGAAGCTCCACAAATGCCTTACTAAAAATCTTTTCAGCATTTCTAGCATTAATGCCACTTCATGCAAAATAAGATCCATTGAAAATGTTAAAAGTAATGCATTATCAAATTTTATTTGCAAGCTAACCAAGAAAAGACAAAGCCTAGTAACAGAATTGCATTGACCCAGAGTCCATCAAAAGTCCTGCTTATCAAAAATGTTCAAAATAGATGAAATAAAATGCATTTTAGAATATCTATTTAAATAAGCTAAATTGAAACAAAAAATCTGCTAAAAAAATCCAGCAAGTAAGAGTCTTGGAGATGCCCTGTGTGAAATTGTTCCCTATTTTACTGTGAGACAACACACAGGCAGCCATGGTGCAGGTACACAATCAGCTCTGTGGGCAACTGACACTGAAAGGCTTAAGTGAAGTGGCACCTCCATTTTCTAATGTACAGCCCCAAATTAACTATATCTAACTAACAGCTTTTCTCTCCTCCAAACCATGCAAGTTGTCTAGGAGTTGAAATAAAACTATCCCAAAATCTTAACTTCATAATAAATCATGTATCACTTATGCAAAAATGTTGGGGTTTCTATTTCATTGTTATTTTCCACAGCCAAATACAGAATGTCTTCTTTTAACATCATAGTTTAATACTACTGGTAAAATACTTGTTAGTTAATGTTATATCATATTCCTCTAAAATAATTGTCCTGAGAATAGGAGCTTCTGAGTAATCTTCTTAGTAATCTGAGTTATCTTTTTATTTTGCATTATTCTCATATATTTTTTCTCTCTTACAGAATATATTCTTCCATTTTGCATGGTATTCTTTTCATTTAAGTCTAGTTTTCATTTTAAATCTATTATTCTTTCACTTAAGCAAGATGCAAGCAGATGTCTAACAGTCACCCTCCCTTTATAGGCTGTCAGAAAAAAACACAGAAGATCCCTAAGGTTGATTCAGCTTATCTAGACCCACTTAATGTAGAGGGTGATTCATGTCTTCTCTATCTCTGCTCCTGACTAGCAGAGCCACTTTCAAGAAGCTGGTGAGCCAAGACGAGACCTATTGCTAATTCCTTACAGATCTATCTGCATCATCAGACAGCATGGTGCAACAGGAGCACATCTGCAGAGCACAACACGTGGTGCTGAGCAGCACACTTCCACACTAGGTACACTTCAGGGAGACAGGAAAGCACTGTTTCAAACCTGGCTGTAGTCTGTCCCCCTGGCTGAAAGCCCACTAGCAGCTGGAGCACACTTAGGAGTTTAGGCCTGGCAGTTTAGTTTTATCACCAGTCTCCACAGGACTGTTCCACATTGAGAGCCCAAAGCAGCAAGTGGGAAAAGCCAGGAGGTTCAAGTTAAAAGCATGTCCTTTGTCCAGCCTAAACTGCTAATATAGATATATCATGAGTCATTATTTGTGCCCTTTGAAATGCACTTTGGGCTTTTTTTTGGCACATTCAGTTAGTGCCCTGCATCCAGGCATTTACAACCCCTTTTGTAAACTGCCCAATCCATGCTGCATTTTGACCCTCATTACTTATACTCGTGTGCCTTTCACTAACAGAAACATTTGGAATTAATGCCCAGTACCAGCTACACCACCAGCTCTGCTGATAACATCTTACCAGGCACTTCTGTGGTTGCATCTGACACCCCTTCATGGTTTTATCTATATATGTGTGTCTAGCCTTCCTCTCTGGTGCCACAGATCACTGATTTAAGAGAAGAACAGCAAAGGGAGAACAGTATTGTTGACAGTAAAGTGGAAAGCTCTTAGCGTGAGTTGAAGAGTGAAAAATTCCAATGCTTCCATTTTCTCAAACACTTAATTCTTGCCTTTGACCTTAATGAGGTTTTTTCTCACTATTCAGATTTTAAAAGCTTCTGATGAATCTAAGGGCAAAATATTCTGTTTTCAATAAGAAATCAAGCTAAAAGCAGTATGAGGCAAACCAAATTGAAAAGTACTCCCTGGGAAGAAAGAAAAGACTAATAATGGACACACTGAATCACCTGATGGTGAGTCTCACTACAAATGTCACTGCTAAATCAGGCATCCCTTGTTACCATAGGGAAGTGATTGCATGGAAATTTAAATCTCACAAAGGGAACCATTGATTTTAGAAGATAAAGCTCTACTAATAATGAACCCAGAAACAATACAACTTCACAGATATTTAGCAGTATAAGCTGGATGTCTTGTATCCTTTGGGAATGCACAGCCAGCCAAAGGTCATTCTGCTTTGTTACTCATATCAGCATATTTCACTCAAGAGACACTTCTACCACTTGTAAGAAATAAATGTATTTGTTGAAATCAGTATTTTGCACATGAAGCACAGTCACTAACATGTGCCTTCATTTCAGGAATGCTATACATTCAAAATTCCCAACCCAATTTCAGTTGGAAACAGCTGAGTGATTCAGGAGAGATAAAGCAGTAATTCACAATATCTTCCATCAGGAGTGAAGACAGAATTGGTATTTATCTCTCCCCCTGCTCCCATATGACAAAAGTTTAATCTTCTCATCACCAGGAACAAAGGTTTATCTGTTCCCATATCCCAAGCCTGCACTGTCCCTTCCTCCACAGCTCTTTCAGACCCTCCCTCTGACCATCTCCACGGATGAGGAGAGCACAGTCAGAAATCACTCCTGGCCCCTGAACTATCTGAAGTGAATTCTCCAAGCCCAGAAAACACGTGGAGAAGGTTCATGGGTAAGGACTTTGAGTGGCCTTACCTTCAAATCCCAGCAGTTCCCTCCTTTCTATATTCTCCCTTGCACCTGCAAGTCAGAAGGGATAAAGAAGTCTAAGGTAGAACAACCCTGCTCTTTACACACAAATATCTGTGTTTCCTGATAGCTCTTTGCTTCATGGGGGCTCCTCATTGCAGGTTACATCAGTCCTCAGAAGCAGCAAACCAGACCCAGAAATAACAAAATACCATGTAAGTTAAATGCTTGCATCCCTGTGATGCTCAAACCACCTCTGCAGCACACTCAGTGCCTTGAATTTAGGCCAGATTAGCCTGAGCTAAGTCCAGCAGCAAGCTCAGCACAAGGCTGAAACACCTTTCCTAGAAGCTTGGGAGATTCTTGGTGAGTACCTCATGCTCCTGTGCTCCTGGCCAGAAGCCAAGCCAGCTAATTCAAAGTTAACTTTGGGTACACCCTGATGCACAGTCACAGCAGCGACTGTGCAAGAAAAAAGTAGAAAAATTCTATATAATTTGTCTTTCCTGGTCCCAAATGCTTTGTATTTTGTTACTACATATCTAATAAAAAATGATTACAAAATATTCCAGTACTATCTGAAAGCATTTCATATATAATACACATCTGCACACAACTGATGTGAAAGAAAGCTTTATCTATTATAAAGATGCAAGGGAAGCTGGAATTAAATGCAAAAGTTCCAATACAGATCTCTGAGAGGCTTTACATCAGTTTTCCATTGATATTAATGTATTACTCCCAATTCACATCAGTGTAAGGAAGAACACATACACACCCAAAGACTATAAAAACCAAGCCCATAAAGCAAGAAAAGAGCAAGTTAGGCTAACAGAGGAATCCATTAAATTGCATCTATAATTCCTGAATTTACAGCACCTGACATCACAAGTTGCTGTACTTATTTTATTCCAAACACTTTTTAACAACAAAAATTTGCCTAATTAAACTAAACTAGAAGTTTGAAGACCAAAATCTGTCAGAATAGCGCTGAGAAAGTTCTTCAGAATTCAAGTTTGGCAAGTGATTTGAGATTTGTCCTTGATCATCTTTAGTATTGAGACTTTTACTGAACTGTACCCTAAATTCTAAACTCAGAGCTTTATAAATTTAACAGAATGCTTTTAGTCTATTTGGTGTCGATGCCAGCTCTATCACATTACAACAGTCCTGTTCTCACATACAAAATGGAAAAGCTAGCAGTTGTCTCACTTGCAATAAAATGCAGTGAATTACTACAGAAAGAACTTACACTGAAAAAGGAGCAGCATGATTCATGTCAATTTTGTCCAAAAGTGCACAGAAAGGCATTTTCCACCATCATCAGAACATCATGCTAAAGCTTTTGGAGCCTTACTTAGTGCTCTTTCTACTGACTACCATAATGTGTCCCACAACCCCTGTTTGTCTCGTGCAAAAGCAAAACTGAAACAGAGAAAGTTTCATGTTTAGTGCTGTCATCCCATTTCATGCTTCCCACAAATACAGGAAATTGGCTTCAGTGAGTGGAGGAAGTTTCAGTCAATAACTCAACTGAGCATTGAAGTTTATCTGGACTAAAAGTAAAAAGTTATACTTGGTGAATTTTTAATCAATTCCCTGCAGCTGTTATTTCCAGCATCTTTGGTTTTGCTTGCTAAGAACACTAATTGAGGTTATGTGTTCTATACAACAAATGCTTTCACACAGTAAACATTTGGCTCAACATTTGAAATACGCTGAACTCGTTTCAAATAAAAATTATGTTTATGACAAGAACAAAAACTGTTCACAAGCATTGTTCTAATTGTAGGCAAGGGCAGTTCTCTCATACTATATACTATGAATTAGTCTCATGTAATACATATAGAGATATTGCTGAGTGTTTGTCCCAACTGGCAGCCTGAATTTGCAGTGCAAGTTCCTTCTCTCAACAGACTGAAGCTGAATGGCAAACTTGAGGAAAAAAAAAAAATGTCTCCAGGCTCTAGTTTGGAAGACACATCTTATTACAGAAACACAAAAAGTATGCTGAGACTGAGATTTTAATCTGAAATTCAATATGGCCTGAGAAGACATATTTCACATTTAGGGACTCAAATTAAATTTCAGATAGGACAAAACCATAAAGAGATATCGTCCTATAATCAGTCTAAGGGCTGAAACATCTACTTGTGAACCATGTCAAATGGCAGTAATAACAGGATATATTCTGTGGGTTTTATTTCTGGTTGCTATACATTCATATTTTGCATCCAAATTAGACATGGTGTGAAGAAGCATTTTGATACTGAAACTTGATTCCAACACACACTAGTCAGTAATGCTTCACCTCTTCTCAAAAGCTTTCAACCTTATGTCAATTTTGATATATGCCATGAATAATCAGACTTATAAGATCTCAACATTTCACTGTGTATATGTTATGTGTGTCATCCTAGTTATCCTACCCTATGGCTTCAGTCTGCAGGTATTCTGTGTAATGTCAGATACTTCTCAAAGTGATAATGCTGCCAAAACATATGGGGTTACTTACCTAAGAAATGCAGCACTTGAAAGCAGAGTAGTGAGATACATGAGGTTCAGAGAGATGAACAGGGCATACATAAAACATGCTAAAATAATGTGAAAAGGCTTTGCAAAGGTGAGGTGAAGAGCAGATGCAGCACACAGCTCCCACTCCCACAGAAGGGGGGCACCTTGGCCCCTGTATCACCCTCTATTCCCAAACTCTCCTGACTCCCTGCAGCAGCAGCACGTTTCTCTGCACTCCCACCAGGGATTACCAATATCACTCCCTAGACTATCAACCATTCAGCTAAGTACCTAGCACACGAGGTAAACAAAATATTTCCTTTCACATTTGCTTCCATATAACAGCTTTCACTTTTCCAAGCAGTTAAATATTTCCCAGGGGACATTCACATCACAAAACCTTGAGAGCAAAACAGAAGGTATGCTCAGCTCTAAAGCTAGGTCTGTCTGTGCAGCAGATCATTACACCCCATGCAGTTTCTCTTACAGCATTTGCCCTTGGAAAAAACAAAGCAAAGAGTCCCTGTAGTCCCTGCTCTCACCTTGCAGTAACCTTGTAACACAGTCTTATGCCCTGCACTTCTGGATCACAAACAGCCATCTGGACTTGTGTCTTCCTCTGAGCTCAGTCCCCGTCCTGGGCCACCTCACAGTTGTTAATTAGTGGCACTGTCCACACACAAAGTGCTCTGCCCATCATCATTTATATTATAAATGCCTTTTCCCCCCTGACTCTCTGCTATGCTCCCACTGCTAAATGTCCTTAATTTCAAATTCTTTATGCTAGGCTTTAATAACACTTGAATGAAAAGCAATTTTAAAGCAATCCATACTGTCAGTGGTCCCCTCAAGCAAACGTGATTTCTCTTAGCTTTGCTTTCATGTCTAGGTTAAGAAGTTTAAATTAAGTAATTAAAAATTTTTTAAAAGGCAAAACAATAAATGTTTAAGGTCAGCCATTGAACAACCCACAGTTTTAAACATTTCCCCAACAGCTGCCCATATGCCTGTGAGTTCTTGCAAACCATCACCTTCCACTCCAGCCTATGCCAATCATTACAACCTTTTACTTGCAAAAAAAGCTAATGTAACACATTACAAAAGGGAAGTTTTAGCAATGGGAAATCAACTGAAGTGAGTTAGTAATGAAAGCAACAGCTGACTGTCAACACATTCTGTTCTGATAATATTATATCAGCATGGTGGCATCAAGGTAAATGAACCTTTTTGAACTGAGGAATTATGCAACCTTGAGAAATCAGCCAATTAAATCAAAAGCTCTTGCAGACATAATCAAGAAAAATATTGAGAATGCATATTCTTACAGACAAGATCCTAGACTTGGATCCAGAAAAGCAAGCTTTAGGGTTCCTGGGGTGCTTAAGTATCTATGGTATGATTCTCAAACCAGTTGCTTTGGTAATAACAGGTTCTTGTGATCCACATTATCATCACCTCTTTCCTGTTCAATGGTGGACCAATCTTAAAGGACTTTCTGGTTTCCAGTGCTTCTGTAAGGCTCACTTGGTAGGCTGGCACTATACCATGCAGAACACACGGAGTTCCCTGCATCTCCAGAGGGATGCCAACTTCTCCTCCTGAAATTTTTGGAAGCCCTACTGGTTGCTGCTGGAACACATATGGGACAGTAGCATCTCCTGTGCAGAGGATGAGGGAAGAGCCTTTCCTAAGGCAAAGCTCACTTATTGCTCATATCCCTGATGCAAAGAAGTGGGTTCATAAGCCTCATTCTGCATTCCTCTCATTTTTAGTGCCCAGCCTTTCCCACTACCTCTTTCCCTCCTGCAGCATACACAGCCTGGGTACCTCCTGCTCGGGGCAAACAAACCCAGTGCCAGAAGCAACACTGAGAAAGCTGGAATGTGTTACCAAACACGTTCCAGCCCTGCCTCCAGAGCTAGGAATTTGCTGCACAGATAGTGCTCCTCAGCCAGAAGCAGGATGTGCTCATAAGTTCTCAAGCTTAGTGCTGCATGTGTTAGAGTCCTGGAGCAGCATCTCTGCCACCACAGCTGGGACCTGACCTCACCTTCCTCATGTCAGATATGAGGCTGCTTTTCTGGGGAAGATTGTAAATCTTGTTCTGTTTTGAAAGAAACTTTTTTTTTTAAGAAACACAACTGGAGACAGGGGGAACATCCTTCTTCATGCATAGTGTAATGGCAGCCCAATAGGTAAGCATTACAGAAACAAAAAAAACCAAACAGAAACCAAAATACCCTTTGGAATTAACCAGGAAATAGATGAAAATAAGGATATGAAAGTCTAAATTTTGAATGTTTCCAGAAGAAATTTATAATTTCATTTCTCATGGAGTCCCAAGGCAAAAAAATCCAAGCATCACCAACACACTACCTCCCCTGGAAGGTCCCCCCACATATTCTGAGCCAGGGGATAACAGTGTGCCCACATTAACTCTTACAGCAAAATAATTAATGAAGACATGCAAGAAAAGAGCTCTGCTGAAGTTTAAATTCCTTTCTCTTGGGCACAGACAAGTGTAATGATACAGCACTGCAAATTAAATATTCTAATGCAAATCAGGCCCATTTCTGAATGTCACAGTGACCTGAGCAGCCACTCAGAATAAAATATCACCAAAGTTCTCTAAACCCAAGAAGTCTAATGGTGCTCACAGCACAGAGCTGTAGAAATAGATTTTCTCCATCTCATATACCAATGCACAACTCTTGAAATTAATTCCTCTGAAGGAAATGAGATGGCTAGCAGTTATACAAGAAACTAATGGGAATTTTAATAAGGTACCAAAAAATACAAAAAAACTTGTGATGGACACAGCTACTTTATATCTCTTAGGCAGCATTCTGAATTTTAAATAATTAATTTTAAAAACCAAACAAACAGTAATTGGGTTTTAATAATTAAGAGAACACCAGATAAGGAAACAATATCCAATAAAGAGAAAAGGAAATTGAGAAGTAATGGAAATAATCTTAGAAGATCCAGATAACTTGAAATCATAGTTCAATGTATTTCATTTTTCCTGGGACTTCATACACCTTCATGTTATTGCTTAGTTTCTTCTTATGCAAGACTTCAAGATTTTTGTGTACTGCAGCAATACTACAGAGAGTTCTGTGATCTGCAGTGGTTAACACTGCAATAGGATGGGTTTGTACTTATTAAGAAGCAGCTCTGCTAACAATGTCCTCCACGATCAGCTGTGTAAGATGTAAATTCAAAAATGCACTCCTGCAGATTATACCTGTGACAGCTCTTCAAACAGCAAGTCACCTACCACTGCCAACTGAGCTTTTGATAGGAAGAAGAGAGTACCTGTTTACAAGCAACAAGCACATACAGGCAAGTAAGTTCTTTGTCAGTGCAATAGTCACTGATGTACAATAATTAGTTTTCCTCTGTCTTGCAAGCTCTTTAAGGATTTATGTTGCTTTATATGTAAGGACCATGAGATTAAATTCAGTCTCCTGTCAGCTTTTTTCATCACTTGGAGGTCTGAAAGGGTGATGTGGATTTACAAAACTTGAAAGCCTGAATATTTCTAAATGCATAGAAAAATGTCACAAGAGCCTTGTATGGAGAGCTCACAAGAGACCTCAAGTGATGTCTGGATTCTCTTAGAAAAAATAAAGAAATACTTCAGCTTATGCAAAAAAATTATTTTAAAAAATGCAGTGTTTTTTCTATCCCTCACTGTCTCATACATTTGTTTCTTTAGAGAAGTCTAATGTGAGATTTTCAGATATGACTAAGCCAGGGGCAAATGGTTTAGCATTGAAATCCCTATGAATGTATCTGAAGCTCCATCTGGGCAATAAGGCCACTGATGGAGCCTCCAAGCTGCTCCCTGGGAAGGATTCTTCTCCAGAACACTCCCAGTGATGACCAAAAGGGCTACATGGCTGAAAGTTTCCCAACTCTGCCTGCAGCACAGTTCAAACCCTAGCAAGTCACTCATGCTTAGCAAAGCCTTAAAAAATTACAGCCACATTTTGTTTGTGCTTTATTACAAAACAAAGTTAACCAAGAGCACTCTTCTCAGTCATGGGTGAATGCATGGTCTGCTGTGCTGAAAGCCAGCAGGATTATTGTGGCTGCTGGGCTAAGCCAACAAGCAGTACAGGGATTCAGTGCCATAGAACTAACAGGGGCAGATAGCCAGATATTCCTTATCTCCTACAAACCACTGCATAATGTTTATTCTTGGAGTAGTTGTACCTCACAATGTGGAGTATTTCTTGTCTTGAGAGCTACAGCTCTGAGAATCAGTAGTTTAGAGACCTGTCAGGAAGCAATTGAGAGTCAACTCAGTAGTTCAACTGCTTTACCAGCTGACCCTTATTCTTTTCTCCTGTCAATGCCAATCAATTGACTGAGATTGTCTCATGTTTTACCACTGTATTTGAGAAAAAAACAATCCGTGCTGTTCTTCTCAGGGGATGTTCTAAGCTAGATTCTAGCTTGCACTGCACATCTCCACAACCCAGAAAGAGTCCTCCACTGTGCACAGGGACTTTACTTCCTCTTCTCCTACCAAAAGAGAAGGTGTGAATTCTATTTCCTGGTAGCATACACTGCAGTGAATAATCTAAAGTTGTGTAGTATTGAATCACAGTCATTGAAACAGCTAAAAAATGCAAAACCCACTTATGTCTTCAACAGCAGATATTGTTCAATATTTACGAGGGTCTTTTCCCTGTGATTTATCTCCTTAAATAAAATTTTCAGATTGTTAATGTTTGTGCTTGGTCACCAACACCTGGCTATACCAGGCAGTGTTATCTAAGTTAAGCAATGCAACCTTTAAGAAATTGAGTCTTGAATGTCCTTTGACCTTTGCTGAG
The DNA here is from genome assembly GCF_029582105.1 of Oenanthe melanoleuca. Taxonomy (NCBI): domain Eukaryota; kingdom Metazoa; phylum Chordata; class Aves; order Passeriformes; family Muscicapidae; genus Oenanthe; species Oenanthe melanoleuca. The sequence continues at coordinate 76,454,508 of NC_079336.1, forward strand.
AATCATTCTTCCCCTTTAGGAGTGCTATTTTTAAAAGATTAATCAAGACAAAAATGTAAATGTCAGCCTGCTCCTCTCCTACCAAGTTGGAGATATTCTGCTCCCCACTGCACTACAAGAGTAGACAATCATCCTGCTGTCACAGAGAAGCCACTCAGCTTCTGCAGGAGGCAGAAGGGCTGTTTTGCTCTCCTACCTCACATTCTGGTCAGAACAGTGTCAGCAAGCAGAGCTTTTGATGGTATGTCAGCATTGGCAGCTCTCCTTTTCCTGTGTTTGCCTGTGTGGGTCTCAGGCAGTCAGGGAGATCACCAAAAGCAGAAGCCATGAGACCTAAATACTTGGAAGACCTTCTTTTCATGCATGCTTGGGAAGACCTGGCATCCATCCTCCTTCCTTCAGCACTGCTGCCAAGGCCATGCTGGCTGCCAGACTTACACCACATTAAAACAAGATTACAGGAGCAGAAGTGTTGCCCACAACCACTTTGCAAGCTGTTTAGAGCCCTGCAGTGATGCTGGATCATCACCCTCAGGCACCTCACAGAAGTTCTCTACTGCTCTTCACTCTACACAGATGATGCTCCAGAATCCTCACTGAAGTGCCCTTTTCAGGTTCTTATCCTGCCTACAAGCCATCAGGAGCCCCCAGAGCTACACTCACCACCCCAGCAAGGCTCAGGTTTATCCTCATTTCTGACCAGGTCTCATAAGTCACTCTTGTATTGCTTCAGCCCTATTGGTATTTTCTACCCAGCACACACATTATAAAGCACACAGATACAAATAAGACAAGTTATAATTCTGCTTTCTTGACAAGTTCTGCCTCTTAAAGTCTCTCCTGGTAATAAGCAGAAACAACTACTGCTGGAAAGCACTTGGAGAGAAACAACTTCAGCAGCACAATGTAAATAATTAAAGAAACCACTCTTTTAGATTGTATTATGCAAAGAAGAATAAATCATCAGACAACCATTAAATATTTCATGGAAGCTATTGTAAAGCTGAAGAATCAAGTGTCCTTCTCCATCATTTTGGAGCATGGAAAAATCATCAATGCATTTAAGAACTGCCTCTCATCCCCTCTGCAGCACTGAAGGAAATGGATTCCCTTGAATTCTATATGCACTGTTTTCTACATCCAGATTTCTAGAAGGCTTATAGTAAGAATTTCCTTGGTGGGGGGAGGGGGAAAAAAAAAAGGAAAAAAAACACCACCACAAAAGACATGACAAACAAACAAACCAAAACACAAACCATCCCCTACAGAGGCCTTAATATAGCCTCTCAAATTGGGTAGTCAGAAATTGAGGCATAGAAAATTGTTAGTCATTTCTAAAAACCCCAACTCACTGAGCTAGTAATGAGCAGTTGCATTGCTGAGTGACTATTGAAGCAAAAGACATAATTCACCTCCCTCAGTGGTACTTATTAGCAATAAATCTATCCTCTATAGAAAGAAACAAGGCAAAACCCAACCCAACTCCCTATTTATAGTGTTACCAAATGAACATTTAATGTGGCATCATCAGAATTAATAAATAGAAACTCATGGAGCTCATCCAAACATATAACTTGCTCTCCAAATCATTAGTTATTCAGGAACAATGGATGTAGTAAGTGTCTTGTGTTTTTTGCTATGATACATTGTCTCTCAACATGCTGATAAATTCTCAGTACTACCACTGACTTTCCAAAATAGAAAAGAATTCTTCCAAGAGAGATCATTTAAAACTGAAAAAGTATAAAAATTTCTATATTTATGCTGTTTTTATCTATTTTAAAATGCATCTTTTTCAGTTTTGCTTTGTTTTGTTTTGGTTTTTTTTGTCACTCGGGCTCATTACCAATAGCAAGCTTGCTAGAGTTCCAGCATTTCTTTTGAAGATTTTCTCTCTTTGTCAACCTTCAGCTGCTGCTTTTCATCCGTCACTGAAATTCCAGGTCCTCCCCAGGCCTGATGAAACTAAGGCAGTGCAGTGTCTGGAGAACAAGCCAATATGGATTAGAGCACCATGATTGTCTGCTTTGCAGCAGTAAGTGTAGGAAGCCCAAAGTAACTACTGATTTCAATTAAAATCACAATTTGCACAGAGACTGGACAACTTCAGTTTCTAATATCCAGCCTACATCGAACAAAGTCGGTGGGAAAAAAAGAGTTAGAGCTCTGAAAACACAAGAACCTTTTTATTTTTTTTTTTTTTTTTGCTGGCAGAGTCTCCACATAGAAACAAGATGTGCCCAGCACATTGTATTTCTAAGCTTCTGGCATTGTTTTAACTTATATAACATGCTAAAGCCATTATAATGATATTTTTACTTCACCAGTAGATCAAAATAAAGCAAGTTGTGAAAGTTCTCACAGGAATAAAAGTGATTTTAAAATAGCAAGAGAAAATTCTGACCTCCAAGTAAATGCTTTGCCTTCACTTATTTCTAGAGAACTTTTGATAGTGGGAGAACTTGTGAAGTTGTACAATATCCAAAATAATAAACTCCACAAAAGAAAAATGTGTGATGCAGAGACTGTTGAGGAAAATTAGATTTAAAACACACTGGCAGCATGTGTGCTTTCACATAATGACCATACAGATTCACAGTCTAAAGCCTAGCTTTAGGCATAGACAAAGCCCTATTGATGCAACTCTTTCTTAGAAGAGGGGATGTGTCACAGTTTCTCAAACTTCAGCAGTTGTGTGGAACCAGAGCACTTCAGAGGCAGCATCAGAACATGGGCTCCAAGTGTGGAACCAAGCAGAAATAAACACAGCAAACATTTCTGTAAGTCCATGTGGTACAAAAAAATATCCTCCTCTTGCTAATAACTGAGTGAACACTTGAGCATAAACTCTGCTAGTTCAGCAGTTACTGCTCCAGTAGGCAGCCTCATGGCTGGCTTGGGGAGGGGTGGGCTCTGAGACAGCAAGTGCTACTGGCTCACCCTCATTCTAGATAGACTAGATAGCTTGACTGCACCATATTTCCAGTTTTTCCTCAGATTCATCAATTTCCAAAGCAAGATACCAGAGTTTTCACACACTAAATCAGTCACAATAACATCATGATAAATGGGCAAAGCCTTACTTCAAAGTGCTTGGTTTTTTCTTCCTTTTTTCCTAACTAGATCAGCCCCATTGCTTTCTACCATCTGATCCTGCCCCCTGTTCTTGGGCAGTCTTTGCAACCCTGAAATCAACAAAATATTACATCTGCAGTTCATTATGAAGCCTGGTTGTGCCCGTTGTACTGGGAGGGAATAGGTTTGGTTTTCTTCCCTTCCCAATTTAGACACAAGCAGGCAGCCAGGCACAGCCCAGGCCAGACTACACAATATCATATTTTACCTGAGCTAATGGGCTGTAGCTAGTGCCACATGTGTTTTGTGGTAGGGCAGATGCCCTCAAACAAGATGTGTTTTGGTCTCTGGTGCTGCTTGTGTAATTGGAGTTGTTATTCTTGCTTCTCCTAAAACAAATTAGTCAAAACATTCTTTTATCCAGGATCTAGTCAACCTCTGCTATGCCATAAGCAAAATATACCAAATCAATATCTTTGAAATTTTCATTTTCTTTGTTTGGCCTATAAGAGGCTCATCAAGCTCCCCTGTATCAAATCCAGTAGCCTGATTAACAAATTAATCATCATCATCACACAACATCCAGCATAGCACAATACTATTATCCTGCTTTCTTTTAGTGAGCAAAACAGAAATCCACATGATCACATAATGAAGCACAAGTGAGACACAAAGCTCTGAGCATATTATTTGATATTATTCTGCTGAGAGCATGTGTGTTCAGTTGTCTTCCAACAAACAAAGTGGGGTTTTTGTGTCTGACTTGTTATTCTACAACACAGCATAATTCTAACAGGAAATTTGAGATTAAAATAGGCAAGCAAGGAACTGGATCATTTCCCAGAATGTTCTCTGAAGGCAATCTATCCTTCTTAGCAACTAGTTAGCAACCAAGAGATGATTTCTGTGGACTAAAGAACTGGCCAATAAAGCAAAAGCCTAATTAGAATCACTATTGCCAGCATTTTACTGACACAAGGCCCATTCAAATAAATTTCTTTTAAGCTCTAAAATTATTTTCATTCAATATAGAAAAGTTAATAGAATAAGAAGAAAGAGAAAAAGGAAAGAAGGAAAAAGATGGAAGAAATATAAACTACTAAAAATCTTTCTAGGAGCAAGAAGGAAAGATCAATATCTTTCACCAGATTATTGGCTTGGCTAAATTTAAACTAGTCAATGCCTTTTGCATTTGTGGACACCATAACAACTCTCCCATTTAGAGGAGCTGGGAAAAATTCAGACCTAGTTCAAGCAATCATAATTCTCCTTAAGTTAGAACATTCTTGTCCACTTCTTCTGAGGACAAATCCAGGCAGTTGACCACACAAAAGGCAGAAAAGGTGAGTTAGTGATTACATTTTGAACCCTAAGATCTTACATTCTACTCCAGCTTTCTAGACAAGCAGATGGGTCATCAGAGGGAAATATTAGTTGAGCCATGAAATCCAGTGCAGGAGACCAAAGGAATCACCACAGGAATAAAACCCATTTATACAGATGCTGTAACATCTACTGCCCTCCATTACTGCACTCCATACACAGGAGCAGCAAAGGCCAGAAACCCTGACCCTGGGTTCAAATGGGATAAACACCTGAGATTTCTAGGTAGACCAAATATTAGTCTCTGATACAGGAAAATTTCAAAACAGTTTCAAATACAGGTGGCAAAATTCAAGAAGTGCCTAATTAAATAGTATTGAGTCTAAAGAATTTGTTAGGAACCCTCTAAATTTTTTTCTTAGCGTGTCAACATCCCAAGAACTACCAGAAATTTTATTAGATTTCCTTCACTGTTTCTTTCTTCCATGTGAAAAATAGAAAAATAATTACTGACAAAGAAGGCTACATGATCAAATCCAGAGAGTTCAGGGAATTTCAGATTTTAGGTTCACCAAACTTTCACTGTACCCCTATATGTGTGTTTGCCCACAGTCCATACTGTACAGAGACCACAAACTGATAGATCAATCTGCACTGGATTTCAGGAGGCTTAGCAAGGTTGTAGACTTTCAAGGAACTTTACCACATTTTTATTCAGTTTTAATAGGTGGTTGTATAAGAGTCATTACAAACCAAACACTTCTCTTTTGGTCTTTCAAAGTATTGTTATTTTAGCTACTTCCTTTCAGTTTTATCTTAAAAAGGATGATGAGTTTATCACATACACAATTTGACATAACAGCTATTTGCATCCCTTTGGATACTAAATACTGCAATTAAAAAAGGTGTAATTTATTCTAGCATAATTACTTCTGTCTTATTTCCACTAAGAACAAACTTTAGGCTTCTGTTATGTTATTATTTTTTCTAGATTCACTGAGATGTGAGCTACTCTTTATTAACAATCCTAAATTACTAGGTAGGCTGTCAACAGCTACATATTTTCTTCATCTTTCAAAAATCTTCAAAAAATTGTACATTGACATAAACAGCTTAAAATTCTAAAACATGACATCACCACTACAACAATGTAGCACACATGAGTTTATTGGTCTGTTAACAGACTGTACTAAGGCTGTTCTGGCTAAGGTAGCATAATATCAAGAAATATCACAAAGGAAAGCTAATTTTCAGAAAGATTAATCCCTTTCTCAAGGTCAAGAGACACTTAGTGAAGAGTTTATGGGATGCGATTTATAAAATAAACAGAAAAATTAATAAATTATTTTTAAAAAAAAGAAAAAAAGAAAAAAAAATCATCTTTCAGCTTGAAACTCTGTCCAAAGTTGATGGTTACAATCCAAAGTCCTCACATTTTAAGTCTAATCTTAAATCTGAGAAGCTTAACAACACCAAATTCTTTTAAGGGTTTTCCCTTGAGGCAGAATTAACATGTTAAACCCTTGTTCTAAGCTAATACAGATTTGTGATTATAGTTAATGCTTTGAAACTAAAGCATCAAAAATACTTTTGTTCTCCAGCACCAAGGAAGAACCATTAGCTCAGGAAAATAAGAAAATATATCTGCACAGGCAGGCCAATTATTTTTATCATATAAAAAAATTAAGTTCCCAATTATTTTTGCAGCAAATGTGTTAGCTATACTAATTATTCCAAAGTAAATCTGGAAAAATCGTTTGGTTTTTGTTTCTTACCCATTTTTCAAAGCCCTGTTGGTGCCTCAGAATCTTTCCCATATTAGCTCAGGCATTTTCAAAGGCTTCTCTAATTAGCATCACCTGTATATTTACCTAATACATTGTTTACTTGACATCTTATATCATTAATAAATATTTTAAGAAAAATGCACTTAACATTTATTTCCAGAGGATTATTGGACATCTCTCCACAATCTGCTATTCTTCATTTGCTAATTTTAAAGGATTCCTTTTCTGTACAAGCAAATTTGGGGTTGGGAGCCCTGTGAAAACCCAAATTTTCATACAGAATGAACAGGTCTGACTACAACCATTTGAGTTTCATTTGAGTTACCATAATTCATCTGTAAAAAGACTATATTGTAGAGACTAGATTAAATGTTGAATCAATTGTCCTTGATAAAATTTACTCCTGATTACTTTCAGAACTGACCAGGGCAATCAGTTTTTCAAGATTACTTTACGAATTCATAGTTGATTAAGACCTTTGAAGTTTAAAGGAAGAAAACAGGAAGGGAAACACCAGTGTCACTCATGTAAAATACATTTGAACAAGCACAGATTCGGCAAAAGCATTTACATTTCTTCTAGGGTATGAAAACAATGAGAACATGAGAATGAGTAAGCATGCAAGAGGTATTGCAATGGCTTTTATTGCACAGAAAATTACTAGCATGAAAACACAAGCAGTCCAGGGAAAAATATGCAGGTTAAACTAAACTGATGTACTACCAGGTTGGGGGCATCATATGTTAGCAAACTTCTTGTCTGCTCAGAGGCAAATCCATCAGACCACAGGAAGACAGTTCCAAAATCCAGAAAATCCTATATTCAGTGGTTATTTCCTATAATCTTGATATATTATGGTACTGCATTCCAATTAAAATAATGAAGACTAATGATTTACAGAGACACCTGACAGCTAGGAAAGAATAAATGATTCTAACACCTGCACTATTCCATTGACTCCTGTTGGTCATGTGTCACAGGCACACACACCAGCCTTACTGAAAACAATCTGACATAATACAAAGAAAGGAATTCTATACCTAGGTGCCAGATATTTTGTTGTAAAATTCTGGAACTTTTAATTAATAGAAAATACTTGCCAAGTTTCAGAAGGCTAAACAACCAGAGTCACATTTAAATCACAGCCCTTAAAAATTGATCCATTATGGGCTGACCTGGCTCTGAATGTTCTTTTCCATGTACTAATTAAAACAAGTTGAGAGTTTATAGTGTGCAAGGCACTGGAAAAGCACTAAAAACTGCTAATCTCTCAATCCCTACAAAAAAGTTGGCAAATTATCTTAATTGACTGCAGCCCCAAAGCTATGCTGGTATTTAAAATGAAAGCACAAATGTTATTCCAATAGCACTGCTTAGCAGAACCACATGCCACCAGCACCATCCCAAATAATTTGAGATAAATCACAGTTTGGGATGATTCAGAGTAGTAGTAGATGTAGCTGCTCAGGTCAAATCTCATATCTTAACACCATCCCAAGGCAAACAAAGACAAAAATTAGCCCTTATGCACCCCCCTTTTCTCACACTCCTACTACTACTCTCTGCTACGACACAAGCCTCACACAGAAAAAGATGCACAGCAACAGCTGAAGGATAATCATGCCAAGATGACAAAAAATAACAGTTCATACTACAAGCAGCCAAGCTATTCCAGCCAGAAGCCTCTCCACAGCTTCTATGAAGCCAGTATGCCTCCAGCAGTAAAGGCATCCCAGAGCCCCTGTAGAAGGTTTACACCGGGGAGATTACAGGGCAGGCAATTGCACTCACATACACCCCACTCTACTGGCCAAAGGGGAAGAATAAGCAGCCTGTCAACTTGTCTTCCAAGCAGCTTGCAATTAGCCATTAGCCAGGCTCTAGAGGGCCTTGATGCTTTTCACTGCCTCCTCCAGTGTGCCCACAGAGTAAGAAGGATGAAGGTTCCTGTCTCCCTTGCTGAGCCAAGCCTAGCAAATACCCCAGAGCTCTCTTCCCAGCAACCATACAAGAGCAAGTGTACAAGAACAAAGGCTTTGCTGAGACAAATCTATCACAGAACTGAACTGATTATTCTTTTTTGTACCAAAAAAGTAAACTTCAGAACAGCACTCTCAGACAGGACACTTGCCAGAAAATCATTACAGTTAACAACATACAAGACAATGCATTACAGCTTTCAACCATCACCCAAGAGCTTCAAAGAGCACAGTGCACTTGAGATGACAACAGAGGTATGATAAGAGGCAATGACAAGTCCCTGCCCCAAGAACTCCATTTCTCATGGCCATAGCTAAGCCAGAAGTTTAATCTTGCACATGCACCAGGTAGGTTTCATACAAACCCCTCCAACTGAGTAGAAGTTCTAAAACTTATTAGCCTCCTTTCTCTGCACACAGAGATAAATTAGTAGAACTTTCTGAGATTGTAGGTGGATATATTTAGAATAAATATCCTTCTGGATTGCAGAAACAGAAATAAGAACAAGAGTGATGGTTCCCTTGGGGCAGCCTCTTACCCATCACATCAAAATGGGTTTTGCAAAAACACAAGCAGCTCTGTCATAATGTAATGGCACAAGACAAGGTCAGGGGCTTTTGTCACTACATAAGATAGCCTTATGCAGCATAAGAGATTCTCAGCAATGGAAAAATTGGGTAAAAATACTCTTGCCTTGCTCAGAGGGGCTCTGCCACTGGAAATCATCTCAAGCAAAACAAGAAAATAACTGCAGGGTTGGAGCTGGCCTTATATGACAGAACATCAGAAAAAATAACCCCAGTGACAATCAAGAAAGGGGTGTCGGGATTTGGTAATAACAAACCTTTGACTGTCACAAACCTTTTGGAGAAGAGAAAATTTTATATCCAACCTATCTGTACTTTAGAAACACATCTGATATATAGTGCCACAGGGGATCAGCTAAAATGTAGAAAAGAGGAATGAGTGTGGTGTAGCAGGCACTGACTGTGGGGAGTGGGGCTGAAGAGCAGAAGGCCTGGGAGTGGAGTAGCAAGGGACTTTGACTCTTTAAGGCTGCCAGTGAATACAAAGAGCAAAATCAGCTCCAATACTGGGCCTGAGCAACCTTGCCACAGCCCACACATTTTTCTTTCTCAAGCAAGTGCTTGAATAAAATCTCTCATGTGTTTCCCAAAACGCAGCAAAATTTCCCTCCAGAACATCTAAAAAGAGAGCAATACTAAAAATTATGTGTCCTGTTACTATCTAGAAATGTATCATTTATTTTGCTTACTATGGAAAGCAGACTCTATACAGAGAAGTCATAAGCTAACACATAGCTAAAATGTTTATATAGCACAGGAGGAAATGACAAACTCTGAACTACCCAAGGTCTTCAAGATCAGGCCTAACTGAATATTAACAGCTAAATTAAAGCTAAAAGTATTTAGAATTAGAATTGAAAAGTTTTAAAAGTCTTTAAAGTTCAACACATTCCCACAGGTTTATAAAATTATTTGTGATAACTTCATTTAGAAGTCCAAGTCCCAGCATTACTGAAAAACCTTCCTACCTGAACACAAAGGTTTATCACAACAATGTCAACAGAACTTTAACTGAACAATCCTAGTCACTGCAGTGATAAAGAAAAATTCACCAACTCTCATATGTCATTTTGCAGGAAAGTTTCCAAATATATATATAGATATATGTTGTTTTCACACTTAGAGGCAAACAGCAAAACAGATTAAAATGCAGATAGAATTGTATCTGATATCAATGATGCCAAAACAGGCTATTTAAAGCTATGAAAAGAGAAAAGCTGGAGAAGCTTGAAGTGTGTTCTGCAGCACAAGAGCTCTACAAAGAAAAAATTGCAGGCTAAATTAAGTGATTTAATTATCTTCTTATATATCAAGCAAACAAAGGAAAGTGAGCTATTAATTCCCCAGTATATTCTTATTTTTCCTTATTGTTCCAAACCATATATGTCAGCTTCACAGGTAAGCTTGAATCATTACTTTATGACCAGAAAAAAAATTGTCACAAAGAGCCATTATGCAAGTTATACAAGCAAAATCAATTATGAGAGACACAGCAAGTAGGAATAATAGATAAGCAAGAAGTTGTTATATTCAAAGCTTTGCCTGTTCTCCAGACACTACTTTAAAGAATGAGTTTGAATGTAGTTTTACTGACAAATCCTGAGTTTAAGACAATTATGTATTTTTCATCCTCTGTATTTACTTGTAACTTTTAAGCTGACTTGACCTTTTCCTTTTCCCATAGAATAAATGAAACACATTTTTCCTATCACTTAGGAAAATAATTAAGTAATCAGAAATTCAGCAGTATGTTTTTTCTGGCAAATGTGGCTGTTGACACAAAGAGCTAAGTTATCCTAAGTGCATGGACAGAGCATTAAGGGACATGTTCTCACATCTCTTCTCAGACCCAGGACTCTGCAAGAAGAGTTCTTAGATACATCCCCTGATGGGTGTACTCTCCTCAAGACCACAAGTTCTAGAAAAAATTAGTCCATGTACTTGTACAATGACATTATAGACTTATAGATCCTGATCCAGTAAAGTCATGCAGTTTCTTTTTTGGTGAGCAAGTTGAAATATGGGCTTCCTTTACTCTAAGAGATGAAAATACAGACTCAGTAAAGTTCAAGCAATACACACAGACAACATCTAATCCTGAAGTCCTGGTAGATATTACAGACTTATCCGTTCAAATTTTTCAATAATTGATTTGGCAGTTAATGACACAAGTTAATGACGTAAGTGCTTTTCATTATGCAGCTCTGAAGTTTTGATCCTTTGTAGGTACCCTTAATCCAGACTTAATGTGCCAGGGAAAGACAGTTTTGGAACCATATCCCAAAGAATTTAGAGTGAGCTTGGTTAAGCTCAATTTTAGCCAAAAACCCTGCAACAAAAACTTCTCCTTCAAACCTGCTTTTTCTTTTCAGATAGAAAAGACAGACCCTAAGGATGCCAGAATGGAATTTTCCATCAGTGCAAGAAACCTCAAAGTCCTTCCTCAAAACCTGCATCTCCTACCCACTCAGCCAACAGCTCACTGTCCAGTTGTACAGGTTCTGCTTGCCCAACAACCTTCTATAAAATCCATGGCTTCACATATTGCACAAAGTATTTCAACAAAACTGGATCTTAAGCCTGACTTTTGTGCAAAATTCATGTTTCAGAGCATCCCCCACTTTTTAAGTCCTGCCATGATGTCCATGTGACAACCAGCCAACATGTCCAGCTCCTTTGGGATACCAGAGAACTGAAGTACTAGGAGCACAAAACAGAAACTGTTCAAAGCTGATCAATGAAGAATTCCCACTGCTCTGGGAAGTCTCCTGCACCAGGCTGGGAAAGCCATTTTTGTCATTCTCCCCTATAAGACAAGACTAAAGCAGAATAAATGTGAGAACTCTTGTGCACCTGTGTGCCAGTGAAATACCATAATGAGATGTCCAGGGATGTTTGTCTGACTTGAGCTGCCTCAAAAGATTTTCCATTGGAAACTTAGCAGTTTATCTTTTATTTTCAACTTCAGAAATTTCCAGAGCAAAGGAATTCTCAAGGTTTAGTGATATTCCAGATTATTCATCTCAAATATCCTTATAAAAATTAACTACTGTTTTCTGCTAGTTAAAAATAAGTTGGCCATGTATTCCACTTCGAGTAGTTCAGTAGCTATGCAATTTACATAATTTCAAATTAAACAACCAATAATGTGTTAATTATTGTACTTTTCTGTTATATTTGAATTTGCATTACAAAGGCCAAAGGCTTTAATTAGTATAAAGTCAAGTCTTTCAACTGCTGGTTTAGAACATGGTGTAATTATGATAAAATCAAACTACATAGTACTTTCAAAAGGTGGTTAGGTTATATTACAGTAGATCTTTAAAAGCTATGCTGATTTAATTGCAAGTGAACAAAACTTTATTAATATGGACATATTAAGAATCCATGTACTGTCTGGAGGGAGAAATATATTTTATGGTTTAATAGAAACTTTTGGCTACAGTACCTCAAACAGTATGCTTTTAAAATAAATTCAACTAGTGCAGGAAAATGTTTGCTGTCTCAGAGACTGGCTGGGTTTTTTCAAATCCTTAATAATCCAGAGCAGAAACCAGGGCTGGGCACAAGCAGCTGGTCTTCTTGAATAATATATATCTTGACATCTCTTCTTAAAGCTGTCCCAGGGACAGGCAGAGATTAGCAAATTATTCTCATAGCAATTCTGGAGCCAGTAATTCCTCTCACTCCTAGCTTCCATCTATGTTGATGGAAGCATTTTAATTTTAAAAAACAAAAATAATTTTTAAAAGCAGTATACCAGTGAGTGCTCTGCAGTAGTTGATGGCTCAATAGAGCCATGAGAGGAGCACAGCCAAAGGTCACACTCTCAGGCAGCTGCACCTGCCAGTCCACTTTACACAAGCAGAGAGCACAAGTGAATGACACAGGACAGGACCCCAGGAGAAAAGGTATCCCATGAGCTGGGCAAAGACAGTTCTCTATGCTGAACAGAGAGTTAATTATGTTATTTCTGCTGTTATCATTATATTCTGGTTTGTTATTTCTGGATTTATACAAGTTCAAGACCATGCCATGTCCACTCTGAATTTTGGCATTACTCAGATTTCCAGACAGCTGATTACTCCTAATTTTTGTATTTTCCCTATTTCTTTGAAATTCTGTTATATGTATGTGTCAAAACATGCATAATAGTTTGGCTGGTAAGCCAAAGATGTTAGTCTCTGCAGGAACAGCTATAGTTGTTTTTCCTAAAAGTGTTGAAACCAACTACCCCCCAACACGTTTAAAAGCTCAAAGACAAGGCAGGAAGTTTTTTTACACAGCAACAATCTAACAGTTCAGTTCATTTTAATTATCTATGTTTAAGTAAGTGGGACTTATTACTGCTGAAACAGGTACTTTTCTTCATTTCTAAGCCACTTCTCAGCAGTAGCAATTAAAGCTGTGAAGTACTGAAATGGTTTCTAAAAACATTTTAACCAATTTTCTTAGCAAAATTTGGAACAGCCCTACCCAAACAAGCAAACAAAGAGCAATCTTGTTCAGACAAGTGGTAAATATCTGTTGCCTCACTCTGAAGTACTCTTAACCCACTTGGCAACTTTTATATTGTGGTGATAAACACAGAATGCTGCATCGTTTACAGCTCTATAACCATAATGATGTAATTCCAATTTAGAAACAGATATTAATCTGTGAAGTTAATTGCTTTTGTTGTTAGGAAGCCTTATTCTAGTCCAATGACTGATTATAAAATAGTAGTACATGCTGAAGTTAAGCTCCATCATCAGCTGCAGACTCACTTACCTAGGCAGCATTAACAGCCAGGAATGAGGAATTTCCTCCTGCAGCACTGAAGGGAGCACAGCTTAGGTCTTCAAGAGCTACAGGTACAAAATCAGGTCATATTCAAACTTTCAAAACAGCAATAGTCTAATTTGTGAGGTTTTTTATTTCACAGACTTTCTGAAGTCATACATAAAGAATAGGCATGCAGATGGCAGGAGACCACACAGCTTGACAATCGTTGAGATGATGTTCTGTGTTGCAATGTAGAAAGCGAAAAACTAAGCCTTATCTTTGGAGATTATGCCCTATAAGGAATCTCATATGTGACTTTTCTGAGCAATCCTGCTGTGCCCCTGAGGGTTAAGGAGATAAATTAAAAATTAGGAGGGCTAAATAATATCTTCATAGGGGCCAAACATGTACACAGTAGTGTGTCAGGATGATACCCACATAATTAGCCTCCTAGAAACAGAAGTTCTATTTTGCTCTGTACTGCACTTCATATTTTCTTCTTCAAGAGGTATAAAGAAAGTTTAATCATCCTAAAGGGTGAAAATAAAGATTTTCAAACAGTGGAGAAACACCACAGAGCTGGCTAATCTCTTCAGAGTGAAGGAGTATCTCTTTAATAATACAGCACAATTAATAACTGCCATTCTTAACCTCAGTATTCTGACAAGAGAAACTAATACCTTTTAGCCTTATGACTTCTTTTCCAATCATCTGTCCTAAAGCATTTGAGCTCTTTACTGCAAAATAATGCCAGTATCTCATCCAAGCTACACAGAAATAGTTTCTAAGAGTGAGGGAGAAAATAAATATTTTTTTATAGCCAAGACCAAAAAAAAAAAATTAAAGAGGAGGAGCATGGGGGTGTAAAAAGAAAGAAATCTTCAAGGCAGATATCAACTGGCCACCAAGCATCATCTTTTTTAAAAAAGAATTCGAATACTGAAATTTGGTTTTCTACAAGTTGCAGACACACCACCCTAACTACCAAAGTAAGCATTTTCACTGGATATTTCTGGAAGTTCCAAAGAGCACTTGGCCCAAAATAATGCACAGAACACATTTGCTTGAGAAAGAGGGAATGTAGCAGTAATCAAGGTCACATGTGATTTTTTTTTCCAAAGCTGCCTAGTCTAAGGGATGGGTAGTACCACTGAGAATATCTTCAGTCTCCCAAATATTTGGGCAGAGAAATGCAGAAGTATGAAACACAAACTTCAAGATTTTTTAAAGGTCTGTTCGAGAGGAACACAGAAAATATTATCTTTTTTTTTTTTCCACAGCTGCCCTAAGAGCTAAGCAAATCCTTTGCAAGAATGCTTCTTCTCTGGCCTGCACTAATGCATTCAAGGGCATTCTGGGAATTCAACATTAGTCTTTGGTCAGTAGGCACAGAAGATGCCCTACCCACAAAATCACAATGAGAAAGCAGCTTTGTAACAGAACAGCAACCTGGGTCTCATTAAACCAATGGGAACTTCTGTTGAATTAATTTGAGGTGCTGACTATTTAGGTGGTATGTGAGACTATGAAGATATGTAGTAATCACTTCCTTTCTCTCTTCCCCATCAACTTGTCACTGTGGCTTAATAGTTCAGTATAGCCAACACATTGCTTTCCCAAGAGTTTCTAAGTAAACAAAGACTACTGGGTTTCACATTGCACTTCTTACATTGACTTGTAACTTGCATGCCTCGACAGTCCTGATCAAATTCTCACCTGCCCTTCTCAAATCCAATTTTAGTCTCTATCAGGGCTATCTATCTGTAGCAGACATAAGAGGTTCAGCTCAGCACTACAGAATTATCCATAGGAAAGAAAGAATTTAAAGGAGAAAAGAAAAACTAAGATGATGAAGAAGAATCTAATCAACTAAGATTGATGAAGAAAAATCAGTGAAAGGTCAGAACCCCAAAAGCCACACCACGTGCTCTATGGGGGAAAAAAAAAAAAAAAAAAAAAAAAAAAAAAAAAAAAAAAAAAGTATTGTCACTGTAGTTATGCTGTCCAGAACAAGCACATCCTTCTGCCACTCAGGCATTTGTACAGTAGCACATTTTTAGTCTAAAAGCAAAACTCCAGTACACAGCAAAAATGTATTTTGTTTCTGTTAAGCTCAGAAATACTTTCAGCCTCTCACACTTTACCTCCCTTATGGTTATCTGAGCTTTGGATTATATTTCCTCAAATTTTCAGGTACTTTTTACCAAGTGGAGTATGACGTTGCTAATTTGTGTCTTTATTAACTCAATTTGTTCTTCTCTTCCTATTTTCAGCAATGCATGTGATTCACTTCAATTAGATATTATTTCTTAATGTCACTACAGTGTGCTCACACCCACTCTGAAGTAATTAGCAAAGATAACTTACTAAAAACATTAAGACATGAGGAACACAAATAAAATTACACACATCAGTGATTGAGGGAGGGAGTCCAAGACTGATGCAAGGCGAGGTTCCATCACAATAATTATTATTGTGACTGCTACATCATCTCTTATCCTCAGTTATATAAAAACAGAACTAACTTTATGCATTTTTAAAACAAACTGTAGAGAAATCAATATTTACTTTTTTTTCCAACCTCTGAGGAAATTTTTGGTCTGATATTCAAAGTCCATAAGATACCCAACTTTAAAGAACCAAATATTACTTATGAAGCACTGAATCCAGCGATGCACTTAAAAGCCTAATATTGTAACAGTGACAATGTTCCAATCTTTGCCTTCCTTCCATTTTCTGTTTTCACAGTTTTATCCAGGAATACAGCCTAGTTTGCCTGCCAATATTAGTTCTTTTTTAGAGACACTGATTGTCACTAATAGCACCATTATCTTCTGTAACAGACTTGTTTATGAAGTTAGAGATGGTGCATCTCTCTGTCAGAGCATGCAGGGCCAGGATGGGATTGGTATTTACATACAGATTTTGACCTCTGGAGGTCCAGCATCTCATTCAAATGGCCAGTGAGACAAAGTCACTCAGTGCAAAAGTTTTAAAACTTCTGAGAACAGAGGCCTCACAATTTCTTTAGGCCCTTGTTTCACTGTTTTGACCATTCTTCTGGTAATTAAAAAAAACAAATCCTAGCACAACAAACATTTCTTTCTAAGTGGGCTTTCCTGTGATGTAATTTAGGTCTTCTGCCTCTTGTCCTAATGCTGCTTCTCCACAACAAGCTTCTGGTTCTGTCTTCTCACCCTTGTGATTTTTTTTTTTTTTTTTTAAAGCACAGACAAGGAAAGCAATCAGGCCATTTATCAACCTATAACAGACTGCAGTTTCAAGTGATTAATAGAGCCAATTATGAGTAAGTCAGTCATTGTAACTATAGACATATGATTCATGCATTCATTTGGTGTTTCAAAGAATTGAACAGCTAGAATGAAAACAGTTTCTCTCCCTCTTACCCTGGAAAGAGTTTTCTTTTTAAGAAATATTTAGCATTGAAAAGAACTTTTGCCACAATTTTTCCTAATTGTAGTTGCTTCTAAAACACAAAAATTTCTCAAATTCCCAAATTTTACTTACAATTCATGTTTTTCTAAAGTCCTTCAAATCACAACTGAGCCCCACAACCAGGCAACCTACCCACTATCAGATTCTCCATGATCCTTTTTCCTACCCTGTTAACATTTCCCAAATTCCCACTGTCACTTACATCCATCCAAATTCTTACCCATTCCTCCCAACTCCACTCCATTTACACTATGGGAAAACTGTGCCAAGCAGCCACAACAGCTCCCATCTGAACATAACACAGCTTTTCACACATTGCATGTACATAACACTTGACATGTGATGTGGCAGAAAGCTTTTATGGCTCCTTGTCCCTCTCAACTTGCCTAAATCCCTTAGGCCTTCATCCACTTTTAGCTACATATGACAACTATTCCCAAAGCTATGCTGAACAAACCTTTATTGAGCAACCTTTGGCATTAATGGGAATACAATCATTTAGGTCAACCACAAATTCCCCATTATACATTTGCTCTTTTTCTAGTATTTTTGCATTCAGTCATAATTCACATGTTCTTAGATTTTTTTCATCTCCAGTGTTGAATTAATCCTAGTATATTTAGAGAGAAAGACAGTTGTCACTGTAAACTAATAAATGTGTTGGTCCCACATGCAAGTCAATGGTACTAACTACAGTCTTCTTTAAAAAACAGATGAAGCTGCTCTTTTAAGAGGATATATGCATCAAAAATATTACTGTACAATGAAAGTGTCTTCCATTCCAAATTCTCACTTCAATATTTCCATTATGGGAGTAGAACCACTCCTTATTTAACACTCCTGTTACTAAGGTTCCATTCATCTGATGGAACTCTCCCACTTCAAGTGCACTGCACATTTAGTGCAGCTAATTGGACCCTGTCTGTTCTGTCTCACATAACAGCAGTAAAAATTTCCCTTATAATTTTCTTTACTCCTCAGTGAGGTTATCAAGATTTATAAATACGTGCCTGAAAGTAGTAACAACTTATTTCTGATACAATTTTTTAAATTTTTTTTCTTCATATCCCTAATTTTTGCATTAACTATGCAAGTTCTACT
This sequence comes from Oenanthe melanoleuca, assembly GCF_029582105.1. Lineage (NCBI taxonomy): Eukaryota > Metazoa > Chordata > Aves > Passeriformes > Muscicapidae > Oenanthe > Oenanthe melanoleuca. The sequence goes on from NC_079336.1 coordinate 76,472,581, forward strand.
GTTCTTTAGGTCAGGCAAATTATGCTTACTTCTGTTCAACATTTACTGCAGATTTCTGTAGGGCATCCAACTATTGCATTAAAACAAATTTCCTACCACAAGATCTACACATCGATTTATGCACTTAAAATGAAATTTTCCTAATTATTTCAGTTATAAACACTTTTCAAAAATTATATTCACTACCAGTATATTAAAAGGTCATTTTGTGCAATACAACAAATGCATATAACAAATGGTGAGTAGTCAAAAGGAAGTAAAAATATCTCAATTCCTCTTGAAATTACAATAAACTTAACTCAAATAGTGCTTTTCTACCTGTCAGTGAACTCAATTTAAAAAAATTCATCTCAATATCCAAACACTCTCTGTAACTGCAGTTAAACCAAGAAGCTTCTTAATCATATTTAACCTACATTTCAACCTCTATCCATTTCTTTTTTCTGGAGGAAAGCAGCCATTTATCAATCCTTTTTAATTTAAAACACAGTCAAAATTCACTGGATGATGTTTCTAGCTAGACCAGACACAGAAATGCTTCAAAAGCAGGCAGACCCTGCTGTCCTTCACATCCTGCAGTGCACTGAAGCCTTTAGAGCAAGAGCCCCACCACACCGAGCAGGCTGCAGGGAACGTGCAGGTGATGGACCCTGCACAGAGCACCAAGCAATTTCTGTGGGTCACACAAACAAAAGCAAAAAATTAGCTATACACAAAAACAGCCAATGGTATTTTAGGAAGAGTTTTGCAAAGGTCAGCTCTACTATACCGCTGATTTTCTTTTTTTTTTTTTTTTCCCTCAATAGTCAATAGTTTGATTTTCAAACTTCTGTTTTCTACAGAGTTTCTGCTTCTAACACCTTTACCAATGTCCTTTGTAGCTTCCAGATGGGCTGTTTTTTCACTCCCTTAAAAAAATGTTGATGCTCAACTTCAAGAATGCGAAAGAGCCAATTTTTGCTCCATTTGCTTTATTGAAAGATTATTCTTCAAATCAAGTGGGCATTTTGTTTTAATCAGTACAGACACTTCAAGAGCAAGTGTCAAGCTGATGGAATTGCCTGTAGCACTAGGTGAGTTATGGGAGGGAGGCACCACTCCAGATTACAGCTCCACTATAAATTCCTACCTGGGCTGGCATCCTCTCTAAAATAATATTAGAGGACAGAGACAGCAAAGATTGTAACTTCAGCTCCTTCCATCTTCATTACAAAGGTCTCTCATAATATATTTTTTTGGCATTGTGATAAGCTTCACTCTGCTCCCCAGGATGTTTCACATTTCATTATATTTTAGGTGTAACACCTTCTGATCACTGCCTAGTTATTTGAAGGATTGTGTTGCTCTTTTTGATCCTGGAAGAGAAGCTCAACCTAATCACGTACTGCCCCTCCAATTAGCAAAAGCATTGGATGAAGACATTTGTCAGTATAAATCTTACACATTGCATTATATAGCTGACAGAAAAGATCATTCAGTATTTTATTCACTTAAACCTAAAATGTTTGTGGCTGGTTTTTTTCCTCTTCACACCATTAGCTGGAAAATTCAAAGAGCAAACTGGCAATAAGTCAGACCATGAGCTTCAAAATGTTAACGTGCTCTTTTTCATCACAGGATTTCTTGTCTGTTTTGCAGGTGAAAGATTACAACACTCAATAAGAAATGAGGAGATGAATAAGAAGATTAAAGACAACAGTGTTGCAGCCTGCTGGTCTTCCTTCACATGAATCTTAGAACTACAGACCTCAAGACTCAGCTAAGGAACAGGGTAGCAAACAAAATATAATCTCAAGCAGCCTCCCTCAAGTGGAAATCTAATTCCATGGGTAGATTACATGAAGTAGAAAATTACTGGAAAGACTAATCCTAGCTCTCAGGACCAGTGTTAGAGAAAGCCCAGTGAAACAGAATATAGTTTTAAAAGGCAATTACCAGACAACTTTCAGCATCACTGGGTTTCTGTGTTTTCCCTACTGGCCAACATTTAAAAATAGGCACCTTAAGCAGAAGCCCTAGACCAAGATTAGGTCTCCTAACTTTTCTGCAGACTCAGCTAACAGTCTGGAAACTAGCACTGAAATGCTGGGGCTGCATAAACTTGCTGTTGGATATGTAATTTTTATATATTACGTTTAAGAGCTAAGTGCAAGGTGCAGACTGAGAGGGAAATGCAAACCAAGACCCAAATGCAAATGTTTGTTGGCCAAATCTGTATTACTGAAGAATTCAGCACAAGAGAAAATAAAAAAGTAGCAGATGGAGGCAGTCAGTGCTATGACCCCTCTTCAGTGCTTGTCTGAGGGCTCCATGGGCAGTTCAGCCCAGGCTCTGGCTCAGCACCTAAGCTCTGAGTTAGGCACAGGGGATCATATGGGGCGCTCTCAGAGGGAGCACTGGCATGACTGCTTAACCAGCAAGCACCAAAACCACTCTGCAAATCAAACTGACAGGCAGGGGACAGAGAAAAACTGATTAGTTTAAGAAACAAACAAAAATCTGAAGAATTTCTGAAAGCTCAAGGGTTACAACCATACCTAGCATCAAGTTGCTGGCTTGAAAGTACAGCCATTCCCACTGGCACCTAAGAAGCATGAATACTGAAATTACTGTAAATTTTTTTAGAAGCAGTAGAGTACTTTCACTTCATCTCTTTAAATGTTTCCTCTCCCTCAGATGAATTCTCATGAGAAAAACTGCTCTTTCCAGGACAGTTGTCAGATGCAGGACACAAGTTCATGCATAAAAATTTTATGAGCAGCTGACACAAGCCCCTCCTGTGCCCTCCCCATAACTTATTGAATAATGTTGAAGCAAAGACTCAGATGCAACTGAAATTAATTATATGAAATTATTTGGATTTGTTTTCCTTTTGGAGCTTTAGAGTAATGCAAAAAATATTGTAGTGGATAGCTGAGACACACCTTTTAATTTTGAAACTGTAACCCTGCAGAAATGTTTGAACTCACTTTACACTATCTGCACTATTTCTTGGTCCAATTCTTTTTAAGGCAGACAGCTGCCTGTCACTGACTTTAAATGGGACCTAAGCATTTAAGCTCCTTTGAAGCTTTTAAAAAATCTACTTTTGAAAGCCAAATAGTTAAACTTCCTAGGAATTATTCACTTTTACCAGAATCGTATTATCCTCACCCAAGTTGCTTAGCAGTGCACCAATTTAATGTTAAAAAGACAGATTTGGTTTAAAGATAAGTCTGGACAGAGATTTGTAGATATTAATACATCTTATGTTCACCAGGCTTTTCTTGGTCCTTAACCTCACTTTCCAATTCCTCTATCCAATAATCATCCAGTGGTTTTAGACCAGCCTCCACAGACTGGTGTGGAGCAGCATGACAGTGTCTATGCATGACTTCAGGCAATTGAAGTCTGATGATCAAGTAGGGCAAATTTATGCCCAAACCTTCCACTGCCATGTGGAGCAGCCCCATTCAGGCATTAGGTGAATGCTATTGCCAACAATTCACTTCCTTCCTTTACCTCCACAGTAACTGGTAACCAGGTTCCCAAGTTACCCCTCAACAATGGTATAAGGACATAAATCACCTTTTAAATTCAAACCCTCAAAAAACAGCAACCTGCCACTCCATTGGAAAAAGCAAGTTATGAACACACTTTCACTCCCTACTGGTTCTGTCCTCAAATTCTGGAGGAATAAGGTGTCCCTGATAATGAGAAATTAGCAAGTCCAGAGAAGGGCAACAAAGCTGGTGAAGGGTCTGGAGCACAAGTCTGATGAGGAACAACTGAGGGAATTGGGGTTGTTTAGTCTGGAGAAAAGGAGGCTCAGGGAGGATCTTATTACTCTCCAGAACTTCCAAAAAGGAGGTGGTTGTGTGATGTGGCAGAAAGTCCTGGGAGAAGTATTTTACCCAGGAAATATGTGACAGGACCAGAGGAAATGGCCTCAAGCTCTGTCAAAGGATCTTTAGCTTGGATATTAGAAATAATTTATTCACAGAAAGATGGCCAGGCATTGGAACAGGCTCCCCAGTACACACAGTAACAGTGGAATCACTGTTCCTGGAAGTGTTGAAAATGCTTCTGGATTTGGCATTTGGAAATATGGTTACTGGTGAGCATGGTGGTGGCTGTTAATTATGGTTCCAACTGAGATCTTAGAGATCTTTTCCAAGCTTGATAATTCTATGACAGTCATTGTGACTTTAGTCAGCTTTCTGTGCATCAAAGTGTGAAAGGGAGATGGAATTCCCTGGCTGCTGTTTGTTTTCTATGTCCAAAGAGGCTGGAGCTCAAGCACTGAATTCCAAAGCTCAGATGACACAGTTTTAAGGAGGTTTAAACCACATCCTTTAGGGTAAGCATAGTAAGTAGCTAAAGCAGAATGCAATATCCACCAGTGACCAAGCCCTGAGATCACTTTATGTTCAATCCTGGCTGTAAAATTTTACCTTTCTTACGTCTGCTTTGGATAGGCAGCTCTGCCTATCCTGTAACTCTTCATTTTTATTCTCTAGTATTATTTGACTTTTTTCAACAAGGCAGACACACAGCTGTCAATCTCCACCTCTTTTTGCTAGCTTATCTACATCAATTTATTTTCTAGCATCCAACTTATTTTATCTTATCTTTAGTTTGACCCGTCTTCTACTTGTCACAACCTTTCTCAGGCCCCAGACAGATGACCACATCTACTTTTTTGAATCCCCATTGCATTCAGCTTCCCTTTTGGAAGATATACACTGAGTTTAACCACTGTAAAGTCATGCAGCTACAAAATTGGACATCTGAAATATTAACTGCATGTTAAAACAATGGCAAAGCAATGAAAATAATCAACCACCACTGAAATGTATTTACATACTAGAGAATCCATTTAACTGGCAGCTTGGAAAAAGAGCATGCTAGTTTCCCTGTGGTTCTTTCACTCAGAAACAACTCAGTGTTACAGCTTCAGGTACCCTACAGATGGGGTTACTCACTCATACAGGTTATAAGATAGAAATTTCTGTCAGCATAAGTTTCCCACTAGTGCACAATTCCATGCTTTTCATGCTGCTTTCCCACTCTCTTTTGGAAATCAAGAGGCAACAATTTTTATTTTTTTTTTTCCCCTGTAAGTGTTTTAAAACTACAGGTAAGTGACTAAGTTCTTGTGAGGACAAACTTACAGCAGACTTACATGGTTCTAACAAGGTGGCAATTGAGACAGTGCTTTTGAAATAACATTTTGAAAAGGTCATTCTTTCTACTTTGTGCACAAAATTCCCACAAATAAAACATTCTAAACTCTTTAGTCATCTGTGTTATGGGAAAAAATTGAACTGCAAAAACTTTGCTTATAGTCTTTTAATATGAAGATAGTGTTGAGAAGAGTTCACCAATCTCATAAGCTTTTAAAGTTTAGAAAATAACCTCTTTTTCCAGGCTGCACTACCACCTTTTCTTAGCCACATTCAAACTTCAGCTGTGAGGCATTCATAAACACTTTTTAAATTTTATACACACAACTGATGAACAAACTTAGAAACTGATCTAGACATAGCTAGCTGCAGTGAAGTCTTGATCAGATTCTTGATAAAACCAGACTCTAGCATATACAGATCTTTAATGAGTAGAATACATATTTGCATTTATTATGCACAAAAACTGAAGGTATTTCTTTTTCTGATCATACAAGCTTGAAAAAAAAGTTGCCTTTCAAATTTTAATATAGGTATATAAAACCCTTATCTAATAATCTCAGCTGTGTCTGAAGAGATCAGAGAAATGAAATTCAGCTGTCTGCACTGTTTAAGCATAAGTCTGGGGGTAGCAGTGGCATGGACAAGCCACAGTCTCACAACCAGGGCAGACCAGAAGATTCAATGCCTCAGGGACAGCCTTGAGAATCATAATCCCAATTCCTCTTCTTGTCCCACCAGGCTGTGTAAGGGTGCAGAGCTCATGCTCCAGTCCAAGTAGTGGCATAATGAGAGCCCAGAAGAAGACCTTAATCTTTGCTTGACTCATTCTTGCTCACAGTCCATCTCCTTCTGTTATCACACAGCTTTGAAAAAGTTCTGAAGATTCTTTAATACTAAAGAAGTATCAACTTCGTTGTATTTGATATTTGCCAACCAGCAATACAAATAACATAGAACCATTGCCTTGTTGAACAGATATTGCACTGTATTAAAATGCAGATACATTTTATTGCTTTGATTATGCAATCTCAGTTGCAGAACCAATCTTTGCCTTCATCCAAATGAAAAGTAAAGTCACTAAATATTTGTGGATTCTAAGTCTTCTGAATTAAAGAGTATGAAGGAATGGTAACACAAAGATGGTGATGGAATCAATAAGGCAGCAAAGCAACTGCCTTTGCCAGATTTTGGTTAATATGTATTTATTCCAGCACACTTATTGTGGCATGCACTCCTAAGCATTCAAAGCAATTCTTCTGAATGATTAAACAAAGAGAACATATCTCCACAATTACAAAGCCAAAAGGTGACTTGAGGTTAGGTTTTCCCTAATTTCTGTCTAATGGTTGAAAGAGATGGCAAATGATTTCACGAGTTGGCATGCTGCAGAAAGGGGCAGTAGCAAGGCAACTGCAGAGTAACCTGGCCAGAGGCACAGAATGGCACAGCCAGGCAGCTCCACTACCATGCATTGCCTCCTCCTCCTTTTTTTCTTAATCAAAGAATAACAATTTTGAGCCCAAATTGGTGGCTGTCCTTTGCACATCTTGTGGGGCCTCTTTGTGTATGTGAAAACATAAGGGCACAAGGTGCATGAACCTAGAATTTCATAAATCTGTTTTATGAACCTATTTATTAATCCTTCCTGTGAACCTAGAATTTAACTCCTCACCACATGTCTCACTGCTCAGCTGACAATAACTACATGCTCAGGGAACCAAACCAGTGATAGGCATGTTTAAAAAGAGAAACTTAATTTCACCATCTAACCCATCCAATGCAAAGCATCATTTTGAATATAAATGGTCCTACTTTCTCCCAGGGAGGCTACTCCTGCCATCCCACTGTTGCCAAAGCCTTGTTGCATACACACAATACAGGGTTCCAAAGTGTTCTAAGGACAAATGACATCTAATATTTGAAAGGCCGTGTGGTGATTAATTTCCCAGGGAAACTTTTCAGTATATTTGCTAATAAATTCATGAAAGAGGGCACAGAAGTTCAATGAATGTGAGACATCAGATGAAAAAATAATCAAAAATTATCAGAACCTGCATATACTACTGATTTGAAACGAAAAAGTTCAAAATAAACTGACCTAAAAAACAAAAGTTTGTGGAAATCACCACCATGCCCCAAAAAATAACCATGTCAAGACACACATTAAGTTCTATTGTTCTTTCCTCTTGCATGACAAGCAAACATCAAGACCACAGGTTTAATGCTTGTAAGAAGATCATAGCTGTATGCCACACAAAGGAAAAACAGAAGCAAAAAAGTGATGAAAGCTTGAAAAATAAACAGAATTATGTAGCTATTAAGACAGAATTCTTATCACAGTATTATCTAAGAAGCCTGTGAGTGTTATTTCTCTCTAGAAATATGTATTGTCTTGGCCATATAAAACTGAATATCATCATTTAACCCCAGCCAGCAACTAAGAATCACACAACCACTTGCTCTCTCCCCACCCCAAGAGTGGGAACAAGAGTGAGAAAAAGGTAAACTTCATGGTTTTAGATACGAAAAATTTATTAATTGAAAGAAAATATAATAGATACTACTAATAATAATTGTAAAAAAATCAAGAGAAAAGAGTAAAGCATAAAGAAAGCAAGTGATTCACAGTTGCTGAGCAGCAATTAGATCCCTCCCAAACAACTCCCTACAGGCTATATACTGAACATTATGTTCTTTTGTATAGAAAATGCCTTTAGCCAGTTCAAGCCAGCTGTCTTGGCCGTGCTCCCTCACAGCTTCTTGTGCATCTGCTCACTGGCAGGCATGGAAAAATGAGGAGTTTTAATTTAGAATAAGCACTACTTAGCAACAACTAAAACATCAGTGTTATCCACATTCTTCTCATACTAAATCCAAAACACAGCACTGTACCAGCTATTAGGAGGAAGATTCCTGACCTCAGCTTAAACCAAACCACTCAAAGGAGAAAGATTTTGCAAAGTCAAGGTAGATATATGACTGCCACTATAAGGAGATATAATCCCCAAAACATTCTTTGCTAACTTAGGTTAAGCAGCACTAGGAAAAGCATTAATCCTTCCCAACAATGCTGGTTGCACTCAGCCAGCCAGTGATGAAATGCTACTCCAAGGTGCAATGCTGTGACAGGCTTGGTGCCACAGCTGGGTTAAGACTCTCAATTCCTTTTTCTATGGCTCATGAGTGCTGGAAAGGGACTTTTTACAAGAGCATGTAGAGATGGGACAAGGGGGAAATTGAATCAAATTGAAAAGAGTAGGTTTAGATTAGATACCAAAACTCTTCACTGAGAAGGTGATAAAGCACTGGAACAGGTTATCCAAAGAAACTGTGGATGTCTCACCCCTTCAAGTGTTGGAGGTCATATTGGATGGGACTTTAAGCACCCTGGTCTAGTGAAAGGAGACCCTGTTCATGAAAGAGGGTTTAAATTGAATGGTCTTTGAGGTTCCTTTCAACCCAAACCATTCTACAACTCCTCCACTGTAGTTTCCTGTTGGTAGAAACCAACTGAAACCTCCAAAATCTTCTGGCTATTCATGCTCATGAAAGACTAATTTAATTCAAGAGTAAGAAAAGAAAATAGACTATTTCAGTTGGAAAAAACCTACAGCAATCATCTGCCAGAGCAATTCAGGCTGACCACAATTTAAAGCTTATTTTTAAGGCCATTGCCCAAACACCTCGAACACTGACAGCCTTGGGCATTGACCATCTGTCTGGGAAGCCTGTTCCAGAGTTTGACTACCCCCTTGGTAAAGAAGTGTTTGTTAATGTGCAGCCTGAACCTCCACTGGCACAGCTTTGAACCATTTCCACATTTCCTATCCGTGGATACCGGGGCTCAGGACCTCCCTCTCCCCTTCCCCTCCTCAGGAAGCTGTGGAGAGCAGTGAGGTCACCCCTCAGCCTCCATTGCTCCTAACAAGACAAGCCCAAAGCCCTCACATGCTCCACACTCTAAACAGTGCTTACAGCCCTTTCACAGGCTTTGTTGCCCTCTTCTGGACATATGGAAGAAATTCCATGGGATTGACATGCAGAAAGACAATGATCTCAAACACATCCACATACCCTTTAACAATTTTTCTTAATTTGACAAAGCTCTGGAATGGAGCAACTACCAGCTTCTAGACTCTTGCCTTTGAAAGCATTAATCAAAAACTGACTCTGGAATTATAATGTCAATCTAGGTTACACTGAATTTATCAGAACTGCACAATTAGGACAGTACAGTTTACTGTTCTATCCTCTCAGAACTCTGGTTCTACTGAAGACTCATTTTGTATTCAGCTTGAAGGTTTTTTGTTTTGTTTTGCACCTCTCCTCTGTCTATACTAAGTCTTCCTTTCAAGGTCAATTTGCTTTCCCAACAATAACTAATTTAGCATCACAATGCCACAGTGAGCTATGCAAAAATTATCATCTCTATACTTCAGATTAGGATTCAGAATCACAAAAAACTTTCTTATGTTCACACAGGGAATCATCATGGAATTAAAAACCATGCATCTTCAGGCCCCTTAACTGCAAGACCAAGACATCCATTTTAGAGCCAAAAATATTTCTGCATTTACTTCATTCATGAAACACATTAAATTATATTATTTTTAATAATCTGATTCTCCTTCCTGATCTCTGTCACTTAATTTCTAATCCTATTATTGTCAAATAGAATTATTTTTAATTAAGCATGTTCCATAATCAAGGTAGTTTTATTGATTTGATAGTCTGTTGTCTAAAAGGGCCAAGTACCTCTCCAGACTTATTTTCATACTTGGACACTGAAATAATTTTTCCCTATTCTTTACATCCAGTTGTATAATGAATGCTGTGGCCTTTCTTCCAAGATATAGGCTAATAGAACCAATGTATTCATCTGGTTTTTATGAAGGTCATGGTAGCTTTGTGTTTTATGTCTCAAAATTTGAGAGGGCTCAAGGGTTCAAAAGTTCCTGGGTGGGGTTCATATCCATATCCCCAATAAGAGCCCTTTGCTCTATAATGTCTAAAAAAAATGTGGTTTTAATCAAGTTACTCCTCTGCCCACAACAGAATCTTCTCTGGTACTGGGACCAGCATTCAGTCATTTTTATAAACACACACAATGTCAAAGTTCCCAAATGTCCTTTTCACTCTTCTTAAAGTAAGGCAATGTCTCCTCTTCTGAATTTTTTGTTTTAACTATCCTAAATAGACTTTTATCCTCACAAAGAGTTTGTTTAGTCTTCTTAAGAGACAGCTGATCATCTCTTGTTTAGGCTTTCCATTTTCCATACCTAATACTAGGAGGATTGTCTAACAGCAATATCACTGTTTCATTTATAATTTGAAAGTACTTAAATGGGGAGGGAGCCACACAACATAATCCACCTTACAGAAAAAAAAAAAAAAAAAAAGGAAAAAAAAATAGTTATTCCCTTAAAATAACAACAACTTGGTGCCCACTGCTCTGGAACTGATATGACTCATATGCATAACTATTTTGACACTGCCAAAAGGAAGAATAATGAATTTTTTTTTTTTTTTTTTAATTTAAAAATCAATTTTTTTGTACCATTACTTCATTTTTTCACATCACAAAAAGCAACAGTTCCATGTTCCTGGGAAGTTCCTGGGGACAGCAGGAGAAAAAAAGTAGTGATGGAGAAGCTACTGATTTTTGCCATGCCCTTGTGGTTTTGACATTGAGAGAGTAACTGTTTTCTCAAAACAGAATTTAAAGGTGATGGGGGTGAGGAGAAGAACATCCATATGGCATAAGATGAAGAGAAGCAAGGAGAGAAAAACGTACAGGAAAAAAATGTTGGCTTAGGAGGACAAATAGGTATAAAGATTGAACTGTTCATGAGGATTGCTGGCTTGTCACCTACAAATGACCCAATATCACGTGCAGAGCAGGCTTGTGTGTATTAGGTGAGGAGCAATAACTTGAACTATTCCAAGATGACTGCATGAGACTGTCAGAGCCACTGTCACGACAGCAAATGTTTATATTCTTCTCAAGGTAAAACACCACAAAAATTATTTAAATATGTTAGTAAAATAGAATTTAAAAATAATTTTACATAAACATTATCTATTGCCATCCATTTCCTTTCTTTCTAATTTAAGGAATGAGTATATTCTCTTCTCTATTACCTGTTTACCCTTATCCCTCAATGAAAACTCCTTTCCATCTGGCTGCATACTAATGTGCAAATATATATGTAAAATGATGGGTTGTCCTCATGTCCATATTTTTATTATTTCTTTTAAGAGTTGCTGCATTGAAATGGTGCTTTAAATCAAAAGATGGTGTATTTCTGACAACCCTTGGCTGACATCTATCCCCGTTTGTCACTTTACAATGGACAAGAACATAGCAGGACATGATTTATTGCTGCCAGGATTGGCATTTTGAAGAATGGCTCCATGAAAACTTTCAGAAACATTGCTATATTGATGACATTTGCTTCCAGTTTGGGGGATTTTTAAAGGCTCCTTTTCCTCTCACAATCTGAAAGAAGCTAAGTATCAAGGAAACAGAGTCTCTACCACTAAATCAACTATCACAAGTAGCCACAGCTTCAGCTGTATCTAAAGTTCCCAAGGGTATGCTCAATAAAAAAGTCTATTGAGATGTGGGGATGTTTCACACCTGAAGAACTGTTATTAAAATGTTCATTTTCAAGAAGCTGCATGGAATATGCAATTACCAACTTCACTAATAGCTCACAAGGATAAGTGACCAATGAAATTTTTTATGTGTGGCCTTACTTTACACACACAAACACCCTTCTCCTTCCAGGCACAGAATGAATTATGAAACACATAACCTGGAGCACTGTCATCTTCTAGAAAGACAAAAAGATGATGAAAATAAATCAACCATTCCACAGGGTATCAGTGAGGATGAAAACCCACTGATTTTGGCAAGTTCTGCCACTACAGATAGTCACTGTAGCTGTAAAGCACTGATTTCAGCTAAAGCAAACCAAAATGGTCCTTTTGTACCCTTAGAATTATATAAGGTTCACAGGTTCACTTAAACACAAGACTGGAATTTGACATGTTCCTGTTTCCTTATGGTATCCTGTGGGAGAAATTCTTGGTGTAAGAGCCAACATAATTTGCTGACCTAGATATTCTCACTCAGACATTTACTTCTACTGGGTGGATTCAATTCTCCATCTTCAGAACTGTATGAAAAAGTAAGCACAGAATGACTATCAGCTACATGTCAATAGCTGAACTGATGTTTGCCAAAATACACATAACAGACTACTTTGACAACATACAATAGATGTGCAGAAGGCACTCCAGGAATTGGATAAGCATACAAAGATGCTTGGATAACCACTTGATTCAAGAAGGTAGAAGAACTTGAAGGTTTAGAAGAACTTTCTGAATCATAAAAGCACTACAATTCCATTTTAAGGGGTGTCATCATGGATTTTCTTATATTCAGGTAATGTATTTACCTTTTAGCCCATGTTGAGATTTAGGATCAACAATACCCTCTACAACACTTTTTGGCAAGTAGTTCCTCATGGTACCTTAAATCTGACACTTGCTGTTTTAATCTGTTTCTCATTCTTATAAAAGAATGAGTAGACAGGATTACTTCCTCCATGTCTCCCATGATAAGATTAGATGGAAAATAAAGAGATTAAATAGACTTCTTTCTTAAGGCAGAACAAACTCTCCTCCATTTAACTATTCCTTTAGCAAAGCTATTCCACATAAATCTGAGCATCTATAATGAGCAACATTCCATTTATGGGAAAAGTCAGTGACAGTTTCCATTTTCTCCTGGTTGTGCTTGATCTTGAGGCGGGAATCTGAAAAGCAATAGGTCGTCTTGCACAAGACACCTCTGTGTTTCAGAGCTGATGGGTTAATGCCAGCCTCAACTTCTACTGCTTTAGCAGTGACTCCCCAACACCTACAAACATGGTGAAAGCAGTTTCTCAAAGGACAGATACAGTAAAATGCTGGTCCCTTCCTTCCAGTAAGCTGTGATCCATTTAAGTAAATTACACATTACTTTCAGTCCCTGCCCAGGAAATATCTGATGGCATGTTATGGCCCAACAAAGGGAAATGAAAGGAAAATACTTAGCACACTATTAAAACTGCCCCACAAAAGTGTCAACACATTAGATTTCCCTTTTTTTTACCTAAGGAATTTGCCTAATTTGTAAAGAACAAACATTCACTTGCTGTTATTTTTTACACTCATTTATACGTTCTGGGGGTAGTTTGTGAACAGGTACAATAATACTCATTGGTTCAGATCATATTTCCAAGTACACATTTGCTATATGTTTTCAAAGCCATTTCAGCCCATCAATGTCCAAATACATTTCATAAGTGAGAAATCTCACACCTCCAAAATGTACTTGCCTATTTCCTGAACTGCTGACAGATACCCAACTCTACTGAAAGCACATATGTGTGAATTGAATCTGCCAGGATAGAAAATCTGCTATTTCAGTGAATTCCATTAATTGAGTCAAAACACACTAGAAATTTCAAATTTTCTGAATCCTTTTGGCATAAGTTGTTTCTGTAAGAAACCACTCAAGGACTTAAAGTTGCCTCCCACAGAGAAGGGTAGAAGCCAGTAATCTAATTTAGCAAGGCTGATCATGCACAGATTGCTAGCCTTTCCTCTCCTCTAACAGAACTCAATTGAGAACTGAAGGAAAGGATAGGATACAGCCAGACAAAAATCAAATTTCGTCCCACGTAAAATCTTGAAAACTTTTAATCCCATTTTTAAACAAGCTTCAAACTGTGAATGTCCTCCAAGAAGATTCAAAACTCTTTCTGTGCAAAGATGCAGAATTAGTGTTTCAATTAAGGGACAAGAGGATATAAATGAGTTCTGAGGAATGCTTCAAGCAGTGGGAGTTATCTATACACAGAAATAACTGATGGGAGGGAAGGAAGAAGAATGAGACAGACTCTTATCAGTGATGCCCTGAGAAAAGAGACAGTGGGCACAGATTGAGACACAAAATTATATCTGAGTAGAACAAAACCCTTTTTGTACCATTTGAGTGGTCAGACACAAGTTGCCCATAGAGACTGGGAGGTTCCCATCTGCAGATGCACTCCAAAATCAGCTGGGCAATGTCCTGGGCATCCTGTGGTAGCTGATCCTGTCTCCAGGGGTCTCTTACAACCTCAACCATTCTGTGCTGCTGTAGTGAAGAGATAGGAGGACTAAAAAGCTGTAAAAGCCACAGTTAAGCTGCACAGGCAGCTTATAGCCAAGTTCCAAAGATCTCAGTGGTGGAACAAACCCAGCACTCAGTTTTGATTTGGTAACCCTTATGGCCAAGCAGGACCATCATAAGCAGGGCTCAGTGCCACATCAGCATGCAGCCTTAAGTTAGCAGAGTCTTGTCAGAAAGCACCTGCATCTGTCTATAAAAAAATAATGGAAATACCTCTCAAAAGAAAGTCAGCTAGGAGAAAAAAAAATTAATTTCCTCCCTCCCCTTTGTTTTTTGGGGTTTTTTTTGGTTTTGTATTTTTTACGTTGTTGTTGATTTTTTGCAGTGGGAGGGGTTGTTTATGTTGTTTTGTTTCAATATATCTGTCAGTAAAACCAACAAGGCCACTGCATTTCCATGGGAGTTTCAGTAGGAAGGTTCTCCTGGTTCAGGACTTCTCAGTCCTAAGGCTATCTTGCCCAGCTAGCTGCAGCCTCCTCAGCAGCTTCAGCCACTGCAGAGTTTTACTGCATTTTTTCTGTTCTTCTGCAATTTGCTGAAGAGAATCAGCAACACAATCAATGATTTAAAATAAGAATGGGCTAGAGCTAATGTGTTTCATTCCTTCCCAAATAGACAAGAAATGGAGAAAAGCAGCTTATAATGCCATACAATTTCTTAATATCTCAGACAGAAAAGGAGGTTGTTTTTTATGGTCTGAAAATGTATTCCTTCCAAATAGAAAGGAATAATTGAAACAAAAGTATTCCATTGATCTTTTTGATGCAATTTCAAACACACACCTTTACCTATTTAGATATATTATTGTTCTTCTATACTTGAAGGTTCATTCTCTGTTACTCAGAAATCAGCCTCCAAATAGTTTTTGACCTAAAAAAAAAGCTCCAAGTCACTCACTAGTCCTCTTTTAATAAATATAGCAAGTATAGTCCCCACTCACAGAAAATATCAGACATAAACATTTTAGGTCCATGTGTAGTTGTTCCATTGTGCTTGCAATGTTGCTCAACATATATATTTCCAAGCAAATATAAAATGAAATTTGCATGTGATTATTAGAAGAAAGCAGAAAAAAAATATAGGAAAATCAGCAGTATGCACACAAATGCCACTGCTCTACTTCCTGGGCAACTTCAGAGAACAGGAATGTTTTCTCTTTTTTTTCCTTCAGAAATCTATATTTAAACACCTAGATTTACAAACTATCACAGCATGACTAAGTCAGTTTGCACAATACAGGCTACCTAGAGATTTCACTCTGGGATTCCACATCTGGCCCTACAGCCACTGACCTCTGGTTTAAGCCCTCCATGCCTCAGAAAATTCTGTTATTTGGTCTCTCTACAAGGGAGAAAGAAAAAAAGACCACACAAGTTTCCATTCTAAGCTGCCATCCACCCCATCTTATTTAACTGTTAAATTCCCAGAGTGCAAAAGCAATGCTAGTTTTGAATTGGCTAAAATGTGGTCTCTAATAAATTACATGTTACCCCTAGAAACTCTGAAGAGATTTTGATCTATTTCCTTAAAATTTCTCTTAACGTTCTACTGTTTAGACATATTATTGTTCTTCCATACATGAGGGCTCATTCTCTGTTTCTCAGGAATCAGCTTCCAAACAGTTTTTGCCCTAAAATAAAACTCAAAGTCACCTAGAAAATAAGAGATGATTTTCCTTTACAGCTGTTTACATTTGTCTGCATTACATTTATTGTTGCACATACTAAATGCATACCCTAAGGACACTGACACGCTCTACCACATCTCACACACACAGATACAACTTGGTAACCAGAGAGATAAACAGGGCTAACCCTCCTCTGGAACACTGGGAAGTGGCCAAGATTAAAAATGTGAGAGGTGAGGTGTGGTCAGAGGCATTGAAGCCTGTCAAGCATAAAAATAATCATCAGCTTCTGGATCAAGAATGGAGAGTTTGAGGCAAAGCAGCTAAATAACCTCAGAGCTCCAGGTAAAAGCAATGGGCAAAAAGCTTGTTGAGCAGTTGAAGGTGGAGGAGACAGAGGACTGTGTAACTTCTGTAAACCTAGCAGAAGGCCAGAGAAGGAACTGGGAGATGAGGAATGTTTTCAAGCAGAATAATAAATGATAAGGCAAAGACAATTCTGGAGCTCATGCTGCCAGCCAGCAAGCCAGCTCCCTCAACCCTGTTAAAGCTCTGGCATTACAAACTCAGTTTTCCCTCTTTTTGGAATGCTACTTTACCACAAATGATCTCTGGACTTGAAAGGCAACAAGCCTCCCTCCAAGCTGCCCTACAACTGACCAAAAGTGAAGAGGCTGTGTGCCTGTGCAACTCCAGGAAAATTGGCTTAGTTGCACCTGTTACAGAAACCAAGTGTGCAAGTTCCTATGTACACTAAGAATGAAACCTGCATAAACACAGTGCTTTGAGAGGTTTGGCTGTTTTCTATGACATGAAGACCTAATTACAATAAATAGGGTGTTTTAGTAGGGAAGGGACAGGCACTGGGTGATACAGCTTCTAGAATCAAGACTGCATCATAAGTTCAAGTTTAATGTTTAAAAAAAAAAAAAAAAAAAAAAAAAAGGTAGAAATTCTGGACAGATACTCCTTATTTTATAAGATTTTATGCTTTAACCAGTCAATCTAAAAAGAGTTCAGAAGGTTCCCTCCTGATTTTCCACATGCTGGCTGCCAGCACTCTGTCTTACAATTTATAAAGTTCTAAAACTTCATGCCACAAATGAGCTCTGCATGTGATTTTAAACAGCCATCTACTAAAGCCTTTATATGTATTGCCACAAGGGTCTCTCCTAGTGAAGGTGCTTTTCTGTATTCAGGTGCAGATACTTAAACATACCTATACATACTGGTTCAGAACATTTGAATGCTTTTTATTCTGTTTGCTTCTCCTTGGATGGCTGAATCAAGCATGATGGATTAGAGTTGCTGCTAAAACACAAAGTCATTCAATGACAGTCTGACAGAGGGCATTTGCTTACAAAAGCACTCTGTGAGCTGGCATTTTGGGCCAAATAAATCAGCTAAAGCATTTCCTCTAGTTTTTTCTCAATTATATTTTTTTAAAACTTCTACATACCATCTTAAAAGTCATCTTGATTAAATGCTCTACCCACTGCCTGAAATTGAGCAGTAGTTGAGAAAAGTAGCAGAGTGCTATGTATATCATGGCCAAACTCTTGAATGTTATTTCTCCTAGTTAACTATAAGCCCAGAAAAACCACTTCTTTCTTTATATGCTTTGATAATAGGAGAAGCACATGAAAAACCCTGACCAAGACAGCTGTTAGCACTATAAAACTCTGAGTTTTAAACTACCAAGATAAAGGCTTGGGGAGGCAAGCTGAACTGTCAGCCAGAAATTACACCTCTATCTGATATGGCTTTTTGTTGATTATCTGTCTGCATTGCTTTCAGCTGTTTGCAAGAATATAGAAATGCTCTTGCATTTGCATAGATGTTCTTTCCCATTCTGTTTCAGACAAATAGCTACTAACAGTTACTCATTCCTTTTGTAATCAGATCCTCAGCTGTGAAGTAGCTCTTCAGCAAGGCTGACTCTGACAAGAACTATTCAAAATATTTTTTTTATCCAAAACACAATGTACCTTTTGCAATCCACAATGGTATGCCAACATGCACCTTAGTTATTGCCATTTACAAAAAGCCACAGTTTGGCTGATTTTAGAGAGTATTACAGAGAGGAAGAAAAATAATCCCACAATGCAGTAACAGCATAACATATAAAGATAAAAGAATAGCACAGGACCCCAGAGCCTTTTTCAGAAGCATACTGCCTTACCATTATTCATTCTGAATTTTGATGAGTTTCCTCAAAGCATGTATTTTTAAATTGCTGTTCCTTAAAACCAGTATTGGCCATGCTTATGAAATCATGACAATCTTCTTGGAAGTCTAACCTTTCACTTTTTACTAAAGTCATCAATTACAGTTGGGCTATACAAAGAGGACATCACTACAGTTAAACTATTCAATCAGGGTTTGAGTTCAGAAAATTTAATTCAAATATCAGGAATATCCACATTATAAAAAATATAATATCTAACTAGGGCAAAGGCATCTATTCTCACTCAAACATTTAAGTTGCAGTGGGGGTAGAGTTCAGTTTAAGGGGATAGAGAATTCTTCAGTTTAGGGTCCCCCCCCTACCTCCATGAAAAAAAAAGTAATAATTTGGAGAAGCAACCACATATTCATAAAGCAATCCTGCATTTCCAAATCTTTTGTGATAAAAAAAAAAAGTGCTCTCAATAAATAAAATCTATTCAGTCCTAAATATTATAATTTGAATCTACATTTCTTGCAAGTATACTAATCTTACTTGTATACTAGAAAGTGTGCTTTAAGGGTACATATATTAGAATCAGAAAGGCCCCAGGAAAATGGGATTTGTTTTCATGGTATCTCCTCTCCCAGGAGAGGAAAAAAAAAAAAAAAAAAAAAAAAAAAAAAGAAAAGGAAGAACCACAAACAAACACTCGACAAACAGTCCCAAGAATCTAACAACAGCTCTCAGCATGATTCTCTTTTCCCACCCCAAGTCAAATGTTTCCCTTTCTTGAAAAGGATGTGGGCAATTGCTAACCACTGAAGTAATGAAGAGTAGCTTGAAGATGCATAAGCAAATTCAGTAATTTGAGGTGAGATTAATGACATCATTTAAAATAAGCTTTACTGAACACGCTTTAAAAACATCTTGGGATAATTTTGAGGTCACCAAGGTAAAGACTGCAATTCAGTGCTGCACAGATAGAGCTCCTGATTTGATTTCCAGGAAGCCCAAGTGCCAGGCTTCATATGGTTTAATAGCCTTCACTGACAGCAGTTTAGTCACTAAGAGGCTTGTGGCAACAGTGAGTTTTTTAAGCACCTCTTGCAGAGAGTTCAGCTCCACATATTCAGTGCATGAAATACAAATATCCACTGTGATGAAGAAACAGTTGGAGCAATTCAAGGAAAATGTTCTTTCACTTTAATGCCCACAATTGCCTAAACAGAGAACATTTCTCCCTGCGTGCTGGGCATCTGACAAACCCTCCAAGATGAATAAAATTACCTACAGTTAGCTAAAAGGAAATTACTTTGATATTCTTAGAGACTAAAAGGTGAGAATGTGAGGGGCAGCCAGGTCAGTGGATCTTAAACCTCTGCTGTGAAGACAAGTTCACCACATGATTAGCAATGCTACAAGAATCTCACTTACCACAAATCCCAACTACCTCTTGGATATTGATAAAATACACAAAACAACAGCATGATTGGTGATAATTGCCCTGGTATCTTGAATGGAATAAGCAACAAGTATCCATTGAATCTGACACCTGAAGAAGCCATGTGAGACCAATGTCTCCTCCAGCTCCAAATACATGTGTGATTGTAGATCATATTCTGGCCACGCTTATTTGGGCAGATATTAGAGGTTTCATTCTGCCATTAGAGATCACATTCTGGCCACACTTCTCTGGACAGAGGTTCCAGAAGCCCTTAAACCTTTTGCAAAGATATTATTAGAGGAGTGAGCAATGCTATGTCATCCCTTCAACAAGGGCAATGGATAACTGCTTCCTACTTTTTCCATGGGAACAGGAGGAATACACCCTTTCAACTCTTCATTGATTTATTGTTTTAATATGAGATATTTTTAGGTCTCACCACCCCAAGGGCCTAGAAAACAGGTGTTCAGGGCAGGTGAGCAGACCTCACAGTAAGAGAAGGAACAAAATTCTGATGCTCTTTGCTCACCCAGTGCCTGAAGATTTGGCTTTGTCTCTCCCAGGGCTCACATGAAAGATTTTCCTTCTGCCTTCTTTGTCTCAGCTTAGCCACAAGGTAATAGACAAACTAGTGAAATCAGATTTCTCACTGGCATCAGACAACCCTTTCCATTTCCCTCTCTCTGGAGGATGAGGCTATAGCACCCATCTGTCAGTCAGTCCTTGGGTGGCCACAGACAAGCCAGCCTTGTGGGCTGCTCAAGAGGTGGCAAATGGCCACAGGTTGAAATAAATCAATGCCTGATAGCTTCAGCTTGGAGCAAGGCTACCAATACAAATGGGAATTGTCACAGTGTCTCTCAGGGATCATTTAATACATTTCAGCTACTTAAAGGCAGGATGTCCAGTCAGCATTGCATTACAAGGTGCCAGTATCATGGAAGCACTCTCTATTTAATCAGCTGTCAGCAATTTGGAGTTTTCCAGAGAAAACCAGCTCTCAATTCCAAATTACTCAGGGAAGATGTCCAGATCAAATGTTGTACTTTGTGTCTCATAATGATGTATAAGAAATTGAAGTAGGATGTAATTTAGGAATTGTATTTCTTTTTCCTCTAATTAAAAAATGTTTTAGTTTCCACTTTATACTAATGCAAATGTCATTACTACAAGCCCAGGAAATTTTACTGTTGAGAATGGGCAAATGTAATGGGCTGAAACAGAGTATCATGGAAAAACTATGCAAATCACCATGTACTGTAAATCAACCTAATAGGCAGACTTCATCTTTCTTCCACAAAGGTCAAATATAGTCTGCAGTCAGGAAGGAAGGAAAGAAATAAAAAAAAAAAAAATTAAAAGAAAATAAAAAAATACAGTATTGCCCAGCAAGGAAATTTAATGGAAATCCATTCACAGAATGTAAGTACAAAGACACTAAATAGTGGTGGCAGATTTATTTTTTTTTTTGCAAATGGCATAAGTAAGAATCTTACAAAAAATTCCCTTTGACACTATTCTATGCACATAGTCTGCCCATTTCTGCTGTCTCCACTTTGGCATACTGACAAAAGTCAGGGTTTAAAGAAGGAAAAAACAGAATCATGCATAACATAACAAAGTTCAATGCAAAGTACTAAAAAGCAGACCAAAAGGTGACTCAATCAAGATCTGGAAGTACCTATGCTATAAACTAACTTCTGACAGTAGATGGCCTTTTACCACAGAAAAGAAAAATACAGCAAAACACCATGTCTGAAAGTTGGAATGATTCAGACTAGAAATACATTTTCCCCGAAGAAGACAAAAAATATGCTGTGTGCTTTGAATTGCTTCAACGCAAAAAAAAAAAAAAAACAAAAAAAAAAACACCACCAACCTTGCCAAGAAGGCATGTTACATCTGATTTAGACACCAAAGACTATCTTTTAGATTGCCAAATAAAATTCAAGATAGAATTACCAACTGTGGATATCTAAATTGCTATATGGTATCTTATAATTCTAGAATAAAAGACTCATAATTTTCCATGTTTTGCAAATGTTAAACATCTCTCCTGAACCACACAGGAGAATATTTTCTGAGTGTGATTCTTTTCACATTTGCCTAGACTAAAGCTGTGACCTTTTTTTTGCATTCAGTACTACAAATCCACACCCAGCTGCACAGCACAAATTTGTAGGTGTCCTGTTCCTTGAGCTCCACCAAGCATGCACATACAGACTTGCAAGTATCAAGGAGAGCACTGTTCTCTGGATATTAGCCCTGGCACCTATTGCTCTGATCCTCTCCATTTTGCCTTGGGCAGCATTCCTTTTATGTACTTTATAGAAAAATACTCTTGTTCAGGTCAGGCTTCTCTCCTTCGTTAGTCGTGGCCCATCAGCTGCCATCAAAGGTGGGAATCTTCCACATGCTCTCTCCAAGCCTCCTCAACTCAATGTCTACATAAAAAAGTGAAATTTCTGGAATAGATTCCAATCTACCTGGACAGAGTGCATATGTTCAGTTTTTTAACAACTTGGCTATCTGCTCTGCTGCATTCACATCTCATTAGCCTACAGTCAAATGTCACGTAAATATTTAGGTTAAAATAATTGTATAACCTCCTTTTATTTTAAAATCCCGTCTCATACAGACCTCATCTATTGAAATCCCAAACAAGTTATGCCATTGGGTGCAGATACCAAAATAAACTAGATTTTTTTGGATTTTATACTAACAGTTTCAGTCATTCATGAAGACTAAATGGTAGAAATACTCCATAACTTTCTATTCCAAAAGAATCACAGCAATAGGGGTATCATTAGGTAGCAGGTTGAGCTAATTAAATACAGTTTTGAAAGGCAGGAATTACCTTCAGTTTTCATTGAAGCCAGTGGGAGTCAGGGAGAAAAAAAGCCACACATCAGAACCAGGTTATACATGAATTCTCCTCTTACCTCTGTCCATGCTGTCTGACAAAAAAAAAAAAAAAAAAAAAAAAAAAAAAAAAAAGTGATGAAATGCTGTTGTTCAGTGATCAATTTTCAAATTAAGGTGTTACAGATATCTATCCCATCCTATCTATTTCTAAACACCAGCTATAAGTATGCTACATCAAATGCATAATTCTTTTTAAAGCTGGCATTACTTAGGCTTAGCCTTCTCAGACAGCAGGTTTTCACCTTGGGCAATACCATCCTTCATTTATCTTGTGCTTCCTTTTGGCACTGTGTTATTCTTCCTCTAGAATCCTCATCCCTTGGATGGGGAGCTTTCAAGCAAGGGCTAATCTTGGCTCTGTGTGGCACAGTTCACAGACTAACATGGTTCAAGCTTTCCTCCAAAAATCAATGCAATTCCTCAGACATGCTTTTCCTGCTTTTTTCCCCTCTGAATACTTGCTACAGGGCAGAAGGAATGCACTGTCCATAGTGGAATGAAAAGGAAAATGCTATTCCCTGTTGTCTCAATTTTGGAGTCTATACATAATAAAAATCTAAAATCAATTATATTTTATAGACAGTTTTAGGTGTCATTAAACTCTGATAAATAATTTAATTAAAATCCCAATAACAGGAGAAAACACTTCTCATTATAAAACAGTTTCACAAACTCTAGTGTTCTAAAAGCTGTAAAAAGGATAAGATTTCAATCACTGAAATTTAGAAAGGCTATGGATTGCCCCTTATCTTCATTATGGGGAAGCAGACACAGAAGATTAGTAGAAGATGAGAATTAAGTCTAAATAAGTACATCTGTGGCTCAGAAGGAAAGTGTGTTTTAGTAAGCTTACTAAAGGACAGGTGCTTAACAACATTCAATATTGATTTTATTTTCATGGTCCCATGGAAGTCAGAATTTTTTTAACACACTAAAACTTCACACTAAATGCTTCTAAAATTGTCTTTAAATATGGATGAAGAATTTCAAAATGTCATTGGGAGTCAGATGCATTAGGGTGAAGAATATAGTTATACTGAAGTCTCATGCTGCAAAACATTTTCAGATTTTATATGGAATACTGTGTCATCCTTTTGTTCAAACTTTCTAGGCTGAACTACTGACCAAGCACCACACTACCCTAAATGATCTCTCTTGCCTAGTTTTCCTTTTTCCTCAATTAAACTATATTTTTTTAGTTACACCAGAGTGTAAACCACACCAGTCTTTGGAGACAAGACTGTGTCACACCACACTTTGTCCTCATGGACAAAGCCTCAGAGTATAACAGGAGACAGGCTGCAATACATCCCAGCCACAGCCAAAAGCTTAGAGCTGTCTTTGAACACCACTTTCACCTATCACACTACTCATAATAAGACACATATGCATCAGTGCTGCTCAAATGTGTTTAAGTACAGGTATAACCCTTAATTTAATAACATACCAGGTTGCAAAAGCATGCTTAAAGGAATCTATCTAGGTCTGCAGCTATAGGTAGGTGGGCACATACTACGGGCTGGATATTGAAAAATCTAATTGATTCTAAAAATCTAAGGCTTTTGCTTTAGCTATTAAACTGTTTTATCTCAACCATGAGTTCTCACTATTAACCTTCTGATTCTCTCCCCATCCCACCAGGAGGGAAGGAATGAATAGCTGTGAGGTGCTTAGTTGTTGGCCAAGGTTAAACCACAATACTGAGGAATTATAAATTCCTAAATAAGTATCACTATATTCCCTAACATTGAGGACACACTGAGGAAGATTAAGAGTTTGGTTCCATTGTATTGCAAAGCACGAGCTATGGAACAACAATGAAAAATGACTTTATTTACCAAGAATCAATCTCAAGCTAAAATATAATTCCCACTTGGAACCACGAGGTCAGTAGTAGATATTTACAGAACTGTGGCCTAATTAACTACTGGTAATTAAATCTATAAATAAACAGTAAAAGAATAGATCACTTTTTATTTAATTGTCTTAATTAAAAGCTGGATGCTAGCAAGTCAGACATATTGCCTGCTTGCAGTGGGTTAACATTGATAAAGCCTGCTATGAAGTTAATATTGTTGGTTCTGGCACATTAGCACACTGTTGTTATTCATGAGGAAGAGATGCCCTTTGGCCAGCTATCATGACATTATTCATAAGCACCTAGAAGATGATTAATGTGTTAACAGAAATTGCCAATTCAGCAGTTTATTTAGGTAATCTGGAACAGAGCTGGGAGGGGGAAAGAAAATCATAGCATTTGGATTTCAGAGATTTTTAATACTGCAAGTTTTGCCTCTAATATACTCCCTTCAGCTGAATTCCAAATGCTTAGAGGTGGGATGGCAGAAATTTGAAGATACATACTTGCCTTCTTAATGAGTAACCCCAAAACACAAATTATGTCCAAGCCAATTTTTAATGTGTGGGACAATCAACATTCAGTCAGCCTTCAGGGCAAACAAAGAAACTTGCAATTAACTTAAGGTTTCTGGTGTTACAATTTAAAGGGTTTTTTTTGTTTGTTTGTTTTAAATGGAAAAGCTGTGCTGGATAAGGTTAGCTATTATAGCAAAGCTACTGCACATCATAGCCTTTTCAGACATGCACAAAAGTATTGTTTTTATGACTTAATGTTCTAGCTGCAATAAGGCCCCAGAGATACCCAGCTGTCATGAATGCTCTGCATTTCACTATGAGAAGAGTGAAAAGCATAAGAACCAGTCATTTGAAGGGTAGATACAGTGGGAAATGACTGAACACCCATTAAACAAAGGAAGAGAAAGGATTTAATGAGACTTTGGGAGTAACCATCTGCAGAAGTTCACAAGAGTGAGGAGAGGAAACAACAGGTCAAGAACAAACAGGAGAGCAATTTATCCAGCAGGTGAGCTCTGAGGTGCAAGGGCTGTATAACAGCAGCTAGAGAGGCTAAGTGTGTCTTTATTTTCCTTGCAAAACCAAAACATCTGAGTCAGGATATTGAGTTAGACTAAAACAAAAGCAACCAACTTGTCTGCTGTAAAGCACAGCCCCACACAGCTGATAATCGTGCATGTCATGCACATAGTCAGGAGTCAAAGCAGTGCACTCTTTTCCATGACTCATCAGCACAGACACTCTTGTAAACACCATCAAGCAGAATTTTATTCATTCTGAACTATACTTTGGGGAGTTTAGTGGACGCTGTTAAAATTCTTCAAGCAGCAGTGTGGAAAATCATGCTAACAAATAAGCTACCTTTGGAATAATCATCTGTGCACTGAAAGGAACAATAAGTCACAACAGGCTGTGCAGCACCAGGCTATTGGCACAGGCTTTTAAAGGCATTCTGAGGACCAAACCAGAGGCTGAGTGCCTCCATCCATTGAAGAGCAGCACTGGCACTCCTGATGCACATCCTGGCCTAGCTAATTGTTACAGCAACAAGGCTCATAAATCTCAAATTTTGGGTTCTCAAAACACCTAGAGGTAACATTCATCCCTCTCTAAGGACAGTAGGTAAGAGAAAAATAGGTACCTTTTAAATGTATTATTTCTCTTCAGGGATGATTTTCAAAAGGTAGTATTAGTTCAGATACTGTTATTAGAGGAAATTCTTCAGAGCCTATGCACTTACAGCCAGAGACTGAAAAGGGCCCCTTTTGAGGCAGGAGTTTTATTTGGTGGGTTTTTTTTCACCTCTGACAGGGAACAAAACTCAAAGAGCTGAGCTAACTTGCCCAAGGTCACAGAATAACCTAACAACAGGACAGAGATGAACCTGGTCCTCCACATAACCTGTGAAAAATATAATGGAGGTAGGTCAGCATGGGTTTCCTAAATCTTTTATAACTCTTGTGTCTTCCCTATAAAGTTAATTTCCTGCTGAAACCAAACACTGAGAAAACACTGAAATAAAAATTCTGGTGACAATATAGGGACATCTTAGTAAGCAGGGGGTACTGCTGGCAGATACAGGAACTGAATTCACTGCAGAAACTATTAATTTTCATAATCCTTAAATTCCAACTAAAAGGTTATATTTCCATTAGGAACATAAAGAGCGCCTTCTTTCTGCATCTAAGCAACACAATGCAAGAAGATTAAAGGCAGAGGACTACAGAAAATGCAAGAGATCATGTTATTTGCTTCAAAGAGATTCATACTCAAGCAAGAAAAAAACAGCATCCAGTTATCATTGTATCAGAGAGAGTTAGTGCACATATAGCCTGATGAGGTGCATTTGAAACTGGAAATTTTCTGAACCCTTGGTAATTCTCCATTTTCTTACAATGGGCTGCAACAGACACAAAATTCTGTCACACACAGGCTTGGTCCAGAACTGATAGCTTTTAACCCATCCCACCTTCTCACTGAGGGCCTGACTTGGCTGAGTATCCTTTCTTTGGAGAAAAGGGTTTCCACAGAAAATCATCTCTAAAAGCAAATTTACTTAAGGAAGGTGGGTGATTTCAAGAAAGGGATGCATCTCAGAGACCTTTATATTCCATGGGGGGGTCTTACTGAGAAAGTTTATGCCAACAACTGATCTGACATCTGTTTAATAAAATCTATGGTAATAAGATAATATTCTTTTCTGGACTTGCTAGCTCTTGGAAGAGTGCTAGTTTTTCTTTAGGACACTGTATTAAAAGAAATTAAGGAAGTGTTACTGGATGAAATGTAGAATTAGCTAAAGAAAATCTTAATACCAAACAGAAACAAGCACATAGTGTAAATACATCAGATGATGATTAAAGAATATTAATTTCAGCCATTAACCACAGGATTTGAAAATGAAACAGAGGTCTTAAAAGCACTAGGAAAAGCTGAGTTTAAGTATTGGGAACTTACAACCACAACAAACAGACAATAAGACAAGCTGCTATGGAAAATGTTGGAATTGGTTATGAGCAACAGACTGGACATTTGTTCTTAAACAGGTTTAGAATAAATACTTCTCCTTTCCCACAACCACAGAGCTAACCACATATCCTTCCTATCTCAACAACACTACACACAACTACCTTACACAACTACCTTTCCCAGAGCTCCCAGAGTATTTTATAAAACACTGGGTTCCTCTGTGATTAAGAAAAAAAAAAAAAAAAAAAAAAAAGGAACAGACAAAACCACCAGAAACTAACACACAAAAAGAAGTTGCACAGTGCCACCACCTGCACAGAAGTCTACACTGAGGCAGAGCAATGTCAGGTTTCACTCAGACCCTTCACAAGCCAAAAACACCAGGCACTAGAATTATGCTGCTTGCTTTGAATTCTGCTCAGAAACTGTTCTCCTGAGTCAAGGAACACCGTGAAAGACACAATGAAAAGCAGTCCCCACTAGGCAATAGTGTTATGTTATCTCCTTTCCGTGTTCCAGGCAATCTCCCCTACTACACAAGAGTACTCCCATGCACCAGGCAGCCCAATGCTACAATTACAGCTGATTATATTCATTCAGCTCTCATTCTGAGAGCACCACAATCCTGCTGTGTGTACACAACTCTGCTGCCCACAGGGAGCTCTCATGCAGCTGGCTAAGGTGGAGGTGGTGGGATGGACTGAAGAGATGCCAAATATCCACCAAAAGATAGAACTATGTTTTTCCATCACAGCCTAATGTCCTGCAGATTTCCTTCTAACAACACTCCACCAGTTTGCTATTTGTTCACCCAACCATGCACATTCTTCATTTAGTTTTCTGGCTGGCTACTTTTTAGGGCTTTGCCCTCATTTGACTCCATGACAGAGTACATAGTCTCTTTAAGCAGTGTATCAAGTAAGATCTGTGGAAAACTGTCCACAAAACCAGTTGCACAAATAAAATTCATTTTGTTCCTCTCACTGGACTAATTGTACCATTATTGCAATTCACAGAATCCAATCAGATGTTCCACTCCTTTGTCAATTGCATATTTCATTGCTAGCAAAGCTCAGCTCTGCATCAAGCAAACTGGTGAGGCAGCAAATTCTCCTCCTGACCTTATCTAGTTTAAAAAGAATCACTCCAGGGGTTGAGCCAGCTGACCACAGGTACTAAAAAAAGAGAAAACCATAAGGTAGATGGGAACCACTTTCATGGCTCAGTATCACTCACAAACTTTACATAGATAACAGAAAAGAAATAATAAGAAGAGAATGAAGATCTCTCATCTACTCTATTTCCTTCATCGTGTCTTTGCCTTTCTTATTTTCCTCGTGGTTAATTTCTCACTTTCCTTTTTGCTTAAATAGCAAATTACAGCTACACTGAAAGTTTTAGATGCATCTATCTATATACTATGTTGTTGAACCTGGAAAAAAAAAAAAAAAAAAAAAAAAAACAACCCCCCCATGAAAATACCTTGGTGTCTTTTACTTGCAGTAGAAAGTTTCTCCAACATAAAAAATAAAAAAACAAAAAAATCCATTCCTGGGGGAAGAGGAATCCTTTTCCATCACTGTTTCAAAAGACACAGAGAATTAGGAAGAAATAGCATCTTGGAGTGCACTTACTAGAGATTATCATTCATAGTTTTGCTTATACATCTGATAATTATCCTTTGGATAAAAGCAAAAAATAAGCATTTTTGAAAATACTTCCAGTAAAGTACCTGAAATTAGACACTTTTGAGAATGAGCATATCAAGAACATCTTCCAATAAAAAACTTTCCCTAATGTACAGTGCAAATCTTTCTCCCCAGTGTAAAAGGGTTCACGATGAAAAAAATAAATCGGCCTTGTAGTGAAGAGATTATGATGATTTAATCCCAGGCAGCTGCTGCAACTCTGAAATTATAGAAGCAGACACTTCAGGATTGATGACCTCATTTCTTCATCTTGGCAGCACATGGAAGTTTCACTCAAACCTGCTAAATGGCTCCAGGCCTACCAGTGCTTTCTAAAATGACACTTCCTCCTCTCTAGAGTTTAAAAACCCTACAGCCTCCCTCTCTGCTTAGAGAGCCTGAGGCAGGTGTAATGCAGTCTTAATTCTGCTTTAAGGCAACATCATTCTATCCTTTGTCATGGAACAGCAGCATTCATTATTCATTCACCCACTGCATATGAAAGGGCATAGAATTCCTGCCTGTGAACCTGGAGGCATCAGGGAGCAATATGAATTTAACTCTCATTAAGCTATAAGCACCAAAAGAAGTTCAGACTTTTTCCACCTTCTCTCCTCAAAGTCTGCACATCTTATTTTGACTGTGTCCTGGAAAGGGAAAAAGATCTGGTTTGGAAGACCTGATGCTGCTGAATTGAGGGCAGAAGGTCTCCATACAATATGTCTGCTCATTCTACTGACCTGCCTGCCTTCAGAAAAATAACAAGGATGCTTGTAAGCTTAATGACAGGATTTAAAATCATCATTTGCTGCAAGTTGATCTGTCTGAGCTCTCACTGTGATTTTCCTACTCATCAGGAATCCATTGTTTCATGAAACAGAAACAGTTCTTGACCATTCCTCCCTACTTATGCTGCATTTGATAACAATCAAGTCAGGTCCTGTGCTGATGGTCATGTATATAAATAAGTTCTGCAGTCACATCATAGGAGACAGCAAGCAGGCAGAGATCACAAGTGACAGGGAAAGCACCCAGTCAGAATCAGCCTGTGCTGCCAGCAAGCAGAGTCATGCACAAGCTGTAGCAGTGCAGCTCTCACAGCAGCAGTCCCACAGGGGTAAATGGTGTGAAGCACACAAGTAATATTCTCAGACAAGCCTGCATAACTCCTCCATAACTCCACTGCCCCCTTTTAAACGTTTCTTCATGATTCTCCCAACACGAACCCTTTATTCACAGAAGATGAGCATCTTTATGGATGCAGTACTACCAAGAACTGCAAAAGTGACTTTACAAACTGAGTGTGGGATGAAGGCAAACTCCAGCACATAGATAAGTCATAAACATTGCCAAGAATCTCTCACAAAGCTACCAAGTTCCATCACAGTTACTAAAACAGGGATTGACAAGGATTACACCTATGTAACACTGACATGTCCCTAGCAAGGAGGTATCTTCCTGCAATTTTGCTGGCATCTCACTTCAGAGGGGACAGGGAACTTTTTATCAAGTTAAACAACTGTCGGGTCACATCCTACACAAGCCTTTTCTTTGAGCTCCAGGTGGGTACTTCAATAGGATAATCTATTTTTCTGAACATAAGCATCATCCTGACAGACTTAGATCTTGCATGCAACCAAAATGCCACCTTGGCAATTTCTGAGACCACTTCAGCAGCTCCCAGTAAGCTCCTGATGAAGGGGATACCAGCCTTTTGTCTCTCTTTTCCCTAATCCTCTGCTGCAACCCCCATATTTTTTGTCAGGGAGTTCAGACATACTCAGAGATACCCTTTTCAAGTAAACTTCTAAATGGGCAATGCTCTAATCTGCAGTTTAATCCTAGAAAGGAAGGTTATTATTCTCAGTAATTCAACTTTAAAAGTTTTGCCCTTGCCAAAGAACTGAATGGCAGCTTCTTTCTTTCATGCCAAAGGCCAATTACAGCAAGGTTTTACTTATACAATTTAAGCCTCCATGCCCCCTTTATGTTTTTCATGCTGGGAATATAATTTGTTTTGATAGTTTTGTATTATGCAGTTTTTCACGGCTGGAGATTTCAAACACTGTGACTGTCCTGCCAGGAATCACATAGGGGGTTTCCTTTAGAAATTCAGCCTCTGTGATTGCCCTGCCAGGACTCTTATAGCTCTGTCCTGATGTGGAATGCCCTATAATTTGACTGTGCTAAGAATTTAACTCATATGTTTACCTTGAGAGGAATACGGGAACACCAGCAGCAAACTATTTCACTCTGCCTTGTCCAAGTTCCAGGATGTGATTTCACCTCACTTTGTAGGGTTGGTACCAATTAGCAGGTATTGAGGGACCTCTTTCTGAATAGGAGCAGAACAGCTCATAGGGGATTCAGTTTGGTTTTCTAAGTCAATTTTTAATGTGAAATTCTCTTACAATCCCTCAAGCTTCAGCTCCCTTCTCAGGACTGAAGATCCTGTGAATATGAAGTGAATCCCATTTCTTCTGTTTCTCTGACTGTGGGTGCCACCCTATCCTGGGATGCTTCTGACATCTCAGACAAGCTGGGTTGCAGAAGAGAGTACCTGACCTGCAAGAGGGCCCTCTTACAACAGCAGTGTATCAACAGGCTTGACCCTACTCTTTCCTTCCAGAGCAGAGCAGCATTTTACTGGAAATCTACAATCTGTAGAGTTGGATGAAGTGCCTTTGCCATGGGGGGGGTGAAGAGAAGCAGAAACCAAGGAACAGCAGTTCACCAGCTTCTGATTACTAGGGGAAGGGAAACACTTTGCTGAATCCAAGTAGACAGACTGTCAGGAGGCTCACTTTCCAATCTCTTGCATTTTGGGCACAAGACAAACATCCCAGGACAGCTCCTGCCACCAAAAAGCAACCAGAAAGGTTTTGTACATTCTTTAACTCTAGAAACTCTGTTACATTGCAAAAAGAGACTGCAATTTCTCTGGCTATATTCACACCATGGGATGCCTCTCTACCATCTGCTCTTTGAAGACAGAGTGCTGATTTGAGCCAGCTAGTGGGAATTCCTACCTAGGAAAAAAGACATCTGCCCATGAGTAAGGATACTGTCCTTTTCACAGTCTGCTTCACACAGACTGGACACATCTGCTTTTTTTCTGATGCAATGCATCCATGGGAGCAGAAAACCCTGAGATTTTCCATTTCAGATGAACTCACCAAGCCCATACGACAAAAAGCATACTTGGTAACAAAACAGCAAACATTTATTCTGCAAGGCAAAAATTACACTTGCTGCTGCAAGTTGCAGTTACACAAAAGACCTCATGTAAAACAAATTTAAACACAACCTAAGTTAGACTTATCAGTAGGAATTCATCCCACCATTGGGTGCCCTTCCTCTTGCTCTTCTAGAACAAAAGCTCAAAGCACCACATCCCACCAGGCTGTGCACTCAGCTTCTCTGTAAGACCCTCAGGAAGACTGAAGAATTAGATTTTAAATTCAAATTTCCAAGGCAACCTTCTGGAACCAAACACCAGAGATACCTCAAGCTGACTTCTTAGGCCCAGACATGGTAATAGAAGGGTCAGTCATTGATGGCTCTTTTGAAAAAAATCAGTCCACTGACAGGTTAGGTTTTCCTCCTGCAGCTGCCTCTGTTACCCACGGGGTATTCACAGGGAGTTGTGGCTACCAACACATTCATACAAAATATTGTACAAAACACATACAAGTGCATTGCTGACCTCATGATTTCTGAGGGACTGGTTGATTTTTAGCCATAGTACATA
The DNA here is from genome assembly GCF_029582105.1 of Oenanthe melanoleuca. Lineage (NCBI taxonomy): Eukaryota > Metazoa > Chordata > Aves > Passeriformes > Muscicapidae > Oenanthe > Oenanthe melanoleuca. The sequence continues at coordinate 76,505,425 of NC_079336.1, forward strand.
CAACACCTCAACCAGCACAGAGACTCAAACTACTTTGCCGGAGGCAGTTCCCCACCTTCCTTATCTTCTAAAAAATTTCAAAATTGTGAGCTTGGCTACCACTTTTACTGTAAGCTTATCAACCTTCTGCTTCATCTTCTGCATGTCCTTGCTTTTTAGCATAGGTCCACCTGACAGCTTCTTGCTCTGCCTGGAGGCCTCCAAGTGCTGCACTGCACACTCGACTGGGAGTTTGTGTGGGGGAGATAAAGCTTAGCAAGAAAGAGGATTTAAACCATGCAAATCTTTACAAACATTAAAGACACCATGATTTTCACACTTTTTACAGTATTTTTAACTTTTTCTTCATCCTAAAGATTTCTTCTTCCCTTCTCAGAAAAGGTCATAAATTATGAAACAGACTTAAACCAAATCCCTGTCTACTTTTGTAGCTGGTTCAAAGTAGCAACAAATTTTCTGACATGCAACCAGCAGCTCAGCATACATTTTTGTTATTGATTACAGGTGTTTAGAATGGCAGTATCATCAATTTATTGATAGCATACATGCACAACAGGATATTTATTATGGGATAAGGTAATTAAAGATATTATTTATAGTCCTTTTACATGCAGTGCAATTTTTTGTTTCCCCTCCAACATATATGAACAAGTGATAACACTCTCCCGTATAAACAGCAGTACTTTTAAAATTCTTTCAGTAGTAGTCTCTTATGCAGGCTTTCTCATCTAGCATCATGCAGATCCTCAAGAGTTTTCCAGTTCTGAGTGAGGTAATGTATTTTTCTATGCTGGGCTATATCAATAGAGACTTTTGCTTTCAAGACACACTTCAGTGTTTCCAGCATGGAAAGTTTAAGGTTTCTGGTATAAATCTTTAAATATGGAACCTCAGAGAAAAACATTTTGGCTAAGAACTTTCAAATCTCTCATCTACATAATTTCATTTGCATTTTATTTAAAAAAAAAATCCAATTAAATGCTATCCAGGTTACTTTGAGATACTGTACAATCCATTAGGAACTGGAAGCAGATAATGTAATCCTCTTTAGTTGAGGTATGCATGTCATAAAATGCCTCCTAGCTGCTCTTCAACCCAGGTCATTTAATTCAGCAATGGAACAATATCTGATGGACATCCAGAAATGCCACTTCAGTCCCAGTTAATCAAGCCTTGCTCTAAAGCACTCTCTGCCATTCAGAGGGGCATATCCCCCAGAATGTCAGGAGGTGGAGAGGGAGAATCCTCCAGGGCAGAAAAAGCTGCTCCTGCTATGTGACACCAGGGTGCTGACACTCTTCATGTTTGTAGCTGGTGTCACTGCCCTGCCCCAAGCCCTGGGCTCATGACAACCTTCACAAGCACACAGCCCACAGTGCTGCTGTTTGTGCACAGGTTACAGGTTGTGTAACCCAGGCAATGCTGTTCAAATACCTTCCATTTCAAGATTATACATCAGCAGATCCAGGATATGCCTGCTATTATCTGTAATAGGAGCACTCATGCTTGCCTGCAGCACTGAACAGTCACCTCTTTCAATTATTTGTTAAATTATAAGAACATAGCTCATCACTAAGCTTAATGACTGAAAGGGACAATTTGTGCTGCTTTTCATGTAGCATAGTTCCCAGCATCATGCTGTCTAGCTTCTTCTATACAGTCCTGAGTGGTAATCTCTCCCACTTCACAGATGTGTGCTGCATTGCATATCCATTTCTGATCCCACAGGGACCCTATCTGTAGACTTATGAGCACAGGCTTTTTTTAGACCCCAAACAAAATTAAGCTTTTCTGAAGACATTACTGAAGTTCACACCATTTTTCTTTGAAGACTTACATTTGAACTGCCCAGCTTCCAATTTCCTCTCATCTGTGCTGTGTCTTTTAGATTCTGTGGCAAATACAGCTTTCAAGAGTTTTTGCACCTAAATCACCTTGTTCCACAATGGCTCCCCACACCTCCCAACATCTCTGAGGTATCACTAAACTGCAGCAGAGAAGCAATGAAGCAGGAGATAAACATTCTCACTGTTGCAAGTCTTACTTTGCAACAGTCCCAAGCAACACAGGTTGCATGGTCTGCCCTTAGGCCAAGAAGAACAATTAGAAAAAAGGTAATTATTTATTTCTGAGTTTATAGACAATAAGATAATACAGCAGCACAAGAGCCAAACAACCCCATGAGGTATATGCTCAGCCAGTATTATCAGCAAGTATTAAGTTTTTCAAATAAGGCTATTTATCTCAAAAGGTCCTTATATCAGGATTAGCTCAGCTCATGGAAAACACTGTATATACACTTTAGAAATTATAACTTTTGTATATTGCTGACATCTAATAATAAACAGAAGTACTGCAGTAATATTGTAAATGCATAAATGCCAGCACTTTTGAGAAAGTGGATTAAAAAAACATAACCTTCTGTCTGAGTCAGCTTGCTCATTTTCAGAGGAAGTTTTCTTAACATTAGTCCTATGAGAAGTCAAATTCACTGCCTTCATAACACAGACTGAGCAAAGCTCCTCTTTTTATCTGCCTGAAGGCACAAAAACTTTCCTAGGGGCATAAATTACAGGACAGCTGGGTTCTTTCATCACAATACCATCAATTGAAAACTTCACCATTAGCCTTTTCTGCTCCAACTCTTCTTCAGTTCCCTTCTTTCCACAAGGCAAAGTGCATGACTTTTTTAAACCTAATAATGATTAATGACTTTTTTCTGCTGCTATAATGGCAAGCTCTTGTATATCTTCCAATCTCTTCCTTAGCCATAAGTATGCTTTACACACTTGCTGGAGATCAACATTGCCTCCTCAATCTCAGATCTGTCAGCCTTTTCTAAGACATTGTTTTATTTCATGCTGTATTGGGGGGGAAACTCATTGCTCATTTTCCTATCTGCTCCAGTGCCTAGGGCTCTTCTCTCAGTGCTGACATCACTATTTCTAGCACAGGGAGTTGGGCCCCAGTTAAAGGGAATTACATAGGTCCAGATTAATTGCATTCAGGCTGGCAGTTTGTTCATCACCTTTATCAGAGCACTAGATGAGAGTGCACAAATGCTCTGGCATTGAGAACATCATCTCCTTTGTCCTTGCTATACACTCTGGCCTAGTGCTCAGAGACTATGACAATGTGATAGCATTTAATGTGGTTTTCAATCTTGTTGTCTTGCCTGGTCTATTTGCCATAAAACACACTATTGAAGTTTCTGTTGTTTCTCTTTTCTGCCTTTAGACCCTTTCTCTGCACTATTTGGAATACTCTGCAATTCACATTTTATGAAAAAACTGTCTCCAGTGTACACTACTTTACTCTTCTGCTTAGTAAATAACAATGGTAACTGCTAGTTCTTGGTCTTTCCACAGCTGATTTGAGTAGGTGGTCCCAAAACCCTGACAGGATCTTATTTCTTTCAATGGCTCAGGTAACCCAGGTATTTTTCAATACACACACATTAGGTTCAATTTGCATAATCAGCCAACTAAAACAAACTCCAAAAATCAAAATGGCTTGTAATATGATGTATTAATACTACTTATTCACAGCAAGTAGCATCTGGCCCAGAGGACTGAAGGTTCCCATGTATGACTTCAGAGATAGGGAGGCAAGACGGATTTTTACTACAAAATTCAAATGTCAGCATAAGCTTCCAGCAAGCCTGTAAATGCAGAACTTCTCTGCCTTAAACCTAAAGTTTTACAGCCCTCCCAACTATTTTCTTCTCTCCAGATACTGGCAAAACTTGTGTCCCTGTTTAGTGGATTTTCTAGAACAATTAAGGTCTTGTAATTAAACTCACTGGGCCATGATTCCCATGTCCCCTTTTTCTCTCCTGCAAGTATATTTGTCCTTTTGAAACCTCACCTGTCCTCTATGAGCTCTCCAAATTAACTGGAAATGGATCCAATTAACCAGTTCACTGAGCACACCATGTTAAATTCATCTGTCTGCTGGTTTGAATATGCTCAGATTCTCCAGAAATTCTTTAACAAGCATTTTCCTGATCTGTGACACTCCCTTTTTTCCTGTCAGCTTTATCAAAGCTCCTGCTGTGTTCATTACTAAAGTGAACATTGAGGCAATAACAGTTAAGCACTGCAACCATCAGAAACTTCTCCCAAAGGACAAACTGGACATGCACTTTCATCAGCCCTAAAATTAGTGTATTGCTTACACAAAATGCATGCATTCATTCTGCACTGTCCTCCAAAAACTGTTCTGTATGACCCATCAGTTATGGTTTATTTGAATTACCAGCTTTCAAAGCCTGGTTTGCCACTATAGAGACCCTTCAGTGAAATAGGAAGTACCTCACTAGGCTGCTGCTGCTTGGCTGACACATAGGCCTGTATGAAGTCTTCAGATGGTTTCTTGGAGCTATTAATGTGATTAATTCTGGACCAGTGCTTAAATATAGCTGAGATCTGTATCTTCTTCAGTTTCATTTTTATGTACTATTTCCAAGTTTATACCTTTTCTTATCCAAAGGACTGATGGACTATGATTATGTTTAAATGTAAAAAATACCATCAATTTACCAAAATGCTTTACTCTTGTGATCTTATCAGCATTTTCTCACTTAAGAATGTCTTAGAAACTTATTTCAAAGATGAATATATCAGAATACAAGCACAGCCATAATCTCAGTAAAGCATTGTAGATCAAAAGAATAGCACTATCCTGTCAAACAAGCAATCTCATCAAAATTCTGTCAAACCATTTTGATAAAGGAGAAAAAAGTACATGAAGTATATCAAAGTGTGAGTACATTTGTATTTCAAATGACAGCACACGTCCTGAACAGTACAGGCAGGGATACTGCAGTAAGCAATATATCTGTTATGCTCACAAAAAAACTACTCCCACTGCTTACTGAAGGCTGGACATCACAAAAGCCAAAAGAGCCCTGTGTCTGAAATTACTCCTTTAAAGGGAAAGTTTTGCCAATAGCTTCTCGAGAATTCAAATACATTTACAATCATGCCATCACAAATTAGATAGTCCAAAACTGATGGTTATTAAACGAACAAGATACTACTACAGTAAACAGAGGAATGACTAAATGTCATAAGCACTAGCAAAGTATTACAGCCATACAACCCTTACTCTGAAAAGCTTAATCCTTGCAGACAAGTGAATAGGAACAGAAATGCTAATGAAAAAAGTCAGCATGAAATACTGACAAACTTTCAGCTTGAGTAGTTTTAGAAATATCTGGGAAACTCTATAAATTGTACTTCTCTAACTTTTTTTTCCTCTCAGAATACCTACATTGCACTACCATCTTTTTCCTCTATTTTTGGTAGTCACAGCTAGGGAAAGCAACAGCCAAAGATTACTAAACTAACCAAAAGTAAACTCCTATGTTTGAGTTTAGAAACTGAGAAGACAACGTTTGCCCACCTTGTTCCTCTAGAGCACATGCTTCAGCACAAACTATTGTGTTTGTAGCTGTTCACCTCAATACACTGCAGATGCATCTACTCAGTTTGCATTTCAGTACGGCAATGTTGAGATTGGTCTCCTTGGAGAAAATCCTAGCAATAGGAGGAAACCCCTACCAACTGCAGCAGAGTTTATTTCTTGTTGTACAGAAGTGTCAACTTCCCTATAATGCCAGATTCCATTTTCCTGGAACACATTGTTCCAGCTTAACAACTAAATACTCCAATTCCCATTTCTCCAACCAACAGTCAAGTTACAGAACACAGTTACATTTAATTCATGTGGCACAATATTCAACAAAAAAATATTTTCATATCAATATTTATTCTTGCTCTGCAGGTGAGGCCTTATATCCTTTCTAGCATAGGATTATATAAAACTTAGAGGAGCAGAGGGAGGAAGGAGGTATGTGATGGTATTCATTGAAAAATTATAAATATCTATTAAATGAATCCCCTACTTTATATGCATATTTAGAAACAACTGTTTAAAACACTAGTCAGATTGTAATTTCTCTTAATGGCCTTTGCTTATGCTTATTACTGCCTGCATATTAGTCCTCACAGTTTGTCACCACTTTACTATACTAATAAGGGACGTGAAATTCCCCTTCCTAACACAGAGCTCTGCTCTCCCCCTCGTGCATCAGTTAACTAAGCAGTCTGTTAACCAGCTGCTGATCTCCTGGGACAGTGTCCCACCAGCTGCAGAGGTGTGCATACAGTATGGCTAATTACAGACGGTGCTAATGTGATGGAGGGAGAGCAGACAGCCTTCAGAGCACCCCCTGGAGCTGATGTGCTGTGATTCCTAGAGCCCTGCTGTACCAAACACTAAGTACACAGGGCATCAGGTAATCTCCTGGACCATGCAGCCACTTGCATGAATTTATGATTGGGAAACTGCGATTGCTGCAGTCAGAGCTGCAGCAGTCGCACACACAGAAATTGCAGAAAGCTACATATTGTCAGAGATCATCTTTCCAAAGCTCTCTGGATAGTTTTCCTAGGTCAAGAGTTTCAGATAAATGCACAGATAAATGCTCTCACCAAAAGGGCGAGCTGCTTATCATCTCCCATTATTCACGGGTGCTTTACGGGCTGGCAGCAATGGATTAACATGTATTCACTGCAAATGCTGATCTTTGGGATTCACTGAGGTGAGAACAAAGGAATCAGCCATGGATTTCTGACTCCCTGCACCTAAAAGTTAAATATATTAATAGCAGCTGTGCTAACATACTGAGAGCAGCCACAGCTTCCCTCATTGCACTTGATCATGATCAGTCATTCAGATGCAATAACTGAATGGTTTCTAATTGTTAAGAGCAATGGCTAGCAAAGGGCTTTAACTTGTGGCTTGTAAAACAGATAATGGCTACAGCACATGGGAGAAGTGTAACAAGTAGATCTCTGTGTTTTATACTTAAAACTACTGTTAGGAATGACAGCCACTCTCTACCAACCTAGACACATGCCTCAAAACACTGAGGAGAGCTACATTTGTTCTTAAACTCCGTTTTGGGTTCAGTGGAGGGAAAAAAAAAAAAAATCCATCCCACACTTCTAAACATGCCATTACAGAACATCAACATTCAAATCCCCATAGGCCAGATTCAGACTCAACACAGTTCAGTCCTATCTGGGGTGAGAAGTCTAATTACTGGGGGGAAAAAAATAACCAGAAAAGACACAGATTTGATAAGGCAGATCTTTTTGCACCACTTGACAGAAAAACACTTAAAGCAAAGCAAGTAAGCCTACATTGTATATAAATTAGCCTGTTTTCAAGAAATACAGTAAGCTTTATTCTTCAATTATGCTCTTTGACAAGGCCAATCTCCAAGGAACATTTAAACAAGGATCTGTAGTAGAAAGACATCATACAGTAGGGGTAGTAAATTAATTAGGCTTTTCATTGCTAAATTGCTGATTGACACAGGATAAGGATGGGAATTGTAATATACTTGACCATATAGCAGTCTTGCAAAACAACTACAGAATGTTTTTAATTACTAGCTAATTAAGAATAAAGTTTAAAAAATTTACAATAGAAGAAACTACTACTATATGCTATTCACATATGAGAGCCTGACCATTAACCCATAGAAAATGCAGTGTAAACAAAGATAATATCAGGCATTCACAAAATTAGAAGTAGACCCCAAAGTAACAACTACATTAGCTTTGAACTCATTTGGGATATTTTTCATGGTGTGATAACACAGAAGAACTTAGAGGTTGAGTTTTCAAGTTTTCACTATAAGAAATACTGATGATGAATGAAGTCTCAGATCCCCTGGTCTTCACTATGAGTTTTTTGCATTACCCTCATGGGACAAGACTCAGGCCTTGCAGTTACATTTGAGCTCCTGTGAGTATGATCAATTTGCATCCCCTGTGGCCATTTCACTGGCTTCTATTCTGACACTTTCAAAGAGCTGACCAGGCATATGACTGCCAAGTGCCATTAACCCTGCTGAGCTTCATCAGCAGTCACACAACACTGTGAGCACTTACCCAGCATAACCCCAGGCATTGTTCCTGCAGCTGGTCAGAGCTCTGCCATGAGCTGCAGTGACTGCAGCAGAGTCCTGCTCCCCACCTCCCATCTTCTCAGCAGAATCCATCTTCCCATAGGCAAAATGCAGACATTCATGCTCAGTCTCAGTTTCTCCAGAGGTACCTCAGCAGGGTCAAAGCCTTCAGCTCTCTGAAGCACATGGATCTGCTGAGAAGCACAATCTCAGAGCCCCTGGGAGCCTCCACTCAGGTTCCAACACCCACAAAAGGCAGCCTTGTTTAAGCTGAACAAAGGGGAATGAGGAGCAACAGGGCACTGGTTATCACTCACCAAGCTGTGCACCCACACCTGTTTTCCTTAATGCTCAACTGGCCTCACCTGGTACAAACACCTGGAGAAGGCAGGTGCCACTGAGCCCCTTTGCTAACTTCAACATAAATGCAATAAAACAAGCCAATGAATGCACAAGATTCATAAAATGATACATGGATCACCTACTTTATCCACATTTACTATACATCATCATCATCTATGGAAAAAATAAACATTGAGTCTCAACTGTAAGTGCATGGAAGATTGAAGAACAACAGGGAGAACTGAGCAGCAGAGGGAATTAAAGCATTTGCATTTCATCTCATGTCAAAGAATTTGTTAACAAAACAGAATATGAAGATCAGTATTCCACAGTTCATAAGAGTCCCCATAGCAAAATCTTCATAAATAATAGCATAACGTAATTGCAGACTATTGACAAGAAGAAATTAAGGATTGATCTGGCATGGATAAGGAAGTGCTTCTAATCTTCACAGTCTGTCATTCCATCAGGCCACACTCCCTAAAATATTAATTAGAACATATGATATGAAGAACAAAAGAAATTGTTTCCTCCCCTTTACTGCCCATGCAAAATTACTTCTTGCATCATATTCTCCATGGTTTTAACTTAATCTGGCAATGGGGCCCAAAGCTTCACAGCCCTCACTGATAAAAAGAAAAATAAAGGAAATGTACTTAAATTTGCCTTTGCTCAATTTCATCTCCCAGTATCAGCCTTTCCATATCTATGAGTTATCAAGAAGACAGAGCCAAGACTCCTTTCAGAGAAGTATTGCAGGAGGATGGCAGGAAAAGGACATATACTGAAAGAAAAAAGGGCCAAATACAGACAAGGCTGTGCTGTCTACATCCTTGGAGACAACCAAGACCCTACTGAACATCCTGGTCTGACTCTGCCTTGAGTGGGATGAAAGGTGCTGGAGACCTTCCTCAGGTTCCTCCCAACCTAAATTATCATATGGTCTCATTACATCTTGTTACATTTATGGACAGTTTGAAATAATTCTGTCTACTTTCTGGTTTCAACTTGCATTTGTTAAGTATCCTGCAGGCAGTGGCAGGGACAGTGACAGGGAGAGAGATCTGCATAGATTAGCCAAATTCAGATGGGAGAACACATCTGAATGACCCATTCCATTTGCTCACTAGCCTGGCTCCTAGCTCCCCTACAGACAGCTTTGCAGCAAGGCTGACTGCTCATTCTGATGGTCTTCTGTGGCTGAAATGACTCCTTGTCAGGAATGAATAAGACATGTTCAGTGTTCCCAACCCTCACAGCATATTTGAAGCCTGAGCCCCTAAAGGCACTTGAAATTCTTAATGCCCATTCTTTTTTTCCACAGAGCAGATATGTCTAACTTGTTCCAGGTATAAAATATCAGCTCAGACCCCTTAAGACATATCCAGAATGCACTGATTTCATTTGGTATCTTAGGATTTTGGTACCTGGCTCATAAATACCTAGAGCTTGCAGTAGTGACGTTTGCCATACATTCTGGGCTGGGAGACCCACCTAGCAGAATATATACAGGTAGAAATGTGAAGGGAAACAGAAGGGAAAGAAACCCTGGCAATAAGAACTATGCATAACTGCAGATAGACAGGGGACCTATAATTCATATGCAAAATGTAACATTATAGCAACTTAATTTGGCTTTGAGTTTATAAGGCAATAAACAAGCCCTAAAAAACTCTTCTGAGAAGCATCACCACTCCCCTGGGCTGAGGTCCTGCCATTTATTTGCCAGAGGACTTTATTGTGTCATAAAGCAAAAGCCTAGTGAAGCACAAGCAAAGTATTTCTTGCTCTGTAAAACTGTAATATCACACACAGTTATTTACTGCAGGGTAGCCCCATTATTTTTGGTCTCCTCCCAGTATTAGATGTTGGCATTTGAGGAAAGAGCATTGCTGTCCCAATTAAAGAGAAACTGCCTCTTTTCCTTGAAAAAAAAGAATTGTCCATTAGGAGCTTCCAACTGCTACACAATTTTAACATTCTAGCCACCCCATTTTGGTGCTTCCTGAGTGGGGAATAGAGAAGACAATATTATCAGTTTCCATATTTTGATATTATTAGAAAACAAGCACATTTAATACAATAGACTAATTCAATAGCATGATCAAGTTAAGTAGCTGAAGTGCTCTCTAGCTAGAGAAACCATTTATTAAGTCAAGATCACAGTCTCAGGCAAAGGTACTAAGTTATGAAAATTACATAATCAGAACAAAATTTAATTGACTGACTCTAGGGCAGGATATGCTTGGCACACAGATTTGTATAAGGATTTGGGTTTTTTTTCCAAGAGCACGACTGGGCTCATATTTGTATTAGTATACTAGTACTGGTGTATTAATAAATGCTTTGTTATTTTCTAGAACTGATAATGTAGAATCCATCAGCATGGGCAGATAAGAGGGCTGTCTTTTAGCCTTAATAATGAAAATTTTCCCAAGTAAGGAATTGTGATTTTAGTTCCATCTTCCTCTCATTCTGTGCTTGTGTGTATGCACACCTTAGGGAGAGGGACAGATAATTGTTCTATGAACATGCAGCACATATCTTCATTTCAAGAAAATCTCAGATTTTGGAAGCTATCCTATGGAAAGAAAAGACAGGAATTGATGTGAAATTAAACCAGAAACACGGGAAATAAGGGAAATCTGAAGAAGGAATGACTGAAAGAACACAGATGATAAAGAGTGTGTCAAAGGAACAAACACCATCACTAGGGGAGCCTGTGTTCCAGGCCTTTCTGGAGCCAGGCTGCCTTCCCATATGTGCAGAACCCATGAAAGACATTTCTGTTCCAAAATAATTCAACTGAGGCAGTCTGCTGGACCTTTGTTCCCATAACAACAGCAATTCACTTCTCTAAATTCTATGAGTTTGGCACTGTGATGAGAAATATCCTATTCTTTCATTAAAATACTGGGTAAAGCACAGTAAGATACTAAAAAACATCTGATCAATTTACTGTACTTCAGAAATAGCCAGTTTCATTTTTCTTTGAGAAATAGAGCAAACTTCTGTCTTGATTGCATCAGTGAATTCTCCTTGGTGCTATTATAAATTCACACAAATAAATCTATGCAACATGGACTGTATAAGCTCATTCTTACTAATAGTCTCTGGCCAGAAGATACTAACACAAAAAGGAAAGAAAGGTGATGTTGTTATCTCCATTTCACAGACTGAAAGCCTTCCTGAGAGAAGAGTTTCCAGTTTTCAGTTGTGAGGCCTGTTTTTATTTCCCCTGAAAGGTTTGCATTTTGCTTGAGCCTTTCAGCTTCCATAGCCTCCCTAAATACAGAATATTAATTTTGAAACTCCAGTTTAACATCTGGTCTTAATACATATTCTTCCCTTGCAGTATCCCTATGGCAGTAGTCTCTTAATAATTTATTCCTTTAGCTCATATCCCATCAACAAAGCCTCTGGCAGATTAACTGAGAAACTGTACACCTTTTTTCAATAGGTACATAAATAACTCTTTCATGTGCAGCCATAGCAAAAAGTACATACCTTGCACTTTATGAGCACAGAACAACTGTAAAACAAAATGGATAAAATTTTAGCCTCACTGATCTCAGTGCCGAAACTTCTTACTGATTTCAATATGGCCAGGATTTGATCTAGGTTCTCAGATTTTCACAGGAGAATGCTTGCAGGTGAAGGCTTCCAGGCTGTGGTCCCTAATTCACAGAGCCAGGTCTGTGGAAAGAACATGAAGGGAACATTCTTCTTTTTATTTTCACATGATAAACTACTTGAAATTCTTACACTTTCCTTTTGTCTTCTTCTTCCAGAAAAAGAGTAAATGACCTTCTTGTCTATACAATGCCATTTACTTTCCTGGGCAGCCAATGCCAGCAATGGTTTAAAGGAGCAACTTGTCTCAGGAAAGTACAGATTTTATTTTTCAGAAATGAGATTTTTAGCTCTGCAAGTTTTGAGACGAAATAGATCTGCATCTATGTTTCTGGGGTTTTTTTTTCCCCAAAACCTCCCTCAAAACAGATTAACCTTTACTTGTGTCAGCAATATGCAATTTAAGGAGTCAGAGTGTTCTGTGGTTTTGCACTTTGGTGTTCAGGAATAGACAGGGAAGGAGAGAAAGAGACATAATTAAAAATAAAATAATTCTAGATTTTAACAAAACCTAAATAATGTAAGTGAAACTTTTATCTGCAAACATGGATTTATAATATAAATAACATTTATATTTAAATAACATTTCATCATAGTAAGTCAAAACCTTTTGAGTAGTTGTAATGGCAAGTAAATGAGGCCAGATCAAATTCCCCCTTCTCCTTTTCTTCCCCTTTTCTTCCCAGCTAATTTGCTTACAAATGTAAGCAAAGTATTAAGCAAATAGACCTTCTTGTATGAGGCTGAGGAGAGTATTAAGACATTTTAATCTCAGGAAGAGAAAATGCAGAGTAATCTGCTTTCTGGGGTGGCAGGTATGGAATGATTCACACAGAAGAGGATTAAATTCTCACAGAAATGCAGCACTCAAAAGGACCTCCATGATTTTTTGGGTCTTGTTTCCTGCCATTGTATATTTTTTACTAGTAAATTTATTAAGACCCATCACAAAGTGTTTTCCATTTTTGCTCCATCACACAGTAGGAAACTCACTACTCTGAAGGTTTGAAATCATTCTCTCCTAGCACTCAGGATCTTTGAGGTCAAACTGGGAGAGAGAGACTGTAATATCTGCTGACATGATAATGAATCACTACCACACCACCTCACAGCTTGCATTTTCTGGGCAAGCCAAGATTTTGCAGCACCCATTTATAAAGCTGTAGACCACTCCTCCATCCCTTTAAAAATCTGTTCATACAGTTGGATATGGTGGCCAACTCCCCAGGAATGGGAAAAAGTCACTGGGGCCTGAAATATACTGCAAATCTGGTGCAAACCTATTGCAGCTATCTCATGAGCTGAGGATACCAGAAGTGTGTCCTGACCTCCCTATTAAGATCAAACTGTCTCAGAAAAGAAAAAGATGAGTGAGAAGACAGAAAATTCAGCCCTGAATATTAACTCTGTAAAGCAGCTGAATACATAACAGGCTCACAGTACTTGATAGTATATTTTAACATCTGTATTGTGAAATATTCAAGTGATGCCTCACAATGTCACTGCACTTTTCCTAAGAGTAGGACAAAGAAATCTTCAGCAAAACAAATGCATTTACTAGTGCCCAGGAAGATAGACACTGAGCTAGATCATGCACAAAAAACCAAATTCAACATCACAGTTTTAGCCAACAAGGAAGAAAATAAGTCGCTTGGAGTTTTGATAATGGTGTATAGATAAGTAGGACATACTACAAGAGCCATATAAAGTTCACAAGTGGGAAAAAATATATAAAGACAATCAGGCCTACCAATCTTTCTTATTAGCACCTCTTCAAAAGTGCAAATAGCATCAGAAAGTAATTCCAAATCAGCATTTTTGTAAGGGTTCTCCTCAACACCCACGGTGACCATGGAATTCAAAAAGAAATGTAGGGACCTGCCAAGCAGCCAAATTTATTTTGTTCCTCTGTGACAAGGGAAAAAAAGAATAGAAACAAACATCCTTAGATTTGGACTAGATATAAGGACGAACTTTTTACAATGGTAGTGGTGAAACACTGGGACAAATTGCCCAGAGAAGTTGTGGATGGCCCATCCTTGCAAGTTTCCAGGGGTTGGATGGGACTCTGAGCCACCCCATCTGCTTGAAGGTGTCCCTGATCATTGCAGGGGGAGTTGGAATAGGTGATCCCTTCCAACCCAAAATATTCTGTGAGTCTATGAATTTCTCTCCTTTTTTCATCTCAACACCAGTAGGGAAAGGCTCTGGGCTTGGTTAGTACCTGACTCTGCAGGAGGCAAAGTACAACATCTTTTATCACACTATTGCATGAACTCTGCAGCAGCAAGAGGGAGAGGGGTCTTGCAGGAGACAGTTCATATCTTAGATCACTGAACCACATTCTACTGCTTGCAGTTCCTGGAAGGCTTTTCCCACCACTGGAAGACAAGTTTTACCATCTCTAGCTAAGGATTCAACTGCAAGTGATAGATTATATTTCTGCCATATTTGAACCTATATGTAAACTTTGTACATTTCTCCTTTGCTTACCTGAATGTTGGATGCCTTGACATACACATACATACACACACTTTTTCCACCTTTCGTTGTACTGAAATTTGAGACCTGATTGTGAGATCTGAGATCTATTCGACCCTTTGGTATTATTTTAACCCGAATAAACAGCTACCTTAATAGTGCTGGCATCAAAAGCACAGTCATCCCATTATACTGTGCACAGACATAACACAAGCATGTCACAAACTGCCCTGTGAGAGAAGAAAATAAGGCAGAATAAAATATGGCTGAGTTGATGGATGGATTTTGGACCAGAATGTGTCAGTGATAAGAATGATGATTTTACTGCTGTATAAATATTGTAATATGCACAATCAATTAACAATTTCCAATATTTTCTCAGAGAGCTGATAAAAATTATTTAGCTTCAGGCTCATTTCAGCAATGTTTAAATGAAGGTGGAAACCTACAGCATGAATCAATCTACTGGCATAGTCACCTAGGATTTAAGAATGTAACTCAAGTAATTTTTTCTTATCTTACAGAGAGCACTGTGGAAGGTATTTCAATTTATTGTGGATAACAATCTATCAAAATAAACCTGCTCAGGACATACCCTGAATACAAATGAGGCAGCAAGAAAATATAAAGGAAACATGAATTTTTAATTAACCCTGTGATGGTTCACAGATTCTGAAGCTCTCAGTCTGAAAACAAAGATCTTCTGAAGTTTTTACTCAATTTATGTGCTTCTATAACATAAAATATCAGACCTATTAAAACACACCATAGGATATTTGTAGATTAGGAAAGCACAGAGATGAAACTCTTCTGGTACAGTGTAGAGCAACAAATTCCTGGATCTATAACACCAGTTTGAACTAGGTATTGCATCCCAGTCCCTCAAGCCACCAATCAAGGCACAGCTCCAGCTGCCTCTCTGCCACATCAGGTTTAAATACCCCACTCTGAACCTGATATCCTGCCATAAGTAGCTTGGTTTGTGGCCACAAGCTAGTCAGTGTTTTGCTTTCAGATCCACACTGCTGAAGTGAGACCAGCAGCTCTCATAACCAGAGACAGCACTTCCATTTTGCAGCCATCAGTTTTCACATGCAAAAGGCTGAAGTCTACAAACAGAGGTCAGGGAAATCAATAATTTTTCAGTGTCTGTGCTCTGATGAAAGATTTCCATACAGCAACCAAAAGGATTTGTAAAAGCAGCACAGCAAGATAGGGGCTTAAGGTGCCAGCAGAAGGCACAAAAAGGCTGCCAGAAAGTTCAGAGTAACTCCCTGCAGAGGGGTACCCTACAGAGCCTTAGAGCTATTGATACAGCCACCATGGATACACTGCCCTTGTTCTTTATTTCCAAACAGAAACACCTTGGGAAGGGCCCTGAGGTCATTCCCCTTCTGGAGGCTTGGCTGCCTGTGTTCAGGGCCAGCCTGGAGACAGCACTGCCCCTTCCTCCTGCTGCCTCTGGAGGGGAGCAGCACATTCCCTCAGGAGCTCGTTTAATTCTGCCTGCCATGGGCACCATGGGGCCAGAAGAATGAAAGATTTATAATCAGTAAATGAATTAGCTGATAAACAGATGGTTACAAACTAATATTTCTGGCTGAAATTAATGTAGCAGTAGTAGTTTGATAAATTTTATTAGGAAAAACTCAGAAGTTCTTCATAGTATTTAATATAAGGAAAATTAAAGTGCTGACATTTTTATGGTGTTCTAATTAATGAGGATCTAGAGTGGAATTCTCATACAAATACAGTACATATTGTATGACAACCCCATTAATACCAGAGAAGCTAATTATGATTAGTGCTATTAGACTGAGTACTAAATGAATTAACAATAATGAGGCACTCCTAACACTATCATCACATTTGTGCATACATTTTAATGGATAGGTTTCACCTTGATTAGAGCTGCTAAGTTATTAGCAGCAAACAAAATTATCTCTTTGTAATTTTTCTTTGCCCTGTATTCAGAAATCAAAGCTCATTTCTGAGAAAGAAATGTTACTCATGAATATCTAATGTTTTTCTAGCCTTTTATCAAACTGTTCTCACAACTGTTCATTAAAAGAAACTTCAATCACATGGCACTATTTGTAGTCCTAAACATTTTGACCAGGCAATGCCAACTTCTTTGAGCTTCTTTACTAGGGTGCCAGGTATCTGGAGCCTTCTGTAAGTCACTGGGCAAAAGATAACCACATTGCCATCACTTAGGAACCTGAATTGAGAAAAGTAAACCCAAAGAGCTGAACTTACTAGAAAACTTGAAAGATGAAGGGGTCAGCTTCAGACAGGTGATGAGCAAGCAAGTCCCAAATTAAGAAGTCACCAGAACTGGTCAGACTTGAACACTTCAGTCTCCAGTCCCCAGCCAGAAGTGGGTTTGCACATATTGCAGGTTTTAAGCACAGCAAACCCAGCATTGCCAGGGCATTTCTAATACAGAACATATCCTCTATTTTTGTAATAAATCCAGTGTGTAAGGAGAGGGGAAAGGGAGTGGGAACAGATAAATCCAGTGTGTAAGAAGGAGGGAAAGGGGATGGGAACAGAAGCAGGATTTCCTGCAAAGGTGCAAGTGCCTGGGCAGCAGGTGCATGGCAAGTGCAGTGCTTCCTGCACATCCTCAGCACACCATGCACAGCCCTGTGAGCTCTGGCTGGTTGCACTGAACAACACACTCTGATCATTTCTGTAAGCTTAGCATGTGGGAGCAGTACCAGGCTTGGCCAGGCTAGAAGACATTCTCAAATCTCATACCAGTATAAAATGTCCTCACAATCCACTTGAGCAGCATCTTGACTAGAAGAGGAGATGCACCCAGGAAAACCCTGTCAGTTGTTACCCTTAACCTTTGATGGAGGAGTTGACTGATGCCATTTCTTACTTTGTCTCAGTTAATTCCTCTATTGCTGCCAACTGATGTGGTTTTCCCTTCTAAGAACTGATTCTGATGCAGACACACATAAAAAGAATAGCAAGAAAAAAATTTACTTTTAGGAAAGCAGGAAGGGCTGGTGGGGTAAAAAAATCAGGGAACTGCCAGAAGTCTGTATACAAAAGAATAAATCTGAGCATGAATGGACTGTTTTAATAATGGCAGTTGGATGAAAAGTACTTCCTAGAGAGGACTGCTTTTGTGTGATTTGTGTTGCTTCCTGAAGCTCGTCTCTACTTGCCTGTAATTATTTATATTATCCCTGCTTGCAGTACGTTGTTTCAATTGTTATCACAAAGTCAGCTAGTTTCATGTGATCCTGGGATATCCTTTGGATTCTCTCACTTCTGTACTGCTCTCAGAAACTCAATAGCCAGAGTACAACTAAGTGCTTCTTTAAAATCAGTTCACAATCAATGTAACCAAGCCTTTTGTGATAATTTAGTACATTGGTTTAAGGAAGAAAAAAAAAAATTGTTTCTTGTGGTGAGCATTGAAAATCTATCCACTAACTCTGGAGCTATAAAGCCTCTTGCAAAGGTGTTCTCTGTCTTCCAAATGATATTAGAGCATGGCAGTAAGAAAAGCAGTACTTGCATAACAGTACCCAATAAATAAAAGTTCACAAAAATTCATGCAGAGTATTTTTGTTGGGTTTTGTTGTGAGTTTGGTTTTGGGTTTTATTTATACAGAGGAGTTGAATAGTATTATTTCACTGTTTATGTTTCTGATTTATATTGACAAAGGTTATCAGGACACAGATTTTACTGTTCACTATGAAATACTGCTCTTGTTGACTTCCAATTTCAGTCATATTCATGCCTTACAAAACAGTGGAATTCAATCTAATTAAAACTCGCAGTGTTTTCATTTTGGAAGATGTTAAAGGCAATAAATTTTAAAGTGTAATCAGGAAGTAGCAGATCTGGTTTTCACATCACTTGTACTGGTAGCTCAGTGGAAATAACAGTCTTTTTTGCTAATGTAATAACTCTTGACAGAAACCCTAATTTTTCAGACTTGGTCCAAGGTCACAGTCTTTAAATAGCACCTTCCTTCTTGAATAAACCTTCTCATTTCACTGGCCTTCCCAGTAAAGAAAAAAAAAACAAACTCTTATAGTAACATGAATACAGCTATCTTAGTTTTAAAGGATATGTTCTGCAGTCAACATGTACCAACCTATTTTACTATACTGTTCACTTTTAACAGATAGCCAGTTCTGGTTTGAAACACAGCCAAATCATCAAAGAATGCAGTAAGTATTTGTTCAATAGTTCATCAGTACATGTTGCAATTATGGTTACAAATTTAGGACCAAAACTAGCAGCATAGGTTCAGGTAAAACTTAGGGTGTTCTTTGCGTTGGTAGGGAGTCCTCCTGGTCCAGGTTCATGATCTACTCAGCAATCAGACAGAATCTGAAATTAATACATGATTTTAAAGACAGTAGCCAACAGAAGAAATAAATGTAGCATGTCTTTTTACAGCATGCTTTCAGAGGGGAAGAAGAACTGTTACCCTGGAACAAATCTATAGACTTCTGTTTGTCTACAACAGCAGCTAACATTAAACACTTGTGAAAACCCCTTCCCCAGCACACCTAGCTACTTAAATGCCTGCTAGTGCACAATTCCTGTGAGGGATTGATTTGCTTCTCTGCAGGCTGATGTCTGAGGTTCAGCCTCTCTTAAACACTCCTGACACTGTTTCCAGTATTTTTTCTTCACCTCGTTTCCTGCTAAGTTAAACAGCAATTTGCAAGTACCTCCTACAGTTATTCATTGCTTCTGAATACTTTCCAAAAGGAATTACCTTCGATAAAGAAAGGCAGAAGCACAGGTAGCTAGAGGTGTGGGAGAAGCTAAGTAATTTAGGTGCACAATTTCAAAAAAGCATTGATTTTTATTTTTTTTTATTAAACACCAGAAAGATTTAATGTTTCTGCATGGAGAATTGCATCAACAAAAGATATTACCAACACTGACTGATAACAAAGGCATACAGACCATGCAGAGAAAATCATGTACAGTTCAATCTCTTAAGATGTCTGATTCTTAAGCCTAGCTATCTATTAAGTAAATTACAGCATTATTCTTGCTGGTTCAACCAATCCCATGCTGTGGAGACATTAAGTCCAGTCTGGATTTCCAATTTTTAAGGGAGAGGTTGAAAATGAGTTTTAGACTCTGGCAAGACACAAAAGAATGATTCAAAGACTGTAAATTTTATTTCAAAAGTGAACAACTGGCAGAAGCTTTGGATGTTTCATATTTCTCTGAGAAATTTAGAAGCATGATGAGATCAGAGTCTTACATGAAGATGCAGTATTTGCATAGACACAAGTTTAGAATAGTGCTGTTTAGAAGAGACCTTGCTTGAATCTTTTACTAAAAGGCATGGCAGAATGTAGACAGAGGTAATAAACTATTTTAACAGATTGGTAACAAAACAAGCTATTTTATAGGTAATTTCAATGTCATATATCAAGGTTCAATGCCTTTCCAAAAATATGCTGTTGACAATATGGATGAAACAACACACTCTGTGTACAGGAAGTACTTTTTCCCAAAGGTCCCTTCCAACCTTCAAAACTAATAGTAAAGTTAATGATTCAGTGGAAACAAGAGAAGCCTCCTTATAATGAAAGATATTGTAAAGTCCCAATACAGCACATCAAATAAATATACACTTATAACAGCAGAGTTTCAATTATTTCAGTCAAAATACCATCAAGATGCTCCTCCAGCAGCTCAGTATCTGGACAATCATATTGTAAGAAACCAAGGGTTTAGAATTTAAGGAGAGGGGGGAAAAAAACAGAAAAAGCACTGGAGAAAAGAAGAATAAACCTGTGCCACTCACCAGGGGCAACAGAGGGACATGGAAGTCAGAGAGAGACCATGCAGGAAACTAATGAGGTGGTGGTGAAATAGAGCTCCTAAGACATTCCTATTTCTACCACAGTCTCTTTCCCCATAGCACACCTGGTAAAAACTGGAGAGAATCCTTAGTGCACACACTGGCAAGGTGGTAATACCCTTAGAGGGAAGAGATTAGTTTAAGCAATATACTTCTCCAAGGATATTTTATATTCTGAACTTTATTAGGGAGAACAAACGTTATACAAGAGAGAAAAAAACCTACTGGGGTCATCACAGGGAGTTCCTGTTTCTTATTCAAAATTAACTGATTGTGATTTGTGCTGGAGACTGTTAGAAAAGGTTTATTTCACCTGAAAAGAGAAGACAAATCAAACCATAACATTTTGTATGTGGAGGATGTTTTGTCAAGAACAGAGTGCACAGTACTCATCCAAATCTTTTAGACAAAACTGTTTAGCTTGTGGGCTTATCTGAAGAATAAGTGCAGACTATTTGAGCAGACAGCAATGCAATGTCCCTTTCTCCAGTCACATACACAGGATATAGTCTAACACACCCATAAAGCCCTTATCAAGTCATTTTTTGTGCAAGAGGTTCCTTTATGTGGGCATCTGGTACCAGACACAATACACATCTTTAATTGCATGTCACCCAAGCTTCAGCTCACATATGGATTATGCTAAGTCTTATTGCAACAGATTATTTCCTATAATAATGATTGTGATATCTTAAACCACAGTAACAAAATTAGTTTTCATCACAGTCAAATGTAAGTCAGTATTGCCTTCCAGCTCTGCATTTATAAAAGTGTGAATCTCAAAATGATGTGGAGGTACCTGTTAGAATATACCATCAAGTGTCAGCTGCTGGAAAAGCATATTTAGATTTATTTAGCCTACAGAATTTTTCAACACATCATAAGTTTAGTGTATGTAAAATATACATTAAAACATTAGGACTCATAAAAAATAAAAAAATAAAAAAACCCTAATGGCCAGTTATATGTACATAGGCTCATCTGTAAAGACAGCACAATTGCTTGCAGTTAGTTCAGTCCTCATTCAGGCACTTCTTAAAAATACATTGACTTGCAGATTCACTACACACCTTTGCTTCCCAAGGAAGCCATGATGGTTGCACAGCTGCTGTCATGCCAAGTGCTACACAGTTCAAGTTTCCTCTTTACTGACAAGGTCAACATAAGCCCACAGACACCAAGAGTATATTGACTATTCATTACAGAACTTTCATTTTAGGCACCCTTAGAGATGTAAATGTCCAATAATATTCTTTTCTTAAGGACAAATAAGCTATCACTACTTTTCTCAAGTTTATGGATGCTTTCCAAAACTGAAGATCATGATGGAAGAACTTCTCAATTTCTTCACCAGCCTTAACTGATTTATCTCTCACTCATATTCTGCTCAAGTTGCATATAAGACATTGTTCAGGAAGTAGCATAATAACACTTCTCCAGAAGTTCCAGTGCCCTTTTTTAAGGTACTTCTTATTCAGGATCTTTAGCTGTGGTGATAAGGAGACACCATGCAGCTGATTTTCTATCTGAAGATTTAAGTTCCCCTCCTTCATTAAGGGCTGTAATTTATACTAGGCTTTAACAGAAGAACAGATTGCCATTCTAAGCTATGGATGAATCCAGTGCTGAAATAAGTTCTGCAAGGCATCTATCAATTCTTTTTCTCCTAATATTTCTGAAGTATTGTATTTGCAAATATACCAAGATTTTGATAAAGTTTTTTAATTTAAAAAAATTAAAATTGCTAGAGACTATAGAAATAAATTATTTTTGTATATAAAAATGTGTTCAATTTTATAATTATTGATCTATATATAAGATCATTTCTTAATTTTTCCTGTACCATACTAATACCTTGGTCAAAGCATTTAATCATTGTTGTGCCTTTCTGGAATGAGTTTCTGCAGCATCATAGTATAATTTTATGCCCATGTTTAAAATCAAAGTTTAGGCAATTTCCCTCTTAGCCTTTCAATGACTTAGGATATCACAGCTGTCTTTGTTGATAATGGCACTTCTTTTAACATATGAAATAAAATATTTTATTGTTCTGCATTTAAAATCAAGCACATGAAGGTAATTCTGTCTTATTTCAGCTTCTGACTTTTATAAAGAACTAGTTCTTTACAAACTCTTTAATTCATTAAAATTCTACTATTAGAAATCCAATACCAAAATCCATTAGAAGAGCTCCTCATTTTATCCTAATACTATTCATCCAGATTTCTAATTTCATTTTAATAACCCCTCTTTTAAAGACTGTAAGAACTATGTCATACATATCTATTACATTAACACTTTAAAAAGCCTGGAATGGAGGATGGTTAGGGGTTTTTTTCTCTTCTGTAAATAGACTGGAAGAAAAATATTCTCCTTTTAGTCTAATAAATTACTCCACGCTAAACAAGAATTTTTCTTCCAAACACTGAATTTGTACATCAGTCAGTCTTAGATTTAGTTGACTAAAAAGAACCAAAATATATTATTTGCCTGCACTATATACACTTTGAAATGTATAATTTGGGAAATTAAAATTCTTCTTATCTTTACAGAAAAGAAAAAAAAAAAAAGATACAACACTGTTACATATCTTTTTTTTTCGTATTTAGTGAAAAACAAGCTGTGACTTTGGAAACAGCACTTCAGTGAACCAGCATAGTTATAACTATTTCACATGCTGTGCCCTTTAAACATATGCCAATTAAAAATTAAAGCCACAATTTCTCGTCACGGAAAAAGCGATTTAACTCACAGTCTTTGATTTGCTGCTGTTGCTGTTATTGTTCTATCACAATACAGGCATCACAGGCACACAAAATCTTTGCAGATATAGTTAGAACTCTGTTACACTGGAACTTTTCCACACAAATCCTGTAATCAAGCGATTCTTCCGAGTGTCAGGGAGCACATCTCACTCAACAATGTCAAGCAGTCCCAGTTGTTAGAGAATTGTTTCTTGGAATGTGCAAATTACACTAAACAACAAAACGCTGCCTTGCTGTGGAAGATGCACCACTTCACACAGCAAAATTTCCTTGCATAACACCACCCCTGAGTGAGAAGTAAAGGACCAGTGAATAAAACTTTAGCTGCACCGGGATCTTGTGATCCTACTGAATTGTTCCAATGACAAAATGGGCTCAGCACACAGAAAATTCCACAAACACCATGACACACGTTATTAAACTGCAGAAACAGATTTTTCCTGTCAGAGGCTTAGATCAGATTTTTTTTTTTAATGTACAGGTGTGTTACAATTTCTGGATTATGGTGCATGATACGTTACATAAGAATTGAAGAAATTCTACATGAATAAGGAATAATTTTTAACTGTAATATTAACAGACCAGCAGCATGCTTCTTGTTCCTATTACAGCTTTATGGTTATAACACTATAGCTTCCTATAAATCATTAATGAAAGCTTTGATTATTATTTTTCATTTTCCAGTAGCACTGCCATGTGTGCAATAATATTACACATTGCTAGCTACATTTTCCACCTCAGAATCACTTGCTTGGTTTTAGTGGAATACAAAAGAGGAATGCACAGAGCTGTGTTTGACTGAGTGCATTTGAAAAGAAAAAGTGACTAGACCTTGGAAGTTAAAAAGCAAGCTAACTGACTCCATACATTAAAAACACAGAGCTCCACTATTTTTTATTTGCAGACTGTTGAAGAAGTATTTTTAATTCTTGATTTTTTTTACTGTAGTTCAGCTTTAAGCATTTCTTGGTTTATTTTATAGAACAGAGAGTTCTAAAATTTAGTTTGAAGGATGATATGGCCTCAATAGTAGAAGACTTTTTTCAGTACTGCATTGTAAAATCATAGCAAAGAAATGGCAGGATAGAACAGATACACCTATGAGAATTATATGGTAATGAATTAGTAAGCTTCAGCACTGTTCAATGCTTTAGTTCTGCTCAAGGACAGAGGAAAATGAAGTAACTGGGGGAATAGATAAATTCTATCCATCTATCTATATTCTAACAGAAGATGGATAATTACTAGAAAAAGACTGACTGTGACAATACAGGATCTCCCATGGAAACAAAAACTGGGAAAACATTACAAATTCACAGATTTCAACTATTCTGCTGCTGATGTTGAACAACAGAGTCAGATGCCTCTGAACACTCTACACCCTTATTAAAGACCATTGTCTGTAAAAGCAAAAAATAAGCAGCAATCAGAGGGAGTAACAATCTTTCTAGATTAGTTCTGTCAATAAATACTCTGCACGTTGCTTCCATCTCTATGTTTAAGGGATCCATTACTACAAAAACATGCTAAAGAAGAGCAGGCCCACAGTGAAGTGTGCTCTGGGGTTTGCAGTCACAGAGGAACAGCACAGGGCTTGCACAGAAACCTTGGAGGCAGCAGACCTGAGTAAGAAAATGCTTCCTGTCATAATGCCCCAAATTCAGCTCAGAGGAAATTTCTCCTTAGAAAATGGGTAAGTTCCTTATCTCTCTGAGACCTCAGCTACTGCAGAGCATAGTTTTTAACCCCACTGACTTATTTAAAAAAATAGCTTTCTTTGGTTGGTGGATTTTCCTCAATGACCTTAATAAACCGTATCTAGAGGTATTTTGGTCATTATCTGTATTCAGAATTAAACACTGCTGTAATTCATTTATTGATATTTTCCATCTTCTAATATTAAAATACTGTTGTTCAAAGCAATGCAAAATTTCCCTGGGAATAATTTCCATCCGAATTGGTGAGGAATGGTAAGGTGGTAATGAAGAAATTGCAAAAAATAAATCTAATCAATTCTTATCATTTCATCTATTTCTAAACTCTTATAGTTTGCACTCTCTGATCAGAGTATTTTCTCTTAAGGGTGAGTCCTTGCACAGCAATATATATGAAAACATTAGAAATGGTTCAAAAGGAGAATCACTTGTCAGGTAGCTCTAAACAGTCAATGCTTCATCAATTCTGTGGCAGGCAGTATCAGTTTAACCATAAATCTTTTGAATTAGGTACTCAGGTGACTTAAACCAGGGGTAACCCCATCACATTCCTGAGGCACTTTACACAAATTAAATCGTTGTTAATTGAACAAGGGGTGCTCCCGATTTGGCTATTATCATTTAATTGGTTTCAGTAGAGCAAGCACTATTATTTTAAAAGATACCAATAAGATCAGAACAAAACCTTACTGATTACATGACTTCCCGACCTTACCTTATTAAGCAGTTGCAAATTAATTTATTGTTAGTTAATGAGATTCTAAAATTAGCTATTAATGGTAATTGTTTTCACTTTTATCAGGCACAGTTTAACCACATTTAGCCTTTATGCTGCTTCATTGTTACCACCCACTCATCTACTTTTCACAGCTTTTTGGCAAAACTCTACTGTCAATTAGCATGAATACTAAACTTTTTCAGTTTTGACTTGACAAATTAGTGAAAGAAAGATAAATTCTGTTTTCAATGAAGTCACTACAAAAATCTTCATAGATTTCAACTGGAGTAGGAGCAGTTCCTCCAAAGATGAGATTTCCAGCTTGAAGTTGTTGGGTAGGTATTCAGCTAGTTAAAGGGAGGCTTGAGTCCTTCACTACAAATTCTGCACAGATCTCAATAAGCAGGTTGAGTTTGTGAAAGATTTGCTAACCAAATTGCTAACAGACTTTGCTTGTTTAAGGTTGTTTTTTCCTGATGTTGGAAACATTAAGTGTGCAGTAGTGTTGTGTTTGGCTTCTGGTCAGGATCCCAACACAAGGCACTGGAACAGGGCTGGCCCATCCCTACCTTTCTAGGATTACAGGTCTTACAGCCAGTTTGGAACTGTCAGGTTCAAACACTGTGGGAAAAGATTTCAGCCAGATCAAAAGTATCGTGGTGTGGTGGTGTGACCTGGGCTGGACACCAGGTGCCCACTGAAGCTGCTCCATCCCTCCCCTCCTCAGCGGGTCAGGGGAGAAAAAATACAACAAAAAGCTCATGAGTTAAGGGCAAATTTCCCTGTGAGGGAAACTGGGCACCCAGCAATTTCCCTCACAGCCAAAACATACTTGACTTAAGAGAAATTAGTTGAATTTGTTACCAATCAAAATCAGAGCAGACTAATGAGCCGTAAAAAAAAAAAAATCTTAAAAACACAATTCTCCACACCCTTTTCTTCTACAGAGTAAAAGTGTAAACAATTGTGAACAATACAGTTCTTCAACCTAGCAAGTTTATTTTCCTTCAGAATGGATTTACAGCATTATTTAGTCTTCAAATCTTAGTAAAATAACAATTATTATAAGAAGCCACATTCAGGTGAAGCATACATAAGAATCTCCCTTGGCATACGCTCTGCAAGATGAAGGTATCCTTCATCTTCCTGAAATGAAAGGTTTCTCACAAAATGGCCCTGGATCTATTAATGCATTTGTGAAACATTTTAGATGCAAGTTGACAACTATCTTTGATAAACTAACTTTGGAAGTCTTTTTTTCCAAAACCAGAAGCCTATTAATCAAGTAGAAATCATATTTATTTTAATATGACCTTTTCTCTTTGCATTGGCTTCTTCTGCCCCCTCACTCTGGTTTTAGAGATCAGAATAAATTGCTGCCAATGTGGTTTATTTCCAACAGTGAGCTTTCAGTTTAACATTGTTTTGAAGCAGGGAAGAGGAATCTCAGAACAGTACTACAGGTAATTCCAGTTAATATGGGATACTTCAAACCTGGTGAAGCATTAAGTGATAGTGCTCAGATGTGAGAAGGGATTCAGAAATAGAGTTTTGTAGACTTTTTGTATGGGGCTCTATCCATCCACTTCTCTGGATTGTTTCTGCAAATTCAGAAAACCTGCAATTTCTTTCTACTCTTGGAGTTGGAATCTTGGAAAGCAATGTAGTTGAAATTAATGGCTGTCATCTTTCTGAGGAAGTAAAAGATGCTCTAACATGCTTTAAACTCTTGAATTTTTGAAGCCAAAGCTCAGTATATGCTGTATGTATTTCCTCTTGCTGATCATAAGCACACACAACATCCATGCACATGATACCTACATGCACATTTAAGGACATTTCATTTGCAGGGCAAATATTATACCTGAGCTACAATGAGTTGCATCAGCATAAGGATTAAGTGAGTAAATCAGGAAACTAGGTTGTTGCACTGCTAATATCATTGTCACGTACAAGCTTGAAAGCATGGAAGATTAAATGCTTCAAAATCTAGCTTCAAGTTACAATTTGTATTGAAAATTGCTTAGTCACAGAAGTCTAAAATCATTGGTGCTCAGATAGAGTCAGCAATAGGAAAAGAGAGATAAGTTATGATTTATGAGGCATTGCTCAAACTAGGCAGCCAGAGAGAAGATGGGGTAAAGAACTCCACAGAAAATTACAAAAAGTGCAAAAATCAAACCATGAGTTCTACAAACTGCAACACTGCAAGGAAAATCAGTTTGTTGCTCTAGTCTGCACAACACATTGGATAAGATCCTGGAGATAAAGCAAATAAATTTGGGTATAAAGACTGCAGCAATATTGAGCATTTTGCTAAGTATGGTGTGTTGCTTCCTGTAAAAACAGCTTAATCAAGTTACTGCTCAGGCATGCCTCTGAAGTTTATACATAAATATTCCAATGCACATTGTGTTAGGAACTTACATTTCTGCTGCATCAGAAGGACAGACACAGGTGATTAACTCGTGTCAAACAGCAGTTCTGCAGTCTCTCCATTACCTGAATTCACTTACTTGCAATGCTTGCAAGGTTTGGCACCTGGTGACCCTCCACTGTATGCAGTGAGTGATCTGGAGAACCAATTTCTATGCTTGGTTGCTACAAACATATGATTTTTACCCAGATAGTACACTTGCTGTATTTTATATTGTGCATAGTTATGGGAAACCTGGAAATACCTACTTGCTGTAATATTCTAGCAGCACTTTATGCTACTGTAACAGACAATACTGGAGAAAACATTGCCACGTAAAGGGTCTGTTCAGAGAAATAAAATCCAGTTTTCTGTGTGATTCATACAAGAGAAATATTTACATTAAAAAAATCAGAAGTCATGTTTTCAAGCTGCACAAAGACATCATATACCCTGGTAGACTCTGTACTGCTACACCCTCTTGTGCAAGAGCAGACAGATCTGTTGCAGTTAGCTCACTTCACAGATTTCTCCACTTCAAATGGGTATGCTACAGATTTAGTTCCATGCCCAAAGCTTTTTAAAGAATGACAGCCATGTTTCCCTACAATCAGTCTAAAGTCTGACATCAAAATAATGGTGTTTAATTGGGAAAGGTTTCCTAAGCCCTGTAGTACAACCTTAGCTTTGCTTTTGTGCTGTATTTACAGCACCTTGGGAGGGTGAGGTGGAAATTGAGCTTTGTCAGTTGCCACTTCATGTTGGCAGAATTCTGTGGTCTTGTGCTTATTGTCTCCAATAAGAGTAAAATTCGGAATACAAATACAATTCGAACAAATACAATTACAAAAGTTTTGTCCCCACCATGATCACAAATATGCTCTGGCTTAAATTGTACAACATGGTATATTTTTCCTTAACTGTGCATCTGCTGCACAACTGTTTGGAGCAAACCTTTGTGGAACGGCAGTCTCGAGGCAGTGAAATGCTGATTTGCAAACAGCCAGTTATTTACATTATTGCACAGTATTGAGACTGCCACTGCCTCCATCCCTGAATGTGGGCTCCTGCAAAACTTGCAAAAATCTAGGACACTGAAAATAACATTGCACTGGAACTCAGACCACTTGAAGAAACTGAAAAGAGCATTCCATTTCAGATAGAAAAAAGCAAATACTTTAGTGTTACAGTTTTATGGCTTAGTGCTATAATTTATAGAGCCATTAAGTATTCCTAGTTTAATAAGGCTAGTCCTACAAAAATGACACAGCATCTTGCCCACAAGATCTGCTAATTCCAATCCTCCTCATCCACCTCTACCTAGCTACTGTTCCAACTATCCTGTAGCCCTTCCCCATCAGAAAGCTGTGGTTCAAGTTGGTCAGTGATTTGTTATTCTAGAGAATTTACAAATAGATGTAATTTCTCCATCTGGATTACAATTCATGTCAAGGGATTGTCAGAACAAAAGGGCAACTGTAGGATCCCTACCATCAGTCTGCTGGCAAAGCAGCAGGGCCTTGGCATCACCATTGCAACCTGTCCCTTTATGTGATTCATTGAGGGGAAGGTTTGCTACTGATATCAAAGACCTGTTTGTTCATGCACCATTGACTTCTGCTTTGCCATGGTGCTGAGAGATTGCTTCAATAAACGGCCAGAAACAGCATTTACGTCACAAGGAACACTTGCTACTGTAATTACTTTCCTGTCCACCCTTTCCCACAGAGCAGAGCCCAGAAGAATTAGTATCCAATAATGGATCACAACTCACACTCATAGAGTCTGAAATTTTTCTGGGGAAGCAAAGCTTCATACACAGAAGATCAAATACTTTAATTAAACTTTGGAAAAAAGGTGTACTGATTGCTGGAGAGAAGACTTCCTACAAAGTTACACAGCATGTACTTTCAAAAGTATAACACAGAAGATGCTTCCCAAATGAACTATATATGAAAGAGAAGTGAAAAGCTAAATGCTACTGTATTATAGATAAGCTACTCTGAAACAGAAGCATAACTGGATATAAAATAAAACAGCCCAATAGATGAAGTAAAATCACGAAAAAGACCGAAGTTATCCTCATGGTGCTAAGAATCTGCAAGCATGTTGCTTGTGAGAATATAAAATCTTCAGTTCTCTTAAGGAGGAGAATCAAAGTCCATATTGCTCCTCAAGACTACCAGAAATGGAAAAACAAAAAAGACAAAAAAACTTACACCTCCAAACTACCCAATAAGGCAGGTCAAAATGCCTCCCTGACTTACACAGGACATACAGCTTATCTGCTGACAACAGGAGACATACACAGCAGCTCCTGAAGAAAAAACACAGAAGGAAATGAAGATCATTTAACATTCTGCCAAATCCTGATTAACCACCTCCAGGCACTGCAGACCATTAGTTAAATAAGCATAAAAGCTTAGCTTTTAATTTTATTAATTTTGTCAGGAATTTGCCTATTTGGTCCCTGATCATATGACTCCCTAGTAAATGGCTATGTAGCTGCTGAGACAGTAGATAATAAAGGTACTATTTCATTATTACATGCATGCAACATCTCTCACAACAGGCAAACATAGTCTTGCACTAGATGCTTGGAAGGTGCTGCTTACAGGTTTGGCAGGCTGCCTTCTCTCTGCAGATGCCAAAAAAGGAAACTCTTTGGCTTGCTGCTGCCACTGCTATGACCCATCACAATGCACATCCTTTTACTGAGGAAAAACAAACACACACACCTACAAACAAAAAAATAACAACTCTGATAAACATTCACATTATTCTCTGTGAAAAAGAAGATTCAGAAGCCAGAGAGACATGGGGTGAGACCTTACAAGAATGCAGTCTTTTATTTCTGGCTTCCAATAATTTTAGACATTTGTTAGATTTTTGCCTAGTGTCTTCCCCATGATATTTTTCAAGTATGTTTGAGATCAACAAAGACATATCAAAGATTCATAAACTCCTGCAAATCTATGGAAACTGGTAAGTGGATACACAAAGGACTGATAAATGTCCAGATGGAAAAAAAAAATTAAAAAGAATAATTAGGTAGCATTTTTAAATTATATTCCAAAAAATCTACACATGTGAAATCCCATCTATTCAAACAGAGCTTATAATCAAACAGAGCTTATAAAGGTTCAAATTCAGAGATATTCCAGTTTCAGTTTCTTTTAACACATTATTGCTGAAAAGAAGACAACTACTGCAAAGAGTACATTGCACAGTTCTCAGGTATAGCAGTCATCTCTGAAAAGTCAGGAAGATTTGAAAACCTGCACTTATCGCTTTAAAAAAAGAACAGGCAATGCCTTGACTGCCTTACCACCATGGAGCTGTGAACAAATACTGATATTAATGGTCTGAGCACAGCTGTTAATATTGGTATCAGAAAAGCACAGCCACTCTGTTGGCTGCAATGCATTGCCTTCTGCCATTCCTCATTATCTATCATTCAAAGTGCCATTAAAATATCAGAAAGTAGATGTGAGTAATGCTATAATATCCTGGCTAGCAGCAATCATTTTTTGTTGCAATATTCAGTTTATTTTGTCAAACTATGCTAGCAATCACTGATTTGAAATATCCATTAGGCTTAGAGGGGACACATATCTACAAAGAGATAAAGACAACAATTTTGTGCCAGGCATTGATAAGCTATTTACTGCACCACAAATCAAAGGAAATATTTTCACTGAAGAACAGATATACCATTACAGCAATCACCAAGCATCTGCCTCATCCAGATCAGAGAGGCATGCAGTCACTGAAATGACTTGAATGATCAAGTGTCTGAGCACAAAATACAAGTTCTAAGGAAAAAAACCTACTGTGTTATCTACTGTGTTCTTCTGGGATAAGAACTTTCAAATCATAGATTACTTCACTGTACTTTCAGCAGCTCATCTGAAATTAAACAGAAATTGTAGCCTATTCAGTTCATAGAGATCTCAGCTCCCACCTCTTTTGGTTGGAAACCATGTGTATAAATACTGAGGGGGTGGGGGAGAGGAGTTGTGTTGGAAATTAGGCTTTGGCCATCATTTTTTTTTGACCCAAATCATAGCTTGTCTAACTTTTCATCCTCTTAAGACTTTACTGCCCATCCATTTTTGAGGATTGCAGTCCTAAAGTATTAATCCTATTCTTCTCATTGGCAAGACATGCCATAGCACTGTGAACAAATACCAAAGCAAACACTCACCAATATAAATTACACTTCAGTCATATTTACAAGGACAAATTTCTGTCACAAGTTTTTGAGCCTTTGCTAACTCAAAAATTGACTCTTTGCTTGAATCAAGCAAAATACTCAGTAGTAATCCAGTTTCTCTAAATGTGAGATTCCTGCAGAAGGGATGCAATCAGTAACAAGGTACCCCTGGGAGGAACTGTCTCAGCTAAGGATTTCTTCTGATGGTGATGTGGCTCTAAGGAGGTGGGTTTTTTCCCTTCCTCTTTCTACAGAGGCACACAACTGAGGAGAGCTGCAAAACATTTCCATCTATTTAGATTGTTGTGTCCTCTCCTTTATTTGAGCAAGGTTACTGTTTGCCAGAAATGTCAAATCTATTCCAGCAATGCACTAAATTCTATCTTGTGAGAACAGGTGTTTCTTAGTGTCAAGAAGAAGCTTTCCCCACAGTTTTTAACCTTTCAGCCTGTGCAACAAAAGCTCTGCTAACATTCCCAAGGTGAAGGTTACATACTGTAAGATTCAGACATCTTTTCTTAAAATTTATTACAGCAGCTTTAACATCACCTTCTTCTCTTGCACAGCATGACAAGGACTTGTTTAACTATCAGCTTAATTAACTGTTAATTAAAACTGAAAAGCTAGATTTTGAAGTACAATTCTTCCATGCTTTCAGGTTTTATGACTTTAGTTTTTATTCAAGCCTGCCCATTTGTTGAATACTGTCAATGTTCCCTTCATTTCAATGTTGGCAGAAACTGCCTTTATCTTAATGATATGGGAAAAGGGAAAAAAATGAGCCTTGGCTTTCTTTCCTTTGCTTTTTACTGGGCAAGTTTGAATGCTTACTTTAAAAATAAAATTGTAGTTTTTTTAAATGTTGGTTGAGGTCCAGCTTTATGTCATTAAAAAAAAAAAAAACAGGTCTGCTTTCTCACTGAGAGATTAGAATTTTACCAGCCAGTCAAATGAGTAAATTAGTCTGCTTTTTTTTTTTTTTTTTTTTTTTTTTTTTTTTTTTAATGTTGAGATTTATAGGGCTGTAAAGCACAGAATACAAATTTCCCTGGCCCTGGCCATACACACTCTGACTTCCCTCACAATAACATAATCTTCTGAGAGTGATTCTAGACTGGACTTTCTTGCACTACATCTGTGATCTAGTTATAAATTAGAAAGGGAATTAATTGTGGTAGCTCCAAGCTACAGCTTTTCTTCTCTGGCAGACTGGCAGCTGGTTCTTTTATAGTGTATCTCATAGGTGCCATTGAGGGGGAGGTCCAGAAGCCCCTTATGCACGTTTCTGATTTTATTGCAGTAGCAAAGTTCAGACATCTGTCAGGTATTACCAGGGAAGAGATGTTCAGTGGTCTGTTCAACACAAGTGGATCAGGGATACACAGTCCTTAAATGCACTAAGCAGTAAAACACATGAAAAAACATTTATCTGGAGTACAGTCTGGAAACAGTCCTCAGTCATATATCAGGGACAGACTCTAGGAGATTTCTTTCCTGCAAGGTCTCTCCCATTCAGCAGGACCCATGCAAAGGCCCATACCCTGTAAGCATTGTGGTCTGCTAGGCTACCTACACCTCAAACAAGCCAGAAAACTTCTACCCTCCCAGAACAGCTGCATTACATCCCAGTTTTTCATCAATCTTACCCAATGCTCCACCAAAAAGAAAGATCTCAAGCAAGAAAAACAAACAAACAAACAAACAAACAAACATGTTCCCATCATTTTATGCATTGTGAGATGAATGAAGAGAAATGCTCCCAACCAATATGTTCAGTCAATAATCACATAAATCTAGTGAGGCTGAAGCATTCCTCAGAGCTGTAAAGAAGCAGAGGGTGTAACCAGAAGCTTTTGTGATTATGATACAAAAATCAGCACTGCAGCACTTCTCTCTGCCTCTCAGGAGAAGGAAATGGTGATAAGCTGGATCTAAACACACCCTCACTGGGCACTTTTGTCACTGCCTGTTGCCTGTTCAGCTTTGAGCTCTTTACCCCTCCCAGCTACTTTCTGTTCAAGGTTTCTCTCCTCAGCCAGTTCTCTATACAAACCCTCACAGGGTTCTCAAACTCCCTTTGGTCACTTCTCTTTCCTGTTCTCAGGAGATCCAGGAGCATTAACTGTATTTTCCAAAATTGCTGTAGCAAGCCTTTTTCTATCATTTCATGTAAGAAGCCATACAGGTTTAATCACCAAGTCCTTAAATTATTTGTAGTATTGACAGTTTGGTCAATATTTTCTTCAGGGTATTCTGAGATAAACCACCAAAAATTAGAAAATGGTGAAAATTAATGTGCCACTAAGGAGTATAAAGAAAGGAGAAAAAATTATGGTACAAGAGCTCAAAAAGAGCAGTGAGCTTAATTGCCATCTAATCAGCCTAATGTGATCCAACAGAAACACTTTAGAACTAGGAATCTTAATATGTGCTGAAAGATAACAGAGTAAAATTCCTTTTGATACAACGGGAAATAATTAAGGCTTTGCTTATTATTAAAAATTATTTTAAAAATTAGGGCTTCTCTCCTAGGAAAGGAAACCTCACTGGTTCCTGAGGAAGGTATTTTTTTTTTCTGCCACTTACACTTTCTTTCCTTATTGCATCCATAGACAGCAAAAAAACACCACAAGGCCACTGTTAGCTACAAAATGGGAAGCTCGACCCTGTAAAATTGAAATGACAAATTTATCACTTAAGCATAGAAAAACAGATATTTTTAAGTGAACAAGTAAAGTGAGAAGAGTTCCTAAGAGGCGTCATGTGGCTTTTACAGACATTAATTCAGACATTTTACTATACACCACTAGTAAACTTCAGTATTGTACCAGTGGGAGCTGATTGCTTTACAGGGTGATCACAGTTGCTCCAGTGAGCATCCACAAGTACCAATACCTAGCACATCAGAAAAAGTTCTTGTTCCATATTTATACAGGAGCAACGGGAGAAAATTTTGCCCTTCTGTTTAATGACATATCATGGTTTTTTCCCTTTCCATTGGGGCAAAAATATTTGTTCAGATTTCAAAAACTGTACCATAAAGTCAAGAAATCCCATTCTTTCTATGCCACTGAAAGAAAAAGGAAAAAAGAAAAAAAAAAAAAAAAAAGTTGACCCAAGCAGTCATGTTTACATTTCCATTATTTTTTTATCTTCTGACTTTCCACTCAGGTACCTCCCAATATCATGTCCTGAAACTATGTTCCTATGAAACAAATAATTCCTTGACAGTAGTGGAACAGATGGATTATAAACAATTTGTACTTGAAACAGAGGCACTTATACAGTCAGTGAACCCATTTGGAGGTTTTTTGCCTTTCTACTACTTCTGCAAAGCACTTAAAACAAAATACCTTGTTGTCAGTCCTGACCTCTGAGAAATGCAATGATGAAGTGCTGAGATCATTTAATTGAAAAAGCAGCATCAATACATCTAAAAATGCAGTGACTCTTATAAGGAAGCAAGGTACCAAGTTACTTAGCAGAAAATAACAATGCAAAATGAACCAGCCTCTTTCTCATGAGGATGTTTTAATGGTGGCTTCATGACTAGGCTTGTTCTAAAATAACTGATTTTTTCCAGAGGGATGAAAAATACTGTGGCTTGGAATATCAGCAGATAGCAGTACTAATTTCCCCTATTGCTAATACAGTTTTGTTTATCTGAGACTGCAAAGTCAGGACAGGCTGATCTGTAAAACCCAGGTTCTGATCCCAGCCTTTGTGTGATCTGTGTGAGCTGACTCACCTCTCCTAACCTGTTTATTTAACAAAACAAAGCTCTAACCCTCACTGGTGTTACAAATCAGCTCTATGAGACTGCCAATAAAATGCAATCTAATTCTTTAATATCTAATACATAATGAACACTAGCTGCCTTCTGGTTTGGAATCTGTAACACTCTATCCCAAGCATAACTCCAAAGCTCCATATTTCATCAGCACCTTTTACCAGAATAATAGAACTCTGGACTTGAAAGGTGAGATGCCAATGCCTCATCACAATCCCAGGACTGATATCCAAATAGTTTTGCACTGCTTGTACCAATCCAGTGGTAAAAGGCATGCTAATACACTTGCACTGCTCTTTATTTTATTTTTTTTTTTTACTGTGGATGGATAGCATTGGTTCTGATCAGTGAATTATCTCATTTATTTTCACAGTCAACAAATCCCTCATTCTCTATATCCAAAGAACAATTAATACCTGTAGTCATTCTTTATTTATAAAATAAAAAGGAATCACAATTTTGTTTATGACCACTTATTTAAGGTTATTAACCAGGTGACTTCTAAGAGGTTTGTCTGTGCCATTCAGTCTCCCTCTCTTGTTTTTCCCCTCTGCTCCAGTCTGACAGTTTCACAGAACAGCAATTATCAGCAGATCCACAGTAGAAGCATTGTGACTATCAAAAATGCTACAGTTCAGAGCAACGTTTTTAATTGTTCACCAGAGCAATGCTTAACAGGGCATACCACTCAGGTATTTTTACCAACCTTTCATTTCACATGTTTAATTAAACCATTTAGTCACAGTTCCTACAGATTTTGCATTTTGAAATAAAAGGGGGTTTTTTCCTACATCCTCTATGTGCTGATTAGTTATTCAAATCTAAATAGTCCTAATCTGTATTCTCTGTTTATGATACTCAGTAGTGTCTGCAATTGTTTCTTGTGTTCATCAGAGCACAGTACATGAAATTTATGTCTTAATGGCTGCTAAATCGTTCTGGGAGGGGATGCACCCCTGGCTAATATGATTCTCTGCAAAGTAGCTCATTCCCATATATTCATGGCTACAAATCATCCTGGGTTTGGACAAAAAAAAAATTAAACATTAAATACTAGGACTGTGTTGTCCATTTGGAAACTTTCATCAAACTCCCACTGATCTCAAGCTAAAGCACGGCAATTTAAAAATTGGTAATTAACACTAAATCACAGAGCAGTGCTGAGCATGTTCTCAAATCTAGAGTCAATGACTAACACATAAAACCTGCAAAGCTCTAAACCTTTTTTTATGTACATTTCTCTATCTGAGGTGGAAGTCCAGCTCTGCTTTGAGATATAAAGTTTGGGCTAGTTAAAAGTAAGACCACAATACTAACTGGATCTAATAAGAAACTTTTTGTTTTAGCTACTCTTAGCAGTGAGCTAAAGATATATAACTTTCTTCATTTTTGTAGCTGTGTCTCTTTGGCACTTTGAACAGGCATTTGAAATGTTCCAGTGGAGAGAGTGGATGAACAGGAATGATGGATGGTCGACTATCTGATATATAATGCCGCTATTTTCCATCCCAAAAACTGAATCCAACATAATTAAAGTTTCTTTTCAATATTCTTTTTTTTCCTCTCTGATGCTCACTGCCTTCCATTTCCCCCAACTATCACGATTTTTCCTAATATACAATGGGCACTATTTATCAAAAATGACATTCTCAGATAAAAGCAGCTCCAGAAGGTAAGTGCATAGCCTACAGCTCGTAGAGATCACTTCTACTGCCTTGGCCAGGCTTTCTATGTAAACAGTGATTCCCTGGCACTTTTTGAGCTTTTTGGATTGCTGTCTTTCTATTGCTGAAAATTATCATGAAACATTAAACAAAAGCAGCCTTGCCCTGGAAGTTTGTGAAGCAGTTAATTGAAAGCGAATAGGACAGAAATTTTCAGCTCCATATTTGGTTACTTTTATCCTTTTTTTGTTTTCTTTAATCTTACCCACGTGTCTGTATAAAATATTTCACCCAAATGTATGAGAGCTTTTTCCCCTAGAATTACCTATGTCTCTATGGGATTATTATTTCAGAATAGAACAGAATTCACTGAGAAGCAAATAAAATTACCATGAGCAATTCTCCCACTAAATGAAGTGTCTTCCTTGCAGTCAACTCAGCTTTTTGTATTTCTCACCCTCATGAAGTATTGAGTGTAAGAGAACTGAATACTTGATGATGCACTAAGGGGAAGGAGTAAGCATCCTGTCTCTCACACATGCACACATTACACTCATGGAAGATTCACTAGGTACTCCCTTAAAACACATGTGATCCCACAAATAGCTCTAAATCTCAGTTGTCTCCCAGATGCTTTCCCACATTCTCCAAATAACTTTAAACACCAATGCTCTGCAGCATATCAAGGGTAGCTCTGATGAATAAATATGCAGCAATCACTTAGCAGTAATGCCTGTAAATAACTCTGGGATTTTAAAAGCAGACAGTATTTCCAAATGTTACACAGTGGTCTTAATTTTCTGAATGTGATTCTTCAAAATTCCTGAAATCTAGAATTCCTAAAGGGAAATGCAGGTGATTCAATGTCCATTTTACACAGATCCAGTATCCAATCCTGTAAAATAAACTACAAACTATATAAACTATATCCAATCCCATTGAATAACACTGAGATGACCTCACAATTTTCAGCTCTCACTGCCACTTCAAAGCCTTGAGAGATTAGGCCTTTAGAAAACAGATATCCTGATAAAATGATGGCAGTGTGAAAACCTCAAAGCAAATGTTGGCTCTAAACAAAATCTTACCAGAGGATATGGAGAGAACCCCTTTCTCAACAGTCATCATGGAAACTAATAATGGGTCATTCATTGTCCTACTTACAGACTTACTTTGCCATCTTGTTCTAGCATTAAGACAAACTACTGTGCATGACTGTTGTCTGTCACTTGAGCCCATCTCATCATAGCTCAGCTGTGGTGACAATTGCCCATATACAAAATGGAGAATCCTCAGTTGCTAAGGGTAGGTGGTGAGTTATTATCACTGCCTTAGACTGTTCTCTGTTTGATTAAATATACAAGATCTGTAGTTTTTTAGCCAGAGGGTGAGTTTTTTCAATAACTCTACAATTGGGATAAAACACAAACTTCAACAAGTAGGGATAGCTATGAACAAACATAATGAGGAGTCATGGGAAAAGTTCAGATACAAGAAAAAAAGGAAACTTTGAGTTAGAAAACAAAACAAAAAATCTAGAATTGTCTGGTCTTTTCCAACCTAAATGATTCTATGATGTGACAGGATTTTTTTAAAGCAGCATGGTTTTCCACCAATATATTTGTTTTGGTTAGACAAGTACTAGGCTGAATCCAGAAGAATTTGCACCTGATGAGAGCTGGGTCAAAGACCTGTAAGACTGCAGGAAAACAGGAACACATCATCACCCAAAGCTCTCACTCCTGTGAAGGAAATGGAGACTGAATGTGCTCCATTAAAACAGGCAGAAACTTTGCCCATAAAATGCTTTCAGTACTGAAACTTCTACATCAAAAAGGGCAGAAACATTATCTCCAGTAAACTCCTCCATGCAGAAGCTCAACTTGCATCAAAAATCAAAACTACTTTTTTTTTCCCAGAAAAAATTCCCAAAATCTAATCACTTTGCCTCAGGCCACCTGAGAGCATGCATGAGAATCAAAAAATTAAAACAGTGAGGATTTTGTTATTTCTGATGGAAAGCACTTCACACAGACCTACCCTTTAAATGTAAATGAGACTGTTAGATATAAACCAAATCCTCTTTTTGTTTTAAGAAGGTATTTTCTTCCTTTATCAGCCAAGCTAGTGCTACGGCAGATACAAGTGTCATACTGTGGGCAAGAAGATTAGTTCCTGCCTTGCTAATTTTAAAGCAGCCTTTAGATGCACAGCATGAAAGCATCTTCACTAGATTATCTAAGAAGAAATACAAGCCTATTCACCTGAGTTTTCTGCAGACCTCCCTTCACTTTCAGAAATTTCAGAGCTTCTAAATCCAAGCCTATCAACAACACTGATTTGCTTGTTTTCTAGTCTAAACTATAAAAATTAATAAATTGTAGAGATCAGGTCTTTTTGGCATAGCTTCCCAAAGTTTTCT
Organism: Oenanthe melanoleuca; assembly: GCF_029582105.1. Classification (NCBI taxonomy): domain Eukaryota; kingdom Metazoa; phylum Chordata; class Aves; order Passeriformes; family Muscicapidae; genus Oenanthe; species Oenanthe melanoleuca. The sequence goes on from NC_079336.1 coordinate 76,545,435, forward strand.
ACCTGAGACTATACTGACTCTTGGTGGCTAGAGAAGGAGTAATTCTTAAAATGTTCCTAAACACATGCCTCCCTAAAACATACCTCAAACATAAGTCAAGCAACCAGGAAAGCAGAGCAGACAGCTAAGAGGGTGAAGATCTGCTCCTCAGACAATTGGATATGATGCTAGAAGCAGCCAGGAGCCACAGTCAAAAAAAACCAATCCAATTATGATGCCTCCAAGTTCAAAAAACTCAGTTTATTCACATACAAATTGGGGAAGGGGATTTCATTAAAATTCCTTTATTCCTATTTTTCTTGTGCAGCACAGGTTGTTTATTCTAACTGTAAATTCTAAGGACAGGTATCTTGGCTGAACTACAGCCTCAGTCCCCTCATGCTTTTCTGTTCTCATAACCCCTTTTTAGTGATGTTTTTATATGTTTGGAATAAAATTCCTTCTCTGCCAGTCCTCATTTCTCTTTTCCATCCAAGTCCTTACATTCTGCCTGCTTTGTGTGTAGCCTTCTGCAACTTTTTCTTAACAGCCTGTTTTAGTCACCCATTCTTATACAATCAATTTCTCTGGGGATTATTGCACGTTCAGACCAAAGAAAACCAAATATGACCTTAGGACTGGCTGCACAAACAGGTTCTGAAAACATGCAGTTTCTACTAGATTTAATAAGAAATAAGCCTGTTCAACAACACAGGGTTTCAGTTCACCATTACTTTACAAAATTATGCTCATCAGCAGAATCCTAAATGCATACCTGGCAGAATGTAATCTTTCAAAATCTGAGTATCCTCAGATTGGATGTAATTTTTAATATGAAAACATCATAAACAAAAATATAATTCTTTTAAATCCAGTAGTCTGAGAATGCTGTGTTAAAATTCATCACCTACACTGGTTTCTTTTTTGTGATTCTTAAGGCATGCACATCTCCAGGTGCTGTTTCTATTTACTGTGTCTCACTTCATTCATTGTTTATCAAGTGCTTACACCTCAGATCCCTCCTGGTGAATTTTTTGTAACCCTGTGCTCTTGACTGTCCAAGCTGTGCTCTTTTCTTCCACAGATTTTCAAGTATTTTGTTCTTCAAATACAGAGATTTTGATCATATAAAATTTTTCTTGGGGGTCTCAAGAGCATGTTTCTAAGATAAAATGCTCACTTTTATATTAATTAAGCAAGAGCAGACTGGTACCTGCTTGAAAGAAATGGAAAACACACACTGGACCTTTCTAAATGGGAAGTCCTTCCTTCTGCAAAACAGAAATAACTAGAAGAAAACTGGAAGGCAGCTTCCCTCAGAGAGAAAGTTTGCACAGAAACATTTACTTAGGTGTGAGACAGTCCCACAGTTTTCAAAAGTCAAAAATTACTGCATTCCTCTATTATTTTTCCTGTATGTAGAGAGACTGCAAATGTCTTAAGAAAAAGAGCAGAGGGACCAGTGTCCTGGCTTTGGTACTGCTTTGTTTAATTCCCCTTTTCCCTGTTTCTTACCTCCTCTTTCAAGTTTATCTTGTCATAGTATCCGAGTTTCTTCCACAAAAGGAGAGGTGAAGCATATTTTCATTTCACAGGCAAATATCCTGCAGGGTCCTGAGATTTTAAGCTAATTTACCATGCTTACCATTTATCCATCTTTTATCCACTGTGTTTGTTTGAAAAGTAAAAATCATCAGAGCAGAACCCAGCTGCTTTTTGTGTTCATAAAAAGAAAGTTTCACTGTTTGGTAATGAGATCAAAACTCCAACAAGGACAGAAGTGTAGAATGCATATGTACAAAATATATTTCAGTATGTATGACCAGCCTTTAAATTCTCTTTTTCTATCCTAAAATTATATGTTTACACCCTATTTCAATCAGCCCTGGACCTGCAAAATTTTCTTATATGCTTATTTTTAAGCACTGTTAGTAGCTTCAGGGTTACTAGAGTAAGTCAGTCTACAGTTTTATAAACAAGTAAAACTCTGAAGGACATGGGCCTAAACCTTGAATAATACATAGTTTCCCTCCTTAATGCTTTTATTCTTCCAAATTGTTCTTTAATTCCTCTGTTTTTCATCTCTCATTAGTATCCTCAGATGACCAGTATGGGACTGATTAGCACAAGAAGAAGCATCAATAAAGTCTAGCTTTGTGTTCTGCATCTAATTTAATCTAAGAATTCTCTTACATCTATGTCTAACTTTTCATCAGATCAATTTTTCTCATTTTAGAGTTCAAGGGTTTTATCCCTGCAGAACTCATAAAAGGAAACATTATCTCTACAAAGCAAATAATAGCTGTATACAGGGTCACTATTGTACCTCTTGGCACTTTGGGGGAATTTACCACTTCCACTGTGTGTAGATATATTCTTTGCACTTAAATTCCTTCTCTGGTGTGAAGTGGGTATTAGACATTGCATTCATGTATACCACTACTTTGTGCAGGGTAATTGTAGGCTGTTTAACAGCCACAGTATTTCAGTTTGGAGGTGGCTGCACTTCTGGTATGCCACATTGCATGTCTGTATGTTTTGCTTTGCTGTTTTGAAGGAGTAAAGAGATTACAAATGTTAAATAGCAATGTATTTGAAGAGAATTATAAATACAACCTAATAATTTTTTATCATCTCAAATGGATTTACAAGATTAAAAGTTAGTTAGAGAGATAAGACCATAAGCTAAGATATGATCACAGGCTAAGATGGGAAAAAAGGAGGTGAGAAAGGAAAGATAATTGAGAGGAGGTGGAAACACATGAGCTAGAGTTATGGAAAGGCAGCACTCAGTAGATGAAGCTCCAAATAAGAGACAAATTCTTGTTGCTGCACCACTGAGATTATGTGATAACAACACAGTCTGTGTGCAGAGGGATCCAGAGTAGTTTTTTTACTGACAATGTGTGCAACAAAAGGAAAGCAGGCAAATATAACCAACCAAAACCTTTGAAGATGAAATCATGAGCACAGAAAGTGCCATAAATAATAAAATACACTTAGAACACCAGGTAGGAATCAGAAAAATTACAGGATCTCCAGAACACGAACAGGAGATAATATGAGATTCAAGACACTCAGGAATTTAGAACAAAAACTTAAAGGTGAAAAGCAGTGCTATTGGAAGCTGCTGTAAAAGAAAACTAGAGGGAAAATCAAAATCAGAGAAACTGGAAAGGAGCCTTAAGGACTTCAGAGGAAAGAAATGTGTAGCAGAGGCTGAGATGAATGGCACATAGGCAGCAGTTCTGCACATGTAATACTACACTTCATGTATATGTGAGTATGTAACATTTCTGAGTAGGTAATGTTGCCTTTCTGGTGCAGACAGAGGATGGTCCAACAGGCAAGCAGATCACAATGAGGAAGACTTTGCAGGTAAAAGAAGTGAGCCTGTAGAGAAATTAATTAGATCATTATGGTAGGAAAAGTCACAGCTGAAGGGCTTTTTTTTGGATGTATTAAATCAATACTTATCCAAGGGGAATATGCATAACAGATTTGGGGATGCTGAGAAATTCAGGTTTTTATCAAAAGAGGAGGAGAACCATTCTCCTCTATTCATATTTACATGAATAAAAGAGATCTTGGAAATAAGCATCCTAAGAAAAAAATATGTTCATGTCTCACACTCCACAAAGAAATAAATGAATACTAGAACACACAGAAAAGAAAACCAGACAATGAGGCAGAGCTGGGCCAAGAAACATGCAACAACTAAACCCAATAGTTAAGTGAAAGCACATGAATGCTCTCTAAACATCAGTCAGGAAGAATATTCATACATATAAATTACTCTAATGTGTTGACAGAAATTCTCATCTGTAATTACAGAAGTGACACCAAGCAGGAATATGTGCTGGGAGGAAACTGTGCCAGCAAGAGAATTGTTTATGGTACAGCTGGTTAAATGTTTCTGTGTCTGAGAGAAGCCAGCTCTGATTGTGCTTGTGCTTTAATCAGCATCTGCTCTATCAGATCAATCTTTTGAGTTTTAAAAGGCAGTTATTGTTTTTGAACCTCATAATGATGTATTTTTATTCATCCATTATATTTTTTGTCTGGGCATTAGGTAGCCCCATATCTAATTATTTCCAATGGGTTGTGCTCTCCAGTGGCAGGGTAGAGCAATCATCTCTGAAGGTTAATTCTTTTTCTGTATCTTACCTGTATCTTATTTGGCTGGAAATATATTTCCTTCTGCTACATATTTCTGACTCCTGTTTGAAGAAATTAGGGGAGTTTTTTCTCTGCAATACTTGATCATGTTCTACATCACTGACCACTAGGTAGGTTTGTGTGTTATTCTCATGAACCACTTATTTTGGGTTTTAATGAGTTACCACAATTAGATTGCTGTAGTTTCCCATATTACCACCTGAAAGTTAATGAAGTAAAATGTCCCAAAAACATGACAACAACTTTTCCATGCCAACATGCCTTCACTTGAGAGGTCAAGCTCAGACACATAATTTATATGTTTAGAGAGATATTCCTCCTCACTTTCGGGTGCAAGCTTCAAACTGTCCTGTCTTGCAGGGAGAAAACTAGCAGGTAGAGCATCTCAGGAGTGCTAGGCAGGTGTATCCTGCAAACATAGGGCTGTTCCAGGGAATGAAACAGTGGTGACACTGACACTTTGTGGCAGTAACCGCACAGGCATGTTCAGCAAAAGGAAAGTACCCCAATCTGCCCAGCCTGGTTTCTCACTCAGCATGATGTGCCATAGCCACTGCAGATTCATTACAGTGCTGATGGCATCTCCTGTCCCCTCACCATATCCTCCTCCTCAATATGGGGCAAACCCCATAGGTTTTTGCCTATAGTTTGTGTCAAGGTGTGACTTCTCCTTTGTACTTTCCTCTTCCCATAAACCAATTCCTTCCCTTCACACTGTGCTGTTTCATTTTTTACTGTAGTGCCATCTCTCTTCCTGCAAGTGCCAAAAGGAGACCCAGTTGCCATTTTTACAGAATCACAGAATGGTTTGGGTTGGAAGGGACCTTAAAGACCATCTTATTCCAGGTCCAGGTTGCTCAGAGTCTTATCCTACTTGACCTTGAACACTTTCAGGGATGGGGCATCCGCAGCTTCTCTGGGCAACCTGTTCCAGTGCCTCAACACCCTCACAGAGAATTTCTTCCTAAAATTCTTCTCCTCCCTTCACATAAAATAAGCCTTGATTTAAACTTTGTAGAGAACCTAATTGTCAGGTTGTGTGTTTTGAAGGCTCATCTCCACAAACACAAACAAGGAATACAATGCCAAGCATGGGAACACCCATACCTTGGTAAGAGAAAAGGGAGCCCCTTGCCCTGACTCCTCTCAAGAGGAGGGGTCAGTGCTGCTGTCCAGGTGTTAAAACCAACACTCTGACTCAACAAGTGCAGTTCCTCAGCTTAAAAGCTGATGGGGTGTCAGTTACTGCCTAAAGGGGTATGGAATTCCTTACAGGACACAGGGGAATAGGTCTGGAGAGACAACCCAGTTCAAGCAAACTACTGAAGAGAAAAATAGGACTGGACTCAACTGAGAGACTCATCTGGAGGGTGCATGCTAATCCATATAAAACTATTTCAATATCAAGCATAAAAGAAGTATTTGGTTCTCCCTGATATTATTTGTTTCTTGTATTACTGAAGAGCTCTTAAGATCAAAAATCAAATGTGCATCCTGGGTATGTGCTTTCTGGTCATTTTTGCCAGCAGGTTTAAGAGGTGATTTGAAGACTTGTCATGCAAACTGAGATTGTTTCACAGGTTTAGCTACATCTCTATTTCATTTCCCATTTTCCAGCTTCAGCAAAATTCCTTCACTCCAAATCTCTCTATGTATCTAAAATTTAGAAACCTTGCTGGCCATTATCCTTTACAGTTCCAAATGCCCACACTGTGATCTGAACCAGAAAATAAAAGAAAAACTTTTTTCAAAAGAAGGGCCATTGCAGAAGAGCTTGCAATTGTGTATGATATTGTTTGAAGTTGCCTACTGAACTCACACATTTCCAGTGCTTCAGACACAGGGGTTAGGTAGGCTTTAAAAAAAACAAAGAAAAACTACTGTTCAGAAGCTTTTTCAGCTATGATGACAACCCCTCTGAAATTGCTTATTTTTCAGATCAGTGGAGAGTGATACAGAAGGTCTTGGATCATTACAGAACATGAAGATCCTTACACATCTGAGCATATTGCAAGTGACAGCAGAACACAGAGTGAACCCCCAACAACACTGTCAGCAACCAGAGTTAAGAAAATAAAGTTCACTGAAATTTTCCTTACTTAGAGATGTTTTCTGACTTTTTATTGACCCAACACTGTTGTATGTTTAAAGCAGTCAGAGATGTGTTACATCAGCCCAAGTGCCTGATGCAGAAACACTGGGAAAAAGATAATCCAAGGAATCTGTTTCTGAAAATTACCACCTAAAAGTCTGAAATTTAAACGATCAAAGGGATAAGAACTTTTAAATATAATCTCTTCATTTTTGTGACAATTAGCACGTGATTTCTGACTGCACAATTCACATGTCACTAAAGTTTCCATGCTAAGTGTTTTGTAGAGTGCCTGCCCAAAATGGTTTTCTTGTGTGAGGTGGTGAAGTGCTTCACTGGCAGTCAGTGACCTCAAGAGACCAATTAGCAGAGGAGCTGCTCAGCTGTCACTAATCCTGACCCAATTCACACCCAAGCAAACGAAGGCAAGTTGCTGTAGTCACATCATCTGCTACAGAGTGCAAGTCCACTTTTGTACCTTCCCAAATCTTAACGCAGAAGTTTCTGTTTCACCCTCGAAATGTCAAGCTGACAAGCTGCCCATAGGCTACATCTCAAACAAGGCCACCAGCAGCACAGCAGCACTGTTCTCCTCCAGTGTGTCCTCTGAGCTGAACACAGAGCACACAGCCTGCACAAGGGCAGACAGGTGGCTCATCCGGGGTTCCCTAATGTGTGCAAGCACCTTGAAAGTTCTGACCCTCTGACCCCTGTGAGGAGAGAGGGACCACCTACCTCAATGATATGAAACTGCAGCAAGGGTTGAATAGAAACGACCAAAAGGAAAAAAGAATGGAGTTACACATAGCTAAGGTATCCTGAGTATCAACAGGGCCATTGCTGGAGTAGGAACACAGTTTGGTGCAATAAAAGAATTTCATTGAGTTATTATGATCATCATCTGGCCTGACCTCAAGGTATCATCTTAAATTTTGGTTTAACAGCACCCTCCCATTTTGCTTCTTTCCCTATAATGACTTTGTTTCCACTTTAGTTCAACTAGCAGCTTACAGAATGAGCCATTTACACACCATTATTCTTTCCATTTATTCAAATAACTGAGAAGATTTTAGTAAAGTCTAGACCACACTTTAGCCTCTGGTTTCTCTTTTCCAGAAAAAAGATGGTTGCTGACCTACCTAATCCACCTTAACAAAAGGGAGGGAGATTTGGGTTTGTTTCTCTTTATACTTGTAATCTTTCCCTCCTCAAATTGCTTTCTGGGAAGATGATCAACAGAGAAGAGAGAAGTGTATCACCTTGTGATTGATTACAGCTTTTCTCCAAGTCACTCTCCTCATCTATTTCATATGACATTTACAAAAGCTAGCATGATGTTATATTCATCAGTTTCTAGAGAAAGAAAATGTCTAGCAATAAGAGATCCATTTGTTTCACCACAAATAATTCTAGTTCTTCTCAGTCTATCTTGGGAAACATAATGAATACTTTAAAACACTTTCCAAAATATTTCTCAGACATATTTCTTATGTTATACCACATCAGAAATATTTAGTTCTGCTTAGTTATCAGCTGGTACTGTTTCTGAGCTTTCATAAGTCTGTTTTTTTTCCAAAATGTCTCTTTAACCGACTGCACAGCTCTCACACACATTTCCATTTACTGCACAAAGCCACAGAAAAGCTGACCAAAACAAGCATTCATATTTAGGGCTGTGTTGCATCCTTAACAAAAGGGAGTGCAGTTCTGAGCTGCTCCAGAGGCACCACAGGAGGGAATTGCACTGCAGGCTGGTTATTTACTGTAAGCATAGAGGTAAGCTAGCAGTAAATAACTACTCTGGTGCTCAAGTCCAGTAAGCATCAATTGTTCTGGATCATACTCCAGCAGAAAACACAAAGTTAAAGAATTATCCTGCAGCTGTCTTCTCCCATCCCTGCCTTGCACTCCTGCAATAAAAGAAAGAGTAAGCACACGCTCATTTATCTTCACCAGTGTCCTGGGAAAGCATGGAAGGGAGCATGTAGCAATAAGCCCCTGCCTTGGCATGATGCCCTCCTTCATGTCCAGCTCCTGGGGCTTCAATGAACCTGGCATGGGCAGTGCCTGTACTGAAGCCAGGAACAAAAACCCACCCACAAGCCCCACTTACCCCCCAATCCCAGGAGCACTGCAGAGAGACAGGTCAACAATAAAAGTAAGATATCCTCTCTGCTCTTGCACTGATCTGTGAAAATAGAAAATACACAGCCACAAGAGAAGTCTGAAGAAGAGATGAAGTCTAAAGACAAGACTTTCAAAAATGGATGCTCCAAGCTTTTAATAGCCATCTTGCAAGTAATTTCACACACACATCTGAATTTCCAGCCAAACCTTATTACTTTCCCTCTTCCTGCTATAATCATTTTATTTGCCAATTTACCCACTTTGGGGGTCCCCTCATTTGTGCCCTCTATTTCCACAATGGTAAGATGGAATGCTTCCCAAGGTTTTGTTCTGTTTTCATTGGCAAGCACCATTTTTTCCACTAGGTAGCTTCCTCTCAGTTTTCCTGCAGTCAGTCACACCTGCAGCTCGGCTCAAGACCAGGAATACAGACATAAGTTTTTTATGAGGGCTGCCAGCATCTGCTTCTGAATGAATGATACACAGGCAAACTCCCAGCAACTGCATCTCACAGATCCAGCCATAGTTTTCCAGGATGAAGAGCTGACTATCAGGCTGGTAGGAGCAGATTCAAGTACAATCACAGCTCTGAGGAGCCTTTCACAGCAGCTGGGCTCCAGCAACCTCTTAAAAAAAAGTGCAGACAACAGCCATGGCCAAGCAGACTAACTGCAACAGTTCTGCTGGGTGTCAGAGCACTAATATTCAAGAAACAGTGGGAGCAGGTCACTCCAGCATGTTTGGGGAGAAAAGAAAAAAAAAAAAAAAGTCCAACTAAAAGATAGAGAAGTATGTGTTTGCTCCTGGTGCCTAGCAGCTCACAAAAGTCACTCCATATCATCCACTGCAGTCCTAGCCCAGTGTCACAAGCTTAGAAAAAGCTGTGATTCTGGCAGATCCACACCATCCACAAAGACAAGGCAGTCAGGCATCCCCTGCTGAGCATCTGAACAGCCCCCCAGCCATGCTGTAGCACCTGCTGGGCAAGTGTGGGTCAGCACAAAACAGAGCAAACACAGTAAAACAGACTGGCCACAGGCTTCAGCCACATGTACACAACAGTTCACATGAGCACAGCAGCAGCCTGGCCTCAGCAAGTCATGCTGTGCAGTTATCAGATGTTACCCATGTGGATCTGAATGATGCTAAAACATGGGACATTGCCTTGATGTCCTCTTTCAGGATGCCATTTCTACCCAAGATTTTACAAGCTAAACACAAAACTCTGACACTCACAGTCTGTGACAAATCAGCATAAATTCAAATCCAAGTTGAGCATTCCACATAAAGTTTTGCATCTCACTTTAATAGAAAGTGGTTAAAAGGAACATGCTGCTATTTAATTTCCAATAGGCACACTCTCTGTATTTGTCTTTCTTTTTGTACAAGGGGAAAAGAATAGAGGAACATACACTTTGATCTGTTCTTTTCCTGGATCTAAGCCCAGAAATCAGAAGTGGAAATACACACCAGTTCAAATTATTAACAGGAAAAATATAAATTCACATTTTCCGACTGCACAGATTCCTTGTACATTCAGCTATCAAACCTTTCAGGTGCAGGCTGTGGTAAATTGGTGTTTCTAGACTGCATCACTGGAGTTGACAAAAAGCAGAGTACAGCACAGCACACAGTACTGCTGGACTGACTCCAAAGCTGGGGAGGTCAAGGAAAAGATTGTCCCTGACTTTGGTGAGATTCAAAGAGGCTCTGGAAGGCTGTGCGTGAAGATAAATGGAACGCAAAAATCCAATCAAGCCTCAGCAACAGAGAAATAAAAAGAAACCTTGCAAAAGCATTATGCAGCACACTGAGCACTCTTACTCCATTTGGAGACTGGAGAGCAAGTTGCAGGGCAACAATCTCAAACCCACCCCAGTCAAATCCATATAAGCTGTTTTTTCAGTAGCTGGGCTACATGCCACCCTGAACATCTGGGAGAAGTAATTGCAAAACACTGGAAAACTCCCTGCTAGCAATTGGTATCCATCGTGCACCAGCAAAGTGTCTGGGCAATACAAAACCTGCTCATCTTTTGCACTTTGTACAGTGGCCACCAGAGCTGCTGCAGCCCTGCTCGTGTGACCAGGTCATGGTGCTGCTCGAAGCAGAGACCCTGATCTGCTCTGTCCCAGAAGAGTGGCTGTACTACATCCAACGAAGTTCAGCACTGCCTGGTATAATTTGTGTTCAGCAGGAGCCACAGAGAAGTTCAAGGACCAAATAAGCATGGCATTCTTAACTTTGTTCCAATCTCCTGTTGGCTTAGCTCAGGGACATGAGCTGCTGTATTTTCTGAGTAGTTAGTAGCCCCCAAAACCAACTTTCTCTTATCTTCTCTAATTTCCATAAAACTAACATAAATGTATTCACAACTTCCTTTAACAAAAAGTTCCATGTCCAATACCCTCTGCATGAAGATGATTTTTTTTCTTTAAGTCTTTCTCTTATTAGCTTTATTTGATGCTCAGCAGTCCTTGAATTGGAACACACAGAGAATATTCAACCCTTTATGTGACTCTATCAGACACTACTCAGCTGTCTCTTTCCAAACTGAGTCCCAGTTCAGTCACAGCCTCCTACAAAAGACTTTTTGTGCCTTTGATCACGCTTGCTGTCCTTCTCCAAACCTTTCCAGTTCTATTATGTTATTTTTAAATACAGAGATCAAACTTTCACACGTTATTAAGAGGTATGAAAACCACATATTTACACACATCACATCTTGTTCTGTATTCCTTTCCTTATAAACGCCAACATTTGATTTCCAGTTTTAAAAACAAATGAGTGAATTGACATTTTCACAGACTTATCCACTAAAGCCTCATGTTCTCACTCCAGATAACCCAATTCTCAGTGTGAGCTCAGCTCACTCCTCATCTTTAATGCAAACTGGCTTGTTTGCTCCCCACATGGACCAACTTATCATTACCTAAACTGAGGCAATGATCATCTGACATTTTCTTAGTCTTATGAGGTTCTTCTGCAGTTCTCCAGATAGATCTCACATTTTCACCACTACTATGATGGCATGGTATCTCCAGAAGCTTCTCTCCTAGCCATATGTGAGCAGAGCCAAGAGCACACACATTCCTGTGATCTCTTCCACTCCAAGGACTGACCATTGACCTTGTTTTCCAACTTTTGGCCAAATTATCTATCCATACCAGAACTATTGTTCTGATGTCATAACTCCTTAGCTTTCCTAAAATCCTCTAACAAGGGAGCTGTTTTTACTAAGGTCTCTGACAAAGGAGATTACGTCAGACAGCATCTTTATCAACAAGCTTGTTGATTCCTACAGAGAACAGCAATACATTTGCAAGGCAGATGTGCAACTTGCCTCCTACCAAGCATGCAATACTTATCCAGATATCCTCTGATTCTTCATTTTGTTATAGTTTCTATGCTGTATCAAGTACTTCTGTCAAACTTGCTGATCACATTTATCACCTCCTGGTGCAAAGGCATCTCTAAGCCAGCAGTCACACAGTGCTGTATGCTGCAGTTCCTCTGAATTTTGGGTGAGCACAGTCTAGTTGTGGTGATTTGTTACTCTTCATTTTGATTATTTCTTCTATAACCTTTTACAGTTATTTCAGTTTCAGAAAGACTCTCTCAACAGTACCTCACAGGAAAGGTTGTGGCATGGGAAATTTTCCCAGGTTATATCACAGAGAACAACAATTCACAGAATTAATGAAATTTCCTTTTATTTGCTTTAACAAATTGAGTACTTTTCTGGGCTTTATATATAACCTACACGAGTAGGACGTATTTTTATTTTGTATTTTGCCTTCCTCAAACATAATTTCAGCTTCTTGGCAGATTCTTCTTACTTGTGATGATCTTTGTTTTAAGCAAAAGAAATCATTATGACTTCCTGCGAACTCTTCTAACAGGTGCAGTGTCCTCAAATAATGTTCATGTCAGCTCACTGATAACACTTCCTCATTTTTACACAGTTATCCTTCTCCCCACTGGGGACAGCTGGGATGAATTTTTTGGCTTCCCTTGCTCTAATAAGGATGCCAAACCAAAGCATGTTATAGCCCTCAAAACAGAGTTTGCAGGATTCAGGACCTACACATCACTTGGCACAAAGCCACCCAGCCCCCTTGCTGGCCTGCTGCTCCATGAACCAGACATCAGCAAGTTCATCAACACTTGGTTTCTTCACCACATCTTACTACCTTCACCCAGTCAACAAGAAGGAAATCAGATTCCCATTACTCTTGTTTTCCTCATCCCTCACAGGGTTTATATTTTCCAAATGCACTGTGCTGGCTGCCATGTCCTTCACTACAGTTTCCACCCCAGATAAAATTCTTTTTCCTTGGAGGCATTAGCAGCCACAGCACATTTCTTCTCAGAAGCTGACTAGTTCCCTAGACAATTTATTGTGTCACTGATGCGTGTCATGATGGACAATGCAGTGATGGACATCTATTCACACTGTAAACAGAAACAAAGGTAAGGGGACTCTATGGTAACAGTGAAAAGGCTGTTAACCAAAATGAAGGCTTTGGAGTGGCAGGCATGACTATAATACCAACCAGAGTGGATGAAATTAGCAAAGAGGACATAGAAAAAGAAAAGAGTGAGTGAAACTAATCTAGGACTAGATTTGTCCTATCACCCTATTGCTTCACATAGTCTCACTATGTTCACAATTCCAGTCAATGGAGGGATGATAATAACATTAAGCAGAAAAATCCAGGAATTCATATGCATAGTTCTGGATAAAGGTCAGAGAGAAACCACTCCCTACAGTCTATTTTGTTGTACAGAACAACAACAAAAAACCCCACAGAGGCTTATTGATAGGAAAAAGACCACACACCACGAAGATCTGATGCAATGGGACACCAGCAAGTTTCAGCTCAGCAGGGTTGCCCTCCCTCTCTCAAGATATTCCTAGCCTTTTCTTTTGAAGGACCAGAGCTTTAGAGAAGGCTCCATTAGGACATTACCATACCATGAAAAACAGACCTGCCTGGAATATATAAAGATACTGTAAGGTTGTTTCATGCACTGCATAATTTGCATATCATTTCTGGTTTGCATGGTTCCAGGCTGTTTGAACCTGCTGTTTGTTCACCCACACTTGTAGTGGTGCAACTTTACTTCTCAAATGGAACAAAATTCAGCTTCAAGTCAGTGGAAGTAGGATTGCCTCCAATATTCGTACTTTTTAGCAACACCACTGAAAAACGTCAAGTTATTGTATTCAATAATACAATGAAACAAAATTCCAATTATCTTTCCTGATGCACTGTAAAGTGTTGTATAAAAGTACTTCTTTTTGTACCTTGAAAGCAAGAACTACTTTCAAGTGGGCAATCTGCATTTAGGATGCATTGCAGGAATAAACACATCTGATGACTCCTCTGGTTCAACCACGCTGTATCAAATTCTGCAGAGAAATGTATAAGCCCACAGTAGGCAAAGTGGGATAAGGAATGCCTTGTACTTTTGAGGTCTATGAGCAAACTATGTCACCCAGTTCTTAATGATATGCTTCAAAATTTTGTCTGATTAGAGAGGTACAATTTTCATCAAACAGAAATCAACTCAGAAAGTTTGTGACTTAATACAGCCATGATGAATTCACTTACTCTGCAAAGATATTTAAAAATTATTTTGAACTTATTTCTTCATGTGGTTCCTGATAGTTTTTCATCTACAGTCTCTTGCAAGAGAGCTGCAGAAAAAGTGAATTTACTTTTATGTAAGTCCCTACTGATGACAAGTTTTGATGCATTTGCTTTGCTTTACTGCTTTTTGAGCCCTATTGAGCAGCTCATCCTCCGTGTATCCAAGAAGTATAATAACATCCTTAACAAACATGCTCCAATACCTTCAAACAGCCCTATGGTCAGAGGCAAACAGAAGCAAAGGAAACTATCTCTGCAGGTAATCCTTAAATAATATTTCTTAGACACCCTATGATTTTTGATAATGCAAAACTTCCTCTAAAAGAGAAAAAAAAAAAAATATCTGACTATCAAATGACCAAGACTAAGACATGCTGCATTTCCCTACCATCTTCACAAGAATCCATGGCAGTTTTTCCAGCTCAGTCTAAAGCAGCCTTCGTCTTATTCCATCAACATTCTTACTAGAACAGACATGAATCAAAGACTCTGATATTACCCTGTAAAATGCCTGTCCCCAAGTCAAAGCACATACACTGTTTCAGAACATGTTTCTTTTATTACCCAAAAGAATTGTTAGTACCCAACAGCTCTTGAGTTATGCCAGCTTGGCTGACCAGGCTTAAATCACTTTACAGCAGAAAATGCAGTATAAACAAAAACATATCCTCCAACAATTACAATACCAAATTCAGGGCCATTTTGCAGAGTTTCCATTTATCTCTTTTAGACTGCACTGTCCAATTTTACTTACAAATAAAATCAGATTAGAATTAAAGAGATCAAAGAGAACCTTGTTTCTGGACAGATGTAGGCTAATTGGCAATGCCTTGACCCTCACAGGGGTCTGCAGTCAGTGCAGTACATAAAGAGCTATTACAGTTAATGGGTTAGTTCTAATTGCACCCTCTTTCCCTGAACAGCACACTAAAAATACCCCACGGACACAGAATGTGCTGCTTGGTCATTCACACAAGTCTTGGGCACTCAGGAAAACTTACAGAGTGCTTACAGTAGGGACTAAAGCACACAGCTGTGACATGATTTGTTAAACAGAGACAGAAAATATAGGGAAGGGAGTACACTACAAAGGAGCTGACTTAGCTTCTTCTAATAAAGTTTAGACTTCACAGACACTACAGATTTCTGGATGAAATGTGCCTCCACAGAGACAGTCACTTTCCATCCTCTCTTCACTATGTTTACTAGTGTTCCTATGGAATATTAATTTCTAGAAACACTGCATTACCAAAGTCACTTATTCATAGAAAGATTGGAAATCCCAACTTACTCAAGTCAAACCCCAGAGGATGAATTAACCACTAGTCACATGGGAAGTGAAAACCAGTGTCAAACTGATCCCTGGAAAGGCTGAGCTGGAACAGAGACTAGACAGAGCAAAAGGAATAAAACAGGTATTTCTTGAAAGGATACACCTTGGGCAGTGCAAGAGCCTGGCTGGGGCTACACCCAAATCAAATCCAGGATGGATCCCAGTCACAAGCTTTTACACTTTTATAAGTTTTTATTCATTACATATTGGGGTTAATTGTCCAGCCACAGCCCAAAGTTATGAAGTCTCAGCCCTCTGGCTTGCCCCCTTTCCTTTGCTGTTGTTTATTCTTTTTTGGGTATTGGGTGTCCTTGATTCTCTAGATAGGAAGGGATTGTTTTGTTTAACCACCCTGTGAAGAGACCTTACTAATACCTAATATGAAGTTTCAGAGTTACACACCAAGCAGCAGAGAATCTGAAAAATATAAAAGCTAAAACCCAAGGCATCATTTCCCCATCACAACAGTCATCACTCTAAGTAATGCAAAACTTTCTCTGGATCATAAAATTTTGATTAGTAGCAGAAACTGGATTTCATGGGATGAACCACTAGATTCCTCTTGAGGAAGACTCCTTTTCTCCTTATAGATGGAGCTGAAGCACCCCAAAAATGGAATCAAGACCTCACTAATGTAGTATGAAAGTAACAAGGCCACATCTCATACAATTTTCAGCCTGATCAGAGTACAGTCTCCCTGCAGACTGCAGAAAGGACTTACTTCTGTTTTGACTTTTTCTTGTGCAACTTTATTTTAAACTAGCAAGATCACCGACTGCATTTCTGCCATTCCTAAAATAACATTCAGAAACCAGAGGGTAGAATGCTGTCAAACACTAGGGAGTGATCAATTTGAAGTTAGGAACAAGATTTAACCTTAAAAATGAACATGTTCAGGTTATTGGTGACATAGTAAAGCACTTTGCACAGATTGCAGCTGCTGTAGGTATTTTCTACAGCAATATAGCAAGATAAGCACATTTTTAAAAAATGAAAATATCTAGAATCAAAAAAATAATTTCTCTCCACCAAGTGTATATTTTCACCTTCAGAGGATGTATGCAAAGTCAATTAGCAGAGCTGAGAGGAAGATATTGAGATTCAAACAGATCAGCTTCTTAAAATACACAGGATATGGTAGCAAGATGTGGAACTTGCTTCTAATTGTCTGCTGAATATAAAATACCACAGAGCACAGCTTCCCCAAAATATCTGTTGGCATTCAGACTGTACTAAAAGTCCTGATGTTTGGATACCCACGAACTGGATTTTTCCATTGACTTGCTTAGGAATAAAAAGAGCACATCTATTTCACATACCTCCTCGTACACTTTCAGGAGCAAAAATGCCACATTTCCCTATAACCACAGTTTTGCACTTCAAGCTAAAACCTGTTGTAAACAGCTCAAACCCAGAGGCAAAAATTCATACTAAACTTGGAATCTGGTAGCTAAGCTCTTGCCATGGGGTTATCCATCTTTCATGATCAAGAGATACTTTCTACCAATTTCTCTGTGGGTGTCTCTGAGACAGTATAGGATAGGGACAAAACACACTTTTCTTTTTCCTCAGGCCTATTTCTGTCATGATTTCAAAAGTGGAAAGCAATCAACCTGCAGGACTCATCATTAGAGGAAAGCTGACATTTATGTCACATTGCAAATGTTACAGGGCTTTCCCCACCCCCTACATTGAAAATAAGAATTCCCTGAAATTCTATAATATGACTGTTGCATTTCTGGGACCAAAAATGACAACAAACAACCCAGAGAAGTCCCTGTGAATTTCCCCAGCACTTCTGAGAGAGCCAGGACTAATTCCAAAAACCAAGTTTCATCACTGTGGGATTTCAAATGACTGAATATAAATCTCCCAAATCAGGCAACATAGAAGCTGATGGACCCCATCACTGAGAAGCATTTAGTAGCTCCAGTTCCTTGCTGGACTATAAGGGCACTGAAAGATGGCATGCTTATTGAACAATCTATTTTCTTATTCAACATGCAAGGCTTTTCTTAGCAGGCAAAAAATTAAGCAGAATGAACTTAATCAGCCCAACATCTTGTCCTCTAAAATATGTGAAATTATAATAGCACTTGAAGACCAGAGTGCGGCAAATCTTCATGCAAAGTCATTAATTGAACTTTGGTCCTAGGCAGCCTTGCCTACTGATCTGTTTTAATACAAACTATAGTTCTTGTCAAGAATGCTCTATTTTTTATATCAATTTACATCATGAATCAGACAAAGATTGTTTGAAATTATGATATCTCAGTAGAAAACATTTTGGCATGTTGCTCTAGCTTCTCTCCCATCTCTCTCCTTAGAATACAAAAACTCCTAAAAGTAGCTTGTGTTTTTCTTACATATCAACTGTAATTAGTCAAGAGGATTTTCAGGGAGCTTGACACAAGACAACTGAAAAAGTTACCTCTATTTTGTTTATTTCCTGTTTGTGGTTCCTGGGTAAGAGCCATGCATAACAAACATACAAACTGCTAACCTCCTGGATGGATTTCACCAAAATGAAAGATCCAGGGTTTTAAATTATTTCCTGGTGCCAAACCATCCTTAAAGCTGTGCTGCTGTACACATTCACTGAATGTTTATCTCCTACTTAGAGGAGACTACAGGCAAAAAAACACATACACAGATAATACAGATATACATAAGATCATCCTAACTGGGAACAAATTCCAGAATAGTAACATCAAGGCTAAATTTAGCCTCAGAGCCTTCACATGCAGTGCTGAATCCTTCTTTACTAGTAGATCATTCAAACATTCCAAGGATTTCTATTACTGCTGGTATTCAAGTTTTTAAATCAGTCCTGAATAAGTCTTGTGAGTAGGTAGAAGTGAAGCAAAATGTTGATCTTGTCTTCAGAGCTACATATAGAGGGAATAGGTTGTTGCTGGCAATGCAGGTATTTCACTGAGCTGAAGAAATCCTCTGTGAGTGTCTGACTTAACAACCTTTCTTGCCTTGCAGTTTCAAAGGAACTAATTTGGCACACCATAAAATGTTAATTTTCCAGGTGTTTCCTTAGAGGAAAGACATGACTTTTCTTCATTAAAAAAAAATTCCCAGGCTCCAAATTGTAACCTTTCTTTTTTAATTTAAAAATGAGCTGGGGAAAGGGGGTGTCACTTACAATTAGGTAGCAAAGCCAAAGTCACAGAGGGGTGACCTTCACTACACTAAAACCCTAATGCTCACACCAAGCAATAAATGATAGGGGCCTTATGAACTCGGGAAAGGGTAATCAAACTGAAACACAACATCACTTTTATCTCATAGCACCAAGGGTTACAGCACTTCCTTCTGAACACAGGGCAGCTGCAGGCTGGCAGGGGTGAGCTGGCTCTAGGACAGCCTGACCCTCGCCCTCTGTCCCATCTTCCTTCCCAAATAGAAAAAAAAGCACATCTTCAAAAGTTTCTTTGAAATAAACACAGAGGCCCCAGACAAACCTCACCCAAGTGTACTTCAGTTTTCAGAATCTCACATCACTAACATGCTTCATGTCAATTGCCCCCCCTGCCACCCCAAGGCAGAAGTGTCTGCATAAGCAGCCTGTGCTCTCAACAGCTGGAGATGGGACTTTGAGCACTATGTCCTTGGCATGTGTAAGGTTGTAAGGTTCCTTTGAGTCTGTGCCATTTGCCTCAGTAAAAAATAAGTCGTGCCCAATTTTTACTGCCAATTTTCTCTAAAGAAACAATCCCCCCTCAAAATGCTGGTCTTTAGACTTCAAGGCTGACATGGCAGGAAGATGCATGCAAAAAAAATTAAGTTGGAGAAAAGACAGAAAAATATGCAGGAGGGAGGGAAGTGAAAAAACATAAGAATCACTACTTGATTATGCCTCTAGAGAAGCTGCCCTAGTAAGCACAACAACTCGATGTTACCTATTTGTATCTTATCACATCTATGTCAGCACTGCCTAATTTATTACATACTTTAATAGCCATATTTGTATTAGTTTCTGCTCCACACTGTCAACACTGCTTGCAAAATGCAGACTACAGCATTTCCCCCGTACATCAGCACCACCAATAGCCAGAAAACAGAAAACAAATTCTGGGTTTGAAGTGTATGGTAGGTCTAACAATTTATAGACACTAGAGCAAAGGCAGCTGGAGCTCATTTTTATTACCTCTCAAGACAAAACTGCAGATCTGGCTTTGTTATTCGTGTGGACAAGATGGCAGGGACGTCGCTAAGGAAACATGACAAGAACGCTACAAGACGCTGTCTTAGCCTGTTGAGCTTTTACAGGGGGAAACAGAATGAATCCTACTTGCATAGAGCACAAGCACTTCAAACTGCTCAAAAAGCCTCAGATCTGGAGGAGCTGGTCCCCTGCTCTCTCTGCACATGGCTGGCAGGTGCTACACATGCTCTGGCAAAGCAGAATCAAGCCTTGAAAGTAATATCAGCACTGGTGAAAGTGAGAGACCAGGACAAGGGACAGTGAAGAGGGAGGATAAAGTCATTGCCACATTAGGCTTCCAGGTGTTAAAGCACAGCACAAATACTATGCTATCATCACTGCTCAGCTGGGTGTGCACCACAGAAGAGGATAGGGGATCCTTGCACTCACAAGGTAACAGTGCCCCAGCAAAGACTGACACCAGTGAAAAACTCCACAACAGGAATCCTTTATTCACCCTTAAAAAAGCTAGAATAGTCTCGAGGTGATTTCTTTTCCATTTCATTTAGTTACTCAACAGGGATCTCTGAATCACTAATGCAACGTTTAATCTCAGTGGTTAATTTTAAATGCTTCAATTATTGATGCCAAGCATTCCCTCAGTTTCTGGTTTTATACAACACTGTCAGAAAGAGGATCCAAGATGCACTTAAATACCAGTATGTCTTTTGTGACAAGAAAGGTTGCAAGTGGAGACCTGTTTCAGCAGGTCTTAATCAAATTGAGAGAGAATTAAATTTTGTAACCTTTAGCAAGGCTGTGATAAGAGGAAACAGGAATATCATTTTCCCTAAATTTGAGAAACACAAAGTAGGCTACTCTCTCGCTCAGAGAAACCCCAGGCCAGCCATTTCTGTAAACTTCTCTAAAAATCAGTCACCTTCTTTCCTCTCAAAGCCTTACAGATATCCCTGTACTCTGTTCTTGGTCTTCCAAGCACTCTTCACTTCTGGGTGTGCAAAGGTAGAGACCTTCTAACCCAGCTCTGTATTTCTCAGACATTCAAAAGTCTCCATAACCCCAAGCCACCAGGTCCCAAGTCCTCTCTTGAGGAACAGAGAGGGATGTATTCTTTTCTACTAAGCTGAAAAATCTGTTTAGTATAATCCCCCTCCAGAGGCTCACTTGCTGGTGGTCATTATCAGCTTTTAACATCGAGCCTCCTGATGTCCCCAGGCAGCTGCAGAGGCACATTAGCTTAATTCTGTAGATAGAGAGCAAAGATGCTCAGCCCAACAGGAGCAGGGAGTCCAACTGAAACAGCCAAGCCACAACACAAATCTCCTGACACATAGCCTCACACTGCTCCTTTCCATGGCCACAACCTAATCCCTCTTCATTACAGAGCCACAGAGGAAACAAAATGTCACAGAATATTTAAGCCTCCACAGAGGTAAAGGACAAAGACCCCTGTGGCTCACTGTGCAATAGCAATCAGTATCACTTTCCACAGTCCACTTGCAAGAAACCACTTCTGCAACTAATTTAATGCCTCAAATTTGCCTCTGCATTTAATCAATCACTGAAGCCCCAGATCATGCTGGGACAATCAGATGATCCTATCAATTTCACTGCTAATGAGCACAGAGGAACAGAACAGTTTTCTGTAAGTACAAATGAAAGTGTTGGGTGCTGTTTGCACACAGTTAACAGAGAACAGGTGCATATCCTTCCCTCACAGGCAGATACCTGTGTCCAGAAATGACAACAGGGATCAGCAGGTCTTCTGAATTTTAGGATTTCCTGGAGCTAGTACAGCTGTCCCTCTAAACTAGAAGTACCACTGCTAGCAGGGTAGGCACACTGGTGGAAAAACTACATAGCCAAGATCCAAATATGGGTACTGAGGCTGCCCCAGAATAAAAATTCTGTGAGGTGAGATGAGAATTAGGTTTCTAAGTGAAGTCAACTACCTTGGGGCATTTGATTCAGCAGTGTGCAACAGCAAGATAAAAGTAAGGATTTAAGAACATGTTGGTATCCTGCTTTTGAAGTCTATTTGTGCATTCAGCTAGCAAAGGTATTGGTAGGTGATTTTAGAAGGTTGCACTTAAATTCCTACTCACGTTTCAAATGCAATTCATCCTAAAAAAAAAAAAATCTAAAAATTTTAACATGCACTAAAGGCTTGTTCCTAGTCCTGTTGAATTCGGGGGAAATTTTGCCAACCATGTCACAAGAGCAGATGAACTGGAGAGGAGAATGCACAAAGTTAGATGTCTGTAACCAGCCACCTTCCCATGCATTACTGCCCAAGTACACACTGCACAATACTTCCCTCAATAGGAAGGGGGCTGCATCCATCAGGTAGTGGCAGAGAGCCCCAAAGCCATCACTGATCTGCCTTCACTACTAGTTTTGTGGCTAGTAGTTTTATGTTATCTAAACATGATCACTCCTCAACTAGAAAAATGAAAAAAAAGATTAATCCTGGAAAATTCTCCTAGCTCCAATGTAACCACATTTTCTCATGTGAGACAATGTCTGAGAGCTTACCAGAGAAAGGAATCAACAGAAAGCATGGAGAACTATATTCCTTCTAGAGAGACCTTGACAGGCTTGAGAAGTGGACCTGTGAAAACCTCATGAAGCTCAACAAGAGCAAGTGCAAAGTCCTGCACCTGGGTGAAGGTAATCCCAAGCACATATACAGGCTGGGTAGAGAATGGATTGAGTACAGCTCTGAGGAGGACTCAGGGTTGCTGTTGGACAAGAAGCTTGACATGACCCAGCAATGTGCAATTGCAGCCCAAAAAGCCAATGGAATCCTGGGCTGCATCCAGAGCAGCGTGGCCAGCAGGGCCAGGGGAGTGATTCTGCCATTCTACTCCACTCTGGTGACAGCCCACCTGGAACCCTGCATCCAGTTCTGGGGTCCCCAGCACAAGAAACACTGGACCTGCTGGAGCGAGTCCAAAGGCCATGAAGATGATCAGAGGGCTGGAACACCTCCCCTGAAGACAAGCTGAGAGAGCTGGGGCTGTTCACCTTGGAGAAGAGCAGGCTCTAGGAAGACCTTACAGATCTTAACATCCTAACTGGAAGATCTTCCAGTTCCTAAAAGGATCCTACAAGAAAACCACTGATGGAAATTTTAAAAGGGCATGTAGTGATAGAACAAGGGGAAATTGCTTTAAACTGAAAGAGGGCAGATTTAGATTAGATATTAAGAAAAAATTATTTACTGTGAGAGTGGTGTGGGACAGGATGCCCAGAGGAGTGGCTGCCCCATCCCTGGAAGTGTTCATGGCCAGGCTGGATGGGACTTTACAGAACCTGGTCTAGCAGAAGGTGATCCATGGTAGAAGGGTTGGACCTAGATGATCTCTAAGGTCCTTTCCAACTCAAACTCAATCATTCTAGGATTCTCCCAAAAGAAAATAAAGATGCAGAGATGAAGAAATCCTTCCAGTCACACAGCAACCCTATGGAAGATCACAGAGCTGAAAACCCAGTCCTTTTGCCCCTCCTAATACTTAAACTTAGAAGAAGCTGAGTGGCAAGGAAGCTGAGTTTTTAGGAAGAGATAAAGAGAAAAAAAGATCTGATGTCCCTTTCAATTAATGCCTATTAATCTTGTTTCTGAATCTTCCAGAAGGAAAAATCTTGCTTATAAGAATCTATACCATCCACATCCTAAAAGTAAAAGGCTATGTGATTTCTTGCTCTAAATATGAAAATGCTCTCTATCCTTGTATGATCCCACAGACTGAAGGGAAATGCACCATTTGATTTAAATCATCAGAAGGAAACACAAATGGTCCCTGTGGAGAGATAACCCCTTCTTCTATCTGCATCTGTCAAGTTTGGCTCATGACAGAATTATGACCCCAAAATAACATTTTAATAAGTGTTTACATGCTACCACTCCCCAAAGACCATGCTGATAAAATTCTGCCTCAGAACTAATTATGCTTCAAGACAAGGCTACCCTCAGTGGATGCAGCAGCAAAAAACGGGACAGGGATCGATCCATCCTTGGCAAGCTACGGGCTCCTCCTTGTGGATGTCTCTGCACAACTGCATGCTGTGCACACATTCCTGTGAAAGGAAGGAAAGAGCTCAACTCATGTTTCAACACGTCTGGAATTTCCAGTGCCAGTGCCAGTGCCAGTTATATTAAAAACAAGTGAATAGATTAGCATGTGTCCCCTTCTCCTTCCACCCTTCACCCCGAGGGCACAAGGATGGACAGATCAGCTGGCTGTTCATTTGGAATCTCTCCTTGCTGTGGTGCTCAGGATCAGAGCATTGGAAAGGTAACATCAGCAGCCATTTGACAGAGCCCTTCCAACCCTACCAATTCTGTGATTATCTTCTCGTGCTGTACAGACTGTGAAGTGGACAATACCAGACATCATCACTGCAGGTGTACAGGTGAGAAAACACATGGCAACACACACCTGAAGACCTGAGGGAGATATAACATCTTGCTGTTCCACATTCCCTCCTACACATTTCACATAAGTTTCCATCTGCCCCAGATGGGAGCAGAAAAGAAACAGAGGAAACAAAAGTCAATGTTTAAATCTTCCCTTTTTCATCTTAATGACAAAAAAAAAAAAAAAAAGGAGGCTTCTACTGCTGACAAAAGATCTTCAGCTTGGCAGAGATAAGAAAACAAATTAAGTCCATTCCAATACCAGCAGAGAAGTTCAGTTTTTGAAATCCCTATATCAAGACTCAAACTACTGCTACAAGTAAGTATTCCCACAGTAGTTCTGAAAACAGTGGGCATCTCAACCACATCCTTGAGCTATTCAGCACACAGCCCTTCCCAAAGCAGGTGGCTTAGAGCCACAGTATAGTCTACTGATGCATGATTATTCACTAGGGCATCAAACATTTTAGTTGTGTGTGTGTTCAAAGAATGAAAAGAGCTGAGGAGATGAGTCCTCCCCCAATCCACATAATTCATTCAAGACAAGTATCAGTTGGGTTTATCTTGCCTGCCCTAGACACCCCTGTTCTGATGGCAAGGCATATTTTCCATCTAGAACAGATACCTACTGTACATCCACTTGCTTTTTTGCTACCATGGTTCTTTAGCTTTTCCCGTCCTTTCCTCCCGTGTATTTTCACCCCTAAACAGTTTCTCAATTTTCATTATGCTGGTGAAATAAGAAAAGTTGTTGAAGTCTCTTTTTATACTTTACAGCTGAATAGACCCAGGGGCTATGCTAACACCTATCCTATTCCAAGTGTACTTTCCTTGAACATAGTGTGACCAGAACTATCAGATATAGATTTTATACAACATATATATATATATGAAGAGAGAGAGAGAAGGAGAAAGGATCTCTCTATATCTCAGGATCAAAGATTAACTCCTCCAGAGCACTAACTCTTCCCTGGCTTCAGTGGCAATACCTTAACAGAAACATCCTATGCTTGCTTTTGATACTAGGATGCTATGGCCACATACATGCTGACATATACATGTAGTCTTTCCCCAGTCTGCAATCTCCAATCTGCAAAGGAAATTCTTGTGTGAAATGGTCAATCTGGAGCCTCTGTCCTCAAGAAAGCTACTATTTTACAATATTCACCTGCCACTGTATCAGCAGAAAATTGTTTCCCTTCTGCCATAAATGAAGTTCATTATTCTGGTTAACCTTCAATGTTCATATTGTATTTAAAGAAATATATCTCCTTAAGTGATGAATATCATTTTTGTATGTTTTAATTAAGAAATAGTATTTCCTGACTTCACTAATGATTTCTGAACTTCACCTCTCTAATAGTATATCTATGCATTCCAAAGATATTCTTTATCTTCACTTCTGTAATGCTTTGGTAGGAGCTGAAGAAACATTAGGGACAGACTTTTGGTCCTTTTTGTACAACCTATGATGTACCTCTGACCAAAAGAGATAAAGAGATGTCATAAAGAGATGTCAGTGAGTGCCTGGCCTCTCACCTCTCCATCTCACAGCTTTAGGGAAATCCTTTGTTCTGCCTGCTCTCAGGACATGAGCTGTGCTGTAAGACAAATGTTTACCCATTCTGGCACATGCAGTGTATCACATTATCAGAGTACCAGCCCCAGGTGCATGCTGCTCATGCTTTATTTGTTTACCTGTACAGAACCTACACCACACTTGGCTCTAAAACACTCATGGGGATAATCACCCATCAAGCACAGAATGGGCAAAACTGCAGCAGTGCAAAAGGTCAGTACCTCAGCCTAAGCTTAGGGCTGTCAGAGATTATTACAACTTCAAAATCATATTTTCATGAAGAAAAAGCAGAACAATCCTTCAGTTTGGACCTTTATGCTTTAAGGATCTTTATCCAAAATTCAAGCCATTACCCTAAGGAACAATAAGTATAGCAGCACGTCCTTAGACAATCTGAGAAGGAGTAACAAGAGCTCTATAAATAGTTATTTTCTGAGATGGCTGTGTAATCTGAAATGATAATTTATTTCTTCATCTACAGGCTCATGAGACTCTCTACCTTGGCTATGCAATCTGAACGAAAAAGAATGTTTAATCTAGTGATTATAAGAAATAAATAAAAATCTTGCTACAAGCAAGACAAGCCTTTGGCTGTGTAACGTTGCCATCTAGTGATGGTCTCCAGACGTGGCACATGAGACATCCCACCTGGTTCTGCTCACATCACCTGGCCTTATCCTGAATCACCAGGGAATCTCATATCACACACTCCATCCAGGCTGGGAAAAGTCAGTCAAACTGATTTCTAACAGTGTATACATATATATATATATATATACACTGTTTTACATATATATATATATATATATATATATATATATATATATATATATATATATATATAATAAAATAATGGAATAGTTGGGGTTGAAAAGACCATTCAAGGCCATTAGGTTCAACACCCCTGCAATGAGCGAGAGCATCTCCAACTAGATCAGATTGCTCAGAACCCCATGTAACTTGACCTTAAATGTTTACAGGCACAGATGAGGCATTGGCCACCTCTCTGGGCAATCTGTTCCAGTGTTTCACCACCCTACTCATCATAAAAAAAATTTCTTTAATCTAAATCTACCTTCTTTTAGTTTAAAACCATTACCCTTTCCCTAAAAAAAAACATTTGTGCCCAAAAAAGTTTGTCCCCATATATATTCACCGCATACATATGTGTATATATATATACATATATATATATATCCAGGGTAAATAGATACAAACTAAATGTTGCCTCCTAATCCATTGACCAAAGCAGATTTTATTTACTCTACTTAAGGCTCTAGGGTTAATGATGATCTATAAAGAGAGGGATAATAGAAGAAATTGCCTGGAAGTCAGCAGTGAGGATTACTAGAAAAGAGATAACTTGCACCAATGCTTATTCTATATTCAGATTTGAAAACTCAACAGATAATCACTCACTATGATTAACCTTGGCTGGGGAGCAGTTTTCCCACAACAGGAATAATACAGATACACAAGACATTAAAAAGGAGGATGGGGAGAGCAGTGGGCAACAATAAAAACAAACACCAAGTCAAGAAATACAACCCAGGAAAAACTTTAAGAATGAAAGCACACCCAAATCCATTCAACATGGAGAGCTTTGAAATATCTGGCAGCCTGCAGCAGGCAGTCTGAGAGGCAACATTTGTGTACATTGGCTGTGTACCAGCATCACAGGATATTTTTTTAAGAGGTAGATCCTTACAATGATTTTTACCCTCAGGTATGGCTATGTCTGGCTCAGGTGGTGGTCAATGGGAAAGATCAATGGAGTTTAAAATACTCAAGGCAGGCCACTCAAAAAATTTGTTGTTAATCTAAAACCCTGCTGTGCCTGTGCAAACAGCAGATCTAAACAGCTTCAGAGAGAGAAAACTAAAAGAATCACCAGCTTACTGCCCCCAGGCACTGCCCAATGCCAAACCCTGGGTTGCTGCATCATTGCATTTTCTTTTAATAACATTAACAAAAATCAAGAAAAAAAAAATAAAGTAATTTTAAAACTGAAGTGAAATGAAGCACAAAGGTTTTACTTTTTTTTCTTAAGATATGGTTCAAAATATGCTGAAGGAGTCACAATTAGAAAGGTCAAATTCTCAAAAAAAAAGAAAAAAAATTAGTCACAAGTCCAAATCATCAAAATAAAAGTACTCAAGATAGAAAGGCATTAAGTGTACACAATAGTACAATGATATAGATAAAACAATGAAAAGCTGTTCAACTGATGTCTCATTCTTCTTGACTATTTGACAAGGCAATTACTGACACATTTAACACTATCCTGTGTATTTCAGGAGATAAAGTCTAATTTTTCATCCTTTTGGGGAAGCCTCACACCAAAAGGTCATTAACAACTAATGACCTTTTTGTAAACACCCAGCAGAAAATCCATTTATAGGACCAGTTGTGTGTGCATACAGGTCCTTTTATGAGGCTCCTAATTTGCCATCCTCTCCTCTCATAATTTGAGCACTTACAGTGAGAGCACAGGTATTTTTAAGAAATAAATCAATTTTTTAAAAAATCAAGAGCAGAATAACCTGTGCCAAAAAAAAAAATCATCTGCCTTTTTAACAAGGATGTACTGAAGAGATCAGTAATTATCTCCTGAGAAAATGCACACTGCCCACAAAAAGCAAGTACTCTGACGAAGACAGCACAGCAACTCCTGCAGATATTTATGTGGTTTCCTCTCCATTTTAAGTATATATTTTTCCTGAAAAATTTTATCATGGATTATGAGCTGATGATTGTCCACTTTCTTGAGCTGGGGAAAGTCATTTACTTAGAACAGACTTAGTGAATTATCCTCCCTTCACATATTTTTACACTTCTCTGTTTGAATTCTGTTCTGTTGATAGCATTTTTGGTTGAACTTTGATGCTGTAAGAGAAAGATTCAGAAAACTAGTAAGTGCTATTGGCTGAGGGCCTAATTCAAATATACAACAGAGACTGACTATAGTGTTTCTTACAGTTTTCTACTCCTGAGCACAGAACTTAGTCCAACTGTTTTTCAACTGCATTTTGTTACTTACTGCCATTTATATTCTTACAGCTGAGTGGGTTCTTTCTTTCAAGCTGAGTTTTCAGACAAACCAAATCTATATTTTGGATTCAACGCTCGCTAAAACGCAGCCAGAAAATAAAAGACTGGAACTGATGCCTGCCTCCTCCCAGCTACATATCTTAACCACTAAATCACAAACACAGACACTCCAGACAGAGCCTTAAAACTTAAATTACCCCTTCTCTAAGTGCAATTACAAAGAAATCAGTCACACCAAACTCTGTTTTGTAGGGCATCCCCTACAACAGACCAATTCCGTGAGCCCTTACAGAATCAAGCAGCCCACAAGTCAGGAGAGAAGAGGATTTTCATTTCTGCACAGTTCAGACATCATTTAATACCTGAGGTGCTTCACTTGCCAAGAAAATGATAATCCCTAACATGTGCAGAGCAAAGACACTAGGGGGATTTTAGTCAAGCAAGGATGCCCCTGCATAAATTAGAAACCTCTAGGGTCTAAACAC
This sequence comes from Oenanthe melanoleuca, assembly GCF_029582105.1. NCBI lineage: Eukaryota > Metazoa > Chordata > Aves > Passeriformes > Muscicapidae > Oenanthe > Oenanthe melanoleuca. Next base: position 76,574,514 of record NC_079336.1, read on the forward strand.
TATCTAAATAAAACTATTCGGTTCATACTTTAAGAATCAAGGACCTGAATTTATCCTAAATCAAAAGTCAAGCATATAAATTCCAGCTTGCTCTTGGTCTTGTTCCTACCACCTTTCCATGCAATTAGCCTTGAGGAGGGAGGCTCCTAAACTCTGTGGGACCACTAATGCAGTAACCACAGTCAGAAGCTCCAGAAGGAACACACAGAGAGAAATGAAACAGAGACAACCCTGCAGCAATCAGGAAAGAAAACCACTCATATGCAATCTACAGCCACATCTGCAAAGATGCATGCCTCAAAATTGCTTCTCTTGCACTAACAAGCCTGCTATGGAGCTAGATTGACAGAAAACTTGTGAGCCATCTTATTCCATACCTGTTGCTGTGCTTTGCAGGTTTTATGGCCATCCAAAAATACCCTGTTTTTTGTGTAATTGGCTCTGCTCAATACTTCACAACCATTTTTATTCTCTGTCTCTCTGGAGAGTTAAAAGGATTTAGACTTTCACTCAGGAGAGAAATTAAACCTCTAATTAGACCAGGTGTGCCTAGAGCTGCATTCCCCAGGAAACCTAAATAATTCTACTTTCATTTTACAAATTTATAAATCATTAGAATGCAAAACCTGTAAATAGGAATTAGTCAGGAGCTTAAAACTGTACTGAAACACCAGGAATTAGTGTATGCTTCCCACACTGAAAATATCCCACAAAGCATTAAATTTCTCCTCCAAAGCTCACTGGAATTAGTGAAAAGAGACCCATAGGGGTTTGGATCAAACCTGAACTCTGCAGGCACACGGTGTTTAACCAGATAGAGCTGCCCTGGCTCGACAGAAACAGCTCAGGAGCTGCAGGTTAGCTCACCAAATGAGTTAGATGAGCTTCCCAAGGCCCATGTAGAAGCTTTGCATAAAGGATGAAAGCACGAGTTAATGCTGGACCTGTGGTGCTGAGCCCCTGAACAAGAAACAATCTGCCTGTAGCTCAGAGAAAATTAAAGGGCAGAAGAAGAAACAATTTGCTTAAGGTCACATAGTAGAATCAGAATTTTCATACACATCATCTGAATCCCATTCTTGCAGCTCATCCCCTCACTCTGAGCTCTGCCTTCTGCACTTAAACCTGCCTCCCTGGATAACACTGCTGGTGCTGGGAAAAGCAGGTCTTCTTCCTTAGTTAAACAGACATCAAACTCACTCTCTGCAAGGAAGAAAAGGTTATGCTGATAGTTCTGAGCAGACAGATCTGTGGAAGAAAAGGTTATCCTGATAGCTCTTCTGAGCAAATGGATCTGTGGAGAAAGGTTACCCACACGTGTATCAAAAAGTGCTCAAAGGGCAGGAGCGCTTTTATCCCAACTTGCATCTCTTTGCTATTTATTGGATTGCTTGGCTGTCCAAGAAAAAACCTCATGTAGAAATCAAATAAATTGCATTTATGGTTCATCCACTCTAATCTAAAAGGATGAAGCCCTCTCACATTGGTCAGTTAAGCATCCACTGATTTTCTCAATCATGGAACAAGTGCAGGCACATCAGTAATTTTTAAAAAAAAAAAAAAAAAACAAACAAACAAAAAAACACCACCCAAATTCTACTTCCCAAAAGAAATGAACTTTTCTAACATTGGTTCAGAGCATATACTATTTTTCCTAGGACTTCTCTCTCCTCAGCTTACTAATAAACCTTCCCCATGGAAAATTAGGCATAACAGCTACCAGGTATTGCAAAATACCAAAGGAAAAAAAAAAATAAATCAGTAAAAAAGGTAACTTCAAGAATCACATGACAGCTAAGGACAAAACAAGTATGACTTATAACTACCAAGGAAATACAGTTTATTTAAATGAGACTTGGATCCTAGTATTTTGGACAGACTTTGACTCGTACAAGAAAGGAAATACTGTTAAAAAACAGTTTTCAGAGTTGTCCATATTTTTACTATTAATTCAAACAGGAAAACAAATCTCTCATTGAAGACAGATTGCACATTTCAAGCCTGCAGCAGCCCTTAGCTCTTCCTCTTGCAGTAACTTTAGCTAATGCTACCACATTTGCTCAATTCACCTAGTTCTACTAAATGACACTCAGCACAGAGTCCAAGGCCACAGCCATGAAGCAATTCTAAAACATCTTTCTTAGAAAAGAGTAACAACTGGAAATTGATGAAGGGTTGTTTATCCAGTTCAATTTTAAAAACAAAGCAGATATTTTCACTACTATCCATCATCTTCTGTATTAGTCACTGAGATTAGAGTACATGAAGTACAGCCTCTAGCCCACATTTCTAGCTTATTACTCACAGGAGTGATCCTACTTATCTGAAAATAATGAAATTTTAAACTTTTCGTAAGATAAGAGTAGGAGACAAGCCTAGTTGTATCTAATGATTTTTCACTCTCCAAATTACAAGATAAGATTCTGTAATCCAATTCTATCAAGGAAATGGTGGGGGAGTATTCTGTAACATCACACAAGTCTTTGTATGATCCTGATTTTCACATGAAAAAGATTCCACGCAGAGGAGTTCTCAAGATACTTTAAAAAAATATATATATATATGTATGTATGTATGAAGATTATGTTTTCTAGCAAGAATATGGTTAGAATATTCCACTGCAATTACAGATTACATGTGGAAAGCTGAGATAAGCCTTGGATTGCCTGGCCCCCTGAGCCAGGAGACCATGAGTGTGAGAATAGGGATTTTCAATTTGTAGGCACCAAAATTGTAAGGGATCAGCTGTACCAGCTGAATGTTCTCAGGTCCTTGGGGCCTGATGGAATTCATCCCAGAGTCCTGAGGAGCTACTGAAGTTATGGCAGGACCTCTCTCGATCAGGTACCAAAAGTCTTGGGAGTCTGGGGAGGTTCCTGCTGACTGAAGCTGGCCAATGTTACTCCACATCCTCCTGCAAAGAATGGGAGGGAAGACCCAGTGAACTCCAGACTTGTTAGTCTAACCTCAGTACCTGCAACTGTTATGGAGTTCTATGGAGATTCTACTGGGTGCTGTGGAAAGGCATTTGAAGAATAATCACTCAGAATAAAGGCACAGTTAACATGGGTTCACAAAAGAAAGTCTGGTTTAACCAGGACACCCTCCTATGATAAGGTCACCTGCCCACTGGACAAAGGGAAGATTGTGGATGCAATTTTTCTGGATTCTGGGGAGGCTTTTGATACTGCCCCTCACAGCATCTTTCTGGAAAAGCTGCCCAGCTGTGGGATGAGCTAGTTCAGGGTGTGCTGGGTGAAGAACTGGCTGAAGGGCAGAGCTCAGAGGGCTGTAGTGATTTGGGCTACACCTGGCTGGCCACTGGTCACCTGGGCTGCTGGCTGGCAGCAGCTCAGTCTGAGTCAGCAGGGTGTGCCCTGGCAGCCAGGAGGGCAAACTGCACCCTGGGGTGCCTCAAACAGCATCAGCAGCCAGTCAAGAAAGGTGATTGTGCCACTGAATTCAGCATTGGTGCAGCCTCACCTTGAATACTTGGGCAGTTCTGGGCCTCACAACTTAAGAAGGATGTGAAGATCCTTGAGTGCACCCAGGGGACAGCAACAAAACCAGGGAAAGGACCAGAAAGGAATGTCCCATGAGGAGCATATAAAAAGAAATAGATAAGGGAAAAGGAGAGAAGGTCTGTAGTGCTTTTTCTGCTTAAGGCATCCTACCATGTTATTATTGAAGCTCAGACCCATTTGAAGGTTTCCATAAATATTTAAGTTAGCAATCACATTTCATAACAGGCAACTTCACAATAAAACAGTGCTGATATAAAGAAAACTCCTTCAAGAACTGACTGGGCATAAGTTACATGTGCAGTACATGAGCTGTTCTTGCACACCACACAAAGCCTTTGAGGAGCGCTGCAAACACAGCACAGCAGGGAATGACTCCACACACAGAAATGCCCAGAGGCTGCCTGGGTGTGCAGCTCTTCAGTGCTACCCCAGAATATTTTGTGTTAGCATGAAACACTCTGCCTACTTCCTCTGCTGTGGGCCCATAAGCCCTGATCCACTCTTGTTTGGAGAAGTCACATGGCACAGATGTAAGCACAACTGAGAGGGGCAGTCACCAGTTTTAAGAAGTCTGGCAGCATCCAGTAAGCTGGCTTGTCCACAGAAGGCTGCCAGAAAGCAAACATACCCTCAAGATATGTTCAAAAAAATGAAAAAGTGCTGCCAACTGCTTGGATCAGGGACACAGCTTAACAAAGTCACAAGGCCAACAACTTTACAAGGGCCCACTGTGGGCTCTGTGGCTCTTCATCTCAGGGTAACTTTAAAAAACCTACAAAACTCCTTTTATAGGTCATTGTGAGCTGCCTAGAAATATTGGACTTTAGTATGAATCCCTAAATCTTGACTATCATTTAAGAAAAAAACCAGTGCAAATTCAACCTCCTACACCTTCTCACTGTACCATAAATAGAGCATTTACCCATTTTGAGTCAGACATGTCTGGGAGCTCAGTCATATAATGCACTGATATAGAAGATCCACCAGCTACTTCATCTTGCTCAGAATTGTACACACAGGGAAACAACTCTGAATTTGAGAGCCTCCTACTGGCAGCCCCTCAGTGTCCTCAAATTACAGTCCACACTAGAGATAAACAGAGAGGAGGAAGGCAAGGACTGACCCTGCAATCAAAATGAAGTTTGCAGCCTGGCATTAACACTCAGAGTTCCTCATAACCCACAGAATCCATATAAATGCATATTCACACATTTCTCATTTTTAAATGCATAAACAAAACACTTCCTAGAGCTCAATACTTCACCTCATGCCAGAAGGCAGGAGTACTTCACAAAGCAATTTGTGGCATTTTGGAGGCTTTTTTGTGCAGATCAATAAACACTGGAGTTCAGTTACACTTAATTTCAAAGGTCAGCAAGCCTTTTACATTCTTCCAGAAAATCACCTGCTCTTAAGATCTTTATCTTGTTCAAAAAAAAGTGTATCTTACTCCATGTCTGTGACAAAACAAGGTTTTAGTAATCCTTGACATTTGTCAGTAAACTTGAAAGCTATGCCAAAACTACATTTGAACCCCAGCTGACTCGTTAAGCCACAGGAACAGCAAATACTTTTACAAACTTACAAAGCATACTTGACTCAAGGAAGAATAATTAGAATTATATCAACTATAGAAAGAAATATAACTATATCAGAATTTTTTCAGTACCAGACATCTGACTTTTAGCTGAATAAACTGTTAGGGGTAAGCCTGAAACTTTTATCAGGATGAATGCTCTCCCACGAGTCTTGTAAATTCCCCAAAACCTAGAGCAACCTGATGCCAGGTGTAATCATGTAGGGGCAATTCCTGTATTTCTGAAAGACAACAAAAAATATCTTCTGAAGATAAACTACAGAAATAGAAGTTTCTGTCACCATAAACATTAAGCATCATATATTATTAGATTACAAGGAACAGAAAGAACATTTAAAGTACTTTTAAAAAGCTATGCAAGGTCTTCAATAAAAAGATCAGCATAAGTCAAACTTATTTGAGGAGTAGCTAACGCAGGGATGACTGAATGTAGGGCTTTTTACATTTTTGCTTTCTACCAAGGTTATGCATGTAAGTATGAAAAATATCACAGAAGCTGAGACATTTTGTACAGCAGACTGAAAGAAAATGTTTTAGAATAATCCATTTGAGGAAGGAGAAGAGAACGAACTCTTCTTTTTAGTAACATTTTAGTTTCACCTAACAGTCTGAGAAGAAGCCCATAGCTGCTGTGCCAAGCACTCTGCCATTGTGGTAAAAGAACTTTTGGTTTCTTTTACCCTCCATTCACCCTCATTAACATTCTGCAATGCTTCATATGAAAGGTGCTTGAACTAAAATATATGTTATTTTACTAAATGTCTCTCTGCTTACCAAGTAAGAGACATTGCCAGCACTGGCAGAGTGACTCTCAAACAACTGGTGCCTGAATCTGTATCCTAACTACAAAAGCACTTTCTTAAATTGAGCAGAGTTAAAACTCTGCATCTGCATTTCTCAGCTGGCCACATCATTGAAAACAGGACAAACCAAACCCGTGTTTTAAGGCACTAAGCATTTGGACTCTTCTTAATCAGGGATCTGGGAGGATTGTAACATGTAGTGATCATTTCCATCCAGAACCTGCCAGAACAGCCCCAGCCCACAAGGACAAAGGAGCCCAGACCAAAGGTGAGAAGGAGAAAAGGCAGTCTCAAGCTCTCAAGGGGCAGTCTGTGCAACAATCTCCTGAAGGACTTTGGGGCTCACCCACTTTAGAACAGTCATTCATCTGAAGGGAATATTTTACCACCATTTGAGATCAAGGAGGTTGGTGGGTGAAGGGTGAGGGGGACCACGACTAATGGACCTAACCCAAACAGTCTTATAACAGAAACATTCTTATGGTGCAGGGAGGACACCCATCAAGCCTACAGAGGACCTGCAACTAAGCCTCTTCTCACGTTTTTCAGAATAGGGATTGATTTTAACAAATGGTTTCCTTAAAGCAGGAGCTTAAGTAGTAGAAAAATCAATAGAAGCAGTTATCAGGGGAAGACAAAAATCAGTTACTTTTGATTCAAAATGAACACTGTGGGGAAAACTAGGTTCAGAGCGCATCCTTCTGCTCAAGCAGAATTAGGATTTATAGTGGAAAGCTGAGTAATATAATTTGCTAACTCTTAGCACATCTTTCATCATCAACCAAAAATCTCTATACAAGTAAAATGTTATCAAATTTTATTAGCAGTTACTTGCACCAAAAAGAGTCAGTAAACTCTGTGCCGGAGATAACTGTTACTTAGCTGGTCAATAAACAGTAACGATAGCAGTTTCAGCTTTGTTTGGAGATTAATACAACTGATAAGGAGAAGTTTACAAGACTACAAAAATTGTTTTCTAACGTACATGTGTGTAAAAAATAATAGTAATTACATACCTTGAATACACACACAGCCTTGGAACAACATGCAACTTACAATGAGAGGAAGTCTTCTATAGTGTGAACAGAAGAAAAAATGGTGAAAAAATGCTGCTAACCCCGACTTTTTTTACTATATTTTTAACTCACTGATACCTCTTTTTTTTTTTTTTTTTTTTTTAAATTTTGCCTGCTGTCTCCTTTTCCTTGTCTCCATCTTGCTAATCCCTTCAGTTATCCCTCCTGAAGTAACTGGCCTGAGGTGATTAACCAATCTTCAACACCTGCAGGTTGTAGCACTGGGCTCACCTCTTCAGCAGCCTTCCCTAGACGATCACAGGTGAGCTGTTGTGCTGTTGAATAGATTCCCTGGGGAAAAAAAAAAAAAAACACAGTAGGGAAAAAAATGATACTTCAGAAGCTGAGAAATGACAGGTACTCCCAGATTTCTATGTAATGCTGGCAAATCTTGGGAGTTCTTTTATCTCTTCTGTTCAGAAGAGTTGCAGATACAGGACAGGCTAGAAATGACACTGCAAACTAGAGACTAACCCACCAATTCTCCCTTGGGCAGCAGTGGCAAAGTGCCATCAAAATCAAACAAACCACTTCTTGTCCACAACACAGGAAGGACATTGCTAGATGAGTCCAGGGGAAAGCCACCAAGTTCAGATCAGAGGACAGAGCACTTTCCCTGTGAGGAAAGGCTGAGAGAATTGGGATTGTTCAGCCTAGAGCAGAGAAGGCTTCAGAGTAACCTAACTGCAGCTTTGCAGTGCCTGAAGGGAAGTTACAGGAAAGATGGGGCATGACTGTTTACAGGAACATGAACTGACAGGATAATGGGGAATGGGTTCAAATTGAAAGAGAGGTTTAGATTAGATATTAGGGAAAAAATATTTACTGTGAGGGTAGTAAGACACTGGAATAGGTTGCCCAGTGAAGTTGTGGATACACCATCCCTGGCACCATTCAAGGGCAGGTTGGTTGGGGCTATGAACAACCTGGTCTAGATGGAAGTGTCCCCTGCCCATGGAGGGATTATCTTCAAGGTCCCTTCCAACCCAAACATTCTACAATTCTATGGTTCTATGATTTTCCTATATTTTCTGTGCTACTTTAGGTGTGTCCACACAGACACAGAGCAAGGGGCACATGGCAGTCATAAAAGCCATGCTGTGCTTTCTTGCCCATGCCAGAATGGATATTGTCAGACAGATTAGGATACAACAGAGGTTAAAAACCATAGAACAGTTGGACAAAGAGGTCTTACCAGAACTCTACAACTGGGTTGTACAGAATTGTTTAGCAATCCTCAGAAACTTTTTACCACCATTCATCTGTCAGAAGTTGCTTTTTTTTCAAATTTCTCCAGCCTCCTTTCTTTACATTTATTTTCCAGCAGTTCTGTTCCTTATACTGGGTTACATGGAAATGATGGAGACGGGGCACTGCTCTCATATCTAGCAAGTGTAAGTCAGACAGGCAAAGGAGTCTGCCCAGATGAATGGTACTCTGCAAGCAGAAATTCCCACTTGACCTGAGGATGATATTCTTTCCATCCTATATGTCCATATATTTTCATTCTCCCATGCCAGAATCAGCAGATGGACATTCCCCAGTCTCCCTGCCTGACATGCACCCATAGGATTGCTGCCACACCAGGAACAGCAGCAGCAGACATTTCCACTTGAGAAATAGAGCACAGTTCAGTGATTAATGAATGTACTACTGCAGAGTGCAAAGGACCACTAAGTTCCTTCCCTCCTGCCCAAGTGTAGTCCTCAGCTCCCATCTCCCAACAGCAAGTATGCTGGCCCAGTCAGTCACAGTCACTCCTCTTGCCTAACCAATTTTGATTGTGCAATAGTTTCAACAGGAGAGGATCCTCTTTATATCACAGGAGTCCACAATTTGGCACTTTTGTTCTCTCTTGGGAGACACAGGTTTGATTCCTCCATCTGCAGAAGAAATTAAAATTAGGAGTAAAATCCCACTATAAGGTCATTCCATAAACATTCCATAAAAGAAGGGACACTGGCATCATCACTTTGGTTAAACAAAGACAGAGGACCAGTCCTTGCTGTTTTTGATTTGTGGGGTGGGGAAGAGCAAAGAAGGGGACACATCAATGTCTGACCTCGCCCTGAAATCCTCTGGGGATCTACCTGAAGGAACCTGAGATTGTATTTTAAGGAAAGCAGTGTAAAGAACAAAATGAAAAGTTCCTCATACCCTGTAACCACTGCCAGTACCTAGATGTTGATGGCTTTGTTCTCAGGACTGTTGCCTTGAGAGTAGAAGTGATGAAATTACATACACCTAGAGAGATTTTGCTGTCCCTCAGGATTTTCACCATAATTCTGTCCTGTAATGCTGCAAAAAATATAAGGGGCTTTTTCATCTGCACAGAGAATGGGTTGTCACAATACAAATAGTAATCTGAAATTTGCAGGGCAAGATCATGCCACGTTTTGCTGAAGGGCATTTTGATAGGTCTTTTCATGTACTGCTCTTGATTGAACCTGGTAATCAAACAGATGGAACAAAACGAGCACTTAGTGACTAAACCAGTGCTGGCCCCTCAGTAACCCAACTGTGTTCACATGGCACGAAAAACCAGCACAACATTAATTCCCTCCTGTTCCCCTCAATAGAAAGAGACTTGAGCATTTTCCAGTATATAGGGGAGAGCACTTAAGAGGTCAAATTCATCCCCAACAGACTGATGCCAGTGCCACAGCAGCAGCTGATTCTAAGGACAGTATTTATCTGAGAACAGAATGGGGCACTGCTCTCTTCTTCTATTTCATTTCAGGTAACATTTATAGTACACAGAAGGAAAAAATAAAGGGGTTTTTTTTCTGTAACAATCCCCAGCATCTAGCTATGCTCTCCAAAGATAAATATAGGTCAAAACTTCCTCCCCTAAATTAGCTCCTAAATAGAGCATTAATTGTATTACACCCTTATGCAAAAATAAGAAAAAGATGGCCCCAAAGACATCAAGCACATATCCCCATAAGATGGTTCATGTATATTTAAGGGGTCAAAACCACAAATCAATTTTACTGAATACATGGCAAATTATTCACAGCATCAGAATTAACATAATAAACATTATAATGGATTTCTTCAAAAGGGAGCTAGTATAATAATTGCACAAGGCATTCTAAATGGGAAACAAAGCCAACTACAAATTTCAGAGGTTATTTTATGCAAATACTGTAGCTGTAGCATTCTGAGAATTCCATTGTAAGCTGAATTGTCCACTTCTGATACTATGAATAACTGCATATCCATTTACTTCTAATAACCTATTATTTATGTGAACTTTCTTTTGTCCTTCTAAATGCTATGAACCCATTTAGAGAAACCACCTACATGACAACTTACCAATTATCCTTATAAAATGTTGCATTGATTTGGATTAGGTACACATATAATTAAATACCAACTAACTGTTGTGCTCGTGTAAGTTGGCAAAAGTCTGTGAACCCCAGCAGTAGAACATTGCATTTAATTCTAAACAACTATTTCTAAAAGAAGGTGATTTATATATAATCACCCCAGAGCACAATAAAATTGCACTCAGTTTGCCATTTAAAAGATTAGTGAGTGCAGGTATCAATATTTAATGTGCAAATAACAAGTGCCATTTTCCAGACCATCCCCAGAAAAACTCATTCACTGCTTAACTCTTCCAGTGCCCCAATACTGCAGCCACTCTCCCATGTACACCCAGGAGCAGCTCCAAGATACCATGCACTTACTCACCCTGCTCACCTCAGGTGACACTGACATTTCACAAATTGGCTTAGAGTTGGCAAGTTGGATTACTCACACTTATTGCATCCATGCTGTGGGACTCTGCTTTCCTCTGGGTCACACTGCTGAGCATCAGTGCCACTCAGAGGGGCTGGCCCTTGCTGGTGTGGGTCCTCAGAACTGCAGTAATGATGACTCCCAGAATGGAGCTGTCTCCTGCCTGGCTGGTTTGTTCATGTCTATGTGCAAACCACCCAGCAAACATTCAGTGTGTTTCTTTTCAGGCCCCTTTTGCTTCTTTAAGCTCACCACAAATCTGCTGTAGCATCTCAGTAGCTCCTGTGCCAAGACACTGCAGCTGGCACTGCCTCAGGGGGACAGCAGGGCAGCTGTGGGGTGCAGTGGGACCTGCCAGGGGAGTGATTTGCTGCCACAAGTGGGTTACAGAGGGAGCAAGCAGGATTCAGTGGTGGAGGCCTCCACACCTTCTGAAAGACTGCAGCATAGCTGTACCTGAGCTATGGATTGTCTCTTCCTCTAATTCTCAATGATGTAATGCTGGACTTGGAGCAGTTTTTCTTCTGAAGCAAACTCAGGCTACTTTTGTTATCACTGTTCTGGAGGGTCTGCAATGCCAGCAAACAGCTTTCTATTACAGCATTTAATAATGATACTTATTCTACTCATTATATAGTCATCTTTCTATATTCATGCATTTTTCTTCTCTTTCGGTGTCCTTGGGCTTCCAGCAAACAATTCATTTGTGGACAAAGCACTTGTATGGCCCTCAAATCATAAACCATTCAAAACATGGACAGTGAAAACAACACAAGAGAGACCTGGAGGGCCTGACCAGAATCTGTCCAGAAACTGTGAAATCACCCATGTATAAAATACACTGTCTGTCTCTTGTGCTTCAGATTGCTGAGTTAAAATGACAACAGTCAGGGCATGGGGGCTGGAGAGACATAAAATGGCCTGCAAAAGCAATTAAGTGCCACAGAGACATTTGGACTTGATAAGAACAGAGGATTGTTTACAGCCCTGTTTACTCCTGACCATGAATGCTGTGCTTTGTGTCCAACAAGGACCTGAGCAAACCCCAGGACTCTGACACATCTGTTTCTCTGCTGAGGCTCCGGAGGGCACAGACACTTCCCACTGGCACCATTGTGCAGGTGGCTTTCCTGAGGCTTTCTGCTCCAAATTATGATCTCCAGCCATATGGGAAACACTCATCAAATACATACAGCCTTCAGAGCTGATCTCCCTCTGTACCCTCTTGTTTTTATGTGGTCCTGTTCCCCCACACGCCCCCACACCATGTTTGCTCTCTCTCTAACAAGAACACAGAAACAGTCAGGTTTTACTGCTAGAAAAACCCTTAGGAGTCTGGGATTCAGAGAGAATGGGGAATGTACTGTGCTTTTCACCACCAAGTGACCCCAGGCAGGCTGGCACCTCGGTCACCAGGAGGGGAACAGACTCCCAGCTGTGTTTGCCCCAGCTCCAAGACCTAAGCTGCATTTTTCAAACAGGGAGAACTTCTCTCATCTTTAAAAGCCAGCCATGCAGCAAGGGACAGCCCAAGAGAGGTGGTGAGGGCCCTGGGTTCACACCTGGCTGACATGGCCAGCTGTACCAACCTGGTTTTGCAGGGATGGAGGGGCACAGAATCCCAGCCTCCACCAGGGCTCACCACGTCTGCAGAAATTGTTCCAATAGCTGTCTGTCAGAAATAAATGAGAAAGACAGAAGATTATAAGTGTTCTATTTTTGGTTGTTTGCTGTTTTTTTGGTTTTTAACATTTATTGGGATGTATGTCTAATGCCTAACATTAGTATTTCATTTTTTCCTCTGAATATAAATAGATTGCCTATGGATATATCAGAAATACACAATAATGCAACTGTGAGTTATTTACCTGCTGGGACAATGCTAATCAGTATTCTAGCAATGAAAATGACTTCACTGGCTTGTAAAATATAAAACAGCAGGGAACTCACTGGAGAGCCCACAAGCATATGTCAATAAACTTAAATTATTCACAAGTACACAAGCCTCCCAAGACACCAGCTTCCCAGCCCTCTTTCATTTCCTGACTGTTCCTGACTGCCTCACTTTTTGAGCTAAGAAAAAGACTAATTTTCTGTCTTCCTCAAAGTTTTTACAGAAGCCAAATATCATATGGAAAACCTTTAGTTCAGATTAAAACTGAATATTTTATTCGCTAATACTTCATATATCCAACTGACATGCATTGCAAAGTGCAGCAGCGGCACAGGACAATTGTAAGGCCATAAACACCTGAATGTAAATGACATTTTACCAGAGTGCCATAGCAATGCACTCAGACAGCACTGATGCAGAGTGCTCTCATTCAGAGTGTTGCTGTTCTTTGTTTCTCTCCTCTACATCAATCCTGTCAATATTAACATCTGTAAACAATCACTAACTACTCCCATTTTGACACTTCCAGTGTACACTGCCAAGCTCTGCAGGGTGTTACAAGTAAAACAGAAGGTGCTAATCCCCACCAAAGGTCCTTCAGCCAAAATTCAAATCAATGTTTGGAGTTTAACGAAACAAAATAAAAAACTCAACACATTAGAATACAAATCCAGGCATCTGTTGTCATAAAAAGATTGTGATTGCTGTATTCCATGTCCCTCTTCATCATAAATCCATTTGGCACCCTTTGTAACAGCCTGGCCTCCAAAAAAATTATTTGATGTTCCTGTAGATGTCATATGTGCCCTGTGCTTTTACAATACTTCTATTGTAATTCAACATTCATTATCTTTCCAATTCATGTACTGAATAATGCTGCAATATGAAATGCTCACATTTCACAATGAGAAAATCGAGCTCAGCTCTGCCTGCTTTAATCCCATTTTACTTTTATTATAATTCAATACCAGAATTTTTTTCATTCTTGGCTGGGTTATTGACACCTGAATACACACAAGGGAACTATCTTCTGCATAGAAAAGATGCATTTTTTCTTTTCCAAGAGAAGACTTCCAATTTCTTTTTCAATACCATTTAGATATACTTTCCTGCCTTATGATGATTACTGAATAGTTCATAAGAAAAACTGAGGTGGCAGAAGTACTAATAGAACAGCATTTACCAATCACCATAAATGTAGACATCATGAATACCTACAATTGCTGGAAAATGGTAGTGTGAAGCAGATTACAAACAGAGAAAGATGGTGGTATCAAAACTGTGGTCAAAGAATGGAAAACACCCTCTATTTAGAAGCTAAATTACCCAATATATTCCTTAAATGTTGTGTGTCAAAAATACCATTCAAAGTTTTACTGCTAAGTACCATAATAAAAAAAAACCATAAAAGCTAAAATATATAGACTACAACACACAGAAATGGAAAATACATACTCAAAATTGCTTCCTGTATTTATGATGGAAAGCATATATGGTGAGTTTCCGCAATGAGGAACTTAATTTTATTGTTTGTTTGGTTAAGCTGCTGTCAGTGACTGCAATCTTTGTGAGCTACTGGATTGGTGGATACTGCCACCATCTCAAAGCACCTCACAGTTCTTTTTCATCCTGAATGAAAGCTAAAGTGCTTGAGAAATGTACAAAATCTTCCTTTCTCCAGTGACATTAGATCTAGTTTTCTTCCTTATTACCCCACCACGTCATTTTTAACAGAACCAAACCTGTAACACACAGCAAGCTGGAAAAAAAAAAAAAAATCAGCTGGCCATCATATTCACAAATCTTATATTCATTCTTCAGTGCCCATCACTAGCTGGCAATTACTGAGCATGTAAATATGCCCTGGGAAGAATATGCAGATCAGACAGAAGGATTTTTAAAATGTCACCTATAAAATATTCTCTCAGCTAAACAGCTTCATTTTAAATAACACTACTGGTCAAAAGGTCTATTTTCAAGAATATGTTTAAGGGCAGTCTATTTAGCATCTTGAGACAGGATTTCCTCTTGAACTGTTTTGGAATACTTCACTGAACTTTAAGCAGGCTAGCTATTACTGATCTATCAGTAACTCAGACAAACTATTTTAACAAGAAGTAGTACTCCTGCTTTCTTGACCAAAGCCTCTTGAGCTTACTTTTACTAATTGCATTGTATTGCAATGACCTTGACCCACTGCTGCAGCACGTACAGTTGAGGCAAATAGCCATGGAATACTGCTGCTTTTTCCAATGCCTATGTAAAAGTTATAGGGAACCTCAGATTTATTTAACATAGCTTTAGTGACCAGAAACTTTCATTTGTTTGGTATTCATTCTGATACAGCTTGATTTTGTGATTTCTATTTAGCTCTTCCATCCTCATCAGTACCTCATTTTTGGTTTACTTATTTTAAATGCCCATTATTACAGCTTTTAATTTTGAAAGAAAATTCACAGCTTCATTGATCCTCTCCTGCCACCACGTGAATACCAGTCTTCAGGACACTGGCATCTTAGCTAGTCAGCCTAAAGGACCAACAGCTGGAGGGTTTTACACCATCAGTGAGCTGTGCACAGGTGACATTGCTGCAATAATAATGGTTAGAACAGAAGAAGAAAAGTAAAGGGTAATATGTTAGGAAAGACAAAGATTTTGTGGAGACCTGAATACAAAATGACAAGATGTTCCTAACTCTGCACTGCAGTTAAGCTGTCTTAATCATTCCCCTGTCACTGGCAGGCTCTTAGAAAGGGATTCTCACTAGCATTGAATGGCCTGGAGTTTGCTGTGTTTACCATCAGCTAACAAAGTGTGCAGCAGATGCTCTCACAGAATTCATTTGTGTCAACACCTCAAATATCCACCACTTGAGTTTTCAGCCTGGCCAAGGCACATCTACCACAAGCAATTATTTATCAGACAGAAGCTGAAAAGCTATGAGAAAAAGACTGTAACCTTCTCTACTGGCTAAATTAGCAACTGTTTGCCCATTATCCACATATTCTTTCTCTGAGCACTTTTTCCCTTGGATTCCTTTTCTTCAGAGATAAAGAAATGTCTCTGGTGAGAAAAGCAACCAGCTGCCAAAGACTGATGCTTAACCAGCCCCTAAAGAGAAAACTGCAGCCTAAAAAGACAACCTTTTATGAGGCTGATCAGTGTTAAACCATCTTGTGCACACTGGTCTTTTGGCTCCACCAAAAGCACAGTCATTCTACTCTGGATAGCAACAGCTCAAAGCTTTCAGACAAACATCCAGGAAAAGTCCACATCCTGGCTCTGAGATCATATGTGCTACTCTAAAGCATAAAGTAACCCAAGCAAAACCAGGCAAAGGCTCCATTTCCAGTGATCTCAAACTATCAAAGAAAAGAAAAACAATATTGCTGAAAGGGAGAGAAAGTTTTCACCACTGAGCTCTTTTACCTTTTTTCTTAAACAGATGAGCACCCAGAAAGGAGCAAAATGCAACTACGAGACTTTCTCAAACTTCATTTTACACTATGAACCTAGAAATTAAAACTATATATGAATCTCATGAATGCAGATATTAAGAATTAAAATGACACTTCATGATTGCTTTGAAACACCTCTTGGAAAATAACTCCAAACCTATGTTTCCAATTATTTCAGCAGGTTTAATTACTGCATACATATTCCACACAGGATTCTACCAGAAACAAGAAATCAAATCAAAATCAGTGTTGAAAACACAGGAGGCTAAAACTCTAACAGGTCATTTAAGAGAGCCCAGTGGCCTTCAATGATACTAACTGCACAAGCAAGGACTGCTTGTATAAATTAAGCCAGAAACAGGTTTGCAAATTGCATGGATACTCAAAATGTTTAAATTGGATGTTATCCTGGTTTCTGTTTTATTTCTTAGAAGTGAATGAAAAACACCCTGAACATTAGTGGGTTTTTTCTGCAAAGGATATTCAGGCCTTGCAATACACATCATATCTAAACTTCACTCCCAGCTTAGCTACTTATAAGCACACTGAATTTGGTAGCCAATTTCTGGTTCTGAGCTTCAGCAAAAACATTCTTCCAGTCTCCAAGAACACCTTGAATATAAAGAAGAGGAATTATTACCCTTGACTAACAACCAAAGAATATAATTTAAAACAGAAGATTAACTTTTCTCTCTTATCCTTTTTCAGAATAATTTTTTTTCCTGTAAGAAAAAAATATCTGACAGGAAAATACACACATTTGCTTTATGTTTGGTGTCTTCAATAGAATGTGAATATAAAGCAACCATAGGAAATTACTGTCTGCCTTCCTAGCTCTGGCATATACCTTGTACAGCTGTAGAAGACTAGAAATGGTGACCAGCAGCAGTGACACCAACCCAGAAAACTCAAAAGTGTGGCATCTAACTGCAAGAGCTTTCTTTGTTGCAACCAGACACTGCTCTAAACTGCAGTCTATTTTTAATCTAGATTTTGGAGAGTCCACAGTTGGGGGTTGTCTGAGGTTCTAGTCTGATCCATGGCTAAAAAACACAGATCAACCTGTGGAGATTCTGTGAGTTGATTGTGGTCCACAGGCAACCCCGAGGGTTATTTAGAAAACCCAAGAAGAAAAATCTGTGGAGGCAATCAGTCTACTGGCTATCCACAGCAGTCACAGAAGCCTAGATAAAACTCTTCTTTGTTTTAGTTGGTGCTTAGTTCATACCTGTAGGTCACTTCTGCTAATCATTTTACATGGGGCTTTACTGAATGGTATGGGTCTTTGGGGTGAAAACAACTGAGATTCCTGAAGCACAATTGGTGTTTCTTAAACAACACCCAGCCTTGAAAACGATACATAAATATTAACCATCTATCAATCCAAATTCCTGTCAGCCCAAGACAAAGAGCTACCATTCACCTCTCTGGCAAAACACAAATTCACCCTTATGGAAAAGAATAAACCAACAGCACCTGATCTTTAACACTCTCTGGCTGGAAAGTGTGCCTTCCTGCAATGGTCTGGATCTGCTCAGCTGTTGGTGAGAATCCAAAGGATGCAGCTACCTGCTTTACAGTGGCAGTCAGGTTCTAAAAGCAGTACAGTGAAAGCAAGATGTGCAATATGCTTCCTCTAAGAAGGAAGTTACCCATTTGGGATGTGCATCGCCAACATCTACTAATTTCATTCACTATTTTCTGTGTTGCATTTCTGTTTTCTGAAGCTCTGCTTCTGTATAGCCAGACTCAACTTGTCACTAAAGTCAAATTGACTTTGCTCTTTCAGAAACCTGTGCCATTTCCTCCTAGTTTCAGCAGATTTCAAGGAATGGGCTCAGATGTGTTTTGGCTGTCAGTAAACAGCATATGCTTTACCCCTTCCAGGTCTTCATATAATATGATCACAGTATTCTTATCTTCAATGTGCTTGTTCCAGGTGACTGCAGGATCAAAACAGGATCCCCAGCTGACTGTAGAGAAAAAAAAAACCTTGGTGTGACCTTTCTTTCTAACTGGGTACTTTTTTTCTGTACAACTGAAGAATTGCCTTCTGTTGCCTTTTGGTTACATCAATGCAGACAAAAAGAACAGCCTGTCCTTTCCATGGTACTGTCTGCACAAGAGAATGACAAGAGCTTGCTCTGAACTTTTGTAGGTAAACAGTTTCCACACATAAACATGAATCTCACTATGTGCTTCCCTTATGTGACTATAGTGTCATGTAAACATCTTTCAACAGACAAAGCCTGACATCAGCCTAAATCTAAAATATGGGTCGTTAATGAGGTATTGGCCTAATGTGGAGAAATAGTAAAGAAACAAACTCTTGCAGCATTTCCTCCAACACTAAGTGGCAGAATGTTGACCCAATGCCATTGTCCAGCTGCCATGCAATTCCCTCACCCTTTGCTGGAAGAGCAAATACCCAGAAGCAAAGCATCCAGCATTCTGGCATCCAGCTGCCTCTTTTATCATGATCTACGGCCATCAGGAAATTATTTATGGCACAGCTGTTTTCCCACTGGCCCCATTCTGTTGTTTTCAAAATATTTTTTTCTGTTGCTTTTTCAACAACAATCAGTATCTGTAAAAATGCAGATCTGTAATTAATCCTGAAAGGAACTCATCCCCAGAGCTGTAACTGGGGACGCTTGGGACACTGTTATGGAAATGGAAAAATTAAACAGCTGTATCTTTAGGGTTTCAAAATAACACTATCTGGAGTGGAAGAAAGAGGTCAACAATTTTAGATCACTCATTTACTCTGGCAACCAAAGTGAGAGTATAACCAAACATTTTGCAACCAGTAACATACTGGGAGCTATAAAATATTTTATTAGTGAAGACATGCAGAGCAAAGTTATAATGTAACCAGAATAAGGACCTTATCACCACTTCTAAGGTTTGTTTATGTCATGAAGCAACTGTAAAAAGAAGTAACTGGAAAGACTGTAATGTTGTCAATTGAGTACTATCCCATAACTACCTTGGACCTGGGAAATAGTAAGGAACCATTTGCCAACCTCCTGTCAGGAAAAGCTCCTTTAGAAAACCACAGATGTTACAATCATATCTCCCATTTTTCAATAATTTTCTTGAAATCCTTAAAAGACTGTAATCCTCAGAGAAGCATAAACATTTCTGAAAACACATTATACACACTAAATGTTTTTGTCAGATAAGTTTCATTTTTTCCTGCCTCATGCAGGAAAAAATAATAATACATGGAAAAAACTCTATCCCTTAACCAATTTGTTTCCTCTGTGGTGCATCTTGGAAGTGCAAAGTATCTTCCACTGTTCAGTGACCAAGTACCAGAAACACTGAAGTTTTAACCTCATGATTCTTTGCAAGGAGACAGCCAATGTCCCAGAGACACTGCTGCCACATTCACTCCCATCGTGAGAAAAGAGTTGCATAAAAAGGGAAATCATGACCCTCCAACAATCTCAGAGCACTGCAACAGCTCTTCATATGTCCTTGCTTACATCAACTCCAACAGCCCTGAGGCTACTGTAAATTGTAAGCAATGCTAAGAGAGCCGAAGTACCATGAGACTCCCACTGTCTCCAAGTTGTTTTCCCACAGTGCCACCTGCTTGGGTGCAAATAAATGATATGGCCCCACAGTTAGTCTTGCACACTGATACTGTCAGAGATGAGGCTTGTTCTTGGAAAAATAAAACACTCACCATACCTTTTTCCGTGAAAATAGACTTGGAGAGGCAATTATAATTCAAATGTGTTACCACAATCCTTAGAAATGGAATCTATTTTATTGTCTTCAGAATTAAACAGAACCAGAAGAGAGATGTTTTATACACAGGTGCAGCAATCATTTGTGAGAGTTGCCTGTGTGAAAGAGCCCCTAATCAGAAGGCATTAGTCATCCAAAATTGTCTTCTTTCCCATCTCAGGAGAAATAGCCTTACTTGCTGCATGACTTCATTTTAATAACTTCTGTGCAGGAGAGAGAAAAAACAGTTTTAAATGGTTTGACAATTTTGTTTCATTAACCTGATATTTACCTGGATCTCTACATTTAATAAAATTAGTTCTGTGCTTACATGTATACTCTGGACAGTTGTAAATATCTATTAATTTAAAATCCACTTCATACCCGCACCAAGAAACCCAGAGAGCAAAATAAAATATGCCAGAGGTTAAAATAAGATGTCAGAGCCTTTCCATTACAAAGCTTAATTCAGTACAATAGTCATCAAATGACAACACCATAGTACTCACAAAGTAATGGTTTCCATTAATGAGATCCTCAACAGTTTTCTGTGACCTTCCTGACTCACTAATAACTGGAGGCAGAACTCACTCAACAATGCACTTAAGATATTTTAAATACATTCATAACATAGTCAGTGATAGAAAATGACAGGAGCTTTCCTGTCTTTTACAGACAGACACATGGGAAGATTCTGGGTAGGAGAAGGAAGGAATTAGCAAGAAACTCCGCTCATTCTGCTGAGGGAAGTGTCTGCCTCTCTCTGCTGCCTGGGCCAAGGGCAAAGTGGAGTCACTTATTCAATGTCACTGCCTGTGCATGTCCTCAGCTGTGCCTGTAGCTGTGTCCATAAAGCACGTGCCAGAACAAGTGCTAGAAGAGCTGTTCACCAGACACCTGCATCCCTCCCCATCCCTCAACCTTTGGAAGGCATCTTGCAGTAAAGCCTCTCCCAAACTGCCTCCCATTCCAGCATGAGCCTGTGGCCAGTTCCTGGAGCTGTGCCACGGAGCCAGCTCCCCAAGGCCACCAGGACTCCCATTTGCCCCACTGCTGCTCTGCCAATTGCTGCAGGGCAGAGCAAGGGAACAGTGTGTTCACCTTGACCCCCAGCATCCTCCCTGTGTCCTTGTGGGGAAGTGCTTGGAAAGCTTCCCATGGGGCCCCCACGATGGAGCTGCAGAGCTGCCCCTGCCTCCTGCAGTGAGTCCCATGTGAATCCAGCTGCCAGATGCACTAACATGGAAAACACAGTGCAAACAGCTCATGCTTCCTGTGCAAAGTTATTCCCAGAAAGGAATAAATTCCACCCTATCTTACATAAAGGGCCTCAGATGCTTGGGTGGAAGCAGCTGATACATGTCATTTATACAGTGATTTATATATAACATGTACACATTACACAATGTCTTATAACACATTTATCATTTATATACCACCTAATATCACACTTTTATATAAGACATTGTACGATGGATATCATTTATATCACTCTCCCATTTACTTACAAATCCATGCTCACATCTGCCAAGATGTGCATGAAAGCAAATTCCATTTTAACAAAAAGCTACAATTGATGAACCTAAAATTCCCAACTTCTAAATTCCCTACTGGCTTCTCAACCATATGAGCTATCCCTGGGAACTACTGATTCCTGAAGAGCCACTGTGTTTAATCCCTACTTCACCAATAGTCCTTTGCATCAGTTTCCCTATCTACTACACACACCTGAGTTGGAGAAAGCCTTTTGTAGTTAGACTTTGCTGTAATTTAACCTTCATAACACTTAACAAGTAAAAGGAATGAGGATAATATTACAGCTTTAAGAAACAAAGCTTTTGAATGTCCTCAATGCAAGTTCCTTCATCACACATGTCCATGACCATCTAAGCATGGCAAATGCTAAAGAGTTTGAGCCCAGCATGGAAAACACCCAAGAAGCTGGAAGAGGAAGCCAGAACATCAGGGCCCCTTGGCTCAAGAGGGAAAGAGACCTGCAGAGACATTTTTATTTCTGTCTGGTGACACTATGGCTTGGTGGGTCCAAGTGTCACATTTCTAGTTTCAGACTGGGGCAGGTAATCTTTCAGTTTCATTCTTTTTCCTCTAGTCTTGCCTTTTTTCACCACAATTTGCAAGCTACAGGAAATTATAGCAAGAAATCTATTTAGCACCGTTTTAAAATGTAGAAGTAAGTATCCAAATGGGAAAAAAAATTCCAAAACATTTACCTGCAGATTGAAACCATGCTGCACTGCACAAATGCATTATTCTCTCTCCCTCCTGCTTTCCCATTTCTTCAGCAAAACCTTCCATACAGGCTTTTCCACCAGGTAACAAGGTGCTTCATTCCTCAGCAAGCCATGGGGAGCTGTACCTCCTTTCCTACTGAACAACTGTCTTTAGTAAAATACTCCCCTGCAGAGCTACCACAAACTGTCTGACCTGAGCAGTGTGAGATCTCTTTTTGTTTTAATCTACTCATCCTTTGCCCTGAGCAAGAGAGGTTTACTGAGTTACTAAACCTCAGAAACAACCTGTATCATGTCTCCACACCTGAACTCTTCCAAACTCTGTGAGAAATAAAAGTCAGTGCCAAGATATGACAAACAACCTCTGTGTAGGGTCCAGAATTAGTCTGGACCCAAACCCAAAGGGATTATGGGCTCCTTAAAACAAAGATGCATATTTCATTATTTGTGCCTGCTCCTTCCTCTTTTATTTGGTCTCTTACAGTTCAGTGTTCTGTCTTACAGCTGCTATAAATTTACCCTAAACACTACAGTTTCTTTCCAGATGAGAACTTTCCAATCAATGCAAAATCTACATGCTAAATGAGACCTTGACCTAGAACCCTCTCTGGTTAGAGCCACAACAGCTACAATGAAAATACAATTAATTCCTTTCCTGTATCTTGGTTTTCTCCAACAACCCTAAGCTTCTTCTGCTTGGGTGGATCCTGTTCATTTAAAATCCTCAGAGCAGGAATTACTTTACTAAGAAATCTCACTGAATACAAGCAATACTTGCAAACCCAGCCATCAGGGAAAAAATAATTGGAAAATTAATCATCCTGCAAGAATGAGCAGCGAAAATATTATATCTAATCTTACAAAACTCCAGCAGAGGGGAGGGAAAGCATCTTACAAAGAAAATAAAGTCCATATTAAGGAAAATCTGAAGAGCTTTTATTTTGGCAAAACAGACAGTCCCATAATAGCAGTTAAGAGCAATATGAATAATAGAAGACAATGAAAATGAAAGGAGTAAGATGAATGTATCTTTACAAACAGACCATGTGAATCTGCTTGTAGACCGGGTTAGGAACTTACAGATAGGGAAGCAACAGAAGAAACTCTTAGTTCTAGCAAATGTTACTATCAACATAGACTGTTGCCAGCCAAGGCCATGTTAAATTCCTGATCCTAGAGAAGAACAAAGACTTGATAGAATTATGAATAAGTATTTGTTTCTTTTATATAACAAAAGGGACATAGGTGCATATTAGAGGGGAGCATAGAGAGGTGATTCAGGAAGACTGTACCTTCCAAGTACCTCAGCCAGTGGGGAAAAGGAAGAGGGAGATGCAGTTGGGAACTTAGGATAAGAAAGGGGCTGCATCCCCAACAATTTGAGAGACCCCATGGGAAACGCCCATGGCCTTTATTTGAATAAGGTTACAGGACTCCTCTGTCTCGTCCTTGGACATAAACCTCTGCCATCATGGATTAATTTTCCTGGCACTTGGAAGACACGCTGATTATTTATTTCAGAGCTGCAGAAACCTGAGTGCTCCAAGGTATTCCACAAATCGAGCATGCCAACTATCAAAAGTTTTTACTATTTATACAATTCAGCAAACTAAGGAATTAGTGTCCATTCGCTGCAAGTGACATAGTTCCCTTGCTAATTAGTCTTCTGTCTTCTATTAGTTAATGATTGCCTCACTTCTCATGCTAATCAGTCAACACTCTCAGTCCTTTTGTTTTGGGTGGGCGCTTTTCTTGGTCCGTAGCCACGAGTCTGCGGTCACAACCCGCCCCTGCCAAAAACTCCCATTTACACAGTCAGAGCTGAGTTTCCTTTATCAGCTTCTTCCTTCTCTCGGGGGTTCTGCTGGATGTCTTTTTGTCCACTCAGTAGTTCTCGCCGGGTATTATTAACCTGTCCCGAGGTCTGCGATTACCGAAGCACACCGGGCCCAAGACCTTAACAAGCAATTCCACCAAGTCATTTATTTCTAGCAGGTGGCCGACACATAGCACCCGCCTGCCACCCGCTATCTGCCTCACGGATTACTCTCTTTTCTCGTCGATTAGGCCGGCTATACAACCAATCCCACCCTTTCCTGAGTGGTTTTTACGCAGCCCGCACGCCGCACCGCGGGCGGCCCGTGAGGCGGGAGCGGCGGCGCCTGCGCAGCGCGGCGGGCGGCGGAAGGCGCCGGGCCCGGCCATGGCGCGGCGCGTCCTGCGGGGGCTGCTGCTGCTGGAGGCGGCGGGGCTGCTGGGCGCCCTCCTGCTCTACCGCGCCATGGACCGCAGCCAAGGTGCGCCCTGCGGGGACCGGGGACGGGCACGGGGGCGGGTAGGCGAGGCTGTTCCGCGCCGGGGCCCTGCGCGCCGGCCGGGTTTTGTAAGGAAGCGCTTCCGTGTGGGGTCAGGAGCTCGGCTTGGGTGAGTGCAGGCGCACAGGGGCGGCTTGTCGGGCACACCCGCTAAGATTTGCCTCTGAAGAACGGGCTGCTGCTCTAGTTTTACAAACCCAGGCCCGCCAGCAATCCTTCGGGGGGAAGAAAGCACGCGATCACACCAGGAGCAGAGAATCCTGCATGGGTGCAACACTGGTTGGACAGATCTGTGTCCTTGCGGGAAAAGAGCCTGTCCTGCTACCTGCAGGGTCAGGGCGAGCCAAAAGGCAGCTGCTGCTTTGCTTAGGAGGGCGAGAATCCACCCATTTCAGCAGCGGTGTGGTCTTCACCTACACATCAGTTTGCATTTGTTTTCCAGGGTCCAGGTGCTGTCAGGCTGTTAAATTTCAGCCATCTTTGTATTTTTATTAGAAAATACATAGAACAAAAACGTGGAGAAGATGTTTTCAGCCTATTTTAACTTGGTGCTGCGTGCTCAGCTTTGTTTTTTTCTCCTTTCTTGCAAATTTATATGCATTTGCACATTTCCTGTAATTGCAGTTCTGTAAGGTGCAGTGAGCCAATCTAACAGCTCAGTGAACTCAGAGTGAGGCTTTTACTTTCTTTGTGTTAGTACTAGAATGGTTAACATCTTTATATGAGCTGCTGTAAATAATTAAAATAGCATAAACCTGTTGCAATTTTCTACTGGTTGTCAGAGCAGCCCATGGAATGATTCAGTGAACACCTAAATCTGGAAACAAAGCAGTTTTCCTTGGTTTTGAGAGGTATGCAGCTTCCTGTGAATCTATAGCTTGGACTTTGGTTATCACAATTGTAAGGAAGCTCAGAAAACACTGTGATGATGGGCCTGCACATATAAGTAACCTGAATAAAATCTCTGAAATTATTTTTTAAAACTAAATTCCTATCACATTATTTAATGGTGGCTGTAACTAAAGAGCTCAAACAAATTTCAATAAAACAAATCTGGCTAGAAAAATAGTGCATTTAATTATTCATCTTAATATATGCTGGGAAAGTAACTGATTAATCTTTCTTGTCAGATTTCAGATACACAATGCAGAAGAGGTTTCCATCAATTCTGGAAGGTGAGTTTGTAGTCGTTGGCTCCAGAAGGATGGCTGAAGCTTCTGTTGCATCTTCATATATAAAACTGATCTTAGGATGGCCTAAAACTTTCCTCAGGAGACACTGCAGAAGTTTTTATTGTAAAGGTTTGGAGTGTGAGACTGTTGGATAGAGCTGGAGGGTTACACACTGAATAAAACTAACCACAAAGGGGTTGCTTGTCAGATAAGTCTAACTTAGAGCTGGCATGGATTTTCCTGTTTTTCAGTTTATTACAAATCCAATGAGTGGTCTGGAATTCATGGCATAAGGGAGAATGACCAGATGACATGGTTAAGCACCAAGAACTGAAGTAAGAAAGATGTGTAATTAAAT
Organism: Oenanthe melanoleuca; assembly: GCF_029582105.1. Classification (NCBI taxonomy): domain Eukaryota; kingdom Metazoa; phylum Chordata; class Aves; order Passeriformes; family Muscicapidae; genus Oenanthe; species Oenanthe melanoleuca. The sequence goes on from NC_079336.1 coordinate 76,600,448, forward strand.
AAAAAACTATTTAAGAATAATTATTTTTAAAATGTCCACATCAAGACGTCCAGTTCATCGTCTTGATTTCTTGCCTTTGTACTTGTTTTTCAGCCCTCTGTGCCTGAACTGTTTCTTCCTTTTGATGATGCTTTTCACATCCCTGTTGTGAAGCCACTTGTCACGCTCTATTTCCCACTGGATCTGTTTGATATCTGTAGGAGGAAAGGTGAGAAAGAAGGAGCCGATGGATACCTCTGACCATGATGTGGCAAACACATGAATCATGTAAAAGTTAAAACTTGACTACTGTATTTATAAAAGTTAATAAAAGTGCAAACTGCCTTTTTTTTGAGAAAGCTGTGGGTTTTTTCATTTCACAAAACAAACCCTACCATCTCAGAGTTTCAGACACTATTTTCTGATTTACTAATGCTAGACACATTTGCATGTTTGAGTGCTTCTAACATTTTTCAAGTGACACCAGCAAGACTTGTAAAAGCTTTATAAAGCTTTATTCAACCAGCATATACACATGTAATTCATTAGAATTATTTTGGGAAAACTACTTTCTGCTTGACTGATACTGCAAGGAGATAGTCCAATAGGTAGGTACCTTATGTCTTCCCTCCCCAAGGAATCAAGGGCACTTTACCTGAGCAGAATTCACACAAATTCTTGACAAAGAGCATCCTGCCTGTCCCTATTTACAGTATTAAAGGGCCAACGACAGTCTCTCCCTCCTTTCTGAAGCCTTATTCACTCAATTACTCCCAGCTAATATTTAGCACTGGGCATCTCTCATTACCAGAGAAAACTCTCACATCTTACTGGTGTTGAGCTGCTGTCCCTGCTGTGTGGTTTCTGACCCTGTATTCCAGCTAAAGGTGGTTCATCTTTTCACCTACAGAACCTGAAGGGAAAGAAGTGAATTTCAGCACTACAGTTCATGCTACTTGCAGCATGTACTTACTGGCATTATCTCTGTTGGCCATGGCATTCATTCCGATATTGTCAAACTTAGACCCAGCATTTTCATCCAGCAGATAGCCAAACTTTAAAGAGAGAAATTTTAATATTGTTACAAAGCAACAGGTAAAATGCTTGATGACTTTTTGTTAAGCACTGATCAAACTCACCTCTTCTGCAGATGCCAGTATACCGGCATCTTTGAGTTTTCTCTTCTTTCCTCGCCTGGATCCTTCAAACAAAAAGTATTATTCTTATGAGACACAATTTCAAGTTCCCAAAGACATTAAAACCAAGTTTTACCATGTTTTAAATTTTAGCTTTTCTTAATGAGATCATCTGAATTAGCTATGCTGAAAATCTTTGTTTCCTCACTTCCCCTAAAAGAAAAGGAAAACAGAGTTTCAACCAAGAATTAAATAGCACAAATCTGTGCATCAGGTTTAACAGATCCACAAACCACCAGTACAACTACATCCTTCTTCAAAATTCCTCCTTCAATTCTCATCTCTTCAACAGCAGATTGTTACTCTGAATTATGCTAGTTGGGGGACAACCTCCTTTTCATTTATGGTTTATTCAAATCTGAACCTAGATGCAAAATGTGATCATCTACTGTAGTAAATCCCTCTATTCCAAAGTTTTTTGGACTATTTTATGTATTAAGCTTTCACGTCAGTGTTTTCTTACCTTCCAGTGATCCTGCAAAATTCATATCTTTCTTTTTCTTGCCCTTTTTACTGACAGATTCCAGCTGCTTGTCATTGTCTGAGTCTGACAGGGAAAAAACCCAAATACATCAGTGTCCAATTTTCACACCATGTACACATATTTAAAGTGCAGCAGAGACTAAAATTCCTTTTTAGGCATATTTGTCATAATGGCTCTAGTCTTTAAATGGCAGTGCACACAAGCAAATCTAGTATTTCCTCAAGCTGGACAATTAAAAATTGGTCTGTGGTGTACTGTTTTTTATGTTTTTTTCCACAGCACCAGAAGGGAATGGTTCTATGATACATAAAATACAAAAGCTAAAAGCAGACATTAGGTAAACCTCAAATGTCTGGGTGGTAAGTTTAGTGAAATAATAATCTCATGAAAGATTGTGTTAACAACTGTATGAACAGTTTACCTCCTCTACCCTCAGTAATCTTCCTGTGACCTTTAGTAATTCATTTAAATACTCCATTAATCTCTGATTTTCCAGCCACATGCACTGCATTCTGTGTAAACTCTGCTTTTCAGGTGAAAAAAATACAACCTTGCATGTTGAAGAATCAGTTACTACTACAGTGGTAATAAAAGTCTGAGTGCATAGCTATATTGCAAGAGTAAGCTATTCTTGTGAGACAGCCATTTCATTAAAAGTTAATTCATCTAAAAAAAATCACCATTAACTATGTCTAAAGAAATACAAAAATTATCAATTACCAGATTTTTTTATTTTTCTCCTTGAGCTCTTTTAATATTTCTGCCTACTGAATCCAGTTTTGTGTATAATATATAATATATAATATATAATATATAATATATAATATATAATATATAATATATAATATATAATATATAATATATAATATATAATATATAATATATAATATATAATATATACCGTTATGCCAATTTTCAGAATGAAAGAAACACGTCTCATTTGGAAGTTTTTATACCCAGATGCCCAATTCCCACTCTTGCCTAGGAGATTGTGCCAGGAAATGCTTCTCTTGGGACTTCATTGTGCAGCATTCTATGCTTAAAATCCAAACTTCCCACCTAGATAACTAAACTGGAATTTGCATTATGTAGTTTCATATTAGATAATCTATTTTTAAAGCTTCTTTTTGTTTTTTGGTAACAAATGGCACTTTACCTAGGTCGTTATCATCTTCAGACACATCCATAAATACACCTCCCTCTTCATCCATATCATCTTCAAAGTCTTCCTCCATGCTTCCTAAGGAGACTTCCTCATCATCCAGATCACTGAAGTCATCTTCATCATCAGAATCTTCCCAGTCAGCACCAGATCCCTCACCAGCCTGGCCTTTCTTGCCACCTTTGGGATTTTTTTTTATATTACTAAAAGAAGATGGAACAAGGTTAGCACTTCATCTGGAAAAATACTGTTCATATCTAGATGGCATCTATCTACTGGCAAACACTATGTTAGGAAAGTTCAACATCATTGCAAACTACTGCAAATGTAGGCTGCAACCTAAAATATGCATATTATACATTCAGGTATGTTTTCAACATTAGTACAGGCAGCTGTATTATAAAAGTCAACGATTTTAAGAAGTTCTGGAGAATGCTAATTAGCAGAAATGACAACTTCAGCATTTTATCTCCTCTGTATGTTTTCTTCTTTTCAGAAAGTTTTTTCTGTAAAACACACAAACTGCTCTATTAAATACCAGTCAAAATCACAAAAATGTTTCAGGTTTCACTAGGAGTTTAGACTTTGATTCTGCTGTCACCTCAAGGGAAAAAGTCTCTGTGCAAACTCAAACGCTGTATTATAGATACTTTGAGTAAAACAGAAGCTACTTAATAATTTATTATTAGACTCAATGAAGCTAAAGGTGCTTTCCCACCTAAATGATGCTATGATTAATGAAAGTGCTGACTTGAGGAGAACTGAGCTCTGACTCTAGATCTCACAAAGCTAATTAACTGTGGTAGGGCCAGTTACAACCAGTCCTTATGGCAACAGTGCCATTGTGCCTCATTCTGCTTTTGTACTTGGTAATTCTCAAATAGAAACCTGAGACAATGGAAAACAAGATTTTACACTGCTTACTGGGTCACTCCATTGTATAAAATAATTAATTAGTTAATTAAGATAATCCAATACCACAGGTCTCATTTAAGAGAGTAAACATCCATGTAAATTATCCTGAGGTCATAATGAACTATAATGGGACATACAGAAAACCTGCTTTACTCAGTTTAAAACTGATGCTGCCTTTTTTGCAAGGTGATATTCTGAGTTGTTCTGAAAAAGGTCTATCTAGTGTCACAGAGTAAAACTCTGTAGATGTTAAAACAAGAAGAGTAAGAACTAATCTGAAGTCTTACCCAGCAAAATCAAGGTCATCCTGGCCAACAGCAGCATTATCAGCAGCTTCAAAAGTATCTAGGGAGAAAGAAAAATGTTATTACTACAGGTCAGGTTGGATGGAGCTCTGAGCAACCTGATCTTGTGGAAGGTGTCCCTGCCCATGGAAGGAGGCATGGAATGAGATGAGTTTGCCAGTGACCTTACTGAACTCATAACTTCATGAAAGACATTAGAAACAATGAGAGAAACTGTAAGCAAGAAAAATTGAGGCAAATGTTACATGCTGCTAGAAAAAGTTAGACTACATTAGGAAAAGAGCAAAAGGGCATGAACTGACACTCAGGAGTGTAAGTTCAAAATAAATTTCCAGCCATTCAAACAAGCTGACCACTGCAGTGGTGGGAGCAAGGACTCTTACAAACAGCCATACAGCTGGCTCACACAGCAGATAGCAGGAACTGCTGTCTGCAGGAGCTCAAAGAACAACTGGAAAGCCAGTTTTCTCTCACTCCCATGGTTCTTTTACACAATATGAACTGTAAAAAGGATAAATTAGTAATTTAAAAAATCTGGGAATACTGGGATAGTTACTGCAAGGAAGAACACAGCCTTACCCAATGCTCTTTCAAATTCATCATCATCCACATCTTCCACACTTTCTTCATCATCCAGACGCTTTTGTTTCTCTCTCTTCTTATCAAACTTTGAATAAAATCTGAAATAATATATTGCGCTCAGACACAATGACTTTATGACTTTTTAAATAAAAATCCTGCAAATTGTTTCCCATGTATGTTGCCAGTTGAAAACTGTAATTGATGGTTTCAAACACACCTAAAATCAAGAGATTTGTACTTCCTTTGTTTTTCAGAAAATCAGTCACTACTGTAATATTTAAAACAATGGAATGTCACTGGCCAAAGGTGGCAGAAGTAATTTTTAACATAATGAATTTATAAAGAGCACAACAAAGATGTAAAAATCTGCCTTAGACTGAGAAGGAAGAAAGGATCAAATTCAACTTGAACAAAACTGGGAAAAAATAAAAAAGACATTCACCCATCAAGTTTTATTAAATTTTCTCATACAGCCCTTTTCAAGTTTTAGTTTTATCTTCTGTCAACCGTTTTCACCTTCATTTCATGTTAAAGAACCACCAAACACAGAAGGCAATTTTGACCATATACAAGAGTACTTTGTACAGACTTTAAACGTGCAATTGCAGTTTAAGCCATCTTCAATGTAACAATACTGTTAACTATCTCAAAGAAAATTCAAAGAAACAGAAAAAACTATAAGTAATAAAAAACTAAATACTCTGAAAACTAGCTCCTCTAACTTTCTTTGCTTTGTTCCATTCTAATAAGCTTTGATGCTAATGAGCTATATTCCAGCTTTCATTATATATACCTCTAATGCCTAAGAATTACAACCCACAAGATATTCATCATTACCCATTACTTAAGGCTTCTCTATTATAATGTCAGCTTACTTAATTTACTTAAACTACAAGCCCCAAATTGCCTTTGTGATACCTTTTCCTAAGCACTTTTAACAAATGTTAAAATTATGTCCAAGAAAAGTACTATCCCTCAAATTAATCAAAATTTGCAAACACTTGTAATACCAGAGAATATTTTAAAAATGCAGAGGGTTTTAATGGTATTGCATTAAAAAAAAAAAAAAAAAAAAAAAAAACAAACCTTAAAATTAACATTCACAAGTATTCCATTACCTGTGAAAGAACACTTCATCCACTGGGATTTTGCTTTCATCTTTGGTCCGGAATTCCTTACTGTTGACTGCAAAATCATCAATCATGTCATTTGTAAAACACCTGAATTCCTCAAATTCTGTCCTAAATTCTCAGTCTGCTCCTTCAACCCAGAATAAACTAAAGAATGTGACAAAGTGTATAGGCTAAAATTTCTATATTAAGCTTTACCAGCCATAAAAGTACATCAGTACTTACTAATCTGCATAACTAAAACCTCTTTTCCAAAGCTGGAAAAGCACATCCCTGGGAATGCTACAGAGACTCTGCCACAGATGTGCTACAGTCTTCTGTCATCAAGCAGCATGTTTTACTGATAGTTTGCTCTGTTTTTTTAACTGTTTGTTCATACACCAAATCCTACTCTTGATTGTTGGAAACAGTGGGACTGGACAAAAGGCAGTTTATTTCTGGAGTCAGGAAGATTCTTAGCAAGATAACAGTGCCAAAGATACCTTACACTCATCCTAATAACAGCTGCAGCTGTGGCATTGTATGGAGTAATCCATATCATTTAATGAAAGAACTTAATGTGATTTAAATAATTATACAGATCCATTTTTCTGGTATTTAAGCCATTTTTCAATCATAATAAACAGAATAAAAATGGCTATAGAATAACTGAATTTCTCTACATCATTTTTTCTTCAAATGATTCACCAGATCCAAAGCTCCATCTGTGTACATTCCATACATCCTTACAAGAAGATGAGGTCTAATCCTGAACATTAGGCAGGACCACTGTACTCCTGACAGATGGCACTTTCTTTTATTGCTAAGACAAACAGCATCAACAGTGCAGATGACACATCTACATCAACCAACCAAGGATTTTTTTAATCATCATAATCTTAACTGACCTAAGGGGCTGACTTACCTGCAAGATTCTGCATATTCTTCATAAACTGCTTCTTTTTTGGCTGCATTACCACACTGCTGGTGTTTTCTGTATCAGAATATAAATCAGAGAGGAATTTTTATTTTATGACTTTTTTTTATTTATTGGCTAATAGACCAGTGAGTCTATTATTATTATTTTATTATAAAAAAATAATTTATTTTATGTTAGGAGTGGCTGATAGACCAGTGGGTTGCACTGCCATCCATAACCTCAAGAGGCTGGAGAAATGGGCTGACAGAAACCTCCTGCAGTTTAACAAGGGGAAGGGCAAAGCACTGAAAGAGAAACAACCCCATGCACCAGCATACACTGGGGGCTCTCCAGCTGGAAAGCAGCTTGGCTAAGAACACCCTGGTAGTCCTGGGGACACTGTGAGCCAACACTGTAGTAAAGAAGGCTGATGGTTTTCCCGGCACTTGTTAGACCAGGTCTGGGCTCTCTAGTATAGGGCAGACAAGGGCATTCTGGAGAGAATCAAGTGATGGGTCACTAAGTTGATGAAGAAGACTCCACCTGAACACCTGGAAACACTTTTTCACTGAAGGCAACTGTGTACTGGAACAGGCTGTACAGAGAAGCAGAGGATCCTCCACTCTTGGAGACATTCAAAAGCCATCTGGGAAGTCTGCTCTAGGTGTCTTTGCTGGAGCCCATGTCTTCAGAGGTCCCTTCCAGCCTCAACCACTCAGTGTTTACATGTCCCTATCCCTTGCTTATTCCTGGCAAGTGAGCAGTTCTGCACTGTGGGTGTGAGGGGCAGCAGGATGTGTCTGTCAGCTGGCTCCGGGTTGCAGACATCTCTCTCGCAGCCCTGAACACTGATCCCACTCCTCTGTCCCACCACACGCACCCCAAATACTTGACAAGGCCAATCTGAGAGAATGAGAACTGGGACAGCACCTATAACCAAGATCACATGGTAGATCACAGTCAAGTGCCTACCTTTGCCTTTGCTGGGTTTGGGATTTCTGTACACAAAGCGATCCAAGAATCTCATTAACGTGAAATCCTGCAAAGGGTCACCGGAGTACTGAATGTGATTTCCCTGAAAGGAAAAAGCCAAAAACCATTAAGGTCTTCATTTTATAAAGATACCATCTAAACACAAAGGACTCAATCAGTTCAAGAACAACATTAAAACATACATTAAAAAGATAAAGACTTGAGGATACTATACCACATAACCCTGACCAGGTTCTTCTTTTTGCATTTCACTGTTTTCTTAACTAAACCACACCTCCTTTGCTTGGTTTCAGTGATAAACTGCCTTGCAATGTACCATGCTAACAGCAGTTAATACTCAACATCATTTCAATACCATATATTCAAATGAAAAAGAAATATTTTAAATATATACTTGTGAAAGTTTGTGTGGTTTTGGCATGGTACCACAACAGTATTTAAAAAAAAAAATTGTTCCTGTAGCAGGACTCCCCATATTTTAAAAAAAATCAAATAAAAAGATACAAAAAAAAAAAACACTCTAATAAGGCTTTAAGAATCATATAATACCTACATTTCAAAATTAAAACTTATGTGAGCAGTCTCCTTTATATATAACATTGTAATTCCATGAAAAACTTGACATTTGAGAATATGGTAGAGTTCTGCAGAGCTGCTAGTTACCCACAAAGGTCAAGGAGACTTTATAATGTATTTTTTCAAATGGCAAAGGACACCTAAAATAAAATATCAAACTTCAAAGCAGCAAGCTAGCAAAAGCACTTACTTCTAGAATTGTTTTTGCAAACAGGGCCACAGATGGATGAAAATGTTCAGAAAGCTGAAAAACATGAGTCATTCATTTATTTCTAAAATTTAAAAACATGCTGTAAGACCACTCTGTGACTTATCAAATAACAGACATACACATAGTAGTACAAGGCTGATGAAGCACTTTAACAACTGAAGAACTTCAAGTTCTAATCTTTTATTTGCATTAAATACATTTTCACTTACTATTTTATCTAAGTCAACACTAAAAAGCTTTAATGGTCAAAGCTAAGATCCAATAGTCAAAAAATACTATTATTGTACAAATTTCCACTTTAAAAATTCCTATTCCCTACTCAAGAATATCAGTATTGTATGGAACATATACAAGCTTAAAGCTGAACAATGTGTTAGCTTTAACATTTCTGTTGTTACTCAAGTAGCTACTTCAAGAATAACCACGTTCTTTTTCCTCTCTGTGTACAAGGGCCACACTTATAAACACAGCAACAGCAATACAAGAAAGTCCTACCTTCTTCAGCTCCCAAAGGCTTGTACTTTCAGCACCACAGTATAAAGGACTTCGGTGCATGGGATCATAGGAAGCTCCACTCTTCCTGCCTGAGGGATGGAGGGGAGCAAAACAAATTTTTTCAGGCAGCTTTACAAGAGTATTACTCTCATTCCCCACAACAGTAATGCTGCCCATCACTCCCAGCTGGACATGCCAGGGGTTCACTGGCAGCAGGAAAAGGCTGCATTCAGCTGCCCTTCACAGTGTATGATCAGGTGTACAGGCTGAGTTCCTGCTGCTTCCAAAGGAAGGTCCTGAAAAGCCCTGACCTGTTCCAGAAGCCTTCAGGGAGGAGTGAAAGTGGGCACAAGTTCAAAGCTGGACAAACTGTCCTAGCAGGCTGCACAAGCCAGAGAGCAGCTACACATCCTAATCTTGGTTACACTGACCAGAAGGTGTTTGAGCATGGAAGAAAATAATTCCAAGCCTGTTAACAGCTAAGACACATATAATGTGTTTGTTACAAACTGCATCAAGTGAAATACACTAGTAATAGAGACTTTTCATGGCTCCTGAGGTAACATGTAAATTGCTCTGACTGGTTGCTTTCAACCAAACTTCAATTTAAAAACTAAAATAATGTTTTAATCACTTAATCTTACAACAACTCTTGATCAACATATTACTGTTATGGACTCTTAGCTGTTAAATTATATATTTTCTTGCTGATTTACCTCCCATATTCAGATGATGTACCCATGAGGCTGATGAATTTGAATTGTTTGTTTTAGCAGAGCTTTCCACTGTACTTTTCTTTTCATCTTCTACTTCTTTGTCAGCATCCACAAATTTTTCATCCTCTTCAGCCTCTTCTTGATCCTTAAAGCATTCTTCATCATCTGACTCCTAAAAACCAAAAAACATTAGCAAAGAGCATTTCCTTTCCAGATTTACTTTGTTTTTTTAGGAAAATGCACATAAAGTGCATCTTGAGCTTTATAAAAATCTAAACAAATTATGGTTGATGTTTAAGAAATAAAGATTTTTGTCCTTGATATAGCACTTCACAAAATTGAACTTTACTGCTTAGAACACACAACTATAATGGTCCCTCCTCACCTCAAGAAACATCTTAGCAAAAGGTTACTAATAAACAGGTTAGGTAAAGGTGCTTATGAAAACAGCACTTATTGAAAAAGCAATGAGATAAAGAAATCATACCACGTGATCCTGTAACTGGACCCTTAACTCTGGTTTTACTTTCAGAAGCTCAGACAGAAGGTACAGGGTTCCACAAATGAAGGGTGGCATTTGTCCACAAGTGACCTGAAGGAGCCTCTTCACAAAGGCCTTCACGCGCCGCAGAACAACATCTGCCTTCAGAGACTTATAGACAAGATTCAGAAACATGGATGGCTTGGAGCACGTTGCTAAAGCAGGATCTAGAAGCTTCCTGTAGGACACACAGGAGAAATTTTGGTGATTGTCACAATGCACACAGGAGAGCAACTGCTATTAACAACAACTACCTACATTCTTCAGAGTAGAAATCTAAAAAACTAGTGACAGTTTGCTCCTCAGTACTCAAAAACATCAGGATCAATTCTGAACTGACAAGAGCTGTGCCATATTTCTGAATATATATGAGACACTGAATATTAAAAAAAATTAAGAACTGCCTCAGTAAACAAAACATTGCAAAAAAATAAAGTGAAACAGTTGAACTGAAAACAGCAGCAAAACTTGAGATATTCACTATTAAGAAACTTATCTGATTTGTCCGTATGTTTAAAAAAATAGAAAGCAAATGGTTAAAAAGCAGCACACACAATCACAATCAGATCAGACATTTGTACTGGCAAGTTCATTTTCTACTCCAATTTTTTCCCAGGCTTCCAGGCATAGTAAGGCCCTTAAGTACACTGCAGATTCTCAGGGAACGTGAATTCCCTTTTTAAAAAATCAGTAACTTCCCCTTGGTCATCTAAACAGAAGTCTGTAAGAATCCTATAAACAGTCTAAACAATCAGCTGGGACAAGAAAAAAAACCAGTATTTTTATAACACAGTCTTTCCAGATACACAAATTAAATAATCTAAAGAAATTTAAGATAATATTCATCCTCCTGAAAATAAGGGGAAAAAATGGGAAACAAGATTTTAGGCTATTTACAGGCATAATTTACAGGCCTAATTACTTTACAGGCTAGTACCTGTAAAGTGATTTCAGAAGAAATAGTTATCAATTAGTTTCAAATAACATCTGGAAGTAAAGCAAGCCACCACAAGAGTGGCAAAGGATAAAATGCACATGTGTTCTTAGGACCTGTGACTGTCTTTTGTTTTTATCCTCATGTTAAATCAAATAAATCATATGCATTTTCTTCTAGTTCCTACAAAACATCAGAAATTTTAGCTAACGAAACACTAAACTAGCAAGAGCTTAAAAGCAAAGTAAGTGTTTCTAAAACTTTATATTAAGGGTGACTACCTCTTAAAATGAAATTTGTATCAATATGCAAACCTGCCACTTACTTGTACAGCGCTGCATAGTACCTGTCCGACACAGTCTGCTGGGAGTCCATCACTTGAAACAGCAACATCAGGGCCTGGACACTGGTGCTGAAGTTCACAAGATGCAGAACTTTGAACAAGGTGTTCATTTGCTCTTTCACTTTCTCATCACCGGTCTCAGCGTAAGGGTAAGCTCTGTTTACCCCACAAAGAAGAGCACTGAGCATTTTGGATTCAACATCTTTTTTCTTAATACAGTTCCGGAAAAAGCAGAAGTACAAAGTTATCAGCTTGTTAGCCAATGCACTCTCCTCATGACTGAGGACTATCTGATTTAGAAAGCAGATAGCATAATACTGAGTTTTCACATTGATGTTTGGGCGGTACAGAAGCCTCTCCACCTCATTGCACACTACTCCCTTCATATTTGGGTGCTTGTGAAGTAATGTCTCTAAAAGATAAGAGGCTTTGGTGGCAATCTTGTTCTGAGGGTCACCCAGTTTATTCACCAGCAGAACCAGCAGAGCTTTCTCCTGCTCGGGCTTGTTACAGAGCAGCTCGTGGGAAACTGCCAGCGCTCGGGATTTCGTGGCTGTCAGACAGTCATGGCTCATTGTCTCCAAGGCCTGCACGAACTCTGCTATCTGCAGCTTCAGGTGATGCTCGAAGTACCAGAGTATCAGCCGCCTGTCTCTGGAGTCCTTGTTGCCACTCGACATCTGCACTATGCTGTTAAGTGGCCGCTGAGAGAAAGAGCGCAGTTTTCGATTGTCTGGTAAGATATCTGTAATGAGAAGCTCCTTGAAAGTATCTAAAGCCATAAGGCTCTGCTGCCTGCTGCCCTTTTTCTTTATGAGGTTTATCAGGTTCTCAACAAATTGGAGACTGTGGACAGCACTGTCCTGGATGAGAAGGGTCATCGCTGCCATCCTGTCAGCCAAGGTACCCGAGGACACAACAGTTTTAATCCAGGCTGAGGAGGCCCCCTTCTGATAGTCTGTCTTATTCTTAAACAGGTCTGTCTCATGTTCATACAGCTTTTGGGCCAGGGCCTTATACTTGGACAGAAGTGTGGGGTTCTGTGGCTCTGGAGAGAATTCATTGGTGTATTCTAGATCATACCACTTGCCCCCTGGTTTGATCAGGATTGCTTGCCTAGCATGAAATTCAAAATCTTCTTCCAGCTTTTCTTTCTTTGGAGGCTGTTGGCTCTGATCACCACCAGCCTGCTTCTTTTTGCTGTCTTTCACACTGATTGCCTTTTCCTTTCCTTTTTTCTCTTTTTTCCCCTCCGGTGAAGGAGGATTTGTTTCCTTCTTGCTTTTCTCTTTCTTTGGAGGCTTCTTTTTCTCCTTGCTGCCACCATCATCCTCATCCTCATCCTCCACCACCAGGCAACTCTTTGCATACTTGCTGAGCCCCAGGGAGCTGACGAACGCCTCCAGCTCGCCTTCCTTCAGGTCATCGATCGTGTCCTTCTTGCCACCATCCACCATCTCGGCCTCCTCGTCCACAGCACACAGCATGAGGTAATCTTGCTGCAGAGACAGGGCACAGCTGTCACGGGCACATCTGGCGCCAGGTTTGCCAAGACTCCCAGGGTTCCCCACAGAATCCCTGAGTGGTTTGGGTTGGGAGAGGTCTTAAGGACCATCCAGTCCTGCCATGGGCAGAGAGCCTTCCCCTAGACTCAGAGTCCCGTGCAGCTTGGCCCTGGGCACCTCCAGGGATGGGGCATCCACAACTTCCCTGGGCACCCCGTCCCAGTGCCTCTCCACCCCCCGAGCAAAGAACTTGTTCCCACCACCCGCGTGGGACCCGCACGCAAGGGCCCGTCCCGGGACGGTGATCGCCACGTGCTCCCGCTCCCTCACCTTGGTGCCGCCGAGGCGCAGCACCTCCTCCAGCGTGAACTCTCCCGCATCTCCGCCTTCTGCTTCTTCATCGCCGTCGTCGTCGCCGTCCTCCTCGCCGCTGTCGCCGGCCGGCTTCCCCCGGTGGCGCTCGCCGAAGTCCCAGAGCGCGGCCGCCATGGCCGCCCGCCGGAAGGGCCCCGCGCTCCCGCTGACGCGCGTCCGGGCCCGCCGCGCCTCGGGCGACGGAGAGAGAGCGGCGGCAGCAGGAGGAGCGAGAGAGCCGGGAGCCGCAGGGAGCCGCCGCTGCCATGGTGCTGCCGCTCCGTGCGCTCCTGGCGGGCCGCCGGCGGCTCCCCCGTGCCGCTGCCCGCCGCCTCTGCCCGCTTTCCCCTCTCTCCGCTCCTCTCCCCGCAGCTCCGGCGCGGCTCTGCTCGGGCCAGGCGGAGGCGGCCGGCGGGGACGGGGCGATGCTGCGGCACCTGGCGCGCAAGCTGCGGGCCAGCGGGCCCGTCACGGTGGCCGAGTACATGCGGGAGGCGCTCACCAACCCCGGGCAGGTGTGGCGGGGCCGGGCCGGGGGCTGTGCCTGGGCCCCGCTCACAGCGCTCACCTCCCTGTGCCGCTTCCCCCTCGCAGGGCTACTACACGCGCCGCGGCGGCGTCGGCGAGAGCGGGGACTTCATCACCTCGCCCGAAATAAGCCAGGTGTTCGGAGAGGTAACGCACTTTCTTAAACCTTAAGTTATTTGTTTTACTTCAACCACCCGGGTCTGGCTGGAATCCTGGTGGACAACAAGCCATCCATGAGCCAGCAGTGTGTCCTGTGGCCAATGGAATCCCGGGGTGCATTAGGAAGGGCATTGCCAGCAGCTCAAGGGAGGTGACCCTGCCCCTCTGCCCAGCCCTGGTGAGGCACATCTGCAGTGCTGAGTCCAGTCCTGGGCCCCTCAGGACAAGAGAGACATGGAGCTGCTGCAGTGGCTCCAGGGGAGGGGAACACAGATGACTGAGGCACTGGAGCATCCTCTCAAAAAGGAAAGGCTGGGGGAGCTGGGGCTGCTCAGCCTCGAGAAGAGGCACTGAGAGGGGAGGGAGCTCATCAATGTCTGTGAGTATCTGCAGGGAGGTGCCAGCAGGATGGAGCCAGGCTCTGCTCTGTGGTGCCAGCAACAGGACAGGAGGCTCTATCTGAATATTAGGAAGAATTTACTGTGCACTGGCACTCAGAGTGCCCAGGAAGGTTGTGGAGTTTCCCTCACTGGAGACATTCAGGAACCACCTGGACACAATCCAGTACTATGTACTCTAGGCTGACCCTGCCTGAGCAGGGAGGGGGTCCAGATGGCCCAATCTGGTCCCTTCCAATTTCCATCCCAACTGATTTCCAAGCCAGTGTTCAGATACCTTGTCAATGTCAAAATACTGGAGTAGCAATGATAAGAGAAAAATTGGTTTTGAGGGAAGAAGGGAGGTTTTGTTTTTCTGAAAGTCCATCTGAAACACCATCTGTGCTTAATAACACTCTACTTTCATAGAGAACTTGCTTATAAATAAAAAGAGTTATGGTGATGTTCCAGTGTTAAAAATCCCCTCAGAAATAATCTCCACAATTTGGTCTGGCTCACTCTGGTTTGTGTATTGTTTTCAGAAGTGAAGAGTAGCTAAATCCTGTTCTCAGTGACAATTTGGTAAATGCATTGTCAGGAAGAACAGTTGTCCAAAGGCACCTGGGCAGTGACCTGCATTTGAGCCTTAAGTGAAAGTTCTTGCCAGAACAGACTCCCCACATTTACTGATGGAGACTTGCTTCTGCTCAGCTGACAGCAATCAGTGACCAGTTTTAATACTTAAAGACAAGAATGTGACCTTATGTATCATAATTCTTCTTAACTTTAAAATATTGAGACAGGATGTTGCCACGTTAAGGCATTATCAGACAAAAGGCAGGTATGATTTTCCACAAGGGCTGGAGTTATTCCTGTAACCCTGTGTGTTGTTTCTCCCTGACAGTTAATAGGAATATGGTACATTAGTGAATGGATGGCCATGGGCAAACCCAGCACCTTCCAGCTGGTGGAGCTGGGCCCAGGGAGGGGCACCCTCACTGAGGATATCTTGCGGGTAGGTGAAAACTGTTCATGTTCTTCGTTTCTGGCTGTATCCCATAGCTACAGTGAAATCCGAAAGGAAAATGTTCTGCTGTCAGGATTTACCCTTCCCTAGTAGCTAGGTCAGGATGGCAGCTCAAACTGTAATTATAACAGATGAGTTTCTGGGACCAGGGCTCTCAGGAGGAAGCAGAACGGGGGCCAGAGTGTGCACACAGCACAGACATGCCTGTGACCTTCCAAACACTGCTGGATAGATGGGGAGGGCAGGAATATTCCATTGTAAATTATTTCTGTGTAGGGAAACGTTATCCAAACTGAAAACAGTCTAGGAAGGTGTTGCTACATGTAACTGGGATGGAGACCTTAGTGCAAGGAACACAGCGGGGGGTACAATAGCACAGAATGAAATTGTGTTAATTCCTTTGGCATTTCTGGGCCTTATTTCTTTTGAGTTAATGCTTTGTATTCAGTCATGCTTGCATGGCTGTCCTAATTAAAATTTTAATGTGCAGCCAACTTTTTTTAAGTGTAGCAGCTTTTATTAACATTTATGAAGAAATTCACACTTCCTACTGAAGGAGCAAAATGCAGTCTTACTGAGATTGTTTTGTTAGTGAAAGCCAACTCAAATCTGCTATCTTGAATAATTAATAGTGAATAGTAAATAGTGACAAAAAGGGTTAATACTTAAACCTTTAATGTACACAGCACAAAACTGTGCCTAATAGAATTCATCTGCCTTTATAGGTCTTCAAGCAGCTGGCCTCTGTTCTTAGTAAATGTGATGTCTCTGTCCATCTGGTAGAAGTGAGCCCCAAACTCAGTGAGATCCAAGCAGTGATGCTGACAGGAGGGAAGGTGCAGCCAAACCCTGAGGATGAGTCTGCTTACATGAAAGGCATTAGCAAGACTGGAATTCCCATTTTTTGGTACAGAGACATTCAAGATGTGCCACCAGGTAAGGAGTTTGAATGCCTCTTAAAGGGATGATGCCCTTCCTTCACTGACAGCTTTTGATAGCAGAGGGCATCTCTGCTAGCCTTCACACTGGTCAGAAAGGTAGCTATATACATATTTGTTCTTCCTTGTATGAGTCTGAGGTAGAATTTTGGTTCATTTTCATCACTGCTACCTATTCTGTCTACCTTCATTTGGGGATAGCTACCCAGTTTTCCTATATTCTGACTTTTTCTTTTCATGGGAAAAAAAAAAAAAAACACTGACTTTGCCTGAATCTCCTTTCACAAGACAGTGATCTAAAATTCATAGACTAGAAGCTAGAGCTAGCTGTAGAAATGGTATCTTTAATGTGTACAAGCTGGAAGTAATTATAATTTTTTCACAGCCACATTAACTAGCTTAATTCATTAAAAATCATAAAAATATTTTAACCTGGAAGCTGCTCTGGAAGCATTAATAATTTAATGCATTCTTGTTTTGCCTTCCCACAGGTTACAGCTTTTACCTAGCACATGAATTCTTTGATGCCCTGCCAATACATAAGTTTCAGGTATAGCAAGATTATTATTGTAATTGTGACCATCTGCTTAAACACCTTTTCTTTTTGAGGAAGAACAGAATTAAGGTGTCAAACTTGACAAATGCCCTATCTCTGGTGATAAAATAATTCTAACTGAATTTGGACAAATAAGGCTTAATTCAGCTGATGACTGTAAAATTAGTAATTATTCTTGAATGGAAAAACTTGAAGAAAGCTAAGGATTTCTTTCTGCTGAGATAACTCAAGGTTTTGGTAGTTCTTTTTACTTCTTATGCTACATTAATGCAGCTTTTAATTTCCACATGATTTTCTGTAATACTACTAACAAAACATTGAAGGGTTTTCATTTGAATAATAATGAGAGCAGCAAAATAGAGGCTAGTTATGATTCAGAAGTAGCTAATTTATGAACATCACCAGTAGAATGAAATATTTTGTTTTGGTAAGTTAAATTTTGCAGTGTCAATAGAAGAGGCAGCATCATTCATTCCTTTTAGGTATAATTAAATCTGTATTTGTTGGCTCTGCAGATGGGACTGCACCACAAGCTTTTTCTAAGGCAGTTACTGGAATTAAATAGGAATGAGTAATAGCTGTTAATACTGTCTTGTTCCTAAAACCTTTGTGAAAAGGTTTGACATATTGGTTCAATCAAAAGAACAAGGCACTGTGGTACCTGTTGGTGTAACATGAGTACTTTGGGCTCGTTGGACAGCGAACAGAGAAAGGCTGGCGTGAGGTGTTGGTTGACATTGATCCAGAAGTTCCTGACCAGCTGCGGTTTGTCCTGTCACCATCCAGGACCCCTGCGACACAAAACTTTATTCAGGTGAGGTTATATCTACCAGAGCTCATCCTTACACCTTTATTGACTTCCAAGTACATTTAGTGCTTCTCAGTTACTCTGACAGCAAGAGAAGACTCTCAGTCTATAAATTAATGGAGCTTAAAATTTCCACAAGCATTTAGCTTTTATGCTATGAAACCACAGCACAGAAATTACCACATGTCTCAAACTTCATAAAATAGGAGCTTGAACACACAAAATGTCTCAGAGAACAAACCAAGGCAGCAAGCGACAGGCAGATTCTGCACTGTGTGGGTGGCATCACCATCTGGAGAGTGGCCCTGCCCCAGCCAGGCTCTCAGCCTGCTGTAGGGTACTCAGGGCAGCTGCCTGCTTCTGTGCCAGACTGATCTTTAATGGAAAATGGCCGTGGTTTCTTCCTGAAGTGCACTGGATACTCACAGATACAAAATTAAGTATTTGATTTAAAGGGAGCTATGAAGTCTCACACAGGAGGCCTCTCAGAAGGGTATGGACGGCTGAAGCACTATTTTCCTTAAGTACCACTGTAAGGAAGTTTCACCTGATAAAGATATTCTTGGTAGAAAAATTTTCATTTGATTATAGGTAATGATGACTGAAATCCAGTACTTTGAAAATACTAATTGACAATGAGTGATAGCAAAAACCAGCTCAAGCTAGTACAGGCAGCCTGGAATGCACTTCCTGTACCTGTGTGTCCCAGCAAAGCAACACCCCAAGACACCTGGTGTGAGGGATACTTGCCTTGTGCTTGTCTGCTAATACAGGTGTTCTGGTCTTTCAACTGTGCACTAGCCAGAAGAAACAAGAGACCACGTGGAAGTGTGTCCTGAGGCTGGTGTCATTGTGCAGAGGCTTGCCTCTCGCATAGAGAAGGATGGTGGGGCTGCTCTGGTTGCAGATTACGGCCACGACGGAACCAAAACTGACACTTTCCGGGTAAGGCACTTGCCCTGGAGCAGTAAGCCAAAAGACTCTCTTATCTTTCATCATTAGGTTCTTCTAAGATATAGTTTGTAGGTGGGCATAATAGCAAAAACTGCATAAAACTGAATAATTCCTATTTAATCAGTACCTAGAAGGGTTTCTGTCAAATGGAAAGGGTGATCTGAGCTCTTGCTAAATTTATCTCAAATTTTCCATGTATAATTTGCTATTGTCACCCCTCAAAGGCTCAGCTTAATTTTTGCTGGCCCCAGCTATGATGGCTAGACTATAACTGAGTGTAATCTTCCAATTTCATTTTCAGGGTTTCAGGAATCACAAACTTCACGATGTGCTGAGTGCTCCAGGGACAGCAGACCTGACAGCAGATGTTGATTTCAGCTACCTGCGAAAGATGGCACAGGGCAAAACTGCTACCTTAGGCCCCATAAAACAGCGGGAGTTTTTAAAGAACATGGGCATTGACCTCCGACTGCAGGTACGAGTGTTCACAGCTACAGAACTCTCACAATCCACAGGCAATGCTCTCAAGCAGCACAAGAGCTTTAGTAAAAATCTTTGGTTTTAAAGTGAAGTTGTTCAAAATAACACGTAGGTATGAGATCAGAAAGGTGCTTCTGCTAGATGTAAGTTACTCCATACGCCTGAAAGTAAACTGATCATATTATATTTAGGGACATTTAATGCAAAACTTCCATCAGTGCATGTGCTGTGGACCACCACCAGCAATCTCACCAGTTCTACCAACCACCACAGCACTGTTAAGTGAGAAGGATGCAAGAAGGGATTGCAGGAATTTATAGGAATGCAGGAAGGGCTCTAACCTTTTTTTTTTTTTCCCCAGGTGCTCTTGCAGAATTCTGGTGACACAGCAACTCGTGAGCAGTTACTTCACAGCTATGATATGCTGATGAATCCTGAGAAGATGGGGGACTGTTTTAATTTTTTTGCCCTGCTGCCACACCACAGACTTGTACATCCTGATAAGAAAGACAAGCCAGAATCAAAGTCTCCTCTACCACCTGTTGCTGGATTTAATGAACTGTTACTAAAGTAACTTCAAATACTATCAGAATGTGTGATGGCTGTTTCAGAGTAAGTGTGGTGCAGCACACCAAACCTCTTGACTGACCTACTCAAAGCAGTATGAGTGGAAATAACACTGCACGTAGAGAAACCAGCACAACAGAATAGAGAATGAACAATGGTTTGGGGGTCTTACGATAAAACTGAGTGAAATATTAAGTAGTGGAAGCAAAACTTGTCAATAACGAACAGATGCACTAAGGAGTCTTTAAATGTATTCACACTTTGTTACTTGAATAAAATCAAGATGCCTTGACATCTCTGAAGATATTTTTATAAAGAGAATAGTGACAGGATGCATGTAAAAGGAGTTCCTGCTGGCAGAATTTCCACAGCATGACATACCTAATAACAAAACCACAAGCAAGAAAGTATAGAACCATTTACTCCCAAGAACACTTGATAGGAGAGATCATTCACATAAATAAAAAGAACTAGTCTGATAGGGAAATAAATTTTATTTTCAAGCTTACCAGAGGATATTTACAAACAATGGGATGTATAAAAATATAAAAGTACTTGACAGTGTCATTTTGTGGCTATAAATTTTACATGAGCTTTTTTCTAGCATCACCATAGCACTATTGCTTGAACGAACGCAACTTAATTCATCTAGGGGTAAGGGTATTAAACACTGTAACCTACTGCTGTCAAAGTCTGCAGTAAAGGTAGAAAAAAAGGAATAAAAAACTCAGCTATTTTTACTACTCTAGGAAATTTATTCATAATGTAAATCTGTTTTTTTTTTGGTTTCTTGACTACTAGCTGCTTGTGGCTTCTATTGTCTGGCCCCATAAGTCTGCATATGATCAGGCACTCTCCTCCAGAGGCCAAAAGCATTATTTTTATTTTAATACAACTTGAAGAATAAATAGCTCATATAATCTTTTAAAGCAGAGCAGACTTCATGGGGAGAGACAAAAGCCAGGCCTTCTACTTCATTATTGTCCCCTCCTTCCTTTATTCCTATTGTGCTTTTTCAAGTGACTGAGCTGCTTTATTTCTTCCCTTAAAACAACACAAACCCACAGGTAAACCTGAAGTAACAGCTCAAAATCTGTAAAAAAATCTGAAGTTTAAAACCAAACTGTATCTACGTTATTGCAGTTAGAATCGAATACAGCAATGGCTTCACTGGAATTTGGTCACTTGAGCACTGGAAGTTGAAAAACAGAACTGCTTTCCATGCCAAGAGTAGGCAAATACCAAACTACCAATGTCAGAGGTGATTGCTCCGGTTCCAGAGATGAACCTCTTTGTGCAGTGCCTCTTTGAACAATCAGTCCTGAAACTCTCCCTAAACAGGATTAAGAATCCAGAGCTCAGCCTTTGCCAACACAGACACCTACAAAATGCAGTGGCAGACAGATAAAGGGCAATGGGAAAAGGAAAAAGTGAGTTAAACACCCAAACCTACCTGTGGGCACGTCCTTCTGCAGCTGCCACTGACCACTGCCAGGTCATTGCTATTGCTAGCAGCTGCCAGCTCTGAACTAACCATGTAACATTTTAGGTATATCTAACAACTTACAAATCTGCTCACCTGCTTCCTTACCTAAATAACAGCAGTAGAAAATAATACTTATCTACACACAAACAATAAAAGAAAAATCTTTGTAGGAGAGAGGAGATACCCCAACGCCTGTCACTGCTTTTTGCAGTTCAAAGGCAATATTTTAGAAATACTAAATGTATCAGTATTTTAGAAATACTTCCAACTAAGCTCCAGTTAAGCAGCTTGGCACATCAGGGATGCATACAGCCATCCAGCACCCTCCAGCAGCACAACACTCTTACCCACAAAAAAAGGATTTCACCCTTTTAATTTTTTAAAATAAGACCAAAAAACCTTCTTCCATTTTCCTTTAGCATTATGGACTCAAACTTCTTTGAAACACCATTAACTTAACTGTCCAAGGGAATAATTTCCAAAGAGCACTGCGGTTTCCCCTCTATTGTGCCACAAGTCCTGTTAGTGGTTGGGAATCCTTCAACTGAGGCATGTGCACAGAAAAGACTGAGTTAGGAGTTGCTTTTGGACTTTTCATTCAGCTCAAACAGTTCTGAGCACAGTAAAGACGATGGGAGGGGCTACAGGTTAAGGTGGGAAGGCAAAGTCCTTTCTCCTACAACCCAGCTGCCCTGGCAGAAGCAACAGGTGATGTGGTATCCACTGTTACTTCAAGGTTTTGGCAGAGTTAACATAACAAGCTAGCAGGCTACAAACTACTCCTGATGTAGGTCCAGGGAACCTTAAAAAATTAGAAAAATATTAGAAAATTTATTAAATCTTATTACTCAAAATAACAGAAAGAAGCTGCATTCTTTTTCCCTATTTTTCCACATCCTTCTGCTAGAAGCTGGTCTTCCAGAATGAAAGGATATGCAACATCAAGTCTTGTATGCTCTCTGTGCATTACTTGTGTAGTTTTAAGGCAAAATGCCTTTGGTGTGTATCAGTGACATGTCAGCCTTGCACAGCATCGCACTGTTGTGGCTTATTGCTTTTTTTAACAGACAAAAGCCTAGCACAGCTTTGATTGTCATCTCCTTAGACTGTCAGCCAGCATTTCAAGAGGAATGTAAGAAGTTATGGGGTTTTCTTTTTTTTTTTGTTGCTATCTTTAAAAAGTTCAATTAAGGCCAAGACACACATTTAATTGTCTAAACAGCAGCAAATTATTCCTTCATCTATGAAGCTGTATTCAACTAAACCACCATATTTTGCTTTAGCCAAGGTATTCTGTACTGATTTCTTTATAGAGTCTCTTCATCATCCACAGTTTGAGAAATGGGAGATGTATCTAAGTAACAGAAAACACTCCTCTATGGCCTAGTAAATAGGGATTACAAAACTATTACAAAAACTCTTACTGCATAGGCTATGAAAATAACAAAAACCCTTGGAAAACACAAACCATTCAGTCTGTACACACTACACCTTGGTAGTGGCTTTGTAGCTACCCAGCTCGGTGAAATGTTACCCAACAGGGCTTTGTATCCCACTGTCCAGTAACTACTCAGAGAAAGTCAGGGATGCAGAAAAGCTTGCCAGTCTATTCCCATGGCAATGCAGGATCCTCTGGGACTTTACACACCAAACTATGTGTACAGCATTTGGAAAGAGCAATATCTGTTCCAAAACTTATCTCCAGTTTCTGCCTGGAGTATCCTTCTTTGTTGCAATTTAGCATAATGAGCAAATCAAGGGTCTTCTTCCATGTCATCTGGATTAGGAGCCATAATGAAGTGCTGGGGGTACTCGAGGTTGTGTTCATAAGCATGCTCTTTCCAGCGTGCATCGTCGCTCTCGTGGGTAATGTAACGCTCTCCAATGCGCGTTTCAAATTCTCTCAGGTCAAGCCAAGTCTGATAATCCTAAGGAGTAAAAGAGATTTAAGAATGCAGTTTTAAGAACTACATTCCCACAGATAAATTCTGCAGCTTGTGTCCATTTTTAGTGTAAATAGCCACAAGATATAACCAACAAGATCTGCTAAAAAGAAA